>NC_143053.1:203212500-208212500 GCF_052426305.1 Pelodiscus sinensis
ATTATCTACAGTCTGATCCAATCAATCAACACTAGCATTAAGCATCCAGTACATAACAGAGGAAAGAGTGTAGTCTTAACAAATATGCTTGAGTGCTTTTCCTAGGTCCTCTAAGAAACTGAAATATCCCTTTTTCCAATATGAAATAATTTTTCAGTGAAGGAAGAAATAAAATATCAGAACACCCAAACACGTACACAGTTAAGCCCATCTTTTCAACTACATCTGCTTCATAGATATGTTTTTAAAAGTAAGACAAATGTAGTAAGGAAATAAAAATACTGCATTAAATATAGCATTAATAGATACAGCATTAAATTATCAGCTAATACGGAAAATAGCATCTAACATAGTGTATTAATTGAATATTAATTAATTAATTATAAAGGTGCTCTGTTTTAGCAATTTTATGTAAACTGAATTATAAACCAGCACACATACAGTACATTTTGGATACTTATAATTAGATTTTCAACATAAGCCATGTTAAGCTCTGTATGTAAACTGCATTATTCAAAAGCTTGTCTTCAGAAAGAAAATTACTATTTGACAATTCTATAGAATATTCAAGAAAGGTAATTATACTGCACTGGTTGTTAAAGATGCAGGTGTTGAATAAAGTCACTGCTTCAGCTTTTACAGAGAACTATAGAACATGAAAAGAAAAGAGACAATGAGAGTAGTACGGTTCCAAATGCCAGATCTTCACCTTTAGAACATGAGTCTACGTTATCCAACTTTGCAGAAAGCATGGACTAAAAAAAACCCAACCCTACATATACAGCTTTAAAAACCTCTGTACTGCCCTGCCAAAAAAACAATCTAAACCAAAACAAAAAAACCAAACCCACAAAATACTGCCCTCAAATCTGATGCAAAATTCATATAGGCAAGTCTATTTCCACAACTGAAATGGAAATGGCATGAAACCAGTGTGCCTCTTTTTTAATGAAAGGCCACATAATTAATCTGGAAAACAAAAGTGATTGACTAGCGCCAGTGTGAAAGAAATGTACTGACTGACCCCAGCTACTAGACAAGTGCTCAGTGTCACTGTTGATCCACAGACTAACTGCTTTCAGAATTGCCTGTCCTTTGATACAATGTGCTGCACAGAAAGGCAGTCTAAAAATAAGTTCATTATTAGAGTTACACTTTTTAATTAAGATGTTAGCACAATCAATAATGTGCATGAAGCCAAAAGGGGTGACATTTGGAAATATTAAACCTAGCAATGGGTATGAGCACTCTGCAGATTCAAATGTCAAATATAATATTCAGATATAATGTAAAGGGTTTTTTTTAATCCAACTCTGAATTACCTGGCGTATCATCTTCCTTGTTCCACATGGCACAAGAGCTCTGCAGCTAGACTAGAGAACAGACCCCCCCATGACTGCTATAATTAACGAATGGGTGACTAATTGATCAAACTAGATTACAAAATTGCTAGAAAAGGTTTGAACTGTGTTGGCAACTTCAGACACAAATGTCACAAAATGTTCATAAGCTCCTATGGGACTTGGGAGTTTTCCCTTTACACGCTCTTATAGATTGATAGGCATCAACAAAGTAGTACAGCCACACTGTGAAATGCTAAATGCTTTTGAGAATACTGTCATTTCAACAGGGTACTGAATGGCCAGCACCGGGGCATTATTCTCAGCAGTAACAACTGCAACGCTGGCAAAAGACCATCTGATGGTAAAAGAGGATCTGATTATTCTCCCATACAAATATTTCATTGGTGTAATTCCACTGGCTTCATTTTCATAAGTCTTGCCAAGGTCAGAATGCGGCCAAGTGGCGCCCAAAAACTTGGCATACAGGATGGTACAAAGCAGAGTATTTGGAGAATTCAGCCTGAGCCCACATTATCTTGAAAAATTTAAACGTTTCAAAGAAAAAAGTAACAATATTATTGACTGGGGTCCATATACTCGTGGCAGCTGCCTGATGTCAAGGAAAACACAAACCACACGAAACAGCTGCCAAGGGGCAGCACGAAGCAGGGGGGTATCGCGATGTTATGTTCTTTGCCTTCATGGAGCCACCATCCTGATCACCAAGCCACACAGAAATACGGGGAATGACCCGCCAAGGAGAGGCAGCTGAGGAACAGCCCCATCAATGCACAGCAACCTGGATCAAGTACAAAGTAACTGTTCTGTAAGAATAATACAGCAGCACTAACTCCGGCTGGGTGTGCAAGATGAAGCTGTGGACTTGGCGACCAATGGCAGCACGGTGACTGGCCCACTTCTACCATGTTGACTAGTGGGGAGAGCAGAGTGCAACAGAAGGTCCATGGTTTGTTCACGGCTCTTACTGGGGATCTGAGAGATTTTTCTGGATGCCAGTGCCTGCTATTTTTCCTTGTATTACCCTGTCATATACCCATGCAGACTTGGAGGCAGCAGTCAGTGAGAGCAAGGGAGTAATCTGCTTAAATCGCAGAGCTCACTTATAGGTTTAGATAAGGGGTGGGGATCGTCAGGCCCAGGGGCCAGATTCGCGCCCCCCCCCGCGCTTGCCTGGATCTGGCTTGAGGCTTGGCCCTCCCGCCCCAGCACTGGGGAGCCTGCACTGGTGCTCTAGCCTCCCTGATGCCCCACTGTGGGGCTGGAGCACCCAAAATCTGCTAGGCTGGGTCCCTCCGACTCTCATGTGCAAAGGGAGTGCTGGGAGTGTCTTTCTCTTTCTCAGTCAGGGGCCACATCAGTGAGGGTTGTTGTTGTTGTTTGGGTTTGGGGTGGGTGGTTTTTTGTTTCTCACTTGTGTGTGACCCCAACTAATTTTTCTGTGGGTCAGCAGCCCCCTACCCAAAAAAGGTTCCCTACCCCTACTTTAGGTGAATAGACAGCAGAAACATCAGATGACTGATACCACAGGAAGACTTTACCATGCAGGAAGGAGAGTCAGGTAAAAAAATATGTATTAGCTCTTGATTGTGTAACTAAAGAGCTGTGTGCAGTAAGATCCCTGCTGCCAGCACTGTGTATTTAATAGATGTGAGCTTGATACATGATGCTTTATTTGATGATCCCACTAAAATCTTCTGATAAGATCCTCCTCTCACACCAATTTTTCACCGATATAATTCCATTTACCTCTGCAGAGTTACTTCTAATTTACACTGTCCTTTTTTCTGGACCATGACACGATGATTTATGAGAAAAGTAATCAACAGTTTAATGAAATAAAAGCCTCTATTATTGCCACAATCCCATCAAAATAATTCATTTGTATCAATGCTTCCATTGGGCAGATCTAGGGATTTTAACTCCAAACCGAAAACAGACATAAAAGGTGCCCATCAATTAGCAAAATCACTTGAAAAAAATGACATGGATTTGATAGTCATGCACTTGCTATGCTTTGTTAAAATGAGCATTTATATAGTATTTTGTTTCTTCAAAGAACTCCTCTAACATTAATTAATTAATCCTTACCCCATGTCTGTAAGGTTGGAACACATACATTGTCGTCTCTATTTTGCTGCTACAGAAACTGAGAGAGAGTTTAGTGACTTTTCTAAGGCCACAGAAGACTCTGCCAAAGCTGGAATTAAAACTCTGGACTGCTGGCTCCCAAATCTGCAACTAGTTTTCTACACCAGACTTCCTCTCTCTTTTGCAGAATAAAGAAAATCCCCTGTTATTTCTTGACCATAAAGTCTGTCAAAATCCACAAACTACGAGGGGATACGGGGTTTCCCATAATAACAAGAAGCTTTCTAAATCAAAAGTAGTGGGTGGAACCCAATGCCACCATTATCATCCTCTACACCACAGGAATCTATAATGCAATAGCCAAGACTGTGAAAGATGAAGATGAAATGATATTTTTTTTCAGCTACACTTGAGAAGCATAACATATCTTGACCTGATTAAAAGATTCTATTCAAAGAAGATCATGGTTTTACATTACTCTTTCTGAAACTGTGGGTAGATTTGTGTCAGAGAGATGGGAAACCCCTATTGATCCAGTTAAAAGGATGTGGGAAGGAATTCAACAGCAAAATTGGGTAACCGCAGGATTCTGATTACTCATGTGATTGAGCGCTACTTTGAAACTATTTTCTGGGAAGCTGAAATGGTGGGTTAGTTCCACAGAAGAGAAAAAAAAAAGAATTCTAGGAGGCCATGAAAAGTTGTTGCTATCAAATATTTATAAAATAATATGCATTTACAAAGTGTCAGGCATGTTCTAAATAAGGCAAGACAAAATATAGGACAGATGGTCAGGAGATGGAGAGGCTAGGGCAGGGGTGGGCAATATTTTTTGATGGGAGGGAACACTCCATTAATTTGGTAAGTGGCCAAGAGCCTCACTCTTTCATGATATTAATGAAGGAGGTGAAGTATCTGGGATGGAGGTTTAGCACAGAAAGGAGCTTGGGGAAGGGATTGGCATGATGGAGAGAGTGTGGGTCTAGGAGGAAGTTTAGATGAAGGAGGGGGTTGTGACCTGGGGCTAGGGATGTAAGAGTTTAACCGGTTAAACTCCCGGACACTGCCAGCAGCTTGCAGGGCTGGCTGCCTGCGGAGCATGTAACCGACTGAATATCAATCAGTTAAACAGGTAATGTTTTATTTTTAAATGTTCACATTCCTAATTGGGGTACAGGAGAGGGTGCAGGACCCAGGAGGGAGTGTGGGTATAAGAGAAGATTCTGACCTGGAGGAGAGGTGTAGGAAGGTGTGCAGGGTCTGGGAGTGGGTTGTGACCTTGGGCAGGGGTACAAGGTTTGGGTTGGGACCTAGGGCTGGGGATTGATGTGCAGGGTCTGGCAGAGGGGAGAGGTATGAGTGCAGGAGCAGGGGTGTAAAGGGTTTGGGTTGTGATCTAAGGCAGGAGGGGGTTGTGTACTAGGGCAGGGAATTGGGGTATAGGAGATGATGTAGGGTCTGCGAGGGGGTCATTACCTAGAACAGGGATCCAGAAGAGGGGGCAAAAGGTTGGGGGGATAGTGGCATTGGGGTGCCAGACAATATTTCCTCTAATCTTTTCCATCCATATGTGGATTTTTCCATCCACATGCAGAATACATTTGTATGTGCACCGAGACATGTGTGAATGTGCACCACCATTAGAAACAGAAACCTAACTGTGGGCACTCTGCTAATCATCTGGGTGGCATTTGAATCTCTCCTGAGCAGCTTCACCAGTGCACAGCATACAGGGAACACTGGTGCAGGTGCAGGCTCCTTGCCGGCCACAGCCCACATATCACTCAGAGCAGATGGCTGGGGGGGGGGGGGTCACATACTCTCTGCACACCCCTTGGGGTTTTGTCCAATGGGAGCTGTGAGATTCTCCTGGGAGTGGGGGTAGTGAACAAAGCCCCCCTCCCAGTGGTGCATGGTGCACAGTGACATACATGGCCCCTGCAGCCAGCCACTTTGATTGGCCTGTGGGGGTACAGCAGATAGGGAGCCTGCCTGAAGCTCCCACTGGGCCGTGAAAGGGTGGCATGCCAGATCCAGCAGTTTGGAGGGCTGTATTCGGCCCATGGGCCATATTTTGCCCATCCCTGAACTAGAGGTTACTAGCAGTACTTAATTTGTGCCAAGGCTTGCCAGGGCTGAGTCCAGTTATCTCCAGGTTTGGCAGTTCATAACCTCAACATATAAAGCCAGGATGAACCATATAAGCATAATCAGAGATAACTTTGCTTTCTGTTTTTTTGGGCTTGTCTATGCTACAGAGAAGATCAAAACTGCCACAGTTGATCTTCTGGGGTTTGAATTAGTAGGTCTAATGAAGACACGCTAATTCAAACTGAGAGGGCGCTCCTTTCAATGCCAGTAGACCTGCTCCTATGAGGAGTAAGGGAAGTTGAAGGGAGAGTTGGAACAAAAAACAGGACTATGTAGCACTTTAAAGACTAACAAGATGGTTTATTAGGTGATGAGCTTTCGTGGAACAGACCCACTTCCTCAGATCAAATAGTGGAAGAAAATTGTCACAATCATATATACCAAAGGATACAATTTAAAAAAATGAACACATATGAACACATTTTAATTGTATCCATTTTTTTAATTGTATCCTTTGGTATATATGGTTGTGACTATTTTCTTCCACTATTTGATCTGAGGAAGTGGGTCTGGCCCACGAAAGCTCATCACCTAAAAAACCATCTTGTTAGTCTTTAAAGTGCTACATAGTCCTGTTTTTTGTTCCAGCTACACCAGACTAACACGGCTACATTTCTATCACTATTGAAGGGAGAGTGTGTGCCAGTTGACCTCCTGCTGTGTGGGCAGTGCCAAAATGCAATTTAAGACACTTTGACTCCAGCTACATTAACATAGATGGAGTTGCATATCTTAATTCAAACGTATCTCCTATGTAGACCTAGCCTTCGGGAGTTATTTTGCTAGTTACTGCAGTGGTAAGTGGATGTGTCTGTATCAGAAAAGCAATCCATTTGAGCTGCTGGCTATTATTATTCATATAGTGCCATATAGTAGGTAAGCATGTGTATAAATGTATATATATGTATAAAATGAGACAGGTGATTGCCTTGAGGACCTTGCACTCTAAAACACATAGAAAAAACAATAAAGACAACACCAAAGGAAGGATTTATCTATTTGAGTAACAAAACATGGCTGGGGAAGGAAAAGCATTAGAGGAGTCTTTATGTATGCTTAATGCTTCATAGGAGGGATTGGGGATTGCAATCCTTTGACTTATCAGGTAATGTTAACCACTAACCTCTTTGGTTTTTTAGTATGGTTAATAAATCTTTCATGGTCAGGTCCTGAGGAGGTAATGTATGGAGCTCAGCGATGGAGTGAGTGCTAAAAGAAGTGATTGTGAAGATCAATTTGAAGGAGCAAAGTAAGACGGTCTCATTGCAGTTTATTTTCATTGAATGAAGAAGTAATCATCAGTTATCTTAAAATCATGAAACCACATTAGAACCCCAGCATTATGGTGGTAGCTGATAATGCAGGACAGGGAACTAAAAAAAAAAGCAGCGCTATAGAATTAGAGAAAATAGTTTCAAAAGTTTCCATTTACAAATAACAAGTACTTTCAACCAAAGTGTCTTACCAAGGGGATCATTTTATCAACTTTTGTCTTTCATTAACAACAGTCCTTTTTTTTGTTTTTGTTTTTTTAGGCTGAAAGCAAAATTGTCCAAAGCAACAGCTGTTGCTTCTGAATGTTGGTGATTCCCAGAAGAGATGGGAAAAGAGGCTATGGTTGCTATTTTAGCATATGTGGAGTAAATGTTCAACACCTGTATTATAAAGCATGGCTACAATTCATTTTAACAATGCTATATAAAAAAAAAATCTCTGCAGGATATCTAATGAAGTGCCAATTGAATTCAAGACATTATAAGATTTACAGATATTGTTTTTTTCAGATTTGCTACCTTTCATTTGAATGATAAATGACAAGTGGAATCCGCTTCAGCAAACGAACTCAACTATTCCTAAAACTGCTAGAAGGATGTCTGAAACTAAAGTCAGACTTTGATAAAAAAGGAGATTGGGGAGAAGGGATACAATGATTCTTTTTAAAGCCGTTCATCCATGGTACTCAACACTATTGTAAAGTTACTTGAGATTCCTTGGTATGGAAGATGTATGCACAAACAGAATGCCTATATTATAAATTATGTTCTATTATATTAGCATTGATATATTTTTTCAGTAAGTACAATCCTAAAGGAGAATTCTTGATTTATTTATGTCCTCAAACTAATTCAGTTGTAACTGAAGCCAATGGGAACTTAGCTGTTGACATCAAGAGGATTATGCCGTTTATAAAAAGGAAGGCATTCACATTCCTATTTAGCATTCCTTAGATCACAATTTTTTGCAAACAGCAATGAAATACTGGTCATGAAAAACACTTTGAATCCTTAAATGTAAATATTGAGTGTTACCAAATGTTTGGGAGAGGTGTATTACTGGTAACTAACAATTTCCACTAGCATTCATGGAAAATGCATAGCTATATTTTGCTGCATTGAAAATAAATTCTGAGAGGTTTAATAACCAGAATCTACACATATTTGAGAGAGTTTGTCTGTCTGTTTGCTGTTGGTTCAAGAACTCTTCCTAAACAGTAAGCACTAGGACCACCAAATTTGGTAGACAGCTTCCTCTTATCATAACTTAAAGCAACGCAAGAGTTTGGTTGTGCCAGGAAAATGGGATGTGCCTAGAATGGCATTGCTTCTCATAAAACCATACAGAAAGAGAGACGGAATCACCAGACAGATGAAAGGGACTGCCCCAGGCCAAGTCTCCCACTCTCTGGCACCTGAAGTTTCCCCTCTCCTGATTTGTACAAGGACATTGCTGGCCATTTCCCTTCAGCAGGGAGTGAGGAGAAAGTGCACAGTTTGCTGCATTCTTCACTCTGGGTAGAAAGCGCAGGAAGCAGACAAACTGTACAGATTACTCTTGCTGCCTGACAGGGACATGAGGGGAAAGAACAAACAGACCTGATATGAATCTCACGGAAGAGGAGGGAGGGCTTTCGCTACACAGTCCTCGGTTCAGAACCCCAACCCTGACTCCTGCACTCCCCAAACTCCCAGCCCTCTGCCCTGAGCCCTTAAGGGCCTAAGCAGCACTGGGTAAATGTGCAAATATAAAATAAGATTAAGAAATTTTAGACTAAGGTAATAACACTTCCAGAGAGTCTGAAGCTTCTTTTTATGTAAATTACCATAGTTAAATCCCATAAATCAATATCTCAAACTTACTTGAATGAGCTGGTTCATCATTGTTCAAGAATAACTTATTTCATCATATAACCTTCCCATTCCCTTTCTGGCTTTCATCTTCACTTTACCATCATGAACCCAAACCTATACTTTATCAACTGAGTACCCAAACTTTTCACCTCTTGATACCAGCATTCCAGTTGCTCTTTATATAGAACTCACTGTCTCCCAAAACTTTAATTTCTAACTGTCTCTTGATTGTTAATAATTATTATTTAGTTACATACAAATAACACAGCACACTAAAATTATTAAGCCACATTTCTGATTTCAGAATCTAGATGATTCCACTTACTTACATAAAAGATCACAGGCTGACCCATTTTGTTCAGTACACCACGTAAAACAGGTTTACACATTTTAAAAGCTTTGAATAAACACCAACACTTTGTCATGTTATATTTACTCCATATATAAGCCAAACTGCTCAAACACAATATCTGTAAATGATTTGTGTTGTCTTGTTTCATTCAGTGTTGTTTGTACTCATCTAGTTTAAACTGTCTCCACTGAAATCCAACGGAGTCCACCTGAGTAAAAGGTGAAGAAACTGGGAAGTTGGCTCTGTATGATATTGTACATTGTAAACCATATCTTATCCAATTTACCATGTTCATTCTAGTGTAAGAAAGTAATTTGCACTGTCAATTCTGTGTAGCTTTAAAAACAATTGACAATTGCATTTGGTTTTAACGTTTTTGAAATCACATTTTACCATTACTTCAGGAAATCTAGTCCATTAAAACTTCAGGAAGCAATCCTGCAGCCTTCATTCAGGTATATAGTCCTAGTTACCTCACTGGGTGTAATCACATGGGCAAAAATTGCAGGATCAACTTTTTGGGTCAATCTCTACTCATCTCGTTTAAAAAAGAAGAATCAGACAATTGTAAGTGCATCTATTGAAGCCAAAGGAAATTTTCACATGAGCAGAACAAGATGGGTTAAGTCCTTAACATTGTATAGTTTCACAGCTCTCATAAAAGAAAATGAGGTATGACAATAGCAAAATGTCTTCTCATTAGGGTGAACTTGAACTTTAGATGCTGGTTCATTAGTAGATATCTTTTAGCATAAAAACGCATTGATATTTCTTTTGTGTCTCTTCAGCGGATAGACAGGACTAAATTTTGAACTGCTGACAGAAAGTTGCAATGGGCACGAACAGTAGAACTGCAGTTAGAAACATCAGAGTTATGAACTGACCAGTCAAGGACATATCTCATTTGGAAATGGAAGTACACAACCAGGCAGCAGCCAGCACACACACAGACACACCAATGATAGTATATTACTGTTTGAATGTGAACTATTAAAAAGCGGGGAAAAGCTACATTTTCCTTCTCCATTGTAAAGTTTTAAAGCTGTATTAGGTCAATGTTCAGTTATAAACTTTTGAAAGAGCTGCCATAACATTCTGTTCAGAGTTACGAATGTGAAAACCACGGGCAGAGGGGCTTGGTGAAAGCGTATCACAGAACGCATTATATATACTGTCATTTGCTACATGTATTTTGAGCACAGTATTATCTCTTTACTATGTGCATTTCTATAACATAGTACTATTAAAATACATTCCAGCAGTTTGAATATAGGTGCATTTTTCAAGGACAGTATAAAAGTGTCTGCTATGATACAATTTATAAACTTATTGCTATATTACAGTCACATTTACAGTCTGCTTATATAATACCACATGCTGGATGCAATTTGATTCTGATGCTAAGATTCCAACTTAACGCCCAAGTTCAGCTGCTCTAGAGATGTGAGCTGGGCAGCACAAACCCTAAAAACTCCCTCCTGACCACAAATGCTTATTGCCTTCATAAATAACTGATGGCCCAAGGGGTTCACAGATTTGTTGTTCAGACAGCAATCAAACCAGCGTTTGTATAACCAAAAGGCAGCTTCATAACTGGGGCTACACTGAGTGTTCACTTCATCACAATAATCTTCTTCCTAACGTTGAGTTGCACTGTCTGGAAACCATTTATGACTTTTTCTACTGAAAAGCTCACATTATCTGAATGGATAACCTGAAGGACAGTAAAGGACCAGTGAGCATCCCTCCCTCATCCTATGGGGCTATATTTCCTATAACCCCGCCTTTTTCCCATCTTTTTGGAGACGTCAGTGACAGCACTGGTACCTCGCAGAGTCCGTGCATTCAGTGGAGTGGAGGGAGCAGACTGTGACCAACCTGTACATACAGATAAGAGTCAGAGAGCTGGCTCCTTGCATTCTCTACTTTATCTTGAACATCAAAGCAGCACAGTGTTGCCCAAATTGTATAAGAAGCATTTCTACAATGGTTCCCCTAAACTAACTTTCAGATTGCAGAAAATAATGATGGGCAGTTTTGTGGTAAAAATGCTGGGGTTTTGCCAATACCTCTTCCATTTTTGGAGGTCTACCATCTGTGACACCATGCACAACTCATGGAGTACAGAAGAACCTGGGATAATAGCAACAGTAAAAACAACAAAGAACACCAGTTAATCATTTCAGTTCACAGACAGTCTCACTTTTCAGATATAAATATGGGTCGAGGAAACACAAGTTACAATTTGGGCTCATTGTGTTTAGTCCTACGGATGTTTTTTTTGTAGCATATAAAGGTTTTTCCAAGTTGCTGTCGAAGACCTAAATCTAGTAAATAAATAGAAACAGACAATTTGTAGATGAAATGTTAAAGACTATGCTGGATGAAACTTGCAAATCTGCTCATTTAGCTCAGTAAAAGCCAGCTCAACTGGGAAACAGACGGGCCAAGATCTAGTCCCACCAATGACCTCTCCAAGAAAATTAATTAATTGGCATGTGTTGTGCTTTGTTAAGGGAAGGGAGTAAGATACTTCATGAATATGAATCAAACGCATGTTGAAGCCAAAAGGTCCTTTATTTGAACCATGTTTGTCTGCTTCTCCAATCTATGCACTCTAGAGGTACATAATGAAGTTGTAGGCAAGTAACATATTTTGTGTTTGTGAACAGTAAAAAAAGCCTCTGTGCTCCATATTTCCAAAAAAAAAAAGATACATCTAATTATTAATAGCCTCCACATTTGAACAGACAGAGGCAGAAAGGTCATTTGAGTCTGAATGTTAGCACTCTGGTGCAGATTCAGATGTATAAAATGAACTGATGTTACTGTTTAGTAGCAATAATATATTGGGCATATATATTTAGATAGCCAAAAAGTGCCACTTAGCTTTAAAGAAAATCTGACCTTTTAATGTCGCATGGCTTGATCATGTAACCTTCACTCCTTTGGCAGCACTTACACATACTAGTAGTCCATTGACTTCAATGGGACTACTCCGGCATGAGAAGGTAGCAGAATCAAAACCACAATCTTGGAAGTTTTATTTAAAAACTAAAACTCCTCCCTGTGAAGGGAATATTACCTTTGAATGAGGAGTAAAACCTATAGAAGTGCTGAATTTCTTTGCTTTATGATCACAACGGATAATGTCCAAAGCAACTAGGAGTCTTAAAGACCAGCAGATGTATTTGGGCATAAGCTTTCATGGGTAAAAATCACTTTGTTTGATGCATTGTCCAAATCAGTGATTGTTCCACAATTCGGGTGGATGCCATGAAAATATCTGACAAGTAATGGAGGAATTACTGAAACAAAGAGGAACACAATCAGTTTTTTAAAAAGTTAAAAATGTGTCAAAACAGTCTTAGTGGACAAAAAAGCAAAGGAGAAAAAGAGCAGAAGTAAATTAATCTTCCCGAAGTACATTACATAAGAGGAAATGCTTGGTAGTCGTTATTTGCAGTAACAACTCAAGACAAATGAGTAGCTGGTGTGTTAGTTCTGATGAAGGACATGTGAGAAAGACAATGGCTTTCCATTTTTAAGTTAATCAGCACCCAAGTGATATATTTCTGAAAAATAATAAAATGGATTAATCAGGAGCTCAGGGAAAGAAGAGGGCAGACATTTTATTTCCACCACGTGTGGATGAAATATACATAACATAATAAAGGGCTGCTGTCGAGTATCTGCAGGAAGAGCACCTGGAAGATTAAAGCTGTGGACATAACATTAACAAAGTACAGACCACACTGAATTAATGAGCACTGGAGATAGACATTCAGTAGAGTCTTAATTTATTTTCCTTTTCTAGCTCATCCTTTAAGAAAATGACAGTGTCTTCTTATCGATTTTACACTCAGAGATCAATCAGAATTGCCCTGACTCAGACAAAATTTACAGCACTCCCTGACACCGCCCGGAGCATCAGGGCCTAAACAGACATTACAAGGAAGCAATAGATCATGTTTGTATGTAGAGCTTGACATGCTTAAAAATAAGCTAATCTGTAGTGGAATTTCCTTCTTTTTGACAAGTTGCTCTGCCCAGCTCTTCGGCCCCTTGTTCTGAATTTCTCCCCCCAGTTCTACTATTAATTACAACATGCGTATAGGATTCATGTATTTAGGCCCTGAGGGAGGTCATCTGCTCTGCAGTTTTAGATAAAATATAAACTAACAGATCACTCCTACTTAAACAATGTGAAATGTCACTCTGAAGCACTCCATAAAAAAGCTAGAGGTGTTCCGTCAAGAGCTATGATCAATTCTGACAACCCAACAATATCAGAGCTAAATGATGGGCCTGCACATTCCTAAACAGCCCTCTGTGGAAATTGCTGTATCCGGAAGCTCTTTTGTGCAAGTAACTAGATGTATTAAATGCAATAATTACAGAAAAGACACTGGCTGTGACGCTTAGGCAGTTGTTGGCTAAGCTGACTTGTTTCCACACCACCATTTATCATGTAACCGGGGATTGCTTCTGTGCTGACTAATACACTTGAGAGTTAGGATATGGCTCTTCTACATTAAAGAACTCAAGAGTTTCCAGTTCTCCATGTGCCAGCAAGAGGCCACCAAAAGAAGATTACTTGTGAAATATTTGCTGCATCTCTTTTGAAGGGAAGATTTTAAGACTGGGGGTTAGAAAGAACTGAATCTATTAAGACTGGGCTGCAAAACATCCTCCAATAAAGAGCCATTATTTAATTCCCTCTGGTCAGGGGATGCAACTGTGGTCACTTAAATGACTAAATCAAAGCCCAGTGGAGACAGGAAATACAATAGATAGGGAACAGTCAATGGCATAACTTTTCTAGTTTGCCTCACATTTGATCAGCTAACAAGACATTCATAGCTGCTGTGAATTCTCTGAGAGCACTCTGTGCTACACAACTCCTTTTGCTTTCACTAGAAGCTGCGAGTGTACAGCCTATCACAAAATCAGATCTGAAACTGTGCTGTAGTGGGACTGGATTGAACTGGAATAGCCTACCAGTACTTTTGCCACATGAAGAATACCATTTTGAAAACACACAGCTTAGCACATCCCTGCACACACAGTACATAGAGGACACCAGTGTTCCCTCTAAGGCTAAGCTGCAAGGCAGCACAGCTTCACAGGTGATTAATCAGCCCCACCCAGGCTCAGGCCTGGAGCTGACTGACTGGGCGGGGCTGATTAATCACCTGTGAATCTGTGGGAACAGGGGAAGACACCATTTGGTAGAGCAAAATAGCATCCTCCTCAGTACAGTGTGAGAGATCACATTAGAATAGTGGTAGAGATGTAGCCGTGTTAGTCTGGAGTAGCTGAAGCAAAATGCAGGACAATGTAGCACTTTAAAGACTAACAAGATGGTTTATTAGATGATGAGCTTTCGTGGGCCAGACCCACTTATTTGATCTGAGGAAGTGGGTCTGGCCCACGAAAGCTCATCATCTAATAAACCATCTTGTTAGTCTTTAAAGTGCTACATTGTCCTGCATTTTGCTTCAGAGATCACATTGGCAGGGTCATTCCCATCCTGGTATGCCTTCTGGTAGTTGCTCATTCAAGATTAACCTGATCATTTACACTCAGCCTTTATACTATGCATTTACACTCTAGAAAATCCTTACGATAAAATTCCTGACTGATAGCTCATCATAAGACTTTTCCTACTAACCAATCCAGGTGCTGCATATATAAGATGACAGACCAGGACCAGTAAATATCTGTGCTGTATATTAATGAAGATTTTCACATTACACAACTGGTAAAGAGATTTGAGGTGTCTCACTGAGGCTACGTCCACACAGTAGCCTTCTTGCGGAAAAGCTTATGCAAATTAAGCACAGTGTGGAATATCGCTGTGCTTCATTTGCATAATTAATGAGCAGCTGTTTTTGCGCAAGAGGCTTTTGTGCAAAAAAGAGCCATGTAGACGGCTCCTTTTTGCACAAAACCCCCCTCCTGTGCAAAAGCTGTTCCTGAGAAAGAACAGCTCTTGCGCAAGAGGGGGTTTTTGTACAAATAGGAGCCGTACACATGACTCTTTTTTGCGAAAAGGCCTCTTGCACAAAAACAGCTGCTCATTAATTATGCAAATGAAGCGCAGCGATATTTCACGACGCGCTTCATTTGCATAAGCTTTTCCGCAAGAAGGTTAGAGTGTAGACGTAGCCATACTGTCTGCCCAAACTGAGATTTTTTTCAAGGGGCCTTAGTATCAGAAAATGTTGAACAACCACCCTCCAAAAGTCAGGCCCATTGAAGGTGCTTCAAAATTAGGGAAAAAGAACAATCCAGTGGTTAGGAGCACTAGCCTTAGACACAGGACATCTCAGTTCTCTGTTCTGTACAGCATGGCTGGCCTTAGGGAAAATGGTACTCTGGGCAAATTAGTGTTTTGGTTTCCCTGGCCCCGGTGGGCATGATGCTCCCCATTTCCCTTGGCACCCATGGGCTCTCCATTACCTGCACCCCCATTCCATGCCCCCTTTATCACTAACTACTGATTGTGCCTCCTTTGCCCCAATCTCTGCTCAGTGCCACCTTAATCCAAACCCATGCACTTTCCTCTCACTTGTGTCCCCAATCGGCATGCCCTGCTACACTGCTCCCCTGCCTAGTAACTGCCACCCTCTTTTCCCACCAACACCTATGCTCACTTGCTCCTCACTCTCTGGCTAGGGTGCCCTGGGCATGTACAGACCCTTACCTCCCAGCTGGTATTACTGCTGGAATAGTCTCTTGGGGTTTCTGCCATTAAGGCAGGCTGTAGTTTTAGTTTTCAGTGAGAAGGTTTACAGCAGTCATATTTGCAACAGGCAATGCATCTACCATACACATTTCCCAGCCAAAACTCTTCTCACCCATGACTCTGGCTAGCCATAAGAATGTACATACTGCCCTGGCATTTCATAATCCATGCACTGTCACACACACAACATCTTTCCTTCAGCTTCTTTATGTACACGAGAATTGTCTTTGGTTCATCATTTCCTTCCTCATGCCTAATGAACTTATGCTGGACTATTTTGAAAGTTAAATCAATTATCACCCATCCTACACAAAATCTTAAACATCCTATTAGTACAGAACCAGAGACGGAAGCATGTTTTCCTGTAAATGTCACCATTCCAGGAGGGTGAGATGTAACTCACAGCATGCTATTTATGGTATTGCTACACTACTTTGATTTCACTGTGTGATGGGAATGTGTATTTTTAACTATTGGAACTCATGAGAAATACAAAAAAAAATTATCTCATAGAACAGGTAAGCAAAGAGGTGGAACTGCAGATAACTATAGTGGGCAAAATCTTACATATCTCAGATGATGCCCCTAAAATTGTAATAGCATGAAATCTTGCAAAATTCTGTCCCTCCCTGTCTCAGCTATGATGCATATTTCAAATGTCTGTAGCTACATACAATCAAGAGAATTGTAATCTCACTGCAATAGTAAATTTAATAAGCAAGTTAATAGTGGCAATGTTCTTATGGAAAGAATTAAAAGCTATGGGTCGAGGGAAGAAAGCAGTCATTCCCAAGGAGCCCTACGCAGGTCTTTTCTTACCCATGTAGAAAGGGGCATAGTTACCTCTGTTACCGTTGTCTATGATCCTACACAACCCTTTCAGTTTTCATGGATCAGTGTGTTTGAAGGGATGAAAGTGGAGAGCTGTGGGTGGAGGCACATCATCTACGTTAGGGAATACTCAGTAAAGTTAACGCAGCCTCAGGCAAAGAGACCTCAGATCACCAGTCTTCCAGTTAGCAGTGAAACATGCTAAGTACTTTTGCTACCCAGATGCATAACCAATTACACCACGGACAGCTGCATTAATACTCCCATTAAATATCAGTGGGAAATACATGTGGCTTATGTGATAGCTTTTCAATACAGGTTGAACCTCTTTAGTCTGGCATACTCTAGTCTGGCAACATCTATGGTCCAGCATAATTTTAGTCTGCCGGATGTCCACTTATTATGGATGTGGCCAAGTTTTCCACAGTCCCATAAAGTTTGTTCCCAGCCACCAGACTTGGCTCTCAGTGTTCTGTGCTGTTATTTATCTCTAATTTGCCCCTAAATGTCCTATAACAGCACAGTAAGCAGCTGAAGTGTTGGTAATGCTGCTAGACAATATTGACATCTTGTGGTTCAGCAAATTCTCTGGTTTGGCACCAGTCAGCTCTAGGGATGTTAAAAACTGGTTAATTGAACAGTCGATTAACCTTCTGAATTTTTATCCATTACTCAACTATTTTATAGTCCCCAGGGATGGGGCTGGCAGTCCGGGTGTGCTGGCCTCACTCCCAAGGAGCCCCCTGCCACTCCGCACTGCTGCCTCTGATTCAGAAGCAGCAGCGTGGGGTCCCAGGTGGAAGATGATCGATGAGAGGAGCTAGTTTAAAAAACACCTTCCCACTGCCCTGCTGTCAAGGGTGGAGGGCTGAGCTCCCGAACATGGCATGAGCCAAGCTGCCTGACCACCTGGCTCCTAATGCACTTTAAATGCAGAGATGCAGCATGGGTAGGTCCCAGACCCGGCGCTAAGCCAGGCTGCTGGTGGCCAGCCAGCTAAAAAATTTACTGGGGAGGGAGGAGAGGAGGAAATGTGTGTAGTCGATAGAATTAACCTAAGCTTTTGCTTAGCAGTTACTTGGTTAATCGACTACACAATTACATCCCTAGTCAGATCTCAAGAGTGCTGGACTAGCGAGGTTCCACTTGTATTTAAGTAATGTGAGAATTCCCTTTAGTAACCAGATAAAGAAACTCTAATATTCAAAGGAAATCACAGTACCCTAACAAAGTGGCCTTTTACTTTACTCTGTTACATTACCTAGAATCCCTTTGGTAATGAGAAATTGATATAATTGATTCAGCAAGGGTTGGTATACATTTATTGAGATGATGAATTTCATATTCCCAGGGCCATAAGGCATATGAAGGCAAAGATACAGTCAATCTCTAAAATCACAATAGAACTAGGTAAAGAAATTAAAAAGTGCATTTTCCCCAGAAGTTATTAGAAAGCTCCTCTGTATAAAGATACTACGTATCATGCAGGTCCTTTACTTTCAGTTCTTAAACCACACGTGGTACTCCTCTCAGTAAGGGTGTGTCTAGACTACAGGGTTTTTTTTGAAAAAAGTGGCCATTTTTTTAAAAAACTTCCCCTGCGTCTAGACTACTACAGCATTTTTTTTCATTAAACCGAAAGAACGCAGCACTTTTTTCAACCTCAGTAAACCTCATTTTACGAGGAAGAACGCCTTTTTTCGAAATTGCTCTTTTGAAAAAAGGCATTCTTGATTGCAAACAGGGCTTTTTCGAAAGAGAGCATCCAGACTGCCTGGGTGCTCTCTTTCGAAAAAGTGGCTTGCTTTTTTGAAAGTACTTCCTGTAGTCTAAATACTCTCTTTTGAAAGTATAGTTCGAAAAAGCATCTTTCAAAAGAGGCTTGTAGTCTAGACATACCGTAAGAGGAAAGTATAAGTAGTTATGGATAAACACTTATTGAGATATGTCAATATGTGAGTAAAGTTGGAAACAGACTGAATCCCTAATGAATTTAAAAAAATCCTATAAGAAGGGATCATGCTGTGAGAGTTTAACTCCTTTGAAATATGAGCAACAGAGAATACAATACAATTTACTAAATCACTCTTTGCCCAAGGAAAATATGTCAGCATAAATATTTAGCTTCTAACCTAGGAGCATAACACAATATGTGTCTTGGCACACTAGGGTGTCAGTATGACTGTGGCCCGTAGCTGCTACTGCAATGTAAATATAACCCAAATAATAATATTAGTCTGGGAAGCCAGAGAATAGCAGGTGATAACAGTCTAATCCAAATATAGATACATATATTATAACATTCAAACCACATTTTGGGTCTCCCAGAGAGGGTCCAATTTATATATTTAAAGAGGTGAATGAATTTCTTCTGCATCAAATTTTTCTTGACCCTTTCCCTTTAAAAGGGTCATTCTGTAGACCTGCATGAAGGTGATGCTTGTGTTATAGAAGGTCCCAGAATGGCTTGTGATCTGATTATAAGAAAATAACAGCCAAACAGGAGCGGGGGGGGGGGGGGGTAGGGGGGGGAGAGACAACGCTACATTGTACCATACCACTCAAAAAAAGGCAGAGATTTAGGAGCCCAGATTAATGTCAACTCTAGCTGCAGTAACTTGTGTTCATTGCCAAAAGTTTATATCTATTAATTATTATTATTAATGAAGAACCCCAAAATGTATTGACTCTTGAAAAAAGAATAAAAAGAGATAGACAGAAGGAATTGTCTGATTAACCTATGCCCTATAAATCTGCTCACCTGCCAAACCACACGATAGTCACAGTTTATACATCTGCCTTAAAATTGAACGCACAGAGAGATTCAGAGATTTTTAAAGCCAGAAGGGACCATTACCATCAACCTGACCTCCTGCATCGAGCATAACATAGAATTTCTTCCAGGAATTAACTGCCTGAAGCAGTTCCTGTCTTTGGACATCTCCCTGTTTTACTGCAACTGACATGAAGTCTGTGACATTACACACACACATCTTCCACTGTGGTCCAAGACAAGAACTAATCATTTTCTTTTCATACAAAGAAAGATTTCTGATGATGTTCAATCATAACAAAGGACAAATAGGAAACTATGAGCAAAATAAAGAGATGAGAAGTAGGTTAGATTTAACACAAATCAGGGCAAGCCATGGTTAAATTTTGAGAGAGAAAAACACAACTGCTAGCCAACCAGCAATTAAAACCATGTAAAGTGTCTGTGAAGGACTGTGAAGAACACTAATGGAAAAGTTAAAACCAGGGGAAACACAACAGGATGATAAGAATGGAAGGCAAAGAGATGCAACAAGTAGCAATTAATTCCAAAATGGCCACTTCACAGCTACAGTTGCAGGACTTTTCCAGATTTAAAGGACCAGTCCCCAAAAAGGCATGCTGAGAAAAAAATTCTGTAAGAGGAATACTGGAGAGTCAGTAGGACACAGAAGATTCTCCTGTGAGAGAGTCTGTGTCTGTGTAATATATAGTACATATCACATTATTACCCCTTTGCTCCTATTCCCCTGACATCCTCCCACTAATGCCTTGCACATTTGGCATGTACAGTGAATAAACAAACTACCATCATAAATTTGTAATAAAAATGATATGATAGGTCTGTCATCAGTGTTTCCTTTACCCTGGACTGTGAAGAGGGCACAGAACCTTCTCAGACAAGCCCTTTCGCTACCACTAAAGTAACCCTAATGGCTCATGGAACATGAAACAGTGCATTCATATATGTCAGTCTTTGTGTGAACTGGTCTATGTTTCTGATGGCTAGTTAGGATTGCATGATAGGAGATATATGATAGGTACTCTAGGACTAAGAATCAGGGTACAGAGCTAGAGGAAATTTAGGCATACAACAGTGGCAAATAATCAGCTCAGGGATCCTCAGGCATAAGGGTTTGTATGAACATGGAAATTAATTTGTCATAAAGCAGGGTATGATTTTAAAGCAGATTAACTAATCCTGACTAACAACATGGGTGCATGCTATTATTCCAGAATAAAACTGAATTACTTCAAATGCATTAGTTTAAATTTAGAATAAGGCACTCTTATTCTGCATTAAGAGCATTCACCCAGGCCATATCTATACTACGTGGAAGATCAGTGCTGCCACAGTTGATCTTCCAGAGTTTGAATTAGCAGGTCTAATACAGACCCACTAATTCTATCTGAGATGGCTCCCCCATCGGTGCCAGTATTCCTGTTCCTCACGAGGAATAAGGGACGTTGACTGGAGCGTTTGCTCCCATCAACCGCCCACTCTGTGGATGGTGCAAAAACGTGATTTAAGATACTTCAACTTGAGCTACGTAATTAACGTAGCTGGAGTTGCGTATCGTAAATTGACCTTTCCCTTTATTGTTGACCAGGCCCCAAAGAGTGAAACCAGAATAGCTATTCCAGAATAACTTCTGCAAAGACAAGCCCTGAATGGATTGTCTGGACACATGTGCAATGTATTGTTTTGATACAGTGAGCTTGTTAATATTTTGTCTTCACGCTTAGGAGGTATTGCATGAATTGTATCATATGATAAGAGAACAAAATGATCAAGAGATAAAATGCTTTACCTGATTTCTCTTCCTCCCCTGCCCCAATATCCTGGATGTTTAGCTTGTTTGGGGACAACAGACAACTTACCTTCATCCCCTATTCCTTCAGGTGGTAGCATCTGCATCCAGGATGCCCCAGCAGCAGAGCTCCATGTGGGCAGAAGAACATACAGAACAGCTTGAAGAATTGGGACCTTCATTTTAGCTGTCTTTGCCTTTTCCCTCCCCCTATTTCAAATGATGGAAGAACTTCTACATCTGTTACAATGGGAGACTGAAACATGGCTCAGTAGAGAAAATGAACTGGAGGGGGGGGGGGAGCAGTTTCTTTTACAGCTGCAGAGATCTGTTTTTTGCTATTTTATTTGTGATTCTGCAAGACACTCCATTTATCCTGGAGTGCAGACTCTGAATGGGAATGAGGTTTTGGTTTTGCATGAAAAATATTTTTACAGTTCTAAAAAATTACAAAAATAAATGTTCATTTTTAAGATACCGTTGTTCCAGTGGTGCAGAAATAGTATCTGTAATTATCTGTAAATACATCATTGTAATCTGCTAAACAAATCAGCTCTATGTCTCTACCATATGCTTTGTGAATACTGTAATATGGAGTTTATGTAGGGTCTCAACATAGAAATGTGAACAATTGTGGTGCCTATCAAGACTGAAAATAAGGTAGGAATGTAATTATATACCAGAAACTGATACCATAAGAAAAAGTCATAGCAGGCTAATGTGATAAGGTACTGTAACATCAGATGAGTAGGAGTACTAACATTTCTGTATTAAATTGGTATTAGTAGTATATTAGGCTAACATGATATGACAAAAAAATTGCAAACAAAATACTATAATTTAGTCTAGGGCATAAATGTGAGGGGAAAAAAACCAAATATTGTCACAGAGAAACACCCTCTTTTCATTTAAAGAAACATGTGGGAATTCTGTGATAGAATTTGCTGTTGTGTCACACTGATAAAGTTCAGAAGAGAATACATACAGCTATTTGAATGCATGTCTGTTCAAATAATATCTTCCACTGATATGTCATTTTTATTTTTCATTCCAAGGGATCTCAAAGAACTTCCCAAGTGTAAAGCTATATACAAAGCAGTGCCCTGATCCTGTACAAATGTATCTTTACAAACATGCATACCCTCATATTTGTACTGAAAATTATCCTCTACTCTCAAAGGACTTTTTTTCCCCTGGTTATTTCTTCTTTTTGTCAATAGTAGTTTTGTCTGAGTCAGGATGGGATGATCAGGCCTTATTCAGCAATTACCCTCATAAATGTTCCTCCTTACCTTTGATAACTAAGTTCCTGATCCTGTAAGTTATTTGAAGTCAGTGGGCTTCTCCAGGAGTACCTGACTGCATGGAGTAATCAGTAGTAAGACTTCTATACCTGTATAAAAATCAATGCAGCATTCATAGTATTCACTATACTTGTGGGAATATGCAAAGGATAACAATGGTTAATACTTTTGTAACATTATTTACTTACAAACATAACTAGAAACAGTAGCTGCTCTTAAGCGCTTTTCAGAGATTCACTTTGCCCATACTGAAGTTGAACTTCCCAGCAAATTTGCAAAGGTTGCTTATTTACCATGCCTGGGCAAGTTCACTTCCAGTTGTTGTAAACCAAACTGCAAGTTCTGTTCAAAATTACTTTATAAACTGAAGACCAGAGTTTGTGCTGACAAATTTCTCTATTTTCTCATACATTTAAACTACCTTGAAAAATTCACGCATAAAAATTGGTTGGGATTATGTAAACCCATAAGAGCCTAATAATATTTCCTCGTGTGAAATAATAGTTGGAATGGAGAAAGTATATTTTTGCCTCTCTGAATATATATACTATACTGTTCCATTAAGCTTTATTACTGTGTTCTTCCCCTATGCACATCAGTGACAAAATTCCAGGCCCTAAATTTGCAAATTAGGGTTTATCTACATGGAGGAAGTTAATCTGAATAACTTCCAACCTGAATTTTGATAAATCAAATTAAGGCAGCTCTAATTCTGAGTCAGTGTGTGTCTACACTAGTTTATTTTAACTAGTCCAATTTAAAAATTAATGCAGGTTAACTTTCCTGAGTGTCACCATGCAACCCCTTAGCCTGTGAAGGGTATAATCTTGGTTTACTTTTTCTACGTGTGTGTTATTTTTAAACTTTTAAAATAATATACAATAATCTGTGCAAAAAAAATTGAATATTTACATCATGTCAGTTATATCATGTCAGTCATGACCTGGAGGGATTATATCTGGGAGTAAAAGAGAAATTCATTCTTTGTGACCATTTAATCCTTGGTTTCTCTACTGAGATGGCAACAAGGGTGCCAACTAATTGCCATTTGTGAGTTACAGTTTAAATCTCAGGGTTTTATTCTATCCTCATTCTCTTTAACCTCTCTGTTACTTTATACAGTTACCATATATTTCTCCACAAAATTGATGAAAAGATTTACCAATCCTATACATTGTATATATTTTGATATTATTCCTTTCCTCCACACTTCACACGTACCTTATCTTCGCAGACTGTTAAGTTTCTCAGAACAGGAACTGTGTCTTCTTTGCATGTTTGTGGACAGTGCTTAATACACTGTGGGTGCTGCCAGAATATATATAATTGTTTTTGTGATGTGCACACTTGTCATCTGAAAATGTGATTAAGACCAATTCTGAGCCTAAACAGATGTGTTACTAATTTCCAGATATGAAAATCTGTGAACAAAAGCAGGTTTGGTAAATTCTATCATTTTCAAAACTGTGGAAACTGGTATTTTGACATGGTTTCTAAATACTGAGATGCTATAATACATTTTCTAATTTCAGCACAATCTCATTTAGCAACACCTTTATAAAAGCACATTTCTTTCCTTACAAACATATAGTCTTACAAGAAATGTTGTGCAGCGATATAAATAAATCATTACATTGCATCAAAACTACTAAAATCTTCAGAAAGTCTGGTCAAAGATCCCTTTCTACTAATTAAAAAGGAGAAGATACAGAGTAAAAGAAATCTTTTCAATTTTTCTTGGTTACAATATAATTCTTAACTGTGGGGGGTAGAATGAGGCATCCATTTGCACTTACAGTACTGTATTAGGGAATGACTAAATTACTTGCAGAGCCTTTTCTACACTGCCACTTATGAGTAACGATATAATTTCCTAAATCACATAAATAAATACACAAACTAAACTCTCTAGAATTCTGTACAATTTCTTATCATGCATTACAGAGATATGTGAGACAGT
This sequence comes from Pelodiscus sinensis, assembly GCF_052426305.1. NCBI lineage: Eukaryota > Metazoa > Chordata > Testudines > Trionychidae > Pelodiscus > Pelodiscus sinensis. The sequence goes on from NC_143053.1 coordinate 203,237,013, forward strand.
AATTTTTATAGAAGTTTCTTGTTTTAGAGAATAAATAAGTGCCAATATTTAAAGCAATTACAATAATACTATTGCTGAAATCACACTTACAACATGCAGCATATGAATATTTAAATTATGTTTTTCTTTCAATGTATATGTATCTACATTTATGAAAGAAACAGTTGGCATTCCTATTTCAGCCCAATGAAACATTCACATTACCTTCATTTATGCTGCCCACAATATTTCAAAATATTTCATGCCTAAATGTCTTGGAATGCCCAGACTCTTTAAAATTATATTTTTGCAAATGTATATAACAATTTGCATTTTCACAGTGATTAAATAGCTTTTGTATATTTATTTCCATGCCTGAAAAAGGAATCTTGCATTATTAGTGGCGATACTGTATATGTCAAAAAAGAAGCATCAAAAGCATTTCCTGTGCACTTGACAGGATGACAAAATATTTCTCCTATCCTTTCCTAATTGAGCTGCTGTACAAAGGGAGACATTATAATAATATTAATAATAGTTACATGGATATTTGTAGGTACTGTGTAACCCTTCAGTCCATTTTCCCAGACAATGGTGACTACAAAGAGGCTTCAAAATAGAACATCACACAATATGAATGCCACTTTTTTCTATCTTACATTTTAAAAACATCATTGAAATCAGAAAGTTCATTTACAAAGGACTGGCAGTTGCAATCACAGCAATAATGTAGTGCTGAGAAAAAAAGGGTAATTGGTTTGGTAAAGATCGCTTTCCATTACACCATAAAGCACTACACAATAGGAAAGGTCGCCAATTAAGCAATCATGAATACCAAGTACTGAAGCTGATGAAAATAGGGCAGTGGTTTAAATAGATTTGCAAGCAATTTACCTTTTCACAATGTTGGCAATCTGATGCAATTTGCTTGCAATTTTGTCTGCTTTCAGTAGCACTCGAAGCTGACACTACACAGACCAAATGGCAAAGAGGCCTGCATAGAAAATGTAAAACTATCTTGGCTGCATCAGGGAACCAGAATGGTGGTTCATCAGGAAAATTACAACAATTAGCATAAGTGCTGCAAAAATCAACACTTTAAATGTCACACTCACGAGTCAGTCCAAAGACTGTAAAAGTACCATCTCCATTGCTGGACTAACAGTAAATATGAAGCAATCACCAACAAGCCTTGAGGCTGATGGCTTTACAATTGATGTGACATTCTCTGAGTGATAAAATAGCCTCTCATTTTACAAAAGTAAGTATTTCTCTTTTTTAGATTTAACCTGGATTATGTCAACACTAACCTTACATTTTTTTCAACTTTTCTTCCTACAAACCTGTTTTTTCCTCTCCTAATGTGTTCTTTACTTGTTTTTGGCATTCTCAAAACTTCCTATTTCGGGGAATTGGAGCCATGTCGATAAAACTCAAATACTGATATTTTACTTTTCATATCTCAGATTTATTTCAAAATATGTTATGCTGCTTGAGGAGATGTATTTGTGATTGGGGCCTGGTTTACAATCTTGGGGAAGGAATCCAAAAAAGTAACTTGAGGTACTCCCACAGGCATTGACTGGGACTGTAAGATACCTTCAAACATCTATATCAATGCAAAGCCAGAAAGTGTGAAAGATGCTTTTGAAGTAATTGATATCTCGTGTAATGGCTCCCATGTTTAGGACAGATATAAATTTGTCAGGCTGTGAGGTAGAATTGACTTGTGGCGTATACTTAATGATTTATTTTTCACTGAGCTGCAGGAGAGAATAAACTGATAATGCCATTTCATTGACAGCAGTGGAGAGGTGCACCACCTTTTTACTGATGTCATGTGTTACAAATATGACCAGATTGCCTGATGTTTTATTTTTAACCTTTTTCGTGAATCAAAGTTCTGGCACACACAAATTATTTTTGGCCTGATCTAAACCCCACTGAAGTCAATGGGAGTTTTTCCAGGACTATAGTGCTCAAAAAATATACTTAAAGACCCCTTATATTTAAAAGGTATTTAGTCATTTTAGTGTTCATCATTGCAAACATCTACCTGATTTAGGAGCCTAAAAGAATCCCCTTTGAAAAAAAATTAGGCTCCTAAATCTGTTAGGCATTCCACTGCTGAGTGCAGCAGTGCCTAAATATATTTTAAAACGTAGGCCAAAATGCTTATAACTTAAAAAAAGAAAATGTTAACTATTATCATAGGAACAGAGCTCATAAACGGTAATGTTAGTTCTAATGGCTTCAGATGCCCAGCACAGACTGCTCCAGGAATAATGATCTCTGTTTACACCAAACATGATATAGACTGTGCACAGAGAATGCAGATATTAATAGTCAACTGATGGAATCTTTCCCATGGTGTATATACTGAGTGGTAATAGCTCTATAGATTACGTTCAATTAAATGGACAGTCTTAAGCAGCACCAGCCTCTAGCTAGAAGCTCTTGACAGATCACCTCCATCAGCATCAGGCAACTGTTGGGGAGATGATGTTAGCCACCCAGCAAAGACAGCTTCAGTCATTATATTTGGTGAACAGCAGTGCCTCTTCATAAACTACAACCACAGCGATAAACTAGAAAGGCAACAATTCCATAAGAACTTTCATTTCCATGTAACTGTACTGATCCTTTTGCAGCACCACTTCAAATAAATGCTAGATTTCAACTTATATCAAAATGAAATCATAAATATTGGATAAAAAAAATCACATGTACCCCTGAGGTATGTCTAAATATGGAAAACTGCCAAAATAGCTGGGTCACCTACCTCTGTGGGCAAAACCCTGTGATACAGATCCAGCCTATCTTGATGCAAAGTTTTTTTCTGTCAGTGTAGGAACACCACCTCTGTAAGTGATGGTGTATACATAAACAAAAATATTTTCCCCATCAGACTAGCTGGGCCTACACTGGGGGCTAAGTTGGATCTTTCACACCCCTGATTAATGTAGCTCTGTTGACCTAAATTTAAGTGTAGATTAGGCCCCATTAACTTCAATGTGACCACTGCTGTCACTAAGGCAAGTGAGATTTGGTTCATTATGAACAACAGCAAATGGCTGCAGAATGAATGTATATTTTATCTGTGCTCAAAGTTCTGCTACTACTCACCAGGCTCTTCAGCAAAACTCTTGTTCCTCTGATCTCCTTCGTCCTCTGTCCCAGGTTCATGCCCCTTGGCTTTTCTACACCCAAACTTCCACTAAAATACCCAGGAGGTCTGTAACTGATGCCTTTTGTTATCTCTGTATAAATCTACATGCGTACCAATCTCAGTTCTTCCATAGAACCATCCTCATTCACTTGGCCAGCCAGGCTTTTTCTTCCCTGCCGGCTTGCATCATGCCTCAGGCTGTCTACATTGCAGGTTATGTTGGTATAACTCATAGAATCATAGAATACCAGAACTGGAAAGGACCTCAAGAGATCATTGAGTCCAGTCCCCCACCCTCAAAGCAGGACCAAGCACCATCTAGATCATCTCTGATATCTATCTAATCTTCTCTTACATATCTCTAGTGATGGAGATTCCACAACCTTCCCTCTGAGATTTATTCCAGTGTTTAACCACCCTGACAGTTAGGATGTTTTTCCTAATGTCCACCCTAAATCTCCCTGCTGCAATTTAAGCTCATTGCTTCTTGTTCTATTATCAGAGGACAAAGAGAACAATTTTCTCCCTCCCTGTAACACCCTTTTAGATACTACCATGTTCCCTCTCAGTCTTCTCTTTTCTAAACTAAACAAACCCAATTCTTTGTCTTCCCTCATAGCTCATGTTTTCTAGACCTTTAATTGTTGCTCTTCTCTGGACCTTCTCCACATCTTTCTTGAAAAGTGGTATCCAGAACTGGACATAATACTCCAGCTGAGGGCTAATCAGCACAGAGTAGAGTGGAAGAATGACTTCTCATGTCTTACTCATAACACTCTTGTTAATACATCCCAGAATGATGTTTGCTTTTTTTGCAATAGTGTCACACTGTCGACTCATATTTAGCTTGTTGTCCACTATGACCCTAAGATCCCTTTCTGCAGTACTCCTTCCCAGACACTCACTTACCATTCTGTATGTGTGAAACTGTTTGTTCCTTCCTAAGCGGAGCACTTTGCTTTTGCCCTTATTAAACTTCATCCTATTTACCTCAAACTATTTCTCCAATTTGTCCAGATCATCTTGAATTATGACCCTATCCTCCAAAGCACTTACAACCCTACGTGTTGCTCAGGGGTTTAAATAGGCCACTCACTGAGCTACATAGATTACACCAACATAGTACTGTATCTACACTGGCATTTATGTTGGCAGAAGCCCTTCTCCTGCCAACACAACTTCTGCCACTCACTGAAGATTGGTTAATGAAGGTAACCAGCGAGCTTTCTCCCCTCCGCTGAGAGTCACTACAATAGAGAGTTTATAGCCATTAGGTATAGTTACATCACTGTAAGCTCTCTAGTGTAGTCACAACCTCACTCATCCCCTCCTGCCTTTTCCACACTCACCCCAGACAGAGAAAACAAAAATTGTGGAACTACCAGGACATTTATGTATTCCTGCCCACCATACCAATTATCTGTTTGTTAACATCAATAGGAATTTCAGGATCTCAGGGTCTCAATGTCAGCTCCACGGAACTGAAGAGAAACACATTAGAATAAATTAGCCATTTTCAGCAAATATGCTGTCCCAATGAAATAAGAGTTTAAGGAATTCCAAACTAATTTCTAGAAATAAAGTTCAATCTAATTACATTTGCCCCCTCCACTGCTTATTGGTACCACTGAAAACTATTATTACCAATTCATTTTGCTGTTGGTATAGTGCACTACATAGATGATACCATTGGTAGGGGTAAGGCTTTTATTTTATAAGTTATCACTTCTATTAGCCAAGTGCAATGATCAAATATAGAGTATCCAGGACTGGTTATAAAATGAAAGACTTTTTCATGAAAAGATTTGTGAAGAAAAAAAGTCCTTCTTTGGCAGTAAAATTTTAACATTGTCAGCCACCTCTAATAGCATCTTGGTCATATTCTGATGCTTAGTATCATCGTCATTACAGGCGCCATTTCCATGTGGACAGTCATGTTCAGGGGTAACCTGGAGCTCCCTGACATCACCACATCTGTCTATGTGAGAAAAGCATTTAAAATGACAAAAGACAGGGAAGTTCAGCGCTTATGCTAAAAACTGTACACTTTTACTTATGAGGGACTGTCTCCTGCATGGGAAAGACAGACATTTTTGGAAGCCTTGTGATACCCACAGCCCAACAAAAGAGAGAGCTTGCGCTTTATATCTGTACATAAGTGGCTTTCAAGATCTCAGTTAGACTGGCTATAGCTCATGTGCAAAAGCTGGTTTTCCAAAGGAATGGCCAACTGCAACATTCCCCAGTTGAGGAGACATGGGTAACAAGGAACAACAGATCTGTGAGATGGGCATGAAAAGTGGCTTGCCCAATGACTCCAGGGCATGTTTTGCTTCTCCCTGACTTCACAAATGCCCCTCCACAATCTTGGGACTGTCCTATAGGGCTTACACTCCAGGGAAAGGCAATGGACAGAATGGAGTGAGGCTGGAGGGAAAGGGGCCAGCTATTCCCCATGATATTTTGTCTCTTTCCACCCCTCATTTTTCATCTCTCAGTCATCAGCCCGGTTCTATCTTTTGGGCTTTGACACTGATCAGGAAGGGAGAGGGCCAGCGGGGAAGTTTGCTGGAGCACAGCAGTGGCTGGTGCCAGGCTCTAGAGAACTTCAGAACCAAGCTGGCCTCTGCACTGACCAGCTTTTCTGGATCTCAGGAGATCTACAGGTTCTGGGAGCTAAACACCTGTCTCCTCTCTGAAAGGACAATCCCTGCTGGTAATTATGCAAATCTAAGTGTATGTCTAGACTACATGCCTCTGCCAACAGAGGCATGTAAAATAGGCTATCCAACATTGTCAATGAAGCAGGGATTTAAATATCCCCCGCTTCATTAAAATAAAAATGGCTTCCGCGCTGTGCCGGCTCAGCTGATTGTCAGCACAGTGCGTGAGTCAAGACATGGATCGGTCGACAGGGGAAGCCTTTGGGAGCGGTCCTAAGGGAGTGGTCGACAAAGGCTTCCCCTGTCAACCGATCCGCGTCTTGACTTGCGTGCTGTGCCGACGATCAGCTGAGCCGGCACAGCATGGCAGCCATTTTTATTTTAATGAAGCCGGGGATATTTAAATCCCCGCTTCATTGACTATGTTGGATAGACTATTTACATGCCTCTGTCGGCAGAGGAATGTAGTCTAGACATACCCTAAATGTTCAGTGTCCAGTTCTTCTGTGTAGGAATAAATGGTGTAGGGCACAAAATTTAACCCTAAATGACTTGAGCCTTAAGGATACTCAATGATAGTAGCCCTAACTGGGCTAATGACCGACAAAATTGCAATTAGGACCAAAGACATACATCCCAGTTTTAAAATCACATGAAATGTTTTTGTTTGCATGTGCTCTGGTTTGGGGTCAAGAGAACATACTTGACTAACTGACCCTTTACTAAATGAGCCAGATTCTAAACTGGTGTAAATCAGTGTAGCTATATCAATGGAGATATGCTGATTTACATCAGCAGAGGATGGGATCCATTTTTTATAACTGGTACTTCTACGACATGCCTAAGACAGAAAATACCAAAACATAGTAAATCTTTAATAAATACTGATTTTAGCACTAAGTTTACTAAGTAAACGGTGTTTATTAAGTAAAATAATGTATTATTACTAAGGAAAATATACAAAGTGTTGGAGACTTATATGAAGGAATTCCAGCTAAAGGCCCAAATTCACTGTATTGTCCCCTAACCTTTGACTCCTATCCAGACAAAAATATCCAGCTTGAGTTAACTGTTGATTTAAACTTCAGCTAGCTGGGCTGTGGGGGATAGGAGTCTGGAGATAAGAGGGTTTGAAGCTTGAGTGCTGATGACACTGGAACTAGTAATGCTGTCGGGATGCAACAGCTCAATTTACAAGTCAACAACTGCTAATGGAAGCCCTCTGTGCTTCTAACCCAATCACTCTTTGTAGCTCCAGTGATTCTCAAAGGGCTTGTCTAGACTCAAAACATTGCAGCGGTGCAGCTGTACTGGCTCAGCGCTTCAGAGGAGAAACTATCTATACCACTGGGAGGGCATCAGTACAGGCAACCTCCCACCAACTTAGAGAATCCACCACCCTAAGAGGTCAACTGAAGAATTCACAGGGGTATGGATATTTTTATACCCCCAAGTGCCGTAGCTGTACTGACCACATTTCTTGTGTAGACTAGTGTGGTTGCTCTCACGGCAGCTATGAGTGAAGAGCACACTTTTGCAATGGTAGTGATAGGAAACCAATAAAAGAAAAGCACTAGTTTGTGTACTCACTTAGGGTCACAGGCGAGCACTTCCACTGCTGATGAGAGCAACACCCTAAGGGTAGCTATCTCAGACTGCAGCTCTCGTGGGAAGGAGGGGGTAGAAGAAGGAAAAAGGAAGGAGGGAGAAGGAGGGCACCTTGGGTCTCTGCGCAGCCCCCTCTCTCCAAACACTGATCAGCTCCAGTAGCTCAGCATTACTTCAAGCAGGGGTTTATTAGCTCCATGGAACAAGTACTGTCACCTGGCCAGATGATAAGTGAGCACTTGCCAAGAAAATAGGAAGGGAGTTTCAAGGTTTCCAGGGCTTTACTAAAGGAGGAGTGGATGTCTGTTTACCTAGCATCAGTGCAGCAGAGGTGCTGGCTAGAGTGGTCTCCTAGGCTCCATGGAATGTCCAGTGGAGGCTAAAAGCTCTGTATACAGCAAGAACATATCTTAACTTGCACATCAGCACACAAGCATCACCAGGAGAAGCAGTACACCTCTTATGGAGATGGTTTTCTTTTTTTTTTTTTTTTTTTTTTTTTTTGCAGTGAGACGTCTGCATTTCACCACAATAAGTCATAAGCAAGTGTAGGCACTTCCATGATTTTTGTGCAAAAAAAGGGACTTTTTCTACTTTAAATGGCAAATGTAGATGTGCCCTTCAGCCGGGGTAGAGAACCAGTGGGTCGGGGCCACTGACTCACAGAAAGATCAGTCGGGAGCTGCACACAAGGGAGAAACAAAAAAACTACCCCTCATCAGTGCAGGCTCCCCAGTGCTGAGGGGAGCCCCAAGGAGCCAGATCCAGGCAAGCTGGTGGCTGTATCTAGCCCCCAGGCCTTAGGTTCCCCACCCCTGCCTTAGGCTATGACTACACTAAAACTGCTACAGCTTTATGTAGCCCATCCGTGCAGACATTCATTACAGTAACATTTGCTTTCCCTTTGCTATCGTTAATCGCTTCCCTAAGAGGCAGTAGGTATGGTCAATGGAAGAATTCTTCTCTCAACCTAGTGCTGGCAACACCAGGGATCAGATCAGCATAGCAACTTCTCTCAGGGGTGTGGAATTTTCTCATCCCTGAGAGTCACAGCCATACCGATGTTAGTTTCCAGTGTAGACCAGCCCTAATAAAGAAACGTAAAATTTCTTTTTTAAATAATGAAACACATTATGGGTAGACATTAGATAGTGATATTAATGTCTCACACCTAAAGAGACCCCCAGATCATTTTTCTAACTAGAAATAATGTTGTCTATAGCTGGGAATGTTGATCCATGACATTTCTATAGTACCTACCACGTTTTCTTCTCAACTCAGAAATACCCTTATAAATAAAAAGACAAAATGATCAGGCAGCTATAGATTTTCTTTCAATCGCCACAAGAGGGTGGTTTTAGGAGTACGAAAATTCTTTCAAGCAAGAGAGTGGATTAGGATTATCAAATATATAGACCTCTTAGCCTAATTGTTGGTTGAGCTACTTTATTTGTCATATCCTAAGTTTTGTGGGAATAAAAAAAATGGCACAGATGGGACTATAACTGACCATAACCTGCTCTATTGTATTTCCAACAATCTCTAATTATAGCAACACACCAGAGGAAGAGATTTGAAAGGGCAGGTGATGGGATAGGAGAGAAACCTGTTTGACTTAAACAGCACAGAATCCCTCACCATCAGGGCTGATGTACATCAGCCTGACAGCTAATTAGGGTAGACATGAATTTTTCCAATGTAACAGATGTTCGCTAATCAGGCCAGATTTGGAGCCCTTGCGCCAGCAACATTTCATGCACAATTTAACTATCTAAAAGGAATAAACTACTTAATGCATTGTACTGGAGGCACAGCTGTTTCACAATCAGAAAATTTGCTGTCAAAGATGTTCTCTTTAAAACTGACATGTTTTTATATAACTCTGATGGGGTGTTTATAATGTATTAATAGTTGTCAGTAAGAGCTGCTGTCATCATCAAGAAGTAAAATATTTCTGAAGGTATATTAAAATGAACAGACTCCTTTTTCTTTCCAAAATCTATTCAGATAATTTAACTACTTTGAATATGGACTGATTCATTCTGAATGCATTTTAAACAAAAGACTCAACATATATCTCCCAATTTATATCAATTATAAAATAGTATAAACGTCTACACACTGAATATGGCATAAACCAGAAATGTTTTAAATATCTCAGGGCTGTACTATTCGAGCAGCTAGATTTCATTATTCCCTTTTCATGGAAATATATTTTATTTACAGAAAAATCATCCATACGGAAAATGTTATGTTAAAATAATGTGAATGATCTCACGTCCATTCATAGAAGACAGGTCATCTGATGAGAAGTCATGCGTAATACAACCCTTTCTGCCTAGGTGTTAGAGGCTGTTACATAGGACCCACTCTGTAAAAGGCAGTGAGGTGAGCATCTGTCAAGGGTGCCAGCAGCCTCCGTGGGTCCCTGGAAAAAGTGGGGTGGGGGCTGGCTCCACACGCCCAGAAAAAGCAAGCAGAGCCTGAGGCAGAAGGGGAAGAACTGGGCAACCAGTCCTTCATGCTGCCCAGAGTATGCCACACCAGCTTCTTCCTGCTCCTCTCTCCTGCCACAACATCAATTTAAAGGGCCAAGATCCCAAAGCCCCTTAGAATAGCTGGGCACCATGGCAATTGCCCCCTTTACCTCTCCACCTTCCTCCCCCTCCCGCATCAGCGAGCCTGGTATTAGTCAATCCTAACTCAGGGAGTTAATCCTGGTACTGAGTTTCATTGAACAGATTCTCAGGCTAGCGTCTCTCATTGCTGCCACCAAACCTGACCATTGCCAAAAGGTTATGATAGAAACTCCAGAAAACATCCATGGCAGCAGAAAATTGGGCCAGCCATAATTGAGCAGCAATAGAACATAATTCCCAAGCTACAGAAAAATTCAAGAAACAAGCATCAGCTTATGCAGTTTTGTAAGGTTTTACTCAAAGAGCCAAGATCTGAAAGACAAAACTACTTGCACTACAAACACAAGGAGTCAGCTAAACAAAAATACTACAAGCCCCTAAGTTTCCCAGACCTGATGAAGAGTTTTGTATAAACTCAAAAGCTTGTCTCTTTCACGAATAGAAAGAGATCTAATAAAAGATATTACCTCAAGTCACACACCTTGTCTCTTGAATAATGGTGACATTCAAATCAATCAGAACTGATGACATATATATCTGAGGTTATTAAGGGAATTCACTAATAGATACTCCCTACTATTGAGTGTTTTTTAAAAAAATGATGGATAGCTGGAGAGGTACCAGAACTTGGAAGAAAAACAAACTTAATACTGATTTTCAAAAGAAGGAAGGAAGAGTGATCCTAGCAACTAATCATCCTGTCAGTCTCACTCCTGTTCCAAATAAAATAATGATACATATTAAGAGGAGTGGGGGAATCATTAAACATTTAGAGGATAATGGAACCATGAGCAGTGATTCAGGTTGGTTTATGAATAATACACTTTGCCAAACTAAGTTGATTGTTTTCTTTTAAAAAAATAAATGTAAAATTTAGGCCTCAATCCTGCAAACACATTTAGGCACATGCTTAGTTTTACTCACAGAAATCCCAGAGGTTTCAAGGTAAGCACATGTATATTTGTAGGAGCACAGCCTTAGGGGATGTGTGGATCACAATAGGCTTGTTTAGAATTCATTAAAGTCTTTGAAATTGTGGCTCATGAAACTTTAATTAAAAAGTTAATTCACAGGCTTAAAAAACAACACAGTCCTGTAAACTGAAAATGGCATGAAAGATAGAAAACAAAGGGTAATGTAAAGGACAATGTACTGAATTGAGGGAGAGGTATATAATGGGATTCATCAAGTATGGATGTTAATTTTGCTCTTGTTTAACATCTTCAGTAATTATCTAAAAGACTGAGAGGGTAAACAGTGTGTTAATGAATTTACACATAATACATAGGGAGGAGCTGCAAGTTCCAGTAGGAACAACAATAACAAAAAGCCACAAGATACACACAACCCCACACCACAATGCATCACAAGAGATTAAAAATATAGGCAAAAAATACCATAACAAAATGAGGTCTGGATTAGAAAGACACGATTGCTAAGATACTTGGTGAAAAATAATCCAAAACATGAATATTCAATGAGCTAGAAACCTGAAAAGCACTCTTTTGAAAGGGACTTACCAGCGATAGGGTACAGTAAATTGGACATTAAGTTTGCAAAATGACAGCACAAATGACAGCTCAGTTCTGTGTTGCATAACCAAAGGTATAATGAAGCAGGGAGGTATCAGACGTCAACCTACTACATTATGGATTAGAACATAAGAATTACCGTACTGGACCAGCTAGTGGCCAACCTCGTACAATATCCTATATTTGACTGTGAGCAGTAATGGCTGATTCAGAAGAAGGTGGAACAACCCCTTATTGCAGCAACATGCACACAGAGGACATTTTTTTCTGCCTCTAGGCAGTGACTTGACCTGAAACATGCCCTTGTATATTTATAACTTTTCTTAATCATCAGAATCTTCCAATACTTTAAATAAATCTTACGAAGGCACTCTCTACACTGATAGCTGAACAAAAATACTGTTGTTCGCAGATATTTAAAAAGACCTCACAGCCCCAGAAAAAAGACAAAGTTTTGTTGTGGCAAGTGACAGGGTAAACGGCTCATTGCCAGCAGGAACTCTCTCCTATCTGCAACAGGAATCCTGTTCACAGACGGTGGAAGTATTTTGTCATCAAAAAAGTGACAAACAGTTTCTGTCCTGCCTGACTTTTAGTGACCAAGCCATGTTACTAAAAGCTGTTTAGTGTAGCCAAAGCCTGAGAGACTACCATAGCTAGACTCTTGTGCTCTTTTGGATAAGTTACCAAAAAGATATTTCTGAACTTGAGGGAGTTCAGAGTAGAGAAGGACAACAAAATTATAAAGGCTCTGAAAGGATGGATTTACAATGAAGGATTACCTGATATAAATATAAATATTGCTAAGAGATGGTTAATATATAAATAAGAGGCAATAGGTTCAAACCATAGTAGATTGACTACCACAGCATAGACTACCACAGTTTTAGACTACTGAAGCACAACAGATTTATACTACATCTCAGGGAAAACTTTCTAACTGTAAGAACAGTAGGATTATGAAACAGACTGCCTAGGGAGGCTGTGCAGGCCCATACACAGGAATATCTGTGGGGGGGGGGTGCTTTCTTGTACATGTGGACTGCCATTTTTTAAATATAAAGGAGTTCAGATAATCATGCAATGAGTGTGCATAAGAGAGGTTAATGAAAAATCTGAGTGGAAACAGTGATTGGTAAAATGATTTTGTTGTAACATACTAAAAATGTGAACAGTAATAAAAGTTTTATAGAAATTACCTTCTGGGATCATGGCAGGTAGAGTGACCACCATTGGAGGGTATAAACATCAATTATGGGGAAAATACAGTATCAGGAATATAACTATGAGGAGTCAGCTGGAATTAAGAAAGGGAAAATGTATAATGACCGTCAACTTGACACCAACATTTTATTAAAATAGGTATCAGTCCCTTAAAAGGCACAGTGGAAGTGTGGGAGGTTTAAAACTAGCCAGGACAAAATGTAAAGAATAATCTTGAATTGGCCGAGATCTAGACACTCTAATCAGTGTTTTCCCACCTACAATGTCTAAGATTTTGTTTATTAATGCAGTATATATATATATATATATATATATATATATATATATATATATATATGCTATTTATCAGCATTTAAAATGTTTACCTTTACTAAATATATGGCCACTAAATAATAGTCTAACACAGGGGTCTCAAACTCCTAGCCCGCAGGCCATCCCTGGCCAGAGCAATTGTGGGGTAGTCAGGAGGCTGTCTATTCTCACTCTCCCCCAACCACTCCTTCCCACTACTGCCCCGCCCTCTCCCCCATGGCAACCCGTGCCCCAAGGACAAAGCTTTGAGGGTTTCTGGCAGGGCCTGGTATGAGGCAGCAGCTGTGGTTGGCCCCCTGTCTCTGACTTCCTCTGTGTCTGCCACCACAGGGAAGCTGAGTAAGTGTGCTCGCCCAGAGTGCTCCGCTTTCCCGTGACTCCTGCCACTGCAGGGAGTATGGTGGCGCCTGACGGCTGCTGCAATCTTGTTCCAGGTCTTCCGGTAATCCCCAAAGCCACATCCTCAAGGAACAGGGTGCCATGAAGGGAGAGGGCAAGGCGGGGGAGAGAAGGGGTAGGGCTTGGGGAATGGGCAGGACTCACCCTAGCCAACTGGGACTCCCATTCTGGACTGAGCAAGTGGTCAGGAATGGCCTGCAGGCTGGGAGTTGAGATTCCTGATCTATCAAGTCAGTCCATATTATGGAAATGTTATAAAGTTGTTTTTTTCCCCTCGGTAGACTGTAATCGCTCTGCCACTGAATAAATGTGATATCCAAAGCTCTTACATCCTAAGTCTATTTAACTACAATACATTCTGTGATCTAAAATGTATTCTGAATTCAAGCATGTAAGTTCCACTTAAGGAGATGTACTCTGCCTTTTCAACATACAAGATAGATGGCTACATAATGGCACACGGAATCATTTTGTTTCAACTTGAGTATTTTAATACCAGTTTCTTTGAAAAAAAAAAAAAGTTGTGGCTCATGAAGGGCAACAAATTGACATGTCTGTACAGTTAAATCCTCTCTAGCCACATAAACAGCTCTGCCACTGGTAAAAAAATTCTATATTCTACCAAACACATTCTGCAACCAAACTGACATCTTTATGAAAGAAGGTGGTTCAACTTCTACCAATTTTTACTTCACTGCCAGTGGCAATGGTGGTTTCTGTCTACTGGCAACTGGACACAGGCCATCAAAATATTCCACGTAGGCCACAGTTCTAGCATTTGGTTGTCACTGAAAGGCAGTGACTCAGAGGTGGAATGCTCCATTAACAGAGGGGAAAAATTCATATATCTGGACATAGCGTCAACTTCATATTTTAGCTGATGTAGTGCAATATACACAGTTAGGGATCAAATTTTTAGCTGCCTCTCTCCTGGCCTCTAAACTTGTACACACAGAATCCACACTTGTTCTGATTCACAGTCACTGAGTGCACCAATTATGCAGTTAAACACCCCACTATTCTATTTAAGTGATAAAATGAGTCTTTCAGATGCAAAATTTGTGCTTGCATATTCGGAAACTGCAGCTGAAAATGTGCTCTTAAGCATTCAAATGCTACCCCAGATTGGCACTCCAAGTTCTGTAAACTAAAATTTATGCATTCAGAGATTTTTTAAGAGCAGAAGGGACAACGGTGATCTAATCTGACCTCCTGCCATATAATTTATATTCAGGCCATATAATTTCCCTCAAATGGTTCCTATTTGAACACACTGAAATCAATAGGGTGGCACAGATTTTGACCCTTCTTTCCCTCCTCCTCCTCTACTCCATTTATGGTAATAATTTCCAGGAATGAAAGGTTGAAATTGGCTTCTTCTGACACGTCTTTGGGAGTTTACGGCTGTCTACATTTGTACTAGCAGATCTCCAAAAAGAGATACACTTGACACAAATTTGGCTGAATTGTTCAAATACTGAAGTTCCTTGCACTCTATGCAACCATCTGTTTCAAATGGATTTGAACCCAGTTCAGGGGGACATAAATTACAGCTCTTTTTCACTAGACTTTTAAGCCTTTGAGCTTTCCCAGCGTTGAGCCAATAATGAACCGTTTGGCTATATGTGGTTTTAAAATGTCTCAATCTTTAGTTCTACAAACTTTTATGTATATACGTGGTATTTTGTAATGTGTTCACATGGAAACTTGTCAGCGCATAATTACATCTCTGTCTAATAACTGTAACTCATGAAATAACTTCTTATACTTCTGAATGGATTACATAGTGCCACTCAGTTTATCTGACATTAACCTGTTAAATAAAAGGTGCATGTTGGCTGTCAAATCTAATTTGACAATACAAATATTTAAATGAACCAATAGTGATCATCTGAATTATTATGAACAGCGTCATCCAAACAATCAATAAATATAAGGCTAACATTCCCGTCTCAGCTGCTCTGTCAGACTATCATTATCTAATGGTAAAAATGGCCAAAAATTACCTTTTTGCAACCTTTGGTCAAAGTTAGAATGAGATCAGAATGGCCTCTGCCTGGGTTTTGTAGAACTAAAGCTTAAACATCAAAGTTTTCTGAATCCAAAACTTTTATCATATTTTTCAAATGATTTCTTAATATAAAAATTGTTAACAAGGTTTACTTGATTCCTGAATTCCTATATGTGTGCACTTATTCTAACTAATGAGTAAGACTATCAACTAACCACATTTTCTTACTCTTAGCTGTAACCTACTGACGTTTCAGCCTAACACAGATTATTCAGTAGACCATGATATTCAAATGTAGTATGGTCAATGTTATTACTGAAATGTATCTTGTCTCATCTAACGACATACCACCTACATTCCTACTGCTTAGGTTAATGCTAGTAACCGAAGGCCCAAAAGACTGTGCTAGTTTTTCCAAAGTTAACCCAATAAGATGCAGGGGGTTGCTATAGTTTGGCTGTTTGGCTGCATAGTGGTGGTGAAATTTATGAGTATTCTTTCTTCCGCCTGTCTGAAAGCATGTCTTATTTGGATGACTCTCTATATATGAAATCCAGGTGAAGAACTATATTCTGCTTGGGAGGGAGCACTGTGATTAGATATGCTGTGAGAGCCTTTGTAGCCAATAGACTCTCTAGTGGAAAATGGCAGCAGATCAAGAGCAATCACTGAAGCTACTTTCCTACTTACAGGCAGGGGAAGTGGACAGCTACTTTTAATATTTGGCTGTGGCTTGCACCGAAAAGCTTGTGTAAATTAATGACATGTGTAAGTACATACTGCTGCACCATAATGATGCAAAGCAGGAGGAATTCCATCCTGTTCTTTCAAAACCAGCTCTGCTACCTGGCCATTTAATAGAATTGTATTTTCTGACTTTGAAAATTACTCCTATGGGGTACGTCTACACTACAACGTTAATTCGAACTAACTTAGTTTGAATTAGTTAATTCAAACTAAGCTAATTCGAACTAACGGATCTAGAATAAAAAACTAGTTCGAATTAGCGTTTTGCTAATTCGAACTAGCATGTCCACACATAGTGGACCCTGAACTGGGCTTAAGGATGACCGGAAGCAGTGCCGGCAGGGCATCAGAGGAGGACTTAAAGCATGGAGATGCTGCCTCAGGCTAGCCCAGGGCTGCGCTTAAAGGGACCCGACCCCCACCCTGGACAGACAGTTCTCAGGGGTGCCCCGCTTGCAAAGCAACTCCTCTGACTCCCTGAACTGCCCTTACCAGGAGGCGGCAAATACCACAGAACATGGGCGGTGGGTGTAATGGCCCAGGAGAAGCGCAGCCAGTTGCAGGGCTTTGGGGGAAGTGTTTATGTTATTGCATCTCATACTGGTTCTGGGATGCCAAAGAAATTACTGATGACGCCACCAAGCTGAGTGGCAAACACTGCCTCCCCTGCTGCCCCAAAACCTGCATGGGGCATATCAAAAGCATCTTTCAGATCCAAGTGAGATGCTTAGCTTTTCCCTATGGTGGCTTAGAATCTGGGCTGGCCCAGGGGTTCTCTGGGCATGTGTATGTGTGGGCCCTCAAGGAGTGGGGCGGGGGAGCCCGTCAGGCCTCCAGGCAGCTTGGGGCTCCTTTGGCCAAGGGGGGACATTTGTGGGTCCTCTGGGTGGGGGCAGGGCTCATAGCTGTGGAGAGGCTTGGGGCTCCGGCCATGGGGAAGGCTCCCATGGTGGAAGGGATGGAACCTGAGGTTAGCGTCCTTGAGGGAGGCTCCACCCCATGTCACAGAGCAACACACTGCTCTATTGCAGGTACTTGAGAGGGCATGAGAATGATCACACTGCACCTTAAGCAAGGGCAAGGACTTGCCAAGGGAAGAGGTCTATCACTTTGAGAAACAGAGAAGCTGAGATGCAGATGTAGCCACAGAGCAGATCAGGATGGGGATGAGTCAACATCCCAGGTGATACCCCAGGTGAAAGTGACTGGAAAGGAGGGGAAAATATGTAAGGGTGAGGGGTGCAGGAAAAGCACTCTCTCGCCCAAGCAGAGCAGCTCCCTCTCTCGGAAGTCAAGTTTGGTCAGCGTCCACTGTGGATGCTGCACTAGCTGCTTCTTTCTTAGGGGACAGGGAAGGATTTTTTCTCTCACTACCACAGTGGCCAAAGCCTTCCTCACAGCAGGTTTAAGGGAACCTAGGTGAAGTGACAATGGAACAGAAATTAGGCTATGATGTCACAACTCACCCTGTAAGCGTGGGGTGGATATCCAGGGCAGGCACACCAGAGCAAAGGGACACAGTGATCAGATAAAAGGATTGGTAAAGGATTTGAGGAAGTCATCCTCACTTCCCATTCTTGGGAAGGGTATCTGGTAAGGTCCCAGCAGCAAATTGGCTGGAAACAGAATGGAAAAGATCAGGGCTGATGGAAGTCCCATGGGTAGATCACAGAATTACCTACCTACTCAGTACACTGTTATTTGCCAGGTATTGCCGGACAATTAATAATAAAGTTGCAGCCTAATTAAACCACACCTTATCTCTCCTGTCCTTCTGGTATAACCGGACAATAGATTTTCTCCAGTTTACCTTCTCATTTTGGCTGACTGGAAAAGTGAAAAAACAGGGCATGATTTTCATTTCCACTAAGGCCACTTTACATTGCTCTAGCTGTAATTACTCTTAAAAACCTGGGATTTACATCGCCTTTAAGGTCCATTCATGCTTCCAAAGAGTTGGGAAGGAGCCTGGGAGAATCAGGCCAGGATCGTTTTGGGATATTTTCCCACCTAGTCAAAACCAGGCAGTCTAACTGGTCATATGGCTGACCACACAGAAACATCCTCTTGAATAAGAAAAAATACTTCTGGGATGCACCACATTTCTAAGATTTCTCAATGTATATAGCAGAGCCTTACTGATTTAAATAATTATAAAGAAACTCAAAAGATACAGCATGAAAATGATGGCCAGGTACGTGCCTGTGAATGTATGCAGGTAGGTGAACTAAAAATCCATCTGCATTTTTGCTCAAGATTTGAATGCATGCGCTGTTGATAGTTCTACATTACAGACAATATAACTACAGTGCAACTATTAAAAAAACAAACAGGATTGCTTAATGGCAAGAACTGAGGACCTGCAATAATCAGCCATTTCCCCCCCCCCCCCAGTCACAGCTCTGCCACATGACTTAACTTCTCTGCGTCTCATTTTACCCATTTGTAAAAAGAACACTTATCTCTTAGGGTATGTCTACACTACAATGTTAGTTCGAACTAACGGACGTTAGTTCGAACTAACATTCATAGCCGCTACACTAGCGCTCCGCTAGTTCGAATTTGAATCAAACTAGCGGAGCGCTTAGTTCGAACTAGGAAAACCTCATTTTACGAGGATTAAGCCTAGTTCGAACTTACTAGTTTGAATTAAGGGGCTACACACCCCTTAATTTGAACTAGTAAGTTCGAACTAGGCTGTGTGTAGGGTGTGTAGCCCCTTAATTCGAACTAGTGGGAGGCTAGCCCTCCCCAGGTTTCCCTGGTGGCCACTCTGGCCAACACCAGGGAAACTCTATGCCCCCCTCCCGGCCCCGGACCCCTTAAAGGGGCACGGGCTGGCTACGGTGCCCGTGCCAAGTGCAAGCCTACCAGCACCCAGCCGGCAGACCCTGCACCTGGCACGGCACAGAGCCACCCACCCGATGTCCCCCAGCCCACCCCCTCTTCCTGGGACCAGGCTGGCGGCTCCCGAGAGCTTGCCCTGGACCGCAAGAGGCGGGCACCTTCGTGGGCTAGTGCGGACATCGTGGACCTCGTCCACGATCTCCGCACTAGGCACAGGAAAGTGGCCATCTAGGGCAGGAGAGCTGCCACCCTGGCCACCCAAGAGTAGGTGTGCATGAAAATCAAGGGGGTCCACTGAGACCCCCGACCCTGTGCCCTGAGCTTACAATGGCCGTCCTGGGTCAGACCAAAGGTCCATCTAGCCCAGTAGCCTGTCTGCCGACAGCGGCCAACACTAGGGACCATGGAGGGGATGGACCGAAGACAGTTACCAAGCCATTTGTCTCGTGCCATCCCTCTCCAGCCTTCCACAAACTTTGGGCAGGGACACCACTCCTACCCCCTGGCTAAGACTACTCCATGGACCCAACCTCCATGACTTGATCTCACTTCCCTTTAAACTCTGTTCTAGTTGTAGCCTTCACAGCCTCCTGCAGCAAGGAGTTCTGCAGGTTAACTATTTGCTTTGTGAAGAAGAACAACTTTCTCTTACTAGTTTCAAGCCTGCTACCCATTCCTTTCCTTTGGTGTCCTCTAGTCCTTCTTTATGGGAACTCATGAAGAACTTTTCTGAATGCACCCTCTCCACCCAACCCCTGCTTTTAGAGACCTCTATCCTGTCCCCCCTCCGTCTCCTCTTTTCTAAGCTCAACAGTCCCAGTCTCTGTAGCCTCTCTTCATCTGGGACCTGTTCCCAACCCCTGATCATGTTAGTTGCCCTCCCCTCTCCCACCCTCTCTCTTCCCCTCTCCCACCTCCTTTTCCCAGTCTCCCCCAGTTTTGTTCAATAAAGACAGAGTCAATGTTGGAAGAAACGTTATCTTTATTTTGTATATCAATAAGAAGGGGGGCTAGGGAAGGGTAAGTGGAAGGAGGTGAGGGAGGAATGGGGTACGAGCCCCCGATGGGGAGGGCTGGGTTGGCTCTGCGGGCTTCTAGGGGTGGAATCTCTCCTGCAGCCCCCCGATTGTCCTCTCTCCCCAGATGGCAGCCTGCGGCAAGTACAGCCGGGCTGATGGCTGAGTGGTGTGATGTGCCCAGTGTGGGTACTCCGGGCACTCCAAGCCAGAACTTCTTTGCAAGCGGGGCACCCCTTAGAACTGTCTGTCCGGGGTGGGGGTCGGGACCCTTTAAGCGCAGCCCTGGGCTAGCCTGAGGCAGCATCTCCATGCTTTAAGTCCTCCTCTGATGCCCTGCCGGCACTGCTTCCGGCCATCCTTAAGCCCTGTTCAGAGTCCACTCAATGTGGACTTGTTAGTTTGAATTAGCAAAACGCTAATTCGAACTAGTTTTTAGTTCTAGACGCGTTAGTTCGAATTAGCTTAGTTCGAATTAACTAATTCGAACTAAGTTAGTTCGAACTAGTGCTGTAGTGTAGACATACCCTTACAGAGTTGTGGTAAGCTTCATTGATCTTCATGTGTTCTTTGAGATACACACAAGACAGATGCTATGAAAACCCAAAATTAATCCTTAACACCTCATAGATATTTTCACACTTATAACTTAAAAAACAGAAGATTTTTTTAAACAACAGATAATATCTGGTAAATAAAATGAAACAACAACAACAACACATTGCTGCAGTCTCAGGCTGCAATTGTAACTTCCAAGTTTCCCTCTGGAGGAAATTATCATGACTGAGTTACATATGCCTTGGAAAACAGGCATGTATAATGGAATCTAGTTTTTAAATAGAAATGTTCTGTGCAAAAAAAAAAAAAATCACAAAGTTTTACGAAGTAACTGAACAGCTAAAAGCTCAGAACCACTGGAATAAGGAGACTGAACTCAGAATATTGAAATATACCCAAAATAGGAACATTTGGGGGGGAAATATAGATCATGTGACAATATCAACATACACAAACATTAAAGGGGTAGTCAAAGCTAGTGCTTGAAGTACTACCTACAGTGTGATTGACCACGGGCACAGGAACACACACACATATAAACGGAAATCACTTCAAACCAAAGGGTGCGGCAGCACCCCCACACCCGTAGTTCCAGCACCTATGCACCTGGCTATTCCTTTTAGGTTTCCCCCCTTTGTCTTTAAATTTAAAAATGCAAATTCAAGAATAGATTTTGTCCAATGATTGCCAATGTCAGCAGTGACTTTCTTGACAGAATAGCCTGATTAGAAAATAATTGTACTTCTTTCTAGCTACTGTTACCTCACCTGCACTTTTCATTTCCTATAAGGTACAGTGGCAAAACTGCATCTTTCAACTCTCCCCCTTTTATCTGATGTAGTGGATGACAGGTAATCTAGCTGAAAGTTCCTACAATTGCACTACCAGAAAAACACTGGCTGATGAAATCTGAGCAGTTATCACACTAACCATCACCTGTCAAGCCTCCTGCTTCAATTTAAGGGTGCATCAATTTTCTGAAGAGGAAATCAAGGGCAAAGAATAAAAGCGCTACAGATAAACACTGACAAAGGCCCTTTCTGCTTTTTTTTATTTATGATGGGATGTACTATCATAGGTTGCTCTGTGAGGTTTTATCAACTGTCCTGATACATCCCAGATAGCTTGGAATTCTTTGGCCAGTGATGAAGTGCTATACTTACACTTACTGAAAGGGCAGAAGATTTCTAACTGAAAATTACTTTCACTAAATACCACAAAGATATTGGAGTCAGAAAGAGCAAGGAGATGGAACAAATGACAGCTGCATATAACAATGAACCTCTCTGTTCTGTGAGCTGGCAGACAAGACTGATTAGAGTAAGAACATGAAATAATGTTTTCTTAAAGCCAGAGAGCATATTGTGTAAAGTGTCAGGTACAAAGGGCTCATATGTTCTTTGTAGTGAAATGTGAACACATTTGCTGCCAACAGTATTTGCAGCATGTTCTATCATGGCTCCTTGGTAAACACCTTAACAAATGAATCTAGTTACAAGCGTGGACAAAAATTATGTATTACTGAACACAAAAACCTCAACAGAATGAGCCAAATTCAAGTGTGCTCAGCATCACTGATTTCACTGGAGTGATATTCACTACCATTAGGTCTGAATTTGACTCAATATATTGACTGTTATACTTCTCAAAATGTTATTTATTTGAATGATGAAGCATGCAAAGAGAGAGAATCTCCATGGGTAGCTATAGGGAAAGTATTACACTTGTCCTTTAGTTGGCTGCTCTTTGAAGGAGAGGAGAAACACAAATAATATACAGAGATAAAGGAGCAGCAAAGAATCAAAAGTTGAGGATCAAAGCCTCGCTGTGGCCAACCTAATAGCAACAGGCTGGTAAACCCTCTGTTAACAGCCCTCACATTCTTCCCCACTAGCAAAGAGAAACACTGAGGCCCAACCAAACACTCAGTGAAATTGACCACAGTATTTCTATTTACTGAGACCATAGCGAAGAGCAACCTCTTCTCTAACCGTGTATACATCATAGCAGAGAATTAGGTTAGAGCAAAAACACAAGATTTCATAAGATCTTTTGGTTGTAGGTAGAGAATCCCCTTCCTTTGTTGCTGCTTCTTTATTGTTCGGTCCTTCATACCCTATCTCATAGGACAGCCTGCAAACTCTAGATCAGTGTTTCTCAACCTTTTTTTATATATATAAAGTACCCCTTTTTCAAAAAAGAATTATAAGTACCCCCAGTACCTAGTTTTCAGACACACAAATTTTTTTCTACCATTGCAACACATTTGTTTAAACAACTTAATCGTAGCCAGGCAGGGGGATGAAATTTTTGGGTGTAAAAATTACAAAAATAATAAAGCGCTGTAAAACATAAAACAAAAGTTCAGTTTTCTCTAAATTTCAGTTGTGTTGACATACCCTCCCCCCCCCAGACTTCTCTCAAGTACCTTTTAGGGTACTTGTACCACTGGTTGAGAAACACTGCTCTAGATCAATGTTACATGCTCACGGCATCAAGCAAAAGCAGAAAATCTCCTCCAGAGACTCAGTGTAAGACAGGTGAGATGGAACAACTCAGTCCACAGCCCTATGGTCTTCCATGTGGAAGACTGTAGTGTTGACAGCCATGCTACAACAGCCATAAATCCTTCCAGTTGCTCTCCAGTGTAGAGTATTTGAAACATGTCAATATACAATCTAAAAAATATTTATCATCATTAAAAAACTGCAAATGCTCAGTGTCTATGCATATCATTTGTGACGACTGATTTTCATTCTTTATCAATATGTATTCCTCATATTGTGGACTTGTCCAGCCTATGCTTCATTTGCAAACTTTTCTAGATAAACTAATCATTATTCATGATGTTGGACTGATCTTCAAAAATCACATTGTTTCTGTTCCCTGACCGGATGACAGAGACTTTTTAAATAGAAGAAAAATAGCAGTTTTGCCATCTTACAGCTCAGAGTTCAAATGTTTTCAAGAAAAGTCTCTAGCCTTTACAGTTGTGGAGAAAAATGTGATAATGTGACCAAGTGTGATAATGTGACCTAAAAGGTCAAAATGTAGAAGGCATATAAAAAGAACCCTAACTTTGGATTTTATAATTTCATAATGTTTAAATAATCATATGATTTTTAGGGCCTTAATCCTGATTTTTAAATGCTTGGGGCTGGCAATCAATAATACTATAACAAAAATAATAAGAAACTTCTGGTATTTATTTCAGAATTTGTCAGGATTTTCATAAATACCTACAGATAGTTCAAATTCTCTCAGTTAGAAGTGCCCCTTAATTAAAACTATAGTGTCAGATTTGTCAACAGATTTGACAATCCGGTTTTTCACTCTTCAGTCACCTACTCTATTAAAAACAACAACAAAATCATCTTGATCATTCAGATTTAAAATTATTCTCTATTCAGCAGCTACTCTCTTAAAAACAACAACAAAGTCATCTTGATCATTCAGATTTAAAATTATTCCCTTTTAAAACTCTTACATAAAATGAATACATGTTTTTGAGGGGTTTTTGACACATTTTAGCATTTGCATCCATTTTAGAATTATGCAATTAATTTCCTTTTTCATTCTGAATAACTATTATGGGGTTTTTGATTGAGGTCCAGACCACGAAATTCAAATAAGAGATTCTGATGGTGTGGTCTCAATATCCTGAGCTTAGCTCACACTGCTTATAATATCAGCAGTTTATTTATATATATATATATATATATATATATATAAAATGCACGTCTTGGTTTGTGGCAGTATTATTTGCATAATCACTGAACCAAACATAGTGACATTGCGGGCTACAGAAGCTAACTGACCTGACCCCTCTTATTTATTTTTTTGAAAAAAAAAAAGAATTTGTCTAAAAGTTTTAAAAATATTTTAAATTAAAAATCCATCTAATTCTTTATCAATCCTGGAGTTGTATTATTTCAGAGTCTTTAGACAAACCCTGGGTATTTTCGAAAATGTTCACAAATCTCCAACACTTGAGCAAAATTTCAGATCCTGATTCAGGAAAACACTTAAGCATCTGCTAACTCCAACCCTTTCCTGAATCAGGGCCTCAAACAGGAAATTCATTATTTGCTATTCCCCTATTTTTTTAAAAAAATCATCCAACAAGAAAGCAGAAATAATGTTTTGCGATTCTGACATAAAGCTGAGCAAATATTTGATTTTTTTGTTCAAAGGGAGAATCAAACAAAATTGACGAAAAAAAGTATTTCATGTGAATCTAAAATGTACCTCTCCTCCTCACACCACCCTTGAATGAACTAAATGAAAATCTGAAAAAAACTGTTTCAGGTTGAACAAAATATTTTGTTTCCATTTCAAGGGGGGTTGCCCTTTAAAACTTAATTTAGTAATACTTCTAAATGAAACATTTTGATATTTTGTTTTGAAACATATAAATCTGTTGACATTTTGTTTATTAAAAAATGTCAGAATGAAATGGTTTTAATTTTTAGAAACTTGCTTTTCCTAGTTTTTTTAAAGCTGAAACTGACAAACTAACCACAATTGAGAATAATTTTGGTTGATCTAAAAATTTATTTTTGGGTGAATAAATTGTTTTGTTTGAAAAATGTCACCCAGTTCTCCTGAGGTGACTAATCACAACATTTGAATCTAGGGTTTATATCTGAACCCCCAAAAAGATTCAAGAATGTTCTGATATGTGCTTTTGATCCTCCCCATTATAAAAACAGTGGCCAATTGCTAAATTTGAATATAGATTTTGATTATAAACTCACTCCCATCTATTTATTTTAAAAGATTTTCTATTTCAATTAAATATATGTTTATTTTAAAAATAAACCTACTTATAATTAAATTTGAAAATCCATGTTAAAGCCTAAACTTCTTATAATCTACTAAAATAATTTACAGTAGATACAAAAATACTATGTAGTATATACTTTCTGCCAAATCTGCAGGTCAAACTATTGAACAGGTGGAAATCACTAACTAAATATTTGGAACCAGAGTTTGCTGAAGTACTAAACCAGTTTTACACAGCAGTAACCTTTTCTGCGCACACAGAGAATATTTTCTTCATTTCAATGTATTCAACTAGTTCAGTTCACTGACTAATTCATTCAAAGTTAAGAACTAACTGGAAGTTAAAAAAAAGCAGGAAAACTTGTTTTCCTCTTCCAGGTTATGAATGAAAACTAAATGTCAAAGGATGAGATCTACTATTTCTAAAATCTTGAAGGACATATGCATGGATGCACAAAACAAGTTGTTATGATTCTGAGCATCACAACACCTAACTTTTAGATGCCTGGAAAACCACCACAATTCACAAAGCCTCAGTGAAGCACTTAGGCTCCTATACTATGAATAGAGAAAGACAGGTACCTTACAAAATGAACAACAAAAGCCAGCGTGCTACTCAATGGCAGATGCTAAGAACTGGGGCAAAGGGTGTGTGTAGGAGCACAGGATCTATGTATAAATAATGAAAGAATGATTGGAGCAAGTCTTCAATCTCCCAGCTGGGTGCCTTAACCACTGAACTATAGAGTAATTCTCACTTTCTGTCTCTCTGGCCCAATGACTGTTTCACTGTGGATAAACAGTCATTAGACCAGGAGACAAAAATCATTCTGCAGTCTAGTGATTAGGGCCCTCATCTGGGAGGCGGGAGAAACCCAGGAATCAACCCCCCGTATTCCAGTCACTATTTCATTATTTATCCAGAGGGGAACCGCTTCAGCAGGACAGACTGAGGAAACCCCATATCAGAGTGTCCTATTGCTCCTGAGAGGTAGAAGATTCCTGCTCAAATACTCTCTCTTCCATTAGTAGAGAAGAAGACTTGTACCCCAGTTCCCCACATTCCAGACAATTCTTATCCACTGGGATAAGAGTTATAAATTGGGCACCACCTCATGCTCTGGCTGGATTTTTAAAGGGATCGTGGCCACTGCATATGTCTACTGCATTGGGCTCCACACAGGGCCGTCCCTAGGGGAGCTTGGGGAAACTCTCTGTTGCAGACCCTACTGCCCACTCTGCCTCCTTCTGCCCCCATTGCACCCTTTGCCCAAGGTCCCTTTCTCCAAGTGATGCAAACTGGGGTATTACCAGGGAGTCCTGGCATGGGTCAGTAGCAGGTGTTGGGTCCCCCTGCATTCACCGCAGTGGCAGGAGCCAGAGTGACCCAGCAGCCTGTTCCATCCTATCACCCCATCTCCCAGCTCGCTGCACTCCAGTCTACCGTGGTGGCTGGAGGTGGAGCATCCTGGGGCCCAAACCAGGTCATTCCATTTGCTGCTGTTGCAGTGAAGCAGAACACAGGGGACTAAAAGATGGGTAGCAGAGTGGAGCAGCCTGCCAGGCTCCCACTGCCACAGTGAATATGGGGGGCCCCGACCCCTGCTACCATCCCCACACCAAATCCCCCAGGTAATCCCTCAGGCTGCTCTGGAGCCCATCAGTTCTGTCCATAGGATGGATGAGGTGGCCATCGCAGGGCCCCTGCAAAGCACTGGGCCTAGGGCCCAAACTGTCCTGTGACTGGACAGCTCTGGCCTCGCACATGACTTAGGCAGCCAAACTTATCTTCCCCTGGTTTGTGAATGACACTAGAGTTTATGCAGAAGGATAGGCATCCAGAGACCTACGGCAAGGCAGCAGTGTGCATGCTCAGCAGCAGAAACATAGATGTCGAAGATGTATTTACTCTGAAAACTTAACTGTCAATCATATTTAGATGCCTACAGAGTTAGGGAGGAGTTTTGTGCCTTTCCATGGAGCCCAAAGGTGACTTAGGTACCTAACTCATAGTGCCCATAAAAGTTAATTTCAGTAACTACAGATAATGCTTCCTTTGCTTAATTAATCAGTTATATTTTACATGCAAAACGTGTTTTGAGAAACCTCTTTGGTATTTTTCAGTACTTTTAAAGTAGTTTATTAAAATGCAAAATGACACTAATTGTTTATTTTTAAAAATTGGATTTCTATCCAAAGAGCTTAACATGAATCACAAGTAAAACTTAAACATCATCTAATAAATAAGAAACGCATCATTCACTAATTTTCTAAAGTAAATATGTAAAAATTAAGAATCTGAATAAATGTAAGTTAAAATATATAACTGCCTAAATAAATATGCATAACTATAGTGTATCCACCCAGTTAAGCAAAAAAGAAACACCCAATTTAGTGCAAAAACTACATTTAGTTGCAAATACACACGTTTTAATGGCTACCAACCACTGAGAATCAACTTTAGGAAAATAACCAAACAATACAAATGTAAAAACACAATTAAATTTGATCATTTAAATTAAAGTTTTCTATTTGCCAATTTAAATCATGATTAACATTGGTGATTTAATTTGGTTTCATTTAGATCAGTCAGTCCTCCCTGTCTACTCCCTAATGATCACACATCCAAGGGCTTTGCTCCAAGTCCATCTCTACTACTGATGTTCTTCTTTAAGATTTTTTTAATATACAATCCCCTCCTCCCCAAACAAACAACACTATTTGTACCAGTACTCAGCAGTTTAGCTGAAACTAGTTGTTTCTAAAAATGACCAACAAAAACTAAAGTGCAGTTCTGCATAGAAGTAGGTTTAAGTCATAAAAACAATAGTTTGTAAAGAGTCTAACTATGCATTTGAGGCTATAATCCTTCAGTGAGATTAAAAAAAAAAGCAGAGATTTCTAATATAGAGGAAGTGACTAAATGATACATATCTGATATAGAATAGTGTTTCTCAACCTTTTTTATAAAGTACCCCCTTTTTTAAAAAAAATTGCAAGCACCCCCAATACCTACAGTTTTCAGGCACACAAATTTTTTTTCTACCATTGCAACACATTTGTTTAAACAATTTAATCATAGCTGGGCAGGCGATGAAATTTTTGGGTGTAAAATGTATAAAAATAATAAAGCACTGTAAAACTTAAAACAAAAAATCAGTTTTCTCTAAATTTCAGTTGTGCTGATGTACCCCCCAGACTTCTCTCAAGTACCCCAAAGGTACTCGTACCACTGGTTGAGAAACACTGATATAGAACTCTAGGGCCCTGATCCTGAGGCCCTCAATCAGGGGGCTCAATGGGAATCTTGCACAATAAATATTGTAAAATTGGCCCCTTAGTTTATGATAAAGTAATTATTATTAAGTAATTGAGAAAGAAGTTTTTTAACATTATAAATTGATAACAATTAACCCATGTCTGATTTGATTTGTTATTTAATTACTTCGCATGCATAGCTCACATTAAACATGTCTGGAAAAGCTGAGTTGCATTCTACATTAGCTAGGCTAGTTATGTTGTGATACAACTGTCCTTGCCCTTCAAAAAACAGAGAGAAGGTTGAATGAGTCACTGTGGTTTTAAAATATGGTATTAAAAACAGGTTATCCACATATCTCCACCTCGAGCAAACTCCATCACTCCTCCCTAGTATAAATCTATGCACGGGTCCTTTTCAAATCAACCACTTAAGGGCTTGTCTACATTCCCCCACTCTTTGCACTAATAGCAGTGTGCATCAAAATGCTGGGCTGGAACTCCCTAGTGGAGACACTTGAGGGCACAAACAAAGCAAGACTACATAAATGTGAAATAGGAGCCTTTTAGTTCAGGACTGGAGCATTCACACAGCATAGCATTTTGTTATGTCCTTGCTACTCGTCCCTCTGTAATCCAAAGGATAGTGCAGAAGCAACCTGAGATACAACTGGCAAATCCTATTAGTTCTCATTCCTGGCTTCCATTAAAAATACTAAAAATCACATTTTTAACTGAAATGTGTGTTGCATGAACTACTAGTAATAGTGGCGGAGAGACAAAGGCCAACATTTTCAAACTGGGTGCCTAAGGTTAAGCTAATAAGCCAAAGAGACTGATTTTCAGAGATGCAGGTCATCCACACCTTCCACCGGAGTCACTATTCACATGCCTTGCACCTATAGAATCAGTCCCTTCCGTCTATGAGGGTGTGACTTGAGTGTGCAAAGTAAGTGGGAGAACAGATTTTGTAGGACAATTCTGCCTTTCCCTGGCTTGTTAAAAACAAGAATTTATGCTTATCTTTTTAAGGAGTGCTGTTCTATTTCTGGGTAGTTGAATCAGGCCTAGCAAATCACTGCTAAGCAAAAGAAAAATGGCAAGCATTCATACTGTACATTGCCTTAATACATTTAAATGATTTAATGACAAGTAGGGGATTACAGCACCACACAATGCACACTGAAGGTAGCAAAGAATGCCTGCTGACTGTACTGTGAAATTCAAAATGGATTCCAGGAAGGGAACACAATGCCAGACTGCTTTTGCTATTGCTTCTACTTTCTATACTGTTATTACTGTTCAACAGTCTTGAAGTCTGAATGACAGTGGTCTGAGCCCTTTCAAACAACAGAAAGAAGGTCAATTTTTGTAATGAGGAAATGGAAGTGGTGGTGCAGAGGATCACTGACCCTTACAGTTTCTTGTACGATAAAGGAGTAGTGAAGTACTCAAGCAAATTATGGTGTAGGAACACAGTGACACCACCACCATGAAACACACAACAGAGGAACCCCTAACAAATGCACTTAAATGTACATAAATTCAGTGTATGATATCCAGGCTAAGTTTATTCCTATATTCATGCTGCAGAGCCACTGTGCATAACTTCCCGCAGATACAGGGGTGAGCAGTATACCAAAATAAGAGCAGTTGGCTTGGAAAGACCTTTGTTAGTTCTTTGTTCCTAGCTCCCAGTCAGAACTAAATGACATTTTGGTATAAAAATGAGTGCTGAATTAACGAATCCTGAGAAAAGAAAGTTCTGCATGTCCTGAAAAAAAAAGGCTTTCCATGTTCTCTTCAGCTTAGCAGATTTGAAGTTTTTAATCTTTACTCTAGTTAGACAAACCCAGATGAAAATTCCTGACAATTTCAGAATATAGTAAAGTATATAGATCTGAAGTCCACTCCATAGGAACAATAATCCACCGTACCACACAAAACTCCAGACCAGGAACCTATTAATCTATGTCAGCTACATCTATTTGTTATGGATTTAAAAAAACTGAATTATTTGGTCCCTGGATTCAGGTAACTTAATGAGTTTAAAGTATCTTTATATCCCTAGGCATCTCTTCTCCTCTTCGGCAGACTCAGGATGCAGCTCTAGAAAGGATGATGATGCCTAGCAACAATACTCGTATATTCAAAGGGTTTACATTTTTATTTTATTTTTTGTCACTTTCACATCCCAAAAGGGTTCTAATGAAAGGGAACAACCTTTAGCATGGAAGCTGTACCAGAGAGATTAAAAAGGCAAGCAGGAAATTTAAAGACAAAAGAGGCAAAGATATTAGAAAATTAGTAAGAAATTCTCAACATACATCTGAAGTAGGAAGCCAGTTTTAGATCTTCAGAGAATGAGGGAGGGAGGGGAGATGGAGGAAGCAGAGTGTGGGGATACAGAAGGGGCAGGGCATAGGTGTTTGATTTTGTGCAATTAGAAAATGGGCAACCCTACATTTCAGACATCTCAGGTTGGGCCCCCCAAAATTAATCCATCCAAAATCACTAACCCCTTTTGAAAATTTAGGCCATGGAGCCTGATTTTGCTTCCACTGGACTTAATGCATATTTAGCCAGATGTATTCCTTGCCCGAAGAGAATGTTTATAAAGTAATTTGTAGTCAAAACGGGCCTTCCTCATCCTTGCATGTTAGGGCTACTACTCATAGGAAGGACTGGAGTATCAATGGAGCAACTTGTGTGCACTAGATACTGGGCCATATTAGGAATTGTTTGGGGCTGCACTGGAGCAGAAACAGCTCTATGAAACCTTCTGCCGAAGTGAGGCATAGTGGTTCTCTTAGGGTGAGTCTACACTGCACTGTTATTTCGAGATAATAATGCGAGCATCTACACAGCCATTCCATTATTTCAAAATAATTTCGAAATAACGCACAGCTTATTCCAAAATCTGTAAACTTCATTCTATGAGGAATAACGCCGGTTGCAAAATAGCTATTTCAAAATAAGGTTTGTGTAGATGATCCACTGCTGCTATTTCAAAACTGCCCCTCACCAGGGCCATTCTAAGTTATTCCTCCCCAGTGCTGCCAGGGTCTCGAGATCGAGATAGCATATCTACATTAGGGAATCCTGCCTCAGACTAATTTTGAGGCTTCCCTGCAGTGTAGACATGCTATTTCGAAATAAACTATTTTGGAATAATTATTCTGGAATAGCTTATTTCAAAATAAGCGTGCGGTGTAGACGTACCCTAAGGATCCCAAAGTACCAAGGGAGCTCACCTACTTCACTGCCTCTGGGGAGGATGCAGGGTGCACTTGCTCTCTTTTATGGGCAAGCAGATCTGCTGAGCATGCAGATGCCATCACCACTTCAGGCATGGCATGCGCCCAAAGGAATACTAGCAAGGAACAGTTAGCACTTGCACTGCAATTTGACGCAGTACAGGAAGGAGCATGGTGTAGAAGCAATCCCGGGCGCCCGCACACTTTGTTGTGTATCTCAAACAGCCACCATCTTGCCTAGAGTGCCTACATTTTCTTTTAGCCCAGCCCTATGGGACCGAGCATTTACGAAAGAGCTGAAGCATCCAGTTGAACACTACTACAGAGGAAGGTCTATTAAAACTGTGCCGCAGCTGTGACACTACAGTGTATGCAGAGGGTGGAAAATTCCACCACCAAGTTTCCCTCCTCCCTCCCCCATTTTGTGATTTTTTTTTAATTACTGTAATTACATTAAATTTTATTAAGCACTGTCCTTCCTAACCAGCTTTAGTGTTTATCTACAGCTCCAGAGAGAATTATGAATGCATGATTTAATTATTTTAATAGAATATTAACATAATCCTTGAATTAAAACTACAGTAAGCGAGGTTCCCAGCTAATGATTCTCAGCAGAGATGATGCCGTTGGAACTGGTTTAGATCTGTGTGCTGTAACTGCTGTACAGTGATGGTGTGTATGACTCCAGAGGTTCATTTCAGTACTAAAAAAAAAAAATCACAACTGTCACTCACTGGAATGACCACTTGCCTGCTTCGCAGAGAAATGTAACTGCCCTCTCACCCTAGGGGGTTGCCTGCAAGGGCTGTGTTCAGACACATCGGTATGTAGTGGAGGGAAGCTATCAGATGACTAGGCAAAGAGGATTATGCCAGAATTGTTAAAAATGCTGAACCTCCTGGAGGCTGACAGAGGGGCACACTCTTCCCATCCCACAGCAGCAACGTCACTGTTATCCACAGCTCTGGGATTCTTCTTGGTAACTTAGCATACCCCACTGCTACAATGGCTCGTGGAGTCACACCCCAATCATAGGAACCCAGACTGAAAGTAGGAATGTGAAGGACTAGTCAACTAACCGATGAGGAAATTCTCATTGAATAATTGACAGGCTAGTCAACTAGTCGCTTTCCCACCCCTTGCTGCCTCTATCAGAAAGAGGCAGCAAAGGGGGGGAGGAAGAGGAACAGGTACTTCAAAGCAGCAGCACCGCATGGAGCCTCGGACCAGACCCCGGGCTCCATGTGGTGCTGCTGCTTTGAAACACCTCAGGGCCAGTTGGCTTCATGCTGTGTTTCAAAGAGGCAGAGCTACATGGAGCCTGAGATCAGCTGAGAACTCCACAGCTAACCCCAGGCTCCATGTGGCGCTGCTGCTTTGAAATGCTGCGAGGAACCTGACGCTGGGCTCCCCATGGCGTTTCAAAGTGGTGGCACCGCATGGATCCTGGGATTAGTGAGGGAGTCCCCAGCTGACCCCAAGCTCCGCACTTTTAAGGCAGAAGCTCTCTACTGACTAATTGAATATTAGTTAGTCAATTACTCAATATTTAACATCCCTATCTCAAAGGGATGTACACTCAGCTGGTGGATGATGGTGAGTTGTGGTTTGTTTATGGCTAGATGCAAGTTGGAGCTACCTTTCTGAAGTGGCATGCCAAGATTTAACCCTCCTGCCCTGAGCCACTCTGCTCTCCCAGGATGGGAGGGGAGTGGAGGGACTCTCTCCACCACACGTCCCACTTGGTCTCCTACTCTAGGCTCTGCTCCAGCTTTTCTTGTGATGTCTCCATAGGATCACTTTTTTTTTTTACATTAAGTGATTAATATTAAACATAAAATAAAATAAAAATAAAAAGCGAAACCAAAAATAAAGACCCTACATCCTTTGTCAATAATAAAGCAACTAAAACAATACAAATTATCATTGAAATAAAAATTAAAAAATAATTACAGGTATTCCTATAAAATACAAAAAATAACATTTCTTACTAAAAGTTTTTAAAACCTCAAAAAAAGCCACCAGCTGAGTAGTTTAAAAACAAAAACCAACCTAGCTTGTGCACAGGCACGCACACACATGCACAAATCAAAATAAAAAAATAAAGCCCAACTATTAAACTCCTATTCAAAATAGGGATGTGAATGCTTAACACCTTTACTGGGTGATTCTTACCAGGCTCTGTGGGGCCTGGTGCGCCACAGGCCAGGATGCTCCAGCCTGGCAGGATCAGCCCCCGCCGCCACCTCCCAACACGCAGCCTCCGGCTCTGGCCCTGGCCAAGGCCACCAGAGCAGCTGCCGCCCAACATGCGGTTTCCATATGCATGTGGGGGGAGGAGGGGTGCTGAGCTCCTGCCGCGTGCCACTCTAAATCGGCTCGCGTGCCACTTATGGCACTAATGCCATGGGTTGCTGACCTCTGAGCTAGTTGTTTATGTGCCATGAGAGTTCTTCCAACAATTTGGCTGTCACAGTTCTATATTATTTCTTAAGAGCAAGGGGAAATATTAAATACATTCTCAGATGAGGAGGCCCTGGGACTTGCAGCATATTACACATAGCTAGACGGAGTGGAGCTAAGGCTGCCACTACATCAATGCAGCTTTCAGTAGGTGTGCCACCCCATTCAGAAATCCCTGTACACATATTTTGAAAGAACAGTGGAACCTCAGAGTTGCTAACACCTTGGAAGTCAAGGTTGTTCGTAACACTGAACAAAACATTATGGTTGTTCTTTTAATAGTTTACACAATTTGAAATTGAATTTTAACAAACTACGGCTTTTAAATTTTACTGTGCAGAAGAAAAATGCTACTTTCTCTTTTTTTCAGTAGTTTACATTTATCACAATGCTGTACTGTAATTGTTTTGGTCTCTGCTGCTGTTTCACTGCATCCATCAAGTTCCAAATGAGGCATGTGGTTGACTGGTCAGTTTGTAACTCTGGTTTCATAACTCTGATGTTGTACTGTATAGCAGAGAATTTGGGGATGAATTATGCTGACATCCCAAGAGGCATAATTCAGTGTTAGCATTTGTTGCTATTAAATGATACTGTCCCTTAGCCTAAGTGGTTAGCCATTATTTGGACCCTTGTCAGATTATTTCCATTAGAGGTGAAAATTGGTTGTGTGAGTCAAGATTGCACCAACAAAATATCTATTTATTTACAAAGAATCTACAAAGTCCTGTTTCCCTGAACACAGCAGGAACAAAAACCAGGAGGCAGTTCCCTTGTTTAGAACTACAAGCCTGCTTTTCAGCCAGTCCTGTGCCCAGGATATTCTGTTTCTGCTCCTCCTCAGGGTTACACTATGGCTGTTTCTGCACACACACCCTCTCTCTCTCCCTCTCTCTCTCTCACACACACACACACCAACAACTACCACTTAGCCCTGCATTTTCAGTCAGTCCCACAGAAACCCCTCTCATGCTCACTGAGTTAGTTCTTGGTCAGGTTTTCTCATGCAGCCCATCACCTTGGGTGGTGACATCTATTTATTCAGCTATCTAACTCCATAAAAAGAGCTTAATTGCTTCTTCCACTTAGCTAGAATGAAAGGTGGCTAGAACACCATGAGTTTCAATGGGATTTGTTATTGCCAATAGATCAAAGACTCTTTCTGGCACTTACCAATGTCTAGCACAACAATATCATTGCTTGTTGTATAGATGATGGGATCATCCTTATGTAGTCTTTTATCTTAATTTTTATGTGAATTTTTGAGGGAGTAGAAGGAGGGTAGATTGGGGAAGGTAATGGAAAGAGAGAGAAAAAACACACATGACAGATGTTAGTCATGTCATTTACTACACTCCTGAAAAGTGCTTAGATACTATGCTGATGAAGAGCTGTAGAATAGAATGATTTAAAAGCATAGCGTACTTAATGGACTCTCAGAGATAATTGGCTCAAACAAATATTATTAAATGCAAAGACCAACTGTGATTAGTGATGAGTTTTGTAAAGTAAAACTGCAGGGCAATATGACATTTGTCTGTGGTGGATTGTGACTGCGGAAGTGCACAGGAGAGGGCTAGTAAATATAAGGCAGTCTAACAACTACTAATGTCCTGTATCTTCTAAAGCAGGGGTGGGCAATAATTTTTGATGGGCCACTCCAAGATTTTGGGAAGTGTTCAAGGGCAGCACTTTTCAATGGAGGGTGTGCGAGGTGCAGAAGGGTATGGGGCGAAGGATATGGGAGGGGGTGCAGGACCTGGGAGGGAGTTGGGAGTGGGAGGGGGTGGCTTGCCAGAGGCAGGCTCTGGCCAGGAGGTGCTTACCTACGCAGCTTCCGGCCAGCAGCACTCTCAAGCAGACTTCCCCGCCTGCCAGCAGCCCCCAGCTGGATGTTCCATGTAATTCTCTGTGCTGGGGGGGAGGGGCTTTGTGCACTACTCTCACCAACAAAGTCAGCTTCCCTTGGCCAGTTTCCAGTCAATAAGAGCTGAGAGATTTTAAGAAAGCCACAGGGAGCAGCCAGCCGCGTTGAATGACGCTACTCCATGCTGCAGGGGCAGGCAGGCCAGAATACAGTCCAGATCCGTCCATCTGGCCCTATTTTGCCAACCCCTGTTCCAAAGGTATTGTGGAGTGGGTACACACTGAACATAAACTGCAGCCTATTGCTGAGGAAACAGTGCAATTCCTTTTGTATCTGCACATTTTCTCCACATTTCCCTGTGGAATTCCTGCTCCTACTGCGTCAACCTCATTTCCAAGTGGTGCCAGATAGATTCTTTGTTCTCAGTACATTAATCCTTTTTTTTTTTTTTTGTGAAGCAGAACACCTTCTTGGTGACTCTCTTCAAGTCCTTCTGGTCCAGGCCAGCTGAATATAGACAGTAACTAAAGAGGCCACACAAATAGTGGCTTGTGCCCTATGAGAGGACACTGCAAGGACTGCTTGCACAACTGGTCACTAGTGAAGATGGAGACATTGGGTGAAGGCACAGAAGGTACCATGCTGGACATGTACAAACCATACACAAGGTAAATGAAGGCAAGGCATACCCTACCTCTCATTTCCTTGAGCTTTCACGTTCCAGGCTGTCAGACTCTAAATATACTTTAATCACCTGGAGGTTGAATGGGTGTTTGATTTTCTTTTGGACAGACATCTAATTGTCCAAATACACTTAGGTACTAGTTTAATCAGGGAAAGCTTAAAACAGATTCTAAGAACTGTTTGTCTGATGTTTTTATTCCCTTTTGGTGGTGCAGGACTATTATAGCTTTTCAAAGAAAGCAGCAGCAATAAATGCAATGTCAGTTTATCAGCTGGGATATCACCAGTGCCTAGATAAAGTCTTTGTAACGGCTGGATTATATATACTCTCTTGTAGTGACTTTTGCAAGGTGAATTAGTGTAAGAGCTTTATTCCCAACCTGTATCAGTAACACATTAGCCATACAGAATAGCTGCATCTCTCACAGGGTTTGAGAGAGAGAAAGAGAGAAAGAGAGAAAATTACTTAACCCCTTCCCTGTTCTTTGGAAAACCCTGTGTGTTTGGTGAACTGAATCTTTGAGGGCCAATTATAAAGTGATATAACCATAACCTATGTTTTTCAACGTACAGTATAAGTCTCGTAACCAAAGACAAAAGCATTAGGTGCTCTAGGGGTACCTGTTTGTAAATACTTGACAATATCGTGTTCAAAAAGCTCTAGGGCCTCCACGTCCATATGCTTGGATTCAAGAACACAAATAGGGTATGTCTAGACTACAGGGTTTTGTCGACAAAGAGCGTCTAGACTACATCCAGTTCTGTCAACAAAGCAAGCTGCTTTGTTGACATAACAGTGTGGACGCAAAGGACAGTGTAGATGCAATAATGCAATAATGCCTTCTAGCGACAGAATGAGGTTTACATACGTTGACAAAACTGCTGAGTTTTGTCGACGTTATGTCAACATAACTCAAAGGCAGTGTGGACGCAGGTATAGTTTTGTCGACAAAAGTCCACTTTTGTCGACAAAACCCTGTAGTCTAGACACACCCATAGTGTTTGGGTGGAAAGTACCCAGGAGACTCATGCCATGGATGGTCCCTGATTAAAGAGCCCCAGTGGCCAGGAATCTGGCAGCAGGAGACCTGCTGGTCAGCAGTCTTGCTGGGGCCAGGAGGCCTACCAAGCTGGCATCAACACAGCTAGCATACAGAACCCCAGCCAGGCCCATGTTGGGGGGGCCAGCATCCAGCAGCGGGGTCAGCCTATGTGGACACTCATATTTCAGAGTAAGATTGGCTTATGGTGTCTTAAACCTATTTCCAATAGAGTTAAATTAAGTAACACTGAAGTAAGTCATTCTTATACCAAACTAAGAGTGCATTTATGGGTTTGCACCACTTTATATTAACTTAAATCTTATTAAGTATACTAATTTGTCTCTGATTTGAAGCCCAATAAAGTTAATGGGATTTAGCTCACTTATTGATCCTTTGTTTTGCTAGATTCCTAAATACCTCCATATTAACCTGTGAGACATGGACGATCAATCTTTACCACTACATGCCAACAGCAGAGTCGCATACCACAACTTGTACCATAAAGGGGTATATGAAATATACGGTAAAGGCTTTTGAGAGAGTCCTGATAGCCATAGTCATGTTTGAGAGACAAATTTGAAGCAACAGCCTGTCACTTTTGAGAGCATGGATACTCATGCAGATTTACAGCACTGTGCTTTTCATATGCTGTGGACAAGCAAGTTTAGCAGAATCAAAATATTCCCAAAATGCCAGGCAGTATCATGTAGGGTTTCCAGTTTTGGTTTGGTGTATTCCTGGAGGTTTCATCTCATGACATAATCTTTAATTCAAGATGTATCTCTAATTCATGTATACTCCAGGACAATCCCAGAGGACTAGCAGCTCCAAGATCAGAAACTCAGTGCCATCAGGTGCTCAGAATGAAGACACTCGAAGTTGGCTTATGAGATTAGTTGTGTGATGGTCAGACTTTGGGTATGTCTAGACTACATGCCTCTGCCAACAGAGGCATGTAAATTAGACATACCGACATAATCAATGAAGAGGCGATTTAAATATCCCCCGCTTCATTAGAATAAAAATGGCCGCCACATTGTGCTGGCTCAGCTGTTTGTCGGCACAAACCGGCAGTCAAGACGGGGATCGGTCGACAAGGAACGTCTTTGCTGACCTATCCCGAAGGCTTTCCTTATTGACCGATCCCCATCTTGACTGCCGGTTTGTGCCGACAAACAGCTGAGCCGGCACAACGCGGTGGCCATTTTTATTCTAATGAAGCGGGGATATTTAAATTACTGCTTCATTGACTATGTCGGTATGTCTAATTACATGCCTCTGTTGGCATGTAGTCTAGACATACCCATACTTATCACTCTCGGGTTCCACTGATTTTATTGCTAAATCCATCTGAAAAAAAAATCAGTCGAGATGTGTGGGAAGATTTGGGAGAACAGGGCAAGACAGGCAGGACCATCACTCGGCATGTGTGAAAGATGTGGCTGTGTAGGGCATGGAGGGGCGGGGAGGGAGAGCTCAGTTGCATAAGACCTGTAATTTGCAAGACATTTGGAGGGGTAAAAAAACATGGAGGGATGGGTAAACAGACAATGAGGAAGATGTGTTCCTGCTCTTCTAAAGCCGACACTATGCCACAGTTTATACATGTTCCTCTCAAACCGTTCAGCTGAGCCACACCCCTGCCATATCTTTGGTGTTTTTATAGGAAGACATAGTACTGTACAGAGATCTAAATGAGTGCTGAATGAACATAAACCAGGAATGATCCAGGTCTTTCTCCCTTTCTGAAAGGCACGGATCGCTCCTGGTTTATTTTGATTCAGCACGTTCCAACTAAGGGAAAATGGCTGACTTCTGGATGGCTCACAAAAGTAGATTGAAACACTAAGCCATTTTATCGCATTGTTTAATGCACTGTTGGACAGTGTCAGTTAAAACATTGCGTTTGTTTTAATAAAATAATCCTTGAGAGAGTCTCAGAGAAGTAGCCGTGTTAGTCCGTAACTTTAAAAACTATGAGCAGATCTGCAGCACCTTAGAGACTAACAATATATATATATATTGTTAGTCTCTAAGGTGCCACAGGACTGCTCGTTGTTTTTAAAATCCTTGAGCAAGAATGCATTAAACATTCACAAAATCCTTGAGAGAGAATGGGATAAAAAGTCACAAAATGAAGAGGTAGCCAACCCAACTCCTTGAATGACATAGGTTACAGGGTCATTCCAAGTTGAGTTTGTCCTAGCCACTTAGCTGTGACTTCAAAACAAGCTATTTTCTTTCTGACCCTTCCACACCACATGAGCAATGGAGAGGACTTGTCTTTGCTTCTCCCCTATCTCCTTGCCCTCTCTGCAGCATGAAGCTTGGGAAGGAGCAGAGGGACATAAAGAACCCCGGAAGGAGCAGAGACGAGTTTGAGCAGGGGCAGAACTGACACCAGGTCACAGATAATTGCTGGGGAGGGGAACAGGCAGATATGTGGGTGAAAGCTTCTGCAGGGGGAGCCAAATTCACCTTAATACATTTGGGAGTGTCAGCCACACTAATTGTCAGATGCACGTACACTCTAGAGGTTTTAAACGCAAAGACAGACCCGTAAACATGAATTTTCTGGGTACTCTGCTTCATGGTTTGGGACTGACAGTCCTGCAGAATTGGAAGTGAAAGTAAAGGAGTTTCAAAGGTAGAGAGAAACGTGAGAGAAAAAGGGGAGTGGAGGATGGGTCACGAAATAGATGGGATGTAGTAGGTCTGTGTGGGCTATGTAGAAAGTTGAAAGCTGAATACTGAAAACGAAGTCTATTGACAAGCAACAGGAGGAATCATTGATTTAAAATTCTGAGTATGAAAATACAGTATCTGACATGGGTAACATGGGCTTTTAAAAAAATGCATTTGGCATTAATTTTCACATCCAGAAAAGTCTAGTCCTGACTTTTTATTTAGTATTATGCTTTCTAATCAGCCACTTGTGCTGGAAGATAAAATGTCAAAGCAAGAATCAAGCATGCCATCGTATTGATCTAATTTGTCACAGGAGGAGCAGACAAGGAAAGGAGATGAATAACTTGGGTTCAACTTGTTGAAATGCCATTTGAGGCATACTCTTTGCTCAAGCACCTAGAGGCCACAAAATAGGATCTGGTTGATCAAAAGGTGATGGGCTGTCAGGATGAAGGAAGAGCTGCCACCCCAGTAATATGTCAGAACCTGATTCTGATTGTAAGAACTTTCTTCTGAGTTACCGTGAAATCATGTACTGTTGCATTACAGACAAGATACCTGCAAGAGGAACCTGCAGAAAGACTAACAGAAAGATCAGCTCCAGGTACTCAGCTTGAAGAATAGTGGCCTGTCCACATTAGGGCATAAACTGTTTAAAGTAGAGCAACCAAAATTACTAGCCACTCTAACAAAAAAAAGTGACTGCAGATTTTCAGATGCCAAGTAGTACTTTACTTTTGCATGTGACAATGCATAACTCTAATGTTGCGACTTTCACTCCCTGCTCTAGCGACGTGCTTTCTGTCTTTTACCGTGCGTGTATGGTAGTTACTGTATGTTTATTTAACGTGATTAATGGGAATTGGAATTGTGCTCTCATTTGGTATTCCAGAAAAGTGAGCACACCTCTTTCTATGAACATTTTTATTATATGGTCTGTCACAATGCAGGTTTGGTCTCCCTTAGTGTCTATTCCAACTAACTTTTCAGTAGTTTTTTCTATTTGAGCATCTGATACCATGATTTTTTGCATTCAAATAGTATAGGATAGTATATGCCATACCAGTAATTATATATTTTACAAAGTGTAACAGAGTTTCCAGAGCCCATATCTGGAAAAAATATGAGAAGGAGGAAGCTGCTTTTTGTATCATCTCTATGTTTAATGCTTGAAAAATGGAGAGAGTGAAGCAAAGAGGTTCAGCTGTGCTCCATAATAACTGCTTGCTAGCTGAATTATCGCACAGTTTGTTGAGATTGACTCCATACCAGGAACTGTTTATTGAAATATACTACATAAAAATAATCCTCCTCTTTGAACGGCAGGAGGGAATTCATCTCCAGAAATGTTTGTCATGGCTGGGCATGTGTTGAAATTTGTCAGAGAGGAGATCAATAAGTGGGCACTGCTTGAAAAGTAAATCACCTGGGGAAAGGAAGAGAATTGTCATTGTAGTGGAGGCATCTCAGTAGAAAGAGGTATCTGTCCCTGTTCATTAGAAAGGAAAATGAAGAGTACAGGGAGGGAACAAGGAGGGCGAATTGACTAATATAAAGAATAACTGGGGAGGGGGGAGGTTAACTCTGCCTATTTGTGCAGTCTGAAACCATGTGTTTTAGTTAATTCTTGTCTTTGGGGATGCCAGAAGGAGGTAACAAATTGTTCCCCAGCTGTACCAATTTCACTGAATATACAAACTTGCCTCTTCTTCAAAGGCAGAAGGGAGAATGCCGAGAGGGGCAAGTGAAAATGGGTCAACCGGTTAAAATGAGTATCTGCATTTGTACCAAATACACCCATCTAAGTGTGGTGCGGGACAATGGTGGGGGATGTGTAATGGTAAATGTTTCACGTTACTCTGCAGGTATTTAGGAACATAGGAAAGCAATCAAAAAGGCCTGAGCCAAAGCCCACTGAAGTTAATGGGAGTTTTTCCGTTAACTTTGCTGTGTTTTAAAGCAGGCACTTTACACAAGAGTAACTGAAGACCTACAGAAGGGTTACTTAACACATGGCCACCATTTGTTTGCAGCCCACCGTGTGGTTTGGGTTTACCTGGGGCTTAACACGCGGCCTGTGGGTGGGATCCTTTGAACATGGCCTCCTCTGGGAACAAGCTCCACAATGGTGAGGCATCTCCCAGGTGAGCATTGAAAGACACAAGCCGTCAGGCTGACTGGAACAGACGGGTACAAGAGGGCATCAGCATTTCTAGCCCCCAGAGAGGAGGTGGCAGGAGCACCGAGGCATTGTGGGAAGTACTGACTGCTTAGCCTTGTGGGCAGAGCCTGAGAGGTGCTGACTGACTCACACTGGCCATGTTTGGGTCCAGCACTGCGGCCAGGCAGCCCTGCCTCCGTCCCACACAAAGCAATGGTCTCCCACATGGGGACATCGCTCCGGCTGGGAATCCAGGATGGGGCTCCCGGACACGTGTCTTTTTTGCCTCTCGTGTCCGGCGTGACTTGCCCTGCTCCCTGCCTGCCGCTGTTTGGAGCGTTCTGGTTTGGAAACTTTTCTTTTTACAGTAAAATTACTCCAAGAAACGCACAACGTGAAGCTTCAAGCTAAACACTGGTATACAATTTTCTTTTTAATAAGAAGCATTAAAAATGGCAACAAAGAAGAGATGCTTGTTGGATGAACACAGGGTTTTTAACCCTGTTTGGGAGATGGAATTCACTTTTGAAGAGATAAATGGAAAACCAATGTGTCTTCTTTTTCAAAAGACTATCACTGTGTTAAATAAAACAAACCTGCAACAGCCCCATGAATCTTGTCACCCAAAGTTCAAAGATTTGTATCCACCTGACAGCAATTTAAGAAAAACTAAGATACTTTCCTTACTGAAAGGTTTCCGTACTCAACAAGATATGTTCCATTTGCAAGTTAAAGACAGTGATGCCGTTACAGAAGCCTCCTTCAAAATGGTTTGGCACATAGCTAAATCAAAAAGACCTTTTACCAAAGGTGAATTGATGAA
Source organism: Pelodiscus sinensis (assembly GCF_052426305.1). NCBI lineage: Eukaryota > Metazoa > Chordata > Testudines > Trionychidae > Pelodiscus > Pelodiscus sinensis. Next base: position 203,280,746 of record NC_143053.1, read on the forward strand.
GCAGTACTTCTTGGACTGCAGCGAATCACTTTTTGCAGAATTTAAAAACAAAGAGGGTAAAGTTAAACAAATATAAAAACTGCAAGTGTCTGATTCAACTGTAGTAAGACAAATTGAAAGCATTTCAGGCGATCTATTTTCTAAATTGTTAAAAGACATTGAAAGCACTGAATATTTCAGTCTGGCAATGGACGAATCTACTGATTGTTCAGCCATATCTCACAGCTCATAATCTGGGTGAGTTTTTTCAATGGCAAAAAGTATGTTGAAGAAATGCTTACTCTGCTACCTTTGACAGGTCAAACTAGGGGAGAGGATGTTTATTCTGTGCTGATGGCATGTTTTGAAGGACCAGGAAAATGATTGATTTGAAGAAGCTTATTTTAGCAACAACTGATGGCGCTCCCTCCATGGTTGGAAGAGAGAAGGGGCTAATTTCTTTGCTAAAAAAAATCCACAGTTTCCAGATTTCTTTTCATACCGTTGCATTCTGCACCAAGAACAGTTATGCAGTAAGCCGAAGAGAGGATTTCTCAAGAGCACAATGGACAGTGTCACAAAAATCATCAACTTCATTGTTGCAAATGCCTTGAAACGTAGACAATTTCGAGCTTTCTTTAAGGAGTACGAAACACAGTATGGTGACTTGGCAATGCTTGCAGAAGTTAGATGGCTGAGTCGAGGCAAAGTGTTAGATCAGTTTATGGATCTCCTGCCTGCTGTACGAGTGTTTCTGGAGGCAAAGGATTGCCAGGATTTACTGTCGTGTTTAGGCGAAGAGACATTCCTGCTAAACGTGGCTTTTCTAACTGATATGACATGCCACTTAAATGCACTCAATCTTAAACTTCAAGGCAAAGAAAAAACCCTGCCTTCTCTAATGTGCAATGTTTTTGTATTTGAAACAAAACTGGCTCTTTTTGCAGATCAGTTTTGTGAGTAAAACTTAACTCACTTTCCCATCCTCAACTCACAAGTGACACAGCTGAGTGAACATGAATCTTTTTTTACTGATTTTTTATTGGAGTACATCTCAGAGCTGAAAACTGAATTTTCTTCTCATTTTCTAGAAGTCAAATCCCTGAAGACAGTTCTTGAATTTACTGAAAATCCATTTTCAGTAGATGTAAAGGCAGTCTCATCTTCAGCAGTGAGATTTGGTGTTGAGAGGGCCACATTTGAAGAAGAGATGATAGAACTGCAAAACAATAGTATTTTAAAAGCTAGGCATAAGGAAGAGGACACAAACATTTGGATGACCTATGTACAGGAAGACATGTACTCTGCATTACTGAAATGTGCTAAAAAAAAGTGTTAACTTGCTTTGGGCCTACAGATGTCTGTGTAAGTTCATTCCCCTCCATGAGAAGCATCAAGTCAAAACTGCCCACCTCTCTTATTGACAGACATCTGACCGACTGTCTCTGTGCAGCTACCACAGAATACAAGCCTGATATGAAACAGCTGGTGAAAAGTTTGCTGACACAATCTTCACATTGATTGTACATATACTCCAGTAAATCCCAGTACTGTATTGGCAGATTTTGTTTGATTATTAAAATTGTGAAGCCAAAAATAAAAAAGTAGTCAATATACTGGTCTTCTATTAATTTGCGTTTTAGTAGTTAAATTCCTGGACTGTCAAAGTGCTGTCGTATGGGTGGAAATCGGATAATATTGCATTGTATTAGTATCAGCAGAACTGACTTAAATGGGGCCTGCATGTTGTGTAGTTTTGCCTTAATATTTGTATTCATTCCCATCAGTGTGAAAGAAGCTATTTGGGTATATTTGCATATATATTTGCATGTATATGCAACCACACTTAAATTGTGGCCCTCAGCATGTGCTGTGAGTATCATTGTGGCCCCTGGGGCTTCCAATGTTGAGTAGCCCTGACCTATAGTATTCCAAGAATGAACCAGACCTAATCTGGATTTCTCAGGAAAGCAGCAAAAAAGGAATAGGAACCTGTAGAAGATTAATTACAAAATAAAAATACTTTAAAATTATTTTAAAATACAGTGGATTAGAGAGAAATTAAGATAGCTGCTATGTTTTGCAGGGATCTAGGAAAAGCATTGATCAGGACAGAACAAAGTATGAAAAAAATCTGATTCATTAAGGATAGGCAATATATCTGTTAAGGAAATTACATCACACCTAAGAAATCAATAGGAAAAAAAGATGAGAGTATCTGGAACTAAGCAAGTGTTTTACTTTTAAATAAAATATCTATATTACATATATCTATATAAATATAATATTTATAAATATTAATATAGACATATGTAATAGATATATATCACCCTTACCTAGTATTTTGGAATGTAAGTCTATGAAACTACTTGTGCAGTAAAACTTCAACGGTCGCTGTATAGTAACATTCCACTAATACTACATGAAGTAAATTTAGTGTTGTTTAATGGAATACACTCTGCAGAGAAGGAAATCTTCAAGGCAGAAGAAAATGTAAATCTCCAGAACGGCTTGGTTTTTCTGTGTGTGGTTTTTGTTAATGGTGTGTATGCCTTACACTTACAGCATCTAATGTATGACTGATCCCCAGATTTACAAAGGTTAGTTTAGCAGGTGATCTGCTTGTGGACTGATCAAGAACTGGTTTGGATATGAAACAGAAATAATTTTTCAGGGCCTCTTAAGACCCTGTTCCTGCAAACATTTGTACAATCACTTATCTTTAAACACGTGCTATTCTATTGGCTTCACTGGAACTGCTCATGCACTTAACGTTAAGCACATGAATATTTGAAATATTGAAACCTAAAATTGCATCTTCTAATCTTCTAGAGGCAAGTTGATTATTTACCCAGATGACTGTTCTGTATAAGTGACCTTCTGGTGTATTGGGAACATAGATTCTGGCACCGGCCTGATCATGGAACTTTCATCGATACAGAAAGCCTTGTCATCGGCTTTCAATTTAACTGAGTTCTTCCTAGTGCTTTAGGGAGGCAAAAAAGGTAGGACATTGATAGTTGAAGGGCCTCAGGAAGAGCCACGTACGATGCAGAAAAATGTAAGAAGGGTGTCAAATGATTCGTTAAAATAACTGGCTGATATAAAAAAAATATATTATTTGGGCCCTGGGCCTCAAAGACTTGCAAATGCTATCAGGCCCAGCCCATAAATATTTCTTCATATGTCTAATGGAGGCAGGCGCTGGAGCTATATGGCAGTAGCCATGTTTTTGTCTCTCACTTGATGAGGATAGAAATTTGGCATTGTTTTGGGGGACGAGATAGGATGGTTTATTCTTTTTTCTTTGTGTCTGTTGTTAGTGTGTGTGTGTGTTTTCTCACAATATTTCACAAAAATATGTTTTCTCTGCGAGGAAAATGCAAAATGAGGGTAGGAAAGTCCACTCACCCCTCCAAGAGGCAGAAAGAAGTTAATAGGAAGTAGTTAGAAAGACAAGATCTCTTGTCCACACAAGTATCACCAAGTCCTTGCAAACATAAATTAATCCATGTGACAAGCCGTGAGATTGAGGAAGCCCTAATTTACCTGTTTCAAGTTTTCCTGATCAAGGCTCAATATTGATTCAGAACAGTCATACCTAGAAGCCAGGAGTTTGGGTGCCCAATCAGCATTGCTAACTAAAAAAATATCAGGCAAGATCAAATTAGAACCAACAAGCCCCTAAACCATCTTACGCTCCAAAACAAAAGAGCCAGAGGCTGGACAGTAGCATCAAACTGATCAATATTCTATGGTCTTTAGCACAACCTGAATTTGTGGGGTTTTTTTAAACACACCTTTGGAATATGCTGAATGAACATAACCCAGGAATGACTCAGGCCTTTCAAAAAGAAGAAGGGAAGGCTCATTTAGAACTCTGTACACTATCGTATCTTACTATAAATACACCGATGGCTACGTCTACACTGGCCCCTTTTCCGGAAGGGGCATGTAAATTTCACGAGTCGTCGTAGGGAAATCCGCGGGGGATTTAAATATCCCCCGCGGCATTTAAATAAAAATGTCCGCCGCTTTTTTCCGGCTTTTAAAAAAGCCGGAAAAGAGCGTCTAGACTGGCCCCGATCCTCCGGAAAAAGTGCCCTTTTCTGGAGGCTCTTATTCTTACTTCAAAGTAAGAATAAGAGCTTCCGGAAAAGGGCACTTTTTCCGGAGGATCGGGGCCAGTCTAGACGCTCTTTTCCGGCTTTTTTAAAAGCCGGAAAAAAGCGGCGGACATTTTTATTTAAATGCCGCGGGGGATATTTAAATCCCCCGCGGATTTCCCTACGACGACTCGTGAAATTTACATGCCCCTTCCGGAAAAGGGGCCAGTGTAGACGTAGCCCAAAGGTATGGCAGGGGAGTGACCAGAGAGAAAAGTCTGAGAGGAACTCATTCAAACTGTGGCGTAGTGTCAGTTTTAGAAGAAGAACCAGAACCAGTGTGCCCTTGTAGCCAAGAAGGCTAATGGCATATTAGGATGCATTAAGAGGAGCATCGCCAGCAGATCCAGAGATGTCATTATTCCCCTTTATTCGGCTTTGGTGAGGCCACATCTGGAGTACTGTGTCCAGTTCTGGGCCCCCCACTACAAAAAGGATGCGGAAGCATTGGAGAGGGTCCAGCGGAGGGAAACCAAAATGATTAGGGGGCTGGAGCATATGACCTACGAGGAGAGACTGAGGGACTTGGGTCTGTTTAGTCTGCAGAAGCGAAGAGTGAGGGGGGATTTGATAGCAGTCTTCAACTTCCTGAAGGGAGGTTCCAAAGAGGATGGAGAGAGGCTGTTCTCAGTAGTGACAGATGGCAGAACAAGGAGCAATGGTCTCAAGTTGTGGTGGGAGAGGTCCAGATTGGATATTAGGAAAAACTATTTTACTAGAAGGGTAGTGAAGCATTGGAATGGGTTACCTAGGGAAGTAGTGGAGTCTCCATCCGTAGAGGTATTTAAGTCTCGGCTTGACAAAGCCCTGGCCGGGTTGATTTAGATGGGATTGGTCCTGCCTAGAGCGGGGAGCTGGACTTGACGACCTTCTGGGGTCTCTTCCAGTTCTATGATTCTATGATAAGGGGATGGTTGGATGAAATAACATGATCTTGGTAACTAATTGACCATTCATTATCAGTTGGAAATAGGTCAATGGAGGGATGATAGGAGTTGCTATAGGGAACTTTCTGGGTGTCTGGCTGGTGAGTCTTGCCCACATGCTCAGGATTTAGCTGATCGCCATATTTGGGGTCGGGAAGGAATTTTCCTCCAGGGTAGATTGGCAGAGGCCCTGGAGGTTTTTCGCCTTCCTCTGTAGCATTGGGCACAGATCACAGCTGAAGGACTCTCTGCATGTTGGGTCCTTCAAAGTATTTGAAGGCTTCAATATCTTTGATATAGGTGAGAGGATTATTCTAAGAGGGGTGGTTGAGATTCTGTGGCCTGCACTGTGCAGGGAGTCAGACTAGATGATCATAATGGTCCCTTCTGACCTTAAAGTCTATGAATCTAAGTCAATCTTCCTGGTTGTCACACTAACCATTTGTTTAGCTGATGTAGCTATTCCTCTCTTGTTGCCAGAAATCTTTGGGCTTACATTTTCACTAGATTCTCCATTCCAGCAGAGCCATGCTTCTTATTGTTTGTTTTGTGGTAGCAGCTACGAGCCCCAGTCACAGGAAAGGACCCTATAATGTTAAGCCAGGGATGGGCAATAATTTTTGCAGGGGGGCCTTTTCACGAATTTTGGCAGAGGTTTCCCTGCTCCCGAAAAGAGCGGAGCCTCAGGTGAAAGGGGAAGAGCAGTTCTCTCTAAGCATCATGCACCCCAGGCGGAGGGAAGAGACTTTGTGTTCATCCTTGCCCCCCAGCCAATCAACATCCAGAGGCTTACTTTGTTTTGCCCTGCCACTCTTCCACCTCCAGGCCAATCAAGACCTGGGGGCAGGGGAGTGTGCAACATTATTTGCTGTTCGAAATGTCTGGCAGAAAACTCAATGCGCTGCATGCCCCAGCAGGGAGAGAGAGTCGCCAGCTGCTTTGAACAGTGAATGACTTTATGCCCCCAGGTCTCGATTGGCCTGGAGGTGAGGGAGTGGCAAGGCAGCCACAGACCAGATCAAACAGGTTGGCAGGCTACATTCAGCCTGCGGGCCGCATCTTGCCCACTCCAATGTTAGGTACTGTATAAACCCAGAACAAAAATACAATTCGTGCCTGAAAAGCATTACCAACTAAACATACTACAGCACTTCACGATGGTCCACACTTGGTTTCTCTCCAAACATCCATATTTTTCTTGAGGAAGAAACTACTCCAGCTCAGTAGAGATTTCGCATTTCTTGGCCCCATTTGCAAATGGGTTTCCCACTGGTCCAGAAACATCCAGGGTGAAATCCAAGCCTGACTGAGGTGAATTGGAGTTTTGCCAGTGGGGGCAGGTTTCTTGAGTTTTTTTAATAACTCTCACACTGCAGTTTAATGGCTAAATTAGGTTAATTATAGAGACAAGATGGGTGAGAAAGTTTTTTATTGGGCCAACTTCTGTTAATGAAAGAGACAAGCTGTCGAGCCACACAAACCTCATTTTCTTTCACCAACAGAAGTTGGTACAATAAAAGGTATCACCTCACCCATCATGTCTCTTTAATATCCTGGGACCAACAAGGCTACAGTACTGCAAACAAGTAAGGTTCATTTCTTCCTTGTTCTGGAAATGCCTTTTCCTATTTAGATCTGGGTTGGCACAAGTCCTGCTACTATCATTAGCATCTGAAGAGTCGTATATTTCTTAATACTTTGTATTGACTTGGTCTTGCCTTGACTTGGACTTGCCTTCAAATATGCAGTATTGCACCAGTGAAGTACCTTGAAAAAAATCAAATTATCATACAAGCATGCACAAGCATAATAGGTTATTTTTGTTGATACACCACAGTAGATTGAATACACAAGGGCAGGATGATACTTTTAAGATACATGAAAGTAAAAGCACTTAGCGTCTTTGGTGTTTAATAGCCACACACTAATCTCATCCTGTCTATCAGTCAGGCTTTGGCGTTCACTGTATCTACATGAATATGGATAATGAACAGATATTTATTCTACACGAAATTCAAAAGTAGTATGGGAACTGCTCCCATTTCTGCACTGTGATCTTGTTACAAAAAATAAGCATTAACTTTTAAGTTTTTAGCATTGTTTTATATATGCTCTGTAGCTGTTGTAATTTTGTTCAAAATTTACTGTGCTTTTTCACTACATGTAATTTCTCTCATCTATGAAACATATACTTGTGTCAATCCCCCTTCTGGAAAGATTATAAAATACAGCAACTAAATGATCGTATTGCAGGCTGTTCACTGCGCATATACTTCTAGCAGTTTGCACTAAGACTGAAAACTGCCTTCTTCACTTTGAAACACTTCTCTTTCACAAGGATTAATTCTGGTCTCTTAATCAAACAAGAAAGCCCATTTTGTCTTTTAATTTATTCCTTTTGCCTGAAATGGGCCAGCTGCATAATGGGAAGTTTGTTGACTTCCATCTGAATTCTTATCTTTATTAAATCACTGGTATTATTACACCAAATAAACAACTTAATAAACACACAAAATGCCTATTTACATGTAGCCCATAAAAGCTAGCAAGCCAGACAATGTACTTTGAAATTTCTGAAAAAGATAAAACTATACTATCTCACTTGGGCCACCAGGGAAATTAACTCCACTGCCATCAAATCTGTTGCAAAATCCACCCCCATTGAATGAGTACTTGTACCTCCTTTGATTTTATCCTCTCTATGGACACCCAGCAGAACAGTTCGATGACCTATCTATTAATTCCACTTTAGGGATATAAGCAAGATAGGCAGCTGACCATTATTTTCCTCATAACTTTCAGCTGTCCTTTACAAAAACACCACACAAAAACTTGTAAGACATTTACACATATTCTTCAAGATTCTGACTTTACCGCCATCATGCTTGGATAAACACATGGATCTCTGTAGAGAGTAGCACTGGTGGGGGATGGGTAGGAGTGGCAACAATATGTACTGATATGTAGATTCATCTGTCCCCAGGCCCTCCCCCCCCCAATATGCAGAAAAGCTACAAAAAGAGGCTGCTGCAGTAACCTCTGTGGAGCAGCTCTACTCTGGTTCTGTTGCTTTTGGAGAGGAGGCTCCTTTCCGAACCCTCTCTGGCATATATCCATGCAGCTGGGCTTTAAGGCCCACATTTACTCATAGCTGGTTTGCACCTCAAACCAACCAGCATTACAGGTTTTCAAAAACATTGGCTTTCTGTTTGTGAGATGTGTGTGTTTTTGGGGAGGTTTGGTTGGGGTTTTTTTTGTTTGTTTTGTTTTGTTTTGTTTTTTTGCAACAACTGTGATCCAACATGTGCAACAATCATCCATGTCAATTCACAAATCAGATGTATGTAAACAATGTGAAATTTTCCTAATTATTTCCAACTCATATTGCTTATTTTAAAAAAATGGTTTTTTTTCCCCCCCAAAACAAGTTATTTGCAGCTTCACAAGCGGGCAATTTGTTAAACCATTGCATGCAGCTGGCTTTCAATACATTCAACCATATTTATATATCTGACTGTGCAAATTATTCCTCTCATAATACCATTGCACATTAAAAGCAACACTATCAACTCAAATTTGTTCTCAGACTTAAATTTTGTAATAGCAAATATTTGTAGCTCCTCAAACAATAGAATTTTTTCCATGATTTAAAAAAAAATCTTTGCAGATAATTGTTTGTAACAAATACAGCCCCAGCAGCATTTTGCAAAAACTGCAAAAGACTGCGATGCTGAGAGTGAAACAAAAATGAAAGTTTACCACTGGGACTGGATTATTTTGGTTATAACACCTGAAGCTTGTGTCTGCTACTGTGTTCTAAAAATTAGTTCAACACTGGTTAACTCTTTTTCCACTTTACAACTAATTCCTACAAGAAACAGCTGCAGCAACATAAAGAAGGGCTACAAATATGAATATGTAAGTAAGTAATAATATTATAAAAGCAAATAGTTTATATCATTAAGTAATAATATCTAACACATTAAAAGAGCATAAAATCCTGGGAGCTCACCTGCAAACCAGAAAGATTCCACTGTGTGAGAAACTGTAAACTTCTCTGGAAGTAGCTGAATCATCTAGTCTTAAAGGTACCGACTGGCCTTTTTATTAGGTGATTAAAAAAAGACTATTTACATTCTCACAGTCCAGTTGCTTTAGAGAAGAAGTAGCCTAACAGCTTCTTCTACACTTTTTTTAAACAAAGAGACTTTTTTAGAACTGATTAATTGTATGCAGTTTGAGTTTCAGATAATGCATATTATAAGCAGCGTCTCCAGACTCTTAACAATCATTATATTCTTTTTTTGCTGGTCTGGTGTTTTTAAGGTTCACCTCCCTCCCTCTTTGTTCTGTGAAAGAAAGCCTGTTGTGCTGCATACTAACATTATGCATCTTCACAGAACCTGTTTCAAGGGGTCTTGGGCCCTAGTCTTCCAACCTCTCAGGCACTCACTTAATTTTAAGCTGGTGTGTAGTTCCACTCAAGTGGATTGAAGCCTTGGGTTTCAGAAGGAATGTTTCCAGGCTTAAAGTTAAACACACAACTGCTTAGTGGGAAGGCAGCCTTAATCAGTAGCAACATGTAGATAATTTATTCATTCTAATATAGAGGTGGGGAAACTCTGACCTGTGGGCTGGACACAGTTTCTCAGGGTTAGCCACTGGGCGCCACCAGACTCTTTCTTGCTTTTGTTCACCTGAGCATCTGCAGGCATGGGGCCCCGCAGCTCCCAGTAGCCACAATTACCATTCCCAGCCAATGAGAACTGTGAGAAGTGCTGGCCTGGCTCACACCACTTCCTGCAGCTCCCACTGGCCAGGAAGGGCGAACTGTAGCCACTGGGGACTGCCCGTCTCCATGCTTGGAGATATTCAGGTAAACAATCTGGCAGCCCGCCAGCAGCTAACCCTGACAAACCATGCCTGGCTCGCAGGCTGGAGGTTCCCTAGTCCTGCTTTAACACATCACCTGATGTTTTTTCTAGCCCACAGAGGAGCAGAGAGAAGGAAATAGAGAGTAATTTGGCTTTAAACAGAATTTTCCATGTGCTAAGTATTGCTAAGCATTTTATGCAGCATTAAAAGTTACATATGAGTGCAATGTGAATTTGACTCGTTTATTTAAAACCCATTTCCTTTACTATTTCCCTTTACTTGCCTTCTGCACACACATGTTGGTGCAACACGTATAAGTGGATTATTTACACATACTGTCAAGAAAGAATTGAAATCTGTAATAAACAATGAAAAGTTCATATCAACTGAAAAGCAATGAAACTTTGTGTCAAAATAAATTTAACACATTAAATCTGCTGTAGTGCTAAATAAAACAAAAAACTACAAGGGAAGATTCACAAACATTGATCCTGACCGAAATACGCCCCAGTACTGGTAAGAGGTTTACTTCAGTAATGTCTGTTGTCATTGATTAGATCAATGAAACTCATTCTTTCAACAGCATCCAATTATCAGTTTACTGTAGGGTGAGCTTTCTCATAAATCAGTGTGCTTTTTACATAAAATTAGAAGAAGCCAAGATGTAAGTTAATAGCAAAGTATGAAAACATTTTTGTTTCAGGAAGTAAAAACGTGTATGAGGCAAAAGAAAAACACCATAAATGACTAATTTATTTATTCAAGCCTGATCCATAGTTACTAACATTTCAAAGCAGTAACTTTCAGTTAGGTAGTTAATGGTTAGCAGTATAATAGAGTTTGATTAAGCACTTAAGACAGGGAATCAATGCTCTTCTGTCATATTTACACAATAAAAAATTGGCATGAACAGTAAGTGCAAAACAACATGAATGTATGTGCTATATAATTCAGAAAGTTAATTAAGTAACATTTACCACAAATAATGTAACGTGTAGCCTTCTTACTGATGTTAAACTTCATACTCATGTTCTTTCCATACTCCTGATTAGTTTATACTGCCAATGAACCTTTGAAATATTTGTATGCATTATGTCGTACCATTCAAAAGCAGAGACTAAATTCTGTGTATACTACTTTTTTCTGAATATCTTTTCATCTTTTGCTCCACATATTGCGTATAACAGGCAGCAGATCTAGGAGGCAAACCTATCTATTATACTTATCTGGAACTTATTACCATACGTAATACATTAGCACCTCACAAAATTTGTAATACATTTATTTCATAACACCCATTTGAGGTAGAAAAGTATTATTATACTTATTTTACTGTTGGGAAACTGAGGCAGGGTTAGCTCATGTTTTATCAGAAGCCAAAAAATGGCATAGCATGATCAGTTTAATGTCTCTCACTATTACAAATACTAAATAGATTGTTTTTATCTACCTGATGGTGTGCTAGTTCTATAAAACATGTGCCTACCACCTGGCATCTACATTACTGGTAACAAAGCAATTAAGTATTGGACTCACAAATCTAAAATAACTTGGAATATTAATGTAGATTTAAAATGTTTTTTTCTAGTTTTGTTTATATGCACATACTTTGTTGACAGGAGTTGGATAGATTTTTTTTTAAGACTATATAGAGGAGAACAATTGATGTAGATAAGAAATGGAAAAGATGGATGGTGGCTACAAGTATGATGCTCATTTGAGAGTGGCTACATTTCAAATTATTAATATGTGTTTCTGGCATCTGTATGTGGTTTGGCTGAAATTGCCTAGTGAAGTGTTTTTATCCAACTATTAACAGGTCAGAATCCCTATAACATTGGTACAATGCAGAATAGCGCCTAGGCCAATAGCTTAATTTGGAAGCTGGAAAAAACAGGTTGGTTGTCTTTATTTTAAAAACAAACAATTCTATTTATTACAAAGGAAAAAGAAGACACATTTTTTCTACTTTTGGGCAAACACCACCCATGTGTTTTCACTACAAAATGTTAGATTGCCACTTTGAAGAGTCAAGTTAGTTAGCCTGATGCTGACCTCAACTTTGCAGTCAGTATAGAGAAGGAGTAGGCATGTTCAGCATTGTGTCAGTCAGCCATGGTTTCAGGGGCAGATGACCGTTTTGCGGGGCCCCCCCTTTGCCACGGCGCCCTGAAGCGCGGGGCCCGGGGCGGCTACCCCGTTCGCCCTGCCCTATATCCACCCCTGCATGGTTAAACCCTGGTTCCACTAGGCATCACCTGTGTGACTAGCTACATGCTGAATGCAACTTGCTCACTGGATTATGCTTTCTAAGCCTCCTAAACAGCGCTTAAAGTGGTCAGAAAAAGAAAAAAAAATCAGCGGTCACATGTGTCACCCACCGCTTCCCATTTCTCTACCAGCCATAAACTTCCCCCAATCAATCCTGGCTCCCTGCCCCATAACTGCCATACTCCCCAGCCAGAGAGAATTGGGGAGAAGCAAGCAGGGCTGCTTTTAACTTCTGGGATCTCCCTGCTCCCTCCTCTCCCATGAGAATGGTGTTGGCTTCTGAGGGAAGGGGAGAGAGCTCTGCTTTCTTCCTATAACAGCCCTGATTCGCTGCGCTATCTCAGGAGGCAAACAAATGCGGAAAGCAGCCAAGCAGAGAGGGTTTTCCCCACGACCATTCCAAAATGTGCATTCCTCAGCAATCTAGCTCACTTGTTAGAAATTGTACTCCGTAGGTCTCTGAGCCATTGACACATGGCATACATTAAACATTGCTGCTGATAGGTGCAACAAGATTCTGCCCATCTGGTCTCATTGGATTTCCTTCTCCTCTTCCAACAGAAATCCCTTCTGGACTGCTGTAATAGCCAATTGTAGAAAACAAGACAAACTTTACAGTTTCTTAGTAACAAATCCATTAGGAAAAGCAAATTGTCCTTGGTTTGGCCACTTAGTTTGTCCCACTTCCACTAATCCAATGGCTTTTCCACTTGGCCACACTCCTCTCTACTGTTTCAAGCATCAGACAGGCAGCAGACTCGGTTACATTCCTCAGTGGTTCCTGCCATAGTTAAGTAGATTTTCTGACCATTGAGAATATCATTCAGCCCATATTCCTGAGTGCCTGGGTAGGAGGCAGAAGGGTGAGAGGAGAAGGGGAGAGAGAGAGGGAGATGAGTATTTGGTTCCTAGTTTCATTATTATAAAGGCCAAAATGAATGTGAATATATGATGTCATTGAAATTTGCTATTACTATTACTGCAGCAATTAGCTAGCTCTCTACTGTGCTACAAGATTACAAAAGGGTAGAAACCATCAGACAAGGCATTCCATTCATTTCATTTGCTAGTGTTTTAAATGCATATATACATGTTGGCTACGTCTAGACTGGCATGATTTTCCAAAAATGCTTTTAACGGAAAAGTTTTTCCCGTTAAAAGCATTTGCGGAAAAGAGCATCTAGACTGGCATGGACGCTTTTCTGCAAAAGCACTTTTTGCGGAAAAACGTCCGTGCCAATCTAGACGCGGTTTTGCGCAAGAAAGCCCCGATTGCCATTTTCACCATCGGAGCTTTTTTGCGCAAAACAATACTGCGTTGTCTACACTGGCCCTCTTGCGCAAAAGCATTTGCGCAAGAGGGCTTTTGCCCGAACGGGAGCAGCATAGTATTTCCGCAAGAACACTGACAATCTTACCTGAGATCGTCAGTGTTCTTGCGGAAATTCAAGCCAGTGTAGACAGTTAGGTTTCATTCTGAAGCCTCAAGTAAAATTCAACAAGGATTTTGACTGAATCAAGCCAACAAAAAGCAACCGTGTATTTCTAAGCTTCATTTGAGCTTTGCCTTTCCCAAACCTGAAGAGAGCTCTGTGTGGCTCTAAAGCTTGTCTATCTCTGCAATGCATGTTGGTCCAATAAAAAGATATTAGTTCACCCACCTTCTCTCTCTAGCTTCTCTTAGCAGCGCATACCCTATACAAGACCGGCTCTACCACAAAGAAAGAATTTGCAGCAGCAAAGTACACAGTAGGTGCGTGTGGGTGAGACTGTTGATTTGCAATCTATAGCCCACTTTTTCCTCATACATTTTAATTGTATGTGTACTTCTGAGGCAGTGGTGCCCAAACTTTTTACCTTGTGCTCCCCCTCACCTCTGCACTCCTTCCATGAACCATGTTTCGGAGTCACGGTCAGGGCCAGAACAAGTGTCGGAAGCCAGGGACTAAGGCCAAGGCCACAGCTGGGGGTGGGTATGGGGCTGGGAGTGTGGCCAGGGACCCAGCCTGGAGCTGCAGCCCAGTGCAAAGATGTGTCTAGGTCAGGACCCAGGGGCTGAGGCTAGAGTCACAGCTAGAGGTAAAGCCAGGAGCAGAGCAGTGATCAGGAAATGGGCCCAGAGCAGAGCTCTGTCTCACATTCCCTCCCTGTCTCACATGGGGACTGGCCCTGGCCCAACTGTCGTCCCCTCCTCCCCCCCTCAAAATGTTCCTCTGTGATCCCCTAGGGTGGTGCATTCTACAGTTTGGAGACAGCTTCTCTATAAGTCAGAGCAGTGATTTGCTGTGTCTGGGTATATGCAACAGTTTCTAAGTCACACCAATAGTTATGTGTAGTTGCGAGGAGAGTTGGAAAATGCTAGATAGCTGTTACCTTGCTAAGCAATTGTGATGAATGCCAATTATTTAAAAACCTGACTGATCAATTAAAATTGATTCTACTTTGCTCCTTCATTGATTGCCATGCTGAATCTAACAGAGAAAAAAGAAAATTCCTGCCTTGTTGCATCAATGAGTGTTAGGTAGAATTCTCCCTCCATGAACTATAGAATGCAGTAGAATGAATTCTGAGTGAAGTAATTCCTTTGCTGCTAGAAATGTGAGCTCACAAATATTTCTGAATTAGCCAAATCAGACTGCAGGAGACAGTGTGACACTTAAATCAAATACAGTTGTGTATGTTACAGGAATGAACCCAGATAAACTTAGAGGACTGAAAATGATCCCCTGCTTTACAAAGAGAATGAAACCACTCTTAGTCTTTAAACAGAAATAACCACAGTATATACGTTTGTGACTACTGGTGTTGTAGTAAGGAAAGCTTGTATTTATTTCTGTGTCAACACTGTCACAAATAATCCTCAAAGATGTGAGCATTCATTAGAAGCGTGTGTTTTTCAGCGATAACTTAGTAAGGTCAGTTATGCAATCAGTGATGAGCTGCATTACTGTTGTTTCAGTGGCATAAAATAAGTCTGACACAACAAGAACAGCTGAATTTCTGGCCTGGGGAAGATTTTCACAAAAGCTGAAAGAATCTGAACTGAACACACACAGCCCAATATACAAGCTTTAGCATCAGGATTTTCAACTCGCTGCTGAACTGTCAACAGGCACCAACTCATGTTATCCCTGTGCTACCTTTAAGCCAAGGATCTTCCTCTGAATAACTAACCTAATAATATCCCATTATTCTGAGGAGAAAGCAACCAGGCACTGTGACTTATTCTGCTGCTTGCCTGTGTGCCCTGCTGATTCCTTCTGATTGGTAGAAAGTATTGGATAAGAAAGTACACTGTGGAACCCTGCCTACTTAAAGTCATAGGCAATTTTATCACTAACCACAGTGACATCAGTAGTGAACCCTAAAATTTTGATTGAGCTGGATTTTAAGGTTCAGATACTATCATACGTTTGGTACAAATTTCTCCCCAGCTAAGACCTGTATGTATATAAAATGGCTAATTTCAAGAGTACAGGTAGGTCATTCCTAGCTCTGTTTCATCTGACATTCTACTGAGGATCTTAACATATCAGATAATATAATCATATGATTATTGTACCAGAATACATATTTTATTTCTCTTCCTTCGTGCTGTTAAAATACAACCCTAAGTACTCCTCTAGTGCTCTGAGCACCCTGCTTATAAATTAAATTAAAAATGACACCATACAGACTGCCCACCTCAGCACACTCTTCTGGGAGCAGAGGGAGAAATAGGCTTTGCAGGTGTGGGCTCTGGCAGGCCACAGCAAGTTCCAGAAACCCTCTCAGAGAATTCAGTATGAGCCATGCCTCTTGTTTATATTGAGGCATCTCCAGCTTGAGTGCCTGTGCTGATCTCAGCTGTGGCTGTATATCATGGGGAGGGAGAGATATGATCTGTCAGGTAGCTAGCACTCAAACCATTTAGGGTTTTATTGGGAAAAAACAGCACTTTGAATTCCACCCACAAGCTCATTGGAAGCCAACACTGATTTAGACCAAAACTGTCATTGAAGGAGACTGCTTGGGTGGTCAGCACATTTGAGAATCAGGCTGCTTATTTAGATGCCTACCGGTGGCCTTAGGAGTCCAATTTTTTAAAACCTCAGTGGATTTTCAGTTGCAGCTAAACAAGAAGTTGCCATTTTAGGATCTGATGCTACAGTTAGCTCTTCCTAGGAGCAGCATGTGGAGTTGGGGATGTTTGGATGGAACCAGCTGCAGGATTGGGGACTTATCCCTTACTTACGTGGAAAAACTTAGACCAAACATACTGTAATGCCTAAATCTTAGAGTCCTGCTCAAAGTTTCTGGAAGCTGCTGAATGTTCAGCACGTCTAAAAATCAGCCATCTAATCCTTGATTCAGCAGGTTCCTTAACACACATGCCTGAAGTTATGCACATTCTTATGTATCCTATTGAATCGGGAATTTATTTCGGTCCCAGTTATGGATTTAAGACTTTATCGTCCAGATTTTTTTTAATTTTGGCTTTACATTGTTCTTTTATTTCTAAATTACATTACATTTTCATACTAGTTTATATCCCTACACATTGTTTCTCACAGCTACGGTCTCTCCACTTGCAAAGTAATTATTTAAAATACAGCATCCTCCTTACTATCTTGAAGCATGTTCTCCAAAATATCTTCAAACCCTACTATCCTATCCTCTCTCTCTATAAGATCCATTTATACTCAGATAATTTGATTCTACCACCAAACCATCTTTTTCCTTGCCTGTTAAAAATACATTTATAACAGACTGATTAAATCCCCCCACACAAGGTGCATACAAATAAACTCAATTGAAATTGATTTAAGTTTAGTTAAAAATCCACATCAAGACAAAACAAGTAAAGAGAAAATAATGATCTGTCTTGCATCCTATTGCTCGCTACAAGACAAAAAATTACCAAAATGTTGACAAATACACACAACTCTCTCTTCAGAGAATGAGGGTCTGCCTTTGTATTTTTGTGTTTTGCCCCTTCTTTGAAATATCTATTTGATGTTGAATATTAGTCACATACTTGGGACGCTTTGGCCTCAGACTTCTGCTTAATACTCAATCATTTTGATTTATTTTCAGTTATTGAATCTTGGAGGAAAATAACTAGCAAACATATTCCTTGCAATGCAAGTATCTATATACTAATACTGATTTTTTGCATTTATATTATCTCATTTATATGACCTTCAATCCAAGGATTGTAAAGCACCATAACAAAAATTAATACAAATAACCTACTGTGGTCATAAATTAGATTTGGTTTTGAGGTTTTCCTTATGTGTTTGTATAGCTTCCAAGACAATTTGGCCCTGATTCTTGATTGGGGCATTTGGATATAAATAAAACTTTTTATAACAACAAACAAATAATATTTCTAAAAGACTAATCAGAGTGTGATTAGGAGATATGTTAATACTGCTGCCTGTGTCTTGTCTATGCTACAGCTTCTAGTGTTGCTACTAACAGTGGTGAATTGTGGTTACAATGTTGGTAGTGTAGTTGAATTGTTCAATGATTCAGAATCACTTTAAAGGATTTGGCGGGGGTGAAGGGTTGCAAACCTTAGCCTGCCATCATTTGTTGAACATTTTCTTTTAGATGTCACAACAGAAGTCGCTCTTGAAGAAGTATTTGAAAAAGGGTAATGGCTTTTAAGGACGAAAGTCTTTGCACCACCCAAATAATAACTGTTAATGATAATCATAAAATCAGATGCAGAACTTGTGCACGCATGCAAAGATAATATCTGATTTTACAAGATATGCAGTAGCATGCCAGTACACCTGGCACTGAGGGACTGGATCAAGCCTTGTATCATTTCTTAAAAAGATGCTTCTTAAAAAAAACACTGAAACAGTAAGATTTATATAGGGCTGGAGCCACTGGAACAAAAAAAAAGCAGCCTCCGTTTACAGTTTGAACATCTACAGTTGTATATGAATATATGTTTACCATATTATGCAAATGATAGCCAATGCTTAACTTTAAATATTGATAGTAATAGGATTACTCACATGCTTAAAATTAAAATTTGCAAGATCTCAATCTAAATTTCCAAAAACTGCTAACTGCTTCAGTGCTGCCTAAAAAAACCAGATACATTGAACAAAATGTTTCTTCATGTACTTGGCATGTCTCTAACACAAAATAATGATCTGTACCATGTACATATATCAAAAAATTATGTGAATGGTAGGTTGAGATTACTCTGTTTTTTTAACCTCTTCATTGTTGCAGGTTGCTACCATTTCTATATAGAAGCAAGTAACCATAGCACTGTCTAGATGCTATTTGGCATTTTGCCTCTTTACAGAGGTGTCATCAGGAAGGACTCCCAGGCTATGATTAGACAGCTCAGGTAACCTGGTTGATTTGCACCCAGGCCTAAGCATTCGGGTTTGCCTACCGTGGTGTGATTATCCTTGCTGCAAATCTTTACCCCCGTTACTGCCTTCTCAACATTTTTGTACCCACCTTGTGTGTCTGGTGACATTTCCACGATTCTTTGTGCTTAGATGCTCTCAGATTCTTTCATAATTGTTTCAGTTGCAGAACTTCTTTCTCCTTTGAGGGTAATTGTGGGAGAACATTGGAGGACTTATCAGCACTCCAGTGATTTTACCTTCATCAATAAAGTACCAGAGCTATCTTCATTCAGTGCAAAGTACCAGAGTTAAAGCAGAATCCTGGTTCCAAACTCCAGCTCCAGCAGGGTCAGTTAGTCTGGCCTTAAAACAACTCCACACCCATGACAGAAGTTTTCCAAGGAGTGGGAACATTGGACTAAAACCTGAATAGGAGCTGGGTTAACTGAAGTGTAGCCATAACCCAGTGATTTCTCTGTACAGGCAGTACCCGAGTTACGCGGATCCGACTTATGTCGGATCCGCAGTTACGAACGGGGATTTTCTCGCCCCGGAGGACTGGAGTGGCGGGACACCTGGTCCCGCCGCCCGCCTCCTCCGGGGCGAGAAAAGCTGCTCCCCGTCTCCCTGGTCTGCTGGGGGAGCTAGCAGACCAGGGAGACAGGGAGCAAAGCAGCGGAGGACCCGGGCCGGACCGCGGCGCTGATCTGGAAGCGCCGCAGTCCGGCCCGGGTCCTCCGCCACTTTGCTCCGTGTCTCCCTGGTCTGCTGGGGGGGGGAGGACGCAGCTAGTGCCCCACCCCAGCAGACCAGGGAGACGTGGAGCAAAGCCCGGGGCCTGTGGTAGAGCAGGTGGGGCGCTGCCGGTTGGTCCTGCAGCACCGCTCCTTGGCGCTACTGGACCAACCCGGCAGCACCCCAGCTGCTCTGCCCCAGGCGTCCTGATTCAGCCGCTGCTGATCAGTTTCAGCAGCGGCTGAATCAGGACGCCTGGGGCAGAGCAGCTGGGGTGCTGCTGGGTTGGTCCAGTAGCGCTGAGGAGTGGCCGCGCTACTGGACCAACCCAGCAGCACCTGAGCTGCTCTGCCCCAGGCGTCCTGATTCAGCCGCTGCTGAAACAGACCAGCTGCTGACTAGAGGAAGCCCGAGGCAGAGTTGCTCTGCCCCGGGCTTCCTGGAATCAGCTGCTGATCAGTTTCAGCAGCAGCTGACTTGGGGACACCTGGGGTTCTTAAGTTGAATCTGTATGTAAGTTGGAACTGGTGTCCAGATTCAGCCGCTGTTGAAACTGATCAGTTTCAGCAGCGGCTGAATCTGGATGCCAGTTCCGACTTACATATAGATTCAACTTAAGAACAAACCTACAGTCCCTATCTTGTACGTAACCCGGGGACTGCCTGTAATTTGATTAGGCTGTATGTGAGGAATGAAAGAATCCTAATCACACAGTATCTCATATAAAATTGTGTATATTTTTGCAAATATACAATATAGGCCAGACTTTTTAAAGGTATTTAGGTACATAACCAGGCATCAAAATATGTTTATTATCTGGTTCGATATTAAATATAGATCATTCTGCCTTATGATTAAATGTAGGGTACATCTACACTAGCCCCCTAGATCGATCTAGGGAGGCTAATGAGGGCGACCGGAATTGCAAATCAAGCCCGGGATATAAATATCCCGCACTTGATTTGCATGTTCCCGGCCAGTCGCCATTTTAGAAATTGAATATCCTGAAGTAACTGCCCACGTCTACATGTGGCAGTGAAACGGGCTTCCGATTTAAAGCCCTAACTCGAATTACCTGGTATTCCTCCTGCAATGAGGTTTACCACCTAATTCAAATTAGGGGCTTTAAATCAGAAGCCCGTTTCACTGCTGCATGTAGACACGGGCAGTTACTTCGGGCTAGTCAATTTCTAAAATGGTGACCAGCCGGGAACATGACAATCAAGCACGGGATATTTAAACCCCAGGCTTGATTTGCAATTCTGGTCGCCCTCATTAGCCTCCCTAGATCGATCTAGGGGGCTGGTGTAGACGTACCCTTAGATACTAAAGTGATGGGTATTTATTACAGTCTACTACTTGGGTTGGGTGCATGATTTCTACATGTAAAAATATACTTGTCATGCCTTTGAACATCTGCAGCTTGTCATTTTTCTCTCTTTTAATCTCATACAACTCACATTTCAAATCATGCATAAAATCATTTGGAAATTATGCAAGCTCATTTGATAGAAACTCTTTTAATAAATTAGACCTAACCTATCAGTGAAAATGAAACTTAATCTTATGTAGAGTGAAATTTTATGCCAACAGGCCAATGTTGTAAGTTGGAAAGGTGTAGATCATACAGAGTGAACAGAACTACAATTTACTTGCTAGGGATCCTGTATGTTTGATATTTATTTCCAAATATCTTTAAATTGTTATTTTTAAACCAATGAAGGTTTATATATTACCTCCAAACACAATAAAGAAATAATATCTCCCAAAACTTTTTGAGAATGACATTGTCTATCCGGCACTTGTACATTTCTATAGCAAAATCTAGTGAAGAGGAGAGGTGAAAATCCATCATATTAGTACTCTAAGAACACCTTGATAAAGTCAACTGTGTCTGTACCATTAGCAAGAAACTGTGAAAAGGTAGAAGAATCACCGAGAGAAGAAAATCAGATTAAATAATTAGTGTCAATTAGCCCCAGCAAAATCATTCTATAAACAATTGGTCTCTAGTGCCCTGGTTAATTATGTGAGACTTTCATCGCTTCTTATCAAGTCTGCTTTGATTCATGTTAGACTCTTGAGCATCCCAGAGGTATAATTAATTATTGTCTTGTAAATAAACCCTTGGTAATTAATGACTGTAGAAAAAAGTACAGTGTCTTTTTTAAAAGTATGAGACTACAAATATGTGAAATAACTTTTATTTTATTTGTACATTTTAAGGTACATTTTAAGGTTTCACATAGTCAATATGAATGCAAGGTGGTTGAAACTAAAGGTCAACATAAAAAGAGTTGTGCTGCAATAATACCCTTTAAATAACAATCCATTCATTTTACTTACTATAACATTTGTTTTCATTTCATACCATTATAATTTGGTCTTCGACCTAATTCAAATAGATTTTCAAACCTCTGATTAAAATGGTAAAACAGTTAATTTTTCAGGTATGGGCAGTAAATTCACCTTCCCCAAAAGAAGCATGCAACTGAAGTTAACATTCATGTTCTGTTAGCGTGTTTTGGGCATTCTGGTGCTCAGGACCATCTCACTGAATAAAAGCAACAATTCCTAATGTAATCCCGAACGCCATCAGTGGAATAGTAGGAAAATGGAAAATTGTTCCAATAGAGCGAACAGGATATTTGACACCTAAGATTAACTGTGCTATTTATACTTGTAAATTTGCTCCCTGTAAATCGCTTGTGCTGGAGCTACTTGCATTTATACCTCTTTCATATTTTAAAAAAAGGAATGCACTTTCTTTTCCCTTGTCTTCATTGCAGGTCCTACCATCCATGGTATAAAGTGGTATGCAAATGCTGAGCTGCTGAAAGTTGTGCCAGATCCTTCTAAATTGATTAGAATCAGATAACATATTGATGTCTGGTTTGCATTACAGCTTATGTTATTGTTAGTTCTACCTGTGCAGCTATACCAACATAGAAAAATGTTTACAATTTTTCCTAGTGGCTACACTAAATATATTTTTTTAAATCTCACCATTAATATAAGTTCACCAATTTTAGACAGAAAATCTTGTGTCAGAGTAGGAAATTGAACCCAAGTTCCAGGCTAATGTCCTAATCAGTGGCACATCCTTCCTTGCAGTATACTCCATCCTGAGCATGCTCCTTGGGGTGCCCCAAGGATCGGGGCCAGTTTTGTTCAACATCTTTATTAATGACCTGGATGAGGGGATGGATTGCACCCTCAGCAAGTTTGCAGATAATACTAAGCTAGGGGGAGAGGTAGATAGGTTTGAGAGCAGGGATAGGGTCAAGAGTGACCTAGACAGATTAGAGGATTGGGCCAAAAGAAATCTGATGAGGTTCAACAAAGACAAGTGTAGAGTCCTGCACTTGGGACAGAAGAATCCCAAGCATTATTGCAGGCTGGGGACCGACTGGCTAAGTCGCAGTTCTGCAGAAAAAGACCTGGGGATTACAGTGGATGAGAAGCTGGATATGAGTCAACAGTGTGCCCTTGTAGCCAAGAAGGTGAATGGAATATTAGGGTGCATTAGGAGGAGCATTGCCAGCAGGTCTAGAGAAGTGATTATTCCCCTTTATTCAGCTCTGGTGATGCATCATCTGGGGTATTGCGTCCAGTTCTGGGCCCCCTACTATAGAAAGGATGTGGAGGCACTGGAGAGCATCCAGTGGAGGGCATCCAAAATGATTAGGGGGCTGGAGCACATGATCTACAAGGAGAGGCTGAGGGATTTGGGCTTATTTAGTCTGCAGAAGAGAAGAGTGAGCATTTGATAGCAGCCTTCAGCTTCCTGAGGGGAGGTTCCAAAGAGGGTGGAGAGAGGCTGTTCTCAGTAGTGACAGATGGCAGAACAAGGAGCAATGGTGTCAAGTTACAGGGGGAGGTCTAGGTTGGATATTAGGAAAAACTATTTCACTCGGAGGGTGGTGAAGCACTGGAATGGGTTACCTAGGGAGGTGGTAGAATCTCCATCTAGAGGTTTTTAAGTCTTGGCTTGACAAAGCCCTGGCTGAGTTGATTTAGTTGGGATTGGTCCTGCTTTGGGCAGGGGCCTGAATTTGATGATCTCCTAAGTCTCTTCCAGCCCTATGATTCTATGATTCTATGTACTCTAGGTCTTTAGCTTCAGAGGGGTAGCTGAGTTAGTCTGTAACAGGAAAAACTTAAAAAACAACAAATAGACTAGTAGCACCTTAAAGACTAACAAAACATGTAGATCGGTGTTCACCAACCAGTAGATCGCGATCTACCGGTAGATCTCGGAGGCTCTAAGAGTAGCTCTTGAGCCCTCTCTGAACTGCACACCTGCGCTGTACATTTACATTAGATTTCCTCATTTGAGGAGCAGCTACTCACTGAGCAACAGCACAGTAGCTGCGAGGAATGGTGGGAATTTTTTTTTAAAGTAGCAGTATAAGGATTGGGGACAGCAAGTGATGGAGAGGAGGAGAATAGAGAGGGCGGGGCTTCAAGGAAGGGGCGGGGCAGTAGATCTTGGCTTGGTCTGTCATTTAAAAAGTGATCTGGGGTGTAAAAAGGTTGGAGACCACTGATGTAGATGGTATCATGAGTTTTCACTAGTTTGTTTGTTGTTTTTTAAGTTTTTCTAAGTCTTTAGTGAGGACGTAGGCCTTAAACAAAAAACCAAAGCAAAACAAAAAGAAAATATTTGGTTTAGGAAGTAAGTTCTGAGTGATTCAATTGTACGTGATTTCATGTTCATTTATTTATTTTTAAGTCCACCAACATGATGAACACCAAGACAAATGGATTGCACTGGTATATCTAAAGGCAACATTTCTCCCAACAACTCTTGGCTACTGTTGGAGCTGAAACCACAAAGAACCCACCTTGACTTTCAAAACCAAGACTGAGATGTAGTTACAAAAAAGAGGTTTTTACTTATCAAATAAGCAAAATCAAAATGGAAATAATGTTATGACAACTTTGCAGAAGTAGAATTGAAAGGCAGATGGTGTGTTTTTCCTGTAGTAATGGCTGTGCACTAGAGATGGGCATGAAACAAAACCTTACAATTGTACTGCCCCATACTTTGGGAAACATATTTATATCAGACTCTGCGATTCAAGTCCATCTCTTCTGTGTGTACCTATGTTAAGTGATGAAATAATGATGCTGCAGTGACTTCCCAAGTTCACAGAGAGCTTCCCATTCACAATTCATTTCTGAGATGGAAGATACCTTAATAACAGACTACAGAGATTTCTTTCGGCACTATCCAACATCATGCTATAAAGCAAACCAGAATGACTACATCTTTTAATCAAAAATAATCTGACACTAGGCAAGAGCCAGCAGCCTTACAAAATTTTGATTCCATTGCATGCTATTAGTCCTATAAAGAAAGCAACAATAACCTCATCTTAAAAAACCTGCAAAGCATAATATCTTGCAGCCCTTCATCCCCTTCAGTTCCTTCTGCAGTTCATTTACAATATAATAGTATAAACACAATGCATGTGAAACTCACTGCCATTCAATACCGTGACACCTAAGAGCTTAGTAGGATTTTAAAAAAGGGTTAGACGCTTATATGGATGTGTGTCCCCCGTTAATTAAAACAGCAAAATCTATAAGGGTTATAAGTGGTCATCCTCTGGGACACAAACCAAATGCTAAGAATCAGGTGTTAGGAAGAAACTTCTCCTGTACACAGACAAATCCATAATTGACCGGTATGAAATTTCTTACACTTCCGTTAAAGCATCTGGAGCTAGCCAGCAGGAAATGGAACTGGATGGACAACTGGTCTGATACAGTATGCTAATTCCATTGCTCAGCCATGGACCTAAATCATCCCTGGTGTAATTCCACTAATATATCTGGAGTTGTTACACCAGAGAGAAATTTGCCCTGCTATACCACGGATCTAATGGATCACAATTTAATTGGCAAGGGTCTGATCCTGCAAGGTGATACACTTGTCGATTGCCTTCACTGGGTGTTGAGGCCACACAATGACTCACAATCAGGATCTACTCCTTAAATCCTGAATAACTCTCAGGAAACTTTATTCGGGCATATAGCTAAAATGTGACGATGAGGTAACTTCTAAAAATCAGTGCAAACATTAAGAATCCTGGGAATGAAGGAGTCATTCATTGTGTTTCTTTCTTACATCTTAATATGTTACAAATGTATTTAGATGACTCACAAGATAGTGAAGTTCTGAAGGATATTTTTGTGGGTTTTTTTTTAACTAAAGAGTTATATGAATAAATGAACTAATGCCAAATGCAAAAGTCAACCCAATATCTGGGATAAAAAAAGCTTCAAGTGCATATCTGATACAACTTTGGAACACTGTGTTGTGTAGAGAGTTAAAGCAGACAGCAGGCACAATGACATGTTAAATTACCCACATGATGTATAGCTTAATGAACCCCCTTGTGTTGATCACGCTTGGCATTAATCAAGAGCCATGAACAGATTCCCTTATTTTCTCAATGCTGCACTGATAAACTGCAATTTCATTTAACCTTGGACAGGAACTTTAATAGCTTCCACGGGACAACTGTCAATACTTTCCTGGGTATACAGTGATTAAACTGCAACACAAGATGCATGCCATGAATTTTCTTCATTTGAAATTAGAGTTTTCATTTTTAACAACTATTTGCATAAAATATTCTGAAAAATATGAAGATATGTAAAGATTTACACATGCCTTAGACAGAAGTTCACCACAACAGTATTTTTAAAAAAAATTAATTAACATGTTCATTAGCATAGTGAAATCTTTAAGTAACCTTTAGATTGTGACACAAGACAACAAAAGAAAAGAATTCAAAGTAAAGACTGACAATATATCCTTGATTAGCCCATTATGTTTCACACATTTGGTAATATTACGCACTCCTCTAACCTTTCTGCAATACTTAGAGGTACAGGGATTGGCTAAAATGGACAAATCCTTTGTATCTCAACTTTAGTGTTTCCTACACAGGTCTTTGGTGTCTTTGCTTTTCCCCCTAAGGTAAATCTTTCTAGAGCCTATAATGGGAAGTGTCAGGCAAGCTTAACAGGGGACACTAGGGATGTGTCTATACTGTATTCTGACTTCAAAATAAGCTACTCAATTTGAGCTATGCTTATTTTGAAGTAATTTTGAAATAGCTTATTTTGAATTTGGCACAAAGGGGGTCCAGTGTATATTTAGATTTCCAGAAAGCCTTTGACAAGGTCCCTTACCAAAGGTTCTTAAGTAAAGTAAGTTATCAAGGGATAAGAGGGAAGGTCCTTTCGTGGATTGATAACTGGTTAAAAGACAGGAAACAAATGGTAGGAATAAACGGTAAGTTTTCCAAGTGGAGACGGGTAACTAATGGGGACTCCCAAGGCTCTGTCCTGGGACCCATCCTATTCAACTTATTTATAAATGATCTAGAGAAAGGGGTAAACAGTGAGGTGGCAAAATTTGCAGATGATACTAAACTGCTCAAGATAGTTAAGACCAAAGCAGACTGTGAAGAGCTTCAAAAAGCTCTCACCAAACTAAGTTATTGGGCAACAAAATGGCAAATGAAATTTAATGTTGATAAATGTAAAGTTATGCACATTGGAAAAAACAATCCCAACTATATATACAATATGATGGGGACTAATTTGGCTACAACTACTCAAGAGAGAGATCTTGGCATCATTGTGGGTAGTTCTCTGAAAACATCCACTCAGTGTGCAGCAGCAGTGAAAAAAGCAAATACAATGTTAGGAGTCATAAAAAAGGAGATAGGGAATAAGAAAATATCTTATTTGCCTCTATATGGGTATGTCTACACTACCCCGCTAGTTCGAACTAGCGGGGTAATGTATGCATACCGAACGTGCAAATGAAGCCCGGGATTTGAATTTCCCGGGCTTTATTTGCATAAGCCGGCCGGCGCCATTTTTAAATGCCGGCTTGTTCGAACCCCGTGCCGCGCGGCTACACGCGGCATGGGCTAGATAGTTCGAACTAGCAAGCCATTCTGAACTATCTGTATGCCTCGTGGAACGGATAGTTCGGAATGGCTTGCTAGTTCGAACTGTCTAGCCCGTGCCGCGTGTAGCCGTGCGGCACGGGGTTCGAACAAGCCGGCATTTAAAAATGGCGCCGGCCGGCTTATGCAAATAAAGCCCGGGAAATTCAAATCCCGGGCTTCATTTGCACGTTCGGTATGCATACATTACCCCGCTAGTTCGAACTAGTGGGGTAGTGTAGACATACCCTATAAAACCATGGTACACCCACAACTTGAATATTGCAAACAGATGCCATTGCCTGATCTCAAAAAAGATATATTGGCATTGGAAAAGGTTCAGTAAAGGGCAACAAAAATGATTAGGGGTTTGGAATGGGTCCCATATGAAGAGAGATTTAAAAGATTTGGACTTTTCAGCTTAGAAAAGAGGAGACTAAGGGGGGATATGATAGAGGTCTATAAAATCATGACTGGTATGGAAAAGTGAATAAGGAAAAGTTATAAGAACTATATAAGAACTAGGGGTCACCAAATGAAATTAACAGGCAGCAGGTTTAAAACAAACAAAAGGAAGTTTATCTTCACTCAGTTGGCAGTCAACCTGTGGAACTCCTTGCCAGAGGATGTGGTGAAGGCTAGAACTTTAACAGGGTTCAAAAAAGAGCTAGATAGATTCATGGAGGTTAGGTCCATCAATGGCTATTAGCCAGGATGGATAGGAATGGGATCCCTAGCCTCTGTTTCTTTGGAAGTGGGTGACAGGGGAGGGATCACATGAGGATTACCTGTTGTGATCCCTCCCTCTGGGGCATCTGGTATTGGCCTCTGTCGGCAGACAGGATACTGGGCTACATGGACCTTTGCTCTGACCCAGTATGGCCATTCTTATGTTCTTATCAGCCTGAAACCATGGATGCAGCAGTCAGGCTGACGGAGGTATATGCCAAGGCAGAGGTTCCCTGGAGAGAAGGCCAACTCTGCAGGGAGAAGGACCCAGGGAGGAAGCTGGAGGAGCTCCTTTCTGGGAGAGGAGAAGTACCTTGGTGTGGAGGGTGACACAATGACCAGCTGACAGTGCGGGAGGGCAGGGTATAGGAAGTGGGACTTCCCCAGACAGTATGGACTGTGGGTACGTGGGGTTCTGTGGATGGAATCAGAGTCTGCCCATTGTCCTATATGCAGGTGGGGAGGAAGGCCCTGTGAGAGCTAATGGACCCCATGTCAGCCCACTCGCTAGTCCCTGGAGCACAGGTGATGCTAGAATGCGTCCATGGGGACAAGAGGTCCTACCCAATAGCCCTGGTGCCACTGGAAGTGAGGGGCAGCTTCCAGTGGATGCTGGTGTGAGTACTGGCCACCGTACATGGTGTACTGGCCACCGTACCTGGTGGTGATACGTCGGGACTAGGACCGGCCCACCGCAGAGAGAGAGGAGCCTCAGGGAAAGATGAGAGGTCCTCCTGAGGGAGACAGAAGTATAGATGTTGGTGCTATGGGTGTGGGGAACAGGGCACATAGTGAAGCAGTGCCCTAACCCCAAGGGGACAGACAGATGGAAAGCCTGTCAACTAGAATCAAGTTGCCTTTTCATATGTTATTTAATAAGCAAAATAGATTGAGTTCCTTTCATTTCTCACCGTAAGGCACACTTTCCAGATTTCAGATCATTCTTGGTGATCTTTTCTGAACCGTTTCCAATTTTTCAAATCCTTTTTAAAATATTGACACCTTGGCTAGACACAATATTCCAGTAGCAATGCCAATGCACATAAGAAAAGTGTTAGCTATATCCAAAGTGCTAATACATCGCCATTGTCAGGAAGGATAATGCAGCTCATGTGACAAGTTAGCGAGAAGCTGATTTTGACAGGGTTTTTTTAAAAAATAAATCTTTTACAGGTGTTTTTAGCAATCAGTTCCATGTAAAGCAAAGTCAGGAATATATGCAGAAGATTTGGTTTAAAAAAAAGAGCATGAGGCTTGAAGCCTGATTTTACAGATACTGCCAAGTTCAATCATCTGATGTTAACTTGGAAAAGATCTCCTTTATGCAATGAGAACATACTGTTGGCTAGAAAACTGAGGCAGAATGGAACTAATTATGTTCTATTCCCTATACATTGAGAAAATTGAACTCCATGTTCCCTAGTCTCTACCATGTTTGACAAGTCTAGATAGTTCCCTTCTAAGCCAAAAGAACAAACCCATGACAGTTTGTTTCAGCACTATTCTTTGTTGACTTTTCACACCACAAGTCTTTGGAGGATCCTACATAATTTTTGGCCAAGAATAATTTCAAATCGGGACCTGCTTGCATGGTGCAAACAAGATGACATGGCTACCATCATTATGAAAAGACACTGGAGATGGATTGGGCACGAGCTCAGGAAAGACGGAAGCTCCGTCACAAAGATTGCTCTGCACTGGACCCCTGAAGGAAAGCGGAAACAAGGATGACCCAAGACAACATGGCATAGGACTGTTGAAGTAGAAATGAAGAGCATGAATCACACTTGGGGCACTATTGAGAGGTTGGCCAGAGACAGACAGAAGTGGAGGACCTTGGTTGCTGCCCTATATGCCAATGGGCGTGAAGGGCAATGATGATGATGAGTCTTTGTGAACTTTGGTTTACAAAAGGAAATAATCACATTGTTGTGCTATCTGCAGCCACAATACACTTTGTTTCATCTGCACTACTGAGCTTTGTCAAGGAAACTACAGTTGACGTGCAGAAGTCACCCCCCAAAAAGGTGCCAAAGCATGTTTATACTTGCTTCCTCTGTCCACAGATGGTGTCCACATCAGAGCTCCCCTGCTGACAGCAAGAGCAATGCGCTGTGGTGTAGTGGGATTTTGGAACAGAGTGTGGGGCATCTTGGGACCATGCAAGACATCCTGTCAGGCCAGTGGTGGCCTGTCAATACCAGCAAACTAGGTGGTTGCCTAAGGCGCCAAGATAAATGGCTGTTGAGGGCTTTGGAGGTGAGGGCGCCAATGGTGCGCCGATTGCACATTTTGCCTAGGGTGCCAGTTGCCGGCAGCTTGACTAGGGCCGCTCCTGTGTCAGGCACTGCTTTGTTCCAGGACTTCCAGGGTCCTATCATACCCTTTTTCCAAACACCATTCTCTGCAGTGGATTCTGGCATCCGCAGCAAGAAAGAATGGCTCCCAGACTTCTCTTCCATGCTCCGATGAGTGTTGTGAGAACCTCACACATGGCAGCCACGATCATCTTGAAGTTACTAACAGAGGAAGACAACTCAGAGGAGCTTGACAGTGTGCATTATATGGTCAGCAGCAATCTGTCATTGCATTTGGCATTCACAGAGCAGCTGTATAGGGTAGACCGTCGCATCTGGGCTAAGGAAACCAGCACTGATTGGTGAGACTGCATCATCATGCAGGTGTGGGATGAAGATCTGTGGCTACAAAACTCTAGTCTATGCAAAGCAACCTTCCTGGAGCTGTGCACTGAGCTGGCTCCTGACCTGTGATGCAAGGACACCAAAATGAGAGCTGCCCTCTCGGTAGAGAAGACTGTGGCAGTGGCTGTGTGAAAACTGTCAAACCAGTATGAAGTGGGGGAGTCTACCGTTGGATCTGTACTGCTACAAGTGTGCAGGGCAAGAAGTCTCATTCTGCTATGGAGGACTGTGACTCTGGAAAATGTGGCTGGATTTGCAGACATGGGACTTCCCACTGTCGGGGACCACAGATGACACACATATTCTGATTTTACCACAAGCCTACCTTGCCATCAAGTACATCAACAGGAAGGGATACTTCTTGATGATGCTGCAGACACCATGGGCATTTCACAGATGTCAGTGCGGGGTGGTCTGGAAAGGTGCATGACACACAAATCTTCAGGAACACTGGCCTGCAAAGACAGCTGCAGGCAGGGACTTTCTGTCCAGACCGTTAGATTACAGTTAGGGATGTGGAGATGCCCGTTGTGATCCCAGGAGACCCATCTTACCCCTTGCAGCCCTAGCTCATCAAACCATACAGAAAGCACCTGGATAGCTGTAAGGAGTAGTTTAATAACAGGCTGAGCAGGTGCTGCATGGTGGTTGAATGTGCCTTTGGGAGACTTAAGGAGATACGGAGGTGTCTCTATGGCAGGTGAAACCTCACTGAGGACAATATTCCCACAGTCAGAGTGGCTTACTGTTCTTTGCATAATGTGTGTGAATCTAAGGGGGAATTACTTGCTCATGGGTGGAGCACTGAAGCACAGCACTTGGCTGCAGAGTTTGAGCAGTGAGATACTAGAGCTGTCAGAGGAGCCCAAGGGGCTGTTGTCAACATCAGGGAGGCTTTGAGGGTGCACTGTGAAAATAAGGGGCATTGAAATAAACCTCTGTGACAATTGCATCTCTCCCCACCCCACCCCCAATGCAAAACATCATCGGGCACCTGTCTTTAATGGCTGCACCTGGGATCGCAGTGACTAGTCTGTGACACTGTTAAACAGTAAATGAGAGGCCTAGAATTGCTCTAAACGTGTGCCTTTGTTCATTAGAAAGCAGTGCACTGAAACGCAGTGAAGTCCTCCCCCACATGGGCTGGCAAAGGGTTACAACTCACAGATATGTATAGGTTCTGACATCATAAGGCATCAAATCACAGATGGGAGAGGGGGTGGAGTGCATGGGGAAAATTGGACTCTCAGAGAAGGAAAAGGAATGTGAGGGCACCGGGGTGACATGGAGGGACATCACATTTTTAATCTGCCACAGGGAGGAGGGGGAGGAAGGCAACCTGTTTTGGTTCACTGTGCTGCTTCACCAAGTACTTCAGGATCTCTGTTCTTCCATGACCCTGATCATGCATTCTGTAGTCTGCTTGGCAAAGGCCTAGTTGTCCTTGCAGGTCCTCGAGTTCCTTTTCCAAGCTCTGTTTCCAACATCTGCACTCACTCGATGACGGATCTTCCACTTTGCAGACCAAATCCTCCCTGTTTCTGTGGGAACATCACCTTACCTGCAGCAAGTACTCCAAAGCAGGAGCAATGGGGCTGCCAAGATCTCTGTTATTCGAAACAAAGCACAAAAAGGAGTCTGTTAACAGAATCCTACATGGTAACATTTCTCTTTTACACACCCTTTCCTACCATTTTCTCTCACTGTCCCACTGACCCTTGAAAGGAATGCATCTCGGCAAGCACCTTAATCATGGTGAGTGAGGGGGAAAGGGATGGTGGCATTTGTGCATAGGGACAACATAAATTGCAGCCAGAGCTAGCAGGAATAAACATAGTTCTAATTATGCCACAGGTGTCCACCGACAGACATTTCCCTGCTCAGAGTAAGCAAGGAAACAAGGGCACAGATTCTCCAGGCTTGTGGCTTTCAGCCCGCTCCTTATGCAGTCCACCAATGTCGTGCACAAATGATTGATGAACAGCACGGGTTAGTGTCCTACAATGGGGAAGGGGACAAAGCAGCACTGCCATGGAATCTTAAGCAGAAAATCTACAAATACCAATCCAAAAGTTTCAACAGCCTCTCTCTGCAGGATTCCATTGAGATCACAGTGAGCATCAATGTGCTGCTTGGCCATATGGATTAGCTACACAGGGATACATGCAGCTCACAGAAAACTGACAGCCTCCCGCTTTTCCATGCCCTCACCTCTGCACTCCACAAGCCACAGCCACTTGCCCTGCATCTCAAACCCCTGCTTTCTAGTCCCTGGAAAGCAGCTGCTCACACTGGCTGTGTCTGTTAGAAGCGAAGAACATTTCCTCGCTGCCAGACACACCCAGCAACCTCAGAAAAGAGATCCTCATCTACCTTAGCCTCTTCATCTAGAATTTCATCCTCTGGTTTAGGCCCTCCATGCCCTGCCTCCTTGCCCTCCGAAGTATCAATGGGGCTCTTGGTGGTGGAGGTGAGATCACCACGAAGAACTGCATCCAGCTCCTTATAGAAATGACAGGTCTTCAGTAAAGCACCAGAGTGCGAGCTTGTCTGAGTTCTTTAATCTTTGTTCTGCACTGCAGTGTGTCCCTCTCGTACCCCTTTTCATACAAGCAATGTGCCTGTATGTGTCCCAGTTCCTATGGGTCACTCACAATGGGATTGGACAGACTCCTCTCCCCATACACTGATCAGATTCAAGAGCTCCATGGCAGTCCAAGTACCTGGTCAACTGGCTGCAGGGCAGCAGAGTTCAAACTGCTGACCCGAGTGGCAGCTTGGGAATTGTGGGACACTTCCTGGAGACCAGAATCAGCGAAAAAGTACCTTGAGGTGTCCACACTGTGGCTGTGTCTACATTGGCACCCCTTTCCGGAAAAGGGATGCTAATGAGACCAGTCAGAATTGCAAATGCCGTGGGGGATTTAAATATCCCCCGCGGCATTTGCATGAACATGGCTGCCGCTTTTTTCCGGCTCGGGGTTTTGCCAGAGAAAAGCGCCAGTCTAGACGGGATCTTGCAGAAAATAAGCCCTTTTCCGTAAGATCTCTTATTCCTACTTCCGGAAAAGGGCTTATTTTCCGCAAGATCCCGTCTAGACTGGCGCTTTTCTCTGGCAAAACCCCGAGCCGGAAAAAAGCAGCAGCCATGTTAATGCAAATACTGTGGGGGATATTTAAATCCCTCGCAGATTTGCCTATTCCAAAGTGTCTAATCTGCATCCCTTTTCCGGAAAAGGGGTGCAGTGTAGACACAGCCTCTGTGTGTCTGTCAGCAACTCAGGGAAGGGCAAAGACAAAAGTCTCTCATAGAGCTGGAATTTTTTTGTCAACAAAAATGGCCATTTTTCATGACAACAGTCATGTTGCAATGTGAACAATCACACACTTGTTGTCAGCAAAAGGCACTTTTCCTTGACAAAACTTGCCAGTGAAAACAAACCCTTTTGAGTTGTTGTTTTTAAACTAAAACTACATACTGGACATTCGTCTAGGTCACCAGCAAGTCAAGAGCCCTGCATAGAAAATGGACACAGTTCCAATGAAATAGAAACCCTCTTCCCATTGTTGAGACTATTTTAAAGAATTTTGCAATCTTTGATCTCATTTAAGTTTTCTCAATGATGTTAAAGAGATACATGGATGCAAACTCCCCAATAAACTCCATGACTACGTCTAGACTGGCATGATTTTCCGGAAATGCTTTTAATGGAAAAGTTTTCCGTTAAAAGCATTTTCGGAAAACAGCATCTAGATTGGCACGGACGCTTTTCCGCAAAAGCACTTTTTGCGGAAAAGCATCCATGGCCAATCTAGATGCGCTTTTGTGCAAAAAAAGCCCTGATCGCCATTTTCGCGATCGGGGCTTTTTTGCGCAAAACAAATCTCAGCTGTCTACACTGGCCCTTTTGCACAAAAGTTTTGCACAAAAGGGACTTTTGCCTGAACGGGAGCAGCATAGTATTTCTGCAAAAAGCACTGATTTCTTACAGTAGGAAGTCAGCGCTTTTGCGGAAATTCAAGCGGCCAGTATAGACAGCTGGCAAGTTTTTCCAGAAAAGCGGCTGATTTTCCGGAAAAACTGGCCAGTCTAGACACAGCCCATGTGGTCTATCCTATCCCTATCCTCTTTAAAAATCTCTCTGTAATGCTCTTCTATGATGCCTAGAGATCCTACTGGCTGATCAAAGTTAAGGCAAGTAACAAATTATGACTCCCTCTTCCCCTTCCTTCCCTTTTCTTCTCTCTTACTCCCAATATCATCATTCTGGCATTCCCTGAACCCCAACTCTACCCCAAATTAAAAGCCAAACCAATATATGTTACTAAGAGAACTGTTCCGATCCATTGCCATGGCCCATGTTCATTTGCTTGTACATGATATCCCTGCCCCATCCTACTGTCTGTCAGTAGGCTCTGAGCCTGCAATCAGTAAGATGGGATGCTGAACATCAAGCACAAATTGTGTATACTTAAAGTTAAGCATGGGCACAAATGTTATCAGATTGGGACCATACATCCCAATCCTGTCCACACAGCATGCAGGCCCTCTTCTGCACCCACATAGCATTTCAGTGCAGAGCAGTCTATCCAAGTGCAACAAATTGCAGAACTAGGCATTAGAGCAGTGAACATCACTTTACCTGTGTTTCTACCACATCCAGCATAATGGAGTGCCAGTGCTGATTGGTATTTCTAGGTGCTACAATTATCTAAGATATTTATTATAATAATAAATACATTTGGCTGTATTCTCTTGTTTATGTTCCATTCAGAAGGACTGTGGAGTTGCATGGATATACCTAACAATAGAATTTTGCCCATTTTTTCGACATAAATAAGTATGCCTTCTTCACTGTGGTTTTAAATACTGATTCAAACAGGGCATTTTCATTAGACTATGATTGTAGATGTTTACCTAATTGCGCTAAAATAATGTTCTCAGTTCATAGAATCATAGAATCATAGGACTGGAAGGGACCTCAAGAGGTCATTGAGTCCAGCCCCCCGCCCTCAAGGCAGGACCAAGCTCCACCTACACCATCCCTGACAGATGTCTATCTAACCTGTTCTTAAATATCTCCAGAGAGGGAGATTCCACCACCTCCCTTGGCAATTTATTCCAATATTTGACCACCCTGACAGTTAGGAATTTTTTCCTAATGTCCAATCTAAACCTCCCCTGCTGCACTTTAAGCCCATTACTCCTGTCCTGTCCTCAGAAACCAAGAGGAACAAATTTTCTCCTTCCTCCTTGTGACACCCTTTTAGATATTTGAAAACCGCTATCATGTCCCCCCTTAATCTTCTTTTTTCCAAACTAAACAAGCCTAGTTCATGAAGCCTGGCTTCATAGGTCATGTTCTCTAGACCTTTAATCATTCTTGTCGCTCTTCTCTGTACCCTTTCCAATTTCTCTACATCTTTCTTGAAATGTGGCGCCCAGAACTGGACACAGTACTCCAGCTGAGGCCTAACTAGTGCAGAGTAGAGCGGCAGAATGACTTCACGAGTTTTGCTTACAACACACCTGTTGATACAACCTAGAATCATATTTGCTTTTTTTGCAACAGCATCACACTGTTGACTCATATTCAACTTGTGGTCCACTATGACCCCTAGATCCCTTTCTGCCATGCTCCTTCCTAGACAGTCGCTTCCCATCTTGTATGTATGGAACAGATTGTTCCTTCCTAAGTGGAGCACTTTGCATTTCTCTTTATTAAACCTCATCCTGTTTACCTCTGACCATTTCTCTAACTTGCTAAGGTCATTTTGAATTATGTCCCTATCCTCCAAAGAAGTCGCAACCCCACCCAGTTTGGTATCATCTGCAAACTTAATAAGCGTACTCTCTATCCCAATATCTACATCATTGATGAAGATATTGAACAGTACGGGTCCCAAAACAGACCCTTGAGGAACTCCACTTGTTATCCCTTTCCAGCAGGATTTAGAACCGTTAACAACCACTCTCTGACTACGGTTATCCAGCCAAATATGCACCCACCTTATCGTGGCCCTATCTAAGTTATATTTGCCTAGTTTATCAATAAGAATATCATGCGAGACCGTATCAAATGCCTTACTAAAGTCTAGGTATAAAGTCTAGTTCTTTCATTCTTGTTTGGTAAACAGAGATTTGTACATGGTAGAGGGGATACATTTTCCTAGTTTATTAAAAAGGAAGTTGTGAAATAAAATCCTGGTCTGATTGTGACAGAAGTTCATCACTAACAGAGATTGCTGATTGGCTGGAATGTAGTGGAGGCAGGGCTAAAAAGCAGTGCTGCACTGATAAGTTGGATAAGCCAGATCCTAAATATGTTTAGTGGGAGTAAAAGCATCATTTAACTAGGGTGCAATTTCCTGAGGCACTGAAAGCAAAAGTGGCAAGGAAGAAGGGCTAGTGATACAGTCACTCTGAGTTATGTCGGCTTCCACTAGTGTGTTTCCAGACATAAGACTCCCTAAGTGGCAATTCCTTCAGAGAGGGAGTTTGCAGTGCCAGTGAATCGTCACTATCTCTTCTCTTCCAAGTTGGGGAAAACCTGTAGGGAGCCTTTGTAGCCAGAAAATTGAATGTTGCAGGCTGAAGAGGGGTATGAACAGGTGTATGTGATTGTGCTGCTTCAATGAGAGAGGACAACAGGAGCGAGGGATGAATTGCCCTCAAGCATGAGAGACCTGGTTACCACTGAGAGATACAATGCATATCTCCAAAAGCCAGTGTGTGTGAATGTATCTATAGGGTTACAGTTAGCCCTTATGAAAGCTGGTTTCACACTACTGACTTTCATGTAATTTCACTCACTTACTCCAAAGTGGAATTTGACTCATAATGTTGGTAATTACCAATAGGTGGACAAGCTATTTGCATTATCATATTAATGTTACTGTTAGATTTGCTCATGTACATATATAAGAAAGATATGAAGTGTTCTATTATTAGTAGACAAAAAAATGTTTTGAAAAGAAAACGTATTAACTTGTACGACCCAGAGTTGAAAGTTACATTTATGCTGAATTTATTTGTGGTATTAGAAATCTTTTGAAGCATCAGCAATTCAAGCATTAATAAGATGGTTATATACAACTCTAATTCAGAAGAGAGGGGAAAGAGAAGATTGCCTTAAAAAAAGTGAAACAAGAATTCATCTATTTAAATATGCTAGCACTCTGTATCTTATTACCAGTCAAATGTCATTGACTAACTAGACTATTAAGGAAAACTATTCCCCAAAATGTAAACAGAATCAGCAATCCAGTCAACAGATGCAAATTACTATGTCATTTATGCAAGCAGATGTTTGGAATAGCTTTTTACAGGAGACATATTTAAGTAGGAAAGCATCTTAAACTGAAATTACTGAAATCAACCTGGTTCCTATGTTTTGAAGATTAGGCATTTTAATGATTAAAACATTGATAACATCACACATTTATATATCATTAGTCACCAGAAAAACTGTACCTCGAGAGCATTTAAAGATTGTGAAATCAAGATACTCCTGCTCAAATTAAGGTGTATGGGAATAGGTAGTTGGATGTTGATGCGTGTTTTGCCACTGATTTCTGCTGGACAAGATCAAGTCCTGAATACTCCATACAAAGTATACCATTACTGAGGATCAAGCAAGTAAGGAGACATTATGATTGTCTAAATTGGAGTTCTATCTAAACTATGACTTCTATTCCCACAGTAGAAGCTAATATTCAGAAATGGCAGGGTTTAAGTTTCCAATATGTAAAGATCTAAACAACCTGAAATTAAGCACAAATAGTCTACAAGATTCCTTTTCAAATACTGACAAATGCCATTAAAAATGGCTCAGGAGTCAAGACCCAAGACAACTTACGTAACCCTTTAATTAGCTCCTGATAGCCACCAGGCAGCCACATGCCAGTGACAGAAATGAGACAGGAATCTTGGTTTCCAACCCTCTTCTCTAAGCCTCAGAAATACACTTGTTATTGAACTAAAAGCCTCACTTCTATCATGAGTTTGTTGTGAGCCTAAATTAACATCTGTGATAATTTAGTGTATCTTGGTGACTTAGTATTTTGATACAGATTTTACTATTGTAAACATTTTAAATTTTAGATGCCCCATTTCTTAAATTGTGAACCTGTCTGAAAGAGTATTGGCACAGTTTCTGAAACACAAGATTTTCTTGTAGAGAGTTTATATTTTTACACTATTTGCAGTCTCATTACTTTATTTCACCTAAAATAAAAAATGAACCAAATTTTACTGAGGGTACCTCAATGTGAAACCCCTGAAATCAATGCAGTTGCTCCAATATAACTAAGAATAATGATAGTGAAAATCATAATAGTGCCTATGTACCTCAGATGTTTCTAAAATGTACAAATATCCAATCTATTCCATGTCTTTAGTCCAGGGTGGGCAATAATTTTTGAAGGGGGGCCACTTCACAAATTTCAGAAGTGGCCCTGGGCCCACTCAGAAGGGGCGGGGCCTCAGGTGCAAGGGGCAGGGTTGAGAGCCACCCTACTGGGAGCTTCATCTAAGGTCTCTGCTTCCTGACTTCCGGCCAATAGAAGGGGCCTGGAGCAGATGGCAACTGTGCCAGGGGCTAGCCTCCTCCCAGAGTTATCTGGGGTGGAGGCTTAGATTTCATATCACAGGACTCGCAGATCCTGGCCCACACTGCTAACTTGTTGTCTGGCAGCTGTGCAGCAGGCACAAGCCCTTTGAATAGAAGCAGTTGAAAGGGCTCGTGCTTCCCAAGCGTCAGGCTCCTCATGGCATTTCAAAGCAGTAGCTGCTGTGTGAAGCCCAGGGTCTGGCCCCAGGCTCCACATGGCGCTGCCGCTTTGAAGACCCGCCTCCTCTGCCTCCCATCCTTGCTGTCCCTTTCTGATAGAGGCAGCAAGGGAGGGGGAAGCAACTAGTCGACTAGTCTTCCACATCCCTACTTTAAACAATTGAAAAGAGCTCACAGCTCTTCCCCACTGGCCCATTGTCTTTGAGCTGCTTGGGAAGGCGCGGGGAAGACATGAGCTCTTTAAATAGAAACAATTAGAAGCGCTCATGACCCTCTCCCACTCCGAGGCAACACGCTAGCGGGTGGGGCCTGGAACTGCCTTGCGGGCCGGATCAAAGCCCTAACGGGCCAGATCTGCCCACTGAGAAGCTGTTGCCCACCCCTGCTTTAGCCTGACCAAAATAAATACTATTTTACCTCACTGAAAAAATAATTATAATGAGCAATTTAATAATATCCATAGTTTATTTTCCATAGTTTATTTTCTGATTTCTAGTAACTATTCTAAATTGAATCCAAAATATACCTCGTTCCAATCATACTCAAATCATGTTACTTATTATTCCCATGAAAATCATGAAATACAGTAGGTAAAGATTTATTGTATCTCTTTAAAGGATAAATAATTCATTGAATACATTAGATGGAATATTATAGACATTTTAAAAAATCAACAGGATAGCTATTTCTCCCAGCTTATGTGGTTTAGAATACTTTTAATCTTGTAGTAGATAATAAGTTATGTGTCTGGGGGGAAAAAAAGAGAGAAGAAAAAAAGGAGGATTATGGAAAAAACAAGAAGACTTCTCTTTGAGAAAGCATCCACAGGAAAATACATAAGCACATGATTAAAATTAAACACATAATTAAATCAATAGGATTTAATGCTCAAATTATTTTCTGATTAGGAATACTCTTACACATGCTGTTCCCTGAATTGGAGACTAAATTGATGTCTATAGTATGTGGACAAAAATCTTACCAGAGACACGACTATATTGAATATCAAACCATATCTGTTAATAAATCAATTTAATTTATTTTATAGCTGGGATAAGGAGAATTTGCAGATGGGAAAAAGCAAATATTTTAACTGTATTGTTATCAGTCAAAATATTGTTTTAAAATGTATTCTCCTCTTCTCTGGAACTTAAAGCATTCAGTCAGATGCTGATACATCTCCCCGTTGAAATGACAATGTTGTGGTTAGTGGAAGACCACAGTATTCATTGACTGCTATAGGTCACTATAAAAATCAAAACTATTGGTCTCTGATCTAAAGATAGATGATATACTAAAAATAGAGCTACTTTTCCTGTGTGCCATAGGATGAGGCAACAATCTTATTCCCTCTTGTAAATGTCTGATAAATTATTTGGCTGGTATTGTGTAGTCATATCTAGGAATCTTGTAGTAATACAAAATAGGTTTAGTAGGGATTATCAGTTTGGATCAGGTAAAATGGGAAAGATTATTTTTGGAGCCAAAGATATTCTCAGTCAGTTTAATCTAACATTTGTGTCTTAGAACTTGATTGCTGTGGTTGTTGCCATTTCATTACAAATGAGAAATGTATTCAGTCATGCGGAATGGGGATATTTATATGTAAATATAGGAATTTTTGCTTTGGTAATACTTTCATTTCTGGGATTATAGTTTATCTGATTCACCAAATGCTACATTAACCACCAAAAACTGACAGAAAATAAAGTAAAACCAAAAGACAGGTTTGTTATTCCCTTGATATTGTTTTTGGTCCACTCCTACACAGCTTGCACTAAAAATATGTAATGAGGCTAAAATGATGATCTGAACCAAATTAATCCCTGGTGTAACTCTAATAAAATTAACAGAGTTGTAGCAAGAGTCAATTTGTGAGTGGCCACTGAGTTCAAAGGCACACACCACCTCTCTTACTCACAAATAAAATATTAATGTACATTAGTGATGACCCCAAATCTCTATATTACAAAGACATTCATGTTGCAAAGTTAAGCACTCAGAAAAGTTAGGGAGCCCCAGAATTAGGTTTACTGTGTAACTTTAATTTGCATATGCATTATAGCACGGTCTTTAATTATGTGATCACATACTGTTTTTTTTTTTTTAACGGAACCTCTGTTTCTTTCTATACAGAGGATGGATGAGGCTCACCGAGGGTACGTCTATACTGCATGCTTATTTCAAAATAAACTATTCCAGAAGAAATACTCCAAAATAGCTTATTTTAATATAGCACGTCTACACTACAGGGAAGCCTCAAATTAGTCCAAGGCAGGCTTCCCTAATGTGGACGTGCTACCTTGATTTAGAGCTTCAGGAGGCAATGGGGAGTAATTAGTTTGAATGGCCCTGGGAAGGAGCTATATCGAAATAGCAGCAGTGGAGTGTCCATACTACAGCTATTTCAAAATAGCTATTTCAGAATTGGTTATTCCTCATGGAATGAGGTTTACAGAAGTCGGAATAAGCCAACTGTTATTTTGAGATAACAGAATTGCTGTGTAGACACTCAAATTGTTATTTCGGAATAACGGCCATTATTCCGAAATAACACTGCTGTGTAGATACACCCTGAATGAGCATATTAACTATTTCATTTTATCCTTATCATTCAATAAGTGGCTCCATGCCTTCATTACTGCACACAAGTCACACCCTCCTTTGAATTCTGCACTATTAACTTGTTCGAGATAGTGTTTATTGCCATAGTTTTGGATTATTTCCCAAACATTAATTTGTTTATTTGTAAAATGATGTTATGAAATAAGATGTATTATTATGGCCACTTTAGAGATAAAAAATTGTTAAAAATGTCCACTAATTTGGGGTGCTCACATTTACATGCCTCGAGCCTGATTTTTCAGAATACTTAGCATTTGTATAGCACTTGATCTATGCAAAGCATAGCTCTCTTTCACTTCAGTTGCAGCTGTGAGTGCTCACCACTTGTACAAATCAACTCCAAGTGTCTCAAGTTGTGCACTCAGAAAATGAGGCACACGGAATTAGCAGACGCCTATGAAAAATCAGGTTTAAGTGGGTTCTCAGTATTACATAAGAACTTTATGGCAAATACAGGAACAGAATCCAATTCTTTGGGGTAGCATTCAACTGTGTTAACCATAAGACCATCGTTCTCTTTCTGCCTAGCCCTGCCTTATTCATTATATACCTTCCAGCTTCTTCAACAGTCTCATCCTCTAGACAAATCTTATATTCCCTGAGCAACATTCATCCTTTGCACAGAATGAGGCTGATGTACCGTGAAAAAATCCTAGAATATGATCATGTAATTAAGGATTGCCTCACAATGCATGTGCGCAAAGGAGCCAAATGAAGGTTGTGCAAGCAAACCCAGAGAGAACCTGGCTTGATAGAAGAATCAGCAGATAACACCAACAGCTATTGCAGTCTTTTTGTAACTATACAATGTTTGAGTTTGCAAATGTAACATTTTAATGTAAATTTTTAAAATGCAATTTTGTAAATCCTGACCCCCCCTTAAAAAAAAAGCTGAAATAAAAACAGCAGTCCTATCATTCTGAGCTCCCCATATGGTTTAACAGTGGGTTTGGCACTTTTGATTTAGATCTTTGTCAATTTAGATAACAGAGTGATAGTAGCATTTATAATCAGTTAACCTTTATATGTACCAGCCACTGAAGGTGGATGAGTCACATACTTTGCTGATAGGATTCACAGATGCTTGTGAGCCAGCAGAACATTGACACTCAGGAATCCTGAGTTCTATTCCAGTTCTGGAGTACAGTGTATTCTTGTGTTCTTTCTACTCTATTCCTCACAAGCCTGTACCCTTTGCACCAATCCTCTAGCATGTCTCTCATCCTGCATGTATCTCAGTTCCTGTGAACCACTGTTCTTGTTCTGTTCCACTCTTGGTTCCTATTGGTTTCTTTAGCCTACTACCCTTTCTCTCCTCTGCTTCTCACCTCTGCATTTGAGTCAGAC
Organism: Pelodiscus sinensis; assembly: GCF_052426305.1. Classification (NCBI taxonomy): domain Eukaryota; kingdom Metazoa; phylum Chordata; order Testudines; family Trionychidae; genus Pelodiscus; species Pelodiscus sinensis. The sequence continues at coordinate 203,324,231 of NC_143053.1, forward strand.
AGCAGAAGGTACATTGTGAATATGGGACAGACAATCGCCCTAACTTCAGTTCCGGTGCCCAGAGTCACATCCCCCAACAACCTTGGAGGACCAACTTTAGAAAAACTCCCTCTAAACATAGGCTACGTCTATGCTGTGTCCAAGGAAATTTGGAAAAGCGGATGTGCTCTTTCGCCATCCCTGTAAACCTCATTCTATGAGGAAAAAGGGATATGTCGAAAGAGCAAGTTTTTCTGAAATTTGGGTACATCTACACTGTAACACTATTTTGAAATAACTAGTGCTATTCTGAAATAACATAGTCCATATCTACACAGCAGGCAGTTATTTCGAAATAGTGTCAAAGTACTGTCATACTGGAGGACTTCTTACTCCAACTTGTGTAACCCTCATTGTACAAGGAATAAGGGAAGTCAGAGGAAGAGTGCTCTGTTTCGAAATAAGTGCTGTGTAGATGCTCCCTATTTCGAAATAAGCTATTTCAAAATAAGATACGCAATTGACGTAGCTCAATTTGTATAGCTTATTTTCAGTTAAGCCCTAAAGTATAGATGCACCATTTGATAGCCAAGAACTGATCCCTTTGGGGGTAAGGTGATTTATTAAATGGCTATAACCTTTGGTTTTGTGACAGAGTGTGGAAAAAAATCTGTGTCTGACCATGTATTATATTTGGACAGTTGGCAACTTTTAGTGTTTGTATTTGGGTATTTTGTTTTGTTGTGTTTTATGGTACTTACAGGTCTTATAATAAACACCTTATGCAAGGATTAAATAAAATGTATTTTATTTCTTCAGAGAGCCCATCTTTGGTCAGGCAGAAATTTGCCAGCTGCACTGCCTGTATGTTGCTCCTTAGCAGCCTGTTGAAGCTCTAATGACTGATCTAATAAACCAGAAGTATTAGAAGGTCAGAATGAACAACATTGCTCAGTTTGACCTTCCATTATTTATGGTTTGTCGGATCAGCCATCAAAGCTCCAAGCCAGTAGCTGATAAGAAGCAGAATCAGCAGCACAATCATGATACTGCAAAATTCTCACATTGCATGAATGGTGCCCCCTGGTTTTTGGTGACCTGTGCAGCCACCCATGTCACATGCCCCTAAAGCTGGCCCCTGCCCATTCACCACTTCACATTTAAATGGCTTTCGCAAGTTTCAGGATAAAAAAAATACAGTTGCAAAACTGGTTCACATTTTGCTAAAAACTCCTCTTCCTGAAAAGAATAAAGTCCACGAAAGTTCTTCATGCTCATATTTCCATCTTGTAAAAAAGACTGTATTTTTACACTTTCAAAGGCACAATTGAACTATTATTTAATTTACACTATAATGTCTGCATTTCATAACTTAGCCACAAGTGACAGGGCTAAGTGTTTGTCCCCTAAGGATCCAAGAAATTAAGAAACCACCTGATAAGTATTTTATACAAGAAACAGAAAACCATCAAGAATGACATTTCTAACTTAGATCGTCTCATCTCAAGACAAACATCCACACCGACTGACACCTTGCAAGACTTTTGTTCCACCAGACAAGAAATCTACTATACACACTTCTATTCCCTACAACAAAGAAAAGACAATAAATTTTCTAACCTGCTCCATACCACTGGCTACAACAGCAACTGCCTCAACCCACCGGATAATATTGTTAACCTCTCCAGCTACAAACTCAATCCAGCAGAAGAGTCTGTCTTGTCCCGGGGTCTCTCTTTCTGCCCCACGTCCCCCACAAACTGGATACAATTTTGTGGTGACCTTGAGGCTTTTTTTCGCCGCCTCCGTCTCCGAGAATATTTCCAAACCACCACTGAACATCAATCTGACCTACCAGATCCCCCCTACCAACACCAAAGGAAAAATAATTCTATATGGACTCCCCCTGACGGTCGGAATTACAATCTGGATTTCTATATACACAGCTTCCGCAACAACGCACAGACTGACATTATTCGCAAACGACAACAAGCGACACACAATCTGAGCCGCGCTGAACACCATGCCATCCAGAGTCTCAAAAACAACCTGGACATTGTAATCAAACCAGCTGACAAAGGGGGTGCTGTGGTCATTATGAATAAGGCCGACTATAACCAGGAGGCAACCAGACAACTCTCGAACACCACATTTTACAAACCTCTCCCCTCTGATCCCACCTTGGACTACCAAAAGAAACTACACTGTCTCCTTAAAAGCCTCCCCACAGCTACTCGGGAACAAATCCTCACAGAATCACCTTCTGACCCCCGACCAGGATTGTTCTATCTACTTCCCAAGATCCATAAACCTGGGCACCCCGGACGTCCCATCATCTCTGGTATTGGCACGCTCACTACTGGTCTATCCAGCTATGTAGACACTCTTCTCAAACCCTTCGTAACCAATACCCCCAGCTATCTCCGAGACACTACTGACTTCCTAAGGAAACTACAAAACATCGATAACCTCCCCAATAATACCATCCTTGCCACCATGGATGTAGAAGCTCTATATACCAACATCCCACATGAAGACGGATTACAAGCAATTAGAAACACTATCCCAGAGGACACTACTGCCAACCTGATAGCAGACCTATGTAACTTTGTTCTCACCCACAATTATTTCCGGTTTGAGAACAACTTATACCTCCAGATCAGCGGCACAGCCATGGGTACACGCATGGCCCCACAGTATGCTAACATCTTTATGGCTGACCTAGAACAACGTTTTCTCAACTCCCGTCCCCTTTCACCCCTCCTCTACCTACGATACATCGATGACATCTTTATGATCTGGACACATGGCCAAGAAACACTGGAGATATTCCACAGAGATTTCAACAACCTACACCCCACCATCAACCTCAGCCTGGACCATTCTACACGAGAGATCCACTTCCTGGACACCACCGTACAAATCAACAATGGAAAATTAGACACCACTCTCTACAGAAAACCCACTGACTCATACAGTTACCTACATGCATCCAGCTCCCATCCAGAACACACCACACGATCCATCGTCTATAGCCAAGCCCTTCGATACAACCGCATCTGCTCTAACCCCACTGACAGAGACCAGAAGCTTCAGGATCTCTACCAAGCATTTATAAATCTCAACTACCCACCCAGAGAAACAAAAAAGCAAATTGAAAGAGCCAGACGAATACCTAGAAACCATCTACTTCAAGACAGACCCAAGAAAACCAACAATAGAACACCACTTGTCATCACCTACAACCCCCAACTTAAACCTGTCCAACACATTATCAATAAACTACAGCCTATATTGGAACAGGATACCATACTCAAAGAGGCTCTGGGAGACAGACCCATAGTCTCCTATAGACAACCACCTAACCTCAAGATGATTCTTACCAACCACCACAGGACATACCACACTAATACCAACCCTGGTACCTTCCCTTGCAACAAACCCCGTTGCCAGCTTTGTCCACATATTCATTCTGCTGATACCATTATTGGACCTAACCAAGTGAGTTATAAGATCAAGAACACATATTCCTGCGCATCCAGAAATATAATCTACGCTATCATGTGCCGAAAGTGTCCGTCTGCTATGTACATTGGACAAACATCTCAGACACTTCGCCAAAGGATTAATGCCCACAAAACAGATATCAGACAAGATCACAAAGAGAAAACAGTTTCTTGCCACTTTAACCAGAAAGGACACTCTCTAAATGACTTAGCCACCTGCATTCTGCTACAAAGACCTTTTACATCTGCACTTGAAAGGGAATCCTCTGAACTGTCATTCATGTTAAAATTCGACACTTACCAACAAGGACTTAACAAGTCTTTGAACTTTCTCACCCATTACCAAGACAGTTTCCCCAATTATCACCTGTAATACCATTAACTCACAAACATCCCACTCTCCCTACTTTTAATATCAGCAATTCACAGACACTTACCTTCCTTCCTCCCCCTTCCCACCCCCCCGCATCCCCCTTCTGTTCTGCAATGTGATTTGTCCTTTTCATATTTGTTCATTTTTTTTAAATTGTATCCTTTGGTATATATGGTTGTGACTACTTTCTTCCACTATTTGATCTGAGGAAGTGGGTCTGGCCCACGAAAGCTCATCATCTAATAAACCATCTTGTTAGTCTTTAAAGTGCTACACTGTCCTGCATTTTGCTTCCCCTAAGGATGTTCCTCATGGCAGCAGAACTGATGTGCAGGGGAGGCTGGATTTGAGAATGTGCACTTTCAGCATGAAGCTGAAGTCTCCCTGTATGTAAAGGGAGGTGCAGAGCGTAAGGTGCAAGTCAAAACAGGGTGGGACAGACAAGGACAATTCACTGGGTAAATTCCCCATTCCCTCAGTTCTCCTACCAGAGTTACAGTGAGGTTGCAGAAGGCTTATTCGGCCACTGAAGTAGCCTCTGTGGAATGGCTTTATAGCAGCTTTGTGACATGGAAGTAAGGATTCCTCTCCCTGGGATCTTAGTTCATATACACAATACAAAGCTTGCTACCCAGCCTGGACATCAGACCCAGGCAACACCATGACTATTAGGAGTTTTTATTCTGCTAATACACAGATTACTGAAATCATGGCTCCATTTGTTTTGTTCCACTTATTTTCATGAACATGTAAGCGCTATCTACTTGGATTTTTCTTACTGCATACTTATCCAATGTACATATAATTGACAATAGCAAGTAAAAGATTTATTAACTTGCACAACAAAGAAATCTTGGAAATATGATAGAAACAGCTGCGAAATATTTAAAAATATGAAACCATTTGCAGTTTTGCCATTTATGTCAGCAGTGACATCATCAATCCTTGTGAAGTTTTCTCAGTCAAACCCTCCGTGACTGTGGAGTTATCTCTCTCTGTCTCATATAACTTACAGATTAATTACAATAAAGCTTTGACACACAGAACATCAGAAATTATATGGAACCTGAGGGTATGTCTATAGGATAAAGTCAAATTAAGATATGCAACTTCAGCTACGTTACGTAAGTTAGTTACGTAGCTGAAGTCGAAGTAGCTTAACTCGACTTTACGCACTGTCCACACTATAGGAAGTGGAAGGGGGAGTGTTCTCCCCCTTCGACTTCCCTTACTTCTCATGGAAGCAGGGCTACCAGCATTGACTGGAGGGCCCCTCTCAGTTCGAATTAGCATGTCTTCACTAGACCACTAATTCAAACCCTGGAAGATTGACAGCAGCAGCTTCGATCTTCTCTGTAGTGTAGACTTACCCTGACTATGATCATTTTGGAAGACAAATACAAATACTCCGATAAACTTGAGCCCTTACATACCCTTCATATGTCTGCCTTGGGTTTGTGACTTTCAGGCCCTGACTTTACATTAGGACACTAGGGATGTGCTAAACCAGGGCTACTCAACTTTGGAAGCCCCGGGAGCCACAATGATACTCACAGCACATGCCAAGGGCCGCAGCTTAAGTGTGGTTGTATACATATGCAAACATATATGCAAATAGCTTCTTTCACACTGTTGGGCATGAATACAAAGCACTTCCCACAGTGCCCTGGTGCTCCGGGCACCCCCTCCATGAGGGCTAGAAATGCCAACACTATATTGTACCCATCTGTTCCAGCCAGCCCGTCCGCTTGTGTCTTTCAATGCTCACCTCATCTGAGAGATGCCTTGCCATTGTGCAGTGTGTTCCCGGTGGAGGCCATATTCAAAAGATCCCACCTGTGGGCTGCGTGTTGAGCCCCGTGTAAACCCAAACTGCACCACGGGCCGCAAATAAACAGGCCATGGGCTGCATGCGCCCCACAGGCCGCACGTTGAGTAACACTGTGCTAAGTCATTCCCAATAAACCGACTGCCACATTGCCAACTCTCCCAAATATATTCTGAGTCTCACGTTATTTGTGGGGCTTTTTAAAGACTCAGTTCCCAGGAGCAGATGATTTATGTGAGAATCTCAGTTTAAAAAAACCCCAACCCTTTCCCTTTTAAGATGATTTTAAGACAATCTCATGATTTGCTAAGTACTGACTCATGATTTGTGAATGCCTGGACTTGGCAATACTGCAAATACCTAAGGTCACATAGCTCACAGAAATTCCTATACTTGTAGGACTGCAATGACCCCACCCTCTATGTTTCTTTCTGGTGATGAATCAAACAGGTCCCACACTGATTTCCTTTTATTTTTTTAAAACAGAACTTCAAACGTTGATTAAGACCCCGATCACAGGAGTGTGATGGTTCAGGCTGGGTGGCGTTCTCCAAGACTGCTATTTCTTCTAAGAGATGGAGGATAAAAGTCCATTAGGCCACTTTCTGCTTCTCTCTGTCTGACACAAACAAGGAGATATTTCTGTCTTAGGGCCAGCCTCCAGACATCACTTCTCTTTCTTTCTGTGGCATTTAATGTCAAGCCAATGCTCGGAGTATCTTATTTCAACACCATAGCCACAGCATAGGATTTGCTTGGATACCATACAAATGCAAGTGTCTCCAGAGAACTGGGTCTTGCCAGGTACTGGCAGGTTGTGGCTTAATCCATACAAAGCACAGAGAATGTTGGTAGATTGGCAGAAGAAATCAGAAGAATGAAGGAGATTGATTCAGCGCCCTGAGTGAGGGAGTGTGACCACCAGTCGTCACTTTGGTTTGTAATTCTGGAGGCTTTCTAGTTCCTGACCTGCTATTTGATGCCTGCCTAGTGACTGTAGCACATAGCCTGCTTGTCCAGCTGTAGATTGCAAGGCAGGACTAGTGTTTGTTTTAGTTCTTTTTTATTCCAGCCCTTCTAGAGTTAATCCTGTCTTTTTCAGCTTCACGTTAAATTCACACACTGTACATAGTGATACACGCTGAAACCTCCCAATAGTATCATCTAGTTCAGAAATGTGGCTGCTTAATTATTAAGGAGACTTTCGTGCTGAGACTATCTAGCACCACTGTTTCATGAAGTGCCCTGTTTTCTGAACAGAGTTTAAGAGGTATTGGTTTTGACCTACAAAGCTCTAAATTGAGTGTGGCCTGCCTACCTCTTTTTCAATGCTATTCTATTGTTATAAAGACCAGCAGACCTTCTTTGGTTTAAGCAGGAGATGCTTGTTGCTAGGAATTCTGGGAAGGCCTCTCAACTGTGAAACTTGTTTCCCATCTTGGCCAGTTGTAACTCAACTTGTTCTCCTTCAGACAGTGAGAAACCATTTTTATTTTCAGGTTTGTGAAGGGAGGGCATGATGATCCTGAGCCACAATTTGGAGAGTTTATGGGTATTTGAAGTGTTTGAGGTCCTGTGTGGAGCAAAGGTTTTTTTGGTTTTTTAGGGGGGGGGGCGTTGCTAATAATGTTGGATATTGTGGGAACAGACTCTTTTATTTTAGTTAGATTGATTTTATTTAGTAAAACAATGAGGAGTCCTATGACACCTTAAAGATGTGTATTTGGGCATAAGCTTTTGTGAGCTTTTTGTGAAGCTTAGATGTAAAAATGTGTATGGGTAACCATAGCATCTCTCTCCAGGGTCTGATATATCCATGCCTCAGTTGTGTGGTGTCACATGGATGCAGGTTCTATTTTTTAGGTCACTTCAAATCCTTTCTCATCCTCCCAGGGGTTGGTTTGATAAAGTCTCTAACAACACCACTCCTCTTGGCATCTGGTTCAATAAGATCATAAAATATCTTCAGCAGTTACAGAGTCCCTCACCTCCTAAGCATTCCCTTCAGGCATAGTTTCCTTTATAGTGCTCATTGTCACCAAAACCTTTTGTTCCTAAAGCATCTAAGGTTTACCCTATGGCAATGGTCACACCTCCCTAGAGTTTTTCTTCAGCCTACCTCCATCTAGACTAATTTTCCCAGCTGCCACTGCCACAACCACCACATCTGTCAGATCTGGAGACAGCCTCAGGAGCAGCCCCTATCTTATCTAGACAATTTTCAGAATGAGAAGCAGACTCTCCCTTTTATTTCCTGCTTTGTGTTCAGCCTGATCAATCGCATGATTAAATTATGGCATCCCCTCCCACCCAAAGAATGACATTTCCGTCCACTCTGCTTTCAGACCATATTCCCTTGAATTCCTGGCTTTGAAGTGATGAGGTCCCATACTAGGGCTTGTTAGGTTATGCTGATTCTTTCAATTGCCACCATGGTCTATTAGAAATTGTTTATCAGATTGCCTATCAGAGTGTTTGAGATGGGTGTATGACTATAAACAGATTTTTTTTGTTTGTTTCATTTCCTATCTGCCTCAAGGAAAGGAAAGAAGAAACTACAGTAAATGAAGGACCTCATATTAATAATCCTTTCATAGGCACTTAGCATGAAATTCACACCTGGGCAGAGAGCCCACACAAACACTTCACACTAATTATGGTCCACTTAACCTTATTTCATGTAGGCCCTCTGCCCAGGGGCGAATTTCACTTTTTAGGTATTGCAATGATGAGATTAGTATAGATTAGATCAAGTGGAGCCTGATTCTCTTCTCCTTGGTGTTAATGATGAATAAAATGACATTGAAGTCAAAGATCTCTGGATCTCAAGACAGATTTTTAAACGTATTTAGAAGTTTCAAACTGCAGAAAGGCACCTAGTGGAATGTTCAAAAGTATCTAAGACCTTAGCTCCCACTGATTTCAAATAAGTGAGAGGAGCTATTCCCAAGCTTAGTCAATATAAAAAGTAGTCCCTATATTTCAAAAAATCATTTTCAATCTGATTTTCAAAAATCAAGGGGAAAATTTCATTACTGTTGATAAAAGTCTCATTTAAAAATGTAAGATGTTTTCACAGATTGTAAAATAAGATTGATGACAAAAGAGTGTTATTTCAGGTTTGGGCTAATGGTATAAATAGGGCAATAATACAACTTGTTTTGGCCAGGACAGTCTCTTTTTTGGTCTTATACCAACTGTCCTTACTTTTTTGGGTAAAAGTAGACATTTGTCCTATTTGCTCTTGACAACAACAAACAGGACAAGTGCCCACGTTTGTCAACAAAGTGGCATGCGGCAGAACGTTGGGGGAATGGGAGGAGCAATGCAAGCCCTGCACAAGGGTGGAAGGAAGCAGGACTGGGATGGAGATCAGGCAGGGCTCAAGCAAGCAGCAATGCCAGCTCCAAGCTGGGAAGCTCAGGCCTCTGGCTTGGGCCAGCCCCACATGGGGGAAGAAGGGTCTTAGACAAGCAGCTGGGGCCTGTCCTGACTGGGAAAGGGCTCTCATGCGATCTCTACATGGTGTCTTGTTTTCCCTTTGGGAAATAAGGTCACCCTCGATATAATTTTTATTGGCACTTGTGGTCAAATCAGAGGCCCACTCATGCCTAATTACACTATGGCAAGCACTGCTCATCTTGCAATGCTCCCCCGAGAAAGGAGGCAGCCACTAAGTAGCCCCAGTGGCTAGCAGTCTGTAGAGGTGCAATTCCTAATTATCTGCGTACTTGGAAATATCTTCATCATCTTTGGCCTTTTTAGGCTATGGCCATTTAAACATGATTCATAATAAAAATAACAAAATAATAATTAATAATAACAATAATAGTTACTATCACATGACAGTATGAGGTTTACCACTGATACTCTCAATTGTTGTAAACATTACAGACCATAACTTAAACCTTCCAGCGTAGGCTGTTTATTTGACTGTTATGTGGTGACAACCTCAATACTAACTGTAATTAACAACTTCATTTTCCTTACCATTGAAAGCGGAGGAGTACATGTTCATTTATAAAAATTCACATTTCTTTTATGTTCAGATATCTTTTAAGTGGCAACTGGTTTGTGTGTGGGTGTGTGAGGGAGAGACAGACAGAGACAGAGACAGAGACAGATTGTTTGAAAGTTGTCTTTTGGTTTTTACTTGCCTTGAATGAGCTAATGTAAGTCACTTGTTTCTCATCTTTAATCCAACACAATGACAGTTGTGGTGTCATTCCAAACCTGTAAAAATAACATTTTCTGATTTATATACATTGTATAAATCTATCATTTATATGCACACGTATACATGTCTAAATGTAAATTATTGCTACCAATTTTAGATTCAATAAAAACGTGTTTTATTAACAAATGCAAGTTCAGACTAAACTAATTAGATAGAAATACACAGTAGAAACAACATTCCAAAGACCTTTTAAACTGCATATTCTCCTATTCAAGTAGTGAGCAAACAATACAATTACATGGAAGGACTTGTAGTGGCTTGCTTAATGCATGATGAACATGCTGACCAAATACTCAATCCTCCTACCTCTCTAGCCCAGAAGTATCTGAAAGGAACAGGACAGCTGTAGTCTCCCTGATTTTGGGCCACACTAGTGAATGGGATGACAGATGTAGAGCTACTCTTTCAAAGAAGGCAGGAACTCCTCTCTGTCAAACAGAGAAGATTGACAGTCTCAGAGCCCAATTTATATAGTTAAAAAAGCCAGCTGCTTCTTTAACAGTTGTAGGCAGTATTCCTAGTGTAGCAGAAAGTAGATGAATAAATTAATAACTACTAACATAATGTTATGTGGTGAATAACTTTAAGCACACAGTACACCCACAATAAACTAAAGTAGACTTAATGCCCATTCTCCAATAGAATAAAAAAAGTGTCCCTATAAACTACTAACCAAATTAGGTTCCTAAACTGGGATTTAAAACTGTCTCCAGTTTATGTATTCTACCTAATTAGCAATCACCACCAATACAGACAAAATAAAAGCTCCTTTCAAATTAGTGACTGTATCCTGTCTGAGAAATTAATTCTAAAGATATTGCCAGAAGGGAAAAGTTTTATATATAAAGATGCTTTTAATTTACCAAATTTTAACTAAATGCATTTGGACCATTTTAACAAATATTTTCTATATCTATTATACTGTATCTGCTTTTCATGTAGACATAAATATATATTTAGAGAGTCCTTCTTTATTCATATCTTTCATGTTTTCATCTGCCAATAGTATAAGGGGAATAGAATATGTCCTGCAAAATGTACATGATGAACAATAGATTTTGAAAGCCAGTATTTGGAAAAACTCACAACAACCTATAGCCAAATGATTTCCCCATCAGAAACATTTCACAATCGTTAAAAGTGCAGATACATTGTGGTTAAATATGTGTTGGATTAAAACCTACATACACAGATTCTGGAGAAAATAAGCTAATATTTTCCAATTTATTATTTAACTAGTAAGATAACTCCTGTAACTTATCTCATGTTGAAAAATAAGATTTAGGAGATTTTGGTTTTTGAACTTAAGTAAAAAAGCTATATATTAAAACTTTGCTAAATTTGCTTTGTTAAATTAGTTACATTTAATTAAAACACCAGGAACTCTGAGCTAAAGAAGTAGTTGATTTTATTACATGTATTTTTCTCATTGGGCCTGATTCAAAACCCTCACTGAAGTCAACAGGAGCTTTCTTAATTGGGCCCATAAAGCCATACCTAAAAACGATCAAAGTGTAAATAGTCTTCTATATTTACATGTTTGTTGAGCTCTCAGCATTTTCAGCAGTTAGCAGTACTGTACATAACAAAAGATCATTTATAGGGTGGTGAATTTTTAAGAGCAAGATACCAAAATTCTCTATTTTAAATATGTAATACTATGTTTAGCTGAATGAAATAAGTAAGTCTATACTGTTTAAAAGAAAGTGGGGCACAGCGCTGGGTTTGAATGTAATAATTTGGGGTGTCAGACCAAGGATTAACTCCTTGTAAATTCAAAGAATTACTTGTTTAAGTATAACTATGAGAAAGGCAAAATATGTATTCTCAGTTAAGACATTATGAAAATAACCATTACAGATGGAAACGTGGTTGCTGTATCTATTTCATGGTTCAAAAATACCCCAAAAGATGAGAGTTCAGCTACTACTCGCTCAAGTGCAGGTGGGGACACTTTTCATTGAGGAGTACTTTACCTGGGGAGTGGTCCCATTGAAACAAAAAGTAGCACTGTGTGGAGTAAAGTGCTACTCGGCAGGAGCAAGGGAGTGGGAGTCCAGCCCTTATAAGGAGTTTCAGGTTATGCCTCCACCTTTTGGAGTCTCTTGGGTCACATTGAACACACACACACACACACACACAGTTCCCATTTGAATTCTAGAGCTAATAATGGGTTTAATCCGGGCCGGGGATGGGAGGGAGGAGAACTTTGAGCAGGGAGGGCTGGCTGGCCTCTCCAGCCGCGCTGTCCATTCTGTATTTCCCCAGTGCCAGGCCGCTGGGCTCGGGCGAGTCGGACACACGCAATGCCCCGGGAAACAAAGGGGGCAGCCAGCAGGGCTATTGTAAAGGTGGGAAGTCACCGCCCCTCCTCCCTGCTAATCAGAGACAAAGGCTCAGAAGTGCTCGCCGCCGACCACCCCTCGCAATCGGCTCTGCGAGTGTCCGCGGTAGCCTGTCGGCAGCCACAGGCACTCGGGGCTGCAGCCGAGCCCCGCGGGGTGTCGGCTGCACCCCGAGGAAATGAAAAGTGTGGGGGGAGGGGGCGTAGAGTTACCGCCCCCACTATCAGCTCCCCCTCGCACAAGAGGCTAGAGCTCCCCACCCCCAGCCCATTCAGAGCCGCCCTGTGGCTGCACCTGCCGGCAGAACAAGTGGCAAACACAAGTGCTCCGGGTCCTGGTCTCTGTCTCGCCTCAGCGCGGAAACCAGACGCCAAGGGGCGGGGGAGGAGCGCGGGAGAAACTGACACTGAGCCGCGGCGGAGGGTGCCCTGGGAGCGCTCTCAGACAGGGACGCGGCGCGTACCGAGAGGGCGGAGCGGGGCGGAATCAGGGGAAGGGGTGGGATCCGAGGGGCGGAGGGGGGCTGGCTAGGGTGGGATCCACCGTGCGGAGCGGGGATTTGCCTTTTGTCCTTTACCCTCCCCGCCTGTCAGCGCTCAGGGCAAGAGTGATTGAGAGGGAGTGTGGGAGAATGTGTGGGAGCGTGTGTGGGACCTACAAGGGTGTGTGTGTGTGTGAGCGCGTGCTAATTGTGTGTGGGGGCAGGGCTGAGGGAGAACGTGTGTGCTTGTAGGGCTGAGGAAGAAAGTTTGTGTGTGTCTGTAGGGCTAAGGGAGAAAGTTTGTGTGTGTGTGTAGGGCTCAGGTGTGTGTGTGTGTGTGTGTGTGTGTGTGTGTGTGTGTGTGTGTGTATGTGTGTGTGTGTGTGTGTGTGTGTGTGTATGTGTGTGTGTGTGTGTTGGATGCATGGGAACGGTGGAGACAGCTGCTGTCTTCACACCAGAACATGGTACCAAAGCCACCCTAAAAAAAAAAATCAAGAGCGCAAAAGCCCCCCTTTAATCAGGACCTTGCCTTGTTGACAGTTTTCCATAGGGCTGGGCGATCCCCGGCTGCGCTGTAATATGCGGGTGCTTTCTCATTGTGACACTCCTGTCAGCCTCTTCTGACTGAGAGAACATGGCTGGTTTTCTGAGTCAGATTAGATTCTCGTTTTGACCCGGGTTGGAAAACAATTTTCCTGCTGCACAATAGTGAGTGCGCACTGGCACTTCCCTTCCACATGGAACCGAGACGAGACCACCCCAGTGTTTTCTGGCCTTTTGTCTTGCAGCTCTTCTGTAGAATCACTCAGTCCTGGCATTGGCCTCTTATTGTACAGGCCTAAAGGTTAGGAAGCCCCTTGATCTAAAGTGCATTGGACGTAAAGCCCCTCTACCAGTACTGTATTTCAAAAAAAATCGCTGTCGGTAAAATGTACTCCCCCCCCCCCTCCGCCCCCATGCTACATTGCACATATTATGGCCTGTTCTTGATTTTTGCAAGTAATTTTCTTTCACTTTCATCTTGTTAGACAAACTCATCCCCGGCCCGATCCCAAAGTCACTGGGAATCTTTCCACTGATTGCAACAGGCTTTTGATCAGGCCCTGGCCATATGAATCTGACTTTTAGTCATCTCAGAAGACACACCCTTGTGCCATCCCGCCGACTCGACTGGGGCAGTTTCAAGAGAATGTGAGGGAATGCGGGATTTGATTCCCACAATGTTTTACTGAAAACACAGAGTCAAATAGAAGTAATCTAGGAACGTCCAATAGCTAGAAGGGGAGAAGGCGAAGGGAGGGAGATGTCCTCAAGCGTGCCTTCTGTTTGATGTAAGAAGACCATCCACTTTGCACATCAAAGTGGATAACAAAGAGATTGCCTTGGGAAAATCCCTCTCCCCGGTGAAATCTCAGGTCAGCATGATTGAACCACATTTTTTAAATTGTATCCCATTGGCAAGTAGAGCTCCATCGCCAGCGAATTTGGCTACTTCTACACTTCACACCCCCTAATCGGTTCTTTCCCTCCTTTCCTGCTTGTTTGAACGGGCATTCACTTCATATCCTGAAGCAAAATGCAGGACAATGTAGCACTTTAAAGACTAACAAGATGGTTTATTAGATGATGAGCTTTCGTGGGCCAGACCCACTTCCTCAGATCAAATAGTGGAAGAAAGTAGTCACAACCATATATACCAAAGGATACAATTAAAAAAAGTGAACAAATATGAAAAGGACAAATCACATTTCTATCACTTCCTATCCTGTGGTTAAAAAACAACAGAATGTGCAAGATTATTCCCCTGTGTAGGGTCCCCGCATGCTCGGCACCTCGATCTGCTTCTGATCATGAAGGGGCAAATCAGTAAGAAATTAGGCAACAAAAAATCACCAATAGATAGATTGTTGAGGCATGTCAGGCCAAGGAGCCTAGGGTATTTTGGTAAGCATCTTTCAAAGCCAGGCATGCAGGAAAATAGAAAAAGAAAGGTTACTCTTTTTCATCAGCACCAACGATACAGCGGACATTAAAGCTTTCTCAGAAAGCCAGTTCCCCAGGACATCTCTCCGGATTCCCTACACCGTGGAAAAATGAACGAACCTGTTGATTAAAAAGCTGTCCTGAGGATTCGAACATACATATTCTTGTTCAACTTGAGTCCAGTTCATCTGGTCAGCACCGTGTCACGGCTCGTGCCCGTTTTAGAATAATTTATAGAAGCAGACAGAATATAAAGCAATTTTTTTCTTAGCGTTGTGAACCAAGTGCTCCTTCAGCAGGGCGGGGGAGCGTCCCATATTAAGAGACCATACTCCAGGACTGGCATATTTTATAGAGACACAAATATATTGGGCGCAGAGCTGCAAGATACAGAAGCAAGCGTTGAGAATTGGTCGTGAGCGCATCTCAGCTATCCCAGCTTCCCTGCGTGGCCAGATATGACACGACCGGGGCAGTGGATGAAAATCCCAGTACATTTTAAAGAGATGATAGGCACACTCCCGTAATGGGAGTACAAGGGAGTTTCTCGAATAAAGGTTGAAGGATCAGGCGAAACTTCAGCTCAGTCAGCTAAGTGAGAGGGCCTCTTTCGGGAGTGGGGGGAGGAGTTCTATCTCCAGGAATCTCCTGTAGCTTTTGAAGCACAACTCGTGGGTATTTTTGTTTCCAGCTGGCGTCTGCATGAAAGCTCCAGAAGCCTTCACTGATCTCACCCATTATTTATGTTGGCCATTTGCTTTTGAAATCAATGTACTGTATAACTTGACTCTTTAGACTCCCCTTTGAAGAGATTTACCCAAAGTGGCGTTCATACGCCAGCGTTTTATTGCAACATAATACAGTATGTGTGTGTGGAGGGGGATAGGAGTTAATTGTTATGGCTGATAAACAACGGAAAAGCAAACGTCTGAGCTTTGATTTGCACAATTAATTATTCCAGCAGAAATCCCCACCGCGTGTTATGTGCAGCTTCCTGGAGGGTCAGCTCTGTCTCTCCCTGAAAGTCCTTTGGACAAAGCTTTGACGTTTTCAGGGACTGTCCATTGAAAAGAAGGGACGATCGCTGTCGGTTTATTTTTCTCAAGGACAGAAAAACAATGGAAGTTTCAATGGAAGCGCCTCACCAACTCAGCAACGTATTTTTCGAGTTCTCTAACACATGCTCTCGAATATTATACACTGTTTTCGGTGCTATTTTGTCCATGTAGATAGACATGTTCATTTTTTATAAGTGCAATAAACCTCTACAGAGTTAAGGCGATACCTAAATGCAAGTGACTTAAAACCAGTGCATGGCATTGGCTGTCACATAACATTAACCGCAATAAAGTGGCTATGGGTTCAGATGGACTTCCCAAGTCTGATACAGGTTGGACCTCCTTCATCCGGCACCCTCAGGACCTAACCATTTCCTAAGGAGGGGATTTGCCTGGCCAGGGGAGGTGCCTCCCTACATGGCCCGGGCTGCCCTCGGCTAGTATCCAAGAGATAGTACGTGGAATGTAGGCTTCGGTTTTGTGTTCTCGTGCAATTTGGAAACCAACCTGTTTGCGTTGGGGAGGGGGGAGTTGGGAGGGGAGAGTCACAGTAATGCGGAATAAATGGCATCGTTCTGTCTGAACTAGGGGACATGAACTATTCTGCCCTCACTTCTGAATTAGCTTGATGTTTACAAGATAGCACAGTACGGGCCAACTTCTCTCCTGAACGACGCACAATTCCCACTGAAGTCAACGGGAGTGAACTCACTGGGAGTTTTTCTCTATAAAATAGTGTCCCTTTGTGGCATAGAAACTCATATCCATTTGAAACACACTATTCAGAGCCGAATTCTGCCTTCTTCTCCCGCTCCCCGCACTTACATCTGAGTGGCAAGCAGGATTCGAAACTTTGAATGTAACAGACCAAAAGACTTTCGGGGCCAAATTCTGCTCTGAGTTACAACCCTTGAGATTCTGGAGCAGCTCCGCGAAAGTCAATAGAGTTTCTACGATTATAACTGAGAGCAGAATCTGACCCTATGTTTTCCACATTTTATTGATACCTGCGTGTAATCTCTAAATCGCCGAGGGACACATTCTGTGGTCCTTAATAGAGCAAAACGCCCATTGACTTCTACCCCATTGACTTCATTGGGAGTTTCGCTCCATTAAGGACTGCAGAATGTATCCTAAAGTGACCACAATAATTTTGTTGCCTGGTAATGGAGCTTCAAAGGATTCTCTAATTAGCAGCCACGAAAGAATCCTTAAACATTTGTTCATTCTGTACAAATTAAGTGTATTCTGTTTGGAGACTGTGAAACAGTTAAATGTTCCCCATTAAAATACTGGGGTCAGATAGTATTGATGTTCATATGTTATTACAAATACAACTTATACGCAAGACTGTTCATAAATGATTTCAAGTTTACTACCTGAAATGATAGCATCAGCAAGGAAATTCAAATAACTGAAAAGTTAGGGAAGTTTTATCATCAACGGAGGTTTTTATCAGGGAGAAATTTCAAACAAGAAAGGCTTGTATGTATTTGTACATATTAGACATACGCCTAGTTAGCTGTGTTGTCAAATAATCCAGTGACTCCAAATGAAATTTATTAATTCAGGAATCAGGCCCTACATTAAGTAGCTATCAGATTGTGATTTGATCAATTTCACTTTGTATTGCCACTTAGCTTGCAATTTTCGGACCAGCAGCTTTCTGATGACTGGAGGAAACAAAGCGAAAGGAAACTACAGAGCTCGATGAACTTTAGAAAAAAAAATCACGACGAAATTAAACTGTAAAATGAACGCACCATTATATTATGTTACATCGTTATCAGAGATATGTACTGTCTCTATATACACGAATTTATAAGGAAAATGACCTTACTAAATTCCAGATCTGAAGTTCCAGATCTGAAAATAGAGGAAGTATCAGTATCTTCTAAATTGTGCTATTAAATAGCCTGATACATAGATTCCTAAATAAATAGTTTTTCTCTTGAAGAATACGATTTCTTTCCCGCAAAGTCTGGTTTCAGAAACAAGTTTCACCTTGATATAAAACACTCTGAAACAGGCAAAGCTTTTCCATTTTCCTGTGCAATAGTCAGGAGAAGTGACTATAAAGACTGAGTGACATAAACTTTTAAAAAGACAGTCGTATAACAAAAGTATATTAACTCTGCTTAGAAATTAACCTGTAATAGAATAAGAAGCCGAATGCCCCCCAAAATAAGGGAATACACAGCACATCCTTCCCCCTCCCCTCCATCCTACTACATTTTGGTCAGCATTCTAGGCAAAATATGCTCAACAGATGATAGTAGAGATGCAGCCAGAAAACAACTCCAGCTATTTAAACTGCCAAATGAGACATAAAGCCGCATTGTAAAAATCATCTGGAAAACAGGTTTTCCTATTGAAGTCTCTATGTGTTAATTACTGTGATCTGGAAGAGCTCTATATCTAAACGCCTGGAAGCCGACTTTCACCCCGCATATGTAAATGAAGAAAGCGCTGAATCAAAGCCAGAGGGTTCATGTTCGGATTCATTTCCATGCATGCCTAGACATTAATATGTGTTCATGTAGGGTTCGTACAGTACGAGGTGTTATTTCCTTATAAAGAAACACCAGGTCTCGCTTTCCATTCTCCTTACAAAATTATTCGCATTATTTATGCTACATTGAGCGATCTAATTTCTTCGTGATAGTCAGCTAATTGCTCTGGCAGGTAATTAGAAGCGGTTTACAACGCAAAGGGCTTTTGCAGTGCCCCTCGGATTATTAAGTTGCTCTGTAAATTATACCATATTTGCCGGGGGGGTGGGTAGGGAGGGGATAACGATCTTTTGAGCAAGTTCTTCTGCGCTCTGAGCTCAGAATGCTTTTTGAACAGGTTTTAATTTTTTTTTTTTTGCCTGGGCTCGAATTATTCTAAAGCACGCGATCTGAAACCCATTTTGTTCGTGCTCACTGGTCCAGAATAACTTGGCCATTATGAGCGGGAATGGGCCAGGTTTGAAGCGAGCTTCCTGCGCGCTGGCAGAATCCGGCAGCAGGCATGTGGAGGAAGGAGGACTCAAATGGGGACATCTGTTCAGGGTTGCTCATCTCGTTCGCACAGCCAGGACAGGTTCGGCAAAGAACCTGTTCGCCCCCCTCCTTCCCCTTTCCCCCAGTTAAGGAGACTAGGCGGGGGAGGGGATCGCTAATTCTAATTGCCTTGTTCCATAGGCAAATGGATACAAAAAGGTGGCAGCTACACTGGAAGTGGAGCAGTAAACATACAGTGTTGGGTTCTTTGGGGGCAAATCTCAGGACGTCTGTCTATCACGGAGATCTTGAAACCAGGACCAATAACGGCTTAATAGTTTGCAGCCTTATCTGGGCATCAGGAATGCTTGTATTTAACCGACAGCGGCGGCAAGGATTTACTTTCTGCTCGTCGTTTCTCTGCAAGTGGCAGAATGTGGAAATGATTCATTTTTCTTCCTTTCTGTACCCTGCGAACCCTGACTTCTCTTGCTCTAGTGGTGGGGGAGGGGGGATAAGAGAAAGGAGAGGGGGGGTTAAATGCATTTTCAGGGCATAACCTGGCGCTAGACAATCCCTATCAGTGGGGATGTCAGATCCTCCACACTTATTTCTCAATAGTTCCCTGTTTCTTGTCACCCCTTTGGAAAGCTGCTGCAGTGATTCGAACACGTGTGCTTAAACCAGCGGACCCCGAGCAGCTCCCGGGTTATTTGTAATTAAACAGAATTCCCAAAGTAACATTTATCTTTCCGAAGCTGCGCTTGCAATTGTCCACCGTCTGGAGGAGACGCGGGGTAATCTGGAAGCATTGCCTCCTCGACTCACAGAGCCGAAGGAAAAGAAATCAATAGGCACAAGGATAAGAATTTAGTTGTTTTTAACTGTTAAATGGTAGCTGGGAGGGAGGGGGAGATCAGAGAAATAGAGAAAACAGCTTAAGCAAGGAAAAACCAAAGCGACCTACTGTTTGCAGGAAACGGGTCTATCTCGCGCATTCTCGCTGTCCCTTTCTCTCTGCATAACAAGAATACGTGCATCCACACGCACGCAGATCGGAAGCTCACTTTCTCTCCAGAACGTGTCTCCTGTACATACACAATCACTCAGGAACGCTGCTGGTGTACAGTTACACAATAGCCGTGCAAATGGTGCTCAGTGCCATTGCACACACCCTCCCATCTATAAACATGGTGATATGAATGCACCTCTCTCTCTCCTTATACATGATATGTGCACACGTCTATCCATAGGCTAATATAATGGCACGGACATAGAGATTTGAGAGACGCATAGCCCCCCCCCCTTTTTTGGACAAAACACATTTCCCCCTCAGCTGAAAATAGGGTGCCCTCGCTAAAAAAGACTCAAGGAAACCAGACACTGAGACAGTGATGCCCACTTTGCGCCATCTCCTCCTTTTTGAGACAAGAAAGCCGCAGCACGCAGGCTCTTCGAAGTTACACAAGGCGTCTTGAATGTTCTGGGGGAAAATCAACAGAGTTCGCGTACAGGACGAGGAACATTATTGTGCTTGCAGGTACAACATGAGATCCCAATTAGGTACACTGTGTTGGGAAATAAATACAGCCAGAAAAAGGATTCTCTGCTTCCATCAGAGTCTGTCTCTCATTAGACCAAGATGCCCTACTGCACAGCTGCAATCAACGAATTTGCCCAATTATGTAATGAGAGAAACGTCTAAAATCAGCCATGGCAATGAACAGGTGTGGATGATAATCAAATAAAAACATTAATCATTATTATTGGTAAATGGTAATCGGTAATGACAGTACAGTCCTTTCTGGGAGGTGTCTGTGTTTTTTCCCCTTCCATTTTCCCTTCCAAGATGAGCCCTGGCAGCCTAGAGAGTTTGCTGCCACCATCGCTCAGGGACATGAGACAACCTCCTGGTGAAGGTGGCTTTAGAACTGTAATGTGTGTGTTGGAGGGGAGAAAGGGAGGACGACACTGAATCCACAGGTACCTGCTACAGTCGGCCAGGGTTTTCTTTTCTGCAGGCATGCAAAGAACTGAAGAAACTTTGGCCGTAAGCCCGAGAGATTCAAAACTGCAAATACAGAATCCGGAGGGACCTCGCCTCCTCTCCGCCCCCCGCTGCGTCCATCTCCGGTACGGTTTATTTATCCGCACCCCAATCCAAGACAGGAGTTTCCAGGGCAGTGACCATGCTGCATGGGGGGTAAAGAATCCACATCGATGAGATCCTTCCCAATGCGCATGATAAAACCCGAATTTAAACCAGTTACATTTAGACGGGAAGCATTCGCTCTAAACTCTAATGTCTGTGCCTGCGCAATTAGATTAGACTATAAATAAAAGTGTGCACCCATGATTGTGGTTATAGGAAGAGAGAAAGAGATGTGCAATCATATCACCATGCTTATGGATGGGGGTGTATAAAATATAACCGAGCACCTTCCGCTTACGGAGATGCCTGAGAAAATGTGCGTAATTAGAGACTAAGCGATATTATTGTAATTATATAATATTCACGATATAGCATGATGCAAATGTATCACAACCACCTACAGGAATTCTACAAACAAAGCACGCACTCACAGAGTACAAACACTTGCAATCTAATCTCATTTTTTATATTTACCTCCAAGATCTGATGTGTTCATTATTTAGATTAAATCCTTTCCAGCTATGTCCTTCTGAAATAGCCGAAGAGGAACTATATTTCCCTTGCATCAAACTGAAAGAGCTCCCCTCCTTCTAAAGCACATTGTATACAGGGAGCTAACCATTAGGAACGAGTATTTATGTGATTATCTGGGTACTGGGCGTCACACGGGGCCATTTACGAGATCCAAGGAAAGGGTTACCGAAAGCTATCCTTGCTGGTAAAGTTCTGAGATCGCTTATGTATACTGTAGACACAAGGTGTTCAGTACACTCGAGCAAGTTGTTCTCAGGATGTAAATTAGGTCCCAAAAGCTGTTGTCCAAATCGAAGAAACAGAGAAATTAATCTGGGAGACTATCCATCATAGCCTGTAATAAAGGGAACGACATGGATGAGACAGATGATATGATTAAGGAGCTGTGGTCGTTTTAATTAACTTTTTGCTGTCCTGTAATGATCAAACTGGTCAACAGACCCGGTCAATAAGCATGTTAATATCAAACAAATAAAACCAGGGATGATTAAAAACCTCCTGGTTTATTAAATTTGAAATTCAAATGAAATTTATGCCGCAGATGCATACAGAATGCTAATAGATTTTCGCTTTATTGAGAGTGGATCCCACAGGTTTTCAAGAAACAGCACGAACATTTATCTACCCCAGTACATTAAACTTCAAATGGAAAAAAAAAGTTTTAATTAATTTCGGAAAAGCCTTTACTTGCTAGCTTTTCTCCTCTTCTCTCCTCCCCACAATCCTGCATATTATCTTGATGTAATACACCCTTAAGTGCAGTGGTCAATAACGCAAATGCAAACAAAATTGTCAGTTTCCTGAAACCCTCTGCCCAGCAGGCAATGTATACAAAAGGGGAAGTTTACAGATGTTCCTGGGGTGAATTCAGAAATGATCAGCGCAACTTCTCTCAAAGTTCAGAATTGCTGTTTTTCCAGTTTCAGTGAAACTATCTGACCCGCAGAGTAATGCTACTAACCCCATTTTTGTGGTTTGTATTAAGTTATGATTATCTCTTTTGCTTTTGTCCCCCCCCCCCCAACATGTTGTCAATTTCCCGCGCCAGTTGCCTGTACGATTTCCGTAAAAGTTTATTGCTATTTCCAACGTCAAAGTCTCTCCGCTTTATTTTTTCGACAGAAAGGAACTTAATAAAATGAAAAATAAAAACGTCCAGAACAAAATTTTAAAAAGCAAATTGAGTAAAAAGTACTGAAACAAACCTCACCCAAGAAGGCTCATTTCACACAAAATGCAGACAAATGTGGAATCGATCTAATTAAAAGACTTAACTAAAGAGGTCATTACAAATATTACTTAAGCATTGCGCTTTGCTTGAGTATGGTTAACATACATAGAGGAACTTTATCAGACAGAATACAAAATCTTTAGACAGCCTCTGGCAGACCACAAAATGCGATTTTCTATTCCTCTTGAAAAGCATATTACTTAAAATGCGTGTTTTGCTCTTAAGCTTTCTGATCTATGTCTTAATAGTTACACCCCGGCTCCAACAGATAAAGGAAGTAGAGATAAAAGTTAATAAGCATTTATACAAGGGAGTCTCTCACGAAAATGCGCCCCCCCTCTTTGGGGATGATGGTATTGATTAGAATTAAACCTGAAATTTAAACAAGCGTGCATTAGGTCTGTAAAATGAATATCATTATAGAAAGAGACCAAAGCAATGAAGTTAATTCTTTTTTATTTGTTAAACGGAGTTCCCTCCTTCCCCCACCCCTTCCTCCTTCTGGGCTGGCCTGTCACGCCTTCTCAACAGGCTAAAATCATTCAGAGCAGCTCGCAGAGAGAAACACGACATTTATGGTAACCGTCAGCCTTCAGAGAAAGAAAGCAGTTCATTAATTTACTTCACTCTTACTTCAAAGTATGATAATGTACGTTACCCCCTTAATCAATAGATATGATGTACGGTCAATATCCCCGCAACATTAAAACAAGTCAGCCCCCCAAACAAACAGCCGGTTTTGCTGCTCGCAATGTACGCCGCTGATACAACCTCACTCCGAGACAGCTGTATTTTTTTCTGGATTTTAGGAAGATCTGGGGTATTGTATTAATTGAAAAACAAACAAACAAACAAAAAAACAACTCAAAGATAGCAGGCCAGCCAAAAGAACGCAGCTCTCCACCTTTAATAACTTCCACCTTTAAACTATCGACATTTGGACTACAGAGAGGTTTAAACGGCGAGTTTTCAGTACTGTACACACAATAGAGGGACTAGCAAATGAAATATTGGTTACATTCTTTTATGACTGCTGTGTTCCTGAAACTCTGATGACACTTTCTGAGGCTCTATACTGCAAATGACCTCCCGTGTAGCTATAACCCAGGGCACTGTCCCTGTCCCCACGTGTCTGAGATGTGGCTTACGCTGGCGTGCCAACAACAGTCACACAAAGCAACGTACAAGGAATCCGGGTAGACATCTACCTAACTATAGGGAGATAGTCATGGCACGTAAATATTTTCCCGTTTCCCTTCGAAAAGATAAACAGTCTGAATTCAAAGGGACAGAACAGTAATCCGAACTAGCTATGAGGAAACTAACACGCAGGAGGAAAGTGGGACCTTCGGAGCCACCAGACACCTGACAAAAGTAAAAGTCCAGCAGAAGGCATAACCTGCAACGTCTAGCTGCAAACCCCCGACTGCTTGTCCATTGCTAAAGAGGAAGGAGGGGCGGGAAGGCAGGAGAGGAACAAGGGCTACAAAAATGAATGAAGAGGCTGTTAGAAGGAAGGGGACTGCGAAGAGAGAAGCAGATGCACTGGGGGGTATTTGCATTATTTGTGGGCATCGTGTATTTGTCCGCCCTGCCTTAAACGTGCAGCCTCTCCCTCTGTGTCTTTCTTTTTGGAGAGCGGCTGTTGCTGCGGCGGCTGCCGGCTGCGTTTGGCGGTGTTGATGACCTCACGCAGGAACGTCTCTGAGAGGCCCGGCGAGGCTGTAGATTGGCTGGCGGGGACTCAGCGGCACTTCAAAGCCTGAGAGGGAGCTACAATTGTGGTGGAATGGGCGGAACTGATCATTGTATTGCACACCTCTAAAAAAAACACTGCCTCTGATTTATCAATATAAAAAAGATCCTCTGAGAGGAGGGCACTTTTGTGTGATGGCAACTTCACTTCTAGGGGTGAGTCTAAGGATTTTTTCTCTTGCTGGTTTAATTAGTTTCTTTTTATTGTCGATTGGAGGGGGTTAAAATAGCCCCTGACTTGACCAGGGCTATCAGTCTCTTCTATTGAAGTTTTTTTTTCTTAAGTACAAGTGAGTTTAGGCGAAAAGAAAGGGGGGGCGGGAGGAAGGGGCCAGAGTCACTTTTCAGTGTGCAGGGAAAGGTTTTAAGGGCATTTGTAGAAGCAACCTACAGCGCCCGGGCTGTGCTGTTCCTGTGTCCCCGGTGAAGTGGCCTCTTCTGTCCATGTGACTGCTGGAGGAAAAAAAGCAGCGCTTTCTCCTTCCGTGTGCAAGTGCTAATTTGCCACACATTGTGGGGTTCTTTTTGCCTTTAATCTTGTTTCAGCCCGTCGCGTCCAGCAGGTACGTTGAACTTGTATTTTTCCCCCCAATCGCTACTTAGATAAGACTGTCTCACAGCTTCATGCAGCCTGGGCTGTTTCGGCCTGAGAGAAGCGATCCTAGTAGCTCCTGGGAAAGGGAGGACGGGCTGCAACGGAGCCGCCTCCGGGCTGGGGTTTAGCCTGAGCAGCGCGGAAATAACTTTTTTCCACCCCCTCTGGGGTTATTGGCGTCCACCTAGCCCAGCCAGCGGGCGGACAAACCCTGCGCTGGCTCGCAAGCCCGGGTCAGAGGAAGGCGAGGGCAGCGCCAGCAAAACTTTCACTCCCTTCTCGGAGGTAGAGGAGATGGAGCCCGCCTGGGTCAGCGGCTTGGGGAGGGGGCCGAGGCGCGCTGGGAGGCGGGTGCGCGGGGGAGGGGGTGTTGTTGCGAGGCCAGGCGCTGAAGCTGACGCCCCTTCTTGTCCCCCTTCTCCGCAGGAAGAACCGAGGTTAGGCTCGACTCCCTTGGCCATGCTCGCCGCCACCTGCAATAAGATCGGCAGCCCCAGCCCGTCGCCCTCGTCCCTCTCGGACAGCGCGTCCTCCTTCGGCAAAGGCTTCCACCCCTGGAAACGCTCCTCCTCCTCCTCCTCGGGCAGCTGCAACGTGGTGGGCTCCAGCCTGGCGGGCTTCGGGGTGGCGGGCGCGGCTCGGAACGGTTCCTCGGCGGCGGCGGCTGCGGCCGCGGCCGCGGCAGCAGCGGCCGCCCTGGTCTCGGACTCCTTCAGCTGCGGCGGCTCGCCGGGCTCCAGCGCCTTCTCGCTCACCTCCAGCAGCGCGGCGGCCGCCAGCTCGCCCTTCGCCAATGACTACTCGGTCTTCCAGGCGCCCGTCAGCTCCGGGGGCGGCGGCGGCGGCGGCGGCGGGGGCTCGTCCCAGGAGGCGGCCGCGCACCAGCCCGTCTTCCTGTCCAAGGTGCACACGTCGGTGGACGGGCTGCAGGGCATCTACCCGCGCGTGGGCATGGCGCACCCCTACGAGTCCTGGTTCAAGCCCTCGCACCCGGGCCTGGCCGCCGGCGACGTGGGCTCGGCCGGCGCCTCCAGCTGGTGGGACGTGGGCGCGGGCTGGCTCGACGTGCAGAACCCCAACGGGGCGGCGGCGCTGCAGGGCTCCCTGCACCCGGCCGCCGGGGGGCTCCAGACCTCGCTGCACTCGCCGCTGGGCGGCTACAACTCGGATTACTCGGGCCTGGGCCACTCGGCCTTCAGCAGCGGCGCCTCCTCGCACCTGCTCAGCCCCGCCGGGCAGCACCTCATGGACGGATTTAAGCCCGTGCTGCCGGGCTCCTACCCGGACTCGGCCCCCTCGCCGCTGGCCGGCGCCGGGGGCTCCATGCTGAGCGGGGGCCCCGCCGCGCCGCTCGGGGGCTCGCCCCGCTCCTCAGCCCGCCGCTACTCCGGCCGGGCCACCTGCGACTGCCCCAACTGCCAGGAGGCGGAGCGGCTGGGGCCGGCCGGGGCCAGCCTGCGGCGCAAGGGGCTGCACAGCTGCCACATCCCGGGCTGCGGCAAGGTCTACGGCAAGACGTCGCACCTGAAGGCGCATCTGCGCTGGCACACGGGCGAGCGGCCCTTCGTCTGCAACTGGCTCTTCTGCGGCAAGCGCTTCACGCGCTCGGACGAGCTGCAGCGGCACCTGCGGACCCACACGGGCGAGAAGCGCTTCGCCTGCCCCGTCTGCAACAAGCGCTTCATGCGCAGCGACCACCTCAGCAAGCACGTCAAGACCCACAGCGGCGGGGGCGGCGGAGGGGGCGGCGGCGGCGGGGGCGGCTCCGGCAGCGGGGGCAAGAAGGGCAGCGACACCGACAGCGAGCACAGCGCGGCGGGCAGCCCGCCCTGCCACTCCCCGGAGCTGCTGCAGCCCCCGGAGCCCGGCCACCGGAACGGCCTGGAGTGAAGGCTGCGGCGGGGGGCGGGCGGGGGAGAGGCTGCGGCCGGCGCCCTCTCCCGCTCCCCGGCGTGAGTCACTGTGCAAAGGGCACATGGACATGTAAGTAACGTGCACTGCTCTCACGGGCACCCCCCGGGGCCTCCCGCAGCTTCCCCGCAGCCTCGGGGCCAGGCCCCAGCCAGCCTCCCCCTAGCGCGCCTCGCTCGCCCCTGGGCTAAGGGGGATGTGGGGCTAAGACAAGAAAAGCTGGAGGGGGCGGGGGAACAGAGAAGCGGCCCAGGAGGGGGGAGATCGGGACAAAATCGTTTGAGCGAGTCCCAAGCGGGGGGCCCAAATAGCGTCTCATTGCGAAAGTTGGGGCAGAAAGCGCCCACTGCTGCCCCGCGAAGCATTTGGGTGAAAACGGGATTTCATGGAGACTTTTAAACCCTTCCGTGTTTATTTAAAAATCACGTGCTTTGCAGCAGTTCAATGCCTAACGTAATCGCCATTTCACAGGTCAAGAGCTTTTTACACTTAGAAATCACAATTTAAAAAAATCAACCGAGACCCCAACCCACCGTTAAAGCTACGTCAATTAAAAGTTGCCGAAGAAGTGGCCCGTCTCGCTTGCTTGTTTCCTGGCGCTGGAGGAGGGTATGGTGTGGGAATGTTACAACCCTCTCAAAGTTTTTTTAGAAACACGTTTTGCAGTCGTTGTTTAGGAAACACCACTCTAGTGTTGAATTTAAACAGATCCGGATACAATATTATTTTTTTTTTTTAAAAAAGCACTGCATTCCAGCGAGACCAGAGTGACTGTGTATTTCTCCTTTTGAAAAATGGGTTTCCCACCCCGCTTTCCAAATTTAATCTCCTTTGCTAGTCCACCCGTCCGTTTGTATAGTTCCCGTATCTGTACATTCGCACGGTTCGCCGAAAAGAATTAGGATTCAATTTATTTTTTGGTAATTAATTTCAGTTCAAAATCAAATAAAGAAGCATCTTTGGTAACAAGCGAAACTGTAGTTCGAAAGCCAAAAAGAGGGCGGTGGGGAAAAATAGAAAAATAAAATACCTGTAATTACAACTGAATCTAATGATTTGTACAACTGGGGAATTGGTCTAGATTAGCTAACAATTAAATATAACTCCACCAATGTATCGGTGTGAGGTGCAGTTGTCCAGGAGACGATTTTGTATAGTATTTTTCTTGTACATTACTTCTAGTAAATATTTGAAAATATATTGAAGTACACTTGAGCTTTTTTTCTTTTGTCACGAGAAAATATTAAGCGTTATTGTTGCAGTCCTAGTTAACTGCCTTTTTTTCCTGGACTTGTTTCTTGAAGTGTACTTTCAGATGGCACTTCAGGATATAGTTTTTGCTTGAATATTAATTTAGATAGGCATAAATCTGTAAGCAAACAATATTTGATAAATGTTGAATGACATTTAATTTAATGGAGCATGTACTTATTTGCATTTGCTGGCAGTTCAGGTATAGTTAAAGTGAGAGTTCTCCTATATTTCATAAAGTGGGTTTGCCAAAACCCATGTATTAAATAAACTGTCCAAGTGAAACTGAACTAACGTTGGCCTATGTGTATTTCCTGAAAATAATATTGATAAATGTTAATAAACACTCCTGACACTACATTAGGGGTTTGCAAATGCTGCAAACTATTTGTCTCATTGTAATGTTGAAATAATTTGGATATTTCACATTGAAATGGAAAGCCTTTCGCTGGAACATTTTAGATTTGCATTTTAAATGCATGAAATATGTAATTGATTTTTATCTGTAATATTTTAAATGGTATTAATAAACTCCAGATAAAACATTCTATTAGGACAACTAATTGTTTTTTTTAATGCAGTCCCTGTAGGTGGTTCTTTATTTACCTGCAATTCCTGCAGTCTGAATAATTCTCTAGATTTTAATGTCAACAAGGGAATACAAAGAATCCAATTTAATTGTAAAGGCTAGTATCTTGTGCAATCTGCACTTAGTCTTGAGACTTTAAAATGGATAAATTAGCCTGTGTGAAAACTGCAACAATAGTTGAAATTAAAGGAAATGCCTACTGCACTACTGGCCAGTGTATTGATCCTATGAAAACACTGTGTATGAATTAATTGGGTTACATGTAGCTCTTTAATTTTTTCCTCTCTTCTAGGTCAGATCAATTGTAAACAGTCAATTTATATTAAAAATCATTATTTATTGAAAATCTAAAATAATATTCTGGGGATGTTTTTTGGGTACCATAAGGCCACCATATCCACCCACAAAAATGTAACTAATATGAGGTACTCCAACTTTGTATAGGCATTATGGGGGGGACTTATCTTCTGGTATTGGGCTTGAATTTGTTAATTTCAAGAACTGTAATCTGTTAATTTCAAGGACTTTACACTCAGGAGGCACTAAAACTGTTGATATATTAATTGGTTATTGTCCATAGGTGTCAGTGAACATCATTTAAAAATATTATTTACTGTGTGGGTTTCCTAGAACAGAATGTCACTTACTGATCTAGAACAAAGAGTATGAAAATGCATACAATTTTTAGATTTTGGTGAAAAGTCCTGGCCAACTCTTCTTGCCTTAGAACCTGTTTCTCTTTGAAAACCTAATCTATTCTATTAAATATAGGAAACACATTTTGCCAGATTATTGAATCCATGGGAAATTCAGTAACTAAAGAAATATGTATACAGATCGGAAATTCCCACAATTGCACTCTGTGCATGTATGTGAAATATATAAGCATCTATAGCATATCCTAGCAATTGTAAAGGAGTGATGCACCCAAGAACTTGATCCTGTAAATTTATGGGCATTTAAAATAAACTGGAACCAGGAATTATTCTAAATAAACTAAATTTCAAGTAGCCTTTTTACAAATGTAACTGTTAGAGGCCTGCAAAGTTTTCCACTGAAACAAAGCAAAAGTTTGTGGTGCCTCTTTTTAATGGTGTTTAAGTGGGATCAGTTTATTTAAATGTAGCTCTAGTTATATCTCTATGTAAAATTAAGTAGTTTTTATTTAAATAATAGTTTAGGTCCTGAGGAATATAAGGAAAGTTATATGTTAAATGTTAAAAGTTAAAAGTTAAATGTTAAGATGAATGCTACTTCTGGTAACTCATAATAATGCTCTTTCAGTCTGTCACTTAAAAGAAAAGGAGGCTAACATGACAATAAAGAGAAGACTGCTGCTAAATTTATGGAGCTAGCTTTCTGGACGTGGGGCAGGTTTATAACAGGATCTGCGCATGATAAAACTCTTCCTTCCCCTCCCCCTTAAAGGTGTGTGACCTGTTCCCGTTGTATAAGAGTAGACATTTTTTTCCCCGTTAACGTCTTCCGGGAACAAAATTCTGATCTCTTTCCCCTTTGATTTATTTTTTTTACTAAACTCGCCTTGCTAAGGGCATTGAGTTGTTTGGTACCAACTGCAAATTATCCAGAGTTTAAACCAAGCGTTGTGTAGATCAAGGTAGAATTAAACTAGTGCTGACCTTCAGGTCAAACCGGTGTCCATCAACTCACCTTCCAAGCGCTTTAGAATTATTGCGGCCATTCTTGTTTGCTCTTTGACCTTTTAAGTCTTTCTTCCACAAGCTTATACCAATGTCTGTCAAATTTCGAGTCCTATTTTTTCCTTTTATTCCAGCTTTTCATTTTTCAGTTTTACTTTTCAGAAGGATAGAGAGGGAAAGCGCATACAGTTGAGTTGGTTGAAAAATATTAGTGATTTCTGACTCTGCTTAAATGCGTTTTCTTTCTCCTTCCTCCAGCCCCATCAGTCTAATACCTAAAGATAATAATACAAGCCAGAAACCATTTATTTAAATCCAGTCTTTTCTCCCTGAGAATGTAAAAAGGAAAATGAATGCTGAACATTTCCTGCCATGCAGATCGGTGATACAACAGTAACATTTTCAGAGCCTTCAAGAAGTCAGCACTGTAAGAATGTGTATGATGACAACTTATAAAAAATAATTCCCTAGGTTTGCATATATATATAATGTGTGTGTAGATAGGTAGATGCGGAGCTGCCTAAAATTGGCATTCTTCAATTGTGTTTGGTGACGCGATCTCTAATTTTGGCTTTGAGAAGAAATAGCACAGAAAATGTGTGAATTTGTTGTTAGTGTGGTGTCATAAGATGTAGTGACTCCAGAACTTATTCAGGTCTGATGAAATGTTGAAACATTTCCACTCAAATTCAAAGTAGCTATGTGTCTCTTAACATACCGAAAAGAGCTGCAAAATCAGCTAGTTTCATTTTATACTCTGCTTTATTATATTAAAGGACTCTTTAAGAATCAGATCTTAATCCCCCCCTCCCCCAGGTCCGTGAGGAAAAAACTGAATTCGCTACTTTAAATCTGAATATTTTAAATTTTTCTACAATCATCTGTATTTCCTTCTTGTCGGTTAGTTCGCGTAGAATCTTGCAGAGAAGGTGTTTGTTATACACCAGAAAAGTGTGTTTTGGGGAAAACCTACTTCAGTTAAGATTTTCTGAGTTTCTAGTCTTGTGACTTTTAAACGCTGCTTGGAACTATTCACTTTGCTACTTTTAAAAATGCCTTGTAACGCAGTATTGCATAGCACATTGTGTATCAGATCCCGGTAAATTCCGGTAATCCCCCCCCCCCCCCCCAGGGAGCTAAATTTTGCTTTAAATGGAGTTACTCTGTATTTACACCTGGCTTATTAGAACCAGAATCTCAACAGTCATACTTCTGATAGGTGGATAGTTCCGCTACAGGCATAACTTATGTCACATACTATGGGCTTTGAAAGGTTTCTAATGGACCCAGCCATGAAGGAACAACTTTGTTTTTCGCCTTTGTGGATTTTAAGTTATCAGTACAATGCGGAACTTCTCTTCCACACTCATCTCTTACAGAGTAAAACGCTCCGTGTTTGTGTGTGTGTGTGTGTGTGTGTGTTGTGTGTGTGTGTTCCTTCTTCTTCTCCAGAGAGCAACCGCCACAGTAACCTCTCAGGTCGCTGATGGAGCCAAGTTAGGACCAAACGCCCGTTTGGGGGTGAAGGCAGGTAGGGAGCAAAGGAATCATGTTCCAAATCATGAGTCTGCCCAATAGCTGACTCCACATTTCAATCAACGACTTCCCTCTTGCCTTGCCAGGGAACCTCCTTTCCTTTTCGGGACGTGGGCTAGAAACCAGCTCCTGCTTATATCCAAGGACGGATCTGATCCGAAATGGAAATGAAATCCTGCTCGCTCTGTTGAAGTTTTCTTTCCCCTCCTTTTGCCCCCTACCCCGAGAGCTAGAATTACCGCACAGGGCAAAGAGCGCGGGCAAACAGCAGCTCTCAGACTGGAGCAGCATTGCCGGGATGCAAGCACCTTTCGAACATTCTCAGCCCCCGTGTATCCTGCGCGTTTTAAGCTAGCCTGGGGAGGAGGCGGAGAAGGGGGACACAGAGCTGCTGGACTGGGCGCCCTGTCGGGTTGTGTCACGCTCAACTGCTGCCGTATGGCTGGGCTTGGTGCTGGGGTCCCCGTCCAGCGCTGAGCCTTGCCTTGTGCGCCACACGAGCGCCCTTCGCCCATGCTAAGGAGCCCGCCGGCCTTCCCCTGAGCAGGCTCACAGCGCCCCCCTGCGTCTTCCCCTTTCTGCCGGCACTACTGGGCGCTTTTCAGGCGGGATTCCCCCTTGGTCTGCCCCGCTGTGCGGGTGCTCCGGGGCAGGGGAGCCCGGCGCTGGGGGGCTCTATACAGCTGCCAGGGGCTTGAAGACTTTATGCGCCGGAGTTTCTTTTTGCATCAACTCCAGTTATGTTGTGGGTGGGGGGTGTCAGACCTGGCTCCCGCAGGGCAAGGCTGGGTGGATCTGTGCCCGGCTTCAGCACGGGGGCGGCCGGCTGCAGAGCATCGCGCGCCCTCGGCCTCACTGGAGTCTCTGCGTTGGGGGGAAGGGGGGGGGGTGCGGATTTCAGTCCCAGCCGGGAGGCTCGCTTGGCTAGGACTCAGGAGCGGCTCTCTCCAGCAAGGCGGGGCGGACAGTGTACTCGCTCCGGCCGCAGCATTCGCCCATTTGCAGGTGCCCAGTACAGCAGCAGGTAGCGGGGCTGCTCCGCTCGGAGCTTCGCTGTCCCGCTGCTTGGCTTCTGCTCCGGGCTACAGGGGCGCAGCCCTAATCTCCCCCCTCCCCCCCGCCCAGGCGAGGCGGTGGCGAGGCCGCTTGCTGCCCCTACTGGAGCGATCCGAGGTCACCTGGCGTCTGCAGACGCTTTTGACACCCCGTGCTCCCCTGGCTGGGACGGGGGCTGCGAGGCACCGCCTCTTTTGGCTGGCCTGTCTTCAGGGGCTTGGCTTCGCCGGGCCTTACCGCCACCAGCTGCTGGGCTGCCATGCTGACCCCAGAGCTGCTGTGCCCCCCCTCCCGCCGCGTCTGTCCATGAAACACCTTCAGTGGGGGCGCTTAAAAAACCCATCGCCTGGGGTTTGGAACAGACTCCCCTAAAATCAGACCCACATCGCGCACTGAACCGCTCAGGCTGGCCAGGGGCAGGGATCCGAGGTCTAGTGTCAGTGCTGGACGGGCTGGGAGGGAGACGGCTCTCTCGTAGGTGCTTATGCAGCTGCTTAAAACGCAGCGCGGCCTTGTTGGCAGGCACTGACCTTTTGCACGCGGAGTTTTGTGCGTGGGCGCAGGGCATCCCTAAGGCGGACTCTTGCAAACGAGAACCAAGCCGCCTGCCGATGAAATGCAAAGAGGGTTGCTGGGTGCAGTGTTGCTGTGGCAATGTTGATCCCAGGATACTTGAGAGAAGGTGGGTGAGGCATTGGTATGATCTGGCAGTCTGTGGGTGAAAGAGACAGGTTTTAGCACCCCCCACAGCTCTGCTGCAGGTCAGGACTTTCTAAAGGCCTTTTATAGGCTGTAATTTCGGATTACCTTTAGCTTCAAGCACAATAGCATGCCGTAGTTTATCGTGGTAATCATCTGCTGATTAGAGTTGGATGGGTGCCTATATATATTATCCACATACACTGGATAGAGTTTAAAAACAAGTGGTCCTGTGGCTCATATCGAATCATGAGCTATCGTGGGTAAAACCCACTTCCTTAGATGGAGTGGAAATAACAGAAACCAAGAGATCTATGTAACAGCAGAAGTACTGTACTATATAGTGACATGCTGCCCGTCAGCGTTTCGCACGATTCGCTCATGCTGCCTCTTCTCTTCGGGCAAGCAAATCAACTCACCTGCGTTAAAATCACAAAAAGAATGTGGCTGAAATCAAAGCGATTCAGAAGTTAGCCTTCCGTTCCTTAATGTGCGCCATTGTGTGGCAAAGCATTACCCCCCCACACTAGGTAACACCAGCGCTTTGCAGTATTAAGCACAGAGGGGTGAGATGAAATTGAATTTCTTCCTCGGCTGACACCTTCTAATGGGCCCCAGAAGGTGACTAATTATGCGGTGTAACACTTCATGGGTTGCTGGAGTGGGAATTCCCACTGAGCTGTCACCACCGACCAGCGTCCCCGTGGTACACTCGATGCTAAATGAGGCTTCACAAGTAGCAGCCACAAGTGGCTTTCAACTCTCTTTTACTGGAGATCATCGCCGATTGCCTCCTTCCCTCTTAGGAAATCTTTTTCCCCACTCCGCGCCACCAAGGTTTATTAACGACTCCT
This sequence comes from Pelodiscus sinensis, assembly GCF_052426305.1. NCBI lineage: Eukaryota > Metazoa > Chordata > Testudines > Trionychidae > Pelodiscus > Pelodiscus sinensis. The sequence continues at coordinate 203,358,835 of NC_143053.1, forward strand.
TCCCTTTCGCGGGATCCTCATTAGAGGGTTTAATTTTTAAGGGTGCGAAGGAGCCGCGGTTTCAAATCCCCATTCTCCGGAGAAGAGCCCCGGCTCGCAGATTAGCTGCACGGAGCTGTTTGTCGGAGTCAATCTCGGGCAAACAAGTCCCACTAGGTTTGCCTTAAAATTCGACGCCCAGGAGCTATGTCCCCGTCCGTGTAAACAGTCACTCCGGTAGCTGCGGCGCCGGGATTGCACCTGGGAAGGTAGAAAGCGACCAGTGTTTGCTTAGCGATGTTAGCCTCCCGGTTGATTTCTCTGACTTTCTGTGCCCAGACGGAGGGGTCAAGGCGAAAAGAAAAGCGGGCACTTCCATTTACCACCGAGAATACCGCACTTTGTCTCACCTCGAAGCACCAGCAAGCTCTGAGAACGCTGGCGGCCCCGAAGCGGTGTTGAACATTTGCTTTGTTTATTTTGCTCGGCTCCCTTTCAAAGCTGGGCAGGGAGACCTGGGGGACGCGGTTTGGACTCTGTCGTGAGCAATCGAAGCTCTTACTTCCAGCTCTCCGGCATGCCATTTTCAGAGCTGCACCTGGGAGCTTTAAATCGCACAGGGACCCCTCAAACTACTTTGCAGTTTGCTTTGAAACCCCTTCTTTGGGGTTCTCCAGCTGGTGAGGGGCGTCGTGTGTTTGCTGCCTTAAATCATTCCACATGGTAATTCAGCTCACTGCCCCCACGGTTGTAGGAAGCGATCTTACTTAAATGGTCGAGCTCGTTATTACATTCGGACAATCCTGCTAGCAACGGCTTTGAAAGATACTAAGCAATGAGACAATCAACAGGGAATTGATTTCACCCAAGATTCCAACGAGGCTACCGGCTAGTCCCGTTTACATTGCGTGGGAAATGAAATCTCTCATCGGCCAATGGTGCAGCCCGGCTCTTTCCCAGATGACAATGCTCATTTATTGTTGATGGAACAGCGACTGGAACTGTCTTTCTTCACGCTGTAATTGGGCCAGGAGGTGGCCGTGTTAGTCTGTTTCAGCAAACACAACTAGAGTCCGGTGGCAGCTTAAAGACTAACCAGCTTTCCTGACTTGCCTGTGAGTTGCAAAATTTATGCCAGAATAAAATTGTTAGGCTTAGTTTCAAGTGCCACCAGACTTGATTTTTTTTCAATTGGACCTACTTATACGTGAAGGATTTATGCAACCTACTTTAGTGCCTTCACTTACACATCACACACTAGATTTTGAACTACTCCAAGGAAGTTTTTATTCTTACAGTTGCCCACCCGTAGTCCGTTGCATACCAATTTTCTCCCATCTGTATTCTCCCCATGGCTTTAACAGCCTCTGAGTCCTCAATCTCAGGTGCAACCAGTACCAATATTAATAAGAAGCTATTTTTAAAAATAATACCTAGACAGGATTATCTAACCACTTATTTTAACCAATCCTTCCTTGTCATAAATTAATTATAATTGCCATATCATTGTAGCACCAGCTCCTCTGAGACAGTTAAACACACCCTGCTTTTTGCTTGTATAAGGTATTAGCAGGATAATCTCTCCCCTCCTCCTTCATTTTTAATACATATACCATGAAATTGTTGGAATATAGGCAGATTTTATTGCTTTTTCATATTGCATACAACAGTTAAAGGGAGATTTCTCTTTCAGGATAAATTGTTACCTGAATAAGAATAGCAGTATATAAGAACCCCACGGAGAGTGCTAGCTTAACTGGTAGTTAGAGATGCTTACTTTGTTTCAGTAATGGATTTTGCCCGCCCCCCTCCTTGCTCTGAGCCAGGTCTTGCACCTCTTAGGGTGTGTCTACACAGCAAAATTATTTTGGAATAACAGCCATTATTCTGAACTAACTATGTGAGCATCTACACAGGAATTCTGTTATTCTGAAAGAATTTCAAAATAAAGGATGGCTTATTCTGACTTCAAACCTCATTCTACGAAGAATAATGCCTGTTCCAAAATAGCTATTTCAAAATAAGGGGTGTATAGATGCTCCACTGCTGCTATTCGAAATAGCCCCTCACCAGGGCCATTCCAAGTTATTCCTCCTGGGGCTCTACATGGAGATAATATTTCTACAGTAAGGAAGCCTGCCTTGGACTAATTTTGAGGCTTCCCTGCACTGTAGGCATGCTATTTCAAAATAAGCTATTTTGGAATAACTATTCTGGAATAGCTTATTCTGAAATAACTGTGCAGTGTAGACGTAGCCCTAGTGTGTTTACATATATTGACAAGGCCTGAGTTTCTGTGGCTAACTCCCTTACATTGAGAGGAAGGAAGCTTAATAATATACATTTTCCAAATACATATTAAAAAATGAACTAGTCTTCAATTATGCTGAAGGCATTTGATTATTTATGGTCCCCTGTGTAGGGATCTAGAGACAATATCTGAAAAAACACTGTTGGATTTTTTTAGGACTCCAGTGCAATGAATGGTTGGAGGGGACAGGAATCATTCAACCCTTGCTGCCAGCACCAGGACCAGAAGTAATCCCCAGGGTTGCATTGAGTTTGAGGGTGTAATGGGAGCAGGAGAGGGTGGAGCAGGTGTGGGAAGAAATGGGATAGGGCAGAGCAGGGGCTGGGCCTATAGCAAAGTGTGTGTGGGGTTCTCCTGGACCATACACCCTGTAATAATGGCGCTGTCTAGATGAGTTGATGCACCCCTTGGAAGACCTCTGTGTAGCCCCAGGGATATGTGCACCCTTGGTTGAGAACCATTGCTTTACACATCTGCAAGTACCTTTTGAACTGCATTCTTTAAAAAGTAGTCAATAGAGCCTTTGGTCACTCATAGGAGCAACTCAGTGATATAGGTCCAGTGCACCAAGTACTGGACTGAGCACAGGAATTTCTATATTCTAATCCTCAGATGTTGCATCCAATACATGGCCCATTAAAGCGAACTCAGCCTCAGTTTTCCCATCTGCAAACAAGGTCAATATTTAGCTATCAACTTCACTTACACAGAAGTGATCAGTGGCTATGTCTAAACTACCTCCCTCTTTCGAAAGAGGGATGTAAATTAGACAGATCGAAATTGCAAATGAAGTCGGGATTTGAATCTCCCGCACTTCATTTGCATAATGGCAGCCACACGTTCTTTTGAAAAAGGGTATTTCGAAAGTGAAACCACTGTCTAGATGCGATTTTCAGAAAAAAACCCACCCTTTTTCGAAAGATCCTGTATTCCTCAAAAAATGGAAAAGAGGGTTTTTTTTAAAAGAACCATGTCTAGACAGTGGTTTCACTTTCAAAATACCCTTTTTTGAAAGAACGCGTGGCCGCCATTATGCAAATGAAGCACGGGAAATTCAAGTCCAGGCTTAATTTGCAATTTTGATCTGTCTAATTTACATCCCTCTTTCGAAAGAGGGATGTAGTTTAGACATGCCCTGTTTGTAAAGTTCTCTGGGACAACATTCAAAAATCTGCCAGAATGCACAGTAGATCTTTGCCAAGTACAAAAGCCCCGAGAGTATTTCTAAAATGGACCTTGCAAAACTTTTTCAGGTATTGGCAGCTGCCCAACACAAGCAGCTTGCCTTCTCTCACCCACACAGAGTTACCTCAAGAATGCTCCTACTATCCAGAACTCAATCTCTAGGGCAGCAGGCAGTTACGAAATGCTGCCTGGAGTAACTTGGAGAGGCTTTATTATCTATTAGGCATAAGATCTGGAGGGGCAGGTGAGACAAATACTAAATGTACTGATTTTTCTACTGCCTCTTTCAAAGAGATTTTAATAAAAGTTCAAAGCTAAAGAGAAAAATTAGGATTATCTCAGAACTGACATCTTCCTATTTCCTATTAGTATTTCATTTTGATTTAATTATTTGGCAGTTAAAATGACTAGTTTGTTTGTAATGTAACTGATGTTTTTTCACCAACACAATAATGGGATAATTAAGAGAAGGTTTTAAAAAAAGGAAATCTAGAAAAAAATGAAGTTGGCACATCATATAGGTGAACAGAGAGAACACTGCTTATGAAATAGTGACTTGCAGTGATATGTTTGATGACTTTCTTTCAATGCTTTTAAAAGCTTTACTTTATGCAGTATATACTTTACACTGTGTATATAATGAACATTATGTTTCTGCAGAGAAAATTCAATATTAAAGAAGGCAGATATCAAGAAATATTACAAATACCTTCTCATTAGTTTATCATGAATGCAGAGGAGCCGACGGCCACAGTGGGCCCTTAGACAAGGTATGTATGGGGGGCAGCTTTGTGTTCCAGGAAGGGGCGGGGTCTGTGCAAGCCATTTCTCCCAGTCCTTATCGCCACTCGGAGAGCAGTGCATGCTGCAGTGGTGATTTAAAGGGCCCAGGCACTGTTGCCACATAAGTGGCAATGGTGCCTGGGAGCCCCTGGTGGCAGCCAGGCTCCAGCGCAGTTGCTCCCTTTGCCCCCTCTTCTGTGGGCCTGCATGTATGCCCTGAAAATATACCCATTAGTTACTAATATTACTTTCAGGTCCCTCCTACACAAGTACAAAGATTTAGCTGCGTATTGATGGGAATTATGACATACCAAAACAGGGATTTATCTATCTTACCCTTAAAAACCTTTTTTAGATCCTCCCTAGACACACAATATAAATGACAAATCTGATTTCTGCTCTTTCATAGGCCAAGTTTTAGGATCCTTTATACAGGTAAACTCTCTAACTTCACTGGGAATTTGTCTGAGAAAAGACGAGTTTGAAGACTGAGTACAAACATGGTTTGTCTGAGTCCTGCAGATGACAAGAGATACAAGCTGCCAAAATGAAGAAAGATGGTTGTCTCTCTCCCTTAAAAGAAACAATCCATTTGGAAAGTGTATGATAAGTCTAGCACTGCTAGTGGAAGTTTTGTGCATTGAGAGGCAATATAGAAAAAACAAAGGTCTTGAACCATGGTCTTTAAGAGCCCTAGCAGCATCAATAAGAAGCTTTTGGTAATTTACTTTTTCAATTTCACATTTATGGTTAAAACTAAATAGCTACCAAATGCTAACACTTACATGCATAAAATTCAAAAAAGTTAATATTTGGAACTAAAAAACTTGACAAATAATCAATTAACTATTTTAAAAATACACACATTTTATTGCCATTTTCAGTACAGAAATCAAAGAAAAGTATTCTTCTAAAAATAAAGACATGAATTTGATTTGACACACAACACTCACCAGTAGCCAGAATTTGATTAATTTAATCTCTAGGGATCTTTATGTTTTATGAATAGTGTGAGAATACTTCATTTGGCTGTCACTTTCCTAGTTTTGTAGATTATATGTGTAATTAAGTATTCAGTTAAAAGCTGCCCATATACAAGTAACCAGGTATTTCTTGTGAGATGACACCTGAGTCCTGGATGTCTTCAGTATCAAAAGCAAATCAACTAACTACCTTCTTTTGTGCCACATTTGAGCTGGTATGGGTAACTGAACATGTCCTACCATGACTCTTCTTGGGTTCCTCAGTCTCCTATCACTTAAATTAACTTGGGTTTAAATATTTTGCTTACTTACAAAATGGAAAAGGTGCAATAAATATGATTAGGAATATATGGCATCAGCAAATGCTTTCTTAGTATCTTTACTGCCTCGAGCTGATACATGGAAAACTACATTTTTATTAATTTTTAGTTCTGTTTACATGCTACGAGTGGTAGAAGTGTCCTTGTTTTTACACAGATCCTGTTTGTACATTCTTTGTAAAAATATTTCTGGTTAAAGTAGAATATTCCACTATTGTAAGTAATAGTTTGGGGTAAAATGCCTTAGCTGTCAATGTAACATACATATATATATATATATATATATATATATATATGCTTCCATTTTTATACACACACATCCCATCTTTCTTGCTCTGTTAAATGCCCTTCAGTTAATCTAACTCCACAATTAAAGGATTTGTACACAAACTCCTTAAACTGTTTAAACTCATAACATTGCCAGAATACTGTACTTTAAGCTTTCAAAGGCTTCTGAGGCTCACTTTATAGGAATGATAGATCATAGGTGTTTATTTTTGTGTTATTTAAGTTACAAGTATTTGTTACACAATTGGATAAAATATTGTTAGGCTCTGTTCTCTAAAAAGCAGTAGCATAAGTAGTGCTACATCCTTCCTGGTTTAGTATGTGTGGTGTGGAAGGTAATTGTAGCAATAATCCATAAAGGAAAGAAATTCAACCCTAGTATTACCAATCTGAGTAGAAAAACTGTACAAGAAACCTACACTCTGGAATAGCTCCCCATGCTGCAAGAAATATGCTGGTCAATTTCCCTGTGTAGACAAGGCCTTATGTACATGCTAGCACATTGGGAGCACCACTGCAAACTAATCTAGAGGTAGCACTTGTCCATGCAGGCAACCAAGGTATTAAACTGGTCTAGTGGTGATGTTCTGCATTTTAGACCTGGGAATACTGCAAAGACAGAGGCTCACTTACGGGAGCATCAGAGTTCTTGTGCAAGAAGTACTGATTTCATACATTAGAACATCAGTGTTCTTGCGCAAGAACTCGCGGCCAGTGTAGACAGGCAGCAATTTTTTATGCAAAAGCGGTTGCTTTTGCACAAGATCGCACCAATGTTGACACAGCCAAAGATTTTTGTAAATACCTTTGATGTATCACACAAACCCCATCCTTCAAAATCCCACAAACACTGCACTTTTCTGAATGTAGACATTATTTACAGCCCTCACCCTACAGAGGGTGAAATGAGATAAAGGGCTATGACAAGACAGAGAAAGAGGCAATGAATAGATAGCCCCATTTAGGTTAGGCATTTTCACAATTTAAGGCTTCCAAATCAGGGAACATATGTATGCTGCTGGGATTTTTAAATAAATAAACAAAACCAATCAAGTATTTTCAACTACTGACCCACCCACTTTACTCATTGGCCGAGTTAATGTGGCTGTCACTGTAGGAGTGGATCTCTCTGAGGAGAAGAGAACAGCTTTATGGCTCAATTCAGAGAATGTTCCATGCATGTGAAGCAATGTGGGAAGGACTATGGCAACTCTTGTGGCAGAAGTAGAAAAATGAGCATTTGATGGTGAAATAATTGGTGGAGGGAAAGAGCTGGTGAGGAGGGAGGAGGCCATAATATAAAAGGTAAGGGCTTGCTATTAATGCAGAAGATTATAAATGAGTTATAAATAGTTCAAAGTCCTGTACAAATAAATAAAAAGTGGTGTGGTCTTCCATTACAGTTCTAACATTTTAATTTGTGTTGCAGATGCCTCTTTGGAAACTTGTATACGGCAATATTTTAAGCCCATTAGTAAATGTATCATTTTAAACCAGACCAGGATTTATCTATGAAGCAATAATTTAAGAAATTGTTTTTATGGGAACAAAAAAGGGGGAATGATGCATCAGTGTGAGGGCTGCCGCTGGGTTATGATTAAAGCTGAGGGAAATAAAGGTGAGAGTGATGATTCATCAACAAAGCTTTCTCCAGGTACCATTTGTAAAGATCTAGGATCAGAGGCCACTCAGGACAATCTGTTGCACTAAGTAACGTTTCATTGTTACTCCATCCTCGTAGACTTAGGGCTTGTCTATACTTGTGGCTAAATCGGGACTGCTGTGATTGATGAAGTGCTTTCGATATTATGGGTCTGGTGAGGACAAGCTTAGTTGAGGGCACTGCTCTCCCATTGACATTTGTACTTTATCTCTCAGAGAAGCAGAAGTTGGCAGGACAGCATCTCCGGTTGACATAGTGGGGTGTAGAAACCACTACATTATATTGATTTCAGTGACCTACATACGTAAGTGAAGTAGCATGGCTTAGGTTGACTCACATCTTTAGTGTAAACCAGCCCAGAGGATGGCAGATTTGGCCCCACTCCTCTTCAGTCATAACGGAGGGGCAGATGGGCTAAATGTCACTCAATGGTTTTGTGACCCCTGACATCAGGACAGCTTACCAATGGTGGTGCAGGATTCTTTGAGGAAAATGTAAAAATCAGGATAGATTTGTGTGTAAAAGATTTAGTCCAATTCCAACAGAAATTAATTCAGGAAAGTCCAATGGCCTGTGTTATGATTAGATCATCATAACAGCCCCTCCTGGCTTTACAATCTGGGAGGATTGACGATGGTTGTGCAGTCATTCTTCATTACAAGAGGAGCATTACAAAATGATGTGTTATCTTAAAAGGAAAAAGGTTGATCTTATAAGGTATTACTGGGAGTAAGCTGAAACACTTTTGGTCTGATCTGGGGTATATGCAAAGGTGAAAGTAAGCTGGTGCACCCTGGTGTGGCACACTGGTAAGAGTGTGCCAGCAAGGGGGTGAGGCTCTGGATGTTTCCAACCGCCCTACACAGGTAAGGTTCTTGTGCTGCTGCTGGGCATGGCTGGCTTACCCTCCCATTCTGGAACCATCCTCCACAGCTGGAGCCCAAAACACTCTCCCCAAACGGCCCTTGGCCCCAGCAAGGGGCTGGGATGTCGGGGCTCAGCACACCCAGGCTCCAGTCCCGAAGCTCGGGGGCTGGGAAGTGCTGCTCAAGTCCTGAGATCTGGTGGTTAGGCAGCATGGTTCCCACCAACCTAGGGACCCAGTGGCTGGGCAGCATGATGGCTGTACCCCTAGCCCTGAGCCCTCCCCTCACACCATCAACCTCCTGCACTGAATTCTGCATCCACATTTCTTCCAAGTCCTCCACCTCTATCCTGAGTCCTCCCACATCTCTCAACCCCCTGCCCTGACTCCTGCACTCTCACATCTCCATCCCTACCCCAGGCTTCCCTCAAAACACACACACACACACACACACACACACACACACACACACACACACACACACACACACACACACACACACACACACACACCCCCCCCCCCCCCCCACACACACACCTTGCCTTGAGCCCCCGGCACTGTAACCCGCACTTAACATTTCTTACAAGTATTGTTATATCACCACTCTCTTCCCGAACTTCCTGCCCTGAGGGCCCCTCTCTGGGAGGATTGCGATATGACAGCACCTATAAGAAATGTCAGCTACTAAATTTCTCTCCTGGGTGTGTGTGTTTTATAATCAGAGTTGGTTGGGAAGTTATTTCCTTTTCCCCAAATATTTTTGAGAAAATGAAGTTTGATTAATTCTAATTCAAATATTTAGACTGTTGATTTAAAAAAAAATGTAGAAAATGGATTTTTTGTGTGCAAATTTTGTATGGTGGAAAAGCCTTTTTTAGTGAAACATTGTAAGATAAGATTAGATCTTTTGAGAAACAGATTTATAGACTAGTGTAAGGCTGTGTCTTTATGCCATAAGTGGGACGATAAAGGTGTGAAGCAGAGAGCACCCTTTCAAACAGGACTCCATTAACACAAAATAGGTGCTCTGTAGTTTGTACATGGGGCAGTTAGAGTGGAATTTTGTGCTGTGCAATTGACCCCTCCACAGCCAACCCTGCAGGCCTGTGTAGAGAACCTGTGTCTTCCTATCATATTTCATAGTGTGAACAGGGAAACTCATACACTGATTGTTCCCCGTATGCAGGATGAAATATATGTGAGTGGGATTTGATGCTTCTTAAATTGAATATGTGTGGATTTATGGAATGGAATCTTCCATGAAGTGTCCTTCCCACAGATTGTTTTCAAATGTTAACATTTGCATTTTATATATATTACACATAGCTATCCGCTCTGGGCTGCAGTCTACAACATTCTGGACAAAGGACAGTTCATTATGTTTAGTCCTATATTAGCATAAGTGCCATCTCCATGGGTGCTCTGGGATTGGAGCACCCGCAGAGAAAAATTCGCAGGTGCTGAGCAGCCACGCTCCCCCCTCTCTTCTCAGTGCCTCTTACCCATCATGAAACATGTATTTCACAGTGTTCAGGACACTCCAGGCACGAAGGGAGGGAGGGGAAGAAAGGATGCAGACCCGTACGCAGGAATTTGTGGGGTGGTGCGAGCCGTGGGAGGGGCTGGTGGCTGTCCTGCTCCTGTTGCCCAGCACTGCTCCTGGCCTCGCTCCTGGAGAAGGCATGGGTGAGAATCAGCCCCATCCTTCCCCCAGCCAGCACAGGGGAAGGAAGCTGGGGCAACGTCCTTTATGCTTACTTGAAGGACCATGGCGGGGGCGGAGGTGCATTTACACCCTTTGCACCTCTCCTGCATTGGGACCTAGGTGTGCTCAGGGGGAGGAGGCAGGAAAGACACAGCGTGAAGGTCAGGCTTGGGGAAAGGGGTGGAATGGGAGCAAGGTGGTGTGAGCCAGTGGGGGAGGGTGGGGCCAGGAGCACTCCCCCAGACTAGTGGGAAAGTCTATGCTTAGGTTTACTAGAGGAATCTGTACATCTATCCCTATCTGAGGAAACTGAAGCTTCTGCTTTAGTCCCTTCACCTGTAGGGAGAAATAAATCTTACAGTGGGATTGGCCTGATTTATGCTAGGCTCTGCGTAGCAGAATCCAGATTAGTTATGCTTTGGCCTAAGACCTTTGGGAAACAAATTTACCTAAACTCGGAACACACTTGACACTCAGAGTTTGGAAGACTCCCATAGATCACAAGCTGTGTATTGCATCCAAGATTACACTACATTTAAGTGGCTTCTTGGGGGGTGGGAATGGGGGTGGGAATGGGGGTGGGGAGGAAGATGTCCAGATTATGTGTAGATTTAGCCATCAGCATTTTAAAGAAAAAAAAACCTTAACTCTAAAAGCCCTCAAAATTACTTTACAATTTCACAATCCCCCTTAACAGAATTATAAGAACTTGATTAAATGTAAAAATGTCTCTTGGAAATTGAGCCACTCTTAAAAGTGACTGCAAAAGAAAAAAACAACCCTTGTTTCTAAAAGAAGAATGATAATAACTATTTGATGTTTTCATTATTCTGGAGAATGCCTTTGGGGACTGAAGAACTGGTGGGATGATGAACTCACAAAATGAGCAACCGGAGGACAGGATTTTTGTTCACAGACATTTGACTCAAATTCTCAACAAACACTTGGGAGAAAAATTTGAGGATGATTCAGTACCCTTCCACTGTCAGCTGTAAGCACAGAACATTACTAATCCAGTTCTCTAGTCTTTAAGGGCTCCACAAAGACAGTGACATTAAGATATTTTCTCATTGTTTCATTGTCTTTCTATATTCATTTGTTGTCTCTTGTCCTTCACTTATAGTGTAAGCTTTTGATGGGAGGTATAGTCTTTTTGCCCAAGTGCTATGGCAATACAAATAATAGTAAGATGAAATATTTCTAATGGGGAAAAGATGCAGAAGGAAAACTTAAACAGACATAAAATTCAAAGGCAGATCTGTAAATAATAAAGCCTATGAAAATAAAAGCTTAGCAGGGATTCTTTAACAGTTTAAATTGGGATTTATGAGTTAGTGAAGGGGTGGCCAACCTCTGGCTTCAGAGCCACATGCGGCTCTTCAGAAGTTAATATGCAGCTCCTTGCATAGGTACCAAATCCAGGGCTGGAGCTACGGGTGCCAGCTTTCCACTGGACCAGAGGGTGCTCGCTGTTCAACCTCCAGCTCTGCTGTAGGCCCTTTTCCCTTAGGATCCTGCCACTTCCTACTCTCTCCACTGAGCCTGTCACACCCATGCTTCCCCCCTCCAGTGTCTCCCACTGAGAAAGAGCTGATCACAGTGGGCAGAAGGAAAAAGGAGAAGGAGGCACTAACCGGTGGGGCTGCCAGTGGGCAGAATAAGCTGAGAGTGGTGGTGGGGAGATGATCAGGGCTGGTGACATGTTACTGTTGCTCTTTTATTGGTAAATTCTGGCTCCTTCTCAGGTTTAGGTTAGCCACTCCTGAGTTAGTGGATTAGCAACTAATTTTTAAACTCAAAATGGGTATGTAAGGAAGCCTGAACATGGATCCAAACGTTTTACAAGTTTTGGGTTGTTTGATCAGGTGAGACCCATCCCTAGTTTCAACAGTAGCAAACATGTAATGATTTATAGCAGCCTTTATACAAAAAATAAAATGAATTCTTACATTGATTTCAAAAGATATATTTAAATTGATAAGTAATTAAGATTTTTTTAATATCCCCATATATCTGCTAAAGCAAAAAAGAGTTCCTGGCCAGTTGCATATTTTATGGAGCAAGTAGAGAGAATAGAGTAACCACATTTGAGGGAAATACTGAAACATGCTCTGTAGCTAACCTGAGAAAGAGGTGTTATTTTCCCACATTCCTATTAACTCTGTATTAAACCTCAAGCCTATGTTTAAAAGTTCTCCAACATGGATTTCCCCAAAAGGGCATCTTTTTATATGAAAGGCAAGAACACTGAGCAAGTGAAACTACTCCAGGTCCTCAGGAACATCTGTGTGTCCACACAAAAAAAGAAAAAAGAAAAACCAAAAAAAGAGTTGCTGGTAAATCCAGAAGGTCAGATCGTATTCTCTGGATGCTAACTACTCTTTTGCTGACAGCTCATTTCTAAAAATGGCCTCAAGGATTGTCTTTGTTTTAGTGCTGTGTTTGTGCATTTACTAAATTAAAATATGCTTCACGCTTTGCCATTAGTTGCTGATGAGTTCCTTGTTCTATTATTTTTCCATTGTTAATAACAACAATGACATCTGCATTCTGTACTGTGGACAGCCTGTGAGCAATCACAATACAGGTCCTTCCTTTCCGTGCTTGGTCAAGAGCCTGTTGTACCACCTAGGGAAAAACACAGAAGACATCATGAATTTGGTTTTAGCACTTCTCTCAGAAGTATTGCCCCAATCCAGACAAAATGTGGATTTGTAATTGACCAACAATGCACTTTCACCAGGAATAAAAGTAGTGCATGCAAGACACAGGCATTTTTAACCAATTTTATCCAAGTCTGATCTGAGCAGGATGAAAGAGTAGTAAGGTACCTGCAATGTCTCTATTACACACCAACAATTACGGCCACAATGGGGAATTCTAGCTTTGAATTTGCCTTCTGTGCACACATCCCTAAAGACTTGGCTACATAGGAAAAGACAAGCCTGGACACTTCCATAAGCTAAAAATAAGTAATATCTCTTGGGAGGAGAAGTACATACACAGTCTGCCACCTGTGACACAAACATTTAGAAGCGCCAGAAGGGGGAGCCGAGTTAGTCTGCAGCTGAAAAAACTTAAAGAACAACACATTGTCTAGCAGCACTTTAATGACTAGCAAAATACTTGCATACACAAAGCCATGTTTAAAACATAGGCTTGGTGTAAACTGAACACCTATATCAGCATAGGGGTATGAAAACAAAGCCACCTGCTAGAGTTGTAGCTCTGCTGCCAAAACCACAAGTATAAGTACAGCGAGGTGGACAGAAGACAACTTCTGTCAGCACAGCTAACTTTGGGAGGTGGTGTTCCTTCGCCAGCAAAAAACTCCTTCTGTCAGTGTATGGTGCTTCTATATGAGGGGTGTGTGCTGCAGAGGCCTCGTGTAGAGAGAGCCATAGCTGCCAAGGAGTTTTATAGTGTGACTATAATCATGCCTTGTTTTTGTCTTTCTTTTGAGGGGGAAAAATCCCAACAAAACATATTCTGGACAGTACTGATATCTTGTTAAATGCTCCCTAATGTAGGGAAAACAAACTCTCTAATCTAGGGAATATACATTTTCCTCCTTCACCCTGACACTATCCAGACAAGTGAGCACAGATTCTCAATGGTGTTTCAACATGGTTAATTCTGTGATATAGACAGGGCCTTGGCAAAATACATGTGAGGTTTCCTCCAATAGTCCATATAGGCCGGCTGGTGTTCATTCAAAAATAGAAGACAATTTTAACTATTTTCTTTTCGGCTATTAAGGCACTTAGGGCCTACTTCGTTGCCATTGATTTCAGTGAAGCTACATGTGGAGTAAGGTGTATTCAGTGCGAGTCAGGGTATGAACACCTGTCCTTTACAGTATTAGCAGTTGTGACTTGCTGCAGCTATACCATGGTTGAGGGAGAATCCATGAAATACCACGTTATTCTGGAAGATCTCACAGGATTCAGGTGGAGTTCCGATGATTTTCTCTCACACCTTTGTAATCACTCTAAGTCGTTTTGGGGAGTATTTTACCCATCTCAGTTCAAATTAGTGAAATAATGCAAGTTCCTCTGGCTATCAATTCAGAATGTACAATCTTATTTGAACAGTAATTCCTCTAGAACACGTCTTCAAATACACATGATATCGGCAGGCATGTCCAGGTAACCCACAGAAGAGTGTGCCATGCTACTGTGACCTTAAACAGTGAAATACTGTATTAAGTGGTACTGAGCAGGCAACAGCAAGCTCTATAGTAGTCTTAAAACATTCCTGAGCAGGTAATCTCATTAGTTCATACAATAATTTTAGGCATTGCACAGCCTGTACAAACACAGCTGCAATTCTCTTCCTTCAAGGAAGATACTAGAGAGGTGCAAAAAGTAGAGACCAGTGAGAAATGATCTGTATTAGCAGGTTGGCAAGCACTGGATGAATGCAGCCCCAGGTGAAAAGTTAGCCAAAAGGTGGAAGCACAAAATAGAAATAAAGAAGAGTGAGAGTGGGGAGGGGAGGGGGGAAATGTAGAATAGCTAAACTCGAATGTTCAAAAACCAGAAGGCCAATCTACCCTGCCCCCCAAGAAACCCACTAGGAGATTATTTCTAAACTAAAATGCACACACAACTTACTTCTAGTATATGAAAAACATAAAACACAAATAGTCTAGTACTGTGGTCACCAACCAGTAGATCGTGATCAACCGGTAGATCTCAGGGGCTCCAAGAGTAGCTCTTGAGCCCTCTCTGAACTGCGCACCTGCGCAGTGCATTTAATTAGATTTCCTCATGTAATGTAGGCGGGGCTTCAAGGAAGGGGCGGGGCAGTAGATCTTCGCCTGTTCTGAGACTTAAAAAGTGATCTTGGGGGTAAAAAGGTTGGAGACCACTGGTCTAGTAGCACCTTAAAGACTAAGGTGCTTCTAGACTATTTGTTGTTTTTTAAGTTTATACTGATACAGACTAACTCGGCTACCCCTCTGAAGTTCTAGTACATGTACCCCCTTCATGTACAGTTCAGAATCACAGCAACTAACAGTCATGAAAAGAAAAGGAAAATACCCCAGAAAGGATGTGGATGCTGTGAACCCTACTAGGCATCAGAAAGCCAAGTCTGATATTGCAAGCTATCACCCTATTACAAGCTCCAAACGAAATGCTACATATAAATACATTTGCGTCTTTTCCTTAGTACTACTGTTTGTTTCCACAGTACTGCCTCCAGTCTAGAGACACACATTCCTGCATATTATTAATTATTATTAATTATTATTATTATTATTAGTAGTAGTAGAAGTAGTAGTAGTAGTAGTAGTCATCTTTTATTAAAACATAGACAAGTTACCTTTTCACTCTCATTATCAAGAGCAGAAGTGGCTTCATCTAACAACAAAATTTTTGGTTGCCGGAGAAGAGCCCTTGCAATAGCTATTCGTTGTTTCTGGCCACCAGAGAGTTGTGTTCCTTTATCTCCAACCCGAGTGCTGTATTTCTGTTGTAACAAAACAGAGGTGATAAAGCAAGAGATTAATGTTTATATTACATTGCAACTATATGTGGAATTAAATAATCTACAAGTTTCCTTTTGACCATCCCCCCCTCTATACTTTGTGATGGAGAAATGAATAGAAAATATATTCTTGAGTATCACTGGATTTCCCATTGTGGCTCAGAGCAAGGCCCAAAGTTGGGAGCAACGTACAGATCTTGCTACTGGTCTTGTGCACTCACTGTGACTCAGCTATTGATCTACTGGTGATGGGGAAAGTCCTATGGAATAGAACATCTCATTAAAAAAAAAGTAGGATTGAAACATGAAATCAAGCACTCTTATTTCAGTAATGCTGAAAGTTACATAACAATACTAGTGATTTGATATAAAAAAAATCACCAGACTTTGATATTCTGAAACTTACCTCTGGAAGTTCTTCTATAAAAGAATGAATATTTGCTGCTTTTGCTACTTCTTGTATCTCGTCCAGTGGCACATTCCGACTGTTATCCCCATAGGCAATATTCTCAGCGATGCTGCAGTCAAAGAGCACTGGCTCTTGGGAGACTATTCCTATTTGAGAGCGGAGCCACTGGATATTCAAATGTTTTGCATTGATGCCATCAAATAGCTGCCAGCAACAAAGAATGTTAAGGCAAGATTAGGTGTCTGATGCTTCAGTCAGACATTATCCACAGACATTACAATTCTGATGACCCTTACTATGAAAATTTTTCTTACACAAAGAACCAGCAAGAGTTACCAGCGGTGACTATTGAATCCCTCTGAAAACCCCTCCAGACAAAGCATCTGATGAGAGGACCTCACAGCACCAATCTCCTGATGTCAGCTGAATCACTGAGTACTGAGCTTTTTATATTTTTATAAAACTGTGTTAAGTCATTGGTTTTTCAAGTGTTGCTTCTGAGGAGAGCTGAACAAAAATTAAAAATGTCCAACTTGTGGGAAATTCTAATGTGTTGACATTTGTTTTCATCCCAAATTAGAATGAAAAGTCAAAAATATCATTTTTTCCCCATGAAATGAAACTGATCTGACAAACTTTCATTGGATAATGTTAATATATTTTGTTTCAACTTACTTTGACATTAAACTGCATCAGCCTAATGTGCAGCAATGCCTCACGTGAGTTGTAGTTTTGTGCCTAATGTCTCCTTTAGGCCAGGCTCTCTGGCTATGTTGTATTTCCCATGATGCACTGCATGGCTCTATTAGAGGAGGATTATGGGAATGAGCTTAACGCCACTGGGAACAGGTTAAAACTAAACCACAAAATTCCATCTTAAAATGAATTGAGTCCGTACAGAAGGTTGCATCACCTTAAGCTACATGGATTAACCCCCTTAATTTATGTTTAACTGCTGCAAATTTCTTTTGTGGGCATGTTTTAAGGATAACTAGTCTTTGCAGTTAATCTATTCTATGATCATACCAACTACCTGCAAGTGGATTCGGGCTGTGTTATAAATCTCAGAGTCATGTGTTTCCCCCTCTGCATTTCCAAAAAAGTGAAGTCACAAAATTCAGGGATCTTGCTGGTGTATCAGGCTTAGTTCAGCTGATTTTTTAAGTGGGATAACAGTACAGAAACCACCATTTTCTGAGGACAGTTCACTAGCAACTCAGGGTACAGTGTTACTTCGAAATATCTTATTTTGAATTAGTTAATTCAAAATAGGTTATTTTGAAATAACACATCTACACACAAAATGCATTTCGAAATAGCGTTTTGCTATTTCGAAATAGCGCATCCACACTGAGTGGACAATGAATTGCATTGAAGACCGGCTGAAATCAGGTCCAGAAGGGCATCAGGTCAGGAGTTTATTTGTGTGGCTGCTGCCTGAGGCTTGTGCTTAAAGGGACCTCTGCCCCAGGCAGCCAGTTCTTAGCTTTCCCTGCTTGCTTGCCTACCTCAATGAGGGACAGCAAAGCATTTGTGTCTCTGAGTGCTCTGGTTGCCCTCACTCAGGACACCACAGCACTCTGCAACATGGAGCCGGAGCTGCCCCTGGGCACTCGGGAGCTTTTTGTGAATGCGTTGACGTGAGCCTGGCTGCACTTTCTGCAGGCTGCCATCCAGGAGGCCCTGTGGGAGAGCTTCCACCCTGAGGAGCACTAAGAGCCTCCCTGGTCTGCCCCACTGGGGGCTTGTGCTTCATTCCTCCCCCACATCATTCTACTTACCCTCCCAGCCCCCCTTCCTGATGTCAAATAAAATACACGTATTTTCTTGAACATAAACTCTCTTTATTTAACAAAACTGCGGGGGGAGGAATGAAACTGGTGACACTAGAGAAAGGAGGTGGGAGAGGGGAGGAAAGAGGGTGGGAGAGGGGAGGAGGAAATCTGGGAGGAAGGAGGTGGAAGGGGAAAGCAAGGGGAAGAAGGGGGAGGGGAAGCTCAGGGCTCAGGGTTGGGGGGTTTTGCCAGACCAACTTGATTTTCATGCAAACCTGCTCCTGGGTTCGCATGTGGCGTTTGGTGGCCAGGCTGGCAGCTATCCTCCCATAGACAGCTGCATTCCTCCATCCAGTGCAGAGATTATGGACATTGGGGGCATCCCCCCCAAACCTAAAGGTCCACCCTGATCTCCACCCTGGACCAGGAAGGCGCCTGCCTTCTCCAGGCCCTGGCAGGCTCCTGGGGGCTGGCAGACTGCTCTTGGGGAGCGGCGGAGGGCTGGCTGCCAGTGGCTTCCTGGTTCATGTTTTGGGGCCACTGGGTCAGGGGCAGTGACTGCTGGCTCTGGGGTGGCAGGCTTGGAGCTGGCACAGGCACCATGGCCAGAGTCAACCCCTTTAAGGGCTCTGGGGATGGAAGGGAGAAAGAGGAGTGTTCTTCTTTGAGGCTGGAGCGGCCGCCAGGGCACCCTGGGAAGGCTGGAGGCCCCCTATTTCGAAATAAGTGTCCACACAGCACTTATTTCGAATTAGATATTTCGAATTTGGAGTTATTCCTCATAGAATGAGGTTTACCAAATTCGAAATAAGTGCTCCACTATTTCGAATTTATTTCAAAATAGCGGTTTGGCTGTGTAGATGCTAGTAAAGTTAATTCGAAATAATGGTTGTTATAACGTACCCTAAAAGAGGACTCCTGTAGTTCACTAGTCATTTTCCATGAGATTAAAATTTACATAATTTCTGAAAAGTAACATTTTCCTTTAGGGAAGTTCCTATTTAAGTTATATGCAATTGTTTCCTCAGGAGTCGGATTAATTTTGATGAACTTATTACATCTTATGCATCAGAGCCTCATTTTACATTAACTGATATCTGAAGCTCTATTGACCTCAGCGGAGCTACGCTGATTTACTTGTTGGGGATCCAAAGACTATAGGACAGGTGTGTGCATAATCAGGCCACAGGGGCCAGGTGGGGCCTGCCATGCATCTCTCTCCAGTCCATCCAGGTGATTAGCAGAGGTGCATACTTGCAGCTGGCAGTGTATGTTCAGCTGCCCCTCCCCCACCGTGTGCTATCCTGTGGCCAAGCTGCTCCCAGGATTCTCCTGCTAGTTGTGCAGAGGGAGGGGGGAGAATGGAAGGGAGAGGGGAGTGCTGAATTCAGGGTGCCCCCTGCCCCTATACTCCATTTCTGCAGAGCAGAGATCAGAAGTAGGGAGACACATGGGAAATTGATCCAGTCTGAAGCATGGATGGTAAGTGACTCAGATGAATGCAGAGCATGGCGGGATGGGGGAAGACAACAGAGCAGGACGGATTTCCCTTGAAGAGACAGCATATGGCTACTCTCAGAAATGTATCCAGCAGCAGCCAGTGCGCGCATGCACACACACACACGCAGTGTCACTGTCACACATACCCACAGGCGGCCCGTGAGCCTAGGAGAGCTAGGCAGCTACCTATGGTGCCACTCGCCCGGGCGCCCGATGATGATGTCATGGCCATTGACGGCCGTGCAGGCAGGAGCACCGATTGTGCCACCCCGCCTAGGGCTCAAGCTGCCACAGCTGGCCTCGGGCCACTCCTGCACTTACCCAGTCTGTGCCACACACTGTATCACACACAGTCACTATCACATACTCACTGCCACACACACTCAGGGTATGTCTACACTACAGAGTTAGTTCGAACTAACGCGTCTAGAACTAAAAACTAGTTCGAATTAGCGTTTTGCTAATTCGAACTAGCATGTCCACATTGAGTGGACCCTGAACAGGGCTTAAGGATGGCCGGAAGCAGTGCCGGCAGGGCATCAGAGGAGGACTTAGAGCGTGGAGATGCTGTCCCAGGCTAGCCGAGGGCTGCGCTTAAAGGGACCCGACCCCCACCCCGGACAGACAGTTCTCAAGGGTGCCCCGCTTGAAAACCAGTCCTGGCTTGGAGTGCCCTGAGTGCCCACACTGGGCACATCACAGCACTCAGCCATCAGACCGGCTGCACTTGCCGCAGGCTGCCATCTGGAGAGAGGGGGCAATTGGGGGGCTGCAGGAGAGCTTCCACCCCCAGAAGCCCGCAGAGCCAGCCCAGTCCTCCCCATCGGGGGCTCATACCCCATTCCTCCCTCACCTCCTTCCACTTACCCTTCCCTAGCCCCCCTTCCTGATGTACAAAATAAAGATAACGTTTCTTCCACCATTGACTCTGTCTTATTGAACAAAACTGGGGGAGACTGGGAAAAGGAGGAGGGAGAGGGGAAGAGAAAGGCTGGGAGAGGGGAGGGCAACTAACATGATCAGGGGTTGGGAACAGGTCCCAGATGAAGAGAGGCTACAGAGACTGGGACTGTTGAGCTTAGAAAAGAGGAGATGGAGCGGGGACAGGATAGAGGTCTCTAAAAGCAGGGGTTGGGTGGAGAGGGTGCATTCAGAAAAGTTCTTCATGAGTTCCCATAAAGAAGGACCTGAGGACACCAAAGGAAAGGAATGGGTAGCAGGCTTGAAACTAGTAAGAGAAAGTTGTTGTTCTTGACAAAACAAATAGTTAACCTGTGGAACTCCTTGCTGCAGGAGGCTGTGAAGGCTACAACTAGAACAGAGTTTAAAGGGAAGTGAGATCAAGTCATGGAGGTTGGGTCCATGGAGTAGTCTTAGCCAGGGGGTAGGAGTGGTGTCCCTGCCCAAAGTTTGTGGAAGGCTGGAGAGGGATGGCACGAGACAAATGGCTTGGTCACTGTCTTCGGTCCATCCCCTCCAGGGTCCCTAGGGTTGGCCGCTGTCGGCAGACAGGCTACTGGGCTAGATGGACCTTTGGTCTGACCGAGGACGGCCATTGTAAGCTCAGGGCTCAGAGTCGGGGGTCTCAGTGGACCCCCTTGATTTTCATGCACACCTGCTCCTGGGTGGCCAGGGTGGCATCTCTCCTGCCCTAGACGGCCACTTTCCTGTGCCTAGTGCGGAGATCGTGGACGAGGTCAACGATGTCTGCACTAGCCCAGGAAGGTGCCCACCTCTTGCGGTCCCGGGCAAGCTCCCGGGAGCCGCCAGCCTGGTCCCGGGAAGAGGGGGTGGGCTGGGGGACATCAGGTGGGTGGCTCTGTGCCGTGCCAGGTGCAGGGTCTGCTGGCTGGGTGCTGGCAGGCTTGCACCTGGCACGAGCACCGTAGCCAGCCCGTGCCCCTTTAAGGGGTCCGGGGCCGGGAGGGGGGCAATAGAGTTTCCCTGGTGTTGGCCAGAGTGGCCACCAGGGAAAGCTGGGGAGGGCTAGCCTCCCACTAGTTCGAATTAAGGGGCTACACACCCCTTAATTCGAACTAGTAAGTTCGAACTAGGCTTAATCCTCGTAAAATGAGGTTTTCCTAGTTCGAACTAAGCACTCCGCTAGTTCGATTTAAATTCGATTTAAATTCGAACTAGCGGAGCGCTAGTGTAGCGCCTATGAATGTTAGTTCGAACTAACGTCCGTTAGTTCGAACTAACATTGTAGTGTAGACATACCCTCAATCTTTGTCACAAAGTCGGTCTCTCATGCACAAAGTGTCTCTCACACTCAGAACACATTCTTTTTCTGTAGTCCTCAGCCCTTTCTGGCCAAGGCCTCCCCCTTCAGGGGGCCTTGAGCCAGCCCGTGACAACATACCAAAATTTCTGAAGAGGCCCCCTATGAATATTATTGCTTATCCTTGCTTTAGGAGGTACTTCAGCACTCCTTTTTTACACATAGTGCACTGGAATAAAAAAGGTTGGAAAAGGAAAAACTGCATCCATTTTCCCCCTCAGATGAGCAATATTGATGCTCACCTGGTAAGTGGTGAGGAGACACAGTTTTCATAAAAACAAAACAGATTTTTTTTAAAAAATTTTTACAGTTGATATTTGTGGGCTTCGAGCTGAAAAGAGAGGTTATGTGGGCTACTGACAGTGAGAAATCCCAACAAAAGAAGCAATAAAACAAATTTCTAATCTGCTCACTCACTTCAGCTATAATTGATACAATATGGCAGAATTTGACCTAATGACCACAAAACCTGCATGGCATGCTGTGCTCAATAGTCTCTGAATGAATATAAGTTCACACCTCCTCGTTGGCCTCAGTTCACTGCAGCTTGGTCACTGGGGCTTTTAAAATAACAGTAAAGCTTAAGTAGGAACATGTGGTTAGAAAAATGACAATAAAATCACTAGTGCAGATATTATCAAAATATAATCTTACCACTTGCCCTGTGAGAGGGTCATAGAATCTCTGTAAAAGCTGAACGGAAGTGCTTTTCCCACATCCACTGCTGCCAACAAAGGCCACAGTTTGTCCTTTCTCAATTTGAAGAGATAAGTCTTGCAGGATGGGAACATCTGGGCGAGATGGGTAAGTGAAGGACACTTCATGGAACTCTAAACTTCCTCTGAATGTGGCCTGTGAGAAGAGATTGGCAACATGGTCAGGTCACAGGTTCTAAAACTTAAACAAATGAAGTCTTTAAACAGTTGCCTTAAAAATCACATAAGTTAAATATTTATTACAGACAAATTCCAAAATGTCCAGGCTATCCTCAAATGCCCTGTTTTCACCCCATGATTTTTAAACTGTCCTGAGGATGCTGTTCCAAACAACACACCACTGTTCTTCATTTCTATTCCTCCATAATCAATCTTTAATTTTAGGTCTCTGATTCCATGCTTACATTTCCAGGAAAAGTTGCTGCTCAGTCTCAGCATGGAAGACAGCGGTACCAGCTGATTCTGTCTTTGGATGTGGTAACAGCTTTGCAGGATCAAGCAATGTAAAACCAACTAAACCACAACATAGATATATGCCTATCCCCAAAGAGTTCTGTAAGACTTGTGATATTAAAAAAAACCCAAACCCCAAACAACATATGGCTCATTCACAGTCTGATTCTATCACTGTGTCTGCAGAGGGTGTTCCCATTGACATACCAAAGCAGATTGTCATCTTCAAAATACAAAAATATTTAATCTAGTGACACATGCCTTATGGCCTATGAGGGAGGGGCTCAGTGTCTCAAGAACTTTGACTATGTCATCCTTGTTCTGATTCTTGTCTTTTTTATGATACTTGTATGTGAGTATGTGTATATAACAAGCACCACCATTAGGGTCGGGGCCTTATTATATTGGGCACTGTACAAACATATCATAAAAGCCAGTTTCTGCCCACAAAGAACTTACCCTATGACACCCTGATACTGCAACTTGTTCGGCACTTGGAGGCCCGCTGCCCATTGAGGGAGGCGCAGCGTAAGGGCCTGCCTGTGTGGCACATGTTACAGGATCAGAGCCTACATAGGAGACATGACAGGAGGGGTGGATGTAGAACACAACAGAGAATGTGAAAGAAGAAAACAAGGGTGAGTATTAGGAGCACAAGGCTTTATATATTTGGTACAGTGTACAACATGGCAGGGATACAATCAGTCACTAACAGGCCACTTATTATTAGGTGTTAATATAGTTTAAGCACAGCTGTAATATAAATAACAATAGCACCAAGATGATGAATGGATAAAAGGCTTGTCATCCCACCATAGCTCAAAATAGCCACCTTGCCAGCCTCTCTTTCTTTTATTCTAAGCAGAAGCTGCAACAAGGTGAGATAATTGCTAGCAACTAGGACACATGGATACATTTAGAACCGAAATTGCACTCACCGGCTCATGTCCTTCTTGGCTGTAGCTATCAATGGCTGGTGTCCTTTCAAACAGAGCAAACAAATGTGCGGCCCCTGATTTGGCTTTGGCATATTCAGGTGCAAAGGTTAATGTCTCACCAAGTGCCATAGCACCATATGTAATTGCAGAAAAAACTCTATGGGAAGGAAAAGGTTTCAAAACACAGTAACGTCTGGTTAGATGTCAGCTTCATTCAGCGAGGCAAAAACAACAGAAGAACTAGTGCTGTGGTCACCAACCAGTAGATTGCGATCTACCGGTAGATCTCGGAGGCTCTAAGAGTAGCTCTTGAGCCCTCTCTGAACTGCGCGCCTGCGCAGTACATTTACATTAGATTTCCTCATTTGAAGAGCAGCTACTCACTGAGCAACAGCACAGGTGACTAGCTGCGAGGAATGGTGGGATTTTTTTTTAAAGTAGCAGTATAAGGATTGGGGATAGCAAATGATGGAAAAGAGGAGAATAGAGAGGGCGGGGCTTCAAGGAAGGGGCAGGACGGTAGATCTTGGCTTGGTCTGTCATTTAAAAGTGATCTTGGGTGTAAAAAGGTTGGAGACCACTGCACTAGTGTCTCAAAAGTGGTGACATGTAGCACACATTTAAGTAGTAAAAGAAATTAGTGCAAGACACTTTTTCCTCTAATAACCACCATAAACCAGATGACCATGGAAGATTGTATATTAGAAATTGGGAATTAAAAGGATGACACTGGGCTTTGCCTTGTGACCCACAAGACTTTCATGTCCCCCGTCACCTCTACATGGATCAGCAGCTGCAGTAGCCCCATAGGGATCCAAAATGGATAAGACTAATCCATAGATGTCCTAGACATTCTTCATTTCCCTCCACATCTCTCACTGGAGAGCAAGTGTGTCAGTGGCACCACCAGAACCCAAGGCAGGAAGACCAAGAGGGAAAGATGTTGCTGTGACTCAGGAACTCTTCACCTCAAGTTCTTCTCACCCTGATGGAGAGCAGCAGTGGCAAAAATCTGAACTTGGGGGGCTTAGGAATTCTCTGACTGATTGTTCTTTTGTCGAGATGCATGACTGGAGATAATAAGACCAAGCTCTCAGAATGAAGAGAAATTAAAAGAGGAGCGTTTGGAAGTCCAAATAGCTACAAGGGATCTACTTCTTTAGGAGCTAGGAATTCTGGTAAAAAATGGGAGTTGTTAGATTCTTCACTAAAAAAAAAAAAATCAATTAATGCCCACAGGAAATGACCATGCTTTCTTAGTTGACAATGTTATTTAATAAATCGATGCAGCTATAATAAACACAAACCCAAAACAAACTAACCAAAACCAGTCAAACAAGAATGCCCATTGTGCATGTAACACAGCTTGGGTTTGTTCTATGAGAGTGAGTGAGGAATGGATTCTGGAGGATGCAGGGAAAAATTATGTATAAAGGAATAGCTTGGTTAGGAATGTAGTGGAATTAAGTAATATGTCTGGCTAGGTCTACACTATTGGGTTTAATCAGAAAAAGGTACGCAAATTGCGCTCTGCAATTTGTGTAGCTTTTTCCGATTATTTTTCCAGAAGAGGCTTTTCCGCCTTTGCCAAATGGCGGAAAAGCCTCCCCTTTCGGAGGAGCCCTTATTCCTCATGAAACAAGGAATACAGGGTTCCCCGAAAGAGCGCATTTGCTCTTCTGCGAAAAAAAGCAGAAGAGCAAACGTGTTCCTTGGATGTGGTGGAGTTTTTTCAGGATACCTCTGGTATCCTGGAAAACCCCCACAGTGTAGACGTATAGGATTATATAGCAAGATTAGTCTAAATTTTAATATTGACCTATGTCCTAGGGCTGGATGAGACTTGCTTCCCTATTTGTCTGCTAGAAATGGGATAGGGAAATCTCATTTAAAAATTATGTACTTGGATGGGCTAGACCCAAGAATCTGGCCCATATTATTAAATTATCACTTTATTCTGCCCAACTGAACTGAATAATCCTATAATTTGAGTATTGCAAATTTCTTGCCTGGCTTCTTTATTCCTTTGCCTCCATTGTTTACAGCTGTCACTTGAGATAGTTAGGGTGTAAATTCACTGGATAGTAACCACATTTACCTGTGAAACATTTAGTAAAATTTTGGGTGCTATCAAATAAATATATAAAGAACTGCTTAATATTTCAAAAATACATTATCCTTTTACATTCCTCACCAAAATAAATACATAAGTATATAAATACAAAATAAAGTCCTGCATCAGCAAAAATAATGTTTAATGTAGCCATGTAAACAGCATTGATGCTTAGATTGATTTTCCCACAGGTATTTGCAAGAAGACACTATAATCCAGTGGTTTTCAAAGTTGGGTCGCGGGCCCACCTGGGTAAGCCATTGGCCCATTTAAAAAAAAATAGGGATACCTGCAGGAGGGCTTACATACGGGACTGCCCCTTTAAAAAAGGGATATCTGGTCACTCTATATATACACAGCATGCCGTAGCTATGACCAAATTGAGCTACATATAATAGATACATGTGCTTCAAGAATTTTTGCAGAGATTATATAGTCAGGTTTAAGCATTGATTTTTAAGGGCCAGTTATTCACACCTCATGTTTTATGTTATAAAAAGCAGAGGTTGTCATCATTTAATAATAAACCTACTCTGAGTGAAAGACTACAGAAACTAAAAATCATGTTTTAGCAGATAGATGAAGATTGTGATATTTTGATCTTGTTAATTGGGTTCTGGATCATAATCTTCATTTTATATTAATCATCAGATGGAAGCTAAGTTTCATATGCTCATCTTCTATACTGACAGTCAGGGCCCTGTAATGTCTCTCACATTGGGCACCAACAGCTTTTTGAAAATGTAAGACCTTTAGTTTCCAGGGTGCTTTGGGCCCAGTAACTGCAAGTTTCAACAACAAAAAGGGGGATTTTAAAACATGTGGACTGTTCATCTGGTATTTCTCTTGTGTTGACTCAAACCTGAGCCATTATGTTCCACAATCAGAGTCTTAATTTAGTAGCAAAGATTACATGTACTGTAATCCTAATAAGATCTTTATTGTCCCTGACATAGTTTCAAAGACCTTGTTCAGCCATCATTTCCATGACGTGGGCTCTAATATTCTTATAAGTTAAAAAGAGAACTGCACAATACAACTCTTATATAAAGTAGGCAAACACAGTATTCCTTCATGAGGATTATCACACTCAGTTTAGGTCATGTTACAGTTAAGCAAGAGGGTGTGCATCCAATACAAAGAAAGAGAGGGAAACAGGGCAGTCAAAGAATATGTGCATGGTTTCTGACTGGGTACCAATACTTTATCTTTTTCAAGAGTTTATCTGCAAATTCTGGCTCCTGTCAGTGTACAAGTGCACCACATAATCTTTCTTGTGCTTGCTTCATCATATGTATCAAACAAGTAAATAGCAGTAAGGAAGAGGACTTGCTGAGTGAGCCATGCACAGTCCCTGAGGGACTAGCTTCTATGGCTGACTGGAGGATGACAATTGTGTTTTGCAGCAAACTTTGAGGTTTCAAATATTTTCATTCTGCATTAGAATAAAAATAAAACCCTTTCATGAAAGTGGATGTATGTCAGTCCCAGCTTGCTCCAGTCTGGGGCCATTGTGTCTCTGCATTTTAAATGTAGCAAGAGCAGAGTGGCTCATACTATATTTAAAATGCAGAGCTACAGCGGTCCTGGCTCTGTCCTGGCTTGCTCCAGTCTGGGACCAATCCCCTGCCTGTAGCTCTGCTGTTTAAATGTAGTAGGATCTCGGCTGCCTGCACATCTGGCTCCTACAAACTGCAGAGCTGAATGGGGACTGGTCCCTGACCTGCGCAAGTTGAGACAGAGCACCTTCCCTTATTGATTAATCCTGTAGTTGTCAAATTATATTGGCTACATGATTAGTCAATTAACTGCCTTTTAACATGCTTACTCCTCAGCAAGCATTGTCCCATTTCAGGGATATAGATGCTGTCAATCCTTATAGGAGGAATAGGTGCTTTGTAGCATCACCAAACTTCACTGGGCAACTTTTAGCTGCCAGAAACCTTTAGTCTCTCAACTTTCTGAGAATTAATCGGATCCAATATTGTGAAAGCCAGTGCTGACAGAATAACTTCCATTAGCATGCTTTATTGTCTGCTTGTTCCTGTTGTTATGACTCTTTCTGGTTTCTCATTGTCGATTGCAAAACACAGCAGGCATTGCCAGGAAAATAGCCACTCTTCTAAAGCACAGCGCGGTGTCAGAATGCCAATCATTTTCAGCATAAAACCAGCCTGCCCCACTCCTGCAACTGTGGCAGGAGGTACCGTCCAGAGAGCCCTCAGCTTTCTGTGTGCCATTATGCCTGCTGAAACCTGATAGGACAACACATGGCTAGTGCTTGGAGCAGGTGGCTAATAAAAGAGGGTGTATTTTACTTTAACTTCAACTAATGCCACATTTTTGAAATAGGAGCTTCATGACATGCCAGCTGCCAGTGTCACTGCCAGCCAGGGATTTCTGTGATCAGTTTTAAACATATAAAAGGATCAGTTTGTACAAGGCAGGGTTATTGTGGAGAAAGCCACACAGGAAGACTTTCAGAGTGCCTGAAATTCATGAAGATACTAAGTATCATATAGGAATGGCCATTCCTATCAGACTAGTGGCCTGTTGATGCCACTGTCCTGTCTCCAGTAGTGGCCAGAAACAAAGGCTTTAGCAGAAAGTGAGAACCCAACCCATAAAGGATTATGTTCTCTAAAGTAAACCTGCTGTGTGAAGTTAGGTCCCTCTGGAGTTTCTCACATACAGGGGCCAACAGCCAACACAGACCTCACCCACCTTGTGTGGGGGCACAACTCTGCATCCTCGGAAGGTACAGGGCCTCAAGTAGAAGGGGAGTGGGAGGGCGGAGGCAGCCAACCCCCAGCACTGCCCTGACTGCAGTGTGCCCTCTCCAGCCCACAGAGCTGCGGGTAATGGGGCCCTAGCGCAGCAGTGGCAGGAGTCCTGGGCCGCTTTGAATTGCTGGGCCCTGGGGTAACTGTTGCCTTTGTCCTCCCATGAGCAGGTCTGCTCCCATACATTCTTTTCCATTCCGTGTCATCTGCTCACTCTTTCACCATATTACTTAACACCCGTCCTAGTATTAACCCTCAGGGCATCCCACTGGTAACATTCTTTGCAGGTTAAAAATGGATAATTGATTCTTACTCTTAGTATTCTGCTCTTAACCAGTTTCTATCCATGACAGAACTTTACCTCTCACCTCAAGGCTTCTTCATTTCTTTAACAGCCTCTTGTGAGGGGCATTGTCAAAGGGTTCTTGAAAGCTTTAACAGAATATTCACCCTCTTGGATCCTTCAGCATGTCTCAACAGACTATAGGTCTCACCGGGATAAAAAGCATCACTGCTATTAATGGGATTTTAAAACTTCACAACGCTTCTTTCTTATCACAGTTCTCCTTTTCATTACGATCAGGCATTTGTGAGCACAACAACCTTGTGGCAAACAGCTTCTCTTTTCTCTGAAAAGCTTGTCCACACATTTGTCACAGATTTCTCTACTACTTGCTCAGCCTCCTGGTGATGGGACCGACTTGAAAGGTAACTCTCATTATTATTGTGGTAGACAGCTATCTTCTAGATATACTGGAACAGTGTCACTAAAGACTCCTGCAGTTACTGGAGAGCTATGGCTACTTTTAATTATCTGAGCACTCCACTTGCTAAGGGGTTATTGGAGCGTTTAAGATTTGTTGATGTACCATCAGATTACAGAACATCTTTTCAGTCTAAAAGATGTGAATTGGTGTCATTTAATCAAAAGAACTCATAATGTTTTTAAAGGAAAGTTTAAAGTAGATCCAAGGGAGAGGCGCATTTGGATATATAATAAAATGTTGTGGCAAAACCCAGGCAGATTCAAATGGGACAAAATGCCTAGAATTCTGCTTTGAAGTAAATGATACCAATTCAGATAATTGCATTACTAAAGAATATGTCAGCATTTGCCACACAGAGATGCTGTCTGGTGGTTTCGACTTCTAAGTACTGGCGTCACTGTAGTTTCCCAGTATCCACAAGACAGGCCTTGTGTCTGTTGTAAAACTTTATATTTTAAAAAGTTCACATAAGGAGGAGGAGAGGATGAGGCCACTTTATATGTCTGAAAGCCCCTATGATTTTGGCAAACTGATAAAGAGACCTTCAGCTAGAGAACATTTGGGTGTCTGTGCTTTATGGTTAGAAGTGCTTGCTCCTGTGCTTCATCAGTATTTTAGGTAGGTGGGTGTGAAGAAGGTGACAGAAGCAGCATGGTTCCTCCGAGTTCTTCTTACAAGTTATGCTAATAACCAGGCTGGCAAGCAATGGCTTGTGCTTTAACCAGATTGCAACATTTTCAGATGTAAAAATAAGCAGCACAAGAGACATTAGGCCAGTCTGATTTAAACACATTGCCGACTGCAACAGCAGCACTCCTGATTTACACAAGTGACAGCAAGCATAGACTCACTTTCTATTTTGATTAGTTTTAATGGTTCAGTGATGGATCTTTGGCTAGTGAGAGGAACCCTCTCTTTCTTGTGTGCTGCACTCTGTCCAACAGCAGAGCTTTCCTTCACTGTTTCGTGAGTGGCAATATTCCTCTACCACCACCTCTCTGTCACAAACAGCCATGCTGAAAACTTAACCATCTTCATTACTGTGATTTCTCTGTCTGCCTCTCCCTCTCCTGGGTGGCTGTTTTAAGTTCTTGATCATTTGCCATGCAGCTTTGTCTGATGTAGGTTGCCAATAACTACCCACATATTATTAGCATATATGATTAGGCAGAGAAAGGATAAACAAGATATGCTGCTAGACTGTGACACCATATCCAGGCAGGCTCCAAAAATGTGTCATCTACTGAATAACTTTGCTCCAAAAATTGAATGTGTCTGTGCCCCATTTCCCAGTAAGAACTATCCACACATTTTCCTGCTCAGTACCCCAAAATGCAATGGGGATAACCAGACAGAAAGAAGAATGGCTCTGCAGCTGTGAATGGCTAATGTAGGGAAAAATACTGCCATAAACTGTGAATCTGTTTTCAAGTGGTTTTCATTTTATAGGCTACATCTAGACTGCAGGCTTCTTTTGGAAGAAACCTTTCTGGAAGAGAATTTTGGAAAAAACTTCTTCCGAAAGAGAGCGTCCACACGGCAAAAGTGCATCGAAAAAGTGATCTGCTTTTTCAAAATATAGCATCCACACTGAATTTAAGCTGTGATTACTATGGATGGAGTGGCCACCAGAGCACCCGTGCTTTTTCCTCTTTCTTCTTCTTTCGAAAGAGCTCCCTCTTCCCCATCCACACACGCCTTTTTCCAAAAGAGCTCTTTTGGAAAAAGTCTTCTTCCTCGAAGAAAGAGGTTTACCAATGTCAGAACCAGGGGTGGATGAGAGTGCCGCGGGGCCCAGGGCAGCAAAATTTCGTGGGGCCCCCCCTTTGACACAGCACATGCGCCGTGGTGCCAAGGCGCATGTGCGGGGCCTTGGGAAGCACGGGGCCCGGGGCAGCCGCCCCACTCGCCCTGCCCTAAATCCGCCATTGGTCAGAACAACCCCTCTGTTCTTTAAATTTTTTTTTGAAAGAACGCAATTGCAGTGTGGATGTAACTGAAGTTTTTTCAGAAAAATGGCTGTTTTTCTGAAAAAAAAAACCTCTGTAGTGTAGACATAGCCATAAAGAAAGGAATTCACAACCCTCCACACATTTTAAAATTTCTCAAGAAGATCCAAAACCTCACATCCAGGTGCAATAGAGTGAAGCCCTTTGCTATCTTAGGGCTCCAATGCACAAAGTGCACACTGTGAATTGGCAGAGGTGCTGGCACTAACGTGTTGGGGATGCATCCACACCTCCTGTCATGAAGTGGTTTCTATCATATACAGGCTTTACAGTTTGGTTCAATGACTCAGCACCCCCACTGCACAAATCGGTCCAGCCGCCTGTGCATTAGGCACATAGGAATATGGGAAGTACCTTCATCCTCAATGATGAAGTTTGATGGCCTTTATAGGCTCCATCTGTTGATGGCAGGGAGCAAGCTCCAATCATTCCCTGGCCCATGGCTGCTCTGTCCCCAGGTACCCCAGGTACTATAAAATGAGCTCTATGCTGTGAGAATGCAGCCCCCTTGTTGTACAGCTGAACTGTCCTGGTCTTGTGTGTCCCTGTAGCAGGATTTGCCCCAGGGGGCTGGTTTGGATATCCTTTGGATCAGCGGTAGAACCTCAATTTAATAGTAGACACGGCTCTATGTATTTGAGACACCAGAAATAGGCTACAAACAATACTTCAGTAAATAACTTTCTCAGGCCTCCATTCTGCAGATAGGACTACATGGACAGATCCTTGTGCAGAGCATCACTGATTACTCTCTGCAGGTAAATCTAGTGTTCCACTTTGTTTCTGCAAACAAACATGCGTGGGAAACATTGAAACTATTTTACATGCTGAATTTACTAAAATTAACAAAACTTGTCAAAAACATTTAAGGCTTGAGGTACAGCTATTGGTACTAAAGTGCTCCAAGGGGGCTGGCGTTGTATTTAAATAACAAATATAGAAAACAAACAAACTCACTTTCAAATCTAACACTAATTTATCTCTGACAGCATTGTGAGATGCGGAGGGTGGTATTGGGGGATTTCTTCAGGGGTCTATGTATAAAATGGCACACTTTGAATATTTATTAATTCATATTACTCACGTGAAGACGCTCTCAGGGGTCATTCTTCCAACTGTTATTAAGTACGCCCCAAATCGAAAGCTTGCCGCATAGGTGAAATACATAAAAGCTTGGCTGAATGCATAACAGGAACCGTAGATCTGAGCTTTCTTCTGAGCATTTCTGCAACATACAGCATTTACAAAATCCTGAACAAACTTTAAAAATATGAGGGACCATCTATTTATTCAGAGAGAAACTAGGCTTCTGTATGCTGTAGCTAGAACAGTTTCACTCCCAGGTGTGCTACAGAGGCTGCATAGAGTAGACACCTCAACATTTCCCTAGAGTTGAAAGCACACTCAGGCTATGTCTAAGCTGCAGGGAAAGGTCGGTAAAAGATACGCAAATTGTGAACCGCAATTTGTATATCTTTTTCTGCTTTTCTTCCGAAAGAGGCTTTTCCGACATTTGGCCCATCTACACAGGGCCAAATGTAGGAAAAAAACCCTCTTTTGGAACATCCTTTTTTCCTTGTAGAATGAGGTTTACAGGGATGTCGAAAAAATGCATCCGAATTTTTTATTTGGAAAAGCAGATACACTCCTTGGACTTGGCAGAGCTTAGGTATCCCATAAAAGCTCTGCAGTGTAGACATAACCATAGATGTCAAAAAAGCAATGTACCAGTCTTAGCCTGAATTCATATTTACAGGTGTTGGCAGGATTGGATCCTAGAACTGCAAATTTATATTGCATATTTGACTACCCCAGTCTTCCCACTCAAGCATCTTTTCAGTGAGTTTAAGAGAAATTGTGCCAAGGCACAAAAGATAGTGATGTGTTCTAATGACATTACAACAAAATTTGGTGCCTTATGGATTATCTAGATCAAGGTGCAAGCTCTTTCATTCATTCCTCAAGCTGATACCCTCCCTAACAAAAACAGCCATATGATGTAGTAATATGGCTTCCCCCCCCCTCTGCAGACTATTAATATAATGCAATATTTTAAATGGATAAAATAAAATGAAAAAGTCAAAAGGGGGCAATTACAGTGCAGGAAAGAGCAATGCATGTGGTCTCAACATGACTGATAACCACTGGGGTTGCCTGGCTTAACAGGACATGAATAATTTCTGACCTGTATGGCGTCTTCAGGTTTTCTTCATACATTTGTTCAAAAGTGCTCTCTCTAGTTAATGAAGCAACTGTTCTAATGTTCTCCACAGCTTCAGTTGCTACCTTTATTTAAAACAGGAAAAACAAAGACAGAAGGAAATGGAAAAGAAATCACCATTGATCCTTTCATTTATAAGGGTAAAATGAATGAAACAAAACAAACATCCTGGTTTTTGTTTGTATAAAAGCTTAAATCACAGAAATGCAGGTGCTTTTACTTCAATGTTCCTAACCCCAGATATATACTCATGACTTAAATGTGAAAAGTTAGGCAGAGATTTTCTGGTCTGGCTCAGGGGGTACATCACCCGAGTCTTGGAATGGTAAGCAAGAGTGAATTCTTGTTGATTTGTGTGTGTGGGTGTTGGCTTCATTATTTTTAGAACAAAATTAGACTAGAAGTACTGGTGGGGTATTAGCATAATCCCTCTAATTTTTTCCATCCATGAGTTGAATATATTTTATTATGTGCTCTGAAGCATGTATGGATGTGCACCATCAATAGAAACATATACTGATGGCTGTGGAGGCTCTGCTAATCAGCTGGACAGCATTTATATCTCTCTGGGGTGGCTGTCCAAGTGCTCAGTTTAAAGGGAACACTGACTCCCTCCCACCATATTAGGGGTGGACAACCTAAACTTGAGAAGGAGCCAGAATTGACAAATGACATTGCCAAAGAGCAACAGTTCTATGTCACCAACCATGATCATCTCCCCACCACCACTCTCAGCACATACCGCCCACTGGCAGCCCCACCGATCTGTGCCTCCTTCTCCTTTTCCTCCCAGCCACTGTGATCAGGTCTCTTCCTCCAGCTCTCACACTGGAGGGGGGGAAGCATGGGAGTGCAGGCTCAGTGGAGAGGATAGGAAGTGGCAGGATCCTTGGGTGAAAGGGCCTAGAGCAGAGCTGGGGGTTGAACTGTGAGCACCCTCCGGCCTAGTGGGAAGTTGGCATCGGTAGCTCCAGCCCTGAATTTGGTACCTATGTAAGGAGCCACATATTAACTTCTGAAGAGCTGCATGTGGCTCTGGAGCCACAGGTTGGCCAACCCTGCACTATATCAACTGAAACAGGAAGATTTGCAATAGCACCTTGGGAATCCAACTCATGGACTGAGACACTGTTGTACTAGACACTGTGCAAATTAAAGAACACAGTGTGTATGTGTACGTGGGTGTGGGGGGGAGGGGGCGGGAGGATGAAAACTACTCACATTCTTCATTTGTCCCATTAGATTAAACACGTTACGAAGAAGCTGTGTTTTACCTTTCCTGCTCGTTGCAGTTCCTTTTTATCTCGGTTGGCAAATCCAGTCAATGCACTGGTTTCTAGCATCCCAGTCACAGCAAGCACAGGGGCCATCACTAGGTTCAGCAGAGTCATCTCCCACCCATATATAAAAGAAATGATGACCGACAATCCCATGCTGGAGATGTTTTGTGCTATTACACCAAGCCTCAAACCTGTTGCCTGTAATCAGTGAAAACTGTCATTTGGTCATGAGTCTTCAATGAAACCCTTTTCCCTACCCAATCATGAACAGAGAAAGACAAAAAACTAAACACATGAAACCCACAAAACACCACCACTACGACAACACCTTTCAGAGAGGCCCTTCTCTCTGGCCTCTTTTCCTCTAGCAGAAATGGGCTGTGTAATCCAGTACTGTTGTTTTTTGTTTGTTTGTTTTTTTAAAACAAGCCCATTTGTTGCTTCAAATCTTCATTCCCACGCTGTGTGAGCGGCACCAAAAAACAAAACTAAACAAAACAAAGAACCCCGCCTCTCCACCATTAGTGACTCCATAGCGAGTGATTCCGACTAAATTAGAGTGGACATAGGATGTTAATTCTGATTAAAAGAATCTTGACATTAGGGAGAGAAACTTCAGGCAGTGTGTATTTTTTTAAAACAAGTTCCTGAAAAATAGACTTTTTGAAATTTAATTGGAAACTCAGAATCTCTGCTAACATTTGTATAGTGCTTTCAGGTGAAGCACTTGTCTTTCAGTTGCTCTCCCTGTCATCCATCCCTTGCTCTTTTAAGAGATAGGCTAATCTGAAACGCTTAACGTGAACTCTGCTGAACTCCAAGTTTGCCCTGTGGCCCTACAATGGGCGGAATCACAACTCTAGCTCCAAATACTCATGAACTTCAGGAAAGCTTTAATCCAAACTCAAAACAGTAGTTCCAAGCCCTCTCTATGTACTGCACAACCCTGACTTCACTCACTCTGCCTCTAGCTCACAACTCTCTAGCGTTCCCTTTGTCCTGCCATTCTAAAGCCAATTCTCTCCATTCAAATATCTGTCCCCTCTCCTTGCCCTTTATAAACAGCCCTAACGTTTTGAGCTTCCTTGCTTTCTCTCCTCCCCATCTTTTCCATCTCCCCTGAACTGTGCCTTCTTCCTCTTGCTAGTATGATCCAGCACTCATGGTCACCAACCTCCTAACAGCTGAAGGCTGTACTTGTCCCCAGCTTTGTGGATAGAAGAGTGTTATCAGAAACCTGGCAGCATGGCCCATTTTAATGTAGGTGTTACATAGATACAAAAACCTCATGAGCCCACGCACATACGTACTGATTGAATTTGTGCTGCCTCTGTGGCTAATCTTGTTGTCAGAGCTCCAGTATTGTTTTTCTTGTCATCAAACCAAGAGATTTCCTATAGCACAAACAGAGAAATAAGGTTACTCTGTTCTCCCCTTTTTGGTTTAATAAAAAAATCATGTCTCCGAGTACCTCTGTTTGCACATAACCCTCCCTCCAAAGCACCAAAAATGTATTTGTGAATAGTTACATATGCAAATCATGTTACTAATCAATTTGTGCATGAAATTCCTTGATTTAGTGATATAAATATCCATTTGCAGCCAGATCATAACCTACTGGGGTTGCTTCCTTTACTTCAAATCAAGCAATGCTAATTTATATCCATTGATGATATATGATTTTTGTTCATTCAAAATTATTGCAAATATCACAGAGTTATAAAAACCCTTTGAATTATTGACCCTTTGTGTGCTTAGCAAGGCAACAGCTGAACTCTGACGATACCAAAATCTAGGCTATTTTCTTGAAGTCCTATGCTCTAAGCCTCCTCTTCTCTCGCAGACTCTGGGGCCTCCCCTATAAATCTTCTTATGCCCAGCAACCTTCTTATACTGAGTAGTCTGACAGCGAAGGAGGGCAGCAATTAGCCTTTACAGAATAGATGTCATGCTAGTTTAAGAGCTTTGGGTGGCCCTATATATCAGATAGGCTTTTAGTTACTGATCAACTGAAGATCAGTTATGGGCTACAAAAGGAAACCAGCTGACCTGTCAGCATCAGTATGGTCTCCAATTTCAAGGCTATAAGTTAATTGCAGAACTTGATTTGTATACATATAGATACACATGCACAGAGAGCGAGACAAAATTAAAAGCACGGCAGAAAACATAGTTCAGGGCTTGTAAGCCAAGAATATGCACTTGCTGGTCATTAGAAAATATGGACCTCACCATGACGCCCATTGTGTCTTTCCTCTGACTTCAGTAAGTTGAGAATCAGGCCTTTGCACAGAAAGTTAGTCTTAGGCCCTGTCCATTATACAATTAGAGACATTTTTGTAACCAGTTTGTCACATTTTTATCCTATTCTGGTTA
Organism: Pelodiscus sinensis; assembly: GCF_052426305.1. Classification (NCBI taxonomy): domain Eukaryota; kingdom Metazoa; phylum Chordata; order Testudines; family Trionychidae; genus Pelodiscus; species Pelodiscus sinensis. The sequence continues at coordinate 203,396,031 of NC_143053.1, forward strand.
CAACACATGAAGTTAGGTTGTGTCCACACGGGATCATTTCTTCCACAGCACAAATAAATGTCAACCATATGTTTGAATCTACACCTATCATGTTGCCTCTATGGTACTGCAAAGCTGCATTTGAGCACTTTTATGTGGCTTCACAGTTGGTGACAGGTCCTGTAAAAAGACACACCTCAGACAAACACAAAGGGAAATATTTGGGTTAGTGAAGGTACTTAAGCCTCACAGAAATTATGCAAAAAATTGCTACATTCTTGGGGAGGAATCCATTTAGAGGATTGCTCCCTAGAAAAGGGTAAGCAGCGCATCCTTACCACAAGACAGAACAGGAAATGCCTGGGAGGGGAAGCAAGTCCCACAGGAACAGAGGGAGAGAGACAGGAAGAGGAGCATTGGGCAAGGTTCAGCAGGGCAAAACAGGGCCGGTTTGATTATTTGTGGGGCCTACTTTGAATGGTGGCACCCAGCCTGGGCCGCCGCACACTGGACCTAGGGCTCCAGCTCTGCCTGTGCGGGGCTGCTCCTTCAGCAGCGTGAGGAGTTCCCAGGCCAGCAGCGCAGGGGGGCCCTCACCACTGGCTCCTCCTTTTCTCCAGTGGGCTGGGGGCTGAGTGCACCGCTGGATGAGAGGCTGTCCCTGCCAGGCAGAGCCCCAGGACTTGGGCAGGTGGAGCCGATAATAAAGGACAGGGCCACGTGCACATGCCTCATGCCAGCCCTCGTCATAGAAGCTGGGTAAGGGACTCAGGGTATGTCTACACTACAGCACAAATTCGAACTAAATTAATTCGAATTAGTTAATTCGAACTAAGCTAATTCGAACTAGTGCATCTAGACCTAAAAACTAGTTCGAATTAGCATTTTACTAATTCGAACTAGCATGTCCACATTGAGTGGACCCTGAACCGGGGTTAAGGATGGCCGGAAGCAGTGCCGGCAGGGCATCAGGTTAGGACTTAGAGCGTGGAGCTGCTGCCTCAGGCTAGCCGAGGGCTGTGCTTAAAGGGATCCAGCCCCCACCCCGGACAGACAGTTCTCAGGGGTTCCCTGCTTGCTTGTCTAACTCAATGAGGGACAGCAAAGCAGTCCTGGCTTGGAGTGCCCTGAATGCCCACTCGGCACATCACAGCACTCGGCCATCAGCCCGGCTGCACTTGCTGCAGGCTGCCATCTGGGGTGGGGGTTAATCGGGGGGCTGCAGGAGAGCTTCCACCCCGAGGAGCCCGCAGAGCCAGCCCAGTCCTCCCTATCGGGGGCTCGTACCCCATTCCTCCCTCACCTCCTTCCACTTACCCCTCCCTAGCCCCCCTTCCTGATGTACAATGGTGTCCCTGGCCTCTGTTTGTGGAAGACTGGAGATGGATGGCACGAGACAAATGGCTTGGTCGTTGTCTTCAATCCATCCCCTCCAGGGTACCTAGTGTGGGCCGCTGTTGGCAGACAGGCTACTGGGCTAAATGGACCTTTGGTCTGACCCAGTACGTCAGTTCTTACGTTTTTATGTTCTAAGCTCAGGGCTCAGGGTCGGGGGTCTCAGTGGACCACCTTGATTTTCATGCAGACCTGCTCCTGGGTGGCTAGACTGGCAGCTCTCCTGCCCTAGATGGTCACTTTCCTGTGTCTAGTGTGGAGGTCGTGGATGTTGGAGGCTTCCCCCCAAACCTGGATGAGGTCCCTGATCTCCACACTAGACCAGGCGGGCGCCCGCCTCTTGCGGTCCCAGGCAAGCTCCTGGGAGCCGCCAGCCTTGTCCCGGGAAAAGGCAGAGGGCTGGGTGGCAGCAGGTGGCTGGCTCGTGGCGTCCCAGGTGCAGGGTCTGCTGGCTGGGTGCTGGCAGGCTTGCACCTGGCACGGGCACCGTAGCCAGACCATGTCTCTTTAAGGGCTCCGGGGCCAGGAGGGGGGCAGACAAGTTTCCCTGGTGGTGCCCAGAGTGGCCACCAGGGCAAGCTGGGGAGAGCTAGCCTCCCGCTAGTTCGAATTAAGTGGCTACACACCCCTTAATTCGAACTACTTAGTTCGAACGAGGCGTTAGTCCTTGTAGAATGAGGTTTATCTAGTTCGAATTAAGCGCACCGCTAGTTCGAATTAAGTTCGAACTAGCGATTTGTATGTGTAGCTCCTATCAAAGTTAATTCGAACTAACGTCTGTTAGTTCGAATTAACTTTGTAGTGTAGACATACCCTCAGATCACACAGCGCACAGTAGCCTTCTGGGGCAGAGGGAACCTACCCTGCCCACTTTCTTGAGCCCTGATGCCTTGAGCACTTTCTACAATCCAAGGGACCAGGGGAGCTGAGCCCCTGCATAAGGTTGGGGGGCATCTCCACACTCCCAGAAGGGGCAGGGTTCAGGCAGCCAGCCCTCAGCACCAACCTAGACCATGGTGCAAGCCCTCAGCACTACCTGGAGGATGCTGCGTGGTGCTCTGGCGGTGATTTAAAGGGTTCGGGACTCCAGCTGCTGTCGCTGGTGCAGTAGTGGCAGCAGCAGCTGGGACTGTTTGAAACCACCAGGGCCAGAGGCAACTGTCCCATTTGCCTCCCTCCCTGCCAATTCAGCAGGCCTGCAGGGGACTCTGAGCTGGGATTTGAGAAGGCCCTATAGGGATGTTTAGTGTTTTGTTTGATCTGTACTTTTCTGTGCTTTATGTACAAGTGTTCACCATACACACTCTTTGCATGTGTGTATATTGAACTACTGCCTGCCCCTGAGATAGCGAAACTAAGTCACATGCCGGAGTGGAGTTCAGGGAGCGTGTGCTATTTTGGGGGTTAGTGCTGGTCCTGGGGGCCTATGGAATGTGGGCTGAGGCCCCCTTTTCTGAGAAAGGGTAACTGATAGCTCAAGTGCCCACGAAATGTGACATGAGGACAGAGGGAGGAAGAAAACAGAGCTGCAGCCTACTGAGCCTCTAGAAACTTGAAACTCTCCATAAATCACGAACATCAGAGGTTGAGATTCCCCTCAGAGTAGCAACCCTAGGGCGTGGCTGGCATGGAGGGGCACTAGGGTCTTTGACCCTGGGGTCCAGCCCCTCAGCCATGGTAGAGTGCCAACACATTATACATACATTATATGTGGTAAGAAAGAGCAGAATAGTATTACAGAAATAAAACCATAATTGTGGATTAAAAAAATTGCTGTAACTGAATGATGATATTTACAAAGTGTGGAGCCTGGGGCAGCCAGCCCGAACTGTCCTATGGATGGGATGACTCTGCCAGTGCCCAACAGAAGGGAATAATCACTTTCCTCAATCTGCTGGCAATGGTCCTACTAATGCAGCCCAATATTCTGTTAGCCTTCTTGGCAACAAGGGCACACTGATTCATTTGAAGTTTCTTGTCTACTGTAATCCCCAGGTCCTTTTCTGCACAACTGCTGCTTAGCCAGTAGGTCCCCACCCTGAAACAATATTTGGGATTCTCCCTTCCTAACTGCAAGACACTGCACTTGTTCTTGTTGAATCTCAGATTTTTTTTGGCCTAATGCACTCTGGACCTTACCCTACCTTCCCATATATCTACCTCTCCTCCCAACTTAGTATCCTCCACAAACTTGCTGAGGGTGCAAACTTGCCAAGGGTCCATCTACAATGCAATTCCTACTGTACTGGGAGATAGTCACAAAATGCACATCCAAGGACAGTGTTATAGGATGGGAAACAAAGCATGCTCTGAAGAACCACATTTCCACTGTGGTTGTGAATGACAAATTTACAGAAGCCAGAGGATGCAGAACAGTTCAGGAACATGGTTAAAATTAATTTTAGTTTTATCTACATGACAAAACATGTTTAAAACCACATCAGGACACTGGTATTATAACCAAGTCACTCAGTACAATTTGGATTTATAATGTAGATGTGAGCTAAACATACTTATGTTAAGCCTTCTTAGCATTGCTGTATGAGAGCCTTATTTTGTAGCCTTGTCCTTAGAAACAGAATCATGCTGAATGAGGTTTAAACACTGTTGTTGCTAGGGTTCTAATATGGATGCCCTAATGCAAAAAAAGAAAGATATATCTCTTTTTCTCTTTTTTTCTGAAGACTGCCAAAAACACATTAATGGACAAGCCAGAGAGTTTTCTATCTTTCAGTCAGTCAAACCTTCCCCTCCTGACTCCAGGGAGAAAAAAAGTTTTAAGCTCCTCACATAAAACTGTTCCCCCCTTGAATAAGCCATGAATACTGCCCACATTATTATGAGCAGGAATTCTTTGCTCCTCTCTGTGCTCCATTGGTGGGATGGTGTTTTTTCTCTGTGCTCTACTAATAGCTGTTCTGGGGCTCAAGAAGCAGCAAATCTAGGATGCTTGGAGGCCTCTTGGTCACCTTCTCTTGTTATCTTTTCTAGTTCTTCAAGATGTAGAAGCTCCAGGATACTGCTCAAGAAAGTGTTGCTGTTCTTTTTGCCTATAAATTACCTAGTTAGGACTTGTGAATGTCAGGTAGACAGAACAGTAAGGAGCAATCATTTCTGCAGTGCAGACAGACAAGAAGTGAACTAGTGATAGAAATGTAGCCGTGTTAGTCTGGTGTAGCTAAAACAAAATACAGGACTATGTAGCATTTTAAAGACTAACAAGATGGTTTATTAGATGATGAGCTTCCGTGGGCCAGACCCACTTCCTCAGATGATCTGAGGAAGTGGGTCTGGCCCACGGAAGCTCATCATCTAATAAACCATCTTGTTAGTCTTTAAAATGCTACATAGTCCTGTATTTTGAAGAAGTGAACTGGCAGCCAGTAGTTATTCTTCTCAGCTAAGGAGAAGTTCCTTTTCTTTTTGGTTCTCAGCATGCCTCTCCTTTAATGCTCAGTATCTGTTGCTGGAGGTTCTACTTCAGCTAGACTGAAATTCATACCAGGGTCTTCTGATTGCTCAGTGCCACTGGACTAAGAGGCAGGGTCGGCTTTAGGCTGATTCGACCGATTCCCCCGAATCAGGCCCTGCGCCTAAGAGGGCCCCACGCCCTAATGCCGGAAGTGTGCTGGTGTACCGGGCGCGCTGCGGGAGGGGGCGTCGGCCCTGGAGGAGGCGCGCGGCAGCTTCTCTGCACTGCAGAAGGGGTGAGTCGAGCGCAGGGGTTTCTCTGTGCCATGGGAGGCGGGGGGGTCGGCCCCGGGGTTTGGTGGGAAGGCAGGACATGACTCTGCCCTCTAACTGGCGATTTAAAGGGGCTGTGACTCTTCTTTTGTCAGCGGTATTTTTTTTTTGCTCAACAAAAAAATCCTGGTTGCCGGGGCCCCATTGAAACTGTTCGAAGGCCCCGCACTTCCTAAAGCCGGCCCTGCTAAGAGGACAATCATGTGCTAACTGGTTGTTTCAGTGCAGTTAATATAAATACAAATGATATTTAGGATGATAATAGACATCTGTCAGCAGACCAAAGAAGACCATGCCCAGCAGGTACAAGCAGGAATATAATCTGGTCATTCAAAAAGCCAACTCATTTAAAATTAACGTGGTTTAAAATTAAATAGGTGGTATCCTCAGGTCACATCCACACTTAACTCTCCCTTCTCTCCTCCCAAGTTCTCCCTGATTTTAACAAATGTAGTTAAACTTGATTGCCACTTAACTGTGTTCCATGTGATAGTTTAGTCTGCATGGAGGGGACTGAGTCATGTTATAATGGGATTCAAAACCCTATTCCAGTTGTTAGAACAAGTTTAAACCGCAACCAAGTTTAATGATTTTTTTGACGTGGTTGTTTTCAGTCTGTAGAGAGGGTCTTAGTTTGGTAGCATGTAGTTTTCATAATAAGGTTCTAATAGAATTTCCGGGCAAACAAATCTCTATTCTGAATAGTTAAGGAAATTTGCAATAGTGGTGGTTAATTATTGTTAGAATTAACATTGTACTCTGTCTGAAGTAGAAGAAAACTTAAATCTTCACGTGAAAGATGATGCAGTAATGCAGCATTGTGTAAGAGGAAAGAAAATGGATTGAACCATTTGCAATTTACTATAGAAAAGACAAATAAGAAAATGGTGTACTTATAAGAAAATTTTAACACTAACCTGTCGCAACATGGCTTTAAATGCCATATGCCTTAATCTCATTGTTAGGGTTTCTCCAGACCTCCCGTAAAGAAATCCCTGCAAGTGGGAGAGGGGAAAAAAAAGAAGTAAAAAGCAGCAGTGCCTCATATCTTGATTTTTACTACTTTCAGTTGAAATGGCAGTCTGATACTATTTATACATCAAGTGCAGCCATTTATTACAAGCATAGCACGCAAAGGCTAGATGCGAACATAAAATTAGCAAACATGAGCTGAACAATACAGCTCCAGAACCAGACATTCTCCCATCCCATCATGCCACAATTCCTCAGCTGCCAGCCTTAAATTCATAGCTGGTTACAGTAGTTACTAGAATGCAGACCGCTGTTCAGACTAATTATTTTATGGATGATGGGAATTTACCTGCAAAAACCAAGTGATAAAGCAAACCACACCTATCGCAGCAAATATGATGGAGAAAATGTTAGCTTCATGCCGGATCCTCTCCGGATCATCTTTTATTGAAAAAATCTGCAAAAATAGAAGGAAGAACATCCCAATGTTTTATTAACCAGCCTATTAAAAGATGCTGTATAACACTCAATTCTAGTTTATCTAGTTTCTAACATCCTTGGGGAAAAAGAGAGGAGACCATTTATATGACTATTTCAAGGTTTCAGAAGGGTAGCTGAGTTAGTCTGTAACAGGAAAAACTTAAAAAACAACAAATAGTCTGGTAGCACTTTAAAGACTAACTAAACATGTAGATGGTATCATGAGCTTTCAAGGGCACAGCCCACTTCTTCAAATGAAGAAGTTTTTCCTATTTCAAGGTTAACATTAATGAAAACCAAGGGTTAAAAATTTTCAAAAGCACTCATTGACCTTTCTGCCTCACATTGGCTCCCCATCCTGATAATCCTGGTGCTATATCGCTGCGGTTTGGCTACTGAATTACGTTTATTCAGATCCCTAGGCACTAGCATCAGAGACTGCAGTAATTTCTGTACCCGTAGGCTGGCTTTGGAATGCTGAAGTCACAATTAGAAAGAACAAAAATCAATTTTTTTAGCAGAACAGAGGTTAGGCCTCTAATGCTGGCCTGTAAGGAAACTGTTTCTCTTGATATTTCAATAGGCATAATCTTTCATGATTAAAGTAGGACCTGCTTCATTCAGTGCAGAAAGAGCCTCATCCATGTTAGAGAGAGAGAAAAAGGTGTGAGTCAGTGATTGGAAACTTCTTTGGTCTACATTACAACATGCGCTAAAAATAATAATCCCTCAGTGGCTTTGGACAACGTGCATGTCTCTGCCTCAGCGTGTGTAAACTAGGGATAATCTTGCCTTCCTTCCCAGATATGTTGAGATATTCATTAGTGTTCATAAAGTACATTGAAAATGATAAAAAAAAATGCAATGTAAATACGAAGGATCATTATTCTATGGAAAACTCTTAGTCCTAACCATTTTTAAATTGAAAGATGTAAAACCATTCAGAACCTAAGAAAACCATGTTTGCAATAATGCTATAATCTTCTTATGTTGGGTGCTCAGTGACTCAAGAAACAGTTGGGAAATTATGCTAGCCTATTTTTGTGAAGACTTTTTATATAAAACTGATTTTAAAACTGTCCTGATTTAATTGAAATGTACATGGGGCCAGCCATTCCTGTCAAGTCATCTTAACTGGCACCCTTCTACAATTACATGATGGAAAAGTCAACACTCCGCTTTGTGATGAAGTAGGGATTGTATTGTCCTTGCTATGTTGCATGTGAGTTCTACTGTCCTGTAGTAACCCTGTGTGTGCCTCAGTTTCCTGGGGCACCTAAATGGTGATGGGAATGTTGGTGTAATAACTTCCCCCACATACATTATGGCATATGCCTTTTGTAACCTGAGTCCAGGAAGGGTATGAGACCAGGTAGCACCTTTTACCTGGGAAGCAAGACTAAGGCTGGAGGAAGGGCTTGGAGAATGGAGGGGGGTCAGGGGAATTGACTGTGAGCCCCTCTCCCCCAACATGCATTGTGCTGACAGCTTTTGGTTATTATATTTACAAGTCTGTTCTACGCTGTATCCCTGTTGACTAATAAACCTTCTCTTCTACCTGCTGGTTGAGAGACACATCTGACTGAGGATGAGGATGCAGTACCCAGTGATTGTCCCCAGACTCAGTGATATACTTACTGTTATAATTTTAGCAAAGATGATGGAAAAGGCAGGATGACATGCTCCACTAACAACAGCAGCTAGAGTCCCCAATGCAATGAAAGGCCACTCAGACCTGTTTAATCTAAAAAGCTTGAGGAAAGAAACTTTGGGGAGGTGTTCCTGGAAAAGAAAAGAAAGAACAGATTAAAATGAAATTTTACTTTTGTCAAAAACAACCCATTTGCAAAGAGAGCTGAGTTGCATTATGGTGGCTAGAGGAAGAATTGAGTTTAAGAACCCTGGACCCTTATAGAGAATAAGGCAGGTATCTGGAACAACTAACTACAGGTAACAAGACTGGCCTAAAGCTATTTGTAAGAGTATTCCAGAATGAGTGTTTTTTAACAGCAAACTTCATGCTTTTCCCTTACCTACAGTAGCACCTTTCACCCAAGCATCTCACAGAAGCTCTACAAAGGAGCTCATGTGTTACATATGTTTTATAGAGGAGGAAATGAGGTACTGAGAAGTGAAGTGATTTTCTGAAAGTCACCGACTGAATCTGTGATACAGCATGAGGAAGCGCACACAATCCTCTTGACTCCCTGCGGAAAAGTCTTTGCTATATACCTCTTTTTAGAGGTGCTCTGATCTCTCTGGAAGAACTGTGCAGGTTCATTACTGCCTGTTGAATCTATTTAGGATTAAAAAACAAAGAATCACAAACATAACCAACCAAAAAATTAAGCCACACTAAAGCATTACCTCTTCAGGTGCGGCTTCTTCTTCAGTCTTTTTCTGAGAAACATGGTTTATGCTTGCTCTTTTAGAAATCAGCCCATTGACAGGGGATACTTCATGATCTTTTAAGGAAATCATTTCTGTGGATTCTTCGCTGTCTTCTGTTTTAATAGACTTTAAACACAACATAAATTCAGTCACAAATGAATCAAAAAGGTCAAAATAGTTGCATTAGGAAGACTCCACTTCCATTTACAACTTCATGTAGGTTCTGTGAAACCCTGACGGCTATTTTGGGTTTAATCCTCTGAGTACATTTGCTGCTTAAACCCTTACTAAGCAGAAACATAAAAAAGCCGAACTACTCACATCCTGAAGTCCAGCTACAGAGGTTACCTAAACATTTACACAAAAAGCTAATGTTTTGTGGCAAGCATTAAGGAAGCCATACTTTCTTCCACCAACCTAATCCTGTGAGCTTCCATTGATTTCCACAAGATAGGAGATTGCTCAATGCCTTTCAGCTGTGGGCCCAAAAAGTTGTAAGCAAACAGTACATAAAGTCTACTTTGATATATTGTTTTCATTCTGTTTTTTTAAATGGTTTTCAAAACTCATGAGAAAATGTGTTAGTTCTCCCACTTTAGGTCAATATCCTGGCCCACTGAAGTCAGTGGCAACACTTACCGACTTTGAAAGACACACGATTTCATCCCTAGTATTTTGAAAATTTTTCCTGAATTTCCTTCTAGTTTATCCTCCCACAGAGAGTATCATAGGGTATATCTACACAACAGAGTTTTGTCGGAAAAATGGCCGTTTTTCAGACAAAACTTGAGGGACACCCACACTGCAGTTGTGTTCTTCCTCAAGAAAATTGAAAGAACAGAGAGGTGTTTTCTGGCATTGGTAATTACCATTATACGAGGAAGAAACTTTTTTTGCAAAAGAGCTCTTTCGTAAAAAGGTGTGTGTGAATGGGGAAGAGGGAGTTCTTTCAGAAGAAGAGGAAAGAGGAAAAAGCACATGTGCCCTGGTGGCCATTCCGTCCATAGCAATCACAGCTTACATGCGAGAGAGCATCCATTCAGTCTGGATGCTCTCTTCTGAAAAAAGCTTCCTCGGAAAGAAGCCTGTAGTCTAGACGTAGCCACAGTGGGCTATTCTGAATCACACAGATGAACGAATCCATGATGATATAACAGTTCTAAAGTATTGCATATAAGGAAGTTGCATACTAATAGGCTATGTCTAGACTGGCATGATTTTCCGGAAATGCTTTTAACGGAAAAGTTTTCCGTTAAAAGCATTTTCGGAACAGAGCGTCTAGATTGGCACGGATGCTTTCTGCAAAAGCACTTTTTGCGAAAAAGCGTCCGGGCCAATCTAGATGTGCTTTTCCGCAAAAAAGCCCCGATCGCCATTTTCGCGATCAGGGCTTTTTTGCGGAAAACAAATCTGAGCTGTCTACACTGGCCCTCTTGCGCAAAAGGACTTTTGCCCGAACGGGAGCAGCATAGTATTTCCGCAAGAACACTGACAATCTTACATGAGATCGTCAGTGCTTTTGCGGAAATTCAAGCGGCCAGTGTAGACAGCTGGCAAGTTTTTCCGGAAAAGTGGCTGATTTTCCGGAAAAACTGGCCAGTCTAGACACAGCCATATGGTTTAAAACACAGTTTCAAGAGTCAGAGCAAGCCATGCTTGTCTTGAAACTATTTTAAAAAACGAACAATCTTTTAAAGTATATTCATGAGTTTTCTAGAATATGGCTTAAAAGCAGCCTACTTCTATCTACTGGATGTTCTTAAATGGTGGTGTTATCGGGAGTGGATTTAAACCATGGTAACATGAGTGGCATGAAAAAACACCACTTTAAAATTGTTCCACTGCGACAGCCTTACTGCCAGTCAAGCTCTTGTCTCCATTAAACAAACTACCAACTCTTCTCTCACAGCTGGGCTAGCAACTGGGGCAACCAGGTATCTTAGCTTCTACTGTAAACCTGGTTGGATAACATGGTAGTAAAAAATGCCAGTGCCCTGCCTGCAATATGCTAGTATCATTTCTACCATGGAAGAGGTTGCACTAGTGCTGGAGCAACAGCGGGGGAAATGCTGAATATTCCCACTTTATGCACAACTGCAATGATACATGCAAAATTAGATGTATCGGTGTGGAGTGCAGATCTAAAATAAAAATTAGGAAATAAAATTACAGACTAGAAAATTACTGTTTCTTTGGAACCATCTTTGGGCTGTGAAAGATTCCATCCTCCTTTTTAGTTGAGATTCCACACAGAGGAGAGGCCAAAGGAGCTGTGCTATAAGGAAGCTGGAGGATGGGGAAGGAGGCCAAATTTTAGCACGTCCTGGAGTATCTGGAGTTTGGGGATCAGAGTGCCCTTCCTTTTTTGGGGAGGCAGGGGGGAACAAACCCAGTGACATGTACAAACAGAACCATCTTGGGTTTTTGGCAGGGAGGAGGTGATTTGGCTTTTTAGTGAAAGTTGTGCCTCTTACTTTCTTGGCAGAGTAACAAACTCAATGCATATACTAGTATATGTGTGTGACCTGCTTATTACACAAACTTTTAAACAAACAAAGTTGCTGTATCACAACCAAAACACTTTTACAAAGATACCAAAGTTTTGCTGTGAAATACCCAAGAGACTTCTTAAGCGAAACAAAACAGCTCCACACATCTACATTCTCATTTCTAGCCTTTATAGCTGAATTTACAATTTTATTGTACCTGAGCGGTGGCAAGTGCATAATATAACCCCTTTCTCTTCATCAGCTCTGTATGAGTTCCTACTTCAGCCACTGCACCATCTGCTAGGGCCACTATTACATTTGCAGTCCGAACGGTGGAAAGCCGATGAGCTATTACAAGAGTGGTCCGACCTTTGCTGGCCTGGAAACAAAACAGCCAAATTGTAATTCGTGTCCCCCGTGGCTTGGAGATTTAGCGTAATTTACTCTAATTTGTCACACTGAGACTGTAGTTGTTTCCTATTGATTTCATTTGCTAAACATCCTGACAATCCATGAGTTTTTCCACAACTGACTCAACTAGAAACCTTGTGAGCCCGGATTCCTTCTCTGCTGGGCTACAGGAAATGCACTTGCTGGCATCCACACTAAACAAAAATCAGAAAGCTTGTTTTGCTTCTCCTGCTTTTCTTGACTCTCCCCCTCTGACTGTTCTATTCAAAATTAAACTCTGAGCTATTCTAGGTTATGCCAGGGGGAGCAGTCTCATAGGGATCAATTCTTTGCAGAGGAGCAGATGGAGCAATGTGTGCATTGGCCCTGCCCCACCAGGTGGCATGAAGTTAACTATGCTAGCCTCAGGCCGCCCATGGATTGTCCTGCACTGGGAGAGCTCTCAACTGTCTTCTTGGAGTTTCTGCAAGTGCTTCTTTGCAGCCAGTGTGGTAGAAAGACACCTGGGATAAATCTACACTGCAATCTCTCACCTGAGGTTGCCCTCGGTCAGCTGACTCAGACTCCTAGGGCTCAGGCTGTGAGACGATAATCCTGCTGTGGACATTCAGGTGGCTCTGTGTAAGGGGACTGCTGGTCCCTTATTAAAACTCAGTCTGCGTTTTTGTTGGTAAACTTCCAGTATGAAAAAGAAAGTGATGGGTCTTTGAGAAATCAGGATCCTGAGACTGACAGCTCTCAGGAACAGTGGGAAGAAGCCAGCACTCCCAGTCTTCCTGAATGCCAGGTCTTCCTGGGGAGAGTCCTGTCCTCCGTGTCAGCTAGTTTTCCTGGATCAGACTGAGTGGGCAGAGCTAAGGAGACGTCATGTGCCCAAGCTGAGCTGGATGGGTGGAGAGCCATGCCAGCCAGAGACACAGCCTGGAAGCAGAGCCATGCTGGGAATAAAGCTGCAGACATGGAGGCAGAAACTACCCTGGGAACTGGAGACAGCACAGCAGAGAGTGGAGCTGGGGCTGGAGCATGCTGGAGCTGGGTGTGGTAAGCAGCAGGGGGAACCCTGGGTAGAGGCTCAGTGTAGGGGTCTTCACCAGACAAGAAGCCTTGCTGGCCTGGGGAACGGCTGATGCTAGAAGAAGGGTCCTGCCGCCCAGAGCAAATGTCTGACCTGCAGCATCCCTGTAGCACAGCCAAGGCCGGAGGAGGTGGCCTGGTGCCTACAAGAAACAGACTGTGAACTACCCTTGTATTCCAGACACACTGTTTGTGAGGTGTCCGAGCCATGGGGTGGAGTGATGTGTTTTCCATTCACTTTTTCCATCCCACCCCTCTTTTCTAAAACTGATGGTTGTTTAATGAATTGGATTTGCTTTCAGCTGTAAGTAATCATCAATGGGTCCATGAAAAGTCTAGTAAGATGAGAACACCCCAGAGTGGGGACACCCTAGCCCCTGCCCTAGGTGACCTCAGCAAGTTTAGGGGTCAAGCCCCCAGGAATCCTGGTGCCTGCATTGTTGGGGTTATGAGGACTCTGTCATCCAGGAGAGTGGAAGGGGCGCACTTGAGGGCAGGGAGGCTTCTGGGTAAAGGAACTGGGAGCAGGGACTCAGATCCTTTCACTAGCCCACTTCCCTGGGGTGGTGCAAAAGCCACGAAAGTTCCCCACAATAGTGGGACCATTCCCCCGCTTACATCTGGGACCTGATGGAGGGGACCTAGACGTTTGTATCCAGCCCAAGCCCAAATGTCTGCCCCTCAGTTTTAAATCCGGAGTCCCACGAGCCCAAGTTTGCTGACACAGGCCCACTTACAGAGGGGTAATGCAATGCAGACATACCCTGAAAATATATCCAGGTCACACTGATGTAGTCCTATTTCAAATGGGACTACATTAACGAAATACCTTTTAAAGGGCACTTACAGCACACCACCACTTTACCACGGTTCACAAATCACACCCCTTTGGGGCACTTTGCTAGTGCCATGTAGACAAACAGGGTTGAGAATCTGTTTTTCTTTTGGAGGGAATAACCATGAGTGAACTGAAATACTAATCCAATGCACACGTCTTTGGCCATGTACATCTCTATGAAAAGCATGAGCTAGAAGGTATCAATATTTACATCCCCTGAAAGATTAACATCACTGTAGCACTTCTTAATACCCCATCTGACATTTCTGTTAGCTTTGTTCTAAGGGCCTGAAAGGATAGAAATATCTAGTGCATCAATTCCTATTTGTGGGTATTTAAAATTGATTTAAAAAAAAATGGACAAGATACAGATTCCAAAAGCTTTAATGGTGACACTAATTATTTGCCAAAGGCAAATGTTGCCCTCAGTGACTGTACCCTATTTACAACCTGATTATAGTCAATGGGTTTGCATGCACATCAGGGCAATATTTGGGCACCATAACCCCATGATAATACATTCATTGCATCTAGGGCCCTACCTAATTCCTGGTTCATTTTGGTCAATTTCATGGCTGTAGGATTTAAAAATAGTGAATTTCATTATTTCAGTCACTTAAATGTGAAGTTTCATGGTGTTGTAATTATACAGGTGACCCAAAAAGGAATTTGGAGGCGGGGGGAGGGTTTCAAAATTATTATAGGGGGGATTGAGTAGAGCTACCCTTATTTTTGCATTGCTGCTAGCAGTGGCACTGCCTTGAGAACTGGGTAGCTGGAGAGCGGCAGCAGCTAGCCAGGAGCTCAGCTCTGAAGGCAGCAGCAGTGCTGAACTAAGAATGGCATGGGATGGTATTGCCACCCTTACTTCTAGGCTGCTGCCTTCAGAGCCAGGCCTCCCAGCCAACAGATACCACTGTCTAGTCGCAGAGCTCTGGAGTTAGCACAGAAGTAAGGGTGGCAATACTATGACCCCTCTAAAATACCTTTGAGATCCCTTGCAACTCTTTTTGACAGGATCCCCAATTTGAGAACCACTGCCCCCCACGAAATCTGCATAGTATAGAGTAAAAGCACCTAAAAGACCAGATTTCATGGTCCATGACATGTTTTTCATGGCTGTGAATTTGGAAGGCCCTTATTATATCTCAGGCTATGTCTAGAGAGCAGCATTGTTTTGGAATATCTGCCACCAGTTACTCCGAAATAACATAGTCCACGTCTACACTACAAGCAGTTATTTCGACAATATCAAAATAACGTTAAGCTGGAGGACTTCTTACTCCAGCTCCTGTAACCCTCATTTTAGGAGGAGTAAGGGAAGTCAGAGGAAGAGTGCGCTTTCTCTTCGACTTCCTGCTGTGTAGACATCACCAAAAGCCGAAATTAGCTCTTTTGCTTAAAACTTAATTGACGTAGCTCAAGTTGCGTAGCTTATTTCAGCTTTAGCCTGGCTGTGTAGATGTGCCCCTAGTGATTTAGGTCCCAGTCTTGCAATGGGGGCTCCCCATACAGAGCCTCACTGCAGGACTGGCCATGGTGAGAATTACCACGTGGTTGCTATTGTTCCCAGTGAGGTCACAGCATCGTTACTGTTACCTGGACTCATTGGTTAACCCTTGCTTACATGCAGCCCCCCACCTGTTGCCTATGTACCAGAGGCGGCAGGGTGGGGAGAGGAGGCGGGAGCTGGTGCACATGAGGAGCCGGCTTTCAAGCTGGCTCCCTGAGCATGCTTACTCCCATGGAGCTGCGTGCCCCTGCTCCCCACTGCCTCCTACAAGGCAGCAATGGGGTGGTGGGAGGAAGCCAGTGCTCTCAAGGGGCAGGTTTAAAAGCCGGCTCCCCCGCTGTCCCGAGCACTGGCTCCCACGGAGCCACTTGCCCCACCCTCCCTGCACAGCTGCCTCTGAAAATGTTAGCGGATACACGTTTACACAAATAAACACAATAAACACATTTTAACATCCCTAATGGTCAGAACTCGTCAAGCGGTAGTGAGCCCTGCTCGCCAACCATGTAGTTCTGCGCATGTGCAGATCGCTCTGCGCCGGCTCTTCTGGGATGTAATCTACTCGCCACGGGCGAGTAGATTACATTATTTGTCAAGCCCTGCTAATGGTTATTGCTGAACAATGGGCAGCATTTGGCATCAACTGAGTAAATAATCAGTCACTGCAGTACAATAATCATCTTGTTCATCTATTTCTTATATTGAAAGACAATATACTTGATTCAAGAAGATGGAACTAGAGGTTGTGTTAGCAACCCAGCACTAACCTTTTCCAGTGCAGCCTGGACAACTGACTCGCTTTCTGTATCCAGGGCAGACGTGGCCTCATCTAACAAGAGAATTTTAGGGTTGCGCACCAGAGCTCGAGCGATGGCTATTCTCTGCTTCTGGCCACCACTCATCTGTGCTCCTCTCTCTCCTACGAGAGTATTAAATTTCTAAGAAAACAGCAGAGATACCATCAGTTTTGCACTATAAACAATTAACTGCTAATAGAACTTGAACCACTGTGAAGTCAATGAAAGACCCCTGCCCTACCTTCCCCCATTGATTTCAGTAGGCTTTGGCTCATGCCCAGAGCAAAGCAATATAATTCTCTATTACGGGAGCACCCAAATGAAAGGAAAGCTGAGGTTATATTGTCTGATCCACAGCTTGCAGAATACAAAACCCATTTTCAATGAAATCTACACAAAGCGTCACTGTCAGTAGCAAAAGTATTCCCACAATGGAATTTTTTCAGATGGTTCTAAGGACCAGAGGAGCAGTTCAAAGCGACAGAGGACGTTTCTGGTAGGCGTGGTACTGGAATGCAGGTTTCTCATGTGAAAGCTTATCCCCTCAGCCCCAGCACCCCCTTCTTTCTCTCTCTAAAATACAACAAACCCTCCAAACACTGCACCACATAAATGCTCTGCTGCCGTGATTCAGCCAGGTTCTGAAGCACCGGCATACCATGAAACACCTAATTAGTTCTATTAACAGTGAGGCTACTTATGTGCCTGAAGCCATGCACCTGTCTAAGTGCCTTGTTGAATAGAGACCTTTGTGCCATAAACACTACCCTTACCACCGCCTTCCATGCCTACAAATACAAGTTTTGAGTGATACAGCAATTTCCACGCTCAGCCACAAGGTGGCTGCAAAAAGCAATGTTTCCTTGCTTACATTTATCAGCTGGTGCTGAGTTTCTGGCACATGTATTCTGTGATTTTGCAGAGGGGCCACAATCCCTAAACTTGGGGCTGAGATTAAAGGAAAGAAAACCATATTTCTTACTTCTAAGATGCATTTATATCTGAAGCTTCAGGGGGTAGCTGAGTTAGTCTGTTACAGAAAAAAACAACAACAAAAGGTCTGGCAACACTTTATAGACGAACAAAACATGTAGATGGTATCATGAGATTTCGTGGGCACAGGCCACTTCTTCAGATGATGGGAGTTACCGGTCATCTGAAGAAGTGGGCTGTGCCCACGAAAGCTCATGATACCATCTACATGTTTTGTTAGTCTCAAAAATGTGCTACCAGACCATTTGTTCTTTATTTATATCTGAGTCATCCATGCTTCTAGTGTTTGGATTGACAGTTATCCCTCTGCCCACCATAACCCTTATTTATTTCTATTTCCTCAGATGTCTTCTTCAGAGAATTTAGAGAAGCATTGCAATTGCTGTACTTTCCTTCGGTCTCTGTCTCACACATGAAAAATCTCTCACTTTAATTTCAGTTCATGTCTAAGAACACATGTTATTGTAAGCATCATACTTACATCAGGAAACTCCATGATAAAATCATAAGCATTTGCTTCTTTTGCTGCATTCTCAATTTCCTCATCAGTTACATCCTCTCGACCATATTTTATATTGTTTCTAATTGTTGTCCCGAACAGAACAGGTTCCTGACTGACCACACCAATGAATTCTCGGTAATGCCTCACATTAAGAGACTTTATGTCATGTCCATCCACTGTGATCTAAAGGAAACAGAATTTGAGGTTGTATATTATTTTTCATATTATTTTGTATTACCAATGCACCTAGAAGCGCTAATCATGGACCACAACTCCAATGAACTAGATGCTGTACAAAGGCAGACCATAAAGACATTTCTGTTCTTGACTCTTTCTAAGCCTTTAAGACAGAAACTTCCCATTAAGTTTAAAAAGAGCTCTAGAGGCAATCCTGGCAATTACAAACCGGTAAGTCTAACTTCAGTACTGGGCAAATTAGTCGAAACAATAGTAAAGAATAAAATTGTGAAGCATGTAGAAGAACATAATTTGCTGGACAAAAGTCATCATGGTTTCTGTAAAGGGAAATCCTGTCTTACTAATCTGTTAGGGTATGTCTACACTACAACGTTAATTCGAACTAACTTAGTTCAAATTAGTTAATTCGAACTAAGCTAATTCGAACTAATGGATCCAGACTAAAAAACTAGTTCGAATTAGCGTTTTGCTAATTCGAACTAGCATGTCCACATTAAGTGGACCCTGAACCGGGGTTAAGGATGGCTGGAAGCAGTGCCGGCAGAGCATCAGAGGAGGACTTAGAGCGTGGAGATGCTGTCTCAGGCTAGCTGAGGGCTGTGCTTAAAGGGTCCCAACCCCCACCCTGGACAGACAGTTCTCAGGGGTGCCCCGCTTGCAAAGCAGTCCTGGCTTGGATTGCCCGGACTACCCACACTGGACACATCACACCACTCGGCCATCAGCCCGGCTGCACTTGCCGCAGGCTGCCATCTGGGGAGAGGAGGCAATTGGAGGGCTGCAGGAGAGCTTCCACCCCCAGAAGCCCGCAGAGCCAGCCCAGTCCTCTCCATCGGGGGCTCGTGCCCCATTCCTCCGTCACCTCCTTCAACTTACCCTTCCCTAGCCCCTCTTCTTGATGTACAAAATAAAGATAACGTGTCTTCCAAAATGGAATCTGTCTTTATTGAACAAAACTGGGGGAGACTGGGAAAAGGAGGTGGGAGAGGGGAAGAGAGAGGGTGGGAGAGGGGAGGGCAACTACAATGATGGGTTGGGAACAGGTCCCATATGAAGAGAGGCTAAAGAGACTGGGACTTTTCAGCTTAGAAAAGAGGAGACAGAGGGGGGACAGGACAGAGGTCTCTAAAAGCAGGAGTTGGGTGGAGAGGGTGCATACAGAAAAGTTCTTCATTAGTTCCCATAAAGAAGGACTAGAGGACACCAAAGGAAAGGAATGGGTAGCAGGCTTCAAACTAGTAACAGAAAGTTGTTCTTCACAAAGCAAAGAGTCAACCTGTGGAACTCCTTGCTGCAGGAGGCTGTGAAGGCTACAACTAGAACAGAGTTTAAAGGGAAGTGAGATCAAATCATGGAGGTTGGGTCCATGGAGTGGTATTAGTCATGGGGTAGGAGTGGTGTCCCTGCCCAAGGTTTGTGGAAGGCTGGAGAGGGATGGCATGAGACAAATGGCTTGGTCACTGTCTTCGGTCCATCCCCTCCAGGGTCACTAGGGTTGGCCGCTGTCGGCAGACAGGCTACTGGGCTAGATGGACCTTTGGTCTGACCGAGGACGGCCATTGTAAGCTCAGGGCTCAGGGTCGGGGGTCTCAGTGGACCCCCTTGATTTTCTTGCACGCCTGCTCCTGGGTGGCCAGGCTGGCAGCTCTCCTTCTCTAGACGGCCACTTTCCTGTGCCTAGTGCTTCGAACTAGGCTTAATCCTCGTAAAAGGAGGTTTTCCTGGTTCGAACTAAGCACTCCATGTTTTACTAGAGCAGGTAATTCAAACTGAGATCTGTGATTCTCACAGAGATCTGCCATGGTTCCTCCTAAATAATACTTTAGCAAACATTGTCTTGAACTGAAATAAGTACAATATCTATCCCTCCATGGAAACCCTATACACATCACCATTAAGTGAGCAGGTTACCAAATACGCTGAATACCAGCCAGCTGTGTGTTTGGGTTTTCTAAATCTAAGCCCTGCATCTGCAAGTAATTCCTAATGTAAAGGCCTCAGAGTTGGTGTTAGCCTGTATCTGCAAAAAACAATGAGGAGTCCTGTGGCACCTTAGGGTGTGTCTAAACTACATGCCTCCGTCGACGGAGGCATGTAGATTAGCCAGATCGGCAGAGGGAAATGAAGCCGCGATTAAAATAATCGCGGCTTCATTTAAATTTAAATGGCTGCCCCCTCTGCCGATCAGCTGTTTGTTGGCAGATCGGGGCAGTCTGGATGCGACGCACCGACAAAGAAGCCTTTCTTGATCGGCACAGGTATGCCTCGTGAAACCAGGTTTACCTGTGCCGATCAAGAAAGGCTTCTTTGTCGGCGCGTCGCGTCCAGACTGCCCCGATCTGCCAACAAACAGCTGATCAGCAGAGCGGGGCAGCCATTTAAATTTAAATGAAGCCACGATTATTTTAATCGCGGCTTCATTTCCCTCTGCCGATCTGGCTAATCTTCATGCCTCCGTCGACGGAGGCATGTAGTTTAGACGTACCCTTAGAGACTAACAGAGTTATTAGGGCATAAACCTTCATGAGTAAACCCCACTTCAGATGAAGGATAATGTAAAAGGTGAGGCA
Organism: Pelodiscus sinensis; assembly: GCF_052426305.1. Taxonomy (NCBI): domain Eukaryota; kingdom Metazoa; phylum Chordata; order Testudines; family Trionychidae; genus Pelodiscus; species Pelodiscus sinensis. The sequence goes on from NC_143053.1 coordinate 203,416,377, forward strand.
GTTCAGGACAAGAAGATATGTCAGAGCCTTGAAAAAGTTTTCCAGTTATTTATATAACTTCCAAGCAATCCACTGTCTGAGGGGTGCAAGGCTCACAACATACGAGTTAGACTTTTGTGATTGCTCAGAAATCTTGTTGGGTGCAATATCCCAATATAGTTGGGTGCAATATCCCAATTTTGTGCTCCACTTGTCTCCTTTTTACTTGAGGATCGGTATAGTTATTTTTTGCATGCTCTTACTAAGACCAGGTCTACACTGGTGGAGAAAAAACCCGGTGCTAGATCCATTAAATAGAACACCGGAAGATCAACTGCCACAGCATCAATCTCTGCGGCAGTGAATACAAGCCCTCAGATTAATTTCTTATTTTTATACCCATGCAAACAGTACTATGCTTTACAATGGCTGTACTCACCACTCCTTCCTGTGGATCATAAAACCTCTGAAGCAGCTGGACCGTTGTGCTCTTACCACATCCACTGCTTCCAACCAATGCCACTGTTTGTCCACAATCAATTTTCAGAGTGAGACCTTTCAGTACCTTGTGGAAGTTTGAAAAAAAAAATGTAGAACAGCATTTCAAAATGTCAAATTAAAGAGAATCTGTCTCTAACTCCTGCCAATTTTATCCCTGCCACATTTTCAAAATCCACTCATCCCCCTTGCAAGTTTTGGGTGTGCTTCATCTCATACCCGAACCACCCTTCCTAACACCTCCACCTCACGTACTCAAATATGTCCCATGTAGTTCTGACCACTTTCAGTCCCCCCTGAATACCTTGAATTGGTGCCAGTCTTCCTCGTGCCCCTGTGCTCATCTTCAGGACTTTGCATAACTTTTCTCCCTCTCATCTCTCTTGTTCTTTTGAGAGGCCACACCTTTCTTTTCTCACTCAGCTGAAATGCTCCACTGGCTAACAACCCCTTTTTCACATCTTTTCCAAGATTTGTCTCCATGCCCTCTTTTACCTTTCCTCTCGATGCCAGGAACTCAAATTAACTTCCTGACCCCAATGTGCTAGGATTCCATCTTGTCCTCTAAAGCAGAGGACTTTTAGCAGAGTACACAAGTAACATGCCATATTTAGTTCCAAGTTAGTCCTGGTGACTACAACGCAATACAGAGTAGGTCTTTCTCCTACCTGGACATCTGGTCTTGAAGGATAATTGAACTGTACGTTATTAAATTCAAGTGTTCCCTTGATATGATCGAGTCTGTGTCCATCTGAAGAAAAACTGTTGATAGTGGGTTTCTGGGGAAGTGGAAAAAAATGAAATTCAAGGAAAAAACATTTACAGATGCACAATTGAAGGAGGGAGATCTCATTATCTCCTGAATATTTTATAGTTATATTTAAAACATCGTCCACACTGCAATCTACACAATGCTAAAAACAGGTGCCATCTAAAGCTGGCTGCCACATTTATTTACTTTGGTAACTCCATTATATTATGCGTAATTTCCTTTGAAGAGCTTGAACATAATAATGTTTCTTTCTAGATCTGGTTGGTCTTTTTCCATTTGGCAAACACTATTTTTTCCTCTTATTTTTATATGGAAATCACAATGGCTTATTTTGTTTATTACTTCCTTATTTTTTTACTGGCATCATTAGTGCTCTCATTCAAGATAATAGCCCAGTTGTGAGGTCAAGTTAGAAGGATCAATACCTGATCAATTATCTTGAAAACTTTAAAGGCAGCTCCTCTAGCAATAGAGAAAGTTTCAAAGTGTGGTGCTGCTGTCCCAAGGCAATAACTACTGAAAGTTACGGAGAAGAAAACCTAGAGGAGAAAGATGACACTCACATTGAAAACAACAAACTCCAAAGGTCCGATAGTCTTGACTGAGGCAACACTCCTATTTATGACCAAAGGAACTATGCTTTAGAGAAGACAGCAGGATCAGCCCCAGTATAGGAATGTCTTGTGAATGACACACCAGTATCACAAGAATTAAGTTTAAACCCTGGAATTAAGAAAAAAAGAAGAAAAAAAGGACTTTTCCCCCCTCTTCTACTTGGCTCTATTGTAGTATATTTTAACACCAAATATTATTAAAAATACAAAAAGGTCATTAATAATCCAATAAATTAATATGGAAATTGAACAGCCTTTACTTCTGCTAGTTCAAATTTACAGAAAACCTGCAAGCCACTCTGCAAAAGTCCAAAATATCTTCAGTTCACTACATCATAAACCGCACTATTACTCTGAGCTTTAAGACAAGCAGAAAGTTGAGTTTCAAATTTTCCAAACAATTAAAAACTGTTCCAAAGTCAAAACTTTCAACTTTATTCTACAAAATATCCTTTAAATGAATAAAACCACAAAATGTGAGAAGTACATACAGTCATCCTACATAACAGTTGATCACAGTTTGTGAGGAAGAATCTATTAGGCAATTTCACCTCTTCCTCTCTTTGTGGAATATGTATGAGCAAATGATGATTCTTGCTAAATTGTTAATTATTTTTAATTACCGAATTAAGTTTTCAATTAATTTAATTTACTGCTACTTAGTTGAATTTGGCCATATAGTTTCTGAATGGATTCTTATAGTATCTATGTCTGTTACATTTACTTTCAAGAAGCATTCAGATCATTGACCTTCTATGCACATTTGTGCTGGTAAAACAAACTGCAGGAGAAATCACTCTTTGCCTCACTCTATTAGATAAGCGTGTCTCAGCTGAAACAGTTGTGACTGAAGTGCAGAATCGGGTAGATTTTGGCAATGATCACTTGACATCAGAGCGAACACTTCACAGCGCTCTCTTGTTCCTGCTTATGGTCAGCACACCACATAGTCAACATCACCTTCACAACCAAGGTAGTTTGTAGAAAGACATTGATATTAAAATAGGACACTTACAGCCAGAACAGTCCCAATGGTATAGTCAGTATTCTCATCAAGAATTAAGGTAGTTCCATACCAAAACCCAAGCCCGTAGCAGCCATTTATAATTAGGTACAAAAGCCCAAGAGACAGCTTAGAGGCAATAGCCTTTTTTATACCAAGGTTTTTTGCTTCTCCTAGTTTACTTGTATATCTGTTAAACAGAAAAAAACCACACACGTGTTAACCACTGTGGCTGCAGATATAGTCATAAAGGTTTTTTTTTTTTTTTAAAAAAAAGACATTAACAATGGAGAGTCAGACCTATTGATTTCCTTCTCTTGTCCTCCAAAGGCTACAACAGTTCGCACGGATGACAGGACTTCTTCTGCTACTGCACCTGCTTTGGCGTAGGCCGTTAACTCCTTACTGGTTAACATGATGATCATCTACAGTCAATGGGAGCAGAATAAAGCGAACTTCACAAACAAATCTAGAGTAGCTCTCAACCTTGTGTTATGTTATTTCAGAAGCTTAAAGTGTCAGATATCAGTGAGCTCAGAACTGCCAGATTCACAGTGATCTTTCAAAGTACTTCGCAGGTCACTCTTCTGTTTCTGACCAAATATCCAAACTTGCATATACTTAGTTCATATTGCCATACTGATGTATCTCAGTAATGTTTACAGAATTAGGAATCTAGGAAACTTTTTAAATGCTGTTTCATATGTAGAGCACCTGTTATGGAATAGATAGATTAGGGATGTAAGTGACCAGTCGACTATCTGATAAGCAAATTCTTGTCAGATAGGCATCCCGTGACTCAGCTAGTCGCTTCCCCACCCCCTTGCTGCCTCTATTAGAGAGAGACAGCAAGGGGGGTGGGAAGCAGGATCCAGTGCTGGGGGGGAGCCGGCTTAAAAGCCAGTACCTGCCAGGAACATCTCTGTGGGGAAAAGGGGCAGGGGTGCAGTGGGGAACTGGTAGCTCTTTTGCCTTTGAAAAGCAGAAGCACTGCAGGGAGCCTGGGGCAAACTGGGGACTCAAGCAGTCCCCACTAGTCCCACACTCTCTGCTTATGAAATGTACAAGAGCCCCAGCAGGACTCTTGTACATTTCAAAAGCAAAGCACTGCCAGGAGTACGGGGCCGGTGCGGGACTGCTTGAATCCCCCTCTGGCCCCATGCTCCCTGCGGCACTTTGCTCTTGTACATTTCAAAAGCAGGGAGTGCAGAGCCAGCGGGGGACTGCTCGAGTCGAAGGCAGAGGCACCTTTATCAACTAATTGAATTGCTGATGCAAATCACATTGACTATTCGGTTAGTTGATTAATCTAAATTTAATATCCTTAAGATAGATCTTAAGCATAGAAGCATGAAAATCCAGATCTTATAAACTCTGTCTGGCAGCCTGCTAGACCTACCTAAACAGGATGAGTGCAGGGATGTTCATTAATTGGGATTCCCCAACCTTGCTCTTTGAGATGGTTTCAATGAGAATATAGTGAGACCAGGAGAAAAATGGTAGGTCCAGAGGGTTTTTAAGATATTGAATCTTTTCAGTGTTATTTACACATTTTAAGATAATCAAAAGACTGTGTTAAAATCAAAGGCATGTGACCAGGAGGATTATAACCTGTTCCAATATCCGTAACAGATTATTTGTGACAGGGACTTTTTCTTATTCGTGCACATATATGCACGGTACCTAATGGTATGGTGTTGTGATACTGATTGCAGCCTCTAAGGGCTGCTGCAAATCTACTACCATGACTAATAATAATACAGGAAAATTGAGACTAAGAAATAATATACCTAATGCCCTTAAATATATATTTTTCAGGATATATTTTTTAAAAACTCTAGCTTCAAACTGGAGCTGCTCAGATATTTTTCAGCAGAAAACAGATTAATTAAAGCAGAATCTTTCGCAGAAACATGTTGGCTTCAATCAGACTTTTGTCCAGAAGGTGTGTCATGTCCAGAATGGAGTTTCTTGTGAAAATGAACACTGGTTATTCTGGGTGCTTAGCCATTCATGTTCAAATCCCTGCTACAAATTATTTCACGGACTTTAATTTAGAGCTCCTACATCATAGATGAGTACCCTAACCATCTGGTTATTCTGAGGTAGATATCCTTTTTCTCTTTTATTGGGGAGGGTGGAAAGAAAGGTCTTAGTTTTGTCCTGATGCAGGAAAAAAATAAACGTTGAACCTTCAAAATGGAATTCTTATTTTCCAGTCTGCTCTATTTACTGTCTCCTACACCCTTAAATCCCTCAGTTTGATCAAGGGGATGAGAGATCCCGAACAGAATATCCTGTTCGGGATGAGGCTTATATGTAAATTGTTTCAGTGTTGCTAGTAAAAAGTGACATTTGAATTAGACATCAGCTAATAATAACCATCATACAGAATGGTAAAAATGTCAAAAAAACCCAACGGATCATAAGAGATAGAGGAATATCAGGAAGGAAAGTGGAACAAGACAATTATGTTGCTTGTAGTTTTCAAAGTTCTGGGATCATTGACAGGATAATATTTACAAACTGGTTATGTTTTCTCATGGCAAGACAGCAAAGTATGCATTGTATAGGAATGGGAAGATGAGACAGAGATGAGAGTAATAATTGGAATGGATACCTGAAATAGGTTTAGGGATCCATCCTGCCAAAGGTTATAAACTCCAAAGAGAATATGAATTCATATCTTAAGACAGGATCAGGCCTAAGTGGATGACTCAGAACTAAGGGTAGTCTAGACTAAGTTTTTCTTTTGAAAGATATGCAAATTTTGTGGTAATTTGCATATCTTCTTCCAATTGCTTTTTCGAAAGAGGTTCTTTCCAAAAAGAAAGTAGTCTAGATGTGGTTCTTTCAAGAAAAAAACAAACCCTTTTTCGAAAGAACCATTCTTCCTAAAAAATGAGGTTTACATGGTTCTTTTGAAAAAGGGGTTTTTATCGAAAGAACTGAGTCTACTTGCTTTTTCGAAAAAAAAACTTTCAAAAAAGTGATCGGGAGAAGATATGCAAATTACCACCTAATTTGCATATCTTCTTTCAAAAGAAAAATGTAGTCTAGATGTACCCTAAATCATAAGACCCATTTTTATTTTTATCTTACCACTAGCAATTCTTTCATTTCATACCATGTTGTTATGTCTTTATGCATCTATCTTTTGCACTGCCTTCAATAAGGACCCTGTTGGATGGATTTGAGACTTACATTTTTGTTTGGCTCAGCAATTTGATTGGATTTATCCACATTAAGCCTGCTATAGTATTATCAGACCTTACATCATATACAATGTGCTCTGTACACATGATCAATAGCTATCTTTTGTTTGTATCTCCTGCCTAATAAGTTAAACTTCTATAGTCATGTTAATCATTGAAATCTGACATTGAATCACACATGGTATGGGTAACAAATCCATCCAAGGTATGACATGTATTTATAGTGAACAAATGGCACTGAACATGTGATAGCTGATTATTGTCTCAAACTTTTTCACATATCACTCTAACAAATGAATAAAGCCTACTCATTTTGCCTTTGAGATACAGTGAAAGTTGGACTTCAGTTAGAATAAGTACCTAATCCACATGTAGAAATCATTGTTAGGAAAATTGTTCTCTTTCCAAGCATCCTCTGATGAACCTAGTGGCAGTTATTGTTTGATATTAATAAAGACAACAGCATTTATCTGGATAATTTGCTTGTTAACATGAAGGAGAAATTTTCAAATATTAATAGTGAAACTTTCTCTTTTTAAATAAAACAGTTGAGTTAGCCTAAATATATCTGTGTGACTGTCTGAGCAAAGGAACTCTTTTTAACATGATGCATTTTTCTTTTCATGAATCATACCTTTAGCAGTTGTGAGCAGCTGTTAAACTCCTACTTCAAGTGTAATTTGGTAATTTAGAGAGAGATCAAACTGTACATTTATTCACACAAAAATAAGTAATTTACTAGTTGAAATTTGAGCTTTTTGGTCATTACAATTTTTGTATACAACAAGAACAGTTTCCATGAAATTTCCTTTCCAAGAAATGCCTTACATATGAATCTTCAAAAATCTCACCTACCTTAGAACAAAATGCTGCTGATATTACAACGAGGGGGCTTGTGGCTAGAATCACAAGTGTAAGTTTCCATCCCTTCACAAAACCAATCACAATGCCTACTATGAAAGTTGTCATGTTCTGAAACAGCTGAGCGACTTTGTCTCCAATGCCATCATTGATTTTATTAATGTCTCTAAGAGGGGGGGGAAAGCAATTTTTTCAGCTGGAGATAAAGCAGATAATACCCTGAACATACACTCTTTCTCTATCGTTTTTTTTTTTTAAATCATGGTTGTCAAGCAGTTAATCTTTTTTTTTTAAAAAAATCACACTGTTAATCAATAATAGAATACCATTTAAATATTTTGGATATTTTCTATATTTTCAAATGTATCAATTTCAATTGCACACAGAATACAAGATGAACAATATTCACTTTATTTCTAATTATAAATATTTGCACTGTAAAAATAGTACTTTTCAATTCCTGCAAGTGCTGTAGTAGAATCTATTATGAACGTTGAACTTACAAATATAGAATCTGCACAAGAATCTGCATCCAAAACCACAATAAACTTGTAGAACCTACAAGTCCACTTAGTCCTACTTCTTATTCACCCCATTGCTTGGGCAAACAAGTTTCTTTACATTTTAAGGAAATAATGCTGCCTGCTTCTTGTTTACAATGTCACCTGAAAGTGAGAACAGGCATTTGCATGACACTGTCATAGCAGGTGTTGCAACATATTTATGTGGAAGATGCACTAAAGATTCATGTAAAAGTGGCGAGGAGTCCTGTGGCACCTTAAAGACTAACCGAAGTGTTGGAGCATAAGCTTTCTTGGGCAAAGACCCACTTCATCAGATGCATGCACATCTGACAAAGTGGGTCTTTGCCCATGAAAGCTTATGCTCCAACACTTCAGCTAGTTTATAAGGTGCCACAGGACTCCTCGCCGCTTTTGCAGATTCAGACTAACACGGCTACCCCTCTGATACTAAAGATTCATGTGTTTCTTTATGCTTCAACTACCATTCCAATGGACATGCATCCATGCTGATGACTGGTTCTTCTCGATAACGATCCAAAACAGTGCAGACCAACACACTTTTATCATCTTCATCCAAGTCAGCTGCCACCAGCAGAAGAGTGATTTTCTTTTTAATGGTTCAGGCTCTGTAGTTTTTGCACTGGAGTGTTGCCCTTCAGACTTTTGAAAGCATAGAATCATAGAATCATAGAATCATAGAATGATAGGACTGGAAGGGACCTCGAGAGGTCATCGAGTCCAGCCCCCTGCCCTCAAGGCAGGATCAAGCTCCGTCTACACCATCCCTGACAGATGTCTATCTAACCTGTTCTTAAATATCTCCAGAGAGGGAGATTCCACCACCTCCCTTGGCAATTTATTCCAATATTTGACCACCCTGACAGTTAGGAATTTTTTCCTAATGTCCAATCTAAACCTCCCCTGCTGCACTTTAAGCCCATTACTCCTTGTCCTGTCCTCAGAAACCAAGAGGAACAAATTTTCTCCTTCCTCCTTGTGACACCCTTTTAGATATTTGAAAGCCGCTATCATGTCCCCCCTTAATCTTCTTTTTTCCAAACTAAACAAGCCCAGTTCATGAAGCCTGGCTTCATAGGTCATGTTCTCTAAACCTTTAATCATTCTTGTCGCTCTTCTCTGTACCCTTTCCAATTTCTCCACATCTTTCTTGAAATGTGGCGCCCAGAACTGGACACAGTACTCCAGCTGAGGCCTAACTAGTGCAGAGTAGAGCGGCAGAATGACTTCACGAGTTTTGCTTACAACACACCTGTTAATACAACCTAGAATCATATTTGCTTTTTTTGCAACAGCATCACACTGTTGACTCATATTCAACTTGTGGTCCACTATGACCCCTAGATCCCTTTCTGCCATGCTCCTTCCTAGACAGTCGCTTCCCATCTTGTATGTATGGAACTGATTGTTCCTTCCTAAGTGGAGCACTTTGCATTTCTCTCTATTAAACCTCATCCTGTTTACCTCCGACCATTTCTCTAACTTGCTAAGGTCATTCTGAATTATGTCCCTATCCTCCAAAGAAGTCGCAACCCCACCCAGTTTGGTATCATCTGCAAACTTAATAAGCGTACTCTCTATCCCAATATCTACATCATTGATGAAGATATTGAACAGTATGGGTCCCAAAACAGACCCTTGAGGAACTCCACTTGTTATCCCTTTCCAGCAGGATTTAGAACCGTTAACAACCACTCTCTGACTACGGTTATCCAGCCAATTATGCACCCACCTTATCGTGGCCCTATCTAAGTTATATTTGCCTAGTTTATCAATAAGAATATCATGCGAGACCGTATCAAATGCCTTACTAAAGTCTAGGTATATGACATCCACCGCTTCTCCCTTATCCACAAGGCTCGTTATCTTATCAAAGAAAGCTATCAGATTAGTTGGCATGACTTGTTCTTCACAAACCCATGCTGGCTATTCCCTATCACTTTATTACCTTCCAAGTGTTTGCATATGATTTCCTTAATTACCTGCTCCATTATCTTCCCTGGGACAGACGTTAAACTGACCGGTCTATAGTTTCCTGGGTTGTTCTTATTGATCATGATACATGATCCATACCCAGCCCTTCTCATATTTTGGAAGGGACTTCAGATTTTTAAGCCTTGGGTCAAGTGTTCCTTGGGTCAAAGCTATATTTGTAAATTGCACTTTCATGAGCAAGATGTTGCACTGCAGCATTTTTATTAAGTGAATTTAAAAACACTATTTTTATCATTTTTACAGTGCAAATATTTGTAATAAAAATATTAAGTGAGCAGCACACACTGTATTGGGATTCTACTGTTTAAGAGTGTGATTAATTCGAGTTAATCATGAGAGTTAACTGCAATTAACTGTCAATCCTAGTATATTTTTATACTTACACACACACACACACACACTTTATAGCACAATATTTATTATTACTGTTACCCCTCTTGCTCCAAGTGTTTAACCAAAAACTTCAGATCTTGTGGTTTGTCAACTCATCATCCTAACTGGAACAATGAAGTCAAATACTTTCGATTCACCCTTGTTTACTTGCAAGGAATGTACAAAGAAATCCTCCACAACCCTTTTGCCCACGTCTCATTTTAACCATGTGAGTAATTCCATGAATTTCAATGTAGCCACTCACACTTTTGGAGTTAAGCACATGAGCATCTACAAGATCAGGGTCTTAAATTAGGAAGATATCTATTCAAATTTATTACTCTACATGAATACACTTTACATGACGCAAGTTGTGTCTGCTCATATTCCCTATAATATGTGAGGGGAGGGGGACCCACACAACAGAGCACCCTTGGCTCTTTGTCTTTAAAGCTATAGACCTGTTCGGATCTCAGACCTGGTGTACACCTGAAAACTTTGGTAGACTCAGCTACATCACTCAGAGCTTTGAAAAGTTTTGCACTCATGGGAGAGATAGTTAAGATGGCCTATGCCCTTTTGTAGACACTGCTAAGATGACAGAGGACCAAGCAACTGCCTTGAGGGGGTAAAATTTACTACAGTGATACAAATCCCCTTTCTGTGGCTACAGCAAGAATCTACACTACGCTAAGGAGAACACCTCCACTGCGAACATTCCTCCAGTTACACTATTATAAATTCAGAGTATCTCAACTGAAGGCAAGAGTTAGTCCTAATTCTTAATGATGAAACTGATGGCAGAGTTAGACCATAGAATGCTAGCATAAAAGATCATTTTACACAGGAGCATCCTATTAATCCTCACTCAGCCCCATTTTAGTCACCACTAAATAGTTGCACCAGTGGAAACATTTAATGCAAACAAGACCTAACCCAGGATTAGAGTTGGGTACTTTTTTTCTGGTTGAATGAATTTGGGAATTGAGGTTGAATTTGGTGAGAACAAAACTTAGAAAAAGTCAAAAAGGTTTGTCTTGACATTTTCTAAATAAAAATGTTTCAACTTTTCATTTTGAAATAGTGTTTAGACAAGTTTAGCTAGATTGGTTAAACCTGTTTTTGGTTTCTAGTTGAACAAAAATGTTTCATTTGACCAGAAATGATTTTTCTTTTTTTCTTCTTCATTTTGACAACAAAAACAAACATTTTCGGTTTTTGACCTGAAAGTATTTTTCTTCTCAGATTTTTCAGTATGGCCACCAAATTGGAAACCTCCCCACCCCCAAGAATTTCACATTCAGTGGAAATATGTACAGTTTAGGCACGAAAACAAAGAAATGCTCCCAGAAAGCTTAAAAACTCACTAAGGGCATGGCTCTCCAATCTTTACTTACTGGGACTACATGAGGGCTGCAGAACAGGACCTCACCAAAAACAAAAAATACACAAGCTCTTACTCAGTCAGACGTGTATTAAGCTCTCCACAATTACTGGTATCAAACCAGGCAAGTTCCTGTCCCAGAACTGCATGGAAGAAAGTTTTTCTTATTTTCTTTGTCTGCCTTGCTGCTGCCAAAACCCAAAATGAGATCTGCAGGTAGCCAAACACTAAAGCAGTCGCTCCAATACCTATATAATATAGAGCAAACCTTAAAAAAAAAAAGTGTTTTAAAAGTTATTGAAGCTTGAAGAAAGGGAGCTTGGTTATTATAAATAAAAAGAAACCCTTCAAAACAAAGTTAGATTGTGTCTATTCTACTACCTATGTTAACAAAACTTGTGTCATCATTCCAGGGTGTGAATATTCCACTCCCAAGTGACATAGTTACGTGGATCTAAGCACTAGTGTATACATCACTATGTCAGTGGGAGAGCTTCTCCAATCAATATACCTTATGCCACTCGCAGTGGTGTTTTTTTTAAGCCAATGGGAGGGAGCTCTCCAGCTAGTATACAGAATCTTCACCACATACACTTCAGGGACACAAGTGTATTGGTACAGCTACACTGCTACAGTGCTGTACAACTGATTCAGCACAATACACGTTATGAATCTAAGAGCCTATTTCTGTTCAGAGTTCCTGTCCTTATCTGCACTCAAAAGTAAAACCTTTTTGTCATCATTATTGAGAAGGCCAATAAAAATGCTACATCTTTGGAGGCTAATGAGTTTAAATGGCAATTCATTACTGCACAATTATACATTAAGCTCCTGGAATCCCATAATTTGCTCTCCATGACACTCAGCCATTTCTTTCCATTCTGTCACTTCCCAGAGTCACTCCAATCAATGCAGCCGGAGTTACCTCTGATTTACCGCAATGTGTGTGAGTGGAGAACGACATTCATTCTTTTATTTTATTCATGAGGTAAAATGGTTGGGACAGAAGGGATAGTAGTCACAGGGACATAATTCAATACAGCAGATAAGTCTTGTTCTCCCAAATGGAGGAAGGTGAAGAATAATCTCTGCCTAATGCTATTAACTCTCTCCACTGACAGTTTGCTTAGTCTGTATCAGTTGTATACTTAACAGCTGCTAGTCAACCCATAGTTAATAATTACTTTGAACTTACTCTGTCATTTGCTCTTCAAAGGGCACTTGTGACTGATTGCAGCTCAGTGAACTAGCTGAAACAAAATAAAACGGTTTAAAAGCTATGTAATTTGTTAGAGAGACAAGGTGGGTGAGGTAATATTTTTATTGGACCAGCCTCTATTGGTGAGAGACAAGCTTCCACAGAACAGGCCTGAAGAAGAGTTCTTGAATGCTTGTCCAATACAAGATATTATATCATTCACCTCATCTGTCTATTGACTTGATACCAACCTGAAGTCTTTCATTTGTAATGAAGGAGGTGCTGAAGCTCAAGCAGTAGAGATGCCAACCCCTGGCACAAATTAAACACTGCTAACACGGCTACAACATTACTGTATCCAACAATGTAAACTATTAATTACTTGCACCATCTTCCCTGAAACTCTTCATTGCTAGTTCTCCATGCTCGTATGTGTTGTGACAACATGCAGTATCATTCTATTTATTACAATATTTCACTGAAACAAAGTTGTGACGTACCTGCTGTGTCAATTTAATTTGTGCCTGACATACAGTCCCTGGGTATTATTCAGCAGCAAAGTGGTTAAACTCAGTAATTGCCACATTATCGTATCACCATTAGAATTATATGCCCGTGTTTCCCTTGCATGTGGAACTTCTCTTCCCCCCATGTTCACAAACAACATGGAACAGTTGAAAATAAATCACAAACATATTCATTAAAAACACTTATGCAATATAAGGCAATACATTTTAGCCCACATTTACCCCAGTTTACATAAACAAAAATGGTGGTTGTTTATAAGGTAAAACAAAACTTGACATTTCTTATGTTTTCTCTGTCCTACTGCAGAAAACATTACATAGACAGAAGGCTGAAGCTGGTGATTTTTCAGTGCTCTGTAGAAGAGACATCTTTGTTGTATTTCCTACTGAGAGAGATTTTCTCCCAACTGTTTCTCAGACCTTTGAGTTACAAATCCTCCCTCATCCCGATTAGTTCCTCAGGTTTTCCCAGTTTAATAATCCTACTAATCCTCTATGCATCTTGGAGTCTTCCTAGACTATAGGGGTAACCACCACCTGAATTCCTAATCTAACAGAGAGAAAAAATTAAAGCAAAAGAGAGCTCAAGAATGGGGAAAACCCCTTGCATGGAGGTGTATGTTGTTGCTGATCTTGTGGTTTTGAGTATCGTAAAAATAAGAGGCGAAGGGTAATTATTATTACAGTTGAATGTGTTTAGAAAGCACAAACCAACAGATCAACATGTCCCTGCTGGCTGGGAGAGACTCACCGCTCTGACCTCAGCAGGGAGCTGCTGCTATTGCTGAGGGAGAAGTGCCCCTCCCCCAGCCAGGCAACTCCATGCGTGAGGCCTGGCTGGACAGTTAAACAGCTGTGGGGCTGTGCTGCTGCCCAGCGTAGAAGGAACACTGAAGGGCGGAGGAATATATGAATAAAGGCAAAATAAATAAAGTGTATGAACGATTTCCTTACGTAAACTCTCCTGGGATATACAGCCACTCACAAAACCATCGCTCATTTCACCAAAAACTAGTGACATCAGAGGAAGGCAAACTCCATTCGCTATTGCTGCTATTGTTCCAAATAGCATGAGAATGATATCCAGCCCATCTGCATATCGAAACTGTTGGGAATTAATACAAGAAAGTGAAGTTCAGATTATTTTAGTCAGTGGAAACCAGTCTGATTTCTTGGTTATTTGAATGTGAATAAAATAAAAGAATTTAAGGCTCTGATTCATTTAACATTAGAACAATATTTTGAATTATGTCACATCATCATCAATTGAAATATAAGACAGGTATAGGAAAGTTCAATTAGCTTTTCTATTTCTGATTGGTGACATGCCTACAGATGGCATTGGGAGTGTTTCGCAAGGGCAGCATTTGTAATTATTTGATACATATTTAGCTATGATTCTAAAAAAGTGTGTGTGGGGGGGAGGAAGGGGGAGACAAAATGAATGCCACAAACTAGGGATGTCAATTGTGACAACTGCTGGATTAACCGATAAGCCTAGGTTTATTGGATAATCCTGTTGACTACATGCATTCCCCCTACCCTTGCTGCCTCTGAATCAGAGGCAGCAAGGGCGGGGGAGGCAGGAACTGGTGCCCCCTCCACCCCAAGCTGCTGCCTCTGATAGAGAGGCAGCAGCATGGAGGTGAGGGGAGCAGATGGGAGCTGATATGCATGGAGAGCCATCTTTTAAGCCAGCTCTCCACACATGCTGGCTCCATGGATCTGCCCACTCCCCCTTGCTGCCTCCTACAGAGGCAGCAGTGCAGGGAGGAGGGCAGGGGACAGGGAAGGTTACCACAAACAGGGGGACCCTGTGTATAGGGGCTGCTCCATGCTGGAACAGCCTCTATCTGTGGGAAGCTCAGACCCTCCACAGACAGGGGCTGCTGCCACCCTATGCTGCTACATCTGTATCCGAGGCAGCAGTGTGGGGAGGCAGGCAGGAGCTAGTCTATGCGGGGACCGGCTCCCCTTGCAGACTGTCTCCTGCCTGCCACCCTGTGCTGCTGCATCTGATACAGCAGGTAGGGGGCTTTCTGGTAGTGGGGCTGGGAGCACACTCATTCCCAGCCCCCCTCTGGGGACTATCGAATAGTCTTGTAACTGCTAAAATTTCACTGCATATGTCCTAGGCCAACATATAGTTACTATCATTACAAGAATATTCTTGCTTACAATTGTGACTGGACCAACGATTTCAGATGGTTTGCCTTTTCCCTCTTTTTCTTTGTGTCTCCTGAAAGATATAAATTAAATATGGGGCAGTTCCACTTTATAAGGTTGGCACAAATATGTCCACCATTTTACTTCCAGCTATCTTGTGTAATTTGATAGCCCCCTTGCCATAGGATCTGAGAGCATCACCATATTTTAAAAGCACTTCCACACAACACCTCTGTGTAGTAGGGAAGTACTATAATCCTCATTTTGTAGAGAGGGATGAAAAACAGAAAGATTAATGACAAGACTCTCTTGATTCCACCACTGATTTCAGCAGGTTCAGGAGGCACATTACATGATGTGTCTAAGGTCATATAGGAAGCCTAGAGCTGTGGTGTCCAACCACTTCTGAACTAGCCACACTCCACTGGCCAAATAGCCACGTGGTTAGCATGTTGGACACCCTGGGCCTAGAGCAATGCAGGAAACAATCCAGGTCTCCCAGGACAAAAGTAGTGTTGTAGCCACTAGATTCCTTGGCTTGGCTCAAATACCATTTGCTCTTGATCTGTTCTAGCAGACATGGTAATTCTATTAACCACTGAACTTTTGTATTTTACTTTTCTATTTCACATTAAACACAAATTGCAAAACAAAAAAAAAGTACAGAGTAAGGTGGCACAAATTAAAGTAATGATCCTGCAAGTGCTCCCTATGGATGGATCCCTTAGCCATGTGGTGGCAGTGGCAATTTCAAACAATAGGGCCTGATGAGCCTAAAAGCTCTTATCCACATCAGTAGTGTTTATCTGAGTGATGTTTGCAGTGTTGGTGTAGCCGTGTTGTTCCCAGGATAGAAGAGAGATATCATAGATAATGCCCTATCTTTTAGTGAGCCAACTTCTGTTTGTTGATTGGATAGGACAACATTGAATTATTCACCAATAGAAGTTGGTCCACTGAAAAGAGGTTACTTCACCCATCTTGTGTCTTTAGTCATACGAGTAATTCTATTGATTTCAGTGGGAATGTGTGTGAGACTAGAGGGGGCAAAAAAACCCAAAACCCTAACCCATCTGTAGATCTCACTTAAATTAATTCCAATCCCCAGCAATTATCTATGACTTTCAGGGGAGACACTGTTTTATTGAGGAAGAAGGGAGGCTAATCTGTATGAAGAAGGAAATTACACAACTGGGAGAGTAAAAACATTGTTTGTTTATTTTGCATGGGTAACATAAAATGCTCATTTCTTTGCCAAAGCTGGGTTAGTAACATGAAATAAAAAGTCCAAACTTTAGTAGTTGTTTCTTTAAAAGCAACACAGTCCTCCCAGTCTCACTGGCTGAGGTAAGGAGAGGGGGCAAAGATCCCAGCCAGCCTTGCTTACACAGGGAAGGCTCTTGGAGATGGAAAAGAAACAGCAATTGAAGCTGTCAGTGATCAGCATGAGCTGGAACAGGGATAGCAGCACTTCCTGGGACGCTGGCCTCTGGAACCATCTCCTCACTTCCCAGAACCCTGTGTCTTCACTCTGCTTCCTCCTCCAACTTCTGGGCCCACTCCGAAAGGAGAGATGAGGACAGTTACACATGTGCTGCATAGCAGTGCAAAGTGGTATGATAGGGGGCATATACACATATGGCTCTCAGAACACAACACGTGTAAAGCTGAACTCAGATGATGAGGAAATTGAGAATGCAGCATAGGCACAGGGCTGTGCAGCTCTTGCTGAGCTAGTCCCATAGATCAATCTGGAACAAACATGGCATGTATAATCTTTATTTGTACATGCATTAGACTTTTAGCCCCATACACTTTTTTGTAGTGAGCCTTGCCACTTGACTCCTCCTTAGGAAGAGGCTGGATGGGGCCCTTGGATGCAAGAAGGGGTGAGACTACAGTATACAGTGCTCTAGGCCATAAGGCAGCCTGGGGGATGCTTTTGTAATTTAAACAGGCCCTCAGCTACTCCTTCTGGGCCTCTCTACCTCACTTCACTAAGCAGCCCAGAATTGAAAGGGTACAAAAAGGTGACTGACTTCTGAACTGCTTCCCTTAGAGGCACAACACAGAATTTCATGCTGTTAAGATGATTATGGAGATATACCTATCTCATAGAATTGGAAGGGACCTTGGGAGGTCATGGAGTCCAACCCCCTGTCCTCATGGCAGGACCAAGTACCATCCCTGATAGATTTACACCAGATCCCTGAAGGGCCCCCTCAAGAATTGAGTTCACAACTCTGGGTTTATCAGGCCAATTCTCAAACCACTGAGTTCTCTCCCCCCAGTAATTAATTGGTGACCTTTTAATGTCCAAAGTTGTTTTTAATGTTATACATATATCAGGCCCTGCCAAATTCATGGCCATGAAAAATACAGCCTGGAAGGAGAAATCTGGTGCTCCCCGCCCATCAAATCTGGTCTCCTGTATGCTTTTACCCTATTGTATAGGGATTTTACAAGGGAGACCAGCATTTCTCAAAGTAGAGGCCTAGACCCAAAAGGGAGTTGCTGGGGATGATATGTAAGGTTATTTTAAGGTGTGTATGGTATTTCCACCTTTACTTCTATGCTGCCTTCAGAGCTGAGCAGCCAGAGAGCAGTGACCAGTTGGCCAGATGGCCACTTTGAAAGGAGTGCCCCACCAGCAGCAGCGCAGGTGTAAGGGCAGCAGTACTGCAGCACTCCCTCCCCCACAATAACCTTGCAACCCCCCCCCCCAAAAAAACTCCTTTCTGGGCGAGGACCCCTACAATTGCACCACAGTGAAATTTCCGATTTGAATAGCTGAAATCCTGAAATGTGTGGTTTTTAAAATCCCATGAAATTGACCAAAATGGACTGTAAATTTGGTAGGGCCCTACATATAGGAAAGATGTAAGATACAGTCAAACTGTGGTTTGTTTATATCCAGCTTCAGGACAGGAGCTGGCATTGACAGTGACTCTACCAATCACTGTCAGAAAGTGATGCAGTTTTTGGATGAATGCTACAACCCCAAGGAGACTATCGGGTTCCATCACAACCCACCAGTTGGTGATACTAACTGGGGGTTGGTGCATAGCCATGGGTTGTCCAGAGTGCAGTGCTTCAATGTCAACAGGGTTTTTATGCCATTTAAAGCTGACTACCCTCAAGAAACCCTACAGAAGCATAGATGGGGGCAATACCTTCCTTCAGAGAAAACATCTCATTTGGGACTAGGGTGCTACATAGGGACAGGGAGTTTTATTTACATCATTTTGAGCCATCCTGTGACACTAGCCATTTTCAGATGATGTGCCACACTACAGTGCATGCCAAAAGCAGAGCAGCATATTGGATTTCTTAATGTATACAAAGATATCAAGAGAAGCCTGCACAATTCCTCCGAGACAAGCGATTAGAGAAAATGGCTGTGTGGGTGGAACACTTGGAAAATCTTTGCAACAGCAGCAGTCCCAGGGAGCTCAAATTAGCACAAATTTACTTAAAATAGAAACAAACACTCATGAAGAAATTCAACCCATTGCTGGGCACATGACACAAAATGTTGAGAATTAAAGATAAATTCTACTCTGAAGCCTGTGGGCCTGAACCCAGTCTCCCGTACTCCTGGTTTACACCAGTTTAATTTCATTGAAGTCAGTGGAGTTACGCCAGCATAAAACCTTTGTGAGAAAACAATAAGGCTCATTAGCTGGTCTCTATATGTGCATTACCCCCTCTTGACCTGAAAGCTTAGCCAAGTTCAGATTCTTATCATTTTCCCACCTAACTGGAACAATTTATGGTAGAATCAGGTGTTTTCTTTGAAGCAAACTTATTTACAAGGAATATCCTGTTTTCTCTGAACACTGGAGGAATCAAACAATAGGAGTTAGTTCTTTGCTTACAGCTCTTTAGCCAGCTTCTCTAGACAAAGAAGGCCCTAATCTTGGCTTCTCCCTGGATCATATACTGGACACCCAGTGCTTGTCCAAGCTTTCTCAGTCTCCCTCTGTGTGTGTGTGTGTGTGTGCGTGCGTTTAGTCTACACTTAAAATGCTACAGCAATACAACTGTGCCACTGCAGCACTTGTGTGAATATTCACTATGGTGATGGGAGAGCTTCTGTCACTTTAGGGTAGTGTCATGTACAGCAATGGCTCTGTGGCGCCATGTGTTGCCCCTCATCTACAGGCACTGAGCCCACAGCCTCAGCTGGCCACAGTTCCCTGTTATAGATCAATGGGAGCTTCAGGAGTGGAATCTGCAGGCAAGGGCAGTGTGTGGAGATCCCCTACTCTGCCTCTCTCAGGGGCTGCAGGGACATGCCAGCCACTTCCAGGAGCAGCAATAACCATAGGGATAATTACTCCAGACACAACAGGTTAGGCATTTTAGAACTCATTAATCAAAGAATTAAATGTAAGTGTGAGAGAGAAATGAAAATTATGAAATGCACAGACCAGTCAAAACCCAAAAATAACCCACTTTGCAAGCAGTAACAGAAGTAACAATCCCCCTGCCACACACATATATATGTTGGGTTGGGAGGTGAGAGTGAAGGACAGTGTGTATTTGTGAGAATGAGAGAGACACACGCAATGTGTGAGAGTGACAGAGCTTTGCATTGCCAAGCTCCCTCCATCCCCTTCTCTCTGTGTGTAGATGAGGTACAGAAGTGGGGTGAGGAGGGACAGCCTAACATCAGTGCCCCCGCTTGTTTCTCCCTCCCACACTCTGCACAGCAGGCAGGAGGTTTCCAGGGGAGCAGCTCCAAGGCAGAGGGCAGGAGCAGTATGACAGTGGGTGGAAGGGCAACTGAAGTGCCAGCACTTGATAGCTTCCTGGCCAAATCAGTTAGGATCACCTGTCAGAGGCTCAAAGATCTACCAGTAGATCCCAATCTACTGGTTGGTGACCACGGCTCTAGGGCCTTGTGTACACTGGCAAGTTTTGTCACCAAAAACTGTCTTATGCTGACAAAACAGTGAGACAAAACACACTACAATGCTACTTTTGTTGGAAAAAATACTCAGTTTCGGTGACAAAAACTTCCACCCCATGAGAGACTTTTGTCTTTTCCTCTCCCTTTCTTGTCGACAAAGAGCCAATGTGGATTCTCTTTTGTCAAGAGAACTGGCTTCCACCAGTATCCCACAATGCCTATGCTCAATGTTTTGTGATCTCTGCTGCCCTGCAGACATGCACCCCTTCCCTTTCAAAGCTTAGGGAAGTATCTGACAGCTGAGTGAGCTGCTCCATTTGGGGAACAAGCAAAAAAAGAACAAATCATGGGAATTCTCCTGTTCTTCCTTGCTAGAAACACAGCACTAGGCAAACTGTTGCCGCAGGGGGAGGGCTGGAAAAACTGCTGTGCTGCTTTGATATTCCTCAGCACAGAGAGCTCGCAGAGCTACTCAGAAAGCTGTGGGAGAGCCCTGAGGGAATCCCAAGAAGTGCTGGGATCAGCTCTGCCTTCCCACAACACTGCGCTGTGGGTTTGCTTTGCTCTATCTGTCAACAGGATGCTAGCAATGAGGCCATGAAATGTTAACAATCGGAGGCAGAAAAAACAGTTTGACTGCTTTTCATTTTTGCCATCTTCTGCATGTCAACATCACTTTTGTCACCAAATCTTCCCAGTGTAGACATAGCTTAGTTAATCCACATTCTCCCTGAGAAGCAGTTGCTAGGCCAATGGAAGAATTCTTCTGTTGACCTAGCACTGGCGTTTAGATTGGTCTTTCAGGAGTGTGGGTTTTCACACACCTCTTCACTCCTCTCCCCCTGGGAGACATAGATATGTTGGTATAAATCTTCAGTGTAGATCAGCCCTCCACCTCCTGCTTCTTTTCATGCTCCCACATCCTTAGTCAAATGAGGCCCAGCCTAGCTTTCTGCCTATATAGCTCAAACTCCTGAGAGGCTTTGGATTGGCTCATCTTTTTAGACCACCAATGTTTCTTACCCTGAATGAAGGGTGACTGCTGTGTTCATCAGTTTAAAAGGCTTTAAAAACGAGCTAGGAGACCTGCTTCATTCTGAAAGCTATAGTAAGTTTAGAAACAGTTTGTCCCATTGAGCCAAAACTTAGACAAGAAGTGAGACCCAAACTCTTACCTGTCATCTATCTCCACATTAGTAGAATACTTTGGTGCCTGTCCAGCAATTTCTAGGTCAATGTCTTCCATAATTATGCGTATAGGTTATTTATTCTAAAATAAAATGCAGAGCTGTTAATATCATTATTCATCATAAAATCCAATACAGGACATACTTTAAGTGACAGTGAGAAATCTCCAACATAACGTTACATTAGACATATTATTAGCTTGGCCTTTGAAGTTTTTTTTAAAGTTTACTTATTAAAAACAGAATTAAGATGGCTTCCCCAGTATTACTACCTTTTTCTGGTTTCCCCCTGGAATGAGTTTCCTTGCTCCCTTCAGTTAAATAAGCAGCCGTGAGAGTTAAAGAAATTAGATTAGTTTTTCTGATAGTAAAACACAATATCTGATGCCTTTGAAGCTATTCCAGACACAACTACAGTGCGATAACACTTGCTTTATCTTTATGTTTTCCCCAAGTGCACACTGAGATGGATTAAAAATTGTGAAAAAAATTCTCTTTGTAGAGCGATTAGGATTTTTTCCCTTAAAAAGGACATAAAGAATGGAGGCCATGGTAAAAGTATGTAGAATAATGAATGTTACAGAGAAGATGGAAAAGGAGGAACATAGATTCTCAATCTCAAAATACAAAAACAAAGTCCCATCATTCTGACACCTATTTGGAGCATAAAAATTTATTTCAAAATTGATTTGGGGACCATGTCTGGTTCAATATAACTGCCAGTGTAGTGTCATTTGTGTCACTCTGGGATAGATTTATTTTTTATAAAATCCCACACAGAGGAAAATTAGAAGCATGGTGCCAGCTACCCTGTTTTAGAGGTGCCTCTTGTTTATTCAGCAAGTGAAATATATTTAAACAAGTTCCCCAATATCACATACATCTAAAAAAATTACAGCATGCTTTATAAACAGAAAATTATTTTGCAATGTAAGTTGCCCCTGTAGCCAATAGGAATTCAGTGCCATATATACAATATTAGCGTAACATGATGCATTCATTCCCCGCTAAACAATTGGGCTCCTTTCCTTGTTGGAGGGAGTTTTAAATGTAGAAAAAAAATCTCAAGAAAGACTAGAAATGGCTGGGTTTCAGAGACAAGTCATTAACCATAAATATATGTTTGATTAATAATTAACCATTTTGTTAGGTGTTTAATATTTTATTTTACTTTTTTTTTAAACAGAGTCCTGCTTTCATTGACCTGAGTAGCACAGCTCTCACGGATTTGAGGTTTCTAAAAAACATTAATAAGATTGTGCCCCTTCCAAAGTGGCCAGCAGAACTGTAGAATCATAGACATGCAAGACTGAAAAGGGGACCCTGGGAGATCATCTATTCCATTTCCCTTGCTGAGGCAAGGCCATGTATACTAGACCAGGACAGAGATTCTTCCTTGCTAGATTTAGGCACAATCTTGCTTGATGAGCAAATTATTCAATAAATATATCAGTGTCAATACATTGTTTACAATATTGTTGTAGTCATATTAGTCCCAGGATAGCAGAGACCCAGATATTGGTCCAATAAAAGATATTACTTCATTCAACTTGAACCAAGTTAATACTTTTTAAAATCTGATTTCATAAAGTGACAAAAAATGAAAACTACATAACATTTTAGGAGAAGGAATTGGTGAGGGATTTAGATAATAGCTAACACAAGCACTTTCCATCCTCTCAGACATGCACTCACTCACTCTTCAGGTCATTTTATGCTTATTTCACAGAATCAACAATACCGGAAAGGGTAACATTTATAATTAAGATCACACAGAGCATGATTTGACAGACAGTAATTGGTACTTAAAAACTCTTTTGTACATCATAAAGATCCAAGTTCTGCACCAGGAGGTAAAAAAAGAGAAGTTGTAAGTCCATAATGAACATTCTTCATGCCTAGTTCTTTCCTGCTGTAATTTCTGCTGTAGCCAATTACTTGTACCAGGGACAAATTTGGCTCAGAAATGCCACAGAACAAGCATACTGACCTGATGTAACAATAGCTAGCAGGGTTACATCCAGCAGCATAAGCCTCATCCTCAAACGCTTTAGAACTGTCACCAACTCTTAAGATCAACTAGTGTATTATAAATAGTGAGAATCTTACATAAGTCTAATGAGTCACATCATGTGATTGCCTACAGAGCAAACCTTGGGTTCAACAATCAACATTTCATAATACATTCTAGGGATACCAAATTGTAAAAAGCAGTGACAGAGATTCACTTTTATGAGGATTTTTCCCCCACATGATATATAGAGCAATTAAACTGCTTAACAAAGTTGTGTTCAAACTGTTTTTTTGGTGGCAACATAGTTTTGCCACAGAACCCTAATTTTGCTAAGAAATGTTAGGTTAATAGTGTAACTGTCCTGCCAGATAGAGCCAGCAACAGCCAGGACCAATATCTAGGGCAGGGCTACTCAACTTTAGAAGCCTCAGGGGCCACAATGTTACTCATAGCACATGCCGAGGGCCGCATCTTAAATGTGGTTGTATATATATGTAAATATATATGCAAATATCCTATTTCACACTGACAGGCATGAATACAAAGATTAAGGCAAGACTACACAACACCTAGTCCCCATTTGTCAGTTCTGCTGCTATGAATAAAATGCAATATTCACCCGCTTTCCACCCATATGACAGCACTTTTAATGAGCAATGACAGTCCAGGAATTTAACTACTAAAATGGTTGTCAACAGAAGACCATTATATTGACTACTTTTTTGTTTTGGCTCCCGTCTGTGGGCCATCTCTTGAGCCCCATGTTACCCAAACCACATCATGGGCTGCAAACAAACAGGCTGTGGGTTGCATGTGGCCCACGGGCCTCATGTTGAGTAGCCGTGATCTAGGGATTCCTCTCCATCCATCCAACAGAGAATTGGCTTAAGCCCTCACTCAGTAATCTGGGAAATTCACACACCACCCCTGGGTGCCTCTGAGAGGCAATGCCTCCCCCTTGCCAGCACAGAGTCTGAGTGGGTTGAGCAATATCCTTTTCTGCTCAAGTTTTTAAACCCAGCAACGTCCCCTTCACGTACCCAACCCTTCTCTACATCCCATTCCATCACTGCCCTTGGTCAGGCATACCCAGAGTTCAAAGATGCAGCTGCAGAGTTTATCTCCCATCCTGAGTGTGGGGAGATAGAGGCATCTTACTCACTTCACTGGCCACTCATCATCCTCCTACTTACTGCCACTGCCCTGCTGGCCATTTGTCTCACCTCTCAGCTGCTGCACTGTTGGATGCTCGTCGTGCTGCTGCCACTCTGCTGGCTGCTCGTCATGCTATCACATCTCTCTGCCACCGACCAGTTGGCTGTCAGTCGCCATCCGGTGCCATCCACTTCTTGGCTGTGACTTCTGCCCATGGGTGTCCGTTGTAATAGGCTGGGGATTGTATTACCTTCCCAAACCACCAGCCTGGCCCCGCCCACACTCCGCCTCCAGAATGCCTACTGTAGGTGTTCCATGGGCGGAGTGTTGCTGCCCCCCAGCGCCTGCCCTCCCTAAGCTCCAGGGCTGGTGTTGGGGGAGGGGGTGCCAGTTTTTTTTTTTAATTTTCTCCTTTTTGTTTTCCTTTTCAAGATATGGGTTACATAACCCTAATCTGCAGGTAACCAAGGGATCATAGTTACATGACCCTAATCTGCCCGGTAACCAGAGGGCTCATAAGGAGAGTTCACTTTCCCCTCAGTGCTCTGTGCGTATGTCATCGACACAACCCAGCACTAGGGTGACAGCTAGCACGCTCTTTGGCTTTGTAGGCTGTCTGGGGCAGAAGCCAGCCTGGTTGCCGGCAGCCCTTTGTGGTGCAGCAATCCAGTTTCACAGCTGTAATGACTGCTAGCTCAGGGTTTATTTGGTTTAGTTAGGAGGCTGCAGCAGAGCCAGTCATACACACACGCATGTAATCTCGTCCTCACACTGCACGGGTGGCATGTCAAGTATAGAAGAAAGGAAAAAAGACGACCAGAAGCAAGACCACTATCCACTTACCTGGGCCTCTGCAACTCCGCCCCGCCTCTGTTTGTTCCTTTCCCTCAGCCTGGGCACATTCACCTACCTCTTTTCTCCAGATGTAGAGACAGTGGTAGGACTGTTTAAATCATTCCTGCTTGGGGTTCTGGCCTAGGCCAGGCTTCATTGTGACCACCGGATTTTAAGTTTGCTTTTTAAGTTAGGTGTTC
This sequence comes from Pelodiscus sinensis, assembly GCF_052426305.1. Taxonomy (NCBI): domain Eukaryota; kingdom Metazoa; phylum Chordata; order Testudines; family Trionychidae; genus Pelodiscus; species Pelodiscus sinensis. Next base: position 203,441,808 of record NC_143053.1, read on the forward strand.
TGTTAAATAAACCAGTTGTTGTTTCAGCCATTTCTGTTTGACTTGATTATTGCATGGTGATATGGATATGGTGCAGTTGTAGAACCTGGGTCCCAATAAGCAGGATTCAGTTCTGGTCTAACGCTGGGGAGGCTGGGGCTGCATGTGCCCTTCTCCCTTCCTTTCCCCTCCCTATTTTGGTGGGGGAGCAGGGAGGCGGTTGGGTTCCTTTGGGGGGCAGAGTGGCAACAGAAGGGGCAGGGCTGGGGGCTTGCCCCCCACAGTGCTCTCTTCACTGGCCACCCATACTTCTGCCCATGTCTCAAATAATTTTAGCTCCCAGTGATTTCAATGCTTAGCAAGCAGGGTAGGAAAAACACACTCCAACACAATTAACATAAGAGAGGCACCTCATTATGCCTATTTAGCACAGTTCATTGAACAGTGTGGGGGAGGGGGAGAGAGGAGGGAAGAGCAGGTCAAACTAGTCCAAGCAGAGTAAGCCATATAGCTTCTAGACCACAATAACCTTCCCTCACCTTCATAGAGCTCTGAAGCATTCCTCCAGAGATGTGAAAAGTAGAGCCCCTGCATTTGAAAGATTCTTTATGCTAACTGAGCCCTTTTCATTTGGAACAACATGGCACAGTCCTAAATGTATGTATTCCCACAACATTACAAACATTGGTAGCCATATTTTAGCTATCCTTGCACTTAATACAAACATAGCTGTCTCAATTACAATGAGAAAAATACTATCTGCTGAATATCTAACACAATATATCTAATATTTAATATCTACACAAAGCAGGGAAAAGCTGTATTTACATAGACACACCCAGAGTTTCTCTCTCCAGCTAGCTGTAAGGGAAGCATTCCTTCAAATTCTGCTTAAACTAGTTTAATGGCTATTTCTTCCATTATTCTTCATAGGGCTCCTCAGTTAAGATGGTCACTCTCATTGCTCCCAAAAGGAGTAGAGATAGCAGCTCTGCTGGAATACAGTGGTCCATTTGCTTTCAGGATTCAGAGAGAAGAAATGTGAGAAGCGCATGAAAGGAGGCATTGGCTACCTTTAATAAAGGAAGGCAGTCATCTCAGTCCCATTGAAAACAATAGCAGCTGGTTGCTATTTTGCAAATGTGCAGGTTTTAGCAAGTTTCTCTAATGGAGAACAATATTCTTGATCCTCCACTGAAGGAGAAGCTTCAGTTATGAAGAGTACTGAGAAAAACTGATCATTAATCACAAAGAAGTCTTTAAATTCACCCCTGATAATTTTTTATGTAGCTATATAATGCCTAGCCAAGATTGTTTGGAACAGAACAACAGGTCTGATTCTAAAAGCTAAGTGTCTTAAAGAACCTGTTTAATATTTAATTTAATATCAAATAATGGATTTACTTGTAAGTGCTCATAAAATAAATGTTGAAGTTTCGGGGAAAATGTTTTCTTCATATGTAGAGTAAATATATTCAATTTGTTTCAGTATAAAACTTGGCTCAACCCTAACTCTGGAGCAGTAAGCAGTGCCTCCATGTTATGTTCACATAGACAGACAGACACACAGACTAAGGTATCAAAAAGATTTTTTTTGCCTTTTTCCCTTTTTCCCTAGGGAAACAATTTTGCCTTTTCAAAAAGCTCCCACGCCACACACAGGATCAGTACACTTGAATTCAACAGTTTTACAAGACACTGAGGTCTCTCTCATCAACATGCATAATGGATTTATCTGCCAGCAGTAGTTTTCTGAAATACTTGGCCCCCACAGTGATTAACTGACAATCTGGTAGGATACCAAGATTGGCAAACGTGACTCTGGGTTTGTATGAAAGCTTTTTCTGTACTACTTGCTCTGTGAGGGTATGTCTACACTATGCAAAAGACAGTTGCTCCAGATGTCAATCTTCGGGCATTCGATTTAGTGGATCAAGTATGGACCTATACATCAAATGCTTAGGGCAGCTCCAGCTGACATCCAGTACACCTCCTTTTGCAAGAAGTAAGGGAAGCTGATGGGAGCATTTGTTCCCATTGGCCTCTCGCTGTGTGGATGGTGTGGAAATGCAATTTAAGTTACACTACTCCAGCCATGTTAATAACATAGATGGAGTCGATGTATCTTATTTCGACTTTCCACTGTAGTGTAGAGACCAGGCATGAGCATGACTAATCCCTACAATGGTGAATTTACTATATTCTTTGATGGGAATGCATATTTCACTGATGCTGAAGAAACTAATCTAGAGCCTGAGGTGTGCATCATCTGGATCAAGGTTGCCATTTAAGAGTTACTCAAAGAGGATGGCTGCAATGTGTCTAAGTACTGAATCTGGAAAAAGCTCTGTGAAAACTGAGTTGGAAGAAGATGTTTGTGTGAAAACATGCATATTCCTCTCCCACAAGTGAAGATCCTAAAAATGTTGCCATCCCCTGGTAATGAAGAACAACTTTTAAATAAACAGCAAATAGTCCAATGGCATTTTAGAGGCTAACAATATGGCTATGTCTAGACTGGCCAGTTTTTCCGGAAAATCAGCCAATTTTCCGGAAAAACTTGCCAGCTGTCTACACTGGCCGCTTGAATTTCCGCAAAAACACTGACGATCTCATGTAAGATTGTCAGTGTTCTTGCGGAAATACTATGCTGCTCTTGTTCGGGCAAAAGTCCTTTTACACAAAACTTTTGCGCAAAAGGGCCAGTGTAGACAGCCCAGATTTGTTTTCCGCAAAAAAGCCCCGAACGTGAAAATGGTGATCGAGTTTTTTTTGCGGAAAAGTGTCCGTTCCAATCTAGACGCTCTGTTCCCAAAATTCTTTTAACAGAAAACTTTTCCATTAAAAGCATTTCCAGAAAATCATACCAGTCTAGATGTAGCCTATATGTATTATACCAGGAGTGTTCATGGGCAAAACCCACTTCTTCAGATGGGATGATATTCAGATAATGGAATGGTCTTTTTATGAAGTGTACTTCAAGAAAAAAAGTTATTGTGGCAGTTTGCTAAGCAAGAGTTTGACACAAGACCCCTTTTATCTAAGCACACACTCTGAGAGGAATGTTTTGAGAAAGAGGAGCCTCATAGCCATCCCCCTTGTGATCATTTCTTACATTAGCATTTGCTCACAAACACTAAGGCTGAATTCATTTGACGAAGTGGGACTTTGCCCACCAAAGCTTATGCCCAAATAAATAGGTTAATCTGTAATGTGCCACAGGATTCCTCATTATTAAGACTGAATTGATTCCCTCCCAGTCCCACAATAGGTTCCCTATATCAGGTGAAGCTGTACTCTAAGGATATAGTGTGATTTTCCCTTCACCTCCATGTCTGGCCTCCAAAATTTCTTGTTCGCCTCTGCTGGTGCTTCAACCCCAACCCCTACATCTACCAGTCATCCCGTGGCCTTAGCCTATTATCCCCTACTGACTGGTGTACAGCTAGATAGCATGCCATAGGATGCTCCAACTTCACCAGGAGGAGAAATACAGATATGACATGTTTTTGAAAGCGTTACTCTTCACTGTGCTGTAAGAGTAGCCATAGAAATTTAGGCCCACATTCTCAAAAATATTTAGGCTCCTAATAGCCATGGAAGTCATTAGAAGCTGAGGGTTTAAATACCTTTGAGGATCTGGGCTTTATGCAGTTGGCAGCTTTCCTTGGCTTCATCTCTCCCCTACTGTGAGGATACATGTACTGTTTCTTTGAAACTGTAGCAGGAAGCAAGGCAGGAAAGGGCTGGGCAAGGTTCTAAGCACAGTGCGAGACAGAATAACTTCAAAGACAGTGTTGTTTTTATTTCCCATGTAGTTCCTCACTCATTGTTAGAAGAAAGTGACTTTTCCTGCAATTCTTTATCACATTCACACGTTGCCTGCCCGCACCTATTTGTAACCCAATCAGAAAGAGGGTAGAGGAGCAGGTCTTGGAGTTATATTTTTGACTCCACTTCCCCTCAGCAACTGGAGCAGATCCCATGGAGTTGAAGGCCCTGGATTTCTGCCTTTGTGATATTCCATCAGGGATGATTGCAGTCTTGGCAATCTCTGGTCAGATCTCAGGGCTTCTCTGAGAAAGACCAGATTGCAATAAACCTTGGATTGTCCCAGAAGACATGGTATGAAGACAGCAGACAGCCCTGTGACACTATCCCACCCACAGATCCCAATAGGTATAGGGGGGAAAGAGGCTGAAGTTATTTTCTATTAATCCCTTGGGAAGTCAGCTTCGGATTTGCTGCTACCCATAAATCCCTCAGGCTCTTGGCATTTCAATGAGAACATCCTGCTTGGACTTTGGCAATCTGCTGCTTTATCATGGTGTCAGCTCAATGCAGACAGTGAAGTTCCAGACTAATAGGGCTGGTAAAAGGGAAGAGAGGGACAATTGTATTGGTGAATATTTTTTTAAAAGAGTAAACACAAAAAAGAGATTAGGATGCGATGATGGTTACAACCCAAAACCTCCATCTCCCACTCCCCCAGAATTTCAAGCCATTAGCCAGGCAATATTATTTTCTTCTTAATGCTTGAGGCAGAAAAGTTATGATTCACTGACACATCTGACACAGTGGCTGTCTGGGAATCAGCTGCCATTTGGAGTACATTGCTATTAGGAGCCCACGGCACGTCATGCAAGCTTGAAGGTCAATCACTGAGCTTAGCCACTGGGATTTACTGAGGCTCACAGTTCTCATAGGAATTGACTCATACATTGGCACATCCCTCAGACCAGCGCTGGGCAGACTGGAGTATTAATTGACAATTTTAGCCCCTTTTGGTGTTAATGACTTCTCTGCAGACAGACATGGAATTTTTTTAAAGAAATCATTCTGTCTTCATAATTGTTTGACTAATCCTTTATGTTAATATATAGGTTGTTCAAAACTGATCCACTGTGGCTGTCTTAGTCTCTCCACTAGTCATGATTTGACACATGCAATTGGCCACCTAAGCCACACAGTATCATATCTGGTCTCTGGCTGGATGACAACATTTACAGCCATGCACTATTCTAGTTTGAATAGTGAAGACCCTTGTTTGTGTGAGGACAAAAACAGTCACCATTGCTAGAGTGGACCAACTCCTCCTGCAAACAAATAGTGGGGAAAAAAAAATACAGAAATGAAACTCTGAAAACATCTTTCACTGAGCTCCACACTTGCACTGAGGAAGTACCGAACAGCCAATTTCCACCAGCATCCATGAAGAAGTGAGCAAAAAGGGACATGATCATGGTTAATACCCAAAGCCATTAAGATTCCTTCCCTCCTCTACTGCCATTTGCCAAACACATCTGACACTGGTTCATTAGCAAATCTAAGCTGCACTTTAATCTGCTGCAGACTTCCCCTCTATGTGAGAAAGCAACAGAATGTGAATAATTTACCTTCTTTGGTCATGATGAACAAGCACTATCTTCTCTCCCTCATTCAGACAAGAGCTGATGACTCAGCAGGATTTTCTTTAGTCCTGTAGAGAAAGATCAATCTCCTCTTCTAGAATATCACATCAAGATGGGGCTCTGCTTTCTTAGCCACTGCTGACAAGTGCTTTTAGACTCTCCTCCTCCCTAGGCAGCAGCTAGTAGAAGAAGGGATGTGGTCACATCTAAGGTCCAGTCCCAAAGGCAATCACTCTCTTATGCTTCTGATCTACACCTCCCCCTCGCCACAGTGGGAAATCGCCTTGCACAGTCATTTCCCAGTCGTCTCTATTTACAGGTTTTCAAAATATTTCTGGTGTGTGATTTCATTCTTTAATTTAAGTGCTTTTCTGTAGCCTGGTTTAAAGAGACACTATCATGCTGAAATTATATGTTGATACAGGTATTAGGAAATCTGATGTTTTAATAGAGCCAAGATTGTTAAAAGTGCAAGTTTAAAAAAAACCATTAAAATTTACATTTTACCATTTATGTTCTCTGTTTACTTTCACCTCATCCCTTTATTTTGGGACAATGAAGCTACAGCTTTCGATTTCTAAACTCTTTAACTTGTTCTTATACATTTACAAGATGCTGTAGTGTTTGGACTGCAAACTCTGGAGGGGATTTTTATTGCCGAAAACAAGCTACTGCTGAGGTGGGAAATAATTTTCACCAGGGGCCACTTAATGAACTTTGGTACATGGTCACTGGCTGGCTCTGGGTCCCATGGAAGGGGTGGGACCTCAGGCAGAAAGGGCAAAGCTGGGTATTTCATGCTATTGATAATACATCTAAATTACTCTTCTGATTTTCATCAGAAAAAACAAGTAGCTGAGAAGTGCAGAGTACCTACTTGCACCATTGGGTGTCACTGTTGGCTATGTAATACCAGTTTACCGTTCTTGCAAATACTACACTACTACAGCATGATTGTGCTCTGAAAATTGACTACCTAAAGAGCATCATTTTTACTCTACAGATCTGGCCCTGTAAATCTTTCAACTCCATTTATTGCTATAGATCTACCCAAATACAACAGGAATTTGAGTTAGACTGTCTTCAGGATTATGCACAACCTACAGCATCATTAGCTAAGTTCCGCTTTTCAGATGCTACCAAATTAACACAACTTGACCCTTGATCTCAGTTTTAATTTGAGAAATTAGTAGCTAGAAAAAATCCACCTTTTGAACTTGTAAACTGATGATTTGATATTAATGAAGGACAATACATATGGAACCCCCACAATGTCAATTTAAGAGTCACTTAACATAGTATGGACACATGCAGAGCTATCCCATCCATAGGACAGATCGGGGTAACTACCCTGTGCTTTGAGTGGGGGGCTGTAAGATGGCTGCCTCAACCATGACATGGATCATGGGATGGTCCTCCATCTTAGCTGCAGCAGCAGGGCCCAGGGAGGCCAGAAGGATTACTAGGGGGCCTGGTGCATGGCAGCAACAGGGGTCAGGATCCCCCTCATTCACCATGGCAAGTGGTGAGAAGTGAAGCGACCCAGCAGTCTGCTCTGCTCTGCCACCATCTCCCAGCCTTCTGCACTCCGCTTCACTGTGGCAGTGGGAAATGGTGTACCTGGCCCTAGCCCTCTCTGTTCTAGTGATATAGGAATCAGGGAAACAGGCTAAGGCCAGGGAGCTCCACTTCCTGCCACTGCTGTGAAGCAGAGCAACCCAGCTGGAGGAATGAGCACTAGGATGGTGCAGACTACTGGATTAATGCCAAGAGGCAACCCCTGTTGCCATCCTACACCAGGTCCCCCAGGTAATTCCCTGGCTTATATCGTTTTGGGGAAAGGGTATAGTAAGGCTGAGAGAGGGTAATGGGGGTAGGAGATGGAGTAGGGGCAGGACAAGGCAGGGAAAAGGCAGGACTTGGGGGCAGGTGTGTTGCCCAGGGCCCCATGCCCCTCTAGGGACAGTCCCATGGGCACACTCCAGTAAACACAATTATTAGTGAGCCAAGGTATCTGTCACTGGGGCACACAGGGCAGAGTTCTATTTGCACCCACTGAGGCCAATATGTTCCAGGTATATAACTGAGAGCCACAGTTAGCAAGGCCACCAGACTTATAAACTCCCAGCAAGGGAAACTCAGTTTGCCATGTGGAGTAACAGCCTACTCTTGAAGGCTACGTCTACACTACATGCTTATTGCACAAGAAGCCTTTTGTACAAGAGTTTTTGTGCAAAATCTTCTTCCACAAGAGCACGTCCACACATCTACACTGCATGGACGTTCTTGCGCAAGGACGGTCTGATAGCCATTCACGAATGGCCATCAGAGCACTTGTGCTTTTTCCCTCTGGAGCGTCCACACTAGCCTTTTGCAAGAACTCTTGTTCTCATAAAAAGAGGTTTACCTATGGCAGAAGAAGCCCTCTGTTCTGCCGTTTTACTCTTGAATTCCTTGCGCAAAAGTGCATTTGAGCTGTGGACATTGTTGTTTTCGTGCAAAAACCTTGCAGTGTCGATTTGGCCCAAGACAGAGAAATACCAGCTCCAACAAGAGACTGGCAACTACTTTAATCTCTGTTTGAATCACTCTGACACACTCATTTCAAAACATATACTTTCCTCTGCCTCTGGTCACAGGTCAGGTGGTTTGCAGCAGTAGAAAATACTACAACTATGAACTTCTTGCTACTAGATTAGCCCCCTTGTTCTCTCATTCTTTTCTAAGGAGTCATCCACTTTTTATTCCTAGAATGAAAATGCAGTGGTACATTTGTCCCAGCTTTTTTCTTTCTCCCAGTAAGGCAAATTTTAACCCCACTAGTGCATCTGCTATTTGCATCACAGGATGCTGTTCATAAGATCCCAGGGTTTTTTTTGGGGGGGGGGTCTCTGAATTCCCCAAACCTAATTGGATTATTTTTTATTCCACCCCTGTAACAATCTGGGTCCAAAGTTATCAGAAGAAACTTCTCACATGGGCTCATCATTAGGGTTCTGCTTTGGGTCAGGGTGTGATGTTTCAAGAATCTGAGGGTATGTCTACACACAATTTTTATTTTGGAAGAAGGATGCAAATTGAGCTGCACATTTGCATACTTCCTCCATTTTTTTTCCGAAAGAGGCTCTTCCGGTATTTACCCACATCTACACACGACCAAATTTTGAAATAAACCCCTATTTCAAAAGACCCCTTATTCCTCCTATAATGAGGTTTACATGGGTCTTTTGAAATAGGGGTTTATTTCAAAATTCGGCCACATGGAGATGTGAGTAAATACCGGAAGAGTGTCATCCAGAAAAAAACCTGGAGGAAGTACGCAAATGCGCAACGCTAGTTGCATCCTTCTCCTAAAATAAAAATTGTGTGACATATCCCCAGACTCTAGAACAGTGGTTCAAACTTTTCGGCATCATGCCCCCATTTTGATTTTTGAGAAACCCTCACACCTCCCTACCTTTTCTTTACCATCATCCAACCCCCCTTTAAACAAAATATTCAATTTGTAATTTAACATTAAAAATAAATACAAAAATTTGGTATCAAAATTATTTAAAATACAAAATATGCACAAATAGTTTTTCTTGGCACAAAAATTTAATACAAATGTAATTTAACATAAGAAATAGCAGAAACAGATCAAATTTAATGTGAAGGACGATGCTGCATTCTCTTCACGAGTTGGGAAATCCTAGATTTGAATGATAAAAGTGTGCAACACAAATCATTTTCGACATCCGGTCGATTTCTTTGTTTTGCTTTTAATGTGACTTAACTTTAAAAGCTTTTTTTCACAGAGGTACGTTGACGAAAATGGAAGAATAATATGTAGCACTTCTTCAACCTTCGAGTACATTGGGAAATATTTTATCCAAAATTCCTCGAAGCTTGTGTTTTCTAAATTATCTTTTGCACTTGAACCATATTTTATTTCAAGTGCTTGTTCTTGCAATACTTCTGGCAATGAATCGACATCAACGTTGAATGGATTTCGTACTAATTTATTAATGGGGTTGCCAGAAAAGTTGTCCGGAAAATAGCGGATGAATTCAGCAGCAAGGCAGTCCAGATGAAACACAGTTTTGTTCTTCACATCCTCTTTACAAACTTCTTGGAAACCTTAATTTTCAGTGAGTGATGAAAATGTCAGAAAAGACAAAAAGTTAGGCATCTGAGCTTGTGTTTGATGTTTCCAAAGCTGGATTTTTTCCATAAATACTTTGATGGCATTGTGGTGCGCTATAATGTTTGCAGCGTTGTTTCCTTGAAGCTTCAAATTGAGGTTGTTCAAAGATTAAAAAATGTCCATGAGACATGCCAGTGAAAGCTGAAACGTTTGGTCCATAAATGCATGATATAACTCTTCTTCTGTTGATTGAGGAGAATTTCCACTTCATCTTTCAGTTCGAATGATCTCAAAAGCAGGTTACCTTTGGAAAGCCATTGTATCTCCATGTGAAACAAAAGAGTTTTATGATCTGCTCCCAAATCTGTGCAAAGAGCATCAAAAAGTCTTGTATTTAAAGCACTGTTCTTCACAAAATTGACAATTTTGATGGCCAAATTCAATGAGTCACATAGGTCATCTGGAAGGGTTTTAGCAGCCAACGCTTGTGTGTGTATGATGCAGTGAGCTGTGATTACGGCTGGATTTTTTTCTTTCACCAACGTCACAAGTCTAGAGCGAGAGCCAAGCATTGCTGGAGCACCATTTATGCATACACCAATCAGTTTTCCCCAGGAAAGTCTATTTTCTTTTAAAAAGTTGGAAATCGTTTTCATAATATCAGGAGCCTTTAATGTGGTCATCAATTCCTTCGAAAAAAGCAGTTCTTCTTTCACATTTCCATTGTTAATTAATTGAACGCAGATAAGCAACTGACAGCATTGTGCTACATCAGTGGTATCATCACACTGAATTGCGAAAAAAGGAGATGCCAACACTGCCTCCACAACTTGAAGTTTAAGATCTTTCGCCAGCTCATCGATGAGATGTTTCACAGAATTGTCAGAAAGTGAAATTTCCGATAGTTTTTTCTTGCTTTCGACATCAAGCACACTATCAGCTGCTTTCAACAAGCAAGGCTTCACAAGAGTTTCTCCGATTATGTGCGCTTTCTTGTCTTTAGTGATGAGCAATGACAGTTCATAAGATGCTTCTACCACTTTGGCCAATGCTTGGTGAAAAGTTCCAGTAGTGTTCAGCTTCGTGAGTTTCAAATTTTGAAGTTTAGCAGCAAAAAACTCTTTTGGTTTCTCTGTCAAACCTCTGTGGTTCTTTGTCAAGTGTCGCTCAAGACGACTAGGTCTCAAGGTGTCATTGCTAAGAACTTTGTGGCATACTACGCATTGAGGATGATCGATCCCATTTTTTTCCATGACAATGAAGCCACACTTAAAGTAGTCTTCATCATACTTCCTTTTCTTAATCACAACCATAATATATTAATTTAAAAAAATCTATAAAATTAATTTTCCCAATTAGAATAAATTGAATGGATGCAAGTTACTTTGATAAGTTATTGCAAACATTTATTTACTAAGTTATTGTAAACATTTATTTACTACTACTATTACATATGGATGTGTGCTGCCTTATATATACCCCACCACCAGTAACTGCGCAAGACTGGCTACCTACTCCCATGATAGAACAATCCCAAACACTTCCGCAAGCATGCTAGAAAGTTCAAAAAAGTTCCATTGCCTGCTACATCATTCTTTGGCCTCCCCACCAACTGAACCAGTACCCCTACATGTTGAAAGGCAATATATATATATATATATATTCGCATTTCATGGTATGAAATTTGAAAAGTAAAATTTTTTTATGGTAGTGTCTCCAATCTTTTTACACCCAAGATCACTTTTTAAATGTCAGGGCAAGCCCCAAGATCCCACCCCTTTCTAGAGGCCCTGCCCTCTCTGTTTCCCTTCTCTCCATCATTTGCTGTCCCCAGCCCTTACTCACTCTCACAGGGTTGAAACAGGATGTGTGGGCTCTGGAGTGGGAATGAGGGATTTGGGGGTGAAAAGGGGTGAAAGGTGCAGGCTCTGGGAGGGAATTTGGGTGCAGGAAGAGGTGGAGAAGAGGCTCAGGAAGGGGGCTCCAGGCTGGAGAGTGTTAGGGTCAGGTGGAGTGTTGGGGTGCAGAGCAAACCACAGGCTTATGGATGTGAGGATGCAGGAGTTCAGGTTGGGGTGTCTGAGGGGCTCAGGGCAGGGGGGTTGGGAGTAAGATGGGCTCAGGACACAAGTTTGCAGTGTGTGGATTGTGCAGTAGTGTTGTTGCTGAAGACTGGGGATGTGAGATGCTTAGGACATGGGGTTCCAGTGTATGATAGGCTCAGGACTGAGGTGTGTCTAGAGCTGCTTCCTGACTGTGAGCTAGCAGCTGTTTGCAATTCTGTCCCCATTCGAGCTTTTTAAATCAATGATTATTCAAGGAGCCAAGCTCCACAGCCCCATGGCTATGTCTACACTTTCAGTTTCTTGCGCGAGAGATATGCAAATGAGGCTAAGTGTGGAATATTGCCGAGCCTCATTTGCATACCTAATGAGCCGCCATTTTTGCAGAAGAGGCTCTTGCACCAGAAGGGGCTGTCTACACTGCCCCTTCTTGAGCAAGAAAAACCCTTTTGCGCAATGCCGCTACGCTGATTATTTTCAGGAATAACTGCATTGAGCAAGAGGGTTTTTCTTGCACAAGAAGGGGCAGTGTAGACAGCCCCTTCTGGCACAAGAGCCTCTTCTGCAAAAATAGTGGCTCATTAGGTATGCAAATGAGGCTCAGGGATATGCCACACAGCCTCATTTGCATATTTCTCATGCAAGAAGCTGTGAGTGTAGACATAGCCCTATTGTTTAGGGGAAATTAACACCTTTTCAAAGTCAGCTCCAAATTAGCTCCTTTTCAAAATGGCTCTGGGGCTTGTCTGTATCCCTGGAAAGAGGGATTAAGAAAAACCGACCTGGGGAAGCCACGGCGCAAAACAAACAGTTAAAGATGAAGTTTGGGTGAGGTAATGCCAGCGTGGGCTCTTTCTTGGGGGGCTGGGTCATCTCACACACACCCTGGAATTTCTTCACCCTCCCATACTCTAGAGCCACCTGTAGGTCTTCTGCCTCCAGCTGAAGAGTATCTAAGCCCAACCCTTTGCAGGGCAACAAACACTCAAACCAACATCCAAAGTTTCTCAACAAATCTACCCTTCTTTGGGCTCTGTCTTCAATCTTCTTATTCCTGCAGCCCCATGTCTTATTAAATGCCAGAAGAAAGTCTTTCTGAGATGTATGGTTTGCCTATAAACCCAGTTCCCTTTAGTATCACTGAATGCCTCTAAGCTCTTCTCTTCTAGCTGAGAAGCAATTCACTAATTATTGCTGTCTGTATTGAAGCTCAGGTGTTATTCATAAAGCTTGTCTTTCTCACAAGCAGAAGTTGGTACAATAAGCTATTATCTCACTGCCTTGTATCTGTCAATTAATTATGGCTCAGGTGTAATAGATGTGACTAATAATGCCTTCCCATCACAGTGACACATACAAAAATTCTTCACATCACTACTAAATCTATTCAGCTTAAATCCTTCCCTGTACAACACCAACCAAACCCTGGTTTGTGTGAGTGCTATTTCTATAAGGGCTTGAGGGAAGCTCTCACTTGCATGCCCTCTCACATATCAGAGGGTCAGGTTAGTCTGGTGGTGCTAAACCTGGAGGTTGTGTCTACATTAGCGTGATCTTGTGCAAAAGCAGTTGCTTTTGCGCAGAAACTTGTTGCCGGTCTACACTGGCTGCGAGTTCTTGCGCAAGAACACTGATGTTCTAACGTATGAAATCAGTGCTTCTTGCACAAGAACTCTGATGCTCCCACTCAGGAATAAGCCCTCTTGCGCAACTGTTCTAGCAGAAGAGGCCAGTGTAGACAGGCAACATGAATTACTAGCGCAAGAAAGCCCTATGGTTAAAATGGCCACCAGAGCTTTCTTGCGCAAGATGCGTTTACACTGGCATGGATGCTCTTGCACAAAAGCACATCTCTTGCACAAAAGCACATGCCAATGTAGACGCTCTCTTCTGGAAGAGTTTTTGCACAAGAACTCTTCCGCAAAAGAGGTTTTGCGCAAGATCGTGCCAGTGTAGATGTAGGCGGAGGTTGCGGTAGCCTTTGTGTCCCTAGAAGGTCCCTCTCTGAGGGATAGAGAAGAGAATCTGAGGAGATGTGTCCTTGAGAGGGGGAACTTGCATTCTAAATTAGCCATAATAGAACTAATGATGAATTCTGCCCTGTAACTCCCCCTTGCAGTTTTAATATGGAGCAAAAATAATGTCAAATTACTTGTGATATTGTGGGCTTTTTAGATCAAAGTTAATTATTTGATTCAGGGTTCAGTTGTTTCATTTGTGATTTACTAATTAGAATAGCCCTCTGCAAGCTATTGCAAAGCTGGAAGTGTAAAACAAGTGAATAATTAAATATAGTTCCAAAGTCAAAAGACTGCACACTAGAGGAGCTGACATTAAAGTGTCTTAAATTAATTAATATTTTTGACTTAACTCTTAATTGATAATTGGTCTCTTCACTAACAAAAAGCGGAGTTTCAAAAGAGCAGAATCTCATTCCCTGTAGTTCTTTCTTCAGGAATCTCGGCCATTTCCTGGATTGTGGATGCCTGAGGAGTTCTCAGGAAAGCATTGTTCTCATTTATTTTGACTAAAAACATTTTCTTGATTTATGGCAACTTTAAAATATGTTCAACTGTTTGCTGAAGAATTAAAAGGCAGTGAGAGGTTTGTGGGATTTCTTTAGGAGGTGGACAAGAGGGAATTTTGTTTCATACTTGTGTCTCAACTTGGGCTGCCTGTTTTTAAATGATGAAAATGGTATTGAGACAACCACTGTGGGAGGGGATGCAATCCAACATTGCTCATGCTGGCTCTTGGTAGAAAATCAGTTTTATTTCCTGATTTATATGTTAATGCAGGGCTGATTCAAGCACACTCATGGCTCACTAAGAAGCAACTCAGGTGAGCCCCTTCTTTCTATGTAGCAAACTTCTTGAAGAACAAGTCATGCCAAACTAATCTGATAGCTTTCTTTGATAAGATAACGAGCCTTGTGGATAAGGGAGAAGCGGTGGATGTCATATACCTAGACTTTAGTAAGGCATTAGATACGGTCTTGCATGATATTCTTATTGATAAACTAGGCAAATATAACTTAGATAGGGCCACGATAAGGTGGGTGCATAATTGGCTGGATAACCGTAGTCAGAGAGTTGTTGTTAACGGTTCTAAATCCTGCTGGAAAGGGATAACAAGTGGAGTTCCTCAAGGGTCTGTTTTGGGACCCGTACTGTTCAATATCTTCATCAATGATGTAGATATTGGGATAGAGAGTACACTTATTAAGTTTGCAGATGATACCAAACTGGGTGCGGTTGCGACTTCTTTGGAGGATAGAGACATAATTCAAAATGACCTTAGCAAGTTAGAGAAATGGTCAGAGGTAAACAGGATGAGGTTTAATAAAGAGAAATGCAAAGTGCTCCACTTAGGAAGGAACAATCAGTTCCATACATACAAGATGGGAAGCGACTGTCTAGGAAGGAGCATGGCGGAAAGAGATCTAGGGGTCATAGTGGACCACAAGTTGAATATGAGTCAACAGTGTGATGCTGTTGCAAAAAAAGCAAATATGATTCTAGGTTGTATCAACAGGTGTGTTGTAAGCAAAACTCGTGAAGTCATTCTGCCACTCTACTCTGCGCTAGTTAGGCCTCAGCTGGAGTACTGTGTCCAGTTCTGGGTGCCACATTTCAAGAAAGATGTGGAGAAATTGGAAAGGGTACAGAGAAGAGCGACAAGAATGATTAAAGGTTTAGAGAACATGACCTATGAAGCCAGGCTTCATGAACTGGGCTTGTTTAGTTTGGAAAAAAGAAGATTAAGGGGGGACATGATAGCGGTTTTCAAATATCTAAAAGGGTGTCACAAGGAGGAAGGCGAAAATTTGTTCCTCTTGGTTTCTGAGGACAGGACAAGGAGTAATGGGCTTAAAGTGCAGCAGGGGAGGTTTAGATTGGACATTAGGAAAAAATTCCTAACTGTCAGGGTGGTCAAATATTGGAATAAATTGCCAAGGGAGGTGGTGGAATCTCCCTCTCTGGAGATATTTAAGAACAGGTTGGATAGACATCTGTTAGGGATGGTGTAGACGGAGCTTGGTCCTGCCTTGAGGGTGGGGGGCTGGACTCGATGACCTCTTGAGGTCCCTTCCAGTCCTATTATTCTTTGATTCCAAATGGTGGGTTGTCATTCAAACTGTGTGTTGGCTAAAGTAAAAAGCTACTCTATTGGGTGTGGAATGGACTGGTGGGGAAGCTGAGAGAAGGACAGGGGAGAGAGTTGTGGAAAAATGTGACACTCAGGAAGCTGTGGGGTTGCAGGTACAGGGCAATGCGGGGAGAAGGGAGAAAGCAGCAGGCAGCTCTAAGACAGGGCAGTGCCAGAATCGAGGGAAGGGAGCTGCCACAATAAGGCAACAGATGCCTCCCCTCTGAGGGGGCAGAAGTGACAGAGGGGCCCCAGAGAGAATCTCCTCACCTGTGGCAAGAGCCACGTGGGCAGAGGTGGGCTCAAATCATGAAGTTGTTGAGGTCAGCTGCTGTCAGGAAGGCTGAGGAGGAGCAAAGAGGGGTCACAGAAAAAGCTCTATGAAGTCAAGAGGTGGATGGCAAGGGAGGGAGAGTGTAAAGGAAGCTCTGGTCACTGGCAGTGGGTTTGCCTTGCCAGAGAAAGCCTCATTTGGGGCCAGTAAAGCAGCTCCGTGAGAGAGACGAGAACAGCTCAGGGCAGTAACCTGCTGCTCTGTTCCATCACTGCATTCTCAAGAGAAAGGGGGCCTAGAACAAGCTAAACCAGGGGCTCCTGTCAGAAAGGGTCTGTTAAAAGGCCCTGGTTTGCTGGGAGCAGCCAACAGGAGGGGGTGAAAAGACTCCTCTTCCAAGGGCTATAATAGGAGCATCAGGTAAGGCACCTGGAAGACAGGAGGAGCAGCCTCCTCCCAGATAGTAATGTAATGCGTCTTTCTCTTCAACCTTTTTTTCCTCTTAAATCTTCATTTTCTTTCCCTCCCCCACTGGTTGTGTGGAGGTGGGAGGGAGGCTGGTGCTGGTGCCACAAAGCTGGGAAGTGATGAAATCATGGCCTGGCCAGATGGGTTTGAATTCCTGAGATACAGCGAGAGATTCAGCTCCACTTGCTCACACTTTCCCTTTACATGAGAGGAGGGGAGGAGCAAGAGCAGAACACTTTCTCTCTGCCTCCCTGTGAGGAGTCCTGCCCAGCCCAGGTGCAGCCTGTCACCAGCAGGTCTGTAGCTTCTGACCCCCAGTCTAGTACTGATCCCAGAGGATCTAACAATATAACCAATTCTTCAGACTATGTTAATCTCCCTGTTGTTTCCCTACAACTGACTTGTTAATGGCATGTGTACAATTTCCTGTAGAGACCACATGAAGGTCAAGCTTCATGAAAAAAGCTGACACACTCATACTTCTAAAATCTGAAACAGAACTAACAATTGCTCACCTCTGCTGATGCTGGAGAAACTCCCGGCTGCATGATCCAGAGAACAAGACTTCCTACTGGCATGCAGACTTCTGACATTTCTATTACTAGTCACTGGGACTTTATCTACACAGCAGGTTTTTTGCACAAGAAGCCTTTTGCGGAAGAGATCTTGCACAAGAAATGTTTGCAGAGAAGTGCATCCAGACTTTAAAGCGCATTGCAAAAGCAATGTGCTTTTGCGCAAGAGAGCGTCCACACTGAATGGAAAGTCTTAGAATGGCCATCAGAGCACCTGTGCTTTTGCTGATAGGGATTTCTTGCACAAAACCCCCTCCAGAGAGTCCACATCTGCCTTTTTGCACAAGAGCTGTAGCACAAAAAGGAGTTATTCCTCGTGGGGAGAGGAGTAACTCTAAAAGCAAAAGTCCTCTGTTCTGCCGATTTACTTATGCAAAAATAAATTTGAGATGTGGACGCTCTGCCGGTTTTTGTGCAAAACTGGCCATTTTTGTGCAAAAACCTTGGGCTGTGTCTACACTGGCACAATCTTGTGCAAAAGCAGCCGCTCTTGCACAAAAACTTGCTGCCTGTCAACACTGGCTGCGTGTTCTTGCCCAAGTAAACTGACTTTTAATGTATGAAATCAGGGCTTCTTGCGCAGGAACTCTGATGCTCCCGCTCAGGAATAAGCCCTTTTGCGCAACTATTCTTGTGCAAGAGGCCAGTGTAGACAGGCAACTTGAATATCTTGTGCAAGAAAGCCCTATGGTTAAAATGGCCGTCAAAGCTTTCTTGCACAAGAGAGCATCTACACTGGCATGAAGAGGAAGTCCACCACATCCAGCTGTTTTCTGCTAAAGAAATTCACTTACTGGATAAGCCTTGTCTAAAGGGATTGTGTGGTCCTGTCTCTGCTCTTTGCTTTGGCCCCACCCAGAGAAGAACTAGTGTAAGTGCATGTCTGGGAGAGGGTTGTGAGTAGGGCATACCTAATTATGAGATTTAGTAGTGGGTATGCTTCCCTTGCTTTCAGAGGAGCTCAGGAAGAAATTCTCACCGTGTTGCTCTGGTTTGATGCAGCTTTGCAGTTCCCATTATGCTGGGTTATGGCTAATACATACATTTTGGTACCTATATTTTCTGGAAGGCCCAATCATGGCAATTTTAGATCTCCCTCAATCATGGGTCTCAAATTCCCAGTCTCTGGGTCATCTATGGCACAAGCACTTCCCCCAATCTAGTCTCCCAAATCATTTAGAGAAATTATTTAGTCAGGCCCACACAGCTGCTGGCCTGAGGGTTGTGGGCTGGTGGTGCACAGCTCCTACCAGCCACATCTATAGTCCCAGCCACAGAGGGTGCCACTCGGCCCGGGAAGCCACACTGGTTGTGTTCACCATGATGCAAACCGTGCTGGCTAGAGTGCCGCCTGAGCTGGTGTGCTTCCGCAGACAGCAGGGTGGGGCCCACGGGTTCCACTTTTAGCTACTTGGGGCAAGAGTGGGAATCTCAGTGTGAGGACATAGATGTTAGCTGAGGGAGTTTAGGTGGGTGGGTGGGAGGGAAGCAATCAGGATCCCAGTGGGAAGGTGCAGATGTTAGCAGGGAAGAGGCAATCCCAGCAGGAGGATATGAGTGTCAGGGTGAAGACTCAGTGTCAGATCTTTTGTAGGATCCTGGTCCTGTCTGGACACTGGGGGGAGACACATGTACTGTATTGTCAACCCCAAGAGTTCAAAACTCATGAATCAGCCTCCTGCAAAAAATGAGTAGCTTCTTGAAATTACAGATAAAAATACACTTGGGAATCTTTTAATTTGGCGTCTGGTGTTTGAGGTCTTTGGTTGAACTCAGGGCACATTTTCTAGCATTTCTCCACAAACCATGAGGCCTAAAGGGTTTTTTTGTTTTTGTTTTAAGGGAAAAAAAAAGAAAAAGAAGGCTGTGATTCTCTTCTAATACCATGTACCAAACAACAAGCATATCTACTAAGTCAGAGTGATCACAGTTGATAGGGGTGCATGAGGCAGTAGGTGGTGAAGTTCCCAGATCTGGCTTAATTCTAATAATGTGGCTGGGACTTTCCAGAAAATGTAAGAAAGCCTCAATAATCAAGAGACTTGTGATCAGATCTGGAGAGTTGGCATCACTGATATCTAGTCAATTTAATAAAACGGGTTAATAGTTTCACAGCTTACACCACAGGGTTTGTGGCATGTAAGTTGCTCTAGCCCTGCTGCACTGGTGGGGGTGGTGACAGGTGCCTCTGGCAAGTTTTAAATTTCCCAAGGGCAGCAGGTGGGGAGAAAGTGCGTTGGTCAGCAGGCAGAGCCAGGAGTTACACACAGGGGAAGGGGATGCATGGAGACCCCTATCCCCTTGTAGCTCTACCAAAGGGGAGGTGCCCCCTCTAGGAGGGTTTGAGGAGTGGCACTGGCCCTAAGAAAACTGAGTTTGAAACCCCTACCCTAAATTCTATGCTGCCCATGCAAAAATATACAGAAATACCCAGAAGCATAAGTTGTCCATAAATGTCTTATTTTCAGAACTGGTTTTTGAGTTGTCTTGTCTTTTGCATTGCTGTGACAGCGTGTAGACTCAGATTTTTCTTGCTGGAAGTAGAAACATGATATCAGAGGCAGCACATTTTATTCATGCTATTGCAGACTCAAACTGTTCAAAGATCCAAGAAACAGACTGATGAGGTTGATAACTGAAGAACTTGTGACTAGAGTACACGGTGTATAATACAAAATGTTTCTTCACAGTTACACAAAAAAGATGTAAAATAAAAACAAATCTCAGTATGCATAGTATACACTACACTGCAGATCTATGTCAATAATACAGTATGTATGTTGCATGCAATATTTTAAAACATGCAGCTGTTCATATTTGTCTTTACTCACACTATATTGAGTAGTAAGGACTTTATTTAAATCTGATTAAAAAGAATATCAAAACCCATGAGAGTATCAAAAACCATAAGATATCTCGGAGGGGTAGCCATGTTAGTCAGTATCTTCAAAAACGAGTAGTCCTGTGATACCTTAGAGCAGAGGTGAACAATAATTTTTGATGGGAGGCAACTCCAAGAATTTGGTATGTGGTCAAGGGCTGCACTCTTCCATAATCCATTCTCCTTTGGGATGCAGGTTAGGTGCAGAATGGAGTTTGAGGTAAGGGACTGGGGTGTGTGATTTGAGAGGGAGTTTGCATGGAGGGGTTTGTGACCTGGAGCAACAAACTGTATAGATGTTCTCTAAAGTAACTAACAACATGCTGGCAAGTATTCACATGTGATTGAGTGTGATGGTTTATGCAACTGACCAGACTCAACAGACACGTTGTAATAACAAAGATTAATGACTTTCTTAAAACCCTATGCATGATTGAAGGGATTTTCTATGATTAATCAAACAATTTGCTCCCTTCCCACCTGCTCATCACTCACTAAAACTTTAGTTTGCAAAACTTTTTCAATGTGTATACTTCCCCCTCACCCCACCCAGTTTGCTAGTACACCTGATCCCTGCCCTGCCACATTCCCTGCTGTTCCAGCTAGGAGCCCCTATGCAGCTTTTGTGATCCTGACTGTGAACCTCTTATTGTCTCATGCCTGCCCCCTCTCTGCAGTGGTAAGACTTTCTTCTGTTTGTGCAAGATAAAAAGACACTTTCTGACAAATGACTTGAGATCTGTAAACTCGTTTAACTTTTTCCCAAGATGCTGAGCCAGGGCATTCTCTCCATCGTCCCTTAGCCTCTGACATGCAGGATTAAAATATGTACATAAGCAAGTATATATAATTTCCATTCCAGTGCATCTGATGCAATGAGTTTTACCCATGAAAGCTATTGCCCAAATAAATGTTAGTTTTTAAGGCATCATGGAACTCCTCATTAAAACATTTCTGTGAGTTCTCCTTTTTTTAATATTCTGAAGTGTCAGATCCAGTAACGTACAAGTTGGCCTTAATGCTAATCATATATTAGGACAAATTTCTTAAGATTGTTAATGTGCGTACAAAGCCTACAATCACAGTTTTCTTTGTGTATAGTTCTCTTTTATACCACTCATCGTCTGCTGTTACAAAGTATTGTGAAACATGACATCAAAAGTAGCACTAGAAACCAAAATTCCTTTGTCTCATGTGTGCCTGCCTTGAATCCTCCTGGATCCCATCATAACCTTTAAATTGTGCATCCTTACTATCAGCAGTTACCAGTCATCACTGAGTGAAAGACTCAGCTGCTGAAAAAGTGAAGAATTCTCTCACCGCATTCAGAAAATGTGCATATATGGCCAATGAATGAACTGATACAAATAAGTGTCAAGTATTAAGTCATTTCAGACATTATCTTGATGCTAGTGGTAGACCAGTAGATGCATTTCTAGATGTTCAGATTATCAAAAACACATCAGCTGCATCTCTGACAATCAATGTCTTAGACTTAAAGCTTGTAAACTGAACCCCAAAGAGATGACTGCTTGTGCATTTGACAGAGCTGAAAATGCATATGGAAGACCTAGTGGAGTACAAACGTTTCTCAGGAAAAATGGTAGCTCTAAATTCTCCTGTACACCTTGCATGGGTCAGATACTCCAAGCAGCCCTAGCATGAGCTGTAGAATCTCCAAAAGGCATTTAAAAAGCAATTCACTGAGAGCAGGGCTGGCCCACAACATTTTGGCACCTGAGGCAGGGAACTCAAATGATGCCTCTATGTCACACCCCAATGGACCCCTCCCTCAAGGGGAGGCAGGTCAGCATTGTATATTGCTAACACTGTTGCAAGCATCACAGGGCATTTTGGGGAAGAGTCAAAGGAGTGAGTGTGGAGTGAATGAAGGATTCCTTTGCAGGTCGCGAGAAGCCAAAAGGGGGGGGGGGAAACAAATAGAGCAGAGAACGGGTTAACTCCACACATCTGCTAGGCCCAAAGATAAGATGTTGGCTCCAGCCAGCTCAAGGCCACAGCACACATCTGACTCTCGGCGGCCAGCCAAGAAAGAGCGGGGCCTGGAATCCACCAACCAGCCATAAGGAAGACATTCAACTGAACAAATCTGCAGAGCCAGCCCATAACATGCAAGACAAGCGAAGGCCAGCACGGAGAAAAGCAAGAGAACAACAGAGTCTAGCTGGTGTGTTTGGGAAAGTCAAGGAGACCACAGAAAGCCGGTTTGGACTGTCACAAAGAGCACCAGGAACAGATGTTGCGGAATGGAACACCCCCAAAGGAGTCCAGGACTTAAAACCCTCCTGAGAGCTGGAGAAATTTGGAGAGATCACAGCGGACCCTGGACGACCTGTGTGCACAGAACCAAACTCCTGTCTTCCCTTCCCCCTCTTCTTCTGTCATTACACCCAGGCCTGGCCAGCCTCGGGTAGTGTGTGTGTGAGTATGAAAGTGGGTTAGGGCTTTGGACACTAACACTTTCTTCCTTCTTCTGAGTGATGCGGGAAGCACCCATCACTCTCCACTGTTGTTTTATTATTTTATCAATAAAGCTTTAAAATTTAGACACTTGGTGTGTTCTGTCATCTCCTCCCTTAACGATCCTGTGGCTTCAGCCTGATCACCTGATGCCTCAGGCAGATTGGTAACAAAAATCAATCACACCCATGCCACCTTTTCTCCTGCCTGCCTGTTATGTCTCTTGTGCCCTCCTTCCTCCAACACAGCACTCCACCATCTGTGTGCATCTAGAGCAGAGAGAATACATATGCACCAGCAGCAGACACAATTTTCTACACTCTGGGTGGTGCCCCCCCTCCCCAGTCTGGCACCTGAGGCGACCTCCTCAGTTTGCCTCATGGTAAGGCCAGCCCTTCCTCTGAATTGCACATTAAGAGGCTAGATGTATACATTAGGAGGGCTTTCAGATTCATTTTTTAAAAAGTGAGGTGCAGCCACAGAGCAGTGTTCTTTCTTCACACATAAGACCATCACTGAATGCACACTCCATGTATAGACTAAAATAAACTAAATAATAAGAGCTGGTTGTTCTGGCCCCAACATCTCCTATTCCCACAATATTTTATAGACTGATCTGATACTTGACACCTCCGGGCCTTTTATTTTAAAATGATTTTTCCAGAGACACAGATGTGTTTGAATGTGGCTATCTATTGCCAGGCAAGAAGGCACTGATGGACAGTGTTAAGTCCCAGGCCAAGAACAATATATGTACAATCATCTTTTTATATCATATGTAATACTGACACCTTTCTCTAAGATGGCGAAATGACAGGACTGCCTGCCTAGTGATTGTAGCAGCTCATCTGTATTGTCATTGAGCAACGCAGAGCCCTTTTCAAAATCTTTAATGTGCAATTGTGCATCTCTCCTCAAATGTTTTGCACAGCTCTATTAAAACAAGTTCAGAGTTATCAGATTGGCAGCAGATTGAGCAGTCAAGTATTTTGGCCAGTATTCTGCTTCATCTGTGGTGATGTGACTATGAGATTCCATTAACTAGCTACAGATGTTATATAGTTCCTACACTGTGTGTCTTGTTTATCTTAAATTTGGCAATCACCTTTATGTAATATTGAAATGATTTTCCACATTCTTTGTTATAGGCTTCATCTTTACTGTAAGTGACTTCACAATTGGTTCCAGTGTTAAAAGCAAAACCAGAGAAAGGGACAAATTTTATTCCAGTTTTGAATAAGAGAGAAATACTCTGAGTGGCTTCCTGGTAAATGCTGAGAAAAACTGATTGGGGTGAGGATGAATGGGGGATAAGTGGCCATGTATATTTCAACGAGGTTGAAGGAAAATTTATATGTTTTTACATTTTGTTTCCCTTATAGACCCAGAAGCAGGGAAACAACTAACAGGGCAAAGAAGAATTTAATTATTTTTCATTTTTGTCTGTCACAAGTAAGCAACGACATCTGGAAGCATGAAGTATTCCAAGCTCCTGTAGGTTGTAAATACTAAACCAAAACCCAACATGGTTTGATTTTGTCTTTGGCAAACCAAAACGTACATTTGCTAGAAGCAGACTCAACACAGAGACCTGTCTCTCTCCCTTATAAGTAGATGACATATGTTCCTCAACTGTTGTTTGGGCATGATGGTGGATATATGAAGGGAAAATCACTCTGATAATAAAATATAACAACAGAGCTGTGTAAACCACTGTGACTATAAATGGAGCTGTCAACATTTCTAAAACTCCATTTAAAAAGCTAAAAATTGTTGAAATCAAAGTTCATAGGTTGAAAAAGACCCAACATTTTTTTTGATAAATAGCTGTTTCCAGAGTTGACAATAGCCAGCTCCAAAAGGAACTACCATGGTTTTTGGACCTAAAATATTTATTTTTAAATCTTTTTTAAATAGTCTTAATGGTTTTAAATATACCATTAAGTTCTGTTAGGTCAGTAATAAAGCTTTACAAAGTAGTTAATAAACAATTTGCAATTGACTGTGTCAATATGTATTTTTAGGTAAAACTTTTACTCATAAATATAAAAACAGTTTAAAATAAATTGACATATCCCAAAAGAACTCACCAATAGGATTAAATGACACTAAAGCTGTGAAACACAGAAAGAAAATGTTTCTTCCCTGGTTCTGACTATGCTAGGTGTGCCTGTGTTTTGAATCTGCAGACATCTCAGAAAGGAGGTGCATCCACCATTACTATTACACAGCTATAGTTGTGTGTGTTTATATGCAGGGCTTGACAAATTAGGCAATCTACTTGCCCATGGCAAGAAGATTTTAGCCCGGCAGGGCCGCGCAGCGCGGTCAGTGCATGCGCAGCATGCGCTTCTGTGCAGCCTGCCGCTTGGCAAGCCCTATTTATATGAATAACATTAAATTTTACAAAAGCTTAAAAAACAACAAATAGTCTTGTAGCATCTTAGTGACTAACAGAAAAAGTAGATGGCATCTTCAGCTTTCGTGGGCACAACCCTCTTCTTCAGATGAAAGCTCATGATACCATCTACATATCTGGTAGCCTCTAAGGGGCTACAGGACTGTTCACTGTATCTTAAGTTTTTCAGTTACAGACTAACATGGCAACCCCTCTGAAACTATTAAATTTTACAAACTAATCTGATGAGACATTTGTGCATTTACAAGTGCATAGTAATGTTCTTCCTTTGCCAGCAGCTGGCTGTGAGTCCCTCGTTCCACTACTTTTCCATTATGAATCACTGCTAGGACATCAGCATTCTGTATAGTTGTCAAGCGGTGAGCAATAACAATGCAGGTTTGACCCTTCCTGGCATTGTCCAAGGCTTTCTGGACAATCTGCTGACAGGTGCAATGAAATACTTGTTATTACTTGGAGAATCTTCCTTTTCATAGGTAACATTGCCTTTGTCTTCATAGTTCACATTATCACTCTGGTATTCCTCACCGAATAGAGGAGTCAATGCTTCCCATGCATGATGGAGATGTTAAACACAGGGTCCCGATCCTTACAGCCATTACTCATGTGAGTAATTCCATTGAAGTCATTGAGAGTACTCTGGTGAACAAGGACTAGTAGAGAGGCCCAGACCAATCTCATTTGGATCAATACAAAACTTTACCATGAAACACAACTAATTTGCAGAGGCATATAGCAATGTCTGACCCTACTTGTCAAATATGTGTTATATTTCATGTTGCATGCTGTTTGTTTCTCTAAATTTGGGGTGTAATTGGAAAAAATCTCTGACCTCCCTCCCCCCATATATACTTGTCCATGGGTTTGTCAGTCAGATATATACAATGCTGAGATAACTGGAGTAAGCAGACCAGCCAAATACATGGACATGAATATGACTTGCAGTTTCATTGACAGCACCAGCAATGCCAGACACTTCTCATTGTCCATAAAAATCTAAAATTCAGGAACTGACGTCTGGCTTACAGCTGGATGGTGGTTTGCATGGTGGCATTTTACATGTCTACTCCATCACCATCCAAATGAACAATCTATTCTTCCCAATGGAGCCTCTCCCTTTCCTGCAGATGGTTGATGCTGTGAGGAAGCTGGGCCAGCTGAGCAGCAGAGGAAAGGTTAATTATTCTCTCTTCATTGCATAGCATTTCCAGTGAGGAAGGAGAAGTTGCTGAAGCCTCTTCTCCAAGCCAGCTGTTCCTGAACATCACATCTTTCCCTCTGAAAGCAAGTGGATTAAAGGACAGGCTAGTGGACAGAGGCAAGGTAATAATATACTTCCCCATTGTTCCATTCTGCCCTGTTGGTCAGCAGTTCTAGTAGCAGAGTGGATCCCTCTCAGTCTATGTAGCAACATCTGTTCACCCAGACAGAGCAGGAAATGGTGCAGAAACAGACTCACTTTGCTGCTAGTGCTGTTGGCTGAAGGGAAGAGGAAGCAGCTGGCGACTTGCCTTACAAGGCCTCTTCTACTAGATCTCAGTGCATTGTTTGAAGACAACTGTCTCAAACTCAAAGTACTCAACATTGGCCTAACTGTGAACCCATTAAAAGTCTCACTGATTTCATAACTGACTTTCAAGGAGCTGAGGTAGGCCAACACCGAGGACATGTAAAAATCCCACTTTGTCTCCAGTCCCAAATGCGTCTGAGTACCATCAGTTCACAGCAGGAGCTGAGGGCATTCTACACCTTGCTGAAGCAGGCCCGAGACAGAGAGCAAGTTACGGGTGATGGAGTGTCCATGTTCATGCAAGGAATATTTTGAACCGCACAATTTTGTCTGTATTACAAATGGTATAATGCATATTATTAACCTTTTCACTTTCTGTGTCAAGAGCAGATGTGGCTTCATCAGAAGCAGAACCGCTGGCTTACAAACTAGAGGACAAGCAATTGCTATTCTTTGTTTCTGACCTCCAGAAAGCTGTGTGCCTTTGTCACCCACACAGGTATTATACTTCTGTTGTTCATTGTGAAGGAAAGTTAGAAACAGAAAGTTACATTCTCTTCTGTGACAAATATGCTATCTTATGCATTTCCACCTGGAAAGAAAAATAATTGTTTTTGCTAAAAATTAAAAATGTATAAGATTTTATTAAATGTTTGAACCAAAATGGATATCTATAGCTTTCACGTATCTCTTGCACAGGCAGGCAGTGCCAATATCCTTCGAATGGGTGATCTGTGTGAGGTTGCCAGGATCACTTATACCTTCCACGTTCTGTGGTCTGGGATGCCATGGTGAGGAACATCACAAAGAGTGTTCTGCAGGATGCTGTCAAGGAGCAAATTGCGAGGACCCCCTTGAACCAAGATGTTGCTACGTTGCACCCTACCTGTTGGAAGACAGGATACTGGGCTAGATGTCCCAAGTGACAATCTCCTACACAAACTAAGGAAATGGGAGTTCTATGACATTACTCAAAGGGGGGTGCACAGCTGGCTGAAAAAACAAACTCAGTGTAATTATTAATGGTTCCCAATCCAATTTCAGAGGCTTTAGCTAACAGGATTCTACAAGGGGCCCTATTTTACATTCAGTACTTTTCAAGATTTTAATTAATATCAGTAATGGAATGGGCAGTATACTTATAAAATGTGTGAATGAGCCCCCATCAGCACATCACACTGGCCACTGTCCTGATCAAAGTCCAGCATTTAAAGTTTGCAATGAACAGGAGCAGATGACCGTTTTGCGGGGCCCCGGGCAGCATAATTCCGCGGGGCCCCCCCTTTGCCACAGCGCATGCGCAGTGACGCCATGCGCATGTGCGGCAGCGCCACGGTGCATGCGCGGGGCTTTCTGAAGCGAGGGGCCCTGGGCGGCCGCCCCATTCGCCCTGCCGTATATCCGCCCCTGGCAATGAAAATCCTAAAAGTTTTAGGATATTTGACCCTGAAAAAATATTGAAAAATTGGGTATATTTACTCTTGCAAGAAGAAGACTGAAAGGACCTGGCAACAATTTTCATATATTTTAACGATTGTTATAAAAAAGATGATCAGTTGTTGTTCTTGTCCAGTGAAGGGAAGGACAAGCTGTAATGAGCTTAACCTGCAGCAAGTGAGATTGAGGTTACATAATGGCAAACACTTAACTATAAGCTTAAAAAACAACAAATAGTCTGGTAGCACTTTATAGACTAACAAAACATGTAGATGATATCATGAGCTTTCGTGGGCACAGCCCACTTCTTCAGATGATCCACGAAAGCTCATGATACCATCTACATGTTTTGTTAGACTATAAAGTGCTACCAGACTATTTGTTGTTTTTTAAGTTTATCCTGTACAGGCTAACCTGGCTACCCCTTGAAGCTACTTAACTATAGGAGTATGTCTACACTACAGCACTAATTCAAACTAACTGAATTTGAATTAGTTAATTCGAAATAAGCTAATTCGAATTAGTGCATCTAGACCTAAAAACTAATTCGAATTAGCATTTTGCTAATTCAAAATAGCATCCTGAACTGAAGTTAAGGCTGGCTGCAACCAGTACGGGCAGGGCATCAGGTTAGGACTTAGAGTGTGGGGCTGCTGCCCCAGGCTAGCCGAGGGCTGTGCTTAAAGGGACCCGACCCTCACCCTGGACAGACAGTTCTCAGGGTTCCCCGCTTGCTTCTCTAACTTGATGAGGGACATCAAAGTAGTCCTGCCTTGGAGTGCCCTGAGTGCCCACACTCGGCACATCACAGCACTCGGCCATCAGCGCGGCTGCACTTGCCGCAGGCTGCCATCCAGAGGGGTCAATTGGGGGGCTGTCAGGAACCAGGAGGCCCTGCAGGAGATCTTCCACCCTGAGGAGCCCGCAGAGCCACCCCAGTCTTCCTCATCAGGGGCTCATGCCCCATTCCTTCCTCACCTCCTTCCACTTACCCTTCCCTAGCCCCCCTTCCTGATGAAAAAAATAAAGGACACGAGTATTCAAAAATAGAAACTCTCTTTATTTAACAAAACTGGGAGGGGGGGGGGGATTAACCTCTAGGGAGATTGGGAAAAGGAGGTGGGAGAGGGGAAGAGAGAGGGTGGGAGAGGGGAGGGGGAAACCTGGGAGGAGGTAGCTGGAAGGGGGAAGCCAGGGGAAGAAGGAGGAGGGGAAGTATAAAACTATGGTACGCCATATCTTCAGTACTGTGTACAGATGTGGTCTCCTCACCTCAAAAAAGATATTTTGGCCTTGGAAAGGGTTCAGAAAAGGGTAACTAAAACGATTAGGGGTTTGGAACAGGTCCCATATAAAGAGAGGCTAAAGAGACTGGGACTTTTCAGCTTAGAAAAGATGAGACTAAGGGGGGGGGGATATGATAGAGGTCTATAAAAGCATGAGTGGTATGGAGAGGGTGAATAAAGAAAAGTTCTGCATTAGTTCCCATAATAGGAGGACTAGAGGACACCAAATGAAATGAATGGACAGCAGGTTTAAAACTAATATGCAAAAGTTCTTCTTCACACAGCACAGTCAACCTGTGGAACTCCTTGCCACAGGAGGCTGTGAAGGCTAGAACTATAACAGAGTTTAAAGAGAAGTTAGATCAATTCATGGAGGTTGGGTCCATGGAGTGCTATTAGCCAGGGGGTAGGAACAGTGTCCCTGGCCTCTGTTTGTGGAAGGCTGGAGAGGGATGGCATGAGACAAATAGCTTGGTCATTGTCTTCGGTCCATCCCCTCCAGGGTACCTGGTGCTGGCTGCTGTCAGCAGACAGGCTACTGGGCTAGATGGACCTTTGGTCTGACCCAGTACGGCCATTCTTATGTTCTTATCTTCTAAGCTCAGGGCTCAGAGTTGGGTGTCTCACTGGACCAACTTGATTTTCATGAAAACCTGCTCCTGGGTTCACATGTGGCTTTGGTGGCCAGGCTGGCAGCTATCCTGCCCTAGACGGCCGAATTCCAGTGCCTAGTGCGGAGATCGTGGACTTTGGAGGCCTCTCCCCAAACCTCAATGAGGTTCACAATCTATACACTAGTCCAGGTGGGCGCCCGCCTCTTGCGGCCCCGGGCAGGCTCCTGGGAGTTGCCAGCCTGGTCCTGGGAAGAGGCAGAGGGCTGGGTGGCATCGGGTGGCTGGATCATGCCGTGCTAGGTGCAGGGTCTGTTGGCTGGGTGCTGGCAGGCTTGCATTTGGCATAAGCACTGTAGCCAGACTGTGCCCCTTTAAGGGCTCCGGGGCCGGGAGGGGGGCAGAAAAATTTCCCTGGTTTGGCCCAGAGTGGCCAAGCTTCCAACTAGTTCATATTAAGTGGCTACACAGCCCTTAATTCAAACTACTTAATTCAAACTAGGCGTTACTCGTCGTAGAGTGAGGTTTATCAAGTTCGAATTAAGCACTCCGCTAGTTCAATTTAAATTCAAACTAGCGGTTTGTATGTAGGTTATCAAGGGAGTTTGCTGAAACCCAGCTATTGGAGGTTTTTAAGAATCAAGTTGGACAAACGTCTACCAGGATGGTCTAGGTATATTTAGTCCTCATTTTGCTCAGTAGAGCAGCCTAGATGACCTCTAAAGGTCCTTTCCAGCCCTACATTTATATGATCCTCTATCACACAAATCTTACATTGGGCATGTGTACACTGGAAGTAAAATGGAACTGTACACAAAACCTTACTTATGCCATTTGGGACTTTAAATGTCTAGTCAATAGACTTTAATTTATATCTACTACACCTTGACTATGAGTCATTAAATAATTATAATAAAGAGATACATGGTCTGTGTTTACAATGTCCAGATTTGCCCATTAGAAGATATCTTTATGGTTTTCAGGAAATCAGGAAAAAGACAGCCAAAACAATGCAATGAAGAGATAGCATGACAAAACAAAATTACATTGTATGAAGTAGACTATTTCTACAACTCTGTAAAAATAATGCTAGATCCCATTAGACTTTATCAACTACCTTCCATTAATTTCCAGCTGAGGACCAATAGCTTCAGGGTTTTGGAACTATAAAGAGATCTGTTTCTTAGTTTCATATTTTAGGTGACATCTGTATGAGGCAGTTGGGATACCTTGCAGTGAAAATGGATGGTTTAGTGTCTAGGACCTCTCAATTAGAAGATCTGGTTCAATTTTCTGCTCTGTGGCAGACTTCCTATGAAATTTTGGGCAGGGTTCTTGTTGTCAGAGATTGCCACTTATATAATGCAGATGATAACACTTGCCTACCTCACAGGGGTTGTAATACTAAGTACTGCAGGAGTTACGCACTATTGTAATAAGCTTTGTACAAACTATGCCTTGTGAGAGACTATTTGAAAACTAACTTATCACTGATCATTAATATTCTTGTGTGACAGATGTATGCAATGTGTATTAAATGTTATTCATATAGTCTGGAAAAGATTGAAGTGTGTGTAAACTAAATATGCTGATGAAGTTCTTAAACAGGTCTGTGCTAAACAATCTACATGTTTTGTTAGTTTTTAATGTGCTGCTAGACTAGTCGTTTTTTTAAAGGAACGTGTGTTTAACTCTCTTAACACATGCAGGCTACGTCTACACTGTGCATTGTTGTGAAAGAAGATATGCAAATGAGGCACAGCGATGAATATCACCGGACCTCATTTGCATACCTAATGAGCCACCATTTTTGCGGACGGGGCTCTTGTTCAAGAAGGAGCTGTCTACACATTCATATCACTTTTTTTTTACTGGAATGAATGATTTATTTATTTTAAAAATGTCAATACACCCACTTGCTTCAGTCCCACTGCCTACCTTCCTCCAGCTCTACTGCTATGAATAGAAGCCAGCGAGATACAGCAATGAAGGTTTCAATAATTAGTCTGTCCATTTTCATTTTCCAAGAAAAGATTGAGTCAGACCTTACAGCAGCCGGCACTCCTGGTGCATAGTTCTAGCTGGATCATGCAGTGAAAGGGAAATGTGAGAGGCAGGTGAACTCTGGAACATGTGGCATTAAAGTCCTATTATATCAGTGCATTTCTTGCCTCAAACAGAGATGCAGTTCTATAATAGACATGCCACAACGTATGGAGCACAGACAGCAGGGCAGAGACTAAGATTTATCTCTTATTTCAGAGCAGAGCATTTACACTGATCTGTGCAAACACAAAACCAACCCAATGAAAACAAAAGCCAAACCCCAACACAAAACTCAAGTTTTTATCTGCTTTTGAAGTACAGCACTTGGAATTTTTTCCCCCCATTGATGTGATTTTTCAGTGAGACTTTTCCAAGTGACATTAATGTTCCTTCCCACCCCCCAAATAAGTGTCTTATGCCTTTTCTTCTTATAGTTTCCAGTCTCTACCATAACAGCTGTCTAACCACCATACTATCAAAACACTTCTAAAATGATGAAATATCTAGAGAGTAAATGCTTCTGGCTAAGTTAAACAAGACCAGAAATATCAGGGATTGATATATTTAGTTTCTTCATTTAAAAGAACAATTTTTGATATCCACAGAAACTTCTTTAATTCTTTTTCAGACAATACATTTTTCTCTTCACTGGCATCCAAGGTTCAATACTTTAAAAAGTAGGTTTCATTGGTAAAAAGGAAATTGACAAGTTTTCTAAACTTGAATTCAGGAACTCCTCTTCATCCCCTGCAGTTACATTCCAATCTAGTATACGTTAACAATGAATTTCATTCTTAATATACTGCCACCACACACACTCCATTTCTGCTACTACATAATAATAAAATCATAGAGTTATAGGACTGGAAGGCACCTTGAGAGGTCATCTAGTCCACTGCTTAAGCACCTTGACTATTAGGAACCTAATGTGCTTCTTAAACTGCCCTGGGGCAATCTTTTTATTCTATCCTCAGAGGTTACAGAGAATAATTTTCTCTCTTTTCATAACCTTTTATGTACAGGCAGTCCCCGAGTTACGCGGATCCGACTTATGTCGGATCCGCAGTTACGAACGGGGCCCTCCCTCTCCCTGGTCTCCAGTAGACCAGGGAGAGGAAGCAAAGCGGCAGAACACGCGGGCAGCTGACCAGGGGGACGGGGAGCAAAGCGGAGGATGGGGGCAGCTGACCAGGGGGACGGGGAGCAAAGCGGAGGAACACACGGGCAGCGAAGAGCCCAGACGCGTCTGGGCTGTCCGCTGCCCACGTGCTCCACGGCTTTGCTCTGCTTTGCTCCCCGTCCCCCTGGTCTGCAAACTGCAAACCCCAAACTGGGTGGGGTTGCAACTTCTTTGGAGGATAGGGACATAATTCAAAATGACCTTAGCAAGTTAGAGAAATGGTCAGAGGTAAACAGGATGAAGTTTAATAAAGAGAAATGCAAAGTGCTCCACTTAGGAAGGAACAATCAGTTCCATACATACAAGATGGGAAGCGACTGTCTAGGAAGGAGCATGGCTGAAAGGGATCTAGGGGTCATAGTGGACCACAAGTTGAATATGAGTCAACAGTGTGATGCTGCTGCAAAAAAAGCAAATATGATTCTAGGTTGTATCAACAGGTGTGTTGTAAGCAAAACTCGTGAAGTCATTCTGCCACTCTACTCTGCACTAGTTAGGCCTCAGCTGGAGTACTGTGTCCAGTTCTGGGCGCCACATTTCAAGAAAGATGTGGAGAAATTGGAAAGGGTACAGAGAAGAGCGACAAGAATGATTAAAGGTCTAGAGAACATGACCTATGAAGCCAGGCTTCATGAACTGGGCTTGTTTAGTTTGGAAAAAAGAAGATTAAGGGGGGACATGATAGCGGTTTTCAAATATCTAAAAGGGTGTCACAAGGAGGAAGGAGAAAATTTGTTCCTCTTGGTTTCTGAGGTCAGGACAAGGAGTAATGGGCTTAAAGTGCAGCAGGGGAGGTTTAGATTGGACATTAGGAAAAAATTCCTAACTGTCAGGGTGGTCAAATATTGGAATAAATTTCCAAGGGAGGTGGTGGAATGTCCCTCTCTGGAGATATTTAAGAACAGGTTAGATAGACATCTGTCAGGGATGGTGTAGACGGAACTTGGTCCTGCCTTGAGGGCGGGGGGCTGGACTCGATGACCTCTCGAGGTTCCTTCCAGTCCTATGATTCTATGAATATCTCACTAAAGTTAGGATATACCACATCTACTGCTTCCCCCATCCACGAGGCTTGTTACCCTGTCAAAGAAGGTGATTAGGTTGGGTTGACATCTTTTAGGGAGAACAGGACCTGCTGCATTCTCTTTCCTAAGTGTGTAACTTAGATGAAAGCAAGCAGATTACATATCAGATGTATGAAGTTATTCAGTCTGGATAATGATGTCTGCCTCCTGTTTACCTACTAATGGAAATATCATTGATTTTATTGTCTACTCTACCAAGAATGGCTACAGTTCATATTCTGGCACTCAGCTGTGCAAGTCATTCTTCCATACATTCTTTTTTCTTCTCTCTCTTTTTCTATAATACTGTGCCAGTTACTAGCTGCTGCTATGCTGAACAGAAAGAGTGAATCTTGGTATGATTGCACAACCCCCCCTCTGCAGCAATTCATAGGGTCAGTGGCCATGATCCTTGACTGCATTAAGCTGCTTCTCACAGCATCCCAAAGTGAAAGAGCTCTAAAGTCAACACACTCAGCTGCAAGAGAAGACTCCTCACATTGAGAGATTCTCCAGGACATCGAGCTAGTGTAGCAGTTCCTAGGCCACCTCCCCCAGGCATGGTCACAGTTTCTCTCTGATTTGAGTATCTTTAGCAGCAATACTGCCCCCTGGCACACATTTGCAGCAGTGTAAATTAGTGGATTCTTCAAACCCTTGCAAACATCTGATTCCATGTTGAGGGAGCACAAGTTGACTAAAAGCCAAATCTGCATAAATTTGTGTCTCTCATTCCTCCATTGCAGCTAAGAATCAGGGCCCGTTTCTTTGCAATGGGTTGTCAGATTTTAAAAGGGATACCTGAGATACAGGGCCTAGATGTCTGCTAATCGTAACAACTTCCAGTGTGGCCTCTAGCAGGGTAAAGGAGTTTTAACATATGGTGAAGTTCTATTGTATTTAATAGGAAGAGAGGGAAGAGTGAACAGGCAAGACTCTTTTTTCACAGATACTTCAGAAAGCCCAGAGAAGTCAGTGGAATGGCCCAAACGAAGTATGTAGTTTTGGAATCTAGAAAAAAAGAAAACAAAACAAAACAAAAAAGACATAGCTTATGCTAAATCAGTGCATTTACCAGCTTCAATACAGCAAGGGAGAGTTAATAAAACATAGTCAGTCATTCACCCATGGGAAAATAAAACATATGAAAGGTTAAAACATTTTTTGCTCCATTTGCTGTGGGTATTTCCTGTTTCATGGGAATATTTGTTTTTTATCACTGTGTGGAAATTAATAGGTGAGTCACAAGGCTTCATTGGTATTGCAAAATCACATCTTTTTTTAAACGGTGTACTTATTATGTATTCAGTACCCCCAAAAGCAGACTCCATTATACAAAGTCATTTCAAGGGGAGAGGATCAAGTCCAAACACAGGAAAACTTGCAGGTACACTGCACACTAAGAAAGGAGCAACACAGTTGGGGAGCGGAAAGGGGAGCCTGACATTGAATACTAACCAGTGACCTTTAAGATATTAACTACTTCACTGCTGGTGCTTCACACTAGTATTTGTACTGCTACATTTTACTAAAGCATCACAGAAATTACAGATCAATGCACTGGTTCAGAAAATAAGAACTCCCTGAATCTTTGCCCCAAGTTTTAGTGTTGTTGAATTTTTTTCTAAGTTTCATTAACTTTTGAAAATATTTTTTTTCTCTTATACATATCTCTGAGCCTTCAGATTCCAGCTGGGATTGGAAGCTGAAAGGCCAAAAATAATGCAGCTAGGAAAGATTTTCTCATGGTGTTCCTGACTCAGACAGCAGTGTAAATCACTGCAGAAAGACTGTTTCAGAAAGAATTAGCTCTCATTTCGAGTCTCAGAAACTTTGGCTAATATTCTTTTGCCTATAGCCCATTGAAAACAAAATGGAATGTAATCACATACTGGCACTTGGGGAAGTATAAGTAGGTTTCCTCATAGGTAGCTAGCACATTAAGCAGCAGCAAATGCAGATGGCTAATGGGAAAACACATAAATATGAAAAATCCTCTAAACAAAGGATTAATCTTATCACATTAAACCTACATAATATACAGACGTTAATGAAACCAAAACATTTTGACAAAACTTTCCAGTTAGATCAGTTAGTACATTTATCTATTTCAAAGGAAGAGAGGGCAATTATAGAAATGTCCCAGCTTAAATACATGCCATAGGGCTCTTGGGCAGTATTCACCCTCCACCAAAGTCTCATGAGATGAGCCATCAGCATCCATGCCCCAATGCAGTGTTTCTCAAAGTGTTCTGCGGGCCCACTTCGGGAAAGGTGCTAGAGCAGTGGTTCCCAAACTTTTCGGCATCGCGCCCCCTTTTTGATTTTTGAGAAATCCTCACGCCCTCTTCCCCCCCCCCCCATAACAGCAAAACTTGTTGAGCAAAAAAAACCACAAAAACAAAAAAAGGAACTGATTGGAGCCGAAAAACAAAAATAGCAGCAAAAATTAGGGTAATGCGATTTAAGGGGGGGGGGGAGCGGGTTGCCTCGCACCCCCCCCCAGGAATTTCTTCATGCCACATGCCCCCCAGTTTGGGAACCCATGTGCTAGAGGTCTTGTGCTGCTTTGTTAGCCTAAAGGGACCATACCATTTCATTTGGTTCCTCTTGGCTGGAAAGGGTGAACTGGAGCCAATGGGAATACGAGGCACCATGCTTATGGACCCTGGAGGTAAACACAGTAGTGAGGGCCTGCTAGTGGCTTTCCCAAAGCAGGCTCATGGAACACTTTGAGAAACACTGCCCTAAAACAGTGATACTCAGACTACAGTGATTCAAAAGTCAAATTAGTGATTAACATTATTCAAATGAGCCACAGCGCTGTCAATTCATTGTTCCATTTACTATAACACAATTCATAGTTAAATAGTATGACAGAGAAATATTTATTATATTATTCTTACAGCAAATAAGTTAATATCTTAATAGGTTAATAACAGAGTAAAAGCATCCTGACTAGTTAATAATGAAATTACACAGTATTTTGAAACCAAAGGCTGCAAAGAGCCACAGGAGATACATTAAAGAGCCACTGTCCCAAAACAAACTTTAAAAGCATCTCATAGTAATTTCAAGAGATTGACATATTTCAGCCAATCTCTGGCTACTCTTGTGCTATAATAGAAGAGCTGTCAAACCTGTTAGTAACCTTACAGTCCTTGATCATGGCAAGATTGTAACTGGACAGTTCATTTATCACGGGAAGTTGAATTGTCAAGCTCTGGTTTCCTAATGAGAAATGCTGAGACTTAATGATATGGAATACATAGCTAGAGAACTATAATGCAAGAAAGCCTGTGATGTATTATATATTTGCTTTAAGTATCGAATCCTGACCCAGGATTATACATCTGCACATGGTGCATAAAAAAGAACCAGAGGCATATAACCAGTTTAACACTAGTCCAGCTCTTCACAGGTATAATACTTAGTTCCTTTCTATTTAAGGAGAAAGGAAAGTTGCTGTGCAGAGGGTAGCCATGCTGCTATATGGGAGATTTAAGTGTGTGTTGGGGAAACGGGAAGGCTTGGCAGCTATATTAAGATGTTGCACATTATCAGTGATGTGGTGAAAGCCTCCTGAGGCAATGTATTCACCTCTGTAACAATGGCATGCTAGCAGGCTGTGGAGATCGGAGAAACTGACCCAGAACATCTAAGATCTTTATGTGCCTCACTTTCATTAAAATCTATGGGGAGTAGATACCTAACTGTCTTGGAGGAGTTGAGTTACTTTCCCTCAGGCCTGGATGTTACAAATATTGAAATCACTTTTAATTTGTTTAAATGAAAAGGAGTTTTTTTTCCCCAAAAAAGATTACATTCCTGAGTCATATTGGAAAATATGATACTCATTGCTGCTTGAAGTTATTCTGGATTTTCCAGTATAGTAAGCATATATATTTAGATTTCTACTCAGAAGAGGGCCTTTCATCTGATAGGTGTGTAGATTTTTATCGTAGGAGCAAATATTTATCATGCATCAGATTTGGTGGAATCTAAAAACATAACAAGCACAGGCAATTTTTATTTGCAGACATTAAAAACTATGGACAAGTATAAGAAAACAGAAGCCATCATTAGTTGAAATAATTTAAACTAGTAACAACTACAGCAACAACAAAAGAGATCACAAAAGAGCATAGGACGTCTATATAGCCTTCCTTACAGCTCGAATAAACTGCATGTTGAGGGGTAATTCTCAGAAGGATCTATTTTAAAAGTTGTCTGGTACAGAAATATAGATGGCTGAACTTCAAGTACTTAAGTAATTGAATCAATGGATTATATTAGGGGTCACCAAGCTTAAAACAAAGAAAAAGAAGTTTTTCTTCATGCAATGCACAGTCAACCTGTGGAACTCCCTGGCAGAGGATATTGTGAAGACCAGGGCTTTAACAAGGTTCAAAAAAGAACTAGATAATTTCATGGAGATTAGGTCCATCAATGGCTATTAACCAGGATAGATAGGAATGGTGTTCCTAGCCTCTGTTTGTCAGAGTCTGGAAATAGATTACAGGAGAGGGATCAAGTGATGGTAACCTGTTCTGTTCACTTCTTCTGGGATATCTGGCATTGGCCACTGTTGGAAGATAGGATACTGGGTTAGATGGACCTTTGGTCTTGCCCAGTATGGCTGTTCTTATGTTCTTATACACAAAATTACTGTGTTATAAGTGTTTATAGCGTCAGGGCTTTCCTGGAAGCTAATGACACTGTTAGAAATATCATTACGAAGCAGGGCGAAGAAGCTTCCATCCCTTGCAGAAGGCAATTTATCTGTCTCCTGTGTCAATTAAGCACACTGGAATTAAAACAGTGGAGGCTGCTTAGCACAGACACTTCCAGCTGTGACCTTTATGCTTGTAGGCTAGTTGTGAGCATCCCAAGATGACAGCTGCAGCAGAACAGCATTGTGAGGTACTCAGAGTTGCAGGACAAGAGGTGGTATAACCTGTCCCTGGTCAGGATGGCACCCCTTTGGTACATCTTGACTTTAGTAAGATATTGATATTTTATGTTGTCTCATGACTGTCACATAAACAAACTAGGGAAATGCAACTTAGATGTAGCTGCTATAAGATGAATGCATAACTGGTTGCAAAACCTTCCTGGAGAGTAGCTATCAGTGATTTACAGTCAAGTTGGAAGGGCAGAACAACTGAGATCCCACAGGTATCAGTTTTCCATTCAGCTCTCTTCAATATCTTCAAGATTTAGATAATGGTATCAAGAGTAGACTCATAAAGTCTGTGGATGATATTAAGCTAGGAGAGGTTACAAGTGCTTTGGAAAATAAGATTAAAATTCAAAATGATCTGGACAAACTGGAGAAATGGTCTAAGTAAATAAGATGAAATGCAATAAGGACACAGGAAAAGTACTTTAGGAAAGACCAATCCAGTTGCACAACTACAAAATGGGAAAGGATTGCCTAAGAAAGTGTATCTGGATGTCGTAATGAGTTGTAAACTCAATAGGAGTCAACTATATAACACTGTTGCAAAAACAAAAGCAGCAAATGCCATTCTGGGATATATTAGCAGGAGTGATGTAAGCAAGACGTGATAAGTAATTCTTCCATTCTACTCTAAATCAATTAGAAACTGAATTATTGTGTACAATTCTGGGCACTACATTTCAGGAAAGATGTGACCAAACTGGAGAAAGCTTCTCTGGACCATGCTTTAGTGCGACATAAGTGCAATGAGTTTTGCTTTCATACTTAAAAAAAATGTCTTACTAGTTACCTTTTTATTTGGTCTATCTAAGGTACTTATGTGGTTCCCGATATTGTAGTAATTTATCATCTCAACAAAGTCTTTAATAACAAGGAGACCAGTGACACCTTAAAGACTAACAAATTTATTAGGGCATAAACTTTTTTGAGCTGCAGCTCACTTAGTCAGATGCATGAAGAGAAAGAATCAGATGGCAGGGATAAATGCATACTTTCAGAGATGGGAGTGTTACAACAGTATTAGTGAGGCTAATTCTATCAGGATGGATGTGACCCACTTCCAACAGTGATAACAAGGTGAGAATACAAGAATGGGAAAATTACTTACTGTAATGATAGTCATTCCCAGCCTCTTTTCAGACCTATTCTGATA
This sequence comes from Pelodiscus sinensis, assembly GCF_052426305.1. Classification (NCBI taxonomy): domain Eukaryota; kingdom Metazoa; phylum Chordata; order Testudines; family Trionychidae; genus Pelodiscus; species Pelodiscus sinensis. The sequence continues at coordinate 203,481,884 of NC_143053.1, forward strand.
GTGTCAATTTGTATATGGATTTCAGCTGTTTTTGATGGTTTTTTTTTCCCCAAGAACTGCATCTTTCAATTCTGTAACCCTGGCTATGTCTACACTACAAAGAAAAGTCAGAAAAAGATACGCAAATTGCGAACTGCAATTTGCACATCTTTTTCTGCTTTTCTTCCGAAAGAGGCTTTTCTGACATTTGGCCTGTCTACATGGGGCCAAATGTTGGGAAAAAAACCCTCTTTTGAAACATCCCTTCTTCGTAAAACAAGGTTTACAGGGATGCCAACAAAACGCATCCGCTTTTCTGACATTTTTTCGGAAAAGTGGACGTGTTCCTTGGACACAGCAGAGCTTTTCTAGGATACCGGAGCTATCCTGGAAAAGCTCTGTAGTCTAGGCATACCCTCTGTGTCTGTGGAGATTAAAGTGTTCTACTGGTTTTTCTTCATTACTGTTCTTGGTGAAATTAAAGCTTTAGTAGCAAGATAAATTCCAATTTTCATTTTGCAATTCTTCTGAAGCAGTGTTCAGATTAAGCAGTTAAAAATGAAGCAATTAAAAAATTAAGAATTTCAGCATATATAATATCTTCAGTCTGTCCAGATGGAGACTGCAAAGAGCTACAAAGGGATCTCAGAAAACAGGGAGACTAGGCAACAAAATGGCAAATGAAATTCAGTGTTGATATATGTAAAGTAAAGAACATTGGAATACATAATCCCAATTATTATAATAATCATATTAATTGATATTTACATTAATTATCATATTAATTAATATAAATATTACTATACCAATACTATCATATTGCCTGTGTATAAATCCATGGTATTCCCACATTGCCCAATCTAAAAATAAAAGATATATTGGAGTTGGAAAGGCTACTGAAAAGGGCAACAGAAATTATAAGAGGTATGAAATGCTTCCCTATGGAGGCAACCTACAATGTATAGGAAGTAAAACACGTGTTAATATAACCAACATTACACAAGAACCTCACAGTATAACCAACTATTCCCTTGAATGCATGCAATGGTAAATTCCAGAACATGAATATGTCTGCAAATATATGCATAATGGATCCAGATTTAAAAGGTGTATAAATCTGATCCTGGAAAAGTAAATATTTAATAGATGTTATGCAAATTGTTCTAAATCAGTGTTTCTTAAAGTGGTCCACAAAACCCCTTTGAAAAACCTCCTAACTAGCCGCTCTGGTGTGTTTATTTACTGGCTCCGTGGCCATGGAGTCTTGCAGCTCCCATTGGCTCCAGTTTGCTGTTTTCAGCCAAGATGAGCTGCAGGAAGTGGCAAGGGCCAGGCTGCTGCTTCCCGTGGCTCCCCTTGGCTGCAAACGGCGAACCAGAGCCAATAGGATCCGTGAGGCTCCATTGCTGCAGAGCCAGTAAATACACACACGGAAGCAGCCAGTTAGGTTTCTCAAAGAGGTTTTGTGGACTACTTTATGAAACACTGTTTTAAATGGATTGAAACTACTAAATATACTGTTTCTGGGATGTGAAAAGAAGATGATCAGTCAACGGAAACAATATGGGAAACCTTTAACAGTGGAATGTAATTAGGAAATATGTGGAGACTCTAACAGAAAATGAAACACTGGATGAATTAGTACAATCAGCAAACTGGGAGCAAGGGAAAACCATGGATCAAGAAATTGAATATTCTAAAAATTGTTAAACAAATAAGAGATATCCACTGAGGGTTATCTTGGGGAGAAGTATAGAGACCCAGGAAATCTTGGGAGAACAATAGAAACATATCTAGGAACAAAATGGGAACGGTAATTGGCCACAAACATTTCAGTAGACATTGAGATATTATTCTTATATCAAACAGTCATCCAAAGATATCTAGAAAGTGCAAGTGCATATATGTATCACAGGCCAGTGCAATCTTGTCCTTTCTGGCACAGCTAATGCAGAGGTGCAGGAAGTGTATCATGTAATTTATGTAAACAACTGGGGCAATAAAACAGAGTCCTATGAAATAGTACTACAAAGAATTAGGCTATGGGATGAAGTATGATGGATACCCAGACCGGGATGGAAACAGAAGGAAAAGGGTAACATAACAATAAATAACAACTGCTGTGCTCTGAGGAGAAAATCATTGTAGCTTACTGTAGCAGTGTGATTGAGGAGGGAAGGATTTTAGTGAGGAGCAGAGCTAGATGATTGAGGTTTGCTTTGGGGGTTGGCTTTTGTTTTCATTTGGTTGGTTTAGTCTTTGCGGAGGTCAGTGTAAATTCTGACCCTTGAAAGAGAGAGAGCTCAGCCTCTGCCCTTCTGTTTGTGCTCCACACGCTGTGCTATGTTCAGAACTTCATCTGACATGATCTGACTCTAACACCTCACCCGTCCCTCACATTTCTCTTTCACTGCATGTCCCAGCTAGAGCCACACACCAGGAATCCCATTTGCTCTAAGGTCTTGGAGAATCAGTTCTTAGGTAAGGAAAATGGACAGACTAATTAAAGCTATCATTGCTGTATCTCACTGGCTTCTATTCATAACAGTGGAGCTGGTGGAGGGTAAGTGATGGGGCTGCAGCAAGTGGGTGTCTTGACATTTTAAGAAATAAATCACTCATCCCAGTAAAAAAGTGATGTGAATGTTGGGCAGGGGGTTCTTTTCAAAACACTACTGTAGCTCTTCTGTAAGCTACTCAACACAGAGCTTTGCAAAGAAAAATTACCTTACACATGCAGATTGTCTTGCTGAAGTGTCTCCCACAGTTAGAAGCGCATATCTGTGTCCTGTCCTTGTCTAGGTAGGTTAAACATTTTCTGGGACAGGAAATTTGCTGCCCATCTTGTACAGTGCTAAACACAACATTAGCATCAATTCCAGTTTAGGAGCTCAAATAAATAAGTTCTCATTGAGACCTACAGCTGAAGAAGAAGAAGAATGATTACTAGCTTCTGATGGTAAGCAGCAGTGCACAGTTGGTAGCCTTTGTGTTATATCTGCTACTCACACAGAATACTGGTGATGTCATCTGTAAAGGGTAGCATCTCTCTGTTAAAAGCTAACCTATGCCTATCACTCATGAAACTGTTCTCTCTGTCCTGGGGCCACCAAGAGGAGTTAAGGCTCCATTGTACTAACAAGGAACACAGAGTACCCGCAATCTGACAAAATACAACAGGAATAACTAGTGAAACCAGGTAGCATAAGGTAATGGAAGAGAAAAGTTAATTTACATTATTAATCATAACAGTCTAACAAGGCTCAGAGACTGACACAGCTGCTATTACCAGAGTACCTGATTGCTTCATGAATTTAATACCCTTATCTAAAGAGACTGGGACTTTTCAGTTTAGAAAAGAGGAGACTGAGGGGGGATATGATAGAGGTCTATAAAATCATGAGTGGTGTGGAGAGGGCTGATAAAGAAAAGTTATTTATTAGTTCCCATAATAGAAGAACTAGAGGACACCAAATGCAATTAATGGGTAGCAGGTTTAAAACTAATAAAAGAAAGTTCTTCTTCACACAGCGTGTTGTCAACCTGTGGAACTCCTTGCCAGAGGAGGCGGTGAAGGCTAGGACTATAATAGAGTTTAAAGAGAAGCTGGATAAATTCATGGAGGTTAGGTCCATAAAAGGCTAGCCAGGGGATAAAATAGTGTCCTTGGCCTCTGTTTGTCAGAGGCTGGAGAGAGATGGCAGGAGACAAATCGCTTGATCATTGTCTTCGGTCAACCCTCTCTGGGGTACCTGGTGCTGGCCACTGTCGGTAGACAGGATACTGGGCTAGATGGACCTTTGGTCTGACCCAGTACGGCCGTTCTTATGTTATGTTCTTATGTATCTTCACAACACCTCTAAAATGGAGTCTGGGGTTGCTATCCTGACCAGAGACAGGATATATCTGATCTTGTCCTGCAACCCCGGTACCTTGCAGTGCTGTTCTACTGCACCTGTTATCCTGGGATTCTCACAAGCAGCCCACAAGAGTGCAGGGTCACAGCTGGAAGTGTCTGTGCTAAGCAGCCTCCATTGTTTACATTCCAGCATCCTTAATTGACACAGGAGACAGATAAATAGCTGCCTTCTCTCCTGCATGGGAGGGAAGCTGCTTCTCCCTGCTTCATAATGATGTTATCAACAGTCTGTCATTGGCTTTCAGGAAAGCCCGCACTTCATACACTCTTATAACACAATAATATTGCATACAATCCATTTATTTAATTGCTTAGTACTTGTGGATTTGACATCTATATTTCTATAGCAGTCGACCTTTAAAATGGATCTTTCTGAAAGTTACCCCTCAAAATGACATTTGTTCAAGCTGTGAGGAAGGGAACTTGGACATCCTATGCTCTTTTGCCCCTACTTCTGTTAGCTGAAATACACATTGTTCTGTTTCCTGCCATCTTGTTGTCTCTGCTGTCTTGCTGTTACTGTTTACTACTTTTGAGTTAAGAGAGTTAAACTCACATTCCTTTGGTTACCACGGTATAGTTGGTTTACACACACTTTAATCATATTTCCAAGGTATATGCATAACTCTTAATAAACATTGCATGTATCCATCACACAGTAAAGTTACTAATCAGTGATTAGTTTTGAAATGATCTTTTACAAGGCATGGTTTGTACAAAGCTTATTTTACAATAGTGTGTATTCCTGCAGTGCTTAGTATGACAACCCCTATGAGGCAGGCAAGTGCTATCACCTGCATTGTACATTGGGAATCTGTGATGCTGAGAAACCAAGTTCCTAGCCCAAGATCACAGAGAAAGACTGCAGCAGAGCAGGAAATTGAACTGAGGTCTTCTAAGTGCCCGGTAGAGCTCCTAATCACTAAACCGCCAATATGATCTAGTAGTCACAGACAATCCCCAACAGCTGTATCCGGATGACACCTAAGATTTGAAACCAAGTAGCAGATCTCTTGATATCTCCAAATCCCCGGAGTTATGGGTCCTAAACTTGAAATTAATGAAGGCTAGTTGAAAGAGTATCATGGGATCTAGCTAGCATTATTTTTACTGAGATATATAGGTGTAGATATATACTTCTCAGTGTACAGTTTTGCTTTGTCATCCTCTTTTCATTGCATTGTTTCAGAGATAGTCTTTAAAACTATAATAAGTTGGTTGATGTCTAAGTTCCTGAAAACCACACAGAGATTTTTCCAGTGGTGAAATGTGGGCACAACAAACACAGACCATGTATCTCTCTAGCATTTAATGTCTTACAAATAGTTTCTGAAGCCAGACCAATATCACTTTAACTATTCAGAGTCAAGCACCAATAGATGTAAATTCAAGCCTAGTGGTTATGCAGTTAAAGTAACAAATGGCATAATTAAGGTTTTGTATACAGTTCCATGTTAACTTCCTGTGAACACTTGCCTATTATAAGATTTGTGTGACGTAGGATCATAGACAAGTAGGGCTGGAAAGGACTTTGAGAGGTCATCTAGGCTGATCTGAACAAAAGCAGGACCAAGTATATCTAGACTATCCTGGATAGATGTTTGTACAACTTGTTCTTAAAAACCTCCAGTGGCAGAGTTTCAACAAACTCTCTTGGTAACCTACTCTAATAATTAACTCTCTTATAGTTAAGAAGTGTTTTCTAATATCTAACCTACATCTCCCTTACTGCAGGTTAATTTCATTACTTCTTGTCTTCCCCTCACAAGAACAGCTGACCACAATCCTTTTTATAACAATCTTTAACATATCAGAAAATTGTTGCCAGGTCCCCTTCAGTACTCTTCTCTCAAGAGTAAATATACCCAATTTTTCAACATTTTCTCAGGGTCAGGTATCCTAAATCTTTCAGAGTTTTCGTTGCCATCCTCTTACTGCCAGTGTAGGATTAGGATGACCAGACTGTAGGCTAGTGTGATGTGCTGATGGGGGTGCATTTGATTGGTCCCACGTGACTTTACTTACAGCCAACCAGGGAGGGAGGGAGAGAACGAAAACACACATCCAAGCTACAGCTTGAGGCATTCATTCTCTTACTTGTCCAGGTAACTCCTCTTGTGGGCACAGAAGCAGGGGTGAGTGCCTGTGGGGGGTTCCCTGCTTTCCAGGATAGAGGAACCCTCCCCCCCCGTGGATGACATTTGGAGAGTGGGTGGGTCAGGTTGTGCTGGAGGAGGCTTAGGAAGGGTGGCGGAGGTTGGTACGGTGGGGAGGGGATCGAAGGAGGAGTGTACAGCTTGTCTCTGTTTGTTCTATCTGGTTGGGAGCATATAGCAGCCCTTCTGTCTGGATTTGAGTTAGTGTAACAAGTCCAGTTCTACCTTCCTTCTCTTCCCCTTTGCCCTTAGGAACCCCATTTGTTCAGGAAAGGGCTTGCTCTTTTTCCTTGTGGTACCAGCATCACTGGAACACAGTTAGTGCTGCACAGTGGGCACTGCTAACTGAGGCACTGCTTGCAGACTGCCTGCTCCCATCCCATCCCTTCCCTTCCCTGCAGAGAGGTCACATTATGACCCCTACTCCTCCCCTCAGTTTTCTGCCAGGGCGTGGCTGCAGAGCTCTCTCCTCCTCCTTTCCCTGTTTGCTGGAGGCAGCCTGGGACCAGGACATGAGAGGCAAACAAACAGCACCTGCACCAATTAGCTTCACTCACTTGTTCCCAAAATCAGGCAGATGGGTTCACAGGGAGATAAATGCATGTGACTGAGATTAGCTGCTACATGTGCCTCCCCCAGCCTCCATCTGAACTGGAGTGGGATGGGTGGTGTCTGCCCACCTGCTGTGACCTTCTTGAAACCTATTACCTTTCATTCAGTCAGTGACTTCTGATCCACGGCCTCAGCTTCTCTTTTTTAAAACTGTTTTTGTTTCCACTACAGGTTGTACTTAACAATGTGCTGAAATGCCTTAGGGCAGAGAGTCTTGTCTACGATGTTGTTTTATGCATATTTCTACACTGTTGTGGTATGCCTACTTCTATGGTGTTTCAAGATTAAAAACAAGAAAACTCTTTTCTGTACTCCCATACCCTGCAAATCTCACTCATCCTCTGGAAGTCACTGGGGTTCCTGCTGTTAGTGTGAAGAACTGAGTGTAAGCAGGGGAATGGTCCCGCTATTGTGGGAAACTTTCCTGGCTTCTATACCACCCCGGTGAAATGGACCAGCGAAAGGATCTGAGTCCCTGCTCCCACTTCCTTTACCCCATGGCTTCCCTGATCCTGAGGGCTCCCCCTCCACTCTCCTGAGTAGCAGAGTCCTCGAAACCCCAACAAGGCTGGGCCCAGGTTTCCTAGGGCTTAATCCCCGACCTTGTAGTCACTTGGGCTGTGTCCAGACTCAGGGGTTTTTTCGAAAAAAGTAGCCTTTTTTCGAAAAAACCTCACCTGCGTCCAGACTCAAGCCGCGTTCTTTCGAAATTAAATCAAAAGAACGCGGCTTTTCTTTCGATGGCGGTAAACCTCATTTCACGAGGAAGAACGCCTTCTTTCGAAAGTTCCTCTTTCGAAAGAAGGCGCTCTTCAATGTAAATAGGGCTTCTTCGAAAGAGAGCATCCAGACTCACTGGATGCTTTCTTTCGAAAAAGCAAGCCGCTTTTTCGAAAGTTCAACGTGCAGTCTAGACGCTCTCTTTCGAAAGAGGCTCTTTCGAAAGTATCTTTCGAAAGAGCCTCTTTCGAAAGAGGCTTGCAGTCTAGACATAGCCTTGGGGCAGGAGTTAGGGTGTCCCCACCCCAAGGTGCTCTCTTCAGACTGCATGCTTTCTTGGCCCAGTGATCATTTCATAAGGTTCAAAGCAAATACAATTTATTAAACATCAACTGATTAAAGAGAAAAGAATAAGAAAGAATGAGAGTGGTTAAATGAGAACACACAGCAATTGCCCAATGCTTTTACAGGGTAGAAAACCCTAAACTTAGCTGTACTTAACTAATTACAAACTTCTTTGATTACAATTAACTATACCAAATCACTGTCTCTGATTTGCTTAACAAAAAATACAAAAACAAAGACAATATAATGATAATAAAAACTTTGTCCAAAGCCAGCCCCTCTATGGTTATTTTAGGGCAGCTGGTGGAGTTAGTCATAAATCTACTTTTACAACTTAACAACTCCTGAGCTTCTATTTCTAACACTTATACTTAGCCTAAATACAACACTACTATACAACACAAGATTATACAATGTGGTTAACAGAACTTAGATACATTTTACAGAATTACACAGTGAAATTAACACAATTTAACTATTAATTAAACCAATAACTAATACATTTAAGCAATACTTACAAATCCAGAAACAATAACAACAGAAAGACACACTAGAACTCGGAGCATGCTCAGGACTCGTGCACCCCTATATTTGACTCGAAGGGTGGGGAGGCAGCCTCAGGGTGATCAATCCTTTAGCTGGGCAAAAAAAAGACACGTGCCCTCAGTACACGGAACCTCCATCGAACAAAGGGGTAGAGGGTCTTTTATACAAAAATTCGGTGTCTGATGCCATGCTAGGGTCTGCATTTGGCAGGGCCTGATAGGCTAGTCATGAGGTAGTATGACAATACTGCCCTATAGGAATTTTCGTGATGTATGCATGATACCCTCGTGGACAGGACCAGATGGGGCATAGTTAGTGTAAGACAATTGTGTTTTATTACCCTATGTTTACTTTTTCCCCTTGCCCCTAAGACCGGTTAAGCTACGGTCAAATGAGGCTTATCTGTAAATTTAGCTAGGCGTTATCTAGTTATGCTTACCTCCCTATTTTCTTGGTGCCTTTGAGTTCCAGGATGCCTATAAGGTTAAATTACATTCACAAAAACTGCATTGTGCTTTCCATGCTCCTCTGAGTATCTGGGTTTTGTGTGAGGGGCCTTGTGTGGCAGGATGGGCTATACGCGAAGGCCGTGGACAGAAAAAGCCTGCTTTACAACATTGTGCAGTTTCCCCCCAAGGAATACACCCTAGTAAAGGACCGGAGTGAAGCACGTGTGATAAGTAGGGCCTTGCCCTGGTTCTCTCAACAGAAGAGAATTTTACCATTCATGCATAATGTTTCCTTGGATACAAAGGTGCCATTTTGGGAGGGTTGGATGGGCAGCAGCCATGCACTCCAGGACCTGGCTGGCTTTTCATCCCGTTCCCCAGGTGCTAAAGGAGTGAGCACTTGCATTCCCGTGCATGCCAGCCAGGTGTGAGAGGCATGCACAGAATGCAAGCACTTTCTCCTCACTCCTTTAGCAGCCGGGGAACGGGATGAAAATCAAGCCATGTCCCGGAGTGCATGGATGCTGCCCCTCCTATGTGCCTGAAATTATGCCCTTGTTTGGATGATTCCTGAGACAAGTGCTGTGTGTTTTTCTTCAATGTGACAACTTCTGCACACCTGTTTCTAATGGTAAGGAGCAGCCAACTATTTGTCAACAACCTGTTCTTGTTTTGGTGTTAAGTGCACTGAGTAAATATGTGATGTAGTAGCATAAACACAGAAAGGTAGTGATTGCACAGGTGGTTTTATCACTTAGGCTGTGTTTAGACTACATGGCTCCATCAATGGAGCCATGTAGATTAGAGTTGTAGGCAAAGGCAAATGAAGCCGCAATTTAAATGATCGCGGCTTCATTTACATTTACATGGCTGCCGCACTGAGCTGACAAACAGCTGATCAGCTGTTTGTCCGCTCAGCGCGCTAGTCTGGACGCTCCCCTGCCGACATCAAAGCCCTTTGTCGGCAGCCCCGTTATTCCTCGTGGGATGAGGTTTACCGGGGCTGCCGACAAAGGACTTTGATGTCGGCAGGGGAGCGTCCAGACTAGCGCTCTGAGCGGACAAACAGCTGATCAACTGTTTGTCGGCTCAGCGCGGCAGCCATGTAAATGTAAATGAAGCCGCGATCATTTAAATCGCGGCTTCATTTGCCTTTGCCAAAAAACCAAATCTACATGGCTCCGTCGACGGAGCCATGTAGTCTAGACATACCCTAAATAAAAAATATAAGATACATCTCTTTTTTTCTGCAGAGTAGGGAATGCATCCTGCAAACATGTTCCAACTCCCTCTGTAAAAACTACCCTAAAACTATGTGTGAGCTTTTGCAAAGTGCATCCCAAGTGCTGTGTTTACCTTCATAGTATCGAATTAATTGCTTCATAAAGTGTTTTGGGATACCTAGTTGTGAATGGTGCTATGTAAACACAAATCCTATTCTGTGTGGCCTAGAAAGAGCTTGTTACAGTTATGTGGATTTGTCACCCTTACAATATTTCCTTTTTCTTTATATCTGAGCAGTTTAGGTATGCTGATTGGCTGGATATAATTCTGATGATAATAGGCTTGATTGCAGCTGCTGCAAGTGGGGTTGGGTTGCCATTGTCAATTGTTGTCTATGGAAAGATGACAGACAACTTTGTGATGACTGGCCAGCCAATAAATATGACTTCAGGTAAAGAGAGTTATTCAACTGCTGACAATATTTGTTTGGGTATCTCGTTCTTTGGATTGGCAGACGTCCAAGACACAGTGCTCCAGTGGTGTTAAAAACCCTGAAGAGCATATTGAATACTGAGCAGTCCTTCCTTCTTAGTACAGTTGGAAAACAGATGCTTGATATATTACAGAGCTGTGCATTTGGTATTTGTAAAATTATTTACTACTTTCTATAGGTTATAAGTAGGATTTGCTGTTTCAGGAAGTGACCAAAGCAAGTTGTGTTGTTGGATTTTTTTGGACAATAAAATAGGACCAATAATATTATTTTGCCTCTATGAGCTAAGAGTATAATAAGGGCAAATGTAACTTAAATTTTAGGCTATGCACTGACACCGTTAGAAGGGGTCTCTTATTTCTCCCAGGTTTGAATAGTGTTGCACATTTGGTTAGGTGCATTATTAGTGCCTTTTTGCAGATAGCCAGCAAAAGGTTAAGTCACCAGTTGGACTCCACCTGAGTCCAGTTTTGAGGCTTGGGTTGAACTTAAGTGGTGCAAAAAAGACGGCCTTATGGTGTCCTCTGCTTGGATTATTTTTTCCTTATGTGAAGTAAAAGGGGGAGTTTTCACTTATGAAAAATAAGAGATTGGCCACTGTGGCAAGGAGAAGGATAGACTATCAGAAGGTATGATCTGATCAGTTCCCATTGATGTAAAGAGTTAAATCCATGACATCACTCCACAGTAACCCTCTGAGAGGACTCAAAAGTTCCCCGTTTCATCCTCTACTGGATGTAAAGTTATATATTTCCTGAGCTGTTCAGGGAGTGTTATGTCATGCAAAATACCCATAAGTTCATGGCCTAAAATCACCATGATTTTGTTTTATGCATGTTCTAGCAAAACTGAATGTTTTTCTTGTTACAGTTAATCTTTCAGCAATGACTAGTTCTGTTTGTCCAGCAGCTCCAGGTTTTGACATAGAAGCTCAAATAACAGCGTAAGAACCTCTGCAATTATTTTCATAAGAATAGCATGATGTAGTTTCCATATTTTATTTTCCAATAAACTGAGAGCCAAATTCAGCCATCTGTTACATCTGATTTGCTTCAGCAGGGTTGTGTTGGAAGTAAAGGGAGATAGAATTTGACCCTCTGTGTGTAATTTCTCTTGCAAGATGCACTTGATCTTACAGATTTTCACTGTTTTACTACAGGAATGCTTATTACTATATTTGTCTCGGCTTTTCTGTAATGATACTGAATGCCATCCAAGTCTGGACATTTTTGACCTCCGCTGCAAGACAGACTGCAAGAATCCGACAAAAGGCTTTTTTTTGCAATACTTCACCAGTAGATGGCTTGGTTTGATACTAGCCAGACTGGCACACGAAACACCCAACTAACAGAGTCAGAAGGCTCTATTTATCTATGCACCACAAACATCAGAGCCAAAAAGAAGTCTGATGTTTTCCTTTATATAATTAGCTATAGGGAGTTTCCAGGAAACCTTTTTAACGAAGAGGCAAAATATTACTGCTGCCTGAGGGAGGAATTAGTTATCACTCACTCAGGGGTTCTCAAACTTTGTGGTACCGCGACCCCCCTCCCTAAGTTGCTCACGACCCCCTGGGGTGTCGGGACCCACAGTTTGAGAAACGTGAACTTAACTTCATTTTCAGGGTTTCAGTGACACATCCACGGCAAGGACTTGTGAAATGCAAAATCTTATTCATCTGACATTAACTTTGTAGGATTTACGAGCTACTTTGCAAACTACTATAGATAAACAAATGGTCCTGCAGCAACTTAGCCTCACTGTCTAGACATACCTTATTTCGGAATATTGGAAGTATCCCGAAATAGCTACCCTTCATCTTTTAAATGTGCCTGTTTTTTCAAAATAGATTTTGACGTAATGGGCACACTATTTTGGTATCCCTGTAACCCTCATTCCATGAGGGTTAAGGAATGTCTCAAAATGGCATGTTGTTTTGAAATTTGGTGCTGTGTACACACCAATTTTGAAATAAGCTATTTCAAAATACAGATATTTTGAAATAGCTTATTTCAAAATTTGTGTCTATACAGCACCAAATTTCAAAATCATATAGCACAAATTGCATATTTATTTCAAGTTAGGGTACTGTGCAGATGCATCCTTAGAGACTAACAAAAAATGTAAATGGTATCATGAGCTTTTGTGGGCACCAACCCATGTCTTCAGATTAATGTTTTAAATTAGGGTGTGCAAATTTTGTATCTTATTTTGATTGTATTTTGAAATAACGTGCTATTTCAAGACATCCCTGTAACCCTTGTGGGTTGCCAGAATAGCACACTCCTTATTTCAAAAAATATTTTGAAATAACGGGATCATTTAAAAGACGTGGGGTAGCTATTTCGGAGTACCTCTGGTATCCTGAAATAACCCCGGTGCATATACGCACCCTTACAAACTATCACAGCTACCCTTCTGAGACACAGGTAAATAGCTCTGCTGTCTCCAGTTAATTTACAAACACTGAAAACCCAGACACTGTTTGAAATTAAACTTCACTCATATTTATGAGCAGTATTTTCTAATTTTGAAACTGATCCAAACCAATTAAAATTAGGGATCTTTGGATCAGTTTGGATCTTCATGCAGGGATTCAGAGGAAGGGTATGCAGAGTTTCTCCAGATTTAATTTTTGCAGGTCAGGATATGCCCAGATTATGGAAGATGTGAATCCTGAAGAGAATGAGAGTCTTGAATTTCACCAATCCCTACCTCTCACATATGTAAATAGGAAGATAAAATTAGTAGGACACACAGTGGTCTATAAACAATATTTTACTAACACTTTGCATATATAGGATGCAAAATGGAGATGTCCTTTGCCTCAAAGATCTTAGTCTAATATCACAATTGAAGATGACAGCAGGCACAGGAGAACTCAGAGGAAAAAGTACTGTAAAGGTTATTGGAGTAAATTTTTGGTTTTCTATGGGTTATTCCTTTTGGGTATTGTACAGTGAATTGAGACACTTGTGAATGAGAGGGGATAGCAACGTCAGAAATGTTTCCAGAGGTTACATCACCAAAAATGAGCTGTGATCTGTTAGTTCCTAGCCCCACAAAGAGCTGTATTACTGCTGTTTAATACTCACGTTCACAGTTCCTACTCCTTAATGATATGAGCAATTAATTTCTGACATTAAGTCTCTCTCCAGGAAAACAGAAAAATGTGTGAGGAGGAAGCATTCATGAAAAAGCATTTTAAAAAAAAATTTACAGAGATATTAACACCATCCATGATGGAATCGGAGACAAGATCAATATATTTGTACAATACTTTTCCATTTTTCTGACTGGGATTATTGTAGGATTTGTTTATGTGTGGAAACAGACTTTGGTGATGTTGTCAGTTATCCCTTTCACTGCTGCATCAATAGTAGTTAGGTCAAATGCAAGTGCCAGGAAAAAATAACTAATTCTACCTCTAAGAAACAGATTGGGGAAGGGTGAGTGATGGGGAGAGGGGTGGGAAGGAGAGGGTAGAGGACAGGGAGTGAATCCCAAAGCAACATGACCACAGTTTGGAGAGCCTCCCTGCTCCTTCTCCATTGTCTCCTGCCCCAACACTTGCAGAGCTCTGTTTATCAGCAGATGGGCATTAACATGCTATGGAGGGGAGGCATAGACTGCTTTCAACCACCATTGCTGACTTCCACATGGAAAGAGGATGATCTGCATTCATCAACTCCATTAATCACTGGGACCATATTATTAGATAGTACTTTTTTCTGTGCATGACAGACACTAAGTGTTTCCATTTATAGGTTTTATTTGCTTTCTCTCCCTCTTCCCCCTCACCCAAGCACTGAAATGGGTGGAGAGGAAAAACAAGATTGTGATCTTTATTCAAGAAAGCTAAGTTATTTACATAGCATCCATTACTATACTTTCTGAGTGCCTCATAATATTCATCGTGTTTAGCCTCGCTACACCATGCAAAATAGGGGATGCCCATTTTAGAGATGGAAAAGTGAGATTCAGAGAGAAGAAGTTACTTACTCGAGATTGCCCAGGAACACTGTGTTGCAGTGGGGACTTGAACACAGATCTCCTAAATTCTAGGCTCTTAGTCTAACTGCTAAATTACCCTTTGTACCTGTACATAATTTACACCACTTCTACAGATTACAATAAAATACTTTCCCATCTCCCCTCCCCATTTTTGCAGTTCTTAGTGTCATTCTCTACAAAAGAGTTCACTGCTTATGCTAGAGCAGGAGCTGTGGCAGAAGAAATTTTGACTATCAGAACAGTTGTTGCGTTCAATGGACAGATGAAGGCATTAGCAAAGTGAGTTTTTTGTACGAATTATTGATTGTAGATAATATTTGGGAAAGTGATATAGTCATTTAAAAAAAATCAAAGCTCTGTCAGATTATCTGCCAGACAGCTGAACTTTTCAGCTAAAGAAGTCTGGAAGGAGACATTTTCTGTCTTCTGTGGACATTTGCAATCACTCAGTTGACCTACATTTTGGAAGGGCATTGTAAGGCTCAGTTTCACTCTGATGCAAACCTGAAGTTGGAAACTGAAGCTATAGAAAATGCAATCTTATCTTATGCTCCAGTCCAACAAAGCACATCTACAAATACTTACCTGTAAGCACATGCACATGCTTGCTGAAATCATTGAATAAAGTGCTTACAGTTAAGTTCATGTTTTATTGGATCATAACTTTAAGTAAGATTTCATATCACTTTCCTAGGTCATTGACTTTAAGGAGGCTACGCATTAGCTTAAATTTAAGTGTAAGGTGAATACTTTTAACAATCCTTTTTTTTGGTCTCATCTGAACTGTACTAATAAATAATATCTGAGCAGTTTATGCAGAAGAAATTAACGGCACATCATTTTAGGATGTAGTGCTTAAACTGTGCCATTAATTTTGGACCTTCCCACTTTGTGTGCCTAATATAAGCATGGAGAGTTCTCTACAAAGCTTCTGAGCATGTCATTGAATAATAAAATAATACACATATCCTCTGGAAAAGGTCTGAGAACATTGCTGGGTTGTGCTGGGCTGGGCTTTCTATAATGCCTTTGGAAAGCTAAAGGGGATTAGCCAGTTACAAGAGGATAGTGATTTTTTTCATTACATTACTGTTAACTTTGTCCTTGTCTCAGAGGATTTAACTAGCACAGTAGGGTGTTTGATTTGTATTTGATTAATTGCTATTGGCATACAGCTTAGTAACTTAGCACATGAGAATACATTTGGCTTCTAACTGCAGAAGAGGACTACTGAATTTCATCTGCCATTTTGTTGTCCAGTCACCTAGTTTTGTGAGATACCTTTTTAGGTCTTTGAAGTCAGCTCTAGACTTAACTATTTTAAGTAATTTTGCATCATCTGCTATTTTTTGGTCTCTCACTGTTTACCCTCTTTTCCATATCATCTATGAATCTGAACAGCACAGACCTCTGTACAGATTCTGCCCCACTGTGAAAAATGTATTCCTACCCTTTGTTTCTGATTCTTTAGCCGGTTAGGACTGGTATTCTGAAATAACAATGCGCGCATCTACATAGCAATGTCGTTATTTCAAAATAATGGATGGCTTATTCCAACTTCTGTAAACCTCATTCTACGAAGACTAATGCCTATTCCAAAATAGCTGTTTCAAAATAAGGCATGTGCAGATGCTCCACTATTTTGAAATAGACCTTCACAAGGGCCATTCTAAGTGATTCCTCCTGGATCACTTAATCAAGATAGGCTTCCCTAATGTAAATATGTTGCCTCGAACTAATTTTGAGGCTTCCCTGCAGTGCAGATGTGCTATTTCGAAATAAGCTATTTCAGAATACCTTTTCTGGAATAGCTTATTCCGAAATAACTGTGCAGTGTAGACATAGCCTTACTGATCCAGAACAGGATCTTCACTCTTATCCTATGACTTTGCTTAAGAATCTTTGATTTGGAACCTTGTCAAAAGCTTTCTTAGTGTTGCAGTGCACACATACCCTATTTCAAAATAACTAGCACTATTCTGAAATAACTTAGACCGTGTCTACACAGCAGGCAGTTATTTCGAAATAGTATCAAAATATGTCAAGCTAGAGGACTACTTACTCCGATTCCTGTAACCCTCATTGTATAAGAGGAGTCAGAGAAAGAATGCTCTATTTCAAAATAAGTGCTGTGTAGATGCTCCCTATTTTGAAATAAGCTATTTCAAAATAAGATACACAATTGACGTAGCTCAATTTGTGTAGCTTATTTCGAGCTAAGCCCTGCTGTGTATATACACCCTTAAAGTCCAAGTACATTTTATCCACTGGGGGTATGTCTACACTTCAGGGCTTAACTCGAAATAAGCTACACAAATTGAGCTATGTCAATTGCATATCTTATTTCAAAATAGCTTATTTTGAAATAATGGGAGTGACCACACAGCACTTATTTTGAAATGGAGCTCTCTTCCTCTAACTTCCCTTATACACTGAGGTTGATAGGAGTCAGAGTAAGAAGTCTCCAGCTTGACAGTATTTCAAAACTATTTCAAAATAACGGCCTGCTGTGTAGATGCGAACTGAGTTATTTTGGAATAGTGCTAGTTATTTTGAAATAACATTGCAGTGTAGACATACCCTGGATCTCTTGTGTCCACATGTTTGTTGAAACAGTCAAAGAATTTTAATAGATTGGTGAAGCATCATTTCCATTGACAAAAAGTTATGTTGACTGTTCTATAATATATCAAGTTTATCTGTATGCCTGATAATTCACTCATATTCATTGAACACCAGAAACTAGACCTACCATTGACGATTCTTGGGGCCAATCTCTTGCTGATACAAAATCAGTGAATCTACAAGAATTCACGCCATCTAAGAATCTGGCTAATAATTTTTATGGAAGAAAACCCTGGAAGCATGAAAGCAAGTTAGGGATACACACCAAATTTAATATTTAGCTTCTGTTTTCAGATATGATGTTAATCTTGAGAATGCCAAGAGTGTCAGGGTTCAAAAATCCATTACTGCCAGTGCATCTTTGGGTTTCACACATTTTATTTTATATGGATCCTATGCTCTTGCACTTTGGTATGGAACCAATCTCACAGTGGAAGAGAAAGAGAACTATGACATTGGACGAGTGATAACTGTAAGTACAATACAGCATAGTCTGAAGCAAACTGTTCAAAAATGGTTTATAAATTAAGGAAAATGCTTTGTTGTTTAAGTACTGCAGAAAAGGATCCATATTTTCCACTTAGGCACAAAGACCACATCAGACTAAATATTAAAATATGTTTACTATAAATTAGAGAGAAAACCTCAAAGTTACATAATTAATATCTCATTTGGTCACTATCATTCTATCTGGAGTAGCTTATGACCATGAGTGCCTGTCTCAGGGCAGAAACAAAAGATAGAACTATTCAGCACTTTAAAGACTAACAAGATGGTTTGGAGGTGATGAGCTTTCGTGGGCCAGACCCATTTCCTTTTGTTTCAGCTAGACCAGACTAACACGGCTACATCTCTATTACTATGTCTCAGGGCAGACTGTCAGAAAACAGCATAGATACCCCAAATGAGTGGTATGTTCTACGATTAGATTTCTCCAATCCAGGAGGACGTGTGAATATTTAGATCATTCTACCAATCTTACCTGTGGAGTCTCAGACAGACTCTCCAGTCTATCTTGTCATCCAGAGATAAAAGTTCATGTACAGCAAAAATCAACCCCAAATTCAGGTTCCTTACAGTCCCAAGAGACTAAACACTTATCTCAGAACAATTGGTATCCTAAATCTTATTTCAAAGTGATCACTGGTAGTCAATTCTATAGTAAACTAACTAAGGGTTTTTTAGCTAAGAAAAAGTAATGAGCGTTATTGAGAAATTAAAGCAGATAAAATATAGGTATAGATGAATCACTCTATAATTCCTAATAGTAGCAGAGATACAGTAAACTGCTAGTTACCCAAAAGTCTCTTATGGCTACCCAGAATAACTGGGAATCTCCATATTCGTGTTCATTTATTATATTGTGCTTTGTTAGAATCCAAACAGTAAAAGATGAAGGATTTTCCCTGTGTACATATTTATAGCTACTTCCCACTGAAAACAAGCTGATGTGGGCTTGTCATTTTGTAAGAGAGGGTGAGGAATGCCATTTGAGTCTTTTTGACCTTTCATCATCACATACAAGAACCACTTCCTTTTAAATTAACACTTTACTGTTAAAGACCTTCCTTTGCATTCCACAAGGCTTCTTTCTCCTTTGATGTGTTATTTGCCTACAGAGGCATACATAATGTAAATATTTGCTACTGCATTATAACAGGATAAAGGAAAGTGAAAAGAATGCATGGGACATCCCATTAGTTTTAATGAAGTTTAAACCCCACATACATTCTTATACATGTAACAATCATTTTCTTCCATACACACAAGTGAATTGGCTTGGCTTCAGACTAGCCATCTGTAAGCATTCAGTGAGGTCTGAAGCTCTGGCGAGCTGGCACTTGGTCTGGCAGTGTCACAGCTGTGAATCCATCTCTCATTTAAAAAAAAAAAAACCTCTGTAAAGGATTATTGTACTTTACCAGTCCCTTTAGATTATTTTTTCCTTTGTAAAGGAATAAAGTCCTGGTCCTGCAAAGATTTATATATGTGCATAACTTTATGCACTGTGAGTAGCCCCATACACTTCTGATGAGAACTTGACGTAAATAGAACTAGTCACAGTGCAAAATGTTATTCATGTGCTTTGCGGGATTGGTACTTCAGTAAGGAAAGAAAAGGTTACTCACCTTGTGCAGTAACTTCTGTTCTTCGAGATGTGTGTCCCCGTGGGTGCTCCACTACAGGTGTCGGGCTCGTCCCGGCGCCGCAAACCGGAAACTTCTTCGTAGCAGTAGCCCCCTCCGGAGGACCGCGCGTGCGCAGTGTGTCCCGCGGCGTTCGCGCCTTTTCTGCGTCGCGCGGTCCGACCCGCCAGTTCCTCCTAGCCGGAACATCTGCAAGATACAAGAGAGATCTCCGAAGCAGGGAGGAGGGCGGGTCGTGGAGCACCCACGGGGACACACATCTCGAAGAACAGAAGTTACTGCACAAGGTGAGTAACCTTTTCTTCTTCTTCGAGTGATGTCCCCGTGGGTGCTCCACTACAGGTGAGTATGAAGCAGTCACCCTCGCACTGATTGTGCTTCGGATTTACTTGTGCACGGACGAAAGGACTGCTTGAGCGACTGCTGTGTCAGCGACCTTGAGACGGTCAAGGGCATAGTGTCTAGCGAAGGTGGATGCGGACGACCATGTCGCTGCCCTGCATATGTCTGTAAGAGATACATTTTTCATAAAAGCCGTGGAGGCAGCCATACTTCTGGTTGAATGCGCTGTTAGCGAACAGGGCAGAGATTTCCCCCTGAGAGTGTAGCAACGGGTGATGCAGTTAACTATATGTTTGGAAATACGTTGGGACGACAGCTGATGACCTTTAGAGCGATCAGCGAGTGATAATAGCAAACGCGGAGACTTCCGGAATGGACGTGTTCTGTCAAGGTAAAATGCCAATGCCCTTCTAATGTCCAGAGTGTGCCAGCGGGCTTCCTCCGGTGTAGCATGCGGTTTGGGGTAGAAAGTAGGGAAGATTATAGGTTCATTGACATGAAAGGACGAGTTGACTTTTGGCAAGAAGGATGGGTGACATCTCAGTGAGACTCCCTGCTGAGTGAACATCGTGTATGGCGGGTCCGCTGAGAGTGCTGCAAGCTCTGAAACTCGCCGAGCTGAGGCTATTGCCAGGAGAAAGGTAACCTTTATCGTGAGAATTTGTAACTCACAAGTCGCAAGTGGTTCAAATGGTGGGCGGGTAAGGGTGTCCAGTACAAGGCCAAGGTCCCATGGCTGCGGGATAGGCTTGTGTGGTGGACAAATATTGGAAATTCCCTTGAGAAATTTCTTCGTAAGTGGATGAGAGAAAACGGAAAAACTCTCTATGGGAGCGTGAAAAGCCGAAATAGCTGCCAAGTGTACTTTTAGCGAAGCAGCGGCCAATCCTTGGGAGTGTAAATGCAGGACGTAGTCCAGAATACGCTGGATCTGCACATTTAGGGGGTTAATGGCTTGTGGCCGGCACCAGGCTGAGAAGCGACGACACTTATAGATGTACGATCGTTGGGTGCTGTGTCGTCTGCTTTGCACGAGTACATCCATGACTGCTTGGGAGCAGGTTAACTCTAGGCCCTGGAGCCAGTTAGGAGCCAAGCTGTCAGGTGCAAGCGGTCGACATCCGGGTGGAGAAAGTTGCCGTTTTGTTGTGAGATCAAGTTGTTGATCCTTGGAAGACGTTGAGGTCTGGACACCGACATCTGCATGAGTTGCGTGAGCCAAGTCTGGCGCGGCCAGAAGGGAGCCACGAGGATTACTGTCGCCGAGTCTGATAGTATTTTCTGTATTACCCGCGGTATCAGCAGGATTGGGGGAAAAGCGTAGAGGAGATGGTACGCCCCCCAATTGAGAAGGAAGGCATCCCCCAAGGATTGGTTGTCTATCCCCGCTCTCGAACAGTAAGAGCGGCACTTCCTGTTGTCGCGAGTGGCAAAGAGGTCGATCTCTGGGTAACCCCATGCCCGAAACAGATCGAGGGCTACAGAGTGAAGGAGCTCCCATTCGTGTTGGGAGTGGAATGATCTGCTGAGCGTGTCCGCAATTATATTGGTTTTGCCGGGGAGATAGGAAGCTACGAGCGCGATCCTGTGGCGGATCGCCCAGTTCCACAGGCGCACTGCTTCCGCACACAAAGTCCTGGACCGGGCCCCGCCTTGCCGGTTGATGTAGTAAACCGTGCATATGTTGTCGGTAAGGACTTGTATGGTGGTCCCCTGTATATGTTGGACAAAGTGGCGGCATGCGTTGAAGACTGCCCTGAGCTCCAGGAAGTTTATATGGAGTAGGGATTCCTGATGGGACCACAGTCCCTGAATCCGGTAGTGCAACATATGCGCCCCCCAGCCTATTAGCGACGCGTCCGTGGTCAATTGAATGGATGGGGGCTGGATCCGGAATGGAATGCCTGCTAGAGTATTGGCAGGTAGAGTCCACCAAACGAGCGATTTCCTGACTCGGGCAGGGATGGTTATGAAAGTGTTGATATTGGTAATGCCCGGTTTGTAGGCTATGAGGAGCCAATGTTGCAGACATCGCATGCGGAGGCGAGCATGGGCTATGACGTATGTGGTAGAGGCCATGTGGCCCAATAGTTTCAGGCAGGTAAGGTAAGAGACCTTCGGGGCTGTGAGCAAGACGTTCGATAGGTCTCGAATGGTGTCGGCTCTGTCCGTAGGCAGATACGCCATAGCAGTGGTAGAGTCTAGTCTGGCCCCAATGAACACGATGGACTGGGCCGGAGTTAGAGTAGATTTTGGCAGATTGATAATTAGGCCAAGGGTCTCGAAGATGCCTTTTGTAGTGGCAACTGCCATCTCGGCTTGTTCTCTTGAAGGTGCTGAGAGGAGGTAGTCGTCGAGATAAGGGAAGATGGTGATCCCCGCTCGACGGAGGTATGCCGCTATGACTGCCATGGTCTTTGAAAATACTCTCGGAGCTGCGGATAGGCCGAAGGGAAGTACCGCATATTGGTAGTGGTCGTCTCCGACGGTGAATCGCAGAAACCTCCTGTGAGCTGGATGGATAGGAATGTGGAAGTATGCGTCCTGCAGGTCGAGAGACGCGAACCAATCCCCCTTTTGTAGTGTTGGAATGATGGAACCCAGAGTAACCATCTTGAATCTGTATCTTCGCAGGTAGCGGTTGAGACCGCGAAGGTCTAGTATCGGCCTCCATCCCCCCGACTTTTTCTCTGTGAGGAAGTATCGGGAATAGAACCCCCTGCGATGGAATTCGGGAGGAACTATTTCCACCGCACCTATGGTAAGTAGGTGTACTACTTCCTGTCGTAACAGATTTTCGTGGGAGGGGTCCCTGAAAAGGGGTGGGGAGGGAGGGTTGGTGGGAGGCAAGGTGGAGAATGGAATGGTGAGTCCTGAGGTTACAATCTCCCTGACCCAGCGGTCTGTGGTGATGGCAAACCAACGAAGGGAGTATGGATACAGACGGCGGTTGAAGAGTTTGGTTACTCTCGCGTTGGGTTCTAGTTGAGGGATGGCTCGCAGACTCTCGATCAGTATGTCAAACTTGCTGTCTAGATTGTTGCTGGTTGTTGGCCTTGTTAGGTTGCTGGCGGCGACGTTGGGGGCGCTGCCTCTGTCTATGCTGGTCGTATGGCCTAAATCGTTGGTTGGTATAGTAGGAAGCCGAAGAAGGAGGCGGCCTCTGCCTGTTATATGGCCAGGCTCTCCTGCGCCTGAAGGGCGGGGTGTACATCCCTAGAGTTCTTAACGTATTTCTAGAGTCTTTTCCTGAGTGGAACACTTGGTCTGTGTTTTGAGCGAACAGGGATGCTCGGTCAAATGGGAGGTCCTCCACCTTAGGGTGTAGATCCTTTGGCACGGAAGCCAGGTGGAGCCAAGAGTCTCGTCGCATGACGATGGACGTCGCGGTAGTGCGGGAGGCCGAGTCCGCGATATCGAGGGATATCTGGAGCGCATTACGGGCCACTGTGTACCCCTCTTGTACTATGGCCTTCAGTACCTCCCTTTGGGAATGTGGGAGATGCTGTATGAGCGGCACTAACTTCGAATAGTTGTCGAAGTCGTGGTTGGCAAGATGGGCAGAGTAGTTTGCCATCCTCAATGTGGCCGTAGCAGATGAATAGACCTTTCTGCCTAGCAAATCCAAGCGTTTGGCCTCTTTGTCCGCGATAGAATTTCTCGCCTGCGCGGATCTCGCCTTTTGCTGTGCTGCGTCAACCACGATAGAGTTCGGAACAGGATGGGTAAAGAGAAACTCTGCATCCTTGGCGTCGATAAAGTATTTCCTGTCCGTGCGTTTGTTGGTAGGAGGCATAGACGCCGGAGTTTGCCAGATGTCATTGGCTACCTCCAATATCGCGGCATCGAAAGGAAGAGCTAGCTTGGATTTACTAGAATGTTGTAAATTTCTGAGCAGCGGATGGTGTTTTGGAGGCGCCCCCGAGGTGCGTAAGTTTTGTGAATCCGCTACCCGTGTAAAAAGCTCATGGAACTGCTTATAATCATCTGCTAGAGGGGGTTCGTCGTTAAACACCGCATCATCAGGAGAAGAGGAAGCTACATCTGTCGGGGAGGCCACTGACTGGTGTTCCGCCACTGGTGACTGAGTGGTATCGTCCTGTGGGACCGAAGTCGTGGACGCATCTCCCGTAGGCGCTGGTGGGCATTGAGCCGGTGGAATAGAGCCTTGGGTCGTTGGCGAATATATTTGCTGTCGGCTCGGAGACAAGGGTGAGCGCCTCGATATTGATCGTGAACGCTCCGAATGCGGTGAGCGGTGACGAGACGCACGATGAGAGTATTGTGGAGAATAGGACAGAGTGCTCCTATGACGATAATAGCGGGAGCGGGTAGGTGATCGAGGGGAACGAGAACGGTACGAGTAACGGTACGGCGATCTGGAGTAGTATGATCGGTGATAGTGAGGCGGTGTGATGGACCTTCTCGGGGATCTATAGTAGCGGCGTGCAGGAGAGTACTCGTGATAGTGGCTCCGCCGTCTTTGAGGTGAAATCGAAGGTCCAGGCGAGAAGGCTGCCCTGTCCGAACCTGGAGAAGGGGTACGAGGGTGGTGTGTTTTCCTCTGTGCCTTCGTCGGTACCGCTCTAGAAGTATGGGGGACCGGGCTATCTGGGATCGAGATAAGTGAGGCCCCATCAGAGATTTCCCCTGGAAGGCATGGTGATTGAGGCGCAGGAGGCGAGGAAGGCGGAAGCACTTCTTGTCCCGACACCTGAGGGTGTAAGGTCGTCGGATCCGGTGCCGAAACGGGAGACTGAGACGGCTGCTCCACTTCCAGCGATCGGTCGGTGCGGTGCGGTGCCGACGCGCCCTGAGGATGAGGAGTGGCTGCGTCGCTAGGCTTTGGATGGGATCTGGGTGCCGAGTGTTTCCTCGGTGCCGTGTCCGGTGCCTTAGGTTGTTGCGGCTTAGGCTTCGGTGCCTGTTTAGGCTTCGGTGCCGGGCCGGCCACCGGTGCCGTCTTAGTCGGGGCACGGTCATGCGCCGACGGTGCCGATTGCCTCGGTGCCGAGGACCGCACCGAATCCGGCTGCGGTGCCGCTCGGAGGCTCGGTGCCGCTGATGATGGTGCCGACTCCGGACGGGTTGGCGGGGCCGATGCCACAGAGAGTGCGGGGCTCGGCGCCGATGTGCTACGGGCTTTGGAAGGCTTTTCCATCGCCTGTGGGTGGCCCGACGCGGCTCTCGAGTCTGCCGCACTTAGGCTCCTGGACGAAGCGGAGGCCTTTTCTTTGGTCTTGTGCGTACCCTCGGTCTCTCGCTCTGTTGACGTCGGCGGCTGAAGAGCCTTGTTGAAGAGGAGCATTTTAAGGCGCATCTCTCTGTCACGCCTCGTGCGCGCCATTAGCTTGGCGCAATGGCCACACTTCTGAGGGATATGGCCCTCCCCTAGGCAGCGAATGCAGCGGGAGTGGCCATCCGACACCGGCATAGCCTCGCCGCATGATGCGCACTTCTTGAACCCGGGAGAACCGGGCATGGTTCGCTGTGCGGGTGTAACCCCCGGGATTAAAACAGGGGGTTGAAGTAACAGGGGTGTTTTTTTTTTTTTTTTTTTTTTTTTTTTTTTTTTTTTTTAAACAATTAACCAATCTAACTAACTAACGATATAACACTGACTAACACTACGTTGGGAAGGGGCTAACTGGGAAAACAACTGAACATATATCTGATTTTTTTGACTAAACGATTTCTCCTCAGGAGAGGAGCGTGTTCCAGATCCGTCTGCGGCCGTGGACGGTTAGGAGGAACTGGCGGGTCGGACCGCGCGACGCAGAAAAGGCGCGAACGCCGCGGGACACACTGCGCACGCGCGGTCCTCCGGAGGGGGCTACTGCTACGAAGAAGTTTCCGGTTTGCGGCGCCGGGACGAGCCCGACACCTGTAGTGGAGCACCCACGGGGACATCACTCGAAGAAGAACTATATTAACTCCCTTGAGAAAGCTATGATTAGCTACCCTCTTAATGGAATTTCACTATCCTCTTAACGGAACCCTGTGAAAACAGCAACAAAAAAGCTAATCAAACAATGAAAGGTGATGTGGCTGCACACAATAGCTACATTTACTACTTCCTCTGTCAAATACATCATATGAATAAAAATACAGGCAATGGGAATTAGAAAGATTTAAGACTGCTTTTTCCTTTTTGTCCTTTTCTGGCAAAGCTTCTATGGAACTACCAGGGTTAACATGACACTTGCCAATAAGAAAACTGCAGGTCTGAAACCACTGTAAACTAGCTCCTGTTTTTGTTCCCAATAGGTGGTGTTCTCTGTGTTCATTGGCACAATGTCCTCGTGCCATTCTTTTAGTTTGAGGTGATTTAGAAGAGACATTTTAATTTTTTCCTGGTCATTTTGTTTACATTTTGTTGTTGTATTCCACGTGAGAAGCTACTAGCAAATGCTTGGCTATGTCTAGATTGCATCCCTTTTTCGTAAAAGGGATGCAAATTAGACGTATCGCAATTGCTAATGAAGCGGGGGATTTAAATCTCCCCCGCTTCATTAGCATAAAAATGGCTGCCGCTTTTTTTCCACACGGAGCTTTGCCGGAAAAAAGCGCCAGTCTAGACGCGGATCTTTCGGAAAATAAAGCCTTTTCCAAAAGATCCCTTATCCCTCTTAAAATAAGGGATAAGGGATCTTTCAGAAAAGGCTGTATTTTCCGAAAGATCTGTCTCTCGACTGGCACTTTTTTCCGGCAAATCTCCGTGCCGAAAAAAAGCAGCAGCCATTTTTATGCTAATGAAGCGGGGGAGATTTAAATCCCCGCTTCATTAGCAATTGCGATACGTCTAATTTGCATACCTTTTATGAAAAAGGGATGTAATCTAGATGTAGCCCTTATGTCTATTTATTATTATAAGGGGGGACATGATAGCGGTTTTCAAATATTTAAGAGGGTGTCACAAGGAGGAAGGAGAAAATTTGTTCCTCTTGGTTTCTGAGGACAGGACAAGGAGTAATGGGCTTAAAGTGCAGCAGGGGAGGTTTAGATTGGACATTAGGAAAAGATTCCTAACTGTCAGGGTGGTCAAATATTGGAATAAATTGTCAAGGGAGGTGGTGGAATCTCCCTCTCTGGAGATATTTAAGAACAGGTTAGATAGACATCTGTCAGGGATGGTGTAGGTGGAGCTTGGTCCTGCCTTGAGGGCGGGGGGCTGGACTCGATAACCTCTTGAGGTCCCTTCCAGTCCTATTATTCTATGATTCTATGATTATTAATTATTATTACTACAACAACTGCCTATTTTAAAAATAATGCATTTTCTCAAATGTTTCATTTATGCCTTACCATTTAGATTACCTTAGATGGACAAGATATTCGGACACAATATATGGTGGCTCAGAGAAAATATTGGCCTTGTAAGCCAGGAGCCTGTTTTGTTTGCTACAATGAAAGCTGAGAACATTCACTGTGGCAGAGAGGATATTACTGATTCTGAAGCTGAAAAAGCAGCTAAAGAAGCCAATGT
Organism: Pelodiscus sinensis; assembly: GCF_052426305.1. NCBI lineage: Eukaryota > Metazoa > Chordata > Testudines > Trionychidae > Pelodiscus > Pelodiscus sinensis. Next base: position 203,508,941 of record NC_143053.1, read on the forward strand.
ATTTAATTTTATATCAAGACTGCCTGATGTAAGATAATGTACTTTTGAGAACCTTATAACTATGGCTGAATGTTTGGTTTTACTCTCTGTTTGTTTGAATTTTGAGGGCCAAATCCTCTATTAGTATAAATAGGTGCTGCTTCACTTGGTTTTCACTAGTGTTCTGTCAGTTATACCAATTGACAATTTGGCCCACAACATTTTTAACTTATTATACTAACATGGCAATTTTTTTTAATAGGATGGATGAAGAATTTATATGGAAGGCGAGATTTTCTATTTACCAAATTAATTTTATTGTTTCCTTCTGCTAGGTATTATCTGTCATTTTTCCATTTATAATATTCTTTTCTTTTTTATTTGGTTTGTAAATTGGGTTGAGATTGGCAAATGAAATTGCTTGGATATAGTCAGAATACAGCCATTTGGCTATCAGCCAGTTCTAGCTTATCTGGGTTTTATTTTTGCTCCAATCACTTCTATTTTATAATAATTGAAAAATCTAACTTTAAAGTACGTTTGTTAAGTTAATAGAAAACCATCACATAACATGCTAATTCCCTGCCAAATAGAAGGTGAGGCTGAGAGTAAAATGTAAACTGATCATTAAGAATTTTAAATTGTCCTTTGTGTCAAGAGGAAAAACCCAAATGTAATTGGCCAGGACAGTATTTTCAGCAGTAATTAGTATTACGATGTTTATTTGATCATCCATCATAACATTTTTAAAGAGGCATTTCTGTTTGTGAGAGTAATGCTCAAATGGGGGTAGGGGAGGGAGAAGATTAAAAGGATTTCAATTGACCCCTTCTGCAATCTCTGTGCTCCTCCTGTTTTCTCAGAAGTTTCACACCATGGTGGGAGAAAGGGGAGCTCAGCTGAGTGGAGGACAGAAACAATAGATTGCTATTGCCCGAGCCCTGGTAAGGAATCCCAGGATTCTGCTGCTGGATGAAGCCACATCTGCTCTGGATTCTCAGAGTGAATCTGCAGTGCAAGCAGCTCTTGATAAGGTAGGACTCCTATTGCTAGAGGGTATGTCTACACTACCCTCCTAGTTCGAACTAGCGGGGTAATGTAGGCATACCGCACTTGCAAATGAAGCCCGGGATTTGAATTTCCTGGGCTTCATTTGCATAAGCGGGGAGCCGCCATTTTTAAAACCCCGCTGGTTCGAACCCCGTGCAGCGCGGCTACATGGGGCTCGAACTAGGTAGTTCGAACTAGGCTTCCTATTCCGAACTACCGGTACACCTCGTGGAAGCCTAGTTCGAGCCCCGTGTAGCCCGCTGCACGGGGTTCGAACCAGCGGGGTTTTAAAAATGGCGGCTCCCCGCTTATGCAAATGAAGCCCGGGAAATTCAAATCCCGGGCTTCATTTGCAAGTGTGGTATGCCTACATTACCTCCTAGTTCAAACTAGCGGGGTAGTGTAGACATACCCAGAGTTACCAATCAGAGTTACCACCACTGGCCATCTCTTTACTCCAGAAAATTATCCATGTATCTCAAAGGAGCTAACTTTGGTATTTGTCAGCGGGTGCTCCTCTCCATTGCCCTCCCACCCCCGCCCCCGTGTGAGCTGCGGGCAAGGAGGAAGAGCATGAGCAGGTGCAGTGCCTCTGGGTGGAGTGCAGTAGAATCTCAGGGGGGAAGAGGCTGAATTGGGGAGAAGCCTTGGGTTGAATCAAATGGCAGACCGGGCCTTGGGGAGGAGCAGAGGCAGGGCCACAGTCCAGGTGTTGGGGCCCACAAAACATTAATTCAGTCCTCAAAAAAAGCGTTCAGCACTTGTTTTTTGCATGAGTGCTAGAGTCATGGAGCACCCACAGAGTTGGTACCTATTGATCTTACCAGCACTACTGCACTCAAACAACTGGGCCATTTTCACTTTGTAGTTTCTGCATGCTTTCTAGTTGAGTGAAAGGTGATCAGTCAGTCTTGTTTATGAGCCAGATATGGTTGTTTTCTACCTGTAGCAGTGCTTCATATTTATCCAGAGCAATGAGTCAAAAACATAACTGTGCAGAAGAGGTGCATGAAATTATTACAGAACCGTTGGATCCAATATTCAGCTGAGCTTTATAGATAGTGGGGGAAAAACCATAGAGAGCCAAATTCTCAGCTGGTGTAAGTTGCAGCTGTACCATCTTATCTTGACAGAGAACTTGGGCTATACAATTTACAACATGAAAGTGACCACCTAATCAAAGTGTTATTATTTGTTTGTTTCTATACCAGATATACTGTGACTGAGTATCACTATTCCTTGCTTGTCACTAGGGTCATGGTGAAAGCATTCAAAATGAGATATCAGAAACAATGAAGAGACAAAAAATGAAAACTATGAAGAAGAAGATCTAGATGATATCAGGATGGAGAACTTGACTGATCTTGGTGGATCTTGGGTCATTGAAATGGGAAGCATTTGTAAAGGATCGAGAAGGCTTAAAAATAAAGACCTTTACTAAGAAACAGTGGTCTGAAAAGAAGAAAACAAAGGAGATAGCGGTTAGTGCTAAAATTCAGTTTAAACCTGAGGGTTAGTGATAGTTTGTGAGAATAGGAACATAGGACATTCTCTTTTATTTATTTTTTTATTTTTAAGGCCTAATGCCAAGACATCTTTGTTATGATCCTGTCATATACTGCACTGACCACATTAAGAATCTTCAGGGAACACACATGTGTAAATATGTCCATCTGACCTCTTGAGACCATATTAACACAATATGCTGTTAATATGCTATTAACACTCCTGTTAAGGAGTGACATGGGACAAGCCCCCTTGATGGCCCGGAAGACCCCAAAGTCTGGGTCAGTGCCCCCTTTCCACCAGGCAAACATAGCCCATTGGCTCAGTTCTTTGTTCAGTTCCCCCTGAGGCCTAGTCCCGAGCACAGTTCCCTCTATCAGGGTACATACGGCCCTGAGGCCTAGTCCACAGGTGAGCCTCCCAACTGCTAGGGAGCAGGGTTGTCGTGTGTATGGGGAGGAGATAGGGGGCCCCAGGATCTCGCTCCACCGGGTCCCAGCCCAGGCCCGGTTGCCAGTGGAGGATTCCACTGCCTGCTCAGTGGGGATTTCAGCCAAAATGCGCTGAGCTCCCGGAGGACAGTCCTCCACCCTGGGCCTGGTGCTGCGTCGCTCTCAGCGTGTTGTTTGTAGGGTCAAACCCTCCCTGGCTGGGGGTGGGGCTCGAGCTGCTGAGACTGCAACACCCACTGCTGGGGCTGCTCTGGAGCTCTGGCCTGAGCTCCTTCCCCTCTGGCAGTCGGCCCTAACTGAGTAGTTCCCTGGGCTTTTATACCCGCTCTCACCTGTGAGCATGCCCAGCAGGGCCATGGGGGTCAGGCCTTTTCAGCCAACTGGGCCAGGGCAACTCCCTGCCCCTCAGTGCAGGGTAGGTACATCCCGTTACAAGACGCTATTTTGCTCGTTAGTTATCTTTTTGTTAAGATGTACAAACAAGTTCTTAACCTCTTGTGAAACTTCAAAACATTGGGGTGTTAAGTCCACTGTCCTGGTCACATTCCTACTCAAGTAATTAAATTATACTTTGCATTTTACCAGTGGATGACACACTCCTTCTGATATGTATGCCCGTTTGTAAAGCACTTTGGGATGTCAGGTGCTATAGAAATGCAAATTATAATTAACAATAATGTTGGCACAGAATGACCAGAAACTGCTATTTTGAAATGCAACCTAAATTAAAACAATAGAAAAGATTGACATTTTTCTCCAGCCACATCTTTCTGTATGTTTCAATAGGGCAATCTCCTGAGATCCTTACACTACTTTTATTCAGACAGAATTCCCCTTCTGGTTAAGATATTTACGCAAGTTAGAACTGAATGAAAACCAGATAAGGACTTCAGGTTTTAGGCTGTGCTTCAATGGACTCATTGGGTCAATGAAAAGAATTTCAATGGTCTCTGGATTAGACTTATGCCCAAATAAGGACTTCATTGCAGAATATATATAGTTTAACTGCATACAATAAAATTCACATCCTTGTGTGAGGCTGGCAATAGAAAACACAGCCCACGCGGGTGTGGGTTGGAGAGAATAAATGGTGGAAGGCTTTGATCAGGTGGAGGTAAGATGGAGAGAGAGGAGTCTGGGGATATAAGGAGGAAGGAATTGGATGGTCTGGGGAAGGAAATGGTGGGAGAGAGGTGTGGAGGTGCCATGAGGGACTGGGGAAAGGAGATAGGGGCAGATAGTTCTAGAGTAGTGGTGGCAAACTGATAGCTCCCCAAAACCACAGACACCTCACACAGCCCATGGAGAGCAAAGAGGGTAAAGATGGTGGTGGGGGTGGGAGTGTTTGAGTTCCTAGGATTAAAGTGGGAGAGGTTGGGAAGGAGTTGATAGGACAGTGGATCTGAGGGGCCTGGAGGTGGGATGAGGGATGTGACAGCAGTAGAATTTCTTGGGTATGGCAGGGGGTTACATCAAAGGATCCGAATTTGGGTGCAGGACAATGGGTATGGAAGAGGGAGTGTTGCCCCACTGTAGAGTGAGGAGGTGGGCTGTAATTACCAGAGAATGTTAACCTACAGCTCCCTCCCTCAGGGCTGTCTGGGATGCGTGTTACAGCATAGCTCAGGTTTGGCGGAGGCCCCCAGCCCTCTCAGCCAAATTTGTGAGAGCAGCTTTGCTACCATGGGCATCAGTCATAAAGTCTGGAGTGGGGAGCTGAGCCCAGCCAGGCCTGCAATCCTTAGACACATTTGAGTAACCCAAATTTGGGTTGAAACCACCAGCGGAGAAACTCTATTCTAGAAGTTCCTTTATATCACAATACAGCCTACTGGTAAAACTTGCTGGATGCATTCTTACAGGCTACGTCTACGATGGCAAGATTTTGCGCAAATACTTTTAACGCAGGAGTTTTTGCGTTAAAGTATTTGCGCAAGAGAGCGTCTACACAGTCATGTGCTTTTGTGCAAGAGGGCTTATTCCTGAGCGGGAGCATCATAGTTCTTGTGCAAGAAGCACTGATTTCACACATTAGAACGTCGGTGTTCTTGAGCAAGTACTCCCCGCCAGTGTAGACAGGCAGCATGTTTTCGCGCAAAAGTGCTTGCTTTTGCGCAAAATCATGCCAATGTAGACACAGTCATGATGTATCACATGAAAGTCCAAGTGTCCATAACCCACTTTTGATTAAAAGAACATAAGAATGGCCATACTGAGTCAGATCAACGGTTTATCTAACTCAGTATCCTGTTGGCCGACAGTGGCCAATGCCAGATACCTCAGAGGGAGGGAACACAACAGGTAATCCTCATACATTCCCTCCCCTGTCATCCATTTCCAGACAAACAGAGGCTAGGGACACCATTCCTACCCATCCTGGCTAATAGCCATTGATGGACCTAACCTCCAGGAATTTATCTAGCTCTTTTTTGAATCCTTGAAAGTCCTGGTCTTCACAACATCTATTCATAACTGTTGCATTTGGGCTTGTCAGAGGAAATGAGTGGCCAGATTCATGGCTACAGAATTCCTGCCGTTTGTACTAACGTGAAAAAATCAGATGTGCAGCCATGAACTTATTTATGTCACAAACTGCAGCATAATTGGATAGTTGACATGTGGACAGGCTTTTCCACTATCTGAAAAACAGTATAGCCAGGAGAGGCCATCACAACTGGCTCAGAATCTCATTTAATATTCTGGGCCAGCTCCTGTGTTTTCATTTCATTTCCACAACTTCCTCAGCAACTGTACAGACATTTTGAATGGTTCAATGAGACTGAATTGAGCTGCTATCTATTTTTCAAGGAAGATGAAATCACTGTTTCATGTGCCTTTTCCCGTGCATCTGGTAGTGATTCATAGTCTGTATTTTGTAAAAGACAAAACAGACTAACTGACATAACTAGACCCAATTGTTCTACTGCCAACCCACTAGCATTTAGCAGAGGCTGAATTAGACTGATCTTTTTGTGCTCAGAACAGTGAGACTTGTAGGTCATTCTAATGATTCATGTGTTAAAGTTGCAATCCATGGACACTGACCCTATTTGACATTTCACTGAACTATACATACTCCATCCCCTCCACCGCTCTGTTAACTTTTTGCTAAATTTATGCCAATTTTTTTTCTTGCATTTGCAATTTTAGGACATTAAATCACAGAGCAGTAAATCTTCAATATGTTTGCTCATTCAGCATGTACATTCAAGGCTGGTGCAAATTATCTGTGAACAGTTGCTAGGACAGTTTACTGATTTACCCCAAGCTGTGGAAATTGTCATGTTTCACAGCTTTCAGTGAGCAATTGAGTTTTATCTCTTATGTAGGAGGAAGATCTCTCTGATGTACCATATTCCAGAATTATGGCTCTGAACAAACCTGAGTGGCAGTATATATTCTTTGGACTGATTGTCACTGTTGTCTCTGGTGGTATCTCCCTTGCATTTTCTGTTATACTTGAAAAAATCACAGGGGTAAGTTCAGACATGTATGATAAACTAATTTGAAGAAGGCATAAATACAGAACTGTAAATCCTGCCTTACACTCCAGCCAGTCCTCTCTAGTGATGTCTTAGAGCCTTATTCTACTCCCACTGAGCTCTAGAAGGTTCTTTCTATTGACATTAGTAAGAACTTGATCAAGCCCTTGATCTCCTCTTCCCTCTTAGGACTACTTGCCTATTTTCCAGGCCCCTTCTCCTTTTGAGTTAAGCAAATCACATTCCTTAACCAAACTCACAGTTTTCCCTTATCAAACTCACGGTTGAGCAGACTCCCTGCCTTGGACCTGACCCTGTTTTTTGCACTGTATCCATTCTCTTTGGAGAGTAAGCTTCTTCAAGGTACCTTGCATTCCAACATGTTTGTAAGCACCAAGGACATTCATGGGATTTTCTGAATAATTAACCCTTTAATTCCTGAGTCATTGCAGAAAAAAATGGAGTCTTTGGATTGCAGCAGATGGTTGTTGGACTCTACCAGGAGTTGAAACAGGGTTTGGGAACAGCAGCCAGGGAGAATAGTTGGAGCAAGATGTTGAGGGAATCTTTTATCTTCAGGTGTTCTGGCATCCGGAAGGAAGGTGTAACAACATTCAGTGGTAGGCAGATGAGAGCTGGTGAAGTGGCAGTCTGTAGGCAGTATTTAGTGGAACTGCAGCTAACATGCAAATAAGGAGAAATGGTGGAGGGCTGGAGAAGGAGCAGCAGCTGAGAGACAGCTCAGCTAGGAGAGCTGGAGTGACCTTTTGGCCAGCAGCAGAAAGCTGAGTGGTAGCAGAGTTTAGGAACCAGGGAAACAGCTGATTGAAGGTGGTGTTGAATAGTTTCTATAGTGATTCCTGAGCTATTATAATGGGTAGTCACTTTATGCTTTTTCTTACATAGGCTTTTCAAGAAACAGATCCAGAAAAAAGGAGCAAAACCACTACAGGCAGTCCCCGGGTTAGGTACAAGATAGGGACTGTAGGTTTGTTCTTAAGTTGAATCTGTATGTAAGTCAGAACTGAAACAGGCTGAAACTGACCGCCAGTTCCGACTTACATACAGAATCAACTTAAGAACCCCAAGCGTCCCCAAGTCAGCTGCTGCTGAAACTGATCAGCAGCTGATTCCAGGAAGCCCGGGGTAGAGCAACTCTGCCTCGGGCTTCCTGTAGTCAGCGCTGGTCAGTTTCAGCAGCAGCTGACTTGGGGACACCTGGGGCAGAGCAGCTGGGGTGCTGCTGGGTTGCTCCAGTAGCGCCGCTCCTCGGCGCTACTGGACCAACCCAGCAGCACCCCAGCTGCTCTGCCCCAGGTGTCCTGATTCAGCCGCTGCTGAAACTGACTAGCTGCGCCCCCCCCCCAGCAGACCAGGAAGACGCGGGTGGCGGACCAAGACGCACTGCGGTCCCGCTGCCTGGGTCCTCCCCGGCTTTGCTCCCTGTCTCCCTGGTCTGCTGGAGACCAGCAGACCAGGGAGACGGGGAGTAAAGCCTCTGAGGACGCCAGCAGCGGGACAGCCGCGGGGCGTCTGGGCTGTCCCGCTGCCGGCTTCCCCGAGGCTTTGCAAAGCCGCGGGGGGGAGGGGCTCGGGCAGCGGGGCAGCCCAGGCGCGCCTGGGCTGCTCTGCTGCCGGCTTCCCCGAGGCTTTGCTCCACGTCTTCCTGGTCTGCAGACCAGGGAGACGCGAAGAAAGCCCCGGAGTACACGGGCGGCAGGACCGCGAGGTCCCGCAGTCCGTGACCTCCGGGGCGAGCCCCGTTCATAACTGCGGATCCGACATAAGTCGGATCCGCGTTAGTCGGGGACTGACTGTACATTGCTTTCTCTAATGTTTCTTGTTCTGGCAGTGATCAACTTAGTGACATACGTAATCCAGGTAAACTTCACCACATACACACTCAAAGCTGAATATCTGGTCACGTACATTATGATGAAGATTTTCAAATTTCATCATGGGCCCATTTTGGGGACATAATGCAATGCAGTATTCAGTCTGCTTCTTATAAAGTGTTCCAGAGCCAAGCCACGGAATGACTCAAGTGGTTGGTATGGAATGCAAAGCTTTACACTTCTAGATAGTTGCAAAGCAGCCCAGGAAGCAATGCTTGAAAGGTGCTGGTGACCATTCTCTCTCGTAGAGGGAACGTATTTGTGTACAGCCCAGTTTCACTGCATTGGTATTTACATTACATGCTCTAAACATACATTACATGTTCTAAACATACATACAGTCCAGCACATACAGTGAAACTATTTGATTTCTTATTCTCCCTTTTCGGGGTTTCATTTGGAATGTCTGGTGAAGTTCTGACCAAGAGATTGCGATCTTTATCATTCAGAGTGTTGCTTCGGCAGGTATATGTCACTTTTCTGTGTAGGAGCAATAGACAGCAAATATGCAGCACTCCTGCTATGCGAGCCAGGTGGCTTTTGTGAGCTGTTGTTTATATAACACCATGAAAATGGCAGGTTCCAAATGTCCTGTATAGAGCATTCCTCCAGTGTAGTTTCCAGAGAGCCCCATCCTTTTAGTGAAATTTTAAAAATTTACACACTGCAAGTCTCCGAGAAAACATAATAAAACACAATAAAATGAAAGCATGTGCAAATTTCAGTGTTGCTTTGAGAGCTGTCTTCAGGTTGTCTAATTTTCATGCTGTTTCTTTTGATCAAGACCACACGGATGAGTATATGAAACATGTATGTGTCTTAGTGATTGGTATATTGCAAAAATTAACAAAAAAGAAGTTTAATTTCTATCTGGCTCTGATGGTCATGATATAAATGTTTAGATACATAAAGTTCTGACCAGTATTCCCTGTAAAGCGTGCACTTATGCGGCCACTCAGGGGAGATTCATATGTTGTGATTAGTAGTGCACCCACAGCTAGGTTTTTTGCTCCTACTGGTGATGCCCATTCACACATATATTGCACACACACAAAATTCATTACACACATGAATGGAAAAAATCCACACGTGGAAAAGATCAAAGGGAATATTGATTAGCAAATAGACCATACCTTAATAGGTATGGGCAAAATATTATCTTTGCTCACTAAAGAGGTTTCTCTAGGGTCAAAATGACCCGCTGGATCAGGACTGATTTACAATAACAGTGTTATTGCAACATGACTGCCTTTGGATACTCTCTACTGATGGATCTCTGGGAAAAGACACCCCATTATTTGTTCCTGGCAGAGGAGTCTCTGTGAATGAATAGTTTGACACCATGCGCACCCATTGGTGGTGCTTGGGATAACAGGGTTCTGAATATGCCTGACAGCATACTAAGAGGATGAGAGGGAAAATTATAAATAACTACCATCTCCTTCTTTTCCATTACCCTAAAGAAAATGAGCTGATTCTCCTTCCATGTGGACTCAGGTAGATCATGAATAGCTCTGTAGAAGTCAGTGTTATATACAACTGGTAGGCACAGTGCTCCCCTCCTATCAGAGGTTGGTATGGGAGTGAAAGGCACTCTTATAATGGGGCATGATAAATACTTGGCTCTCAATTCTAAAATCCTTGCAGGTAGTAGGACCTGGATTATTAACAGTTTCATGTTCTGATGATCAGAATAAATTATTTTTCGACAAATGTTGTTCATCACAAAACCGTGTATCTCAGTGCTTAGGTTGATGCTCTCTCTCCTTTCTCCCCTCACATGCTAGTCAAGCTTTAAATGTCCATACATTGGGCTAATGACCCTGATGAGTCTGAGTTATAAGAACATTTAATTTGCAAAATCAAAAATATCTGACTCGTCTATTCACTTGCAGGAGATTGCGTGGTATGACAAACATGAAAATGCTGTAGGGGTTTGACTAGCTACAGATGCTGCACAAGTCAAAGGGGTATGTTTGTTTGTTTTTTACATTTTTCTTACAAATATTAATTACAGTGTTGGTAAGGGATGATGAGGTTATTGGTAAAACAAGTTGTTAAATCTACTTAGAGTGGCTGACATTTAATTAGCACACTATCAATGTCTTGAAACAGTTTCACTGGTCCTACTTTCTGGCAGATATTCATCTGCCTTCCATTTCCTTGCTGTAAGCTGCTAAGAAAACAACTTGGTAGCTTTAAATGTGAGCCATGAGAGATGAAACTCACCCAAGGACCAGTGTAAGCATCTCTGCCCCACTTAAACCTCACAATGGAGCAGAGTCTTCAGTGTATCAAGTGTTCCTAAAGCCCTGTTTTGGTTGCTTGGAGGAGTTGTCGTTCTTGAGAGCTAAATTGCAGCCCAGCCCTGGCCTCATGTTGACATTGGTAGATTTCTTCACTTTGTTTTCTTAGCTTTGTCCACTGAATTTCAGGCACAGAAACCCTGTTTTTGAGGACTTTGTGGGGTGAAGTGAATTGTCATTAACACAGAGGTAGACGCTTGAAGAACTGTGGGGAGTGTTGTAGCAGAGAAGCCACTGAAAATCTGGTAGACAAGTACAGTAATTCCTCATTTAACACTATAGATATGTTTCAGAAAATGATCGTATTAAGTGAAAACATGTTGTGCGGGGTCAATTTTCTCATTGAAAATAATGGAAAAGGTGGGGGTTGCATTTCAAGCGGTGGTGTCTGTTGGGACCGGGACATAAGGTTGGGGGAGAAAGGGGACTGGTTACAGCAGGGAGGGGAGGTGTTTGGCTCTGGGGAAGGGAAGGAGAGGAGAAGGGAGGGGGATTGGGTTGGGAGTGTGCCCCTGTGACGGGTATGCCGGGACCTGCACTGCGTCCTGCGAGGGGGGGGGGGCGGTCACCAGGGAACGGCGCTGTGAGTGGCAAACCCTCCGCCGCTTTGCAGGGAGGTGAGGGAAGCCCTGCACAGCCGCCAGCAACGGGCCAGCTGGGGAAAGCCAGCTGCCAGCCTGCCAGTGGTAGCAAGGCGTCCGGCAAGGGGGAGTCAGCAGGGAAGAGTGCAGTGAGCAGCGAACCCTCCACTGCTTTGCAGGGAGGAGGGGAAAGCCCCACGCAGCCGCCGACAACAGGCTGGCTGGGGAAATTGTGTTATTCCGGGGATGGTCGTGTAATTCAAAAAATGTTCCCCCCCAAAAATCATGCCATTGCGAAAACATGTTAAGCGGGCACGTGTTAAATGAGGAATTACTGTATGGCAAATTATGCAGAACTCTATCTTCCCTTTCCTCCCCTCCATATGAGTCCATCAAAACAATTCTGGAGCATCTAAAATACATTCACTCATGAGCAAACAGTAATAAGTTCCTGATTTAGAAAACAGTTTAAAATTTAATTAAATTTTTATTTCACTTTTCTTAAAAAAATCCTTCCTCAACTCCTGGATTCACTAGACTTAGTAGATCCTCAGACTCACTAGATTTCATTCACCCTTTCCTCTCCTTTTGACAGCCCAGCACAGAACGGAAAAAAAAATGAATCAAATATTTGACTGAGCAGAGTTAGTCAAATCTTTTAAATCTATCATTTAATTCCTAGGAATAAAGTCCATCATCCCAGCTGACAGGAAGAAAGTGCTGCCTAAGATCCAAACTATAAAAAAGCTTACTAGATCAAAATCAACATCAGAACATTGCACTCTCTGGAGCCATGGTTCTCAAATGACTATGGGCATTTCAGGGTGGGGGTGGGGCAAGCAGCACCAGCATTTGACTTGCTGAGGCCAAGGCCAGAGGGTCAAAGCCCTATCTCATTGGGCTGAAGGCCAAGGCGCTATGTTCCACCATCTGAGGCTGAAGCTAGAGCCTGAGCAGTTTAGCTTTGTGGGGCCCCTGCAACACAGGGCCTCGGGCAATTGCTATATTTGTTATCCCACAATGCCAGCTCTGGATTTTCTGTGCAGAAAATTAGTTGTTGTGACACAGGTCGGTTGTGCACTTTCTATAGCTTGTTGAGGGACAGGAGAGATTCAGAAAGGAAAAAAAAACCTCAGTGAGAGACAAGGTGGGTAAGGTAATTGTTGTATATTGGGTTGTAGATGTAGATCTTGTAGTTATGGTAACTGAGTAGGTCACTGGGGTCAGCCCAGCTAGTCTGGGCTTGTTCTAGTGAGTTCTGTGCAATAAAATGGACACTTGCACCTACTCCAGCTCTCTGCCTTTCCACTGATTTCTTCCTATGCTGTGAAACTCCCCACGACATACCAGTAATATCTTGATTTGGGCCAGCTTCTGTTGGGGAGGGAGACAGCCTTTCAAGCTTACACAGAGTTCTTCAGGTCTTCTTCACCAACTGATGCTGGTCCAATAAAAGATATTACCTTGCCCACCTTATCACTGATATCCTGGGACCAAACACAGCTACTGCTAAGTAAGTGGGCAGCCATATTCTGTGCTAGCTGAAGTTTCAAAGGGTATGTTTTCACTACAGAGAACAATTGAAGCTGAAGGAGTAAGGAAAGGTGAAGGGACAGGGTTCTCACTTCGACTTCCTGCAGCGTGGACAGCACCAAAAGTCGAGTTAAGGTACTTCGACTTCAGCAGAGCAATTAATGTCACTGAAAAGTGTATCTTTAATTTATCCCACAGTGTAGACATACCCCCAAGTGACCTTTATATGTAAGCCTCTAGAGTAGATGTCAATAATTAATCTTGGAATTGGTTTGATTTTATAATTGTATTGAACACTCAACTCTTGAGGGCAAGAAAGCTTCTGGCTAAATTGGAAAGAATCATGCATCCTACCCAAGGACTTTTTTGGCTTGTCCACAATGCAATATTTGAAAGAAAGACTGTTTCCACCAGACTTTCCACTTCATCTACAGGCATGAGTAGAACTGGACAATATATTTTCAGCAGCAGGGCTGATAGATTTTGTGGGCCCTGGGCAAGTTGGGGGTGGCCAACTCTGCACTCTTGGAATGAGCAGAGTCCCAGGCAGAAGGGGCGGGGCTGGGGGTAACCAGCCCTCAGAGCTACCCAAAGTGCATGGTCTCCCCAACCCCCAGCCAGCCCTAAGTCACCCAGATCATGCAATATGGTGCTCCAGTCGCTCTTTAAAGGTTCCGGGCTCTAGCTGCTGCTGCTTCAGTGGTTGTGGCAGTGGTGGCAGCCAGGAGCACTGGGACCTTTTAAATCGCCAGACTCTGGGACAACTGTCCTCTTTGCCTTTTCTTGTTGCAGGCTGGTTTTCAGTGAATGGTATTTTTGCTGAAAAGTGTATATCTAGGAGCCTCAAATCTATTAACAAATTCAGGTCAAATTTGACTTAGAGAGATTTTAAGTCTAAATGTTTCATTTTGACTATTTAAAAATCTGCCATTTCTACTTTTTTTTTTAATAGCGTTTCATTTTCAAATTTGACCAAATTTAAATGAAAGGGGAAAAATACCACGAAATGACCAAATCAATAGAAAACAAACCTGAAAAAAACCTTTTTATTAAAATACATGTTTTGGTCAATCCAAAATTGATATTTTTATTCAACAAAATTTGAAAAAAAATTAATTCTAATCAAATCATTTTTTTTGTTTGGCCTCAAGTCTGGAAAACTCACTATTTGCTCAGCTATAGTCATGGGTATTCTCAGTTCACATAGATCCAGTGTGCCTGTCCACACTTTTATGTTTCTTGATGTCACGGATGTGCAGCTTCTCAGGCTATGTCTAGACTGCAAGCCTCTTTCGAAAGAGCCTCTTTCGAAAGAGAGCGTCTAGACTGCACGTTGAACTTTCGAAAAAGCGGCTTGCTTTTTCGAAAGAAAGCATCCAGTGAGTCTGGATGCTCTCTTTCGAAGAAGCCCTATTTACATTGAAGAACGCCTTCTTTCGAAAAAGGAACTTTCGAAAGAAGGCGTTCTTCCTCGTGAAATGAGGTTTACTGCCATCGAAAGAAAAGCCGCGTTCTTTCGATTTAATTTTGAAAGAACTCGGCTGCAGTCTAGACGCAGGTGAGGTTTTTTCGAAAAAACCCCTGAGTCTGGACACAGCCTCAGGGAGAGAAGAGCTCTCTGGTGTGAACATTCATTTCCTAATGCTAAAATGAGGCACTGCTGAAAACAAAGTGCCTAATTAAAGGAACCTACAGCTGCCATTGTCTTCAGCTGACATACAGCACCTCTGAAAATCAGCCCTTGGGTGCCTTAAACTGGGCAGTCAATAACTGAGATTTCCAAAATTAGAAGCCACCATTGAAACTGTTCTCTTCATGATTTCTGTACCTTGTTGTGGAATAGAAGGACCCTGATATTTGTCTTCCTGAACCTTACCCACAGATATAGGTGTTTGCGTATGTAATTATCTTTGTGGGGTTTTGCACATATAATTGGCCATTTGAAATGCACAAATTGTATTATTGTTATCCTTCTGAATATTAGCTACTGAGTGAACAAATTTATGAAAACATTGGTCTGTATTTTGTGTGTTAAGAGGAAACTCTAACTCTGGATTCTTTTGTTGCTTTTAATAGGCCACGGGAAACCGACTTGGCTTCCTGACCAAAACTATCTGTAGCCTTCTGACTGGTGTCATTACTGATTTTGTATATGACTGGAGATTAGCTTTGCTTATCCTGGCCTGCACTCCTTTTATTGTTGCTGAAAATGCTACTAGAAAGACGTCTGTGGCTGATCACACATCAAAAAATCAAAATACTTTGGAAGAGGCTGGAAGGGTAAGTTCTCCAGTATTAAGTAAATGGGTATAATGTTATTTTGTTGAAAGGATAACATTGTCAGTGATGATTTTCTACAGAAATTACTGTGAAAACATATCAAATAAAACAGTGATAAAAAGACACATTCTATTATAGTGGGACGTTAGCTCTACTCCAGTCAAGGTTGAGAAGTCCTTTCTATTCAAAGAATGACTCTTCCTATTGCTTAAAATTCCTTGAACAATTTTACTCTCAATCCTTCCTTCCTTCCTTCTTTGGATCTTGGGAGCTCTGTCCCTCCCTGTAACTTGGGATCTAGAGACCCTGGTCTCCCTGGGGTGTTCAAGACTCTCACCTTGCCACCCATCAATCCAGAGTTGGAGGGGGAGACTAAAGATAATACAAATGAAAACATCTAAAAATCCAGAAAATGAAAAGATAAGATACGTATCGCCACTGTGGGAGCACCTGCCAGCATGCATGAGAGAAGGGCCTGGTTTGGAGGAGGGGCAGACTGGGTGGGCTTAGTACATTTCTGGGGAAGCCTGACGCAAATAGTAACACTTAGGAATCTTATAGCAATCATGTGGCTTAGTAGAAAGATCAATGTGTGACCTTGGGCAAATCATTTAATTGTTGTGCCTCAGTTTCCTTGAGAGTGATACTTAATCTTTTTTTTTTTTTTTTTTAAGAAAAAGGTCTTGGAGAGCTAAAGATAAAAAGTGCTATAGATGTGCTAGCTACCTAGTGGTAGAAAAGGACTCAAACATAAGAGAATACTTCATATCTGTCTTGTCACCCTATTTAGATTGTGGCAGAAGCAGTTGGAAACATAAGAACTGTGGCTTCATTAACTAGTGAAGATGCATTTTATAAGAGTTATAATGCAAGTTTGAATGGTTCATACAGGTTCAATTGTCTCAAACAATTCCATTTTTAAAAGCAATATGTACATATTTTCTTAATTTAAAAAATCTCAAGGTTTATTCACATTATACTAATTGCAAACTGAATTGAGTAAATACACAAAAAGTTTGGGAGGATATTGGCAACCTTTCAAATAGGTTAAGATGTATTTACTTAATTTCTTTAAACACCTTCTCATGTGCTGTGTATGCATGTAATGTAATATTTGTGACAGAGAGACATAATGTAATGGCCTAGTATAAAGTTTTATTAAGAAAAATAAGGGATGTTTACTTACTTCACGAGTACTGAAGCTGAGGGAGTTATGTACATCAAGTGGCAAAAGACTTTATACTACACCAAATCATCATGTACAGTATTACTACTTTTACTACGAGTATAGAGTTGCCAATTTTGGTTGGACATATTCCTGGAGGTTTCATCACATGACATAATCTTTAAAGTAAAATCAATCTTTAATTCCTGGAGACACCAGAAACATCCTGGGTGGATGGCAAAGCTAATGAGAAAGTTTTACAGACCTTGAAATAAAGTGCATTTATTTTCCCCTTTGGCCTTTTCAGTTATATTCAGCTAATCACAGTTGTGGCTAATGTCTAATATCTAAATATGTCAGTCATTTTCCTAGTATCCATTTTATTTAAATACAATGATCTGTCATCTGTTGTGTTTCTCTAGTAAAAACAAAGAATGAAAATGATAGGTCAGTCCACTGCCGATGATAGTTTTAATATTCAATATTCTATAAATCATCAGTATTGGGAAAAAAAAAACCTGCCTCATTGGAGAAATGGGATTCTCAACTTTAGCATTTGTCTCTAGTGCTGGTGGATCATTGTAGCACAGTATTATGATTTATAGAGACCTTTATTTTGGAAAACATTTGAAAAATACATTAGCACTATAGATGTGTGAAAATCTTATTTCCTATACAATAGGAAATGCCAATGTTTGCTCTGAAATGGAAAAAAAAGTGAAAATATTTCAAATTTTTTCACAGAAAGAAAAGTTTTTAGAAAAAAAATCAATTTAGAAATGGCAAATCATTCAATTTTTGCATTTTCTCTCCTAATAAAATATTTTATATTCCCAAATAAATGTAATGCTTAATTTTGTATAACTGACCTAAAAGTTTTTGTTTCTGTCCAGTTCAACCTCACATTGCATAGGGGTTTCTCTCTTACAGTCCAATCAGGATCCGCAGCCAATATCTCCCATGATACAATGTTGCCTCTCCTCTGATTGAAAGGCATAGTGCCTTATGGGGGACATATGGCTATAGAGTAAATATCTAGCAAACCAAGCTAGAGTAAAATATTTCCTGATAGAAATTTCAAATGAGAAGATATTGCATTTTCTGTTGAAAAATCATTTTGTCAGAATTACTGCCAGTTTATTTGTCACAGCAATGCCTGCACATAACCAAAGCCATGCATTTTTACCATCCCACACAATAACATTGGTCACCATTGAAAAATCACCACTATACAGTAGGATTTGAGTTGCCTACTCAGAACAGGCAATATCTGCAGTTCTGTATTGTAATTATTGACTTTTCTATGGTGACCACTACAATCTTAATTGTCCAAAAATTCAAGCATTCACAGATCATAAGAGACTTAGATTATCAATTTGCTTTGTGTTACTTTGCTTTGGCCATCCATAAGCATTTCTTTTGCAAACTAGCATTCAAGTGTTAAAAGCTTTTGACTATTAAAGGTAGTTTCATCATAACATCCTGTCTAACAAACAATTAGATGAAGGGATCTCCTTTGCCGTAAGTTGTCTCCAGAACTGATTTCATGGAGCCCCTAGCATGCAGCTTTATTAATTATTATTATTTATTACTTGAGTGGTGTGATAAATAGTTTGTCACCACTAATTCAAAGGTTTGACCTTCACCCAGCCAGTCTCTGTTCTTGGTATTTCATAACAATTGTTTCCTTTAACACAATTATTTTATTTTATCAGGGAATCTCTAACAAAAACCCTCCTATACGGAGTTACCTATGGAGTAGCCCAAAGTTCAAACTACTTTCTTTCTACAGCAGTCTTCAGATTTGGTGCATGGCTCATTGCTAATTGCTATAGCAACTTTGAAAATGTATTTATGTAAGTATGCTTCAGACCAAAGGCAGTGATTTCAACACGTGTTAATTGCATATCAGTTTAATTACAATGGCAGTAGTGCAAGTGATCCAACAGTTGAGAATCAGGAAGAAGGATTATTCCTTGGAGAGGCAGCATGAAAGTTGTGTGGGCAAGTATAGCTGTCTCCGTGCATTTACTATGGAGGAACTTTTACTGCTAACACATCATTGAAGACAGTGGGTTTTGTGAAATGCTTCTGCATAGAGAAATTACATACTATTAATCTCCCATAAGAATAGTTGTAGGTGTAAACTTTTGTTCAATCTGAGGTGTGTAATACTCCTGAGATGGTTTGTGTTTGGTTTCAAAAACTTTTATTCACTTCTGTTTGCTGCTGTAAGTGTTGCGGAAGCCGTTTCTTTGGCACCAGATTTTGGCAAAGCTAAAGTTTCTGCCCAACGAATATTTCAGCTTTTAGATCGGAAACTCTTAATTGACAACTATAGTGATGAGGGTACAAAATTGGTAAGCTCATTCCGAAATGTCCTTGAAACTAACAAAATTGGTGGTACTATATTGTCCTTAATTGTATTAATCTTGTTACATTTCCTTTTGCAATGTCACAGGAGAGAGGACAAGACAGGTAGGCTAAAATTTAACAGCAATAAATTAATTTTATATGTATCCAGTGCCATTTCATATCTTTTTGCTTGAGAAATTAACAGGATACTTTCTGTCCCCAACCACGCTTTTCACTTCAGCTGATCCCTTCTGGTATTGCCAATGTCCGGTGATGTGTTCACCACTCTGAATTTCAACATCAGCTGAATGTAGTATTGATTGATTCCACATTCTCTCAACACTTGCCCATTATTGGGTTCCCATGCACCCAGAGCTCTGATGATCAGTATGTGAATTTGAACCTCCTACTTTCTCCAGATTTCAAGATCGGATGTCATGGAAGCTGGGATCCTGTTCTTGAAGGGCACTGATGTTCACCATGATACTCTTTCAGTCCTCATTGGTAATGTCTGGACATAGTTGGCTGACTGTTCCAGTGATAACAGAGTTCATGGCAACCTTCCCCATCGGCAGTGAGGTGGCTCTGACCAGGCAATCTTAGATGATATTGTGTCACAACTGCCAAGCCCTGGAGTGGGGCTTGGACAAAACATAGGGGGGGCAGCATTTCATTGGCATAGTCACACTTCCTGCATCGCTTCTCCCGATTCCCATGACAAATGGCTCCGTTTAGTGGGATACGGTTCAGCTGAACCAGGTGGATGAACCTCCAGTCAGCAAATTGAGTGATGTGTTCCCAGGGAGTAAGGGGTTGCTGGCCTACCACTTACACATCACCCTGAAGGCCTTGTTCTGGTCAGGCTTCCAATTCGAGTTTTCCACATATTGGCAGCAGATAGCATCCTTCAGGGTCCTCTCCGGCCTGGTTCTGGCTCTCAGCATGATGATGGTACACTCTGTGTTCTTTACAAATGGCACTAGGACTTCCAGTGCTTGGCGTTCCTCACATCATGTCCAATGGCTGCTGATTCCCTTCTCCAGTTGTCACATCATGTTGCAGGCATCAGTCCAGAACAAAGCAAAGTCTCCCCCCTTTCTTCCAAATTCATCTTCCAGGGTAGCACTAAGGAACATAAGAATGCTCATACCAAAGGTCTGTCTAGCCCATTATCCTGTCTTCTCAAAAGGTAGGGTGCAACACTTTGGTTGGAAGGGGTCCTGGCAATTCACTCCTTGATGGTATCCTGCTGTCTTTGTGATGTTCCTCACCATGTCATCCAAGCACAAAGAAGGTGGAAGGCATGAGTGATCATGACAGTCTTGCACATCTCACCCATTCAAAGGATATCAGCACTGCCTGCTTGTGCGATATGTACACTGGTTCATTGCTGGTCCTCTGGGAAAGAAAATTCCACTTCTTCACAAGTTGCCTGATGGTGTTGTCCTCCTAGTTGTGGGGTACTTTTGCCATGGCAGATGAATGGAATAATTCTTCAGTTCTGTTTAAACTCAAAAGTTTGTCTTTCTCACCAACAGATGTGGGTCCAATAAAAGACATTACCTCACCCACCTTGACTTTCTAATATCCTGGGACTGACATGGCTACAAGAATATATTTGTGTTACCTCATTCAAGTCAAAGGGGTTGCAGAAGTATTAATGAGTATTAAGTATTAACTTGGCCTGCAGAGCCTTTTGTTTCTGGTAATTATATGTGAGACAGAAAGAACCCAGCTTGTCTCTCAAAACCCAGACTTGACAGAAATTCATCTTTGTATTTGTGAATTGAACACACTTCACACAGAAAGCTCTGGGAGATGATAAATGTGTGAAAGCTATAGTCCCCCTTTTACAAGCAGAACCACACTTTCCAAAACTTGAAATTGTTTTCAAATTGGAAGTGGCCTTGATTCATAAAAGAACTCATGCTTCATCTACACTGCTTCCTTCTTCTGCCAGAGCCTATGCAAATGAAGTGTGGATTAGCATATTGCCGTGCTTCATTCGCATAATTAATTAGGAGCCATTTTTGCACAAGAGCCATTCTTCCTGAAAAAATGTATAGACCTCTTGCACAAAAATGGCTCCTAATTAATTATGCATATGAAGCATGACAATATGCTAATCAGTACTTTATTTGTATAGGCTCTTGTGGAAGGGGGAAGCAGTGTAGATGTAGCCTGTCAGACATATACTATAAGCATGCCAGTAACTCATGTGCACAACCTGAAGTTACAGATGTGCTTGACTTACTTTGCTTTCAGCTCCACATGCCCAGACAACTAATGCCCAGGGAAACTATCTTCTTGCAGATCAATAATTTAATTTAAGTGCAACAACTCTAAGTCAGATCCTGATGCCAGTGAGGCAGCTGCCTTTGACTTCAGTGAAGCTAAGATCTGACCCAAAGATTTTGATCCTTAAAAGACCAGTCCAGAGCAAAGCATCAGTCCAGAGCAAAGTCAAGTCCACTGCATTCACTGTGCTAGTATTGTGGTCCTGTGGCTGTTCCATATCCCAGGCATCAGAGGAGGTTCCCACAGTCCCTCTTAACAGCTCCTTCACTTATGCTTGATCTTCATGTCATTGACTTCCTTGCTATCTCTTTTATGCAGAGCTCCCTTCTTATATATGAGCCAATCTACCCTTTCCTTATTCAAATCAATACTTAAAAAATATAGCTATCCTTGAAAACCATGAATAATCCAAAGTAAAAGTGTTTAGCCTAATTTATTTGTAGATCGGATGGTCACTTAAGTTCACCCTGTGTTCTAAGTGTTTAAATTATACTATCTAGAGCAGGGGTGGGCAATAATTTTTGCAGGGGGGCTACTTCACAAATTTTGATAAGTGGTCACAGGCCGGCTCTGTCCCAGAAGGGACAGTGTCTCAGGTGGAAAGGGGTGGTTCCCTTTAGGTGCTGCATGCCCCTGGCAGGGGGAGGAGACTGTGCACTTCCCCGTCCCTAGGTCTGGATTGGTCTGGGGTCAGGGGAGCAGCAGGGTGGGTTGAGGGCCGGATCAAACAGGTTGGTGGGCCAGATTTGGCCCACAGGCTGTATCTTGCCCACCTCTGATCTAGAGAGTGAATTCCCTGGGGGGCAGAAAATGTGTTTTCCGCACACAGTGGTACTGTCTGGGTTATAAGCATTGGTGACATAATAGAAGTATTAGGGTTGTTTATTCACTTAAAAGGTTAAGCCTTGCTGTGTAGACACAACCCTAGGGCTACACAGCAGGTCTTACACAGCAGGGCTTAACTCAAAATAAGATACGCAAATTGAGCTACCTCAATTGTGTGGCTTATATTGAAATTGAAATGGGGACCGTCTACACAGCACTTATTTCAAAATAGAGCACTCGTCCTCCGACTTCCCTTACTCCTCATACAATGAGGGTTACAGGAGTCAGAGTAAGAAGTCCTCTAGCAGGACAGTATTTTGACATTATTTCAAAATAACTGCATGCTGTGTAGACACGGACTAAGTTATTCCGACATAACACTAGTTATTTCAAAATAATGTTGTTGTGTAGATGTTCCCCTAAAGTAATGATATTCCTTGAAAACCAGGCTGAAAAGGAATGATGTGGATATGAGAGAGACGCAAAAAAAGAACACTCAAGATGGAGCTTCTGTAAACAGAGTACCAATCCAGTGTCACACTGAATATATTTACAATACACGTAAGTGCTCTGAGTTTGAAAATGCCATTGATTCCCAATTCAATTCACTTAGATGACCATATTGAGTTGTGTTTCATGTCTCTGTACAAGACAGACAGGTCTTCTGTAGTACATTTGTATTTTCTACTGTTTCCAGAATCAGTTTGATGGCAACATTGAATTCCAGGACATCCATTTTGTGTACCCTACAAGACCTGAAGTTCAAGTTTTGCAAGGACTCAGCCTGAAGGTTAATAAAGGGCAGACACTAGCCTTGGTGGGGAGTAGTGATTGTGGGAAAAGCACATCCATTCAGCTTCTGGAAAGATTTTATGACCCGATCGCAGGACAAGTGGTAAGAAAAGGTTTTTGCAGCTATTAATAACTCTTAGGCTGCATCTCGACTGGCAAGTATTTTCCAGATCTCTACACTGGCCGCTTGATTTTGCACAAAAGCACTGACGTTCTACTGTCTGAAATAAGTGCTTCTTGCGCAAATGCTTTGACGTTTCCGTTCGGGCAAAAGCCCTTTTCCGGAAATGTTTTTGCACAAGAGGGCCGGTGTAGACAACTAAAAACTGTTTTGCGTAAAAAAGCCCCGATGGCGAAAATGGCCATCGAGGCTTTCTTGCGCAAAACTGCGCCTAGATTGGCACGGATGCTTTTCTGCAAAAGCACTTTTTGCGGAAAAGCATCCGTGCCAATCTAGATGCTCTTTTCTGCAAATGCTTTTAACGGAAAAACTTTTCTGTTAAAAGCATTTGCGGAAAATCATGCCAGTCTAGACGTAACCTTAGAACTTATTGAGATTTCCTTCTGAGTATTTTACAGACATCAAATCTTCCATACAATGCCCCTCTGGAGGTGTATCAGTGCTGTTATCCCCATTATAAAGGTGTGGGTGCTATGGAGAAAACTTGGGACTTGCTTAAGGCAGAGCTAGGAGTAGAACACAGGTTGAGGTCTAATTCATTATTTGATGAAAATAGGAGGTTTAAAAAAAATAGCTTTCAGGGATGACTCAATGGATGTTAGAATAAATGTACAAAGATGTGGATTTTTATTAGAGTTCTTCAATCTTCTAGATCTCATCATGTGGTACAGTGGCCCATCGTGTGCTACACTGGCATTTCCATAGCTGGGTCTGCTGGAAGCCAGCAGTGCAGACATCACAAAAAATAATACTAAGGCGAGGAAAATGTTATCTGAACTTCTTGAATATTCAGAGAGTTTTAGTTCGGTTCAATTTTGGATGAAAGTTCTGGTCATCTATTGTTTGACCAGAGCTGGTTCACCTACTCCTTTCCTTTTACAGTAGCCCTGACACAGGTCAGAGGATTTTACAGATTCATGTTTCACGTTTGAATTATGCACCTGAGAAGGAGTATTGCATTCTGCAGGGAATTATTTGTCTCCTTTTCTGTTTCTAGTTTGCAGACGGGTTCAATACTAAGGCTTTGAATTTGCAATGGTTAAAGTCCAAATTAGGTATTGTGTCACAGGAGCCTATTTTGTTTGATTGCAGCATTGCTGAAAATATCCAGTATGGAGACAATAGTAGGATTGTCAGTCAGGAGGAATTGAAGAGGAAGCTAAAGCAGCAAATATTCACACCTTCACAGAAAATCTCCCAGAGGAAAATGAAAATGTCTTTCCATTCTCAGAGGTTGTGTGTGTAAATATTAAGTGGGACTTATCTAAAACAATCTCAGTGACTCCCATGAATAAAAAACAATATGCGCTTTTGTTTTAAATAAAGTTTATTTAATTGTGTATATAGTTCTGAAGAGGAAAATAGTAAGCTGAAGTTTAAAAATGTAACTTGCAGTATGTCTGAACAAATTTGCAGTCATAATTAGCTCCTTCAAACACAATATCTGAGCTCCAGTTTTCTTGTTTTCCATTAGCACCATGATGTTATATAACATCTATAAAAGATGCAATCAATTCTACACCTTTATTTTAATTTCCTTATAAACTACCAATTATTTTCCCTTTTCTGGCCGAAGCTTTCTCTAATTTTAGCCTTATCTGAAAGATTTTATATTAAAACATTTCCAGTGCATGTTAATCTTCATTTTTGTTATGAACTTAGTTCTCAAAGTAGAGAAAGGCCTTGGAAAAGCCCAAAGAAATCAGGCTTCATGTAAAATGTCCTGAAATGGAAATGAAAAATGCTGGCATTATTTCTTTTTCATTGCCATCTAATTTTTGAAAATATATACTAAGAAGAAAATTTAGATGTACAAGAAATAAAGGCTCACATCCTAAGTGTGAGTTCCTAGGGACATGAAATTATAAATGTCTCTTGAAATCTTTGGCTATGTCTAGACTGCCCCCTCTTGCACAAAAAAAATGCAAATGAGGCAAAGCATGGAATATCACCACACCTCATTTGCATAATTAACGAGGCTCCATTTTTGCACAAGAGGCTTTTGCACAAGAGCCAGTCTCTTGGCCAAAAACAGAGCCTCATTAATTATACAAATGAGGTGCAGCGAAATTCCACGTTTTGCCACATTTGCGGGGGGTTTTTTGTGCAAGAGGGGGCAGTCTAGAAATAGCCTATATATACAAGTGCAAATGTCTTTGACTAGTCCTGTCAGTAATTGCACCATTTGGGGGTTACTCTCTTTCTAAAGCTAAAATGAATTTTCACTATAGGGCTTTTATCAATACGTGTAGCTATAGATATCCATTTTGATTCAAACATTTAATAAAATCTTATACAATTTTAATTTTTATTAAAACAATTGCATTATTTTTTTTCTTTTAAAGCGGAAATGTTTAAGATAGCATACTTGTCATAGCAGAGAATGTAACTTTCTGTTTCTAACTTTCCTTCACAATGAATACTAACTTTTCCAGAAGTATAATATTCATGTGGGTGACAAAGGCACACAGCTTTCTGGAGGTCAGAAACAAAGAATAGCAATTGCTCATGCTCTAGTTGAGAAGCCAGCGGTTCGACTTCTGGATGAAGCCACGTCTGCTCTTGACACGGAAAGTGAAAAGGTTAGTAATATGCATTGTACAAAATTGTGGGGTTCAAAAGGTTCCCTGCATAAACATGGACACTCTGCCACCCATAGCTTGCTCTCTGTCTCTGGCCTGCTTTGGCAAGGTGCAGAATGACTCTCAGCTTCTGCTGCCTAAACTGGACGGTGATGGTAATCAGCTGCCCTTGGGACTGGAGACAAAGTGGGATTTACGGCTACATCTCCATTACTATTCAGTTATGAAATCAGAGAGACTTTTAATGGGTTCACAGTTAGGCTGAGCACTTTGGAAAATCCCATTCATGACTGGCAACTTTGAGTTTGAGACAGGTGTCTTCAAACAGTGCACTGAGATCTAGTAGAATAGGCCTTGTAAGGCAAGTCACCAGCTCCTTCCTCTTCCCTTTGGCCATCAGCACTAGCAGCAAAGTGAGTCTGTTTCTGCATCACTTCCTGCTCTGTCTGGGTGAACAGATGTTGCTACATAGGCCGAGAGGGATCCACTCTGCTACTAGAACTGCTGACCAACGGGACAGAATGGAACAATGGGGAAGTTTAAATTTTGTTGTGCTTCTATCTGCTTCCCATTCCTTCGATCCACTTGCATTAAGAAGGAAAGAGGAGATGTGCAGGAGCAGCTGGCTTGGAAAAGAGGCTTCAGCAACTTCTCTGTCCCCACTGGAGATGATGTGCAAAGAAGAAAGAGTAATTAAGCTTTCCTCTGCTGCTCAGCTGGCCCAGCTTCCTCACAGCATCAACCATCTCCAGAAGAGGGAGAGGCTCCATGGGGACGAATAGATTGTTCAATTGGATGGTGATTCAGTAAACGTATAAAATGCCACTGTGCAAACCACCATTCAGTTGTGAGCCAGATGTCAGGTTCCTGAATTTTAGATTTTTATGGAAAAGAAGTGTCTGGCATTGCTGGCGCTGTCAATGAAAGTGCAACTCGTATTCATGTCTATATAGTTGGCTGGTCTGCTTTCGTCAAAATGATCTAAGTACTGTCCATGTCTCACTGACAATACCCTGGACAAGTAGCTATGGGAGAGGGGATGGGATGGGGACTAGAGGCTGCTTCCAACTACACATCAAATTTAGAGAAACTAACAGATAGCATGTAGTATCAAATATAATACAAATATTTGGTAAGCAGCCACAGACATTGCATTATGCCTTCGCAAATTAGTTGTGTTTCATGGTAAATCCAAGGTTTATGTTGATCCAAACAAGATTGTTCTGGACCTCATTCTGATAGTCCCTGTTCACAAGAGTACTCTCAATGAAGTCAATGGAATTAATGACACAAGTAATAGTTGTAGAATCAAACCTCTGTGTTTGAGGCCTCCATCATTCATGGGAAGCCCTGACTCCTCTACTCAGTGAGGAATACTCAAGTGAAAAGGAATAGTGATCCCTATGAAAGGGAAAAATCTCCAAGTAATAACAAGTTTTTCATTGCATCTCTGTGCAGATTGTCCAGAAAGCCTTGGACAATGCCAGGAAGGCTCGAACCTGCATTATTATTGCTCACCGCTTGACAACTATACAGAATGCTGATGTCCTAGCAGTGATTCATAATGGAAAAGTAGTGGAACAAGGGACTCACAGCCAGCTGCTGGCGAAGGAAGGACATTACTATGCACTTGTAAATGCACAAATGTCTCATCAGATTAATTTGTAAAATTTAATGTTATTCATATAAATGCACACACAAAACCTACAGCTATGTAGTAGTAAGGATGGATGCAACTCCTTACCGAGATGTCTGCAGATTCAAAACACATGCAAATCTAGCACAGTCAGAACCAGAGAGGAGGCATTTTCTTTCATTGGGTCACAGCTTTCGTGTTATTTAATCCTATTGGTAAATTCTTTCGGGACATGTTGGTTTATTTTAAACCGTTTTTAAATTTATGACTAAAAGTCTTACCCAGAACTACATATTGACAATGTAGATCGAAAATTCTTTATAAACCATGCTAAATAAATCTATATTACTGACCTTTCAGAACATAATGGTTCATTTGAAACCAGTAAGGCTATTTCATAAAGACGTAATAATAAATATTTTAGACCCAAATGACCATGAGGGTTCCCTTTGTAGCTGGCTAATGTTAATAGAAATAGCTATTTATCAAAAAAGTCTGGGGTCTTTTTCATCCTATGAAATTTGATTTCAATTGTTTTTTGCTTTGTAAATGGAGTTTTAGAAATATTGAAAGATCTATTTATAGTCACAGTGGTTTATTATCAGTGTGATTTTTCCCTTCATATATCTGCCATCATGCCTAAACAACAGTTGAGGAACATATGTCATCTGCTTATATGGGAGAGAGAGAGAGAGACTCTGTGTTGAGTTTGCTTCTAGGAAACGCAAGTTTTGATTTTCAAGGAAAAAAACAAAACCATGTTGGGTTTGGTTTAATATTTACAACCTACAGGAGCTTGGCATATTTCACACTTTCAGATGTTGCTGCTCACTTGTAACAGATAAAAATGAAAAATAATTAAATTCTTCTTTGCTCTTTTAGTTATTTTCCTGCCTCTAGGTCTATGAGGGAATCAAAATGTAAAAACATATACATTTGCCTTCAGTGTTGTTGAAATATATGTGGCCACTTATCCCCATTCATCCTCACCCCAATCAGTCTCAGCAGCTACCAGGAAGCCACTATGTGCCGTTGAGCCTCTGTAGACACATAGGCAAGGACTAGTCAGTTTCTACTGGCACCTCCATGAAATATGCCAGAAAATGACTTTGCACTTGTGATTATGGAGACATCAATAGCAGTTCTCACGGTATTTCCCCGTTACCCAAACTGGAACGAAACGTGTCCCTTTCTCAGGTTTTGTTTTAACACTGGAACCAACTGTTAAGTCACTTACAAATAAAGATGAAACCTATAACAAAGGATGTGGAAAATCATTCCAATAGTACACGAAGGTGATTGCCAAATTTAAAATAAACTAAGGCCACATGGTGTATGAACTATATAACATCTGTAGCTAGTTAATGGGATCTCATAGTCACAGTAACACAGATAACACAGAATACAGGCCAAAATACTTGACTGCGCAATCTGCTTCCAATCTAATAACTTTGAACGAGTTTTAAATAGAACTGGGCACAACATTTGAGGAGAGATGCACAATTGGATATTAAAGGGTTTGGAAAGGGCTCTGCTTTGATCAACCGACAATACATATGAACTGCTGCAACCACCAGGCAGGCAGTCCCATCATTTTGCCATCTTAGAAAAAGGTGTCAATATATGATATAAAGGAAGATGATTGTACAAATAGTGTTCTTGGCCTGGGGCTTAACAGTGTCTGTCCGTGCATTCCTTCTTGGCACTACCCAGTCACATTCAAACACATCTGTATCGCTGGGATAATAATTTTGAAATAAAAGGCTTGGAGGTATCAAGTATCAGATCAGTCTTTAAAATATTGTGGGTCTAGAACACTTACCCAGCGTTGCATATTTTAGTCTATGCATGGAGAAAGGATAGTGCTCTGGAAACCTTTCCACTCTATACTTCTGTCCTCTTAACTTAGACTTCAAAGGAGGAAATTTAGCAGGAAAATGGAAAATATGGTAACATGGGCAGGGTTCGCTTACTCTTCCACAATGCTACAACCCCCTGTATTTAAAAGAATCAATAATTATTTATTTTTAATATAACCATAATAAAATACACCAATATAAGTCTTCCATTAAAATTGCAACTCAAAGCAATAAAATACAGCACAAACAAAAAGCAAGTCCCAGACAACATAAAACAGCTTAGAAAACAGAAAACCAAGAAAACAGAACCAGTTTTTACTCCTGATTTCCAAAAGAAACTACGCACAATCAAAGGTCTGTTCAAGTGTGATGCATCAATCTAACCAGAGCTCTGTGTTGCAAGCTTTAGTAACAACCTATGGCCAAACTCTTAATAATGGGGTGGGGGTGTCCAATAATCAGCCATTTTCTCTGGCAGCATCTCCCAATTCACCATATTTCTGTCCCAGCCTCACCCCACCACTGCAGGGCACTCACTCAAGTCCAGATCAGCTGTAGATACAGGCCCAGACAGCTTGCAAACTGGTCAAGATGCTGGTCAGCAGTGAGAGGCAAAGGTGGTATTAAGCCACCTTTTCAGCTCCCAAATTCTGTGTCCAACAGGAAACAACCTGGTGCTAGACAGAGGAGCCATGCCAGATACAACAGCCTGCAGGAGCCATTTCAGGACCATCGGAGCGATAGGCTGTAAAGACATTTTCGTCCCACCCTCTTCTACCTGACATCTGACCCACATCTGCTACACTGGGTGCCAGAATAAAAACTTACTAGCACTTTGATACCACCTTTACCTCTCATCTATCGACAGAATCTTGGTCAATTCCCAGACCATCTAGGACTGCACAGCCAGAGGGTTCCCATATTTAAGAAGCCTCCTTCCCTGCCCAAAATTGATGGCTATGTGGCTAGTTTGGGGCAATTTGCATCAGGGTGGCCAGAAGCCTGGCCCACAATGCTAGCTGTCATCAGCATTCTGGATAAAACATCACGCCAGTCCTGATCATAAAACACTAATTGCCTCTCCAACCAATGGAAGAAGGGGGAAGGGCATTAATATGTACGTCACAGCTTATGTCATATTAGGGCTGAGCAAAATAGATTAGGCTGTTGCTTAATGTATGAAGTCACAATTGGAGGAAAGATGGACCAGGATCCTGGGTATAGAGCAGAAAAAGGCTTCTAAAGCAAGGAGGATCATCCCTGACTACTGGGCTCTGGGGATAAGTTCCAGGGAACCCAACAGAACAAAGAGGGGAGACTTGGAGGATCACAAATCCCTCCCCAAGCCTGAAGGTGTTTCCTGAGAGCCCCGGGGAAAGAAGCTGGGCTTCTGACCAGCCTCTTTTCCTCACAAGATGACCAAGAGGACTTGGACAATTCCCAGCAAGAGAGGATTCGGACTCAGAGCTCTCAAGAGTTCTTCAGACCTTATGGAAGGCAAGTAGCAAAAGGCTTCACCAAAGAGTGTCTGTGTGCCCAAAGGCCTAGGGACTCTGGAGACAGGAGGAAAAGGCTCACAGCATCATCATCCTAGAGCTGGGAACAGTCAAGTGTGCTCGCTGAAGGTTCCAGCTGAAACCCTAATGAGGAACCATGTTCTTGTCCAGTCAGATAGCACAATGATTGTCGAATATTGAAACAACCAATGGGGAACAAGGAGTCTGACCTGCATTCTGAAGCAATAGGGAATAACCAAGGGGATGGTACAGTTGTTCCTCCCCCCGCCTCCAAATCAATCCACATTGCTTGTCTGGTGGCACCTCTGAGAGTGCCAAATCTGGGTGAATTGCTCAAAACCAGGGCCACCTACAGCCCAAGACTGGGGTTCTTCCCTACAAGGCACCAAACCAGCCACACGGAACACTTCAGCTATCACTCTGGCCAGCAAGCAAAACAATGGACTCACAAGCAAAACTGTTTAGACACCCTAGGTTGTTCTCTGTGCCACAACCAGCCCTACATTTATACAGGTGAAAGATTATAAAACCCAATCTCACCAACTCCAAATAGGTTCTCCCGGTTCCAAAGGAACAGCCACAGTCCCAAGTCAATTTATACCTTGGATCTTACCCAAAAGAGCATGCTGTGTCAATCCTAAAATCTAAAGGTTGATTAATAAAAAAAGAAAGAAAAGGTTGAGAGTGAGATTGTTACAGCTCTGCTAAGTGCCTGCATCAAGAACTTGATGATTTACATATCTAATGTATTTTAACAAACTGCCAACTTAAAAGTCTCTGTCAGGATGGGCCATCAAATCCTTCTGGACCCTCTGTCCTTCCCAGTGGTGCTTCTGGAGCGGAGGGCACGAGTGAAGACAAGATGGAGGCACCGTCATGATACTTCTATAACCCTGTCCATGCAGAGGGAAAACCCATTCCTCTTCTGGGTGCTGGTCCCTCCCAAAATGGGCTGATCACATGACTCACCAACCAGTTTCCTTCCTTTTTAGGCAACAAGCCATGTAGTCCCCGGATATGTTCTTCTCAGGCAAGGGCCCATTGTGTGCTTCTCATGTGTCATTTGGCAACATTTCAGAGCCATTGTCCATCCAGGATTGAGCAATCCCCAGTCCCAGCAGAAAACATTTAAAATACAAATATAAAGCCCATATTCATAACTTTACACACACAGATTGTACATGAGTAGCCTAGATAGAGTCAGCAAAGCGTAAGCTTTCATTTTGACACCTCACATGGCCCATTTTGCACCAAATTTGAGGCAAACATACAACAGTGGGTGCAACAGTAATCTGCCTGCTCCCATTAAAATCCAGTAACGTGTCAGGGGGCCTGAACCAAGACAGACTGGCTCAGAAGGCACAAGGTCAACAACTCCAAGCAGTGTTTGAATCAGGAGTTTGATCTCATCATTCAGGTGTTCAGTCTCCCTTCAACCAACTTATTTACAAATCGTATTAACAAAAAGAGGCCAAAATACTTTACGAGAGAGACAGACCCCAGAGCCATGGACATAGATGCCTTACTGCAGTTACCCTCAAGTCATACTTTACGTACTGGGGGTGAAGACGAGGTGGTCCAGAAAATAACATGAGAACAGGTGACAGTAATTCTTTAAATTCCTCATTGTGTAAGGAGATTTCTGTTCTTTGACTTGATAGAGCTGACACTGGCGCACCCACTCTGGTGGCCCTAGACACTGGAAATACTCTTGCAAGGTCCTCTTCTTCATCCAGACCTGGAAAAGGTTTGACTAACAGCCTGACTATTGAGACAGAAGTGTAAGAAGTCCTTATTCTGTCTTCCTGAGTCATCAAGATGTTGTTTTTATCTAGGACTCTAAAAGCATTCTCCTCTCTCTGTTCCTAGGCTCTATAACTGGTGCCAAGAACATAGTGCAAATTCAGAGATCCTGGAATAGTCCCTTACTATTTGTAGCATCTTGGGCTCCTTGGCATAGTCCACAGGTAGCCAGACTTCCTCAAGCCATCTGACTAACCAGATTGGCAGTCAAGCCACTCTTCCCAAGTGGAACCTACCACTAGCTCTGAGTGCCACAGGAATCCATGCATTCAGATCTCTGACTTCAGCGTTAGCATTTCATTTACCCATGATGACTTGTTTCTCAATATCAGTCACATCTGCCCGGTGAATGGTGAGACTGGCAACCTTATCTGTTTCTCCTGGGGAAATTCTGTGCCACTATGCAATGCAGAGTTTTGCAGAAATTAACGTTGTGCTGATGCCGAATTTCCTTTCCCCAAGTGAATGTTCTGCAATGCTGTTGGTTGCCACTAGGAGCTGCTGGACTCAACAGAGCCCAGCTCACACCTAGAAGACACTGCTATCTTCTGCAGAGGCAGAAAGTAGCCAGGAAAAAAAATTGGACTATGGTATGAGTTCACAAAAAGGGTGGGGAAGGAGCTTCTTATATACCAAACTCTTGTTTTCATAACCCTCCCTACATCAAATCCTTGCTCGCTACTTCCTAGACATCCAGAATCATGGGAGATACTAAAAGCTGCAGAATGAGCAATTTCTTACGAACAATTTCATTTGAGTAAGGAGCATCTCCCTCCCACTTTTAAGGGCTCATGAGATAGCAAGTGGAATTGTTACCATACAGCTGTTTTTCCTTGGTTTACTGTACATAGTTGTTTCATTGTCTCTAGATTATGTTGGTAATAATGATGTCATGCAAGTTTGACAGCTTGAGAAAAACTGAGGCAGTGTGGGGCCTGGCCAGAGGAGAGCTGCCCAGATGTCAGCATTGTGGGGACTGTTGCAGACTGGAAATTATTGGTAAGAACTTTTTTGTTCTTCACTCCACTTCACAAGTGTCAGGATGGCCTGAAGCCATTTACCTGTACAAACAGTACTATATCCACCAACAAGTTTGGTTGCATAGTATTTTTTCTGCAACCAACATAATCATTTACTGCCTCTGTCACCCACTGATGCTATTGCCTGCTTGTCTCTGATGAGATCATCCTGCCAAAATGTTTCCAGCTGGCCTGAATCAAATTAGTGAGCATTGGTTTCCATGTGGGCAGAGGAAGGGATGTAAGTGCAGTTGAACGTGGAGATACACAATATTCTACAACTGGATGGGTTTGGCAACACCAAGAATGCATGAAGTGCTGTGAGAAGATGATATTACTACTAATTTATTTGTATCACTGCGGTACCTAGGAGTAATAGTCATGGACAAGGACCCCACTGTGCTAAGTGCTGCACAAACACAGAACAAAAGGATAGTGTCTGCAAAGGGACCTAGGATGACAAATGGTTCTGTGCCAAACAGAGAACTTGCCCATTTCATATTAAGCTGTGCCAAAGCCTCAGAACTCCTGCCTCTTTCTGGGGCAACATCCAATGTAGAAGTGCCTAGCAGCTCAATCATGAGGTCTGTGGGAAATGTGGCAGAGAGACTATGAATATGAGCTAAACATACCAGAGGGAGATGGAATGGGACCTGGAGAGGAGACAGCCAGTGTATTGTGAGGATCGCTTTGACGCTCTCGCAGGACCCAGACACAGATGCAGAGATGGCTCAGCAGCCAAGCCAGCTCAGCAGGAAGAGATGTAATCGGGAAACTTGGAGCTGCTAACAGCAGTCAGGAAAGTTCTTCTAAAGTGTACTGGTGGGGCTCAGTGTGCAACCTCCCGGATCTCATGAGTGCTGCCATTCATGTTGGTGAAAGGGCAGATAGATGACAATAAAAGTGCCCACCTCCCCTCACTGCATCATTCCTTCACAAGCAGCAGCTGCCAAGATGTCCCAATTGCACCTCACTCCCCCTCCCCCTGCTGGTCACTCCAGCTGAAATACTTCTGAGTTAGTTCCCCCTTGACATTTCACTTCCAGCCGCATGGGCCACTGATTCTGGGTAAGTGAAATTGACAGCCTCAGCATGCATCGTGGTTGGCTGACCTATGATAAGGGGTCAGAATGAAAATAATGGTCAAGAGGCTGTGGGGAATGCCACAGGGCAATACAGAAACTGCAATGCCAAGCTTCGTTTTTGAAGAGAATTTTAATTGCAAGAGATTGACCAGAGCACATTGATACTGCTTGCTATCTCATTTGACCAAAGCATCTTTGATCCTTGATCCTTCTAGGATCCCTTGAAAAGGCTAACTTATGCAGGGCTAACTTAGGGCAAACAGGAATATTAAAAGTCAGCTCATAAGTGACCAGAGAAGCTAGCAAAAGGGAGAGTTTTGTGAGGAAATGTAAAGCGGGAACGTGAGGGCCAGATATGCTAACTAAGGGCATGTCTACACAGCAGGACTAAGCTCGAAATAAACTACGAAACTTGAGCTATGCTAATTGAGTAGCTGTTGGCACTGTCTACACAGTGGTAATTTCAAAACAGAGCACTCTTCCCCCAACTTCCCTTACTCCTCATGCAATGAGGTTTACAGAAGTCAGAGTAAGAAGCCCATTATTTCTAACTAACTAACTAACTAACTAACTAACTAACTAACTAACTAACTAACTAACTAACTAGTAGAGTTAGGGTTAGGCTAACCTGGCAGAGCTCCCGCCTCATTTCTAGCTTGGACCAAGCCCAACTGTCCCGCTCAATATTAGGGACCTCACTCTATCGTCCCACAGGAAAAGTTTATATATATTTGTTAGTCTCTAAGGCTACATCTACACTGCACCATAGTTCGAAATAATTTATGCAATTTGAGCTATTTCAATTTTGTTATTTTGGGAGTTATTATTTTGAATTTGGTTATTTGGAAATAATTTCCTAGTGTGGACATGCCCTGGGAGTTGACCTTGTCTGTGAAGGCAAATAAAGCATTGAGTACTTCAGCTTTTCCCACATCATCTATCACTAGGGGTATGTCTACACTAGAAAGTTAGTTCGAACTAACGTCCGTTAGTTCGAACTAACTTTCCTAGGCGCTACACTAGCGCTCCGTTAGTTCGAACTTAATTCGAACTAACGGAGCGCTTAGTTCGAACTAGGTAAACCTCATTTTACGAGGACTAACGCCTAGTTCGAACTAGCTAGTTCGAACTAAGGGCTGTGTAGCCCTTTAGTTCGAACTAGTGGGAGGCTAAGGCTTCCCAGGTTTCCCTGGTGGCCACTCTGGCCAACACCAGGGAAACTCTATTGCCCCCCTCCCGGCCCCGGAGCCCTTAAAGGGCCACGGGCTGGCTACTCACTTTGTGCCAGTTGCAAGGCTGCAAGCACCCGTGCCTGCACAGCCTGCACCTGCCACAGAATGAGCCAGCCATCCGAGGGTTCCCAGCCCTCCACTGCTCCCCACGACCAGCCTGGCGGCTCCCGGGAGCCTGCCCGGGGGCGCAAAAGGCGGGCGCCCGCCTGGTCAAGTGCGGAGATCGTGGACCTCATCGAGGTTTGGGGGGAAGCCTCCAATGTCCACGATCTCCGCACTAGCCACCGGAACGCGGCCGTCTATGGACGCATGGCTGCCAGTCTGGCCGCCAGGGGCCACCAGCGCAGCCGGGAGCAGGTGCGCTGCAAAATTAAGGACTTGCGGCAGTCCTACTCCCGGGCCTGCCTGCCAGGGGCTGACCCGGAGGCCTGCCCCCACTTCCATGCCCTGGACCGCATCCTGGGGCCTCATGCCGTCCCTGCCCCCCGGGACGTGATTGACCCCGGGGCAGAGGGACCGCTCCTGGACACCGAGGAGGAGGAAGAGGGCTCTGAGAGCCAGGAGCCTGCCGCCAGCCTTCCCAGGACCCGGGACCCCCGAGGCACCCCACAGAGCCGCTCGCCTGCATCATCAGAGGCCGGGGAGGCGTCCACCTGTGAGTACCCTCGTGTTCCCCTTATGTGTACGGGGGGCTGGGGCGAGAGGGAGCCCCGGGACCGTGCGCCTGGGCCTTGCCCACCACGGAGCAGCAGCTGGGGATCCTGCAGGGGCCCTGGCCTTGCAGAGGGGAGCTGGGTTTCACACACCTGGGCCCCTGGGGTCATTGACCGCTGGTCTTCTTGCACCACAGCTGCAGCACCGGGGCCTGCAGGGCGCACCACACCGCCTGCAGCAGCCGCCCGCACCCGGGCAAGCAGGTCAGCCAGGAACCAGGAGGACTACCAGAGGCGGCATCTCCGGTTCCTGGACCGACAGCTCCGTCTCCAGGACCACTGGGTCCAGGAGGACCTCAGGCTGCGCCAGAGGAGTCTGGAGGCCCTGGAGGAGCAGGGCCGTGCCCTGTGAGGCCACCTCCAGAGCCTGCTGGACCGCTTCCCGTTTCCTCCTCCCCCTGCTCCCCCCCCTGCTCCCCCTCTTGCTCCCCCTCTTGCTCCCCCTGCTCCCCCTCTTTCTCCCCCTCTTGCTCCCCCTGCTCCCCCTGCTCCTCCTGCTTCCGCTCCTGCTTCCTCCACACCCCCTGTCCTCTCTGCCCCCCCCCCACAACCATTCCCCACCGACGCCCCCGGACCCGCAGTGTGGCGAGACGGGAGAGGCAGCCGGACTCCCACCCCTGAGCTTTCCTTTCCCTTCCTCCCTTCCCTCCCCTCCCCTTCCAGCTCCCTCGTCCCAGGTTTCCCCCTCCCTTCTCCCACCTTCATTCCTCCCTCCCCCACCCCAGTTCTGTGAAATAAACAGACGTTTTTGTTGGAAAAACAGGTGTCTTTATTTGACAGTAGGTAGGGAGGGGAAAGGGGAAGGGGGGGGTAGGGTGGAAGAAGGCCCCGGTGGGGCATGCAGGGAGAGGTCAGTCCTCCTCCTCCTCCACCTGGAAGCTCTCCCGCAGGGCTTCCCGGATCCGGATGGCCCCCCGCTGGGCTTCCCGGACGGCGGCGGTGCGGGGCTGACCGTAGTGTCCAGCCATGCGGTCAGCCTCAGCCATCCAGGCTGGCAAGAAAGCCTCCCCCTTCCGCTCACACAAATTGTGGAGCACACAACATGCCGCCACCACGGGAGGGATGTTGTGCTCGGCCAGGTCCAGACGGGTGAGGAGGCATCGAAAGCGGGCTTTCAGTCGCCCGAAGGCCCCCTCCACCACGATGCGGGCCCTGCTCAGCCTGTTATTGAAGGCCTGGCGGGAGGGATTGAGGTGCCCCGTGTAGGGCTTCATGAGCCACGGCTGCAGTGGGTAGGCGGCATCCCCCACCAGGCAGACGGGCATGTCCACGTCCCCGACCCTGATGTGGCGGTCGGGGAAGAAGGTCCCGTCCTGCAGCCGCTGGCACACGGAGGAGTTCCGGTACACCCGTGCGTCGTGTGCTTTGCCGGACCAGCCCACATTTATGTCCGTGAACTGTCCCCGGTGGTCACACACGGCCTGCAGGAGGATGGAGAAGAACCCCTTGCGGTTCACGTACCGGGACGCCTGGTGTTCCGGGGCACGGATGGGGATGTGCGTCCCGTCGATGGCCCCCCCACAGTTGGGGAA
This sequence comes from Pelodiscus sinensis, assembly GCF_052426305.1. NCBI lineage: Eukaryota > Metazoa > Chordata > Testudines > Trionychidae > Pelodiscus > Pelodiscus sinensis. Next base: position 203,546,599 of record NC_143053.1, read on the forward strand.
GCCGAGGGCGCCGAATCCCTGGATGACGGCATCCGGGTCGGCGAGGCGGACCACCCTGCGGAGCAGCACCCGGTTGATGGCCTTGACCACCTGCGGAGAGAGACACAGCAAAGCGTCAATCAGTGGGGCGCCCGGGTGGCTGGGAGCGTGCGTGCCCTGGCAGTGCCCCGGGCCCCACTCCCGGAAGCAACCCCCCTGGCGGCGTGTAGTACGGCCGGGACAGCCCGACCCCTCCGGTGCGGGGCGCTTTCGCCTCCTCCCGCCCCCCCCTTTGTCCCTGGGGCAGCCCATCCCCTCCTCGCAGCCCCCCTCCTCCCCGGCTCGGTGGCCGACGAGCGCCGTACCTGCATGAGCACTGCTCCGACAGTGGATCTCCCCACGCCGAACTGGTTCCCGACGGATCGGTAGCTGTCCGGCGTGGAGAGCTTCCAGAGGGCGATGGCCACCCGCTTCTGGAGGGGGATGGCGGGCCTCATGCGAGTGTCCCTTCTTTGCAGGGCAGGGGCGAGCCACTCGCAGAGCTCCAGGAAGGTGTCCCTCCTCATCCTAAAGTTCTGGGTCCACTGTCGGTCGTCCCAGCGCTCCAGGACGATGCGGTCCCACCAGTCGCTGCTGGTGTCCAGACGCCAGATGCGGCGGGGCACGCCGGTGCCGGGGCGCCGCCGCGGCTCCTCCACGGCCCCCAGGGCGGCCAGGCGGAGAGGCAGGGGGCTGACGTTCCCCAGGTGGTGCCAGGCAGCCTCGAGCCATTGCTGGCAGGCTTGCAGCAGCAAGTCCAGAAAGTGCACCAGAAGGTGCAGGGCGAGCCGTGGCTCCATGTTGCCACCTGCGGCGGTCCCCCCCGAAGGGAAGCACCGACACAGATGGGCACAGAGACCGACGCTTTGCTGTCCCTCGGCGAGGTTGGCAAGCAAGCAGGAAAAGCTGAGAACCGGCTGTCCAGGGGGGTCCCTTTAAGCACGAGCCTCAGATAGCCTCAGACAGCAGCCACACAAAGCAACTGCTGACCTGATGCCCTGCCAGAACCGGTTTCAGCTGCCCTTAAATGCCCCCCTGCGCCCAATCAGTGTGGACGCGCTAGTTTGAACTAGCAAAACGCTAGTTCGAACTAGTTTTTAGTTCTAGATGCGCTAGTTCGAACTAGCTTAGTTCGAATTAACTAATTCGAACTAAGTTAGTTCGAACTAGCGCTGTAGTGTAGACGTACCCTAGGTTATTCCCATCATTCAGTAAGGGTCCCTCACCTTGCCTGTAGAAACCTTTCTTGTTATCCTTCACAACCCTTGCTAGCTGCAATTCCAATTGCACTTTGATCTCCTGATTACATCCTTGCATTCTCGATCAATATATTTCTTGATACTTCTTGTCCATAAAAATCTAAAATTCAGGAACCTGATATCTGGTTCACAACTGGTTTGCATGTTGGCCTTTTACACTTCTACTGTATCACTATCCAAATGAACAGTTTACTCATCCCCATGGTGTTTCTCCTTCTCCTGGAGATGGTTGATGCTATGAGGAAGCTCAGCCAGTTGAGCAGCAGAAGAAATCTTAATTGCCGTTTCTTCATTGCATGGCATCTCCAGTGAGGAAGAGGAGGTTACTCATCTGTGCAGTATATTGTTTGAGATGAGTGTCCCTGTGGGTGCTCCACTCAGGTCAAGGTGCATCCCAATGCCTTCAATCAGAGATTTTGATAGCAGTCTGTTCCCCCCCCCCCCCCCCCCCGCTTGGGCCACACATGCACTCTGCCTGCCTCATGAGCTGTCACTGTTTAAATAACATGTGCCTGGCCAGGGATCCTCAGTTCCTTCTCTACAAGAGGTGAGTGTGAGATGTGAAGTACAGGGGAGGAGGGCAGGTAGTGGAACCTTATTAAATTTCATTTTATTTACTTCAGATCGTTTCTCTGGTATGTCCAGATCATTTTGAATTTTAATCCTATTTAAATCCTTGCAACCCCTCCATCTTGTGTAATCTGCAAATCTATTCTCTATGCCATTATCTAAAGCATTGATACAGCTCTTGAACAGAACTGGACTCATAACTGATCCTTGTGGGACCTCAGATGATCTGCCCTTCCAGCTGGACTGTGAATCACTGATAGCTACTCTTTGGGAAAACTTTTGCAACTAGTTATGCACCCGCTTCATAGCAGCTACATTTAGGTTGTGCTTCCCTATTTTTTTTATGAAAAGGTCATAGAAGATTATATCAAATATCGATACCTTACTAAAGTCACTATATACCATATCCAAAAGGCTTGTTACCTTGCTAAAGGAAGTGATTAGGTTTGTTTGACATAAATTGTTCTTCACAGTTCCATGCTGACTCTTGCTTACCACTTTATTATCTTCTAGGTCAGTTATGCTCAAACTTTCATATTGGTGACCCCTTTCACACAGCAAACTTTTGAGTGGAACCCCCTTTATAAATTAAAAAGAAATACTTTTCAAATATTTAATGCTGGAGGTAACACAGGTTTTTGGGGTGGAGCTGACTACTCGTGACTCCCCCATGCAATAACTTTGCAACTCCCTGATGGGTTACAACTTGCAGTTTGAGAACCCCTTATCTAGTTGTTTACAAATTGCTTAATTATTTGATCCTTTATCTTCCTGAGTATTGAAGTTAAGATGACTCTTCTGTAATTCTCCAGATGGTCTTTATTTCCTTTTTTATAGATGGACTTTATGTTAGCCCTTTTCTGGTCCTCTGGAATCTCTTCTCTCTTCCAGAGATAAATTACTAATGGCTCAGATATCTCTTCAGTTAGCTCCTTGAGTGCTGTAGAGTATATTTCATCAGGCCCTGGTGATTGAAGACATCTAACTCGTCACAGTAATGTCTAATTTGTTCATTCCTTATTTTAACTGCTGAACTTACCACATTTTCACTGGCATTCTCTGTTAGATTTTCCACCTCTACAAACCTTTTTGGTGAAAACTGAAACAAAGAGTCATTTAATGCTTCTGTCAGTTCCACTTTTTTGTTACTGTTTTTCTCACCTCATTGAGTAATGGGCTTATCTTGTCCTCGGACTTTCTCTTGCTTCTAAAGCAGCTAGAGATTTTAGGAACTCAAGTTACATTGGGACTTGGTAAAATTTTCAAACATACCTTAAGCAATGGAGGAGCCCAAATTCCATTCAGAGTCTCACATGGTGCTACTCCTGGTTAGTAAATACTGTGAAGCAGATATTCAAAAGCACCTGGTATTGAAATCCTTCAGCTGCTTTTGAAAAATCTATTTTGCAGTGTTTACTGAGCAGGAGTGTTAATTGGAGACATAGGGCATGTCTACACAGCAGGGCTAAACTCGAAATAAGCTATGCAACGTGAGCTATGCTAATTGCTTAGCTTATTTCGACTTTTGGTGCTGTCTCCATAGCAGTTATTTCAAGAGAGCATTCTTTCCCCGACTTCCCTTACTCCTCGTACAATGCGGGTTACAGGAGTCGGAGTAAGCAGTCCTCCAGCTTGACATTATTTCAACATTATGTTGAAATAACTGCTTGTGGCTAGATGTGGACTATGTTATTTCAGAATAACATCAGTTATTCTGAAATAAAGCTGCAGTGTAGACATAGCCATACTGTGCTTAGTGTAGAGAGAAGAGCCTTCTTTTTCTACTTACACATTTTTGTCTTATCTCATTTTTACTCAGAATTGAGTCACTAAAGTCGCAGGAAGCTCAATGAGTCTGAGAAACTGTGGGCTTGTTGTTTGTGGAATTTGGGGAGTAGCATCTTGGACAACTGGACAGTCTGAAAAACCTCCTTTCAAATTCCTATATCTTTTCTTGGACCATTAGTAATCATGTACACATGGTAGTAACAGTCCTAAAGACTGTAAATTAAATATGTTAAAATTGCCTTTATTTAATACCAAGTACAAGACAAATGAACAGGGAAAAATAATAAATAGATAAAACTATACTTGTTTACGCAAACTGGTTTTCTAGCCTCCCCTTGTCAAAATTTCATGGCCACATTATTTTGCTCTGTCAATAGCGGAGCTAGCAATGTGGGTAAGCATCCCACAGTATAGTGTTGTTGGAAGGCAGAGCTGATCCCTGCGCTTCTTGGGGTTCTCTCCAAGTTCTCCCATAGCATTTTCAGCTGCTGGTAGAAGCATCATGAAGAGGTCTGTGAACTGGACACCTTGTTATGCTTATAAGAAGCACACGGGTTCATTTTCGGTTTCCACTAGAAATCAGCATACCGGTAAGTGTACACACACACACACACACACACACACACACACACACGCCTACGCCTGCAGATTGTGCTCATGCCAGCCTAAAGGCCAATTAGAGTGGGTATGAGGAAGGATCTGGTTTCTGTTGATCATGATTTGATGCTCTGAGATATTGCATGATAGTAGACAAGGGATGGGAAAAGGCTTCTTGCATCCTTCTCTTCCTGTGAACTTTCTTGCAGGGCCAGCAGCAATATAGCCCTTTACTTGTATTTCTGAAATTACCATGCACACTGCGTTGCACTATGAAACGGAGTTGGTCTGAGCACTTTTTGTGTTGAGTCATACAAACAATTGATTCATGGAGTGGTGCCTCTTACTGTATACTGTGTCATTGTCACAGTTACATACCAAAAAGGGTGGTTATTACATTGAATTTCTCAAGCCTGGAACTCAGAAGCATGTGAAAGCACCAGCTCAATCCATAGTAATATTCATCTTATTCACATTTTTCTTTCTCATACAATATATTTTTAGAAAATGCATTAACTGCGTTCTTGCACATCCACAACTAGTTTGTTACTGTTGCCAAACTAGTCATTTGATGGTTGAAATACATATGACATTTCCCATGTATGTTCTTGAAAGATGAATGAGCAGAAACTTTATCCCACGATACAACACTAAAAAAGGGAAGCAAACTCCACATTTTATATGTACTACCTATACGGTGGAGTTTGCTGTCAGCACATGAAATCAATAAATAACAAAACTAGCCAATAGGAGAGATGCTCCTTACTTAAAAGTGACAGCAAACACATCCATCCCTTTTCAGTTTGCTGTGCACAAACTCAAGGAAAGAGAGCTAATCCTCATTCCATATATCTCATATTTTTCATGCTGTGAAGGAATATTCTACATGTAGCTGAGGCGAAATGAGTGAAACCAAGCATATAATACCGAATCACACATTTAATAAAGACTGCTGGAATGTTTGGCAAAATAGCTCACTAAAGCAGCATATGACATCTTAGGAGATTGGTTGGACTGGCGCAGTGAAAATGGTGAAAACCAAAAATAGTCCTGATAGGGTATTAAAACTAAATAAACAATATAATGCATCTTTTCCAGCACTTATTTACACCTGTAAATTGGGATTCATTTAACTGAAGTATACATTGCTGAACTAAGGGGCACATGCATTCTGTTAGCCAACTAGAATTTACAATTGCCTCTTCCTGTCAGTTGTTGCCATCAACCGAACAGAAAAAGTCAAAAGTGATGTTATTTAGAATGGATTAAATAAGACAAGATAGGAGTGGTGTTAAGTAGGCATGTGATTAAAAAATTGTGATTAATTATGTTAATAATAGAATGCATTTACTTAAATATTTTTGGATTTTTTATGTTTCAGTATATTAATTTAAATTACAACACAGACTACAAGCTGTATAATAACTTTATTTTGATTACAAATATTTGTACTGTAAAAAACAAAAGAAACAATATTTTTCAATAGTATGATCTCTTTTTTCGTGGCAGATGTAGAATTCCATATAAAAAATAGCTGCATTCAGAAATAAAACCATGTAAAACTTTAGAGCCTACAGTGCAGCTAGTTCACCTTCTGCAGCTGATCGCTCAAACAAGTGTTTCCATTTGCTAGACATACTGCTGCCTGCTTCTTGTTTACAGTGTCACCTGAGAGTGAGAACAGATATTTGCATGGCACTCCCCTGGCCCTACTCTTCATAGATTGGAACAAGTAAAAACACACAAGAGCTTATCTGTGGGAACGCTCTGAAGGGCTTTGGCCAGGCAGAGAGGGATCCAATCCCCTGTCCATTTATTACTCAGCCTCAGTCCATTTATTACTCAGTCCTGCTTAGCTGTCCCTGCGCTGTGGGCAGACCAGCGTAGGGTGCCTGCTGCCACAAGTGACTCAGTAGCCCTCCCTGCAGCGCCCAGACTGGCTCACGCAGAGCACAAGGCCTCTTTGTCCAGCCCTCCCGCCTCTTTCTTTGAAAAGTGATGCGGGGCCCTGTTCCCGCCCCCTTCTGGAAAGTTACTTCAGCGCAGCAGTAGCGGGTGTCATTCGGGAGGGGAACTCCCAGTAGGCGTGCGGTTAGCAGGCCAAGAGGGAGGAAAAAAGTGAGCAGCGGCTGGCCGGTGGCGCATGCAATAGCAAAAGCGGGGGAGGGCGGGAGAAGGAATTGAGGAAGCCCACATACCCCACCCGAAAAGCAGAGGCGCGCTGCGCAGGGATGGGGCGGGGGGCGAGGAGGGAAGGAGCCGCGCGGGGAGGAGGGGAAGGTACCGACAAAGCAAGCAGCAGCAGCAAGCTGGGCTCTCTGGCGAGGCTGGTTGCAGCGCCTTGCAGACGGCGGTGTGCTGGGGAAACTGCAGCCGCTGGAAGAGCCTGCCAGAGCCGTGGTATGTAGAGACACCTGTCTATAGGAGGAGGTGGGGCAACTGCGCCAGGTCCCGCCTCCCAGGGGCATGCGGAGGACAGGGAGGAGCTGCTCCTGTGCCCCCTCCCCGTTTATTTCTCTCTCTCTCTCTCTCTTTTTTTTCCTGCAACCCTTTGGGCTCCTGCTGCTCGCTCTCAGTCCTCTTTTTTGGGCTGCTGATGTGGGCTGCTGGCTGCCACAGGGCCCTAGTGCTCCCCGACCTCCCTAGTGCTGCTCTAGCAGGCAGCTTGCACAGGGCAGCCTGACCTGGTCTGCCCCTGCTCTTCCACGCTTCCGCCTTGGAGGGACAGACCCTTCCCTTGTCTCCTCCAGTCCGGGGCCCCCTCCCAGCACAGGTGAGTGCCAGTAGCCACCCATAGCACAAAACGGGTGTCCCCCAGTGCCCCACAACACCTTCCCCTTTCACCACCCTTTCTTCCCTCTCCCAGCACTGGATGTGGGGGTGGGGGTGGGTGGCCTTGCCTCAAGGCTGGGGGGCAGCCCTCATCACTCCCAGCCTCAGGGTCCTCACCTTTTTTCAACGCTCCAGCAGCAGGCTTCAGCCGTGGGGTTCCTCATCCCAAGGTACCAGCACCTAAGGACCAACAATTCCACCACCACTGACCAGGATGGACAATTTACAGACAAACAGCAGAGGGTTTCCACCATTTTGTGAGCTTTCAAACTCAACCTTTCTAAGTGCCCTAAAATAAGAACATTAAGAACAGCCGTACTGGGTCAGACCAAAGGTCCATCCAGCCCAGTATCCTGCCTGCTGATAGTGGCCAATACCAGATGCCCCAGAGGGAGGGATCACAACTGATAATCCTCAAGTGATCCCTCCCCTGTCACTCAGCTCCAGAGAAACAAGCTAGGGACACCTTTCCTATCCATCCTGACTAATAGTCCTTGATGGACCTAACCTCCATGAATCTATCTAGCTCTTTTTTGAAGCCTGTTAAAGTCTTAGCCTTCACCACATCCTCTGGCATTGAGTTCCACAGGTTGACTGTGTGCTGAGTGAAGAAAAACTTCCTTTTGTTTGTTTTATCTGAATGATTACTGTGGTTGCTTGGAAATCTGCCTCCTGGGGATATCACGTAGTGGCACTAGTGGATCATTTGGCCAAAGGTCCCCTAAGTTACAGGTTGCTCCCCAAACTTTTTTCCTTCTGTTCTGTTAAACACACAATGCACTAAGTTTATCTGGATGAATCACAGACAGATGTCAGTGAAGTAGATGGTGTGAACTCACCCCAGCGTGGATTAATTTAAGGATAAATTAATCACAATCCAATTAGTCAAAAGGAGTTTTCTAAAAGATGTCTATAGGGTGCTACAATTTGTATATCATGGATAGTGGCAATTTGATTTTGTTGAGAATGTAATCTGTCTTGGGGGGAAAGCAGGAATTAGACACATGGATGCTTCCTGTGCAGGGACCAATATTAGGAGTCAGAGTGGAGAAATTAGAGGGAGAGTGGTGTGGGAGAAGTGATTGTGGGGAGGGAGACGAGTGGGATGGTGGGAGGGGAAGGAAGAAAAATTGGGGGTTCACGTGAGGAAGACATAACACCATCCAGTTCTTCCAGTGCACCTCTAACCCTTTTCACTCCTCATGCCTGTACTTTGCTGCTCCTCCAGAGTCCAGTGCACTCCTGCTCTGCACTCCAACCCCCCTCCTGCCCCCCAAGCTAGCATACAATGGCTAGTACTAGCAGGTACAGAAACAAATGGAGAAAATTCGGGTGCTATGAGAATTCATCCCTGAAGGAACAAGTCCCATGAGGGCAGGGGACTGGACTCGATGACCTCTCGAGGTCCCTTCCAGTCCTAGTATTCTATGATTCTATGATTCTTAGTACTGTACTTCAAGCCTTTCAGTTTCTTAAATCACTTGATAGTGTGTTCCTAAACATGCAATAACACACAAGATTTTGCTGACAATCCCCGTCACTGGGGCTTCAGGGAAGAGAAGGTTTTGTAAGTTAAAAGTTATTTAAAACCATCTACAGCCAGCTGTGTCTCAAGAGAGGCTGGGTGAACTTGCTCTTCTATCCATTGAGAAGGAAATACAAGTTGAACATCTCTAAACCAGGACTCTTTGGTCTGGTTCCACAACCAGGGGGCACATCTGTACCGCAGGGCTAAAGTCAAATTAAGCTACGCAACTTCAGCTATGTCAATTGCGTCGCGTAAGTCAAAATAGTTTGACTCGGCTTTTGACACTATCTGTGCAGCAAGAAGTCAAAGGAAGAACACTTTTCCTTTGACTTCCCTTACTCCTTGTAAAACGAGGGTTACAGGAGTTGGAGTAAGAAGTGCTCCAGCTCACCAGTATTTCAAAATAATGGCTTGCAGTGTAGACATGCTCTTTGGTATTTCGTAATAACATCAGTTATTCTGAAATGATGCTGCTGTGTAGACATACCCCCTTGGAGGACTGGTGGCTGGGAGCCCTGTGGGCTGGCAGAGCAGTGGGCTGCTAGCATCGAGCTGCCAGCAAGGCCAGAAGCCTGTTGTGTGGGCTGCCTGGTGGGGCTGGGAAGCCCAATGGGCCAGCATGGCAGTAGGGCTGGCGGCAGGGGTGGGAGCCAGCTGGTAGGCCAGTGGCTGGGCTAGGTCTGAGGAGTGTGATGGCCAGAAATGACCTCCCATGGGCCAGCAAAATCGCTCATCTGGGACTCGCCAGGTCTTGAGCATGCCAGGCCAGGGAGGTCCAACATGTAGCATCAAACCTGGATTACTATGATCTGATAGCAGAGTTTGCTGCAAGGAAGTCCAGGAGGATGGATTTCAGAGTGTAAGCGGTGTGACACTGATCATGATCAGTGGCTTTTTTTTTAATTGTATGAACTTTGTTATAATTATGAAAAAGCTACAACTGTTTCGGAGCCAGGCCAAAGCCACCCTTTTTACCCGTGCTTTTATTGGTCTGTATTGTGTGTCCCCCTCCTCTTGAGGTGTTCTAGCAGGTTTTATGTCTTCCCCCCCCTTTGGGGTTCTGTATTTTACTTTTATATATATGTATTTTATTTTAAAAAGTATGTAACCCACATTGAATATTTTAAATAGAGAGGCAGGGGGAAATATTTTAAATAAATAAATAAAACCCTTATAAATATACAGCTGGACATCATCAATATTTAATTTGTAGCCTACAGCTGCCCTTGAAGTTCACTGTACCCAGATTTCACTTGTATACAAAGTGTTAATAATAATAGAGATGTAGCCATGTTAGTCTGGTCTTGCTGAAACAAAAGACAGGACTGTGCAGCACTTTAAAGACTAACAAGATGATTTATTAGGTGATGAGCTTTCGTGGGCCAGACCCAGGAAAGCTCATCACCTAATAAACCATCTTGTTAGTCTTTAAAGTGCTGCATAGTCCTGTCTTTTGTTTCACAAAGTGTTAAGGGAGGGTCTTATACAGGTGACTTGCCTGGGACCCCATACTTCCCTAGGGATGGCCCTGCTTGAGGCTATGGGCTATTCAGCTTCCCAGGCTCATTACTATTTCTGGAGGAAGTCCAAGGAACCCAGGAAAATAAAGAGCAGATAAGTCATCCCAAGCTGCTCTGGAACATGCATGACTAATAACAAAGAAAAACTTCCACAGGTGTGGAAGACAGGGAAGTGAACAGGCGGGACCACGGTGCCTCCAGCATTTGGGTGGCATGACTGTGATATCTGACTGGGAAGGCACTACCTTCCTATGCCTATGATTCTGCCATATATTTCAAGTTACAGCAGTCTCGGCTAATGATCCAGCACCTAAGATTTCTAAAGACAGCTACAGCACTTGACCCAAGATTTAAGAATTTGAAGTCCCTTCTACAATTTGAGAGGGATGAGGTGTTCAGCATGCTTTCAGAAATCTTAAAAGAGCAACACTCTGTTGCAGAGACTAAAAATCCTGAACCACCACAAATAAAAGTAAACCTCTGGGCTACATCTACACTGGCATGATTTTCTGGAAATGCTTTTAACGGAAAAGTTTTCTGTTAAAAGCATTTTCAGAAAAGCGCGTCTAGATTGGCAGGATGCTTTTCTGCAAAAGCACTTTTTTCGGAAAAGTGTCCATGGCCAATCTAGACACGCTTTTCCTCAAAAAAGCCCCGATTGCGAAAATGGCGATCGGGGCTTTTTTGCGGAAAACAGTACTGTGCTGTTTGATTTGTGCAAGAGGGCTTTTGCCCGAACGGGAGCAGCACAGTATTTCCGCAAGAACACTGATGATCTTACATGAGATCGTCAGTGTTCTTGCGGAAATTCAAGCGGCCAGTGTAGACAGCTGGCAAGTTTTTCCGCAAAAGCAGATGATTTTGCGGAAAAGCTTGCCAGTCTAGACACAGCCCTGGTGATGACATCTGATTCAGATGATGAAAATGAACATGCGTTGGTCCATACTGCTTTGGATCATTATCGAGTGGAACCCGTCTTCAGCACAGAAGCATGTCATTTGGAATGGTGGTTCAAGCATAAAGGGATATGTGAATGTTTAGTGCATCTGGCACATAAATATCTTGCAGCACTGGCTACAACAGTGTCCTAGGAATGGCTGTTCTGAGTTTCAGGTGACATAGTAGACAAGAAGCAGTACCTCCTGCAAATGTAAACAAACTTTTTTGTCTGTGTGACTGGTAGAACAAGAAGTATGACAGAGTGGAGTCACAGGCTCTAAAGTTTTACATTTTTCTGTTTTTGAATGCAGTTATGTAATAAAAAAATCTATATTTGTAAGTTGCACTTTCACAATAAAGATACAGCACTACAGTACTTGTATGAGGTGAACTGCAAAATATAGTGCAGATATAAAGTGAGCATTGTATACTTTGTATTCTGTATTGTGATTGATATTAACATATTTGAAAATGTAGAGAAAACATCCAAAATATTCAAGAAATTTCAATCAATATTCTATTATTTAACAGTGTGAATAAAAATGTGATTAATTCTTTTGAGTTAATCAGATGAGTTAACTGCCTTAGTATAAAGCAATATACCCTCTCTAGCTGATTCAGAAGGTCATATGTGTCATTTCTTCTCCACTGTCCTATAAATTTGGATATGGCATTACAAAATCCATGCTTATTTAATCTATCTTTAAAAAAGAAACTATCTACATGAGCATATTAATGAGCATATTAATATCAATTCATGTCAGTTACCTTAGTGAGCCACTGGATGGCACAATTGCTCTGCTTAACTAATACTAAATCGTTAGAGGGTTAGCCCAGCTAGTCTGTAACTGGATAAATTTAAAAAAACAACAATATTATTTGCAGCAAGTTAAAGACTAACAAAACATGTAAATGGTATCATGAACTTTTGTGAGCACAACCTACTTCTTCAGATGAATGGAGTTACTAAAGGTCCGGTTTTGAAATAAATAGGGGATGTGGTGGGGAGAGAAGGAAAAAAAAAGAGAAAGAAATAGTCAATGAAAGTCTCCAGGCTACATGAAGCTATTAGAGAAGTTGCAAATTGTCCTTACGTACTCATTGTTTGTTTTTATATGTCATTAGGAAGTAGAATGTAGTGGGCCATCCAGCCAATGTTTTTATTCATATATTTGTGACAAGAATCAAACTTGTAAATGAAGTTAAGTTCCAAGGTTTCCCTATGTTTTTGGCTTGTGGAATTGGCCTGAAACAATATGGTAACTGGGAGATCCATTAATGAGTGCCTGGGCAAGTTAAAATGTTCCTCAGCTGGTTTCTCTGTGCGCTACCTTTTCTTCTTTTAGCACATGTCTATACTAGGACATTATTTTGAAATAACTACATTTGATATAATAACTCCCCAAATAACAAAATAGAAATAGCATATTCCCACTATGGGGGAGCCTCAAAATTAGTCTGAGGAAGGCTCCTTTATTGTTGATGCGCTACCTCAGCTTAGAGCTCCAGGAAGCATTGGAGAGTAATAACTTCAAATTTCTCTGGGGAGTAGTTTTTTTCAAAATAGCAGCAGTGGAGCGTCTACACTAATGCTATTTCTAAATAACTATTTTGAAATAAGTATTATTTCCTGAAGAAAGCAGGAGTACAGATTTTGAAATAACCAGCCTGTTATTTCAAAATAATGGGCTTGGTAATGTGGACTAGGGATGTTAAATATCAGTTAATTGAATAGTTGAGTAACTTCATGAATTCTTACTGGTTAGTCAACTATTTTATAGTCCTTGGGGGCCAGGCTGGTAGGCAGTGCACTCTGGCCTCAATCCTGTGGAGCCACCTGCCACTATGTGCTGCTGCCTCTGTATCATGTGAGAAGGATCAGGCAAGTTGGAGGGTGAAGGGATAAGCCCTCCAACAGCCACATTCATGTGTATCAGAGGCAGCGGCAGGAGCTGGTCCACGAGTGGAGCCCGTTTAAAACCCAGGTTCCCTCCTGCTGCTGCATCTGATAAAGAGGCAGCAGCATGGGGTGACAGCAGCCTCTGTTTAAGGGGGAGCTGAGCTCTTGGACCCAGCACAAGCCAGAACTGAGCCTGGCTGCCTGCCCACCTGGCTCCTACTACACTTTATATGCAGAGGAACAGTAGGGGTAAGTCCCAGACCCAGCATGAGCCAGGACTAAGCTGGGAAGCCTGCTAAAAAATGTACTGCTAAGGGAAGGGGAAGGGGAATGCATGTAGTCTGTAGCATTAACCTACAAGCTTTTGCTTATCGGTTAATCAACAACACTATTACATCCCTAGTGTGATTATTATTACACTTTGCTTATTATTTTGAAATAAGAGGGTTTATTTTGAAATAACTTCCTAGTATAGACCAGGGCTCACTGAATAAATAATTTGAACAAAAAACACAAACAGACTCAGTTTTAATTGCTTCTCTTCAAAACAATACAATAAATGTAAGTGCAAAACCAACAAGGTACAGCAACAAGGATAGTTGTTTGAATCTGTAAGTAAGTCTATATAACTATAAAATGGAGCAAACTACTCATTTTAACAAATATAGAAGTATTTGAGTAATAGACAAATAGCTGAATTCTGCTGTCATTTACACCCATGCAACTTCATTAACTTCAAGAGAGTAAACAAAGGCAGAAACAAAGATAGAAGTTTAACAAAGTGAGGTTTGTCCCAGGGTCTGTTTTAGTATCCTGAAAATATATTGAATTTCATAATTCCTAATTCTGCTGCCATTGAAACCAATGTGACTAGGGTTTCTCGCCTCATGTTTTCAGGGCATTTACTATGCAGTACAGAGCATAAATACTGTATCTGGATAAGTAGGGACTGGAAGTAGGGGTGATACCCCTACTGGCTTGAAGCGGTTTCCATTACAGGGTTTACAGTTTGGTTCAGTGGCTTTCAGCACCCCACAATATACGTTGTTCCTGCACCCTGCCTGACTCTATTCCTCTGGTTCTTTTCTCTCTCTGTAGAAAAAACAATTTCCTGCGGGACGAAAGAGTGACATCATCACATCACTCTGCATCCATAGGAGCCAAGACCCAATCACTCCCAGCCTGGCACTCCCCAGGCCCACATGGAGAGCTAGGGCTGCCATGCTATGGCCCCTGATTGGCCCTCCCCTCCCCAGTGGCTGGGGATGGGGGAGAGACCGGAGCTGGCAGGGCCTTGGCCCTGGCCCTCTCTGGCAGCCAAGGGGAGGAGCTGAGATACCGGGGCTGGTGCAGCCCCAGCCCTCCCCCACAGCAGGAGGGAAAGCTGGGGCTGGTGCGTGTGGCGAGCGGGGGGGGGGGGGGCGGTCAGTGTGTGTAGCGAGCAGGGGGGCACCGCCCCCTAGTTTGTTTTAAAAAGTAAGAAAGATGTGCGATCAATTGTACATATGCTGTGGTATGGAGGGATTAGTTTATAGGCTACTACAGTCTGGTGGGCTATTGTGTTATTGGGAATAGAAAATTCTATAAGGGTGAAAATTCATCACTGTGTAGCACAATACCTGTGCACCACAAACCTCACTTAAGATCTTAGGTTTAACTAGAGAGGGACAGAATCCATGTGTTGAACCTCTTCACAAGAGGAATTTCACAATTAGGCCATGTCTCTGGTGATTGATCTTCCAGGATTTGATTTAGTGGGTCTAGTAAAGACTCATAAATTGAACACTGATGGCCTGTTGGTGCCAGTACTCCTCACTGTTGTTGAGGGAAACATTTCTCTCACTGTGGAGAAGGCACCAAGCTCAACTTAAGATATGTTATTTACATAGCTCAAGTTGCGTACCTTAAGCCAACCATCCTTCCACAGTGTTGACCTGGCTTTATAAGTTGTATGACATGGGTGTGGTACTGGCTTCAGTATGGTGCATGGGAACAGGGTCCTGCTCCCATATAACAAGGCATTGGATTGGAGTCTAAGGCTACGTCTAGACTGGCATGATTTTCTGCAAATGCTTTTAACGGAAAAGTTTTTCTGTTAAAAGCATTTGCGGAAAACAGCATCTAGATTGGCATGGATGCTTTTGCACAAAAGCACTTTTTGCGAAAAAGTGTCTGTGCCAATCTAGACGCGGTTTTGCGCAAGAAAGCCCCAATCGCCATTTCGCCATCGGGGCTTTTTTGCGCAAAACAGTCCTCCCCTGTCTACACTGGCCCTCTTGCGCAAATACGTTTGCGCAAGAGGGCTTATCCCAGAGCGGGAGCATCATAGTATTTGCGCAAGAACACTGACAATCTTACATTAGATCATCAGTGTTCTTGCGCAAATTCAAGTGGCCAGTGTAGACAGCTGGCAAGTTTTTCCGCAAAAGTAGCCACTTTTGCAGAAAAACTTGCCAGTCTAGATGCAGCCGAAGTGTTTATGCTTTTAAAATTTGTAAGGCATCTAGAATCCCAGGCAAGCCCTGTAAAAATGAAAGGAAATAAATATAGCCCTGAAGTTGTAAAAACACAAAGCAGCTATGGAGATTTAGAATAACTCTGAGTTTACATGTAGAAACAATGGCACATGGCCAGTTTAGACTTCCAGAGTCTCCCATGCTCCAACAAAGGAGATTTCTGATAGGCATAATTCAGAAACAGATGAATAAAGAGTATTTGTATTAATGTCTGACCCATTCAAGTGTGGAGGAGGGATTCTTGATTTGTAACAGAGTGTTCCCTTGAGATTCGAAACCACTGGCTAGAACAGAAAACCCCCATGTTAACTCCCACCAAATACTCTTTCACAGATTGAAGACATCACTGTTAAGTTATAACTTGTTTTTCATAATGGAAACAATCCTTTTTAATAGAAATACTGATATTAAAATACTAACAATTGCCATACTAGGTGATGCTGTTATAAAAGGGATATTAGCATAGTTCATTATTCAGTTTTCCTGAGAATTACACTTTAGAATCAGTGTCTATATCCAGTTCATAAAACAATTCTCATCTTTAAAGGGATAGAATTCATTTTCTTTTTTAAATTTACATTTCTCTCTCTAAAGAAAGGTCAATTGCTTGCAACATCCCTGCTCCACTGGCACAAATGGAATCTGGAGCTGACACTGCTAACTGGAAGATGATTACTTTACAGTAGGAGGCTCTTTGGGTAGTGTAGAGCCAATGTATAGTAGGGTGTGATGTTGCGACTTTTTAATGTCATGGGGTTACCGTGTAAATCAATGTGTCAATTTACAGTGTTCATACAACATATGAGAATATAATAGTTGATATAGAATAAACATACTAATTTTATTCTGAGCGCTTCAATACCACAAATAGCAACTCATTGTTTAGTAGAAATTGAAGTGCATGTTTTCTAACAGCCAGCTCTTTACAATGCATATATCCTGGGCCTGATTCACCGTGGCACTTCTCTAGCTTTATAAATAGGGATCTATCTCATTTGTGGCTATGAAAATCAAGTCAAAGACCATGAAATTTGGTCTCCCTCATGAAATATGGTTTCTGATCATGAAACTCTGACAGTAGAGAGGAGACCAAAGGCTGCTGTCTGGGTGCCTAGCTCTGAAGGCAGTGTTGCTGCCAGCAGCAGCACAGAAGCAAAAATAGCAATATAACAACCAATCAATAGGCTTGTGACCCCTTTTGGGTCGGGGCCCCCATTTTGAGAAATGTTGTGGAGAAAGCATGCATTTTTAATAGGTTGGTCATGGCATAAATAACATTTCATAAATGTTCTACTCATCCACCTATCTTGCTTTTTATGCTGTGACCCCCACCTATGAAAAATCTGTGATTTCTCTGAATTTTAAGAAAACCCCTATTTGTAAATGGAATGCACACTGGTGTACCACTGGAGTAATGCCGTTATGGTTCTGCTCTTTACCTTTAAGTATATGTCTTTTTAAACTTTCACAATTAACTATTTGAAGCATTAAGGGTTTTTCCTCGCTCTGATCTCTAACCTGCCAGGGAAAATGAGTTACAGATTTTCTCTTTCCTACTTGTCAGAAACAAATTTACTGGGATATTTTTAAAAACACAATCTTGAGCAATATATTTGGAGCTCATCATCTCTCCCAATATAAAGCATGTGAAAATTCTAATTAACCAGCAAATGAATATAGTGTCCATAGTACCCTCTTTGTATGAACTTCCCCTCGCTCCCCAGTAGGGTTACACCTTTCTGGCTTCTATGCTGAATTAACTCCATTATAAATATTGAGTGAAATACTGAGTTCACAGAAGTCAATATGGCATGGGCTTTAATGGGGCAAGGGTTCCATTCTCTATCTTTATTTATAATGCAAAATTTTAGACAACTGTAGAACAAGCACCTCATTAATACAAAGAATGTTCCATTCCCAAAGCCAAAATTTAGGCTTAGATCCAACAACTGATGGCATATGGGTACACCTATGCACCCAGCCAGTCAATTGCAGTATTGTGGCTTTAAAAGGAGAACACCTTTTTTCAGCAATCAGCTTGTGAAAAGGATTCTATTTCTGAGACGTTTCATCAAAAGACCAGAAATGTCACCTGAGCTCTTGAATTCTATCATATCCCTGTATCAAGTAAACAAATGTCATGGTCTGATCTCTCACTGTAGTGAATCTAATATCCAAAGTGGACTGTGGGCTACACCCATTAAAATGTGCCTATGAAAATAAAACATGGTGGCACCTGTCCAAACCCCACACCTGCACATCCAGTCCATGTGATTACACATCTACTTGGGAGTATACGCAAAAACAATTTTTGGCAGGTGTGGCCAGGCCATTGCACCCATGTTTGGATTTGGTCCAATTCATTTTTCATTCAGAGTTCTTTACTTTTTTCAAAATACAAAATTAAAATTACTCCACTTTCAATTTAAACTGTCTAGCAGCCTGTCACTT
Source organism: Pelodiscus sinensis (assembly GCF_052426305.1). Taxonomy (NCBI): domain Eukaryota; kingdom Metazoa; phylum Chordata; order Testudines; family Trionychidae; genus Pelodiscus; species Pelodiscus sinensis. Next base: position 203,564,517 of record NC_143053.1, read on the forward strand.
TAAAACAAACTATATTCATTTTGTAAAATTAATCCAGTTCATGTTCAGATTGTATGTTGAGGGAGTTATACCACCTTAAATGCTATAGTATCGGAGTGCTCTTTGTGTAACCCTACTGTAGGTTGTATTATGTTTTACATTGTTTATAGAATTCCTGGGTTAGAGGTTTATGTTTAATATTAAAGGTAGCTTTTTCCCTGTAATTTGATTATTAAATAAGAGTAAAATGTTGTAGAATGGATTAAACTTACTTGTACAAATACTTTTCTTTGCCAGATTGGATTTTTTTATATAAACTATTGGTCAGCAACTAAAGGCCCAACTCTTCTTCTCAATTACACATGAGCAGTTGCTTTCACCTCCAAATTTTGAGAGAAGAATTTGCCCTTTACAATTCCAGTTCAATAAGCAAGCCATAACTTCTACACTGTAATAGTTCAAGCAATGTTGCAGAAGCCCTGAAAAAAAAAATCACTTTTCTTTGACCTTGGCCAACACTTGCAATTCTGGTTTCTATTGTGTCTGACTCAAAGTTTCTACATGAAAAAAACTAATCTGTTTTTTCTGTCTGCTTAGTGCATGTTAGATATGGCCTTCAGCCATATCACCCTGGATTGTGATCTCACTGGGTCCTAATGGGGTCAATCCACTTAATACCTTAGTAAAAAGCCATCAATAAAATATATCATTCAGTAAAAGTGGTGTTAGCAAAGGTGGCATTCTGCCATTGAAGTCAGTACTATTGCACAAAATGTCCCATTAGCACAGCAGTAGGGGACACTGTGCTCATGAGAAGAAAAATTATGGACTTTACGACTTGTGCTCCTTGGAGAGTCCATAACGGTTTTTATCTACATCAGAGGTGTTAAGCCCAGCGTACTACAAAGTTTTGCTATGTGTAATTACATTCTAGCTACTTAAATTCCATCTGCAGTTTCAATTGGATAAGCAGTTCTTCATACCATTCTGTGCTGCGTTGTGTAGTGCTACTATGCATAAATGGGTGTTGCAGTCTAACATATCCACAGCTGCATTTAAGTAGTGGGTGAAATAATTTGTTAAAATAAACCAACCCTCTCTCATCTAAAAAACCCCTCATACAGGCATTATATCCAGGCATAACTTGGCTAAAGACAACATAGTTGCTATACATTAGGGCTATGTCTACACTGCAGGTTTCTAGTGCAAGAACTGTTTTACGGAAGAGTTCTTGTGCAAAAAATCTTCCACAAGAGAGCGTCCACACTGCCATGTGCTTTTGTGCAAGAGATGTGCTTTTGCACAAGAGCATACATGGCAGTGTAGATGCTCTCTTACTCAAGAAAGCTCTGATGGCCATTTTAACCATAGGGGCTTCTTACGCAGGAAATTCATGTTGCCTATCTATACTGCCTTCTTGTGGAAGAACTCTTGCGCAAGAGGGCTTATTCCTCATGGGGAGAGGAATAACTCCTATGTGTCCCTGTATATGTGGATAGTCTTGTGCCTACCCTAATACAGGGTCACCCTCTGTAGTCCAGTAACATTTGTGGTCTGGCATTCCTGGCTGGAGACTCATGGGGAAAAGCCAGGGCCTGTGCTCAGCAACTCCTACCCCACCCTCCCAGAACACCACAAATAGCTCATTTGTGCACTCACATTCAGGGAGGAAGGGAGAGGAGTGGGGCTGAAGAATGCTGGGGAGAAGAGGCAGGGTGGCTGTGGAATTTTGTGGCCAGGTGTACAGCCTGGCAGCTGCTGGGATTGGTGCTTTCCTATGGATCTACCCTGCTGGCTCCCAGCTGTGGGGCTCTGCAGCCACCTTGCTCTTTCCTCACGTGTCCCCACCAGTCTCCACTCGGTCAATGCCAGCCTCTCTGCTGCCATCAGAGCAGAGCCCTGTAACTAACGGAAACAGAGAAGCCGGCATTGATCTCCCCTGGTCTGACAGATTCGCTAGTTTGGGACCAGTCAAAACCCAGGGTGTTGGACTAGGGAGGTACAACCTGTACAAACACTAAAAAATAATAGAAGAGCAATTGCAGCTTTACAAAGGTTTAGCTGCTACAGATGTGATTTCAATTAGAACAGCAAGTAGCCAAGTTAAACCCTACACATTTGTTTTTATTGTTGCTGAAGATAGCACTAGAAATGACCTTGTTTGTATGGAAGCTAGGTAGGAGGAGTTGCACAAGTGAAGTTTTCTCACAAAGAGCAAATAGTATGCAAGTTATCTTCAGAACTATTTTGCCATTCCAAACATGCTTAAAATAGCTTTACATTATTATAGAGAAACATTTTCTACATATTCTCACGTAACATTTCTAACTTCTTAAAGTGACACATATAGCATTCCTGATCAATGCAAAATCAGATCCTGATCACTGTAGCCCAATGCACTCTTTTTTCTGGGCCTTGTCTGTCTATGCTGGAGATCAGTCTGATTTCAGCTATTAGGAGCCAGCTACAAATGAAAGTGAATTGGTATAACCTCCTATTATGGAGACATACTACACCACTGGGACTTTCCCTCACTAAAACTGACCAACTGTATCAGTGGTTGGCCATTGATGGCTGAAATAAGGACAGATCTGAAATGGGTGTGCTACGCTGATGGTTGGCAACTGGTAGCTGCAATTTGGAGCAAACAACATTTGGTCTTATTTTGTCAGGTAACGTTCCTTGGCTAGAGGAGAGCCTTTGGCATTTTATTTCAGATTATCTATACAGACCTAGGTCTTTTCTTCCAGAAATATAATGAAAGTCAAAGATATTCCCAATAAAGCAGAGCACTGTAATTTTGCCAGATGAAATGACACTGGAACTGTTGGGAGGCAAAATCATGTATATTACCAGAAACCATGCAAAAGATACAGCTGGCTAGTTTTTAGGAAAACACTGGCTATGGACCAAACCATGCCTTCTATTCATGTGCAATTCTCATTGAAGCTAGGGGGATTTGTACATGACTAACAGCAGTGTACAGTCCCTAGGTTTAGATATCACTGTGCTCAATTTACTTTCATGCTTATTTTTTCAAATGGACAGGATTTGGCCTTTTGAAATAGACTTTCATAAATGCAAGTCCTCAGCCTTCCCTTCTCATTGTTTTTCTACTCAATGAAAAACAAAAGTGGAAAATATAGTTTGTTGCTGGTGTAACCACCACCAGGCGGATTTGAACCTGGGACCTCTGGAGCTGAACCTCTACCCACTGAGCTAAAAGCCAGCTGGCTCCCAGTCCATGATTTAGAGGTCTCTTGATCTTAACTGTTGCTGTGGTCTAGGTGCCACTGCATGGTAACCACACTAGGGCTATGTCTACACTCGCTGCTTCTTGCACAAGTATGGCCATTCTTGCGCAAGAAGCCACAGAGCATCTACACTGCCGGCCCACTCTTTCACAAGGAAATTTACAGTATGGCGTGGTAAGAGAGGGCTTCTTGCGCAAGAGCTATGCTCTTTTTTAACAGGTGTAAGCCCTCTTGTGCAGGAGCTCCTGCACAAGAGCGCAGTGTGGACGCTCAGCAGGGATTTCTTGCGCAAGAAAGCCCTATGGCTAAAATGGCTGTCGGAGCTTTCTTGCGCAAGAGAGAATCCACACTGCCATGGGAGCTCTTGCGCAAAAGCACAGCGCGCACATGGCAGTGTGGACGTTTTCTTGCGCAAGACTTCTTGCACAAGAACGCTTGCGCAAGATGTTCTTGCGCAAAAAGCTGCGAGTGTAGACATAGCCTAGATGTGTGGGTTATACTGGCAGGCCATTGCTGACCATATTGATCAAGATTTATATGTAGGATGGTATCACCTCCCCTAGCAAGGGCCTCCAGGCTACGGTCCCAAGTTAATTCCTTTATGGAGCTTCAGTGGTTTAGACTGCAGAGTATCTTTTAAGGGCCTTCTGCATGGAGATGGGATTTGACCTTCATGTCAGCACCATCGCCATTCTGGGCTTGTTTTTTTTTCTGACCTACCCATATCTCATTACAGTATCACTAATGCAATAGACTGTATTCTGGAGCCCTACTTTCTAATATGGGTATACTATTCTATAAAGAGTGAGAGCCTGTATGATGAAATGTGCTATAGGAAGGTGAAATATTCTATAGGTCTATTTTAAAGATTATAATCAGCCTAAGAGCCATTTGACAGTGATTTAATTAAAAATCCACACTTTCTTTAATGAGATCTTTGTACCATCATCTTTGGATTTACTGAGATTTCTGGTTAATTTAGAGTTTATTCCGGAGGTTTCAAGGATAACTAGGTAGGAATCTGAGATGTGATTTTACACTGCATATAACTGTAGTAATCCAGGCACTATCGTCATAACAAAATTGTAACACTGCCTTCACTGCCAAAGTTTGCAAAAGAATAATCATTCCTTTATCTTAAAGGCCACTGCACTTAGCTGGCAAACACCCACATTATGCTAAGAGAGACATAGTAAGCAGGTACTGATCAAATAAGCAGAAAGAATTTGTCAAGTTAAGCTACTTGAATTCCACATGTATTAGGTCACTAGTATTCAGCACCAAATTGCTCATATGAGATTACTTAAATTTAGTAACACACTTTGTCCTGTGAAGATGTCTGCAGTAATGCTGGAAGCATGGTCCATTTGATTACATTATATTTGTCAAGAAAATTTTAGTATAATCATTTTTATTAGCAAACAACAAAAAGTAGCTAACCAGGAACATCGATTTAGGCAACTAATAAGGTATGCAAAATAAAAACAAAACAACATAATTTAAGTATTTTATATTTTACATTCTTGGAGGCTTTCAAAAGGCTTTACAAACATTAATTCATGCCATCACTTTTGTAATTCAGATACAATTACACTATATCCATTTTCGGAGGAGAGATTAAGGACTTGATTTTCAAAGGTGATGAAGTGCTAACCTTTCTGACTGACTTCAAATGGTATTTTGGGTGGTCAGCAAACAAATCTAGCCTTATTAAATGATTGTACAATAACAGAAAAAACATAGTGAATAAGCCAAAATTCTCAAGTCCCAATTTCATACTTTACCCACTCGATAAAAATTTTCTCAATTGGAGCTTTGGAAACACTTGAAACAAATCATAGAAGAAAATCTTAAATCAAGGTTATTAGAAAAGCATTGACACCAAAAGGCCCTGTTTTTTTTAACTAAAACTTGAGCCAACTAATTATTATTTTTGAGATAATATGTAACAAAGTAGATGGTTCATTTTCCCTCATTCATGCAACAATGTATTTTCTTAATAGTAAATTCAACTTTCTGCTGATTTACAAAATAGTCTGCTTAAGCATTTTCTTGCATATCTAATCTTAAAGAAGAATGAAAAAACACTGACTTCCTAATTGTTTGTTACATACAAGGTCACACATTCAAAGTCCTTTCCAATAAATGAGCTACGGAAAATATGCATGTACCCATTACACATGCAAAATTATTTTCTCCTCTATAAGGGCATGTCTCCACTGCACAGATCAATGCTGCCGTGGCTGACCATCTGGGGTTTGATATAGCAGGTGTAGTATAAATCAACCTGCTAGATCGAACTGAAAGGGTCTTCCTGGTACGCCTACTCCTTGCAAGGAGCAAGAGAAGCGTTTGTTCCCATCAGCCTCCCGCTGTGTGGGCAGCGTGGAACACGATGTAAGATATGTCGATTCTAGTGATGCAATTTATGTAGCTGGAGTTGCATATCTTATTTTGACCTTCCTGTGTAGTGTAGACCAGGCCTAAGTGAGTAAACTCCCTGCATTTCCATGTGCACAGATACACAGAGAAATTTGTTACACCGGTGCATATTTGTGCTTGCTCCCAACTATGATATTAGATGTGCACATTATATGGTATAGCCATAAAGTAGACAACAACTTAGCTGGAGAACCGCTCTGTTCATTTTAGGCTGTATTGTCCCAAAACAAACAAACAGTGTCTTTTCTATGTTCTAAGAGAACTAAAGCCTGTAGCTGCAGAGCAGGTCAGTTTGACCTATTTGAGGGTCACTGTGCCCTGCTGAAATAGACTTCCTTCAAATAAATAGAAAAATAAAATAAATAAATAAATAAATATTACCAACATAGCTGAGAAGGCCCTTTGTTTGACTGGCTGAGATATCAACAGTAAAGGGTCCTCAGAGGCAGAATTCAGTTTCACCATCAGCTGAATTCAGACCTGTTGATTTCAGTGAAGCTGCGCACCCCTTTACAGAAGTAACGAATCTGGCCAAATGTGTTGGTTGCTAATTAAAATCTGACTGATTTTAAAAATATATTGCATAGCATTCCTTCAGCAACTGATCGTAGTTTGCTTTGCTGGTCATAGCTATAGTGCATCTCTATTTACATTTACCAGTGTCATTAAAGAACAACAATATTCATACTTGTGGAATTATTTGGTCTGAAGGCAAGAAAATAAATAAAGGCAAGGTGATGATCAGGGATGAGCGGAAAATACGGAGCTGAAGCTCTTGTAGCTGAGGGCCCAGAATCAGAGCTTGCTGTGTGCTGTGCACACATTACTTCCCACCAGGGGGAACTGATCTTATTTATTGGGTTAGCTAGCCTTTTAAGGGTCAGTTCTTTGGACACGCAACCCCATGCTCTCTCTCTCAACAGCATCAATGGGAATTGGCAGCTTCATCACCGCAAGCTATTTGCTCATGCTTACAACACTGGAGAGATCTTCTGAAATACTTTCAGGCCATGCAAGTTTTTCATATAGTTAAAGTTTTATTTGTTTTGTTATAAATCCTCGGTAGCAAGTTTTATTTCCAAGGTTCTTTTCTTTATTGTACATTGAGAGGACACTCCTCTTCACCAACAGAAAAAAACCAAAAACTGCAAAAAACTCTTCTACTAGTAATGCTCAGCTTTACTCCCCATCACACTGATCCCTTTTAGTTGCTATAGTGCAACTGTGTACTACAGATATTTACTTGAACCATTATTGTACTTTTTAACACAGATCTCTTTTGGACAGATCTCTCTTTCTTTCTCTCCCTCACACAGACACAGACTCTGCCACTTCTTTAGGCATGCTGCGTCAAATCTAGTCCTTGGCACAGAGGAAATCGTGCAGAGACTGAAATTACACAATAGAAAAATACACCTACATCATTGTTGTAAAAGAAGTAGTGAAGTCAGGGCCTCTTTCATCCCTAGGCACTAAAGGCTGTATTGCAAGTTTCTCTCCTCCTCTGAGAGCTTAAACTACAAGTCCCCCGCCCCCCCCCTGCTTTGCCAAGTGTATCTGCAAAACAATATGAGTAGCATTAGACTGTAGCCAAACTACCTTCATGCCTATTTGGGCCACTGACTAGACAATAAGGTAAATTATGTGAATAATTATAACACATTATATGCTATCATATGCCAAAATTATCATTATGTGGACAAAAAAAAACCAGTTTAATTAAACAGTCCCACTTAATAGCTGCATTTCACATCCTATGTGGAAATAGAGAAAGGCTTCATAAAGCTCTCCTACCACCATTCCATAACAAGAGTGAGCATTAAGAAGTACACAGCATAGCTTGGTACAAGGACCATTGTTGTTCATGGGGAAAGGGCTTCTTAAGGTCTCCTTTACATTTGACAAAAAAGATAGCAAAGACATCAGTTTCCACTTCACAAATTCTTTCATGAAAAAACTAGCATTTCTCAGCCTTCATTGCATTTGATATGCTTACTGGCTTTTTATGTGCATAAATTAATTTCCTATAGCTCATATACTTTCCAACAGTTCCTCAACTTTGTCCTCTTCCATTGAAACTATGCAAATTGTGGTTGTTGTTCTAACTTTGGAAAGAAAAAAGAGGTAAAATGATATATTTTGCCTTTTCTTAGTATTTATAAAACTCTTTATTTTGCCCTATATCATTTCCAAGATTTCTCTCTTGCATTGTTGAGTCCAAGAGCTCATACATGATATACAGATTGTCACAAACACAACCCTTACTTGAATGCCAGTCCTTGTCCCACCACTGTTGTGCAATTTCCCATTACACACACACAAAAACCCCCTTTTGTGTCAGAATTAGCAATTTATGGTCATGTTGAGAGAATGACAAGGGGCTAGGAAGCCACCAAGTAAAACGAAACAGAGCTAAAAAAGTTAATTTGCTAATGTCACATTGTGGGCAAGTTTTGAAGCAGCTCTGCTCATTTAGCCTAGTGGATACATCTACTCTACAGAGAACAATTGAAGCTGTTGCTGTCGATCTTCCAGGGCTTAAATTAGTAGGTCTAGTGTAGACAGCTAATTCAAACTGAGAGGGTACTCTTGCCAATGCCGGTAGCCCTGCTTCCACAAGGAGTAAGGGAAGTGGAAGGAAGAGTGTTCTCCCTTCGACTTCCTGCAGTGTGGACAGCCACAAAAGTTGAGTTAAGCTACTTCGACTTCAGCTACACAATTAGCGTGATGTAGACAAACCCTAACTGATCACGTATGTTCTTAAAGCATAGAAGGCCTTTTCATGTCAAAGGTCTGGCACAGTATTTTGTAGGAAAACTTATGAGTAGAATCAACACCAGAACAAAATGCATGCCCTTCACAACTTACAGATACCGTTTTGGCCAGTGTTAGTAAAGTAGCATAACTGTGTCCTATGAAGATACAAATGTATGCACAAAAGTACACCTCCTACCACAAATCAACCCTAGCAAGCCAATTCTTACCAAGAGTAGGAACAATCTGTAGAGGAGGGATATTTTTAGTTGCGTATTAATAGTCAGACCATGCCTTTAGCTATACTCTGTTACATTCCTCTGAGGTTCAGAGACAGTCTATGAAGCTGTGTCTCAGGAATGTTTCAAAGGGCATTTCTGCACTGCATCTGCCTGAGAGCCTCTTAGCCCAGGTCTACAGACCTGTGCCAGTGGGGCTCATGCTAGTGCTCTAAGAATACATGTGTAAATCTTGCAGCTCATGCTGTCTACAAAGCTGACAGGGGCTTGAACTGAGAGAGTCAGGTACTATTCCAGCATACTCAATGCTGCCCATATGGTTGCTGACGAATTCCTAGCTGCACTATCAGGGTATGTTTACACCTGCACCCTAGTTCGAACTGGGGATGCAAATGCAGGCATTCGAAATAGTCAATGAAGCGGGGATTTAAATTTCCCGTGCTTCATTAGCATGATCTCGCCGGTGTGCTAGTTCAAATCATAGCTGATTTGAACCAGGAAGTGCGTGCCAGGACGCGTTAGTTCAAACCAAACCCCTTGGTTCGAACTAACGTTACTCCTCAAAAAATGAGGTGTGCAAGTATAGACACACTCTCAGAGTGTTCTGGGCCACCATAAACATGCTTCCTGAGAGTTTGTTCCAACACTCTTTTTAAAGTCTTATTCCACCATAGACCAGTTCTAACCAAGTACCTCTTTCCTTAACATTGTCCTGCAGTTTATGTAGGAAGTGTTACAATGAAAATAACTAACTTTTTAAAAAGCATCAATGATAAAATACAATTAGTGTATTACAAAACATCACACTCCACAGGGATGAAATACTGCTTTTTTATTAGAGAGCAAGTACAATAATGTTGCATTAACTTAATGCTATGTCATAGCTGTTACAGTATTGATAGAAAAATAAACATCTCACAGTATACTACAGTGTCAATTTATTAATAAATATAATCAAAATAGAAGTTAGTAGTCAACTGAAATGAATAACCAGCTACAAAAGTATATTATTTTAAACAAAATAGTCAGTACATTTTCAAGCAAATTTAAGTAGTGATTCATTTTTAAAATGTCATTTCAAGCTGAAAATAAGAGTTACAAATCTATTAAAAACCTGCTTCCCTTCCTAACATTTTCTATGTATCAAACTTTCTAAATCTAAAGAATTATTATATATCCATATATATTTTAACAAAATGCAGCACATGTTAAACATGAAGATAACCCCCATATTACTAATAATTTTGTCATGCGTTTGCTAAATGAGACAGTTTGAAGTAATTAAAAAAAACCAGTAGTAGTAAGTGTGAAATAGATCTCAGCAGACATGTCCAAAACTAATGTGTTTGCAAACAGGAAAAAAAACAGGTAACTAGGGTAAAGATGTGGCCCTACTGAAAACTCCCTAGACTTGAAAGGGGACAGGATCTCAACTTACATCAACACATGCCAGACATTTTATGCATTTTTCCCTAACCACGTACCTTGTTTCCAAGTGTGTACAACAGAAAAACAAAACAAAGAGGAAATTCTAGTTGAAAAGGAATTTCTAAAACAAACGAACTTTCTGAAAATCAACTTCCAGTATCATGAACAACATTAAAATATATTGGCTCTAATTCTAAGCTGGTTTCCACTCTGTGCAACTGATTTGGCCCACTATATACCAATATTCCTGGTATGTCATTTTAACCTGTTTCTGTCATTAGTGCACTCAAATTTCCTTTAACTTCTATCAGTGTTCAGAATATAGAACAATAGTTAAAATCACTAACATTCTTCCTAACTACTGCTTCAATATTGTTTATCTTATAAGTCTTATTTTTATTTCAAATGCATGGCATAAACATTATGGACACATTTCATTTCTAATTTGACTGGACAGTTTGAACTTCATTCAGCACAAACAGACTGATAAATCAATACCATTTCTTGCTCCACACCATGGCATTTCCAAATAAAAATCAATGCAGATGTATCTTTCAGAAGTGCATTTTTCTAACTATAACTGAACTATGACTTAGGGCCTGAAGTCAAATGAAAAAATTCTCACTGACTTCAATGGGCTTCAGTTGAGGCCCATGGGGTCCCAAACTACAACCCTAGCTCAAGTAGCCTCTCTTAGTCAGTTGCTAACATTGCCCTTTTGGTTTACCCCAGGAGACAAGGTTAGGTACAGAGGATGCAAACAGCCTCCTCATCTATGCCAGGGTTAAACACAACATTTTCTTACACTCTACTATGTCCAGGGAATGCCTTGCAATGGCCTCTGCCAGTCTAGCCTCTTGAAAGTGTATGGAAAGTGCCATAGTTTCCTGCACAGGTTGGGCACAGAGGATGGATATAGTACTCTCTTCAAGGGCTCTATACAAACCGCACTCCCCAAAGCTCTCGGATCTTTCTGCCTGATTTAGACACTCTGTCTCCTTCAAGCTCCTGCTAAGGCAGTGCATTTCTGCACAACCCGAGCTATGCCTTAAAAAGGCATCATAAAGCCCAATGTGACTAGTTGGAAGAACAGGTTGCTTGAAAAGTAAGTTTAACAGGTTCACTATGGCAGTGAGCAACAGTCAATCAGGGACATCTATGGAAAAAAAAAAACTAATTCCCTAGTGTGACTTGAGAAAGTAAGGGTATCATGGTATTTTATCAGCTATGGAAAATGATTTCTTCTAATACAACAAAAAAGCATACTTTACACAGGAGTTGTAATGTTGTCACACTGAAAAAAATTAATACAGTTCAAATAAAACATAAAGTCAGACTAGACAAACAAGATTTATTTTTAAGGTCCACTTTAAACATTGCTCAGGAATATATGGGAGCCTTTCAAACTAGCACAATGAAAATGCCACAGACACCACGTGCACATTTTCTGAAAGAAGAAACCATTTCCCCATACTTATCTGTGATGTTATAATAAATGTATTCATAGAAGTTGGAAGAAATTCATAAAATTACATAACTCTGAATTGTTTTTTTTTTTAAATCAGAAGTAATGTGCACATTTTTTACTGCATAAGCATATGTCCTTTCTAAAATACATGCAAACAAGTAGTCAGAGATGACTAGGCCTCAGCTCTTTCTACACTCAAGTATCTAGAATAATTAAACCCTTCATATAGATGTTTAAACAAAGACCAACAATTTTTCTGCAGGTACTCATGCAACTATAGTACTTATGAGGCATAAAGTAAAATCAAATTTAAAAATCTCCAAATGATCACTTAACAATACAAATATAGGACCCAGGTGTATGTCTTTAATCAAATTTTTCATATTTTGGAGCTGGGTTACTGTAAAATTATTTTATATTTGCTTCATTTTTCAGTAGGCTGAATTTTCTCCCATAAGTCTGTAGTGACTTTTGCTGAGGCCAATTTTTTGGGGGGGAGGGAAAATGGCGGAGGGTTGGAGTGAACATCTTAGAGGCACAATATAGAAAGAAGAAATCAAGATATCAGCTATACAGAATTAACTTATTTACAACAGCTCACTACACAAAGCACAGACATAGTACCATAAGTGCTGATCAAATCTCTTGTGAATTATGGGCTAAGTGCTTTCTCATTTAAAGTTTTGTGCAAATGGGAGCACATACGAGTCCCATGATTGTGAGATTTTTGTTGGGTCATTCTTTCTCTGCACTGTCCCTTCTGAAAATCAGGGCCAGGAGCAGAGAGGACAGCTAGCAGGCAAAGTCACATTTTCTCATGCATGGGAGCCATCCATGAGAATTGGGCACTGTCTTGGGGATCTTGTTCTGTCTGACCTCCCCTCAGGCCTTCTAAAGATTAGCTTTTGGCCTGCATTGCTAAGCAACTAATTCTTTGTCCTCCACCACACATTAACACAATGCAAGGAGGAGTTACAATTACTTCAGGACAGCAGCAGCTTACAATGAAAGGTATGTTGCAAAGTTCTCCTGACCTGAGTGGAATATGATGCGCTGAGCAGCTGTTCTGATGGCAACATGCTTGCCATGCCCCTATTTGAGGAGAACTAGAGTTCCAACAACGTGCAACTGAAGGAGAGAAGTAGCTATAGGATGTTATTTTGGAGGCAGGAGGAAGATGTTACCATAAAGACCCATTTCTCTCCTGTATACAAAGTCTCCAACTCCACTTCTGTTCCATAATTTGACACTTCTCAGAAATGAGTTATTTTAAACATTACCAATTATGTCATTTAACTATATGTTGTCTTAAGAGCTACTGTATTTAATTCCAAGAGAATTAGGTTAAAGTCATGTTTCATTATTTATAGATTCACATCTTTTGTGACGAACATGAAGTATTTCAGTTAAATAAATAATTACATAAAACTGAAGCCCAGACTGTACCCTGTTTCCGTCTCTCTTTGATAAGAACATTATCTATCCGTATTTCTCATGGGCCTTTTTTCTGTTCCTAGTAAAGTTAATGGTAATCATCCCATTAACTTCTTTCTATGAGAGGATCATTGAATCCCATACTGTGAAAAATAACTGTAGCTAAATACATTATAAAGTTTAAATGATTCTCTATGGAAAATGTTCCAAAAAGCTATAAAATAAAAATGAAAGTTATGACTAATAAAATCAGTGTAATCTATTCCAATTTCTAGCGAGACATTTTTAAGCTGTCTGAACTGAAATTCAGCTACTACTGTGATGTGTGCCACAAACATTCTTACACAAGGAGTTTAAAAGGTGGCTTATTGGGGGAGTATGCAGTGATTTCCACACTGATATTTAAAGCTTTTAGAACAATGCCAATGGAAATTCTGAGCCATTGTCTTTGTATGTCCCCTCCCAATCTCAGTATGTATCAGTATGTTAGGGAATGCTATCTCTGAAACACATCCCATAAAGCTGATTATCTATTCCATATTACATGTACATCTCTCATAAATTTCAGTGGGACTTTCTTGTACAGAAGGAATGCAGAATGGGGAGAATTTGTTTTCTCATTTCTTATAAATATCTCAGTGATGTCTATTTTGCTATTTTTTAATATAAAGACATTTCAGTGAAACAAATATTCTCTGCAATAGGCATAGACTAATATAGAGTATCAATTTTTAGGAATGATAACATACATCATCTCAGAGAATTTTTTGGCAACTAGACTTTAGTTCATATTTCAAAGAGGTTTACCAGGACTTCCTAACTTTGGGTACGTCTAGACTATGTTTTATTTTCGAAAAAGTATATGCAAATTCCGCAGGATTTGCCTATCTTCTTCCGATCACTTTTTCGAAAGCGGGTCTTTTGAAAGTGAGAGTAGTCTGGACGTGGTTTTTTAGGAAAAGAAACTCTTTTTTGAAAAACTTTTTAAAGGAGGAGCGGTTTTTCAAAAAAAGGGGATTTTTTCAGAAAAAAATGCATCCAGACTACTTTCACTTTCGAAAGACCCGCTTTCGAAAATAAAATGTAGTCTAGATGTACCCTTTATGATAACGTAAAACAAACTAGTCTGACTGCTTGGCTGTACACTTTGTAAGATGCACAGCAGTGGTGGGTAATGCATACGGCTACGTCTACACTGCAGGTTTCTTGCGCAAGAGCGCATCCATACTGCATGGATGCTCTCTTACAAGAAAACTCTGATTGCTATTAACAGAATGGCCACCAGGGAAACCTGTGCTTCTTTCGATAGGCTGTTTTTGCACAAAAAAACCTTGTTTCCCGTCCACACACACCTTTTTGTGCAGTTAGCAAAACTACCCTATCTCGGGAGATTATCTTGGTTATTACAATCTTGCAGACCACTGAGATGAAGGAGGGTCATTCATGCAGCCCACTCATTAGTTTAGGTTGTCCACTGTTGGCATATAGCAATAAGAATGCGGTCTCCCTCACTGAAGAGTTTGTTCTATGGAGAGGTGGAGTGTCTTTGTACAATTTATTCTGTGGTACAAATTCTGCTCTCATGCATCCCACGAATATGAATCTAGGAAGGACCTTGCCCACTTATGAAGGCTCAATGTCAATCTACCTTCATCAATTCAATTCACTGGTTCTTCTAGGAAAATTCCTCTCCTATCTCTATATTCTTTTTCTTCTTTTGAAACTGACATCTTTCTCATCCTACTGGATACATATCCCAGTGCACAGCAACAACAATTTAGGTGGCTAAGAAAAGGGATTCATGCAAATGGATTCTCTCAGCTAAAAAATAGCAGATGTGGAAAAATCAGGCATAACAGATATTTAACAAGAAGAGAGTGCTTATTTGGCAAAACACTGAAATGTAGCTAGCAGACCAAATACAGCTCCTCTTGCCAACACCAGAGCTGAATTTAGCCAGTGTGTTTAATTATTATCTAGAGTATTCCAGCCAGATAAAACAAAAACCAAAACCACACAAGACTAACCCTCCACTCCTTTTCTTTATATTGACTCAGTTTTCATATATCTTAAAATATATACAAAAGCCTCTATTTTGGAACAAAAGGAATGGTAAAATGTATATACTTTATAAGGTGAAGAATATATCCTGTTTAAGTGACATTATCATTTGTAGACTTTTAAAAATACCAGTAGTAACTAAGCACTCATTAATCCAGTCATTTTATAAGTAACTATAAGAAGATGAACTGATGTCAAAGCAGAGAAGATCACTGGAACTTAGATAGAAGAACCACACAAAGTTTTAAGAAGTATCATTTTTACATGTACAAGTAGTCCAAAAGCTCCATCTATTGCCACAATATATAGGAATGTTAATATTTTAATCACAGTTTTTCCCACAGCGCACATCAATACTAGCTACATGTAAAGTGAGATCAGTGCTTTGTCACCCCTGTTCATATCTACATTCTATACCATAACTAAATAAATTATTTTACATTAAAGTGCTACACCAACACTAATGGTCTTGAACAGTAGTAATGCACATTGCTCTTTCAAAAAATACAGCAGCCATAACTTCAAATGTCGTCACATTATGTGACTATGCTTACATGTTGGTTTGTTACAGTATTAAAAAACTGCATGCCACAAAAACAAATAGCTTCAGTCAAGACTCTTACACAGTAAAAATAAGAAAATGAAGGAACTAACTATTTGCAGAAAAAACAGTCTTCAAAACTCGCACTTGAAAGTTTCATTTAATCGTAACTTGCTGATTTCGATATTTATTTCTTCTGGTTTGTCACGTCTGTATGTTACTGTTCTTGAACAAACAGTTGGCAAAAACATTTTATCCTTGAAGGAGAAGATACAGTTTATCAATAAATAGCTACAATATATACGCAAACAAAAAAATACTGAATATGATTTTCTCTGAAATAAATTACCTTCTTTGTTGCAGATGCTCTGTAATCTGAGGAAGATTTAACTTTATTGCTATTCCACTGTAGAATTATCTGTCTGATAATAAGTACATTAAGCAACCCGATCAAAAATGTAACTATAAAGATTATGAAAAAGATTCTGAAGTAGCTTGGGTCAGAGAAACATTCTGCAATAAAAAGGAAAAGAAATGTGTAAAGCTTAAAATATTAATAATTGCTATCCATTACACAAGTTTGTATTTAAGTCTGCACATTAATTTAGCACAGCTTCACCAAGCCAAATTCCTAAAATAACTCCAAATGATTTTACTTGTCAAAGTATTTAATAAAGTAATAATAGTTCAGATGGCCATATACAAACAATTTTTAAAAGAACTTTATCAGAAAAAAATCCAATTAGGAAGATATAGATAGATGGTCTTGGTTTTTTAATTCTTTAATCTTACAATAGCACTTTGAGGTCCCAATTAAAAATCAGAACTCCATTGTATTAGGCCCAAACACATAGCAACAGATAGTCCCTGAAAGAGACTTTATAGTTTAACCAGACAAGAGAGAGAAAGGATGGAAGGTAAAACCCAGACTTGTGATTTTCCCTGATAGTCAGTAGCAAAGTCAGGAATAGAACCCAGCTCTCTGTCCTCTGGACCAAACTTCTTCCCTCAACAGTTAATGGTAATGGTATTAAAAATCTACGGACCCTTCTCATAAATCCCAAATACAATTGCTGTAACTTCAATAGCCACTTTAAAACAAATTGTCTACAGAAAGCTATTAATTGACAAAAAGTGGTTGCATATATGTACTTTTTTTGCCATCAGGGCCCTGTCACTTGAATGGACTTTGGATGTGTTTATTATTAATTTCTTCTGCACTCTCTCATTACCTTACAGTTGTGTACAATTAAAGACACATTAAAATGTTTAATAGAGCTATGTGTTCTATTTCATTTGTTCAGCTCTTGTAATGTTAAATAATGTAAACATATGAAAAGTAGTAAAAACATACAGATACAATAATAGATTTATGTAATTCTCTCTTTAAACATTATGGAGCCACAGGACTAATTATTGGAGGCAACTTCTCAAGAATCTGGGAAATCTGACACAGTAATGCTGGCCAGTCACATTTCCTGTTATTATTTATCCTTTCATTTCCCCTGAAGCAAAACAAACTTTCTTCAAACAATCACAATCTACATTTGAAGGAGAATATAAATGCTAACTAGAGCAAGGAATGTTACTACAGAAACCCCTGTGCATCAGTGAGGTTATCAGATACAAAATATGTACTACATTTTGCAGGGCTGAGGAAGGCATTTCGGGAAGGAAGAATGGACACTTTTTTACAATTAACTATTGATTAATAATTAAGGGGGAAATTCCCCCCAGTGCAGAAGGCCTATACAAAATCCTGAACACAACTTGCACTTAATTTCAAAGAATTAAATATTTCCTGAGTGTTGCTTAGCATGTTGTGTGGGTTCTTTATGGTAGGATGAATTTCACTATGAATTCTGATAGTTTTTACACTTTTATTAAAGTGACTAGGTAAAACTAGGTTTTTACATACCGAATGTTGGATCAATATAATGCACCATATAAGCACATGAGGCTTTGCACTGGTCACGTGTTGTTTGTGATGCATTGTCAGAATGATGGCACTGAACACAATTTCTGAAAACGAAAATATAAATATAACATTTCACCACTACTATAAATTCATTGAATTTACTTAAAAGACTAAATTGACACAATAATTATTGTGTTCAAATAATGTTTTCTTGCTGTGAGAAAAATACTATAGCATCTATTTATTAACTTTGAGACATGTGGTCTCTCTCTCTCTTGCAATATTTTAATCCACTGTTATTTTCTGTGATGTTGTAGCTGAGTTGGTCCCAGGATATCTGAGAGACAAGGTGGTGATGATCAGGGCTCGACAAATCCGTTTATCTACTCGCCTCTGGCAAGTAGATTTCAGCCGGTCGCCCTGTTCACCAGCGGTGCACGCATGCACAGTGTGGGTCTGGCACATGCGCGGTACGGGGCTGGCGAGTGGATTTCACCATGATTTGTCGAGCCCTGGTCATTATGCTATCTTGTTTTGGGCCAGTTTCTCTTGGTGAAAAGAGATACGCTTTCAAGCTATATCGAGCTCATATACAGAATGATGGTCCAATAAAAGATATTACTTCACTTACCTTATCTTTCTACTTTAGCTCAACAACATTTTTCAAAACTATTTGGTGAAAAGTAGTGAAGTAAAATAGATAGATGCTGGCTCAAAGCCACCCATCCCTGGCCCTGGACTACATCTTTCATGCTGTATATGTAAACAGGTGCCGCACAGAATCCACCCCATGTATTCCTTAGTTTTCAGATCCACAAACTTCACAGTAGCTACTAAAATAAAGGTGGGTTCTTTCCTTGCATGCATCATCACTAGTAATAATGATCCTGCTGTTCACCTTTTCTCTCTTACCCCACGTTTTCACTGTGTTCAGTGGGATGCACAGGAATTATGAAAGAGAAACGTTTAGCCTTGCAAGTTTAATTTTTTTGATTATACATTAGGAAGAATGGACATGAGTACATTTTCCACACAGGGCTGGGGCTGCAGTGCCTACAGAAGTAAAGTAACAAACAACTTACTCTTGTTACCAAATGTCAACAGATCAGACTGAATATAAACAGGGAGTAAGTGGTGCCATTTTTACTACTAATTTCAGAGTGGAACTGAACTTTAAATGACTACAAAAGACAAACATCATCAAAGTTACCACAAAAAGTGCAACTGACTTATTAATTAAATTGAGATACATTTTTCATAGACAGAGGCACTAACTCCCTTTGACTTGCAATGAGCCTAACAGACAGGATACAGGCAGTCCCCGGGTTATGTACAAGATAGGGACTGTAGGTTTGTTCTTAAGTTGAATTTGTATGTAAGTCGGAACTGGCATCCAGATTCAGCCGCTGCTGAAACTGACCAGCGGCTGACTACAGGAAGCCTGAGGCAGAGTTGCTCTGCGCTGGGCTTCCTGGAATCAGCTGCTGATCAGTTTCAACAGCAGCTGAATCTGGACACCTGGGACAGAGCAGCTGGGGCGCTGTCGGGTAGGTCCCCGCAGCGCTGCACCTCAGCGCTGCGGGGACCAACCTGGCAGCACCCCAGCAGCTCTACCCCAGGTGTCCCCAAGTCAGCCGCTGCTGAAACTGGTCAATTTCAGCAGCGGCTGACTTGGGGACGCCTGGGGCAGAGCAGCTGGGGTGCTCTACCCCAGGCGTCGTCTGCGAGAAAAGCCTGGTCTGCTGGGGGGGTGCACTAGCTGCGCCCCCCCCCCAGCAGACCAGGGAGACGCGGGTGGCGGGACCACCGAGACACGACGCGGTCCCGCCTGCATCCTCCACGGCTTTGCTCCGCGTCTCCCTGGTCTGCTGGGGGGGGCCTCAGACCAGGGAGACGCGGAGCAGCTTTTCTCGCCCCGGAGGACGCGGGCGGTGGGACCGCAGCGCATCTGGGCGTCCCGCCGCTCGCGTCCTCTGGGGCGAGAAAAGCCTTGTTCGTAACTGCGGATCCGACATAAGTCGGATCTGCGTAACTCAGGGACTGCCTGAGTTCTACCTTTCATTCATTCTGCCAAGTCTTAGCATTCATCTCTTTCAACTTGGTCTGGCGTTTACCTCCATGAGCACGTACAATAACTAGATCAGAATTCCATGATGGATAACAATTCTATTTTTACTGTGTTTACTTTTTTAGATTAAGAGTTAGATTGCCCACAATGGGAATTGCAGAAAGATGTAACATTTGAGCACAAGCTGTTGGAAGCAGCATGCCTGAGAGATTGGCTAAAGCCTTCAGGAGCATATAGTTCTTGCTACAATTTTTGAATGGGTGGAGAACTAGCGGGGAAGGAGACACAAGGCTGGGGTCTGATCTACATGAGAAAATTAGGTTGGCATAGCTATGTCACTCAGGAATGTAAAAACTCTGCACCCCTGAATCGAGTAGTTTAGTTGCCCTAAGTCTCTGCACAGACTGTAGTAGGCTGACAGAAGAATTCTTCTGTTGACCTAGCTACAATTTCTCAGGGTAGATGGAAGAATGTCTCTTATCAGTGTAGTGTTACACCAGGGGTGGGCAATAAGATGGTGGCAGTTTGTCAGGGTTAGTTCCTGGAAGCCTGCTGCCTCTATATTTATCTGAGCATCAGCAGGTATGGGTGCTTGCAGCTCCCGTTGGCCCTGTTTGCTGTTCCTCGTCAATGGGAACTGTGGGAAGTGGCACGGATCAGGACACTGCTTCCTGAAGCTCCCATTGGCTGGGAACAGCGATCCACGGCCAATGGGAGCTGCAATTGCTCATGCCTATGGAGGCACAGGTAAATGTAGTGGTCGTGGCCCACCAATGACTAAACCTGGTGAACCAGATCATGCCTGGATTTGCCTGCTGATGGTTTACCCTGAAGTGCTACAGCAGTGCAGATACAGCAGTGCAGCTGTATTACTGTAACATTTTGACTGCACACTAGCCCTTTTTCTCCAGGCTCATTTTTCCTTGTCCTCTTTGGGAGGAAGCACAAGGACAGGGACTGTGACTAGTCTCTCTTCAAGGGTAAACATGGCATTAGGATTGATTCTGTTCTGCCTCTTTGCACATGGGAACAGAACTAGTCACCCTAATATCTGCCTTTAAAACTCAAAGCTGCACATCCCTGTAGATTATGCATTTAGAACCAAAAATAATGAATACCCTAACCTCCTTTATTACTATTTCCCCAAAATAACTGTGTTCCCTTAAGCAAAATGCAGGACAATGTAGCACTTTAAAGACTAACAAGATGGTTTATTAGATGATGAGCTTTCGTGGGCCAGACCCACTTCCTCAGATCAAATAGTGGAAGAAAATAGTCACAACCATATATACCAAAGGATACAATTTAAAAAAATGAACACATATGAAAAGGACAAATCAAATTTCAGAACAGAAGGTGGGGGGGAGGGGGGAAGGTGAATGTCTGTGGGCTAATGATATTAGCGGTGATAATTGGGGAAACTATCACTTACGAATAGCTACGTTTTCACTGGCAGGAAGGTTATTTTTTATGTTGTAACCTTTCTGTTAAAGGGTTAATGATCTATGTAGCAGATACCATTTTCAGACCTTCTCTAAATTATTCCAGTTTAGTAATAATGCAATGAGAAAATATGTTGCTATGATCATCCTGTATTTATAAAGAAATATATGATGTTATACAACAATCATCTCAACTACGATTACTAGGACACTATTTTTTAACCTGAAGTAAGTTTCAATGTATTGCATGTGAATCTAGGCTTGTCAGCCTCAGGGATGTAAAAATGCAGTTAAAAAAGTAACTGTGTAACCACTAAAAATAGCCATTACATACTCGTAGGGTTCATAGAAGCCCACAACGAATCCTCCCTGGCAGCAGGACCAGAGAGGCTTCACTGCAGGATTTGCAGCTTCCAGAGAGCCAGCACATAACCTGCAGTGGTTGGTGTGACAGCTGGGCCCACCACAGACAGATGCTGCTCCGGCGGGCTCCACAGGGCTGGAGCAGTCCCCTTCCCGTGGCAGATGGGAATCTTCTCCAGCCCCTACTCATTACTGAAACCAGTAAGCCTCAACCATTAAGTGTGAAGCTTTCCGGTTAACAGGTTAACTGGCTAATCTTTTACATCTCTAGTCAGTATGAATAACTCAGGCACAAATGAACTGCATAGTCCAAGCCTCAAGTCGAGACTCAATGCTTCATGCTTCTGTAAGATTACACTGATAGTAAAATTCTAATGCATACAGAATCTGAGTGGGAATATTAAAATTAAAAATGGAAATGTAGCATTAGAAACATACCTGTTATCATCACAGACATTGTTACAAGAAGGGCAATATTCACACAAACGGCCAAAACTTCTTGGATCAGTGCACTCGCATTTTCCACATACACATGCTCCTCTTCCACTGCAAATCTGGCCTTTGGAATTCATGCAGTGTTTTGCTGACAATGATGAACACTGGCAGCGGTCACCTTCCCAGCCGCGGAAGCATCTGCATTTCCCAGTTTCACATTCACCATTGCCTACAACAACAGATAGGCCTCAGTATATAAGCATTGAGTTAAACCCTCACCTGCCTTAGTAAGTGCAGGTCACATCTTGGCCAGAACATATTCAAAATTCTTCACATTCTCCAGCTTCCTGAGTCAGAAATAATTAGATTTAAATTTAGAAGTGTGAAATCCCTAATTAATTTGGCTTTGTCTACACTACGAGTTTCTTGGTAAAAATATGCTAATGAGGGACTCATTTGCATGAGTCACTATCTCATTTGCATATTTTCTGCCGATCTGCTGGGGGGTTTGCGCAAAAACAAGCAGTGTGGGTGTTTTCTTTTTGCGCAAAACCCCCTTTTTCTGCAAGATCCTTATGACCCAAAAAGGAGGCTTACCGATCTTGCAGAAAAAGGGGGTTTTGTGCAAAAAGAAAACGTCCACACTGCTTGTTATTGCGCAAAAACCCCAGCACAAAAATGGATTGGCAGAAAGTATGCAAATGAGTCCCTCATTAGCATATTTTTTGCTGAGAAAACTCATAGTGTAGACGTAGCCTTTGAGAACAGAGGATGTCTATAAGCAACTGGATACAGCAGTTGTTTCTATTTCACCTTGGTTTTCCCTTATTAAAAAAGCCTTATTTTTATGCCTGATATTTAGAAAGTTTACTTAAGAACTCACTAAGAAGGGCCTTTTCAGTGTTCTCTTTCCAATCCATGCAGATGGCTTACTTAGAAGACTGATTCACTGACATGGTGAAACATTAATTGTCTCTGCCATGCAGCTCAGGATCTACCCCATTAATTATTAGGTCGTGTTGCCACTTGAGGTCAAAATGTCTTTCTGTGTTTTTGTCTCAGATGTCTTTTTCTATGATCACTCAGGCTATGGCTACACTGTTGCCTTCTTCTGGAAAAGCTTATGCAAATGAAGCAAAGTGTGGATATCACCACACTTCATTTGCATAGTTAATTAGCAGCCGCTTTGTGCAAGAGGCTTTTGTGCAAAAAGACGGCATCTTCCTCATTTTTTTAGGATGAACAGCTCTTGCGCAAGAGGGGGTTTTTGCGCAAAAAGGAGCCGTCTACACAGCTCCTTTTTGCACAAAAGCCTCTTGTGCAAAAGCAACTTCCAATTAATTATGCAAATGAAGCACAGCTTTTTTACGGAAGAAGGCTACAGAGTAGCTGTAGCCTCTGATAATACAATATTTGTTAGGAACTGTCACTGCATCTGTGATCTGAGACATTGCACGATGTAGAGGATGGTACTAGATTACCTCTCGAGTTCCCTTTCAGTCTTACGCTTCCATAGTCAGCTGCTAAAATAATGAAAATGAAAGTGGTATGGTGATCATTTACAAATTAATTGTTTATGTCTCTTTTAATATGTATTTTAATGTTTTACAGTTTTGGATATAGTTTTAAGTTTTATTGCAATATTAAGTTTCTGACTAGCTAACCAAGACTAAGCCACTATTAATAAACTAAACAGGTAGTAAAAATACATCTACATCATTACTGCTAAAGCTCTAAGTTAGAAAGGAAAGTCTAAATCAAACCTAAGCACATATTTTGCTCATAACTTACGGAAACTTTCACCTTACAGGCTGAAATTTGCATGATATATACATACTGGTTTTTTTAAATCAAAACATGAGCAGTTACACTGCTCTCATAAAATGTTATTCTGTAATTTTCTAAACAGATCTTACATTAAAGCAGATAGGGTTAAAAAGTGTACATCTTGAAAGGAGATAGTCTTTAGGGATGAAAAAATCATGTAAGTGCTTTAATGAAAAATAGTATGATTTGGCCAAACTTTAAAGGTTTGAAAAACATTATTTATGAATGGCAGTTTGTTTTTGTTTTTAAAACAGGACTATAACAACCATCTCCTATGAAAGAGGGCTGTATCTAATTTAGAACTACAGCAACAACAACAACAAAATGTAATAAGATCTATTTCATTTAATGGGAATTTAAGCATACTTTCTGAAAGAGTCAAGGGCTATACAGAAGCCATTACCTCTTGTGAAGTTTTCCGCTGTGAAACTGCAAGGGCCTGAGGTAGCTACAAATGTGCACAGGCGTGTGTTTTACACTTTGTAAAACACTTTTATAGTTTCACTGATAGTGTTAGATCCTTCTTCTCCCTCCACCCCGGAAATGTGATTAAAGATGCATTTCAACTTTGCATTTTCGGAGCAGGAGTTATAAATATATAAAGCATGTGTTAAGATAACAGTGAAGTGGCAAATCTATGCATTCAAAATCAGGAAAAATAAAGTAAAACTTAACTGCCTTCTCTCATGCATTACATTACAGTACATATTTAAATGATCATAGTGTTATTTCCATTTTATTTGAGCAAAGTTATTTCCATGGTTACTGTGATGAACTGGGAAAATGTTTTTTTATGGATATATTTAATTGTTTCCCTATTCTGTTTTGTGCCTGTATTGTGCCTAAGTGAATACACACAGCTATACCAAAGGAGGTTGTAAAGAGGCTGTTACAGTAAAACTATGAAGGTATACTCTCAGGTATCTTGATTTTTTTCCATGGAATTAATATACTGGATGGGCCCTCAAGCTAGCAGGAGAAGTTATCTGGCTGGCTCCATCCATGTTAGAATGTTTTACTCTTCCCAGGACTAAGCAACAGACCAAAGGAGACCTAAAAAGACCATGAAAGATTAAAAAGGTGGCAGAAAAATACCGGTTGTTTTTTTGGAAGTAGGGAGTCCGCTGGGTGGCCCAGGTGTGTCAGGAAAAAGCTAATATACTATGAGGTCTCTGATGAAGAATACTGTAGGCAGCATAAACTGGTTCCCCCAACTCAGAGATGGGAAACAAGCCAGACCAACCTGAGCAGTGAACAGAAATGTTAAGCTTAGTAAAGGGAACTTGTGTGTAGGCCTGTTATTTTAAATCTACTTGTCTAAGCACTGTGCATCTTTTGGACAAAATAAAAAACAATTTAGGATGAAAAAACTGTTCCTATATCAGTGCAAATGTATGCTGTCACATGTGAACATAAGAACATAAGAACGGCCGGAATGGGTCAGACCAAAGGTCCTTCTAGCCCAGTATCCTGTCTGCCGACAGTGGCCAGCACCAGGTGCCCCAGAGAGGGTGGACTGAAGACAATGATCAAGCAATTTGTCTCCTGCCATCTCTCTCCAGCCTCTGACAAACAGAGGCCAAGGACACCATTTTATCCCCTGGCTAATAGCCTTTTATGGACCTAACCTCCATGAAATTATCTAGCTTCTCTTTAAACTCTATTATAGTCCTAGCCTTCACAGCCTCCTCTGGCAAGGAGTTCCACAGGTTGACTACACGCTGTGTGAAGAAGAACTTTCTTTTATTAGTTTTAAACCTGCTCCCCATTAATTTCATTTGGTGTCCTCTAGTTCTTCTATTTAGGAAACTAATAAATAACTTTTCTTTATCGGCCCTCTCCACACTACTCATGATTTTATAGACCTCTATCATATCCCCCCTCAGTCTCCTCTTTTCTAAACTGAAAAGTGCCAGTCGCTTTAACCTCTCCTCATATGGGACCCGTTCCAAACCCCTAATCATTTTTGTTGCCCTTTTCTGAATCCTTTCTAAGGCCAAAATATCTTTTTTGAGGTGAGGAGACCACATCTGAACACAGTATTCAAGATGTGGGCGTACCATAGTTTTATACAGGGGCAGTAAGATAGTCTGTGTCTTATTTTCTATCCCTTTCCTAATAATTCCTAGCATCCTATTTGCCTTTTTGACCTCTACTGCACACTGCGTGGAAGTTTTCAGAGATCTGTCCACGATAACTCCAAGATCTCGTTCCTGATTTGTCGTAGACAAATTAGCCCCCATCATACTGTACGTATAGTTGGGGTTATTTTTCCCAATGTGCATTACTTTACACTTATCCACAGTAAATTTCATTTGCCATTTTGTTGCCCAATCACTCAGTTTGGTGAGATCTTCTTGGAGTCCCTCACAGTCTGCTTCTGTCTTGACTATCCTAAACAATTTGGTATCATCTGCAAACTTTACTACCTCACTGCTTACCCCTTTCTCCAGATCATTTATGAATAAGTTGGAAAGGATTGATCCCAGGACTGACCCTTGGGCAACACCACTAGTTACCCCTCTCTAATCTGAAAATTTACCATTTATTCCTACCCTTTGTTTCCTGTCTTTTAACCAGTTCTCAATCCAAGAAAGGACCTTCCCTCTTATCCCATGGCCATGTAATTTACACAAGAGCCTTTGGTGAGGGACCTTGTCAAAGGCTTTCTGAAAATCCAAGTATACTATATCTACTGGATCCCCCTTGTCTGCATGTTTGTTAACCCCTTCAAAGAACTCGGAGGGTATGTCTACACTACCATCCTAGTTCGAACTTTTTTAAATGTCCGCTAGTGCGGACTCCGTGCCGTGCAGTTACACGCAGCACGGACTAGGTAGTTCGGACTAGGCTTCCGTTACGAGAAGTAATGGTAGTTCGGACTAGGAAGCCTAGTCCGAACTACCTAGTCTGTGCTGCGTGTAGCCGCGCGGCACGGAGTCCGCACTAGCGGACATTTAAAAATGGCGGCGCCCAGCTTTATGCAAATGAAGCCCGGGAAATTCAAATCCCGGGCTTCATTTGCAACTCCGGTTGCCTACATTACCACCCTAGTTTGAACTAGGGTGGTAGTGTAGACATACCCTAATAGATTAGTAAGACAGGATTTCCCTTTACAGAAACCATGTTGACTTTTGTCCAACAAATTATGTTCTTCTTCATGCTTCACAATTTTATTCTTCACTATTGTTTTGACTAATTTGCATGGTACTGAAGTTAGACTTACCGGTCTGTAATTGCCAGGATCGCCTCTAGAGCCCTTTTTAAATATTGGTGTCACGTTGGCTACCTTCCAGTCATTAGGTACGGAAGCCAATTTAAAGGATAAGTTACAAACCACAGATAATAGCTCAGCAATTTCCCATTTGAGTTCTTTTAGAACCCTTGGATGAATGCCATCCGGTCCTGGAGATTTGTTAACATTAACTTTTTCTATTTGTTCCAAAACCTCCTCTAATGACACTTCAATCCGGGACAGTTCCTCCGATTCATCACCCACAAAGGACGGTGCAGATTCGGGAATCTCCCCAACGTCCTCAGCCATGAAGACTGAAGCAAAGAAATAATTTAGTTTCTCTGCAATGTGCTCAGAGAAAAAAATCTTGCTGGTGCCAAGCTCACTGTACGTGCTAAATAACATGGCTGGAAACCAGGGAAGTGACACAGAAACCCAGCTGGAGAGTGGTTGGACTGTAACATCTCATCCCCGAAAGAAGTGGATGCCTGATACCTGAAAGGGGTACACTCTGAAGGGACTGGAGAAGGGCTTCAGAATGGGCAGCCTACTCAGCCACAGCAACAGTTACTGTAATGCTAAACTGGAATAATAATACAGAAGTCAGGAGTTGATCTAAATTTACACCACTGTACCTGTGACTTAAGTTTGACCCTCAGTGCACAGGTTGGGCACTATATGGAGAAGTGAAATTAAATACATGGATGCATTTTGTTGAACAGCACGGATTAAAAAAATTACAGAATAAATTATTTTAAAATAAATATTTAAATGTTACTTCCATTGAGGAAAAAAAAATTGGCTGGCAAATAACAATGGTACAGGGCACAGTCTGCCTCTTTGCTCCTGTTGTAATAGTCTTTTGACATTCATGTCACACTGCTACCTCAGGCAACAATTTTCATTTGTACCTTTGGTTGTGCACAAGATTTCACCCAAAGAATGGAATGAAGGTCTCAGGTACCAAATGAACAGCTCATTTGTTTTCATACTTCTCATATAGTCCTGTTTCTGACTTAGGTGTTTTGGGCTATGTTAGTATACTTTCTAGTATACAAAACTGAAGATCAACCTAAGGTCTATAATTATAGTATGCTATGCTATTGCATCTTCTGAATCCATGCCATAATGTAACCAGAGATGAGCCTGAGAGACAAAATCAGATGCAGAAAGATATTTCCCAAAGTTGATTGTGTTCACAGAGACTCAAATGTAGAAGTGGCTTCTCTTTTTTTATAGAAATATCCATGACAAAAGGATTATCATCTCTAGAAAAATAAGAGAATTTAGTCTTGATATTTTAAATTTGGAGATTGAATAGGTCCAGGGTTTTGCTTCAGACAATCTCAAAAGTGTAGAAAATTTTGAGTCAGCTGTAGTTAACAGAGGACGTCAGTCAGTGTTTGACAATCATATTCTTTATTGTTCGACTTCATACTGTATATAAACACATGACTGAGCAAAAACATACTTAAGTTCTGTAGCTTACCAGCACACAGGTTTCCATGGTAATATGGGCAAGAAAAGTCATCCATTTCACAGTATCTGCCATATACTTTGCCCAGTTTGGTTCTGTGACAGAGGCATTTTCCACCTATGCAGTCACCTTGACCACTGCAGATGGGCTGGTCTGGGTGTAATTTACATCTCTCAGAAGAAAACATATCTTCACTGGAACTACAGTTAGTGTCTTCACAATGGGTGCTTTCATCATCGAGAAAAGTTTCATCGGCACATATTCTGCTGTGCTTTGTACTGTCCTCACAATGACAGGCACAGTTTTTGTGTATATTAATTATAGTGGTTTCATTGAAACCAATAGGTTTGATTACCACATATTTTCTTCTTCCACTTGTACCACATCCTTTCATTGCAACTGACACATTAAAAAGCACCTAAGACCAAAACAAACAAACAAAAAAAATCCCTGCATTTATAAGGTAGTAATTGTTTCCTGGAAATGGTTTCAACATTCCATCAAAAATCAAAGAAATCCTACCACTTACAATACTTACCAAGCAATAAGACTGAAGACACAGTAACTACTTATGAATGCATAATATTTGTGTAATGACAAAAGTAACAAGTATTATGAAATTCAATCATACAGGATGATCAACAAGCTGCCTTTCATGTGGAACGGGCATGATACATTATCTGCAGAATGCAGATTTAAACAAAGGAATATAGAATTAGCAAAGGCAGCTGTTCCATTTCTAACTTCTGACACTGGTGTTAGAAATTTCCTTCTCTTGTTATGATTTATATTATGAGAGCTCCAGGAGCCTCGATCATAATCGGGACTCTGAAGAGCAAGGCACCAAATAGACACATCCCTGCCACTAAGAGTTTACAATTTATGCCAATATAAATTTATCAACCTTTCAGAGTTGCCTATTATCAGTGAGTTGATGTGTTGGCAAACTTTGTGACACTTGAAGACATAAATAAAAGTATTTGAACAGCATATACATGCCTGTTGCATGGTTAAGCCTGTAACATGACTTATACTTTTTGGCATTTCATCAACACTAGCCTACCAAATAAAAAAAGTTAAAATATTACATATCTGAAGGTTCACTATGCAATCTGAATGATACCATATATATGTATCCTTTGGAGAACTGATCTGGCTTTTATGCCTTCTGCATGAATGCTCTGGGTTAGGCCAGGCACAACACTGCTACTTGAAGATTATATAAACTTAGTTTCCAATATACAAAATATCACCGTGATCCCTAGCACTAAGTGTTGCTCACAGCCTAATGAATGCATGGGTGGGTTCTTCCCTTCATGACTTATAAATAAGTTAAAAGAGGAGGACAGACTGTACATAATGAGATCTTTCTGGCTGCTAATTTGTGCCCACTGCCAGCTAACAGAAACCAGTGAATCATCAAACCTTCTTCCACCAGACAAAAAGCCAGCTGGAGAGGGATTATGAAGATCTTCCTCTAAGAAATCTTCTACTACTTTCTAGTGGTAAGACATGGGAAAAACTCTCTTCAATTTCCTGGATCTTATACAAATGTAAAAAAAATAACAAGAACCAGCCTTAAGCTTGAGCATAGGATACATCTTACTCTTATCCTGTGATACAGCAAGCCTATGGGAACTTTTCATGGTTATCCAGCTTCCAGCAGGGGGCAGAAGGACAGATAGACTCAGAACATAGACCTGCAGAAAGCGAAAGTACAGTACAGGAGGCCCCTGACTTGTGACCACCTGAGTTCCGACCCCCTGCACATACAACCATTTTTGTAAGTGTGGAAGGGGCCGAAGCCCCCCGACTTACATCCTAGGCCCGCATTTACGAGGGCGCACGGCACCTATTATAAATGCAGGTTTGAGTAACGACGCCCCCGACTTGCGGTGCTTCCCCAGGAACCAATCGAATCACAAGTCGGGGGCCTCCTGAAGTGGTGCTGCAAATTACCTCTGCAGAGCCATCCTTTTTTCTTTTTGCACTTCTGCCAATGGATGCCCATACACTCTGATATGGCAGACCTCTGATTAACTAGCATCCATGACTTTTGGAAACCTTGTAGGCACTAGATACTTTCCCAGGGGTTGGGTCAACTGACTATTGAAACTTTCATTTCTATGGTACTGCCTATGGAGGGAACCAAGCATGGGAGCCTTTTCTGAAAATCTACTTAGCCTGCTAACTGGAAAGAGAATAATTTGATCTGTCTGTGTTCATAAGAGCAAGAATATAAACAGAAAGAAGGGGTGTTAAAAGAAAAGAAGGAAATGTTTTATTTTAGTGTTCCCTAGACTAAGTAGATTTGTAGATTTCTAAATTAAAGACCAGATGCAGAAAACATAAGAAACTGACTATTGTATTTACACAAGAAGTTTGGAATAAGTACGGGAAAGTAAAACTGCTTTCTCCTTTTCTTCTCCACCCACCTCTCTGACCCCCAGCTGGAGAAAGTCAGCCTTTGTTTGGCAGTTACAGCTATCTTGGGACCAGACTGAAGAAAGCCTCAGACCTGATTTGTACGTGGACAACATAGGGATGTTAGCAAGTAGTCAACTGGGGTATCGACTACTCGCTCCTCCCCTTCCCCACTGCCTCTCTGAGAAGCAACAAGGGGCAGGGGGACAGGAGCCAGTGATGGGGGGAGTCAGCTTAAAAGCTGGTTCTCCCCAGAAGTGTCTCCGTGGGGCCATCCTGCCCTCCCCGGCTGCCTCTATCAGAGGCAGCGGGGGCGGGGCGGGGCGGGTAGGGGACACTGCTGCAAAGCAACCTCTGCCTGCTGCAGGCCAAGGCTTGCTGTGGGCAGAGGCTGCTCCAACAGCAACCCCTATCCATAGGGGGTCCAAGCGCAGGGCTGGCCTTGCAATAAGGCGAACTGAGGCAGCTGCCTTAGGTGCCAGACTGTGGAGGGCACAACTACAACCCAGAGTGTAGAAAATTGTGTCAGCTGCTAGTGCATATGTATTCTCTCTGCTCTAGTTGCACAGAGATGGTGGAGTGCATCTGACAAAGTGGGTCTTTGCCCACGAAAGCTTATGCTCCAACACTTCAGTGTTGGAAGGTGCTACAGGACTCCTTGCCGCTTTTGCAGATTCAGACTAACACGGCTACCCCTCTGATACTTGACACAGAGATGGTGGAGTGCCATGAGAGGAGCAGAACAGGAAGAAGGCAGAATTGAGACCTTTCAAAGTTTTGGAACAAGCGAGTGGGCATGGGGGCGTCATTGAGCTCCCCGACTCCGGTGCCAAAATATTGTGGGCCGGCCCTGTCCCAGCAGGAAGGTGGGCCCCCCCACGGACAGGGGCTGCTGCCACCAAGCAGCCCCTGTTCGCGGCAGCTTGGGCTGGCTGTGTGCAGGGGCTGTTCCAGCAGAAGCCCCTGGCCACCGTGAACAGGGCCTGCCGGACTCCGTGCAAGCCAGGACCAAGCAGACCCAGCTCATGCTGGTTTGGGACGCTGCACCACTGCACTTCAAATGTAGTAAGTGCCTGGTGGCTCTTGCTATGTTTAAAATGCAGAGCTGCAGTGCATGTGGCTCCTGGAGCTGGCACAAGCTCGGATTGCTCAGTCCTGCCTTGAGCCGGCTCCTGGAACTACCCTCACTGTGGCTCTGCAGAGCGGTTCTTATTAACTAATCGTGTAGTTGATACAGATTGTATTGACTACACAATTAGCCAGATAACCACAATCCTTAGGACAAAAGAGTGAGAAAGGCTGTGCTTCTAAGCAGCAGGACACAGTATATTGTCTGTCTCCTGTGTTTTCTTGGTGCATGATCCTAAAATTGTGAGCTACATGTTTACATTATAAGTAGTAACATGCTTTTAGGGCACAGTATAAATACTATTAAACATTATGACAACCCTTACTGGTCAAGACAAGCTGAGCTGCCTGTATCCTGAAGTGATCACAGAATCTTCCAAAGCACAGAACAGTTGTGTGTTTTGGTAGGAGGGGAAAAAAGGAGGGTTGTGCAAGGAAAGGAATGTGAGAATTAAGGAAAAGTATTCTCCAAGTAAACAAATACTGAAAGGAAGATTTACTGTTAAGAAGTTAACCTCTTGAAGAGGGCTGATTTTCAGCTGCTGCTTGCTTTTAGGACCACTTTTGCTCTCTTTTACAATTAATTGGCTTTTTTTTCAATTAAAGAGAAACAGATAAACATTTATTTTTCTGTTCATTAGACAACAGAACTAATAACAATGATACTGCCTATGGCAAGCGTAGATGGGAACATTGTGTGAGCTTAAAGGAAAAAACTAGCAAACCCATCTGGAACTAGTCATGCAAACAAAATCCACACAAGTATAAACCATGGTGTAATTTCTAAATTTCACAAAGCAAATCCACTGATTTGTGGCTGTATGCATACATACAGAGACACAAGTGACATTATCTAAGCTACATACACTTGGTAACAGGAATAGAACTCCTTGATCTTGTACTCCAAAAACAAACAAAACAAAAAAAACCCCACAAACCTCTTCTTAATGAGCTAAATAAATTACCTTGCTAAAGATAAAAATGCATGACCAAATAGAACTAATTACATCACTAGAGATAATGCTCCAGGTGGGCATTGACTCTTTAATCTGATTTACACATTTTACCAATTACCAGGATCTCTGGGCATATATAGAAGATACACTTTTTAAATAAAGAAACAGGAGGTGGAGGGAAAGCTCCAAGCCATGGCCAAGCACTTTTCCGTCTCCCTCTAAATGACTCTTCCCCTCTACTCACATATCTTTAAGGCTTTTCAGCTGAAGAAACCTTTCATATAGAACATGAGCACATTCAGTAATGGTCTCTGGGGAATAGTCCTCATAAATATTATTTATGGTTGACAACAATGCTTTGAGCTTTATCTCCATGAGACGCGTGAGAAGAAACATTAGCTTTTGATTTCAAATAAAGTTCAGGAGAAATACCTCCAAGGAGAATGCAGAGAGTTCACGGCCAAGAACATAGAAATCTACTTTTAATTCTAAAAACATCCTAGAAGATACCATGAAACTGAAATCTAATAAAAGAATAAATAAATGGCTAATTTCCTTTGAGACTGAGAAACTCAACATACTTCGTCGTTATAGGCCACATTTTTACATCCTTCCATGCCTGCTCTTTTACTTCCATCAGGACAGATTGCAGTTATGTTAAAGTGTAGATCTTGGATCTGGTTATCCACCTGAATTTTCACTTCAGAGATTAGTTTCTGTAATAAAAAAGAATTTTTAATTACATTGCATTTAAACATATAATAATATGAGCTAATGTTTAAAACATGAGCATGTTTGACTGAATGGATTTAACTGAATTGTGTAAATCTTGTTTGTCTGAATAAAAGGAATGAATTAAGCATTTGTTTTCCATATAAACTCAGTTATAGTCCATATGCATGAAATTAGTTAGCTACCAAAGAAAAAGATAAAAACAGTAACAAACCTAACATATCTGTAAAAAATGCAGAGTCCTATGGCACCGTACAGACTAACAGATTTATTAGGGCATAAGCTTTCATGAGTAGAACCCACTTCATCAGACGAATGTAAGATTACCCACAAAAGTTTATGCTCATGTGTTGCTCATGTTCATTCCAGTATAAGTGTGTGCATGTTGTACGCAACATCACCAGATGTTTTTCCTCTAGTGGAATCCATTAGGTTGGCATCTAACCTCCAGAGAATCTAGCCTCTGCTCTTGCCTATTAGCATGAGGCTTGGGTAAAAGATGGGTAGAAAAATGTCCTGGTTAGTGTGATATGAAACCACTTTCAGAAGGAAGGACAGATGTGGATGAAGTTGGACCTTGTCTACAGAGCCCTGTGCAGATACAAAATCCACATCCATAGCTGCAAAAATGAGCTGCAGATATCTGCATCCACAGATGTGGATACCAATGGATACTAAACATATCCGTGGATTTGCAGGGCTCTCCTTGCGTATGAAGAAAACAGTATACGGCAGTTCAGAGGTGAGGGCCATTGGCTCTGACTGTGGCCCTGTCAGTCTTGACAGTACCAAAGAGGCAGGGGTAGGTGCACATGTGGATACAAATGCTCTAATCCCTTCCAGAATCAAGCATAGATTGGATTTGAAAATATAGACCAGCCATTCACCTCTGTGTGGAAGGCTGTGTGGAAAGCCAAGATTGCAGCTAAGTGAACCCTGATGGACAATACCACAAGAAATTCCTTCTTCAAATACAGCAGTATAATGGGCAGTCAGGCCTCCAAAGGAAGGGTCTTTCTCCGCAGCGACCACAGGGTAAAAGTCTTTCACTTAGCCAAATATGCTGTTCTAGTTGACTGCTTTCTGATACCCATAAGGAAGGCTTGCACCAGTGCTAAGCAGCCTTTTTCTGCCTCACACAGCCATGAAGCTTCCAAGCCATCTAGTGTAGGCATCAAGTCAGGCAGCACCAGAAGGCTGACAAGTGTCTCTATCAAGAGAGCCAGCAAGATCATGAAACAATGTTGGCATGCCAGTGCTATAAGGATTGTGTGTGCCTTGACCCTCCTTACCTTGAACAACCACCACTTCTGCTCTGGTCGTATGGACCACTTGTGATGATTGGCGAAAGATCTGCTCAGGAAGTCTGTCAGCCTGTTCTGAGTGCCTGGTAGGTAAGCGGCTTCCCAGGCTTCCCATAGCCTCAATGCTTCCTGGCATAAGGGAGAAAAGTGAGCCTCCCTTTGTTTGTTTGTGTAAAACGTTACGGTTGTGACATGAATTTGCCATGTAAGTTGTAACAAAATGCCTGACAGGCTATCCGTGCTGTTCTTAATTCCCTGACACTGATATGTAGGGTTAATTCTTCTGGCATCATGAGGGGGGCCCAAGTGGGCTCCCCATTCCATGTCCGAAGCATTGGAACCTAAAGACAATGAAGGGGTGCCATCATAAGGTTTGCTTGTGGAATGTTGCATACCATTTGAAGCTTTGGGACCAAAGCATGTCTGCAGCCCCAGGGAACACAGGAGCTTAGAAGTACTCTATCTTAGCTATCTGTTGATGAATGATTAATTGAACTTACTCACATTAAGGAGTATTTGCATGCAGAGTAAGAGAATGACAAGGTTAAAGCAACCATCATAGAAGGGAAAAAAGAACTGAGGAGGTAGTTAGGCTTGTGACTTTATACCATACCACTCCAATGGGCACCAGAATTGACCCGAAAAATACCACCAGGGGAAAAAACTTCTGGTGACGGTGCATGTGACATGCTCACACCTATATTAGAATAGATGTAAGCACGCACTTGAATATTAGGGTATCCATATTAAAGTTTTCTTCTATTTTAAATAGTTTTGTGACTATGTATATGACCACTGAAAAACCTATTGTAACGACTGTGCAACAAAAACTGGTTATTGTAGTGACAATAATGTCTTAACAGCAGTCTTTAAATAAAAGAGCAAGTCTGCATCTTTTGTTATCTAGCAGGAAAAGTTTCAAATTATCTCGACAGTTCCACTTCTGACATTTAGCATCTGCTTATGAAAAAGTTTCTCAAGTCTCAGGTTATTCTAAAATCTATACTGGATTAGACTGACTGATTTATTCAGGACAGATGGTATTAAGCAGGCAACAAGCCAATCCTCATTGGGTATTTCAGTGCAACTATTGTATGAATCAAAATACCAAACATCATCAAAAATTGTCTGCCTGTTCATTTTAGTGGAAATATTGCTTCTATTTGATTTATGACAGATTTATTAAAAATGGGGATGTAAGGGACGAATCGAGCAGTCGAGTAGTTGCATAATTTTATCAGATAGTCCAGTAGTTGCTTCCCTCTTTACTTCTCTATCAGAAGCAGCAAGTGGGGGGAGCAGGAGCCGGTGCTGGAATCAGCTGTCTCAGCTCGTGCGGGGTCCCCCCACTTTACTTCAGCCTTTTAAATGTATTAAGAGCCTGCTGGCTGTTAATACATTTAAAAGGCAGAGCTGCAGTGAGGTTAGCTCCTGGAGCCAGGAGCTAACCCCTCTGTGGCTCCCCCCACTTATCAACTAATTGATGGAAATTCCATCAACTAGTCAATTAGATGATTAAAGTAAATTTTAACATCCCTAATTAAAACTGATTGTTAAAAACTAGTATCTGTACAATAGTGACTCATCTAGGGTATTTTAGCCAAGGATTTTCAGCTAGTGTTTTCCATAAACAAGTCAATAGATTTCCCTGCTTAGAACACAAGTGCAAAAGGCCGATTATCTAACATTCACAATACATTTATTTTCTTATATAATTATATTTGCTTTCAGGAAGACAAAACATTCAAGTCATTCAAAACATTGTGTAACACACATGGTAAGACCATGTTAAAAACTGAAAGTACCAAATCCACATAATATGAGGATTAAAAAATAATTAAAATAATAATAATAAAAAAAAACCAGTACAAGAGGAGAGAGTGGGTGGATAAAGCAGGAAAGTCCCAAAGAACCGTCTCTGAAATAAAAACGTTACATTGTGAAATTTTCAGTTTCTATCATTGCATATCTGTTCAGGAGCATCTTCTAGAAATTGGGATGGAATATTTAATGACTAACACAAATGTGCCACATTACTGATTAGAAACTGTTAACAAGTAATAATCCACGGATACTACAGCATGTTAAAGAGGACAGTTGCCTTAACCAAATGCTGCTTAGCATACACCTTAGGAGTTTTCTGGAGATCAACTTTCAAAACTAAGCATTTTAACATTATGAGAGACGGCATGACACAGAGATTAAATTCACTGAAATAAACTGATTTATATGAATTCAACCACCGCTGCCTTTGTCTGGCATTCACTATTGCATAATGCCTGCTTTTAACATCATTGCAAGTTAAATGTGCACTGACATACTTTACTGATTTATTTGATATGCTTGACAATCCTCAGACCTAAAAAGATAATGGTTTGTAAAACTTTATCCTGGCATGAAAGATGGCAAATGCTCTAATATCTTTTTGCAAATCCAATCTTAACATAATTATCCTGTTATGGCAAAACCTACTTTAAGACTATATCACAAGTGGACATCAGTAAGACACTCTCAACTGCTAGAAGTTAAAAAATGTTGTAATATACAGTCATATCATAGATACAATGTATATTGTTTTATATTATATTTCTGAGCCTTTATGTAATATTGATATTGGGAAAAATAGCTAAAAAATAATGTACGCATGTGGAAAACAAAATAAGTAAAAAATAAGAGAAAAAGGAGAGAACAGATTGAGAACAGAATAGTAAGAGGAAGAAATAAAGAGAAAACAAAAAAATAAAAATGAGAGAAGGCAGAAATGATACAAAACTGTTAAGGAAGGCAGAGACACAGAAAACACTTCCTAAGAAGTAGCGTGCCCACAAGTGCAAAGGTTCCCCTTGAACAATTAGGAGCAATTAAGGCACCAATAAAATGAGAACCCATCCTAACCATCAGATGGCTAGGTCACTTTAATGTTCTTCAGTTATGGACCTCAGATTGGGAATTTCAAAGGATCCAGGAACCCAACCACTATTGACTTTCAATAGTATTTGGGAACCTAATTCCCCTAGGTACTTTTGAAAATCCTCGCTTTCGGCTGTAGTTTATTACATGTAAGAGAACTGCACAAATAAGGAAAAGAAACTATACAAAATCCTCATGAGAAACATACCTGATAGGCTTCTACCACCAAATCATTGAGATTAGCTGCTTGTGATTCTATCTGTCTTGCAACAGTACCAGGCAACAGAGGCAAAAGATCCTATGAAAAATGCAATCATTTATTCACAATTACAATCTTTATATTTCACTTTTTAAAAAGCAATCAGTAGCAATTATGACTTTTAACACACCTTATACCAGTGAAACTGGTTTCCTTGAACTGCAAAGATAACATTGATGTTGTTGTCTATGAGTTTTTCAGAAAGTTGCCCAAGCGATGGATGTTCCTGAAAAATATAATCAATATAAAATACTGCAGGTAGACAAAACTAATATTAATCATTTTCTGTGGCCTCTGAGCAGTGAAATAAACATACATGGGAATTATTCCAATCTTTGAATACTTAACAAAAATAAAGCTAAACACACATGATGCATGGGAAAGCATAGGGAACTAATTAGGACTTGAGCCAATAATTCCCAACCCTTTGACAGAGACACTATCTTCCTTTGTATTGCTTTATGGACTCTGATCCACTGATGCCAGGCCCTGGTATCATGGCTGTTACCTATTAAACTTCCTTCCCCTTACCTCTCTTGTATTGCTCTGTGCCGGTTTTCTCCTGCCACTGTCCCTCTCTTGTCTTGTTTTTCACCCTCTTTTTGATTGTTTATTGTTTCCCTTCTTTTGTTTGCTCCTAGGCTTCTACATTCTCTTGTTCACCAAAGGACAACATGCTACTAAAGATGATGAAAGTGGTAAGGACATATATGAAAAGTTGGGACATTTTTTGGTGTTTCAATAAGAGCAGGCTGCATATGCCTGTTATTGACAAATGAGGTGGCCCTGGAAGCAGAGAAGAGCAGGTGCTAGTGCTAGTAAGCTGTTGCTTTCACTTGCCACATGGAGGGAAGGAAGGAAGCTCATAATTCAACCACAGGAAGATGCACCTTATCCATAATTATTGGAGTAAAATAATAGGATTTTGTAGAACCCATCCCTTTCTTCCTATTCACATCACTCCCACCCACCTGTGACTAAGAGAGCACCAATCCTGGGACCCACCACTCAGGCAGAGAAAAAATGGCTAGATCAAACTTGTAAGTCCCAGCAAGGAAATTGACAAGGGGAATTGACTTTTCTGTATATATTTCAGCAAACTTCTGAATAAAGGCTATCTTGATAACCTCATGTGGCATTTTTACAAAACTCCTACAGTACAGACTGTTGTAGAAAAACAAATTAGAAAACTGAAAGAAATACAACTTCCTTTATAAAACAGGACCACCCAAGCAGCACCATTGGTCTGTATCAATGTGGGTAGGAGGAAGAAATTGTGGAGATGTTATTTATTCGAATCACT
The DNA here is from genome assembly GCF_052426305.1 of Pelodiscus sinensis. Taxonomy (NCBI): domain Eukaryota; kingdom Metazoa; phylum Chordata; order Testudines; family Trionychidae; genus Pelodiscus; species Pelodiscus sinensis. The sequence goes on from NC_143053.1 coordinate 203,603,898, forward strand.
ATGAGATACAAATGGGAAGACTAATTGTATGATTTCAGCTGCAATAGCTCCTGTTTATATTAGCACAGCAGCATAACATGCTGGGTGCAACAGTGCTTAGCTTCACTCAGAACAAGTGCAGTCATAACAGCAGACTGAAATCCCATTCACCAAAGGAGGAATTGTGTGAGTGGATTCAACGTGTTTTTTATAGAGTTACAATATCAAAATACTTTTGTATAGACAAGGCTTAGTACGGCTGGTGAAATGCAGTTTGAGAATCTGGCAGAATTCACTTTTGGCTGAATTCTAAAAAATAAGGAAAACAACTGTGAAAGGATCAAAACGGTTCTGAATCAAAACTGAATTTTTTTCAGTGGGGGAAATTTTTAAAAACATTAATTATGGTTCAAAAGAAACTATTTTCCCTGGAAAATTTTTGATCACTGAACTCAAAAATCAATTATTCCCTCAGCTCTATTTCTGAGTTTGTGCAACCCAGGCCAGGAGTCAAACTGCAGTAACAAAAATTCAAACAAAGTCAACAAGAGGCAAATCTGAAATCAGTGGCAAAACTCTTATGTTCTGTGGGAGCATGATTGGGCTCCTAGGCCTGATGAAACACTCACTCATACAGGGCTCAATGAAGTCTTATGCAAGTAATGGATTGAGTCCTAAGTTTGTAGCTGGTTAATTTATGAGTGCAACCTACAGGTTACCCAATTTTTCATTTTACCTCATTGTAATGCCCAAATTTGTTACATCATGTATTAAAATGTCATTTTAGATGAGTTTGAAAAGCCTTTTCTTATTTTTTTAAAGGCCAAAGTAAAAAATGTCAACAGAAATTTTTAGAGAATAAATTTTCTCTGACATTACAAACATATTATAATGTCATAACAAGGCACAGCTGGCAACAGGATTAGTCATCTACATCCTTTTGCTTCCTGTAAGAATTTTAGTATGTTTCATGCATTTTATCTTATCTTTTCTCTCTATTATTCAGGAAATTGTACTCTCTTTTAAGACAGCCTTTCTAGTTCTAGATACATCATTGTTTTCCCCCTACTTGAACCTACTGTTTTCTTGAGTTTAGAAGATAATTATCAGAGATACTAAATATTTTATGGTAAAGGGGAAGGAGTGAACCAAGGACATTTCTAATTAAAAAAGGGAAGAATGTCCTTCCTTTACATCACTCATAGTTCTTTGGAACCTTAGTAAAAGCCAGAAAGAAGCAAAGGAAAAAAGGAAACAATTTCAGTCTTAAAAGTGAATATTTTAAATATAAATACAGTGGAATTCTCTTAACTGGCTCAGCTAAGTGAAAACAGAAATACACCAAATACACTCTTCTCTTATTCCTCCTTTTACTTAGAGAGGCCAGCAGGAATATAGCCTAATGGCAAATGGTTCTTCTACTTCGTAAAAATATTATTGGAAAGTAATCTATAAGGAAGCAGAATGAAACCAAACACAAATAATTGTCAGTACTTTTTGTTTTGTAGATTTTTTTAAATGAGGAAAAATGTTCATGCCTTCTTTCTAAACCAAAATAGGTTTTGTTTTGGTGTGTTTTTAAAAAAAGTCAGCTCTATGTACTTTTTTCTTAGAAGGGTCCATAGATAACTATAGGAGTAGTAGGATTATTACAGATATCAAGAAAGTAAAACAATCTATGGAGAGGAGGAAGACTATTTTTTTCAGGTTTTATAATAGCTTATTAAAAAGTGAGTCCCCCCAGTCCCTTGATTGAAGGAGGAATAAAAGGAAACCTCCATCAACAGGGTTCTGGGATGTGACAGCCCTGATATTCCTACAGTAATTGGAAAAACAGAAAGACTAATCAATCAGTGTTCCCAGGTGTTCTATATGCAACAAATAGCATCAATCCCTATCTCTCCCAAAACTTTGCTGGTCATCCCTAGAAGAAACTGCAACTAGAAATCTGATCTATTAAAAGGGCAGGCAAGCAGCCGGTAGTGCAAAACTGACCTAAAGCACTATTAGATATTTTCCATCTCTAAGATCAGGCTGGCAGGGACCACCAGACATACTAGGTACTATGGATTAAAAACTAGAGAAAAACAAAGCAGTTCTTTGTGTAGGAAACTGCATGGCAACCTTGCATGTATACATGTTATACTGCTGCATCACGTTTATTCCAAAAAGTCTTGATATTGTGAAAGATTCATGGTGTAAAGAAACTTTTTCCCATGTCTGCTGTTACACAACTTCCCACATTTCTGCTCACATCAGCCAATGGCAGAACTAGAAAGAGGGTTAACAGAGCAGTTATATCAAAACATGCCTCATTGTGGGAAATCCAGGGATAACTTGATTTGGGAATTTAAACCTACTGCCTATTCCACAATAATTCCTCCATCAAAATTCATGTCAAAATTTGACTCCAGATGGAAGTATCCATGCACAGAAGAGTAAAACCCCAAAAGCCTTTACTTCAGAAAGATGAGTTAAAACTCCTGCAATCAGCAGCCATCCTGGCTTAATAAAGTAGCCATTTTGTTTTGTTTTGTTTTATACAAAACAAAACTGAAAACTGAAGTATCAACTAAATTCTCAGTAATCACAGAAAACAATGCATTTGCTTTGTAACAGATGGACTATCTATAACATCAGAAGGGCCTCGGGCACCAGAGGAAAAATCTATATTTAAAACAACTGTTTAATATAAAGAGCCAAATTCTCCTCTGTTATAGTAGTGCAACTCCTTGGAACTAAAAAGATATTATTATTCACAAGTATATAGTCTTTTGTTCTGAAGCCAGTGGATTACTTTCATGAAACAGATTAAATGGAATGGTTGTTTACATCACTGGATCGGTATAACAATCCTGAAACCAAAACAGGCTAGCCAAAGGGGAATAAACAAGTCTAATAAGCAAAGGGAAATATACAAAAGGTGACGGGAGTCAATTAATGAAAGGACATTTGATAATTTGAAATCCAAACAGACTTTCAGTCAGTCTGCCAAGCTTCTAAACACCCACTTGTTCTCAGAAGCATTTCAGCTTCAATGATCACACAACACAAAGTGGCTATTCTGGTACTTTACTGTGACATTCCTACGTACACTGGACTTTTGGGATCAAAGTCAGGCCTGGCATACAAAGGTGAGATTTCTATTGATTTCATGGGGATAACTGCCATCTTACACTATAGCTAAATGGGTGTCTTACAATATGAGCTCCTTCCTAGAGGCAGCAATGTTACCTGTTAGCAACATTTATCTCATGGACAATGCTATGTTGCAAGGGCACTGCATAAACCAAAGACTCACCTGTCATTTCATATTTCTGGTCACTGCTTATTTGTAATGTATGGATTAGGCAGTGATTCCTATTCCCCCAATTAAACTAAGATTAACCAATTTCACTAACCCCTACAAATCTGAGAAAATCTGATTTCCAAAACTGTAGAATCTTTCATACATTACTGAAGATGACTTTTGAAAGCTAAAACAAGTCTGCTGAATATAAACAGTTTATCGTTGGATGCCAGTGTACAGGCAGTCCCCGACTTACGCGGATCCGACTTATGTCGGATCCGCACTTACGAACGGGGCTTTCTCGCCCCGGAGGTCGGGGCGAGAAAGCCCCGTTCGTAAGCTGCTCCGGTGCCCCTGGTCTGCTGGAGACCGTCTCCAGCAGACCAGGGGCACCAGGCGGGTTCCCGCGCTTCTGAGGCTTTGCCAGAGACCATCCCCAGCAGACCACAGGCACCCAGACTGAAGCGGCAGCAGCGGCGGTTCCCCGCGCCTCTGAGGCTTTGCTCTGGCTGTGGCTTCAGTCCGGGTGCCTGTGGTCTGCTGGGGACCGTCCCCAGCAGACCACAGGCACCGGGACTGAAGCCGCAGCCGCGGCGGGGTCCCGCGCCTCTGAGGCTTTGCCAGAGCAAAGCCTCAGAGGCGCGGCACCCCGCTGCCGCTGCGGCTCTGCTCTCCATGTCCCTGGTCTGCTGGGGGGGGGGGGCGCAGCTAGTGTGCTCCCCCCCCCAGCAGACCAGGCTTTTGTTTTGGACTCTGGGGCAGAGCAGCTGGGGCGCTGCCAATTGGTCCTGCAGCGCCGCTCTGGGCACTACTGGACCAACCCGGCAGCACCCCAGCTGCTCTGCCCCAGGTCCTGATTCAGCCGCTGCTGGTCAGTTTCAGCAGCGGCTGAATCAGGATGCCTGGGGCAGAGCAGATGGGGTGCTGCTGGGTTGGTCCAGTAGCACCGAGGAGCGGCGCTACTGGAGCAACCCAGCAGCACCCCAGCTGCTCTGCCCCAGGCGTCCCAAGTCAGCTTCTGCTGAAACTGACCAGCGCTGACTACAGGAAGCCCCAGGCAGAGTTGCTCTGCCCCGGAATTCCTGGAATCAGCTGCTGATCAGTTTCAGCAGCAGCTGACTTGGGGACGCCTGGGGTTCTTAAGTTGATTCTGTATGTAAGTCAGAACTGGCAGTCAGTTTCAGCAGTGTCTGAATCTGGACGCCAGTTCCGACTTACATACAGATTCAACTTAAGAACAAACCTACAGTCCCTATCTTGTACGTAACCTGGGGACTGCCTGTATTTGATGTATTTTTTGCATGAATACATAAAAGAGTAAGCATGTTGAATTCAGATGTATCTAAATATGTGCTAATTCTTTAAAGCCCTCTGGCACAGGACTCCTTTAAGTGTGCCAAGGTTGAATTAGTTTCTTACTATTATATACTAGCCAATTAGCCCATCATAAGACTGGATTTTCAGGTCTTCTCTCCTGAGCGCTCTCACTCCGTGTCTCTCTCTCTCTCTCTCCTCCTACTGCCTATCCCCCCTCTCTCTCAGCTCTCCTCCTCCTCCTGCCTCTCACTCCCCCTTTCTCTTCTCCTCCTTCTCCTGCCTCTCTCTCCCCTCCGTCTCAACCCCGCCCCTCTTCCCCTTCCCCTTCCCTCCTGCCGTGGTGCTTGGCTGAGTGCTGCCTGCCACGAGGGAGAGGGGCAGGGCGGTGATGTATACGGCCAGGGGGCAGAGCCATGTACGTCACCGCCCTCTTTTCCCCTCCCACTGCCGGGAGTTAAAGAGTGGAAGTTAAATCCTAGGGAGGAAAATAGAAAGGAGCATAAACTCTGACAAATTAAGTGTAAAAATATAATAAGGAAAGCCAAAAAAGAGTTTGAAGAACAGCTAGCGAAATACTCAAAAAGTAATAGCATAATGGTTTTTTAAGTATATCAGCAGCAGAAAGTCTACTAAACAACTAGTGGGACTACTGGAAAAAGGAAATGCTAAAGGAGCACTCAAAGATGGTAAGGTCGTTGTGAAGAAACTAAATGAACAGCTTGCTTCAGTCTTCATGAGGCTGTTAGGGAGATTCCCAAACCTGAACAATTATTTTCAGGTGACAATTCTTAGGAATTGTCCCAGATTGAGGTGTCATTAGAGGAAGTTTTGGAACAAACTGACAAACTTAATAGTAACAAGTAACCGGGACCAGATGATATTCACCCAAGAGTTCTGAAAATACTCAAATGTGAAATTGCAGAACTATTAACTGTGGTTTGTAACCTATCCTTTAAATCAGCTTCTGTACCTAATTACTGGAAGATAGCTATTATGGTGTCAATATTTAAAAGGGGCTGTGGAGGTGATCCTGGCAGTTACAGGCCAGTTAGTTTAACATCAGTACCGGGCAAATTAGTTGAAACTATTAGGTGAACATAGGTGAACACATAGGTGAACATAATTTGTTGGGGAAAAGTCAAGATGGATTCTATAAAGGGAAATCATGCCTTAATAATCTACTAGAGTTCTTTGAGGGGGTCAACAAGTGTGTGGACAAGGGGGATCTCGTGGATACAGTGTACTTAGATTTTCAAAAAGCCTTTGACAAGGTTCTTCATCAGAGGCTATTAATTAAAGTTAGTTGTCATGGGATAAAAGGAAAGGTCCTCTCATGGACTGATAACTGGTTATAAGACAGAAAACAAAGGGTAGGAATAAATGGTAAATTTTCAGAATGGAGAGAGTTAACTAGTGGTGTCCCCCAAAAGTCCATACTGGGACCAATCCTATTTAAATTATTTCTAAATGATCTGGAGAAAGGGATAAACAGTGAAGTGGCAAAATTTGCAGATGATACTAAACTGCTCAAGAGAGTTAAGACCAAAGCAGACTGTAAAGAGCTTCAAAAGGATCTCACAAAACTAGGTGATTGGGCAACAAAATGGCAAATGAAATTTAATGTTGATAAATGCAAAGTAATGCACATTGGAAAAAAATCCCAACTATACATATAAAATGATGAGGACTAATTTAGCTATAACCAACCACTCAAGAGATCTTGGAGTCATTATTTATAGTTCTCTCTATAGACTCAACGTGCAGTCGCAGTGAAAAAAGCAAACAGAATGTTGGGAATAATTAAAAAAGGGATAGAGAATAAGACAGAGAATATCTTATTGCCTCTATATAAATCCATGGCATGCTAACATCTTGAATACTGCATACAGATGTGGTTGCCTCATCTAAAAAAAGATATATTAGCATTGGAAAAGGGCTACAAAATGATTAGGGGTTTGGAACAGGTGCCATATGAGGAGAGATGAAAAACACTGGGATTTTTCAGTTTAGAAAAAGAGGAGACTAAGGGTACGTCTACACTAGCGCCCTAGTTCGAACTAGGGAGGCTAATGAGGGCGACCGAAATTGCTAATGAAGCGCGGGATTTAAATATCCATGAGGTTTAACTGTTAATTTGAACTGAGGAGTTTAATCTCAGAATTGCGCTTCTCTGCCGCATGTAGACTCAGGCAGTTACTTCGGGCTAGTCAGTTTCCAAAAATGGCAACTGGCCGGGAATATGCTAATCAAGCACGGGATATTTAAATCCTGTGCTTCATTAGCAATTTTGGTTGCCCTCATTAGCCTCCTTAGTTCGAACTAGGCGGCTACTGTAGACGTACCCTAAGGGAGGATATGATAGAGGTCTATAAAATCATGATGGGTATAAATAAATAAGGAAAAGTTCTTTACTTGTTCCCATAACCTAAGAACTAGGGGTGACCAAACGAAATTAATAGGTAGAAGGTTTAAAAACAAACAAAAGAAAGTTTTTCTTCAAGCAGTACACAGTCAACTTGTGGAACTCCTTGCCAGAGGATGTTGAGAAGACCAGGACTTCAATGGTATGTCTACACAGCAACATTTATTTTGAAATAACTATAATTATTTCAAAATAACTTAGTCTGCATCCACACAGCAGGCAGGTATTTCAAAATAGTGTCAAAAATACTGTTGAGCTGGAGAACTTCTTACTCCGACTCCTGTAACCCTCATAGTACAAGGAGCAAGGGAAGTCGGAGGAAGAGTGTTCTATTTTGAAATACGTAGGCTGTGTCTACACTGGGCCACTTATTCTGGAAAAGTGGCTGCTTTTCCGGAATAACTTGCCAGCTGTCTACACTGGCCACTTGCTTTTCCGGAAAAGCAATGACGATCTACTGTAAAATTGTCAGTGTTTTTCCTGGAAAAACTATGCTGCTCCCGTTCGGGCAAAAGTCCTTTTCTGGAAAAACTGATCCGGAAAAGGGCCAGTGTAGACAGCACAGTAGTCTTTTCCGCAAAAAAGCCCCGATTGCGAAAATGACGATTGAGGCTTTTTGCCGGAAAAGCACGTCTACATTGGCCACGGACGCTTTTCCGGAAAAAGTGCTTTTCCGGAAAAAGTGCTTTTCCGGAAAAGCATCCTGCCAATGTAGACGCGCTTTTTCCGGAAATACTTATAATGGAAAACTGTTCCGTTTTAAGCATTTCTGGAAAAGGGTGCCAGTGTAGACGTAGCTGTACTGTATAGACACTCCCAATTTCAAAATAAGCTAATTTGAAATATGTTACGCTATTGATGTAGTTCAATTTGTGTAGCTTATTTTGAGTTAAGCCCTGCTGTGTAGACATGCCCTAACAGAGTTCAAAAAAGAACTAGACAAGTTCATGGAGGTTAGGTCCATCAATGGTGATTAGTCAGGATGGGTAGGAATGGTGTCCCTAGACTCTGTTTGTCAGAGGTTGGAAATAGATGACAGGAGAGGGATCACTTGATGATCACCTGTTCTGTTCATTCCCTCTGGTGCATCTGGCATTGGTCAATGTTGGCAGACAAGATACTGGGCTTAATGGACCTTTGGTCTGTAACAGTATGACCACTCTCATGTTCTTAAGATTCCTGCAAATTCCTAGCATATTCTCATACAGAGTAATGTAACAGAATGATCATTCCCCTTCTTCCCTTTTACAATCTGTACAACAGATACAGATGATCTATCAGATGGTAACTTACCTGCTGAAAATACCCTATTATATTGTGCTGCTCAGAACATGCCTGACCCCGCCAAAAGAGTTACTGAAATATTTTACATCAGATAGAAAGCATGTCAATAATTTTATTTCCATCACACTTGTTCTTGGGTCCTACATGCTCCTTACTGAGGAAAATATTAATGTTTTACTAATTTAATTTGAAGTGTCAATTTAATAAGAACATAAGAACGGCCATACTATGTCAGATCAAAGGTCCATCCAGCCCAGTATCCTGTCTTCCAACAGTGATCAATGCCAGATGCCCCAGAGGGAGTGAACAGAACAAGAAATCATCATGTGATCCCTCTCCTGTCATCCATTTCCAGCCTCTGACAAACAGAGGCTAGGGACACCATCCCTACCCATCCTGGCTAATAGCCATTGATGGATCTAACCTCCATGAATTAGTCTAGTTCTATTTCAAACTCTGTTAAATTCCTGGACTTCACAACTTCCTTTGGCAAGGAGTTCTATGGGTTGAGTATGCACTGTGTGAAGAAAAATTTCCTTTTGTTTATTTGAAACCTGCTACATATTAATTTCATTTGGTGACCTCTAGCTCTTATATTATGAGAACAAGTAAATACATTTCCTTATTCACATTTTCCACATCAGTCATGATTTTATAGACATTTCATATCCCCCCCTTAGTCTACTCTTTTCTAAGCTGGAAAGTCCCAGTCTCTTCAATCTCTCTTCATATAGGACCTGTTCCAAACCCCTAATAGTTTTTGTTGCCCTTTTCTGAACCTTTTCCAATACCAATACATCTTGAATATTTGGCAATATTTAATGTCAAATTAAAATCTTGATATTTAAATTTGACAATGCATTGGGTTCCCAAAGGTAAGACCGTATGACATATACCTTACCATGCTTGTTGCTTTGATGTACACATTATCTTTCAGATGGCAATTTCCATCATTGGGAATTACTATCCCAGCCAATTTACTATCAAGGGCCAGATGAGAGGTCTGGTCTGTCATCACAAGAAGTAATCGCTTTGCTTCTTTGCGCCAGCCAATATGGCTCTAAAAGAAAAAAGTAAGAATGAGAATGGAATGTAACTCTTTTAATTCTATAATAGCTAAATATGAACATGGAAGTCCATTTTAAGTCTACTTTCAGGTACTGCATTGTTTAAAAACAAATCATAAGAACTGAAGCACACACTCAAAAGCAGATAAAGTAGTTAAAGTACTAATTCTTCACATACGGGGCTGGGTAGTAGTCCTGATCCTGCAAAGCACTTATGTGAGGAAAGTTCTGCACATTTAAATGCTATGCAGGATTGAGGCCCAGAGTTAGCAAGTCCACAAGAAATGATAGTTTCAATCTAACTTGAAGCAGATGGATTTATTATCCATTGACTTATTTTCCTCTCTCTGACTTTTTTTTAAAGACACATCACACATAAAAATTGGATCAGAAATATGTGTGTGGAATATGTGTTGATACAGTAAAACTGCCTGCTTCCGTTGTGATGTTAGTACCTACCAACTAAGCTGTACAGTGCTTGTAAAATTCCTTGATTCAAGATCACTACGTACAGAAAACAAAACAAAACCCACACAAATTCTCTGAATGAATGTAACACATTTTTAATATGCTTAATGATACCATAGTCAAAATAAGAGAAACTCTGATTTTTGTAAATTCCTTCTACTACACATCTTCTCTAACGGGACACTACACATAGCATTAATTAAGATATTGCACCATTCTACTAAACAAAGTTTAACAAGAAAAAAAATCACAACTATCAATATCATCATGACCCAATGCTGTCAAGACTCTTGTCTATACAGTATCCAGCAGTGGTTCCAGTCCCGAAGGACTTACTTACTTTGTTGGCAGTTTTGCCTGAGTAATGACTCACTTTGAGTAAGTGCCTTACTTGAGCAAAGGCTCCAGAATTTGCCTCAATTATTTTTCTGTAACATTATAGATTTCTGGAAAATAACATTGATAGCAATTTACTTCTTCCTTAGTTTTTAATAGATTCTAAGGGCAAAAGAGTCCATTATGATCATCTGCTCTGACTGCCTGTGTTACTCTTTCCAGGGTAAACATCCCTGAAATAATACCTAGAGCATATCTTTTGGAAAAAAGTCCAGTCTTGATTTTTAAAATGATCAATGATGGAGAATCCATGATCCTTGGTAAATTGTTCCAATGTTTAATTATTCTTACCATTACAAATCTGGAGTGTGTAAGAGCACCAAATAGGTAGCATACTTCTGCTACATTAACTATGATATGCAAGCCCTCACTGGGGCCGTGTCCAGACTCAGGGGTTTTTTCGGGAAAAGTAGCCTTTTCCCGAAAAAACTTCCCCTGCGTCCAGACTCAAGCCGCGTTCTTTCGAAATTATTTCGAAAGAACGCGGCTTTTCTTTCGATGGCGGTAAACCTCAATTTACGAGGAAGAACGCCTTCTTTCGAAAGTTCCTCTTTCGAAAGAAGGCGTTCTTCAATATAAAGAGGCCGTCTTCGAAAGAGAGCATCCAGACTCGCTGGGTGCTCTCTTTCGAAAAAGCGGATTTCTCTTTCGAAAGATCCGCCTGCAGTCTAGACGCGATTTTTTGAAAGAGGCTCTTTCGAAAGATGCTTTCGAAAGAGCCTCTTTCGAAAGAAGCCTGCAGTCTAGACATAGCCTGATGGAGGAAGTGCTGTGCACAAGTAAAGTACTAATCCCCTATGGTCAGACCCAGTCATCAGGGTTCTCTGACATAGCTAGAGGATGGAATGGTTCACACTGCAGTGTCCACTTCAGAATGACCACGTCTTTTAGAAAGGGAGAGGAATATAATGTTGGTGCAGAATAGAATGGTCTAAGCTTGTGGCTGAAGGGCTGGGGGTCCTACTCAATCCCTCATATCAGGGATCAAGGTCTTATGGACTGAGACCCCACCTTTAGGCTTCTACCTTCCATGCTTGCATATACACACTTGCAACCCTTCCTCCATGCACAGTGGAAGAGCCACCCACAAAAAGGTCATCTAGACTGGTGGAAGTGTTGGATGACAATCCACATCCCCTCTAATTTTACTTGTGGGCATGGAACAAAGGGCTGCCTGAGCTCAAGTTTAAAAGCTACGAACACAATCTGGCCCATTACTCAGCCCCCTTCACTTCTCCGTCTGCCCCTTCACTTACTCATTCATTCTTTCTTCTTCTTCAGCTCAATGCCTCACATTTATTATCTCTTCATCTCTACGACTCACCGCTCCAAGGCTGCCAAGTTCATGCATCATACAGGACACTTATGCATTAAGCAACCCAAGGATATATTCAGCTGAGCTGCAGAGCAGGCTTGTGGCTCCTACTGCAAAGAGGTGCTGTGGTGCCTGCTCTGCCTCCTTTCTCTTTTCTGTCCCTGAGTAGGGAAGTACTAGCTGCTGGCAGTGATGGTGATAAAAAGCAAGTGCATGGGACCCAGTGGTTCTCCCAGCTTCACTGCCAACCACGATCAAAACCCAGGCAACATCCCTGGCCAAAAGCCATACTCTACTTCCTTCCAGAAACCCAGACGTCATCTAACCCAACAGTCCCATGTAACTACCTCAGCAAGCCCAGAAATGTCCTACTGCCTACTCCAGCCACTGCTGCCAAAATTTGTGTATCTCCATGTCCTTACCTGCTACTGCTTGGGACCGGGTACATTGACAGTAAAATAAAAGTGTATAGATAAAAAATTAGTTCATTAAATAATTACATAAAATGTCACATGGAGCTGCACAAAATTTATTAGCTATGACTCTGACAAGGATGCTGAGTTGTAGGATGGAGCTGTCAAGTATTACCCTAAATAATTAAAGCTAAACTACACTTGTAAAAATTAGTGACCAGAGAATGTATAAGTAATATGTTCCTCCACCCTCAGCAGTTTCCAATTCACTCTCTAATTTGTCAGAATGGGAATTGGCAATGAGTCTCTTACTCAGAGCAAGTTAGAAAAGTTCAACTCTATAAAAAAATTAGCTGGCATTAATGAACTTACAGCTCACACTTGTTATGAAACGCACATTGTTCTCAGCCATTTTAGTCCACAATTCAATTAACAGGAAAGACTGTCTATAGTCATGAATGTTTCCATTCTATTATGTTTGGAAGCCTATAATCCCTTTCAAACTTGAATGTCATAAGTATGGAATGTATCCAATGATCAACATATAAATGCGAGAAATCCTTTCGGTGTTTCAGAGTAATTTGTGTAGCAGCTGTGAACAGGATAGCTATGTTTTGTGTTTTTCATCTACCTGCTTTATACTCTTCATCTCTTAAATATAAAAAGGCCCACAGTTAAATTTGTTTTTGGTGGGCTGCTTTTTATGGATTGTTTCCCCAATTCATTTCTCTGTCCTAAAATAAAATATATAAATGGGTAAGAAAGAACCACCATGGAAAAGAAGCCCGTCCTGACTCTCTAGACATGAACAGCACCATTGTCCAGAAGTCCTGCCTACTAAACTGGACAGGCATTGTATTGCTTGACGTAGCAAAAAGCAAGAGGATTGGATGGACACTTATCTTTAAATATGATGTAGGTCTTTCCTCATTCTTTTCTACTTTGAGGTGTGCAGAGATGTTTCTGTAACCATGTACTGTAGTAAAGGTTTTTTTTTTAAGTACAAATTATTTACAAGATTGAACCGATACTGAAATGCATGCTAAAATCATACACAGCAACACAAATGTAGTAGTCAAATATTTTCTAAAATCAAGGATTTTAGAAAGTTCAATCCACATTCACAACCCTTAGAAGATAGAGGAAGGACTTTGTACTGCTCAGTGGAACCTTTCTTTTTGGTAGGCTGAAGAATAGGTCTGCTCATTAAAGAGCCTAAAATTGTTATATGGGGTTTTATCATTATTGTGTCACAATGATTTACAAATATAAAATATGTTCAGTTTATAAGGAGTTAAGCTTTTTCTAACTGCCAATCCTGAAAACCAAACCTAGGATAGGAGAATCAAGGTGGGAATTTTCCATTACCAATAATCAAGTTTTTCAAACCAAATCTGATCCTCAGTTAAACTCGTTCAGCTCCTGACCTTAAATTACACCTTTAATAACTTGTGTAAGTGCAACTGATTGGAGCTTAGTAAACAATTCTGTTGATGCGGGAAAACTTACTCCCAATCAGTCTTCCATTGCAATGTTGGCTCTGCTGGGATAACAGGAATAACATACAGTAAAACTTGTTACCGAAATCAGCAATCTTGTATCTGATCATGTATTTTCATACAAGAGCGACATCAATTACCAGCACTGAAAATGATTCCCCTATTCAGTCCTCCTCCAATAAAAGAGCAGTGAGCTTCAAGGAGATCCTTGATGATGATTTGGAGATTGGAATGGGGGTGGAGAGAAATGCCATGCCACTATCAAGCATAAAGTTAAATAGGAGCATAATTAAGATATTATAAAGGTTTCAATATAATCAAGAATAGAAACAATGATAAATATAGATCTGTTGCTGAATTGCCATTCAGTTGTTTGTACAGAAATCACCTTACCTGGCACACAGCTGCCTGAAGCATAGCATCAAACCCCCCTTCAGGGGTATCGATATTCCCAGAGATCTTTTGTTTATTCACTGCATTTTTGAACTCTGCTATGTTGTCAGTCAGGGAAAGTACATGAATGTAACCATGAGGTGGCATACAATCTAAATTATAATCACTGCAGGACAAAACAAAGCAAGCCAAATATGTTGAATTATTATTTGAAATTAATTTTAGTAAACTCCAGTAGTAAGTGGGTTTTATGGAACACATTAATATAGACATTTGGAAAAAATATAATAGAATCTTCATTAGACTCATTGGAACTACAAATATTTCTAGTTTATGTTGAACAAAAATTAGTGCATGTTATGTTTTCTTCTATTTGCATGAAGAGTGTATTCGGTCCTAATTGCTTTCATGAAAACCATAACAAAAAATAACAATGCTGCTGCACAGAATGTAATGTACTACAAAATATGGGAAGAGATAGTATAATCTCCAATAGCACACTATCCATTTGGATTCCTAACGGTACGTCTACACTGCAAGCTTACTTCAAATTAAGCTATTTCATATCCCCTACTCATAACTCCGGTCATCTGAAGAAATGGGCTGTGCCCACGAAAGCTCATGATACCATCTATATGTTTTGTTAGTCTATAAAGTGCTACCAGACCATTTGTTGTTTATTCCAGAATAGTTATTCCAAAATAGCTTATTTTGAAATAGCATATCTACACTACAGGGAAGCCTCAAACTTAGTCTGAGGCAGGCTCCTCTAATGTAATCTCTATTTAGAGCCCCAGGAGATACTGGGGAGGAATAACTTAGAATGGCCCTAGTGAAGGGCTATTTTGAAATAGCAGTGGTGGAGTGTTTACACCTTATTTTGAAATAGCTAATTTGGAATAGGCATTATTCCTCAGAGAATGAGGTTTACAGATTTTGGAATAAGCTGTCCGTTATTTTGAAATTATTTCGAAATAATGGAATGGCTGTGTAGGCTCTTGCATTGTTATTCTGAAATAACTCTAGTTATCTCGAAATAACAGTGCAGTGTAGATGTACCTTAAGAGAGGGAATAATTAGACTTCATATTCAACTTTTCTGTGTCCTGATAAAAAATTACTACATATTAAGGACCAGATTCTGTTGCAATTTCACATGAATATGAGCTACAGAATCAAAACTTTAAAAAACCCATCAACTCTAAGGCGCATAAACTCATGGATATATTTCACACTGAGATTAGTAATAGTTATATAGCCACATGGATAGGAGACGAAGTTCTCAAATTCTCAGGGTATGTCTACACTACAAAGTAAATTCGAACTAACGGACGTTAGTTCGAATTAACTTTGATAGGCGCTACACTGGCGCTCCGCTAGTTCGAACTTAATTCGGAGCGCTTAGTTCGAACTAGGTAAATCTCATTGTACGAGGACTAAGCCTAGTTTGGAATTACTAGTTCGAATTAAGGGGTGTGTAGCCCCTTAATTTGAACTAGTGGGAGGCTAGCCCTCCCCAGCTTTCCCTGGTGGCCACTTTGGCCAACACCAGGGAAACTCTATTGCCCCCCTCCCGGCCCCGGACCCCTTAAAGGGGCACGGGCTGGCTACGATGCCCATGCCAGGTGCAAGCCTGCCAGCACCCAGCTAGCAGACCCTGCACCTGGCACGGCTCGAGCCAGCCACCTGATGCCCCCCGCCCTCCCCCTCTTCCCGGGTCCAGGCTGGCGGCTCCCGGGAGCTTGCCCAGGACAGCAAGAGGTGGGCACCTGCCTGGTCTAGTGCGGACATAGTTGACCTCATCCACGACCTCCGCACTAGGCACAGGAAAGTGGCCGTCTAGGGCAGGGGAGCTGCCAGCCTAGCCACCCAGGAGCAGGTGTGCATGAAAATCAAGGTGGTCCACTGAGACCCCCGACCCTGAGCTTACAATGGCCGTACTGGGTCAGACCAAAGGTCCATATAGCCCAGTAGCCTGTCTGTCGACAGCGGGCAACCCTAGGGACCCTGGAGGGGATGGACCGAAGACAGTGACCAAGCCATTTGTCTCGTGCCATCCCTCTCCAGCCTTCCACAAACTTTGGGCAGGGACACCACTCCTACCCCCTGGCTAATACTACTCCATGGACCCAACCTCCATGACTTTAACTCACTTCTCTTTAAACTCTGTTCTAGTTCTAGCCTTCACAGCCTCCTGCAGCAAGGAGTTCCACAGGTTGACTCTTAGCTTTGTGAAGAACAACTTTCTGTTACTAGTTTGAAGCCTGCTACCCATTCCTTTCCTTTGGTGTCCTCTAGTCCTTCTTTATGGGAACTAATGAAGAACTTTTCTGTATGCACCCTCTCCACCCCACTCATGCTTTTATAGACCTCTATCCTATCCCCCCTCAGTCTCCTCTTTTCTAAACTGAAAAGTCCCAGTCTCTTTAGCCTCTCTTTATATGAGACCTCTTCCATACCTCTGATCATTTTAGTTGCCCTCCCCCTCCCACCCTCTCTCTTCCCCTCTCCCACCTCCTTTTCCCAGTCTCCCCGAGTTGTGTTCAATAAAGAGAGATTATATTTTTGACCACACGTTTTCTTTATTTTGTACATCAGGAAGGGGGGCTAGGAAGGGTAAGTAGAAGGAGGTGATGGAAGAATGGGGTACGAGCCCCTGATGGGGAGGACTGGGCTGGCTCTGCGGGCTTCTGGGGGTGGAAGCTCTCCTGCAGCCCCCCAATTGCCCCCTCTCCCCAGATGGCAGCCTGCGGCAAGTGCAGCCGGTCTGATGGCCGAGTGCTGTGATGTGCCCAGTGTGGGCACTCAGGGCACTCCAAGCCAGGACTGCTTTGCAAGCGGGGCACCCCTGAGAACTGTCTGTCCGGGGTGGGGGTCGGGTCCCTTTAAGCACAGCCCTCGGCTAGCCTGAGGCAGCAGCTCCACACTCTAAGTCCTCATCTGATGCCCTGCCGGCACTGCTTCCGGCCATCCTTAAGCCCGGTTCAGGGTCCACTTAATGTGGACATGCTAGTTCGAATTAGCATAACGCTAATTCGAACTAGTTTTTTAGTCTGGATCCGTTAGTTCGAATTAGCTTAGTTCGAATTAACTAATTCGAACTAAGTTAGTTCGAATTAGCGCTGTAGTGTAGACATACCCTCAGAGGTTAACCAATTCTTACAATATTAAGGAAGCTTTGAGTAAGAAGTAGTTGAGCTAACTCTACAACCCATAGACTAAGCCCTTTTTCTGGAAAACAGTTAAGCATTGACTTCAGTGGGACTGAGGTAAATACATACATTCCTAAAAGATTAAGAGATACAGTTCCTGATCCAAAGCCCATGAAATAATGGAAAAGATGCAACTTATCTAATGGACTTGGGATCAGGCCTTTACAGTAGACCTACTATAAAGCAACAAGAAATTAATATTAATTACTTGTAAACAATTTGGATTCGTTGTGTGGAATCTTGTTCTATAAAGGTTATGGACAGTGATCCCTCCACTTACATGCATGTTGAATACAATGAAAAAAGTGTTACCACATTCAAAAATAGTGGGTCCAATCCTATACCTTTTTTCCCCTGAGTGAGAATGGCAAAAGCAAACCAAAAAGGTTCTTACTTTGTTTGCTAAACAGATCAGAAGAAATATATATTACAGGGATAAAAGAGAAAATTTCAAGGAAAACATTTTGAAAAACACTTGGAAATAAAAATGAAAAATAATCACAATATGTGACTGTTTTAATAAAAAAATATTTAAAATGTATGAAATATATGCCATAATCAGTTCTGAAATTTTAAAAATTATCACTGAATACTGCATGAAAGTGGCTTTCCCCCCCCCTTAAACAGAACACTTATTGGAAATCAACCTGATATCAAAAAGAAAAAAAAGACTCATTGTGAAATTAAAAAAATTATAATGGAGCATAAGATAATCAAATAATTTATTTATAACCACGTTTGTCACTTGGCATTATCCAAATAAAGACACATCATGATATACCTGCACTGATTATGGATTCTTTCTGGATGAATGCTAATATAAGGTGATACTGTCTTATCCACATATGATCCAAAGCCAAGTCGAAAATCAAGAGAAATATTTGCCATCTTTTTAGATAGATCAAAACCCACAGAATTTAATTTTTCTATGTTGTTGTGCATAGAAGCTGAGACATCAACTAAATAATAAAGGTCCACAGGATACTTCTCTAGAGGATGGACTTTTAGCACAAAGCTTGCTTCACCTCCTGGTTGAAAGGAAACAAAAAGTTTATTAAATATTTTCAAAATGTACCCTTCTAAAAATACTGCAGTTTTATTTTTAATGTTGCAGGCACAGTAAACATTTGCAGGCAAACAGAAAAAATATATTTTTTTAAAAAAGAGAAGGTTTTAAATGCACATCAAAATAAATCTTGAAAGACCTGTTTATAAAATTTATCTGGCCTCCAATATGGGTTATCGTTAAAAACATGTCTTTTATGATTGTCTTTTAAATTCTTGATTACACAGTCCAATAGTACTATACTAGACACAAACCATGACTCAAAAACTGAAAGAATTTCTGTCATTACAGGGCTGACCATTTCTAACTGTCCAATTTTACTTTGCTAATAAATGGGTCCATTATCCTCGCTAGGTGTGTGTCCAACTCTGTAAGTATCATATATATGCATAGCCCAAGATAACAGGACCCAACATGCCTAGTTATGTAGGGCTTCAAGTTTTCCATTTCATTGTTGCTAAAGAAGTCAATGAGAATTTTTCAAGGGTTAAAAGAAAAACCAAACGCAAGTTTAAGAAGAAAAACCCCTGTGGTTACCTCAGACAAAACACAGGTAGCCTTTTATCTCAGGGTGACAAATGTCTGTCTGTCCCACAGAGCTACATTACAATCTCTTATGTAAGAAAAGATCACTAACCTCTAAAAAGATCAGCTTATTGTATTTGGTTTTTCTCAACACCAGCAAAAACAATAACATGAATACACGACTAGACAGCACTTTAATTTCTTTATTGTGAAGTCTGAATTATTATTCAGAGCATCCAAAAATGTGCTACACACTTCTCAGAATAAATAAGATGGCATAATCCCTGCATAAGGAAGTTACAATCTAGTATGAAATGACACAATGAGGCAATAGCAAACCAAAGGGAAGGGACAAGTGCAGGATCATAGTTACAGCAGAGATTATTGTAGCTGCTCAACAAAGGCTAGTGTGCAACACGCTTGGACCAGAAGTTTTTTTAAAAAAAATCATAAAAAGTGTCTATGCATTTGTCAGATATTAGTCTAATGACACTACTAGACAAGATCATCAGCAAGATATTAATTGGTGAACTTTTGTTGACTACATCACAGCTATAGCAGTTTACACTAGATGAGGATCTGCTCTTTTGAGTTAAAATGAAAAATGCAAATACTGTATCTAATTCAAAGATGATTTACCTGATTATATTTTGGGAGAGGATGAAGGGCAGGAAGGTATACATATGAACATTTTCATCTAAAAATTTGAGATTTTGTCCATGACCAGTGTTTTATGAACAAAACAAATATTTCAACATACTGAAACTCTGCCTATATACTACCTACTTGCCAATGAAAACATTTTTTTGTAAATGAACTTCATAGTCTTTAATTTGCAAAGCAACTCCCTCAATGTTAAATATTTTGTCATAAACAGAGCTTTTATTTTTTTCCACATATATCCTCGCTTTTTTGAATATGTAAGTGAATCCGAAAAGCCAGGATTAAAAAAAAATCCTCCCCCCCATACACTTTTCTTCTGCATAGCATACCATTCAAATGCCATAGAGCAAGCCAAATTCCTTCCACAGTTACAGCTGTGCAACTACACTAGGTATAACTAAGGGCAGAACGTTGTCAATCTATTAAATTCTGAGTCTTGGTACCATGGCTATTTCAGTGATGTCTCTCTTGAGCAAGGACTTGCAGCTGCTCTTACTCTGTGAAACTCTGCGACCTGCATACATACTCATTTAGGACTAAGGAGATCTCAAAGCTCATTTTTACTTATAGAAAGCAAATGCTTAAACTGGCTTTTTAGAAGGCTGTGGTGTGCATTAGCCTTCTTAAATGAATTTAACTACAGCTGCTATATAAGCCCAGAAACATGGCTATGGCCCAAAAGCATTACAGAAATGTATCTTCTTGCTTCTGTGATATACTCCCCACCCAGTTAGATTATAAACCTGTTAAGAAACAGTGTTTAAACTCAGATTAGACCATAGGTTAAAATTCCATAGTAGATATAAAAGAATTATGGTTTGGTCTATTCAGTAAAAAAAATAATTATTATAATACAGTTGAGTCCCAATCATAATTCAGAGCTGTGTTTGAACAAGCTCATTTTAATCTCATAAACAGCCTAACAGATATCATCATAAGAAAGTCTCTTGCATATATTTAGCCTAAATCATCATCTTTGTTTCATTGCTCCAAGTTAAACCCTCATCTTACAGTAGTAGAAATGATGAATTCTGCAAATTTAACAAATATAATTCTGATGATTGTAAGAAAATGGAAAAGGTTTATGGATGTATCCATTAAGGATAGCACAACTTACAAAGTGCACTATTCTCTTTGTTCTAGTAGATCCATGTGTGAGAATGTAGTTGTGGGAGATGATTTTTATATTGCTATTCCTCCCAGATATGCCCAGTGTTTAATGTAGATCTATGACAATTTAATACTTATTAAATATAAATACACCTGAAAAAGTCTGACCATGTAAGTGCACATCTCTCTCTCTCTCTCTCTCTCTCTCTCTCTATATATATATATATATATAAAATCATTAAATCTGTTTAATGATTTGTGAACCAAAGTGCATAATAAAGCTGAAGCATACAAAATGGCTTGGATTTTTCAAAGGGAGCAAAGAAAAATAAGTGCTAATTCCCACTGCAAATCAATGGGGTAGAGTGGACAGCTGTGGGCCAGGGCTGAATTATAACATGGCCATTGAGCTGTCCAGGAGTTGTCCAGGAGTTTGGGTTCTTGAGTAGACAAGGGGATAGGGCATTTCCCTGGGAGCACAGGGTTGGGGACTTGAGTGGACCCTCTGAAGGGAGGTGGAGTGGGATCTCCAGTTAACTCGGGGAAACTACATCAGCCTCTAGAGCGCAGAGTGGTGTGCTCGATTCCTTGGCCCACACAGGAATAGGAAGCTAGCTGGGGAATGGTCTAGAGAGGCAGGCATTACAAGCTATGCTCCAGGATCAACAAGATTGGGGCCATCTATGCAGAGCTCTCATGAGTGTTCATGATTAGAAGACCTACAACCACTGCTCCCATCCATGAAGCCATTAGATCAGGACTAGTCAATATAATGGTCTTCTTTTGATATGCATTTTAGTAGTTAAATCCTGAACTGTCATTGCTCATGAAAAGTGTTGTCATATGGGTGGAAATCAGGTAAGAGGAAGTTACAACCTTATGCAGTAACAATGGATCTTCGAGATGCGTGTCCTCGTGGGTTCTCCACTGTTGGTGCTGGGCTCATCCTGGCGCAGCAGATCGGAGTTTTGAACAGCAGTAGTCAGCCGGACCACACATGCGTGGTCAGCGTCTCATGACATTCATACCCTTTTCCTTATGCGTGCAGTCCAGCTCCCGCCAATTCCTCTTGTCCATCCAAGAATCTGAAACAAAGACTATTATTAACATAGACTCTGAAGCAGGGAGGAGGGCAGGTAGTGGAGCACCCACAGGGACACACATCTCAAAGAACCGTTGTTACTGCACAAGGTGAGTAACTTCCTCTTCTTCTTCAAGTGATGTCCCCATTGGTGCTCCACTGTCAGTGACTTTGTAGCAGTGTTCAAGAGCAGCTGGATGGCGGGTCTCGGAATCATGATTTAATGGCTGTGGAAAGTACTGCTCAGGCCACCAAGGAGTCCATGGCTAAATAGTGTACTATAGCATAGTGTTTCATAAAAGTGTCATTAGAAGACCATGTATGGCAGATGTCTCTGAAAGGGATCCCTCATAGAAATGCCGTGGATGTTGCTATGGCTATAGTAGAATGAGCTTTGGGTGCTGTTGCAAGTGGCTTGTTTTGGATGGTGTAGCACTTGTTGATAAAGGAAACTAGGAGGTTCAAAATGTGTTGAGAGGAAAGTGGTTCTCATTTGGAACGGTCCGCTAGAGACACTAGTAAACGTTGGGACTTACGGAAGCTGCAAGTCCTTTCAATGTAAAAGGCTAGTGCTCTATGCATATCAAGGGAATGTAAGGATGCTTTTCAAGATGAGGTATGAGGCTTGGGAAAGAAAGACAGGAGAACAACTGGTTCATTGATATGAAATTTGGAACACATCATAGGGAGGAAGACTGGGTGAAGACACAATGTCACACTATGTAGTTAAAGACAGTGTAGGGCTGCCAGCTCACTGACCCTACGGGCAGAAGTAATGGCCAGTAGAAAACCACCTTCATTGTGATCATTGGAAGTGGTGCTGTCGCTAACAGTTCATAGGGTGGTTGAGTGAGGTGTCCAGAACTAGATCTAAGTTCCATGGAGGTGGTGGAGGCCTCTGGGATGGCTTGAGGTTGATCAAACCCTTGAGGAACCTCTTGGTAGTCAGGTGTGCAAACACTAAGGTGCCATCTATAGAGTGTTGGAAGGTGGTGATAGCCGCCAGGTGTACTTTGAGCAAGGCAATAGCTAACCCAGAGTGCTTTAAGGATAGGATATTCAAGGATTTCATGCAGGGGCACTGCATGTGGGTCCAGCTTCTTGTTAGTGCACCAGAAGACAAACCTATGCTACTTATGAAGGTAGGTTGACCTTGTGGTATCCTTCCAGCTATTTATCAGGACTTGTTCGACTTGTGAAGTGCAGAGGTTCTCAGAATCAGAGAACCAGTGAGAAACTATGCTATCACTGGAGAACATGAGGCTATGGGTCAAGAAGGGCCCTGTGGTTCCAGGTCAGTAGGTCAGGAAGTTTGAGAAGGGGATACGGTGGCAGGCGAGACATCCGATAAAGAAAGGGAAACCACGCCTGGTGAGCACATGAGGATGCTATGAGAATCACTTTGGCTCTGTCCCTGTTGATCTTTTCTAAGGCCCTGGGAATGAGCATGGTGGGCAGGAATGCATATAGAAGCAGACCTGTCCAGTTGAGGAAGAAAGCATCGCCTTGGAGAAACTTTGCCAATCCCGACCCTGGAACAGTATCATCAGTATTTTGAGTTCTTGTAAGAAGCAAAAAGGTCTATTTAAAGGAAGCCCCATCAGCGGAAGATATATAGGAGAACATTTTTCCAGAGTTCCCATTTGTGATCTGGTGCAAAGTGCCTGCTTAGGGCATCCGCAGCAGTGTTGCTGATTCCTGGTAAGTATGATTCGATCAGTATGATCTTGTTGCAAACGCACCAATTCCAGAGGCAGACCACCTCCACACAAAGGGCTTCCCCCTTGGCCATTGATATAATACATCATAGTGAAGTTGTCAGGAAGTATTCTGACCATAGTGCCGGAGATATGCACTCTGAAATGTTTGTAGGCATTGAAAACAGCCCTGAGTTCCAGGATATTGATATAAAGGGTTGTTTCCTGTGGTGCCCATCAGCCCTGAGTGGATAGGTCATTCATATGGGCGCCCCAACCAATAAGAGAGGCATCTGTGGTGATATGAATGGATGGTTGAAGTCAATGGAATAGAACTCCTGCAAGGAGGTTATATGACTCAGTCCACCATTTGAGGGAAGTTATTACAGCAGATGGTGGAGTGACCCACTTGTGGACGCTGTGTCTTGTGGGAACATACACCAATGCTAACCAATGCTGCAGGCACCGGAAGTGCAACCATGCTTGGTGGACCACATATGTTGTGGCCGCCATGACCCAGAAGCTGCAGACATGTGAGGACTGGAACTGTAGGGCTCATAGTAAGTATCAAAACTAGGCCCTATTTAGCTTGGTACCTTTGTGCAGGTAAGTAAACTCATGTTGTGGTGGAATTGAAGAGAGTCCCTATGAACTCCAGAGTCTGGGTTGGCTCTAATGTGGATTTCTGGTTGTTGGTGATCAGACCGAGAGACTCAAATGTCGTGAAAATCATGTGGGATGCTTTGGACGCAGATGGGCCCTTTACAAGGCAGCTGTCGAGGTCGGGGAAGATTATAATGCGCTGTTGATGTAGGTGCACCGTCACCACCATGAGTGTTTTCGAGAACACTCTGGGTGCTGAAGAGAGTCCAAAGGGCAGAACTTGATATTGGAAGTGGTCTCCTCCAACTGTGAAATGAAGAAACTCCTGTGAGTGGGATGAATGGTAATGTGGAAATACGCATCTTGGAGGTCGAAGGCTGTAAACCAATCCCCGTGATCTAGTGCTGGAATTATAGTAGCAAGAGTTACCTTTTTGAACTGCTGTTTCTGACAGGCAGACTTCCCCTGTTGGTCATGTCACATCATGCAGACGAGTCTTGGCAGCTCTGGTCTTAGGCTGTGTCTTGTAGGTGAGTTCTTCTTCCAGGTCTTCCCTCCTTCTTCTTGGTGTTCCTTTCTTCCTTTCTCTTTTCCTTCTTTCATCTTGTCCTCACTTTTCTCCTTTTTCTTTGTCTTGCTCTTGGTTCCCAGTTTATATAGTGAAACTTGAGTCCTGCTTAGCTATAACTTAACCAATTATTTTAGTATAATTTTACTAACCAATCATAACATACTGTAACAGAATTATCTAACCAATCATACCTCACCACCCTTAGTTGATTCTCCCCTAGCAAAATTAATTATACAGCAGACAGAAACAGTTACAAACCAGACAGAGATCACAGAGACAAACAATAGGAAGGTAAGGACAATAATCATAGAATGGGGATTCCACAACCACAACTATTGGTAAACAGTTTCTTGCCAGACAAAATGCTGTTAACTAAGTTTTCTCTACCCATCTTGAGATCTGTTTCTTTATCTGGTGACAGTGGGGGTCATTACAACAGGATCCTTCTCACAGCCCAGTGTGACACTATTTTAATGCAATTTAGCTGGAATGTGAGTATGTGACTCCAGGCTTTACAGCTAATGGCTGCTGCTCTTTGGTCTAGCTGCAGAAGAAGGCTTTCATTTAGGCCTACCAATATGGCTATAGGCCTTCCAATATGGCTACAGAAAAAACATATTGTTACAGAGGTGTATGCATACCGAGGATATGGAGAGTGTCTCTGGAGTCTTTGCTTGAGTGGAGGACCTTGTTGGTCTTCTTGGTCCTCCACTTTGGTCTGAAGTTCTCGTGGGACTCTAGCAGTCTGTAGCCATGAGGAACTCCTCATGACTATCACGGTAGCAGTGGAAGGAGCCGCTCTGTCTGCTATATCCAGTGCGATCTGAAGTCCGGTTCTAGCAGACACGTATCCCTCCTGGACTATGGACTTCAGAATGGGTTTCTGGCGTCCGGCAAATGTTCCATTAGTGCAGTCAGTTTGGTGTAATTGTCAAAGTTGTGGTTCTACAGGAGAATGGCATAATTGGTGATGCACATTAATAGTGTTGAAGAAGATTATATTTTCCTGCCAAAAAGGTCCATGTGCTTGCTTTCTTTTTCAGCTGCACCTTTCTTATACTGTGGAGTCTTTGACCTGTGTTGGGCTGCATCCATAACTAGTGAGTTGGGGTGAGGTTGTGAGAATAAAAACTACATACCCTTAGCCGGGACAAATCGCTGTGAGTGAGAGGATCTGTAACAGCAGGGTGACCAGTGTCTAGAATAGGAGGGCTGGTGTTGATGATGGTCAGTTGTCCAATATGGTGGGCAACTGTGGTAGTATCTGTGGTGATCATGGTATAAACATCTTGGAGATGAGTGCCTGGAAGAATAGACGCTCCTATGCTTCTCCCAACGTGTTGCACGCCACGATAAGGCTAAGGAATGAGGAAGTATTACCAAGCCCCTGAAGGAGGAGAAAGATACATGTGTCTCGGCTGTTAGGAGCGTCCAGTGCCAGGGGAGGGTGGGATGCCCGTGCTGGCATGGCTGATGGTGTCAGTGCAGGGGGTTGTGTTGATTGTGGTGCCGACACCAGTAGCAGCATTTTTGTAGATGAGGCTGCCCGTGACAATGGTGCCTTCAGTGCCGGATGGCAGAATTCTATTCCCATTGTTGGCATTGACAGTGCCCTTTGGCGGACTTTTGGGTCCGAGACAGCCCTGGGACATGAAGGAGTGGTGCCGGACGTACCTGGCTTGTCCGCAGTACTGACCCTGCTCGTTGGCACAGATGGCAGGCAGTGTGCTGGTGAGGTGTGTTTCCTTGCTAAGAACCCCGTAGTGGGGGAAGAAGCCCTCCATTTCTGGGCCCTGAGGGGTCCAAGGGAGCCTTGCTAATAGCTGTAGCACTCTGTCGAACAGGAGCATGTGGAGATGCATCTCTCTGTCTCGACAAGCTGTGGCTGTGAGCTTCAAACAATACATGCATTTCTGAGGCACATGGGCCTCTCCCAGACATATGATGCAAAAAGAATGCCCGTCGGAAGCCGGCATGGTTTCACAACAAGTGTCACATTTTTTTTGAACCCCAGTGAACCTGGCATTGTGAGAGGGGTACTGTTGTCAGTTCTCCTCGACTATGGCTTCTTCTTTTCTCTCTGGGTATGTCTACACTTGCAGCCTAATTTGAAATAGGGCTGCAAATGTAGGCATTTGAAATTGCAAATCAAGCCTGCAATTTAAATATATTTCGAATTAGGCTGCAAGTATAGACATACCCTCTCTCTTTCCTTTTTATCTTCTTTTTCTCTTTTTTTCTTTTTTTTTTAATGGCTTGAGAAACGGCCGGTGAACCAAAAAACCCTTTCTTTAAACGAACGACGAAATTGGTATCTGTAACTATAACTATGAACTAAGAATATCAACTAACTAACTAAGGGTATGTCTACACTACAGCACTAATTCGAACTAATTTAATTCGAATTAGTTAATTCGAACAAAGCTAATTCGAACTAGTGCATCTAGACCTAAAAACTAGTTTGAATTAGCATCTTCCTAATTCGAACTAGCATGTCCACATTGAGTGGACCCTGAACTGAGGTTAAGGATGGCCGGAAGCAGTGCTGGCAGGGCATCAGATTGGGGCTTAGAGCGTGGAGCTGCTGTCTCAGGCTAGCCGAGGGCTGCGCTTAAAGATATTTTGGCCTTAGAAAGGATTCAGAAAAGGGCAACAAAAATGATTAGGGGTTTGGAACGGGTCCCATATGAGGAGAGGTTAAAGCGACTGGCACTTTTCAGTTTAGAAAAGAGGAGACTGAGGGGGTATAAGATAGAGGTCTATAAAATCATGAGTGGTGTGGAGAGGGTGCATAAAGAAAAGTTCTTCATTAGTTCCCATAATAGAAGGACTAGAGGACCCCAAATGAAATGAATGGGTATCAGGCTTCAAACTAATAACAGAAAGTTCTTCTTCACAAAGCAAATAGTCAACCTGTGGAACGCCTTGCCACAGGAGGCTGTGAAGGCTAGAATTATAACAGAGTTTAAAGAGAAGTTAGATAAAATCATGGAGGTTGGGTCCATGGAGTGCTATTAGCCAGGGGGTAGAAATGGTGTCCCTGGCCTCTGTTTGTGGAAGGCTGAAGATGGATGGCACGAGACAAATGGTTTGGTCACTGTCTTCAGTCCATCCCCTCCAGGGTACCCAGTGTGGGTTGCTGTTGGCAGACAGGCTACTGGGCTAGATGGACATTTGGTCTGACTCAGTATGGCCGTTCTTATGTTTTTATGTTCTAAGCTCAGAGCTCAGGGTCGGGGGGTCTCACTGGACCACCTTGATTTTCATGCAAACCTGCTTCTGGGTGGCCAGGCTGAAAGCTATCCTGCCCGAGATGGCCACTTTCCTATGTCTAGTGCAGAGGTCGTGGATGAGATCCACGATGTCCACACTAGACCAGGCGGGCACCTGCCTCTTGCAGCCCCGGGCAGGCTCTTGGGAGCCACCAGCCTGGTCCCAGGAAGAGGCGGAGGGCTGGGTGTCAGCGGGTGGCTGGCTCGTGCCGTGCCAGGTGCAGGGTCTGCTCGCTGAGTGTTGGCAGGCTTGCACCTGGCACGGGCACTGTAGCCAGACCGTGCCCCTTTTAGGGCTCCGGGGCTGGGAGGGGGGCAGACAAGTTTCCCTGGTTTGGCCAGAGTGGCCACCAGGGCAAGCTGGGAAGGGCTAGCCTCCCACTAGTTTGAATTAAGTGGCTACACAGCCCTTAATTCGAACTACTTAATTCGAACTAGGCGTTAGTCCTCGTAGAATGAGGTTTACCTAGTTCGAATAAAGCGCTCCACTAGTTCGAATTAAGTTCGAACTAGCGGTTTGTATGTGTAGCGCCTATCAAAGTTAATTTGAACTAACGTCTGTTAGTTTGAATTAACTTTGTAGTGTAGACATACCCTAAGAGAATTCTTATTTTCTTTTGTGACTAACCAGTTAAGGAGAAGAGCTCGCTTTGTCTGCAACTGAGGGTGGTAATGAAGGAACAGGTGGGAGCTGGACCACACACATGAGGAAAAGAGCACGAATGTTGCGAGATGCTGACCGTGCATGTGTGGTCCAGCTGAGTACTGCTGTTCAAAATTCTGATCTGCAGTGTCGGGACGAGCCTGACACCCACGGAGACATCACTCAAAGAAGAAATATTGCATTTTATTAATATAAGCAGAAGTGACTTTAATGGGGCTTGTGTGTTGTGTAGTCTTGCCTTAATCTTTGTATTCTTGTCCATCAGTGTGAAAGAAGCTATTTGCACATATTTGCATATATATTTGCAACTTAAGTTGCGGCCCTAGGCATGTGCTGTGAGTATCATTATGGCCTCTGGGGCTTACCAAGTTCAGTAGCTCTGCATTAGATTCTCTCCCCTCCTTGTAGATGAAGCAATTTTGGGGGTTCTTGTGGCTTCTAAGCCATGTATATTTTATATTTTTTCCCTTTCTGGGTTGTTTTCACTAAATGGGATGACATGTTTCTAAATGTCTTTTCTTGTGTTTGGGTGCAAGAACGAGTAAGCCACTTTGTAAAATGTTGTTAGATAGTCAACATTATGGACCAATGGTTAAGAATTTAGTTTAATGAGGTGGGTTTCAATCTTCCAATTCTGGGATAATTCAAGCAACAAAATTACAATCTGTCTTCTATGAGTCTCTAGAACATAACCTGCATATTTCCAAGTGCAAAACTCCATTCTTAACATTAACTTGGTGGATCTTGATGAAAATAGCAAAAAATGAGATAGAACACTGATAAAAGCTTCCATCTTCACTTCCATGTCACTTTTTGTAAAACTCAGCGTAGTCCAGGCCAACTGCCAGTAGATATAATACATTTTAGTTGTACTCATAGCCAGGACTCGCCGAACCGCGCTGTCCGGCAATCTGCGCATGCGCAGATCGCCGGAACCCGGCTCTTCTGGGTTACGATCTACTCACCACAATCTACTCATCACCATTTGTCGAGCCCTGCTCATAGCATTGCAGCTATCCTTCTACAAAGTAGTTTTATAGATTAAAGGTAATTAGTTTCATTCTTATGAATAGTAATTACAGCCATTGCCTCTCAAACTAGAGTGAATATCCCTATATTTATATTTAAAACAACAGTAACATTTTAGATAACCAAACCTGGACGCAGTTGGATTGAAACCTGTCCTGGAGTTACTTGTGTATTAGCCTTGTGGTCACTGGGTACTGTTACACGACTGGTGGGATTTTCAATAAATTCCGATTGGCAGCCTTTTTTTATTAAATTAAAAACCATGTCACATCGTCCCTTCTGTGTTGCTTCTGCCATGAAATCCTGTATGAAATGGGGCAAAAAGTACAAAACATTTTAAGTTTTAAAAAAATCTGTAATTTTCACAGGAACTCAAGTTACCGTTTAACAAGTGTTTCAAACAATAAAACGTCATTATAATCACATAGGCTGTTGTACAAGGCTATGGAAGGAACATGTTTTTAATGACAACGACAAGAAAATATTTAAAATAGAAGTTAAATCTAATTGCTAACATTATTTTTTCTTTCAAGGACAAAACGTTTTGAATAGAGAGGATTTTGCACAATTAGAACAAGCTGCTTTTGGAAAAACATGGTATGTACTGTCATTATGTCACTGCAAAATTGTTTGTGCTATATTCACTAAAGCAGTTCCACCAAAGTTATGTGATCCACACTTACCTATTTTACTTAACAAATTTTACTGGGTCTACTAGAAATTTTGTTTACAATGATATTTTAAAATTAGGACCTCTGTTTATGGTTAAGTTTCTCAAGAAGTGGCCAGACTTTTAAGTATTCAGGAAACACAGCAGCTCTTACTGAAATCAGAGGGAACTGCTAGATTTTTGAAACTCTTTTCTGGGGCGGTTGGGATAATGAAAGGTTATTTGAGTGTTGATGAGAAGGAATCCCACTACAGGCAGTCCCCGGGTTACGTACAAGATAGGGACTGTAGGTTTGTTCTTAAGTTGAATCTGTATGTAAGTCGGAACTGGCATCCAGATTCAGCCGCTGCTGAAACTGACCAGCGGCTGACTACAGGAAGCCCGAGGCAGAGTTGCTCTGCCCCGGGCTTCCTGGAATCAGCCGCTGACCAGTTTCAACAGGCTGAATCTGGACGCCAGTTCTTACATACAGATTCAACTTAAGTACCCCAGGCGTCCCCAAGTCAGCTGCTGCTGAAACTGATCAGCGGCTGATTCCAGGAAGCCCAGGGCAGAGCAACTCTGCCTCGGGCTTCCTGTAGTCAGCGCTGGTCAGTTTCAGCAGCGGCTGACTTGGGGACGCCTGGGACAGAGCAGCTTGGGTGCTGCTGGGTTGCTCCAGTATCGCTGCTCCTCGGCGCTACTGGACCAACCCAGCAGCACCCAAGCTGCTCTGCCCCAAGCGTCCTGATTCAGCCGCTGCTGAAACTGACCAGCAGTGGCTGAATCAGGACGTCTGGGGCAGAGCAGACGAGGTGCTGCCGGGTTGGTCCAGTAGCGCCCAGAGCGGCACTACGGGACCAACCGGCAGCGCCCCAGCTGCTGTACCACAGGCGTCCGGAGCAAAGCCGCGGAGCACGGGGGCAGCGGGACAGCCCAGACGCGCCGCGGCTGTCCTGCTGCTGGCGTGCTCCGCGGCTTTGCTCCCCATCTCCCTGGTCTGCTGGTCCCCAGCAGACCAGGGAGACGGGGAGCAAAGCGGAGCAAAGCTGCGGAGCACGCCGGCAGCGGGACAGCTGTGGCGCGTCTGGGCTGTCCGCTGCCCGCGTGCTCCGCGGCTTTGCTCTGCTTTGCTCCCCGTCTCCCCGGTCTGTTGGTCTCCAGCAGACCAGGGAGACGGGGAGCAAAGCCGCGGAACACGCCGGCAGCGGGACAGCCGCGGCACGTCTGGGCTGTCCGCTGCCGGCGTGCTCCCCGGCTTTGCTCCCCGTCTCCCTGATCTGCTGGAAACCAGCAGACCAGGGAGACGGGGAGCAAAGCCTCTGAGGACACTGGCAGCGGGACAGCCGCGGCGCGTCTGGGCTGTCCGCTGCCCTCGTGCTCCGCGGCTTTGCTGCCCGTCTCCCTGGTCTGCTGGAAAACAGCAGACCAGGGAGACGGGCAGCAAACCCCGTTCGTAACTGCGGATCTGACGTAAGTCGGATCCGCGTAACTTGGGGACTGCCTGTACATCTTCCTGGCACTTGGGCTACTATAGATGAGCTGTACTGGGCTCAAAACAGGAGTAACTGGGTAAAATTCTATGATCCATGTTATACAGAATGTCAGACCACATGACTGAATGGTCCCTTCTGGCATTAAAATCTACGAGATGCTAAGCCCGTATGTTCCCTTTACATAAGCTATTAGAGACAATTACACCAGAATCCTGCTTGCTTTGTGGTTGTCTGTGTATGGGGCAGGAAGTGTTTTAAATTGTCAAAATACTGGGAGATGTGGATGACAGTAAAAGACAGTTTCTGCAAAGGAGCTTACCCTTGTGCATAGCTACAAAACTTTTAAGTCAGAGGTGGATTTGTTTCTCCTCTCCCCACCCCCAAACCTTGGGGGCGTCTTGAATGTCAGACTAAACAAACTATCAAAAGAGATATCTTTCATGGAAACTTACTCTATTAAATTCTGTGACTATAGATCTTTTTAATTGATTACTTTCACAAACAACTGTTTTTTAAAGAACAGATTAAATGCATGGGGACTTTTTAAATATCAAATAGAAGTAAATCAGCCAATTTTTATTTTATTGGCAAAGAAAATCAGGCTTTTCTCTCTCTCTCATAGTAGCACACACACAGTTAAGCAAAGAAATGCTGAATATATAAGATGGGGGAAAACACAAAGAGGATGTGGTTGCAAAACAAAACAAAACAAAAAAAACTTTAATACAGGGAGTTTTGAAAGATGGCCATAACAGGCACAGACAAAATGTAATAATTATTTTTGATACCAGAGCAATATGAGAGCTAGTTGAATAGTTTCAAATGTATGTGTGCGCAAATAATGTAGCAAATTAGCATTTTTGGGATACATTAATTGTTATTTGTGAGTTAACAATGAAAGTTTGCACATCTAGAAAATTTAATAAATTGTAAATAGGAACGATGATTTATCTGAAATATTCATATTGAAAGTGTGTTAGTTGTTATTTGATAGCCACTACCTGAAATCTCTTCAGCAAAAGAATAAAACAAGACAATCATTTAGCCAGGGAGTAGACACAACAACTTTCACCTCAAATGACCAACCACACATGGCAATGAGAAATAGTACAAGGGTCAAAGATAAACTTGATCTTCATTTAAAATTTAGGCTGATAGCACTATGCTGGTCTGCACTGTGAAAAATCCACTCATGAGCATTGTAACTATATTGACCCAACTCACAAGCTGTCTCTACACTGGCATGATTTTATGCAAAAGCAGATGCTTTTGCGCAAAAACTTGCTGCCTGTCTACACTGGCAGGGAGTTCTTGTGAAAGAACACTGACATTCTAATGTGTGAAATCAGGGCTTCTTGTGCAAAAACTATGATGCTTCTGCTCAGGAATAAGCTCTCTTGTGCAACTGTTTTTGCGCAAGAGGCCAGTGTAGACGGGCAACATGAATTTCTTGAGCAAGAAAGCCTGATGGTTAAAATGGCTGTCGGAGCTTTCTTGCGCAAGAGAGCATCTACACTGGCACAGATGCTCTTCGCAAAAGCACATCTTTTGCGCAAAGGCACATGACAGCGTAGATGCTCTCTCGTGCAAATACTCTAACACAAAAACTCTTGTGTTAAAGAGTATTTGCGCAAAATCTTGCCAATGTAGACATAGCTACAGTGTACACACTGCTATGTCAATGGGAGAATATTCCCTTTACCCTAGCTATCATTAGTTAAGGAGGTGTTGTTCCTAAAGTGATGGTTATGGCAGCAAAGCTATAGTACTGTGTCTATGCCAGTATCATCCCTCAAGCATACACATACCCAAAATGAAAGAGGAAGGGTGAAGTTTGTTCACAAACTACACTTGAACCTCTATACTTTTGGGCTGCGTCTAGACTGGCAAGTTTTTCCGCAAAAGCAGCTGTCTACACTGGCCGCTTGAATTTCCGCAAGAACACTGACAATCTCCTGTAATGTTGTCAGTGTTCTTGCAGAAATGCTATGCTGCTCCCATTTGGGCAAAAGCTCTCTTGCACAAATGCTTTTGCGCAAGAGGGCCAGTGTAGACAACATGGTATTGTTTTGCGCAAAAAAGCCCCAATCGTGAAAATGGCGATCGGGGCTTTCTTGCGCAAAACCACATCTAGATTGGCACGGATGCTTTTCCGCAAAAAGTGCTTTTGCAGAAAAGCGTCCGTGCCAATCTAGATGCTCTTTTCCACAAATGCTTTTAACGGAAAAGCTTTTCCGTTAAAAGCATTTGCGGAAAATCATGCCAGTCTAGACGTAGCCTTGGTGTCCCTAATCCAGGAACAACGTTCAAGTGTATTTGACGAACACTTGGGGATAATAACTACACCTGTAGAAGTTGGAGTCAGTGCATAAATAGAAAGAAAAGTAGTATAATGAGTTTCAATTAACAAGCTTTAAAATGATCAAATTAATGATTCTTGTACTATGTTGAAGAAATATAAAAATATACATTTTGAAGATTTCATATACAAAAATTAAGCTAATGAACAGGAGCGATGAACAGAAGTATTGTGAATATGTTCTCCAGGTGAAGGAGGAATGATTACATGACTCTTGGGATAAGTTTATTGTCTGTAAGGTATGCACTTATATTTCAGTTGAGCGGCAAGCACGCTACTAACACACCATGTGGTCTATGCTATCATGTGCCGAAAGTGTCCGTCTGCTATGTACATTGGACAAACATCTCAGACACTTCGCCAAAGGATTAATGCCCACAAAACAGATATCAGACAAGATCACAAGGAGAAAACAGTTTCTTGCCATTTTAACCAGAAAGGACACTCTCTCAATGACTTGACCACCTGCATTCTGCTACAAAGACCTTTTACATCTGCACTTGAAAGGGAATCCTCTGAACTGTCATTCATGTTAAAATTCGACACTTGCCAACAAGGACTTAACAAACATTTGAACTATCTCACCCATTACCAAGACAGTTTCCCCAATTATCACCTCTAATACCATTAACTCACAAACATCCCACTCTCCCTACCTCTAATATCATCAATTCACAGACACTTACCTTCCTTCCTTTCCCCCCTCCCCCCGCATCCCCCTCCTGTTCTGCAATGTGATTTGTCCTTTTCATATTTGTTCATTTTTTTAATTGTATCCTTTGGTATACATGGTTGTGACTACTTTCTTCCACTATTTGATCTGAGGAAGTGGGTCTGGCCCACGAAAGCTCATCATCTAATAAACCATCTTGTTAGTCTTTAAAGTGCTACATTGTCCTGCATTTTGCTTCAGCTACCCCAGACTAACACGGCTACATTTCTATCACTACTCACCATGTGGTCTGTTTGTTTGGGGGACTCTGTGCTGAACTTACTATCCTGCTAGGTATGGCTGAGAGAGCTTTTGAATAAGGCTCTGATCCCTAGCCCATTTAGCACCCATCAACCCTTAACTAGAGGGCAGGGCTACTCAAGTGACCAGAGGAGTTTTTCAAAGTAGTTTAGAGGAAAGTGTGGGTGGGAAGGTCTAGATACACTTCACACTAAAAATACCCTCTGATAAAAACAAAACATCAACAAAGGAACAAATTGTACCACAGAACGAGTTGCAGAAATAAAAAGAGAATGCAGGCAGGAGTCCAGCAACAGAGTGGGGGCTATCCAGTTTATTGCACTCAATGCACCATGTATGATTACCTGCCCTATGAGCAGGTGGTATGCATTTGGTGCAAGGAACTCCTGGCCTTCAGAGACCCTGTGCAGGTTTTGGAGACTACAGGGGCTGAAATGAAAGACAGAGAGGTATATAGATGAGACTTTCTGGGACACAGTAGAATGGTCCAACTCCCATTCTAACAGCCTTTGTGCTATTGAACGAAAGTCTCAGAAAAGGAGAACATCCAAATGGAGCAGAGGAAAACAACTCACAATTGGGAACCTACTTCTAGATGATGTTGTGTTATCCACTAGCACTGAGGATGCCTCCCCAGGGGAGGGAACTCCAGTTACTAGGAAGAGATAGGTAATAGTTATTGGGGATTTGATCATCAGAAACATAGATAGCTGGGTTTGTGATGTCACTGCATGGTGGCTTGCCTGCATGGTGCAAAAGTTATGGATCTCTTGAGATATCTAGATAGATTTATGTGTAGTGCTGGTGGTTGTGGTACATGTAGATACCAACGGCATAAAAAAGGACAAGAGAGAGGACCTGGAGGCAAAATTTAGACTGCTAGGTAACAGATTGAAATCCATGACTTCCGTGGCAGCATTTTCAGAGATACTTCCAGTTTATCACAGGGCGTGTTAGGCAGGCACAACTGCAGGGTCTCAATGCATGGTGTAAGTTAAATGTATTCAAAATTAGGGAAAATTTTGTAAAAGTGGATGCCTAGAAGGATGGATTCCATGTAAGCCAAAATGCAACCAGATATCTGACACTTAAAATAAAAAAGGTTGTAGAGCAGTTTTTAAAGTAGAGACTTGGAGAAAGTCAACAGGTATGGAAGAGCATGTGGTTTGGACACAGACATCACTTAGAAAAGGATCTATTAATGGAGATTCTCTATGATGTCATAATAAGGAGAGAATGGAATATGATAAAATACAGGTAGGATCCGATTAGAAAACGGTCAAATGAAAACAGTCCTATTCAATTACATCATGTAATGGCAGACAACTAAAACATAACAAGTTTTTAAAGTGCTGATATACAATGCTAGTAGTCTAAATAATAAGATGGGTGAACAAGATAAAGTGCCTTGTATTAAATTAGTATATTGATATTATAGGCATCACAGACCCTTGGTGGAATGAGGATAATCAATGGGACACAGTAATACCAGCATATAAATTATAAGTGCAAAATAGGTTGTACCAGTGAGAGAGTGGCACTGTATGTGAAAGAAAGCATAGAATCAAAATGAAATAAAAATCTTCAGTGAACCAAATTGTACCATAAAATCTTTATGGATAGTAATTCCATGCTCTAATAATAAAAATATATCACAAGGTAAAAATTCCTGATTTCAACCATTCCTATTCTGATGGGGTACATGTCAACTAGGACAGGATACAGACATAAAGTTTCTTGACAGCTTAAATGACTGCTTCTTGGAGCAGATAGTTCTGGAAAACACAAGAGGAGAGGTAATTCCTGAATTAGTCCTAAGTGGATCACAGGCTCTGGATTGTATATAGCTGAAACTCTAGAAACAGTGAGCATCATACAGTGTTTAATTAAATTTAACATCCCAATGGTAGGGAAACACCACAACACCTCAACACTGTAGCACTTGGTTTCAGAAAGGGGGACTATACAAACATGAGGAAGTTAGTTAAACAGAAATTGAAAGGGAGTGCCAACCGTGAAATTACTGTAAGCTGCATGGAACCTTGTTAAAGACACTCAACTTAAATAGGGTATGTCTACACTACAGCACTAATTCGAACTAACTTAATTCGAATTAGTTAATTCGAACTAAGCTAATTCGAATTAGTGCATCTAGACCTAAAAACTAGTTTGAATTAGCATCTTGCTAATTCGAACTAGCATGTCCACATTGAGTGGACCCTGAACCGAGGTTAAGGATGGCCGGAAGCAGTGCTGGCAGGGCATCAGATTAGGACTTAGAACGTGGAGCTGCTGTCTCAGGCTAGCCGAGGGATGTGCTTAAAGGGACCCAACCCCCTCCCCAGACAGACAGTTCTCAAGGGTTCCCCGCTTGCAAAGCAGTCCTGGCTTGGAGTGCCCTGAGTGCCCACGCTCGGCACATCACAGCACTCGGCCATCAGCCCGGCTGCACTTACTGCAGGCTGCCATTCGGTGGGAGGTCAATCGGGGGGGGGGGGGGGCTGCAGGAGAGTTTCCACCCCGAGGAGCTCGCAGAGCCACCCCAGTCCTCCCCATTGGGGGCTCATACCCCATTCCTACCTCACCTCCTTCCACTTACCCCTCCCTATCCCCACCTTCCTGATGTACAAAATAAAGGACACGTGTGTTCAAAAATAGAAACTCTCTTTATTGAACAAAACTCGGGGAGACTGGGAAAAGGAGGTGGGAGAGGGGAAGAGAGAGGATGGTAGAGGGGAGGGCAACTAAAATGATCAGGGGTTTGGAACAGGTTCCATATGAAGAGAGGCTAAAGAGACTGGGACTTTTCAGCTTAGAAAAGAGGAGACTGAGGGGGGATATGATGGAGGTCTATAAAAGCACGAGTGGTGTGGAGAGGGTGCATAAAGAAAAGTTCTTCATTAGTTCCCATAATAGAAGGACTAGAGGACACCAAATGAAATGAATGGGTATCAGGCTTCAAACTAATAACAGAAAGTTCTTCTTCACAAAGCAAATAGTCACAGAAAGTTCTTCTTCACAGCAAATAGAGGCTGTGAAGGCTAGAACTAGAACAGAGTTTAAAGAGAAGTTAGATAAATTCATGGAGATTGGGTCCATGGAGTGGTATTAGCCAGGGGGTAGAAATGGTGTCCCTGGCCTCTGTTTGTGGAAGGCTGGAGATGGATGGCACGAGACAAATGGCTTGGTCATTGTCTTCGGTCCATCCCCTCCAGGGTCCCTAGTGTTGGCCGCTGTCGGCAGACAGGCTACTGGGCTAGATGGACCTTTGGTCTGACCCAGCATAGCCATTCTAAGCTCAGGGCTCAGGGTTGGGGGTTTCACTGAACCACCCTGATTTTCATGCAAACCTGCTCCTGGGTGGCCAGGCTGGCAGCTATCCTGCCCTAGACGGCCACTTTCCTGTGCCTAGTGTGGAGGTTGTGGATGAGGTCCATGATCTCCGCACTAGACCAGGTGGGTGCCCGCCTCTTGCGGACCTGGGCAGGCTCCCGGGAGCTGCCAGCCTGATCCCGGGAAGAGGCAGAGGGCTGGGTGGCAGCGGGTGGATGGTTCGTGCTGTGCCAGGTGAAGGGTCTGCTGGGTGGGTGCTGGGCTTTAAGGGCTCTGGGCCGGGAGGGGGGCAGACGAGTTTCCCTGGTGGTGCCCAGAGTGGCCACCAGGGAAAGCTGGGGAGGGCTAGCCTCCCACTAGTTCCAATTAAGTGGCTACACAGCCCTTAATTCGAACTACTTAATTCGAAGTAGGCGTTAGTCTTCGTAGAATGAGGTTTACCTAGTTCGAATTAAGCGCTCCCCTAGTTCGAATTAAGTTCGAACTAGCGGTTTGCCTGTGTAGCGCCTATCAAAGTTCATTCAAACTAACGTCTGTTAGTTCGAATTAACTTTGTAGTGTAGACATACCCATATAGATCCCAAATTAAAAACATTAGAAGAGAACCAGAAAAGTTCCACCATGGCTAAACAGCACAGTAGAAGAAGCAGTAAGGATAGAAAGGCATCCTTTAAAAAGTGGAAGCTAAATCAAACTGAGGAATATAGACAAGAGCATAAACTCTGGCAAATGAAGTAACTACTGTATATTTTAGAGTTTGTCTGTCTGTCAGTTCAAGAACTCCTACTAAACAGTAAGAGCTAGGATCACCAGCTTCCTCTGATCATAACCTAAAGCAACGTAAAGGTTTGGCTGTGACAGGACAATGGGATGTGCCTGGAATGGGATTGTTTGACAAGGTCCCTCACCAAAATTCTTAAGCAAAGTAGGCTGCCATGGGATAAGAGAGAAAGTCCTCTCATGGATGCATCAATGGTTAAAAGATAGGAAACAAAAGGTAGGAATAAATGGTCAGTTTTCAGAATGGAGACAGATAAAAATAGTGGTGGCCCTCCGGGGTCTGTACTGGGATAAGTTTTACTCAACATATTCATAAATGAGCTGGAAAAAAAGGGTAAACAGTGAGGTGACAAAATTTGCAGATGGTACAAAACTACTCAAGACAGTTAAGTCCAAAGCATATGATGAAGCGCTACAAAAGGAGTATGCAAAACGGAGGAGTGGACAACAAAATAGGAGATGACATTCAATGTTGATAAATGCAAATCAAAGAACATTGGAAAAGATAATCACAACTATGCATATAAAAAGGATGGAATTTAAATTAGCTGTTCTGACTCAAGGAAGAGCTTTTGGAGTCATTGTGGACAATTCTCTGAAAACATTCCCTCAATGTGCAGCAGAAGTAAAAAAAAGCTAACAAATTGCTGAGAATC
The DNA here is from genome assembly GCF_052426305.1 of Pelodiscus sinensis. NCBI lineage: Eukaryota > Metazoa > Chordata > Testudines > Trionychidae > Pelodiscus > Pelodiscus sinensis. Next base: position 203,643,478 of record NC_143053.1, read on the forward strand.
ACTAAGAAAGAGACAAAAAAGAAGATAGGACTATCACATTGTCTCTATGTAAATCCACTGTATGCCAAATCTTACATACTGTACGAAGATGTGGTCATCACATCTCAAAAAAGATATATTAGAATCAGAAAAAGACTGGGACTTTCAAGCTTGGAAAAAAGACAACTAAGGGGGATTTGATAGAGGGCTTTAAAATCATGATTAGTGTGGAGAAAGTGAATAAGGAAAGTGTTATTTATTCCTCATAACACAAGAACTAGGGATCACCAAATGAAATGAAATTAATAGGCAGCAAATTTAAAACAAACACAAGTATTTGCTCACACAGTGTGAAATTTGTTTCCCGAGAATACTGTGAATGCCAAGATTATAACAGATTCAAAAAAGAACTAGATACATTCCTGAAAGATAGATCCATCAATGGCTATTATCCAGGATGGGCAGAAACGGTGTTGCTAGCCTTTGTTTGCCAGAAGCCGGGAATGAATGAGATGGGCTGGCTTACTGGATGGTTATTTCTGAAGTACCTGGCATTGGCCTCTGTTGGAAGACAGGCTACTGGGCCAGTTGGACATTTCATCTGTCCAAAAGGGGCTATTCTTATGTTCTTATTAATTTTTTAAAATTATTTTTCTTACAAAACAATATGGAAAATTATGCTAAGATTAAATGCAATAATTTTATTTTCTAACTGACCCACCATTCGTGAAGGCATGAAGTGGAGAGAGAAACCCACTGGCTGCAATCAGAGCATCAAAATATACACTTGTAAAGTCAGAAGATAATATCTTAAACTATTACTAATGTCCTAACTGTGCTCTTAAAAGTTTTTTGTGCATTTCTACTTGACAGTATACAATACTGCAAAAACCAAACAAACAAATAAACAACATTCCTATCAATCACACTTAAGATCCTTCAGAGTAATGAAAATTCATAATCTAAGATCCCTTTAAGCCGCATGGCCGAGGGAGCCATGCCTGAGCCCCCATGCAGCTACGCAGATGTCTAACAAGTCCCGTGAAGTAGCTCGGGGCTACTGCAGAGTGCCACCTCTGTCTACCAGCCATGGCAGTTCCATGTTGGGGCCAGAAGTGGATGCCTCTCCCCTGGTCATGGCAGCTTAATGCTGGGGCCAGGTCCTCTTCCCTAGCCACAGAAACTCCATGTTGGACTGGAGGAGTGCACCTCTTCACAGTCCATGATGCCCAACCCAGAGTTGTCAGAACTGATGCTCTGCCACGGAACAGGAGCCCCTTCCCCCAGCTGTGCCCGCTGGATGTGTGACAGCCACGGAGAGGCATCTCTCACCTAGCCCCAAGATGCTGTGATGAGAAAAGGCTGGGGGGTAGTCCTCCCTCCCCAGGGCAGCTTGTACCCCAAACCTCTCATCCTCAGCTCCACCTCAGAACCTGCACCCACAGCTAGAGCCCAAACCCCAACCCACAGCCTGAGTCCTGAGCCCCCTCCCACACTCTAACCTCTTGGCCGTCACACATAGTCCGTGTATGGAATGATTTTAGTTACGTGATACATCACCTTCATATTGCAACATATAATGAAAGTAATTCTGTGCATGGACATAAACAATTAGGGTATGTCTAAACTACATGGCTCCGTCGACGGAGCCATGTAGATTTGTTTGTTTGGCAAAGGGAAATGAAGCCGCGATTTAAATAAGTCTCTGGTAAATCACAAAACTGTAGGCTCCTTCTGTCAAAAATAGCAAAACATCAGCTTTTCCAATATGTGACAAAGGAAATAATGCAGGATGAAATTAAATTGACTCCTATAATTTCAAAACAAAAACATTACGAATAAAGTAATTTGTTTAAATGTAATAAGCACAGATATGAAATTGATTTGCTTCTGATATATAGTGAGATGTTTAGTAGAAATTACTGATAAGTTATCTTGTATTGCTGAGGCCAAAAGCTTTTGAACTCCCCAAAGTTACTTTTAGCCTGCCAATACTGTCCACAAAGCAGATGGAAAACATAAAATGGTTCACACTTTATTTAAAATTATTGTAATTTTTCAAATAAAAAAGTAAAATTTTCTCTTTTGAGAACCAAACGTATTTCACATGATTTCTCAGGTGCTGTCTTTAAGAATAAGTCTAAACAGATTTTTCTCTACTATTTCTCAAGATCTTTCTTGTTCATATTTTGGAGTAACTGCATCTGTATAAGTGCGTTAAAAGCCTCTAAAAATAAATAAATCCAACAAAACAATGAAATAGCTAACCTCTTGAGTACACCATCCACACTCTGGGCCCAGGGCAAGGCACATTTTGCATGTTACTGCATTTGAAGTGGCACATCTGTTTTCCGCTGTAATGAAACATAAAAACAAACATTCATGATTGTATTTGGGAACTATGTAAAATGACTAATTTTAAACTTTGATTAAATAAACTACTATTTAGCAGATTAAGACTGGTGACAAAGTTTTTGAATAAGAGAAGAACAGGATAAGAACATTAAAAGAGACGTATTAGGTCAGACCAAAGGTCCATTTAGCCCATATCGGCTGTGTCTACACTGGGCCACTTATTCCGGAAAATCAGCCGCTTTTCCGGAATAAGCTGCGAGCTGTTTACACTGGCCCTTGAATTTCCGGAAAAGCAACGACATTCTACTGTACAAAATTAGCCGCTATTCCAGAAAAGCTACGCTGCTCCCGCTCGGGCATAAGTCCGTATTCCGGAACACTGTTCCGGAAAAGGGCCAGTGTAGACAGCCCAGTAGTCTTTTCCGGAAAAAAGCCCCGATCGTGAAAATGACGATCAGCGCTCTTTTCCGGAAAAGCGCGTCTACATTGGCCACAGATGCTTTTCTGGAAAAAGGGCTTTTCCGGAAAAGCATCCTGCCAATGTAGACGCTCTTTTTCCTGAAATACTTATAACGAAAACTATTCTGTTTTAAGCATTTCCGGAAATTCATGCCAGTGTAGACACAGCCATCCTGTCTTCTGATAGAGGCTAATGCTAGGTGCACAGAAGGAATGAACAGAACAGGTAATCATCAACTGTTCCATCCCGTCGCCCATTCCCTCCTTCTAGCAAACACAGGATAGAGGCTCCATCTCTCCCATCCTGGCTAACAGCCACTGATGAACCTATCCTCCATGAATTTATCTAGCTCTTTTTTGAACCCTGGTATAGTCTTTCACAACATTGTGCATTGTGCGAAAAAAAATACTTCCTTTTGTTTGTTTTAAGCTTAGCTGCCTGTTATTTTAATTGGTAATCCCTAGTTCTTGAGTTATGAGGAGTAAACAACATTTCCATATTTTCTTTCTCAACGCCAGTCATGATTTTATAGATCTCTGTCATATCCCCCTCGGTTGTTTCTTTTCCAAGCTGAAAAGACTCAGTCTCGTTAATCTTTTCTTATATAGCAACAGTTCTATACCCCTAATCATTTTTGTAGCTCTTTTCCAATGTTAATATATTTTTTGAGATGGGATGACCACAAATCTGCATGCAGTATTCAAAGTGTGAGCATACAGTGGATTTATATAAAAGCAATATATTTTCTGTCTTATTATCTATCCTTTTCTTAACGATTCCCAACATTCTAGGGGTTTTTTGTTTTTGTTTTTTTACTTCTGCTGCACACTTAGGCTACATCTAGATTGCAGAGTTCTATCAGTAAAACCTATGCAAATTGCAAAGTGCAATTTGCATATCTTTTCCACAGTTTTTTTTGGAAGAGGCTTTTCCAAAATTTGGCCTGTCTACACAGGGCCAAATTTCAGAAAAACCTCCTCCTTTGGAACATCCCTTATTTTGCATACAATAAGGAATACAGATAAGCTGAAAGAACACATCTGCTTTTTCAGAAACTGTTCTGAAAAAGCGGAAGTGTTCCTTGGATGCGGTAGAGTTGTCTGCTGCAGTGTAGACATAACCTGAGTGGATGTTTTCAGAGAACTATCCACAATTACTCCAAGATTTGTCTCTTGAATGGTAACAGCTAAATTATACCCCATCATTTCATGTGCATAAATGGGATTATCTATTCCAATATGCATTACTTTCATTTTTTTTGTCCACTCACCCATCTTTGTGAGAGACTTTTATAGCTCTTTGTAGTCTGCTTGAGACTTGACTATCTTGAGTTATCTTATATCATCTGTAACTTATAACTTATTTGTTGAATAGTAATAGAGAGGTAGCTGTGCTATGCTGATCTTGGTAAAACAAAAGGAAAAAATATATAGCACTTTAAAGTCCTACATATTTTTTGCTTTTGTTTTATAACTAATTTACTGTTACTCCTTTCCCCCTATCATTTATGAATATATGGAATAAGACTGATCTCAGTACAGATCTCTGAAAGACATCACTATTTACCTTTTTTCCAATCTAAAAAGTGACCAGGAGCTCTTCCATAGTTTTAGCCTTAGAGTCTCTGCCTGCTTCTGTGCAAACTGATTGTGTTTCTTGCCAACAGTGATGCCACTATGTCTGCTGCACTTCAAATTAAATATACACCAGTGAATACTGAAGAGCCATAAGTTTCATTTTCCTAATGCTTCTCATCAGGGAGACACTCCAGTACCACAAAATACACTCTGATGTGAGAGACACTTAGGCTATGCTGCTACAGCTGCACTGTTGTAAGGAATACAATGTTGCGGGTTTTTGCTGTCGTGGGTTCTAGTATCACGAGTGTTCTTTGAGTGGGTTAACAAGCATGTGGACTGGGGGGATCCAGTGGATGTAATATATTTAGATTTTCAGAAAGCCTTTGACAAGATCCTCACTAAAGGCTCTTAAGCAAAACAGGCTATCATAGGATGAGAGGGAAGGTCCTCTCATGTATTGGTAAATGGTTAAAAAACAGAAAACAAAACACAGAAATACTAAAAGTTTGGAAGAGTTCCTTGCATAACTTGTGCTTACCTGATGACAGCTTGGGAACTCTTGGTATATATAAAAATAGATCAATGCTCAATATACTGTGATCTTAATGTCCAATCACATCTTTCAATTAATGGCAAAAATCACAATGACTTAAATAGAAGCATGATCTGCCTTCTATTACATACAAGCTGTGTCCAAACTGTTTTACAATTATAATAATCAAAATAATTCAGAGAAAGAATTGAACACATATGAAAGGGAGAAATACATTATATATACGTTTATTTTCAAATGAGAAGAGTGTAACACGGGAAACACAATTTTAGATCAGAAGAAATGCTGCAGAAGAGAAATTGCTTGAATGGGCAAAGAGAACGTTAGTGCTAGGTAAGTGGAGGAGCATGAAAGAAAGTAAAAAGAACAAAAACAGTCTATGAGGTGTACATTTGCAAATCCAGATGATTTTTTAAAATTTCAACATGGTAAATTTGGATTACAACTGAAATGAATTCAAGGCACTTCAGTACTGTTCTTTGATACCATCAAACTTCTTTGAATTTTTGACATGGGCTTGAGCATCCTCCACTTTCTGAAATCCAGAGAGCTGGATTTTGGATGCCCCAGAGAAGATGGTGCTACAAATTAAAAGGATGGAAGAGGACAGCACTGATAAGGATTTTAGTCAAGGCAGCACATTGGCAAGGTTGCTGAGTTGTTGATAGACAGATTTGTAGGCATAAGAGAGTCCAGAATGATGCCAAGATGTTGGAGGAGGAAAACAGAAAGGATGGAGTTGTATTTGAGGATTTCTTTGCTTAAGAGAATCACTTTTCTCTTCAATTCAATATCTACTGAAGTAGAGAAGAAGCCACAAGTTTATTGGGTCATGACAGACAGAGGCCAAGTCTACACTTATGTGGAAGTTCAAATTATGATATGCAACTCTGGCTATGTTAATTGCATAGCTGTAATTGACATATCTTAATTCAAACTTTGGTACCATCTCCACAATAGGAGGTCAATGGGAGCAAACACTTCCATTGCCTTTCCCTAGCAAGGAGTACCAGCATTGACAGTGGCACCTTCAGCATTCAACTTAGTGGGCCTTTACTAGACCTGCTAAAATCCAACACCAGAAGATGGATCACTGCTGTGTCAATCTTCTGGGAAGTGAAGATGTGGCCAGAGAGAGGAACAGGGAAAAGTCATAAAAGGTTCCAAAGGGTATAGAATGGCTGATCATCATCCTAAGGATGGAAACTAAAAGAAAAGTTAGGGAAAAGTTGGACTGAAGAGAAAAGAGGCTAAGGCCTCAGCCATGATAACGTCCATTGAGATGGAGCAACATCTAACAGAAGAGCTGTTGGACATGTAAGAGCTGGGGATGTAAGTGACTAGTTGACTAGTGACTCAACTATTCGCTTTCCCGATGCTTGCTGACTCTATCAGAGAGAGACAACAAGGGAGGATGGGGGGGAGGGAGAGCAGGAGCTGTGCCGGGTGAAGCCAGCTTAAAAACTGGTTCCCTCCCAGCACCATCTCCTTCCCAGCACCATCAGTTGATTCCCGGCTTGTGCCAAGTTCCCCCCACTGTGCTTTTGCCTGATGGCTCTTAATACATTTAAAAGGCAGAACTGCAGCAGGGTTAGCTCCCAGGGCCAGGAACTAACCCTGTTGCGGCTCTGCAGTTTCCCCCCCCCTTATCAACTAATCAACTAGTGAATGGAAATTTCATTGACAGTCAATTCGCGGATTAAATGCCCAAGTAAGAGCAGAAAGTTTATAGGAGAAATCAACAGGAGAAAGTGGTCCACAGAACTGAAGGTTGCACTATGACCAAGGAGAACAAGGAGAGGAAAAGAGCCTTAATCAGAAATAAGAAGGTTGTGAGTTACATGTAAAAGATCAATTCTACTATTACTATTTACCTTAAGAGTTTTTAATATGATATATTGGCCTGTATGACTAAATAGACAAAAATGGGCCAAATTAATCCTTTGTAATCACTATAATCAAAGGAGTTAAACCAGGAAGCAAATGAATATAAGGAAGTCATTGTACCATATTAAGAGAGTGCTCACTACAGATATAGATTCCAATATACATAATACAGGTAATTTATTTACAGAGTTCTTGTATATACTGCTTAAACATTTCCCAGAATGAAAAGTTACTGCATGTGTAACATGATCTATATAAACTCACATCTGCCAATAAGGATAATGAATGTCAATCATCAACAGGATGAGTGGACAGCATCAGGAAGCTGAAAAAGTACAAAACTTCTTCCTGATTTTTTTTAATGTTATTGCAGGTGATGAATTTAGCTAGATTCTATTTTAGCAGAAATAACTAGGAGTGAAAACAGCAAGAAAAAGAAGACTCTAAACTCTAGTTTGGATTTTCCATGTGACATTGTCAGATAAAGACAGTTAACAAATGCGAACTAGAGAACTGTCAGAGAGAAATCTTTTTACTGGGAACTTTTCAGTGTCAAAAATTCTATTTTGCGGTCATGAAATTAATGACTTGCAATTGAAGGTCTTGGAATCACTGACTTAAAAGATTAATTCATTTGGAATGAATAGTCACAGAGAGGTAGCTATGTTAGTCTGATATTGGTAAAACAAAAAAAGCAGCCATGTAGCACTTTAAAGACTAACAAGATAGTTTATTAAGTGATTAGCTTTCGTGAGGCAGACCCACTTCTTCAGATCATATTCTGAAAGCAAATTGGCATGACCATTATATAACAGAGGGATACAATGAAAAGAGTAAAAAAATACAAACTGAAAAATCAGCTACATAGAACAGAAGGTAAAGGCGAGGGGGCGTGGGAAGTGACAAGGAAGGAGGAAATTGCTTACTGTAAGAGTCAATTAAGTGGCTAATTTGGAGTCACTACAAATATCAAAAGGTAGGGAGGCTGTCTCTGTAATGTGTAATATAATTATCATCTCGATTAAGGCCCATTTGCAAGGTGTCGAATTTTAGCATAAATAAAGGTTCTGACCTCACCCTCTGTGATCTGGTGTTAAAGTCTCTTTGTTGTAAAATGCATGTTGTCAGGTCTTTAAGGGAATTGCCAATTTGATTGAAATGCAGGCTGACAGGTTTGTGTGTGGAGATTTCTGATGTCTGATTTTGTGAGCATTGATTCTTTGGTGAAGTGACTGTCCAGTTTGTCCAATATAGATCGCAGAGGGGCATTGCTGGCACATGATGGCATTTATCAGATTGCTGGACGTACAGGAATATGAGCCCTTGATCATATAACTGACATGGTTAGGTCCAGTGATGGTGTCTCCAGAGTAAATACGTGGAAAAAACTGGCAATGGGGTTTGTTTTGGGTTTTTATCAATCTGGTATTCTGTCTTTAAGTTTCTGGTCCGCTCCAATCCCACTGACAGAGACAAAAAACTTACAAGATGTCTACCAAGCATTCATAAAACTCAATTACTCACCGGGAGAAGTAAAAAAACAGATTGAAAAGGGCAGACGAATACCCAGAAACCAGCTACTTCTAGATAGGCCCAAGAAAATCAACAACAGAACACCACCACTTGTCATCACCTATAGCCTCTAACTCAGACCCCCTCCAAAGCATTATCAATAACCTACAACCTATACTGGAACATGATGCTACAGTCCGAGAGGCTCTGGATAACAGACCTGTACTCTCCTAGCATATGTCTACACTACAGTGCTAATTCGAACTTAGTTCGAATTAGTTCGAATTGGCTTAGTTCGAATTAACTAACGCATCCAGACTAAAAAACTAGTTCGAATTAGCGTTTTGCTAATTCGAACTAGCATGTCCACACAGAGTGGACCCTGAACCGGGATTAAGGATGGCCGGAAGCTGTGCCGGCAGGGCATCAGATGAGGACTTAGAGCGTGGAGCTGCTGTCTCAGACTAGCCGAGGGATGTGCTTAAAGGGACCCGACCACCACCCCGGACAGACAGTTCTCAGGGGTGCCCCACTTGCAAAGCAGTCCTGGCTTGGATTGCCCGGAGTACCCACACTGGGCACATCACAGCACTCGGCCATCAGACCGGCTGCACTTGCCGCAGGCTGCCATCTGGGGAGAGGGTGCAATTGGGGGGCTGGAGGAGAGGTTCCACCCCCAGAAGCCCGCAGAGCCAGCCCAGTCCTCCCCATCAGGGGCTCGTACCCCATTCCTCCCTCACCTCCTTCCACTTACCCCTCCCTAGCCCCCCTTCCTGATGTACAAAATAAAGGACAATTGTGTTCAAAAATAGAATCTCTCTTTATTGAACAAAACTGGGGGAGACTGGGAAAAGGAGATGGGAGAGGGGAAGAGAGAGGGTGGGAGAGGAGAGGGGAGGACAACTACAATGATGAGGGGTTTGGAACAGGTCCCATATGAAGAGAGGCTAAAGAGACTGGGACTTTTCAGCTTAGAAAAGAGGAGATGGAGGGGGGATATGATAGAGGTCTATAAAAGCATTAGTGGTGTGGAGAGGGTGCATACAGAAAAGTTCTTCATTAGTTCCCATAATAGAAGGACTAGAGGGCACCAAAGGAAAGGAATGGGTAGCAGGCTTCAAACTAACAACAGAAAGTCCTTCTTCACAAAGCAAATAGTCAACCTGTGGAACTTCTTGCTGCAGGAGGCTGTGAAGGCTAGAACTAGAACAGAGTTTAAAGAGAAGTGAGATCAATTCATGGAGGTTGGGTCCAGGGGGTAGGAGTGGTGTCCCTGCCCAAAGTTTGTGGAACGCTGGAGAGGGATGACACGAGACAAATGGCTTGGTCACTGTCTTTGGTCCATCCCCTCTAGGGTCCCTAGGGTTGGCCGCTGTCGGCGGACAGGCTACTGGGCTAGATGGACATTTGGTCTGACCCAGTACGGCCATTCTAAGCTCAGGGCTCAGGGTCGGGGGTCTCAGTGGACCACCTTGATTTTCATGCCAACCTGCTCCTGGGTGGCCAGGCTGGCAGCTCTCCTGCCCTAGACGGCCGCTTTCCTGTGCCTAGTGCGGAGGTCATGGACGAGGGCCACGATGTCTGCACTGGACCAGGCGGGTGCCCGCCTCTTGCGGTCCTGGGCAAGCTCCTGGGAGCCGCCAGCCTGGTCCCGGGAAGAGGGGAAGGGCTGGGAGGCATCGGGTGGCTGGCTCATGCCGTGCCAGGTGCAGGGTCTGCTGGCTGGGTGCTGGCAGGCTTGCACCTGGCACGGGGATCGTAGCCAACCCATGCCCCTTTAAGGGGTCCGGGGCCAGGAGGGGGGCAATAGAGTTTCCCTGGTGTTGGCCAGAGTGGCCACCAGGGAAAGCTGGGGAGGGCTAGCCTCCCACTAGTTCGAATTAAGGGGCTACACACCCCTTAATTCGAACTAGTAAGTTCGAACTAGGCTTAGTCCTCGTGGAATGAGGTTTACCTAGTTCGAACTAAGCGCTCCGCTAGTTCGAATTAAGTTCGAACTAGCGGAGCACTAGTGTAGCGCCTATCAAAGTTAATTCGAATTAACATTCGTTAGTTCGAATTAACTTTGTAGTGTAGACATACCCCTATAGACAACCACCTAACCTCAGGAAGATTCTCACTAACAACGACAGGGCATACCACATTAAAACTAACCCTGCAAGTTTCCCTTGCAACAAACCCCGTTGCCAGCTTTGTCCACATATATACTCTGGAGACACCATCACTGGACCTAATCATACAGAGGGAGAGGACTTTTATTTATGCTAAAATTCGACAAGTTGTGAATGGGCCTTAATCAAGATGGCAATTATTTTACACATTACAAAGACAGCCTCCCCACCTTTTAATATTCATAGTGACTCCAAATTAGTCACTTAATTGACTCTTACAGTAAGCAATTTCCTCTTTCCTTGTCACTTCTCCTCCCCACCTTCTGTTCTATGTAGCTCATTTGTCAGTTTGTATTTTTTTTACTTTTTTCATTGTATCCCTCTGTTATATAATGGTCATGCCAATTCGCTTTCAGAATATGATCTGAAGAAGTGGGTTTGCCCCACGAAAGCTCATCACCTAATAAACTACCTTGTTAGTCTTTAAAGTACTACATGACTGCTTTTTTTTTTCATTTGGAATGAAGAAGAGGGAAAACTTGAAACTGATTTATTGATACCCAAAATAGCTTTTTGTAAGATCATTTATTTAGTTTCTAAGTTTCTGTTTCAACATGATCTTTTCCAGCAATTACATTTATGGACATGCTTTCATTCACAAAGTATTTATTGTTTAGTTATAAGCGTATTATAAAACCTTAAAGTGAAAAGCTTCTACTAAATCAGGTTTTTTTTAAAAACTGATTCCAAAAAGTAAGAAATATTTTTATGAGTTGGCTGAGAAAAAAGAAGAATTTTCTTGCCACTTCACCAACAACAGAATCCAGACAAGACTTGCCAAAGTTAAGAGCAAGTTTCTACTGGCTTAGAACTGATGTATGCCAAAAGGTATTTTAAACCAGAAGGGCCAAATTTTGTCTTGAGAACCATAAAGGCATAGGTGCATAATAAAAACTAAGTGTAGCACATACATAAAAGAAGAATTACCCATACAAATCATAATGATCACAGTTATTGCAGAAATGACTACAACAAAAGGGAACAAAGATAGGGAAAAATCTAGAGAACGGGGTAAGCATATTCTTTTTTCCACACACTGTGACTAATCTCACGTAGTGCATTCTAAAGAAGCATTTAATCCCAGAGATGGAGTAAACTCTGCACTGTTAAACACATATGCTGAATGTGTTCAGCAGTTGTGACTCTACATTATCTATTTACATACAAACATAACTTTGTCTCAAAGCAGACAAAAATTCAAGGTTACATTAACTACCATTGCACCTGTTTACATTACCTTGTGAACAGCACCAGGAAGCTGAATAAGCACAAAACTATTTGGCCTTCAAACTGTTTAATAAATTAGTACATGGTGTTGAAGGTCAGAATGGTCATTTATGATTATGTAGCTAACATAACAGAGGTTACAGAATTTCACCCAGTCACTTCTGTATCAAAGCCAGAAACTTTCTCTGAACTTAATCATGGCTATAAGAAAGACATCTAATCTTATTTGAAAGATTTAAATCCACTATGATGACATGTTTCAGAGATGAAGCCATGTTAGAATGTTTCAGCAAAAACAAGAAGGAGTCTACTGGCACTTTAAAGACAAATGCTCAGGGTATTAGAGCATAAGCTTTCGTGAGCTACAACTCACTTACTCAGGGTATGTCTACACTACCCTCCTAGTTCGAACTAGGAGGGTAATGTAGGCATACCGCACTTGCAAATGAAGCCCGGGATTTGAATTTCCCGGGCTTCATTTGCATAAGCGGGGAGCCGCCATTTTTAAAACCCCGCTGGTTCGAACCCCGTGCAGCGCGGCTACACGGGGCACGAACTAGGTGCCCCGTGTAGGCTTCCTAGTTCGAACTACCGTTACTCCTCGTGAAATGAGTGCGGTATGCCTACATTACCCCGCTAGTTCGAACTAGCGGGGATAGTGTAGACATACCCTCAGATGCTAAAGAGAAAAAGACAGACAGACAGATAAAAAGGGGAAAAAAGGATACTAGAAGGTAGTTTGGGAGCCATTGACAATGCAGAATACCCCTTCCTAACTTAGTGGAATATGGTCGGTTTCCAAATAACTGGGTGTCTAAGCAAGACATCTGTTGACATCTGAAATAGAACAGAATACAGAAAAAATCCTTTTCTCTATGATGATTGGAGTTACTCCTTCCCAAACATTACAGGAGCCATGGCTGCCATAGCCTGGTAAGGGAGAAACCAAGATTTGTGAAGGACTACTGTTTGAGAGGAGAATGGGAGTTGACTCCTTCACTGGCTCTACAAATCAAAGTGGATCGCTTGCATTAAGTCCAAATGTTCTCAATATTGGGTGAGCTGATACATGCAATTGGGGTGTGTGTGTTCTGGTACCTCTAATTATTGTGTGAAGCAAAGTCAGGTTGTTGTCTTATGTTTGAACTCATCTATTTTCAAAGATGTCTTTTTTCTAATATTACTGTAAAATATACAGATATTAAAATTACTGGGAAGGTAGCAGGCACTTACAGTAATTCCATGTTTGAGACACCAGTATGCCATGGGCATACAGAGAGCATGGGAGCATGCAACACCTTGTCTTTTTATATAAAACATGCTTACGATGTTGTCAGTGTAGACTCTGACATGTCTGCCAGACAGTGCTGGAAGAAAATGGTGGCATGCAAGTCTGATGGCTCTGAGCTCTAGAATGTTTGTGTGAAGGGTCCTCTCTGATGGGGACCAAAGACCCTGAGTTGTTGTGTTTGTCATGTGTGCTTCCTATCTCATGAGGGAAGCGTCTGTGGTGACGATAGCAGAGAGTTCTGGAGTTAGGAAAGGGATCCCTGTGCATAGATTTTTGGGTTTCATCCACCATAGTATTGCACCTTTCACTGTTGCGGGGATGGAAAGAGTCTTAGTCAATGAGTGGATATTTGCTTTGTATACTGTTCTTAGCTGTCCCTGAAGGCAATGCATGAAAAGGCATGCATTTGGTACTATGGGGCTGTGTCTACACTGGGCCACTTATTCCGGAAAAGCAGCTGCTTTTCCGGAATAACTTGCCAGCTGTCTATACTGGCCGCTTGCTTTTCCGGAAAAGCAATGACGATCTACTGTAAAATTGTCAGTGTTTTTCCGGAAAAACTATGCTGCTCCCGTTCGGGCAAAAGTCCTTTTCCGGAAAAACTGTTCCGGAAAAGGGCCAGTGTAGACAGCACAGTAGTCTTTTTCACAAAAAAGCCCCGATCGCGAAAGTGCTTTTCCGGAAAAGCATCCTGCCAATGTAGACGCGCTTTTTCTGGAAATACTTATAACGGAAAACTGTTCCGTTTTAAGCATTTCCGGAAAAGGGTGCCAGTGTAGATGTAGCCTGGGATTCCATGATTCCATGTGTCCCAACAGTTGTAGGCAATCATGGGCTGTGACTCGAGGAATGACCTGTAGCTTGATGACTATGTCTCTGATTCTTTCGAACCTGCTGGTTGGTAAGGAGGCTATGGCTGTTTTTGCATTTAGTTGCATTCCGATAAACTGTATTGACTGCAATGGTACAAACAGTGATTTCATCTTGTTTATTAATAGGCCCAGAGAGTGCTATGACCACGGAAGTACTGCGATGGGATACTGTTTCTTATTTTGCCCTGATCAAGCAATCGCCCAGGTAGGGAAAGATGATAATGTCTTGCTTCCTTAGGTAAGCAGTGACTACAGCCAGCATTTTGGAAAAAGCTCACAGTGCTGAAGAGAGTCCAAATGGCAGGACCGTATACTGGAAGTGGTCAGGACCTAGGACCAAGCAAAGAAAACATCTGTGAGTGGGATGAATCGTTACATGAAAATAAGTGTCTTGCAAGTTGAGAGATGAAAACCAATCTCCTTGCTCCATGCAGGGATGATTGTGGCTAGTGTCACCATCTTGAATCTTTGCCTTTTTACATATTTGTTGAGGGTTCTGAGATCTAGAATTCTTTTTTTGTGTGTGAAAAAATAATGTGAATAAAACCTTCTTCCCCTGTATTCATGGGGGATGGGTGCCTAGCTGAAGAAGGTGTTAGACCTCCTGATTCACCATAAGATTGTGAGAGTGGTCCCTGAAGAGGGACAGAGTGTGTGATTGGGAAGGAGGGACAGAGGTAAAGGGAATGGCATATCTTGATCAGATCATCTGGAGAGCTCATTTGTTAGATGTTATAGACTGCCATTTGGTGAAAAAAGGCAGGAGACGATTATGGAATGGTTTATAACCAGATGATGACACTGGAGTGGGTGACAGTGTTTTCAATTCCTTGACCAGAACCTTAAATTTGCTTTTTTTGCTGAGGGGGGGTTGGTTCATAGAGTTGATTTGCATGTATATATGTTGCTGTCTACTGTGACCACCATGTTGTTGTGGTCTTGCCTTTGGTGCTGGTAAGTATATTGTGGGTGCCTTGGTCTGGGGTGAGGCTGATTTCTGTACTGTCTTCTCCTGATTGCAGATGTATGTATTTCTAGAGAGTGAAGCGTGACTCTGAAGTCTTTCATAGAATGAAAGATCTCATCGGTCTTGGTGGAGAAGAATTTCTCGCCCTCAAATGGAAGGTCTTCTGTGGTTAATTGTATCTCGTGGGGAAAAGCTACAAAGTTGAACCATGAGGCTAGTCTCATGACGACTGTAGTGGCTGTGGATCTTGTAGCCATGTCCACAGTATCAAGAGCTGCCTGCAGAGCTGTTCTAAATATTGTGTGGCCTTTGCAATCACTGCCTTAAATTGCTGTTTATTTGCCTCTGGTATATTGTCAATAAAGGTGTTAAACTGGGAATAGTTATTAAAATCGTATTTGCTGAGTAATGCCACATTGTCCGCTACTCTAAATTGTAGGGTGGAAGAGGTATATACTTTCCTCCCAAATAGGTCTAGTCTCTTGCTATCTCTATCGGCCGGCGTAGAACGAGGATGCTGTTGCTTATTCTTCTGGTAGGCTGCTTCCACCACCAAGAAGTTGAGGGGTGGGTGGATAAAGAGGAATTCAGAGCCCTTGGGAGGGGCATAATACTTCCTATCTGCCCATTTACATATGGGCAGAATGGTGGCCAGAGTCTGCCAAACCATCTTTGCAGGGACCATGATCATTGGAATTATGGGTAGAGCAAGTTTTTACGATGGGGCTGTTTGGAGGATGTTGGTGAGTTCATGTTGAGTCTCTGTAACTTCTTCCATGGCAATGTTAAGGTCGGCTGCCACTCTTAAAAAGGTCTTGAAATGTAGTAAAATCATCCACTGCCATTGATGGTGGTGGTATCACTGCCCCATTGGAGGACGATGAGGAGTTCGTATCAGGAGATATACCTGGTCCTGATTGCTGAGACTGTAGTTCCTGCAACCCCTCTTCTATTCGTTGTGGTGATGGAGACTGTGGTGATGGGGAGGGAGCAGGTTGTATGTTACACTTCTTAGTATGCATCTTGCTATGGTTGTAGGCCCATCGGCTCCAGTATTGCCAATGCATCAAATATGACATGGGTGGTGGCAGCAATGGATGTGGTCCCTATGGTGAAATAGTCCTGCCTGGTGGGAGTCTCAAATTGGCATGAGCAGATAGTACAGAGACCTCAGTGCCAGGTGACATCTGGGGTGAGAAAATTATGCTCCCAACATTGTCATCGTCACTAGATGTAGGCAACGTGCAGTGTTTCAATATCACTGTACCGGGTGAAGTATTGGTATCAAGAAAAGGAGAATTGAATGTAGAGGAGACAAGTAAGTCCCTCTGATGCAGGTACCTCAGTGCGAGGAAAGATAGTGCTATTGTTGTCTGCACTGTAGCCAGTACCGATGCTGGTACTGTCTCGTCATTGCTGGTGCCAAGGTTTGCATTGGTGCTATGGTGCATACAGTGCCGACTGATGTTACAATGGTGCCAGCATCCAGTGTGGATGGTTGCTGCGGTGCCTTGCTGATAGTCCTCTCTACCAACATGGTGGCATTGTGATTGCTTGGTACTGGGTTGCTTCCTGAGTTATGTGTGGCAGGCATACTCAGGCCTCGGCATAGGTTCTGGGTGCACCATGCTTGTTAGTATTGTGGTCAGTACCGGAGATGCCCAGCACATCATATGTACTCAGACATAGTGTCATTTCAGCCCTCAATGCCAGTTTTCTACTCGTGAGCCATTTGGGTGACTGAGCCTTTTGAGGCATGGATAAGGTGTGTTTTCTGGGAGACTTTTTTCCTTTATCAGTTCAGGAGGTTGCAGCCAGCTCAGTACCTGGGTCAGAAGCTAGGTGTTGGAATTTCTCCAGCGTGATCGTTTTAAAGAAGAAATCCCTATTTCTGCGGGTTCGTGCTTTCAGTTTGGTGCAATGGTGGCAATTCTGCAGGACATGAGATTTCCCCAGGCATCATAGAGTGCCTGTCAGACACAGCCAAATAAGCAACAACTATGTTGTGGTAAGGCACCACATATGTATGTGGTTTGAAAGGAAATCAGTCAAATGGCTGGAAGGAAGGCTGCCATGACAAAGGGTTTTGAGCACAGAATGTAAAACAAAAGGTGAAAAAAATTGGAGAGTCTCACAATTGAGCTAAAAATATGGAGGACCTTCAGATGGGATGAGAATGTTAAAAGGAGACACCTCCTCCCCTTTAGGGACAGAAAATTAAACATATCTATGGAATTCGATACTATCAGTTTAGGACTCAAGAAGAATCTTAACTGGTTAAAGCACTACAAAGACCATTTCCCTTCTCTTGATATCCACATTTCCTCATCAACTGCTGTAAATGAGCCACTTCCACCCTGACTCGATTAACAGATTTAGACAAGTACCCTCTTTCTATTCTTGTCCTTATATATTCCCCTGCCTCTGTAAACTCCACTCCAATTCATCTGATGAGGTGGGTTTTACCCATGAAAGCTTATGCTCTAATAAATGATAGTCTCTAATGCTACGTCTGTACTGTAGCCTTCTTGTGGAGAAGCATATGCAAATGAAGCGCGGCATGGAATATCGCCATATTTCATTTGCATAGATAATAAGCAGCCATTTTTGCACATGAGGCTTTTGTGCAAAAATTAGTAGTGTAGACGGCTCCTTTTTCTACAAAAAACCCCTCATGAGTAAGAGCCGTTCTTTCTCATATTTTGAGGAAGAACGGTTCTTGTGTAAGAGGGGGTTTTTGTGCAAAAAGGAGCCATCTACACGGCTCGTTTTTCTGCAAACCCTCTTGCTCAAAAACGTCTGCTCATTACTAATGCAAATGAAGCGCAGCAATATTCCCTGCTGTGCTTCATTTGCATATGCTTTTCCGCAAGAAGACTACAATATAGACATAGCCTAAGGTACAACAGGACTCCTTGTTGTTATTACAGCTACACCTTTGAGACATAAATACTAAAACATAACATGCAGCTATACTGATGCAAAAGGTACAAAAAGAACATGCCAAAAAATTTCGGTAGTTTACATTTTTAACTCCAATCCTACGAGGCAATAAGCAATTTTAACTCCCAAAGAAATCAAGGGGAACAAAGACTAGTTTGAAAATTTGAAAAAAATTATTCTTTGAACAGCACATCTCAACCTGGGGGTCCAAGATTCCCTAGGGGGCTGCGAGCAGGTTTCAGGGGGTCTGCCAAAATAAACCAGAGAGCTTTGTTGATGTTAAAGACACTCAGAGGCTCAGGACAAAAAGCTCAAGCCACTTAGCTTTGCGGGACTGCTTGTAGTGTGCGGCCACCGGCAATTGCCCTTCTTGCTACCTCCTAATGCCAGCCCTGTCTTTTAATCCAATATATATGTTAGGGATGTTAACTTCCGGGTAGTTGTGTAAATGTGTAACCACTGGACATTTTAGTAGTTACATGTTTACATGCCTGAGGGCAAGAGGTGGTGGGAGCCAGTACTTGCAGGGAACGTGCTTAAAAGCCAGTTCCCCTCATGTACCAGTTCCCTCCTAACGCCACATCACCGTGTTGCTGCCTCTCTATGAGAGGCAACAGTGGCTGGCGGGCGGGGGGCAGGTGGCTCTGCAGGAGCCAGTGCTCATGGGGAGCCAGCTTTTAAGGCAGCTCCCCTGCAAGCACCGGCTGCCTCCAACTCATACTGCTGCCTCTGTGGGAGGCAAGGGGGCAAGTGGCTCAATGGATCTGGCACGTGTGGACAGCCAGCTTAAAAGCCAACTCCCCATGCATGCCGGCTCCTGCCTACTGCTCCGCACTGCTGCTTCTGTGTGAGGCAGCAAGGAGGGGAGAGGGCAGGCAGCTCTTAAAAGCCTTCTCCCTGCGGGTATCAGCTCCCACCTCCCCCTCCTTGCTGCCTTTGATACAGAGGCAGCAGGGGCGGGAGAGTGTGTGTAGTTGATAGGATGAACTGATAAGTCCAAGCTTATTGGTTAATCATGTAGTCGACTACACACTGACATCCGTACTGTATATGCAGAAAAACAGTTGTGGGACAGCTAGGATATGGAGTTTTTATAGCAGGGGGGAGTGGCTGAGAAAGAGAAAAGTTGAGAATACCTGCCCTAGAACACCCTGCTGCCTGCAGTCAGGGCATATTCCTTACAAAAGATGCTAATTAAAGAAAATTAAAAAGGGGGAAACTGCATAGTCTCCAGTTCTTTTAATAGTTATAAATTACTGTTAGTCATTATCGTTGCAAATTACCGGTAATAGCAGGTAGAAATTACTTCAGACTCATAACAATGAAGCAATGGAAAATGCAGAAACATAAGAAGAGAATGTTCAATTATGAACATTGCAAATACTTGAGCTTAGGCAAATACAGAACTTATTTCTGCTAGAAGTTGTTTTCTTGGCAGTTTTCTGATGCTGTAAATTCCTATCCTCCTGAAACACTTAACATTTTGCTCAAGGCATTATTCTTGTTCTGCCATTAGAACAAGAGGGAATCCTGAATGGCTGGCAAGGAGTTTACTTTTCTTCTCGAAAGGTTCCATTACAATGGACAGTACACTAATTCATTAGAGCTGTTCTTCCTTTTCAAAACACTGCATAAAATAGCTAAGTCCGTTTACATTAACAATCAAGTTCAATATTGAACTGCCAGAAATGGAATGATTTTAATTAATGCCATTCAAGCAGCTTAGAACAGAATAATGAGGCGTATTCTCTTTTGTTCATCATAATTTACTCTATTCTAAGCAGATGGGAAAGAGGCATTGAGTCTTTTCATGAGGTCAGAGAAAAAAGCAGAAGTTCGGAAAAGGGTTTTGACTTTAGAATTGACTGGGAAGAGAGAGATATAATTTGGAATGCAGACTCTTAGATGCTAAAAGTTTGATAAGAGTCCATTTAAAAATCATTTTTCTCCTCTAGTATTTTATTTTCAAAGCATTAGGTTTGATAAGCCAGCTTTACTTTAAATCGTCTGGACTACCAGGCTCCAGTATAAGCTTAGGGAATTTTCCATACAAAGGGCTTCTGATTTTAAGGTTTAACCAAAAACGATAAAACACTCTCTTAATAAACAAAAAGATAAATAACCCACTCTGAAATTGGCATTTATCCAATTAAGAGCAGAAATAGTTACTCTGTGCTGCCTTCACTGCTTTCCAGTGCACTTTGTTTATTAAGGTGAGATGTAAGCTCCCTGTATTGTATCTAAGAGGTTATCTACTTGGAGGACATGATTTCTAAAGCACACTAACCTGTAATGCATACATTTATGCCCATAGATCCTGCTGGTGCACACGACAGGTTCCATAGTGTGCTTTAACATAATGCTGTAACAGTAGAGTAATACAGTATAGTACACATATATATACCAAGGGAAAGACTCCCAAACACCTCAGGTTGTGGATTCAAAAATTACTAAAATACAACTCTCTATTTGTTTCCTGTGAACTGGGCACTTCTTCACCCACTTAGGAGAGACTCCATCACCACCCACCTGATTAGCAAAATGACCACAGCTAGGCTTTTGTTTCTACTGGTGGTACGCATTTGTACAGTACGGGTTGGTGCCTTAGAAATGTTAAAATGTGAAGTTTTTTGTCAATGTGTAACCGCAGAAATTTTTAGTGGTTACATATTTACCCATAGGGTCCCCGACCTGACCTGGTGCTTGCAGGGAGTTGTCTTACAAGCTGGCTCCCCATGTGCACTGGCTCCCACCTGCACTCTACCCCTCCACACTGCTGCCTCCTGCAGGCAGCAGGCAGCTTTACAGGAACTGGTGCTCACCTACCCCTCACCCCCATGCTGCTGCCTCTGTATCAGAGACTGCAGTATGGCGGGGGGAGGAGGGAGGGAGGGAGGAGAGCAGTAGGCTTCCCAAGATCTGCTGCGTACGGAGAGCCAGCTTCTAAGCCAGCTTCTTCTGAATACTGACTCCCCACTTCCTCTCCCCACTCTGCATGTAACTATGAGGAATAACCAATGAGCCCAGGCTCATCAGTTAGCTGTGTACACATTCACATTCCCAGTGCACATACAAATGTATTCTGCACATGAACGGAGAAATCCATATATGTATGGAAAAGATTAGAGGGAACTTTGCCCTCCAATGAAATCAGTCCTTCCTCCCCCTGAAAAAACAAAAGCCATATTTATATACCACTATTAAGGATATTATATGGTTTTTCACAAGTACTTTGGAAATATAGTTCAGTGTGAATTATCTCCTGAGTGACATAGTTACCAGATCCACTCAATGTTGCTTGGATAAGTTGAACCTCTCTTGTCTGGCACCCTCAGGACCTGACCAGTGCCAAACCAAAGAATTTGCCAAACAACAAGAGGTCAATATTGTCCAGCAGCATTACCAATATTTCCACTGCTTACTGGGCTATTAAAAGACATTTAGAGGTAAATTAGAGCTAAACTACACCATAGAACGCTAAAAGCCAGGACTGGTAGCTGTAAACAAACTTTATGGGACTGTATGAAATTTGGCCACACTCATGATAAGTGGACATCTGGCTAACTAAAACCATGCTGGACCATGGATGTTGCAGGACCATGGAGTACTGAACTAGAGTGGTTCAACCTATAGTTCTTTACATCCAGTGCACTCATAAAATTACACTCAGAGCATAAGATATACAGCAGTCACAATATTTATATAAATTATATAATCTTAATATAAAATAATAATGCTAGCATGTATCAGCTTTTCATCATGCAATAATATCCCTATGTTTGTGATCTCAGTTATTTTTCTGCACTGAGAGTTTAACGGTCAAGAACGGAAATAAGTTTCCATTCATTACAATGGAGTTACAATTGACTATGTTAATGATTAATTTGGCCTCATGACTATAGTCTCAAAAAATGCTAGCAGCCATCAAATAAGAAATATTTTCAGCTTATGCAATCTAATTATACTGTCATAAGCTTCCTACCTAACAGTGATCAAAACCTGATAATTGTAGTATTTTAAGGGATTACTCATATTTTGATTTTTAATGTTAAGGTTATATTGTTGGTGGCTTTATGTTTTGCTATACTTGTGCTTATTTCTGGTACTGAAATGGTTTCATCTTCAGGAGCTGTCTTTGTGATAGGTGTTTCTAACATTCTTATCTTCTCTTTTTAGGGAATGTTTGTAAAATATTTCAAGTACTCGTGCTCTTTGTTAATTCACAAGCAGATTATAACATTCACTTATTTCATATGTTAGTTGTCTTTGTTAAATGGCTGACCAGGTCAGGGTTTATTTGATGCAGATTTTCTTAACTCTGTTAAACATTACGATAAAGAGCAAACAGCAATATTTTACTGTTGCTCTGGATTGGATGTTTGACATGGATTACATTTGAATGAAAAGAGCCATCCATTTCAGATCTTTGATTGGTAGAATATGATTATCATTTCTAATAGAGGCCATGAGACTGCAATTGAACATGTTTGCAGCAATTACTCCAAAGAAGCTTAAGGAGCAGAAAAGCAACTGCTGTCCTTTGGACACCTGTAAGGGGACTCCTGGTCAGTACATCCCTAACTTCCATTCATTGCTCCTTTCTGCTACAGCATATTGGTTATATGCAGACAATCTCATCAATGGTGCATAAGGTGTACAGAGAGCCCCCTTCAATGGACATACTGCTCAGAACCTGTCCCAAACTAGAACAAATTTATGAGACTTCTATAGTGTAGAGCACTGCACCTGGGTCCTCCTCATAGGGGCTAATTTCCTTCATCATGGACAAGCAACAGAAAGAACATAAGAACAAGAAGATAATGCATTTGTAGTCCAGGCGAAGTGGGTACCTTGAAAAGCAAACTGTTTCAGCAATTCATGTCTTTGGTAAAAGATATTTACCAGGCATATTAAGAAGGAAATAATGAGTGGGTGAGCAGAAAAAAAAAGAACTACATGTTTAAGAGTAATTTTTTCTCACTTAGGCTTGCTTCTCTAAGGAGGAGAAGTCTCTTCCAAAAAGGATTACCCAAGCAAGCTTGAGGAACATTAAAAAAGAAATTTTTCTTCTTGCAGGATTGTTTTCATTTAAGACTCAGGAAAAAAGCAGAGCTTTCTGAATACTGAGTATTCTATACAATACAGCTTTCACTGACTCCTCAATGGAAATGAGCCAACAAGCAAAAGAAATCAACAGGCAGGCCTGCCCACATGCTTTAACTCACTACCAAAATACACTATTTGTTTCAATTTTTATCTTAGAGGCATTTCCCAGCCTCCTCCTTTTAAAATACATTTCCTTCATGGGAGGTTTGAATATTTTCCCCCAATACCATAGAGAAGTAACACATTAACGAAGTAGGAAACACTTGATAGTAAAACAAACATGACAATGAGATGTGCTAAGACTGGCAAAATAATAAAGGAGCAGCAGAGAAAAAACATGAGCATTATATTTGGAGTTAGAAATTGTTCTATTGGGTGAGACCAATAGACATCTGTCCATGCTATGACCACAGGATCTTCCACTCTCCTATCCCTCCCAACCAGACCCTTCTCCTCCACATAAAACTTGAAATAAAGAGAATATAAACTCAAATAATTAAAAGTTTTGTCAACTCTGGAGAGGCAGCTGTGGAACTGTTAACATAGGTCTTCCAAAATTCTGGCTCCAGATGAGAGAGAAAGATTCCACAACACCCAATGCCTGTGTAAGTGGTCAGGGGAAAGCTTGCTTACTTAAGGTTTACACAGGGATCAGAATCTTGTTATTTCTAAGGTTCCAAAGTATATGAACTTCGACAAATGTAAAAGCTTATTTTGAGCCACCTCTGGGATTTAAATCCACAGTCTCCTATTAATCTTTAGCAACTATTCCTCAGAATTTAGCTCTTTGAAAAGGTTCATATGTGTACATAACTAACAAAAACTGTAGAATTATTGTTCTATATAGTTGTCAACAAGATGAGTTAATTAATGCTGTGCCTCTATAGAAGTCAATAGCACTAGCTAGCTCAGGGGTTCCCAGCCTTTTTCGGTCCCCATACTCTCTTGGCTTTTAGTAAACCTTCCCGTACCCTCTATTCAATATGAAAGGAAATAAATTCTATACTCTAGAATCCACAACTTTTTTCACTAACACTACTACTTTTGGAATATTTCAGTTAGGATAATCTAGTTATTTACCAAATATTCCCCATACCCTCTTGACAAGTTTCTCGTACCCCCTCGGGGTATGCGTACCACAGGTTGGGAACCCCTGAGCTAGCTGATTAACATGGCCCAGTATAGCAATGTCTTCTATTTATCTTTATGTTCCATTCAGTGGTTTACTAAATTAGGAGGTATTTGTTTTTTAGTATTTAAGATTAGGATCTGTGTAAATGGCTACTTGGCAAATTTCATTTTGCGAAAGTTTCATTCTCATGTCAGGTATTTATTTTATTTGGCTTAACTGAACTGTAATTTCCTTTGGTAAAAGTTTCTGAACAAGAGATCCTTTGTCAGTGGCAGAAAAACTAATCTTTTATCTGTGCTTAGAGGTCATTTAGTGAGACGTGCAACTTTACAGTAGTTTCTCAGATTTTATTTTGTGTTCCAACCTTAATCCAAATGAAAGATCAAATTGTACTTTCATTTACACACACATGCAACTAACTTCCCATGTCACAGACTTCCATGGGTATAAGTGAAGATAGAATCTATTTTTAATGCAACTGTTAAGTAGAATTACATGTAACAGTTAAATAGAATAAAATAATATATTGGTATCAACAATACATAATTTAAAACAGAATTTCACTCATTCTTGTTGACATATTAGTCGTGGATCTGCATGCAAACATGTTTATTTTTCTCTTTCACGGGTGCAGATCAGCAAAAACACAGATCTGAATTGTGGCCTCTGGTGTTGCTTCCGTACACCAGCTCCACAAACATACAAAAGTCACAAACCAAAGTGGCTCCTTATGGAGGATACCTCAATTGGAATAGGGGGTATAGGAGGATGGAAGCAAGAACTTTGATCTTCTATCACACCTGGCACAGGGGCACACCAGGGAAGGAGCAAAGAGGCATGACTGCTCCAATTATTCTGTACTGCTATATGTTTCTCGAATGGGCTGTTGCAGCAGAATGAGAGGGAAGAGATGTGAAGTATTCAATAGTACAAAAATGGCTTAGTCACTCTAGCCACTCCCTCAAAGACAGCCTATATTGAACTCAGTCCAATCGCAGGTCAAAACACAAGGGCCAATGTGCTCATTCATTTAGTATAGAAGATACCAAATACAGGATGTCATTGCTTCGTAAGAAACTTGATATTAAACTGTTTTCTCAGTGACATTTAGTTTGGTTCATTGTTAATTCAAAAATAAAGCCAAAACCAAAAACACAACCACAAAACCAAAAAACCCCACCCCATAAAAATTAACTGAAGTTATTCCATATTATGTCATTTAATAGTACTGAGTACATCTTATTGAATTAGACATTAGCTTGTTACATATGCAACAATTAATAAAGGATAAGAACTATTGCCATCATAAATCTTATTTTATAAGGCTACAATTTGGACATTTTAATTAACTCCAAGCTGAAACTTGGCATACAATTCCAATACGTAACAGTACATTTTAGTCTACCAAATTACTAAAATTAGTTAAACCTGTTTCTAGTGCAGAAGGTTAAAAAGAGAAGGGGGGCATTCATTTCATGACTAAATTTCTTTATGAATTTAGAACTATTTGCATGGATGGCTTCAGTATGCACAAACCCCTACTGAACTCAATGGATATGTCAATGCATATCAGTGTCCCATGGCCTGCACTTTTGGGCTCACACTTGTTTGTAATATCACCTGTATATTACATGTAATGGAATTTAAGTTTTCAATTTGTCTCTCAACATTAATATTGTCTTTTCTTTTCTTTTTAGAAGATGGGCAGGTTAGGAGGGGAGGAGACAATTACCTTTACTTTGATCAGATGTTGCCCCACACTGAGCTAAAGACAATTAATGAATTTAATGTTTTTATTCCAACTATAAACTGTACCTTTGCGCCACCATTAGTACTGCAAAGATCTCTATTACCCATCCTAAAAACAGCACATTGGAATAACAAACTAGTGCAAAGAGAGTGTGACACCATGAAATTATGTGAATTACTTTCACCCCCTTAATTGTATGGGTTGCTCTCCCAGGAACGCTGAAGTTCTTTTTTTTTTATAGACAGTCGATTCAAGGACAGGGTCAGACAGTAGGTAAAATAGGCCAGCTGCACCTGACCTCAAGAGAGGCGGCGTTGCAGGGGCATACCGGGGAAGGCACTTGCAGGCATCCCCGACCTGTGTGTCAACCTATCGCTGTCAAGCGCTAGGCTCCCAAGACTTACGGCTCCTAAGCGGCGAGCAGTTTCTTATCAGTCAGGAGCGCTGCGCCTTTCAGGCGCCACTTTCTCCAAACGTGCCCGGCAGCTGCTCACCTGCCACTGCGCCCCATTCAACCCACTCGCGAGCGCGCAAGACACGCGAAGGCAGACAAAGCACGGCAACTTACGGCGCTGGCACAGCCCCGGCACAGCGGCGAGCACACGGGCTGCCCGCAGCACGGGGCCTGGCCCTCGCTGGCATTTCTGCAGAGAGACGATTCCAGCAGTCAGAAAAGCCAGGAGTGGGATCCACATAATGCGAAGCAGACGGCACCTCTCCCTGTCCTGGCGGCCAAGTCTCGGCTGAGCGGCTCGCTCGCTCTCAGCCCCGCCGTGGCCTCGGGTGGCTGCGGGGGAGGCGAGGCAGCTGCGGCGGCAGCGGGCGGAGGAGGAGGGGCGCGCCCTGCGCAGGTAGGAGGCACAGCAGGGGCAGCGCGCGGCGCCGCATGTCAGGGGGAGCGCAGGGACCCCCGAGCGCCGCGCAAAGCCACTTGGCGGCGGCAGGCGGCGGGTCCTTTCCGCGCAGGGACGGCGGGTGCCTCCATCCGCCCCCGGCCCGGCTCACAAAGGGCTTTTGTCTCCCTCTGCCCGGAGGCGGCGGCGGGCACTTGGCGCAGCCCCAGAACCAAGAGCGAAGCAGCTGCCCCCCGGGCCGGGCCCGCCAGGTGGCTCTGCCGGGGGAGGGTCAGTGGCCCGGGGCTGCCCCTCCCCGGGAGCAGGGAGGCTCCGCGGCGGGCGCTGGGGCTGCCGGTGCCGCTCGCCCCCCGCCGGCGCGCGGCGTGTCCGGCTCGCAGGGTCCCGCGTTGCTAGGAGACCACCAGCGGCAGGGGCAGCTGCGAGCTCGTCCGGCTGCGGGGCGCGGAGCTCCGGGGCGGCGCGCGGGGCGGGGCGACAAGTCTCCGCCCCCCCGCCCTGTTCCCTTTGTTGTGCTGGGCCGCGGAACCCGCCCGCGGTGCTGCCTCGCTCCAGCCCAGCTCCTCAGCCTCCCGGAGCCCAGCGCCAGCATCCATCCCTCTGCGCCTCCGCCCCTCGCCCCCACCGCGGCACCTTCCCTCAGACAGCCACGCTGCACCTCCTCCCCTCGGCGCCCCTCTCACCCCCTCGCTCCCCGGTCCCACTCCCAGCATCTTCCCTCCCTTGGCCACTCTGGCCCGCACCTCTCGGCGCTCCCGCCCCCATGGCACCTCGTCTCCCGGCACTTCCCCCTCTCCGCCTCCCTGCACTGTCCGCACAACTGCATCGTCCCTCCAGTCCTCTGCACGTCCTCGAGTGCACCGTCCCCACCACGGCACCTTCCCCTCACCTCCCTCTGTGCCAGTCCCTCTGCACCGCCTAGCTTCTTCCCCCTGCACCCATCCCTGTGGCACCGCCTCCTTCTTCACCCCTGCACGCTCTTACTCCCCACTCTCATCCCTGTGGCACCTCCTCTCCCACCTGCGCCCATCCTTACGTCACCACTCCTCACCCTGGTGCTCTTTGTGGCCCTATCTGGAGTCCTTTATCCCATGTCTACCCCCTCTTGCCCATATCCAGGACACATCACCACCTTTGCACCCCATCCCCAGGGCACCTTCCATCCCCTTCATGTTCCAGGGATGCAGGGATTCATGTTCCATCCTCTACAGTTCCAGGATCCTCCTAGCCTCCCGTCTGTGCAAACATGGGGAGAGGACAGTACACCTCAGTCAGATCCTGCAGCTAGGGCAGATCTGGCAGCATTGTGGGAACCATGTTACTCTGGCTCCCACCAATGTGAAGCATGAAGCCTGATCAGGGTATTTGTGCAGAATGTTGTTATTTTCCCTTGCACACATGCATTTTCTCAACCCCTCCCACCTTTGAATAATTCTCTGCTCTCTCCCACATCCCACCACAGGTGCTGCCCAGTTCTAGCTCCCAGTTCACCACCACTTGATTGCCTAGCGCCCTCTTCTCCTAAGATACCCTGTCCCCGTTGGTAGTGCCTGTGACTCCATGACAGTGATCGCCAACCTTTTTAAGCACAAGATCACTTTTTTGAGATTAAGTGCAATCCACGATCTACCTCAAACCCAAATACCCCTGCCCCACCTCCTTCATGCCCTTTCCTTGAGGCCCCGCTCCTGCTCATTCCTTCCTCCCTCACTCCCCCATTCTTCCTCCCTTTCACTAGTCTGGGGCAGAGGGTTGGGGTGCAAGCTCTGGTCTTAGGTCAAGGGATTTGGAATGCGAGGGGCTCTGTGCTGAGCCTGGGGCAGGAAGTTGGGGGGGCAGAAGGGCGTTCAGGGTACAAACTCTGTAAGGGAGTTTGGATGGGGGGGACTCAGGGTTAGGACAGGGGCTTGGGGTGCACGAGGGGGTTTATGACTGGGGCAGGGGTTCAGGATGTAGGCTCCAGCTGGACACTACTTACCACAGGTGGTGCAGTGGGGCTAAGGCAGGCTCACCTCTGTGCTGGCCCTGCACTACTCTCAAAAGCAGCCAGCAAATTCCATCCCAAGTCCTGTTGTGCCCCCCTCCATTCTGTGGAGATAAACCACAGGATGGGAGAGGGAACACCCTGACATTAGTGCCCCCTTCTTTTCCTTCCCTGCTCTGCCCAGCAAGTGGGGGATGGGGGAGGGGCAGCTCCAAGGCAAAGGGCAGGAGGTGCACAGCAGTGCGGGGACGGGCAGCTGAAGTGCCAGCGTTTGATAGCCTCTTGGACAAACCAGTCAAAATCACCTGCCAGAGGCTCCAAGATCTACCAGTAGATCCCAATTTACTGGTTGGTGACCACTGCTCTATGGGAATACCCTGGCCCCCTTCCATGCCGCTCTGTTAGTTTTCTTTTAATACTTATTTTATCCCCTTCTATCACCCCTCTTAGGCAATCTTCTATTCTGGGTTTCCACCCCCTCACAAAGTAGGAGTGTTCAAAGGAGTGTTCAAAGGTTAACACTACTCCTGAGTGAGTTAGTAAGTGAATGGAAAGTACCTTGCTTTCAAGCAAAAGCTAGGAAACTCCCTCCTTATCCCCAGGTGCATTTTGTCACTTCAAATCTTCTTAAGAGTTAGAATAATTAACAATTTATTAAATCATTTATTTGGGGCTCAGTTTCCAAAAGACTATGTGCTACCTTGTTTATAGCTGAGACCACCAGCATCTAATTAGCCATGTGTGAAGTTAGATATCCATGAAAACTTTACAAGCTATCTGCAGATACACATACATATCTGTACAACTTGTTCTTTATCAGTCAAAAGTTCAAGGGTTCTGAATACTGTCATGTTCCTTCAATTTCTGTTTTTCTTGATTAATTAGATTGTAGCTCATTAGGGGTAGAGAATGTCTTTTACTTTGTATTTTTAAATGGTGTCCAGCACAATTAGACCCCAGTCATCTAAACACAACTTTAATACAAATTAATAATTTAAAAATTTACCATCATACTTAAGCTTCCATTACTGTTGAACTGGCATCAGTGCACATGTAGGCATGATACTCATCCAGAAATTGTATCAAAGTTTGTCTTTGTGGATAAGTATAGAATTAATAACTCATTCAAATGTAACTAAGACATAATTCTAGACAAAGTAATACCTAACAATACTTTTACATCTAATACCCTTAACAATGTGCAGTGTACTAAGCCTCACAACAATACTGGATATCTTATTATCCACATTTTAGAAACTGGAAAAAATAAAGCTTAAGTTAAATCGCTTGCCCAAGATTCTGGAGGAATTCTGGGGCAGACATGGAAATGGAACTAATCTCTCCACTGCCAGACAGGTGTTTTAAAATATTACACCATTATTCTGTTTCCCTTCCTAAAATTAATTTTGGGTATCAGACCTCAACCTGTGAAAGCCCTAATGTGGGATGCAAACTTACCTGTAAATAATGGGAATAAAAATTATTCATTCAAGGAGCTTAGTGCTGTGGGATTCATTTGTTTGGCATAAATCCAGTTTCTGAATTTATAATTCTACAATTCCAGTTTTTAATGTAAATACTGTAAAACAATAAAAGTGAAGGTTTATATGAACCTATGTAAATTAGACTGAAATGAGAGACATTTGTGAAGCATATTGGGAACACCCTAAACTTGGTTCACTTCTATCTATAATATTTAAATCATTGTGTCAAGACAATCCAAACGCATCTGGAATATTTTAATTAGTCTGCAAAACCTGAGAACATCCTGCAATGGCATCCTGATTACAGATGACCTGCGTGATCAAAAATCTGTTAAAAATTGTCTGAGTGGCTAATATCTTTCTGACTGTAGCCTTGGAGTTTTATATACAAAGAAAAGCTTGTTTTCTACTTTAAAGCAAATATTATGTCAGAAAGTTGTATTAGAAGGGAATATAACTTAGCAATTTTATTTGTTTAAGGATATCTCACAGAATTTTCACTCTTTCACTTTCTATCACAGCACTGGCTATGAACTCTAACACTATTTAGTTGTGGAAGGCCTTACATATCACTCCCCCATCAGTAACTGGAATATGTGAGTGGTACAGCCCACTAGTAATTTCATTTGTCAGTTTCTTTTTTGAGTAAAATAATGAAATACTCACTTGTGCACAACTATAAAGACTATATTTACCACCTTAAAAACAAAATTTCTAAAAGGGGAGGTGAGTGGGTGGGTGAGAACCATATATGATGGTCTCTGCAGACAAGGACAATTACAGTGTAAGAACTCTTCATCAGGGGATTCTTACTCTAGGGCCATGTCTACTCTACAGATAAGATTGAAGTAGCTGTAATCAATCTCCCAGGGTTCAAATTAGTGGGTCTAGTGAAGACACACTAATTTGAATTGAGAGGGCGCTCCCATCAATACTGATAGTCCTACTTCTGCAAGAAGTAAGGGAAGTTGAAGCAAGAGTGTGCTGCCTTTGACTTTCCACAGTATAGACAGTGCCAAAATATGAGTTAAGATACTTCAATTTAAGCTATGGAATTAACGGAGCTAAAGTTGCGTATCTTAATTCGAACTTATCACCTAGCGTAGACCAGGGCTAAGGGTTAGGTAGCATGAGGAATAGCAGTACTACTCACTAGACCAGACAATGATGAAGATACAGGGTGATGATAAACAAACAACATATTTGATTGAATCAACAAAAGGATCAGGTACCTCCAACAGTGTGAAAACTAAATCCAAAGAGCTTCAAGGATGCATCCCATAAAAAGAAAAAAAGTTCTTAAAAGCAAAAGCACAGGACTTCCCAACAGAAACAAAAGCACCAGGGCAGGGAGAAAGTTTGAACCCCTCTACTTTGGAGATTGGCCTTTGAGCTTTTCATAATTGGAGCCCTACAAACCTGCAGATATATGCTTTATATCCACAGATGCAGATTTTGAGGATTGTGGATCAAATGGGGATAAACAATTTGTATCTGGGCAGATCTTTTTTTCAGTGGCATAGCTAAGACAGGAAAACTGAGTGCACACTGATCTTTGCATGAAAGAACAGGCAACAATGGCCTCCCACTCCTCACTCCAGCCAACCGTTATTGCTCAGCATGCAAGAGAATACGAAGCTGCCCAGGGCACATAGTCTGCAGGGCACATCCATGGGGCAGAGGGGACCCACCAGGGTTCAAGCTCTGTTTGCTACTCCCAACACCAGCTTGGTGTTTGTTGACACAGCCTGCCATTTCCCTCTCCTGATGGCACTGTGCGCTGCCCTAGTCTCTGGTCCCACTGGTACCACTCAGCCTTGCTAACAAGTGGCACACCCCTCACTTGGAACAACTAACGCATTCCCAGCCTATGGATTCAGGGCTGTGGGTAGGCCTAGATGCTAAGTGAAAGGACTGCAGCCCACCCATGGCTAGTGTTCCTTGAAAGGTGAGCACTTGGGTGACCACCCAGGAGAGATTCAAATGCCACCCAGCTGATTAACAGAGTGTCCATAGCCAGCAGCATGTATTTCTGCAGGTGGTGCACAGCTGCACATAAGTTGGTGCACATAATAACATTTATTCCACACATAGGTAGAAAAAATTAGAGGACACTTTCCCTATGATTATGTCCATTTTCTATTTAAAATCAAAGCAGGATTTGCTCCAGAAAAAGAATACAAACTATGTCTATCTGTATCTGATCAGAATTAAAACATTTGTAAGCATGATATTGAAAACTGTTTTACATTGGATAACAGGAACCTTTTTGTGACCTTTAAGTATATAGGTAATTCATCACATTAGTGAAAAATAAAAATACAGCTGTCTTTTTAGCAATAAGATCTGAGGAACTAGTCTCAGAAGAAACAAAGCTGGATAGACCACAAAGACCTTTAATCTAAGATAAAAAGCAAATAATCTTTTATTGTCAACATAACATATAGGTGAGCTGGTCTGGTTTCGAGCCATGAATTTGTCAGTGCTCAATGGATGCCTACAACTCTGTCAAGAGCTGACAAATACCAGTAGCACAGTTCTCTTTTGGGATTTATGTTAGCCAAATACCTAATGGGGCTAAAAACCATGTCTGAAATTAAGTCAGTCCCGAGACTCAACATGCATCTATTGAATATCAAGTCAGTCTCTGGTACAGAATATATAATAGGAAAAATATTACATTTCATATGCTCATGGCTTTCAAATACAAAATGGTAGAAACAAGTAAAAGTAATATATTTTAATGTACTCAAGAGCAACTGATCTACACATATGCAATGCATTGCTTTGGAAAAATAGTTTGGATTTATTTCAACTATGAATAATTAGGTTTTCATATATAATTTCAAATATTATGAGAAGTTACACAATATAATTTCAATATATGTTTACTTCACCCTCAATTTAAAAAGACAACTTCTGATATAACTAAGCTAAGTTAATTCTAAGTTTTATTGTGTTTCTCCACATCTCCTTTTTCTATGAGACCTCACTGGCTACATCTGGACAGCAGAGCTATTTCAGGGTATTAGAAGTATCCTGAAATAGCTATTCCGCATTTTTAAACACACCCTTTATTTTGAAATAAATAAATTTCAAAATAATGGGTGTGCTATTCCGGCATCCCTGTTCCACAAGGATTAAGGGATTTGTCAGAATAGTACTTTATTTCACAATTTGGCACTGTGTAGACACCTGTTATGAATTATTACCTTAAAGTTTATTATCTTTTTAGCAATTAGTTTTACATTTTAGGCTTTCTGTTGCTTCCTTTGACGTTAATCTGAACAGGTCCTTGTCTTTTGCATACAACTGTACAGAGGAGCTGTTACATGCAATGATACTTATTTTAGATTTTAATCCTATATTTGAATTTAAAAGGCATCTATTTTAAGTCCATTACATCAAACAGTACAAAAAAATCAGTATTTTAACTTGTTTTCTTGCTCCATAATGTGCAAAAGCTGGACTATTCAAACTCAAAAGCTCATCTCACAGAAAAGAGATACCTGCTGCTTCTGTAGAAAACAGGACTTCACTACTGACTGACAAACCTTATCTCCTGACCCACAAGGATGTATGCAAGTTGAAACTTGTAGTTCTCTGCTTATTAAGACCAACTACATGACAAAGGATGAACCTCTCCAGTCTGGCATCCTCAGGACCTGACCTGTAAAGACCAGAGAATTTGCCAAACCACAGGAGGTCAATATTTTCTAGCAGCATTACTAACTTTTCCACTGCTTCCGGGACTCTTAAAAGACATTTAGGGGTAAATTACAGCTAATAACAGCACAGAACACTGAGGGTGCATTTACATTGCATTAATATTTCAAAAGAACTAGTGTTATTTTGAAATAACAAGAGTGGCTACACATCCATTCCATTATTTTGAAATAATTTCTAAATAACAGATGGCTTATTCCAAAGTCTGTAAACCTCATTCTATGAGGAATAATACTTATTCCGAAATAGCTATTTCAAAATAAGAGGGCAGTGTCTACACTGCACCCTTTTTCCGGAAAAGGGATGCAGATTAGACACATCGGAATAGCAAAATCCATGGGGAATTTAAATATCCCCCGCGGTTTTTGCATTAACATGGCTGCCACTTTTTTCGGCTTGGGGATAAGCCGGAGAAAAGCGCCAGTCTAGACGTGATTCTCCGGAAAATAAGCCCTTTTCCGGAGGATCTCTTATTCCTACTCTGAAGCTCTCCCACTGACATAGCTCTGCCCACACTCGCGTTTAGGTTGATGTAACTTACATCTCTCAGGAGACTGTCAATTATTCACACCCCTGAGGAACATAATGTATACTGACATAAGCTGTTGTGTGTACATAGCCTATGTTCTTGACTTCACTTAGTATATGTATTTGTTATGCAGGAGACAGATTTAACAGTAACTTACCTGTCCTTACTTCTCAGTACAATGGAATTTGGTAAGTTGCATTTGTGAGTGATCTTGTTGCATTTATTTTGATTTAAATATAACATGAAAGAACTCCTCTCCTGGGTTCTAAGTATCAGGACTACTACTTTAAAATAAAGTAAAATTACAACATCTTTATGAACATCCGAAGAGCATGTTTCTTCCCTCTATTCTATACATACATCAATCAATCAATCAATCAAATTCCATGAATGTATATTGCAAATCAGAATCGTGCACTCTTCACACCCGCCTAAAAATACACAAACATCATTTCAACCTGCCTCACATGGGCTTTGCAGTGTGTCTAAATGCATAGGAAAAATGGGCTATTAATTCTCATCTCCTTTGTATTCAAAACTACTTTCCCTATTCAGCTTCCCTCTTTGCTTTCTCTATTTATTTTACTCTCCTTTCCACTGTTTTCTTCCCAATAATTTCAACCAAACACCTTGATTATTCTTCCAAATCTATAACAATATGGAGTCAGTTTTAACACAGGAAAGAAAGGAGTATCTGAAGGGATGAGTGATTGACAGACAAAATAAGTTATCATGCTACATTCATGACATTTGGTGGACTCAGTTATGAGCTGACAAGTACAAGTTAAAAACCCAAAAGCAAACTTTAATTGTTGACTTTTCCATTAGAGGTCACCAAGAGGTCATTAGTCAGTCTGATGTGAGGCATTTCAACTATTCAAGTGCTGTTCAGAGTTGCAATCTTTGAAATTTGGTGTGTTCATTATCTCTGAAATATGTTCTCTGACCTAATCCATAAAACTGCTATTCTCTCCTCCTGCAAACCCCGTCTCAGGATTCACTAAGGCCATGACAACAACAGACAGTCAGATAACAATTAACGGCCAGGAAGAGGGATAGTGGAGTCCAGCAATTGAGGAACATTTGTAGAAACTTATGTAATTATTTAAAGTGCATATATATATACATTAGGTATATTTTATTGCCTCCCTGTACTCCCTGCCCCACCACATGCTGCTATCTCTTTGGGGTAAGAACAACATTTACAGACGTGTGTGCAGCACATAGCACAACAAAATCCCAATTTTAAAATAAAAACAATAACTCATTATGCATAAGTCTTCTTTCACACAAGTCCAAGGGCAAATAAAGTGTTTTTTAAAAGAATGTGTTTCTTATTCATGCTATCGGACAGTTAAGTCAAAGGTAGAGTTATGGCTGTTGTTCAAGCAATGTATATGTTAACTTGTAGAACTTGTTGCCACAAGATCATAAAAAAAAAAAAAACAGGCAGGTGAAAGGGACCAGCTAGGGATGCACTGTCCCCCCATCCTGTACTGCCCCAGCCCCAGGCCTTCAACTTCCCAGACACCCTTTAGGGAGGGAAGGGGGTAAAGCTCCCCCCAATTTATATGGACACTTTGCTGGCTGTTCCCCTTTGTCATGGAGTGAGGGAAAAGTGGACAGTTTGCTGCATTCTTCATTCTGTTTGGGGAGCACAGGGGTGAGATGAACCTGGACCTCCCCAGCTGGGGGACATGCACCCCTCCCCTGGCTGTGCCCAGTGAAGCTGCAGTGGCCATGAAGAGGCGCTTCTCACTCGGATGGGGTAGTCCTCTCCCCCCAGGCAGTCTGCTTACAGCCCCACCTCAGAGCAATGATTTAAATGAAGCATATACATTTTCATTTTATTTTCTGAAAAACCAAAAATGCATTGAATTAAGGACCCGAGCAATGCTGGGTGAATCTTGTAACAGCATATAGAGGAGATAAACTTTCAAGTTCCAGAACAAAAACCAACCATTCACTATTTGGAGTTAGGGGAAAATAACTCCTCAAGTATATTATTGCATAATTGTTCATTATCATGCTTTAATACCTTTCTCAGATGCATCTGGTACAGGTCACTAGTGGAGACAGAATACTGTATTACATGGACAGTGGGTTTAACGCCATATAGCAATTCCTCTGTTCCTAATTTCATTCTCCTGTGTGGGAGAGAGGTTTCTAGTCACAGCTGAAGTGCTCATTAATACTTTAACACAGAGAGAATTTTGGGATCAATTGTGGGGACATGCTTAATCTTAGTCTATTTGTGTATACATGATAAAAGCCTGCCCCAATGGATCATGATCGTGATGTAGTGAAGTGACTTAAATATTTCCATGATCCCGAGAGCAATGCTGACAGTGGTTTTGCACTCTTGGTAGGCTCATCTAAGGTGGCAAGGTTGAAGATAAGGTTCCAGATGAACAGTAACCTGCACCCCGCAAGTCCTCAATGGCAGTGCAGGCAAATGAAGAGATAATTTGTCTCAATAATCATGAAAGCAGATGAAGGCTGCAACAGGATGGCAGTCTCCAATCACTTTTGTTCTCTTGCCATTGGATAATGATTCTCAAGGAATTTTTGGACACTGGGGTAAAATGTGACTCCTTGTTAAAAGACATTTTCCAAAATTTGTTGCTAATCTACAGTTGCACCACAACAAAGTGTCCACAATGG
This sequence comes from Pelodiscus sinensis, assembly GCF_052426305.1. NCBI lineage: Eukaryota > Metazoa > Chordata > Testudines > Trionychidae > Pelodiscus > Pelodiscus sinensis. The sequence goes on from NC_143053.1 coordinate 203,680,504, forward strand.
ACATCAGAAATGGATCGAAAATGGAGGATCTCTTCTTAATCAACACAGGAGTCAAGAAAGACTGTGTCATTGTTCCAACAGTCTTTTCCATTTTCCTTGCTGACATCCTCCTTCTAATTACTGACAAGTTCCCCTCTGGATCTGGCATCCTATACAGAATGAACACCAAGTTCTTCAAACTCAATCACCTCCAAATCTAGACAGAGACTATTACTACATCAGTCACTAATCTCCAATATGTGGACAACTGTGCTCTGTTCTTCAATTAGAAAGAAGATCTTAAAAATTCCCAGCATCTTCTCTGAAGCCTACAACCAACTAGGCCTCATACTCAACACCAAGAAAACTAAAGTGCTCTGCCAACAGGTTCCAAACAGGTTCTGAACAACCAGGATTCTGCTTTTACAATCCAGATAAAAAAAGAGAACCTGGAAAATATCAATCAATCCTCTTACCTTGACAGCTATCTGTCGCAGGCAGCCAACACTGATGAGGAGATTATGCTCTGCCTCCAGTGCACCGGTGCAGCTTTTGGATACTTGAGTAAATGTTATTTCTGCTCTCCTATACAGGGTTGAAATCTGGATTATGTATAATGACATCTCAAGACTCTTAAACAATAACATCAACAGTGCCTGTGCAAGATCTTCTGAATCAAGTGGGATGACCGATACAGACACATCAGTGCTCTGTGCCAAGCCAAAACTTCACTCTTTGACATTACCACCATTTACCACCAACTCTGCTGGATTGGTCATGTTCTTCGATTGTCAGATAATTGACTCCGCAAGCAGGATATGGTCTTATAACTGAGCCATGGCCAATGGATGGTGAGAGTGCAAAAAAATCACTTCAAAAACACCCTCAAAGCCAACATGACGAAGTGCAACATCAACATAAACCCAAGGAAAACCCAAGCCCTCAACCAATTATAGTGGTGAAGGACACTGTGATAAGGACCCAGTATTTCAAGACGCAGCAAAGACAACAGGAAAAGAAGAAACAAGAAAGGAAGAAAGAATGTGCTGCAGTCTGACTCAACAATAGAGATTGCCCCCATCCCTTCCACCAGGAAATATATGTGCCAACTGTAATAAGATCTGTGGATTTTTGATCGGTCTCATTAGCCACCTGCGAGTCCATCAGCAATAATCTATTATTCATGGAAGACAATCATCCTCAAACTCTGAAGGATTGCCAACAACTACATGGGTAAAAGCATATAGCTACTTGGAACTCAGGAGCTAACTCCTCAATTCTGTATCTCAAACTGAAAGTATCTTGAGCAATATGGTGCGATCTAAACAACTGATAAAGTACATTAGAATTCTTTGTTGAAAGATATGACCAACAAGCAATTTCTAGCTGGAGTAATAGAATGGAGAAATTTGGGGCACAAGTAGAAGTAAACCAAGAGGATGTATATTTCTTAAAGATGTGGTATGATAGAAACAGCAATTATGGATTTAGTTCAGAAATAATGGAATGAGATTTTATGGCCTGTGTTGTATAGGACTCTGGACTCAATTATCCCTTCTGTCCCCTCGCCTCAAAAAAAATATGAATCTTTTAAACTTCTGTTCTATGAAAAATGAAATTTGTTATCCTCATGTGAATGCTGGATTGTATGAGGTGGATATGGTTAAAAACACAGGAATTCTGGAGTTTAATGATCATCATGCTACACAAAGTACTGAGAAGGAATACCTGAGGAGGGGAGGAAACATAACATAAGACAGGACAGGTGCTGTTCCTATGGGAGCCTGAGCTTTCTTCCTTAGAAAAACATGGGGTACAACACATGGCTGGAGGTACATAGGGCCTGTCTGGGTAACTGAGAAGTCAATCAGCATTATAATATGGAAAATATATGATCGTAAGATGTACTTTATACATAACAATGAAAATAGAGAAATAAATTGCCATGTTTGATCAGGATATAAGGATAATTTATAACCTGTTCATTCATTCTGAGAAGAGGTAAAGATTTTTGGAAGATATTAAGGAAAACATTATCTTAATTTTTTTTCAACTTGTAGGTTTAGACACTTTCCTTGTTATATGGAGCGCAGGTAAGAGGAGAACACAATAACTACGTTTTTTGTTCTTTGTAATTAACTATCTAAGGATAAGAGAGGGTAATATGTTGTAATCACCAGAGCTTGAAAATGAATAGCTATGCATTCATAGCAATGCAAACTGAAGGATTTTCATTTTTACAACAGGGGATTAAAGTGGTGATGTCAGTCAGTCTGTTCCCACAAGTGGGTGAAAGCCACCAGTTCTCTGTGGAGTCATGATTTATTTCTTAGTACAAAATTATTTCCAGATGGTCAATCCACTTCCTCATGAGAGCACGAGAGGTGTCATTCCTGGAGGAGGAAAGGGTAAACCAAAAATAAAGAATTTGTCTCTGTAGAGAAGCAAAGTAGATTTGGGTTTATGAATCAGGATTAGCTTCACAACCAATATTATTCTAGACAGAGCCTGCAGTGGTTGACAGAAAAAGAGGTCTTCATTATCCAACAATTCTTTTAACCTAAGACCTTCTCTTCTCTTCTCTTCTCTTCTCTTCTCTTCTCTTCTCTTCTCTTCTCTTCTCTTCTCTTCTCTTCTTTCTCTTCTCTTCTCTTCTTTCTCTTCTCTTCTCTTCTTTCTTCTCTTCTCTTCTCTTTCTTTCTTTCTTTCTTTCTTTCTTTCTTTCTTTCTTTCTTTCTTTCTTTCTTTCTTTCTTTCTTTCTTTCTTTCTTTCTTTCTTTCTTAACCGTGCATTACAAAAGGAAAAACTATATAGCACTTTAAAGACTAACAAGATGGTTTAATAGGTGATGAGCTTTCGTGGGCCAAGAGCTTTAATTCTGTAAGGGAGAGTATAACTTTTATGAGCTGCATATTTGAAAAGGTTTGTCTGGGGGTGTGTTTGTTTCTCTATATGTCTGTCTTGTTTTTTCAAGAATTCCTCCTAAACAATAAGAGCTGGACCACTAAATTTGGTATACATCTTCTACCTATCGTAACTTAAAGCAAGGTAAAGGTTTGGTTGTGTCAGGAAAATGGGATGGCTTCTCAGAAAACCATACAGAAAAAAGACAGAATCACTAGGTAGGTGAAAGGGGCTGACTAGGGTGCACCACCAACCCCCAGCTGCCCTTTAGGGAGGGCAGTTGGGCCGAAACTCCCCCACCATTTGTGCCCCTTTATTCTCATTTGTCATGGAGCAAGGGGAACATGTACAGTTTTCTGCATTCCTCACTCTGGCTAGGGAACACGGGGCAGATGAACCTGGACCTGTCCCAGCTGGGGGGCATGCATCCCTACATTGGCTGTGCCTGTTATAGCAGAAGCAACTATAGAGAGGTGCTTCTCACCTGGCTCCAAGCTGCTGTGGCTAGAGAGAACTGGAGTAGTCTTTTCTCCTTGGGGCAGCCTGTGTACTGAACCCTCATCCCCAGCCTCTCCCCTCCCCCGAGCAATGATTTAAATGAAGAAAAACAAAAATTAATTGAGTGAAGGACCTGAGCAATGCTAGGTAAATCTTCTAGTTATAAACTATTAATTCAGTGGTTCTCATACTATCACTCTGTGGATAATATTATGGGCAGATCCCCGCAGGGACCTCCTTTCCAGCATCCCAGCTCCCCATTCAAAATTCTGAAGAGATCTATGAATGACTGGTGATCAAAGGACCTCCGTAAGAGATTCATTGTATTAGGTTATCCAACCTAGAGATATCTATACATTTGACTATACTAGCTGAATAATAATTGTAGCATTGCCCTAAACCATTTTTAAAGTTCTTCTTAGAGTATGCACAGTGTGCCTCAGGTGGCATGTTACCAAGAGTCATCACTGAATTTGGTCCACTGGTTGGATCTTTAGCTTCTCCAGCACAGTCTGAGTACTGACAGGAGCATGACATGAACACTGATCTATGCTCACCTTTTATAAGTTACCTACATGTATACAATTCCACCATGTAAAACTGATTTTTTATTGAAGTGTTATCTTAATTTGTAATAGATTTCAGATACCTCTGTGGTTGGCAGGTATTATCCCCTTACTATAGATGGGAAAAATGAGGAAAAGTGAGGTTAAGTGGATTATTCAGAGTTACCAAGTGAGTTAGCATCAGAGTGGAGTTGGGAGTTCGGCAGGCAAGTGCACAAGGGGATTGTAGATATCAACCTGCCTTCTGTGAACTTCTGGAATGCTTTGCATTCCAGAGGACACATAGAGAGAGCAGTCCCTGATCTGTGGGGAGTGTAAGGACTATAACTGTGCCTGGCAGCTGTAAGGAACAGCATTTGTTTCATAAGGTTCCTCTGCAAAGGTGAATTCTGGCACTCTTACTTGTGAAGAAGATGTTATACTGCATATTGGCCTCCTCTTTTGCAATTTTGCCCTCAATTAGCTCAAGAACCCTCTATTGCTTAAAGACTTGAGGTTTGTTTGTTTTTCACTAACTCCAGGTGGATGGACCAGAAATTTGTTCTAATTTTTAGATCTGTTATGGCAAATCCAGAGGAAGTGCAGATGGGAAGAGTCCCTCTTTTTGGAGGGCTGTGAGATGCATAAAAGATTTGTTTTGTTTTGTTTTCATATCAGTTTTGCCCCTCTAAACCTATTGAAGCTATAGTGACCTTAGCTGTTGCTTGTAAAAATAGCAGGTAAACATTTTCCAGTGTGATTTTTAGGTTGATGGTGTCCCTTTCAAGCAAATTATGAAACCTTTAGGTGGCAGCCAAGGGCTACAATTTGAACTCCTAGATTTATTCTTGTGTGCGGTTTATGGACACTCATTCCAACAGTGTAGAGAATGAATAAGTTTTCAGTCTACCCAGAGACAAAATTAAATAGAAATTTAACACTTAAAACAAGACGTCCACTAAAAATATATTTGGATGCATTGGAATGTAACTGGGACCTCCCTTTCTGGCCTAGCCTCACATTAAATCTCCACTCTGTTCTCCTGAAAATGGGTCCTGAAAACATATTTCTTCCATGAAGCCTAAAATCCTAGTTGTTTTGCTAATCTGGCCTGCTTCCTCTGGTCAGGGGCTTATTAGTTCTTGGACATGCATCCACAGATGGGGTGGAAACACACAAAGTAGTCTCTTTCTCTCTCTTGACCTCCCTCCTGCATCCTGCCCAAGGGCCCATAGCAATAATAGGGATTGGGAGTAGGGACTGCCTGTCCTCTCCTTTCCTCCAAGTCATATGGAAAGGGGAAGAAGGTATCACTCTACCCATCCCCCATCCACCTTAGCACTGGCCAACAGAGGAAGGCCAGTTCTCTGGGAGAAGAAATCTGTGATAGTCCCAGAAGTGGTGCTTTCTGTAATTCCCTCTCAGTGCTCCCCAAAGGATGGCATAGCTCTGCCCCACCCCCACAGGGAATTGTCAAAATGGCACACTCTTGTCCTATGCCTGGGCTAAATGCCACTGCATTCAGTGGGATTTATAGTTATGCACCTGGGAAAGTCTTTGTAGGTTTAAGGCGTTAGGGTGTAAACTCCTGGGGTGGGGAACCCTTGTCTCTGATTTGTTTTGCACACTGAAGAGCACAGTGTCAGGCACTTAACTAATAATAATGTTTGGGTAAAAAACAAAATATATTTTATTAAAAAGCAGCCGTAAACATGCTTGTTATTTGAAACAGGCCTGTAAAATATGCAATATTATTTTGCTGCCGCAGTGCAATGGATTTCATAGACACCTTTAGTAAATCCGTATGGTATGTTATGGAATGTCTAAAGATGTCAAAATATTTATTATTTAAGATGAAACTCTATTGAAAGAAAACACAGGACTCTAGACAAAGACAATTTTCCAGTAGCCATAGGAAAAATCCATCCTTATGTTTACAAATAATATCTCAAAACTATGCTATGCCTATTGATGTGCGGACACCATAGCCACTCGGTGCCAATGGACAAAGGGTTCACTGTTTTTTACAAATAACTTCTGTCTCAGTCCTGGCAAACTCACTGTATCCAATACAGCACTCTCATGATATATGCCATGAGGCGTAACATTTGAGATTTCTACTGAAAGCTTGTAACTCATCGATACACATACGCATTGTGAGGTTTGTGTACAGGTGATATATAACAAATAATGCAAGTATACTGAAAATTATGTTCTTGTGGTCTTGGAGTGAACATGAGTCACCAGGGAATGATGTGTCTCAGTGCTGGTCCATTCAAGCAAGAGGGAGTTGTCTCCCCTCTCTGGCTTGCTGATTATCAGGAGCGGCCCTAGATGAGCTGCTGGCAACTGGCGCCCTAGGTGAAATGCACAATTGGCGCGCGATCGGCGCCACTGCCTCCAAAGCTCTCAACGGCCATTTATCTTGGCGCCCTAAGCAACCGCCTAGTTCGCCTGTATTGACGGGCCGCCACTGCTGATTATGTAATGTATTGCTCAATTTTCTACTTTTGCATCAACCCAGAGAAGTCAAGGGAAAACCATCAAAGATAAACAATAAACATCAAAACCACTTGATGGTGCATATAAGGAAACATTACTGCAGACAGTAGATCACCTAGTCTGGGAAGAAAGAGAAAAGACTGACTCAGTATAGCACAGGATGAAGAAAGAGACTCCTCTGAGAAACGTCTTGCTGAGCAGGGGTGTTTCATGAAAGACTGGATCCTGGTTCTTAGAAGCCAGCCAGCTCTGCAATCAACTGAATTATGGAGCACTAGAAATGGTGACTGTTTGTATGAGTAAGCCCTAGTTTGCATTTTATGATTGTATTTTGTATTAGAACCATTTGTTTCAATCATTCTTTCATTTCTAGTGGAACCTCTATTCTTTATCATTATCATAAGTCCTCACAAGTATGGTGCGTTATATAGGAGCAGTAATTTGAGGTAAAACTGGTAAACTAGGGTACACATAGAGGAATTTTTCAAGGGGACTCAGAGACTGGGGTGCACCTGTTGTTATCCTGGAAGATAATGATAGGTCTGGCAGAGCACAGGAGATTAGGGGCTGAAAGGCTGATAGTGTTAGGAAGGTAGCACCCAGTTACCACAGGCAAGATTCCTTCTTGCTAGAGGCAGGGGTAAGAAGGGAATTCATAGTTCTGCGTACTTGAGATCTATAACAGCAAGGAACTGATTTTTCTTTCTGATTATCATTTTCACTTAAGAACATTTGTGACTGCAGCATACACCCTGTAGTTTTAGAAATGGGAAATCTGAAAAAAAAAACTTTTAAATAGCAGCACTTATTTACTTTATAATCTTCAACGTACTTTACCTAATTAACAACTCTGTGTGGAAGAGACACAGTTTGTATAGCCAATAGCAAAATGAAACTACCTCTGAAGTTAAATGCAGCACACACTCTTTTGTCATCTCTCAGATAAATTGCAGTATTCATAATGGCACTAGTAACCTTAGACAACAGAGATCAATTATCCAAATTCAGCAGTGATATAAGCTGGATGTGTTCCACATCAGATGTAGAATGATCAGAAAACAGGTGTCAGGGGCCAACCAATTTAGACCATCAATTTAAACATGACAGTGCAATGTCTATTTAAATGGCTTGCAAACTTTTGTGCTGGGATGAATTTATGGATGTTTGTTAAAGTAAGGGCTTGCTTTATCTGACACTTTCCCACACAGTTGTTTTTCCTTCTACTCAGCATATTTTGCAATTCTATTCTGCAAATTTTGTAAGTCACCTCGAATATTTTAAATAGAGAGGTAGGGTAAAATATTTTAAATAAATACATAAATATTGATTAAGTGCATGTCATACATCCAGGTCTACTGATGAGGGAGAGGAGGATTGAGGGGTCACTGCCCTGGGGCCCAATGATTCAAAAAGACCCAGGGCTTCTGGCTGTTGCCACAAGGAGCCAAAGCCCCAGGTCCTTCAAATCACCACTGGGTGTTGTGCTCCAGGTGATGCCAAAGGCTGACTGAAAGGCAGGAGGGTGCCCCTTCTGCCTGAGGCCCCGCCCTTTTAGGGAGTGTGGAGCTGAGCTCCCCACAATGTCTAGGGCCTGGAAATTCTGATGGCACTCCTGCATACATCCACCAATTTGCTAATGACTGCAAGCTTGGCTACAACTTTACTTTTTTAACCCATTACACCCTGGGGTGGGGAACCTTTTTAGGGTCAGGGACCACTGACCCACAAAAAATCAGTTGGGGCAGGAGCCAACAGGAGCTGGAGTGCCAGGGCGGGTTCCCCAATCTGGGGGAGGGGATAAAGGAGCCCTTAGCCCCAGGGGTTGGATCAAGGCAATCTGGGGATTCCATCATGCCCCTGGGTCTTAGATTCCCCAGCTCTGCTTTACACTCACCACTGAACCAACACTTCCCGCCAATTAAGTCATTTCTTGGTTTTACACTAAGAATTCCTAGCTGCAATGGTTTGAATTTGGCCAAGGAAGTGAAGAGCACCAAATCTAATCAAGGTAACAGAGGAACTTAGTTAAGAAGAATGTTGTTATCCATTTTGTAATTTAGCTAGGATGCAATAAAAGATTCTCCTACATTTGAAAGAAGTGCTATAGGATATTTAAATGATTTGAAGTGGCCACTACAGTCTTTCACGCGGAAGACACAATAACAGTTTATTTCATGTACATTTTCATCGATACTGGCACTTTATGTTCTTTTACATAAGAAAAAATTAAGGAATGAAATCTTAAGTGCTGCACAGTGCCACTTGTAGCACTTAGTAAAGGAGAAATCTACATTGATAGAAAAGCATCTCTTGTCAATGTATCAGAGGGGTAGCCGTGTTAGTCTGAATCTGCAAAAGCGGTGAGGAGTCCTGTGGCACCTTAGGGTATGTCTACACTACCCCACTAGTTCGAACTAGCGGGGGTAATGTAGTCATCCGCAGTTGCAAATGAAGCCCGGGATTTGAATTTCCCGGGCTTCATTTGCATGAAGCCGGCCGGCGCCATTTTTAAATGCCGGCTAGTTCGAACCCCGTGCTGTGCGGCTACACGCGGCACGGAGTAGCTAGTTCGGATTAGGAATGAGGAGTACAGCTAGTCCGGATTAGGAAGCCTAACCCGAACTAGCTACTCCATGCCGCGTGTAGCCGTGCGGCACGGGGTTCGAACTAGCCGGCATTTAAAAATGGCGCCGGCCAGCTTCATGCAAAAGAAGCCCGGGAAATTCAAATCCCGGGCTTCATTTGCAACTGCGGATGACTACATTACCCCCGCTAGTTCGAACTAGCGGGGTAGTGTAGACATACCTTTATAGACTAACTGAAGTGTTGGAGCATAAGCTTTCGTGGGCAAAGACCCACTTCATCAGATGCATGCATCAGATGCACTTCGTCAGATGCATGCGACATGCATCTGACGAAGTGGGTCTTTGCCCACGAAAGCTTATGCTCCGACACTTCAGTTAGTCTATAAGGTGCCACAGGACTCCTCACTGCTCTTGTCAATGTAGATACTCCACCTCCCCAAGAGGCAGTAGCTATGTCAACAGGATAAAAGCTCCCATCAGCAGAGCTCTGTCTACACCAGGAGTTAGATAGGTATAATTACGTCACTGGATTTTCCACACCCTTGAGTGATGTGGTAATATTGACACAAGTCTGTAATGTGGACCAAGTCTCAGAAGCATAACTGCTAAATGCACTTTGTTTTTAAATTATGTAATGTATCATGGGTAACCATCCCAGGCAGGCACGCAGTCTTTCTTTTGATCCTATGCTTCATATCATATTCATATTTCAAACACCTGCAATTAGTGGATCATTTATGTTCTCTCTCAAGTTACAGTATTTCTGTTGGATTGTAAGACGCTGCCTTGTTTGTGAGAGAGCTTTTATCCAGCCAGCTGTATACATCACACCTCAGCTGTATTGTAGCAATGTAATATAGCTGGGCATGAAAGCTTCAGACACTCCAAGCAGTTCAAAAGGCTGCAGCGCTTGTGTTCAGCAACACAAGCTACTGCAAGAACATCACATTTGTCCTCTGCTCCCCTCTATTGGCTTTTTATAGACTATCAAGTCAAATTCAAGGTCTCAGTCCTTATCTTCAAGGCAGTCCATAGCTTGGGACAGGCTAGGATATCTAAAAGCTTGCCTGATGGTCTATGATGTAGACTGTAGTTGACAATTATAACGGTGTTAGAAAGTTTCTAACCTGACAAAGAAAACACCACAATTTGTATTCAGTTATTTACTCTTTAATATAGTCACCCTTCAAACCAATGCTTTACATGAAGCTTGTCTATGGCTGTCTTGTAGATGTTCTTGTTCTGTATGTCCATAAATCCATGGACTGCTGTGATCACCTCATTATCATCACTGAAACTCTTCCCATGAAGGTTTGGGGAACAGGTAGCCATCTAAGGGCATGTCCACACTAGGAAATAATTTCAAAATAAGTAAAACTGAAATAATTGAAATGGAAATAATAACTCAGGACAGGACACCTGACTGAGACCCACCATCCCCTCACAGAAGCGTATCATCACCCTGTAGAAGCTTTTGGGGGCCAAACAGCTACTACTCCGTTGGGAACCAGGTTGCAGTGGGCCGTGTTCCTGCAAGTAGACAAGGTCACAAACCACATGCTGTGATGGATGGTCATCACTCTGGGAAAAGACAACAGCATCATCGATGGCTTTGCTGCCATGGTCTTCCCCAACTGTGGGGGAGAGAAGCCTATTCTGGTCCCCGACCTTCGTGCCTCAGACTACATCAACAGGAAGGGGCATTTGTCCATGCTGCTGCAGGTCCTCGTTGACCACAAGGGACACTTCACCAACATCAACATTAGCTGGTCGGGGAAGGTGCACAACGTCCACACCTTCCAGAACTCCTGCCCCTGCATTCCCTCGGTGTGCCTTTCCTCCCCATCCCTCCCTTCCGACCTTCTCTCCCCTTCAGAATAAACAAAAAAGCCTTTTTTTAAAATAGACTGTTTATTTGGGATATATACAACAGAGGAGGGACTGGGGAAAGAACCTGGCTTGGGGGAAGGAAGAAGCAGACTCAGGGATGGGGTAGGACTGGTGCCTGCCTTGGTCAGCTCTGGAGGCTTCGGCTGCCCAAGAGGTCCCACCGCCCCACATCTGGTGGCCCCGGCAGACCCTGGTGAGGCTAGGAGGAAAGACATGGAACGGGGGAGGTGGCTGGTGGCCTGCTCCATGCACAAGGCCATATGGTCCATCCCTGAGGTGAGGGAGGAGCACATGGCCTTGTGCTGGCATGCCACCTCATCCCAGAAGGTCTTCTGCTGCTCTCCGTCAAGCCAGTGCTCCTCCCAGTCAGCAGCCCACTCCTGGCACTCCTCTTCGTGCCCCAGATGAGGGACTGGAGGCAGGCTATCTGCTCCCTCATTAGGTCTTCCCAGGTGCATTTCCTTCTCCAGATCCCATGGAGTTGGGAAGATGGCATGGGAGGTGATAGATATGCCACACTCGCAGCCGGCCCAGCTGTGAAGAAAAGTTACAAGGGCAGTCATCCCAGGAGACACTGTGTAAAAAGCCCAGCCCTAATCTCTGAGTCAACACAGAAGGTCTCAGTTCAGATGATGGTGATGGGCTTCGAGCAAAGTCATATGTTGCCTTGATATCAGGCACTGTCCTGCAGGGGCACGGATGTCCCAGGGGAGCCTCACTACCCCCATGTCCTGGGGACAAGCAGGCATGGGAAGGTGCTGACCAGGCCAAGAGCCTGCAGGTGGCAGTGGGGAACAGAGCAGCTCGGCTTCCTACTGTGTCCTGGCTGGATTCGACAATGGTGGGGGAGGGAGAAAAGGTGACCAGCCCCCATCCCAAGATGGCACTGAGCTGTTCATAATAGTGACGGTTGTGTGGTGCTGCTCCAGAGCATCTGCCCTGCTCCCTGGTCTTTTTGTAGGCCTGCCGGAGCTCTTTTATTTTCATTCAGATCTGTTCGAGGGTCAGATGTGGCTTTTGTCGGGAAGGCTAGTGGCCATCTGGCCATACATGTCGGCATTGCACGTTCCTGGAGATCCTGGAAGTTGGTCTCCTCACCCCAGACCTCAAAGTCCAGGATCTTCACACCAGTCCAGGCCAGTGCTCTCCTGTGTCCCTGGCAAGTGGCAGCTGAGGGTGCTGTGGGAGTGCTGACAGCCATAGGAGGGCTCAGAGGAAATACTGGGGTCTGCCATGGCTCCGTCAGCTGCTGTGATATGGCACAGGGTTGCCAAACTGGCCACATGCCACAAGCCCTTCTCCAGCAACTTGCTGTTTTAAGCTCCACAAGAAGAGGGGAGCAGTGGAGCTGGTAGGCATGGCCAGAGCAGCTACAAGGGCAGCTGTGAGAGGTCTCGGGAGGTCAATTATTTCAAATTAGCAACAATGGAGCATCCACACTAACTCTATTTTGAAATAACAATTTGGAAATAAGCATTATTCCCTTAGGAAAGCAGGAGTACAGATTTTGAAATAACCAGCCTGTTATTTCAAAATAACGGGCTAAGCAGTGTGTACACTCAGCGGCTACATCTACATTAGCCCCTTTTCCGAAAGGGGCATGCTAATTTGACAGGTCGTAATAGGGAAATCCGCGGGGGATTTAAATATCCCCCGCGGCATTTAAATAAAAATGTCCGCCGCTTTTTTCCGGCTTTTCTAAAAGCCGGAAAAAAGCGGCGGACATTTTTATTTAAATGCCGCGGGGGATATTTAAATCCCCCGCGGATTTCCCTATTACGACCTGTCAAATTAGCATGCCCATTTCGGAAAAGGGGCCAATGTAGACGTAGCCAGTTTGTTCTTTTGAAATAAGGGGAGTTATTCTGAAATAATTCCCTAGTGTAGACCAGGGCTAAGGGAATTCACCAAATCTTGTGAACAAGCCAGATGAGGAAGCAGTTGAAAGGTCTGGCCACTGCAACCTGTGATGGCTGGGGTGATTAGAATCTCACAGTTCATAAGCATAATACTCTCCACTGATTGTCTTGCCTCTTGAGGATTTGTCAATAATGATCACTACTTTACTGTCCAAACAATATAGTAGCCATGACATTACCAACTGAGGCCATCTTGAATTTCTTGGGAGGTATGAATTTCTGTTTCATACTCTGCTATTTGATCTCAGGATCGAAGTGGTGAACTCATATTGCCTCCTGAGTCACAATACTTCTCATGAATTTCTCTGGACATGCATAAAACCACCTCCAAATTTCCTGGAAATATTAAGTCACATTATTTTCTGATTATCAGTCAACCTTTTGAGCACCCATCTTGCTGACACTTTCCTCCTGCCCAAGTCTTCATTGAGGATGGTGTGCACTGACGTAGAGCTGATGCTCACTGTCTCAGTGAAGTGCCCAGCTGTTGATCTTCTGCCATTCATCACCATCTTATGGATTGCATCAATTTTTTCTTGTGTGCTGGCCTCACTGCTGCCATTAGCTTATCCTCACTGCTGAGTCTCCCTTGCTTAAATTTAGCAGTCTGGTATTTTACCGTGGTATATGTAGGGACATCATTACCCTGTGTTGCCATCATGTCCTCACGGATTTCTTTTCAGGCCAAGGAGGATTTTGATGGCTGCTCTGATTTTATTCTCAATTTTTCAGATCTTTGAGGACTGATTCACTTTGGCAAATCCTCATACAAGTTCTGCACAAATGAAAAAAATGGCTGCTAATGAAGCAGCACATCAAAATATCAGTACTTTGATCTGTTGAATGTGTTGAGTCCTAACATATCATTAAATAGACACTTTCTGAGGGTACGGCTAGACTGGGGTTTTTTTGGGGGATACTGTAGGTATCCAAAAAAACTCTGCTGCGGCTAGAGAATGTGTTTGCTCTCTGCTTTTTTTTTGCAGGAGAGCAAATGCGCTCTTTCGGAAGCCCTGTATTCCTCGTTCCATGAGAAAGAAGGGGGCTTTTGAAAGAGGGGTATTTTTCTGAAATTTGGCCCAGTCTAGATAGGCCAAATTTTGGAAAAGCCTCTTTCAATAAAAGTATCGGAAAAAGATACACAAAATGCGCTCCACATTTTGTGTATCTTTTTCTGATAGATCCTTGCAGTCTATCCGTACTCTGAATGACATTTGTACTCTCCTCTGGTGTAACAGAGCTCTATAATAAGAATAAAGTCAATCTGTACAGGACACAGAACTTTCGCATGGATAAGTTCAGGAACAATAGAATGAAAGATTAGCACAAACTTCATCACTGTCCACCCCAAGTACAAGGCACATTCCTTTGTCTTATCTTTAACATAAGTACATAGCAACATGTATGTAAAAAAAATCAAAACAAGACACTCCTCTGCACACACTTCTCCCTCTGAGGAGAGGATGAGAGAACAAAAATCACATGACATATAATAGTCACATTACTTAAACTACTGGAAGGTGCTCAAATATAATGGTGGTGAGGCAGTGTAAAATACTATATATACTGCCATAGTCTTACAAGTAAGAGAATTATCCACTTTATTCAACTGACTAATTATGTAAATGTTTACCTTCCTTTATGAATCATACATATTCCAACCTTTGGTACACCATAGCTTCCAATATGACTATAGGCAAAAGGCATTTACTTGCTATGTGATCCAAAACACACACACAATTCCCACGGGCTTCCACAGACAGTCCTTGATTTAAACAAAGAAAGTTTATTTAACCATAGCTTTATGTGATTAACTAAGGGCCCTCCAAATATTCCTTTAGCATGAAAGAAACTACTTATTTGTTTTCTTTTTAACAATGGGATTTCATTGCTGTAAATGCTCCTTATTTCATATATTTTTTAAAAATTGTATAAAAAATTGTATACAATTTTGTATACAAAAATTGTATACAAATTGTATAAAAAATTGTATAAAAATTCCTCAGTATTTTGTAACATATTGAGAGTTTTGTTCATTTTGCTTTTTCACATATTTCAAGACCTTGTGTCACTCTTTTTATGTATTTGTTTGTTCTATTTCTCCAAACAATATAAATATGTGTTTTTCACATAGGCACAAGAAGTAGAGGTTTTGCACCCAGCTTCCCCACACCCAACGGCTGGTCCTGCTGCTGGCCTCCTTTGTTACCCCCCAGGCAGTCCCTCCTGGGTCCCACTGGTTCCACCAGCTTTGCTACCTCTCATGAGGTGTCTGGATAGCAGGTATTCAAACACCATGGCTGTGTCTACATTGGCCCCTATTCCGTAATAGGGATGCTAATGTAGCACTTTGGAATAGGCAAATCCGCGGGGGATTTAAATATCCCCCGCGGCATTTGCATTAACATGGCTGCCGCTTTTTTCCGGCTTGTCGATAAGCCGGAGAAAAGCACCAGTCTGGACGCAATCCTCCAGAAAATAAGCTCTTTTCCGGAGGATCTCTTATTCCTTGAAAGTAGGAATAAGAGATCCTCCGGAAAAGAGCTTATTTTCCGGAGGATCGCGTCCAGACTGGCGCTTTTCTCCGGCTTATCGACAAGCCGGAAAAAAGCGGCAGCCATGTTAATGCAAATGCCGCGGGGGATATTTAAATCCCCCGCGGATTTGCCTATTCCAAAGTGCTACATTAGCATCCCTATTACGGAATAGGGGCCAATGTAGACACAGCCCATGGCTGTGTCTAGACTGGCAAGTTTTTCCGCAAAAGCAGCTGCTTTTGCAGAAAAACTTGCCAGATGTCTACACTGGCCGCTTGAATTTCTGCAAGAACACTGACGATATCATGGAAGAAATCAGTGCTTCTTGCGGAAATACTATGCTGCTCCCGTTCGGGCAAAAGTCCTTTTGTGCAAAAGCGCGTCTAGATTGGCATGGACGCTTTTCCGCAAAAAGTGCTTTTCCGTTAAAAGCATTTGCGGAAAATCATGCCTAACTGTCAGGGTGGTCAAATATTGGAATAAATTGCTAAGGGAGGTGGTGGAATCTCCCTCTCTGGAGATATTTAAGAACAGGTTAGATAGACATCTGTCAGGGATGATGTAGACGGAGCTTGGTCCTGCCTTGAGGGCAGCGGGCTGGACTCAATGACCTTTTGAGGTCCCTTCCAGTCCTATGATTCTATGATTCTATGCCAGTCTAGACGTAGCCCATGTGCTGAAAGGAACTAGAATATGTCTTTAGTTTCCTCAATTCTGTTGAAAATCTTTTAATTTTTTCTTCATTCTTCACATATGATTCAAATAAAGAATTGTTGAATGACAAGCATTAAGTGGACTTTTCAAGAGAAAAATCCTTTTCTATGCATTGAAAGTCCAGTTTTCAAAAACAGCTTATAATTCTGAATACTTTACTTTTACAATACGCTCCAGATAGCTTAGTACCTGATGTTCAGAGAAGCTCAAGCACCGTAGACACCAAGTAAAATAAACTGGATTTCAGACTTAAAAGTTGAGATGAAGTATTCATGCTGCAAATACTTTCTCTTTCTCTCTTTGGGAAAACCGGTGTTAATTCTTAACTAGAGCATCATTACAGCTGCATGTATCCTAGGTTAACACTACTGAGCTTCAGTATATCCTTCTTTAAAGGAATATGATCAAAGTTAGAAAACTTTCAGTGATATTTTGATTAACAATCTAATAATTATGAACAGTTTCCCATTACCATTATCTTTAGTTTTTATACAAGAAGAAACCAAAGATACTCTCTTTTTTTCATTATCACCTTTCATCAGAATGAACACTTTTTTATCTATTAAAGATACCTGAATAATTGTATACCATTTAAGTATAGTGTCATTTATATCTGGATATTATTTTATTTTTCTAACTGCACATGTTTATCATATCAAGTAGATTTTAAAAATATTTCTCTATTGGCTGATGGTATAATATCAGTCTTGTAAAATGATCATGCCAGTGCAGTGTGTAAGTGACAAAAGTGTCTCTACACAGCCTTTGTCTAAAGCTATCAACTACATTATCAGCAGTTCATTTTCTCCTTTTTGTTTGTGGCCTATGCTTGAAATACAGCATTGTGACTCACTGTTATATAAACAGGCTCATAATTTCTTCTCCACTGTATGCCTCCTGTCAAAGAATCCACATGCCAGCACTAATGTGGAAGTGGCATCATTGGGAAAGAATGTGCAGGAAGAATAGCAGTATTTATTCCTTTCACCAGAATATTTTACCTATTTAAAGATCTGAGAGCAGGCAGATGGGAAATGCCTAACAAAAATACAGGCCAAAGGAATGGAGAGAAAGAATAGGTTAGGATAGAACATCTGTGAAAACTTTTTCATGTCAGATATCACACTTGAATAGTTGGCATAAAAATGAAAGTCTCATTATCTCCAGATGATGAGAGGGTTGGATCTGTCTTAAACTATTACAGAAATGCTTTGACTTTAGTAGCGGTAACATAAGATAATGCTGGTAAATGTTTGCTATCATCTGAGTTGATTCAATAGGTTAACCCCTTTATATTCTCTTGCCTCCCCCACCAAGATGTCTTTTTTATACTAGTTTACACATAGTTTTTCAGTGTCATTATATTGTGCAACATAAGAAGATTGATTTTGGTCAGAAAAATTTGGCAATTCTATGTGAATTCCTGAAAACTGAAGTGGGTCATTTTGCCATTAAAATTACAAAGACTGCTAATTTGGTACGTGAAATCTTACTATGAAATAACAAAGAAGATCTAGTTAGGGATTCAATTGTTCCCATTTTTACTGGTTATTTTTATGCCTAGTAAATATACTAAAATAATTTTTCTAGGTTTATCTAAATTGTGATCAAATAAATTTAAGCAAAAAATCAGTTGTTTCACTAGCATTGGAATAAATATAAAATGTTAAAAAAAAATAAAAGCCTTAAAACAATTCTGTTATTTGTACTTTGTTGCCATACAATAAAAAGCCATTGTTGCTGTGTGTGCCATTGGCCATATTGTTGTTGTGTGTGACAAATGATGAACTACAGATAGGATAAGCAGGAAGTAGTACCAACTATAATTTACAGTGGACAATCTGAAGAGGACTTGTCTTATTTCAAATATCTTTTAAAATCTATCTTGCCCTTCTCCTCCCCCAAATTATTTAATTTCTAACCAAAAATTGGAATCCCTGTATGAAAGCACAATAAGTGAATAAGGGCATGTCTACACAGCAAAGTTATTTCGAAATATCAGCCGTTATTTCGAAATAACTTTCCTAGCATTTACACAAGCCAACTGCTATTTCGAAATTAATTCGAAATAGCAGAAGGCTTATTTTGAAATTGGTAAACCACATTTCACGAGGAATAGCACCAATTTCGAAACTGCTATTTAGAAATAAGCACTGTGTAGATACTTATTTCGAAATAGGGGGCCTCCAGCCCTTCCCAGGGTGCCCTGCTGGCTGCCCTGGCCAAAAGGTAACTTCTGACCTGATGCCCTGTCGGAACCAGTTCCGGCTGGTGTTAAATTCAATTCAGCGTCCAATCAGTGTGGACGCACTATTTCGAAATAGCAAAAAGGTATTTCGAAATGCATTTTATATGTAGATGCGTTATTTTTAAATAAGGTTATTTCGAAATAACTATTTCGAAATTAGATATTTCAAAATAATGCTTAAGTGTAGACATACCCCAAGTGAACCTTTCAAATTGGAATTAAAAAAAACCAACAGATTTTATAATAGTTGCTAAAATCATGTGTATAAACTTGCTCCCAGTCTGAACATCAGCAAAAGGAAAGATCAAAGGATCAAATGATATCTAGGACATGGTGATAAGAAGCCCTGGCCACTAAATATATTTTTTGTTTCTTTTTATGCTCTTCTTGCCCAGAATTATTCCTTAAAAGCAAGAATCCATATTTTAAAAATGTCAGGCCTAATTCAAAATTATTATTATTCTTGCTCCATGGGAAAAACTATGTTGCTATGGAGATGGATTGTAGCAAAGGCAAAATATAGATACAGATAGTTTCCCTGGAGGAACTTAACTCATGATATAAGTTAACTACATGAATACCATAAGCCATGTCCAGACATGTCTTGTTTTGGAGAATTCCTGCCTCAAAGATACAATAAAATACCCATGATCTTCCACTATGAGTGGGAACTGCTTTATGAACAAGATTAAACACCTGCAGCAAAAATCAGAGATTAGAACTTTGTTAAGGTAAACAGAAATCTCTATATAGTGGCGCTATTTCGGGATAATGTCCATTATCCCTAAATAGCATTGTGCACATTTTAACAGCACACCTGTTGTTTTGAAATACATTTGAAATAACGGGCGGCTTATTCTGGCTTCTTGTAAGCCTTGTTGCATGAGGACAAAGGAAGACGCTGAAATAGCAATTTATTTGGAAATAAGTGCTGTGTAGACAGCACCAAATTTCGAAATAAGCTATTTGAAATAAACTATGTAATTAGACGTATCCTTGGAGACGTAACTCTCTCCTTGGTCACAGTAAGACTGGCTAGACCCAGACAACTGCCCAGAGTCACACTCACCACCCCCGCTTGCCAATCTCCTTGTTAGTTACAGGTAACACAGAAGAGTTACATTCATACATGTGTAGGGGCTGGGTTAACCTAATTAAATATATCTGCCATGTCAAATCAAACCAAATACCAACACAGTTAAACATTATACTCCCAAGAGGACACAATTTCTGCTGTTCTTCACATTTTTTTATCTGGAGTTCAAGTCTGAAAGTTCTTTCCTCAGCTTGCCTGGCTTTTCTCTTTAATTCAGCAGCTTCTCTCTCCAATTCAGCCATCCTTTCTGCAGCGTCTCTGTCCGCCTTAGTCATTCTCTGCTCGATTAGCAGATGTAACTCTTCAATTTCTTGTTTATATTTAAGTTGCTTTTTCCTCACTGGAACCTGCAAGCTCATTTCTTCTGCAGCATCTGTAGCCACTAATAGGCTGTGTCTACATTGGCATGATTTTGCGCAAAAGCACCTGCTTTTGCGCAAAAACATGCTGCCTGTTTACACTGGCGGGGAGTTCTTGCACAAGAACACTGACGTTCTAATGTGTGAAATCAGTGCTTCTTGCGCAGGAACTATGATGCTCTCACTCAGGAATAAGCCCTCTTGCGCAAATGTTCTTGCACAAGAAGCCAGTGTAGACAGGCAACATGAATTTCTTGTGCAAGAGAGCATCTACACTGGCATGGATGCTTTTGCGCAAAAGCACATGCCAGTGTAGATGCTCTCTTGCACAAATACTTTAACACAAAAAATTTTGCGTTAAAAGTATTTGCGCAAAATCTTGCCAATGTAGACGTAGCCATAGAGATCTCAGTTCCTGATCAGAAGTTTTCTTTGTAAAGGTGATTCCTTTTCTAGAGAACAAATTTTCCAGGGACCTTTTGCATATCGTTGCTGACCCATTGTAGCTGCACTTTAACCAACAAAACTCTCAATCCCAAAATTCAAATTTAGAATCGCGTGAGGTCCTGATCCAAAACTCAATTGACCTGGTTCTGTATATCCTGCCAACTATGCCATTGTAATATACCAAGGTGGTCTGGGAGCACCGCTTAGAGGGTCAAATCAGGGTGAATTACTTAAACAAAGATGGACAAAGAAAAAGATGGAGGTATCCCCAGGATCCTTTTCTAAGCTTGCTCATGCAGAGGGAAATCCACTGTTCTCTTGAGTAATGGTAGCTCCCAAAATGGAGCTGATCACATGATCAACTAACTGTCACACTTTAGGCAAATAGCCATAGTGTGCCTGCTTGTCTACATGTTCCCAGTCAAATTCCTCAGGTGTTTATTGTCAATAATTAAGAACCATTGTCCATTCTGCATTGCTATTCAGCATAGCTAGTTACTGAACAACTACTCCTTACAATAGGTGATTGATGCCTATTGCTGTCTCCCAACCAGAAAACATTTAAAATATAAGTACATGACATTACATACAAAAATCATACAAGTATAAGAATAGCATAGACAGAATCAGCTAAGAATAAGCTTTCTTTAGACATGTTACATAGCCCACTCAGCACAGAATTCGGGGCAAACACATGACAGTGGGTGAAACAGTGGTCTGCATTTTTCTACTAAAATCCAATAACGTGACATAGGTCCATCAATGTCTATTAGCTGCATGGGGACACAATTCCATCCCTAAACCTTCAACTGCCAAAATCTGAACTGTATGCCAGGAGATGGATCACTGAAAATTGCCCTGGGTATGTCTACACTATGAAGTTAATTTGAACTAACAACTGTTAGTTCGAATTAACTTTCATAGGTGCTACACATACAAACTGCTAGTTTGAACATAATTCGAACTATGTAAACCTCATTCTACGAGGACTAACGCCCAGTTCGAATTAAGAAGTTCGAATTAAGGGCTGTGTAGCCCCTTAATTCGAACTAGTGGGAGGCTAGCCCTTCCCAGCTTGCTCTGGTGGCCACTCTGGGCCAAACCAGGGAAACTCTTCTGCCCCCCTCTCAGCCCCGGACCCCTTAAAGGGGCAAGGTCTGGCTACAGTGCTTGTGCCAGGTGCAAGCCTACCAACACCCAGCCAGCAGACCCTGCACTTGGCACGGCATGAGCCATCCACCCGCTGCCACCCAGCCCTCCGCCTCTTCCCGGAACCAGGCTGGCGGCTCCCAGGAGCCTGCCCGGAGCCGCGAGAGGCGGGCGTCGGCCTGGTCTAGTGCAGAGATCGTGGACCTCATCCAGATTTGGGGGGAGGCCTCCAACATCCACGACCTCCACACTAGGCACAGGAAAGTGGCCGTCTAGGGTAGGATAGCTGCCAGCCTGGCCACCAAGGGCCACATGCAAACCCAGGATCAGGTTGGCATGAAAATCAAGGTGGTCCAGTGAGACCCCTGACCCTGAGCTTAGAACATAAGAACATAAGAATGGCCATACTGGGTCAGACCAAAGGTCCATCTAGCTCAGTAGCCTGTCTGCCAACAGCAGCCAACACCAGCTACCCCGGAGGGGATGGACCAAAGACAATGACCAAGTCATTTGTCTTGTGCCATCCATCTCCAGCCTTCCACAAACAGAGGCCAGGGACACCGTTCCTACCCCCTGGCTAATAGCACTACATGGACCGAACCTCCATGAATTTATCTAACTTCTCTTTAAACTCTGTTATAGTTCTAGCCTTCACAGCCTCCTGTGGCAAGGAGTTCCACAGGTTGACTATGTGCTTTGTGAAGAACTTTTGCTTATTAGTTTGAAGCCTGCTATCCACTCATTTCATTTGGTGTCCTCTAGTCCTTCTATTATGGGAACTAATGAAGAACTTTTCTTTATGTACCCTCTCCACACTACTGATGATTTTATAGACCTCTATCATATCCCCCCTCAGTCTCCTCTTTTCTAAACTGAAAAGTCCCAGTCTTTTTAGCCTCTCTTCATATGGACCTGTTTCAAACCCCTGATCATTTTAGTTGCCCTTTTTGGAACACTTTCCAAGGCCAAAACATCTCTTTTGAGGTGAGGAAACCACATCTGTACACAGTACTGAAGATATGGCGTACCATAGTTTGATACTTCCCATCCTCCTTCTTCCCATGGCTTCCCCCTTCCAGCTCCCTCCTCCCAGGTTTCCCCTTCCCCTCTTCTACCCCTCTTCTACCCCCTCTGTCTACTCTCCCACCTCCTTTTCCCAGTCTCCCCAGAGGTTAATCCCCCCCACCCCAGTTTTGTTCAATAAAGAGAGTTTCTATTTTTGAACACACGGGTCCTTTATTTTTTACATCTGGAAGGGGGACTAGGGAGGGGTAAGTGGAAGGAGGTGAGGGAGGAATGGGGTACGAGTCCCCGATGAGGAGGACTGGGGTGGCTCTGTGGCCTCCTCGGGGTGGAAAGCTCTCCTGCAGCCCCCCGATTGATCCTCCGGATGGCAGCCTGCGGCAAGTGCAGCCGGGCTGATGGCTGAGTGCTGTGATGTGCCAAGTGTGGGCACTCAGGGCACTCCAAGACAGGACTTCTTTGCTGTCCCTCATAGAGGTAGACAAGCAAGCGGGGAACCTTGAGAACTGTCTGTCCGAGGTGGGGGTCGGGTCCTTTTAAGCACAGCCCTCGGCTAGCCTGAGACAGCAGCTCCACGCAGTAAGTCCTGACCTGATGCCCTACCAGCACCTGTTCTGGCCAGCCTTAACTTCGGTTCAGGGTTCACTCAATGTGGACATGCTAGTTCGAATTAGCAAAATGCTAATTCGAATTAGTTTTTAGGTCTAGATGCACTAGTTCGAATTAACGTAGTTCGAATTAACTAATTCGAATTAAGTTAGTTCGAATTAGTGCTGTAGTGTAGATATACCCCCTGTTACGTCCATTCGCTCTGAAGCATCTGGGATTGGCTACTGACAGAGGCAGGAATGTGGGCTATATGGACAATTGGTCTGACCTGGTATGACAATTGTTACGTTTTCTCTTTCTCTGTATACACTGTCATCTTTTTATCCTCACTTTAATTCCTAGAACTCTTCCATTTCTTTTCTGTGTGATTTCTTTCCCCTTATTGTGCTTCCTTTCTTCCTCCCCTTTTTCTCTTTGTTGTCTTCAAACAGCTTTTGAGTGTGTTACTAATGGTCTTAAATTTCTGCATTTTCTTTTGCTACAGGTTTCCTCCACAGTTGCTAACTTTTAATTTTGCCCCTTCCACACAACTGTCAAATGAATGCTCTCCTCTATATTACTGCCCCTCTTTTTCCCTTTATAGTTATTCACCACATGTTGGAACCTTTGGCATCTGTAGCATTTCAGAACAGGACAGATAAATGGCATAATCCAGAAACTCTGGTTCCCTATTGTCAGGGCTTGACAAACGGTGGCGAAACCTACTCGCCAGCCACCGGTGAACAGGGCGACTGGCTGAAATTGACTCACCACGGGCGAGTAGATTCAGTGATTTGTCGAGCTGTGCCTATTGTCACTCTTTCTGGCAGAGGCCCTCCTTTATATGTAACTTAAACTGCTGTTGAAGGGTTGCTTTACCTCCCCTCCTGCTGATTTAAATACTTGACATCAATCACCTTATTATTATGAATACCTTCTTATTGTATCTTCAATCATAGCAATCAGAATACCATACACTCCCCTCTAGTTGCGATCAGAAATTTGAGCTACTGACAACTTACTTTCAGTCTTCCTAAATCTTCAACCTTAAGTTGTTTCCCCACTTGTTCTTTGCTTTTACATTCCTCTAATAACTCACCCCATGTAGTTTTTAGCTCTGACTATATCCTCATACCTTTTCTGAATCCAGTCTGCTCCTCTCAGGGGGTTAATATCCCCTGTCAGTGAATTTTCATATAGGAAGGATTTTCCTCATTCTTTGCTACTCCTTCTGGATCAGGAGAGCCATCCTTTTCTTTTTTTCTAACCTTTAAGCATGCCAGCACCTTCTAGGTTTTTTTAAACTAGCTTCAGTATCATTCATTAAATCTTCCATTTCTGTTTGTTCTCTTTCTTTGTGTTATGGAGCAGCTCATTCCTCAGACCAATTACCTCTTCCTCCAGAGCCTGGAACCTGGCTGTCAGAAGTCTCCTTTTGAGCAGACTTTCCTATGTTTTCTAAAGTGGTTACTGGATCGGTGATGCAGACAGACCAGCTCAGACCAGGGGAACAGAACACTGACCACTGTTCTCCATTATTGATCAATGGGAGCTGCAGGAGTGGTGTCTGCTGGCAAGACCAGCATGTGGAGAACCCCGGCTCTGACCTTCTCAGGGGGCTGCAGGGACATGCCAGCCACCTCCAGGAGCACAGCTAACCCTAGGGATAATTACTCCAGACATGACAGGTTGAATGGGCCAATACATACATCTAAAAAGAGATGTTGACTACATTGTTTTTGCCTGTCTATATCCTGTACATAATTAGCCTCAGATTGAAATGTGTGTTAGTGTTTAAATATGAGTTATGTTTACCTATTGGAGACTGGAGTCTTGGAAATGTAAATGAAAGAACATGTTGACTTTGAAGCAAAGGTTGTACTGTGTTCAACAATGGGAAATCTATCGATCCATGCAGTGATAAAAATGCTTGATAGACTATCTTCAGATGTAAGAATGAACCCTGAGAGCAATTCTGAATCTCTAGTCTATTTGGATGCTGTCAGGCAATTTTCTCCTAGACAGGGATCTCCACAGTCATTTAAGACAACCCTGAACAGCTTATGGGAAATTAGCAGGTACCACATCACTGCTATCATGGGGTATGTCTACACTACCCTCCTAGTTCGAACTAGGAGGGTAATGTAGGCAACCCGCACTTGCAAATGAAGCCTGGGATTTGAATTTCCCGGGCTTCATTTGCATAAGCTGGGTGCCGCCATTTTTAAATCCCGGCTCGTTCTAACCCCGTGCCGCGCGGCTACACGCGGCACGGACCAGGTAGTTTGGACTAGGCTTCCTAGTCTGAACTACCGTTACTCCTCGTGGAATGCATTTACCCTCTGAAAACTGGTAGCAAACATGACCCTATTAAACTTTTATCAAGAAGAATGTCCACACAACATAGCAGACACATAGGAAGGCAAAAGAAGATAATAGAATTCATCAGGCATAAACAATATATTAAAAATGATTAAGTCCTCAGTCACGTTGAATTACTATATTCAGAGTAAAACCATATTAGTGTTAGACAGAGACAGTCAGGCCAGATGCTCACTTCTTAATTCTGCACAAACAAAGCCACATTGCCAAATATTTTGGAATGGGCATGTCAGTTTTGTGTGTCCACATCATAAATTTGTAGTGACACTAAATTGTAGCAAATAAAATAAAGGAACATATTTGGGGATTTCCATTTTACATCCAATTCTCCTTCCTTATATAAGACAGACATTGAGTACCATTTGTCTAATTTGAAAGGAGAGATGAGAATAAATAAAATAAACATTCAAAAGAGAAAGCAAATGCTAGGCCATATTCACCATTTTACAGAACTTGCCTTCCCCGGGATAGACATAAAGCACGAACCCCAGTTTTAGAAAATCCTTTTAAAAATAACAGGTGATAACTTAGTGAAATATTTCCCACACTTAAAGAACAATGAAACAATTATTTGGATTTAACAATGAAAGCCAGTTGGCAGAGTCTGGTCTCCACCATGTCCATTTTTCAATCTCATCTAAAATAGGACCTGTAAAGGGAATACATAATAGTACCTGTAGGAATTTTCCTGGTCCTGGAACAATGCTGGAATAGTGACTATGCTTCTATTCCACTTCTTTCTGTCCCCAGTGTAGAGACTTCTGGGAACACAGAGCTCCCCCACCTATTCTGTGCTGCACAGCAGTCCTTGTGGGGTTACTTCATGACTGCGTAAATCAGAGTAGCCCTTATCAGAGGGGGTAATTTCACCACTAGGGCACTCTAACTTCAAGTTACTTTTACCTCCTCATGCTCATCTTTTTCTTCTTGTACTTGGCTACTCTATTCCAGTTCCTAAGAAGTTCAGCAAAATATCTTACTCAGTATGTGGGAAACTGAATAGGAGTTAATTGGAATGACTGATATAAAAAGCTTCAGAGGGGTAGCAGAGTTAGTCTGTAACTGGGAAAACTTAAAAAACAACGATTAGTCTAGTAGCACCTTAAAGACATGTTTTGTTAGTCTTTAAGATGCTGCTAGACTATTTGTGATATAAAAAGATTGCTTTATACCCAGAGGTAGGAGAAGGGTCTGTAATATATCAACAATTAAAAAACAACCATTGTGGGCTACCAAAAATGGAAAGTCCGATGTTTTTCAGACTACGTATGCTATAAATAAAAAAACTATGAAAGGTCTAACCACAGAAAATAGAATATGACAAGGCATACAGTACTATAGTTACCTGATTACGGAAGTGATTGAAAAGGATGCAGTCATATCTAGAAGGACAAGAAATTCTAAACTGATGCAAATGTCTGACAGAATGGAAACCCGTTACAGAGTAGCTTTGAAAGAGGAAGTGACAGCTTGTTGATATATGCTAATTATTAGAACTGGCTAAGAATTTTCCACCAAAATGTTATTTCTGAAGAAAATGTGGATTTCCCCAAATCAACATTTTCTAAGAGTCAATTTTATTTTTGCTAAAATGTCTACATTATCTGTTGAGAGAAATCCAAATCAAATATTTCATTTATGGGGATTGGTTGCTTGGATTGAAACATTTCAGTTTGTTAAATATTGAAAGTTTAGTTTGGGTCAGTTTGACATTAATCTGTGTCCACCTGAGTTCTTGTGATACTTCATAGGAACAGTAATATAGGTAATTCATGCCTCTGTTCTCGCCCATGACATACCATGAACTCTTTTCTAGTTGAACTGCCATTATACATCATGGAAAACCTGTGGGTGTGGTGCATGATGGGAGATATTGTAGTCTTGACAATTAATCTGCCCTAAGGAGGAGAATGGAAGCTTGAAGAATTCGAACTACAGTTCCCATGAGGCCCTATGGCAGGTCAGAGGACTCCTGTATTAATGTCAAACTGACGCATATGGAATAAATTGTAAAACATGTCAAGAATGCTAAAAAAAGTTGGAAACATTTTATTCTGACATTTTTCTAACAAATCAAATATTTTTTCATTTAAGATTTTTTTAATATTTCAAATTTTTGTCTCAACTGAAAAAACTTCAAATGTCAAAATATCAGAATTTTCTGGGGGATGGAAATTCTGATTTTTTATCAGGTTTACTAATCATTAACATGACACCATATGCCCAATTTTCCTCTTACTGATACCATGTCAAATCAGGAGTTGGTCCACAAAGCTCTGAAGAGAATTATACTATTGTAAAACTTGTATAACAGAGGGTATGTCTACACTACCCCGCTAGTTCGAACTAGCGGGGGTAATGTAGTCATCCGCAGTTGCAAATGAAGCCCGGGATTTGAATTTCCCGGGCTTCATTTGCATGAAGCCGGCCGGCGCCATTTTTAAATGCCGGCTAGTTCGTGGCTACACGCGGCACGGAGTAGCTAGTTCGGATTAGGCTTCTAATCCGAACTAGCTGTACTTCTCGTGGAACAGGTATAGGAAGCCTAATCCCAACTAGCTACTCCGTGCCGCGTGTAGCCGCGCGGCACGGGGTTCGAACTAGCCGGCATTTAAAAATGGCGCCAGCCGGCTTCATGCAAATGAAGCCCGGGAAATTCAAATCCCGGGCTTCATTTGCAACTGCGGATGACTACATTACCCCCGCTAGTTCGAACTAGCGGGGTAGTGTAGACATACCCAGAGATAGGAGCCCATGGTACTAACAGTGTGTCTTTGATGCTTTTGAAAATACATACATCTTAGGCTTCCAAATATTTAAAAATGTCACAAACATTTACAAACCTAGTGAGAGAAGTTGATATCTGGTAGTAGATTAATCAAGAGAGCTAGGATAAAGTATAGCAAATTGTATAGGAAGGTAAAATATAATTAGGGAGTGTAGTTAGAGAATAATGGAATGGGATGATATTGAGTGAAAAGACTGAGCATGATCTGAAAATAGTAACTTCTTTAGAACTTGACTGCCTATTATTGTATAAAGAAGGTCAAAAACTTTACAGCAGCAGGCAATTTAGTTACCAGCCTGACCTGCCCAAGGTCAAATGTCAGATCAGTGGCAGAGCCAGGAATACAATCTCTATCTTTTGACTCAGGCTACATCTAGACCACAGGCGTCTTTCAGAAGAAGCCTTTTTTTGGAAGAGATCTTCTGAAAAAACTTCTTCCAAAAGAGCACGTCCACACATAAAAGCATATCAAAAAAGCAATGCGCTTTTGAGAAAGAGAGCATCCAGACTGATTGGACGCTCTCTCGCATAAAAGGCCACCTGGACCCACTTCAGCCAGGGCTTTAGGTCACCATTTGCTTCCCAGTGCTGGTGCCGGAGCCTTGCAGAGACACACGCTTAAAGGGACCCCCTGGACAGCTGTTTCTCTGCTTCTGCTGTGTGCTTGCTACTTCTGTGAGGGACAGCAAAGCTTTAGCAGTGCCTGCTGTGGTTGCCCTGTTCTTTTTTGGAAGCCACAGTTTTTCAAAGGAAAAACTTTGAGCCATGGAGCCAGAGCTGCCCCTGGACATGTGATGACCCCATATGGCCATGCTGCAGTTTTTGCAGCACTTTGTTCCAGCTGCCTTCCTGGTCCTGTATGAGTTGGACCCCGAGCTCATTCTGGGGACACTCTGCCTGGGTGCAGCTGCTCCACTCTGTTGGGGCAGGAAGTCCCACCCCTGGGGGCTTGTACCATCCCATCCTCATACAGCCCTGCTGGTGGGGGGGGCATGCTCATAGGAGGTGGCTCCTGGGGTGTTTGGGGAGGCAGGGCGGGCACCTCCCAAGGGCTCAGGCACCCCCTCTCTCATTCTCTGTTTTGTGTGTTTCTTTGTCTCCTTCTGTAGGTGGTGAGGGCCATCAACTCGATCCTGCTGTGGAGGGTCATCCATCTGGGAGACCTGGATGCAACCATGGCTGGATTTGCTGTCCTGAGGTTCCTGAACTGCAGCGGAGCCATTGATGGGACCCACACCCCGATCTGAGCACCAGAACGTTGAGCAGCCCAGTACATTAATCTCTCCTCTGCCACCGTCTGGCCCCGGCGCTCCTGCTCCTCCTCTGTGGAGATCTCCAGCTGGGTGATCATGGGGGTGTCAAGGCTGGAGTCAATGAGGATGGGTGGGAAAGACTTCCCTCCCCCCAGTATTTGGTGCAGCTCTTTGTAATAGGGCAGGTGTAGGGTCCTGCCCCTGAGCGCGAGCTGTGCTCTGGGGCCAGGATATATCCCTGGCTGCACTCCTTGACTTTATTCCAGACCTGTACCAAGGTCCAGGGTGGGTGTCCGCACTCCATCAGGGACTCGGCCATCTGGCCATAATGTCCACATTGCAGCGCTTGGCCCAGGGATCCTGTAAAGTCTCCTCCTTGCCCCACAGTTCGAGGAGGGACTAGATCTCTGAGGTGGACTAGGATGAGGCACACCTTTTTCCTGGGACCACTGGGGCTGCTCCCTGAGAGGGCCAGGGGAGTTGTGGGGAGCTTGAGGCTGTGCTGTTGCTATACAGGCCTGTGGCAGAGAGAGCTGCATGGTCAGAGTGCTACTCCCATGCCAGCTTCCTGCCACAAGGCTTGTCCGGGTTGCCTGCAGCTTTAAGAAGGGCCAGGAGACAGGAACTGTAGAGTTGTGATTTCTTTGTATGGTGTGCCCACTAGGGCACCTATGCTATTTCCTGGAGGCCTTTTGAAAAAAAAAAAACGTCCTTCCCATCCACATACATCTTTTTCTGAAAGAGCTCTTTTGGAAAAAGGTTTCTTCCTCATAAAATGAGGATTACCGACATCGGAAAAAACCCTCTGTTCTTTCGATTTTCTTTCAGAAGAACGTAATTGTGGACATTCCTCAAGTTTTGTTGGAAAAAGTCTGTTTTTCTGACAAAATTCTGTAGTGTAGACATACCTTCTTTGTTTAGTATCCAAAGAACTGGAGATTTTATGGAAACAGCTGAATAAACAAGTTGAGATCATTTTTTCTTAGAATATTCCTTTTTATTAAAGGGTAATGCTATCAGTGCATTATAAAATGAGAGAGCAAAATTTAAAATATTGTCCAAATAAACAAAAAAGCTGAAATTCTTTTGGTTATATTTTAATAAAGTCTTAAACCTCTGCATCTCACAGAGAATTAGTTCAGCGAACAATGAATAATGTCTAAAACCATATGCTGTAATATTTAGATACAAGAAACCAACGTCAGAACAGATATGAATCTGATAGAGTTGCACTATTTAATATGCTAGAAATAGGGCATCTGAGTGAATCCACTGTGAATATTTATCCTTTTGGCTAAGCCACTGGTAAATGATTGGGTCAGTAGGTATTTCACATTTGGATGTCCTAGCTAAAAAAAGTCACAATTCTGGAAGTAAAAGACCCAAGAAATGATCAAATGGATTCAATTTACATTACCTCTCTACAGAGCTCAGATTGCACAATAGCTATCCAAGATCATAAGCCAAACTCTCCAAGCCCTTTCGCTGGCATCAGATCTCCCCATTCCTCTGTTCACCCTCTGGAGGAGGTCCTCCATCTGTCTCAGCTTCCTCTCCTTCACTTCTTGGTCTTCCTTAAATTTAGCTTCTTTTGTTACAAATTCAGCACCATCCTGTAACTCTGACACCAATGGAAACTCTGTTGTATCTGAAGGAAAATGAGAAACCACAATCTCTTACACCCAATAGACCTTAATCTCTTTCTACATCGACACTTGTCACTACAGTACTGTTAAGTCGTAACAATAACAAATTACAAAAATGTTCTCCCTTCCCTAGTTGTAGGAACAAAACTTAAATGAGTAGGCGAGTATGTATGTGTTTATATAGAAACTATGTATGTGACTAGCTATTGCAAGAACATTAGGCCAAGAGGTGGACTTTGAATTCATTTCTAAACACTGACGTCTGTGGTCATTTCCCTGTCCTACAGGCAGTTCCTGCAAATGTTCTATCTCTGTAGCACTCAGACCTCATGCTATTGGCTGATATGTGCAATAGTTCTATTGGTACCTAGCTGTAGAGGAAGGTAATGGTTGTGAAAACAGAGAGACAATCTTACAGGTATCTCAGGTCAGTCCCATTGAGCACTGAGAATATTAGCACAGAAATCTTTAAATACAATGTATTTAATGGGCAACCAGCTCAGAAGTTGCTGTGTTGCCAAAATAAACGTCTGCAATTATACCCATTGGAGTCATTCAGGATGTGATCATGTTTCACTGAGATGGAGTAATCAAACCTAGAAGTCACAAAAAGATCATTGAAGCTACATTTGTGGGGTCCAGGGAAGTGTTCCCTGTAAGCTGTTGTGACGGGGCAAGGCAGCCCCACACTGAACCTACAGGGCCCAGCCAGGGTTACCTGGCTGCAGAGGACCCTCCCCCATAGCTCTACCGAGCATGCCCGGGCTGCAGCAGGGCTATAAAAGCCGGGGGAACGACTCAGTCTGGGGAGACGGCCGGAGGAGAAGGAATGGGGCAGGGAGCGCCCACTCAGCTGTTGCTGGGGACGCCAGGAGAGGCGGAAAGGGACGTGGCGGCGAGCTGGGGCAACCCCAGCACTACCGACCGAGGGGATACCGGCATGGAGCTCGCAGCCAGCGGGGCAGGTACAGGGGAAGGCACCCCCAGGGACTGGGTAGGAAGTGGCCCAGGGCAGGAGCGGGAGCCGCCTCTCCCGCCCAGAGATCCTTGGTGCGTTTCGGCCGGACTGCCCCGCCGAGGGAGTGACCCGTTACCCGGTCGCCCACAGGGCCCTGGGCTGGGACCCGGTGGAGTAGGGTGGGCCTGGGTCCCCCTACCCGGGGGTGTGCCCTGCTATAACCCCTGAACTACATTGTGGACTTAGGCCAAAGGGCCTAGGCCTTGTTTAAAGGGCCAGCTATAAACTGTATCGTAGTGGTGTTGGGGACTCAGGCGGGAGGTGCCTGCCACAGCTGTGCACATGTGCAGATTCTCTGGAGAGATTCAAATGCCACCCAGCTGATTAGCAGAGTGCCCACAGATAGGTTTTGTGTTTCTATTTGTGATGCACATTTGCACATGCCTTGCTGCACATAAAATTTATTCCACACATGGATGGAAAAAATCTGATCATGGATGGAAAATATTAGAGGGAACATTGGTGCATGGGCTTTCTACCTACAAAAGCAGATGTCTCCCCTAGAGCAGGCTACAGGAAACAACAAAAACCATTTAGCTTCTGCATTCTCCTATATCAGTGGTGGGGAACCTTTTTTGGGTCAAGGACCCATGACCCATAGAAAAATCAGTCGGGGGGGCCGCACACAAGTGTGAAGCAAAAAAAAAAGAAACCCCCCCAAAAACCCACATCAATCCTCAGAGTTGTGGCCCCTGACTGAGAAGGAGAAATACATTGCCCACATTCCCCTCACGCACCAGAGCCTAGTGGGGCCCAGGCTAGTAGATTTTGTGTGTTCCAGCCAAGCGGAGGGAGGGGAGGCCTGAGCCTTGAGGGCCACATCCAGGCAAACCAGGGTCTGCATCCAGCTCTTGGGCCTTAGATTCCCCACCCCTGCCTTATATCATCTCTCGCCCCACTGACGTGCAGTAAAGCTGGTGGTAAAGGGAACAATTCTGTAATAGCTGGACAAGGTGACCTGACAGGTCTTTTCCAACTCTAAACTTGCAGTTATGATTCTATGAAGGTTGTATTTGGTTTTCACTTGGGCTTTCATTTTCTCAAGTGCAAAGCTGTCACCAACCAGTACAGGGTATGAAGAGCACCAGGATGCTATTTATAATATGAGCTAATGATGTCCTTTCCCAGAGGATTTTTCAGGAAGAGCAAACTGTCAGTGCAATTACTGGAAAGCCTACCTTAAAAATATTTCTGATAAGGCAATGCTTGCTCTTCCTTCCTCCCAAGAGACAGGTATCAAAAAGCAAAGCACTTAGATCAAGGGACATTTCATAAACTGGAATAACTAAGCATTTCCAGGAATTAGATACACTGTTGTGAAAAAGGTTTCAAAATTAATTGGACAGAGAAGTAAGGATTTGGAGCTACTAGGTGAGAATGAAGCTAAAGTTGTAGACATAATGAATATATATATCACATCACACTGTGTGGCTGGTTTAAGTGGAGGAGAGAGCTATAGAAATAGAACAAGCTGGAAATATTCTGATGACATGTTTTTCAGGCTCTTAGGGTTTGCAGGTTCCTAGGCAGGCTTCCTGGTGGACTGTCAAGGAACTGGAAGCCCTAGGAATCCTATATCTAATTTCCCAGGGCTGATGGTTTCCCTGCTCCTCAGCAGTACACCAGGCAGGCTGTCCAGAAGCAGAAAGCTTGGAAGCTCAGGGAACCTGGTTGTTTAAAAAAATACTAAACAGATCCACAGTGGGGATATGTTGGTGTTTTCGAAATAAAATTTTGAGGACTTCCAGTTTCAAAGATTTTGTATTTTTAGCCTGTCTCAGGACAAATGTTTGTGTTAAAAAACAAAAACAAAACCCCCAACCCTTTTCTTTCATTCAACTGGAGTCATTTCCGCGCGAGCTCTAGATGGATGACTCATGACAAAACAACCAGAGACAGATGAGAAGAGACAAATCAAAGCAGAGGCTTGAAAGGGGAGGCAACACATCTGAGCTGCTACAGAATCAACTCCCCCCCACCCCTCAAAGTCCTAATTTGATCCATCAATATATAAACTTAAACTACTTTATAACTATCCTCTCTTCCCTTTATCATAATTGTTCTCTCCATCATGCTTTACTGTATTTATCCTGAGACTCAATACTGCAAATACTAGTGACATAGTGGTTACTGCTGTAAGGACATGTCTTCGCTCCCCGTGCCAGAGATCGATGTTCTGGCATTTGATTTAGTGTTATAGACCCATAAATGGATCGCTGAGGGCAGCTCTGGCCAGCTTATGTAGTCCTCATAGATGTGAGGAGTAAGGGAAGCTGAGGGCAACATTTACTCCCGTTGGCCTCCCACAGTTTGGACATTGCCAATCTTGTCTTAAGGTAAGTCAACTCCATCTACATATTCTACATAGCTGGAGTTGCATACCTTAAGCCAACCTTCCAGGTCTGTTATAACTCTGGCCTGAGTGAGCTCACTGGGGTCAATGGGGCTACGTCTACACTGGTGTGATCTTGCGCAAAAACTCTTT
The DNA here is from genome assembly GCF_052426305.1 of Pelodiscus sinensis. Taxonomy (NCBI): domain Eukaryota; kingdom Metazoa; phylum Chordata; order Testudines; family Trionychidae; genus Pelodiscus; species Pelodiscus sinensis. The sequence goes on from NC_143053.1 coordinate 203,715,060, forward strand.
AGTGCAAGAGTTCTTGTGTTAAATTAGTTGTGCAAGAAAGCGTCTATACTGGCATGTGCTTTTCCACAAGAGATGTGCTTTTGCGCGAGAGCATCCATGTCAGTGTAGATGCTGTCTTGTGCAAGAAAGCTCTATGGACATTTTAACCATAGGGCTTTCTTGCGCAAGAAATTCATGTTGCCTGTCTACACCGGCTTCTTGCGCAAGAACAGTTGCACAAAAGGGCTTATTCCTGAGAGGGAGCATCATAGTTCTGGTGCAAGAAGCCCTGATTTCATACAGTAGAACGTCAGTTTACTTGTGCAAGAACACATGGTCAGTGTAGACAGGCAGCATGAATTTCTTGCTTTTGAGCAAGATCGCACCAGTGTAGACACAGTCTGGGAGTAGTCTTTGTGGGTTTGCACCCCTGGATTGTAAACTCCATGGGTCACAGCTGAAATTCTGGCTTTACTGAAGTCAGTGGCAAAACCCCCATTGATTCCAATGGAGTCAGGATTTCACCTCAGATCTTAGTTTCTACTTAAAGTGCAATTTGCATGTGAAGTTCAATTTAGATTTTACAACTGGGTAACCTTTACAAAACTCTGATCTATGAGCACATACTTTCCCCCATGACTGAAAACGATAAATATTTGAAAGAAAAGGAATACTTGCATTTAAAGTAGGGCTGTCAATTGACCTGCGTTAACGCCTGTGATTAACACAGGACAGGATTAACGTGTTAATTTTTTAATGCATTAATCGCAAGCATTAATGCTGAGCTGCGCCTTTGAAGTGCCACTTCAGCGCTTCAAAGGGGCAGCGCAAGCAGTGCCGAGGATCAGCTGGAGCTGGAGCTGATCATGGGCTCCATGCAGTGCTGCCCTGTTGAAACGCTGCCACGATGTTTCAAAGGAGAGGCGCTTGTGATTAATCGCACAATTAATCACGATTACATTTTTTAATTACTTTACAACCCTAAAAATTATGCTGGAAATATTATCCGAAACCTGTAAAGTGGTTCTGTAGGATGGTACAGGAGTGACTATTGGAGGGGCGTTCTGTATTTCACTGTACTTTTAAATATGACATTAACCAAAATGAATTTTTGTATGTATTGTTCCTTATTACCTGAGAATGGCATGTTTGAGGGACCTATTTAATGAAGTTATGGGAATAATTCTGTGAACTTCTGAGCATGTCCTGTCAGGTACTGAGTGCTTTCAATTCCCATTGCCATTAGTGAGAAGTGGCACTTGGTTAGTGTGTTGCCTGCATTTTGAGATGGATTTATTTCTGTAGAAACCCACAGGAGAGGGATAAGAAGAAACAATTAGGTACATTGAATTTTGTTTAATAAATGGCATGGAATGTTCAGGGAACTTTTTACAAGAAAACAATGTAAGCTGTGATCTCTGAAGTTAATGTCTTTGAAGTGTAGAATACAATTGTCTTGGCATTTTAAAAACGATTTTTTCAGAAGAACAGCTAAGCCCTGCAGAGAGAGACATAGAGAGAAAGAAAGATGTGATTACTCAGGGCTGATGGAACTGAGAGGATGCCAGATTCAGCATAGATACTGCTCATTGTACTGACTTCAGATGCTCTACATCGGTGGTAAATTTGTCCATGTGAACTGGATTTCTAGTGACAACGAATAAAAAGGGTTGTAAGTTTTCCTTAAAGCCTTGCAAATAAAACACCTGCTTTCAGAAGAATAACACAGAAAACCCAATCAAGGCTGCATAACATCGTGTCATGCTACATTTTGGATCATTGAGGATGTTTTTCATCAAAATCTTTTGTAAACTTTTCTTGCTATAGGTCTGTGAAAGGGCACTATACACAGTAGTACTGTACCCAGTTCACTGGAGTTCGATATGTAATAACCCTACATATAGTTTAATAAGCCTAGAGAAAACCAACAGACACAGGCCGGACTTGCAAGGAAGAGAAAATTCCAAGTAGTGGGCAGTGAAGCAGGCAGTGCTAGACCAGGGACACATGGAGCAGAAGGAGGGCAAAGGCTTGGATGACTGTGAGGAGGAATAAGCCTTGGACAAGGCACAGAATGAAGAACCAACCGAAGAGAGAGAGGAAGCCTGGGTGGATGAAAGTACCCCAAGAGTCCGGAACCAGGAACAAGGTAAGCAAAGAGAAGGGAGGAACCCTGATATTCTGGCTGTAGGGAGGCAATTCATGAGGGACAGATTCAAGCCAAAAGCAAAGTAAACTGGAGGAAAGACTATGGAATATGATTTATGTGATTTCAATGGGCCAAAAAAGAGCTGTGGGAGAAACTTCCAGCCTGTGTGTACTTTGTGCACGTGGAAGGAATAAGCACCTCACTGCTGGCCCATATAAGGCCAGTCTTAAAGGTGTAAGACCTCCCAGTAAAAACTATGGTTGTCAAGTGATTTAAAAATTAATTGTGATTGACTGTGCTATTAAACAATAAGGGTACGTCTACACTTGCACCCTAGTTCGAACTAGGGATGCAAATGTAGGTGACCGAATTGCTAATGAAGCAGGGATTTAAATATCCCGCGCTTCATTAGCATGATCTCACCAGCGTGGTAGTCCACTCAACAGCTGTTTTTAAAGTGAAAGTGCGTGCCAGGACGCGTTAATTCGAACCAAACCCTTTGGTTCGAACTAACGTTACTCCTCAAAAAATGGAGGAGTAACGTTAGTTCGAACCAAGGGGTTTGGTTCAAACTAACGCGTCCCGGTGCACACTTTCACTTTTGAAACAGCTGTTGAGCGGAGTAACATGCCGGCGATATCAAGCTAATGAAGCGCTGGATATTTAAGTCCCCGCTTCATTAGCAATTTTGGTCGCCTACATTTGCATCTCTAGTTCAAATTAGGGTGCAAGTTTAGACTTACCCTAATAGAATACCATTTACTTAAATAGTTTGGATGTTTTCCATATTTTCAAATATATTGATTTCAATTACAATACAGAATGGAAAGTATACAGAACTCACTTTATTTTGTGTTATAAATATTTGCACTGGCAAAAAAATTAAACTATTTTTTTTTCAATTAATACAAGTATAATAATGCACTCTACCATGAAATTTGAACTTACAAATGTTAAATTTATGTTAAAAATCTACATTGCAAAAAACCTTTAGAACCTACAAGACCATAAGTAGGTGGAAATAATTGATTTTTATTCACAAATGTTTTTATTTAAGCACATAAAAATTGTGATGTAATTTTTTTTTACCAACTCTATGAGTAAAATGACATACTGAAAGTCATACAGAAAGCTGGGAGCAGAGCTGAGGAATTGAATCTAGATTTTCTAAATCCCAATCTAATATCTTGTTCACAAGATCAATCTTTCCTCTCAATTCTGTATTTCCAAATTTTATACCCTCAAAAGTTCACAGAAGTGTGGCTTGCTCTAATTGTATTTATTTTTATTCTTCCTGAAAATTATGAAACTAACAAAAGAGCAACTTTTGAAGAAAATAAACTTTTGGGTAATGCACAGCTGGATGTCTCAAGTTAATCTTCATCAGAAAGGGCAATATAGCCAGAAGGGAAATGTGTGTTTATTGCATTAGACGTCAGCAGAAATACTGATGAATCTGAGATACACAAGCACCAATTTAAAAATTACTTGATCTAATTAGAAAAACAAAAGAGAAGCATTTGGTTTTCCCAAGCTAAAACATCATTCCTCCTCAATTCTTCTTTTTTCATTTCACTAAAAATAATTCTTAGTTCAGTGAATGGTCATAGCACAGAGTTCAGAGGCCTACATGTAATAACCATGGAAAGGAAAAAACAAAGTTAGATTTTTCTGTAAGTTAAAAATCGCAATAAAATTCTAACCACTTATGATTAGGTTTTTCAACTATTTATTGTTGTTACTTTATAGAGCAGTCATTTCAATGTCTTTAATACTTTACACATTCACCTTAATGATCTTATCAATATGGGATAACATAAATATACTTTTATGCATGTTTTTCCAGTATCCACTTCCATTAGCATTTGGATTAATTCATGTGTGTACTGAGTGGTTAATTTCCTTTTTCTTTGGGCCTGGCTTCAGGAAAGCACTTAAGTGTTTCCTTTAATCACATACTTATGTATAAAGTTAAGTTAAGTATGTTCTTTGCTGAACTGGGGTATTCAAACAGAATAAAGGGGCTGAGATTTGATATTGTTGAAAAATTGTTAGTATTTTAATACAGTGTAACAGATGCCACGTGGAATGTTGCACAGAAGATGTGAAGTGACATTTAACTTACATGAGTTATATGCAGAATTATTTGAATCTTGAAATTTTAATTGTGATCTGCATATAAATAGTGGAAATGGGAGTTAACAGACCCATTTTTAAGAGAGTGCTATAACATCTTTTACACTCATTTCCATTAACAATCAGTGATTTGTACTTTAAAAGCTTTGCAATAAAAAACCTACTATTAAAGGACTTTATTACACACACACAAAAATGCTGGAACCTCACAGTAGTTTTATAGTGGAATAAATTTTGCTCCAGAAGTTACTACTTTGCCAGCTTTTTGCTGGGGAGACAGCAAATCTTTCTCTATGAAATACAAGGTTTGGAACACAGTACACTTGATCAGCTGAAAAGAATGTGCATTTATGCAGACCAAGTAAGTAAACTACATTTTGAAAGAATGAAAATCACATTAAAAATGCATCTTATATTTTAGTCAACAAATCAATATATATTATAAATGAAGGATTCATGCTGGTGACTAGATGTAGAATTAAATAACATGAATGAAAACTTGATATAATATTTTCTGGAGGCTTTTAGAAATTTCAAAATTAATATAAAAGGGTTTTATTTTGATATTTTTAATGTTATTTCAAAATGTACAATATGGATGCTAAATTTAGCTTCTTACCACTACATCACTGAATGTAACGTCTGTTTACAACCTCAAATAGTTCTGTTGACATTATTGAGGTTGCTCATGTGACTAAGGTGACCAGGCAGATTTTGGCCATTTAATACAAAGCAGTTCAAGCCCTTTAATACGAAGCCATATCCTGCAGAACTTTCAGATGCAGAACTTCCTTTGCAGAGACAGAAATCAGCAAAAACACTGCAGGGCATAAAACCAGATCGGGTCTTTGAGAAAATCACAGGAATAAACTGGCATAGCAAGGAGCTAACTTTGGTAAATAATGGAATGTTGTTTGATAGCCTGTAGCCATTAGAAGGTCTATAAGAAGCAGCTCCCAGAGGCACCATTTCAGAAGCAATTGCTAGGGAAAAATGGGGGGTAGGATGGGGAAAAAGAAAAAAAAAGTGAATGTTTGTTGGCAACATTGAGCTACACAAAGTTGATCAGGAGCCTTCAGAAAGGAGTGCGGCTTTATGGACTCCAGAGGTCTGTCTAACCTGCATGCTTGAGCCATGGACAGCCTATAAGGGCTGGGCCAGGGAAAAGAAGGCAGACTTACCAAGCCAAGAATCTTACTGACATATAATGTCACCTAATTGTAGGCCCAGGATAGCTTGCATAAAGCCTGGGTCCAGGCAGACCGGCATGCACTGAGTTCAGACAGCAGGAGACATCAGGTCAGTAGTAAGAAAAAAGACATGGGAAAAAAAGTTGTTGTTCTCAGCCCTGATTAAATGAGTTGCTTGTGTTGAATACCTTTAGGAAAGTCAGCATCTTAATCAGAAATTAGGGGGGAAATTTTCCAAGGTACCCACAGCAGTTGGACATCTGTCTCTTATAGACTTATCGAGAGTGCTGGGAATATAACGGCTACGGTGAAAATCACCAATTAGAATTCTTTTTATATATTTATCAGTCTTGAAATGTTTGAATTTTGTGCTTTGATGGAAAGTTTCTAGGAAGATATCTGACTTCATCTTTTCAGAGTTCCACCGCTACGCCCACATCTCAGCAAGTGAAAGCACACCAGACTTCAGCAGCACTTGATCAGAATAGCACAACAGTAAAATGGTGACTTTCATTTTTAAGAGAACCTCTCATGATTTAGAGCTAATTTCTGCACTACATCAGTGAAGCTCCACTGGTGAAGACACGCTATTCCTACAAGAGAGCACTCTACTATCAGCATAATTACACCACCTCTGCAAGAGGCAGAAGCTATGTCAGCAGGTGAACATCTCCCATCAAGTGAGTACTGGAGTGGACAGCACTTAGGTCAATGTAAGTGAGGTCACTCGGGCTGTGTCTAGACTACAGGCTTCTTGCGCAAGAAGCTTTTTTTGGAAGAGATCTTCTGAAAAAACTTCTTGCAAAAGAGAGCGTCCGCACTGGAAAAGCGCATTGAAAAAGCGATGTGCTTTTTTGAAAGACAGTGTCCAGACTGCCTGGACTGACTGCAATCACTTGCATATAAGCAATGATTGCTATGGACAGAATGGCCACCAGGGCACGTGTGCTTTTTCCTCTTCCCTCTTCTTCCGAAAAAACTCCCTCTTCCCCATCCACACACCTTTTTGCGAACGAGCTCTTTCACAAAGGGTATGTCTACACTACCCTCCTAGTTCGAACTAGGAGGGTAATGTAGGCATACCGCACTTGCAAATGAAGCCCAGGATTTGAATTTCCCGGGCTTCATTTGCATGAGCGGGGAGCCGCCATTTTTAAAACCCCGCTGGTTTGAACCCCGTGCAGCGCAGCTACACGGGGCTCGAACTAGGTAGTTCGAACTTGGATTCCTATTCCGAACTACCGGTACACCTCGTGGTTTTAAAAATGGCGGCTCCCCGCTTATGCAGATGAAGCCCGGGAAATTCAAATCCCGGGCTTCATTTGCAAGTGCGGTATGCCTACATTACCCCGCTAGTTCAAACTAGTGGGGTAGTGTAGACATACCCAGAAAGGCTTCTTCCTTGTAGAATGAGGATTACCAAGTGCACAAAAAGCCCAACGTTCTTTCGATTTACTGTCGAAAGAATGCACTTGCACTGTGGATATAACTCAAGTTTTGTCGGAAAAATGGCCATTTTCCTGACAAAACTCTGTAATCTAGACATAGCCTCAGGGAGGTGACTTTTTTACACCCCTGAGCAATGTAAGTTACATTGACTTAAGTAGTAGTGTAGGCAAGCCCTTAATAATTTCCCAGTTGAACCTGCAAATATGTGATGAAACTAACTCTAAGGTTACATCTAAATTACATACCTTTTTCGATAAAGGTAATCTAAATTAGATGTATCGAAATTGTAAATGAAGCTGGGATTTGAATTTCCCGTGCTTCCTTTACATAATGGTGGCCGTGGCTTTTTTTTTTTGAAAAGCTGCTTTTTGGGAAAAAAAAAAAAAAAACATGGTCAAGACGGGGTTTGTTTGACAGTAATGCCCCTTTTTGAAAGATCCTGTAAACCTCATTTTTTGAGGTCAAATTATCAAAACTGAAAGATTACCAGATCTAAACATCCCAAAGTTAATAGAATTTCTGGCTGTCTTGCGAACTCTTTTTTGTTAACTTATCTTTTCATATTCAGACACCACATGTACTCTCAAAGGATTGGAGCAGTGGTTTTCTTTCATCTTCTGAAGATATTCAAAGCAGCATTTCTGTGTATTATTTTTGTAATAGCCAGCAGTTTAAATGAGGTAAAATCCATGGGTTTTTCCCTTGCTCAGTTCATGTAAGCGTGGTCACGTATTAATGTAAAAGACTGTAATGCTGCTCTAGAAGCCCTAAGAATAGTTTGGTGGTATCTGCATTTCTTCTGTTTTAACAGAGTTGTTCAAAAAATTGATACCCTGGACCACAATGCCCTCTTCTGTGAAGAAATCCATTGAAGGAAAGCAGAGAATCAGGAAACCTTGAGAAGTTTCTGGAAAATAGTGTCCTTAGTGAAGTAGTTTGAAACACCAGAGAGTACAGAATTAGGGGAGTTTGAGGCCTCCCCATGATCTGCAAATAAAAGGCCTCCTATAGTGGCGGGGAAATAACATGTGATCATGTAATTTAATGAGGGTGAATTAAACTTGTATAGGCAACTTTAATTCTGGCATCTAATTTCTGAGTACCTAACTTTGCAACCTCAATAGCAATTTTAAAAAAGAAATAATAAAAAGAGACCGGTATTGGGCATATTGAGTCACTCCCATCTTTCATTGGATGGAAGGGGACAACACCAGATATTACTTGATGGGGACTAGGAGGAGATACCTTCTTATAATTCTGGGGCCCATTATGACACTAGCCGTGCCTCATGGACCCTTTGTGTCCTTTTTGAGTTACAGAAAATAAGGAAAATAAGTCCAGAGGGGCTTTTTTTCCCCTATTTTCAAATAATCCTCTTGTATGTCTCTGACCTTTTAGAGTATTATCCTCAGTTAAATTGAAGCGGAAACTTTGGAAGTGCTCCCATTGCTAGGGATAATATCCTTGCTAAAATAGGTTGTACAATTAAGCACTGAAATTTGAAAGAGAGAGGGTTGCTTTTCTATGAAATTGTCTTGGAAGTTGATTGTATTAAATCAGACATTCTCTAAAAATGCCTTTTTTTTTTTTTTTTAGTTTTCAGTCCACAAGAAAATTCATTCAGCTCTTTGACTTCTTTTGGGTTCTTCAGCTTTTAATTTTATATATTTTTCTCAGTGATAACAGATCATTATTGCCACCAATCGTGACTGATGCTCTTGATGACAAATAGCTCACTTCAGCATGGAAATATGATTTTGGCGGGGGGGGAGGGGAGGAAGAACTGAACTGTGCTCACTAATAAGGGTCTGAAACATCAGTCCCTTAGTAACTTGAAGCCATCTAATAATATTATCAGCAAAATTTTCTATAGCTAAGTGAGCTAATGATAATTATGGATGTATGTTAGTAAAAGCAAACTCTCCCATAGTCTTTTGTGTGTATATAACTCTTATTAGCATCCGAATGGACACATGCAAGGAGGTGTGTGGCATATACAAATCCAGGGTTTAACTAGTCAAGCCATTTGGATGCAGTCCCAAGCCCACCAATGGGGGAGGGGCGAGGAAGGAAGGGAAGAGGGAAATTCCACAGGAGCCTGGCGTTTCAAAGGGGCCTGGAGCTCACAAGCCACCACAGCAGCTGCTTTGAAACACCCAGGGAGGTGCTGCTCCTTGTGGCTCTGAGGGCTGGGAGGGAGAGGCTCAGTGTTGCTCTCTGGGCGGTGCTCAGGAATGATTGTCCTTGGCACTGCTCTGTCTGCCAAGGCTCTGCCCCTTCCAGGGGCATGGAACCAGCCCTCCCCGCCTCCCGGGGCCCGCTGTGGCTGTTGGCCAAGCTGTGCGGTCCTGCATTGATGCAGTGCAAAGCAGCTACATTACCTGGAGCTCTCAGTCGGCCATTCCTTCTCAATGCAACTTCTCATGTCTCTCTTCAGGGCTGACTGCTTGGCTACTTTCACTGTTTGTTGACACGTGAGATGGGGAGTATGGCATCCTCAAAACCACATACAGGGCATAAACTGTGACTGTGCCTAGCTGTGTGTGTATGCATGCCAGCATGTGTACACACCCTGTGGTGATTTACAGCAGTGTCTGACCCCTAGTCCAAGTGCAAAATGAAAGGGAAATGTGCCAAAAATTTGTTTACTGAACAGCCTATTGTATATCTGTTAAGGCTGCTTCAGTTGCTCAGTTGGAGAGTCATGATAATCTGTGAATAGAATTAAAGGGATATGTCTTAAAATAAAATCGGTAACTTTATTAACCTGGCAAATTAATATATGATGCCTAGAGTACTGTCAGTGCCAAAGCCTTTGCACTACAATTTTAGCCATACAATTAGCACTAATGTTTAGACTACTGACTTCCCTCTACCTTAAAGTTTTGTACTCTTGACCATCACCATAGGATCTGAGTGTCTTTCATATAAAATGCTTTTCCTGGTGAACTCTGAGTCTGTGGCTGTTCTCTTTCTTTGGGTTATAAAAAGATCACAAAGGGTATACCTCCTTGGGGTAGGTAGGTTTTTGTTATTTTTCCCCCCACAATAGGGGCAAATAAAAGGGACTGATGTGAATACCATTCTGTTTATGGTGGAAAAACTGTGTTTTTTTAAAAAAAGAGTTTTGCAACATTTCCAAATGGTGGTGAGAGTCTTTTTTTAATTTAATGTCCTCTGGAAGTTTGTTTCACAGCCTCTCAATCACCTACTTCATTCTGGCCTCTGTGATCTGCATTGTTCCAGAGGAGCACAACTGTCTTGATGGTTCCTAAATATATATATTTTTTCCCCTCAGGCCCGATTTTCCTAAAAATGTTCATCTTGCCATCTACAATAACTCTAGCAAAGTTTCATTCTAATCTGTCCTTTACATGTGCAAAAACTTCAATTCTGTTTGTAAATCAGATAGTTAGCCTGTTTATGTATATGATTTCAGTGTTACGTGTAAAGAACAATCAAAACCATAGGCATGAAAACTTTTGGGCTCAAGTCTTTAGGCTGTTTTTGAAAATTTGGCCTTTAATCAAGTGATTTGTCAAAATATTTATGATTAAGGGAAAATCCAGATGTGGAACTTAATTTAGTCCAAGAAAAGAACAACAACTCAAAATATATGACTGGAAAGTCTCCTAAAGAGAGCAAAAAAAAAATCCTTGGACTAACGATAGTACTGTATATCACTCTTTCATATGGCAGATTAACAAGCATAAACAAATTCCAGAGTATTAACAGAAGCATGGAAGCATGCAAACCTTGTAAATGAACAGACGTGGGGCCCGGTCCTGTAAAGCACTGAGCACTTTTAGCTCCCACTGATGTCAATGGGAGTTTAAGGCATTTTATCACCTGGCAGGATCAAACTTTGATGCAGTCAGCACAGTTTAGGGCTGTCAAGCGATTAAAAAGTTTAATCACGATTCATTGTGTGATTAATCGTGTGCACTGCCCCTTTGAAACGCAGCAGTGCGTTTCAAAGGGGCAGCACTGCGGGAGCCCAGGATCAGCTGGAGTCCGTAGCTGACTCTGGCTCGGTTCAGCGCTGCCCCTTTTAAAGGCTGCCCCGGTGCACTCTAGCTGATCCTGGGCTCCATGTTGCGCTGCTCCTTTGAAGCACTGCCCCGGCGGCTCAAAGGGACAGTGCATTAGGATTAGTGCCCAGCTGATCCCTGGATCCACCTTGCGCTGCCCCTTTGGAGGTCCAGACTGGCGCTTCAAAGAGGCAGCACTGCACAGAGCCCAGGGTCATCTGGGGACTCCAGCTGATCCCTGGCTCCTAATGTGCTGCCCCTTTGAAGCACCTGAGCGGTGCTTCAAAGGGGCAACCCAGCATTAAAGCCTGAGATTAACACATTAAAAAAATTAACACATTAATCCTGCCCTGCGTTAATTGCAGGCGTTAATGCACATCAATTGACAGCCCTAATACAGTTATATCTAGAGGATGGGATTTCCCAAAAAGGGACCTAGATAATTACCTAAAACACTGTACTGGTCAATAATAGGAAGAATGCTCCAGCAGTTAGGCACTAACCTTCAATTTCAGACCTCTTGTTGTGTCTAAAATTTCTGACATGCCCTTTGGCAAGTCACTTATTCTCTTTGTACTTTCATTCCCATAAAATTGGGACAAGAGCACTTCTGCATATCAAAAGGGTGTTGTGAGGCTAAGCCCATGAAGGACTGGGAAGCATACAGATGCTACCACAATGGGGAGCACAGTAAGCAAAAATTACACTGTTATTGAAACTTTACAGAGTGCTGTGTATCTTCACCATATTTTTCTTCACTTGAGAAAGAGGACAATAAAATCATATAAATTACAGGAACAAAAAAGTTAGTCTGCAGACTTTAAAATCCAGACACTGTGTTTCAGCTGAATTCAGCCATTGAATTTAAGTTAATGTTTGGCCTGCTAACATGTTAAGCTATTTTTAAATGACATGTCCTTACAAATTTGCTTAGTCTCCTCATTTTTTAAAGCTATAAATTACAGCTATAAATAAAGGATTGAGCAGTTTTTTCTTTCCTTTCTCATCCCCTCCTCCTTCTGACACTACCAGTATCAATCATTCCAATACATTAATCAGAAATATTAAAAGTTGGATTCCATTTTAAAGGAGCACCCTAGTCCACTCCATGTACGTGCATGCGCATGCGCGCGCACACACACACACACACACACACACACACACACACACACACACACACACACAGAGTTTGTTCAATTTCTTTGCCAGTTTCTTAATTTTTACATGCAAGGCCACTTAGTCTATCATGCCTAAATAAAGCATTTTCTAAAAGTATGTTGATGTATAGACAGTAGGTGGGTATTTTTATTTAGATCTGGGGAAAACTATCCCACAGCTGTTTGACATGTTAAGACTTTGTAAATTCTATGCATGTTTCTCAATGATTTCCAGATGAAACCTGCTGAAAAGTAAAAAAAAGTTTTCTAACAGACAGCCAATTAAACTCTATCTGGAACCCATGTCAAACTGTGTCCTTTCAGGCTTACTTAGAATCAGAAACTGCTACAGCTGGAACTCAAGTTAACAATTCTGCACATGATACATGAGCCAATTTAGAATCTAGCTCACTTTCTCAGAGCTTGTTGAGTCTTTTATTTATTATGTTTTGTACTGTGGTAGCCCACTTGCTTCTGGGTTTTAGGGCATTATTATGCTAAGTGTTGAAAACACATATACTCATAGATAAACTCTGTCCCAGGATGCTTACAAATATACAGGGCTTATGAGTGAAAAGTTTTTAAAAACTCAGGCATAAGGGCTCAGTTGGCAAAGGCTTCCCCAGCCACCCGATCTGTGTGTAGACTGCCACGCTGTGCCGGATCAACTGTCGTCGGCACAGCGCAGCGACCATGTTTATTTTAATGAAGCGGGGATTATTTAAATCCCCGCTTCTTTGCCTATGCCGGGTAAACTAGTTTACATGGCTCCGTCGATGGATCCATGTAGCCTAGACATACCCTGTGATGCTAACCACGTGCACACAGCCTTATATATGTCACTAAAATAAGTGCTTGTAATATTGAATATATAGACCTGTTGGGCAAAAAGTTGCTATTTTTATATAGTCACGTGTATTTTCATGTGCAAATTTTATCATTTGTCTATATGTGTTAAAATGTGTGTGAAAATGTACAGAATGAATGTATTAGTTAACTTATATTGTGTCACCACCATGGAATGATATGTCCCGGGTCTGAAGTTCATTCATGAGTAATCTGGCTTTGCACAAAGGACGGTTCATTGTTTGAGGGCAGAATACCGCCTCCCCCCACCAAGCCTACAGCCTACAAGATGACAGAGCCCCTCTGCTGCTATTCCACTCAGTATATGACATAGATGGTAAAGTTTGATAGCAGCTAGCATCTGTGGGAGAGTGAGGAACAATAGGGCTGGAATATAAATTCATGACTGCTGCACATTCCAGGATTGCCAGCTTTTGCAATTTTATTGCAAGTTTGGCAATATTGGGAAGGTTTTTTTCTAAAGCTCCAGCTACTGGAGCTAAGTCATTAGGAAGCAGTGGCGGATTTCAGATTTTGGAAGGGGCGGGAGGTGACCTATGCATACTGTGATGTGGGAGAGGGAGAGACTGAAAGCATGGGGAGTGGCAGACTGAGGACAGAGGCTTCAGCAGTGTTACTGAGCTCACTCAGTATAAGCCAAGCACCAAATGGGGGAAGAGGGGGATCAACCCCATCCGCCCTTCCACATCACACATCGCCCCTATCCAGGGTCTAATGAGGCACCGGAAAACTGTATTTTTTTGGCAGACAACTTAGCAGTTAGCTGACAGGAGCACTATATCTAAATCCTATATAAGAGAAAGAAAATTAAATAAATGTTAGACCCACTCAGCTCTAACACTAGCATATTCTGACATTTTGTGACAAGTCACATAAGGGACACTGGCTAGCCTTAACATTTTAATATATATTCTTACTTTGTTACTAACTCTGTGGAGAGAGAAAGACCCTGTCAGGATTCCTGAACTGTATCTCAGATCTGGAAGGTGAGTGGGTGGGCTCTAGTGGGTTACAGCAAGGGGGCAGATGCATTTCAGCTCCATATAAGAACATCAGAATGGCCATACTGGTTCAGATCAGTGGTCTTCCTAGCTCTGTTTCCTGTCTTCTAACAGTAGCTGATGGCTGCCGCTTCAGAAGGATTCATCAGAACAGGTAATCACCATGATCCATCCCTGGTTGCCCATTCCCAGATTCTGGCAAAGAGAATCTAGGGACACCATCCCTACCCATTCTGGCTAGTAGTCATTGAGGGACCTATCCTCCTTGAACTTATTTTGTTCTTATTGGAACCCTGTTATTGTTTGGGCCTTTCCACCATCTCCTGGCAAAGAGTTCCACAAGCTGACTGTGAAAAAATAATTTATTTTGTTTGTTTAAATCTGCTGCCTATAAATTTAATTGGGTCAGCTTCTTGTGTTATGTTAGTGAATGAATTCATAATATTTCCTTATGCTATTTTTCCACACCGTTTATGACTTTTTTGTCCTGCATTTTGCTTCAACTACCCCAGACTAACACGGCTACATTTCTATCACTATGACTTTCTAGACATCTAACATATCCCCCGACTCTTTAGTAATTTCTTTTCCCAGATGAAAAGTCCCAGTCTTGTTCTCTCCTCAAATGGAAGCTGTTCCTTACTCCAAATAATTTCTATTGTCCTTTTTGCACCTTTTCCCACTCCAATATATCTTTTTTTAGATGAGGTGACCAGATCTGCATACAGTATTCAAGATGTGGGCATACAATGACTTTATATAGAGACAATAGGGTATTTTGATTTATTACCTATTCCTTTCCTAATGATTCCCAATATTTGGTTAGCTTTTTAGTTTTTAGACTGCCACTGCACATTGAACAGATAGTTTCAGTGAACTGTCCACAAGGATTCTAAGATCTCTTTCTTGAATGGTAACCGCTTTTTTAAACTCCGTCATTTTTGTATCTATAGTTAGAATTATATTTTTCCATGTGCATGACTTTGGACTTATCAACTCTGAATTTTATCTGCTGTTGCCCAATCACCCAGTTTTGTGAGATCCCTTCGTAACTCTTTGCAGTCACCTTTGGATTAGTCACTGTTCACCCCTTTTTCAAGAACATTTATACATTTAACAACAGTGATCGGAATGCAAATCCCAGCAGCACAGCACTCATTCCTACTCTTTTCCCCCCTATCTTTTAAGTACAGCATCCGGCAATGTTTTCATCATGATCTAATGATCCTTCAATTACTTGAACACCCCGCCTTTTGTTACTCTTAATCACCTGCCTCCCTCTTTTTATAACAAACTCCTTGCCCCACAGGCAAAGCTGCAAGCAGCTCAAACTCTGTTGCGTTTAAGAACTGCCTCTGGAGTCAGGGTATGGGCTTTAAGCAGAGCTCAAGTATCCAGGGGGTTCCAATCTCGAGGGGAGGCTACTGTCCCCCTTGGCCCCATAAATGGCACACTTGATGGGGAGAATCTTAGCTTTAATTTTATATATATAATAAATTCCATGATAACATGGACCCTAAAGGCTCAAAAGCAGAAGGCAAAAAGAGCCAAACATTTTATTATTTTAATAATTTTATGATTTTTAAGTTAATCTCATGATTTTGGGTTAGAGAGGTCTAACTCATGAATTTTGAATGGCTGGGTTTGACAGTACTGCCCTCTTAGTAGAGATTACAACAGTAAACTCTGTGTTTCTGAACAGGTGATCTGCGGCAAAGCCCTGGGAAGTGAGCAATCATTAGAAAAGTTTAGTTGTTGGATGGGTTTTTATTATTGCATTTTTAGTAAAAGTAAATTTTGAGTTCTGTGGGAGTTAATGTGCTTATAAAATCATAGACTCATAGAACACTAGAACTGAAAGGGACCTCAAAAGATCATCAAGTTTAGTCCCCTGCACTCATGGCAGGACCAAGCACTGTCTACTTGTATAGAAAAGAAAACACTGTACAGTTTTGTGTCCCCACAGCCAGATGAGCTGCCTCCCAAGCCCATAGCAGCCATAAGATCTGGATCATCCTGTGCAACTCCAGGGACAAGGGAGCTTGTTTTCCCTTCCCCAGCTCTGAAGAAGTTCTATGCCCCACTGTTTGCGAGATTGTGACCCTGCTCCCTCCACCCCCTTCTCCCACTCCACTCCCCCATGTCTCTGGTTTAAAGTAATAGAGACTGGAATGTATAAATGGCAGATCATGCTATAACAAATACATAGCTATCTACAAGTTCATAGTTGAGTAAATACTGCACACTATAATCACTCACATTTCTTAGTGATAGAAATGTAGCCATGTTAGTCTAGTGTAGCTGAAACAAAAAACAGGGCTATGTAGCACTTTAAAGACTGACAAGATGGTTTATTAGGTGATGAACTTTCGTGGGCCAGACCCACTTCCTCAGATCAAATAGTGGGTCTGGCCCACAAAAGCTCATCACCTAATAAACCATCTTGTTAGTCTTTAAAGTGCTACATCGTCCTGTTTTTTGTTTCAAATTTCTTAGTAACTCTGGTGAGAGGACCCAGCTTCTTCTGCTCCAAAAACTCCTCTAACTTTCAAGCTAAAGGGGAATTTCTCCAAGCTGTTAGCACTGAAGGGCCCATGGCTCACCCATGAACATTTCTTTGATTCTAGAAGAGGGAAGCTGTGTTCAAATACACCGATATGAACACTAGTTCAGTACAATCTCAAGACAAGAGCTGCTGCAGCTTGATCACATCTCTCAAAGAGTCATCTCTTAAGATATAGAATAGTTTTTACACAATGGTGACATGTCTCTAATGTAACAATATCTATTGTTACCCTGCCCTGCCTGTGATGTGTATTTATCAGAAACAGGATTTCTTTCCTTATTTCATGCAGTACCAAAATATGCTTATGAAACCACAAAACGTAATGGAGCACACGTCAATGTCTGCGGTTAACCTACTTTTTCATTTTTGTTATACACTTTGGACCAGATTTGTAAGTCTTTTTTGGGGCCTTTACACTGCTCTGGTGATGTAAAGCAGCAGTGAAACTATTCGAAATGACTGACTGATGTGGGTTTACCGCTGTTTTTCACTGCCAGAGCAGCATAAAGCAGCTGGAGTTTGCCAGTAAATCCGGCCCATATTACACCTGGTTTATACAGTCATTCCATTGTGAAATCAATAAGCACTTTTTAATTGGTTCCAATTCACACTGAAATTGCTTTCTTCAAACATACACTAGAGACAAGCTTGTTTCTCTGTATGTCTATGAATCCATGTGTGCTTATCTGTATAATGTATGGACCTGCAATGAGTGTGAACAGTGTTAGCACTTTGAATAGTAGATCAGCTCTGTAGCAGTGTCTCACATTTTGTATTAATTAGTGTTCCTTTAACTTGTACAGTATTTTGTCTTTTTTTAATTTGACTCATTGGACATTTTAATTCTTCTCTTGTTTCAATGTTTCTAACCTGTGAGGAAGAACCTTACTAGCGATTCAAAACATGAAATATTAAAAAGGTCAAAAACCTGGGTGTTATGACTAGAACAGAATGAGATATAAATTCTGTTAAGTGAGACAAACTCTGCTTGCATGTTGGTGTAACTGCATCAGTGTCAGTGTATGTACTCAGTGTAACGTAGCCAACACCTATGTGCATTGTAGCCTTCCTCAGCTGTGTACTTTGTTATTTTATCAGGAAAAGTGACTATCCTTAATGAATATCAGTATCTGGGCCTCAATTTGATGTCTTGTCACAAAGATTTCACCTCCAACAACACAGTGACCCAATTTCGAGTCTTTGGTTCGTTGTTTTTAGTTGCTGGTGAAGTTCTAATTCAGAGGGAGAGTTCCATCTATGGGTAACATACAGAAAGTCAATATGAAAATATATTTGTTGTGATTTACACTGAAATTTACACATAAAGAAGATATCAGAGAAACCCAAATTCAGAATCTACTAATCTATGTACAGTGCAAAGAAATAAATGTATTTAAAACAACCCCCCCACAACTTATTGACCAATTTCTGCCACTCTAAGCAGTGCTTTCCTGGCACCCTGATCCATATCTGCATCACTCTATAGGCTAATTTCAATTTGCTCACTTTGGTAGCAAACTCATCTAGTAGGAAATTACTCTACCTGCCAGGATTTGATTCTAAAAATTTGGCACAATGAGGTTATCTAAAAAGTAGGGCTGTCAAGTGATTTTAAAATGTAATCGCGATTAATTACATGATTCATTGTGCACACCTCCCCTTTGAAATGCCATGGAGGCGTTTCAATGGGGTAGCACTGCATGCAGCCCGGGATCAGCTGGAGTCCCCAGCAAACCCCAGGCTCCATGCAGCACTGCCTCTTGGAAGCACTGCGGTGGCGTTTCCAAGGAGCTGCACACTAGGAGCCTGGGATCAGCTGGGGACTCCAGCTGAACCCCGGCTCCATGTTGCAAATCCCTTTGAAGTACTTTGCAACAATGGAGCTGGGGATCAGCTGGAGTCCCCAACTGATCCCTGGCTCCTAATGCGCTGCCCCTTTAAAGTACCAAAACAACACTTCAAAGAGGAAGTGCAAGCAGAGCTGGGGATCAGCTGGAGTGCCCAGCTGATCCCTGGCTCTGCGTTGCAAAGCCCCTTTGAAGTGTGTCTCCAGTGCTTGAAAGGGGCTTTGCAACAGCGGAGCTGGGGACTCCATATGATGCCTGGCTCCACTTGCACTGCCCCTTTGAAGCGCTGGAGCGGCACTTCAAAAGGGCAGCCCGGCATTAATGCTTGTAATTAATGCATTAAAAAAATTAATACGTTAATCCTGTCCTGCGTTAATCGCAGGCGTTAGTGCAGGTCAATTGACAGCCCTAATAATTTTGTTTGGCCTTTGACACTATGTACAGTAACAATTGCTTTTTGTAATCCTAACCAGTTGCATAAAACTGTATATGCATACTATATGGCTGTGTCTACATTGGCATGATTTTGTGCAAAAGCAACTGCTTTTGTGCAAAAACATGCTGCCTATCTACACTGGCGGGGAGTTCTTGCGCAAGAACACTGACGTTCTAATGTATGAAATCAGTGCTTCTTGCGCAAGAACTGTGATGCTTCTGCTCAGGGATAAGCCCTCTTGCGCAACTGTTCTTGCACAAGAGGCCAGTGTAGACAGGCAACGTTAATTTCTTGTGCAAGAAAGCCCGATGGCTAAAATGGCCATTGGAGTTTTCTTGCACAAGAGAGCATCTACACTGGCACGGATGCTTTTGTGCAAAAGCACATCTCTTGCACAAAGGCACATGCCAGTGTAGACGCTCTCTTGCGCAAATACTTTAATGCAAAAACTTTTGAGTTAAAAGTATTTGCACAAATCTTGCCAATGTAGACGTAGCCCAAATGTATATATTTTTTTTATCCTCAAATCTCCCTTATAGTCCCTTTAAAGTCTTCCTTTAAATTTTTAAACTTGTGATTCTTTCCATATGGGGATTGGACTGGCATGAGAACATGCAATGGTTTGATTTCTCCTATTGCAGGCCACTTTTCCATCACTTTGTGAGCAGACAAACTACCTGGATGCAGTGACTTCTCTACATACTGTAGTGGTTTGTTCAAGGCTTGTTCACCTGCCAGTATCAAGAGACCTGTGGCCTCCTGCATATGGGGTGGGAAAAGAACAGTGTAAGGATTGTCAGAGATAAACCTTGCTACATTCTGGACATGCAAATGAATTCATACGAGAATTTCTTCATCCTGCATTCAGGAGAAACAGCTATTGCCCAGTAACTTCACATAGTACAGTATGTCTGAATTGTATGGGCCAGCATTTATTCTCACATATTTATTCATTACTAACACTGACTTCAAAAGCAGTAATAATGGAGATTTAAGTACCTGTCCCAATCAGCTCAGCCACGTGGGGATTTGCATACTTTGTCCTTCTGTATTCTTATTTGTTATGTGTTTGTTGCAGGTTTTCTTCTTGTGTTTGGCAAATCAAATTTTAAGAAATACTAAAAGCCATCCTCCTCTCCAAATGTCACAACTAACACTGGCAAAAAACCCAACAAGCTCATGTTACTTTCTTCTTACTAGAGCCAGGTATGACACAAAATAGCCCCATGAACAAAGTGTGCACATATCTTGCCTGTGAAGCTCTTCCACACCCTGATACAAAATTAGAGAATTATTGCAGATCCTACTTATCTGCACAGAGCAGTACTGCCACCAATTGTGTTCATTTTCAGCAGGTGCACCAGATGTAGCATACCCAAAGGATCAGCAACGCCCACCGAAGTCACATGAACAAACAATATTTCAGTTTCAGATTTAATATATTACAAATTAGGTGTCTCCTTTGTGAATCCTTTTGTAAGTTTAACTTTTAAGAGGTAGATTGCTATTATTTTCAGGATTTCAATACTTTGTTTTTAGGACAAGCAATTGATAGAACTGAGACATAAACTTTATTGTTTAAATTTGAGTTAAGAAAAATATATAAGGATATACTTAAAATTAAAGCTGATGTTTCCAGCCCTATTCAGCAAAGCACGCAAGCACATGATTAGCATTAAACTCGTGATTAAATTGCATTGACTTCAAAGGGATTTAACTATGTAATTAAGTGCTTTTCTGAATCAAGGTCTTAATTTCAACATTTAAATTCTTACATAGTTTAAATGTGTACTTATCACAGTAGAACTCTTTCTTATTTTCTTTACAGTGTTATTGAACCCAAAGGTGTACTCATTCAGGTTAAACAATGTACCTTGCTTTGTGTAACAAATACAATTGTAAAAAAGAGCAAGATAAGAAAAGGAGGATAAGATTCACAATTCTGTACTTAAGACCACTAAAATCACAGAATAATTCAATTAATTAATTTATCCACTGATATAAATGTGATATAATGATCTAGGAAAATAAACAAGAAGTGTAACTGAACCCTTTGAAAATTTCATCTACGAAACTGATGTGTATATTATCAAATCAAGTTAATCCCAACTCTGTTCCAAGAATCTGTATTTATGTGCACATAACTGAATCATTTTATTGCCATAAACATTTTATTGCCATAAACATTTGCAATGGGATAGAAAACCCCACACTGAGCACTGATAGAAGAGGGAAGGAGGAGATCCTGTTTACAAGCAAGCAGCTTGACTCTGTCGTCACATAGCTGTCAGTCATAGAGGCAGGCCACCCATAGTTGCAGTGAACAGAGGAAACAAGGCCTGCTATAAAGGGAGAAGGAGAAGGAAATGGAGGCAGAAAGGTCTTAGACAGGAAAGGGGTGACATCCCTGTACCAGACTGCACTCACAAAAAAAGCAAAAGAGACTTCTGCAAGGGTCCAAGAACTACCCTGACCAAGGATAAACTAAGGAGGGCCAATCAGGAGCCACAGAGACCCTTCAAAGACCACATCAAAACTGGGAGACATTATTTAAACCTTTAGTCCTGTTTTCAGTTGAGAACAGCTCAGCACCTTTTGCTTGACTGGACAAATGCTATTTTAAAAGGAGAAATTTGGCTCAAGTCCTATTATTTGGCTCAACATTCTTGTCAGCTGAATATTTGTACAGTCATGCAAAAGAGCATTTGTGGTAGAAATACATAATAAATGAATCACTCTCTTATAATTAAGATGAGGAATTTAGTGAGAAAGTTGGTGAAAAACAAAGTGTCCCTGTCACAAGAGCTGCTATGTTTGGAGCCAATCTAATACTAAGAATTAGAACCTCACTGTCAACTTTTCTTTGGTTCCACTGGCATTTCCTTGAGCCTTTGCTCATCACAGCCTTTATGGGGAGTGGACGCCTTTGTTTGGGCTTTGTTGATTGATACAAGAGTAAACAGTGTAAATTCCAGAACCTCTTTTGAATGCTTTTTTTTTGTTTTGAAGAAACAGAGAATATGGAGTAAACACAAAAAGAAGCAATTTCCTTAACATACTTGGATTTATAATATGTATAAACTAAATTAGAAAGGTGTTCTCAGCTTCAGTTCAGGAAAGGAAATACAAATATTTACATATGTCAAAAAGTATTCTTGAGCTTTCACCTGAGAATCACAGCTCCAGTCCGCTCATTGGCTCATCAGGGAAAAAGTTTTCTTCAGTGTTCAGCAATCTCAGGTTACTTCTAGACTGCAGAGTTAAATTGGAAAAAGATATGTAATTTGCAGTATGCAAATTGTGTATCTTTTTCTGATTTACTTTTGAAGGAGACTTTTTCAGAATTTGGCGCATCTATACAGTGCCAAGTTTTGGAAAAAAGTGCTCTTTTGATACATCCCTTATGCTTCATAGAATGAGATTTACAGGGATGGCAAAAGAGCGTTTTCGCTTTTTCAAATTTTTTTTGGAAAAGTGGACGCGTTTCTTGGACATTGACTGTGGAAGAAAACAAGCCTTCACTCTGCGTTGTGTTTAAGCAACAAGTAGCCAGAGGCAGTTTTATTACGAGCTGCAGCAAGGGAAAAACTGGTTCGGACAGGGGGAAAGCCCCTCCCTTCCGAGGCAGATCTTCAAACACAAGCAATTATGAAGCAGTTTATATACTATCTATTAAATATAATAACAATAACAATTAGTCTCCTTTCCATTACAAACACCAATGGCTAACAGTTATTTTAGTTCCACCCAGATGCTCCTTATCTCAAGGTCCCTGCCAGAGTCAGCATTCTATCCTTATCTCCGTATGAAGGCGAGAGGCAAAGGCAGCATCTAATTACAGATCTCGCGTTGTCAGGCCACAGATTTAGCCTGACTCTTGCTCTCTTGTTAACAAGACCAAGATGGCTGCACACAAATTCCCTTATTCCCTTTTCCTGCCTCCACAGACTCTATGCCTCTCATAGGCTGTGTCCAGACTCCATGCCTCCGTCGACGGAGGCATGTAGATTAGCCAGCTCGGAAGAGGGAAATGAAGCCGCGATTAAAATAATCGCGGCTTCATTTAAATTTAAATGGCTGCCCCGATCTGCCGATCAGCTGTTTGTCGGCAGATCGGGAGAGTCTGGACGCGATGCCCCGACAAAGAAGCCTTTCTTCATCGACACAGGTAAACCTGGTTTCACGAGGCTTACCTGTGTCGATGAAGAAAGGCTTCTTTGTCGGGGCATCGCGTCCAGACTCTCCCGATCTGCCGACAAACAGCTGATCGGCAGATCGGGGCAGCCATTTAAATTTAAATGAAGCCGCGATTATTTTAATCGCGGCTTCATTTCCCTCTTCCGAGCTGGCTAATCTACATGCCTCCGTCGACGGAGGCATGGAGTCTGGACACAGCCATAGAGATGTAGTTATTAAGTCAGCATAGTAGGGCAGTTACATTGGTATACTTGAAATTTTACTGTAGATGCTTATATAGTTAGGTTGACATAAGCTGCCTTTGTGTTAGTCTAACTCTGTAGTGTAGACCAGAATCCAGACTTGAAGAAGAGCTCTGTGTTACATGAAAGCTTGTCTGTATCATCACCAAAAGTTGGTCTAATAAAAGGGTCCATCTACACAGCAACATTAATTCAAAATAAGTTAGTCCATATCTACACAGCTGGCAGTTATTTTGAAAGAATGTTGAAATGCTGTAACTTCTTACTCTAACTCCTGTAACCCTCATTGTACGAGGAGTAAGGGAAGTCGGAGGAAGAGTGCTTTATTTCAAAATAAGTGCTGTGTAGATGCTCCCAATTTCAAAATAAACTACACAATTGACATAGCTCAATTTGCGTAGCTTATTTTGAGATAAGCCCTGTTGTGTAGATACACCCGAAGATGTTACCTTACCCATTTTATCTCTCTAATGAAGACAAGGTAGTTGCAGTTTTAACATGTATCAGCAGGTCAAGGTAAACACTTGAGGGAGCCTAATGTTCCCATCGACTTCACTTACTCCTCATGAGGAGCAGGAATACTGGTGCTGAAGGTGGCGCTTTGTCAGTTTGAATTAGCGACTCTTCACTTGACCCTCTAATTTGAACCCTGGAAGATCGACTGTGGCAGTGTTGATCTTCTGCATAGTGTACATGTGACCTTACTAGTGCAGACAAATTCATAGTGTGCCTCTCTTGTTACCCAGGCACTTCGGAAAATTTGTTCTGATATTTCAGGCAGTAAGGGTATATCTACACTGCCACCCTAGTTCGAACTAGGGTGGCTAATGTAGGCATTCGAACTTGCAAATGAAGCCCAGGATTTAAATATCCCAGGCTTCATTTTCATGTTCCCGGGTGCCGTCATTTTTGAATGCCCCGTAGTTCAAACTACCTGCCCGCGGCTATACGCGGCATGGACTAGGTAGTTCAAATTAAAGCTCCTAATTCGAACTACCATTAAACCTCCTTGCAGGAGGAATAACAGTAGTTCAAATTAGAAGCTTTAATTCAAACTACCTAGTCCGAACTATGGGGCATTTAAATCCCGGGCTTCATTGCAAGTTCGAATGCCTACATTAGCCACCCAAGTTCGAACTTGGGTGGCAGTGTAGACATCCCCTAAGAGACATAAATGAGCCCACAGATCCCATCTTGCCCTGAAATACTCGCCCACAACTCCCATTGACTTCAAGACACAGAAAGCATATCTGAGATCTGAATAGAGCCACCGTCTAGCAAACAAAAATGTGGAAATATGTTGCCAGATGGATTAGTGAACATCTGTTGTTGTCTTTGTGTGCGTGTACAGCATGTGGGTTTCCCCTGTATACAAACACTGCAGTTAATTAAACAAACACATGAAATCACATATTAATTAACCACAACAATGCTTAGCATTCCTAGGAGATAATGATCTATATCTGCTTTGTAGAGGATTTTTGCTTAGGAAATGAGGCAAACTTTGTGAATGTCAACAGGGTCTCATTGCTGGTTTTCAAAGGAAAAATGGTCTGTGGGTGAGTAGATTTCAGTGGTGTCGGGAAAGAGAAGCTGACGGGTCAAATCTATTTGTAGAGAGAAAAATCAAGAATGTGGATTCTTTGGAAACACCTACTACAGACACTTGCAATTGCAAACTTCCATCCTGTTATGTGAAAGCACCCAGTACATGCAGGCACTGCATTTGTTTAATAAAACTAAGTATATACCTAGTTTTCATTCTTCTGTGGAGAGGGCCCACATAAATATATGCACCACATATACCCTATTGTGAGATTTTAAGTGGCACTCAGGTAGTGCACATGCAATTCTTCCTCAGAGGTTAAATTTCACCCCTATTGAACGATTCCAAAAGCTAGGGAAAAATATGCTTAACTGATATTTATACCTGGGAGATATTTTGATATATTTATTAATACACTTAAAATACATATACTAGATTAATGAAAATATTTAATCAATTTCCAGGAAGAGAGGTTGTTTAATATGAACTGAGGATTCAATCCAAAGGCCATTCTTACTAGGTAAAACCGTCTTTGATTTTGATTGGTTTGGTTTTTTTTCTAAATGTGAGGAAGGATCGAGAGAGTCAGAAAGACTGTCTAAAACAGCCTCTCTAGGGAGTGCGACATTTCTAGTTTGGGCCAGTGAGCCTACAGAGAAATGAATAGTGTGATGGTAACTGCCTACCATGTAAAGGCTGTCTGTAAATGGAAATCATTCTGAAGGACAGAAAAAAGGGATGGAGCTCAATACTCAGGAGAGGATGGAGGAAGGTTGCTCTCAGTGGTGACAGATTACAGAACGAGGTGCAATGGTCTCAAGTTACAATGGAGGAAATCTAGATTACATAATAGGAAAAGCAATTTCACTGGGGCTACATCTACACTGTGGCAGTTTTTTGGAAGAGAAAATGCAAATGGAATGCTCATTTGCAAATGGAGTGCTCTCATTTGCATATTCTCTTCCCATCCTTTTTGTGGAAGAGGTTTTTGCGCAAAAACCCCCCGTGTAGACGGGGCCATTTCATGGAAAAAAACCCCTTTTGTGCAAGAACTCTTAAAATGAGGAATAAGGGTTCTTGCACTGCAGTATAGACATAGCCTGGAGTGTGGTGAAGCCCTGGAATGGGTTACCTAGGGAGGAGGTGGGATCTCCATCCCTAGAAGTTTTTACATTCCAGCTTGACAAATCCCTGGCTGGGATGATTTAGTTGGGATTGGTCCTGTTTTGGAGTTGATGACCTTCTAACCCTATGGGTCTCTTCCAACCCTATGGGTATGTCTAGCCTACGTCCCTCTGTCGCCAGAGGGATGTAAATTAGACATACCGAAATTGCTAATGAAGCGGGGATTTAAATCTGCCATGCTTCATTAGCATAAAAATGACCGCCACTTGTTGTCATCATGGAGCTTTGGCGACGAAAAGTGGCAGTCTAGCCACGGTTCTATCGCTCACTAAAACCTTTGGCGACAGATCCTGTACACCTCATTTTACCCACTGAGGGAAATAAAAAAACAAATTGAAAAGAGCCAAATACCCAGAAACCATCTACTTCAAGATAAGCCCAAGAAAACCAACAATAGAGCACCACTTGTCATCACCTATAGCCCCCAACTTAAACCCCTCCAAAGCATTATCAATAACCTCCAACCTATACTAGAACAGGATACTACGCTGCGAGAGGCTCTGGGGGACAGACCCATAGTCTCCTAGGGTGTGTCTAGACTACATAGCTCCGTCGACGGAGCCATGTAGTCTAGACACACCCCTATAGACAACCACCTTACCTCAGGAAGATTCTTACCAACAACCACAGGACATACCACATTAATACCAACCCTGGAATTTCCCTTGCAACAAACCCCGTTGCCAACTTTGTCCACATATTTACTCTGGTGACACCATCACTGGACCTAACCATGTCAGTTATATGATCAAGAACACATATTCCTGTTCATCCAGAAATATAATTTATGCCATCATGTGACAACAGTGTCCTTCTGCTATGTATATTGGACAGATTTCTCAGACACTTCACCAAAGAATTAATGCCCACAAATCAGACAACAGACATCTTCACAAGGAAAAACCAGTTGCTTTTCATTTCAGCCTACCTGGACATAGTCTTAATGACCTTACTACATGCATCTTACTTCGAAGAGATTTTAACACCAGATTACAGAGGGAAACTTCAGAACTTTCTTTCATGCTTAAATTTGACACTTTATGAATGGGCCTTAACAAAGATGCTAATTACCTTAACCATTACAAAGATAGCTTCCCACTTATCACCCCTGATTAGCCATTCATTGACTCAAATAGCTATTCCCTCCCTCCCTCCCCCTCACCCCACCTTCTGTACTAAATCTGATTTGTCAGTTTAATAATGTGTTCACTTTTTTCATTGTATTCCTTTGGTATATATGGTCATGCCAGTTCTCTTCCAGAATATGATCTGAGGAAGTGGTCTGGCCCACGAAAGTTCGTCACCTGTTAAACCATCTTGTTAGTCTTTAAAGTGCTACGTAGTTTTTCCTTTTGTTTTAGCAAGATCAGACTAACACAGCTACCTCTCTATTACTACGATGAATATCATGTCCTTCTAGGGCTTTTCCTTGCTGGAAAGAGACACTTTTAAAATACATGCAAATAAACCCTAAATGAGGGTGTTACCTTGCCAGAGGACCAAATCTTCAGACCATTGAATGCAGTTCAGTTGGTGCAGTTCTGCTGAATAGGGAAGGGCGTGATGCTAATGCAAAATGTGCAGCTATTGCACAACTATGGGTGAGGGATTGATCATGGTCAGTGGAACTATATGAATTTCACCAGCTAAATCCTTCTCCTCAACAGCTATTGCAGGATAATTAGAAGATGGATGGTTTTGTGGTCAAGGCAATGGACGATAAGGTGGGTGCATAACTGTCTGGATAACCGTAGTCAGAGAGTTGTTGTTAACGGTGCCAAATCCTGCTGGAAAGGGATAACAAGTGGAGTTCCATAAGGGTCTGTTTTGGGACCCGTACTGTTCAATATCTTCATCAATGATGTAGTTATTGGGATAGAGAGTATGCTTATTAAGTTTGCAGATGATACCAAACTGGGTGGGGCTGCAACTTCTTTGGAGGATAGGGACATAATTCAAAATGACCTTAGCAAGTTAGAAAAATGGTCAGAGGTAAACAGGATGAAGTTTAATAAAGAGAAATGCAAAGTGCTCCACTTAGGAAGAAACAATCCGTTCCATACATACAAGATGGGAAGCGACTGTCTAGGAAGGAGCATGGCGGAAAGGGATCTAGGGGTCATAGTGGACCACAAGTTGAATAAGAGTCAACAGTGTGATGCTGTTGCAAAAAAAGCAAATATGATTCTAGGTTGTATCAACAGGTGTGTTGTAAGCAAAACTCGTGAAGTCATTCTGCCGCTCTACTCTGCACTAGTTAGGCCACAGCTGGAGTACTGTGTCCAGTTCTGGGCGCCACATTTCAAGAAAAATGTGGAGAAACTGGAAAGGGTACAGAGCAGAGCGACAAGAATGATTAAAGGTCTAGAGAACATGAGCTATGAAGCCAGGCTTCATGAACTGGGCTTGTTTAGTTTGGAAAAAAGAAGATTAAGGGGGGACATGATAGCGGTTTTCAAATATCTAAAAGGGTGTCACAAGGAGGAAGGAGAAAATTTGTTCCTCTTGGTTTCTGAGGACAGGACAAGGAGTAATGGGCTTAAAGTGCAGCAGGGGAGGTTTAGATTGGACATTAGGAAAAAATTCCTAACTGTCAGGGTGGTCAAATATTGGAATAAATTGCCAAGGGAGGTGGTGGAATCTCCCTCTCAGGAGATATTTAAGAACAGGTTAGATAGACATCTGTCAGGGATGGTGTAGATGGAGCTTGGTCCTGCCTTGAGGGCGGGGGGCTGGACTCGATGACCTCTCGAGGTCCCTTCCAGTCCTATTATTCTATGATTCTATGACTGGGTCACAGAAGAGCTGGATTCAAGTTCTGGGTATGTCAATACTTCCTGTGTGATGCTACTGAGACACTATCCCTTTGTGTCTCTGGTCCTCATCTGTATAACAGTATTTACTGCCCCCCTCTCATCCCCTTTGTGTCTTGTGTATTTACATTTTAGAACTTGGAGGCAGGGACTGCTGTGCCTAGTACAACAGGGCTCTGATCTCATTAGGTACTTCTGTAAGAAATGTAAATTGGGATGGGAGACTTACTTGCTCTTGGACTCATGACAAGAACCCCTGCTCAAAGACTATTTACTTGGGCTCTGGCCAAGTGCAGGATTTAGGCCTGAGTGCACTGAACTGTGGCGGGTGCATTTTCTGGCCATATGGCTGTTGGCTGTATCCCACAGTGACATTGCGGCATCAGGGGTTGATATGTGAATGCCCATGCTGCAGGAGGTTGTAAGTTAGAATTCTGTTGCATACAAAGGCAGTCTCATTCTCTTGGTGAAGTCCAAGACCAATGCTACAATGGTTTCAATGATTGGACAGTGGACAGCCATTGACTTTTTTGAGCCTCATCAAGTCTTGTGGTTTCACATAGCATTGCTCCAGTGCTTTTCCTTCTGTTGGACCAATAGGTCTCCTCTGCTGGTCTGCCAAAGCACACTAAGTATTCTGCTGATAGACATTTCTCCCCACCATGGGTGTTTCCCAATGGCTACCCTCAACCTGGTTTATACCCCCAATAAACATGATGTCCTGGAGTGTGGCTACTATTGCTAGCTCAGAGTTACTTAGAGCCACGTGTGAAAGCAGGATGTGAAGTGAGGACAAATGAAAGAAAACCACTCAAGAGTGTGACTGCTCTTATTTTCAGAGGCACAACCTTTTCTTCTGAACTCTGTCTCTCCAGAGTGCCTGAATAACTGATTTTTCAGTTTGCTATTAAAAAAAGAAATTAAATTTTGGGAAAACCCAATAAAGAATTTTCTTTAGATTTTTTTTTTGGCCAAGCAAACAATTGTCTCGGATTAAACAAAATGTTTTTTCTTACATTTTTTTTTTTTAGCTTTAAGCCTTAAGGAGATTTTGAAATGAAAAGGCTTTTCAAATCAAAACATCAAACCGTTGCATGCTAATGCCTTCAGAATTTTAGTGAGGCTTGTTTTGCAACAAATAATGTGATAAATTGCATGGACCTGTTAAATGCTGCAGTGCTTCCAAATCTTCATCTTTTTCCATAAAAAGTTTCAGCTGAAAATATTCACCCATCATCACTTCCGATAAAGTCTTAATATATTAATTTGTTGTGATGATTACAAAAACTGTATGAATTTTTACACTTGGAATCTTTATATGTCTGTTTGATCAAGCACATGAGGTAAGCAAGGCTCTGTTCTCTTTCCTAGAACATATTTCTGCATTTCCACCGCAGTTGATGATTGAAGGTTTTGGACCCACCCCTAGCTCATTCTGTAGCTGAGAGTGTGTGTCTCGCACAGAGAGAGGCAGACGTGGTTATGCAGGTTTGTGCTATTCTGGATGTTGGATTATTTATTTTGAAGATAATTGTTTTAAAATTCAAACTAGAGCTTTATCCTAGCACTTCTCTTCTCTACCATTCCAGAGAGATCAATGTATCTTCAGCATGACACAGAAGAGTTAAAAATATACAGAATGTCTTCCAAATGCACAAATTTAGCATACGTTACTTTCCTTTTCCCACTTGTTTTTTTCGCTCCCTCCCTAAGGCGAAACTCCAGCAATCAGACCTGCTCTCCTGGTTTCAGGTATAATCAGAAATAAACTGAAAGCAATTATGGGTAAGGTAGTTTCTGCTTTCCACATAATCTGTTTAAACAGGTGCTGCTAAGCAGTAGAGGTACTGCAAGTCCCAGAGGGCATTGCTCATAAGCCTTGAGAGACACAAGGTGTGTGCAGTGCAGCTAACCTAACCCTGTACAACTGACATTCTTCAAAGCCAGCACGGAAATGGGCATGCTTTATATATTGCAAACCTCCTAGACAATGTCATAATTTGAACCTGAACAAAAGAAGTTGCTGCTTGTTTCCACAATAGTAAGTGTTTTGTTTTTCTAAAAAAGTTAACTTTGTTATTGTTTTTTGCATTTAAAATCCTGTGAGGTGCTTGAATATTAGGTGGGAGAAGACTGAGAGCCTGGATTAAAATACCATGGGAAGATGGTACAATTTCCATAAACCAATGTGTTACAGGAGGCTGTTCTGCCTTCATGAATCCAACAGAGTAAAGCCATTACTCATTTGTTAGCTTCTTAATGGCCATAGCCAAAATCCATTGGAGTAAATGGAAATGCTTTTCTTGGCTTCTACAGGCTTTGGATTAGAAGTGATTTTCAAACTTTTTGTATTCAAATAGCAAATCTTATACATTAAAAATGTGTGTGTGTACTTTTATTTAATGAGGGGTCAGCACTGTCAGCCCCACATTGCTAATAGCTTACGACCCCCATGTAACTATAGCTTATGACCACCAGGTAACTACCTTGCAACCCCCTATTTACAAACCTGGTCAATGAAATGTGAAGAATCCCAGAATCATACTGATTAGAAACAAAAAAATATAATGAAGGCCAGAAGGATGGCAGTAAAGAAAATGTATAACTATGAACATTAAAGGAAGTGGAGAGGGAATCTAGCAGCTACATATTCTTAAAAGTAAAGAAGGAAAATGCTGACAGAAAAGTAAGGGATTTATAAAATGTTATGAGTAGAGCTGATCAATGTTTCTTATTTCAATGAAAAACTGGAAGAAAATCAATTTTTCCGTAAAACATTCCCTATTTTTGACCAACTATGGAGCCGGTCAAAATTCCCAAAGCTTGTGAATTTTAGTGAAAATACTAATTCATCCCTCCCGAAAATTTAATTTGTTTCCTTTCTGCCTAGCTTCCCATTATGCAATACTGAACAGCAATATGCACTTTGCTTCCTGGTCTTTTTCTAGAACTAAATATCCTATCTTTAGTGGATTTTAGACAGATAGTTTGATATCTTGCCCCTCAAAACAGCCAGTGCCAGATACTCTTAGGGAAGGGGTAAAACTCTCATGTTCAACTGATTTGGGCAGCACTACACAATGGTGGAAGCATTGGGAGAGTTAATGGAGATTTGCTTCAGGATATATAAAATACTATTTATCTGAGCAACATAAAAGAATAGACTGGCACCTGCAGCTACACTAAGTTATTTAGCACAATGATATCCTGTGGTACTGTATTCACCAGGCTAATTATATATTAGATCCAAAGTCCTATTACCTACTTCATTGTGTTGCCTTTTAAAGTTTAATGTTCTGTTGCCGTTTATTAGTAGAAAGGTAAATGGGAGCACTTGACTGACTTTTTCCAGTGCAATTCTCACTTCTGTTTAACTCTCTTGACATATCTCCTTTTTGCACACCAAATTGTGGTTCACATTCCCTGAAGGACTACATTGGCTCATACTGGTATACATTTCTTCTTTGAACTCTGCAGTCAAACCTCCACCCTTGAACTTCAAGGGCTCACAGGGTGGGGAAACATAAGGAGCTCACACAGTAACAAAAATGGCTGTTGCAAGAGGATTGAGCAGCACGACAGTCCACCTACTCAGTAGCTCTCCAGAGAATTTTCCATCAGCAGTGCTCTTGTGGCTCACCAGCAAGAATTCAAGCTCTAAGGTCTAGAGAACATGAGCTATGAGGCAAGGCTGAAGGAATTGGGCTTGTTTAGTTTGTAAAAGAGAAGACTGAGAGGGGATACAATAGCAGTTTTCAGATATCAAAAAGGGTGTCACAGGAAGGAAGGGGGGAAATTGTCTCTTTGGCCTCTGATGATAGGGCAAGAATCAATGGGCTTAAACTGCAGCAAGGCAGGTTTAGGTTGGACATTAGGAAAATTTTCCTAATGGGCAGGTGGTTAAACATTGGAATAAATTGCCTAGGGAGTGTGTGGAATCTCCATCATTGGAGATATTTAAGAGCAGGCTGGATAGACATCTATCAGGGATGATCTAGACAGAGGCATTGCGAGGGTGTTATGTGCCTGGGGGCGAAGGCAAGATTGGTGCCCCCCCACCGCTAAATGGTGGGGCCCCAAACCTAGTGCACGGCTGAGCCTGACCCTGGGAGGACTGGGGGGAGCTTGTACCACATCTTACCCAACCCCTCCAGTTTGGGGCTGGGTCCTGCACACACTAACCCTCTGGCAGAGGTGGAGGGGGTCGGGCTGGGGGCAGAGAGGCGAGGAGGAGGTAGCTCCAGCTGGTGGTGGTGGGCAGAGGAGGAGCAGGTAAGCAGAGGGATGACAGGGAGTGTAGGGGGACTATATTGGCACCTCACTAGTGTGGCACCCAGGGGCCACTTCCCCCGCTCCCCCACATGCCCTCCTTACTACACCACTGTAAATAATCCACCTCTTAGGATATTTACTGCTTAATGAATTACTTATTTTCCTAACTACAGACATATAAATTATAAAGTTTTGTGGTTTACATTCTGTTAAATAATTTTTTCTCTGTAATTTGTTCATATCCTGTTCTCATTAGTTTCATATCTTTTACATAAAAATTCTTAAATATGTAAGTTTTATAAAACAGGAGAGAAATAAATATTATACAACCTAAATATGAATTTCATCACTATATTTAATTCAAGCATTTAAAACCACTGTTATAGCAAATGAGTAACACATTGCTTTACTGAATAAAAAGTAAAAAAGATTTTGAGCATATCAAATTTATTATAATAGAGAGGTAGTCGTGTTAGTCTGATCTTGGTAAAACAAAAAGTAAAAGGTTATGTAGCACTTTAAAGACTAACAAGGTAGCTAATAAATTTATTGTAAGCAATCTGTAATGTTTCCTAACTGCCCATTTAATTACCTAGTTAACCTAATTGTTTTTCACATTATCACATAGCGAAAAACTATGAGAGTTATGAATGTAAGAGATTAACTTACCTGTTAATATAACACTCCGAAAAACTTTTAAGTAAAACTAACACACAACACAAGACTCACCCTCACTTTCTTGAAGGCACTTGAAGCAATAAGTAGCCTAAGGCTGAGGATACCCTGCAAGCGTGTGTTTCTGTCTGCCATGAGAACTTTTCCCTTCAGGCTGCCCTGAGATTCTATCCTTAAGTAAAGGAGAGAGGTCTCTCTGAGCTGCTCTTCCAAATTTCACACAAGCCATTCAACTGAAGCCATAGATATCAAGATTCAAGGCCAACTTTGCCTTGAGCAGACTGCCTCTCCAGGTGTTCACAATCACAACATCCAAACGTGTAATTCTTTTAGCTGAGAAAGCCACATTAATCTCAAATCTCTGCTATGACTGGGAGATGGAAAATCTGCAACAAAACGTGGGGTGATCTATCACTTCAGTAATGCCAATTCCTTTAGTACTGAGGCTCTGATTATCCAGCACCAGCTGAGGTAGAGCTCCTCGCAGGGTAGGAGAAGGCTTCCCCACCCTCAAGCCCTGATTGGCCTGGGGGTAGGGAAATGTGCCAAGCTTCTTCCAGGGCATGGGTGCCTAGTGGGAAGCGGGGGAAAAGGGGCTCCCTCACCCTAGACCAATCATGGTCTGGGTATCCCCGCCCCTTCCTGGGTGACCTAGGGCTACTTCAAAAATTTTAGAAGTGGCCCCCAGGCAAAAATTATTGCCTACCCCTTATGTAAATGGTCTCATGAGCTTTTGTGGGTGGAAGTGGGTTGTGCCCACAAAAGCTCATGAGACCATCTACATCAGGCATGTCAAACAGGCTTCTGGCGGGCTGCACGTGGCCCAGTTGAATTTTTTTGTGGCCTGCCACTACATTTTTATAAAAGAATAAAGTGCAGCCCTCTGGCCGCTCAGAGCACGTGGCCGAGTGCAGATCACGGCTGGCTGGGCTGCTCTGCACAGGCATCAAGTGCCTGCTCACAGCTGGCTGCTGTGCTCACGCCTCCCCAGCGCCTGAGGAAGAAATGTGTGGCAGCGACACTGGCTCCGGGACCCAGGAATTACGTATGGGGGGAGGGGACTGGGAGTGCCTGGGTTTGAGGAAGGGAGGAGGCATTGGGTTAGAGTGGGGAGGAGGGAATGGTCTGGGGGAGTGGAAGGCAATTGGGTTAGAATGGGGATATGGGAGTGCCTGGCTTTGGGGGAGTTGAAGGGAATATTTTGTTAATGTTTTGGTTTTTATTTATTTATTTCCAAATAAAATCACAAAATGTATATTCATTTTATATAAATAAATATGTCCATTTTTTGCAATTGCACGAATAATTATGTTTATGCAAAATCTCAAAGTTACAAAGTATCTGAAATTTTCACAGAAGCCTGTTCTATTTGATTGACCATGGTCTATACTTGTTTTTATTTCAACAAAACAAGTTATGCATCATATAAAAAAAATTAAAAGTATCTTATATTTATACTGAAATTAAAAATTATTTTATGAGCAAATAACAATTTTACACATCAAATTATTGTATTATATTAAAACAAGACCTGAAAAAATATGATAAAATATACCTAAAACATAATCTATAGTAATAAATAATTACAACTATCAGATAGAAGTACATTTTCTTTGGTGTCCCTGAAAGCTATCAGTTTTCATTTGTGTGGCCCTGAGAGGGCTTCAAGTTTGACATGCCTGAGCTATACGTTTGTTAGTCTTTAAAATGTAACCAGACTATTATTTTTTAAGTTTTCCCTTTTGTTATAAAGTATCTTTTATTTTTAAAAAAAATTATAAGTAACCCTAATGCACCCACCTCTCCCCCAGAGGCAGCCCCTCCCCAGCATCCCCCCATCCCAATGCACTCACCCTTTTCCCAGAGCCAGGCATCCCATCACCCCCCATCCCAATACAATCACCCCGCCCCCTGAACCAGACCCCCCCAGCACTGGGAGCATCCCCCCATTAAATCCTCCCCCCCCCCCCAAAAGTGCCAGGCACTGGAGGAAGGGACAGCCGGGTAAGGAAATCTAAACTTTAAAGTGTCCACTCTTGCCTCCCGACCCTGCTGCCTCTGCTTGCAGTGTGTAGAGCCGGGAGCACGTAGCTCCAGGGTCTCTGTTCAAAAGTGTCACGTGGGCCAGAGCAGCATGCGCTTAACTCCCACCACAGGCTGGCACCCT
Source organism: Pelodiscus sinensis (assembly GCF_052426305.1). Classification (NCBI taxonomy): domain Eukaryota; kingdom Metazoa; phylum Chordata; order Testudines; family Trionychidae; genus Pelodiscus; species Pelodiscus sinensis. The sequence goes on from NC_143053.1 coordinate 203,750,965, forward strand.
CCTAGCGTGGCGCCCGGGTGCAACTGTCCCTCCTTTGCTATGTCTCTGGATCTAGATGGTGCTTGGTCATGCTGTGAGGGCAGGGGACTGGACTTGATGATCTCTCAAGGTCCCTTCTAGTTCTAGTGTTCTATGATTCCATGATGCCCTATAATGGAAAACACAGAAAGAAAAGGGAAAACACAACCGATGCTCTTGGAGGAGAGGAAGTGGGGATCTCCCTTGAGTTGCATGGAGCTCTTACTACCATGAGTATGTCATGGAGGTTGTGTAATTTATGGATTCCGTAACTTTCTGCAACTTCCATGACATTGGGGCCTTGCAGCAGCTCATATGCTAAGGCAGTGGGAGATCCCCACCATAGCTTCCAGCCCTGCAGGGTTTGGAAAATACTCACAACTTGGTAACTCCCACCTTGCAGGGCTGCAGGATCCACCAGAGCTCCCCAGGTGCCACCAGTGACAGATCCTATAGATCCCAGCCCCAGTGAGTGGTGGAGGATCCTGAGTTCCCAGCCAAGCAGGGCAACGGGGGATCCCCACTCCAGCTCCTAGCCCCATTGTCTGGGGTCCCTCCTAGTTCCCAGCCACTGGGCAGGTAAAGGGGGTCTGCAATTCCCTGCCCCTGCATGCAGTGTGGCAGGTTGTTGGACCCTCTCCACTCCGCATATTGTCATGTGCATTTTTAGTAAAAGTCAGGGACAGATCATAGCTTCTGTGAATTTCTGTTTATTGCCTGTGACCTGTCCATGACTTTTGCTAAAAGTATCCATGACAAAATCATAGCCTTATTCATGAAGAACTTTTCTCAATATCTCTTTAAAATATCTCCTGATTTGGAAGCCCCCTCCCTTTTCTCTCATCCTTTTTCTTACATGTCTCTCTGTTTTCTACATATGCCGTGTGTTTTCTGAAATGTCCTATTTGGAAACTGACTCTACAATGAAATAGGGCAATACATCAATTTGCCTACAGTAATGGCTCTATAATATTTTCCTTATTATTTTTGTTCACTCTGTAACACAGCCTCACTTATACATTGAGCGCACACCCTCAAATTGTTCATAATAATGCTTTTCCTTTTTCTGAGACGTTACAGTTCATTCAGAATCCATTAGTGTGTATCAGCAATTTAAACTTCCTTCTAAAAGTGCCTTTCCAAACACTTACATGCTGTGAGTTTCATCTTCTGTGCTGCCCAGTTACCTAGTTTTGTTGAGCTCTTCTGAAATACTCACGTTTTTGAGTTTTAATTAACCTAGGTAATTTGGGTCATAGATAAATATTATCATCTCTTTTTCCTCTTCTTCCAGAGTCTAAAAGAATGTTATGATGTTATGTTATGAAAAATTGCAGATACACTGAGAAACAAGGTCCCATGCTGGGCACTCTCTTGTAAATAGAGGTTATTGAGAAAAGAAGGCCCAGAATCATTAAATATCAGGAGTTCTCCCAAAATATCATCCCAGTATAGGATTCCCTTTGAACACAAGGGGCTGAATTCTTAGGTACACTGGAACAGGGCCACTACTTCTCACATTTCAGATACTAGGAAAAGCTGAGCTCTGGATCAGTTCCTGGCACAAGTCGGGGCAGATTTGGGGCTGTACCAAGCTGTATCAGCATGCAATGGCTCCTATGAGTCTGTTTTGCTGAAGGGGTCTGCCTGAACATAGCATGTTCAGCCTCAGCCTCTCCTACATGTATAGTGAAATGGAGCACATAGTTGACTGTGCTAGATCTATGCTAGCCTAAAGATATGTCTACACTGCAATTAGACACCCGCAGTGAGCCCATGCCAGCTTGCTCAGCCTTGGCCTCTGGGGCTGTTTAATTGTGGTGTAGGTGATCACAATCGAGCTGCATATATACATAGTATGTATGTATTTTAGAGTGAGTCTGTCTGTGTGTTTATCTGTGAGTCTGTTTGTTCGAAAACACTTCCTAAACAGTAAGAACTAGGGTCACCAAATTTGGTAGGCAGCTTCCTCTTCTTCTAGCTTAAAGCAATGTCATGGTTTGGTTGAGCCAGGAGAGCCAGAAGCCTCAGGAAAGGAACAGTTTTCTATAACATGCAAAAGGGGGGGGCTGCTGTTCTGAGGGACGCAAAGTAAGAATGGACATGGGGGGGGGGGGAGCGAGCCCACAAGGGAGAGTTACCTGCAGAGTGAGCACTGGGGGCAGCCATACCACAAGTGAGTGGCCAGCGGGGCTGAGGATCCACCATTTTGCCAGGCCAGGCTGGAATGCGGGGAGGGAAAGAGCTCCCCCAATCTGGGGCAGAGAGGAGGGTGGTAGCCACTGTTGGTCTCCAGGGACAAACTGGTGGGTGGGATACACAGTCACTGTTGCTTTGTCTGCCCTGAAGGGAGAAGCCAGAAGCCACCCCCACTACCTGCCCTTAGCCCCTTCCCACTTCCTCTACTGCCTCCTGTTTCCTTCAATGCTCCCAGCCTCCTGCCCTGAGCCTCTCACATCCCCAAGGCCCTGCCCTGATTCCTGTACCTCCTATACTGCCAGCCCTCTGCTCTGAAAGCCCAGGGCACTGCTCGGTAAGTATCCTAATATTATATAGTTGAGGGGAAACAGTTTCACCCATGGACTAATAATTCTGAGAAAAAATTAAGGAAAACTTTAAAAAAAAATCTCCTCCAACACCAAACATCTGAACATTAGAGAGGGAAGCATATTGTGAACTCTTCACAGTACATGCACCTAAACCCTAGGATCCATTATAGGATTTCTTTAAACATGTTTGTTGGACAAGGTTTGGAGTCTAGATTCCTGTATTTTATTCATAGACTTGGTACAGTTCAGCTGAAGCAAGCTGCCCTACATCATCCAGGGATGACAGTTCATTGATTTGAAGGAGACCAGGTTTAGTCTGTATGCTCTGTCATTCCTCCTTCTCCCTACTGAGATTACTGAGTCTGTTTTTTTAATGCAGACTCCTGACCTGGACTGGTGACCTGTAAGAAATGAGTTAGGGGTCTCAAACAACCATCACATTGAATCTGAAGTCAAAAGAGCCACAGAGATGTGAAAACCTCATTTCCAATTTCCCAAGACATCCAGTCCACTCACATAATTACTGTAATAGAACAGCTTTACAGCCATGTAATAGAAAACAAACTCAGTAGCCTGTAGATTTAAATCAATATTTTAAAAAAATACCATCTGGCCTCCTACAGTAGGAAAATTATGGTTTTGTTGGAGGGACTGAGTGAATTTTTGGGTTCTTTCGGGTAATTGAGGGCTGCCTGCACCTTTAAATGGACTCTGATGTGGCTCTTGGCCAAACTGAAGCAAAAGAGTTTTGCTAACCTGGAAGGGGATCAGGAATCTCCTCTGTACATCTACTCTCTGGAGTTCCTCTATGCAGTGAGTATTTACCATTCCCAGTGAAGTCACAGGCACTGGGAACTGAGGCAGGGTAGTAGGGAATGCTAAACTCATCATTAATTTCCAAGGAGGCACTCTTTTCCTAGAAAAGGACATTTTTGAACCAGACTTAGGGCTTGTCTACATTACTGCTTATATCTATGTACCTTACATTGGTCAGGGGTGAGAACAAGCCACTCCCCTGAGTGATGTAAGTTACATCTACCTAAGCATTGTCCACACTAGCACTAAGCTGGCAGGAGACACTTGTCTGCCGACATCGCTTCCACCTCTTCTTGAGGTGGAGTAATTATGCTAACAGGAGAGCGGTCTTCTGTCGGCCTAAAGTGTCCTCAGGCGCTGTAGCACAGTAATACAGACTAGCCCTTAGATTCCACTGGCCACCCTTTAAAAATATTCATTTATTCCTTTCAAAAGAAGCACATCACTACAAAGCAAAGGAGACCCATAGAATGACTGAACCAATTTATGGCCGAACCAACCTCTTGGACAGGGAAATTCTATACACAGTTATCAAATACACTGTTTACAAGTCTCAAAAAATTCTCTTTGGAACAGGGTTCTTTTCTGTATGATTTATTTTGCCTGAAGCAAGCTAGCAATCAGCACATTTAAGCTGAATGTTTTATTCAAGCACATGCATAAATACACAGGCCCACCATCTTCATTGTCCTGTCACCTCAAACCTTTCTCCAAGTTCCTGCTAATGTTTTCAAACATGTATCTACAGCATTTTGCCCTATCTTCTTATAGAGTGCTGATCACTGCAGAGTTTAGGTGCCACACAATAGACATGTCTGATACAAAACAACGCAATTGTAAGTTTGCTTTTAAAAATTGTCCATCTTATTTTAATTGATTAGTAATACCCAAAGGGTACATCTAGACTATGTTTTATTTTCGAAAGAAGATATGCAAATTTGGCAGAAATTTGCATATCTTCTTCTGATCACTTTTTCAAAAGAATTCTTTTTGAAAAAGCAAGCAGTCTAGATGCGGTTCTTTAGAAAAAAAAACAAATCCTTTTTTCGAAAGAACCTTCTTTCTCAAAAATTGAGGTTTACAGGTTCTTTCGAAAAAAGTTTTTTTTTAAAGAACCGCATCTAGACTGCTTGCTTTTTTGAAAAAAACTCTTTCGAAAAAGTGATCGGAAGAAGATATGCAAATTCCCACTGAATTTGCATATCTTCTTTCGAAAGTAAAATGCCGTATAGATGTGCTCAAAGTGTTTTACAAATTAGATTTTGTTTGCTAACTTGCATTGAAAAGACTAATTTACATGGATTAGCAGTATTATGAGTGGTAGCGCATGCAGTAGATTATATTCTTCATGGTATGTAATATGTAACAGCTCACCTAGACATAAATTCTGAGAGACTGTAAAGGGACTTCCAGTTTTTTTTTTAAAGTCATTTTAAAAAATAAAGTTCCCAGTGATAACCACTTGGGGACTAGCTTTTTTGCTGGTCCATTAGTCAAGCATATGTGTGTTTTGCTTGTATTTATTTTTTCTCAAAACCTGTGCTTAGTCAGGGGAGTTGCCAACATAGCAAAAGACTGGTTCTATTACAAAACAATATTATTTTCAGATTCCAATTGAAGAAACAGACGTATGTTTAGCCTACAGGCAAACTGCCCTTCTATTTATCTCTCCCCATATGCTAGAAAATACAAGCACATGCTAAATACATTCAACATGTTCTCAATAGTATTGCTGCAAACTAAGAGACGACATAAAAAATGTAACTGAATTCTCATTTTCTGTGGTTGGGACAAACAGTGTGATTTTAGGTTATGTAACTGGCTATTGACTGATATGTTTCATAGAAAAATGAAAATACAATCAAGAGAAGACACCGAGCTATATTAATACCTAGTTATCTTGGAAATACTGATGTGTTCTTAAGGTTTAGAGGGGTAGCCGAATTAGTCTGTAACAGGAAAATATTTAGAAACAACAAATAGTCTAGTAGCACCCTTAAAGACTAACAAAATATATGGATGGTATCATGATCTTTCGTGGGCACAACCCACTTCTTCAGATGTCTGGAGTGTTGGAAGTCCAGATCCAAGAATAAATAAGGGAAGGAGGGAGGGGGAAGAAGGAAAAAAATGGATAGGAGAAAAAAAAAAAAACAGTGAGTAGATAAGCTTGGGATAGCCAAGTTAGTCTGTAACAGAAAAGCTTAAAAAACAACAAATAGTCTAGTAGCACTTTAAAGAGTAAATAGTTACAAGGGGCTGATAAGAACCACTAGGGTGTGTCTAGACTACATGCCTCTGTCCATGGAGGCATGTAGATTAGCCAGATCGGCAGAGGGAAATGAAGCCGCGATTAAAATAATCGCGGCTTCATTTAAATTTAAATGGCTGCCCCGCTCTGCCGATCAGCTGTTTGTCGGCAGATCGGGGCAGTCTGGACGCTCCGCGCCGACAAAGAAGCCTTTCTTGATCGGCACAGGTATGCCTCATGAAACCAGGTTTACCTGTGCCGATCAAGAAAGGCTTCTTTGTCGGCGCGGCGCGTCCAGACTGCCCCGATCTGCCGACAAACAGCTGATCGGCAGAGCGGGGCAGCCATTTAAATTTAAATGAAGCCGCGATTATTCTAATCGCGGCTTCATTTCCCTCTGCCGATCTGGCTAATCTACATGCCTCCGTCGACGGAGGCATGTAGTCTAGCACCTTCATTGTTTGGTTGGTAAAGTCATTAAGATGTGAAGATAATGTGGGAGCCACCTGGTGCATACCAGTTGTATAAGAATTAAACTTGTGAATGAAGTTAAGTTCCAACCCTTCTCTATGTATTTGGCTTGTGGAATTAGTCTGAAACAAAACAGAAAATTGGAGATCCATTAATGAGTGTCCAGGAAGATTAAACTGTTCTCCAACAGATTTTTGTGTGTTGCCTTTTCGGATATCTGATTTGTGTCCATTAATTCTTTCCGGTAGAGATTGTCCAGTTTGGCCAATATACATTGCAGTGAGGCATGGCTGGCATTTGTTGGCATAGATCACATTAGTGGATGTGCAGTTAAATGAGCCTCTGATTTGGTGGCTGAGGTTGGGTCCAGTGATGAAATCACTTGTCTAAATGCGTGGGCAGAGTTGGCACCGGGGCTGATTGCAGGGGTGGGTTTCTGGATGATTATGATGGAGGTGTATTGCGTGGATACTGGAAAGAATTTGTTTCAGGTTAAAGGGTTGTTTGTAAGTGAGAATTGGCCTCCTCTCCTCCCCCTCCACCCCCCCCCCCCTCCGCGGCCTCTGAGAGTGAGGGGTCATTTTCCAGGATAGGTTGTAAATTGTTGATAATGTGTTGGAGAAGTTTAAGATGTGGACTGTAGGTGATGACAAGTGAACTTCTGTTGTTTTCTTTTTCTGGCCTGTCTTGAAGTAGTTCATGTCTGGGTACTTTTTTGGCTCTGTCAATCTGTTTTTTCACTTCTCCAGGTGGGTATTTCAGTTTTAAGAATGCTCTATATAGATTCTGTAGGTCTTTGTCTCTGTCCTTGGGATTGGAGCAAATCCGGTTGTATCTTAGGGCTTGGCTGTATACAATAGATTGGGAAATGTGTCTGAGATGGAAGCTACAGGCATGAAGTGTAGCGGTCAGTAGGTTTCCGGTATAGGGTGGTGGAAATTTGTCCATCATTTAATTGTACTGTAGTGTCAAGGAAGTGTATTTCTCGTGTGGACTGATCCAGGCTAAGGTTGATGGTGGGGTGGAAGTTGTTGAAATCCCTGTGAAATTCTTCAAGGGTCTCTTTCCTGTGGGTCTATATGATGAAGATGTCATCAATGTAGCGTAAGAAGAATAAGAGTGTTAGGGGGCAAGAACTGGGGAAATGTTGTTCAAGGTCAGCCATTAATATAGTGGCATATTGTGGTGCCATGTGGCTGCCCATGATTGTGCTACTGACTTGAAGATACAAATTGTTTCCGAATTGGAAGTAGTTGTGGGTGAGGACAAAGTCGCAGAGCTCTGTAATCAGGTGTGCATCGGAGAGGGTATTCCCGATAGCCTGTAATCCATCTTCATGTGGAATGTTAGTGTAAAGGGATTCTACTTCCATTGTTGCCAGGATGGTATTTTCAGGTAGATTACTGATGTTTTGTAGTTTCCTCAGGATGTTGGTGGTGTCGTAAAGGTAGCTAGGAGTGCCGGTAGAATAGGGTCTCAGGAGAGAGTCGATATAGCCAGATAATCCTGTTGTATGTGTGCCAATGATTGAAATGATGGGTCGTCTGGGATTTCTAGGTTTGTGTATCTTGGGTAGCAGATAGAAAACTCCTGGTCTGGCATAATGGGGGATGTTAGTGTAAATTTAGTTTATTCATACAATCTTGACAGATGATTGTCTAGATAGAAGGAAAGACACTGTTCTTCTCCATCTCCCAACTCTTCAACTCCAAGTCCTACCAATGTGCTGAGGAAGAAAATGGCAGATGCAGACTGCAGACTCATGGACCAGAGTTGTTTCCTAGGGTACATCTATGCAGCACCTGGCAGATGTAATTGCCTGCTCTCATAGACAAACATGCTAACTTCGCTCATGATACACATAGCATTGTACCCATGGCAGTGAAGATAGTGGCTTGGGCTAGCCACCTGAGTATATACTCATGTCAGGTGGGACTGTAGTGAGATGGTTAGTCCCAACTGTTACCCACATTGCTGTGGGCAGGGTGCTACTATTAGCACACTAGCTCAAGCAGAGTGGAGGCATGTCCATCTCCCAGAAGTGGGAATTGCATCTCTCAGTTGCCATGAAAATATATCCTAAGACAGTGTTTCTCAATCTTTTTTTATAAAGTACCCCCTTTTTTAAAAAAAAGGTACCCTCTTTTTCCAAATATATATATAAAGCACTGTAAAACTTAAAACAAAAATTCAGTTTTCTCAAAATTTCAGTTGTGTTGACGTACCAGACTTTTCTCGAGTACCCCTGAGGGTACTCATACCACTGGTTGAGAAACATTGCCCTAAGACACAGTCCTGGTGCAGTCTGCAATCTGCATTAATGAAAAAGGATTTTCTTCCACAGTTCTTTGGTAGGACTTGGGGTGAAGGGTTGGGAGAAGGTGCAGAATCACATCTCACCTTTTTTGCTAGACTGGAATCCCTCTTAAAATAAGGAATCTTTCGGAAAAGGCTTTATTTTCTGAAAGATCCGCATCTAGACTGGTGCTTTTTTCTGGCAAAGCTCCGAGCTGAAAAAAAGTGGCAGCCATTTTTATGCTAATGAAGCGGGTGAGATTTAAATCCCCGCTTCATTAGCAATTGCGATACGTCCAATTTGCATCCCTTTTACGAAAAAGGGATGCAATCTAGACGTAGCCTTAGAATGTGTTTGTGCAGGCTGTGCTCATTGGAGGAATGTTTCTCTTGTGGTTAAAGTACCGGACTGGGACAGAGATCTGTGCTCAATTCATAGATTCAGCCACAGATTTCTTGAGTGGTCTTGAATGAGTCATTTGGGGTCAGATTTTTGTACTGCTCAGCATCCACTTACTTTCCTTCCTACTGTAGGCCCTGTGGCAACATGGCTGTCCCAGTGCACCCCCTAGTGGCTGGCCTGGGCACTGCAGCAACGTTTGCCTATGTTTTCCCACACTGTCCTTCAGTAGACTTGGTCATAGGAGTATTTTGACCTGCCAGACAAGCAATATTATGCAGTCTTGCCCTTTTCAGTGCCACAGAGTCTTTTATCAAAGACCAACAGAAATACTCTAAACAACAGAATCTTTAGCCCAGCTGGGTTAAGCAGGCTGCATCTCCGTCACAGGCTTGCCTTGAATGCTGACGTTTATCTTCATGCCTAGTCCCACTTTCCTGAGCCTCAAACAACCTCATTGTCTGGGGCCTGGCATGTTTTCTGCTTACTCGGTGGTTCCACCACAGTGCTACTTTTCAAGCTTCCTGTCTCCAATCGGGCTTCCAGCTCATACTAGATGCAATCTAATCTGCTTTTCTCCCCTTGCTCCTTCTGAGCCACCTTTCAGGCTTCTTCGTTGGAACCATTTATGATGAATTGTGATGGATTCACCATCCCTGACAATTTTTAAATCAAGATTGGGTGGGTTTTTCTGGAAGAGATACTCTAGGGGGAAGGTCCCTGGCCTGTCTCCTATGGGAAGTCAGAGTAGATGATCACAAAAGTACCTTCTGGCTTCAGGATCTAGAATTCAGGCACAGGGTAGAATTTAAGCCTTTGAGATTTTGTGCTGATTTCAGTAGACCATTGAAATAAAAAGGTATCTGTCTCCTTGGACAGTGTTGATTCAGTGTGCTGAATACTAGCAGAAATAGAGACAAGTTCTGCTCTCATTTCTCTACTAAAGTCAACGGAGCTAATGTGAATTTGCAGAGCTGTGACAGAACGGAATCTGACATCATGTATCTAATTCTGCATTTTCATGCTCAAACAAATTCAACAATGAATCTTCTTGGCAAGATTAATTAGCTTTGCAGAGATATTACTAGTCTAGATTAACTAAAAGCATTATTAGCTGGCTTGTGTGTTTGCATTAAATAAGGGCACAGATATTTTTACATGGGGTCACTGATGACCTGCTTACTGATACCCCATGCTTGTGAAGCTAGCGGCCTAGTTATAACATGGTGACATAGAAAGAATATTACAACCTCAACCTTTATGGGAAGGTCTAAATTCCTTTCACTTTATTGAAGCTTCTAGGTGGCCTGTAGATATGACCCCAGGCTCTGGCCTTAGTAGCTTTAACAGGTTAAGCTATGTCAGGAGAGGTCAATACTTGAATGAGAGACCTCCAAGGAAAACCCCATGATGTTTCCAGAGTAAGAGACCTGCCTAGAGATCAGTTTGAAGAATTACATTCCTCCTGAGATTTCAGTTTGACACTTTTCTTCTTCGCTACTCATCTTAAAGAGCTGTGTGGTGTCTGTACATGCTGTTATACAGTAACAGCTCTTCTATCTTCCATTCAGTGGAGGATCTTATGATTGACAAATATAAATGAGTTTAACTTCTTATCTCCTCTGCAAGGTAGTAAAGTCATTCCCATTGTAAGTGACTTGTCCATGATGATGAACTGTTGCAGTGCAGCTAGCTCTTCCAAAGGGAAATAAGTCAGCCCACCTGTGACGTAGCTGATTTGCTTCCCCAGTTGGACTGAGAATGAAACAGGTCATGTGATAGGAAGTCATGTGACTAAACCAGGCCTCTGTGTGGGGAGAAAAACAGATGCCAGTAAATAATCAAAAGGGGGAGGAACTGCCGAAGCTGCAGGAGAGTCTTCTGCAGAGTTCCCCCAGAAATAGCATTGTGTCTGGGGAAGAGGCAGCAGAAAGGGTTTTTATTTTGCTTTTGGGAAGAAGACAGAGCAGGCCTCGCTTCCTCTCCAGCTGTGCAGAGAAGAGGAGGAGACAGTACTGAAGGGAGGGGGAACTGTGCCCAGTTTATGTCTGTCTATGGAAGACTCTCTGTTTTGGAACGTTGTTTTACTAAACTCCAACCCTGCGAAGGGCTGTAATTGGATCTGGGAAAGTTTGGTGTGTACGTGTGTGGATTTTTTTAAGAACTGAAGGAGAGAGTGGCAGAACCACCATTGGCTACAAGAGGAAGTATCTGTGAGAGGCAGCCAAGCCTAACCCACATGTACTCTGTAGCTAAGTCAGGGATACACCAGATGACTTCTGACACAAAAGTGGGTTGGAAATAATTTCAGTGGAACAGTTTTTGATTGAAAACTATTGTTTTATTTTGACACTGTTTAGATCAATTTTATATCAACATATTAATGTTATTATTTGTGTATACCTCTAATATATATAGTAAATAATTAATATTTACTATAAAGTTTAAATAAACTGAAATAAAACATTTCAGTGTTTCCAAATACAAAATGTTCAGTTTGTTTCTTGGGACATCTCAAAATGTTAGCTTTTCATTCTGATTCGGAGCATTTTCCTACAGCCCCACTCTTGGAATCTCCCATAGAACAGAAATCTGAGTTCTCAACCAGCTCTTCCTAATATTATTTTTTTGGTGGGGAGGAGGATGGGTATTAACCAGTATACTGACCTTAAGTAGCTGCTATATTTACCTTAGAGCTGGCTGTATTTCTGTACAGGGTTATCTACCTGCAGAGTGTTTTGGGATGTGTCAGGTGCCGATATTTTTATCGTGTAACAAGAAACCTATCAAGCCACGGTGCGGCAATCTCTTGAAGGACATAATCCTGCAAGGTGCTGAGCACCTTCAGTGCCTACTTCTTGCTAGAGGCACCAAACTTGTTGAAGGTTGAGGCACCAACAATATTGGTTCCTGATCATCAGGACACTACTGTGTCTGAGAAGATGGATTTACTGTGCAAATGTCTTGATATAGTGCAGGACTCTCTACAGTTGATAAAAAGCTGGAGAACAGATAGCACAAACGAATGAAGGGTTATAAACCACAGCTGGCTGAACCTAGCTCCTGAATTCACGGAATGGTTATTCACAGAATCTAAGGCTGGAAAAAACCACTGTGATGGCACCCCCTCCGCCCCGCATTTGAAATGCGGATTCACACAGCATTTGAGGGTGAGCTTACTAACATTTTTGGCCCACCCAAAACTTCTCCAACCCCTGTCCAATGAAGTCACATCATGTAGCACCCTTTCTGTCTTCTGAGGGTGGGTATGGTCAGCCAGATGATTCACTGGAAACTCCCTGCTTCCCGATTTCGCTGACTCATTTTATACACAAAAGGAGGCTGTCTTGCTGCCATCATAATATTCCTTCTATTACGATTTTTATTATGGGAGTGAAATGAATTGGTATGAACCCTCTCATTCCACCCCTTCACATCTCCCCTCCACTTCCTCCTTCACAGTATTGCCTCCCCTCCAGCACACTCTCCCTCACTTTCACTATGTGTGAAAAAAGGAAGAAAGAGAGGGGGATATAAAGATCCTGGAGGCCCTGACTCTCCTTACTTCCCCAAAGCCGGCTGCATGTGAATTGTCTGGGGGGAAAAGGGAAGCAGAGCTTCCTCCCTGGTTGGTAACACAGAAAGAAGCTGGGAAGGGGGAGGAAGGCAGAGCTTCCTTTCTCAGGCAGGGATCTGCTGCTGCCTGCAATGGTTGCCAACAGGCGTGACAGCTGAACAACTGATGTTCTGTCGGCTACTTCTGTTCTCCTATGGCCTCCTGAACTTAGAGGGGCTCAACAGAGAGCCTATGGAGGAAGGTCTGGCAGCAGGAAAGAAGGAGCCAAATGGGGTTAGGACCCCAGTAGGGAAGTGTAGGAGCATGTGGGGGAAGTAAGGTTGTTAGGAACAGAGGAATCTCTGCTTGAGGTGGGAGTGGGGGCACTCAGGAAGGGGAATAGACTGCACCAATCCCAGGTAAAGTCATTACAAGGGGGAAGGCTCAGCACTCAAACTGTTTCTGGTGCAACAGAGCCAACCTGCCATTTGGACAGTTTCCCCTGCCTGTGAACATCATGTGACCCACAGCAGGCTTGTCATATCGCCACTGCTAGTGTTGATGTGAAACATCATCCAGAGGAAGCACCGGGGATCAGTGTCACCGGGGATCAGTGATAAGTTCATTTCACTGGTGGGGCACAGATACCCCCCACTTCATGAGGATATGGGGGAACTGAGGTTAGGTACAGCACAAGGATATGAGGACATAGTGTGATCCCCACCAGGCAGATTTGAATCTGGGACCTCTGGAGCTTAATATAGGAGCCTCTATAGCCAGGAGCGGCCTTAGACGAGCTGCCAGCAACTGGCGCCCTAGGCAAAACACGTGATCGGCACATGATTGACGCCCCCGCCTCCAAAGCCCTCAATGGCCATTTATCTTGGCACCCTAGGCAACTGCCTAGTTTGCCTGTATTGACGGGCTACCACTGTCTACAGCTTGAGCTATAAAGCCAGCTGGCTCTTAGCTTAGGCCAGGAGTGGGGAAAAAGGTCCTCTGTGGGCTGAATCCGGCCTGCCAAGTGTGTTGATCTGGCCCACGGAGGCCCTTACATATATCATTTTGATGTAAATGAAGTGGCGATTATTTAAATCACCACTTCATTTTCCTATGTCTAATAAACTCATCTACATGGCTCCGTTGACGGAGCCATGTAGTCTAGACATACCCTAGCTGTGTGGGTTACAGTAGCACCAGGCACAACTCTCCACTGATGCCACCACTTAATGCTCCCCTACTGTTGCCCCTTCATAACTACTGCATAAAGAATAACAAGTGGTACAGAGATTAGGCAGGTGCTATTGGTTACCTCTCTTCATCCTGCTAGGACAAGAGACCAGTCAATGAAATGGGAAGGCAACAACACTAAAAAAAAAAAAAGGTGCTATTTTTTTAAAACTAAAACAATCCACCCCCGTGGAACTCATTGCTGCTGGATACCACTGAAGCCAAGGACTTGGTAAGATTCCAAACAGGACTATAGGTTCTCATATGGAAAATGAGAACATCCACAATTAGATTAGGGAGAGTATTTTAAAAATATAACAAAGACTGTAAGACCTTATACTCTGAGGTATAAAACCATCACTAAAAGTCAGGCTTAAGGAGAAACTTCCCATTTAGGCAGTTTTCCTCATTGTCAACAGCAGGAATTTTGCCTTTCCTCTGAAATATTCGGTACTGGCTGTGATGAGAGAGAGAGCACTGAAATTGGGTTGCTCACTGGCCTGATCTAATGGGGTAATTTCTATTCCTGAGAGTGAGCACTAAAAAGGCAAGGTTCTAATGAGAAGCAGAGAGCCAATTGTTACCTTAATTCAGTAGGAACAGACCCAGGTTGTGAGCAATGCTTCTGATAGTAGCAGGATTCAGAGAATTCACCTTCTCTTATTAAGGGAGAAATTGGCCATTTAACATGAGTCCTGTATGACAGAAAGATGCTTCACTTACCTAAAGCTTGTATAAATGCTACATGAAGAAAACACTGCTACATAATGAAGGTTCTGGTTTTGCTTTATAGAAAAATAACATGAATAGTTGCATTTGCTTTCTCTCCTCACCTAGCTTTGCCACCATGAATTCTGTTTTTATGTCCCTCCCCTCCACCTGCATTTTTAGAAAAGTGTGTCAAAAATAATAACTTTGCCACATGTGAAGCTTAATTTTTCTAATAGCAAAACAAATGGACAAGTGGCCAGTCCTTTTATTAACAACATGCAAGCAGGTCTTCCAAAGGATGCCAAGTCTCATTAGCAGAGAAAAGCCACAACCAAAGCATCAGGCATCATTATAATTGCCATTCAGGGAAATAAAATGCTTGATTTGTAGAGTTTTATCCCAAAAGTATTGTAGGGATCAGAGTTCTCATTTTGATACTGTATTCAGTATCTCCACTTCCTAAATATGTGTTATAAAAGGACTATTAAACAAGAAATCAATACACACAAACAAGCATAATTCTTTCCTTGAAAATACTATCACTGTCAGTCACATAAAGTAATATGCACTGTGACTTCTTCTCTGAGTCCATCAAGTAGTCACTGTAGGATTAGCCTGACACACATCACATGGCTGCATCACTTAAAGTATAACACATGATTTTATTCTACAATTAGGGGCCTCACCAGTGTTCTCTCTATGCTGAGTGCTTGGGCGGCCTCTCAGGAGAGATTCAGGTGCCACCCAGCTGATTAGCAGAGTACCCACAACTGCCCATAGTGGGCAGCATGTGTTTCTATTGGTGGTTCACATCTTCATTTGCCTTAGTGCACACAACAACATTTATTCTGCATGTGGATGGAAAAAATTAGAGGGAGCATTGGGCCTCACCTCTTTAATTGCCATTTGGTGAGAGCTAGAGAGCTCTTTAGGCCAAAAGCTTGAATTTCCCTCCTATATTTAAGGGGACTACACTCCTGTCGCAGATGATTTTTTTACTGATGACATTTGACCACATGTTGATTGTTCTTCCTTCCCACAAATGTACCCTTTCAATTACCAGCTCCCCACAGACCCATCAGAGTTTCCAGAAGAGACTGCAGGGCTATGTCTACACTGGCCGGTTCTTGCGCAAGAACGGCCATTCTTGCACAAGAACCGGCAGAGCATCCACGCTGTCTGCCCACTCATGCGCAAGAAGATTTACAGTACGGCGTCAGAAGACAGGGCTTCTTGCACAAGAGCTACACTCTTTTCTAACAAGTGTAAGCCCTCCTGAGCAAGAGCTCTTGCGCAAGAGGGCAGTGTGGACCCGTGGCAGGGGTTTCTTGCGCAAGAAAGCCCTATGGCTAAAATGGCCATCAGAGCTTTCTTGCACGATAGCGTCCACACTGCCAAAAAGCACATGGCAGTGTGGACGTGTTCTTGCACAAGAGTTCTTGAGTAAGAACTCTTGTGCAAGATGTTCTTGGGCAAGAACCCGCCAGTGTAGACATAGCCAAGGAGTGCTTGCCTGGGACTCGTTTTTCTTCCTCTCCACATTCAACTATGATTTCATCTTGGCTTATGTACCAGTGAAAGTCTCTTGGGAGCTTGGCTGACACAGTGTCAAAGCTGCCAGGTCTGATCCTCATGTCCCAGACACTGACTTCACTCTACATTTGAGCAGAAGACCAACATCAGACTGAGGTACAGGGCACCACACATCCTCAGAGTTCACTGGTCCTCTTTCTTCTGGGGAAATTTTTCTCATCTGGTACAGAGATACCTGGAACAGAGGGAATTCACAGACACCTAGATGCAAGGCCTGAGTGGTCACAACTGAAGAGCAGCCCACCCATGCCAATTGCCCTGTCTGCCTCTCCTGTCCATCCCTTTAACAAGCCTGAGCTGCCACCAGTGCATAATCAGGTGAAAACGCATGATTGAGACTTATCACATTCCTAATCACGTAGGAGTGGATTTGCTCTAGCATTTGCACTGTATTTATATGCCTTGTGTGTCATAGCTGTGATATCTTCTAACACCAGGGCTACATCTACACTGGCCCCAAATTCCGGAAAAGTCATGCAAAGCAGGTAAGTCAGAATAGGGAAATCTGCGGGGGATTTAAATATCCCCCGCGGATTTAAATAAACATGTCCGCCACTTTCTTTCCGGCTTGGGGAAAAGCCGGAAAAAAGCATCTAGACTGGCGCGATACTCCGGAATAAAGCCCTTTTCCGGAGGATCTCTTATTCCTACCTGAAAGTAGGAATAAGAGATCCTTTCAGGTAGGAATAAGAGATCCTCCAGAAAAGGGCTTTATTCCGGAGTATCGCGCCAATCTAGATGCTTTTTTCCGGCTTTTCCCCAAGCCGGAAAAAAAGCGGCGGACATGTTTATTTAAATCGGCAGGGGATATTTAAATCCCCCGCTGATTTCCCTATTCTGACTTACCTGCTTTGCATGACTTTTCCGGAATTTGGGGCCAGTGTAGACGTAGCCCAGGTGAGGGGATCATCTCTCTATGTGGGTGTGTCAGGTATCCACCATGCCCGAAAGTTCCAGGTCATGTCTCATTGTGAAAACTTTTACATTTTAGGCCCAACCCTTAGCAGTGGCCTGGTATGGTAACAAGACACGCTGATCTAGTTTGTAATGCAGCCAATGTTAATAAAGACACATACAAAACATAGTCATAATTCCAGGGTTAAAAAACCTCATAAGCCCAGCTTGAAAAGAGCACAACGTTGTATTATCTCTAGTGTTCTCAGTTTAGAATTGCCTGAAATGAGCAGTGAGTCACTGAAGCGGTGCCCTGTGTATGCAGGTGAATTCCGGGTCACCTTCTCCACTGCTCCTTGGGCTGCCTTGACAATGGCACGTGGAAAGTGGAATTCTGTAAGATGATTGCAATTTGTGCATCACTGGGCTGGTAGGGATGTTTTAATGTTGAAAGAGTTGAAATTTTTTGGCCTGATATTAACAGTTAAATTGCAAAGGTAATTACATTTAGGAGCATGCAGCTCAGTGGAGTGTATAAATGTTAATTCCCTGTGAAGGACTAGGTTACTGCTCAATCCAAGTCTGTCTTTGTTTGGGAAATGTTATCGTCTTACCCTTTCAGGGCTTGTAAGTCACACCAGATGAATTGGTGTGTGGTCGGGAATTGCATTGTTGTTCCTGCCAAAATCCAGCCTGTGGGAGACAGGAAGCCCATCATCATAGCGTCCCTTTTGATTCTGGGGACTTGTAAATAGAAAGGATAAGCTCATCTTTCAGTAAAAAAAAAGGCCTCTAGCCCAGCTCACTGATGGAGAGGAGGAGGCAAAGGGGGCAATTGCACCGGGGCCAGGTGTTTCAAAAGGGCCTGGAGCTCCTGGCCACCACTGCTGCTCCTACAACAGCAGTGGCAGCTGGAGCCCCAGGCCCCTTTGAATTGCCATGAGAGCACTGTAGCACCGCTCTGCACGGCTTTGAGGGCTGAAGGGGGAAGCTCGGTGCCGCGCTTTGGGGAGTGCTAAGGGCTGACTGCCCTCACTATGCCCCTTCTGCTTGAGGCAATGTGCTGGTGAACTAGCCCCTCTCCCGAACAGCTAATGTGCTGTTGTTATCTTTGATAACAATAACTCTGAAGAGCTCACCATTTAGTTTAAAAGGATTCAGAGTTTTATAGAAGCACAGCACCTTGCAAAGCCCCACATGCTGAACAAGCTACCTCTTTCTGAGTACTTTAGAATTTCATAAACTTTTTATATTCTCTCTTGCGTTATTTTTTTCCCATTAAGTGTCACTTTTGCAAGCTCCTGATTCAAGTCCCTTATGAGTCAGGTGATATACTTTTAGCCCTAACAATAGGGTAGCATCTGCCAAGGTGTCTTTTGCCTGGCAGTACAGATCCATTTTCCCTGGCTATCTTTCACATTTTTTCACCAGTCACTTGCATGGTTAATCTCATCCCAACCTCCACATTTCAGTTCCTGCTCACCACACACTGCATGCTGACACAAATAATTATCTGCACCATTAAATGTTGTCATATTATCTCTCACTTGGTTTCTACAGAGAACTAAGCTCCCATTGCTTGCTATACATGATCTATTCCATGTTAAGCCCTTCCCTTCCTTCTCCCTCTGCTGCTGTATTTTCCCCTCTGCTCTGGTTCCCTCCCCCAGCATTTATTCCTTCACTGTGTCATCTCTCTCTCTCTCCTCATCACCCTGCTGATGACCAATAACATGTGCAAATCCCAGGACTGTCCCCAGGCATTATCTTAGTGAGCTCTTTATAGAGAGATTGGTAGAATCTTACTCTTGAAAAGAGTGTTTTTCCTTCTGAGAGTCTGTTTTTACAGTCTTTGTACTAATAATGAAGGCCGATAGTTTACAACGATTCCAAAGGGAATTTTAAGGAATGGTTGGCTCTATTTACCATTTTTTCTGTTTGTGATGCTGTCGTCATATCCATGCTGTCAACATCCTCCCTCTGTGCAAAGAGGCACTCTCTCATCATCTCCCCAGGCCTTTTGTTTTCGAATGTATGTAATTTATAGCAATTAGCCACTTTGCATCTGTCTGATTTGTGATATTGTGTCCTGCTCTTCATTTATTTGGCTCTTAAACTTGTATATGGACTTTCATGTGTTTGTTGACTCAGAGCTGAGTAACTCACAACTAGGGCTGAAATGTTTAATGCTGACCTTTAGACCAATTTATATTTGCATAAATAAACAAAGACATACATATGCAAATGTTCCTAAACACTGCTCATCGTTTTTCTGTGCTGCTTATTTTGTACTATATTACAAAGTCCTTATTCAAGAAGTGCTCATGAACAGTTACTCACCAGCATAAGTAAAGTATTGACAATCTGGCCTGTTAGGCCTGGTTTACACTAGGACCTTAGTCCGAAAAACACCCCGCCCCTCCAGCTCAAATTAGTAACCAGTGAGTCCACAACCAAGCTCATTATTCCGGAATAACGGGACACAGAATTCAAACTTGGTGCGCCTGCATTTCATGAGGAGTAATGCTAATTCCAGACTTGTAAGTCTGAAATAACGTCAGTGTGGATTCTTCGGTGCCACTGTTTTGTACCTATTGGCCTCTGAGAGGCCTCCCGCAGGTCCTTAGAGTGCTGCCTGGGGCTCTGACTCTGAGGGAGTACATCCACATTAATGGAGCCTGCCTTAGACTAATTTTGATGCTTCCCCATAGTGAGGCCCTAGAACTATGTTAAATCAGGAGTCCGGAAGTCGAATTTAGTAAATTCAAAATAATTCCCTAGTGTAGATATGGCCTCAGTGAATAATCCCTGCAGTTAACAACAATTATTATTTTGTAAAAGTATTTTATGTTACAGCATTTTCGGGCATAGATATTGTGGAATAAAAGTTATAGAATTGTCAAAGTGCTTCTAGCATTGTCTGGTCATGGTATATCAGACCTTGAAATCACAGCATTCAGATTAGAAGATGACTTTTAGTTTGCACTTCAATTCTGGCAAGATTTTAATAGCAGCTGTCATGAACTGCTAGAACTGGAGATGAACATTTTATATGTTCTGATAGCTAAGATTTCAAGCTCAACTATTAAGATTTCTGATATGAGCAATTCTCAGAATAGAAGATACTAAACTCATGTTGGAATTCAGGTGGAGGAGAGAGGGGGAAAAATAAAAACAAACAGGACAGAATTTAGAATTGTGAGTTTAATTTCAACAACCTCTCAGGACTAGAAATAAATGCTTTATAACTTTGGAAAGCTAAGGCAACAGGGTTACAAAACATGGCTACGTCTACACTGGCCCCTTTTCCGGAAGGGGCATGTAAATTTCAGCAGTCGTCGTAGGGAAATCCGCTGGGGATTTAAATATCCCCCGCGGCATTTAAATAAAAATGTCCGCCGCTTTTTTCCGGCTTTTAAAAAAGGCGGAAAAGAGCATCTAGACTGGCCCCGATCCTCCGGAAAAAGCGCCCTTTTCCGGAGGCTCTTATTCCTACTTCAAAGTAGGAAAAAAGCGGCGGACATTTTTATTTAAATGCCGCGGGGGATATTTAAATCCCCCGCGGATTTCCCTACGACGACTGCTGAAATTTACATGCCCCTTCCGGAAAAGGGGCCAGTGTAGACGTAGCCCACTTGTTCGTCATGCAGATGACTTCAGAGAGAGAGAGAAAGAGAGTTAACACTATCAGCAGGCCCTGTGTCTAAAGTAGAGTTTTTGGCAGACCGTAGACTCTGTTCTTTCTTAACTCTGAGTATTCATATCAAATGCAGTCAGGTAGCACAATTATTTCTAGATGATACTCATGTTAATGTAGCCAATGCCCTAATCTCAAATCGATAAAATTAACTTAACAGATAAGCACTAAGGATGTAAAAGAGTACTCAAGTGGACTACTTGCTTCCTCTCCCCCCTGCTGCCTCTATATTGGAAGCAGCAAGGCGGGGGAGAGGAGGAAGCAGGAGCCTGTACTGAGTGGACCTGGCTTAAAAGTTGGCTCTCCCAGCATCAGCTCTGCAATGCCGCTCCCCCCCACACATACAGGCACGCTGCTACCACTGAGAGGCAGCAGCGTGGAGGAGCAGGGAAAGCAGCTCCAGCAGCAGCTCCTGTCTGCAGGGGGGCCCAGCAGGGCTGTAGCAAAGCAGCCCTGTCCACAGGGGTGTGTGTGTCTCAGCTCCCAGCTGTCCCCCCCACGGACAGGGGCTGCTGGACCCGGCATGAACTGGGACTAAGCAAGCATGGCTCAGTCTCGGCCTGTGCTGGATACAGGAGCTACCATTGCTGCAGCTCTTCAGTTTAAATGTAGTAGGAGCCAGGCTGCAGCGGGGTGGTGCCTTCCCTTAACAACTAATCATGTAGTCGATACAAATTTTATCGACTACACAATTACCCAGTTACCTGCCTCTTAACTTCCTGAATAAGCACATGTCACTCAGCAGACTCTTTATAGACCAAGAGCCTGGTTCTCCTCACATAGCTGTGTAAATCAGGAATAGATCCATTGAAGTCAATGGAGATACATTGGTGGATGACAAGAGAAAATGGAGGAAAGTCAGGTCCGAATGGTGTCTTGTAGTTTTGCTTCCAGACAAGGCAGGGGAACTTGAAAGTGTATCCGACTCACTGACTGTCGGGCTGCTGTTCAGATGAAAAGCCAACTGGAACATCAGCAATGCTCCATTGCCCTGACAGACGTCAGTATGGGAACACATTGTTACCTCCAGCTGATGGCAACAAACAAAAATAATGCTCAGAGCTCGTGGTGAAGTAATCTGTATTTTACCATAGTATATTGCAGCATGAAATGAAGCAGAAACTGAATTAAGGCAGTGCCAACAGCTCCCTTAGCATCACTTTAAATTAACGTGTTACTTCCAGTTTCATAGCCAAACACCCAGACTTGCAAGGCTCTCACTCTCCCATAGCCACAGCAGAAAGCCCACACAGCACACCTTGGCTAGGCAGATGTGGGGGAGTGGTGGGAGAAGAGCTGCTTAGCTATCAATCTTGCTGCTGCACAGAGGGGAGCGTATGGTCCATCAGACCCCGAAGCAGAGCTGGCTTTAGAGTTTTGAGATGGGCCCGGCGAATGATTCTTGCCACTGCCTTAAACTTAATTGTCTCATGTCCATCATCATCATCATCATCCCACTACACACAGAACCAGCCTGAGGAGGGTTAGCATGGTGATCCTTGGAGATACAGACTTTCTATGTAAAACTAGTCTCTAGTGTATGTGGTGCATCTGTGTGTGTGTGCGTGCATGCGCGCGGGCAGGGGCAGGTTATTATTTCCTCCCCTCCCCCCAGCCTTCTATTGCTGCCATAGAGCCTGGCTGCTTCTTTTTTCCAGCTGTAGCACTCTGTTTACATCACCAGGGATGTCTCCAGAAGGAAAAGGAGTAGAACTTCTGCTGATTTAACAGATAGCTGATATTCTCCTTTACAGTTTTAGCTCCCACACCTCATGGTAAATATTGGCAGGTCTGCATTTGCTGTTCCTTTTAAAGATGAAGTAAGATTCCCCAATCTACCCTGCAACCGTCAGCACCCAGGAAACGCTACATCTTACAGATGGCCGCTTCAGTCCTTGGGTACTGCAGGTATTTCATACACACACAGACCTCCCACCAGCTCTCAAAACCACAGTACATCCATGTGTGCACACAATGCAGCAGAGGATGATTCCCCGGGCAATGAAATCCCCTGGCTGCAGAATAAGGGTGGAATTACCATTTGAATGTGTATCTGGCCTGCCTCATTCTTCTTGGTAAATGTATCTGGTTTCTTTGTCCTGCCATGGCAGCTTGCTAATATTGACCACTCAGATGGCATCAGAGAAGGAGCGGAAGCTATCACAACCAGTGTAAAGAAGAGGAGGTACCTGAATCTTGTCTCACTTATACTGACATTAGGTCAGTGTCTGTCCATTAACTATAACAGGGGTGCCCCACCTAAAGCACCTTTCTGTGCCATGCTGGGATACAAGAGGTATGATGCCTCAGTTTCACTCTTTCTGAATTCCCAGTTACTCTATGCCAGATTCTCCCACCTTAGTAATATCTCTCCTGGTATTCCAAAACACACGTACCCCAAACATAGTCCATTTATCACCCACCGCGCATGTTGTCCTTAAAGTCCCTGGGCATCTAGTCCCCTTCAGTGCCCCACATGCGATACTCTGGTGTCTTCTGCCATACCTGGCACTTGGACAGGCCTCTGCTGTCCTTCTATCAGGACAGCCACCCCAGCCGTTTCCATTGCTATGACCTCCCAGTCTTCCCAGGAGGGAACTCCCATTCCCCCCACATGTATACCCACAACATCGCTTCTGGGGAAGCATCCTTCACTTCCCTTGCTCCATTAGCTCTCTCCAATTCTCTGGCTCCACCTCTTCAGCATGGAGCCATCAGCAGGTAGGCCTCTCTGCTGAGCCCCTGCCTTCACACTTCCACTCACTAGGTCTGGGTATGTCTACACTACAAAGTTAATTCGAACTAATGGACGTTAGTTCGAATTAACTTTGATAGGCGCTACACTAGCGCTCCGCTAGTTCAAACTTAATTCGAACTAGCGGAGCGCTTACTTCAAACTAGGTAAACCTCATTCCACGAGGACTAAGCCTAGTTCAAACTTACTAGTTCGAATTAAGGGCTGTGTAGCCCCTTAATTTGAACTAGTGGGAGGCTAGCCCTCCCCCACTTTCCCTGGTGGCCACTCTGGGCACCACCAGGGAAACTCTTCTGCCCCCTCCCGGCCCCGGACCCCTTAAAGGGGCACGGGCTGGCTACGGTGCCCGTGCCAGGTGCAAGCCTGCCAGCACCCAGCCAGAAGACCCTGTACCTGGCACGGCTTGAGCCAGCCACCCGATGCTCCCCAGCCCTCCGCCTCTTCCCGGGACCAGGCTGGCGGCTCTTGGGAGCCTGCCCAGGACCGCAAGAGGCGGGCACCCGCCTGGTCTAGTGCAGACATCATGGACCTCGTGTACGACCTCCGCACTAGGCACAGGAAAGTGGCCGTTTAGGGCAGGAGAGCTGCCAGTCTGGCCACCCAGGAGCAGGTTGGCATGAAAATCAAGGTGGTCCACTGAGACCCCCGACCCTGAGCCCTGAGCTTAGAATGGCCGTACTGGGTCAGACCAAAGGTCCATCTACTCCAGTAGCCTGTCCGCCGACAGTGGCCAACCCTAGGTACCCTGGAGGGGATGGACCAAAGACAGTGACCAAGCCATTTGTCTCGTGCCATCCATCTCCAGCCTTCCACAAACTTTGGGCAGGGACACCATTTCTACCCCCTGGCTAATACCGCTCCATGGACCCAACCTCCATGACTTGATCTAACTTCTCTTTAAACTCTGTTCTAGTTCTAGCCTTCACAACCTCCTGCAGCAAGGAGTTCCACAGATTGACTCTTTGCTTTGTGAAGAACAACTTTCTGTTACTAGTTTGAAGCCTGCTACCCATTCCTTTCCTTTGGTGTCCTCTAGTCCTTCTATTATGGGAACTAATGGAGAACTTTTCTTTATGCACCCTCTCCACACCACTCTTGCTTTTATAGACCTCTATCATATCCCCCCTCTGTCTCCTCTTCTCTAAGCTGAAAAGTCCCAGTCTCTTTAGCCTCTCTTCATATGGGACCTGTTCCAAACCCCTGATCATTTTAGTTGCCCTCCCCTCTCCCAGCCTCTCTTCCCCTCTCCCACCTCTTTTTCCCAGTCTCCCCCAGTTTTGTTCAATAAAGAGAGATTCTATTTTTGAACACACGTTTTCTTTATTTTGTACATCAGGAAGGGGGGCTAGGGAAGGATAAGTGGAAGGAGGTGAGGGAGGAATGGGATACGCGCCCCCGATGGGAAGGACTGGGCTGGCTCTGCGGGCTTCTGGGGGTGGAAGTTCTCCTGCAGCCCCCTGATTACCCCTTCCCCCCGGATGGCAGCCTGCAGCAAGTGCAGCCTGGGTGATGGCCGAGTGCTGTGATGTTCCGCGTGTGGGCACTCAGGGCACTCCAAGCCAGGACTGCTTTGCAAGCAGGGAACCCTGAGAACTGTCTGTCCGGGGTGGGGGTCAGTTCCTTTAAGCACAGCCCTCGGCTAGCCTGAGGCAGCAGCTCCACGCTCTAAGTCCTCACCTGATGCCCTGCCGGCACTGCTTCCGGCCATCCTTAACCTCTGTTCAGGGTCCACTCTGTGTGGAGATGCTAGTTCGAATTAGCAAAATGATAATTTGAACTAGTTTTTAAGTCTAGCTGCGCTAATTCGAATTAGCTTAGTTCGAATTAACTAATTAAGTTAGTTCGAATTAGCGCTGTAGTGTAGACATACCCTCAGAGACCACAGTAGGCAATTTCCTCCGCTCCTCTCTAATCATCAGCCCTGGCCCTCTTGACTTGGGGACATCAGTGAATCCATCTGGCTTTCCCCTCCTCCAACCTCCTGGTCAATGGAAGTTCTCCCCTGCTGATCTCTTATTCCCAAGCTGCTCCCTCCTGATCTTTTTCTGACCAAACCGGGTAACTCTCACCTGCCCTTTTTCCTGGCTGACTCAGGTAGCTCTGAAACATTGGGGCTACGTCTACTCTGCAGGCTTTTTGCACAAGAATGGCTGTTCTTGCGCAAAAACTTGCAGAGCGGCCACACTGCATGCGCGTTCTTGTGCAAGGAAATTTACAGTACAGCGTCGGAAAACAGGGCTTCTTCCAGATGAGTTATTCCTCTCCCCATAAGGAATAAGCCCTCTTGCGCAAGAGCTCTTCCACAAGAAAGCACTGTAGACAGGCAACATGAATTTCTTGTGTAAGAAAGCCCTATGGTTAAAATGGCCATCAGAGCTTTCTTGCGCAAGAGAGCATCCACACTGCCATGGACGCTCTTGCACAAAAGCACATCTCTTATGCAAAAGCACATGGAAGTGTGGACGTGCTCTTGTGGAAGACTTTTTGCACAAGAACTCTTCCGCAAAACAGTTCTCGCACAAAAACCCAGCAGTGTAGATGTAGCCTGGGTGTCCCTCTGCTCAGCTTCTCCCTCATCCTTCATAATCCCAGGTGCTGTCTGCCTCTTAATTGGCAAGGCTGGGAGTGCCTGTTACATTTACAGAGTCCAGACACCCAGTGACGGGGATTTACATTTGTGCTGACTGAGAGGAGAATCTGATCCGATGTCCCCTTCAAAGAAATGCATAAAAAGAAGAGCTGAGCACAGGGGGAGGCGGGAGGGAGAGTTAGTTATCTGAAATTGGCTGGGGAATGAACAGATATGAACTTCCATGGTTAATATTTTTGTATTAAATCCTATCTCTAAACAGGGACTGGGATAGAATCATAGAATCATAGAATCATAGGACTGGAAGGGACCTCGAGAGGTCATCGAGTCTAGCCCCCCACCCTCAAGGCAGGACCAAGCTCCATCTACACCATCCCTGACAGATGTCTATCTAACCTGTTCTTAAATATCTCCAGAGAGGGAGATTCCACCACCTCCCTTGGCAATTTATTCCAATATTTGACCACCCTGACAGTTAGGAATTTTTTCCTAATGTCCAATCTAAACCTACCCTGCTGCACTTTAAGCCCATTACTCCTTGTCCTGTCCTCAGAAACCAAGAGGAACAAATTTTCTCCTTCCTCCTTGTGACACCCTTTTAGATATTTGAAAACTGCTATCATGTCCCCCCTTAATCTTCTTTTTTCCAAACTAAACAAGCCCAGTTCATGAAGCCTGGCTTCATAGGTCATGTTCTCTAAACCTTTAATCATTCTTGTCGCTCTTCTCTGTACCCTTTCCAATTTCTCCACATCTTTCTTGAAATGTGGCGCCCAGAACTGGACACAGTACTCCAGCTGAGGCCTAACTAGTGCAGAGTAGAGCGGCAGAATGACTTCACGAGTTTTGCTTACAACACACCTGTTGATACAACCTAGAATCATATTTGCTTTTTTTGCAACAGCATCACACTGTTGACTCATATTCAACTTGTGGTCCACTATGACCCCTAGATCCCTTTCCGCCATGCTCCTTCCTAGACAGTCGCTTCCCATCTTGTATGTATGGAACCGAAACAAAGAAGTCATTGAGCATCTCTGCCATTTCCAAGTTTCCTGTTACTGCTTCTCCCTCCTCACTAAGCAGTGGGCCTACCCTGTCCTTGGTCTTCCTCTTGCTTTTAATGTATTTATAAAAGGTCTTCTTGTTTCCCTTTATGCCTGTAGCTAGTTTGATCTCATTTTGTGCCTTTGCCTTTCTAATCTTGCCCCTGCATTCCCGTGTTGCTTGCCTATATTCATCCTTTGTTATTTGTCCTAGTTTCCATTTTTTATATGACTCCTTTTTTATTTTGAGATCATGCAAGATCTCCTTGTTAAGCCAAGCTGGTCTTTTGCCATATTTTCTATCTTTCCTACACAGCGGAATTGTTTGCTTTTGGGCCCTTAACAACGTCCCTTTGAAATACTTCCAACTCTCCTCAGTTGTTTTTCCCTTCAGTCTTGCTTCCCATGGGACCTTACCTACAAGTTCTCTGAGCTTATCAAAATCTGCCTTCCTGAAATCCATTACCTCAATTGTGCTGGTCTCCCTTCTACCTTTCCTTAAGATCATGAACTCTATTATTTCATGATCACTGTCCCCTATACTGTCTTCCACTTTCAAGTTCTCAACTAGTTCCTCCCTATTTGTTAAAACCAAATCCAGAACAGCTTCTCCTCTGGTAGCTTTTTCAACCTTCTGAAACAGAAAGTTGTCTCCAATGCAGTCCAGAAACTTATTGGATAGCCTGTGCCCCGCTGTGTTAGTTTCCCAACATATGTCTGGATAGTTGAAGTCCCCCATCACCACCAAATCTTGGGCTTTGGATAGTCTTTTTAATTGTTTAAAAAAGGCCTCATCCACCTCTTCCACCTGGCTAGGTGGCCTGTAGTAGACTCCTAGCATGATATCACCCTCGGTTTTTACCCCTTTTAGCTTAACCCAGAGACTCTCTACACAGCTATCTCCTACGTTCATCTCCACTTCAGTCCAAGTGTGTACATTTTTAATATACAAGGCAACCCCTCCTCCCTTTTTTCCCTGTCTGTCCTTCCTGAGCAAGCTGTACCCTTCCATACCAACATTCCAATCATGCATCCCATCCCACCAGGTTTCTGTAATACCAATGATATCATAGTTGTATTTATTGGTTAGCAATTCCAGTTCTTCCTGCTTATTACCCATACTTTAGTCCCCCCCATTTCCAACCCATCTCCCAGTCCCGCACATTCAGCACTTACCTGTGGGCTTTGCTCACCTGTCCCCGTCGAACCTAGTTGCAAAGAATAAAAGGCTTAATTTGAAAATATTTTTGTTAAAGATACAGTAGGATGAAGTTACTGGAATTTTGTGGGGGGGGGGGCAATCAGTTTCAATTCAGCAAAGCACATACATGACCTATAGGACATAATGACAGAGATGCAGCCATGTTAGTCTGGTGTAGCTGAAACAAAAGACAGGACTATGCAGCACTTTAAAGACTAACAAGATGGTTTATTAGGAAAATCTGATTTGTCAATTTTATGTGTTCACTTTTTTTTGATTGTATCACTTTGGTATATATGGTCATGCCAATTTTCTTCTGACGAAGTGGGTCTGGCCCACAAAAGCTCATCACCTAATAAACCAACTTGTTAGTCTTTAAAGTGCTGCATAGTCCTGTCTTTTCTATAGGACATAAGTTATTATTGGACCATAATGTACTGTTTTTACTTTTACTTTACATATTGAAGCTCCAGTCATGAAATGTGATACAAAGGGAGAGACCTATGCACCCAAGATGAAACCTCAGGCTCTGCCCACACGTGTCACATTGCAGAACTGGTGCTCAAAAATTCTTCAGTCAGCTTCCTCTTTCTCAAACTGTACACTCACTAACATACCCTACTATTTCCTAGGAGGAAAAAAAATGTCCACTAGCAGAACAACTTCTTCTCACACTAGAGAGATAGCACGGAGTAGATCCGAAGGAACTGTGATTGACGTGGATGACAGAAAACCTTCAACAAGCTGCGAGTTGCCAGGTCTGTTTATTATAATGGGCTAACACACCTTGTGGGCTTTAGTCAGGCAAAACTCTCATTGACACCAATAGCCAAGCAAGAACTATTCTGCTTGGAAGTTTGTTGTCTTAAATCCAGTGCAACATCCTCTCTTTTGCATTATGTATCCTTTGCACTATTCACACAGTGTAATGGGCCACGTTCTAGCTGCAAATGCTCAGCAGAATACTTCCTTGGTATAGGCGAACTCTGCTGGGTACTGTTGCACCAGGTCCAGGTCTGCATTATTTCCATCCGCAAAGGGGGCATGTCAGGGGAGAGAGAAAAGGAGCATAGGGTCTATTAAGGATTGCACATCAGTCATGTCAGTTTGATCTTTGTCCAGAAGTAGCTGTTAGTACTACTGGGGCCAGAGCTCATCCTCTGAATCAGGAAGCTGCAGTCAGGTCCATATCACCCTACCACACTCATCTCCAGTACTGAGAGCGGCTCCGGTGTAGGGGGAAGCTGGCATAATGACAGCTCAATTTGTAAGAATTACAGTAACCTTAAGGGTGGAGCAATAAACTATAGGGAGAGACAGCATTAAAGGGGGAGTCATGAGTGTGCCGAACGGGATAAATAAAACCAGGCTGAGCTGCTGCTTTTGTTGGTTTTTAAATAAAGATAAAGGAACTTTACTGGCAGATTGTGGCTGGGGAAGGAGAAAGAATCCCTTTCAATGCTATTATTTGTGTTATTATCTGCATGTAGAGAACCTGTGTAAGGCAATGGGAGTTGCAAGCTCTCAGTCAGTTCCTTGCAGGGGGTAATTAGCTTCTCATGCAATGGAGTCTTTAATTACCATATACTGTCACCATGCAAATTTATTCATTTAGCTTTTGGTTCTATATGAGTGCTACACAAAAGGGTGTCCGCACATCTATAACAAGAAATAGACATAGTAAAATAGACTTTATTGCTAGCAATGCATATTTCAGTCTAAAAGGGTATTTAAATATTGTCTATATAAGAAACAAAGATTTCCCCCCTACTTTTTACTCCTATTCACTATACAAATAATCAAATGGAAAAATTCACTCTTTTGCCGATTCCAAATGTAAAATGTGTAGTTGACTCTAGCCTAATGAGAGTTATGGATTGTTACAGTGAAAATATGAGCAAATTCTTCTAGGGCTGAAACCAAATGAGTTCAACAAAAGCATTTCTGAGGTGTTTGTGCTAGGAAGAAATGGAAGTCTGAATGGTGTACAATCTTTTCCACAGTGAGTATAAGATCGTTTCCAAAATGGAAGCATTAGCCACTGTATTTCTGCACACAGCAAGCCACTGGGCAAAAAAATGCCAATGGTCTTTCTAATGGACAACATTCACTAGAACACACAGTTTAAGGGTCTGCTCTTGATGGACTTCAGCTTTCTCAACTCCCATTACTACTGCTGGGAATTGCAGGTGCTAAAAGGCGTGCTGCAAATATTCCATATCTTGTAATATCAACCCATATTATAAGGACTAATTTGTTGGTGTTTTTTTGTTAATATCACTCCTTGAATCCAAATTTAAATATGTCTACATAGTTGACACTCTGTTGGTTACGTTTAAAACCTTGAAAGTAATATGAAAGTATAAACTGACCCTAAATGACTCACAAGCTTTAAAAATTTTTAACTTTGGATAAATGTAGTCCTAGTGTACTGTAACAACAGCAAGAGATTTATTGAAGAGATGAATTTGGCCAGTTTTGTCCAATAAATAGGGTTTGAGTGTGGATAGGAATAATTACCTTTGTTTTTTTTTTAAACAGATGACAAAGAGAATAAATTGGATTCAATCATTGACTGGCCAGAGGTGTTCAAACAACATGCTTATACTGTTCCCAAGACTAATCCTTTCTGGAATGAACTGTCAGCGTCCAACCCTTTTTTATCCGATGTAGCTCAGTTAAATAATAGTGACAAGAACAATAAAAACATTTCTGTCTCAAAAGAAGACCCCTATTTGTTCTCCAGAGATTCAAGTAACAGGGATTCTTTTGCTTCATCGGGTGATGAGCTAGATATTCATCATCTTCTGAGGAATGTTGCAGCAGGGAAATCGGGGAGATCTAAGAGTGCCTCTGAACTTCTGGACATTGTAGATGACAAAAGCTTTGATCCTGACAACACAGCATCCTCTGGCCAGATTTTAGATGCAGACATGGAATGGCTTCAAAATGACCGTGAAGCCTACAAGATGGCATGGTTGAGTCATCGACAGCTGGCCCGATCTTGTCTAGATTTGGATGCGATGAGTCATAGTCCAGGATGGGCACAAACACAACCTACAGACACTCATGTAATCTTCAAGGTGAATCATAAAGGGGGTTCAGTGCAGCTACCTGATTCAGATATCACAATTCACATCCCTGAGGGTCATGTATCACCTGGGGAATTCCAGGAGGTTGGTTTAAGAGCTATTCTGAATCCCCCAAAATCACTTAATCATGATCTTTCAAGCACCGTGAGCCCATTAATAGAACTTACATTAAGTAACCTAAACACAATGGAAGCCATTTTACTAGAGATGAAAATTGCAGCTGAAGTGAAAAAGGATCCTTTCAGTCAAGTTATGACGGAAATTGTGTGCTTTTATAGTCTCAACAAAGAAGGTCCTTTTGAAAAGCTGCACAACTACTACATTTTCACAGATACGTTACAGGTGAAGTTGACAGATCTAAGTCATGTGATGTATGCAGTCGTTGCAGTACAAACGAACCCAATTCAGTCTCTGGCTACAACTGTTTGGGAATACATCCACAGAACCCTGTCTATTGGAATTTATGGGCCCAAACATATTCATCCTTCTTTCACTGCAGTTCTTACAGCCTTTGGTCATAACTACATTCCAGAAAAACTCACAATTTGTGACATTCAAAAGGGTGGAAAGAACATGCCTCCAGTTGTGTTTAAGCTGTGGGGAAAGCATACATTTGTACTTGATAAGCTACAAGATCTAAAGGTTTCTTTGATATCCTGTGATCCCGATTTTGAAGTGAAGTTGGAAGATCAAAGCAAAGAAATTAAAGAAGGGCAGTTGAAAGCAGGTGAAGTTGTCCAACAGCAGTTTTCATTTTCTGTACTGGGAACTGGGGAAATGCATTTGTTCACCTTCCTAGTTCAGATTAAAGTCCCAAATAATAACCTTGTAACCCAGTTCCATATTACAACTCCTGATCCAGCTCCAAAGTTAACTGGGATGACTGGTAAGCCAACCCGCTTACAGAAACGCAAAGAGATCAAATCAGCTCCTTTTCTTTTGACACCATCAGTTATATACCCCAAGTTTCTAGATAAGACTTTAAATATTACCAACTACGGAGTGGCCTTGAAAACTGTCTTACGCCAGAATAAGATAGACTATTTACTAGAGTATTTTAAAGGGGATACAATAGCATTGCTCGGTGAAGACAAAGTGAAGGCCATTGGACAAACTAAAGTTAAAGAATGGTATGTCGGAGTTCTTCGAAGAAAGATTGGTCTTGTGCACTGTAAAAATGTAAAAGTGATTTTAAAAGAACAAGCTATGGATATCAATGATAGCCTGCTGCCTACCAGGAATCTTCTAGAACAAATTGCACTGCCTTTTAAGAAACTGACATATATCTATTCCTTAGTCCTATCTACGGTATCAGAGAGTGTTTACAACTGGAAAGCTTTGGCTAATGTGCTAGGATATTCACATATGTCATTGAATGATTTCAGTGAGGTACCAGCAGATAAAGAATCAGAAAGAGTCGCATACGTGGTGAAGAAATTGAAGGAAGATTGCCATGCTAACAGACCCAAAAGGCAGTTTCTTTATGAACTCATTGTTGTGAGTACTGTTCAAGTGGATTCATCTGTTTTGTATGGATAGTAAATGAGTATTGTTTATGAGTAATGATTTTCAGTAATGAAATATGATATTACCTTGGTACTGTATTGTGACTCTTTGCAAATATGACTACAATAATTGAAAATTGTAAGCACACATTTAAAAAGTTTGAGTTATAAAACCTATAGTCCTCATGCAATCTACATCTGAAAATGTGCATATATACAACAAGGTTTGTGTTAAGTCAAGAAAAAGTGGTGTTGAGAGTAACAATCAGATAGTAAATGACATCAAATGCTCTCATTGGCTTCCCTTACTACTCCTTGTAAGGAGCAGGAGTACCACTGACGAGGGCGCTCTCTGAGTTCAATTTAGCATGTCTTCACCTAAATTGAAGCTGGAAGATCAACCGCAGCAGCACTGATCTTTCTCAAAGGTAGACATGCCTTTAGATTGCTTAACAGAAAGAATAGTAGAGAGCTAAGCTTTATATTTGTTATAATAATGGCTCGCCGAGGAATTCATAACTGTGGGTTCACAACTAAATTTTCCCCATGTTGCACTGTGCAGCCCAAGCCCGTATGTCTACTTTGTAATTAAACAGCTGCATAGGCGGAACCCTTCAAGCCCTGAGTCAGCTGACACAGGCCAGCTAGGAATGTTTAATTGCAGCATAGACATACCTTAGCTGCTCCTGTATTGCAGTCACACTGAAAGTGCTACCTCACATAACTAATTCATTCCCTTTGGAAAGTCAGCATTCAAACGATCTCAGAGAAATACGCCACACAGAGACAATGGCAGAAGTGGCCACTAGGAAACTGAGTAAAGATCTTAACATTCCAGGTAGTGATATTAAAATGAATTGGGTTCATTTATGTTTCTCTTTATTCAAGGAGAATTAAAGGACAAATTAACCAGCCTATCAAATGGAGATAGTGCTGTGTGAATATAAGACAGGGATTATTTTCAAATTCCAGGACAAAAGAGATCTCAACGAACTAAGAGATATCTTATCTGTGATTAGCATATAACTTCCAGCTCTGAAATGCAAATTTGGCTTGCTGCCTTTAGGTGTATGTCTAGACTGCATCCCTCTGTCAGCAGAGAGATGTAAATTAGGCAGGTTGACATTGAAAATGAGGCAAGGATTTAAATATCCCGTGTCTAATTTGCATAAAAATGGCCACCGCGTTTTGCTGACTCTGCACTTTGTCGGCAAAAAGCGGCAGTCTAGAGGGGGATCTGTTGAGAAAGAAAGCCTTTTTCGACAGATCCCTTATGCCTCCTGCAGTCTAGACATACCCCAGAAGAGCTATAGTTACAGAAATAGTATCATCCATGCCACTTAAGAGAAGGTCCTTTTAATGTTTAAAATAGGATGAATCCCAGTGCTTCAACAGGTAGAGCCATGTTAGTCTGTATTCTGCAAAAACTATGGGGGGTCCTGTGGCACCTCAAAGACTAACAGATTTATTTAGGCATAAGCTTTTGTTGGCAAAAAAAAACCACTTTGTCACATGTGGTAACACTATCAGTTCTGTGTTGTGGGGAAGAGAGAAGTCTGAGCAGAGGTTGGGGCAGAGAGGATTTCAACCACTAGCTTCCTATGGAACAATGTTCTGCTGTAGCTGTTTCCACAGCAATTCATGGGAGCATTCAGTAGGTAAGGTGAGCAGAAGAGGCAGCAATATAGTGAGTATTTCTGTTAATATGCTGATTAGTTGTCTGGAAAAGCCCAGAGAACAAGGGCTGGACCCTACTGTAGCCTATGTGAGGTGGCAGTTTTGAGGCAGCTATGTCGCTGCTCTTTGAGGAAAAAAGAGGATTCCATGCTCCCAGTGTCTCACAGAAGGCCTATATATTTATATTTTGGTCTGGGGATTCAGGATTTGCTTCTTTATATAGAACTTGTGAGATTTCCCTTCCCTGCACCGTTCAACTGCACCAAGGCACATCCAGAGTTATTTATAGACGCAGGACTATTAAAGTTATAAAATGCAAAATTCATAATGGTGATTTATTTGGTAATTGAAGCATCAGTTCTGAATCCGCTCATAGGCAAAATGTCTAGTGCTTTCAGTTGGAGTTTTTCCTGAGTAAGGACTTCAGAACTGGAGCTTCAGTCTTCTGAATGAATTTGTACCTGGCAGTGAACACTATTTCTATTTGTGGCAAATTACCCCTGCCCACAAAAGGTCTGGCAGAACAGATCAGGGGTTTCATTCAGCCCCACAAACTGCACCCCCTTTGAAAAGTTTCCCTCTAAAAAGTTTTTAAGAGAAAATTAGATTTTCAGCTAAACAAAGTTTCCTGAAAAATATTTGGTTTCTTCAGAAAATGTATATAGTTTGTATAAACTCTCTGAACATCTGAAAATCAAAAACTTTCATTTTTGGATGCAATATTTTGTTTATTTGGTATTTCACTGAACTGTAGATGTTTTCACTTTTCTTCAGGAAAAAAAGAAAAAACTTTATTTTTCACTCTGCTCTAAACTAAGCCAGTAAGAAAACAGAAATGTGACATGTACTCATTTCAGGACTTTTCTATTGGAGACATTTTAATTTGCTTTGTTCCAAATAACACATTGTGTTTCCCTTTTTGTGTCCTTGCAAGTTTGAATCATAGTCAGAAAATTATCAAGTATGTGGAGGGATTAAATTAAAATGCTCTGGCCAATGTAATCAGTGATTTTCTGGAAAAGAAGCAGAACAAGGACCGCGCCTTATTATAGCCATGCTCTGATTTCATTTTTCAGGTCCATGAAGCTAAATGTTAGGTCCCAAATATTTATGTTGGAGAAGGCTATTTTCCCTTCAGGATCCTCAAACTTGGCAGAATTCAACTGACACTGGAGTGCTGAAGCAATGGGATGCCAATTTAATTTTTTCTTGAGCTTACTGGCAACTTTCCTATACAAATTATTGGCAATCCCTTTCTTGTATCAAAGGTGTAAACATAATTACTTATTTACAAAGAACCAAAAAAGGTTTAGATTTCCTTAACTTTTGAAAAGCTCTATTGGATAGTTACAAAAACAAACAATATTTACTTCCTTTTAAATACTGATCAAATAGCTTGATTCTAAAAATTGTTACTACAGGCACTTCTGAAGTTAGACTGCCAAGGATTAGTAGCACGCCTTACCCAGGACACTGTCCTTTTGACTTCGGCTGTCAAGCTTGGCAAATGCTGGAGAGAGCTGGCAGAAAGATTAGCCCGACTCACAAAGCAACAAATGGAGGCTTATGAAGTACCTCACCGAGACAGAAGAGGGGAAGTCACCCAGGAGGTAAGGCTTCCCACTCTGTACTTGCACCTTTTCCTATGTGCAAATCCAGTGTGAAACTTCCTTCACCATCCTTGTACAACCCACCCCTCCTCCTTTAATTGTCTCAATATTTAAACTATAAGCTCTTCAGGGCTGGGACTACCACTTACTCTTTGTTTATAGGGGGCCTAAAAATCTCACTGGATGTCCTTGGAACTACTGTAATCAAATAATAAATAAGAATTTACTTTCAAATCTTTGTTTTGGCCCATTTTAAGCTTCAGTTGATTTCCTCCCTTCCAAGACCATTTTTCCTCCCCCCCCACAATCAACAATTTTTCTTTCTTTCTTTCTTTCTTTCTTTCTTTCTTTCTTTCTTTCTTTCTTTCTTTCTTTCTTTCTTTCTTTCTTTCTTTCTTTCTTTCTTTCTTTCTTTCTTTCTTTCTTTCTTTCTTTCTTAGTCACCTCTGGCTCCTTTACTTTGTTTTCATCATGTTGTCTCCTTGACCAACTTAGCCCCCACATTATTCTCCTTCATCTTCCTTGGGACTTGCTTCATTTTAAGTCATACTGAGGTGGATTATCTAATACCAGAGAATGTCTGCCTTTCATTCACGATTATTTCTTGCTCTCTCCTCCCACCAATCATATTCTTGCTCTCACCACAGAAAAGGGCCTTAGCAAAGATACCACCTTTCTGAGTCTAAGGGGACTCAAAATGCTAGCTGTATTCGGCTTACCTTAATCGGAGCCACGGTGGCATCTACACTGAGGGAGGCCAATGGGATCACATGCTCCCATCAGCTTCCCTTACTCTTCACGTACGAGGAGTACCAGATGCTGGTGCGGGCTGTTCTCAGCCTTTGATCTGAGGGTGTACATTAGACCTGCCAAATAGAATGGTAGAAGATCAATCTCCGGAGGGTCAATCTCCATAGTGTAGACATGCCCTCGGAAGATAAGGTCTACACTGTGAGTGAGGTTGAAAATCCCTTTTTCAGAGGCATTAATGTGTACATTGAGAAGACCTCAGTTTTCATGCTCACTCAGTTCCTGGATAGAAGTATTTTGGGGGCCTGAAAGCTGCCAAAACTGGATTGCTGCCTTAAAACTATTTATGTCTGAAGTCTCCTTTTCACATACACGACACATTGGTAATTTATGGCCTATTCAATTATATTATTTTTCTTTTCTGTTAACACTAGCATGGAATCAGTACGTCTTTGAGAGACATCTTCAAATTGTCATTTTTATATTAAATTATTTCCCAAAGCTGAATTCAAAATCTGTGTTATTCCATTTCAACTGATTATGTTGTTCTTCGTACATCCAAGCAAATCTGATGCTGTAGAGCTGGGAGGTGTCATACATATTTCTCACCAGATTCACTGTCAACAACTGAACATACATTTAGGGAAAATGTAATAGTTATCTTGTTCCCATTAAAGGTTTAAGAAGAATGCCCTTTGGGTTTTCAAATTTGTGCTGCAACTCTCATTTGTATGGCAGACTGTGACTTTGATAAGATAAATTTCAAATCTTACATGGAAAATTACATTTAGTTTGCAGCCCACAGTATACAGAGAATATTCTTTGACACAAAAGGGAGTTAAATTGTATACCAGTCTAATTCCTTCTTTGACTATAGTGATATTAGTCAAACTTAAATGCAGATCCTAATAGTATTAAACTGTTGTTATGAAGCATCAAATGAAATAATGCTGAAAACAAATAGCTGTCCTTGTTTATTGTGTGTGTGCTGGACAACACACACACACACACACACACAAACACACACACACACACACAGTCTAGACTGGCATGATTTTGCAGAAATACTTTTAATGGGAAAGTTTTTCCATTAAAAGTATTTCTGCAAAAGCGCATCTAGATTGGCAAGTGCCTTTGCGCAAAAGATTTGCTTTTGCGCAAAAGCATCCACGGCCAGTCTAGATGCGATTTTATGCAAGAAAGCCCTGATCTCCATTTTAGCCATCAGGGCTTTTTTGCGCAAAACAGTTCTTCCCTGTCTACACTGGCCCTCTTGCGCAAGAGAGCATTTTCCCGAGCGGGAGCGTGAAAGCATTTGCATAAGAAGCACTGATTTTGTACATTACAAAGTCAGTGCTCTTGCGCAAATTCAAGCGGCCAGTGTAGACAGCTGGCAAGTTTTTGTGCAAAAGCACCTGCTTTTGCACAAAATCTTGCCAGTCTAGATGCACCTATTGTGCTAAGCCTCATTGAAAATGATGGGTGGAATAGGGTAACAGCCACACTTCATATGTGATAAATATAGGAAACTGTTTATATTCCTTTAGGAGTTCAGGACACCTGAATTCAATTCCCAGCTTTGCCACTGGCTAGCAGGGTAACCTTGGGCAAATCATGTTGCCTTTCCTTGCCTCAGTTTCCCCTCTTGTAAAATTGAGATAATTTGAATAGTACTTTGAGATCTACTGATGAATAGTTCTCTGTATGAGATAGGCACTGCTATTAATATCATGGAATGGGGTAGCTGAAGCAATAGGATCCATCACCCAAAACATGAGAATACCCACAGCTTGTCAGAAACAGAGCTAAGCAGTTCTCTGGTGGAACTGTATATTTCTGTGAGAGAAACAGCAAAAGCAAAGAAACATGTGGACTTGAGAAAAAGTGATGGAGAGAGAGATCTTTTGGGCTAAATGCTAACAGTAGCTGTGAGCAAAGAAATTCCACTATGGTTTGATTCCTGCTGTGTTCAGAGAGTCAAGACATTGTACAGCCTTGTAAATAAATAGTATGGCACTAAAGAAATATCAGACTCCATCTTTAGTTTCTCCTCTTAGCCAAAATAACCCACAGGACCCTCACAATTGGCTAACTAGTTTGGTCACAAAAGGCTAACAGTATCATGCAACAGAAGCCTCTTAAAGTACAAGAATAATCAGAAAGGCTACACAAAAATAGTACTTTACCACTCAACCGATTTGTTTATACACAGACTCCTATCAGTTTACTGTAGCTTTATATTCCCATTAACACAGCAGAGCCAATGTATCTCTGGGAAAGAGAGTTGGATTCCAGCCTGCTTTATGCATCAGCTATACAATTGCTAAGTTCCAGTTGCGGAATCTTTATTACTGATGATAACCGGCAAACCAGAGAGAACACGACTTAATTTTCATAACCCAGTTTAAGTTTGCAGAAGTAGAAACTAGGAAAACAACCTTTTTATTTGTAAACCAAGCCAAGTGAGGGAATTTGATCTGGAAGTCCTTGAAGGAATCCTATAACTTTCTAGTGTCTATTGACACTTTAAAAGATGTAGGGGCAGATCTTCAGCTGGTGAAAACTGACACAGCACCAGTGATTTCAATGGAGCTGTGACAATTAACAATAGCTATGACATGAAGTCTGCTTGATGTGAAGTAAACGTTTAGGAATATTTTAAAAGGGGTACTCTCAACTTTATTTTGTTAAAAATTAGTAGCCGTTGATGATAGATTATATGTCCTGATTTTTGTATTCAACTTTTTATAAAAGTTTTTCTAGTCCCTTGCTAGTATTTATCAGCATCTGCTAGGCAAACATTTATGCACAAGTTACTCCAGTGTTTCTAGGATCACAGCCACAAAGAGCAATAAGTCCAAATACGCTTAAGACCACTTCTTCTTCCTTCTTTTCTGTAAACTAACCTCTTCAGTTTCAGCTTTTCTGCCCTGTCAGCTTTTCTGCCTCTGCAAACCATGGATATGAGCTCCAGTCTCAGCAGTGCATAAGGGAGACATCATAATTCTGATTCACAGAAAAATAAGTGCAACTGACAATCAACAGAATAACGAATCTCACCACATGCAAACCTGCTGTTAAAAAGAACACCTTAAAGTGAGACAAGAAACTATTCCCTCCTATACACGATCTTTTCAATGTTAGTGATAGTTACTTTTAAATATACTAGGTATGAATTGTTCAGACAGAAATATGGTTGTCAGTTTGATAGATTTTTCATTTCTATCTTTTTATTGAAACTTATTTCACTAAAATGTCAGTATCTACAGAAAAGCTAACAGCATACATGGATCATGGCAGTTTGGGTCCAAACATGCTCTATATGAAGAAAGTACTTCATTGTGCTCAAAGAGCAAAAGCTAATGTTTCCTTTTCTAGAATGCTTAATTTATTATGCCCTTACAATGGATTGAGAAAGTAATTGTACATTGCTTTATTTTCTCCTAATATTTAAAAATTCTTTGCAGATGATGTGGAAACCTGCATATGACTTCCTGTACACATGGGGTGCTCACTATGGAGACAGCTATAGAGATGTATTACAAGACCTGCAATCAGCTTTGGACAAAATGAAAAACCCTCTAACCAAGCAGTGGCGAGAGTTAACTGGAACTTTGATTCTAGTGAACTGCATGGAAATCTTAAGGGCAAATGCTTTTTCCAAGAAGGAGGAAGACTAGAAGCTGAAATTCTTTTATGAACTATCTATTGGAAAACTATGGTGTCGATTTTTATACTCTATCATTATTTTTAAGACTGTGATTTTTTGAAATATAACAGATCCTTTAATTTTAGATTTTTTTCTGCACTTACATGTATTACGTGGCACAGACCTTATGGAACACCATTTTCCTGAAGGACTCTTATGTCCTGCAGAATAATATTTAGAGGACCAAGAAGTGGGGAAGTAGCAGTTGGGAAGTGAATTAGGTCCTTGGAAAGATTTTAATTCCATGGACCAATTCCTAAATGAAAAATTCATAAGGCTACAACTATAGATAATGATAAAGCCAAATCTATATTTTGAGATCAGTGAAACCCCACATGTTTTGGGTTGCCCTGACAGTATTCATTCGTTTGCCCAACATTTTCAAAAGTAACAATTTGGACTCTGATCCTGCAAGTTACAACACGTGGTTTAACCATTGCGCCCATGTGGAAGACCCACTGGTGTCAATGGGGTTCCAAGCAAGCACACTGCTGTGCCTTTTCATAATCTGTTGCAGGCTTGGGGTTCTCATTGAAAGTTCTGTGGGGTTTGAGTTAGGGATGTAAAATCCCATTAAAAATGATAACCTGTTAAGCTAGATATGTAACTGGTTCGTGCTGCAGGTGAGGAGCTGTTGGAGCACCCCCACACCCATGGCACAGTATGGTGAGCACAGCCAGACCAGGCAAAATCCGCAGCACCACACTGTGGGCAGAGGCTACTCCAGGGAGGCCGGGTGCTGGTTAATCAGTTATTGGTAAGCAATGCCAATTTACATCCCTAGTTTGGGCATACAGAAGAAGATACTTCGAGTCTGATTTTCAGGTTCGGTTAGCTCTTGTAACTCCAGTGGAAGTCAGTGAGAGCAGAACTATCTGGAAAACCAAAGTTCAGTTCTATGAAATTTTTGGTTTTGGGAATTTTTTTCATCCCAAATCAGGATGCCTGAGATCCATCCAGAGTTTCTTGAAATTGAACCCTATCCACAAAACACAGCAAATTTAATGAATAGGCAAATTCTGCCAAAAATGTTTTGTTAATTTTTTTCCTAACTAACTCCAAATAGGAGAGCAGTACCTCTGTAAAGGCCAGAGATGTCTTAAAATGAGCACAGAAAGAAAGGGGTATTCAAGTTAGTGGCCACTTCTGGAAAAAGTTGGCTTACTTATGCAGACATAGCTCTCTACATTTTGCACTACCACATTTGTACACATGATGCACAGTACAAATTTACTAATTCTTCTGCATGCACCTGAAAAGGGGGTGGAATCAGATTTAAAAAAAGGCTGATCCATACAAACAGTGACCACAATGCTGCCCTACAGCATATGATCTTGCATATAAGCCACTGCCTCTTATATAGCTATTTTGAATGGAGAAGAGGGGCTTAGTGGGTAGAGGAAGAATATATATGCCATTATTATTCATAATTCTAATCTGTGCCATAATTGAGGGAAAATGAGAGAGAAAGGGTGTGTCTAGACTACATGCCTCCTTCGACGGAGGCATGTAGATTAGCCAGATCGGAAGAGGGAAATGAAGCCGCGATTAAAATAATCGCGGCTTCATTTAAATTTAAATAGCTGCCCCGATCTGCCGATCAGCTGTTTGTCGGCAGATCGGGGGAGTCTGGACGCGATGCCCCGACAAAGAAGCCTTTCTTCATCGACACAGGTAAACCTGGTTTCACGAGGCTTACCTGTGTCGATGAAGAAAGGCTTCTTTGTCGGGGCATCGCGTCCAGACTCCCCCGATCTGCCGACAAACAGCTGATCGGCAGATCGGGGCAGCCATTTAAATTTAAATGAAGCCGCGATTATTTTAATCGCGGCTTCATTTCCCTCTTCCGATCTGGCTAATCTACATGCCTCCGTCGAAGGAGGCATGTAGTCTAGACACACCCAAAGGCAGCTAGTATTTTGTCTAGAAAGGTACGTGCTAGACATATTGTTAACAAAAATAATTAAATTGAGGTTCATTTATGATTTGTTTATACAGAAATTTGTATTTGCCTGATTTCCACTGATTACATGCTCTGAAATAATGCAGCATAAATGCTTTCAGATGAAGTCTTACCAATGACAAGAACCAAGTTGCAGTAACCATGCACCTCCTTATAGATAACACTGGTTTGTGCAACAATCGCAGCCCAATCAAATAATTCCTGGTAAAACAAAGAAGCAAATAAACTTTTGTTAGCTAGAAGGTAGCAGTAAAAATTGAATCAACCTGCAAAATCCTCAAAGAGCAGCTCTGGAAAACCTGAAGGCTCATTTGAATAAACTGGCAAACTTACTACTGGCCAAGTCACTAGTTGCTGGCAATAGTCTGGTTGAACAGCAAACCTGAGGGTTGGCAGTTGGAGAGAGAAAGCCAAGTTCCACTCTTATTTACACTGACTCATGAAAGGTGGCTGGCTTCAGCACAGGTACTTCTGTTTTGCACTGGAGTGAGAAAAGAATTGGGTCTACAGAGTATTAATGCCAACAACATCTTTGGTGATCAAGGGAATGAAGACAAAATAGAATTTGAGCACACAGACTACATAGTGTAGCCTTCTATGTCCCTGAGAAACATTTACATGCTCACAATGCTGGCTTTGTGCAATTGTACAAGGAATTGGGGAGAGACGGTACCACAGAGCTTCCCTACTGCCTTGCACATTTATGCAGGACCCAACGATTGTTCCCTGTTAGCACCACAGGGAAGCAATGAGCCCCCTGAGCAAAGGGGAGGAAGGTACAGAGTCATGGCCCATGTTATCTTTCCCTCTTGCACTGCTGAGGTGTGTGCGAATACTCACAGTCCCTTCTTAAAGAGCAGTAGAGTGGCTGCCACACTGTGAACCCCTGAGAAGAATTCTGGTCACATCTCCCAGAATGCTTGCTTAGGTCCCAACTTCAGCATGTTTCTCCTGTACTGCCAAACCTGCTCCTGGCAGATATCATTATGATGCAGTGGCTGTCTGAGCCATGCTCACTGTCTTTCTGGATGATGAGGGTAAATAAGTATTACACTACTCCTTACCCTCCCTAAAAGCAGGCAGACTTGGCTCATCAATGAGTTGCTTACTAATCATTTCTTGCCTTTCACGGTGCCTTCCCATACTACATCTATACTGCACAATTATTTTGGAATAAGCTATTCTGGAAGAAATACTCTGAGATAGCTTATTTTGAAATAACATGTCTACGCTACAGAGAAGCCTGGAAATTAGTCCAAGGCAGGCTCCCTTAATGTGGATGCTCTACCTTGATTTAGAACCCTAGGAAACAATGGGGAGTCATTACTTTGAATGGCTTGGGGGATGAACTATTTCAAAATAGCAGCAGTGGAGCGGTCACACTCCTGCTTTTCTGAAATGGCTATTTTGGAAGAGGCGTTAATCCTCATGGAATGAGGTTTGCAAACACAAAATAAGCTGCCAGTCATTTCAAAATTATTTGGAAATAACAGGTTAGCTGTATAGATACTCACATAGGGTATGTCTACACTACCACCCTAGTTCGAACTAGGGTGGTAATGTAGGCAACCGGAGTTGCAAATGAAGCCCGGGATTTGAATTTCCCGGGCTTCATTTGCATAAAGCTGGGCGCTGCCATTTTTAAATGTCCGGTAGTGCGGACTCCGTGCCGCGCGGCTACAAGTGGCACGGACTAGGTAGTCCGGACTAGGCTTCCTAGTCCAAACTACTGTTATTCCTCGTGAAACTAGGAAGCCTAGTCTGAACTACCTAGTCCGTGCCGCGTGTAGCGGCACAGCACGGAGTCCGCACTAGCGGACATTTAAAAATGGCGGCGCCCGGCTTTATGCAAATGAAGCCCGGGAAATTCAAATCCCGGGCTTCATTTGCAACTCTGGTTGCCTACATTACCACCCTAGTTTGAACTAGGATGGTAGTGTAGATATACCCATGCTTATTTTAGAATAACAGCCATTATTCCAAAATAACGCTTCTGTGTGGATATGCCCTTAGAGGTGGACTATGTCACCTGTCCAAGCTCTGTTCAGCTTCACTGCTCTTCCCCCGTAGCATTCACCCTGAAAGGCCTTTTACACCTGCTTCTGCTGTGCTGCACATAACTCCAACTCCAGTGCCAGCTTTTGCTTTTTTTTTTCTTACCACTAATGCCAATGGTGCTGCTTTTTCCTC
Organism: Pelodiscus sinensis; assembly: GCF_052426305.1. NCBI lineage: Eukaryota > Metazoa > Chordata > Testudines > Trionychidae > Pelodiscus > Pelodiscus sinensis. Next base: position 203,795,534 of record NC_143053.1, read on the forward strand.
AGCATTAATAATAATGAAAAAGGAAAACATAAGAGTTGCTTACTAACTAGAGAGAGAAAAATGCAGCCAGGAACTGACCAGTTACAAAATGACAACTTTAGGGTTCTGTCACATTTAAAAGGCCTAAACAGAAGAGAGGCATGTCGGGGAAAAAATTCCTGTGGTAGGGCATCCCTGCACTACAAAGATATTCACAAGACCAGGGAATGATTAAAGGACATGGCTTATTTTGATGATGTTCCTACTGTATTGTTTTACCCTCTCCTCTGACGTTAGCCCAGCCCAGCAATGAAGTGGGACACTCTTGAACTAACGTTGAATTTGGCCCAAATGACACAGCAAAATATTGATTTATTGAGTCAGTGAACTCCTCACTTTGTGGTATTATGGGATTTGTCCTTGAAGTTTGTTTATATCCTCTCCAATTAGATTGTGCTCTAGGGCCTGCAGCTGTGACCTTTATTTGCTAATTCCAATTTCATTTCTGCTTTGTGTTTCTCCTCATATGAACAAAGTGTGGACTTATGCAATACTTCTGTTTACTTTAGCAGCCTACGCCCAGTGTAAAATAATAGGTATTAAACTCCACATTTTATTGCTCAAATATTTTAAACCACAAAATGCCAATTCTAGGTTACTACTGAAAGTGGAAACAGCCACTTTTGGTAAGAATATCTGGTGGTAAGATTATGGATGAGTTGTAATACAGTGGCCCTTCATAGGACAGACATGTCCCACACCACAATGGACTAAGGAAGGCTCTGCCCAGATCACTCACACAAGAGCAGGTTTCCTCCTGAACCTCAGAGTCATTTCCCTTAGTCAAGTGCTGAGGGCTTTCTGCCCCACAGTATTTAAAAGGCCTATGCAGCAGGACAGAAATCCAACAGCTACATGGTAAGGGGGTCAGAAGGCAAGTTATTCACTCTCAGAAGGAGTTTTCCTTCAGCTGGGTGGGAAGTGGGGAGGCCTCCTTGATGGTTCCTCAGGAAGCAGACGATTAGGGAAGGGGAATCAGAGCTGACCTTCCATCATTATCATCATCATCATCGTCCTTCACACCCACTGGTGTATAGGGAAGCAACAAAGATCCTCCACTTCTGTCTGTCTCTGGCCAGCCTCTCAATGGGTACATCTAGACTACATGGCTCCGTTGATGGAGCCATGTAAAATAATTTACTCGGCATAGTCAAAGAAGTGGGGATTTAAATAATACCCGCTTCATTAAAATAAAAATGACCGCCGCGCTGTGCTGACGATCAGCTGATCCGGCACAGCGCAGCAGTCTAGATGCGGCTTGGTTGACTAGGGAAGCCATTGTCAACTGCTTCGGTATGCCTTGTGAAACAAGGTTTACTGGAGTGGTCAACAAAGGCTTCCCTTGTCAACCGTGCCACATCTAGACTGCTGCGCTGTGCCAGATCAGCAGATCGTTGGCACAGCGTGGCGGCCATTTTTATTTTAATGAAGCAGGGATTATTTAAATCCCCGCTTCTTTGACTATGCCGAGTAAACTATTTTACATGGCTCCGTTGACGGTCCCATGTAATCTAGATGTACCCAAGAGTGCCCCAAGTGTAATTCATGCTCTTTATTTCTACTTCAGTGGTCCGGCGTCATGTTGTCTTGGGTCATCCTCATTTCTGCTTCTCTTCATGTCCAGTGCACAGCAATCTTTGTGATGGAGCTTCCATCTTTCCTGAGCACGTGCCCAATCCATCTCCAGCATCTTTTCATAATGATGGGTAGCCATGTCATCTTGTTTGCACCATGCAAGTAGGTCCTGATTTGAAATTATTCTTGGCCAAAAAATACGGAGGATCCTCCAAAGACTTCTGGTGTGAAAAGTCGACAATTTATCGAGATCGTAGATGCTCCACTGCTGCTCTTTCAAAATAGCCCCTCACCAGGGCCATTCTAAGTTATTCCTCCTCGGTGCCTTCTGGGGCTCTAAATTGAGATAGCGTATCCACATTAGGGAAGACTGCCTCCGACTAATTTTGAGGCGTCTCAGCAGTATAGATGTGCTATTTCAAAATAAGATATTCCAGAGTAACTATTCAGGATTAGCTTATTTTGAAATAAGTGTGCAGGGTAGATGTAACCAGAGATGCTCATTCTCGGCCTGTTTTCCTCCTCCTATGCTACTTTAACTCCTATTAACTTCAACACAGTTCCTCATGATTTTCATGGCATAACTGAGAAGAGAATCAAACTATTTGAGTCTCCGAAGAAGTTTCACAATAATTTTAGCCAATGCTAATCAGATGTGCGTAATGATAAACATTTTTTCTAATACAACAAGTAATCCTGTGGCACCTCAGAGACTAACAAATATATAGGATCTTGAGCCTTTGTGGGTAAAAACCCACTAGATTTTTTTCTGATAGTTCACCAAAGTTTACTTGCTGTCAGTACAGGTCCGAAATAGGCCCCAATAATAGGAATAACGTCCTTCTGGTATTATTCTTAATATAGAAAAAATTGTGATTTTGTATTTGTTAACCATCTCTTTTTTTATCTGAGTTTTTTAAATACAGTAAATATTTTTAAACTTAATAAATGAGGAAAACTAACTGTGTGTACTTGCATCTTTGCATTACATCTACAGGAGGTTAAAAGAGGTCACAGATTGAGACACTGCAGACTTTTGTAGTAATAGAGAAAATACAGTAATACTTCATTCATTAAAAAAAGGACACACTGCACTTTCACCTCTGTTGGTGAAACTTACTAATGGTTTTGCTGCTAGGTTAACAGCTACAAACTGTACCACTCACCGTAAGTAAAAATACTACTTCGTAAAACAATAGAATAAATGTATTATTGTAGACAGGACTCTGTGTATACCATGTAATATGCTGAAGAATCCACCAGTTACCATACAATTGTGCTCTAGCTTCTCAGATTTTATTAAAGAATATATGTTGCTGGTCCACCTGCTTTTGAAGATAACTGTACAAATGTGATTCAAGTGTAAACCAAAGACGTGTTATTTTTCGGAGCCTTCAAGAATCATGATGCAATAGTTCTGTGTGATTTGAATGGCCCTATGCATCACTGGCTGAACCTTGAAACTTGAGGATGACAATTTAAAATGTCAGTATTTGACCAAACTTAAAAAACAACAAATAGTCTAGCAGCACCTTAAAGACTAACAAAAAATATAGATGGTATCATGAGCTTTCATGGTACACCATCTACATGTTTTGTTAGTTTTAAGGTGCTGCTAGACTATTTGTTGTTTTTCAAGTTTTTCCACTTTGGCTGTGTCTAAACTACATCCCTTTTTTCGATAAAGGGATATAGATTAGGCACGTCGATATTGCAAATTAAGCCTGGATTTAAATATCCTGTGCTTAATTTGCATAATGGCGGCTGCCGCTTTTTTTCAAAACGGGACTTTTTTTGAAAAAACAGCACTTTAAATGGGGCATTTTCGACAGAAATCCCCCATTTCAAAAGATCCTGTACTCCTCAAAAAATGAGGAGTACAAGATCTTTCCAAATGGGGGATTTCTGTAAAAAATGCCCCGTCTAACTGCTGTTTTGTTTTGAAAAAGCCCCGTTTTGGAAAAAAGCGGCAGCCGCCATTATGTAAATGAAGCATGGGATATTTAAATCACGGCTTCATTTGCAACATCAACGTGCCTAATCTACATCCCTTTATCAAAAAAGGGATGCAGTTTAGACACAGCCTTACAGACTAACTCGGCTACCCCTTTGAAGACCAGTTTATTGTTGTTCGTTGTACCAGACATAGAAAGGAAGTTTTTTCTATACATCAGTCCTAAATGGCAGCAAAGTATTTAAATTAACAAATAACACAGGAGCTACTGTGCTGTGTATTTATATCTTAAATTAATTTTAAAACCTTAATTTTTAAATTTTAAACCAACTAAATAGTGTGGCACAAGCCCATTTCTACACAGGGTGGACATATGGTGAACTTAGGATAACATTCAAAGATGAAATATGAAATACATCCAGTTGCATCACATCATTTTGAATATTATTTATGGTCCCCCCCAATTTGCTGTTCTCCAGGGAAGAGAGCTAAGCTGGTGAGATAAATCTGGAAGGAAATATCACATCAGAAAGCCTAGTTTTTAAATAGCTCTGGTAATGAACTGTGATGTTTAGGTGTGATTGTGGTTGTTGGGCTTAGTGGGTGGGTGCTGGGTGTTGGTGACCTCAAGATACAGGAAGTCAGAATAGATGATCTGCTGGACCACTCCCCCCCAGCCATAAATGCCATGACTTGATGATTCTAGGAGTAGAAACTGTTTTTAGAGCCTAATACCATCGTATATAGAATTATTCTTATACAAGCTTGCCATGCTGTTACTATAGAAGTTATAACTGATGGTTTAATAATACTGCCTACATTTTATGAGGATAAGGGCTATGCTGAAAGAGGAGGTTTTTTCTACATTTGACCCCGCATAGAGGGGCCGAATGTCGGAAAAGCCTCTTCCAAAAAAAGAATCAGAAAATGGTACGCAAATTGCGGTTCGCAATTTGCATACCTTTTTTTTGAAAAAGAACTTAAGTGTAGACATAGCCAGAATTTGGGGTCTGCCCACATGCAGGGAATTCCAGGATTGGAGCCCAGAATAGCCAAACCTGGTGAGAAGACTTGAGTAGAGCTTTCTGTTCTCATAAAATTAATTTATCTGTTAAAAAGGCAAGCTGTAGTAGAAGGTGAGCATGGACTCTGTACAGCAGTTGGCCTTTATTATAGAGCAGGCTGGAAAAGGCACCTGCTCACACTAGGATTTCCAGACAACATTTTGAACTGGACTTCCTGAGCCATCTCTTCTTCGAGTCTACAAATACACTCTAGTCTCCCACTTTTGACAGGGTATTTAGCCTAGCAGGGCTTTTCTTCTCCTGGGAGAGGCTTCGCAATTAGGAATTTGGGGGTTAGGTTATGTGTGTAGGAAGAAGAAGGCCTAAAACATAAGCCCGTGTCACGCATGCCTGGTCTGAGACCTAGCTAACAACAGACAAAACATGGCTAACATAAAGCAAAGCTAAGCTGTGAGCAAGAGGCAGACCCCTGCTCACAGAACTTGGCATGAACAGGGCTAAGAGTGCAAATCACTAATTGGTAAGAGACCCAGGTGTAGAACAGTAATTGGTACTGATCAGAAATGGAAAGCACATGGTACCACCAGCTCATTAAAAAAAGACCTTGGTACCTACTCTTCACAGATACAGACGCAGGTTCAGGAAAGGGTCTAAAATGACAGCATGATGGATAGAAATGATCTAATCAAACAATGAGGTACATGGTGTTATCTAAGAAACATCAGAGGGTGGCAACCTTATATGTCAGCAGTGATGTGTGATTTGTTTGTACCTGTATATAAAGTGGTGTTGTGGGGGGACAATCTTTGTATAGCCTAGGGGGCAGTGGAAAGTTCCCACTGGCTGAGTCATTCCATTGTTACAGGGTACATGTGTGTAGTGGTTTGGTAGAGTCTACTGGCAACTATTACTGTATTTCACTTAACAATAAACTTGGCCTGGCGCCTTCGATCCTTAGTGGTCTTTGGGGGCTCTCGTGGGGTCTGCTGTGGAGACTAAGTGCACAAGCTGACATGGCACACATGCAAGCAGCCTTCTGGTTACCATCATCAATGGAGCCAGAGACCTGTGAGGACACCTCGGCAGTAAATCCTGGCTGCCTCCTGAATAACTGCAATGTGATGAGCACTGTTGGTGCAGAAATTCACAACTTTAGAGTATAGGAATCCTATTGATAGAGACCATAGGTGATTAATAAATTCCTATTAAACAGAGAGAGCGTTATATTTCTTTCTTCAGTAACAAATAACAGAAAACAAGATGATGTATATAAAATCTTCTAGCATCACTACATGACAGAAAAGCAAGTGTTTTCAAACCCTCCTCACAGGTTGTTTTGTTTGTCTGTCTGAAAGGGAGAAAAGAGGGATTACTTTGGATTATTATTAATACATTTTGTGTTAACACCAGAGACCTTAATTGAGTCTGGAGCCCCCTTATGCACATTGCTGTACATATGCATGGTAAGAGATGTCAGGACGGGGCTGTTGAAATAGAAAAGACAGACAAAATGTGGGAGGGGAAACTGAGGCACAGAAAAGTGAAGAAACTTGCCTAATGGCACACTCATAGTTAGTGGCAGAGCCACGAATAAAACCTAGGTCCACAAAAGCCTACTCTGATGCCTTATCCACTGGGCCATGCTGCCACTGTAATTAACTTGTCATTCATTAATATACAAGTTTACATGACTAGCTGTGGGGGAGATGCTTTTAGTGACTCCCCGCTGGCAGACAGCAGAGCAGAAACCTTTATAAGAGCTCCCTTTGAGCCTGGGAAATACATACATGGCTTGTTCCCTTGAAATAAGTTAAATTTCTTTTCTTTTCTTTTTTAAATTGGGGAGTATCTTTAATAGGAAATGAAATGAATACAGAGGAAGGAGCCTTCCCCAAGACTCCATTAGTCAATAAGCAGGCCAGTCTTTAGGGAAGAAAATAGCTACTTAGCTAGAGTGTATGTTGGGGATAATGGCAGGAAAATCATTGGCATGTAACATAAGCAGAGTTTTAACTATTTCTCTTAATCACCATATTAAGGTCTGGTTCACATCATTCCCACACTGGGGAGCCTCCATGCTTTAACCTGGTTTTCAGAGATGCTGTCTCCTACAGATTGGCCATTTGGAAGTGACACCACAAAGTGTCACCCCAGAGTGACACATGCTAAATATGTTCCTCGTTATCTCATATTCTGAGGCATAGCACTCACGCTGTAGTGGTCCCTCACATAGGCCTCCAAACTTGGGAGCTGTATTTCAAACAGGTTTTTCTCAACTCCAATTATTTCTGGCCTCAGGATTGTCCATTAACTTGGAATATTGCTTCTGGCTGTCTCCCATCAAATGTAGATTGCACTCATTAGAAGAAATGTGCATAAGCCAAGGCTGACCTGTCCCTACATTATTGCATGTAATGATATAATGAGAGACTTCATTATATCTATTAAAATCCTAACATTCAGCAGTTATATTGTTCTGTATTCTGCTGCCTTTCTGTCACCATGTAATTGAAACTCAAGCATCTAGTTTAGGAAATACAATATGCGGTTGCACTTTAAGAAATATCCTAGGTCTGCTAACAAAATATTCAGTTCTTTACCACACACACACACACACACACACACACACACACACACACACACACACACATCCCTGAGGTTAAAAATCTCACATTTAAAACACTCATTTCTTCTCATTTCAAAAGAAATTTAGTATGCCCCAGTACTTTTCCTCCTCCTTTCTGTGCACCACTGGGATGCAGGATTTATTACAGAGTAAGGGAGGGTATTTTTGTGAAAGCGCTTTGTTAAAATATTGGCTGCATAACCCTGAGATTTATATTAATAGGGAAAGCATCTACACAAATGCTTGAAAGGAGCCAGAATAGTCCACTTTTCTTAATACATGGCAGTCAGCAGTGAAATAAAATGGTGGTGGCAGTCACAGAACTCTCAGATGACAAAGATTTATTAGGGCGTACCAGAAACTTGCAAAACAACCAGATTCTGGAGGAAATTATGATCAACATATTTATTCTCTCTAGGAAATCACCAATTAAAGAGGAGAACCAGACTGATTCTTCATCCCTCTGAAGGCATTTTCTTCCTTCTGTGTGTCACTTAATGGAAGAGACCTGATGGATTTTGCACATACTTATAGTAATGAAAAAATATAGGTGCCTTTTTCTAACCTGGTGTGGCTGCCACATAATTCTGTAAAATATTCATCTGCGGCTAGTACTCCCCTCAGTCAAATCAATTAGCTCTGAACTTTGGTATAAGATAAGGCAGTAACCCAGCAGGAACTGTAGACATTAGTTTGTATAGTCCTACTTGTAATTTTATGTCTTCTTTGCATTTTGTAAAGACCAACATAGCAACGGCCAATAGCCACTACAAAGACAAGCATGATAAAGCTCAGATTCTCTCCCTTGTCCATCATGCTGACTGGGTCATATCCCTCCCCTTTACATTGCTCTGCTAGCTCTCCCTGCTCCATAACCTTAAGTTCAAGATGTGTATTATTACAATAACCCCAACAACTCTCTTTTATCCACCTTTTTCTTTAATCACTGTCCTCTGATGCTCTTCTCCCAACCTTACATCCTCCAGCTCCCTTCACATCACGTATGGTACTGTCTATTGCCCTGTTAGCCTTCATCTCCCATGGCCATTCCCACACCTTAATTCCATGCCACCCCAGACACATGATAACACCCTTCAGGTTCTCATCCAGGTCCCACTTTTACCATGACATTTATAAAAAACTAAATCAGTTACTTATTACTTTCCATGTGCAAACTGCTCATGTACTCAGAAGGAGGAGAGTGAAAGTTGGAAGGAAGACATGGCAGGACATGAAAACTGAAGTTGGGAACTGTTGTATAAGGGAAGATGAAGGACTTGGTTACCATCAGGAAAGGGGCATTGAATTTTTAAATTACAAGCCATCAGATGTGAAACTAGCAACAAGCACTGTGATCATGTGGCCTATATCTCATGTCCTTTCCCATCTTGGACTTTTCAGAGTGTGATAGAAATGTAGCCGTGTTAGTCTAGGGTAGCTGAAACAAAATACAGGACTATGTATTTTTTTTCAGAGTGTATTCTCCTTGGGAGCAATAGGTTGCTCAGTTTGGAAAATATGTAGAAAATATTTGGGGAGCTACTGCAAAATAAATAAGTCCGTGCCATGTTTAATATTACTGTAGATAACATGCAGTGGCTGTGTTGTGTGTGTACAGCTGATTTTGAGAAAGCCCAATCAAACATACTGGAAACAAAAATACAAAATATGATATCCCTAAACTTCTTACAAAGGAATGTTGTTTTCTTAAATAAACATGACCCAAATATTTAGGTTAAAATCAGTAGAATTCAATAGATCCATGCTAATTTATAACAGCAAAGGATCTGGCCCTTAGGGCATATCTACACTACGCAAAAGATCAGCTCTGCCCCATCGATCTTCCAGAATTTGATTTAGCTGGTGTAGCATAGGGCCACCAAATTGAACTCACCAGGCACCCTCGTCAGTGCCAGTACTCCTGCTCCTCAGGTGGAGTAAGGGAAGCCTCCTGCTGTGTGGATGGCATTAAATGTGATGTAAGATACATTGACTCCAGCTACGTAATTTACGTAGCTGGAGTTGCATATCTTACTTCAGCCTTCTGATGTCTAGTGTAGACCAGGCCTTAAATATTATCCTTTAGGTATTATTATGTAATGGCACCAAGCTGTCTTGAGGCAGTGGAATAATGCAGGCTATGATGACAAACTGACTGAAAACAAAGGAAAAATAAGTACCTCTTCAGTTTTGGTTTAAGGAAAGAAAAAAAGAACACTAGGAGCTAGTTCTTGAGTTCTTCAAACGGCTTCTGAGAAAACAAAGCTGGTGCAAGGTCAAAAGGTAGCCTAGGCCAATATTTAAAAGGACTTTCATATTATGTGTTATTTATATTAGAGTCCTCTGTCAGAATCGGGGTCCCATTTTGCTAGGCACTAATTCAGGGTGAAATACAGTTGACAAGAGCCCCTTGAAGCAAATATAGAATCTAACTGTAAAGTGTCTTATAAATTATAGTAGTTTCTCTCTCCCTGTCTATGCAGAAAGGTTGCAGATATCCATTAATTTACAGCTGTTGTATTTCTTTGGATTGTCACTGTGTTATTTCCTTGCCATTAGCTATGTGATTCTGCAACAGTGATTTGAGCACTTAGGCTTGATTCTAATCTAATTTAGATTAGTGGGGTGTGTGTGCACATATTTCATATTAGAAACAGAGATAACTAGTATATTGGGCATGGGTTCATGAGTTCTGTTCCTATCTCTCCAGTGATTCCTCTGTGGCTTTGCACATGACACCCAGGACAATATTTCCCCAAAGCATCCACTGATTTTGAGAGACCAGCTTGACCCAACTATCTCAAACCAGGCACCCAGAATTAGTGAACCTTTTAAACCTTCAGCTTGACTTTTTTAACCCATTGCTTGATTTTCAGAGGTGCTAAGCCCCCATATCTCTTCCTGCACTCAGTAGGTGTTCCAGAGGCTTAGGACCTATAAAAATGCCACATTTCTAGGTATCATTGTATATATTCAGATAACTAACTCTAGGCATCTAAATGGAAAGAGTCAGCCTAGACATCTAAAGTTGCACCCACAAATGGATGCACAGCAACTGTTAGAAATCACTTGTGAGAATAGCAAACTCAATGCCTTCAAAATAAAAACAATAAAGTTTATATAGCAACCTCACATGGCTGCTCAGAAGGTTAAATAGTTGGCCAGATCCATCACGGATGTAAGTCAGCCAATCTCCATTGATCTCAGCGGAGCTAAGGTGATTTAAAGATTACTTTTTGGGGGCTTTGAAGATGCTGGCTGCAGCTATGCTTCTATTTTAAGCTCTTCATGAAGAGAATGATCAGCCTACTGCTTTTCTTGGAACAGAAGTGTACTGTGTAGCATTGGTAAAGCTGTGGAGATTGTCACTGGGATTTTATTGCAAACCCCAGTGGGTATTGGGAGCCACATTATACTTGGTTTGTTGGTTTTGTTAAGTTGAACTGACATGGTCAGTCTCCTTTAGGACACGTACCTCTGACACAGACTAGGTAACAAATGGCAAAATGTCCATCTGATGTCAGCTGCAGAAGGCCAAGAGCTCAGTGCACTTAGCTGCAATTTGAAATAATGTACCTTAGAGCAGAGCTCACACTTATCTTCACGAATTGTTTTTCATTAATATTCGGTTTGCTTTGCTGTTAACACCTTCCTTTCCAAAATATGTTCTGATCTCAAGCCCTAACCAAGGGGACCGTCTTTTCCCATATTGCATCTTACTTGTCTTTCTGTTAACATTTCTTTTTATAGGTGTGTTCAGTAAAGTTAGCTTGATCCTCATTTGAGACAGTCATTGAGCTGTGCTTCTCCCAGCTGCAACGCACACACTGCCATGCCCAATCTCCATCAAGAAGGTTTGTTTCTTTAAGAGATAATCAAGCCAACAGGAAACAGTCTTAACTCAATTGTTGGCCCCAGGGCCAACCCTGCCAGGGTCTCTGGCACCCCAGCTCTTGGCAGCCTCCTAGTTCAGTAGTCCTGCAATAGTAGTTTCGGAGCAGCTTCCCTGAGTCCAGGTCCCTTGCCCCAGGGACCAAGCATAGGAGTTAGCTTCAGTCTAGCATGGCTTTCCCACCTAGGCCTCAGCTTGTCCCAGTCCTTTCTCCTCTGGCTGCCTACTAGCAGCCCTTTTTATAATCCATAGCTCAGCCCTTTTAATTAGTTGGATTGGGCTCAGCTGCTGTGATCTAGGGAGCTGGGCTTAGTCTAGGCACAGGGTGGCAAGGACTAACGTGAAAAATGTTGGCCTTTACATGCAGGCTGGAGACCAATATTCTCACAAGGATGAAATGCACCACAGGCTGAGTGCAACAGGTGGAACTGAACCTCAGTCCTCTGGCGCTTAGGGCCTGAGTCTCCACAGCTTGAGTTAAAAGCCAGCTGGTTCTCAGCCATGGCTGTAGAGCTTGGTCACCAACCAGTACAGCGGGATCTACTGGTAGATCTTGGAGCCTTTGTCAGCTGATCCTGACAGGTTTGTCCGGGAGGCTGTCAAGTGCTGGTACTTCATCTGCCCCTCTCAGCACTGCTGTGCTGCTCCTGCCCTCTGCCTTGCAGTTGCCCTCCACCCCCGGGAGCCTGTTGCTTGCTGTGCAAGGCATGGGACAAAGAGGTGGGGATGCTGATATCTGGGTGCCCTTCTCCCGTCCATACCCCATCTCCACAAAGCAGGGCAGGACAGGAATGGAGAGAGTTTGCTGGCTGCTTTTGGGAGTGGTGCAGGGCTCGGGTAGGGGGGAGCCTGCCTTAGCCCCACTGTATCACCATCCTGAAGCCACCTGTGGTAAGTGGTACCCAACTGGAGCCCGCATTCCAAACCCCAGCCCCGGTCCTGAACCTCTCCTGCAACCCAAGCCCCTGTCCTAGTCCTGAATCCCCCCTACAGCCAAACTCCTTCCCAGAGCCTGCACCCTGAACCCACTCCTGCACCTCAACTCCCTGCCCCAGCTGAATTCAGAGTCCTTCCCACACTCCAAATCCTTTAGCTCAAGATCAGAGCCTGCATCTCCCTCCCTTGCATGTCAGCCTTCTGCCCACCACCTGAGGATGGGGGAGGGAGGGAGGATGGAGTGAGCAGGGGCAGGGCCTCAGAGAAGGGGTGGGAAGAAGGCAGGGCAAGGGTGTTTGGGTTTGAGGTAGATCCTGGATTGCACTTCAATTCAAAAAAATGATCTTGTGCTTAAAAAGGTTGGAGACCACTGCTGTAGAGCGAACTCATTCTCTCACTCTGTAAGTGGTCTAAGTGCCACTACATTGGACAGTGCACCACACCCAGAAGGTGTGTGCATTACACAAGCACAAAACATAGATATTACCTACGACCTGTCTTGAGGATTTGGTTGAGTCATTGTGCTCGGCTACCTATACCAGGATGATTTGTACCCTAGGGCTGCGACTAGACTGGTACGTTTTTCCGCAAAAGCACATGCTTTTGCGCAAAAACTTGCCAGCTGTCCACGCCACTTGATTTTGCGCAAAAGCACTGACGTTCTACTGTCTGAAATCAGTGCTTCTTGCGCAAATGCTTTGATGTTCCCGTTCGGGCAAAAGCCCTTTTCCGGAAATGTTTTTGTGGGAGAGGGCCGGTGTAAACAGCTAAAAACTGTTTTGTGCAAAAAAGTCCCGATGGCAAAAATGGTGATCGGGGCTTTCTTACGCAAAACAGCGTCTAGATTGGCACGGACGCTTTTCCGCAGAAAGTGCTTTTGCGGAAAAGCGTCCGTGCCAATCTAGACGCTCTTTTCCGCAAATGCTTTTAACGGAAAATTTTTTCCGTTAAAAGCATTTGCGGAAAATCATTCCGGTCTAGACGTAGCTTAGGTGTACATTTTCCTTAGCTTATAGTTTAGTACTAATTTTAGATTGCATCCTCATGGACTCACTTTTCTTTGTGCATGAGCATTTGCCTGGCAGTAGATAAAAGTTAAAATTACTCAAAGGAGCTTATGCAAAAGTCCACAGCATTGCTTTACAGGGAACTAAAGAACAAAGACAAAAGACGCACATTTCACAATACATTCAGTGTACTAAATTTGGAAGGGGTGTAGCATAACCTTTAAGATCATTTAATTATAGTTTAGTTTCACACCAGAGTGGTAACAGTTGTTCATTCTAAAGGCAACTGAGGAATGTTAAATTGTGCATGCAACCATATGGCTGTGGATAAGACATTCCAGCATAATTAAAATGGAATGCCTTATTCAGTATAGCTTTTGTAAATCTAATATATAAAGGAGAATGTTTGTAAGTTTGTGCGCTAATAACTTGGACCCTATAAGAGCTACCGCAACCCAAAGGGGATAACTTTGCATGGGATAACCTTTCATCCAGGAGAAGGCTTTTAAGGTACTTTTGGACCCAATCAGGCCCAAGCTCAAGTTGTAAAAATAAAAAAGGGGCCGCCGTGCCCACCTTAAGTCACATGCCCACTGCCTGCTGCCCCCAGTGCCATCCAGGACTCGCCCCCTTCCCGCCCATGAGGTTACCTAAGCAACCCTCTCCCCTGCCCCCTGCGCCGGCACTCAGTGACCTGCCCCCCACGGCATCTGCAGCCCCAGGAGCGAGCTGGGGCGCCCCTCCCGCATGTAACCTCCCCTCCACCTGGGATTGCTCTCCACCTGCAACCTCCCCTCTGCCTCCGGGGATGATGCAGACCTATATTTTAATCCCTATAGAAATCAGTGCAACTTTTCTACCATTCAAAAAAAGATAATGGACTACGGGTTTACTACATTTTGTTCCTCCGGTTTCCTGAGCAATGACGGGTAACTCCAGCTAGTTGTCTATATGACATAGGGATTCTGCCTCTGCGGACAGACAGTAAAATTTCTCTGAACATGGTGGGCCAAATTTGCTACTTGTGTAAATAATTTCAGTGGAATTTTGACCATTTACACCAGCAGAGAATTTGGTGCCAGTTATCACCACACACCTGTGAAAATCAGGAAGAACTCAGCTGAAGTCAAAGAGCCAGATTCTAAATGGCTTTGAATCTTGTGTAACTATTTGTATCTATGTAAAATGGATCCTAACTGCCACCAGCTCAGAATGGCAATATTTTGCACCCGCTTTGCACAAGTGTAAATGACTACACAAGGTTCAAGATTGATGGAATTATTCCAGTCTCAGAGTGATGCATGTAAGAAGAGAACCAGGCCCTTCATGTACATTGGCTAACCCACTAAGGCTGTGTCTAGACTACATCCCTCTTTCGACAGAAGTATGTAAATTAGACACTTCGAAATTGCAAATGGAGGGGGGATTTAAATATCCCGCACTTCATTTGCATAATCACATAATGGCGCTCTTTCGAAAAGGCGCAATTTCAAAAGTAAAACCACGGTCTAGACACGGTTCTTTTGAAAACAGCAGGCTTTTTCGAAAGATCCTGTAAACTTCATTTTTTGAGGAGTACGGAATCTTTCGGAAAAGCCTGCTGTTTTCAAAAGAACCGTGTCTAGACCATGGTTTTACTTTCGAAATGACGCTTTTTCGAAAGAGCGCCATTACATGATTATGCAAATGAAGTGCGGGACATTTAAATCCCTGCTTCATTTGCAATTTCAAAGTGTCTAATTTATATCCCTCTGTCAAAAGAGGATTATAGTCTAGACACAGCCTAAAAGTTGTATGCCAAAGAATGTGATAATGCTTCAACTGTTCTGAAGTAATATCACATCTTTCATCCAAGGGCTTCAAAGGGTCACATCAACTGCCAAGGTCTCATAGCACTGTATGGGCAGATCTGGAAGTAAAATTCCCACTCATCTTCCTGCTGTTATCTGCCAGTGTCAGAGAACTGGAAGGAGTTATATGAGATCACCTTGTATACAATAGAGTCTTTTAAATGCTAATGAGGCCCATCAGCAGAGCTCAGCAGAACAGTTACTGAGTTCCTCAGCACCAGAGGAGGAAGTACCACTCTTTGCTTCCCGAGAAGATCAGAGTAAATTGTAGTGGTGGTGAAGATAGATCAAACCAACTGACTCCTATTGTTGCTAACAGAGTAGGCACTCCTAACAAGATGACAACCATACAGGAATGAGGAACATAGGGCTTGTCATAGGAGGGGACTGTGTGTGGACAGAAGATCCCAGGGCTCGACTGGAACTGTCTATGTTTGAAAAATGGAGACAAGTCTTAGTTAAGCATCTAAACTATTGTATGGCTATCTGATGGTCTAATTTCAATTACTGGGGTTAGTGTGCAGTTGTTGGACAGTATTTGTGTCCCTTGGTATACAGGAGGTCCAATCCGATGAGTTGGTGATCCATCCAGGTCTTAAATTCCCTGACTCTATGAACAGAGCTTAATTCCTCCATGTCTGGGATGCCACCAATGCTAGTTTGTGTCTAAAATAGTGCTGCTTGTCCCTGCTCTCGCAACATATGGCGGTCACAAAATCTGTCACTAACACAAGGTTCTTTACATGCTTTTTTGAATCACAAGGTGTGAAACTGCCTGTTAAAGACTTCCAAGAATAGCAGTGGAGAGAATGAAATTACTTGGGAAAAGTTGGATTCAAGAACACTTCAGAACTCCGAGGAATGGGACAGGCCTGTAATTAAGCCTCATGGTCTCCAGCTGTGAACTCTGTTTCCTTAATAACATCCATAGCCACGCCCACTGGAGGGAGATTGGGGGACATGCCTCCTACCAGCTTTCAATTCAGCCTAGAAGGGACACTAATGTGTTATCTCTAATTTCCCCAGCTTTCAGCTGCTTGATGGGGATGGAACAGAGAGGTAATGTCTGATGCTCTCTTCAGCAAATCTTCCATCAGTCAGCTTCCAAAGGGCAAACTGATTCTGCCAGTGCCAACCAGGCTGCTCTGACACCTGCTGGGCAGAAAGGAGCCTTCAGCTGAGGGTCTTGAGAGCAGCTGGGCCCCTTAACTACATGCCTGGGTTCCATTCCAGACATCTCCCTTTGGGGGAGATTCTCTGGTCCAATCGAGCTACACTCGGCCCTGAACTGGAAGGATATCTTTGCAGTGCCCTCCAATTCTAAGAAAATTGGAGCTTTCTGATCCCCAGTATAAATTACACAGCCCAAAGACAACACATTATGAAAATCCCAGTGATTTATGCATCAGGTACGATTCTTATCAGATCGGTAAAACTGACTGTCAAAGCATCTAGTGTAATAAAGACTGCCTTTTCTACTTATAAATAACTTTAACTCTGAGCAGACCCATATATAATCTCATATAACAGATTTAGCTGTATTTTAACTAGAGTGGAACACTTTAGATGATGTATTCCTTCTATTGGCAGTACTGCAGGAATTTCAATTTTTCAAAATTATCACTGACATTTTCCACTAAATGCCATAAGCTTCCTAATGGGAGCAAAATAATGAGCTGAGTTTCATACAAACCAGACTCGGAATTGGCTATCTTTAATCAGAGCAATGAGTCAGGATAAAGATAAAGAGAAAGAATCAGAGCAGTCAGGTGTATCTCAAAAACACCTCTCCAGAAAAGGACCCAAAGTTATCTGACCTAGTTTAGCTTCTTTCTGAAACTGAACTTTAGAATGAGATGAGAACCCCTTGAATAGTTTAGGGGATTCCTTACACTGGGCAGATATTAGTCCCAGCTCCATCAATGCAAAGCAGCCAGCAACCAGCATAGTGGTTGGCAACCTGTCCATTTCTCTTGTGAACGGAAAACCCCTGGGTAGCATACAACTGTCACAATGGCTACATCTACATGTAGACATACTGGTGCTAGTTATTATTCACCTAGCATGCTAAAAATAGTAGGATAGCCAGGGTAGCCAAGGAAGTGGTGAGCAATAGCAGGCAGGTTTGTGCTCAGTACAGGTAGCTCATGCCGTCATTAGACACTGCCCAAGCTACTCTGGCTACACTACTGTTTTTAGCATGCTGACTTGATTAGAACTAATGTGACAGCGTCTAGGGGTATATCTAGAATGCATCCCTCTGTTGGCAGAGGGATGCAGATTAGGCAGGTCGACATTGCAAATGAGGCAGGGATTTAAATATCCTGCACCTAATTTGCAAAAAAATGGCCGCTGCGTTTTGCCGACTCAGCACTTTGTCGGCAAAAAGCGGCAGTCTAGAGGGGGATCTGTCAAGAAAGAAAGTCTTTTTTGACAGATCCTGCAAACCTCCTTGCAGGAAGCATAAGGGATCTGTCAAAGAAGGCTTTCTTTCTCGACAGCTCTCCCTCTAGACTGCTACTTTTTGCAGACAAAGTGAAGAGTCGGCAAAATGCGGTGGCCATTTTTATGCAAATTAGGCATGGGATATTTAAATCCCTGCCTCATTTGCAATGTTGACCTGCCTAATCTGTATCCCTCTGCCGACAGAGGGATACAGTCTAGACATATCCTCGGTGACCTGGGAATCTCTCCAAAATAACCATTTCACTCTCCACCAGAGTAAAACAACCCTAGAAGGCCGGGGTAAAGGAGAAGGTTATATCACACAACCTCTGGCCTCATAACCCACGAACAACTCTACCCCAGCCCATCACCCACTGCCCCATGAACAGCCTGGCCACACACTGGCACCCTCCTGGCTCAGCGCTCTGCTCCTACCCTTGGCTAGTGCAACTCCTTTGATCCCAGCAGCTCTGTGGCTCTGTTCGTTCCCATCACCCACCTTCCACTCATACATCATGGGCCAAATTCAACTGAAGAGTCACGGTGCCATTGAAGTTTGGCCCAATACCTGCTCTGTCTGATGAAGGGGCCATATTTGAGGGTATGTCTACACTACCCTCCTAGTTCGAACTAGGAGGGTAATGTATGCATACCGCACTTGCTAATGAAGCCCGGGATTTGAATTTCCCGGGCTTCATTAGCATAAGCGGGGAGCCGCCATTTTTAAATCCCCGCTGCTTCGAACCCCGTGTAGCGCGGCTACACGGGGCTCGAACTAGGTAGTTCGGACTAGGGTCCTATTCCGAACTACCGGTACTCCTCGTGAAACGAGGAGTAACGGTAGTTCGGAATAGGCACCCTAGTCCGAACTACCTAGTTCGAGCCCCGTGTAGCCGCGCTACACGGGGTTCGAAGCAGCGGGGATTTAAAAATGGCGGCTCCCCGCTTATGCTAATGAAGCCCGGGAAATTCAAATCCCGGGCTTCATTAGCAAGTGCGGTATGCATACATTACCCCGCTAGTTCGAACTAGCGGGGTAGTGTAGACATACCCTGTATTAGTTGTGTTGTGGCCCTGTAAGTTAGGTGAAGTGCCACAATGCTGCTCCATCTCATTGGGCCCCCATAACCTTGTGGACCTTGGCATAACTGCACCACATGCACCATTGCCCTAACACTCCACCCTCCACCATCCCCACTGATTCTTGGGCCATGGTATAACATGCATTCATATGAGAAAAGGATTAGGACTGGAGACCCTCTGTTTTCCACTTAGTTCCCTGAGATTGAGAACAGCATACATTAGAGCAGTATCCGGTGGTTCTAGCTCAGGTTAGCTTCCAAACAACCTCAGATTTAAAGGCCACATGGTGAGCTACACAAATCTAGTCTTCCTTGAGCTGTGCTAAGCACAGTACGGGATTGGGGTGTATAGGTCTCAAACCTCTACTCAGGGGCAGATGACCGTTTTGTGGGGTCCCGGGCAGCATAATTCTGCGGGGGCCCCCCTTTGCCACGGCGCATGTGCAGTGACACCATGCGCATTCGCAGTGGCACCACGGCGCATGAGCGGGGCTTTTTGAAGCGTGGGGCCCGGGGCAGCCTCCCAGTTCGCCTTGCCCTATATCTGCCCCTGCCTCTACTCAGCTTCAGCAGTCCCATTCTCTGTCTTGGAAATACCCATCCATTCCTGAGTATAGAATAATAATCACATTCTGTTATTTGTTATCTGTTCATCTATGCAGTAATACTTATTATTAAGTCTAGAAGTTGTTCTGTCCTGCATATGTGTATAATAGTTTCTCTTCTCAATAGAACACCTTTAACCGCTCAAGCTGGTCAAATCCCATGAAAATAAAATAAAAGTCTGAGATGTGTTGAGTGTTTTTAACAAATTTCTTTTAACTATGTGTACATCTCACTTTTGTTTGGCAGTGTGATGCTGTTGCATCATTCTGGGATGAGTTAACCAGGGCCGGACCAAGCCATTCCGGCGCCCCAGGCAGACAGTTTAATTGTGCCCCAGGTTGGGGAAGGGCGCCCTGCCCCTGCCTGGCGCAAGGGGGAGGGTGCGCGGAGCTGGTGGCAGCAGGACGCACATGCCTGGCCCGGCCGAGCCCTGCTACCACCACTGGCGCACAGCCACGGGCCGCTCGGGGCGGGCCGAGCCTGGCCATGCAGGGCCCCACGGCCACGGGGGAAAGGGTGCTGCGGGCTGGCACTGCAGGGGTTAATGCGACCCCCGCCCTGGGCGGCCGCTGCAGGGAGGCCTCTGGGAGCTGCTGCAGCCCGCAATCTGGGAGCCGGGCAGCGGCGCCGGATGGCAGCTATAAGGGGTGCTGTGCGCCCCTTACAGCTGCCATCAGGCACCCTCCATAGGTTGGCACCCCAGGCAGCTGCCCAGCTAACCCATGCCTTAATCCAGCCCTGGCATTAATAGGAGTGTTGTAAGCAACGCACGAGAAGTAATTGTTCCACTGTATTCTTGCTGGCTAGGCCTCAAATGTCCAGTTCTGGGCACCGCATTTCAGGAAAGTTGTGGAGAAATTATAGAAGATCCAGAGAAGAACAACAACAATTATTAATGATCTAGAAAACATGACCTATGAGGGAAGATTGAAAGAATTGAGTTTGTTACTCTGTAAAAGAGAAAATGGAGAGGTGACATGATAGCAACTTTCAAGTACCTAAAAGGGTGGTTACAAGGAAGTCAGAGAAAAAATATTCTCCTTAACTTTTGATGATAGGATAAGAAGCAATTTTTTTAACTTGCAGCAAGGGAGGTTTAGGTGGATGTTAGGAAAAACCTTCCTAACTGTCAGGGTGATTAAGGAGTGGAATAAATTGCCCAGGGAGGTTGTGGAACCTCCATCATTGGAGATTTTTACGAGCAGGTTAGACAAACATCTGCCTGGAATGATCTAGATGGTGCTTGGTCCTGCTGTGTGGGCAGGATACAGACCTGGTGACTTCTCAAAGTCCCTTCCAGTTCTAGTATTCTATGATACTGTGATTTGCTGAGAGCAGCAGATTTAATGGCAATGGCATTTTCCAACATAGTGACTTTTTAAACACATACTGCAGGATATACTTTTATTCAGATTTAATAATTATAATTACTTGCACTGTAAACCTGATTTCGGGCCTTATACTCATCCAGTCAGGGAACAGAATCATTGCAAGTGACCTGCAGCTTGAACTTCCTATACTGAATACTAGCAACTTACTGCTAATAACCATTACAAAGACCTACAATTATTTAATTATTCAAGGAATACTTTTAATAATAAATACGTTTGGAAAAACACTCAGTCTATTTGTAGACGATTGATTGTGAATTGTGTGCCCAGCTCCCCTCTTAATTTCTTTCTCTCTCTCATACATCATATTTACACCTGTGTAATCATAGCGATGCAGACTATTAAAAGAGTCAGTTACACAATGTGCTTTTGCATAGGAAACTTTTTTAAAACTTTCTTGCTTTAATCTAAAATGAAGGTCATTCTGACTGTAACCATATAGTTGCTTTACTTATAGGAAAGAAAAAATAAACGTAACTATTAATGGCAATATGTGGTTACATCATAGTCAGCCCTAACCTAGTTTAATCTCAAGTCCAGATTCCTATTTAACAACAAGCACGTATACCTGATTACTTTTCAAAGCCAAGTAAATTGGGCATATTGAGTCAAATTCATCAGGTGTAATTTCATTGATGTCAATGCCATAATGCAAAGTAAAAATCATTGAATTTAATGAGTGAATTTGAAGTCAAGGGGCAAATTTGGCACTTGATTTGCTTTCATTATTTTACACAAATATCTTTAAAACTCACTTTCCAGTGACGAAACATGGACATAAATGTAAGGACTTTCTTTTATTTCTAGTTTGAAAGGAGCACTGTCTCCTGCAGTGAAATGTATTAAACAGTTAACTCCAGAATTAGCCACGTTTTGTCACAGTAGAGGCTGCCAAGATACAAAATTGAATGAAATGCGTGTGACAGTTTTGTCATATGGCCAAAAATCCCAGCAGAGATGGAGGGTACATCTAAACTACATAACTCCGTCGATGGAGCCATGTAGATTTGTTTGTTTGGCAAAGGGAAATGAAGCCGCGATTTAAATAGTCGCGGCTTCATTTAAATTTACATGGCTGCCGCGCTGAGCCGACAAACAGCTGATCAGCTGTTTGTTGGCTCAGCGCGCTAGTCTGGACGCTCCCCTGTCGAAATGAAAGCCTTTTATCGACATCCCCGGTAAACCTCATCCTACGAGGCATAACGGGGATGTCGATAAAAGGCTTTCAGGTCGGCACGGAGCGTCCAGACTAGTGCGTTGAGCTGACAAACAGCTGATCAGCTGTTTGTCGGCTCAGCGCGGCAGCCATGTAAATTTAAATGAACCCGCGATTATTTAAATCACGGCTTCATTTCCCTTTGCTGATCTGTCTAATCTACATGGCTCCATTGATGGAGCCATGTAGTCTAGATACACCTGGGCTGTGTCCAGACTCAAGGTTTTTTTTGAAAAAAGTAGCCTTTTTTGGAAAAAACTTCACCTGCGTCTAGACTACAGCCGTGTTCTTTCGAAATTAAATTGAAAGAACGCGGCTTTTCTTTCGACGGCGGAAAACCTCATTTCACGAGGAAGAACGCCTTTTTTCGAAAGTGCTCTTTCAAAAAAAGGCGTTCTTGAATGCAAACAGGGCTTTTTAGAAAGAGAGCATCCAGACTGCCTGGGTGCTCTCTTTTGAAAAAGCGGCTTGCTTTTTCGAAAGTACTGCTTGCAGTCTAGTTGCTCTTTTTCGAAAGAGGCTTGCAGTCTAGATGTAGTGAGAGCAGCAGTGCTGTTTCAGGTGTATTGTGTTGCATTACAGGATTGATTAATTTGTATGTTATTGGTATTTCATACAGTGGCTTTCCTAGCTGTTCATGGTTTTGCATGGTGTTTGTTGACTTTTTGTTTTGCGGCCAGGCAATGTCATAATCCAGAATATAAACTGTATTCCTTCCTTCCCACTCCCCATGCCCCCAGTTTCTCAATCCAATTCTGTGGGAGATTGCAAGACTTGCTCAACTGACAGACCTCAATAGTGATTTAAGCTTTTTTCTAAGTTTTGAACGTGCAATGGTTTTTTTTTTCAGAGAACAAAACACAGCCCTTACTGCAGGCTCAGCTCCTCTGGACCAGGAAACCTTTTTCTGATAAATTCAAAATAAAATAATGCACTGATAAATCCTACAGGTCATAAATGCTTTATGAGCCCTCTTAAGAACCAGACATTAGAGAAGATCTTTTCTCTTGCATGGTGAAATGAAAGCATGCATTTCCTTCATCACAGGAGACAGAATGCCGGATCTTGGTGACAATTAAGGTTGTTTTGTGCTGCTCCAGCTTAAGCCAGCTATCCAGTGATCCCCAAGTATCACAAACTGGCCTAAAGAGTTGAAAGCAGGTTTTGACATACAGTGACTTTCAACACATAGATTTTGAATATACAGGTTGAACCTCTCTTGTCTGGGACTCTCCGGTCTGGCAACATCCATGGTCTGGCAGGACCACAGACGTGGCTGGACCAGAGATCCCTTGTACCAAAGAGTCCCCACTCGGGGCAGTGGAGTCCTAGGCCTCGAGGCAGCCTTGGGGCTGCGGAGTGCCAGCGGCCTGTGGCTGGCCAGGGAGTGCCACCGGACCCAGAGCAGCTGACATCTGTTGGTCTTGGGATGGTGGAGGCCTGGCAGCCCCAGACCAGCAGAGCCACGGAACAGTGGAGCAGCAGAGCCCCACAGCAACAGAGCCCCAGCAGCCCGGGAGCAGCTGCATCTGGCAGCCTGAGGGCAGTGGAACCCCAGCAGCCTGGGGACTGACAGAGGAGCTGGAAGCCTAGTGGCCCAGGGGCAGTGTAGCCTGGTGACTTGCTGACAGATCGTAGGAGAGCCCAGAGTCTGTGAGCAGAGGGGCTGACCTCTGCTGGTCCGGCAAACTCCCTTTTTCAGGACTGGTCAGGCCCTGAGGGTGCCAAACCAGGGAGATCCAGCCTGTACTTGTTTTAGTGCATATATCCAAGCAGAACTGGAGCTTTTGGATATTCAACTTTGCAAACAAATTCATATGTTAACAGGAGCAGCCTCATATGTGTCTCTCATCATGCATTTGGTAACTCAGTCTAGTAAACACTCACATCATGAGAAGAGTTCATCTGCTTTATTTGATATACAAAGCTGTCTAAAGGAGGTCAAAGACTAATCAGTATGCCAAAAAAGTGAAAGGGAAATGCATATGGTATGGAATTCACCTGGTGCAAATAGACAGCACAATGCCATGCCACACTTAATATGATTCATGGTTAAGCCCACGGGTTGAAGGAGGTAAAAATATGTTATCTACATAATACATCATGGCTGAGGTTCTTGCTTTGCCTCCATAAGGGACAGCAAACAAAGGCTCAATCCAAGCATGCAGGGTGGAGCACTGGGCCTCTCCAGCACTTTTGTGAACATTTGATGAAGGCAATTGTGGCCAATTGCTGCAGCAGGGCAACATATGCTTAGCCAAATTCGGGGTGTTGCACGGTACTCCAGTTAGGAAGAGAAATTGTGAATGGAGTGAGATATTTTCTTTGACATGGTCTTTTTTGGTTACAAAGATTATGCTTAAAGTCCTGTTTCCCTGAACATAGTAGGAATCAAACAGTGGGAGACTAAGTCCTGTCTAGTTTGCACTCGGCCCAAAAGAGTCTTTTCTTAGCTGTATTTCAGGGCCTTGCTACCCATGAATCTGTTCATGTCTGCTTGGCCTATTTCCGTCCATTTGTCCATCCTGCCTTTCACTCAGTCACTCTCACACATGCTTACCCAACCAAACAGAACTCTGCCCACATAGTCAACTTCCTGAGTGACCGTGGACATGCCTTTGTTTTGTCCAGAGACAAGGAGCATTGGAATGGAGACTGCCAAACTGTTTCAGCCACCTGATTACAATGACTTCTTTCCATTTTCCCTGAATGCAAGACAATGGTTAGTCCGGACTCACAAACAAAGTTTTATCCAACAGATCATATTGGTTTTATCTAATCAGTTGGAATTGCATGAAAGTTTTTAATAGTGTTATTTTGGTGTAGTGGCTTATGCATTTGTGTCATGATCATGAGGGTTAGCCAGTATCCTGGGAACTAAGGGCTTAACTGTACCTAACTCAGGTAGAGTTGGCCAATAGGAATGGAGGTAGGAATTTCAAACTAGGACAAAGGAATTTTTGGGTTTCCCTCCTTTGGTCTCAGAGAGTTACCTCCAACTACTGAAGGAGACAGACATGTCTCTCTCTCCAAGAAGTAGGGTAAAGTTTAGATAAATAGGTTAGATTTTATTATTTTATGGTTTGGGAAATGGGATCTGATGCTTTGGCTTTATTTTGTCACTTAGGGTATGTCTACACTACCACCCTAGTTCAAACTAGGGTGGTAATGTAGGCAACCGGAGTTGCAAATGAAGCCCGGGATTTGAATTTCCCGGGCTTCATTTGCATATAGCCGGGCGCCGCAGTCCGTGCCGCGTGTAGCCGCGTGGCACGGAGTCCGCACTAGCGGACATTTAAAAATGTCGGTGCCCGGCGAGATGCAAATGAATCCCGGGAAATTCAAATCCCGGGCATCATTTGCAACTCCGGTTGTCAACATTACCACCTTAGTTCGAACTAGGGTGGTAGTGTAGACATACCCTAAGTTCTAGGCCCATGGAGTTTCTCCATGAGTATATTATTTTGTTGCTTTTCCATCTGGTCATTATGCTTGCAACAGGAATATTGTGGTGATAATAAAAGTGTTCTCTTTTCTTTTTATTAACCAGGTATTACTTAATGGTTGTGTCCTGGTTTCTGTACTTTAGGCTGAGATTTCCCAAGTGATCTCTCCCCTGATTTTCACATCAATACTTGGGTGGTGACAGCGGAGATTTTATCCCCCAAAATCTAGGGTTTTAAGATGGGGGGGGAGTTTTATACCAGAGCCTGGTAGATAAGGTTTTGGGGTATGTTTGCTGGTCCCCACTTCTGCATTTATCGTGCCAGAGTGGAGAAGGAGCCATGACAGTCTGTAACCTTTGTTCCTACAACAAGCTGCAGGAGAAGAGACAAAGGGGCAGGATTCCATGGCCATTGGGGTGCAGGAGTAACTGTTAGTTGGCTGAAATATTCCGGATCTCAGTGCAAGATGAAGGTCCCTCAACATTAATTTTTAGTGCCTTTTCTGCCTTGTCTGCTGCTGTCACTGACTGAGACTACTCCAGACTGTCTGACTGCTATCGATAATGGGGAAGTCTTGAGTGCTTCTTTTTCCCAAAGACAGCCATAAATCCTGAGGGTGAGTGGTGATATCTGGGAAAGGTTAGTTCCGTTTTGTTTGTATGATATTCCACAAGGTAACTACCAAAAACAGATGATACATGTCATTATATATTATATAATTTAATAAAAATTAAAAAGGGTTTGGAGGTACTTGCTCTGTTGCTGAGATAATGTTATCAACTCTCATGATTATGTCATGAATCTTGAACTGTTTGGTTTGGGGTTTTTGTAACATCTCAGCTCCTGCAGGCATATAGTTAGGTGTGAATCTCAGGCTATGTCTAGACTACAGGGTTTATTTAAAAAAAAAAGTGGCCTTTTTTCGAAAAATATTTCACCTGCATCTAAACTGCCACTGTGTTCTTTCGAAATTGAATCGAAAGAACGCGGCGGTTTTTTTGACAGTGGTAAACCTCATTTTATAAGGACGAACAACTTTTTTTGAAAGAGCTCTTTTGAAAAAAGGCGTTCTTGATTGCAAATAGGGCTTTTTTGAAGAGAGCATCCAGATTACCTGGGTGCTCTCTTTTGAAAAAGCAGAGCGCTTTTTCGAAAAAGTTGTGGCTGTCTAGACGATCTCTTTCAAAAGAAGCTTTTTCAAAAAGATTATTTCAAAAAAGCCTCTTTTGAAAGAGACTTGTAATCTAGATGTACCCTCAGATTTCAATTTTTATATGAGTAAATTTCTAACCCACATGGTTGCAGAGAAAGGCTTGTAAACATGACTCAAGACCATGCTAATGACGCCGAAGCCAAACGTAAATATAAAGCAATTCAAAATTTGGTCATGGAGACTTGTTAGAAAAAGAGACATCTTTCTGACTGAAGTATACCACATTTAGTTAGTCATGCATGAACATTCCTATAGCTAATATAACACAACTCTTGTCTAACACAGAGGCACCACTCTCCTTACTAATAATACAGTATCTTTACGGCCAAGTATTTCCTGTATATTGGTACAGGTTGAACCTTTCTGGTCTAGGACTGTCTGGTCAGGCAACATCCATAGTTTGGCAGGACCATGGATGTTGTTGGACCAGAGAGCCCTGGCTTAGGGCAGCGGAGTTTTGGTGTCCTGGGGCAGCCTCGGAGCTGCAGAGTTCTGGAGGCTCTGGGGCTGGCTTCAGAGCTCCAGCAGCCCAGGGAAGAAGAGCCCCAGTGGTCCGGGGGCAGGCCATGGAGCTCTGGTGGCCCCAGAGCAGCTGAGCCCCAGTGGTCATGGGGTGACTGAGCCCTAGTGACTCCAGAGCAGTGTAGCTCCAGTAGCCCCTGGGCTGCGGCGTCTTGGCAGCCTTGGGGCAGTGAAGCCCCTGGGCTAGCTGAGGAGCTAGGAGCCTGGTGGCCCAGAGGCAGGGGAGCCTGGCCATTTACTGAGAGAGCCTGGAGTCTGTCAGCAGTGGGGCTGACCACCCTTGGTCCAGCAAATTCCCTCCTTTGGGACCAGTCAGGACCTCTGACCAGGGACATCCAACCTTTCTGTCAAGTAAGAGATTTGAGAGTGGAAAGAACGTACCTTAAATTCCCTCAGTGACAGTGGTCCTTGGTTTGCAAGAGTAATACTAATACAAGTTGTGTGAGGAAAGCCTGGCTTTCAGTACTAAAGGGTGAAGCCCAACTCAGCTCTGGGCAGCCCTCTTTAATGGTGCTTTGTATCCCTACACTGTATTGAGGGACGAGGAGTCCTGTGGCACCTTATAGACTAACTGAAGTGTAGGAGCATAAGCTTTCGTGGGCAAAGACCCACTTCGTCAGATGCATGTAGTGGAAAGACGAAGTGGGTCTTTGCCCACGAAAGCTTATGCTCCTACACTTCAGTTAGTCTATAAGGTGCCACAGGACTCCTCGTCGCTTTTGCAGATTCAGACTAACACGGCTACCCCTCTGATACTTTACACTGTATTGAGTATCCCTACACTGTATTGGAGAAGTTGTTAGAAAGGAGCTAGTTATTTTGCCTATGAGGTTATACAGGTTTATTTATTGACTTCTTATGTTAAATCAGCTGCCACTTACCCAACCCATCCTTAAACTCTTTTGTAATCACTTTATTTTAGTGAAAATGTAATTCCCCTGATATTCTGTACATGAGACACTAGCCCTTTTTCAGTATGAAAATTCCTTTGGGTTACAGGCATCCAGCTACTTAAGGCTCCCCAAAACAAACCCTTCTGGGCTCGAAGGGAAATAATTAGTTCAAGCTGATAGCAGCTGAGCTATATTTTTTGACTGCTACACATTACAACATTCAATTCCTGCAAGACTTCTGGAGAGTTGGCGAAGATTGGACACCCATGAAGCAGTCACACCACAAAGGATTGTTCTCCAAACCTACGGGCTGCATCTAGACTGGCAAGTTTTTCTGCAAAAGCAGTTGCTTTTGCGGAAAAACTTGCCAGCTGTCTACACTGGCTGCTTGAATTTCCGCAAGAACACTGACAATCTCATGTAAGATTGTCAGTGTTCTTGTGGAAATACTATGCTGCTCCCGTTCGTGCAAAAACCCTTTTGTGCAAATGCTTTTGCGCAAGAGGTCCAGTGTAGACAACGCGGTATTGTTTTGCGCAAAAAAGCCCCGATTGCGAAAATGGCGATCAGGGCTTTCTTGTGCAAAACCACGTCTAGATTGGCACAGACGCTTTTCTGCAAAAAGTGCTTTTGCGGAAAAGTGCCCATGCCAATCTAGACGCTCTGTTCCGCAAATTCTTTTAACGGAAAACTTTTCCGTTAAAAGCATTTGCGGAAAATCATGATGACGGAGTGTCATCAGGTCAGCAGGGTCTCTTTTCAGTGTGGTTCATGACACTTATTTTCAAGAACCATTTTGAATTAATTTGTGGGACAGCTCTAGGGACTTTACATTTTTTGTCCAGAGAAGACGCAAAGCATATGTGATGAGACAGCAAGCTTTCCTCTTGCTCCCTCATCCAGGTGCCCTAACCCTGCCCTAGATGATCCAACTACAGGGGAAAGAGGAGAGGTCAGTCTTCCATAGTTTTGGGGCTCTCCAACAAGAATGCCCAAAATGGGACTCAGCTGGCAGATAGGGACTGGACCGAGAACCCACCAACTCATTTTAATCAGGCTACTAAGAATGCTATAACTCAGTTCTTTGGCACATTGGTCTGTAAGCAACCCAGGGAATTCCAGCTTAATTCCTGATCTTGGTCTTTTGCTTTCCAATCTGGCAGAACATTGCAGAAGTGAAGGCAGGGTGAAAAGATGGCTTGTAACACTAGAATAACACCCCACTATCCAGTTAAGTTGGAAGAAGAGTAGAAGACCATGCTCGTATGGAAAATACCACTGCTTCTCCTTAATAAAAAGCTATAATAAAACTAGCTATTTCATTTAGTTAATTTTTTCACAACACTGACTTTCTTATAAAGATACATGGTACAATTATGATGTGCAATCATTCTGTGGTAGTGAGGGAGAGTTGGGGAAGGTAATACTGTCTTCTATGTTACAGTGCTTATTTTATAGCACAGAGTTAACACTGAGCCAGCCCTTCTATTGAAAACCCATTTTTTACTTTACAAGTACAATAAAAGTTGTCTTTGAGCTGAAATCTGTTCCCAGTATCTGAAGGCATGTCTACACAAAGAAATTATTTCAAAATAGCTTATTTTGAAAAAATAACTCCCAAAATAATAATTTTGAAATAGTATGTCCACAATACAAGGAAGCCTCAAAGTTAGTCCTAGACAGGCTCCCTTAATATGGATGCACTACCTCGGTGTTTCTCAACCAGTGGTATGAGTACCCTCAGGGGTACTCGAGAGAAGTCTGGGGGTTACGTCAATACAACTGACATTTGGAGAAAACTGAATTTTTGTTTTAAGTTTTACAGCGCTTTATTATTTTTGTACTTTTTATACCCTAAAATTTCATCACCCGCCCGGCTATGATTAAGTTGTTTAAAGAAATATGTTGCAAAGGTAGAAATAAATGTTGTGTGTCTGAAAACTGTAGGTACTGGGGGTACTTATAATTTTTTTAAAAGGGGTACTTTATAAAAAAAAGGTTGAGAAACGCTGCACTACCTTGACTTAGAGCCCTAGGAAGCACTGGAGAATAACTACTCTGAATGACTCTGGGGAGTAGTTATTTTAAAATAGCAGCACAGGAGCATCCACATGAATGCTATTTTGAAATAAGTGTTATTCCTCGTGGAAAGCAGGAGTTACTATTTCAAAATAATCAGCCCCTTATTTTGAAATAATGGGCTTGGTAGTATGGACGCTCCGCTTGTTATTTCAAAATAAGGGACTGAGGGTACGTCTACACTAGCCCTCTAGATCGATCTAGGGAGGCTATTTGAGGGTGACCAGAATTGCAAATTAAGTCCAAGATTTAAATATCCTGCACTTGATTTGCATGTTCCCAGCTGGTCGCCATTTTAGAAATTGACTAGCCTGAAGTAACTGCCCACGTCTACATGCAGCAGTGAAACGGGCTTCCGATTAAAAGCCCCTAATTCGAATTAATTGTTAAACCTCATTGCAGGAGGAATACCAGCTTATTCGAGTTAGGGCTTTAAATCGGAAGCCAATTTCACTGCCGCATGTTGACACGGGCAGTTACTTCGGGCTAGTCAATTTCTAAAATGGCAACTGGCCGGGAACATGAAAATCAAGCACGGGATATTTAAATCCCAGGCTTGATTTGCATTTCCGGTTGCCCTCATTAGCCTTCCTAGATCGATCTAGGGGGCTAGTGTAGATGTACCCTGAGAGATATGAAAGTTTCTTGGGTGTCTATATTACCCAGCAGGTTGAATAAGAGCTCTTTCATGAGGATGATTTGCTGAGTTAGGTCCTGGCTAGAAAACGTTATGCATGAATATGGTGTAGCCAGGAATGCAATAAAGACTCTTTTGTCAAAAATACTTCCATCACTTGTATGGCCACTTTTTATCTGAGTGCACCACCATCATTAATATATGTATCTTCACAGAAGCCATAGTATCTCCCCTTTACTGTTGGGAACAGGAAGCACAGAGAGCCTAAATGACTTTCATACTGTCATCCAGGAACTCCATACTGGACAAAAATATTAAATCTAAGTCTCCCAAATACCAGGCTAGTAGACTAACCACTCTTTCATCCTTGTTCTCCTTCATACACCACTTCCCATCATATTATATTGCTGGTAATCATAGAATCATAGGACAGGAAGGAACCTGGAGAGGTCATTACGTCCAGGCCTTTGCACTCATGGCAGAATCAAGCATCATCTATAGACCATACCTGACTGGTGTTTGTCGAATTTGCTCTTAAAAATCTCCAATGATGGAGATTTTACAACCTCCCTAGGCAATTTATTCTACTGCTTAACCACCCTGACAGGAAGTTTTTCCTAATGTCCAACCTAAAGCTCCCATGCTACAAGTTAAATCCATTGCTTCCTGTCCTATCCCCAGAGGTGAAGGAGAATAATTTTTCTTCCTCCTACTTGTGACAACCTTTTAGGTACTTGAAAACTGTTATCATGTCCTCTTTCAGTCTTCTATTTTCCAGACTAAACAAAACCAGTTCCTTCAATCTTTGCTCATAGGTCATGTTTTCTAGCCTTTAATCATTTTTGTTGCTCTTCTCTGTACTTTTTCCAATTTGTCCACATCTCTCCTGAAATGTGATGCCCAGAACCGGACACAATAATCCAGCTGAGGACTTATCAGCATGGAGTAGAACAGAAGAATTACTTCTCATGGCTTGCTTACAAAACTCCTGCTAATACATCACAGATGTTGCTTTCTTGCTTCTTTTGCCCAATGGCAACAGGAGTCTTCTGGAGTTGTGCTTCCATGACTTATCTAAGAAGCTATCCTGAACACCTCTTGAAGTTCAGGGGTTTTCAGTGTAATGGCTGGACTTATAAGGAAATACAAGTGAGCAGGTGGTTGGAAACCAGAATTTAGTCCAGGTCCTGGACTAACCTAAGGCCCTGCCTTGCCTGGATCTGGCCTCCAAGTCTCAGGGCTTCTCCCCTGCACTGGAGAGACTGAGCTGGTGCTCCAGGACCCCTGCAACTGCCTCCGGAGCTGGAGCACACAAAATCTACTAGCCTGCCCTCCCCCCCGGCTCTGGTGTGCAAAGGGAATGTGAGGAGTGTCTTTCTCCTTTTCAGTTGCTTCTCACTTGTGTGTGGCCCCCAACTTATTTTCTATGGGTCAGTAGCCCCGACCCAAAAAAGGTTCCCCGCCCCTGATTTAGTCTATGGAAAATGTTAAAAGTAGTTTCTGTTCTGTACTGGAACTGAAAGCTGAAATATTGAAAAGTTTCAGCGCAAAAATGTCAAAAACATTTCTCATTGGAAATGTCTACATTTTTGATCAGGAAAAAATCATTTTAACCTGGTGAAAGGGAAAAAGCCATTTCATTTTAAAATGTTGTTTCTCCTGAGGTCTTTTATTCTGATTCTCCCAATTGGAAAATTGATAAAATTAATCCAAAGCGGCATTTTCTTGGGGAAATGAAAAAAAAAATCCAATGAGAAAATCTTCTGTGTAAAATATTGTGCAGGTCCATAAATGAGTTTGTCAGAGAAGGCCATGACACAGAGATTGACCATCACTTTGGCTTTATCCCCTCCCATTCTCTTATATCCACTCAAAGCCTTAACCTCATGGTGCGGGGTCTGAGAAAGTAGCATGCTATGGCTGCCTGACATTCCCCACTCCCATCAACAGATTTATACCAGATTTGCTCCTCTCTATTCACATTGGTAAAGGAGCTGGAAAGCTGACCGATTTCCTCACTCCAGCTTCTATTTCATTTCATGCAGCTCCTGTTGTTGAAGGTGTACTGAAATATGCAATGGCATGTCCCGGATGCTATTCTTGGCTTTGACTATTCTTGGCTTGAGAAGCCACAGTTTGTACAATCTCAACTCAGCAGTAAACTATTCAGGGGTTAGTATGGAAATACCCCCAGGATCAGGGATCTGAAACTGTCTTTGTATGCCATGCTCCCTTAGCTCCACCCAAGGGATACTAGGAACAGCTAATACCCTGACCCATGGTTTTTTTTTTTTTTTTTGTAACATGACAGTTTCCTTTTTCAATGGAAAGAGTGATTTTTCATTGTTTTACCCCTGCAGCTGCAGAATACTTCTTACATTACTCAGATTTAATGGAACTAAAAGACACCCATCCCAGCTGCAAAAAGTTTGTATGATAATAACTGAAAACTCAAATTTCCCCCGAAACTGCTGATGGTAGATATAGAGCAGGGTGTTAGTAATGGTCTAACCACAGGACTTCTGGATGTTTGATTTTTAGTAGTGGCTTTGATGCCATTTTCTTCAGTGACATTGGGATCCTTAGTTTCTTTGTTTCAGTTTCCCTATCCTCAGGGGACAACATTCAACTTCCTTTCAGGAAAACTGAGAATTAATGTTAATGCTCAGTATTATATTAATGAGTATGTTTGAGTATTTTACTATGATGGGATAAGACCAGAGTGCTCAGGTTTGACTGTTGGCATTGGCAGAAATGTCTCTCAAGGAGATATGAACCTATCTGGTGAATAGTAGTACAACTCAGCATTACAATGGGCTATTCACTGGCACTTGAAATTTAGAAAGGCACGTGCTACAGTGTAGATTTTAAATCCATCTAATTCAAGGGTCTATTTTGAAATTAGCATCCACCTGCATCTGATATAGCACCACATTCCATTTTCCAAAGTCATCACTTCAACTTTCACTACATAAGTAGAGTGGTTTGGAAAACATTTTTTGGCTCATTTCACAGCTTGTGGTTAGAACATTTAAACTGTGACCATAATAAATGTTATGAAAGCAAAAGCACTTTTCCAACTATCCCAAACAGGGTGTAATAGATTTTTAAAAATAAATATATAAACATTGTTTTGGTAAATGTCACTTTCAATAGATTTTGTAATTTGAAAGAGTCTGCTATTCTAGTAAATTGATTCATACCACAAAATCTCTGCTCAAAGCTTTTGTTTTATCACAGTGCAGCCAAGCACAGAAGATAAAGTGCCAAAGGTATTTAGGCACCTAACATTAAAATCAAAGGGAGATAGGCACCTAAGTACCTGTGAGAATCTGTGCCCAGTTCCTTAGTGATGCACATGATAATTAAGCAAGTTTTATGTATTTTAAGATAGTTTCATTATTTACTTCAGTTTTCACATCAAGATCTTTTTTAGTTATACCGTTACACATTTTCACTAAATTTGCTAGGACTCAATCATCCGGATTTTTCAATTATAATTTTACAAGGGAGTGACTCTTTTACCAGTCATAACACATGGGACACACTGTTGTTGGGACTTGGGTAGATAGGAAAGAGGGTGCCAGGAAACTTATAGGCAATTTTGGATTCTTATAGTTTTTCAGATCTGATATAATAGCCTCCATATGTTACACTTTCTAGCACTGTGGTTGGCTGTAAGTCTCCATCCCATCCTACTTGACAATGATCTGGCCTCCGTTACACATACCCTTCTTACCTCCCCACTGAATACAGCAGTGTCATATACCTAGGCCTGAACCCATCAGCACATAAGAAACTGCAATTAGTATCAAGTGCTAGGGACATAAAACCTAAATGGAGCTGCTATAAGATAGGTGCATAACTGGTTGGGAGAGTATTCCCAGAATGTAGTTATCAAATTCTACAATTAGAACTCAGGAGTTGAAGTGTGAGTTTTCTACATATATCTCAACATAGGTCTAAAGCTTTGAAACCATCGCTCTGGATCTGAAAACCATACAGAGATTCAACATTTCTCACATTTACATTATATCCTAGTCACCACAGGAAATAGTGGGGCACAAAAAGTTATGTACCCTCTCCCATTCACCTTCCAGAACTAGAAGATAAGCCCATAATCACAGGTCACTTGGCTGCTAAGATTGTTATGCTGCCATGCACAGAAGATTTGAACTCCTGACATCTGACAAATCTATCCAAATAAGTTGCATTCTTCCACTGCATCCAGAGGCCAATGTGCTCTAAGAATGTCTTTATATTTAAAAATCAATGAGGTAGTTATATTCTAGCTTGAATAATAGTAATATAATCATTCTCAACAAATAACCACATTAGTACACGATACACATTATTAGTTGTTCCTGCCAGAAGTGGTGAAAAATCCCAAGAATTGGCATTACTGAGAAGGATGGCTTAGCTATTTACTATTATACCAAAAAGTCCAGCAGTCTCACATCAAGTGACTAGAAAGGTGCAAAATGGTGAAAAAAAATCACATGGACTTTTATTTTCTACTTTCACCCAATTTGGTGGTTTGAGAAATTCAACACAGATCTATTTTCACCAGTCTGTTTTCATTCATGCTTACAATAGATGTTTCTCAAAAACTTGAAGGGGTCAGATGAAAATTAGCATAATACATATTGAAAGGATTGTTCTGATGGTTCATCAGTTGTTCAGCATTATAAAGAAGTATGTGTATGGAACATAGATATTACACCTATACCTTCTGAAACAACTAGTAGTCCTATAGCACTTTAGAGACTAACACAAATTTAGAGTATCGTGAGTTTTTGTGTGTAAAACCTACTTCATCAGATGAATTGGAGCGGAAATAACAGAAACCAAGGTATTTATACAGAGATATTTATATTTATGATATTTATACCTTCTAGACTTCATTCAAAGCTCAATGAACTCAATGGGAGTCTTTTCACTGACTCCTGTAGGAATAAGGGCTTTAGAGGGCAACATTATTTCTTCCCATTGTTACTGTGCTTAACTAAGGCTGTGGCTAGACTACACAGTTCTTCCGGAAAAAGATACGCACATTGCAAACTACAATTTGCTTATCTTTTTCCGCTTTTTTTGGAAGAGGCTTTTCCAACATTTGGCCTGTCTACACTGGGCCAAATGTCAGGAACCCTCCCCCCCCCTTTTCAGAACATCCCTTCTTCCTCGTAAAACAAGGTTTACAGGGATGCTGAAAAAATGCATCTGCTCTTCTGAAAATTTTTTTGGAAGAGCAGACGCATTCCTTGGACATGGCAGAGTTTTTCCAGGATACGGTATCCCAGAAAAACTCTGCAGTCTAGACGTACCTTAAGTGATTTAAATTGGTCTTACAAACTTTCATAGAAGAGCAATGTCTTCTGAAAATCCCTAAGCTTTTCTCCCTATTCAGATTTTTTAAATATGTAGGCATTTTGACATGGCGACAACAGCAAAATCAACTTAAATACACATTTCCAAGACAAAAAACTTCAAGAAGGACTATCCAGAAGCATATCACAAGGAGCCCTTTGCTATAAGAATATGATACAAATTAGGAGGAACCTTTATATTATAGATCTACTATGTGATGGACACAAAACATATTCTAAAAAAGAAATAAATAATTTGAATTAAATTTTAATATGATTCCCTCCGTTGTTGGTTACCACACAAATATGTAGTAATTTCATTTGGCTTGCCCCTCACTGGAAGTGATGAGAGTGTTTCACTAGTCCTAGAAGCAATGTGATCTAAGCAGCAGATATGTTCATGACAATGACAGGCAATTGCTGTTAAAAAATATATAAAACTCGGTTTAATCTTCACCCATTTGAGATGGTTTCTGGAGAACACCACTTAGATCCTGCCATTCAGTAGGACTCATTCCCTACCTAAGGTTTCTCTTCTAACAGTACTATAGCAAGATTCATAAACTAGAGAGTGTCCCTCAAATGCAATGAGTCCCGTTATTATTATGAGACTTGCCAAGACCTTGAATCCTCTTTTTATTTCACTTTACTGATGCTGCTTTTTAACTTGCCCTCTCTTTATTTGTGCCTTGTTGGTTTTTGCCTGGTGATGCAGAGAGCATTATTAAATCATAAGATCCAGAGAGAACTGACTGAGCCTATAATAGTCCCTTTCTTGTGCCATCCTGGGGGCTCGCCTTCATCCCTCACTTGTCAGTGAGGAAATGAAGAATAGACCCTTCTAAGCAGATAGTGAGTAGTGACTAGGTGTGACTGCAAACATTTAGCACAGAGGTCATTTTTCAGCTCTTATAGCTTCAACTGTGAGATTCTTCTCCTTCACAGTCCCTTCATATGCTCATTTCTCAAAAGCAAGAATAACAAAATCTTACCCTTTCCATCACATTTCAGCTGTGTGAAGGTTTTGTATTCAGAGAACAACTGGGCTTATGTTCACACAGAGGCCTGATCTATACTAGACCAGGCTGGTTATCTTAAGGTATGCCATATGGCTACGCAAAATGCATAGCTCGAGTTGGCTTACATTAAGCCAAGCCACTGTGGCATCCACACTGCAGGAGGCTGACAGAAGCACATGCTCCCATTGGCTTCCCTTACTCCTCACAGAATGAGGAGTAGCGGATGCCCATGGGGGCTGACCTCACCATTCTATTTACGGACCTACATTAGATCCACTACATCAAATGCCAGAAGAACAACTTTCGGAGGGTTGATCTTCTCTTTATTGTAGACGTGCCCATAGTAGGGTGGCCAGGCCTTGCTTTCCAAGTTACCTCTTACATTTAATTAAGTCAAGGACATGAGCACATTTAAGAAATGCATTTCCTGTCATCATGTCACTGTCTCAGGCCAAAAAAAATGAATGAGAAATATCATGGGCCCAACATGGCTATAACAGAACTGCACATGAGAAATCCTGACACCTGAGCAGTAAGGAAACAATTTTCTGGGACTAAACCAAACAACGTTGTACAGGATGAAAATTTAATGGTGTCCAGATGCACGATCAAGTTGATATGGCATGGGACTAGGATCCAAAAGTACTGGATTCTTTTCCTGGCTCTTCAGTTAGTCCGCAGAGTGTTCGAGCAAACAAATCAATGTTCTGTACCTAAGTTTCCTTATTTATAAAATGGCAGTAGTCTTGTGAGGATCTATTATGCCATGTTATTGGGTTTAGTGCAAGAATCACTGGGTAAAATCTGGTAATCTGTGCTATGCAGGCAATCTGAATAGGGGACCATAATTGTCCCTTCTCTTAAAACATCTGTACATTTATGTGCTTTGAGATTCTGGACTGAAAGGTGCTTGTGACGGTGCGCTGCAGCCCCACACTCTAAGTTCCCCGGCACGGGCTTTGTATGGCGAGATGCTGGGTGACCAGGCGCAGCCGCGAGCCATGCCAGGCAGAATTCCACTATGCTGCATTTCAAACCCTCCGGTCCTGGCCAAGAGGGGGTGGGGGTGGGATGTTGAGGGAGCATGCGCAGCATGCTCTTGGGCTGTGAGGATACTGAGAGGAGGCGCCCTGGCGTGACGTAATGTCAGGGAGCCAAGGATCAAAAGGGTCTGGACCAGAGGGGGAGGGAGAGGAGTCATGGGGTTGTACTCCCCCAAATATTCTCCGGCTCCACAGGCAGGATCAGGAGGGACAGGAGGGAGGCAGATGGCCCGGCATTGGCTGGTCGATAGACCAGGTGTGGGGGGAGGAAGCAGCCCAGGGCAGGGCGTTGTTAGTCCGTGGGCTGGTGCCTTATGGCGGGAAGCCCTGCCAGCTGGACCAGACCTGGACAGGTCCATGTCCTAGGGCCCTGGGCTGGGGTCTGTGAGTGAGGGCGGGCCCGGACCACCCTCTCCCTGCTACCGGAGGTGGTGAGAGAAATCCCAGGCACAGTCGGGCCTAGCAGGCTCAGGAGCTGAACCCCGAGGAGTGGACTTAAACAAAGAGACTGGGCACGGGTCAGACTCTGGTACCCACGCCGGCACAGGAAGGTGAGGGAAAGGGAGAGGTAAATAAAGGCACAAGTGGGCTAATCGAGGTCTACACCTGTACAGTGCTATACAGAAGTGTAAGTTATTCATACAGTAAGAGCTCTGTTATCCGGCACTCAGTTAACCAGAAAGTTCAATTAACCAGCATTTCCCTTGTCCAGTACCCTTGGGCCTTGAGTGGTCCTGAACCACAGAATTTGCCAGACCAAGGGAGGTCAAGGCTGCCTACCCGGCTATAGGACTCTGCTCTGCAGGCCCATGGACATTGCCGGACCAGAGAGTCCTGGATTTTAGAGGTTCAACTTGTACTTGATTA
Organism: Pelodiscus sinensis; assembly: GCF_052426305.1. Lineage (NCBI taxonomy): Eukaryota > Metazoa > Chordata > Testudines > Trionychidae > Pelodiscus > Pelodiscus sinensis. The sequence continues at coordinate 203,834,263 of NC_143053.1, forward strand.
GCTGGTACTCTCCTCCCCCATACCGTACAGCTTTTACTATACTATTTTATCACTAATACTGTTAAAAGCACACATTTCTTATAGACCAAGGTTCTTATGTTATAAATATTTGGTATTGTACAACAGAACAAGTCTCATTTTCCCTTTCCCCATACCAAACATCTTTGTTATTAAGAACTGGCATACCTTCCTCCTAAACAAGGTATCTTGGGCTACAGTCTGATCAGTGAAAATATGCAGTAACTCCATTAAATTTAAAAGAGTTGTATAATGAAATATTATACACAATACTGCAAAAGCGGCAAGGAGTCCTGTGGCACCTTATAGACTAACTGAAGTGTTGAAGCATAAGCTTTCATGGGCAAAGACCAACTTCATCAGATGCATCTGACAAAGTGGGTCTTTGCCCACGAAAGCTTATTATATATATATAATAGTGACAGACCCAGACACTGGCTTCTGCACACCAATTGAAGGAAGACATGCTGGGCTGGGGTGAACTAGTTTCTTACGCTGAGTAAAGGAAAGTCCAAAACCTAACTGTAGCATAATCAGGCAGGCACCTGTGGTCAATTAGAGCTTCTTCGAAGCTATAGGCTGATTAGACATCTCTAGCCAATTAAGGCCTGGGTTGCTGCTTTAAAAGGTTTTCCCCAGGCAAAGAAGAGGGAAGGAAAAGAATGAAGGACAGGAAGCAGGGAGTGCTGTGTGGAGGGGCTGTGTGGGTGTGAGTGGAGGACTAACAAGCAGGTATCAAAGGAAAGGTACTGGGAGGGATTGTTTGGGGAAGTGGCCCAGAGAAAAGCTGCCAGATTGAGAGTGGCAGTAACTTTGCCTGTTGCTGGTGCCTTAGGGTTCCTGGGCCAGAATCCGAAGTAGTGGGCAGGCCTGGGTTCCTCCCAACCTCCTCACAACATCTCAACCTCTGCCTCAAGAAGGGAGATCAGGACTCCAGAGAAGATTTTGCCCCAAACTTATGAACTAGCCTGTGATGAGAACGGCTCAGGAGGCTGTGGCTCCTGCCTCTAGTAAAAAGAAAGAAGCCATGTGGAGGGCCACAGCAAACCTCTGAGGCTGACACTATCGGACAATAGCACAAGACCCACAGGGAATAGCTGGAGCTTTGCCACACTACACACACTCCTCCTTATCTCTCATTGTAAGTGTCTAAATGCCATCACATGGGACAGTGAACCACACTAGGTATGTGGGTTACATACACACAGAGACTAACATGGCTACCCCTCTGAGACTTTCGACTTCTATAATTAGAGTTAAACAATAAATTGTTGTCAAAGTAAGAGGTGATGTTTTATTCCTATTTGTTTTGGCTTCAGAATTTATTTTCCTGTTTAGCCAAAATGCTAGTGTTCACATTTTCTTTCTAGATGATTGATCTATGAAGGCTGAGCAAAGAAGTAAAGGTGTGTTTTCTAGGATCCTATAAAATTGCCAGTTCTAGCTGAGATACTTCCGAAATAGGTGGTTGATGTTATCCTTTAGTGTACAGACACTAGAAACTATGTGATCTATGCTGCTAAATAATTTCATGCCATAAATAGTAAGAACCTTGCTCAACTAGGGTACGTCTAAACTACATGGCTCCGTCGACGGAGCCATGTAGATTTGTTTTTTTGGCAAAGGCAAATGAAGCCGCGATTTAAATGATCGCTGCTTCATTTAAATTTACATGGCTGCCGCGCTGAGCCGACAAACAGCTGATCAGCTGTTTGTCCGCTCAGCGTGCTAGTCTGGACGCTCCCCTGCCGACATCAAAGCCCTTTGTTGGCACCCCCGGTAAACCTCATCCCACGAGGAATAACAGGGCTGCCGACAAAGGGCTTTGATGTCAGCAGGGGAGCGTCCAGACTAGCGCGCTGAGCGGACAAACAGCTGATCAGCTGTTTGTCGGCTCATCGCGGCAGCCATGTAAATTTAAATGAAGCCGCGATCATTTAAATCGCGGCTTCATTTGCGTTTGCCTATCTGTCTAATCTACATGGCTCCATCGATGGAGCCATGTAGTCTAGACACAGCCCTAATGTCACCAATTAGTATTAAACCATACTATAAAAATAATGTAAAACAGAACAATAATTCTGTAAATTGTGATTTTAAATGGAACACTTTCATGTATGTTGATTTAGGATTAGATAGTCCTGTAAACCTAGTTTGACTAATATTAATGTCAGCAAGCTTTACTACTAGAACTTTTAGAAATATTTGAAAGGGAATTATCTTAATAAATAGGTATTGTAAATATCTCCTTTTAGAATCTCAGAAAGGCACAGCACAACCTGATGTCTGTTGTGGGAGGAGAGAATCATTTCTTATCAACAGGACTGAAGACAGCACCTTAACTTGAAGTTTCTGTAACTGTGCCATTCTGTGCCATTTTGGTCCCCTCTGGTCAAAGGGAAGAGGACATTTATACATTTCATAAATAAGTAACTGACATAAGAAGTTTGTCAAATTTGTTTTCCACATGAAAATGACCCTCTATTAATCCTAATATTGGTTACCTCATGCAAAGGGACATCATTATATACACCTAATAAAAAGGCACATAAAAAGTTTTAATTAGGATGAAGTAAATTCTTCCTGTTAGTCACCTTTTTCTTAATGTCTGGTTTTGCAAGCAGAACTGAAGGTTCTGTTTACCTTCTCTCAGTCTTTTAAGTAATGCTTGGTTTTCTAGTGCTAAAAGAAGGAAATGAAGAAATTCTGAGATATTAGTAGGAGCTTTGTGATCTACAGAAGTGCAATGTATTTATGTCATTCCGACAGAGTTATGCACAGAAATCATAAACCATACATAGCACTCTATAAAAGGCCAAATCCTGGTCTTATTGAAACTCCCTTTTGGTATCGTGGAGATGAGGGTCTGGTCCCTAAGGCATGACAGATCTCTCTTACCCCCATTTACAACAAGTGTAACTCCACTGATTTTCATGGGATGATTCTTGACTTACTTCTGTGTCATTCGCTCAGGCATGACACAGATGGAACTTTGACTGTAATAAAATTATGATCCAAACCATGAAAGGAGGAGGCATGAGAACAAAAGATGAATGAAATTTAAGCAATGGAATAAGGCTTTTGTGGAATCCAGAGAGAAATCAATGCTGGCCTGGTGCTCTGTATGCCAATTTTTATTCTACAGTCATTTAAGCAGCAACAGAGACAGGTCATCTGAAAATCAGGATTAAAAGTACACGTTCAGAGTTAATGATGGCATAAAAATATTACTGTAACTTTTGAAATTCCATGCCAACTCTCCACAAAACCGTCTCATGCATATGAAGTTAGAACACTCTGTCAACTGTGATAGACATCCCTCTGTCTTCCCTGTATAGCTACTTTGGCTTTTAGAATGGCTTTCCTAAAACAACTGTTCAAAAGACACAACCTTGCCAGTAAAATGCCACTGGGTTTTTTTTTTTCTATTTGAAACTGTTTTGTAATTTTTTGCTAAGGAGCTTGGGCAGGGGAAGGGGAGAGTGTGGTTTTAAACAACATACCAGACTGACGTGCTAGAGATCCATTCATTTCTTAGTTCCTAGCTGCTGTATCTCTTTGTATGATAAGTCTCCTGGATGTCATGCTTTGCAAAATGATCTCCCAGGTGTTAGTGTCTCTAACAGGCTCCAAAGGCAGCATTTTCAGCAGTTATGCAGTAGCTCCCAGGTACTTCATGGGTTGTTCTTTTTTCTTGTCCTCACAGACACTTACTCATTTTTGCAACCTTCACTTCTAGGTCCTTCCTGGAGTTTTTAACTAGTACAGAATGAAGCTTTACATAGGCTCATCATAAGATGAATAAACCATACACACCCGCTCACAGTGAGCTAGGAAATCAACCCTTTAGGCACAAGTGTATTTTTGCACACATTTAATGCTAGTGGCTGAGTTTCATTTTGGTATCAATTCTATTTGATTTCTCGGAAAACACTAACAAAACAACTATTTTTTAAATACATACATATCTATACAGTAGTTAGGTATTTTTTAGGAAATAAAAAGGCAGTCAAATGTTTAGAAGAACACACTGGGCCTGATCTCAGATACTCCAAGGTTTTTTTTTTTATCTCAGATACTTCAGGGTTTACACAGCTTTTAACTCCTCTGTCATTACTAGGAATACTATGAATTTGCACGGGTTTAACAAAGAACAGGATTTGGGCGGCAGTGCTTGAATGTAGCAATTTGTTAGGGTAAATGAAGGGGAAGAAAGCCTTTGTGGAGAAAGTATCCTTCCCCATAAACAGATGGCAGCTGGTTTAATCAGATAGCAATTATTTAGCTCAGCCAGTTTTGCTTTTCAGAAATATCTTTGTGAGCTTGGGATAAAAGTTATCAACAATAAAAATTACTCTGTCATGGATGGTTTAGTTTTAGCACAGATAAGGATGAACTCCAGCAGAAAGGGGAAAATCTGGACAGCCAAACCCACCCCTATCTTCCAAATGTGGGGAGAAACTCAGCTAAAAAAGTGATTCTGGCTAGCAATTTGCTTTCAATAGCAGATGGGTGTGTACAAGTACATAGCTGCCAAGTTTTAGACCCGAAGGTGATGGCTGTGATGGATATGAGCATGTGAAGGGAGCAAGCCTCTCCCAACTCAATACAGGTGATTTAACACCGATGATATAACCAAGTGTGACGGGGCGGGACCTGCATACCCCGGGGAAGCGGGCCCACCCCGCACTGACCCCGCGATCGCCCTGTCGCTAATGGGGGCGACGCGGGGCTCGGTAAGGGCGTGCGCACACTGCAGCGCGGCGGCGGCTCAGCTGGGCGGTGGAGTGGAAGGCGCCGCAAGAAAACTGCCGGCAGGAGGTGAAGCGGGGGGGCGGGTCCGCAGGGGTTGGCGTCGGCCGACGGCGGTGACGTCAGGCGTCCCCGCAGCGGCCGCAGGAAGTTTAAATGGAGGCTCGGAGGAGCCGGGGGGGGGGGAGGGAGAGGAGTGCAGAGGGGAGCGAGGGTGGAGAGTGTAGGTGAGCCTTAGACAGCAAGCAGGGTGGAAGTAGCCCAGGGCAGGGCAAGGAGCCGGCGCACCAGTGGGTTGAGGGTCATTACCCCTCCAGTGGGACAGGTCCTTGGGAGTCTGTCCTTAGGGCCCTGAGCTTGGGTCCGGGAGAGAGGGTGGGCCCGGACCCCCCTCCCCACACTTCCATGGCTGTAAAAGCACCGACATGGAGAAAGGGGACTGTGACTTGGAGACAAAAGGGGAAAGAAAGGAGGGGGAGCATGGTGAACCCCCACACCAAGGAACAAATATGTTCAGTTACTGGTGAGGTAGGTCAGTGCTGTTCCATTTTAAAGATGAGGAAAGTTTTTATGACTCAGTTTATCCATTGCTGCACAGCAAGGCAGTACCAAAGCTATGATGGGAACCTGATTCTCTGGCCAGGTCGACTTTACACAGATTGCTGTAAGCTGTCTGATATTGACTTCGCTGTGGAAACATCTACACTTACATTTGGTTGCTCAGCTATGGGTCTCTTTCTCTACCCCCTCAGCATTTTCTTTGTAGTCTCTCTCATTCTGTCTCCCTGACAGTATAACCTTCCAAGGGGGAAAGAATTTGCAGTTCTTCAGAGCTAAATAGTAGAGCTTGCTACTATTTTTCCCATTATGTTTCATTGACAGTCATTGTCAGAATAAGGGACCAATGAACAGGGGAGACAGAATGGGAGAAAGCTTCTCTGCCAGGCCCAGAAGCATTGAAAATAGCTGAGAATCTTGCTCACTTCCTGCCACCCCATTTAGGAGCACCATTTCAGTTGGCATGAATGAGAGAATGAATGGCAGCAGGATCTAGATCTTTGTTCTGTCTCCTGACAGGGTCTTAAGTTTTTGTGGGTGGGACATGAGCTTATCCTTGTCCATCTAATCACATTTCCACCAACAAAGAGTCTTCCAAATATATCCTTCTCCAATGTCAGTATCCCTTGAGATGGAACATTTCAATTTTCTTCTGCTTACCTGGTTATTTCAGAAACGTCTTCTGAATTGGTGTGTTGTTATCACTTTGTGCTAGCATCACAAAACCAGGCATACATACTCCTGGATGCTATTAGAACAAACATTCCTTCTCCCAGTCACAACTATTAGCATATTAATTATTTTCAGACTCCAGGTGGTTTGTCTGGTTCTTGGATGCTTTCTTTTCTTAAACGGTGAGTAAAAACACACTTCCCTTAAGCTAAAGCTTATCTGCACTCTAGTGTTTTATTGTACATATAATTCTTATTGGAGAATCAAAGCTTGTCCGGGATGGGAAGTAGTAGATCAGGAACAGAGTAGAGGAAACATGAGAAGAAAGAGGAAGTTAAACAACAAACAGGTTCTTGGGAAACACTTTTCCTTTGACTTCCCTTACTCCTCGTGAAGTAAGGGTTACAGAAGTCGGAGTACAAAGTCCTTCGGCTCACCATTATTTCGAAATAACGGCTTGCTCTGTAGACATGCTCTTTGTTATTTAGGAATAATGTTAGTTATTTCTCCTAAACTTTAGGCTGTCTCTATACTAGAGACTTTACAGTGTCACAATGCAGCTGCACTGTTGTAAGATCTCCTGTGCAGCTGCACTAGGCCAATAGTACAGAGCTCTCCCATCAATATAATTAAAGCACCCCAAACAACTGGTGGGGGCTGTGTTGGCAGGAGAGCGTCCACACCAGTGCTTCTGTCACTCAGGGGTGTGCAGTTTTTTTCCACACTCCTGATCAACATAAATTATCCTGACAAGAGTGCTAGTGTAGACATAGACTTAGTGTAGAGAATGTAGTGGGTGACAGCAACAGTGCTGCAGAGATTCCGGACAATGCTGTGGTCTGTAGAGCAGTCAGGGGAGTCTACTATAACATAGGCAGATCCTTTCTCAAATTACACCACGGAGTCTTTTCAGCTATCTAAAATGGGAGGCTGCCAAGGTCTCTCTTTTGGAGGTGACATGCCAAGAATGGCAGAAACAAGGAAGGGAAATAATGATAGAAGGTGACAGAATGAAAAGATGAGCTGACTTGTCATTGGGAAAGTGGGGATGCGTACCAATCTGGAGATAAAATAGAAGAAAGGAAAAGGATTCTGTTATATTTCACAGTCATATAACAAATTCATATTGCAGATTTCCTCAAATCAAGTCATGCGGAAAATAAATGATGCATTATTCCTGTTACAACAGCCCTTTTCCCTTTTTAAGAAATGAATAAAATACAGTAATGGCTTCAGAAACTTGTAAGTTCCAGTCTGTCCCTTCCAAGTACTTCATACTACAACACTGTGAAAAAATGAAAAAAAAAATCTTTACTGGATGAAAATCTATATTCTCTGGAAAGAAAAATGACCTTATTAACTGACAGCTGGTAGTGCTGCCAGAGCCTATAGCTTTTAATCTTCTGGTGGCTCACTGCAATAGATTGTTGCTCACTGCACAAACATAGGAAATTCAGTAGTTTCCCACAACAATAAATAACAAGATGTTACAGAAATGCATATTATCTATGATATGAATATTCCAAAATATTAAGGAATTAAATATGAAACTTTACAGAGAGTTACATAAACATTAAGAGCCGGAATGAAAGCCCAGTGAAGTCAATGGAAAAATTCCCATTTACTTCAGGGGATATTTGATCAGGTCCTATAATATCTGTGACACAGCTATATATTGTATTAGTATCCTCATTTTATAAACTGAGTAGGTTAAAATTTTTGTAAAAAGTTTGTTTTTTCAATATCACACCCAGAAATCTGTGGCAAAAGCAAGGATTAGAACCCATGTCTTACAATATCCATCAAAACATGTGTCCTTTCATAGCCAGCCATAGGCTATGTCTAGACTGCCACTTTTTTGGCAAAAGGTACACAAATTGCTTTCTGCAATTTGTGTACCTTTTTCCGAAAGTTTGTCAGAAGAGGCTTTTCCAAAATTTGGCCCATCTACACTGGGCCAAATTTCAGAAAAACCTCCTCTTTCAGAAGAGCCCTTCTTCCTTGTGACATGAAGAAGATAGGGCTTCAGAAAGAGCACGTCTGCTCTTCCGCAAAAAATGTTGGCAGAGCATACGCGTTCCCTGGATGCGGTGGAGTTTTTCCAGGATAGCTCCAGAAACAAGCAAGAACAGCTTCAAACTCTTGTTGCAAAACTGAAGTTAAACCTGAGTATGAGCTTTTGTTTACGCCATCCTTTTCCATTTTTGTGTCTTTCTTTATTTGCCTGGAAGTGGAAGCTGCTGAACTGAAATAGCACAGGAAGAAGCAATTCTTGTGATATCCATAACTGAAAGGAAGAGGAGAGAACTGGAAAGGTGAGGTTCCCCTCCCCCAACATGGTGGACCTAGGATTGTTAGATTAATCTTTGAATTAATGTCTAATACTTCTCAGTGTTTATCCAAACTAAATCTGAGCTCCCATATTTGTACGGTTCACTCATCACAAGCAGGTTACAACGTCAAAGCACTTCACCCAACCGTGCAGCACTCAAGAACTGAAAATAAGACTGCTTTGAAAGTCAGGTTCAAATACAAAAACAGTGAGGAGTCCTGTGACACCACATGGATTTTTGCTCATGAAAACTTATACCCAAATAAGTCTAGGGTGCCATAGGACTCTCTGTTGTTTTTGCAGATATAGACTAATATGGCTATACCTCTGATACTTGTCATCAAGTTAAAACTAGGGATGTAATAGTATAGTCAGTTAACCGATTAGCAAAAGCTTATAGGTAAATGCTATAGACTACACGCATTTCCCCTCTTCCCCCTGCCAGTTCATCTTTCAGCAGGGTGGCCAGCAGCCTGGCTCAGTCCTGGCTTGCGCCAGGTCTGGGACCTATCCCCATTAAGGCTCTGCATTTAAAGTGCATCAGGAGGCAGGTGGGAAGGCAGCCTGCCTCAGTTCTGTCTCATGCCAGGTCTGGGAGCTCAGATCCCACCTGGACAGGGGCTGCTCCCACCCCACACTGCTGTCTCATTATCAGAGGCAGCCACACAGGGTTACAGGCAGTTGGTCCACAAGGGGAGCTGTTTTTTAAATTGGCTCCCCTTGCAGACCAGCTCCCGCATGGTACCCTGCACTGTTGATACAGTGGCAGGGGGGTTCTTTGGGAGTGGGGCCGGAGCACAATGGCTGCTGGCCCTGCCCTGAGGGACTATAGAATAGTCAACTAACCAATAAGAATTCATGAAGTTACTCGACTATTCAATTAACCGATATTTAACACCCCTAGTTCAAACACAGGTTGTCTCAGAATGCTTCATTGAATTGTGTAGACCAAAATATCATGGTAGCTGCTTTCACATGAGCAAAGTCACTAGGACTGTGTTCAGCTCCTTGAATTCTGAATCTATGCAGTCAGAAAGGGTGAAGGTGTATGGTGATCAGTACACATCTCCCGGATACTGTTTCTATTAGAAACAATAGACGCATTTCTGCATTAGTGGTTGACTGTCACAGCTACCTTTGCTATCATCAGTTTCTTCTAAATGTATCCCGTGCTCAAGGGAGCCACCATTCTTTGTCAGCAGAAGAAAAATCCCCCAAAAGCCTGATATACACATAAATTTCTTCGCAACTATTCTCTGGCTATCTCCCCTACCCCCTACATACTAACATGTCCACTTCCGGGTTAGTCACCAAGACTCATTTCAGAGAGGTGTATTCACCTCCCCTGAACAGTGCGTTCAACACCTCTCAGAGGGGACTCAGCAGCACCTTGTGCAAATAACTGCACATAAAATGGAAGCCTCTTTGCCAAGATGAGGAATAAATGAGCACGAGGGCTTTGTCTCTCTGCATTTCTCTTAACAGCACTCAGCAGCTGGAAAGACTGAGGACTACATTTACGCCTATTCAAAAAAACAAGAAAATGCTCAAGTGTTTTCCTGAGTAAGGGCATTTTCCTGAATTGTGGCCTTTATCTTTAGATAGTACATAGTCAACTGTTTTAATGCCTTGAGATACATAATAGCCTTAGCGTGCAAGGCCTGTGTGTAAATCAGTAGTATTGTTTTCTATGTCAGAAAGGATAGCTGGTCTGCTAGCCTGGCTGTCTCCCACTACAGGCAGTCCCCGGGTTACATGGGTCCGACTTACATCGGATCCCTACTTACAAACGGGGTGAGGCAACCCCGCACTAGCTGCTTCCCCCCCGCAGACCAGGGAGACACGAAGCTAGCGCCCCTCCCCAGCAGACCAGGGAGACGCGGAGCGGCTTTTTCAGCAGACGCCTCAGCTTGAGAATAAAGGACTGAGGGAAGTGAGGTGGGGGAGAATAAAACTGAGCTCTGGAGAAATGTTTGGGTAGAGTTTCCCCTACAATATGTACCAGTTCCGACTTACATACAAATTCAACTTAAGAACAAACCTACAGTCCCTATCTTGTACGTAACCCGGGGACTGCCTGTACTTTATTACATGCTCTTTTCACAGGATGAGGACAGCAGGTCACAGTTTATATATGGATCAGGAATTGAAGCTGCCTCCATCAGAAGAAAAAAAGATTCATAAGGATTACTGTCTGCTTCTCTTTACAAGGGACACATTTTGAAAAGGAAAAAAAAAGACACTTTCACATGGCTAGTCCCTATGATAGCTTATTCCTTTGGACACATCACACTGTTTCAGTCATGTGGATTAGCCACTGTCTCTTGACCTCAGACACAAACACACATATGATAGCACCTGAAGCAAATTAGTGAGCTGAGACACAATGTTCAGTCAGAATTTCAAAACAAATGGATGCATTTACTTTTGCAGCTGTCTAGTGAAATTAACACTGTTTGTTTTTATTGTGCTGCTATTAATTTGTGCTCATTATGCTCCCATTTTAAGTTTCTGTTTGTTTGGTTTCTTTTTTTGCTTTTATTTTTGTTTTAATCAGCTAATTAAAACAACAGCTTGGTTCTGTAAAGGAGGAGATATGCAAGTAAAACTGTTTAGAGAATAAATATGCCAGACATGTTCTAGTTTTAAAATGGAGATCTTATCACTAAGACACTCTCAATTGAATTGTTCTGATTTTACTTGCTGCTGTCCAAATGTGTAGGTGGTTTACAGACCATGGATGATTTTATTTAGCATTGTGAATACACTGGTCTGATGGAATGGAAAGGTTTTTAGTCAGCACACATGAAATGTGATGTGCTCTGACTGGATTTACGGTGTTCTTGCCTGTGATACTGTGCGCATGCTAACGTGCCACTTTTGTCTCTCTCTCTTCATATGGAAGTTGTGCCACCATAAATTGTGTATAAATTGAAGTAATAAAAAGTATGCACATTTGTACAGAGTAGAGGATCCTGATTTGTGGAATCTGTGCTGCAGATTAGATGTAAGATTGATGTCCCCTCCCCCCAACAAGGCCTAGAGTGAGGCAGCAGCACACACGCCCAGGGGTAGAAACATGGATACCTAGGGAAAATTTACTGTGAAACCATAGCAAAAAACATCTTTTGGAACCTACAGGGATATGTGGGAGCTGAGCAAGAGTGTTACAGATCACAGTGATGCCTAAAAAGGGATTTAGATACCTACATCTAGGGATTAGATGGCTAAATATCTTTGTGGATCTGGGCCAAAGACCCCAGTTTAGCAAGGCACCTAAGCATGGGCCTAAGTTTAAGCACATGAGTATTACCTGTATAGCTGATGGCAATACTGGTATGATTGCAGTTAAGCATGTGCTTATGTATCTGGCTGATCAAATCAGGGCCTCCACTAGCCAAAAATGCCCTTGAGCAATACACACAAGAGAGTCCTCATGCACTGTATTCTCTGCAAGTGTCTTCCAAAATTACTGTCCACAGAGGTTTTGTTGAGTAGAATTATTATAACTCCCAATAGTGAGATACTGATTCAAGTAACTCACTGAAATATTTTATCCGGGTTTTAGCAGTTTTCTACAGCATGTGTGTATTTGTTTTTATTTTCGCATTTGGATGAGAGCTGTTTAATGTACTAAAAGGATATACACATTTATGAGATGTTGCTGACTAATGTCTAATTTGATGTTAATATTATTAATAAAGCACCTCTTCCCAGACTCCCTCAAGGCACTTCAGACAGGTTCTGTACAGAAAAGCAAGCATAATGAATAAATACATCACCCCAATACATGCCATAGAACTCAAACTGAGAATTAAAAAGAGAAAAGAGTATCATCATTAAAAATTCAGTGGCATAGTCTATGTGTTCCTGTAAGGAGACACTTAAAAACTGCTCTTCCATTTTTTCATCTTATGAGATTACTGTCTCCTTGGCTAAAGTTTACTTGATCCTATTTTTCACTAACTTAAAGCATTTTTCATCATATAACTATTGCTAGAGCATTAGCTATCTGGGAAATCGAACTGCCCAGGGTTAGGCCAGATGTTGCATTAGCGTGATAGGTGAAATGGACTCACAAAAGGGTTTGCAAAATGTGCTGAGCATTACTAAAAATAGAATTCACTGTGGTAAAAGGAACTTCAGCTGACTTGGCAGACTGTGGAAGTTATTCCAGGAGACAGGTGTATATCTGAACTCTTCACTTGTTTATGCTGCCCTACTAAATTCTCATTACTTATCTTTATAGGTACAGAAACCAAGAAACCCTATCGCCTAGTTAATCACTTCTTTAAATATTAGTCTGGGAGACTCTTATGATTCTTTGAACAATATTTCACTGCCTTGAGGAATGGAGTAACTTGTCCTCTGATAAGATTGCCTTGTCCTCTGATAAGATTTCCCAGGATATTGAAGAAGTAGGTTCTTAGAATATCTCCAGCTGACTGATTTTCCTACTTATTCAATGCACCATTTTGATTAAATGGATCTGTGCAGATCAGAAATTCAATTTATCCAATATTTCTGGAAATCTCTGCTAAGCCTCTTAAATATTTAAAGGTCTGAATTGAATGTAGCATTTCTGAAAAGTACCCAGAAAGCAAGAAACTAAGCGGCTATCTACACTGAGCCTTAAAACACAACAAGCCAGAGTGTAAACCTACAGCACATTAGTTACCACGCACTAAGTTGTCATGTGACCCATGCTACCGTGCACTGAAACTTCTTGTGGTGCACTTTGACATAGTGCTGTTTGAGACAGCAGAAGAGATACTATATGGCCAGTGGCAGTGCAAGTTTGCCCACAATGCACTGCTATGCGAACCTACAGGATACACCTTATCTCATCACATCTCCAAGGTCTCTCCAATGACACCTCTCTTGACGCCCCATTTGGTACCTTCTCCTACTCTTGTCTATGCCTTTTTTTCTGTGCTACCCCAGGGAAGAAGTGTACTTGATGACCTCTAGAGGCTACCATGCCAAAATACCATCAGAAAGGCTGGGTGTATTTATCTCTCGGAGGATGGCAGTACCAGTTATCTGGGGAGTAGATCTGTTCCAGTGATATGTTTAGCATAGTTTTGAATAGTGTTTTTCAACCTTTTTAAATAAAGTACCCCCTTTTTTAAAAAAATTATAAGTTCCCCCAGTACTACAGTTTTCAGACACACAACATTTTTTTTTACCATTACAACACATTTGTTTGAACAACTTAATTTTAGCTAGGCGGGTGATGAAATTTTTGGTGTAAAAAGTACAAAAATAATAAAGCACTGTAAAACTTAAAACAAAAATTCAGTTTTCTCTAAATGTCAGTTGTGTTGACATACCCCCCAGACTTCTCTCGAGTACCCGTAAGGGTACTCGTACCACTGGTTGGGAAACACTGGGTTTGAAGACCCTAAGTTGTTCAAAGCAGCCTCCACACCTTCAGAACTAAACTGCTCTGCTGTGCATTTTAAAGGCCATTTCTCAATAGTAGAAATTCATGCCAAGAAGAGTTGACCAATGAGACATGCATATCATTTACATCCTGTCAGCATAAAGTGTCTCCTGTTTGTTGTCACGTTGCTATTTATTTTAAATTGATTTTGCATCAGGCAACAGTTCATTCAGCACGTTCTGCAGGAATCCATTAGTGCCTTCAAAGAGATAGCCAGAAAGAGAGGATAAATCACAGTCTATCACAGAGTTCATTGCAGGGAAAAGGACAGTTTTTTAAATAGCTAGTACTTCACTACAGATGTTACCTTTAATTCCTCTGTACATGTATACAGACATTATGACAAGCAATGCAAGAGAAATACTAAAATGAAATGTATTATGTACATTCCTTTGAACAAATTGTTCCTAAAAGCCTAGAATAACTACACAGAGCATTACTAGGATCAATAGAATAGCTTAAAAACTGGTCGATGGCTTCATAAACACAGCTGTGCCAGAAAAGGAGAAAGTTTTAATGCAGACATAAGGCATGTTGTACTTGGAATCTCGGGTCTGCCTGAAGTGATATAAGAGCAAGAGTTTTGAAACTGGGGACAGTGACCCCCTCATGGGGTCATGAAGTTACTACCTAGTGGGTCATGAGCTGTCAACCTCCACCCCAAACCCCACTTTACTTCCAGGATTTATAATGATGTTAAATATATGAAAAGTGCTTTTAATGTTTAAGAGATTGGGGTGCAATCCGAGGCTTGCTATGTGCAAGGGGTCACCACTGCATAAGAGGCATAGGAATGGTAAAATAGAAAAACTGGCCTTATTTGGATACCAATCACCTCACACACTGCCTACTTTTTTGTTTTAATTCTAAAAAGCATAAAAAATCCCAAGCCTGCTTTTTCATTACAGTTGCTGACCCGAAGGAGCATGGAATGATAGGATAAATGAGGACCAACTCAGAAAAGAAATAAAATATTGCAGGGAGGGTGAGAATATTGGCAGAACATAACTGGCTCATAGCTGTTTCCAAGCAAAATACAATTGTACTGAGCATGAAGAGGCAAACCTTCCCCTCAGCATCCAGTTGAGGTATCCTTTGCAGACACTGCAGAGATAGAAATCCTCGTTCCCTGATTGCAGAGCATCAAGGGAGCTGCTTCACAAAGACTACTCCTGCATAACTGCCTGGAGTGACCACTATCAATCTAAAAACATCTCCCCACAAGGGGGAAAGACCAGATGATCTGTGGACTGCTGGGACTTCGTACCACCCAGCCTATGCCCTGCTCCCAAATTCACCCACACACTATCATGCTTTATGCCATACGGTTTGTGCTATTCAGTCCTCATATGTGATCGCCCCAAAATTTAACATCACCACTTTCTTTAGCAAAACAGTTTTACTGCCCTAGGGCTATATTAGCAAGGGAACAGTCCCCACAACGTGCCCTTTTGCTCTCAACTGCCAAGTTGCTCTTTAAGGCACTTCCATGGAGGAGAGGTACGTTAATGGCTTTCAGCCAAGATGGTTAAAGATACAACCCGAAGTCTTGAGCATCCATAGCCTCTGATTGACAGAAGTTGGAGTGGATGACAGGGGATGGATCACTCAATGATTACCTGTTCTGTGCATTCCCTTTGAAGCACCTGGCATTGGCTACTGTGAGAAGGCAGGAAATGGGGCTAGATGGACATTTGGTTTAACCCAGTGTAGCCATTCTTATGTTCATTTTCATAGAGAAGGTCATTCTGTGCGCCTCTATTTTCTGCTTTCCAAAAGCTTGGGATTTTCCATTGAGCTGCTAGTCTATATAAAGCATGTCTGTGTGTGTGTGTGTGAGTGTTATGTATTGTGGGTAGGGGTAGGGGGAGAATTATTGAGACAACAAGTAAAAATGCAAAGTAGAAGAAACAGTATCTTCTCTGAGGGATCTGTGTGAAAAATGTTCTCCTCTTGTAAGGGAAATGGAATATATACTCTGGATTTAATGGTTGGGTAGTAAAAATACTGATTTGCGACTATTCTTATGAGGAAAAAGATAAAGTTGAATTTGTTGTTTACATACAGGACCTTAATACATATTATTTGTCAGTATTTAAGCAATTGCCAGATATTCTGAAGTAGTTGCCCAGTTTGACAGGTTTTAGTACAGAAGAGGGTTAGTTTAGGAAACCATATTTATTAACACCTGGAACTGTTGTCTGATCTTTAGAGTATGTATAATTATTTTGATTCCTTATGAATTTCAAATTACCACTTTGAGGGATGACAGGTTCTTGTTCCAGGATCAGGCCCAGTATTTAAATTATTCTATAGTTGGGAACCCTGATGTGAACAGCTGCAACACACACACTATAGGAATTCTTGTATATTTACAACTATAGTTTACTAATACATTTAGCACAGTCACAAACACCCCCACCTTAACAAGATAGATAGGGAATGTACATTTATATATCCATATGTGCTGCCTCAGGAAGATTGTCCATGTGAATTGATGCAACAAAATTCCTAACATGGAGGTCTTTAAGCTGAGAGTATGTCTATACAGCAAAGTTATTTTGAAATAACAGTCCTTATTTTGAAATAACTTTCCTAGCGTCTACACAGCAATACCGCTATTTTGAAATAAATTTGAAATAGTGGAGCACTTATTTCGAATTTGATAAACCTCATTCCATGAGGAATAATGCCAAATTCAAAATAGCTATTTCAAAATAAGTGCTGTGTAGACACTTATTTCGAAATAGGGGGCTTCCAGCCTTCCCAGGTTGCCTGGTGACCACTCCAGCTTCAACCAAGAACACTCCTCTCTCTCCCCCTTCCCCAGAGCCCTTAAAGGGGTAAACTCTGGCCACAGTACCTGTGCCAGCTCCAAGCCTGCCACCCCAGAGCCAGCAGTCACTGCCCTTGACCCAGTGGCCCCAAAACATGAGCCAGCAAGCGACTGACAGCCAGCCATCCACCGCTCCCCAGGAGCAGTCTGCCAGCTCCCAGGAGCCTGACAGGGCCCAGAGAAGGCAGGCACCTTCCTGGTCCACGGTAGAGATCATGGACCTGATTGAGGTTTGTGGGGGATGCCCCAAACATCCATGATCTCTGCACTAGATGGAGGAACATGGCTGTCTATGGCAGGATAGCTGCCTGCCTGGCCACCAAAGACCACATGCAAACCCAGGAGCAGGTCTGCATGAAAATCAAGTTGGTCCGGCGAGACTCCCAACCCTGAGCCCTGAGCTTCCCCTCCCCCTTCTTCCCCTTGATTCCCCCTTCCAGCTCCCTCCTCCCAGGTATCCCCCTCACCTCTCCAACCTTCTCTTCTCCCTTCTCCCACCTCTCTTCCCCAGTCTCACCAGAGTTTCATTCCCCCCTCCCAGTTTTGTTAAATATAGAGAGTTTGTGTTCATGAAAATACATGTATTTTATTTGACATCAGGAAGGGGGGTTAGGGAGAGGTAAGCAGAAGGATGTGAGGGAGGAATGAGGCACAAGCCCCCAGTGGGGCAGACCAGAGAGACTGTTAGTGCTCCTCAGGGTGGAAGCTTTCCCGCAGGACCTCCTAGATACTGACAGCTCCCCGATGGACCTCCCAGATGGCAGCCTGCAGAAAGTGCAGCCAGGCTCGCAGCAATGCATCCAAGAGAAGCACAAGAGTGCCCGGGGCAGCTTTAGCTCCATGTTGCAGACTGCTGTGGTGTCCTGAGTGAGAGCAACCAGAGCACTCAGGGTATGTCTACACTAGAAAGTTAGTTCGAACTAACGGACGTTAGTTCGAACTAACTTTCCTATGCGCTACACTAGCGCTCCGTTAGTTCGAACTTAATTCGAACTAACGGAGCGCTTAGTTCGAACTAGGTAAACCTCATTTTACGAGGACTAACGCCTAGTTCGAACTAGCTAGTTCGAACTAAGGGCTGTGTAGCCCTTTAGTTCGAACTAGTGGGAGGCTAAGGCTTCCCAGGTTTCCCTGGTGGCCACTCTGGCCAACACCAGGGAAACTCTATTGCCCCCTCCCGG
Organism: Pelodiscus sinensis; assembly: GCF_052426305.1. Lineage (NCBI taxonomy): Eukaryota > Metazoa > Chordata > Testudines > Trionychidae > Pelodiscus > Pelodiscus sinensis. The sequence continues at coordinate 203,852,058 of NC_143053.1, forward strand.
CCCCGGAGCCCTTAAAGGGCCACGGGCTGGCTACTCACTTTGTGCCAGTTGCAAGGCTGCAAGCACCCGTGCCTGCACAGCCTGCACCTGCCACACTATGAGCCAGCCATCCGAGGGCTCCCAGCCCTCCACTGCTCCCCACGACCAGCCTGGCGGCTCCCGGGAGCCTGCCCGGGGGCGCAAAAGGCGGGCGCCCGCCTGGTCAAGTGCGGAGATCGTGGACCTCATCGAGGTTTGGGGGGAAGCCTCAAATGTCCACGATCTCCGCACTAGCCACCGGAACGCGGCCGTCTATGGACGCATGGCTGCCAGCCTGGCCGCCAGGGGCCACCAGCGCAGCCGGGAGCAGGTGCGCTGCAAGATTAAAGACTTGCGGCAGTCCTACTCCCGGGCCTGCCTGCCAGGGGCTGACCCGGAGGCCTGCCCCCACTTCCATGCCCTGGACCGCATCCTGGGGCCTCATGCCGTCCCTGCCCCCCGGGACGTGATTGACCCCGGGGCAGAGGGACCGCTCCTGGACACCGAGGAGGAGGAAGAGGGCTCTGAGAGCCAGGAGCCTGCTGCCAGCCTTCCCAGGACCCGGGACCCCCGAGGCACCCCACAGAGCCGCTCGCCTGCATCATCAGAGGCCGGGGAGGCGTCCACCTGTGAGTACCCTCGTGTTCCCCTTATGTGTACGGGGGGCTGGGGCGAGAGGGAGCCCCGGGACCGTGCGCCTGGGCCTTGCCCACTACGGAGCAGCAGCTGGGGATCCTGCAGGGGCCCTGGCCTTGCAGAGGGGAGCTGGGTTTCACACACCTGGGCCCCTGGGGTCATTGACCGCTGGTCTTCTTGCACCACAGCTGCAGCACCGGGGACTGCAGGGCGCACCACCCCGCCTGCAGCAGCCGCCCGCGCCCGGGCAAGCAGGACAGCCAGGAACCAGGAGGACTACCAGAGGCGGCATCTCCGGTTCCTGGACCGACAGCTCCGTCTCCAGGACCACTGGGTCCAGGAGGACCTCAGGCTGCGCCAGAGGAGTCTGGAGGCCCTGGAGGAGCAGGGCCGTGCCCTGCGAGGCCACCTCCAGAGCCTGCTAGACCGCTTCCCATTTCCTCCTCCCCCTGCTCCCCCTCTTGCTCCCCCTCTTGCTCCCCCTGCTCCCCCTCTTGCTCCCCCTCTTGCTCCCCCTGCTCCCCCTCTTGCTCCCCCTCTTGCTCCCCCTGCTCCCCCTCTTGCTCCCCCTGCTCCCCCTGCTCCCCCTCTTGCTCCCCCTCTTGCTCCCCCTGCTCCCCCTCTTGCTCCCCCTGCTCCCCCTCTTGCTCCCCCTCTTGCTCCCCCTGCTCCCCCTCTTGCTCCCCCTGCTCCCCCTCTTGCTCCCCCTGCTTCCGCTCCTGCTCCCCCTGCTTCCGCTCCTGCTTCCTCCACACCCCCTGTCCTCTCTGCCCCCCCCTCCACAACCATTCCCCACCGACGCCCCCGGACCCGCAGTGTGGCGAGACGGGAGAGGCACCCAGACTCCCACCCCTGAGCTTTCCTTTCCCTTCCTCCCTTCCCTCCCCTCCCCTTCCAGCTCCCTCGTCCCAGGTTTCCCCCTCCCTTCTCCCACCTTCATTCCTCCCTCCCCCACCCCAGTTCTGTGAAATAAACAGACGTTTTTGTTGGAAAAACAGGTGTCTTTATTTGACAGTAGGTAGGGAGGGGAAAGGGGGGGGGTAGGGTGGAAGAAGGCCCCGGTGGGGCATGCAGGGAGAGGTCAGTCCTCCTCCTCCTCCACCTGGAAGCTCTCCCGCAGGGCTTCCCGGATCCGGATGGCCCCCCGCTGGGCTTCCCGGACGGCGGCGGTGCGGGGCTGACCGTAGTGTCCAGCCATGCGGTCAGCCTCAGCCATCCAGGCTGGCAAGAAAGCCTCCCCCTTCCGCTCACACAAATTGTGGAGCACACAACATGCCGCCACCACGGGAGGGATGTTGTGCTCGGCCAGGTCCAGACGGGTGAGGAGGCATCGAAAGCGGGCTTTCAGTCGCCCGAAGGCCCCCTCCACCACGATGCGGGCCCTGCTCAGCCTGTTATTGAAGGCCTGGCGGGAGGGATTGAGGTGTCCCGTGTAGGGCTTCATGAGCCAGGGCTGCAGTGGGTAGGCGGCATCCCCCACCAGGCAGACGGGCATGTCCACGTCCCCGACCCTGATGTGGCGGTCGGGGAAGAAGGTCCCGTCCTGCAGCCGCTGGCACACGGAGGAGTTCCGGTACACCCGGGCGTCGTGTGCTTTGCCGGACCAGCCCACATTTATGTCCGTCAACTGTCCCCGGTGGTCACATACGGCCTGCAGGATGACGGAGAAGTACCCCTTGCGGTTCACGTACCGGGACGCCTGGTGTTCCGGGGCACGGATGGGGATGTGCGTCCCGTCGATGGCCCCCCCGCAGTTGGGGAAGCCGAGGGCGCCGAATCCCCGGATGACGGCATCCGGGTTGGCGAGGCGGACCACCCTGCGGAGCAGCACCCGGTTGATGGCCTTGACCACCTGCGGAGAGAGACACAGCAAAGCGTCAATCAGTGGGGCGCCCGGGTGGCTGGGAGCGTGCGTGCCCTGGCAGTGCCCCGCGCCCCACTCCCGGAAGCAACCCCCCTGGCGGCGTGTAGTACGGCCGGGACAGCCCGACCCCTCCGGTGCGGGGCGCCTTCGCCTCCTCCCGCCCCCCCCTTTGTCCCTGGGGCGGCCCATCCCCTCCTCGCAGCCCCCCTCCCCCCCGGCTCGGTGGCCGACGAGCGCCGTACCTGCATGAGCACTGCTCCGACAGTGGATCTCCCCACGCCGAACTGGTTCCCGACGGATCGGTAGCTGTCCGGCGTGGAGAGCTTCCAGAGGGCGATGGCCACCCGCTTCTGGAGGGGGATGGCGGGCCTCATGCGAGTGTCCCTTCTTTGCAGGGCAGGGGCGAGCCACTCGCAGAGCTCCAGGAAGGTGTCCCTCCTCATCCTAAAGTTCTGGGTCCACTGTCGGTCGTCCCAGTGCTCCAGGACGATGCGGTCCCACCAGTCGCTGCTGGTGTCCAGACGCCAGATGCGGCGGGGCACGCCGGTGCCGGGGCGCCGCCGCGGCTCCTCCACGGCCCCCAGGGCGGCCAGGCGGAGAGGCAGGGGGCTGACGTTCCCCAGGTGGTGCCAGGCAGCCTCGAGCCATTGCTGGCAGGCTTGCAGCAGCAAGTCCAGAACGTGCACCAGAAGGTGCAGGGCGAGCCGTGGCTCCATGTTGCCACCTGCGGCGGCCCCCCGAAGGGAAGCACCGACACAGACGGGCACAGAGACCGACGCTTTGCTGTCCCTCGCGAGGTTGGCAAGCAAGCAGGAAAAGCTGAGAACCGGCTGTCCAGGGGGGTCCCTTTAAGCACGAGCCTCAGATAGCCTCAGAGCAGCCACACAAAGCAACTGCTGACCTGATGCCCTGCCAGAACCGGTTTCAGCTGCCCTTAAATGCCCCCTGCGTCCAATCAGTGTGGACGCGCTAGTTCGAACTAGCAAAACGCTAGTTCGAACTAGTTTTTAGTTCTAGATGCGCTAGTTCGAACTAGCTTAGTTCGAATTAACTAATTCGAACTAAGCTAGTTCGAACTAGCGCTGTAGTGTAGACGTACCCTCAGAGACAAAATGCTTTGCTGTCCCTCATCGAGGTAGACAAGCAAACAGGGAAACCTGAGAATTTGGCTGTCCAGAGGGGTCCCTTTAAGCACAGACCTCAGATAGCCTCAGGCAACAGCCCCACACAGTAAGTCCTGACCTGGTGCCCTGTTGGAACTGGTTCCGGCCAGCCTTAAATGCGATTCAGAGTCCACTCAGTGTGGACGCGCTATTTTGAAAGAGCAAAATGCTATTTCAAAATACATTTTGTGTGTAGACTTGTTATTTCGAAATAAGCTATTTCGAAATAACACTGTAGTGCAGCCATACCCTAAGGTATCATGGGCATGGAGGCAATGCTTATGAACAAATAGTTCCACTGAGGAAGTGGGATTTGCCAACAAAAGCTCATGGTATTATTTTTTTTGTTAGTCTCTAAAGTGCCACAGGACTACTCATTGTTCTGGATAAACTTATTATCCATATAAATGTCTACTCTCTTTTTGAATGCTGCTAAACTCTTGGCCTCTGTGATATCTTCTGGCATTGAGTTTAGAAAGGTTAGAGAGTTTCAGATAGCCAGTCAGAACAGTTATACAGATGACTACGAGGCAATACCACAAATAGCAAAGAGTTAAAATGAACATATAATGAGCATGTCTACACTTGGGAGTTATTTCAAAATAACAAGGTGAGCGTCCACACTACCAAGCCTATTACTTCAAAATAAAGGGCTTGTTATTTCAAAATAACTCTTGCTTGTGAAGAGGAATAGCTTATTTTGAAATAGTTATTTCAGGAGTTGTTCTTTTGAAATAACTTATTTCAAAATAACTCCCTAGTGAAGACAAAGCCTTAGTGTACAAGCGGTGAGTTGGAAATTTTTCATCCAAACTGGTGAATAGATTAAAATAAATAAGTTCATAGAAATCTGGATCTTTTCACTAATGAGTTTTGCACTGAGACCAGGATTAAAGTTGAATTGAACATTAGTTGCAGCAAATAAATTCAACCAGCTTTAACTGGCCAATTCATGATCTTCATGCAAGCTTTTACTTAATTTACCAAACAAAATACTCCTTTTCCTGCTTTCTGTCAGCTGACTTCTCTTTCATTGTGACTACTCCTAGAATCATAGAATCATAGAGCTGGAAGAGACCTCAGGAGGTCATCGAGTTCAGCCCCCTGCCCTAAGAAGGGCCAATCCCAACTAAATCAACCCAGCCAGGGCTTTGTCAAGCTGGGAGTTAAAAACCTCTAGGGATGGAGATTCCATCACCTCCCTAGGTAACCCATTCCAGTGCTTCACCACCCTCCTAGTGAAATAGTTTTTCCTAATGTCCAACCTAGACCTCCCCCACTGTAACTTGAGACCATTGCTCCCTGTTCTGCCATCTGTCACTACTGAGAACAGCCTCTCCCATACTCTTTGGAACCTCCCTTCAGGAAGTTGAAGGCTGCTATCATATCCTACCTCACTCCTCTCTTCTGCAGACTAAATAAGCCCAAATCCTTCAGCCTTTCCTCATAGGTCAAGTGTTCCAGCCCTTCTATTCCCTTTGTCTTTTCCTTCCATTCTAATTTTCATGCCACCAGCTACGTAGAGAAAAAACCTCCTTACTGTCCACTAAATGGCCTCCCTCACTGCCCTCTAAAACACATTTCTTTTTTCATAGCCTTCTAATTTTGACCTCATCTTGTAGTATTCATGATTTTTTCCTTTCCTCTGAGCCTGATTCATAGTTCACTGAATTCATGAGGCATCTCTCCACTGATTTCATGGGGTTCTGGAGTAGGCTGTGAGTCTCTATGGCATGCCTTCCTGCACTGGAATTATTACCGTAAGTACTGTGTTCATGTTAGTCTGTGTTCCCCATGTTCCCATAAATATATAAATAAATAATATTCAGTGCTATATGAGGCATGTGCCACCCTAGTAATGTAGACAGCTTTACATGTAGTGTAAAGCTATGCGCAGGGATGATACATTTCCCATAGAGTAGGCTTTCTAATGCTTATTTTAAAGAACATAATTGTGATGCACAGACCATATTCTCCGTTCTGTTCATTTTAAAGTTGTATGGTTATCAAAGAAGTGGGAGAGGGGCAGCTGGGCTTTTTGTGGGATGAGTTACAGCAAATGAGATGAATGTCTAAAAACCAGAGCAAGTTTTTCAGTAAGCTGTTTGAGCAGCAAGTGAGTCACCAGAGAGTCTCACTGGCATTCAAGCCTCTTACTTCACGAGCCTACTGCTGCTAGGCATTTAGCAGCATTAAAAGAAATGCCATCAAACTGCATGGTCACCAACAAAATTTTTTTTGCAGTAACGTTGACTCAATGGCAGTAATTGCCTTCTTTTGAATTGTGTGTATGAGATCTAAGTGTGTGTCAGAGAAAGAGGAGCATGACTTAGCTCCATGTAAGCACCTGTGATTTGTTTAGCATCAGAGGAGCCCAGGAAGAGAGAGTATGCATGGCAACCTACAAAGCATTTTAAGTCCTATTTTCCATTTTGTTCATCAGAACAGTACCTGCAACACACACACTATAGATTTGTCCTTAGGAATGTATGTTTGGTCAGATAAAGGAATTGAAACAGCTTTCACAGATCTGCAAAATAGGGGCCCAAGTCTACAGAGAATTCACCGCAATTCATCTGCTTAATTTTACTAGCTGGGAGTAGTTCCATTGATTTTGATGGGACTATTCAAATGTGCAAAGTATAACCCACAACTGAGGACTAACTTCATAAGCAGTAGCTAAATCAATCTTTGTACAGGCAAAAAAGCATTATTGATTTTCATGAACAGTTACAGTATTCACCCTTAAAACTTCCATATTTACCAGCTATTACTGCACTGTTTTTTCAGTGACATCATTAGAGAGTCCATGCAATTAGAATAAGAAACATTGTTTACGAATGGTTATCACATTGTGGTATATGAAACATTGCGATTGTCTTTAATGGTGACTTCTACATAGATTCCTGTAGATTTTGCCAAAATGGATGCACCCCAGTTAGCTAGTTAGCAAAATCAACTAATGTGTTCCCCATAATGAGTCAGGCCTTTATGATCTAATTGCAGTGGGGTGGACAGCCAACATGGGGCAAAATGTAGGGAGCCAGCTCTGCAACCCCAGAAGGGGCGGGACCTTGGGCTGAAGGGGTGTGGCCTCATCTGGACTGCAGCTGGCCCTCAGCACCACTCAGAACAAGGCACAGCCCTCAGAGACATATGGAGCACCTGGTGAGGCACTTCAGCAGTAATTCAGTGGGGTCCGGGACTCCAGCAGAAGCAGTGGCCAGGAACCCTAGGGCCCTTTGAATCACCAGGTCATGGGGCAACTTTTCCCTTTAGCGAATGATCAAGTGTCCATTAGAATCAACAGAAAGATTCTCATTGGCTTCGGGAGGGTTAGGCATGAATTGAAGTAAACTGCACTTCACTGTTGTTAAGATACATAGTCAATAAGGGTACGTCTAGGCTACATGCCTTTTTCGACAGAGGCTTTTTTGAAAGTATCTTTCAAAAAAGCCTCTGTCAAAAAAGACCATCTAGATTGCATTACATGGATCGAAAAATCGATCCACTTTTTTGAAAAAGAGCGTCCAGACTTCTGGACATTCTTTGAAAAAAAGAAGGTACCCAGAAGTGCTCCTGGCAGGGCATGGGGGCAGCCTTTATTTCCAGGTGCTGCTGCATGCTCCTTGCAGAGACGCATGCTTAAAGGAATCCCCCTGGGCAGTTATTGCTCTGCTCCTGCCTACCTCCTAGAGGGAAAGCAAAGCTGATGCAGTTCTTGCTCTGATTGCTCTGATTCCTCAGACACTACAGCAGTTTGTTTCAGGTTTGGTTTTGTGCTTTGCACTGTGTTTTTGGCCATGGAGCCTGAGCTGCCCCTGGGCAGGTGATGGCCTCACACTGTGATGCTGGAAGTTCTGCTGCATCTTCATGAGACCATCATGACATTTGTTGCAGAGCTGGATTCAGAGCCCAGCTTTGAGCCCCTCACTGGGGCTGCAGCCCCACTACCCTTGCCACCGAACTTATTCCTGGAGAGGAAAGTTTGGAGGCTGAACACCAGTTCAGACTGGTGGGACCAGTTTGTTATGGAGCAGTGGGACGATGAGGCTTGGCTCCAAAACTTCCGGATGTGGAAGTCCACATTCCAGGAACTGTGTGTCTGGCTTGCCCCTGCCCTGCAATGCCAGGACACCCACTTGCGGCCCGCCATCCCCCTGGAGAAGCACGTCGCTATTGCTCTGTGGAAGCTGGCCACCCATTAGCTACCTCTCCATGGGACATGAGTTTAGAATGGGGAGGTCTACTGTCGGGGCCAACTTGATGGAGGTAAGTCACTCTTAGGGGACAGTCCATGGGGGCGGGGTTGGAGGCGGGCAGATAAGGGGGACAGAAAGGACCAGGCACAGGCAATGGGGGATGGGGGATGGGGTGGGAGTGGTAGAAGCCTGCCTGGCCTCACCCTGCAGTGGTGTGGAGGACCCAGGGGGGCTGCCTGAAGTAGGAGCTCTTGGGTTCTGGGAGGGGAGGGGTGGGGGATCACCTCTCATCAGCTCACGCAACTCCTCTAATGTCCTCTTATGTGTGTTTGTATTTGTCCCTTTCTGCAGATGGTGATGGCCATCAACTCAGAGCTGCTTCACAGGACTGTCCGCCTCAGAGACCTGGATATCATCTTGGCCGGATTTGCGGGGCTGGGTTTTCTGAACTGTGGTGGAGCACTCGATGGGACTCACATCTTGATCCAGGCTACTTTTCAATGGTGCTGCAGGTCCTGTTCAACCACTGGGAACAATTCACAGACATTTGTGTCGGGTGGTCAGGCCGGGCATACGATGCCCGCATATTGCAGAACTCATACCTATACCGCAGGCTGCAGGCTGGGACATTCTTCCCACAGTGAAACTATGCAGTCGGGGATGTGCAGATGCTTACATGCATCGTGGCTGACGCGTCGTACCCCCTTATGCCCTGGCTCATGAAGCCATTCACGGGACACCTGGATGTGAGCAGGGAATTCTTTAACTCCCACCTGAATTGGGCTCACTTCCAGGTGGAGTGCGCCTTTGGCCGTCTGAAGGGCAGATTTAGATGTCTGCTCACTTGGCTGGACATGAGGGAATACAACATCCCCAATGTGGTTGCTGCATGCTATGTGCTGCACAAGCTAGTGGAGAGGAAAGGGGAGGCCTTCCCAACGTGAAGGACACGGGCTGATGTGGAGGGGAGGCTCTTTGAGCAGACCCAGACAGCTGCCATTCAGCAAGCCCACCAGCTGGGATTATGCATTTGGGAAGCCCTGAGGGAGCAATTCTCCCAAGGAAGCCGATGAGTTTCCCCAGGGCCTTCCAAATGTGGGATTGCCTCATGCCCCCGGTGCCTTCCTTCTCCAAACTCCTCCCAGCCCCACATTCACGCATTGTATGCGTTCACACTGAGAACAGAGACAGGTGTTGTTGAAAAAATGTTTACAGTTTATTTCACTGTTGATGTTTTAGAGTTTTTGAAACATCTTTTGTTCAGAAAAATAAATTGTTTAACAAAGTAAAGTGCTTCCCTTACTGACTCTCACAGGTGGGAAGGGGGATGTCAACCTGGAAGGTAGAGGGAGGCTCAGGGCTGAGGGTGCCGCCTGGATGAAGAGCCCCTGGCACTTTGGCTGCGGAAGCCTTCTCGGAGTCAGCTGCACATGTGGGCTGGGACAGTAGGGGGCTGGGCTGGGCAGGAGGTGGGGCTGTACCTGTGTCTGGGATGGCAGGGGATAAGGGGGGAGCAAGAGGTGAGGGGAGGTGGGGGCTTTGGGGGGAGCAGAGGGTGAGGGGGGGGCAGGTTGAGCAGGAGGAGCAGGACCAGGCACAGGACCAGGAAAGGCCATGGCCTCCCAGATAGCAGCGCAAATATCATTGCACTACTGGCCTAACTCATCCAGCAAGCGCCTGTACCACTCTGCCTCTGCCTGCATCCTTTGGATAAATGTGTCCTGCAGCCCTTGCAGGACTAAGATGTTCTGGTGCACCAGGTCCAAATATGTGCGCCAGTGCCGACGGGTTCCCTGCAGCCAACTGCGTGGTGGGACATGTGTGGTGCACCCCTCCTGGACAGCTGGTCCGGCTGTGGAGGACAAGAGGGAAAAGTCATCAGTCATGCATGCTCACACTTTCCCTGAGAGGGCCTGCCCTCCTTCTCAGCAGTCAGTGCCTGTCCTAGGGTCAGGGAATAATCATGTGGATCTCAGCAAGGCATGGTGTGGCCTGGCCAACAGCCATGGCCTCCCTGGAGCCCAGAAGGTGTGCAGGCCACCATCCTGCCCCCTCCTTACACACACCCCATGGCAAGCAGCACAGGCAAGTGTCAGGCCACAGTTGGGGTTCCCACAGGCTGCTTAGAGGCCTGAAGCTGTGTAGCAATCCCAGCATCCCCAAACCATGCCTGCACCTGACATCACTATCTGCAGGAGCAGGTGGTGCCTCGCAACCATGCGGGTGCAGGGGTAGGATGGCCCTCCCTGAGGTCGGCCATGTGTGTGCCCTCCCCTCCCCCGGCTGTGATCAGCATGATATGTCACAGCACTGCACCATCCACTTTGCTCCCGCCTCCCCTGCCCTGTTTGTGTTGGACCCTCACGGCACTCACCTGATGTTCCCGCCCTGGTGTCTGAAGTTGTCTGGGAGGCCTCCTGCATCTGGGTGTCCGGCTCCTGGGTCAGGGTCACTGTGCTCCTGCTGGTGTCCTCCTCCTCCTCCTCTTGGAGCTGCTGGTCCTCTGGGATCTCACCCTGGAGTTGCGGCCGCTGCTGCATAGGAGTCTCCAACCCAGACTCCACAACCTTCTCGAGATGCAGGGGTTCCCCTGTCCCCAGGATCCGGTCCAGGTCCTCATAACAGGCACAAGAGTGTGCTGTTTCCCCAGAGCGGGAGCTGCGCTCATGGGCCCTAACATACCCCTGCTGCAGCTCCTTCATCTTGGCTCTCACCAGGTCTAATATGCAGGGATGGTGGCCTTTCTTAGCAAGGCCATCAGCCATTCTGCCATAAATGTCCATGTTCCTCCTCCAGGATTGTGGGGCCTGAAGAGACTCCTCCTCAGACCAGAGCTCCAAGAGGGCTTTGATCTTGGGCCCAGACCAGGAGAGTGCCCAGCGTTTGATGCCCCTGGCTTGCTGCGGGGATGTGTCCCTGGAGAGGCCAGGGGGGTCTCTGGGACAAGGTTCTGAGTAGCCCTGCCAGGAAGAGCTGAGCAGTCAGGGTCCTGGTTGGAGTTGGCTTGCTGCCACAATGCTACTCCTGGGTGCATGTGCCTTTTAAAGATGGCTACAGGCAGGAACAATGGAGTTGGAAGCTCTGGCAGGAGCATCCACCCGGGCTTCTTCCTCGAGGCCTTTATTTTCAAAATAAATTCTTCCCTATGTCCACACATACCTTTTTTCAAAAGAACTCTGTCGAAAATAGCGTAATTCCTCATAAAACGATGTTTACCGCCATCGACAAAACCACCGCGTTCTGTCGACTTACTGTCGACAGAACGGCAGCCCTAGTGTAGATGCAGGTTTAGGGTTTTTTTTTTAAAAAAGGCCACTTTTTTCAAAAAAACCCTGTAATCTAGACACACCCTAAATCTTAAACCTTTGCAGTGCAACCACAGTTACTGGAAACCCCAATTTGCCTTGTGGAATTTAGTTTGCAATGTGTCAATGGGAAAAGAAAAACATCAGGTCCTGGCCCAGGATTTAGCAAGAGGTGGTCACAGAAACTCATTGAACTTTTAGCTGGCAGAAAGCATTGCTGTGACTCAATACCACAAAAGAGCACCCACCTGTGTGTCATACTGCAAGTAAAGGAAATAGCAGGCTGTGTGGAAATACAGGATACAAACCACCTCTTGCTCTCTATATTTGGAATTATATTGCCTACTTCTACCCGTAAAATTTAATACCATAGACATGAACCCGCTGCCATTGAAGTCAGTGGGGATTTTGCCTTTAAATTCAGTGGAAGCAGGATCAAGCCTAACATAATAGAATCCAATCCAATCTAAAACAAATAATATTATCTATTACAACTGGTGGGATATTGTGTGCGACTAAAGAAATCAGTAATATTAGACTCAGCACAGTACTCAGCTATGAAATCTTCTCAGAAATGGAAAATTACCACTGAGTTTTATGTGCAAACTTGGTATTTTGTAGGTAATGAGGTATGAATTACTGAGGCCTGAGGATGTGAGATCTTGCTATAAATATACAAGACTCAGTCAGTATATATTTAAAGTATGATGTACAAAACAGATCAAAGACGCTAAACAGATGCTTCTAACAACATTACTATGAATCAATATGCATTAGCAGATGGATGATTTATCTGGTGCTATGTCTTCTTATTGATCCTCACCATGAAAGTTATGGTGCACTAATGTGAACCTCTGTAGGAAACCTGGAACAAAATAATTAAGTGGAAAAATATTTATACCATTAAAATAATCTATATTAAGAAAATTTAAAGATTATTCTTTACATAGTCAAAAGTTAAGAATGTTCAAATTTAAGGATCAGCACTAAGGGTGCGTCTACACAGCACCTTAACCTCAAAATAAGATACACAATTTGCATATGCAGTGTAGACGTGCCCTTTAGTCAGCAAATAAATCCACAAAAATTCATCCACCTCTTCTCAAGACTTCTTAGCTCTTTGTTCAGACCATTAAATAGCAATGCTTCTCTGCTTTATTGTCCAGTTTGCTTAAAAAGGTGTTAATTGTCTAAGTTAGATCAGCACTCCTCCCTCCATCCCCCTACCTTATATTTGGCAGGAAGAGTTCTAAAATGTCTTTGAAATACTCCCCCTGTGTCTAGTTCCTTCATAAAACAGTGTAAAATGTTTTCTCAAAGTCTGTGTCTACATTGGCACCCTTTTCCGGAAAAGGGATGCTAATGAGACAAGTCGGAATTGCAAATGCTGTGGGGGATTTAAATATCCCCCGCGGCATTTGCATTAACATGGCTGCCGCTTTTTTCCATCTCAGGGCTTTGCCGGAGAAAAGCGCCAGTCTAGACGGGATCTTTTGGAAAGTAAAGCCTTTTCCGGAAGATCCCTTATTCTGGACGATCCCTTATCCCAACTTGTCTCCTTAGCATCCCTTTTCCGGAAAAGGGTGCCAATGTAGACACAGCCAAAATGTTTTCAGAAAGATGCACTCAATATAGCTCCCTGCTGTATACCCAGTTAAGAGTGAAAACAAAGGTTAAACATGGTACCATAAAAACAGTTCACTTGATTTTCCCAGGAGTAATTAGTTAAATTAAATAGTGGTTTTCTTGAAAGTTTATTAATTCTGGTTGTGTTGCTTTCCTTTCATTACAGCATACCCAGAGAATCATTTTCTTTATAAAATAATCCTTTATTCATAGCCATAGGAGCTAAATGATGAAAATTAGCCTGCTAAAACTGCATAAATAGGAAAGAATGAGAAAGAGGCCATATTTAATAACCATTGGAAGACTGATTTAACTGAATTAGGGACAAACCTACAAATCTGATGTCTAAAACTGGGTGTTCAACTTTAGAGACATAGACATTCTTGCCCCACTGTAGTCAATGGGAGTTTTGCCATTGACTTCAGTGGAGCTCTGATTTCTCCCATAGATCTAACGTGCCATAACTCCAAAACCATAATTCACTAAAAGACCACTTGAAATTAATGGGAGTCCCTGTGCACATGCTTCTCCCATTAGATTCAGCTGGAGTTATGGGCTACATCTAGACTGGCATGATTTTCCGCAATTGCTTTTAAGGGAAAAGTTTTCCGTTAAAAGCATTTGCGGAAAAGCGCGTCTAGATTGGCACGGATGCTTTTCCACAAAAAAGCCCTGATTGCCATTTTCGCAATCAGGGCTTTTTTGCACAAAACAAATCTGAGCTGTCTACACTGGCCCTTTTGTGCAAAAGCTTTTGCACAAAAGGACTTTTGCCCAAACGGGAGCAGCATAGTATTTCCGCAAGAAGCACTGATTTCTTACATGAGATCGTCAATGTTGTTGCGGAAATTCAAGCGGCTGGTGTAGACAGCTGGCAAGTTTTTCCACAAAAGCAGCTGCTTTTGTAGAAAAACTTGCCAGTCTAGACACAGCCATGGTGTCTAGCAAAGCTGAAAATCAGATTCTAAAGGACTTTACCTCCACTGAAATTTGGCTGCAGAGCGACATCTGGTAAGCAAATTAGTCAAAACCTGGCTGAACCAGCTACCTGGAGATTCCCACTGCATGGGTTCATCTAGACTATAGGGTTTTGTCGACAGAAGCTTTGTCCACAGATTCTGTCGACAAAGAACGTCTAGACTACATTTAGTTCTGTCGACAAAGCAAGCTGCTTTGTCGACATGGCAGTGTAGATGCAAAGGACAGTTTAGATGCAATAACGCCTTCTGTCTACAGAACTCTGTCGACAAAAGGCATTATTCCTCGTAAAATGAGGTTTACCAGCGTCAACAAAACTGCTGAGTTCTGTCGACGTTATGTCGACAGAACTCAGCGGTAGTGTAGATGCAGGTTTAGTTTTGTCGACAAACCCCTGTAATCTAGACACACCCCATATGTCACCTTTGTTCTGAGCCTACAATGTATGGATCAGAAATCATTGGCTGTTATAAGTGTGACTTAGGGCCTGAGGCAGGCAGGAGCAACTTAGAGCAGCCCTCAGGCAGCTCTTATGTTCTCTTAGCAATGAGCATTTAAATTTTGTATAAAGCCACTTTTGTGCGCTTTCCCACCTTCATCTGCTCTGACCATTGTTCCTACATAGCTGAGAATCTGGCACTGAGTATACAAAGTTGGAAACCTCAAAACCAAGGGCACCAAGCTTAGAGGTCACTTCTGAAAATGTAAACCTTAATGACTCTCAGTGTGGTTTGTAGCATTAAATGTGAGAAAAAGACCCAAACCAAAACCTAGAGCTGAACATTTTGACCTTTGAATCTGGGTTTGAACTGGGAATGAATCTGTGTTAAGGGAAAGAAAGATGAACTCAAGCAAAGAGCTTAATAGATAAACAAATACATTATAAATGAAGGTAGATGTTCTTCCCATAGTGCACAGGCTAGTTTTTAAGTCATCATTCAGTTGAATTCTGTGTAAACACATGATTGTCGAGTGTTTGTACTAAAGGATGAAATCTAAGTCACTTTTCAAAAATGAGGATAAGCCTACCATTAAAAGCAGTCTTCACATTGAGAAATCAAGCACTCACAAGCCAGTGAATTCATGATATCATTATGATGGGAGTGGTTGATGAACCTAAAAGAATATGATCCAAATATTAAGTTTGCTGAGGCAACTAGATTTTGTTGTACATATGTAAGTGTATTACATTGGTTTGCTGATAAAAACAATAATATTCATGTTACTATAACAATAAATCCAATAAAATACTGTGTGGAGGATAGATAAAATGGTAGTGTAGAGGTTAATATTACATGTGCAGCCTTAATTCTGTTGGCAGACTTTGCTTCCTTTTTAGCATATACAGCATTCCTCAGCATGTTATCTTTGGATAGCTTTCTCACGCTTATATATTAAGGGGTGATTTATATGAAGAGAGGAAAAGCCTTTAAAATTGACCAAACTGAAAATCTAATGTTTAAACTTAGTGCTACAAACAAGGCTAATATTATGAGACAGTAAGGAATTTCTGAATAGGAGTTTCTGCTTTTAAACTTGGGATGTATTATTTATTGACAGTATTGCAATATTGCAAAGCCTTACCTATAAAGGCTGCTTGATTCTTTAGAAGCCTGATCCAACATCCACTAATGTTAATGTAATATTACCATTGACTTCAGGGCACTGGATGAGGTCCTAGCTTTTGAATTCTAGAGAGTAACTGTCATGGCATAGCAGAATGGCTACAAAGATGACTGAATAGAGTCTAATTTGAGAGTACTCTAAGCACTGCCTTTCCTTTTAACAACAGCACTTCTTCTACAGCCTTATCTAGATATTTGCCAAAAAGCTCTTCAGAGACTGATGGATCAGAAAAGCAAAGTCTTTAATGCACTGCACCCCTTAAAATAATTACTGAGATTTGGAGGAGAAGAAGGTTAGCTAGTGTTAATAGCTATATCCAGTCAGGATGCTCAGTGGCTTTGACTCCATAGTTTCTCACTGAGGCTATGTCTAGACTGCAGGCTTTTCTGAAAGAGATCTTCCAAAAATACTTCTTCTGAAAGAGAACATCCACACTGCCAAAGCGACGAGGAGTTCTGTGGCACCCTATAGACTAACAGATTTATTGGAACATAAGATTCATGGGTCTGATGAAGTGGGTCTTTGCCCACAAAAGCTTATGCTCCAATAAAGCTGTTAGTCTATAAGGTGCCACAGGACTCCTCGTTGCTTTTGCAGATTCAGACTAACATGGCTACCCCTCTGATACTTCACACTGCCAAAGCACATCAAAAAAGCGATCTGCTTTTTTTTAAAGATAGCATCCATTCTGTGTGGACTCTATCTCACATTTAAGTTGTGATTACTATTGATGGACTGGTCACCAGGGCACCTGTGCTTTTTCCTCTTTCCTCTTCTATCAAAAGAACTCCCTCTTTCCCATCCACACATGCCTTTTTCTGAAAGATCTCTTTTGGAAAAAGGCTTCTTCCTTGTAGAAAGAGGTTTACTAATGTCGGAAAACCCCCTCTGTACTTTTGATTTTTTTTTAAAGAAAGAACGCGATTGCAGTGTGGACGTAAGTGAAGATTTTTCAGAAAAACAGCCATTTTTCCAAAAAAAAACTCTGTAGTGTAGACATAGTTGACTTACCCCACAATCTTTGGCAGCTCATCCAAGTTTCTGAGCCTCAGTTTACTGCGCTATAAAATTAGGATAACTCACCTACCTCAAGTTTTGTGATGGTTCATGATTTGTAAAGAGGTTTGAGATCCTCAGATCTCTGCATAAGTGCAAAGTACAAATCAATGCTGATTGAGTAAAGGTAAAGATGTATAATGTTTAAATATTTCTACAGTTCTATGCATGTTGCTGTTTGTTCATTTCAACATTCCTTTGTTACAATGAACTTAGTCCCAGTGGTTTCCGTTTGCAAGCAATACTTATAGCATTTCATCAATGACATATTTAACTTGATCACTACTTTGTGAGGGTACGTCTACACTACAGCGCTAGTTCGAACTAATTTAGTTCGAATTAGTTAATTCGAACTAAGCTAGTTCGAACTAACGCATCTAGAACTAAAAACTAGTTCGAACTAGCGTTTTGCTAGTTCGAACTAGCAAGTCCACATTGAGTGGACTCTGAACAGGGCTTAAGGATGGCCGGAAGCAGTGCCGGCAGGGCATAAAAGGAGGACTTAGAGCATGGAGATGCTGTCTCAGGCTAGCCAAGGGCTGCGCTTAAAGGGTCCCGACCCCCACCCCGGACACACAGTTCTAAGGGGTGCCCCACTTGCAAAGAAGTTCTGGCTTGGATTGCCCGGAGTGCCCACACTCAGCACATCACAGCACTCGGCCATCAGCCCGGCTGCACTTGCCGCAGGCTGCCATCTGGGGAGAGGGGGCAATCGGGGGGCTGCAGGAGAGCTTCCACCCCAGAAGCCCGCAGAGACAGCCCAGTCCTCCCCATCGGGGACTCGTACCCCATTCCTCCCTCACCTCCTTCCACTTATCCTTCCCTAGCCCCCCTTCTTATTGATGTACAAAATAAAGATAACGTTTCTTCCACCATTGACTCTGTCTTTATTGAACAAAACTGGGGGAGACTGGGAAAAGGAGGTGGGAGAGGGGAAAAGAAAGGCTGGGAGAGGGGAGGGCAACTAACATGATCAGGGGTTGGGAACAGGTCCCAGATGAAGAGAGGTTACAGAGACTGGGACTGTCCAGCTTAGAAAAGAGGAGACGGAGCGGGGACAGGATAGAGGTCTCTAAAAGCAGGGTTTGGGTGGAGAGGGTGCATTCAGAAAAGTTCTTCCTGAGTTCCCATAAAGAAGGACTAGAGGACACCAAAGGAAAGGAATGGGTAGCAGGCTTCAAACTAGTAAGAGAAAGTTGTTCTTCTTCACAAAGCAAATAGTTAACCTGCGGAACTCCTTGCTGCAGGAGGCTGTGAAGGCTAGAACTACAACAGAGTTTAAAGAGAAGTGAGATAAAATCATGGAGGTTGGGTCCATGGAGTGGTATTAGCCAGGGGGTAGGAGTGGTGTCCCTGCCCAAAGTTTGTGGAAGGCTGGAGAGGGATGGCACGAGACAAATGGCTTGGTCACTGTCGTCGGTCCATCCCCTCCAGGGTCCCTAGGGTTGGCCGCTGTCGGCAGACAGGCTACTGGGCTAGATGGACCTTTGGTCTGACCCAATACGGCCATTCTAAGCTCAGGGCTCAGGGTCGGGGGTCTCAGTGGACCACCTTGATTTTCATGCACACCTGCTCCTGAGTGGCCAGGCTGGCAGCTATCCTGCCCTAGACGGCCACTTTCCTGTGCCTAGTGCAGAGGTCGTGGACAAGGTCCACGATGTCCGCACTAGACCAGGCGGGTGCCCGCCTCTTGCAGTCCCGGGCAAGCTCCCGGGAGCCGCCAGCCTGGTCCCGGGAAGAGGGGGAGGGCTGGGGGGCATCAGGTGGCTGGCTCGATCCGTGCCAGGTGCAGGGTCTGCTGGCTGGGTGCTGGCAGGCTTGCACCTGGCACGGGCACCGTAGCCAGCCCGTGCCCCTTAAAAGGGTCCGGGGCCGGGAGGGGGGCAGACGAGTTTCCCTGGTGTTGGCCAGAGTGGCCACCAGGGAAACCTGGGGAGGGCTAGCCTCCCACTAGTTCGAATTAAGGGGCTACACACCCCTTAATTCGAACTATTAAGTTCGAACTAGGCTTAATCCTCGTAAAATGAGGTTTTCCTAGTTCGAACTAAGCGCTCCGCTAGTTCGATTCAAATTCGAACTAGCGGAGCACTAGTGTAGCACCTATTAAAGTTAGTTTGAACTAACGTCCGTTAGTTCGAACTAACTTTGTAGTGTAGACATACCCTGAGTCTACAGTTTAGCTCCTTCAGTTACATATGTATTGTAATAGTCAAGAAGTGTTGTTTTTGTTATTAAGGCTGGTTGGCTTTATTATTAAATGGAGACAAATTTGGTTTGCAAGCTCATATGCATGTTATTTATCCTCATTGAAGCCTTCCCAGCATCACTGCCATTCATCCAAAGAAATAGATTGTGCTCATGAAAGTTCATGATACCATCTACATGTTTTGTTAATCTCTAAGGTGCAGCAAGACTATTTATTGTTTTTAAAATTTTTCCAGCATTATGGGTATATCTACACCGCACACTTTTTTTGATATAAGCTATTCTAGCTGAAACCGGTTCCGGCAGGGCATCAGGTCAGTAGTTGCTTTGTGTGGCTGCTGTCTGAGGCTATCTGAGGCTCATGCTTAAAGGGACCCCCCTGGACAGCCGGTTCTCAGCTTTTCTGCTTGCTTGCCTACCTCGCCGAGGGACAGCAAAGCATTTTTCTTTGCGCCCGTCTGTGTCGGTGCTTCCCTTTGGGGCCGCCGCCGCAGGTGGCAACATGGAGCCAGAGCTCGCCCTACACTTTCTGGTGCAGTTTATGGACTTGCTGCTGCAAGCCTGCCAGCAATGGCTGGAGGCTGCCTGGTTCCACCTGGTGCACATCAGCCCCCTACCTCTCCACCTGGCCACCCTGGGGGCCATGGCGCAGCTGCGGCGGCGCCCGGGCGCCGGTGTGCCCCGCCGCATCTGGAGTCTGGACACCAGCAGCGACTGGTGGGACCGCATCGTCCTGGTACGCTGGGGAGACCAACAGTGGACCCAGAACTTCAGGATGAAGAGGGACACCTTCCTGGAGCTCTGCAAGTGGCTCGCCCCTGCCCTGCGCAGAAGGGACACTCTCATGAGGCCCGCCATCCCCCTCCAGAAGCGTGTGGCCATCGCCCTCTGGAAGCTCTCCACGCCGGACAGCTACCGATCCATCGGGAACCAGTTCGGCGTGGGGAGATCCACCGTCGGAGCGGTGCTCATGCAGGTACGGCACTCGCCGGCCACTGGGCTAGGGGCGAGGGGGGGGCTGCAAGGAGGGGATGGGCCGCCCCAGGGAAAACGGGGTGACGGGGGGGAAGAGGCAAAAGTGCCCCGCACCGGAGGGGTCGGTCTCTCCCGGCCGTACTACACGCCGCCTGGGGCGGTTGCTCCCGGGAGTGGGGCGCGGGGCACTGCCAGGGCACGAGTACTCTCAGCCACCTGGGCGCCCCACTGATTCGTGCTTTGCTGTGTCTCTCCGCAGGTGGTCAAGGCCATCAACCAAGTGCTGCTCCGTAGGGTGGTCCGCCTCGCCGACTCAGACACCGTCATCCGGGGGTTCGGCACCCTCAGCTTCCCCAACTGCGGGGGGGCCATCGACGGGATGCACATCCCCATCTGTGCCCCAGAACACCAGGCCTCTCAGTATGTCAACCGCAAGGGGTACTTCTCCGTCCTCCTGCAGGCCGTGTGTGACCACCAGGGACAGTTCACGGACATTAATGTGGGCTGGTCCGGCAAGGCACACGACGCCAGGGTGTACCGGAACTCCTCCGTGTGCAAGAGGCTGCACGCCGGGACCTTTTTCTCCGACCGCCACATCAGGGTCGGGGACGTGGACATGCCCGTGTGCCTGGTGGGGGATGCGGCCTATCCCCTACAGCCCTGGCTCATGAAGCCCTACACGGGGCACCTCAACCCCTCCCGCCAGGCCTTCAATGCGAGGCTGACCGGGGCCCGCATCATCATTGAGGCGGCCTTTGGGCGACTGAAAGCCCAATTTAGGTGCCTCCTCACCCGCCTCGACCTCGTCGAGCATAACATCCCTCCCGTGGTGGCAGCATGTTGTGTGCTGCACAATTTGTGCGAGAGAAAGGGGGAGGCTTTCCTGCCAGCCTGGATGGCTGAGGTTGACCGCATGGCTGGCAAGTACGCTCAGCCCTGCACCGCCGCTGTCCGGGAAGCCCAGCGGGGGGCCGTCCGGATCCGGGAAGCCCTGCGGGAGAGCTTCCATGTGGAGGAGGAGGACTGAACTCTCCCTGCATGCCCCACTGGGGCCTTCTTCCACCCTCCCCCCTTCCCCTCCCTAACCTCCCTTCCTAATGTCAAATAAAGACACCTGTTTTGGCAAAAAAACCCTCTCTTTATTTTACATAACTGGGGTGGGGGGAGGGAGATGGGAGGATGGGAGAGGGGAGGGGGAAACCTGGGAGGAGGGAGCTGGAAGAGGGTGGAAGGGGAGGAAGGGAAGGGAAAGCTCAGGGTTGGGAGTCCGGCTGGCTCTCCCATCCCCCAACACTGCGGGTGCGGGAGCCTCGGGGAGGAGTGGGGGGGGGCAGGAGGAATGGGGGGTGCAGAGGAAGTGGGAGAGGGAGCAGGGGCAGCAGGGGTGGGAGGAGGAGCGAGAGCTGGGGCAGCCACAGGAGCCGGAGCAGGAGGAAGCAGGAACCGGTCCACCAGGGTCTGGAGGTGGCCTCTGAGGCCACAGCCCTGCTCTTCCAGTTCATCCACACTCTGCTGGCACAGCCGAAGGTCCTCCTGGACCCAGTGCTCCTGGTTACGGAGCAGCTGCTCCATGAACCGGAGGTGCCACTGCTGGTAGTCCTCCACATTCCTGGCACGCTTGCTGGCCCGGGCGCGGGTGGCTGTTGCAGGCGGGGTGGTGTGCCCTGCAGTCCCAGGTGCTGCGGCTGTGGTGAAACAAGAGCAGCAGTCAGTTCTCCCTGGGGACAAGGTGGGTGAAACCCAGCCCCCCTCTGCAAGGCTAAGGCCCCTGCATGACACCCAGCTGCTTCTCCATTGTGGTCAAGGCCCAGGCGCACGGTCCCTGGGCTCCCTCTCCCCCCCACCCCCGATACACATAAGGGGAGCATGATGGTACTCACAGGTGGAGGCCTCCCTGGGCTCGGACGACACAGGAGATGTGGTCTGTGGGGTTCCTCGGGGGTCCTGGGTCCTGGGCAGGCTCCCGGCAGGCTCATGGCTTGTGGCATCCTCCGGCTCCTCCTCCTCAGTGTCCAGGACGGGTCCCTCTGTCCCGAGGTCAATCACCCCCCGGGGGGCATGGACGACGTGAGCCCCCAGGATGCGGTCCAGGGCGTGAAAGTGGGGGCAGGCCTCCGGGTCAGCCCCTGGCAGGCAGGCCCGGGAGTAGGACTGCCGCAGGTCCTTTATTTTACAGCGGACCTGCTTGCGTGTCCGCTGGTGGCCTCTGGCAGCCAGGCTGTCAGCCATGCGGCCGTAGACAGCCACGTTCCTGTGGCTAGTGTGGAGATTGTGGACATTGGAGGCTTCCCCCCAAACCTGGATGAGGTCCACGATCTCCGCACTAGACCAAGTGGGCGCCCACCTCTTGCGGCTCCGGACAGGCTCCTGGGAGCCTCCACGAGGAGTAACGGCCTCCACTCTACAGAGTGAAAGGCCTAGTTCGAACTACCTAGTTCGTGCCGCGTGTAGCCACGCGGCACAGGGTTCGAACGAGCGGGGATTTAAAAATGGCGGAGCCCCGCTTATGCAAATGAAGCCCGGGAAATTCAAATCCCGGGCTTCATTTGCAAGTGCGGTATGCCTACATTACCCTCCTAGTTCGAACTAGCGGGGTAGTGTAGACATACCCAGAGTCTGGTCCACACTCCATGTTCAGGCTGCAGTAGGGAAAGTCAAGCAGATAAGCAGTTCTTGAGAGTGCCATAACAACCTTTTTGATTATTTCATAACTGTGCATATTGCAAGTGATGTGTAGTGTTCTCTCTCTCTCTCTCACCTCTCCATTCCTAGACCTCCCATGCTGAGCCCCCAATGACCTTCACCTGGACACCTCTTACCCATTGCCTCTGCATCCAGAACCCCCCAAAGAGCCCCTGTGCATTCAGGTCCCCCTTTGAATGCCCTGCACTCAGACTGCCCCACAGAGAACCCTCTTACCCCATGCCTGGATCCCCCCACATTAAGCCTCTCTGCACTTGGATCCTGCTGCCCACACTTGGTGCAACTGGCACAGAGGAGCAGGGACCCAAGGTGTTTGGTGCTGAGTCAAGAGCTGCTGCCTCTCAATGCTGCCAATGCCGCTGTAGCTACACTGTTATTTGTAGCAGGCTAGCTCAAGGAAAAAGAGTAAATTTGCCTACTTAAGGCCTGGTGTACACTAACCCCTGCAGTTAATCTAATCTATGTCACTTCAGCTAAGCAAATAGCAAAACTGAAGTAGGTATATTTACTGCGTTGTCTTGTGTGTGGTGAGGTCATTGGGTGTCCTCTCCCATCAATGCCAGCTATTCTTCTGTTGGAGTACTGGCATCCACGGGAGAGTGCTCAAAGATAAATTCATCACTCCCAAGTAGCCACGATTAAGCAACAACTGGTGGATCAATTGCTTCAGCGTTGATCCCCGGTATAGTGGAGACAAGCCCTCAGACAGGACTCACAGCCCCTCTTCAAATGTAAATATAGCCTAAATGCCAAATTCTCAACTGATGTAAATCAGTGTCATTCTACTGATGTCAGTGGAGAGACACTGAGGGTATGTCTACACTACCCTCCTAGTTCGAACCAGGAGGGTAATGTATGCATACCGCACTTGCTAATGAAGCCCGGGATTTGAATTTCCCGGGCTTCATTAGCATAAGCGGGGAGCCGCCATTTTTAAATCCCCGCTGCTTCGAACCCCGTGTAGCGCGGCTACACGGGGCTCGAACTAGGTAGTTCGGACTAGGGTGCCTATTCCGAACTACCGGTACACCTCGTTTCACGAAGCAGCGGGGATTTAAAAATGGCGGCTCCCCGCTTATGCTAATGAAGCCCGGGAAATTCAAATCCCGGGCTTCATTAGCAAGTGCGGTATGCATACATTACCCCGCTAGTTCGAACTATCGGGGTAGTGTAGACATACCCTGATTTACACTAGATGAGGATTTGTCTCAGACTACAGAGTGAAAGGCAAGATTTTTAATCCTGTTTAACTAATAGCTTTTAGCTAGATGATTTAACTTGACTGCTTTGGCTTTGCATTGTCAAGTTTGCACTGCTCAATTTCTATTTAAAATACAAATTGAACCTCTCTAATCCACCACTCTCTGGTCTGGCAACATCTGTGTTCTGGCATGATTTTAGTTAGCTGGATGTCCAATTACCATAGGTGTGACCAAGTTTCCCATGGTCCCATAAAATTTGTTTACAACCATCAGTCCTGGCTCTCAGTATTCTGTGCTGTTATTTAGCTCTAATTTACCCCTAAATGTCTTCTAAGAACCCAGGAAGCTGTGAAAGTGTTGGTAATGCTACTAGACAATATTGATCTTCTGTGGTTTAGCAAATTCTCTGGTTCAGCACTAGTCAAGCCCTCAGGGCATTGTACTTGATTTTCTCTGTTTCCTGCTCCACCCCCACACAATGTTTTTATTAAGCTATGAGCTGAGGATGGCTGTAATTCATTACATTCATGGGTAGAATAATCCCAAGAGAACAAAACCAAAATTCTAACCCATGAGGGGGCTGGGTAGGGATAAAGGAACAAGCTTGACCATTTGTCAAATGTATGGAAATGGTGCTTTATAGCCAAAGAGGTGCCACCAGGGAGCACTGTGAAAGCCTAAAGACTAAAGTCCTGATCCAGAGACCTCAAGTTATGATGTACCTTTCAGTCTGATTCCATTTCTATTGTTCTTGAAGGTCTGTGATCTGATTATGCCAATGATTTGTAACACAGTACTTTTCCTCTGCTCAGATTATATTACAAGATTTTGCTCATAGAGACAACAAAGCTGAGCAGCCAGCATGACTGCAGCAAATGCTATTATCATGCCATGGGGATTGGATTGGCAAAAGCTGCTGATGAAGAACCACCAATCAGTCAGCAATTTATATATATATACATACACACCCACACTATATATATATATATATATATATATATACACACACGCACACACACACACAAAATGGACATTTCTTAATAGTAATTCCAATAATAACAACAATTTTTGCTGACTAGAACCATTTTGCTCGGCACTGGTCCCAACCCATTGACTTTAATGTTAATAGGGAGTTGGATATTGGCAACAGGAGTGCTACTGTCTAACTTTTTTTTTAAGGGTGGGAGGAGAGAGGAAAAAAGGCCCTGGCTGCAGCTCTGCAAAACAATCTGCAGCCACGAACCTGCCTAATGGAGGAGATCCTGCCAGAATCTCGATTCTGTGAGCTGGAATCATAGAATCATAGGACTGGAAGGGACCTCGAGAGGTCATCGAGTCCAGCCCCCCGCCCTCAAGGCAGGACCAAGCTCCGTCTACACCATCCCTGACAGATGTCTATCTAACCTGTTCTTAAATATCTCCAGAGAGGGAGATTCCACCACCTCCCTTGGCAATTTATTCCAATATTTGACCACTCTGACAGTTAGGAATTTTTTCCTAATGTCCAATCTAAACCTCCCCTGCTGCACTTTAAGCCCATTACTCCTTGTCCTGTCCTCAGAACCCAAGAGGAACAAATTTTCTCCTTCCTCCTTGTGACACCCTTTTAGATATTTGAAAACCGCTATCATGTCCCCCCTAATCTTCTTTTTTCCAAACTAAACAAGCCCAGTTCATGAAGCCTGGCTTCATAGGTCATGTTCTCTAGACCTTTAATCATTCTTGTCGCTCTTCTCTGTACCCTTTTCCAATTTCTCCACATCTTTCTTGAAATGTGGCGCCCAGAACTGGACACAGTACTCCAGCTGAGGCCTAACCAGTGCAGAGTAGAGTGGCAGAATGACTTCACGAGTTTTGTTTACAACACACCTGTTGATACAACCTAGAATCATATTTGATAGACTGTACGTAGGGCTGGAGTCCGTAGGTGGGAAAGGCTGCAGCTTGGATGCTCAGGCTTTTCACAGTGAACCAAACTGAAAACTGGGTCTTATGCTGGGAAGGGCCAGGCAACCTTAATAACAGATGGTGCTGCCAGTCCTGCCTATAATACCATGAGTGCTGTGTGACTTAGAATAAGAAAAGGACACTGTAGCGGGGTTCCCGCTCCACCACAGCGCCCCTGCCGTCTGTTTGGGGAATTATATCTGCCGGCAGGTGGCGCTGTGGTGGAGCGGGAACCCCGCTACAAGATGGTGGAGAATGTGGGTACCTCGACCCCGCCCCTGATGTAAGGGGCTGAGTGTGTGCCTCCGTGGGTTTAAAAAAAAAAAACAGTTTGGGTTTAGGGTGTTTGTTTTTTCGGTGGTTGGGGTTTGTTGGGTGTTTTGGTTTGGTTTGTTCTCCAAAGCCAGGATGGAACTGGACAGCGTGGTGAAGGCGGTGGCGGAGCGCCAGAACCAATAACTGGTGGCCCGACACTGGCAGATGGCTCAGCAATTGGTCACCCAACACGGGCAGTTGGTACAGCAGCTAGGGCTTCAGTTCCAGCACCTCCAGCTGCTGCAACACCAGCACCTCCAACAATTGCTCAGTTCCTGGGCCCAGCCCCACAGGTCAGTGCCAGGACCGGCCCCTGTGTCCGCCTACCTGGCTGGAGGGATTCGGGCCCCAAGGGGTGAGGCGGAAAGTCCACCCGAAACTGGCATGGGGCAAATGGATGAGGTGGGGCCTAGGGACATTACTAGGCTAGGGGCGTGCTCCCCAGCACCCCGACCCAGGACACACAGTCATGCACCTACTTCCCCGTTGCGATCCCCGGCAGCCCCTGGAAGGGGACGGTTACCTCCGAAGGGCTTGGACCAGGGGATGACGGAACCACCCAAGGGGTGGCAAGGGAGCTGTCTGGAAGTAGGGTGCGACTACGGTCCAAGGGGACCCGAGCAGAGTTACATCCTACCGGTCAACCAGGTGGAATTTGTGCTCCAAGCGCCGATGGATACAGATAAGGTGGCCGTCTTTCTGGACTCCGGCTGTGCGCAGACTCTGGTGTGACGCGACCTCCTTCCTGAGAGCCTGAAGCCAGAGGGGGAGCTGTACCTGCGTTGTGTACACGGCGATGTGAAGGCATATCCCCGCGCAAAGGTCAGACTTACAATACAAGGGAGGTCAGCAGAAATGGTCATGGGGTAGCGGCGACACTCCCCTACCCGATTGTCCTAGGCCGAGACTGGCCCGGATTTGCAGACCTAATGTGCGAAGTCACTAACAGGCGTCCAGCCGATCACGGAAAAGTGAAGGGAACCCTTTTGGGGGAAACGCGGCCCGAAGGGTCAGCAGAGGATGACGAGCACCGGGGGAAAGAGGCAGGTGAATTGCCCGACAAGGCCCAGGCGCCGGCAGAGGCCAGTGCCCAGGCCCTGGCCCTGACAGACTTTTCCCGGGACCAGAGAGAGGACCCCACCCTGAGGGCAGCATATGAGCAGGTAGCTGCAATCAATGGCACTGTGGTAGACCCCCAGGGGGCATCCCAGTGGCCCCACTTCAAATTGAAGGGCGACCGCCTCTATCGGGTGGTGCAAGACCCCCGGACTCAAGAGGTCAAGACCCAGATCCTTGTGCCCCGGATTCATCGCCGGGCAGTATTGAAATTGGCCCACGATATTCCAGCCGCTGGCCACCTGGGGGCTGAAAAAACGTTGGCGAGGGTACTGTCCCGGTTCTTTTGGTCCGGGGTGCACCGGGAAGTACGAGACTATTGCCAATCATGCCCAAACTGCCAGCTAGCCTCCGACCCGGGAGTGCCACAGGCTCCGTTAGTTCCCAAGCCGGTGGTGGGGACTCCTTTTGAAATGGTGGTCATCGACCTAGTGGGGCCCCTGCCAAAAAGTAAAGCAGGGTTCCGCCACATTTTGGTTTTAATGGACTATGCCACCAGATTCCCAGAAGCCATACCGCTGAGGAACACCTACGCCCGAACCATCGCCTTGGAGCTGGTAAAAATTTTCACTCGGGTCGGGCTTCCCCGGGAACTCCTTACGGACCAATAATTGACATCACAATTATTCTGACAGGTGTGTTTCATATTGGGAATACATAAATTACAAACCTCCGTGTACCATCCCCAAACCGACGGGTTGGTGGAACGCTTTAATCGGACGCTAAAGGGGATGCTACGATGGTTTCCCCCAGCAGAATTACAACAGTGGGACCTGCTACTACCTTCCCTGCTGTTGGCGGTCCGGGAAGTGCCCCAAGCATCGACCCAATTTTCCCCATTCGAACTTTTATATGGGTATTGTCCCCGGGGAATCATGGATCTCGTGAGGGAAACGTGGGAGCAGACCCCTTCGACCTCACAGGGCCTCTTGCAGTATGTTTTTCAGCTCTAGGAGCGACTAAGACAAGCCGGAGCCCTCGCGCAGGAAAACCTACAAGCGGCTCAGGCCAGCCAAGAGCTGAACTACAACCGACGAGCCCAAGAAAGAAGTTTTAAACCGGGGGATCGGGTACTCATCCTCCTCCCCACAGATCAATCAAAATTTCTAGTGCGTTGGAAAGGGCCTTCTGAGATCACCCGGCAGGTCAGGCCGGTAAACTATGAAATCTATCAGCCTGACCGGAAAAAGAAAACCCAGATATTCCACATAAACTTCCTGAAGCATTGGCGAGAACGGGAGGCCCTGATGATTACCCCCCACCCAGCAGAACCTGCCCTGGGGCCTGAAACCCCCGACCTGGTAGAGGAAGGGGAACCACAGCTTGGGGACACCCTCTCTGCGACCCAGGTGAAACAGGCATGCTGTCTCATCGATACATTCCGGAAAACTTTTACAACCCAACCTGGATGGACTGTGGTGATAACCCATAACATTTGGACCCCTCCAGGGCAAGTCATACGAGAAGGGACTCGTCCTCTCCCTCGCCGGATGCGGGAGGTAGTCGAGAAGGAGGTACAGACTATGCTTTAACTCGGAGTGATAGAACGATCCAAGAGCAAGTGGAGTCCAATTGTTCTTGTACCAAAGCCAGACGGTAGTATCCGCTTTTGTATTGATTTTAGACGGGTAAACGCCATTTCAAAATTTGATGCCTACCCCATGCCGCGAACAAATGAACTGCTAGATTGCCTAGGGACTGCTGAATTCATATCCATTCTTGATCTTACGAAAGGATATTGGCAGATCCCCTTGGACCCAGACTCAAAAGAAAAAACTGCGTTTTCAACCCCCTCGGGACTGTTCCAATTTACAAGAATGCCCTTCGGACTGCATGGGGCACCGGCAACCTTTCAAAGAATGATGGATCGCTTACTAGCCCCACATACGGCGTATGCGGCCGCCTATTTGGATGATGTGGTAATTTATAGTCAAGGATGGGAGGAACACCTTGAGCGGGTAGCGGCCGTAATGCGGACCCATCGAGATGCAGGCCTGATGGCCAATCCGACAAAATGTAAAATCGGCTGGCAAGAAACAACTTACCTGGGGTACCAACTGGGAAGGGGCCGAGTCCAGCCACTAGTAGGGAAGGTGGAGGTGATCCAAAATTACCCAACACCTACCACAAAGAAAAAAGTAAGGCAGTTTCTGGGATTGGCAGGATACTATCGCCATTTCGTGCCACAGTTTGCGACCCTAGCAGCGCCCCTAATGGCGCTCCTCACGAAAGACCGGCCCCAAAGGGTCACATGGACGGCTGAGTGTGAAGCTGCTTTTCAGAGCCTAAAAGCGGCTCTTTGTAGTGAGCCGGTTCTGTTTAGCCCTGACTTCTCCCGACCGTTCATTGTCCAGACAGATGCATCGGACTGCGGGTTGGGAGCAGTGCTGTCCCAGGAAGTTGAGGGAGAAGAACACCCAGTGCTGTATATCAGCTGAAAATTGTTTCCTCGGGAGCGCAGTTATGCCGTAATTGAGAAAGAGGCCCCAGCGATAAAATGGGCCATCGAGGCCCTGCGGTATTACCTCCTTGGAGACTCTTTTATCCTTTTTACAGATCATGCACCCCTACAATGGCTCCATCAGATGCGGGACACCAACAGCCGTATTATGAGATGGTACCTGTCCCTCCAACCGTATGTATTTACAGTGAAACACCGAGCGGGGAGGGACAACGCAAATGCAGATGCCCTGTCCCGCATAGAGAAAGAGCAGAAGCCCAGTTCCGGAAACCGGGAACTGGACTTAAGGGGAGAGGAGTGTAGAGGGGTGGAATGGCCACCCTCTGAGCCGGAGGCGGAAGAAACCCTCTGGGAGCCATCTTGGGGCCAGCCTAGCCCCGCCCCCCCACCTGACCGGAAGTCAAAGGGCGGGGCTAGGACTATAAGAAGGCTGCCACGGAGCTCAATGAGAGCCCAGCCTCCGAAGGAGCCGAGGCCTGGCTGGAGCTCCTGGCTGGGGAGGCTAAGCCCCGGGCTAGGCCGCCCTCAGCCGCCTTCTCGGAGGCCGGCCAGGGCCTCCCTGCCTGGGCTACTAAGGCCTGGCCAGGCCCGCCAGCTGAACCACTCGCGGACCCAGAGGACGGGACCGAGCTGCTGGACCAGCTGGACCCCCGGTGGGTACTGGAATGCCGGGCCGGACAAGCCCCGCGGGACGCTACAGAGCTCCGACCCCTTGATCCCTGGATTGGGCCGCCTGGCCCCTGCAGAGACGACGCAGGCTTCAACTCCCCAACAGGCCGCTGGGGCTACAGGTACCGGGAAGGGGGGAGACAAGGAGTGGCCCAGGGGGGAGCATGGGCTGAGAACAGCCCTAGGCCAGCAAGTTGTGGGCTGGAGCCCCTGCTGAGCCCGTAGCAGCTGAATGGCTGCTTCCAGGGCCCCTGGGCCAGGGCGCAGTGGAGTGGGTGGGCCTACGCCCCCCCTGCCACCCACTAACCGGGTGGCAGTCTCCCCCCCCCACCACTGCTGCAGGTGCACTACCTGCCCTGCTCTTGAACTAGGAGCTTCTACAGACCTGTGTGTTTGTTTGCGGCCCTGCCTTGCGTCAGGGCCTGGCCGCCAGTTGCTACCCTGCCCTGCTTGAGGGCCTGGGCTTCCGTATGGGGGTTTTGGTACCCGGCCAGGATCCGGATCGGACCTTTTAAAGGGCCAGGACTCGGACTATTTTAAGGCACGGTAGGGCCATAGGACGGACTAGCCATCCATTGTACCAGGGCGGAGGATCCGCCTCCTAAAGGCCTGCCGACCTGCAACTAACCGTCCCCCGGAAGGGGGGAAAAGCTCAGGCTATTGTGGACATTGCCGGAGGGCAGTGTCCTGAACAGACCGCGCCACCTGCCGGCAGATATAATTCCCCAAACAGACGGCAGGGAACCCCGCTATAGACACTCAAAGTCATTACACATAAAAATGAGATCTGCTAGAAATAATAACAAAGAATTGATGCAAACACAATTCAGATCAGGAAAAGCCCAAAAAAACTGATAATCCCATCATTCATGCACTGCATTTTGTCAAGGTTTGGGAATGCCACTTGGGAAAAGCAGCAATGAAGTATGTGCATTCCACAGTCCACCTAGAATTTTATGGATTTAGACCTTTTCAGGCTACTTGCTGCTAAGTATTACTAGCCCGAGTGATACCAGAATAATTCTACCACAACCATTGCTAGTGTTGTGTAATATTTCCCCATTCCTAATCCAGCCATAATCATCCCTATTATCAGCCTTTGATTGGGGAAACTAATAAGAAAGGCCTATTTCTAGTTATTTTGTAGTGAAACCATGTCAGGCTTGGGGGTGTTACTACCAGCAGCTATTTTAAAACAATACTTTCCATCTGAAAGTGGGAGGAGATAAACAGAAAACAATGAGAAGGCAGAATATTTTAATTGTGTTAAGAACCCCACTGCAGCACCCTCCCTCCCCCGCCCCCGAACACTATATGGCATATACTTGAGCCGTAGGTGGATTAGTACTAGTTAGTGTGTGTGAGTGTGTATGTGTGAGAAACAAATACACATAAGAATTAACTATTTATTAATCAGACTCCTTACTTGCTGGCTGAGTGGAATGTTGCTATTTTTGAGTTGCTAGAGAAGAGAAGAGAAGAGAAGAGAAGAGAAGAGAAGAGAAGAGAAGAGAAGAGAAGAGAAGAGAAGAGAAGAGAAGAGAAGAGAAGAGAAGAGAAGAGAAGAGAAGAGAAGAGAAGAGAAGAGAAGAGAAGAGAAGAGAAGAGAAGATTTCTAGGGAAACAAACACCTTGTCTATGTATTATACATACAACATTTACTCTGTATAGAGCCTAACACAATAGGCTTGGTTGTAGCTGGACCCTAAGCATTACAGTAATAAGCACCATAAATAATCATCATCTTGAAATATGAATGTGGCCTACATCTTTATGCTGCTCACAAAGATTTAAACAGGACAGTAACAGTTGTTTCCACATATACATCTTGCAGGAGAAGAGGGAAACAAGTGGTAGAGAAGGAATGGTAAAACAGAACCAATAAAGAGGTTGAACATGGGGAAGGTGAAAAGGCAAAAGAGAGATAAATAAGAATAATTGAAAATAAGGAAAAATGAAGTATGGGTTAAATATCAGAGGGGTAGCTGTGTTAGTTTGAATCTGCAAAAGCGACGAGGAGTCCTGTGGCACCTTATAGACTAATAGATTTATTGGAGCATAAGCTTTCATGAGCAAAGACCCACTTCATCAGATGCATGTAGTGGAAATTCCAGAGGCAGGTATAAATATACAGTCATGAGAAAAGAGTACCAATCAAGAGTAAGGCTAGAGTGGGTTAGAAATTCTAACCCGCATTTGAGGGGGGTAAATTGACCCTTCAAATGAGAAAAGGGAAACAGAAGATATGGATATGGATATGGGCCAACAAGTAGAACAGAGCCAATGAGGCTCTTGACTGAGTCCATAAAAACCAAAGGAAATGACTCATGTGGCTCAAAGGCTTTATGTAATCAGAAACTTCAGCATTGAACTTTGGTTGCTGTCCTTGTTCTGTTGAGTTATAAGCCTGTTCCTGTCAGTATCTTTGTTTACTGTAATGATAGGCCTTGAGTAAGAAAAAGATGTATGCAGCCAGTGTTGTGAGAATGAGAATGCTAATACCTTGAGCAATAACTTGGCAATTCAATGTACACCAGATGTCACCATAACACCCACAGGTGGAATCAAAGTACTTCTGAAGTTTAATGCATGAACCTCTGCTACATGAGCAAAAGGCCAACTGGCTATTAGCTAAGGCTATAGAGCAGTCTTGTTATTTTTTTCTGTATGTGGTCTCAGTGCCACTAGATGGGGCAGTACAGCACACCCAGAAGGTGTGGGGGTTACACCGAGTCATTTATCTGAGTGTCTGCATTATTATTAGGTAAAATGTATTTTCCATGGAGCCATTTATAGACAGTCAACCAGGTTGATAGGAGGAAAAGGAGAACAAAAAGAATTGGGACAAATGTCAAAAAAGCTAAAACTGCATTATTAGAAGTAAAACTAACACACTGTGGCTGTGTCTACACTGGGCCACTTATTCTAGAAAAGCAGCCGCTTTTCCGGAATAAGCTGCAAGCTGTCTACCCTGGCCCCTTGAATTTCCGGAAAAGCAGTGACGATTTACTGTAAGAAATCAGCTGCTTTTCAGGAAAAACTGTGCTGCTCCTGCTCGGGCAAAAGTCCTTTTTCCGGAAAACTGTTCCGGAAAAGGGCCAGTGTAGACAGCACAGTAGTCTTTTCCGCAAAAAAGCCCCGATCGCGAAAATGACGATCGGGGCTTTTTTCCGGAAAAAGGGCTTTTCCGGAAAAGCATCCTGCCAATGTAGATGCTCTTTTTCCGGAAATACTTATAACGGAAAACTGTTCCGTTTTAAGCATTTCCGGAAAAAGGTGCCAGTGTAGACATAGCCTGCGGGATGGCAAACAAGTATTGGTTAGGAAAACTGGGAAGGGGTTTAACAGCCAGCATTTCATAAATTACCCCAGTCACATCAATAATTCATCTCAGAAGGAAAATGAAATTTTTAAACCAACACAAAGAAAAAAAATCTGTATTCGAACAGACACATCTTGAAGTGCTTTGTAATTTGAGAGAGATGCCAGAACAGTATTATCTTTTGAAACTCATGTGTTGAGGAAAAATCAGTACCTGAATATTTTTTAGTATCTAAGGTTACACAGGACTACTCAGTGTTTTTTAAAGTTACAGACGAACACAGCTACCCCTCTAAGACTTATTTGTTGTGGGAAGGTTGTTCTTGTTGTGAAAAAAATGGGCTAGTGCTCAGGAGAGCAGGGCTCAATTCCCACCGCTACCTAAGAAGTCCCATCTGGCTTTCAGAAAGCCAGTTCATCTCTGTTCCTCACCTGTAAAATAAAAATTAAATGCATCATTTCTCTCACTCTTCAGTTGTCATGTCTAGGTAGGCCCAGATCCAAATGAATAGCGTAGGGTAAAACACACACACACACAAATCCAGATTTCACGGGGGAGACCAGATTTCAAGGTCTTGATATATTTTTTCTAGTGTGATATAAAGAGATAAAAGTCATATAACATGAGTGACTGAAGAATTTAGGCAAAGGAGGAGAGGGAAAATGTAGGATGTAAGAGGGAATTTATTTGAGAGATAGGGTGGTGTGAAAGAAGGCACAAAGTGTGAGAAGGAGTGTGAGAGGATATACTACTACCTGACTCTACATATTGCCTGTCTGATCTGATGGGTTTTGGTACCAGAAAGGGAGGTGCAGCTGGAGCTCCTGAACCCTTGAGGATGAGAAAGCACTGTGGTATGGGAGAAAGCCTGGACTCAGGGTTTAGAAGAGACTGAACGACCTGAATGCTTTCCTCCTCTCAGAAAAAGGAAGACAAAATTGTTCACTAATTCTTCTTTTACGTCCCAGAGCTTTACTGCCACAAGGCAGCATTCAGCTTCAGGGAGTGGCCTAGTGTAAAGTGGAAGAGTACCTAGGTTCTTCCTTTTTATTGGGGGCTTCACACTCCTCCCAGGGCAAGTCCATGATAGTGTTTTCTAGTCTTGCTCTGGGGCTGGTGAGAGAGATGGGTTGGGTCCTGGCTCCCCTCTCCCTTTTGAGTACTGTAAAACCCCAGGGCCAAATTCTGCGTACATGCATCCCTTGGGATTAGACTTTTTCTTCTTTGAACTTTGAAAAGCAACTGAAACTCTGCGGGGGAGGTGAGGGGAATGAAAGTGTGGAATGAACTAAATAACATGTGTATACTACAGCCCTTCAAATCAGGAGTCAAGGCAGAGTTTTACTTATTAAAGATGCAGGAATCCTAGAACAGATGTTCTTCTGATCCTTGTTTCAACACTGAGTTCATCTTTGTTTAGTAATACCTTGGATTCCAGGAAATCTTTTTTACTCACAGGTTTTGTTATGATGAGAGTTGGGTAAAGAAAAGCATTACTCTTTCCTTCAGTTATCCGTCAATGGTGTCACAGACTTGGGCTGGATCATAGATCTTTACACACACATAATTTCTGTAAGCTTTGATGGCAGTTTTGGCTGTGCTAATAATACCAGCTCAGGGTCATCTGCTGCCCTGCTTTCCTAATCCTTTTCCATGAATTTGTAAAAAATGTAAACTCAGTTTCATTTAGGAAACTGTTTCAACAAATCTCATTTCCAGTAAAAAAAAAAAAAAGTCCCAGATTGGGAAAAAAAATACTTTTAATTCTTGCCTCAAACTTTTCCTGTTAATGAAAGGTGGTTTCTGTGTAGCTGGAAAACTTTCATTCTGTTTCATCTTGTTTTCCCCTCTGACATCACCCTTGCTATGCATAGGTTTTCACTGATTATAAAAGGAAATCATACCATATTGTCTATATATCATAGTGGTAGTTTCTCTCCTCTTTGTATTTCAGATATATGGACCACTCAAGTTTTAGCAACGCCTTAAGCTCCTTTTCAGGCATCCCAATTAATAAGTGTTAGTGTTTCTCCAGACTGATCATAACTTTAGAAACCTCTTTGGAGGAGCAATATGAGTTCAATTTCTGCTGAACTCATGGGGCATGTCTCCATTGCAAGTGCAGGTTGCACAGGTCAGCCCAGCTGTAATAGGCAATAACAGCAGAGAAGATGTGGTGGCATGGGCTAGGAACCAGCGAACATACCCAAGGTCCCTAGGAGGTTTGTATTCTGGTTGCTAGCCCATATAGCACTGTCTCTTCAATGATACAGTTATGTATGGGTAGGTAAATTTAGGGTGCGTCTACACTGCAAGGCTTAACTTGAAATAAGCTACACAAATTGAGCTACGTCAATTGAGTATCTTATTTTAAAATAACTTATTTAGAAATAGGGAGTGTCTACACAGCACTTATTTTGAAATAGAGCACTCTTCCTCTGACTTCCCTTACTCCTTGTACTATGAGGCTGTGTCTAGACTGCACCTCTTTTGCGGAAAAGGGATGCAGATCAGCCACAGTGCAATTGCAAATGAAGCGGGGATTTAAATCTCCCCCCCTTCATTTGCATAAACACGGCTGCCGCTTTTTTCCGTCTCGGGGCTTTGCCGGCAAAAAGCTCCAGTCTAGATGGGGATCTTTCGGAAAATAAAGCCTTTTCCGAAAGATCCCCTATTCCTCTTAAAATCAGGAATAAGGGATCTTTCGGAAAAGGCTTTATTTTCTGAAAGATTCCCATCTAGACTAGCGCTTTTTGCCGGCAAAGCCCCGAGCCGGAAAAAAGCGGCAGCCGTGTTCATGCAAATGAAGCGGGGAAGATTTAAATCCCCGCTTCATTTGCAATTGCACTGTGGCTAATCTGCATCCCTTTTCCGCAAAAGGGGTGCAGTCTAGACACAGCCCACGGGTTACAGGAGTTGGAGTAAGAAGTCCTCCAGCTTGACAGTATTTTGACACTATTTTGAAATAACTGCCTGCTGTGTATATGCGGACTAAGTTATTTCGAAATAGTGTTGAAGTGTAGACGTACCCTAAATCTAGTATGTGTATGTATACCTGTACTACAGTCATGTCTTCACCGAAGTGTAGGCATGCCTTGTGAACCCCCTCCCCCGCCAAACATAACCTATATTCAGAAATTAAAGAGAATTCAGCAGCTTAGATTTTGCTCAAAGCGAATTCTGAGCAGATTTCTCTTAGACACCCCTCTAGTGCAATCACTGACACAGACACAGCACTGTGTTATTGATGAATTATCTGTTTTTCTTGCTAATGCTGATTTTTCCTCCCTGTCTAGAGTTAACAAAGTTTGGACTTCAATTTTGCTAATGTAACCATTAAAAATATTAAATGGAAAATGACTGTATAATAATCACCCTTTAAACTGCTACAATGAAACAGTGTAGGAGTAGGACAGAAATAAATAGTGGAATATAGGCCTCTGGCTTTTAACTCTTTGTAGGCACTAAAATTCAATAGGGTACATGAAACTCCAAGGATTCTCATTCTGAGGTTGCTCTGTGTTCCAGGGGGTTGCTTTCCTCTGAGCTGCAGCTGTGTTAAGTTGCTTGTGACTTCATGCCATTTCCAGATTCTCCCTAGCATGGCAAAGAATCTGAGACTTTTACCACACACACTAGTAATCTTGCTCTTGAAACAGCCACCACGGCAATCCTTCTAATGTGGCCTTTTCCATGATGTAGCTATCAGCCAGTCTGACTAAAGGTCCATGAGGTCCGTGGATATGAAGTTCCCTCAGAAAGTAGCACCTTTTGTGGCTGTGAGAGCAGAGACTAAGGTGGAGTGAGTGGCAGCAAAGAGGGAACTCCCCTCTTATCCTTTTGGAACCAGGCTGAAGAACATTGTCAGGGCAGTGTGGGAAACTCGCACTATCCCTCCCTAGACTCCATAATTTCTATTAATGATGGAGGGAATTTCAACATCAGCTTCAATGGGGCCTGTATATCAACGCTTAGAGAACAACGAGAAGTCCTGTGGCACCGTAGGGTATGTCTACTCTAGCCCCCTAGTTCAAACTAGGGAGGCTAATGTAGGCATTCAAAGTTGCAAATGAAGCCCGGGATTTAAATATCCCAGGCTTTATTTGCATGTTCCCGTCCGGTCGCTATTTTTAAATTCCACTAGTCTGAAGTAACTGCCCACGGCTACACGCGACAGTGAAACGGTAATTCGAACTAAGTTCTTAGTTCGAATTAACTGTTACTCCTCATGGAATCGAACCAAAGGGTTTGATTCGAACTAACGCATTCCGGAGCACACTTCCTGGTTTGAATCAGCTGACGAGCGGAATAGCGCACGGGCGAGATTATGCTAATGAAGCGCAGGATATTTAAATCCCCGCTTCATTAGCAATTTTGGTCGGCTACATTTGCATCCCTAGTTTGAACTAGGGAGCAAGTGTAGACGTACCCTTAGAGAGGCTTCCCTATTCTCCATTTTTTCCAAAGCACATTCAAAAGAATTTCATATTGAACAATATGTAGGCAAAACTTTCAGAACACTTTCAAAAATATCTGCATACATTCAAATTGCAGCTGTACCTGGCCTACGCCTGCATGCCCACACACCAGATGGTATGGAGGCCTGCCTCAGAGTCATGCTAAAAGACACACTGAAAGGCCTACGGTGTCTTGAGTACTCATGTCCCAGAGAGAAGTGAAAAGTCTGAGGTGTAAAACAAGAAGAACAGTTGCACCCAAAGCAATGTATTCTGCCAGTAATATCTGGTGTTCCCTTTCCTGTTGGTGAAGACATATAGGGCCTGATTATGATCGTGGCTGGACCAATGTAATTCCGGAGAAAGAACACTGAAGTCAATAGAGGGGGAAATAAAACAGTGTCCGTGAGATTAAATCAGGGTCTTTGTATGAACAAAATGATTTTCTTCCTCCAGCCATTATTTTCATTCTGCTTAGTCCTTCAATTTGTAACATGGATGTTTATGCTATCCAGTCACCATGGGAATAGTTGTGATGTCACAGATTCAGCATTGAGTTCAACTGCGGTCATTAATGTGTTTGTCCTTGAGCTGTTATTATGAAAAGGAAACTATTGTAAGCTAACTGAAGCTTATAGGGCCTGAGAACTGCCTGGAGTCTGCCAAGAAAAATAAATGTCTAACTTTCAACACATTTTAGAAAGTCATTTAATTTCCATGTGAAGTTAGCTTAATTAAATTATGCCTTTTTATCAGCTTGAAAAAGAACTAGATTTCCATAGAACCGGTTGTGTGTTATACTGATCGTCATTTGTGGCTTTTAAGGAGAAATGCAATCCTGCGATTATCTTCCATGTACTTTTGTGAACCCTGAAGAGCCTGTTTTCAAACATACTACCAAATTTGCCCTCATGTGCATATCTGTGTTCATGTGTGCACACATGTACAAATTTTAATCTGCGGCAGTTAGATGCCTAAATATATTTTGAAGAGCAAGGGCCTAATCCTTGCAGACTAACAATGGGTAAATGTACTTATGGTAAATGGTCTATAAATGCAGTTAGACATTTATTAGATGCAGAGGTGTATGACAGTGCAAATGCAGAGTTTGTACACTGCAATGGGTGTGTGTCCTATTTTGTAGGTGAAATGTAGGTACTCATCTTTGGAGATGTTTTTTGTCTTAGTTTGGATCAATTAGTTTCACAATTGTGTAGGTAGAATTCCTCTGCTCCCCTTCACTGAAGAAATCTTTAGGTTAGCGCCTTTACTAAGTTGCTAAGAATCCTATTTCCTTGTAGATGGAGCACATTCACGGTTCCTGTCAGTTCTTCCTCAGGTGCCAGCTCTGTTCTCTGGTGCTGGATCTCCTCCTTCCACTCAAGTGTCAGATTCTTATGTGTGCACTGCAGGGGTCAGATACCATTGCAGCCTCTGTGATCTCATGTGATCCCAGTGAGCACCCCTGGGACACAAGTTATCCCAAACTGGGTCAGGAGTATAGGCGGCACCCTTCAAAAAGGTGCTCAATAGACACTCACCTCATATGCCAAAAATGAAGGCAGTGTCCCCATGCAACCCAATGCTGCTCCTAGTGTGGAGCAGTGATGAACTGTCCACCTACATGTACTTATCTAGACCCCATCACTGTAGTATCTGAACTATTCCACATAACGTCCCTGCAGATAGGCGCAAAGTATTCTTATCCCCCATTATGGAGCAGAACTGAGGTACCAGTGCTAGCTTGCCTAAGGCAACACAAAAAGATGTTGGTATACCTGAGATCTGAACCCAGTTGCGTATCTTCACCACAGGCTGTCCTTAGTCTCTCTTACACATTCTGGGACAAAATTTACAGTAATGAAGGCTTCCTGCCACTTCCCACAGACCACAGAGGGGTATCTCTTTTCTAGTTCTGCATTGCAAGTCTAATCAAGGCACAACAAATAAGAGGAAAAATGATGCTGTCAAGAATCCTAACAGGAGCCTAAAGATAATGTAGTCAAGGAAACAAATGAACAAAAAAGTTACAGCTACTGATGGGGGAGGAAAAGGAGCAGAGGGAACAGACCAAGCCCAACTGGGGTTATTTTCTAAATTAATTGGTGTTCATTTGACATGGAGAATATTTTTCCTTGAAGGTAAATGCCAGGATGAAGTACTTCAGTCTTCTATGAAAGGGGGGGGGGCGGGGAGAGAGCTAAATTAGACACTCACTGGAGTCAGGGATGTTCACATGGAGGAGCCAAGGGGACTGGCCCCATCATTTTTTACCGTTTGCAAGGGTGTGCAATGGCAAGGGAAGCAGAGAGGAAGGAGTGGTGTATGGGGTTTTGAGGGGTATGTAGACACCCATAGGAAAGTTTGTTGTTTTTAAAGTCCAGACTAACACAGTTACCTCTCTGAGATTTATCACAAACATAGGAAATTCTTTATTCTTTATACTGCTTCTCACAGCATTTGCTGCCTGTGCTGAAGTAAGTCACATTATTTGTTTTCATCATGTGGTAGGTGCTGAACAATAAAAGGAAGGTAGGTCCACTGAATAAAAGCGGTTGTGCTTTCCCCCCAAGGTTAGGGTTAACGTGGACATTGGAAGACCTTGGTTCAACTTCAGATCCACCGGAAATTTCCTGGCTACGTCTAGACTGGCCCCAAATTCCGGAAAAGGGATGCAAAGCAGGTAAGTCAGCATAGGGAAATCCGCGGGGGATATTTAAATATCCCCCGCGGATTTAAATAAACATGTCCGCCGCTTTTTTTCCGGCTTGGGGAAAAGCCGGAAAAAAGCGTCTAGACTGGCCCGATCCTCCGGAATAAAGCCCTATTCCGGAGGATCTCTTATTCCTACCTGAAAGTAGGAATAAGAGATCCTCCAGAAAAGGGCTTTATTCCGGAGGATCGGGCCAGTCTAGACGCTTTTTTCCGGCTTTTCCCCAAGCCGGAAAAAAAGCGGCGGACATGTTTATTTAAATCCGCGGGGGATATTTAAATATCCCCCGCAGATTTCCCTATGCTGACTTACCTGCTTTGCATCCCTTTTCCGGAATTTGGGGCCAGTCTAGACGTAGCCCCTGTGTGACCTCAGGCAAGTCAGACACAATAAGGCTACACTGCAAAAAAACCCTGTGGCAGCGAGTCAGAGGCCAGGTCAGCTAACCCATGCTAGAGGATTAAAAAATAGTCTGGATGTTGAGTCCTGCCCCCTTCACCAGAGGTCAGAAGCCAGGCTCCAGCCTGAGTAGGAATGTCCAACCTACTTGTGTTTAGCCCCTGTAGCATATGCACTGCAAGCCCAAGTCAGTTGACTTGGGCACTACAGGTTGCTGCACGGTTGTGAACTATAGAAATGCCCAGTTTTTTGTAGCTCCATTCCCCTTCAGTGAAATAGAGTTAATAGCACAGCCCTACCTACCTCACAGGTGTGTCAAGAGAATAAATATTCAGATTTTGAGGCCCTCACGTGCTATGTATGGTAACAGGAGTTATTTTCATAGAGAAGAGCTTCAAACTAAAGAAAAAAGTGGTCAATGAGTAGAGGAAAGGATTTATAATGTACAGGTAAAATTGTTATGATGATGATAACTAGATCTTGATAAAACAAACAGTTTAGAAGATTTTTTTTAAATAAAAGCTTTTTTTGAAATTGTCACATTGCTCAGCTGTCCCTTAGCCTGCTACTAGTTGTATAAACATTTGAAGCAAGGATTTCATTTTGACACATGGCGTGTGCATATAAGCATACCTGAACTGTTAATAGCCCTTCCCACAGCAGTGAGAAAGGAAGAAGAGACACTCCAATCCATGTGCTCAAGTTGTGCTCTCCATTTGGGTGTGTCTATACAGCGCGATGTCTGTTATCAGTTGGGAACAGAGGTTTCTGCTAAAGCTAATAGCTCCAAATGGATAAGGCCTGGGGGCCAGATGCAGCCCCCAGCTTGCTTAGATCCACCAACAAGATTCAAGGGTGTCCCCCCCCCAGCATTGGGGAGCCTGTGCTGGTGCTTCAGCCATCCCACCATCTCCCCCACAGGACTAAAGCACACAAAATTTAATAGCCTGGGTCTCCCTAGGCTCTAGTGTGTGAGGAGAATGTCGGGAGTGCCTTCTCAGTCAGCGTCTCTGACTATGAGGGTAGAGAGAGGGAGTGGGGTGGGGGTTTTTT
Organism: Pelodiscus sinensis; assembly: GCF_052426305.1. Classification (NCBI taxonomy): domain Eukaryota; kingdom Metazoa; phylum Chordata; order Testudines; family Trionychidae; genus Pelodiscus; species Pelodiscus sinensis. The sequence continues at coordinate 203,894,069 of NC_143053.1, forward strand.
TGTTTGTTTTTTTGGTTTTTTTTTTGCTTCTCACTTGTGTGCAGCTCCATGGATTACAGATTGGAGACATCAGGAGCTTGAGCAGAAGCTGTCTCCAAGAGATCTGAAAATAACCTCCATCTTGTCAGGCTGGAGATGAGCTGAACAGAGTTAGAATAATTTAGAAACATTATCCAGTGGATTTTTTATTATCACAGAACTCTCCTCAAATTGCCTGGTTTTCTTGGAAAATCCTTAATTTTTGTTGAAAACAGATGCAGAACGTCCACTATTGCTGAAAACATGAAACAAAATTCTTCAATTTTATTCAGAGGGTCTGTGTCAGTCATAAAAACATAAGACTGGCCATACTGGGTCAGACCAAAGATTCATCCAGCCCAGTACCCTGTCTGCCGACAGTGGCCAATGCCAGGTGTCCCAGAGGGAGTAACTGAACAGGAAATGATCAAGCGATCTCTCTCCTGCCATCCATCTCCACCCTCTGACAAACAGAGACTAGAGACACCATTCCTTACCCATACTGGCTAATAGCCATTAATGGACTTAACCTCCATGAATGTATCTAGTTTTCTTTTAAACCCTGTTATAGTCCCAGCCTTCACAACCTTCTCAGGTAAGGAGTTCCACAAATTGACTATGCGCTGTGTGAAGAAGAACTTCCTTTTATTTGTTTTAAACCTACTGCCCATTAGTTTTATTTGGTAGCCCCTAGTTCTTGTATTATGGGAACAAGTAAAAAACTTTACCTTATTCAGTTTCTCCACACCACCCCCCTTAATTTCCTCTTTTCCAAAATGAAAAGTCTTAGTCTCTTTAATCTCTCCTCATATGGGACCTGTTCCAAACTCCTAATCATTTTAGTTGCCCTTCTCTGAACCTTTTCTAATGACGGTGTATCTTTTTTGAGATGAGGAGAACACATCGGTTGTCATGGGATTTCATATTTGCCATTGGATTTTTGCCTTATTCAGCAGAGACTGGGAGTTTCAATTTGATATTTTAAAAATATTCCTGGAGAAGTTCCTCTCTCTCCAAGATAGGCTCCCCTCAGGAAATTAGTGTCAAAAAACTTCAGTAGGCAAATCTCATGCATGAAAGCAAACTTTGTCCATATGTTTTATACTTGAGGATTCCTGAAATAGTTTCTTGGAAGAAAGAATTGTGCCCGAGGGGTATTGTATAAATTTGCCATTTCATTCTGCTTTTTAAACAGTTAAAAGCCACAACCTATCTCTTATAGCTATCGTTTACCAGATGAAGAGAAGAGCTTTTTAAACTTCTTACAGCAAAACACCTCCTTTTGTATTTCATCAAGATGGTCATCAACCTTGAGACAAGAGAGCTGAGAAAGATAGTTTTAATATAATTCAAGGAGCTAAAGTAAGAAAATCATTCCATACACAGAATTTTATCAGAGACATAACAGCAGAGAATTCTTCCCAATATGCTTCTTGTGAAGGCTTTTCTATGGGCAAACAGTCTCCAAGATAAGCACAACTTTGGTTTGTAGAGATTAACATTCAAGCCGTCCTCGGTTTAAGTCCAAGATACTTTCCAAAAAACTTGGACTTATAGTGAAACAACTTAAAGCGGGGAATTTTTTTTTGCACGACTTAAGAGCAGGAAATGGGAGGACTTATAATGCATCAGTTCCAACGAGCATCAACCACTTTAGTTCAGAACAGATGTACATCAAGGTAACTTATAGTGGGGACGCCCTGTATTTAATACATATATTTTTCAAATGTCTACAGCAGTATTCATACATTCTCCTGATTTAATAACAGAAAAATGAATGGAATGTGATTTTTTTCAAAGTATTAAATCTTTCCTATGAAAACAAAATATCTTGATTCAAGCTATTATCTTTTTGTATATAATGGGCTCATTTTCTGTTTCAGACAGAAGGGCTGTGGTTTGATGTCGATCTTAATTTGAACTCCTAATCCATTTATGGAAGATTATATTTGTTTAGTTTATAGAACAGAGTTCTCACTCACCTGCATCATGATTCCTCCCAGTGCTGGAGAGAGGAGGTGCTTTCGGGATATTTAATTTTGAGTTAAGTAAATGTTTATTCACTAAAATAAGATATCTACTCTTAACTGTGAATCCTGTAGACTGTCTATGGTTCTTTCAGAATTAGTGGGCATTCCTGGACAAAAAAGTATCCCTAATACTGTCCCTGGATTCCTATTGGCACTGGAAGCAGAAGACATTTCCTTCCTATGCTTATGTATTTCAAGAAAAAATAGATAATGCTGTAACAAGAAATTGTTAGTGCTACGAGCTTGGCATTCAGAAGTAGTTGGTAAACTCCTATAAACTCCAGGTTGCAAACCCATGTCTGAATTAATTCTCAACCATTAACTCTTATTCATGATCCAGTTTTTTTTAGACACTATTAAATAACCACCATTGCCCAGGTAAGAGATTCATAAAACATTACAGACCATATTTGCTCCCAAATCCTCTTATGGAAGCATATACGCAATGAACAGGAGGGTCTATAGAATGTGTCCTTGTATGAAGCAACTTCCTCAGGGTCCTATTCTCATTTTTCTGTCTCAATGTGGCTACAGTTCAATGGAGGGCTAATAAGATCCCTTTATATCCTTCACCTATCTTATTAGATTTATTCTGAAATTTGTTTAAGTAGCATTTGTAAAAAGTCTTTGGAGAGTACTGGATGCCAGATACCATATAAGTACACTTTATTCCTGTGGGAAACATCTTTAGTATATGCCTAAGTTTTGGTTTTATTTTGTTGTTTGCTTGTCTAACTTATGTGGATGGACTTGCTTAAAAGTTTCCACAAAAAATGACCTTTGGGCTGGGACCATGCATGCACAGGAAAGTCGAGACTGCAAAATGAGCTTTCTAAAAGTCAAAAGGTCACATACAAGGAATGGAAGAAGGGGCATGCCATCAAGAAAGGATGCATGAGAATGGCATGTGTGTGTACGAATACTAAAAATCAGGAAAATCGATGCAAGGAATGAGTTTTATCTGGGAAGAAATACTAGACGCAACAAGAAGGGATTCTACAGATATGTCAGACAAAAACAGATCAGGTGTGGTTGGTGTGGGTCTGCTACTCAGTGAAAGTGAGTTGGTAATGGAAGATAGGAAGGCAAAGCTGATCAATGTCTGCTTTACAAAGAACTTGCAAAGTTATTATAGACAATGAAGGTGAAGGGATGCAAATTAGAATAAGTAAAGAACACAGAGCTTCTGACTAATCTGAATGAATTCGAATCAGCCGGGCCGGATGTTATTCATCCCCGCATCTACACAAACTAATGGGTGAGCTATTTCACCATCCTGGTAAACTTCATTGTATGAGAGATAACGGATGGTTGAAATAGCATGTTATTTTGAAATAGATTTGAAATAAGATATGCAATTTGCATAGCGCAAATTGAGTATCTTATTTTGAGTTTAGGGTGCTGTGTAAATGCACCCTTTGTGAGTAGCTGGAGAAAGGGTAATCACTAGCAGTCAGCATGGATTTACTAAGAACAAATTATGCAAAATCAGCTTGATTTCCTTTTTGACAAGGTAACTAGTTTGGTGGATAGGGGGAATGTTGTGGACACAATATACCTATATTTTAGCAAAACTTTTCATAGTCCCATATGACATTCTGATTTATAAGATGGATAAATGTGGGTTCATTTGAACTACCATTAAATGCATACATAATTGATTAACTAATCACAACAAAAAAGCAACTATTAAAGGAATAATGTCAAAATGGAAAGAGATCTCACTTAGGGTTCCACTGTGATCTGTTGAGTTTGGCTGGTGATATTTAACATCATAAATGATCTGGATGTATGAATAGAGAGCATACTTAATCAAAATTTCAGATGACACAAAACTGTTGGGGGATGGGGATTGCAAGCTCTAATTTATCAAGCCCTTTGAATTTTAGAACTGGGCTATAAACAAAATGAAATTAAACAAAAACAAAGATAAGATGCCAAACTTAAGGAAGAAATAAAACAAATACACAAATATAGAATAGGGGATAATTGACTTGGCAGAAGTCCACTTTTGGTGGATCACAACCTCAGCATGAGTCAATAATATGATGCTGTTGCAAAAAACGGAACAAAAAAACCCAAAAACCTAACCCCACAGACGAACGCAATTTTGGGTTGCATTAACCAAGGCATAGCATGCAAGCCACAGGAGATGATAGGATCATTCTGCTTGGCACTGGTTAGGCCTTTTCCGGAGAACTGTGTCCAATTTTCACTGTCATTGTAATAAAAAGGATGTAGAGGAACTGGAAAGGACCCAGAGGCAAGAAACAAAGATGATCAAAGGGGCAGAATGCAAGCCATCTGAGCAAAGGCTGGAGGGATTAGGTATGTTTAGTTTGAAAAAGAGGAGAGTAAGAAAGGGACATAATAGTGGTCTTCAAATACTTGAAATGCTGCCCTAAAAAGACGGAGAAAAAATGTTCTCTTGCCACAGAGAGCAGGACAAGAAGCAATGTGTTCAGGATACAGCATTGTAGATTTAGATTACATCTCAGGAAAAAAATTTCTAACTTTAAGAACTGTAGGACAATGGAGCAAATTGCCTAGGGAAGCTCCGTCATTGGAGGATTTCAAAAAGAAGCTGGTTTAGACTCAATAAGTCCTATATCTTAGCAGAACATTAGACTAGATCAACATTTCTCAAACTGGGGTTCATGGACTCCTGGGATTTTGCAAGGTAGTTCTAGGGGTGGTGGTCTGCTGGCCTAGCTTCTCCCTTTCCCTACTAGTGCCTCTTGCACATCTTGGATGTGCAGTTGAAAAGGAACCTTGTTGGATCTGATTAACACCACCTACTGGGTCATTAAAAGTCTGATAGGTGGCACAGTAGGGGCCCAGGATTATGGCAGGCACCATACCTGCTCTGGCTCCGTGTAGCTCCCAGAAGCAGCTGCCAGGTCCCTGTGGACTTCTAGGCACACATATTGCCCTCCCACATGTGCCTTGCCCCAAGTGCATGCTCTGCAAATTACATTACCTGGGAACTGAGAGCAGTGGTGGTGCTTGCAGATGTGAGGGAAGCATGTGGAGCTTTCCTGCACCTGGATGCCTTGCGGGCCTGGTGGGTACTTCTGAGATCTGTGATAAGCACTGCCATGATCCTGCACCCCTCACTCTCTCCCACACCCTAGTTCCTTTCCAGAGCCTGCATCTCCCAACCCTCTGCCCCAGCCCTGAGCCTCTCCTCCTCCTCCTCCTCAACCATCTCAGTGCTTGGCTCTATTCCAGAGCCTCCTCCCCACCATAGACACATTGCAACCCTTTGCCTCAGCCTGGAGCCCTCTCCCGCACCCTGAATCCCTCATTTCTGGCATCACTTCAGATTCTGCACCCCCAACCAAGCCCTCACCCCCCTCCTGCACCCTAACTCCCTACTCCAGCCCATTGAAAGTAAGTGAGGGTGTGGGGGAATGAGCTATGAGCAACAGACGAAGGGGGGATGGAGCAAGTGGAGGGCAGGGCTTTGGAGCAGGGGAAGAAGCAGGAAGAGTTGGGACCAAAAGTTGACGGGGATGCTTCGGGGCCCAGTGAAAAATTTTAAATCAAAATGTGCATCCTTGGGTTCCTAAAATTTAAGAATAGCTGGACTAGATGACTCCTGTGGTTCGTTCTAATTCCACGGTTCCATGACTGTGTGACATTTCAGACCCAAACCTATATGTTAAATATGTAATGAGCAAGTGGCTATAATTAAATTTGGCACCTTTATATACAACATCCCCTATGGGATGTGAAAAAAAACACATGATTTTATGAGATCACCAGGAAAGTTTATTTTAAATTGTTCCTGTATAGTTAGCAAATCTCATCCAGAACCTTGCAAAAATGCCCTGCTTCCCCATCTGTCTATTTAGCTCCTGACTGGGGAGGAACTTATACAGTGAAATGAGCCAAAAACTCAGTAACAGTTTACAGGTAAAAATGCAATAAATCTGAAAGCCATGTGGTAAAAGAAAGAATCACAGGAGAGCCCTCTGAACCTTTAATCTTATGGCACACCATCTCACTCATTTATCGCCACCTTCTTTCTCCCAAATGACTTGTGCAACCTTTTTTTTCTCTGCTTTTGTAAGGCAATGGGTTTAACGCTTTAAAGTTGCAGAGGAAAGTACTGATCACAGATCCATATCAAAAAGAGGGGGGAATTGTATTTTGTTTAGATTAACTAAGTACTAGTATGCTAGCTAATTATTCATAGCAGTAAGTTTGCAAGGAAATGGCAGCAAGAAATGGGCAAAACCCAAATGATATTTTATCAGAATACCCAAATTCCTGAGGAGTTTGAATCCCTGGTTCCAACCCCAAATGCAACGGTAAATCAAACTGAAATGGGGCCACCACATTAGTTTGGATTGTTTTTGCAAAACCTAAACCAAGGCTATTTCAAATGTTAAGTCCCATTTTATTTCATCCATAAAGTTTAGGAATGTGGGTGATGTTGTGTTGCATGGCCCATATTTAATAGTGCTTCACATAAGTATTCCAAGCACCCTTTATATCCAATCTGCATTCAGTGGGTGTACTGAGTGAATATGGTAAAAATAGAAGTCTGTAAGAGAAATTTTGGAGACAATAATTTCACAGAGGAGAGCAGCAGCCATTTTGATTCTTTTCACATCTGCTCAGTGATACATTTGTTGGAAATGAAGGGCTATTCACAGTTTCTTGACACTTTGCAACTGTCTTTTTCTAAATTAGAAACAAAGGTATTATGCCCTAGACATTGTTATGAATTTGATAAAGGAAGAAGTACGATAAATTAAAATATCCCTTTCTCAAGTGTTGTGATTTGCCATGCTGGCTGGAGCTAGACTTGTTGGCTCATTCATCTTCAAACTATACAGCTGACTCTGCACTTGGAGAGGAAGAGAAGTAAGCAGTTTTGACATTTAGCAGCCCAAGGCTTCTTTTCTCCTTGAGAGAATTATGTAAGTCAGCTACATCAGGTTTTGTCTGCTCTTATTGTTCTGAAGCAGATGGTGAAATCTCACCTCTGCTGGGTAGCTGGGGCCCTCACAGCATTTAGCAATGCTTACCAACTGAATTGTAATAAATTGTGCCCTAAGTTATCCAGCAGCAGATGATTTATGAGTGTGGACTTTTAAATCCAGCCATTGCAAGATACCAGGATGTAGCACTGAGTTTATTTAAAAAAACCCTGCACAAACAAAGAAACAAACAGTACAATTTGGATGAGATTGAACAACATTACATTCATCTTGTTAGACAGCTGAATTAGGTACTTCCTTTACAATATATGTATGTATGTATTTTATCTACATAGTTGTCATTATACTTTGAAATTATCAATGGAGACCCTCTTTTTACATGTATGAAAGTCTTTCAATGTAATGATTTTTTTATTTTTTAATTTTTGGTCAGGAAATGTAGTGTTCTCGGCCAAAATCTATATTTCTGATGCAGCAGCACTGTCACTTCACTATTTGAGTGCATTCAGCAAGGTTATTACATCAGTACCCCAGCAAGTACTTCTGCAGTTAGACCAAGCCAGAGTGTAAACTAATGACGATTGTGAGATCAGCAATTCTATTTTTAGTCAGCTCATTGTCAAACCTCATTCTCTTACAACACAACATTTTGGCAAGTTAGAAATACATTCAGACAGTACAATTATAGCACTTCAGCATTTTTGCAGAAACATAGCAATGTTATAAATGTGTTGCTTGTTCGGATGAATGTGACTTAAAATGTAGCAGGAACATACATGATCATTCACAAGGAACATTCCTAGAAGGGAATACCTAGAAGGGAAAACATTTTCTGCTGTGTCATTATAGCTGTAATTCTTACAGCACTTTTAATTAAGATTTGAACCATATTTCTGCAGAAATTGGACAACCTTTTGGAAGAGCTGATTAGGAGTTACGGATCTTTTCTTTTGAGGTACTGAACTACCTTAGAATTAGCATGAGGTGAACTATTTACAGCAAAGATCTTAGTTAACAAGTTTAGCCCCTTTTTTGGTTACATGCTGTATTGTAGCCATGTGAGTCCCAGGATATTAGAGCAAGAATAGTGAGTGAAGTAATATCTTTTATGGGGTCAGCTTCTGTTGGTAAGAGACAAGCTTTTGAGCTACATTGAGCTTTTTTGCTGACTTGAAGAAGAGCTAAGGCTTGTCTTTCTCACCAACAGAAGTTAGTCCCATAAAAGATATTGCCTCACCCACCTTCTCTCTGCAGATATATTGTAACTTTTTTCTTCATTTATTCTTTATTCACCACCTGTTTAACCTCATTTGTTAGACCAGAAGGTCTGAAAGAGAGAGAGAGAGAGAGTGTGTGTGTGTGTGTGTGTGTGTGCGCGCACGTGCGCTATGGCACTATCAGAATATGAAAATCTTTCTACATGTTAGACATTAAATGGTCACAGTAAGTATTCACTAGTCACACTATATGATTGGTCACCTAAGTGACATATTGTTTGTTTCTTAATAGCATGACCCAAAAGCTTTATAAATAATAAGCTTTTATATTATGTACTACTTGGCAAATTTATTTTGTTAGTAATAAAATAAGCCACTTAATCGAAATTACCACTTCAATAAGAATCCTCATATTTTTCACACTAATATTTTGTGAAACCTGTGCACTCCATGAATATCCATTGTGCATAGCCAAACGTTAGCAAACAGGAGGGTCTGCAAATGCAAATAATATGAATTGGCAGATTTTATTCACAGGTGGGTTTGGGCAATACCTTTTCCACTTTTCCCCGTGCATTCTTCATCTCTACAGCCTATTTAAACCTCTTTGTAGGACTGTAAATTCTTTTGGGGTAGAGAGTGAGTATGTGTGTACATATACATACAGTGTTTAGCATACTGTGGGCACTATCACAAAAGACGCACTTATGTATATTGTTATAGCACCTACCATGATGTAGGACTCCATTGCGCTTGGTGCTATACAAAAACAGAAGAGGGGAGGGATAACCCCTGCCTTGAAGAGCTTATACAACAATCAAACAAATAGGATTAGGAGATGTTTGTTTACATTTATTTTGGCCCTATGCAAAGTGCACATATATATAATCCAAATAGGAATTAATTTAGGGAAGTCTTATGTTATACAGGAGGACTGATTAGATTGTCATACTGCTCCCTTCTGGCCTTGGAACCTGCGATTCTATGAATAACCTCTGGGCCATGTTGTTACTCCTTTATCTAGTTTTACTTAAGTCAATGAGAATTTTACCTAAGTAAAAAATGCAGGCCCCCATATAATGATACATTATATGGCACTTTAAAGAGCTTTACAAACAATAACTAAAAATGTCGCTGCACTGTGTGTTAACGATGCCTATGCTTGTGGCACATGGCTCTGTCTAGACTACAGGCTTTTTTCAGAAGAAGCTTTTCCGGAAGAGATCTTCTGGAAATACTTCTTTCAAAAGAGCGCATCCACACCGCAAAAGCACATTGATAAAGCGATCTGCTTTTTCAAAAGATAGCGTCCACATTGATTGGACGCTATCTCATATGTAAGCTATGATGACTATGGATGGAGTAGCCACCAGGACACCCGTGCTTTTTCCTGGAGGCTTCTTCTTTTGGGAAAAAAAACCCCTCTTCCCCCTCCACACATGCCTTTTTCCGAAAGAGTTCTCTCAGAAAAAGGCTTCTTCCTCGTAGAAAGAGGTTTACTGCTGTTGGAAAAACCCCTGTGTTCTTTCAACTTCTGTCAAAAGAATGCAATTGCAGTGTGGACATAAGTGTAGGTCTTCCAGAAAAATGGCCGTTTTTGCAGAAAAACTCTTCAGTGTAGACATACACCCCATGTCTTTCTGGATGAAAATATGACCTGCATGCAAGTCAGTTGTCATTTGTGATGTTCAGTGGAACACCACTTTTGTCATATCTGAGTAAATGGTTCCTTTAACAGATGAGCCATTTTCTGTAAGAACATGTTTACATTACTATAGATCTTTTCAACTGGCAAAAACCTAAAATCTGCACCCGTTGTTGATTTTCTAGAGAGCTAAACAGGGTGTCACAGTCAACTGTGATACCCTGTGATTTAATGAGTCGGTCATTAAAACTCAACTTCTACTATTCCTTCAATGTAGTGGTTTAGGAGAAACGTTATTAATGCCAGAGTGTGTTAAATTCTACATTAAAATGGAGACATTCCCACATAACTATAAGGAGAGTAATCGAAACATCCAAGGCTAGCATCCCAGCTGCAGCCTAAATGCTCAGCACAGATAAGGTACACAAGAGGCAAAATCTTTAATGAATCCCAATCCTGGGATTTGCAAGGGACTGCTTGGGCTCAGGGGATTCTAATTTAAGCAGTGGTCTCCAACCTTTTTAAGCACAAAATCATTTTTGGAATTTAAGTGCAATCCAAAATCTACCTCAAACCCAAACACCCTTGCCCCGCTTCCTTTGTACTTTCTCTGAGGGCCTGCCCCTGCTCGCTCCATTCTCCTTCCACCCCTCCTTCTTCCCTATCCTCCCTCACTTTCACCATGCTGGAGCAGAGGGTTGGGGTGTAGGTTCTGGTCTTGGAGTAGAGGATTTGGAGTGTGAGAGGGGCTCTGAGTTGAGCTTGGGGCAGGCAGTTGGGCTGTCAGAGAGGGTTCTAGGTGCAGGCTCTGGATGGGCATTTGGATACAGGAGTACTTAGGACTAGGGCAGGGACTTGAGATGCAGGAGGGGGCTCATGACTGGGGCATGTGGGCTCCAGCTGGGTACTGCTTACTGAGGTGGTTCCTGGGTGGTGGTGCAGTGGGGCTAAGGCAGGCTGACCTGCTCCTGCACCACTTTCAAAAGCAGCCAGCAAACTCCATCCCAAAACCTGTTGTGCCCCCTGTCTGCTCAGTGGAGATAGGATACAGAGTGGGAGGGGGCACCTTGACACGAGCAACCCTCCTCTGCCTGCCCTGCCCAGCAAGCAGGAATCTCCTGAGGGGACAGCTCCAAGGCAAAGGGCAGGAGATGCACAGCAGTGGGGGAAGAGGCAGCTGAAGTGCAGGCATTTGATAGCCTCTTGGCCAAACCAGTCAGGATCACCTGTCAGAGGCTCAAAGATCTACCAGTAGATCCTGATCTACTGGTTGGTGACCACTGATAGAGGAATCACAGAACTATCACATATACTGGGTTCTGTGAGGAGTGGGGTAGAACCAGTTATGCTCACTCAATGCCAATCAAGAATTGATCTCATCTTAGGCTGCTTTTGACCCTAGCACTGCCAGATCAGCTGAAATTAGGTGGGATGGACCAACAATCTGGCCCATAGTATAACAATGACTAGCAATAGGATGGGACTTGAAATGTCACTAAATGGTAACTCCCAAATGTTCTTTTAAATTATTATTTTCCAAATGAAAGTTTTATAAGAGGTTTCAGTCTCTACTGGATATAAGAAGGGACCTTTCCTTAAGGAAAGGGATTTAAAAAATTGACTCAAAAAATATTGAGGACCTCTGAAAATGATAAATGGGTAGCAAATGTAATGCAACATGTTTCCTTAAATCAGAGATGATAGGACAATGAGCAGTTAAAGATGGATATTTTAGACACCATTTTATCAGTCTTTTCTCATTAGAAAACAAGCTTCACTTGGTAATATGCACTCCTCTTCAGGGCTGGATTAAGGGGGGGGAGGCTAGCCGGGCAGCTGCCTGGGGCGCCAACCTATGGGGGACGCCTGATGGCAGCAGTAAGGGGCGCCGCGTGCCCGGGGCCGGGGGCCATGCGGCACCCCTTAGAGCTGCAATCATGCACCGCACACCCAATTGCAGCTGTAAGGTGCACAGCACGCTGTGGGGCGGGGCTGCCCATGCATCGCGCGCCCGCTGCCCAGGGTACAGGAATGGCTCAAGCCGGTTCTGCCCCTCTTTAGATTTCTGGCTGTTTTATATTAATCCTAAATATTAATTCCCATAAGGTACATCTACACAGCAGTGCTATTTTGGAATAACTAATGTTATTCCAAAATAACATAGTCCATGTCTACACTACAAGCAGTTATTTTGACATAATGCCAAAATAATGTCGAACTGGAGGACCTCTGACTCCAACTCCTGTAACCCTCATTTTACGAGGGGTAAGGAAAGTCAGAGGAAGAGTGCTCTTTCTCTGACCTCCTGCTGTGTAGACAGCGCCACAAGTTGAAATAAGCTATTTCAACTTAAGCTGCGCAATTGATGTAGCTGAAGTTGTGTAGCTTATTTCACTTTTAGCCCTGCTGTGTAGACGTGCCCTAAGCTTCAAGTGATTCATAATGTTACAGCCAGTCTCTTCTCTTACACCAGGAAGTGGATCTATATCATCCCTATGCTCCTTAACATTTGCTTTCTTCATATCCTTCTCCAAATTCAGTTGAAAGTCAGGAATCCAGACTCCAAATCCTCTCTTCTGGTCTATCTTCCCCTGTATCAAATGGAAACCATCTAGTAATACACAAAGCCCACAAACAGGGTAGGTTTATTGACAGGAGAAGTGTGTTATTTTTTCCTGTGATGGAAGTCCTAGAACTGGTATTTCAGATGCCCTAGCAGCTGCTCTGTCCCCATCATATCTCCTGTAAATGTCATTGCAAACAGTACATGAGCACTAGAACCTGACAGTCTAGATGCTAAATAACTTAGGTTTTCTAATCTCAGTTGATCAAATTATGGCCCTACCATCAAGAAGAGCGTGGGTGGGAGGGAAACACCTATAGCATCTAATGAGGATGAAGGAAAGCATCATGCATTTATGATCATAGAAGCACAGAGTTGGAAGAGACCTCAGGAGGTCATCAAGTCCAACCCCCTGCTAAAAGCAGGAACAATCCCAACTAAATCATCTTAGCCAGGGCTTTGTCAAGCTTGGACTTAAAAACCTCTAGGGATGGAGATTCCACCACCTCCCTGGATAACACATTCCAGTGCTTCACCACCCTCTTAGTGAAATAGTTTTTCTTAATATCCAACCTCCCGTATTGTAACTTGAGACCATTACTCCTTATTCTGCCACCTGTCACCACTGGAACAGCCTCTCTCCATTTTCTTTGGAACCCCCCTTCATGTAGTTGAAAGCTATTATCAAATCCCCCTCACTCTTCTCTAATGACCTGAAGAATATGCTGGCAGAAATAATTTTTTTTAAATGGGGCTTTGTGTGACTCCATTCTTGATTCCTGCCTTGGGTCCGGCCCAGGATTCATCCAGAACAATAATACACACTGCATCAAGGAGAGAAACATATTTGAAGTTGATGGGACAATTAGCTTCTCCCTGCAAAAATTGACCAACGAAACTAACAGCAGCATCATTTAATATTAAACAGATCAGATCTCCAGAACATTTGGAGAAATGATCCCTGTTAATTGTATTTTTCTAATTTCAGCACACTAGAATACATTCCAGAAGAATGACACTAGGGTATTTAAGAATCATGCAAACAGTGCATTAATAAGTGGTTAAAATGCAGCAATTAAAAACTTTCAATTTGTGCTGGATCTCAGTTAATGTTGTAATTGTATATTGATTTTTTGTAATGCATGGTGCTAAAATGCCTTTAATAGTCTCAGTTAAAACATCTTTATCTCATGCCTTGTTACTTTATAAAATTTCTCCCTTAGCACTTTCACTCTCTGTATCTCTGCTGTAGGTGGAGGTCACATGCATAGCCCTCCTCTCTACTTGGCTGCTGAGCCCACACAGCTGGATTCTTCAAGTGGGGCTGTGCAATTAAAATTAGTAACTAGCTGTATGCTGAATTTTGTTGGAAGCTAATTTGATCAAAAGCATGAATTTTAAGTTCATGCCTGAAAATATAAGTAATTCCATTTTTCCTTTCTTTGAGTATAAGTGTAGTGCTGCTATTCTGACTATTTTAATGGGATTTTTCCACTGTCATCTAAACTTTTTTAAAGCAGATTATATGTATTTTTTTCATAATACTGGATAAAGCCTGTTCCCTCCAACCCCATAACTTTTAAAAGCGAGTCACATCATCTTTCCTTTTTAGATTTCAGTTTTAAAAGACAGGAATGAAATTCCTTTTTAATGAATCTAATCTATGAGAATAAGGCACTTGTGCCTTCTTTATTTCCATAGGGTACGTCTACACTACAGCATTAATTCGAGTTAACTTAATTCGAAATAGTTAATTCGAATTAAGCTAATTTGAAATAATGCATCTATACACAAAAACTATTTCGAAATAGAGTTTTGCTATTTTGAAATAGCACGTCCACACTGAGTGGACCCTGAACCGAAGTTAAAGCTGGCCAGAATCAGTGCCAGGAGGGCATCAGGTTAGGACTTCGTGTGTGGGGCTGCTGCCTGAGGCTAACTGAGCTCCGTGCTTAAAGAGACCCTACCCCCACCCCGGACAGACAGTTCTCAGGGTTCCCCGCTTGCTTGTATACGTCGATGAGGGACAGCAAAGCAGCCCTGACTTGGAGTGTCCTGAGAGCCCACACTCCGGACACCACAGCACTCAGCCACATGGAGCCAGAACTGCCCCTAGGCATGCTGGTGCATCTCGTGGGGTTGTTGCCATCAGCCGGCTGCACTTTCTGCAGGCTGCCATCCACGCTGTGTCTAGTTTACCAAATTTGAATTAAGCGCTCTGCTATTTCGAATTAATTTTAAAATAGCAGTTTGCATGTATAGACGCTATTAAAGTTAACTTGAAATAACGCTGTTATTTTGAATTAACTTTGCAGTGTAGACATACCCATAGCCATTTCCAAATTATGTATTAGCAGGAACGCACAGAATGTTCATGTCTCTCTAGAGTAACAGGCTTCAAAACAGTAACTCTACCATGGAGCCAAATTCTGTGTCCTTAGAATACTTTAATTTGGAGCCCACTGCTGCATACTCAGTAAAGTCAATGGAGAGACTCAAGAGGATTTGGAGCAGGACCTTGGGCTGTGTTCAAGATCAGGAGAATACGCAGGAGTCTTGGCAACATTTTCCCTTAAGAAATGAAAAACAAACTCAAAGCATTAAACTGAGCAATTCAGATACTGGGGGCAGTGTAGGTCCCATGAGGAGTTTGGAGAACAGTTGTGCCTCTGAAAGGCAGGCTCAGGGGAAATATTTAGATGACGTAACCCATTTACGCAGGGTTCAAAATCATCCATGCAGTCCACATCTGTGCTATTTAAACAGGTCAAATGGTGGCCTGGCCAATGGCAGTTTCAACAGTGGAGCAGTAGCACTCAGGAGTTGCTGGGAGGCATTCTAGTGACACGGAAGGCACAGAGAGCCTCAAGGAACTTGTGGGACACCAGAAGGACTCCACTATACCTAGCTGCTTCCTTACATCTTCTTTTGTTGGGAGTGGTACATACTCTTCCACAACACATGCTGCCAGGTATGATCAGGAATCTAGCAGTGGGGGAATGTATGCTCTGGGAATACAAAGAGTTTCCAGCATGCAAGTCAGCCACAAAAGCTCCAGGGAGGACTGATTCTGTATTATACAGGCTTCAGAATGTGCCTATTTGCAAACACAGACTCCCCGTACTTTCTTCCCCTCCCCTTCACAGTATGCATATCAAATGTCAGCAAGAACTATGCCCAAAATAAGAGCATGTTCCCCAATTTGCTCTTGAATACAGGATTCTAGTAATGATATCAGCCTAGGTATTAAGTTCTTCCAAAGGAATGAATTACTAGCTCTCTAAAGAGCAGGAATAAATAGGGAAAAGCAGTAGATATGGCAGAAGGAGACAGATATTGAAGTCAGCTGAGTAAATAATGGTTCCTCGTATATTGTTGTACAAGATTATCCCATCAAACCTAGACTATGTGTCGCCTAACATTCATCAGTCTTTTAATAAATCTGCATGCAAGTTAGTTCACTTACAAAACTTGTCTCTTAGTATGAATGTTTCTGCTGAAGATCAATGTAGCCTTCAGAGAGATCCTAGCTACTTTGAACAAAGGAATAAGCCAAGCCCACTGACAAATGATGTTCTATCATGAAATGTGACTATATAAAAACTGTATTTTTACACAATGGCTCTGCTCCTTGTGTCTTCAGACACTTCTGCTTATTTTAAAGACAACATTAGGGTTTTATTGCAGAAAACTACTATTAGCAATGCAGAACACAGCTGAGATACTGAGCTAGGTTTTATTAATATCTTGTATATCATATATCCTCTCGGGACCTGCAGTCAGTATAGTAAAGCCAGTGGCAAGAATTGGTCCACAGATTTTTCATCACTTTCTCCTTTAATATTTATTCCATTATTTTAGCAGGAAGAGGAGATAGTTGCTGTCTGATAATTGCAGTGATTCCTTTTCTTTCTCTCTCCCTCCTCTGCACTTTCAAAAATATCATTACTACATTTGCTTTTCTTTATTATTCCGATATGTCACCAGTAACTTGTGATCATGCGTATGAAGAGACTGGATAGGTACACACAATATAGGGGTAAGTTTGAAAAGAAAAAGCCCTCTTGTTTCTTGTCTGATAAAAATCACTATTTTTCTGGTATGTGTTGTGTTTGGCCATGTCACCATCATACCTTGAAAGAATATGATATATTCTTGATATGTTCGATATAAATGATGTATCATTTTCTTTCGGAGGTGTGATGGTGACACGGCCAAATATAACATATACCAGAAAGTCTTAATGAATTCAATAAGAAACCTCCCCAAGTAAGTTTTGTTAGAACAGTAAATGTCTGCACCTTGATATTCTTGTACATTAGATAGTGAACAATTCTAGACTATTTTTTAAATTTTTAAGAGTTGGCTTATCCTACTGTATTTCCCTTTTAAAATGTGCACACCAAAACCTTTAGGAGCAGGACTGGTGGCTAAATAAAGCCTTTAACATGCTGTGAATGAAATACTGAGTTCTCAAGAAGGGAATGGCAAAGGGCACCAACATGAAACCCAGTGCCATGGGGGAGCTCCGCAAGATTCCACAGCTCTACCCATCCTCAAGAGTCCACAGTTCTCTCAAATAGAAGCTAGAAGCTGGCCAATTGTCTGATGCAAAATGGGGACTAGACTTGGACACACGCTTGATTTTTTTTTTTTTTAGGAGCTTGGAATTTGAACTTGGGTTTCCAGAGAAGAAACACTGAGGCACAAAAGATAGACTTGTGCAGCTCCTTCATGATGAAAGTAAAAAGCTGTTGAAACATCAGGTTTTTCACATTTTGTTATGAACTCAAACATGGGCCAGTTTTCATGGGAAAGTGTGCTCAAGCACCTGCACTTTTTTGTTTTTTGGAGCAAAACCAATCCATTTGCCATCGCTGCTTTCATAGATCTACAATATTTCAGATGCCTTCAGCAGATTTATATAGCTTGCCTGTTATCTAGGAACGGTTCTTCTCTAAGGCAGATCAATGGTCTTCATGAATTACACTAAGAACATAGCCTCTGCAATTGCTCTGACAGAATGTCAGCAAAGATTTGACAGGAGATTGTTTTTGAACATTAGAAGGGGTCTCTCTGTGCTGTTTCACTTCCACCAGTGATTGTCTCCTCTTTGGGTGAAATTCCCCTTTGAGCCAAGTCTGTGTCTGAGAAGTGTAACTTTCTTTTGCAAGAATATTTGTAGGACTTCTCTCCCTGCTCTTAAATTCAGTTCCGCTCATAAGAGCACTGATGCTTCTCATTTTATTTAGAGAGAACACAGACCAACACCCCTGATCGGAACACTACGGAAATGTGAGGAAGGGTTTCCATATCAAATCTGAGCCCAAAGCCACATTTTGCAAATGGCACCTAAAATAACCCTATTGGTGGAAACCAAAATTCAAGAGCAGAATGTTCTTTAATTTGGGGAGTTCAAAATCCTGCATGGAATGTTGTAGTTCAGTTTCCTCTATAGCTTATTATAGATACAACAGTTGCAATGCTATCTGAACTGGTCACATTTTGGACATATTTATGAATATACTAGCATCCTTTTGATGAAATACTATTGTCACCTCCCTGATAGAGATATGTCACCCACTCAACAGCTCAAGTTAACATGGTCTCGGTGTATTCTGGGGCACCCACAATTTTCTCTAACACCTCTAACGTTTTCAGAAAAACAAAGACCATATTCTACAAGGTGTCAGCTCCTTTTAAATGACAGCATCCTGCATTATCTGCAAATTAGTTTCTGACTGAGGACACGCAATACCAAATGCAGTATAAACAACTATTTTCCTATGGCTAACTTTCATTTCACTTAATTGGAAAATGCCATCATTTGCTTAATGGAAAAATTACAAAACCAAGCCAAATGAGGTAAGCACAAAACAGCACATTCATACCACAGCAACGTAGGTGTATTCATGAACATAAGATTTTTAGCTGCCTTACTCCAATGACACTAGTACAGTGATCAGCAATAGATTCATAAACAATTTTCTACTACACAAAACAGGATATAAAGAGGGGGAGAGAGCAACTTATTATTTGTTAATACACTCCATCAGCCAAACTCAGACCTACCATAGCAGATTTTTGTCCTGCTAAACCCCAGGGTTGTGAGTTTAATTCTTGAGGAGGCCATTTAGGGATCCGGGGCAAATCTGTCAGGGATGGTACTTGGTCCTGCCATGATGGCAGGGGACTGGACTCGATGATCTCTCAAGGTCCCTTCCAGTTCTAAGAGATAGATATATCTCCATATTAAAGTACCACTGTTAAGTTTGCATCACTACTTCTAGTTAAAAGGTGATCTTTGTAATTCCTAAAAATATGCATGCTTACATGTTTTAAAATGTGGTTTACCTCAGCAGGGTACAAGATAAAATTAACAAGTCAAATTTGGGGTCACGTAATGTAGGAGCTGCAGAAATATAAGTCATGGGGAAAATAGCTGGTTTCCAAAAGGTTTTTAGGTGGTTGATTTTTGTACACTGCTAGAGATCAAACTATTGACATTATGTGGGTCAAAGTGGTTTCAGATCTGTCCATTTTTACCCACGTACCAGTCATTTCTGTCCAAGTGAATCATCACACCATCCACTGGACCTTATGATGATTTACTTGGACAGAAATGACTGGTCTGTGCTCTGTCAGGACCAGGATGTGGGTGGTCACAACTAGTTAATAGGTCAGGAGCCCAGCCTAGTGGTCAAGACAGAAGTCTACAGCCAGGAGTCAGAGCCCAGAGTGAAAGCCAGAGTTAGAGGCCAGATACCAGAGCTAGCATAGATGGGAGGTTAACTCTGTGATGTCTGATACTGGCTGGTACTGGGGAAACTCTGGGAATGTCTAGACTACATGGCTCCATCGACGGAGCCATGTAGATAAGGTTTTATAGAGATAGGGAAATGAAGTGGTGATTTAAATAATCGCCACTTCATTTACACCAAAATGGCTGCTGTGCTGTGCCGATCAGCTATTTGGTGGCACAGTGCAGTAGTCTAGACACTTTGCAGTCGACAAGGGAAGCCCTTGTCAACCGCCCCGTTATGCCTCATGGAATGAGGTTTACTGGGGCGGAGCGTCCAGACTACCATGCTGTGCCGCAAAACAGCTGATCGGCACAGTGCAGCAGCCATTTTGATGTAAATGAAGCGC
Organism: Pelodiscus sinensis; assembly: GCF_052426305.1. Classification (NCBI taxonomy): domain Eukaryota; kingdom Metazoa; phylum Chordata; order Testudines; family Trionychidae; genus Pelodiscus; species Pelodiscus sinensis. Next base: position 203,913,643 of record NC_143053.1, read on the forward strand.
CAATTATTTAAATCGCTGCTTCATTTCCCTTTTTCAAGTACACTAATCTACATGGGTCCGTCAACGGAGCCATGTAGCCTAGATGTACCCTCACAGGTGGAAACAGGTTGAAGCTATATTTTTCAAAGAAGAACAGTCATCCTGAAGGTAACTCAAAAATCAGCAAAGATACTGCTCCAAAGATCTGACAGAGCCTTTCCATTCACCCATTAGTCTGCAGGTGATAGGTGGAGTAGATGAGGAACTCATTGTCAAAGGAAGCTGAGAAATTCCTGCAGAACTGAGAGATTATTCCAATCTGATACTGTTCCTGTTGGTAACCCATTGTAGCTGACAACATTTTCCAGAAAGAGGAGAGCTGTCTCCTATGCAGTAAAGTGGTGTGCCCATGGGATGAAATGTACCATTTTCGTTAAGAGATCTACACAACTAGGATTGCTGAATGTTGATTGCTGAGTATCCCTGGAAGCATGGCAGCTCTATAATGAAGTCCATTAAGATAGTAGAGGAAGGCAGCTGTATGGGTAAAGGCTGGAGAGAAGGGAATCTGAGTTAGCAAGATGGTGGGAGCTTGGAAGGACCATCTTTTTTCTTGGTAGTCTTCCCTTGCACCATCATTGATCTTCAGGAATAGGGTTGCCTATGGCTTCCAGGCCAAATGTGATTCCACCAAGGCCATTCATCTTTAATACAGTCATTGAGGTCACACTAGAAATGGTCACACTAGGCAGCCTCCTTCCATTTAGTTATCTACTTCCAAGCATTGAAACTTTACTGCATATTTGGCAACTGGACAGCATCCCAGCTGAAGTGTGGCTTTAGCCATGCACTTGTGATTTGGCTCATTGAAAGTCACTACCGTAGCTCTAATGAAGTCCTCAGATTGTTCCAGAAGTAAGCTTGAATTTTCCAAAGGTACATGTCTAAAGTACTCAGGTTGATAAACAATCCCACTCAAGCTTGGTCAGTGGTGTTCTACTGTGGGCAGAGCAGAAACAGGAGCCAACACTGACTTAGGATTCCATGAAATTTGTGACAATTGCCTTTAATTATTTTTCAGGCAGGAGGAGCTTGAGTTCGCACAGAGCAGGGGTTAGAGCTGAAGACAGCACAGCTTGAGTTTGCAAGACTGCATTCTGTATATGCAGAGCAGCAACCTGGGCCTGCAAACTCTGTCCAGTTCCTACCTTCTCCATTAGAGAGAGATTGGTCTTTGTGGAATCCAGGCTCACTATATTAGCTTTAGTTCACTTATGGGGCTGCTCAGCCTGTCAGTGACCAGCACATGGACAACCATGCCTTGTGGTCAGAGCAGGAGTGAGTAGCCAGTTCATAATGGCTCACAAAAAGAGATACCAATTTCTTCTAAAAGGATTGTGTCCTGTCAGAGGATATGTCTAGACTGTGAGGATCTTTTTCTGATACTTTTGTCAGAAGAGGCTTTTCTGAAATTTGGCCCATCTAGACTGGGCCAAGTTTTGGGGGAAAAAAACTCTTTTGAAAGCCCCCTTCTTCCTAATGGAACAAGGAATACAAGGGCTTCCGAAAGAGTGCATTTGCTCTTCTTCAAAAAAAAGCAGAAGAGCAAATGCGTTCCCTGGACACGGCAGAGTTTTTTCAGAATACCTCCGGTATCACAAAAAACCCACAGTCTAGCCATACCCATAGAGTCCTGTCAAGACTAAGCATTTCTTTTTGCTTGTAAGGATTCATTTGCGGAAGGGAGGGAAGTTGGTTGAATCAAGCATGATAAAAAAGAGAACATGATATTAAAGACACATGGGTCTTCAAGACATTCAGGGACAGGTTCTTGAAGAGAGAATCTATTTTGCATGCCACTTACTCAGAAATGTCTATTCAGAACAACTTGTGGTAATTCTGGTAACACCAAGAATGAATTCTGGTGTAAGAAAATGCCAGTGTCCTGTTCTGTACTTCCTGTGTTTCTCCTTTGCTACTTTCATACAATGGTAGTTATGAAATAAAGCAATAGAATCTCCTGAAACCTAGTTCTCTTGCCTTTTTTTCAGTCAGACCACAGAGGTCTGTATACTTAGTAATCCTTAAATTACAGCCTCAAAACAGAACCAGACCACATCTTGCAGTTGTCATTGGCACGAACACACATGGTAGAATTTTATCAAGTGCTAAAGATATACCAGGTTTCTGTTGTCTACCATCTTATGTCCACCAAGGACAAAATCCTATTTGGTTTCTGTTATTAGACATGTTAATTTAAATTGGATCATTCAATTGAATGAGCAGGGTTTGCCTCCAAACTGCATAGGAAAGAGAAAACAGTGTCCCAGGTAGAAAGGACATGCATGCAGTTCTTTCCTGCCTGGTACTCCTTGTTCACACAGCAATGACATAGAACCGCTCTTGCCTGAACCACTCACTAACTCCTGTTTTAGAGAAAGGCCTTCTTTAGAGGCCTGTATCTGCTGACTACAAGCAGCAAGCTGGCTGCCTTCAAAAATCCGTAAGCCTAAATTGAAGCCATTTAAAGACACTGCACATGTTTTTATTCAATAAGCAGATGTCAGCAGATAATTTAGGACAAATGTATTAGACAAACACCGGAAAATGTGCACATCCATAGGTTTTTGTGTGCTAGAAGTTGTTGGAAATTATCTCGCTGAAGCACAAGTTTGGCTCCAAAGCACAACAGTAAGGGGATGTTAATTCCAGTCTCTGATTTTACTGTAGAGGTTAAATAATCTCCAGACACCTTCCACTCTAGGGGTCAGACTCTACACTCTGTGTAAATACAAAGATTACTCCATTTAATTCAGTGAGGTGACTCCTGTGAAAGTGAGATCTGGCCAGAAGTGAAAAGAATTTTCCTCTCTCTTGCAATAGTACAAAGAAAGCCAGCTCCTCAGTGGAGCTCTTCTGTGAAGTCCAAAGAGTGGTCCTAGATTAGAGGATACATTTAAATAAATCAGATATCCCAGGACATAGGGAATACAAGGTGTTTACTTTTGCCATGATCAAATTTGCAGCTTGTGTAAATCAGCATAGCTCTATTTAAATCAGAGCCTTACGGCCTGATTCATCATTGTATTGCCCTTGGTGTAGTCATTTGGACCAATGCAATTGGAGAGCAGTGGGGGGTATAAAATGCTATCACTGGTATAAGAGCAGCTGTTTGATTTGGTTGTGTTTTATGCTCACTTTGCATCATAACAATGCAAGATACAGGTTGTTTTTCCTTGCAATGCTTGTGCCAAAGAACGAACCACAGTGTTTGTTCTTGCTTCTCTCGAGCTTACGATCCCAAACCCACCTTTTAAAGGCTTGAGTTGTCCTTGTGTATTAAAAGTTGTCAAGTCAAGAAAGGCTTGATCTTGATTCATCTGATTACATGGCCCAAAGGCTCAGCTTCCACAAGTTCTGCACTTTGGAACTGTTGATTTCATTATGACACCATCAGCCACTTTATGGGCTGGACCCTGAACTGTCCTGAGCTCAGGATCTGCAAAACTGAGAGGGTGTTAGCAGAGGTGGCTCTGTAAGGCATTTTCACCTCACACTATCTGGAAGTTGGGGATTGAACTAGTCCCAGATACATGCGTAATAAGCCAGATATTTATTCTAACTTTCTCTGTAAAAAATGTTCCAACTCACAATTACTTGAATGCATCGTGCTCCAGCTATTCTTTCTCCTCTTGACGCCAGCTGAGGGTTCCCAGATGCAGTCGTGGCTGCCTAATTAAACCTTCTTTAAGTTGCTTTTGTGCCTCTCCAGTAAAGGGAATTTAACTATGGTTAAGGATTTTACATATTTTCTTGTCTCATATGCACACTGACAGCTCATTGATTGTTTCAGCTCACATTTCCCTCATCAGAGCCAATCCAGACTTCTTGTGTGTTATTTACGCTTTGTTTAAACACTAGATGTTCTTCATTGCCTCTGTCTCTGTTTATTGGGGTAGACTATCTGACGTGGCTGTTCTGGCCTTTTTTTCACCACCTGCAAAATGCAATAAAAGGGCCATGGATCTGCCAAGTTAAATTCCCCAGGTGGAGGAGCATGCTCCATTGTGGTAAAACTAGCTGAGTTAGCGCTCACAACACAAGACAGAGAGAGTGTTAGAGGAGGAAGAGAGCTCTGCTGTGCCAGTTCACAGACACTGGGATGATAGCCAGCTGTTGTAAATTAGAACATGTTGGGAGTTCTTTTAACTTATGCTGGAGGTAGGGAAGCTTGAGTCTAGAGTGGACATGACCGGCTCTCCAATTATCTCACTCCTCTCATGCACCAAGGGGATCCTTGTCACAGGAGAGAATTGATCCAGAATACAGATAAATCAGGAGTTGCTTCAGAACTGGAATGAATATTGGCAGAAATTCTACCCTCTCCCCCACCCACCTCTTATTAATTCATTTCTAAACAGAAGAAAGATATGGGACTCATGGGAAAAGAAAATGGAATTAGATCTTAGTCTTACAATTTGGCAATAATTTTACAATGCTTAGAGAGGGGTTCTACGCTGAATCCTGACTGTCAAAATAGCACTGCTGAGTTCTAATAGTTATTGTCTCACTGAGAGTACGTCTAGACTGTAGGGGTTTCCCGGGATACCTTGGTATCTGAGGTATCCCAGAAAAACGTTGCCAGATCCAGGGAATGCATTTGCTCTTCAGCGTTTTTTTTGCAGAAGAGCAAACGTGCTCTTTCGGAAGCCCTGTCTTCCTCGTTTTACGAGGAAGAAGGGATCTTATGAAAGAGGGGGATTTTCCAAAATCTGGCCCAGAGTAGATGGGCCAAATTTCAGAAAAGCCTCTTCCAAAAAAAGTATCATTTTGGCATTTTGTGTGCCTTTTTCCGAAAACAGGGGGGGGGGGGGGGAGTAGTGTAGTCTTAGCCTGAGTCTCTTACAGATCTAGTCAGGGTACATCTAATAATTTGTACATTACAGTATTAGCCTTCCATCAGAGTTATGTTTATAAGTGAGTCCATATTAAGAAGACAGTAGGATTCCAGAGGGGAAGGTTGTTATGCATGACAAGTGCCTTTCTGTGTGCAACTCTTGCAGTTCTTAACTAAAGAGAGAACACCATTTACCTTGCAGGATCTTTATAGTGGATATCGTAAGAGAGAAAGAAGGAACCCAGCTTGACTCTCAGAACCCAGCTTGAGTTTTCAAGGCTCACGGTTACAAAAAAACCCCATCTCTTTACGTAGAAAGTGTGGACATTTAATATTGACTCTGTGAGCTATAAGAACATGGAATCCTATGGTGAAATTTGTATGGTCACTTTTCAGAATGGAATTGCAGTTTACAACTTCGTAAGATTTCCATGAATTCAGGAATAGAGGAGGGCTTTTCTAGTATATCTGTCATGCAGAGATCTCAGAACACTTTATAAACTTCAGTTAGTCTTGCACTTTCTCAACCTACCTTTGTTTCAGTTTGCAGATGGAAAGATGTGTACACTAACTTGCCAAAGGTCACTCTGCAGAGCAGCAAAATAGTCACAACTAAAACCAGGTGTGCCATCTACCAGACCCGTGTTCCAACCATTAGCAACACTCTCACCCTGCATATAAATAGCCTTTTAAGAAGTAAGTTAGTTACTCACTGGCATGGTAATTAATGTTAGGCACACAGTCCAACCATTTACTTGCTACACCTTCTTTTTTTCCCTTTGTCTCCCCCTTTACCCTCTTTTTAAGTAGGAACATCTGTTTTCATGTTTCTTGCCTTGTGATGGGATTATAATGGAGAACAGATAACTGGTACAGAAAAGAGGAGCTGGAAATTGGACAGCTGTGCCTTGTACTTGGAAAAGAATGCTTTCTATGTTTTTTGCTTGGGCTAACTAACTGAAGCCTTACAAGTATACCACATAAATGGTACACAAAGCTTTTAAGAATGCAGCCTTTCATTTCTACTTTGGAAATTAAATATTCATGCAATGGATTACTCTTCTCCAAATTAAACTCTCTGGAGTAATCCTTCACAATTTCAAGTCACAACTAAATTATCTCACTGTGAATTCAGTAACACTTATTTCCCTATGGTATCAATTTCCAGCTATTCAATAACATTAAGAGGAAATAATTATAGGGAAGTTACATAAGTACATACCCAAGAGGTCTTAAATGATTGTGATGATTAGAATGGAAAGAAAAGCTAACAGTAAACCAAAGAGTGTCCAACTTTGATGAAAAGATTTTATAGTTCCAATTATTTTAATCCTATTCAAAAAACTCCTTAGCAATTTTGGTTTGACTGTTATGATGAAAGTAAACCATTAATCAAGACTTCCACATTTACAGTGACATATATCTAAGTAATAATACGAAGAATAAAAGCAAAATAGTATAGCACTTTATTGTCATATTTTTATCTCATAACTATTTTGTGAGATCTTTAAAACAAGTTTTCGTCCTCAGTATCATCTCCTCTTGTGTTTTTCTGCACGTATTTTAGTAAATGAAGTTTCTTTGGGGAATGTTTGCAAGTACAGTGGATTTGAAAGAAGTATGACAGAAGACATTTAAATAAAACCTTATAATTTATTATTAATAGTCTTTTGATTATAAATATTATATTAATCTAGTCCAAGAGCAGAATCATGCCATGTGACCTATGGAGTCAGTCAACACAACACGAATTTTGTATGTCCAATACTTAATATTTCATTGAATTGCTCATGAATATACAAGCCAAAAACTAGGTAAAGACACTATTCGTGGATCAGTTCTAGTGCTAAACCAATCTGGGGAAATCACAATCTGTTTGTAGATAATACATTCTGAATTATTTGCCAAGATCTACTTCATTTATGGAATCCCTCATTCATAAAAATCAAAGGGTGCATCTACACAGCACCTTTCCCTTGAAATAAGCACAAAATGCGAAGCTTATTTCAATGTTATTTCAAAAATAGCTTATTTCAAAATTTGACGCTGTCTACACAGTGCCAAATTTTGAAATAAGGTATTATTCTAAAATGTCCCTTATTCCTCATGCAATGAGGTTTACGGGAATGTCAGAACAGTGAGCCTGTTATATTTTTCTTAATTCTCAGAATAGCTAGTTCGGGATACCGGAGGTAACCTGAAATAGCTCCGCTGTGTAGACATAGCCAAACTGATGGAACAGACATCCTTTTGTTGGTAAAAGTGGGAGATTCTGGAATAGGAAATATTTCCTCCTTCACAGCAGAAGAAAGTTGCTTACCGAGATGAAAGAAAAAGAGTTATCTCTGCTAAGTACAGAGGCTGCTCAGGTTGTCTGCAGGCAAATGAACAGAGAGCAGACCCCCATCTAGGAAGCATCTGTGGGCTTGTGCTGAGGGGTACTCCACTGAGGGGAAATAGGGAAGGATTGTTTTAAGAGGATTGGAAATAATACAGAGAAGTTTCCATTGGGGAAAATATAAAAGTCCTGGGAGAACATACAAACAACTGGATGTGCCTGCCTAGCACAAGGCGGAGTTATTGTTGTTAGCGAATGATTGTTCTTTGGCTGTCATTTGAGGGCACCATGAATTTATGATAGGTTAAAGAAGAATTATTATTGGCCACAGATACAGAAGATTATAGGAGCCTATTGTATGACTTGTGAATTATGTCAAAAAGATAAAGAGACATGATGAACCCCAAGAAGTCTCTGTTCTTTCCTTGCCTGTGACACAAGAGGCATTTTATAGAGTACCAATGGACACTGTAGCGCTTAGTCTCATTTGCATGCCTAATGAGCTGCCATTGTTGCAGAAGAGGCTTTTGTGCCAGCAGGAGCTATCTACACTGCCCCTTCTTGCATAACAAAAACCCTCTTGCACAATGCCATTCTTCCTGAAAAGTAATTGGCGTAACGGCATTGCGCAAGAGGATTTTTATCGCGCAAGAAGGGGCAGTGTAGACGGCTCCTTCTGGCACAAGAGCCTCTTCTGCAAAAATGGGAGCTCATTAGGTATGCAAATGAGGCTCAGCAATATTCCACACAGCCTCATTTACATATTTCTGGCACAAGAAGCTGTGAGTGTAAACATAGCCCAAGAGAACTCTCTCTTCAGATCAATAACTTCTTCCTCTGCAAGAAGAGGCACCTATGTAGGTAGGAGAATCTCTCCTGCCAACATAGCACTGACTGCGCTGGGGCTTAGGTCAGTATAATTTATATAATTCAGGGGTGTGGATGAATAATTCACACCCCTGTAATCTCTACCCTGAGCCAGCAAGGGAACCTCTCTCAGCCCTCCCTGATTGGAAAGCTTTGTAGTGTCCCTCCTTCTGGAGTGGGTGCATTCTTATTCTTGCTTTGAGTTCCAGAGATAGTTCCTCCTGCCAGCAGTTTCTGCTTTCAAAGAGGACCCCTCCTAACCAGATTCCTTGAAAAGCTTGTTCTTGCCTATCCATCCCTAGAGCTTATTCTCCCTCTGTTTGGCACATGCACATGTGCATGTGCATCCCTGCACCCCTCTCCTACAGCACCAGCACTTTTGTAAGGCCCATTGACACCAATGGATCACTAGAGTTAGGTAGATCTTCACCACAATCTATTTTGACCACTGAATGCTCCGTATTTATTCAGTAAAGCAGAGACCCCATGTGGAAGCTCTAGCAAGTTGATTAGTTATCTCATCAGTACTGTCACGTGGAGGGAAAGTCAGCTGTTTTTCAGTGAGTGCAGATTAGCAGAATATGTAAGTAATAGGCTGACTCCAACCCAACTTTAAAAATAATCAACTCTCAGGCTAGTCTGTGCTAACCAATCCCTCTCATTTGTACTCAGCATTAGCTAGGTCATCTCATTAGGCAGGAAACATTCTCACCAATGTATACAACCACAGCTGGCTTTCCCAATTACAACTTCTTTCACTTGGCTCTACAGGAGAAAAGCCTTGTGCCTAAACAATATCCTCTTTTGTCAAGGGTTAATGTTTGCAAGAGGATTCTTCATGTCCACCTAAAGTTCTTCTGGCTTCCTAGAGTGAGATTTTCAGAAACACTTAACTGGGATTAACTCTGCTCCTATAAAGGTCAATAAGTATGTTTGTTAGCAATGTGGAATATTAGAACAGTTTGTCTTGATTCTAAATGGCCTCGTTGTGGAATTCTATTGTTCATTTTCTCTTCATGGCATTTACAGTCTAAGAGTGCTGTTGAGCTGTGTGGTTTACAATCTGTAATGAATGCAGTTAGAGATTTGGCAGTGAAATGTCATTATGATGTTAAATAAAAACCTGCCACTTCAACTACCTACAAATAATATAGCAAATTATTTTCTGCATTAATGTAAACACAAAGAAAATATGTATACAACTTCTGGCCAGAAGTATGAAGAAATAATTTACTATGATAGCTGATGCTGCATCCGTTAGCTTTTAACATGCACTTTAAGTAAGCCTCTATTTATAACTTGTATGTGAGCATGAGTAGTTCCCTCCTGTATTTGCCATCTGGAAGGAAGACACGTTGTGTAGTGGATATAGTTCCTGCTTCAAGTCTTTTCAGAGAGAAGCTATGCAATTAGTGCCTGCCATTGGGCAATATATTGCATTGACAAGAGACTAAGTAGTACAAACATAAGAACAGCTATACTGGGTCAGACTATCTAGCCTAGTATTTTATCTTCAGACAGTAGCCAATTCCCGATGCTTCAGAAGGAATGAAAAGAACATGGCAATTACAGAGTATTCAACACTCTGCTGTCCAGTCCCAGTGTCTGGCAGTCAGAGGGTTATCCAATTCAGCTGATAGCTATAGGTGGACATCCAAGCACTTATCTAAATTCTCTTTTGAATGATCCAGGTATACTTTTGACCTTCACAATATTCCCTGGCAACATGTTCCACAAGTTGACTGTATATTATATGAAAAAAATACTTCCTTTTGTTTGTTTTTAAACCTATATTTCATGGGGTGACTCTTGATTCTTGTGCAGTGTGAAGGGGTGAATAGCCTTCCTCACTTTTCACTCACCTTTCATGATTTTATAGACCTCTATCACATTGCCCCAAATCATCTCTTTTACAAGCTGAAGCTCTTTTTAATCTCATCTCATATGGAACAGCTTCCATCATCTTAATTATTTTTGTTGCCCTTCTCTGAATCTTTTCCATTTTGAATATATCTTTTCTGAACTGGGGTAGCCAGAAATGTACCCAGTATTCAAAGCATGGACATAGCATGGATTTATATAGTGGCATTATGATATTTACTCTTTTATTAGTTGACTCTTTTCTGATGATTCCTAACGTTGCTAGCTTTTTGAACTGCTGCTGACCATTGAGTGACTGTTTTCACAGAACTATCCATAATGACTTTGCAGTCTCTTGGGGTGTGTCCAGACTCCATGCCTCCGTCGACGGCGGCATGTAGATTAGCCAGATCGGAAGAGGGAAATGAAGCCGCGATTAAAATAATCGCGGCTTCATTTAAATTTAAATGGCTGCCCCGATCTGCCGATCAGCTGTTTGTCGGCAGATCGGGAGAGTCTGGACGCGATGCCCCGACAAAGAAGCCTTTCTTCATCGACACAGGTAAGCCTCGTGAAACCAGGTTTACCTGTGTCGATGAAGAAAGGCTTCTTTGTCGGGGCATCGCGTCCAGACTCTCCCGATCTGCCGACAAACAGCTGATCGGCAGATCGGGGCAGCCATTTAAATTTAAATGAAGCCGCGATTATTTTAATCGCGGCTTCATTTCCCTCTTCCGATCTGGCTAATCTACATGCCTCCGTCGACGGAGGCATGGAGTCTGGACACAGCCTTGAGTAGTAACAACTAATTTAGACTGGACAGCAGTGGCGGCCCATCAATACAGGCAAACTAGGCGGTCACCTAGGGCACCAAGATAAACGGCCATTGAGGGCTTTGGAGGCGGCAGAAGATCACACGTTTCACCTAGGGCGCCAGTTGACGGCAGCTCATCTAGAGCTGCTCCTGCTGGACAGTGGGGATTTTTTAGGTACTATGGAAACCATGTCTTTCTATATGTATTATTCTGCATTTATCAACATTGAATTTAATCTGCACTTTGCTGCCCACTCATCCACTTTTGTGAGATACTTTTGTAACACTTTGTTATCTGCTTGGACTTACCTATCTTGAGAAATTGAATGTCTATAAACTTTGCCACCTCCACCATTTACCTCCTTTTCAACATCATGTATAAGTACGTTGAACAGCACTAGTCCCAATATACACATCTGGGGGACCTCACCCCCCAAATTTGCCTCTCTTAATTGTGAAGACTGACAGTTTATCCCTACCCATTATTTCCTGATTTTTTTTTTAAACCGTTTACTGCTCACTGAGAGGATCTTCCTTCATATCCCATGACATTTTATTTTGCTTAAGATATGTTGATGTGGCACCTTGTCAAAGACTTTCTGAAAGTCCAAGTACACAAGGATTCTCGGACAGGAGGTGGAGACCCCTCAGGGAGTTGTGAGGTTACTTCATGGTTACTACAGGGAGTTGCAAGGTTACAAACTGTCAACCTCCTCCCCAGACCCTGCTTTGCCTCCAGCATTTTGAATGGTGTTAAATATATAAAAAGTGTTTTAATTTATAAGGGGGTTTATACTTGGAGGCTTGCTCTGTAAAGGGGGTTATTAGTACAAAAGTTTGAGGACCATTGGAACTCTTGTCCATGTACTCTCTGACTTCCCCCTCCCCAAAGAATTCTAATAGATTGATGAGGCATGATATCCCTTTACAAATGCCATGCTGAATTCTCTCCAACATAGTGCATTCATTCTTGATTCTGTTCTTTACTATAGTTTCAAACAATTTGTATGGTACTGAAGCTAGACATACTGGCTGGTAATTGCTAAGATTACCCTTGGAGCTTTTTTTAAAATCAGCATTACAGTCATCTGGTGCAGAGGCTGACATAAGCAACAAGAGTACATTGCCAGAGTTAGGAGTTCTCCAATTTCATATTTGAATTTCTTAAGAACTCTTGGATGAACACTATTTAGTCCTGCTGACTTATTGATAAAACAAACAATAATGTCTTCTAAACCACCTCTTATTAAACCCACACAATGGAACAGTTTCTCAGATTTATCACTTAAAAAAAGGACTTAGGTGTAGGAACCTCCTTTGCACCATCTGCAATGAAGATGGATAAAAAGAAATTCATTGAATTTCTGATATACTTAAAAACTAAGCAACAAAATGTTGTGTGTGGCTTTTGCTAGTTGATCTTAATTCTTTTTTAGCCTGCCTAATTATACTTTTAAATTTGATTTTTCAGAGTTTATGCTCCTTTCTATTTTCCTAAGTAGGATTTGTCTTCCAGTTTTTAAAAGATGCCTTTTTTTGCTTTTAACCATGTCTTTTATTTTGTTATTTAGCCATAGTAGCATTTTTATGGTCCTCTTTTTTTATTTTCTTTTTTTTATTCAGGTTATAAATTTCATCTGAACCACTATTAGGTTTTCAGGGTAGCCGAGTTAGTCTGTAACTGGAAAAACTTAAACAATGAATAGTCTAGCAGCACCTTAAAGACTAACAAAACACGTAGATGGTATCATGAGCTTTCATGGGTACAACTTGAAGTGGGTTGTACCTCCAAAAGCTCATGATACCACTTACATGTTTTGTTAGTCTTTCGGGTGCTGCTAGACTGTTCGTTGTTTTTAAAATTTCTCTATTAGGATGTTTTTTTATCCAACATGCAAGTATTTCATTTGTGACTAAATTTCTTTTAATTTCTGTTTAACTAGCTCTTTCACTTGTGTAGGTCCCCTTTTTGAAGTTAAATGTTTCTCTGATATTCTTTTCCCACCCCCATCACATTTTATTTTATTTCAGTTACTATTAGTGAACAGTTCGGCTAGATTCACCCCTGGGAGTACTTCAGACTAAAAGTGACTTTAGGCATATCCAAGCCTTGACACACACAATGGTGAGTGATACCTAACTATCAGTGTCACAGAGGCTACTTGCTTGAATCTCTGAGAAATGGCATCTCAACAAATGGAACCAGGAAAGCAACAAGGAAATGTGACTCATACTTTTTCTTCCTTTCAGTAATGGGGGCAGAAGAATATGCTTTATGTACTAGCTAGCCATCAACAAGTGGTAACATTCTATTATCCAAGGAAGTCTTGTGTTTCCAGCCCCCTCCTTCCAGCAAACGCTTATCTCTGTTTCTAAAAAGGCATTATTTTGTGCTCCTTGTGGATTATTTGAATGGCATGGTATATATACTAGCCTTGTCTAGACTAGATCACTCACACACCTCCTTCAGCTCTCCCTGCTACAAGTTCAGGTCCACTGGTGTTAATAATGGTAGGAACATACCTTGAGACATGCGGGACTTAATATTCTGAGGTGCAGAGGATCTCCAGGTCTTAACAGCTGCCCTCTACACTCTCTGCACTTCTGAAACATCAGGCCACAGGCATTTCAGATTGCTCACCCACAAATTTAAAAGCCCTCTTTGAAAATATGGACCAGTGCGCATCCTCTTTCAAGATACAGCCTGGGTAATAAAAAAAGAGTCTCTGGTTTCCAGGTTATCCACACCATTTATTAACCACAGGACTTACTAGCTCCATATTTTTCATATAAATGTCAGTAACCAATAATGTGGGCAAGAAGTAAAATGACCCATCCTCCATTGTGTTAATCAAGTGTCATTTTTATTTTCACTTTAAAATGTATCTCAAAACATACACAGTTAAAAACAAGGTAATTGGAGAGAGGATTTGACAGAGGAGAAAAATATTCAGTTTAGATTTGATACGATTAAAAAATTCAGGGGCGAAATACAGAAAGTCTGTTCCAGTGATGGGAACTGATGACATGTGAGTGTCTAACTTTATTAGCATCAGTGAAGATGATTTCTGTTGAAGAGAGAGAAACAAATTCAGGCCTGAGTAAAGCTAGAATTAAAAACAGAGAAAAGGTCTCAACTGGCTCTTTTGGTAGGAATTCAGCCATGATTTGTGGTTTATGGTGGAGAGGGAGGACTGGATGCAATTAGAGCTGGAAATGCACCTGTTCATCAAACACTAAACTTGCTCATAGCAGAGATGTGTGCATAGGCAGTTCAGCATATTCTATTCAGAGTTTATTGACGTAGTTAAAAGGGAGTAAACAAAACATATACCTTTCTGCACTTATACCAAGTTATGCACATCCCATAAAACACACTGATCCTGAAGAAACTGCAAAGGAGTTTATTGTGAATGCCCTTGTACAGTTAAAAGAAAATTTTATGAACTGCCTATGTGGCTGTAAAACTCATGTTAATGATGGGGTGCTCTTTGTCCCCTTTTAGCACCTAGTGTTCTGATACTGATCCCAGGTTTGGTCACAGAGTTCAATAAGTAAAATGTACTTGTGCTACCAGAACTGCTTGTTCAATTGAAAGAATAATCTCTCCAGCGAGCTGAGACCTGTAATTGGCAGATTGAACAGGGCCCAAGACAAATGTGCAGAAAATATTCTGCCTGTCATTGCTTTGTACGCTTAGCTTGCACCAAAGTACAATAAATTCTGATTTTTACAGGGCACTCGAAGGATACCCAAGATTTTCATAAAACCAAGGACTGAAATAATCAGGAGTTTCAGTCCTGTAGAGATGCTAAAATCCATGAGGTGCCTACCAGGTGTCACAGGCACAATCCTAAAAGAGTTCCACAGAAAATTAGTTTCAGAGCTGCAGAATTTAAGAAAGTTCAGACTATGAAAAGACATACAAACTCACTAGTTTCACTAGAAAACTGAGATGACATCTTGGTCGTATGATGTTTAGTTTCTTCTCTTTCACCAATTTGTGTAATAGAACTGTAAAGAAGGGTTGAGTGTTTACCACAGAGGCAAAATTCCACTAGGGGTGGGGAATAGTTATACTAGTAAAACTGAGAACAGAATAGGGAAGTAAACTTCATTTAATTGGTAAATCAGTTAAACATTATTGTGTAACCAGTTAACTGCTACATTGTATATCCATTTTGTGCCCACTTTATACAAGTGATGATGCCCAGTTCAAGACAGTGCAGAATCATGCCCTGAACATGTCCCATGCTGCCAGGCATCTCCTTTGAGTTTCTGCTTCAGCGTTTAAAGGCCAAAATGCCACTTACTGTTTATAAATGTTGTCTATTGATGGTACCTGGGTTGCAATTTTAGTCCTTAAAACATAAATATTTAGCTTTCCACTGTGTTAACCATACAATGCTTAAGCAGCTTGTGCATGAAATGCAAGGCTTGTAAAAAAATAAGATGTATCCTTAAAGAAACACTGAAGAGACAAAAACCATTTTGAACTAAACTATTTAAACAACTTACCTTTGAGGGTTTACTATTATGGGAAACCAGCCAAGGTTCATTTAAAAAAATTCTATTACATTTCTCAGCTAGAGAAACTGAGGAAGTTATTGCTCAGAGCTAAATGGCTTCACAGAGTAAGCTATTATATTGTGAACATAGAATACACTTTCTGAAACGGTGGTAGAGATGGCTCAAACTACATGCATTGGCATGACTTTAAAATGTGCACGTGCATTTGGAAGCATTAGACCACTTTGCGCTCTGAACTTGAGTTTTGCTTAGAGACTTTTAAAAGCCTGAATCCAAGGCTATGTCTAGACTACATTCCTCTCTTGAAAGAGGACTGCAAATGAAGCAGATCTAAAATTCAAATGAAGCGCGGATTTGCAAATCTCACGCTCCATTTGCATAATCGCAAGAGCACTTTTTCGAAAACACCCTGAAGTCTAGACGGGGTTCTTTCAGGGGAAAAAAAAAACTTTCAAAAGAACCTGTACTCCTCATTTTTTCAGGAGTACAGGTTCTTTCAAAAAAGGGTTGTTGTTTTTTTCCGAAAGAACCCAGTCTAGACTGTGGGATTTGTTTGGGTTTTTTTTTTTGAAAAACCCTTTTTCGAAAAAGCACTCTTGCATGATTATGCAAATGAGCATGAGATTTGCAAATTCGCGCTTCATTTGAATTTTAGAGCTGCTTCATTTGCATTCCTCTTTCAAGGGAGGAATGCAGTCTAGACGAGTTCTAACTGTGGATATACGATGAAATTCCAATCAAAAGCTGAACTAATAATAAGGAATTACACTAAAATGCATGGTGTGTGTTGGTTTATTACCCCATCAGGTATACATAATGTTCAAGGGCCAAATTCTATCCTAAAGTGACTATGCCCAGCACCTGCTGAAGTCAGTGTAATCAGCTTGCCTGCATTCTGTGGTCAGATTTGACAAGGAAAGAAGCAAAAACGTGTGCATGGCATTTATAGAAGCATTTATTTGCAAAGATTATTCACTTCTATTATAAACCCAGACATTTAGGACTATTAAAATGATTTGTGTGAGAGAGACTGAAAAATCCTGGCTCCATTGAAGTCAGCAGCAGAACCATCAGGGGTCTAGCTTGAGGTCAGAATTTCATCCATTGCAAGGCTCCATATTTAATGTCAGTGACATCCAGAGAGGATGTGCTCATCTTACAAATCAAAACATGATTTTTCTAACTGCCAGCTCAGTCAACTCAACCATATCTGAAATACAAGCTGTGTTCTTCTCTGCTCCTTACATCATTTCTGGTCAAAGAATCTGAAATCAGAATTCATCTCACAATTTTGCTGATACATGAGGCAGATAAAAGTCCAGTTTGTTCTTGCAAAAGTGTCTTAGTACTACATTGTTAACATAGCACATTTGGCAGTAAAAGTAAACAGACACAATTTAACAACCTCAGAGACTGAGACAAATATCACTGTTTGGAAGTCAAACAGGCAAGATTTTCAGTGGTGTAAATGTGTGTGATTGTGTCACACTATAAAATCCAGGGTCAACAAGCCTGTATTTAGCCTTACTGCTGTAGCTATTCCAACTTACAATCTGTCCAATGGGAGTCTTTCCACAGCCTTCAGAGTACATCTACACTACAGAGAAAAATCAAAGTTGCCACTGTTGATCTTCCAAGGTTCAAGTTAGCAGTCTAGTTGAAACAGAAACAAAATACAGGACTATTGGTAACACTTTAAAGACTAACAAGATGGTTTATTAGGTGATGAGCTTTCGTGGGCCAGACCCACTTCCTCAGATCAAATAGTGGAAGAAAATTGTCACAACCATATATACCACAGGATACAATTTAAAAAAATGAACACATGAAAAGGACAAATCAAATTTCAGAACAGATGGGGGATGGGGGGAGGTAAATGTCTGTGAGCTAATGATATTAGAGGTGATAATTGGGGAAGCTATCTTTGTAATGGGTAAGGTAATTAGATTCCTTATTCAGACTCAGGTGTAAAGTGTCAAATTTAAGCATGAATAACAGTTCAGAGGATTCTCTTTCAAGTGCAGTCTTAAAAGGCTTTTGAAGCGGGATGCAGGTAATTAAGTCGTTGAGACAATGTCCTTTCTGGTTGAAATGGCAAGAAACGGTTTTTTCTTTGTGATGCTGTCTAATATCTGTTTTGTGGGCATTGATCCTTTGGCGAAGAAGTTGAAACAGCTAATTTGAACTGAGAGGGGCACTCTGGTCAATGCTGGTAACCCTGCTTTCACAAGGAGTAAGGGAAGTCAAAGGAAGAGTGTTCTTCCTTCGACTTTCTGCAGTGTGGATAGCGCCAAAAGCCAAGTTAAGCTACTTCAGCTTCAACTATGCAATTAATGTAGCTGAAGTTGCGTATCTTAATTCGACTTTGTCCTGTAGTGCAGACATATTCTCAGTGAGCTATTGGTCAAGCCCATAATTCCTGATGCCAAGAATATTACTTGCAAGTAGTGTCAGGTAATAAGACACTAGTAAAAGTCTTACATGACTTCTGGTCATGAAGACTCTGTTCCAAAGACTTCTTTAGAGATCATAAGTCCTGATCAAATACGTTAAGTACGAAGCTGACTTTTTCAGAAAACAATCGTTCTTTAGAGGGACTAAAGTAGTACGTCCATGTATTGGTAGATATAAGCATCCTCTAGATACCAAGGTGTCTCTGAGGGACCTTTGTATTGTTTACTGAACAGAGATGGAGGATTGGAAATAACAGATGAGCAACATGATGATAAATGAGTCAAAAATATGAAATCCAGAAGAAAGACCAGACTGAATCCTGCCATTTTTCATGGTTTGGAGATTAGGAAGAATTTTTCTCAGATAGTTCTATAAATGTCTGTGGGTTATGCTTATTTAAACCACTGGAGGATCTGGTCCTGGACTTCTTTGGAGATCATAAAGTGAAGGGTATCTTAAAGAAGTCATGTAAGACTTTTACTAGTGTCTTAATACCTGATACTAGTTGAAAGTAAGTAAACAGAGTAAACAAAAACAACCAGTTCATTTTCAGCCCACCGACACAAACAAGAGCAACAGTTTGGTCATGGATAAGTCCAGTTAGAAAATGACATTTTGCATTCCATAGGGAATTCTGACATGTCAAAATTTGTTTTTATACTAACTGGAACAAAGTCAAAATATTGACATTTACCATAGAATAGAAATGTCAAGTTTTTTATAACATTGTGGCCCTACCAACATCCCTATGTAAGAGGGCAAGGGAATCACTGGTATCTGGTGGGGAGTTTCAGCCGGTCTGACCAGTTCAATGTGCACCAATTCTAGTATAAAATTGTATTTGGCATACCTTAAATGATCTGTCACTGGAAAACTGATCACTACTATTTCTGTTTTGCATATATTCAGTAACTGCTGAGGGACCTCACAAATGTGGAGAAAACATGGAACTAAAACATGGTTACCAGACAAGCCTGGGAAGGGGGAAACAGGCTTTCCCGAGATAAGGATTAGCTGATGCCTCTAGCCAGGTGTCAGAGTCAATTCACAATCATATGTCAAGAAGCCATTCATTTGCATCACAGAGGGCAGAAACAAATAATTTTGCATTTAACATATCCCTTTAGGGGAAGGAACCAATATGGAACTTCCTTCACTAGCAGAATTCATGTCTCCTTTACAGCTTGAATAACTTCAGAAGAATCCATTTCAATGATTCACTGCCCAAGAAAGCTCGTGGAACCATCTACGTGTTCCGTTAGTCTATAAAGTGCTGCCAGACCATTTGCTTGCTGGCCTTTAAAAGAGAGGGTCAAAGAACCCTAGGATATATTTCACCTAGGAAGACAGTGGGAATCAGCCCCCTGTTCTTTTGTGTCAGGTCCTAACAGAAACAACAACCTTTGCAGGCCAAAGAGCAATTGGTAAGAGACACTATCTTAAGCAAGTACCTTGCTAGATTAAGTTTTAGATGTAGATTTTTAACTTTCATTTGCTTATAAACATCTCAGCCACGTCTAGACTGGCATGATTTTCCGGAAATGCTTTTAACGGAAAAGTTTTCCATTAAAAGCATTTTCGGAAAAGAGCGTCCGTGCCAATCTAGACGCACTTTTCCGCAAAAAAGCCCTGATCGCCATTTTCGCGATCGGGGCTTTTTTGCAGAAAACAAATCTGAGCTGTCTACACTGGCCCTTTAGCGCAAAAGGACTTTTGCCCGAACGGGAGCAGCATAGTATTTCCGCAAAAATACTGACAATCTTACATGAGATCGTCAGTGCTTTTGCAGAAATTCAAGCGGTCTACTTTTTCCGGAAAAACGGCTGATTTTCCGGAAAAACTGGCCAGTCTAGACACAGCCCTCTACTTTACCTCTTTTCCTTGGCATTGCTTAACCTATATCCTGTTGTTAAACTTGTTTTTATTTGAAAAAAAAAAAACCTAGTGCTGTATTTGAACTGAATTATCAGCTTCAGTCAATGTGACAAACTGCTAGTTGTAGTCCCTTTGAAAGGGGTAACAAGCCTTATTATTCCTCTGAATGGCCCAGGGAAGAACTGGATATTCAAAGCATTTGGTTCTGGGTAAAAAATCAGGAGTGGGAATGTGTTGGAGTCATCTGGCTAGTAGTAACCAAAGCTGGTGGATATGAGAGGGTGGCGGAGGTGTAAGAAGCAGGCTGGTGGAGTGAGTTATTGAACTATAGCTATTTAACATAGCCATGAAGTTTATACTGTCTGGCACATGTAAAAATGATCTGCAAACTCAACAACTACCGAAACCAGACTTGAAGGGATTCTCAATAGGGTGACTAAGCTCCTTATGACAAAGATAAGAAAAGTGCTTTTATTAGTGTGACTATCTACAAGTTCTTTAGAAAATGGGAGCTAGGAAAAAAATAAAATAACTTATTTCAGTGGAAAGAAACATGGATTTAATTATTTGTATTTACATTCTATCATGTCATTACTTTTATTATGGTAGCATCTGAAAGGTCTGTCTGGGATCAGTGCCCTATTGCTGTAAGTGCTGTACAGACATATGAAACCGTAGTTCCTAGAGGCTTGATCTGTGCAGAAAGGTCGAATTGAGAAGAAGATAACAGAAATATCTCCACTGAACATGCATGGTTGTTCAGTGACTTAATGGGGAGACAAAGGGCCTGATCCTCATTTAGACAAAGTCTTCCTTTCACTGCTCTGCAAGTTTAGAAGTTATGTATGGAGTTGTAAGTTAGACATCGCTTCTTTTCTACCAGGCATGATTCTTAGCTCCTACAGCTGTTTCTACCACTCTTGTTTCACTTGAGTTACACCAATATAAACTAGGACTAAGAGGAGAAGGAAACTCCCTTGGACTTCAGATGTCAGCATGTGTAAGTGTAATGGTCTGCATAACAGGCCTTGCATCATCTCTGAATTTGCCTGGTTTTTGTGAGCATTGTCACCAACCTATGTAGTGTTTAATCTTCTGGAGATTTTCATAGAGCTGAGACAAACAGTGCTCATTTCAGTACTAAAACAGTTTTAAAGAAACAACTTGTATAGGTATTCCACATTAATCAAATTACATATAAGTGCCCTGTTCACCTAGCTGGGACACTAATAGTCCCTTTTGGGAATTGGACAGGGATTCATTCTAAGCCCACACGCCAAAAGGGAAAAACAAACAATTTGAAACAAACTTTAAAAATAGATTGCAAGTAGAAGCCAAACAGGTTTAAACAATAGCTAGCAAGGTAGACATTCCCCTATTGTGCTGTGACATCTCTACATCAAAACATGAGGGAACTGTAAAAGAATAGAACACAGCCTTTCAGGTTCATTGACATTCCCAGGGGGACTGCAGCTCTGACAGGCAGGTGGGAATGAAGGGCTTATAGGATGTGGTGAGCCAGAGAGAAGCTGCAGTTACACTGTAGCTAAAACCCAGGTTCAACTGAATATTTTTACTGGTCCATTCTCATGGCCCAGATTCTCACCCAGTTTAACTCCAGAGATTTAAGGTACCCATGAGTTCAGCATTCATTTCTAATTCAGAGAAATTACAGTAAATGCTGCTTTTGTTAACTTTATGCTGAAATGGGTTTGTCAAAGCACTTTAAGGGTGCGTCTAAACTGCAGGGCTTACCTCGAAATAAGCTACGCCAATTGAGCTACATCAATTGCGTAGCTTATTTTGAAATAGGGAGCATCTACAAAGCACTTATTTCAAAACAGAGCACTCTTCCTTCAATTTCCCTTATTCCTCATACAATGAGGGTCACAGGAGTCAGAGTAAAAAGTCCTCCAGCTTGACAGTATTTTGACACTATTTCAAAATAACTGTCTGCTGTGTAGACGTGGACTACATTTTTCAGAATAGCGCTAGTTATTTCAAAATAGTGTTGCAGTGTAGACGTAGCCTAAGTGCCTATAAATATAGCCACCCAAGACTTGCTCCCATCTGTTCTTTTCATCTTGTCACAAGCAAGATTAATTTTTCAGGGCAGGAACTGTGCTTCTGATCTAGACTGGCTGCATCCTCCCCCTGCACTGATCCCAGGCTGTTATAACCTGACACAAAGTAAAGTTTGGATTCCCACATGCATCCAAACCCACTGGTCTGGGCAGTGTCCTCATATTTCTCCTAGCACTGGCTTCTTAAGCATACTCCCAGGGTATTGACTCCTTGGGACAACGGAGACCCTCCACAATCCAGATGACCTAGGCCCCAAGGCTAGAAGAGAACCCTCAAGTTTTCCCAGTAGTTTAAACATACTGATCCTATAGTTTCCCCGCCTGAGCACCTCAGTGTGTAGCTCTGCTGTTCAGAGACATGACTGTTAAAGTAAGGAGAACATGGGTTTTGCAAAGGAACTTCTTAGACACACTTTACTCAGCAGTGGAGATTTACAGATTATGGGGCGGGGGAGAGGGAATAACCCAACTGAAAGCAATTACTTTCCTCTAAATGCTTAGCTTTCCTTGGAGGTTGGGTCTGCATCCTTCCATGGAGCCAGGTCCCTCCAGCTTTCCACACCTCTTGCTCAGCCATATGATGATGTAACCCACTTCTGCTAGAGACCACCTGACCCTGTAAATCCAGGGTTTGACACCTTTTCTTGCTGCTGCTTCCCTCCTTCCTGCCACTGGAGTGGGTGGCAGAGGAGGATTTATGCTCAGCCTGTCACCTCCATGGAATCCTCCAAGTCAGATTGTTCAATTGTTGTTGGTGGCCCTGTTTCTGAATCACAAACCCGGTCTGTCTTCTACCATAAAAATGGATGTTTAGTGCCACTCTGAATATTAGTCATAATTAAAAGTTCATCAAACTAAATGGAATTCATAAGTGTGCATGGCACAATGAGGCCCTGCTACTTTCATATAAATAATATCAACTTGCTAATGTTCTTGAAATAAACAAAGCTTTGGCCCCAAGGGAGGCAGCAGGAGGTAAATGTGACTGCTCAGAAGCACTCTTTGTTTTTCCTCCAGAGCTGTGCTGTGAAAGGACCATTGGGCACCATTCCTAATGATGGAGTTTCTCTAAAAAAAGGTCTTTTACCCCTATGCCCCAGAAAAAGATGTCCACAAAAAAGTGTTCAATTCAAATGTTAGGGTTTTTTTTACAATTCTTAACATTTTTATGTATCTTTTTTTAATTGATATGCTATGTGCAACCCCTTTGTTGGCAAGAAAACACAGCTTTTAATAAATGAAAATGTTCAGTAATGATCCCCCATATCCTGATAAACAGGTTGATTAAAATCCTAATTAAAAGTATCAACAATAAAGTTGCACAAAGTGGGTTTATTTCAAACCCAGAGGAGGAAGAAACTTGTGCTGATATTTTTCATAGTCTCAATTTTTCAGCCAGCTCTCACCATGGACTAGACAGCAAACAGGGTGCAAGATACAACAACTTCTTACTTTGCTGTTAAGATATTGAAAACATGCTCTTTTGCTTCTATTAGGAGAGAGTCCATTAAATAAGGATGTATCTACACAGCACCCTAAACTCAAAATAAACTTTGCACTACGCAAATTGCGTATCTTATTTTGATTGTATTTTGAAATAGTTTATTTAGAAATTTGGTGCATCTACACAGTGCCAAATTTAAAAATAATGTGCTATTTTGAGACATCCCTTAATTCTCATGGAATGAGGATTAGAGGGGTGCCGGAATAGAGTGCATGTTATTTCGAAAAATATTTTGAAATAATGGGTGTGTTACAAAGATGGTATCCTGAAACATCTGGTATCCCAAAATAGCCCCTCTGCCTAGATGTACCCTAAGAAATGTAAAACTAAAATGGTAAAGAAGTCTGCCAGAAATTATTGAAAGCACATGGCTCTTGACAATGGAATTCATTCCACATGCAGATCCTTACATATTAAACCTCTGATGAATATTATCTTGCTGCAGGCACTGTTCAGTTGCCATTTTAAAAGAAGATATCAATGTGATAAAGCTACCTAGATGCAAGATTAACTTCTTCAGATCATTTGTAGGAAAGGCAATGGGGATTCTTTTGAAGTTAAGAAACTCATTTTATGAGCCAATCTGATTACTTTTAAGTAGCTTGATTACAACATCTGCATGTACAAAGCAGCCACTATGCAACTGCATGCAGTTTTTAAGAGAAGTTCTGTATAATATCTAGCTTTGAACAGGCCAGAGTTGCCAACCCTCCAGGATTGGCCTGTATCTCCAGGAATTACAGATTAATCTTCCTGAAAAAATGAGGAAGAACGGCTCTTGCGCAAGAGGGAGGTTTGGGGAAAAAAAGGAGCCCTCTACATAGATCCATTTTGTGCAAAAACAGGCCCTAATTAATTATTCAAATGAAGTGTGGTGATATGATAATCTGCACTTCATGTACATAGGCTCTTGCGGCAAAAGCCACAGTGTAGACGTAGTCTAAGTGAAGGAGAGACGATTACAATAATTTGATTTCTGTGGGCTTCTCTCTCACTCATACAGACACATGCAAATCAATTGTTTCCTGCTATCTAGTACTGTTTAACGAGTGAAGCTAAGTATGTTATTTTTCATGGATTTTTATCTCTGGTAATTGCTGCCAGACAGATGCAATTTTGAGTCCTTTGTTTGCATGCTTCTCATGTCCTCAGTATTGAATCTTGACAAGATTGAAGCTAAAATGCTCGATCAGATATTTTTGCCAAATTGTAGTATCCTTGCACATCTATAGTTAAAATAGTAGGGCTGATACATCCATTCATTATACTGTTCCACTGAGTGAGTTGCTCTTACTTCCCCAGTGTCTAGGTATCTAGGTATGTTTAATACTTAAAAACTGGTAAGAACAAATCAACACCACATAGTGAAAAGTCAGCTCATTAACACCATCTTTCTGTAGCACAGATGGAAAGTATTGTCTTTCTTTAGTATATTAGGACCCTTTTCTAGTCTCACTTATACAGGGGAAACTCACTGACTGCGATGGAAGCAGAACCTGAACAAGGTATTATGGCCCAGTTTTTCCTTCAGCCCTGCGAAAGCTGTTCTTGTGGTATTCAGTGGTTGCCAAAGGCACGGGGGTAGATTTCCTTCACTAACTACAGCCAGTGAGCCAGAGCACTAAACCAGTAAAATTCAACAGGGCAATTCTACTGGTGAATGTTTCAGTGTTATGGGCCGTGAACTACCCCCACCTTTTAGAGGGCTGGGTAGTATAGAAAACACTAATGTTAATATACTAGCCATTTCATATATTCATGTGCAGTGCCCAACATTAAACAGTGAACACTGACCAAAAGGAAATCTCAGATTAGTAGCTGGAATACTGCAGTATTTATTATTATTTATATATATATGTATGTGTGTACTAACAGACTTTCCCAGTGTTGCCTGGGTCCAGGGAGCTGGTGGAGAGGGGGTGTGGGAGTCAGGGGGCAGGGCCTTGGAAATGTTGGGGGACAGAGCAGGAGGATGGGGGTGCAAGAGTAAGGGTTGTGGAGTGAGGACGGGCTCAGGGGAAGGGGTCCCATCTGACATGGGCCTTTTCTCTCCTCCCAGCCCTCCACTCTCAGCCCTCCCAGGGGCATTTTCTGTCCCCAAATCCTGCACCCCTGGCTGCTAGGAGTGTTTTCTCTCCACTCAGCCTTCTGCTTTTTGGTGGCCAGGGGCATTTTCTCTCCCCTTAGGCCCCCAGCCCTGGTTACCAGGGGCATTTTCTCCTCTGCTCACCCAATGCTGAAGCCAAGGGCCAGAGAAGGTGGAGGGTTTAGGTCAGGTGGGCTACCTACCCGGTGTGCTTGCAGACAAGATGGCAGAACCGCTGCCCTGTTGGCCTCTCCATTGGTGGTGCTACTGTTCCCAGCAGACACTCTTCAGGGCTGTGTCCAGACTCCATGCCTCCTTCGACGGAGGCATGTAGATTAGCCACATCGGAAGAGGGAAATGAAGCCGCGATTAAAATAATCGCGGCTTCATTTAAATTTAAATGGCTGCCCCGATCTGCCGATCAGCTGTTTGTCGGCAGATCGGGAGAGTCTGGACGCGATGCCCCGACAAAGAAGCCTTTCTTCATCGACACAGGTAAACCTGGTTTCACGAGGCTTACCTGTGTCGATGAAGAAAGGCTTCTTTGTCGGGGCATCGCGTCCAGACTCTCCCGATCTGCCGACAAACAGCTGATCGGCAGATCGGGGCAGCCATTTAAATTTAAATGAAGCCGCGATTATTTTAATCGCGGCTTCATTTCCCTCTTCCGATGTGGCTAATCTACATGCCTCCGTCGAAGGAGGCATGGAGTCTGGACACAGCCTAGGATATCTCTCATCTGCAGGGAGGAGTTTAAATGTATAGCTCGAGAATGCCAGGGGGTTATCAGGAAAGCGAAAGCGCAAATGGAATTGCGACTGGCTAAAGATGTAAAGGATAACAATAAAGGTTTCTATAGGCATGTTAATAAGAAGAAGGTGATCAGAGAGGGTGTGCAGCCCCTAATAGATGAAGGAGGTAACCTAGTGACAGATGATGTGGGGAAAGCTGAAGTACTCAATGCATTCTTTGCCTCTGTATTCACAGACAAGGTCGGCTCCTAGACTTCTGCGCTAAGTGATGCAAGATGGGATGAAGATGGACAGCCTGTAGTGGGTAAAGAACAGATTAGGAACTGCTTAGAAAAGCTAAACGTACACAAATCCATGGGTCCGGACTTAATGCATCCGAGGGTACCGAGGGAGTTGGCAACTGTCATTGAGGAGCCTTTGGCCATTATCTTTGAAAAGTCATGGAGATCGGGAGAAATCCCAGATGATTGGAAAAAGGCAAATGTAGTGCCCATCTTCAAAAAAGGGAAGAAGGATGATCCAGGGAACTATAGGCCGGTGAGTCTTACCTCGGTTCCTGGAAAAATCAGGTAAGGGATCCTTAAGGAATCCATTTTGAGACACTTGGATGAGAGGAAAGTGATTAGGAATAGTCAGCATGGATTCACAAAGGGCAAGTCATGCCTGACCAATCTGATTAGCTTCTATGATGAGGTAACTGGCTCTGTGGATATGGGAAAGTCAGTGGATGTGATATACCTTGACGTTAGCAAGGCTTTTGATACGGTCTCCCACAATATTCTTGCCAGCAAGTTAAGGGAATGTGGATTGGACAAATGGACAGTAAGATGGATAGAAAGATGGCTAGAAGGCCGGGCCCAGCGGGTAGTGATCAACGGCTCGATGTCAGGATGGCGGTCGGTTTTTAGCGGAGTGCCCCAAGGTTCAGTTCTAGGACCGGTTTTGTTCAATATCTTTATTAATGACCTGGATGAGGGGATGGATTGCACCCTCAGCAAGTTTGCAGATGACACTAAGCTAGGGGGAGAGGTAGATACGCTGGAGGGCAGAGATAGGGTCCAGCGTGACTTAGACAAATTGGAGGATTGGGCCACAAGAAATCTGATGAGGTTCAACAAGGACAAGTGTAGAGTTCTGCACTTGGGACGGAAGAATCCCAAGCATAGTTACAAGCTGGGGACCAACCAGCTAAGTAGTAGTTCTGCAGAAAAAGACCTGGGGGTTACAGTGGATGAGAAGCTGGATATGAGTCAACAATGTGCGCTTGTAGCCAAGAAGGCTAATGGCATATTAGGTTGCATTAAGAGGAGCATTGCCAGCAGATCCAGAGATGTCATTATTCCCCTTTATTCGGCATTGGTGAGGCCACATCTGGAGTATTGTGTCCAGTTCTGGGCCCCCCACTACAAAAAGGATGTGGATGCATTGGAGAGGGTCCAGCGGAGGGCAACCAAAATGATTAGGGGGATGGAGCATATGACCTATGAGGAGAGGCTGAGGGACTTGGGTCTGTTTAGTCTGGAGAAGCGAAGAGTGAGGGGGGATATGATAGCAGCCTTCAACTTCCTGAATGGAGGTTCCAAAGAGGATGGAGAGAGGCTGTTCTCAGTAGTGACAGATGGCAGAACAAGGAGCAATGGTCTCAAGTTGTGGTGGGAGAGGTCCAGGTTGGATATTAGGAAAAACTATTTCACTAGGAGGGTGGTGAAGCACTGGAATGGGTTACCTAGAGAAGTAGTGAAGTCTCCATCCCTAGAGGTGTTTAAGTTCCGGCTTGATAAAGCCCTGGCCGGGTTGATTTAGATGGGATTGGTCCTGCCTAGAGCAGGGGGCTGGACTTGATGACCTTCTGATGTCTCTTCCAGTTCTATGATTCTATGATAAGGGGATGGTTTGATGAGATAACATGATCTTGGTAACTAATTGACCATTCATTATCAGTGGGAAATAGGTCAATGGAGGGTGATAGGAGTTACTATAGAGAACTTTCTGGGTGTCTGGCTGGTGAGTCTTGCCCACATGCTCAGGGTTTAGCTGATCGCCATATTTGGGGTCGGGAAGGAATTTTCCTCCAGGGTAGATTGGCAGAGACCCTGGAGGTTTTTCGCCTTCCTCTGTAGCATGGGGCACAGATCACAGCTGGAGGATTCTCTGCATCTTGGAGCCTTCAAAGTATTTGAAGGCTTCAATATCTGAGACATAGATGAGAGGATTATTCTAAGAGGGGTGGGTGAGATTCTGTGGCCTGCACTGTGCAGGGGGTCAGACTAGATGATCATAATGGTCCCTTCTGACCTTAAAGTCTATGAGTCTATGAGTCTATGCCTGCAGATGCCTCTCTCAGCATCATGTTCCTCTGAACAGTAGCCCCTCCCTTTTCATGTTGTGGAAAACAGTACTTTTCCAAGGGCTTCCAGTTGTCCTGGCATAACAAAACCCTGACCTTGCTTTAAGTTAGCAGAAGAGGAAGCTGCATACCAAATTTGGTAGCCCTAGCTCTTACCATTTTGAACAAATGGACTTGCAGACAGACACACGTTGACAGATGCACACTAAAGTATATATAGATAGCTGTATGATATATGTGTAGCTCTAAGATTTCCAGCAAATGCGGTGCCAATTAGAGTTGCTAATTGTTCATATAGTGTACGCCTTCATTGTTGAGAGTGATGCATTTGGCTGCAGTAAAGTGAAAGCTATATTACAAATCCAGGAGCAAAAAAGGCCCGATTAGTTTATATTTATCAAAGTACATCAGTTGACAGATTACAAGGTAAAGGGATGTTCCACAGCGCTGTCAAAGCGTATGTAAATACAGAGAAACAAAGCAATATAAATCTCACTTGAAGTTTTCTACAATAGTCAAGCTTTAGAATATAAAGATATTAGTAGAAACTGTCTTGAATTATCATGTCCATGCAATTTCAATCAATAGCTCCATTTCAAAAAAGGTTTAGTCGAGTAACTGAATGACTCTGATGAAGCTGAGGTATCAATAGACTACTAACCTGAAGGCAAAACCTGTCTCCTAATAGTGATAAGTGTACTACCGAAGGTTTAGGATCTGCTTTAATTTAACACTAAGGTCTCTCTACACTATTCTGGCAATAGTAAGTGAGTGTAAATTACATTTATGTCCACTTTAAAGCCCCTTTAGCCTTTCGGAGTGATATAAAGGGATCCAAGTATAAATAAGACACAGGCCTTTGAAAGTCTGAGCTGTTTCTTCAAACTCCATCTCCCATTCCAGATCTTTCAAGTAGCCTCAGCCACCAAACCTGCAATGATAGTCTAGTAAGGACTAACTCCTAGAACTTAGCACCTAGTTTGAGTAGCAGTCTGTGTGCTGTCTAATTTCTGGCAGCGGAGGAAATAATTTTCTGCCAAAGCTACTGAACCAGGACCAAACCAATAGTAATCACTCCCACTGGATAATTTAGTCCTTATTCAGAAAACACTTACTTAAATAAAGGGGAGCTTTGCCTGAGTAATGTCTGCATGATATAACCTATTATGTCCCTAAATCAGCACAGCTCATAAGCACGTGCTTAACTCTGAAAGTTCATGTTCTTAAATCTACTGGTGTTAGCAAAGCACATAAATTATGCTGATCTTAAAGCATATGATGAAATGCTTTGCTGGATTAAGGCCAGTATTACTAAAATGTTAATATAATCTCATCTTTTCACCTGAATGCACTACTGGATTCCAAAAAACCACAGCAGCCCCAGAATGTATACTAGACCCAGAAGGTCAATACTAAACACAGAAGGTCATCTTAAGTATGCAATTCCAACTATGTAAATAACATAGCTGGAGTCGACATGCTTGGCGCCGTCTTCACACTGGGATGCTGATGGGAGCAAACACTCCCAGTGGGTTCCCTTACTCCCCGTGACTGAGAGGACTCCTATCACCAACCAGGGATGCCATCAGCATTTGATTTAGTGGGTCTTTCCTAGACTCGCTAAATTTAATACCAGAAGATCGATCTTCAGCATGGTAAGTTTAGATGTGGCCTGTATGCAGACACTTTTTAGTGGCACTTTAGGTTTCAAATTGCTTTCTTACAGTATGTACCAAATCAGAAAGATCTGTACTTCATTCAGATTGAAAGAGTTAATTTAAATTTTGGCTTAATGGACTTGTGGGATATAAAGTTTATTCCTACAAATAAAGGGAAGCCTATGGAACTCAAGAATGGCAGAGCATCAAGTGGGTTATCTAAATCTTCCCTTTCCATAGAGTATTGAATTAAATGCTCTGCTTGTTTATAGAAAAAGACAGTATCATGTTCTCATTTTTGCTTTCTTTTGCACATCTAAGGTTAATGTATGATTAAAGAAGTTGGGTTTCTGAAGATTACATTGAATAAATGGATCAGAATTCATGCTTCTGTCCAATCTCATTTTAGGTCAGTGCACAAAGTGTTGTTTTTGTCAGGTTAGCAGAATAAAAGGAATAGTTCTCTGCTTGCTAAAATTCTGCCAAGTCTTTTGAGAACTGCTCATTTTACTACAGAGGGCAATATGAAAAGCAGATGCCACCTTATGAAATCATGTGTAGGCCCTTGGCAACATAAGTATGGTGGAGTTCAGTTTCTTACCAGATTCTGACTCAACATATAATTAATTACCTCTCATATTGCCATATATTGCATATAATATCAAAGCAAAAATATTGTGGTGAGATTTACTTCCTCCAGCAACAGATTCTATCCTTCCCTCATTCAAAAGAACAAGCCACCACCAATGGCCCAATCGTGTGTTTTCTTTGGACTATTAAAAAAATAATAGCTTAGCTCAAAACTAGAAGTTCCTGCCCTCTTTGCTCGGTTTCACAGTCCCCCAGTCCTCTGAAGGATTTTATTCCTGCTACTCAGTGCCAGTGTTCCAGTCAGGCCTTTTCCCCCAGCTTTTAGGGAGACCTTCCCCAGCCCTCTCTGACTCAATGTTTCCTACACAGGAATATCTTCTCTTTACCTTTATCTCAGGGCAAGAAGTCCAGAGCGCTTACACTCTCTCAGCAGGTTTACACTACAATAGGACGCCACCCAAAGCCCTTCCTAATTTCCTTCCTGTCTGAGGGCATGTCTACACAAGGAAATTATTTCAAAATAACTAAATTCAAATTAATAACTCCCTAAATAACAAAATCAAAATAGTGTGTCTCCACTATGGGGAATCCTCAAAATTAGTCCAAGGCAGGCTCCATTAATGTGGATGCACTACTTTGACTTCCAGGAAGCACTGGGAAGTAATTACTTCAAATTACTCTGGGGACTAGTTATTTTGAAATAGCAGCAAGAGGGCATCCACACTAAGGCTATGTCTAGACTGCAGGCTTCTTTCAAAAGATGCTCTTTCGAAAGCATCTTTCGAAAGAGCATCTTTCGAAAGATCGCGTCTAGACTGCACGCGGATCTTTCGAAAGAAAAATCCGCTTTTTCGAAAGAGAGCACCCAGCGAGTCTGGATGCTCTCTTTCGAAGACGGCCTCTTTACATTGAAGAATGCCTTCCTTCGAAAGAGGAACTTTCGAAGGAAGGCGTTCTTCCTCGTGAAACGAGGTTTACCACCATCGAAAGAAAAGCCGCGTTCTTTCGAAATAATTTCGAAAGAACGCGGCTTGAGTCTGGACGCAGGGGAAGTTTTTTCGGGAAAAGGCTACTTTTCCCGAAAAAACCCCTGAGTCTGGACACGGCCTAACAGTATTTCAGAATAACAATTTCAAAGTAAGCTTTATTCTCCCAGGAAAGCAGAAGTACAAATTTCAAAATAAGCAGCCCCTTATTTTGAAATAACAGGTTTGGTAGTGTGAACATGCCACTTATTATTTCAAAATAAGGAGGGTTATTTCAAAGTAACTCCCTAGTGTAGATCAGGGCTGAAAGAGCAGTCTCCCTGTAACAAGAAGCCATACCTCAATGCTACCTTCATATAATGCCTGGTAAACTGCTCAGGCCCTGGGCTTGGCCCAAGCCCCACACTCCAAAGCCCATCTTCTTGTTAATTAGGCAAGGTCAGGCTGAGCCTAACTTCCCCTTAAGGGCCAGCCCACCTCGTAACCGAGGATGAATATGTATTAGGCTAAACTGACAGAGAGATAGATAGATTACATAGAGTCTGAGTATTTAGGTGCATAATTAAGAACAGTGGTCCCCAATGGGGTGCCTGCGGGCACCTTGGCACCCGCTGGGGCATTTATGTGCACTCGCCTAGTAATCAGGGCCAGCCCAAGACATCCTTGCTCCCCAGGCCCCGGGTGCCTGGCGCATATGCGGCCCCGCCCCTGGGTCGCCCGGCAGCCCCAAAAGGTTGGGGACCACTGATTTAGAAGATAACCTTATAACCAGTAAGTGGTAAAGCAATCAGAACCACATCTTGGACTGCAAGAGCCAGAGTTTTGCTCAGCACAACTGAGGATGGGGCAGTAAATGTTTTACCCTTGGGGCTGCCAGATGCTAGTTATTTAATGTTTGCTTCTGGGCTGCTCTAATTTACACCAACTGGAACAGACCCCAAGGAGATGTTAGTCGGCACCAATATCTGGAGTACACTGCACTCCAGACTCTCCCTCCTCCAGACATGCTCTCTACAATGGAGAGGCAAAGAAGGCTTAAATCTGGTCATACCATCAGGGATTCCCTCTGCACTAAGAGAATCCATGGTTACTTGATTAGCACAGCACTAACTAGGATGTAAGAGAAGATGTGGCTCATGGATTGTGGTGCTATTTTAATGAAATGACAGAAAATAACACTTGGCTAGATTTTTTTAGCACTGTGTTATTGTATTGATACAACATAGCTTACAGTCAGAACATACCCCATCTCTGACCCCGAGATGCACCAAGAGGTCCACTGTGCACACAAGCTTAACCCATCTTCCCAGAGGAGAGTAGCATAGCAGTGCCTGCAGACGTCCAGGGATCTGAGCATGGTGTTGTTGGCAGAGTGGGATGATGGGAGGAAGAATAAAGAGAACACTACAAACCCCTATCTTCTTCCATCATTGCTAAGGGTAAGAAGGACTGATTGTAATACAATCCATAAAAGTATTTCATTGTCATGCCTTTTTTCCCATATAGTAGCATCCTTTAGAAAGGCTCCTCTAGGGTAGCTGCTGTCTGCAGAAACTGGATAGCCAGGGAGTAATCCAGTGAAGAGCTAGGAACCATGAGCTAGTGTGGAGGCAAAAGGCCTCTGTGGGGAATCACACTCTGCAGCTAACCCCATAGGAACAAAGCTGCTAGAAAAGACTATCTAATGGACAGGACACTGGAGTAAGACCTGAGAATCCAGAGTTTGATTCTTGGCAAATTTACAGTCTTCCTATATGACACTGGGAAGGCAGATAAATTACACTGTGCCTCATTTCCCCATTGTTACATGCAGGTAATATCAGGGGTGGTGTTGTAAGGATAAAAGCTGTTAATGAATGTGCATTACTCAAGTATTGCAGCAGTGAAGGCTAAATGAGTGCCAGGGATATAGAAGACAGATGGGATTAGTGTAATCTCCCCCTGTGGAGGCACCCCTACCTCAGTCAAGCACCTAGCAAAACTTTCCATGGAAGGGACAGTTTTTTCCATGAATGGGACATCAGCTTTTTAAGCATGATTCAAATAGAAACAAATACAGTCCCAATCCCTCTGGCTTCTATTAGAATAAAATGCATGCCAAGTAATTTCATATTATGGTATCAACATAATTCATTCCTATAAATCATTACTTTAAAGGCTTGATTTTACCAATATAGTTGAGACCTACCGGGCTTTGCAGGTCATAAAAATGTCACAGATTCTGGCTTTGCTCGAAGCTGAACTCACTACTCAGCAGAAAGCCTGACTAACTGGAATTTTTAAAAAATCAATTGCAAAAATTGCTTTGCTACATGCTTTCTGATTGGTTTTGTTCCCCACATTAGAAAGAAACACTAATACGAATCAAGACTATATTAAGGGCTACATTATGCCAGGCCCTGCATAGGTGTGAAATAGAGGGAAGGATATCTTCCCTTCCCACCATTAACCTAAATAAACAAGCCAAGCCCAAATGTGGCTCTTTTGAAGATGAAATCAGTGATCACCTCAGGAACTGAGAGGCTGAAAGTAGAGTGTTTCTTTGGGCTGTTTTGGCCTGGGCAGAACTTGGTTAAAATGTTCCAGTGGCAAACTAATGAAATGCGGAGAAATCAAAACCAGTTTAGTGCTCATGAAAGGTGCCAGGTTCACTGACAGCCCTTGGGGCTCAATTTTTTCATTTAGCAATACAGTAAGTTCCGCTCAGGCTGCAACAGTGTCAGCTGCCCCATGCTAGCCCAACCTATGTGCCCTAAGCCTGATGAGGCAACTCCTCTAAAAGTGAGAGTCGTTCAGTTTCCAGAAACACTTGTTTTTCCATCTCTTCTCTTTAGACAACCACTTAACACCCAACCCATGTGTGACAGAGATGTTTGCAATGTGAATATCTGTCCATTAGGAACTGAGATGACTTGTTTCTCATTTGTCACTAAGCATCCGTGAGATCACTTTGTATTTTCATTTTTTATTCACTACTCACCTGGACTAGACTAGAATCAGCAGCCTAAATATTACAGACCTGATTATCATTTACGGGGCGGGTTCTTTAGAGTACTCTATCAGTGCAAAGTGAAATCAGAGTGGGACTAAATTATACTTCATACACCCTGATAATTCTTTATATTGCAAGAGTGGTGTAAAGAATCCTGAATGAATATATGGCCTACAAACTGCTTTTTATCAATATATATATATATATATATATATATATATATATATATATATATATATATATATATAAGTCATTATTATTTATTAGAGAATCTCAAGGACTTTAAGGCCAGAAGGGCCCATCATGATCATCTAATCTGACCTCCTGAACTTTGCAGACCACAAAACCTCAACCACCTACTCCAATGGCAGCTCTATAACTTCAGTATGAGTTATTAAAGTCATAACTATTTGAGGACTGCAAATTACAATCTACATTTACTTTAGCTCAAATCAACAAGTATCCCATGTTCCACACTATATAAGAAGGCAAAAACCTGCAGGATCTTTGCCAATCTCACCTGAGTGAAAATTCTTACCCTAAACATGGTGACCAATTAAACCCTCAGCTTGTAGACAGGGCACACTTCTCTGGGGGAAAACATCTGGGAAAGAAATCTCTGTAAGAACATAGATCCTTCCCCTGTTCTGTCCCATCTTCAGCCATTGGAGATATTTGCTAATAGCAGTCATGGATGGACCATATGTCATTCCAGACAACCTCATCATATCACCCCCTCCATAAAATTATCAAGCTTGGCCTTACAAGGAGTTAGATAGTTTCCCCCACTACTTTCCTTGAAAAACTGTTCCAGACCTTCACTCCTATGATGTTTATAAACTTTAACTAATTTCAGGCCTATTTTTGTTGATGGTCAATTTCTATCAATTTGT
The DNA here is from genome assembly GCF_052426305.1 of Pelodiscus sinensis. NCBI lineage: Eukaryota > Metazoa > Chordata > Testudines > Trionychidae > Pelodiscus > Pelodiscus sinensis. The sequence goes on from NC_143053.1 coordinate 203,949,150, forward strand.
TCTTGCACCATCGTAGGTCCTTTGCTTAAATAACTCCTCTCCGTCCCTGGTGTTTTTATAGAGAGCAATCATATCTCTCCTAGTCTCCATTTTCTTGGATTAAAAATATCCAAACTCCTTATGCCTTCTTATGCAAGGTAGGTTCTTCATTCCTTTGATCATCCTAGTAGCCTTTTTCTGCATGAGCTCCAATTTGAATCATCTGTCTTAAACATGGGAGACCAGAATTGTACACAGTATTCTTGTTGAAGTTGTAACACTTCCTGGTATAGGTATGTTGAAGTTGTAACACTTCCATGCATCTGACGAAGTGGGTCTTTGCCCACGAAAGCTTATGCTCCTACACTTCAGTTAGTCTATAAGGTGCCACAGGACTCCTCGTTGCTTTTGCAGATTCAGACTAACACGGCTACCCCTCTGATACTTCCTGGTATAATGGTCAAATTACTTTTAAAAATAAGCTTTGAGTTATTCCAAGAAAAATGATTATATGCTTGATGGTTTTAGTATAGAAAGCATCACCCCTTGATTATTTGTATTGGTAAATAAAAATTAGTTACAATGGAAGACTATCACTTGATAGCTAAAAGCATTTGGGGGCTGTGCTTTGGGTCTTAGGAAAGCCATGTGTGCTAGTTTTTTAAATATAATTAAAAATTATACTGGCATATTATTAGTATTATTCAGCTATGGAAAATAAATATAGGAAAACAACAATAAAATATAGAAATAACCAAAGAGCAAACAGATACGTGAATGCCCCAAGGCTGCAATATCCTATGCTTACATTCACAGGAGGGAATAATATTAATCCCAGAGATCAGGGCCTAAATGATAATGCAGTATTGTTGCACAAATAAACAAAAGCAATTACATAAGAGAAGAATACCTTTATTTGAAAAAGATACTTATTGAAATATAATTCCTTCCTTTTTTCATTTCAAATGGTGAAAAACTCACTCAGCTCTAGCTGGGCAGTGTTATGAGCTCTGAGGTCTTGCCCCATTCTTTACTTCTCTGCATACAGGAGAACATGCATCCTAGGACACCTCCTGGTATGCCACTCTAATGTATATCCCTATCCCTAACAGCAGTCACACCAAGCAATCTCCAGCTAGAAATCACCTCTTACAAGGCCTTGTTCTCCCTCTCTTTCTGACAGCTTATTACAACTGATGTGGAAATGTTATATAAAGCTAGCAGTTCACCAGAAACATTATTTATGTCACACAAACACTGTCCTGACATGACATGCACTGTATCAGGCTGCATGCATTAAACATATTAATGAGATACCTCATTAGCCAGTTCTCATCTTATCACCACCAGATTATTATAGTTCTGAAAAAAATTCTAATGCGAAAAGTCACTGCACCTTACCAACACTGTAAAATGTATAATAATTTGACATCAAAAGGGCACTAGAATAGCAGAAATATCCATATGGGTGCCTTAAAATCTGTGCTTGTACCATCCTCCCACATAAGTATAGTAGTTAGAAGATTTTATACTGTGTCTTGATTTTTATGATAACAGATGTCAGGTTCTATTTAAGACAGAAGATATGAGAAGCTGTGAGGGGACAATTTTGCTTTTGCCTGCAATGTAGCTTTCCTTTAGGAAAGTGACACAAAATATTTGCTTGTCTGATATTGTGTATTGGGACAAGTGTGGAAAGATTAGCAGAAGGCGCTGTTCTAAATAATGAAGCGATAAGATCTTATCAATCCTATAGCTATATATCCCTTCTTCCTCTCTCCCTTCCCCCTCTTCCCTTCATATGTCATATTTAGATATAAAATCTGATTCTGATGTCCGTGTAAATCTGGAATAAATTTATCCATGTCAATATATATGTTAGATCTAGAATGTGCCCCATATAGCCATAGATGTTGGATCTGATCTCTCTCTCTCTCTCTCTCTCTCTCTTTGTGCAAATTAGATTAGATAGCATATGTAACCTGTTTTCCAAGTGGGCATCCTGCTTCATCACATGACTATAGCATTATGTCTCTTTTCTCAGAAGAAAGTTTTAGGATCAGGAAAAAAGCAGTATCTACTTTGATTCTGCTAATTTTTGGACTCTTTTCTTCAAAGATATATTTTATCTTTATAATAAGGAACAAGTGTAGACTTTTTTCCCTGAACAGAAAATCTGGACCCCGAAATATTCTGTTATTCCAGTGTTGGGATGTGGATCATTCTGGTGGGCTGGAAGAAGCTACATAGGAACTAAATTTAGGCAGTAATACTGGAGAGTATGGATTCAGCAAGATATTGGTATAAATTTTAAAGTTTTGGGAGCTATCTTGTACTGGGATGTGCTGGGGTCCACATTTTGGGGTAGAATTCTAGATACAACACTTAATGTATGTCTTGCTGGTTCAATTTCCAACAGATGAGTCTATATGCCAGCTCTGAATTTTTGGAGGATTGTTGCAGTGAGGCACATCAGGGTCTGGCTTTTAAGGTGCAATAGGGTAAGCATGCTATTTAAGCAACAAAATGCAGCGACTGGTACCAAAACTTAGAAGGATTTCACAACACTCAGCTCAGAATAGTTGTGGCTCATTTGCTTTGGGTTGCATTGAGATCTGGATTGCATAGGTATGCCAGGAGCATCTCTACTAGTCACACTATCTGGGCATTAGTACTAGGAGAAAAGGGGATCCAAAAATGCCAGCATTCCGATGCTGGATCTGAGTTTTTTGCAGTGCTCTTGCTCTGAGGTCTGGATTTGATGGCAGCAGGAAGATGTACACTTGTTCTATATCGTGACAGTGTTTGAGGGGGGACAACATGCAGCAGAATCCAGCTTTCTCTTTCCCCAAAGTTTTGCATGAAGGGAATCTGCTGCCAGCACCACCACTTTCCTGCTCCCTTAGCAAACCCAGCTGGGGCGTGGGAAGAAGGATGGAGGAGGTGTGTGTTGGGAGGTGGGGGGTGCCTTGTGTTTGGACCCTGGGGCGGGGCTCCTGTAGAGACTCGCCTGCATATTGGCCCCAGATTCATACATAAATATAGCCAGGGTGGGTTTTCCCCACTTCCCTCCCTCCCCAGCCCCCCAAGCCCCCCCAATCTCAGTGAGGTCATTTCAATGAGAGTGGAGGAGGCGATCAGACAAGGTCGACTTTTCCGGAGGGGAGACAGCCTGCGAGTGGAGCGTGGTGCTGAATTTAATCTGCGTTTCCCAGCCTCTCGGAGAGCGGGGGAGAGACGCGGGAGTACAGCTCCAGCCAAGCGAGCCCGAGAGAGCCTGGCCCGGGCCCTCCAAGCCTGGACTAGCCGAGAGAGGCTGGTGGAGACTTCGGAGCGCGCCCCGGGGTGGGATCGGAAGAGGCGTCGGTACCTTGGAGAGCTCCCAGCCGGCCGCCTTGCAGGGTGCGCGGGAGGATTCGCCCAGCTGACCGCAGCTGCGGCGGGCTGCGACTTGTCGGGCTCCAGCCATCGGAGTATCCCTGTGTGCGGGGCCGCCTGGCTGGGGAGAGGAGGTCTCCTGTCCGCTGGCTGAGGAGAGGCGCCCTGGCCTCGGGAATGCCCGGCCCCCCGGCTGCGGATCTGACGCTTTGCCTCTGAAGGAGGAGGAAGAAAAGTTCGGGGGAGCCCGAGGGAGGAAGGCGGATGGTTTGTTTTCCTGGCTGAGCTGGAAGGAACGATGACCCAGGGAGGATGTGCACCAGCAGCCACATCATTGGGAGCCTCTTGGTGCTCTCCGTGTTGGAGATAGGGCTGGGGGTCTCCAGCGTGGCCGTGGGGGCGGTCAGTTTCAGCTTGGTCCTTGCAGAGCATAAGCCTCAGCTGGGAGACTCTTCTCCGGTATGGAGCGGGGTGTGTGTACGTTAGCCATTTCACTCTCTTTAACTCGGTGTGGTGATGAGCTTCAGTTGGTGTGAACGAGACCGCTCCTGACCCACTCCCCCTCTTACAGGATGCATGCTGGGCTCGGTGCAATAGTCATGCACATGGGGGGGGGGGATTTTTGGACAGGAACCCCACCCTTTTCCTTTCCTTTTAATGCAAACAATTGAACTTTCACCAAACCTCTTCTCCATTTAGTGTGAAAGGCTGCCTGGGCCGTTGTGTGATTCCAGTGTTCAGCAGGTTCGGCCTTGGCTTGCAAACCTGAACCCAAAGGGGAGTTTTGCTTGTAAAAGCCAAAGGGCCCCAGCTGGCCCTGTCTTTGGGCAGGAAGAGCTAAGGGTTCCTTTAGAATGATGGCCAAGTCATGGCCTCTGCATTCCAGAGCTCCTAGGGGAACAAAGAATATAAGCATATAAGAGTTATTGGAGCCTTACACCAGTGTCTTAGGACCAGGGTTTCTGGCCTCAAGTTTCAGGGAAGAATTTAGCTAGAAATATACCAGCATCTGGGTGAGCACAATTAACATACAACTGTGTCCTCTGTCCCCCCAGACAGCATTGTTGTAAGCTTCATATCTCAGAAGGTATTTGATGTATGTTCAGTTTGAGCCTTTTATCTAGTAAGTGCCCTCCTACAAAAATTGTATATGAAGTAACGAAGTCAAGACTTGCAACATGGACTATCCAGGGTAAACATAAGTACTTTAAACTCTATAGCACTGCTTGGTTATGATTAAACAGCTATATTGCTAAAAGGACCATTTATTTTTTAGTTGGTGAGAAGCTGGAAAAATATTGATTACTCACTACAGTTGGAATCTTAGATAATCTTTAGAGGTCTCTCCTAACAAAGGCATTAATGTAATATTATTCTTGGTGTTCATAATTATAAATAAATGTATGTACATAGCACTGTAAGTATTCCTGATATTGTACAAACATAGTGAGACACTGTTCCTGCCCCCAGACAGGAGACAATCACAAGACAATACAACACACTTTAAGACAGGTAAGGAGGTTACCAACAGTGCAGAGAAAGGGGGATTTCTGATTGTAAAAAGAGTAGCAAGGATTGCTCAAAGAGCTCAGGTTAAGGAGAAATTTGAAGACTGATGATGAAGTCAGTGAGAGTTTTGCCATTGGTAGATATGGAGCTAGTATTTCACCTTAGGTAATAAAAATTTACAAGTGAGAAACATTTCACAGCAATGTATATTTCCTATATAACAGTCTTCTTTTAAATATACTAGTTTTGTTCCTTTATAATATGCTTTTCAGCAAACTATCCTTGCTTTCTGTAATGGTGAAATAATTGTATTTCTATTGCTTTTAATTGGAATGTAAATTTAGAAATCTTGGGATTGAGCTTTCCCCTCCATTGTACCCCTGTGCCCCATCAGTTCAAAGGGCTTACCCAGCCTGCTGAGGATTCCCAGGCACAGGGGAGTAGGTAGGCAGCCTACCACTGGCATAGGGGAAATGCTGGTGATGTGGCGGATAAAAAGGGTGGGTCAGAGTGCCACTGTTCTCTAGAGATCCATGGCTGCTGGAATATCTCTTTGGGGCTATTTGTAACTAGACACAAACTAGAGCAGCAGTACTGGGCTTTGCCCTGGAGACTTATCTGCCCTCTTTCCAGCTTCAGGACTGTGGGGTCTGCTACTGAGCATATCGTGGCTGGACCAGAGGTTCAAGCTCTTTGCATGTCACACACAAAGTAATTGTGTTCTGATTCAGTGCTCTGGAATCAAGATTTTCCTTTAGTGGGGAAGCTAAACGGGGAAAGAAAAATTACTACTTTGAAACTCCACAGGATAAACCACTGGATCTAAGCTAAATAACATCATATTTCCAGCAGTCATGTTACCTACAAGTGTAATGAGACCTTCGACCCAGTTCTGTCCTCACTTACATGCCTGTAACTCAGCCAAGGCCCAGTGAAGATGTGGTTACTATGGAAACCTTGACTCTGTGGTTGTGGATTTTAACTCACACACATTATATCTGTATCTGTCTATCATGTTGTGTGAGATTTAAAATCCACAAACATCGGAATTAAGGTTTCCATGGTAACCTTCATCTTTATCAACTTACATGAGAAACTGGGTCTTCGCTGGGCAATGCCTAGGTAAGCGAGGTCAGAACTAGATCAAAGGTCTTTTGTGACATTTTCAGGTAATATTACTCCAGGAAACAAGATATCCACACAGATATAACATACACATATGCACGCAAGAAGTGAATATGGCTTCAATTGAGACTAAAATGTGTTAATATTGAAATGATATTAACGTCTCATGGAATGTAATAATGTTGAGTCTTAAGCAGATTATCCCACTTGTTAAAAAAATAGTCTTTCTTATTTTATAACAGTTGTTTTTTTTATGACCCCCAATACAGCAAGGTACTTAAGCATGTGCCCAACATAAAGCATGTCAATAGTTCCACTGAGATCAATAGGACTAGTGTTTAAGTGCTCTGCTCCAGTGGGACCAGCATGCTCTGCACTGCAGGATTGTGCCCAAATGACTTGAATAGCAGGCAATGAAGTAAAAGAAAAATATGAATGCATCTGAATTAGGGTACTCATCTATTTAAAATACATGGGGAAATATATTTTATAAAATATATATATTATATAATACATGGGAAAACATGTATTTTAAATGCCCTCACCTAATAGTTTATGAAAATGACCTCTATTAAGATAAAGAAAATTAGCAGAGACAAATATCCAAATGAAAACAATTTCATCTATGATCACTTATGTTTATCTAATTTTATTTTCTATATATAAAACATATATATGAGTTCTTTATCAAATATTATGGTGGTTGCTTGGTTATCAAAATCCTCTACTACAGCTAACATACTATTGCTTTCTGGAATTCTTTTCCTATGTGTTTTGCATGCCTTGTCATCATTTATTCCAACTGCTATAGTTTCTCCTAGTAAGTAGAAATCATGTTGCATTCCTCAATGCTGCCACTTAAAGCAGGGGTAGGGAACATTTTTTGTGTTGGTGGCCACTGACCCACAGAAAAATCAGTTGGGGGCCATACACAAGTGAGAAGCAAAAAAACAAACAAAAAAACACCTCACTGTCATGGTCCCCAACTGAGAAAGAGAAGGGCACACCCCACATTCCCTTTGCACACCAGAGCCTATGAGGGTCCAGCCTAATAGATTACATGTGCTTCAGCCCCGCAGTGGGAAAATGTGTGTGTGTGGAGGGGGGAGCTGGAGTGCCAGCACAGTCTCCCTAGTGCTGGTGGGGAGCCCTGAGCCTCGGGGGCCGGATCCAGGCAAGCGACCCCAGGGCCTAAGGTTACCCACCCCTGACTTAAAACTACTTTCACACAAGGATAATAAGTCTGACAGAATGCATTGAACTGGCTGTCACACAAAAGAAATATCAGAACAATATTCTTTCAAAAATATTCCTGCCTAACATAACCAAATGTTAAAAGTTGTCAACTATACTATAATCAAGATGGAATCTTAAGCAGAATGTGTATATAATAGACATTTATTATAACTATAATTCTCAAGCCTGTTTGGGCCTACTTCTCATTTACATTGAGATGGTGTAAAGACCCTTATTGTAAATAAAACTCAGACCCAACCCCTGCACCCACCCCCATCCCGTGCACATACACTCAAGCCCCGTTCAGTCAAATATGCCATTTATCTTCACTCGTATGGAGACATCAGATAACACCCTTATGGCTATGACACTCAGGAATGGGATAATTTTCTCACTCATGAAGACGAATGTCAAAACACTCCTAGGCATTATGTATTCAGAGTGTCACTCAATAGCTCTAGAAAGATGCAGATCATCTTTCCATGTTTGTGATTGTTGCACTTCCTTTCCATCAAGAACCTCCAGTGTCAACCATTTATAATTTGGCTATAGGAATTTGCTCCAAAATTGGCACCTGGAATACATAGTTACGGGGAGTTTTTTATTTCCCAAGTTTTCAAAAAAAGGGGTTACTATGGAACTGTCACAGACTAAGGGATAAGTTCGGACTGTGAAAGCAATGTTGGTGGTCTTTATTTTTTAAAAAATGTTTAAAGTCAGTTTTTAAAAAATGGAAGTGTAGTGACCAATAGCGTGGCTTACTTTGGAAAAGAATAGTCAAACTACATAGTTATTTCGAATGAACACTCAAACAGTTTACAGTGTTATTTAAATGCAGATGTGTGACTACTTTATTTGAAGATGTGCTTATAGTTTCATAGTCATAGATCCGTAGTTTCTAAGGCCACAGCTGTAGTCATCCGATCTAACCTCCTCTAAACCAAAGGCCATAGAATGCCCCCAAAATAATGTCTAGAGCACATATTTTTTAAAGTCCAATTTTAATTTAAAATTGCCTGTGATGGAGGATCTCCCACAACCCTTGGTAAACTGGTCCAGTAGTTAATTATCCGCATTGTTAAAAATGTATATCTTATTTCCAGTCTGAATTTGTCTAGCTTACCTTTCCAGCCATTGGACTTTGTTAAAAAGTTGGCTACTAGTTTGAAGAGTCCATAATCAAATATTTGTTCTCTACATCGGTATTTATAAACTATGATCAAGTCACCCCTTAATTTTCTCTCTGTTAAGAGAAATAGATGGAACTCCTTGAGTCTGTCACTACAGAACATGTTTTCTCATTCTTTAATCATTCTTATGGATCTTCTTTGAACCCTCTCCAATCTTTCTTGAAAACTCTCAGCATCCATCTTGAATTATGGACATCAGAACTGCAGACAGTATTCCAGCAGTAGTTCTACCAGTGCCAAACCTCTCTTCTCCTACTCGTGAGTCCCATTCATTTAACCACTGATTACACAAACTTTGTTTAAGATCATTGTTAAATAGGGATGGACTTAAACACATGCTTAAATTCTTTGCTGATCTGAGGCCGTAGTTGATAAGCTAGAAATAATCTTCTGATTCCATTTTTAAGGAAAGAAAAAATTACACAAGAACAATTGAATACTTTAAATAAAACATCTGATGTGTAACTTATAATGTTCACAGCATAAAGTGAAATGTATTCTGTCATTGAGCATCAGGACTGATTCTAACCTTTTTGAAGTAAATTAGAATAAAACCCTAATTATGTCAATAGTACATCAGTGAGTTTTTGATCCAGGCCTAAAGGCCCCAGGCAAGCAGGGTTTTTATTCACTACTGTGTTGTAGTGATATTCTTTGATATTATTTGTATCCCCATAATAGCTTTTTTAAACAAATCTGATGGGGAGATATTCAAAGTCACAAATGGTAAATTAGGCACCTACGCCCCATTGAAACTTAATGGGAATTAAATGCCTAACTAACTGTATCTTTGAAAATCTCCGCCACTGTGTTCAGTATGCTTTAACGAGATCTTCTTAGAAGTCTTTGCCTATAGATTTGGATTTGAAAGGGGTTGTTGTTTGTTTGTAATCTCCTATTTTCTTATGGTTAACCTTTTTCTGTATGGTCTGCCTACCTGCTGATTTCTTTCTTTCTCTGTCATGGATCTACACTCTGTATCTTCCTTCTTTTCCTTTGATTTGATTTCTTTATCTGCTTGTGTGAATTTTGTGCTCTTCATCACCGGGTGAGGGCATTTGTATGTTTTCCCATTGCATTGTGTTATTACTGAAAACAGGAGAGCCTAGGGATTTCAGACACTTTCCTGGGTCCATGCAACCATTTGAAATTTCAGCTTCTTTCTCTCTTTTCTACAGGCAAGACAGTTAAATATTAGGATTTTCTTTCTTTGGTGTACTGAGCTCCGTTTTCTGGCTCTGCACATAACTTTCTACTTCAGACTGCAGGATTTGATCAGGAAACTTACAAAGCGATAGTTTCTGCTACTTTAGGCCTTGGAGGCAATCTATAATCTTTTTTCTTTTTTGTTTTCTAAGACCAGACTTGTGTTTGTATTTGTTTTCATTTTCAGATACCTTCTAGTCTAAGAATAACTAAGTTGGAAGTATAGACCTACCCTACACAAAGCTTACGCCCTACACCCTACATTTTGCTGCTGCTTACTTTAACCTTCAGTAGTGGGGTAATCCTAAAAAAATGTTGGTTGTTCCATGCAGAATCTAGCAGGGATATGCAGAACTAGAGTGAGGCTGATCGGGAAGAGTGCTGTGGGGGTAAGGAGAAGCTGAAGCAGGCAGCCACATACCTCTTACTGTCCTTTAGCAAGGGGAATCTATGGAGGCATTGGAAACAAGCTACATTTTCTGAAATCAGCCACTTCCACACTGGAGCATAGCAAGTGACTGTGAGCTCTGCAGGATGGGATAGGAAACTTCTATCGTTACTCCCATGCTCAAGTGCTGCTGGGATTTAGCAAAGGTGTTGCCGGAGAAGTGGGTGCAGGTCCCCTGGGGTCCATATAAAATGGGGACTGCTGGCCAGAGGCAGTGATAGACACATGCAATCCAAGCAATTGCACCAGCTCTCAGGTACCAAAGGTGACTGACTCGGTATACTGGTGAGGGTAGGGCCCCACCATCAAGCCAGGGAGAGAAGAGATGGCAATGGCAGAGGACTCTCTGGTGCAGCTGCTGTGGTGGTTCACAGCTTTGGCTCCCAAGCTAGCAGCTGAATCTTTGGCGGGAGCAGTGGCAAATTGTCTATTGGTAGCAGCACTGGTGCAGGCCCTGGGCCAGAGGGAGACGGTGGCACAGCATGGACCTGGGTAGAGAAGCCATGGGGGAGCAGAGCAGGGATCCAGAGGCAAGGACCAGTGGTGGGGAATGAGGGAAGTGAGAGTTTCTTTGAATATGAGACATGTGATGGCAATAAAAACCTGCTCCAGGGCCCAGCTTTTTGTTCCTCTGTGACTTGGGAGAAAGGGACGGGGAGCCCAGATAAAGTAGTGCCCAGTCAGAATTTGCTGATCTTTTGGACTGTTAAATCTGCTACTGGGACTGATTGCACGTCCCTTCCTCAATGCCTGTCTACTCAGGTAGTTTTTCCAGGCTGGTTCCTTTAACTTATCCTAATGAAAGGGATGATCTAGTGCTTGGTCCTGCTGTGAGTGCCAGAGGCTGGACTTGATGACCTCTTGAGGTCCCTTCCAATTCTAGTAGTCTATGATTCCTCAGCCTGAGATGTGTACATGTGGGCACTGAGTCATCTCATTTGTGTAAGGAGCTCAGGTATTGTGATGAAAGGCAATACATAAAGGAGATAGGTAGGCAGGCAGGAGGACTATAACATCATTGCATCAGTGTCCCTGGATGCGTATTTCAGCTTTAGAAACTTGAGTCCAATTGTTTGTTATCGTCTTTGCCTCCAGGAGGAGAAATTCTCTCTCCCGCGATATATATTGTTATACAGCTCCAGCCAACAATCTGAAAGTGTTTCCAATCCCAGGAGTAGTGCAGTCTGTGCTCCATAGGGCTCAAACAATACAAGTACAGAGGGGTGACGGGTGACTACCCAGTCCTCAGGCTAAGCCCCCATTCTCCTATGTGTTTTTGAATCTTTTGTAATGATTCAGAGGACAGCAGGTGGAAATGATCCAAGCATCGATTAGCACAGCTGCATCAGCCCCTTAGAGCTTATGACCACTAGGAAATGTAATTACATTTAGTAACAGGACTTTTAACACTGGAGTGAGGTGACAAGATGCTGACTGAGCTGGTCAGTGAAAACAAGGATGAATCCTGTTCAGCACCAGTCAACTAGTTGGGGGGAAACCCTGCTCCCAGTAACTCAGTAGTTACACATTCAGTTTAAACAGTTTTATTTCAGATGAAATCTTACAGGCTAGCCATGGAAGGACAAAGAGTGAAAAAAGCTTCAGAGGGGTAGCCGAGTTAGTCTGTAACAGGAAAAACTTTAAAAACTACAAATAATAGTCTAGTAGCACCTTAAAGACCAACAAAACATGTAGGTGGTATCATGAGCTTTCGTGGGCACAGCCCACTTCTTCAGATGATGGGAGTGTTGGAAGTCCAGATGCAAGAATAAATAAGGGAATGGGGGAGGGGGGGGAGGTGGAAAAGGAAAAAATGGAGGGGAGAAAGAAAAAAGAGACAGTGAGTAGATAAGCTTCAGAGGGATAGCAGAGTTAGTCTGTAACAGGAAAGACTTAAAAAACAACAAATAGTGTAATAGCATCTAAAAGACTAAATATTTACAAGAGGCTGATAAGAACCATTAGTTTGCACTTGGAAAGGAAGATGACCAACACCACATACTACACAGACATCAAAAACCATTAGCACCTTCGTTGTTTGGTTGGTTGATAATGTGGGAGCCATCTGATATCACAATTTATACTATTTGCATGAGAATTAAACTTGTGAATGAAGTTAAGTTCCAACCATTCTCAGTGTATTTGGCTTGTGGAATTGGTCTGAAACAAAACAGCGAATTGGAGATTCATTAATGAGTGTCCAGGATGATTGAAGTGTTCTCCAACAGGTTTTTGTGTGTTGCCTTTTTGGATATCTTATTTGTGTCCATTAATTCTTTCCCATGGAGACTGTCCAGTTTGGCCAATAACCATTGCAGTGGAGCATTGCTGGCATTTGATGGCATAGATCACATTAGTGGATATGCAGTTAAATGAGCCTCTGATTTGATGGCTTATGTCATTGGGTCCAGTGATGAAATCGCTTGTGTAGATGTGTGTGCAGAGTTGGCACTGGAGCTTATTGCAGTGGTGGGTTCCTGAATAATTATGATGGAAGTGTATTGCATGGTTACTGGAAATAATTTGTTTGAGGCTAGGGGGTTGTCTGTAAGCAAGAATTGGCCTTCCCCCCAAAGCCTCTGAGAGTGAGGGATCATTTTCTAGGATGGGTTGTAGATTGTTGATACTGCATTGGAGGGATTTCAGTTGAGGACTGTAGCTGATGATAAGCGGAATTCTGTTGTTTTCTCTTCTGGGCCTGTCTAGAAGTAGTTCATGTCTGAGTACTTTTTTGGCTCTGTAGATCTGTTTTTTTCACTTCACTGGGTGAGTATTTCAGTTTTAAGAATGCTATGTATAGATCCTGTAGGTATTTGTGTGTGGGAATGGAGCAAATACGGTTGTATCTTAGGGCTTGGCTGTATACAATAGATTGGGAAATGTGTCTGGGATGGAAGCTAGAGGCATGAAGGTAAGTGTAGCAGTTGGTAGGTTTCTAGTATAGGGTGGTGGAAATTTGCCCATCATTTAATAGTAGTGTAGTGTCAAGGATATTGATTTCTCGTCTGGACTGATCCAGGCTGAGACTGATGGTAGGGTGGAAGTTGTTGAAATCCCTGTGAAATTCTTCAAGGGTTTCTTTCCCATGGGTCCACATGATGAAGATGTCATTGATGTAGTGTAAATAGAGTAAAGGTCTTAGGGGGCAAGAGCTGAGGAAATGTTGTTCAAGGTCAGCCATAGAGATGCTGGCATTTTGTGGTGCTATGCGGATGCTCATGGCTGTGCCGCAACTTGAAGATACAAATTGTGTCCAGATTGGAAGTAGTTGTGGGTGAGGACAAAGTTGCAGAGCTCTGTAATCAGGTGTGTAGTGCTGTTGTCGGGGATGGTGTTCCTCATAGCCGGTAATCCATCTTCATATGGAATATAGACGAAGTGAGTCTTTGCCCACCAAAGCTTATGCTCCAATACATCTGCTAGTCTATAAGGTGCTACAGGACTCCTTGTCGCTTCATGTGGAATGCTGGTGTAAAGAGCTTCTACGTCCATGGTGACCAGGATGGTATTTTCAGGTAGTTTACTGATGTTTTGTAGTTTCCTCAGGAAGTTGGTGGTGTCTCAAGGGCTATCTCTCTACTACATTCTACATACTACTTGGCTATCCCTCTAAAGCTTATCTACTTATTGACTCTTTTTTTCTTCCTCCCTTCTATTTTTTTCCTTCTCCCTCCCTCCCTGCTTCCCTTATTTATTCTTGGATCTGGACTTCCAACACTCCAGTCAACTGAAGAAGTGGATTGTGCCCACGAAAGCTCATGATAACATCTACATCTTTTGCTAGTCTTTAAGGTGCTTCTAGACTATTTGTTGCTTTTTAAGGACAGAAAAAGTGACTCATGTTGTATTCCAGCTAACAGTGTTGTGAAACCTAAGAGTTCAAAACTCAAAAGGCAAATCAAAACAAACCTATCAGATTTATTTCCAAACTGAACTGTGCACAAGCCCTACTTTCTGTATACATGACCCGTGCCTCCCACGCACATTACATCACCACTGTCAGTAATAGTGAGTCCTCAAAAACCTCCAGAAAATGTATGGGGAAAACACCATAATTCCATGCTGGGGTGTAATTGCGTGTGTCTGGTTTGCCAATCAGACCACACTGGATAGCGTCAACCTATAATCTCCCTTGACTTCCCATTCTCTCCAGAGCTTTCTGGGGAAAGAGGGAGTTTGAGCTGGATGAGGCAACTAAAGTCTCTGGGATGGAATAGTAAAGGATCCCTGAGTAAGATCTCTAAATTCCTCTACTCATTTTGTGCAGCAGCTTTACACCGGTTTCATTGGGTCAGGATACACCACCAACAGAAAAAAAGAGGGCTTGACATGGTCATACATTTTTGTGGGATTTTAAGTTGCCTGAAACACTGGACAAAATACATCCTGGCTGTAACTGACGCATCATTCTATTTGATGGAGAATCCTTTTCCCTGAAAAATGTCCTGAGGTTGATGCACAACAACCCAAAAATACAGTAATAGTAATATCCTTGCACACTATCCCAGCATCTCAATGTGCTTCCTGAATCTTAGCAAAGGCTGCCTCACAGCATGCTTGTGATATTGTCAGAAGACATGCAGTGGCCTGTCAAAAATCACACAGGAAACCTGGGGCAGTGCCAGGAATGAAACTAACAGCTGTTGTGTCCCCGCGCAGTGCCTTAATCACAAAACACTCTTTATCCATTTATGTTGAGAAAACTGCTTTGATATGGTAAAAGATGCTAGTTCCTAGAGAGCATCTTAGGACCTACTCAATATCGTTTTAGAGAATAACCGAAGGACTAAGGTATACCTGCTGCAATGGCTTGTTCCATATTCTTTGGACTGTTACTGAAAATGTACATTAACGCACTGGTTTAATGGTACCATCAAATGGTGGTTTAAAGAACAATTTGCTGGGTGACTTGAAGGACAGTAAATCAATAGCTGATCTTGCTGATTGGTAGGTCCCAGTCCATATGAGCAAAGTGACTCTATAATTCTTTTGTTACTCTCTTGGCAGAATGTAAGGCCGATGTTACATGTTCAGGAATCAAAGATATTGCTAGAGTTTGCACTGGCTGCAAGTAAAGGAATTAAATTTGATTGTAACCTGAAGTAGAGGAAATTGTAAAAGCTGAGTCATAATAGATGGGATTTTCAAAATGGCTTGGTATTGGCTTAAGTCTGGTCCTTCTGAAGACAATGGTAAAACTCTCATGTCTTCAGTGCTGCAAAGCTTTTGAAAAGCCCATCCCATCTGACCTATGCCATCAGTTTTGCAGCTAAATTCCTAAACACACTGCTTTGAAAATAGAGGAAGTTTTGCTTTTTTTATGTACATACATTTGTTACATATTGAAAATAGCATTTATTGTATTTTCCAGATAGTTTTTTATAAGCTTGCTATAACTGATAAACATTCTTTTTTCTAGATATTATTTTTCTTTTACTCCTGTCAAGTTTTCAGGAGAAGGAAACAACATTACTTAGTCTATTTACATTATTTAGTCATCAAGACTGAATGAATGAGATTATTACGATATCTCAAACAAAGAATTGGCTGTATTTTCCATCTGGATGCTGAGAATCACAAAACGCCATATGTAAAAGTATGAAATACAGTATGCCATAAACTAAAGTTAATGTATAATGACAGAACTTTGAGTGAAATTCTAGAATCCCATGTAAAGTCTAAGTAAAAGAACTTTATGTACGTGTCCTGTTCAAAAGCTGGAAGTCTGAAATTTACCCAACTTGAGGTGTAGACAGGCCTGGGCACTGCAGTGAAACATCTCGATATCCTTCTAATTGGTATCTCAGGCTAGGAGATGTAGTAAGTGCTACTGGCCCTCCAGCCATTGCACTCATGTAAGCACAGATCCAATGGTTTGTTACTTCACCATGTAAAATTTTCCCTTCATGCTTGCATATATGAATGGACATGAAGCCCTTCTATGTTATGCTGCGTATAGGGTCCTACCAAATTCATGGCCATGAAAAACACATCATGGGCCATGAAATCTAGACTTCTGTGTGCTTTTACCCTATGCTATACAGGTTTCACAGGGGAAACCAGTGTTTCTCAAATTGGGGTCTTGATCCAAAAGGGAGATGCAGCAGAGGGACATATGCTAAGTTCCCTCTAAGCTGCATAGCCACATGGGCACCCAGCTTCCTACTAAGCCCTGCCCAGAGGCTCAGGACTGCAGCAGGGAAAGATGCCACTTCCCAAGCCCCAAAGCTGCTGTGGCTGGGTGAGAGGTGCCTCCTTCCACCAGCCCTACTTGGAGCTACCATGGCTGAGGGAAAGGCGCTTCCACCCACTGGTCCCAGCACAGAGCTGCCCCAACCAGTGGAGATGTGTTTTTCCCCACTGGCTCCAGCATGGAGCAGCCCCAGAGCTGCTGCAGCCCCATGGCCCTGATACCTACCCAACCCCAGTCCAGCATGAAACTGTCATGGCTGAGGCACAGGCACCCTTCCCCCGGCAATGCCTACTGGAACTGCCACAGCTATGGAATAGTGCCTGCCATCTGGCCCCAAGCTTCTGCAGTGAGAGAGGGTTGGAGGGAGTCCTCTCTCCCTGAGTCAGCCTGCATCCCAAAGCCCTTCCCCAGAGCCTACACTCTCAGGCACTAGTCTCCCTCTGTACCCCAACACTCTGCCATAGTCCTGAGTCCCCCGCTGCACCTCCAACCCCTTGGTGCCACCCCACCATACGTGTCCATGTGCACATAGACATAAAAATTAGCGGGGATGCAGGTCTCAAGATTATTTTTAGGGGATGGCAGAATTGCCATCCTTACTTCTGCACCAGCTTCCAAGCTGGGTGACCAGAGAGCAGCAACTGTTGGCTGGGCACTGAGTTCTCAAGACAATGCCCCACCAGCAGCACCACAGAAATAAGAGTAGCAGTACCACAACCTCCCCACAATAATCTTGCGACTCGCCTACAACTCCTTATACCTTATACTGCCCTTGTCAATTTAGCTTCCTCAGGAACTGTACTCCCATTGCTTCCCCAGGCAAGCCTGAATTAACATGCACATCTCAGGGGACACAAGAAGCAATTCACAGAAAGTAAAAGGGACACAGATAGGGCTGAAGTGGACTCATTCAAAAAATAAGGAATAAATCTATTCACAGAATTTTGTTTGCCCAATACAAGTCTCCAGCATTATCAGTTCAGCTAATTTATAAGCACTAAATTTGCGTAAAGAAAAAAGCTCCTTCCTATGGTATGTCCTACTCAGGGACAGATTTATGCACAAGCTAAGTAAGCTACAGTTTAGGGCCTCAGATTATGGGGGGCCTCTAAATACAAAAAAATATATAGTTTTTAGTTGCATTCTTGCCTATGTACTGGTATATATGCAGATATAAAACTTTATTATTTCTATTTTCATTGTCCTAACACAAGTTGAACCTCTCTGATCCGGGACTCTCTAGTCTGGCAACATCCGTGGTCCAGCAGGACCATAGATGTTGCTGGACCAGAGAGCCACAGCTCAAGGCAGAGACAGATGAGCTCTGGTGGCTCCAAAGCTGTTGAGTATGCTGGCCCTGAGGCAGCGGTGCCTGGCAGCCCCGGTGGTGACCACGGGGCTGAGAGCCCGGTGGACTGTGCTACAGCATGGCGATGTGCTGACAGTTCCCAGGAGAGCCCAAAGTCTGTCAGCAGAGGGGCTGACCTCCTCTGGTCCAGCAAACTCCCTCCTTGGGGACCAGTCAGGTCCTGAGCATGCCGGACAAGGGACGCCCAACCTGTAATACATTTTTTGGTAATGCTATGGGACCTCTAAAACTTGACATAGTTTAGGGCCTTAGCATGTCTTAATCTGACTCTGGTCATACTGCTCACTACATGTCTGGAAGATGCATGCTAAAACAGACTATATATACATTGCAGCAATTTCAAATGTTAGGCCCAGATTCTACAACCTAATTCACACCAGTGAACCTCTGTTCCTGTGCTAAGACCAGCTGACTTCAATAATATCCCACATGGGCTCCCTGAGTGTTTCAATTTACAAGATGACATCATAAGTACTTTATATGTTTTTAAAGTATCAGAATACTTGGCCATATTCCTGATTATTGCCTTGCCAAATTTAATTTCTGAGCAACATGAGGGTAAAAGAATCTTCTTATACTGGCAACATTGTTTTTCATATTTTGTTTATCTTCATAGCTTATAAAACATATATTATTTAATTTTTGCTATTTTTATGAGCAATCACCCTCAGGCTGACTTCTCATCCCAGTTTCTTCCTGGATACATGTGTTTATGGATGAGTTATAACTTCCTGAAACATAAGGTTTGTAATAAAAACACTGGCACAATGGTAACAACTGCATAATCTTCTTTTGTGGTTCCCACTGCAATAACAAGAGCAAAGTTTAATTTAGAACTCAAGGCATTAGACGATGAAATAATTTGTACTTTTTCCCTTGCAGTTTCTGCTTTGTGGCATATGTGGAATATTGTGCGCCAAAAAAAAATCTGGACTCGTTGTAAGTTTTTGCACTGCATGCATTATGCATAAGTACTTGAAATGTAAACTGCTGTAACTTGAACTCTTCACCCTGGACTCCTTTATTTCCAAAATGCAGCTGATAAACAAGTCATTGAAAAGTAAACACAAGCTGTCAAGGAAAAACAATCAGCCCTTTGGTTAATACAGCAAAGGGAGGACATATTTAAATGGTCTATACAAATCATGTCAAAAATGTATCCCCTGTAGTTATCCCTGTCTTGATTAAGAGCTTGATCCAAGTCCCATTAAGATCAATGGAAGGATTCCTAATTACTTGAGTGGGAATTGGACTTGTGCCCTTTTTGACCAGCATCGCAGTCCTGAGGTGAGTGCAGGATTAGGTTCCAAGGTTACTGCTCCAGATTGATCTCAGAAATTCTAGCTGTTCACTGGTTTTCGTAAGTTAATATTTTTCAACCTGAGTCATGACTAAACCAGTTCTAAAATAATTTAGAACAGTTTCATATAAGAATCTGAAGTATAGTCTTCCTGACTGCAGACAGATGGTACAATTGATACAAAAGCAACTGTAGAAATATTTTATCTGTTAAAATATTATCCTATTATAAAGCCCAGCGTTAAAGCTTATTTAATTGTTTCCGTTTATATAAGCATTGAAACTGGCTGTAGTTTTCTATAGGTCTGATTTTGATGTACACAAGAAAGAACTGGGACTAACTCCATGGATGTCAAAGGAGTTATATTCATGTAAATCTAGTATAAGTGGAAGGAGAATCATTCTCTCTATGGTTTCTTTTGAGAGTCAGTGAACTATTCAATTCCCTATAACAGTGATGGTCATTTAAAAAAATATTCCAAGGATTACTTCATTGTGTGGAGCATTCCAACCATGGAAATAAGTCCCCTCTCCCCCCCACCTTTTTAGTCAATTCTGGTGGTCTCCTAGACCACAATAAATATTCCCTTACCAGTGGACCATGAACAATAGTTTGAAAACTATGTTCTTCTTAAAGTTACCATCCCATTGGCACACAGCAATGGTACACGAGGCACTGGTGGTCCATGGAGCAATTCCAGGGGCTCCACAAAGTTACTTCCATCACTGTAGTAAATACTTTTCAGTCTTCAAGCAGTGATACTTGTTGCTACTTGTAGCCCAGTTTAGATGTTTCTGGGACCCCAGAAGATCTTTCAGATCAACTAAACTTGAAAAGTAGCACCTCACTCACTGTACCTGATACAGTTGCTTCAAATTTTAATTTGTCAGATATTTCACTGGTTTAAGTTCAACCATGAATAAATGTTCAGATTATACAAAAGCTGCTTGAGTGGCAAACAAAGAGGCCATGACCAAACTGCACACATTGACCTGAGGAGGTTAGAACAGGAGGAGAAGGTTGGCGGCACTGAGACTCGGGAGAGATTCAATATCAATACCACTACAGAACTGCATTCCAGCCGAGGAAATAAGTGGTGCAGAGATGGTGTCTGATTCTGCTCTCACTGCATTTTGCTGATTTAAAATGGATGTGTGTCAGATCAAAATCAGGCTTTTGAAGTTTAGCTCAGAATTTTGAATATGGAGCTGGAGGGAAGTCAGGTGGCCTGAATCCTAGTCCTATTCTTCCACTAATTTGCCATCAACTTGGGGAAGTCACATTAGCATGATGTGCCTCCACTTTAAAATGTGGGTTATACAGGGTGGACCTCCCTGGTCTGGCACCTTTGAGACCTGAGTGGTCCTGAATGAGGAAATTTACCAGACCAGGAAAGGTCCCCTGCCACCGGCCACCTCAGCCTGCCGCTCCTCCCTGCTGCCAGCTCCTTCGGCCCTGCTGTCGGTTGGGTGACATGGCTGCCTCAGCCCCATTGCTGGCACAGCAGCATGCGGTGCTGGCTCCACTGCCATGGCAGCTGCCCCAATGCCAGGCCAGTACACAGCCCCAACTGGCTGCCGCAGTACCAGCCCCACTGGTATGCATGGGCTGCTCTAGCCCCAGCTGGGTTGCTGGGCTGCTGAGGCCCTGGCCCCACTACCACCAATCTTTCTATGCCCGGGGATCTCAGCTGTTGGCCCTCCTGCCCTAGGGCTCCCTCATTCAAGAAGAACATCCATGGTCCTGATTAGAGATTCCCGGTTTTGAGAGGTGCAATCTATATAGGTTGAACCTCTCTAGTCCAGCATTTTTGGGACCTGATTGGTGCCGAGCAAGAGAATTTGCTGAACCATGGGAGGTCAATATTGTCTAGCAACATTACCAACACTTCTGCTGCTTACTGGGCTCTTAGAGACATTTAGGAGTAAATTACAGCTGAATAATGTCAAAGAACAATTAGAGCCAGGACTGGTGGCTGTAAACAAACTTTATGGGACTGCGGGAAACTTGGCCATGCCCATGGTAAGTGGATATCTAGCTAACTAAAATCATGCCAGACCACAGATGTTGCTGGATCTCAGTAATGGACTAGAGAGGTTCAACATGTACTGACCTCCTACACACAGGAGTTATGGGGATTAGTAATTGTTGTTTGTAGAGTGCTTTAAATGATGTATACTATGTTAGTAATAAGTATTATTATTATAGTCAAGCTAACTTTCAGTCTGAGTGGTCTTGTCTGGGACCTGTAATCTCTGGAGAATGTCACTGTGATATTGCCTCTCTTCTTTCTCCTAACAGATGATCCTTTTTTCAGCCTGTTGCATCTGTGGGTTAATTGGAGGAATATTAAATTTTCAGTTCCTTCGTGCTCTAACAAAGAAGTCCTCCACCCTCTATTCCTTGCATCTCACTTCCATGTCTCTTGCCTGCATTGGAATTGGAGGTTGCACCCTTTCTTCGTGGCTCACTTGTCGGCTAGCCAGCTATGAACAACGAAGAATGTTCTCGGAAAGGGAGCATTCACTGCATCATTCCCACGAAATGGCAGAGAAAGTGAGTTGGGCGCCTTTCCTTGTTTGCTCTTCTTTTCTTACAAAGCAACTGTATGTGCTAATTTATGCAGTTATGTAATGTCGTAGCTGTGCTGGCCCCAGGATATGAGAGAGAGAAAGTGGGTGAGGTAATTTTTTTTATGAAGTTGGTTCCATAAAAGATATTTCCTCACCCACTGTCTCTCTCTAACATATGCAATTGGCAGTAAGTGAATTCAATTTTGACTACATATGAGAAAGCGCTTCTGGGAAATGAAATGTGACCATTTTGTATAAGCTTTATCCTGTTGCAGTATATGGAGTTATTTTTAGGTGGTGTATCTTTGCAGTATATCCATTTCAGCGAAGTACATCCATTTCCGATATAATTCCATTGTGTAGCTGTTCAAAGGTTTAGCTTCTAAATATAGCACATCATACATAATTGAAAGCCTTAGTGATATGAATTATCATGTATTGGACTGGGGGAAAGCATGGCATGCTTTCTGCACCTACATCATTTCATATTGGCAGGATTTAATCAATTCTTTTCTCTCCCTTTATACTCAGTTAATAAAGTAGGCTATGCAAGCACAAAGGGCACCATTTTCAAATATCAGTTACTAAAAATTAAGCACCTTAAGGCATAGATAGACACTTAAATAAAGGTGATCCCATTTTCAGAGGTTCTGAGCACTCACAGCTTCCAATGGTCAGAGGGACTTTTTCTTTCTTTATTTGGGTGCTTTAAAGTGAAGGTTGAAAATGTTGGCTTAAAGTAAGATAAAGTTCTTAAAGCCATCTAATTGGTGTAATGATATGATTCTTGACCTGTGAAATACTCATTTAGGTTCTAAATCTTCTATAAGGATGGGATGCCCTCTTTCTTTCATTTAAGAGGTTGGATAGTGTTTAGCAGCAGCCAGGAACATGGATTTTATGTATGCCTTTGCAAGTGACTCAGTATGGGATCCTACACAAATCTTCTCTGTGGCTAGTCACCCGTCTGTATGATATCCACCACCTCCCTCAATGGCTGATCAATTCATATATGTAAAGCTTTGTGAGATTCTTAGATAAAATGTGATGTAACAGTGCCAAGTACAATAAGGGGAAAGACTGCTTTGCAGTCTGCTCACTGCTCACTACTTTCTTAACTGAGATTAGATTCTACACAGATCTAGAGTCTGGACTCATTTAAAAATGTTAAGGAAATACTGCTACATTTTTAAAACGTGTTACAATTTTATATTGCTTTAATCTGATTAAACATCTTTTTTTTAATTCTGCATGTAACACAGTAAAATGCACTTCCTAAATGTCCCAATCATCATCATCATTATAATAATCTCTAAGGCAGTACCTATTTATACAAAGGTACAACTCATATAGTATCTTTCATACACACTCTTTCACAAGATCATTAGAGTTAAATTGCATAGGCACTGCATTAAAATAAGGTTCAGAGAATAAACTAAAGAGGGAGAAAAATACATTTCCAGATGAAATTTGAAACAAGCAAAAATCAATGAGGTAGATAGAGGAAGACTCTTCAGCTGCTAGGAGCTACAAATAAAAAAACTCTTGCATCAACAGTGATAAGAAAACAAAGAGGAGTCCTTATGCAAGAACAGAGGGTGGGGCAGAGAAAGACAGTGCCTGAAAGGACAAGTCTTTCAAAGTACATTAAGACCAGGGCATGTCTTTTAAAACAATGGAGGGACATTTAAAAATTAATACTAAATTAGGCTCTAATTAAACATAAGTCTAAAGAGTTTTATATTTTTTATATTTTATACTGATACAGTAATATAGACATGTACTATATGTGCATATGTTTGTGCTATATTTATTGTATAATTGTTATATTTATATTAGAGATTGAGGGGTATTGAAATAACCGACCTGCCCAGCTGCCCGGTGGTTCCCCCGACACCAGAATTACCTCCAAGGTATGCTGAACTCTAGGCAGCTACCGTGTTATGTCATGTCACTTTTGAAAAATCCCACCTCTAAGAGGAAGGCATAGTTTCAGCTAATCAGTGTTGGCTGAGGCTGTGAAGTCACTCTCAGAAGTAATGCATTCAGGACAGGTATTAACAGTTAGTGAAACAATTTAAGTGGTGGAGTGCTGTGATTTGGAAGTAAGCCAAGTATTTGACATATTCACTTGAGTTGTAGACATCCAAACAATCTTGTTTGGATGAATCCACCACCAGTTTACACCACTTCTAATATATATGCTTTTTCATGTCTTAAATCCAACACATTCAAATGCTTGTAAACTCAACTACAATTTTTTGTTTAGAATAGAAATGTCAGGAAAATACTGACTGTGAATATTTCATTCTGAAATGATAAGTACATTCAAATAGAAAATGCTGGCAATAAATTAAAGTGATAGAAATGGGAAACCGAAATTTTCACTTTGTGGTCATTTGCTCACTCATAGCCCAGCTGACAAAATATTACTATATTCTAGAGTGGTGACACTCAGACCTCAGTGGTGCAGAAGCCAAATTAGCTATCAGTACTACCCAAAAGAGCCACAGGAGTGTGAATTCATAGGTTCATTTTCTGTAGTACTATGTATGTATATGTGAGCAATATGACAGAGGAAAGGTTTAGTTTATATTATTCTCAAAACAAAAGGACTGTCCAAGTAGTAATATTTTACCAACTACTATTGGCTAGTAATCTAGTAAAAGCATGCAGATTGGCTAATAACTTAGACTGATTAATCACTTCACACTGTTTTAATATCATGTTCTGCAAAGAGCTGCAAAAGGGCCACTTGCAGCTCAAAAGCTTCAGTACAAGCCTCACCGATCTAGAGACTGATTGATGGCATATGTGAAATGGCTTTGATGACCTCAGCAGACTAATTTCTACATCACAAAAATCGCTTTCAGAGATTGCTTTAACTGGCACTTTTGGGGGCATCTGAGCAGAGAGGCCAAGGTCTCAAGGGACCTGGATACCTACAATTTCACTCCTGATTAGATTGCCATCCATGTCTCAGTGGAAGCATATTGGCAGGACAGTGTGAGGAAGCTTGCACTGCTGCCATTTGTGACATATCTGTGTTCTGTGCATCATGAATGCCTGTCTCTGGGACAGTCAATCTAGCATCTGTCATAAGAACTCACCTCACATGAAAATTGGCAGTTTTTCTTTTAATAATGTGATTTTTTTAAAAAGATTCAACACCTCTGAATATTGACATTCGGGGCCCATTCCATATTTATTAGACCATTAACCAATTATTTCAAGATCCATAAAATAATTTTAATTTTGATCATCCCTTTTTTATTCTTGTTACAGGAAATGACAGACAATATGAGCAATGGAGGACCACAGCTGATTTACAATGGAAGAGTGTATGAAAAGATTTAAAAAGTTAAAGGAAAAAATATTTTCAAGATTTTTCAGGACAAACAAACAGGCACCAAGAGACTGAAATGAAATGGAAACAGTCTTGGCTTTTATTACTAGAACTTCACAACTGCAGAAGAGCACACTTCCCTTTAGAAACATATCTGAAATTTCTTTCCCAAGGATTTTGTGGATATACAGTATTTATTCACTCCACCTCTATTCTTTTTCTTCTTGTCCAAATAACTTCGCAGAATTACCACAGCACTCAAGATAGGCTTTTCAAACTCTTCCTCTCATGAAGACTTTTTTTTTAATCCCATTAAAATGGAGAGGGTTTAACCTGTAGATTGTACTGTGAAGAGATTGCAAATCAGACTTGTAAAAGGTTTGCATTGCACATGCAGAGTGCAAATGAGCGAAGGATAAGTCTTCTGAAAACAACACTGATGTCTTTGTTTTGAAAGACAGAATGCTTCAAGAATGCCAGAAATCAAAACCTCAACAATGCCTTCTTGTAAAGAAATAGTAAATATTTCCAGTTTGTGAATGAAGTATATTTCGTAATTTGTTCATAATAGATGACAAATAAAATTAAATCTAAAACTGAGAATAATTCAATTTCTGCTTGTTAGAAAGATCTGTGAATCTGGTTTGTTGTATTTGCATATTTGCACAAAATATCAAAAGGACCTCAATAAAAGGTGAAGCAGAAAAAGGCTGCAGAGGAGTGAGGGTGGAATGGCTGGGGCAGAACTACACCTTGGCAATTCAATCCATGGGGGCTATTTGAGCAATGATGCATCTCAGGACTAATCTACTTTTCTTGGACCAAAGAGGTCCTCATGCCCCTTAATAGGGCAGGCATAATCTGCCTCCCAGTGTGTATAATAGTTGTACATATATGGCAAGCACAAAAATATAGGCAACATATTTTATAATAAACATGAACGTATGCTGTATACATGTATACACACTTGTCCACTATACATAGCTAATGCATGCTTGAGTGGGAGTGATGGAAAAATGTTCAGCATGAGTTTGATATGGTACATTATTTATGACCCTAGAGCATAGATTGTAGTTATCACGTGTATCACAAACAATGTGTTAAAGCATGTTTTAGAGTTTAGAACCTTTATTTGTGCTATTTAAAAAAAAAATCCCTCTATTAAAAGCCAGGTGCCTTAATTAGCCTGAGTGCAGATACAAAAGGTTCAGAGGAAGCTGAGATTGAAGTAAAAGAGCCTCTGAGATGATGTAAGACATAATGTAACAACCTCTGAGATGATGTAAGAGAGCTCTGTTTTATAAATAAAAATGGTACAATCTTGAAGTCGCTTAGGTTGCGATATTCTAGAGCTGCAGGGAAGACTGGCATCCAGTTAGAATGTTGAGAACTGTCCCTTCTTCATGATAGAAAGTTCCCCTTTCTTGTCCTACAATAGTGAGTTATATTGGATTACAAAGCCGGAGTTTTGGTTCTAGTGAACTACAGATCTGCTATAAGGCCTCAGTCCTGTAAGCATTTCTGTATTGTGTTTAAATGCATATGAGTAGTCCCATTAAAGTCAGCAGGACTATTCATGTGCACAAAAATGACACACCTGAATACATTTTTGCAGTCAGTGTCTAAAATGGCATCTCAGGAGCATCTCAGTGCAAAGGGATCCATGGGAGGAATAGAACCAGAATAGATGGATCTTGCAACTCCCACTGCACCCAGTGTAAGGGGAGTTACTAGGGAAAGGTAGGCAGGAGATGGAGTGTGGTAGAGGAGCTTTCAGAATCCAAATCAGAATTCTGTGGCTTAGGCAGCGCTGGTTCCTAAACTTTTTAGTATCCCCAAACAAAACCAACAACTACCTATCACTGAAGCAGTGACCCAGTGAAGGGACCATATAATGTGAGTCATCAGAACTAGAAATAAGTGCTTTATCCCACTATAGAGCAGCTGGGAATTCCTCATGTATTTGTTTCAATCCCTGGAAGGACATGAAATCTCAGACATTAAAATCATGTCATGATTATTATTATAAAAGCTACTTACTTATTTTGGAGGTTATTCAAAAGAGAGGCACTGACCCTACAAATAAATACACTTATCTTGATGAATATGAGAAGGTCCAGGTTGGAACCATAGTTATAATTTTTCTTTCCCTGAGACAGATATCATTATATTAAGGCAGCCTGGCTATGTGAATGGAAGATACAAATAGATAAATCACAGTCCCACAAAATTATATGAAAACCTCTTTGAAAATTCAGTAATAGATTTTTTGTCAAATAAGGTCATGTAGAACCATAAACATATGGAGGTTTTACTTTAATTTTGTGTGTAAAGTATATTTTACTTATGAAGGTTTTACTGACACTTATTTTCCATGTTTTGCAAAACTAACTTGCGCTATTATTAAGGAGCATAATGCAGCATACTAAACTCATGCTCATAAAACCTTTATACCATGTCACATTACTGTGCGTGTGGTCTGTGCGTATCTATAAATAATATACATGCACACACAATTTGATTTAGGCTATTTTAGTACTGCATTCAAGCTCTCTGGCATCTAAAGCTATTTTTACTTGCCGTCTAATAAAATTAGGTATAAAATGTGGGCTGCAGAACGCAGTGGCTGAGAAATTACATTACAGTTTTGGAATTCAGATGTAATTCATAACACCAATACTGCCAACATCAAGCATTCACAAATCATGTATCAGGCCTCAAACTATCATGAGACTGGTTTGAACTCATGAGATTTTTTAAAAAAATAACTGTTGGGTTCTTTTTATTCGCCTCTGGTGTTCCAGCCTTTGCCAGTCATGTTTTCATCCTTTTGTATGCACTCAAAAGGGCAAGAAGCTTTCTTCAGATATTAAATGAAAACTAAAATTCTTCTATGATCATGCAACTCCAGAAGATTAGGCTTTAAGGAAAGCACCAACAGTTATGAAACTCATGATAAAATCATGAGAATTGACTACACTCTAATAGAAAACATTTAACCAGAAATTATACCCTAAGTAATTAACAAATTAATTCTCTAAGGAGAAGCTACTTGGCAATGGCTCTGTACAAATCTCCTATTAATGGCCTTGAAAATCATTGCTTTAAACTTTGAGCCAAATTTTCAATCAGCCCCTTTCCCTGCTTCCACTGATCTGCAACTGTGCATCACATTTTGGGTACTAACAGATATGTGATCAAGTCATTTATACACACAAAGCCATACCTCCAAGCCTGATGGGGGGTAGTGGTGGTGGAAGATCTGAGAACCCGAGACCCCCCATTTCCTCAAGCTTTGCACGACAAAGGTGGTGCTAATCCAGAAGGTGTCAGCTATCTGAAGCCTGGATTCCAACCATACAATGGAACTGCACAGTTCTGCTATTTTGTAGGGCATAGACACACAAAGAGGAGGAATGTGGGAAGGGGAAAGGATTGTAGTGGATCTAGGTTAAAAAAAAAAAAGCCCAAGAATAATTAAATTGCTCTTTCCACATAGCTGCCAAGTCTGTAGCTTATAGACAAGCAGGCCAAGCACTTCAATATCAGTTTTGCATTGCTGTCTTTCATCAACGCCTTCAAAATGCAAAACTGGTGATCAATAATTGACTATGTAATTGAAAAGACTGCTTCTGTCAGAGAAATACAAAGAGCTGAAAAACATGTTTAACAAGAGGTAAAGTTCTATGGCTTTACAGATGTGCTCAGAATAAAAAGCATCACTTTTATTGAGTGTTTTACTTTAACATCTAATATAGTTTCAGTCCTTAATTTAGTGCAAAATTCAACATAACTTTTTTCTGATCACTTTTTCTTACTGATGGGCTTGGAGGGAAGTTTATTTTATTAGCTCAGCTGACACTATTGACAGTGGTCTGGTTTTCCACTACACATGAAATACTAAATAAGACCAAAATGTTTAAACTCAGATGTCTAAAAGTTAGGCATCAAACTACATTTTCAAGTATCAAAACAAGTGGTATTGTTTTCAGAGATGCAAAATCTCCCATTAACTTTGATGTTATTATTCCTAATTAACATTGATTAAAAGTAGATTCAAGCCCTGAGTCTGTAAAGTATATTCAACTTGGAAAGCTCTTCCTTTTTCACAGCATTGTAAACTTTGAGGCAAAGTTGTCAGCCCTGGAAAGGTACAGGCCGGAAAGAAACAGAACTCTCTTCCTTTGTACCTATATGGAACAATCATATGTATGAATGATCAGGAAATCCTACACAATACTTGGAACTGTCTCTCTGGTGATCTGTGTTTATATAATAAAAGAAGACTGTTTTGAAAGTATGTGTGCATGCGTGTGTGGGTTTTCATTGTTATGTCATGCTCAGGTGATGCTGGGTCAAACCCCTAGCCTCTCTGGGAATGCAAACAAGACTTAAAACTGCATTTGGACTGTAGCTGGGGATTCCAGGGAGCTCACAGCAGACACAGCACGGCTTCCTCTGCACATAGGAGGCATGCCAGTGGTGAGAAGGGCTGCAGACAGTAATCTTAGCTAGCAGAACATCCCATGGGACATGTGGAGATCTAGCCCACTATGATCAGGGAAGTTACTCATGATTTATGCCAGTATCAATGTGTGGGGAATTGGGGGCCATTGCTGACTGTAGAAAAATACTTTCAGAAATATGCTAAAATGATCATACCTGTGGGTACAAAGAATCCAAATTGCTGAATCCATGAATTCTGAACAGCTTCATGCTATTCCAGAAAAGCTTAATTGTTTGAACTAAAGTATGTGGGACTAATTTGATTAATTCTACATATTTTGTATATTAACATGTCATGGGTTCTCAGACTTCACGTAATTGCAATCCCCTTCTGGCAGCAAAAATTACTGTAGGACCTAAGAAGAGGGGACTGAAGCCTGAGTCTGCCCAAGCCCCACTGCCCTTGCCCAGAGGACCAAAGTTGAAGCCCAAGGCTTCAGTATCAGGTTGGGGGCCTGTAACCTGAACCTCTCTGGCCAGGGCTGATGCCCTCAGACTCAGGCTTTGGGCCGGCCCCCAGCAAGTGTAAACCAGCCCAAGATGACCCCTATTAAAACAGAGTCATGACCACTATTCCCTGCAGGGAGCCTTGAGATTCTGACTGGGTGGTGCTGATCAATTTCCTGTGAAGCTGTACTGCTGGGAAGCTAAGAGGAAACACTGGTTGTGACCCACTTTGGGGTCCCAATCCACAGTCTGAAAATTGCTGACTTAGATTACAGAGAAATCCATTCCTTGGGTGCGTCTACACAGCAGGGGCTTAACTCAAAATAAGCTACACAAATTGAGCTGCGTCATCAGCATAGCTTATTTCAAAATATCTTATTTCAAAATTGGGAGCATCTACACAGCATTTATTTTGAAATAGAGCACTCTTCCTCTGACTTCCTTTTCTCCTCATACCATGAGGGTTACAGGAGTGGAAGTAAGAAGTCCTCCAGTTTGACAGTATTTCAACATATTTTGAAACAACTGCCTGCTGTGTAGACGCGGACTAAGTTATTTTGAAATAACGCTAGTTATTTCAAAATAATGTTGCTGTGTAGCTGTACCCCTAGGCTACGTCTACACTGGCCCCTTTTTTGGAAGGGGCATGCTAATTTTGAAAGTGGGAATAGGGAAATCCGCGGGGGATTTAAATATCCCCCGTGGATTTAAATAAACATGTCCGCCGCTTTTTTCCCAGCTTGGGGAAAAGCCGGAAGAAAAGCGTCTAGACTGGCCCGATCCTCCGGAATAAAGCCCTATTCCGGAGGATCTCTTATTCCTACTTCCTATTTTCCCCTTATAACAAGTTTGTTTTTCTATAGCATATCTTATGCATCCAGTAACCACTGAGTCACAGTGGGTGGCTTTATTGAATTCCACATCAATGCAATTCTATTATTTGTCACTAGAAAGGTTATTTGAAGAAATCAGTTCTGAAGTACCTCGAACTTAAATCCTGTCATCAGCTGTAATGCAAGTGCTTCCAAAAATACTATACAGGGTGATACAGACAGTGGGATGGCATTGCAGCATCTGAATGCAAAATAACCTTGTTTCCAATGATAATAATAGCTTGGGGTAAATTAAGGTTTGGTCTCATGGGATTTTGTTGGGGTGGAAAGTCAAAACAAATGTATGCTCACCCACATCCATACAGCTTTAATCTTCTGATCAGAAATGCAATGTAAGCACTCACAAGCCACAGAGATTCCATACTAGTCAATGGAAGCATGCCCACTTGAGGAGTGTCATTGCCTACATTTTACAGATCACCATACTGAGAGATGGTACAAAGTTACTTCTATCAAGTGAGTAATATGGCAGATCCAAATCTTGTTCCCCTGCTTACCCAAACGCTTCTCAGAATAAATGTGTGCTTGACTATGGTTTTTGTAATCAACTTTCTGACCACTAAACCATGTTCCCCTACCCCAGAACCAGGAATAAAAGCCAGGAGTCCTGATTAACATTTCATTGCTAACTTGCAAATAGTTGTATAACTCACTGCCAAAGCTCATGGAATGGTGTGATCCTTCCAGTGGCTATTAGACATGGAAGATAACAGCCTAAAATTCACTTAATTTGAGTGGAAGAGATCTGCTTGGAGGGTTCTGGGTTCACACCTTGCTGATTAATTGCAGGGGTGATTATGGTTCTATGAGACAGATTTTGGAGTGTGTGAGGAGATGGAGCATTTGGTTTCTGTCTACAAAACGTATGAAATTTCATACTAAAAAGTCCAGTAAAAGAATATCATTACGCCTGCAAAGTCAAGCATTCAAAAATGTGGAAATACCTGTGTTAAGATTTAAAGGGTAGATGGGAGTGTTATGGTAATCTAGTCTGACCTCCTGTATGACACAGACCACACTCTTCCACCCAGTAACTCCTGCATCAAGCCCATTGCTTTTGACTGACACAGAGCATATTTTTAGAAGGTCTTGATTTAAAGGCTTCAAGTGAGGAAGAAACCACCACATCCCTAGTTTCAATGGTTAATAGCCCTCACTGTTCAACTTCATTTCAAGACTTGCTTCGGCTCCAAGCCTTTGGATCTCATTATACATTTGTCTGCTAAGTTAAAGAGCCTTTTGCTATTGGAAATCATCCCATATAGATGATTATAAATTGTGTTCAAGCCATCTTTTAAGCATATCTTGGATAAGCTAACTAGATTGAGCTTCTTGAACTCTTTTATTGTAAGGCAGGTTTTCCAGACTTTGAAATGTTCTTGTAGCTCTTTCCTGAACACTTTTCAATTTGTCTAGGCAACTTTATTCTTCATCATTTGTGCCTAAAAATTATGGTAGAATCTTAGATTAAATGATCACATATCCCAACCCTTTTCTTGCGTCTACTGGGGCCATATAAGTTATACTAACCATAGTGGTGATGGAGAAAGAGAGACTTAAATACCTGTAGTGCACCATGTAAGACTGGAGAGATCTGGGGGATTCTCCCCCTTCCCTGATTGTCATAAAGAGGACAGCCTTTGGATTGATAGACCCAATCTTCCCTCTGGTCAGTGACTGTTTTGGAAGTGTTATTCCAGAGTCTGACCATTCAATTCCACTCTGGCAGGCAGTCATCTAGGCAGGAATCAGCTCCCTTGCATTGGGGGACACCATGCCTCAGACTCATGCTTTACACTTGAGTGTGCTGCTAATGTCCCTGGCCATTTGTCACATATAGCAGTAAGGCTGAGTGGAGCCAGTGTCTCTCCCTCAGAGTCAGGAAGGATTGAGTATCTGCCTAAGAGATAAATGGCTGCCTCACAAAATGCTTTTTTTGTTCCTCTCAGGAAACATATACACTAGCTACTTCTGGCTCCTTGCTATGGAAACTATTGGGCCCAAGATTTGGGACTTAGCATTAGTTGGCAATTGAAATAGTTGGAATGAACATTTCACAAAACAGTTTTAAACTGAGTTCCAACAACATAACCATGTCTATTTTGTCTCAGTTTACAGCTCTAGAAAATATTGCAAAATTCTTAGCTTAGTGATAACTATATCATCCTAGAAGTGTGTTTGTGCAGGCACAAACCAATCTATCATGTTCCTGTTACAGTTCTAGGGAAGTCTGAAAAAGCCAAGTTATAATTGTGAAAAAATAAACAATTAAAAATTGACAGGTCATTACATAAAAGTGTAAGCAAACTTTCATGGTAATTGAGTCCAAAGCATCTTTGAAATTCCCCAGGTTGAAAGCTGCTCCCTATATTAAATCTATAATGACTGCTCCTTTGAGGCTTTTTTATGCTTATAATTTGGGATTCATTAGCAAGATATTAGTAAAAGAATATAGCTCTATGTTTGCTTCTCATGTAGATCAAGGCCTCTTTTGATTGCATTCATTCTATGACCGAAGCACAGAAATGTACGTATCTGGGGCCAGTAGAAGAGGCACAGTTGCCTCCCAACACTCCCGTGTGGCTGAGTGTAGCTCTAATAGGGGCTAATCAGTCTTAGCTCTACTGAGCTTAGAAAAATCTTCTTTGAAAGTTCCTAGCTGGGGCATATAGGGGAACACAGACTCACTCACTTCCCTGGGTTCCAGGTCAGGGACAGCCAGAACCAGTCTTCAGGCTCTTGCTACCCTAATGCTATTTCCTACTTTAGAATCTTCCCCAGCCACCTGCCTAATTTCTTCCTCTTTGGAGCATTAGTTTCCTCTGGTAGTATCTCGTCAGTCTGCTGAAAGACTCCTCTGTCTTTCTAGCAACTACCTCCAGCTTGAGTTTTCCCCCTTTTATGATTCCCAGGTCCTTCCCTACTTATTTACCTGCCTCAGTGAGAAACTACTTTCAGCTGAACCCAAGCTGCCTCATGCCACCATGTGCAGCCTGTCAGAGGTGGTTAGGCCAAATCTCAGCTACCCTCTGACAGGGCCTGATTATCCCCTCGTTCACATTTAATGTTACTCTTCAGGGCTATGTCTACACTGGTGGGTTCTTGCACAAGAATATCTTGCACGAGAACACGTCCACACTGCCATGTGCTTTTGCGCAAGAACATCCATGGCTGTGTGGACACTGTCTTGCGCAAGAAAGCTCTGCTGGCCATTATAGCCATAGGGCTTTCTTGCCCAAGAAATCCCTGCCACGCATCCACATTGCCCTCTCTCGCAAGAGCGCTTGCGCATGAGGGCTTACACTTGTTTGAAAAGAGTGTAGGTCTTGCACAAGAAGCTCTCTCTTACCACACTTTACTGTACATCTTCTTGTGCAAGAGCAGGTGGGCAGTCTGGACACTCTGCGAAAGAATGGCCGTTTTTGAGCAAGAGCCTGCCAGTGTAGACATAGCCCAGGAGTGCATGTAAGCATTTGCTTAACTTTAAGCATGTGATTAAATGCCATTCATAAGTAGGGATGCTCTCCTGAACTGGTCTAATACTGAATGGCTGTGTCTACACTGGACCCCTTTTCCAGAAAAGGGATGCAGATGAGACAAGTCGGAATTGCAAATGCAGCGGGGATTTAAATTTTCCCCGCTGCATTTGCATGAACATTGCTGCAGCTTTTTTCCGGCTCGGAAAAGGTCCCTTATTCCTGATTTTAAGAGGAATAACGGACCTTTCGGAAAAGGCTTTATTTTCCGAAAGATCCCTGTCTAGACTGGCGCTTTTTTCCGGCAAAGCCCCGAGCTGGAAAAAAGCAGCAGCCATGTTCATGCAAATGCAGCGGGGAAAATGTAAATCCCCGCTGCATTTGCAATTCCAACTTGTCTAATCTGCATCCCTTTTCCGGAAAAGGGGTGCAGTGTAGACACAGCCAATGAGACTATGGACTTTAATTACTCCAGATTTGCACTGGTGTTACTGAGAAGAGAATCAGGCTTTTTATCTCAACAAATACAACCCATAACCACTGCAAAATTTCAGTTGATACTCATGGGAGTTGTGCACAGACCAAGGACACTTTGTGAACAATCAATCTGGATACGGTTAGTACATGATCTTGTTTATAGTTTTCAATTAATGTAAGTCTGAAACAACTTAAATCTGAGCCATTTACTTGTAGCTATAATGATTCCCCTACAGTCCCTACTTTTCACAAGATAAAAGTTCACATATGAATTTTGAAAGCCTGGTTAGAAAGATTAACTTTTTGTTTATATCACCTGATATACCTGGCATTGCTTGTATCTTCAAGTGAAGTAATGAGTTTGGGGGTTTGTTTGGAAAACAAAAGGAAATAAATAAAAGGAGGCCCCAGCCTCCATCGACCCACATTCCCCCCCTACAGCTGCTCTGAGGGGGTGCAGGGCCCGGGGGCTGGCATTAGCCTCCAACAGCCTCTCCCGTCCCCCAAGCCTGAAACTAGCCCAGGGAGAATTTGGGGACCAACCCTGACCTGCAGTTGCCTCCCCAGCCTGCAGCTAGTCCACAGCCAGGCTATGATTCCCAGCCTCTCCTTCAGAGAGGTATTTCCTGGCAGGGGACTGGCTTCAATTCCTGGTCCTGGCCTTTCTTTTGGGGGGGGAGGGGCTTTCCTGGGAGGGGACCAGGCTACACTGCCCAGCCTCAGAGGTGATCCTGCAGGGGGGGCCACATCTGGGGGAGTTATAGTCCTCCAATTAGCCCCCTCCCCTTCCATGTTATGGAAAACTGTTCAAGCACTTCCCGTTTTACTAGCACAACCAAACTCTGACCTTGCTTTAAGTTAGGATAAAAGGAAGCTTCATGACAAATTTGGTGGTCCTAGCTCTTAGCCTACCTCCAGACTGCATCCCTCTACCGACAGAGGGATGCAGGTCAAACACTTTGAAAGTGCAAATGAGCCCAGGGATTTAAATATCCCGGGCTTCATTTGCATACTCACGTTCAGGCACTGTGCCGGTCAAGCGCCCTTTTGAAAGTGAAAGTAAGGTCTAGCCACGGCTCTGCTGACAGCGGGGAATTTTTTCGACAGATCCTGTAACTCCTCAAAAAATGAGTACAAGATCTGCCGAAAAAGGTCCCCGCTATCGGCAGAGCCGCAGCTAGACTTTACTTTCACTTTCGAAAGGGCACATGATCGACACAGTGCCTGAACATGAGTATACAAATGAAGCCCGGGATATTTAAATCCCTGGGCTCATTTGCACTTTCAAAGTGCTTGATTTGCATCCTTCTGTCAACAGAGGGATGCAATCTGGAGGTAGCCTTACTGTTTAGAAGGTGCTCTTGAACAAATGGGCTCACAGACAGACATACCAGCTCTCTAAAATATCTTTATAAATACATGTGCGTTC
The DNA here is from genome assembly GCF_052426305.1 of Pelodiscus sinensis. NCBI lineage: Eukaryota > Metazoa > Chordata > Testudines > Trionychidae > Pelodiscus > Pelodiscus sinensis. Next base: position 203,985,230 of record NC_143053.1, read on the forward strand.
CGGGGACTTCCCAAACATTCATCACATTTGGCAAGGAATGTAAACACAGCAAATTCCCACCATCTTACTGGCAGAGGAGGATGACTGTTAAAACAGTACATTTATTTATAATTAAGAGTTGAATCTTTAGAACCTACTGTTTGGAGATGCTCATTTTTGGCATCTATATACCTATGTTTACACTCATGTTTAAAATAAAGTGACATAGGAACTTAATTTCCAAATAAAGTTTCATAATTTGGCAGACTCATGCTCATTTTACAACTATAGGAACTTTAAATCCTTTCCCATGGAAACATATATATTTCATTCCGAAAGTGTACAGTAGCCAATAAGTCCAATGATTGTAAATCCATAAATCAGAAGTTGTCAGTTACTCCTAACCAGTGGATCAGAACATGAATGACTACAAATGTACATGCCCAGGAAAAAAAAAAAAAAAAAAGCTAAAATTGCATCTGCTTGCCAGGTAGATTCCATTGTGTGTAAATGTTCACTTAATTTATCTTGAAAATTGTTTTGAATACAATTGCTTTGAGACTTATGAGGAGACTTTTTTTTTCCTTGGGAACCCCCAGTATTTTTTAACTTGGGAACCAACCAGCTATATTTTTGTTAATGTGTGTACAGGCAGGCAGAGAGAGAGTGAAGGGTTGCAGTTAATTCTGTCAGCTAATTATTTTTGGAGCATGCCCAAGGCTCTAGTTCAGGGCTGCTCAACAAGTGGCCTGTGGGCCGCATGCGGCCTGTGGCCCCTTTGCATGTGGCCCACGGTGCCTTAAATTGCTTCCTGGGCCACCTGCCTACGTGCCTCATTGCTGGGGCTCCAGAGGCAGCACCAAGCCACTCGGCTTTGAGCCAGGCCGTGTGCGCAGGAGCTGCCAGCTGGCAGGGCTGGGGGATGGGAATAGGTGGTGGCAGAGCATGCTGCCGCAGCAGCGCCTCCCCGCAAGCAGAGCCACATGGTGTGGCACTGACACAAGCCACATCTATGTGGGGGGAGGGGAGCTGTCGGCCGACGGGGGGAGGGATGGCAAAAAGCAGCGGCAAAGCATGCCCGCCATGTCTGCCGCAGTGCCTGAGCCAGGCCATGTCGGTGTGTGTGCAGGAGCTTCTGGGGGTGGCAAGAGGCATGTGGCAAGGCAGTGACAGAGCTGGGCAATGAGACAGCGAGGCGGCAGCGGAGCAAGGCAGTGAGACCAGGGTGAGGAAGGACTGTGCCGGGGATGGAGCTTGGGTAGTAATCAATATAATGGTCTTCTGTTGATATGTGTTTTAGTAGTTAAATTGCTGAACTCTCATTGTTCATTAAAAGTGCTGCCATATGGGTGGAAATCAGGTAAATATTGCATTTTATTAATATCAGCAGATCTGACTTAAATGGGGCCTGCGTGTCGTGTAGTCTTGCCTTAATCTTTGTATTCATGCCCGTCAGTATCAAAGGTTATTTGCATACATTTGCATATATTTGTATGTAACCCTTCTGCCAGGTAGTGCCAGCAGCAGCCAGGGCTGGGTTCAATATCTAGGAGTCCTTTTTCATCCATCTCACACAGAACCGACTTGAGCCCCCACCCAGTAGCCTGGGAAATTCACACACGCCTCTGAAACACAATGCTTCCCCACTCGCAAGCACAGAGTCTGAATGTAGAAAAGAAACTTTTAATGAAAAAGGGAGAGAAGTTACATGGCATTAGCTTGGAAAAATACCACAAACATAGTTCCTAACCCCCCACGAGTAACCATCCCAGCTCAAATGAGTTGAGCGTCCTTTGTCCCTCAGGCTCACTAGTCGAACAATGTAAAGCTATGTCTACACTGGCGGGTTCTTGCGCAAGAATGGCCATTCTTGCGCAAGAACCCACAGAGCATCCACACTGCCATCCTGCTCTTGCGCGAGAAGATTTACAGTATGGTGTTGGAAGACAGGGCTTCTTGCGCAAGAGCTACGCTCTTTTCTAAAAGGGTAAGCCCTCTTGCGCAAGAGCTCTTGCTCAAGAGGGCAGTGTGGACGGACGGCAGGGGTTTCTTGTGCAAGAAAGCCCTATGGCTAAAATGGCCATCAGAGCTTTCTTGCGCAAGAGAGCGTCCACACTGCCATGGATGCTCTTGTGAAAAAGCACATGGCGGTGTGGACGTGTTCTTGCACAAGAGTTCTTGCGCAAGGGTTCTTATGCAAGATGTTCATGTGCAAGAACCCACCAGTGTAGACAAAGCCTAAGAGTTCTATTCATTTACCAAAACTTTCTCCCCACTTGTAATGCCCCACTTACAGCTCTGTGCAGTCCCTGACACATCACCCTCATGACTCCACTCATTGAGCCTGAGGTCATGCCACCTTTGTGCTGCTCCTGTGGTCTGCTTGTGCCGCTTGCTACCACTTCTACCAGCCACCCACTGGTCGTTCCCACTAGCCATTCTTCTGGCCACCTGCTGCCGCGCCTACCGGCCACCCACCAGTTGTTCCCACCAGCTGCCTGCCACCACTCCTACCAACTGCCCTCCTGTAGCTCCCGCCAGCTGCCTACCGCCACTCCTACTGGCCACCTGCTGGTCACTCCTGCCACCAATTTTGCTCACTGCAATGGGTCTGGCTCAAACCAGTGACTTCAGCTCTTAATGATTTCAACTCTTTAGCCACTACCTAGGCTGGCAAAAGATTCCAGTTTCTACTGGACTAGCAAAAAAACCTTTCAAGTAGGAATAAAAGATCCTCCGGAAAAGGGTTTATTTTCCCGAGAATCACGTCTAGACTGGCGCTTTTCTCCGGCTTATCCCCAAGCCGGAAAAAAGCGGCAGCCATGTTAATGCAAATACCGCGGGGGATATTTAAATCCCCCGCAGATTTTGCTATTCCAAAGTGTCTAATCTACATCCCTTTTCCGGAAAAGGGGTGCAGTGTAGACACAGCCCTGGAGTCTGCTTCAGGTCTATCCTTAAAACAAGGTGGGAAAAGGCAGGTTGAGCCAGCCTTACAGCTCATACCTGGCAAGCATGAAGCAGGCTGGCCCAAGCCCCCCCCCCCCCCAGCTCATTTCACTTAACTCTGGCTTTTTCATCTGAGACTTCTTACAATGATGGTGTCTCTCCTGCAAGCACTGGTGTCATATTTTACAGTTCCCACATTTAGGGGTAGCATGATTTGTGACCCCATAACAGCCCAAATTAGTTACAGTACATCACATTCCATTCTAACAACCGATCCTCCATCAGCCCTGGCTATATTAGATTTACATAACCACACCCTGGCTTCCTTTCACATCCCAGCATGACCTGTATTTACATATCAACAGTTACTTATCTTACAAGGCTAAACAACTTCAGCTGGCTGCATTTCAAGCAGTCCTTCAGACCCCTGGCTTACATCTATATATTTGTAACCACGCTTAAGTTGTGGCCCTCGGCATGTGCTGTGGGTATCACTGTGGCCTCTGGAGCTTCCAAAGTTGAGTATCCCTGCTCTAGTCTGAACAGAATTTATTAAAACATGTTTCCTGCTACTCCAAGAAATAGAAATCACTCACCTTTTATTTTTCTTCTCATAACATATCACATTAAGTTACCATTAACTCATGCTGAATAGCATCTTCCTACATAAGCAGATCCACTGACTTTTGGGCCTGACAAAGACCCCATTACAGTACTTGGGGCAGTGTTAAGTGGAATTAAAGTGAGACTAAATATAATTTATGTCTGCTTTAAGGTTTGTTTTTATGGGGACCTTAATGTAGATCAGAGTTCAAGCTTTTGCTTCATCAACACTACACAGTGTAATTACTGCTTCTCTTTTCCCACTTCATGAAATGAACCTACTGAGAGTCACTGATTCCTTGTCTTTACCACTAGCATTTTGAAACAAACTCCCACTTCAGTTTTCACTAGCGAATATATTTCACACACACACCCTGAGGGTTTAATTTCTATTGCGTACTCTGGTATAAATATGGATTTTCTCCATTAAGTCACATTATTGTAAATCCAATATGAGAAGAATCAAATTCTGTGCATCTATCGCTAAGGCACTTCCCAAATCCCACAGATATACAACGCGTCTGCAAATTAACTAAGGATTGATAAGATTCACAATTAGGGATGTGATAATGTACATGAGTAAATGATTAACCTATAATCCTGGGCTCATGGTTATACACAAACTGCCCCTGCCCTCTTCCCCTCCCGCCCCCCCCCCCCCCCCACACACACACACACTGCTGCCTCTGTATCAGAGGCAGCAGCACAGGGGAGTGGGGCCAGATAGCTCTGCGGGAGCCAGTACGTTTGGGGAGCCAGTTTAAAAGCTCGCTTCCCACGTGCAAAAGCTTAAAAGCTGGCTTCTCACGGAGCCACTCTCCACCCCCACGTGTAAACGTGTGCCAGTGGTGTTCCAGGAGTGGATAGTGCCAGGAGCGTCAGACAAAATGAACAGAGCAGATAATCATCAACTGATCCATTCCCTGTTGCTTACTCCCAGCTTCTGGCAAACAAGAGGCTGGAGACACCATCCCTATATATCCTGACTAATAGACCTCCTCCATTAACTTATCTAGTTCTTTTTTGAACCCTGTTAAAATTTTGGCCTTCACAACATTCTCTGGCAAAGAGTTTCACAGGTTGATTGTGCATTGTGTGAAGAAACACTTTCTTTGTTTTAAGCCTGCTGCCTGTTAATTTCATGTGATGACCCCTCGTCCTTAAGTTATGAGAAGGAGTAAATAGCACTTCCTTATCTACTTTATTTATACCAGGCATGATTTTATAGACCTCTGTCATATCCCCTCCCCTTTTAGTTTTCTTTCTTCTTTTTCTAATCACCACAGAAAATACAGTTCCTGCATTGCTGGATTATATTTATGGAAGAAATCACAACCTTATATAACCTTGCAATATTTTATTGTATTAAACTTGATGGAGTTACATCAATTATATATTTAGACCAATACATTTATACTAAATCTTGTTGAAAGCTATTCAGTTGTCAAAGAGTTTGTTTATTACTTATCAGCTCCACACCCTCTCTTTCTGCTCCCATAACACCAGGCTGGAGGCCCCCAGGGTTGGTCGGTCTCATGCACAACCAATTTGTGAGACTATGTGTACCTAGGGTCAGATCCAATACCCACTGAAATCAATAGCATCTTTGGATCTGAACTTTAATGCAAGTTACTATATGTAACTATATGTAATTTGCTCCTTGGGTTTGGGGCAATGGGAAGAAAATTATTTGTTGTGTTAACTGACTTAAAAATGTCATGGTTAATATGACTTAGTGAAGAAGATATATAATGATTACTTGAAGAGTGTCCCCTGAATGAGGTTAAATTAATGATAACATACTGATGATGAAAATGGTAAGAAAAATAACAATAATGCTGCCATAATCTTAATTTCTAATAAACAACTGTGTATTTAATTGCTGTTTGTGATAATTCTCAAAGGGAATCTCTAACTATGCAAATCAGCTGTTTCCCTGATGAGAGAGGGGTGGAATGGAAAAAAGGAAACGGGCATGTTTATTTTTCAGTGTGATGAAATAACATGATATAATAATATTATTTCTGAATTCTAAAGTATCTTCCATTCCAGTGATCGCAAAGCACTTCAAAAACATTAATTAAGTTTCACAGCATCAGTGTGAGATAGGTAAACCGAGGCAAAGAGTAGTACAGTAAAGAGACTTGCTCCAAATCTCACATGTAATCAATGGCACAGCTAAGGGATGGAGCTCAAGTGTTATGGCTCCACAGCCCTTTCGCCACATGCACACGTGCACACAGGATTTCAAAGTCACATCAAAGCTCTTCTGAAAGAAGCAATATTAAAAAGTGTCTAGTGCACATCAATTTCCTTGGAAAAGAAGGAAGTGAAATTAGCTCTGAGAAATTCTTTAACGGGGACAGCAGAAAAGATAAAGAGGGTTTAATAGTATTCATAGATGGTTCTTTGATTATTACCAATGAGAACCACCAGCACACTTTCCTTCAACTGGCCATTAAATCTTCTAACGAGTTATTATCCGGCTAGCAATGACCAAAAAAAGAAACCACACATCATTTTTCTGCAGTTAATCTCAATATAGCCCTAGTTACTACAACCCTCCAGGGAACACTTTTTAGTAAGTAGATTTTTCAGACAGAATACACATGGTTCAGTGATACATTCCAGGAAATCTTTTAGCACATTTGGATTTTCTTTGGTATTAGGCTCCCAGGCATTCAAAGTAGCTGGTGATATTTATAAGCAGAGTGACTGACTTAAATTAAACAATTATTTTAATAGCATGCAAATGTTTTTATATTTTAAAAATATTTATAATTAAGCCAATTATTTACTTTTTTGTCAAGTGTCTGCCAAAGATTTTAGTTGAGCATTTCATTCAAGCCTTGCACAGATTTTAAACCCTCCTTAAAATTTACTAATTCCATAACATTTTTCAATAATAACCTTAAATATCAAATATATAAATTCACCAAAAGCATAAAGATTCATCCTTCCCACCAATACTTCATCTGCCTTCTATGTATACCTAAGATGTATGGCTCTGATACTGAAAAAAATTAATATGTGCACAACTTTACTCACAAAGTAACCCCATCATTTTCAACGGGATTACTCACAATGTGTTTACTTAAGCATTCAGGATTAGGGGTTTGTGTGTACAATACTCTGGGTAGCTATGGTGTCTATACACACAATTAAGGCCCAATTCTGCAACTATTTAAGCATGTGAGTAACTTTATTTATATGAGTGGCCCCACTTTAGTCCACTGATGTGACCACCCATCAGGGCCAGATTAAGGCGGGGGCTAGCCGGGCAGCTGCCCGGGGTGCCAACATATGGGTGGCACCTGATGGCAGCTGTATGGGGTGCCGCGTGCCTGGAGCCAGGGGCTGAATGGTGCCCCTTAGAGCTGCCATCAGGTGCTGCATGCCTGGGTCTGGGGGTCGCGCGGTGCCCCTTAGAGCTGCCATCAGGCGCCCGATCGCAGCTGTAAGGTGCGGAGCGTGCCGGGGGGGGCAGGGCCATGCATGCGACCTGTGCCCAGGGGCAGAGCCGCACATGCATCGCACACACGCTGCCTGGGGCAAAGGAATGGCCCTGCCACCCATGCAAGTAAAGTTATGCATGTGCTTAAATGTTTGCAGGATTGGGGCCTTACATCTTAAGTTCCTTGAAGCTGGAAATGTTATTTCTTCTGTGTTCCCTAATGCACCAAACATATTCTATGTATTTGGTAAATAACTAATAATACTCAAGTATTCAGCAGAAGAGCAAAGTAGAGCTGGCGGGGTCACATTATTTTTTGAAGATGAAATATTTTGAAAAGCTAATTTCAATTTGCAGACCATACACTGGCTGCTAGCCATCCCAGGTAGGATATAATGCAAATACACAGTAGCTGTTCTTTGAATTGTTCGTTCTATACCACATAATCCAAAATTTTATTAGAGCTGTAGTTACACTGGTTGCTGTTATAGAACTAAATGGGTCATGTGACTCACTGATCCTCTGATAAGGGGGGAGGCCTCCATAGAAGCTGAAGCAAAATGCAGGACAATGTAGCACTTTAAAGACTAACAAGATGGTTTATTAGATGATGAGCTTTCGTGGGCCAGACCCACTTCCTCAGATCAAATAGTGGAAGAAAGTAGTCACAACCATATGTTGTGACTACTTTCTTCCACTATTTGATCTGAGGAAGTGGGTCTGGCCCACGAAAGCTCATCATCTAATAAACCATCTTGTTAGTCTTTAAAGTGCTACATTGTCCTGCATTTTGTTTCAACTACCCCAGACTAACACGGCTACATTTCTATCACTATTCTACATAGAAGCTGAAGGAAGCTTGAGTAGGGCAGAAGCCTGGGAAGCTACAGCCACCCTGTGGCAGAAAGCAGCATGGCTTCCTCAGGGATGCTGAAAAATCACAGAAGGACTAGGTTAGCCCCAGAGGGAATTTGCTGTAGCCAAAGAGTCAAACAGTGCAAACAGTGCAAGCAGAGGCCTGGGAAGGAATCTGGCTGGAAAGGGCAGGAAGTGGTTCATTATGGCACTTTGCTTTGAGGACAGTTTTAAACAGTTTTGTTTATCAACCTAGCCTACAACCAGGGGTGTTGTTGGACTTGTGAAAACCTTATTATGAGTTATGGAGGAGACCCAGAGAGGAAGTGAAACAGGATGCTGCAAAGCTATTCCCAGGCCATGAGGGGGCACTTGAGAGGCAGCTGGCTCCCCATCCATTGCCATTAGAATGTCAATATGTGTCTATGCTTGCATCAAAGATGCCAAAGTTATTTCCTGTTCCAGACAGACAGATTTATTTGTAGTGCTGGGAGGTGCCAATAACATAGGGAACAATTAGGAGAGATCTCCTGAAGGCTAAATTTAGATTACTAGTTAAGAGATTGAAATCCGGGACACACATGGTAGCATTCTCTCAAATGGCTGCTGCTAGTCTGGATGCTCTGCGGTCGACATCAAAGGCATTTGTCAACCGCCCTGGTAAACCTCATTCCACGAGGCATAACGGGGTGGTCGACAAATGCCTTTGATGTCGACTGCGGAGCGTCTAGACTAGCGCGCTGAGCCAACAAACAGCTGATCTGCTCAGCACGGCAGCCATTTTAATTTAAATGAAGCAGCGATTATTTAAATCACCGCTTCATTTGGGTATGTCTAGTAAACTAATCTACATGGCTCTGGCGACAGAGCCATGTAGTCTAGACATACCCTAAGAGTTGTTCCCAGAGATTTTATCTGTATTTTCATAGAATCATAGAATAATAGAACTGGAAGAGACCTCAAGAGGTCATCGAGTCCAGTCCCCTGCCCTCATGGCAGGACCAAATACTGTCTAGACCATCCCTGACAGACATTTATCTAACCTACTCTTAAATATCTCCACAGATGGGGATTCCACAACTTCCCTGGGCAATTTATTCCAGTGTTTGACTGCCCTGACAGTTAGGAACTTTTTCCTAATGTCCAACCTAATTTTGTTTTACTTGGTTGCTCTGTAACACATAGCAATCAAGTATGCTTCATCAAGTATATCTTTTGTTTTGTTAATAAAAATCACCTTTTTAAAGCAGTGTCCTGGAAAGGAACAGGGGTTTGTGTGGGCGTGTCTGCCTGCCTAGACTGAGCAGTCAGCTACCAGAGACTGCAGTTCGTTTTTCTCTTCTCTTGTTTTTCAAGCTCTCTTTTGGTAAAAGAGCTTAGGGTTTCCCTAGAGAGGATTCAAGTGTTCCCCCATGGTTTTTTTAGGGTCAATACTTTGATGGTGGCAGCAACCCCTCAAAGTCAGTAAATCTGTGACTCTGGGGAGGTTTTGTAAGCAGAACCTGTAGAACTGAGGTATTTTAAGGTTTCTTGTGCCCCTCCTCCCACCTTCTGCACTTGGCGTGCCAGAGTGGGGATCAGCCCTGACAACAACTAAGGGGGAATATGATAGAGGTCTGAAAATCATGACTGGTGTGGAGAAAATAAATATAGTGTTACTATAACACAAGAGCTAGGGACCACCAAATTAATAGCTAGCAGCTTTAAAACAAAAGGAAGTACTTCTTCACACAATACATAATCAGTGGTTGTTGGTAAGACCAAAGCTATAAGATCAGGGTTCAAAAAAGAACTAGATAAATTCAGGTAGGATAGGTCCATCAGTGGCTATTAGTGTCACCTATCAGCTCTGTGTTGTTGGCGAACCAGAGCAGAGTTACCTACCAGTTCTGTGTTATTGGTGAACCAAAGCATGGTTACCTGTCAGCCCTGTGTTCTTGGGGAGCCAGGACATGATACTCGTGGGCTGTGTCTACATTGGCACCCTTTTCCGTAAAAGGGATGCTAATGAGACACTTCAGAATTGCAAAGGCCGCGGGGGATTTAAATATCCCCCGCGGCATTTGCATGAACATGGCTGCCGCTTCTTTCCGGCTCGGGGCTTTGCCGGAGAAAAGCGCCAGTCTTGTGGAAAATAAGCCCTTTTCCGGAAGATCCCTTAGTCCTACTTGAAAGTAGGCTTGAAAGGGCTTATTTTCCGCAAGATCCCGTCTAGACTGGCACTTTTCTCCGGCAAAACCCCGAGCTGGAAAAAAGCGGCAGCCATGTTCATGCAAATGCCGCGGGGGATATTTAAATCCCCTGCGGCATTTGCAATTCCGACTGGTCTCATTAGCATCCCTTTTCCGGAAAGGGGTGCCAATGTAGACACAGCCATGGAGAACACCAAACCCCCTCCAGACAAGGGTGAAAGAATTGAGGAAACACCCCTAGCCTCATCAGCATCGAAGCTAGGACAAACATCTACATTAGCATACAGAATGGAGAACAGCACTTCCAAAGCAGGATCCGCACTGAACTATGGGATCCAAAAGCAGAAAAGCACTTCCTGGCAGAAAATCTCTACTCCAGATGCTAATGAATCCATGCCTGCTCACACTCAAATCAGTAATTTTCAGACCAATTGTAGTAATAGATCCTCTATTGTTATCCAAAATACTGAAATATTGCATTATGAGTTCTCTCAAGGAACACCACCCATAGCTAAGAATGATCAGTTTCTATTGTCTAGCCTAAACTAAATTTTATAATACTCCCTGAACCATCTGTTTACCCATAAACAAATCCAGTGTTCCCTTTGAACTATTGTTATGTCCGTACAAAAATCCCTACTCTTGCTCAAGAAAACGGTTCTGATGCCTGGATCTAAAGTCTGCATCAGTTCCATTGGGACCTCATCTGCTGCTGACTGATAGTGATGGGGGCTCTGCTCTGCCTGTCTCCAGCACTCTAGAATCCCCCCCCATCCCAGCTACCATTGCCATCTGGGATCCCCGATGAGTTCAAGCTTCATGGAGTGGTGAAATCTCTCTCACTGTCTCTGGGTATGTCTACAGTAAAGCATTTTGTTGGAAAAACAGCTGTTTTTCCAACAAAACTTGAGGAACATCCACACTGCAATTACATTCTTCCTCAAGAAAATAGAAAGAACAGAGGGGTTTTTCCAACATTGGTAAACCTCTTTCTACGAGGAAGAAGCTTTTTTCCAAAAGAGCTCTTTCACAAAAAGGCACGTGTGGACGGGGAAGAGGGAGTTCTTTAGAAAGAAGAGGAAAGAGGAAAAAGCACAGGTGCCCTGGTGGCAATTCCGTCCATAGCAATCACAGCTTACATGCGAGACAGCGTCCATTCAGTCTGGACACTCTCTTTCGAAAAAGCAGATTACTTTTTCAATGCACTTTTGTAGTGTGGACGCTCTTTTTCGGAAGAAGTTTTTCCGGAAGCTCTCTTCCGAAAAAAGTTTCTTCTGAAAGAAGCCTGTAGTCTAGACATAGCCTCTCTCTCTCTTTCTCTCTTTCTCTCTCTCTCTCTCACCCCCATCCACCTCTTGCTACATATAGCTGCCTGACCCTGCCTTTTGTGATCAGTTATATGGTTTGCTAGCCCTAAGAATTGTAATCAGATTTAACTTAGAGTTAATATTGTAACTGTTAGATTTAATATTGTGACTGTTTTGTTTATTGGGCTCCCCTTGTATAGTTACGGCCTAGAAATAAATAACTTTCATTGTTAAGCTGGTTGCTTCTCTCTCTTTTTCCCCCTCCCTCTTCCTCTCTCACCTTCAGGGGTCTTTTGGCTTCCCCATTCACAATGCTTCTTGTACCTAAGCTAAAGATCCCTCTAACACTCCCAAATCCTATGGGGTTCGCTCATCAAGTAGATTATTAGCAAAACGGTTGTGGTGTGGAAGTGGTGTTAGGGAGGTGCTGAACCTGGAGCCATATGAGGGTGGCAACTTAAAGTGCTGTTAAACCCAGCCCACTGAGTCCAAGGGCACATGAGGGTTACAGCTTTGCATTGCTGTGCAATCCAGCCTACTGAATCCAGGGACATATAAGGGATCAGCTTTTGAGTGCTGATTAACCAGCCCTCTAAGACATGCTCTGTTAGTGTCTGTGTGTTCATCTGATTCTAGGGTGGGAAGAACCCAGTCCTGGGGAACATAGTTCTTGCAGAAGAGTTCTGTTGGGAGGGAATTGGCAGCTGGGAGAACTCAGGTCCATATGAAAGCGCAAGTAGCACAAACAGCACACTGCTTCCCCATCCCCCATAAGTGTAACCTTAATAAATAAGCACACAGCAGAGTAATGGGCAAATCTGGTAACAAATTGGTGGAGAATATGGGCAGCATGCAAACCTGAATATGGGATACTTGTTGAGTAGTTGCTGCAGAATGGGGAAACTGAGGCACAAACCTGCGTAAACTTTTTTTCTATCTTTTTTTTTTTTTTTGTAGACTAAGCTCTTTTAGTGAGGTCCCTCTGTCTTCCCCATAGAATATTTGGTAAAGTTATGTAAGTTTAAGTTAAGAATTGTGCTTGGAATTATTGTACAACTGTGCAATAAGAAGTTAAATATTGTACGTACCTTGAAAGTAAAGAGCCTTATTGTGACTGTGTGTGGGTAAAGATCACTAATGAATGAGAGTACAAGTAGCACAAGCAGTACACTGATTTATTAACCCCGCCCGCCCCCCATAAGTGTAACCCTAATAAATGAGCATACCCCAGAGTAACAGGCAAATCTGATTGGTAGCATTAGCCAGGATGGGTAGGATGGTGTCCCTATCCTCTGTGTGTCAGGAGCTGGGAATGGGTGATGGGATGAATCACTTTTTGATTACCTGTTCATTCATTCCCTCTAGGGCACCTGGCATTGACCACTGTTGGCAGACAGGATACTGAGCTAGCTGGACTCTTGGTCTGACCCAGTATGGCCATTCTTGTGCTCGGATTATCTATGGGTATGTCTACACTGCCACCCTAGTTGGAATTAGGGTGGCTAATGTAGGCATTCGAAGTTGCAAATGAAGCCCGGGATTTAAATATCCTGGGCTTCATTTGCATCTTGCCGGGCGCCGCCATTTTTAAATTCCCCTTAGTGCAGACTCTGTGCCCGCGGCTACACGCAGCACGGAAGTAGGTAGTTCGAATTAGGCTCTCTAATCCGAACTACCGGTACTCCTCGTGGAACTTCAAATGCCTGCGTTAGCCACCCTAGTTCGAACTAGGGTGGCAGTGTAGACATACCCTCTGACAGCAGAACCACTTCAGTATAATAGTTTTTATTACTGAAGAGGATATTCACATTTATGCAAATTTTGCAGCTGGTTTAGGGGGAATACATTTATATTTTCTGGCTTTTGTGAATTTTCAAACTTCAGCTTTAAGATTGCATTATCACAGGTCAATTTAGAAGATATTTATTTGGTCCTTGTTCAGATAAATTCCATTTGTCTTTAATAGAAGTTTGCTGGCATGAAGACTGAATAAGCTTAATAAGAAAATCAGGATGCGGCCCATTGCCTTTACATTTCACTGAACTGCAAAAAGAAAATAAACCCTGACTAATCTCACAATTAAATTAACATAAATGACATATTTACTTAATCATTTGCTTCAGAGAAAAGTAACATTAATGAAGCTGCATTTTGGGAATCAAGAGCAAGGTCTGAATTGGAAGCAGGACTTTGCCACCATGCGTTTATTTGTTTTCACAAGTATAAGGATCACTATTATGGGCACTGTTCTCTCAGGAGATGCCATTATTCTCATGTTTGGTTTTGTTTGGTTTTAATCTAACTATGACTCTTGACATCTTGGGACTTGCACATGTGGGTGGATTATGGATGTGATGATAAACAGTTGACCCAGTTTCACTGAGAACCTTGACAACTGCCAAGCTAAACCCTGAGCTAAGTGGGAAGCTAAGGAAAAGGGAAGAGCTCTGCAAACAACATTGAGATTAATGCAGTCCTGAAGATCAGGCAAATGAACTCTCTGAAAGGAGCTTTCCGTCCTCTAGGAGCAGTGAGGGTTCCATTGTCCTCAAAATAAAAGGCATTAAAGACAGGGAGACAGAGCATTAACTTGAATTTCCATCTGGCAGGATAACAGGTAGGCTAAGGAGTGTTCACCTGTCATCACAACACATACACTATACTCCTATGGTAAACACAATGCTGCTTCATTCTAAGCATCCAGGTCCCTGTCTCCTACCTAAGCCCCAGTACAATCTACAAATCAGAGGAAGATAGGCACTCCTCCGCCTAGTTCCTGTGTGGGGCCTAATCTGGAAAAAGTGCCCACATGCTGCCTACCAGATGAGGTCTTTTTCAAAATCTGGCTGAAGAAGGTGGTAGTGTTCTGCATTGCAAATTTTAATTCGCTTTGTGGACCCGGATCCTATTGATTGCCTAAAAATTGCCATGATAAAATACTCAAGAGATGGCACATTAACAGTAAACACACTGTATGTAGCCATTGAAATGTGGGATTATTGAAGCAGAGGCAATTGCATTTGTTTCAGTATCTGGAGCTGACATACCCAAATCTGCGTACTATCAATAAAGCTACTGGGTAAATATGGCTCACACCAAAATATTTATCCACAATCTGCCTTTAAAAGAGTAAAATAGGGCCTAATTTTCCTTCAGTACATATGCCCAACTCCTGTGGATGGCAAATAAATCTACTTTTGTCTAGCAAATGTAGAGCATGGCCCATTTTACAACCTTGTGAACCGAAACATGGTTAAGGGCTCACTTTTCCTACCAAGGTCAGAGACATCATGGGGTCCCTGAAGCAACATAGGTCCCTTATGCTAGCTTTGCAGGGTACCAAGACAATCAGCAAGAAATCTGGCTCTCCCCCTCCCTCTCCCAGTTTTCATTTTTCTCTGCTCTAGGGATGTTAAAATGTGTTTATTTTTGTAAATGTGTAATTGCTGAAATGTACAGCTTTTAAGCCACGTCCCCACACGCACCAGCTCCCGCCTGCCCACCCCCCCCCCCCCCATGCTGTTGCATCTGTATCAGAGGCAGCAACATGGGGATGGGACAGGCAGTGCTTGGAGGGAGGCAGTTTTTAAACTGGCTCCCTGCGTGTACAGGTTCCCACGTAGGACTGGCCTTTGGGAAGGGAGAGTGAGGTGGTTGCCTTGAGCCCTGAGCATACAAGGCCCTGCACTCTCTGGTCCCCATGCTGCCCAGCTCCCGGCCCTGCCCACCTGGCCAGAAGCCGTGAGGGTCAGCGTGCTGCCGGGGGCCCCGCACACTCTTTGGCCGGGCCTCCTTCCACCTGCCCCTCCCCCCCATACTGCCTCTATATTGGAGGCAGCAGGGGAAAGGGGCAAGCGGCTCCATCAGGTTCAGTACACACAGGGAGCCAGCTCCTGGCTCTTCTACCCTCCCCACCTCTGATACAAAGGTTTCTTGTAACTGTTAGGATTAACCCGAGGGGCCCAGCCTCATTGGTTAATCGTGTAAATATCTACACGTTCACATCCCTACTCTGCTGAGCTGTAGACTTAGAAGAGAGAGATCCTCCACATTCTCTACAAACTACTTTATTTCTAATTAGGAATTATAAACTGTTCTTAGCAATTAACAGAGGATCTTCTTAGGAAAGGAACTGCTGACAGTGATGGGTAAATAGCAAAACATTTAGAGACTTTTTTTGGAATAAACTTCCAAATGTGTGGGTGTTTATCTAAACCTCTTTGTTTAAAATCAGGATGGAACTCACATAAAATTGCTGGTATTCCTTGATTGTTACTAAGTTGTAACCACAATGAATAACATGAGGAAGATTATTCCCAGCAATTCCATTTTTGGTCCAAAGTAAAATCATGGTGTGCAGTCACATGCCAAAACAAACAAAAAGCTTTTTGAACCTTAGGGAAAATTTGGCTGTGGTTTCCATGAAGTTTTGGATGAAAGCTCAGGTTGATTCTTTATTTTTCTAAATTCTTCTTTAAACTGAATAAAAAATACACTGCTCGCTACGGATCAAATGACAGACAAAAGCAAATGTAATAACGTTTCTCCATATAGCAGAGGACTTTCTTCTTCAGTCCATTAAGGTATAATAAAAGGGTGCTCAGCACCACCAGCAGCCCCATGGTTCAGCTTTGTGCCCCCCTCCCAGTTCTCCCACCCACTGGCAGGCACCGCTGATCAGTTAGTTCCTCCTTCTCCCTCGCAGGGCCTCCCACGATCATCTGTTCTGCAGCATGCAGGAAGCACTGGGAGTGGAGGGGGAGAGAGATGGGGAGAGGCAGAGGCAGGAAAAGGCAGGGCCGGAGTTGGAACTTAGGAGAAAGGAAGGAGTGGAGACAGGGCCTGAGACAGAGCAAGAATTGAGCACCACCAGGGAATTTAGCACCTCTGCCTGTGTAGACACTTCATGGAGTCCACTCACACAGATCAGATTTCAGGATTTTCAAAAAAAGTGAAAGGTGAGTGAGATAATGTTTTATTAGTTCAATTTCTGTTGGTGAAAGTATAACCACCACCAGGTGAATTTGAACCTAGGATCTCTGAAGCAGAGAATAAGAGCTTCTACCCTCTGAGCTAAAAGCCAGCTGGCTCCCAGTCCACACTATAGAGATCTCTTGGCCTTAACTGTTGATGTGGTCTAGGTACCACTTGCATTGCTCAGTAACCACATTAGGGGTATGTCTAGACTACATGGCTCTGTCGACGGAGCCATGTAAAGTAGTTTACTCGGCATAGTCAATGCAGTGGGGATTATTTCGTGAAACGAGGTTTACTGGAGCGGTTGATAAAGGCTTCCCTTGTTGACCGCACCGCATCTAGACAGCCGCGCTGTGCCGGATCAGCTGATCATCGGCACAGCATGGAGGCCATTTTTATTTTAATGAAGCGGGAATTATTTAAATCCCCGCTTCTTTGACTATGCCAAGTAAACTACTTTACATGGCTCCATCAATGGAACCATGTAGTCTAGACATACCCTAGGTGTGTGGGATACAAAAGGAATAAGCTTTTGAGCTACATAAAGCTCTTAGGTGTTACAACTGAATACAAGATGCAACAGATTGGTTAACATGTCAATAACACATTCTAAGGCACTGTTCAAGGGAAAGTGGTCCATTAACACCTCTGAAGACATAGGACAACCCCTACAACAGGACAAAAACCAGCCTAAGGAATTTAAACAAATACCTTCCATTAAAATTAATGTCTTCTTTGGAAATAGCAACCTTTATCTTGGTCTACACTAAGGAGTTATTTCGAAATAACTCCCCTTATTTCGAAATTACATGCGGAGCATCCACATTGCCAAGTCCGTTATTTCAAAATAAGGAGCTGGTTATTTTGAAATAACTCCTGCTTTTCACGAGGAATAGTTATTTTGAAACAGCAGTAGCATGGATGTGCCACTGCTGCTATTTCAAAATAACTAGTCCCCAGAGTAAGTAATTATTCCCCAGTGCTTCCTGGGGTTCTAAGTTGAAGTAGCATGTCCACATTACGTAAGCCTGCCTAGGACTAATTTCGAGGCTTCCCTGTAGTGTGGACACACTATTTTGAAATAAGTTATTTCGAAATAATTTCCTGGTGTAGACATGCCCTTTAGATGGCAACCTTCTTTGATGAAGGACCATGTCTACTGGCCAAACATACTGCCATGCCTATTTAAAAATGAAAAAGAGAAAGAGAAACAGAAAAAGTAAAGTAACATTACTGGCCAGGACCTTCTGTACATAGGTAAAATTTCTATGTCATCAGGAGGATTTTCTGAGTAAAACCCATACACATATTACATTCAGGCTCTAAATATGTTTTCAGTTCATCACAAAGGATGAATGATGTACTGATCTTCTGGTGCAATTCTTTAGATAGTTTAATTGCATAGAAAAACTACAGAGAAAGAGAAATAAGAGGAGCAAAAGGTAAGTGACAGATTATAGAATATTATCAGCAATGGGAGAGACCCACAATGGGTGTCAAACAGCTCAGCCTCAATGGTTGTTCTCCAACTTCTTTAAAAAAAATACAATGGACTTGATCCTGTGAAAGAAGGAGTGTTCCATGGAAGTACCAAGAGTCAATGGAAGTTGAAAGCACTCAGAATCTCTGAAAGGGTGTTTGGCACTTTGCATGTTCATGCTGATCCTCTTTAGAAGGCTTAGGTGGTATTATTTTGTTACCATCTTGCAGTGCTATTGAAAACATCAAGGCAAAGCCAATACAACAAAATGATCGCCGGGGAAGACTTTCTGGTCAGTTTAAAAACAACAAATAGGATTATGGCACCTTAGAGACTAACAAATATATATATATATATAGAGAGAGAGAGAGAGAGAGAGAGCAGGTTTCTGAAGAAGTGAGTTTTGCCCACGAAAGCCCATGATACTATATATATATTTGTTAGTCTCTACGGGCGTGTCTACACAGCAGGGCAAAAGTTGAATTGAGATACACAACTTCAGCTACACCAATTGCGTAGCTGAAGTTGAAATAGTTTAATTCGGCTTTTGGCGCTGTCTACACAGCAGGAAGTTGAAGGAAGAACATTCCTCCTTCAACTTCCCTTACTCCTCGTGAAATGGGGGTTACCATGAGTCAGAGTAAGAAGTCCTCCAGCTCGACATTATTTCTAAATAAAAGTTTGTAGTGTAGATGCGCACTATGTTATTTTGGAATAAAGTTAGTTATTCTGAAATAACGCTCCTGTGTAGACGTACCCTAAGGTGCCACAGGACTACTTGTTGTTTTTAAAGTTCCAGACTAACACAGCTACCCTTCTGAGACAGTGTATCTCTTTGTGATGAGAACATAATTAGACCCAGACCAGTCATCTCCATACAGCAAGCAGGCTGGATCA
The DNA here is from genome assembly GCF_052426305.1 of Pelodiscus sinensis. Taxonomy (NCBI): domain Eukaryota; kingdom Metazoa; phylum Chordata; order Testudines; family Trionychidae; genus Pelodiscus; species Pelodiscus sinensis. Next base: position 204,003,923 of record NC_143053.1, read on the forward strand.
GGTATTGATGTTTACAAAAATTCAAAATGATTAATTGCATCAGGCTCTTCTAAGATCCTTCAGTCTTATCTTTTTCAATTCTTTCCCTTTTTAAAATGTTCAGGACAGATTTCTTCAAAATTTCACAAAGAGTGGACTCCAAACAGGACTGGATTTACACCTTACACACCATTCAGCACAGCATCTTCAGTACCCTCCCTCCCCCTGCCTATGGCTGACCTCTATGTCTTCCATAACAAAATACACTTTTACCCACCTTTAAATTTTAGGCTCCTATAGAAAGCTGGCACCCCTAGGCACATGCCTACTGTGCTTAACTGGAAATCAGCCATGACCCCAATAAATAGAGGCACTATCTTGTGGAACATTTCCCATTCTGTTTACAGTTACATGGATCAGTTCTCTCATTTAAAACTAAGTGGCACATTTTCCTCTCAGTGACATCTCTGTGGGAATTTACATCATTGGTCTCCAGACTTTTTAAGTATGAGATCACTTTTTGAGTTTAAATGCAATTCACAATCTACTTCAAACCCAAACACCCTTGCCCCGCATTCTTCATGCCCCTGCTCTGAGGCCCTGCCCCTGCTCACTCCATCCTCCTTCCCTCCCCCATTCTCCATCCCTTCCATCAGACAGGGGCAGAGGGTTAGGGCACAGACTCTGGTCTTAGGCTAAGGGATTTGGAGTGTGAGAGGGGCTCTGAGCTAAGCCTGGGGCTGGGAGTTGAGGTGCAGGAGGAGGATCAGGGTATAGGCTTTATAAGAGAGTTTGGGTCCAGGGGCTCAGGGCTAGGGCAGGGGTTTGGGGTGCAGGAGAGAGATCATTACTGGGGCAGCGGCTCAGGATGCTGGCTCCAGCTCGACATTACTTACCTCAGGTGGCTCCTGGGTGGTAGTACAGTGAGGCTAAGACAGGTTCACCCCTGCCCTAGCCCTGTACCACTCTCAAAAGCAGCCAGCAAATTCCCTCCATCCCAAACCCTGTTGTACCATCTCCTGCATTCTGTGGGGATAGAATACTGGGTGGGAAAGGAGGCACCCTGACCTAAGCACCCCACCTCTCCCTTCCCTGCTCTGCACAGGAAGGCTCCCGGAGAGCGGGGGGAGCAGCTCCCAGGCAAAGGACACGAGATGCACACCAGTGGGGAGAGGGGCAGCTGAAGTGCTGCGCTTGATAACCTCTTGGCCAAACCAGTCAGGATCACCTGTCACAGGCTCCGAGGTTTACCAGTATATCCCGATCTACTGGTTAGTGACCACTGATTTACATAGAGAAGTAATATTTTCAAATGATTTAATGCATGGTAGCTACTTTTAATGTGATTTCGGATCTGGAAACAGGAGAATTAGCATCAAATGACTAAATGAGTACTTTATGAATACACTTGGAGACCTTGTGCCTTAGGATTTTAAAAGCCAACATGGAAGCAAAGCAGTAGCTTTGATATCAATCAGCCTAAAGATGGCTCTCTTTGAGTATCTGAGTTTAAAGACAGATAAGAGAGAACTATTTTGGTAAATTTTATTTTTGTATTATTTTTATTTTCGCAAAATGTTATTCATAATTTGGGCAATAATGACAGATCAGCCATTTCCTGGCATTTAATGATCCTCTACGGCTATTGAGGGCCAAAGGCAAATCCATCCAGTGACTGAATGTCAGGAAATGCACAACTAGACATCATAATTATTAATACAAATAATGTAAAATTATTAACTGAATGTAAAGTATTTACTCTCTTAGCCTATTTTTTTCTTTTTTTCCATAATAGTATCTTCCTAGCTACTAAAGATTGGCACTGCAATCACTGAGAAAACAGGATTGTGAACTGAATGTTGTATACCAGTTCAGATTTTTAGCCTATCTTGCTCTTTTCAGTTACTATTCTTTATTCTGAGAATTATGCTTAATAACATCAAGGCTCTGTTGTGCCATCTGGTGATATTTTATTGAATTGCATTTGAAATATTTGGCTTATTGCAATGAAACCTAATTTAAATAAATGTTCAATGTATTCTTACTGAAATTTATACTTTGAAAAATAAGGTTTCTATTAGGGATGTCAACATGTAGTTGATTATATGATTTACTGATAAACCTAAGCTTATTGGTTAATCTTGTTGACTATGCGCATTTCCCTTATCCTGCCGCTCCCCCTCATCGCCCCCCTGCCGCCTCTGTATCAGGTGCCCATGAGGAGTTGACTTTAAACAGGCTCCCCACAATTATTAGATCTGCCTGCCCTCCCACACCTCCCACCCTGAGCTGCTGTCTCTGGTAGAGCAGCAACAGCACAAAGAGTGAGGGGGACAGGCTGGAGCTGATATACATGGAGACCCAGCTTGCAAGCCAGCCTATTGGCTCTGCAGATCTGCCTGCTCTCCCCCTTGCTGCCTCCTACAGAGGAAGGAGGTGCAGGCGACACTGCGGAGCCGGTGCTGGGGGAACCAGCTTTTAACTGGGAACTGGACAGGGGAGGCTGCAGTGAAGCAGTCTCTGTCAGTGGCAGGCCTGAGCTCCCTGTGGACAGAGGCTGCTCCGCATCCCATGGAGCAGCCTCTGTCCATGGGGAACTTGGACCCCCCGGGATAGGGTCTGCTGCTACCCTGCAGTGCTGCCTCTGTATCAAGTAGGTAGCTGGTTTGCATGGAAAGATGGGTTTTAAACTGGCTTCCCTTGTGGACTGGCTCCTGCCTGCCTCCCTGCACTGCACAGAGGCAGCAGCACGGGATGGCAAGGAGCTCCCTGGAAGTGGGGCCAGGAGTGCACTAGCTGCTAGTCCCACCTCGGGGGACTATCAAATAGACGTGTAACCACTAAGAGTTCATGCGGTTACACGACAATTCTATTACATGATAGTTAACACCCCTAGTTTCTATTAGAAAAATGTTTTTTCTAAATATCATTCTATTTTTATTTATATTACTTTATGTAATCAGTACTGATTTCACATTTTCTCTGAAATTTCAGATCAAGTAGCAGTGCAGTTTATTAGTCTAAAAATAAGAATTTATGGCAGTGTTCAGCTGTGATTTTGCTATATATGTTTAATGCCTTTTACTGAGCAATTTCATGTATATTTCAAGTGCAGTTTTTCCTCGAGACTCCATAAAAATGACCCAATGGGGTTCTGTAATTACAGACCAAACTAAATTGTTATAGATAAAAACATTTTTTCTGTCAGCCCTGCCAATTTAACCTAACATCTGAAAGTCTTACTGTGTCAAGTTTTCATACTCCTGCATCTATAGCAGTAATAAAGAATGTCACGATATATTTGCCCTCTTTACTTGATGCTATGTTGTAAGCTAATATTGTCTTACCTTCATCCTATATTCACCCAGTGAAAGTGTTCTGATGATGCAGTGCTTGTACTTTCATATAAGGATTTAAGAATGCTGTTTAACCATTTTTTAAAAATAGCTTTAGTTAAACAGGTGTATTTAGATTAGGCCTCTCCTATTATTCTTATTCTGGACAAAATGATTTTTGTTTTCTCTGATTTGCCATCAGGCTCTATATTTATGGTTAACAAAGGCCTCTGCAAATTGCTCTGATAGTCTTTAGCGGAATGCCCAGTAGTGCACCTGTGTTCCTTTATTGAGTTAAGTATTTTCTTCCCAGCTCCTTTACTTTTAATATGAGCTTAATAAATGTTTAAGAATTGCCTGTTTTGTGTACACATTAAGCTAAGTCCATGGCAACAGAACCCCAAATGCAAATTGCTCTTGTTCCTACACGAGAAATGTAGCAAATAACCAATCCCTCGTCCTACCCGGCCCACAATTTCAAAACACTATTTTTAGAACACTAGCTTGTATTCTGCTAGCCTGAGTTTATTGACCCAGGCTCAGAAGCTTGGTCCCATAGGCTCAAAAACTACATGAAGACATACGATGGGAGACCTCAAGTTCCAGGTCCCTCTCTGCCAGATGAAGAGATTTGAACAAGGATTGTTTCTCTTTCTGGTGAGTAACCTACCCACTGGACTTAACAACATTCTGATGTGTAAGAGTCCCTCAGTCTCTCCTGTTGGAGCTGATCCAGTTTAATTAAACTGAATAAATAAAAATTAATTGGGCCAGAAAACTGTTATAATGACTCTATAGCATAGTGGTAAAGGAATTCCTGAGAGAGGTAGTAGAGCCCTGTTCAAATCCCTTCTTCTCACCAGATAAAGGAGAGACCTCCACATAGTGGGTGAATTAATCACTAAGTAAAGGACGAGGTTATAATAGAGGTCCTTCTTGCACTCTCCCTCTTGCAAGTTCACACTCCATTTTGTATGAACTCGCATGTATCGGTCCCAATCTAGTCGGAGTGCAGTGCTTAGATGCAGTCTAACAGAGGGGACCTAACATAAGACTCAGACAGCTGAATGCCTATCTATCAACTGTTCTGTAAATGGCTTTGGGGCTTAGGAAAGAGACAGACACTTAGATGAACCTGGGAAAACTTTTACTGTAAAAACGTAGGGTTAAGTAACAGCCAAGCTAGATCTCTGTAGATCACAATAGTGCCGTGGTCACCAACCAGTAGATCGCGATCTACCGGTAGATCTCGGAGGCTCTAAGAGTAGCTCTTGAGCCCTCTCTGAACTGCGCACCTGCACACAGTACATTTACATTAGATTTCCTCATTTGAGGAGCAGCTACTCACCGAGCAACAGCACAGGTGAGTAGCTGCGAGGAATGATGGGAATATTTTTTTAAAGTAGCAGTATAAGGATTGGGGATATCAAGTGATGGAGAGGAGGAGAATAGAGAGGGCGGGGCTTGAAGGAAGGGGCGGGGCGGTAGATCTTGGCTTGGTCTGTCATTTAAAAAGTGATCTTGGGTATAAAAAGGTTGGAGACCACTGCAATAGTGCCTATAAACAGGAATTAGGCACATAAGTACCTTTGTAGATCTCATCTTCAGTTACTTCACTTTCTCTGTTTCTTCTCCACTATGAATTAAACCAGATTCCTTTCCATAACTTTTCATAGAATCATAGAATACTAGAACTGGAAGTAACCTTAAGAAATCATCAAGTCCCGTCCCCAGTCAGTTCCTTTTTTTTTTTTTTTTTTGCTCAACAGGTTTTGCTGCTATTTTGTGGGGGGGGAGAGGGGGGAGGGTTTTTCAAAAATCAAAAAGGGGGCGTGAAGTTTGGGAACCACGGATCTAGATCATTGGTGGGCAACCTGCAGCCCAAAACCATCATGTGGCTTATTGGGATTCTAAGTGTGGCCTACATAACATTTTGTTTACCATTGCCCCCACGCAGGGCTGCCAGATTTGTCTGGTTTCAAAATGCACATTTTTCTCCTACCAGTATTACTAAAGTGGCATGTAAAGCAAGTACACATGAAGTCAGGTGCATGCTGATTGTACATAACATTGACTGTGAGAGCCATACACTTGCTCTGCATCCAATCAAAGAGCTGCTCTGGTTCAATTGGCAGACCCTGCAAATCCTAGGTATGTAAGCACAAGTAGCAAAACTACCCATCCTGGAAGACCATCTTAGGGTACGTCTAGACTACCGCGTTTTGTCGATGGAAGTTTTGTCGACAGATACTGTCGACAAAACTTCCGTCGACAAAGAGCGTCCAGACACATTGAGTTCTGTCGACAAAGCAAGCTGCTTTGTCAACAGAACTCCATAGTCTGGACGCAATGTTACAGGCAGTAACACCTTCTGTCGACAGAGTTCTGTCGACAGAAGGTGTTATGCCTTGTAAAATGAGGTATACCAGCGTCGACAAAACTGCTGAGTTCTGTCGACGTTATGTCGACAGAACTCAGCGGTAGTGTAGACGCTGGTATAGTTTTGTCGACAAAAGTCCACTTTTGTCGACAAAACTAGGTAGTCTAGACACACCCTTAGTTATGACAATCTTGTGGTCTATTGAGATGAAGGACAACCACTCATGTGGCCCACTCACTAGTCTAAAATGCCCGTCTAAATCATACCTGATATATGTTTACCTAACCTGCTGTTCGATATCTCCAATGATGGAGATTCCACAACCTCCCTAAGCAATTTATTCCGGAGTTTAACCACCCTGACAGTTAGGAACTTTTTCCTACTGTACAATCTAAAGCTGTGTCTAGAGTGGAAATTAGGTCCAGGCTGTTTCCTGCAGCTCCCCTTGGCTGGAAACAGCAAACTAAAGCCAATAGGAGCTAGAAGGCAGCATGGCTATGGTGCTTTTAAATAAACAAAGTGGTGCAGGCCCATTAGCAGCTTTTCCAAAGCGAGCCCATGGCCCACTTAGAAGAACACTGTGCCTGGGGGAGGAAGAAGCAGAACCCCTTGGGTCCGGGGCAGAGAAAGGTGAGGAAGGCTGAAAATACAGGTGGAAAAGGAGGGCAGGCCATGCCTTCACTCCTCTCCCCCTCCTCCTAGATCCTTTCCCTTGCCTAGTGCAGGCAAAGCTTGCTCCCGGCCACCCTGGTACAAAAGGTTGGGCTGTTTGGACTGTGAAAACATTCTGGCAGCACCTACAGCCCTTGCTCTCCAGGTCCTGCAGCCCCCTTAGCTTGGGGACAAACGGCAGTTGCAGCCATTCTGATTATCAGCCTTGGACCATGAGGAATCACTGTGTACACAACATGACCTGGTCAGCACAACATCCTCACAGTGGAGGCTGTTGTGGCAGTGAACCTTCCAGGGCCCACCCAACATTTATCTGGGGGTCACCAGCATCATTTGTCTTGTGAGGATCCTCTGAGCTTGGAACTCAAGTATTAATGGCAGGTGACAATAGATAAAAAATAACAAGGAAAGATGAAAGGGTCAAAGATAAAAATAAGGAACCTGAAGGGGACGATGTGCAGAGAAACTGGGACAATGCCCACTGCTCCTCCAAGGTGGGAAGGAAGCCAGTGGAGATAGCCCAGAACTCTGCCCAGAGACCAGAGCAAAGACAGGAAAGGAAATAGGTCCCATAGGTGCCAAGAAACACCTCAATCAACATCTTCTCCTTGGTGTTATAGACCAGTGTTTCTCAACCTTTTTTCATAAAGTTACCCCTTACAAAAAATAAGTATTCCCTTTTAAAAAAATAAGTACCCCCAGTACCTACGGGTTTCAGACACACACTTTTTTTTGGTCTACCATTGTAACGTATTTGTTTAAACAACTTAATCGTAGTTTGGCAGCCAATTAAACATTTTGGTGTAAAAAGTACAAAAATAATAAAGCGCTATAAATTTTTTTAAAAAAATTACGTTTTCTCCAAATGTTAGCTGTGTTGACGTACCCCCCAGACTTCTCTCGAACACCCCTGAGGACACTGGCACCCCTGGTAGAGAAACACTCTTATAGATGGCCCTGCTGGCCATCGCTCAGAGGATGCTGAGGAGGAGGTCCCTGGCTTTGTGGCCCTGGACAGGATGTACAGTATAGAGACAGAAGCTTCAGGAGTAGCCCAATTTGCACAGAAAAAAAACCAACAAATGGTCCGGCAGCACTTCACAGACTAACAAAACATGTCGCTGGGATCAGGAGCTGTCCTGGGCACAGCCCACTGCAGCCAAACAAGCAGAAGGGAGACCCCGAGTAGCTGCTGCAAACTGGTGCGATTGAAGTGGGCACGCGCCAGGGTCTCCCTCCCACCCACGAAAGGGAGAGACCCCCGGGGAGCAGCTTGTGCGCCCCCGCGCATGCGTAGAGCGGCTGGGGACAGACATGGGGCCGCGCAGGGCAGACTGGCCAGGAGCCGGGCGCCCCATCACAGCAACCAAAGCTGCACATGCGCGGACCCCAGCGGGATCCCCTCGGCCCGGGAAAGCCGCTCCTTCCGGGGTAACCCAGGCACGTGCTGCTGTCAGAGCAACCGGACAGCTCACGAGGCAGGCCCCGCCCCCACACGCTCGCTCCGCCCGGCCTGGGCAGTGCGCAACTACTACCCACGAGAGCCCGAGCACGCGCCAGACGTTTCTGTGGAAGTGGTGAAGACACACACAACATGGCCGCCTCGCTTAACCCTTCCTTCCGGAGAGAAACGTCACTTCCCCTGCCCGCTGACCATGACGGGGATCCGCGTGACCTCTTTATAGCGTGCCGGAGAGGCGCCCGCGCGCCCCATGCGGTTGGCCCCGGGCGGACGGTTGTCGAGGAAACATGGCGGCGACCGTGGAGCCACCGGACTCGGCCGCCCGGCCGCTGCCCTGCCCGGAGATCCCGTCCTTCGCCGCTGCCTGCCGCCTGGTGCGGAGCCGCTACTCCTGCCTGGTGGTGGCGCCGCATCGGAGGCACATCGCGCTGTCGCCGCGGTACCTGCACCGGAAACGCACCGGGATCCGCGACCAGCTGGACGCCGAGCTGCTGAGATACTCGGAGAGGTGCGGCCGCGCCCTGGGGAGCCGCGGACACAAACCCGCCCCCGCCCCCCGCCGAGCGCGCGGAGAGGGGCGAGCTCCCTATGTCCGCCCCTCCCCCGGCCCCGCACGTGAGACCCACCTATGGCGTCCAGCCAGCCGGGTTCCCGTCCTCCCAGCCCGGGCCCCGTGTCCCTCGGGTCTCCCTCGGCAAGCGGGGCATGCACCTGAACGGGGAGGAAAGGTCCCTCCCCCCGTCGAGTTTCGGGCTGAGCTTGTGCACCTGGCGTTGTTCAGCAATAGTGAAAAACGTGTCTTTCCTCTCCCTGTGTAGCCTCAACGGTGTGCCAGTGGCTTATGATCATATCAGAGTAGTGGGGGAATTGGGTGACATCTATGATGACCAAGGATTCATCCATTTTAACATTGAAGCAGATTTTGTCATTTTCACGCCGAAGAAAGGGAAAAAGCTTGTGGTATGTAAAAACGCTTCTATTTTTATGTATATTTTTAATAAGTAAATCTTAATGTAACTATTAAGTAGATTGAACAACTGAATTTAAAGAGGTACTGTTATGGTTGGTAGACAAATACTGAACTACTTTGCCTCTGTTCTTGAATCTGTTTTTCCTGCTAAATTACCATTTGTAAGTACAGTACACTTCTGATAATCTGGCACCTTTGGGACCTAGGTGGTGCTGGATTATCAAATATGCTGTAATACCAGGAGGTTCTAAAAGGGGGCATACTCCCAACCCAATGCCCATTCCCTCCCCCTCCCCCCACCCACACACCTTATGCTCAGGAGCTGCTGGTACAGCCACGCATCTCCCTCCAGGTGTTGGGGCACATGCACTGAGCCGCCGGCTTTTCAATGAGCTGGCCATAACACCGTGCACAACCCAGTCCCCGTCCCCTTTTCTTCCTCAGAGCCAAACACCTCCCTTCCCTGCTGTCATCCAATGCCCCTTCTCCTCCAACCTTATGTCCGGGTACCGAAGCAGCTGCCTGTGCTCAGCAGCCGTCTGCTAGCACATGCAGGCTGGACGCTGTGTGTGCTGGGGACCATGAGTGGAACAGTGAGGGTCACAGCGGCCTGGCCGTGAGAGTGGCTGACCTGAGCAGTTCTGACTCCAGTTGATGCCGAACTGTCAGGAGTGCCGAACTATCAGGAGTTCCAGACTAATGTAGTTTTACTGTATAACGTATGTAGCAGTGCGAATCCCACAATATCAGAGACACAAGGTGAATGATAGTATCCTTTTCAGGTCAGTTTCTGCTGTTGAGATAAGATTTCAAGCTACAGTAAAACTCCAATAGTCCGGCACTCCTGATAGTCCGGCATCAAAATGGCAAGAGCCTAGTGACTGAGCTTCGGCAAAAAATGAGTCACAAGGTAACAGCGGCGGCAGCTAATCTGATTGAAAAGGGTAAAAAGGGGTTAAAAAAACTAAAACACTACAGTATACCGTATACAGTATGTACAATAAAAAGAGTTAAGAACACTTTATATACAGTATATAATGTATACAGTATATACATAACCAGCGTATAGTACCTCCTGATACTCCGGCATATTTGATAATCCGGCACCACCTAGGTCCCATAGGTTCCGGATTATTGGAAGTCTACTGTATATGGCTCTTAAGGTCTAGAAAAAGTTACAGTTAAATACAGGGTAAAACACAGTTCAGCATAAATAGTTGTGATAGGACCCATGGATCTTGAAAACATCTAGAAGAAATATTTCCTTAGCCTTCTTTTCTGAAGTTCAGTCTGCTCTGTGCTCATTGTCAGAAGCAAGTCTGCACAGACCTGCACCAAACATTGCCAGAATAACAGATGTAAATCCTGCAGCCATATCTCCACTGCTACAATGGTCAACACCCATCACAACTCACCTTTCAAGATCCAAGACCTTACTCGGGCCTATCACAAATAGGGATGTGAGTGGTTAACTGGTAAGCATCACCCTTAGCAAGTGATGCTTACTGATTATGGTTAACTGGTGGGGGCTGGAGCAGCCCCCATCTGCCAATGGCCTGGCTTGGGCTCGCTGCATGCAGGGGAGCTCCAGCCTGGCGGGAGCAGCCCCCAGTTGTGTCGGAGGGGGGCCACTGAAGCCCAGCTGCAGAAGACAGGGGTGCATCCCGTTTAATCAGTTAACTGGTTACATTTAACTGGTTAACTAAGTCAATAGGATTTTACATTCCTAATCACAACATGTGCTGTACTTCGTCCAGTGCACTCATTGACCCTATTAGAACGATGTGGGTGAAGGCAGTCACTATGGTCTAAAACCGTAGTCACCAACCAGTAGATCTTGGGGCCTTTCACAGGTGATCCTGACAGGTTTGGTTAGGAGGCAGTCAAATACCAGCACTTCATCTGCCCCTCTCAGGACTACCGTGCTGCTCCTGCCCTCTGCCTTGGAGCTGTCCCCCATCCCTGGGAGCCGCTTGTTGTGCAGAGCACAGGGTGCTGATGTCAGGGTGCTCCTCCCTGTACCCTGCAGGTGGGGGGCAGGGATGGAGAGAGTTCGCTGGCTGCTTTTGGGAGTGGTGCTGGGCCAGGGTATGGGTGAGCCTGCCTTAGCCCCAGGCACCACCACCCAGGAGCCACCTGTGGTAGGCGATGCCCAGCTGGAGCCTGCATTCAGAAGCCCGGCTCCAGTCCTGAAACCCTACACCCCAGACCTTTGCCCTAGCCCTGACTCCCCCTGCACTCAAACTTCCTCCCAGAGTCTGCACCTCAGCTCCCTGCCCCAGGCTCAGCCCCTCCCTCATCCAGATCCTTTAGCCCAAGATCAGTGTCCACATCCCCCTACCCTGTACTCCAGATCTCTGCCCCCAGCCTAATAAAAGTGGGTGAGGGAGGGAGGATGGAGTGAGCACAGGGACGGGGCCTCGGAGAAGGGGTGGAAAGGAGGCAGGTCAAGCGTATTTGGGTTTGAGGTAGATCCTGGATTGCACTTAAATTCAAAAAGTGATCTAATGCTTACAAAGGTTGGAGACCACTCTTTTAGAATTAACTCTCACAGGAAAAAACCAAAACATCACATCATCTGTGAGTGAACACTTTTCATAAACCAGTCATTCTGTAGGTGACCTATCCATCCTCATCCTCAAAGGAAACTTGCATTGCACTTTCCACCAAAAACCTAGGAACTCAAATTTATAACTTTGCTAGACACTAAAAATCATGGTCTTAATAAAGACTGGATTTATGGTTTATTACAGCTGTCTGTAAACCTGTTTTTTGTCCTATGATTGCTGGGGTGCTAATAGGCCACTTCACCTTAAATGGTCTCGTATGATACATGCTACCTACTTCTGCTGAACTATCTGTTGAATCTTGTATTTAGTTGTGACAGTTATAGTATTTTCCCCAGATGTGAAGAGAATCTCTGAGCAGGTCTACACTTAAAACTGCACTTATGCAGCTGCATCACTGTCACCTTAAGTCAGGATTTCCCAACCTATGATTCGGGACCCAAATATGAGTCGCCATTACATTTCAAAAGGGTCGCCAGGTGTCTCCTCAGTTGGCTCTTATGGAGCCATTCACACATTTTTTGAATTGCCCTGGGTCACCAAGTCTTCCTGAATTGTCAAAATGGGTCCCCATCTGTAAAAGGTTGGGAACCGCTAACTTAAGTGAAGACCCTCCTATGCCAATGGGAGAAACTGTCCTGTCAACATAGTGCTGCCACACTGGGAATTAGTTAAGCATAGCTGTGTCTCTGATGTATATTTTTCACACCCCTGAATGATGTAGTTATGTTGATATAAGCCTGTAGTGTAGACTTAGCATCTGTGTAGCTCAAAAGCTTGTTTCACCAACAGACTCACCAGGCAGATGAAAGGTGCTGGCTGGGGGCACGCTGTGCCTGTCTAAGACTTCCCCAGCTCTGAGTCTCTTACTTCCCAGGTGAACTTTAGGGAGGGTAGATGGGGCCTGTAGCTCCCTTCCCGCCATTCAAATGGAATCATTATTGGCTGTTCCCCTTCATCAGGGAGTGAGAGAAAAGGGCACAGTTTGCTGCATTCCTCACTCTGGCTGGCGAGCCTAGGAGGCAGATGAACATGCATCTCTCCCCCTGCTGTGTCTGCTGGAGCTACAGCAGCCACAGAGAGGTGTTTCTCACCTGCCCCTTAGCTGCTGTGGTGAGAAAAGGCTGAGCTAGTCCTCTCTCCCTGGGGCAGCCTGCATACTGAACCTCTCAACTTGACCCCAGAGCAGTGATTCAAATGAAGCTTGTACATTTTCACTTTATTTTCCAAAAACCAAAAATTAAGTTAAGTACCTTAGTGTAATGCTAGGTAAATCTTCTAGTAGTTTATTAACATTGTGTTCTACCTTTGATAGTTTTGATAGTCTACTTCATGAATTTTAATGATAAAGATACAATCTTACAGAACATAGGAAAAATTCTGCTCTTAGGCCACTGTACATATCAATGGGGAGATTATGTAGAGCAAAGATTCTCAATCTGTTTACAACTGTAGGCCCCATATGCAGCTCTCTGTTATGGGGCCAGCATCCATTTAATATATGTATACCTGAATATTTATCAAAAAATTCAATTAGTATTTATCATCACAGCAGTATAATAGCATCCTTCATTTCAAGCCTAAAATAAGTCAAACATCAATTGTTGAAGTTATTAATTAATTGTAAGAGTGACATGGTGTATTGCCATCCTCACTTCTGCTCTGCTGCTGGCAATGTGACTGGGCTGAATGCCCAGAGAGGATAGGTGCAGATCCTGCCTTCAAAGATGGAAAGCTCTGTCTAATTTGGAGTGCCCCCCCAATCCTTCTCCAGACTGCCCCCCACATCACCTATGCTTATTGGGACTGTTACCCCAGAATCCATTTCCCACCCACAGCATTAGGCTGGCACACATCTGCTCTAGAGAGACTGGGTACTAGGGATGTTAGATATCATGTAATTGAATAGTCGTGTAACTGCATGAATTCTTATCAGCCTGGGGAGCCACCTGTGACCCCACACTGCTGCCTCTGTACCAGAGAGAGCAGCATGGAGTGGCAGGCAGGAGCTGGTCCCTGAGGGGATCCAGTCTAAAAACCAGACTAGCTGCCTGCTGCCTCCATGCTGCTGCCTCTGCCTCCTAACAGATGTAGGGATGTAAAATTTCAATTATTTGGCTAATCGAATTGTCAATGCAATTTGCATTGACTACTTGATTAGTCAATAAGGGCAATTCCTCCTTTGAAGTGTAGCAACAACCCCAGGGCTGGTCCCAGCTGACCCTGGATTGCACACGGCATTTCTAAGCAACAGCACCACATGCAGCCCGGGTCTGGCCCCACGCTCCAAGCAGCACTGCTGCTTTGAAGCATCTGTTCCTCTTTCCCCTCTCCTTGCTGCGTCTTTCTGGGGCAAGCGACTAGTCTGTCGACTGTCCAATTACCATTTGGAAGAACGCTTGTGTAGCTGTGTTATGTTAATGGAGAGAGCTCTCCTGTCAACAACATAAAACCAGCTCAACAAGTGGTGGTAGCTGTGTTGCTAGGAGAATATCTCCCAGCGACATAGATCTGTCTTCACCAGTGGATATTTTTGGTTAAACTTATATCATTGAAGGAGTGTCTTTTTCACACTCCTGACTAGGGATGTTAAGGAGTAGTCAGTTAAAGGGTTACCTGGTAAGCATCACTCTTAGCAGGTGATGCTTATGGGTAATAATTAACTGGTACCTAGGAGTAGCCTCCCCACCATGGCAGCCCCAGACTTGCCGAGTCTGCACGTGCCGCTGTTAGCTCCCAGCCTACGCAGTCTGGAAGCCAGAGGAGTGGCAGGGGAAGCCGCAGCGGCTGCTATGCAGGGGCCAGGAACAACTGGGCTGGTGCAGCCTCTGCCTGTGGTGGGGGGCTGTCCTAGCCCAACCCCCACAGGTTGGGGGGGTGCTTCAGCCTGGCTGCAGTGCCCCGTCCACCCCACATCCTCTTTTTTCGGTTAAACACAGTGGCAGCATTGCGTTTATCCATTTAACCAATTAAATGGGATTGTATAACCCTGCTGCTGAGTGATAAGACTTTTGCTGACATAAGTACTCTAGTGTAGGCTTAATTCTGTATTTTTAATTTTAAATACTTAGCAACAGTTTTTAAAATGTGACTTCCATTTGTACAAGTACTAAACCCATTTATCATATTCTATGTGTGAACTTTCTTATTTACAATAATCTTCACAAAAATTTACAGGATGTGCAAAAATGAATCTCTTAATGTTGTGAACCTTAAATGTAGTATAGTCTTACACAGTTTTCTTTTCTTTTCCAGGGTGTGATCAATAAAGTGGCCCCTAGCCATATTGGCTGTCTGATACATGGGTGTTTCAATGCTTCCATCCCTAAACCTAATCAAATGTCAGCTGTAGAGTGGCAAGATCTTGGGTTAAAAACAGGAGATAAGCTGGAATTTGAAGTATTGCATTTAGATTCTGATGCTGCTGGAGTGTTTTTCATTCGGGGAAGACTGAATAAAGACAGGTACAGTGCTATATTAGAGGATTTTTTCAGGCTGAGCTGATTTAGTTGATTTATTTAAAAATATAAAGCTTAAAATCAGTGTATTGTCATAACTCATATTTTTTCCCATGTGAGAGATTTTATAGCTATATAGAAAGCATATTCTATTAGGTTAGATTTTAAAATCTGTTGTTAAAGTACCCATGCAGGGTCCGACCAATTGTCCATTTATCCCATTCTCCTGTGTAATGGGCCTGTGTAATGTAGTGTCATGTTTCTGAGAGAATGAACAGAACAGGGCAATTTTGAGTGACCTATCCCTTGGCATCCACTCCTGGCTTCTGATAGTTGGACATTTAAGGGCATCTTCTGGACTTCACAACCTCCCATAACAAGTTTCGCAGGTTGACTATTAGCCATGTATAAAGTGCGTCCTTACATATTAAACTTGTTGTCTATTAATTTAATTAGGTGGTCCTGGTTTTTGTATTACGTGAACTGGTAAATACTACCTTCCTATTCACTTTCTCCATACCATTCATGATTTTATAGCCCTCTATCAGATCCTGCACATAGTCATATTTTCTAATTAGAGTAGAGTCTCTCTAGTGTTTCTTCTTATGAAAACTGTTCCATACCCCTAATAATTGTTGTTACTTTTCTATGAATCTTTTACAATTCTAGTATATCTTTTTTTGAGATGAAGCAACTAGAACTTCATGCAGTATTCAAGGTGTGAGCAAATCATGGGTTTATATAGTGGCATTATATTTTGTCATTTGTGTTCCTTTCCTAATGGTTCCTAATGTTTTGTTAGCTTTTTGGACTAGGGATGTAAGCGACTAGTCGACTATCCAATAAGCAGGGCTTGACAAACAATGTAATCTACTCGCCACAGGCGAGTAGATTACATCCCGGAAGAGCCAGCGCAGAACTGCGCAGTTGGCAAGCAGGGCTCGCCGCCGCTCAGCAAGCCCTGCCGATAAGCATAGGCATATGGATTCTCTGGTCTAGCAGCATATGTTTATCAGATAGTTGAATAGTGACTCAGCCCCCCCATCCCTTGCTGTCTCTATCAGAGAGAGGTAGTGAAGGGGAAGCAGGAGCCAGGGCTAGGGGGAGCCAGCTTAAAAGCCAGTTCCCCCCCCAGCACCATCTCTGAGGGGGACAGGATAGGCAGAGGCATAGCAGGGACTGAAGGCAGAACCACAGGAGCTAACTCTGCTGCAGCTCCAGTTTCCCCTGCTTATCGACTAGTAGATGGAAGTTGATTAAAAACACTTTAACATCCCTATTTTGGTCTGTTGCTGCACTTAGAGCAAATATTTTCAGAGAACTATCCATGTTGACTCCAAAATCTTTTTTTTTTTTTTTTTTTTTTTTTTTTTTGTGAACAGCTAATGTAGACCCCCTAATTTTTTGTATGTTGTTGGGATTATTTTTTCCAATGTGCATTACTTTCATCTTCCATTTTGTTGCATGGTCTCCCAGCTCTGTAGGGTCCTTTTTAGTTAGTTTTGGACATAACTGTTTTGAGTAATATGGTATCTTTTGCAACTTTTGCCACTTCACTGTTTATTCCTTTTCCAGATCACGTGTAAATATGTTAAAACAACACAGACCCCATTCCAGGTCTATGGTGGTCTGATGATTTATTTACTATTTTTCATGTTTGGAGACTATGTAAAAGTAGATTAATCCAAAATGTTAAAAATATTTTTTAAAATCAAAGGTTTTCAATGTAAGTAATGTGACCTGCATATCACTCACTACGTGCAATTATAAAATGTCTTGTATGATGTCCAGATTAATTTATAAACAATATTTATGTGCAGTATGAGTTTTTAAGTTTATCATGGTTATAAATCATTTACCTAAACTGACCAGAGATAATCTGATCTGTCAGGTAAAAACATATTTCACCTTCTATAAATATTATTTTTTGAGCAATTTTTCAAAGCAGATTTTCATGGTTTAACATTTGTACTCATAGGAGAACTTACTTGGATTCAGAGCCAGGGAAGTTCAGCATGCAGTTTTGTATTTAGTACTTTTTTTATACGTATGACTTCATAACTTCAGCAGGTGCCTTGTAGATAGACTATGTGGAATTTGAAAAAAGTAATTGTCTCTAGGCATCTTCATAACTACATTTGCAACTGTTGTATTTGGATTCTGAAGTTTCATTAATTCACTTTTTCATCAATATGGTTTCTCCCTTATCTTATAAGCATAGTGGTCTCTTCTTGACTACAGAAGTAGTGATTTAAAGTATTAGGTTATAACTTGTCAGGTATATTAAATTCCTCGAGGATGAAAGCTTGATAGTTTAGCTTCATTCCCATGGCAGATAGTGAGTCAGAAGAATTAAGCATATCCTGTGTTACCTAATACTGATCATCTGTGTAGTCTTGCTCCAGGTATTTACATGCTCTTAATTTGTGTTAAAGTTACCTGGTGTGTATTTGTCTAAATAGAATACTGGATCAGAGAACTACATACAAAGGAAAAATAATCAGAATACACCGAAGTGGCGGATAATACTTATCAGAGGAATTGAAATTTAAGAACAAATGCTAATTCTTTAACAGAATAAAGACTAACCAAGTGTATTGGAAATTGGACAAGTATTAATGGATCATAAGTTCCTTGTTACTAAAAGACCTTAGTCTTTTTTGTTTATTGTATCGCAGTGGGGCTTAGCACAACTACTAGTCTTCTGTTATGTACTCCATGTAATTACAGGTTGAAACTCTCTTAACTGGGATTCTCTGGTCCAGCATCACCCATGGTCCTGCATGGATGTTGGAGGACCAGAGAGTCCTGGAGGAGGGCCAGTGGTAAGGATCCCTACAGGGCAGTGGGCTGCCTGCAGGGAGCTGACAGTGCGGCCACTCAGCATATGACAGCGGGGCTGCCTAGCAGAGTTGGGAGACCTGGCGCATGCACAGCTGCCCGGGAAGCCCCTGCGCACAGTACGCAGGACTGCTCACGATGCACAGGACTGCTCACGGAGACAGAGCATGTACGGCTGCTCAGGAAGTGGTTGCCCAGGGAGCCCCTGCATGTGCGGCTGCCTGGAGCCCCACACAAAATCCCTCATCCAGGACCAGTCAGGTCCTGAGGGTGCCAGACAAGGGAGGTCCAACCTGTATTGTATTTCAGCAAAGCTTAACATCATGAAGTGTTCAGTATCTATAGAGATTTCATTTTGTAAACTCTTGCTTATTTTGTTTGTTTCCTCACAGTGTGCATCCTAAATATCCTGAAACAGTACCTGCAGATACAAACAGCAGAGATGAAATACCAAAGAAAAAACTTAAAAGAGCAAGAAAGAATTCTGAGTTGGAAAATGACACAGAGCCTACAGACAATGCAGATACTACTGTGGTGGAAGATGCAGAGGAGAATGGTCCTGATACAGTAAATGGATATTATGATAAAAAGCCAAAGAAGAAAAAACATAAGCAGGAAGAGCAGAAATCTGTATTTTATGAAAGTGACTGTAGTGGTTATCCAAGTGACCATAAAAAGGTTAAGAAAAAGAAAAGAAAACATTGTGATATAGATGAAGAGAGCGAATTGTCTCAATTGTCACAAGAACCCAAAGCCAAAAAGAGAAGGAAATTACAAATGGACTGAAGAGTCCAAAAGTGCAGTGCTTAAATGTAAGATTCTCATCTTCTTCCAGAAGTTCTTAATAAACTTCCAATAAAATAATATTTTCAGTTTGCGTACTTCCAATGTTATTTATTACAATAGTATATAGAGGTTCCAATCAGGATCATTGCTAAGCAATGTTTATATGCTCATACCAATGTTTTCTCTATATTTTTCCATCTAGGTGCAGAATAAATTGTGTTATGTGCACCAAAGCATGTGCTGATCTGCACCACCAGTAGAAACACATGCTGTGAGTGCTCTGCCAATCAGCTGGGTGGCATCTCACGCTGTCTGGGGCGATTGCCCAAGCACTCAGGTTTCAAGGAAGACTGGCTCATACTATAGGTGATGCCTATAGTCAGCATAGGTGATGCCTCTTAGGCCAGGTCTATACTAGACCCAGAAGGTCAGCTTAAGGTACACAACTCCAGCTACATAAATAATATAGTTGGAGTCGACATACCTTATGTAGAGGTTGGCGCCATCTTCAGTGGGCGATGGACAGTATTTGTTCCTGTTGGCTTCCTTTAGTCCTTACAATTATAAGGAGTATTGGCACCGACCAAAGACGCCTTCAGCAATTGATTTAGTGGGTCTTAAATTGACCAAATTTAAGACCCGCTAAATTGAATGCCTGAAGATCGATGTCTGGCATGTAAGTATAGATGTGGCATTACTCTCCAGAGATAAAAGAAGGGGCAGTAAAGAGACAATACATATTCCTGTTTTATGGATGAGG
The DNA here is from genome assembly GCF_052426305.1 of Pelodiscus sinensis. Taxonomy (NCBI): domain Eukaryota; kingdom Metazoa; phylum Chordata; order Testudines; family Trionychidae; genus Pelodiscus; species Pelodiscus sinensis. The sequence continues at coordinate 204,023,133 of NC_143053.1, forward strand.
AACAGAGATTAAGTGTTTTGCCCAAAGAAACACAAGAAGTATTTGGCAGAGATGAGATGTAAACCCAGATGTCTGAGCAGCAGTCAGTGCTTTATCTGGAAGAATGTTTCTTTTGTTCAGGGAAATTAAGTAGGGTACTCAAATGCGGGCTTTAAGTCTTTAAAGTTGTTGGGAAGTATTTTTCATGCCTCTTAAGCAAACTGTTTCTTTAAAAGGAGGTTTAAGGGCTACATTCTAATGAATGTCCAGTGAACCTAGTGCTTAAGTTCACTCTTGAAGCAAATTTCAGAGTGTATAGGCATGCCAGAGAGTACCTGAAGCATTGCAACAAAATGTACAGCATGCTACTTTAGATGTTTTCCATTTATTTGGAGAACTGGTCATGTTGAATTCCATGAGTGTTTGAGATGGGGAGAGATTAGGTAGGAAAGTTGCACAATAGTTCAGTTCACTCTATTGTGTTACTATGTGGTTCTATTTTCTTGTTTAATTAGCTCTCACTGGACTTCCAAGACTGACAGTTTTGTCCAATTTTAACTCATTACCAGGATTCCTTGTTTTCCATGATTAAAAAATAAAAATTCTCTATTAAACATAAATTAGTTTTTCAATGATTAAAATGAAAAAAAAATAGTTTCCATAGACAATGTGTGCAGGTAAACTGTGAGTATCATTTGGACAGTGCTTTATTGATAAGTTCATGGTTTTTAAGCAAGTTGAAAGCCTACTGGTGCCATCACTCATAATTAGTTAAGTTAGTTAATGCTGAAAGTTCTCCATCGTTGCTGCCCTACACGCCAGTGGGAGTAATAGGCATTAACTAACGATGAGTGATGGCACCAGTAGGCTTTCAACTTGCTTAAAAACTGTAAACTTATCAATAACAAAATAAAATTAATAGAATTGCAATTTGTATTTTACATATATCAAATATTTGTACTCAGTGAAATTTTATGTTTACATTAACATTACTCTCTTTTAGTCAGTCATGGTTGTTAAAATAGAATTAAAGCATTAGTCATGTTTTCGTCTTTCAGACGTTGGCATTGAGCCGAGAAAAGAACCTCAAGGTTGCTGAAACTTCTTTCCCTGTCAGCTGAGTTTAGAGTCAGTTGGAGGAGAACCATTGCATGTTTGCCAGGTTGGAAACACAATCTTCAACAGCCATCAGGGATCCTCCACCCAAATAAGTTTTTGACAATCTCTAAATTCACTGGTCATTCCATATTGCAATTATCAGACAGCTTTAATTGTGATTTCACAATCTATATACAAACAGTACATATTTATATAGGATTAAGTGCACAAACAGCACCGAAAAAATCAATTGCTGGTTGTTCAAAAAGAGTTGGTAAATAATGGGAATACAGTTGATTTGACTTTGGAAGGGCACTACCTCCATTAAAGATCTTACTCCAAAAAAAATCTGACATCCATTTTGTGCATAAGAATTTTTTCATTAACAAACATTTGAATAAAATCTGAAGTCTCAGGGGGGTGGTCATATTAGTCTGTAATTTTAAAAACAAGTAGTCCTGTGGCACCTTAGAGACTAACAAAAATATATCTAGTATCATGAGTTATAAAAACACAGGAATGATCAAGTCACAATGCATTGTTTCTTTACTGTTGTCCCTGGCTCTTCTGCTTCAGCCTCTTGTTTTTGTTTCGTTTCGTTCTTTTAGTGCTTTCCGTGTGTTCTGCATTTGTTTAGTTTCTAATATAATCTACAGCATTGCAAAACAGCACATTACCATCAATGTGAATCTTGTTCTTGAAATCAGTGGTATAGTTTGCAGGGGTGATTTTTAATATTTTCAATGTTTGTATCTTCAGTTACTAAGATTTGACGGGTGAAGTGAAATTTGAGATGCACTAAAACACCAACCTTTATATGCCTTGTATAACCTCTTCAAGCCAGAAACGGTTTATTGGAGTATTTTTACTGGAGTTATGTAAATGTAAAACATATTCAAAAATCAACCACAAGAGGGGGAGGTTGCTTGCTTTGAATAAGTGGCACCAATACTTTCAGTAAAATTTATTTGATAGTTAATTTAGTCTTATTTTTTCATAAAATATAAAAGCTAAAGATTCTCTTTAAAAAATAAATAAATGCAAATTCCTTATTTTTCCATGGCATACTGATTTCTAGAATCCTTGGTGACTCCCATTTTCTAAAAACTTTTGTGAGTTAGTAACTGCTTGGAGTTATTTGTATAAAATGTGTGCGTCTGTCTTAATATTAAAGCCTTTCTTATGCAAGCTGCCAATTTCTACATACTTCTACTACGTGCATAGAATGATTGTAGGACAGTAAGGACCTCAAGAGGTCATCTTCTACAGTCCTCTGTGCTCAAAGCAGGAGTAAGTATTATCTAGACCGTCCCTGACAGGTGTTTGGAGATTAAGAGATTTTTAAGAGCTAATTAATAAGCAATTTATCCAGTGCTTAACCATCCTGACAATTGGAACATTTTTCCTAACGTCCTAAGTTTTTTCTTGCTGCACTTTAGGCCCATTGCATCTTGTCTTATCCTTAGAGGCTAAAAAGAACCATTTTTCTCCCTCCTTGTAACAAATTTTTATGTATTTAAAAACTCTTATGTCCCCCTTTGGTCTTTTCTCTAGAGTGTAGACTAAACAAATCAATTTTTTCAATCTTCCCTCAGTCAAGTTTTCTAGATCTTTAATAGTTTTTACTGCTCTTCTCTGAACTTTATCCAGTTTGTCCACATTTTTCCCAAAATGTGGAGCCCAGAACTAGACACACTATTCCAGCAGAAGATTAATCAACACATAATAGAGCAGACACATTGCTGCTTGTGTCTTGTTTACAACTCTCTCGCTAGTACCTCCCAGAATGTTTGCTTATATTGGTGAAAATGGTAAATAATGGGCATGGTGGACTGAACATGAACAGATACTGCTCAGGTCCTGTAGCAACCTGTGGTTTGGGGCTTGTTCTTTCCTGGGCCTCTTCCATAGATGTCTGTTTCTCTACTACTTTTCCCTTCAATGCACTGGGGAACTTGGATCATTGAACACTAGCAAGCCGGAAACAAAGCTCTCTTACCACCAGATCTTAAACAAAGGGTCTGAGTATGCAATTCTAAGAGGTTATTTGTTGACTGGTATCACAGGTAACCCCACTGTTGTATTATTTCTATCTTATGTGGCTTGCCTCTTTTCTAGCTTTATCCATTATTTTAATAAAGATATCTAAGGTTTTACTTTTCCCTCAGTGAGTGTCCTTGTTGTCCACCCTAAGACTCCCCAAAAAGATAATGTGAATAGTGTGAATTTTGTGTAGTCCTGATTCTGGGGATAGCTCAATGGTTTGAGCATTGGCCTGCTAAACCCAGGGTTGTGAGTTCAATCCTTGTGGAGGCTGTTTAGGGATTTGGGGCAAAAATTCATCAGGGATAGTACTTGGTCCTGCTGTGAAGGCAGCGGACTGGACTCTGACCTTTCAAGGTTCCTTCCAGTTCTAGGAGATAGGCAATCTCCATTATTTAAAAAAAAATTAATCCAGACATTATAAACCTTTAAAAAACTCAGGCATTATAATGTATTTGTAGAATGTTTCTTTGTTATTCTTTGTCTGGTTAGTTTAATCTCATTTTGTGCCTTGGCCTTTCTAATTTTGTTCTTACATACTTGTGCAATTTGTTTATTTTCATCCTTTGTAATTTGACCTAGTTTCCACTTTTTGTAGGACTCTTTTTTGAATCTCAGATAATTGAAGATCTTCTGGTTAAGTCTGGGTGGTCTCTGACCAAACTTCCTATCTTTCCTCCACAGTGGGATAGTTTGCTCTTTTGCCCTTAATATGTCTCTGAAAATCTGCCAACTCTCTTGAACTGCTTTTCCCCCCTTAACTTTGCTTCCCAAGATATTTTATGTACAATTCTGAGTTTGGTCAAGTCTGCCTTCTTAAAATCCATATTTTTAATGTTCTAAGAAATGGAAGGAGAGAAAACACAGACATGAACTCTTTTCCTTTCATGTTCGCTTTCATCCAAGCTGCCTTCCTCTTTAAAATTCGGAACCAATTCCTCCTTTTGATATTTAGCACACACAAAAAAAAAAATCTAGAACGTCATCTGCCCTAGTGGCTTTTTACAAATTCTGAAATAAAGAATTATCTCCAATCTAGGAACTTATTGGAAGATGTGGATATAGAGACAGTATCTTCCTGATTGTTGGATTAGGGTTGAAGTGGCATCGGTCCTCTTTCAGTCACCAAACATAGTTTGTGTATACTGGGGAAGATGAAATACTAAGTGTTAACTCACATTTTAATTAAGACCACCTAATTTCCCCATGTAGGGAACTGTTACAGCACTGTAGAATTTTTGGGTTTCCATAATGTGTTTTAGGGCTGTTCAGTGTATCTGCGTTCTTTTGAACAGCTATTATGGTAGGATTTCAGGATGATTGTACACAAGATGTGCTCTCATCTTTTTCACCTCCATGTGCTCAGATAAGTTAAGTGACTTTGTTTTTGTATCAGTTGGCATCAGGAAATTGGACATCATAATCTTCCATTTTCTCTTCAGATGTAGAAACAATTTTGTAGACATTCACTTTTCCTCTGGATCGTTTCAGCCATTAACATTAACAGGTCATTTCTCAGGATAGGTCAAATATCTTGCATTAGTGTGCCTATCAACTTTTAGGCTTTTCCCTCTTTTATGTTATCTACTAGCAGCTTACTGTTTATCTGTATGAGTGCAGCCAGCATGAAGTGTATTTGTCATTCAAAGCCACTCATTTTGTATTTTACCAGGTAATGTTTGCATTAAATTTGTTTAAACAGATTACAAGCTTCCCTCTGCCTTCCAGTTGTCTTTAACACAACAACTGCCCTTTTCAGATAAAGACATTAGCCTAAAAAGTATATGAAGAGCTCCTGGAAGCTTTGAAACAGATACTTAAAATACTGTTGTCAAATACATGGTAGCAAAAAATGTCAGCCCTTGCAGGATCAAGATCTGTTTTCCTTTAGAGACAGTCTTACTGAATTACACAGTGGATCTTGAATCAAAGTTTTGATTTGGAGCACCCTGAGATGAGTAAATTACATTGTTATGCTACTTCACTTGTGACTTAACATTTTGCTCAAAATGACTTTTACTACTGTTCATTTATTTGCTATATTTATTATCTTTACAGTAGTGCATAAAAAGGGCTAACACAATATGGGGCTGTCTTGGCACTGTACAAACAGTAGTACTGTATATCGTCCTTTTCCAGAGAGTATACAGTCTAAATAGATAAGATGGACACAGATAAGAGGGGGAAGAGGAGTAACATAAACGGAGCGAACAGTGTGATGGCAGCAAAGTGCCATACTAGCGCGAAAACTTTTTTGGTGGGGGGTGGGGAATTGAGACAATAAACTAAATGCAGATAGCAGGAGGCAAGCGTGCCTCACATCTGAGGATTAGCTCTCAACCAGTCTGATGCCTCTTCCTTTGATTGCATGCACTTCCCCTCTGCACTCAATTGTTCCACATTTGTGGCTTGGCCTTTCAGCCAGCTCATTATAGCTTTCCCTTTCTGGATTAACAGTCACTCTGAACAAACTGTCTCTGGAAATCTTCTGCTCCACTGCTAGACTGCACCATTTCTCCAATGGCTGATAAGTAAACCTGGGCCCATCAGCTACTCTGGATTCCAGCCCAGGGATCCTATGACTATCAACCACAATCTGCTTGCTATCTTCCCCAATTCTCTTCTACTCTTCTTTACTATCTTCTGACCAACCTCTGGACTGCCTCTGTTCCTTTGAGAGTATTTTGCCCTGTCTCATTTTCTACCTGAATTCTGTATTCCACAGGAGAATCACAGTTTGCCCCCTGTACTCCTCTGCTCTCTAGGGAGTGACCATCAAATTGCTTCCTGCAAGCCTCTTTGTGCTACAAAGTTCCTCTTTATATGCAAGGCAGTCCCTCCTGTCATTAGGTTTTATCAATCACTAAGCCTTATCAGTCCTGACTTTCCTTCAGGTACAGCCTATCACAGGGTTAATAGGCCCTTTTTTCCTACCCAAGCCCTGCGTGAGAGAGAAACCCATCACATGGACCCTGAAGTGGTCACTATATTATATTAGTATACAAGCATATGACTGACATTGTGGGAAATTCACATTTATAAGCCCTGTCCCATTTGCAGTCCTATTTTTTTTAAGTGCATGCTGGGTGTGGATTTTATTTTATTTTAAATTGTATTTTATTTATTTTATTGTATTTTTTATTTTTAATTTACGGAGAAAAAAGAGAAGCAAATCTGCTCCTTCAAGACTGCTTTTTTCCCCCTGATGACATTCTGATTATGGGTACAACATTTTTTAAAATTACCTTGCTCCCTCTGGAAACCTTAAAAGTTTACTATTATTTATTTGCACCACTGCAGCACTCATAGGCTCCAATCAACACTGGAGATCCATTGTATTAGATATTGCACAAATATATTGTCTGTTATTTACACTGCAGTATTGCCTGCAAGACCCTAATTAACAATCCAGTCTCCACTGTGCTAGGTTCTGTCTGATAACTACAAGGACAATTTCTTCTAGAGCACTCACAGTGTATGATTGACAAAATGCTGGCTAGATGAGCAGTCAAGGGTCCAATGAGATCAATGACAAGGAAGTAGTAAGGCTGGGTATGCTTTAAGAAAACAGGTTTTGGCTAGAATACCTAGAGTAGAATATGTTTTGTAATGTTAATCCTAGCTGCACTGTACAATAATTACAATGCTGGATTTAAAAATAAAGAGAATTCATTTATATTTTTTCAATAATTTCTTTTGTTGCAACAACTATATATTAGTATGGAGATTGGAAACTCAGATAAAAACTCAACTACATTCCTTCATATGCTGACTTTGAATTTGGTCCAGCAAAGGTTTATAAACTGGGACAAATCAAGTCATAAATGTGACAGTCATAATCTCAAATAGACCGCATGACTGAAGCACAAATCATAACCACAGATTTTGTTCCATTTTCTGTTGGGGTTCCAGGAAGTCAAGGATATTCTGAGCTATTTGAGTTTTCTTTTATGCTACTTTATTGTCAGAATATAGCTAAAATAGAAAAATATTTAACACCTGTATTCCTTGAAGGTATAAATTATGACTTTGGCCACTCTTTCCTAAGTATTGTTCATTGGTTTAGTTAGTATGAAAATGTTTTTTGAAATTTGCAATACTGGACAATGTTTTAAATGTATTTAATTCCCAGAGGGCTGTAAAGCAGTGCCTATTTCAGGTTCCACCATGTTGCAGTATATTGAGATATTGGACATGACAATTCACAAGGAAGACACAAGTGTCACTCTTTTACATTGTTCTGATATATTGGGGGAGGAGAGAGAGTGTCTGCCAGCAACACATTAGCTTGTTACCATTTCCCTGGGTAGGACAAATGCCACAAAGTCAATGGCAATCTGCATTAGATCGCTACTTATAACATAAAAAAAATAAAAGTTGAAGTTCCCTACAACCTGATGTTCTCCTGCAGATGTGTTTTACCTTTGTCTGTGTAGACCATTTGTTAATAAAAACATTTACTAAAAGTTTGTTTAAAGAAACTCTTGCCAACTCAAGGACTTGTTTCAACTTCCAATGAAATAAAAAATATCCCAACTGATTTCAAAGGAAGTTAAACTGGACATTAGTTAGCCTTGATGCCACAGATTCATATGCTTTTTGCATAATATTGCATATAATAGACTACCATATTTTGTTTTTGCTCTCGCCTCATAAAAGTGATAGCTTCTTAGTATGGCAATAATTCTCTTCTGGACTGAATTTTTCAGATAGTTTATCAAATCCTGCCTAAGTTAGGTGTGACAAATTAGTGACACCTGATACACATTCACCTAGCTGAGAGAGAGCAATATTTCATTTGCATTACAGTTGTGCTTAATGGTCTAAACAAGGATCAGGGTCTCAATTTGGTAGGCACAATTCAAATGCATACTGAGAATTAAACTTTATGCCAGAGAAGTCTTTGTCAATGTCATCTGTCCATGAAAGGTGGGTTCCAAGATATTGGAAATGCGCAATGTTCTCTAGAGGATTATAGTGGATCTGGATTGCTGGTGCTGGGGGTTGTACACCAGGGCTGCGTCTAGACTGGCAAGTTTTTCTGCTAAAGCAGCTACTTTTGTGGAAAAACTTGCCAGCAGTCTACACTGGCCGCTTGAATTTCCGCAAGAACACTGACTTCCTACTGTCTGAAATCAGTGCTTCTGACTTTCTACTGTCTGAAATCAGTGCTTCTTGTGGAAATACTATGCTGCTCCCATTCGGGAAAAAGTCCTTTTGCGCAAAAGCTTTTGCTCAAAAGGGCCAGTGTAGAAAGCTCAGATTTGTTTTGCACAAAAAAGCCCTGATCGCGAAAATGGCGATCGGGGCTTTTTTGCGCAAAAGCGCGTCTAGATTGGCACTGACGCTTTTCCGCAAAAAGTGCTTTTGCAGAAAAGCATCTGTGCCAATCTAGATGCTCTTTTCCGCAAATGCTTTTAATGGAAATCTTTTCTGTTAAAAGCATTTGCGGAAAATCATGCCAGTCTAGACGTAGCCCAGGAGCTTGCTGGTTCAGGACCTTTGTCTCCAGATGTTGAGCATCAGTCCCATGTGCTGGTAGGCTTCAACAAAGATGTGTTTCAGAACAAGCACACGTGCTAGCATCATCTGTGCACTGAACCTCAGTGACGGCAACATTTTGGTTCTCGATTCGTAGTGGCCCAGGTTGACCAACTTACCATTCATTCAGTAGATTAGCTGCACTGCTGTCAGGATCCTATCAGTGATCAAACAGAGCATTACAGTGAGGAAGATGGAGAAGAATGTCAGGGCAGTGACACAGCCCTGCTTAACCCCTGCCTTGACCTTAAGGGAGCTGTAGTAGATCCATTACAAAGGATCAGTGTTTGCGCTTCCTCATGAAAGAGATAAAGAATGGTGACAAATTTCAATCGACATTCAGGCTACGTCTACACTGCAGGCTTCTTGCGCAAGAATGGCCGTTCTTGCACAAAAACCTGAGGAGTGTCTACACTGCACGCGTGTTCTTGCGCAAGTAAATTTACAGTAAAGCATCAGAAGAGAGGGTTTCTTGCACAAGAGTTATTCATCTCCCCACAAGGAATAAGCCCTCTTGCACAAGAGCTCTGTGCCTGTTAGATGGTCTAAACCCACACTGAGCTTCATGAAAAATGCCTTCAGCAAGAGGACAAGGTACTGGGCAGTTTGTCTATAATAGCATACCACTTGTTGACTTTAGGCAGCATCCTACTGTGGTCACAGGTTCCTTTGGGCAAGGCAACCATAAAGATAATGGGCCAGAACCCTAAAGGTCTTTGTGGTTCAGTCACCCAGGTATGTCTTAGTCCAAGTGCTCCTAAGTCTTGTGCACAGTCTCATTTAGCCAGGGCCAGATTAACTCTCCTGTGGGCTCAGGGCTATTGGAATTTGTGTGGCCCCTGTATACAAGTCTTGTTTAATTTAAAACAACAGTATCACAATTGTGGCATCAAAACTTACTCTTTGATTAACATAATGATGGTTACATTTTGGTTTAAAAACATGTAGAATATTGTCAAGATAATTCAAAGTAACCTACTTCTTACATTAGAATAATTCTTATATTAGTTTCTTTCTGGTAGGGAGTTTTGATGCAGAAGGAGGGTCCAGGCTGGAACAGAGTGTTGGGGTGCAGGAAAGGGTATGAAGTGCAAACTCTGACCTAACGAGGCACTTACCACAGGCAGCTCCCAGCTGGCACCACACAGCAGGGCTCTGGAAGGCTGCCTGCATGTCATGGCCCCACATCTCTCCTAAAAGGGGCCAGCTGCTGGCAAGTCTCTGCATGCCCCTGAAGGGAGGGGTCCCAACGTCTCCGTTCAGTATCTGCACCTGCAAGTGCCACCCCCATTGGCTGGTTCTCAGCCAATAGGAGTTGTGGGAATGGTGCTGAGGGTAGGGGAAGTGCATGGCGTCCCCTTCCCTGCCATCAGGGGCTGCAGAGACGTGTCAGCAGCTGGCGGATTCTGTGAGTGGCATGGGGCTACAGTATGCAGGCCACCTGCCTGAGATCTGCTGTACCACTGGATTTATTTGGGGAGGTTACCCTTAGTCCATGCCCCTATGGTACAGCCCCTAAAATCTATGCATTAATCTGTGTCTGCCTTTAACCAGGGAGATGGTACATGTTTTCTGGTGGCTGCCTTGGCTGGCAGGTTAGTGATCCTTCCTCTCACATAGAAAGGGAGGAAGTAGCTGCTCATTCATCTTTGCCAGTCTGCCCCAAATTGAGCCAAGTTCTCTCCTTTTCTTCGAACTTCAGGCCTAGCACTGGCTGTAGGTATGATGTAGTGGGAATAACTGGGCCCAAAGGCTCTCATTAATCTTTCTGTGTCAATGGAAAATTTCTCTGTGTCATCATGAAACACATGAAAATATTAAAACTTGGATTGCCAGCATTTCTCTAGTCAAGTGAATGATGTTAGGGAATGGTTGTAAGGTCTCTGTGAAAGTAAAAAATTAACACGGATTTGTGGGTATTATACATATTTTTATCTAGGAATTTAGGACCATTTCCAAAGCTCATTGAAATCCATCAAAAGACATTCATTGAGTTCAGTGGGTTTAGGATTGATTAGGCCTCTGTACCTTAGTCATTGCCATGATATCGAAGTACACATTTGCATCCTAGTTTTGCAAAAACATCTGTAAAAAATGGGCCAAAACACTAATTCAGATTCAGCCATTTGTTCCTGGTTGTTTTGTACTTATTCTTGAAGTCTGTGACAAAAGCCTTAGCATTTCTTAACCTGAATCATGTTTCAAAGCTTTTTATTTTCATATTAATTTAATCCAATAGCATGTCCCTTTGTAGACAAAACAAATTCCCAAAGTTTAATTCTCTTTCTGGTTTATGCAAAGGTCTTACAAATACACAAGCAACTATTTCAGCTTCTCAACTGGGCTTTAGAGAAAAGATACCAGGAAAACTGGCAAACTGGAGTAAATTCAGACTTAGAAGAAAACAAAACAAAAAAGATTCCAGGGATGGTTAGTTTGTTTTATGAGTAAAGATGCAAAGACATTAATTTGTAATCCAACATGGATTAAATGATAGGAGAACACTGATATCTAGCTTACATGTATCTAGTTAAGTTTATTGGAGTGAAGTGGTGTAAATTCCAATGTTTATATCCTTTGCGTATGGGTTCAACAAAAGCACTTAAGCATTCTTTTCAGCTGTGCTAGCTATGGGTAGTGATTGTATTTGCCAGCAGGATTGTGCCAGCTTTCTGACAAAAGCAGGAAGGTCATGAGACGGGCTCTTTGCCTTCAACATCTTCTGTTGAATACATGTAACAATTTGTAATCAAAATAACTATGGCCAAGATAAGTAAATTAACTGTCATTGTCAATGCTTCTTTTAATTTGGTATTGGTTTTAATGAGCTTTTGTTGATTTTATGGAATAGCTAAAAGTCAAATACATTTCTATGCTTCAGTCGTTGTTGTTGTCTTCTTTTAGGGAGAAAATATAATTCTGCTCCATAAACATTTTTCTTTTATGCTTGAAGGAATATGTGATTGCTGTCTGGAGCAGATTTAACTTGTAATTTGGATTTATTTACTTTTAGATCTTGGTGAAGAAAACAATTCTCCATAGTCCCAAAATATATTTTAAGTAGAGATGTGTGGAGGATAAAAGTTTCTTTTTGCAATTTGGATATATCAGAGTTTGGCTCAATTCTGAATAGGAAGGAAACTGAAAATTTCAAAAATTCTCTGTGAATGAAATTTTTTTAAAAAACACTTTGAGTCTTTCAGAATGTTTTGTTTCAATTGTGACTTTTTATTTTGTACTTTGTTATGAATTTTTGAAATGAAAGTCATTTATACATGAAAAATCAAAATATTTAGTTCTAAAAAAATTGAAATGGTACATTTTGACATTAGACAAACATTATTCTGGCAACATTGATTTGAATTTATGAAGTCTTACCATTTCAATAGTACATGTTGGACCTCCCTGGTCTGGCACCTTCAGGTGAGGGATTTGGCCAGACTAGGGGAGGTCACTTCTGGACTCCTGCTACTAGCCCCCCCCAACCTGCCTGCTGGCCTCCCCATCTCCTGCTGGCTTTGCTGTCCTGCCAACCCCACTGGGCAGCTATCACTGCCATGGTTGTAGGACCCACCATGGTGGGGCTGCGGGACCTGCCTCATGTGCCATGCCAGGGCTGAGAGACCTGCCACGTAGCCACACATGTCACGTGCCAAGTCTCTCTGTCCCACCAAGTTACCACGGATCCCAGCCTCGCAACCAGATCTCCCAACCCTACTGGGCAGCCCTGCTAGGCGGTCCCGCCATCAGCTCGCTGCGGGCAGCCCACTGCCCTGCCAGTGCCTCAGGGATCCATGCCACTGGCCCTCTCCACCGGGACACTCTGGTCCTGCAACATCCATGCTGGAACATGGATGTTGCCGGACCAGAGAATCCTGGCTAAGACAGTTGCAACTCGTACTGCATATTCTGACTGAAAATAGTTCCACCCAAATTTGTCTGAGACCAGCTGTAATTTTAAGACTAGGTTTTATCTGAACCATTTGCTTTGCAATTCCTTAGCTGTTGAAATTTCAGGAAAGCATGCCTTGTAGAGAATATTGTTTTCTTTCACACAGTACCACATGGTGGAGTATTGCTTCATCTATAAAACCTTTTCACCTTGTGGGTTACTAAAGAGCTCAAGTATGCCTCTTGGACTTAAATGATCAGATGAAGTTTCTGGTAGGCAGAGAAAGATTGCAGTATATTATATTTCAATCTTTACAACACTAAACAATTATTGCTGCAACATTCACATGTGAGCAATTTTGATGATTGACATAGTCATCATTGAAAGCATGGGACATTTTGATCCAGAAGGGACACTTATGCACGTTGTAAGGCTTAAAACCTGTTGAGTATTATTATTCCAAAGTCTCAACTAAAAGAATAATTGCTTTTCTAAATTAACATTGTTTTAATAGTCTCCTATAATTGGACATTTCCCCCTCACCTCTTGGTACATACAAGCCCCCTTGCCTATGGCAGCTTAGCATTTTTACTGGAAAATTATTCATTTAGATAAATAATGAACTAAACTAAAAACCAGCACCTCTCTCATAGGCTCTGCAACAATGGAAAAGACTATTGAACCAATTGAAAGAGGACTATAGAAGTGATTTCTGTACCACAAGATTCAAACAGACTTTAGACTCCTTTTTACTTAAAGAGCAAAATCTAAATACCTTGCCAGGTTATTCTGATAATTTTAGTATAATTTGGTTGTCCAGTTATTAAAATATTAAAACCAATCTTTAGTTAATATATATTATTCAAGTTTACGATCTGTATATGATCACTATTTACATTTTTGCTTTCCATTCTGTCTTATCTTTTACGTAGGATGATATATATATACATATTGTGGCAGGGTGTTGCCCTGCTCTGGCCCTTTAAGGGGCTGAGACCTGGAGTCAGGGGGAAGCCCATCTGAGGCAAATAAGGAGGGCCATAAGTCTGTAAGGCAGGGTTGTAGGCGGCAACTGGGCAGGCAGAGTGGGAGAAGAACTGGGGGTCCTAGGGAGAAGGGAGAACCCTGGAGGAAGAACAGTGACTTCTCCCCGGAAGGGGGCATATATCTTTTTCAGGCAATTCTCTGGTATTTCTTCTGATCTTGATATAAGGGTTTTTTTAAAATTTATTTAACCACAATATTTGAGGTCTCTACTTTCATAAACATGTCCATACAACTTTCAGCATCTTTGCAAGAAAGCATTAGGTTCAGTTGATTTCAATATGTTTCTAAGCACTTAAAATGTGCTTTTTGTCACTCATTAGACTCAGTTCATTTTGATTATCAGCACCACAGAAGCACTCAAACTTCCCAGGTCTTGCTTTTTAATCTAAAGATAGTGGGAAAGTTTTTGTTACATAATTCATACTCTTCCAGTAGGCTTTACTCAGTGGAGTGGATTTACTTCTATTTTGCTTTTCCACATTCCCCTGCTGTATTTTAAAGTTCCTTAGGATTTCCTTGGTTAAATACATTTTCATTTTATACTTTTGCCTTCCACAGCTGACATTTACAAGTTTTGAGATGGATAGCAGGTTACTGTCTTCTCTGGACATTTATGCAAATATGAAGATGCTTGAAGAAGTCTACAGCCATTCTCCTGAAATTCATATGTATGATAACTAATACTTTTTAGAGAACATCATTTTTCAAAAGCAGGGAAATAGAACAAATCCCACCCTCAGTGTCTTATCCTACGAACCCTTGCTCAGAAGCATAATCCTCATTTATGCATCTTTTCTAATTGACTTAATGGAGACTACTTAAATGCTAAGGGTACGTCTACACTAGCCCCCTAGATCGATCTAGGGAGGCTAATGAGGGCGACCGGAATTGCAAATCAAGCCCAGGATTTAAATATCCTGCGCTTGATTTGCATGTTCCCGGCCAGTCGCCATTTTAGAAATTGACTAGCCCAAAGTAACTGCCCACGTCTACATGCGGCAGTGAAACGGGATTTCAGAATAAAGCCCTAAATTGAATTAGGTGGTATTCCTTGTGGAATGAGGTTTACCACCTAATTCGATTTAGGGGCTTTATTCCGGATTCCCGTTTCACTGCCGCGTGTCAACGCGGGCAGTTACTTCAGGCTAGTCAATTTCTAAAATGGCGACTGGCCGAGAACATGCAAATCAAGCGTGGGATATTTAAATCCCGGGCTTGGTTTGCAATTCCAGTTGCTCTCATTAGCCTCCCTAGATCGATCTGGGGGGCTAGTGTAGACGTACCCTTAGGCTACGTCTACACTGGCCCCTCTTCCGGAAGGGGCATGTAAATTTCAGCAGTCGTCGTAGGGAAATCCGCGGGGGATTTAAATATCCCCCGCGGCATTTAAATAAAAATGTCCGCCGCTTTTTTCCGGCTTTTAAAAAAGCCGGAAAAGAGCGTCTAGACTGGCCCCGATCCTCCGGAAAAAGTGCCCTTTTCCGGAGGCTCTTATTCTTACTTTGAAGTAAGAATAAGAGCCTCCGGAAAAGGGCACTTTTTCCGGAGGATCGGGGCCAGTCTAGACGCTCTTTTCCGGCTTTTTTAAAAGCCGGAAAAAAGCGGCGGACATTTTTATTTAAATGCCGCGGGGGATATTTAAATCCCCCGCGGATTTCCCTACGACGACTGCTGAAATTTACATGCCCCTTCCGGAAGAGGGGCCAGTGTAGACGTAGCCCACGAGTTTAGTCCATTGCATAAGAATTTGCAGAATTGGAACCTATCTGGAAGGGGGTAAAAGGAATTTTTACACAAAGACTAAGAACAGAATATGGTCCAAAGTGCCAACTACAATTAATAAGTTTAGGAAATAGGAGTTATCATCATGCTCCAGATTCTGTCACTCCTGTTTGCACTGAGGTGTACCTTACATTACAACTGCGTTCTGTAGCCATGTCTGCAGCCATTCTCCACTCCTCTCTTATCTGCTGGGGAAGAAGGAGAGTAACAGGCATATACTGTCCAGCTATCTCTGACTGTTAGACCTGACCCACTTTACAAGAAACCCATACAGGGACATAAAGGGGAAGAAGTCTTTCAACTGAGAATAAAATCTAGTCCATTGAAGTTAGTGTGACTACTCAGAGTAAAGCTCTCTTCGTTGTGAATGAGGTTGGTAGAACATGGAGCTCTATTTCTGGTATGGCCAACAATGTGCTAGATGCTGTACAAATGTGAATGATCTCTGCTCTGAAGAGGTTAAGGATGCCTATACTCTACATGTGTTTTGTAAATCAAGTATTTATAGTTTAATACCTGGCCTTTATCTAAATAAGGGCTGCAGGATGAAGTCCTCATTGAGTCATTAAGTTAGAGACTACAGGATTTGGACCCTATCAGCAAAGTTAAATGCAAATTGGAGTTCAAATGGGATTATTTAGCTTCTGAACTATAACAACTATAATTTGCAGCCTTATTGATAAAATTAACACAATGAAAAAGACAATTAATGGGAAATAGTGAACTTTTACTATTCTTCTAATTCATGGAAGATATCAACACTGTATTGTAATAAATAATGAAGTTGGGATAGGACTCAGTCTAAAAAAATTGGTTTATCTTTGGTATTTGTGTTCATTCAGCTGCACTTATTAAAACTATAGGAAAGCAATTCCAAATTTCTCACAGATATAATTCCCAAAGCCTTTAATCCATTTTTTTCTTCTTAAACGATGCTTCACAACTACCTCACATTGTTACATCTTCTGTCACTACTGACACTTAACAAATAAGATCAGAGTATTTTGCTATAAGAAAATGCACTTTTTAAAAGGACATTTGGAAGTATGCTTATTAATATATAGACTTGATATGCCTTATTCTAACCCCCTTATCACTTTTCCTTTTGTGCCATTTTGCCAAAAGTTAGTCCTGAGAAAACTTCAAAAACAAGTTTAAGAAGTAGCTAAGTTGCACACTGGTTTAACATACTAATATTTCTCCTGAGACCAGTGCTAAAATATTGTTTAAGTGATCAGATAAGCTCAGGTTTCATTTCTTTGTGTGTACATAAAACTACTACATTATTTGAAGCATTGTAGCACAATTGGTAGTATTTACACTAGGCCCAGGATGAGACTAGCAAAAGGTTTGGTTAAGGGCTGAAGTAAGGTAGCCAATGCTCTGTATCTAGAAAAGGAATGTAAAGGAAAAAGCTGTGATTTTTTTTTTTAATCTTCATGGTTTAGCCTGTTGAACTTTCACTGACTAAAAATAACTGATTTTGTGACTATTTTGTGTTTTTCCTACTATTTTAGACTGTGTCCCCTATATGTTGCTATGGTATTTGTGATGGGCTGTAGTAGGCCCTCTGAGGTCCCCTGATGAAATCACGGTGATTCTACTACACCCTGTTCCAGGAAAGGAGCTGTTACTCTGAATCCTCCAAGCCTAATTAGACAGACTGCAGGGAAGCAGCCAATCAGAGCTCAGCAGACTCAGCTAAAAGGCACTGCCAGGCCTGAACAGGTCAGCTGATGTCTGGGACCAGAAGGGTGGAGGAGTCAAAGGCTGTGAAACTCCACAGATAAAGTGACTGGGGAGAAATCCTGCTCCAGCAGGGACAGGATTATGAAGCTCTCCCAGCAGAGAATTCTGGGAAAGTGAACCTTGACTAAAGGGAACCAGTCTGTTATAAGCTCTCCAGGCAAAGAAGTGTGAGAGAAGATATTGAGAAATGAGGACAGAAACTGAGACACTCTCGAGGTAAGGAGGCCTGGGAGACACTCTACTCAAACAGGAGCAGACAGAGAGCTCAGTAAGTGATGGAACAGAATAGAAAGAAGCCCAGACAATGCAACAGCAGCAGCTAATAAAGAAAGCAGCACGTGGCTGCTATTTGTAGGGTCCTTCTATCGGGACAGGACTAATGGGTAGGCCTAGATCCCTCCACTGGCCACTGGGGAAGTGGTCTGAGTCCTAAGAAGGGAATAAGACTCAGTACTAAAAGCTGGAGAAAGCAACTAAAATGTAAATAGGATCAGAGATGGGACCAGAGATGGGACTGATGACTCCAGAGAGGAACAACCATTTGGTGAACTGCATGACTTGGCTTCATGCATTTAGACTCTGTGACTTGGCTGGACAGCTGAGTCACTGAAGACTTGAGCCACTGACGGACCCACCTGGCAAGAGCAACAGCCAAGAGAGGGCTCCAGGAACAGAGAAAGAAAAGCATGCATGATCACACCTAGCAGACAAGAGAGGGGCTCATAAGCAAAGAGTGTGCCCTATCACGGTATTGTATTAAAATCATACAGTCTGATTGCTGTCTCCTGAGCTGGCTAGAAAATGAGAGGTATCTCTCCCCAGTGTGCCAAAACTTTAAATAACTAATTCATGCATTCACAGACAGATGATACCAGTTAATGTAGGCTTTCAAGTGCCATTAGCTGAGAGAGAACTGACAAAATGGGCTGCATTGTAAAAGTGAGGACTTCGGAAATAATTGGTCCAATGGAAAAAATCTGCTTGTTGATCTGGAAACATAATTGGGTAAGAAATAACGAGCAAACTTTAAATACTTGAAAAAAGTTTAGAGAAATCCAAAAATTATCTTGGATAAAAATGTGGCTCACTTCTTACCTACCTCTTAAGCAAGCATTGCTAGACAGTTCTAAACTGGTGAAAGAGGAACAAAATCCTTCTCCTTGTCTTCTGCTTCCATATATTATAATCTACCTCCCAAGCCATTAGCTGCAAATATCAGAAATAATGTATAGTAAACAGTTACCAATGATTATATGCAAATTATAAGTACTTTATAGGACTCGTGGCATTGTTTCCCCCCCGCCAACACAACAGCAATCCTCTCTTGCCTTTGGAACACCAATTCCCTACTTTAAAAAGGAGCCTGGAGCCTCCTTCTTAGTTGCTTGGTGGAGTCAGGGGCACACCAAATTATGATTCTGTCTTGGGCTAAAAGTCCATTTTTTAAGGTAAGGGGAAATACTGCAAGCTGTGGGTTTGGGATATGGTAGCAGGGAGGATGTCTGTAAAGAGAGTGAAGGGATGAAGAATCCCAGAAGCAGAAACCTCAGTGATAAATAGTCCTACCTTTATTCACTTTAGTGACAAGCACACAGCCAGAATAGAACTGTGTTGGAGGTTATTGTTACCAGGGCAGAGGAGAATCTGATAGTGTGAAGAGGTTAGAAAATGCTTAGAGGTATGGGAGTGTTTTGTCAGCTCAGGGGATTGGATTAAGAGTCCTTTCACTTGGTGCATCCATTCCACTCCTCCTCTTCCCTATATTTATCATACACTGCTGTTTCAGCTGGTAGACCCATCATCTACTTATTTCTAGCTATCACCCCACTCTTGACTCTACCTTGGGCAAAGCTCAACACCCCTATTTTGGCCCAGAAAGAAAACCTATGAGCTCTTCCACCTAGTAAAGCAACCTTTCTCTCAGTTGAACCCCCAAGCACTTAGTAATAGAATATTTCTGACTAAATGTCATCACTTTCAGAGAAAAAAACCAGCTTGATGTGTTTTCCATACTCATAGGGTCTCAGCCATTTGGCTCAGTAATAAGTATCCAGAAATCTTATGTCACTGCTTGTTTGGCTTCAGCGATAATGAAATATTGAAAACCAAAAAGAAAAACATACATCTTTTGTGAAATGTATTTGGAATCCTCATGTGACGTATACCTGGCTCATCAGACTTATCTCACCTAACTGAAGTGATGCATTCAGTCTTAGTCATGTCTAGTTTATCTTGTCATGGTTTGAAACAGAAGAAACTTTTCATCACAATACTTCAAAAAATTGTAGCCAGACTGATAAATCAATTTGTTTTTCCTTTAAATGAACCACGGTTTCCATAACAGAGGCTGATTTCATACATGTTGATAAATGGAAAGTCTCTCATCACAGGCCTTTATGGACATATTGCCAAGAATCTTACTTTGTGAATTCTTTAACCTTTTAGTCCTCCCAGTACCTGAAAACTTGCAGCTGAAAGCTGTCTTGGTCATTTTACGAAAGTGCTTACTTTGTTAGCTAAAAATGGATCCCGAAGAATGATGAACACTATGTGGGGGTTAATGACATGAGTCTGTGAAAGTGTGCCCGATTTACAGCTTTACCTGCAAGAATGTTACAGCCATACTGTTGTTTTAACATGGTAACATAGAACACAATGTAACAGACATAAAATCTTCAGATAGAAGCCACTCAAAAGGGCCTGCAGTATGCTTACAAGCTTGTTGCCAGAAAAATGCTCTAGGCAAGAGTTAGGATAAGTGAAAAATATTAACAATAGACTTCAAACAATCTTAGGACAATCTTCCTTGTGTGTTCCGAGTACTCTGAGTGACAACATTGAGGTTTACCCTAAGGGGGAAATATTCCTCCCTGCTCTTTTGATTAGACGTTACTGAGTAATGTATAGACACAACAGTATTGCCCCTTTAAGTCAGTAACCAGAGGAGGCATGGTGATATGCAATGGTACAAATATAAACTTGATCCAGACTTTGTTGAAAATAATGAGTCTTTCTGCTGTATTTTGACAAGCACTCTGTGATAATGATGCACAATGTTGCATGTTTATCGAAACGATGAGGTCAAAATGCTCAAAGTTGTGTTCCCTGTAATTTAGATGCCTATGTTCTCAGCAAATGGTCTGACATTCAGAAATGTTCAGCACCCAACAGCTCTCAGGTGCTCAGAAGTTCTGAAAATCAGGCCACTTATTTAGAGGCCTAATTATGGGTTTAGGCCCTAGGGCCTGGTTTAAGAATGTAAGCAGTCTCACTGACGTCACTTTCAGCAGGACCACTCATATGTAGTTAAAGTTAAGCATGTGCCTAAGTGCTTTGCTGGCTTGGGGCCAGTTTTTTTAAGGTATTTTGGTGAGAAGATATATCCCTTTTGGGATTTCTAAAGAACCTACACACCATTAGATTCACAAAGGTATTTAGGATTGACTTCAATAGGAGTACATTGACTTTAATGGGAGGTAGGCACCTAAATATATTTGTGAATCTCAATTCTACTTACCATAGGAGGTAGGTATCTAGACAGTTTTGCAAATTCCCACTACCTGCTCATGTGCATCTGTAAATACCTAAAATGCCTTTAAAATTTGACCCTAGGTGGCATCATTTGAGCTCCCCTCCTCAGGTGCCAAAATGTTGTGGGCCGGCCCTGTTTGAATGCATCCGCTATTGCGAAATATAGAGGACACGCTGTTTTAGCATTCCTTTAAACCTCATTGAACAAGGGATAAGGGATATCTTGAAATAGTGTGTTGTTTTGAAATTTGGCACTGTGTAGAAGAGCCAAATTTCAAAATAGCCTATTTAGAAAAAGAATTGAAATAAGTTGCACAATTTGCATAGCTTATTCGAGCTAAGGATGCAGTGTAGACACACCCTAGTTGAGCAATTAACTTTTTATAGGAGTCAACTGACATTTATGAGCTCTCTTTTCCTGTTGGATCCATGAAGCTCTTCAGATTAGAGGAAACGGGCTTTCATGGCCTTTTTGCCATATTGTATTGGTGTGCATGGTAATGAGCCCTTTTCCCACCATGAGCGTACTTTTCCTCCATTCTTCAGATAGTATGATACCTGGGTTATGAGCCTCTTAGAAATACCTATTAAAAATACTAAGATTCCATGATCTAGTGATCTTTTCTGTTGCATAGATCATCAAGCATGCCTCCAAGTGGAGATGTTCCCTCTAAGCTGCGCAGCAGCACAGCCCTGCAACTTCTTAATGAGCCCAGCCCAGGCAGGGGCTCAGGACTTGCACACGGAGCTGCCTGGTGAGGGGAGAGGCACTTCTTTCTCAGCGACAGCAGCAGCTCCCTGCTGAGGGCAGAACAGTGATCTTTGCCAGCCAGTATGGCAGCTCCATGCGTGAGACCTGAGCCCCTGGTCATCCTCATTCTATATACTTATATCTATATAGATATAGATAGATATAAACTGATTTAAGCAAAACTTTGTTTGAAAATCACCTTCCAAGACCTCCCAAGATAGGATTTTTCATGCCATATTTTGTTTACAACAATTTTAATAATAAAATCATATCCTAAAACCAGGGCTTTTACAATAGACTTCTTATGCCATTTTCAATACTGTTATTGAATAGAACCATTAATACCATTTTCAATAGAACAGAGACTGAAGTGCAGAGAGAATGAAAATATCTTTCCTTTCAATGGTAAAGAATGTTAATGTGATGTATTATATACATTTATCTATAATTTAAATCATGCTACTCTATCTGTATCTCAGAGTCCTACAAAATAAAACTGACACCAAAAATTATTGTGATTGCTTACTAGGTTGGCAAAAAAAAAAAATCATTAGGAAGGAGAAAGTAAAAAAGAAATAATTTGCTGTATATTATTGTGAAAAATAATTAGTAAATACCAGGTAAACCTTGATATTTGCTTTTAAACTATTGATTTAAAATTTCACATACATTTTGCCCCCAAGCAAGAGTTTTCAGATAACTCAGACTTGGTGGAGGTGCTTCAATTACTTTGTTTTTAATTAAAAGATGAGTTACTGGAATTGGAGACTTTACTAGGCCTTCTGTGACCAAAGGCTTTCAGTTCAGTTAAAATCTTGCTGAAACTGGATGGTGGTTTTGCTTAGGGATTCAGATGAATAGCATATAGTTGACTTGACTGATTCAAAAGAAAATTTCATTTTACTTATAGTCAATGACAGATATGAATCCAGGTTTTCAAAGTGGAAACTATTAATGTTCCTATTTATTTAGTATCATTTCTGAAGATTAAGAATAGATTACATTGGACACCACAAAATTTGTCCATAGGATTTTAAACTCTCTTTTCTATCTTGTTTTTTTTGTTTTAAGTTTTATTTAATAACAAGGTGGAGTCCAGGACACCTTAAAAATATTATAGGTGTAAAAGCATATTGGTTTCTTTGTATCAGAATATGAAAGTAAAAAAAATGATATTAAAATATTGAATATGAATTTTAAGTTGACTGTACCATTTTCAAATAAGTACTTCTATGGGTTTATTGTGCAGAGATAACATATGACATCTTTTTATACACAGAAGTTCAAGTTATTCACATATTTCCTCATTATGCTATGCATCATGTAGCATCTCTGAATCCTAAAGAACCATTCCTATTTTTTATTTATTTGTATTTTCCACAAAATAAAAAATCCAAAATATAAGGATAAAGCAGTTCATCCCTTCAACGCTACTCCATAAAATGTAAAACCACCCATATGCATATACAGGAAATACTTTCTAAACATGTTGTGAGATTAGTTTGATAATCTGCTGTAAGGTTACCATAGTGTTTCCTGGACATTTCCTCTTTTTTGATCTTCTGCCCTCCGTCTGGGAAGATTTTTCAAATAAGAGAAGTGTCTGGGGTTCTGTGGAGCAGACATTGCAGTTCAGAAAGAGCTGGCTCCCAATCCTTATTTGTCCCTCTTCTGCAGCTGCCAAATCCTACTCACCCAAGGCCTGGCTCACAGGCCTGGGGAAGGGTAGAGGTAGGGAATCACTGACAAATGGCTGATGCTGTGCCCTGGGTCTGCTCCAGCCACCCTGTCACCATGACAGGGAATGACAGTGCTCTCCCACCTTGAGAGTGAGGCTACAGATCCCCTCCAATATCCTCCCAGGTATCTCTTCCTGGTGGGATGTGTGTTTCTGGCCTAACTCTCAAGGTGGGGGGTGGGGGAGCAGTGTTGCTCCTTGTCATGGTGGAACGGTAGCTGGCGCAGACCAGGGGAACCTCTACAGCATCCTCCAAATACCTCCTCGAACAACTCTCTATACCCCCTCCCCATAGTACACACACACTCCTCCAGCACCCCCAACTTCACTCCACACCTAGTTCCTCCCCCCGCTTCAGCAGGGTCCCCTTTTTTGGGAGCCCTAATCTGGCATTATCATTCATTTCATTTCTGATTCATAGGGTACCCTGCTCTGCCCTCCCCCATCTTTGAGTGTTTTGCTGGTACTTCTATCAAATCTCACTGTAATCCCTCCTTAAAAAAACACTTGTTCTGTGATAGCTACAAAAGAGACTATTACAATTATGAGTGGAGGTAAAAATGTGAATTTCTAAATCTTCGCCACTGATATATTTTCCAGTGTTCTCTCTTTTCTTTCAGACTGTAAGTAGTACAGGCCGCACACTCTACTTCAGTCTGTTTCCAGAACCAAACACTTCGTTGGCACTAACCAAGTACATAATATCATGAGATTGTCCTGCTTTGGTGGGAGGCACTATAACAACCAATAGAGCAGCAGTGATACTCACACTGCAGCTCACAAGCCAAGTGGCTTTTTAATGTGCAGAATTTATTAAAATGCTGTGACAATCATTAACCAAACAGGATGCTTTTATTATGTTGTTAACCAATTAAGTCATCAACTTGCATTAAATTAATTTTTTTGCTATGAGAATATTATATACATAATGTTACCCCGTCGTACTGTTTAAATATGAATAGTACTGTAGTAAAAAAACCCAGTGAATTAATGCTATTGTGGTCCTTTTGAGTAATGCTGATTGCTAATTTGGCTCTTGAACAACCTATGCCTGAGTATCACAGCATTAGATAGATTTTTACAACAACTGCAGAGACTCTGCAATGATCCAGTCAAGAAATGACCAACTTTTTTGGATAAATGTCCATACCTGTCCAGTAGAAAGAAACAGTCTATCCAGAAATTTGTAGAATATTAATTTTTGTACATTTCTTCTAATTTTGTACTTCTTTCAGTTCAGGATTCCTAAGCATCTAATAATTCAGTGTAAATTAGCAAGCTTTGTGCCAAATTCTCTGCTGACTTATTTCATGAAATTGGACTGGATTACATAAAATGTAAGTCAAAGATGAATGTGGCTTTCCGTCTTTAAAATAGTGCATACTTTGTGATGTGTTAGGTTTAATGTTCCAGCTCCTGTTTCTGAGTGGGACCCATGAAGGGCCTTAGGTTTTGCAATGCTAAGCACCACAGAACCTAACCTTTAGACAACTAGAAAAATCACAGAATTAATAGTGATGGCCACAAAGTCTGCCTTAGGTACCTAGGCACCCTATGCAATTAATGGGGACAGATATGCACCCAAGAATGTGATCCACACAAGCCAGCATCCTAAGTGCAAAGATGCCTAAACTAGCCAACAGCAGGTGTTGTACTAAGCCTCATCCTTCTCTGAGAGAGGTACTTAAGTGGGAATGTATTGCTCCACACGAAATAGCTGTGGAAGGAGCCTCTGCCAGGCACCTCATGACTTTTAGACCAGAGATTAGAACACTAACCTGGTAGATAGGAGATCAGGTTCAATTCCCCCCATTCTCTGAGAGATGGAGAGAAATAATTTGAACAGGAGGCATTACCTGGAGTTATCTGAACCCAAAGCTAAAGTAACTGGTCTCTGTTTCCCAAGCAGTGTCAAGAAATACATCAGTGGGGGACATACCACCTCTGTCTGATAAATGATCGGTACACACAAGAGAGCTTCCACCCAAAAATCCTTGTTTTTACTGAGTGCAAAGCACACATCTAAAATTACAATCTAAAAATCACACCCCATATAGATATCCAAAGTCTGAGATGGTGTTGAGTGGTCAGCAGCAGGTTGTAGTGGCCAGCCTTCCTCCCAGCTGGTAGGAAGTCAGATGTCAGTCTCCTAAATCATTGAAATCCTTTCTCTAAAAATACATACACTACCTCACTTCTTTTACAGATGACTCAAAAAAAAAGCGTAACTCAATTACTCAATTTCTCTCGTAACTGCAAAGAACTTATAATTTCTACTTAACAGTAAACCAACTCCTAGAAAGATACTTACAGACACCCAGATTCAAGGTCAGCTATTAATACTCCATCTAGTCTCATGAATCTGTCACTTTACTGTATCTCCTCTTGCAAGTAATACTGCAGCTGGGCAGCTGTTTTTGTCTGCCTAAGAAAAGCCAAATTCTTCTTGACTACAAATTCTTGTTTCCAGCTTATGGTGGTAAAAACACAAAATGGTTGTGGTTATGTCAACTCCAGATCTTCAATAACAAAGGGTTAAGAGAAAATAATAGTCCTTACAAGAAAATAACTCCCCACAAAAAGTCTTTGGATACAGAATTCCATCCACTAACTAAATGACAGAGTTCATGGTATTCCATGAGTCAGCCATAAAGTACTGACATATACTACTACCAGATATGTTATGAACTACCTCAGAGTAGCCACTTATGAGCCAAAAGATCAAGGAGAACTGTTAGGTCCCGTTTTATAAGGGATTCCGTTGGACCTAATTAAGACAGAGTAATAGAAAGACTTGGTTCTCCTAAGTGCTAATAGGGCTCTGCCTGTAATTATAAAGGCCTCATTTATGAACTCAGCAAGAGCTTGTAGGTTTGTGAAGGGTATACTCTCAAGGTTATTTTCCTCTGTTTTTTTCTGAACAAAAGTTTTATCTAGAGGACAATTCCACAAAAGCATTTTCCTTTGCTGGGGTGGTGTTTACAGTGGTATTTCCTAGAAGTCTTTTTTTCTTAGTAAATTAATTTATTTATAGCATATTTTAATGACTTTCTCATGAAATAAAAACTTCTGGACAGAGAAGTTGTAACTATGGATTTTCTGTGTCATGTCCTGACTTAAGCTATGTCTAGACTGCAGGCTTCTTTCGAAAGAGCCTCTTTCGAAAGCATCTTTCGAAAGAGCCTCTTTCGAAAGATCGCGTCTAGACTGCAGGCGGATCTTTCGAAAGAGCAATCCGCTTTTTCGAAAGAGAGCACCCAGCGAGTCTGGATGCTCTCTTTCGAGGAAGCCCTATTTACATTGAAGAACGCCTTCTTTCGAAAGAGGAACTTTCGAAAGAAGGCGTTCTTCCTCGTGAAACGAGGTTTACCGTCATCGAAAGAAAAGCCGCGTTCTTTCGAAATAATTTTGAAAGAATGCGGCTTGAGTCTGGACGCAGGGGAAGTTTTTTCGGGAAAAGGCTACTTTTCCCGAAAAACCCCCTGAGTCTGGACACAGCTTTAGGGTCTGAGCTGCTGAATAATCAATGCTTTTAGGGAGAATTTATTGGATGTTACACTTTTTATCTATACCTTTCTTTGGGTTGTTGCCATTGCTGTTTTTTTTGGGCAAAGTGTTATTCATCTTCTTCTGAGCATCCTACACTGCTTTGATTAGTTTTGAGTCCACTAGCTGCATTTTAATTAATTTATATTTTTTTAAATAATTAATTTAAGTTAGAGCTGGATGAGATATGGTTTTTGTGTCTTGTGAAAATTTGTAAAGATATCCGAAAAATATCTGTCCTGAACAAGACCAATCCCCTCAAACTGTCAAAAGCATTTTTTGCTATAACTATCTTAAATTTCTATATGTCATTTTAATTGAACTGTAGTTTTTCATTTAAAAAATATTGAAATAAACCTTCTCAACACTTTTTTTTTGAGTTGAGAAACTTGTTAAAACCATTATTTTCCTGCAAAAAGTTTTGGGTTTTGACAAATCAGTGGTGAAGAAAAAAAATATTCCACACCAGCTATAAATCTACTATATATTTCAGAGGCTATGTCTAGACTGCAGGCTTCTTTCAGAAGAACATTTTTTCGGAAGAGATCCACACACACAAGCGCATTGAAAAAGAGATCTGCTTTTTTGAAAGATAGAGTCCACACTGAATGGACACTATATCACATTTAAGCTGTGATTACAGGGCACCTGTGCTTTTTCCTCTTTCCTCTTCTTTCGAAAGAACTCCCTCTTCCCCATCCACACACGCCGTTTTCCGAAAGAGATTTTTCAGAAAAAGGCTTCTTCCTCATAGAAAGAGGATTACCAACACTGGAAAAACCCTTCTGTTCTTTCGATTTACTTTTGGAAGAATGCAATTGCTGTGTGGAGGTAACTCAGTTTCATCGGAAAAATGGCTGTTTTTCCGACAAAACTCTGTAGTGTAGACATACTCAGAGTATTTGTTTATTTGATCAAGAACTCCTCCTAAACAGTAAGAGCTAGGACTACCACATTTATTATACAGCTTCCTCTAATCATAATGTAACGCAATGTATGGATTTGGTTGTGCCAGGAAAATGGAATGTGCCTGGAATGGGATTGCATCTCATAAAACCAAACAGAAAAGAGACAGAATCACCACATCAAGTTCAATCCCCAAAATTGACATCACTGAGGCTGTGTCTACGTTGGCATCCCTTTCCGGAAAAGGGATGCTAATGAGACACTTCGGAATTGCAAATCCGCGGGGGATTTAAATATCCCCCGCGGCATTTGCATTTACATGGCTGCCGCTTTTTTCCGGCTCGGGGTTTTTGCCGGAGAAAAGCGCCAGTCTAGACGCGATTCTCCGGAAAATAAGCCCTTTTCAGGAGGATCTCTTATTCCTACTTTCAAATACTTGAAAGTAGGAATAAGGGATCCTCCGGAAAAGGGCTTATTTTCCGGAGAATCGCGTCTAGACTGGCGCTTTTCTCCGGCTTATCCCCAAGCCGGAAAAAAGCGACAGCCATGTAAATGCAAATGCCGCGGGGGATATTTAAATCCCCCGCATATTTGCAATTCCAAAGTGTCTCATTAGCATCCCTTTCCGGAAAGGGATTCCAATGTAGACACAGCCTGAGTGAATGATGAAAGATTGAACCAGGATGAGGCAAACAAATAGGAGGAATCTGGAATCTCAATAAAACATACAGAAAAGAGATAAATCAGAAATTTGGAGTAATGCTCTGTTTTGGTACAGCTAATTCAATGCTTAACGTTTGAAAACAAGAAGGAAATGCTATTGGAAACCAAATTGACTGTAGCTCTTTTTTGTTAAAACATAGTGAATGATAAGAGTTTAGAGGGATGAAGAAAAAATACACCTGCATTCCCATTTTAAAAAATTTACTAAAAAAGTTAAATGGATACATTTTAACAATCTCGTTATAAAAGAAATCTGAAATAAAAATTAACTTCATAAAATATCAATATTTTTGAAAAATACAATCATTTAAATAAAGCATATATATTTCCATTTATTTAAAAAAATAATTGAATTATGGACCTGAGCAACATCGGGTAAATCTGCTAGTTAATATATATTTAGTAACTTCCACCCAAGAATTTTCAAGTATGTTGCAAATGCTAATTTTCAAACTTCATGGTTTCCCTGTGAGAGAGGCAAATATTATTGTCTCTCATTTGAGTCAGAGCAAGGCTAAGTAATTTGTCTAAATCATTGGCCTTGCTGGAATCAGAATCCAAGTATTTCTGCCCTAACTTCAAACCACAATACCAAAGGAAGCAGTGAAAATTTTAGATGTTTGTCAGAAGTGTCCTATAGGGACTAAAAGGACATTACCAGCTTATCTAGTCCACTCCATCCCCTTCTCCACGCTGAGACAGGAATATACGTAGACCATCCATGACAATTCATCTTTGTAGCACACTCTGTTTATACCAAATACAGTTAAATATGTATTTTCTTTTGTACTAGCTAAATTTCACTCCTGTCACAAGGTGTATTTTCAGCATTATGGATAAGAAAAAAAGAGGAGGATTTTCAGCTGCATATTTCAACAAACAGGCAGCAAAAAATCAGTCAATTACAGCTGTCTTTTCAAAGTCATCTTGTAGGACTGATATTACTGTTACCCACCTAAGTATAATTCAGCCAACTATTCGTTTAACATGCTATAATTTAAAAATCTTCTTTATCCTTAAGACTTTCAGTAAAATTAAAACACTGACGAAGCAATAGTACATAGTTCTGAAGTCACATCAGTACCACAGTGAAAAAACTGTTAGCTTTGAATATTAAAAAGATGTATTTTTCACTATTATCACAATATTTTATATACATAAATCTTACTTGTATTATATTTGCAGATCTAAGTCAGTTACGCATATGTATGTCCCATATGCAAGACACAATCACTATTGGTTTATTCACCACTAAGCCCTGGTCTACACTAGGACTTTATTTTGAGATACTCCCACACTCCTGTGGAATTTATAAGTGGAGCATCCACACAACCAAGTACGTTATTTTGAAATAACAGGACACAGAATTTGAAACCTGTACTCCTGCTTTTCATCAGGAGTAGTGCTAATTCCAAAACAGTTATTTCAATATAACGGTGGTGTGGATGCTCCAGTACCGTTATGTCGAAATAATTACTCTCCAAAGTAATTCAAACTAATTACTCCCCAGTGTTTCCTGGGGCTCTAAGTCTGAGGGAATGCACCCACATTAATGGAGCCTGACTCAGACTAATTTCAAGGCTTCCCTGTGGTGTGGAATTGCTAGTTTGAATTTTTTAAATCGGGAGTTAAGTTTAATTTAGTAACTTTGAAATACTTTCCTAGTGTAGATATGTCTTAAGTGTCCCTTCCCTGAACATGAAAATATAGTAGTACGTGTATCTCTGAACAAGTCTGTTACTGCTTTGGCAGACTGAATTTTCTCACAGTGCACCCATTTTCTCCTTTGCTTGTAGATTTTTTAAAAAAGCCATTGTTCTGGGAAGGTGCAGTTGCAGTTTTTCCGACAATTCTGGGTTCCTAATTGCTTAAACACATGCAGTCCTTCAGGTTTGTGACAAATGTAACTGACTAGCAACCTTTTGCATGTATATAAAACTCACCAGGTTTGAAGTTGGTATAAAGTGAGAAAAACTAATTGGCTGAAGGGAAGCATAATAAATTCTGAGAAAAAAACATAGCTGATCCCATCATAAAACAAACTGAATAAGAATGTGCTACATAATAAACGGAGTGTTACTATTTTCTACAATCACTCAGGCACTACATTTTGATTAATTGCAGATTCTGAATTACTGAGAAAATGGCAATTAATTACTTCTTACACCTTTGCAGGAACAGTTTTGAGGAGACTATGAAATTAGCACTCTGATGTCTGAGTTAAAAAATTAGTTTAATGGAATTTAATAATTTTGTAATTGAAATTTATGTTTCACAAAACTAATAACTTTTAATACTGAAATACTTTATTTGATCTATTCCATATATTATGTACAATGACTTTTACTGATTTCTTCTGAAATAACCCTCACTTCTAGAAGCTAAACTAGGAATATGTATTTTAGCTCTTGTATTATTCATAAACCAGCACTCATAATCCTGGTCTTATGTATGTATCTTGATATTTTGTCTGTTTTTTTGCCCTGTACTTTGCTTTCCTAAATGGTCATTCCTGGTTCTAAGGCTCAGCACTAAAACATGCTTGGTAGGAGGCAATAGAGAGATGCCTCACCCATGTCAGAGCTGCCAGAATAATTGCGTAAGGCCTCAAGCTTGCAAATTGTTCTGCACAGTTGGATTCCTACATCCATGCAGCGTCCCATTGGTTTCAGGGGTTCACTCACATGAAGCTGTTTTCAGGTCTGTGGTTTAACCTTATACTTTTATTACAAGTGTATTATAATAAATTTGAAATTTTGTTTATAGAGCAACAAAATCCAGTAAGTAGTCAAAGAAAGATTAAGTAACCTGGTTTGTTCCAGGATGTGTTTGTGATAGACTGGGAATTAAAGCAGGAGGTGGATGATCTCATGGAGATGTGTGGCAACTTTTGATTCACTAGAATGATTTGTTTACTTTTAACAAAACTCACAGGTTGGTGCTAGTAAGTATGCAGCTACAAAAACCTGATCACTCAATACTCACTCCAATTCACTTTAACACTGCATATTACTCACTAAGTTGAAATTGGCATGGGCATCTTAGAGTGGAAAAATAGAACTCAATTTCCACTCAATGCATCAAATTGCACAGTGAAAATTATAAATGGAATAACTACAGTAATACAAAACATATGAGTAAATATTAAATATGGCAACAAACTAAACAATGGGAGAACCCTAGGTAGTCAGGTTGTCTTTAAAATGTCAGACTAGATTTTATACTTAGGGAAAACTATATAGATCTCCTGTCAACAACCATTATTGTACGTGTATTGCAGCATCATCCACAAATTCTAATCTAGGTTGCATTATTATGTGCTGCACAAATATACTGGATGATACCATCCCTGTTTACATCAAGATGTCAGTAGTTTTTGAGGAGTGATCTGAAGGACAGATCCATGATATTTCAGAATCATTCATTTTCCAACCCTAAATTCAATATCATTTTGAAAATTTAAAATAAAATCTTATTGTGTTTTTAAGTCTTTTTATGTAATCCAGTGGACAAGGCTGGGTTTAGATTAACATATTTCATAATGAGTATTAAATAATTGTATATGTTCATGCAAGTTTGAAAATGGCATAATTAACAAAAAGAAATCTTACTGTATAGGAATAATTTATTCAATTTAAAAACATATGGCAGAAATGAGTAGAGGCTAACGACCACCAATGAACATTTAGAATATTGTTATGTGGCAGAACATTTACTCAAAGAAAATGCAAAGTCTAGGATTATTTAGCAGCAAAGTTAGAGGGGTCTGGAGGAATTAATATTATGAAGGGTGTAATTAATCACTCTTTTCCTGTTCTATAATATATGAACACGGGGATGCAGAGAACCCTAGTTATCTGAAGGTTACAGGCAGGACTCAACATCTTCAGATAAATAGGGGATTGTTTGATCAGGGAGCACTGTATTTTTTGGAGTGCTCCAGGGTTATGGGACTCAGATTGCAGTCTCTTCTATATTGCCAGGTAGCATTTGGCCCTGCCACTTTTCTTGTTCAGCTGGTTAAGAGGTGGGGAAGAGAAGGTGTCTTCACAAAAAGACTCTTCACAAAAAGACCTCTCAACCTGCTAATGCTAAAATGTGGGAAACAACATAGACAAAGTTCCAAAATGAGGATCACCTATAAAAAATTCATGTAGGTTACTAGGGGTATATCTACACTAGGAAGCTATTTTGAAATAACTAAAATCGATATAATAATGCCTGAAATAACAAAATCAAAATAGCATGTCCGCACTATGGGAAAACCTCAAAATTAGTCCAAGGCAGGCTCCATTAATGTGGATATGTTATCTTGACTTAGAGTCTCAGGAAACACTGGGGAGTACAGGCAGTCCCCGAGTTACGCGGATCCGACTTATGTCGGATCCGCAGTTACGAACGGGGCCCTTCCTCTCCCTGGTCTCCAGCAGACCAGGGAGAGGAAGCAAAGCGGCGGAACACGCGGGCAGCGGACAGGGCTGTCCGCTGCCCACGTGCTCCGTGGCTTGGCTCTGCTTTGCTCTGCTTTGCTCTGCTTTGCCCCCCCCTTTACCCCCCTTCCCCCCTCCGACCAGGGGGACGGGGGGGCAAAGCAGAGCAAAGCCGCGGAGCACGCGGGCAGCGGACAGCCCAGACGTGTCTGGGCTGTCCGCTGCCCGCGTGTTCCGCCGCTTTGCTCCCCGTCCCACTGGTCTGCAGACCAGGGGGACGGGGAGCAAAGCAGAGCAAAGCCACGGAGCCCGAGGGCAGCAGGACAGCCACGGCGCGTCTAGGCTGTCAGGCTGCCCCTGTGCTCCGCGGCTTTGCTCCGGACACCTGTGGTACAGCAGCTTGGGCGCTGCCAGTTGGTCCCATAGCGCCGCTCTGGGCGCTACTGGACCAACCGGGCAGCACCCCAGCTGCTCTGCCCCAGGCGTCCTGATTCAGCCACTGCTGGTCAGTTTCAGCAGCGGCTGAATCAGGACGCCTGGGGCAGAGCAGCGTGGGTGCTGCTGGGTTGGTCCAGTAGCGCTGAGGAGCGGTGGCGCTACTGGACCAACCCAGCAGCACCCCAGCTGCTCTGCCCCAGGCGTCCCCAAGTCAGCCGCTGCTGAAACTGACCAGTGGCTGACTATAGGAAGCCCCTGCCCCGGGCTTCCTGGAATCAGCCGCTGATCAGTTTCAGCAGCAGCTGACTTGGGGATGCCTGGGGTTCTTAAGTTGAATCTGTATGTAAGTCAGAACTGGCGTCCAGATTCAGCCGCTGTTAAAACTGATCAGTTTCAGCAGCGGCTGAATCTGGATGCCAGTTCCGACTTACATACAGATTCAACTTAAGAACAAACCTACAGTCCCTATCTTGTACGTAACCCGGGGACTGCCTGTAATTCGTTTCAATAACTCTGGAAAGTAGTTATTTTGAAATAGTGGCATCTACACTACCGCTATTTCAAAATAACTATTTCAAAATTAGTGATATTCCTCGAGGAAAGCAGGAGTACAGATTTCAAAATAAGCTACCTGTTATTTCAAAATAGGAGGCTTGGTAGTGTGGATGCTTTGCTTATTAATTTGACCTAAGGGGGGTTATTTTGAAATAAAGCCCTACTGTAGACCAGGGTGAGATGTTCTCAAATTCATTCTTTTACTGTGAGTACTTTTCATAAACTCTCATGAATATAACCCTTATAAGTTTTCAACAATTAAAAGGCACCAGATTTGTATGACATGTAGGTAACTTTGGGACTAAAATGAGACATTTGAGAGGTATGCTTACAATATTAAGAGTTAGGCAGAGCAGATTTTCCCCCACAACACTGATTCTATTTGGTCTCTCTCTCTCTGTCTCTCCATATCTGTTCATTGTACTATAGTGATGGGCCCCAGAGCAGTTTGGGTACTCCTGCTAGGTTATTCCTAGAGAGCAATGAAGATCTGCAGGACAGCCACCCACAGATCCTGTAGAAACCAGACAGATGGCTAGCCTTGGAAAGTCTTGTTAGTTGCTCTCACTTAGCTCTGGGTTATACAAAAGAATGGTCTTGATTTTCATGCTTAGGATCAGTGTCATACAACAGGTAAGATTCTGTGGTGTTTAATTCTTTAGAAGAACATTGGCAGACTCTTGCATGACAGATTCTTATTTTCAGTTCTTGCCTCCAAACGGTTATTTTAAATGCACATTTTACTGCCAGAAACAAATGAGTCATGGCCTTTAAACCTCTTGTACTGAGACTAGAAATTCTTGTGTATTGTTAAATGGACCACTTGCTATCCTGAAATATTGTTTCCTGTTTTGTCCTCAAGTGTCAACCTTAACATAGCTACAGACTGTTCATGTCTTATGAATTTTCATCGCAGGATATGGCCCTTCAGGTGATTAGTGAAGAAGCCATTGTGTAGCAAAGGGAGGCCTAGCCTTCAAAATATATACATGTGAACAATCACTCTCTAAGTATGGAATCTTTCATGCCTCTCTGGGATGTGGTAGAGGAATACCAATTCTGGACTTAAGCTTCTGAGCCTTTGGAGTAACTAAGTTTGTCTAGTAAGTCTATTGAAAGGCGAAACTTCACACAGCTGTAACCAAAAAAGACTGCTGATGAAGGACTCCAGACAAATTTTCCTCTGAAGTGAATTTGATATGCTCTCTAATTCCCCCACACGCGTTTCGTCCATCAGAGCTCCAGTTCGCTGGCCTTCTGGGCATACTAAGTCCTGGTCTACATTAGAGAGTTATTTCAAAATAACAAGCAGAGTGTCCACACTACCAAGCCCGTTATTTCAAAATAATATTTTAAAATCTGTACTCCTCCTTTCCTTGGGAAATAACGCTTATTTTGAAACAGGTATTTTCAAATAAAGGTAGTATGGACATTCCACTGTTGCTATTTCAAAATAACTACTCCCCAGAGAAATGTGAAGTAATTACTCCCCAGTGCTTCTTGGGGCTCTAAGTTGAGGTAACATGTCCACAATAATGGAGCCTTCCTCGGACTAATTTCAAGGCTCCCACATAATGAGGACACGCTATTTTAATTTTGTTATTTCGGGAGTTATTTCAAATTTAGTTATTTCAAATAATTTCCTAGTGTATACATGCCCTCAGTTACACTGCACACAGATACCCTGACAGCAGGTTCAAAGCCTGTTTTAGCTGGTAGAGAACTGGTCAAGTTTTTGTTCAGATACATATTTTTATAGGACCATTTCAGGCTTCCTTGACTTCAGAATTTGGCCCTTAACCATTATTAACTGAGACACGCTTTTCTGTAAATATAATAGCACTTATTAAAAACAGCAGCAGTATTTTTATAGGTAGGTCTAATTGCTTTTAGGTTCTTAATTCTTAGCTAACACATACCATTTCATGTTCTCATCACTGTTACCTTTTTCCTCTCCTTTCCCTGTCCCTTAAATTCTGCTCCCACCTGTTGTGTTTTATTCTTAATTATACCAAAACTCTTCAGGGAGAATAGATTATTTTTTATTTTTTAGCTTGTACAGCACACACAGCACAGAGGGGGTTTATAGTAAACTACAATCCCTTCCCTTAAAATCTAACAAGGTACTACACTATATTGTACTAAGGCCATGATTAAAACAATAAGCCACATTACATATACATGTAAAGATTAATTTGGTCCATACACTCATTATTTTAAAATAATACACATCTGTTTATTTCCATCAGATGACATCAGGAGCAGATGCATCTTCTGTAATTTCCCCTTAAATGGTTGTCTAAGTGAGTTGATAGTTTCTCCCCACAAAAATGAGCTCATAAAGCATCTTATGAGAATGGGAACAGTGGCAAAATAGAATTTAAAGGCATCATAGTATGACAGTAGTACATGCTGTTCTGCTGATCATGTAAAAATTGCCATGTATGGCCTTCAACAAACTCCATTTTTCTTACCCCTTAATTTGATTTTTAAAAACCTCCTACATTTTATATAAAACTAAAAATTACCATTTTACCTGATGATATGGTAAGGACACAAATGAAGATCTTGGACCCAGAAAAGAACCTCATGATAAGAAAGTCTCCTCAATATGTTAGAAAAACAACATAAATGAGCAGTTGGTAAAGCAATCAGCCCTTCATATTGGAGCATACAGCAAACATATGCAATGACCTTAGCCTTTCTACTTTGATTTACAGCAGTGTTGGAAAGTAACTTAACAAGGTGGCATGGAGCTTCAAGAGCAGTTGAAGTCAATTTATTGTCTAAGTTGTTATGGATGTTAATTAGATTAGGAATTTGCAGAAAGAAGAATATGTTTTCTTTTAAACTAAATTTTTGTGGTGTAAAAACACAGGAAAAAAGAAACCCTACACTCAAGGAAATTGTAGGGTCCCAATGAATTCCACAAATCTGTAAAATTTCCAGCAATAACAACAGTTATGAAAGAGCTAAAAAAGTATGACCATTAAAAAAAGAATATACCCCAACTATTCTTGCACTATTGGTACAGTCATGACATCAAATAGAGGATAAGGGGTAAAGGGCATTCCTCCTGGTATTTTCTATGTAGTGCCATCTAGTAGTGGCTGGAGTGACTATGTAGTGTCAAATAAGAAATGTGCATTAAAGAAAAAATAAAACTTGTCTAAGGGTTTTATACTATTACCCATCACCACAATATCTGAGTCTTCCACATAAATCTATAGCGACATCCCCTGCAGACTTCATGGAGTCTTTGGCACTTCTCCCTGTTCTAGAAAAACAAGAGGATCTTTTTAATCCTGCAAATTAATGTCCTATTGCATGTCTTTTAAAAATACCATAATTCAGTGCTTTAACAGGGCAATAGGGATTTGTTAGACACTTTCCCCATAACATAACTCTTTTGCAGGATTCTAATTCAAAGAACTATAGTCTCTTTGAAGCCATTCACCAAAAAGGTACACCTGGAGCCTCCAAATTAAAATAGGAGAAAGAATGTTGTGCCTAACTGCAGCTGAGATAAGAATTTCGATATTCAGTATTCAGGAAGGTACTTAAACATGAACCTAAGTTTAAGCACCTGACTTGTTCTATTGAAATGAATGAAATTATTCAGGTGCTTGAAGTTAAATATCTTGCTGAACAGGGACTATAGAGAAAATAGAGATAAGTACTGAATTATCAGTTCCTCTTCTTGCAGCCTTCTTCTGATGTTTGTTTGTTTGTTTTGAAGATCTTCCATCCAAGAATTGACTAGATCTGAAAAGAGCCTTATGAGAGGTTGATAGAAAGGCTACAACACTCCGACTGTGTAAATAGGCTATTCCAGAAGCTGGAATCTCATACTAGGTATTCTCTGGAAACATCTGTCCTATTTTACTGAAAAATATGGTAAAGTTAATCCTAGAGTTACATGTAGAGTTGTGCAAATAGCTGAGTTTTTCATTTATTTGTTTGGAGGTATGAGGGAGTGAGAGGAGGGCATGGCACTTCTAGGACTAAACAAGCCTTCTTGCCCTACTAGCCCCTCCCCACTTTCCCTACAGCCAATGCCAGGCCTGAAGGGAGGATAAAAGAAAGGAGCCTGACTCAGTTAGGAGCAGACCAGTGAGGAGTCAGGAACTGGCTCTGCTATTTGCAGGACCTGAGCCAGAACCCATCTACTTTGTCAGCCACAGGAGCACATAAGCCTCCACCCTGCCCTAGTGCAAAGTGGGGAAACCTATGAGGAACCCTCACAAAGGAGGAGGAAATTTGGGCTCTTGGGGCTACATCCCAAACTTTAGAAATATATTCAGATAATAGGCGAGAGTTCCTAGGGTCGGGGCAACAGTGGCAGGGGTCTGCACCCCTTTCCTGCCAGCTCAGTTTGGGACCTAACAACTAGGCCACCCTGATGCCAGAGAGACCTGGCTACAGAGGCGTTTTTTTGGTTTGTTTGTTTTTTGGTTTGCTGACTGAATCAAAAGTTGAACACTTTGTTGTAGGGTGAGCTTGCCATTTAGTTCAACAAAAATGTTTTGTTTCAGATTTGTAACACTGTAAATAAAAATTGAAGTAAAACCTCAAAATAGCTATTTCATTTGGAATATTTGGAAGCAAAACTTTTTTCCCCAGATTTTTTTTAAGTGGGGTGAGCCCCCCTCCCCAGCAAATGTGTCACAAATTTACAAGATGGCTTTTGTCAACCTGAGTCTGGATTTGTCAATGGAAAAAGGTTTCAGGTGAAAAACTTCACCCAACTCTAGCTACAAGAGTGAGAAAACACTCTAATTGCTCTAACAGAAAACATAGGCATGGATCTTTGGCTGATGCAAGTCAGGGTAACTCTATAGAAATCAATGCATCGAAGCCAATTTGCGGTGGCTGGGGAGCCGGCTCATAATTTATCAGCTGTCACTAGTCTCCAAAGCCAGTAGAATGTTGAGCAGTGAGAATGAGTGGAATGTTATAGGGGAAGGATGTGTGCAGTTTGTATGTCTAGCTTAGTATTTTATTTTGTGCTGGTCTTTCACTTATTCTCCCCAAGGCCCTCTTGGAAGCAGACTACAAGGGGCTTTGCTCCATTCAGCTATACACCACTAAGTAATGTTCTTGTAAATGAAGTTTTGGAATCCATATTACCATCATCTCTTGATCCTTCCTCCACAGTCAGCCCCTACATCTCTTCTGACACACATGACTGCAGTTTCAAATGTGCTCACCAAACATATATGCAAACACAGAGAGTGCATCTAGACTGTCAAGATTTTGCACAAAACTTGCCAGCTGTCTACACTGGCATCTTGAATTTGCGCAAGAACACTGACTTTGTAATGTACAAAATCAGTGCTTCTTGCGCAAATACTTTCATGCTTTTGCTCGGGAAAAAGCCCTCTTACGCAAGAGGGCCAGTGTAGACAGGGAAGAACTGTTTTAAGCAAAAAAGCCCCAATGGCTAAAATGGCGATCGGGGCTTTCTTGCGCAAAATCGCATCTAGACTGGCCACATGGCGTCTAGACTGGCCAATCTAGATGCGCTTTTGCGGAAATACTTTTAACGGAAAAACTTTTCTGTTAAAAGTATTTCCACAAAATCATGCCAGTCTAGATGTAGCCAGTGTATTTATAATCAGTATCCTTCAATCCATACAGTTATTGAGAACACAGATGCAAACAACACTGTGCATTGCTATTGTGCCTTTCATCTGATGTTAAAATCTGTAATTTGTGTTGTTTATTCCTTACACAGATGCCTAGTTGTGGCCCCAGAAAGGTGGCTTTTTCACGTGCAGCGGGAGTATGTACATGTAACACAGGTACAGTTTAGGAAATAATGTTTGAAAGATTGCCCTAGGCTGTCTTCCTAGAAGATCAGTGCATACAAAACACTGGAAAGAGTAACAGTCACATAGTAATACCATCAAAGTTGGTTCCAACAGCAGAAAATATCATTACTGCACTTCTGCCAGTTCTGACTGCTGTAAAGCTTATGGAAAGCTTAGTGTTGGCATTTTCTCATCAGCTTGGATGAGAGTGCAGCATCGTTATGGCTTAGACTCAATTTGCATCTGTACCAGTAGAAAAATGTTCATGTAATAAAAAATGCCCACCCCAGGGGGAACCCCCTATAGTATCTTAAAAGTCAGTGGGAGTTAGTACTGTTAATTCTGTACTTCTCCATTATAATTTATGTATTACTATCCAGCACTCAGCTTCACCCATGGCGGGGGGGGGGGGGGGGGGTGTATTTACATATACTCTGCTAAGTGCAGCCAGTTATAAGGTTTGGGCCAGATTCTGCAATTACAGCTGTACAACCCTATTGAAGTCACTGGAATTGCATGGATGTAACAGGGTAGAACTTGCTGTTACAGATCATTCTGACATGTAACCCAAAACAAAGGATGGGTCAACATTCATTCAGCCCTGTGGAGTCTGCTAACTACAAACTGATCTACATCACCACTTTATCTTATTTTCTTAGAAACAGCTGTGGGTTTCCCCCCATTCAGCCTCCCCGCCTCTCCTTCCAAACAGGGAGCTGGCTCTCTAACAGTTACATGCTGAAATAACTATGCACTGCATCTGCCAAGCTGTATGAATGCTAGTATCAGTGATCTAGCTGCAGAGCACATACACACAACAGAATTAGGAATCCTTTTTTCCTTCCATTGTTCTCATTTCATTAATCTCTCAGAATACATTTCTGCCACTTCTTTCCACCCTTCTCCCCACCACAGGTGTATTGTATATTGATGATATAATACAGGGTGGACGGGGTTGTTGTTTTTTGGTAGCCACTGTCCAGCTCACACTGTTTCAGGCATTATATGGAACATGAATCTGGATCATGAACAAATAATCAAGCAGAGAGTGATGAAGGGGGAATGTATGTATGTCCCGGAGAGCATACGTCAGTGTTTGTCTACTGATAAATTTTAACTTAAACCTCTAAGTATTTGTGTAGATGCATTTATAGCCAACTGGTGTAAATCAGTGTAGCTCTGATTTCAGTTGAGCTATTCCAATTTATACCAGCTCAGAATATAACCGTGTGGGATTTTGTATGAATACATTTTGCCACATCTCAAATCAATAGGACTAGCATCTAAGCATCAGTACGTGCTAACTGTGTGGTATTTAAGATATAAAGAATTTTAAAGTCTAAAATAATTTTTAAGCCTGAGGTTTCTTCTGTGTCCATTTGTGTGGTTTTTTTTTTTAAAAAAAAATCCATTAATAGATTTCCTATCCCCCTTAATGTATTGTCTTGGGGGAGGGGAGAGCACAGAGAGAACTATTAATGGAACAATTATTTTGAAAAGCTAAGCAAGTATAATTACA
This sequence comes from Pelodiscus sinensis, assembly GCF_052426305.1. Classification (NCBI taxonomy): domain Eukaryota; kingdom Metazoa; phylum Chordata; order Testudines; family Trionychidae; genus Pelodiscus; species Pelodiscus sinensis. Next base: position 204,064,214 of record NC_143053.1, read on the forward strand.
GATCCTGTAAATCAAATAATTTCTGTCTGTGTGTTTGCCAAATGAGACCTGTGGTTCCTATAAAAGAAAAACAACAAGGAAGTATTTAAACTGGTTAAAAATAACCTTTGCTTTGAATTTTTTTAAAGCCATGTGTGTGGGAGTGTTAACTAGAGGGTTTAATGGATTTTTGGTTTTTTGCTAATGGTGAAGGAATTTAATCAGTGAATTTTGTATGAAAGGTGTTTTTGGCTACAAAGATTAATAGTTTGGATGTTTCATGACATCAGTCACTTTATTTTGAAGAGCTGTTAAGTGTAAATTTCTGAACTTGGAAGAGCTTGTTAAATAGCTGTTTTTTCAGGTTGACCTTTGAATTTCTGTTCTCCATAAGAATGTGAATATAGATTTATTGAGATACTTTATACTCACCCTCTCCCCATTATAAGACTGGCTGGCTGGTGGCAAGTAAGTATTTAGTAATTGGACCATCCCAAAAATGGGAGACCCAAAAGAAATAGAAGATAGAAAAGTTCAGGACATTTCAAATCCATGTATACCCTCCGAACTGGCAAGATGTAACAAAAGTCATTCATTTTGACTATAGTCTGTAACATTGTAGCATTTTGTTATTGTTTAGTATGACACAAAGTGATAGGAGGTAATCTTCAGCACATCCAATATCTCAGAGGGTGCTGCAATTTGTGAGCTGGATTTACATACACAATCTGACCTATAAAGAGGCGATGCAGAGGTGCACAGCCTCAGAAGCACAATTCATGTTCTGCCCCTCTGTTTTACTCCTAGGGGATAGCGATTTGCTACTTGGCCTGCTCAGCAGCCAATGAAAATCCACCTACTCCTGCCTATGTCCGTTCAGCTGCCATGACATAATGCACCCAGAGAAGCAGCACCAAGCTTCCAACCATTCTCTGTCCATTGGCTTAAAGGGAGGAATGTAGCTGGTGCACAGTGCCCTGCTTACTTTATACATTTGCATCCTCCAGGTCTGGGGAGGCCACGGAGGACCATGTGATGGCGGGAGGGGAGATGGTATGAAGCATGGGGACTTCTAAAAAAATATTCTTGACATGTAGCTCCTCCCCTCTCTGGATGTGATTGTCCAATGGATGCCAAGTTTCCTTGCTAAGAGAAAAGATGCTCACTTCATACCACACCATTTACAGCCACTCCACATTTTCCCGTCTACACAGCATCAGGCACAAGAATACAGACTGCTCCAGAAAGCACTCAAAGTGCCATAAATGTCAGCAAAAAAAAGTGGAAAGGGGGCTAGGGCATGGCATTAAGCATCTTTGGTAAAGGTTTGTTTAACATTTCAAAGTGTGCGACTAGATTTGCAATCAAAGTGGCAGGGGCCTCTTACAGCCCACCAGATGATTCTTATGAAAACCTCTTGTATGTCTGAACAGGAAGAAATTTGTCCTCCCAAGCAGGAAGCCTACTGCGGAGCTTACATCATGATATGTTTTCAGTCATGTGGCCAGGACAATAAAGATGTATCTTTTGAGCCAGATGGCATTAGTGCATTAGTTGTGGTTTTGTGCAGGGGTGGAATCAGATGCAAATTCATCAGAAGGGAGTCTGCACATTCTAAATTCATCAAGTTGAGACCAGGGGATTTCAAATAAAAGTCTAAAGAACCCTAAAAATATCCAGCTAGCATGATGGCTTAAGTCCTAATGTCAAATGTTGTATGAAACATTTTTGTGCTATGATCTATAAACTAAATATCTTTTGAAAATATAAATGTATCTACACTCTCTCTGGTTCATATTATGTGAATTAATTCAGAAATATCTGTCCTGGGATGATTTAGGGGGCTGGATAGAATTTTAAAACTTAATTTTAAATAATCTCCTATGAATTCTCTAGTGCTCAAATTGAGATACTATCCTCGGGGTATTCCTTATATCTCCTTGCCTTAGAATATTATCCAGCTAATGACAGTGGAACATTATTTCATAAACCACCTCTGTTTACAAATCAAAGTGACTAGCTTAAGCACAGTTTGCTGAACTGCAGAGCTGTTATTAGGAAATGTGAGTGAGCTGAAGTGGGGATCCCTGTAGAGTTAACTTGGCAGCATTTGCAATCCTGGCTCAACCTGATATTAAAAGTGAGTCATCAGTTTACCCACACAGCAGGCCCTCACTTTGTACTTCTCACTGTGAGCAACTCAGCAGAGGGTCAGAAGATTCAGAGTTAGCTTCTATAATTAATAACCCACTAAAAGGAACTCCTTGTTAAGGGAGGCTTGTTCCACTCTTGTATTTTTGTCCTTCAGTATTAGCCACTGATAAATAACAAAAGCACATGTCAAATCCACCATCCGGAAGGTTCGTTTACAATACTTGTTAGTCATCTGATTCAGACTGCTTCATTTCTACTCCCGGTCTAAGGCTTTGGAACTATACTAGTTCATGCAAAAGCTATATTTATGCCTGCTAAGAACTGCTTGCAATGCAAACCTTTCATTTTCATCAGCTCTGTGCTGTCTTGTTTTCCCAAGAAAATCTGTGACTTGTACTAATCTCATATGAGGCCTCTATCAGGAAAAACGTTGGCATTCACCACTCTTTGGTAAGGCATGCGGGTGCGTCCACATTGCCCCCTTAGCTCGAAATAAGCGACACAATTTGAGCTACACAAATTGTGTCGCTTTTTTCAAGTGTATTTTGAAATAGCTTATTTTGTAATTTAGCGCTGTCTACACAGCGCTAAATTTAAAAATAAACCTCTATTCTGAGATGTCCCTTAATCCTCATGGAACAAGGTTTACAGGGATGATGGAATAGTGTGCCTGTTATTTTGAAATATATTTTCATGTTGTCATTTGCATGTTGTCAAGACACAGAATAGCTATTTTGGGATACCAGAAGTATCCCGAAATAGCATGGCAATGTAGACGTACCCTAAGGGAATAGCAGCCATCTGGACTTATACCTTTGCCATTCAGGGAAACTCTGTATATCTTGGTTGTTGCCAAATTAACATCTAGCCCTTGTAGTATCGAATCACTATGCAGATCATTACACGGGTTTAACGCTTTAAAGGATGAGGCAGTTTTCTCATACTGACTCTAAATGTTCCCTTCCTTAACATCCTCTAGTACCCTTTTGTACTATTGTAGGAATCTCTTCTGCCTCTTTTATGGTCTAAAAATTTGTATATGATTTCTGTATTCCTTAGTCTTGATTTATCCAAGATACTGGGTACCTATTTTGTTCTGTTTGCTTCAAAGCCATTCCCTGCCCCCCAAACCCTTATTTTTTAGCCTCAGTGGCCCTGATTTGCAAAAAGAAAATAAACACATGCTTGCGTTACATTGACTTCAGTACATGTGCTTAAGCGCCCTTCCTGAATAGGATGCTTTCCTGAATTAGAAACTGTATTTCCACTATGATTTTACAACAATTTTGTTTGCTCTGAGGAGGCCAGAACTGAATAGAATATTTCAGCTATGATTTTATTGGATCCATGCTACAGTACTGGGAAAACAGAATTAGTTACAGGACCTACCACCAAGCTTATGAAATCTAGCATGGGGAACATGCTTTTCACTCTATTCCTTTGCAAAAATTTAGCCCCCCCCCCCCAAAAAAACCCCTCTCTTGATTTGTGTAGAGATTTATCAGTTTTACTAAGCCTTCTCAGTATGTTATCCTATACGTGTGTGTGTTTAACACTCTAGTTTATGTTGCATAAAAAAGCCTCCGCCTGAGCTTACTTGATTTTACATGTGCATTTTCTGAAACTACACTAAACTGTAAGGTCTAAGGTTTTAAACTGCAACTCATTGTGATCTTTGTCAAACTTTGTAACACTCAAATTTACTGTAATCTGCAACTTTATAACCTTTGTAACTCTCAGCCAATTTGTAACTTGCTCTAAACTGCATTCTCCCGTGTGTGTGTGTGTGTGTGTGTGTGTTTGTGTTTTGTGTTTGTTTTGTGTTTTGTGTTTTTTGTTTGAAGTTGCAGTGCTAAGACTGGAGCACATGGGGATGAGTCATCACAGATTGCTGCTTTTGCTGGATAAAGGGAGGTTGGGCATGCTCCCTGATGAGGAGGTGAATGAGTCAGAGAAGCTATTCAAACACTATATAAGGAGAGGGAGCACATGTGAGACTCCTCTTTTTCTTCCCCTACTCCTGGGAAACTCCTCTCTACAGGCAGTGTCTCTCCTCCTGACCAGCTTCCCCAGCCATGATGAGCAGACAGACCCTCCAGGATCCACATTCCTTGGCTCCTTCTGCAACCCATATGCCCGTGTGAGTGCCTGAGGGCAGGAATGAATGTGTGTGAATGAATGAAGGTGTGTGTGTGCTTGTTTGTTTGTGTGTGTGTGTGTGTGTGTGTATGTGCGAGAGATAGCTCTGTATCTTCTTTAGTTTATATCTTTAGAGGCAGCTCTATCTTCTTTGGTTTAACCTTGCAGTGCAAATAGTGGAGTGCTAATTCCTCAAACAATAAACCCATACTAGTGTAATCCTGGGTGGTCTCCGGTGAGAATATTTTTGGAGTAACAGTTTTCAGTTCTTCAGTGCAGTACTGTTAGAGTATGGCTAGACCACATCCCTCTGTCGCCAGAGGGATGTAATTAGACAAACCGACATTGCAAATGAAGCAGGGATTTAAATCTCCCGTGCATCACTTGAATAAAAATGTCCGCCACGTATTGCCGAATCAGCAGTTTGTCAGCAAAAAGCGGCTATCAAGACAGGGATCGGGTGACAAAGAAAGCCTTTGTCGGCTGATCCTGTAAACCTCGTTTTACGAGGCATAAGGGATCGGCTGACAAAGGCTTTCTTTGTCGCCCGATCCCCGTCTTCACAGCCGCTTTTTGCTGACAAACTTCTGCCTTGACAAAATGTGGTGGCCATTTTTATTCAAATAAAGCACGGGAGATTTAAATCCCCGCTTCATTTGCAATGTTAGTATGTCTAATTTACATCTCTGTGGCAAAAGAGGGATGTAATCTAGACATACCCTTCATTACAACATATAGCCTCCCTTTCTTGCGACATCATAATAGTTACTCTAAATGTACACCACTTAGTCACATGCATTCTCTGAATTTCAGTTTTGTAGGTGTTCAAAGTATTCATTTCCCCAATAAAAACAAAACACAAATATAGAGGAGAAGAGACTGAAAAATATACAAAAAGTGTAGAAAATATAGCTATGAGAGGCAGGAATTGAATGAAAAAATTAAGCCACTCTGAGCAATGCATGATAGATGGCTAAATAAGTTATATTATGAAAAGGAGAATGGCTTATGTCAAGTGCCTCTTCACCCGCTAACGATACTGTGAAATATGATCACTTATCTTGAATAGTCTTTGTCCTAACAGCTACATTCTTGAACTTATAAACACTATTAATTTTGTCAAACATGGAATTTGAGTCCAGCAGCCTCCTTTCTACATTTTAACTGAATGAGTCTCATAAATTGCTGGTGTAAAATCTACTGGAAACAGTGGAGTTATATGTCAGGCAGGAATTTAGTGCAGTATTTAAAAATTGCAGTAATGAAGATTTTTGCCTATAAAAAATATTGGATTATTTATGCCTGCAAGGATCCTTATAACTCTTGTATTCTTCCTGTGTGTGAATCTCCTTTGTCTGGACTCTTCCTTCTAGCCTCCATTTTATGCATTTTGGACCGGACTCTGACTGACTGTACTGGTAGCACAAGGGCATGGCACAATGCAGCTGCGGAATGCAAACATACTGGGTGAGATTTGGAAAGACAAAGCAAGGCTGAATCCCTGGTATCCATTTCCCACTTTGGACAGCAGAGTGAACTTTTCCAAAGCCTGGTCCTAATTGGTGCTGAACTGTGTGCCTCTCCATTACTAATCACTGGGACTTTTGCTGGCAAAGGACAAGGTGGGATGGTTGGACTCTGTTTTCTGAAGGGTATTTGTCAAGGGGAAAGTCCCAGTCTGAACAACTTAACTGGGCCCTGGGGAATTTCGCCAAGAGCCTTGGAAGAGGGAAGCGTTCCCCCATCCAAGTTATAGAGTAGCAGTAAAAATGCAGAGCTATGGCTGCTAGTCCTAGTGATAGGAATAGCCCTTGGCTCTATCTCACTCCCTCTGCCATGATATGGAAAATTGTGTATTCTGAGCAATAGCCTAACATCTTCCATGCCAGCCCATCCCTGCATTGTCCTTACTCTCTTTAATGAAAGCAGGCAGGAGGCACCTTGCAGAGCTAGATCCTTCTGCATGCAGAGCAGATTTTCCTTTCCTAGCAGAACCCTCCGAGGCTCCACTGCCTGAAAGCTCCTACAACTCAGAAGGAGGCGGCAGGATTATCCTCCATGGTGCTAATTGTGATACAATGCTCCAAGTGGGGAGAACAGCACAAAGTGAATCCTAAAACTGATCCTTCCCGCATGAACTGAAGAAGGGAACAGGCCAGGGACCCAAACTGACACTGTCTGATGCCAAAAAGTCCCATGTGTTTTGGTTTGGGATTTATGCACAATGCATGAGGGAGGGGAATGTAGTTCAGATGGAAGAGATGTGCAAGGGACCAGGACAGGAGCCATTTTACCTGAATAAGCTGGAATATGCATACGTTGTGAGAGCATTTATTAAGCTGCAGCCTAAGCATCTGGGATATACACTGGGGTTCTCCCAGGTAGGGTGTCCTCCCCAAATACCCATGCTTCTCTGTGTAAGGCGATTCATGAGTCAAGTGCCCCTCCAGCAGCCAGCAAAGGCAGGGAAAGGAATAGGTGGGGCCAGAGAAATAAGAGGGGCTAGAGCCTCTTCCAATCTTGCTGCCTGGAATGCTGCCCAGTGCAGCACAGTGGCTGACTGGGAGAGCGCCGGGCTGCAACTCAGCAAGCTGCTCCTCCCAAGGCTTGGCTTCTGGGAACGGTGAGGCAGAGACATGCCCCCCCCCCCCCCATCCCTCCAGCATGTTCCGAGTCCACTTTTGTCATGAGAAATTGCGTTTGGGCAGGGGTTGAGCTGTGGCTGCCTCCTTGCCAACCAGTATCTCTTGTAGCCAGCTACTGCTGCACACTGAGCATGCCAGAAAAGGAAGGGGGCGGGTGAAGAGGTGGAAGGGAGTTTGATTCACTCAGCCTCTGTCCCAGAACGTACAGGAGGCAGCCCATTGCTGCTGCAACCAGGCACTCTCCCAGGCAGCTGCTTTGCTGCACCAGGCAGCATCTAGGAGTGGCTCCAAGGCCACCAAACATGCCAGGGGGAACTGGTGCAGCAAAAGGACAGAGACCTTCAGCAGCATGTGGTGAGAAGGGGGTGGGAAAATACAGGGGCCATGGGCTGGGGGAAGGTCAGAGAGGAATCATGTGGGCAGGTCAAGTGGCCTCCCCTTTAGCTGGCAACCTCCTCCACTTCCCAGAGTTGAAGGACACTAGTCATCTTGTATATAACCTCCTAGCCCACTTCTCCCTGCCTCTCAAATTTCCTGTGCACTGAGTTGCTGAGAATTCCCATGGGTCAAGCCAAGAACTGTACAGATTGCTAAGACTCCAGAAGACCTTGGAGGGGTGATGGATATCTCTGTATCTTGGAACAGATCACACTAAAATAATAAGCCCTTATATAGTGCTCTATATAATACTATTCATAGGCCAAAATGATGATCAGACAACTTTAATACAAATGAATTTTGTTTTTGAAAAGTACCAGTACCAAATAGTGCATAAAACATGAGTGCAAATTAGTGGTCAGCTAAAAGCAAATAGATAAAATTATAGACATTATTAGATTTCCAGAACTTCTGAAAGACAACTGTAGGTAAGTTTATTTGTGTATAAAGTTAATGTGGCAAATGGAAGCCAATTATTGTGAAGATTCTGATACCTTTGTGCATATTCAGCAGTATTTTAATTTTCAAACAATACTGTTGAAATGAATGAGACTACCCACATGCTACTCTTTGGGTACATCTAGACTAGTTTACCCGGCATAGTCAATGAAGCGGGGATTTAAATAATTCCCGCTTCATTAAAATAAAAATGGCTGCCGTACTGTGTCAATGATCAGCTGATCCGACTCAGCGTGGCAATCTAGACGCGATGCAGTCGACAAGGGAAGCCTTTGTCGACCGCACCGCATCTAGACTGCCGCATTGTGCCGGATCAGCTGATCGTCAGCATAGCACAACGGCCATGTTTATTTTAATGAAGCAGGGATTATTTAAATCCTCGCTTCACTGACTATGCAGGGTAAACTAGTTAACATGGCCCCGACGACAGAGCCATGTACTCTGGATGTCCCCAAAGAGTAGCATGTGGGTAGTCTCATTCATTTCAACAGTACTGTTTGAAAATTAAAATACTGCTGAATATGCATAAAGATGTCAGAATCTTCACAATAACTGGCTTCCATTTGCCACATTAACTTTATGCACAAATAAACTTACCTACAGTTGTCTTTCAGAAGTTCTGGAAATCTAATAAATCTTAATTGTGCGTAAGGCTAATACAATCTATCCCAAAGTAAACATGCCTCTCATATACAGTGATTTCAACAATCCTTTATCTCTAAAGTTATTCAGAAAAGAAGATAGAGTTATCTGAGACACATGTGGGCTGCATCTAGACTGGCATGATTTTGCGGAAATACTTTTAATGGAAAAGTTTTTCCATTAAAAGTATTTCCGCAAAAGCACATCTAGATTGGCATGGATGCTTTTGCGCAAACAGTGTTTTTGCACAAAAGTATCCGTGGCCAGTCTAGATGCAATTTTGCACAAGAAAGCCCCGATCACCATTTTAGCCATTGGGGCTTTTTTGCGCAAAACCGTTCTTCCCTATCTACATTGGCCCTCTTGCGCAAGTATTCTTGCGCAAGAGGGCTTTTTCCTGAGCGGCAGCATGAAAGTATTTGCGCAAGAAGCACTGATTTTCTACATTACAAAGTCAGTGCTCTTGCACAAATTCAAGCAGCCAGTGTAGACAGCTGGCAAGTTTTTGTGCAAAAGCGTGTGCTTTTGCGCAAAATCTTACCAGTCTAGACACACCCGTTAAGAATGAAACCAGTGTCTGCTAAGGAACATGTGAAAAGAGCCAACCAAAAGAATCCCTCCATCAGATGCTACTTAGAGAGGGAAAACATATGTGATTTATTAACATAGACATGCAAAGAGCAGCTTAGCCTATACAGAGAAGTTGGAGTTTGCCTCTACCCTAACTGATATCTGATTGTGTGGGAAGAATTCAGATATATAATAAATATCTGTAGGAGTAAAACATTAAGATAAAAACATATTATATGGGAAAAGAAAAGCAAGATAACATGCAAACGGGGAGGGAGACCTAGAATAGGGAAACTCCAACATATTGAATAATGCAAAAATGAAAGCAGTGGAAGAGATGGAATTATAGAGTGCAGTAGATGTTCTCCCAAGATAGAAACAGCTCATAGAAGAATAATTCACAAATCAATAGGCTATTGAGAGATTATCCAATTTCTGTCTTCAGGACAGCACTTATGAGCGTGCTTCAAAATAAACACAGGATTAGGAGATTAGGGACATGCAAACATAGTAAAATCAGTAGATTTACATCAGGTCACAGTAGAATAGGAACAGGTGAAACAGAGGCTCTGTCTACATTTGAGCTGGAAAGTCTGATTCCAAGTTTCTGTAGGCATATCTGTGCTAGCTCTGCGTGGGCTAATACAGCAGAGCCGGTGTAGTGGCTCACTATAGCCACCTGTGTACTTACCCATCAGATCCAGGCATATATTTGGGCAGCAGTCCTAAGCTGCTGCCTGAGCTACATTCCTATTTTTAGAATGCTAGCTTGATCATGTCTAACATGAACTGGAAATGACACCTCCTATTTCAAATGTAGACCTAGCCAAAGTGGCAAGGGAATGAAATAGACTAACCAGAACACCAGGCTGTGGCAGAACAAAAACCAGAATTGTTTGATAGTTCTGAATTTGAAATCCTGGTTCTCATAAGGAGAAATAGTCAATCACCTTTTTTCTTTAAAAGCATGAACAGATGGGAAACTGTCCTATAAGCCGAAGAATAATGTTTTTTGAGAGTAAGTCTAGAGCATTCTGTAGAATAAAACACTCTTTCTGTTTGTTTGTAACAGTTTTAGTTTCAGAGTTCTGACATAAACATACAGTACTTATTAGCTGTTATACCCTGAAAACATTGTAACAGGAATTGTGGATACGGAAGTCCAGAGCCTGAAGCCAAGCCTTAGGTTTTCCTCAATTGACTTTAACCAGAGTAAAGATGCCAAGATTTGGCCCTCTGAGTTCAACATAAAAATCAAAAGTTTGTTTTCTCCTTTTTTTTCTTTTCAACTTCCGGTCAACTTACTTCATATTCAAAAGTTTGTTACTGGATTAGGCAGAAAGATATGTTCCCCTGGCTGCACTGTAGCTAGGAATTCTGGGATGAAATCCTGGCCTCACTGAAGTCAAAAGTTAACTGGACTATAAAAGCCAAGATAAAAGCAAAGACCGAGCAGTTTAAGCTGGGTCATCAGCAATGAATATACTCACTGCTCTAGATCTTATAATGGACAGGAGGATCTTGTTGTTATTATTTACTTTTTACTGCCCCACACTCTGTTTAAATGTGTAAAGTCTGTTTCTGAACAGTAGCATGGGTCACAATTCTCCATTTCCGCTGTACCTGTCAAACCTCTTCTCCTTCAGACCCGCTCTCAAAATTCACTTATTTCTTGTAAGCTTTCTGTCTGTTCTCACCTCTGGTGCTGTCCATCTACTTTTTCATGCCTGGCTCTATTAAAATCAAATGTTTCCACAGGATTTCTTATCACTTCTCCTTAATCCATTTACTTTTCATGGTAGTAAGGCCAGCAACTTTGGCACTTACTTAAAAGTACCTGGTTACTTATGAAAGTGTGTAAATGGCTTTGCACCAATCAGTGTGAAGAGCAGAACACAATTCAGAACTAAGTTGAGTTAAGCCCCATTTTTTTAAAAGGCATCAACATCCCCAGATGTAAGTTGATCTATGACCATTTATATGTAAAGATTCATTGCACGCTTGGGGCTAAATTCTCAGCTGGCGTAATTTGGAACCACTCCATTGATGTCAATGAAACTATGCTGCTTTATATTGAGTGAGGCATTTTAGAAGGCATGTAATTTCTTTTACACACTTAAGGGGTATGTCTACACCGAATTCCTTTTTCGAGAGAGGAACGCAAATGCAGCTGAGCAAAATTGCAAATGAAGCATGGATTTGAATTTCCCGCACTTCATTTGCATAATGGCATCCGTCCACTTTTTCGAAATAGCCTATTTCGAAAAAAGAAATGCTGCGTAGATGCAGTTATTTTGAAAGAAAACCTTTCTTTCAAAATTACCCTTATTCCTTATAAAATGAGGTTTGAGGGTTATTTAGAAAGAAGGGTTATCTTTTGAAATAACCGTGTCTACACAGCATTTCTTTTTTCAAAATACTCTATTTCGAAAAAGCAGCCGGACACCATTATGCAAATGAAGCACGGGAAGTTCAAATCCGCGCTTCATTTGCAATTTTGTTCAGCTGCATTTGCATTCCTCTCTCGAAAGAGGAATGTAGTGTAAACATACCCCCAGGAAGTCACTGTTTAGTCTTACAGGATGTATGTATGAGATAAAAGTGACATGAAAGCAAATGGAGACTATTTGGAAGCTGTGTCTGTTCTCGTCCTTCAAGGATTTTTTAAAATAAGTTTTAAAGCAATGTTAGGGAGATGTGATGCCAATGTAGTTTTAATATTATGAAGACTAGTGCTTCGCCCTCACCATCAATGATGGTGTGGTACTTTATAAAGATAGATCCGACCCAGCAACTCAAATCAGTTATCCGTGGTTATGAGACATAATTTCAGGGGCATTGGTAGGACGGGGTGGGGGAACTGGGGCTCCAGTATGGGATCCTGAATGGGCAGGGTCTCTGGAAAGTTTAGGGATTCCAGGAGCATGAAGCTGGTGGGAGGAGCATAGGCTCTGGGATGGTGAGACTGGGAGGCAGGGGCTGGGTTCTGGGAGGTCAGGCTATTGGAGGGACTTGGCTCAGCCTACTTTTGCAGTTTTTCTGGCACCTGTGGCAGTAGCTATTCTCTTTGTGCTAAATGTCTAGACATCTCATTGTCTCGTTATTAGGAATCAGAAGATTGTCCTTCTATCTGTGCTGCTGTTACCCAGGTTTCCTCTGGATCCTTCCCATCTTCTATGCCTTCAGACTGTAGGCAGGAGTGTGTGTTGCTGTGTATACAGACTGTTCTATGAACTATATCAGTGTTATTGAATTTTAATGTATTTTAACTCAGCACATCAGATCAGAATCTGCCTAAGAGGCTTTCAGATCTAGAAAGTTATCAAAGATGTTCCAAACACGTATATTTCTGATCATTTGCTGGAGGTTCCTCTGTTATAGCTAAGATAGAAGATATATACAAAACAATGTTACATCTTGATTTATAGCATGTTGCTGTAACTTCAAAGGTCAGAGTTCCATTTACTTCAGTAATTGTAGCCAAAGGATTGGCGCCTATCATTAGAAATTAATGTGTAGTCAGACATTAGATTTGATATTGCTTGAAATACAAAAAGAAAATCAAAATAAAAAAGATTTTCGCTACAAAATAGTTCATTCAAACCATTCTAAGACTGAGTTTACCCTGAGGATTCCTGTAGGTAAAAATTTTAGTTTGTGATTGAATTTCCTCCTTTGTTGGATGCTGTCTCTTGCAGGTATTCTACAAAGGGGACAAAACTCCTTTATTTTTCTGCCACATTCCAGACTCAGTATATAGTAAAATCCTTCTCTGCAGACTTCAGTTTTCTTTTGCAGGGTAAGTTATCAATTTTATGCAGGATACTTGAATATTTTCATGTTTGACAAGCCGCAGGTTAAGATGTGTTTTAACTGAATCTGGCTAACTCTCCATTCTCTATCAAGCTTTCCAGACCTGCAGAGCTTTGAACTTGACACTTGAAAGGAGGAGGTGTTTATTGGAATCTGTAGTGGCCCTCTTCTCATCTGAAGATATCACTTCTATTCCACTTCATAAAATAATGAACAGTGGAACTGTCTTGTGTGAATTAGACCAGCAGTCTTGCCCAATTTTCCTGGTAAAAGTAATAAAATGTAAGTGTTCCAGCAGTGAGACCAGCCCTGTGGCAGTCTTCAAAGGACTTCCTTCTATCTTGGCTTCAAAACTAGGATATAAGAATATCAAAAGCTTAACATAGAACAAGGCCTAGTTTTAACTATCTTTCTATGTTAAAGAAGTTGACTAAACATTTATTGAGAGTTTAAGATGTTCCAGATTCTTTATTGTGATATGAATAATATTTATAGAAACTGTTTGTAAAAGGAGTTTAGACTGTATAGTTTTTCATTTTCATTCTTTGCTGTATTTGCCATAGTATGCGGGCTTTCCCTGTCTGCTAATCCACTGAAACCTTCATCAGACTTCATCTGAAACTTATTTTACATACATTTTCATGAAAGAGTTTACAATAAACTTTATCATATTTTTGACATCAAATAATAATTGTAGAAGAGTTGTCCTTTCCAGACAGGTTAACTAGCTATTTTTCTAAGTCACTCACCCATTCCACATATGATTCCACTATCTTGGTTGGCATCATGCTTTCAGTCTTCTGATCTGATTGTCAGATTTTATAAAAGTAGTTTTGCATCTGGTTAACATTGGGTGTGAGAAGTTCTATAAGGAAAACTCAAGGTGTGGCAAGAAGTCACATTGATTCATTCAATCCTGATTGAATTTTGAACCAGTCTCACAGCATGGTGATACAAGGCACTGTGCTACATTTCATATTAGATAAGATGTAATCCTAAATCCCATTAATGTTCTATAAATAACCAAGACAGATCATCAGCTGGTGGAAATTGGTAGCGCGCTACTAAAGTTATAGAGTTATGCTGATATACATCAGCTGAGGGTCTGACCAACAAAATTCAAAGTAGTTTTTTGCAAGACAATGGCTATTAATCTGTCCGGCCCTGATTCAAATTTAGATAAATAAGTGTTGTGCATATGATTTTCAATTGATAATTTATCAGACTAATTTAGTTGATAAATATCCTTCTTTTTCTGTTGGCAGAGTATCCACAAGCAGATCATGATATCCACATACATATGGGTATTTATTAAAACAGAATAATTTCAAATATTTTAAACTCTGTCAATTGATCATGAACCATTCTTTGCAAGTATTTGTTGTTTGCTCCTTAGGCTGCTTTATTTCATTGTGATTGGTCAGACTGGTCACATGGTATTGCATCTGATCTCAAGTAGGATGAACGGGTAAGCACTTTGGGGGGAAATGTACAGTTTGACTTATGAGAATATTAATGCTTAGTTTCTCAGGTTCTACTGGCACAAGCATCTAGGGAAAGTAAATTCCAATTGCACAAATTTGTGCAGAAAGTAATTACAAATAAGGGGCGTATCACTAAAGGTAAAACACTTAAAAGTCAAGCAGATATTAACAGTAGTCATCTAGCTCCACTAAGTACATTTTGCTTGCCTAAAATCTCCTTTTGGTTTCAAAAGGATTTGTTAGTTTTCTCTTCCTGTCACAATCTGTTATACAATATTATTGTTTGCTCTTAAATTGTTGCCACATTCCATCTTAGACATTTCTGAACCAAGTTAGAGAAATAGTAGGCAAGGCCCCATGGAAAGATGAGTTAGGAAGAAAAGGACTGGCAGTTCCTAAAAGCTGTAATTCTAGAGGCTATGTCTAGACTGCAGAGTTTTATTGGAAAAAGATACCCGAATTGTGAATCACAATCTTTTTCCGCTTTTTTTTTCGGAAGAGGCTTTTCCGAAATTTGGCCTGTCTACACGGGGCCAAATTTTGGAAAAAAAATCCTCTTTCAGAACATCTCTCATTCATCTCACTGAGAGATATACAGGGATGCCAAAAGAACATGCCCTCTTTTTCGGAAACTGTTCTGAAAAAGTGGACCCATTCTCTGGATGTAGCAGAGCTTTTCCAGGACACTTCCAGTATCCCAGAAAAATTCTGCAGTCTAGACATAGCCAGAGGCTCAACAAACAAGCTGTTCCTATGTAGAGGAACGATAAGAAGGGACACAGGTGGCCAATGTGGTTGCACAATGAGCTTTTTAGCTATCTAAAAACCAAAAGGGTTACATTCAGGAAATAGGAGGGACATGTCACCAATGAAGTATACATGGGAATAGTGTGAGTATGTAGGGACAAAAATGTTAGAGGCATTAAGAGGGGAGAAGGTAGGCAAGAAATTGAAGATGATAAGAAGGCAGATCTGCTCAATAGCAACTTTGCTTCAGTCTTTACCCCCAAATAATATGTGACCAGATGACTAGCAACATTATCATGGACAATAAAGGAGAAGGGATGAAGATCAGGATAAGTAAAGAACACATCAGGGTTCCTCTGACTAATTTGGACTAATTCAGGTCAGTGAGGCCTGATGCTATTCATCTTCAGCACTGTTGGGAATTATCAGAAGAAATCTCATATCTACTGGCAAATTTATGGATGACAGGTGAGGTCCCAGAAGACTGGGGAGGAGCTAATATAGTTCCGATCTTTGAAAAGGAGGAGCTGGGGAAGTATTGATCAGTCAGCTCAATTTCAATATCTGTGGAACTTGGAGGTTGCGTCTAGACTGGCATGATTTTGTGCAAATACTTTTAAAGGAAAAGTTTTTCCGTTAAAAGTATTTGCACAAGCGAGCGTCTATATTGGCATGTGCCTTTGCGCAAAAGATTTGCTTTTGCACAAAAGCATCCATGCCAGGGTAGATGCTCTCTTGAGCAAGAAATCAACTTGGCTGTCTACACTGACCCTCTTGCGCAAGTATTCTTGCTTGAAGAATACTTGCGCTAGAGGGTTTATCCCTGAGCTGGAGCGTCGGAGTATTTGCACAAGAACCACTGATTTTGTACAATACAAAGTCAGTGTTCTTGCGCAAATACTCGCAGCCAGTGTAGACAGGCAGCAAGATTTTGTGCAAAAGCAATTGCTTTTGCGCAAAATCTTGCCAGTCTAGACTCAGCCCTAGAGTTTTACATTCAGTTTGTGAATACCAGGAGGATGAAGGACTATTCACAAGCCACCAGCATGGATTTACTAAGAATAAATCATGCCACCTGGAATTGATTTCCTTCTTTGACAAGGTAACTGGTTTGGTGGGTGAGGCAACATAGTTTACTTGGACTTTCACGGGGCTTTTAAGACAGCTCCATATGCCATTCTGATGAATAAGTTGGGGAAATGAAGGCTCAGTGAAACTACCATTAAGTGGAAGCATAACTGGTTAAACAACCATAAAGAAAGAGTAATTATTAATGGAATTACATCAGATTGGAGGGAGGTCTCAGGCAGGGTTCCAAAAGGAATCGGTTCTGGGTTCGGTCTTATTTAACATCTTTATTAATGGCCTAGGTGAAGGAATAGAGAAAATCCTGATCAAATTTGCAAATGGCTCAAAGCTAGGAATGGTTGCAAACACTTTGGAGAATAGACCTAAAATTCAAAAGGATCTTGATAAATTGGAGAACTGGGCTATAGACAACTAAATTAAATTCTGCAAAGACAAATGTAAGGTACAACACCTCAGGGAAGAAAAAACAAATGTGCACATACAGAAGGGGGTTAACTGACTTGGCAGCAGCACTGCTGAGAAGGATCTGGGAGTTGTGGTGTATCACAACCATAATGCAATGTCATGCTGTTGCAAAAAAAAACCCCAACAAATGTAATTTTAAGTTGCATTAACAAAGGCATAGCCTGCCAGTCATGGGAGGTGATTATACTGCTCTGCTTGGTGCTGGTTAGTCCTCAGTTGGAGTATTGTGTCCAGTTTTGGTCACCAATGTCTAGACAGGATGTAAAGAAATTGGAAAGGATCCAGAGACAAGTGACACAGATGATCAGAGGGATGGAATGCAAGCATATGAACAAAGGCGAAAGGAATTGGGTATGTTTAGTTTGGAAAAGAGGAGATTAAAAGGGACACGATAACGGTCTTCAAATACTTCAACAACTACCATAAAACAGATAGAAAAAAGTTGTTCTCTCTTGCTACAGAGCGCAGGACATCAGGCAGTGGGTTCAAACCACAATATAGCAGATTTAGATTAAATCTCAGGAAAAACTTCCTAATTGTAAGAAAAGTGGAATAATCGAATAAACAGCTGAGAGAAATCATGGCAGCTTCTTCACTGGAGGTTTTCAATAAAAGACTGGTCAGCCATTTGTCTTGGATGGTTTAGACACAACAAATCCTGCATCTTAGCAGGGGGGCCAGATTAGATGGCCCTGGAAGGCCCTCCTAACCCTACAGTTATATGATTCTGTGATTCACTGATAGATGCAGTGACTTGACTCTCTATGAGCACAGGGGGAGCACTGCCCCTGTAATACTCTTTCATATTACTGCAATTCCCTATTTTCTGTGAATTGTTTATTTCAGTTGGGAAGCTAGTCTTGAATGAATAAATTTTGACTAGTTCTAGCCCTCCAACAACCAGCAGAGCCCCCAAAATGTAGTCATCATTGGCTGGGAAGGATGTCTGACTAGAACAGCAGGAGGGGATACACTGATTCAGCGCCTTCCCACAACACCCAGCACGATCCTCGTGGAGTCCCAAACAGATATTAAAGCTGCTCTTGATTTCTCTTTTATTAAGGAAAGCCTAGATCCTGTGGAAAATGGACTAAGTGCTTGTGATGACAAATACTTATACACATTTTCCACTGCACTGAGACTTTAGCTCCCCTTTCTCACATTAATTTGTTTAGTTTGATCATATGATACAATAAAAGAGGTTTACTCTTCAAAAACACCAGAAAATACTGAAAGTAATACGCAATCCACAACTCAGTATCTTTCCATAATTACCAAAGTAGTAGGCAAGACTACAATTAATGTCACATTTGATTTGTCTTGCGTTTTGCTGTCCTTATTATACCGAACATTTTTATTTTCCATCTAATCTAATCTAAGGCTCTTGTAATGGCATTTATCATCCCCCACTTTCTTCCCTCTTTTATATCACTCTTTTATTCCTTATTTTTGCCCCAGTATTACATTATTCTGAATTTTTTTTCTATGCTACCTCCCACACTTCTATCTCAGTATCACTTATTCCACCCTAGTTTCCTTGTATCCTCTGATGGTGGTTTATGGGGAAAGTGTTCAGAAGAGTGGTGCTGGAGGATGCTTGCTGGTTTGTTTGTGAGGTGTCTACACCATGTCTGCTTGAACCACTTGATAGAGATTATTTTACAGTCCTACTGGTTTGGCAGAGCTAATATATACTTTGGAATCATCTTACTTGGAATGTTGATCTGCTTTTCTAGTCTGCTCTGTAGCATTCAAAGTTGACTTACTACCAACATTAAAAAGTATATTGGTTACATCAGGCAAAAGACTGTGACCTTAAGTAAGACTAAACACTGCAAATTAATACTTCAGGACACACATAAAACAAATAAAACATGAAATCTAAATACTTTCTATTCCTGACTTTACTGTAATCTGAAATGAGAATGATAGTTTGAATTTAGTTACAAATAAATTTTGTTGTCTGATCTCAGGATATTTTCTCCAACCCTATTTTGGTCTGTTGGCTCTTCTCCAAAAACAAAATAAAAAATATTTCTGAATCAGGGTTTCACAATTACTCTGAATATTTTCAGTTTATTATTGTGGCTGATATTTTTTGTCAGGTTGGCATTCTCTCTGCCCTTAAAACATTTGTTTTTCCTTCCCACTGAAAAACCAAGATAATAATTTAGAATCTTAATAACTATGCTGCAGACTTGTCACTGATGTTAAGATTACAGTTTTACTGCTACATAAACAGAAACCCACATTTAAGGAAAAGTGCTGTATGCTAGAGTATTTGTGCTGTTATAAAAGCTGGTGGCTAGAGGGAGCTCCTTTCCTTCTTGCAAATGATGACTCTTGGAAGATAATGAATCTTTTGTTAAAGAAAAGCAATCCATTAAAAAAAAAGACAGGAAAATTACAGAGATGACACATTAACTTGGACTGTGCATCACTCAGAGAGGAATGGGGTTGGCAGAGATTAGGATTAAATTTACCATTTCTATAAAAATAAAAAAAAATCAGCTGTCCCAAAGTCAGAGTCATTTGTTTCAGATGGCTAACTGCTGTCTTGGTAGCCAGTTCACTGGCAGCTTAGACTAGTTATACCAATTTGGGTTACCTGGTTCTTATACTGCATCTTTTTGTTCCAATTACTCAAGAACTGAAGGTGTATACTACAAAAAAGAGCAGTAACTTTACAGAACAGTGGTAGGTGAGGGACTTAACTAATTGTTTTATACTTTTAGGCCCCTGTCCAGCAAAGCACTTAACCACATGCTTAGCTTTAAACATGAAAGTCTTCCCATTGACTTAAGTTGAACTAATTGCATGCTTAACGTTAGCATGTGCTTAAGTGTTGGATCAGGGCCTTGCAGCATATGTATCCAATGTGCCCAATTCACAACATCCCATAGTTCATTTGTTGGACTCTCCCAGGCTCACATAACATGATGTAATATTCTATAGCTGAGAAGATTGGGTGAGGGAGACAAAAGCAAAGACAAAGGAAGGCTAGAGGAGGAAATAACATTTAGTAGTGCTAGTAATTAGCACAAAAATCTAAATGTATAACTCAGTACTGCATTACAGCAATTTTATGCCAGTACAACTCAGATCAATGGAGTTATATTCATGTAAAACATGGTGCATCCTTCTGCACCATTTAGGTCATCAGGCAAGTTTGAATCCGACACCTTAAGGGATAAACCAAAAGCCTTGACTACTGCATAATAGGCTTTTAGTATACCAGCCACTAGAAGAGGACAAAGACCCATAGTGTTCTGGTGTGGATTACAGATGCAATGGTGAATAGTATCTAGTTGGTTTAATAATATCCAATTCAGTAAGGCTATGTTTTCCGTTAAAAGCATTTTCAGAACAGCGCGTCTAGATTGGCATGGATGCTCTTCCGCATAAGCACTTTTTGCAGAAAATCGTTCGTGCCAATCTAGACGCGCTTTTGCGCAAAAAAGCCCCCATCACGCCCAAGCGCCATTTTCACGAGCGGGGCTTTTTTGCAGAAAACAAATCTGAGCTGTCTACACTGGCCCTTTTGCGCAAAAGTTTTGCGCAAAAGGACTTTTGCCTGAATGAGAGCAGCATAGTATTTCCACAAGAAGCACTGATTTCTTACAATAGGAAGTCAGTGCTTTTGCAGAAATTCAAGCGGCCAGTGTAGACAGCTGGCAAGTTTTTCCAGAAAAGTGTCTGATTTTCCGGAAAAACTGGCCAGCCTAGACACAGCCTAAGTGTACTTGCTATAGACTACTAGAAGCCTAAATTAGTCATATAAAGACTCAATAATGAAAGGGGTTATCTTTCTTGAACATATTCACTTTGTCTGGTCTCCTACAATAAACTTTGCCTAAAACTCTCAAAAATGTATAGTCTTGCATTTAATGGGTCTCATGAAACCACAAATGAGTTCTTTCCAAAGTCTTGGCAGATTGTGGAGAGAATCTTTTCACAACTGTATGTTGTTTTCCACTTACTTCAGTGGGACTTTTCAAGTGCTTATCATATACCTCTCTACCTTCTAAGTTTCCATTGTGTGATATTATGAAAATGTGCAACAAATGATTAAAATGCAGAAAACAGTGTTTTGTTGTGACTCATGCCGTAAGTGACACATTATATAGCTTTTCTGAAAAGTATACAGCCCCTTTAAGGAGTCTTTTCACTGTGTAAAGCAAATAAACATTTTTTAATGACATATGTTTGAATCAAGCATCATCTGACTCCAGGCACAGACCTCTACCATTTGAACTAAAGGAGTGACTGTTATCTCTTGTGAGCCAGCCACTACAAGGGAAAGTGATACACTGCTTTTCCCAGGAGGTTATGTAGGTGTTGGACAGCAATAGAGTGTTGGAGATTAGGATTCCTGAGTCCTCTTCCTGGTTCTAGAGAGGCGCATATTTGAGTGTCCTGAACAATGTTTTACGAACAGGATAAACAAGCCCATGGACTCGTTCACTCTGGGTGTGTCTACACTTCCCAGCTATTTTGAGATAACTAGCATTATTTTGAAATAACAATGTGAGGGCTCGTCTACATTGGCCCCTTTTCCGGAAGGGGCATGTTAATTTCACAGGTCGTAATAGGGAAATCTGTGGGGGATTTAAATATCCCCCGCGGCATTTAAATAAAAATGTCCGCCGCTTTTTTCTGGCTTTTAGAAAAGCCGGAAAAGAGCATCTACACTGGCCCCGATCCTCCGGAAAAAAAGCCCTTTTCCGGAGGATCTTATTCCTACTTTGAAGTGTGGAATAAGATCCTTTGAAGTAGGAATAAGATCCTCCGGAAAAGGGCTTTTTTTCCGGAGGATCGGGGCCAGTGTAGATGCTCTTTTCCGGCTTTTCTAAAAGCCAGAAAAAAGCGGCGGACATTTTTATTTAAATGTCGCAGGGGATATTTAAATCCCCCGCGGATTTCCCTATTACGACCTGTGAAATTAACATGCCCCTTCCGGAAAAGGGGCCAGTGTAGACGTAGCCTGAGCGTCTACACAGCCACTCCATTATTTCAAAATAATTTAGAAATAATCAATGGTTTATTGAAAAATCTGCAAATACAAGGAATAATGCCTATTCTGAAAGAGCTATTTCAAAATAAGGCATGTGTAGACTTCCACTGCTGCTATTTTGAAATAGCCCCTCACCAGGGCCATTTTAAGTTATTCCTCAGTGCCTCCTGGGGCTCTAAATCAAGATAGCATGTTTACATTAGGGAAGTCTGCCTTGGAATAATTTTGAAGCTTCCCTGCAGTGTAGATGTGCTATTTCAGAATAACTATTCCAAAATAGCTTATTTCGAAGTAAGCATGCAGTGTAGATGTACCCTAAGAGAAGCAGTGCACTTGAGTATAGAAGACTTAGATCTGTCTGTCATAATACAGACCGGCTGTGTCTAGACTGGCAAGTTTTTCTGCAAAAGTAGTTGCTTTTGCGGAAAAACTTGCCAGCTGTCTACACTGGCCGCTTGAATTTCCGCAAGTACACTGACGATCTCATGTAAGAAATCAGTGCTTCTTGCAGAAATACTATGCTGCTCCCGTTCGGGCAAAACTCCTTTTGCGCAAAAGCTTTTGCGCAAAAGGGCCAGTGTAGAAAGCTCAGATTTATTTTGTGCAAAAAATCCCCGATCGCGAAAATGGCGATCAGGGCTTTTTTGCGCAAAAGCGTGTCTAGATTGGCACAGATGCTTTTCTGCAAAAAGTGCTTTTGCGGAAAAGCGTCCGTGCCAATCTAGACACTCTTTTCCGCAAATGCTTTTAACGGAAAACTTTTCCATTAAAAGCATTTGCGGAAAATCATGCCAGTCTAGACGTAGCCACCGAGTTTCCAGAAATGGCTAGTAGAACTTCTTAATTGTGAAATGGGGCAATTACAGTGAACTGCCGTGTAAGGTAAAAGAAAAGGGCTTGTTCAAAAAATAGGACTCTGAAGTGCACAGAAATATAAACAGCAGGCAGTAGAGTTGAAACCAGAATTCCTAGTAAACAGACTTCCAGCTTAGTACTTTGAGAGTCTGCATTTTTTATAAATGCCTGTGAAGCGTTCCCTTACTTGACTGCACAATGGATGAGGCATCTCAAGGCAACTGAAATGAGAACTATCCCATGAAACTTGGTATACCACAGCTCCGTGTTAAAGTTAAGCGCATCTGAATGTGTCTGCAGGTTCAGGACCTAAATCCCTCCTACAGACCTGGAGTAGTCAGCAGCAGCGGAATTACTCCACAAGAAGGCATAAGGTTGGAAGGACAATTCCTACCTTTCGCCTTTGTTTTTTTTAAATGATATTTAAGGTCATATCCTTAATTTATGAAGACAATTGAAGTATTCTTGCCAAACAATGAATAGTGAAACAGATTTTAACTATAGATGTTGAGCTTGGTTTAACATAATTTGTTTTCTGTCATTCTTAACGTTGTACATCCTAAGGTGATCTAGGGGGTACTTGGTAGAAATATGAGTTTCAAGACATCAGGAAAGTGTACATAGCAATTGTGTAAATAGAGGGGAGTCTTTTATCCCCTAGAGCTGTCTGGTGTTCATGAGCTTTAGAGGATTGATCCCCAGGTGAGTGTTTTCATCATCCAGAAAGTGTTTTAAATATTTTTAGGCTTAACATAGGGGAAGGGAATTGAAATATTTGTGCCGAGATTTTCAGAAGATGCATTGCCAAAAATGTCTGTACAGGGAGCGCAAAAAAATTTTTTTAATTAAGGGCATTTAGTTCCTTAAATACAAATTTCAACTCTTGTAAGCCTTGTTACCTCATTTCATTCACAAAATCAAACAGGTTAAAACAATATATTAATACTCATGCACAATACACACAACCCTCTTATATTTATCTGATCCAGAAGGTTTACTCTAGTTTTTATACTACGTGGCTGTTGATATTATAAACTTAGAGAGGGTTCTTCTGGAATCTGTTTTGGTTCTTCTGGAATCTGTTTTTCTTCTACATACTTTCCCTTTATAACTTCTCTCTTGTTTTTTTTCCACTTTAAAACTGCATGAGGCATCTTAGAAGATTAGACTTTTTAAATCTCTTCTGAAAACATATACACTTCCTTTCCTAAGCTTTTAGCATTCTTACTCTTGCTATTATTCAACATGGTGAAATCTTTTTGGATACATTTTGCAAAAAAGACAATAAAAGATTTGTAAACATCAAATTACTATTGGCAAGAAAAGAACAAAAGAATTTCAAAATAAAGGTCTTATTAATGCATATTTTGCTGTAACATATCTTGTTTACATGGGATTTAAATATTCCCACCTAGTGTTTGCAACCCAAAACGTTATACTTATTGATAACTCATGAGGATCATTAAGTAAATCTGAGTAGAAACTTATTAGAGAAAGTGATGTTATTTTCACTACCACGAATATGTACCAATCGTATAAATATAAGCAATAAATTGGATATTACATCTCTTTCAGTTTTAATAATATAAGAGCTTGCACTTACCCTTATTTAGTTACAATTAAGTTAATGGGTCAGCTCTACTTTCATAAGGACTATGTAAATGAATCGAGTATATGTGGGATCAGTCTGTAAACTGTTTTTTGTAAGAACCATATTTCTTCTTTATATTTCACTGATCTGAAGAAAGGAAAGAGCAAGGAACACACACGGAGGAGGAAATCCAGGAAACCTGTGCAGCCTGTGGGTGTTCTAGCTTGGATTTGTGGTGTGCATGTGAGACCGGCTCTATCTCCATAACCTGGGGCGAAAAACAGGGCTTCAGTGTAACCCTTCTATAGCTGCCACTCCAAGTAAGGACTAGGACTGCATTCATAGATACTGAGCCCTCTCGTTACAGGGGAAACTACTCACTGGATTTCCATAAGTATGGATCCAACCCCAAGCCCACCACATCCTCTCCTACTGCTCACACAATCAGATATCCTACAAATACATACCCTCTGCTCTCACACTGGCAGAATCCTTGGACTGTAAAGTAACAATTCTCCATTTGCCAGAACAACGATGACACTAGTACCTGGAGACTTTTGTGTATTTCTATTGATTCTCCACCTCCTTTTAAAAAAAATTGTGCTGCACATATCACAGAAACTCAGACAAAACCTCTAATTAGATTTTATTAGGGTGCATTTTCCTCTTTTTTACAAAAATAAATACATGAATAATAATTCTCAACCTATTCTGATGGTATATGTTTATTTGAATTGCCTTTACCAATTAATAATGTTCTTTTAAACTACAACAGTTATTATTTTAGGCTATGCTGCATGAGTTACAAAAGTTAAACCTTGCTAAAAATCACTCTTTACATTAAAATAGGTTATTGAACTGGACAATGTGTGTTATTAAAATCCTGTGTATGTCAAATGAAATATGTGTGAACAGATTTCAAGTTTAACCAAATGACTTAAAAACACAGATTCAAATAGCTTAAGTGGTTAGAAATCAACCAGGAAACAATCATACTCTATTTCTAATGATCAAGACCGGGGAATTTATTTTGAATGACTCACTTCTTTTTAAATTAAATGGCAGGCATCCTTAAACTGTAATTTACCAGCACGGCTGAATTCCCAAAGGTGACAAAGCAAATTCAAATACTGTATCGTGGAATGCTCCACAACCTTCTACCACGGGACACCAACAAGTCTATAGTGTCTCAGAAGTGTGCAGACTCAGGAGGAGAGATGTGGTAAAGCGTCCACTGGAACTATAAACAGAGAGAGAAGAAAACTCCCTCTCCCAAGCACTTTAATGTACTGGTATTTGCCTGGTAATATCACTCAAAAGCAAATGGGATTTTTTAGTTTGCTAGCAGTTCTGAAAAAGAAGTTTTTAAACTTGTTAAACCACAACAATTTTTTTAAATGCAGCAAATTGAAAAAAAAATGTTTCAGGTCAAATGAATAGAATTTATCTACACAGCAAGTGGCAGCATGCAACAAGCAATCTGAAAGCCCCAACCAACAGACTTAGGTGTGTGGGGCTCATATTACAGCTCTGAAAAAATATCTGTGTAGATGTTCCAATTCTGAAGCATGGGGGAGAGGGGGCTGGTCCAAACCTGTTTGCAGCATGGGCTTGAGTCTATTGATGCAGACTTTTGAACTCATTTCTGTGCACTTGCTCCTGTTATATTCTGCTGTCACTGTCCTCTTCATTTGTTCATGTTCCTTTTAGGATATGTCTACACTAGAGCTGAAAGGTGTAAATTCCAGTTCAAGGCAACATGACTGCACTAACTCTGATCTAGCTAACAAGCTAAAAATAGAAGTGAAACTACCACAGCAGGGGGAGGGGCTAACTACCCCCAAGTATATGCTTATGAACTGGGATTGGCTCATACTTGGGCAGATAGCCCCTCCTGATATTCATATTGCTGTGGCCATGTTTCTACTTTTAGCATGCATCCTCAACCAGAGCTAGAGGGTATATCTACACTTGCTCCTCATCTTGAGATAGGGATGCAAATGTAGTGTACCGTAATTGCTAATGAAGCACGGGTTTTAAATATCCCATGCTTAATTAGCATAATCGTGTCTGGGCACCATTTTGAAATCGCATACAGGTATGAGGGCATTTTATGAGGAGTAGCAGTTATTTCGAGAGAAGGGTTTTCTCTCAAAATAACGCTGTTACAAGGGGCGTTTTATTTTGCAATAACATAATTTCAAAATGGCGCCTGGATGCGATTATGCTAATTAAGCGTGGGATATTTAAATCCTGCGCTTCATTAGCAATTTCAGTATACTACATTTGCATCCCTATCTCAAGATAGGGATGCAAGTGTAGATGTACTCAGAGTGAATGCGTCTCCTTGAGATGAAATTTATACTTTTCAGCTTTTAGTGTAGTCAGATACCCATATATATTTTGGACCCCCCTGGTCCAGCACCCTCAGGGCCTGACCAGTCCTGGATGAGAGATTTTGCTGGACTAGGGAAGGTCATATTTGGCACCCTTGCCACTGGCCCCTCAGCCCTTGACTGGTTGCCAGTCTCTCAGATGGCTCCCCACACTGTTACCGGTCCCACTGCCCTGTTGATTCCCTCCCCCTTTCCTGCTATACCGGTCACCCCAGATGGGTCATGCCAGGCAGCCCCATGGCAGCCGGGCTGTTGGGAGCCCAGCCCCCAGCCCTCCACTATGTCATTCTGGTCCTGGAGCATGCATGGTCCAGCAGGACCAGCTACCCAGTTTACAGAGATTCAACCTGTATTTGGAATTGTCTCTCTGCTCCAATGTACCAAAGGTCTGACACAAAGCCCACTGATGTCAAATGAAAATATTCCCATTAACTTCAGTAGGTTTTGGATTAGGCCCCAAGCTAATTTATTCTCTTCCATAAAACTCTCTTTGATAAAACACTGGGTTTTAATAAAGCCATCATCCTGGGTAAGAAGATCTGTCTGCTTTGAGTTTCTCTGTCTCCTTGAGTGTTATATGCCTCTATACTCTAATTTTAATCTGTTTCAGAATGAGACTGTAGGCTTTAAGGGAGCAAGTAGGACTCTGTCCTGTTTGTACAGCACTGAAAACATCAGCAGTGTCCATTACAATTATAATGAAAACTATGGTATGCTTGGATGAACAAATTCAGACAACTTAGCTCTTTTTCGATTCATGAATTGTCCACTAAGATACAATTTATGAATTTGCTCTTACTTCCAAACAGGGTGGTGAACATTTTTTGTCAATACATGTTGGCCTGTGGATTGTTCATGAACTATTTGCTGTGGCTAATCCTTCAGGAATTTGGTGTTCAGGATTCAATAGCCAGATTGTATGATTGGTCACATGGTATTGTTTTGTCTTCTTGAGTGGATGAACTAAGTTTTATAAATAGCTTCTGTGTCATAAAGTAATTTATTTTGATAATAAAATTAATGTTTTCAGTGATTAAACAAATATCTGCTAGGAGGGTGGGGATTTGCTTTTGCACAAATATTTCTAAAAACTTAACAAAACAAACAATCTATTTAGAAACCACAAAATTGTTTGTAAATTATTTTCTTGCTATTCACCCAGTCCTAAAACAGGAACCAGAATACTGCATTCTGGTAAAGAAATTCTTGACAATCAAATTCAACTGTTGCATAGGCTAGCATTGAACTTATCAGGGAGTGGGGACATAGGTGACTGGTGCTTGTGAGGGCTTGGTGGCAGGGAGAGCCACTAAGAAGAACAGGGTGGGGGAAGACACAAGGAGGCACCCCATTTAGCAATTAAAATTTTGATGTGGCACAGGGAGGTGGTACACCTCCTGAGTGCTACTATGAGTCACCTTTGGGGGGAAAAATGGAAAGAAGGTTAGTATATATAATTGGCAAGATGCTGAAGGCAGTACTTGCAAGTTCTATTTGATCTAAAAGAGTTGTAGAGAAAGATGGTCTGACTCTCATTTACACGCAACTTATAAAGGACTTTTAAGTCAAGAGTAAATGTTACACCTATTCTCAGGCCTCTTTATCTTGCCAGAGCAGCATTAAAGGGCCTTAGCTAATATCTTCGCTATGGGGAAGATTGACACTGCTGTGATCAATCTTCTGGAGTTTGATTTAATGGGTCCAGTAAAGACCCACTAAATCAAACTCAGAGGGTGCCCCTGTCGACAGCAATACTCCTGCTCCTCACGAAGAGTAAGGGAAGCCAATGGGAGTGCTTGCTCCCACGACCTCCTGCTGTGGAGATGGCACAGAAACTCAAATTAAGGTACATGGATTCCAGCTTTGTAATTAATGTAGGTGGAGTTGTGTATCTTAATTTGATGTTCCCCTGTAGTGTAGACCTGGCCTAAGAGTAAAGGAGAAATAGGCAAAGGTCACTTAAAAGAGTGTTTTGATTTCAAGCATAAGCAGACATGCAGTACCAAAAAGAAGATTGCCAGACGGGATGGATCAAGGGATAAGAGTTCACAATGCAAGCCCCACAAATAAGTTGTTTCTTAATTTAAATTCTTCATATATTGCAAATCCCAAAAGACCAACTTTTAAATGCTCAATTTTTTCATTGACTTTAATTAAGATTTTCCTTGGCTTATGATCTTAGTGAACTTGGAGAACTTTAATTACTACTAGTAATAATTAATAATAAAAAATCACTTTTCTCACCAGATTGTTTTCCCTTGCAAATCTTGAGCTTTCCAACACACTTTGTAAGATACTTTTGTCTACATGTTTGACTGAAGATGGAGGCATTCCACAAATCCCTGAGCAGAGATCATTTTTATTAGCAAGTTTGTGCACTGTATATACAGGAGAATATGAGATTATTTGTTAAGTAATTTACTGCCCAAAAATTTATGGCAGTAATATAAACTCACAAGTGTCTCTTTCTGCTGAGGGGGAGTCCAGTCGGTAGCTGCATGACTGATGAGGTGACAAAGTGTGATAGTGAGGGCAGCTGCTAGAACAAAAAATAATAATTTCTGAAAGACGTAGATGAAACAGGAAAAATTTTTAAAGTGGAAATCTTATGTTTAATTAATCCCCACAATTTTACAGTTTTCCAAAAGTATGAAAAGGGGTTTCTCTGTTCATATTTTTCAATTAGATTCAAAGTAAAGAGGTTACTTCTCTTAAACTGAAGTCTCACTCCTTCAGTATATTTCCCCCCACTTTTTGAGGTACCACAGACTTCTGTGGTTATTGTTTGATATCTGAAGGTTCTATCCCGGGTTTTTTGTAAGACCATTAGTTACCTAAGGAAATCCTGCTGACAAGTTTCTCCTTTTAAATGAGGCAGGCATCCTTTGTTTTTACTACAATCCATTTTGGGTTTCTTCTGGCACCTTCTCTTGCCTTTGTTTCCTCTGTTACTCATCTCTCCTTCCCTACCCACCCCCCCAAAAAATGTGAACTTCAGTTTTGTACTTGAACTGTGCAAGTGGACCCTTTTTTCTAAAAATAGGCTGAATCAAAACTCCAGATGTGCACAGTCCTTGGTTTGTATGTTAATAGTTTCTATCTGTTTATACAGAGTCTTGTACAATGGGACTTATATCTAATTCAGGTGTCTGGGCTCTGTTGCAATCTAAATATTTTGATCTTTTTAATGAGGGCTACAGGTGCTTCTCCTTGATGATAGTGTCTGAAAGTGATATTACTAGCCCTTCTATACCAATCAGCTAATTAAAACTTGGCTAAATAAAGAGTAGTTCTTGTTAATATTAGAAATATCCCAATTTGCTTGCCCAATCTCCTTTGAGTATAAAATTAACCACTAATTATGCATAAGAATTTGAGTCAGGAAGCAAGTACTCATGTTCTTTTTTTATTTTTGTAAATAAAAATATACCTATGACACCTGTTAAAAGAAACTCTCCATATTTTATAATCAGTAGCACTGTGCTGCCACATAAGGGGGGAGGGCATCCTCCGACCCATCATTTAAAATAATGTTATGTATTGATTATCCTGAAGAGCTCCTGAACTCACTATCACAGAAAGTTGGCAAGGAAGGGATTTCTTGTCTGAACAAGGTAAATAGTCGAAGATGTGAAACATCATGTTCTATTACATGTACCTTGTAAATTCCTGGGGCAAGATTTCTTCTAGGGCAGGATTTTTCTCCATATAATGAAGCTAGAAAAAGACAAATTGGAAATGAGATGCAACTTTTTAGCAGTGAGTGTAAGTAGCCATTGTAACATCATTACTTAAGTCCATACATTGTGAACTACAGCTTTGCTGTAGTTCAGCTGCAGGTTACTGGGCTAGATTGTGTTCAGCTAAATAGGAGAGATTATTTCCTTCCACTGTAGTGAATGCTAAGTGAAATGGCCTGTATGGAGGAAGTTAGACTTGATGATTGTTATAATGGTCCATTCTGGTCTCAAAATCTCTTTATGTATTAGCACATTCACTTTGCTAATGTTTATGTTAGGCCTAGTATTAAAGTTCTCCATGTGCAGAACTCTTATTTTGTTGCTAAATGGACATATACTATATGAGCCAGCTTGGAATCATTCTTCTCTGACAGTCACCTAATGCCATAAACCATCAGAGAAATTATTTTCCTTTTTCTAGTTTAACCTTCCCTATTTTATCAAGAGCTTTCCTAGCAGGACATAGGGCAAAACTACAGTGAGCATGCAAACAGTTGCTGCTGTTTGATACGAAGTACTGTGGTAAAGGAAACATTGTTGAAATAACTGCAGCAATGTTGCAAAACCATCCAGTGATTGCTGCAAGAAGAGAAAAGGAGACATTGCTGCAAAGAAGCAGGTACAGAGGAGTAGGGATAGGGAAAGGAACAGAGACAGGAATTTTGGCAAATTGGTTGAAACCACAGTAAAGATCGGAATTGTCAGACACGTAGATTAACATAATTTGTTGGGGGAAAGTTTACTAAATAAGAAAGAAGTAAGACTTAAAATTATCTAAAGGAATCAAATACTTACAATAATTGCAAAGTTCTTGGTTCCAGTTTGAAGCAGGGTTGACATAAACCACTGTCTTGTTCAATCTCTGGGTACTTCCAAATGATAGGAAGCACCTCAATCATTTGGTTAGAATGCTCCCTTTAGTATAAATCCATAGTCCAGAGATCACAGAAGGAGAGAGTCAAAAAGATGATATTGCCAGAACCTTTTATAGCTTCTGCCATGTGCAGGGAAAATCATTGTTCCTAACAAAGCCCTCAGCTCAGTTTGTGGGAAAGTATAGGCACAAGATGGCGTTCAGTAGCATATGATCTAGTTGCATGACTTCAATGAGTCATAGTAGAACCATTTCCCATATTCTAGCTAGAACATCCACAGGAATGTCCATTAGATGTAGATAAGTGTCTACCATGGCCATTGTGTACATTGATGGACCACCAACTTGAATGGTCAATTTAACTGGATGCAAACTGTGTGGTTGGTATTGCCACAGGAGCAAACAAACATATATATATATATATATATATATATATATATACACACACACATAGTCAATTTTCATAACTTCAGATACAAAAACAATACTTGCATACAAATTGGATAATCATATTCAGCAAATTACAGCTTTTCTGATGATACCTTATCTGATACACTTTCTACAAGATTTGTTGTAATTATAACAACAATAAGCTACGTGGTCATATTTTAATTATATAATGTCACAGAGATATTGAAGGATCTACCCTGGTCTGGGAAGAAATCTGAGTATGTATGGATCTGAAGATCAATATGTATCTCGAAGAGCAGGGCACAATGTTCAAGTTTCACTTATTGTAAATAAAACTTGACCTGAAAGCAGAGTTTCAGAATGCAGCTAATTTGTATTGTAGAACACAGATTTTCATCAGTTTTGCCTTCGGCCAGATGGCTAAGAAGATTTTTTGCTTGTGAAAATTGATCTATTCTATAGTCTCTTTTTTGTATTTTTTTTTCTTTCTTTGTTTGTTTAAATTGGGAAATATGAGTTTTCTTTTTCATCCAAGTAGGAAATACTTGATTTTTTTTCACATGCTCTTTCTTCCAGTCAGGGTTGGATGATGACCCAGAAATAACAAGTATAACTCATCATATCTAGGGGTATATCTACACTACAGCGCTAATTCGAACTAACTTAGTTCGAATTAGTTAATTCGAACTAAGCTAATTCGAACTAACACATCCAGACTAAAAAACTAGTTCGAATTAGCGTTTTGCTAATTCGAACTAGCATGTCCACATTGAGTGGACCCTGAACCGGGGTTAAGGATGGCCAGAAGCAGTGCCGGCAGGGCATCAGAGTAGGACTTAGAGCTTGGAGATGCTGTCTCAGGCTAGCTGAGGGCTGTGCTTAAAGGGACCCGACCCCCACCCCGGACAGACTGCAAGCGGGGCACCCCTGAGAACTAAGCAGTCCTGGCTTGGATTGCCCGGAGTACCCACACTGGGCACATCACAGCACTCGGCCATCAGACCGGCTGCACTTGTCGCAGGCTGCCATCTGGGAGAGGGAGCAATTGGGGGGCTGCAGGAGAGGTTCCACCCCCAGAAGCCCGCAGAGCCAGCCCAGTCCTCCCCATCGGGGGCTCGTACCCCATTCCTCCCTCACCGCCTTCCACTTACCTCTCCCTAGCCCCCCTTCCTGATGTACAAAATAAAGGACAATTGTGTTCAAAAATAGAATCTCTCTTTATTGAACAAAACTTGGGGAGACTGGGAAAAGGAGGTTGGAGAGGGGAAGAGAGAGGGTGGGAGAGGGGAGGGCAACTACAATGATGAGGGGTTTGGAACAGGTCCCATATGAAGAGAGGCTAAAGAGACTGGAACTTTTCAGCTTAGAAAAGAGGAGACGGGGGGAGGGGGGGATAGGATAGAGGTCTATAAAAGCATGAGTGGGCTGGAGAGGGTGCATACAGAAAAGTTCTTCATTAGTTCCCATAATAGAAGGACTAGAGGACACCAAAGGAAAGGAATGGGTAGAAGGCTTCAAACTAGTAACAGAAAGTTGTTCTTCACAAAGCAAAGAGTCAACCTGTGGAACTCCTTGCTGCAGGAGGCTGTGAAGGCTAGAACTACAACAGAGTTTAAAGAGAAGTGAGATAAAATCATGGAGGTTGGGTCCATGGAGTGGTATTAGCCAGGGGGTAGGAGTGGTGTCCCTGCCCAAAGTTTGTGGAAGGCTGGAGAGGGATGGCACGAGACAAATGGCTTGGTCACTGTCGTCGGTCCATCCCCTCCAGGGTCCCTAGGGTTGGCCGCTGTCGGCAGACAGGCTACTGGGCTAGATGGACCTTTGGTCTGACCCAGTACGGCCATTCTAAGCTCAGGGCTCAGGGTCGGGGGTCTCAGTGGACCACCTTGATTTTCATGCACACCTGCTCCTGAGTGGCCAGGCTGGCAGCTATCCTGCCCTAGACGGCCACTTTCCTGTGCCTAGTGCAGAGGTCGTGGACGAGGTCCACGATGTCCGCACTAGACCAGGCGGGTGCCCGCCTCTTGCAGTCCCGGGCAAGCTCCCGGGAGCCGCCAGCCTGGTCCCGGGAAGAGTGGGAGGGCTGGGGGGCATCAGGTGGCTGGCTCGATCCGTGCCAGGTGCAGGGTCTGCTGGCTGGGTGCTGGCAGGCTTGCACCTGGCACGGGCACCGTAGCCAGCCCGTGCCCCTTAAAAGGGTCTGGGGCCGGGAGGGGGGCAGACGAGTTTCCCTGGTGTTGGCCAGAGTGGCCACCAGGGAAACCTGGGGAGGGCTAGCCTCCCACTAGTTCGAATTAAGGGGCTACACACCCCTTAATTCGAACTATTAAGTTCGAACTAGGCTTAATCCTCGTAAAATGAGGTTTTCCTAGTTCGAACTAAGCACTCCGCTAGTTCGATTCAAATTCGAACTAGCGGAGCGCTAGTGTAGCGCCTATGAATGTTAGTTCGAACTAACATCCGTTAGTTCGAATTAACTTTGTAGTGTAGACATACCCTAGTAGACTTGTCAGTTTCAATTGTCATTTGAAATCTGTAAGGATATCTATTTGGTTCAATAGTCCTTTTGTGTGTAATGTAACCTACTGCGTCACAACACTCATATAGGCCTATTCCTTCTAAGACTTGTGCACATCAGTACCTCCATTTAAGTCAATGGGACTGATTTCATGTGTAACATTAAACATATGTCGGAGTAGGATCAGGGTCTTAGTTTGAGTCTAACTGAAATAGGCTACCAATGTACTAGAATCAGAGTTAAAACTAATAAAACTTTGAAAATTGTGTTGAAATACTATGCAACTGATTTTGTAGTCCTGACTCAGGCAAAACTATCATTTATTTCAGGTAGGAATATTCATAGCGACATTTTTGCTGGGCTATATAATAAGCAAGCTGTTGAAAATACCCAGAAAACATTTCAGTGCACAATAAGGGCACCTGTATTTCGCATAGTCCTTCCATTGAAATCCAGACTAGTGAGTGATAGTGGAATTATATAATTGTTTGGGGTATTTTTTTTTGTAGGACTGGGTATTGTATGTATGTAAAGATTTCTGTATAAACTGTTTTGCAACATGGGTGGAAGAAATAAAGGGAGGATGGATAGCATTTTAGAAATAAAATATTAGAACAAAAATGCCTGACATTGTTGGAAATGGTGAGGGGTTGTGGTTTCCCCACAACCCTCCCCTTCCTTTCTTTCTGTTCTGGCTGTTTTAAGCAAGGTATTGTATCCCATTTCACAGCCAGTTTGTAAGTGCATGCACTATTTGTATTCTCTAGGCAGGGATTACTTATTTCATACGTCATTTAGATTTAACCGTAATGATTCCACAAAGTCAGTGCATACCATGAACACGAGGTCAAGAGGAATAGATTTTGTTTTGCAGTTCTCTGGTATCTGTCTAAAGGAAGTATTTCATTCTGCTTTACCACCACAAGTCAGTGTACAATATTCTAGACAGTTCTATGTTGTGTCTTTGAAATATAATTATTTACCAAATTGCCACAGTACACACACTCATGCCTTGTTACTGCAAACTGGGTCAGATAGCCATTATAAAGCCAGGTCAGAAGAAAACTTTAAGAATAATCCCGAGTATGCTTGAGGAGTGAAAACTCATATCCTAAAAGTGTAGATGGTATCATGAGCTTTCCTGGGCACAACCCACTTCTTCAACCGAATGGAGCAAAAGTGGGTTGTGCCCACAAAAGCTAATGATACCATCTACATTTATTGTTAGTCTCTAAGGTGCTGCAAGACTATCCTTTTTTTTTCCAGTTACAGACTAATATGGCTCCCCCTCTGAAGCTCATATCCACACATTCCAATCAGTGTGATAAAACTTCCTGTTCAGGGATGTACATGATACTCCCCCTCTTCCCAGGGCAGATTAAGAACAGCCCACTTCTTGTGGGCTTCCCTGTCATGAAGAGAAACTGAATCATGCCTCCCTGTCCCTTCACTGTTCAAGGGTTCCATATTCTTCCCTTCCAGCAAAGCGGAAGATTGCCTCTAGTATTTAAACTCAGATTCCTGAAAATGTTACTTTTAGTTTGCATCAAGCTAAAACTGTTCCTTTAAAGATCACTAGAGACTTTATTGTGGAGGATTACAGGCCATTTTTCAGAACACACAACAAATTGAGAGAGATATTTGGCTAGATCAACCTTGATAATGTTAATTAATGAGAACTTCTTCACTTTAAAAATAATTCAGCAGAAAGTACAAGTAAATGCAGCTTTAAAAAAGAATTAACTGTGTTATGATTGTGACTAGCAGTTTAATTATAATTGTAGCTTCACAGAGTCATTATTTCAGTATAGGATATAATGCTTTAATATGTTTTATCAGTTCTTAATTGAGCAAAAGCGATCCCGTTTGTTCCATTTTCCTCTCACTTTGTAGACTTCAAGTAATCTAATATTACATTAAACTGTGTGCAAAAGACCTAATACCATTTTCCAAGGTCTGATTACAATAATTTTCCATTTCTATTTGGCTTTGATTTCATAATTGGAAACACTAACAGATGGATCATCCCAAAATATGGATTATGCATCATATTTCATGGTGAGTGAAACAAGCCAGTCAGGATATTTTGATACCTTTCTGTATATCAGGACCAGTGGAAAACTGCAGTCAAACAGTCTGAAATACCGTAGACAATATTAGTAAAATTGTACAGAGTTTTCCTAGTTTTTGCAGGGATGTTTTGATTACATTGCCATAATGCTGTCTAATAACCCCTTGTGACCAGTTAGGCAAGTTGGCTTGTTATCCCTTTCTCCACACAGTTTCTATGTTCCCTCCACCCCACCCTGAGTCCTTGTGCCCCCCAGCCTTGTCCCTTTTGCCAGTTTTGGAACGCAGCAGGCGGGAGTCAGATCCGGCGCTGCGGCCGATGTGACGACTAACAGTCTAGTCTCGAGCCGACCCTCTGGTCAAACCGTGGGGTGAAGGGGTTCTGGGTCCGCACCCTCTCACGGGCCCCAGCCCAGGGCCCTAAGGACACAGACTTGGCTGTAGTCCTGTCCAGCTGGCAGGGCTTTCTGCAGTAACATGCCAGCCCTCGAGCGGTGTTCTTTGCCTGCCCTGGGCCACTTCCTCTCCCTGCTTCCAACCTGCTAGCAAGAGCACTGTCCCCAGTTCGGGTTCCCCTCACCCTTGGGATCAGGAGAGGCAGTGGCCGCACCCCGTGCCGAGCTTTTCCGCCTTCTTCCCCCCCACCACCACTGACCACGTGGCTTCTCGGGCCTTAAAGCTCCCTGCCAGGTGTCAGCATCTACGCCAGGGCTCCACCTCCTCCCCCATGTGCTTGGCCTCCACCCCTTGTTGGCGTGCCGACATCAGCGATGTCAGCCCACACCCAACCGCCGCTCGCTCCTCTCCCTGGTGGCTGCGGCTCCCGGGCGGCTGACCGTGGTGAACTTGCTCAGCGGCAGCTGAACAGCCAGCGCACCACTGATATCCCACCCCCGGATTGCCACACAGGCGGCAATTGGCGGGTCTACAGTGCAGGGCGGTTCTGCCCTGTCACACTCCTCAACTTCTTTGCTCGTTGTCATCTGAATCATGTCATTTACCCATTTGTGCTGATAGATAGTAGACCTCCACTGGCCTTTTCTCTCTCCAAGTCATCCATTAATAAATGTTTCTGATACAGCGCTTTTCTTTACATGACTAGAGATATAGCACTTTACCATCAGGGACTGGTACATGGACAGTTGGCCTTATTGGTCAGAGCTAGTGTCAATAGCCAGGAATTGGAGCCCAGATCAGAGGGTCGTGAGGGCCGAGATTAGAGGTCAGGAATCAGCACTGTGGGTCAGACCTGGACAACCTGGTGTGAGGTAAGGCAGGGCTGGATTTGAGATGGAACGGATGAGGAGCAAGGTTGGAAATAAGACACAGGAGCTATGGTAACCGGGGGCAAATGCTTTGAGCAGCCAGTGAACTGTGCTCATGAGACTGTGAGGAGCCTGGGTAGGTTGCAGGGCATTATTCCTGGTGGTTACTATGTATAATTATTCCCATTTTACAGATGGGTAACTTCAGGGGTAAAGTAATTTGTTCAACATCACCTACCAAGCCATTGCGTAGCCAAGAATGGACCCCAAGTCTTCTGAATCTCACACCTGTGCTTTAACCACTAGGCAAGCCATCTCTCCTCTACTAAGCATCTCTGTGCAGCAAAATGAATGAGATCCTAACCTAAGGGCCAGACAGTCTCTGGACCTTACCTGTGTGTCAGATGAAGGAATATACCAGGGGTCTACCACTCCTTTGGCAAGCGCCAGTCTGTACAACTGCAATCCCTGTGCAAACAGGGAAGGAGGAAATGTGAATATAGTCCTGTCCCCACAATAAAGATTCTTACATGCAGTGTATAGAAAACCAATATTAAAATATGTTACTAAGGTTGCAAAGGTACACAGAAGTTGGGGGAAAGCCAGAATCCAGGTTGTATATACAACCTTAGTTCTGCTCTTTTGTGTGTCTTCATTATGATAGCCAGTCATCGATTGTATGCTCATTCTCTGGTATGGCAGTATCTGTGGTCCAGCATAATTTTAGTTTGCTGGATATCCACTTATCATGGGTGTGGACAATTTTCCCGTGGTCCCATAAAGTTTGTTTACAGAAACCAATCCTGACTCAGTGTCCTGTGCTGTTATGTAGCTCTAATTCACCCCTAAATGTCTTCTAAGAGCCCAGTAAGCAGTGGAAGTGTTGGTAATGCTGCTAGACAATACTGACCTCCCATGGTTTGGTAAATTCTCTGGTTCACACTAGTCAGGACCCAAAGGTGTCTGACTAGAGTATATAATACTCTTAAAAATTCATTGCAAATATTTATCAAAACATGCTTTGGAATTAGATAAGTAATATTATTCAATTTTTATTGATGTATAAAGTGAGGCACTGAAAGGTCAAATGACTCTTCTAAGCCACATGGCAAGTTAGTGGCAGAACTGAAATAGACTACAAGGCAATTAGCTCCCAGTCTTTCTCTCTACTCAGTGAACTAGCTGAATTTCCCTACTTTACAGTGATAGTATCTCAGCATTCCCCTGGATCTCCAGTAGGGAATTCCATTGTACTTTCATCACTTCTGGCATTACAGTAACAAACATTGTTTCTTAAAAGGAGCATATCGGAGCAGAGTTACTGGCTGGCGATTACAATGTAAGCATGCGATTTATAAATAGCTGAGAAAGTTTATCTCTTTGGATTTATGGAAACATGTTGTCATGAAAACAGATTGCTTCTATTGTAAATATGCATGACATAGATGAGGCTGCTGATGAAATTGTCCTGTGATTATCTATGTATCTAACTTATATGGGCCCCATCTCTGGAGTATCTTAGCTCCTCCAAGTATTTATAAATTGAAATAAATAAAAGATTGCAAGCACAATTGTTTAGTGTGGGTACTGTATACTTTCACTAGTTTCAGTGGTGTTATGAGTCTTCTGCATTCTGCTTTATTGTCATGAAAACTTTGGTAACTAGTCTCTTCCCATTTCGGCTATAGGATACAATTAGTTCATGTGAAATTGCATACCAAAAGGGCATGTTTTGATGGCTTCTCATATATAATCTTATATTGTGTTGGCTTTGAAATTTCTACTTCCCACACCCACTTAGGGTAATGTGGATAGCACTGATTTTCATCACAGGATAAATAATAGAAACAGCATTGTAAAGCCATGGAAATCAGAACCAGAAAATTCAGTTTTAAAGTCATGGTGTCACTTTGCCATAAAAGGGAAAATTACATCTACTTTAAGAATTACTTTGTTCAATACAAGGACGAGTCTAGTTTATCTCCTTGATGTCTACAGCACCATCTTTGCAAACTATGGAAAAGGCAAGTGGAAGTGGGGCGAGGATCTCACCCATTAATATTTTGATCCATAAGTGGAATTACGCCCTATATTTCTAGTGGCTCCATCCAACATTCTAATGAGGGAGGAGTGAATTCGTGTGAACTTGGGAGAACTCAAGGTCAGTTCCTTGCCTCCTGGTAAATGGAATCTCCTAAAAACAGCAATCCTGCATTCATGTCTGACCTGACTGCAAAATAGAATGGCAAGAGCATCTGAAATTCATAGCATTTGCACTACATTTGGCCTCTTTCTTAATTAGCAAATACTCAGAAAGGCTGAGTGATTTCTTTCTTTGGTCATAGCCAGGCCCAGGAGAAGGGCAAGTCAAGGTTTCCTCTTCACACTGAGTCTGAAGGCAAAAGCGAGTAGTCTCAGTGCAGTCTTGGGGTATGTCTAGACTACATGGCTCTGTTGACAGAACCATTTAAACTAGTTTATCCAGCATAGGCAAAGAAGCGGGGATTTAAATAATCCATGCTTCATTAAAAATAAACATGTCCGCTGCGTCGTGCCAATGATCAGCTGATCTGGCACAGCGTGGCAGTGTAGATGCGGATCTGTCAGCTGGGGCAGCCTTTGCCGACCGATCCCTTATGCCTGTGAAACAAGATTTACAGGATCGGTCAGCAAAAGCTTCCCCAGCCGACAGATCCGTGTCTAGACTCCCGCGCTGTTCCCAATCAGCTGATCGTCGGCACAGCGCAGCAGCCATGTTTATTTTAATGACGCAGAGATTATTTAAATCCCTGCGTCTTTGCCTATGCCGTTAACGGAGCCATGTAGTCTAGACATACTCTTGTTTTACTAATAACAGATATTCTGACTGGATAGGGGAGTTGAGAACTCAATGTCTCTTTGCTAGCTTGTCTCCTGATTAAAGAGTTCTAGAATGTGGTTTTGCTCTATTCTATTATCTTCTAACAGGTGTTGGCTCAAATTCAGTTTAAAAAAAATTACTTCACCAAAAGCAGAGCTTAATCAGAACCAGAATCCCTTCTGATTCTTTCATTGCTAATTTACACAGTAGTAAAGAATACTGCCTTTAATTAGGTGCAATCATCATTTATATCATATCATTTACAATTGAGTTAAGTTATTAGAAATAATGGATTACAGAATGAACTTTACAATGGAATAAATGTCTCTCCACATGCAAAGGTGCAGAGGTCAAGCTGAAGCCTTTGGTGCAAGCAAATGCCAAACAGCTTATTGGAGAAGAGAGGAAATACTGATTCCACCTGCACGTTCATTGTATGAACAGAAGATATTTCTGAAAAAGAGATGTCAGACCACTGGGACATTTGAGATATCAGCTTTTCCTAACTGCCCAACTAACACTTTCTTGCTCTCCATGTTGTCCAGTCAGGTGAAACATTTTTATAGCCATTAACTATTAAGTCAATTAATTTTTTTCCTTTTGCTATAGATTTAATAAAATAGTGCCCTTTGGAGATTTGCTCTAACACCGTGTGAAGCTGTATCATGTTTCCAGTTCATTTAAAAAATCTTTTTGTAATATGTGTTCTTGAAGAATGCACATACTCTGGTTTTTGGTTCAGTCCCTCCTGCAGCATCCTGGCTGTTTCCTCCTGCTCCATGGGGTTCCCATCCCTGTCTCCTGCTCCAATCTCCAGCTGGTGGCAGAAGTTGTCTTTGAACAGGGGATGGAGGTGTAGAGAGAAATCTAAATGCACTAAGCACCATACTCAGCATGGGGAAGGGGGAGGATCAGGAAATTGGGATGAGTAAGGAGTTAGGGCAGAAGGGTCTGGGTTGGATGTCAGGGATACGAAAGAGTGGGGGGGGGGGGTGCTCTGTATAAAGAGCAAACAGAGATTCTGAGATTTCATGGGAGGGTAGGGGAAGGGAACCAGCTCCAGGCTGACAAAGGGGATCCAGGTGGTTCACATCTGTCTTGCTGGGGTTGCTATTTCTGGACTCAGCTCAATCACAGAGGTTCTTGCCTGCCCCCAGACTATCCCTGGCTCCTCGACAGTCACTCTAGTCCCATAGGCTACATCTACACCACAAGGTTTTTTGCGCAAAAACCTGTGGCACGTCCACACCTCAAATGAGTTCTTGCACAATGAAATGGGCAGTTAAACGGCAGAACAG
Source organism: Pelodiscus sinensis (assembly GCF_052426305.1). Classification (NCBI taxonomy): domain Eukaryota; kingdom Metazoa; phylum Chordata; order Testudines; family Trionychidae; genus Pelodiscus; species Pelodiscus sinensis. The sequence continues at coordinate 204,105,730 of NC_143053.1, forward strand.
AGGACTTCATCCGCCGCAGGTAAACCTCCTTTTCTGAGGCATAACTGCTTTTAGCGCTACAGCTATTGTGCAAGAAGGCAAGTGTCGATGCTCCAGAAGGGTTTCTTGCGCAAGAAACCCCTATGGGAAAAAGCACAGGTGCTCTGATGGCCATTCACGGAATGGCCATCAGAGCTTTCTTGTGCAAGGGCGTCCATGAAGCGTGGATGCTCTCTTGCCCAAATGCACATCGCTTTTGCGATGTGCTTTGAGGTGTGGATGTGCTCTTGCACAAGAAGTTTTTCTGCAAAAACTCTTGCGCAAAAGGCTTCTTGTGCAAGAAGCATGTAGTATAGATATAGCCGTAAGGTACATCTAAACGACATCCCTTTTTTGATAAAGGGATGTAAATTAGACATATCAAAATTATAAATGAAGCTGGGATTTGAATTTCCCGTGCTTAATTTACATAATGGCGACTGCGGCTTTTTTTAGAAAAGACGCTTTTTGGGGAAAAAAAAACCCCACAGTCAAGATCCTCAGGGTTACAGGATCTTTAGAAATGGGGCATTTCTGTCGAACAATCTCCGTCTTGACCACAGGTTTTTTTCAAAAAGCAGCTTTTCGAAAAAAAAAGCCGTGGCCGCCATTATGTAAATGAAGTGTGGGAAATTCAAATCCTGGCTTCAATTCCAATTTTGATATGTCTAATTTACATCCCTTTATCAAAAAAGGGATGTCATTTAGATGTACCCTTAGGGTCCACTCTCATCTCTGCCCCCAACAGCCATGGGTTCCAGCCCGGCCTGAGCTGGCAAAACAACTTGCTTAAGAACAACACAATGGGACTGAAACCATTGTGTGGGGCACTAGCCGCAGTTATGCCACCCAGGCCTGTGTGGTGGGCCTGCCTCCACACTGCTTGCTGGAGCATCCAGAGGTGCTAAGAGGCAGTCATGTCTGTGCTCTCCAGATCGGGGGACTGCAAATGTGCCTGTCTCTTGCATGGGATCTCAAGGGGGAGAAGCAAGGCAATCTGACATTGACCTATTCATCAGTGTAACCAGGTTTAGCAGACAATGTTGCCCATAAGAGTTTTCAGGGCACAGGCAATATTTAAAGCCTGATCCTAAACCCTGATTCTAACCTTTGCAGTGCAAACAAGGCCTTCCAGTGGGTGGCAATACATTTTGCTCCCACCTTAAGATCCCTTTACATTGGCTGTGTTTGTGCAAAGGAACCTTAATGAAGATGAAAATCAGGCCTTCCATTTATTGGGTTATGTGAAATAATTTCAGTTTCAGTCTCATGCATCGTGTTCATTGAATGGAAAGGAAGGCAGGAAGGGTGGGTAGGTGGTCTCATATTGGCTGGCCATTGGTAATGTGCCCTCTAAAAGTGAAAATGTGTTATTGCTACACTGAGTGTGTTTCCTCAGTTTCCTCCAGCACCTCGTAATCCTCACTCAGCCCTCACTAGCAAATCATTCTCGTCTCAACCAAGCCGATGCTTGCTTTGTGTTTGGAGTTCCAGGAACACTAATGCTTTGGAACTTTGCCACACGGTTTCAAGGAGCTTAAAAAAATAAGAACTGTTTCCACAGTGTAGTTGAGGATGTTTACTATTCAAGCAGGTGGTAATACCACTAAAAAGATTTAGGCAACTAACCTGAGTCCTGTATCTCTCCAGACTCCTAGCACTATTTGATTCTTTATTTGGTTTTATCCCTCTATAAGGGGCACTTCTGAGAATACAGTCCTTGTACACAAGTGAGGTGTATGTATGAACTGGTACAACCAGAAGGTAGAATAAGTCCTTTGAGATCCTCCACTTTGGCTAAAGGTGGGTGAGCATCTGGCATTCCCGTGTCTGCCAGCTTCCAGGCAGGGATGACCTTCAAGTCCAATAAAGCCTGCCTTTTGGGAGGCTAGAAAAGCAGAGAAGAATCTCAGCTTTCATCAGAAAAGTAAGTTTCTTAACTTTTTCCTTGCAATGGTCTCATGGAAAATGTAGACTAATGTGTTGCAAAGTGGCGTGAACCAGTCATGAGGGATGGAAGAAAGAAGTAGCTGGGCTTCCCTGGGAGGGATTCACTAGTCTATCTGTAGTGCAGGAGGGAAGGGACAGGAGCTGCTTTCAATGACAAGGGGAGCGGAGGCGGGAGGAGGAAGGGGGTGGGATAACCTGGCCTGTTGTGTCCTTGCAGTGCTCTTCCCTCCCCTTCTCCCCAGTGGCTGGAAACAACTAGTCCCTTCTTGCTTGCACAGTGTTGAAAGGCAGCGAACACCTCTAAGCTGGAGCTGCCCAGTGGCCACCTGTCCCCTGGCTACAATGTGGGCAGGAAGGCGTTAAGCCCTACGGATGCATTGTGGTTGTGCACCAGAGCCCAGGGAACCTGACTGCAGGGGCTTCAGTGAACCCAGGTGGCTAGGGGAAGGTGGCTAGAGGACGGAGCAGACCTGCACTCCCAGGGAGCAGGACCTGAAGTAGGGGGTGTGTGAAGAGGGTGCTAATCCCCTGCCAGTGGGCTGCTGTGGATCCAGCAGGTCTGGAGTGTGAACAGACTGGAGATCACCCCCTTCCATTCCAGAGCTTAGCTGAAGGACAGAGAGGCTTCCCTGTTCCAGCACTGAACAGGGCCTTGGCACATACAGGGTCCATCTCTTCCTGGCTCGTGTCCTGGGCCGGAGGGTCTTGGGCTTTCCTGAAGCCCTGGCTCAGCCAGAGGCAGTGGGGGAAGGAAGAGCCTGGTGGCCAGGCTGCTGGTGAGCTGAGGGCAGGTTTTCCACATTGCACTGGGAACAGGACACACACTGCCAGTGGGATATGGAGGAGCAATAGGGCTGGGAGGAAAAGCAGGGAGAGGACAGTGAAAGAGGCAGCACAATGGGGCGGGGGCGGCAGAGGCAACACATAAGCAACTCCTGTCTGGTGCCTGCCCACACTCAGCAGCCACTGCAGCTCACAGCCAGTGCTGGCTGGAAATGGAGCAGGGCACTGCTGTCTGTGAGCCAGCACACAGTGGGGGCTATGCTGACAGGGGAGCGGCTGGCCCTGCATGCTGCATTTTGCCCCGCTACCAGTCTTACACACCCACACCCATTTTTGGCCGCAGGACTCCCCTCCCCTCCCTGCGAGCCTACCCACTCACTGCTATTGGGCGGGCTGCTGGAGAGCAGAGCTTTGGCCAGCAGTAGAACCTGCCAGTATTGAAGGTGGAAGAGAAAGAAAATATGGAATAATTTGCCTATTTTTAAGAAAAAGTCAGGACACCTGCAGGAGTGTGTAAGGTTGGCCCCTTAAATACGAGGCATATGGTCACCTTAGTGATAGTCTAAACTCAACTGAGCTACAACCACAAGAAAACCAATACATTTTCTGAGCTGGTTCTCCTCATTATTACCAAAGAATTGGTTCTACATATCACAGTACTACTGTTCAGCACAATCTCATGGGAATAGCTTACATGTTTTCCTGTGTAATCTTGCAGTGATCTCTGTTATTGCACAGCCACTGTTTTCTATGCTTAAATTTGTGCTCCCTAGGAATAGTCTATATCAGAGGTTTTCGAAGCTGGGTCTCTGGCCCACATGGGTAAGCCACTGGTGGGCTGCGAGACGCTTTTTTTATCTAAGCATCCATAGGCACAGAGCCTCACAGCTCCCATTGGCTGCATTTTGTCATTTCCCACCAAGGGGAGGTACAGGAAGTGGCATGGGCCAGGCCACCATTTCCTGCCATTCCCCTTGGCTCGAAATGGTGAACTGTAGCCAAGGGAAGCTGCGAGGCTCTGTGCCTATAGACACTTAGAAAAATAAAGTGCCTCGTGGCTGGCCAGGACTTGTCTGGGTGGGCCCATGTCCCAACTTTGAAACACCCTGGTCTCTGTTACAAGAAGCATGTTACTACCTGGATATGGTGCCTTCACACACCTCATGTCTTGCTAAATATCACTGAATTTTATACTGACCCTTAGAAATGGGAGATCTTTACTCTTTGCATCCTAGAGTAAGAGACACATTAGGAATGCAGAAGCCAGATCCTCAGCTAGTGTAAAATGGCACAGCTCCACTGAAATCATCTTGGTCTTCAGTTTCCACTGCCAGGTTTTATCTGGAGACATGAGCAAAATCTCCATTCTTCACTGATAACCTGAATCTTTTACAGCAGAGAAGGCAGGCATTGCAGGTTGGACTTTCTTCCACCTCATTATTGCCACGTTTAACCCTGCACAACTAGATAAATAACCATACATAATTTTTAAAAATAGAAAAAAACTCTGGACTCCAAAACTGTCTCTTTTATATGTAGCTGTGATGATGAAGCAAGCAAAGTACTTCAAAAATACAGCCACTTACCGTCCATCCATAAATTAGCCATTGGTGGAACTGAAAGCCTGCATTGTCAGCACTTTTCTTCCCCGGAGGGTAAGGTTCAATAAATCCAGCCCTAGGAATAGGGAATAATGGGCAGGGTAATTACATGGAAGGCCCAAAAAAGCATTAATGACTGACACTTGTTCCTTCATGTATATTTAAGCAAAGTATGAATGTGTATATAACTGCTTGCTAACACAAACTGGAGACTAATTCTTCACCATCTTGCTGCAGATGCATTGTTATTTCAGTGTCCAGTGTTATTGCCAAATGTTATCCTGAGCACATTTTGAGTGATAAGTAATTCATTAATCTGAGAGAATCAGTCAGCACGTTTTATTGAGGTTGTATATCGTTAGCATGTCAGTCAGCTTAAGTCAGTTCAGCGTACCTACCCTGAGAAGGCATTTTGCGAGCTCCCAAGATGTAGTCACGTTATCGCTCCCTGAATCCAAGCAAATAAATAGAAATACGGAGTGACTACATTGTCAAACTCTGTGGCTCCACATTGGAGACTAGATCCTCAGGTGGGGGAAACTGGCCTCCATGGTGCTATGTGATTTATACCAGCTGGGTATGTGGTTTCATTTGGCTTTTAGCTGTGGTTGTCTAATTCTTGCCTTTGGGTGCGTGTAACTATTATACTACTGAAAGTGCATCATTAATAACTGTAATAGGACCATGCAATACTCCAGCTCCCACCACAGCTAATCTTCATGCCTTAATCTGTAATCCGCTGGTGCAGCTTTATGCTTCTCTCCCATTTCAAGGCTACTCTAAACCCATCTTGGCCAACTGCTAGGGATCACCATTTAATAAGGAAGTACTTCAGAGTGTATACTCTGTGTAATGACTTCAATGTCCTCCCTTATATAGGCTCCTGGCATAGGGGTGTGACTGGGATTTTTTTCTGCACTATTTATCCCTGATTGCTGAAATGTTCCCTTGGTGCCATAATTAGCCAACATAGATCAGCCTCCAAGGTGTTCCAATTTATGTCAGGGACTAAAGTGGTGCAGGGATGTTCAGAGGATCAGGGGAATGTGAAGCTGGCTTAAAGCCACCTTGTGCCCCACAGCTGGAGCTACGCTGAATGCTCTCGGCTTGCTGCCTAGGATCTGGTCTCTCTAGTCAGGCCTGCTGTGTAATGTCCCTGCCAATTCTAAAACAAACTGCATCTCTGCTGAATTGTGTGGCAGTTCTGTGGTGCATGTGCATTTTTCTGACAGACAGAAATGAGAGCACCAAACTCATTTATACTTGTGGTCTATCCAGCATTTGAATCCAAGTCATCAGAGGTGATGGCTTTTACATATGTTTGCTGTGTGATAAAATTACAGGCAAACAACCAAAGAAAACACAAAGATGGGAGACTTGATTTAATAGGGGTGCGGAGGGCATGTAGGATATACACTATATATTGGGGTTTCATTCTCATTCACTGTAGCCCTTTTACACCACTATTGCAGTGCAAAGAATTTTTTAAAAGGGTGAAAATTACATTCCTGTTACGTTTACATTCATATTAAGGCCTCTTTATGCTGACAGAGTGATGTATACTGAAAATAAGAATCAGGCCCATAATATTCCCTCTCATTTTCTTATTCACACACTTTTCCTTAGAGTGGCAGTTTGAAATCCTTTTCTTTTTTATCATATACCAGTAGATGCTGTATTACCATTTCTAGTGCAATTCCCTATCAACAGTATAGAAACTACTTACTCAAACCCAGTAACCTCTTACTACCACTAGCGAAATAAAGAAAACTTTTTATAGTGTCCTTTGTACCTGTCCTTTACAAGCAGTCTGTAACAGCCCTTGCAATATATTTTATGCTAATTATATAAAACAGAAAACTGTTAAACACATTTACTCCACCTCTACAATTTAAGAGTGTACAATTTCACTAAAGACCCAGTTTTAGTTTTGTTACATTTTTTTCCTCTAAGTGGAGGCTTTAATACTTAGACATTCTGAATATTGCTTTTTAATGTTTATAAATGTCAAATGATTTTGAGCAGACCTGAGTTCAGTGTCCCATAATATGCACTCTTTTGAATTTTGGGACTCTGGAAATAAGTGTTGAAAAGAGTGAGTAATCAGCTGTATAAAGTGCTGACATTATATTTTACTATTTTATTATAGAATTAAGGTGGGTAATTCTTTACTTAATGCCAACCAGAGGCAAACTGAGACCTACAGTAAAAAGAAGAATGGTCTTCTCTGAAAAAAATTATAGAAATTTCAGATTGAAAATATCCACTTTATTCTTCTTTAAATGCAATATTTTCCCCCTAATATCTATATATTCTCCATTGTTTTGGCCAGTCCAGTTTTAAATGACTTCATAGATGGGCTTCTCAAACTGCCTGTACAAGAGCGTTCAGTGGGACAGGAGCTACTTGTTACATGCAGGGATTATACATATTGCAAGGACATAGGGCAGTGAGGGGCAACCTAGACTAGTGTGTGTGCCACCTGAGTGGCCCTCCTTCATCTCAGTGGGCTGCAAAATTGTTGTGATAGTCTCCTGGGGTCAAATAATTTTTACTAACTGCACTTGTATACCTATAATTTGCAAAGCATGCTGATTGAACTATAGCAGCCTTTTGATTGGCTGCAGGGGGAGTGCATGGCTTTCACAATATTGTGTGCAATCAGAATGCACTTTACTTCACATGCCCTTGATTTAAGTTTAAAAAACCAACACAGACAGAAAATAGCAGAATTTGACCACTCTGTGTGTGGGCAATGGTAAACAAAACGTCTCATGGGCCACACATAGAAGTCTGATTCTCCATTCATGCCACTATAAACCAGAAGGCTGTGTCTACATTGGCATGATTTTGTGCAAAAGCACTTGCTTTTGCGCAAAAACATGCTGCCTGTCTACACTGGCGGGGAGTTCTTTTGCAAGAACACTGACGTTCTAATGTGTGAAATCAGTGCTTCTTGCACAAGAACTATGATGCTCCCGCTCAGGAAAAAGCCCTCTTGAGCAACTGTTCTTGTGCAAGAGGACAGTGTAGACAGGCAACATGAATTTCTTGTGCAAGAAAGCCTGATGGCTAAAATGGCCATCGGAGCTTTCTTGCGGAAGAGAGCGTCTACACTGGCACGGATGCTTTTGTGCAAAAGCACAAAAAGGCACATGCCAGTGTAGACGCTCTCTTACTCAAAACTTTAACGCAAAAACTCCTGCGTTAAAGAGTATTTGCGCAAAACCTTGCCAATATAGATGTAGCCGAAGGGTTTGCATCAATATAAACCTGGGATACATGAGAGAAGAATCAGGCTCTCAAAATATACAGCTCTCAGTTTCTGATAGAACTCCCATGGAAATGCAGCCTTGGATGTAGACTCATACATCCCTAGCCCCAGTTCCATGTGGGGACTTAACTATTGCTTTGAACTTCCCTTCCTTACTTCCTTCTAGTTTAGACAAACGATGCTGACACCACTCATTGCCTGGTTTCTTTTTTTCAGATCTTTCTAGTCATGTGTATTTTTTTCTATTAGAGTCAAATGTCTGCATTGCATTTTTACTTTTGAACCATTTGATCTACCAATTAATAAGCCTTTAACCAAACATTGTAAAGAAGGGGACAATTGGACAAGCCTTTGCATTTGGCTGGAATCTTTAAGACTCACTGTGAACAGCTGGACTCTTTACAGTCCTTGTGATGCTGATTAAATGAAAATAATACATGGCAGAAAAAAGCTAAATCATTTGAACTTCACAAGTTATAGCCTAGAGCCATTTCACTACAGCTCATTAGGGAGTTTATGTTTATAATGTAATGCCTTTAAATAGATTTGATTTTTCTAAACAGGGTTTTGTAAATTAGAACTTTCCCAGGGGGCTAACCTACTGCAAACTATTCCAGTTGTGGAATACATCCTGATTGCATAGGCTGGAGTACAGAAGAAATGCTTCACTTAAAAATGCACAGTCCTGTGTATTGTAATTACTTGTCCATTTAGGAATGTCACAGCCATACAAAGGAACAGGGAAATAATATTAGGTATAACTAATACCCAGTACCCTTGCAATGAGTCCACAGTATTGCCAAGATCAAGCATTTAAAATCATGAGTCAGCTTCCAAAACATTGTGAGATTGGCTTAAAAATAAGGAGATTTATTGAGAGAATAAATGTGGGCTTCTTTTGATTTGCCTTCTGGCTTTTGAACATTTAGGGCTCACGTTTTCAAACTTGATTCCTCAAGAGAGGTTAGAAATGTACTTTAAAAAGGACGTATAGAAGCTGTTGTATTCACATGATTGCAGTTGGAAACATTTCAACTCAATAAAATCAAGAGTTGGCAACATTGCATTCACATCAAATATACAGCAAAATAAATAAATGAAAAAGGTCACCAGCCTCTCCTTTATATAGATGCAGAGGTGGACCCATATAATCAAGAGCAGAATTTGACTTAAAGTGTTAATATGTCGTGGATAGATGTCTGAGAGAAGACAGATGAGCTTGTATCTTTTATTGGAACAACTTCCATTGATGAAAGAGATAAGCTTTGGAGTTTACACAGAGCTCTTCCTCAAGTCTGAGAAAGGCACTCTGGGTAGATACCAGGTGGAATAGATTGTTTAGCATAAGTACCAACTATTAAATGACAAGGTCAAAATTAGCTGTTACCACTCCAGAAAGATTTTGGAATCATTGCTTTCAGAGAACTATCCACATCCACTCAATGTGCAGTGGTAATCAAGAAAGCAAACAGAAAGTTGGAAATCATTAAGAAAGAGCTAGATAATAAGAAAGAAAATATTATAGTGTCTTTATATAAATCCATGGTAGGCCCACATCTTGAATACTGTGTGCAGATATGGTCACCTCATCTCAAAAACACATTAGAACTGGAAAAGGTTTAGGGCAACAAAAATGCTTAGGGGTATGTATGGAGCAGCTTCCGTGTGGGGAGAGATTAATAATACTGGGACTTTTCAGCTTGGAAAAGAGATAACTAAGGGAGCTATGAGAGAGGTCTATACAATAATGAATAGTGCGGAGAATGTAAATTAGGGCATGTTATGTACTCCTTATACCACAAACTAGAGGTTACTAAATGAAATTAACAGGCAGCAGGTTTAAAACAAACAAAATCAAGTGTGTCATTTTCCACACAACATACAGTCAATCTGTGGAACTCCTTGCCAGAGGATGTTGTGAAGGCTAAGACTGTAACTGGGCTCAAAAAAGAACTAGAAAAGTTCATAGAACTTAAATTAGTTGTATGTGCTACTTTTTACACTAGAATATGCTGGGTGAAAGGTTTAAAAAAATATTTTTACTTTTCATTGGGAAAAAAATCATCGCTATTTGATTAGAGTTCATAAAAATGTGCTAGCATTAAAATGGAGTCATCTAGTCTACTGTCATTTTAGTGGAAAGAAAATTTTTACTGTTACAAATCACAAAATAATTCAAATTAGTTATGGAAAGTTTATGAAAGCTTTTGTGATAGAAGTTACCTTTTTTGGCATTCATATTTGTTTTATTTACTTTTTAATAATGTATTTGCATATTACCTACTAATACATTAAATATTATAAAGAATCAGAATTGATTGCTTGATATCATTGTTTAAAGATTTGTATGCACCAGCAATTTATTTCAATTTCATTTTTATTTCGTTTTATTTCAATATTTATTTTGACCAACACTATTTAATTTTCTGTAGTAATTAAGGGTACGTCTAGACTACATGGCTCCATCGACGGAGCCATGTAGATTTTTTTTGTTGTTGTTTTTTTTGTTCAGCAAAGGGAAATGAAGCCACGATTTAAATAATCGCGGCTTCATTTAAATTTAAATGGCTGCCCTGCTCTGCCGATCAGCTGTTTGTCAGCAGATCAGGGCAGTCTGGATGCTCCCCTACTGACATGAAAGCCCTTTATCAACCTCCCTGGTAAACCTCATCCTACGAGGCATAACGCGGAGGTCGATTAAGGGCTTTCAGGTCAGCGCGGGAGCGTCCAGACTAGCGCACTGAGCCAACAAACAGCTGATCAGCTGTTTGTCTGCTCAGCGCAGCAGCCATTTAAATTTAAATGAAGCCGCTATTATTTAAATCGCGGCTTCATTTCCCTTTGCCGATCAGCCTAATCTACATGGCTCCATCGATGGAGCCATGTTGTTTAGACATACCCTAAGAGTCTCTGATTCAAATCTACTATATATGGTAATTATTCAATAAAATTAAGAATGATGTTGAAATCCTACAAATTTAAAACTGTTCTTTTACTTCTGTTTTGCAAGCACATTCATAAAAAATTCTGTTACATATATTTAATTTCTTGAACTTTCCTATAAGTGTAATCTACACAATGACATTTCCTGGTCAATGATGGGCCACACCTGCTGGTAAGCTGTAAATCCAGTGTCTCTGCAGTCCATATTGTTCAGAGTCTAGCAGTTATTAATTTAAATTCCCAGGTTTGTCTTTTGCGGGTGTAGTGCAGATTTCATTGGAGAATAAGAGGTGAGAGGCCAGATATACAGCAATTGTTTTGTGAAAAGTGTTCATACCCAGAGTGATAACAGGTTTTTGTCTTCTATCATTTCCCTGTCATTTAAAGTTTATTCCTATTTATAACAAAATAGTTTATAGTGATAAATATTAACACATTTTGTGCTCCACTTTTTTTTTAATTTCCACTCCCCACTTTTCACAAGGGCATGTACACTTTGAGAATAGCTTCATGTTGTATTTCAGTTCAGCCTTTCCAGGTGCTAGCTGAAATCAAAATGTCCAGAGGTAGTATAAAATTGATTGAAAATGAATTAATTAAGCTTTGACTCTCAAAACCTGATAATATTCTGAAAACAAATAAAAGCAGTCCTGGTCCCATTGAAATCACTGGCTCTGTCGCCAATTCATGAGTTACCATTTATTTCTTCTGTAATCTGTCACCCTTACATCACTCCAGCTGCTGACAATATACCTCCCACCTCTTTCTCTGTCTTTTATTTCACACCATGTATCTATTTGAGAACATACAAACTAACACACAGTCCTACTAGAATTTATACCAATTCATGAGAAATGAAAAAATACAAAATCTAACACTATTGAAAAACTAAGATGAAAATCTTGTGCCCAGCACCTGGTCTGCAAAATTTAGTGGGGTGATGTTGAAGTTGCACTGGGGCAAGTGGGTGAGGCATCTGTCTTCCTGAGCTTCAGAATATGAGCAGAAAAACTAACAGCTGGTACTCTTGCCCAAATCACTCTGCAGAGAATTGCACCAGATCAGATCTTAAATTCTCCTGGAGTATTTTCTGGAACCCCCACCAAGCCCTCCTCTGTGGGGACTGAAAATATTTACCAGAGCTCCATTCCAAACAGCCCCAGCTGAATTTAAGCCCTGGACCACATGATCCATGTTGTAATAGATCATCTGACCCACTCCATCTGCAGTAGACACAGACATTCCCCGGAGAGCTGGATTCCAGGGATTACATCCCCAGAGCAGCTATTGGGGCAATCCCCACTATATGGGGAACCCTTCACCACTGCAGGATTTTCCTGAAAAGGGGAGTCTTCAGCTGCTGCCTTAAAATAGCTTCTGAGGCCAAGTCTACACCAGCACTTGACAGCACTGTAACTTCAGGCTTAGGGGTATGAAAAAACACACATGCACACTGAGCACAGCAAAGGACAGCACTGTAAAACATCAGTAGGAATCAGGCTACAACTACTGCCCTTACAGAGGTGGTTTACATAGAGCGCTGGGAGACCTCTCTCCCAGCACTCACAGTGTGGCCACCGTTTCAGTTTAAAACGCTAACACTGCAGCCCTGATGCAGCTGCGCTTTAAGCTGTTAAGAGTAGACAAAGCCTAAGAGCAATGGTTTAGAGGGGCTCTGGATCTGGGTCTGCTGAGTTTGTGCTCCTCCTATGCAGCCTTCCCACGTAGCATTCCCTCGCCAAACCAGTTCCACTTCACATAAAGCCATCTCATCTATGGAAACAGGAGGAAAAATTGTCCCCTCCCCAGATATTTTACATACACAACCTTTGAGGTGCCATTTACAGTAAGGATCCATCAAATTCTGTAGCTTCAAGCTCAGAAAACAAAGCTTTTTGTCTTTATCAAAGACGTTAAAGAGTCTTGTCCATCCCCCAGAGTCCCTCCTTCCCTCCAGTTGATCTGCACTTATGGTATACAACTGAGAAGAGTCAGTTTTGTTTGTACAAACGAAGTGGGAAGTCCGCAGGAGCAGAAAAAACACTTACTACATACGTGGCAACTTATTCTGCATATCTCACCACTGCCTGGGATGCCTTTTGCAGGCCCCAGCACTAAGTTAAAGTTAGCAGTGCTATACACTATCATTCAAAATTGTTTAGAATTTTTCTTTTGATTCATGCCGCTGCTGTATTTTGCACATCCTCCTGACCACACTTAGCAGCTGTAACAACACTTGTGGTATTACCAGTAATTTGCAACTTATCAAACATGATTGAACCTTGTTCTTTTGTGTAAACGAAACAGGACTCTCTGGTTAGCGTTCTTTATACTTTGGAAATAGTGCAAAGGAAACCAAGGCTATATTTGCATGCCAGACAATGAAACATAACACAGAGTGTATACATGCCTTTGACATTGTAATTACTAGCTGTTGTTTAGATTCCATGTATGGTTACTGGCTTTGGCTGTGTTGAAATCAGCTGTATCAACATTTAATCAAAGTCTTATAGATTTTGGTTGTATATTTTTCTAATGTCAAAATGGAAATGCTGAGACTAAAAAATAAGTTCTTGGGGATGGAAATGCATGCCTGATAGAGTGCAAAAATAATGAACATTTGTAGCATAATGAACAAAACCCTCTCTGAGGTTTTGTCCCTAATGAAACAAATCAGAGCAGGCCATTTTAAAAGTGAAGTCTTTCTTTGGGGTTTCAGCAGTACTTCTGGAATTCATATTCAGGATTGGATATTAATGTACTCTCATTTATCACGCTTGCACTGACAACCTCTTCTTATAAAATGAATCCACCTAGAGAACAAGAGCATATGCAAGTGTTGCCTGGGCTGAAGCATATCCGGGATCTTTGAGAAATTTTACAGTTAGTATACAGTTATATCCAGTAACTCAGACTGCCAGCTACAGACTCATTAGTGTGGGTAGGTTATGAATGAAACTGTATAAAACCATCATCTGCAATGCAGAATGTGCACAGACAGCATTTCTAAACTCTGGGAGGCAAACATATAGCAATAGAGCCCCTGAGACTATTCATTCTGTGTTCTATAATGCTTTGAAAACGTATCAGTAAGAGGAACAAGGCCTGTAACCTAACAGAAACTAGTAAACGGAAAGCTTTAAAAGTTATATAACAAAATATGCACTTCTAATAACCGCCTGCTCTACAAATCTTATAGCCCAGCTCACTTTTAAACACCAAATACTTTCCTAAAAATGGTACAGCTAAATTTAGAACAACTCTGGGCATATTAGGGCTGGCAGGCCAGATCCGGCCCACCAAGCCACCAGGTCCAGCCCGTGAACATAGCAGGAAACCTCAGGCAGACTCCCCTGTTTTCCCCACTCCCGCATGCTGCTGAGAAAAGTGGCTGACAGCTGTTTGTGTTTCTCAGTATTGTGGGAGGATGGGAGAGAGGCTTCATGCACAGTCTCCATTCCTTGCACAATCCCATTGGCCAGTTTCTAGCCAATGGGAGCTGACTGTTTGAAGAACAGGCAGCGCACAAAGCACCACTTCCCTCTCCCCTTAGTTTCTTATTCACAGATGCACATGGCCCCTGCAGCCTGGACAGGGGCAGGACAGGTAGGCAGGCTGCCTGAGAAACCTGCTGGGCTGCTGGCTGGGAGTCACCCAGGTAAGTATCCTAGCCAGAGCCTGCCTCTGGCACCCCAGTTCCTTCCCTATTAGGTTACTTTTAAATAAAAAAAATCTGACAGCAGTTTTCACAATAAACTAGCTTAATTTTGCCCACCAGACTCACTAAAAAAGGAAAACCCTAACAAGATATTAGGAAAGAGCAACTCTTCTAAGTAAAGTAGTCAACAAAGTTATTGATAAAAAGCTTAATTGTCAAAGGGTGAATTATAGTAGTGTTTGGAGTGAGGCTTTTGAGGATAATAACTAAGAATAATACTTAGAATTTGGCCCTATAGTATGTATGAGAAGCACATGAAAGCCAGTCATTAGTTTAAATGGACACCACCAACAAAAAACAATGAGTGATCAATCCTGTGGCACCTTAGAGACTAACAAAAACAGTTTGAGTCTCTCTGGTCCAGGACTCTCTGGTCCGGCAACATCCTTGATGTTCCACTAGGCCAGAGGAGCTGAGCTCTGGTAGTTCCAGAGCAGCTGAGCCCTAGGGCAGCGGACCCCCAGCAGCCTCACATAAAAAACTATTGTCCACCCGTCATAGAAGAAACACTCTCTATAAGTCGTCTAAGTGCCACTACATGGGAGAGTGAACCACACCCCTTAGGTGTGTGGGTTACATATGTCTTTGCTATATAATGGAACCTGATTTTGAGCTGAGGAACTAAGTGTTGAATGTTTCAGTGATGAGCATTGAGCGAGATGAAAACAGGAATAGATTTTCCTTCACTCATTAAGGGTGCATTCACACAGCAGTATTATTTTAGAACAACTAATGTTATTCCAAAATAACAGAGTGCATCTACACTATAAGCCTTTATTTCGACATAATGTTAAGTTGGAAGACTTCTTACTCCAAAGGGAAGTCAAAGTAAGAATGATCTTCCTTCAACTTCCTGCTGTGTAGACTGTGCCAAAAACCAAAATAAGCTATTTCAACTTAAGCTATGCAATTGACGTATCTGAAGTTGCATAGCTTATTCCAACTTTAGCCCTGCTGTATAGACGTACCCTATGGGTGCAATCCAGCACCCGTTAAAGTAAATGAGTGTCCTTCCCTTGATTTCAGTGGGTATTAGATTGGGCTTTAATGGGCCATTTACATTGCAAAAAACAAAAACAGAACCATGCTGCAAGTCTCAGAGCTTTGGTCATCTGACTTGGTTTCACTTCTAGCATGTGGCTAGAAGCAGCAGAATCGACACTGACATTCAGGCTGGAGCCCAAGCTTTGAGTCCCAGCCCAAGTGGAAACATCTGCATGACTATTTTTAGCTCTGTAGTATGAGCCCTGCAACCCAAAGTGTATATACCTGGATCTGAAACTTGCTGCCTTGTAGGTTGGGGGTAGGTGGGTTGTTGTTTAGTTTAATTTAGGTTTTTTTTGTTTGTTTGTTTTGTTTTTCTAGTGTAGATGTAGCTATGTGTTCTCTTAAGGCTGTGTCCAGACTCAGGGGTTTTTTCGAAAAAAGTAGCCTTTTTTCGAAAAACTTCACCTACGTCTAGACTACCGCCGCGTTCTTTCGAAATTAAATCGAAAGAACGCGGCTTTTCTTTCGACGGCGGTAAACGTCATTTCACGAGGAAGAATGCCTTTTTTCGAAAGTGCTCTTTCAAAAAAAGGCGTTCTTGAATGCCAACAGGGCTTTTTAGAAAGAGAGCATCCAGACTCAATCGCTGCTTTCTTTCGAAAAAGCGGCTTGCTTTTTCGAAAGTTCCGCTTGTAGTCTAGACGCTCTTTTTTGAAAGAGGCTTTTTCGAAAGTATCTTTCGAAAAAGCCTCTTTCGAAAGAGGCTTGCAGTCTAGACATAGCCTTAAGGAATAACATGCTGTTTGTATGTTCAGCAGTAAATTAGCATATTAAATTCTTCAGATCACAACCTGTATGTAGCAGAAGTTTGAAGCTTGCCATTTCAAGTGTCCGTTGGGCAAATCCATCGGCATTGAGGGCTCCCTTGCAGGTGAAGCAGTGTTCTGCTGAGTGAAGGGTAAAGTCAGGATTTGGGAAGAAGCCCTATTACGTGGCTAGGTGGAGCTGCAGAAGCAGGTGAGTGTGGCTGTAACATTGTTTGAAAGTTATTGATAACTTCTCTATCAAATACGTTTACTGTATAAAGGAAAATAAAGAATAATAAAATGTACAGCAAAATGAGAACAAATACAAAGGTAAATATGTTAGTATATAAATGGTTTATGTATTTGCTGATTCAGAGCCACACATCAGCTTCCCGACAGATGCACATTCACGTTGAATAATGTGGAGGAGCTGTGTGAAACTCTGCCGGGGAGGGCTCTGGGAGTGGACAAATAGGCACTAGTAACCCTTGAAGCCTGAGTAAGAGAACAGAATATACATTACTGCTTCTGTCAGTTCTGTCAAATATTCCCATTATAGTCTCTCCGCCGGTTTTCAAACTTGGTTCGTGGGCCCGTCTGGGTAAGCGGCTGCGGCTTGCCATTTCCAGCCAATGGGAGCTGCGAGACTCTGTGGCTACTGACACTTGAATAAATGAAGATTCATAGGCCCACCAACAGCTTATTCAGGTTGGCCCACAACCTAGGTTTGAAAACTGGTGCTCTAATCAATGAACACCTCTGTCCGCAGAAAAATCATGCAGGGGATGCTCCAGGAATCCATTTTGAAGCCTTTGGAAGAGAAGAAAATGATAAGGAACAGTGCCCATGGATTCACCAAGAGCAAGTCATACATGACCAACCTGATTGCCTTGTATGGCAAGGTAACTGGCTCTGTGGATATGGGGAAGTCAGTGGATGTGATATACCTTGACTTTAGCAAAGCTTTGGATACTGTCTCCCACATAATTCTTACCATCAAGTTAAGGAAGTATTGATTGGATAAACGGACTGTAATGTGGATAGAAAGCTAGCTAGATTTTCAGGCTCAATGGGTAGCATCAACCACTTGATGTCTGGTTGATGATCGATTTCAAGCAGAGTGCCCCAAGGATCGGTTCTGAGGCCAGTTTTGTACAATATCTTTATTAATGACTTGGATGAGGGGATGGATTGCACCCTCAGCAAGCTTGTGGATGACACTAAGCTAGGGGGAGAGATTGATAAATTGGAGGGTAGGTTAGGGTCCAGAGTGACCTAGAAAAATCGGAGTATTGGGCCAAAATGAGGTTCAGCAATGACAATTGCAGAGTCCTGCACTTGGGACGGAAGAATCCCAAGCATTGTTACAGGCTGGGGACCGACTCGCTAAACAGCAGTTCAGCAGAAAAGGACCTGGGGATTACAGTGGATGAGAAGCTGGATATGAGTCAACAGTGTACCCTTGTAGCCAAGAAGGCTAATGGCATATTAGGTTGCATTAGGAAGAGCATTTCCAGCAGATCTAGAGAAGTGATTATGCCCCTTTATTTGAACCTGGCGAGGCTGCATCTAGAGTATTGCATTCTATTCTGGGTCCCCACTACAGAAATGATGTGGACACATTGGAGAGGGTCCAGCAGAGGGCAATGAAAATGATTAGGGGCTGGAGCACATGACTTATGAGGAGAGGCTGAGGGATTTGGGTTTGTTTAGTCTGCAGAAAAGAAGTGAGGTGGGTTTTGATAGCAACCTTTAACTTCCTGAAGGGGGGTTCCAAAGAGGATGGAGAAAGGCTGTTCTCAGTAGTGACAGATGGCAGAATGAGGAGCAATGGTCTCAAGCTGCAGTGGGGGAGGTCTAGGTGGATATTAGGAAAAACTATTTTGCTATAAGGCTACATCTAGACTACATCCCTTTTTTGTAAAAGGTATGTAAATTAGACGTATCGCAATTGCTAATGAAGTGGGGATTTAAATCTCCCCTGCTTCATTAGCATAAAAATGGCTGCCGCTTTTTTTCCACATGGAGCTTTGTCAGAAAAAAGCACCAGTCTAGATGCCTTATTTCATAGGGATAAGGGATCTTTTGGAAGAGGCTTTATTTCATAGGGATAAGAGATCTTTCGCAAAAGGCTTTATTTTCTGCAAGATCAGCGTCTAGACTGGCGCTTTTTTCCGACAAAGCTCCGTGCGGAAAAAAAGTGGCAGCCATTTTTATGCTAATGAAGCGGGGGAGATTTAAATCCCCACTTCCTTAGCAATTGCAATACGTCTAATTTACATCCCTTTTACGAAAAAGGGATGTAGTCTAGACGTAGCCTAAGGGTACTGAAGCACTGGAATGGGTTATCTAGGGAGGAGGCAGAATCTCCATCTCTAGAGGTTTTTAAGTCCCAGCTTGACAACACCCTGGCTGGGATGATGTAGCTGGGATTGGTCCTGCTTTGGGCTGGGAGCTGGACTCGATGACCTTCTGGTCTCTTTCACCCCTATGATTTTATATAGGGTGCGTCTACACTGCACCATTATTTCGGAATAACTAGCATTATTCTGAAATAACAATGCGAGCAGCTACATAGCAATTCCATTATTTCAAAATAATATTGAAATAACAGGCAGCTGATTCCAACTTCCATAATCCTCATTCCATGAGGAATAACTCCTCTTCTGAAATAGCTATTTCGAAATCGCTGCAGTGTGGTCACTCCACTGCTGCTGTTTCAAAATAGCTCCTCCCAAGGATCATTTACTCCCTCCTGGGGCTCTAAATCAAGGTAGCACGTCCATATTAAGGAAGCCTAATTTTCAGGCTTCTCTGTAGTGCAGAGGTGCTATTTTGAAATAAGCTGTTTCAGAGTATTTCTTCTGGAATAGCTTATTTCTGAATAAGCATGCAGTGTAGACGTACCCTATGATTCTATGGTTCTATGATTAACAATTCAGAGAAGCGTTGCTGTGAAATTAAATAAAGGGCAGGATGTACATTGCATATCTATGTTAGCGGCCTTCCATTATTTTACTTCACTGATGAAGTAGCTTTTAAAAGAACTAGACTGCAAGCTGCTCTGGAACTAAATGCTAACAAATTGTGGCTTGTTTTCACTAAATTCCAAAATTCAATTGTCAAAATTGTCACATTTCTACCAGAATCTCCTACAGTCCCCTAGTATTGAAAAGAAGTGTTCAGAAGTAAGAGACCTAAAAGGCTTGACTCCTTACTAGTATAACCAGGAGTAACTCCAGTGAGGTCAATGTAAACAACCACCATATGAGAGAGCAAAACCAGTTCTTCACAATCAGAAGAGAAAGTGAATGCAGGGCATCTGGCTCATGCACCAAGCCTAGAGTAGAAAACAATATTATCATCACTACCAGTGACCGTAGAAAGTTTTATCTCTCTGCAACATTTGTAAATGATCCACTGAAAATCCAGCTGTGACAAGTACATGTATATCACATATGCAAGCTGTGTATAAGCCATGAATTATCCTTCAGTAGAGCGGAGTGATAGGACAATCCATCAGAGTCAAAGTTCTCGTAAAATAATAAACCATTTTCTCTTTATTTTGCTGCCTTTTATTAGTTTCTTCTTTTTTTCAATTCCCTGTTGATTTCAATTAAGAGCCTGCCAAACCTGGCCATTTTTTTTATATAAAGAAGCTTGCTCACCAGGCAGTTTTCCCCAATCTTGCCCAGCTCTGCTGTAATTTTGATTCTGTCTTAGAAAAAATCAAAACAGTTGACATAAAAGAACAATTAATCATAATTACTCTTTGGGAAGTATGAATATGTACATTCCTGACCTCCTGATCAGCATTAAGCAGCTGTGGTTAATGTTTAAATGGCAAATATATTAAATATATTTTGAATTTTGCAGCATTTGCGATTCCAGGCATTAAATGAACTTTGCAGGTGTTCAAATACATTGCTAATAGTGGAGCTTTTCTACAAAGACAGTTAGTGATATTTAAACTGAAATTGTGGAGTCCAGGCAAATTAGATAACTTTTTTAAAAGTTCAGAAACAAATAACATGTCTTGATTAGTGGGATTAGTCATGCAATCACTGGAATGCTGCTGAGTAGGAAAAAATGAGAACACTTTTAAGACTATAAGAGCTCTGCAACTTCATTTTAAGTGTAATACCAGATTTGACCACTTCATCTGCCTTCCTGTTTCTCTTTCATGTAAACATAATTTTCTCTTTTAAAAATCCCTGAATATGTGTCTCTCATCAAGCTGCATCATTGAATACTAGAATGCTGGAATACTAACTGGAAGGGACCTTGAGAGGTCATCAAGTCCAGTCCCCTGCCCTCACAGCAGGGCAAAGCACCGTCTAGATCAGGGGTGGGAAAAGCCTCTTACCTGGCTGGATCCAGCCCACCCAGGCTACGTCTACACTGGCCCCTTTTCCGGAAGGGGCATGTTAATTTCAACTATCGTAGTAGGGAAATCCGTGGGGGATTTAAATATCCCCCGCGGCATTTAAATAAAAATGTCCGCCGCTTTTTTCCGGCTTTTAGAAAAGCCGGAAAAGAGCGTCTACACTGGCCCCGATCCTCCGGAAAAAGCGCCCTTTTCAAAGTAGGAATAAGAGCCTCCGGAAAAGGGCGCTTTTTCCGGAGGATCGGGGCCAGTGTAGACGCTCTTTTCCGGCTTTTCTAAAAGCCGGAAAAAAGCGGCGGACATTTTTATTTAAATGCCGCGGGAGATATTTAAATCCCCCGCGGATTTCCCTACTACGATAGTTGAAATTAACATGCCCCTTCCGGAAAAGGGGCCAGTGTAGACGTAGCCCCACAGTTTTGATCCAGCTCACGAGGCAGTTGCCTCAGAGCTGGAGAGGGGTGTGAGCCCTTCTAACTGCTTCTATTTAAGGGGCTCACATCTTCCTCGTGCCTTGCCTAGCAGCTGCAAGGAAGGTGCTAGCCCTTTAAATAGAAGCAGTTGAAAGGACTCCTGTCTCTGGCTCCCTAGCAATGCACTACAACTGCTAGTCTTTTTAAGTGCTTCTATTTAAAGGGCAGGCGCCTTCCGTCTCATGTTCCCCGGGGCTGCCAGGCAATGCTGCCTGACAGGTGCAGGGAAGGCACCAGCACTTTAAATAAAAGCACTTAAAAGGGCTCGCAGCTCCCAGAGTCTCTAGCGTGTTGCTAGGGAGTCAGAGATGTGAGCCCTTTCAACTGCTTCTATTTAAGGGGCTCTCCTGCTGGGTGGCTGCATTGCCTGGCAGCCACCCCGCAGGTGCAAGCCCTTTAAACAGAAGCAATTGAAAAGAGCTCACAGCTCTGCCTCACTGGCCTGGGAGCTGCCCAGTAGGCACGAGCCCTTTCAACTGCTTCTTTTCAAAGGGCTTGTGCCTGCTGGGTGGCTGCCAGACAACGTTAGCAGTGGGGGCCAGGAGCTGCGAGCCTTGTGATATGAGATCTAAGCCTCCACCCCAGACAATTCTGGGAGGAGGCTAGCCCCTGGCACCCTCCCCTCTGCTCCAGGTCTTTTCCATTGGCCAGAAGTCAGAGGACAGGAACCTCAGGCCAAGCAAAGCTCCCAGCAGGGTAGCTCTCAACCCCGCCCCTTCTGCCTGAGGCCCCGCCCCTTCTGGGTCAGCCTGTGGCCACTTTGGAAATTTGTGAAGTGGGCCCCCTTCAAAAATTATTGCTCACCCCTGGTCTAGATCAGTGCACTCCTGGTCTAGATCAGTGGTGCTCACATTTTTTCATTCATGACTCCCAGAGCCAGGAAAATGTTTGTTGAGGAAAAAAAAACCCCGGCAAGATTTTGTTGCGGCCCCTTGGGGGTCACGACCCACGGGTTTCACACCGCTGGTCTAGATCATCCCTGATAGATTTCTACCCAACCTGCTCTTCCACAACCTCCCTAGGCAATGTATTCCAGTGTTTAACCACCCTGACAAGAAGTTTTTCTTAATGTCCAACCTAAACATCCCTTGCTGCAATTTAAGCTCATTGTTTCTTATCCTACCATCAGAGATCAAGGAGAATATTTTTTCTCTCTCATCCTTGAAACACCCTTTTAGATACTTGAAAAGTGCTACCATGTCCCCTCTCAGTCTTCTCCTTTCTAAACTACACAAGCCCAATATTTCAGTCTTCCCTCAAAGGTCATATTTTCTAGACCTTTCATCATTTTTGTTGCTCTTCTCTTCTCTGGACCTTCTCCAATTTCAACACATCTGAAATGTGGTGTCCAGAATTGGACACAATACTCCAACTGGGACCTAATAAGTGCAGAGTAGAGTGGAAGAATGACTTCTCATGTCTTGCTCACAACACTTCTGTTAATGCAACCCAGAATCATGTTTTCTTTTTTTTACAACAGTGTCACACTGATTCATATTTAGCTTGTGGTCCACTATGACCTCTAGACCCTTTTCTGAATTACTCCTTCCTAGACAGTCACTTCCCATTCTGTATGTGTAAAACTGATTGTTCCTTCCTAAAAGGGAGTACTTTTAAACTGCATCCTATTTACCTCAGACTATTTCTCTAGTTTGTCCAGATCATTTTGAATTATGACCCTGTACTCCAAAGCACCTGCAACCCCTCCCAGCTTGGTATCATCCTCAACTTAATAAATGTACTCTCTATGTGAATATCTAAATTGTTGATGAAGATACTGAACAGAACCGGTCTCAGAACAGACCCTTGCTGAATCCCACTTGTTATGCCAGGGGACTGCTGATACAGAAGATTGAGAGGGAGCGCAAGTGATCCTGCTGTTGAACAGGCCATTAGGTGAGTGTACTAGCTTTGGTGTGAATGAGTTTGCTCACCTGTTTGTTTGCATTTTTTTTCCTGTTTCATGTGATTTCAGTTACTTTGGCAGTTGGGATTGAGTGTCTGCTAGTGTTTGATCTTTTGTTCCCTTGATCAGCCTCACTCAGCCTTGTGATCAACCTCCCCTTTTGTGGCTAACGAGGGGGTAGGCCTGACCTAGGGGAGCAGGTTTTAAAAGCCAGAGGCAGAGTGACCAGGGGAGCAAAATGGATAAGGGGATGCAGAAAGGGGAATGTGAGAGTGAATGCAAGAGACCTAGCTGCTGAACAAGCTACTAAGTGAGTGTTCTAGCTTTGGCATGAGTGAGTTTGCTCATAGTATTAATACTGATCTCTAATGTTTGGAATCTGCAGGCTGTATGCATGGATAACTCATTGGTGGAATCTTGGCCACACTGAAGTCATGGGGAATTTTGCCATTGACTTCAGTTAGGGTAGGATTTCATTCATAACCAATATTATTCCCTATAATTATAACCCAGGCAACTACAGATCAGTCAGTGTAACTTCTGTGCCAGGGAAGATAATGGAGCAAGTAATTAAGGAATTCATCTGCAAACATCTGGAAGATAATAA
Source organism: Pelodiscus sinensis (assembly GCF_052426305.1). Classification (NCBI taxonomy): domain Eukaryota; kingdom Metazoa; phylum Chordata; order Testudines; family Trionychidae; genus Pelodiscus; species Pelodiscus sinensis. The sequence continues at coordinate 204,129,183 of NC_143053.1, forward strand.
GGTGATTAACAGTTGGTATGGATTTGTAAAGAACAAAGCATGTCAAACCAATCTGATAGCTTTCTTTGATAGGATATCCAGCCTTGTGGATAAGGTGGAAGTAATGGATATGGTATACGAATACCTAGACTTTAGTAAAGCATTTGATACAGTCTTGCATGACCTTTTGATCAATAAACTAGGCAAATATAGCCTAGATTGGGATACTGTAAGGTGGGTGCATAGCTGGCTGGATAACTGTTCTCTGAGAGTAGCTATTAATGGTTCAGACTCATGCTGGAAGGGCATAACAAGTGGGATTCCACAGAGGTCTGTTTTGGGACTGGGTCTTTTCAGTATCTACATCAATTTAGATATTGGCATAGAGAGTATATGTTATCATATATTTATCAATTCAAACTACATGAAGCATTTTGATAGGCAGGAATCTAAGTATAAGAATGATGTTAATGTCATGTCTTTCAGAGGTGATTTTTGTGGTTAAGGAACTGGACTGGACCTCATGAGATCTGGGTACAATTTTGCTTTAATCATAGATTTTCTGTGTAAGTTGAGCAAATCATTTAAGCTGTGCTTCAGAAGTCCTGCAGCTGTAAAATGGGGAGGAGGGGAACATTATCTGTTTCTTTTTCTTTATTGTCTGTCTTGTCTATTGATAATGTAAGATTAAGCAGACTGTAGAGTGTTAGGGTACGTCTAGACTACATGCCTCTGTCGCCAGAGGCATGTAGATTAGGCTACCAGGCATAGGAAAATGAAGCGGCGATTTAAATAATCACCGCTTCATTTAAATTTACATGGCTGCCGCGCTGAGCCGACAAAGAGCTGATCATCTGTTTGTCGGCTCAGCGCGGTAGTCTGGACGTGCGGGTGTCGACATCAAAGGCATTTGTCGACCACCCAGGAATACCTCATCCCAGAAGGCATACCTGGGTGGTCGACAAATGCCTTTGATGTCGACACCCGCACGTCCAGACTACCGCGCTGAGCCGACAAACAGATGATCAGCTGTTTGTCGGCTCAGCGCGGCAGCCATGTAAATTTAAATGAAGCGGCGATTATTTAAATCGCCGCTTCATTTTCCTATGCCTGGTAGCCTAGTCTACATGCCTCTGGCGACAGAGGCATGTAGTCTAGACATACCCTAAGATTGTACAGTGCCTAGCACAATGAGTTCTTTGGACTTTTGTTGGGGCCTTTATGAAGTACTGAAATACTACTCCTACTTCTACTAACTATAACATAAATACATATGGGCTGCGTCTAGACTGGCAAGTTTTTCTGCAAAAGCAACCGCTTGATTTTGCGCAAAAGCACTGACGTTCTACTATCCGAAATCAGTGCTTCTTGCGCAAATGCTTTGATGCTCCCGTTCGGGCAAAAGCCCTTTTCCGGAAATGTTTTTGCGCAAGAGGGCCATTGTAGACAGCTAAAAACTGTTTTGCGCAAAAAAGCCCCAATGGTGAAAATGGCGATCGGGGCTTTCTTGCACAAAACCGCGTCTAGATTGGCACGGACGCTTTTCTGCAAAAAGTGCTTTTGCAGAAAAGCGTCCGTGCCAATCTAGACGCTCTTTTCCGCAAATGCTTTTAACGGAAAAACTTTTCTGTTAAAAGCATTTGCGGAAAGTCATGCCAGTCTAGATGTAGCCAGTGTGTATTCCCCTTAGGTGTGTGCACACCCAGCGTCTACACTGCAACAATATTTCCAAATGACTAGCACTATTCCGAAATAACTTAGTCCACAGCAGACAGTTACTTTGAAATAGCGTCAAAACACTGTCAAGATGGAGGACTTCTTACTCCAATTCCTGTAACCCTCATTGTACAAGGAATAAGGGAAGTCGGAGGAAGAATGCTCTATTTCGAAATAAGTGTTGTTTAGATGCTCCCTATTTTGAAATAAGCTACACGATGACATAGCTCAATTTACATAGATTATTTTGAGTTAAGCCCTGCCGTGTAGACATACCCTATGATGGTGTGTATCTCAACCCTCCGGGGACACATGTTCATTCCTGACTCAGTAAACAGCGCCACTTATTAAATAACCATCACCACATTTAGTGGGACTTTGTTCTTCTCTGAGCTGTCCCATTCAAATTCAAATATGGTCTGACACTGATTAACTTCTGCAATGTAGTGGTTGTTAATTTTGGTTTTGCTAAAAAGGAAAAGATAGAGAACTAGCCAAAAGAAATAGTGCCAAAGTCATGGAAATAAAATGTTTAAACAATTCAATTTCACAGGTATAACTTTGTAACCAGCATAGACTTTATCTGTCTCTCTCTTGAAAATAACAGAACAGAAAGAATAGTCCCAAAATAGATTTGGAATCTATAGCTACTTCTCCAAAACCAGCTTCTGAGTGCTTTTAAATGTTTTTAATAAGGTCCCCTACTTAAACAAAAAGTTCAGAATAGCATGCAGTAGCCATATGACTTGCTTAGTCAATCACAGCCTAGGATATTTTAAATTCATTTTACAATTGTGTCTCAACAACTACCTGGAGAATATGGAGTTTCATAACCAGTAGGAATTATTCAATATCCTCCTCTTCAGAGGACTAACAATTTCAAAGACTTCAAAAGAGTGATATAGACATTGAAAGAAGGTCTTTGGTGGTGCTAAAACTGGAAATTGTATAGAAATAAAGCACTCTTTTTTGATCTACCTGAACAATGGACTCCCCCAAAATATCTTCCCCAATTTTCAAGTTTTGTGCATAACCAAAACCTGTCTTTCTCTTTTACCTCATTGAATTATATATTCTATTCTAATCAACAAATGTCACTTTCTGACTAACGCTGTGGGTATGTAGTTGGTTCTGCTAGCGGGAAAGCTTTTCTAGATGTGGTTACTTTTTATTTTTACATTTTGGACCCGTTCCTTGCCACACTTATGCAGTAACACAAGGTTTTAGTGATGATAGTGAGAATAAGGTACTTTTCCCACAATCCTTAAGACTCCTGCAGAGTGGGGAAACACAAACCTGCTCTTCATGGGGCCAAGATCTTCATCTAGTATAAATTATTGCAGTTCCACTGAAGCCAATGGACTATACTGAATTATACCAGTTGAGGATCTGGCCAACTTTGTGTCCAAGGCAGCACATATCTAGCCATCAGCTGGAGACCTCCAAAAGCAACGGGTTAATTCCCGTCCCTCATACACTGGCTCGCAGGGCAAGTTCTACAATAGAGGAATGCACTTTGCACTGTGATACAATATAGAAATGACCATATCTTTATCTGCTCCCCACATACTAGGCAAGCAGAATGTCTCCAGCCACAGATGTGGGACCCTTAATGCACCAGCTACTAGTATAATGGCTAGTACCATTTAATTGTGCCTTCAAATTGTGGGTTGTTGTTGTTGTTGTTGTTTTTCACTAACTACTGGTGTGCAGTGCATATGCACTGATAGCAACATCATAACTTGCTTTCCATGCCAACTTTCAGGAAGGAAGAGCAGGACTTCCCCCCACCCCATTGCAAGTTTCACTCAGGATAACCTCATAGCCTGGCCTGTTGAATTTGACCAGCAAACATTACACAATTATACATTTTTTTTTTCAGAAACACGGGCAAAGAAATAATAGAGACTTGGTTTTTTACACCTGTTCCGAGGAAATGGAATGCTAACAACTTAAACTATAAACTTTCGGCAAGGAACCAGTCTCTCCCAGACAACTGGGATTGATGCACAGAATGCCTTCCAGAAAAATAAATTTTTTAAACAGAATTTGCTAGCTTCTCTGCCACCAGAGAGGTAGCTCTAGGCTTATGCATCATGTTGCAGCTACTTCCCTCTCCAACCCAGTAACAAACGCCTTTGGGAAGTTCTAAGCAAAAGTGATCTCATTCAAAAAAATGCTAGTGTGTGAACGTGGGTTTTTGGGGTTTTTTTTTGAGACTTGCTATCAATTTGAAAGGATGGTAACCCCTAGAGTAAACACTTATCTGTAAAACAGAGATTGTGCGCTTAATAACATTTAATATTTTGGCATCTCAAACCTCCTGTGTAGATGAGCCTGGGATAGTGGTGTTTATTTTTTTTCTACATGTGAAAGTTCATTCTCAGTATCAAGTTTGTTTGGTCCACTAACTTTGTTAACCTTTGCATTTATTTCTGTATTTGATGGCCTTTCATGAGTAGCCACTTTAGTAGCTAGGATAAAAATGGTTACATCAGGGTTAAAGGTCATAGCCATTATGGGATTTCAACTTAAAACAGTCGGGATCACAGAATGTTTGTGATTAATTATTTTCTTTCTGAGAGTTTCTATGCAGCAGATTATTATGGTAATATATAAACCATCTGGGTAACCTTTAATATCTACCTAGTTTCTTGATTAAATAATAATCACAACTTTGTGAAAAATAGTTACATTCCTAACTAGAAACTACAGGAGCTATAGTACCTTTCATTCATCAGTCACTGATGTGTCTATGGAATTTCAATTAAATATAAATGGTCCAAAATCAACCTTAAGTGCAAATATATTTATTAAAAGAAGCACAATACTTCCCAATGCCATGCCAAGTCAAGAGTTTTATAATTTATAAAAGTATAGTTTTAGCCTTTCTTTCATTTTTTTTTCTAATGCACATGTTCATGAAATTCTGGACATGAATGGAATTTGTTATGCATCACTGTCAAATGTATTTGTACTGAAGTCAAAACATCAGATAACATTTTCAAAGACTAATAAAATGATATAAAATGATATTTATATCTTAAAAATACATTCCTAATCACACAGTTGAGATTCATAGTGCACAGGAGATACTGAAATCATTGCTTAGAAACAGTATTTGCTGACTTCACCAGGGTAACAGTTTAATCCTTAAAGTAATCAACTTTCACCCTCTTCTTTGGGTCTTTTGACTTTTAAGTTCTCACTAGTCTCTCTGAGAAAAAAACAGTGCTAGGAGACAGCTATTATTCTCCTCCATGGGATAGTCCACTTCATTCAGACAAGTAATATCATCTTCTGTTTACACTCATCTGAAGAAAGTGCCCAGGGTCACCCTCTCCACTCTGATGTTTTACCAAAGCAAAAGGAAAGACTTTGCTGCAAGAAACAACAGAGTTTCAAAACCAGAATAACCTGGGAAGCAGACACTGCATGCCAATTTATTTTTGCACTTGATCCTTTTTGGAAAAAAAAATCCCAATGTCATGTCCCCAAAGCTATTCACATAAGCTGAAGCACTATAACAGAGAACAGCATTGGACAGTATTTCCTTTTCTTTCTCTTCAAAGGCATCCTCAGCTGGTTTAAATTCCATTTAACACACCTTAGCATTTTCGCTTGAGTAACAATGGATCAGATTTAGCATGTGTGTATTAATATTTTTTCTGAGAAATCACCAAAGCAATTCAGAATACAAATATTTTTCCTTGGCGTAATTCTAGCAGGATGGCAACCAAATGGTAGGCATAAATCACAATATGTGCACCACACAAGTCCTCATAATTTAATCATTTAGCCCTAAATCTACAAGCTACATCTGTGATTCATGCCAGCTGAGAATTTGGCCAAGTGAGCAGTGTGTAAAACACTTCATACCAAAAACTCCTCATGCAGTGCCTCCTTCCATGCATGGGAATAGGAGATTATAGGGAGATTACCTAATGATAATTATTCATGATGTAAAAATCGTAGCACTCTTCAAATATTTGATAAATAAAACCCACCACCTCTGAGGAAAAAATGCACATTGAGCTTCATGTGGCCTTGACTGACTTTTCTATTGTGCTCAATTTCTCCTGAGTGGTGTGGTCACTTGAAATAAGCAGGGAACTAGCTGCTGGTGCCAGCGACTTGTAATGAGACCTCTGGAAACAAGAAAGACTAACAGTGTGGTTACAAACCTCTAGGTACATGGCTGGCCCTGAAAGGTATATTGAGGAGCAAATACTTCAGCACAAAAGCCCTCAGTAATTTAATCACTGGCCCTAAAATGATTGCCTGCCTGAGAATTGACTAAAAAGTTTCCAAAATGTGTGTCTAAAAGATCACCTTACTAGCTGCTTGCTCCAGCTATGACCAACATGGCTATAAGTGGGAAATAGTTTCAGAAATAAAGCAGCATTGCTCCTGACACCTTCTTTTTCATTAATTCTGGTGCAGTAGAAACCTTGAAAATAAGTACCGAGAGCTCTCTTCTTCCTGGCAACTGTAAATCCCTATTGGACATAGACTGCAGCTAGTTCTGCGCTGAAAACATTCCAAAAAAGACATCCAAAAAGGCAACATCCTCCTTTAGCTACTTTATTATCCTAATGACAGGATGTGGCTTCTTAACCTGGCTATGTGGGTGCCCCTTGCTACGTGGCCCAAATATCTTCACTTCTTGGTTGAATAATGCAGAACATAGAAGCAGGTTATATAACTATTTAGACTCAGGTACGGGATATACACAGCAGTCAGATGGGGCAGCATGCAGTTTCTTTAGGATCACACCTAAAGGGGAAGCCCATGTGGGCTCCACTGATGTTGATTTAATGGGACCACTATTCTCCAGCTACTTCTCTAACTTGTTGTTAAACATCTGATTTCACGCAAGTGCTGGCCTCCGCTCCCTAGCTGCCTGTTTCGTACTCAAGAGGTGGTAATGTTTCCCCAGCTCCTTAAATCACAATTGCACTTTCACCTATTAAGATATTTTCACAGGAGGTCTTTGCTCTGCAATTTTGTGTGTTCTTGATAGCACATAAGACCTAGTTTTTCTTTGAGTTGATGCAGACGTGTATTCCCCTTAGGTCGATGCACCACCAGCCTGCCAGAGCCTGAGCTTTTTGCCTAGAAGTACTCATATAAGGTGGCTGTGAGCCCACCCAACTATCTAAGGTAGGCTCTCTGACCCCCACCCTCCTTAGTTCTTTTTGCTGCCCATGGCTAGAGTTAGAGCTCCATGTGGTGTAGTCTCTCAACCTCACGTTTTGTCTTACTCTGCTTCAGTCTATAGTGTTAGGTAATGTTAGTAATTAGTGTTATTTGACAGTGTTTTATGGTGATGCCCCCTCATGTAATGGGGTGATCCCTAGCAGTGACCCCCTCGTGCACTGTTTGCTTTGTCTCAGCAAGGCTCACCCGTTCAATTTGCTAAAAAGCAGACTCATGTGGTGCAGAAGATCTGCATGAAGCAGCACCTGCTTGAGCAGGCCATGTGGTCTGGCTCATTGCTGAGACCCTTCTCTGGCAAAAGAACACCCTCAGGTTTGGCACCGCTGCCTTTTATTCCAGGGCAGGCACCGCATTGAAGACACAGAAGAGCCGTTCTCTATCATTTGTGTTGAGGAATTGGTCTCTCAAGTTCTATCAGCACCGCTCCAGATCGCAGGGTGACTCCTTTGCCTCCCTCAGAAAAAGCACAGATGAGCACAGGACCAGTTCCAACATACCAAGTAGGAAGGGCAGACATCCCATTCTGTTGACTCCAGTTCCAGCATCTAGGCCTCCACCAGGTTCAATAGCAATGAAGAAGCAAGATTCCAATACTGACTTTGTCCGAGTCTATGGCATATAGGCCACAGCAGACCTCCTCTAATCCCCTCATAACCTCACCATTGTTCCAAGACTTTTCTTGAGTAGGGATGGAGCTGGTACTGGAGTGCAGGGCACCTCTTCAGCCCACCTGCATTCAATGACAGAAGTGCTCTCAGTCTACACTGCTCCTTCTTGCTCAAAAACCCCCCTTGCACAAGGGCCGTTCTGCCTGAAAAGATGCCAGATATCTCTTGCCACCTTCAACATTGGCTCATTCAGGACACTTAGTACTACTGCTTTCACGAGCACTGATGTTGCTTATGGCCTATATTTCTGCTTTTGTTGTTATTGTGACTAACAAATTATAATTAACATTTTGTATTGTGATAGAAAACATCGACCTGGTCCATGCGTCATTGTTCCAGGCACTGTAAAACCAGGTGATAATTGATAGTTCCTGGTCTTAAACAGCTTACAAGCTAAAAGATAACATAATGGGTTAAACAAGTGGAGGCAGGGCACACATAAGGGCTATGTCTACATCGCGCATTCTTGCGCAATATGATATGAAAATGAGGCATGGTGATGAATATTGTTGCACCCCATTTACATACTTAATGAGCCACCATTTTTGCGCAAGGGGCTTTTGTACAAGAAGGAGCAGTCTACAGTGCTCCTTCTTGTGCAAAAAACCCCTCTTGCACAAGGCTGTTCTGCCGCTTATTTTCAGAGAGGGGTTTTGCGGAAGAAGGAGCAGTGTAGACTCCTCTTCCCTGCGCAAGAGCCCCTTGAGCAAAAATGGCCACTCATTGGGTATGCAAATGAGGTGTCAGAATTCATTGATATACCTCATTTGCATATCTTGTGCAAGAATGCACAATGTAGATGTAGCCCCATAGTTAAGGTTACATAACATTTTCCATTTTAAGACCTTTTTTCAATGCTTACAATGTGCCAAACTTTGAATCTAACATTTCCCATGTTTGTTTCTGCCTCATGCTGAATGTTTTTGGAAAGATTAATCTAAAACAATTCAGTCATTTTTTGAGAATTAAGTTAGGAAAAATAAATAAATCACTACGTTAACAATTCTTGTGATTGCTTTAGTATCTACAGTGTTTTGGAGCATGCACTTGAATTTTCCAGCGTGAAACACTGGGTTCACATAGGTAACTTACATTGTCTCTGTGGAAATCCAACCCTCTTTGGCTGAATTAGAAGACATTGAATACTGCAAGCTACCAGCAAAAGATTCCATCAGCATCCCAGTCCTACAGAACTCTGGGCATACCACAATGAGTATGCCTGAGGAGAACAGAGCTCTGTGCCAAGCATATTGATTATGTGAATCTGATATTTCTTGAGAGCAATCCTATTTATTTACAAAGAATGTGCATGAATGTGCAAGAATGTCCCATTTCCTTGAATTCAGTGGGGAAAAACCCCCCAGCAGGAAGCAGTTTCTATGCTCAGAAATGCATGTCTGTCTTTCCAGAGAGCACGGTGTCCAAAATGAAACATTGCTTCTTTGCTTCCTCTAATGGCTACTTTTCTTACTCTCTGTCTCTCTCATACAACAAGCAAGCAACCCCATAACTCAGGGCTACTCAACACGTGGCCCATGGGCTGCACATGGCCCATAGGCTGCATGTGGCCCACAACCTGTTTGTTTGTGGCCCACAGTGTGGTTTGGTTTATGCAGGACTCAACACATGGCCTGGAGATGGGATCCTTTGAACATGGCCTCCAGTGGGAACACGCTCCACAACAGTGAGGCATCTCCCAGGCAGGGTGAGCATTGAAAGATGCAAGCGGATGGGCTAACTGGAACAGGCGGGTACAGGGAGTCAGCATTTCTAGCCTCCACGGGGGAAGTGCTGGGAGCACTGAGGCATTGTGGAAAGTGCTGGCTGCTTAGCCTTGTGGGCAGAGCCTGAGAGGTGCTGACTGACTCACACTGGCCACATTTGGATCCGGTGCTGCCACTTAAGGCTTGATCTTTGTATTCATGCCCATCAGTGTGAAATAAGCTATGTGCATACATATTTGCCTATATATTCAACCACACTTAATTTGCGGCCCTCGACATATGCTGTGGGTATCATTGTGGCCCCCGGAGCTTCCAAAGTTGAATAACCCTCCCTAAGTCCTACATTTTACTGTTAGTCCTAGGAAAACACCTCAGTCCCCATGGTTTAGTTTCTGATCAGCCTTGCTATTGAGCCCATTGCTTTGGGCAGTGACTTCTTGTTTATAACTATCACTATATAGGGGTTGAATTGCTCCTTACATTTAGTCTGTAAATAAGGTGCTTGACACATACATCAGTTTTAATAGAGTCTGTGATAGTCTATAGACCAAAGACTCATTTGACAATTATCAACACTTTCCAACATGATTTGTTTTTTCCTACTTGGGAGCACTATGACGAGAAGAGGCTTCCTGGTCCTTCTCCCCTACCAATGTAGAGCAGGCATAACAAAAAGAAGTGATAAGATGGAAGGGAAATTCATAGTTCCCTATTGAGCTACAGGAGGTGGTCAGTTTGTTTTGTAAGGTTTATTCCTTAGTAGTTGGACACCAAAAGTATAAAACTTATTATTTCCCCTTTTAATCAATGGCATTTTCCATATATTCACAAGTATGTCCATTTTATCTGATGCTGTGGCACTCATTCAATGATAGTCTCTGTTCTAAAGAAAAGGGTCATTTCTATTTCAAGTTCCTATAGCAATGTGGTCTCCATCCCATGAGGAAATAACATTTGTGCTTTAGTGAATGAGACTACTCTAAGGGGCACCAGAACTTCCCACTCCATTAGGATTTTCTCTCAGTCTAATTTCCCAATCACAGCAAAAAAAGCAGTGTTTAAACTAACACTATAAATAGTCATCTGTCTCTAGCAGAAATATTTGGTTCCTGGCCTGCATATATTATTTGGCATTTGAGTGCAAGGACTGAAGAACAAATACCTTCAGTAAATCTGTTATAAATCTTTGTAAGAGCCAGACCATCCTTGTGGCCATGCGGTCATATTTTAGGTTGATTTCTAGACCCAGTAAAAGTACAGGGACTGTGGGGCTAGAGAGTTTGTGGAACTGGTCCACTAACTGCTATGCAAGTGCTTCTCACTCAACAGCATCGCAGCTTTCTCATATACAGTCCCTGAATACGGAAACATCAAACAAAAAACTCAAGTGATGAGCCACAGCTTAAATAACTTAAGAAATCTTCTGCTTTCAACTTAAAAGGATCATTTAAAGCACTTTAAAGATTAAGCCTAATTCATTTACTTTATATAAAGAAAATGTCTTCGGAGATTTACTTTCCAGCTGTGTGTGCTAAGAAACAGAAAAGCAGGCTCAGTCCCTCCAGGACTGTGTTTTAGGAGACATTAAAAATGTATTAATTAATGTTCTACCCAGCAGCCTGATAACATTATTCTCACTTAGATTCCCAAACACAGTGGTAACTGATTGGAGTGGCAGCTCTCCGAGCACGGCTAGAAGCTACTAAACTACAACAGGTCAGCTTTCGGTTCTGGGAAGATTTCTAGTGGGAGTTCATCTTAATGACCACATTGATTCTAGCAAACCAGGCTTTATAATAGTTGGGTGTCAAAAAAAAAAAAAGATGAGCTGTTATCTTTCACTTTAATATTCATGATTAATTATATGGTAAACAATAAATATTTTATTTATTTTGGATGTTTGCTACATTTTCAAATATATTGATTTCAATTAGAACACAGAATACTAAGTATACAGTGATCACTTTATTTTTATTACAAATTTTTGCATGGTAAATAAAAAGGAACAATAAATTTCAATTCACCCAATACAAGTATTGTAGTGTAATTTTTTTATTATGAAAATTGAACTTGCAAATGTAGAATTATGGACAAAAACTACCTGCACTCAAAAATAAAACAATGTAAAACTCTAGAATCTATAAGTCCAATTAGTCCTATTTTTTTTCTTCAGCCAATCACTCAGACAAGCAGGTTGGGTTACAATTTGCAGGACATAATGCTGCCCACTTCTTGTTTACAATGTCACCTGAAAGTGAGAACTGGCATTCACATGGCTCTGTGGTAGCTAGCGTGGCAAGACATTTAAATGCCAGATTTGCTAAAGATTAATGTGTCCCTGCATGCTTTAACAACTATTCCAGAGGACATAAGATGCTGATGGTGGGTTCCGCTCAATAACAATCCAAAGCAGAGCAGAACAAAGTTCTGCTATTAATTTTCATCATCAGAGTCAGATGCCACCAACAGAAGGCTGATTTTCTTTTTTTGGTGAAAATATATATTCCACATCAGAGGGTTGCTCTTTTAAGATTTCTGAAAGCATGTTCCACCCTTATCCCTCTCAGATTTTGGATTGCTCTTCAGAGTCTTAAACTTTGGGTCAAGTGCTGAAGCTATTTCTAGAAATCTTACCTTGACCAGTTTTGCATTTTGTCAAATCTGTAGTGAAAGTTTTCTTAAAATGAACATGTGCTGGGTCCTTATCTGAGACTTCTATCACAAGAAATGCGAGGTAGAATGTGAGTAAAACTGAACAGGACACATACAATTCTCCTCTAAGGAGGTCAGTCACTAATTTGATTAACATGTTATTTTAAAAAAGCGTCATCAGCATGGCAAAATGTCCTCTGGAATGGTGGATGAAGTATGAAGGGCCTTAGGAATGTGTAACATAATGCCATGAAAATACCCTGCAACACCAGCTCCAAAAGTTCCATGCAAACACCTGTTCTCACTTTTATAGGACATTGTAAATAAGAAATAGGCAGCATTATCTCTCATAAATTCAACAAACTGTTTGCCTTAGTGATACACTGAACACAAAGTAGGACAGAGTGGATTTATAGGCTCTAAAGTTTGACATTGTTTTATTTGAGTGCAGTTATGTAATATTTAAAAAAACCCTACATTTGCAAGTTGAAATCCAAAATATTTAATACATTTCAATTGGTATTTTGTGGTTTAACAGTACAATTAATCAGAATTTTTAACTCACATGATTAATTTTAAAAAATTGTAACTGAGATTAATCGACAGCCCTGTTACAAATAAAATTACTTGTTGAAATGTAACCATTTAAAACATAATGAAAATGCTTGTAAATTTCAATTTTTGCCATGCAAATCACAATGTGACAGCTAGAAAGTTCTCCCAACTTAGAACCTGTAAAGTTATGTCAGATCCTACATACAAACAATGTACCTTGGCTTAGCACATTAGTTCAGCTGGGAGAGCCACATAAGAGCTAATCAAACTATATAACATTAGGTAATAGGTACATAATTATAGAATAACTCTTTACCAAACTTTCAAGCAATAAACACCTATTTCCAGTTGGGAACACTGGTTGTAGCGCAGAGTGAAGTTTTGCCTTCTGAAATAACCAAGCAAACCAGTACAGCATGAATATGGATAACTCCTGGGAAAACTCAGAAGCTGACACATCTGGCTCTGTACACTGGTAGGAACTCACTTAACAGGAAATCAAATGCCCCTTTTCTAAAATGGCCACAAATGGGAAACCTGCCATTCAGATTAGCCAGTTATCAAAATGAAGGAACTCATTTCTCAGAGGGTGTGATGCACCTCTGAAATTATATATTTGAGTGGCCTCTCACTGTGTCTTATGGTGAAACTGTTGTGACTTCTCAGAGCTGTGGTCAAGATTTCACTTACCCAATCCTCGATTCTTTATCAATCTACAAGAGTGAGCATTCTTCTAAATAAAGTACAGTAACAATATTATTGTGTGAGGGCTTTACAGTTGAGTCAGAGGCTAATTAGTTCAATAACTACATAGGAAACCACCAGAAAAAAAGCCCCTGCTGCATTTTATAAGAAAACAAATAGTGCTGATGATTCATAGATATTGGTTAACATTGTTCCCTCTGAATCAGTATTTAGCCAATATTCTTATGTGTTGTCAATGAGACACTTTTATGGCTTGCTGCTGTCTTCCAGATGAGATGTAAAACTGAGATCCCAGCTAGTTAAGGCTTTAAAGATTTTGATACAGTTCATAAAACCAGGGCATGGAGAGTGGTTTCTTGTCCTAATTCCAATTCAGCTTATTATCTTATATTAGCCCTGCAATTTCAAATTGAAGTGTGTATATTTCGTCTCTTCCCATTCCAAATTCTTGTGCAGTGTTGCTGTGTGCTTTTAATTAGCTGTTTCTCTCTACTGTGGTGACCAGTGAAATGAATATTTGCTACTTATTTCACAGGGGTAATGTAAAAGGCCTATTTAATTACAGCCAATCATTCTCCGATGTTGCAATGATGCAGTAGCCAGGGACCATTCATAGTCCTTGTCCTCTTCTAATCACAGCAACTCCCACCTTAAAGATCCCCATATTCACAAGTCACATCACATGCAGAGAGGTCTGACCATGATCTGGCCACTCCTCCACAGCAAGTGGCAAAGATGGTCTGGCACAGAATGAGGAGTACAATGTTGGTGTTTTTCTGCTGCAACTTTCTTTGTACTTTTTTCCTCCCCATCCTGAGAGATGAAATATCCTTCCTGAACTAGCTGACTAGTTGTTGGGGGTCAAGCAAGCTGAGACCAGATACAGACCTATTGTCCAGCTGGCTTCCCTTTTAGACAGCTGGTAGGCTCAGCTGCACTGCCTTGGAACTGCCTGATTAATCACAGAGCCTGATTGGCTGCACGTTCAGCAGCCTGATCAGACAGAGAAAATGCTGACACCCTGCCCTTGTATTGGATTGATGACTGCCTTTCAGCCTGGAGCCAAAGATGACTAATGACAACCTGGAGCCAAGATCCTGTTCAGTCCTACGTATGGTCTTGCTGAATCACAACTCCAGGCTCCTCTCACTGACCTACTACAAAACTACAGAAAGGGGTTATCCATCCGTCCAGATTTTCAGAGGAATGGCAAAGGGAGAGGAAGACTCTTCTTTATAAATAAGGACAGCTACTTAAGACCCTGAATCAATTGTCTAGAATTCAACAAGAACTCAGAACTGCTATCCACTGCCTCTCATCCACAAATCTTAGATCAACTTGGCTCTGCTTGAGTGCTCATGAAACTAGACCTGGTGAGATACTCAAGTGCCCACGTCATTCTGTTCAATCCGTGCAGTGCCCCAGCAAGCTTTTATGACCTATTTAACGACATCTTCCAGGAAATGCTAGATTGATTTGTTATTACCTGGATGAGTGTCTTTTTTTCCTCTGAGAAGATGGCACTTCATGCCACGTATGCATTATCCTTAAAAAACTTCCACAGAACCATCTATATTCTAAGCTGGAGAAATATTAATTTGATGGGACAAAATGGAATTTCCCAGTTATATAATCTCTCATAATGAAAAACTTCCACACAGTGTGCAGCGGCGGTCAAAAAAGGCAAATAAGGATGCTAGGAATTATTAGGAAAGGGATAGAAAATAAGACACAGAATATCTTACTGCCCCTGTATAAAACTATGGTACGCCCACATCTTGAATACTGTGTACAGATGTGGTCTCCTCATCTCAAAAAAGATATTTTGGCCTTGGAAAGGGTTCAGAAAAGGGCAACTAAAATGATTAGGGGTTTGGAACGAGTCCCATATGAAGAGAGGTTAAAACAACGGGGATTTTTCAGCTTAGAAAAGAGGAGACTGAGGGGGGATATGATAGGGGTCTATAAAATAATGAGTGGCGTGGAGAGGGCAGATAAAGAAAAGTTATTTATTAGTTCCCATAATAGAAGAACTAGAGGACACCAAATGAAATTAATGGGTAGCAGGTTTAAAACTAATAAAAGAAAGTTCTTCTTCACACAGCGTGTAGTCAACCTGTGGAACTCCTTGCCAGAGGAGGCTGTGAAGGCTAGGACTATAACAGATTTTAAAGAGAAGCTAGATAATTTCATGGAGGTTAGGTCCATAAAAGGCTATTAGCCAGGGGATAGAAATGGTGTCCCTGGCCTCTGTTTGTCAGAAGCTGGAGAAGGATGGCAGGAGACAAATCGCTTGATCATTGTCTTCGGTCCACCCTCTCTGGGGCACCTGTCGGCAGACAGGCTACTGGGCTAGATGGACCTTTGGTCTGACCCAGTACAGCCGTTCTTATGTTCTTATAATGGATTAAGCATGGACCCGCATAAGATGACAGCCAATTTGGATTGTTTGGCACCAAAGGATGTCCAATGTTTCTTGGATATCACCACTTTCTTTAGGTAGTTTATTAAGGAATTCTTCAGTTTGGTCATCCCTCTTGCCTCCCAGATAAAGAAGGGAGTCCATTTTCTCGGGGCCCTGGTAACGCAGGCTGCCAGGGTTAGTCCCTGAAGGTATGTCTACACTACCCCGCTAGTTCGAACTAGCGGGGTAATGTAGGCATACCGCACTTGCAAATGAAGCCCGGGATTTGAATTTCCCAGGCTTCATTTGCATAAGCCGGCCGGCGCCATTTTTAAATGCCGGCTTGTTCGAACCCCGTGCCGCGCGGCTACACATGGAATGAGGCATACAGATAGTGCGGAATGGCTTGCTAGTTCGAACTATCTAGCCCGTGCCGCGTGTAGCCGCGCAGCACGGGGTTCGAACAAGCCGGCATTTAAAAATGGCGTCGGCTGGTTTATGCAAATGAAGCCCGGGAAATTCAAATCCCGGGCTTCATTTGCAAGTGCGGTATGCCTACATTACCACCCTAGTTCGAACTAGGGTGGTAGTGTAGACATACACTGGTGCACTGACATATGTTTTATTTGCCTGAGTGCCTGCTGGCTGTAGCTCAGAGTTCCTGGCCAATTAGTGCTGTGGGACCTGGTGGCCTGGTCTGCACTGTTTCCCCTAACCCCATTGGCCAGGAGCAGCAAATTGCAGCCCATGGGGACTGCAAGCGTCCATACCTGCAGACACTCAGGTAAATAAAGCCTCCACTGCTACACCTGATTAACTCTGTCCAGCCTGGGGGCCACATACTGCCCATTCCTGCATTAGATAATGCCAAATACTTCAATGTTCATGTCCCAGAATAGATTCTGTGTTGAAAGGGGCTAATTTACATGTCTAAAGGCCCACTAAGGCTTAAAGTCCTAAAACTGTCTCATGATGCTCCTCTTACAGAGCACTTTGACTACAAAACCCAGGGCCTTGAATCTAGAAACTTCTGGTCATCCACTCTATACAATTTTGTAGCATCTTTCATGAAGTCCTGTTCTTTCTGTGCTTTGCTCAAGGTCATTTGGCCTCCTCCATCCTTGCCCACTCCGCCTCCACCTTGGTTCACCATCTCTGCAAACTGGAGCATGCTACACTTCTTGCGGTGATTGATCATCTAACAAAAATGGCAAATCTTGTCCAACATCACACACTTCCCATCTTTTTGTCCATTTTCAAACCCCAAAACTGAAAACAATGGCAAACTTCTATTTTTTTCAGAAATTCTTTTTATTTTTATTTTTTGACCAGTTTTAATTTTTATGCTATCTGCAGAGCAGACACCTCCTCAGTTCAGAAAAAGCGCTATGCCCCAGATTCATGCTGCAACTTGTCAAAGAATTCATACTGTCCTTCATGTTGAATAAAATACATATATGTATTGTTTGTGCCATTTTTCCAGTGTTATAATCCCCCACCCCTAATATATCCATAATCTATGCTTCTTTCTTGAATTCCTCTTTCCATAATGGCCCATCCCCTCAAAGGTATACAGACGTCTAATTCCCATCTGGGCTCATGTACCTGCAACACCACCCACTGTATCAATGGACCAATTGCTTCTAACTCTAGGGCCTTCTCTGTGGCCTTTGGAGTAATGGGAAATATCTCAAAATATTTTCTACATTGGTGTTTTGATTTCTTTGCAAACCTAGTGGAATTGGAATAACATATTGCTCCATTTTTTGGCTTGATATGGCTCGTAATACTACAGGCAGTCCCCGAGTTACGCGGATCCGACTTATGTCGGATCCGCAGTTACGAACAGGGCCCTTCCTCTCCCTGGTCTCCAGCAGACCAGGGAGAGGAAGCAAAGCGGCGGAACATGCAGCCAGCTGACAGCCCAGACACGTCTGGGCTGTCAGCTGGCCGCGTGTTCCGCCGCTCTGCTCTGCTCTGCTCTGCTCTGCTCTGCTCCCCCTCCCCCTGGTCTGCAGACCAGGGGGAGGGGGAGCAGAGCAGAGCAAAGCCGCCCTCGGATAGCCACGGCATGTCTGGGCTGTCCCGTTGCCCGCGTGTTCCGCCGCTTTGCTCCCCGTCCCTCTGGTCTGCAGACCAGGGGGACGGGGAGCAAAGCAGAGCAAAGCCACGGAGCCCGAGGGCAGCAGGATAGCCACGGCGCGTCTGGGCTGTCCTGCTGCCGCCGTGCTCCGCGGCTTTGCTCCGGACGCCTGTGGTACAGCAGCTGGGGCGCTGCCGTTTGGTCCCATAGCGACGCTCTGGGCGCCACTGGACCAACCCAGCAGCACCCCAGCTGCTCTGCCCCAGGTGTCCCCAAGTCAGCAGCTGCTGAAAATGACCAGTGGCTGACTACAGGAAGCCCCTGCCCCGGGCTTCCTGGAATCAGCCGTTGATCAGTTTCAGCAGCAGCTGACTTGGGGATGCTTGGGGTTCTTAAGTTGAATCTGTATGTAAGTCAGAACTGGCATTCAGATTCAGCCACTGTTGAAACTGATCAGTTTCAGCAGCGGCTGAATCTGGACGCCAGTTCCGACTTACATACAGACTCAACTTAAGAACAAACCTACAGTCCCTATCTTGTACGTAACCCGGGGACTGCCTGTAAATAATGTTTACAAAAAAAAAATCAGGCAACAGGTCTGTCAGGCTATGTCTACACTGGTGGGTTGTTGCATCAGAAGTATGCAAATGAGGGTAAGTGTGGAATCTTGCCGAGCCTCATTTGCATACCTAATGAGCCGCCATTTTTGCGGAAGAGGCTCTTGTGCTAGAAGCAGCTGTCTACACTGCTCCTTCTTGCGCTAGAAAAACCCTCTTGCGCAATGCCGCTACGCTGATTATTTTCAGGAATAACGGCATTGCACAAGAGGGTTTTTCTTGCGCAAGAAGAGGCAGTGTAGACAGCTCCTTCTAGTGCAAGAGCCTCTTCCGCAAAAATGGCAGCTCATTAGGTATGCAAATGAGGCTCAGCGATATTCCATGCTTAGCCTCATTTGCATACTTCTGGTGCAACTACCCGCCAGTGTAGACATAGCCTTAGAGGAAATGGCCTAGTGCTTTTGTCAACTGCACAAGCACTGAGTTCAATCTGAGGCCAGGTCTATGCTTAGTGGAGACTGACTCTACTATGATGGATGCAACTGATATCAATTTAGTGGGTCTTATGAAGACCCACTATATCAATGGCAGAGTGGTCTCCGGTTGACTCTGATATGCCACTGAAATGAGAAGAGGAAGGTAAATTGGTGGGAGAGTGTCTGGGCCCTGGCAATGCAAGCGGCCAGGGTTGATCCCTGGTTCACTGTCAGATGTTTATTTACCTGAGCGTTTATAGGTATGGCTTGTAGTTCCTGTAGGTCACAGTTCCTGGCCCTATGCTGTGGGACTGTGGTGTAAACTCTTTGGTAATTCATCCTAACCATGTTGACTCCAGTTACTTTGTTCATGAACTAGAGCAAATAACTTAGGTTGACTAACTTCAGTAGTGTAGACAATTCCTGACTCTACTCTGACTAAACTAAGCGGTAGGATTGAACTGAGTGCTTGTGGAGTTCATGGAAATGCTGGCTCTTTTCCTCCAAAACACATGCCTAGTATACACTGGCATGCTCAGAGATTTAACATAGTCAGTGTTAGCCAGTCACACCCATTCAACTTTCTTATTTGCATATCCAATTCTATACTAATAACTGGGACAGGTAAATCTCCGTTAATGTACCTGGGGGAGTTACTGGGAATTAACAATATAGTATTAAAAACAGTTACATGCCAATCACTCTTGAGAGAGGCACGTTCTATAAAGTTGTATGTTTGAGTCTATAGGCTGCATGCCATCCTTACAGCTTCTAAATCCTATGAAAGCATACATTTCCTTGTGTTTCAGATTTTTTGTGTGAATCATGGGGTGGAGTCCAGAGCCTTTTGACCTGCAACAAAAATCACACATTTTAAACAAAAAACAAAATAAAACCCCACATGTATCAGTACAAAAGTTTCTTTGATGACAAAAATGGATTTTACCTCATTGAATTTGCAGGGGTTTTCGGCGCTGTATTTAGGGGATCAAATAACGCAGGTTGTATTAATGCCAGAAAAGCTAAGGACCCCATAAATTTTTATACAGGAAAATTCAGCTCCTTGCATGAAAGAATTGGAAAGATTATTTTTCTTTGTCAAGGAAGGCAGACTTTTTTTTTCTAGTTGAGGTTCTTTCAGTCAGTATGCTGTTATCCTTCACACAAAGCAGCATCAAAAGTTAGATTCAAAGAGAGGAAGCAGCGCAAGATAAATTACTGAAACTAAAACCTGCTACTGGAAAATGTGCTTTAAAAGTTTCCACAAGGCTGTAAAGTCTTTTTCCCTCCAATGGTGCTAGATTATAAAAAAATTCAATATGGACAGACCTGTCTAAAAATTAATCTGTTTCAGAGCTATTGCATACTGAGGAATTTTTATTGAACAGGTCACTCATTACATGCCTAAAGTTTCTTCTTTTAAAATTTCTATAAAGTTTAGAGCATAATAAAGAAAACTTTTATTTTTAGTTGTAATGTTTGTGGAAAAACATGTATTTATTATTGGTAAATTTTGCTTAATCCTTTTGATGTTTAAAAAATTCCAAATTATTTTTATATATATATATATATATGTTCTTTCAGCAAAGAGTTTTTGCTTAAAAGGAACACAGATAATCCATGGCTGAAAGTCATTCTAATGCTAATGTATCACTAAAGGGCATTGCCAAATTCTAACTCGTTATGGACCCACTAGCACTACAAATAAGCTATACTTGGAAGAATCATTCTATTCCTGTAGTGTAACGGTGTTAGTTATAGCTGTTGGTAATTTAATGGGATATCTCTTAAAAACACAGTTGTGGATAACTAAAAAGCACTAATTCTAGAACTGTATTTTTAATAGTGGAAACTGAATTGGAAAATGAGTTTTAAATGGCCATGGTTCACTTTGAATTGGAATCCACATTCTTTTAAATAAGTAGAGTGAAAATTAACTTCCTTCCCATTTCGATTGCCTCTTCCAGATTTTTCTGCTTTACAGCATACAATTTAATTTTTTTTTTAAAGCCAGATTGTTTATTTTTAAGAGTCTGTCCTGGCACTTTGTCTCACAATGTGCTAATTGCAATATCTTTGGCACACTACTTGCAGGGCTGGTCTCTTTTTGCCTGCTGCATCTGTGTTTACATATCTTCTGTGATCAGTCAGAGGCCTGCTCTGGGGCCTTTCAGCTCCTTTCAAGACTAGTCCTTGAGGAGTTTAACCAAACTCTTCGTCACTAAGATCAGTTACTCCCAAGAGTCTCTCCTGGTCAATTTCTACCTTCCACTGACATTTTGACATAAATAGGCAGGCAACTGCTCACCAGTCTGGAGATATGAGGTTTGAAAAAGCGTGAATTCAAATGGTTGTTGATAAATTGCTCTATAAGGCCTTCACTATTAATTTCTGTCAGTAGACAGTAAAATGGCAATGGCTGCTCAACATTGCTCCAAAAACAACACTTCCTGCTACAGAGTAAACCACGCTACACTGACAGATTGGAATTAATCTTGCTCAATTGGATATTGAGTGCTATCTAAAATTATACAGCTGGTGTTGAAGAGAGGTATTGTTCTCACTAATTTATGAAACTGAGCCCTAACTAAATACCCTAGAGCGGATCATCCCTCACAGATCTGCTTGCAGAATGGACCTTTCCTTTGTAATACCATATTCTCCCTTCTCTGGGTCCCACGGGGTGTTGTATGGTGGGGGGTTCCATGTAGGACTATGGGTGGAAAGTAGGCTGGATGTAAAAGGAGTAGGGAAGCCACAGCCAAGGGATAGGGAGCGCAAACATTCATGCATCATCCCTTTGCCACTTTGGGGTTTAATTGGAAAACAAGCTGAGGGCCACATTGTCTTTCATGTAAAACCCTGTTCACAGTGTGAAATTCCATATAAAATTGATGCTTGCTGGGTGGTCCATGTTCAGGGAGTTTCCCAGACTGAATTGGACACACATTATAAGGGGGTGTGCGGGGTGGGGGAGGGATGGAGCAGAGCCTCTGGGGTCAGAGCTGTAATGAAATTATAAGATCTCTGCAGGGACTGTCCTGGCTGCCCATGGGATCAGATGAGTTTTTGAACAGGCTCTGTGGCTTATTGCCTGGGGCAAAAACATTGTCCCATGTGACAGAATCTCCCTGAACATATTTCCTCCCCCGAGCCTCCTCTCGTTGATTGTACCAAAAGAAAATGTAAGATGGCCCGTAGTTCCGATATTATGTCTGGAAGTGTTTGGGACTAGGGTTGTGTGAGAGTCCAAAGTTATCACTGTGCTAGGGAAAGGCTTCTTAGCTAGAGTGAGAACTCAGGCTAGATGAGTCATTACAACAATAATCACTGTCCCCAAACTATTTATAAAACAGTTGGGTTTAAAAGAGTTAATAAGGGTCAAAGAAAAACTAATGGAGGTTTCTACTGGCTAGTGCAGAAAACACTGATCATCAGGATGTCTGGGTTTCATTTGTATTAACTTGGTTGGGTTTGAGGACAATCCTCTTATCTGTAAATTGTTTGAAATAAATTTACGTGGGTGTTATGATGTTTAATTAATGTGGAAGTGCTTTCTATCTTCAGGTGAAATGCACGTGATAATGGCAATTGCAAAGTGCAGTCTTAATATGCAGAGCCCATTCATCATCATTGCTCAAAGTGCACTATTAAGAGCCTCATGGCTCAGTACCACAAATCATTTTTATACAATAGACTCAGAATGAGGTCATAACTTGGGACGTGTGCCCATCCAAACTGTAGCACTGGGTGTTTTATGAGGGTGGTTTGTTCTCGCAAATCCCAATGGCTGTCTCTGTGTTGCTGAGTGTACAGGAAGCAGGATACCTTACTTTGTTGTAAAAGTATAACTTTGCACTGTGGGAATGGAAGGACTGAGATAGAAAGAGAGAGAAAACCAGTACTAAAGAGATGATGGAAGTTCAAAGGCTGTCTCCAAAACAGGCCAAGCTCTCTAGTGATTTCCTGTAAGCAGTTACAAATTCCCTTGGTACAGGGTCAAATCCAGGTGATGCAAGGCCAGAAATATAATGACTTGTAATGACTGTTTGATCAGAGTATATAAATTAATAGTTGCAAAATGAAATGGCAGCTGATAAAAACACCAGGCCATTTTCTCTTTGCAAGTCATTTTTTCAGTACACACATTGCTTAGCAGGGGTATACTAATTCCTTCAACAGTGCCATTTGGCAAAATCCAGTGACACCACATGAAAATCTACTAACATTCTTGTGAGACATAATTTTATGTATTTTCTGTGTACCTCTCCCTATATGTTTCACTATTAGAGACATTTGCAGGGAAACAGGATGTTTATAATTAAACACTTGAAAGCATTTTGGCTTGAGGTTATGTTCTTAATTTCTGAATGCAGTGATCACGATTGCATATGCAAATCAGGTGAGTCCACATGCAAATGGACAGTGTTGATTATTTGCCTGCACAATTACCCACACTTCACATAGAGTCATGGTAATTATCCATGCCATCTAGTCATATACAGTAAAATTCCATTAGTCCGGCATCCAATGCTCCAGGACTCCTGATGGTCTGGCACCATCAGGAACCCGGAAATGCTGGGGCAGCCGGACAGGCTTCCCCCATTCAGCTGCTGCTGAAACTGACCAGCAGCTGAATCGGGGAAGCCGGGAGCAGAGCAGCTGGGGTGCTGCCGGGTTGGTCTCATAGCGCTGCTCCTCGGAGCTGCGGGACCAACCCGGCAGCACCCCATCTGCTCTTGGGGACGGCGCTGCGGGACCAACCCAGCAGGACCCCAGCTTCTCTCCTCCAGGGGTCCCCGAGTCAGCCGCTGCTGAAACAGATCAGCGGCTGATTCCAGCTCTGCCCCGGGCTTCCTGGAATCAGCCGCTGATCTGTTTCAGCAGCAGCTGAATCGGGGACCCCTGGGGCAGAGCAGCTGGGGTTCTGCCAGGTTGGTGCTGCTCCGAGGGGCAGCGCTATGGGACCAACCGGGCAGTACCCCAGCTGCACTGTCCCAGGCACCCCCAAGAGCAGCTAGAGTGCTGCTGGGTTGGTGCCGTAGCGCCACACCTTGGCGCTGCGGGACCAACCCGGCAGCACCCCAGCTGCTCTATTGCAGGCATCCCCGATTCAGCTGCTGCTGAAACTGACCAGCAGCAGCTGAATCAGGGACGCCTGGGGCACAGCCGGACTATCGTAAGGGGGGGCTATGAGGAGTCTGGGGTGGCATCCCCTCCCACCCCACTCCCAACCCCTCATAGCCCCCCCTTCTGATAGTCTGGCATAGCTGATAATCCGGCACCCCCTGGGTCCTAAAGGTGCCGGATTATCGGAAGTTTACTGTAATTGTTCACACACATTTGCCAATGCTGTTGCATGCTTCAGTGATTTTAAATCCCGCCCTGAGAACTAATTTTTCACTGCTGCTTATTCTACACACAATTTTATACGTTCATATTTCTGATAAGAAAATAATGTGATGTCTGTTTATGCCTTCAGAGTTGTTTTCTGGGAGAGTTATGGTAAAATTACAAATAGAGTAATATGGACCAATCTCACCATACCCAGTAATTAGGTCACATGACTTTAAATGAACAGTGGGGGCAGACAAACTCTTAGGCTAAGGCTACACTGCTTCCCTCTTGCGGAAGAGAAAATGCAAAGGGAGCGCTCATTAGTATATGTCGCGCTCTCATTTGCATATCCTCTTCCGATCCTTTTTTGGAAGAGGTTTTTGCACACAAAAAAATGCAGAATAGACAGGGCCATTTTGCACAAAAAAACTCTCTTGCGCAAGAACCCTTATCCCTCAAAAAATGAGGTTTACAGGGTTCTTGTGCAAAAGGGGTTTTTTGCACAAAATGGCCCCATCTACACTGCAGTTTTTTGCATAAAAACCTCTTCCACAAAAAGGATCAGAAGAGGATTTGCAAATGAGAGTGCAACATATGCAAATGGAGCGCTCATTAGAATTTCCTCTTCCGCAAGAGGAGAGCAGTGTAGAAGTAGCATTAGCAATAAATACCTTAACTTCATATAAGGATCCGTAATAGTTTTTTTTTAAAAGCAAGCAAGAGATATGTAGAAAATATATAATTTGGATTCTTTTGAAATCAGGTTGCCTAATATAGAGCCTTAAGATCCTAGGCTGCAAAGGATTATTGCATGTTGAAACTTTCTAGGCCAACACTCTCTAGTCCGTGGTTTGGCATGATTTAATTTAGTTAGCCAGATGTCCGCTTATCATGTGTGTGGCCAAGTTTCTTACAGTCCCATAAAGTTTGTTTACAGCCACCAGTTCTGGCTCTCAGTGTTCTGTGCTATTGCTTAGCTCTAATTTACCCCTATATGTCGTCTAAGAGCCCAGAAAGCAGTGGAACTGTTGGTAATGCCGCTAGACAATATTGACCTCCCGTGGTCTGGCAAATTCTGTGGTTCAGCACCAGTCAGGTTTCGAGGGTGCTGGACTACAGAGGTTCAACCTGTATAAGTGGGAAGTTTTCTCCTGTGCATCAGCAGGTCTTTAAAGCATAGGTAACAGAAGTGAATAGTTGTCTGTGGAGTTGTTGTTGTAGCCGTGTTGATCTCAGAATATTAGACAGACGAAGTGGGTGAAGCAATATCACCCTTGGAAGATTGAAAGCTTCTCTCTTTTACCAACAGTTGATCCGATAAAAGATATTACTTCACCCACCTTGTCTCACTAAAAGTGAATAGTGTATTTTTTAAGGAACGTAAGTGAACTGACTGCATACTTGCACCTGTGCCTGCTGCTTGTAGCAATTTCCAGTGCCCCTAAAGGTCAGCCTTGAGTTTTATATCACTCCGGTCCAGAGGCTTTGATGGGGTAACTAGAAAGATTTCTGTAGTCAGGCAATGCAGCTGATACTTAGGGCTAGATTTTAGGAGACATGCATCTTTGAATCTGCAAAGCAGGCAAAGTGAAATGGTCTTTCATTGCTGAACTACTGTGGTCTACTGGACTGCATTAATAGGCAATGGTGATAAAGCAAATCTTTCAGACTGGCTGCATCTAATGGTAGCTAACACTAAGAACAAGAGAGACACGGGGGGTTGATATGAAACTCCAGAGAAGACATATGTCTCGCTGTTTATCCTTGCATCGCAAAGCTCTGGGAGAGAGCCAGATCAGGTTTCTTTCCTATATTCTACCTGACTTTGAAAGTAGAGCATTGCCTTTGAGTCCAAGAATTATATGGAAAAAGAGGCTTTCCTCACAAACAGGTGGAAGACTAACTTCTAGTTTTGAATATCTTGGTCTTAGAGAACAACATCAATTTAGCACATCATCATTTACTGCTTCATCTAAGGTAGGTGAGAATTAGGGGTGATTTTTTTTCCCCCACAGGACTGTCTTAAAATCCCATTTCCTTTGATAATCTGAAACAGCACTTCCTACAGTAGATCCTTCCCTATTTCACTGTAGGCAAAAAAAGGAAAATATTGCATATGCTGCACTTAAAACATTCCATTGATTTCTGTGGCTGTTCCAATATATGGGACAAGCATAGAGTATGCACTAGAGAGCACCATTATGGTTCACAGAGGAGGAATTGGTTCATAATATTCACAGCACTTTTGTATGGTATTGTTGGTTGCATTTTTTTAAGAGTTCACGAAAAGTGCCATAATGACAGTCTTAGAGACTGATATATATCCTCTACTTATCAGGCAAAACAGGCATAGTATGGGCAAAGTACAAACAGGGTTGAATCCAATCTAGCTACCAGAAGCTGGAGGCTCTCTCAACCATTAACAAGCGGTCCCATTTCCCAATATTATTTTTTGGGCCATTTACCATCAGCCATATCTCAGAGTAGGAACTAAGTTGTCAGAAAAAAATAATGCCATAATGAGCATACTGGCTCTCCTCTCTACTGTTGTTATATCCAGGCCAAGCCCAATAAATAATTGCTGGGTGTTTTTCTTTTTAAACAAGTCACTAGACTGGCCATAGATTTGTTTTTTAAACTATACCATGATTAAAGAAGTGTAGAGTAGAAACTGACCACTCAGCCTAACTGTAGTGCTTTTCTCCAAGCAGAAGAGGAGGAAGAATAAGAGAGCCAACTGCACGCCTACAAAAATAGCCAAACAACAAACTGTCCTTGAAATATTTCATATGGTGTTTTTTTCAAACAAAAGTGAGAGGACAATTTTCTTAGAATTTCCAAGTATGTCATTTTCCATTCATATTTAAAAATCATTGATGAACAGAAGAAACACATTAAAGCTTAGTGTGGCTGAGATCAGTGGAGGATATAGGGCAGGGCGAGTGGGGCGGCTGCCCCAGGCCCCGTGTTGCAATAGGCCCCACGCTGAGCCACCGCATGGGGCCCAAATGGCCGCTTGAGCCACTTGCTTCTGCACGGTGGTTTGGCTAAGCGGCGCAGAACTCAGCGGAGCGCCACGGTGGGAGGCGAAGGGGAGCGTGGCAGTGATGTACTTAGCCAGGGGGCGGAAGGCGAAGGGCATGACAGAGGCTCCAGGTCCCACCTCCTGGCCATGTACATCGCTGCCCCTTCGCCTTCGCCTCCCGCCGGGTGCTCGGTTGAGTTCTGCACCGCTCAGCTGGGATGCTGTGTGGGGCCCAAATAGTTATTTGAGCTCCGCTAGTGAAAGGCAGGAGGGGGAGGACTAAAGATAAGAGAAAGAGAGAGTGAAGCAGGAGGAGAAGAAAGAGAGAGTTCGGCAGGAGGGGAAGAGAGAGAGAGTGAATGAGGCAGGAGGAGGAGGAGAAGAGAAAGAGAGAGTGAGAGGTAGGAGGGGGAGGAGAAAAAGAGAGAGTGAGGCAGGAGGGGGAGGAGACAAATACAAATGAAAATTTGTAATTATTAGTGCAGAATTTTGTATAAGAATGACTTACAATATAATTAAAATAAAAATTATCCAACTAAATTAAGTTTCTATCAAATTTACCCAATTCACATTTAATATGAAAATAGCCTTCAACTAGTGCATTTGACACCTTTTTTAAATTTTTTCTCCAAAGGGGGACCCCACAAAACTCTCATCCGCCCCTGGCTGAGATTACTTCTCATGCTCTTTCATTAAAATAGCGCAGGTAAATGTAGATCAGAAATCAGGAGTTTATTCATTAAACTTCACCAAAGTCTGTCATTGTATGTGTTGCTCTTTACACTGTAGCCTTTCTTTACCTTTCTAATTGTCCCCTCTAAAGTAGAGACCGTGGGTGTAATCCTGGCACCATTGAAGTCAAGAGGTGCTTTGCCACTGACCTCAATGGGACCAGGATTTCATTCTATGACCAAGTTCTTCAATGTCCTGATTCCCAAGTAACTCCATTGAAACTAATGGTGACATAGGTCACTGCAGAATTTCTCCCAGGATAAGCTCATCGTTAAGACCCTGAAGCATGATGGGGGATAGTTGGCTTGTCTCCTACAGAGGTTTCCCTTTCACCAGATTTACTTGCTCTGAACTACAGAACTATTGGTTCTAGCTGGTACACAGAGCATAGGATTCCATGGGCTCCTCTAATTTCAACTGTGGTTTAAGACAAACATATTCAAATTGTAACCAGAACTTTGTGGTTGATGTGTTTATTTAATTTTCCTCACTGTTTCCTTTATTCTTTCCATTTACAACAGTCTATTGTCTTTTTCTTCTTCTCTTCCCAGCTATTTCTGTTACCTGTTCATCCATACACCTACAGATTATTCTGGAAAACGTATTTCCCCCCCTTGGGAGATACAGGGAGATATTTGTAGACTCCTGAAGGAAATCTCCATTTCAGTGCTTGATGTCCTGGAGAAATCTATCGCTGCTGTTTTTCAGCTAAAGTGACTATACCTACTTCTTCTTTCCATTGCCTCTCTTTGTTCTACCTTTTGGTTATCTTGTGTCTGTAATTTTGAATTTCTCATTGAGGTGAGACATTTGCTTCCATTCCTACTAGACAAGGACTCACTTTTACAGTGTAGTTACATTTTTTGAAGCCAGCATTTCTGATCACTCACTGACAAAGTACAGGACAACTGGACTTGCAGGAATAGCCAGTAAAAACTACCACACTGACAGGAACCTCTGCAGACTGTGTATGCAGGGAGAGAAGGAAGGACTGTGAAACAAAAGACATTTCCAAGTTGTTGATGTTCTTTTCCTTCCTTGAGAGATATGAATTAAAATCCTATCTCCTTTCTCAGCATCAAGTAGAGAGAAGATTTGAATCCATGTCTGCTACCTCCCAGGTGGGTGCCTTAATCACCAGACTTTAGAATCATACCCTTGCTCACTCTCTTTGGCCCAATTAATATTTGTTTTCACAAGGAGGTCTCATGAGCAGTATAGCCGGTAGCCTGGTAATTAAAGCACACCCCTGCTGGAGGGGAAACTTGAGTTTATGTCCATGTTCCAATGAAAATGTAAGCATTTTATAGAACATGGAACAGCTTCGGCAGGAGAGACAAAAAGCAGCCTACCCTGGAGTGGCCGATGAGTAGGCTGTCTTAGGAGATGGCAAGAGTTGAATTCAAGACTCTGCTTCAGCATGGGAATTTAATCCTGCTTCTCCTGCAACCCAAACAAATATCCTAGCCACTGAGATAAAGATTACAAGAGGGCAAACATGGTTTTCTGAATATGGCCTGGAATGAAATGTTTTGTATAAGCCAAAATGGACTTTTCAAATTTGCTGACAAATTTTGGACATTTTCAAATTTGTTTTTGGTTTCCTGTCCAAACTGAAAAATTGCACAACTCGACCTCAGAGTTCTATAGACTGATGTCCTACATTCGTAGAAAAGCTACCTCATAAGCCTTCATCCAACTTGAGTGGGAGGGACACTTTTTGCGCTGAGAAGGTGGGTAAATCTTTGTCTGTTCAGTCCTTAGTCTCTTTGTCAAGACTCTTTGTCAAGATTGGGGGGGGGGAGGATGGTGCTTTTGGTAAGTTGCCCGTTAATATTAGTATTGCAGCACTTCCATTCCCAGCCTTCACTTTGCCAGTGTGTCTGTGCTTCAGGGACATACACATCCCTGTTGAGTCAGAAGCTAAGACTGCTGGCTGTGTTTCTGCACCAGATTCTCTAAAGTCTTTTGTATCTGCTGGGAAAAGCAAAAGCAGCTCTGGTAGCAATCACTACCTTTGACACACCTCTCAACTCACACAGGCCCAGAGGCGGGATGCAATGTAGGTGATATGAGAATTTCTTTTGCCATTTTTTTAAATGTTAATTATCTAGCCCAGTGCAGTAAAAGTTTGCAACTGTGAACTCCAGAGTCTCCAAAACTCAGGCCAATGAAAAGAACTCCAACTTTAGTATTTTTCAAAACCTTATGATTTTAAATCAATCTGAGTTTTCTGGGAAAACTGGCTCATGATTTTGAACACTAGGGCAATATTGTAATATATTTCTCAAGAGCACTTGGCTTGGTTCCTACTGACACGTCTCTGTGCACTTGTTGTTCTCTTCTAAAAACTTCCCTAACAGACCTTTTGAGGACTGTGCTGCTAAATTTGGCAGAACCAAGTGACTACATCTGTAATGTAGCCATTTTGTGACTTCTGTTTGTGCTCCTTCTCTCTCTTTCTTTTTCTTTCTTTCTTTCCTCCCAGTTCTTAAGTGCCAGTTATGTTTCTCTTTCCTATTATTTAGGCAATGGAACATTCTCATGAGGAGAAAGTGCCAGAGAGGGAAAGGAAAACAGTTATATTTATGTAGTAGGCCTGGCAATGGGGATTTTGACATTCCACAAAAAGTTGCTGCTACGAGAGGACCTTTTACTTCCATTTAATACTTCTTATGAGCTTTATGGGGAGCAGTATCTCATTTCTCACTCTTGACGGCAAATACAGGGTCTAATTCATCATGCCATATTTTCTTTAGTGAATTAGGCATTCTGAAGTGATTTTTGAAACAAGATGATCTTTCTATTTTAGCAGCTGACACTGGATCACCATTAAAATGATCAATATATATATTTTTCAATATGTCAATAGAATTACTTCTTTTGTTTTACTAAAAACACTTCCCTTCTGTTCTTCCTACTGAGGGGCTGCTTTTAAACATATCAGATGAAAATTGTCCTTTGATTTATTGAGGCTAAAGGCAACTCAAAATTCTGATTTCTTTCCTTGATCATGTTATGATATAAAACAAGGCCCAGTGGTCAGAAGAGCAGAGAACTTGCAAGTAAATAAAGCCCCTGTCCTGCAAACCTGTGTGGTTCAGTCTGGTTACCAACTCTATATGTACAGATCTCAAAGCAGAGCTGGGGCCTAAATGCCTGGGGAAAAGAAAAATCCTGGCAAGTTACTGAACTATCAGTTGGTAATTAACCTAGTTCCTTGCAGTTCCCTAATTAGAAATGGTTCCACAAATTAAGTAACAGGATCCCTAGAAAAAAATGTAACAGTTTTTAGTTTCACTTGTTAGTTGAGTTTGATACTTTTCTGATTTTATGGAATTGGCATCCGTCTCTGGGAACAACAATACTACTTGATTATAAATAGGATTTCTTGTGAAATCATAGGCTCAGCAAATGTTTAATTGAAATTCTGCACTTGTGGAATTCATTAGGTTAATAGATATCAATTTTAACATATTTTCCCTATTTTTCTTTGCTGTTTAACAAACCCAAATGAAAATAAGATTGGCTGGAATTTACTAGCTACTTTTCAGAAATGTTTTAAATCTTTTTTAATTTCAAATATAATGCCTCCCCTGATAGCAAACTTTGTAGTTCATGGCACCAATTCAAAAAGATATATTAACTGCCTGCATACTGCTCACCATCACATCATTCACTGGGCTTAATGTTAATTAAAAACTCTTTTTCTCATTGTGGAGTTATAGGAAATCTAGTGGTGGTATCTGTCTTCTGAAGTCCCATACCCACTTCAACCCTCGCCCCCAAACTCAGGCAAAACACTAGAGACCTAGAACAGCAGATATGTCCCTTGAAGTCCTATAAGAATTCCTCAAGGAGATGTTTTCTTTCATTCTTAGCCAGATAGAGATAGACAAACAGGTAAAAATGCAAGGGGGAAAAAGACCATTTACTCACTGTAGCAGCAGGAAATCAAGGAAAGAAAATAAACAGGGCTTGAATTCTGGGCCTTTAACCTGCTTGTCAGACAGTTTTTCTACAGTTTCATTCTGTGTGCATTTGTGTGGTGGTCAATGGTGAAGGGGAGGTAGAGGAACTGAAGGCTTCTGGGATCCCTGGGACTCCCACAGCTACAAGCACAGCTGTACAAACACACACAAGCTTTGTTAAGGTAGGGTGGGCAATCGGCTGTAACTGCTGAGCCTATCTGACCTACAAATCCCTTGCAAAAGCTCTGCCTGAGAGAAAGCCAGAAGTTCTGTGTAAATGTTTTACCCAGCCAATAGTTGTTGGTTCTCTTTAAAAAAACACCCTAATGTCCTGGCTAGATAATTTTTATGTTTTCGGTACTTTAAATAACCCTCTGGATTGCTGATTATCTACCCAGCAGGGGAGGGGGACAGTAAAGGAACTAATAACTCAATGACTCATTCAAATGAATTCAGAGTTCTAAAAGGTGCACGATATATTACACAAACTGATGCTGGGTAAACAGTTATCCGAAGTTTAATATGGACAGTCAGCAGCTGGTACTGAAGTTGGCATGTAGTCACATTTAGTAGCAAGAAAAGTCTAATATCACCTGGTCTGAAATGGATTGATAGCCCCCTGAAATAGCTCTAGTCTCTTGTTTGCTAGTTTGCAGTTACAATCTAGCAAAAGGAAGCAACATTATTACACACATCACACTGTTGTGAATGTATATGCCATAACAGAATACAGCCCGACAACTACAGAATGACTACTACAGTAGAAGACACTTAGCTACCCCCCGCCCCCACCACACACAAATGCACATATACAGGGTTAAAAAAACCCCTTTCTCAGGCTTTTTCCCCCTTTTCCAAACATTTCTGAACTCTACGTGACCTCCTTTAAGACTGAATCCAAGCACCTCCAAACACACAGCAGTTAGATGGTAGAAAGCAAGGGTAACACATGAAAAACTGAAGGAAGCTAAATAAAGTGATGGAAAGTGAAACAAACGAAGATTAAAATGAAAATTGGCCAGTCTAAACTTGAAGTTAAAATAAAACACACAGATTGGAGTATTAAAAACACTGCAAGCCATGCAGTCTTCCCTATATAATCTCCCTCCACATCCCATTCTAATACAAAACATTCAAAATATAGGGGAATCATATATCACAGGAGATTTAGGAAACAAAATCAATGAGAGCAATGACACTCCCATAAATGCTTGAAATCCACCAATTACAAGGAGGTGTTAATCCTCATCAGACTCTATTGCTGCTGTGACAGCATTTGAAGCAAGGCTGCCCAAGCAGTGTTCAAACACAAGCCATTCTGGTGGCTTTGCAAGAAGTGGAGGTATTTCCGTTGATCAGGCTCCAGAAGAAGAGGACAGAGGGTAATGGATATTAGAGAAAGAGGGAGGAAGAGGGATTTAAAAAATTAATTCATGCATTCTATTAAATAAAACATGTAGTAGATGGGGCTGGAGTTCAGTCTTAGGATACTGGTGCACATGCTATAGAAACTATATGAGTTGTTTCTCATATAATTTTTAATATCATCCCATCAGAGGTTTTATTTCTCCAGAGTTTAGAGCTGCTTCTTTTTATGCTGCATATTTTATGAGGTAAGCTGATAGAACCCTCAGTTAAAGCACTTTTAATTCTGTGCTTGCTATACACACCCTTCCCGCCTGCTCCCCCCCCCCCAGCAAGCACTTCTAGCTTTACTGTCCAGACACCAAATGTCTTGTATGGCTAAGACATCTGTCCACTAAAATCATCATGCTTTCCAACTCCCTGTTTTATAAGCTAATGACCTCAGTAGTCATTCCACATGCAGGAGGCTTGTAGAACTGGCTCAAAAGGAAAAACAATCACATTGAAGGCCAGAGGACCTAGTTTCTCAAGGATTCTCCACACTTTTTTATTTAATCCAAAATAATTGTAAGTGCTACTTTGTGTGTGTGTGTGTGTGTGTGTGTGTGTGTGTGTGTGTGTCTGCTCTGTGGTTGTAGTTAGGCAATTAAAGTATATACCATTTCCTTTACCCACAATTAACTTCCCTCACAAAAATTTGTTTCCAAGTGCAAATTGTAAACATAATAGAGACTGGCTGAAATCCTGACCTTAGTCAGTATCCCCCAAAAATGTGCACACTTGCAAAATAAATAAAGGAATTCCTCATCTCTGGAAGTTATGTCAAAATGTACTTTCTAGGATTAATATAGAAAAAAAGACAGGTGTCTAGTCACTACTTATTATCTTAAAGTAAGGATGGAATTAACTGCTGAACTATGGCAGTTCATGCTCACGTTCACAGAACTGAGAGGATCACCACATTTGGAGTCTGAAGGAAATTCTGTTGAAATTGATTGGTTTTTTTTAATCATTCCTAAGGATGATTAGCATATGAGTGAGCTGCCTCATATATCAAAAAATGTGAATACATTTAAAAATTAGATTGTGCCCTAAGAAATGTAGTAACAAAAATAATCTATAATGATAATAATTTTATATTGGGATTAGAATTCAGCAGTATTCAATTCACTGCTCTGTGCTAAGTTCTGTAAATGGCACTATGTTCCCCCAGATGACCTCAGAAGAAAATGATCCTCACCATCAGTTGTATCTGTTTAGTAAATTTTTCGCTATCACTCTGCTTTGTGTATTAAATGTGAGAGATTGTCATAGCTAGAAAAAATGAAGATGTAGCATGTGGTTCATTTGGCATGGGATCCAACTGTAGCTACAGTAAATCCATTTGTCTGTTTGACATGTGGTAAGTGCCACAAACAAGAAATGTGCATGTAACAAACTGCAAGCAACTCAAAAAGCCAGAAATATGAATCTGTGAAAAATGAAGACAGAGTATATTGGGTAACTCCTGTTTATCAAATATAGTTTTTGTCTTAGGGTATGTCTACACTTGCCCCCTAGTTTGAACTAGGGAGGCAAATGAAGCATACCGAAGTTGCTAATGAATCATGGGATTTAAATATCCTGTGCTTGATTAGCATATTCCCGGCGGTCGCCATTTTAAAAAGCCAGTAGCCTGAATTAACTTGCCACCTGTAGACATGGTAGTCTGATCCAAAACCCTTCCCTCGAATTAACTGTTACTCCTCATGCAATGAGGCAGCGAGTTAATTCAGGCAACCGGCTTTTTAAAATGGCGACCAGCCACAAATATGCTAATCAAGCGCGGGATATTTAAATCCTGCGCTTCATTAGCAACTTCGGTATGCTTCATTTGCCTCCCTAGTTTGAACTAGGGGGTAAGTGTAGACATGCCCTTAGACTCGCTTTCCTTTACGACTGTCTTCTTTCTAGATGTTAGAGGAATGAAGAAGATACATTCAATGAAAAATCTTAACTTGTTGTATTAATGATTTTAGTTTAAGTGAGATTTTTATTAGTGTTTAGAATGCACTGCATATAGCGCACTTATCCATTTCTGTTTCTTGGTAGTCTCATCATTGTGCGGCCCCAGTACAGTACAGCCACACAACATTGGCTGTGTCTAGACTGCAGGGTTTTTTCGAAAAAAGTAACCTTTTTTCGAAAAAACTTCACCTGCGTCTAGACTACAGCCACGTTCTTTCAAAATTAAATCAAAAGAACGCGGCTTTTCTTTCGATGGTGGTACTCCTCATTTCACGAGGATGAACGCCTTTTTTCGAAAGTGCTCTTTCGAAAAAAGATGTTCTTGAATGCAAACAGGGCTTTTTCGAAAGAGAGCATCCAGACTGCCTGGGTGCTCTCTTTCAAAAAAGCAGCTTGCTTTTTCGAAAGTACTGCTTGCAGTCTAGACGCTCTTTTTCGAAAGAGGCTTGCAGTCTAGACGTAGCCATTGTGTGCTATTCTACAGGCAATATTTTATATCATCCTAAGAAAATTTGCTGATGGCAAAGTCACATCTTTAGTCACACTAAAACTATTTTTATCTTTCCAGAATGTTAGTTGTTGAAAGCTTGTACAACATAAGGAGCAATTGCTAGCTTGCTAGCAGAATGATTATTATATGCGGCATTGAAATATGAAATGATGCAAGGTAATAGCTTAAACCACTTAAGCTAAATTAAATGCCATCCAGGAAATAACAGTGGTGTGCTGACTGCCTTCAGGCCCTGAGTCAGCAAGAAACTCTAGGCACATGAGTAATGTCCCATAGACTTCAGTGAAGTCCCTAAATCACAGTAGGCTTTTATAGCTGAGTCTTTGGGACATAAGAATGGCCATACTGGGCCAGATTAATGGTCCATCTCGCCCTGTATCCTGTCTTCTGACAGTGGTCAACACCAGATGCTTCAGAGGGAATGAACAGAATAAGCATCACTGAGTGATCCATCCCCAATAGTCTACTTTCTTCTTCATTTTTTCCACACACTAGTCATGATTTTATAGACCTCTAGCATATCCCCCTCAGCTGTTTCTTTTCCAAGCTGAAAAGTCCCTGTCTTTTTTATTCTCTCCTTCTGTAGTTAGCTAAAATGCCTATATCAGAGGTGGGGAACCTCCAGCTACAAGGCTACATGCAGTTAGTCAGGATTAGCTGCCAGACTGTTTATTTTCTGGAGCATCTGCAACATACAGCTTCCAGTGGCTGCAGTTTACCATTCCTGGCCAATGGGAGCTGCGGGAAGCAATGGCCCTGCCCTCGCCACTTCCCACAGTTCCCGTAGGCCGGGAACAGCAATCCACAGCCATAAGCAGCCGTGTCTGCGGACACTCAGGTGAAAACTGTCTGATGGCCATCCAGTGGCTCACCCTGATGAACCACCTGTAGCCAGTTCACCAGAGATTTCCGACCCTTGTCCTATACGAAGCATTGAGCTCTGTCCCAAATATACTGCAAGGGTAAAGTAGGCAAGTCTTTAGTGATGTTTTGGGCATTCCCAGAATAGTTCTGTATGCAGTTTTTCACTTTGTGTGCTATTTTAGTGAAGCTGCATCTCTGTATTCTATTGACATATATAATGCAAAAGTATCAAATGACAATAAAATGAGTATATAATTTCCTCTTCAAAGAGTAGGTTCAAAAACATCAGTTACAAAGCCATCTTGCTTCTTATGCAACCAATGTTTCCTTTCATTTCTGTCACATCTTATCAAGTACTGTCCAACAAAGCCATTTTGTCTATTGGTGAAAATCAGGGTGATCTGTTAACCCACTAAGATCTAATAAGGGCGCATTATCACGTCCCATTTGCTTTTGTCTACTGCATGAAACCAATTGCTCTTTTAAAATTTGAAATAACTTACTGTAGGTATAACATGGTGGCACAGAACATGTTTGTGCCAATCAAATTCCCAAAGATGAGTCTCACGCCTAATTTGGAAGACAAGGAGTGAAATTCTGACTCCATTGAAGTCAAAGCCAAAACTTGCATTGACTGCAGTAGGACTAGACATCACCTAAAGTCCAGCAGTGGCGCTGGTTCAAATAATAATATCTAAAGTTGGTTTGAACACTGCTGCCACGCATGCTGCCACTGACAGCCCCCAGGATGTTGGTGATCCAGCCCTCCAAGGACTGGTGAATATGCTAGTTACTCATAATGCTCCAGAGTTGGTTGGTGTGGAGTACAAAGTGCTTAATGCTGACAGTGCTCTGTGCAGATCACTTGAGTTTCCTGGGAAAAAAATACACACACCATTTCTATACATACATCTTATTGCCATTCAAAATCGAATTTCCATTAGTTGTACAGAGCCCTTTTATTGTCTCTATGCACAGAGGTATATCTCATCCCATGAGAACACTCTTGAAACAGAAAAATTCAGTGCTATTGTAACCACCACCAGGCAGAGTTGAACCTGAGACCTCTGGAGCCTAGTGTAAGAGCCTTTACAGCTATAAAACCAGCTAGCTCTCAGCTTAAGTTGTAGAGCTCCCTTGGTCTTATCTCCTGCTGTAAGTGGTCAAAGTGCCACTGCATGGGACAGCGAACCACACTAGGTCTGTGAGTTACACTCTGAATATTTGCAAAATTTCATAACGGGGTCATGAATACTATTGAAGCAAATTTGTGGTTTTAAAGCTGAGTATTAAAATAATTTGATGGCAATATTTATCCAGACCTTGTGAAACATAGTTTTAAAAAATTCTTTCAGTGTTTAGTAATCTATAAAATTGAATAGTATTATTAAGGACAGTAAAATATAGATTTTTTAACCCAAGAGTATCCCTCAAAGATAAATGACAAAAAATTACTAATGGTTTTAGGGTCCCTAGGAAAATGGTGGGTCTCCATTTTTAAAGCCTTTCCCAAGCTAGTGTACTGGAAGCAAATAGAGCAACCGTTGTGCTTCATTTTTTCTAAATGATTAAATAAAGACAGGAAGCAACTATGTTTATAGAAATGATGAATAAGACCCCGAGAAGTGCTGTGAAACAACAGATAGTGAGGTGATCACGTTAAAAATATATTAACATTTTTCAAGGGTCAAATTTCATATCAGAAGTGATGTTTTTCTTGGGGAACTTTAGCTGGACCAAATCACTTACGTTGTTTGAAGTTCTCCCTGAGATCTGTGTGCCTGTCTACACTGTTAATCTCCTGTCTTACTTTGATGTTTCACCATGACTAGGTTATGTGAGGTCCCCAAGCATTTTTGAGACCATTCAGCATTCTAATAAAAAATGAGAATGTAAAGCGATGCTTTCTCATGGTAACCTGTTCAGAAATGTGCTGACAGAACAAATTAAATACAACATATAGTACAACCCTGTTTGCACAAGTCCTACTTAAGGCTCCTTCTTTACCAAGTTACAGAAAAGTGCCCCACAAACCACAGTGTAAGTAGCTTTCCTAGCTCTTCCCCAACTTATCTGAACCTCATTTGTTTGACTAGGTTTTTTCCAAAATCAGAAAAATTCAGTTTAATCATTAGAAAGCTGTCAAGTTGAAAGAGCAAGCTTGTTTCCCCTCTGCACTACAAGGCAAATTCTGGCTTTGGGCATGGAAGTAGTGGGCAAGAATCAGACTAGCCAGAATACTTTTGGGAATCACGGGTATCTGCTGCCTGCTGGAGGATAGCTAAAAAGTTTACTGCAAAGAGATCTTTATTGGAAAACATGTAAACAGCTCCATATAGAAACAAAGACAAATATCAAGAAAAATATTAGTCTTAATTCTCCTCTCATACTGATATAAAGTGGCAGTAATTGCAGTGAAGTCAGTGGCGTTATACTAATCTACTATGGGGCTGCGTTCCCTGCTCACTACACTCATCAACCCCCCTTTCTCCAATAGAGAAGGGTTCCCATCCTTCCCTGAGCCATGGATGCCGCTTCCCCTTCTGACTGCCGAGGCTGGCGGGCGGGGGAGAAGGAGCGAGCGATGCAGAGGACATGACGACATCACTCTGTCAGCCCACAGGAAACTGTTTTTACATATATTGAGAAAAAACTATAAGCTGACATTCAAAAGCCTGAAAAAACCAGCACAAGATTAAAATAAATGGCAGAAACTGGTCTACACCATGTATATCCAACGTGGGGGGAGAGAAGAGAGGAAGGATTCTCCTGTTTAGGGTGAATCCTATGTCAGATGAGCTGGTTTTTTTGTGTTGCTGCAGTCATGCAAAGCTGCTGGAGAATAGCTCAGGATATGATCTAAATGATCCAACTGTAAATATTGGGGAGCCATAATACAGCTGAGTGGACATACATTAGAATGTTAAATCAGTGTGAGTCTAAATGCTGACTCTAGAAAGTGTATGAGAATTGCACCTTTTTAAATATAAAGTGATATTTTTTCTTTAAAAAGGGTGGTAATTTTATTCACTTAGAACATTTTTGAAAGCATGTGTAGTGGTATTTTTGTCATAACATGAACCATTGAAGGCTAAATGTTCTGACTACTATCAAATAACTACCTCACCAATCTGCCCCCTTCCTATTACAGTAAGGCTAGGCACATTAGACGTCATTGTTAGCCTAATTTAGTGCCATTTATTAACAAACTACCATAAGGATTTCCTGATTCTGATCTCACCTACCTCGCTGTAAGGTACCAAATCTTCAAGGACAGCCACATGGGAAAACTCCTGTTCTGTCATGGAGCCTGGTTGATATCAGTAGGACTCTGCATGGGTACGGAGGCCCAGCTATTTGCCAGATTGGGCCAAAGGCATGAGTAACTGTACAAAAGACAAGGAGTTATGGGGTATAGATAAAATGTAAATAAGATTGGATTAGGGTTCAAGGTTACTAAGTGGAAAAGACTGATAATAAGCTGGATGGGGGTGGGTGGGAGGGAAGTTAAATGTTGTGTGAAGGGATCTTATTTTGCTGTGAAACATAGGGATATATGCTTACAGATAGTCCAAGATGCATCTTACTTATGGACAAAGCAGCATAAAGGACACACAGCCTCCTAGTTCCAGGGACAGAGAATGATTTGGAAGAGAAACATATTGGGGCAAAAATCAAATAAATGATGGAGACAATAAAAGCCTTCAAATGAATGGGAGTTATGCCTGAGAAAGGTCTGTAGGGCTAGGCCCCACAGAGGTATCAGCTGAGCAAACAAGGACAGTCAGTCTGGAACTGAATCCTGGTTCAATTCAAAGCTGACAAAGCAAGTTTGGATAAAGTAAGAAGAGAGCTGACCTTGGATCCACAACTCAGAAATAAGAGATCTGAAATAGTTATTCTTATATTAACATTTTAGCACACCTTGGAATTTCCTAATTTCTTTAGGAAGCTGAAACACTGCTTTAAAGGCTGTTCCTAACGTAGCTACAGGCTACAGAAAGTAGCTATTACTGGAAACTTTAAAAAGAAAACTTGATCTCACAACAATTTCAGCCCAATTTTCAAATCTAAAGTGATTGCTATGAGTGTGGCTATCCAGATGCCAAATCTTGTGAAGCTTAGCCTGCTCTTGTTGGGGTTCCATTTTTCTTTTGCTAAAGAAGCTAGTGACTTG
This sequence comes from Pelodiscus sinensis, assembly GCF_052426305.1. Lineage (NCBI taxonomy): Eukaryota > Metazoa > Chordata > Testudines > Trionychidae > Pelodiscus > Pelodiscus sinensis. Next base: position 204,169,911 of record NC_143053.1, read on the forward strand.
ATTCATCCTTCAGAAACTCCTGTGTGTTCTTATCACAGACACGGAAGAATTACCTTTGGCTCACTGGTAGTAATGTGCGATCAGATAAATATCATACACATTTTTCTGTTCACAACAAAATCCATTATTGGTTCAGCAAGCACAGTGGATCATATTTCATATAATCATATCAGTATATTTGATCATACTGAGATCATAATGCTCAACAGTGTTATCAGAGAGACAAGGTGGATGAGATAATATTCAAAATGTCATAGGGAGTGTCTGTGTATTTTGTAAACTATTTTCTTAACTATTGTGTCAACTTCAGTGCATCCAATTCTCCTCTGTTAACAAAGGCAGTTATACTGCAGGCCATATACCTATTTCCTCTTCTGTTTTTCTTTATTCCATTTAATTAAAATACATCAATATTTATTCAGAAATGTCAATTGCAAAGTAGAGTCAATGCAAAGTAGAGTTAATTGACTTTGTATAGCTTAGAATCAGAGAATCATAGAATACTAGAATTGGAAGGGACCTCGAGAGGTCATCGAGTCCAGTCCCTTGCCCTCATGACAGGACCAAATACTGTCTAGACCATCCCTGATAGACATTTATCTAACCTACTCTTAAATATCTCCAGAGATGAAGATTCCACAACCTCCCTGGTTATGTTTCCAACCCACATTCTTTCCCTCATCATGGTGATATTAAATGCCTTAAAATAAATATCATTTACATTTTTATCTTGGTTGTACAAACATTTCAAAACCACAGACTGCAACACTGTATAAAGTGCTTTCTTGCCTCATAGGTAGAACACTTTCATTCTTCCGGATTTTCACAGGCCATGATTCATTCATTTTAAAACATTTAATTCCTTAAGTGTTCGATTTGAGCCTCATTTATGCAGAAACTATATGATTCTATTCAACCTTTACATTAAGTATAGGGATTTCCACTATACCAATTTGCTTTTGTCAGCCTCTTACACTTTAAAGTAGTAATTTAGAAATGTTTCCCAATTGTCCTTAGTTATTCTATTACTCGGGGTGCTCATTGGTAATAAGATGACTAGAAGCACATTAAAACACCACTTCACTTGTTTGTAGCTGCTGTCTCCATGACTGTTCACCTTTACTTATTTGGGAGAGAGAAACAGTTATAGGATGCAATAGAAATGGTGCTTGCGCTATATATTTGTGGTATATGGCCATACATTGCACAGGAGGTTTGTTATCTTTGAATATTTTAGGATCTCTGGATATTTTTGGATTCTCAGATAGTGGTGGATTAATATGCATGCTGCAACAATCCATCTATATGGTGTAGGTATTTGTACTATAAACCATCATTGTACCCATGTTGTACAAATATCTATGCTACTAATCATAGAAACCATGCTTATACTATGGGCCTCAACTTAAGAGTTTCCCTTGCAGACACCTCTTCTGAAACAGGGGTGGGCAAGATATGGCCCGGGGGCCACATCCAGCCTGCCAACCCTTTTAATCTGGCCCACAGTTTATCCTGCTAGGACCCTGGGGAAGGGAGCAGCTCCACACTGCTTAGAGGAGTCAGATACTCCAGGTAGCTCTCTGTGCCACACGCTGGGGAGGAGGGAGGCTTTATGTGCTGTCCCCACTCCCCAGCACAGGTCTGGGGCTGCTGGCAGGCAGGGAGCCTGCCTGAGGGTCCTACTGGGCCACTGGCTAGAAGCTGCCTAGGTAAGCACCTGCACTTGACCACTTACCAAAATCTTGGAGTGACCTCTATCAAAACTTACTCCCCACTCCTATTCTAAAAGGACAGTGGAATGAGACTAAGGTCTCAGTTCACAGAGTCCAATGATTTCTCCAAGATCCATGGACTGCAATGGGGAATATGTTCACAGTACAGATGTATTTGATCATAGTTACTATGTATTTGTTTCTAGAGCACCTACAAACATAGTATGCTCCAGTTATTAAAAAATCCAGTAATTTAATATTCTCTCACCTAGAAATTGCATGCACTTTTTTTTTTTATGTTGGATCCTGTGCTTCACAACGGTTACATAAAACAAAGAAAACTATAGGCATAGAGCAGAATGCTTGCTGGTTTAAATCTTCTGTATTTTTTCAATGTAAGAAACTTTGTTGCTTTAAATGTAAGACTTTACATTTTACATTTTCATACTGAAATATACAGTGGCTTTGTGAAAAATATGTGTAGAGCATGCAATAAAGTGCAGTATGCCAAAAATATAGTATGTTTCCTCAGACAGTCTTCCTCGGGGACTAAATTCACATTGGTTCTGAGGTATATTAATTTTGTTTTGTTAAAGTATTTCCCTTTCCACTGTCATTTGACCATTTGTTGAAATCATTTTGATTGGTTGACATCTTTTTTTATTACCACCTTTCCTTGAAGGGATTCCGTTCCAGCTAACATAATAATGGGACATAATGTCAAGGGATTCATAAAACCGTAACGCCACTAATTCTAAGACACTTTGGGCAAATTACAAATACTGGAACATAAAGCAGTATGATATGCATTATTACAAAAGGTGTCACAGAACAGAGAAACATGTGTATCATTCTAGTTACCAATTTCCAGGGTCTGACAAATATCAGCATGGGACGTGTTAATAAATGGCATGAAAAAAATCAGTTTAAAACTGAGTAGGTAAAGTGCACGATCAGAAGCAAGTTCTGGTCTCAGCGCAATTGTTTCACATTCTAAAGCTATGATGTCATTTTTAGCAAACTGTAAGGAAATGGGCTTTGAAGTAAAACTTCAAAACTACTCAGTCATTTCCTGATTAAAATATAAATTGACTTCCAAAGCTGTCAGTGCCTAAGTCAGCCATGAGTGCAACCACATGACAAAAGCAATTCCTTATTTGAATAGATACACAGTACACACCAATACAGCCATGGTGACAGTATTTATTTTCCAAAATAACATTTTTCAGGCACAAAAGACACAAAAGAAGGACATTTTGAATATATTTGTTGTTAATACACTGGCACAAAGCACAATACTTTACACTGTGATTTAATACCTTTAATACCGGTAATGTGAAGAGATTGTTAGTTAATAACAAGGCCACTGGTGGTGGGAGCAAAAGGGGCAGATGTCTCAGGGCCTTTAAAAGATCCCAGGGCTCCGGGCTGCTTCTACTGCAGCAGCAGCACTGTCCGAAATCCCACACAGCGCAGTCCAGGCAGCACTGAGGGCTGAGTGCAGGAGGTTAGTCCCCAGTCCCACCCCTTCCACCTGAGGCTCTGCCTCTTTCAGGGGGCCCAGAGTTGAGCCCCTTCCCCAACCTTGCCTAGGGCCCAGCGAAATCTGCCACCAGTGTTCATAATACACTGAGCACATATAGCAATAATTGGCTGTTCATAGCATTTTTCTTCCAGTGATCGCAAAACGTTTTACAAATATTGCCTCATACCATATTCCTGCGCAGAAGATAAGTAGAATCTTAATGGAGAAACAGAGACATGAGAGTAGATCTACGCATGGCATCAGTTGCCACGGCTCTGACAACATCTGAGAATCTGCCTCATGGAGAGGTGACGTGGCTTACCCAGTTCCATATGGCATGTCAGCAACAGAGCCAGGAATAATACCTTCTCCTACTCTCCTCCCCACAAAAGATCTGCTCAAAAGCCTAAAGATCTCAGTGGAAAGATTTCAGTTCTCCTATGGATTGAGCCCACAGTACATGGACATTACATTATAGACTGATTTTTACGGCTACAGTGACATTATAGGCATCAGCATCACTAATCATCTTATCTCAGGCCCTTACAATATTAAACATGCACCCAGCTGTCTCTAGAAGTGTGCTGCTAAATTTTGTGTTTTTATAATGAATCTTGTGACATTTGGTGTTTTCCTTAAAGGGCCAAATCTTGGAGTCAAGTGATTGTGAGAAACTCAGCTCCCTGGTCTTCCCCCCATTCCTCCGCCTTTTCTAGCCCCTACTGTACAAAGCAAAGGTTGGAAACGTGAGATCTAGCATTTAACCCTCCAAAGGCAGACACAGAGCCCCCCCAAATATAATACTGTATTAGTTTAAAATTGTATGAGTTTTAACTAAATCTCAAGATTCTGCGTAACCTAAGTAGTAATTTTTTAAATTCTTGTATTTAGTCCTACTGCCATATTGTTGACCATATCTGTCTCTCTTCTTTCTAAGTTTCTTCCTTGCACTGCTAGGATGGTTAATACTCTCCCTACTTGATTTAGCTATTCCATGGTTGTCAGATTATTAGATAAAAGTAATTGAATAGTGTTCCCTGCACTCCTATTTTAAGGGTTGAAATATGAATAAGTGAACCACTGTAGTTTGGAATAAAAAAGAAATTCCTCCATTTAGTTAGCTGACCTTTCCTAAAGCCAATGCCATTTTTAAGGTATCGAAATATTCAGTTACATTACATTACATTTTGCATTTTTGCATTTCTCTATACAAGAACATAAAATGGTGAAATACCATGAGAGTAGCAGTTCTTGCCTCACCAAGCTAAGGAATTACTGAGGACTGCACACTAGCCAGTTCTCATGAGATTTTCAGCTCAGTTTTGGAAACCTAGAGGTTTAGTTATCCATGTGGCATTTTGGGTGCTTATGTGAACCAGATCCAAATTTCCAACTTTTGACATTCTTCTGTCATTACAGTAATTTATAAACTGGCCAGAACAATGTCCACTGAGCTCACTGCTGTCATTCATGACTGAGACCTGAAGGAATGACTAACACATTCAGGTCAAAATTCTGCCCTCAAATCCAGATGACAGCTCTGAACTCTAATACTCTGTTTTTCTGAAGTCTGCAAAATTCTAATTGCACATCACTGAGATTCTATGAATGTTGAATAGCAGATTATAGTTGGGATCTACTCTGTGAACTAGAGATAAACAAATTGTTTCTGAATGCTTTCTTAATCTGGATATTTCTAATTGAGGGTTAGATTATAGTATTAGTGAAGCAATTTCTGGAAAGACCTAACAAGATCTAAATGCCTAACAATAAGTGAGAGACAAGATAGGTGAAGTAATAGCTTTGATTTGAGTGACCAACTTCTGGTCCAATAAAAGATATTCCCTTACTCAACTTGCATCTCTAATATCCTGCGATCAACATCTCTACTGCTACATATTTTGCATATAAAAATAACAGAAAAGTATTTGTTGATTAATGCCAACATCACAGCAGTGACAGAGTCATAAAAACATACAATGAAAAACCCTATGTGTTAGATAGGAGCTCTCATTTGTATTATCTCAATATATTGTTACTATATTTATTATAATCTATTTTAGGGTGTTTTCTCTAGCACCTCGCACCATTGCATAATCCTAGATTGGTGTCTATTAAGCTTTCCTGGGTTAAGAAAAAGTAGCATCCTTCCACCAAAATCAGGAACTTACTGCATCATGCTTTGACTTATCTCTTAGGAAAGCAAAGGGGGCATGGGAGGCGGGGAGGACAGGAAGTAAAAAGCCAATTATATGCTGATTTGCTAATGTTATTTTTCAGATTAAATGCCACTTTGAGTTACAAAAACTCTGGCACTTCAAGCTGTCAGTTTTCTGAATGCTTTCACATGAAGCACTGTCACAGCAAACAGAATGTTGGATAGTCAAGCTCCTTAGGGGAGCAACAAAACTTTGACAGAGGTTGAACAGGCCTTGAAATTATATCCCCAAACCTTGGAAAGCCTGCTGGTTCAGTGGGAAAAGACATAAACCAAGCAAGTTATAAATAAACTCCTTTATCACATGCAACTGGTGTCTTGGTGACTTCAAAGACCAGGCAAAGGATACTGAGTTCTCTGAAGTTCCATAGACAGTAAGAACTTATTATACTGCACAAGAAAATCTTTTACCAGAGCTGCAATTTGATAACACTAAAGTTTTCTCTTTATTTCTCTCCTCTTGTCCTGTTTTTATATCTTCATTTGAATTTCTGGTAAACTGAGATCACAGAACTATTTCAATCTACATTTGATGTCAAATCTGGTTGTGTTAGTTTTACCCTCTGGGTTCCTGTATAGATTTTCTCTAAATGCAGAGCCAATAATATAAAAAATCTGAATGTGTGGCATAAAACAAATCTATAACGTCATACATGACATCTCATTGTCACCACTTCTACAAGTAAAACTGATATGATGAACTTTACAAGCTATGAACTTGATCTTATATTAACAATACCAACACGGGACAGCATCACATGTTCTGGCATGTAATCCTATTTATAGGGTACTACATCCATGCAAATTATTTCTTTTTTCCCATTACATAAATTCTGGAGACATGATATGATCTTATGTGATATGATCCTAAACTTTCTATATAATACAATATGATCTGATATATAAGCCAAGTAGGATGCTCTACAATTCCTGAAAATCAGGCCATTTGAGCTTCTCAGGTTGAGCAACCAAAAATGGAAAGACCTAACATCTTACCCCTTTTTGGGTATGTCTACACTACCCAGCTAGTTCGAACTAGCAGGGTAAAGTATGCATACCGAACTTGCTAATGAAGCCCGGGATTTGAATTTCCCGGGCTTCATTAGCATAAAGCCGGCGCCGCCATTTTTAAAAGCCGGCTAGTGCGAACCCCGTGCCGCGCGGCTACACGCGGCATGGGCTAGATAGTTCGAACTACGTAGCCATTCCGAACTATCTGTACTCCTCGTGGAATGGCTACGTAGTTCGAACTATCTAGCCTGTGCCGCGTGTAGCCGCGTGGCACGGGGTTCACACTAGCCGGCTTTTAAAAATGGCGGCGCCGGCTTTATGCTAATGAAGCCCAGGAAATTCAAATCCCGGGCTTCATTAGCAAGTTCGGTATGCATACATTACCCCACTAGTTCGAACTAGCGGGGTAGTGTAGACATACCCTTTGAAAATCTTGGCTATACTAGCTATGGGACATTTGTAGTAAAAATATGACATTTGATGTCTGTTCTGTAGCTCCTTTGATTTCTCTAGGCAGGGTCAGATTTCCACATTTCAGCTCATTTAACATGTAATAAGACAAAAATCCTTTTTCTTCATTGATAAACTTGCTTTCTTATTTCTTAAGTGATACTGCTTCTAATTAGTAAGGTACCTTTTCATCTACCATAGATGTGGAGTCAAATCAAGTTGAGGTACAGTATTCATGTCACTGTCTGTTGTCTTATGTGGAAAACATCATGTGCTTGTTAACCAGTTGGAGAAATAATAGAGACATAAAGATGCATAAAAAGCAAAGAAATCACAGCCACATCAATCTAAAAATGGCTGGTGTCAAGATTCAGTCCAACATGCATGCATCCAACCAAAATTGGAAAGTTTAATCCTTCTTCCCCTTGTTCAAGAGCTCTTGACGCAGGAGAAAGGTAATCCTGGATTTAAAAAGTGAATTGTGACATACTCTTGTCAGTCTGTACTGCAACATTAACTTGCGTAATGTCTGCAGGCAACTTGTTTTACTTAGACCATTCAAACCAAAGTGCTGTGTGCTTTTCTCCATGTTCAAGGAAAATCATGTCAGACATAAATACGCAGAGGAAACAATGAAGCACAGAATATTGTCATTGGCAAAGACAAGGAAAGGAATTGACCGTCTGCCAGTATTTGTGAAGAACCAACGGAAGGAGCTTTACTCCAAAGGACACCAGCAGTGGAGTACAGAACTGCTAGGATCTTTCATGTCAGACAAAGACAAAGAAGAAATGTTGCACCTGTTTCTTGTGCCAAAGAAGCAGACCTGATTTTGTTTTGCACAGCAGTAGATAAGTACCAAAAGGACAGTATCTGTATCCTAGACACTTTCATACTCTGTCTAGTATAAACTTATCTCTGCCTACTGAAAGCAGTTAATGTTTTATCACAGCCAAAGCAAGGTCAGAGATAGACTTTAAAGGAAACAACACAAAGTGACATCTGTACAAAAAGTGATTTATTTTGCTAGTAACTTTGTGTCCTCTTTCTTATTTTAAAGATAGCTATAGCTATAGATATATCACCACCTTGTCTCCTCTGCCTGATCCTGGTGTCATGCATCTTTGTGTATGGCATCATATTGTGTTACAAAAAATTATTATGATTTCACCACAAATCAAGTATGATGGGGTTTTGCCTATCATGTCAGTACTACCACAATGGTAAGAGAAAATACTTAAAGCATGAAATGCTCATGATTTGTAAAAGCAACTAGTGAGTATGGATGTTCCATAAAGGGGTAACCAATGTGAGACATCTTAAAATGAGGCAATATTTCAAAGGGCAGGTATTCAGCATTTTTGCAACCCAAAATTTTGAGGTGCTTAGAGTCATCAGTTACTTTTGAAAATCTTGATGAAATATTTTTTCCAAGAAAAAGACATGAAAGACACTTGAAAGAGAGACTTGTGTAATTTTAAAAACCAAAGTATTTGAAAGTTTGTAAAGAAGGCTGGACTACATATTTAAAGGTATTTAAGTGCTTAAAGATCCAGACAGGTTCCTAGTGGGGTTTTCCAAAGCACCATCTGTGTCTTTAAGCATATAAATACCTTTAAAATCTGCCTCAGTGTGGGGCCTTAGATAACTGTAACCTCAACCTTGAATACGTTAGAAAATGTAATGATGGTAAACATTCCCATTTGGCAGAAGGAGAATTTTTAAGGAGGTGACTAATTTACATATGGAAATTTAGCACCACTGACAACAGAGTGATGTGACATGTAAGGAAGGGGATATATTTTCAGCATGACTTGTGGTATGAATGGCACATAAAACTTACCCATAACATTAGCAGACCGTATCTATATGATGGTAACAAATATATTTTAATAATGACAGAGAGAAGTTACTTCTATTATCAAACAATCTTATTTAATTACAATTTTATTTTGGTGAAAAAAGAATAAATGTAGAAAAGGATTGAAATATTATATGACAATATTAGTCATTTTGCAAGAAAAGAAGGAAAATTATTTACAGACCTCTATGTATAGATAGGATTATCAAATAATTAAGGTATTTACTTTTTTCAAGTGGCTCCATGAGAGAACAGTAAAGGAATATGTTAAACTCTCTTCACATTCTTTTTTCATTTAACTTTTCTTTTACTCACTATAATGTCCCTGCTCGTTCCATAATTTCATCACCATCTTGACATTTTCTGAGCCATACTTCACTCTTGATCTTTTCTATCACCATACTAAGTTCATACATTCCTTCTGGGTACTGCAAGACTTTCTCTTTTCCTCACTCATTTCTGACGATCACAACCACACTCAAGCAAAGAGCTGTTTAAGATCAATTTATTACTGCGCTCAGCCACTTCACTACAGATGAACATCACTAGTCTGTTTTTGACCATGTTCATGTTATGGACTCTAACTGTGCATCATCCAGCATGTATTCTTGTTTATAGGGTACTACATCCATGCAAATTATTTCTTTTTTCCCATTACATAAATTCTGGAGACATGATATGATCTTATGTGATATGATCCTAAACTTTCTATATAATACAATATGATCTGATATATAAGCCAAGTCGGATGCTCTACAATTCCTGAAAATCAGGCCAGCATGTATTCTTGTAGTGGAACACGATATTCCCTGGTTAAGCCATAAACATTAAATTTATTTAAAGACAGTCTAATGACAGTCAATCTAAAGTTACTTGATGGAGGCTGGCAATAGATTGTCATTTACTAAATAGTTTCAATGCGGTTAAAATTAGAACATCTTTGCGGGACACATATGCTCTTTCTTTTTGAATTCAGAAATCTTTGGATTAGTTTTCACCTCTTAATCCTGAGCATTTATATATAGTCTTGTCTGATGGTACCCTAGTTTGCTGTGCTGTTTGCCCTAGTCCCCTAGTTCTCAGGGCACTCTGTACTGTAACCTGTACACAGCTCTCTACCATTTCTACCCTCACTGCATTCACAAGTGATCCAATTTTTTCTTCTGTCCAAATAGATACCCTTGACAGTGAAATTCTACTCTTCTATTTATTCATCAGCTAATGTTAATGTCTACACTGAGATCTCAGGAAAGAATGAAGGGTTTTTTCAGTTAGCTTCCTAAAATTTCAACTGGCTCTTTGTAGGTTTTTAATCCTGCCACCGATCCACAATGGAAAAAGTCTGTAAAATGAAACTACTTTGTTCTGTACATTTGGCTACTCTCACTTGTTCTGTGCCAACACAAGTCCTCATTTAAGGCCTCACAATATAGGCAAAAACATGAGCAATTCTTCTCATATTCTGAGTTGGTGCCCACCAGCCACTTCCCCTGCAAATATATACAATTTTCTGAACTCTTCCCAGTCCAGTCCACTGATGGATGAAGTGAAAGGGATGTAGGAAAGGTTAGATTCTTGGACTATTGGTAACTCTTGATAGTTAATTTTCTAAAAATGAGCAAACTCGTAGTCTCGTAGGGAGGAATGATCATTGCTACTTCTTAAGACAAGGTAATCTCCTTTATGTTTTCTTCAGGAATATACGTTAAAAATGTAATTTCTGTCTTGTAAAACACCTTCTCAAATTTCTATTCATACAGTTACCAAGTAAGAAATTATCACAGTCATCTCACACTACATAGTTCTCAACACATAAAACCCATGGCATCACCTATTCATCTTTCACTATTAAGTTATTCCAGTGAAATCATTTTGTTCTCTTAAGGAGCTTACTAGTCAATAGCTAACCAAGCTACCAACAGTGGCCTGATTGCAATTTTTTCAGCATATGGTTTTAACCAATGATAGTGTCACTGTTCTTTTGGACTTTTAAAAAGAAGAGGAGAGTATATAGCAAATAGGTCATGACAGCTGGCCTTCCTCTGCATCTTCTTTACATGGATTTTACATACCCACTCTTACTCCCTTTGTGGGCACAGCATTGTCCTGTGGGAAGAGGTGGTTATAGGGCTTAAGTGCTGTATGTATGTTTGGACTAGATTCTGGACCAACTAGATTCAGTGGCAGTTTTGCCGTGGAAGCAGTGTTATGTCACATGTTTTCTGTGTATAGTTAGGACCTGCTCCAGAGCCCACTGGAGTTAAGACACTTTTTGTATCAGAAAGATATGTATTCTGTATCAGGCAACTAGTTATCAATACAGATGTTGATATACAGTAAAACCTGTGTTATCTGGCATGCTCGGGGATTAGAGCGTTCCAGTTATCTAAAAATTCCAGTATCTGAGGGTCCCATCAACCTAGGAAAAACTAATGGACAATAATAGTAAAACTCGGGTTTTTAATATTGGTAGTTTTGTAGTGTGAGGCAGTTGCTCTCACATTTCTTTTTTGAGTTACAGATGATTACTACTTCTTAAATAAAAAAATTGTTATGCCAATCATGGTAAACCAAACCATGTGCAGCCTGTGCAGCTGAAGATGTGACAGTATTTTTGCTGGGGGCAATGCCCGGTAACAAAATTTTCTGGTTAACAGAGTGCCAGATAACAAAGGTTTCACTGTATCTTGTTTCTAGCAATACAATGGAAAATAAACAAGATTTTAGCAGTGGCAGGTAGTGGTTGCCATTTTTGGTAAAAGAAGCAGGATTGAACCCATTACCAGATAAGATCACATCCAAATAATTCACACCTCATGTTTGAAGCCTGATTAAGAATGAGCAGGGAGATGGCAGGGGAGCCTGTTATCACAACAAGGTATTTAATTGATTTGCCACTAATATAGGCACTTATCTTCTTTGGCAAACACCCTGCTTCATATTGTAACCTTTCTCAGCTATTTGTCACAGAGGAGGATCTCACAAGGGCACAGAAGGAAGAGACTTTCCTCAAGCAAAGTAAAGTTGCCCCTGGTCAGGACAACAAGAGAATTTTCCAGACCAGAATAGGTGTCCTCTGCCACCAGCTCTGAGCCAGCTGGCCTCATGCCTTGGTCCCCCAGTGAGGACATTGCCCTCTCCCTCCTCCCCCTGGCCTGCCATGGGCATCTAGGGTTCTCCAGCCCCAGCACCGTGCTCCTACAGGCGGCCTCATTTCCCTGGCTCCATGCTGCTGCGGGCGGCCAAACTTCTTCTTCCTCCAGCCCTGTGCTGCCATGGGCATTTGAGGTTCTCTGCCCTGCCCCAGCACATTTGTGGGGCTCCATCCCTGCTGTCTCTGCTGGGCTGCTGACCCTCCTGCCAATAGGCTCCCGGGCTTTCTGCTCCAGAAGCATTCATGGTCCCACCAGACCATGAATGTTGCCAGACCAGAGAGTACCAGTTTTCAGAGGTTCAACCTGTACTTTAACAGCTAGAGAACAGTCAGAAGTGAAATACTGGGCATTAGATCTGGATTATGGCACCCTATTAAGATCTAAGGTCTGGGCTCTAAATACTAATACCTTTTTTCCTTTGCTAATAGGAAGATCCTTACTGTTGGCTGCAAACCTTTATACATTGAAGATGGGAATCTGATTTACGCTAGTAGCTGCGTATATCCTGGCAGCAGTTAGCACACCAGGAATAGATGTATTATTATTATCATTATTTATTATAATATTTAGAGGACTCAAATGACTCTAAAGGCCCATTAAGGTAAGCACTGTGCAACACCTAACAAATCAATGCTGCTGTAATCAATGCAGTAGGCATCAGTTTAGCGGGCCTAGTGAAAATCCACTAAATCAATTGCAGAGTCGTCTCTGGTCGATTCCGGTAATCCACCACTCTTAAAAGAGTATGGGATGTTGATGGGCAAGTGTCTCCCATCAACACAGCATGGTGTAGACAACATGCTAAGTCATCTGAAGCTAGATCAACTTCAGTTATATTATTAATGTACCTGGAGTATTGTAATTTAGGTCAACTTATGCAGTAGTATAGACAAGTTAGTCAAAAGGTGGTCAGAAAGGTGCTGATGCTGAGCATCTCTCTGACAGCTCCCATTGATGAGGCTCTATAAATTAAAAATTTATAATTAAATTTATAAATTAAATTTATAAATTAAAGTTGTTGGTTTTTTTTTTTTTTTTTTTACATAACCTGCGAGGGAAAGTAGACAATGTTTGTTCCTGAAAGGCAACAGTCCACACTGGTATGCTAAGATGCAAGCTCCAACTCCTTCTTTCAGTCAGAATGAGTATGACCCAATTTTCTCTTTCTACACCCAATTTCCACATCTACAGAGGAAGGCTTACATCTCAAGGAGAGGTAGTAGAGCTTAGTAGATAACACACAGAAGGGGGACTCCAGAGCTCCAGAGATATGGGTTCTATTCATCACTCTACTATTGACCTCCTGTGTGATTTGGGACAAGTTATTTAATATCTTATACTCCCTGTCTGTAAAATGGAGATGACAACACCTCTTTTTGTAAAGCATTTTGAGCTTGACTGATGCAAAACTACGTGGAAGATGCAAAACTCTATGTATGAATTATTAACCTCTCCTCAGAGTTAAATATCAGAGTACTATGTCTTGATTGTGATGTGGGAAGTTTACAATACTAATATCTGTATATACAATTATTATTTATTACATTATTACACTATTTGCCATCTTTTTGAGTACCTAGAAAGCCTTTCTCACAGCACATAAGAACATCATCCCACCCTGAAGAATGTGCAGTTTAAATTCAACCTGACATGCACAAGTGGCTTATAACCATACAGTTGGGGAAGGGACAGGAAAGACAAGGTAACAAGAGTGTCATGGTGTGGTTACTCAGCAAGGCCTGCACGCAAACAACTGGTCAGATTGTACTATGGCTATTAGCAAGGGAATCTTCATAATACTGCTGGATGGTGGGCCAGTACACATTACCCTCCCTGTAGGATAGTTGGGCAAATAGGGGCTAAGAAATGATTTGCAAAAGCCTACAAGTCAGTTGCAGAGCTGGCTTGAGAGCTTGGGTCTGCCTGATTCACGGTCCAGTGCTCATTCCACTAGCCAGTGCTACCACCACTAGCTTTTATCCTGTATTCTCATGACTCATCCCTTGCTTCCAATGGTATCAGCTACCTAAGCACTGGGAATGCATCTAGACTGGCAAGATTTTGCACAAAAGGGCCAGTGTAGACAGACAAGTACATTTCTTGCGCAAGAAAGCCAGATGGCTAAACTGGCCATCGGAGCTTTCTTGCGCAAGAGAGCATCTACACTGGGCACAGATGCTTTTGCGCAAAAGCAAATCTTTTGCGCAAAGGCACATGCCAGTATAGACGCTCTCTTGCATAAATACTTTTCACGGAAAAACTTTTCCATTAAAAGTATTTTGCGAAATCATGCGAGTCTAGACACAGCCTTAGAGAACGTCTGTCTACACAGCAAAGTTATTTCAAGATAACAGCCCTTATTTCGAAATAACTTTACTAGCATCTACACAGCCAAACTGCTATTTCGAAATTAATTTGAAATAGCGGAGCGCTTATTTCGACTTTGGTAAACCACATTCTACAAGGAATAATGGACAAATTCGAAATAGCTATTTCGAAGTAAGTGCTGTGTAGACACTTATTTCAAAATAGGGGGCCTCCAGCCTTCCCACGGTGCCCTCGTGGCCATTCCAGCCTCAACCAAGAACACTTCTCTCCCTCCCACTCCCCCCGGAGCCCTTAAAGGGGTAGACTCTGGCCACAGTGCCTGTGCCAGCACTCACTGCCCCTGACCCAGTGACCCCAAAACATGAGCCAGCAAGCCACTGGCAGCCAGCCCTCCACCGCTCCCCAGGAGCAGTCTGCCAGCTACCAGGAGTCTGCTAGGGCCCGGAGAAGGCAGTCACCTTCCTGGTCCAGGGAGGAGATCATGGACCTTATTCAGGTTGGGGGGGGTGCCCCCAACGTCCATGATCTCTTCACTAGATGGAGGAACGCAGCTGTCTATGGGAGGATAGCTGCCAGCCTGGCCACCAAAGACCACATGCGAACCCAGGAGCAGGTTTGCATGAAAATCAAGTTGGTCTGATGAGACCCCCAACCCTGAGCCCTGTGTTTCTCCTCCCCCTTAATCCCCTTGCTTCCCCCTTCCAACTCCCTCCTCCCAGGTTTCCTCCTCCCCTCTCCCACCATCTCTCCTCTCCTCTCCCACTTCCTTTCCCCAGTCTCACCAGAGTTTCGTTCTCACCCCCCTCCCCCGTTTTGTTAAATAAGGACAGTTTGTGTTTATGAAAAAACATGTATTTTATTTTACATCAGGAAGGGGGGTAAGTGGAAGGATGTAAGGGAGGAATGAGGCACAATCCCCCAATGGGGCAGACCAGGGAGACTGTTAGTGCTCCTCAGGGTGGAAGCTCTCCCGCAGGGCCTCTTGGATATGACAGCCCCCCGATGGACCTCCTGGATGGCAGCCTGCAGCAAGTGCAGCCAGGCTTGCAGCAACGCATCCAAGAGAAGCACCAGAGTGCCCAGGAGCAGCTCAGTCTCCATGTTGCAAAGTGCTGTGGTGTCCCAAGTGAGGGCATCCAGAGCACGCCGAGACAAAATGCTTTGCTGTCCCTCACCGAGGTAGGCAAGCAAGCAGGGAAACCTGAGAACCTGCTGTCCACGGGGGGTCCCTTTAAGCACAGGCTTCAGATCGCCTCAGGCAGCAGCCACACAAAGACACACCTGACCTGATACTCCGCCAGACTTGGGTCCGGCTGGCCTTAAATGCGATTCAGCATCCACTCAGTGTGGACGTGCTATTTCAAAATAGCAAAATGATATTTCAAAATGCATTTTGTGTGTAGACGCATTATTTCGAAAAAAGCTATTTCGAAATAACTTATTTCGAAATAAGGCTATAGTGTAGACATACCCCTAGAGAGGCTAAGAGATGTGCCAAAGGTCACACAAGAAGTGTATGGCAGAGTAGGAAATTAACTGCAGGTCACCAGCATCTGAGAATAACAACTTACTCCTTTTAGTCACATTCCTTGCCTTCACCATTGCTCTCAAATGTTGGGTTTGGAGGGGTTATAATACTGCTAATCAGTAAAGGTCTTCACATTCATAGTTTCACACTTTCAGGTTAACTAGTTTGCCCCTGTGGTCCCTAAAAGAAAATTCTGCCCATTACTTGTTTATAAATAGCTAGGGGACTAATAAGAGAGACTGGTTGGGGAGTGAGGGCTTTTTGACACGTGTGCAAGCTTTATTCATGGAACACTCTGTTTCTCATGTAAGTTCTTTGATGTTGAACAATCCATTTTATTCAGGGAATCATATTTCATCTCTAATATACTTATGTTTTGTACTTGGTTCAAGAATCACCATTAGGATTACTGCTTTTTTCAATGTTTTGGTCTTGGAGACCTAACAAATCTGCAGCCAACAAAAACTCATTCTCTCTGTTTCGTGCCCAAAAAATATCATCATGTAACTAACAAATATCATATTTTGGTTATAGTATCAGATGGGCAGAGCTTGTTACCTCCCAGCAGATTAACCTTTGAATCGGTACCGATTCATTAACTGTGCACATCAGTCACCAGATTGTGGTAAAATTTATTGCAATTAAACATTGCTGCACTGTAAAGGCTGAATAGGATTCTCTGTTATCAGCATTGTTAATGGCTTTCTGAACTGTTGCCAATTCATTCACCCCACCCAGCCTTCAATAATAAAATAATTTTGACACAGGGCCCATGTTTCAACATTTTTAATAAAAACAAAATAAAAAAAAAACATCCATAGCAGAACAGTAAAGTTTCCCCTTCTTTCCCCTTTGCCAAAACTAACAAAAAGGAAAATGTCAGCCTGGCCTGACTCCAAAAAAGGAGGAAATTGAATGGTCTTAGTTCTGATTCTTTGACTAGTAGCATTGTGTACATAGAAGACTTGAGTCCTGGGCTCATTTTGATGGATCTGAAACACAGATAAGAACATAGAAGACTAGATGCTGTAATTTATAGCCAATGATTCTGTTTAAGATCTTTCAGTACCACATAACAAATCAATGTGATTTAGAAAATAACATGGTTTCTGCCATTGACATAAGCCATATGTGAACTACTAAGCTACTATGTAAGCCACAGTTATAAATTGTAGTCTGTAGGAGGAGATGCTTTATATTTTTGTGCTCAAAACCATTTAATCCATTATCAAAATTCTGAAAGAGCCTTTGCTAAATTGAAGTTTGGAAATGTACTGGAAGTTCTCTCTTACACTAAGTGAAGATATAAGACTGTCTTCCAATCAGTTTCCTGTGCAATTTACTCAGAAGACTATGACAGTAGCAACTATTTTAACAGTACAACCTCTGTATCATTCAATATTGTTACTTCATTATCACAACACATTAGCAATACAATCAAGGGATTAAATTACATATGGTCTATTTCTGATATGGATGGCAGGGGATACAGAGCTGTAGTGCATGGAACAGCTAATTAGCCATGGCAAGACTCAAAGAGCAGATAAATTGACCTGAATCTTCCCTTCAGATATTGCCTTTTTTGAAAAAAAAATAGAGTATTAAATTCACCCAGAACTTCTTAGCTGGGAAAAATCATACTTTCTTGTCCTCATCACTGAAGTCTGATAGTTTTGATGGCACAAATGAAAAATTAAAGGGCCAGCCCTCAATCTATTGAGCATCAATGTCTCTGAGCTTGATGCTCATTGAATGAATGTGTTACCAGCTGACACAGACAGGGCGGTCTTTTTCAAAGCACCATTGAAGATTTATGTGATCCCATCATGTAGGCAAAATTCTGCATGTTCACATAGCCATTTGCACATGTTGTTGCCTGATTTACACACACAAAACTCAAGCTACACAGGCAAATGTGGGATTTTGCTCATTTAGGCCTATATTATGAAGCAACCCTATGAAACTCTATGTGAAAGGAAAATGCCATAAGACTAGACTAAAACCTCTGCACCATAGACATCCCTGCTTTTCAGTCTGGTAGCAGAAGGTGTTAGGGTCCACATTTTCAAAGGTAAAAAACAACAAATGGTCTGGTAGCACTTTATAGACTAATAAAACATGTAGATGGTATCATGAGCTTTTGTGGGCACAGCCCACTTCTTCAGATGACCAGAGTTGCTCTGTTCAGTGTTTCAATACCTAAGTCTCATTTTCTAAAGTGATTTAGTCATCTAGAAATCTAAATCCCATTGATTGTCATTTGGATTTTTGGCTTGTCGGGATTTAAATCTCTTTTGAAAATAAGATTTCTGGTAATGCAACTCTAAGAGCAGCAATGTCTAAATATCTTTTAAAATCTGTGCCTAAGGGTGCATCTACACAACAGTGTTATTTCGGAATAACAGCCATTATTTTGAAATAACAATGCAAGCATCTACACAGCAATTCCGTTGTTTCAAAATAAATTTGAAATAACAGACGGCTTATACTGACTTCTGTAAACCTCATTCCACAAGGAATAACACCTATTCCAAAATAGCTATTTCAGAAGAGCAGTAGTATGGATGCTCCACTGCTGCTATTTTGAAATAGCTCTTCCCCAGGGCCATTCAAAGTAATTACTCCCTAGTGCCTCCTGGGGCTCTAAATCGAGGTAGCATGTCCACATTAGGGAAGCCTGCCTCAGACTAATTTGGAGGCTTCCCTTTAGTGTAGACTTGCTATTTCAAAATAAGCTATTTCTGAGTATTTCTTCTGGAATAGCTTATTTTTAAATAAGCGTATAGTGTAGACGTACCCTAAATTCTCCTCGTGAGGGTGTGGGAAATAGGTAGTGGCTCCATCCCTGCTTCTCTCCTTAAAGTGTCAGCCAGCAGAGCTCCTGGGACTTAAAGGGCTCATGTGCAACATCTGGTATAGGATCTGCACAGCATATTCCCCTGTTTGTACAACAAGAGAACCAGAGGAATTGAGACTCTTAAGAGCTGTCTAAATCATAATTTCATGAGCAGTTGTGCACCACACCCTTACTCAAGACCAAGCAGACATTCAATCTTACTTTTAACATGCACGTACATATTCTCCTGCTGAGTGAAAATTTGATCTGCTAATTTCCGTATGGAACGACTATAAAATAAAGAGCAAATATATACCCAAGGATTATTTGGCATTATATATATTTATTGTATAATTTCAAAAATATCACAGGTTTTTGATAATGGAAAGTATTTGGAAGCAGATTTGGTGCTAAGGAATAGGAGAAGATTTTCAGGGTGAAAGGACTATATAAAATGAGTCCACTTTTTTTCACTGAACTTTTAAATAAATAATGGCAGGAATTAAACATTTTTCTCTGTCATCATCAGTCTATGAAATGGGCTAAGAAAAATATGTTTGGACGGTCGTGCCAAAGTGTCACTGCCCCTGACAGTTAGGTATATACTGGATCTTAAAGTGTGGGAGTCGTGTAATTTATTAAAACATTTGTATGTGTCATTGAATGTTAACTATGTACAACTTCAATAGTTCACAAGGCTTAAAATAAAATTAACATTTGTACCTCCCCAGTGGGTCTCCTTCCCAGCAAAACTGAATCACATGCTGTTGTTGACATCACTTATTTCCTGCTTTTGCCAAACAAACAAACAAACAAACAAAAATTTGCCAGGACCATAAAAGTTATCTGGAGAAACTATCAGACTTAGCGTCAAATTTGCAAAAGCTCCTAAGTGATTTAGGAGCTGTTGTTCCAGTTTTAAAAGTGACTTGAGTTCTTAAGGCCAGATTTTTAAAGGTTTGTGGGGGACAACATATACAAATAAACCCTAGTAGAATTTTCAGAAATACTTAAGAAAGCTTGGCATGTAAGTCCAACTTGAAACCAATGGGAGTTAGGCACCTAACCTGCTTCAACACTTTTGAAAATCCCACCAGATATTAACTGGCATCTTTAAGGACTTAAACACTTTTTAAAAAAATCCATCCCTCTTAAGTGCCTGTGAGCATTTTATCAAAGATAAATGATATGCGAAGCTGGAGTAAGATGGTAGGATTTGAGAAACTATTAACATTAGTTCATATTCAAATGAACTCCCCAATACTCAATAGCACAGCAAAAGTATTTTAATAAATTATATTCATTCTTAATACCATCTTTTCCCTGGTACTGGCAGGAGTTACCTTGTGTGGGTGGCAGGGCATCAGGTCAGGAGTTACCTTGTGTGGCTGCTGTCTGAGACTATCTGAGATCTGTGCTTAAAGGGACCTCCCCCCCCCCCCCCCCCCCCGGACAGCCGGTTCTAAGGTTTCCTTGCTTTCTTACCTACCTCGCTGAGGGACAGCAAAGCATTTTTTTCTCTGTGTGCTCTGGTTGCCCTCACTCAGGACACCACAACACTTTGCAGCATGGAGCCGGAGCCGCCCCTGGGCACTCTGGTGCTTCTCCTGGACGTGTTGCTGCAAGCCTGGCAGCACGTTCTGCAGGCAGTAACAGTCTCCCTGGTCTGCCCCACTGGGAGCTTGTGCTTCATTCCTCCCTCACGTCCTT
This sequence comes from Pelodiscus sinensis, assembly GCF_052426305.1. Lineage (NCBI taxonomy): Eukaryota > Metazoa > Chordata > Testudines > Trionychidae > Pelodiscus > Pelodiscus sinensis. Next base: position 204,190,245 of record NC_143053.1, read on the forward strand.
CCACTTACCCCTCCCTAACCCCCCTTCCTGCTGTTCTATAAAAGACAAGTGTTCATTACAACAAAGCCTCTTTATTGAACAAAACTGGGGTGGGGTGGGATGAAACTGAGGTGAGACTGGGGAAAGAAGGTGGGAGAGAGGAGGAGGGAGGGTAGAAGAGGGGAGGGGGAAACCTGGGAGGAGGGAGCTGACAGGAGGAGGCAAGTGGAGGAAAGGGGAGGGGAAGCTCAGGGTTGGGAGTCTCGCCGGCCCAACTGTCTCCCTGCACCGCAGGTGCGGGGGCCTCGGTGTCCCTGGGGATGTGGGGAGAGTGGGGAGAAAGAAGCAAGAGGGGGAGAAGGAGTGGGAGGAGTGGTAGCTGGGGAGGCAGCAGGGGCTGGAGCAGCAGGAGGCAGCTAGCTCTGCCCCAGGGTCGATGACCACCTGGGGGGCACAGATCGTCATATCCCCCAAGATGCAGTCCACAGCATCATAATAGGGGCAGGGGTCTGGGTCTGCCCCTGGTTGGGAGCTGCCCCCTGTGGCCCTGGCATACGCCTGCCACAGCTCCTTTATTTTCATGTGAACCTGCTCCTGGCTTCACATGTGGCCTTTGGGGGCTAGGCTGTCAGCCATCCACCTGTAGAAGGTTGTGTTCCTCCATTTAGTGCAGAGATCATGGACGTTGGAGGCAACCCCCCAAACCTGAATTATGTCCTTGGTCTCCACACTGGATCAGGCAGGCGCCCGCCTTTTCCAGCCCCTGGCAGGCTCCTGGGAGTTGGCAGACTGGTCCTGGGGAACAGTGGATGGCTGACTGGCACTTGCTGCCTGGCTCATGCTGTGGCCACTGGATCAGGTGCAGCAACTGCTGGCTCTGGGCTGGCAGGCTTGGAGCTGGCACAGGCACTGTGACCAGAGTCTACCCCTTTAAGGGCTTCGGGGAAAGGGGGAGGGAGAGGAGTTTTCTTGGTTGTGCCCAGAGTGGCCGCCAGGGCACCCTGGGAAGGGCTGGAGGCTCCCGATTTCAAAATAAGCATCTACACAGCGCTTATTTCGAAATAGCAATTTCAAAATTGGTGCTATTCCTCATGGAATGAGGTTAACCAATTCCAAAATAAGCCCTCTGCTATTTCAAATTAATTTCGAAATAGCAGTTTGGCTGTGTAGATGCTGGTAAAGTTATTTCAAAATAACGGCTGTTATTTCAAAATAACTTTGTTGTGTAAACATACCCTAAGACTCACTGACATATCTGTGGCAACATAAAGGAGTGTTAAAGTGGTCCCAGAATAGTCTAAAGAGACTTTTTAGTGTAAATGAAAATTGGACTCCGTGTTTTTGAAAATTGTCTTTTCACAGTACAGCCCCAAAATATTAATGGAGCTACTCTGGAGGCTTTAACTGGTGTAACAGGGAGCAGAAAGTAGCTCTAGATGACAACAGCCATTACTGATATGAAAGAACACTGATGTTCCCCTGTTTCTTTGTTGGAATATGTGGGTACCACATTTTCAGATCTAAGGGCCAGACTTATAAAGGCTTTTGGCACCTACAGGGATAGATAGGTGCCTAATGTGATTTTTAATGCTGCCTTAATGCCTAATGACCATGAAAATCTGCTCTCAAACCATCATTCCTGGCCGAGCCACAGTTCTGTGCTTTCTCAGCCAAAAGAGACGAGTCCACCAGTCTTAAGGTGCATCTACATTGTACCTTTTTTTTAAAATAACGTCCGTTATTCCAGAAAAACAATACTAGCGTCCACAGTGCAATTGCGTTATTTCAACAGAAAGTCGAAATAATGGATGGCTTTTTCCAATGGTGGTAAATCTCATTCCTCGAGGAATAAACCTTTTTCCGAAAAAGCTTTTTTGGAAGAGGGTGTGTGTAGATGCTCCACTTCTGCTATATCGAAATAGCTCCTCACCAGGGTCACTGTAAAGATATTCCTCCCCACTGCCTTCTGGGGCTCTAAGTCAAGCTAGCGCATCCACATTAGGGGAGCCTGCCTCAGGCTAATTTTGAGATTTCTGTGTAGTGTGGATGCTCTATTTCAAAATAAGCTTTTCAGGAAGAAGCTTGCAGCATAGACATACCCTTACGTTGCTCAGAAGCTATGTAGATAGCTATGCAGATAAAGACAAGATATAGGGCTACCTCCTGCTCTTATTTCAACTATACTAAATCCAGATTAATTCCTTCAAGTCAAGAGAATAACTCCAGGTTAAATAAGAGTAGAACTTGGCCCCTGGGTACCATATGTTCTATATTTACTTCTCAACATGATTAAAACAGAAGTAGAATGTTGATAAAATCTGCCACTTAAATCAATAAGGGACTATAATGACATGTAATTTCTCTAGTAGTCACCAGATTTTCCTAAATACACTTTCCCTAGCTAAAGCCCTACCAAAAAATGTAGAACATCATGCCATGGGAATAAAGTCAGCTTTCAGGCAGCTGGTAACTTATATCTCCCAAAGTGCCTGCCCTTCTCTCCCACATTGTGTTTAATCCAACTTTAGGTTCTGGACAAGCCAGATAACTAAATGGTTCATCTTAATTACTATTTCATGGTCAATATATGATGTAACATCTGTCTGAAAGTTAGATTCATGTTTCAGTTTTATACAGTATTGTGGTCATTGGCCTCCATACTAAAACCAAAATAAATGTGAGCATTTTGGACCCTTTACTACAACTACACCATGCATTCCTTTCATCTTTCTTTCTGGAGACATCGTACAATAGTTTCCTTGTTTTAGACCTTCAGCATTGTTGACATTAATGCAATTATTTTTGACAAGTTGAAAATCTTCTTGTAATTGAGTTTGTATTTGACATCAATGTTTGCCCCATTTGGAAAGCCCTGTTAACAGATTTCAAGCTGTGATAATAATATTTCCTTCCTCTATTATCAAACATTGTAATCTGTTTTCTTTCCAGATCAGCACTACTCAGAATGGCTACAAGGTATTTTTAAAGGTGGAAAAGGTCCTCCTTAAAAAAGCCTGCTACTTTTTTATTTATCTTAATGTCCAGTTCTTCCCAAACAAAATGAAAGAGAGTATTAGCGTATCAAATTAGCGGTCTATAGTTAAAATTTAACTAGGCTATGGTCTATGCAGATTACAGAAAAATATTATTTCAGAAAATACCATATAATATACTTGTATTATATTTACTAATAAAGATATAAATAAAGATATTTGCTTCTAATTTATTTGGTTTTTGTCAACAGTATTGACAGTCCTCCTCCCAACTTTTCTTACTTAGGTTGTTTTCTTTGCTTGTATGAGAAATCCTACTTCCATATTCAAAAGTAAATTAAACCCTAGAAAAATTAAAGACTTTAAACTTACCAATCTCAAACTGGTTTTCAGAGAAGTTAGTATTCACAAACTTTCTCCTTTGAGGTATGCTGACAGTAAGTTATCGTTTTGGTTTCAAGTTGATTTTCCTTTTCTTCCCGGCAAAATTGTTTCAAGGCATTTATTCTGGGCTATCCATGCCAGGGATCATATTACTCTTAAAATTAGAATCTGGGATCTTTTTTTTCTGAGTATCGAGTGGTTTGGATTTGAGAAGAATATCAGCTTCTAATTCTCCTTTCCATACTGTTTATATAGATATTTAGGCATTTGAAGGCTTTCTTTCCTGCTCCAGTCAAAAAAAGTAAAGAACAAAAGGCAAGACATTAGAAGAAATTCTGCCAAAACAACCAAACAAAGTGAAGTTATATAGACATGGAGGATCATTTTTAAGACATGCCCATTCCAATCCCCCATTCTAAGGCTATCACAACTGGCTGCTCCCCCAGACCACTAGCTTTGGCAATGATGTTCTTTACTGGTCCTCAGATATTAGGGATCAAGGAAGGGTGTGTGCATATAAAGCCTTATTTAAAACATTGTTCCGATTTCATTATAGATTTTTCAGGATGTATAGATGCCGAATTTGGATCAATGCGATGATATTGGGTGACCTCAATATATTGGCATTGACATAATTACTGATAATTGCTCTGATATTGTTTCTCTGCAAAACTCAGGGGCAAGTCCTGACTTCCCCAAGTGGTGTGGATGGCTCAGAACCAGAACTACATGGAGGTTTATAATCTACAATGGAAGGGCTAGTCTGTGCTTCTCAGAGGCATCTCCTGACTTTGTGCATAAAGACAGGGGAGAGCTTCCAAGAAGTTAGATGGGTAGTTGTGAGACTATACAGATTCACCTTTAGCAAGGGTAAGAAGAGTGTTACAACCCTATGGCTATAGGAGCTGCTGTGGAGCTACTCAGCTTCCTTGTGAGACAGGATCAACTCCAATTGCCATCACACCAGCTCCCATGAACCATCTCAGCCCTCAGGTTCTGTATTAAAACTGTACACCAAGGAGAGCATTTATGCCTAAAGAAGTAACAGTCCCCATATGCATAAGTTATCAGCTGTCTGTGGGTTGCAAAACAATGTAGCTGTGAGACCTTTGATGATGGGCAGAATTACAACACATTGCAAGCCTCTTTGGCCAATGACCAAACGGCATTTCACTGCTGTCTGAGTTTCGGGAATAGATTATGCGAATACAACTTGTTTTCTTTTTTTAAATGAAGAATTTCTTGTTTACTAGAGCTAGTCAAAAATTAAAAAAGAGATTTGCAAATATAGTCATGAATAATTTATCCAAAATCATTTGTGGGTTGTTCTTATTTGGTTTAGCCCAAGATCCATATTCCTGCTGGTGCATGGGCTATAAAAATAGTGATGAATCCCAAAAGCTTCATGAACAGGTGTAAGAAATGTGATGGTGTTCACGATGACCTCTCTAGTCTCCCACAAAACAATTCAATTAATCCAATCAGAGAGCAGGAAACGTGACAAGTCGCATAGTATGACTAGCAAGTGTGGATTCTCTCATGCCTGAAATTTGAGGGAAGGGTAAGAAGGTGAAAACCTGCAAAGAGCAAAGCTACAGAAAATGTGCAAATGAATCCCTTGTGATGCAAAACGCTGGGTTTTACAGGACTCTAGCACTGGTACTCAAGGTAGTTAGCTTAGAACACTGACAAACATGAGGAAGACATGACCTGTAGGACGGAGCTTCTTAAATGTTTTATCATTGATAATTTGCCACCGCAAGTTCATAATTCATTGCCTTGTTCTAAATCAGTCTCTACAGTGTCATGCTCACTGATAAAAGATCTAACAGCATTCATCTCCAGCTAGTTCTAACATAAATCTATAGCTTAGCATTTAACCATAAATTACATTTACTGTAAATACCCAAATCTCTAATACCAGAGGAGACTGCTCTGTGAGCTGAAAGTTACAGGAAGAGCACTAGGACTTCCAGTGTCTGCTCCCAGAGTCACAGCAGCTGTGCTGGCCTGTCAAGTGCCCTTCCCATTAGTGAATGAGTATCTACGTAAACATGATTCAGTGGAAAGTCATCAAATGCCTACTAGTGCACTCGGTTGCATTAATACTATATATATTAAACCTCATAATCCTTTACTGTCAAGTGCTTAAGGCATGTTATGTGGTTATGTGCTTAATCCTGTTTTATTCATTGCTTTATATGAATGCTTTGTTTTCTTTTTATATGTAAAGATTTACTAACACTAATTTGAGTGAATGAATTAGAATATGGACTGCAAATGTGTATCTGTTTGTACTATTTGAATTATCGCAGAATGGTATGTGCCTTCTCAGGCACTTTCTAAAATACCCACTTCTGAGAAACTTTTGAGAGGATTCCCTAGGGAAAATTCTAGTTCTCAAACTTGCTTATCCAGTACAAAAAATGTAAAGCTCCAAAGCTATTACAAGGCTGCAGGACTTCAAGTTTTAATCTGTTGATGTTAAAAGTGTAGGAGCTGAAATTCCTGCTATCAAGTATTTCAGAGATCCATTTGATGTACAGGCAGTCCCCGGGTTACATGGATCCGACTTACATTGGATCCCTACTTACAAACGGGGTGAGGCAACCCTGCACTAGCTGCTTCCCCCCAGCAGACCAGGGAGACACGAAGCTAGTGCTCCCCCCAGCAGACCAGGGAGACACGGAGCAGCTTTTCTTAGCAGACACCTCAGCTTGAGAATAAAGGACGAAGGGAAGTGAGGTGTGGGAGAGTAAAACTGAGCTCTGGAGAAATGTTTGGCTAGAGTTTCTCCTACAATATGTACCAGTTCCGACTTACATACAAATTCAACTTAAGAACAAACCTACAGTCCCTATCTTGTACGTAACCCGGGGACTGCCTGTATTAGCAATCTAATATTATTATCCAATCAGTTTAGGGATTGAAGGTCAACTCATCAACAGTACTGATGAGTCATCACCAAATTGGCTTTCATATATAAAGGCTTGAATGCATTAGATTTTTTATCTAGAAATGTTGATAACCGTCAATGTCACCACACACAAACAGAAGAAAAAAGTCCATTGATAACAATAAAAAAGTACAGATATGCAAACTAAGAAAAACGATGCTTAGGAACTGATCAGGGATTGATTTCAGGCTGTTTTGCTTTGGATATTTTGATAAGTGATGTTGACAATTTGTGTTTTAAGATATAAAGCATTGATTTTTTTTAATGTTAACATCGACTCTCCTTAATTAACTATTATCTAACTGCCCCACAGATAATTTTCCACAACTGTTACAATTTAAATTGATAAAAATTGTAAACTGAGACTAAAAATAAATAGTGATATTATCAGTCAAAATATAAACACATAAAAATAGAATGCTGCTAATCTTACTTGTATAGCACGGTACATAAAACAAGATTATGTGAACAGAACAAAAAATACCCCATTGTAATACATTCTCTTTTAATTATGTGTTATCTAGATGCACATGAGTACAGCAGATACCTAAATGACAATGTGCCAAACATTACTCTGTTGTATTCCATCATAGCTGTGGCTGCATTTGGGATATTGGGTGAATTAAGAAGGAAGGAAGAAATGGAGAGAAGATAAAGAAGGAAGCATTAGAAATGGAGTTTTCTACATATTGCAGCGATAAAAGAGGTTTGCCAATCTTGCCAGAGTAGCACATTTTATTGGGGGGCAAGGGGCGAGGCGGGGGAGAAAAGTTTATGACTGTAGAGATGGAACATTTGTGGGATGGGATGTAATTGCTTCCAATATTGGGCTTTGCCACTGCACATGCTATTTTCCATGTGTGAAATTTTCACAACCTCTGTGAGTGAAAATACACTGAATGGCCAGATTTAGGACATCTTTTTGGTAGTCCTAAAACACTGTAATACACTAGCCATTCAACAACCTTGCTTTATTTAATGTATGTAATGTATTTATAATAAATCTTTCAGAAGGCAGCAGGGCTTTGGGTTAATTCAGATTCATATTACTGTGGCCCCCTGGAGAACAAAATAACAAACTGTAAAAAATAACATTTTAGTAGGCATCAGCCAGGTCTCCATTTTGCACACATAGTTTTGACCACATCAATGAAGGGGTGCCCAGTGTTTTAGATGGACCTAGTATGAAATCCTGACACCACTGAAAAAAATGGGAATTTTGCCATTGTCTTCCGTGCAGCTAGGATTTCCCCCCTTAAAGTGAGCTGAGTAGAATTAACCATTACAAAAACATTACTGTGATGTCATATTACTGGTTCAGTCGTGAGAGGCCTAACTTGCCCTCTAAGAACATCAGCGAGGATGGCTGAGTCAGTGTAGAGAAGAAATAAGCTGCCCTGGGAAAAGCACTGGTGCAGTTTACTTCCCTCAGTGACCAAGAAGGAAGCAATTTTATTCCTGTTCTGCTCCAGACAGAGCACAGCTACATGCAGTCTCTTACTTGGACAGAGTTGCCAGTCTGCCCTACATAAATTGTTACAATTGTTACTGTGTATGCCGGGAACTCTACCTTGTTCAAATGTTTCCATTTTTAAAATACAGATTCAGCTCATTTCTTTTTTTACCTTTCCCATAGAGCCAGAAGTTTCCCTCCTCAACATAAAAACCAGATTGTATTCCTTTAGTCAAGACCCATAGTCCTGTGTGCCATTAGTTCTACAAACGTGCATCACCAGTGGTCTCTGGAGCCCCTTCTATTATCTACCCAATAAAATACTTAGGGAAGGAGAAGTGAGAGGTTGGCTGGGATGGGTAAAGAAATGGAGTCATGAGAAGTATCTTTCTTGTATGAAGCAGTCTGCAGAAGGAAATGCCATTCTGATGTCATGTACGGCTATATAAGATTAATGTATTCAGTTTCTTGCTCTTCAGAAATATAACAAGTAATCCACAAATGTGTGTAAAAGGAGTCAGTCCTGAAAGATGTTGAGCATCTGTAGCTACCAGGACTGCATGGAATAGTTCTTCCTTAATCCGAAAAAACAGGTTTTGTAGAATGCATGCTAAATTCTGCTTTTCTCTGCACCCAAACAAACACAAGGAAGTTTTTCTTCACTCAGTGCACAGTCAATCTGTGGAACTCCTTGCCAGAGGATGTGGTGAAAGCTAGAACTTTAACAGGGTACAGAAAAGAGCTAGATAGATTCATAGAGGTTAGGTCCATCAATGGCTATTAGCCAGGATGGGTAGGAATGGTATCCCTAGCCTCTGTTTCTCTGGAGGTGGGTAACAGGGAAGGGATCATGTGAAAATTACCTGTTGTGATCTCTCCCTCTGGGGCATCTGGTATTGGTCACTGTGTGCAGACGGGATACTGGGCTAGATGGATCTTTGGTCTGACCCAGTACGGCCGTTCTTATGTTCAAACAACTCATCTTGAGACTTTTAATAGCTAGCATTTGCTGAAGACAAACTATCCCTGTATCATATCTCTATGGTGATGTAGTAGTAGAGATGAAACAAAAGAAGAAATGGCTGTCCAAAAATTATCTGGATATTTATTTTATCAATATAGTGTCATAGATGTAATTTAACTGAAATATACAGTACCTATTTTTTAGACAATCTTTCTATTAAGATGTCACTGTTCTTGTCTGTCTGTCACGGGATTTTCAACTTGCCCTTCCTGCGCATGCAGCAACATGGCTGCCCCCACCAACTCCTGCAGGCGTGCTCTGCACATGCTCTGCCGCCTGGCTCCTGCTGTGGCTGCCCCCACCAGCTCCAGCTCCACTTGGCTTCATGCCACCAGCTCCAGCTCTAGGCGCCCCCGCTCCTCCCCAGCAGGCTCCTGGTCCCCCTGGCAGGATACCCCCACCAGCTTCTGCAGGCGGCTTGCCTGCCTCCGTGCCATGCCATGCGGCTTCCGGCCCCCTCAGCAGACCGCACCTGCCATCTCCAGCTCATGGCCCCCCTTCCCCTGGCAGGCCACCCGCACCTAAGACAAAAAATTTTAAAAAATTAAAAATATTTTTAAAAGACAATCTTTCTAAAAGCACACCAAAAGACTGAAAATAAAGTTTTCAGCTACCAATTTAGGAGAAAGATTGGATGGCTAAGTACGATTTAAGGTAGTTGCAAACTGTTAGCCATCCAACCTTTCTCCTGAAAACTTAATTTTCAGTCTTTTGGTGCACTTTTAGAAAGATTGTCTTTTAAAAATATTTGTATTTTTTTTATTAATTCTGAATAATTCAGGCTGTCTAAAGCCCCAATCCTTATATAGTATTTGAGTCTTGTTTCCTAAGACCGAATGCTGAGTCTTGCTTTCTCTTTTACAGAAACCTTGCCAGCATAGTATGTGGGACAGATAACCAGCTGCAACCCTAATCCCTTTGACCCAGGCAGTTTTCAAAGGGCTGCTTCCCAGCTAGTAAGTAATGATAAACCCCTTTGTTGTCCTTTTCTCCTGACTTTCTTCATAGTTGCTGATTGTAACAGAAAAGTAAAACTCTGCTAAGGGTCCAAAAAGCAGCCTGACATAGTGAGCTGTGACCCAGATGCACTTAGGAAAGGACCTTGTTCTATATAGTGATTATTGCATTAGTGGTGGGGTTAGTGGAATGCATTCCTTTGGACGCAAAGAGAGATGCCCTCACTCTATGGCAAAGCAGAGTTTGACTCAGTGTATGTCCATTGAGCATATAATGGCTTTTTATTACATTAATGTTTTAACAACCTGCATATTTATTATTATAAGTGTTCGTGTCTCAGGCTATGTCTAGAGTAGGAGTTTTTTTGGGATACGTTTTCAGGGAACGTATTTGCTCTTTCGACATTTTTTGCAGAAGGGCAGATGCACTCTTTCGGAAGTCCTGTCTTCCTCATTTCACGAGGAAGAAGGGCTCTTCTGAGAGAGGAGGTTTTTCCAAAATTGGATGCAGTGTTGACCGGCCAAATTTCGAAAAAGCCTTTTCCGAAAAAACAATCGGAAAAAGCGGCAGTCTAAACATAGCCTCAGAGTGAGCCTGAGTACTGCAAAACAACAGGTGAACCAGCATTCTGATCATTTAGGTACCAGTCACTTCCTCTGGAAGAGGTTTATTGGGACCATGCAGCTAAGTAGCTGATTAGCCTGGGAGGGCTGATGAGCCAATCAGCCATTAGCTGAGTGGTATAAAAGAAAACATGCTAAGGGAAGCACTTGGCTAGCTGAGCCCAATAAGCACTCAGATGTTAAGTGAGGAAAACCTCTGGCTTTGTTCTGCTAATAGGCAGAAACACTGTAAATACTTTGCTGGAGGAGGCTGAATTGGTATTAGTGCTGGGAATATAAATAAAGTTGCTATCTAGAGACAGAGCCTTGTGAGGTATCAGAAGAGGGTGCATATCTCATTACACAGAGCAGTATTATTATTACCTTCAGTTGCAAATGTCTGTATTATCAAAGTGGGGAGTGGGTGCTGCATAAAGCACTGAGGGAAGGTAAGAGGAAAGTAAGCCCTTATCTAATCTTATTGATGGTGAAGGAAATCAGTGTGGTTCTGATATACATCAGAGGATATCCTGACCCAAAATATCTTCAAAAATTATGAGAATGGTCCTGCCTTTTGCAATTTAGTATGTACTGTTGGTAACATTACAAATACTAAGCAGAAATGCAAGCTGGGGCTTTGAATTTGTATTCCCATGAATTAATTCCCTGTTGATTCAGTGTAACACTTAGTGCCTACCTGCACCACAAATGGTTAATATGCATAAAATACAGCACACGCAAGGACTGATCACTTGTTCCACCACCTCACTTGGTCATTGTCTGAGTATCAGAAGTCCAATAAGGACCAATTTAGTGAGTAGCTGACTAACTCAGAAAGTAGGAGAGAATTCTAATCCTAGAACGGACAGGAGAACATTGCTAATCTTCATGTGTTCCCATAAGTGAAGGGTCAACATCTTACATAGCTACAGACTGTGCAAAGGATGCCTCATACCCAGCTGCTGAGGTGGCTTTCCTGTAAAACACAGAATGGCTAAAAACACTATGCAGATCCTTCACAATCAAAGGCCTCTGGCTTTATAAGTTCACTTTACTGCCTGAGTGTGAAGTTTTCATTTTCAATGCCAGACAGGTTCAAAAAGAACGTCTGTTTTCATTTCAACAACCCTAATCCCTACGTAACATCCTTTCCCACTATTTACTAGACTGCAGCTATCAAATGAAGATATGATGTCTGTGTTTGGGTTAGTTAGTTTAAATTCTAATGACTATGATGTAATCACTATAATCAAGCAAAGCTTGTCTGTTTTTGCTTTGGGTTACTTTACCATCAGCCCAATGTGAACTCTCCAGCCCTGTCATTAAACTAAGCACAATTTTGCCTAATTTTCAATTAGCAGTAAGCTTGCTACACAAAGCTGTGTGGTCCTAATTTAAAGCTTGTTTCTTAGGCTTCTTTGTTCTTTATAGAAGTTTACTAACATTTAGATAAGTTAATAGATAACTCAGCTGAACTTAACTTTCCCTGATTCTTCCCCCCCAAAACCCTTCATTAACTGCTCTCATATTCAGTGCTAATGAAACCCCTGAGAAGAGTTGCCTGGGAAGAGCTTAATTTAAATCAATTCAGAAATGTCTAAGAAAAAAATGAGCTCTTTTAATGTGTAATTTATTGTGTGTGTGTGTGTGTGTCTGGTTACTCAGAATTTCTAAAATATGCATTATACATTTCTTTGGGAGAGCAGCAGAGAGAGCAGCATTATACATTTCTTTGGGAGAGCAGTGTGCTTTCCAAAATGATGATAACCCCAAAAGGAGTAGAAAGGATCGGGGGGAGGGTTTCAAACTTTTATGCTTGTTTCGCTTATGCCTCACATACGAGCAGTTTCTTGAGCCAGTGGCTAATGATTGCCATTAATTAGATTTCTTACATTTGAAACTTGTTAACTGAATTGTGAAAAGCAGCTTTACATTGCTTTTTGGCCAATTGGATTGCAAAAGCAGTTAAGGCAAGGTGTGACACACAATAGCTTTACATTATCGTTCTCACTCGATTAATAGATTCGAATGCCAAAAACTATTTACTGTGGAGACATTGGCTGAGACAGTTACATGAACCTGTGTTCCAAAGCACAAAAAGGCAAAATTCCCTGTGCCTGGAAATTTATCTCTCTCTCACATGTTGGGGCAATAATATTCTACTACAAACTTTAATTTTAGTTCTGTTTAGTGGCTCCATCATTAAGATTTACAGCCAATTTATATTCCAGACTGCTCTGATGTGACTACACCTATAAAATTCCATATAATTATGGGCTCTATGTGACTGGAAAGATATAAACAAATTGTAGGGAAATCAGCTAATAGTGGCAGAGGACTTGATGAAATATTAAAAGCATTAAATGTGTGTGACTTGGCAGATCTACAGATTAGGGCACCTTGCAGATATTTTCAAGTTGTAAATATAAAAGGGAAGATGTTTGTTTTTTTGTTTGTTTTTGTGAAACAGACGGGTATGACTAGGATTAATGGGATGGAACAAAAAAGACAAATTTAGGTTAAACATGTGATGGCTACATCTACATTGCGCATTCTTGCACAAGAAGATATGCAAATGAGGTCCCATTTTGTACAAGGGGCTTTTGTGCAAGAAGGAGCAGTCTACACTGCTCCTTTTTGCGCAAAACCTCATCTTGCGCAAGAGCCATTCTGCCACTTATTTTCAGTGTAAATTGCTCCTTCTTGTGCAAAAGTCCCTTGCACAAAAATGGTGGCTCATTAGGTAGGTAAATGAGGTGTGGCAATATTCATTGCCATGCCTCATTTGCATTTCTTCTTGCACAAGAATGAGCAATGTAGACGTTGCCCTTAAGGAGTGACAGTGAGATGTCATAAGACTGTAGAATAATGCCCCTAGGGAAATGGTGAAAGCCCAATGTATTGGGACATTTAAAAAACTACATTGGAAAAAAGACTACTAAATATAATGTATGGAATAATCCTTCATTAGCTTAAGCATGGAACAGGTGATATAATCTTTCATAGGTGAAACTAATCTCTAAGGCTATGTCTAGACTGCAGGCTTCTTTCGAAAGAGCCTCTTTCGAAAGATCGCGTCTAGACTGCAGGCGGATCTTTCGAAAGAGAAATCCGCTTTTTCGAAAGAGAGCACCCAGCGAGTCTGGATGCTCTCTTTCGAAGACGGCCTCTTTAAATTGAAGAACGCCTTCTTTCGAAAGAGGGACTTTCGAAAGAAGGCGTTCTTCCTCGTAAATTGAGGTTTACCGCCATCGAAAGAAAAGCCGCATTCTTTCGAAATAATTTTGAAAGAACGCGGCTTGAGTCTGGACGCAGGGGAAGTTCTTTCGAAAAAAGGCTACTTTTTTCGAAAGAACCCCTGAGTCTGGACACGGCCTAATTTCTGTTCTTCTGTCTACTACATTTATATGCATTCTACATGACCTATTTATTAGTGTGATATTTCCTCACTCATCTTTTGCCCTTGTGATGTGACTAAGTTCCACCTACATCAAGGATGTCCTGCTTTTCAAAAGTCTCAGAGGGGTATCTGTATTAGTCCATATTTGTTTTAAAAAACAACAACAACAGCAACAAGGAGTCCTGTGGCACCTCAAAAACTAACAGACTTATTTGAGCATAAGCTTTGATGGGTCAAGATCACTTTGTCAGATCCCGTGAAAGCAGGTGCCTAAATAAATCTGCTAGTCTTTAAGGTGCCACAGGACTCCTCGCTGGTTTCCAAAGTAATTCTTGTATTTTAAATTTAAAAAATGCTTACAGATTTTTAAACCTACAAAAACCTAGCAAAAGGAGTCAGATATATTGACTAAACAAACTGTGATGGGGAGCTCTGGTGTAAAATGTATATTGGAACTTGTTTGGGAAGCCTCCATTTCATGCCGTCATCACACACTAACGTGCATGATGTAGTCTTTCAGTATGCCACATGCAGATTTCTTCATCTAACGAGTGCAGGGCTACTCAACACATGGCCCGTGGGCTGCACCCGTTTGTTTGTGACCTGTGGTGCAGCTTGGGTTTACGTGGGGCTCAACACACAGCCCGCAGGTGGGAGCCAAAATAAAAAAGTAGTCAGTAGAATGGTTGTCTGTTGATATGCATTTTAGTAGTTAAATTCCTGGACTGTCATTGCTCATTAAAAGTGCTGTCAGATGGGTGGAAAATGGGTAAATGTTGCGTTTTATTAATATCAGGACTGACTTAAATGGGGCCTGTGCATTGTATAGTCTTGCCTTAATCTTTGTATTCATGTCCATCAGTGTGAAAGAAGCTATTTACATATATTTGCATATATATCTGCATGTATATGCAACTACACTTAAGTTGCTGCCCTCAGCATATGCTGTGAGTATTATTATGGCCCCCAGGGCTTCCAAAGTTGAGTTGCCCTGAACTAGTGAATAGCAATACACAGTGCAGCCTAAAGCCTCACTAGGCCCCTAGACAAGGCAGGGGACGTGGCCCTGCTCCATACCCCCAGAAGGAGTGGGGCCTCAGGCAGAAAGGCAGGGCTGGGGCTAGGCAGTCCTCATCACCATCTGGAGAGCAGCGTGCCCTCTTTAGGCAGCCCTCAGTGCTACCCAGAGTGTGCTATGCAGCACTCTGGAAGTGTTTTAATGGGCCTGGGGCTCTGACCACTGCTGCTTCCACAGTAGCAGAGGTGGTGGACAGGAGCTCTGGATCCTTTGGATTGCTGTTCCCTGGAGCAGTTGCCCCCTTTCCCACTGTGGGGCTATGTCTAGACTGCAAGCCTCTTTCGAAAGTGAGTCTCTTTTGAAGAAGCCCTATTTACATTGAAGAACGCCTTCTTTCAAAAGAGGAACTTTCGAAAGAAGGCGTTCTTCCTCGTGGAATGAGGTTTACCGCCATCGAAAGAAAAGCCGCGTTCTTTCGATTTAATTTCGAAAGAACGCAGCTTGAGTCTGGACGCAGGGGAAGTTTTTTCGGAAAAAGGCTACTTTTCCCGAAAAAAACCCTGAGTCTGGACACAGCCTCAGTGGACTGGCAATACATTTATAAGGGTGTCTGAGGAAATGGAAAGGGCTTATTTTCCAAAGATAGCAAGCTCTTTATTAGAGATTTGATAATATTCATTCTGATGATGTCCAAGTGTCTTATACTATCCTGTGTCCACATAAGAAACTTCCACTGATGCCAAAAGTATTATCAGAGCTACTGATATTCATTTGTTTTTTAGTAAATTGTGTCATCTCTATAGTCGCACAATAATTTACTAGGAAATTTAAGAAGCTTGAATAGTAATATCAAGCCAAAGAACTGTTGTAATAAAAAAGAACTTCTGAACCATGCCTAAGCCAATGTAAAAACCATTAGACTTTTAAAGCACATCTTTGATTCTATGATTCACATGTGTAAAGAATGGTATCTATAATGATGTTTGTAATCAGCTGTGTACATTAAAACTGACATTTCAGGTATGCATTAAAAATTGCACTGTTTAAAATGCTCACAGTGAAACCCATTAGCCTATGAAACTTACTTGTTTTCTGATTTTATTACCTCAACTGCTCAAAATTTAAACCAGGTTTACAAATCTGAGCAAACCTGGGTCAATGTATGGTTCTGTACTGAGGTCAAGGAAAATCTGCTGGGTAACATGCTATTGATAGAAATTCAGCAGTTTTGACTACGTTTTGCATTGGGATTTTGAAATTGTTCAAACCTCAAACTCAGGAGTGTGAAACCAAATAAAATCTTTGCCGGGACAGATTTATCTCAGCTCAAGGCATGCAAATGTGGAAAAGAGCAGGAACTAGATCACGAAAAAGACAAAATAAACACGAGAGGTGAAAATGGTCCATGCAGCAGTCTTTACACTAAGCCAGAAGAGCAGCATGTTGTACATTAATACCATGTAACCATGATTTACTGAACACTTGTTAAGTGGAACTCTCAGTTAACCAAAGCTTTGTTAATGCCCCCAAGGGTCATATTGAACTCTTCACTGACTTCTACATTTTCCGAACCCAGAGCAAAGTGAAGAATTAGAAATCCAGCCAGCCAGCAAAGAAAGTCTGCATTCCAGATTACCCATGCCCAGAGCTTAGTGAAGATCCGAGCTCAGACAAACTTAGTAAGCTTCTGTTCCCAGTTTCTCCCATCTGGAAAGCAGTGAAGACAGACTGACCATCTTTAAAGTGGCTGTACAAGATAGAATACAACTCCATTAGAGCTGACCAGAACCATCTGAAATCAGCAGTGTACCTCCCCTGACCTTCTGAACCCCTACTTTCTAGAGCTGCTGGATACCATAGGTCAATCAGGGTTGGACTATACATGTTTTTGATCTCTCTCAAGTAATGAAGGCAGATAATTGGCTTCAAACCTTCATAGTCTCCTTACTTTGGCTGTGATCTCCCAGGCTTTAGAAGACCATCTCACAAAATATCCTCAATTTTATCATTGCCATACTCCAAAGCCGTGAGATGCTTCCTTACATGGTATGTGTTGGCTCCTTTTAGCTCCGTTTTCTGCCCCACAGAAGTCTGCCACCTAGTGACAGGTGCAAGAAGAGAGAGCACAGCAGCTCCAGCTCTGTGTGACTGGAAAAGAAGACAATCAAGTCAATCAGCCTGCCCTGATGCAACTTCCATGTCAAAAGCTCCCAGCTAGGTATGGCTGCAGAAATAGAAAGAAATAGAAATTGTGGATAGGCCCCGCAGAGATTCACAAGTGGAGAAGGGGACAACATGGGAGTTTGCAATGCTGCAGTGGGGGATGGGGTTAAAGGAGAAATTGCTGGAGGCTATTTAGAGTCTCAAGAAGCATTTTTGTGGGACTCACCAGGCTCCTTAATGCATGCTTAACATATCTTCAACATACCTGGGATGTAGCTGCCACTCTTCTTAAATATGCTGTGCCTTCCTGCATTATTAATTTGATCACCTAAAATGTCTTTTAACGTTTAAAACTGTTCTTTAGAGCATCTGTCTCTAACTTGTTATTTATCTCTTTTCTGAAGGCTCCTTCACTTCTAGGAGTATAGGCACTCCCATACTGGATCAGATTAGTGTTCTGTCTATTCCGGTATCCGGTCCCCAACACTGGCCATTGCTTACCTATAGGCAGGCGCTGAACAACCTTCCCACAAGCCAGTTTCTTCCTAATCTTCCATTAGTTCAAAATTGGCTTATGCCTGTTTCAAGCCCTCCATTTTCCTTCTGCCACTTCTAGTCTCTTAGAGGAATGAATTTTTTAATTTTTATTTTTTTCTCCTGGATCATCTAGAGATTTGTCTGCTGCTTTTTACTCTTCCAACTCCCTGAGTCCAAATGCCACTGTGAATAGCTTCTCAAGAATATTAAATAATTGCACAGGAATGATATAATGCTGTGTAAGTATGTTCAGGCTTTTGCAGGTCACTGTCCTGAAAGGAAAAAAAGAAGAAGAAAAAAAAAAAAGCTTCCCATGCAAAGAAAAAATATAGATGATGAAAGCTGCTGCTAACCATCCCTATTTACTTCCCCAAAAGCTTGTTAACAAATGTGCAGAATCTGATGCTTTTACCACTCTAGTCAACAGTAGTGTCTGAGTTGTCAATATCTATCTAAAAGGCAGATTGCATGATACTTCAGGTATAAAGCAAATGATGTACAAAACCAAATATTATTGCTTTGCTTTAGGGTTATTCTAACCTATAAAATTACATGCTACCAGTGGTTAATTAATGTGTTTCACTCAAACTTCATTCACCTATAGTCATCTGTTGTATGGAGTAACATAACTATAAGCCAAACTAATATGAGAAAGGGAGCGTACTCATTCGTTTTAAGTGAGCCCAAACTTTTTTTAAAAGGAGACACAAGGAAATACTTACACTATCTCAATATTAGAGCCAACAGTAAAAGGCAAAACAAAACAATCACAACAGAAATACAGATGTTAAAAAAAACATGATGTTTATGAAGAATAGAAACTATTGAATGAGCATAAAAATAGAAAAGAGCAATGTTTGATTTTTTGCCGGTTCTTATTTTAGAAGATGACTGCAGAAAGCAAGCTTAAAGAGTGGGATAGGATTTCACATTTTATTGGCATTTGGGGAAACTTTATACTCTGTCTCTGGAAAATCAGAAAGGGAAGTGGTTGCAAGGAATCCACATAATAATGTATGGGAAAGCCAACTAGAATTTACAAGGGAGTGGACTGCGCTGGTAAATCAAAGGGTTGCCAGATCACATGGTTCACAATTAATAATAGTGGGGTGCTTACCAGCAAGCAACTTCTCCATTTTCTTCTCCTTTATTACTATTTTATTCCCACTAAGCCATTAAATGATTTTTGCTTAACTGTTGGTGCAAAATATATGTTATTAGTAAAACCACACTCTGTATAAAATGAGAAGAAAATAAGCCTATTGCAGTTTCATAAAAAGGCAAAAATGTTCCAAACTGTGGAGTGTTGTGCTTTGTTTTGCTGTGAAATAATATTTTATGGCTGAATGTTATGGGAGACCAAGTATTCACAAGGACTAGAGTTTCTGTAGTTTGGCTTTGAGGCTCATTTTAGGTATATGGAACTAACTTAAAGTGTGGGCTCTTGAATTAGCTCCAGTTTTCCAGCTGTGACTCCCAGTAAAGGATGTTTATAGAAAACCACTGACAGAACAAACTTGAAAGTCTTTTTGTGATGCACTCCAAAATGCCAGATATCACATAAGCCAGCATTTTGTCACACCATGTGACTATACAGCACTCAAGTGAATAATATCATTAAACAAACAAACAAAAAAAAAGCCTTATAAAGCAAAAAGAAATGCCAACTGTCTGGATAATTGAAGTCTCAAAATATGGTTTGCCCTAAAACCTACCAATTTTGGTTTGCTAATCCTCTTCCATATTTAATTATAGTATGGCTACCTAAAGAGCTTTGTAAGAAAATAGATTGATAAAGAGAACTCTTGCCATTCACATTTAGAGGAGAGGGGAAAGGAAATGCCCACCAGAAATTATGCATTTCTTTGAACTATCACTAGAAACATGCACAAGAACTCAGTGTTTTACCAACTAGGAATTATTTCAGGTACCTTTATAATGCAGCTATTACGAGGGGAGAATGCAGCAGCTGTTTAACAATGTCGAGCAACTTTTCACATCAGTTAAGTACAGGAAGCTTCACTTTATAAATTGTGTATGGTGATCTATAGATGTAAAAGAAGATAAGATGCAAGATTCAGTTTGATTTTCAGTTTGAGTTCTGTGGGAGTTTGCCCTGTAAGGATTCAATAAAAGGCAAGAAAGAAGCTCAGGATTTGGTCCATAACCATTACAGTTGAAGCTTTAATAAAGATAAGAGAAGAAGCACAAATATTTTAGGGTGGATGAGGTGAATGCAAAATGCCATGAGGAAGTCTGATTGCAGTTGATATGGGGAAATATAATACACTATCATCATTAAAGAACAGTTTAAACCCCAGTGATAGGAGCTTGATGTAAGAGTTAAGAGTAAAGCAGGATTATAGTCAGAAATATTTCACTCAAAGAATAGTAAATGTATGGAATATGTTAGCAAGTAAAGCCATTGAAATAAATAGTGAAATGCGCTTGAGACAGCTGACACTTTTATGAAGAGAAAAGAGAATAAAGGAGTCACTGACAAAGTAGAGAGGTAAGACCAAGACACAAGATGCAGAAATCTTGCATCTTTTGAATGATTCACATACCACTCATAGTACTGAGAATCTATTTTAGCCAACTGCTGAAATGAGAATATATGCTATGTATACAGAAGGGAAACTGCTGGCTATGGGTCCAGGATCTTGTCGGGACATACTGGGGGGAGGGGGGGTGGATAGTTCATGCTGGCACAAAACCCCCAAGAAATAAGGGTGCTTCTCTTAACGGGATTAGATATCAGACAATAGGATAACTTTACATAAACCACTTCACTACAACATTGCATGGCTATCAGCTTAAGGAGGGAATTTCCAAAGGACTAAAGATTGAACAACTCTACTCCCCCTGAAGTCAGTGAGAGGAGATTTAGCTGATGCCGCGTGCTTTGGGACATCAGAATTCCTTTCCTACTCAGAATATATAGATACCTCCATAAATCATCTCAAACTGTCTCTCAAACTGTGTCATTTGATTACCATCCTACTACAGGCAGTCCCCGACTTACGCGGATCTGACTTATGTCGGATCCGCACCTATGAACGGGGCTTTTCTCGCCCCGGAGCTTGCGAGTGGCGGGACCGCCCAGAGCGCAGCGGTCCAGCCACCGCATCCTCCGGGGCGAGAAAAGCTGCTCCGGGTCTCCCTGGTGTGCTGGGGGGGACTCCCCAGCACAGCAGGGAGACCCGAGCAAAGCCGCACAGGCGGCGGGACCCCGCCGCCTGTGCGGCTTTGCTCCGGGGCAAAGGAGCAAAGCCGCATGGGCAGCGGGGTCCCGCCACCTGTGCGGCTTTGCTCGGGTCTCCCTGCTGTGCTGGGGGGGACTCCCCCCCAGCACAGCAGGGAGACAGGAGCAAAGCCGCAGAGGCGGCGGGACCTCTGCGCCTCCGCAGCTGTGCTCGGGTCTCCCTGGTCTGCTGGGGGGGGAGGGGGCGCAGCTACTGCACCCCCCCCCCAGAAGACCAGGCTTTTGTTGCGGGACGCCTGGGGTAGAGCAGCTGGGATGCTGCCGGGTTGGTCCTGCAGGGACATACCCAGCAGCGCCCCAGCTGTTCTGTCCCAGAAGTCCAGATTCAGCCGCTGTTGAAACTGATCAGCAGCTGATTCCAGGAAGCCAGGGGCAGAGCAACTCTGCCTAGGGCTTCCTGTAGTCAGCCACTGATCAGTTTCAGCAGCGGCTGAATCTGGAGTCAGTTCCGACTTACATGCAAATTCAACTTAAGAACAAACCTATAGTCCCTATCTTGTACGTAACCCGGGGACTGCCTGTATTGGCTAATTAACTTTTCCCTCCTCCCAAAACTTTCCTGGGACCTGCAGCACAATATTTTAGTTGCTGGATAAGGACTCATTGTTTTTTGTGCCACCTTGATTCTTGAAATCCTGCCACTACCACTTCCCAGGAAATCAGGACGGAATGTTACAAGGGGTGTCATTGTAATATAAAAAGTGTCCGAGGGCACTGTTGAGAGGGTCAAGTTGCAAATTACTTAGAACCAGGGCTACTTGCAGTCCAAGACTGGGGTTCCTCTTCTACAAGGCACCAAACCAGTCACAAAGATCACTTCAGTTGCCACTCTGGCCAGCAAAAAGTCACACAAACAATCCCCTCAGACACTCCAGCTTTACTTGTACCACAACCAGCACCACTCCTTACACAGATGAGAGGTTACGGAAAACCTATCGCACCAAATCTGAACATGTTCTACCAATCCCAAAGGAACAGCCACATTCCTACATCAATTTATATCTTAGATCTTACCCAAAAGATCACATTGTGGCACTCCTTTAGAATCTAAAATCTAAACATTTATTAAGAAAGAAATAAAAGCTTGAGAGTAGAATTGTTAAAGAAATTACATTACATACACCAATCACAAAGTGTATGTCTACACTGCTACCCTAGTTCGAACTAGGGTGGCTAATGTAGGCATTCAAAGTTGCAAATGAAGCCCGGGATTTAAATATCCCGGGCTTCATTTGCATCTTGCCAGGCGCCACCATTTTTAAATCCCCCTTAGTGCGGACTCCGTGCCAGCGGCTACACGCGGCACAGAGTAGGTAGTTCGAATTAGGATCTCTAATTCGAACTACTGGTACACCTTGTTCCATAACGTCGACAGAACTCAGCAGTTTTGTCGACGCTGGTAAACCTCATTTTACGAGGCATAACGCCTTTTGTCGACAGAGTTCTGTCGACAGAAGGTGTTATTGCATCTAGGGTTGTGTCTAGACTACAGGGTTTTGTCGACAAAGCAGCTTGCTTTGTCAACCTAACTGAATGTAGTCTAGACGCTCTTTGTTGACAGAAGCTTTGTCGACAGTATCTGTCGACAAAACTTCTGTTGACAAAAGCCTGTAGTCTAGACGTACCCTAAGATGGCTCGGGGAAGGTGCTGCCTGAGATCACCCATTTCAAAAATAAAAAAGGCAAGTGAGTGTCTGCAGAAAATTGTACAAGAAAAAGAAAAGTTAAAAGTCAAAAGTTCTTTGGAAGCCAGAGAAAATAAAAGTTTAGCCAAAAATTGGTTATGTATAGGTCAATATTTTGTGCTCCTATCACTAATTTTTTGTAACATGTTAGAGCTTGCTGGAGCCAAAAATAGGGCTGCTAGCACCCAGTACAAGCACTCCAGAATCCTTATTTATGCAGAAATGCTAGTTTTGTGGAATGCTTTTGGCAAGGATAGTGCTTCAGAGGTAAATCTCCATTTCCATGGCAGTGAAAGATCTTACAAATATAACATTTGTGGTAGCAAGTTTATAGCAGAGAATCATACGATGCATTTTGATACTCTTAAATAATATGAAAGGCCTTTCATTCATCTGACACTAAATCCAGAAGATGACCATTTGTATAATGTTCCCACTGGCAGTGGCATTTTGCAAGATCGCCAGTCCCTTATTATGTAGCAAACATGTAATTATGGGTTACAAACTTGTTTTGACAACACTGCTTGTATTGGTGAGGATCAACCTGCTCCAGAATCTTGTGTCTTCAGATGTCCTGAAAAATACATAGTGACACATTTACTGATGATATTCAATTAATATTTTATTTTGAAAATAAAAGGGAATATATATCATTTCACATGGTTACCAGAAACTGAACAGAAATTGAGTTTGGGGATCAGAGCAGTTCTACTGGCTTTTGTAGAAGTGAAGAAAAGGAATATAGGTAAGAAGGGATTTCAAAGATCCATCATTTTGAGAATACAAGAGAATCTGCAAGAGTCCAATGCATCAAGTCGATCCTCGTCTAAAATCTTCCAGAGTTACTCAAAAGTCCTCTCAGGGTAGAGATAGATCATATAAGATTTAGTCCTAGACCCTAGAAATACTTACTGGATGGGGGGAAGCAATGGATGTGATAAATATTGATATTAGTAAAGCTTTTGACAGACCCTTATATGACATTTCATAAGCAAACAAGGGAAATTTAGTCTAGATTAAATTGCTACAAGTGCAAAACTGGCTGAGAGAACATATTCAATTATTAGTTATCAATGGTTCATTGTGATATGTGTTTACGTATGTAGTGGGGTCCTGCAGTGATCTGTCCTAAGTGTGGTACTATAAAACAATTTCATTAATGACTTGGACACTGGAATGGAGAATAGTCCTGTAAAAAATGCAGATGACACCAAGCAGAGAGGGGTTAGGAGCACTTTGGAGGACAAAATTAGCATTCAAAATGATCTTGACAAATTAGGAAATTGGTCTGAACTCAACAAGCTGAAAATCAGTAAGGTCAACTACAGAATACTCTACTTAAGAAGGGAAAATAAAATGCATAACTACAAACTGGGGGATAATTGGATAAACGGTAATATTGGTTAAAAATATCTGGGATTGTTAGTGGATCACAAACTGAATATGAACCAGCAGTGGAATCCAGTGGTAAGACAGTCAACTTTCAAACCCAGAAGCCACAGTGACAGAGCTAAAAGTGGCAGCTACGACAGTGAAAAGAAACTTCAGAAAGTCAAAGACAGGCACAGCTACCATTTACAATCCTTTCTCCTGAGCTGTAAGTCTACTTTCTTACCACATCACCTTACTCTGAAATGATTTCCTAAAATTCTGTGGTCACTGCACTTTTTTCCATTTTATCATGTTTAAATTATTTATTTAAGGTGAAGTTAGCATTCATGAAAACTGAAGGAGATGACATGTGACTGTAAAGTCCTATATACAGCCACAGCACAGGTGCAGCAGCAGCAGTGTGCCAGTTGTAAGGGTGTTTTTCATAATGTGGACACATTTTCCCCCAAGGAACTGAAAAGTTCCAACTGACTTTAGATCAGATTACAACAAGGGATGTAGTTCTGTTGACTTATGCCAAGCCCTCATTTTGACCTCCTCTCCCAAAGCAAATTTAAGCCCTTTTTTGTTAACAAGCTGCTTTTTTGCAATGCAAGATACCTCACAAAGCCGTCTTTATTAGAAAAGAAAACCATGCATTTAAATGCCCAAGGTCTGTGCTAGCAAATCATTTAGACTTCAAGGCCTTTTTTCTGAGGAGTCTCCTTCCACCACATATGCTGATGTTAACAGCATCCGGAGTGCCACTATTGACAAGTCTCCCATGGATGCCACTATTTGGAACACCATGTTCATTAGACCTTCTTTAAGCTGTCTTAGACAACATGGGTGTATCTAGACTGGCAAGATTTTGCGCAAAAGTGGCCGCTTTTGTGCAAAAACTTGCCAGCTGTCTACACTGGCCGCTTGAATTTGCACAAGAGCACTGACGTTCTAATGTAAGAAATCAGTCCTTCTTGCGCAAATACTTTGACTCCCACTCAGGGATAAGCCCTCTTGCTCAAGAATACTTGCACAAGAGGGCCAGTGTAGACAGGCACCTTAATTTTTTGCGCAAGAAAGCCCGATGGCTAAAATGGCCATCAGAGCTTTCTTGCGCAAAAGCGTGTCTATACTGGGCACAGATGCTCTTGCGCAGAAGCATCCATGCCAATCTAGACGCTCTTTGGCGGAAATACTTTTAACAGAAAAACTTTTCTGTTAAAAGTATTTCCGCAAAATCATGCCAGTCTAGACACAGCCATGCATGGGTGTTAAAAACACTGGCAGCTGTGAGAGCTCTGCCTGCACTAAGGGTCCCAACATGCAAACACTGATGGAGTGGCATCAGCATTTGCAATGATGGGAGGTATTTCAGGGTAATGCCTTCTGTTGTCACTTCCCCCCAAAGAGCTTTCTTGGCTAGCAATTAGAAAGATACCTGCTTTCACTTTGTGCATATTCCTTTGCAAAATCTAGTGTCTTTGCAAGTGTTTTTATGAGATAGATAGTCTGATAAAGTACCTAGATAATAAAACATAACAGGACACTTCAAATATGGCCACAGCATCATGTTATGTTTCTCAGATAATGCTAATATAACTATATTATGTATACACTCAAGTTCTTTTTACATTACACAATTAAGATGTTCATATTAATGTACATGCTTTGAGTAGACATTTGTGTGCCTCTGTACATGTGTGAGAGCTTACACGCACACACAGAGATAGGTTAATAGACAGTAAATATACAGGTTAAAAAGGATATTTGTAAGGATTGTTTAAATTCTATGGGAAATTTTGTCATATCCTGCAAAATCTGGAGAGGGGTGTTTATCTTCCAATTCTGAAGAATTATTTTTGAAAACTTGTAAGAAAATTAATGTTATTTTTTTCAGTTGTTTCCCAAAAAGATCGTTCAACAGCACAAAATCACAAAATATACATATTACGATCTGTATGTTCTATAATAAAATAGGACACATCACCAAGAAGACAAAAGGCTCAGTCTTGCTGCAACTCAGTTTAGGAGAAAAATTCCCATTGACTTCAGTGAGGGCAGGTTCAGTCCCAGGAAGGATCAGTTTTTCATGCACAGCCTGTTTGCACACAGTTCCTTTACCCACCTCACTTACCCTCCTTTAATTCATTATATTTCAATATTTTTCAGTATTGACAGGATTGGCTCCAATTTACCTACAGTCCAAGCAAGTTCCATCATCACGTAGTTTCTTCCAGCTGTCTCCTCCACCACCTTTCCCATTTCAGATTTTAAAGGCCCTAAGTCAACCCTAGTAATCCTGGCTGCCAATTTTTACAGTCTCTGTCAGTTTTCCTGAAGACAGAGACTGCATCATTCCGCCAATGAGTCTCTGGACCTAATCAGCCAATTGATTTTATGGCTGTATTATTTATCTAATTAATTAATCACTCTATTTTATTGCATTCAATATAATCAAAAAGAGGAAGGATTACATAGGAATCTGAGAATACCCCAAGTTATACCAGAAAGCAGAAGTCAGTGGAAAACTGTATTACATTATAAGGCACTCAATTTATAGCTGACTAATTAGCTTAATTTTTCATGTAACAAATTAACAATACTTATCACCATTGAAAATCTTAACCTGGATTGATGGCAAAGAATCCTGTTAATCTTCCGTATATTCTCCACCTCAGGCATCTTTAGAGACTGAAGATGGTAGTCGATTTATTGTGACATACAATCCCAAGAGTGTGCTGAGTACGTTTGTGTCCCATTGTTTAGACAAGCTTTCTTTGTTAATTTTGATCTGGCATATTTTTTTCAATAGGTGAAGGTGGATTCTAAGTTCATGTCTGCAATTCTGTAATGTCGATACAGTCAGTAGATTTATAAAAAGCATTTTTTTCAGCAAAAGCCTTTTATTCTATACTTATATATTTTTTACAAGTCAATGTCTACATTTAAAAATTAGGCTTCTTAGAATTGTATTTCATGGTCAGTCACCCACTCTCCCTATGTACACATACATTTACCATTGATTTGAGATGGCTCTTTGTTTCAGGGGGAAGCCTTGTCATGACTATCACTAGTTAAAGCCCTGCAGAAATACCCAAAAGTGTTAGATATTTCATTTGCCATTATCAGCAGTGCTCCATTGATAGTAGTGAATCTGTCTCATCCTGAATATGTTTCTGTGTTGGTTTCTTACTGAAGAATGGATAAAGGTCTTTTATTTTTGGTGAAGGGAATTGGGTGAGGGTGGGGGACTTAAGTAATTACAAAATACAATAGTTCAATTAACAGCAATAAAGAGACTTATGTTTTTGGACTAGCCGTGTGTGCAAGCCTGAGGGCTCTCCTTTCAGTCTCCATCAAGATGGCCAGAAGGCAACTAAACTTTATGTCCTTCCCTCCTCAGCAAAATGAAAAGAGTAGTTATTTGTGAAGTTCTTTTGTAATAAGGGTGCCATCTCCTCTTCCTTTTTCTCTATTTCAGGGTGTCTTCAAGAAGAGTGTTCCTTTGTCAAAAAAGCTGAAGCAGCTCATGGGGATTATGAAAACTGATGGGCAATTTATGAGAGACAGGCCCAAGGAAAAGAGGTATTCCTAGAAATGTTATGTCTCCATATCCCAGATAAGCCGAAATTAGTTAAAACCTTTCCTTAAGGTGGAAATCTCTTAAGAAAAGGGGCCAACATTTTCCACATTGATTAGTGATCTTAGTTGCCTCTAATTATAGGTCCCCAACTTGAGTCAGTTTAAAGGGACCTAATTTTCAGAAAGTGCTGTGCATCTACTCCTTGAAAATTATCCTCCTTTCAGGATCTCTATCATGAGTCTAGCCAACTCTTCTCAGACCATAAAATGCTATAAATTAAATTGGTACATTCTGAGACATAAGGAAAAGCATAGTCAATAAGTTACCTCAACATGAATCTCAGAGTTATTATTATTTCTTTGGGAAACAACATGGCTACAAAAGTATAAATATTTGCAAATGCATTTTGGAGCAATTTTCAAAAAAAAGTGTTAGCTACTGGGATAACTGTACAAATACAGGAGACAAATTTGGCCATGCAAAACAGGTAATTTGGGGTGCAAAATGAGACAGCTGTGAAGCCAGTTACAAATTTAATAATAAAAAGAGGAGCTTGAGTAGGTAAATATTCTATATGTGAAGTTGGATCTTTTGCATGTGCACCTTAGATACATATTTCTCTAAACTTCATCCCACCAAGTGATCTAGTCCATCAACTTATCAATAAAGTTACTTGTATGACCCAAATCTAGCAAGATAGGTGTGGAAACTAGGAGTGCACGGGGTGCTGCAGCACTCCCTGGCTTGAAGTGGTTTCCATTAGAGATAGAGTTTACAGCAGAAATTTCTGAAGTCACCTCAGGCCACCCTGGAAGACGTGGGGCCTTAAGCAAAAGGGGCAGGGGCAGGGCCAGGACATTTCTTGTGCTCCCCCCACACACACAGACCCTGATTGGCCTGATCTCCCTCCATTCCGTGCCTAGAGAGAATTACCAGCTGTTTTAAACAGCTGGCGGTTTCCTCTAGGTGCCACAGCAGGAGGAAAACCTCACACACTTTCCCTACCCCCAGGCCAATCAGGGCCTGAGGGCAGGGGAAGCCCACAAAGTCTCTTCTCCCCTGCCCTCCACCCTGCCAGGGTCATGCAGCAGCTAGAGAGCGATGCCAGATGTTTTAAAACAGCTCGAGTTTCTCTCTAGCCACTGCTAGCCACCACACCCTTGATGGTGGGGAGGAGACTTCATGTACTCCCCTGTTCCCAGGTCTCAATTGGCCTGGGGGTGGGGGAGCAGCAGGGCAACTATGGGCTAGATACACTGGCTTGGGGGGGCCAAATCTGGCCCACGGAGGCCCCTTTGCCCAGCCCTGGTTTACAGTTTGGTTCAATGGCCCTCAGCTCCCCCACTGCACAAATTGTTCCATTGACATCCCAGCCTCACAAAATCCCTGAAGCAAATCACAAAATCACCTATTTTTCCTAAAGTTACACCTATGTGTTTTATTGTTTCAGGACTTTCACTAGTATGTAATTTGGCCTGGGCAATTAGGATACGTCTACACTGCAGGCTAAAGTCCAGTTAAGATACGTAACTTTTGCTACATTAATTGCGTAGCTGAAGTTGAAGTACCTCAACTCGACTTTTAGCACTGTCCACACTGCAGTAAGTCAAAGGAACAACACTCTTGCTTCGACTTCCTTTACTCCTCGTGAAATGAGGGTTACAGAAGTTGAAGTAAGAAGCCCATTATTTTGAAATTATTTTTAAATAATGGGCTTGCAGTGTAGACGTTCACTCTGTTATTTTGAAATAACACTGCAGTGTAGATGTTGCCTTAAATAGTTGATGGAAGAGACTTTCCTATTTTCCTATGGAGTGCAAATTTAATTTTTGAGAGTTGGTATTATTGGGGAGAGTCGGTTTTGTTTCTTTTGTTTTATTGCTAGGGTTTAATTTTCCATTTTGAAATTCTGAGAACAGCCACACGAATTATTAAACACAAAACATTTTGTTCACATTCTTTTCCAGGTGGATTTTTTGAAGTGTCTACCTTTGTAGCTTTATTTTGTTGTATTTTTGTTGCCCGTACATTGCTTTCATTGTTTCAAAGGGTTAAATGATGATAATAATAATTTAAAAACAGTTTTCACTAATTCTTTCCTTAAAGCGTTTTGAAGGCTGAATCAGGAAATGGGAGACCTGGGCAGTTTATCAACTTTGCTTCTGGGTCACGGTGGCATGAAGGGGAGAGAAATGTCGTGATAACTAAAAATGAAAGCCCTACATAAGCAGTTGAGCCAAGAAAAGACAACTAAGAATTCATTTTTAAAAGAAAATTTGCTTTCATTCTGATTGTAATGTGGAGGAGTTGAGGAGAGATTCAGAGTTAGCTACAAGACTCCTTGCTTCAAACTGTCACACATATAACTGGAACCTCTTCCAGCTCCTCCCACTGTAGTCAATAGGAGTCTTGACATTGACTTTACTGGGAGCTGCCTCTGGTGATGACAACCACCCAATTTTTCATCTATGTTTAGTCTCCTTTTGGAGGATGAGAGCACAAAGAATACATATGCCTTTCACGTGATTTAGCTAATTATTACTGTTTGCCTTTACCAAAAGAATACCACAGTGCTCGGGAAAATATGCCACCTAAAACTCTGAGACAAGCCTGTTTATTAAAGGCATACACAAGAAGGTGACTTTTTAAAATTTAATCAACATTGTTCGTTTTATTACTTTTCAGAACTGAAAATTTAGTAAATCTAAAAATATATCAGAACACATGATGCTTGTTCATTCGTTCCTCAGAAAGCATAGGTGCTATCGTTAAGGTTTTCCCTTTGGATTCCTCTAGTGCTAATCCTTTTATGACTTCCCTAAATATATTATTCCATATAATCCTCATGTCTGTCTAAATTCAGGCTATTATTATTATTATTATTATTATTATTATTATTATTATTATTATTATTATTATTATTATTATTATTATTATTTTGCCTTATTTTGCTACCCTTGTCCTTAAATTTACCAACAATATCATACCTGGTTTCTTGCCAATTGGTACATCAGATTTTGAAGTAGCCGATGCCACAGGGCATCCAGGTCCACAGCTTATCAACCCACCAGCTGGACTGCCTGTGAATCAGAGACCCAAGGGCATCAAGGAGCTGCAGGTCCAGAACAATCTATCAGGCTGATTGCTTCAGGCCAGGGAACCCTTGTGCAGGCTCCATGGCTTCAGGGCAGCCCCAGACGTGTGATATCACCCCCTTTCACAAGAAATTCCAAATCAGAACAAAAGCATATTTTGAAAATACTTCACAAAACAGAATACCTCTCTCTGCCCAGCTCTGCTTTTGAGTGCTTGATTTTTCTACATTAATATTATTTTAACATAGTTGTTCTTGGTGTAATTCATAATGCAGGCCACTAGCAGCATTTAGGAACAAGACCGAAAGAACCATGATGTTGATTTTCCCTCCTTTCTTCCCTAAGAGATCCAAGGTACCTCTCTTTTCACTGCAATCTCTCTTTCTGTTGCCATGTCAAACCCTCCATACTTGCTTAATTCTATTGCAATATCAAGACCTCTTTACTTGTCATCTGGATGTGGAGGTCTGGTGGCCTCTTAAGGTGCATCTACACTGTACTCGTAGCTCAAAATAAGCTACACAATTTGAACTACACAAATGGTGCCGTAGCTTATTTCAAGTCAATTTCGAAATAGCTTATTTCATAATTTGGCATTGTCTACAAAGCGCCAAATTTCAAAATAAACCATTATCCAAAACATCCCTTACTCCTCGTGGAATGAGATTTACAAGGATGTCAGAATAGTGAGCCCATTATATTAAAAAAAACAGCTTGCTGTTAAGACGCAGGATAGCTATTTCAGGATAACTCCGGTATCCTGAAACAGCACTGTAGTGTAGATGTAGCCTGAATGTCCTTTTAGTAAGAATGCTGATGCTTTACTCTATTAACTTTGGGTGAATATGGCTGTATGACTAGGATAAAAGTACAAAGGACTAATGAAGCACCATTAGATCTGATTCTGAAAGTTCTTCCAACTTAGGGGGTGTGTGCAAAGATTTGCTTTGGCTAGCCCCAGTGTTTTCATTATATATGTATTTTTTAGAAAATCTAAAGTCTACTTGAAAAAAGCACTGAAGTAGGCTTGGGAAAACCTGGGTTCAGATACCAACTCAGCCACTGACTTCTTGTGTAACCTAATGGAAGTCACTTACAAACTCTGTGCCTAGGCTCCTTCTCCTTCTAGCTGGGACAAAAATCCTCACAGGAGTGTCAGGAAGTGAACTTGTTAAATCTACTGATGATTGTGAGGGCTCAGACACTATGGTGATGAGGGCAGAGGGTAGCTGGCCCTTACACAGCTGTGTGGGGAGACTGGCATAAGGAGTGTGGATGAGGAGCAGCTGCAGCTGAAGTTCTCTGTGCTCAGGGGAGTGCAGGAACTGCTTTAACCACTTCATTTCCAGTAGTCCACAGTTCCCCCAATGCCTTGGGGAGGAGATGTGGACATGACCTCCACTCCTTTGCACTGGCCCATAGAACAAGCAGCACTATACTAAAGCATAGTGAACTCTACTCATTCCCTATGCACCCCAGGGAACTCTGGGAAAGATTCTACTTCCCTTGGATTAGGATGCTTCTGCGCTACTGCAATACAGGGTTGTCGTTTAACCCTTTAACTACTTGACCTATCCCTCACTTTGTGGTGCTGACCAGAAACTTTAATATTTAGAGGTCAGGATTTAGCCTATATGAATTTGAAATGAAGTATTTAAACTTGTGGAGAAGGGGAAAATCATGATCATCATATAAATTCATGTAATTCCATAAAAATTATTTACCAGTCACATCTAATCTGAAGATAACTTATTTTGCCCTCGACTAATTCATCATTGTAATGAAGTATATTTTTGGTTACTTTATTTTTGCTTGCAGTTAATATTTACCAAGTCTCCGGGACCTGGAATTACCTCAGTCTTTTCCTTCAGGTCTACAGCTGCAGTGTCTTGCCATCACTATAGCAACACTTGGAATGCAAGCATTGTATTTGCTTTTCTGTTAGGAAAATAAGTGGAGTTAAAGTAGCAACTACCACCAGGAGACAGATAAATGCCTTTGTAAATGACTGTTATTAATAATTTAAAGTTGCACGGTTATGTGGGAATACAAGAATGACTTTTGAGTACTTTAGTGATAGAAATGTAGCCGTGTTAGTCTGGTGTAGCTGAAACAAAAAACAGGACTATGTAGCACTTTAAAGACTAACAAGATGGTTCATTAGGTGATGAGCTTTCGTGGGCCAGACCCACTTCCTCAGATCAAATAGTGGAAGAAAATTGTCACAACCATATATACCAAAGGATACAATTTAAAAAAATGAACATATATGAAAAGGACAAATCAAATTTCAGAACAGGAGGGGGATGCCCACAAAACAGATATTAGACAGGATCACAAAGAAAAAACAGTTTCTTGCCATTTCAACCAGAAAGGACATTGTCTCAATGACTTGATTACCTGCATCCTACTTCAAAGACCTTTTCAGACCACACTTGAAAGAGAATCCTCTGAACTGTCATTCATACTTAAATTCAACACTTTACGCCTAAGTTTAAACAAAGACATTAATTATCTTACCCATTACAAAGATAGCTTCCCCAATTATCACCTCTAATATCATTAGCTCACAGACATTTACCTTCCCCCCCCATCCCACTTCTGTTCTGAAATCTGATTTGTCCTTTTAATATGTTTCATTTTTTTTAATTGTATCCTTTGGTATAGATGGTTGTGACAATTTTCTTCCACTATTTGATCTGAGGAAGTGGGTCTGGCCCACGAAAGCTCATCACCTAATAAACCATCTTGTTAGTCTTTAAAGTGCTACGTAGTCTTGTTTTTTGTTTTGAGTACTTTGATATTCTAACAGGCAGTAAGTCAGCTACCACACATAGCATATCTGATAGTACCTTCAAAATAGAAAATTCAGCTAAGTTAATCATGTAAACATCAACCAAGATTAGTTTATAGTGTTTGTATGGCTTTTCAAAAGTACTAATTATTTTGGGTTCCTCAATCTTTAGGTGTCCAGTTTAAAAAAAAAGAAAAAAACAAAAACCTAAAAGGGAATTGCATTTCAGAGGGTGAGCAATCGAGTTTAGCCTTCAAAGATTGGTGCACCCAAAATTACTGTTCACTTTGAAAATCTTGATCCTGGTCTTTTTTAGTATAGAAACATCTCACAAGAAGAATAAAGCTTTTCCCTGCTGAGTCAATAATCATCTTTTGGCTCATGCCAAGAAGTGAGGTTGAAGGAGTTGAAAAAATGTGAAGGCCTGGAGCTGATAGGATTTAGCTTTGGGTAGTACTTTAGGATCAATCACATTTTGTTGTTGTCATGCCATATGACTAAAAAGATATGTAAGTATAATGTATTGATGATTTCAGTGGTGCTTAGCTACTTCATTTATGTTGCCTTTGCTACATAAAGTGTCAGTGTCAAAGGGTGTCAAATTTGCTATTAGCTGGACAGAGGAGATATTGTTCATACTTTGCAGTTGAAAACTGAGAGAAGTTATCACGTCTGTTGTTATCATGACCCATCTAATACCACTCACTCTTTGGACTGAGAAGGTCATGGGCTCAAATTTGAAACCAGGCCTCAGACACAGTAAATGCTGACATTGTAGCACAGTGGATCCCAACTTCATAGGAACACAAAACATTGGTTATTTCTCTGGTTTGGAATTTTAAGAATCAGCAATGACATCTGTTAAAAATCTGAAAATCTCAGGTCCAGTTGATGAACCTGACTTGCTTTGAAGAAATGTGAAGAAAACACCATTACATGTAGCATACTTGTCCATATGTAGAGATGGGCCTGAGCTGCAAAGCTGGGCACAGCACTTGCAATTTCTTTAAAGTTCAAGAATTATATGGATCCAGGAAGGTGGAATGGTCATTTACAGGGTTAGAGTATCTCCACAAGTCACATGGAGCTGTTCGATTCCAAGGATTTGTTTGAGGCCCATCTCTAGTCATATCAACACTGGCTTTACCATATGGATCAAACAGAATGTTATCAAGACCATCGAATATGCAGGGCACTACATTGTTAAGTCACTCTTAGACTGTAAATTTTTGTGGGAAGAGACTGTCTTCTACTATGTCCTTTACTAGCACAGTGCAGCCCAGATCCTTTGGCACTGTTACAATATAAATGCACACATATTAATTGATAATAATTAATAATAATATAAGTTTGGGGTGGGGCACATATTTTATGGATTGCTTAAAAACAGCACCTACAACTCTCTCAAAGCCACAGCATTGATAATGGAAACAAAATTATATATTAGACTTCTCCCACCTCCCATTAACTTTATTAGGAGCAGACTGTAGATCTTTTAATTGATAATCATGACATGAAAATAAATAATTTACAATCATGTTTAATGTCAGTGACAGCTGACTATACCCCCTACATTTTACTGACAGGGAGAATAGAAAGGAGGTATTAAAATTACTTGGCATATCATGTCTTCATTCAAAAAGATTATGTCTACACTACAGGCTTCTTGCACAAGAAGAGATCTTCAGCAAAATCTTCTTGCGCAAGAGTACGTCCACACTGCAAAAGTGCATTGAAAAAGCAATGCATTTTGCACGAGAGAGAGTCCAGACTGTATGGACACTCTCTTGAAAGAAAGTGCTGATAGCTATTTACAGAATGGCCACCAGGGCACCTGTGCTTTTTTCGATAGGGTTTTCTTGTGCAAAAAGAGGCAATTCCCCGTCCATATGCACCTTTTTGCACAAGAATTCTTGCACAAAAGAGTTATTCCTCATAGAAAGAGGAATAACTCTTGTGCAAAAACGCGCTTGAGGTGTGGATGAAACAGCCATTTTTGTGCAAAAACTCTGCAGTCTAGACGTAACCTCAGATCAGCTAACTTCAGATCTATTTACTCCATTAACTTCAATGGAATTAGTTTGCATTTATATTGGTGTAAATGAAATCAGAATCTAGTCTTGGAGAGCCATTGTTAATTAGTTAATATGTTTTGTCACTGCTGGACCACGTAACCATTAACAATTGCAAATAAACAAAATGGAAAAGAATGTACTTTTCCCCTACAGTTCAAGTGGTTAAGCATATACATATCCATGCCAGCAAAGAAATGAAAGAGGGAAGCCAACCACAGTACTGAGCACTAAGTCAGCTGGATCAGATAACTCTGTACTCTGTAATAAACATATCATATGGGACTTAATTACCTATGATGCCTAAAGTACTGCCAGGCACACATTGATTCTAATCACTCTTTAACTTGGTTCCCAAGAATGTTTTAAGAATTTGTTTTGTAATGGATAAGATCTAAGTGTAGACGGTGGGGGAGGAAATCATACTAAGTCTCTCTATTTTCATAGAGACAAGGTGGGTGAGGTAATATCTTTTATTAGCCCAACTTCCGTTGGTGAAAGTGCCAAGTCTTTGCATAATCAGAGCATTTCTGCAGATCTGGAAAGGTATGCAGTGTCACAGCTAAATACAAGGTGGAGCAGATTGTTAGCATGAGCAGTTAGCACATATTCAAAGGAACCATTCATGGTGAAGTGGACCATTAACTCTCCTGCAGTCATAGGACAAAAAAGGGGAATTGGTTAAGCCATAAATCCAGTGTCTTTATTAAGACTGTGATTTTTAATGGCTAGCAAAATTTATTAATTTAAACTCCTAGGCTCGTCTTTTGAAGGTTTTGTACAGGTTTCTTTTGAGGAATGAAGACTGAGAAATCACTTATGGTGTAATTGTTTTGTGAAAAGTGTTTATCCACAGGTGACACAATGTTTTGTTTCTTTTCATTTTTCTGGGTGAGTCCATTCAAGGGTGTAGTGATTGGTTTTACTCACATAGTTGTTGTTGAGTCATTTAGTGCACTGAATGTTGTGAAAAGCCTGTGTGTAGGACCCATGGATCTTGGAAGATGTGTTATGGGAAATATTGATCATTGTAGCAGTGGAAATATGTCTGCAGGTTTTGCATCTATTATTATGATGCAAATAATAAGTTGGTGAGTCCTGGCATGGGGAGAGCTTATTTCTGATGATGACCTTGACGTGGATGGGGGTCTGTTGGAAGGCCAGAAAATGGGGTTCAGGAAATATTGTTTTCAGAATGTGGTCACCACCAAGTATGGACTGTAATTGCTTAATGATATCCCATACAGTTTCCAGTAAGAGGGAAGGTGACACTAGGGGTAGGCAGTTAGATTACGGGGAGAGGGAGTTCTCTATTGAAGCTGGTTCTCTTGTGGTACTTGAATGGCCTGTTGCAATCTGCTTCTCTGGTGATATCCTTGTATGATGAAGGTGGTTTAAAGGTGTATATCCCAGACTTCCTCCTCAGAGCATACTCTGTGCATCTGAGTGCGTGGCTGTAGATATCAGATTTCTTGAGGTGTTTGTGGTGGTTACTGGATCTGGGAAGATAGGTGTGGTGATGGTGTGTTTCTTGTATATAGTTGTTTGTAGGGTTCAAGGTGGTGTCCAGGAAGTTGATGCTAGTGCAGGGGAGCATGCAGTCTATGAAGCTGTTACCACTGAATTCAATGAAAAAACTGTCATTAATTTCAGTGAAAGCAGGATCAGGCCCATACTCTGTGGATGTACTTTTAACTAGATATCAGCTTGCTCACACTTTTGGGCTAATCTAGACAATGGCGCTATTTCAGGGTACTTCCGGTATCACAAAATAGCTATTCCGTGTCTTAAGAGCAATATCGAAATATAATGGGCTCTCTATTCTGGAAAACAAAGCCCTCACTGACATGGCCCCCAACTGAGGAGAAAGACACTCCCCACATTTCCTTTGCACACCAGAGCCTAGGGGGTGCTAGTAGATTTTTTGTGCTCCAGCCCCACAGTGGGATGATGGGGGGGTCTGGAGTGTCAGCACAGGCTCCCCAATGCTGGGAGGGATCCCCGAGCCTTGGGAGCTGGATCCAGGAAAGCCTACGGCCTCATCCGGCCCCTGGGTCTTAGGTTCCCCACCCCTGATCTCATAGTTTTCTATCATTTAAGACCTAAAAGCAAAGGATTTTGGCCTGCTTTAGATTCCCTTATAGGGACAAAGGCCAGAATAATACAGAATGCAGTTTAGCATAACACAGAAAACAAGAGCTGTTCTAAGCATGGGGAGCACCACAAGGAAAAGACCAAAAAGTCACATTATCTGCTGGGAAACTCCATTGAAATCAGTGACATTATTCTAGCAGATAACTTAGTCGAAAAGTGGAAAAGGAGAAAACAGAAGTAATAAAGCTACAGGACTGAAAAAAGATGGGGCCAGATATGTGAGAGACAGGAAGAAAAGATCAGGGCTGAGAGAAAGGCAGAGGTGGAACTATATAAAGCATTAAAATTGAGAAGAAAGAGGGTGAATTTAATAAACAAAAAAGACAAGAACATATCAGAGGGTGAGAGGCTGATAAGGTCAATGCTGTAGAGGGAACAATTGGCTGAATTAATATGGTTGAGGTTCAAGCCATTCCTGAAATAGATATTTCCAACTTTACTGCAATTTGCAGACTGATGCAGTTGTGGAAATAATGGAAACCCAACTGTTTAATGATCTCACATAATCACATATGCATCACACACATTCTGGTCATTACATGCCCACAATGCAACTACATGGTAACTTGTAGACAAGAGCAACAGTTTGAAAACTTGCAGCTGTCATGGTGATGCTGAAGAAAGATTTTACTTTATGTAGAGCAGTTTGCATCACAGCCCCACAGAGGATCAGATTTGTATCTACTATCATAGGCATGCGCACGGGGTGTGCCGGGTGTGCCCAGGCACACCCTAATGCCTCAAAGGGCCGGCTGGTGGCTGCTGGAGGAGGAGGGAGATTTGTGACGGGGCGCCGCAGCCCTACACTTTAAATTCCCCGGTGCCACGTACTAGCCATCTACAGGGCACTGTAGGGCCGAGGGAGTACATGTGTGGCATGCTCAAATGCCACGCAACAGGTGAAAGGGGAGATGTCCAGGCGTGGCGTGATGTCACAGCCTGGGAATTTAAAACTGTACAGCCCAGCATTGCACCACACGGCCCAGCTCCAGTCCCGGCATGTGGTCTAGAGCCCCAGAAGCAGCTGGGGCCAGGGCTGAGGGGACTTCTGGGGCCTGACCACAGACTCCAGCCCTGCAAACTGGAAGGCAGAAGCTGAATGTAAGGTAAGGTAAGGTAAGGTAGGGGAGAGGAAGGAGGAAAAATAGGGGGAAGGGTGGGAGAGGAAGGGGCTTATGCTGAGGGGAGGGGGTCAGTTAAGGAGAAGAAAGGGGAAGGCACCAAGGGACAGGGCGGAGGAAAGAGAAAAATTGCAGGGGGTCAAGTGGAGACAATGAGGAAAAGGGCAGGAGGAGTGGTGTAAGTGGGAGGGGGGACAGGGTGATGCTGAGAGATGAGAGGGTAAGGGCATTGGAGCTAGAGGGGGGAGGTGCTGGGAGAAGGTTTGAAAGAAGGGGTGGGCATGAGGAAGGTGGGGATGGAGCAAGGAATGTGTGAGGGCACAGGGGCATGAGGGGGATGGGGCAGAGGGCGGTGAGGGGGTGGGCATCAGGGAAAAAGAGTGCAAAGGGGGTAGGGGCAGTGAGGGAAGGGGGAGGCACCAGGAGGGTGCAGGGGTAAGGGAAGGTGCAGGTGCCAGGGGATTCTGGGGGTGAAGCAGAAGTTTGTATATTTTAAGTAAAGTTTAGTTGTTAATTTAAAAAATAAGTTTAGTTGAGTTTTAGTTTCTTTAGTTTGTTTGATGGATAAAAATAATGTCCTTTATGATTGAGTATTCAATAAATGTTTGCCTTTAAAAACAAATAAAAATAAAATTCCCTGGGTGCACACCCTAATGAAATGTGCTGTACATGCCTATGTCCACTACTCTCTAGGCAGTGTAGTTAAGTCAGAAGCTTGGACACAAATGCCAGGTCTACACTAGACCCAACTTAAGCTTAAGGTAGAATACATAGACTACATAGCTGCTGTTGGCTTACCTTAAGACGGGTTTGGCAGCATCCCCACAGTGGAAGGCTGATGGGAGCAAAGGCCAGCGGGGGCCCCCTCTGAATTCAATTTAGCAAGTCTTAATTAAACTCGCTAAATCGAACTCCGGAAGATTGATCATGGCAGAAGTGATCTTCCATAAAGAGGTGGCCTAATTTTACTTTGTGTCCCCTTCAGTGCTAATCACAATGGATCACATACATTGCTAACATACCCAGTCAGTGTGCACAGTGTGAAGTTTCTCTAGGATAATCTTTTTGTGTAAGATTGAGTCCTTATTGCCAGGCCAGTTTTTGTTATACAAGTGCAAAAATCACTTCTCCACTTATGTCAAGAAGGGATTGAAAAAAAAACTGAGTGAGAACATTGAGGATTTCAGGCCATAAGCCATAACTTACATGGGGAGAAAACAGATTTCAGTTTCATTTCACCTGTGTTTTAAGGACTTCCTTTTATAACTTTTTATCACATTAAGCAGCACCTATTCAGGTGAGCATTCTAGTAAGCTGTGGGCTGCATGTGTCTTGCTTCCAGTATTTATCTGGATCCCATGACAGATTCGGATATTAAGGTTTGTCTGCCCTACCTCACAGATCTGAATACGGGCATGTGAATAGCAGTGCTCCTCAAAATGCTGCACTTTGCATTTCTCTGTGTGAACGCTGTCGGTGCAAATGTAAAGTAGTTTGCACTAACATAGTTCTGTTTGAAGAAGGCTGCATTAATGTGAACTAGAAACCTTTAGGTTCACACTTGCAGTGTCAGCGCAGCACTTTAGTGTGCACTGAAGTTCATGCCCCTGTCACCTGGGCTGCAAGGCCATGCAGACATGTCCTAAACTATTTTTTCTAAAAGCAAGACTCTAGCCCTAAAAGCTATGGAGAAAATGTTCAAAATGCAAACTGAACAATAATCATAATAATAATTTTATATTTCACTTCATCAAGGAACAATAATCCAGTCATAATAATGGTTTACACTGGTTGGATAGTTTTAAAAAAATCTACAACTATTGTTGTGATTAAATTTACCAAATTTGGTTAACTATGATCCATGTGGTGGTATTATTTGTAAATAGTCAGACAGCCACTGATCACTCGTAAAAACATTCATTAATCCCAGATCTTTCAAGAATTTCAGCATGAGTGATTACCATACATATTGTTATTTGTTCTTCTCTCCCATACTCCCCCAACCCCAGATACACATTACTCTCCTGTTTCAAACTTTCAGTTAGTTACCCAGTGAGACAGCAGAAGCAATACCAAGGCAAGATTGGAAATGTCAAACATAGAGCCTGCTGGTTGGATCCATCCCAGTGGTTTTACATGGGACACGTATCATATTCAAATTGTCCAGAAACTCTGGTTTCATTTTTCTCAGAAAACACTTTTACCTTATAAAGGGTCTTGCTTTCAAGAATGGAAATTCAGAGCCAAATTAATCAATGGTGTAAATGGGGACCATATACAGAAATTGATGGAGTTGCACCCTAAGAGTATGTCTAGACTACATGCCTCTGCCGACAGATTAGACATACCAACGTAGTCAATGAAGCAGGGTTTTAAATATCCCCTGCTTCATTAAAATAAAAATGGCCACCGCCTTGTGCCAGCTCAGCTGATTGTCGGCACACCGCAGCAGTCAAGATGCGGATCGGTCAACATGGAAAGCCGCTGTTGAGCGATCCTGTAAACCTCGTTTCATGAGGAATATATTTAAATCCCTGCTTCATTGACTATGTCGGTATGTCTAATTTACATGCCTCTGTTGGCAGAGGCATGTAGTCTAGACATACCCTTAGTTACATTAATGTCCTACAACATAAACCTTTGGCTACATCTAGACTGGCATGATTTTCCACAAATGCTTTTAACGGAAAAGTTTTTCCGTTAAAAGCATTTGCAGAAAAGAGCGTCTAGATTGGCACGGACGCTTTTCTACAAAAGCACTTTTTGCGGAAAAGCGTCCGTGCCAATCTAGACGCGGTTTTGCACAAGAAAGCCCTGATCGCCATTTTCGCAATCGGGGCTTTTTTGCCCAAAACAATACCGCGTTGTCTACACTGGCCGTCTTGCGCAAAAGCATTTGTGCAAGAGGGCTTTTGCCCGAACTGAAGCAGCATAGCATTTCCGTAAGAACACTGACAATCTTACATGAGATTGTCAGTGTTCTTGCGGAAATTCAAGCGGCCA
Source organism: Pelodiscus sinensis (assembly GCF_052426305.1). Lineage (NCBI taxonomy): Eukaryota > Metazoa > Chordata > Testudines > Trionychidae > Pelodiscus > Pelodiscus sinensis. Next base: position 204,231,857 of record NC_143053.1, read on the forward strand.
GTGTAGACAGCTGGCAAGCTTTTCTGCAAAAGCAGCTGCTTTTGCAGAAAACTTGCCAGTCTAGACGCAGCCATGGTGTTTAAACCTTTTCAGAACAAAATCACATGACCTTGTTAAAGGTTTGAGCTGTCAGTTGGTAGATACTGGCATCTTAAAATCCCAAGCAGGGCCTCATCAAATGCCAATTGCTGAGCTAAAAGTTCCACTGTTTATTCGTGCAACAGAAAGCTTCAAAGAATGTTACAGAAATTATAGTGCACAATTCCCTTGTCTTACTGTATCCTAACTATTTACAACTAAAAAGTTGGCCCTTCAAATACTTGCAGAGCCAGACCTGCCAGCATTTGTAAAGGTTAAGGGGTAGGAGAGTTAAAAGAAGGATGTCAACCATATCATTGCAAAAAAAAAAAAAAAAAAAATTACTGCCGTGGTTAACCAGAAAGTGTTATGCATGACAATCTTCATCATTATCTTATTTCTTAGTATCTCAGGCTGTAATTAGGGTACAGTTGCTGTGCTGAGAAATATTTTTCCACTGTTTACAGAAATCAGGGAAGTACTCCTTCAAAACCTAGTTATGCTTCCAAATAATATTTTATTCAAGTTACATGCTAATTTCCCTAGATATTTTTATTAGGAGAAATTTATAGCCTCTTACAGCAATGCTATTTATTAGCATGCATCTCTGTTTCCATATTTATATTTACCAGTTTCAGCAAAGCACAACATAGATGCTACTAGGTAAGAAATATCATCCTTGTCTTGTGAAATCCCCAAACTGCTCAGACAAAGCTATAAATTTGTTTTATGTGGTGCACCATTTAAAATTACTTATTTGGCATTGAATTATAAACAGACATATTTTATGTTACAACTGGAATGTTACATCTTTGTTGTGGTCTTTCTACATTCATTTGCAGGCATCATTTTTTTGCCAGTATATTATAAACCATTTTTATTTATCTGAATATAATGTCAAAACTGTAGCAGCAGAAAAAGCTAGCCTAAAACACCTTAAAGCCCCCCTACTGTACAAGACATGAGATTTATAGTACCAGAGTGAGCTCGCATAAACACAGTTACCATATGAACTGTCTGAAAAGCAGATAGTGTTGCCTAGGACAATTATCAAGGGGCTCCTTACATTTTTTTTATCATGTCCCAAACTGTATCATGTCTCACAAATAATGAAACCACAGCAATCCCTGCAGAGTCATTGAAGCAAGAATATAATAGAAGCAGAAAGCATTGGTAAATCCTTTCTGTGAGTTAAAAGTTTTGCAATTTGGCACAGACTTTACGAGCAGTGATATAATGAAGTTTGTACTTACATGATACATGATCTAAAAGAAAGTCCTAAAGTTAAGAGCATACATCTTGGGGGTCAGGTTTAAATTCCCAGGACTTTCAAGACATGAAGAGTGAACAGCCTGACTACTGAAATGTGAAACTTAACATTATCATCATGCATATCCATCACTTTTGTTTGTTAACCTATTTGAAATGACAGCAATTAGAGGGAGGAGTGGTGGTGAGCGTCTGGCATGTACTATAGTAGCCTAACCATCTTCAAAAGAACCGACTCTTGAAGAGAACATACTGACAGAGACAAACTAGCATGAACATGAACTCCTTTAAGTCATAATTCAAGCATTAAGTGTCCAATTCAGTAAAACATGTGGAGTTTGTTTGTGCCCCTCTAAAACCCGATTTTATGATTCCAAGCTTACATGGGGTTTTGAGCCATGAAAACTCAATATATTGGGCCAAATCCTCAGCTGGTGAAAAATAGTAGATGCCAATTTATACCAGCAGAGGAGCTGACTCAGCATTTTGAGAAGATATGGGCTTGGGCCCACGAGATGTGAAGCATTTCCTGAAAAATGCTTCTTGCTCATAACTCCTACTGCTGAAGTCAAGGGAAGGTGAGGGCACTCAGCACTTCATAGGACACAGTCCTTTGACCGTATCAGAATGAACAGCAACAGCCACATGAGCAGTTTGTTTTTTAAAGCCTATTTAATGATCGTAGCAGAGAACACTTGACTTTCCAAGAGCTCTATCCATCTGTGGCAGTGTCCGGGCATAGAGAGGGGGTTGGCAGTAGCAGTGCTCACCCCTGTGCAGTGTGAGCCTCTGCTCTATGCAAGTCCTTTTAGTAGAAGCATGAAGGCATGAAATGGGTGGTGCCACCTAAGCCCCTGCTCCAGCAACCCTCCTGGCTTCTGCCCCTGAGAGAGATCCTCAACAGGCCCTCTTACTGCGCAATCCCATCTGAGAAACTATTCTCATACTCAGGGCTGTCCTGAAGGGGGCAAGGGGCCCGAGGCAACCCCCCAGCTAGTGCCTCTGGTGTGGGGCTCAGAAAACCCCCATGCCACAGGCCTCAAACCCTATAGTGACCCCTTCCCCACACCACACGGCCCGTGGGATTATGGGGCTTGGTGTGGGGCAGCAACAGGGGTCCCCCCTCCACTCACTATGCAGGCAACAGGAGACAGCAGCTCAGCAGCCTGCTCCACTCCACCTCTACCCCCATCCCACCACCCTCCTGACCTGTTGTGTCTTGCTTCTCCACAGCACTGGGAACTGGAACACCATAGGGCTGAGGCACTCTGCTTCCTGCCACTGCTGAGAAGTCAATCACAGCTGGCTGCGAGAGGGGCACAGCAGGCTGCCTGCTCCAGCTCCCATGACCTCAGTGAGTTCAGGGCAGGGTAGGAAGGCAACCTCTGCTGCCACCCCACGCCAGGCCCCTGTAATCCCCAAGTCCCTCCTATCCATAATATAGTTGGGGCAGCCACTGCAGTGCCCCCAAAAGTGCAGGGCTTGGGGTGGCTGCTCTGAACCATCGTATGGACCGGATGGCTCTGCTCATACTTCAATGGTGTGTTTGACCATGTAGCTTAGAACAATATGTTGCATCCAGGGTGCCTTAATCCTCTACCCTGGGTTGACCTGGGACAAGACTTTACATCATGGGAAATAGTGACTAGACTTACAAAGACCTAAAACACAGCCCCAGACAGTGGCATTTCCAAGGGGCAGTGCTAGCCGAGTCCTGGATCAACTGGGAACTCCAGCTGATCCCAGGCTCCTGCGATGCTGCCACTTTGAAAAGCCACAACTGCATTTCAAAGGGGCAGCTGCACTGAGCCTGGGGTCAGCTGAGGACTCCAGCTGATCCTGGGTTTCCACAGCACTGCCCCTTTGAAACACCGCTGCAGTGTTTCAAAGGGGCAGTGCACTCGATTAATCATGATTAATTTTTTTAATCGCTTGACAGCCCTAGAGGAAACCAATGCTATTTTTGCTGACTCAGCATACTCCAGCTAACCACTACTCCTCCCTCACATCTGCCCCCAGACCTATAAGTGAGGCAGTAGTATAAACATTAGAAAAGGAAACTAGGGTAACACTCTTAGGTGAAATTCAAGTGTTAATATTAATTGCATATTTCTATTACTCAACTGCAATCACAAACTTTGTGATTTCATCTACTGAGCAACTAAGAAGAAAAGGTGTAGGTCAATTAAGGACCTCTGTGTTACCATTCATGAGTGCTTTGGACATGTACCTAAGCATTGATATTGTCAACAAAATCATACATAATCTGAAAGTGAACCCACTTTATTTTTACCACTTTGATGGCAAGTGGCATCAAAGCAAGGTTACACAGGTTATATGCTTTTAATCCATCTTTGTTGTTTCTGATGCCAAATGTTTGGATGAAAAAGCAGCTGCCAGAGGTGTTGCTGATCAAAGTGGATAAGGAATATCTTTGCAGCTATTTTTGCAAGTAAATTACAATCCAAAATAAAGAAGATGCCAGAATAAACCCTCTAGAAATTGCACATGGCCCCTGCAAGCCTATAAAGTCCTTGCTACAAAACTGCACTGCAATTAATCTATTGCATCACCAACAGGAAGGGAGAAAAAGCTTCTACTGAAATTATGAATCTCAGTTACTGACTCAGGAACTCAGACACAGTGGGTGATGGAAATATATTAGTGAGCTTATTGAATGGTGAAAACACATCACTGTTAGTCCCCAAGTAGTGCTTCTTTCCTTCCTCAGGATGCAACAAATCTGATGTTATTGTTTTTATGTAACATATAGCTCAATAGTGCCCAAAGGGAAGATCTGGGCCCCAAATCTAAGGTGCTGTACAAACACAAAGGACACAGTCCCTGCCCCAAACAGCGTAAAATCTATAATTTTCAGTGCTGTTACATGTTGAATAATATTCCAAAGAAAAACACGAATAATGAATAGTTATCTGAACAAAAATGTTATTTCTTAAAAGTTAAGATAGGCACCAAAATCCAGTCAAGCTACTATTTACAAATTCCAGTCCACCACAATGATTTACTAAATTATAACCCCTGATTAAAGAAACCCTTAACAACCACAGCCCTTCAAGCAGATCTATGACCCATTAAAACTACAAATTTTTGAGTGAAAAATCTGAAAGGTTAGAATTTTGCCTTCAAGTCAAATATACTGTTCAGTCCTCCCTGGTGAACAGCCATAGAAACTTTTCATATACATCTTTATTTCAAACAGTAGTACCATCTTCAAGGTCTGAAGTGAGAACCTTTTCTATATGTAATTTTTTTTATACCTTTGACCCAGAGATTCAGATATGGAAATACAAGAAATGTTATATATTTGTTTCTGTCCTAGAAACTGTTAGTTTAAAAACAAACAAAGAATCTTAGATCTAACCCAGTTTGTGTGAACTTCACAGCAGAAATCTTCAGGACAAAAGCTGTTGCATTTTTGCATGGGATCCTAATCTCAGTAGGTCAATTCTTTTAACTATTGATTGGCCACAAACAAGCAGTCAAGTGTATGAGTTTGACTGGGATAAGCATCCAGAAGTTCAAATTCTTAACCTGTGGGAATAGATTCCATATGGAGACACCTTTCTTTCATGTCCCAAAAGATCTTCCCTCCTCCCTGGGTCAGTCAATCACATAATACCCTAATCCTTTGTTGTCTACAGCAAAGTTCCTTTTTTTCCTTCTCTTCAATAGGGAATAATAGATTAATTGGAATCTATTCACGTTTTGGTTTGTGTACAGTGAAAAAGCACTTATCTTACAGAGCTTCTATTTTAACAGATCGACCTTATACTCTCTTTGTGCTTTGTAATTGTGTTGTCTTCAGTTATGTAATTCATCTTCTCAACAGTCATCAAGATGTGTTGTATGGTTTTACACACTGTGCCTGGGTGGCTTGCAATACCTGTGATTCATTAAGCCAATTTCTGTGTTACATTGCTGTAAATCTGGAGTAATTCCATTGAGATCCTAGCAGATACCAAAATCCTGGCCCATTAATTCCATATGAAACTATGGCAACTGAAAGTACTGTCTCTGTGAAAAGGCCAGTTCATTCTTCTGCCCTCTCTGTCTTCTGCCTACAGTATTCTTGCTGGATTCATGTAAGAAGCTCACTGTAATGTGTTGGTTACAAAGAAAGAACCGTGTGCTTCTCACTGAATTTCATCCTGAACCCATGTGCAAATATTTCCTCAGTTAACACATATCCCAGTTCCCACTAGGATTAGATCACTGTACCTCTAATATTTCACAAGAATCCACTGCTGGTTTGATAAATTGAAAAGATGGCATCTTCTTACCACAAAGTCCTTTGCCCCACAGAAGAACTATACTGTAATAAATAATAAATATACAGTGCTGCTTCTGTAGCCAGATTCCAAGAATTTTATATGCTGTAATTTAATCCTTAGAAAACCAGAGGATATTAAATGAACTAAACTGTCTTAGCCAGAAATCTCTGATTTGGGCTGCTCTTTGATGTTGGTTTCTGAAACTCTTTGATGTCTTAAAATTGTTTCAGAAATTAGAAAAAAATCTCGACTTTGTAAATCATTTTGGGATTATAGGAATGGCAATATGATGATGAATGGCAGAGAGTTTGAAAAAAGAATAATTTCTCTGAATATTATATTAATCACAAAACCAAGACTGTCTACCATTAGTTCCTGGTGACTTAGTGATCCTTTGGCATTCCAGATGCACAATGAAACAAAAATAGTCCAACTTTATTATGAGCACCTTTCCACATCTGCAGTCCTGTTATACAATAAAGTCTTGTTCTTTTGTTGCAGGATTGCACTGGCTCTTTTTGTTTTTATTATCATTAATTTAAAACATGTGGGTAGAGGGTAATCCAGTAAACCATAGGTATTTCATATCAGAGCTTTCAGACAATCATATGTAACATCAACCATCTGGATGGATGGCTAGATATTGTCTTGTATTGATAGACTGTGAATAGTAACAAGGTAGAAAGATTCAACAGTGCTCAAATGGATATAAAGCATATATGTGTATTTATTCACTGATATAGAATTATTATTACATAATTGTAATTCATTAGGACAATGTCTCATTTATGGAACAAACTGTTTTCTCTATTAAATAAAATGGCAAACACATTTATTTATGTACATACACATTGATGGATCCAATTTTCATTTAAACTAAGGCTACTTTAAGCTGCTACAACAGCTTAAAGTAGTCTGAAAGGCAATGTAAATTACATTTCTACATATCACACAATATAAAAGGGAATAGGCATTTGTTTGTGTTAAGTAAATTACATTTTTATCTGCTACACAGTGTAAAAGGAAATAGTCCTCTGTCAGTTGTCTGTACATATAAAAGAAAAAGAGATTCCTGTGAGCAAAATATTTTATATTCTGATCGAACAATAAATTCCGTTCTTAAAATTCCATAATTTGGGGATGATTCAGTTGATAAGAAATAATGCAATAATTTTCAAAACAGGATCTTTGCTTTATTTTTCAAGAGACAAATTATTATCTGTGTAAATGTATTCAGCTATCTATCACCTATTTCCAAAGTGAACTTCAAAATGACAAAAAAATCAAGAATTTGGAACAGAATCACTTAAGAGATATCTGAAGGGAATAGAATGTATTTGTATTTTGCCCTTTTGCCATCACAAGACATCATACAGCAAAGACTCACAGAAATAAATAAAGGAGCATTAACATTATTTTTATGCTTGATAACCCTATTGGAGGGTTTCTGAAAACCTGGTGAAAAATCAGTAATTTGCACATCAAATCAAAATGGATTTAAACTGACCATCAATATAAGCACTTTCTAATTGTGTTATTTGTACAACTGCAATATCCAGCCTGTAAGTGGGCAGAATCTTGCAAAGAATTTTAAAAAGATTGCACATTACAAAATATGGAAAGAAAATTGTAGTTGTATCTGAAGAATTGTTCCATTCTGATGTGGAAATTGCTGCAGGAAGCATGGCATACATTAGTGAGTTTCCAGTGTGTTTTGCAGGTAATAGATCATCTACACATTAAAGATACTCTGAGTGTATGTGTTATTTAATTATGTATTTCAGATACTCCCCATTTCACTATAGAATCTGTGTCCATACTGGAACCTAAAGTAATGGTCTGGACACTGAAGAGATTCTGTGTTGGGTGGCTGAAATATTGGCAAGCAAGTCATCTCTGTCAGTATTTTGAGAACATTCATCCTCAGACCCCATAGAGAACACACCAAAGAGAAACATTTAAAGACGGAGTAAGGCAAATCACTTATGTACATTCTTAACTGTGAAGTGTTACAGGACTTGAAGTTAATAGGATTACTCATCTGTCTATAGTTAAGCATGTGAGTAAGTGTTTTGCTGTATTGGGACCAAACTGCTGTTTTTGAATTGGTGCTAGTAAAGTAGCAGACACATAATTTTAATCAGTGTCAAAGCCAGTAAAGATTAGAACCCAGGAGTTCTCGGCTTCCAGCTGCCCCATACTAAATCTATGTATATACATTCACAGTTCAGAATTTCCAGCAATATCTAGGCACAAAGAGACAGGCCATCCCCACCCAGTGACTAACCCATGGGAGGGGGACAAAAAGGCTGGCAAATGCTTCCAGGTTCATCACATGGAGTTTCCTTTTAATACCTTCCTTGGGCAGAAGATATTTGATTGAGAACTTTGAAGCCCAGGAATCTCTAGGGAATGTCAGCAGTTAGGCTTCGGTCAGGAGGGCCCAGGCAGTGGAATATGGCTGCTCTTGCCTCCCCTCTCTGCTACTTCCTGATCTGCAAAGTTCAAGTGGAGGAAGGGCATCCATCAGCTTGGGAATGGGAGGATGCCCCCTCTCTGGGTATGTCTACACTACAGAGTTTTGTTGGAAAACAGCTGTTTTTCCAAAAAAACTTCAATTACGTCCACACTGCTATTGTGTTCTTCCGAAAGAAAATCGAAAGAACATGGTAATCCTCATTCTACAAGGAAGAAGCCTTTTTCTGAAAGACCTCTTTCAGGAAAAGGTATGTGTGGACGGGGAAGAGGGAGTTCTTTAGAAAGAAGAGGAAAGAGGAAAAAGGACAGGTGCCCTGTTGGCCACTCCATCCATAGTAATTGCAGCTGAAATGCAAGATAGCATCCATTCAGTGTAGACGCTATTTTTCAAAAAAGCAGATCGCTTTTTCAATGTGCTTTTGCTGTGTGGACGCTCTATTTCAGAAGAAGATCTCTTCCAGAAAAGATTCTTCCAAAAGAAGCCTATAGTCTAGACATAGCCTCACAAAGCCACCCAGAGGCTCCTCTCTGCTACATTTTCTAACAGTGGTACCCCATTATCATGCTGTCCTTGTAATCTATCATGTATGTATGTAAAGAAAGCATTCTTATTTCCATTTTATACCAGAGTGAAACTGACAGAGGTTCCACAGGAAATCTGTGACAAAGCAGGGAATTGATTTCATGTCTCTTGAGTCCCGCTTAGTGCCCTAACCATTGGACCATTCTCCTTTCCTTCATCTTTCACTGTTGGAAAACTTTGGGCCCAATGAGAGAGTTTCTGTTGTACCTGTAAACACTAAGCTTCTGCTGGTTTAAATTAGATCTTCCTTTTCCCCTATATTTTGAGTCCAGAAATTTCAAAAGTAGGTGCTGCCCATCTTTGAATATTTTGTCCTGAAAACTTTTAATGGATTTGGAAAATATAGAAGGATGTGGTTTTAATGCAGGCATTTTCATGCACATAAATTATCAGGGCTGGTCTACAATAAGAATTTACATTGTCATAGCTACAAGGGAGTGAAAAATCTACTCTCCCAAGAGGTGGAGCTATCCTAGTATGGGCAACATTGGTCAATGGAACCGTTCTTCTGTTAAGCTAGCTATCACCTTTTGTGAGGTTATTACCTATCTATACTGATGCACTATAGCAGTGCAGCTGCACCAGTTTAACTGTAGACATAATCTCAGTTGCAAAAAGTCCTAATATGTGAATATCCTGATTCCACTGACTGGCAGAAATGTGTCACAGAGAATCTGTTTACTAATCATATTAAATTAATACTTTTATCAAGTGCATGATGTAATTATGAAAAACATGTTCATGAAAGTTAAAATGCTCTGAAGAAGTTTCTTCTAGTACTAAAAAGAGGAAAACACCTCATAACTGACATGGACTGCTTCTGAATACATGATTAAGAAACTCCCTTTCAACACAGGCTTAAGGGAATGAGTCAAGAAATCCTGGGGGGGGGGGGGGAGAGCAGAGGGAGAAGAATCTCTTGTGGCTCTAACGACAAAACTATAATCACCTTTGCCAATCTCTAATGTTCTAGAACATTCCCTATCAATGAACAATATGTACTATTGTACGTCAGTAGCTTAATTCACAAGGCTGGTCTTATAAATATACCTGAACTAAGCGAAATGAGATTTCTATTTTTTCCTCTTTTCTTTTTTGTTTCCCTTGACCCTGAAGGGTCCCTCCATTAACCATGTACCAAAATGGGACTTCCCAATCTAGCTAGAAGGGACTGAATGGTTCAAGTGAAAAACAAACCCATGATCTTACCTAAATCTGCCTGATCTCATTCTGTACCTCAGGGGGAATAAAGGCAGCTCAGCTGGACTCAGAAAATAAAGTAGAATCCACTGAAAGGTTTATAATGCTCTCTCAGACAGGGCACACTGAAGCTTTTCATGTGTTATTAGTCTTCATTATTCAATATGAAGAGATTCACACCGGGTCTTAGAACCTGACTGTAGCTTTCCTGAGAGTAGCATAACATCGAGGCTAAGGGATGAGACTGGAGTGAGATCGAGACTGCACTAAGGAATGTGTGACAAATGGCAATGACAAGGGTCACTTGTGAAGCTATGAAATGGGACTCTTACCCAATAGTGCAGAGTTCAGCCCCAGAGCAGTAGTACCAGGCAAGCCTCTGCACCTGCATTTGAAAGTCAAAACTACTCTCACGAGAAGAATGCAATCTGTTTTCACAAGCAAATAGCTCTCAGTGGTATCAAGGCTGCTTCTGCTCTTCGGTAACCAGCTCCCTGACAATCCCTAAACCTTCCTATTCTGCACAGAGAACAGCTCTGGCATAGGAAAGAGTCTGACCAAACACCTCTTTTATTCTTCAAAACCAGCACCAGAAGTGAAGGTGACCCAGGAGACTAATCCATTGTGTACTTTAGTCCGTATAGATAGAACATTTGCAGCATCCATACAGTTCTGCCAACTATAGTGCAAGCAAGTAGGACAGATAAATCTAAAATATTAATGAGGCCATCTCATAGCAAGGAAGGACACAATCTTAGCCGTACATGAGGCTTGTTCCCCCTGTTGTTCTTCTAGAATAACAGAGATCCAAATGGCATCCATAATTATTAAGGTAAACTTTTCCTTCTTTGGCTCACACACAAACCAAACTAATCGAGATGTGTCTTTGCAACTGGCATCAAATTCACCAATATTTCTTTTTCATGGAAGGATCTGTCACACCATAAAGGTGTCAAAACATATCATAATTAACTATCATTGGGATCTGTTTCTTATTCTGTAAACCATTCAACAGATCATCTTGTTGCTTGTCCACTCGGTAATTCTAATCAAGCTGCAGAAAAGATTAACTCGATGTTAAATTTGCACCCAAAATCAATGCTTCTACTGTGGCTGGGATTCCATACTTCCTTTTTTTTATTAACAGGTCCACTTCAGATGACCACATTTCAATTTATATTCTTTGGGTGCATCTACACTGCAGTGTTTTTCTGGAAAAACATCAATTTTTCCAGAAAAACAATACTTGCATCCACACTGCCATTGAGTTCTTTCGACAGAAAGTCAAAAGAACGGAGGGGGGGTTTCCAACGGTGGTAAACATCATTCTATGAAGAAAAAGCCTTTTTGGAAAAAGACACGTGTGGACTCAGAAGAGGGAGTTCTTTTGAAAGAAGAGGACTCCAGGAAATAACACAGGTGCCCTAGTGGCTACTCCATCCAGACTAATCACAATTTAAATGTGAGATAGCGTCCAATCAATGTAAACGCTATCTTTCAAAAAAGCACATCGCTTTTTCATTGCACTTTTTCTGTGTGGATGCTCTCTTTCAAATAAGCTTTTCTGAAAGATCTCTTCTGGAGCTTCTTCCGAAAGAAGCTTGCAGTCTAGACATAGCCTTTATCAAGAAAATGGCTTTTCTTGAATAATTTGTCTATACTAAGCACATTTTATTTAAAAACTTATTGTAAAATATTGACATGTACCTATATCCTGTTGTGTATGCTCTCCCCAGCTGTTACACTAAACTCCTGATAAGAGCCATTTAACCTTACAGAAAACATATTTGTATAATCGCAATGTATTAGTATGTAAAGTCTAATCCAAAAGTCCATTGAAGTCAGTGAAAAAGATTCCTCAAGGTTTTGGATTAAGCCCGTAGATATTAATGATGATATAAATGAAGCAGCCAGATATTTAGAAAACTGTAAGGTCAAACATTCATGATCATTTGATAAGACATAAAGCTAGTACAAAAAATGTGTCTTAAATGCTGAGTAAAAGCTGAATGTATTACATTCTTTTTATTTATTACAAAAAGCATGTGGTTGCATACATAAAAGATTGACTATGATTCCACGGTGATTTCAGTATTGCCAACCCCAACCAATCAAATATTTTGAATTAGTCAGGCCCATCAAAACAAAATTGTGCAGTTGCCTTAAAAATCATTAGATTTTTTTAAAAACACTACATATTTCAGATTTAAATAGCTGAAATCATGAAATCTATGATTTTTTAAAATATTCTATGAACATGAAATTGACCAAAATGGATCATGAATTTGGTAGGGCCCTACTCATGGTTAAGGTTATTTAAATAGATCCTGAATAATTAGATTCTTTCCCTGGCATTGCCACAACATTCTTATGTGACCCTGGGCATATCAGTTTTCAGAGAGATGGTCACTAATGGTGTGTCCCTTGTTTTCTGTGTGTCTGACTTGAGGCACTGGGCTTCAATTTCCAGAAGTGCTGCTATAGTTTCAATCAATGTGAGCTGTGAATTAAACATATCAAGTGCTTCCATGTACTCTGAAAAATCAAGTCCTAGATGTGTCAGGTTGTCAGAAGTACAGGCAGTCCCCGAGTATGTCGGATCCGCAGTTACGAACGGGGCTTTTCTCGCCCCGGAGGACGGGAGCAGCGGGACGCCCAGATGCGCCGCGGTCCGCCGCCCCTGTCCTCCGGGGCGAGAAAAGCTGCTCCCCGTCTCCCTGATCTGCAGGGAGACGGGGAGCAAAGCCTTGGAGCACGCCCGCAGCGGGACAGCCCGGGCGCGCTTGAGCTGTCCCCTGCGGGCGTGCTCCGCGGCTTTGCTCCCCATCTCCCGACCAGCAGACCAGGGAGACGGGGAGCAAAGCCGCGGAGCACGCCCACAGGGGGACAGCTCAAGTGCGCCTGGGCTGTCCCGCTTCAGGCGTGCTCCAAGGCTTTGCTCCCCGTCTCCCTGCAGACCAGGGAGACGGGGAGCACTTTTTCTTGCCACAGAGGACGGAGGCGGCGGACCGCGGCACATCTGGGCGTCCTGCCACTCCCGTCCTCCGGGGCGAGAAAAGCCCCGTTCGTAACTGCGGATCCGACATAAGTCGGATCGCGTAACTCGGGGACTGCCTGTACTATCTTCTGTCATAATCAAGCCAGTTTGAAAAATAGTGGGTTTTTTTCTTGGCTATATTTACACTCACATAGATGGGGAGATGGAGCAAAGCCGTGGAGGACTTGGGCAGTCCCGCCATCCCCGTCTCCCTGGTCTGCTGGGGGGGGGGTGCAGCTAGTGTCCCCCCCCCCAGCAGACCAGGCTTTTCTTGCCTACCCCTGGGGTAGAGCAGCTGGGGGCTGCCGGGTTGGTCCCGCAGCGCCGCTCCGGACCAACCCGGCAGCACCCCAGCTGCTCTGCACCAGGTGCTGCTGGGGTGCTGCTGGGTTGCTCCAGTAGCACCGAGAAGCCGCGCTACTGGAGCAGCCCAGCAGCACCCCAGCTGCTCTGCCCCAGGCGTCCCCAAGTCAGCCGCTGCTGAAACTGACCAGCGGCTGACTACAGGAAGCCTGAGGCAGAGTTGCTCTGCCCCGGGCTTCCTGGAATCAGCCGCTGGTCAGTTTCAGCAGCAGCTGAGTTGGGGATGCCTGGGTTTCTTAAGTTGAATCTGTATGTAAGTCAGAACTGGCTTCCAGATTCAGCCGTGGTTGAAACTGATCAGTTTCAGCAGCGGCTGACGCCAGTTCCGACTTACATACAGATTCAACTTAAGAACAAACCTACAGTCCCTATCTTGTACGTAACCCGGGGACTGCCTGTATCCACTAATTTTGGGTGCCCAATCTCTTGATGCCTAAACTTGCCATCTGTAAAATGAGGATAACAGCCCTCCATCTCAGAGACATGTTGTGCTAAGAAATAAACATTTGTGAAGTGTTCAGAAGCTATAGCAATAAGTGCCACAGAAAAACCCTGTTGAAATAATTAATTAATAATTAATAATTCTGTTTTAAGAGAGGTATTTGAACAGTGTGCAATAAATGAGCCCACACAATGAGGATATAACAAATTATGGAACAGCTGCTCATTAAGGGTATGTCTATATTAGGAAATTATTTTGAAATAATAACTCCCAAAATAACTATTTCGAAATAGCATGCCCACACTACAGAGAAGCCTCAAAATTAGTCTGAGGCAGACTCCCTTAATGTGGATATGCTACCTGGACTTAGAGCCCCAGGAAGTACTGGGGAGCAATTACTCTGAATGACTCTGGGGAGTAGTTATTTCAAAATAGCAGCAGTGGAGCAGCCATACTACCAAATAACTATTTTCAAAATAAGTGCTATTCCTCATAGAAAGCAGGAGTTATATTCCAAAATAACCAGCCCCTTATTTTGAAATAACAGACTTGGTAATGTGGACGCTCTGCTTTTTATTTTGAAATAAGGGGAGTTATTTCAAAATAGTTTTCTCGCGTAGACCAGGGCTAAGTGAGCACTATCCATTCTGTGCACTGGAAAGGAATGAGTCATGGTCTGGTGAAAAAGACATTATGTGATCATGTAATTAAAGACTACATCTCATAAGGTATATGCACCACACATCCTTAGTTCTGGCATTCCATGGCTTGACTTTTTATTTTTAATAGCATTCCTTTAGCACAGATTTTGGGATGAGAGAATGGGAGATTATGGGTGCATGTGTTTCAAAAGATGCTGTTACTGAAAAATCGGTGCGTGAGGCAACTGTCTGGGTCATCAGTTTTACAAAGGTGACAGACTCTTTGTGTCAAATCAGTTCAAATCCAGCCTCCTTTACTAGTAGCGAAAAATAAATGCCATACAATGGATGACCTGTTCACTATAAGAAACAAATTTGTGGAAGTTTGTGGTCTACCTCCCTCCAGTTCTCAATGGACAAGTCTCCATATCACACCAAAACAATAACATTGTAATTGGCATACATACAAGGGGTTTCCACAGAATGACCAGAAACAAAGTAAGCACGAAAACAGTTATCCAAGCAGCCCAGAGATGGTCCTATTGGAGCAAGGTTGAATAGGTACCTTGGTAGAACTGGGTGGTGACTTGTGCTCTGCCAGTATTTATGTTTGTAATGGGGTTGAAACTCACTGCCTTTGCACCTCTTCCTGGTCACACTGGGAATCAGCTTAAACATCAGCAGGACACCCCTTTCTGCCATCATTGCTCTGTGCTCTCTCCACTCTCTGCTCTTGACCTGTGTCACTTCCAGGATCATAGCATTCCTTCCAGGACACTGTCTCTGGCAATGGCCACATTGGTTTCTCATCCACCTTTCAGGGTAGCAGCAGTCCTCAGTCTTGCACCAGCCACTGTGGCCAACTGCAGCTTCAGTCTGGCCCCTCACCTCAGAAGCAAACCATAGCCTGTCCAAGCCATATGCCAATAGGAAGGGGGAGACACAGGCACGTCCACTACTCTGGGTCCCAGCCCAGGGACCCTCTGGCAGCAGCCTTATTCTGCCCTCCTTTACTCCTGTTCCCCGGTTCACTTCTCCTGTGACATCAGTACCTACTTGGTCCTTGTGTCAATGCCTGCAGCCTGGCAGAAATCCAGATGGAGTCTCTCTCCCACTCCCCTGAGCCAACCAACCACTGCTCTCTCTCCAAAGTGCTCCTCTGGGTACCAGTCCTGCACCCTCCCTGGTAGGACCCAACTGCCCTCCTCTTCTACTGAGCAGCTCCTTATAAGTAGGACTGCCCCACAAACTGCTCTTTCATTGGCTCCCTCTAAGCTCCTCTCTGATTGGCCAGGGCTTTGCACAGGCTCCCACTAGCCTGCTTTACCCCCTTCCAGTAAGAGTGGGGCAGCCACCCACTACAATGCTGTAGTGTTTATCTTTTGGTAGATAAACAAAGGCCTTCAGTCTCCAGA
The DNA here is from genome assembly GCF_052426305.1 of Pelodiscus sinensis. Classification (NCBI taxonomy): domain Eukaryota; kingdom Metazoa; phylum Chordata; order Testudines; family Trionychidae; genus Pelodiscus; species Pelodiscus sinensis. The sequence goes on from NC_143053.1 coordinate 204,247,655, forward strand.
GATTTCAATCTGGCATTTCCCCCACATTCTTTAAATGGTGAGGAGAGAAAACCCTATAAAGAAATAGCTATTTATATAATAATAAATTAATTCATATAATAATGACTTGAGGGAAAAAATTCCACTCTCCTAAGTAATTACATATGTTTATATTATATTTCAGTTCCATAAATAATAACAATAAAGTTATGTTGCAATTACATTATAGTTTTCACACAACCTGATAAAAATCCAGGACATTCAATAACACGTGCCCTATTCTCATTTCCCCCAATCCCAGGTTACTGACTAAAGAATAAAGTGCTGGTCATAAAACTGTGTAACATGATGAATCACATCACACCCCAACTTCAGCTATACATTTAATTTGTCTATGATTTATCCAAAACTTCACTTTTGACATTCACTTTTGGTCATTTAGTCCCTTATGGGGAAATACCAACAATTATTTTCTTAAAACCTTTCAAATGCTATGTAATCGAATTGAACATTACTGGCAGAATGCTCCCAGCTTTAATTTCTTTTGCCCAAAATGCACATTTTCTCCCTTGTATCCTACATCAAGGAACTGCACTGCAATGGACGCCACATTTCTCAGAAAACTCCCTATCCTGCAATCTGATCTGTTCAGGCAGATGCCTATTCCAATTCAGAGTCCTCCTGATGTCACACCGGGATATAGTGGACCGTCCACAGAGTCAGGTTGTCGGATCGGTTCCTAAAATTGTCTCAGGGACCAGATTCTGATGTCAGTAGGGGCGTTAATTCCTTTAACTTCGATGAAGTTATGCTGAATTTAGACAGAGATCAGAATCTGTCTCCTGGGTGTAACTCCAATAGTTCACTAACTCTGAAAACAGATGGTGCTGAAAACATATGTCATCAACACAAGGAATTTATACTGCATGCTAAGGTCATGCTTTTGCAGAAAGCTAATCTGAATCTTGGGATTTCAGGGGGTCTCTTAGATTCTAAATTCCAATCAATCCACTTCAACAAAAACTCTGGAATAGTTGCTTTTATTTCTTTCAATAAGCTGTAATGCTTACATACAAACTCCCAGCTCCCTGTCTCTATTTTGTCTTCCTCAGCTGATATAGTGAAGCAATACACTTGGTGTGTGGCAGGAGCTTGCAGAGGGCTAGCTGCTTGAGGCCTTGCTCAGACAAGTCATCTCTCTCTCTCTAGATCCATATCTCTAGTCTGTTTCTAGCCTGGGCGCTTCTATCTCCGTAATATTCCAAAGGCCTTTTCTGACGCTCCAGATTGTCAGGAGCTTTCATCATCTTGCATCTTGACTTCTGCAATCTCCTCTTCTCTGGTCTTTATGCCGGATACATTGTCTCCTAGTCCATTCAAAACACTGCTACTAGTATAAACTTTTTGACTCATTGCTCTGCCCACATCATCTGCAGCTTTGGGTCACTCAGCTTCCACTTCACCTCTGGATCAAATGCAAGCTCTTGGTCTTTGCCTTTATGATCTTTCACCATTTAGCTATTCCCTAGCTATCAGGTCTACTAACTTATTAAGACATCAGCCCTCTCCTTCACTTCAGCCAGCTCCATTTATCTGCTTTTCTCTATGTTTCCCTCTATGCACAAGCAAAGTTAGAATCATAGAATCATAGGACTGGAAGGGACCTCGAGAGGTCATCGAGTCCAGCCCCCCGCCCTCAAGGCAGGACCAAGCTCCATCTACACCATCCCTGACAGATGTCTATCTAACCTGTTCTTAAATATCTCCAGAGAGGGAGATTCCACCACCTCCCTTGGCAATTTATTCCAATGTTTGACCACCCTGACAGTTAGGAAGTCAAAAACTGTAAAGTCCCCTTCTGTCATCCTTTGTAGCTTAATGCCTGCTCTGTGGTGATCCCTACAATCACTCCCATCTGCCATTTTGTAAGGTAAGTGACGAGCTGAGAGCTCTGCTAACTTTAGTCATCATTTTATTGTAACCTCTAACCTACACCCTCCAACAGCTTAGCTATTGTGTCTGACTTGTGAAGTGCAGACCCACTGGAATAGAGGCTGGTTTGTGTATCTGTATGTTGCCCAACAAAATGGGGCCTCACTTCTGGATTAGGGGTTCATGAGCATTACTTCAATGATAAACATCCAGAGCTAAGACAGAGGTAATATTGGTAATTTGTAGAAAGCTACAGGAATATATCAAGTAGAGAGTACATCAGCCCTCCCAGACTCGAAGAGCACTGTTGCCATTTGATATTCATACCAGTGCTTTGAGCTCTAGAACTCATCTACCTCATTTATTTTGGGCCCAAGAGACACCAGATTTGCTGTCTGAGCAAGTGAGCTGTTAGTATTTTGTGGGAAGCTGTATTTTTATAAGTTTGGGATGGTTGCTCTAGTAAGCCATTGGTTTGTGGGTTTTAAACCCTAATCCTGTATATTTTCAATGACTCATCCAAGCACCTGGACTTGTGGTGTAAATGCTTTTAAAGAAACGTGAAAACTAAATATTTACTAGGCTCTTTGAAGATGTAGTCCCTATACAAGTGCTAGATGTTGTTTTTAAACTATGTAGAATCTGTGACGGGAAAAAAAACCTTGGACACACAAATTGAGGTTCAAAAATTAATGTGAAGCGCTGGCAAAATTTAAGGATAAGAATAATAATTCAAATGATCACTGTGCAATTACTTTATGTCTGGTTAACACAAACACAGAGCATGATCATCTAAATCAACCACAGAGCTCTTCTGGAAAGGTTGCAAAGCAACTTCTTACAAAGAAGTTTCTTTCTCCTTCTAAAATATGTCTGAAATAATAGATCAATGAATTTACTTTATACAGCTTTAAAATAAAAAGAACATTAATATTTTAGCTTATATTCCTTGGAAAGAGCTAAAAACAATTTTACAGCTGAACAGAACTAGCATGGCCTCCTTAGATTATAACCATGTACTTTTCCCATTAGAACATCTCATTTGTCCAATTATATTTCATTCAAACCTTAATAGATGACTCTGTAATAATCTTTCCTTAATATGTTAGTGTATTCTGTACTCATTGTGATGCAATCAAGGATTAGTTGCTTGCTTGTTTGGCTCTTTGTGTTTTGTCTCCTAAAATCTTTAATTTAAAATTTGCACCAAACAAACAAAAACCTCCAAGAACATCAATCTGAGTTTGAGGAGCCTAGGCTAACTAACTGACATGTCTTCCATCTATTTTAGCTTCATACATCAGTGGAAATGTTGAGGGAGATTTACAGAGCTGAAGATTTCCAGTCCTCAACTCAGGTTGCTTCATTTTCTAAGGTAAATATATTACTGGTAAGGTTCTTTGCAATAGAAACAATTTGTTGCCCCCCTCCCCCATCAACAACCTTAAACTAATTTTACCTCTGTATCTTTAAACAAAACAAACCTTCAACTGTACAAAATGAAAGTGAGTATGTTTAGTTCCTTTGCAGATAAATCACCCATTGATTTTAATTATTCATCTTCTGCTGTTTGGACAGTTCTGAATTTGAACTCTTCAGCTTCTTGTGTTACATACTTGTCAATTTCCATAGTGCTCGCTGATGGTCTTGTTTTATAGCAAATGTTTACTTCAACATATGCACAATAAATCACCACACCGTTGGGCTACTCTCTCTACTTTTTTTCACTCTAGCAAGAGTGACCTGAATCTCCCTGCTATTGCTGTGTCTTTATTATTAGATATTTAATTCAGTAAGGTAAAGGCACAAAACGCCACCAAACCTTTGACATAACATTGGAAGAACTAACCATGCGAGTAAAATAAGATGATGAAGAGGGTTCGCTTTAATTTGTGAGGAAAGGGGCAGGATAAAGCCAGGACACTCATTTATTTGAAAGCACCATATTTCGCCTCTTATTGCATACTGGTGGGCTGTCGGACAGTGAGTAGTTGCAGAATGTCGCTTACCTGTTGCGTCGCTAATGCTCCTGAGTTCCGGGAGCTGTCCAATGTACCGAGTTTCTAGTCGGTATACCTTCAAGACGGTGTCCCAAAGCAGGTGGTGAACCAGCCTCTTCTATTCTCTCCTGCTCACACCTAACTGTGCTGGCTTAGCGCTTTTCTGATTTGCTTTGAAATTCCGGGCTTGCTTCACATACAAAACCCGTAAGGAGGAGTGTGTGTATTGGAGGGGGGGGTGGGGAGGAACTCATCCTTCGCCGAAAAAGATACTTGGTTTGCCACAGCTGTGCAGTGTGTTGGCAAGGGGAGGAGAGCTTTGTTATCGATCGGAAATGTTTGCAGTCCTGTAGCCAAACAGGAAGGATGGTCCCCGTTTGGTTGGTTGGCTGGTTTTCTTTTGTTAGTTTCTGGGGATTTTTTGAAGTGATGGGGTTTGAGTTTCCCCCATACATTAAAGGCTAAGTAGCCCAAAGGCGGCCGTGGTGTGCTGTTGATAAGCATTTGGAGATGCTTTTCCAAAATAATTGCCGGCTAAGGCCCAAAGGGTTCCTCATATACAAAAGCTATATAGTAGGACATAGATAAAGAAATGTAATTCCAATGGAGTGTGCATATCTCCATATAGCAGGTGTGTGTGAACTGGAAAATGCAACCCTCCTACCCCCACAACCGCCTAAAATTCTAACTCGATAAAAGCAAAGGCAATCCGCAGGCCTCGGCTACAATAAACTCCTATTATCTCATTCAGCTGGATCCCTTGAATGGGACGATGCTAAACGCCTACGGAAGACAGAGTTTTCCACCCAGTGCTTTGAGATCAGCTGGAACAAAACGGGCTTTCCAAGGCGGTGTTTTCCTGCCCCGCTGGGTAGACGTTTGAGCTCTAGCTGAAGGGGGGGGGGGGGAGAGCCGATTCCAACAGTTACTGTTGGGAATGCAATCCGGGGTCCCCTACAATGCTTGCTTAGGCTAATGGAGGTCCTGGCATTCAGCTCTCCTGGCACCGGGATACAGGGTAAACATTCCCCGGTGACCCTCTGCGTGCAGGTCCCCTCTCCAAAAGCTCATTAAAAGCCTCAGTGCACTTGTCGGCCATCAATTGCCCGGCGCGGGGGCTCGCAAGGTGCAGAGCGAGAGCTCGCTGCAGCTAGCCGGGAAAGGAGCCCCGTGGCGAGCAGACTTGGCCGCTCGGACTTGAAAGCGGCTGGGGAGCGCTTGGTGGCGGGCGCGTAAAGAGGAGACAAAAGCGCTCAGCAGGTAAGCGCGAGGGAGGGCTGCCAAGCAGGACCTGTCCCTGATGGCGGTGACAGGCTGGCAGCCGCGGGGACCGCTCGCTTTGGCATGTCCACGCGTCCCCCGCGGGCTGCCTGTCTCATCTCATCAGCCGCGAGGGGAGACGTGCCAGAGGCTTCCTTTGGGGGCCCGCTAATCCCCTGATCTCCAGGGTTATAAATATTCACGCCCCGGCGCCGTGCGGCTGGGATGGGACCAGACAAGCCCTCGGGGAAGTGAGACATCAACCACCGGCCCCGGGAGCACCGATGAAAGACCCCGCCGAGCCCAGTCAATGGCGTATCAGGACGGGCTGGTGCTGGACTTCGTGGCCGATCTCTCCCTGGGGGCTGCGGAGTGCCACCCCCGAGGGGTGCCCAGCCTGGACCTGTACGGCTTCCCCTCAGGACCTCCGTTTGGGGAGCGAGCCCTGGCTCTCCGGCAGGGGCTGCCCCTGGTCCCGCTTGAGGATGGCGAGCCCGAGGAAGAGGAGGAAGAGGAGGAGGAGGAGAGGATGGGGGGCACGTCTCTGCTGGACAGACCCAAGAGAAAGCGAGTCATCACCTATGCCCAGCGCCAGGCGGCCAACATCAGGGAGCGGAAGAGGATGTTCAACCTCAACGAAGCCTTCGATCAACTGAGGAAGAAGGTGCCCACCTTCGCCTACGAGAAGCGCCTCTCCAGAATAGAGACCTTACGCCTGGCCATAGTCTACATCTCCTTCATGACTGAGCTGTTGGACAGCTGCAACAAGAAGGAGGCGAGCTAGGGAGCCGAGGACGCAGTGGTTCTCCATCCAGGGAGGGAGGCGGACAGCACCATAGCCCAGGCAGGCAAGAGAAAGGACGGGGTGTGGCAATTTATCACAGGCACTGCTCTTGGCTGGCTGGTTAGTGTGTTGGGTCACCCAGCGGATCCTCGGGATGATGGGATAAGACCAAACCAAGGGGCACCCGGGGAGGGCGAGCAGGGAGGAGAGCACCACGCTCTGCCCATTTATTGAGTGGGACTTTGGAAAAGAAACGCGCGATGGGTTTTTTTTGTTTGTCTCTTTTTGCTTCAAACGCTGCAACCTGCTGCCCGTGGAAAAGGTCTGGAGCCTCCCCGCGCTGAAAGGGACCTGGTGGCTTTCAAGGGGGTTTCCCTGAAGGCGTCCGTGCCTCTCAGAGATGAGGACTACGTGCTTTCCACAGGCCGCCGATGCAACGTTAGCGGGGCCGGCGTCCAAGTCCCTAGTCTGTCCCTAGCCTGGCAAGTCAACCGAACGCCTCGCATGCCAGCGGAACAGCACAATGTGCCCCGGGCGCGGAGCTGCGAGTTGGCACCCAGGAGGGCTGGGAAAGGCAGGGGCTGGGCGAGTCCAGCGGCGCCCGATCATGTTGGCAAGGCCCATAATAAATGCAAGAGAAAGGGGGCCGCGACCATGATGAGCCTGGGTGAGAGGAGGGAAGAACTTGCGGCCTGAGAGCAGAGCTCCGGGGAGCCGGCGAACACAGCAGCTGGCTGCAGGGCGGGACACAGAAGCGCGTGTCTCTGCTGGGTGATTGGGTTAAACGCTGAATGTGTCGTGGCAGCAAGGAGCGCCCGGTGGCGAACACCCCCCCCCCTGCTGGGCCAGACCCCGGCTGCCCAGCGGCTACCCCCGGGCCAGGCCTGCTGCTCCCTCTCTCTCTGCCTCGGCGGGTCCGCCGGGCTCCCCGCCGCCCCCGGCACGCAGCTGGCGCCGCTAGAAACCCCAGCGCCACCTCTAGTGTGTCCCCGCGGCCCGCACGGGCTAATTGGCTTTGCCAGCCTGTCTCGCTGCCGGCGGGTGGACGCTTCCCACAGGCCCGGCGAGGGGCGGGTTTAATTATTTTGGCATTATCGAGAGTGCCGCCGAGGTCACCCGGCCCGGGGCTGGCGGCGAGAACCAGCCGCGAACGAGGAGCTGAGCAGTGAAGGGGGAAAGTCCCTTCTGAGTCCCAGCTGCCTCCGCTCCGCTAGGGGCTGCTTCCCCCGGCGACAGCTCTGGCCTTTGGCCCGCAACCTGCTCCTGGGCGCCCTCGGAGCGCAGGTCTGGCCTGCGCCTGCCGCCTTCGCAGCCGGGGCAGGGATAGCGGTGGGGCCCGGCCCAGAGCCGGGTGAGTCACCCCGGCTGTTGCTGCATCCAGCTTGGCTGTATTGCTAAAAGATCTGCCATAGGAATTACTGAGGGGAAAGTCTGTGGCCTGGGTCATACAGACGGTCAAAGCAGAAGATCACCAGAGCCCCCATGGCATTGGAATCAGTAGTTTGGGGGCCAGGGATTATGGGGGGGGGGGGGGAATGAAGATTTGAACTGTCTAAAAAATGTTTGATATTTTGAAAATTCAAAAACCTCAGCTAACCCTACTTGGGATTTGAGCACAGAAAGCACAGACATTTTCCATTCCATTTCCCCTCCCCGCTTTTTTAAATTTCAAAATGTTTCCATTAAAAAAACTCCAACCATAGGTAATCTAAAACTAGAGCAGCTATGTCTACGTTGCAGACAAATATTTATCTGTGTATCTATCTCTACATGCATTCTAGTGTCCCTGCTCCCTCTCACTTTCCTTTCTCCTGGTTTTCCTTCAGCTGATGTGTTGTCACTTCATCTCCAGTGAGATCAATAAAACACAGGTTTATTTACCCCCACCTTACATCAAAAGCATCTTAATAAACAGTTTAGGGGTGGAATGTGCCCTCACTGAAGTCAGAGAAAGAACTCCCTTTGAATTAAGTGGCATAAATTTGCAGCAGTGCCAATGAAGTCAAAAGAGTATTTTTGGATTTGTGCCAGCATAACGAGATCGGACTCTGGGCCAAGTGTCTCTGATTTATAGACCACCATTTTGTTAACTCTCATAAAGAGTTATATTTCTTTGTGTTTATTATTTCCTATTAATATTGCGATTAACATTTGCATTGCTGGATGCTTATTACCTATTTGTGCTGACCTTCCTGATTCAGATATCAGTTGTTTTGCATTATATCTCCTTTTTAGGTTATTGAAATATCTTTTTTAAGAGAGAGCAGGCTGGCTAATGCAGCCCAATACTCATTGTAAAACTGCGGTATTCCCTATTAACATAATTTCTGCTAAAATTAAACCCCTCGATCAATAAATGGTCCAGATGTGTATTGTTGTTACTGTTGTATAAAACAGCAAGATGAAGACAGATTCTTTAAGGACAATGGAGTGTGCAATTAGATTTTTCTTTTTAAAACTACTTTATAATCTTTATATAACTGTGCTTTCTGGAGAAAGACTGTATCACAAGTGTTCATTTTTATGTCACTGGATGAAATTAGGTTTCTATAACCCAATTTATTTTAAGAGCTTCAAAATGTAAACATGTCTGTGTGAGATAATTCAAAAAATTATTGGTTTTCTTTTTTTGGCTTAATAACTAAACATTGGAACATATTCAAGATCAAAATTGTTTTCATACTTGTGTTAACAGTTAGGAAAAGACAGAAAGCAATGTTTGTGTTTTATTATTTATGTACGAACCAAAATCCTGATCCTATATAATTAATTATTATTAAAGAATTCACTGGAAATTTTAAAGTATTAAGTCAGAGCTATCATGAAATTCCTCTTTGAGTCATCGATTGTGAGAAAAAAAAACAATGCTATTGCAATTTATGCCAGAGGAGAAAATGTAAAAGCAGCACAGGGCAAATGTCAAGGATCTCCACTGGTGCAAACTGCTATTGCACCATTGCCTTCAAAGGAACTACTCCATTTCTATGTTGATTTACATGAGGGAAAGAGTTGGTAAACGTCTTCCTACAAATCAACTATCAAGTGCAAGTGTTTGGCTTGCTTGTCTCAATTTATTTATCACTGACTTGGATGACTTTATAAAAGTGAACACGGTCTGATACAAAAGTGTTCTTAGTACAATGCTCTCATGGGCTCCCTTGAACAACTGTAACTAGATCTGTCAGGCAGATCCCTTCTCCATGTGGGACTCTGTTGAAGGCAATGGGATTCTACATGGGTCCAACACTCTGTCTCTGTGGAGCCAGCTATAATGCTGGAGCATTCGTGTACCAGGTACGTAAACACATTTTGGAACCATACTGGACAAGTTTCCAGTTGCAGTATAATCCTTTTTTGTTGCAATCAAAAGTACAGTGGGCCTGATTCTCATCTCACCTACCCCGGTTTGAATCAAGGGAAACACCAGTGAAGTAAACGGAGTGATGTGAATCTGGGATCAAAATAGGATGCAATGAAATCCTGGCCTTATTGAAGTAAATGGCAAAACTTCTATTGACTTCAGTGGGGATAGGATTTTACCCAGTATATTTAAAGGTCTCCAAAATACAGCAGCCACCAGTGCTCCAGTGCACAAGCTAATCACAGCTATTGGTCTTCCTAAAGGACCATGCTATTATCACCACATTAAAAAGAAAAACTGACAGTGTCAATTACTCCTGGGAAAAGATAATAAGGGGGTTTTTAAAGTCTTAGAGCTGTTTGAACAAATACCATTTTTAGATCTTGCTCTGAGGGGAGTTTGTTTATATTCCCTTTGCTCACTGAAGGCTGGCTTTTGGTATAAAGCTGAGTTCCCTCATAGCTATCAGGTTACTCTTAGTATTCAGACATGTAAACCAAAAAATAAGTCTAAATGAAATCGTATTTGAAAGACATTACCAAGCTTTCCAAGAGAAGTAAAAATAATCAAAAGACTTTACAATCTATAGTCAGGCTGATCTTGTTTTACAACTGCCCAACCTGAAAGCAGATTTAAGCAAATTAGTGCTGGAAACAGAACAAAATATTATGATAGAATTGAAAACTCCTGCATCCACATTCTGACTAGCTACTAAGGCCCCATGATTGGTGTTTATTATCACATTTGTCAGCATTTCTATTATAAACACACTAGTGTGGAGGGTTTATAATTCAGCTATAAAAATTCCCTTCAGGACGAAACTTGATAAGTGAAGACTTAGCCCAAGAACTTTTTTTCCTTTTTCAAACTTTAATATATTAGTCTTTAAAGACACAGGGGTACTAATCAGAATAGATAAGATGTGGGCTTAGACTCTTTTGGGGGTGCATATTTCTTTAACTTCAAATCAGCTGTGTTTCTTAAGAGAAATTATTTTTTTTCTACAGCCATTTTGCTCCATATGAACTTGAACCTTCTGGTTCTTTAAAAAATTGCAAATAGTTGAGATAATGAGGCTTAAAATGTCCCTGCAGCACATATATAGGACCAGTATTCAGAAGGCTTTTTTCTGTGCACTGATATTATTGATCCATAATAATGAAAGTGCAGCAGGCCTCAAGAGCCAATAATACACCAGTTTCACATTCTAGCCCTGCACCATTGGTGAGAAAGACTGCCTCTCAAGAACTGGACTTTGTAGCCATTTGTGACACTTTGGCATGACACACATGACACACATGGCTTGTCTTCACAAACAACACTATAGCAGCACAGCTGTACTGGTGTGGCTGCCCCACTGTAGTGCTTTAGTGAAGATGCTACTATGCTGACTGGAAAGCTTGTACCAGCAGTGAAGCAGGTGCTATGTGGTCAGGAGAAGCTCTCCCGTCAACAGAGCATTGCTTACACTGGGGGTATAGCATTATAACCACGTCACTCAGTAAAGTGGATTTTTCATGCCCCTGAGCAACATGGTCATACCAAACTAAGTCTATAATGTAGCTCAGGACATTGTAACTCTTTGGTGTTAATACCATCATTTCTTGAGAAGGAGTGTTGTGATCTAATAGAGCAAACTATGCTTTTGCATATCCCAGGCATGGAAAACCTCTGGCCCATGGGCCAGACATGGTTCACCAAAGTTAGCCACTGGTTGACCACCAGATGGTTGGTTTACCTGAGCGTTTGCAGGAATGGCTACTCACAGCTCCTGTTGGCTGCAGTTTGCTCTTCTGGGTCAATGGGAGATGCAGGAAATGGTGGCCAGGCCCACACCACTTCCAACAGCTCCCATTGTCTGGGAACAGCTAACTGCAGTGAATGGGAGCTGTGATTAGCCATGCCTGCAGACGCTTAGGACAAAAAAGCATCTGGCAGCCTGCCAGGGTTAACCTTGATGAACCACATGCTGTCGGTGCGTCAGAGTTTCCCCACCTCGACACGCACTATAACAGTTGCAAAGGCTGTTGGATAGACTGAAAACATTGATACCAGTTCGACCTTTAAAACCTTTTTAAAGAACTGCTCAATCTAGAGCATTCTCATTTAGGCCTTGATACAAAAGAATTCATTGGTCCTAATACCAAATAGCCTCTACAATTTGCACCACCTCTAACAGTATGTCTAGGAAAAACTACCAGTGACTTCAATAGGATCAAGAATTCAATTGCAATTGCCTTCAAGATTTTGTTTAAAAATTATAGGATGGAGTCCTTAATGGAATACACACCTGGTTGATAAAAATTCCTCAGGCCTGTCTTCATGTTAACATGACCTTTGAATGCAATTCAGCTGAATAACATATGATTTTAGAATTTGTCTGAACTGCTTTACAGAAACTTGTTTCTCACCTTTTTCTCCCCTAATTTCAGAGATGACGCTCAGGTCTGTTCTACAAAAGGCTTTTATCCTCTAAAATTTTCCACTGTTGCTCCACTGGTATTAACAATACAGTAGAGAGAGTCCAGTCCAGATCATCCTATAATAACCCTTAATCTTGGGATATATGATGTTAATTTTCACATGTGTATATATACTTGTAAGAGAGCATATGAACTGTAACGGTATTTGAATTTTTATGTTTATTATCTTAACAGCATTGTTTACAGAATTGTATTGGGTTTTGTGCTTTAACTATGGCATTTAGAGGGTCTCCTTCTGTGGTAAACCACTTAGGAAAAGAAAATTTCTACAAAGATCCCTTCATGGGATTCCTCCCCATTGCAGGAACATGGGCCTCACTACTAAGAGGTTTAATGTGAAATCAGAATGGTCCAAGGTCGGATAGTTTTCAGGAACCCATGGGAAGCCAGGGCTATTCCTGTCTCACCACTAGCTCTGTTGCCTACATATTCTCCCTCTTTCCAGAGCTCCATGGAAAACAGAAAAGGGTATCATGCTGTATCACCTTTCTCACTTCAGCTCATGGGGTTAGAGGGACACAGTATGTGCCTACTCCCTTTTATAGCCCACCTATTGTCTTCTCCCAAACCCTGCTTGGATCCAGGACCCCAAAGGAAGAGAGTGATTCTGTGAAGGCAGCTGACCATTCATTGAATTCTACAGGCAAGAAGGAGATCTATGTGTAGAGGTTACTTTTCCATGCGCAGATCAGGAGCTGATGATCCAGACTTGGATATTTATTTTTTCTAATACATGTTACTTACTGAAGCATCCTTCATTTTATTGAAGTATTTTTTTTTTCTTTTTACACGTGGACTTTCGTAGGTCAGAGGAAAAGGGGGAGGACTCTTATTAATGATGACTGTATGTAAATGTACAATCTCAGATTCTTGAAGCCAAGGCCCACAAGAGTTTCTTGAACAATTCTGATTCATTCCTAATGTTATAGAAGATTCTTTCTCATTTAACAGAAAAAAAATCCACAATTTTAAAAAATGACCAATGATCTGGGGAGACCTGAGATGCCTTACAAAGGTCCCAATTTTTAAAGCATGAGTGCTCAGTGTCACTTGAAACTCAGGATCCCTTAAGCAGTCCCAAAGTGGGGTCAAATCACTTTAGAAAATGTTGGCCTTTATTCCAAATATTGAACATCCTTCTACACTCATGCCCAAATGAATGTGTGCAACCATGCACGTACACTTCTGTATGTGTGTATGAAATGCCCAAGGCATATGTGTAAGTCAGGCAAATGCAGAAATGTGCATACCCACTAGAAGGTATCTGCCTTGAACAACAAAGACTCTATGTAATTTGGTCAGCAAGAGCCATCAATGGAATGTTTTGCTCCACTGGGTTAAAGGCTATCATTTCTTCTTCATTCCCTGTCACTGTTCCAGACATTTTCTGTTCAATTAACAGACATGTCCAGAGTGGATGGAATGCTAGTGTGAATTTCACCTTGCCCTAATGAGCTACATTAACTAACACTTTTCCCTCCTCCAGGAAACAGGGAGGGAGAATGCATAGAAGTATGTGTAAAATGAGGCAGAATATTGGTCACATGGCTCTTAGCCAGAGATGGGCAATCATTTTAGAAGGGGAACCACTTCACACATTTTTGAAGTGGCCCCAGACTGCCCCAAAAGAGGCAGGGCCTCAGGCAGAAGGGGTGGGGCAGGACACTTCCATGCACCCCACCCACAGACCCTGATTAGCCTAAGGGTGGAGGAGCATGTGAAGTCTTTGCAAGGGGCACGGGGCGCTTAGAGTGAACCGCCAGTTCTGACATTCAACAACAATGCATGTGATCTCAAGTTGCAACAGGGTGTCAGATTTCTATGCAAACACATGAGTGACCACGTTCTGTCATTCAGCCCACACCATGTAACTCTGTTCCCGCCCCTCCTCCCCAGTTAGCCAAACAAGTGACAATCTGAAATCAGCTCCTTCATTTAGCTGACAATCTGCCAAAAATGTGACATCTTCCAAAATGCAAAGATCCATCTGTTGTCTGCTTCCATGCAGAGAAGTGGATTTCTAAAGGAAAGTGGGTGTTTGCCCTAGCTGGCTGGCATTAATTCAAATGCTAAAGTTATCCAAATACTGAATCTTCCTAAGTTACCTTTTGAGGCACATTTTGACACAGTCTTGGCCATCTAAGTTACAAGTGATGTCTTTTATAATAATGTATATAACTGATCTGTGTAGCTAATGGAACTGCTAAATACTTGTATGTCCCATACAGAGACCCTAATGTGAGATCTAGGACTCAGGATTATTCCCTGGATCACTTGGGTGTCTTTAAATGTATAAATCATTTACACTGCTGGTCTTAAGAAGAGTATTGTAATTCTATATACAAAATAAAAAAGTAAAGTGACATAATAACAAATCAGATATTCACTGAATATACAGAAATGTTGAGAAACCTTTAAATCCCCATTTAAAAATATGTGATAGAATATGTATGAGTAGCATTAATGAAGTGATTCTATGATTCCACAGTATCCTTCAACCGTACAATGAGAACCATCAAGAGAAGATGGAGGAGGGTAAATCACAGGCAGGGAAAAGAAGGAAAAAAAGAATAAACTGATCGAGAGACAATGAAAAAAGGTTTTCAGAGGTCTTCCCTTATGATATTGAGAGAAGCACTGAATTAATGTTATCCTTTTGATTGAGCTTGGTTTTAATTTCCCAGTCTTCTCAGATATCTTGCATTGTTGCCAAATTATCATTAAGTTGATATCTTAGTTCCTCATAATGTACTACGCCATCTATACATAGAACCATACTTCTTAATCATTTTGTCATCAGTCTCACATTATTCCCTTCATGCCTCATATTGCTAGAGCAAGCCTTGGTATAGATCCAATAAATAGTTCAAACCTCTAACATTATATAACAATATCAAGCTATTAAATCTGAGGATGTTTCTCCCACTTCCCCAACTATTACTTTACTGTACTAGCTGTATATGCTTCCACAAACAGTGGATCCATTCTCACAGTTCCACAGTTGATACAATAAAAACTAACTGGCTTTACGAAGGCCAGGGCTATTGCCAGCTCAACAAGTGGGCAAACTCCACACCCTGACCACATGGTACCTTGGAAACAGCACCAATTTAAATGCATGAAATTTCTGAGTGTCTATTGCCTTTGTGAATTTTTCTGCAGGAGGACATACTTTGGCCTCTGTTAGTGGTAATATACTTGCAGATTTGAAAGTATCTCCACAGCTATAGTGGTGGTTTAGCATATTTATCTCAAACACAGCTAAACACATTTGAGTGTCATCTATATACAAGTCTCCTAGGCACTTGGGCTGACATCTCCTTTCCCAGATGATACCATCTGAATAAGTGGATTTTGTCCACAAAAGTTCATGATACCATCTACATGTTTTGTCAGTCTTTAAGGTGCTACTAGACTATTCACTATTATTTCAAATAAAGTTTACATAGGTGTTAATGGCTGAAGCTACGGGGGGGGGGGGGAAAGGATTCTTTTAACAGATTTTTTTGAGTGTTTCCTACTTCAAAGTAGGAATAAGATCCTCTGGAAAAGGGCTTTTTTTCCGGAGGATCGGGGCCAGTGTAGACGCTCTTTTCCGGCTTTTCTAAAAGCCGGAAAAAAGCGTCGGACATTTTTATTTAAATGCCGCGGGGGATATTTCCCTATTACGACCTATTTCCCTATTATTCCCCCGCGGATTTCCCTATTACGACCTGTGAAATTAACATGCCCCTTTCGGAAAAGGGGCCAGTGTAGACGTAGCCTTTGAGTAGATCAAATTGTGTAGATTATTTCAAACTATGGGTGCACCCTTTGAGATGCACCCTTTGAGAACATAATTAGAGTTGTCCTCCAAGAGGCATTTGAATAGGGAAGGGCTCCTGATACCCCTCACACCATAACCCACCCAAACACGCAGCATAATCACTGTGTTCTGCCAGGACCTGGGCCTCTATATTCATGAGGGTGGAAAAGTGTGTGCCCATATTCCTGTCTTGCACGCTAAATTTTACTCACTCTGTTTTTCTCCATGTATTTGAACAAAAGTTGGTCTGCTTCGAGAGGTTTAGCATTTCCAAGGCATGCAATCCATCCAGGGCAAACACACTGCTTGTATTGCAAAGATTTTCTAACCAGTGGAGGAAGAACAGGAGCTACTTTGACTTCTGTCTCCTTCTAGCATGCCTGCACTATGGTAGTGTCTTGTCATGCATGTATTACAGAAGACCAGTGTACAAGTTCTCCTGAAACAAGCAAATTTCAACTTTGTTCCTATATAGTAATTTAGCTATAGAGCTGAGTTGGGGCAATGTCAAACTTCTTCACTCCAGTGGAAGCTGTGGGAGGGACATAGTCTGAATACAATACTCCTGTAGCTCTGGGGACTACATATAGAGAGTGTACTGCACTATCCTTTAGAATGATTCAGCTTGCTTCCCCTTTACAGTGAGCCCATGCAGACAGACATCACACATCTGGAATGAAGGGTATGGGCTGCAGAGCTGCTTGGCTGAACTGGTTACCTCCTTTCCACCCATCTGCATCCCATTGGGAGGCAACTTGCATTAGGATTGTTCTGTGTGTGTATGCCCACAATGTTCAGGTGAGCGTGAAGGACCTTTCCTCTCCCTTGCATAATTAAGCTGGGACTCCTGAGTGTCCACAGACTCTTAAGATTTCTAAAGGGGTCCACACTTCCATTTGAAATTTGTGAGGGGTTTGCAAATGAGAAAAGGTTGAAAACCACTAATCTAACCCATACGTTTCTAAACACAATGACGCTGATTTTCAAATCCTCTTCTCCCTTCTCTCCCTCCCCCCCCATGAAAGTTTCTGCCCACAATTGATTGTGGGTTCAAATGGAAACATTTAGATAATTAATAAGCTGACTGCCTCAACAAATCAAGTAGTCTGACATCTAGATGGAGTCATTTGTTCCTGCGATTAATTGCAGGCAAAATAAAACCTTGAGCACAATTATTTAGGGTTGAAAACTTCTGCCCTTAAATTGGAGGCTAAGTTCAATGTCCACTAAAATGCAGACCCCACCAGAGGAAAGCACAGGGGATATTTCACTGGGCATAGCAACACTATACAATCATTTAGGAAAGGAAGTATAGAACATTACCATAGCTATTGAACTGAAAGCCAATTGGCCCATACCATAACTAAGCAACTATTGATGTGAAATTTCCATATAAGAGTTGTATTATCCATAATAGATTTTAATCAAGACCTTGGGGTTAATACCTTTACTCTTTCAAGGCTGCTTTGTGATTTTTTAATTGCCAAAAGAGGTCTCCTCATCAGTTTAAGATCTTGGCAGGTAATGGCTAGGTTAAGGGGCATTAAGTAATAGTCGAAATATATTTTAAATGGGATTGTATATTTCATCCTTCTCCCTCACCTTTCATGTGCTACTTGTCTTTTTAGACTGTAAGGTCTTCCTCTGGTGTAGGTGTGTGCTCTACTATAATGCTACTAATATATAATCATCATTGGTATTGTCTCCAGCCCCATATATTCTAATATCACTTGAGGATCTTGGATCAGCACTGACTCAGAGAGAAAATGTCGTATCTACAGTGTCATCTGTGCCACTTCCTCAATTCCCATGGAATTTTTCAAGAGGTCACTCATCTAAGTGGAGATCAATCCCAACTCTCATTAGCTTTTGTGATCTGTCAAGATCCCAGCATGAGTTTGTATGCAGGCAGGCCACTGAATGCTATTTGATCAGACAGATAAATATTTATCATAGCATCACAGAAATGTAGGGCAGGAGGAGATTTCAAACGAGACATCCTCAAGGGCAGGCCATTCCCCTGCAGTATGGCAGAACCAGGTGTACCCATACCATCCCTGATAGGTACTTGTCTAACCTTTTCTTAATAATCCATGAAGAGGGTTCTTCAACCTCCCTTCGTAGCCTATTCCAGTGCTTAACTGGCCTTATAGTTCCTAATGAGGAACTTAAATCTCTCTTGTTGCAAATTAAATCAATTACTACTTGTCCTATCTTCAGTGAATACAATTGATCACTGTCCTCTTTATAACAGTCCTTAATATAGGGAAGGATGGCTAACAGCTCCCGCCTCAGTCTTCTTTTCTCAATACCAAACATACAGTTTTTTAAAGATTTTCCTCATAGATGAGGTTTTCTAAACTTTTTATTATTTTGCTCTCTTCTCTGCACTACCTCCAATTTGTCCATATATTTCTCAAAGGCTATGTCTAGACTGCAGGCTTCTTTCAGAAGAAGCTTTTCTGGAAAAGATCTTCCGAAAACTTCTTCCAAAAGAAAGCGTCCACACTGCCAAAGCACATTGAAAAAGCAATCTGCTTTTTTTTTTAAAGATAGCCTCCATACTGAATGGATGCTATCTCACATTTAACTGTCATTACTTCGGATGGAGTGGCCACCAAGGCACCTGTGCTTTTTCCTCTTTCCTTTTCTCCTGAAAGAACACCCTCTTCCCCGTCCACACATGCCTTTTTCCGAAAGAGCTCTTTCAGTAAAAGGCTTCTTCTTCGCAGAAAGAGGTTTACCAATGTCGGAAAAACCCCTCTTTTCTTTCAAAAGAACACAATTGCTGTATGGACATAATTGAAGTTTTTTGGGAAAAACAGCTGTTTTTCAAAAAAAAAAACCTCTGTAATGTAGACATACCCAAAGTGTGGTGGCCAAAACTGAACATACAACTGCAGCTATGGCTTCACCAATGCAAATAAAGAACACTTACCTTCCAGGTTATACATATAACTCTCTTTTTCATATACTAAAGAGTGATATTGGCCTTTTTTGTAACTGCAGCACATTTTTGGCTCATACTCAATTTATGATCCCCTATAACACCAAGATCCATTTTGGGTTTTTTTCTTTTTTGCAGTACTACCAGTTAATTCCCATTTTGTATTTGTGTATTTGATTTTTCCTTCCTAAGTGTAGTACTTACATTTGTCTTCACTGAATTTCATCTTGTTGATTTCAGACCAATTTTCCAATTTATCAACATACTTTTGAATTTTAATCCTTTCCCCCCAAAGTGTTTATGACTCCTTCCAGCTTCATGTCATCTGCAAAATTTAGAAGCATACTTTCCAGTCACTGGGCGAGCACTCACCCCCACAGTGCCTCCTGCTGGTTGCTTTGTGTATTAGCTCTTTAGCCCTGAAGCACCCCTCTTCATCTGGCGGCTTGCCTGCTCATATCATCCTAGGTCAGTACCTTGCACTCTAGAGTCCTGTCCTCCCAGGAAACCCCAGTCCCCCTATACCCACCTGGCCTCAGTAACCCACAGCCAGTCATCTAGCCCCTTACCTCAGGGGCAAAGTGCAGTCTGAAATGGCCACTCATCCTTGGCAAGGGGGTGTGGACCTCCTGCCTTTTCCTATCCTGGCTGTTTCCCTGCAGTGTTTGAAAGTTGAAAGTTGAATTTATAATGGCTTTCTTTTTAAGATGTGTATTGCTATCCACTATGTGCCTCTATGGGGGAAAGGATTATTGATCCAAGAGATGGTATACACTTTTTTCCACTGGAACTCTTAGTTCATTCCATTGTAGATTCTTTACCTTCTAATTAATTTCCACATTTGCTGTCACCAGGCTTTTTGCGAAGTGTGTAACAACAAAAAATAACATTAGCTCAGACATTAGAAAACTTCATAACTTGTCTGAGTATGAACACAGACATAAACTTGGAAATATTTCAGTGGCATGAGCATATTTTGGAACGAAGTCCCTGCTCCACCTCCGGGAATCTAGGTCATATCTTACAAGTTAGGGCCCAACCCATACACGTATCATTAAAATAATATATCCTTTGTGCTTACTTTCTCAACATATTTAAAAACAAAGTTTTAAAGCACTAGAGAATTTGCATGTTCTCAAAAATGCCATTGAACTTCAATTCTGATCTAATGAAACCTTATGTTCTACAGAGGAAAAAAATTTATCAACTCACTTTAACTAAAATTAAAATTACTTTAATGAATAGTGAATGAGCACTAGATGAACGAGTCTTGGCTCCGTACTCCAAAATGGACCTCTCCAACCTTTTTTTCATCAGCATCAGTCACCCTCTGTGAGCCCCAGGAAAGCCCCTGTTTCCCCTGACTGATCCTGACCACATTGTTTTAATTTATCCATGTTAAGGTTAGATTTAAATTCTTTGAAGCCAATGGAAACACTTCCATTGACTTCAGTGAACTTTGGGTCATGCTCATTATGATCACTGACCATAAACGTCTTAAAAGAGGAAACAAGTATTTATCTGTTCCCGATGGTAACCATTTTTTAGTCCAGCAAGGTCAGATAGTATATTTAGTTATGAAAGTATGTTCAGTACAGTAAATAAATTTCAGGGCAGCATCTGCATTAATATACACACTATCTAGTAGACTGCCAAAAAGCAGGGCAGACATCCCAAACTTGTTGGATATTCTATAATTACCAGCGTTCATCATCCAATAACAAATGTGAATGCCTGAAGAATTATAACAGTCACATGGAGTCACAGACTGTCACCATGGGCTCTCCAGTTTACCTTGCCACCCCAGAAAATTGACTTAGTAATGAAAGATCACTTGCATCAAAGAACATAAAATATTCCTAAAAGATCAGTCACTCTCCGGGGCCAATTTGTACCTCCACGTCTCACACCAAAGACAATGCTTGCTGCCAATCCTAGGATTGTAGCCAATCCTAACTAAGGCTTTATTAATTAGGAAAAAGAAATTTGAGATTTATTTACAGGTTATAGCAGGCGATATATATATATATACCCAAATGAGTTAGTCTAGGGGTCCAAAGCTGACATAGTTATAGTAATCTGTCAGCACCAAATGTCTTTTAGGGCTAGTCCATGCCAAGCAGCATAGGGATTTCTTGCATGTGTTTAGAAATTGTTGCCCTCACACGGCCTAAAAGATTAAATATTTTAATGTCCACTATCTTTATTTCTCTCTTTCAGAATTCAAGCTGATGAGACAAGCTCTCTTGTAGATTGTGCCATCATGGGTATGATGGGAGGGAAGTTGGGGAATATCCATCACTGGAAATTTTTAGGCGTGGGTTAAGCAAACACCTGTCAGGAGTGGTTTGGTCCTACCATGAGTGAAGGACGCTGAACTAGCTAGCCTCTTGAGGTCCCTCCCAGCCTATGATTCTATGATTACATTACATTGTGATGTCCCACTAAAGCCTATTTCAAGCATTTCACAAGGTCTAAACATTAACAACATTACTCTAAGTCCAGTCCCTGTCCTAACTATTCTAGTACATAGGTGAGCTAGACTGATTTACAATAATATATTTGGCCAGAGATGCTTGGTCTGCCAGCATCACACACACACACACACACACATATATAATGCTAATATGCTAGTGGCCTCTGTCTAGAAAACATTTTCTCTTAACTCATGTAGAACTGTGAATTAGTGAAAGAGGAGATCTCAGAATAAATCATTGTGTATTTATAACTCTGATATAAAATAAATATAACATATTTTTATGTCCAGAATTAAATCATATTCACAGATGAGATCCATATACAAAGAAGCATCCCTGAGGGTATGTCTACACTACCCCGCTAGTTCGAACTAGCGGGGTAATGTATGCATACCGCACTTGCTAATGAAGCCCGGGATTTGAATTTCCCGGGCTTCATTAGCATAAGCGGGGAGCCGCCATTTTTAAATCCCCGCTGCTTCGAATCCCGTGCAGCGCGGCTACACGGGGCTCGAACTAGGTAGTTCGGACTAGGTGCCTATTCCGAACTACCGTTACTCCTCGTGAAACGAGGTGTACCGGTAGTTCGGAATAGGCACCCTAGTCCGAACTACCTAGTTCGAGCCCCGTGTAGCCGCGCTGCACGGGGTTCGAAGCAGCGGGGATTTAAAAATGGCGGCTCCCCGCTTATGCTAATGAAGCCCGGGAAATTCAAATCCCGGGCTTCATTAGCAAGTGCGGTATGCATACATTACCCTCCTAGTTCGAACTAGGAGGGTAGTGTAGACATACCCTGACAGAGTATATTTCCAGGATATACTCCTGTGGAAGGAAGTAGGTTTTCAGCATGGAATAATGTGTGTGTCCCTAAGATGTGCAGCACAGAACTCAGAGCCAGAAGCTAAGGGTCTTTTAAAATTGATATTTGTATCTTCAGGGTGCATCTAGACTGCAGGGTTTTTTCAGAAAAATGGCCATTTTTCAAAAAAAACTTCACTTACAGCCACACTGCTATTGTGTTCTTTTGAAAATCGAAAGAACGCAGGGGTTTTTCTGACATTGGTAAACCTCATTTTACGAGGAAGAACGCCTTTTCCGAAAGAGCTCTTTTGGAAAAAGGTGTGTGTGGACACGGAAGAAGGAAATTTTTTGAAAGAAGAGGCTTCCAGGAAAAGTACAGGTGCCCTGGTGGACATACCGTCCAAACTAATCACAGCGCTACAGTTTCTATCTCCTTCCAGTTCTTAAAGCTGCAGGCACCCTGGAGTAGCCTTGTGGCAGGAAGCCAGCCTTACAGCAGCACCCTGACTGCGCGGCTCTGAATACTAAAGGCCTGCTGACCCATGGCACAGCACAAGCCCCCCCAGTGCTCCCCTGGCCTGCACAGGGAGCACCAACAGGGCTCAGAGGACCCATTCAGGGGCACAAAATGCCCTCCTGGTCCGGGGCAGAGATCCTGTGCCTCCTTGAGGTATGGGGGAGGAGGAAACAATGCAGGATCTCCGTTCCCAAAGGCCTAATACGGACATTTATGGGCAGCTGCAGGACTGTGTGAGGGTGGGACAGCACAACACAACAGGGCTCCTTCCACCTCCACTCCATGCCCCACACCCCCACATCCCTTTCCCTAGGTTCCCCCTTTTCCAGGACTCATCCTCCTCCCCTCAGGGTCTGCACCCCGAGGGTGGATTTCCCCATGCCGAATGGCTGTTGGGAGTGGCAAGCTTCCACACAGCAATAGCAACCCACTTCTCCAGGGGGATGGCGGGCTGCAGGTGGGTGTTGCATCTCCGGCGGGCAGGAGCGAGCCAGGTACACAGATCCAAAAAGGTGGCCTTCTGCCTGCAGAAGTTGTGGAGCCACTGCTGGTCATGTCACTTCTCTATCAGCAGGCAGTCCCACCAGTAGGAACTGATGTCCAGCCTTCATAATTGTCTCTCGACTATGGGGCATGGGGGCAAGGGCTTTGCTCCCATACCCAGGCAGAGGGACTCACAGATGAGCTCTGAGTCGAGCTGGGGCAGGATCATCAAGTCGGTCTGCTGAAACGGCTGCAGAACCTGCATCATGGCTGTGTGGGGCCATCGCATGCCCAGCATAGCAACAAAAAATAATATGCTGTGTCATCCAACAAAGCTGGGAAAGCAGAGCACGCACCGCTAAAGCTTTGCTGTCCCTCTTAGAGGTAGGCAAGCCCACAACAGAACCTAAGAAACGGCTCTCCAGGGGGTTCCCTTTAAGCACACGTCTCAGATAGCCTTATACAACAGCACCCAGAAGCAACTGCTGACCTAACGCCCTTCCTGAATTGGTTCTGGGTGGATTTTATGAGAGAGCGTGTCCAATCATTGTGGACGCTCTCTTTCAAAAGAAGTTTCTTCTGAAGATCTCTTCTGAAAAAGCTTCTTTCAAAAGAAGCTTTCAGTCTAGATGTGCCCTTAGTCCTAAACTGCCATGGTGACTGACATTTTAGGAAGTCTTTGGGGCCTTTCTGTTTTGCATATCTAGACTGGGGACATGCATCTGACGAAGTGGGTCTTTGCCCACGAAAGCTTATGCTCCAACACTTCAGTTAGTCTATAAGGTGCCACAGGACTCCTCGCCCCTTATTTTGAAATAACAAGGCAAGCATCCACACTCCTGATTGTGAAGAGGAATAAGCTTATTTCAAAATAGTTATTTTGGGAGTTATTATTTTGAAATAACCTGGTAATGTAGACATAGCCTAGCAGCCTTTCCTGGGTGTCCTATGGACACAGCACTTCCCAGGATGTCCACAGTGTGGCATGCGGTGGCCCAGTTACTGACACACCTTTCTCACCCCCCCCCCCCCCCCCCAGCACATCCCCTATGCTGGCATGTGTCATGGGTAAAGCCTTCAATAGACAGCCTATGACTGTCTTCTGCAGTGCCACTTCCAGGGAGATCCAAACTTTGAGGACCTCTTAATGCCATTCCAGCTTTCACACAGTGTAAATGGGCCAGAGCAAGGGGAGAATCGTACCCCTTGTCTCCTAGTTATGTACATCATCATAAACACTTGGGGCTGTGTCTAGACTGGCAAGTTTTTCCGGAAAATCAGCCGCTTTTCTGGAAAAACTTGCCAGCTGTCTTCACTGGCCGCTTGAATTTCCTGAAAAGCACTGACGATCTCATGTAAGATCGTCAGTGATTTTCCGGAAACACTATGCTGCTCCCATTCAGGCAAAAGTCTTTTTCCGAAAGACTTTTGCGCAAAAGGGCCAGTGTAGACAGCACAGTCGTGTTTTCCACAAAAAAGCCCTGATCGTGAAAATGGCTATCGGGGCTTTTTTGCGGAAAAGTGCATCTAGATTGGCCACGGATGCTTTTCCGCAAAAAGTGCTTTTCCGGAAAAGCGTCCTGCCAATCTAGACGCGCTTTTCCGAAAATACTTTTAATGGAAAACTTTTCCGTTAAAAGCATTTCCGGAAAATCATGCCAGTGTAGACGTAGCCTTGGGGAGAAAATCACCACTGTGCAGAGGGTCAGCACAAGGCCTATGAACCATTATTTTGAGGCCAGAGTGTGATTTACGTCAGATTTCTTGCTCTTTCCATTCCATCAGAAAACCAGGTTTCACTGAGGCGTAGCAGTACAGATACTCTGATGTCTTGGACAGTGACAGAATTGCACTCTCCTATCTATGTGACTTCTCCTTTTCACAAAGGATACATCTACCCTGGCATAAAAGGTGTATGTTAGCAACCTATTACCTAACACATTTGCCCACACTTTTAAACCCTAGTGTAGATGGGCACATTGTATTTTAACATGTGTTGGCTCGTGGAAGTGAACTCTGCACTATTGGTCCTAGATTATTTGGCTATATCTACACCGCACAGTTATTTCGGAATAAGTTATTCCAGAATAGTTATTCTGAAATAGCTTATTTCGAAACAGCACATCTACACTGCAGAGAAACCACAAAATTAGTCTGAGGCAGGCTTCCCTAATGTAGAAGTGCTATCTTGATTTAGAGTCCCAGGAGGAATAACTTAGAATAGCCCTGGTGAGGGGCTATTTCAAAGTAGCAGAACACGCCTATTTAGAAATAGCTATTTCAGAATAGGCGTTATTCTTCATAGAGTGAGGTTTACAGAAGTCGGAATAAGCTGCCCATTATTTTGAAATTATTTTGAAATAACGGAATTGCTGTGTAGACACTTGCATGGTTATTTTGGAATAACGGCCGTTATTTCGAGATAACTTTGTTATGTAGACACACCCTTACAGAAAGAAAGTCTGCAATCCTATACCACAGTGCTGTAGCTATTTCTTGTGCAGAGCTCCCCCTAGAATCAGTAGCATCCTTGTGTGTAAAGAGACTGTGGGATTGGGCCCTAATGTATCAAGGTTTCATTTCTAAAAACAAAACAAAAATCTGTGTTCAACTAATGAGAAGGACTCAGTCCTGCCAGGGACTGAATATGCCTACTCCCATTGATTTCAGTGGCATCTGTGAGCACTGAGCGCATCACAATAGCTGCTTGTCAACTGTCTGGATTGGACCCTTTGAAAAGATAATCTTGTTGCTAGGGCAATGTGTAGAGACCTGGGTAACACGGATTCTGTTATTGACCCACACTTGGCTTCTTGGGCAACTTTCGGCAAATTGATAATCGCTCTGCCTCCCTCTGTAACATGGGGATGATAATATTATTAACCCACTGGAGATTAAAGTTAATTACTGTTTGTAAAGCACTTATAGATCCTTGGACTCAAGGTGCAACATTACATAGCAAAGACAATTGTTAGCTTGCTCACTCTCTCACCCGTTTCGTTAAGATTTTACATTAATAAATAAGATTTCATACTTGATTGGTGGTAATCATTTAGTCAGAGAACATTTGATTACTACTGCTCTATTCTGAAGCCAAGTGCTATATTTTGTTAGCATCTGGACTACAGCTGTTACACTCTGGCCGTCAGCAGTCCAAGAGTTGTGGACATTACTTCTGTATTCACTCACTACCATGGATTATATTCTACAGCACCCTTTGGTGGAAGAGATGTAATTGGGTCCCACATACTCCATGCTGGTTCAAAACGTTCTTGAATGACCACTTGATTGAAATAGCAACATGCTGAATTAGCAGCAGTAATACTGTAAGAATCTCCTTTCTGTGTGCCCCTAAAGTGGTGGCAACAGCAAAAGGAAGTGAATAGCTGCACATCCCACTGCTGAACAATAAGGAAACTCCTGGGCGTCCATTTGAACATGTCCACCGCCACATTGAACAGTGTGGCAGGGCTGCACAGGAGAGCAGGCGGTTCTTTTGTCCAGAGGCTGGCAAATGAGCTCAAGGCCCACATTGACTGTGAGGGTACATCTACACTAGCCCCCTAGATCGATCTAGGGAGGGCGACTGAAATTGCAAATGAAGCGCAGATTTAAATATCCCGCGCTTGATTTGCATGTTCCCGGCCGGTCGCCATTTTAGAAATTGACTAGCCCAAAATAACTGCCCACGTCTACACGCGGCAGTGAAACTGGATTTCAAAATAAAGCCCTAACTCGAATTAGCTGGTATTCCTCCTGCAATGAGGTGTAACAATCCGAACTAAGGACTTAGTTCGGATTAACTTCTGACTGCCGCGTGTAGCCGCGGGCAGTCAGTTCGAACTAAGGGGATTTAAAAATGGCGCCCGCCCGGGAACATGCAAATGAAGCCCGGGATATTTAAATCTCGAGCTTCATTTGCAAGTTCGAATGCCTACATTAACCACCTTAGTTCGAACTAGGGGGCTAGTATAGACATGCCCCCTGAGAGCTGAGCAAGCCCTCTGATTCCAGTCAAAGTGCTGCTACAGTTCAGTCGGCACACCTCACAAATTCCAAGTACACAAGCACATTTAGCAAAACTATCTTCTCCCGGGAAACCATCTTGGTTACGACGATCTTGTGGCCCACTGAGATGAAGGAAGGCCACTCATTTGGCCCACTCACTAGCTCAGAGTGCCCATTGCTAATTTAAAAATTACGCTCCATTGTAGAGCCTCACAATGTCGAAGCAGAAAGCCCTATGCAGCACAAAATGGTCTTTCATCTACAGAAACATGTTGATCATGGCACAGCTTTCTTAGGCAGATCTAAAAGAAAAGATAACCCGACACAGACGCAAACAAACCCCCTTCCCTAGAGCTATTCCAGCCCTAGAAAGGAATCAGACTGCCTGAGAACCAGGATAACTGTGGAAAGTATGAAGTGTATGTTTGTTTATAAAAGCTTTGTCTTCTCCTAGATCTAGACAATTCCTCTCAGCCACAGAGCTAGGGCAATCTCCGTTTGTGGTTCCAGTTAGCCAGCCTTCCAATCAGCTATTTACTTGGAGAACATACATGTATGGAGGGACAACATTGGATTCCATTGCAGTCATGTTCACCTTTGCTGTCTGCTTTAGCAGAGGCAGGGACGTCCCGGACTGATGGACTACTGTAGAGTCTTTGCAGTCATGTTCCTTTCTTGTATGGCCAATTTCTTCACTTCCATATCTCCCTATGTGCAGCTATTAGCCAGACAGAGAGACCCTTTGGGCAGCAAGCCAGGTGTCTCCCATTGTGTTAGAAAGAGAAGAGATTCCTCCTCCCACCTTGTATAATTCTAACATGATTCCCATGAGCTCTGGGAGGAATCACCGAATCCACATCTTGAAAGGGAAACCTTTGTGTGATGCCACATCATCCTCTGTGCCTTAAAAAAGGAGACTATTTTCCTCTTTGGACAAGGAAGTAGCTTCAATGGCTGAAAAGACCAGCAGTCTCATAGAGTTTGCATGAGCCCACGGCATTGAAGGATGGAGTGTGTAGATCTGAGTACTACACAGGGACAGTGAGAATACCGAAAAGGAAATGTGTGGTTTAACAGAGGTGGAAAGGGAAAATCCAGCGAGATTAAAATAGCATATAAGATGCATTATTAACATCAATAATTATTTCCCTCTGGAACGTACAAATTCTCAGCAGTTAAACCTACAATTCATTGATACTCTAGTAAAAATTAGACCTAAGACCACATGTGTAAGGTTCACAACTATAACTAGGGGTATGTCTACACTACAGCTCTAATTCGAACTAAGCTAATTCAAATTAACGCATCCAGACTTAAAAACTAGTTCGAATTAGCATTTTGCTAATTCGTACTAGCATGTCCACACTGAGTGGACCCTGAACCGAGGTTAAGGATGGCCGGAAGCAGTGCCGGCAGGGCATCAGAGTAGGACTTAGAGCGTGGAGCTGCTGGCTCAGGCTAGCCGAGGGCTGTGCTTAAAGGGACCCGACTCCCACCCCGGACAGACAGTTCTCAGGGGTTCCCCGCTTGCAAAGCAGTCCTGGCTTGGAGTGCCCTGAGTGCCCACACTCGGCACATCACAGCACTCGGCCATCAGCCCGGCTGCACTTGCCGCAGGCTGCCATCCGGGGGGAGGGGACAATCGGGGGGCTGCAGGAGAGATTCCACCCCGAGGAGCCCGCAGAGCCACCCCAGTCCTCCCCATTGAGGGTTCATACCCCATTCCTCCCTCACCCCCCTCCACTTACCCCTCCCTAGGCCCCCTTCCTACTGTACAAAATAAAGGACACGTGTTCAAAAATAGTAACTCTCTTTATTGAACAAAACTTGGGGAGACTGGGAAAAGGAGGTGGGAAAGGGGAAAAGAGAGGGTGGGAGAGGGGAGAGCAACTAAAATGATCAGGGGTTTGGAACAGGTCCCATATGAAGAGAGGCTAAAGAGACTGGGACTTCTCAGCTTAGAAAAGAGGAGACTGAAGGGGGATATGATAGAGGTCTATGAAAGCATGAGTGGTGTGGAGAGGGTGCATAAAGAAAAGTTCTTCATTAGTTCCCATAATAGAAGGACTAAAGGACACCAAATGAAATGAATGGGTAGCAGGCTTCAAACTAATAACAGAAAGTTATTTTTCACAAAGCAAATAGTCAACCTGTGGAACTCCTTGCTGCAGGAGGCTGTGAAGGCTACAACTAGAACAGAGTTTAAAGAGAAGTGAGATAAAGTCATGGAGGTTGGGTCCATGGAGTGGTATTAGCCAGGGGGTAGAAATGGTGTCCCTGGCCTCTGTTTGTGGAAGGCTGGAGATGGATGGCACGAGACAAATGGCTTGGTCATTGTCTTCGGTCCAGCCCCTCCAGGGTACCTAGTGTTGGCCGCTGTCGGCAGACGGGCTACTGGGCTAGATGGACCTTTGGTCTGACCCAGTACGGCCATTCTAAGCTCAGGGCTCAGGGTTGGGGGTCTCAGTGGACCACCTTGATTTTCATGCCAACCTGCTCCTGGGTGGCCAGGCTGGCAGCTCTCCTGCCCTAGACGGCCACTTTCCTGTGCCTAGTGCGGAGGTCGTGGATGAGGTCCACAATGTCTGCACTAGACCAGGCGGACACCCGCGTCTTGCGGACCTGTGCAGGCTCCCGGGAGCGGCCAGCCTGGTCCCGGGAAGAGGCGGAGGGCTGGGTGGCCGTGGGTGGCTGGCTCGAGCCATGCACCTGGCACGGGCACCGTAGCCAGCCCATGCCCCTTTAAGGGCTCCGGGGCTGGGAGGGGGGCAGACGAGTTTCCCTGGTGGTGCCCAGAGTGGCCACCAGGGAAAGCTGGGGAGGGCTAGCCTCCCACTAGTTCGAATTAAGTGGCTACACACCCCTTAATTCAAACTAGTTAATTCGAACTAGGCGTTAGTCCTCGTGGAATTAGGTTTACCTAGTTCAAATTAAGTGCACCGCTAGTTCGAATTAAGTTCGAACTAGCGGTTTGCATGTGTAGCGCCTATCAAAGTTAATTCGAACTAACGTCTGTTAGACATACCCTAGGAGTCCTGCGCCAGTGTAAGATTCAGATTTAATTGTGTCTGGCCCTACATGGGCTTGCAAGGGGAAGGGGGAGGAGAACAAGAAAATGTAAGGGTGAGAATACACAGAGCCTAGGCACAAATGTTGTTACACGCTAGAGCTGCCTTCTCCTGCCAGCAAAGCGCATGGGTGAGTGTATGCTCCCCTAGGGTTACTGGAGCCCTGATGCTTGCAGGAGCTGCACCCTCTTCTGTTGGATATGGCTCTGTCTTGTATGTGGAACATAAATCAGGACTGATAGTCAACAAGTAGCCTATTATTCTGGCTACCTGATATAAGCAGATAAGAATTGAGGCAATCTATTATGATATACTCTGAGAAATATGACAAACCTACATTTTGGAAGAGGGAGTCTTGCTAAAAGAAACTATGATGGTGTTTTAAAGCAGGGTGTCTTCACTTATTGAGAAATCTAGAGCCCAGCACAAATCTGGTTCTGAAAATACAGTGATTGACTTTTTTTAAAATTTAAGTCCCTGGAAAAAGTTGAGATCAAAATGGAAGGGACCATTCATGCTCCCAAAAGTGAAATAGAATCAAAAGAAAGCACATGGAGAACTGAAGTGATTTCTGCTCAAAGAAGGAGGCTCAATAGTGCAATAACATTCTATTCTGTGCTGTGAATCCACAATCCTCATAATTGTAGTGACTCAAAAAGCAAATAGCAGAATTCCATTTTTAAAAAATTCCAGTTTTGTTTCTTCCTTGATTTCCTTCAAATTTCCAACAGCTAAAAATGACTTTCAGTTTAAAAAAAAATTAGAAATGTCAGTGGTTTCATTTAAATGTGTAAGTGCCTGAACATAGATGAACTGCCTGGTAATGCCTCATAAGCAAACCTATCTAGTGGATCCACTGAGGCTACATCTACACTATGAGTTTTGCCACTAGAGCCTATGCAAATGAAGCACGGATTAGCATTTTCTCACACTTCATTTGCATACTCTCTTCCAATCCATTTTTGCACTAGGGTTTTTGTGCCAAAACAAGCAGTGTGGATGTTTCCTTTTTGTGCAAGCTCCTTATGCCTCAAAAAAGAAGGTATAATGATCTTGTGCAAACAGGGGTTTTTGCACAAAAAGGAAATGTCACACTGCTTGTTTTGGTGCAAAAACCCCTAGCACAAAAATGGATCAGAAGAGAGTATGCGAATGAAGGGCAAGAAAATGCTAACCAGTGCTTCATTTGCATAGGCTCTTGCGGCAAAACTTGTAGGCTATGTCTACACCCTTGGCTTCTTGCACAAGAACATCTTGCGCAAGGGTTCTTGTGCAAGAAATCTTGTGCAAGATATCTTGCGCAAGAAAACATCCACACTGCCATGTGCGCGCTGTGCTTTTGCACAAGAGCTCCCATGGCAGTGTTGACACTCTCTTGCACAAGAAAGCTCCGACGGCCATTTCAGTCATAGGGCTTTCTTGCGCAAGAAATCCCTGCCGAGAGTCCACACTGACCTCTTGCGCAAGAGCTCCTGCACAAGAGGGCTTACACCTGTTAAAAAAGAGTGTAGCTCTTGGGCAAGAAGCCCTCTCTTACCACACCGTACTGTAAATTTCCTTGCGCAAGAGCGGGCAGGCAGTGTAGACGCTCTGCGGATTCTTGCACAAGAACGGTCATACTTGCGCAAGAAGCCGCAAGTGTAGACATAGCCGTAGTGTAGACATAGCCTCAGTGGTATGTGTAACAGAAAGAAAATGTGCCTTGAGGAGGATGGGCATGAATTTGTGGCACTAAGAAGAAATGGTAGTAGGGAATCAAAATGCAGTCACTCTGACTTACAGTACCCATGATAGTTTGATGTTTTTCTAGCCCAATATTAATAGAAAGGAAAAATTCAGGATGTAACTCTGCTCTCAGAGACACCTGTGTAAATCCTGTGTAACAACAATGAAATGAGTGGAGTTATTCTGGATTTACTCAACAGCAAAAAAGTCTATTTTTGTGTATTTTATATCAACATTTTAAGTAGGAAACAGAGGTAAATTACTATCATTGCCTTCACTGATGTCCTAGTTAAGCTCTACCTTACTTTAAAACAGGGTTCTGTAGGAAATTGTGCCCTCTTGTGGTATTAGCTTTACAGCACAGTACCTTTGCAAGTAAGGTATACTTAGAACTGGATAAAAAAATCACACACTGTAGAGACAGAGTCCCAACTGAACAGAAATTGATCTAGAATCCTAGCACAGTCACTAGCATCCTAAATTTTAAAGTGTGTGTGTGTGTATTTGTGTGTGTGTGATGAACAATAACAATGCAAAGACTGAAAGGTGAAACAGGATAAAAGAAGGAAGGAAAAAAGAAATTGAAAAATAGGATCTGTAATGCACACTTACACTTTACCATGTCCCTCTGTTTTTGTGAACGTTGGTACCTTTCTGTATGGTAGCATGACAGAAGTTATGTACATTTCCCCTCTATACACTTTGAAAACAGTATAAAATACAAAAGTATGTGGGAAAAATCCAGGCCTTATTGAATGTCATGGAATTTTAGCTATTGACTTCAAAGGGACGTAATTTCACTCAGTGTCTTTAGGATTAGAATGTATGGGACTGATCACAGTTCATAGAAACCAGTGGAAAGATTCCTCCTGTTTCAAAGGGCTTTGCATCAGGCCCGGACTGTACAATATATCAAGAAATTCTAAAGGTAATGCTTTTCACATCATCATTAGTGCAGCCAACCACCTTTGTGTGGCTTGTTGCATTACTGGACATCCAGTTAAATCTAAGCATTCATGTGTGTGAGTGTGTGTAACTGAGTTAATACTGGTGGAAACATTACCTTTCTAATTCATCACTGGTGTGTTTCAATTCATACACTTTTCTCATTGAATTTCATTGATTTAAAAAAATGTAAACTAGAATTCTCATGGTCCCATAACACACAACTGAACACTGAGCCACTACACCTAAAAGAAGTGGTGTTATCTCTTAAGCTAAAGGACAATCCAATTTTGGTTTTGTCTTTTTTCCTTCTGAAGTGGTCCCATCTTGGATGGTGTCTACAGTGTACAGGACCATCCATGACCTTTTTTAAAACCCAAATGTGATCAAGGTCACCTTGACCAGCACAGTCCTGATCTTTCAATCATCTAGTTGTTGCAACTTCACCTTCCTAGGAGCCTCATCATTTATTCATCTCAAAATGCACTTTTGCTTCTGTAATACAGATGTGAGTGTGACAGTTTTAGGATTCTGCCAGCTGACAGAATAATTAAGAAGTCTCTGCTGTTGTATGCTGCATTCCATCTCATTGTAAGATCCAACCCCATAAATTCCCCCAGACTCTGGTCCAAAAAGGCCTACTGAATGGTCTGGAATAATCAGAGGCCTCTCTTTTGAATATGAAATGTAGTGGAATTCCTTACAGCTCGGTCAATGATCACTTCTCTACAACGTGGCTGCTGGCTGTCTGCGAGGAAACAAAGCTCCGCCTGCGCTTCGAGCATCATTATATCCTTATTTCTAACAAGTGTGTGTTTAAAAAATACAATACATGTGGCATTCTTCATTTCAAGCTGCAAATATGCGAGGAACTGGCTCCTGCAGTCCTCGCTCAGGCAAACCTCCCAGAGTACCACGTGGCAGAGTTTCAATAAAGATAGTTGTATGTTATCTGAGCCCCCCAAAGTTGTCAAGGTATCTTTTTTTCCCCCTGCATTTTCCTCCCATCCTCCCTGGCAAGTTGCATAATTCAAATATACGGAACTGATTGTCTTTGAACTTTACACAGTGGAAGCTCTCACCTGTGGGACGAAATCCAGAGAACTCAGCCTTCAAAAGGCCGAGGCCAGCTGAGAAGAAGGGGTTAGATGGAATGTCCTTTTCAGTGTTAACTAGAGGCTGCCTAGCGGCTCGCTTGGAACCCCTCGGTAGGCTGTGAGAAGTGTCGGTTCGGGCTCCGGACTTGTTCTTGTGTTGCCAGTACCTGAAGGGACTCAGCCTAACTCTCTTTCTAGCAGCTGATTTGTGATGTATTCAAAACCCATCTGATGCAGGGTGCCAGGAGGCTCTAGCGGTGGATAAATAACAGATCATGCAACAATTCGTTGAACCCCCCCGTGCAGCTAAGAAAACCAGGCATTTCATACGAGCTGCAACATGAAAATAACTGAGCTGGCACATTCAGCAACCCCGCAGTTAGGAGATTTCTTTCTTTCCTTCGCTATTGTTAACATTTGTTCGGCTGCCGATGGCCATTTGCTTGCCCTGAGTTTTCCATTAGGTAGAGAAGCGTGCCCTGAAGATCACTGTCTCCCCAGACACTGCTTCCCTATTCGTTAAGGTGGGGAAACGGGGGAAATGTTTGTTTAGGTTCTTCACATGGATTTTCCTGTACTTTAGATTAAGGCATAACACGCAGACTAGACTCGCCTGACCCGTCCACCACCACCATGCGCTACTAAACGCGCTCGAAGTTCAATCGTGTCATTCGTTTTAGAACCAAGCCACGGAGATCAATGATTTCCCGGGAAGACAGGGCTGGTTGCATCTTTTTAGGCTAAAGTGTTTTACGCTCGACTTGCTTCCCATGGATGCTCTGCCCTTCTTCCCACACCTTCCCCTACCATATTGTTTCCTGGCTAGGTAATGTTTAGGTTGCCCTTCGATATTATGTCTATACTGGCGGCTTCTTCCGCAAGTACAGCCGTTCTTGCGCAAGAATCCGCCAGTGTAGACATAGCCTAGCTACATTTTTACTGCCTGTATCAGAGAGAGAGAGAAAGAGAGAAAGAGAGAAAGAGAGAAAGAAAGAAAGAAAGAAGAGTTACTTTTGCATTGTCAGTTACTTTTGCATTGTCAGCAACTGTCACAGTAGTAGTACTAGCCTACTACTGGGAGTTGAGCAGATCATCTTCTCAAATGCAATGAGAAGCAAGCAGGGATAATACATAGGAAATCCTTTGCTTTTCAAGTCTTTTAAAGAGGTACCACTAAGGAGCGATGCCCCCAATATTCCATTCTTTCCTGCATTACAAACATCCAGTTGCCATAAAGCGCTGGGCACATTGGCAATGATCTAGGAACCAGCTCTTATACTTTAGGAGCAAATGCTAAAATCGCCCTGTCCCCCGGCAAACCATCATTCCAAGGGAGGAAGGAAATGTCAAATGGCAAAGGCCTATTGGTCACTGTAGAGTGACATAATCCCAAAGTCAATGAAACTCTGACAACCCCAGCGCTTTGCACATGCACCTTGTGTGTGTGCTGGGCAGCTGCTTGGAGCTGTGTGGTGTGTTTCCTTCGAGTAATCCATCTGTATTTCACACCCCTCTTTATAAAGGATGGCGCAATTTTAAATTTGTTTGAGCCAGAGGGGAAAATGCAACCACGAGTCCAACCTCACTGTTCGCAACTACAATAATAAAGCAACAACGAAGTAGCCAGTTTGCACAGTGATTTCTATACTCCAACGAGAAAAGTCTCCGCTGTGCACGTCAGCGTCGAAGATTCGAGCCACGCACAAAGAAATCAGGGCACTGGATTCAGATTTTTATCAATGAAAGTTTCCATCGCACACGGCCTCAGCATACCCAGGAGCAGATCCTCAGCTGGGGCAAATGGCCTCAGCTCTACTGAAATCAAAGGAATTAAAACGATTTACTCTCTCTGGGGATCTGCCCTCTACTATCTGAGACCACTCCGGCTGAGGCTCCCTGTGTTTTTCACAGTGAACAGCCTGAGGTTGGGGAAAATAAAACTACATTAAGTAATTGATAAACAAGTCACAGTTCTCTTCAAAAAACGTGAGCATTCCCCCTTTCTTTGAATTTTCCCCATCCATCTTTTCCGCTTAGGTATTAATATTCTCAATTCCTTCAATCTCGATGTTTCATCTTTCTTTTCTTCTTCTTGTCGAATACGTGCGGGGGACAGAACAGTGTAAATTCTGGACTCTAATTGTACTGCCCTGTGCTTTGGTTTACAAGGTACCCAGACAGACAGGGAGTTGGCTTAAGAACCATGATCTAACAAAATGCCCTGGGACCCCCTCAGGAAAGAATTGCGATCTCCTAATACAGTCATCTAAAATATGCATCTGAGGAAGTGAGTCTTCGCCCACAATAGCTTATGCCCCAAAATAAATCGGTTAGGCTTTCAGGTGCCACGGGACCCTTCGTTGTTGGTTTTTACCCCCTAACTATATTGACTGTCCGCCTTGCAAACTCATCGCTTTCGAAAGCAGGTTTTCTAGAGTTTGCAGCTGAGATGTTAAACAAAAATCCGGCACCTGTGCTTTTTTGGAAGGAAAAGGACCCAAACCTAAGAAAAAAATCCCCCCTCCCCCCGCCAAAAAAATACACCCTTGAGTGAGGGTAAACTGAGTGCCCAATCAGCAGTACTGAAATTTCATGAGGAGGAGTTAGACAACAGTTAATCTCCCATGAGGAATTAGAGGAACAGTCTTATTCCCTCTGTACGCTAAGATTTTGGTTGCCAGGACTGCGTCAATGATGTGTATTTGTAAGGCAGAACTCTGGGGTTGGTGCCTACGCGTGAAAGGAGCGAGTATCAGTATTTCTCCATATTTACATAGCACTGGAGAAGGTTTTCCCCTCGCAGATTACATCATCCGGATAGGACAGACCGCCCAAGAAACTCTTGGCTCCCCCCGGAAATGCAGCCCAGGCACCAAAGGGGCTGGAAGCGAGGGTGTGCGCGCCAGTACCGCTCACTGCGTCTGGTTAATTTCTTCTCCCTGCTCCTGCGAGCCGTGGCCCTGGCACGGGGCACATGGAGAGGGGCAGAATGTCCCAGCTGCTCCTGGTGCTGCTGCTGCCTGGACAAGCAGCCCTGTGCTGCCCGGCCAATAAGGGTGGCGCTCCCCGTTATTCGCGGGGCTCGGAGCGCGGTGGCCAGCCCCCCACCCCCAAGAACTCGTGTGAACTGGAAGAGCCCGCGCTGGGGGAACTGGGGGCGGGCGGGGGGGAGATCGCTTGTGAATGGTTTGGAGCACAATTGGGGGAGGGGGAGAGCGGAAACGTCCCTATAAAGCTCCGCAAAGTCCCTCCTCTCCACGTCAGGCCGATGACACCGCCGCTGCCCCAAACTTTCCGCCAGCAGGAGCTATAAGAGCCTCCAAGTTTGCAACGGTCTCCCAATCCCAGGCACCTCGAAGGGGCTCCGAGGAGGGCCCGGGAGGGGCGGGTTGTGCCGGGGTGGGTGTTTTTTTTTTTCTCCTGGAGCCTGATGCCATCCCCCCACCCCCCGAACTGAGGTCCTCCTCCCTCTCCTCCTCCTCCTCGCAGGCCCGCAAGCCGCGATCCAGGGGGAGCTGGCGGGTTAGGTGCCCCCCTCTTCTCCCGGCCCCCCTCCCGGCCCGCAGCGCGCGTCTCCCCCAGAGATGATGCAGCAGGACGAGTCGAGCTCTCCAGTCTCCCCGGCCGACGACAGCCTGAGCAACAGCGAAGAGGAGCCCGACCGGCAGCAGCAGCCCAGCGGCAAGCGAGGGGGGCGCAAGCGGCGGTCCAGCCGGCGGAGCGGCGGGGCGGCCGGGGACGAGCCGTGCAGCCCGGCCCAAGGCAAGCGGGGCAAGAAGTCCAGCGGCGGGGGCGGCGGCGGGGGCAGCAGCAGCGGCGGGGGCAGCCCCCAGTCCTACGAGGAGCTGCAGACCCAGCGAGTCATGGCCAACGTGCGGGAGCGGCAGCGCACCCAGTCGCTGAACGAAGCCTTCGCCGCCCTGCGGAAGATCATCCCCACCCTGCCCTCGGACAAGCTGAGCAAGATCCAGACCCTCAAGCTGGCGGCCAGGTACATCGACTTCCTCTACCAGGTCTTACAGAGCGACGAGCTGGACTCCAAGATGGCCAGCTGCAGCTATGTGGCCCACGAGCGGCTCAGCTACGCCTTCTCCGTGTGGAGGATGGAGGGCGCCTGGTCCATGTCCGCATCCCACTAGCAGAGACGGGGCCCCACCCGCACCCCCCGGGCAGGAGCCCTAGGTAAGGGAGGCCTGGGCCGGGCGGCAGCGCTGCGAGCCCTTCCCTGCGCGCGTGTGGTTGGGGAGGGGGGGTGGAGGTGGGGGGCAGAGCTGGTCAATATCCGCGCCTGGGCCTGCACCGAGGGACCAGTGCTGGAGAAGGGCCCCGCTTTCTGGGCGCGGAAGCCGCCTCTGAGGGGCCTGCTGGGCAGGCAGGGTCCAGCCAAGCGCCCCCAACGCCCCTAAGAGGCGGCGGCTCAGGCCCGGCACCGCCAACCACTTGTTGCCTTTGCAGAGCGTGGGCGAGGGTCACAGACGGCCGGGGTCCGAGGGAGAAGGCGATGGCTCTGGCCACAGCGGGGTGGGGGCTCGGGTGGTTTCCTGCCCTTGCTGTGCTGGAGGGTAAGGGGGCCGCGGGGAGGGAAAGAAGTTATCCCTCCACCAAACCCTCGCAGTGAATTCGCTGTTTAGAAAGGGAGTCGATGATTCCGTTACGCTTCCCAATGTGGGTTTCCCAATTCCTTCCCCTGCCCCACCAGTCCCCTCACTTCTCCCCCCACCGCCGGGGGCTTTCGTTCCTCCTGAATGTGGTGGGGGGTTGGATCGCAGTCAGTTGTGTCGCATGCAAAACAGCACAGCTTGCTAGGGCGCTCGCTCTTTTCCCTTCTGCATAACATTTTTTAAAAAAAATGATCAGTAACAAACCTTTCCTCTCCCTCTCTGGGTTTTTGCAGATGACATTGTTCCCAAAGAAGGAGAAAATGGACAGTCTAGAGACTCTGAAGTTGGATACCATTTTTTAAATTAAAAAAAAAACTATGCCAAGGATTTTCTTGGAAATTAGAAGAGCTATATCCAAATTCAAAGCAGGGCGTGGGGAGCACTTAAAGAAAGAAAGAGGCGAGGGTGCTTGGACAGTGACCACCCAGATAGGCATCTGCACAATCCACACATCTCTGCATTCTGATAGAAGTCTGAACAGTGTTTTGGTTTTCTTAAATTTTGACGAAGAATGTTGGAATTTAATTTTTTTTTTGCATGCATGCATTCCCAAGAGGTCGTGCCTATGAGCCACTGATGAAAGGAAAATACATTATTGTGGACTTTTCGCCGTTCTTGAATGGTCATAATGAAAAACAAAACAAACTTTTTTTTGAGATGAAAACTTTTAGGGGGAAAATAAACTGGGCTCAAACTGTTATACACAAACCTACCCGGTTCCTACTTTTTTATTATTATTTTTCCTCTGAGAAAAAAATAAACATTTTATTTATTTATTGATGACCCATGTTAAAATGCAAATAGATCCGGTGTCTAAATGCATTCATATTTTTATGGTTGTTTTGTAAATATCATTGTATATTATTTTTCTGCAATAAATAAATATGATTGAAATTTTAAGAACCTTAAAGTTTGGTCTATATGAAAACGCTGGGATTAAGCTGGAGATAAATACCTGTTTGTTGAGCTGTAAAGACACCCAAGAGGGAGCACTAATATAAACAAACGGGGGCGAAAAACGCAAATAAACTAGCTACTGACGGACACAGGCGAGTTATTTATAGAGACAGCTTTATTATTCTGCTTTAGTGCTCATTGGACTTTGGGGTCGGATATGCTCTATTTTAATCAGAACTCCCAATAATATTCGATTAAATGAAGAATGGAATTGTTTTAGCCACCGATCTAAAGTAATGGCATTCTTTTTCCAGATCATGTGCCTCCGAAATGTAAGCCAGAAAGATGGTATATCTCCCTCACCATCGCTCTGTGCACAGCAATTTTTATTGATTGAGATAAATAAGGGCCCAGGACAGAGAGCGCATCCGTTTTAAAGAGGCCCATAAACAAACGAGGCAAGTCAAAGAAAGGTTGGAATAAGAATATTTGGCTTGTATGAAGAAGGTGGTTCTTTAATATTTTAATGGCAAGGTTTAAAAGCTTTGTTTTTGCTGGTACAATGGGGCGGGATACAATAAACTAACGCCGTTTTCCTTCTATAAACAGGAGAGCTTCCCTATGTATGAAGCATTTTGTCTCTATTTTTCTCCGCTCTTATGGTTTAAAATCTAATGTAAGGTAGAACCGCAATTGTAAAGGAAAGTATATCTTCAGGCTTCAGCGATCAGAATAATGGTGGAAAAAGCAGCTATTTAAAATTGTGAAAACAGCCACTTTCTTTCTAGCCTAGCCATCCGTCTCATTGTATGTGTAGTGTATTCCACCGATTCAGATCTCGTTAGCTAAAGCTGTTATTTCTGGGTAGCAAACCACGACACTGACAAGCCATGCTTTGCTTATTTTATTTTAGAAATAACAGGTTGTGAGCAATATGCTAATACTAACAGGAAAGTGGGCGGTCACTGTTTAGCTCCTAAATAAGACTCTAGACCAAATTGTAATAACTCACAAAAGGCGTTTGGGTTGCAAACTATTCGTTCCTTTTGCTGAACAGATTCAGTCAATGTCGAGTGTAAATAAGAGGGTGTGTTGATTCAAAACAAGACATGTTTGCTTAGCCCAGGTTGCGTTTACTTTATTGCCTGACTGTTTTTGTTTCCATGTTCACATATTCCCATATATTGCTGACATAACAGTATGATGAATTTAATATCGTGCATATTTTAAACCAGTGCGCAATGTTGACGGTAGAAAGCCTGCAGAGTTTGTTTATATTAAAGGATTAGAGAGGACTTTGAAAATTGGATTTGGGTTGTGGTGGTCCCGGCACTAAGTATCGGAAAGAAGGGTGAATTCTTTGTGTGTGCTAGAGAGGGATTCGCTACCTTCGGTGGTCCGACCAAGTGGACTTCTGGCTCCTTCCATCCAGATCTGATGGCTTGATAGTTCAGATTTCTTGAAGATCTCCGGAACTGATGAGAGCCCACCAGCAAGGAGAAGGTAATGCTTGTCTCTGCTACCTTTGCTTATGTGAAGGGATGGTGAAAAGAGGAGTGTCTTGGACCTTGGTCTTTTTTCCTCCTAGAGAGAGGAAAGCTCGCCAGAAAATGTGAGTGTAGCATGGAAAATGCTAAAGGAATCACCAAGAATAATATGGCCTAAATTTGCAAAAGCAGAGAAATAGGTAACCGACTGCTGGGTAATTTTGGAGGAAAGGGAAATTCATGGAACAGATTATTTACTAAACGTTTAAAAAAAAACAGACAAGAAGGGGCCGAATTCTGCTATCGCTTTACAAAGTAAGTCAGCTGAGTCGGATGTCGTGTGTCCTGTTTGACCCCACGTCATCGACTTCAGAATTCGGCCCCATCTACATCAGCTCTTCCCAGCCACTTAAAATACGTTGGGGGAGAGGAAGAAACCAGGCCACTTTCAAACTTTTTACTTACTACGTCTACTATTCTTACTTGCCTTGTATTTTTTTCTAGGAGGAAATGCAATCTGTTATTTTGCAGTGATCGCTATCAAAAGGCGACAAGTACCACAGACCCCTTATCTGTATTGTGCCTTTAGCATGAGTCTGTTTTATGAATCTAGTATCAATCGT
Organism: Pelodiscus sinensis; assembly: GCF_052426305.1. Lineage (NCBI taxonomy): Eukaryota > Metazoa > Chordata > Testudines > Trionychidae > Pelodiscus > Pelodiscus sinensis. The sequence goes on from NC_143053.1 coordinate 204,288,995, forward strand.
TATCTTTATTTAAAGAAAACATAGCAGGAGATTATCCTGGTTTAAAACGGCAAACGCGATGTTTCCCGTTTGGTGCTCTGTGACTGTTTTGGCCCCCATTCACTTGAGCCAAGACCTATTAAATCAGTTTCAGGCTTATTGAAGAAAAATATTAATTTGGCTTCTGGGACTGGTAAGCGCTCCCGCAAAAAATGGTCCTGTTCTTTGAGAGTTATGATTTTTTTTTTTTTTTTGGCCAGACAACAATTGATTTCCAGAACAAAATGCAGCATAGTTGAGGTTCCCTACAGAATGTTGCTCTGTGTGGTTACCATAGCTGTGAACAGACTAACCGTGTCCTGGTGGCTCTCCATCGCCATTGTGCAGGCTAACAAACCCAGTGCCTTTTAAAAGGTAAAGCAACAAGGGCCCGGATCCTGGGAATTTTACTCAGCCTCAAGGCTACCAGAGCGAGTAAACATTCCAGGATCCGGCCCCAGATGGGCCGCTTGTAGCCCAATGTACCAGGCTCACGGTGTTGCAGTTTTGAGGTTCAGTTTAGTCCACGGGGATCCTTAGGGCGCTCCCCTCGGCCTTGTGCAAGACAGCGGAGCATTTTGCACATTCCTCGGTTTGGCCAACTCAGAACTAGTTATTTTCTCTAGTCCGGTATCAAATTCTTCCCCGGCGTATGATTTCACTTGAAGTCCTGCCCAGGAATCCTTCAAAGTGAGCGTTTGTCCCGCTCTCATGATGTCAGGCGGTTTTCCCTGCCTCTGTAATTTTAAGGAAAACAAACAAACGTGCGGGAAACAAACGTGATGGGAGTCCAGACAGAATTCAGTGGAGAAAAGGGGTTCACCTGCGGTGTGGGTAAACAGCACTGCCTCTTGCGTGTAAGTAGGGGGGACCGAGCGGTCCCTGCCACAGGGAACTACAGTTAGCAGCCGAGGAGGTGATGCTGTAGCTGGGGCCCCAAAAAGAGACCAGCCGTCAGAGGATAACGGATTGTAAAAGGCGAGGGAAAATCCTGGTCCTTTTGCAGTCAAAGAGCGACTACTAGGAGCAGGATCGGGCCCCTGAATGGTAACTCTGAGCATGGGTCGAAAGAGAACTAAGAACTAGTGTGGACGCTACTTTTGAGGCGTTCCCCAGGGTTCTGTTGTTCACACGAGCAGTCGCTTCACCTGCATTCACTCAAGCTGCAAACAGACCCATCCTGAAAAAAACGGGCTTTGCCATAAATTAGCATCTTTTGGAAGTCGCGGGTGGAGGGGGTTGAATAATCCGAATTAACTGCCATAGGATGCTTGTGGCTATGAGAGCAAAGAAGGCGCCCACGTTTAGATCTCCCCAGAGCTTCTTTTTTTTTGTTATTCGCTGAACAACATCATCTGCCCGCAGTAAACATTGCGCAGGATGCGTTTTACATTAACGGCTGCCCCAGTTTCTGTAGCCTTCAGCCCGCTTAATGTTCTTAGCAAATCAAAGCACGTGCCCTTTGAAGAAGGTGTGTAATTGGAGTTTAAGGCATGCATGGAATTCCCAGATGTCTATAAAATACGAAAGAGCATTTGGCAGGTCACTTGAAGGTGGAGCAGGTTAAAACCACTCGCACAACGCTCCTCTTGCCCCTGCTTTTCGCAGAGTCGAACGTACATTGAAAAGGGCCAAGCGATGAGACTTCTGGAAGGCTTGGAGCCCTTTCCCGAAGCAGGAATAAGAAGGAGCCACAAATAGTAACCCGCGTTTTAGAAATCCAAAAGAAAGAGAAAAATGGTTTGGAGCCGCCCAGCTGGAAAACGGCAGGGAGACCCTGCCCTGCCTGTGTCTAATGCCCTCCTCGCTAGGATTAGACCGTTTTTATTTACATCGCTTTGTCGTATATAGTAACCAACACGTCGGGAATGGCTTTTATAATGTGATCTGAAACTTAACGGCACCGGAGCAGTTGAACTGGCGCTCTTTGAGCACACCTACGGGAGACCGGGGTTGAGTTTCATTCCCCAAACATGCCGCGGCAGAGCAAGTTGAAAACATTATCATGAATAACAGAGTCCACGTTCGGCTTTAGCCCGATTAAGCTATCAACACCTGCGGAGCGGTTCCTAGGCGCGGGCACCCGGGAGATACTCGCACACGCGAGGAGTTGCGGGTGTGTTTGTTGATTCGAATTCCGTTGTTCGCTCCGGAGCAACGCCCAAGTATCGCACTGGGGTGCGGGACGTTACCTCCCGCAATCCAAGCCGACGTGGGGATTGTTGGGGGTCAAAACGGGGAGTAGGAGGGCTAGCGCTTTAATATTTCAAGGCTGGGGAGTGTGTGTGTGTGTGTGTGTGTGTGTGTGTGTGTGTGTGTGTGTGTAAAAACAAAGCATCGCGGGGAAGCAGCCCACAAAGCAGCCGTGGGAGGAAAGGGGAGCTTCAGAGGTGGAGGACTTTTGACATGTGAAAAGTTAAGCAGGTACCTGAAAGAGGTTTATTTTGACCAGATGTTAGAGCTTTGAGGACCACGTCACGTGGAGCGAACAGATGTACAACTCGCAAATGGAGCCACGCCTTCGAACTGCACGGAAGGAAAATGGAGCATAAATCAGTCTCCCCCCCCCATTCATGTGCTTTATTTAAACATTCATTTTCGTTTGTTTGCTTGTTTGTGGAATGCGATCCCGATGCCCCCTCTGTCTGCAGCTTAGAAGTCTTTTTAATTCCACTTCCCTCTATGTTGTTGCTGAGGCCTGGGATTTGATTGTGTGTATGGGGGGAGGGGATGACTATTCCCCCTCCCCCTTCTCAGGAGCGTTTGATCCTGAAGAAAGTATCGGATCTCGGTTGGGAAAAAGCTGAGACTAATCAATTTTTGTTGAAGGTGGGGAGCGGCTGCTAAGAAGAGCGGAGGAATGCCTCTCCGGACAGAGCTCCCAAGCCAGGGGGAGACTCAAGGCTGGAAGCAGGGAAGACCCGCGGGTATGCGCCTCCTAGGCTGCCCGTCCCGTCGCGCGTTTAGCCTGTCTGGCACTGACAGTGCGAGCTGCTGGCCAAGAGCAGAGAAGTATCTGGAGTGAGGGGAGAGCAGAGGCTGGGGCATAAGAAGCAGCGCCAGGACGGCGCAGGAAATCCCAAGATGCCCAGAGGTTGTCACTTCGGTGCTTTGCTCCTTGAAAGAAGTGAAAGGGAAAACACCGAAATCCTGCGTTCTAGGCAGAATTCTAAGTTTCAAAATTCCAGGGCTGATAGTGTGAAGGAGAAAGTCCTGTGAAAGAGGCATTGCCCGGGGAGTTTCACGGGGCTTATACATGCATCCGAGGGGCGGGGAGGGAGGGGGACAACGCAGTTTTCCAGGTGTTGCTTTACAAATCGAACAACCTGCAAAGCCTAAAAATATAGATCAATAGCAATCCTAGTTCAGGAGAGGAACCGTTCTCCAGATTAATGAATGTGCGTGCGCCATACAGCTTCGGTGTAGCCTGTTGGCTCGTTTTAGACAATAGCAACACACTCTATTTATTTCAGCATATATATTCATATCCAGAGCGAGTCTCTCTGATGCATTTGGGGCTAGACGCTCTGTAATGAAATAGCAACGATCCTTTTGTTGAAGTTCGACCTCGGGAATCTACAAAGGTAGTCACCAAGGCGCCCAGATTTACTGTTGCCTTTGAACAGTTAAAAAAAGATTCGATCCCATTAGCTGTAGGGATGATCATTAAGGTATGTATGAGACCAGATGAGCAGACTGCATTGCTATTCACCGCTTATAGGCTCTAACATCAGTCTGAACATCCCTCGGGATTCTTAATCTAGATTTATTGTCCCTCTCACCTGATCTCGTAAAAGGTTTTTAAGCGAACGCATATTCAAGATTTTGAAAATAAAAGCTAAACTTTGGTGCCTTTCCCCGTTGTCCAACTTATGAGATAAACGATTCCCTTCAATTATGCAGTGACAATGCTCCTTTCCGGGAAAGCCAGTTTTCCTTACGAAAAAATCTGTAATTGACACAAATATGGGAGCGCAATTCCCCCCCCCCCCTTGCCTTGGAATTTAACAATGAACTAAGGCCTTTCTTCTCTCTCCCCCTTTCTCTCTCTCATAAGGACCCTGGAGCTATCAAACATGTTTAGTGACAGAGTGATGTGCTGTCTATAAAGGAGTTGTTGATGTAGGGGGCTAAATTAGTGTTAATTTCAAACAGGCGGCTAATTCTTCCATGGACCCTCAGCACACTCAAAATGTGTTGATGTGCTTCAAATTTAATTCTTGTAGATGGAAAATATGTCCTTTCCCCACGTGGATAGTTACATCGTTAATTATTTAATTTTGCGGTTGTGTGAGTTCTTTCTTTCTTTCTTTCTTTCTTTCTTTCTTTCTTTCTTTCTTTCTTTCTTTCTTTCTTTCTTTCTGTGCATCCCGGCGCACCTTTCAACTTTTAAGTTTTTTACACCAATATAAACCAGATCCAGCACAGAGACTCCCCCCCCCCTTCAGATCTAAACTTAAAACATATATCATAGATCAGTTTTCATCCAACAAATTTAGGCACAGAGCTCGACCTGTACTTTCAAAGAGAATCGAGGCTGGAGTCTGCAATATTTAATCCAGTCAGCTATTAAATGTCCTCAGGCTTGAACCAAGAATTTAAACAGGAATCTGTACCGGGGATAATGACAGTAAAACGGGGTGGGGATGGATTGGGGGCCACAAAAAATAAGACAACTTCTGTGCCTTTGATTTCGAAAATCCCTGTTTTAGGAGACCTGTCAGAGTAATAAAGAGAAAACATGAAAGAAAATCCTTTGTTCAAGGATATGGTTTTAATGAAAATAATAGTCCTATTAATACCTGACAATGCCTGCTTCGGCGACTCCACTTTCTTCCCATCCCCCAAATTATGATAAAATACGTATTTGGTTTGCCCTCTTCCTCTCTATAAATATCCCGCTCCCTGGAATGCGTGTAACGGTGCGTTTCTCTGATCATTCCCTCATTTCGTTTCCATCACAAATCCTCATCTGAGGCCTCGGGTTCCCTCTGCATTACTAGACTCATTTTTCATTTCCAAGGGGCTGCACCTTGAGCTCATCTTGGCGCAGTGTGGGAGTTAGCTCTGTGGCTTAAAGGGGCACTTTAGACCGAGAGGGCATTTTTTAACCTGGTAATCAATGTCTAGAGTTACTCTGCAAGATTTTAAGAATATGGGGGCATTAATAAAATCTAATCACAGGCTCCAATGGGAGGGGAATGAAAGGGGGACGTGGGAAAGAGGCTAGGTTTGGTTTTTATGAAGCATATGTCTGCTCCTGCGGTTAAGACAATTAAAACTCTTTTCTGATCAAAGGGCTTCATAAATCACCCGAAGAAATGGATTGGAAAGAGGCATTTTGTCTGTGTGGTGAAGACCCGGGAGCAGGATTTCCTCCGCGCCTTGCGGATTCCCACCTCGTGGATACTTTTCATTTACACTGCCCTCAGTGCTTCTCGTTTCAAGAGTGGATTTATGCCAGCTTCTTTGCCGTTGTTGTGTTTGGTTAAGAAAGCAGGAGAAAGAATAGGAAAGGTTCTTGATCACGAGTGATAATAAGATACGAGGAGCGAGGAAGGAAGGAAGGAAGGAAGGAAGGAAGGAAATCTTTAGTACGATCAGAAGAGAAACCAGAATATATTGGCTATACTGAAAGAAAGAAAGAAAGAAAGAAAGAAAGAAAGAAAGAAAGAAAGAAAGAAAGAAAGAAAGAAAGAAAGAAAGAAAGAAAGAAAGAAAGAAAGAAAACTGGAACTATTTGCTTTAGGATAGGACATAATACGGATAGTTAAGGAAGAACATACACAGAACCCCTATTTCCTGGTGCCTTAGAATTAATACGCGCGCCCTGAAAATCTCTGAGAACTCTGTCTCAGGCGAACAGTGCCACGTGTTTGGGTCAGACTGAACATCTGTAAACCCTTGTGTTGAAGCAGCTGTGGCAGCTTTGTTGATCCCCCCCCCCCCCATTCACACAATTGAACACAGGATCATTTCTCCTGCCCCATACGCTTTGCTGGAGGAGGAGTTGAAATCGAAAAGGCCGCTTTAAAACGTGGCTCATCTGACCGGCACTGGGGTGTCCCCGCCTGGCTTGTATCTGAGCACACAGCTAATGGGGGGTGGGGGGCATAGCTCTGCCGTGCAGAGTCCCTGCCAGGCGAAGACGAGTTCGTTGCCAGGTCTGATCTGAGCGTTCCTACCTGTGGGTATCTGTGGCTGTAGGGTGAACCTCCCCCCCCCATCTTTACTCAACGCGGCTTCTCCATAGGCCGCCCTGTGCATATGCTAGGTGTTTATAGCTGCAGGGGATGCTCTTTGATCTTGGCATTTGGAGGTGAGCCTATAAGGAGTCTCTAGGCGCTTGTCTGATGTGAATGCTTCTCAGACTGATTTATGGCCAAAGGCTCCTTCCTGACACCTCCAGATGCCAAAACTCTTACCTTGGGGGGGGGGGGTGACTGCTGAAAACCTGTTTCCAATAGCCAAGGCAGAGTACTGGCCGTTATTTCAATAGCTGGGCTGGGTTACCAGGAGGGGTACCAGCTCTACTACAGATCGGTAGGAGTGGTCCGAACAGAGTCTTCCAGCCATGGGAGGGCTTGGTATCTGTTCCTTTTACCTCCCAGAACTAAACCCGCCCATGTGGAGCCATGAAAAATGGCTGCCCCTTTGTGCACACGGTGACTCTTTCCCTAACAAGTCAGACTGGGTGGGTCACAGCCCTCTCCGGGCCCTGGTTGTGGGTCAGCCCTCCTTGGATTTATGGATTATCTCCCTGGAAATATTTGAAACTTACCAACCTTCTACCATAGGAGCGCCCAGGCCAGGCAGAGCCAGGCATGTTTACCACAGCAATGCCCATGAGAATCACACTGTGTCAACCTGGGCAGAGGAGCTGAAGGGGGCACACAGGCACTCAGAAGGCATGGGAAGCATGAGGCCTGTAGGAATACTAGTACCCCATTGGAATCCCAGGAAAAAGCAACTATGGCTGAGTTACTGACGACCCACTAGTTCAACAGGTTTGTCCAGTTGCAGTGAAATGGGTTAGAGCAGTGGTTCTCAAACTGTGGGTCAGGGTCCCAAGATGGGTCAATAGGTTATTTCAATGTTCCTCTAATTTTTCCTTTTGTGTGATGAATGCATTTTGTTACATGCACCGAGGCATGCACAGCTGTGCACCACCAGTAGAAGCACATGCTGCTGGCTGTGGGCAGTCTGTTAATCAGCTGGGTGACATTTGAATCTCTCCTGGGTAGCCACCCAAGTGTATAACTTACAGGGAACACTGGTAGCAATCCCATTTTAATGAGGTCACCAGGACTGGCAGTAGATTTGTTGAGGTCTGAGGCCAAAGCAGAAGCCTCAGCTTCACTGCTCCATTGCTCAGGGCTAAAGCCCACACACTCCAAGCCCTTGGTGGCAGGGCTCAGGGTTACAGGCCCCTTGCCTGGGGCTGATGCTATTGGGCTTCATCTCTGGCTCTCCTTTCCAGAGTGGTGGGGCTCAGGCTTTGGCTCCCCAACCTGGGTTCAGGCAGGCTCAGTCTTTATTAGCAAGGGCACCATTTCAGGACAGTGGGGGTGGGCAGTAGCCATGTGTACCATGACATGGCTTGCTTTTCTTCTTCCCGTCAGGGAGCGAGGGGAAAGTACTTGGATTGCATGAATTACTCCTCTGCTCCCTCCCTTCCAGCCAGGATTCAGAGTGAGAAGAAGGCACAAATGCCATGTACTTTCCCCTCACTTCCTGATAGTCAGGGGAATGGAAAGACAAGCAAGCAGTGTCATGGTATACATGGCTGCTCCACCCCCTTTCCCCCCTGCCCGGCAACCTTGCTTCATTTCCCCACCCCGGGAATAATTGTGTAGTAATTATTGTTGTCAAAAGGGGTCATGGTTCAAGGATGGTTGAGCATCTCTGGGTGAACATCCACAGTAAACCACTGCAACAGCGGCAATGCATTTCACACAGGATATGAACGGCAGCTGCGTTCTTTGTTCAACCAAAATTCTCATTGATATCAATGGTAGCAAAGAAAGTTGTTACGAGTACAGGACATCAGAGTCTGCTCAACATTAGGAAGTCTCATCAGATTTCTTGCAGTGGTGAAAAGATGGGAGAAGGCAATTGACACCCATTCCTTGAGTTCTCCCAAAGAGGAAGACATTCTTCCCTCTGAACTGTACTGCCTCTTGCCAACCCTGAACCAATCAGAGACAACAAGGAGCCCTGGGTGTTGAGAAGAGCTCAGGAGAGTGATAGCGATACACAGGCACTTACAGTTAGTATTTGTAATGGACGTTCTGGGACCAGAGCTTTCCCCCACTGAAGACAATAGAAATTTTGCTAAGGGGATTAAATAAAGTGTTAGCGGATGATCTGAAGACCCGTACTGGTATCATCCAATTATTATAAAGATTAGTGTGCTAAAAGTTAGCTGGCCAGCCACCCAGACAGATATTTGTTGACAGTGTTCCAAACCTATACTGGAAGCCTATATAATGCATCACATGTCAGTTTACCTGCCACCAGGCTATCCTGCAAATTCACAGATAAAGTTTTACTGGGTGAACAGTAGAGAACAGCTTAGTGGGAGGAGGGGAACAAATGAGCTAAATAAACTTAATTTTCTCTCCGTGCACAGATGACGCTGTTTTTTTAACCTGGAGGATGGTTGTGGGACTGAGTCAGTTTTTTAATGGTTTGTGGGTAACAGATCCTTAGTGTAAAATCTGTAACCATAGGATAAAAGCCAAGTAAATGAAGTTAAAAATGGTGGCTGGCCTTAAAGAAAAAGGCTGCTTCTCTCCATACACACACACACACATCAATGTTTCCCAGCCAGATCAAATGGTTGGGATCACTTTTGTCCCACTGCATGTATGTTTTCAAGAAAATTAAAAGAAACTTCTCTCAACTTCAAACCTATCAAATGTTTAGCAGCTGAAGGATATTCATCTTTAGGAGCTAGGCCAAAATGTCAATAACAATTTAATTATTTCTGAAACATATGGGAGCACTTACAAGACCAAACCCGTGATAGTAAGTATTGATACTGGGAGGAAACTCAACAATATACTTTCATATTTGCTGGTCAAGACCTTGTCCCCCGAAAAAGCAACACAAGCCACTGAAATTGTAATTAATTCTGACAAGGCCTGTAAAGCTAGTACTAAAGATAAATCAGTGACCATGGGGTTTACCTGCATGCAACTGAATGATAGATTGATGCTGAACATCTATGTGCAGGGAACAACATGTGTTTAGCATTTATTAATATAGTCAATAGGAAAAGAATATTTACATGGGTGAGATTCTTGCTGTCTGCAATGAGTTATCTCCTTTGCATATGTGGGCCCAGGAGGAGAGTGGAACTTGGAGACAATCATTTCACAGTGGAATAGAAAGGAAAGCCCACATTTTTAAAGTTAGAAATAGTTTCAATAGACCCATCTCTCAATCATACTGTCAAGCAGGGAATTGTTTTCCAAGGGCTGGATTTGTTGGGGGTTGGAGATCCCCTGACTTCTTTGGATGTTGGATCAGGCCCCTCACAAGTGACTACAGCATAGCCATGACAAGGTGTTGGCTAATGAAAAGAAATGGGTAATATTCTGGCTTAATGTAGGAAGTTTAGAAAAACATTTTTGAGAAGGCCTTCTCCATGTTGTCATCTGTGAATTCCTCATGTTCTTCAGAACCACTCCAGTTCATGTCCAAATTAGCAAGAACAGCACTATATACACGAGTACAGTCACTGTTTTAACTCCTGTATTCTAATAGCCTGCAAGTAAAGGGGGAAATAATAGCACAGCTGTTACAACTTATAAACTCCCACCAACACAACCCTTTCCCCCTTTCATCATGTGGTAGAGGAATCCATGTGTTATTGCAAAGCTGTGTGACAAATTGTTTTTAATCATGCTTCTTTGATCATTTCACCTGTACTCTGCCCAATACTCTGTCTCCTCTGGGGCTGCATTCAACATTCCAGATATCTGAACTGCTTCAAATAGACATCATTACAAACACAAGAAAACCAAGACACCGCTAGACAAATGAGGAGTGTCCTCTGCCCTCACTGTGCCCTCCGTAGGCCACAAATATGATATCCAAAATCAGTACAGAACAGTGAAGTGAGATATAGTTCAAGAAATAATAAGGCCTGGAGAAGAGGCATGGTTAAAGTCTGATATCACTGAAAAACAGTTTTCCAACTTTCCAATAGATTCCTGCACTTGCTTCTAACTTAGCAGATCCTGAAATAGTGAACAAAGGGTGACAGGTATGAAAAAAGGTATTTTACCAAAGATGTAGTGGTTCCTAACATGTATTAATTATCACCCGTCTCTTCCTTGGAGACATGCAGTTGGATTATCAGGAATTAAGGCAGCCTAGCTCCACAGGCTGCTTTAATTGTCGGGAGTATGCAAAATTAGTCCCCCAAATATTTAAAACACTCAAAATATTGTTTTTATTCCAAACATGTGGCATGAAGGATACATGATGGCAGGGTACCATATAAAGGGTTCATTGATGCCCATTGTGAAGTCCGGCATGAGTCACACATAGATTCACCATGCTAAAGTAACGCAGCTATCCCAAATTCATGCCAGTAGAAACTGTACATTGTACCACGGCATCATGTATTGTCTAGACAGAATGAAAGAATAACCTGGTACTTAAAAGAAAGAAAGAGCTCGGAATCATGGGATCTTCCCCCCACCCTCCTTGTTCTGCCTTAGATTTCCTGTATATTCCAAGGAAGCTACTGGGGGCAATCGTACTGATTAATATCAAAGGACAACACAAAGGCTTAATTCATTAAAATTTGTAAAAGTGCTTTGAGATCCTCTGCTGGAAGATCCTTAGCTGGAAAGGTGAATCTACACAGCAGGGCTAAACTCTAAATAAACTACGCAACTTGAGTGACACTAATTGTGTAGCTTAAGTCGAAATAGCTTATTTTGAATTTGGGCATGTCTACATAGCACTCATTTAGAAACAGAGCACTCTTCCTCTGGCTTCCCTTACTCCTCATACAATGAAGTTTACAGAAGTTGGAATTTCAAATGTATTTCAAAATAACAGGCTAGCTGCGTAGACACGCAAAGCGTTATTTCGGAATAACTAACGTTATTTCGAAATAAAACGTTATTTCGGAATAATTTATTCCGAAATAACGCTTCTGTGTAGATGTACCCTTAGTGTCAGGGATTATTTTATTAGTCTCTGTCTCCATATATACTACACCATTGGGAACTCAGTGTGTCCTCTAAACTGCAGGGCAGCACAGTTTGACAGGTGATTAATCAGCTCCGCCCAGCATGGAGCTGACTGACTGGGCGGGGCTGATTAATCACCTGTGAACCTGTGCTGCCATGCAGTTTAGAAGGAACTCTTTATAACCAATAGGCTATGTACCCACTTGTATACACTTCACTAATTTGAAGCATCAGATTTTATGAAGATTCCCAACAGAAAAAAAACCCTATGTCATTCTGATTATTTCTCTTTACTTGTCGCTATATTATATACCATGCTTTTGTGACATATTAAATATTTTTATTTTCTTCCTAAATTCCTGTTTTTTCATTTGTTCTCTTTTCCTAAGCTGAAATGAAATCTACATCAAGATGAACCAAATATCCTCTGTTGAAGTGACCTTTATCTCTATTTGCTGAAAACAAAATATAACAGGTATGAAAAGAGAGTAGGGAGGGTTGTTTCTCTGATTGTAGCCAGTCATGCATCATGCTATATTTACTGGACCCAGTAGTGATACTTTTATTCACAGTGAGTAGCACCTCATTCCATAATTACGCCTACTGAAGCCAATAGAGCTGTTCATGGACTCAGGTATTAGGACTGTCTTTTTGTTCTGTATTTGCTCAGCACATAGGGGGATGGGGTCTGGTCCATGACTAAGACTACTACTTGCTACAGTAATGCAAATAAATAAACAAATAAGAATTCAGTGTGGGAAGAGGTCTTGGAATCTGGCCCTTAGCTTTTCTTGCTTCTATTAAAAAAAAAAAGAATTAAGATCTACAAAAAATGGCAGAAACTTGCCTCTGTTGAGGGCTGTTGGCAAGTCAGAGTAGGTTTCCAATGCAAGAGGGAAAAAATAGATTTGCAAAGTAGAATGTGACTTGTGGAGTGATTTTTGTACAACACCTTGCCAGGAATAACATGTCTTCCAGTCACAGTAATGATCTTTTAGCATAAAGTGACTAATTCTTGCGAACAGAGGGGCGGCAGGGGGAACGATGACCTTTTTTACATTCTTTCCAACAGAAGTAAAAGAATAATTATGGGAGTTCAGCTTCAGAAAGGAATATTGGAAGGAGCTCCCATGTCATTATTTCAAAATGAACTGTTAATATTTTTAATTAACTTATTCTTTGCTCCAGGGAAAACCTTGCTAAATCAAGGAAGTGGTGTTTGCATAACCCTTTTTAGACCGGACATCATGTAGGCTCATGGACTAAAGTGAGTTTAGCTTTGCAGATGTAGATTTCAGGTGCATATTGCCCTGAGCCTCAAAGGCATGCAGGTACTAAACAACTTTGTGCATCTTAGAGAAATGTAGTCCCTCTTCTTGCCTTGAGACCATACAATCTCAATAGTCAGTCTCCTCTGACATGCAGTACAGGCAGTGCCCGACTTACGCGGATCCGACTTATGTCGGATCCGCAGTTACGAAAGGGGCTGCCCCAGAGTACACGGACTGCGGGACCTTGCAGTCCTGCCGCCCGTGTACTCTGGGGCTTTCTCTGCATCTCCCTGGTCTGCAGACCAGGAAGATAAAGAGCAAAGCCGCGGAGGGGCTCGGTCAGCGGGGCAGCCCAGGCACGCCTGGACTGCTCCACTGCCGGCTTCCCCGAGGCTTTGCAAAGCCGCAGGGGAAGCCGGCAGCGGGACAGCCCAGACGCCCCGCGGCTGTCCCGCTGCCGGCGTCCTCAGAGGCTTTGCTCCCCGTCTCCCTGGTCTGCTGGTCTCCAGCAGACCAGGGAGACGGGGAGCAAAGCCGCAGAGGACCCAGGCGGCGGGACCGCGGTGCGTCTCAGTCCGCCACCCGTGTCTTCCTGGTCTGCTCGGGTGGGGGGGGGCGCAGCTAGTATGCCCTCCCCCCCAGCAGACTAGGCTTTTCTCCGGACGCCTGTGGCAGAGCAGCTGGGGTGCTGCCGGTTGGTCCCGCAGCGCCGCTCTGGGCGCTACTGGTCCAACCCAGCAGCACCCCAGCTGCTCTGGTCCTGATTCAGCCGCTGCTGGTCAGTTTCAGCAGCAGCTGAATCAGGACGCCTGGGGCAGAGCAGATGGGGTGCTGCTGGGTTGGTCCAGTAGTGCCGAGGAGCGGCGCTACTGGAGCAACCCAGCAGCACCCCAGCTGCTCTGCCCCAGGCGTCCTGATTTAGCCGCTGCTGAAACTGACCAGCGCTGACTACAGGAAGCCCGAGGCAGAGTTGCTCTGCCCCGGGCTTCCTGGAATCAGCTGCTGATCAGTTTCAGCAGCAGCTGACTTGGGGACGCTTGGGGTTCTTAAGTTGATTCTGTATGTAAGTCAGAACTGGCGGTCAGTTTCAGCAGCGGCTGAATCTGGACGCCAGTTCCGACTTACATACAGATTCAACTTAAGAACAAACCTACAGTCCCTATCTTGTACGTAACCCGGGGACTGCCTGTAGTACTACATTGTAAGGAAATACGAAAGAACAATGAATATGGCCCTCTTCTTAATGCCCATCTCTTCCTGTTTCTTCTCTGTAGCTGAAGACATCATTCCTGGATCAAGTGAGGAAACTGAACATTACTCTTGAACCCAGTCCACCAGACAGGTTAGCCAACCCACTGGTCTGTGTTTTCCCAAACTGCTTCTTAGACATAGTTTGGATTAAAAACTAAACTCCGATCCTGCCTCTGTGTCATCGTGAGAGGACTCTGATGCCTGGTGGAGCCTCTTGAGGTCAATGATTGGATGATGTAAGCTTTATAAACAGGAAGCTTCTCTTTCTGGTAACAAATTGACAGTGATTGTAAGTGCTCAGCCAAATCTGTGATGTGAATAACAACAAGAGCTTTTCAAAATGGCCAAGAGCAAGCCAATGGTGTATACCCTGAGGCAGATTTAGTTGTGCTCATTTTCCCCACTGTTTTTGCTTATGAATACATACTCATTCTACCAGAGGTCTGTAAATAAGCAAATACAAGATATTGCAAGCACCAACAAAGTGACTTATTGGGCTTTAAGCACAACAGGTGAAATTCACGTAGGGTGAGGAAGGTTCACTGCACCACTGAAACCCTATTTTCAACATATATGGAAGGTCTGCTGACAATGACTGCAGCAGGGATAACTGTCCACCTTCTATGCATCATGGAAAGAGAATGCATAGTTCTGCATAGACTGACAGACCAGTAATAGTGAGGGGCGGATGGGAAGAGGAGCTATTGATCCACATTTATGCAGGTTCAGTAACTAGTGCAGTTGGCGTACAGGGGCTGAGGTCATTATTTTAGGCCAGTGGTTGCAACAGCAGCTGCAGAAGACCTGTCCTTGGTTTGGTAGACAGATTTCACTACTCCACCTCCCCAGACTTTACTCACATAGAGTTTGAGTTTGCAGGCTCTCTGTAGGTGGAGTAGATGTCACACGATAATATCAATCATCTCTTTGAAAACTCCATTCTCTGGGCTCTAGTGAAAACACTATTACAATTGCAATAATCAACCTTCTTCTGTCTCCCTTCCATAAGGCTGACAAAATATGAAAATTTAACAGGAGCCTTCTCAGGTCTGTCTTTTCTTCAACACTTGACCGTAATAGGACTTATCCTCACTAGTCAGGGTACATTTGTTATTCAGCAGCTCATTTTTATGGTGCGTATGCCGGGAGGAGGGCTGTGTCTCCCTTTGTTTGCATATATGTGCAGTGGGAGACAAAAAGCTTTTGTCCTGGTAGGCAGAGATGATATTTGGTAATGTTTATTTGCTACTATGCTTCATAAAGGTATTAGTCATCAGCTCTGCACTGAACTTTCCTTTTCTGTGTGTAACATCAAAGTCAAGGTTTGAAGCACTATAACCTTTTCTTGAGAAACGTACTCTCGAGTCTTTCTGTTTCTTGTTTTGCTTTGTGGTCACTAACCACAGGAGAAATTTGTCTTTTTTACATACGCTGGAAATAATTTACTGCCCTTAGAAATATTAAACCTCAGGAAAAAAACCCCTACATTAAAGTAACGTTAAGGGTCTGCCTAAAACCCACAGAAAGCCAGGAAATTGAGAGTTAAAGCTGAAACTCTGCTCAGATAGTCCAGCCTTAATTTACCTCCTCTTGCCTAGGTACAGCTGGTGGCTCGGGTCTGCGTGACTATTGTTATGTAGCACACTGGGTATCTTCTGCAACACCTAAATGTAACAAAATAAGTGAAATAAAACAAGCCAAATATATTCTGGAGCAAGACTTTGAAGCAAACATTCCTCGCAGCCACTGTTAACTCCATTACAAACTGTGGTAGCATCCTTAGCCTGGGACATGGGTTTGGCCAGAAGATCTGCCCATTTGTAGACACACAGGTTTCCATTGCAAATCCTGCCTCTGTGAGATGGTCAGGGATTTGCAAGCTCATGCCTGGAGAGTTTTGCTTCATTGCACTCAGGGAGTCAGTCTCTTCCTACATGGTCTGCCCATAACTTGTTCTATCATGTGCTGCTTTCACTGCCTTTTGGATATTCTACAGCTCTATCATGCCTGGGAGAATTCTCTAAGGTAGCACCGCGTATACATAATCTAGAATTCTCTGAGCTAGCACAGCCAAGGAAGATGTTTACTGGGAGTGTACGTACCACACCTCACTCTTCTGGAAAGTCAGTGGGATATAAGGGCCAAACTATAAACAAAACAGCCATAAATCCATGGGCAGCCTCTGGAGTGGTATGGGGTCAGGTGAGGAATGCATGGCAAGGAATCCAATGCTCTGAAGGACAAATCATTGTGTCCTCATGGCACTCGTCCTTATCTCCTGTCCCTTTGCTGAGCTCTTTTGGAGCTATCAGCCAGGTAGTCCCTTTCCAAACTTCTCCATCTTACTGGCAGGATGGTCAGTTACTGTTAAAACAGAAGGACTGATCCCACTGTGTTTGGTCTCCCCTGCTTTACTTTTCAAAGAGAGCTGACTTTCCTACACCCTAACTTGCCTCATTAGTCCATCAGCATGAAAACAAACGGCAGGTGTCCTCTTGATCATTATTTTGTCTCTTATGGCAATTGTGAGCCAGTGCTAGTCTGAGCCATGTGGCAAAGCACAGGTAAGAAGTGGCATGGAATTGCTCTGCCCAAGGGGAAGCACTGGAAAGGAAAGATAGACTGGTGCTCTTATTAAGCAGCCTTCCCTCCAGCTTGTCATTCTGAGCTCTTGGTCCAGATACAAGACTCACACGAGGATTCAAGTACACACCAGCCCCAGTGTACATCCCAGCTGCAGTCCTGAACCTTCAGAGTGCAATTCAGAGTGGCCTTTGTGCGGGTTCTCAGCTAGGAGGGACATGAACGGGGGCTCACAAATTGCAACCAACCCCCCTTTCCCATTTTGCTGGGGAGACTGGATTGGTGGAAAGATGGGTTGAGGAGGTTCGGTTTTGAAAAAGATTGAACCCCCCCCCCAGTCCATTACACTGGCTTCATTGTCTCAAACCGGGTTACCTCAAACACACCTATACGCCCCCAGTGTTGCTTCTGGTGAATGGCAAAATACCCTGCAGTGGGAGCAGGCTTCGGCCAGGGCACTGGAATTTTATAATGCTACACTCTGAGTGCTGGATATTTCATTGCTTCAGTGAGGGCAGTAGGAGGGCTGATAAGGCATGTAATCCATAGGGAATATTTTAAATCACAGCATGTTCTGCCCTTAGCTGCATCTTCTAAGGTACATTAGGCCACTAATAATGTTACCCCTGCTCCTCCTCAGTGTGGAAAGCTGATCTCAGAGGCCTCCAAGCTGCTGAATCTGTGGGCGCTAACCTGTGCTGAACATAGATAACTGGGCGTAGGAACATATCAGGATTTTAACTCCTCCTGCAAGCAGCCTCCTGTGGGTTTTTCTTTTTTAAAGCTTTTGAGAGGCAATAATCCTAAATACCTCGCATGGAAATGATAAACTGCCTGTTGTGCCTTTACTGTGACCGAGTTCTCCTGCAGAGTATCATGTTTAAATAAATTGCCATTGAGTGCAGCAAGCAACACAATCATGCACATTCAACTGGAGCCTTTTGATCATATTCTGCAATGCAATCAAGACTCACATGAGGATTCAAGTACACACCAGCCCCATTTGATGCTAAATAGGTGATAGGGAAAAAAGAGTATTAATTGTGGATTATGACTAATTGGCCAATGCATTAGAGTACATCTGCACCCACAGAAAAACTAGTCACATAGAGTACTACATAATTGCAAAGGGATCATATTCACAGGGCTGTACTACAAATGTATGGTCATTCAGCGCTGAAAGATTATTAACATAGATTTTTGTTCTGCCTCAACTGAAAAAAAAAAGGGGGACTTCGGGGCTTTTACTCCGCAAGGCACATTAGGGTCACCAGTTGGGAATTGCTAACTGATGGATTAATTGAGGAAACTTATGGATGCTGTTGAACTCCGGCCAATAATTTAGCTGATGAATTTAAGTAGAGGCAACAGATGTGGAGTGGAATCTTTCAAGGAATGTGCTGCATTGGTAGAGTGGTATCTCTGCTCTCATTTAAATTACAAATAAGGGGGGGGGAAGACACTGAGAACATGAGAACTAATGCTGTCTGGAAATATTGCCTGCTTGACAAAGATGTGCCATTTAGTGAACAAATTCTTGATGTGCTCACATGGAGATAGGCTCTGCCAGTGATAACAGCCTGGCCTTCCCTATTTGTCTGTCTTGCATACATTTCTTGGTGCAGTTCTTCCATGCTGCCCCTTCTGAATGGCGTGCACTCCCTGCATTGATCTCCTACTTCTCTTCAAGGCCCACTTCTACCAGGTTGCCTACAGGAAATTAGTCAACTAATGCTAGCCTGGGTTGAGGGGCATTTGGAGAATGTTGAAGTTTCTTTAATGTCTGAAATGGATACTTTTGACCTCATGTTTTATTCATCACCTCCATCCCTTTCTTTGTATGTTGCTTGTCTTCTAAAGCCATAAGCTTTTCATGGCAGGCTATGGGTCAACTCAGCAGTATTGAAGTCCCATTGAGGTAAGATGCAAAACTCCCCATGACTTCAAAGGGACTAGGGTTTCACTCTATGTCTGGACAGCCTCAGGCACACAGGGATGGCACAACAGTACAAATAAAGAAATATAATGATGGGCCCAATTTGACCACCCTTATCCATATTGATTAGTATTTTACTGTTGGATAGTGCTGGCTTTTCTGACTAAGTCCTTCATGGGGTATCTAAGAAAAGCAATGAGGGGAAATTCTGCCATTCCTGCCTAGATAAGGACAAGAAAGGTTGTGTTTTTCACAAAGCCCGATTGTGTTGCCAATTCAGTGAAGCAGATTTCATTCAGCCTCTTCCTTCTCTCCTGCTGAAAAAAAGAAATTGAGGAGAAAAGGTTTTCTTTGTCTAGCCAGGTCTGGCTCTTGTTTTCCTTCACTAAACAAAGATGGGCCAAACTTAGCCCTTGCATGAATGAGTGCAACTCCATTGACTTCCTTTGTCTCCCTCCCAGCGGCAGGTCATCAGCTCTAATGAAAGTAGCTCTGCTTTTTTGCAGAACCAATACATGGTTTTTATTGTGGCTATATATGCCTTTAAATATTTAGAAACAGAAAGCATGAGGTGGAAAGACTTTCCAGGTATATGGTATTTTTCAAGCATCGTTCACATGTGGGGTTCTTCTCTGCTTTGCTTTTCTGTGTTGATGGGTTTTGAGGGATTGTTAAGAAAATTCCAAAAGTGGAAAACAGGCCCTCTCTTTCAAATGACCTTTATTTCCCATCTTCTAGTACAAGGATGGGCAAATACCAGCCATGGGCCAGAGCCAGTTTGCCAGGGTTAGCCCTTGCAGGGCTCCCACACCACCGTATTTACTTGTACCTCCACGGGTAAGGGGGCTGCAGTTCCCGTTGGCCGTGGATCACTGTTCCCGGCCAATGAGAGCTGCGATCACCCATACCTGCGAAGAGGCAGGTAAATATAGTGGCAGCAGCCCACCAAGGGCTAACCCTGATAAACCACTGCCATCTTATTGCCCACCTCCATTCTAGTGTAACCACCACTATGGGACACAGTCCTATTGACATTTATGGGAGTTTTGCCATTGATTTCAGTATGAACAGCATCAGACCCATGTGTATCTTGAAGCCCTATTTTCAGTGCTGTGGAAAGCAAATTGTCTTTTGGAAATGTATGTTACCTTGACTCCATCTGTGTTTGGTTTCAGGAATGATCGGCAAAAAATTCCTGTCCTCTACGGGAAAGGCACATTTAAGTGTCAGAGCTGTAGCATCTCTATATCCTGCCATTAGTGTCAAGACAAAGGAGAAATAGTTTAAATTAAATAATATTGTGCTTTTTACTGGTGGGGAGGAAGGAGTAAAACAGCTTGATTTTTTTTGTTATCCTCAGAGAGATGCATTTAAATGGCTCTGTCGCTGAAGGCTATTTGGCAGGCCCACATTGTTCAATTTACATTTGTTCTTAGACTTAAAAGAGGTTATTTCATATTTGAAATACTATCCACTATTTCTTGAGCCTTCTGAGAAGTTTTTGTTAGATTGTATGATTGCTGCTTTGTAGGTAATAATTTTGCTGCGTGTCTCCAACAATGAGGTCATTTTCATTGTAATCTTTATTGCATTTTTCTGGAACATTCTTAGCAAATCAGATCAATTCCCTTGTCTCCCTATAGTTCTGGGAAAGAGTCTTCATTTCTTGCTACAGCTGATGAAGTGATTATCACCCACATTGGAGCTGTAGTTGCGTGCTCTACGTGCAGTTGGTACTTATATGAACACTTCACAATCTTTAGATGCATTTATCTTGAAAACAACTCTATGAGCTAGTGAAGTGCTATTATTCCCCTTTCACAATAAGAAACTGAGGCACAATAGGTCTGGATTTCTGAAGGTATTTGGGCACCTAAGTAAGCAGCTAGGTTCCTAAGTGGATTTTTAAAAGCACTACAATAAGTTAGGAGTCTAATCTGTTCAGGAGTTTTTGAAACTCCCACTAGGTGCACAACTGAATGTTTAGACACTTATACAAATCTGGCCCTAAGTGGCTTACCTGAAGACACAAGGGACACCTGAGACAAAGTGCTGAACGCAGCTTGTCTAAGTGCCAGTCTTGTGTTCAAACCACTAGGCCATCCTCCCTCTTAGAATCAGGACTGAACTTTGCAAAAGGCAACTTGTGCGCGTCTGCTCGTGTACAGGTATGTATGTTTACTGCACCAGTGAGTACCCTATATATGGCACAGGTTTGCATAGTTCATTCCATCCCCTTCTCAAGTCTGCCTGCAGAGCAAGAAAAATTATTGTGTTTGAGTGGAAAGGGATGTGATGGAGCCTAAGCAGAAATTCTTCACGTGCTGGGTACCAGAACTGGCTGCTGTTAGCTGAGGCTCCAATATTTACTTTATTCACACACTAAAAATAACTGCCTTTATGTAAAACCAACAAGGAGTCCTGTGGCACCTTTTACAGACTAACAGATTTATTAGGGCATAAGCTTTCATGGGTAAAACCCACTTCATCAGATGCATTAGATTTTGCCCACCAAAACTTATGCCCAAATAAATCTGTTGGGGTACATCTACACTAGCTTGTTAGTTCGAGCTAGGTAGGGTAATGACGGCAAGTGGAGTTGCAAATGAAGCCCAGGATTTAAATATCCCAGGCTTCATTTGCATGTTCCCGGGCACCTCCATTTTTAAATTCCCCTTAGTCCGAACTCCGTGCCCGCGGCTACACGCAGTACGGAGTAGGTAGTTCGAATTAAAGATCCTAATTTGAACTACCGTTACTCCTCATGGATTTTTAATTAGGATCTTTAATTCAATCTACCTACTCCATGCTGCGTGCAGCCGCAGGCACAGAGTTCGGACTAAGGGAGATTTTAAAATGGCGGCGCCCAGGAACATGCAAATGATATTTAAATCCCGGGCTTCATATGCAACTCCGCTTGCCCTCATTACCCTACCTAACTCGAACTAACAAGCTAGTGTAGACGTACCCTCTAAGGTGCCCTCAGGACCCCTCTCTGTTTTTGCAGATACAGAATAACATGGCTGCCCCCCTGAGACTTTTTGCTATTATGAAGTTGAACCCCACACCAGTAAAACACAAAACTGCAAGCATGTGAGCAATTCTATTGATTAAGACTACTAACATGCTTAAAGGAATATTCAAAGGGGTTCAATGCCTTACTTCTGATGGGGGAATTAAAACATGCACGAGTGAGTTACAATCCCCAGATTACAGAAATGGGTGCACAGATCCAGGACTTCTATTAAAGTCCCCCAGTTGGAAGGCTTCTTAGAGCTATCTGGGAGAAGCTGTTAAAACTGCCAGGACACGTCTGTAATTACTCACGGATTGATGCTCCAGAGGTTGATCTCCTGGTGTTCGATTTACGGTTTTATACTGGATCTGTAAATCGAATGCTGACGGCATCCCCTGCTGACGTCTGGAGTAAGGGAAGCTGACCAGAGCATTTGTTCCTGTTGGCCTCCCACAGTGTGGACACCACCATGGCTTGGCTTAAGGTAAGCCATCTCCAGCTACACAAAATGCGTTGCTGGAGTTGCGTACTTTAAACCAACCTGCCTGGTCTAGTACAGACCAGGCCTCCGTGTGCATGTGCACCCATGCTGTGAATGTGTCTGTTCTAAAGCAATGGGACAAAGTGTTTTTAGTTACAGTATGAGAGCAGCAATACAGCCCTGAAACTGCAGATGCTAGTGATAGTTCTGGACCAGCTCATGGCAATCCTCCACCTCAGTACCTTTAAAAAATGTATATCTGTTACTTGTGCTGCTCCTCTGAACTGGAGCCTCTATCGTCTCAGACTTCCTAGCCTGTTGCTTCTGCAGCATTGTTAGGGTTTTTTCTGAGGAGGGTTCATCTGTAACACTGGGGAAGTTTCCATTCTGACATTTAGTCCTTTACCAAATGATAACAAAGGAAACATCCTGAATGTAAAAGGATAAAAGCCTGTATAGATCTGGCAACCTCTTTCCTGCCAGTTCCGAAGCGGTGGCTGGTGGAGAATACACACTGGACAGCTAGAGAGACACAGAGAGACAGAGAGAGCACACACACCTTCCCTTGCTGGGCCACCATCCCTCAGGTTTTTCAGTCAGATGTGCTAATATTAAGCTTCAGATTCTGATACGCTTGATCACATTGGGTTGTTTCTTACTCCACCATTAATCCAGTTGATTTATCACTATGAACTAAGTTATTACACATGTATGGAACTCTATCTCTAGTGTAAGTTTTAGAACTTCTGCTGGTGACAATATAAATGTCCCCAAACACCGGGCTACTTGTTTGTAAGGGAAGCGTTGTTTCTAGCAAGTGACAAACCTGTATGACAAATCCCTACCGGAAAATGATTTACATATTGGAAAACAAAAAAGCAGCACATGCTGAAGAATTCACCTGCAACTTTAGCTTCTGAATCTGGGATATCCCTGGTGGTCAACTGTGAAGTTATTTATAAATCCACCTCAGATGACAAAGCCTTTGCTGCATGAATGCAATAAACAAACCAAAAGGAAATGCAGCAGGGAAAGAGTAAACTAAGATTTACACTTTCCCCAGCTTGCTGCCAGTTATCAAAAGCCCTTCTCTAACTGCTTTTTGGAGATTGCTACATCTACATTTAACATGCATCCAGCTAAATTTGGAGGGCAATCATTTGTTTTCACCCTTGATGTTAGTGATGCTAGAAACTTTCTGGAAACTCAGTTTAAGGGGAGGAATCTCTCGGGTGAAACAGGTGTGGAGGATGAATCATTTCACTTGACAACTCGGAGCCCTGTAACCCTGTCTGGGAAAGTTGGAGCCAGACAAGGAAGAACACGATTCTAAATTGCTGAGTTGTGTTCATTGCTGGTTATGTTGTTGTCTCTTAAAACTTCCCTGCCAAACAAGTCATGCAATGAAGAAGTGTCTCTTTTTGCTCGTGGATAGCATATATACAGCAGTTAAACTTAGAGGAGCTTTAGAGCAGCACAGCTCCCATCCCCTACTATAAGGAGGCCATCAGAAGGCTCAGGGGATGAATGATAATAGGTCCATGACTGCTCTCATCTGGAGTGAGCTAAGGATGTTAAGGACCAGTCAACTAGTCGACTATCCGATAAGCAAATGCTTATCAGATAGTCGAATCAACTAGTCGATCCGTCTCCTTGCTGCCTCTATCAAATAGAGGCAGCAGGGGGCGGGGGAAGAGAGGGTACTTCAAAGCGGCAGCACCGCATGCAGCCTGTACCTGGGATCTGTGCAGCGCTGCCACTTTGAAATGCCGTTGCAGCGTTTCAAAGGGACAGCGCCACAAAGCTGATCCCGGGCTCTGAGTGGCATTTCAAAGTGGAAGCACCCTCATGGAGCCTGGGGTCAGTGGGGAACTCTGAATCCCCTGCTGACCCCGGGCTCCATGAGGGTGCTTCTGCTTTGAAGTGCACAAGAGCCCCTGCTGGGGACTATTGTACATTTCAATGATGGCACACCCCGTGCAGCCCAGGGCCAGTGGGAAGTCCCTCAGTCATGACCAGCCTCCTGCTGAGTCAACAGCAGCTTTCCTCAGGGGCTCCTGTGCATTTCTAAGGGTTAGCGCCCTTGTGGAGCCAGGAGTCAGCGGGATTTCCCACTGGCCCCAGGCTGCATGCAGAGCTCCACATTCCTTCTTTCCCCCATGGAGGCTCTTGTACATTTCAAAGGAGGAATGTAGAAATGCCTAGAGACTAGTTGAGTAGTCAATGGAAATTCCATCGACTACTCAACTAGTAAATGACTCATTAGCTAACATCCTTTGAGTGAGCCTTCCTTTCTTCTCCCCTGCTTGAGTAAAAGCGATCCTTCATAACTCCTTTTTCTTGTTGGTATTGGTATGGCGCCTCCTCCTCTTTCAAGCTTAATTTAACCACTGTATGCATATATGGTATGGATAGGAGGAGTGCTGGCCAGCACTCAGTGACTAAAGGGCTACATTCAGGTAGCTAGCAAAGGTGTTGGCAGGAGGCCAGAAGAACCAATGGGATACAGGGCTGAAATTTAAATTGTATATAGATACCTGGTCTGCTCTTCCTCTGTGTCGTCTAAGCTAAGAGCTGTAGAGAGCAGCTGCAGTAATCAGAATTACCATGCCTATAGAAATATTGGACAGGGGAATGAACTGGGCCTTGAAGTACAGATCAGCACAAATCATGACTAGGGAGAAAAGGTATATTCAGTTGCGATCAGGGTATTTGTCTTTATTTTGGTTGTTTGGTTAAACTTCTCTTTGTGAATTTATGCCTTCCCTCCCCCATTCATTATCTAAGAGTATACCCAGAGATGTTCTCTGTGTTATAATTTGTTTCACTCAGTTGCTCTGTAATACCTAGCAATTAGTATGTTTCATCAAGTATATCTTTTTTGTTTTCTTAATAAATTCACCTTTTTTAAGGCAAAATGATTTGATTCTTGTGTCCTGGAAAGAAACAAGAGGTTTGTCTCTGTGTGTGTGCGTGTGTGTGTGTGTGTGTGCGTGTGCACGTGCGCGCACGCCTCTGTCTAAGAGGTCAGCTACCAGAGACTGTAGTTGTTTTTGCTTTTCTTTTTTCAAGCTCTTTTGTGGTAAAAGAGTTTGGGATACACCTGGGGAAGGAATTCAAGTGTCCCTTCCTGGGTTTTTTTAGGGTAAATCACTTGATGGTGGCAGCTTTTGTTTTTCTCAGAGCCTGTGCATCTGTGACTCTGGGAAGTTTTTGTAAACAGAGCCTAAAGAGGCAAAGTATTTAAGGTCTCTTGTGGGCCTCCATTTTCTGCATTCAGAGTGGGGAACAGCCCGGACAGTATACAATGCAAGATTGTGTGGATGCACAAGAATCAGGCTTCCTTTGTACCCCTACATTGGGTCTGAGTATAATCACAGTCCTGAGATTCCCCTGAACAAAGGTAGTGCTGCTACTGGCTCTAGTTGACTTAGGAGGTGAGAAAGATGCAGGATCATGGCCCTACCCATCTGTATATGCCAGCTGTAGTGGGATGTACCCAATGAAGGCGGCGGGCAGGACAGCCACACTCTAACTTTGTTATACTTCTAACCAGCATGGAACAATGCCTAGGTGGCACAATCCAGAGTACTGTATACAACAGTGGTTCTCAAACTTTTTGACCAGAGGTGCACCCCACTCAACACAGACCTTCCCGCGGACCACAAGCCAACCCTCCACGACGACAAAATGGGTGCAGGGTCTGGCTGGGAAGCAGGGTGCAGGAGCAGGCTGAGGCTGGGGGGTCTGGGAGGAAGGTGCGGGAGCAGGGTGGAGGTGTGGAATCTGGGCATAAGTGTGGAGGGATGATTACCCCTCTGCCCCCCATCATTCCCAAGCACTCTCCCCTCTTGCTCCCATTGCCCATGATTCTGGCTAATGGTAGCAACAGGAAAAGCCTCCAGGCAAGCGGTTTCCTCCACCGTCATTCCCCCAGCCAGGGGGAGGAGGAGCAGCAGCCTCCTTCCCCCATAAGCCAGATCCAGCCCATAAGAAGCTCACCACCCTCCTCCCCCCACAGCAGGAAGCTAGTGCTCCAACCTCATGGGGGAGGGGATGTGGGACTGAAGTGCCAGCACAGCCTGCCCCCTCTCTGCTGTGGGAGGCAAACCCCAAGCCCCAGGATGGTTGCTGCACACTTGCAGATGGACCACACTTTGAGGACCACTGGCATACAATATGAATATTTGGAGGGGGATGTGGGGTGGTGTGTGTGGGGGGAGGGGGGGGGGTGAGTGCTAGCCTATAAGGGTGTTTAGAACTTTTTAAAGCATTTCTTTTCAATTTTGGGCAAAAGCAGCTGAAAGTGTGGCCCCTGTACCAGAGTTTGTCAGAATGCTTTATTTTTCACTCGGCCTCGTTTGGGAGCTACATCCCTGCATATTTTGCAGCAGAGCAGTTACTTTTTTGATCAATTGCTTGCATGGCAAAGGATTTTCATTCAAGTGAACTCTAGCAGGCCTGAAGTTTTCTTGGCCCAACCCAGATGTTTGCTGAGGAATGCTTTGTCTCAGAGGACTCAGTTTGATAATAGTAGAGTCATCTTAGCTTCAGCAACAGTAACCGTGAGTCTTACGCTCTATTTAAAGCTATCATTTGAGCTACACTTAACAGGCCAGATTCACCCTCCCAGACACAGGGCTTGCAAATTTTGCTCCTGCCCTTTCCCCTCAGGCACCCATGGAGCCAGTGCAGTAGAGAAGAGATTCATTCCAGGTGAGAGCCGATCATAGAGCTATTACTGCTCTCTCCCTGGGTCTTCTGATGGGGGAAGAGAGATGTAAGTTCTAGCTTGGAGTCTTTAGGGGCCCTTCCCGTGGAGGCTGCTAGGGAGTGCACGGAGTGAGAGCATCTCCCAGCTCGCCTAGTTTTCACCAGTCCTCTTCCAGCCCTAATCCATTTTCATGCTATGCAAACCTTCTAGCAGTGCTAGTATTGTGGGCAGTTTGTCCCAATGGGCTTCTGCTCCAGGTGCCTTTTCTGTCACTGAGAGCCCAGAGCGTGGTTACCTCTGGCGTGGAGCCATGCAACCCCTGGAGCGCATCTGGCTGTTTCTGTTAACAAGCCATCGCTTTATCCCCCTCAAAACATTGCCAGCTTGAGCCGCAGTCTAAACGGGAAAGATGTGAAATGTTTTGTGAGGCGTTCATCCTTTCAAGGACAGATTACTGCCACCCCCAGCTGGCTCTTCCACACATGTCCCTGACAAGTTGCTGAGACTGTCTCATGCTGCTGCGGTGCAGTTCCTGGCTGCTGGCGATTACTCCACTGGGTGTGTGACCGCAGGAGAGAAATGAACACGTGGTGCAGGAGAAGTGGATATGTGATATGGGCTGCAGTGCAGCTGTAACACCAGATCGCCCGCCTCTATTTGCTGGCAGGGAGGGTGAGGACTAAAGCATGTGATGATGGAATGCAGAATTAGCAGGCATATAAGCTACATGGTCAAATTCAGGCTGGCTTTGGAGCTGTCACTGGAAATGTCATGGTCTTTTGGAGACAGATCCTGGCCCTCTGTTGCTACTGCTTTGGGCTTGACTTAGCTGGCAACCCAAGTGTTCCTTAACATAGGGGAAATCCCTAGATGAGCTGATTTAAAGCCACCTTCTCCTGGCCTCCAATATACAGGATATTTCAGAAGAGGCTACAGACTGGTGATTTCCAGGTACTGAAATAGATTCTAAGTGGCATTACACTAAACTAAAGTGTCTCTGAGGTTGCTCTTACTCATGTTGGGGGGCCAAATTGGTTCTAGAATTTGGAGGTAAACAAATCTCACAAACCGCAGCCTTTACTCCAAAACTCCTTGTGTCCTGCACCAAACAGAGCTCTGCCAAACCAGAAGACTGAGACATGTGTGTTTAAAATATCCACTTTAACCTTACAATAACAAAAGATTTTTGCTTTAAGTTTTTCGGGGGGAGTGTTTTTGTCTCTCAGATTTTCATGTGATTAGAAAAAAAAACCCAACCCAACCCTGCCTGGATCTCTTATTCAGATCACATGCAGGCTTATTGCCTGTTGCCACGTGGCATGCATTCCGAGAAGCTTGGAAGTCACATGAAGGGAGTGTGGATAGTGAATAGAGGTCAGCGATGACATATAAAGGGGAGGGGGAGTTGTCAACATGAACAAATTGCACGCATTTTCCCCTCTGAAAACATTCCCAAAATATATGCATAGGGTAAGAGCTAGAGAGAAGAAAGCAAACTATCCAGCACACTTTGTTTCTAATATCTGGCTTTAAAAGCAGATCCAGACGTTGGCCAAAGAAAGTATATAAATTCTGGGTGCTATTCAGTGGGAGGTAGGAATCCCTTTTGGATTCATAACTCAAACTGAAAACCATCACTCATGCAGGCTACTCCATTTTTTAAAAAACATTCTTTCCATCTCTATTTTCCAAAAAAATATTAATAAAAGCTCTATCCCAGACCATTTTGTATTTACACACCAGATCCATATGGATGGATTTGAAGCAGAAGTGGAACTAGTGAGGAACTGTTACGCAGCTCCAGAGCTAAGCAGCAGCATATGATCTTGGGCTATCTTGATTTGGGCCATAGCTTTGCTAGCCTGTCCTTATGAATTTGTGTAAGTAAATTTAAAATAGCCTGTTCTGTTTATTTTGGAAAATAGAGTTGAAAAGAATTAATTTGCACTAAAAAGGAGGGCATTCTGGGAACTATTGTTTTCATCAGATAAAGTTTTTCTTGGCTGAATTCAAGTAACACAATAAGCTTGGTCACAACACTTAGAATCACCTCACACCATAGCCACTGTATTTATTTAATTAAAATTGCTACTTTATAGGATATTCATTAAAGTTAGCAACACGTAAAACCACCACCCATTGCCAGAGACAACAGACACTTATGGGAATTTGGTCAGATGCTGTGAGTGATATTTTGGCACAGATGTAAGAGAGTTCTCTTTTAGTTATCCTCAAGCTTTGACATTTTCATGGGCAATTTTATTTATTCTTTTAAATTCTCATTCTTGTTGATCTCACTGATACAGGAAATCAATACAAGACAGAAAGTTTTCAAAGATTTGAGGTGTTAATTGCAGGTTTTTAAAATTGTATCCTAAGTAAAGATAAGTGGTGGGCCAACAGGAATTTGTAGGAAACACAGACAAAACCTGGAGAAGTTTCTCAGCACAGTTCTGTAGAATATAAATTTAACAGAATACTCAGTGATATTAGAATATTCCCCTTTGTACAGTAAACTGTTTTGCAGCCACAATTATAATAGATGCAAAAATGGAATGATCAGGGATGAAGTCCTGATCCCATTATAAAACAATGACAAAATTCCCATTCATGGCAGTAGGGCCAAGATTACCCTATAAAGTCAGATCCTCATCTGGCTTTGATTTTGATGGAGCTATGACAATTTACTCCAGCTGAGTATCTTTCCCCTATTGTTAGCTACAGTGATGGTACAGATAGCACATTCATTGTTGTAGTGTGTACAGCTAGCAATAGATAGACATATATGGAATATTTTAGTACTCTGTGTCACAAATACATTGGCATGAATGTGTATAGCTAACTTTTGCTCATAGGGGGAAGGAGTGTCTGGCATTTATCTAATAATTCCTAGGTTAATTTGCTTCATTTACAAGAAAAAAGACAATTTTTCTAACTGTCAGACCTGCAAAGTCAATTTTGAATTTGAAAGTGAAGCTGCTAGTTCTCTCACATGAATCATAGAATCATAGGGCTGGAAGAGACCTCAGGAGGTCTTCAAGTCCAGCCTCCTGCCCAAAGCAGGACCAATCCCAACTAAATCAACCCAGCCAAGATTTTGTCAAGCTGAAACTTAAAAAACCTCTGAATTATATGTAGTCATAAGAGAGAGTCATCAAGAGAAATGCAGAACCAAATTTTGACCTCTTTACTCCTACTGGTGAGCAGTTACTCCCATTGTCCCATTAACTTCAATAAGATTGCTTGTGAGCTGCTGACCACTGGGAACATAGAGTTCACAATCTGGCCTTAAGACAACAATTTTGTCTATGATGCTTGAAGCAGTATGAACATAGTTTTTTCTCTCACAGAGGTGTTGCTTCTGCTGGGCTGATAGGAATATGTACTTTTCAGAATAGAACAGTACTTTGAAATCAATTCAGCAAACACAATTTCCTTTTAGAACACGTCAGGCTAGCCCAGTAACTAGAAAAGATTAAAAACTCTGTTTTTTCAAGATACAACAATTTCTACAGAACGTCCAGGTGGATTTCTAGTCTATTATCCCCACACTCTCCAGTCACTTCATAACACATGTAGCATCCTCACCTTCAGTTTACACGTTTAAAAACAATTTCTTGGTAATTCCTTTGCGAAGCAACATTTGTACAAATGGAAAATGGGCTGAGTCAAAGGTCTGCTCTTCAGATTTACTGCACTGCATTACTGCATCCCAACACAGTATATCTCGAGGCAAAATAATGCATGGAGATATAAACAATAAAATCACAAAGCTGGCACATCTGGGAATATCATATTATAGAGGGCACATTCTAATTAGACATGATGAAGAAAGCAGACAGCAAACTGAGACAAAGATGATGATGGTGAGACAGAGCATATAATGTAAGTGATACAGTGAGAGAAACAGGGAAATGGACAAAACCATATATAGAAAAAGAAATACGGACAGTACCACACAGTTCATATTTGTTACATCCCCACAGAAACTTACATTCAAGAGAAAACACTTTCGCCCCTCAGATATATAAAAATACGCCTCTTTTAGATACAAATAAACATCATATTAGGCACCTTGAGATATTAGGATATTGCATATCAGGAAAATATATAACATTACATTTCATTGACAGCTGCTTCAGTAGTGGGTGAAGTCTTTCAATAACAAGCTACCATGGAAAACATAGATAACTGCAGCATTTGGAGATGCAATCCTCCAGTCATTTGGAGCCTGATCCAAAGCCTATTGAAATAACTGGAATAAGACTCCCGCTGACTTCAGTGTGCTTTGTATCAGGCCCTTGGCATATTATAAACATGAACAATACTGTGTATTCTCTCTCTAATGGTAATGGCTTTTTCTCTGCCAGGTAGCCATGTTGAAATTTCTGAGATTGTTTGCATAAGCAAGGAAGTTTCTGTTAGTCACACTGACTGCATTCAAAAGAACAATGTTGGTTGCAAAGATGTGCTAGTGTTACAGGTAATAGCAATATTTGTAAGCACCTTTTCCTCTCTTCTGTGCTTACTTGTTTTGACTTAACTGATCCTTGTATCTGCGACAAGTGTTTTGAAAATTATTTGTGGAGCCACCTGTGTTTGCTTCTTTGCTTATTCACCAACGGTGAAGTGAACAGGTGGCATTCAGGACCAAGATCTATTTCCTTGTTCAAATATAGAGCAAGCTGTAAGTTACTATGGGTCGTGGGGGCCAACAGCTTCCGTGCCCCTCCCTGCCCGGTAAGGTGTGGGAGGACTGACTCCAGGCCCTCACAAAGGGCGGATCCTTAGGCAGAAGGGGCAGGGCTGGGAGCAGCTGCCCTCAGCACCACCCAGACCACAGCATTGGGGCCTTCCTTGCCCCCCAGCCCCCTGGCAGCGATTTAAAGGGCCCAGGGCTCCAGAAACCACTGATGCCATAGTAGCAGCAGTTGTGGCAGTGGCTAGAAGTCCCCCGGGCCACGGGAAAATTGCCCCCATTACTCCCCATCAGTGGGCCCACTATGGGTTGTATGAAGATTGTGTCACTACAGCCCAGATCCCAAAGATATATAGATACCTGACTCCCATTAATATCAATGGAACGTAGGTAAAACCTTAAGAATGGCTATGCTGGGTCAGACCAATGGGCGAGCTAGCTCAGTATCAAGTAGTTCAGCCTTCCATCCAGTCAGGTTTCTGGCAGCTGGAGCTTTAGAGATACCCAGAGCATGGAGTTGTGTCACTGACCATTGATGGACCTATCCTTCCGGAGCTTAACTGATTTGGTTTTTTTTAGATACGGCTATACGTGTGGACCCCACAACATCTTCTGGCAACAGGCTCCACAGTTTGACTGTGTGGTATATGAAGAAGTATGTCCTATGATTCTTTTAAGCCTGCCACCTATTAGGTTCATTGGATGGCCCCTGGTTCTTGTGTTATGGGAAGGGGTATATTACACTTCCCTGTTTATCTTCTCTACACCATTCATTTTTTTATAGCTTTCTGTCCTATTCTCTCCTTAACAGTCTCTGTTCAAGATAAATAGCCATAGTCTTTCAAATCTCTCTTCACATGGTCGTTGTTCTATACCCATTATCATTTTTGTTGCCCTTTCCACATTTTTTCGAATTCTAATGTATCATTTTTTGAAACGAGGTGACCAGCACTATTCAAAATGTGGGAATGCCAAGGGTTTATATAGTGGCGTAATGATATTTCTGTTTTATTTTCTATTCCTTTCCTAATGATTCCCAACATGTTGTTAGCTTTTCAGGCTGCCACTGGACATTGAGATGAAGTTGCCAGAGAATTACAGGCAGTCCCCGAGTTACGTGGATCCGACTTATGTCGGATCCGCAGTTACAAACGGGGCTTTTCTCGCCCCGGAGGACGGGAGCGGCAGGACGCCCAGATGCGCCGCGGTCCGCCGCCCCCGTCCTCCGGGGCGAGAAAAGCTGCTCCCCGTCTCCCTGGTCTGCAGGGAGATGGGGAGCAAAGCCTTGGAGCACGCCCACAGCGGGACAGCCCGGGCACGCTTGAGCTGTCCCCCTGCGGGCATGCTCCGCGGCTTTGCTCCCCGTCTCCCGACCAGCAGACCAGGGAGACGGGGAGCAAAGCCTTGGAGCACACCCACAGCGGGACAGCCCAGGCGCGCTTGGGCTGTCCCGCTGCCTGCGTGCTCTGCGGCTTTGCTCCGCGTCTCCCAAGTCAGCAGACCAGGGAGATGGAGCAAAGCCGTGGAGGACTTGGGCGGTCCCGCCACCCCCGTCTCCCTGGTCTGCTGGGGGGCGGGGGGTGCAGCTAGTGCCCCCCCCCAGCAGACCAGGTTTTTCTTGCCTACCCCTGGGGTAGAGCAGCTGGGGGCTGCCGGGTTGGTCCCGCAGCGCCGCTCCGGACCAACCCGGCAGCACCCGAGCTGCTCTGCCCCAGGCATCCTGATTCAGCCGCTGCTGGTCAGTTTCAGCAGTGGCTGAATCAGGACACCTGGGGCAGAGCAGCTGGGGTGCTGCTGGGTTGCTCCAGTAGCACCGAGGAGCCCCGCTACTGGAGCAACCCAGCAGCACCCCAGCTGCTCTGCCCCAGGCGTCCCCAAGTCAGCCGCTGCTGAAACTGACCAGCGGCTGACTACAGGAAGCCCGAGGCAGAGTTGCTCTGCCCCAGGCTTCCTGGAATCAGCCGCTGATCAGTTTCAGCAGCAGCTGACTTGGGGACACCTGGGTTTCTTACGTTGAATCTGTATGTAAGTCATAACTGGCGTCCAGCTTCAGCCACGGTTGAAACTGATGAGTTTCAGCAGCGGCTGACGCCAGTTCCGACTTACATACGGATTCAACTTAAGAACAAACCTACAGTCCCTATCTTGTACATAACCTGGGGACTGCCTGTATTCACAATGATGCCAAGATCGCTTTCTCAAGGGGTAAGAGTTAACTTATACCCCAGAATTTTTGTACATATAATTGAGATTATGTTTTTTAATGTGTATTATTTTGCATTTATCAACACTGAAGTTGATCTGCCATTTTGTTATCCAGTCATCCAGTTTTGTGAGATCCCTTTGTAATGCTTCACAGTCTGATGTGGACTTAACTATCTTGAGTAGTTTTGTATTGTTTGAAAATTTTATCACCTCAGTGTTTACCCATTTTTCCTGATAATCCATGAATATGTTGAATAGTATTGGTCTCAATATAGATCCTGGGAGAATATCCAATATTTACCTTTATGAACTGTGAAAACCGACCATGTATTCCTACTTTTTGTTTTCTACCAGTTAACCAGATAATGATCCATTAAAATATTTTCCCTCTTATTCCATGACTGGTTCCTTTCTTTAAGAGCCATTGGTGAGGAACTTTGTCAAAGGCTTTCTGAAAGTCCAAATACACTATATTAGCTATATCTATCTTGTCCACACATTTGCTGAAACCAGTCAAAAATTCTCATAGATTGGTGAGGTATGATTTCCATTTAAAAAAGCTATTTTCCAATTTGCCTGGTACTGAAGTTAGGCTTGCGGGCATATACTTGCCAGGATTGCCTGTTGAGTATTTGTTAACAATAGACATTACATTAGCTATCTTCCAGTCACATACAGAGGCTGATTGAAGATTACACCACCAAGTTAGTGGGTAAATACCATCTGGTTCTGATGCCTTGTTACTTTTCAATTTATCACTTTTCCCCTCAAACCACTTCAATTGATTCCTCAGTCTGGGGCAGTTCCTGAGATTTGTCACTAAAAGGAATGGCTCTGGTGTGGGAATGTCCCCCCAGTGAAAGAGTACATTTAGCTTCTTCCCAATGGCCTGGTTTCTCTTCAGTGCTTCCTTTGCACCTTGATTGTTCTGCTTGGTTGGCAGGCATGCTGCTTCTGATATACTTACAAAATATTTTGTTTCTAGCTGTGTCTTTTGCTGATTGCTTGCAAATTCTTTTTTGGCCTGACTATTTAAACTTTTGTTCTTTATTTGCCAGAGTTTATGCTCCTTTCTATTTTCCTCATTAGGATTTGTCTTTCAGTTTTTAAAGGCTGCCTTTGTGTCTCTAACCTCATCTTTTATTCTGTTGCTTAGCTAGAGTGGCATTTTTTTGGTCCTCTGATTGTTTTTTTTATATATAATTAGTTTAAGCTTTTGTTATGGTGTTTTTAAATGGTTTCCATGCAGCTTGAAGGGATTTAACTTCTGTGGCTGTTCCTTTTAATTTCCATTTACTTATTTTTGCGTAGTTCCCATTTTGGGAAGTTAAATGCTACTGTGGTGGGTTTCTTTGCTATTGCTCCCCCTACAAGGATGTTAAATTTGATTACATTATGGTTATTATTACTGAGTGGTTCAGCTATGTTCATCTCTTGGGCAGATCTTGTGCTTCACTTAGGACTGAATCAAGAATTGCCTCTCCCCTTGTGAGTTCCAGGACTAGCTGCTCCAAGAAGCAGTTGTTAATGGTGTCTAGAAATTTTTTTTCTGAAGCTTGATCCGAGGTGGCAGGTACCCGTTCAATGTGGGGGTTGCTGACATCCACCATTATTATTGGATTTTCTGTTTTTGTAGCTGTACCTTAGTAATTCACAAGCACTGTAACTATCCTGTCAGGTAGTTGGTAGTATATTCCTATTGCTGTGCTCTGATTCTTCATTAATTTTTACCCATAGATTCTATGGTACCAGTTGGATTAAGATTTTTTATTATATTTGACTCTATGCTTTCTTTCATATACAGTATTCCCCATGGCTGTGTCTAGACTGGCAAGTTTTTCTGCAAAATCATCTGCTTTTGCGGAAAAACTTGCCAGCTGTCTACACTGGCCACTTGAATTTCCGCAAAAGCACTGACGATCTCATGTAAGATTGTCAGTGCTTTTGCAGAAATACTATGCTGCTCCCATTAGGGCAAAAGTCTTTTTCCGAAAAACTTTGGCGCAAAAGGGCCAGTGTAGACAGCAGAGATTTGTTTTCCGTAAAAAAGCCCCAATCGCGAAAATGGCGACCGGGGCTTTTTTGTGGAAAAGCGCGTCTAGATTGGCCACAGACTCTTTTCCGCAAAAAGTGCTTTTGCAGAAAAGCATCCGGCCAATCTAGACGTGCTTTTCCGAAAATGCTTTTAACGGAAAACTTTTCCGTTAAAAGCATTTCCGGAAAATCATGCCAGTGTAGACATAGCCCATCAGTTTGAGCTACTTTGTCATTCTTATATATTTGTATCCTAGTAGTACCCTGCCTCATTTATTTTCATCTTTTCACCACAATTCTGTGATGCCTTTTATATCAATCTCCTCATTTAATCCCAGGCATTCAAGATCACTCACCTTTTTTACTATTTAGATTTCTAGCAGTGCATACAAGCATCTATACAATTTGTCAATATTCAGTTGTCTGCCTTCACGTGGGGTAATTGAATCGGAATCTTTTTCCTCTGACAGTTTCTCTTCTGCTCCTTCCTGTATTTTTCATATTCTACACTCTCCTCTTTATTAGGATATTGAGAATCTGCTTTGATAAATCCTCCCTAAGGGGTAGGGAGGTCTGTCTGAACCCTGTGCTCCTCTACAGCTGTCAGCAATTCCCCAGCCATTAATTAAAAAACTTCGCAACAAACTTTTAAATTTTACATGCCAGCAGCCTGGTTCGGATTTGGTTGAGGTGGAACCCATCTTCCTGTATTTGCTCCACTTTTCCTAAATGGTTCCGCAGCTTCTAATACATTTAAAGCCCTCCTCTAAACATCATTTTCTCATCCATATATTGAGACCCTTCAGCTTTGACTATCTAATTTGCCCTGCATGTAGAACTGGAACATTTCAGGGAATGCTACCATGGAGCTCCTGGACTTTAATTTTGTATCTAGTAGTCAAACTTTGGCTTTCAGGGCCTTTCTCCTCCTTTTCCCTATATTATTGGTACCTACATGTATCACAGCACCAGTTCTTCTCGAATACTTTTAGCTGTCTCAAGAGGACTACAGTCTACACACCCAATAGACAATTCACACAGTTCTTTCAGAATAAACTTAAAAACCAACAAATGGTCCGGTAGCACTTTATAGACTAAGAAAACATGTAGATGGTATCATGAGCTTTTGTAGGCACAGCTCACTTCTTCAGATGCCCACGAAAGCTCATGATACCATCTACAGTCTATAAAGTGCTACCAGACCATTTGTTGTTTTTTAAGTTTTTCAGCTCCCCTAAAGCTTCTGGACAGTTCTTTAAGTTATCACAAACTCAGCTTTCTATATTCCTAATAATCCCCCATTACTAATGCTATTATTATTGCCTATCATTTCCTAATAATGGTAGTTCCTTAGAGGCTACCATGATGTCATCTGGAATGAGGGCTCCAGCGATAGGATTGTTTCTCTCTCCTTCAGCTTGATTTTCTTCTTCATCCAGACTTTCAGCCTCTTCAACAACACAAAGGCTGCCAGAATGGGATGGGACCGCTCTGCTATGTCCTGGACAGTCTCATCTACGTAGCACTGGCTCCCTTAGCTCCACCAGTTCAGCCACACTAGTCTCAAGAGCCTCAGTCTCTGAGGGACATGAGATGCTTCCACCAAATGCACACACATATCACCTGCTCACAAGACAGAGTACACCCAAGATAGGTAATCAGAAACGCTGCCTTCAGTGCAATGAACTGGATAGCTCCCACTATGCTGTTGGACTTCTGCCTTATTATTTTGATTCTTGCAGGGTTCTTTTTGTTTATTCTTTTGGGGGGAAGGGGCTATTGGCCTAAGTTTAGAGAACATTGGTTAGGTGTAGCTAACTCTCACCCTCCCTCTCTAAACTCTCTTCCAAAACTGCCTTGTTTGCTGCAGCTGTCAGGCAGGATCCAACCAATAGTCAAACAGACAACAGGCATACTCTACGGTTCCTCCTTCACCCAGACAGCACCTTTGCAAAACTGCTCTGTTTGCCTAGGAGCTGGCTTTTTAAACCCATTCCCGCTGCATTAGATCTGCTCCCTTGCCAAGGGATCCTGAAGAGATTAAGGTTCAAAGCATAAAGGGCTAGAGCCTCTTCAGGAAACTGTCAGCCTGGCTTAGTAGGCAGTCTAGGGCTTTATAAATGAGTGAGTTAGTGACCAGGGGCTGTTAACAGGGAGTTTGGAGAGGGAGTAAGGAAGGGAAGTGAGAATGGGTAAGATACAGTCACCATTCCTTAACATCTTTTCACTACACTCCTTCCCTTCAAGGAGGCATTTAATAACATCTGAGGAATCTCTCAGAAGCAAGGCAGGTATGGATGATGATAGGTCTGCTGTTATTGCCTGGACAGCATGTGCCATGTTTGTCTTCCTCCCAGAAGAAAGAAGGGATTTCATCTGCACTAAATGCAAGCTGGTCACCATTTTGGAGGAAAAAATTAGAGGACTGGAGAACCAAGTATCGACCCTATTGTCTATCAGAGAGGATGAAGACTTCCTCAATGAAAGGCAGCGTTTAATCCTGCAGGCACAGCAGGCTGAAGAGCCAGTCAGGGCAGTACAGGATAAGGAAGAAAACTGACAGCATGTAACCTCTAGAAGGAGAAGAAGGCCAACTCAGGTATCCTCCATTCCTGTAGAGCAGTGGTCCCCAAACTTTAGAGGCTCCTGGGCGCCCGGGAGTGGGGCCACTCATGCGCCGGGCGCCCGGGGGCGGAGCCACATGTCCGGGGGCACGCCAGGGGACAGGGATGCCCTTGTACCCGGTGCCAGCGCCGGCATATGCCCCAGGACCGGGGCTGAGGCCGCCCAAGCACCTTGTGCCGTGGGCCCGGGGCCAGCGCCACTCTTCAAAGTAGGAATAAGATCCTCTGTAAAAGGGCTTTTTTTCCGGAGGATCGGGGCCATTGTAGACGCTCTTTTCCGGCTTTTCTAAAAGCCGGAAAAAAGCGGCGGACATTTTTATTTAAATGCCGTGGGGGATATTTAAATCCCCCACGGATTTCCCTATTACGACCTCTGAAATTAACATGCCCCTTCCGGAAAAGGGGCCAATGTAGACGAGCCCCCTGTGTTCTTTTGATTTTTTTTCAAAAGAACGTGATTGCAGTGTGGATGTAAGTGAAGTTTTTTCGGAAAAACATCTGTCTTTCCGAAAAAAACTCTGTAGTTTTACCTCAGTCCCAGGAAGGCCTCAGAGCTGGTTCAAGGGTGACTCTTCCCCTGAGAGATCAGGAGATGGAGCAGCTGATAAAGTCATCCACAAAGGGAGAAGAAAGTTGATCATACATATAAAAAATAAAAACCGGCGCTGTGCCACTCTTCATGTGTGGCAGAAGGAGGTAGAATGAAAGTGAAATCTAATACTTTGATACATTAAGAGAAGTCATTTTAAGTTGGTGCTAAGTTGAGGCAAAAACTAGTTTCCCAATTTTAGAATTATCTTTGACAAAATGCAGCCAAATTCCCACTAGCTTCAATGGGAATAGAAGGTTGGCCCACCATCATTATATAGTTATAAAGAAACTAAATTTATTTTAGCACTAGATATGACAACCTTCTGTTTGTGATGGCTCTCCATAGAAGAGATTCCCGTAATAATAAGAGCTGACTTTGATATTTCCATTCTAGCAAAAATACTAGACACAGTCTACATAGTTCAAATTGTGCTTAAGTCATTAAAAAAAAACAGGATACCACACCCAGTTCATAAACCAAAGATTCTTAACAAGCTACTCTTTTAGGAGCTCAGAATGATTTTTACTGTGAATACTACTTGCTAGAAAGCAGTCTTGAGAGTTGTTTTTACTGTTGCAAAGCTGCACAATATTTTGAGAGGTTGAATAAAGTGACTTGTGGGAATCATTTGAACATATTTTTATTGCTGTTGCTATTGAGATGTTGCTATACATAAAGAATGATAGAAAATGTATATCTATGTATTTCTAAATTTAGTTAAGGAAGTTTTATTAAGACTACACCAGGTCAAACACATAGAGTACTGTACTTTTCACTGTAGCTTTCTCACTGAAATGATGGTGCTGAGATGCTGAATGGCAGCAGTATGCAAAACTTTACACAGCCAATAGAAACCACAGTGTCTAATATCATTTCATAGAGTTCCTATTTAGTGTTTTATAAATATTCAGCCTGTTGGCAAATTAGCCTAGCATGATGAGCTGGTAAAGAGTTACTTGAAAAGGTAAATAGACATTAAAGCACTTGAAAAAGTGAGCCTTGTAAATAGTACTTACACAACTACTTCCTGAAACGATGTCACTTGGACTTCTCTAGAGCTTTCTCCTGTTTTTTGGGGGGTTTTTTTGGTGTGCTCTTAAAGTTCTCATGCATTTCCCTAGCCAAAGCATAGCTTTAAGCCATTTTAGTACTGCAATTTGAGGGCTGCCATAACATTAAATTACACCCACTTAAATAATTACATCTCTTGAGCTACAAATGATAAAATAAACATATCAGGTTTAGTGCACACACTTTGCATGCATTCAGACAGCAGTTTACACATAACAACTTTCCCAAAGTTGGGGGAGGAAAACCATTTTGGAAATCTTTACCATTCTGCTAATATAGTTTATAGTGGGAAACAATAGCTCAAACAAGCCAAAAGTTTTGGTGGAAAAATAAACTAAATCAAATGGGAATAAGCTACAACGAAAAGGACAAATTTCAGTCAACATACCCTTTATTTTCATTCATAACCTCAATTAAATGTTCAAGGGCATCTGCTTGTTAAATGATGCCATCAGTTGACTTCATAGAGTTTTCTATACATATTTGCCCTTTCAGGACACACACGTGTTTGTCTCTCATGCAACTTTGTGTTTGGGATCATCATTCATTTTACTGAAATATGACTGATACTGAAAAAGCTGTGTTGGTGCGGGGAAGCAGATGGATAATTGTATGCCTGGCTGAAGCTAAAAGATTTTTGGTATGTCTGGGGTGGTTGATGGAGCTGTAGCTGTAAAGTGCACGGATCTATGGGTTTCTTGTATATTGTCATTTGTATGGTTTTATTGCTGAAGATGATCCTGGTGTCCAGGAATTTGATGCTGATTTGGGAGTGTGCTAGAGAGACTTTGATGGGTGGTTGGCTGTAGTGGGCATCTATAACAAGGTTTAGGCCCTCTGTCCACAAAATGAACATAGTATCTCAGGCATAGTGGTGGTTTTGTTGTGCATTGTTCCCCAGAAATACTTCCTTGAAGTGGCCCATGAAGAGGTTGATATTATAAGGTACCAACCTAATACACTTGGCTGGTCCCATGGTTTGGACAAAATGTTAGTTCTTAAATGAGACATTGTTGTGAGTGAGGATGACATGGTTTGGCAATGTGTTTTAAGGGGGATTTCCAAGCACTGTACATTTTCTTGTAGGTCTTTGATGCAGACAGTGATGCCATGGTCAGGATGAAGTTCAGAGAGGAAGGAAGGGAGTTGGTGAAGTCGCAGAGTTTCTGGGGGAAATCAGAAGTCTCTTCAGGAAGCTGCCCTTTGTGTGGCAAGGGATTTGGGGATGGTTGCTACAAATCTCGATATGCCCTCATTGACCATCCCATGGTGCAGCTCTGATGGGTTCCCTTGTTTGTGTTTCTTGGGAAACATGTAGAAAGTACCTGGGATGGAGTCATATGGGATGAGGCAATAGAGTTGTTTATGGCATTGGATTTAATGGTATATTTAAATTCCTCTGTGAACTGCAGTGAAAGTGGTAGGGAGGTTGGGGGAGGAGTCTTCTCTGAGTTCTATATAGTAACTGGTGTCAACGAGTCTTTTGGCATTACTGACCTTGTCACTGATATTAATTATTTTGTTTTATTAATTATTCTGTCCTATAATATCCTTTTCTAAAAACATATACATATTTATGGTATGCAGTCTTATGGGTTTTTTTATTTCTATAACTTGTTTATGCTCCCCCTTTTCTCTGGGTCTTCAGAAACCCTGTTACCCCATATGCCAGTCTGTTCAGAAAGCACCATCTCCTTGCAGAACAATCCATCCTTCCCTCTGGACCACGTGGATGCTGATCTGTTATTCACACACAGGGTTAATGATTCATTCCTGGTTGTGCCTGGCAGAGCATCTTCCTTTTCCCAGAGATTCCCCCACCCTCCTCTTCTACCAGGGGATCCTTCCAAGAAAATACTGAAAAATGAACTTTGCAGAATTTCCTGGACTCTCCGATTCCCAACCCAAGTGTTTTACCACAAGACAGTAAGATAGTCCCTTTGGAGAGGTTTGGGCAGGGGAGCCAGCTTGTACATAATATGGGCGGCTTAAACCAATGACATCCTGAGGAATACATAATGTAAAAGGAAGGCAAAACAATCTGAAACAGGAGTGCAGAGGGAATTCTGAAACCTCAGCTTCTTACACAGAGACATGGTTTTCCAAAGCTTCTATGGTCCTGATCTAATTTCCAGGGTCAACATTCTTCCCTAGAACCTTGCACTATCTTCTCCGGTGTTGTGGTGATGCATGGAATTTGTATCTGTTGTGACTTGTGTCTGTGTACTGCACCTTTAAGAGTAAAGGATCCACCATACCTCCAGGTAGGGGCCCCATAAAACAGATCAAGATGGCTGCCCTTACAGAGTGAGCCTTATACTGTGTGCGCTCTTATGGAGCCCTTACCTTCTGACTGTCTTCTTGCTCTCAGTGTAAAATAAGAATCTTTTCTTACTGAAATGCTATAATTACACTTTGTGTTCAGAAAACCGAACACTCATGCTTTTAGTTTACACAATATTTTTGTGCAATCTGTGGGGAGGGGAAGATGAGGGACCAGTGTATGGCTCTAAAGGGGAAGTAATCTGTACTAGCCTGTATCTGATGAAGGCAGAATCTCAACTTTCTTTTTAAGGGGGGGAGGGGGAAGCTGCTAGCTGTAATGGCTGCAAAGAAAAGATTGAAGATGTG
The DNA here is from genome assembly GCF_052426305.1 of Pelodiscus sinensis. Taxonomy (NCBI): domain Eukaryota; kingdom Metazoa; phylum Chordata; order Testudines; family Trionychidae; genus Pelodiscus; species Pelodiscus sinensis. The sequence continues at coordinate 204,331,334 of NC_143053.1, forward strand.
AAAGGGTTTTGAAAGGTTCAAAAACTAGGATGCTAAATAAATACATGGTTTTTAATGTTTTTTAAATTCCTATGCCACTTTTGAATGCTCAGGGTTCTCCCTGCCGCCCCATGCACATGCAAGTAGAGAGGCCATACAGTAGCTGCTTTGATCCCCCAAGCTGTGACTTTCCAGGAGAAAGCAGCAGAAGGGGAGTAAGGTAAATGACAACCTGGCCCTGTTCTGTAATTATACCTACACATGAAAGGATAGTGTTGATCCAATTTCCTTTCAAGTCCCTATGCACACTGCCAGTAGTGTCATAGGAGACCTGAAGTCATGTGGTTGCCATTATTAAAAAGAAAGGCAGAATTTAAGGATATGTGTTTGTTCTTCATAACCAAAATTCAAACTGGTTCAATTGGTTTATGTAATAAACTGGAAAAATGATCTAATTAAATTCAGTTGCTTCTGCATTTCACACATAGACCAAATTGGTCTTTTTGTTTTCCTGGAGGTCATTACAAAAAGGTTAGAAAAAACAAGAAAACTACAGGATATGATTAATAAAAAGGACACATCTTTCCTAAATGATCTTATATTCTTCTTTATTCAAGAACAAAAGCTTTTTTTAATGTGCCAATTAACGGTTGGCTAAATCCATGCTAGAGACCAAGAGAGCTCAGACAGAGGAGCTAAAATTAGAGAAGGAGAACATTCGGTGGATAAAGAAACACATCTAAAGCCAATATGAATATTGGGCAGAAGGATGATCTAGTGGTTTAATTGGGCATTAACTTAGGTTTCAGGATTGGGACTCAGAGGCTTCCTTGATCAGCCATAGACTGACTTGCATAAGTCCCTTAACTCACTGGCTACGTCTAGACTGGCATGATTTTCCGCAAATGCTTTTAACGGAAAAGTTTTTCTGTTAAAAGCATTTGTGGAAAAGAGCGTCTAGATTGGCACAGACGCTTTTGTGCAAAAGCAGTTTTTGTGGAAAAGCGTCTGTGCCAATCTAGACGCGGTTTTGCGCAAGAAAGCCCCAATCACCATTTTCGCCATCGGGGCTTTTTTGTGCAAAACGGTTCTCAGCTGTCTACACTGGCCCTCTTGTGCAAAACCATCTGGGGCTGCAGGTGTAATCCATACATCTAGTGTGGGTCCACTTTGAGTTCGAAATCTGCTGCCCCTTATTTTGGAATGACAAGCTTAGTAGTCTGGATGCACCAGATACAAATTTGAACTTGGGGGGACGGAGTTATTTCAGACTAAGGTCCTAGTGCAGACCAGGTCTTAGACTCTTAGAGGAATAACAGACAATATATTTGGACTGTCCAGGAAAGGGCTGGGACCTACATTTTTTTGGGGGGGTGGGGAAGGAGGAGAGGGAGGAGACGCTAGGACTGAGTTTGTTGGGGTCACCCTGCAGTATAACTGAGGCTGGAAAAAGCCCTGGTCTAAACCAAGTGTGGCAGGTAGGTTGCAGTTGGACACAGACACTGGGGGTATGCCTGACATTCTGGAAGGGTGTTTGTGAGGGGAAGAGGTGGCAGCTACTATAAGGAATCCAAGGATGCACGAAGGGCATGGTGCCACCCCCCTACTAGTCTGTAATGCATCGTGGGATGTCACACCTGCCTCATAACTTAAAATATATGTTCCTAAAATAGTGTTTTCTGTTAGTAAAAATATCATGAATTACAAGTCTGATATTTGAGGACAGTAAACCAGTTGTTGTAGTTAGTTGTTGATAGTGAATAATTATTAATTTGCTTATGGTAGTTCTCATGTGACAGGTATTTGCACACATGTTATATGAGAGCATCCCTGCCTTAGAGAGCTTACAGTCTAAGGGCAGATAGATAGGGTTATAGCTGCACAACACACTGGTGCCTACTGCCAGCTCTGCCACAGTGGAAATCTCAGTCTACCCTTGCAATTCGGTTTACTCAGACTCTGGCCAGCCCCCATATTGTTTCCAGGCCAAGTGCAGTAAGCATAGACAATCACATAAGGACCTTACATACTTCTCACTTCAAACATCCAGGTGGCCTGTGGGGAAGATCGAATAACCCACAGCATCTAGAGAGGGAAACAAGTCTTCCTTACTCCCCTTCCCCTGCCACCACCACCACCACCATCCACCCACCAAGATGAGTGACAACCGCAGAAATTTGGTACCACCTCAATCAGGTAGGAGGGGCAGGTAAATGCAAGGGATCATACATGAATGCCCAGTGTGGACATCCACTCCAGTCCTTGAAGGGCTATTTATCTCAGCTAGGCAGAGAAAGGAGCCACACAGTTCCCTTCACCCCTTGCAAAGTAGCCAATGGTCAGCCGTTTCTGAGGAGAAATCCTCTCCCCAACCAGGAGAAGCAGAGGTAGGAAAGAACTCACTCCCAGTGATAGGAGGATTTCCGGAGTATCTTTGCCTCTGCTAGTTCAGCAGAGAACCTTCTTTTTCAGACCAACGGGTGTTTCTCTGGGAGGTTGGTTTTAAAACAGAATTGGTCTCTGAAGTTCCTCCAAAGTTTGGAATGTCACATGTTGCCCCGGGAGATGGTCTAATGCACAGCATTCAGGTGAGACCGCAGAAGGAGAGTGATGAATGCAATTTATCACATAGCTCTGCAATTTTTTGTATGGCTATCACTCACTACAGACAACCAGGGAAGCATAGAGAGGACAGATAAGCTGTTTGAAGGCATGGAACATGTTTTTTAATATTTCATGTAAATTATAGGGCTACAAAGATAAATGTTATATAATCATAATATATTGTACAGGACAGATTTTTTCCCCCCTTATTAGGATGATTAAGATGTAAAAAGACATTGAATTCTAGAGAACTATTTTAAACTGAAATAAGGTAGTTTTCTAAAAAAGATGGTGTCTGAAATGGTGCAAGCAAAATGTCCATTTGTGTAGCAAACAAGGGATGCCACACACAACAAAAAACAAAATGCCACACACAGGAATGGATTCATAGGGCACGTTTACACAGAAGGGCAAAAGTCAAATTAAGATACACAATTTGAGCAATGTCAATTGCATAGCTGAAGTCAAAATATCTTAATTCAGCTTTTGGAGCTGTCTAGATAGCAGGAAGTCAAAGGAAGAACTCTCTTCCTTCGACTTCTCTTATACTTCCTGAAATGAGAGTTAGCGTATGTCTACACTTGCAGCCTAATTCGAACTAGGGCTGCAAATGTAGGCATTCGGAATTGCAAATCAAGCCCGGGATTTAAATATCCCGTGCTTGATTTGCATCTTTCCGGCTGGGCACCATTTTTTAAATTTACAAGCCCGAAGTAACTGCCAGCGTCTACACACAGCAGTGAAATGGGCGTTGGAAATAAAGCCCTAGTTCGAACAACCTGTTAAACCTCATTGCAGGAGGAATAACAGGTAGTTCAAACTAGGGCTTTATATTGAACGCCCATTTCACTGCCGCGTGTAGACGCAGGCAGTTACTTTGGGCTTGTAAATTTCAAAAATGGTGCCCAGCTGGAAAGATGCAAATTAAGCACGGGATATTTAAATCCCGGGCTTGATTTGTAATTCCGAATGCCTACATTTGCAGCCCTAGTTCGAATTAGGCTGCAAGTATAGACATACCCTTACAGAAGCCATAGTAAGAAGTCCTCCAGCTCGCCATTATTTCAAAATAATGGCTTGCAGTGCGGACACGCTCTTTGTTATTTAGGAATAATGTCCGTTACTCTGAAATCATGCTGCTGTGTAGACATACCCATAGACCCGAATTCAGAGGCCTCTTTGGATTATGTGCATATGATGAAAACTTATTTGAAGCAAAATTTGATTTTCTATTTATTCTACTCAGTTCTGTCTCTCTTAATGAAAACTAGTATGCTTTCATACAACAAACAGTAAGCCCCCAAACTATAGTAATATCATGGTAGTATATTGCAATGTTAGTACTATATTTCTTCCCCAAAAGAAGTACATGCTAAAGAGCTTTCAAAACAGTGTGTGTGATAGTACATATTTAATATGAGAGGATTGGGCCCACTGCAAGTTCTGCAACGCCACCGAACAATGAGGCAAATTAAGTACAGAATATGAGCTTGGCGTTTCAGCTTTAACTCAGTCTCTTTTGCCTTATGTGGGTTTTAGTTTGACATAAACATTACTTTTACATTAACGCTTGCGGTTCAGTTTTTTATGCACTCCAGCTTCATCACACTCAACCCTTTATGTTTTATTAGTCAAATTCCTCTGATTCAACCAGGGTGGCAAGTTCACTCTATTTAATCCAGATTTTTAATAATAGGGAAAAAACCCAAACCAGAGCAGAATATCAAACAACCTTATTTCAAATAGCCTTTATTCACACTAGAACAAGATTAATAGCTGAATAATTATACAAAACTCAAGACAAAAGGAATTTTTACAACTTGATTAAAGACTACTTATACCAGTCCAACGCATTTATATCTACAACCAATGATTTTTTGGAGCACAATACTACTCAAAGTCACCCAATGAAAGCTTTCAGATACAAAAATGTATCAGAACTAATAACGATCCATTGGTTCCCCTTAACTGTACAACAATATTAATATTAACCTTTTATTCTAGACGAGTTCTGCACAATTGGGATGGTCCCACTGCTTTCGAAACAAGTTTGGCAACTCATTTTTTTTTCTCAGCGGCTCCTACTTTAACAGAGCTGAAAAAACAAATGACAGATGAAACTTTTTGTGCACAGAGAGCCCAACATACTACTTCTATTATAAAAACAGATAGCAAACAACAATCAACAAACAACAAAAAATTGACATTTCAACTGTGCATCTTTAAACCAGAGAAAAAAGCAGCAGTGTTGGTATATACAGCAACAAACTTGTTCTGAAAGATTTAACAGATGTCCTAAGTGTTGTTTTGTGCTGTTCCACTGAGTCCTTATTTTAAAATGTGAGGTTTAACAGGTAGTTTACCATGGCAGTAGATAAAGTAGCAAGGCGAGAGGTATGGAGAGGTTCTTCAGTCAAAATAGCATACTTGTTATATGGCTGATTCAAAACCCCCTGAAGTCAATGGAAAACTTCTCATCAGTGTCAATGTGTTTTGGGCCAAACCTTTCCTTAAAGTTGAAATGGTATCTCATATTAGAAATGGGCTCAACCTATTCAATTCAATTCTGAATCTGGTTCTGAACTTTTCCAAAGTTCAGGCATGTTTGGGTCCAGAGTTTAGGTCTTCAGTTTAGGTCTTAAGCGCTGCTTAATGGATCTCACCCAAAGCACATCAAAGTCAATGGGAGGCATTCCATTGTCTTCTGAGGAGATCAGATCTGTCTCCATGCAACTTTGCTATTGCAGATGTGCCTACAGGCATTGAATATCCAGAAATACCAAGGAAAGTACCTTAAAATTAAGGAAAAGCATTTGGAGATTTGGCAAAGAAAAATGAGCTCTTACATATTATAGTGACAGTTTATGGTTCATATCTTACACACACTCCAAGTACTACAAGACTTGACCCACAGTGTTACATTTTGATCATTCACATTCAGTTATTAAATCTGAGCAGCCTCGTATGCAGAATACTTTTATAAACGGTAATAAAATGCTGAGCTGCAGAATCCAACTCAATGAGGAGGGACTGGAGAGTATGTGCAGTATTTGCAGTAACAGCTGGAAAGTTCTTTTTGTTTTTAGCTTTTCTCTTGTGGTATGCTAGTTACTAGTGCCTGAAATTTCCCTTCTGCTGAGCTGGTAGCAAGATGCATTGGAACAAAAATCCCTTTTGGGCCAAATGAAAATATTACATTGCTAGTCCCCAAATGGGTCATTTTTGAGGTTAAAGAGGAATGTTGGTTTCAAAGTCACAAGTTCTTTTTTTTAAACAATCAGCAGACAGACAGTGAAATCGAACTAATAAAATACTGACTCCAGTTTGGATCTATTACAAAACTGAGCATTTAATTGCAAATAAAGAAGACTGTTTATTCTGTGAGAAGTGACAGAGATAAGCTATTCTTATTCCCACATCAAGCACAGAGGCTTCTGTCAGAACTAACAGATTTTGGTTTTTGTACTCTGCAAATAAAAGAATAGGCAAAATGAAAAACATAATAAGTGAAATGAAACAGTAAAAGCTGAAGAAATAATGAAATCCCCCAAACCTCTCCAAATCTAGGACTGAGTTAAGAGAATTTTTTTCCCAGCAAGTTCCTCTATCTCCATATCCTCTTTTACTTCCATATGGAGTCTGTAAACAAACAATAACATAAAAACAAACAATCCCCCCTCCACACACACACATTTTACACAAGGCCCTCTGGGTGACCTTTTAAAATGTTATCTCTGTCTTTGAAAGGACAACTGGAGCAGGACTTTCAAGTTCTCTCAAGCTCTTACATTAGATGGCATCTCTCCTTGTGGCTTGCACATTTTGGGTGCGAGGGATGACTGCATGGAGCACATTTTAAGGGGAGTGCACCTAATTGTTGGTATTCATTTTTTTTGAAGGAGAGAGGAATTTTCAGAGGTGTGGATGGCAGCTAGACACTTGGCATTAGAAGTTAATGGGAATTAGGTTCCTAATTGCCATTTGTGCCTTTGGAAATCGTCCCTTTGTTCCTATTTCCAGACAGACTGCCCTGAAAGTGTTTAGCTGTATGTCTACACAAACTAGTCTGTCTCCAATTCTTGGTCTGCACAGTACCTCTGCAGTTGGCTGCAGCACAACTTTTCTAATATTTCATCTCCATTTATGCTTCCCAGCTTTTAAGGGAGTCTGTACTCAGACAAGATATCTGCAGGAAAAAACAACATGATAGTCCAGACAGAGAATAATTTTGCAGCCTTATCCAACTAGCTATGTTTTGTTGTTCATTTTTTTCAATATAAAGACAAAGTAATCTTCATTTATATAAGAGCTATTTTTATTCTCTACTTATTTTATTAGTTTTATAAAAGAAAGAGTAGTAGATTTTTCAGTTCTGATTTCCTCAAACTGGTTTCCTTACTTTCGTGGCAAATAAAATTAAGTAGGTATGCAATCAGAGGACCAGTCCTACAGTCCTCACATTGGCTAGATTTCTGTGGACTTGGATTACTTATGTGAGAATAATGGCTGAGCCAGGACCACAGAAGTAGACCCATAACTGCTGCAACTTGTACTAAAATAAATTAGTATATGTACGATTCCAACAAGAAAAGTCTGAAAATGAATCATATGATACATTGAGTTATTAGCAGCTGAATATTCATCATTATTTTCACTACAGCCCAGTAAAGGTATTACAGTGTAGAAAAACAAGTTCGTCTTGATATTGTACTGCATGGTAACTCCATCTGGTTTATCAGATACAGGGACTTGAAATCACGGAGTTTCCATTCTGAATTTCCCGAAAAGTCTCCCAACTGAACCATAGATTTGCACTTATGGAAATGGGGTAGTGATTGTCCCTAAAATTTGCTGAGGTTCTGACTTCCCTAGTGGGTAAGAGAACCACAACCATGTGCATCTGTATAATTCCTTTGACTCCACCTTCTCCATAGCATCATGGCTCCCATAGGAATGGAGGGTCATTTGTGTTTATTGTATGATTATTTTGGCCCACATTTTCAGAATTAATTTAATTTTGGGAGTCTCATTTTTGGTGGCCAACTTTAGATACAAGGGGAATAATTTTCAGAAGTTAACACAAGCTCAAATCAGTTGGCACCAAGAATCTGGCATTCCTCTGTAAATCAGTTCTGAGGTGCCAAAACTTGAGACTGAAAAATGGAAACACCAAAAATTAGTGAACACTTTTGAAAATTTGGGCTTGATTTCAATTAAAGGCAAGTGTTTTTAAGTGGATGGGTAGGATTATTGACCAAGAGATATGGCTAAAATCTGTGCGTAAATGCAGGAGAGTCTAACAGCATCCCATGGGGAGCTATCATTGGCCATAAAGAAAAAACAATGTGAGAAGAAAACAACAGCACGTGAAACTGCCCTCTCAGAAAGCACTGATCTGTTTTGAAGAGAATGTTGATATTCTCCGTAAGCCTCACGGTATGTCTACTACACTGCAGAGATTTTCTGAAAAAATTTCAATTATGTCCACACTGCAATCACGTTCTTTTGGGGGGAAAAATTGAAAGAACAGAGAGATTTTTCCGACTTTGGTAAACCTCTTTCTATGAAGAAGAAGCCTTTTTTTGAAAGAGCTTTTTCGGAAAAAGGTGTGTGTGGACAGGGAAGAGGAAGTTCTTTCGAAAGAAGAGGAAAGAGGAAAAAGCACTGGTGCCCTGGTGGCCAGGGCCGGACTAATGGGTGGGCTAGCCGGGCATCTGCCCAGAGCACCAACGTATGGGGGGCACCCGGCTCCCGGCGGGTTGCAGCGGCCGCCTGGGTAGGGGGCAGTGTTAACCCCCGCAGCACCGGCCAGCAGCACTGTTCCCCTGGCAGCCGCAGGGCCCTGCACGGCCAGGCGCAGCCCGCCTGGGCTGCACACCATTGGCGGTGGCCAGGCCAACTGAGCAGTGCATTCGGCGTGCATCCACCCACGCACCCCGGGGGTGGGCCTGCGCATGCGTCGTGTGCCAGGAGGTGAGGCTGCGTGTCCCGGGGGTGGGCCCGCGCATGCGTCATGCGCCCGGAGGCGGGGCCATGTGTCCTGGGGGCGGCGCCGTGCGCCTGGGTCTCAGGGCACCAAAATGGCTCGGGCCGGCCCTGCTGGTGGCCACTCGGTCCACAGTAATCACATCTTAAATGAGAGATAGTGTCCATTCAGTGTGGAAGCTATCCTCTGAAAAAGCAGATCGCTTTTTCGATGCACTTTTGCTGTGTAGATGCTCTCTTTCAAAATAAGTTTTCCTGGAAGATCTCTTCTGGAAAAGCTTCTTCCGAAAGAAGCCTGCAGTCTAGACGTAGCCTCAATCATGTCCCACAGGCTATACTATGTCTTGTAATGGTATAATCAAAAAGCAATGGTACTCTGAACTTGCAAATATAGGGCCTGATCTTTCTTCCATTGAAATCAACAAGTGTTTTGCTGTTGACTTCAGTAGAAACAAGAGCAGGCACATGTTCATTTGTAATTAATCCTGCATGTAGTTTATCTGCACATTTGGTTATCTAAATGATACTAACTGGAACCAACAATGTACGGTCTCATATATGAATGTGTGTATATATGAAAAGCATGAATGTGTGATTTATTTAACACTGTGTTTTTAATCCAAATGGTCTTGGAATTTGTAAAATGATTCCAATTACCAAGACTGACTTAGCTGAGGCTTGCACATGTCCCCTCCCTCCCGCATATAAGTATAGAGCTAAATTAGTATATATTAGTAATTCTCAGGGCTCAACAATCTATTGAATCTACTTGCCCATGACGAGTAAATTTCAGCCCGGCGCCCCGTTTACCAGCGGCACGCGCATGCGCAATGCGGCTCTTGCGCATGCGCAGTGTGGGGCTGGCGAATGGCTTTCGCCGCAGTTCGTCAAGCCCTGGTAATTCTTATTTGCATATATTCTAGAAAATAAAAAATATATTTTAGGTTAATTTAAAATCCTCCCAATTACATTTCTAATTAAAATATTACACTACATTGTTTTAAATCAGGACAAACATTTTAAAATGCCCAATCCATCAGCCACGGTTCTTTGTTGAAGCAGTTTCTTTGACGATTACTAGAAAACTGCAATAACTGACAAGTGAGATTGTCATGACAAGTTCCTTTGCTAATACAGGCCCAAATCCTGATTGCTTTATTCATCCGAACAGTCCCATTCAAGTCAATGAATTATATTCAGCTTTGGTGTAATTCCAGGGGAAAGAAGTACACCAAAATGAATTTAGCCTGTTGGGACTATTTGCATTAGTAAAATAAGCAGGAATTATCTCATAAAAGTATGGGCAGAATTTTAGGTTTTTTTACATTAATGAATGGTATATATAACATAACTCTTGCAAAACAGAAGTTTACTTCATGTTGTAGGAAATTACATTCCTTTCAGATTTCCTATTTCAAAGGGTGCCTCAAATTTTCCAAGATTTCCAAAAAAGCTTTTGTGTAAGTAATAAAAGTCTTTAAAATTAAAATGCTAATTGTAAACAAACTCAAAAGCATGAAAAATACATTCTGACTGCATAACAAAAGAGAATTATATAATTCTATTTGAGTGAAATCTTTCATCTTTGATTTACAGGTTTGAGTCCCCTATAACTGAAACCATATTGTTCCATATCTTTCATATCATGGCATTCCCCAAAATCTTGTTTTAATTAAGGTTTCTTTCAGATTTCTGAATAAAAAGCATGACAGTCTTCACTTATGGCTTTAATATATCCTTTGAGTTTGGAAAATATATAAAAAATGAACATCACTTACTTTCAAAAGCAAAGCCAGCCATCAAATACGGCAAGTAGAATTCTTCAAGGTAAGTAAAAACAGCTCCCAGGGTTCGTTAGGTGGGGGAATTTGTAAACAAAGCAAAACTTGCTATATCACAATTTGTGTTCATTTAGTTCATTTAAAGTACTCTACATAAATGCCCTGTTCCCTTTTACCTTCTCTGACAGTTAAGGCAACATGGGTAATAATTTGTGTTCATTATCAGCTAAAGGCACAATTCTATGTTACGTTCTCAAATATTAATTTGAGGAGTTGGCATCACATTTTGCTACTTTTAAGGATCTACAATATAGACTAAATCCTTTGAAACTTTTTAAGCAACACTAACTTCTGTGGGTCTGCAAATCTGTTTGCATTCAGATGGTGATGTGTAAAACCACTCAGCAAATCATTGCAGGAACACCTGTGCTTCAAATGAGCTGCACAGAGATACTTAAGTTTTCTCTTCTTAAAATCAGGATGCAAAATAAACTAAAATAACTTTTGAAAAATCATCCATTTTCCAGAGACTATTTGAGTCTCCAAAGCACATATGCTGAGAGCAACTGTCAACTATGAAGAGTGCAGAAGATTGCTCATTTAGAGAACATTGATTATGGTGTCATTGATATAAATTATACATTAAAGATGGGATATAATTCTAGAAAGAAAAGAAAAGAAAAGAAAGCATCACTAAGCACAGTACTTTTGGGGGAGGAAGTATAGTATGCAATACTTTCCTTTTAGCTAAAATTCCCTCATCTTAATTTACATGTCTTTAGTTTATCCAAACAAGAATTCAATACATTGTCTTAAAAACACATGGTTTATGAGCTATCTATTATTTCATTACACTGAACACAGAAAATAAAGTCTATTAACAAATTAATAGTGTGAAAAGAATTATCCAGTAAAAAGTGTTTCAGAATGTCAGAAATAGAGATTCGTGGAGTTTCCCCAGAATTTTGCTGGATGTTGTAATTCTTGTAGCTATCAATAATCTATCATGTAGAATATTTTAATATTTCTATTTCACATTTTATGTCAGCGAGTTGGTCACACAGCATATTGAAAGCATGCTCTAGGCTCTTTCTCCCAAGCCTGGTTTATTGTAACTTTAGAATTGTAGCAGTTACATTTAAGGAATCTTTTAGGGCCCTTTCAAGTCCATCCAAAGAACAAGTGAAGCTGCTGTTCAGAGTTTTGTGCCCAGTGTTTATGTTCCATCTGATCTGTGCCACCCAAGCAGCAGACAAGACATGTCTGAGGGTGCTTTGGGGGGATACACAATGATGTCACACACAGGAAATATCAGAGAGGACTTGGCACTTCACAAGGTTGGCTCTTCTTCCATGGGCTCGCCAGCAGCTCTGTAAAAATAAACAGGCAATCAGAATACAGCGCAAGAGTACACAATGCCATTGTAGATTTTCATGCATAATCAAAGCTGATTTTTCAGCTCTCTCTGATGTTTATTTGTGTTATTCAGTTATCCATAAATAGAGTTTCTTTCTTAGGAAGTATAAACAAATGTCAAGTGGAAAAACATTTTAGATCTAAGCAATCACTGCAAATGTTCCTGTTTATATTAAAATATGTCAGAATATTGTATAACTTTAAGTTCAAAATTGTACATGCTTTGTGTCAGCTGAGTCAAATAATCTAATGAAAAAATTAAATGTGATGCTTTTATTTCTCAAGCATCTGCAACTAAAAATAAATTACTCATCTTCAAATGGGACCATGCCATTAAAACCATGTAGTTAGCTGACATGCCAGTTTTCTGATTTTTGCTTCTGCACTTTCATAACTACTGTGGTTGGCTGCCTGCCTTCCTAAAATTTCTAAGACCACATTCTGAATTTGATTAGCAGAGCTCTGCCATACAGCAGGTATCTATTAATAATGTATAATCAGATTAGACACCTACCCTTTATTAGAAATCATCTGGGAGACATTCCGCTCAGGAAAAACCCAAATGGACTGTTAAAGATGCACAGCTGGTGTAAACTATCATAGCTCTATGACAAATTATTCCAGTAGAGGATCTGCCCCAGGATCAGCATCCACTATATAAGGGATTTTCAGAGATTATATTAAAAACCTCATTGTTTAAGGGCTTAAGAATTTGGACACAGCCACTTTTTCCCTAACAAATAATTTGACAAACAATATCTAAGCTTGGAACTTCAACTGAAAAAAAAAAAGGCAGTTCAAGCCATTTTTTAAATGAGAGGAGGGCTAAATAAGAAAAGAGGTATTCACCAGTAAATCTCACTTAATGTTTGGAATCAATAAAACCTCCCCCAGGAAGTGGAAGGTCTCTTGCAAGACCTAGAAAATTAATTATTTGAGGCTTGCAGAGCCTTACATGGATTTCTGCAACAAGAAAGCCAAAGAACTTTAACTGAATCTGGACTTTATTTAAGGCTCTCCCAATGAAAATTCAGCAGTGTCTCTTTAAAGGAATTATACAGGTTATTAATCCAATCACTAATCACTTCTGGTATTTTGAAAATAATAAAATAAAATAAATGAGATATGAAAAAGCAAATGTCTTGTAACTTGTACTTTCCATAAAGATTTTTACAGTGTGTATAAATCCATAAAGCACAAATCTCCCTTTTTGCCCACACTGTGGAGGGTCTCATATGCAACATAACCACTCACATTTTGCTGCTCCTGGGAGTGGAAAGGGAATGGAATTTATGGAAGCGCTGTGTAAGTGTACACCCGTTCATTCAGCTCTGTGTGGGCATGTCTACCCTGGGAAGTTATTTCGAAATAAGTTATTTCAAAATAATTACTTAGAATCATAGAATCATAGACAACTAGGACTGGAAGGGACCTCGAGAGCTCATTGAGTCCAGTCCCCTGCCCTCATGGCAGGACCATATACTGTCTAGACCATCCCTGGGAGACATTTATCTAACCTACTCTTAAATATCCCCACAGATGGAGATTCCACAACCTCCCTGGCCAATTTATTCCAGTGTTTGACTAACCTGACAGTTACCAACCTAAACCTCCCTTGCTGCAGTTTAAGCCCATTGCTTCTTGTTCTATCTCCAGAGGCCAAGATTAACAAGTTTTCTCCCTCCTCCTTATGACACCCTTTTAGATACCTGAAAACTGCTATCATGTCCCTCCTCAATCTTCTCTTTTCTAAACTAAACAAACGCAATTCCTTCAGCTTTCCCCCATATTCTCTAGACCTTTAATCATTCTCGTTGCTCTTCTCTAGACCCTCTCCAATTTCTCTACATCTTTCTTGAAATGCGGTGCCCAGAACTGGACACAATACTCCAATTGAGGCCTAACCAGCGCAGAGTAGAGCAGAAGAATGACTTCTCGTGTCTTGCTCACAACACACCTGTTAATGCATCCCAGAATCATGTTTGCTTTCTTTGCAACAGCATCACACTGCTGACTCATATTCAGCTTGTGGTCCACTATGACCTCTAGATCTCTTTCTGCCGTACTCCTTCCCAGAGAGTCGCTTCCCATTCTGTATGTATGAAACTGATTGTTCCTTCCTAAGTGGAGTACTTTGCATTTGTCTTTATTAAAATTCATCCGGTTTACCTCAGACCATTTCTCCAATTTGTCCAGGTCATTTTGAATTATGACCCTATCCTCCAGATTAGTCGCAACTCCTCCCAGCTTGGTATCATCTGCAAACTTAATAAGCGTACTTTCTATACCAATATCTAAATCGTTGATGAAGATATTGAACAGAGCCGGTCCCAAAACAGACCCCTGTGGAACCCCACTTATTATGCCTTTCCAGCAGGATTGTGAACCATTAATAACTACTCTCTGAGTACTGTTATCCAGCCAGTAATGCAGCCATCTTATAGTAGCCTCATCTAAGTTGTATTTACCTAGTTTATTGATAAGAATATCATGTGAGACCGTATCATGCCTTACTAAAGTCTAAGTATACCATATCCACCGCTTCTCCCTTATCCACAAGACTCGTTATCCTATTAAAGAAAGCTATCAGATTGGTTTGACATGATTTGTTCTTTACAAATCCATGCTGGCTGTTCCCTATCACCTTGCCACTTTCCAAATGTTTACAGATGATTTCCTTTATTACTTGCTCCATTATCTTCTCTGGCACAGAAGTTAAACTAACTCGTCTGTAGTTTCCTGGGTTGTTCTTATTTCCCTTTTTATAGATGGGCACTATATTTGCCCTTTTCCAGTCCTCTGGAATCTCTCCTGTTTCCCATGATTTTCCAAAGATGATAACTAGAGGCTCAGATACCTCCTCTATCAGCTCCTTGAGTATTCCAGGATGCATTTCATCAGGCCCTGGTGACTTGCAGGCATCTAACTTTTCTAGGTGATTTTTAACTTGTTCTTTTTTTATTTTACCTTCTAAAACTACCCCCTTCCCACTAGCATTCACTATGCTAGGCATTCCTACAGACTTCTCGGTGAAGACCGAAACAAAGAAGTCGTTGAGCATCTCTGCCATTTCCAAGTTTCCTGTTACTCTTTCTCCCTCCTCACTGACCAGTGGGTCTACCCTCTCCTTGGTCTTCCTCTTGCTTCTAATGTATTTATAAAAAGTCTTCTTGTTTCCCTTTATTCCCGTAGCTAGTTTGAGCTCATTCTGTGCCTTTGCCTTTCTAATCTTGCCCCTGCATTCCTGTGCTGTTTGCCTATATTTATCCTGTGTAATTTGTCCTACTTTCCATTTTTTATATGTCTCCTTTTTTATTTTTAGATCATGCAAGATCTCGTGGTTAAGCCAATGTGGTCTTTTGCCATATTTTCTATCTTTCCGACACATCGGAATAGCTTGCTTTTGGGCCCTTAACAATGTCCCTTTGAAAAACTGCCAACTCGCCTCAGTTGTTTTTCCCCTCAGTCTTGATTCCCATGGGACCTTACCTATCAGCTCTCTGAGCTTACCAAAGTCTGCCTTCCTGAAATCCATTGTCTCTATTTTGCTGTTCTCCCTTCTAGCCTTCCTTAAAATTGTGAACTCTATGATTTCGTGATCACTTTCACCCAAGTTGCCTTCCACTTTCAAATTCTCAACCAGTTCCTCCCTATTTGTTAGGATCAAATCTAGAACAGCTTGCCCCCTGGTAGCTTTTTCAACCTTCTGAAATAAAAAGTTGTCTCCAATGCAGCCCAAGAACTTATTGGATAGTCTGTGTGTGTGTTATTTTCCTAATATATATCTGGATAGTTGAAGTCCCCCATCACCACCAAATCTTGGGCTTTGGATGATTTTGTTAGTTGTTTAAAAAAAGCCTCATCCACTTCTACCACCTGGGTAGGTGGCCTGTAGTAGACTCCTAGCATGACATTGCCTTCTGAAATAACTATTTCGAAATAGCACATCCACCATCGAAATAGTGTAGAATTATATCGAAATAGTGCGCCCACACTCATTGGAGCCTGAATCGCATTTAAAGCCCCTGGAAGCACTCCTGGAAGGTCCTCAGGAGAGCCGTCCACTTCCTGCAGCTGCTTCCTAAGACTAGCTGAGACTTGTGCTTAAAGGGGTTCCTCTCTACAGCCGCATCTCACACTCTTCTCCTCCACTGTCTATCTCCTCAAGGGACACCAAACTCACACCGAATGCTCTGGTTGCCCTTGCAGATACCACAGAACTTCCAGCTTGGAGCTGGAGCTTCTGCTAGCAGGGCCAGGCTCTTGGGCCTCCTGCTGCGCCTCATGGTGCACTTCATCCACATTACCCACGTGGTGCTTCAGGACCATGACAACCAGCCCAGACTGGGGGACCCCTTCACCCAAGCCCTGGTGCTCCTGATGCATCAAATCCCCCACCATCCTCTGCTTCTGGCAGAGGGAGACCAGTCATGACTGGTGGGACCGCATTGTCCTACAGTGGTGGGACGACCAGCAGTGGCTCCAGAACTTCTGCATGCACAAGGCCACCTTCCTGGAGCTCTGTGATTGGCTTGCCCCTGCCCTTAGGACACCCATTTATGACCCGCTATCCTCCTGCAGTAGTGCGTCGCCATTGGTCTATGGAAACTTGCCACATCACATAGCTACCACTCTGTGGGGAACCAGTTTGGCATGGGGAGAACCACAGTTGGGGCCATGCTCATGTAGGTTTAACTATTTTACGAGAGGAGAGCTGAAACACTGGAATGGATTCCCTAGGGAGGTGGTAGAATCTCTATCCTTAGAAGTTTTTAAGTCCCTGCTTCACAAAGCTCTGGCTGGGATGATTTAGTTGGGGCTGGTCCTCCTTTAGGTAGGGGGTTGGACTCAGTGACCTCCTAAGGGCTCTTCCAACCCTGTGATTCTATGATTCTATAGGTGATCAAGATCATCAATGCTATCCTGCTGTGGAGGGTCTTCATCACCCTGGGCAACAACAACCCCATCATCGCTGGCTTTGCTGCCATGGGTTTCCCCAACAGCAGGAGGAGGCCATAGATGGCACCCACATTCCCATCCTGGCCCCATCCACCATGCCTCTGAATACATCAACAGAAAGGGGTTCTTTTCAGTGGAGCTTCAGGAGATGGTGGATGCACCAGGCTTACAGTTGGCCTAGCTGTGAAGAAAAGTGACAAGGGGAGTCATCCGAGAAGACACTGTGCATGAATCCTAGCCCTACTTGCTGAGCCAACACTGAGGTCTTGATTCAGACTATGGTGATGTGCTTCAAGCAAGGCCATCTGTTGCCTAGACAAAGGACACTTTTCTGCAGGGGCACAGACGTCCCAGAGGAGCCTTTCTACCCCCACATTCCAGGGACAAGTAGGCATGGGAATGTGCCAGCCAGGTCATGAGCCTGCGGGCAGGAGGGGGTGAGGGAGGGTGGCTCAGCCTCCTACCGTGTCCCACACATACTGGGTCCAGCACTGGAAGCATCCTGCAGAGAGAGAACTTCTATCCTTGCTCGATGGAGGAGAGAGGGAGGGTGCTGGGGGATGTGTGTGAGCAGCAGAGACCGCTTGCCAGAGAGAGTGCTACTGGGGCCCCTTTCTGTTCCTCCCCCAGCAGATTCCCATGCAGGGGATCAGTCTTCTCTGCATCACCGTGCTTGCCTGGGAGCGGATGCTGCCCGAGTGTGGGCATGAGCCTGTGCCGTGTGCAGTACTGCGGTGTGTTTCCATAACCCCAGCCTCCTTAATGGTGGCTTGTTGTGGGAATGTGTCCCATCACAGAGTCCGGAGTATGGCAGGCCTGTGCAGGAATCATGTGAGAAGGAGAAAGGGGTTCCTGTGTGAGAGTATCATGGTGCTGAGTGCTCCAGACTGGTGCTCCCTGTGCACAGGCTTTTGTTTAAGCGCCAGGCCATGTGTGTGTATAGGGAAAGTTATAGAATTCACCTGCAGTGCCTTCACTGAGTTCATGCGAGCCCTGGGAGACAACCTGGGAAGGGGTGCCAGCTCCAGGCTGATGACAACCTCCTGGCTGGTGGCCACAGTGTACAGACTAGTCTGCTCCTCCTCCTTCTTGACATCCTCCTTCTCCACAAACCTGCTCTTGTGGAGGCTGACAATGGACATGTCCTAGCCAGAGTCAATGATGGGGGGGGGGAGGTGACCTGACCCCCTCCCAGGATGCCATCCAGCTACTCACAGTAGTGGCAGATGTGTGGGGTTGCCCCAGAGCAGGAACTTTTCTCCCTGGCCTTTGTGTGGGCCTGCTGAAGCTCCTTAATTTTCATATGGACCTGGTCCTGGCTGTGCCCCTTCTGGGTCAGGCTGGCAGCTATCTAGCCATATATCTCTTGGTACAGAGATCCTGGATGTTGTTCTCCTCCCCCCAAACTTTGATGAGATCAAGGATCTCTGCACCAGTCCAGCCTGGTGCCCTTTTGCCTCCGGCCAGGGGCTTCAGAGGTGTCTATAGATGTGCTGGCAACCGTGGATGGCTTAGGGGAGGTGTTGGGTTTTACAATGGCTACACTGAAGGGTGCTGTGTACCATGGGGCTGGCTGGCCTCGTATGGTGTCACAAGCCCTTTCCCTTCTGCCTTTAGCTTTAAAGTCTGCAGGAGAATGGGAGCAGTGGAGTTGTCAGAGGAGTGGCTAGAAGGGCACTTATGAGAGGCCTCTGGAGGCCAATTATTTCAAAACAACAGCAACTGAGCGTCCACACTAATGCTATTTTGAAATAAGCATTTTTCCTCTTCCCAAGCAGGTGTTGTTATTTCAAATAACTAGCCTGTTATTTTGAAATAACGGGCTTGTCTGTGTGGACACTCGCCTTGTTATTTCAAAATAGTGAAAGACCAGGGCTGTATGAAGGTTTGGAAATGGGGCCTGAGCAGAGCTGGATAGGACTGATGTATCCATTTCCAGACAAACTGACTGACCATTGCCACATGTGGTATGGGGGGCATAAGCATATCCCTTATATTCATGGACATTTTAGAGAACGAGTCGTTTTTCACTAGTGGTTTTTTAAAATCCTCCAATGAGCTCCCTAGGCCACAGAACAGCTCTGCAGATGTTTTGTTGCCTGATGAAGAAGTTCCAGTCCTCTCTTGAGACCACTAACACATGGCCCTCTACTCAGTTCGGTGCACTGAATTCCAGTGAGTGTTTATAAAAGCCCCACTGACTCTATGGTAAATATTCACTCATCACAACATTGACAAATAAATCATCACTTTGCATGCAACATGTGCTTTAAGGCTAACAGAGAAATTGTGCAAAAGTCAAAATACATATTGACAAATTGTCTTAGGATGGTTGATTTAGGTGAGAAAATAGGTGTGTATTGAATGACATAGAGCTTTCTTAGAGTCTGCCCCTGAGAATTCATATCAGTGCAATGGAAATGGATCCCAGAATAGAAGCTATTAGGTTCTGCCTATCTACTATTGCTGCAGGTGAGGAGAGGGCCTACTAGCATAACCTCTCCACAAGGCTTATTCTTGACTGTCTCGCTTGAATTCTGCTAATCCATCTCCCCGGAGGATGCTTCTAATATTTCAAACTTCTGAGCAGTTCTGTGTTATAGACAACAGGCCAGATAACACAAACATCTGTTCCCTAATGTGAATTCTTCCTAATTTAGCCCCGTCCGTAAAGCAAAGGATAGGCAGTATCCTTGACAGATTACTGGTCCATTAGCTTCCTCCAATTCAATGCTTCCAACCAATGAAAAGTGGGGCTTCTCATTTCCACTCAGTCCACTTAGAACTCTGTAAAATCACAAATTTCAGACTATAAAGTCATGCTATTTTTATATACAGAAAAGTTATTAGAGAACAGTTTTTACTAGTTTCTAAAATTGTGTTGATTTTACTAGTCTGTCTTCTTCCATGTATATCAGTTTTTCTTGAAGTGGGCTCTGGACCATTTTGAGAAAGCTGTTAACGGGCTGCTCCAGTTTGTTTACTTACTGGCTCTGCAGCCATGCAGCCTCGCAGCTCCCATTGGCTGTGGTTCGTCATTTGTGGCTAAGCGAGCTGTGGAAGTGGCATGTTCCGGATCATGTGACCCAGGTCT
Organism: Pelodiscus sinensis; assembly: GCF_052426305.1. NCBI lineage: Eukaryota > Metazoa > Chordata > Testudines > Trionychidae > Pelodiscus > Pelodiscus sinensis. The sequence goes on from NC_143053.1 coordinate 204,351,152, forward strand.
GTGGATGCAGAGCCAATAAGTAAACAATCTGGAGTGTCCCATTAGCAGCTTTCTCAGAGTGCCCTGCGACCCACTTAGAAAATCACTGATTTATATCCAGGCAAACTACTGACTTCAATAGGATTGCAAGGGTTAAGTTAAAAGTAGACTCTGACCATATTTTACATACATATAATGTGTCTGTACACACACACACACACACACACACACACACACACACATTCACCTATGTAAGAGTGAAATCCACATGCCAAACTGAAAATCTATGTGGGTACGTCTACACTTGCCCCCTAGTCGGAACTAGTGAGGCAAATGAAGGCTACCAAAGTTTCTAATGAAGCGCGGGATGAGGAGTACCAGTTAATTCGACTTAAGGGTTTTTTCTTGGAGTACCGTGTCTATACGCGGCAAGTTAAATCGAGCTAGTCAATTTCCAAAATGGTGACTGGTCGCGACTATGCTAATCAAGTGCAAGGTATTTAAATCCCGCACTTCATTAGCAACTTTGATCACCTTCTTTTGTCTCCCTTGTTTGAACTAGGGGGCAAGTGTAGACATACCCTGTGATTCTTAAATATATCATCTTGTAACTTTGATCACTTATTTCTGGTTTCTCTGCTCACTAATCAATCTTCCTTTAGATTAATTTTCACATCACAATTGGAATGACAAACAGTATTGGATTTGAAACTCAACTAGTCCAGTGTCCTGTTGCTGACAGTAAATGGTAGTAGATCCCCCAGAAAAAGGCGAAGAAACTTAAGTTTAGAAAGGTGTGAGATAATCTGTCTCCCACATCCCATCCCCACCACCCAGCACACATATACAACATATACACACATTAGGTGTAGAATGAAGAACGAAGTTTAATAACCTTTCCAAATTTTGTTATTAACAATAATAATGTTGGATATTCTTGATATCTTTATAAATAGACAATATGTTTTTAAATCTTGTTAAATGTTTGGCCTCAGTGACCTTGGTGGCAATGTGTTATAGAGTTTAATATATTTCCTTTCTCAGTTTTGAACTTTTTGTCTTTCTTCTTGAATTATGACAAAAACTAAAGATCCTAATCCATCTTCTCCATACAGCCTGGCAAATCTGCAGATATCTGTTTTCTATCCATGGGTATCCGCATCCGCAGATATGGATATCCTCAGTTCATTTTTGCAGATATGGATGTGGATACACATTTTTTCTCTAGAACCCTTCAAATTTGCAGATATCCCCTTTTATATCCACAGATATGTGCATCCGCAGATGTCAATGCGAATATCCATGGTTCATTTTTGCAGCTACTGATGCAGATGTGTATAAAAATGTTGTATCTGTGCAGGCCTCTACTTCTCCATACTATGATTGTTTTATACCCTTTATCATGTTACTTCCCACTTGTCTCCTTCTACGTTCAAAAGTCCCAAATCTTTTCAATCTCTTTTCATATGAGTATTTTTCTGTGCCCTTGATCATTTTCATCATTGTTCTGCAATATATTTTTTTAATATGAGGTGATCAAGATAGCACACAGTGTTGCAGATAAGGCTGCACAGTGGATTTATATAAAAGTATTATAATATTCTTTGAATTATTCACTATTAATATTCCTAACTTCTTGTTTGCTTTTTTACAACAGCTGTATATAGAGCAAAGCTGTACTGAGCTGTCTACAATGATCCCCAGATTAGGAAGCCTAATCCGAACTACCTAGTCCATCCGCGAACTAGCGGACATTTAAAAATGGCGGCACCTGGCAAGATGCAAATGAAGCCCGGGAAATCCAAATCCCGGGCTTCATTTGCAACTTCGGTTGCCTACATTAACCACCCTAGTTCGAACTAGGGTGGTAGTGTAGACATACCCTAAGAGATTAGTAAGACATGATTTTCATTTGCAGAATTCAGGCTGGCTAGACCCTAACGTCTTATCATCTTCAAAATAGTTCGTTATTTTGTCTTTAATGAACTCATGAGCAGCTTCAGTTCAAGTTTTCTAAATTCAAAAATCAGCCTGCTGAAAAAAAAATCTCCTTCTGATCCTCAATCTGGAATTGAAACATTTATTTGGAATACTATTCAAAATGGTTTATTTCTCTATTTCTTTCATTCACTGTTAAGAATATAATAGAAAATTTATTTCACCAAAAAAAGTGTTTTCTTCAATTTATAAATTGGAATTACACAGATTTCTCAGCACAACATCATCACACTGAGATTAAAAAAAACTAAAAGTCCAAGGTAAATTTGCAATCAAGAGAGAACTGTGAAGTACTCAAACAGCACGAGAATATAACAACAGGCATACTGGGTAATATTGAGTCCACCCCAGTACCCTGTCCTACAATAGTGGCCAATGTAATCATCAAGTGATCCATCCCCTACCATTCAGTCCCAGCTTTCAGCAGAGGCTAGGCATACTTCAGAGCATGGTTTTGCATCCTGCCCATCCTGACTAATAGCCATTGGTGGACCTATATTCCATGAACTTATCTAGTGTTTTTTTAATCATCATAGTCATGGACTTCACAACATCCTCTGGCAAGCAGTTTCATAGGCTGACTGTGCATTGTGTGAAGAAATACTTTCTTTTGTTGTTTTAAACTTGCTGCCTATTAATTTCATTTGGTGATCCCTAGTTTTTGAGTTATGAGGAGTAAATAGCATTTCTGTATTTACGTTCTCCACACCAGTCATGATTTTATAGATCTTCTATTATATCTCCCTTAGTCATCTCTTTTCCAAGCCAAAAAAGTTCCAGGCTTATTAATATCTCCCCATAAGGAAGCTGTTACATACCCCTAATCATTTTTGTTGCCCTTCTCTGTACCGTTTCTAATTCTTTCCCCTTCCACTTTATTAGATGACAAAGATCTGCAGATAGTATTTAAGATGAGGTTGTGCAATGGATTATTAAAGATCCAATATGATTTTTTCTGTTTTATTATCTGTCCCAACATTCTGTTAGCTTTTTTGACTGCCAATGCACATCGAATGGACATTTTCAGAGAACGATACACAGTGATTCCAAGATCTGCTTCTTGTGTGGTAACAGCTAATTTAGACCCCATCATTTTATAGGAATAGTAGGAATTATATTTTCCAATGTGCATTGCTTTGCATGTTTCAACATCAAATTTCATCTTCCATTTTGTTGCCTTCTTATCCCATGACTGCTTCCTTTGTTTAAAAACCTTTTATGAGGGACCTTGTCAAACTTTTTCTGTAAATGTAAGTATATTACATGCACTGGATTACTCTTGTTCACATGCTTGTTGACCCCTCTCAAAGAATTCTAGTGGACTAGTGAGGCATGATTTCCCATTACAAAAACCTTCTTAATTCTTTCCCAACAAATTGTATTCATCTATGTGTCTGATAATTCTGTTCTTAACTATCATTTCAATGAATCTACCTGGAACTGAAGTTAGACTAACAGGGCTATAATTGCTGGGATCACCTCTGGAGCCTTTTTTTTTTTTACAGATTGCCATCAACATAGGTATCCTCCTATCATCTGAGAAGTTATTGAAATGATAGGTTCTATTTCACAGTTAGTAGTTCTATGATTTCACTGTAGAATGCACTCTCAGGGACAGAGTTTCTGGTGTAGGGTGGCTGTTTTTGTGCCACTTGTGCCGTTGAATGTGACCCTAACCTTGTTCAGTTATGAAGGAGCAATACTGTGTAAAGATGATTTTTGGTGTAAGGATCTTATCCTTGCCCTGGAATAGCAGGAAAAGAGAGGCACGGCCAAAGGAAAGGGTTTGGCCAGAATACCTTGTGTCATGCCAATCCTAGACTGTGGTTTTAGTTCACTGGAGCTGTTTGCAGCTGACATATATTAGATCAGCCATTAAGGTGCTCTAATTCGATGCAAGCAGATTAGTCCTCCACTAGGGTCAAAGGAGTGCAAAGATCAGCATAATGCATCTTTGCACATACACCTACCCTAGGATTGGCGCTCTCTGGAAAACAGCTGCATCTCAGGATCTGGTCCTTAATATTTCCAACAAAAATTATAACATGATAACAATCCCAATCATTAGTTCAGGAGCCACAGAATCTTCCAAAATGGATTTTAATCCCATATCTAAACATTACATTTCATTTCTCCTTTCTACTTGGGTAAAAGTTATAGCCAGGTAATCAGGGCCATGAAAATGAATTTTCTTAATGGTATTCCTAAGATTTATTATGATTTATTATAAAACAGTTACGTACCAGATAGTCCCTGCTCCTTTTTTTCAAAAAAGAAAAAGAAAAAGAAAAAGAAAGGGAGACCAGTGTACTGATTTTTTTCAAAGCAAAAGATTTCTGAAAGAACTGCTGGCCACTACAAAGTTCTAATCAGTTAAATGTGCATCTCATTTAGCTAACAAGTATTATCAACACACACAATGTGTTCTGGCTAAATATGTTTATAGGAGAACCCTATTTATTCGTCTCTGTATTTAAATTTGTTTTTGCATTATTTATATTTTCTCTTCTTTCCTGTGCATTAATCACTTCTCCCTTTTCTAGTGTCTTCTGAATTCTACAATTAAGTTTGAAAGTATATTAAAATGTATGGAGTATTTTAACAAAAACACACCAAGAACAAAAACAGCTTTCTAAAAAGTCTGTTTCATTCAGCATGTCAGGACCAATCAAATTGAAACAACAGTCTACTTTGTGTTGTCATTTACCAAAAAGAGAAAAAAAGGAGGAAAGAAAGAAAAAAAAACAACAAAAAAGATACTTAGAATGGTTCTTAGCCAGGAGCATTTTATCCTTTATTCATCAGTGGTAAATGAGTCAGATATGAGTTGGCCAGAAAAAGAGCTGCTTTACCCAAAATATGAGTTTAAAATGAGTCATCTCACTCCAAACACCAATATATCCTCCAACATAACTGGCAAAAGTTTCCTACAAAGAGAATCTCTTGCTGTTGCTCTCTTTATTTGGGGGCCTCACAGCTAAACTCAATAGCATCTTTACCTTTGATTCAGTGAAGTAGGATTGAGTGCGTGGGCTGCCTCTCCTTAGACACACAGCACAGAAATTGTAGGCTGTGCATCCCAAATCTCTCATACTCAGTCTCATTCCAGAACCCATACCCCCCAACCATAGCCTGTACCCCACCCTCCACTCTAAAACCCTCAGCCCCAGTCCAAAACCCTCTTCTGAACCCAAAACCCCTCAGCCCCGGTCCCACTCCAGAGTTTCCCCCACCCCCACCCCCATCCCCGGAGCCCTCATCCTCCCACACCCCAAACCCTGTGTCCTAATCCGGAACCTTCTCTTGCATCTTAAACCCCTCATTGCTTGGCCCACCTAGAGCCCACACCCCTAATCCATAACTCATACCCTCGTAAACTCCAACTTCCTGTCCCAGCCCAGAACCCTCTCTCACAGTTCAAACCTCTCATACTATGCCCCTGCTCAGAGCCACTCCCCACAGCACAAGTGATGGAGGGAGGAGGGATGGAGTGAGTGGGGCATGGGGACTTGGAGCAGGGGCAGAGCAGCACAGGGTCATTTTGTTTTGTTTGATTAGAAAGTTGACAACCCTACCCCTGCCTCTCACTTATGAAAAGGCTGGATTTGGATGACAGCCATCCAGGATATGAATGCAGTAGTAGAATCTGCACCTAGACATGCAAAGTTTTTATTGTGCTGCAGAAAAACTTCTACCACGCCACAAACCATATTTCAAATGAAGCCATTTTTCCACAGAACAATTCATGACAGATTCATTTCTGTAACCATCCAGAACTGATGAAGTGTAGTGAAACTGGCGGCCAAATAAAATTCCATTTGTATACCTATCAGTACATCCGTTTTTCTCCCACTCCCTTCAGCTGCACTCTAAATTAATTCCATGTCAAGAAGGGGTGGAAATTGCCACAGGTTATCAGTAGTTAGGTGATATATTTACATAGCTTTAGAAATATACACTGTTAGCAGAAGTGCTGCTTTGCTGAAGTGACTACTGACTCAATTATTGGGTACCGGTTATAGTTTTAGATTAGTATGGGCGTATAACAAGACTTTTAATTACCGATTAGTCTAAACTACGTAATTCTGTGTGCAAAATTAATTACAATTTATTTAAGAGAACCTAATGCTTGGCTTTATTTTATCATATTAATTAGTTACCAAAGCCTAAGTTATTGTTCCTTTACATTAGCCCCTTACTCACAGGTGGAAAAGCTTTTTACATCCTTGGCTGACACACAAAAGCACTAATTACCACACATTTAGATTATAAACATGTGGGTTCATTTCTTTGTTGAGGGTTAATTGGCTATGTTGTGGATCAAAAATAAGATCACTGTTATGGACCAATGGACCGAGACTGAGAGAAAATGAGATAAAAATGGTTTATTCTCAAGCATTTATGTATCTGTAATAATAATAATACTAGCAATAATCATAATCTATTATTCAAGTGCAGCTATAGTGAATCCTCTACTTACTAGAACTGTGTCTTTGAGTCACAGCCACTTACTTTACTGAAAAACCCAAGTTTTTACTCTTGTAGGAGCTGATAATACTATAGAAGATTCCTTAATATTCTACTGGGTTCTAAAGTAATCCCCCTCGTACATCATCAGTAAAATTGTCAGCTGTATTCACATTAAAACAACCAGTGCAGGCTTTGAAGGCACTAGAACTGTACCACTCAGCCCACAGTCAGCAATTGCCAGTATATTCACATCAGTCATGGATCCTTTGGCTACACTCCCACTCCTCTGTCGGCCCACCCACATCTCCCTCCTCCCCTCGATGCTTCTGTGGAGGGAGCTGTCATGGAGCGCAGCTTCATGTGGAGGGAGCTGAGGAGTCCCCTTATAAGGTATCTCCATTTCTTGCCCTTTTTTTCTCTTGTCCAGTGGAATCATAAGGTTCCACTGATTTTTGGCTCTTTCTCCACTATAGTGAGGCCAGGAGATTTTGGTGCTGAAGAAGAATAAACAGGAAACTCCATAAAGAAATTTTTACAGAGAGACTTTTTTCACTCTAACAATTCCTTAAAGAAACACTGTATGGCACATGGCACTATTCAGTAAGTATCAGTGCTTCATTTTGCAATGCAGTATTGACAAAGTGCATTGGCAGTTGCTCTTCCATTTTATAGAATTGTTAAATTCACATCCAAGTCAGTTTTACTTGATCAGTGTGAAACTCTAACACACTCTTTATTAGATTCTCCACCATCTTACTCCTGTTTTAAATAATGTCACACACTGAAATGAGTGGAATTACATTAGCATAAAATAGGGATTTAAGCGACTAGCTGAGTGACTATTTGACTAGTCACTCCCCCGCCCCCCTGCTGCCTTTGTTAGGGGCAGCAAGGGGGAGGAGCAGGAGCCGGTGCTGGGGGGAGCTAACTTAAAAGCCAGTTTCCCCCAGCACCATCTCTGCAGGGAGGCAGGGGAGGCAGAAGCTCAGTGGGGGCCCAGGCGCGAGCCGGGAATCAATTGATTCCCAGCTTGCACCTGGTTCCAGATGCTACGCCTCTGCTTTCTAAATGTAGTAAGCGCCACCTAGGGGCATTTAAAAGGCAGAGCCACAGTGGGGTTAGTTCCCAAGGCTGGGAGCTAACCCTGCTGCAGCTCTGCAGTTCCCCCCCTTATCAACTAATCGAGTAGTCGACGGAAGTTTCATCAACTACTTGATTAGCTGATCACATGAAATTTAACATCCTCAAACATAAGGAACATAAGAGGAGACATAGTGTGTCAGACGAAAGGTCCATCTAGCCCAGTATCCTGTCTGCCGACAGTGGTCAGTACCAGGTGCCCTAGAGGGAGGGAACAAACAGGTAATCCTCATGATCCCTCTTCTGTCACCCATTTCCAGACAAAAGTATAAAACCAGAGTACGTGGTGGTAATTTTAGTCTGTCATCACTAAGTCGATCTGAAAGCAGTCTAAATGGATTTTTATAACATCAAATCTAAAATAGACCTGAAGGTCCTTTCAGAAGAAGAACATGATCTACTATGCTTTGTCAAGTCAGGATTTTTTTCCACAATATTTTGCTTTGTAATTTTGAGGGGAAAAGGGTACATTTAGTAATAATAAATCTTAATAAAGATTTATATGCACTTTTTCAAAAGTGGTCACTAATATAGGGTGACTGGTGTTTGGATAGCCAATTCAAGTTACTTTCATAATGGTCTTAGGTAGGGGAGTCAAAACCCAAGGCATCTGAAAATATTAGACACTTTTCAAAATCTGGGTTCTGGTTCTTACACCACAAGGGTACAAAATCTTTCCATCTGCCTTTCCAACAACGTACGCTTACCTGCTGTCTTTCTGAGCAAAAGACTGTTCCACATCCACAGATAGTGAGGCCATAGCAGAGACAGTCTCCGTCTCCTCTCTCTCTTCTTTTTGGGCCTCAGCCAGAGCACAACCCACTGGCACAGGATACGGCTTCACTGACTTCCAGTACTTGCCTTAAAAAAAGTCACACATAATAATTTATGGGAATTCTTGCTAAGATGGAGGTATAAGCACAGTAATCACTTAGGTCCAACACAGAGTGATTCTAACTTAAAATCACTGTGCTGTAAGCAGTTGTAGTTGGGATTTCAAACTGCCACGATGAAGTATGTTTCTGGATCTAAGAATGCCAAGTTGGAAAGCACTCTCATTCCAAGGACTGCGTCACACCCTTCCCCAGAAGGTAATAAACTGAAGAAGTAACACACAACCTAATGAACTCATATTATCAGTCAGACTGCTGGCTAGATCTATGATATGAGAAGGAAATTCAGAGCAGATAGGCTTGATATTGCCAGGCAATAGGTGCATTTGAGACAAATGGGAATAGAAAAATGAAAGTAAATGTACAAAGTGCTCACATACCACTGACTTACTGGGGTGGGGGAGGGCTGGGGGAAGAGTCAGAAATACCAACATGGCCTGCAGTTATATTGCCAGAACAATCAGGTTTGTTAGTCCTGGATGTTCTTTCTCCTCCAACCTCAGGGTGTGTACTAGAACAATAATTTATTTAAAAGGTTCATATATGCACTGGCTTTTCTTGGAATTGTACTAGGTATTATAAGACAGACATTTTTTATGGGTTTTTTTTTTGGAGGGGTAAAAAGACATCAGCAGAATAAAAGTGTGAAAGGGCTGTCAGGCTTCTCCCTGCAACAGAAAAGACTTAGAAAAGCTTCCTAAGCAAAGAAAAAAAAATAATGGGTGGTGAGTAGGAATGAAAAATAAGCACTCAGTAACATGTTAGTCAAGAACTGGGGTCCATTAGTGGTAGCCAGGTGAACAATTTAAATCTTACATATGTATCCCTCATAGTATAATAATCCATAGAATTCTTACTAAATTCTAGGTGGATGCCACCTGGAAACTAGGAGATAGAAGGGAGCTGGAAGGGAGTTTGGGACCAGCATTAATCCAGTGCTTAGCAAGAGGATTCAAGCAGGAGGGCCAGTGGCTGGGTCAGAGCACTTATCTGGGAATTAGTGGAAGGGTTTCAACAGCTGTGACAGGGGGGCTCACATAGGGGAACTTTTCCAAGGCTCAGAGGAAGATTTGGGCAGCTGAGAGGTAGGTTGGGTCAAGGTGCTTAGCCATGGGATAGCTGGAAGGTTTCAACAGCTGGCAGGAAAGGTCAATTGTATTGCCGTGTATTCTGGATGTCTAAATCTTAAAAATTCCCTTTTTGGTAAAATGGCATATAACACCATTTCAGGCTTTTCAAAAGATGAGTGTGTAGTCAAATGATACAGCAGCTGTCAATAAAGATAGCAATAACCTTATTTAAAGGATACTCAACAGATGAAAGCCTGAGTCAATCTTCATGGTTGACAGGCAGCATAGCATATAGGTATTCCTTTGAACCCTAGTACTGTGCATGTTTAAACAGTTAGCAGGATCTTTATATAATAGGTATTTTTTGGGAGGGGGAATAAAATTTAAAGTGTATTAAGTATCCTACACATTTAAGATTAAGTGATACAAGCTGGATTTTCCTCCAGATATGTGAAAGTCATGGATAAAAAAACCTGTGTGCACAACACTAAATCAAATGGTTGAGGCCTGGCAAATACTATAAAAACAAGACAAAAATATTCTATAGAGAACACGTTCTTTAGTCATTAAAATAAAAAAAAAGTTATTTAGGCCTTCCACAATGTTCTCACAGCAGTTTCATGCAAAATCAGACTGTGCAATATGCACCCCATAATTTATGGACTAAACGTTCACAAGTGGGTGGGGTTTTTGTCGCAAAAACAGATGTTCAAGAAAATAAAATCTGTTAGCATAAAAATAATACATAGTTTTGCCCATAAAAATGTACCCAAGTTTGCTGCTGGAGTTTTCAATAATTCCTATTCGTAAAATAAAATATTAGTAACCAGCCACTACTGTGCTGCTGTCCTTCAGCAACTATAAAAGATCATCAAAGAGGACTGCTACATCATATACACACAAAGCAGCTGCCTCCTTCCCCTGACTTTCTTCCAACACTGAAACTCATGATCTCAGATTGCCCATTGGATCATTCATTACCCCCTTCCCTAAACTCAGTTAAAACTGTGAGAGGGATTTAGTGATGGAGGGAAATTGCAAAGCAGGGACAGGAAGCCAGTGGCAGCATTCAGGTAGTGTGCATAGCACACAGATATCACAATGTGAGGGATGGAATTGGTGCAATTTTGAAGGCATCCCCATTAGGGACAGCATCCAGTTAGCAGCACAAACTACTCTATGTGTTAAAAATCCAGCTCTGTTTGAAACAAAAGCACTGGGACAAACAGCTCACAACTGACAAAACGGTCATTTTCACTTTCCAATGCAGGAACGTGGAATTCCAGTAATCTTGCTATACTTCCTGATAAGAACATTTTGGAGTTTATGAAGTAGAAAGAAGTGGTTTGCTGGTCCCATATATGCACACCTTTCATTACGTCCAAAAATAAACTATGAAACCAAATAAGTAATCTCGGTATGCATGAAAAAGTGTTTAAGACTCCAATAGGGCAATGGGAACATTTCCCATTCATGAAAGAAATAGTAACTGAATGTTTATATCATGTATTTTTGTTGTGGCATTTGAAAATACCCTTCCTAGGGCATGTTGTATGTGGCATAGGCTGACATTTTCCATGTACAAAAAGCTTGGCTCATGGGTGGTGCCTAAGTGAGTGAGAACAACTTATTTATGGTAGGGAGAAATACTATTTCCAATTGTATCGTATTTCCATAAACACATTAAACCATTGTCCCGAACAAAGAAATTTATACAAATTCCACTCTGCTTAGAAACAAGTTGGGTTTTCTCTTTGACCTAAAATCTGCACTTTCCAGCCTGTTTTTGAAAGAGAGTTGGTATAAAGGCAAACCTTGGACTACAGCACTGCTCAGAGATTATAACATTTATATACTTGACATCAGAGACAGAAACGTAAGTGTAAGTAATGCAAATGCCAAAGCAGGATTTGTAAGTATTTTGCCTTAATTTTAAATATTATATATGATGGGTTTCCACAACTTCCTTTGGGTATTACTCTACAGTTTAATACATTTCACCTCCAGAAGTTGTCCCTGATATTCAGCCTATATTCTTCTTCTTTTAATTTCATCCAGTTGTTCACACTGAACTAACTGCCCCATGTAACATTGGGATGGAATTTGGGTGCAGGAGAGGCCTCAGGACAGAGATTTGGAGCATGGGAGGGATTTCTGGCTGCTGGATATGGGTAACACACACCCTGGCCAGCTCCCCACAAGCAGCAACATGTGTCTACTACTACTAAGCAGAGACGTGGTCAGGCAGCTCTGCACACTGCCTCCACCCAAAGGCACCACCCCTTCTGCTCCCATTGGCTGTAGTTCCCTGACAATGGGAGCTGAGGAGACAGTGCTCAGGGCAGCACATGGAGCCCCTATGACCATTCCTCCCCCTAGGAGCAGCAGGAACATGTATCTGCTTCCAGGGAGACACATGAAGCCAGGCAGGGTGCCTGCCAGTTCCACACCAACTAGACCTTATTGAAGATCAAAATGCCAGTTTATAGAGTTTTTTAAGTGGTAAAGTGCCAGATTGCACAGCTTTTACCGTATTCAGATGTAGTTTTAAACACACATCCATCTCAACCTGATTAGAGGTTGAACCTCCGAAATCTGGGATTTTCTGGTCCGGCAACATCCGTGGTCCAACAGGACCACGGATTTGCTCAATCAGAGAGCCCTAGTACCCTGGAATGAGAACCCCATTCCTGGGGAGCCCCAGTCAGGTGGGGGAGAAGTGGGGCCATGGAGGCTAAGGAGCTCTGTCCCCATGGAGCCCTGGCCAGGCAGAGCAGTAGCGGGACTGGTGAGTGGCAAAAGCGGGGCAGTTGGCAAAACCCATCCCAGGCGGGAATCCTTACTTGGGTGGGGGAGAAACAGGGCCGTGGTGGCTGCGGAGCTCTGTCTTGGGGAGCTACAGCAGGCTGGAGTCCAAGTCCAAGCTCTGCAGGCTGAAGCCCAGTAGCAAGGGATCTCCCCATATCCGACAAATTCCCTCATTTGGGATGGGTCAAGTCCCGAGGTGCTGGATAAGGGAAGTCTAACCTGTACCTTGAAAGGATATTTGTTTACAAATTGAATCCAAAGAGACTATGTCATACCATTAATATACCTCTCCCCGTATATTTACATGCACACACATTCTCTCACTGGATTACAAGACATTTGTGCAAATAAATGATTTTGGACTATGTGGGAATGAGAATACTCAGCTTTTTAAGAGTTAAGTTGCCAATGAAACAAAATATGTGCCAATGGAACAAGAGCACAGGCATACATGTTTATAAACATGCATCATGTATGCGCTCAGATATAATATTTTTGCTTATTCTCTACTCTGTAACAAAAGTTTAGTCAGTAGTCTCCAATACAAATTAATAACAAGAGAAAAAATACTGAGACATACTTTGAATTTCAGTGGCCTTTTGTAAAGAAGCCATTGCATTCATGTTAGGGGTTTGGTGCTGCATATCTTCTGAGAGAGGCTCCAGCTGCAAGAATAGAACAGAATAATATGAGCAGAATATTATTAATTTGCAATAAGACACATGAAAATCAGCCAAACTGAAACAGCTTAATCCTCAAGAGAAGATCAGCCTAAGAACTAGTTCACGTTGTGCTGGTATCAGTTCTAACATATAGCCACAAATTTGTTTTCTGTTTTTCAGCCATGTAATTGAATTCCAAGGGGCTTTTCTATTGGCTGCAAGACTAATCTATGGAGTCTCTGAAGCAGGTGCATGTCTGTGTATTATTCATTTAAAAAAATGTTAGTTATTTGTGTAATTTTTGTAGGTTCATCACAAACCAAATTCCATTGCATCTGTATGTGCACCTGGGCACTCCAAACAAAATCTTACTGCACTCTATTATCTTTATTTCTCTACTGTTATTACATCTCACCATCTTACACAGTTCAACATTTTACCATGGAAAACTATAAAACGCAGCTGCTGCTCTGAATAGCCTTGTGTTAATTTCAAGTAAAGTAGTAGACAAAATACTTAAACATATTAACAGTAAACGCTGTATACATTTTATATGAGCTCCAATGTACTTTTAAATGGCTATATATACTTTCAATGCCTTTTAGTTTGCTTAAGTGTTTGAGTGTTTACATGCAAGAAACAAATTATATATTTTTTCTCTACAATTCCATTTTCAATGGCACTGTTCTGAAAGGAGAGCTAGGCTGGTAGCTAGTGCATTCATCTAGGCTTTTAGTGACCTGGGTTCATGTCCCTCATAAGCCACAGATGCCCTATATGACCTTAAACAAGCCTTTTGGTACCTTGGTCCTCCATCTGTAAAATAAGAGTAATAGAACCGCTCTATATCATACTGATGTTGTGAGGTGCTCAGATAATATAGAATTCGGAGTGGAGGGCTGATAAGTACCTTAGAGTATGTAATAGACCAGACATGAATGGATCCTAAATTAAACATGGGTATCTGTGAAATCTTGACATATCATATACAGAGCACTGACATGATGACATTGTATCATGATTCACCAATAAAATACCATTATAAGAGCCAAGTAACAAAGGCAAGCCATGTTCCACCTACATTCATTTCAATTATGAAATTAATTCAGCTGTGCTCATGCCCTTTTCTTTATGCCTTCCATTCTACACATTTTACTGGCACAAATGCTCACAGCAAATGAATAGCAAAGCCATCTGTGTGAGTGCTCTGGAAACAGCATTTGAAATTTGAACACACAGATATTAATGCCAATCTTAAACAATTAAGAACAGGTTAGATAGACATCTATCAGGGATGGTCTAATGGTACTGGGTCCTGCCATGAGGGCAGGGGACTGGACTCAATGACCTCTTCAGGTCCCTTTCAGTTCTAGTGTTCTATGATTCTATGATATTTTCATACTCATCCATTCAAAGAGCTGGAATAGCATCGTGTGAGTCATTTGCCCAATCACAACTAAAAAACTATTCTTTTTTAATATTTATAATCAAAGTAAACAAGTTCAAAAATACATTTGTTTAATATATTTGTACAATGAATACATCAGAGAGACTTTCAAACTTATCACAGATATTTTGTAGGCTGAAGAAGACGCATAATTGGCTCACTTATTAATTATCAGTGATTAGATCAACTCTAGTCATTACATCCAGGAAATTAGCTTGGATTTATAAAGAGGTGGCAAATGAAGCAAATTCACCCCAAGTCCAGAATTGCTGGGATTCAGGTAAAATGATGAGCAGTGAAATAGTTTAATGCTGATGAAATTCCAATGATCATTCCATGTGAAATGAATGGCGTTATTCAGACTTCTTATTTTTATCTGCCTATAGTCCTATATTGGGATCCCTACCTGGAAGATTGTCTTTGAAGCTATAAGAATTAGCAACATAATTGATATTAAAGTTATATTAATGTTTATATTCTTTAGAATTCTACAGGATTGCCAGAAAAAGGGAGGTATGGATATCAGCCAGTGCAAAACCAATAAAACTACTGATGATGCCAGATTGTAATGGTGGATTGCTGCTATTTTAGATGATGGACAAGACATGCCAGTCAAGCTTTAGGATTAGAGCTGGTTGAATAATAAAAAAAATTAAAGTAACTGCTATATTTGCAATTAACAAGTCAATTTTGCTTCACGAGTCTTAATAGATCATAGCATTTCATTATTTGCAAGCATCTGGATGATAGCCGAGTAGTGTGAAAATGCTTACAAATCACTAATTTCACAAATTTTAGCAAAAGTGATTATTCATCTGAAAATTAATCCCAAAAGTCATTCATTATTCTCAATGTAAAAAGTTTCAGGCATCCAACCAGGAAGCAGAAAAAATACTGTGGGCCCAATAGGAAGTGGCAGCCGAAGCAGATGGTGACCAAAGACAAGAATGATAAGGTGCTCATGAAGAAAGAGAAGGTTGTGCAGTGATGGACAAGATATTGTACCGATCTATACAAAGCACAGTTAGACACGAGTGCCTCAGAGAGACCAATCAAAGAATTGAAAGAGATATTACTGCCAAGCATCGAGAGTGAGACTGATATTTTGAAGGAGAAAACAGAAAGAGCCATGAAACAACTAAAGAACAATAAGAGCCCTGGAAATTGTAAGATCACGGGAGAGATGATCAAATATGGCAGAGAAAGTATGATTCAGGAAATATACCAACTATATAATATAGCATGGAAAGAAGAGAAGGCATCTAAGGAATGGACAAGATCTGTGCTAGTGACAATACACAAGATAGGAAGCACGTTGGAGTACAAGAACTACAGAATGATTGCCTTAACGAGTCATCTAGGCAAGGTGCTGATGCTGATACTGATGGAGAGATTGAGACTGCACATAAAAGAACATCTAGAGGATGAGCAAGCGGGATTCAGGAAAGATAGAAGTACCATGCAGCAGATATTGGCACTATGATTGATAGTGGAGAAAGCTCAGCGAAAGAACAAGAACATCTACAATTGCTTTGTCGATTTTCAGAAGGCATTTGACAGTATAGATCAGAAAGTGACTTGGGCGGTGTTGGTGTCATATAGAGTGGATAGTAGATTGATACGGTTGTTTAAGAATATCATCGATAATGCAGAGGCAGCAGTGAGAACGTGCGGAGAGTTGGGAAGTTGGTTTAGAATGAGTAGAGGTACGAGACAAGGAGATCCAATATCGCCAAGTATCTTCATCATGCACCTAGAAAGAGCGATGGACAAGATCAGGGAAGAGGTAGAAGGAATATGGGTGCATGGGATAAGAATTAACAACTTGAGGTTTGTGGATGATATAGTTATCATCAAGGAAGATGAAGAGAAGCTAGAGAGAATGGCGCAGGTGCTAAATGAGCAAGGGAAGCGGTATGGACTGATTATGAATATCGATAAAATGAAGCCAATGGTATCTGGAAATAAGGAAATAGGAAGGAAGATCAGTGTAGATGGGATCAAATTAGAGAACAGAGAAGTTTATGTATTTAGGGCGCAACATGACATATGAGCTAGACTGTAAGAAGGAAATAGCGACTAGAATAGCGAAAGCAAGAGTGAATTTAAAGGAGATGGATAAGATCTGGAAAAGTAAAGTGATTAGGTTAGGAATGAAGCTGAGCGTCTTGAAAACGTGTGTATTCAGCAGCATGTGTACGGATGTGAGACATGGGTGATAATGAAAGATTCAAAGAGAAGGATATTGGAGTTCAAGAGGAGTTTTTATAGAAAGATCCTGAGAATAGGATGGATGCAGAAGGTCACAACGAGGAGTTACATAGGAAGATACAGCCAAAAGAGAACCTATTGCAAAAAGTTATACAATGGAAGTTACAGCTATTCGGGCATATCTGCAGAATGAACGACGAGCGAAAAGTTAATACCCTGGTATTCGGCATAATGGATGGGCCGAATAGGAGAGGCAGACCCCACACAGAATGGGTAGATGATATAGTAGATTGGTGCGGAGCTAGTCTACAGAAACTAAGCCATTTCGCACTGGTCAGGGAAAGATGGAAGGAAATAGTGAGGGAGGCATCAGACACCAATGGGCATTGAGCCCATGGTTGTTGTTGATGATGATGATGAATGCCCAGGTTCACAGGCAGAAGAACAAAGGTGACTTAAAGCCACATTTTTTACACTCTTTCAATCCTTATGGCTACTGGAACCCAGTTTAGCCCCTGGAGTAAGAAAGAACAGACTCAAGGCTACTCTAATATGTACACCCTTGGGAGCCATTGCACAGGCTGGGGAATTGCCATAGTGCAGGATGCTCCAGCGGTGCCTTGTTCCGTCCTCAACATATCCTCCCTGTTCCCCTGTAAATGCCTTCTAATGGCTAGGAGGCCAGGAGTTGATAATGTAGACACAGTTATAGTAGCTCTATGCCAACCAGAGGTTCTCCTAATCAAAGGGAATCTTGTCAGACATCTTTCATAAATGCATTTGACTGGGCCCAATGATATGTCCTTGTGTTATTTAGGAGGCTAGTCACATACCTTATTTAACTAGCAATGAATATTTAAAGTAAAGAGTTCCCAAATAACTCATAGGCAACTGCATCCTAAATGTCCCATCAATATTTATGACTATCAAATATATGCAGAGATATCAGCTTAGGCTCATGAATAAACAACAAATAGAAAAAAGGACCAAATTTTTAAATAAAATAAAATAAAAAATAATAATATCAATTTATTGTTTTTAATTATCATTATCATTATCATTATTATTATTATTATTATTATTATTGTTATTTAAAATGAACAATTAACAGGCCTGTAGCTGACATGGATTTTTCAGTGTTTGTTATTTCTAAACTTCTCCCTCTTCCCTCCACCCTCCAAAAAAAAGTTCCTGTAATTATTCCTACTTAGTTTCAACTGCAGAAATGCTCTCTGTCTCCATGTTCTTTGCAGTAGCCAGGCAGAATGCTGGATCCTATTCCATATCAATAAAACCACATCAGACTCCAGACATAAGTTCATTATATTGTACACCCTGTTCAACTCTGATGCACTATTGTTACAAAAACACTGTAAAAATAAAGCCAGTTCATTCTTACAGCTATTTCTATACTCCTTTGGAACAGGGCCTTTTGCAACAGGGAGAATAATGTCTGTTGGCAGTGATCCACTTTTTGGATATAGCTACATAGACATAGGGGTGTCCCTGGAAAATATCAGGACACAGACCCAACAGTGAACAAAAGAAATCACTCTGCACCTGACATTCATAGCACCATCACCTTCACTCCTACACTTCTTGGCATTCAAATCATGCAGTTTATTAGATCTGGAGCCGAAGAGAATAAAAGTTGTAAAGAGCACTGGAAATACATTTGCAGAACAGAATATTTCAGAGATGAATGACTCAGGTCAGTGCAGGACCAACAAAGCCACTTAAAGGATAGTTTGGATCATTTACAGAAGACAAAATTTTCAAAGGGTTTGCACCACTAATCTGGGCTTTTTTTGTGCTCATGGGAATTTAATGGAATTTGTGCCCAATAAGCACAAAGGAAAAAAACAACTATACACTACATACGTTGACTGGTTAAAATTTGTCACAACTGAATTGTGCTCCTATCAGCAACTGTCATACAAATACATCCACTATCAACTTTTCACATGTGTGGAAGGTGGCACAAGTGATGGTACGGGTGTAAGCAATTTGTCAAAATTTGAGACAACTGGAGTCAGTACTGCATGAGGAGCCCAGACTTGGCACCTGATTACATTGCCTCCTTATACCTGCCAAGTTTTAAGAGGCAGAAGCTAGCTTTCATCCTGGATGTTAGTGAGTTTCTTTAGAGAGACGATGACACCAAGGAATATTTAAGGTAACCTCAGGCTCAAAGCGAGGGTTCTGGAGATGGAGATTGTGATGGTAATACATATGGGGTCCATAGATCCCATGAATATCTGCATCCACATCCGCAGATATAAAGTGGATATTTACGGATTTGCAGGGCTCTAGTTATAGATCTCAGGCAATTTTCACGTATGTGTGCGCTATTTGGGGAATGTTCCCATTTTAGAGAGAGCAGCACTTACCTGTTCTAGTAACTCACCTTCTATCTCTTTTATTTTTTACTACATTCTTGGTTGACTTCTTTGGATAGCTGGTAAGCTTTCCCAGATTCACTCCAAATTTCACAAAAAGGAACAAATGCCAACTTTTCATCATCCGAATGAAAACTGCAGAGCACTAATTTTCCATTTAAGATGCCATATGCACCAACACCGAAGATCCACTAATTGCAAATAGCACATATTCTACACTTCACAACAAACGTCCAGCACAGATCTTCAGATGCGCTTAGTAGCCAGTCACAATGTTTTGTCTGATTATGCCTCAAAACAGTAACTCAAGCAGGAAGAATGTTTACTAGAAGATGCTAAATTTAGCCATTTAAAAATGTTTTCCTACTTTGGGCCAAATCTAGCCCTGGCCAGCACTGTAAGAAAGAGCAGACATACTTCCTGGTGTGTTCTCTGTAACAAGAATCCTGCTGGGCGGAATGCACTGTGGACGACACTTTGCTGCTCCCCCTGAACAGGAGGACATCTGCTACTAGTTAGCATTTGCTACAGACACTTGCTACAGCATATGGGGCTGGCTACTGGATACCTCCCTAAGCCATAGACCATTTCTCCATAGGGATAAGGTGCATAGTGTACTAGTCAGCACTTGCTCCAGACCATAGAGCTAATGGATAACACACACAGACAATTTCTTTTGTGGGACAGGATTCATATTGGTTTGGCTCAACTTTTATGTGCTATGGAGAGATCCTGCATGGCTGCTCACAATGGGTTGGGAAGGTTGTTGTGGAGAGAATTAAGCCCATAACTTCAAACCAAAACAATCTGGGGGGAAAAGGCTTAGCAGGTCTGTCACTGCACAGTTATATTAGCCATCACACACCATGGCATGCTGGCATGTGGGCCACAATGACTAATCTAGCCTAATGACTGGAGTAGAAGTCATGGTGTGGGACCACTTTTATTTCCTGGCTTAGGTCTGAGATACCATCCTCACTGAGATCCCTAAAACACCAACACCCAGCCCAAATACATGTAAAGTAATAAAATTAATCTGTGAGGGAAAAACATGAAGTAATCCAGGGGTGCACAACGTACAGTTTGCTGCTCATACATGACCCAACAGAGCATTTCACAAAGCTTGTGGCCTGCTTCAATACAACATACTTACATTCATTAGCATTTTGTTGTCATGGTTACCTTATTTTTCATTTACACCAGTGTGTATATAGACAATACTGAACTTAGAAACAACCTAGTTAAATGCATACGAAAGAAGATGGAGTTAAAATATAAATAAATACATGTTGACTTTAAATCTTATATGTGTAGAATGTGTTTGGCCCACACAAGGATTGAACTTAAATTTATGTGGTCCTCTTGTGTAATAAGATTGGGCACCACTGTGCTACTCACAGAAGCCAACAGAAAAAAAGCACTGTTCTTAGAAAATAAGGGAGATGAATTTTCATTGCAAGGCTACATCATCAGCTCAACAGCTCCCTGGTTTAAAAGCAATTGCTCTTTTCTAATTAGCTAAAACCATCATTTCTTTGTTTTGACAGGTGCCGACGTAATGGATGTGTTCTAAAACCACTAACAGAAGATGTCTAGGACATTTTACAGCAACTTACCTCATCCTTCTTTCGTTACCTGCCTGAAGGATTTAACTGTTTTGATTTTGGATTTCAGAGGAATCCAATTGCTTAATCACTTCTCACCTCTTAGGAAGATTTCTTTCCCAGGAGGCAACCCAGGGTGCTTCTAATTAGCTTTGCATATAGGTTAGTAAATTGTTCTTAAAAGAAATTCAGGTTTTTCTTTTTGAGCACAAAGTATGAAAGATAAAATTGAAATCTAGATGCATTTATATCTATGTTTACATCTGTATTGTTGAATTTTTGCTTAATTTGCTGTTTTCATAAATAAACAACTGCTTCGCTGTTTCTGATGAAAAATGGCAATGGCTTTTATTTTGTAGAGTTCTATTGATGTTTCTGAGGAATTTCCAAAAGTAATGTTCACAACACTTCTGTGGAGAAGTTCAAAAGTATTCCTCACACATTGATTGGGCTGATAACTCATTTAAATGCTGAGGTCTTCCAAGAAAAAGAGACATGCTGAAATGGAGTTTTTGGTTAGTCTTCAAAGCCAACAGTTGCATGAAGAACTTTTCTTTAGAATGCTCAAATGATTTAACAAAGATTAATTCAATAGCCTACTCTTTTCATATTGACCTAACGCATATTTATTAAGGGAAAAGTAAAAGCTATCTTGCTAAACAGATCATTTTCATGCAGGCCACATCTAATCAAAGCAAGTTTTGGTTTGGTTGGGGGAGATGTTTCTGTATTTTTTGGGTGTCAGCATGTTTTTTTTGTAGCGATTCAGAGACAAATTAATTAAAGTAAGCATTTAAGCTTGCTCGTAAGTCTGTTGTTTCATCTACATGTTAGACTGGCTCCCTACAAAAGTTGGAAGTTACTGCTGGTTTTATGGTTACTCTTTTTGTTATATATTATTCTGCTTGCTGATAATAAGACATACAAAGCAGTGTACTGCTCTACTGACAGGTCCTGGCCAAGAACAACATAGGCAAAGAAAAAAGAATTCAAAAAAACCCAGCAAAATGTTTATGAATTCTAATCCTCAGCACATGAATAAATATAACTGACAAACTGCAGAGTACCTTACAAAAGCCTTTCCTGACCTTTCTAATTTGAGTTCAATTGCATGTGCAGTGTTTAGAAGCCAAAGTTGGTCTTGCCAATGTTTTTAAACTACAGTTGCAGTACGTATCATTATTTGTAAAAGTGAAGTGCCAGATAATAAGTTATAATTACCCTATTAATCACCTGCAAAAACTGCATTCAGGGAAGAATGCATTTTCAAATTACAGTAATTGGTGACTTAAAAGAACTAATTTTTCTATCCTTGACTAGAGGATATTTTGTAGTTGTCTGTGAAAATCTGCAAATATTCTGTTGAAATGAGGCAGTGTAAACCATACACTGGATTTGCCGTGGTCCAAATCCTCATGTAGTATTGATTAGCATAACTCCATGGAAGTTGATAGATTTGTGCCAATTTAAAGCAGGTGAGGATCTGGCCCTATATCTATGTCTATGTGCCATTACTTATCAGCAATAACTCTCTTCAGCAATATCTTTAGTCATAGATTTCCTGTAAGCAGAAAGTAGTTTCTTATGGTTGTAATGATGACATTGTTTCAGAATCTTCTATCTCCAAAATTAACAGGAGCAGTGTCAAGGCTGTTCCCTACTCTGGCACTCGAGTGCAGAAGTTGGGGGCCTTCAAGACACTTTAAAATACTCTGCCACTGAAGGCTTCTGTTTAAAAACTCCCCAAAGTCACAGATTCCCTGGCCTTGGATTGGTATTGCTGCCACCACTGAAATACAAAACACCCTTTTTAGAAGTCAGGCAGATATATTTGGGAATTTCTTCCGATGGGGTTATCCTCAAATTCTTTCACCTTCCCTCTGGAGAGAGCTTGAAAAAAACATGAACTCTCACTTGTCTCAATCTTCCTTCCTTAAAAGTCTTTCCTTCTATTTACTATGCTATTTTTTGCAAACAGATAATTACATTGAACTAACCAGCCTACTTTACTGGCTTCAGATTACTGGTCTACCTAAACAGCCAATAGAGTTAGGTGAATATTTCAGTATACTCACGCTTAACTCACAGGGAAAAACATTTCATATCTGTTTTCAAGCATAGGTACTGTTCTGAGAATGCAGAGGGTCGGCAGCTGTAGAAGGAGTAGCAGCAGTGATTCAACATTAAAACAAAACAAGGCCATTCTCACAAAGAAACATCACCAAATGGTCATCTTTGACTGTGGAGAGAAGTCCCTGGCATAGTGGTGGGAGCACAGTTTCATTAGCATCATTCATCTCTCCGTGGGGTTACCTTACATATATCCAAGCTAACCAGGGCCAAGCAGAACTCATCTCCAGTCTAAAGATGGGCAAGATTGCAATGTGAGAACATCGATGCTTTGGCTGATTTTGGAGGGCAGGATTCAGAAGGTGAGCCGTCAGCACCACCCCAGGAAACTGCTGTGTATAAATATGAATGCTGGTTTGGGTGAAGATGGGCAGGCTGTTCAGGAGGGGCAATCAAATCTTACGACTGAGATTTTTAAACAGAACCACCTAAAGTCGGGCTTCTAAATTCAGCACTGAAATAAGAAGCCTGATATTCAAAAGTGTTGACCATACATCTCAAAAGGAGACACTGGATGTTCAGCACTTCTGAAAACTTTTTTTATGGGACGTAGAATAAGTCACCCAGTGTGGAACCCAAATAGGGCTGAATATTCTACTGTGGCATGCACAAGGGGATGGGAAGAAGAGAGACCTTTCCAGCAACCCCAGCTTCCTTCACACAAGGTATCATGTTCCCTTGCTCACACCTCCACTGTAGTGCTCCCTTAATTTATTTAATTCTTACATTGTCCCTGATGCCTGCAAGGGAGAAGGCTGAGGAAGCATTTGGGGTTGCTTGGGGGAGCTTCTTTGCATTAATTTCCTGTTCTTAAGAAGCTCTGTAGATTTTTTTTCTGGAAGAGGTGCCTTGTACCTTCCGCATCAGGCTACTTGTTCTCAAGACAGACCACTATTGTGCATAGCCAGCAAATGCAACCTGTTGTGGAGTGTGTCCGTGCCTATGATGACATGTAAACTAAGCTGAAGACTTGGCATATAGTACATTTTCCTTAACCTGCAAAGGAAAAAATAATGGTGCTGGCCAATGTCGGCAGACAGGCTACTGGGCTGGATGGACCTTTGGTCTGACCCAGTATGACCGTTCTTATGTTTTGTTCTAATGGGGTTGTCTCTTTTATTGTTTCTTTGTGATACATAAAGAAAGCCTGAAAGGTTTCAGTTCAAAGTTGAGGAAAAAGGCATAAGATAGGAGGGTTTCCTGGTTATTTTTAACATTACAAATTCAAATCTTGTCTACCTAGGAAGTTTCTATGGACTCTGGAGAATTGGTGAAATTAAGAATTTATAGACTGAAAACTGAGTAGTTGAAAGGGTGAAAGGATTTTTAGATACATATATAAAACATGTATTTAACTCCAGTGCTTAAGAACATTTGGGAGAAAAGATGCCTTTGTTAAAGGTTCATTACTATTACCCTTTTTATTCAGGTTTGTGAATTTCCAATAAACATCTCTGAGAATCTCAATAGGTTCTCCAGCAAAATGAGGGAAGGTCTCATGTGACATTTTTGGTATCCATAAACTAAAAACCAAGCAGAAAAACCCTTTCAGGCTTTCTTTATGCATCATAAAAGCCAAAAAAAGGACATAAAGGTTTTTAAAAGTCTTTCATAGTTGATCGTAGAGATTATAAGCAATTTCCACTATAAGAAATAGCACTTCACACCAATTTAATAGGTCTGAAATGTTGCCCTGAAAAGAAACTGGGAGACTGGTAAGTGATGTATGCTAAAGAATTCTGATTACTGTAGCTGTCTCAGTTTCCAGTAAAAACAATGATTTGCAATACTGCTCCCCACAACAGAATTTTACAGACTATGGCATGAAAACATGTGACAGGCTCACCATTTAAGGTTAAGGTATGATGTGTTACTGTATTTGATTTTTGTATGCGTCTTCATCAGATTAATCCTACATCGTTTTTACTATAGAGTGATTGTCATGATTATGAGGGTTAGCCAGCAGCCTGGGGATTAAGGGGTTAACTACACCTAGCCAGGTGGAGTGACCAATAGGAATGTAGGTGGGATTTTTCAAACTGGGACAAAGGAATTTGGGTTTTTTTCTTTTCTCCCTTTTGTCTCTCCGAGAGAGTTCTCTGCAGCTACAGAGAGGGACAAGCATGTCTCTCTCTCTCTCCAAGACATCATTCTTCATTTTCTGTAAGTAGGGTAAAGTTTATGTAGTTTCGTTAGGTTTTATTGTGTTATGGATTGGGTATGGGATCTGAGATCTGGCACTGCTTAAAAGATGTTTTGGCTTTTCTTTGTAACTAAGTTCTAGGCCCATGGAGTTTCTCCATGAGTATATTTTGTTACCTTCCTCTCTAGTCATTATACTTGCAACCAGAATATTGTTGTAATAATAAAAGTTCTTTCTTTTCTTTTATTAACCTGGCAGTGGTTAATGATGTGCCCTGATTTTTGTTTTAGGGGGAAGATTTCCCAAATGATCTTTCCCCTGGTTTCTTTAGCAACATTTGGGTGGTGGCAGCGGAAGTTTTATTCCCAAGATCTAGGTTTTTAAGATCTTGGGGGAAGTTTTATACCAAAGCCTGGTAGATAAGGCTTTGGGGTACACTTGCTGGCCCCCACTTCTGCATTTATCATGCCAGAGTGGGGAAGGAGCCATGACAGTGATGGTAGAAAGAGAAGTACCATAATCCTCCATGACAATGTGCTTATGCTAAGAAATTACCAATGATCTTGAAAGAAGAGCCTGTTTTATCCATGACAGCTCACTCAAGAACTTAATCAGTGATGAGCATCAGTGATGAGCATCATTGACACTCCCTGATGTCAAAGTACATTCTCAGCATTCTGAAACTCAGTGAGGGTATCCCAAAATAGCTATTCTGTGTCTATTGAACCAGCCTGTTATTTTGAAATAGAGTTTGAAATAATGGGCTCGCTATTCTGATGTCCCTGTAACTCTTGTTCCATGAGGGTTAAGAGACATTTCAAAATAAGTTATTCTGAAATTAGATCAAAATAAGATACGCAATTTGCGTAGCTCAAATTGTATATCTTATTTCGACCTATGGGTGCAGTATAGATGCACCCTGCGGGAGGACAGTGTATTAAGTCTTTCTCAGGATTAAGAACAGTTTTGTGAATCATAGAGATTCATATAGACATCAGAGGTTGGGATGCTTATCAAAACGAAAATAACTTCCAACTCTTCTGCATTTTGCTATTACTAAGACATATGCAAAAGGCACTTATTTCCATACATAGGAAAAATTAAAAGAAGACAAAAAGACAGAACTTTTCAAAAATGTGGATTTTCCTCTGAAATCCTTGGATGTATCTTTTACCTCATTTCCTAGAAGGGCATTTATACAGGCTTCAGATGCATCACAGATGGCAGTAAGGTCATGTCCTCCCTCCAATGCCAGCACCACACGACCAGCCGCTAGCTTCAGCAACTGTTTTGTTAGGTGACCAAAACCTAACATATAAAGACAGCAGTGCAAATTATTAAAGCAGAACAGATATTTATGACATATTTTACATCTGTTGTATCAGAAAGTAGGAAACATGAGGTTATTGTGAAGAAATATAAGATCAGAACCATGGTACATCAATTTCAGTAACTGGGCTCCAACACTGGTGAACATTAAATACTACAGAAGAAAGTGTAACTGTGACCCTAAACACCTTTGTATTCACACCCTGATGCAATGATATTTGTACAAAATATGACTTGTGAGGTGTCATATGAAAAGCTAACACACTGGTTACTAAGGCCACTGTAGAATGCATGTATTAGTGCTGTAATGTAGACATACTCTATTTCGAATTAACTTAATTCGAAATAGTTAATTTGAATTAAACTAATTCAAAATAACGCATCTATACACAAAACCTATTTTGAAATAGCGTTTTGCTATTTTGAAATAGCACGTCCACACTGAGTGGATGCTGAACCGAAGTTAAGGCTGGCCGGAACCAGCGCCGGCAGGGCATCAGGTTAGGACTTAGTGTGTGGGGCTGCTGCCTGAGGCTAACTGAGCTCCGTGCTTAAAGGTACCCTACCCTACCTCGGACAGACAGTTCTCAGGGTTCCCCGCTTGCTGGTCTACCTCGATGAGGGACAGCAAAGCAGTCCTGTCTTGTAGTTCCCCGAGTGCCCGAACTCGGGACACAACAGCACTCGGCCACATAGAGCCAGAGCTGCCCCTGGGCATACCAGTGCGTCTTGTGGGATTGTTGCCATCAGCCCAGCTGCACTTGTTACAGGCTGCCATACGGGAGGGGGGGGGGCCATCGGGGGGCTGTCAGGATCCAGGAGGCCCTGAAGGAGAGCGTCCACCCCGAGGAGCCCTCAGAGCCTCCCCGGTCCTCCTCACCGGGGACTCGTGCCCCATTCCTCCCTCACATCCTTCCAATTACCCCTCCCTAGCCTCCCTTCCTGAAGTCAAATAAAAGACATGTACATTCAAAAATAGAAACTGGGTTTATTGAACAATACTGGGGGGAGGTGAACCTCTGGGGAGACTGGGAAAAGGAGGTGGGAGAGGGGAAGAGAGAGGATGGGAGAGAGGAGGGGGAAACCTGGGAGGAGGGAGCTGGAAGAAGGAAGCAAGGGGAAGAAGGGGCAGGGGAACCTCAGGGCTAAGGGTTGGGGGTCTTGCCGGACCAACTTGACATTCACGCTAACCAGCTCCTGGGTTCGCATGTGGCCTTTGGTTCGCATTCCTCCGTCTAGTGTGGAGATCATGGACATTGGGGGCATCCCCTCCAAACCTGAATAAGGTCAATGATCTCCACCCTGGACCAGGAAGGTGCCCACCTTCTCCAGCCCCTGTCAGGCTCCTGGGAGCTGGCAGACTGCTCCTGGGGAGCAGTGGAGGGCTGGCTGTCAGTGGCTTGCTGGCTCATGTTTTGGGGCCCCTGGGTCAGGGGCCCCAGTGGCCACTGCTGGCTCTGGGCTGGCAGGCTTGAAGCTGACACAAGCACTTTGGCCAGGGTCTACTCCTTTAGTGGCTCCGGGGCTGGGGTAGAGGAGAGTAAGTTTTTCTGGTTGTGCCCAGAGTGGCCACCAGGGCTCCCTGGTAAGGGCTGGAGGCCCCCTATTTTGAATTAAGTGTCTATACAGCATTTAATTTGAAATAGCTATTTCGAATTTGGCTTTACTCCTCGTAGAATGAGGTTTACCAAATTCAAATTAAGGGCTCCGCTATTTCGAATTAAATTCGAAATAGCAGTTTGCATGTATAGACGTTATTAAAGTTAATTCAAAATAACGGTTGTTATTTCGAATTAACTTTGCAGTGTAGACAGGCCCTTAGTTATATAGGAAGCTATGAATTCACACTGTGTGATGTTGTTAGAACATGTTTCCAACCAGACAGCTTAGCCTTGGTAAAGGTGATAAATAGGTCTATCCTAGAAAAAGCACTGCAGATTTAAATACTAGCAGTAAACAAAACCATCATGCTAAATCAGTGGCATTTATCCTAATCCTAAACTCAAGGGATAGAGATTTAACGTGGCTCCAGAGAAACACAGGAGACTAAATCACCAGCAGGCCTTCATGACTTCTGAGACTTAGACATCCCATTTGGGGACTTAAGGAACAGAGACAGAACCCACCTTTATGGAGACCAAAGCAAAAACAAAATCTCCGCAATTTAAGTTCTATAATGGATCTTCCCCGGGCTAACTAATAAAGTCTAAAAAGGAGCCTGTGGGTAAGAGAAACTATTTTGAACAAAGATGGTATCTTGCTAAACTGAGTTTTAGACTTGTTGATGCATTTTTTCACTTTGTACAGAGACCAGCACAAATGGAGCCCTGATCTGAATGTACCACCAGAGTCTAAAAAATAAATAATATCCTATGTTACATGTTGGTGTTACTAAAGCCAAGCACTAACAACAATCTCTGGAGTTAGGGTTAGTGCAGACTGGAACTTTTCAGGGTTTACCAGACAGCTCCACCAGTGTTCCTCACCAATGATCCACAACACTCCAGGTATTCCTATATCACAATCAGGGGCTGCCAATGGGCTCCACTGTCTCCAGCTTTCTCAGGGTAGTAGTCAACTAAGGCAGTGGTTCTCAAACTTTTTGGCCCACAGCCCATCCTGCTCAAGCAAACATTTCTATGACAAAATGGGTGCAGGAGTGGGCTGAGAGTGGAGGCCTGGCCAGGAGTTTGGGTGCAGGACTGGGCCTAGAGTGGGAGTCTGGGAGGGATTCTGGCCAATGGGAGCAGCGGGAAAACCCTCCACCTGAGCAGTTTCCTGCACTGCCATTTGCCCAGCTGACAGTGTATAGATCTGCTTCCTTCCCGCCATGAACTGGAACCAGCCTGCGAGGTTTGAGGCACCCCCCTCCAGCAAGAATCCAACCTTGTGGGGAAGAGACGGGGGGCTGGAGCGCCAGTGCACGCTCCCCACTGCAGGGTGGAGGCAACCCCTGAGCCCGTGGTCCACCTACAAGACAGTCACACTCCACTAGTGGTCCACAGACCACACTTTGAGAATCACTGAGCGAGGAGACACTCCCACTTAAATTTCATCTCAGATTAAAGTTAGTTGAAATTCTTTCATTTTTACTTCATCAAATTTAATAAAAAGATGGATAATTTTGGGAGGAAACATTTTGAAAATCTGTAATTTCCAAGGGCAGTTTTTGCTTTGGCTTGACCTCCTTCCCAATGGTTAATGGCAGGTAAGGTCTTGAGACTTTTTAAAGTCAAATTCAGAACACACTTGCAGCATGAGTCTCACACTTAGACCCACTCTGTTTTAGTTGCTTGTCTGACAGTGGCCTCTATTATGTCCAGAGAACTGCATGTTCCCTAGCTTTAATGCACAGACTGGCAAGACAGCAGGAGGTCTTGGGTTCCAGAAACACATTTTTAGTGTGCTCAAGTGAGAAGAGAATGTAGAAATTTAACATTTCAATAACTGAAAAAAATATTCTGGAGAAATGGTCTGGTGCAAAGAATGAAACCTTGACCCTGCCAGCATTTACACAGATGCTTAACAAGTAAGCCCATGAGTAAACCCCCCTCCTCCATATATCAATAGGACATTAAGCAGGGCTATAATTGTGTGCAGCATTGGGTCCTTAAGGATTCCACATTTGCCTAAATGTTCACAAAATTCTACTTGCCTCTCATCCCTGGGCTGATCCCAGAACTCTTGAAGTGAAATGTTAATTCTTTAAACCATTTCACAACCTACTGTAGCTCTCAAAGAACTGCAGTTTTGACTCTACTGAAGCCACTACACTGTGGTTCAAATTATACACACTTCGAAAAACAAAAAATTAAATCTCTCATTTCAGCTCAATCGTCATGCAGAGAGAGGAAATAAAAGGCAAAAGACCAAATTTAGCAGGCTAATAAAAGTGAAGGAAGGAATGGAATAAAGATAACCTTTGATTATTATCCAGTTTCCACTTTCTTTTACCTAGAGGATTTATTTCTGTCTGCATACTACACATGTGATCTTCAGACTCATATCAAGACATTGCCAGCAGCAGTACCATGAGATGAACACAACACATTCAAAGGAAATGAAGACGAATCAATAGTTCATGGGCTCCGCACATCCACATGCTGTATAACTCTTCCTTCAGCTTTTTAAGAACTGCAACAGGACTTTAATAGCTTCTGTCAGGAAGGGAAAGTTTTACTGAATCCAATGCCCTGCACAGTTTGAAAACAATATATGACCACAAGGGTCACTGTGGCCACACCATAATTTTCTGGCAATAAATTCAGAGTCTCTCCTAAGAGATTCTTTCTTTCTTTCTTTCTTTCTTTCCAAAAACTGTATGTAGTACTAGTGATAAACATCATCACCAGGTTAATTATCAGCTTGCTTGCTTCAAACTACAAGTAAATCATCAGTGTTGCAGTGTTCACTTCTAACTTACTAAGAGATGTTCACATTATCAGCTATACAAAATATACCACTCCCAAATACAATTCCACAATAAAGGGTTGCCAAATGCAACTAATATGGAGGAAGCTTTTCTTCAGTGCAATTACCAAGAAAGTCAAGGTGACTTGCTAGAGGGAGAGGAAATGACTTTAGCCAACAGAACCAATGCTTTTTATGACTGAATGAGTTATGGAAATTCTTAACAAAGAAAGTTGGATTATGTGCCATTATAGCAAGCTTAGATAGATATTAGCTTCCTAAAGGAAATTCCCTGGAGTACAGAAGTAACAAAATGAAAATAAGGAATCCCAGTCAAGAAATGTTTTTAAGACGGCCTGTAGTTCATGCCAAATAATAGGCGGGGGAGGAGAGGGGATGCACAGATGGACAAACACTGTGAAAAGAAGCAGTCATCTCTCCTGATAAAATGAGACTGAACATGTATCTGAATTTCCATGTGACCAGCTCTGCAATGATAGGGGCCAGGAAGGGGTCAGACAAGCATTTTTAATCCTAAATCCTCAGACTCACCCAAATCCTCAAAAACCAATAGTGGATTCAATTCTTGGCCTTTCTGCTGACATTGCTAACAATGGTGCCAGTTATGATGGTGGCTTCAAAAAGCAGTTTTAGTTTGGCCATGCTATACTGGAAAAAGAGGTTGCTTTTGCTGCAGTGTGTAAGATTTCTAGTATGGCAACATTTTACGTGAACAGAACAGGTTCTGACAGAGGCTTAAAATGGAAAGTCACATTAAAAACACTAAGGCTGTGTCCAGATTCAGGGGTTTTTTCAAAAAAAGTAGCCTTTTTTCGAAAAAACTTCCGCTGCGTCCAGACTCAAGCTGCGTTCTTTCGAAATGAATTCGAAAGAACGCGGCTTTTCTTTCGATGGCGGTAAACCTCAATTTACGAGGAAGAACGCCTTCTTTCGAAAGTTCCTCTTTCGAAAGAAGGCGTTCTTCAATGTAAATAGGGCTTCTTTGAAAGAGAGCATCGAGATTCACTGGATGCTTTCTTTCGAAAAAGCAAGCTGCTTTTTCGAAATTTCTCCATGCAGTCTAGACGCTCTCTTTCGAAAGAGGCTCTTTCGAAAGATGCTTTCGAAAGAGCCTCTTTCGAAAGAGGCTTGCAGTCTAGACATAGCCTAAGGGTATGTCTACACTACAGAGTTAGTTCGAACTAACTTAGTTCGAATTAGTTAATTCGAACTAAGCTAATTCGAACTAACGCATCAAGAACTAAAAACTAGTTCGAATTAGCGTTTTGCTAATTCGAACTAGCATGTCCACATTGAGTGGACCCTGAACAGGGCATAAGGATGGCCGGAAGCAGTGCCGGCAGGGCATCAGAGGAGGACTTAGAGCATGGAGATGCTGTCTCAGGCTAGCCGAGGGCTGCGCTTAAAGGGACCCGACCCCCACCCCGGACAGACAGTTCTCAGGGGTGCCCCGATTGAAAACAAGTCCTGCCTTGGAGTGCCCGGAGTGCCCACACTGGGCACATCACAGCACTCGGCCATCAGCCCGGCTGCACTTGCCGCAGGCTGCCATCTGGGGAGAGGAGGCAATTGGGGGGCTGCAGGAGAGGTTCCACCCCCAGAAGCCCGCAGAGCCAGCCCAGTCCTCCCCATCGGGGGCTCGTACCCCATTCCTCCCTCACCTCCTTCCACTTACCCTTCCCTAGCCCCCCTTCCTGATGTACAAAATAAAGATAACGTTTCTTCCAACATTGACTCTGTCTTTATTGAACAAAACTGGGGGAGACTGGGAAAAGGAGGTGGGAGAGGGGAAGAGAAAGGCTGAGAGAGGGGAGGGCAACTAACATGATCAGGGGTTGGGAACAGGTCCCAGATGAAGAGAGGCTACAGAGACTGGGACTGTTGAGCTTAGAAAAGAGGAGATGGAGCGGGGACAGGATAGAGGTCTCTAAAAGAGAGGGTTGGGTGGAGAGGGTGCATTCAGAAAAGTTCTTCCTGAGTTCCCATAAAGAAGGACTAGAGGACACCAAAGGAAAGGAATGGGTAGCAGGCTTCAAACTAGTAAGAGAAAGCTGTTCTTCACAAAGCAAATAGTTAACCTGTGGAACTCCTTGCTGCAGGGGGCTGTGAAGGCTACAACTAGAACAGAGTTTAAAAGGAAGTGAGATCAAGTCATGGAGGTTGGGTCCATGGAGTGGTATTAGCCAGGGGGTAGGAGTGGTGTCCCTGCCCAAAGTTTGTGGAAGGCTGGAGAGGGATGGCACGAGACAAATGGCTTGGTCACTGTCTTCGGTCCATCCCCTCCAGGGTCCCTAGGGTTGGCCGCTGTCAGCAGACAGGCTACTGGGCTAGATGGACCTTTGGTCTGACCCAGGACGGCCATTGTAAGCTCAGGGCTCAGGGTCGGGGGTCTCAGTGGACCCCCTTGATTTTCATGCACACCTGCTCCTGGGTGGCCAGGCTGGCAGCTCTCCTGCCCTAGACGGCCACTTTCCTGTGCCTAGTGCGGAGATCGTGGACGAGGTCCACGATGTCTGCACTAGCCCAGGAAGGTGCCCGCCTCTTGCGGTCCCGGGCAAGCTCCCGGGAGCCGCCAGCCTGGTCCCGGGAAGAGGTGGTGGGCTGGGGGACATCAGGTGGGTGGCACTGTGCCATGCCAGGTGCAGGGTCTGCTGGCTGGGTCCTGGCAGGCTTGCACCTGGCACGGGCACCGTAGCCAGCCCGTGCCCCTTTAAAGGGGCCGGGGCCGAGAGGGGGGCAGACGAGTTTCCCTGGTGTTGGCCAGAGTGGCCACCAGGGAAACCTGGGGAGGGCTAGCCTCCCACTAGTTCAAATTAAGGGGCTACACACCCCTTAATTCGAACTAGTAAGTTCGAACTAGGCTTAATCCTCGTAAAATGAGGTTTTCCTAATTCGAACTAAGTGCTCTGCTAGTTCGATTTAAATTCGAACTAGTGGAGCACTAGTGTAGCGCCTATGAATGTTAGTTCGAACTAACGTCCGTTAGTTCGAACTAACATTGTAGTGTAGACATACCCTAAGCTTGATTTGAAGTCTAGCCTTAAATGGGAAACCTTTTTGAGACTGCAATTTGGCAGACAGAAATAAATGTAGGGAGAACTCAGGCTATTTAAACATCTATGTATGTGAATTGGTGGGTGCAGTCCATTATTTAGGTGCATGCTCACAATTACTTGCACCAATGAGCGAGGGTACAAAAAGAGGATGTCATTTTTAAAACATCCAGTCCCAGGGATATGAAAAATGGATTGTTTCAAGTGCATAAATTATAAGGAAAAGCTTAAATCCAGGCTGGTATTTCCCAAATGCTATTGTGAATGTGCTGCATCAGTACATTTCGTAATACTTACACAGTTGTAGCCAGTTTTTTAAAAATTGCCTTTTTTTGTGCCAGGAAACTACTATGAGCATGATTTTTTTGCCAACAGTTATTTTCAGGCACACTTTTTGCAAGTTACATGTTGAAGTATCTGTTTTCCTCTTAGATCCAGTACCTAGATATCCAGGGTGTGGTTTGCAAAAAACCTTTGACTTAAGTGGGTCGAGAATCAGAACTATGCTAAATCCTGCCTTCTGTCTTAAATTTTGCCAACAAAAAATGTATAGTCTCTAGGCACAGGTTGGAAAGCAGGCCTTATATGTGGCAGGGGTTTCTTTCTTTGAAACCTGCAGAAATTATAAAGATGTTGAGTAGTGGAACTAAACATTAACGATGTAAACAGCAAATTGTAAGTCTGACACTCAAACACATGGTTAGCAACATAAATCAAGGATATGCACTTGATGGTTGTTCTTAACTAAACACCTATGCCTGCAGTACTTTATGCACATGTTTAACTTTACACACTACAAGTAGCCCCATTGACTTGAACTAAATATCCATATTGCTCCCCTGTTCTCACTCTTCCTCCTCATGCCACCATTTTCTGATTAACTATAATGTTGGTTAGAATGTTGACAAAATTCCAAGTAAAGCAAAATCACACATCATTTACCCCCTTTTCCTAAGCTTTATATTTTAAATTGGTCCCTGCTAATGGGTACTAGATTCTACTACCCCAGCCGGGATACAATCCTAACCTGGGTGAAAAACTTACCATACTTCTCCCTAATGAAGGTCAAAAGCAGAGTATGCAATGTTACCTCTTGAAGCAGAGACATGCACAAATAAGGTACCTGATGGTCATCCTCAAATTACTCTGATATAACGAGCTAAAGAGGAGAAAGCAAAAAGATATTTCCTAATGTTAACCAAATTAGTGCACCCATCCATAGGATAAATCACATCATTTTATGATGATGTGTTTTTAGCTGTTTTAAAAGTAACAAATGTTCATAAAGTCTCCCGTATAGTCACTCTGAGAAAGAAAGATTAAAGAATATGTTGTATCACAAATTGTAACCATAGAAGAGACCTTGAGGAACACATGTTAATGCACTGTGTCTAGTGCACCTCTCTCCAAGCAGATGGGCAAGTCACCCAGGACAGTTCTGTGGTACTTACGTTTTCCATAAACTGTAATATCTATAGTTTCTATTCTCTCGTCAGCACATGAGCAAAACTCGTATTAATCTCAAGGGCAGAAGGGACTACTGTGATTATCTACTTTTACCTCCTGTATAACACAGGCCATAGAACTTCCCCAAAATAATTCCCAGAGCATGTCTTTTAGAACAACATACACAATTGGCAATGATGGTGAATCCACTGTGACTCCTGGTAAATTGTTCCAATGGTTAATCACTCTGACTGTTAAGAATTTACGCTTTATTTCCAACCTGAATTTGTCTTCAGTTCCCAGCCATTGGACCATGTTATACCTTTGTCCACTAGATGGAAGGACCCATTATTAAACATTTGTTCCCCATATAGCAAGGGTTCCGCGAAGAGCCGGCACTCCCCCGTCCCCCTGTTAAAGAGACAGAGCCATGGCGAGGGCTTTTTTGTTTGTTTGTTTGTTTTTTTGCTCAATGAAATGTGGCAGGGGCCTTTTTTTTAAGGCAACTCTAGCGGTTCCATGGCCAAATAAAATTGGGAAACACTGATCTAGACGGTATTTGGTCCTGCCATGGGGGCAGGGGACTGGACTCGATGACCTCTTGAGGTCCCTTCCAGTCCTAGTATTCTATGATTCTATGATTCTCCAATTTATCAACATCCTTTTTGGAATGTGGACACTAGAACTGGACATGGTATTCTATCAGCAGTCACACCAGTGTCTTAAACTCTTTATTCCTTCTCAAGGTTCCTCTATTGCTCATCTAAAGATTGATTAGTCCTTTTGGCCACAGCACTGCACGTTGAGCTTGTGTTCAGTTGATTATTTACTACAGTCCCCCAATCTTTTTCAGTCACTGCCTGCCAGGATAGAGGACCTCATTAGAAACAAACTTGCTCAATGATTTCTCATTTACAGTTAGATTGTGACATCTATCAGGTAGTCAGTTTTAACCCTTTTAAAGTGTGGCATGTTAATTTTGCACAATTCTAATTTTTTAATATAAATGTCTTGCAGTACCAAGTCAAATGCTTTACAGAAGTCTAAAAATATTATATCAACACAATTTCCCTTATCAACCAAACTTGTAATATACATCAATCAGATTAGTTTGAAAGGATCTAATTTTTCATAAACCTGTGTTAATTGGCACACTTATTTTACCCTCTTCTAATTTTCTGTTAATCTAATTCCACATCAACTGCTTTATTATCTTTCCCAGAATCAATGACTATAACCACTTATATTCTAGTTTATCCTTTTAAGATACTGGCACAATATGACCTTTCATCTGTTCTTCTAGCACTTTCCTGCTGTTCCAAGACTCATTGATAATCAACATTAGCAGTCCAGTGACTGCCTCAGCATACTCTTAAAACTTTTGGGTAAAAATTTTATGGACGTGCTGATTTAAAAATGTCTGACTATAGTATTTACTCTTTAATGCCCTCTTGAGATTCTAGTGGAATGGAAGAGTGTTAGTTATATAATATAACTATGTTATCTGTTTTCCCCTAATATACAACAGAAAATATCTATTGAACAGTTCTGCCTTTTCTGAATTATTATTGATAATTCTATTATTTCTATCTAGGAATGGAGCAGTTCCACTCTCAGGATTCTTTTTGATACTAATATACATTAAAAAAAATGAATGGGAGTTGTGCTTGCATCTGGGAGGCTAGCACCCAAATGCATACATGGAAGGCAGTCCTGTCTTGTAGGCATTGCTCCCTGCTAGTTCAGTAAAAAGGAGGGATGAGACATGGTTCTGACCCTCTTTCCCCCAGGAGGTGATTGGTGGAAAGACGAGATGTTAAGTTACCCAGAAACCCTTCTGAGAGCTCTACTGCTTCAGGGCCTTTGTGCACCATCCCCACCCTCCTCATTGGCAGTACCTTGAAAGCTACAATCTGGCCCAAAATTACTAGCAGAAAGCTGGTGATCTCCCCTGGCTATTCTGCAGAGTACAGAAAGAAATAATCCCAAAACACAAAAAGTCCATAGTCTCTGTCCTGGACCTACAGGCATGCATTTAACTATTATTTACCATTTAATCATGTCATTACTCTCTAATTTACTTGAGAATGTGTTTTCCTCTCATTAAAGCTTTTGTGATGTTAACTGCCAAGAATCTACCCACCAGTGTTCTGCACTCTGTCCTTGCGGTTCTTTCATGACTATTTGATTATTTTTCATTGATATTCTTCCAACAATAGCATCTAAAATTAAGTGGGTCAGTTTTTACATAACTTCCTGAGTCATCGGGCTACGTGTCCTAAATAAATATGTCCATACAGGAGTGAAATTATAGTTGACCCTTCCATTGCTGGGCTACAGCTAAAGGACTTTGCAAAGAACAAGTTATTCTCTTAAGGTTGATCCTGTACTTTTACTCAAGTAAAACTTCCTTGGAAGTCAATCAGAGGTTTTACATGAATCAGGAGGATCTGGGCTTTGAGTAAATGAGTAAGAGGGATTCTCCATTTGATGCCAAATACATTCTTATGAAACACATTTTCCAAATGGCAGTCCATTTCCAAATGCTGCTACTAAAATACTGAATTTAAAAGATAAATATCTGAGCTCCAGGCAGAACTGGTGATTTCATGGTTTTAATACCACAGAAAGAAGCTCAGTAACACTTTTAAAATACATTTTCAAGCAGGCATTAAATGTAGATTAAATTAAAGAGTAATTGTTCATTAAATAAGTACAAGCATTCCCAGAAATCTAATTTTTGATGATCACCAATTTCTGTTGTTAGTCCTACAGTAATATGTTTTTCACAATTAAATTGTTTTTAACAGCAATCATGAGCGTACATTATCAAATCTTTAT
The DNA here is from genome assembly GCF_052426305.1 of Pelodiscus sinensis. Lineage (NCBI taxonomy): Eukaryota > Metazoa > Chordata > Testudines > Trionychidae > Pelodiscus > Pelodiscus sinensis. The sequence goes on from NC_143053.1 coordinate 204,389,206, forward strand.
GACGTACATACTTCAGGAGACACAAAACACCTAATTGAAAGCCAAATCATATTGACTTGTCTTACCAAACACATGCTGGAATGAGAAAAATGGTACTAGCCAACCGGAGAGTGCAAGAGCTAGTTTGCCATCTTTGGGCACAATGGCTTGGACTTCTGATGTCACATGAGCTGCAATGCCCATGTCTTTCTGGTTAGTTCAATGCATGGCCCATGTCCCCTGAGTGTCTAGCTACTATTCCTTCAGTAAGAAGCAACTTGTGCATTTCAGCCATTAGGTGGCCCCTTTTGGATAGTGCAGCCAACCTCTTTCGAAGTGGCAAAGGTAGTGCATGAGGGAACAAGAGGTTCTCTCCTCCTCTTCCTTCAACTGTCTTTTGCAATGTCCATCTATACTATATAGATAAAATTTATGGGAAGATACATTAGGGAATAGTTGCACTTTTTGTGCTATTATAACATTAAGTTTGTAACAACAGTGGAATAATACAATGCATTTTATTGTTGTTTAATATCACAAATCCACACTATGTCTAAAACTTTCTCAGAGATCTTTACAAGTTAAAGAGAAAATGAAGGTTTTAAGGAAGTATTTAAAGAGCAATTGCCTCAATGTCTAAAAAAGAAAGAGTTCTAGAAGGATCAGCCAGAACACGAGGAAGTGACCCTCCGAACAATGATCAAGGGTTCACATTCACAAGGAGAGCAAAATGTTGCCAGGACTGGAGGAACTGACAGAGAAGTACTATGTAAGTGTCTATGAAGTCAGAGAAGTAAAACAGAAGGAATAAGTGGGAGATGGCTAAAAACCAGAAAACTAGGCTTTGCCACTGAGGTCAATAATTTTAGAGCTAGATCTTGGATTTTATGCCATAACTATGAGTAGAGGAAAATTCAGAGCCACACCAGCCCAGATGAGAGAAAGGCACGCAATGTAAAGCCATTAGGCTGACACACAGATTGCTCCTCCCAAGATAGGTAGGCTTCCTCCCAGCCACTTTTCAGGTGAGTTGCTTGCTACTCATGGGGAACCATGAGTGATGTCAGGGGAGCTGCATCAGTTTACACTAGCAGAGGATATGGCTCACCCAAATTACTGAATTACACATCTTCTGTGGTTTGCCAGGGGACCTCAACACCCACTGATTTAAATTAGATTGTAGATCAATGGTTCCCAACCTTTTTCAGCATATGGACCCCTTTCGAACGTATTCAAATGTCATGGACCCCTCCCAAACAATATAGCTGCACATTCCATTACTTGATAATCATTTGAAATGTATAATAGTTCAATTATCTAAACAAATATAGTAGTATTGAGAGATAATACATTGAAATATAACAACTTTGAAGTACCATATATCTGTATTGAATAATGTGAACAGAAGAATATATACACAACTCATAGGTAATATGCTTAAGTTACATTTGGCATATGGGTACATTTGACATGTGCACCATTCATAGCACAGACTATATCATACCAGTCCTTAATTTCCATCCACACATTGTCTAACATCGCAGGTGTCAATCTGAAACACAGAACATAAGGAAAGAAACTTAGATGAACGATGTGATATCTGTGCAAGTTTCAACATTCTTACATTCATACATAAAAAAATTATGCTTCAGAGTTGTTACATTTTAGCGTGGACACTTTATACTTTACTTACTTAAAGAGATGATTGGTGCTATACAGTGGATGAGAGAGTGCAGATGTCTGATTGGATTGATGACAGTCTCAGCCTTATATCTGATTCCAAGTTCAGTCAGCTCCGGTACTTTGATTTTAATGCAACCATCACAGAAAATGCAGTCTCTCAAACATAAGTTGTTGGAAAAGGCATCAAGTATTTTGCAGCCTTGTAAGAAAGTTCTGGATACTCAGTAACAACTTGCAGCCAAAAGTCAGTCAGGGGCTTTTGTTTGGAGACAAGCTTTAACGAGTTGTCACATGATAGTTCAGCGAGACTTTTTTATCCTTGGGATGTCAAACTTGTGTTTATGTCAGTATAAAAGTCCACAAATGGGTTTCTGATCCAGTCATTGATGGTGTTGGTAACAGGAAAGTATTCACGCAGCTGTACTTGGTTTTGCATGAGCTCTCTGATTTCACATTTTACATTATCTGTGAGTTGCATTTCTGAGCAGGCCAAAAAATCTGACAGATTTGGGAAAGAATCATAGTTGGACTGATCAAATTGAGATGTCCACAGGCCCAATTTCTTGATCACTGCATCAATTTTGTCATGGAAGATGATCACAGCTTTTCCCAGCAGACTTAGATTAAGCCCATTTAGGAAGCTGAAGATATTGGCTATGTAAACCTATTCAGCTAGGCAAGGCAACTCAATGAGGTGATGAGAAAGCTCCAAATGATGGTCCAGCAAAATAATCCTCACTTCATCACGCAATTCAAACAGGTGCAAGAGAACCTTTCATTTCGAAAGCCGGCGAACTTCTGTATGAAGAAGTTGGCTGTGATCACTGCCCATCTCATCACACAAAGCAGTCCTGAATTCAATGGACGGGCGCTGATGAAATTGACGATCTTCACCAACTTGTCTAAAACCATCCTTAGGTCATCAGGCATTTTTTTTTAACAGGTAGCGCTTCCCTGTGAGTGCTGCAGTGAATGAATGTAGCTAACAGTGCCACTGCTTTAATTAGAGTGACTACTCCAGCGTACTGGTCAGTCATTGCACGATCATCAGCAGTAATCGCTCAACACATCAAAAATAGCCTTGCCAGTTGTGCGTGTGGGCAAAAATTTGCAAAAGAGAAAGTCCTCTTGGACCTCTCCATTATATTCATATGTAACGATTGACAGGAGGCTTGAATGGTTTGCGATCTCTGTTGACTCATCAATTTGCAAAGAATAGAAGTGGCTTTTCTGCCTCCTCTCAGTCAGTTGTTCCTTAACATTCTGAGTCATTTCGTCAATTCTGCGCCAAACTGTATTATTTGAGAGAAAAATAAACCATTCTGATTGCCAGCTCTGTCTCTGAGCATAGCACTCACCATCTCCTTTGCTGTGGGTAATATTAATTCTTCTCCAATGGTGTGTGGCTTTTCTGTCCTGGCTATGAGTTGAGCCACTGCCTTAGCATCGTCACTGCCTGTGACTATATGCTCAGTTAATTTCTTACTTTCCTTGAATTCTTAGAGTTTGTTCTCAAAAAATTGTCAAAGATTAGCTGGTTTTAAGCTTCATTTGATAGCATCTTCTTACAGAGTAAGAATAATGGAAGTGGTTCAGATTCATTATCAGTCCTTAAAAACCCTAACTTCAAGTATGCATCACTATATTTTCACATGTTCCCTTTCCTTTGTGTTTGTTTTGAAATGGAACTTGACGTTCCACAATTGTCTCCTGGTTCCTTTCTTTTTAGCATCCCTGTCTTGATCTAACGATCCATTTTTGCTAGCCCAGCTAAATCCTTCCTGCCACTCTAATAGCTTTTGAATTGTTAGAGTGGGGTGACATGTTCAAAAAAGAGAAAAAGTGACTGATCCATTGATAAGCCAACTCCAGAGGACAGTTGCAGCTTGTCAGCTTCAGCATTCAGCATGGGCTGAGGGACATGCAGACTGCAGGCCACGGAGCTTCTCGGATTCTATTGGCTGCTGTTTGTCCGTGCTGCTTCCTCAGCTCCTGTACCCATCCATGGAGCAAGGGAGCTCTCATGGCCAAAGGGAGCTCTGGAGCTGCCAACTTCTCAAGGGCAGAACATCAGGAAGGTAGGGGGCAAAGGTGGAAATTTGGAAGCATGGGGGGGGGGGGAAGAAGCAGCAGCCACGTGCGCCAGGATGTGGCTTGCTTTTGATCCCGTTCTTTGGAAGTGTGGGGAAAGTGCTTGCATGCCATGCATGCCTTTCACGCCTGGCTGATGTATGAGAGGCATGCATGGGAGGCAAGCACTTTCCTCTTGCTCCCTTAGCGTCCAGGGAACAGGATCAAAAACAAGCCGCTACCCAGGGGGCAGCAGGTTGGGAACTGTTCAAATTCAAATATTAAATTGCAGAACTAGTAGCTGTGGTATGTAACTTACCATTTAAATCAGCCATCATAAATCTTAGGAATAAATTTAAGGGAATTTGATTTCATGGACCTGATTTTACCTGGATCTAGATTTTACACAGCTAGAAATGAGAAATGAAATGTAAATTTTAGATGTTGGATTAAAATCCATTTTGGAGGAGTCTGTGGTTTCCGAATTAATGATTGGGATTTTCCTGTTACAATTTTTTTTGAAAGATTGAGATCATGACATACAGCTGTTTTCCATAGAGTGCCAGTCATGGGGGAGGGGTGGTTTCACATGCAAAGATGCATAACTCTGGTCTTGCATAGTGTCATCTCTGTGCAGGGCTAATGCACCCAAATCAAATTAGAGTATCTTGGGGGATACTTTAATTTATGTCAGCTACAACCAACCCCAGTGGATTGAAACCACAGTCTAGGATTGGCATGACACAAGGTATTCTGGCCAAACCCTTTCCTTTGGCCGTGCCTCTCTTTTCCTGCTATTCCAGGGCAAGGATAAGATCCTTACACCACAAATCACCTTTACATGTCAGTGGTCCTCCACAGTTGAACCAGATGAGGGTCACATTCTGTTAGGCATGTGGCACAAACAGCCATACCACACCAGAAACTCTGTCCCTGAGAGTGCATTTCTACTGTGACATTGCAGAACTACTGACTGTGGTATGTAACCTCATTTAAATCAGCTTCTGCGCTAGCTGACTGGATGATAGCTAATGTGACATCAATTTTTAAAAGAGGCTCTGTAGATGATCCTGGTAGTACAGGCCAGTAAGTCTGACTTCAGTACCAGGCAAACTGGTTGAAACTATAGTAAAGAACAGAATTAGAAGACACATATATGAACATGACTTGTTGGGAAGAAGTCAGCATAGTTTTTGTAACGGGAAATTATGCATCACCAATCAACTAGAAGTCTTTGACGAAATCATCAAGCATGTTGACAAGGGCGATTGAGTGGCTAGTGTATTTGGATTTTCAGAAAGCCTTTGAGAAGGTCCTTCACCCAAGGCTTGTAAGGAAAGTAATCTGTCATGAGATAAGCAAGAGAGTCCTCAATGGATCAATAACTGGACAGAAGATAGAAAACAAAGGGTAGGAATAAATGGTTAGCTTTCACTGGAGAGAAGTAAATATTAGTGTTCCATAGCATTCTATACTGGGACCCATGCTGTTCAAAATATTCATAAATGATTTGGAGAAAGGTGTAAATCGTGAGGTGGCAAAATTTGCAGATGATAAAAAACTACTCAAGATAGTTAAGTCTCTAGCAGTCTGTGAAGAGTTACAAAAAAGTCTCACAAAACTGGGTGACCGGACAACAAAATGGCAAATGCAATTCAATGTTGATAAATGCAAAGTAATGCACACCGGAAAACAATACCAGCTATGCATACCAAATGATAGCGATAAATTAGACATTACCAGTCAAGAAAGAGATTACAGAGTCACTATGGACTCTTTTCTGCAAATATCTGCTCAATGTGCAGCAGCAGTCAAAAATGCTAATAATGACAGTAAACATTAGTAAAGGGATAGCTAATAAGACAGAAAATATAATAACACACTATATAAATCCATGGTATTCCCACACTTTTGAATACCGAGTACACATCTGATCATCATATCTCAGAAGAAATGGACTGAAATTGGTATAGAAAAGGGCAACAAAAATGATGAAGGAGATGGAACAGTTTTTCCAAAAGAGGAGATGTTAAAAAGACTGGGACTTTTCAGCTTGGAAAGGAAACAAATAAGAGGGGATATGACTGAGGTCTATAAAATCATGACTGTTGCAGAGAAAGTGAATAAGTGTGATTCACTCCTTCACAAAACACAAGAACTAGGGAGTCACTCAATGAAATGAATAGTTAGCATGCTTAAAAGAAACAAAGGGAAGCACTTCCTCCTACAATGCACAGTGAACTTGTGGACCTCTTTGCCAGTGGATTTGTGAAGGTCAAAATTATAACTTGGTTTTTTAAAAGAATTAGATACGTACATAGGGCATAGGTCCATCAATGGGTATTGGGCAAGATGATTAGGGGTGCAATCCTATGCTGACTGTCCTTACCTCTCTTTGTCAGGAGCTGGGACTGGACATCAGGAGATGCATCACTTGGTGGTTGCTCTGTCCTATTCACTCCCTCTGGGGCATCTGGCATTGACCATTGTGGGAGAACAGAATACTGGTCTAGACGGACCATTGGTCTGCCACAGTATGGCCATTGTTATGTATAAAAATTCAGTAAAATACAGAGGGACAGATCCACTAGTTAGGCTGAATAGTGCTTGTTGCAGGACTGGTGAAGTGGAGGGCAAATGGTGACTTGAAGCCCATTTGACAGCCCTGTAGTCTGGAATCGGTCTCCGGTGCAACTCAGATCAGCTTAAAGATTGCTCCCGTATGCATCAGTTGTTGCTGGCTGTCAAGCTGAGATTCTCAGGAGATAAGGAAAATCCCAGTGCACCCAGTGTATCCCTTGCACATTCCCATACACCAATGGGCTTGGTGTCAGAGCTGCTAAGATGGTCTTGTACCACTGGAGGTGCCCTCCTACAAAGAGGAGATATTCCCATAGTCCTGCAAGCCAGGAGCAAGGCCACTTTACACCATCAGAGTGTGGCCAAATATCTGGCCTAGAAGGTCTAATTAGGTTTAATAGGCTTAGCATAGTGTGATTTTAAATGTAATGTTTCCATAGACATTTTAACAAATCCAAAAGGCTTGTGGAGTTAACATATTAGGAAATAAAATAAGCCTGTTATGCCAACACAGCAAGTCTGAAACAGGATTGGGCTTCATCCCCTCCCCAAAGGCCCACCTTTGCCCCTTCCCACCCTGCCCCTCTCCACCGTTTCCTGACCCCTCCTCCAAGTGCACTTGTGACAGGAGGTATCCATCCTGCACTGGCCCAGGGGGGTTAACTATGTCTGCTTAGCTGAGAGGGCCTCTCCCCCACAGCCCTGCTGGGTATGCTCCTCTTGCCCACCCAGTATAAAAGCCAGGGGAGCAGCTCAGTCTACAGAAGGGGAAGGAACTCCTGCCTGAGTCCAGGAGCAGCAGCAGCCAACACAGCCACAACAGCATCAGCGACAACAGCCGCAGCCACAGCACCATGTACAGCAGCAGACGGACGCTATGGCGGAGACCTGCCAGCAGGGACCAACTGGGGGGAGTGACTAGCCTGGTAGACACAGGTGCGGAAGACACCAGCCATTGGACAGGATAGGAAGTAGCCCAGCATGGGGAGCAGGAGGGCCCCCAGTGAGTTCAGCATGTTTTGGGTGGATTCCCCCCTGATCTGGGGCCCGGTGAAGAGGGAGGGCCCAGGTCTCCCTGCCCCATCCCACTGACCCTGAAAAGTGGGGGTGCCTCAACTACATTACTGACTAGGCTGCTGGGCCTTACTGCCCTGCTGACTGTGGCCATAGATGGGTGGAACAATTACAGGGTAGAACAACCCAGACGGGCCCTAAAGAGGCTCCTCTCCCTGCCACCTAGGGGCCGGGCTTCCCAGCCTGTGACAGCATCCCATTCCCACTCCTTCCCTTCCCTCCCAGCACTTCCTGTATGTTGCTGCACAGCTGTTCGGGGACAAGCAGGCGGCGCTGCGAGGGAGGAGGATGAATTGATTGGCGGGAGCTGAAGGCAGGCAGGAGTGTGGGGGCAGAAGGCGAGCTAGCTGCCATGGAGTAGTAAGCACCCGCTAATTTTTTTCTGTGGATGCTCTTCAAAGGTTCTGACCTAAGCCCAGAAAAGAGTGGGACTGACTGGAAAAGGTCTACAGAATTCTGCCAAAAAGGCAAAATGGATTAGAAACATGAGGTCTGACCTCTCCACTGTTTACATTCTGTGAACTGAAGCTCTCATTTTGTCCCATATTTATCCAGTCACACCTACATGTTGCAGTAAATTCAGGGACAAATCCTCATCTTGTGAGAGGCAGCAAATACTGAACAGCAGCTGAGGATTTCGCCCCCGTATGTAAAATCATCCACCATGTGGAGACTATAGCAATACCTACAGTGGGTAGAACAGGGATGGGTTTTCAGTAAGCAGGTAGCTTCAGGGTTAATGCTAAATTTCCTGGCTCGGACTGGGATGCTCCCTACCAGTGAAGTCCATGTGAGTTGTGGGTGCTTTGCATTTCCTATGAGTAGGTCCCTTATGTTTAATAAACTTGATTTCCTACTAGCAAGAGGGATTTAAGGAAGTGCATTTCTTAGGGATTACTGGATAGTTAGTCACTTTGTCTCTGGCTCCATGCCTTTGAGCACCACCTGACACATGTTATAATAACCCAGAAATGCACTGCCTGTCATTTCTTATTGCAAAAACAACGTGTAAAATTCAGCAAAAGAGAGGAAACTGAGATGAAAGTGTGTTTGGGTCTGTTTAATTGTAATTTCTGAATTAAATACACTGAACCCCTTTCTGATGTGTGAGAATGAAAGGTAAATTTGCCTCATATAACTGCCTTTTGTGACCCTCTGATCATTCAAAGGGGCTGTAAATCTGCTCTGAAAGGCCAGGTAAGGATTCTTCCAGTGTGAGGAAAACCTTGACTGACATATGATTGACACAACTAGATCTATATCACCATGTCCCAACTCCCATAATGTAGGAATTATGTCAGAGTCTTACTAGATATACTGTTATAGACAGTAGAGATTAGAAAAGCCATGAATCTGATCTAACTTGTGCTAGAGGCCAAACCAGTTCTTAGTTGCCTCAGGGAACACACAAAAGTGGCACTTAGCCATCTGGGCTCCAATGGAGGACTGGTGCCCCATAGAGCAGGACTGAAGACCTAGGACCAAGTTTCAGAATTTACATCACTTTACTTTGATTCACAGTCAGAACATTTTCTACTAAATATACCTTTCTCACTACTTGCAGTGAAACACGTGACTCATCGTCTCAGATGCTTTGGATTTTAAAAATCTAGAGCAAGGGTTTTCCAGCTGTTTCATTCTGCAGACATGCACATGAGAATAAAATCCTTCAACAGAACATCCCTCTCCCAACCCCCATATATGGATCTCCAATGTTTCATTCTGTGCAATACTGAAAACCAGTGGCTTCATGGAGCACAGTTTGAAGACTGCTAGTCTCAGTATTTAGAGGTTTGTTTAGAAATCCTCATCCATTAGTTTTCTGGTGTTCCAGAGGGAAATTCTGAAATAGTGCTGGTATCCAGTTACATATGCCCTTGGAACCTCCCAAGTGAAAGCCTCAAGGCAGATGAGCAATCATCTGATACCCTGGACCCTGGTCTACACTAGGGAGTTATTTCGAAATAACTCCTTATATTTTGAAATAACAAGCAGAGCGTCCACACTACCAAGCCTGATAATTCAAAGTAAGGAGATGGTTATTTCGAAATAATAATTCCTGCTTTCCACGAGGAATAACGTTATTTCAGAATAGTTATTTCAAAACAGTGATAGTGTGGATGCTTCAGTGCTGCTATTTTGAAATAACTACTCTCACAGTAATTACTCCCCAGTGCTTCCTGGGGCTCTGAGTCGAGGAAGCACATCCACATTAAGGGAACCTGCCTCGGACTAATTTCGGGACTTCCCTGTAGTATGGATACAGTATTTTTAAATAGTTATTTTGGGAGTTATTATTTCAGAATAAGTTATTTCGAAATAATTTCCTGGTGTAAACATGCCCCAGATCTCTCAGGAAGAGAGGAGAACCACCACTCAAGACTTGATGCATCTTCTTCACTAGGGTCTGCAGTTAGGCTAATGGCCTCTCTGTAAGCCCCTGTCACCATAGGATTGGAGTATCATCACAGGCAGCTGACAGATCTCGGTACATCTAGACTACATGCCTCTGTCGCCAGAGGCATGTAGATTAGGCTACCAGACATAGGAAAATGAAGCGGCAATTTAAATAATCGCTGCTTCATTTAAATTTACATGGCTGCCGCGCTGAGCCGACAAACAGCTGATCAGCTGTTTGTTGGCTCAGCACGATAGTCTGGACGCGCGGGTGGCGACATCAAAGGTATTTGTCGACCACCCAGGTATGCCTCCTGGGATGAGGTATACCTGGGTGGTTGACAAATACCTTTGATGTCGCCACCCGCGTCCAGACTATCGCGCTGTCAGCTGTTTGTCGGCTCAGCGCGGCAGCCATGTAAATTTAAATGAAGCGGAGATTATTTAAATCGCCGCTTCATTTTCCTATGTCTGGTAGCCTAATCTACATGCCTCTGGCGACAGAGGCGTGTAGTCTAGACGTACCCTAAAACAAAATCAGAAGCGATGCCTAATCTCCATTCATCACCAGAAGGATCAATCAACAATGCAGTTTCTGTTCTCTACCCACACAGATTAGTGTCAAGGTGACTGGAGGAATCCAGATATTACTGCAGCTACAACCCCACAGTTTTCTCAGTAATTATTCTTAAAAGTCAAAGATTCAAGATGGGACACGAACCAGAGAGTTTACAGTGTTAACAGATGATTTCTTCACAACAATAAGTACCTTATGGGAAGAAAGCATCTTGCTGCTGCCAATCAATTACAGCAAAGGCCACCACATGTCTAATGACTTTTGCCAACAAGACGGGACCTCTCAGATCCTGAAGGTCTCTAACATCTCCAGGACCTTCATCGGCAGCACACACTGAATTGCAGCAAAGTAGATTGCACTTGTCCACCCCTCAGACACAGCTCTGCAGCCACAGAAGCTGAAAGCTCAATACAAAGCTAAGTAATCTTATTCACAAAACGACTCAAAAATTCCTGACAGCCAGAAGTCTTTGACTCTTTTAGTAGATACATACAGACACAGACAAGATAACTGAATTATACTAACACTGGAGATGTTCCCCAGACATTGTACTGCATGTGGGGAAATTGTTTTTCCCTTTCCATTTTTGGCAGAACTACTTAGTTTCTTTTTATGGGAGAGATATGCAAGAACCGAAATTCCAGATTTAAACACCACCCTGTTATTTAGATCCAAATTTCACAGCTGGATTCTGTCCCTAGAATGTGTCTCTGTGTAAGAGAGGAAGTGGGTGTGTCAGAAAAGGAGTAAAGTGTGTGCCATGTGTCAGTGAATGAGTATGACAATGAATAAGTGTGTGTGTGTTTGTGCCAAAGAGAGTGTAAGCATGTAAGGGAGAATACTAGATATCTGAGTTCCCGCGTGGGTGAACAACAGCAGAAATGAATGCATGTATGGAGCCAGAACTATGACAACTGTATTTTCCTGTACATTCAACATGAGATTTGGAAGGAGGGGGGAACAAAGAGGGCTTAGAGAGAAATGATTTCCTTCTACTTCTACAAACAAAGGGGACCCTAGATCCAGAGAATCTCTCTGAGGGATAAATAAGGGAATATGCTCTGGTAGCTCCTTGTAGGTGCTTCATGTGGACTGAGCAATATGTGTTTGAAGGAGGTGGACTAGAGCAGATAGTGGTAGTACCAGGGAAGGAGTCATAAGCTACAGTAGACCTCACAGGCCCATGGGGCATCACAAAACAGGACAATGCTGGCCCAATGCAGCACTATCTTGACAGTGTAGATTACCACGCGGTAAATCACTTTCTGATGGAGAACCGAAGGGTCAAGAACAAGCAGGGAAGTCCATGGGCCTGTGCTGCCACAGAATAATCCCTGTGTTTGAAGAGGAGGGGACTGAATTTCTTCTTGGTTCTTATGTGCACTGCTGTCAATATCAGCTCATTGCTCACATCCTTGCCCTATTTTATACCAGGATAAGGCCCAGATAGGATTTTATTCTTAGATTTATGATGATTGTCTGCCCTGCAGGACTAGCAAAGCTCTGGGAGAGTGAACGGAGTTATTTTCAGCCTTGCACATTATGTAAGATTTTTAAACTTAAGTGCCATTGGCAAGGCCACCTGTGCAGCCCTACTGTCACATTTACAATATCACCTCACAGATACGCGTTCAATCAGACTGTATTCAAATTATGCACACAGCTAACCCAGTGATCCCCACAAAGGCAGTATTAACTACAATAGCTGCTAGTGGGAGAAGACTGTTATCCTAAGGGAAAGGCTCACTGATGCCTAGACCTGGCAGTGGTTATGGAAGAACCCAACCATCTCTCTCTCTCTCCTCTCACCTGTGAGATGGAAGAACTCCTGCCCCATGGCCCAAGAGCAGGGAAGGGCTGCTGGGGCCCATGATGGGTCTGCAGTGGCTGGGGGGGAACCCAGTCCAGCACTCATTCTCTCTCACCCCTCCACTGGGTACTGAGGGAGCTCTAACCCCCAGTGGTGTCCCCAGAGAAACCAGGGCCCAGCAATCTCTCCCACCAAGTCCAGTTGCTCTGGTAACTCCCAGTGCAGTATCTGCAGTTGCTGCTTGGGTATAGCTTTAGGATGTTCATGTGTTTATTTTGCCCATCTTGTCACATTTTACTGAGGAATGAAAATGGGAGAAGGGAAATGCCCATTTTTAACAGTTGGTAGGGTAAACCCTCATTTGATATACATTTGTCTTAGCTTTAATGGACACACATCTAGATCTCAGCAAAAACTATAGAATTTTGTGGGACAAACAAAAAGCATTTCTGTAAACTGAGGGTATTTTTGGTGCCATATTATCAAACGTCCGCTGCAAATTATGGATGTGTGAGAGCTTCTCAAAGAAATGGTCTGAGGAATCCTTTAATAGAGAAAATAGTAGGCACCCTAAATAAAGAGGTTGCTACAGCTCTTCCTCAATGATGGTATTTATAAAAGAACACATTTTTTAATTCTCTTTAAAGCAGTATTTCAATTAATTTTAAAAATATTTTCTTTCCTCAGTGCATGAGCATCACTTTCATTATACTGCTAGCATGTAATAGAATAGCATCTCAGAGAATAGACTTCTCTGAGGCTCTTCAAACTCTTACTAAAAATTTACCATGAACTAAAATATAGCCTTTAGATCCATAGTGCCTACCAAAAATCTCTAAAGTCCAGGGCCAAAAAGAATCTTGGACTATCTAGGGTTTGTACAGGGGAGAGGAGAGGAAAAAATAGCTAGCGCATTCTAAAATATCTCAAAGTCTGCAGTTCACCTAAGAGTATGCTACAAATGGTCTCCAGGATGGCAGGCTTTTGTGAAATATAATTGAACGCTGTCCAATCCTGCTCTCATGGAAGTCAGTGGAAGTTTCTTCCCACTGACTCAATGAGAGCAGGATCAAGTCTTAAATGACTACAGCTGATTGGATAGTTCATTACTAAATACATTATCCAACAAATTTAGCTCCGATTTATGTTCATAAATTGCTTGTGAATGTAACTATCAGTTTTTGTCAAATATTTTGGATAAGCAATAAATTGTTCGGAAACTATTCACTGAGACCATTCATCAACAGTTACTCCTGGCATACGAGTGATCACCAAACTCACACGGTATTATTTCTGCTCCCTGAGTAGAGTATCTGAAACTTTACATACAGCACAACAGTGAATAAAAAAACACCAGAGTAATAAATACAAATATTTCTGTCCACTCACATACCCAGGTATTCTTACAAGGAACAGATGCTCCTCACACATTAAAAGGAACAAAAGCTTGTCCTTGTAAATATTTTTCAAGAGGAAATAAAAGGGAAAGAAGGCTGGAATGGCTAGAGGACTGAAATTCAAACACATCTGAATAAAAAAAGAGCACTCACATTCAACCAGCTTTAAGATTCACCCATGCCACTAGCCCCCTTTTGAATCCATTATCTGAGGAAACATAAAGAGTGTGCTGATAAAAAGAAAGATGACTTGGCATCAGAACAACACATGATAATTCTATAAGGAAGCTCTGTAAAATGAAGGACACCAAAGGCCCCAACATTGTGATTTGATACCTGCAGGTGGATTGGTACACCCACATGGAGCCCTTCAATGGGGAGACAGGCAGATGTGTCATTCCCTTTGAGTACAACCAACTGCAGCATAGGTTACAAAAAGAGAGTAACAGAAAATGCATTTGTAACTAGAGCTGGTAAAAATGTTTCAAAATTTGAAGACTGTTTTTTTAATACAAACCCCAGGTTATTTTCACAAAAACATTTTTTTTAAAAACATACTCCATTTTTTATCTAAAGCTATCAATAACCCAGCCTAGAAAACATATTTAAAATAGGAAGCTTGTTTTTAACTTTATAGCTGCACTTCCATTCTTCATTTAAATTCTTTAATATGGCTGTCAAACTAAACCTTGGCAAACTGTGATTTTTCATAGTTCATATTCACAGACAGTCACACTACTGAAAAGTTTCATCTTCTTCCTTATGTTCCTGCCAAACTGCAAAACAACCAGATATAGGTGTTCATATCCTGGCAACTTCTCTTTCATAATTTTGGGACAATACAGGAGTTTAAAGGGCACATTTGTCATACCTCAGCACTGAAGGCCTGATTCAGAACACATCCACTTTCCCTTTAAACATTTGGCTGCTTTTTTAACAATGGCAAAATTATATAAGGAATTAAAGTACAACACAGATTAAAAAACTGGGCTTTTGTGCTCCTGATTTACAAATTTTGTAAACAAACAAATAAAATATAAAGACCACACTTTAATTCCCAGTAATCTCTCACAAGAAACATTGCTGTATCTTTCCACATCAATTTATTTCTAAACTCTGTTCTCTTCTTTTTTCCTTTCTTTCATCCCCACAGAATACGTTTTTCTGCTTTTATATTAATTCACTGAAAACAATTTATTGTAGTTTCTCCAGACAAATAGGGAGCAAAAAATCTGCAGACTCCGCACATGTCAAACTCTTCTTGTGTCAGTGTTTGTTGTACTCCCAGTCCCATATCCTGAATTTACAGGGTACTTAAATGAAATAACAGTGTACTTGGTCTTCTTGGCCAAGTTACCTAGCAATGGCACTTTCCGATGCTGTGCATGAAAGCTGATATTTACAGCTACTCAGTGTGATTGATGCTGGCTTAATGATGCCATCTAGGTGGCTCTAAAACATATCAACATAATAATAATAATTAATAAATCTGTATTTTTTGAAGGGTGAAAATTCCATGACGGGAGAGGAATTATTTTTTAAGACTATCTATGGAGATACAATTAGGAGCAAATTAAGAATAAATATTAGTTAAGTTTAAGTGGACCAGTCTCCCAAAGAAAGTTGTATAAACAACATTAGTGAAATAATTTAAATTAGAATGGAAAAGACATTCAGTAATATGATAGATAGAAGAGGGAATAATCCTGCACTAGCAGAACAAATCTTTTCCATCTCTAACTTCTTTGATTCTGTGATTATTTATGGTTCTTCTCCAAGGCAGTGTCTTACACGCATGATTTTTTTTAAAGAGTGATTCAAAAACCTGAGAACAACCAAATCACATATGGAATAGCCCTCTCACTTTAGATTTGATAAGGTACAGTACACCTGGAACCATAACACACTGACAGTGTTATTCATTGTCATAAACTAGGTAAAGTTGAGTCAGGTCAACAGGATGAAAAAACAGACTTCCAAGAAAAATATATACTATTCAGGAAGTTGTGTAAGTGAGTTAGTCTGTGGCACTCCTCACTCTGAATCAATATTGACCTATTGCCAAAGGTGAGCTGGAGGAGCTGTTATATTCTGGATGAGATATAACAAAAGCCCTGGCTATTAAAGCACTGAAAATACCTCTTCACAATTTTTTCTTAAAATGAGTGTACTGTGTTATCCACCTACAACTACTCATGCCATTTTAAATTGGAGAAATTACACTTCACTTCCCCTCTTTCAAATAATGTGTAGTGTGGCAAATACATATTGCCTGATATGTAGCTCCATGTATGAGATTTCTTTACAAAAGTAACAAAATGCTCTCAGTGTAATATGTGATTTGCCTAGTCCTGTTTTCATCTAAGTCAGTTGCAAAACTCCCATTGACTTTAATGCAAAAAGAAGCCAGATAAATGATCTGTTAAAAAGTTTCAGAACAAACGATGCAGCTTAATCAATATTTTTTATTAATATTTATTGTTGATTTCTATTTTGATCATGAAAGTGAGACTATGTAATACACTATGGTAATCTACTTGATCTTTGGTACATTGTTTAGAAGCCAAATCGGTAACTTGCTGTATATTTTCTATGTGTATGTGTGTTTGTATTTCCCCCACAAACTTTACTATGTCTGCTATAAAGCATTAAATGTGGTCAAGCAGATTTAATTTCCCGTTCTCTTTAAAAGCACTAGGTAAAAACTTATCTTCGTTAAGTGCCACTGGGAGTCTGGCACCACATAACTAATCAGAGAATTCAGTAGCTTCATGTCCTTGTGATGCCTCAAGTTCAAAGGGGACCAAGACATCCTGTTTGGTGTTTTGTTTCACTCAAGCTATTAAAACTGCCCAGGCTTCCTTAAGTGTATTTTTAAGGTAATCTTCTTTATTCCTCATCAATAACACTAATCATTATAAAATCCAATGTCAGACCAGACAATTTTCAAATTTGCAATATGATTAAAAATCAGTAAACGTCAGTGGAAGGGAAGGAAAGAAACTCTTGATGGATGTTTCCCTTTCTATTCTATTATTATTTTCTACAGACCTCTCAGTATTTCATTCAAATTTTGTGACCCTGATGCCTCTATGCCAAGATATAGGTAAGCATGCTGGGAAATTTGCCAGAGATGTGTTTTGTATGTAGGAATAAACATATCCAAGAAGAGTCAGGAGAAAAATGGTATGGGTCAGTATACATACCATGTTTTCTAAAGTTCTCCTTTTAAACAACAATTAGTGGTAGCTGAGACAACTAGAAAAATAAAGTTTTTCACATAAGATCACTTTCTTTTTATAAGGAATATAAACATCACCATTTGTATACACTCTTCCTTTGAACTAGTTAAATTAAATTATGAGATTTGAATCAATGTTATCACTTGATACAGATTTTCTTCACTCTTGTCCTATAGCCTGATAAAGACTGTGTATCTTTAAGAAATTTGTTTATGTTTAGTTCAATATGAAAATATATCTTGTTTGTGTTAATTGTTATGGCATAGACGAAATATAAGATTAAATACTATATACTTAAACATTCTGAAATATTGGAGAAAGCAGGTGTATATATTTTAAAGCTGCCCACAGATATTCCTTTTTGCAAATTTTACTGAACTTGTTAGCGTTTACAGGAATTATAGTCAAATGAATAACCTGATCTTAAACAATTTATCCAGTGTATGAAAATTTGAAGGTTCTTCTCATTTGGAGTAAATTATCAATAGTATTTTAAAATAAAGTATTTAATTTCAAGTTTCATATCTGAGACTATGGTTAACTGCTATCTTATTAAAAGAAAGAAGAAAGCTAACATTAGTAACATAGCTTGGCAGAAGCTGAAAAATATTTTCTGTGAAAAATCGTGAAAGAAACAAAATTGCTCTTTTTTCAAAAGTTTTTTTGTGTGTGTGGAATTTTTCCATTTCTTTGGATAGAAAAGTAATTTTTTTAACTGAAAAATAAAAATATTTAAAAGGAGCTATAATTCCATCAACATTTTTTATTGAAAAAAAATTTTAGATGAAAAATTTCAAGTGGCTCTACTGGCAGCATCATAATCTCATGTTGAAGATTTAAGTTAGGATTTTCCCCATACTTTGAATCTCATTTGACATAGAACATAAGAATCACAGAACCTGATTTTTTTTAAAGAAAAGTTGATGAAGAATTGAACAAACACAGTGCCTGTGCAATCACACATGTAATACACATTAATGTAGGCACACATTTGGTAACAGTATATGTGAAAGTGATTATCTGATAGTCAAACACAGTAATGACAGTACAAATTAGGCATGCAACTTGGCACCAACCATTTCAAAAAATCAGACTCCTTATGTAAAAGGAAATCATATATATGTAGGGCTGGAAGGCACCTTAAGAGATCACATAGTTCAGCCCTTCCAAGCCTGAGGCAGTACCAAGTAAACCTAGACTATTCCTGACAGGTCTTTGTCTAACCTGTTCTTAACCTCCAATTATAAGGAATTCATAACCTCCCTTGAAAACTTACTATAGTACTCAGCTAGCCTTACAGATGAAAAGCTTTTCCTAATATCTCACCTAAATCTCTCTTGCTGCAGATTAAGCCAAAGGCTCCTTATCCTACCTTGAATGGACATGCTGAACAACTGATTTCTGTTCTCTTTACATTAGCCCTTACAATTTCTGAGGATTCTCCATTCACTCAATTTTTAACAGTAAAAGTTGTTTTTTTTGGAGGGGGAGGGGATTAAGGCTGTGAATCAAGTACAAAGTAGAACTGAGGTCGGTTTACAAACTCATGCATCACCACCAAATTTACACTGGGTAGTGTTTTGACAGTGCAGCCAAAGAGCAATTCTTCTAGGGTGTGTAGAGGGGATCAGGATGGGAAGGCTACATGACAAAAGACATAGGAAAACTAGATACATATAAATTATTAGTAAATATGAGCAACCAGAATGGAACAGAACTTTGATGGATTGGCAATAGCTAGTTGCTTTTGTACAGTATCTTATGCTTGGCTCGTTCTTACTTTACTAAACAATCTCCCAGAAATCTGCCTTTTTGACAAATTTGTGCACTCTGAATCTCAACCAATGGGAAAAAGCTGATCTTAAAAGTGTGCTTCTTTATTATGCTTTTTGAAGTATACTGATTTTTATAAGGAAAACTGTTTCTGTTTTCTCCATGTTATTTCCATGTAACTGAGGGAAATATTAAATCAGTTTAATATTTTTCATGAGAGTAGGAATGTGACATTTCCATCCTTTAGTGAATATTTATATATTATATTAGCACTTAGAAACCTGGTACCCATTCCTGAAATTATTACACGTTTCAGTGAATCTTAATCATGCTGGACTACTCAAGTGAATAAGGATTTATGGAATCAGACCCTACATTCTACCACTTTCAGTAGTTTATAGTGGTTTGGTGATAGAAACATGAACAATTTCCTTCAGTAAAAAAATAAATGTTCAGAAAAAGTAATAATTTCCCCATGTTCTGTCGTTGCCAACTTTCACATTTTGTTGCAAATATCATCAGATTTGGTACTTGTATTAAACTCTATCTGCTGGAAGCAAGAGATTGCATGAGAATCTCAGCTTTCCTTTAAAAAAAGTTTCTAGTTCTCATCGTTGCAGAGAAAAGACTGAAAATGAGGAACAAGCATATATGTTAGGGGCTCAGAAACAAGATGCCAAATTTCTTATTTTTAGTGTAACAAACGATTTTGTGGGTCTTGACTCAAGATTTTTAATAATAATGTTCCATTTCTGTTATTGGTTAAAATTCAAACATAATGCACACTATTTTTAAGGTAGATTTCTGCAATTATACTGCTCAGGGTAGGATTGCAGGATCGGGCCCCCATTAATGAATGTTCAACCAAAACAACTCCAATTACGAATCCGTAGGCTTGTCTTTTCTATTTCATCTCTAAATTAATACAAAAACCTCCTTCACTTTTGTTTTAAATATATCTGTTTGATTTTGAGTGTTTTAAAAATAACAAAAAACAGGAGAATTGTTTTGGAGCAAACATAAATGAGTAGAAAATATCATTAGACAAGAGAGGGATTCCTGGTGCTGACACCAGTCAAGCATGAAATGTACTTGATACTGGGACAGTGTGAAAGAGTTGAGTTTGCAGACCAGAAAACAGATGGCTCCTTATCACCCCATGGGGCTAAACACACAACAGCAAACTTCAGAGATGTCTTTACCTTTACCCTGTCTGTCCCTATCAGGTTAGGCTCTGTTATATTAAGGGTTATTGCCTCTCTAGCCCTCCCTGTGATCAGCTTTTGAAGTCCATGGCCAAGAGGCCAATGTGAGAATATCACAACAGATAAGATGTGTTTGCTTTGTGAAATTTTCAGGACAAGGACCATGGAACCCTTCATAGTCCAGCAGGGAACCGCAAACTCAGGCTAATATCTTCTAATCCCCTGTTGGTTTCAGAACTACCCACTATAAAAAGCATAACTGACTGTTTATTGTGCAACCAAGAGATAACATCTTAAAGTTACAGTCTGCCTAAAGGAGTGGGGTTATGAAGCCCGAAGAAATGAACCATCCAAGATCATAATCAAAATTCTGTCTGCTTTCCCCTTCTGTGCTTAATGAGAGAAACATTCTGGCCACTATTTTTTTTTTTAATATTAATCACATAGAATAGTAAAAAAAATCACAAAAGATTCATGTGCTAATAGCTCTGTCTCCAAATCCAATGTCTTGCATTGTCGTTTTCGGAAGCATTGGACAATATGTTAAGAAATGTTCCCATGACACAGCCAAGTAAATACTTGTGGCACATTTCTATTTACTACAAAGAATACTTCAATTCTAAGACACAAGTCATGCTTTTCTAATAAAGGCTTTACAAATTCCCCAAAAGAAGCTGAATTCCCCATGCTGTAAAAGATCAGACCCTTTCTGTTATGCAGAAATTCATATTTTGGAGACTTCTCGCAACATTTTCCTTTCAGAACCCAATCCTGTGAAAAGGCAGGAAATTCATGCAAGTTGCTGAGCACCTTCAATACCCATTAGTGTCAAACAGGCCTTAAAATGTAATTTTTATTGATTTGTTTTCTCTCACAATTATCTTGACCAGAACAAAATCCTTCTGGGTGCCCCCTGCCTTTAAAATGGATTACCCTAACCTTTTTGATATCAGGCAAAAGTGTGGATTGATTAAGTTTAAGTTTCAGAATGTACAAAATACGCAACCAAAATAAAGAACTGGGTTGCATCAGCTATTATCTCATCGTCATTCAGTGCCACAATTATAGCACAAAAGAAAAAATAACATGAGTAAGAGATGATATAAAGGAAGAGCAGTAAGAGGGGAAAATGCTTCTTAATAGTGCAGTGGGTTCTCTTTCCATTGCAATCTATCCTCCACCCTGTCACCAGCAAACTAGCTTAAATCAAATAACTGGCACTTGATGTATTCTGCAGATGGGTCAGCACTGTATATCTGGAACACAGTATGCAGGTGTTTTTTCACTTGTGTTTGTTAGTTAACTAGCTAAAAGACACATCTTCTATTTTGTGTGTGTGGAAATTAAAATCTCTCTTAGATGATTCACAAAAAGAAAGAGTAAATGAAGAAATAGGTCCCATTCTGTGTCTATCTATTAATACATTTAGTTGTCTTCACTTCCTTCTTAGGCAGCCTCTTCCTGGAAAGTATAAGTGACATTTACAGATCAAAAAAATCTCAGTGGGATAGTTATCCAGATGAATTTTTGAAAATGTTGGACACAACAAATCAGTGCTAAGAAGACTTCTTTATAGTTCAAATATGCTTTGGATAAGCATCCAATTAGGGGCATGTAGTAAAACCACCAAATTATGAAGTTCTCCCTGCTCTAGCTCTAAACTGTTAGTTTAGTCAATTATTCACTTCCTTTACTGGAGGATTTCTCTTGCCTTGGCAGATTAATGTTCAGAAAAGGTTTGAAAAACATTTTCCCTTGATGCTGATTCCTTTGAAGCTGGTTATTGTGGGCAATGCAAACCATTATCGCCAATCAGATTGTGCACTTGCAGAATAAGACTGTATGCACACACAAACTAGTCACACATCTTGAAATTGTTCTAGTATTCGTCTACATACAAATGGGGCCTTAGCATGAGACTTATAAGAGATCCCCTGTAGGTCATTTAATATCTTCACCTTAAAGCTTCTTTCTATGGTAGGCACAGGAATGTGTCAAGGGAGGCACATGCTTTGTGATTTTCGTTTTTTTTAAGAGCTCTGACAATCAGCGATTGGTGGCTGGGGCGTATGCAGAAAGGCTGTGATTCCCAGCCTTTCTGCACAAGGCAGGGATAAAAGGGACAAATGGACCCTGCCACCTAGCTTTGGGCTCTCTACCCTGGCCCCTGAACCTTCACCTGGAGATAATGGAGCTCTGGCTGTCAGCCCCAGAGTGGCAACAGCAGCGCAGAAGCAAGGGTGCCAATGGGGCACAGAGTCTTCTGTAAGAAGTGATATTGATTCATATTATTTTTCAAAACAACAAATGGTCTGGTAGCACTTTATAGTCTAACAAAACATGTAAATGGTATCATGAGCTTTCATGAGCACAGCCCACTTCTTCAGATAACCAGAGTGTTGGATGTCTAGAATCAAAAATAAATAAGGGAAGGGGGGAGGGAGAAGAAGAAGGAAAAAATTCGGGGGGCAGAGGGGAGGCAACAGGCAGTGGGTAGATACATTTCAAAGGGAAAGCCGAGGCAGTATGTAACAGGAAAAACTGAAAATCAACAAATAGTCTATTAGCACCTAAAGACTAGATAGTTAAAAGAGGCAGATAAGAACCATTAGTTTGTAATGTAAAGGAAGAGTATTAACACTAGATTCTACACAGACATAAAGAACCATAGGCACCTTCATTGTTCGGTTGGTTGATAATGTCCCAGCCATCCAATATCGCGATTTAAACCATTTGCATGAGAATTAAATTTGAGAATGAAGTGGAGTTCCAAACCTTCTCTGTGTATTTGACTTGTGGAATTGGTCTGTACCAACACAGCAACTTGGAGATCTCTTAATGAGTGTCCAGGGAGGTTAAAGTGTTCACCAACAGGTTTCTGTATGTTCCCTTTTAGGAACAAATATGTTCCCTATTTTTCACTTTGCCACTCTGACTTCTGTGTTGCTACTGGCATGGCACAGCCTCCGGTGCAGGGTGCCCAACCAGTCACCATTGCTCTCCGCTCTGCCTTCAAGTCTGGGTGGCAGTGTAGATACTTGGCAGAGGGAGGCATGTAAACCATCGCTGACACAAAAACCAGGGACCCAATCAAGTATGTTTGTGAATCACTGATCTAGCATACAGTAGATAGCTATTGCATAGATCAGTTCCAAAATGTCCCGGTTCTGATACAAAAGGAGCTTTGAAATTGTCTATATTTCAAATGTATGACATTAGAAATGCAGATAATGTGTCTGATCCTACACACTGAAAATCAACGGCAAAGCTGTAATTGATTTTAGTGATGCAAATTCAGACCTTACAAATGGAAGAGATGGATGACTGATGGAATGCTGCCAACAAGCTTGAAAACTGCTTTGATGGGGAGAATCTACCACTCACTCTATAGCATGCAATAATTCAACCACTACAAAAGAAATCACTGCCAGAGATCTCACAAACTTTCCTTCTATTGTTCAACATCCCTTTCCTAAGCAAGCTAATGGATTCAGGCCTGGCCAAAGAGTTTGTGGGGCCCAAGGGGCATGCTGACAGTGGGGTCTGGGCGGTGGATGCCACAGTGGAGGCAGAGCCCCAAGGAGTGGGGTGGGGGAAGGAACTAGCTCCACCCCTCCAGCCAGCGACAGGGACCAGACCAGGGAGCTCCCCTCCCAGACCCACCTGCCCTCAGCCCCGGCTGAGCTTCGCTCCAGCCATGGGAGCCAGCCCAGTCCAGCTCTGCTCACCTGGGCTGGGCAGCAAGAAGTAGCAGCCGGCATTGAGGGCCAGGAGCAGCAGGCAGAGCACAGTGCACCCCATCGTGTGGGAGCAGACAGGAGGGAGTGCCAGGACAGTGGGCTCTGTCAGGGCTTTATCCTTGGGCCTGGGCCCCCATTAGACAGTGTGACAGCAGTTGGGGCCATTCGAAGTGTTGCAGCTACCAATTCATAGTTGGGCACCCCTTGTTAGGAATCAGGCGATTTCGGTGCCTGAGACATTTTTTGTGAGGCTGAATTAGCAACCTGCCTCACTGCACACTGAACAGCCGTCAATTGCAGCCAAGGGCCCTGAAGGCGCGGGGCCCAAGGCAAATGCCTTGCTCGCCTTGCTCTAATGCTAGGCCTGAATGGAGAAGTCTGCAATGCCACCCGCCAATGCTACCTTTATTCTGGATCTCTCGTGAGCCAGCCTGGGTAGAGTAAAGGATCCAGCACTTGTTACTCTGGCAGACAACCTCCTCTTGTCTTTAAACAGAGGAAATAGAATGCAGAAAAAAATAAGGTAATGCTGGACTCTCAGGATACATCTCCACAGCAGCATTATTTTGGAATAATGGACTTTATTCTGAAATAACATAGGCTGCATCTATACACAAGCAGTTATTTTGACATAATGTTGAAATATTATTGAGCTGGAGGATTGCTTACCCTGACTTCCGTAACCCTCACTGTCTGAGTAGTAAAGGAAGTTGGAGGAAGGATGCTCTATTTTGAAATAAGTGCTGTGTAGATGTCCCCAAATTTGAACTAAGTTATTTCGAAATAAGCTACACAATTAGCATAGCTCAAGTTGAGTAGCTTCTTTCAAGTTTAGCCCTGCTGAGTAGACATACCCTCAAAGCTCATACTCAGTTGGGCTGGTTGCTTTCTTGTAGAGAGGGGAAATCTGATATGGCATCAACGAGACACAATGACAATTAAACACTACAATGCCAGTTTTGTAAATTAGAGCTGTACTTAAAAACATACCACACTAAAATTCATCTTCTATGTAACTTATCATGTATTTATATAGGCTTCCCTTGCCTGTCTCCTTTATAATAATACTAGGTTATATGTATATTACAGTAGCCCTCAGAAGACCCAATCAGGATGAGAACTCTGTGGTGGTAGGTGCTGTACAAACACAGGGGAATACATGGCCCTTGAGCTAAAGAGCTTAAAATCAGTCTGTGTCAGAGTTTACAACATTCCCTTGTGAGCCCTCCGGATAATGCAAAGTATGCCAAAAAAATCCATAGAAAATCCATGCTTGGAATAGCCAAAGTAGTCATGGAGAGTCATGGAGAGCAATGAAAACAGGTAGTAAAGAGACAAGGCTAAGTCACTAAGGGTGTGTCTAGACTACATGCCTCCTTCGACGGAGGCATGTAGATTAGCCAGATCGGAAGAGGGAAATGAAGCCGCGATTAAAATAATCGCGGCTTCATTTAAATTTAAATGGCTGCCCCGATCTGCCGATCAGCTGTTTGTCGGCAGATCGGGGCAGTCTGGACGCGATGCGCCGACAAAGAAGCCTTTCTTCATCGGCACAGGTAAACCTGGTTTCACGAGGCTTACCTGTGCCGATGAAGAAAGGCTTCTTTGTCGGCGCGTTGCGTCCAGACTGCCCTGATCTGCCGACAAACAGCTGATCAGCAGATCGGGGCAGCCATTTAAATTTAAATGAAGCCGCGATTATTTTAATCGCGGCTTCATTTCCCTCTTCCGATCTGGCTAATCTACATGCCTCCGTCGAAGGAGGCATGTAGTCTAGACACACCCTTAGTTTAACTCCAGACCAAACCTCTCCCAATGTTCAGTGTTGTTCACATTAAGTACCTTAGTTCAGACCCACCTCTTTTACATATACTAAAAAACTAATGATACAAACAAACTGAAGAGAACTTCAGCAGATAAGTAGTCATTTTGAACCTGGAAAAAAGCTTCCAGAGGCCACAGATAACTGAAGAAACACAGAGAAAGAACCAAATCATTTGTATTGATGTCAGACAGTAATAGTAATAAGTATGTAAGAAGAGAGCAAAAAACACATAATATTATTTACTACTTCCTAGACTTTACAGATTCTTAGAGTATAAGCTCAGAGGGGATCATTACGATCTAGTTTGGCTTCCTGCATAATACACAGATGGTAAAATTTCACCAAGTAATTCCTACAGCAAGTCTATAACTACGGAATCAGCTAAGGCACACCTTTTAAAAAGACATATAGTCTTGATTGACAGGGTTCAAGTAACGGAGGATCTAAAATACTAGGTAAGTTGCTTCAAAACATGTGTCTTATTTCTAGTCTAAATTTGTCTAGCTTCAACTTCAAACACTGGATTTTAGATTAAAGACCCCTCTATCCACAGATATATTTTCCCACGGAGAGCGTGTACAATGCAATCAACTATCTGAAGAGCAGAAACCAAGGTTCCAATTTCCCATTCTACATCTGAGTTCTGGGAAGTGCAACCAGAACCCAATAAGAAAAGAGAGACTTTCCCAGACATTTTGCTTTCTCGGCTCAGGGTTTGATCTGCAGGATGTGAGCACAACTAATCCAAAAAGTGGGAGCTGGAGAGCAACCCTAATTTTCCCATTAAGTTTTACAACAGAAGGCAATGTGTCTCTTGGAAAAACATTAGAATGTTAGAGAGCCCTGTGCTATGATTAATGGGACAGGCCTTGTGCTGTGATGAAAGGGTGCGTAGTTCCCTATTCTATGATGGGAGGGTATCCTATTCCCCATTCGGTGAAAAGTAGGACGAGTACCTGATAATACAATGTTTATTTCAACAAACTCAAATAAGTCAATTCGGCTTTCTTCAAGAAAAATGTTCAAGGAGAGCAAACCAATGCAACCTGGGCAATATAATGAGCCCGTAGCACCTTAATGTAGAGTGAGTTGAATTAACACCCCTGGTTTTCCATATACTTGAGGAACCGTGCATCACTAATTTGACACAGCAGTAAGTACGTATTCAACCTGACACTAAATGATTTACTCTTTAAATGCCTGCAGTGGCATCTTTTCCTACTGCTAATTGTTGTTCTCATTTTGCACCATGGTGTCAAATAGTCTCCCTGGGATTAGAGAATAAAACAACAGGAAAACTTCAGCAAATCATTACAGATCTTAATGAAATGCAGTTTTTAAGGAAAATAACAGACCCCAAAATATCTAAAGTCTTGCCTGACATCTTAAGTCCCGATTTACAGGTTTTTTACAGAATGATCACCATTTAATTACCAATTGTCTACAATACTTACTCCAGTGGTAAATTTATATAAAGGCCTTTACTACAAGCCTCATACGAAAGACTATACTATAAGAGAAAGTAATTTACATAAGTAGAATATTACAGGGAGAAATTCTCTATTCATGATAGCTACATTTAAAAACGTTACTTTTGCTAGATCCAACAAACTGCAAGTTTATTACTAGATCTGGCAGTTCTTTCTTAGTGTGCATCATAGTAAGACCTAACACAGGCTTCAGAAATTAAGTATAAAATAACGTACAGGCTATACCAGCTACATCTCAGTGTTCCAGATACAGCTCAGAAAAAAACAGAATCTTAGAATACCATCATCTCAACATTATTTCTCCTTCTTTCCTTTCATCCTTAATTGAGATTTTTTTCATTACTCCAATATCAAAAAAGGTATATAACATATAATGTAGTATATGCTATACTGATATTTTTATGATACATTATTTGAAAGGCTAATAAAAGTTTAGTCATAAAAGAGAAATACTGAGATTATTCAGTAACTGGTATGGACTTTTCTGTTAGATGTTTTGGATTATATTAAAATTAAGGTTCATATACAGCACATGATCCACCCAAACATTTCCAGTAATATTAACAGTTGCTCTGCTTGAAGATCAAAGGATGCCGTATATGGTCCCAATTTTGGTAAATCTTTTATTGGGTCTTGTACTAAACAGTCAATGGAATACTTATTGAAGTACATTGTATGGTGAAAAGTGCTACAGAAAATGCAACAATGGGTAGATTAATGGATCACAGTCATGCTGGAAGGGCATAACAAGTGGGGCTCCACAAGGATCTGTTTTGGGACCGGTTCTGTTCAATATCTTTATCAATGATTTAGAAGATGGCATAGAAAGTACACTTATTAAGTTTGCAGATGATACCAAGCTGGGAGGAGTTGCAAGTGCTTTGGAAGATAGGGTCAAAATTTAAAATGATTTGGACAAACCTGAGAAATGGTCTGAGGTAAATAGGATGAAGTTTAAAAAGGACAATTGCAAAGTGTTCCACTTAGGAAGGAAAAATCTGTTTCACACTTACAGAATAGGAAGTGACTGTCTAGGAAGGAGTACTGCTGAAAGGGATCTAGGGGTCTTAGTGGACTACAAGTTAAATATGAGTCAACAAAGTGACACTGTGACAAAACAAGCAAATATGATTCTGGGATGCATTAATAGGAGTGTTGCGAGCAAGACATGAGAAGTAATTCTTCCGCTCTACTCTGTACTGATTAGGCCTCAGTTGGGCTTGTGTATAGATGCATTAATTTGAATTAGCTTATTTCGAATTAACTAATTTGAAATAAATTAATACGAAATAGCGCTGTAGTGTAGACATACCCTAACTGATTTAACTCACCAGTGTTGATATTCTGATTCAAAGGTATTTTGAAAACTGCATGGACACACATTATAGGGTTGCACCAATTTAACCAATTAATTTTGTTATCAGTTTAGTAAAATGGTACAAAATTGTGTGCAGATCAGCTCTTAGTAACTTCAGTTTTCACATGTACCCCAGGTCAGGAAGGTACTAATGCATGTGTTTAAGACCATCCATATTCAGAAAAGCACTTATGCACATATATATGTATTACCCTTAAGGCTTCACTTCTCTGTTACATATGAATGCAGCTTTGAAGTAGTAATGAGTGTCATCTTTAAGGAGTTGGGTGAGGGTCCATGATCCTCAGCTGCCTGGTCCCAGTGGAAGCTAGAGGACTACATGGCCTACTCTAATTTCTACTACCAACACAAAATCCATCACAGGCCTTATGCGAGTGGAGGATCTGGCATCATGGCTTCCCCTTCACCATGCCCCTTTCTGTTATGTCATGCCATCGGAACCACCTTCTTTCCATTCCTACTGGTGGTGGTGTAGCTGGTGCAGAAGATACAGACAATTTTCTGCCAGCAGAGAGTTCCCCTGACCAGGAAGAAATACTCCATTGGTTATCTCCTGTTGTTTCAAGCACACTTTGCACTAAGCAGACCACGGAATCCAGTCATAAACTTGTGCAATGAAACTTACGCATGTGTTTTCAGTATTTTCCAGGATTGTGGTCATGGAGCATGACCAGGATTTCTGTGAGCAGGAGACTAAAATAAAGTGGGACAAAAGAAGGCCACTCAGGCTATGTCGACACAGCAGCATTATTTTGGAATAACAGACATTATTCTGAAGTAACAAAGAGCCCATCTACTCAACACGTCATTATTTTGAAATAATGGCAAGCAGGAAGACTTCTTACTCCGACACCTGTAACCCTCATTTTACGAGGTGTAAGGGAAGTCAAAGGAAGAGTGTTCTTCCTGTGTAGACAGTGCCTAAAACCAAATTAAGCTATTTCGACATCAGCTACACTATAGATTAAATATCAGGGAGAGACTCTGCTTCACAGGCCATGTCTGGCACTGAATGGGAGCCAAGTGAAAGGGTATGTAGTAGTCATTTGCTTCTGCTGTATTCACTCACCCTTCAGAAGTTGAGATCGGGCAGTGGCCCAGACTACACTTAATTTAAACAAAGTAACATGCAAAAATGTGTGATTGCATTAATACAGGCTTTACATTAAATATGCTTCCCAAAATAAACAGCTGTGACAGAGCACATTGATTGGACACATAGCTGGATAGACGAAGGCAGCTGGAATTAGCCAGCTGAGTTACCCCAGTGGAGAGAAGGTGTTTTTTTTTACTTTTTTGGTTTTGTTTTTCCTTTCCTTAATCTTCAGGTAGCTTCACAAGGAACAACCCATTATGGGAAGAAAATGGTGTCTTGCCAACACCACTGCTAGCTATTTCTTTTCCTGCACCTGTGGGAGATCTAGCCAAATAGGCATCCTGACCTTAGAGGCATCTACTAGGATTCTGGGTTTGAGTTGTTTGGAATGCAGGCTATCTGCCATGAAACTTGAGAGGCTCATGGACACAATGCCTAACAGGAGGAGTGCTTGTGGCTGGGGACTCCATTCTGAGGGAGGTGGAAGCATCCATCATGCTCATCTGTTATGATGTCCCAGGAAGAGTGCTGCCTGCCTGAAGCCCATATCTGATACAACAAGAAAGGCTGCTGAAGCTCACTATCACTCATTCATGCAGGCACTAACAATATGACCCTGAGCAGACCAGCAGTGACTACAAGACTTTGAGAGTGACGGCAAATGAATTGGAGGTGTAAGGTATGTTCCTGTCCATCCTCTCAGTTAGGGTAAAAGCCAAAGCAGAAACACACACACATATCCTGCATGAGGCCCAGAGGTTGAGAACCACTACTCTAGTTTGTGTTAACAGGAGTGACGCATGTAAGACATAGGCGGTGACTGTCCTACTCTACTCAGCACTGGTGAGTACTCAGAAGGAGTACACTGTCCATTTCTGGGTGTCACACCTTAGGAAAGATGTGGATAAATTGAAAAAGTATTTAGAAGAGAGCAATAATTATGAGGAAAAGTTAAAACACTGGGCATCTTTAGTCTTGAGGTGGTCTGGTAATAATCTTCAAATATAATACATGTTAAAATTTCTCTGTGTGCTTGCATATATTATACATGTTTTACAAGTCTTTTAGGTGTAAGCAGGGTCTTATTGCTGAAAGGGGAAAGGAGTCTTGAGTGTGGCTATGCTCACTCAGTTCTTCAGCCCTGCAAGGTATTCAACTGTTGATATGTAAATACAGCTCATGCTGGAATGGGAAAGAAATCCTGGGTTTGGTTATGTAAATCCAGTTCAGTCAGTGTTATAGGCCTGATGGATGGTCAATTGTTAGAATGGAATTTTGTGTATTGTAACTAATTTGGCTGTTGTGGGGTCACAAACCATGATAACTCTAAATGTAGGAATTGTAAAATATGACTACCAGTGCTTGCAGGAGAAAGAGTCTCTGAGGGTCGTCTACACTACAGCACTAATTCGAACTAACTTAGTTCGAATTAGTTAATTCGAACTAAGCTAATTCGAATTAGCGCATCTAGACTTAAAAACTAGTTCGAATTAGCGTTTTGCTAATTCGAACTAGCATGTCCACATTGAGTGAACCCTGAACTGAGGTTAAGGATGGCCGGAAGCAGTGCCGGCAGGGCATCAGATTAGGACTTAGAGTGTGGAGCTGCTGCCTCAGGCTAGCCGAGGGCTGTGCTTAAAGGGACCCGATCCCCACCCCGGACAGACAGTTCTCAGGGGTTCCCCGCTTGCAAAGCAGTCCTGGCTTGGAGTGCCCTGAGTGCCCACACTCGGCACATCACAGCATTCGGCCATCAGCCCGGCTGCACTTGCCGCAGGCTGCCATCCGGGGGGGGGGTGTGTGTGTGAATCGGGGGGCTGCAGGAGAGCTTCCACCCCGGGTAGCCCGCAGAGCCACCCCAGTCCTCCCCATTGGGGGGTTCATACCCCATTCCTCCCTCACCTCCTTCCACTTACCCCTCCCTAGTCCCCCTTCCTGATGTACAAAATAAAGGACACGTGTGTTCAAAAATAGAAACTGTCTTTATTGAACAAAACTCAGGGAGACTGGGAAAAGAAGGTGGGAGAGGGGAAGAGAAAGGGTGGGAGAGGGTAGGGCAACTAAAATAATCAGGGGTTTGGAAAAGGTCCCATATCAAGAGAGGCTAAAGAGACTGGGACTTCTCAGCTTAGAAAAGAGGAGACTGAGGGGGGATATGATAGAGGTCTATGAAAGCATGAGTGGTGTGGAGAGGGTGCATAAAGAAAAGTTCTTCATTAGTTCCCATAATAGAAGGACTAAAGGACACCAAATGAAATGAATGGGTAGCAGGCTTCAAACTAATAACAGAAAGTTCTTTTTCACAAAGCAAATAGTCAACCTGTGGAACTCCTTGCTGCAGGAGGCTGTGAAGGCTAGAACTAGAACAGAGTTCTGACCCAGTACGGCCATTCTAAGCTCAGGGCTCAGGGTTGGGGGTCTCAGTGGACCACCTTGATTTTCATGCCAACCTGCTCCTGGGTGGCCAGGCTGGCAGCTCTCCTGCCCTAGACAGCCACTTTCCTGTGCCTAGTGCGGAGGTCGTGGATGAGGTCCACAATGTCTGCACTAGACCAGGCGGGCGCCCGCCTCTTGCGGACCTGGGCAGGCTCCCGGGAGCCGCGAGTCTGGTCCCGGGAAGAGGCGGAGGGCTGGGTGGCAGCGGGTGGCCGGCTCGAGCCATGCCAGGTGCAGGGTCTGCTGGCTGGGTGCTGGCAGGCTTGCACCTGGCATGGGCACCGTAGCCAGACCGTGCCCCTTTAAGGGCTCCGGGGCCGGGAGGGGGGCAGAAGAGTTTCCCTGGTGGTGCCCAGAGTTGCCACCAGGGAAAGCTGGGGAAGGCTAGCCTCCCACTAGTTCGAATTAAGTGGCTACACAGCCCTTAATTCGAACTAGTTAATTCGAACTAGGCGTTAGTCCTCGTAGAATGAGGTTTACCTAGTTCGAATTAAGCGCACCGCTAGTTCAAATTAAGTTCGAACTAGCGGTTTGCATGTGTAGCGCCTATCAAAGTTAATTCAAACTAATGTCTGTTAGTTCAAATTAACTTTGTAGAGTAGACATACCCTGATAGACAAGCCTTTCTCTTTCCAGACTCGATTGGATTGGGGGGGGGGGGTAGAGAGCTTGAACCAGCAACCTACATGCCCTCCAGATGTGAGCTGCAAGCCTGGGTCAACCTGTCTTTCTCCCCGCCTGCCTCCCTCCTCCCCCCGACAAGGATAGAACTAAACCAGACTCCATAAGGGGTATCTTTATTATTTTAAGGTATTATTCCAGCAGAAGCTGTAATCTTTTGGCCAGCCTTTGTGGTGGGCCAAGAGCTGAAATCACTGAGAAACTGACATCACAAAAAACTGAAATCACTAGGTTTGCCCCAGAGCCAGATTCGTTGGTGAGAGCAGCCAGCAGGGTGGCTGGCAGGAGCAGGCAGCAAGCTGGCAGGAGTGACAGGAAGGCAGCTGATGGGAGCAGCAGCGAGTACCCAACAGAGTGGGTGAGACACCTCCTATTCCCCCCTCCCCCAACGGTGGGAAGTGAGCTCTGAAAATCACCTCTGAGCTCTGGTCTGCCCTGACCAAGGGCAGCAAATGTGAGTCGGGTACAGAGAAAGGTTGGGCAGGTGAATAGGACACTCCTCTCACACTCAGCCTGTGCAAGGATTCCAGGCTGTGACGTCCACAAAAGTATGGAATATGAAAGTATGGAACCCACGAACCCACAATTTCAGTGTCATTGTGAAGCTCTCTTCTCTGCCATACTAGAAGTGTTGAGTTCATGCACTCGCAACTCTATCCACTACCTTTGTTTGTAAAAGATAATGCATTGTGCAGCACAGATAAATTTGCATGGGACCTTTGTCAAGGAAGAAATTGAGATAGAATTAAAGGTATCTGTTTATTTGCACGCTGCATGCATGTCACCATACAAAGAATGTACCAACCTTAAAGGGGGTGGCTGCTGAGTTTCTGTGACTAGCCAGCTCACCACCATAGCCACATTCTTGTCTCAAGGCAGATTAATACCCCCGATTGGTGTGCAAGGGCTCATTGTGCACAGTGCTCCCTCTCTTGCACACCATCACACAACTTCCATTGACTACTGTGGTGTGTGTTTAAATTACACTAAATAAGGCTCTAGATTAGAAAACAATTCTATTTTGTTCCATTCCAGCAAGGATTGTCAACAGTGTCTTATACACAGCCATGCTGCACTGCACATTGCTCTACGTGTCGTGATTGGGCCAGACTTGTAAAGGTGTTTGGGTGCCTGTAGGCACCTACTGGAATGTGCAAAATCACCTATTTATATAATTCTTATTTATTTCACCTGGTCTCTCTTGAAATTTCCACTAAATGTTCATCTGCTTCTTGGCACCTAAATACCTTTACAAATCTAGCCCCTTGGCATGAAACAAATTTTGGCCAAGATTTTCAATAGTGGTTAGTAATTTTGCAGTGCCAAATTGGAGACACCAGAAAGAAACCTAATATTTGGAAACAACTAAGCACCCACCTAAAAATCAGGCTCCTTTGGGGGCTTAAGTTGAGTATACAGAAACTGAAGCACCAAAATTCACTGGTTTCTTTAGAAAAATCTTGGCCTTCATGAACAACGGTGTAAATCAGGAGTGATTCATTTGAAGTCAGTGGCTTATAGTGCTATAAAAACATTGGGAGATCAGAATAAAGCCTCTAAATTTAACATATTCAACAGAGTTTAAAAATAACTAATTTATTGCTGCATTTGGAAGTTGGGCCAGTTGAAAAAGAGTGGGAAATCTCCAAAATGTTATTTGAATGCCAGCAAAATAAAGCTTTCAAACCTAGACAAAAACATGCCAAGAGGCTCTGCAGAAAGGAATGAGCTAGAAAAACTAAAAAACAATTGTATTCATATTATATTCAAGTGGTTCCAGTATGGCTCCAGATGTA
Organism: Pelodiscus sinensis; assembly: GCF_052426305.1. Classification (NCBI taxonomy): domain Eukaryota; kingdom Metazoa; phylum Chordata; order Testudines; family Trionychidae; genus Pelodiscus; species Pelodiscus sinensis. The sequence continues at coordinate 204,423,435 of NC_143053.1, forward strand.
TATTAACTCAGGGCCAAATTCTTCTATCTGTTGCACCTGGACAATTAGATAGAGTTATATGCATATAAATGAGGGCAAAATTTGTTCCTAAAATAAAGGCCCTTCCAGAAGAAATTAGCAGACCAGAGAAAATAACCACTTTCCAACTATACATACATTTAGCTGTGACTTTGTACCCGCCTAATGGAGCATCGTGGCCTTCCACAGCATCAAATCCAGCTGATACTAGGACAATGTCTGGATCAAACTCATTCGCAATTGGCATAATCACAGTCCTGCAGAATAAAAAAGACAGCCAGTTACAAACTACAGCTCATACTTTCATTAAGCACACTGCTTGGCGTGATCCCCAAAATCTGCTAGATGAAAACAAAAGTCTGTGCATCAAAAAATATTAATATTTTCCTTTAGTTAAATTCACCATCGTTATATTTAGTTGAAAAAAATCTATTTTACCCATCTCTGTATTTATTCCTTTTCTCTTCCAATTTTCTATTCTTTTTTAAGTACAGGTACATTCAAAAACCTCTACTATTACCCACACATCTGTACCTATTTTATCCCACTGCCTATAAAAAGCTGCCTGTTCCAGGGGAGTGAATAATGGTTTACAGAGAATATTCAAAGCCTCAGTGGAAACCTGGACTGCTCCAGTGAGTGTGAACTTGGTGTAAATTTGAACTATAAATTTCTTTTGGGAAAATGTTTGCTTTCCAAACATTTTTTTCCTTAACATTTTAAAATGTTTGTCGAGGTGGGGGGTGACTCTAGCAAAGGAAAAACATGAAATTCCCTTAATCAGATCCAGGCTACACTGTCAAGCCTTTCCAGGGTCAAGCATAGCAGGAATGTGACAACCACAAAATAGTGACAGCAACCCCTGCTGGTTTCAGTCAGATAATTCAATGCTTCACATTCCCAAATGTTCTAGTTTTTTAACTCTTTCCATCATGTATTCTTGTTAGAATTTAGTGTACCTTTTATCAGCATCTAAAGATTTCTTTAAAGCAAATTTATTAAATAAATGGTAAAGGTCAAACTGGATTCACAAATATTCTCATTGACTTTACTTTTTCAGGATTCATACCCATAGTAGGCTTAAAAAAATAACAGGTTCAAACACATACTTTATGATTGTTGATTGTGTTTAATTCGGAAGGCTTTCAATAATATTAAAAATCAATTATATTAATTAAGAATTGAATCTAAATTTTCTTAAAACTGATTATCCTTATACACTATATATGGTAATACCTGCCTTATTTCAAATTACATATGCTCTTCCGTATTTATGCTGCACATATGAAAAAAAAGAGCGTGTTAAGGATTTAGATTTTATGTTAAATAAATTAAACTAATACAGGTTCTCTTCCATTCTATGTGATTATTGCTTCTGCCCTTCAATTTCCTTTGTTTTGTTCCAAATTCCTCAACATTACTTTTACCAGAAGAGACAGTATCCTGCACTCTTTACTCTCATACAACTCCACTTGAGTTGAGAGCAATGGGAGTTTTATCCAAATAACGAATGTAATAGGCTCAGGTAACTAGAGAATTTCATTGCCACCATTTTAGAAAAGAGGATAGTTCAACTTTACCGCAGGCCTGCTATGCTTATTCTATTGAGATTGCACCGAAGCAATACAATCCAAGTGTACAGAAAATTCCACAAAAACTCAAGAAATATAGAATTACGCTTTCAAAAAGCCGTAGCTACATCTACACTGCAACACTATTTTGGGATACCGGAGTATCTCAAAATAGCTATCCATGTCTTCACAGCAAGCCTGTTATTTTAGACTCACTATTCTGATGTCCCTATGAACCTCATTCTACAAGGAGTAAGGGATGTTTTGGAACAGCACTTTATTTCAGAATCTGGCACTGTGTAGATAGTGCCAAAGGACGAAATAAGCTATTTCGAAATAGCATAGAAAAAAGATAGGCATTTTGCGTAGCTCAAATTGCGTATCTTATTTTGAGTTACGGTGCAATGTAGACATACCCTCTGTGAAAGAACATTAACTGTGCAAAGTCAAGGAGCCAAAGGTTAGGAAATGCTTGTGCAATTTTAATCCAGCCCCTTGTGCATATTTATTATGATACAGAATTTAAGTCCATGATCACTGTCTCATTCACCACACACCTTCCAACTTCTGCAACAAATGAAACAGAGAACTTAGAGACATCAGCATCTTTTATTGCACAGCCCCAGATTCACTTCCCAAATATTGTGCATCCTGCACACTGAATGAAGTAGGGATGACATGAAGCTCCAGCCCTGGTCCTGCTTCTAACTCCCTTCTCCCTTATACTCCCATGCCCTCAAGCTTCTGCTCTACAGCACCACACCTTTCCTACCACCTTACCATCGCCACCCTGTTTCTCACCACTCTGTGTTCCAGTCAGGCTGCATATGCCTTCTCCAAGCTGACAGGATGCCAACAGGGGCAGCCTTGAGAGCACAACAAATAAAACTGGAAGGGGAAGTGCCGCTCAGGCTCAGTCCTGGGACTGAACATGCCTCTGTGAGGAAGGCGCATGAGTAAAGCAACACGTTAATCACAAAAGCAAAATAACACAAAGTACAGAACACAGAAAATGGCGTAAAATGAAAAATGCACCCTGCAACTCCTGCAGCTGTAGTCCTGCAGGTCTGGGTCCAGATCCCTGCTCCAGGTGTTGCAACCTGGCACATGGGACCATAGTGCTGCTCTCATTTGGCTCAGCCCCACTGATGAAGAGGCAGACAGGTCACATCTGAGCAATGTTCTCAGACATAGTTAAATCATTTCTGCTCAAACTTCCCCCCAAAATTCAAACCAAAGCAGAAATGCAGCATGGAAAATTTCAGTTCAAATGGTTGAAGTATGGGAAAGTTATAAGCAACTGAAAATAGCATCTTACAATTGGATGTGTCGGGCAACTATACTTAATGGCATCAATATTTAGCACTGGCTAAAAAGATAGTGTGTGTATATATATATATATATATAAAACCCTCTTAACAAAGAGCATACACAGAAACCTCCAGACTAAAGAAAGAGATACTGAATTACAATGATACTAACTGTAAAGGGTGGGGGGGACAGTGGCATTCAGAACTGTTCCATCAGAGATAGCTGATATTATAAGTTAGAGTAAATATCTCAAAATGCTTTTCTACAATTTAGCAAAAAGGAAAAATAATGAGATATCCTGCTTTTGAAAATGCAGAGGGTAAGCATCAACGTGGATTAATGTATTTCACACCAGACCCAATACCGCATCCCCCTCCACAAAACAATAAGGTGACTTTACAAACTGTGGCAAACTTTTGCTAGTATGATTCAGCATATTGCACATAGAACTAGCCTTTGAAGGCCACTAAGCCTACCACTACTTCCTCTTCCTTTCATACCTCCAAATTTGGGGATAACTAACTGGAATATCAAGCAATCTAATTTATCTTTTGCATTTTAATAAAAAAACACTTAGCCCTTTTCTTTGCAAAATACAAACAATAGTATAATTTTATTGCTAGGCTAGAAAGTTGGTCCCTATTTTCTTTCAAAAAATCACTAGTTATTTATCACTCTCACTAAAGGGTACGTCTACACTGCACACTGATTTTGAAATAAACTATTTGGGTATGTCTACACAGCAAAGTTATTTCAAAATAACAGCCAAATTGCTATTTCAAAATTAAATCAAAATAGTGGAGGGTTTATTTCGAAATTGGTAAGCCTCATTCCATGAGGAATAGCACAATTTCAATTTCAAAATAAGCGCTGTGTAGATGCTTATTTCGAAATAGGGGGCCTCTAGCCCTTCCCAGGGTGCCCTGGTAGCCACTCTGGGCACAACCAAGAAAACTTCTCCCCCTCACCCCCCCCCCCCCAAGCCCTTAAAGGGGTAGACTCTGGCCACAGTGCCTGTGCCAGCTCCAAGCCTGCCAGCCCAAAGCCAGCAGTCGCTGCACCTGACCCAGTGGCCCCAGCATGGGCCAGGCAGCCAGTGCCAGCCTGCCCTCCACCACTCCCCAGGACCAGTCTGCCAGCTCCCAGGAGCCTGTCAGGGGCCGGAAAAGGCGGGCACCTGCCTGGTCCAGTGCGGAGATCGGGGACCTAATTCAGGTTTGGGGGGATGCCTCCAATGTCCATGATCTCGGCACTAAACAGAGGAACACAAGCGTCTACAGGTGGATGGCTGCCAGCCTGGCCACCAAAGGCCACATGCGAACCCAGGTGCAGGCTCGCATGAAAATAAAGGAGCTGCTGCAGGCGTATGCCAGGGCCACAGGGGGCAGGTCCCAACCAGGGGCAGACCCAGACTTCCGCCCCTATTTTGATGCCGTGGACTGCATCCTGGGGGGAAGGATGGTCCGTGCCCCCCAGGTGGTCATCAACCCTGGGGCAGAGCTTGCTGCCTCCTGCTGCTCCAGCCCCCGCTGCCTCCCCAGCTACCACTCCTCCTCCCACTCCTTCTCCCCCTCCCTCTTTTCCTCTCCACCCTCCCCAAATCCCCAGGGATGCCGAGGCCCCCGCACCAGTGGTGCTGGGAGACAGTTGGGCTGGTGAGACTCCCAACCCTAAGCCCTGAGTTTCTCCTCCCCCTTCCTTCACTTGCCTCCCCCTGCCAGCTCCCTCCTCCCAGGCTTTCCCCTCCCCTCTCCCAACCTCCCTCTTCCCATCTCCCACCTTCTTTCCCCAGTCTCACCTCAGTTTCATTCCTCCCCCACCCCAGTTTTGTTCAATAAAAAGGCTTTGTTGTAATGAACATGTGTCTTTTATTGTACAGCAGGAAGGGGAGTTAGGGAGGGGTAAGTGGAAGGACGTGAGGGAGGAATGAGGCACAAGCCCTCAGTGGGGCACACCAGGGACACTGTTACTGCCTGCAGAACGTGCTGCCAGGCTTACAGCAACACATCCAGGAGAAGCAACAGAGTGCCCAGGGGCGGCTCCGGCTCCATGCTGAAGAGTGCTGTGGTATACTGAGTGAGGGCAACCAGAGCATGCAGAGAAAAAAATGCTTTGCTGTCCCTCAGCAAAGTAGACAAGCAAGCAGGGAAACCTTAGAACCGGCTGTTCAGGTGGGTCCCTTTAAGCACAGGTCTCATACAGGCTACTCAGACAACAGCCACACAAGGCATCTTCTGACCTGATGCCCTGCCAGAACTGGTTCCAGCCGGCCTTAAATGCGATTCAGCGTCCTATCAGTATGGATGTGCTACTTCGAAATAGCAAAATGCTATTTCGAAATGCATTTTGTGTGTAGTTTTGAAATAACTATTTTGAAATAAGGTATTTTGAAATAATGCTGTAGTGTAGACATACCCTTCTTGAATAGTTATTCTGAAATAGCTTATTTTGAAATAGCACGTCTACACTGCAGGGAAACCTCAAAATTAGTCTGAGGCAGGCTTCCCTAATGTAGATGCGCTATCTCGATTTAGAGTCCCAGGAGGCACTGGGGAGGAATAACTTAGAAGCAGTGGAGCATCTACACATGCCTTATTTTGAAATAGCTAATTTGGAATAGGCATTATTCCTCATAGAATGAGGTTTACAGATTTCAGAATAAGTCATCTGTTATTTTGAAATTATATCAAAATAATGGGATGGCTGTGTAGACGCTCACACTGTTATTTCAAAATAACGCTAATTATCTTGAAATAATGGTGCAGTGTAGATGCACCCCATGTGTAAAGCAGCCCATGGCTTGTCTTTGGCCTCCAAGAAAACCATGTCTGCAGGTTCATTGATTTTGGGGGGAACTCCCATGGAAATGGATTTCAGTGCTCCATAAACTGCTACTACAAGCACTACAGTCACTCTCTCTCAAACCTTTTAACATGAATCTAAGCTGGTTCCTCTGTTGAACAACCAATATGATATTTATAAACAAGAAATTAAGGTATAATGCACCTGGTCTAATGGACTACTTGGGGAACTGAAAGCAAGTGACTCCTCCTCTCTGTGTCCAGCTATGGCAGTGACTCCTTCTATGGCCTAGGTAAGTGACAAAACACCCCTGTCTACATAACTCCATCCATATAACCAAGATAGCGATGGGGTTGTTGTCATGAGTAATGTGTTTGATTCAAATCCATAGATAATACATTTTCTCTGAATGCACACCAAACCTTGTGGTAGCTATGATCCTTGTAAACTCCCAATCTCCTTGGTTTGGACAACTGGACAACTGTCATTTGCAAAACCTTTTAGAAGCTGACCACCATGCAGATCTCTGATCAAGCAACTGGGCTCCACTTCATCAAGAGGGTGGGGAGCCTTGAAGATCCATTCCTTTTCCCCTGCCCTTATGTAAAGCTCAATTTTTCTCTGGTCCCAAGTTTTGTTTAGGTAAGTGATGTGGGAACAGTCTGAGAGCAGGTTACAGTTCCCTGATCCTGTGCTGGCCTGGGCAAGTATCAGCAAGAGCATCCTGGTTATCTTGTGCTAATGAAGGATCTGCATAACAAAGAGACCTACCCTCCCTCAAAGACACTCATTACACCAGCGTGGGGGTAGCATAGGTGGCCCATGAGCCACCTCACTGAGTTTTCACCAAAGTGAATTCATCCATGCCATGGCAATTCTATGGCCAGCTTCAGCCAAAATATGTATGGATCAGAACATAACAGAGAAACTCCCCCTCCATAAAGTTACATTTGGGTGTATTCTAAAGAATCATCTTGTTATCCATCCCTAATTCCTCAGGTCATATCTATGCTCAATAATATATCACATCTGACAGGCTCTGGTTATGATGAATGTCAAAACACTTTCTTACAGTCCCAACAAAAATATTCAAAAAGGCTCTGGAGACAGAGACTGGATCCAAGATTAAGACTGAGGATATTACTATCTTATCTGGAGGGGCAATAAGAAGTACAAATTGGATCCAGTAAATAGTGCACTAGGGGCTAAATTTATCTGTCAGATGCAGTAGTCCAACCCTATTGAAGCCAGCTGGGCTGCATGGGTGTAACAGAAAGTAAAATCTATTACTAAGATATTTCTTAGACTTTAGATGGAATTGCTATTGTCTGGACAGATCTGAGTTTTATATCATAACTATTACTCATATGTTTCTCCACCCCTCCCTTCCCTCTCTAAAGAAAAAAAATACAGAAAGAGACTTGTTGTCTGTTATCTAGTGTCATATGGAGCCATAATTATTAGGTATAAAAGTATTCACTGAAACGATTCCAGGGATTCCCTGCTCTAGCTTTACTTTTGCTGTATCACTAATTTTTAAATCTTGAGCAGTAGGGTTGTGGTGTATATCACATTAATATACCCATTTCACACGTGTATCGTGGTGGGTAATGATGTAGAGTTGTGGTGTAAATGTTGAGCAGTAGGGTTGTGGAGTTCACTTCACTTTACAGCTATCGTGGCACCACCTCCTCTGAGACAAAGGAGCCCCTCCTTTCATTTGATGGCACAAGCAGTGGAGCATGTGGCTGGAAATTTAAAGAGATTAATTATTGTCCCACAATACAGATTTCCCTATAGGATTAATACATTCAATTTGGGTATGTTGCTGTCTGCAGAGAAGCCATGGGATGGCTTTCAGTTGGATGTAGTCCTAGAGAAAACATCAAGCATGTGTTCTTCCCCCTCCTCAACAGTATGCAGATGCTAGCTATTATAGAGATTTTACCATTTACTTGATCTTGTTCCTTTTTATTCTTCTATTCTATTTTTGAGGTTTTATAGCACATGGGAAGCATGCTCCCAAATATTTGTTCTCCCAGAAGACACGCAAAGAAGTACCCAAGCCAGAAATTCATCTGGATGCGCCACCAAACAAAGCCAAATATCTCCAGAGAAAGGGCTAAATTGACATAAATGACCACTTTGCTTGAACATAGTTTATAATTTAAGACTGAGCCAGGACAACAACCTACAGAAAACATTTAAGGATGGTAATTAGTATAACTGAAAAAGGAAATCCACATTTTTTCTGAACCGAGTGCTTTAGAAACATCAGTTATTCACATTGACTATGAGAAAGTAGCAGTTTTTATCCATAAGATTCAAAGCTCTTAATAAATGTTAACCAAGAAATTAAATGGTCCACAACCTCAGCTAATGGAAATAAGGATAGCTAGAATGCAGCCCACCATCACTTTAACATAGACATTATTATACCCATTCCACACATGTATCGTAGCAGGTAACTAAGGTCTACACAGCAGGGCTTAACTTGAAATAAGCTATGCAAATTGAGCTATATTAATTGCATAGCTTATTTCTAAATAGCTTATTTCAAAATTGGGAGCGTCCACAAAGTAATTATTTAGAAATAGAGCACTCTTCCTGCAACTTCCCTTACTCCTCGTACAATGAGGGCTCCGGGAGTCGGAGTAAGAAGTCCTCCAGCTTGACAGTATTTTTACATTATTTCAAAATAACTGCTTGCTGTGTAGACATGGACTAAGTTATTTAGAAATAACACTAGTTATTTTGAAATAATGTTGCTGTGTAGTCGTACCCTGACTTGCTTAAAGTAATGCAGTGATTATAAGGAAAGATCTGGACAATGAATAGAAAAAGAATCAAAGCCCACTGTTTTAGTCACTAAAAAACATTATATAAGCACTAAGTATTATTTATTCAGTTATCCACTGCCACCTTTTTCTGAATATATACAACCCTTTAGTTCTAATTAGGGTTGTTGATTAATTGTAGTTAACTCATGCAACTAACTCAAAAATTATTTGAGATTAAACATGAATGATTAATTGTAGTTTTAATAACTGCAATTTAAAAATACAATATCCATTTAAATTTATTAAATATTTTTGAATATTTTTCTACATTTTCAAATATATTGATTTCTATTACAACATGGAATACAAAGTATATAGTGCTCACTTCATATTACTTTTACTGCAAATATTTGTACTATAAACATGCCAAACAAATGAAATAGTATTTTTCAATTCACCTCATACAAGTGCTGTAGTGTTATCTCTTTATCAAGTAAGTACTCCTTGTTCAGACAATCACTTAGAGAAACGAATTTGTTTACATTTATGGGAGATAATGCTGCCGGCTTATTTACAGTGTCACCCAACAGTGACAATAGATGTTTGCATGGCACTTTTGTAGTCAACATAGCAAGGTATTTAAATGCCATATATGCTAAACATTTATATGTCCTTTCATGCTTCAGCTACCATTCCAGGGGACATGCGCGCATGCTGATGACACTCATTAAAAATGCATGAATTACATTTGTCACTAAACTCCTTTGGAGATAATTGTATGTCTCCTGCTCTGTTTTACCCACATTCTGCCTTATATTTCACGTTATAGCAGTCTTAGATTATGACACTGCACATATTCATTTTAAGAACACTCTCACTGAAGATTTGATAAAACACAAATAAGGTACCAATGTGGGATTTCTAACTATAGCTACAGCATTCAACCCAAGCTTTAAGAATCTGACATGCCTTGCAAAATGTCAGAGGGAGGAGCTGTGGAGCATTCTTTCAGAAATCTTAAAAGAGCAACACCTCACTGTGGAAAGTACCAAACCTGAAAAGAAAATCAACCTTCTGCTGGCATCTGACTCAGATGATGAAAATGAACGGGTGTTGGTCCACACTGCTATGGACCATTATCAAGCAGAATCCATCATCAGCACAGAAGCATGCTCTCTGGAATGGTGGTTGAAGCATCAAGGCATATGAATCTTTAGCAGATCAGGCACATAAATATGTTGCAGTGCTGGCTACATTAGTGCCATGTGAATGCCTGTTCAGGTGACATAGTAAAGAAGAAGAGGGCAGCAGCATCTCCTGCAAATGTAAACAAACTTATTTGTTTCACCAACTGGCTGAACAAGAAGACTGAGTGGACTTGTAGGCTCTAAAGTTTTACATTGTTTGTTTTTAACTGTAGTTATTTTTTATACATAATTCTACATTTGTAAGTTCAACTTTCATGATAAAGAAATTGCACTACAATACTTGTAATGGAAGTACTGAAAATTATGATTTCTTTTATTTTTACAGTGCAAGTATTTTTAATAAAAATAATTATATAGTACGTATTCTAAACTTTGTATTGCATGTTGTAACTGAAATATACAATATATTTGAAAATACAGAAAACATCCAAAATATTTAAATAAATGGTATTCTATTATTAACAGTGTGATTTTTTAAATCACACAGTCACGATTAATTTTTTTATTAATTACTTGACAGCCTTATTTCTAATATATCTGTTTTTTGATCCAAGAGGGCCCTTTTTTACTTTGGAGTAATGTACTGCTATTTACTAAGACACTATCTCAAAGAAAGAACATCTGAGAAGCCACCATGGCACTGGCCATTACGTAAGTTCAAGTACGTGGCTGAACCCAGGTGCAGATGAAATACCAATGAAGCCCAGGAAGTTGATCCCAATCATTTCAAAGCATATGCAATACTTGTGGGGAACAATGCCAGTGGTATCATTTACTTTTATTCATCGTTTTTAAGTACATTTTAACGTAATATAATATTATATACGTTATCTACTCACATAAAAGAAATCTATGTGGTATTTTCCCCCGCCCCAAAAATTACAGGTTACTTTTTCTGATTTAAGTATGGTTATATCTCACAATCAATCTAGCTAATATGGGATGTAGCACTAAATCAGAATAAATAGGGATTTAAACCAGGAATTAATCTCTATCATAATTAAGGGACCTTCCCTTCCTTGACCCCAGTAGACCAAAAATTTCCTTAACTATTACTTTGAATATCCCCACCAATTTCCATAGAATCAAGGAGTTTAAAGGCATTCTCAGCTTTGTATCTTTTATTGTTTTTTATTTTATTTTATTGGCTTTTGTAACACATATTTTTTAACCTGAAATGATTATTCATGGTTTTTTTTAAATGAATAATGATTCAGGCATCCTGTCTGAAATTTTCCTGTGTTCTGTTACAATTGGAATTGCAACAGCAACTCAAAATATAAGAAATACTGACTACAATATGTGCTTATCCTTCCATTTTAAAATTATTGTTTACAAAGGTGGTTTTGTTGTAATTACAAAAGCTCTTCAACATTTGATCTATTTTATGCCTAAATCTGATCCACTGAATTAGTGCAAATATAATTAAATATAGGCAAAATAAATTAACAAATAGAAGAAAGATTAGAAAATTATTACTTTGAAGTTTTCAGAAACAATCTAAAAGGCACTAATGGTACTGGCACAGGAAAATAGCTAACTTCTACAAGCTATGAGGGAAAAACAGAGATACATACACCCACAATGCAAATTACTAACTATATTCAGATTTCAGCTTATCCGCAGATTAGCAGTGTTTAGATACAGGGCTTTAAGTTTGGCTCAATATGGAGACAAATCTTAGGGAAGTTTAGATCTATAACCATGACCAGGTTTCAGTGTTTAAATATGTAGCTGTAGTTCAAATCCATGTACAGAAAGTACAGTTTGCTATTAACATAGGTGGCCCTCTGCATACAGATACAAAGTGATAAATGGATAATATTTGAAAAGAGGCCAAGAGAACACATACAGTAGTATGCCTCCTTAAAGAGCAGTTTTATTCTGAAAAGTCAGTATATAAAAATAGCACTTGCTTACTCAACAAACCTGCTTTTTGCATATACTCACCGTCATCTGTTTTTACAGACTTTAGTGATAGAAATACTTTTTTCTGTCTTCTACACTGCACAACCAACACAACTACAAAGTGATCAAGTTGGATAGCATTCCATTTTGTGCATCTTTGCCAAAATTATTTAATTTCCTTTCAGCCAGGGACCATGGTATTGACAACTGTGGATGTAGGATTAATTTGACTTTGAAGATCATTATTACTGGTAAAGCGGCACAAGAAGGAAGAAATTCAGCTTATCTCCTAGATTCTAGTTGCAAGGCTGGAGGTTAAAAAATTACTCATTGTGTTACCTGAACACCATAAATAAGGAGAAGTAGAAAGATGATAAGCATGGAACTTTATAACCACACTAACATGCAACATACACATACACCCCCTCCCCCACAAAGTTTGCAGGAATACCTTAGGCCAGAATTGAGCCCTTATAGTATAACATGTGCCTTTTGGAAACTCAGTTTACTACACATCTGTTATTACTTTATTTCGTACACACACACACACACATATATAATCCCTAGACAGTTTTCTGACATAAAACATAAAAGTAATAATAGGGATTAAAAAGCGTTTTCTATTTTAAAATTTGGAGAGTGTGCAATGAAGAGCTTATCACTCATATTTAACTTCTATAAAATCTGGGTGTAGCACGCTATTTCATTTTTGTTAGGTTTAAATAGCTATCAGTTTTGTCTTTCCATTAAATCATTTATTTCAACAGAATTTTATCACACAGATCAATGGATTCAAACTAGATCTTTACCACAGTAAGCCAACAATACCATTAAAATCCCCACAGTACACCTAAATATTATGTACTAAAAGTGGTTACTCCTGAAAAGAAAATTTATAATGATAGAGATAAGCAAATGGAGAGGTCAGCCTTTATAGTAAGCAAATATAATGTGGTTTATGAAATTCACAAAACAAATGATAGCCTGACATCTTGTCTATGGAATTGTTTATTTCTAAGGAAAGCATTTGACATCAAGAATTCCTTAATGGCATAACAATCTAAAAATGGTTCAACAGAAAGGATAATATAGCAGTTAACTTACATGCCAGAAGAATATTAAGCAGGTGGGGAGAAAGAGGACAAACATACTGCTTAGAACTAAGTACAAAACATTCTGCCTTCTGACCCAAAGGGCACTTTGTTTCTTGCAGAGACTATGCAAAGCAACAAGTCAAGTGTATAGTGCAGGCAACTCCATATTCATTCATATAACTACCCAAGGTTTCCATAAGCCCTCCTTCATTTTCCATCCAGGTCCCACAGCCAACCCATGACTTGGACCTTACAATCTCCCACCCCCTGACAGGAGAGTTAAAGTGGGCAATAAGAAAGTGGAGAATAGCCATACCATTCATAGAAACCCCTAAACCTGCCCTCACCTTGTTCCAGTCCTTTAACCAGCACCAAAGTTCTCTCTAAGTTGTGCAGCAATACGGCCCCACAGCTGCTTAGCAAGGGGCTTTGGGCTCCATGCACGGAGCTGCCTGGCTGGGGAAAAGGCACATCTCCCTCAGGGTATGTCTACACCACAGAGTTTTTCCAGAAAAACAGCCAGCATGTGTGGATGGGGAAGAGGGTTTTTTTTCCAAAAGAAGAGGCCTCCAGGAAAAAGCACAGATGCCCTGGTGGCCACTCTGTCCATAGTAATCACATCTTAAACGTGAGAGAGTGTCTGGTCAATGTGGATGCTATCTTGTGAAAAAGCAGGTCGCTCTTTCAATGCACTTTTGCTGTGTGGACGCTCTCTTTCAGAAGTTTTTCTGGAAGATCTCTTCCAGAAAAGATCTCTTCCAGAAAAACTTCTTCCAAAAGAAGCCTGCAGTTTAGATGTAGCCTCAGTTATAGCAGCAGCTTCCTGCTGAGGGCAGAGCAGAGAGTTTTCCCCAGCCAACACCATTCATGATAGGGCCACAGCCTTGTTGAAATAAAATTGTCACTCAAAAAAAGAGAAACCCCAAAGATCAAAGTCAAATGGATGCACTTGTAGCAGTCAAAAAGTAGAATTGTTATCGCACTTTAATCATTAGTGCACTCAGGCCGCAAGATCTAACCATATGAACAGCTACCTCAAAGGAGGAATAGTCCAGAGCAGAGCTGGCCTTACCATGAGGTGAACTGAGGCAGCCGCCTCAGGTGCCAGACTGTGTGGCTACGTCTACACTGGCCCCTTCTTCGGAATAGGCATGCTAATTTCAAACTTTGGAATAGGGAAATGCGCGGGGGATTTAAATATCCCCCGCGGGATTTAAATAAACATGGCCGCCGCTCTTTTTCCGGCTTGGGGAAAAGCCGGAAAAGAGCGTCCAGACTGGCGCGATCCTCCGGAATAAAGCCCTATTCCGGAGGATCTCTTATTCGTACTTGAAGAAACCACAACTTGAAGTAGGAATAAGAGATCCTCCGGAATAGGGCTTTATTCCGGAGGATCGTGCCAGTCTGGACGCTCTTTTCCGGCTTTTCCCCAAGCCGGAAAAAAAGCGGCGGCCATGTTTATTTAAATCCCGCGGGGGATATTTAAATCCCCCGCGCATTTCCCTATTCCAAAGTTCGAAATTAGCATGCCTATTCCGAAGAAGGGGCCAGTGTAGACATAGCCTGGGGGGGGGGGAGGGTGCCACTAGGACCCAGAGTGTAGAAAATTGTGTCTGCTGCTGGAGCGCATATATTCTCTCTGCTCTAGATGCACACAGATGGTGGAGTGCTGTGCTGGAGGAAGAAGGGCACAAGAGGCATAACAGGCAGGCAGGAGAAAAGGTGGCATGGGGGTATCATTTGAGCTCCCCGCCTCAGGTGCCAAAATGTTGTGGGCTGGCTCTGGTCCAGAGAATGTAGCATTGCATCTATTCCATTGCTAATTGAGCCACCTCACAGGATTGAAAGATGATTAAATAATCGGTATTCCCCTGAGGTCTTCTCGAAGACCTACCCAAGGGGAAAACCTGTAAGTTCTCTACATGTAATTATTAAGTGACCCTGCCATCCTCCTCTTATTTAATTTCCATGTAATCTCTTTTTTAACAGTATGTCCCAGTGCCATTACTAACTTTGAAGTGTTTGATATTACAAAGGTCCTATTTCCCAAAAAGGGGATCTGAAATCAGAGCTGTCCCATCCATAGGACGGTTCAGGGTGACTGCCCCAGGTGCTGTGCTTTAGGGGGCCCTGTGCTGGCCGCCTCAACTATCCTATGGATGGTAGGGACCCGGGAGATTACAGGGGCCTGGCACAGGGTGGCAACAGGGATGATCCATCCACACTCACCATGGTGGTGGAAGCCTGAGTGGCCCGGCTGCCCTCTCCTGGCTGGTTGCACTTCACTTCTCCACAACAGCAAGAAGCAGAGTGCCCTGGCCCCTGGCTGCTCCACTTCCCACCACCGCAGAGATGTGGGGCACAGTAGACCAGGAGAAGGTGGGAAGGTGGAGCAGGCTGATGGGCCACTCTGGTTCCCACCACTGAAGTGAAGGGGGCAAGCCTTACTGTCACCCCATGCCAGCCTCCTGTAATCCCCCAGCTCATGTTGCTCAGGAGAGGAGTTAAGGAAGAGAAGGAGGGGTGAGGCTTGGAGGAGGAGTGGAGTGGAGCAGGGTGGAACAAAGGCAGGGCAGGAGTGGGACCTGCAATAGGGGAGTTGTCCTGGGCCCTGTACCTAAGGCAATGGTGGGGGGTTCTCCTAGGCCCCGCTAGGGACAGCCCTATCTGAAATACCAGAGAAAACCTCTTCCGCAAATCTGTTTTGTTAGGATAACCCCATAGGAGAACCCTTAAAAACTGCTGTGGGTATCCATGCCCATTGCATCACCCCCATTCCTCTCCCTCATGCTTGTGTTCTGTGCACCACAACTTGCTCTAAATGAGCCAAACCTGCCATTGGGACTTGGCCCAGCCCTAATCCTGTGGTATCCCTTGTAACTGTCCCCTACCGCTCTGGCAAGAATGGGCTGAAACAGTTAATAAAACTGACCTGGAGATCTCCTTACACTCAGGCCAAATCCACTCTGCGGAAGTCCTTCTGTTCTCCAGCAAGATGATGTTGATGTTTGCAGACAATGTCAGTGTCTAACAGGTCCCCTTCAAGAGATGAGGAGAGATGGCACTTCGCTAGCTCAGCAGGGTGTAAACCTGACATTACTACATTATTTTCCAAGCTTACATTTAAACAGAGCAGCAGGACTTCACACCCAGAGCACTATAGCTAGAACAGACATTAATGGAGTAATGTTCACATCGGCTGTACAGAATTCTGCGTAATTAGGGATTTAGTACATTGACAAACTCCGATCCTTAGGATGATGTGCTGTAATCAGTATAATTTTTTGTCTGTTTGTTAACTCTATATAAATCCCTTTTCTTTGTTGATGGAATAAGGTGGAATACTCATAGTAATACTACAAACTCTAGATACTATAATATAGTGTTGGAAATGGCTACGGATTCTGCAAAAGTTCGGACCTGATTTTAGCTCTAGATAACACTGTCATCCTGCTTTTCTCTTTTTCCCTTTCTCTATCTTTTCCTCGGCAAAAGAAAAGAAATTCTAACAGATCCCAAAGGCACTATGCTTCAGAGAGGAGACTGCTAATTACAATGGGTTCTATCAGATTGTTAGGAATATTAAAATATAAGTACACCATCCTACAAGGTGTTGGTGGTTCATGTATCTCACACCATTTGCTCATCATCTTAAAGGATGGGGCCTAGAAAAGTACCTAAAGAGATGGGAGATGTTGGCAGTGTGGGAGGCCTGTGTTTGTATAGTTGAAGTCAATGGAAATTTTGCCATTGACTTCAATGAAACCAAGAAATCAATCTTTATCACTAAAATCTAAAAGAAAAAATATCTCATAGAGAAAGAAAGCCTGAATAGAAAAGAAACACTGCCACCAAAATGAAGTTTCATAAAAACCCAATATCAATTAAATGATCTGCTTAAAAATTGCTTAAAGCAGAAAACAAGGTAGAGGTCAAGGTATAAAAGTGGAAGATTAGGAGTCATTAAAAAATTAATAAAAACCAGTTGACTAAAGCAATGAATGGAAACAAAACACTTTCCTCAATGGTATCAAATAGAAAGGAAAGATCAAAACTTAAATAAGACTTCTGAAAAATGAGGATGTAGAGCAATAACAGAGGAATCAGGAATACCAGAATTCCTACATAAATATTTCTCAGTTTTTAACAGGAAAGAATGGGAAATAGAGATATACACAGGGGAGCTCAATCCAAGAAACAAAAAGGGAAAATACAGAGGTAAGTGGAAATAAAATGATATTAAATAAGTATTTAATTAAACACTTATTGACTTCAATGAGATCAGTATTTCACCAAATGGATTTTATTAAGGCTCTGCAAAAAAAAGAGGCAAAAGATGCTAATGCATGGGGCCCTGTGGCATTACACCTGCGGAAGCCTAGAGCAGACATAACTCTTTCCAGAAGTACCAGGAGAAGGAAGCTTTGAGGTGCACCACCAGCAGATTCTGGACAGAAAGACAGTACATCCGAGGCTGGGAGGTTCACAGCAGTGCAACAGGATTCCTTTGGTGGCATATGTTTTCCTATATAGACTAAGGGCAAGTCGGACAAAAGGGGCATGGCAGGATTTAGACTAGGATCCAAAGTCACTTTCAACTGACTTTGCTGAATTTGGCTTTCATTCATTCACTCACATGATCACTGCATGTTTCCTGTGAAGCTAAGCTGCTCACACCTCTTTCATACATTTTTTTGTTTTCATTTGAAGTGATATATTGGATAGCCCCCTTCATGAGCATTTTTTTAACTTGCATGAAACAAGAAACACTTTTTCCACCATATGTTATAGTTAAAACACTTAAAAGCTGTTTCCCATTATTGGCTGGTCCATCTTTGTGTGGTCAGTTGCCTTGGGAACTGAGATTGATCTTAATTTCAAGAACATTTACGAATGAACTGAAAAACATATTTCCCTATGCAAAGTGCAGCTATATTTATAATGTTGGAACTATTGGCAGTGCATTCAAATAAGCATGATTTCCACTTTTACCTACATTTTTGCACACTTGTCTTCCACGGTTACAGCCAAAATAACATATTAACATACATTAGATACATGAGTAGAACGACTTCCAGTAATCTATCAAGAACACATTATAAGGAGGATGTATATTCCAATTACACAAGATTTGTTATATACCTGTTAAATCCTCATTTTCCAGTTTGAGTATCTGAAGCCCATGTTATCCAAAACATTTGGTCTTACAACTGCAATTTTCATCAAAAGCAAATTTGGTTTTATTTGGTTTATTTTATTTTGATTTTCCAAATATACTGGATGTCCTCAGAGATTTTCATGAAATAGGGAGGGGGAGAGGGGGTATGTGTACACACAGCCGTGAGTTACGTAAGCTCTTTCAAAAACATTTATTATTCCTGACTGAGGATTTGTATTTAATAGGCTTCGATGTGCTTAAAGCAAACACACAATTTGCTTATTGAGACAGTTTTGCCATTTTAAATCCTTTGCCATAAAATAGCCAGTAAAGCTTGTAAGCAGTACTTAAAAGCAGTAGTTTTCAAACTGTGGTTCATGAACTAGCAGTCTCCAAAGTATTTGCTATTGTTCTGTAAAATCTGGCTGTTGTAATAGTGAGTTCTTCATTTTCACCTGCCACAATGCATTTAAAGATAGGTACAAATTCAACTTCTGTCTTGGACCACTTCCTCAATTGAAGTCAATGGAGCATTGCCAATTTATACCAGTTGAGGCTCTAACCCAAATATTTTTCACTAAAATGATTTTTCAAATGAAATTTATCATAGTTGCCACAAGGAAGTTATATATTTATGAGTGGGAAGGTGTTCTAGGTGATCACAAATAGACGGGGAGATAATCCTCTAGCTAATCTAGGTTATGCTCCACACAGTGGAAAGGACTAAGGGTATGTTTACACAACAGAGTTTTGTCAGAAAAACGGCCATTTTCCCAACAAAACTTGAGGAACGTCCATACAGCTATTGCGTTCTTCCACAAGAAAACTGAAAGAACATACGGGTTTTCTGGCATTGGTAATTCTCATTCCACGAAGAAGAAGGCTTTTTGTGAAAGAGTTCTTTTGCCAAAAGACGTGTGTGGATGGAGAAGAGGGAGTTTTTTCAGAAGAGGAAAGAGGAAAAAGCACAGGTGCCCTAGTGGCCATTCCATCCATAGCAATCACAGTTTACATGCGAGAGAGCATCCATTCAGGCTGGAGGCTCTTTTGCAGTGTGGACACTCTCTTTTGGAAGAAGTTTTTTTCAGAAGATCTCTTCCGAAAAAAAGCTTCTTCTTAAAGAAGCCTGTAGCCTGAGGATTTGTCAGTCCTTCAAGATGAATAGCTATGGATTTAGTTTGTTTTTTAATTTACTATTCTTTGTTTCATTTTTATTTATGAACAGTCCTGGAAACTGTACTTTAAAAAAAAAACCAAATAGACTTACGTGTTAGTACAATGGTAACAGTAAAAAGATAAAATCACAAAAACTTAGGTGATTAAACATAACAAACAGGATATGCAACATGGCCAACTTAAGATTGCTTTTGGAAGAAGTCATTTTAGCATATTCTGACTTCTGTGATTTGAGCTGATCAGATAACGAGCTGATCAAATAATATCTAGAATTTATTTGATGCACTTTGCCTCTTAAATTATTGGACATTTTATTTTCTTGTTAAACATTTATTTTAATGTTTTCCACATTATTCAATGAGCTGCATAATAAACTGGCCAAATATTTATTTATCAAATGATTTATATGATACATTTATCTACCCTCAGTTAAATTATTTTGAATAGTTTTGATGTTTATTGACCAATTTTAAATTTTAACTATGTATCTTTCGCATCACAGTAGCACATTTTTTGCATTAGATGTACATGCTTATTAAGTAGTTAACTATTCCTTCACATTACTGTGTACCTTGAGTTCAAATAAAAAATGGAGCTGTAAAACAGTAAAGCTTAAACTTTAAGGTCACAGTACAAAGACAATTAGTCAAAGATATTTGCAAAATTATGGCAACCTATCAAACCAATTAGAGACCCACAGTGAGGCAGGAAATAGCCATCTTTGAGGAGACTTGATTGGAGAACCTAACACTGGAAAAGCCTTGCTTGTTATGAGTCAGAACAAATCAGCATAATTTCTCCATCATCTCCCTTCTCCGCTATGTTAAAAAGGCAAAGATGGTGATGAAGAGTATCAAGAAGCAAACAATAATATAATAAAATCCCGTCTTGCAAAGACTGGTGTTAACATTCTCTCCCTGGCTCTTCTCCATTCTCTTTAAATATAACTGAAACTCTAAAAGTGTACTCTGCATGAATTGTGGAGAAAAAAGTCTGGCGACTAGACCAACTATTTCCCCAGCATCCTCTCCCCTGTGATCTAACCAGCACCAGTTTTAGCTGTATTATTGAGTACTGGTGAACATTTATCAAGAATGGTTTAGAAGAAATTAGGAGACCATGCCATAGTTTTAGAAAGTGAAATATGACTAAAGTAAAAAGACATACAGGACAAATGAATTTGACATGGTGTTGTTACATCAACCTTAGGATTTATCTGAATCTTCCAGTTTGTCCCTTTCTTTAGGTGCAACTGGTTTAAACTACTGGCTTTCCTTTCCTGGAGGAAGAACAGTTGGACCCCTCTGGTCCGCATCCATGGGACCTGACCCATCCCAAATGAGGGAATTTAATAGATCACTGGAGGTCCCATGCAACTGGCTTCCCAGGACACTGCCCCTCCGTCTGTATGGCTCTGCTCCAGCACTGCTGCTAGAGGGCTTGGACTTGGGTCTGGCCCATTTCTGCCAGCTGGCTAGTGCTCTCCGGGATGGAGTTCCTCAGCCACTGCTGCCCAGCTTCTGTCAGGGATGGGCTCCACGGTTGCCCCACTGCTGCCATGCCAGGTCAGGGCTCTGCAGCTGCCCCACTGCTGCCGTGCCAGGTCAGGGTTTCCCATGGACCCTGCAGCTGCCTCACTGGGCCACGCCAGGTCAGGGCTCCTCAGCTGCCCTGCACCCAAGTCGGGGCTCCCTGGGATGGGGCTTACCAGTCTTGATGGTGAGGCTCCCTGCTGCTGGACTCCCGATCGGCTCACACTCCCAAGTGCCAGGGATCTCTGGTCAGCAACATCTGTGATCCTGCCAGACCACAGATGTTGCCAGACCAGGGAGTTCCAGATTTAGGAGGTTCAACCTGTACTGCTGTTTGCTCTTTAAAAGTTGCTGAACTGTACTCCAGAAATGCTGGCATTTTAATGATGAAAGAAGTGATTGTTCTAAAGACAGATTACAAAAGTCCTTGGGATTCTTTGGGCTAAAAGACCCCATGCAAATATAAATTATGATGTATTTTTAGGACACATGAAATTATGCTCAAAATATATAATGATGACACTGGACTGTTGTGAGATTTGATGTTGAAGATAAGCTGCTTGAAAAAAGTGTGTTTATGTATTTTATTTATATATTCAATTTTAGGTTTCGTTTAACTTTAAGAGGAAGTGTAAATTAGCAAAGGACAGATCTCAATAGGTTTGGTGTGAATAAACATATACATGTTTTGATGTTTATCCAAAGTTCTTCTATGAGGGGTCACCAATACAAGTAAAGTATCCCCTCTCTCACAGTATCTCTGCCTCCAAGTTCAAGATGAAGAGGTTAACAATAGTTTTAAGTTTCCTAAACTTTTTCAAATCTTGTCAAAGATTTGGTTCATTTTGAAGTCTTATTGAAGATATGCTTTGGTTTTTATTTTATCCAGACTAGTTGTTCCATCCCTTGTGTAAATCAATGTGTTCTTGTCTCTCTCACTTTATTGGCTTTTTCTGCCCTCATCTGTTTTCTCTCATCTTTTCCTCTACTTTTCTCTGTATCATACATGTTCTCCTTCTGTTTTCTCTCATTTCTTTGGTCATTACTGTTTCTCCACTCCTTGCTCATTTCCCTTTTTTTCCAAGTATGGATGACGATGAAAGATTCAATCCTGTAAGGTGCTCAGCACTTTCAACACCAATTAACTTCTTTTAATGACTGTCTTGGATGTACCCATTTCCCTAGCTGTGTTACTTCTCTGAAAGTGATCCGTGTGGTAGGTAATGTCTGGTGTGCACTAGGATGTTATTTCTAGGCATATGAATTTCTGCAGAGATATCTCCACTATTCATATAAAAGTACAGAATCCCACAATGTTTGATTTACACAAGTCAGTAGAATATAATAATCCTCTAATGTTTAAAGGGGAGCCTGGTGTGTTATGTGTTGTTGTATTTGTTTACAGAACCTTGTGAATTTATTCATTTTAATTAAAATATAATTTACCTATTAACCAAGCTCAGGAAAGAAGTATAAATAAAGCATCTGATGTTATCATACTATGTAAAGTGAAGCATGTGCCTAAATTTCTTCTGGATCTGGGCCTAAATAACTATTTATAATTAAATTACTGGTGGTGGCCTAATACAGTAAGCCAAATTCTGCTTTATATTTCACCTATGCAGCAGCATCAAGTATGTTGTGATTTTCATGACAGAATGGCTGTGTCTACATTGGCAAGATTTTGTGCAAAAGCAGTTGCTTTTGCGCAAAATCTTGCCACCTGTCTACGCTGGTCGCGAGTATTTGCGCAAGAACACTGATGTTCTAATGTACAAAATCAGTACTTCTTGAGCAAATACTCTGATGCTCACGCTCAGGGATAAGCCCTCTTGCGCAAGTATTCTTGCGCAAGAGATCAGTGTAGACAGGCAACGTTAATTTATTGCGTAAGAAAGCCCGATGGCTAAAATGGCCATCAGAGCTTTCTTGCGGAAGAGAGCGTCTACACTGGCACGGATGCTTTTGTGCAAAAGCACATGCCAGTGTAGACGCTCTCTTGTGCAAATACTTTTAACGCAAAAACTCTTGCGTTAAAAGTATTTGCGCAAAATCATGCCAGTGTATACATAGCCAATCTGTCCTGCTGTAAATGTGATACAAATAATTAATATGAACTCAAACTCAAATTTAAATTAGGAATCACTATAACTTTTTTAATTGCTCTCTCAAGAATAATTACTAACTAACATAACAAAATCCTATAACTCTCAATGGTAAAAGTAGGATGCTGAACTTTATGATGCAAAAAGTATGATCTCTGTCTACTCTAGGGGCATTCACAACATTTGCTATTTGTACTCCACACTTTGCATTCACTCATGATGCTCTGAAAATATTGTCTGAGAAACTATAATTGGCTAGTCTCCATTGGCGTGGATGTGGTGGGATGTGCATCATCTCAGGATTGGGCCCTCTGGGAGTAAAGATTTGCCAGAACATTACTTACACATTTATATATCTCACTAATTATCACTCTAATTGAGCACCTAACAAAGCTGTCACCAACATAGTAAGAGCCAAACAATATTATTATTAAAAATTAGTTGTATTACCAGAGTGCCTAGGACCCCTTGTTATGTACAAGGCCCTGACTATACTAGGTGCTATACCAGGCTCAGCCAATATTGGCTCTCAGCCCATCACAGTAATCCACTAGCACAGGGGTGGGGAACCTCAGGATAGGGTCTGGATGTGGCCTCCAGCTTGCCTGGATCTGGCCTCGAGGCTCAGGGCTTCCCTCAGCATTAGGCAGCCTGCGCTGGTGCCTTTCCACTGCCCCACTATGGGGCTTGAGCACACAAAATCTACTAGGCTAAGCCCCCAGGCTCTGGTGTGCAAGGGAAACGTGAGCAGTGTCTCTCCTTCTTAGTCAGGGGCCACGTCAGTGAGGGTGGGGGTTTTTGTGGCCCCCAACTGATTTTTCTGTGGGTCAGTAACCCCCAGCCCAAAAAGGTTCCCCACCCCTGCACTAGCAGGCTGCAAGACATTTTGCTGACATTGGCCATCCACAGGCATGGCTGCCCACAGATCCTAGGGGTCATGGTTCATCATTTCCACCAATGGGAGTTGCATGGGCTTCAGAGATGTGCTGGCCATTACTTCCTGCAGCTCCCATTGACCAAGAGCAGCGAACTGCAACCGGTGGGAGCTGTTGTGACCAGGCCTGTGGATAGTCAAAGTCAGCAAAATGGCTCACGACCCACTAGCAGATTGTCCTGATGGGCTGAGAGGCAAAATCTGCCACCCCTATGCTATCTAAACACAGAACAAAAAGACAGTCTCTGCTCTTAGGGTCAAACATGGTCCACTTTCCTACAGCCTCTCCCTGTGGCAGGTGGTGGAGTTTCTCACTTCACCAAAGGAGATTGCCTGCCTTGTCCAACTGTTACAATTTTATCATAATTTTTGTTTTGTGGGACCTACAAGCTTTGCTCTGGTGCCAACAGGCTGTATGATTCTGGAACCTTAGCCCATGGATCACAAAATTTACAAGGTCCGAAGAGCCAATGAGCACAGTCTGCTGACACCCCTGAGCTAATGGAGGCAGCTTAGAAAGCGGAAAGAGTGACCACTGCTCTGGTATGGAGGTTCTATCAGTCACTGGATGCTTCCAAAATTTCCAGGGGTTTCCAAAGAGGCTGTGGAAAGGAAACTGTTTTATAATCTTGAACCTGGAATTGCTACAGCATTTCCATATATATGAAAACTTTCAAAGATTTACCCCACAGACCAAGTTGTCCCATGTACAACGGCTCCCGTGGAATTTTGAAGGGTTACACTGGCATCCATGGACAGAGAATATGACCAGACTCAATTGTACACAAGATAGCTTGTTTCATTCCATCTTCAATGGCATGTCATATTATAGTGAATGCTAGTCCAGCCAGTGTAAGCATAACTCAAGGGTGGGCAAAAGGGCCAAATCGGCCATCAAGGAGATGGTTGCAGCCCGCGGAGGCCCTACAGCTCCCCCGCCCCCAGCCCAATTAAGGCCTGGGGATGGGAGGAACATGCAAAGTTTCCTCCACCCTGCCAGGAGTACACAGAGCTTGGAAGCACCAGGCACTCCTGACAGGACTGGAGGAGGCTTCATGCATGCCCCGCCCCCAGGCCAATCAGGACCTGGGGGCAGGGGGAGCGCACAAAATTTCTTCCGCCCTGGCCCCACCCTGTGGGAGCTCTGATTGCCCTGGGAGAGGGGGAGTGCGCGAAGCCTCTTCCTGCCCTGCCAGGAGTGCATGGTGCTTTTAAGTACTGTGCAGGGAAGGAACAGAGCGGAGGAATCTTTGCATGCTCTCTTGCCCGCAGGCCCTGATTGGCCTAAGGGTGGGGGAGCGTGGGAAGTCTCCTCCCAGCCAGGGGTATGGGCACCAAAGAGGACGGGGGGGAAACAAAGGTGCTCCCCCACTCCCAGATCAATCATGGTCTAGGGGTGGGGAACCAGGAAGTATCCCAGCCTTGCCCCTTCAGCTTGAGGGCCCACCCCTTCTGGTGCGGCCCAGGGCCAATTCAGCAATTTTTGAAGTAGCCCCTGGCAAAAAATTATTGCCCACCTCTGCCATAGCTATTCACCATCAAATCAGTTGCAAGCATCTTACATTTTCAAAGAGACACTATCTGAAAGTGGGTGTCATCTGTGCCCCATCCACAAATAGTGCAGCAGAAAGAGCATTTATCTTGCAATGAAATGTTGGGCTCATGAAGTTGAGTGATTTGGCAAAACCCTATTTATAAACAGTTATTCAAGACAGCCTGTTTGGAAGGCAGCCACCAGAGTGTACTGTATTACAGAATAAATCACATTGGAAAAAAAATAACCACTCTCTGTCAAGCTGCAGATGATCTCAGAAAATCTCAATTACAGAACCCATCACATTTATGTGACTATTTCTATCTTTAATATCTTTAAGCACAAGCTTATTTCATATGTATCACAAGATCCCGCATGATTTCTCATGAGGTTTTACACTGATCACACAAGACTTTTTCATTCAGTAACATGAAGTATAACTAAAGCAAGCTCTTCATTTGAACCAGGTATAAAGTGATCCCATCTATCTCTCTGGGGAATGTGCTGCTGTTTAACAATTTTAAAAGACCTTTATCCACCATTTCAGCTGCTCTGAAACTAACATGCATATTAGCAGCTGTGTACACTCCCTTTGTGAATGCATGGCTTGGGACTGGCTACAATGCAATCCCACCCCATTTTTTTATTTTTTTAAAATTATTTCTTTTAAGGTAGTGCATAGTGGTTCCCATCATGGATAAGGGTCCCAATGTATTAGATACCATGGAAACATGTAACAAAAAGAAAGTTCCTACCCCCAAAGAATGTTCAGTCTAAGTACTTGTCCTGACATTTACTTATGTCATCAATAACCTGGTTATCCTATCTAGGTAAGGAAAATGGTTCTGTCCACAGTCCTACCTTGACACTTCCTCACTCTTGAGCCTCTCCTATTGAGCTCTATGTATAATGGCCGCATAATGGCCCTCCTTTGAATAAATCATCCCATAATTGTGCTCAAGAAGCTATTTCAGCGGTGAAGATAACTTTCAATTTGTGGAGCAAATATAAACTGAGTGAAATTTGCCCAAGCCCCCAAATGGTCAGCCTGAAATATTAGCTCTGAGATAAGTGTAAACTACCCCCGTTATCTTAGACCTTAATTCAGGAAGCACCCTCCTCAGGACACCATGTTTGACTTAAGCACAAGCTTAAACTTAAATACATGCCTAAGCATTGTCCTGATTGGAAAAGAGCTACAGCAAGTGTTGAAATGTTTCCCTCTGTCTGGACCTAAATACAGTGCTAAATCTGAAGCCTAACAATCTCATATTAACTGTCACAAATATTAGCTATTTCAAATTGTACATTTTAGCAGAAACACCAAGCTAATTTGTTTACTATTATTCATAGAGTCCAAGGCCAAAAGAGACCATTGTGATCATTTATTCTGGTCTCCTGAAGAGCAGGCAGTTGAACTTGCCAAAAATAATACCTTTTGAACTTTTAGAAAAACAGCCAATTTTTTTTAAATTGGCTGTAATTGAGAATCCACTACTACCTGTAGTATATTAATCCAATGGTTAATTACCCTCGCTGTTAAAAAATTACCTTATTTCTAGACTGAATGTATCTAGTTTCAACTTCCAGCCATTGATTCATGTTATGCTTTTGTCTGTATGCTGAAAAACACGATTAAATATTTGTTCTCCACGTAGGTATGTAGAGGCGTTGACTCACCAACATGGCACCCCCTGCTGGTCACTGGGAATTAGCTCAGTTTATTGGAGTGCACCACCCTCTGGCTGGTGTCTCGCCTGTCATCGCTCTGCTTCCTGTACCCTTTGGCTCAGGACCCACATTATTCCCTGAATTGCAGGGTCCTCCTCAGGACACTGCCCTCTGGCAGGGTCCACCACTTTGTTCTCACCCTCTTCTGGGGGTATCAGCACTCCTCAGTCCTTACACCTGCCACAGTGGCCAACTGAAATTCCAAAGTCTAGCCCAGCGATGGGCAACTAAGAATGGGGAGTGGGCCACACGTTGTTCTCTTTCACCTCAGTGGGCTGCAGCAGCATGTGGTCCACTGGGGTTCCACCTGTGGCCCCGTGGCTCCTGTGTCTGCCCTCTTCCCCCACACCCTCTCGCGCACTAGAACTCTGGGCCCTGCACTTCCTACTCCTCCGCCTCCCTCCCAGCACTTTCGGAGCATGCAAATCCACTGATTCACACTCCATTCCTGGTCCTCCACTCCCTCGCACAGTTTGAGAAGCCACGAATAGCTGGTTCGCAGTGTTACTGCTCTGAGAGAGAGGGGGAGGAGTGGGGATGGAGCATGAATCAGCAGATTTGCACATTCTGAAAGTGCTGGGGGGCAGGAAAGGTGTGCCCCAGTGTGCAAGAGACGTGTGGGGAAGGAGGAAAGAAGGGGGTTGCACATGCTGCAGATGGAGCCCCAGTGGGCCGCATGCAGTCTGTCAGCAATAGGTTGCCCACCACTGGTCTAGGGTCAAGATGAAGTGTGTATAGGCCACACTGTGGACACCACAACAGGGCATAGTATTCCAGCAGCAGTCAAATATAGAGAGTCAAATTTAGAGGTAAAATAACTTTTCTATTTTTACGTGAAATTCCCCTCTTTATGCATCTCAGAATCACATTTCCCTTTTTGGCCAGAGCATAGCCCAAGGGGCTCATGTTCAGCTGATTATCCACCAAAGACCCAAATCTTTTTTCATAGATTCATAGGCTTTAAGACCAAAATCCAGGGGTGGGCAAGATACCTCTTGCAGGCTAGATCCAGCCCACCACGCCACTGGATCTGGCCCGTGGATGCCCCTCCTGGGACTCTCAGGCATGCACCAGCAGTTGTTTTAAACTCAGGGCTGCTCTGTGTGACTCTACTCCGGAGAGAGGGAAAGGCTTCGAGTGATCTCCCCACGCCGAGGCCAATCTTCAGCTCCTATTGGTTGGTAACAACTGGCCAATAGGAACTGACTCCAGCCAATCTCTTAGCTCCTATTGGCCAGAAACAACTAGTCAATAGGAGCTGCGAGATTGGCCTTGGGGACGGGGGCAGTGCAAGACTCTCCCCAGTCCTGGAGTAGAGACCACGTGGAGGGAGCAGGCTGCATTTTCAATGCTCTGGGGCTGCAGCAGGCAGGGAGACCAGGCTGCCTTGGGGGTGCTGCAGGGAGACGCTTAGGTAAGTGCCTCCCAGCCAAAGCCTGCGTCTGGCACCCCAGCCCCTCCTGCTCCCCAAATCCCTCCCCGAGGTCACCATCCAAACTCTCTGCACTACACCTGCCCCAGGTCACAACTCCCTTCACTTTGTACCCCCTTGAACACTTTGTACCCCCTTGAACACTGCTCCCCTGGCCAGAATCTTCTCCTGCACCTCCACTCTCTCCCTGACCCTACACTCCAAATCCCTGACCTAGGTCACAACTCCCTCCTTCACCCAAACTCCCTCTCAGACCTCACACTGTCTCCTGAAGCCCAGTCCCTTACCCTGTGCATCCTTCTGCACCCAACCTCCATCCTAGACCCTGCAAGTCCTCCACAGAAAAGTGCGGCCCTTGACCACTTTCCAAAATCTTGGAATGTCCCCTCACCAAAAATTATTGCTCACCCCTGATCTACTATGACCTTCTGCACATTGCTGGCCACAGAACCTCAACCAGTCACTCCTGTAATAGACTCATAACCTCTGTCTGAATTACTGAAGACCTCAACTCTTATTTTAAAGATTTCAAATTACAGAGAATACACAAGTGAAGCCAGTAGGTGACCCATGCCCCATGGCAAACTGCCATCCCTCCTCCAGCCAGGTTTCTGTCAATCTGACACACCATTCAAATACCTGGGAAAGAATTCTCTGTAGTAACTCAGAGTTCTTCCCTGTCTAGTGTCTCATATCAGCCCTTGAAGATATTTGCTAATCACAAACATAGATGAGCCATATCCCATTATAGGCAATCTTATCATACTATCACTTCCATCAACTTATCAAGCTCAGTCTTGACACACATTAGGGTTTTTGTCCCCTCTTCTCCCCTTTGAAGGATGTTCCAAAATTTCACTCCTGCAATGGCTAGGAACATACATCTGATTTCAAGCCTAACCTTATTGACACTCGGTTTATATCCATTTGTTCCTGAGCCAACATTTACCCTAAGCTTAAATAACTCTACTCCTTTCCTGGTGCTTATGCCTCTTTGTCAATAGATAGCAATCATATCTCCTCATATCTTTTATTTTGTTAGGCTAAACAATCCAAGATCCTTAAATCCAGATGTAGATTCTACATTCCTTTGATCATCCTAGTACATAAAAGTGGCCATACTGGGTCAGAGAAAAGGTCCATCTACTCTAGTATCCTGTCTTTTGACAGTGGTCAGTGCCAGGTGCCACAGGGGGAATGACCAGAGCATACAATCATCAAGTGATCCCTCTCCAGATATCCATTTCCAGCCTCTGAAAAACAGAGGCTAGGGACACCATCCCTGCCCAACCTGGCCAATAGCTGTCAATGGAACTATCCTCCATAAATGTATCTGTTTTTTTTTTCAATTCTGTTTTAGTCCATACCCTCCCAACACTGTCTGGTAAAAAGTTCCATAGGTTGATTGTGCATTGTGTGAAGAAATATTGCCTTTTATTTGTTTTAAACCTGCTGCTTATTAATTTCATGTGGTGATCCCTAGTTCTTGTATTATAAGGAGTAAATAGTACTTCTTTATCAACTTTCTTTATACCAGTCATGATTATTTAGACCTCTATCACATCTTCCCTTAGTCATCTCTTTCCAGGCTAAAAACTCCCAATCTTATTAATCTGTCCTCATAAGGAAGCCATGTTATACCCCTAATCATTTTTCTTGCCTTTTTCTGAACCTTTTCCAATTCCAATACATCTTTTTTAAGATGGGTTGTGAAGTATTCATGATGTGGGTGTACCGTGGATTTATATACAAGCAATATGATGATTTCTGTCTTATTAGCTATCCCTTTTTTAATGTTTCCCAACACTGTTTGCTTTTTTGACCACCACTGCACATAAAGTGGAAGTTTTCAGAGAGGTACCCACAATGATTCCAACATCTCTTTCTTGAGTGGTAACTGTTAATTTAGACCTCATCATTCATATGTATAGTTTATCAATATGCATTTCCTTGCATTTATCAAACTTTATGTTTCCAATGTGCATTACTTTGCATTTATCAACATTATATTTAATCTGTCATTTTGTTGCCGAGTTACCCAGTTTTATGATACCCTTTAGTAGCTTTTCAGTCTGCCCGGGACGTAACTATCTTGAGTAGGTTTGTATCATCTGCAAATTCTGTCACTTCACTGTTTACCCCATAATTTAGTAATATGTTTAAAAGGACATATCTCAGGCTATGTCTAGATTGCAGGCTTCTTTCAGAAGAAGCTTCGCTGGAAAAACTTCTTTTGAAAGAGAGCGTCCACACAGCAAAAGCACATCAAAAAAGTGATCCGCTTTTTCGAAAGATAGCGTCCACATTGATTGGATGCTATCTCACATTTATGGATGGAGTGGCCACCAGGGCACCTGTGCTTTTCCTGGAGCCCTCTTCTTTAAAAAACAACAACCCTCTTCTCCATCCGCACATGTATTTTTCCGAAAGAGCTCTTTTGGAAAAAGGCTTCTTCCTCGTAGAAAGAGATTTACCGCTGTTGGAAACCCCCTGCATTCTTTCAACTTTCTGTCAAAAGAATGCAGTTGCAGTGTAGACCTGAGTGTAGTTTTTCCAGAAAAACGGCCATTTTTCTGAAAAAACTCTGCAGTGTAGCTATACCCTTAGAATAGTCCCCGGGGGAACATCGCTATTTACCTCTCTCCATTCTGAAAACTGACCATTTATACCTAGCCTTTGTTTCCTATCTTTTAACCAATTATTGATCCATGAGAAAACCTTCCCTCTTACCCCATGACAACTTAGTTTACTTAAGAGCCTTTGGTGAGACACCTTGTCAAAGGTTTTCTTGAAATCTAAGTACACTCTATCTACTGGATCACACTTGTCCACTTGCTTGTAGACTCCCTCTAAGAATTCTAGTAGACTGGTGATGCTTAATTTCCCTTTACAAAAATCATGTTCATTTTCCTTTCCACAAATTATGTTCATCTATGTGTCTGACAATATTGTTCTTCACTATTGTTTCAACCATTTTACCCTGTACTGAAGTCAGGCTTACCAGCCTGTAATTGCCAGGATAATCTCTGGATTTCTTTTTAAAAAATGGTGTCATGTTAACTATCTTCCAATCAAATGATTCAGGAGCTCATTTAAAAGACAGGTTACAGACCACGGTTAGTAGTTCTGCAATGTCACATTTGAGTTGCTTCAGAAATCTTGGGTGAATGCCATGTAGGCCTCAATCTGAACAATTCCTCAGATTTGTCATCTAGAAGAATGGCTCAGATTTGGGAATCTCCCTCACATCCTCAGCTGTGAAGACTGATTCAAAGAATTCATTTAGTTTCTACATAATGGCCTTTGACTACTCCTTTATTATCTTGATCATCCAGAGACCCCACTGGTTGTTTAGCAGTTGCTGATTCTGATCTACTTAAAATATTGCTATTACTTTTTGAGTCTTTGGCTAGTAGGTCTTCAAATTCTTTTTGGCCCAGATTTATCGCTCCTTTCTATTTTCCTCACTAGAATTTAACATCCGCTTTCTAAATGATGCCTTCTTGCATCTCACTGCTTCTTTTACCTTGTTTTTTAACTAGAGTGGCACTTTTTTGGTTTTCTTTTCATGTTTTTGGGATATACATTTAAGTTGTGAGGAGTCCTGTGGCACCTTATAGATTAACAGAAGTGTTGGGGCATAAGCTTTCATGGGAAAAGACCCACTTCGTCAGATGCATGTCATGCATGGCTACCCCTCTGATACATTTAAGTTGAACCTCTATTATGGTCAACAAGTAAGTCCTGTGGTACCTCAGGCTATGTCTAGACTGCAAGCCTCTTTCGAAAGAGGCTCTTTCGAAAGATACTTTCGAAAGAGCCTCTTTCGAACGAGAGCATCTAGACTGCACGCGGAATTTCGAAAAAGCAAGCCGCTTTTTCGAAAGAAAGCACCCAGTGAGTCTGGATGCTCTCTTTCTAAAAAGCCTGTTTGCTTTCAAGAACGCCTTCTTTTGAAAGAGCACTTTCGAAAGAAGGCGTTCTTCCTCGTGGAATTAGGTTTACCACCGTCGAAAGAAAAGCCGCATTCTTTCGATTTAATTTCGAAAGAACGCGGCTGCAGTCTAGACGCAGGTGAAGTTTTTTCGAAAAAAGGCTACTTTTTTCAAAAAAAACCCTGAGTCTGGACACAGCCTCAGAGACTAACATAAATATATAGTATCACGAGCTTTCGTAGATAAAACCCACTTCATCATCTGAAGTCCTTAAACTTGTCACTTTTTAGCTCTCTGCCATTATATGATGTCATTGAATGGGACTCTTCATTTGACTATTTCTCATCAGGACCTACCCATATTTTATCCTCTTCCATCTGATGAAGAGGGTTTTACCCACGAAAGCTCATGATACTATATATTTTTGTTAGTCTCTAAGGTGCCACAGGATTATTCATTGTTTTTAAAGTTACAGACTAATGCAGCTACCTCTCTGAAACTCTATTATGGTGTCTTTAAAAAGCTTCCAGGCAGCTTGCAGAGATTTCACTTTTGGCACTGTACCTTTTAATTTCTGTTCAACTAAACTCATTATTGTGTAGTCCCCCTTTCAGAATTAAATGCTACATTGTGTGTTGCTGTGTTTTCTTCCTGCCACAGGATATTAAATTTAATTATATTATGATCACTATTACCAAGCGGTCCAGTTATATTCACCTCTTGGACCAGATCCTGTGCTCCACTTAGGACTAAATCAAGAATTGCCTCTCTTCTTGTGCACTCCAAGACCAGCTGCTCCAAGAAGCGGTGATTTAAAATGTCAATAAATATTATCCCTGCACCTCATCCTGAGTTAACATGTAGTCTACATGGGGATAGCTGAAATCCCCCTTTATTATTATTTTTTATTTTTATAACCTCTCTAATCTCCATGAATATTTCAGTCACCAACACCGTCCTTGTCAGGTGGTCAGTAATATATCCTTACTGCTAAATTCTTATTATTAAAGCATGGGATTACTATCCAGAGAGATTCTATGGTACAGTTTGGTTCATTTAAGATTTTTACCACTTTCTTTTATATATAATGTCACTCCCCCACCAGCATGACCTGTTCTATCCTTCTGATACATTTTGTACCCTGGCTTTACCATGTCCCATATTCATTCCACCAACTTTCTCGATATCAATATCCTCATTCAATACAAGACACTCTAGTGCACCCATCTTATTATTTAGACTTCTAGTATTTGTATATGAGCACTTTAAATTAAACCTGTCACTTTTTAGCTCTCTGTCATTTCATGATGTAATTGAATGGGACTCTTCATTTAACTGTTTCTCATCAGTGCATACCCATATTTTATCATCTTCCATCTGCTCCTCCTTATTAGGATATAAAGAATATCCATTAATAGATCCTTGATTGTAGATTTTTGGCATTTAGTAAAATGTCCTTAAATAACTCAATTATCATTCACCTTTTCCTGAGTAAATTTTTCCTCCCATCTGATTTGGCTGATAATTATTTTCAGCAATTTGAAACTAGCCCTTATAAAACATCAAGTACACATATTTATTCAGTTTATACATTGCTAATGTGATCACATCATAATCACTTGTACCTAAACTGCCATTAATGTTAAGTCTATGATCAACATCTCTTTATCTGTCAAGACAATATCTAATATAAAATCCTCCTGGGATGTATGCAACACTTTCTGAATTACAGAACAAAAACTTCCATTTTCTCTTCTTTGCTTCCACCAGGTTCCCACAACTGGTATATAGGCAATTAAAGACCTGGGATTAAGAAATTATTTATCCAGAAAGACAGCACACCATTCTGTTGTTTGCCTATCCCTTTCAAAATTTTTCTTTTATACAGAATCTACATCAAAGTTCATCTGTCTTCCTTAAATGGTTGGAGAGCTATATGGAAAAACTTGCTTTTCTCGCAGGTTGGATGACAGAATTGCCAAGCAGCTAGTCGAAGCAGAAATAGATGGAGGCTAGAACAGAGACTGGCTAATTTGGAAAAAGCCTCCAGCTACAGCAGCAGCAAAGCAAAGGCCAGATAAAGCAGGATCAGGATCAATGGCAGTCTGTCAGAACTATAGGTAATGATGTGTTCCCATCTAGCCAGCAATGTTGAGTTGACTGAATAGATGGCTTCCATTAGGAATCTATATATCTGCCTTGACTTGACTGTGGATCGACTAAACCCTGGCTGAATTGTAAGAGGCCTGTTATAAAACCTGCCAATAACTGACTCTAATGACGTATCACTCTCTAGCTCAGAGAGGATTCAACTGTTTTAAACAGGCTTAGGTTCAGTGGTAACTCAGAGATGAGTCACCACATCAGGAAAAACAGAAATGTGTGGGTGTGTCATAGAATACTAGAACGGGAAGGGACCTCGAGAGGTCATCGAGTCCAGTCCCCTGCACTCACAGCAGGACCAAGCATCGTCCAAACCATCCCCGATAGATGGTCCTTCTCTTAAATATCTCCAAAGATGGTGAATCGACAACCTCCCTAGGCAATTTATTCCAGTGTTTAACTACTCTGATAGTTAGGAAGTTTTCCCTAATGTCCAACCTAAATCTCCCTTGCTGCAGTTTAAGCCCGTTGCTTCTTGTCCTATCATCAGAGGCCAAGGAGAACAACATTTCTCCCTTCTCCTTGTGATGCCCTTTTAGATACTTGAAAACGACTATCGTGTCCCCTCTCAGCCTTCTCCTTTCCAAACAAGCCCAATTCTTTCAGTCTTCCCTCATAGATCATATTCTCTAGACCTTTAATCATTCTTGTTGCTCTTCTCTCAACATTCTCCAATTTCTCCACATCTTTCTTGAAATGTGGTGTCCAGAACTGGAAACAGTACTCCAACTGAGGCCTAATCAATACAGAGTAGAGTGGAAGAATGACTTCTCGTATCTTGCTCTCAACACTCCTGTTAATGCATTTATGGTGTCCTATACATCTGTCCATTTCATTGGACCAGCTGGATTTTGAGAGACAACTTCCACAGCTTCCATGCTGAGGATGTGGCATTGACTGTAAATTCTTTCCTCTGGTGGGCACAGCCTGCCATCCTTGTCTATTTCCAGCTTGTAGAAAGCCACTTTGCCTTGGGAGGTTATGAACTGCCAAATCTCCTTTCTGCCTTCCTTTCTGTTTGACTCCTTGGAGGCCAGCTCCTTTCTTCCATGTACTTGGAATAGTGATGTTTCCCAAACCTGACTGCAGAGGAACTTCTCTGATTCTCAGCAGCATCTCTATCTGCCCATCCAATCCAAGAACCTTTTCTTCCAGAACAGCAACCAACATGCACTTGAAACATAAGACATGCCTTCTAGCTTTGGGGAAAAAAGAAAATATGGCACATTCTGTTGATGGTCACCACTGCTGATTTATTGCTTCTCATTGTGGAATCATACATAGAGATGGAACTAGAAAAGTCTCTCATACTATACTTCCAAGCTCCTTCAAAAACTTTCATGTTAACTGTTTCTGTTCATGGCTCTTGAGTTTGCCTAGCAAGAGACTTTATACCCAATCTTCCTGCTTATTTCAGCTCTGCTCTGCCCCTCATTAAGATGGAGTAATTAACTAATATGGTGTTTCAATCACAGAGCTGATCAAAGGTCCAAAGGTCAAAGCCACATGGCCTTTATGAAGACAACAACAAACAGTCTCTGCTACATACTAAGGAACCCATATCCCAGCATATAGCCATACTCTGAGAATTAGCAAACAGGAAACAAACTTCCTGCAGATGGACCAAATGTATCACTCCTCAAATCCTACTACCTCCAAGAACTCAGTCTGCGCTATATCCTCTAAAACTACCCTTTTAGGTGCCTCTATTTGCAGCTCCCAACTCTGCCTAACAAGTGACTCTGTATACTGAGCCTCCCTGCTTAGCTCAACTCAGCTCCACCCCTCAAACCAGGGAGAAATTAACCACTCAGACTACAAACCAGAGGGTTGATCAGTGGGTCCAATGGTTAGAGCCAAACAGGCATCCACCAACAACCCAACCAGTCGAGACACCAACAAGCAAACTTGTTATTCCAGCCACCCTCAAAGTAAGGGGCATTTAGTTGCCTGGGATAAAAAATGAGGAATTCAATTCCTCTCTCCAAATACAAAGTCATCTTTGACCAAAAGTGAAAGGGAAATCCCAACCCCCAGACCAAATTATTCAACTAGTTTTTGGGTGCCAAAAAAGAACACACACACATCCCAAGCTTCCCTGTATGCTAGTAACACAAACTGTCATCTACACAGCTGCCTAAAGTGTCGTTTTCTTCCAATAATTTCTACATTTATGCATTTCAGTTATAAAATCATTGGTAAATCTGGGCAATGAAACTGAATTTAATAGTAATGTAAATAATCGACACTGGACTGGAAAGAGAGTCTTTTAAGCTAAGGATCCCTGCCACATAATTTAAGACCTATATAGAACATAGGGTCTTGCCTCAATGAGTGAAGCAGCTATTAGCTAAAAACTGGACTTACTGCTAATGTAATCTGAATTACTGTACTCTTTTTTTTCCCTGAGGCTCAAGAGAGGATCCCTCACAAATGTAAATCATTGTCCTAAGTTAAAGACAGAAAAAAACATTTCCCATTTCCTAATATTGTATAAGTGTAACAATAAATGGAATCTAATAGGAAGTCTCTAGCAATTTTTAGCTACTTAAAGAAACTTTGTATTCCTAGATGTTTTCTTGAGTTTCATTATAGTACTATCAATCACTGCAGTTGAACATATGAATTAAATTAAAGCAACTCAGTACATTGGGAGAAAACACTGCAACTAAAAGCCCCCCATGCTTTTTCTTAATCCCAATTTTGACCTTGTTAACAAGCAGATGTGAGTCTTCACACCACCACTAAAAATAATAAAGAAGTGTGCTATTCTTTAAACCACACTAGCTACCATTTGTTTTATGTGATGTTCCCCATTATCCTTTTTTAATTCTTTTCACATTTACTGTAGTCAGAAAAGTAAAAATACAGTTCTTTGATCTTCAACATCACACACAAAAGTAATCTATGAGAATACTGTATGTGTCATGGTAAAAGAAATGTGTCCCAATGGAATTCCAGAGTCCAAAGTACAACCTAACTAGACTATCCTTTATACACATTTTCTGTAGTGAATTACTCCCACTACTATTACTGAGTACAGTAATGAAATATCACAGCCAAAAAAAGCCTCCTTCAATACAAAAGCTAGGTAATTTCCTTACATTAGAGTAACTCTTTTATTCTCCCTTAGCAGTACAAATATATGGTTGTTTTCATGTAATTTGGAATCAGAGCAACTGCTGAAGAAGCCAGACTCCAATTATCTAAAAAAATGGACTATTTTATTATGTTTCATACTTACATAAAGAGGTGACTCACACTGTGTATATTAAGAGGTTTTTCAATTCAATTACTACAGTATACTCTTTGACAGTTGTGTATTTGGTAAGGTCACACTAAATGTTGGTAATGCACTTTAAAATAAAAATTATAGGTAAATATAAAACATAATAACATTTACAAAATAATATAAAAATAACAAAATATACAAAAATAGTAATTAAGCATATTGCAGGTAATTCCACTGGCAGGTGAATAATAATGAATGACAGGTGAAGAATAATTTTACTGAAGTCAATGAAGTTAAACTGACTTAAAGGAAGATGAGATGCAAACCCTAAATTCAGAAAACTTAGGAAGGGGAAGTGGTTGCTACACCAATATATAAAGTGAACATGGAACAAAAGGATTTCTATTAATAATCATTTTTAAAACCACTGAAAAATAGGACTAAAAGACAACAGAAATGTTTTGAGTGTAACAAGTAGTCAGGAAGACTATGTGGCCTGCAGGAATCAGCACAGAGCTGGATATACTTCTAATTTTGGTTCTGCCAGTGATTCACTGGTATGGTCTGTTCAGTACTTGAAACAGACTCAGTGTTACACAAAGACTGCTTTACTAATATTGTATTGTACTTTGCTTTTCAAGTTGTAGTCTTAAACAAAAATGATTTTTCCACAGAAAAAATTATTGTTGAAAACATGATTTAGTGAAGTGAGAAAGTTACCAGAAAATCCACCAGATAATAATGAATACTCTGTTTATGTAAAAACAAAAAGTGTTGTAAAGCCAAGAAAATGAACAGAACGAACAATACAATGTTTCATTATCACTCTATCTGACTTACATCATTCATTCAGCCTTATCTCTGCCCCATAAAATTTGCAAAAATAAATGGAGAGGTCAAATTAAATTACCAGTGGATTATAAAATCAAATCTCCTATTTAAAGGATCACAATCCAATACAGAATAACATTAACAAATACTACACAGATACATTCCCTAACATGTTAGTTGCTACAAAATTGTCAGTATAGTTAAAAGTAGAGACACACAAAGTTTACATACATTTGAAAACATACAATCTCCTCACAAATACATACAATTACAGCAAACAGATTGATCATTCCAATTCTATTAATACAAGTATTCTTCTGCTTCAGTAGTATATTAAAGGATGTGTATAATCAGGACTTCCATCTGATTTTGTTGAGTAATTCAAACTGCATCTTACCTGGGCAAACATAGGTCCAATATATGTTGGTTTACTAACGTGGTAGCTCAAACTATCTCTTATATTAAGTATGGGATCAAAGAGGAAGTCTCTTGTATTTTTTTATTTAGCCATTAAAAATGAGAGCAAATAAAATCTGCTATTTAATAAAAAGCAGAACATCTGTCCATCTGGAAATGTTATCTATTGAAACTTACAGCCATTTACTCTATTGCACGTACCGCATATTTTCTCAACAATTATATTATTATTGTTTTAATGTATTGTATTAGAAGGGAAATCATTATAGTTCAGATATTTTATTGTATTATAACTATACAGAAGGATATTTGGTCAGCTCACTGCATAGAGTTTTACATGTAAGATGTTTATTAATTATAATAAAATTTGTCAAGATGAAAAAACCCTTTCTATAATGCTATCTATATACTGAACAGTTGTTGTAAGGTATTGATTAGAATAAGTCAATGTTGATGATTTTTAAAACATTATATAACTGAATTATTATTTCAGCTGAGTAAAATGCATTAGAATTACAGAACAGATAAGGGAAAAGAAAAAACAGATTTCTTATGCATGGGTCATTTGTGGCAAAATATTTTTCAGTTACAACTAGCATATCTGCATACAGAATATAAGAAAGGCATAATTCTAAATAATTGTGCCTTTACGTGTATAACATTGCTGTATTAACAGAGGATCTATGTGGTGTATAAATCTCATCTCATACATATATTATTAGAACATTAAAATATTATGCAATCTAAATGCAATCCCGCAATGCAATCTAAAATGTTGACAATATTCAAGAATTTAGGAATAACAAAGGGGGACCTTAATATTCTGGGATTCACAATTTAGTTTATACTCCCAATTTTGTCCTTTCCTGTTATTGAAAGACAGTTATTTTAAGATAGTGTGTTACAATGAAATTTATAGTCACCAACAAAAAAGTTTTTCTAACTTGTTTAGCTGGACAGGCAAAACAATTACTATGTTGTCACATGGGTGATGAGTCTTTGTTAAACTCCACTGGAAAAAACAAAATAGATGCCCTTAAAAGTGAATCATCGGTCCTCTATGACTTTTTATTTCTGTTTTTCTGCCTAAGTGGTTGGATTTATTTATTTATTTATTTTTGTGAACTAACGGGAGGAGTTTGGATCTGGATCTGAGCTTTGTAGTTTGGACTCCGCCTCCAATAAATATTGCTTTTATAACATGCCAATGGTGGTAATATAAAATCTGGCTCAAATTTACTGACAATATAGACTTTTGTTCTTCAGAGACCCCGTCCTGCAGACATTTATGCAGATGTGTAATTTTACTGATGTGAGTAGTCCTATTGACTCCAACAGGACTACTCGCACAAATAAGCTACACACTGCCTAAGTGTTTGCAGGGTCCATTCCAGGCTTTCTAACTGCTGTCTT
The DNA here is from genome assembly GCF_052426305.1 of Pelodiscus sinensis. Lineage (NCBI taxonomy): Eukaryota > Metazoa > Chordata > Testudines > Trionychidae > Pelodiscus > Pelodiscus sinensis. The sequence continues at coordinate 204,463,720 of NC_143053.1, forward strand.
CCCATCGACCTCAATGGGTTTGGGCCTTAGCACTCTCTCCCTGCTTTGGTCTGCCAAGATCTGGAAACTCATTGATTAGCATGTGCACAGATCCTAATTTATCCAGCTGCATCAGCAGCAGGAGCAGCTAAGGAGCTAGTACCATGCTCCAAAAACAATCATCCTTGAAAGAGTAACTCACACCCAACAGTGCTGAAATGCTGCAATTATTTCTGTGAGACATGGTATTTCCCTTTTAAAAGCACAGATGTGCTCTGCATTCCCTGTCAGGGTATTCACAGGATCCCTTTTGCAGAACACCTTTGCATTGACTCAAGTTATCCTGATGATATCAGGCCAGAAATAAGAGAGTTGGTTCTCAAGGGTGTCAGGTCTGCAAGCACACCACAGGGGTTTCCTCACTTATATCCACTTCAAAGAAGCATTAAAAATAATTTCATTTTATGACAGATTTTAACTAGATTTCTTTCCTCTGTGATGATTAATTAGGCATTTGTTATAATTTGCCATCTTTGCAGTCCTAAAAATAAATGTCACCTTCTGCAAATCAGGCACAAACAAAATGTTTTGAAAAGTAATCACTTGTTAAAAAAAATGGAAATTGGGCTTCTGTGTTGTTAGGAATGTATACACATAGAGTGAAATTTAACACTGGTAAATGATCTGACTACCTCAAAGTGAAGTTTTTGCCTTCCTACAGTGGCCTTTCACCCTGCCCTTTCCTCCAATCTGAAGAGAGCTGATGTTGATGGAACATATAATGGCTTCTTTCCTGTGCAGTAAAGTCAGCAATAAAGCTTAGTAATTAAGGTGACCGGGGAGGCCCAGCCCAGCAGGCTAGTGGTGTGGCGAACACTTTTAGAACTTCAAACAATATCAAAGTCACAGAGAAACGGACCTAGTTCAGGACTGGTTTGAATTAAGCCTCACTTCCACACGCACTTTTCAAATCCAAGCTCAAACAAGAAAGCCAAGGCCCTTCTGGATTTCATTAGAGCCAATTATCTTATCTGTTTCATCTCAGGCCTGACCCTAAGGCTGGCAAACAGCTATTCAGTGCGTTTGTGTGGTTGTTTGAGAAAGCCTTCAGCCAGCCAATGGCCTGAGGAACTGCTAATTAAAACACTGTTGCCCCCTGCCTCTAGTGATTAAATATTTTCAAGCTTTTGTAAATAATTTTTCCATTCTTTGCCCCAAGCCTCGGAGGTCCAATATATGCAGTAATTTATTTAGTTTGTCAGAGAATACTTCTGGAAATCAGACCATAATACAAATTCAGGAAACTTTTATACCTCTCAACTTCTGAAAGTGACATTTTATAAATGAGCAAACTATGCATACTGTTTCTGATGTAATTAAGTCCTAATGACCTTATTCTGTTTGAAGTGGTATAGTGTATAACAGGGCTTACATTTTGTCAATGCTCTTCATATTTCCTCAAATGTCAACATGATATCTAGGCTCTGGGGCTTAATGAGATCATGCATATCCTACAGTTGATACTGATACACATATATGGTCTTCAGAATTGCAACTCAAGGGTGGGGTCATAGTTTCAGAGCCTGGTCTGGGAACGATTGTATCCCAAGGTAGCATATTCAAACATAAAAATATGCTAAGCTAGCCTGAGAATTCCTTATCTATCATTATTTATTATTATTATTATTAATATTTGTATTAGCATAACATCTAGAAGCCCTACTCACTAACAAAGACTCCAATGTACTAGGTGATGTACAAACACATAAAAAGACAGCCTTTTCCCGAAAGAGCTTCTAACCTAAGTATACAACAAGGGATAACAGATGGATACAGATAGATGGGGGAGTAAAAGGAAACAAAAAGACAATATTAGTCAGCATGTTAGGCACTGGCATCAGCTTACCAGCAGCCTAACCATGGACAAGTATTTGTGGCCTGAATTGGTGCTTGCACATGCAACTACCCAGAGATGAAGTGTGCAGGATCAAGCCAGGTGGAACCCCCAGTAGAAGACGGAAGAGAGATGAGGAGAATAATCCAAGAACACACTTGATTAAAAGCAATTTGAGAGGCAGGATAAGAACAGAATCATGAAAGCAAAGGGAGGACAAGATTTCAAGAAGTGTTTCAAGGGCAGCTGACAGATTCTGTTCACCAGTGTGACAAGAATGGAATTGGAAGAGAAGAACTCCATATAGCAATTATATGCAGCACCATCAATGAATTTACAGACGAAAGGGAGAAAGGGTGATAGTTAGAGAGGCAAGTGGAGTCCGAGGTAGGGGTCTTTACGGTGAGAGACACTAACGCAGGGCTACTCAATATTGGAAGCCCCGGCGGCGCACAATGATACAGCAACTTAAGTGTGGTTGCATGAACATGCAAATATATATGCAAATAGCTTCTTTCACACTGACAGGCATGAATACAAAGATTAAGGCAAGACTACATAAGACACAGGCCCCATTTAAGTCAGTTCTGCTGACATTAATAAAATTCAATATTCACCCGATTTCCACCCATCTGACAGCACTTTTAATGAGCAATGACAGTCCGCAAGCCTCAAACAAACTAAAGTATACTTATATTGTGAGGAGAAACAGCCAGAGGAGAATGAGAGGTTAAGAAGAATAAAGGAGCAGAGGAGGGTAGATATGAGGGAGACCAGATGGGGGTCAGTGGAACTAGTGGACACATTAGAGGAGGCTAGTAGATGAGAAACTTCTGTGTTTAACAAGAGAGGTGGAGAGAGCTGAAGGGGGAAGGAAGGCAAGAGGACAGTATTTCAGGGAATTGAGTAAGTGGTTTCAGTAAAGAAAGAAATGTAAAGGGAAAATGGTGGAGAAGAGTCTTAGCAAATATAATTCCATTGCTTAAAGGAAAATGCAAATGACTTGCTCAGCCATTTATACAGTTAAATAGCTAAACAGTCAACAATATATATTGAAAAAATACATGCTAAACCAGAAAGCATGATTCTCCCTTGCATGTCAACATTTACACTTGGTCTGGATTGGTGTAAATAACTGCACAACTTACTACCATTCTATTTTGGTAACACATTACACCCAACTGAATGGTGTCTATGACAAAGAATCAGATTAAAAAAATTCCATTTTTTGAATGATGTCTCCTTCAATAGCAGCTGTCATTTTGTTGATCCTTCCTAATTGTGGCCCATATGATGGTACAAAGTAGAAATAAAATAATTGCCTTCCTCATCAGATACTGTTTGTCATCAGATAGTATCCAAGCTGCTGTAAATTCTCCATTTTTTCAATGTTAATTTTTTGTTAGCCTTGACTATATGAAAAAATAGAGCATCAGTGTTTAAACTGTTTGATTCCCAGGATTATTGGTGGTTGGTTAGTTTTTTGTTTCTTGTTGAAGAAAAAAGCCCTATTGCCAGATAAATGTATAGTGATCATCATTTGAAAAAAAACTGAATCAGCTACCACAGGGAGTTGGCTGGTGGTGATGGTGATGCTCCTAAGCCCTAGAGAACCATGATACTTTGTCTTGTGAGAATATAAGTGGTGGAAGGGGAAACAGATTATCATATTGTTCACAATTCCAGAAACCTCTTGCAGGGCTTTTGTGAATAAACCCACAGTGTTCCTTATCAGCCCAGTAACTCAGGATCACTCAGCATGGGATAGAGAAGTCAGCCAAACCTTGTAGCATTTACAGTGCTACTGCTGTCTAATGCATTTTCTTTACTGTCATTCTTTTTTGACTATGTTTGTATTTTTAAATGTATTATTAATGTGCCTACAGAGACTGAAGATAGGCAAACCATATAAGTTAAATAAACAACTTAAAGGACAGCCAATTATTTCAGCATTTGTTGATGCAGGTGAATGCTTATCCATATTTTTTTTAACTTTGGTTACTTGAACAGTTGTTTAAACATCACTAAAATAACTAATTTAAAGCCAGATTCTACCACCTTCACCGTGTAAGTACTTCTACTGATTTCAGTGGCATTGGTGCAATTACTTCTAAAGGTGCTATTCAGTTTGAGTGAAAGATCCAGAACTCAGTCTTTAGAATATATGCGTATAGATTTTACCAAGTAACAATGTCTTCTTATGACACAGCTGATTGATTCAGTTGCATGCCATGATCCTCATATGGGTACAATTCTGCAGGTATGTGGATAAAAAGGAGGCCCACGTTTCCATCATCAAAAATTGAAGATGGTAGCTTGGTATCTGCACATTCTTTTATTATTAGATGTTAAAAAACAATTCAACTTTAAGACCTCATTCTAGTCTGCTCCCTCACACTGACAAGCAGCTTACTGTATATGCAGTTCTATTCATGTCAATGGGGCTGTTTGTGGATTAAAGCCTCTGCTGGCCCCTGGGCAAGGTGGGTGGGCAACTCCACATTACAGGAGAGGGTGGGGCTTAGGGCAGAAGGGGCAGGGCTGGGGGCAGCCAGTCATAGAATCATAGAATCATAGAATAATAGGACTGGAAGGGACCTCGAGAGGTCATCGAGTCCAGCCCCCCGCCCTCAAGGCAGGATCAAGCTCCGTCTACACCATCCCTGACAGATGTCTATCTAACCTGTTCTTAAATATCTCCAGAGAGGGAGATTCCACCACCTCCCTTGGCAATTTATTCCAATATTTGACCACCCTGACAGTTAGGAATTTTTTCCTAATGTCCAATCTAAACCTCCCCTGCTGCACTTTAAGCCCATTACTCCTTGTCCTGTCCTCAGAAACCAAGAGGAACAAATTTTCGCCTTCCTCCTTGTGACACCCTTTTAGATATTTGAAAACCGCTATCATGTCCCCCCTTAATCTTCTTTTTTCCAAACTAAACAAGCCCAGTTCATGAAGCCTGGCTTCATAGGTCATGTTCTCTAAACCTTTAATCATTCTTGTCGCTCTTCTCTGTACCCTTTCCAATTTCTCCACATCTTTCTTGAAATGTGGTGCCCAAAACTGGACACAGTATTCCAGCTGAGGCCTAACTAGTGCAGAGTAGAGCGGCAGAATGACTTCACGAGTTTTGCTTACAACACACCTGTTGATACAACCTAGAATCATATTTGCTTTTTTTGCAACAGCATCACACTGTTGACTCATATTCAACTTGTGGTCCACTATGACCCCTAGATCCCTTTCCGCCATGCTCCTTCCTAGACAGTCGCTTCCCATCTTGTATGTATGGAACTGATTGTTCCTTCCTAAGTGGAGCACTTTGCATTTCTCTTTATTAAAGTCCTCGGTGACACCCAGAGTATGATGCTGCCCCTCCCCAGTTCTTAGAGCCATGCGGAGTGGCACTCTGGGTTGGGGTTCCAGCTGCTCTGGGCCGCTTTGAATCACTGGGCCTTGGGGCATCTGCTCTTTCCCGCCCCTCTCATCAGTGGGCCTTATTAAAGCAGTATTGCCGATTTAAAAAATCATGAGCCTGGTGTCCAAATAACATGAGACTTGAAACAAAATAGGGGTCTCAATGTTTGTGTTCTGTTTTTGAGCCCTTAGATAGCGTGTTTTCAAGATTTTCTGCACAACCATGTGGCCTACGAATTTATGTTAAAGAAATAAAAGCCAAAATTATCACATAATCACAGGATTCCAGGAGTTTTTAATAAAAACAGAAAAGATCATTGGATTCAGGATAAACGTCTCAAGAGTTGTAAACACCATGTTTTTCAGCATAAGCCAGTGTGTGAGAATTTGGCCTTTAGCGATTTTTTTGTTCCTTGGAATTACTACACAGGCATTACACCCAAAGAAGAGTTCTGTGGTGCTCTAAAGATTGCAGTTGGTGCAATAAAAGATATTACCTCACTCACTCACCTTTTTTCATGTATAGATACTGAGTGGAATATCTTTTGTATGAAAAAGGATGGAATTATGGTAGGAACAATCAGTGACATGACATTACTCAATTCCCAAATACAACCCAAGAACGTTGTGCCACTCAAGTATTAGTACACCTACGTGCACAAATAAGTACAAACATACACAGGTGCTTGCATGCATACACAACCTCACAACACTTGTCTTCTTTTTTCTTCTTGAAGTATTAAAACCGGTGGAGGTCTCATTAGCTAAATTAATTAAAGCAAATATGAAAAAGAATAATATAACTGAAATGTCTCTGTTGCTGATGTTTTCGAAATGACACTTCTGTCTTATTCTGGACTAGCTGGAATTACCTGCCGTTGCCCAGGAAACCCGCGGAACAAAATTTAGAAAAACAGAAGCTGGTCCTGACAGCCTCCAGCCACACTGCAGCTGCCAGTGCCTGACATCTGGCCATTATGGCAGACCCCCCTGCTTTTCTACTGCTGCATAAAGCAAAATCTCTGACTCAAAAAAGAGGCATTGCAATGTTGAGAATCAGGGCTATTTGACTTGGCAAACTTAGATACAAAAGTAACTATGAAACTATGTCTCTGTTTTCTTCCCATGTCATGAGTCTTGGAGCCATTAAAAGCACAGTGGAAGGGAGAGCCCTCACATTACCATGGCTTGTTTCCCCACCATTGCTGGAAGCATATGGAGGCCCCTCTTCAATAGTGCAATGTTTTGCTTCCTATCAGATGGTATTTTTGGGTTAATTATCCTTGTAGAAGCTAATGGTTTTTTGGTAGGGAAGTAGGGGATAGGCATGCTGGGTCTGCAAATTCTCATCCAAGAGCTGAGTATAGGGATGCCTCAATCAATGGGGCTGGACCTACTGAACCTGAGAGATTTCAAGGTGACACCTCAAACTCTTCTCCCATCTTTTTTGATGAAACTATGAGTCAACTTCCTGAGCCTGCTGGCACCTCTATAGTCCCTCCTCCAGCACCACCCCCTTTACCAGCTGCCCCTCCCACGGACTGCATCTCTCACCCCCAGGATCATCCAGTATCAAACCCAGGACCAGTGCCCAGATTTTAGGGATCCCCCCCAACCTTGGATTAATTTTTCTCACTCACCCAGCACCATCCAGTGCTGCCCCTTGGGCCAGTGCCCCTCAAAGGAGACTTCCCCCTGCCATGGGCTTCATTTCTCACTCATTCCCTGCAGAATTGTCCAGCACCACTTCCTTCATCCCTCTACAATCCTGCCCTCCCCCCACTCGCCTCCAATGGTCCAGCCCTACCCCCCCTACAATCCTTCCCTTCCCCCACTTGCCCCCAATGGTCCAGCCCCCCTCCTCCCACTCACTCCCAATGGTCCCCCGCCCCCCCGGACCAGCCTCCCCATTCATTCCTCCCCCTTGCCCTCACTCTCACTTCTGGGTCCCCGATGCGCCTCCTTCTGGACATTTTTTCAAAGTGGCAGCTGAGCGGTAACAGCAGCCCCACCCCCTCCACCTAGAGCGAGCCCCGGCAGCAACCCACCTGTCCACTGGTGGGCTGCCGGGCACTGAGCCAATTGCACTATTGAAAAGGGGCCTCCATATGCTTCCAGTAATGGCAGGGAAGCCGCTTTTCCCCGCACTGCCAAGCTCTATGCAGCCTCGGGGAGAGGCATCGGTTTCTCATCTCTTCCCTTCCACAGTACCTTAAAACCTTCTCCTGGAGGAAAGGTTATCCCATGCAAAGTTTGGTTGCGGTAGGTCTTACTTATAGTAAGACACTTATAGTGTCCAAGTTATTAGAGCACAAACATACAAACATTCTCCTTTATATTTCTGGATAATGGGCTATCCACCAAAGGAAAATAGTTAAACAATATATAAACTACCTGACGCAATCTAGTGGTTCTGTTATAGTCTGGAGCTGTTCCAGAGAAGAATATGCAGAGATATACCTGTGTGTGTGTATATATATACACACACAGGCTATGGTATAGTTCTCAGAAGTTATAAAGAAACAAGATTTTAAATTAGGGGTAGACAACTGCACAAGAAACCACTCTTGGTGAAGGTCTTTGCATTCAGACCTGAGGTTTTGCCTATCCTAGATACCACAGATATTTTTACTGTCAAGGAAAATCCCCTAATCTCATTTTCCTATTTAATTTCTTCAAGGATATGTCAGGTGATATTTCTTATCTCTTCACCAGAGTATTCAAAAAGTTGGCAAATTCTTTCTTCATACATCCCTATTCTCTCATCTTTTTGGTTTGACAGAAATTGGAAAATAGTAATAATGCTAAAAAAGCTTAGCTACATTCCTGTTCTTTGAAAGCCACAGGACTTTAGTCAAATAGTTTTTAACCTTAACCCCATAAACTTGACACATGCCATATTTTATTAACCCTTCTCTTCTAGCTTCCTAGTTGGCCATGTTAATAAAACTACACATCTGCAGGAAAATAAGCAAACACTAATGTCTGCAATGAAAGGTTTCATTTCTGTAATTACAGTCAATTAAAGGAGCTTCATCTTCAATTTTACAAAGGTAATACAGGTAAGGAGAGAAAAAGATTTAGAGTGTTTTAGGGAGAAGTTGGGATTTCCAAATAAAAATGAACTAAGGGGAAGAACAACAGATCACAAGATATACAAAGAAGTGTTGCCAGTTTTAGTGTTATGGTAAACTTTGAAGTACAGCATAATAATGAAAGGCCAGGTCATTTTTTGTACTGTTTCAAATTACTTTAACTCCCTTCTCCATTCCTCATCCAGAGGAGGAAAACCTCTTTTTCTACTCACCAATGCAATTCTAAATGTGAAATGGCCCTGGTCACCCTGTAGTTCCTCTGATCCAGAGGGAATGTTAGAAAACAAAGAAAACAGCACACTTTCAAAAAAGTGACTAGAAAAATCAATACCATTTAAGACAACTGAATAAATCCCATTAGAAGCCAACACATTAAGCTATTTTGAGAGAAATCATTCCAAACAAATGTTTACATAGCAAAACACCTGTGTATTTTAAAATTTTTCTCTCTTATGGATGCTATGTCCCATTACTTTTAAATTTCCCCAAAAACGTTTTTTCTGGCAGAAGAACACACATGAGAAATTTCAGTTGAAATTATTTTATTTTGATGATTGTAAGAGAAGGGCAACAAAATTGAAGATGCAATGGAAAATTAGTTGCCACTTTTAGCTTCTGCATCACAGCTGAACTTCCAGAATAATGCAGCTAATAACACACATTGCTTATATGGCTATTTTCAATTTGGACAAATTTATCTGAAAAACTCATTCCTGCAATGCCGTAGGATGATGAGCCACAAAGAAACGTAATTACGCATGTTTAGCCTGAACAGAGGTGCGATTAGCCTGACTGTAGGTAGACCACATGTATTGTGACTCCTCTGTATTGTGTTTCTAATGTAGGGATACACCATGCAATTTATACAAAAAACAGTATCTGCTTCTCATCTCTTTATACTGTAAACGATTCAATGGGGCTCTGATCTCAGCTGAGGCCACAAGGCAGGAGAGCAAGTACGTACAACAACCCTGATTAAAGGATATTTGGTAATAATTTTCAGAAAACAAATGTTCCTCTAGCAGAGGGATAGCCATAGTGGAACTGATTACATGTAGTTTACCATACTAATATCCTACTAGATAATGACTATGCTTCTAGATATAGCTAGGGAAAACATAATCTGTTTCCTCATATTTTTTATTGTCTTATTTTATCAGAAAATACACATTCTCAGAGTTATGCAGCATTGTAGAATGGACATACTATTTATTAAATAGTACCATGATAACACTGAAATTTTTATAAAACCATTATATAAATCAATAGTATGCCATCATGTGGCATGTTATAATTCACTTCTGATCTCAACGATAACATTGTAGAAAGAGAAGGGCTTCAGAGATGTGTGAAAAAAATAATTAGAGATTGGAACAATTTTGATATAAAAAGAAACTGAAAAGACTGTGATTGCTTACTTTAGAAAGGAGATAAGACAGGACATGATAAAGACAATCGAAATAAAACAAGAAATAATATAGAAAAGGAAGACTGGTTAGTTTTATTCATCCTCTCATGACATAAGAAAGTGGGGGCATTTAATGAAATTAAAGGTCATACATTTAAAGAAAAAATTATTTTTCATATAATACACTATTAAGCCATGAAACTCATTGAAACAAGATTTAACTAGAGGCAATTTTTAGCAGGATGCAAAGAATTGAACATTATATGGCTAATGAAAACATCCAGTTATAATAGTAAGGATTGGAAAAAGATTGCTTTGAAACAGTGTTTCTTAAACTGTGTTCCACGGCACACCGGTGTGCCGCGAGGCAGTCAGAGGTGTGCCACAGAGAACAACAGAATTCAAAATGGCCACCCTTAAAGGCCATTTTAAAGTTTTTCGCTCAATAACTTTTCCCCGCCACCCCCCATTTTGTTTTCTTTTGCTCAACAAAAAATCCTTGGTGTTCCTCATTAAAAAAAACTATTGTTTGTTGTTCCTCGGTCTTAAAAAGTTTAAGAAACACTGTTTTGAAAGGTACATACACCCCCATGCTTCAGAGCACAAGCCAATCTCTAATGAGGATTAAGAAAAAACTTTTTGTAGGGCAAGTTATTCTATAACTCCCCCTTACACACACACACACACATACACACACACACTCCAGAATTTTTTCCCACCTACCTCTGAAGCAGCTAGTACTTAGACTACTAATCATATTGGTGGTGGGATCTGGCATGCAAATATAATCCAACAGATAATTTTCAGCAACCTAAACAGCATATATTCCATGGTAAAACAACGTCAAGGTTTTGGTAAGACTTATTAAATTCCTTTCAATTTAATGAATTTTAGTACACGATCAGGGCTTGACTACACTACCGAGAAGATCGAAGCTGCCACAGTTGATCTGGGGTTTGAATTAGCAGGTCTAGTCAAGACATGCTAATTCGAACTGAGAGGGTGCTCCTGTTGGCACTGATAGTCCTGCTCCTATAAGGAGTAAGGGTATGTCTACACTACAAAGTTAATTCGAACTAACAGACGTTAGTTCGAATTAACTTTCATAGGTGCTACTCTAGTGCTCCGCTAGTTCGAACTTAATTCGAACTAGCGGAGCGCATAGTTCGAACTAGGTAAACCTCATTTCACGAGGACTAATGCCTAGTTCGAACTTACTAATTCGAACTAAGGGCTGTGTAGTAGCCCTTTCGTTCGAACTAGTGGGAGGCTAGCCCTCCCCAGCTTGCCCTGCTGGCCACTCTGGCCAACACCAGGAAAACTCTACTGCCCCCCTCCCGGCCCTGGAGCCCTTAAAAGGGGCACGGGCTGGCTACAGTGTTTGTGCCAGTTGCAAGCCTGCCAGCACCGTGCCAGCAGACCCTGCACCTGACACCCCATGAGCCAGCCACCCGATGCCCCCCAGCCCTCCCCCTCTCCCTGGGACCAGCCTGGCAGCTCCCAGGAGCCTGCCCGGGGCCGCAAGAGGGCGCCCGCGTGGTCTAGTGCGGAGATCGTGGACCTCATCCAGGTTTGGGGGGAAGCCTCCAATGTCCACGATCTCCGCACTAGCCACAGGAATGCGGCCGTCTACGGCCGCATGGCTGCCAGCCTGGCCGCCAGAGGCCACCACCGCAGCAGGGAGCAGGTCCGCTGCAAAATAAAGGACCTACGGCAGTCCTACTCCTGGGCCTGCCTGCCAGGGGCCGACCCCACTTTCTGGCTCTGGACCGCATCCTGGGGGCTCACGCCATCCCTGCCCCCAGGGTGGTCATCGACCTCGGGGCAGAGGGACCACTCAGTGACACGGAGGAGGAGGAGGAGGACGCCGAGAGCCAGGAGCCAGGAGCAGGCTTTCAGTCACCCGAAGGCCCCCTCCACCACGATGCGGGTCCTGGTCAGCCTGGCATTGAAGGCCTGGCGGGACGGATTGAGGTGCCCCGTATAGGGCTTCATCAGCCACGTCTGTAGGGGATAGGCCGCATCCCCCACCAGGCAGACGGGCTTGTCCATGTCCCGGACCCTGATGTGGCGGTCGGGGAAGAAGGTCCCATCCTGCAGCCTCTGGCACACGGAGGAGTTCCGGTACACCCGTGCGTCGTGTGCCTTGCCGGACCAGCCCACATTAATGTCCATGAACTGTCCCCGGTAGTCACACACGGCCTGCAGGATCACGGAGAAGTACCCCTTGTGGTTTGCGTACCGGGAGGCCTGGTGTTCCGGGGCACGGATGGGGATGTGCATTGGGGAAGCCCAGGGCGCCGAAGCCCCAGATGACGGCATCCGGGTCGGCGAGGCGGACCACCCTGCGGAGCAGCACCCGGTTGATGGCCTTGACCACCTGCGGAGAGACACAGCAAAGCACGAATCAGTGGGGTGCCCGGGTGGCTGGGAGTGTTCGTGCCCTGGCAGTGCTCCGTGCCCCACTCCCAGAAGGAACCCCCCCTGGGCAGTGTATAGTATGGCCGGGAGAGACCGGCCCCTACGGTGCGGGGCACTTTCGCCTCCTTCCCCGCCCCCCGTTTTCCCTGGGGTGGCCCATCCCCTCCTTGCACCCCCCCTTTCCCCCGGTCCAGTGGCCGACGAGTGCTGTACCTGCATGAGCACCGCTCCGACAGTGGATCTCCCCACGCCAAACTGGTTCCCGACGGATCAGTAGCTGTCCGGCGTGGAGAGCTTCCAGAGGGCGATGGCCACACGCTTCTGGAGGGGGATGGCGGGCCTCATGCGAGTGTCCCTTCTGCACAGGGCAGAGGCGAGCCACTCGCAGAGCTCCAGGAAGGTGTCCCTCTTCATCCTGAAATTCTGGGTCCACTGTTGGTCTTCCCAGTGCTCCAGGACGATGCAGTCCCACCAGTCGTGGTCCCACCGCCGCGGCTCCCCCATGGCCCCCAGGGCAGCCAGGCGGAGAGGCAGGGGGCTGACGTGCACCAGGTGGTGCCAGGCAGCCTCCAGCCATTGCTGGCAGGCTTGCAGCAGCAAGTCCACAAAGTGCACCAGAAGGTGCAGGGCGAGCTCTGGCTCCATGATGCCACCTGCGGCGGCGTCCCTGAAGGGAAGCACCGACACAGACGGGCACAGAGACAAACGCTTTGCTGTCCCTCGGCGAGGTAGGCAAGCAAGCAGGAAAAGCTGAGAACCGGCTGTCCGGAGGGGGTCCCTTTAAGCACGAGCCTCAGATAGCCTCAGACAGCAGCCACACAAAGCAACTACTGATCTGATGCCCTGCCAGAACCGGTTTCAGGTGCCCTTAAATGCGCCCCTGCGTCCAATCAGTGTGGACGCGCTAGTTCAAATTAGCAAAACGCTAATTCGAACCAGTTTTTTAGTCTGGATGTGCTAGTTCGAATTAGCTTATTTCGAATTAACTAATTCAAACTAAGTTAGTTCAAATTAGCGCTGTAGTGTAGACATACCCTAAGGGTATGTCTACACTACAAAGTTAATTCGAACTAACGGCCATTAGTTCGAATTAACTTTGATAGGCACTAAACTAGCGCTCCACTAGTTTGAACTTAATTCGAACTAGCGGAGCGCTTAGTTCGAACTAGGTAAACCTCATTGTACGAGGACTAAGCCTAGTTCGAACTAGTGGGAGGCTAGCCCTCCCCAGCTTTCCCTGGTGGCCACTCTGGCCAACACCAGGGAAACTCTATTGCCCCCCTCCCGGCCCCGGACCCCTTAAAGGGGCATGGGCTGGCTACGGTGCCCGTGCCAGGTGCAAGCCTGCCAGCACCCAGCTAGCAGACTCTGCACCTGGCACGGCTCGAGCCAGCCACGTGATGCCCCCCAGCCCTCCCCCTCTTCCCGGGACCAGGCTGGCGGCTCCCGGGAGCTTGCCCTGGACCGCAAGAGGCGGGCACCCCCCTGGTCTAGTGCGGACATCGTGGACCTCGTCCACAACCTCCGCACTAGGCACAGGAAAGTGGCCGGCTAGGGCAGGAGAGCTGCCAGCCTGGCCACCCAGGAGCAGGTGTGCATGAAAATCAAGGGGGTCCACTGAGACCCCCAACCTTGAGCCCTGAGCTTACAATGGCCGTACTGGGTCAGACCAAAGGTCCATCTAGACCAGTAGCCTGTCTGCCGACAGCGGCCAACCCTAGGGACCTTGGAGGGGATGGACCGAAGACAGTGACCAAGCCATTTGTCTCGTGCCATCCCTCTCCAGCCTTCCACAAACTTTGGGCAGGGACACCACTCCTACCCCCTGGCTAATACCACTCCATGGACCCAACCTCCATGACTTTATCTCACTTCTCTTTAAACTCTGTTCTGGTTCTAGCCTTCACAGCCTCCTGCAGCAAGGAGTTCCACAGGTTGACTCTTAGCTTTGTGAAGAACAACTTTCTGTTACTAGTTTGAAGCCTGCTACCCATTCCTTTCCTTTGGTGTCCTCTAGTCCTTCTATTATGGGAACTAATGAAGAACTTTTCTGTATGCACCCTCTCCACCCCACTCATGCTTTTATAGACCTCTATGCTATCCCCCCTCAGTCTCCTCTTTTCTAAACTGAAAAGTCCCAGTCTCTTTAGCCTCTCTTCATATGGGACCTCTTCGAAACCTCTGATCATTGTAGTTGCCCTCCCCTCTCCCAGCCTCTCTCTTCCCTCTCCCACCTCCTTTTCCCAGTCTCCCCGAGTTTTGTTCAATAAAGAGAGATTCTATTTTTGATCACACGTTTTCTTTATTTTGTACATCAGGAAGGGGGGCTAGGGAAGGGTAAGTGGAAGGAGGTGAGGGTGGAATGGGGTACGAGCCCCCGATGGGGAGGACTGGGCTGGCTCTGCGGGCTTCTGGGGGTGGAAGCTCTCCTGCAGCCCCCCAATTGCCCCCTCTCCCCAGATGGCAGCTTGCGGCAAGTGCAGCCGGTCTGATGGCTGAGTGCTGTGATGTGCCCAGTGTGGGCACTCCGGGCAATCCAAGCCAGGACTGCTTTGCAAGCGGGGCACCCCTGAGAACTGTCTGTCCGGGGTGGGGGTCGGGTCCCTTTAAGCACAGCCCTCGGCTAGCCTGAGGCAGCAGCTCCACGCTCTCAGTCCTCATCTGATGCCCTGCCGGCACTGCTTCCGGCCATCCTTAAGCCCTGTTCAGGGTCCACTTAATGTGGACATGCTAGTTCGAATTAGCAAAACGCTAATTCAAACTAATTTTTTAGTCTGGATCCGTTAGTTCGAATTAGCTTAGTTCGAATTAACTAATCCGAACTAAGTTAGTTTGAATTAGCGCTGTAATGTAGACATACCCTAAGGGACTTTGAAGGGAGAGTGTGTGCCTGTCGACCTCCCACTGTGTGGACAGCAACAAAAAGCTATTTAAGATACAGTCTGCACCTCCCTAAACCAGGACTCTCTCATCCAGCAACATCCATGGACCATTGTGCTGTAACAGTGGCAGCCTGTCTTGCTGTGGAACACTGTCTTACAAGTATAGGAAAGGTATCCCGAAAGAGCTCCCTTGCATCTACACAAGCTGGCCATTATTTCGAAATATTTTTCAAAATAACAAGTGCACTAATTCGCCATACAGGTAAACCTTGTTGCACGAGGGGTAAGGGATGGCTTGAAATATCACGTTATTTAGAAATCAGGCATTGTGTAAATGCGCCATATTTCAAAATAAGCTATTTCAAAATAGATTTGAGATAATATACACAATTTGCGTAGCTCAAATTACACATCTTATTTTGAGTTTAGGATGCTGTCTTGACACACCTAGAATGGCCATGAAGGGTATCTGTGGCATCAGTATCATTGTGAACAATGAAAGGTAGCAGCATTTTGAGAGATGACGGTTGTATGGAATTTTCCATAGGCAAACAACATTCCTTAGACTATGGCAAGAGAAACTTTCAGTTATGAAGAATAATAGCAACAAATAATCATTTGTCCTTAAAAAAAGTAGCCTGGTTATAAAGTGTGTTTGCCCTGTAGCATCCCCTACTTAGCTAGGCATGCTCCCTGCACCACCCTTCCTTCTTCAGTAAGCCAATAACTCAGGTTTAGACATTCTTGACATTTGACTCAATAAATACCCACTTTAGGGCTTGTTTATTAAAAACTTCATACAAAAAGGGCCCTAACAAAAAGTCTAAAATAAAGAAAAGATGCTTCTGGCTTTCAGGTTCCTCTGAAGCATGCCCTCTAAGCTCTGTTCCTACGTTTCTTGGGGTTATCTTCTCAGCCTTTATAGCCCTCCTTAGATCAGAGCTCCTCAGGCAACTTGGACAGCTCAAGCAATTATTGTCCCTCTCCTCACCAGGAATCCACAGCTCTCCTCTTGAATCTGGGTTGCAATTTTTCTCTTGATCTCTTTCTTTTCTCCTTATGGCAGTAGTTGCAGACTTTCTCTTGGAGCTGGGTAATTGAAATCAATATTGTCTTAGGACTACCTTTCAGTCTCTGTGTCTTCTCCTTATATCAGCTGTCCTCCTGATGCTGGGCTGTGATTTATGCTCCTCAGCTGGCCCCTTTTAGTCCTCCCATTCAGAGGGTTTGGCAGACTTCTCCTGTTTGTATCTGTTCCCTGTTAATTCAGGACCCTGACAGAGCTTTCTTGCTCCCTTCAGTCTCTGCAGGAATTTTCCCTGCTTTGAGGGAAGGAGCAGCACTTATACTAGTCCCCTTCTTCTAGCTCATCACCAACTGGTTGCTCTTTCTGCAAGGCTATCGGCCCCAGAGCCTTAAGGAAACCTTACTGGGGGAGGAAAGTCTTCCCAAACCCTAGTTACTTCAAGATTTAAAAGATTTTTAACTACAGTGAAACTTTTGTTATCTGGTACTCTGTTAACCAGAAAACTTTGTTAATGGGCATTGCCCCTAGCCACAATACTGTCACATCTTCAGGTGCACAGGCCTGGCTTGGTTTACCATGACTAGTTAAACAATTTTTTATTTAAGTACTACTAGTCATCTTTAACTCAAAATAGAAATGTGAGACCAACTGCCTCACACTATAGGTATATCTACACTTGCAGCCTAATTCAAACTAGGGCTGCAAATGTAGGCATTCGGAATTGCAAATCAAGCCCGGCTGGGTGCCATTTTTGAAATTTACAAGCCCGGACTAACTGCCCGCGTCTACACGCAGCAGGGAAACGGGCATTCGAAATAAAGCCCTATTTTGAACTACCTGTTAAACCTCATTGCAGGAGGAATAACAGGTAGTTCAAAATAGAGCTTTATTTCGAACGCCCGTTTCCCTGCCGCATGTAAACACGGGCAGTTAGTCCGGGCTTGTAAATTTCAAAAATGGTGCCCGGCCGGGAAGATGCACATCAAGCGCTGGATATTAAAATCCCGGGCTTGATTTGCAATTCTGAATGCCTACATTTGCAGCCCTAGTTCGAATTAGGCTGCAAGTGTAGACATACCCTACAAAACAACCAATATTAAAAACTGGAGTTTTACTATTATTGTCCATTGTTTTTTTCTAAGTTGATGGAACCCTCAGATAACCAGAATTTGTAGATAACCGGAACGCCCTAATCCCCAACCATGCCGGATAACACGGGTTTCATTGTACATGGGTAGAGTTTGAAGAGTCTCCATTATTCCATTATGGAGATAATTAGGGTTAAAAAAGTCTGAAATCAAGTGTTAAATTTCTTGAAAGATCCATTATTTAATTAAATTCATGTCTCAAACCAATTAACGGATTTACTTGTAAATTCAGTCTATTTTCAAAGAATAAATGCTGTATTTTCAGGCAGTAATACTACATTTCTCATATCTAACAAAGGAGATGAATGCCTGCTTTAAGTGCACAACTCAGCTCAACCTTAAAGCCACAAATGGCATCCCTCTAATACTGAGCTATTTGCTTGTCAACCAAAACATCGCAAAAAGGTAGTGAAAGTACAAATATGATATGCACTTCATACTGGCCAATAAATTAGAGTACCATTTCCCAAACATAAAAGTTGAATCTCATGCGCATAAAGGAAAATGAAACCAATCACTTCAATCCTTCCAGGTTAGCAGGGTAACATGGGGGAACTACACTGCCACTATTCTTCACCCTGTATTTTTAGAAAGTATTGTCTGAATGAAATTATCTTCTTCCCCAATAGTTGAAATATCCTGAGAAATCTGAAGACAACTCCTTTTTTTATATCAATTAATGCATGAGGCTCATAATTTTAGGTAGTATTGGAAAAATGAGGCACACATGAAGTAAGAAACTACATATATGAATGGACATCAAAGTACTATTTGAATAAACAATTACCCAATTTTCATATAGAACTGAATAAATGATAAAGAATTTTAGGCCTCACATGTATCAAAATATTATTAACGGGTGTGTTTTAGTGGAATCAAAGCTAGCAAGCATAAAATAAAAACCGGTTGACAGAATGAAAACTTAATTATTTTCAACATCAAATTTCCTACTTGTGTTATAGAAAGCTTTTTTCCCCTCAGTCTTTTAGCATCAGGCTAAATTTTCCACATATCTCTTTGTGGTCAACAAACAAAGCACTTCATCGGGCGTTAAATTTAACATGAATAACCATACAAGTAACAGTCTTAGCAGAAACACAAAAGAAAACTAAAGGGAAAACTTTTTCTTTTACATAGCAGACAGTTACATTTTCAAACTGGCTGCATCCATTTAAAACTTCTGTTTGCATCGAAAAAAAATCTGTGTTCTCAACTCCATGCTGAAATGTGTTTTTGTTTTGTTCTGCACATAAATGAGTATCTGTCCGTTTTAAAAAAGTGATAAAGCAGCATGAAACCAACATGGCAGCCACAAGCCAGCATGGTGGTTTTTCCACAGCTCTCATAGCACCCCCCTGGGAGTCACTCATCCAGCACACTTTTAAAGTACATGCTCTGTACTAGGCTTCTAACTCATCTGCAACTGGGTTCATGGTTTCTTACACATGGAAGGTGGTTTGTTTTCATTTCTTCAGTGAATACTAATAGGGCTTTCTTGGGTTGCTTTAGAGGAAAGAAATTGAGATTTACTCTTGTTCAGCACAAACAAGACGTATTAACTGGATTCATCTGGTGACAGATCAGCATATAGGATGAGATATACATTTCTGCGTGTGTGAGCTCTTAAGAACAGATACCTACATAAATATTACACTCATGGTGTTGAAAGTAGCACTGAAGGCCAAATACCTGACCAAAAACAAAAATCCAACTAGAATAAAAAAAGCCGGTATTTATTTCTTTGGCTAGTATTATGCAGAAAGGCCTCTGATGTGAAATTTAGCGGTTGATCAAGCAATAATGGACACCCTATGCCACAGTTGCCAAAATTTAAAAAAATGTGCCTAAGGCCATTCTGGGAAGAAGCCAGAGCGCTGAAGGCTGCAACGTCTTGTTTGTATTATTGCTTATTGGAAGAGGATTTGCTTCTACCCTTTCACTGCCTTCATTCTGTTGGGTGGCACCAGGATGGTCCTCTGTGTTTCTCAGATGCCTCTTTTTTTTCATTTGCCAACATCAGACCAGTGAACATTTTATTCCCAATCTACATCCTCTTGGTCCTGGCTTTGGTCCTGTGTGTCTGGCATGCCAGCTGACTACTGCTACTCTAATACTCTCTGGTTTTGTCTCTATGAATGTCCTGAGTCCATTGCTATTTCATACCACCTGTCCCGCTGTATCTTGAACAGTTGCCTTTTGCCTTTGCTTTTGGGAGATATGACAGTTGGACTCAGACCACCTCAGCAGTGCGTAAGAGCCTTAGGGGCTTTGTTGTACTGTACTAACTGCTTAAGTTAGCATTCTCTTCAACTGCTTCTGTTTGCCTGTTCCGCACTAGCGGTCGTTATTATTTTGATCATTCCGCTGAACAGCTTATCCCCCTCCCCTTGCTATTTGGAGGTAATTCTCTAGACATTTCTCTGTTTCTCTCAACAATCATTTCTGTAAGCTGTGAATTTGTTTTGTCACAATGTGACAAATGTGAATTCACAATGTGAATGCCACAGTTCTCAGTTCTGTAGTATAAGAAATGTATCCCTTTTCCTTCTTGGTTTCAGGAAAAAAGTAAATATTTTCTTCATTCTCATTCTGAATCGATCACAGTACTCATCAAGCACCTTTAGCAGCTTTTCCAATATTTCAGACATTATTCTAAGCAACAGTATCGTCAGGAAAACCCGGAGGGTTGTGGATAGTCTGATGGGAAGAGCTGTGAATTGGAAATGAATATGGTTTACTATAAACTTGAGAAATCTTCTGTGTCCACAACAGAAATGTGAAAGTGAGCATCCTTGAAGTCAAGGGTGGATCCAGGGAAGCAATAATGGAGGCCTTAGTCTCTGAGATATCTGTTTAGGCAATGCAGGTCCAGCATGGGATGAAGGCTGCCATTAGCTTTGGGATTAGGAAATAGTGAGAGTAGGTCCTCTTCCCTCCCAAGTTTTGAAATATCTCTTCCATGGCCCCTATCCATAAGAGGTCTGCACCTCTTGGGCAAGGAGTTGCTCATGACAAAGGTCCTGGAAGAGCAATGGGGATGGGGGAAATGGATGAAAATTCCATGGTATAACCAATCACCACAATATTTAGCATCCAGTGGCTCAAGGACCACGCTGGGCTGAAGTGGGAGAATCAGTCCAAAAACAAAGGGGAGGCAGGATCTGAAGCAGGAACTGGCACGGTGCCCTGAGGCACACCTTCAAAAAGCCCTGGTTTGCCCACCAGAGTACCTATGTGATCCTGACTGGGAGACTGAAATGGACGGAAGCAGTGGTCCTGTCTCAGAGGCAAAGCTGAAAAATATGGCAATGGCTATGATCAGAAGTGCTTCCTTGAAGCAAATGGAGCATAGAGGCCCAGGGACCTGAGGATAGCCCTGGAGTCTTTGAAGCCATGTATTCTCATGTTCATATGGTCTGAAAATAGTGATGAGCTTTCGAAAGGGAGGTCCTGGATAGACAGCTGGACCTTCTGCGAGAGTCCCAAAGCCAAAAGAATCATCTCATGGTGAGAGCAGAGGCCATTGTCCTAGCAGCCGCATTTGCTGTCCAAAAAGAGGCCCTGACAACATTCTTTCTCTCTTCTAAGAGGGCTGATCATTCCTGCCTTATGTCCTGGGTAATGGAGTCCTTAAAATTGGACAAGGAATCCTACAAATTGTAGCCATATCTCCGTTTAGCCTTGCTGCTTCTTTGATACATAGTTGTAGACCACCATTTGAATAAATATATCAAGTTTCTTCCTAACTTTTATTTGGGGATTGCGATTGACTAGCCACGTCCCTTTTGTTAGCTGCTGATACAATAAAGTACTTTGGAAAGTAGTAACAGTATAGATATTATAATCATATACTATTTCTTTTCTGCCCTTTTCAAAGTGAGGGACAGAGAAGATGGGGTTTGCCACAGGATCTGAGCAGATACATTACCACCATATTAATGGGTATGTACTGCTCCAGAAAGGTGTTGGTTTGCTAGCCAGGAGACTGTGTAGTCATGACACAATTACAGCATGGTCAGGAGCAATACAAGCATCTCCACTGTGTTCATGAATGTGCCTTAAACTTGACCTCTGAGAACAGATTTAGTTTGAATCATTAATTTCTTATCTTTGCTGTCAGTGATACCCATGGTGGTGGTCTCAGTAACATAGACTTCTGCCCATTAAAAGGGGCTAAGATGACCAGCTAATTTCAAGTAAGCCATAATATGGTAAAAAATTTCACTTACTACCTACCTGGGCTGGAGTTAAATCAAGTACTTAAAGGTAAGAAGTACCATAGCTCAGTTCTAATCCTCTGAGACAGTCAATGCTCTTGTAAAACTTCAAACAAAGAACAACTGATCTTGGCAAAAAAGAAAATGAAATTTTTAAAGAAACTAAATTTTGGGGCCTATCACCTTGATAATGTCTCCTGAAATAACTGGATACTTGGTTAGACTGTTGTAAGTCTAACCAAGGCAAATGGTGAATATAAAGTAAAACCCTTTTCACAAAAACAGTAACAGATTGTGATTTTCTAAGTTATTTCTATGTTTGGGGTTTAGGCTTTGAATTCAGTTGTGTGATGTCTAAATACAAAACCTTGTTGGATACTGTACATACCACTTCACGGACCACCCAAGAGTGTTACTGAAAAAAAGTTTTATATGCTTGTGGTATATTTGCTTTATAGTACAGGTTTAGAGTTATATACCTTAGATATACCCTTTCAAATTATAAGTCTTGATAATGTTGGAGGTACAAGTTAGAGGTCTCATTGCCATTTCTGAACTGCAGCCATTATAAATTGAAGCCTCCTAAAACATCGAAGAGTCTTCCATAAAGACTAACAGATTTATTTGGGCATAAACTTTCGTGGGCAAAGTCCCACTTCATTAGTGGTATTTCCCAGCACCTGCAGTTTGCCCAGCACTAGTTCACCAAGCTTTTCCATAGCAATAAGACAAAATGCATTCTGCTTTATCATGAAAGGAAATGTAAGGCTGCTGAAAGTGAACACAGTAGGGCATGTTTGAAATAGGTTCTTTCTCCTCTGGCCCATGAAAACAGATGATCAAAAGCCAATTCTTCATAGCTGAATGAATGATCCATCACTTAAAATGGGATAGTTCTCTGATATAATCATGATTCACAATTAGTTATTTTAAAGCAAATAACACTTTATTTTATTGCACAGAAGATACCATTCTTGGTCAAATATATGAACTACAATGGGAGTTTTACCTGAGCACGGAGTAGATTTTGCCCATATTATATTTTACTTGGTATTTTCTACACTTATATATACACAATAAAAGCACTGTGGGGTTTGTGCTTGGGCAGGAGCACTCTACAGAGCCATCTGGCTGCTATGCGTAGGAGCCGGGGGAGTGGAGTATGTCATGCTGCTGCTTCTGGGTGCTGCACTGAGCAGGGCAAGCCTCCCACACAACTCCCCAATGGGAGTTTAAGAGCTGGATTAAAATGGCTGATGGGCTGGATGAGTCCCACAGTCAATAGTTTGCCCACCCCTGGATTAAATCATCAAATATTTTTCTTGTATATTTTGAGTGATTGGCCAGAACAATAAACTGTGTGTTTATTAAAACCTATAAAGTTTCCAAGAACTGTGGTTTTTATAAAAAGCTTAACAAAACAATTATTTAAAGCTGGTTTTATATGTTTTGTAGCATATTTGCTATACAGTGCAGGTATAAAGTGGTATATTCTTGATATAACATTTCAAATGGCAAGTCTTGACAGAGGTCAGAGATACAAGTTAATATTCTTGTTGCATGTTACTTATGCAGTTATTCTAAGCTAGTTCTCCCATTGGCCATTTGTAAGTCTTTTGGGATTATTATAGTTATTATTTGTGTGAACTTTCATTCCACTGCCAGTTTTGGCACTTTTAGAAGGAAACAAAGTACTAACCTGAATGCTGTAAGGTACTCTACATCTCCCATGGGGGGATCCAAGCCACCTGTCCAAGCAATATTTACATTATACCCTTTGCCAAGGCCTTTTCCAACCTGAAAAGACAGAGGAAAGTGCCAAAGGGGGGAGGGAAGGTGGCAAAAGGGAGATGAAAAAAAATAAGAAAACATACAATTGTGTGCTTTTGAAATAAACATCAAACAGAATGTCAAATCAGCCCAGCCTTGTTTGACAAGGACTGTTCTGGGTTATACACTTGTTCTCCACTGGTCCCCCAGTCCCAGTGGACAATTTGGTAATCTGATGTAATTTAAAGCACCAGCAAAGGATGAGAAAATTAGGGGTAATCATGAAATGCAATTACCTAAAAGATGCAAATAAAAATGGGTCTCTAAAGAAATAAACCTAACCTCATTTGGGGCTCCACTGCCAGGGAAGAAGTTGCCTTCATCATAGCGATGGAGGGAAACATACAGGATGCTGGGGTCAGCATAAAAAGCCTGCTGTGTACCATTGCCATGGTGAACATCCTAAAAGGGAAAAAAATAGATGATAGATGCAAAGGTGTCCAACTCGGCAAGTAGAGGTAACTGCTGCTTTCTTTTGCCTCTTCTCGCTCTCTCTCTGTCTCTCTTCCCCTCCCTCTTATTTTCCTCATTCTCTTTTCTGCTCCGTCCTCCACCCCTATACTTCCTGAACTTACAGGCAAATTACTCTTTAATGCACTCATTTTTTAAACTGGCTTCTAAAAATCAGGAAACCACAGTGAGCATGCCCTGGAGACTCCAGATGAGCAGTCATTGAGAAATCCCAGTCCTTTTGTACAATTAGATATTTATACACCGGCTCTTTGTACTCCTTGCCTCAGTGATGGAATCTAGCATCCTGTTTTATGGAGGAATTTTATGACTTATTAACTGCCAACAGTTCATAACCCCTCAGGCTTAATTAACTAGCCTCATTGGCCTCTGAAGAAAGACTAATGTTTAAACTACAAACTAGTATTTTGCAGAAGGATCTATGGTTTACAGAGCATTTTCGCAATTCTTGACAGAACACTAACCATAAGTGTGTTCATTGATTTGCCAAGTTCCACTACTGAGGTCAAAGGCTTTGCGACCAGCTGAGTAAATTGGCTTTCTTGAAACATTCAGTTCAGTTAGCAGTCCCTCAGCAGTTAGATCCACATCAAAAGATGCCAGATGCAGAAAGGACTTCATACTTCATTTTTGCAAAATCATGGTGGCAACACTCAAAGACATAGCAGTATGATTTCATTAGCTATTAAATCATATGGCAGAGAAGAGTCAGTCTGATGCCTTTCACAACTCAGGAATGCCCATAGTCAATTTGCATATTTCAAACATTATATAACAGTCCGACCAGCAGCGCAGAAGAAATCTCTTTTTTTAAATAAAACATTAAAAAAAATATTTAGAGCATGGGTATATGACAATCTATGGCAGTTTAAACTTTCAAATGTCTTTTTTTGTTTCTTCACAATTGTCTCATTGCACAGTACAGTATATGGTTAGAGACATCTGTGATTTTAAAAGGGCAAAGGGAAAACCCAGGTGCACTGTGGTGGAGGGAAACTAAAGTTTTTTTCCCCTAAACATCCACACTGGATCTTATAAGAAGCTAAACTAATCAAATATTGATTCTGCTTCTTTATGCCATCAGTTGTAAAAATATAGACTTTTAAAAGAAGGTATTCCACAATGAGAGTAAACAAAATATTTGGAAAAGCAACCTTAATGCTTTGACTGCATTTTCACTATAAACAAGCATCCTTGGGTCTGGATGATATTTTATTCACAAACTCTCAACAAAATTGCCATCTGTTCATCATTCACTTATTTGCTGTGATTTCTAGGCACCAGATACCATTTAAAGGGACATAAAAATAAATTCTATAAAGACCTGTGCTCTCCAATCTTAAGTTGGCTTCTACTGTTGTGGGTTTGGATTTTTTAAAATGTTCTTGCTCTGACAATTTAAATTATAGGAATTAAACAGACACTTGGGCTCTTTATATGCTTCTTAACCTTCTATACTGCAAAAATAGTTTTCTATAGTAAATTTAAATTTTGCCAACCAAAATGGTCCAAAAATGCCACAAAGTTGACAGATACTGGCATGGTAAGGATAGTGTATTCTATACTTAATCAGTTACATGTTTTGTGCATGGGCTGGGTTCTGAGCCTATCCTCCTTTGATGAAATGTATGATTTATTCAGAGACTATAGCTTATCACAAAAATTGATATTTATTCACAGGAAGGAATAAAAAAAAGAAGGCAGAAAGGGAGGTGTTTTGTCTGTGGTTTAGATGTAAAAAGAGAAGGAAAGTTTCAAAATGAAAAAATAGAAGTTATATATATAAAACATTTATGAGCTTTAAGGAATGGACTGAATATTAATTATTATTTTTATTTTTAACATTTGTATTGCAGTAGCAACTACATGGCCCACTGTGTTAGCCATTATAAACATGTTGTGTTGAGGGTCACTTAGAAATCTCAGGGTACGTCTGTATTGTGGTAAGTGTAGACAATCAATGGGAGAGGTTCTCTGATTGCTGTTGTTAATTCACTTCCCCAAATGGTGGTAGCTAAGTCAATGGAAGAAATCTATTGATGTAGCACTATCTATACTGGGAATTAGGTCAGCAGAGTAATATTTCTCAAGGGTGCCAATTTTTCCCACCCCCTCATAATTATGAGTCCATGTTATCTTTCAGGTGAGCCAAAAATCACATCGTTAAAGTTGCATATGAATTGTGGCTTTGCCTCTATATTCATAGAAGGGGAAACATGTAGTTGCATTGACCCTCAGGGAAATCCAAGACCCGACTGAGACTGTTCCATAGATGAAGTCTTCTGTGTCAGCTCCCTGTACTAGCTCAGCTCAAAGTCTTTGTGAAGCAGAGTCTGAGTGGAACTGAGCATTATTTGCTATTCAAAGCTCAAGCTAGATTTCTTAGTGCTGATTGATCATATAGGCTTCATGTTTATAATTATTTTCCCTGACTGGATAACTGTAACACTTATAAGCAAATAACCACTGCAAAAATCAACAAACTCTAAACTTTGCCTAGGCTTGTTAGGAAATTATAAACTTAAAATTTGCTCCATCCTATTAAATCCCAACCCCTTGAATAACCTCAGTGAACAAATAGATTCAAAATACTGTGGCAATGAATTTGTACACGAATCCTGATTAGTTTCTGCAGAACGCTATTTGCACTATTTTTTCTCTCCATCAGTGGATTCGTAAACCATAGCATTAACTTCTGATACATATTTGAAAACTGTTCCAAGAGTATCAATATTACTTTTTAAATTATTTTAAACATAAATTTCTTCATTTGCTATTTCTCTCGCCCAGTCTCCCCTCTCTCACCTCACTTTTTCCTTAATTATTAGTATGCACTTAACTGAACAAAAGCGCTAGATGGTAAGGCCATGACTTCACAATAAGATTTAATTATGAGTGCAGATATGAACAAGATTTAGACTATTAAGCTATGCACTTCAAAAAACCTTTAACATATTTTGTCTTTAAATCTTTTATCACCTGCAAAAATTAATTAAGTGCAGATGTAACAGGTTAGGTTTTGATGCCAGGGTTCATTTCCTGTCTATGCTTTGTCAGACAACCTATTACACCTTCTCATGAACTGTAGGCAAAACAAAAATGGTGCTCATAAATCAACATTCAGCTTTCTTTGGGATGTGTATTGGGCTGATCCGTTAAGTATGAAGTAAAGCCCCAATTCATTATTCATGAAAATAATATAGACAATATGCCAAATGTCATCTGTATTTAAATAAACCATCTGTTAAACAAATTATAACTCTATTGTGTAAGAATTCATTCTATTAAAATACAACACTAATCCAATGAGGCTAACTTTTAATCATTTTGCTCTCCTGCAGGGAATCATCCAAAACTGGCATATATGATTTGAAAACTTTTCAGAGAGAATGACTTGTTGATTTGTTTTAATAATATCAATGTTACTCAACAAGCAGATGGGGGAAGTGGCCAATTTGGTTACCAAAGCAACAGCATTCTTTAAAGCATATCAGACTATTTAAAGTCTGTATTCTGTGGGGAAAAGTAAACTTGGGATTCTGGTGGGTTGTTTTAACAGTGGAAATATCAATTTGTTTAAGAACCATAAATGTTGCCTTGCTCCGTGCCTTCTTCTCATCAAATTGCTGTTAACACCGTTAAAGTGAAGCATAGATGTTTGTAGTTTCAGTATTGACATCCTGGCATTAATGAGTTCCTAGATTCAAAGGAAATGCACACCTTTATTTCTTGTAAGTATAAGGCAGGAAAGCCTGACATATAAATATAAATTCATTATCTTTTATCTAGATGCACTGAAAGTGTGATGCTTGCCAAGAATACATACCAGATCTACAATCAATATCTTGCCTATATTTAGCTTGTCTCTCAAGTATTTGGCAGTAATTGCAACTGAATTAAAAAAGCAGAACCCCCTGTGGAATAGAGAAGAACAGAAATAAGAAAGCAAATCAGTCAGGAAAACAGTTATAAATAATGTTCAGGGCATTTAAAAAAATTCTGTAAGATCTCTGAAGCCATAAATCTGCTTCTGGGAGTACCTAGAAAGCCTTTTCAGTCATCTGCTAACAATTAGAGTTCTTCAGAGACATGCACAGTGCAGGTGATTGCCAGTAACCTTAACACTCCAAGATGGGCAATATTCCCTGGTACTTACATGGCTGTTGATTCTTCAGCATGATGGCCTGGGGGCCTTACAACAGCAAAACCATTCTGTAAGAACAAGATAGGTTTTCAATTATCAGATTTTTTAAAAAAGCTGGTTTCTCTGTATAACACAGCACAGCAGGCAAACAGAATTGGAATCCGCTATAGGCTCTTGAGCACGTTTTGCAGCCCCCATTATCCTTTCATAGAATTAGCAGAAACAATATATGTGGTCACAGCTGCATATATATCACAACTTAAAGAGAAGCAAAGAGACAGACTCTAATACAGCCAGAATTAGAATAAGATATTTTGGAGCTGTATAGCATCTAGCTGGCAAATATACACAATAGCTATTGTTCTGTATGACACAAGCAGAACTGATTTATTCATTTAGGTCCAGAATTCATAGTTGGTAGAGAAAAAGTATCACTGATCCACCCAGATGAACATTTGATCCAAATTACATTGCTCCCTGTAGATCCATTACAGACTATAAAACAGTATAAAGGGCAGGGAGGGGATGGGGGGAGACATTGGTATTTACATACAATGGTTTGGCAATGTTGGCTCTACTGTCAGTGTAAACTAAATGATAAATTTACACTCACACACAAAAATGGCAATTCCTAAGAGTAGAAAAGGAGGACAATCAAAATCTCATTCTTCTCCAGTCTATAAATTAATCTTGGAGGTCTGCCAAAGCTTGCAACTTTATTGAATTCCCCCAGTCAGTTTCTAACACACATTCTGGAATTTTATAGAACATTTTCATACACAGCAGCTATCAGAAGTAGTAATGATGAAGGGATTCTTTAACCTACAGATTCACTGCAATGCATCATGTAAAAAAAAGTATCTCCCCCCACCCCCCACATGAAGCAAAGGAAAGATCAATAAATCCTTGCAAGACAACTGCTGTTCAAAAATGTAGGCTGTATAGTCATGAAAATAATTTGCTATCATAAGGAAAAAACTGTTAATCAAAACCTAGGCCAAATTCTATTTCCTGTTACACCAGTGTGAATTAGGAGTGACTCCATTATTTCAACAGATTTACTCTTGGTTTACACAGATGCAACTTGGAGGAAAGTTGGACTCCTGTGTGTTTAACTACTGCTTTATAACCATAGCCAAAGGAGATTAAAAATTATATTCTAATCAATGTGTAATTCTGGCAGCCAGACCTATATTTTAAGTGGTCCACAAGGAGTGCTTCAAATGCCTCAGACAAAATGCAGAAATGGATTTTAAGAATATACTGTAGGCTATGTTCAAAGGGGGTTGAATATATATGCCTTTTATTGATAAATTATTCTAATTAGAAGTAAGGAGGCTGGTTGAGTTTCAGTGCTGCAGTCCTTATCTAGAAAAACAACCACAATTGATAGGCTTGATTGTTCTCTCACTTTCATAGGTGTAAATAATGAGTAACTACAAGTAAATCAATGGAGTTATACTGCTGTATGTGAGATCCATTTTCTTAGAAAAAAAAGGGGCTATTGAACATATAAATAGCAGTTGCCTTATGAAGGCTAATTTAGCACCAAGTTATCCTGCAATAGCATCTGATATAACCTACTGCTAAACAGTTCAAGATGCCAAATGCACTATTTTGTAGAGTCTACAACATTGTTATCAGACTAC
This sequence comes from Pelodiscus sinensis, assembly GCF_052426305.1. Taxonomy (NCBI): domain Eukaryota; kingdom Metazoa; phylum Chordata; order Testudines; family Trionychidae; genus Pelodiscus; species Pelodiscus sinensis. The sequence continues at coordinate 204,493,305 of NC_143053.1, forward strand.
AGGGAGCTCAAGACAGCTGCACAGGGAGCAATCCTGCAACGTAGTGAGCAATTTCACTACTCTTCAGTTAGGGTATGTCTACACTAGCCCCCTAGTTCGAACTAGGGAGGCTAATGAGGGTGACCGAAATTGCTAATGAAGCGCGGGATTTAAATATCCTGCACTTGATTAGCATATTCCCGTCCGGTCGCCATTTTGGAAACTGACTAGCCCGAAGTAACTGCCCGAAGTAACTACACGCGGCAGAGACGCAGGATTCCTAGATAAACAGCTTAGTTCGAATTAACTGTTAAACCTCATTCCATGAGGAGTAACAGTTAATTCGAACTAAGGGGTTTATCTCGGAATCCCACTTCTCTGCTGCATGTAGACACAGGCAGTTACTTCGGGCTAGTCAGTTTCCAAAAGGGCGACCAGCTGGGATTATGCTAATCAAGCACAGGATATTTAAATCCTGCGCTTCATTAGCAATTTCGGTCGCCCTCAATAGCCTCTTTAGTTCGAACTAGGGGACTAGTGTAGACGTACCCATAGAGAATTCAGGGCACATGGCAGTATCTTTCATTGATGTACCCCTAATTTCCACATAAATGTTCAGAGTTTATGAAAAAGACACACATCAAATACCTCAAAGGGGTTGCAGTGTTAGACCATAACTTAACAAAATTTTGTGTGCACAAGCACTTCTTTAAAAGAAGAAGAGTGTTTTGTTTTACAGGACCACTAATTTTTTACACATCAAATATATGTGTCAATTCTTAGCTGTATCCCCCTTAGCAATTGAACAGAAATTATCTGTAGATCAGTGTTTCTCAAAGTGTTATGTGGGCCCACTTTGGGATAGCTGCTAGCAGGCCCACACCACTTTGTTTACATAAAGAATCCATAATCAAGGAGCCTCGTGGCTCCCATTCACTCCAGTTTGCCAATTCCAAGGGGGGGTCTGTGGGAAGCAGTTTCCTGGGCCACACCACTTCCTGCGGCCCACTTTGCGGAACACTACTGTAGACTGAATCACCAACAATGAAAACCAAAACCCAAGGCAATTACAAAGCCATTGCTGATACTCACCAAGGGACGTTAAATATCAGTTAATTAGACAATCTTTCTATTAAGTGGCTGTCTGTCATGGGATTTTCAACTTGCCGCTCCTGCTCACATACCAATGTGGCCACCCCCACCAGCGCTTGCAGGTGTGCTCTGCCACCTGGCTCAGTGCTGTGCTGAGCGGCTCTCCTTGTGTGGAGGCACTGCCACTGTGGCCAACACAGCAGGCATACTCTGCCACTGCCTCTTGCTGCCCTCCCCGCACTGGCCTGACCACAGGAGCTGTCGTGGGTCAGCCTGGGCTCATGGAGGAGGGGAGCTAACTGTGTAGCACTGCAGGTATGAATGCGCTGCAAGCAGACCTCAGTCGTGCCATAGGTGTGCCCCAGCCCATAATACTGCCGCCCCCAGAGGGAGACCTTCATGGCCGCCACTGGCTGCCCCACAAGCCCAGTGCTCCCCCCCAGCCGGCAATTCTCCCCAGTCTGTCCTGAGAATCCCCTGCCAATCCTGCTCGCCCTCCCCACTGATGTTTAAACCCCTGGTCACAGACCGCCCTCCCATTTGTAAAAGCCTCCTCCATGGGCACAGCCCGCGCTTAGCTCCCCACCCCAAATTTGCAAATACATTTAAAAATACTATTTTAAGGTTCCGAAGAACTAACAACAAAGAGGCTACAAAGAATTAGCAATTTCATTTTCTAGGCTCTTCACCTCACCTCCACTTTGTAGAGGTCTGCCCTGACTTACTGCCAGCTTAGATCACCCATTTCCAATATTTCAACAAAGCGCTCCCCACTACCCTTATCTATCAAATGAATTCCCCACCAACATCCATAGCTCCTTCAACTCCCCCGAAAGCCTACTTGCAACTATAATGTGTACAGCACCCATAGGTAGGCAGTTGGTGTTCTGTGACAGCTCTTTGTGTTCCTTGCCTTCTCTTTCAACCCTTTTTCTCAATTGTACACCTAGCACCTTGAACACTCTTACACAAATTCCAGTCACATCGAACTTTCCAGAAGCCCTTCCTAAAACATTTGGTAAAAAAGTCTAGCTCAAAATACATAAGCCGATCAAAACGAACCTTGGCATTTTTTTTAGTTGTAACACATTAGATTTAAGACCAAAAAGACAAAAATAAAATAAAAAACCTTTTAAAAAGACAATCTTTCTAAAAACATACCAAAAGACTAAAAATGATTAAAAAGTGCACCAAAAAGTCAAAAATAAATTTTTAAGCTAGAAATTTAGGAGAAAGATTGGATGGCTAAGTATGATTCAAGCTAGTTGCTGTCAGCCATCCAATGTTTCTCCTAAATTGCTAGCTTAAAACTTTATTGAATAGTTGATTAACCTCATGAATTCTTATCGGTTACTCGACTATTCTATAGTCCTCAGGGTGAGGCCAGATGCCATTGAGCTCTGGCCCCACTCCCGAGGAGCCCCCTGCCATTCCTTTTTCTCAGAGGCAGCAGCGCAGGGTGCCAGGCGGGAGCTGCTCTGAAAGGGGAGTCAGTTTAAAAACCAACTCCTCTGGCAGACCGGCTGCCTGTCACTCCACACTGCTGTCTCTGATACAAAGGCAGCAGCATGGGGTGGCAGAAGCCCCTGTCCAGTGCAGGGGTCTGAGCTCCTGGACCTGGCACGAGTCAGAATTGAGCCAGGCTGCTTACCCACCTGGCTCCTAATAGACTTTAAATTCAGAGCCACAGCAGGGGTAGGTCCCAGACCCAGCACAAGCTGGGACTGAGCTGGGCTGCTGGCCAGCCTGCTTACTGGCAAGGGGGGAAATGTGTGTAGTCTATAGCATTAACCTATACGATTTTGCTTTTCAGTTAATTGGATAATCAACTACCCAGTTCTGGTGTTTTTCATAAAGCCTCAAATCTTGGAGTCAAGTGATTTAAAACAAAAGTTTCTAGTCCTCATGGTTGCTGAGAAAAACTTGAAAATATGAACCATGAAGGCTCAAAGATCAGGTGACAAATTATAAATAACCCAAATTTATTATTGAAAAAAATTAATCATTTAAAAGCCAATGTAATAGATTTGGGGGATCTCACTCATGATATTTGAATGCTGAAGTATAATGAATCAGAATGAGAGTGTAAGCCTCGTTTTAGGAATTCATCGCTGCATTTAGCCTATCACTGTCCCACCATTTTTTATACTTTTAACTAATATCTGAGTACTCTGCCCACACAGGCTTTTTGTGGCCTGTTTCCCCCCCCCCCCCCCAAATATGTTTCACAAATGAGTGTAACAAATTTTGTTCTCATTCAGACAAATTCTGGGATGCATTTCTCCACTCTACCATTTATGAAAATCTAATGTATATATAAATTCAAGTACTTCTAGGTAGAGAACCCAGAAAACGCACAGTCAAGGAGGCATCATTCACCATAATATGGCATGTGTGTTTTGCTTTTTCAACTTTGGAAAAGAATTTGGAAATATCAGTGCAAGAATTATAACTGCCCCTGCTCAGTTCACAACTCATTATTATCTAACCCTATCAGCATTCCCTAAAGATCAATATAATTAAGATGATTATCTCACAGAATACATCATGGGGGTATCTAAAGGGGAGAAAATGAGATACTTTCCTGTTTTTGACAGCATGACAGATACACTGTACACTCCTCTCTTCTGTTTCTTTACTGTGGCAATCCATAAAGGCAAGGAGAATTGTTAGAATGATCCGTTTGGAGGCCAGAGGCTCATTTTAGATGTCTTAGGGTAGTTAACCCTGTCAGTCCCCTATGAGCATCCAAAATACACGAGATACATTATATTTTTCTTAGAATAAAAACCCTATGCTGCTGGTCAAGCAGTGAATCTAATATATAAAGGAGAATGTTTGTGCACTAATAACTTAGGGTATGTCTACACTACCCCGCTAGTTCGAACTAGCGGGGGGTAATGTAGTCATCCGCAATTGCAAATGAAGCCCGGGATTTGAATTTCCCGGGCTTCATTTGCATAAAGCCGGCCGGCGCCATTTTTAAATGCCGGCTAGTTTGAACCCTTGCCGCGCGGCTACACGCGGCACGGAGTAGCTAGTTCGGATTAGGCTTCTAATCTGAACTAGCTGTACTCCTTGTGGAATGAGGAGTACAGCTAGTTCGGATTAGGAAGCCTAATCCGAACTAGCTACTCCGTGCCGCGTGTAGCCGCGCGGCACGGGGTTCGAACTAGCCGGCATTTAAAAATGGCGCCGGCCGGCTTTATGCAAATGAAGCCCGGGAAATTCAAATCCTGGGCTTCATTTGCAATTGCGGATGACTACATTACCCCCGCTAGTTCGAACTAGCGGGGTAGTGTAGACATACCCTTGGGCACTACAAGAACTACCGCAACCAAACTTTGCAGGAGAAGGTTTTAAGGTACTTTTGGCAGTGCGGGGAGGAGCGGCTTCCCGGGGGAAGCAGCAGGGACAGTCACTCTCTAAGGCCGGCGGTGGAGGCATGAGGGGAGGGGCGGCACTACAAGAGGCAGCTGCCCCACTCGCCTCTACCAGGCCTCTACCAGGCCATTCCACTGAGCAGGTGCATCCGGGGTGGGGGAGCCCCATCCTCCCTTTGGCCTGTGATGTCACTAGGCCTGGGCCCCTCCCCTCGGCCGAGCGGCAGGCTGGAGCTCGTGGCTGCTGCTAGGGGGTGGTTGTGGGCGCAGCGGGGCGAACCCAAAGGGGTGGCGGTGGCAGTGGTGCTGGGAGCAGCCCGGGGTCCAGCGCAGCTTCCTGGTCACGTGGCGGAGAGCCCGGCACCTGCTCGCTGTGGCCCGCAGGAGACGGGAGCCCCTGGCGTGGCCCCATGGTGCGGTACATAGCGGGACAAAAGTTTTGGGGTGGGCGGTGGGGTTGTTGCCCCCTGCAGCACCTGCAGTCCTGGGCGTGAGCTGGGCCGCCCCACAAACCCTAGATCCCGTGTTCTTTCCCTCCCACCCCTCATACGGGGCACCCCTGGCAGGACCCCACCGCCCGCCCATAGTAACTCCAGGTAGTTTAATCTAATCCATATTGAACAACACTGATTATCAGCTAACAGACTATATTAAAAAACAACATTCATACAATTGATAGAACACTTCACTCTTCCTTTAACTTCAAGCTTTGTATGAACATGCCCTATATTAGCACAACTAATATAGGCGATATTTAAATATCAGACTGTGAGCTCTGAACAGTTTGGAGTGACAGACAGAAAGGCAAAAAATACACTGTAGAGATAGACTAACAAAGAACAGTATGTTGAAAATTAAGTGAACACATAAATTAAAAACATTTTTACATACACTTATTTATATCAGGATATAGAAACTATTATATGTGAACTGACTGACATATATGCATATAAAGGAAAGATTCATGTCTGTGGCATTATATACTTAGTTCTCTGGTTAAACCTGAAGATAAGCAGTAGAGCTGCCACTAAGATGATATAAAGCAGTAGTGCTCAACCTTTCCAGACTACTGTACCCCTTTCAGGAGTCTGATTTGTTTTACATACCCCAACTTTCACCTCACTTAAAAAAAACTATTTGCTTACAAAATCAGACAAAATACTAATGTTACAGCACACTAATACTGAAAAATTGCTTGTTTTCTCATTTTTACCATATAGTTATAAAATTAAAAAATCTGAATATAAATATCGTACTTATATTTCACTATACAGTATATAGAGCAGTTTAAAAAGTCTTTGCATGAAATTTTCATTTGTACTGACTTTGCTAGTGCCTTTTATGTAGCCTATTGTAAAACGAGGCTGGTATCTCGATACATTGATGTACACATACCCCTGGTTGAGAATCACCGGCATAAAGTCTACACATGCTCAAACTGGGAATGACAGAGGACTCATATAGTCAAATTTTCAATTCAGAGAAGATGCATTTTAGGGATATGTGATCTTGTCACTGGAAAGAAAAACAGGAGGAATTCATTCCCTTCCTCACCTAAGATGAAGGCTCCCTCTCAGCCCTGATCTACCCTAGAGCTTTATTTTGAAATAACCCTCCTAACATTGAATTTATAAGTGGAGCACACTACCAAGCCAGTTATTTCAAAATAACGATCTGCTTAGTACAAAATCTGTACTCCTGCTTTTCTTGAGGAATAATGCTAATTTCAAAATAAAAAAAAACTTTGAAAACAACAAATGGTCTGGTAGCACTTTAAAGACTAACAAAACATACAGATGGTATAATGAGTTTTCATGGGCACAGCCCACTTCTTCAGATGACCGGAGTGTTGGATGTCCAAAACCAAAAATTAATAAGGGAAGTGGGGGAGGGAAGAAGGAAAAAATTGGAAGGGTTGGGGGAGAAAAAGAGGCAGTGGGTAGATAAATTTCAAAGGGAATGATGAGCCAGTATGTAACAAGAAAAACTGAAAATCAACGAATAGTTTGTTAGCACCTAAAGACTAGAGAGTTAAAAGAAGCAGATAAGAACCATCAGTTTGCAATGTAAAGGAAGAGTATTAACACTAGATTAATCAACAACACTGTTGAACCACTGGACCTAACCACATCAGCCACCAAATCAGAGGCTCATTTAACTGCACACCCCGTAATGTGGTCTATGCCATCAAATGCCAGCAATGCTCCACTGCAATGTATATTGGCCAAACTGGATAGTCTCTATGGGAAAGAATTAATCAACACAAATCAGATATCCGAAAAGGAAACGTACAGAAACCTGTTGGTGAACACTTTAACCTCCCTGGACACTCATTAAGGGATCTCCAAGTTCCTGTTTTGGTACAAACCCATTCCACAAGCCAAATACACAGAAAAGGTTTGAAATTCCACTTCATTCTCAAGTTTAATTCTCATGCAAATGGTTTAAAACACGATATTGGATGGCTGGGACATTATCAACCAACCAATGAAGGTGCCTATGATTCTTTTTGTCTGTGTAGAATCTTGTGTTTGCTTGCTCTGTGGGAGGCGGGGGAAGGTGGGAAGGGAGGGCAGAGGAAGGATGGGGTGGGGGAAGAAAGACATTCAGGCTACGTCTAGACTGGCATGATTTTCCGGAAATGCTTTTAACGGAAAAGTTTTCCGTTAAAAGCATTTTCGGAAAAGAGCGTCTAGATTGGCGCGGAGTTCGCGTTATAACGATGCGCTTTTGCGGAAAAGCGTCCGTGCCAATCTAGATGCGCTTTTGCGCAAAAAAGCCCCAATCGCCATTTTCGCGATTGGGGCTTTTTTGCGGAAAACAAATTTGGGCTGTCTACACTGCCCTTTTGCGCAAAAGTTTTGCACAAAAGGGACTTTTGCCCGAACGGGAGCAGCATAGTATTTCCGCAAAAAGCACTGATTTCTTACATGAGAGCGTCAGTGCTTTTGCGGAAATTCAAGCGGCCAGTGTAGACAGCTGGCAAGTTTTTCCGGAAAAGCGGCTGATTTTCCAGAAAAACTGGCCAGTCTAGACACAGCCACACAGTAAATGCAGGAGTCCCATACACAGAGACACGGAGGAGAATCTTAGAATTGGCCTTGCATTAAACTCTCTTTCAAGGCCTCTCTGATGAGCACTGCCCCTGCATGTGCTCTCCCTATAGTACTGGTCTCTGGTTGCTCAAATTCCCTGGCCAGATGTTCAGCTTCAGCCTACCACCCTGGCTGAAGAGTCTCCCCCTTGCTTTTGCATAGGTTGTGGAGCCCACAGCAGGCCACACCATGAAGGGGGTGTTGCACTCGCTGAGTTCCAAACGGTGAGGAGACTCCTTTAAGTATAATTATTGTATTAAAATGAATGGTATTTGGAAAATCTTGTTCAAAAACTGTACAGCATTTGTAAAATATTTTTATGATGTCAAGAAGCAGGGATTTCTTTGAAAAAAAAAGTTCAATACAAAACCAGTGCAGCATGACATTTTTAAACCCACTTGTACATTGACAAAGTACTTTTGGGATTTTTACAAATCAGTTTCACATGATTTAATCCTAGAGGACAAATAAATGCACCCTGGAAAGTTTTCCATGCAGGTCACTACTAGAGCATCCCAATGAGACAACTTGTGTGAAAAAAAAGAAAGCCCTATTTTTTTGCCAATATAGGTTAGCTGGCTGATTTTGAAAACTTAGCCCTCATTGTCTTTTCTTTTGAATAAACATAGTAAAACAGCGCGAAGCTGGGAAATAATGCTTAACAATTGCAGTACTCAAAATGCCATTCTTGGTCATCCAAACATTCTTTTGATTTTAATGGGTGGGCTTTAGCTCTGTTTTAATCAATTTTGGGGACTTTTACATAGTAATTGGGTGCACAAGGCTTCAGTATTGACATAAGACATCAGTACGTTTCTCTGGTTAGACTACACTAGCTGGGTGTATGACAAAGTTCACCATGCTTTCATAAACAACATCCTTTAGAGTAGTATTTCTTTACTTTTAATATAGCAGGCCTACATTATTTTAAAAATAATTTTGTAGCCAAATCTGCAGCTGTGCATGAGCTCCATTGGCAAAGGTCATCTTAAGCTCCTCAGTCTCTGACACTGTCAGCTCCCTGGTGTAACAGGGAGTAGTCACAGGGCTGCTGGAAATCCCACCAACTTGTAACAGTCCCTCTGTTATCACTGATGAGGATCCAATTACCCCCTTTCGTCATGACCCCCAGGCATGCCATACACCACAGTGGAAGGAACGAGAGTGATGGGGTCTGTCTAGGGTAGTTTTACAGACTATTTGCCAAAGCAGGAGCTAACATCTGGCCCTTTGGGGTCTAAGGATGTTCTGTACAAGCACTTGTGATATTAACAGAGTAGTACAAGCAGCATGTAGATTTGCCAAGGAAATGATAACGAACATGCAGGAATGCCATTGTTTCTCAAGGAAGAAGCCAACAGAGGCCAGAAACACAAGAAATTACCATTCAACACGTAACTGTATAATGAAATCAAAGAGCAATTCACAGCTATTTGTCTACTTTCCTGAAGATTCTGTACAGATGACTGCACTGGAGGAAACTGGCAACTTGGGACTTGTAGTCTAAGATGTCTATATCGATGTTGCCCAGTCTAGCCATGTATATTAACCATCTTAATTAAAAATCAGGCAAACAATGGGAAGAGGAGGATAGCTGCTATGATTCTTCAAGTGAATAATTGAAGTTGTATTGCTGTATAAAATAACAGCAATCAGTTAACTATGAACATAGCCATAATTATCAGGAGAAAACATCTAAGAGATGTTTCTGAATGCATTTTTTAAAAGACTAAAAGAAGAGTAAGTCTAGTAAATAGTGTTTATATAGAAAGCCATAGTAGGCAATTATAGTTGCCAGCTTTTATTAAAAAAATACAAAACAAACAATACAACAGTAACAAAGCAATTATGATGATAGCAATTTACTTTGTGTTTGCCAGCCTTTTTTTTTTTTAACTTGGTGAGCATGGATGCTCTTGAAATGGGCACAGGGAGAGATTTTCAAAGGCACAAATGACAGCAAAGAACTTAATACTGAGTGTCAGTGGGAACTAGGCACTAAACTGCCCTTCATACCTTTGAAAATCTCTCCTGCCATGGACATTCATTCATATCCATTCATTCATTCTTTCAGATCTCCAGCCAGCCCACACCAGTGGGCCCAAGCTGCTCCAGCTGGCCTAACCCCACATCAGCCCGACCTCTACCAGGCCAGCCCAAGGCTCTAGAACAGGGCCGAGGTGCCCTTGGCGTCTGTCCCAGCCCCAAGCTTCAAGCCACTGGCTGGAGCTGTACCCCTGCCAGCCTCAGGAGAGAGGGAGAGCAAAAGCAAAGGTGGGATCTCGGGGCAGAGCTTTGGAGGGACCATGGCCTGGGTAGGGGAGGATTAGGAGCAGGCAGAGCCAGGTTTACAGGGGAATTAATTAAATCAATCCTCTTCCTTTTGTTACTGTGGATCTGTGACTGGATTTTAAAACTGCCATTCCTCTGTGGAACTCCTTGGAGAGAATAACAGTGGTATCCCTACCATCCTGCCTCTGTGGTACTGCTACTCCAGGAGAAAGTGAAAATTGCACTTCCTGAATCTGGCTCACAATCTTTCATGCTTTATACCTTTATGTTTCTTGTACTTCACCAGAGTGTGTGACATTACTGCACCCAGTGTAAAAAGGGCATAGCTCCATCAACTTCAACAGACTTGATTTCAGTGTAATTCAATAGGGATGCATTTGAGATTTGTTCATTTCCCCCCTTTACTATGACATTGGAAGCAGACTTACAGAACTGCTTATCAGTAACAGAGCATCATACAAATACCTGATAAAGTAAAACATAAATTATGTAGCAGTTCCTTCTATAATCAATATATAACATACTCTATACCTGCATGGATTAGGAAAATTGGTACAGATTAAATTAATTTGTTATGTTACTAACTTACCTCAGGCAACAAGCAGAAAGACTATAGTTTTATGTACTCAAATAGTATAACATATTATAAACATGGGAAGATAAAAATAAACTATTTCCCCCCCAATATCTATTATACACATCAACACACGTTCGAGTGACACTCAGCTAATTAAACTCTTTCATGATGATTGAAACAATATGGACATTACAACATGCAACTCTATCTGCAAATCAGCTGGTACCGAAGTTCAGCACTGCCAAAAAAAAAATTAACAAACTAGCACATTTTTTTGCATCTCATGCACTTAATCCTGTCTGGCTGTCTACTTTGTAGACTGAGGTGAGACAGTGGTTCAGAGAATATTGTAAATACCATATTCAAATACATGGGTCTAATCCAAAGCCCACTAACTTAACAGGCATCTCCAACGAAGTCTGAATCAGTCTCTCTGTAACTTCGTAGTATGCTCTTTAAAGATTTGTTTCCCGTTTTTAAGAGATTAACAGTATAGCTCTTGTTTTGTTTCTCTTTATCTTGTCTTTGCTGATTTCACATAGTTTTTTTATAAAGATTCTTTGCAGCAGATGCAGATCCATATTCCCATCCATGATCCAGACCATCTTCTGACTAGTAAATAACTATGCAGTCTTCTGTTTTGTATAGATCTTAGTACGTTTTCTCTCATGGCAAAATCTTAACCAATATTTTTCATGATTACCCAAATTGGATTTTGGCAATGCATCTGAACTGAAAGCCTGTGCAATTTTTTTTAAAGTCTTTAGAGTGGTGCATTATTGAAGGGGGGAATGCACAATATATGCATCTCCTTTTTAAGAGTAACAAAGGAGAATATTTTGGGATAAATTATGTTTACTCTATTCACATGGTCCTGGTCTACACTAGGACTTTATTTCAAAACAATCTTCCCCCAAGGTTGAATTTATAATTGGAGCATCCACACTACCAAGCCTTTTATTTTGAAATAATGGGCCGTAGAACTCAAAATCTGTACCCCTGCTTTTTCATCAAGAGAAACACTAATTCTGAAATAGGTATTTCAAAATAACAATTGTGTGGATTCTCTGGTGTTGCTATTTTAAAATAATTACTCCCCAGGGTAATTTGAACTAATTATTCCACAGTGATTTCTGGAGCTTTAAGTCTGAGGTACCATGCCCATATTAACAAGCCAGCCTTGGACTAAATTTCGAGGCTTCCCCATAGTGTGGACACACTAGTTCGAATTTGTTAAACTGGGAGTTATTAAGCCAAATTTACTAATTTTGAAATAGTTTCTTGGTGTCAACATGGCCTTGCATAATATCATTGATTTTATGGTGCTAATTCCCTCAATATGGCAAGCACTATAACAAACACGCATACACGCGCTTCTGAATAAACAGTAAAGGGCTTTGGTTCAGTTTAACCGGATGTTCAAGATAGTATCAGACCTTATCATCTTTTAACTTATTTAGCCTTTTTCTTGAGTGTTCTTGCACATAATTGCCTTTTAACCTATGGAAACTTTTAAAACAATAGAGATTAACCAGACAAAATCCACCTGTTCTTCACAGTTTATTGCAGATGTCTCCTCTGTTTCATATTTTCAAATTAAAAATATATGGGGCTTATGTGTTTCTTACACAGAAAAAGAACTGCCATAGCCAATGTTGACATTTTTAATTGTTATGAAAAATAAAATGAAGATAAATCATTATTTTGAGTACTGTGCTTAAAATAATTAATCCTGTCTTACAGCAATACTTAATAGGGATATTGGAAACTGCAGAAAACAATATCAGAAATACTCCTGTAGATTCTAAAGGCCCAGTTTCCAATCTTACTGACACTGAGTAGTACTTAATTGCAAAAGGCCCCCTACTGCAGAATTAGTTCCAAATTAAACAGCCCCTTTCTTCAGCTACCTTAGCTCAAGAATTAACTTTATCATAGCTATTATTTTTTGTCAATGGAAAGGTATGAAGGTAGCCAAAGAAATCCAGGGCACATTACATAACTGGGAAAGACACTGAGGGCATGTCTGCGCTGGAAAGTTATTTCAAAATAACTAAATTTGACTTCAAAATAGCGTGTCCCCACTATGGAGAAGCCTCGACATTAATCCGAGACAGGATGTGCTACCTCAACTTAGAGCCTCAGGAAGCACTGGGAAATAACTAGTTCAAATTACGCTGGGGAGTAGTTATTTCGAAATTGGGGCACAGGAGCATCCACAATAATGCTATTTTGAAATAACTATTTCAAAATTAACATTATTCCTTGAGGAAAGCAGGAGTATCGATTTCGAAATAAGCGGCCCATTATTTCAAAATAATGGGCTTGATACTGTGGACGCTCTGCTTATAAATTTGACCTAAGGAGGGTTATTTTGAAATAATGCCCTGGAGTAGACCAGGGCTAAGAGATTGCATTTTCTCAAGACAATGTCTAGTAAAATTAATATTGCAGCATGAAAAAGATATTTCAAGAATACAATTATGAGCAGTGTGTAAACATGACCAATTATAGTATTCATTTACTTATTAATCTATACCTGTAAGTTAATTTTATAGCCTGAAAAGCATTACTAATGAATAAGCACTGACAATAAATCATCATGATAAAAAATTTTATTTTAAAAAGTTACCATTATTAGTAATGATAATTTGGTAATCGCTAAACAAATACCAAATACACAAACTCTACCACAGAAAGCAATTTATAGCTAATGATGAGATTCTGTGCTGTTTCTCTAACAGGTTTAGCAGGGCTGCTCCAGGTACTGGTGAAGTGACTATCTCTACACAGCCATCAAGAGTTTTGATTGAAGCATATATAGCTATACCTGAGCTAGCTTTGGTCTAGCTACAGGCTGAACCTTAGAAATCCGGGATTCTTTGGTCTGGCAACATCCGTGGTCCAGTAGGACCATGGATGTTGCTGGATCAGAGAGCACCGGTGCCGGGGAGTGTGAACTCCATCCTTGGGAGCCCTGGTCAGGCAGGGGAGAAGTGGGGCCATGCGGTTGGGGAGCTCCATCACCAGGGAGCTCTGGCTAGGCAGGGCAGTAGTGGCACCAGTGAGCCCTTGTCCCCAGGGGGAGAAACAGGACCGCGGAGGCTGGGGAGTTCATGCCACGTGGAGCAGCAACGGGATTGGTGAGCGGCAAAAGCAGGACAGCCAACAAGCCCTAGGAACTCCCATCCCAGGAGGGGATCCCTGGTTGGGTGGGGGAGAAGCAGTCATGGCAGCTGGGAAGCTTCATCCAGGGGAGCTCCAGCAAGCTGGAGCCCAGTGGCAGTAGAGCCAGAGTGGAGCCAACTGCAGGGAGGGGGCGTGTACTGGGAGGTGAGTGGCAGGGGACCTCAGCAAATCCGGCAAATTCCCTCATTCGGGACGGGTCAGCTCCAAAGGGTGCCAGACAAGGGAGGTCCAACCTATAACAAATGGCAGCATGGACAGTAGCCTGGGCTATCTGCCTGAGTATGTACCAGAATTAAGGATAAGTAACAGTTAATTTACTAGTCAAGTAGTCGATGGAATTTCCACATTCCTCCTTTGAAATGTACAAGAGCCCCTGAAGGAGGAATGCAGAACTCTGTGTGCAGCCCAGGCCAGCGGAAAGTCTCGCTGACTCTGGGGTGAATTCGGCGTTTCAGCTTTGAAATGTACAAGTCTCCAGCATGGGCTCCCGCGCATTTCAAAGCAGTAACACAGCATGGAGCCCGGGGTCTGAGCAGGACACAGAGTCCTCTGCTGACCCTGGGCTCCATGCTGCACTGCCAATTTGAAATGCCACACGGAGCCAGGGTCAGCTGGGGTATGTCTACACTAGCCCCCTAGTTCAAACTAGGGAGGCTAATGTAGGCATTCAAAGGCGCAAATGAAGCCCGGGATTTAAATATCCCGGGCTTTATTTGCATCTTCCCGTCCGGGCATCATTTTTAAATCCCTTTAGTCCGAACTAATTGCCCGTGGCTACATGCGGCAGTCAAACGTTAACTCGAACTAAATCCTTAGTTCGAGTTAACTGTTACACCTCATTCCACAAGAGCATATGTTAATTCAGTACATCTAAGATACAGACTTCATCAGTAGAGCTCCTAACAACTGCCTTTTGCATCTCTCAATCAAATGTATGACAATAATTTGAGTACCTGAATTCTAGACAAATTCAAGATCTCCTTAACTTCTACTGAAAAAGTAAATAGCAGGCTAGCATTGGACTTAAAATATTGACTTGTAGGCTGCTGCCACTTCAGTAGCAACTGAGATCTTACAGTGGCTGATGCTTTATTATTATCAGCCATTCATTATATAGAGATGATCAACCAACGACACGCACAGTGTGAAAGGCCCCATAAATCCATAGAGATAAGCAATAAAGGTCTTGCAGCAGATCCTGGTCACGTCGACTGCACATAAAACATATCTGATTATTCTTATCTAGTCCTCCTTTTAAACTATGTTAAATTCTGCAGAGCAACTTACAAAGATAAAAATTTGATAAAATCCCTACAGGTCCCTCATTGGTCCCTCTGACCAGGAACAATACACTGTAACTATACTAAACACAGTACTAAACAGGCCCAGTTTTCAAACTTCTATGCATAAAGGCCTGACATTTAGCCAGGAGAATTACTCTTCAACTTGAGTAGAGGGCTTCACAATATGGACATATATTAAGATGCCCTGATTCTTCATTTGTTGCTTCAAATCATTAATACTTGTTTGTTTATTTATTTATTTATGTATTTATATAATCAGATCACATAGGAGCCAGGAACTAAGCACTGTACAACCACAGAACAAAAGATCATATGCTGCCCCAATGAATTTACACTCTAAGTAGAAGATAAAAGACAACAGATGGGTACAGACAGATTGACAGGCGAGTACAAGGAAACAATCAGACAATAATAAAAATGTAAGCATCTAAACAGCAATGTACAGGTGGGAAATTGAGCTAAAAAGTACTATACTTAACTGAACTATGCTATTTAAGGTACAACTGTAATCCTAACTGAAGTAACATTGAGATGAAAGACACAAAGGAAATTCACCATAATTTAATTTCAACTTATATTGTTGGTTCTGAAATATTTATCTCCTACCTAGACTTTGGTTACAAGACTAAACCCACCAGTATTTGGACAAGAAAATGTACACACAGTTGCATTAAGAAGCCATGTTAGCTCCAGCAATGTTTATTGGGGTAATTTTGCATTCAAGCTACACATGGTGTACCTTAAATAAAGGTGTTAAAATACCAAATAAAATGTCAAAGTCTGTCACGTCTGGAGCTTTTATAAATTGTTTAGACTGGGGATAATTTGGGTTTGTACATCATTCTTTTCAGATCATGTAGAAAAGAGAAAAATAAGGTGAGAGAAGAAGAACAATGAAGCATAGTCTGTTTGAAGTTGTTTCATGGAAAGGCATACTCTGGATCGTTACCTTCCTAATCAACAATTTACCTATTCCTCCATAACTTGCAAATCCACTAGTTACCTTTCCTCTCACTGGGTGGTATTCTGAGGTTACACATACTACTCAGTAATCATATTAAAAATCACTTCAAAGGGGAATTCCACAACTTGCCAGATATGCACATACTATGAGTAATTTTAACTTGGACTGTAGCTCTCTAATTGCCTGTGTTCTTAAAAAAAAAAGAAGTACTGCAGTATACTGACAGCAAAGCTTTCCCTTGTGGACAGAAGGCTTTGAGTAATAAAATCCGCCAACTACCTAGCAGAGTATTTAGATTACCACACCTTAGTGACCGTCTTTCCCACTCTCCCCTCTTCCACCCTCACCACAACTCCAGAAAAATAACATCTCTCTTTCAGCTTCTTCCCTCATTTTCCCACACACCATGCAACCCAGACCTCACCTTCAGCTCTCCAGAGGCTACTTTGGAAGCCAGTTCGATGACACAGCCAACAGCCATGCGTGCAGCGCCGGACGAATGCAGCTCATTCCAAATGGTGTCACTGTCCACCTGAGCAAACAGTCAGCAGAGAAAGGGGGAGGGGGAGAAAGCGAGAGAGAAAGGGAGAGAGGGAGAGACGGAGAGAGTATAAGAGAAAACAAATCAGTGAGGGAGGGCTGGCAGGGTGACAGCCAATGTACAATAACATTAGTCTTCCGCCTTGGCCAGCTGAAAAGGCCTTCTGGACATGGCTTTGCTTATACTTTTTCTCTACACTGACTTCTCCAATGGAAACACATTCCTGTCATGCCTCACTGCCATTCCCTGTTTAGATTTCTCATTACAAACAGCATTACATAGGCCGGATATGGCCTAGTTACAGGCCCGTTAGACCCCAGACCCCAGTATTAGATACAGTATAAGTTGAGGTCCCTTATTTATACATGAAAATTAGTTTTGGAAGTGTTGGGACAAAGAATTTAAAATAAATTTGTGACTAGTGGCATTAGGAAAGCAAAACTTGTGCTATTAAGAAATCAGTAGCCCATATTCTATGCAAGATGACAGCTACAGTTCATATTCCTTAAATAAATGGAAGGAAAAATTTAGATTTACTGAGAACACTCAATGAAGCCATTTAAAAATTTAAAAAACTAAAATAATAAATCAGATAAAGAGAAGAATCCTCAGGATAATTCCACAGTTTTACAATCCCAATCCTATTTTCTATATGGTACTTTGGTAGGATCTGACTAGTGGAAAATAGAAATATAATAAAATAGTTTGCTAGATTTCTGAATGCAAACTATATATCTTATTTGATTCATGCCTTAGACAGGAGCAAAATGAAGAGATACAATGTGATAAATTAATCTCTGGTGCAATTCCACTGAATATGATGCAGTTACATCAGGGATGAATTTGTTCCAGTATTATTTTTGCTACTAGCATTTAATTAAAGATAAACAGGATTATTGACTCTACAAATCATTTTCTACCATAAGTATTAAATGGGAACCTGACAGGTATTAAAAAAACTAGGAAATACAGCAGAGATGAGATAGCATAGAACTTCAGTAAATATGCTTTAAAATTTATACTTATGAAATATTCTGTTTCAATAATCTATTAAGTGCACTTGCAAAAGTAATGAATGTAAAGGAGAATCACTACTAATGCATCAAAAATGCTGAAGGGCTGGATTTACATTGTAGGATTTCATACCAACCAGGCACACAATTATAAAATACTTGAATCTGGCAAATATGCAGTCTTCTTTAGAAAGTACCTTTAAATGGGAAAAATATCACATAAGACGATTATGAAAAGAAAAAAAAGCTTTAGAAATACAGATTCTAGATGGCAGATTCTATTTTTATCATTTCCAAGTGCACTGAGACATGCTTTTAATTTGAATGAGCAGCTTCTGTTCTTAATTTCTAAAAGACAAATCAGGTAATTGAAAGTAGATGCAACTGTTACTTGACTCTGGAATTCCTCAGGAATTCTCTGGTTAGTCAATGAAAATAGAAAGAAGTTTGTTCTTGTATACACCTGTCAAATGTCTTCATCACTGATGTTAAATTACAATTAAATTTCAAACTATCACAATTATCTAATTTTCCAGTGTATTGGGCCTGATCCCCCTTTCTCTTTCACCAGTTTACATTGGTGAACACACTGACTTCAACTGGGTTAGTCCACAGTCTCATCAATCTGTGAGGAAAATTACAGCCTTTGAAAGTAAAAACTGGCATATCCTAATAAGGCTTAGAATAATAATGATATATTGTATTTTCATCAAAGTATGTCAAAGAGCTGTAGCAACATGAATCAAGTCTTAACATGAATTAAGTAAGGCTAGGTCTTCACTGGGGGTAAGTTTGAATTAAGATACGCAACTCCAGCTATGTTAATTACATAGTTTAAGGCAAAGTATCTTAAATTGTGTTTTGGCGCTGTCCACACAGCAAGAAATCAATGGGAGTACATGCTCCCATCGACTTCCCTTATTTCTCATGAGGAGCAAGACTACCAGTGTCGATGGGAATGCTCTGTCAATTTGAACTAGCATGTCTTCACTATACCTGCTCATTTCAATCACAGAAGATTGGCTGCACCAGGTTTGATCTTCTCTGCAGTGTATACAAACCCCAAATAATGATTTATTATGCTTCTCTTACAGATGGGTAAAATTAAGTTTTAAGGAATTAAGTAGCTTTTCCAGGGCTACACAGTAAGTCAATGGGTAACTCATGGAATAAAGCCAACAAACACTAAAAGCCCAAACACTTTATTCATTAGACTATACTCCTGTGGCCTTTGACGCTAATGGTTCACATGAAGCAGCTGCCATCCAAATTTATTTTAAATCAAAAAAGGAAAAAATAGAAGATATTTGTTAAACTACTTTAACCAAAACACATTACAGTATGAAAAACACAGTACTGTACTAATAGAAGGGTTAAAAGGAACCACTTTCCTACCATGTGCATGGCTAGCAAATGAAGGCTAAAACCCAAAGCAATGGTTGAGGAAAATGATTCAGCTGCAGTTCAATGTGCCAAGGTACAAACAATCAGGGAGTCTGCCGCCTTGGAGGGGCTATGATTCATTTCCAGAGTTGCTTGTTGAGTCAAAAACTGTAACCACAGTTAGTGAATGCATCCGCCCTTCAAAATGAACATGTGAAGGGGTTTAGGCTAGCAGCAGAAGACTGTTCCTGTTGTCCAGACTATTGATTGTGTTAACTATTTTCTGTGTTCTACCATGGGAGAGGAAAATGAATTGGAACAACAAGGGCTGAATATATATCACTGGATGTTTCCCTATGAGTTCTTGAACAATTTGAACCTAATTTTAAAGGGACTTGAGATAACAGTGGGCAATTAAAAAACAAAACAGCATGTCTCAAGGTTTTTAAAAATATGACCAACAGAGAGCATATGGAAAATTCAACACGTTCAGACGTGAGTTTGGGATGGCAAATATCATGAATTTTGATCTCCCAAAGCAGCAAGCGAACACTTCAAGCTACAGAACTGTACGTGCTGCAAAAAGGGTACAAGAAAACTAATTCATACATGTAAAAGGAATGATCAACATGGGAAAAAAAGCATTACATGTTACACCTTAAAATTAAATTCTGGAGTTCATACTCCTGCAAATCTCTACTGAACTCTGTGATGGGCTATACCAACCCAGCACTGGCCTGAGAGGGGTTAACCAGGCTTGCTGGGCTGAGAAGGCCCCTCCCCCACAGCACTGCAGGGCATGCTCCAACTGCAGACGCAGTATAAAGACCAGAGAAGTGGCTCAGTTGGGGTTGACCACAGGAGGGGAAGGAGCTCCTGCCAGAACATAGGAGCAGCTGCACACTCTGGCCCAGCCACAGCAGCCACCACCGCATCAGCTGCCGTCACAGCTGCCGCCGTAACAGTCACCACCGCTGCATCAGCAGCAGACACCATCGCAGACATAGCAGCATCAGCTACCCCGGCCAGTGGACTGGGGTAAGAAGCAGCACAGGGTGGGGAGCATGAGGCCTTCCAGCAGATTCAGCATGTTTCGAGTGGATTCTCCCCCGAGCTAGTGGAGGGAACCACCAACCACTGACAGGGCCCTGGGCTGGGGCCCAGTGGAAAGGGAGGGCCCGAGCCCCCCATCTCCCACCTCTCTTGACCCCCAGAGGGGGGAGTCAATCTAACGCAGTGTAAACTCGGCTACTGGGCCTCACTTCTCCACCGATCGGGGTGAGATAGACTCAGCCAGTGGGCCCTGCAGACAGGGGCTCTATAGACTTAGCTACTGGGCTTTATTGCCCCGCAGACTGGGGTGTGATAGTCTAGGCCACTGAGCCATAACACCCAGCCCACAGAGGCAATAGTCAAGATTAGATTCCGAGGTAAGGCGCCTGGCCTCCCAGGGGGGATGGGTTACCCATCCCATGACAAACTCTTCCTTGAGAAATAACTAAAGAAGATCTTGGCCCATAAAATTTAACTCCTAATGTAAGGAATGGAATGGATCTAGGGAAGGGCTCTAATTCATCCCTCAGCCAGTGCAAAATTATTTCTGTATTTTTACTAGTGTATTGTCTTACATAGTTTTAAATAACTCAGGGTATGTCTACACTACCCCGCTAGTTCGAACTAGCGGGGTAATGTATGCATACCGCACTTGCTAATGAAGCCCGGGATTTGAATTTCCCGGGCTTCATTAGCATAAGCGGGGAGCCGCCATTTTTAAATCCCCGCTGCTTCGAACCCCGTGTAGCGCGGCTACACGGGGCTCGAACTAGGTAGTTCGGACTAGGGTCCTATTCCGAACTACCGTTACTCCTCGTGAAACGAGGAGTACCGGTAGTTCGGAATAGGCACCCTAGTCCGAACTACCTAGTTCGAGCCCCGTGTAGCCGCGCTACACGGGGTTCGAAGCAGCGGGGATTTAAAAATGGCGGCTCCCCGCTTATGCTAATGAAGCCCGGGAAATTCAAATCCCGGGCTTCATTAGCAAGTGCGGTATGCATACATTACCCCGCTAGTTCGAACTAGGAGGGTAGTGTAGACATACCCCCATTTTCTTGGGTTCGAGACATTTTCTTAGATGCAGTTTACTCAATAGTTTATTCAGCTGTATGATTTTGAACTACTACAAAGTAAAGAGGCAAACATGTTAAAGTAATGTCTGTTAGCCTTATAATGGCTATATCTATACTACAGTGAGGGTCAAGGCTCTGAGATCAATCCACTGGCAGTTGATTTAGTGGGTCTCATGAAGATCTGCCAAATCCACTGCTGATTGCTCTGTAGTCGACCCCTGTAAAGAGGCAAACATGTTAAAGTAATGTCTGTTAGTCTTATAATGGCTATATCTATACTACAGTGAGAATCAAGGCTCTGAGATCAATCAACTGGCAGATCAACTCATAAAGATCTGCCAAATCCACTGCTGATTGCTCTGTAGTCGACCCCTGTACTTTACGCCCAATGAGAAAAGTTAGATAAGTCATCTGGAGAATTTCTTGATTGTATTTGAGTTTCTCTCTCTCTCTCTCTCTCTCTCTCTCTCTCTCACACACACACACACACACACACACACACACACACACACACACACACACACAAGCTATATTATTCACACTGCATACTATAGGTCAACTTTCTGCAGTAGTATAGATATAGGCTAGACTTCACTTTTTAACTGCAATACACTAGGACGTAAAAGAAAGCAGATGGTGGTAACTTCTTGATTATTCACCATGGACCAAATTCAGATGTGTCATAAATGGGCAAGACCCAGCACAACCCAGTGTCAGAATGTAAATTTATGTGTGTTGCTACTGTAAGAAATTGGAGAGAAAAGAGAAAGTTGTAGTAGAAAAAGCAGCCAGAATGTAAGAAGTGGGAAATTTCTTTTTCTTTTATGCACTTCTTGTTTATTTTTCCTGTTCCATTATGTAGTTCATAATCTGAAAGAGGTATTTGAGGAAAACCAATTCTGACTAAAGTGAAGGAAAATATTTACAAATATTTTGTCTTCACAAAGAAATGATTATTTAGGAAACTACTCATAAGAAAATTCTCAAATACAATCATCTGAAATATTTAAAACTACACAAATGATGTTTAAATATTGTACTGGATGTTCTCTAAAAACAAGAAGACAACCAATGTTAAAGTCCGGCCAGATATACAAGACCAATTTTTGTTTGCCTTACCTATACAAGATGAATACGATAGGACAACTTATATGAATACAGGGAGCAATATTTGACCCTTTGTGTATTCTATCATTATTTCCTATCTATCTCAGGTCTACATTAAGGACTAGCTATATATTTAGTGCATAACACTTTTGCTAAAGATGTTATAGTTTCTGAATCACTGCTTTATGGAAAAGTCCCAGAGAATTTAATAGAAAGTGATGCCTTTTCCATAGGTTTTTTGGACCATGCTATATAATTTAATATAAAATGTTATCCTTGTTAGATATTCCTACAGAATAATTTAAATAAAGCTTTGTATAATTTAGCATTTTAGACTAACTTCAATTGGTTTCTAGCACAGGATCCTTTTACTTTACTACCTATTAAATTGTGGTGGTTTTTTTTTCCTGTAAGGAACAATTGCGTTGGATGTTTTGAAAATTAGCCTACAGCATTCAGTATCTTGACAGAACAAAATATACATAAAACTAAAAGAGGTTTTAAAAGGATTTGAAGTTCTAAAAATTCAGTGTTAAAATACAACTATAGTCAGTGTTCTGGCATCAACGTTCTTATCATTTATGCATCCTATCAAAGAATAAAATCATCTGACACAACACTATGAGCCAGAAAACGCAACCCCAATCTGAACAATTACATTTGTTAAGGCCGTTATGAATTTACTTCCTTCAGAGTTTTCTGAATGTACACTACATGTTGCAGGCTCTTTAAAGCACATCAATCAACCATTGGCATGTGTAGCAACAGTAATACTTTGTAAAGCTGCAAATGATAGAAAGTAAATGATAAAATGATAGAAAGTATTTTTGAAGTGGATGCAGTAGTATTAAAAAAGGAAGAAAGAATGATCTAAATGAAAAGGGGAACTTGATAACATGTATTTATCATTATCAATTTATATCTGAAACTTTGAGGCTTAACAACAAAAACCCAAAAGCAAGCAATCAAACAAACCTCACAGCAACACAATGGTCCAGTTTATAGGGTGCTTATCACAACAGCAAGACTGGGATATTCTGTGTTAGGTTAGATTGGTTAGTTGCTGAAAATTGCTGTTACTACTATAAATTACTACCAGATGCACTGTGTGGAAGGAGGGTACAGAGGTTAGGGAAGATACATCTGAGAAAGACAGGGAGAAACTCTTTAAGTTAATGGATTTTTAAATAACAAAAACTGAAATACAATATGCCATAATATAGTAAATATATACTCCTATTTGGATGCCTGGACCCTATCTGAGGGATGGGAAAAGTGATGAAAAAATCTAAAAACAGTTAACATTTTTCTTTCAACTTTTCTATCATCTCTCTCTCCTCCCCATCACGTACCCCAGCCCCCACCACTCACTCTGTTCCAAATTCTCTCCCTCCTTAAGAGGGTCCTTTAAACATCCTGGCATCAATTTTATTCTATGGGCATCTGGAATCCAGATTTTTTGTACATAATATAACAATACAAGTGTATTCCATCCAGTTATCAGAGAGAGGCAGGTGTTCTAAAGTTTATCTTGTTCTGTGAAACAAAGCTCAATCTCAAATTCACATGTAGCAATAACTGGTAAATAACACAAGAGAAAAGCAATGACCAGAGTCATTCTTTAGTTTTCATACTTACAAGATCTGTAGGTTCTTCTGATTCCTCTCACTAGTCTGAGTTGGAGGGGCACCACTGTAACTGAACATTATTCTTCAAAAATGAGAGTGCTTGAATTATCTACACTTGAATTAACCCCTTTTAAATTAGCCTAGAGCAGTCACACTACAAAACCAACACTCAAGCAGTTCAGAGCAGCTGTGTCCCTAGCTTGAGTTTCAAGTGCCACCAATTCCAGCCATTTGTGTGTGCAGAGGAGTTGGGTTAAGAGGTAACACTTGAGTTACACCTTGAGCTAAAACTGCAATGAAGGCAAATTTTAGATTTCAAATGCAAAGAACTAGAATATTTGCCCATGCCCTGTGACTCCTAATGCATCTCTCTCTCTCTCTTACAAACACACATACTTTAAATTAAAATGTATTCAACTCCCACAGTAAGATCTTGTGATTTCCAATTGCCAAATATTAGTAGAAGTAATGATACACTAAATATCTCATCCTATGTGTGATTCACTGTACAATAGCTGCCATTCAAAAGTCAAAATTTGCGAAGTGTCACCAAACAGTACTATCAGAGGGAATGCCTGCACTACAGTGTTATTTCAAAATATCTTATTTCGAAATAGTTATTTCAAAATAGCTTATTTCAAAATAACGTGTCTACACACAAAATGCATTTTGAAATAGCATTTTGCTATTTCGAAATAGCACTTCCACACTGAGTGGACTCTGAATCGCATTTAAGGCTGGCCAGAACCAGTTCCGGCAGGGCACCAGGTCAGGACTTACTGTGTGGGGCTGCTGCCTGAGGCTATCTGAGGTCTGTGCTTAAAGGGACCCCCTCTCACACCCCAGACAGCCAGTTCTCAGGTATTCCTGCTTGCTTGTCTACCTTGATGAGGGACGGCAAAGCATTTTTGCCTCTGCATGCTCTAATTGCCCTCACTCGGGACACCACAGCACTCTGCAACATGGAGCCAGAGCTGCCCCTGGGCACTCTGGTGTTTCTCTTGGACACGTTGCTGTGAGCCTGGCTGCACTTTCTGCATGCTACTATCCAGGAGGTCCATCGAAGGGCTGTCAGTATCCAGGAGGCCCTGCGGGAGAGCTTCTACCCTGAGGAGCAGTAAGAGCCTCCCTGGTCTGCCCCACTGAGGAACTGTGCCTCATTCCTCCTTCACATCCTTCCACTTACCCCTCCCTATCCCCCCTTCCTGATGTCAAATAAAATACACGTATTTTCATGAACACAAACTCTCTGTATTTAACAAAATTCGGGTGAGGGAATGAAATTCTGGTGACATGATCTCCACACTGGACCAGGAAGGCAGGCTCCTCGGAGCTGGCAGACTGCTCCTGGGGAACAGTGGAGGGCTGGCTGCCAGTGGCTTGCTGGCTCATGTTTTGGGGCCACTGGGTCAGGGGCAATGACTGCTGGCTCTGGGCTGGCAGGCTTGGAGTTGGCATAGGCACTGTGGCCAGAGTCTACCCCTTTAAGGGCTCTGCGGAGAGGAGGAGGGAGAGAAGTGTTCTTGGTTGAGGCTGGAGTGGCTACCAGGGCCTCCTGGGAAGGTTGCAGGCCCCCTATTTCGAAATAAGTGTCTACACAGCACTTATTTCGAAATAGCTATTTCGAATTTGGCATTATTCCTTGTGGAATGAGGTCTACCAAATTTGAAATAAGCACTCCGCTATTTCGAATTGATTTCGAAATAGTGGTTTGGCTGTGTAGCTGCTAGGAAAGTTATTTCAAAATAAGGGCTGTTATTTTGAAATAACTTTGCTGTATAGACATACTCAATTATTATGTGCATATATTTCCTATTCTAAACATAGTGGAAAATGTGGTATCTCATATGCCAGTGGTGGGCCACCTGCAGCTGCGGCGCAGTAGGGCTCCACTTGTGGCCTGCAGACCCCCTAACTGCCTACCCCCAGGGGCGGATATAGGGCAGGGCAAATGGGGCGGCCGCCCTGGGCCCCGCGCTTAAAAAAGCCCCGCGCATGCGCCATGGCGTCACAGCGCATGTGCCGTGGCAAAGGGGGGGGGCCCGCGGAGTTATGCTGCCCGGGGCCCCGCAAAACGGTCATCTGCCCCTGCCTATCCCACATCCCTTTCGTACAGTGGAGCCCCCCACTCCCTTGCTCCTCCCCATCTCTCCCAGCACTTTTGGAGTACCATGAATTGCTTGATTTGCTCTCTGTCCCTGCTCCTCCCGCTCCTGACTAGAGCTGGAATGCTGTGAATCAGCTGTTTGTGGCTGTTCAAGCTCTAGAAGGGAGGAGTAGGGGTGGGGACAGAGTGCGAATCAGATGACTAACATACTCCAAAAGTGCTGGGAGGGCGGGGGAGGTGCAGGCTAGTGCAGGCTCTGGTGACCCAGTGCATGAAAGGTGCATGGGGAAGAGGGGCACAGGGCCACAGGTGGAAATTCAGTGTGTCATAGGCTACAGTTGTCCACTGAGCTGAAGGAGAGCCACTCATGCAGACCACTCACGACTCATGGTTGCCCATCATTCTCATAGGCAAATGGAGCTGATGGCAAATGAAAACCTTTCATTGATGACCTTTCTGTATATTAAATGCAAAATATCTTGGACAAAAGCAAAGTTGCGATTCAAAAATAATAGCTCTTTGGAGTAATTTAAAGGGATTTCTCTCTCATCCATTTAACCAGTAGTCGCGCTAAAATATTCTTAGATGGAAATTGTTCCAAAAAACATTTCAGAGGAAATCCATAACTGAACATAAACTTTGGAAAACCCACTGCAGTGCTTGAATGGTGTGGTCAGACACATTCAAAATAAAGATGGAAAACCAGAGTTATATTAATTAGTTACGTTATTGGCCTTCATGGAATGGACCAACACAAAACTATGAGAAATACACTCAGAATCACAGATTTCTCATGTGGTCGTCTGATCCACAGGAATTTGAATATAGCTTAATGAATGTACATGACTTAGCAGGTATAAAAGTTTTCAGGCTTATATTCTACCACTTGTGCCAGAACAAACATGTTTCCTTCACTGTTTTTTGTTACTAGCAAGTAAGTAGTAACGGAATATGTTCCTGAAGCATTACCCTCTAAAACTTGTGTGTGTTACTTTGATGTAACAGCCAGCAACAAGCCTGGCATCACTGGAATGGGCTAGTGCCAAAGAGTGTTAATGCATGAGCCTGCAACACCATGCTTATATCTATGCCCAATGCTATACTCCAGCTGCCATGTTAGCTACTCACATCTCCTATCCATATGGAATCACTGGTCACAGTGATCATTCATCACATCCATGATTTCACTAGGAATCAAAAGATCTTCTGTCTTGCTGCTCTGCTTCTGTTTCATCTCACCATGACTAAAGAAGCTAAGGTGTGCACATCATAACCTAGAAATGGTCCCAAATAAATGGCCTGTCACCCATGTCTCTCAATAGTGAACAAAGGAGAGAAAATGTGTGTGCCTGGCCTGGTGTTTTCCTCATAAATTTCATGAGTAGGGTACTTTAGAAAGAAATATATTCCAACACTGGTATACTAAGCTTCTTATAATATTATCATTACTTACAAAACTGCAGCAGTTTACCAAGATTTTGCTTTGATAACTGCTTCACTAACTAGTTTCCCTGATAAATGAGTATTCAGAATAGCAGCTATTCAGGAATGTACTTGCACTTCCAGTGTGATTTATAAGGGAATAATAAATATTATGCAACCTTTAGGATATAAGCTGGTTAAGTACCGCAAAATATTTTCAGTTAATTTAAAAAAAACCAACCACCTGAATTTGTTCACTCTCCATTTGTGTTTGTTTCTGGAAAATATTCTAGTAAATCATTTTACTGGCTGCAATAGTCACAGAAACAGCAATTTGTAAGAAGATATTGGAAAATGTTTGTAGTGTTGTTGTAGGTGTGTTGGTTGAGAGTCAAGGTGGGCGAAGTAAAACCTTTTATTGCGCTAACCTCTGTTTGTGAAAGAGACAAGGTTTTCATAGAAATACAGGACTGGAAGGGACCTCAAAAGGTCACCTAGATTTTTCTGCCATTTTATCAGTCTCCAGCATTCATGGGCAGAATTAAATATTATCAAGACAGGATATCATCAACTGAATGATTATGATCAACTGATCAGTCCTGGAGCCTCTGCCTGCTGATCCCAATCAGCTTCACGAGGCATAAAGGATCTGCCAACAAAGGGTTCTGGGGTCAGCAGATCCCCATCTAGACCGTCGCGCTGTGCCGACAATCAGCTGATCGGCACAGCGCGGTGGCCATTTTGATTTAAATGAAGCGGCAATTATTTAAATCGCCGCTTCATTTCCCTTTGCCATCCTGCCTAATCTACATGCCTCCGTTGACGGAGCCATGTAGTTTAGACACACCCATAGAGAATATCCTCTAGGGATGTTAATAAACATGCACTGGTTCCCACCTTCTCCTTTCTGATACAAAGGCAGCAAGGGAGAGGAGAATGCATGTAACTGATAGTATTAACCAATGAGTCCAGATTAAGCTTAAGCATAAGCTTGTTGGGCAGTCAACTGGAGTATCAACTACTCGCGCCCCCCACCCTTGCTGCCTCTATCAGAGACAGTGGGTGAGGGGATAGCAGAGGCTTCTGCAAAGTAGACCTTCCCAGCAGGGATCCCAGAGGGGAGCTGGGACAAGCAGCTCCTGTTCACGGTGACCCAGCCAGCCCTGTCTGCCACGAACAGGGGTTGGTGCCGGAGCAGCCTCTGTTCACAGTGGACAGGGCTGTCCACAGTGGACAGGGCTGTCTGCCACAAACAGAGGATGCTGGACTCAGTGTGAGCTGGGACCGAGCAGTCCCAGCTTGTGCTGGTCCTGGATGCTGTACCTCTGCATTTTAAATATAAGAGCCCAGCAGATCTTACTATGTTTAAAATGCATGGCTACAGTGCAGGTGGCTCCCGGAACCGGCACGAACCTGGACCCTGCCCCCACTGTGGCTCTGCAGAGTGGATCCTCACTGACTAATCAAATAGTTGATACAAATTATATCAACTACAAGATTAGCCAGATAACCGCAATTTAACAGCCTTAAGATGGATACATGCTAGCATCCCTAATATCCACAAACCCATTCTGTGCTACAGAGGCGGTTGATCAAACTACTCAATATTTAGTACATGGACTGCCGTTCAGTTAGTCCTCTCAACACTGATGCTATGCAAGCTGATTTCATGCAGAATATTGTTTTGACTCTTCCACAGTTCCTCCTCTTCCATATCACAGGGTGATTGTTGTTGGTTTTTCCCCCCATCCTGGTATTGGATGACTGCCCTATTTCATGATAAAAGTGGAATTCTCTTCTGTCTGCAGGGCAGTCCCCAGGGATCAAAGTATGAAACCCAAACTTAAATAAAATCATATCCTGTTTGCAAACATCATATTCCCTTTGCTACTCACTAATCTGGACCCATAAACCCTAGCACAGCTTGAGAGCCCATTCCTCATCTAAACAAATGCCATAAGGCCCTTTATACTTTTACAGCCATGTCAGAAAATAATATTGACTGCCAATGGTGATGTGATTGGAGTTGCCTCCTCTAAGCCATAAAAGAAGTGGTCTGTTATCAATTTCTCTAAATGTATTAAGGGAATGATGGGTCGATTCAGTTCCAAGTTATAAATGACAACTCAAAAGCCGCAGAAGCTTTTGAAGCTGGGAGCCGATGATGACATTATCATAAAAGCCTGCTCTTCCTTACTTTTGTGGGTTTTTTTGCCTATCAACTGTGCAAAAAATATGGCTGAGAAATGATTTCAAGATTTTTTCACACAGCAGCAAGTCAGATGGGCAAGAAAACAATCACTATATTTTAGTGAGATACTAGAAAAAAAGATTAAACTTTCCCATATTAAAATCTTTTTTCTGCATCCCGTAATTATCAATTCCATAACAATTCTTAGGGAGGTGCTATAATAAATCAGTCGCATCAGGTGGCACAATGTAATGATCAGACACATCTCAGATGGAGATATTCCCCACAGAAAAATGTGGAACCCCTTGATAAACCTCAGAGCCACAAGGTAATTTGCATTTAGTATCCTCTTTTGGCCATCTCACCTGCAGTTTTTTATCCTGGGACACGCCTAACATTCGAAACCTCTCAGCAACTTCAAGGAGTCATCATGTATTATTAAAACCACTAGCCTTAAAACAGTCTCTTTCCTTCTCCAACATATGGAATTTCTCCCAAAAATTACAATAGCATGAGGTATGGAATTGATAATACTCCACTTTGGAACAGTGTTAAGTTTATAACTTGCATCTCTGAAGAGAGAAAATTAGGAGCACCATTGGAAAGGGGAGATTCCCAGCCTTTCAACAGTTTCAAACTGCTAGTTCTGGAAGATCCCAAGATATAAAAGCTTAAAAATTTAAACACTACTGTGAAATAACCTATTTCAAATTTTAAGAGGTTAGAATTAGTCATCATTTCTTTCTCCCTGTGAGACCTGTGCAGTTAAGCTCATAGTACAAGGCAGCCTGCTTTTATAGGCAAAGGGGTAGATTTATTTCTAATACAGTTTTTAATAAAACTCTACAAATAACTTTAAAATATTTTTCCTCAAAAATATTTACCACATGCAAAGTCCAGTTCTCCATTGACCTATACTTTGTATGATACTTTCACTGCGGGAAAGTGAGGACAAAATAAATATAAGAGGCTTACAAAAGGTAGTATTTTACTCCCACTTACATGCAGTTTTCTGTAAGTTCATTGTGAACAAAAAGAGGCTTAGTACTGAGCCTTGATGTACTCCCACTCTTACTATACACTGTTTAGTATCTCCACATGGACTTCTCACTGTGGTAGGAGCACTCTAGTGCATGTCCTGGATGAGTCTGGTATAGGCTATGTCTATATTTTAGGGATGTAAGTGACTAGTCAACACACTAGTCTACTAGTCGCTTCCCCCTTTGCTGCCTCTATCACAAAGATGGCCAGTTCCCCCCAGCTCCATGGGAGGGGGCATGGAAGCAATGGTGTGGAGTGGGGTCAGCGGGGAACTCCCTGCTGGCCCTGGGCTCCACACAGTGTTTCAATCTTGGAAATGCACAAGAGCCCCTGATACTCTTTTACATTTCAAAGGTGGAACGCACGCTAGTCCTTATCGACTAACCTAACAGTCAATGGAAATCCCATCAACTATTCGATTAGATAATTAATCAAAATTTAACATCCCTACTACATTTATGGCGGCATGTAGCATAGGCACTGCATGTGTAGTTACATGCCACAGTGAAAGTTAAGCTGCATCCACACTTGCCCCTGTGGTGTGTATACATGCCACAATGAAATTCTCTAGCCAGGGAAGGCAGCTGGGTAAAGTTCTGGCAGGGGGAAAGCAGTGGGAAAATTTCTGGAAGTGGGGAGGTTTTCCCTGCAGTCTGCCCCAGCTACAACCTTTTCCCTCTGCCAGAGTCTTTCACTGTCGTGGGGAAAGGTTCCATCAGCCAGCAGGAAGTGGGACACTACAGTGGTAAAACTAGACAAAAAAGACACTGCTTCAGTGTGTAAAGAGCCTGAAGAATCAGTGTGCAGGGTATTTTATTCTCTTTGGCTCACCTAAGCCCTACTGAGCTGCTCAGCCTCTGCCCCCCTACCCTGGCAGGAATGTCTCCCTCTTATGTTCACAAAGGTTGAGGAGGACACAGCACACAACCACCACGTAGGGGATGTTCTGCTCGCCAAGGGCAAGCCAGGTAAAGAGGCCTCAGAACCTACCTTTCAGACACCCAAAGATGCTCTCCACCACAATGCAGGCTCTGCTTAGCCTGGCAGTGAAGAGTTGCTTGGTGAGGTCAAGGTGTCCTGTATAGGGCTTCATCAGCCAGGGGAGCAGAGGTTAGGCTGCGTCCCCTACAATGCACATCGCCATGTCCACGTCCCTGACCCTGATGGTGCGGTTGGGGAAAAAAGTGCCAGCATGCAGCTACTGGAAGACGCTGAAGTTTCGGAAGAAGCGGGCGTTGTGCACCTTCCCCAACCATCCGACGTAGATGTCCATGAACTGGCTGCGGTCATTGACGAGGGCCAGCAGAACCATTGAAAAGTACCCTTTATGGTTGATATATTTGAATGCTCGGTGATCAGGGGCCCAGAAGGAGATAAAGAAGCCATCAATAGCCCCCCTGCATTTGGGGAAGTCCATGTTGGCAAAGCCGGTGACGATGAGGTCCACATTGCTCAGGTTGATGATCCTGCGCAGCAGGACGGTGTTGCTGACCCTCACCACCTATAGAAGGAGACACACAGAGAATCACAGGGTTTTCAGGGCCCTTGGGAGTTCCCGAGCCCAACCTCCCGCCGCACTCCACAAACCAGGAGCAATCGCAACTTGCCCAGCAGGGCTTTGTGAAGGTGGGACTGAAAACCTCCCGGGGCAGGGGCTTGCACCACCACCATGACCACCCTCCGCCTTCCCTAGGGAACCTCATTCCAGCAGTTCACCTTTCTGCTGGGACAACAGCACGAGAGTGCTATACCTGCATGACCATGGCTCCGACGGTCAATCTCCCCACTGATTCCCGATGGATTGGCAGCAGTCCGGCATGGCAAGCTTCCACATAGCAATGGTGACATGCTTCTGGAGGGGGACCATGGGTCTCATGTGGGTGTCCTGTCACCTGAGCGCAGGGGTGAGCCACTCACACAGTTCCATGAAGGTGTCCTTCCACATGCGGAAATTCTGGAGCTGGTCATCCCACTCCACAAAGATCTGTTACCAACGGTTGGAACTGGTGTCCAGTCGCCAGAAGCAGCAGTGCACGACGTGCAGGGAAGGGCGGGAGGGGTAATGCTGCATGAGCAGCACCTGGAGAGAATTGAGGAGGCACCCCACAATGAGCTGGGGACCATGCAGGGCTCTTCATCCAGGGCCATGAGGGCAGCCCACAGAAACTGCAGCACAAGGTGCAGCATTTGATATAAGAACCGTTGACTGCTTGGAGGCAGGTCCAGCTCCATGGCAGGAGTACTGTGGTGACTGCAAGGGCAACCACAGCAGGCAGAGAAAGGGCTTTGCTATCCCTCAAGGAGGTAGGCAAAGGAGAAGAGCTTGAGACATGGCTGTTCAGGGGGGCCCCTTTACGCTCAAGCCACAGCTACGGGAAGTGAGAGTTGTCCTGATGCCCTGCCTGAAGTGCTTCCAGGGGTCGGGGGAGAGAGGTGTTAAATGCAATTCAGTGTCCAATGAGTGTGGTCGCTCTATTTTGAAATAGCTCAGCACTATTTCAATAGGCATTTGCTCTGCAGACGCTCTATTTCAAAATAAGCTATTTCAGAGGGTTTTTTCCGAAATAGCTTATTCCAAAATAAGTGTGCGGTGTAGACATGCCCTAAGGACTCAATCCTAAAAAAATGATGCATCTGCTTGATTCTAAGCATGTACACAATTCTTTGAAGGTCTGAGGCTTAAATTCCATAAATACTACAAGGGGAGATTTTTAAAAAATGTGCATTCTCCCTTATGCAAAGAACTATACTTAAAAAGAGGTTAGCCGTATTATCATAGAAAGAAAAATCAAATAAAAACTGCTAAGCACCCTGTGCATATTCCAATATTAACAACAGAATGAAAGAAAAAAATATAACTTCTTTAGATGACACCACTGTTTATAATATACATTGAAAGAACAAACTTTCTCTGAGTTTAGGAACTAGATTTTCAGCGGTGTCAATGGATTTCAATGGAGCTATGCCAATTGACACCAGCTGACAATCTGGCACTAGATATTTCCATTTGCAGGCCATTTCTGATTATTTATCAACTCTCCAAACACAGAACAGAAAACTCCACACAGACACACAATATGTTCTTAAAGAATGGGAGTCTTTTATATATTCTTTCTTAAGACTTAAATTTCATTTTCACACAAGTAAACACAAGTAAACAAAGATCTGTTGACCAGCAAATGAGAAAGCCATGTTCAAACTCATCCATTCCAACACATAAAACATTCAGACAAGCAGTATCCTGAGTTTATTGCATTAGACCAGAGCTATTCAACACATGGCCGCATGCGTCCCACATCCCGTTGGTTTGAGGCCCGCGGTGTGCTTTGGGTTTACGTGGGGCTCAATACACAGCCCACGAGTGGGAGCCAAAACAAAAAAGGAGTCAATATAATGGTTTTCTGTTGATATGCATTTTAGTATTTAAATTCCTGAACTGTCATTGCTCATTAAAAGTGCTGTCATATGGGTGGAAATCGGGTAAATATTGCATTTTATTAATATCAGCAGAACTGACTTAAATGGGGCCCGTGTGTTGTGTAATCTTGCCTTAAACTTTGTATTCGTGCCCATCAGTGTGAAAGAAGCTATTTGCACATATATTTGTATATATATGCAACCATACTTAAGTTGTGGCCCTTGGCATGTGCTGTATCACTGTGGCCCCCGGGACTTCCAAAGCAGAGTAGCTCTGCATTAGACAATACTATCCCCTTATCCCAAAAGCTATCAATTAACAATGACCCTTCACCACTTCAATCCTTATGATAAAAAGAACTCATTTTAAATAAGAGTCAACTAAATTCAGCAAAAAAGATGGTCTCCTAAACTGACCATTTACTTTGGGAAAGTTCATAACCTCCCCCCATCTCCTTCTCTAGGAAGAGTCCCTAAGCGAGCATGAAAATAAAATGAGGCAAACTAACTAGCAGGGGGTTTAATACTACAAGTTTGACAAAGTGCAGGTTCCTTTAAATGTCTGAGAGAACAAAGGTTGGCTGAGTATTTCCTGACCTGTGTTAGCAGTAAACCTAGTGCACAAGAGCACACACTCCTCTAATTTCTAGAAGTGATGCACAGCCTCTCATACTCTCTCTTCACTCACTGTTCTCATTGTACACACTGCTCAGTATCTTGATAACCTATTTCTCAGAAGTAATATTTTCCAAAATTTTATCCTCTAACACAATGTGAGCACAAGGCAACCATTGCTACTTCCCTGCCCTTGAGCAATCCTGGGTACCAGGTACTTCTCCAGTAATTATTTTTTATTTATAAACACAGACATCTCAATCCTTTCTCAAACAGAATATATAAAAATGTGTATTTTATGTTTATACACATACACACACGTGCACACTCATGTGTGTCTGTGTATGTCTGTGTGTATAACCTAAAATGTACATAGCATGCCATTGCCATTAGTTGCTTGGCTTAAACTATTGGATCCAAACCTCAGCTAATATAGCCACAGTGATTTATATCTTCTGAGGCTCTCTCTCTTAATTCTCATTAGTGAAATCAATACAAAATTATGAAATAATAACAATTATAAACTGATTTTTTGTTGAAGCCCTGTAGCCTGGATATGCTTTTTGTCAGATTCATGCTTCATGATTCTATCTCCTACGAAAACCCCATAGCAAAGATTTCAGTGGTGTGGAAATCATCTTATGTGGGGGACAATAGCATACAAAATGTGTTGGCGAGCTTCAGCAGAGAAAAAAGCAAATTTGTAGGATTTCAATGAAAGTTGGCCTCAAGCTCCAATTGCACTCTAGAGGCTGATTTTACTCTTGAAGACAAAAACAGTGAAAGGGATCTAGAACAAATGTGCAATGCTCAGCCATCATATCAGTGGCCAATAATCTAAGAATTGACCTTGATTCTACTGACAATGATTGTTTGCAATTTGATTTAGATCACGGAACATAAGGCAGCTAAAGAAAGCACCAGTGAAGAAAATTGTAGATGGAAAATTATTTCTGTTACAACCTAAATAAGTAACAGGAGAATATTAACAAATGTTGATAGAGCTTTTCTTCTGTGGGGGATGTTTTTCTAAAAAATATGGAATTCTTTTCTAATATTTCAACAGCATCTTTGAGAAATCTGGACTCACTGGCTCAAAATATAGCAGAATAAATACTTTCTGTAATTTGATATTTAAAAGATTGGTCATACATTAAATTTATGATTTTATTTAAAAAATTATGCCTTGACATCTGGAAAACAATTCACATTATGAAAAGTGCCTATTTGTGCGTACTTTTTTTTTCCTTTCTGTGGAACACAATGCTGCTTTAACTATTCAATATTCTTTATCAGGCTTTCACTATTCCCAAGAACATTTCTCTACATTACAGCCACTCTAATTATCACATTAATTTTCTCAAAAACCAATGTGCAAAGGGAAAAAATGTACAGGGACAGACAGGTAACTTACCTCCTATCAGGACAAAAACATTGCCCCATAACACTGCACTCTAAGATTATTAATATATTGTAATGCACTGTATCTAGAAAAATTCAGTATGGCAATAAGACAAAAGCTTCATTTTCTTTTCTGTCATTGTATATTAGTTCCTCAAGTGTAGGATCTGCTGAACATGAGTGTGAAGGTGATGAACTACTTAAAAATCTATTTATGCTGTACAGATTACACTGGAACAGCCTCTACTTACCCCAAGTCCCCCACAAGGCAACAAGGAAAAGATTTTTTGAGATACGCTGCCTATATATTAAAGAGAAAAAACAACAATAAGCATAAAACTGGAAAAATAATCTTCATGAATTCAATCCTAATCTATTAATCTCAATAACAAGTCAACTAAAATACTGTTTGCAGTGTTGCTGAAGCCATGTTGGTCCCAATTTATTAGAGAGGGAAGGTAGGTGAGGTAATATCTTTTACTGAACCACCTTCTGCTCGTGAAAGTGATAAGCGTTTTAGTTTCTCTGAACACTTTTTCAGCTCTTCCTGCAGAAGAGATCTGCAGAGTTTGAAAGTTGTCTACTTTATTTACTGAAGTTAACAAACATATTAAAAGTTTAAAATAGCTCTGTGATTAGTACTGAAAATAACAAAATCAGATTTTGGATTTTGGGGTTAAATTTTGAAACACTAATAAAGCTGTTAATCTTCTTAGGTTGAGATTTCCAAAGGAATGGAAGTTAGGCACAAAAGCTCACTAAAATCTATGGGAATGCTGGTACCCTTAATGTTTCAAATAATTATAGTATGAGCTCATTTAAAGTATAATTATATAAGTTTATTAATAGCTTATAATTAACACAGATAACTGTATATTTCAGCAAAACTATATGAATTGATAGCATTACTATACAAAATGAAACAAACATAGAAACTACAGTCTAATTTATTACTTCCCTTAATTTACACACTATACCATGATATAATGACTCACTATATTGTTGATACTTAGGCAAATCTTTCCAGGAGAGCTGTGGAAGAAAACACTGATTTCTCCCACTGTACCACTGAACTAGTTTTGTAACTTCAACACAGGAAATACTAGATGGTGGATCAACTCAAACTGCCTAGGAACTAGCAACTTATTGCTGAGGAAAAGGCAAAAACTAGAGTTACTCATTTTAACCAGTATAAATGAAGTGCGTAATGAAGATTACAAGCTATAGTCTTTCAGCACTGAGAGACCAGACTGGACAGTTGGAAGAAAGAGTATTAGTCTGATAAGAGACAGAGCATATTGATCAGTTAACATAGGGTGAATATCATACAGGTACAGAGAGACTGAACAAAGCCCTCTGCGCCAATTTAAGAGTTCCTATGTGTTTATGCAAGGGACTGCATGTGTAGTAGCTGTACAGAATCTTCTCTCACAGTGTACCCTAGAGGGATGATTACCAGGGTAAATAGAGGCTCTGGGGAATGCCAGAAAGAGGATATGAAAGGAGGTCACCAGGTCATTTGCAATGCATATTCAATGGCTGATGGGGATGGCACTTTT
Organism: Pelodiscus sinensis; assembly: GCF_052426305.1. NCBI lineage: Eukaryota > Metazoa > Chordata > Testudines > Trionychidae > Pelodiscus > Pelodiscus sinensis. Next base: position 204,530,731 of record NC_143053.1, read on the forward strand.
TCACATTTTGCTGAGAAAATGATGGAAAAGTCTGAGAAAGGGCAATAAAAGTACAAAATTAAAAATAACAGATTTGAGGGGCTCTCAAAGTATTAGCAGGGTGACAAAATAAGTTTAGTGTGGGATAAAATAGGACATTTTGAAAACACTGTAGAACTAGAATTTTTTAAAATAAATCTAGTGGCTAACATAGAACATGAGAGAGAAAAGATGAATTCCCAGATATCTTAATGCTAGATGCATATCGGAAATGTCACAAAAAGAGAGCAGATGGTGAAGCAAGATGTATAAATCCATCAACAGATAGTGTTCAACACTGAAGTATCGACACAGGGGAAAATATGTACAAAGACTTTTCAACACATCAAGAAATTTACCAGAAACACACACTCCCTATTGCACAATCAACAGAGAAGCAGATAGCAAAGTGATAACAGAACAGGAAAAACATCAAGATCTCTTTGAAAGAACACTATGAGAAGATTTTGCTAAAAGGGAGTAGGATGGTCACCTAATGATCCACATAGCAATGAAAGAACCTCCAGCTTTCTGGACAAAAAAATAAAATAAAACAAAAAACCTATCAAATCCCAAAGCCTGCAGTAAACAATGACCAAAATGAGATAATTCAAGATGGCTATTTCCAAGGGACCGCATGCATCTCATTAGGATTCTATGTATGGCCCATGAGATGTTTTGTTTACAGTTACCCACCTGCAGCGTTGCAAGTTTCTGCTGGTTTCCATCTGCATGGTTTTTTCCTACCAGTTTTACTAAAGTGACATACATGTAAAGTAAGGGCATGTGAACTGAGGGTGCATGCTGATTGCATATAATATGACAGTGAGAGCTATGTGCTCCCTCTGCATCTAATCAAAGCACTGCTACGGTTAATCAGTGCAACACGCAAATTCTAACTATACAAGGGAAGTTAGCAAAACTACTCTTATCCCAGGAAGCTGTCTTGGTGGTGACAATCTTGCGGCCCTCTTAGATAAAAGAGGGCCACTTACGTGGCCCACTCAGTAGCCTAGGTTGCCCATTGATGATTCAAGAGGTCCTAATGATATTTGGAAATGATTCAAAAGTACTTGGCAAATACCTAGTGCCTCACTTTTTACAAAATGTATCAAAGATAAAAAAGGATTTGAATATGTCAGATAAGGTGGAAGGAAAGTAAAAATGTCACAGTAAATTCTTCAGCCTTGCATCAGGAGCGGTCTTGTAAGACTGGGAGTCAAACACTCGAAGAAAATGACCAGCAGGAGAAGATCTGAGATATAGGGTGTTATAGTGCTGTGGTCTATTAGTCACGGGTACAATACAGCACACAAATTAAAGGAATATTAAAATAGGAGAATCACTAAGACTCCCTTTGTTGATACAGAACACCACAAAGGAAAGGGTTCTCTGGTATACTCTCACTCAAAGGACACTGGAAAAGAGGGTGATTCAACACAGCAGTCCACATAGGTGCTGCAGTCTGTATGAGTAATTCAAAATACAGGATTCAGGCTTTGGTGAGCAAAAGAAGATACAACAGCAAAATATTACTTTGCAGAAAGATGGACAATTCAGTAATACTGTATGAAAGCTTGCAGAACACAAGGGAAATCTGGGGACCTTAGCTGTTTTCCAAAATTGACCCCCAAGATTGAAGATGGTACTGCTAAGTGATCTTATAGGAATGCATTAAAATTGTAACATAGTTACATGTGCTGTCTAAATGTATCTTTTTGTTCCACTTTAAATGAAACATATGATCTGACAGAATATTTTTTCACATTTACAAATCTGTGGTAATTGGAAACTTACTTTTTTGAAACATTTTCATAATGATGGTGGGAGAGAAAAAAATCACACTGGACTTGTAGGATCTAAATGGAACTGACTGATTGTTCTGCATTTGTGCTCATTAAAAGAGGTTTGAAATGGTGTAAACTGTCATATTAAACCATAATGTAATATGCCACACCATCTCCTGTATTAATTTGCATCACATCAACATGTAATGCAATATGTCATGTTGTTTAACACACTGCAGTGAAATACAGGTAATCAAAAGCATAACTTTTTATATAAGTGTAAAAAGTTACATAATTTGTAAAATGGTAACTTATATTAAATGAACTCCTAAGTCCTGATTCAGAAAAAAAAAATGTAACTATGGGTACGGCTACACTGCACACTTATTTCAGAATAAGCTATTCCGGAAGAAATACTCTGAAATACAGGCAGTTCCCTGGGTTACGTACAAGATAGGGACTGTAGGTTTGTTCTTAAGTTGAATTTGTATGGAAGTCGGAACTGGTACATATTGTAGGGGAAACTTTAGCCAAACATTTCTCCAGAGCTCAGTTTTATTCTCCCACACATCACTTCCCTCAGTCCTTTATTCTCAAGCTGAGGTGTCTGCTGAGAAAAGCCGCTCTGCATCTCCCTGGTCTGCTGGGGGGAAGCAGCTAGTGCGGGGTTGCCTCACTCCGTTTGTAAGTAGGGATCCGATATAAGTCGGATCCATGTAACCCGGGGACTGCCTGTAGCTTATTTCGAAATAGTGCATCTACAATACAGGGAAGCTTCGAAATTAATCTGAGGCAGGATCGCTTTATGTGGATGCACTACCTCGATTTAGAGAGCTGGGAAGCAGTAGGGAGTAATTACTTTAAATGGCCCTGAGAAGTTATTTCGAAATAGCAGCAGTGGAGCATCCATACTACTGCTATTTCGAAATAGCTGTTTTAGAATAGGCATTATTCCTTGTGGAATGAGGTTTACAGAAGTCGGAATAAGCATTATTTTGAAATAACATAATGGCTGTGTAGACGTTCGCACTGGTATTTCAGAATAACGGCCGTTATTCCGAAATAACGCTGCTGTGTAAACGCACTCTGTGTATAAATCCAACCATATTCTTGCTTAATTATAACCACTTGCTTAAATCCAATTGATGTAATAGGACATAACTATATACCTTTTTGAAATATGCTTTCCCAAATATGGACGTTAATATGTAATTTTAAAATATGCACTTAATTAGAAAGTACTAAATTGCCTGTGCTACATTTACCCCATTTCCTGTAAGTCACTTTTAACACTAGTGCCCTAAAAGGTTTATTTTTTCTTTTTAATCTACAAAGAAAAGTTTGAATATTTCTGCATATAAAACAGTTTTGTGCAATATAAATCTACCAGGCCTACTATCAGCAGTGTTCCCCTGAAAAATGTCTACAATGTTATGCATATCTGCGTGCATGTTGTGTGGGGAACAAAAGAGTGTTTGATTTTGTCAACCTTTACTTTTCCTTTGAATGAACATATGAAGCAAGATTGTAGAACTGACCAAAAAATATCGACAGAAGAGTTTTCTGTCAAAAAATGCAGCTTTGTTGACTGAAATGCTTTGCAGGAATATATCAACCGCAATGAAATTTTCAATGGGAAATACCTCACTTAGATTTTATAATCTCAATTTATTTTGTTTTGACTTTTATATATTAACTATATTACAATATATTAAGTTTTGGAAGGATTACATTTTTAGCAGTGAATGTTAATTATGATTTAACTGTATGCCCACAAACTGATGAAAAAATGTTTTTATCAATAATATTTACAGCTAGGTAAAAAAACAAAAAAATGCTTGAGAACTTATTATAGTTGAATTAAGGATATTTACTTTGTATATTTTGACGTGATGTTGATGATTTGTGTTTTACTGGTGATAAAGCTATAGTTATTTTATTCTGAATATGTACCGTGATTAAATAATTATTGTCTGCCCCCCTTGTGTGACTCTCACCAAAATTTCCCAAAACGGTGAAAACATAAGTCAATAAAAATAAAGAAGCTTAGAATAAACACTGATATTAGTCATCAAAATTATAAAAAATAAAAATCAAATTCTGCAAAGCCTATTTATATTTTTTTAATATTGTGTGACTATAACATATTATAGTTAGTACAATATAAAAGTCAAATCAAAATTAATCAACATGATAAAGTCTAAATGAAATACACTTGAACCTCTGTAATCTGGGTGTTCCTAATCTGGGATCACCCGTGATTTATACCCTGGTCGAGGGAGGAGGAAGCAACTCTGCCCACTGCTGCTTTCCCTTCCCCCCGCACCTGGGGGAATGGCAATGCAGCGAAATGTTTCTCTAGCAGCTTTTTCCCTGCTGATCCCATAGCGGTGAAGTGGTGTCTGGGAGTGGTAGGGGAGATGGAGCCACATGTGCCTCTAGGAGTAAGCACCCCACCCTCATCCACCTCACGTATTCTCCCTCCCAGCTTGCCACATCTCAGCATGCTCCTGCATCTTCTCTTTATCCCTCCAAGACCCTTCTCTCCTACCTTGCTCAGTACTCTACCTTCCTTCACAGACCCAGTATGTATTACTGTCACATGTGAAATAAAAATCCTGTACTTTATAAAATGTTTTTATTTTCATCTTCAAACCAAAAAGTATACATGAACACCCCATGATCTGGAAAATTCCATAATCCACATCTTATTTCCCAAGGTTGCTGGATTACAGAGGTCCAAGTGTATTTTAAATCTGCCATGCCTTAAAACTTAGGTTTTTTTGAATTTTTGTTTTGTGAGAAATTTCAAAACTTTGGATTTCATTCCAATTTGGGCCCATTTCTCCCCAAATCTCATAATTTTCTGTGTCACAAATTCCAGTGTCTGACCAGCTCTATCATATTATCAGAGCTTTTGATTTTCGACATCCCATTGACCTTGCCTAATAAAAATAGAAATGCTCATATAAAGAACTGTGATCGTGTTTTTCTATTCTAGCGCTTCTTCAATATTCCTGAAGAAATTAATAGCATCCACAGTTTCCATAGCAAAATAACTGTTCTATTTTGGTTCAGTTGTGGAAATAATTACTAATGAATCTCTGAAGAAAAAAAAGGCTTCTGGAGGAAGGGGCATGTTATAAATACAAAGCTTCATGTCTTATGCTGGGTGAAATAAAAGTATCTAAGAACTCTAATGTGTATAGGGCAACGTTCACTGTTGAAGGCTTGTCAAGATACATTGCCTTTTCCACTATTTATCTGAGATTAGGCCCTAACCCTACTGATGCTCATATTAAAGTATATCATTAGTCCTGGCTATTGATCTTAAGGATTCTTGAGACACAACAGTGCTGATGGCTTGCTTTTATTTTGCATATCCATTAAACCATTTAATATTTTAAATATGATGATATTTTATTACAAAGATACTATATACTCTGTATACTGCAAAATAACACAAAGTTCAATTATCAGCAAAAACTTATGAATGGTATCTATAGTCAACATGGCTGAAATAGAGATTAAAATAAATAAAATGAATGAGAACAGCGGAAGAACAATTTTGACAAGCAAGTGTATTTTTAACTCTTATTTTTAGATCAATGACATAAAGAAATAGATCTATTACATTCCAAATTTCCATAGTTACTGACTACTGCTGGAAATTACATAAAGGGTTAACATTAAAATGATTTAAAAGCAAATGTGGGGAAACTTCTATTGCTGTTTTCCAACCAGTATATTTTACTAATCTATATTGGCTTCTATTGTAGCATTCTCGTTTCACTTAGCAATGCATTTGGAAAAAGTGAATTTTTGTCACACTGCTTGCCAAGTATTTTAAACTGACACCAGCTATGACTAATGATAGTGCTGGAATGTGCTGTTCTCAGTAGAATAGGGGCCTGTACAGACCTAGGAGTTTCCTGGGGTCCAGCTTCTGTCTGTTCAGGGGGCTGGTGCCATACAGCAGTGAATGATGTTCAGAGTGAACCAGCTGTATTTCCTCCAGACTGGCTTTTCGACCTCGAATTCGCTGAAAGAAAACAGCAGAGGCCTACAATATTCCACTGACAATATTTAGGGGGCAAAAAGTAAAGGGCCAAAATAACATTTAGTATGATTAATAATGGACTGAAATTGCATCATGCAGGAATGTGACAGTGATTTGTTTATTAACGTATACTAGATGAAAAACAAATGCATGTGGTTTATCACAAATGCTATGGGTTAAGTTAGCAAGATACAATATTTCACATAACAGAAAAAAAAAGAAGTCTCTCTCTCACTTTCTTGTAAGCCAGTAAGAGTTAGAAAACAAACATAGATGTGTTTTCTATAGTAACCAATCCATTTTGAATACCTCTGTATTAAAGAAAAGTTTATTCGCACCAGTAAGTCACTGATGAGTTTTTAAAATAAAAATCAGTGTGTTTTACGAGTGCCACTATTACTTACCACTGTATCAATTTATTCTTCCAGGAAAGAAAAAATAAAAGTAATACATTTTAAGTAAGCTAAAAGTACTTTTTTTTTTATTTAGGGTTGTTCCATAGTTTCATTCTGCCAGACTTGTATTCATTTGCTGTCTCTTTTTTTATTTTTTTATTGCTTCCTGGCCTATTATAACTGGCTTTGGCCCTTTAAATACTCCCCCAGCCTTTACCCTTCCCATACAGCATTGTTAAACTTCAAGGACTATTCTTCTGGCTCCATTAAAGTTCAGTCAGTTAAAAAAACTGTAAAAATAACACGTGCTTACTCAACAGATGTGCTCCCTCTGTGTATTTAATCACATTTGCTTACTACAGTGACATAAACAAGCATTTACTACTTTCTACTCCTGTCAGTATTGCACACAGACCATACAGCTACAGCAGAGTGAAATGGATTTTATTTGGGTTCATGCATAATCAGCAGAACAATATCTGTATTACTGTAGAAACAGAAAGAATACTTCCTAGGTTTTATTTGCAGTGTTGACAATTAGAAACAGCATGGGTCAAACCCTCAGCTGCTGCAAACGGTCATACCTCAGGCCAGGGATCTACACCCATCAAATATGGTCTGTATATAAGGAAAGAAATATAAAATTTACTGAGGGACAACACACGTGTAACCCACATGCTATTTCAATTTTCCAAAATATAAACCAGCACTTCCGAGTTTTGGGTAGCTTCTTTTGGATAAATTCCATCTTTCTAACATTCAATAGTCTATAAAACACACATAAGGAGCACAAATGCAATAATTATATACATGTGACGAGTGCGTGTTTCAAGAAAAACAGTCGTCTAGGATGGTCCAACCAGATTGGGCATAATTTATACTAAATTCAGTAGAGGCAATTTTTTCTGAATAATTAGAAAAAAAATCCTTAACAATTAGATCCTGGGGAATAGTCTCCCAAGGGAAATGGTGCCTAATTTAGCACTAGATTGGACACAGCAATGGAAAATAATTTTTAGGGACCAATCCATGGACCAAATGACTTAAGTTCTTTTTATCTCCAAGTTCTCCAGGCCTCTCCCAGTCTCTCATGAGACTTTGTAGCAGCACATTCACATCCTTTTGACAGTTCCACAGTCAAACTCAGCACATTATGTTTCTTAATGGCATCAAGATAATAATATTTTTCTTCAAAAGTGAGGTGACTGGTAACATTTGTTCATTCATCCAGTCTCTCTAAAAAAAATTATATATTTCTATTAATTGCTTCACAACATATGTACACAATTCTCTACAGAGATAGGGAGGGAGGGATAGTTCTTAGGTCAGCTGAAATATTTTTCTAATCAGATAAATAAACAGATGTAGTGTCAAATGAGTTTGGAACGGCTGCATTAGCTACAAGTGGCAAAGGCCCAAGTTCAATATGCAGGCCATCTCAAATAAGTGCCCGTATACCCTTTACACTACTTGTTCATACACTTTGATCACAGAGGGCACAACTATACTTACTAGAAGATCAACGCTCCAGAGGTCGATGTCCTGGCATTCGATTTAGCGGGTCTAGTATAGTATAAACCCTCTAAACTGAACACTGAGGGCAGCTCTCGCCAGCATCTGGTATTCCACCTTTTGTGAGGAGTAAGAGAAACTGATGGGAGCATTTGTTTCCATTGGCATCCCGCAGTGTGGACACTGCAAAGGCTTGGCTTAAGGTCATCTGACTCCAGCTATGCATTTTTCCTAGCTGGAGTTGCATACCTTAAGCTGATCTTCCTGGTCTAGTGTAGACCAGGCCATGAAGGGCTTGTCTGCATGAACATTTGGTTTGCAGAGTAAGTGCAGGTAGAAAGCCATCCACATCAATCTGCCTGCAAGAAGTGCTCATCTGAGTACTGCTATCACACACTAACAGTTCCTTAGTGCACTTTGATCTACTCCACTTTGGAATGGGACTAGACCATAGCAAACTGAAGAACTATGAGTGAGCATCAGCAATTACACATAGTTAGTGTACACAAGGTTAGTGCAAGGTAGATTTATGCCCCAAGTTGTTGCTAACTTAATATTCATGTAAACAAGCCCACAGTTTATACAAAAAACATTTCAGAAATATTTCAGTGGGTTAAGATTTTTTAATTGCTTTTAATTGTCATAACCTTTTGCCTGTAAAGCCAATTTCTGTAGTACGAAAACTACAGCTACTCAGGACTCCGTTCAGAACATGTCAGAATTTTCAGATCTAGTACATCAAGATCTACTAGGATAATATAAGTAAATACTGTAACCCCATTGTAAAATTTGGAGTTTCAGTTTTTCCAGTGGTGCAAAGTTCCTGTTTTCAGCCCTCATGAGCCACAAGACATCAGCTCACATAATATAGGCTTTCCTGTATTTTTAGGTATACACAATACATATTTATTTGTTGGGGGGCATAAATGGAGAAGTCTGAATATGTTCAAGGTCTGAAAAATGGCCAATGTCCTGATTAGTTCTGAGTTATCTAAGCCTTTGGTAAACTATAATAAAAGGCACAAAATCATGATAACCTTTTGTTAAGGAATTAGAAATACAGTAATGTAGTAAAACCAATGGATTACATTGGTTTGGTATTATGGAGAACTGAAAGGCCTCATAGATCTTCTTTAAGGGCAAACTTCTCCTCTCTGAACACAGTATTCTGCTTCACTACCATGGGTGGTTCTCTCAATGACATCAGCTTGGAGGCATTCATATGTCAGAAGAGTAAAATATTGAAACTGGGTAATGGGAAATGTAATTGGCTGGAGAGGCCTTCATTGTCTCCACTGTATTAAACTAAATATAACTGATAACAGGGATTAAACAATATGTATCATTGAAGTCTCTCAATATAAGCTTTTTAATTATTACAGCTAAAATCCATTAGTCTCTCTAATTTGCAAACAAAAGGTCTTCCTAGTTATTTTCCATTTTCCTGAGATCTCTAAGGGTGTGTCTATACTACATAGCTCCATGGAGCCATGTAGATTAGGCTGATCAGCAAAGGGAAATGAAGCCGTGATTTAAATAATCGTGGCTTCATTTAAATTTAAATGGCTGCCGTGCTGAGCCGACAAACAGCTGATCAGCTGTTTGCCGGCTCAGTGCACTAGTCTGAACGCTCCCGCGCCGACCTGAAAGCCCTTTATCGACCTCCCCGTTATGCCTCATAGGATGAGGTTTACCGGGGAGGTTGATAAAGGGCTTTCATGTCGGCAGGGGAGCGTCCAGACTAGCGCGCTGAGCCGACAAACAGCTGATTAGCTGTTTGTCGGCTCAGCGCGGCAGCCATTTAAATTTAAATGAAGCCACGATTATTTAAATTGCGGTTTCATTTCCCTTTACCGATGGCTCCGTCGACGGAGGCATGTAGTTTAGACATACCCTAAGAGTGGTTAAATTCTCCCAATAACTTAATACACAAAAGGGACCTGTTACCCATTTAGTACATCAGGTCTCTCTCATATGTGTATCTTTCTCTTTAAAACACAGGCACACAAAGGCATATTCTTGCTGCCGTCTACATGCCTTAGTTTTCCTGGGTTTTGTGTTTTCTTTAGAGTTAAAATCTTCTAAGAAGAAGGAATCTTTTTTTTTCAAAGTTCAATAAAAAGAATCTAGCTCCTTTAACTAAACTCTTTCTTCTCAATGGAAAGTTAAATCTCCTGAACTGGCCAACACACCCATATAATAAGGCAGCAGTAGAAGGCATAAAAGTTCACAATGTTATCTGCTCTGTGAGACCATGGCAGATCGCACTGTGAACTGAGAGAGCAGCTAGTACCAGGTCGGTGGCAGCAGGATATAAGAGGTGTCAGGAGGCTAAGCCTCCCAAAATAGGACAAGAAATACTGGTTGTGACAAACCTTCCTTTGGAGATATCAAGTCCTGACAGTTTTGAAACACTGCTGCTGGAGTCTCCCAAGAAGTGAGGGAAGTATCAGCACCCAGACCATAGCTCTGCCCGAAGGCCCTGATCCTACTTGGTTTCTTCCCCCATGACCCCACCCATGGTGTGCCTCTTTCCCCCAAGGCTCTGCCCTTGCTATGCCTCTTCTTGCCCCATGCTCTGCCTCTTCCTTTTAGACTCTCCTCCCTGCTGCTTACACCTCTCCCCCTTCACCCTTAAGGCAGCAGAGCCGGGGGCAGAAATGAGCAAGCATCAGGTGGGGGACTTCAAAGGAAGGGGCTGAGAGGAGTGTCTAGGGTGCATCAGTGGAGAAGAAGAATGGGTGAGCAGACTTATAGGAAGGGGAAGAGTGGGAGTGGGTCATCAAGGCAGAGTGAGGGCAGGACCTAAAGCCAGAGTGGAGAGCACAGCAATGGTCCGGACCAGTAGCCACCTCCACCCCACTTCTAGGGATGATTCAAGACTCATGCCAAGCCTCTCCAAACACAAGAGGTATGCACCGCTTATTTCTGAGTCACTACTCCCCATCTCATGCAAGCGGGAAAATAGCCTGAGCCTTGTCTCTACCCTCTTCCCCACCCCCACTCAGCATGCTCCAGGCAGTGCAGCTAAGCCCATGCAATTGGGAATATACAGGCAGTCCCCGACTTACGCGGATCCAACTTATGTCGGATCCACACTTACGAACGGGGCTTTTCTCGCCCCAGAGCTCGCGGGCGGCAGGACCGCCCAGAGCGCAGCTGTCCCGCCACCGCATCCTCCGGGGCGAGAAAAGCTGCTCCAGGTCTCCCTGGTGTGCTGGGGGGGACTCCCTAGCACAGCAGGGAGACCCGAGCAAAGCCGCACAGGCGGCGGGACCCCGCTGCCCGTGCGGCTTTGCTCCTTTGCCCCGGAGCAAAGCCACACAGGCGGCGGGGTCCCCCGCCTCTACGGCTTTGCTCCTGTCTCCCTGATGTGCTCCGCGGCTTTGCTCTGGTCTCCCTGGTCTGCTGGGGGGGGAGAGGGCGCAGCTAGTGCGCCCCCCTTCCCCCAGCAGACCAGGCTTTTGTTGCGGGACGCCTGGGGTAGAGCAGCTGGGGTACTGCCGGGTTAGTCCTGCAGGGACCTACCCGGCAGTGCCCCAGCTGTTCTGTCCCAGGAGTCCAGATTCAGCCGCTGTTGAAACTGATCAGCGGCTGATTCCAGGAAGCCGGGGGCACAGCAACTCTGCCTAGGGCTTCCTGTAGTCAGCCGCTGATCAGTTTCAGCAGCGGCTGAATCTAGAGCCAGTTCCGACTTACATACAAATTCAACTTAAGAACAAACCTATAGTCCCTATCTTGTACATAACCCGGGGACTGCCTGTACTCTTCTCTACCAGCAAAAGAGTTGGAACAACTTATTCCCCACCTTGGAACAAGTGGGAAGCAGGAACCAAACTGATATTTGCTGAATCTCAATTCTGAGACAGCAGAATTATGCACTGCCCTGATGATATGACTTTTAATGGAATATATGGGGACAAAATGTTAAAGATGCTAACATGACCCCGTCACTGCCCAACATTAAACAGTTTTGAACAAGGCTTGGAGTTTGGCATGAAAAGTTGGTATCCTGCTTAGCACCTTGGTAAAAATACTATTAAAAACCTTTTAAACTTTTTATTAAAAATACTAAAATGAAGGAAAACCAGGTAAAGCATTTAAAAATATGGAATATTAAGTAAGGCTTTCATTTTAACATCCCTTGTTCCCTTTAGCTGTAGAATGAAGGAAAAGAATCCTAGTCAGACAGCCAAGGTCTTAGATGGTAGTCATTGTCCTTTGAGGGAAAAAAAGGAAACGTTAGTTGAGATGGGCTGGAGTTATTAAAATCAAATCCTATTTCCTAGAAGACAAAACAGGACAAATACACATAAAAGGGGAAAGCTTCTGTCTCCTGTGTTTAAATGCAGCTTCTGTCTCCCGTGTTGACTTTCCCTTGCAATCTCACTGCTGGAATAAACACATGCACAGCGAACAATTGTATTAGCCACTCTGACAACTACCAAATTTGTATCAACATCAAGCTGCTTAGAGAATGATGATTTTAATTGCCTCTTTGATTGCAGGCTTTCAATATATAGTCTTGGCCAACTGACTCAGACTCTTATTAGAGAGAAGAGAAGAGAAGAGAAGTTGGAGTTTAGAGGTGCAACTCAGTGAGAGGTTGTGTCACTGCCTACCCTATAGGTATGTAAAAATCTCTTTTAATTGGTTAACAGGCCTATAATACAATAGCTCCACCCTGGTCTCTAGCATCTTAGGTGATTACTTGTAGGATGATACTAATACACTCCAGAAATGTCTGCCTGAAAGTCTTCAACCCTCTCCTGGAACACTCACAGAAGTAACAAGGTTCATTGGTCCTTTTAAAGAGACAACAGTTTATCACTGTAACTGGAGTGAACAATCCCTTCAGTTCAAACACGGCACTGAACTGGATTATAGTAAAAATAAAACAAGTTTATTAACAAAAAGACATTAATTAAGTGATACTAAATAGAAGGGTTGATGCTAGAATGGGTTAACAAATGAACTTAACATGGCTGACCAGACCCTCTGGTCAGAACCCAGCACAGCGAGCATAAAGTGCAAAGTTTCTTTGTCTCCTCAAGTGTCAGATAAAGATGAAGTCTCTTTCACCCTAACATTCAAAAGGAATTGACTTTGTCATAAAAGTCAAGAAAGCCTTCTGGTGAGTCAATCTCCCATGTCTGATTAGGTTGCAGAAGCCTTGTTCATTCTCTATCTCATGAGTTCAGTCTCAGGATAACTCCTGTTCATTTAGATTGACTGCATTGTTTAATACTAATATATGACTGAGATGAATTCACATTACTTTGTTTATGACAAACCTGTTCATTACTTTTATCTAGGCCAGCCCATCTGGTTTTAAACATGTTCTAGTAACATCACCCAGAGACAATTCATAACTTTACATATGATGTGGTAATATTAATTTTACAATGATATTACTGTCCAGTGTGGTGTTAGTTTTCAAATGATGCCTCACGGAGCATATTCTGCACGAATACCCTTATAGTAGTATGTAGTGTGTGAATATACGGGTGCCTAGGTTCTCAGTGGGGAAGAAAAAAGACATAATAAATGGGATGATGACAAAGTTTCACATCCCAGAGGTGGTTCAGGATTAAACCAAAGCCAGTGGAGGTAGTGATGTCATCTGAGTCCCTCTCTCTGGCCTGGACCCTGGACTGATCAGGATATCTTTTATGATCAGAATGACAGAGACCCAATGGTGTTGGAAGATCTCAGTGTTCCAAGAGATGGTGGTTGCTGGCAGACAACTTCTTCCTCTTCATTCCACCTCCCGAAGTCTTCTCTTTTAAGATCTCCAAAGGGAGAAAGATGAATTCAGTTGGTCTCCCATTGGCATCTTTTACTATCAACAATTATTGGATGTTGATAGGAAACTTTCACTCACAGCTGTAGAGTAAGATCTGTAGGGCCACTTATCAAAACTCCCCTTCCTCAGGATACATTACAAAGTTGAATCTAGCAGCTAGGTGATACTCTCCACCTTTCAGATGCTCTGTTCTGTTTCATCATATGGTACTTAATTGGTTATCTATGCTCATAGACTTTTGTCAGATGCTAGGTAGGTACATCAATAAATGCACATGCTAAGAGCTCGACTTAAATGAAAATATTATGTTAATGTTTTACACACAAATCAAAGTCCCCAAGATAGTAAATGCTATATAAATTATCCCACTTTACCCTCATTTTCAGTCATTAATAACTTTCTAAAGCAGACCATTCAAACTAAAATGTTCATAGGTTGGTCATGGGGTGAATGAGAATTATTACTTTTCTTTAAGTTTATGGGAAAATGATCCAGCCATTTTGGAGTAAAAGCAAAGTGTAATGAGTGAAAAAAAATCTGCTTCATTAAATAAAAAGAATGGTCAGCTAAAATATCTCAGGCTAGCCTGTCTACTGCTGCAAATGCTTTGTTAAATAAGGCTAGACTTAAGCATATGCTTAATGTTAAGTATGTGATTAAGATGCTCTGCTGCAACTGGGCATTAGAGTTCATAAAGGGTAAAAAAAATACTGGACTGTCATATGAACTCCTCTTGTTAGCCAGAGAAAAAGTTAAGACAAACACTTGCTAAGTGCACTTCCTTATATCTCCCTATCAAAGCATCTCAAATTTGAACCCCGTCAGATTTCACTTTATTGGATAAAAAGACTATTTTTACCCTAGAACCATTAAAACAGCAATTTCTGAATAATTTCAACAAAAGAAGCCATTTTCTTTCAAATAATTAAACACACATATATGACAAGCTATGAAATGCCACTTGTGAAACATTAGTAAACTTCATAAAAGGCTTTCTTTCAAACACATAGGCGGACCAAATTAGTGGCTAGAGTTAAAGTGCTTTTTCCTCAATATTCCTGCAAACTTACAGAATCCTGCAAGATCTAAAAGGCTACATTTTCATTTGTAAAATAAGTTAATTGTAGGGGTAAATCTTCAATATTTAATATAGAAAAGGTCATTTTGGCCTAATATTACACATAGTAAAACATAATATTCACCTTTAATTATATTCAGACCTATAAAATATTTGGAGTTCCAAATATATCATTCTTGTTTACTCTATTAGTTATTGGGGTGACTTGGGAAGTAAAGTGCTACAAGATCAGACTAACAGGATCTGAATCTGGTCCTTAATGATTTACATAAGAGTGTATTCAGACAAAAGGAGACCATGCAGACCACCTATGACCAGGCAACTATTATGGCCACTGCTCTGATAATGTATATAAACAATAAGGCTTTATTCTGATCTTTTTTTACACACTATTTGTTTCTGTTTCATGTAACCTGTTAACATGCCAGTGGTGGTTTCTGTACATTTTCCCAAATTTCCCAATGTTTTGGAGGTTTTCACATCTATGGTTTGGATTGGCTTATCACATATATGGATAGGGACCCTTATAAAGTTTCTTTCCAAACCCAAATTTTCCCAAAGAGTAGGAGTATATGGATTCAGGGTGTCAGCTTAGGTAAAATGAAGAGTAAAAGCAAACTCTAAGATATGCTTTTGTAATGAGATATGCTGTTGGAACTTCATGGGTTCCAGAAAACTACTAGACTTGTGAATTATAATGTATCATAAGCATATGAAATATGTACCTAAGAATCAATCTGCACCATATTATAGGTGCTGCCTTTCAAAGATTTGACACAATTTTCTGATTATGCCAGCTTTTTTCTATAATGCCAGCATTACTGTAATGCCAACTTTTTTACTGCAGAGAATATGTAACTAAAATACATAATGCATCTTACTCATGTTCTTTTTTGTTTATTATGATCTTGAGTCAGCAAAGTAACTGGGCTCCAAAATTACCAAAGCACTTAACGTTAACTTATTCCTTAAGCATGTGTTCATGACCCATTACAATCAATGGAATAACTCGTGCTAGAAGTCACACGTTTGCTTAAGCACCTTGTTGAGTCACAGCCTACTAAAACAGTAATAAAAAAAAAGCAAATGAAAAAAGCCTATTAGAGCATTGCCTGTTAGGGTATTGTGTGTACAAATCCATTTACAATGCTTGTTACATTATAGTTCTATGTATTAAGAACCCTACAGAGCAGAAAATTTCTGAAGTAACCAAAAGTGCTAGTTCATGTAGACTTGCAAAAGTATTAGTAAACAACACAATGTCATGTGAAAACCAGAATATGAGAGCAGAGGAAATAACTTGATCCTGCAAAACATTAAGCACCCACTAACTTTACTAATGGGAGTAGTGGTCACTGATCTCTTCCAGGATTTGCTCCTATGAAGCAGTATCCTCAACTCCCAGGAAATTGAGGAGGATGCAAGTATGTTCAGGACCTCTCATGAGGCATTAAATATATTGTATAGCCGACTCCTTTGTGCATGTTTCCAAGGTTTGCAAAATGATGAATGGAGGCTATTTTCAGTCCATGTTTAACTAACTTATTATGCTCTAATACACAGTCACAGAATGTCATCTAGTCCAATACCCTGTGTGGAAACAGAACCAAATAAAACTAGATCACCCCTGACAAATGTTTATTCAACCTACTCTTAAAAACCTCCATTGATAAGAGTTCCACAATCTATTACAGAGCTTAACTTCCCTTATATTGAACAATGTTGTAAATGTAAAGGAAATTAAAATATAAATATATTAAATGCCAAACATGCCCTGATATTGTCTAGAGAATTGAGGTTTGCGTGTCTTGATTTTCTGACCTAATGTCCATCTTACTACTGGGACAAGGAAAAAAGCTTATGAAAACAAGTTTTATATGCTGAAACATGGCAATGGGGGTGCTTTCATGCTGTTACAAAAGCAAAATTGTTTGCTGCCTGAAGAAGAAAACTATGATACTATTGTAAAGATTGCAACTCCATTTTGATCATTCACTAACTAACTACTGGGTTTGATATTATGATTCTAAAAGCGGAAGAAATTTACACAACTACACATGGATAAAATCATGTCAGCGTGTCGACCCCATTTTATCAGTGGAAAGGAGGCAACAGAATGTGCAATATTTTAGTAATGTCAACAAATTATTCTAGAGACAATGTGTTCTATTTTTACAGAAGTGACACAACCTAATGATTTATTAATTTGCAATGTGCAACTACCTGGTCTTTATTTGTTATTACCTCACACTTGTTTAGCAACCCAGTTTCCTGCAGCCTTGACCAGATGCTTTGTATTCTTCCAGCATGCTCAGGATGGTTGGCATAGTTACCACACATGCACTGGTGCTTCAGCATTAAACTGTCATAGACAACACCTTCAGCACAAAGAGAACAAGAAAATATGAGCAAAACTGAAATACAGGTTACAATGTCCTACACATAGTGCTTACATCATGAATATATTTTATTTAATACCCAAATTTACCAAAACCAAACTCCTGAACTTTAACACCCCTTAACTTTGGGTGTATCAAAATATATATCCCATACGTGTATATTAATTAATATGATAGTACCGAAGGTCCCCAGTAATAGACCAGGACCCCATTGTGCTATACCAGCAAAGATCAATAACTGGCCCATGGGCTAGAGGCAGTTCACCAGTATTACCCCCTGGAGGGCCACAACCGCCATTGCCATTACCTGTGATTGCCACTCCTATTGGCCAAGGATCATGATTCTAGTCAATGGGAGTAATTGGAAGGAGTGCAATCCGGGACGCCGCTTCACACAGCTCCCATTGGCTGGGAACAGCAATCCGCAGCCAATGGGAGCTTCAAGCAGCTGTACTGTGAAGGGGCAGGAAAACAAAGCAGTGGCAACCCATCAGAAGCTAAGCCTGGTGAACATGGACTACTTCCCATTTATTGTCCACCCCATGCTGGGTGCTGTACATATGCAGAAAATCTTGTCGCGGGATAGAAGATAAAAGTAGAATCACTGAGAAATAATACTACCAGACCACATAATCTTCGAAGAATTACATTGAAAAGTACCTTATGGACAGTTTTTAATAGGTAGTATAATTCAATTGAATTACTGAATCATTTAGTTCAGTTTAGTCAATTGATATAGTTTGTGGCATGGGAAAGGCATATATTCATTTCAGAGTATGGGGAAGTCATTCACATGATACCTGAAAGTTTGGTTCAACGTACTACAAAAAGTCCCTAAAAACTGGGACAAAATAAGTCCTTATTTTTATTGTTTAAAAATAATAGGGAATAAAATGTAGATTTTAAACATGCTGCATATACAGTTTAAGTGACTGGTACAAATACAGCAGCTAAAGCCAAAACCGTTCTTTCATCAAAGAAGAGAGTTATACCCTGCATGAATTTACAACCAAATTTTGCTGTCAGATCCAAATGCAAGGCTCCCTTTGAATTTGATTTACTCATATATCCAAGGACAGAACAATTTAGTACCAAGCAACTCTCTGTGTCATGTCAATTTTAGATGCTTTTAGGGTATTTTTGTCTTTGGGCTCAATGAAAACCTTTCATTTCAACACACGACTTAAATCCAAGTCTAAGACACTGACAAGTCATTTTTATTTATTTATTTTAACTCTGGTGTTTTCATTTCCCTCAGAAATTACTGAAATAAAAATATTTTCCTAACCACTTTGGATCTTTTTCTTTTGGAAAAACTTTGGATATTTTTCCGCATGCATTTGGATAAGACTGAAATTAACAACTTCTGTAAATTATTACACAATTCAGCAGTTAAAACATCCCTCTTTTGTACTAACATCACTGATTATGCCAACACATTGTATTTGTCTACTACTTCTGAACAGTCAGCCAGTGAAAAAAATATAAAATTAAAGTTCAGATTCAGCAAAACACTTAAACATATCATTAAGCACATGCACAAGTTAATCACAATCACACGCTTATTTTTCTGAATCGGGGCCTGTTTACATTTAAATCAAAGTTAAGGTTGTATTTAAAAGGTGGAGCATTCCAAATTATGGTGTTTCTGATATATAAATGCTTCTACATTACCTAACCTGTGCACTTTAAGCCTGCTCCTGGTACTAGGAGATCTGCTATTCACTTCAAAGGCTACAAGTGTGGGATCAGACTACAAAATGGCAATATGCTAGTAAAGTTTACATATAACATTAGCAAGAAAAATAACTGCCATGCAACATAGTGACGTTTATGTTGTTTGAACATCCTAGATCTTACAAACTTAAAAATGAATTAATGCTAATTTTTCTGCATTGGCTTTCCTAGTTAGTTTTCTTTTAAAGGAAAAAAGAAAAGAGAAAATCTGGAGGTAATCATCTAATATGGCTTAAAAGCTCTACTGGCATTGCCAGTACAGTTTAGAATTTCCTTTCTCTACATTATTTGCATTGCACAGTTTATAAGTTTTCCCGCTTCATTGTCAGGGTTTATAAATTCTCAGAACTAACCAATGAACACTCATGTTGTAGGTGCATAATCACGTGCTATGCATCTCTCTTCTGTGCCTATATAGCATTATCTTTTATGCTCAGTATACAGCTTTAGAATGGCCATTAATTGATTAAATAAAGCACATTTTTTAAACTATCTAAAAGCATATGTGTAGTAAGTTTAGACACCTAAAGATGCAAGTTGACACCTAGTGAGATTTTCAAAAAATTCAAGTTAGGTGCCTAAGTCCCACTGATTTCAGTGGTTTCGCTCACAGTGCCTAAAGTTGATATCTGCAAAGTCTCTGAAGAATATAAAACTTATTCCTCCTTCCACCTGGGATTTGTCCTGATTATGCTAATCAGGACCCCAAGAGGATCTCCAAGAGTAAACCCAATTCTAACCAACAAAAATAAAATCACTCACTTTTAATGAGCTAGCAATTAAAAGGTGCTGTGTAATAGTTACTTTTGGGGGGAAATTATATAGGCATACGTGACTGACAATTTTGAGCATATTTCTTGATGATGCCTACCTAGCAATGTAGATAAACGTGCAAACATTACATTTTAGAGGTGTCCTGTGGCACTTTAAGGCATGACTACACTAAAAAATAATTTCAAAATAACTTATTTTGAAATAATAACTCCTGAAATAACTATTTTGAAATAGCACGTCCACACTAGAGGGAAGCCTCAAAATTCGTCCAAGGCAGGCTTCCTTAATGTGAAGGCCCTACCTCAACTTAGAGCCCCAGGAAGAAATTACTTTGAGGAGTAATTACTTTGAATGACTCTGGGGAGTAGTTATTGCGAAATAGCAGCAGTGGAGCTCCCACACTACTGCTATTTCGAAATAACTATTGAGAAACAAGTGTTATTACTTATGGAAAACTGGAATTATTATTTTGAAATATCCAGACCCTTATTTCAAAATAATGGGCTTGGTAGTGTGGATACTCTGCTTGTTATTTCAAAATAAGGAAAGTTATTTTGAAATAACTCCCTAGTATGAATTAGGGCTTAGAGACTAACATACATACATACATAC
Source organism: Pelodiscus sinensis (assembly GCF_052426305.1). Lineage (NCBI taxonomy): Eukaryota > Metazoa > Chordata > Testudines > Trionychidae > Pelodiscus > Pelodiscus sinensis. Next base: position 204,550,909 of record NC_143053.1, read on the forward strand.
ATATATATATATATATATAAAATCATGAGTTTTTGTGAGCAAAAGCCTCCACTCCAGGTCATCTACAAAAGTGGGTTTTGCCCACGAAAGCTCATGATACAATATATATATATATTTGTTAGTCTCTAAGGGTATGTCTACACTGCAAAGTTATTTCAGGATACCAGAGGTATCACAAAATAGCTACCCCAAGTCTTTTGAACACGTCTGCTATTTCAAAATATAGCTGATGCGCTATTTCACCATCCCTGTAAACCTCATTGTACAAAGAGTAAGGGATAGCTTGAAATAGCACAGTATTTCAAAATTTGATGCTGTGCAAACGTCACCAAATGACGAAATAAGCTATTTTGAAATAGACTTGAAATAAGCTACACAATTTGTGTAGTGCAAATTACGTATCTTATTTCGAGTTTCAGGTGCTGTGTAAACATACCCTAAGTGTCACGGAATTACTCGTTGTTTTTAAAGTTCAGACTAACAGGGTTACCCCTCTGAAACTTCAAAACAAAAATGTGTTTTCTAGGGTATTTGAGTTATTTTCCCCAGATCAAAATTACAGTTGAGCTTAGATGAGGTCAATGGGTCACTACTACAATTTCATAATGGAAACATCCACCCCAAAATTTTAAACAGTTAATATATTCATACAATCAAGTACATACTTTACTTATAAACAGGATTATTTGGTTAAAAAAGAGACTGAAATACATATTTTCATTTACTGAAAGCATCTACATTGATTTAGGATGTGCAAATAATTCAGATGTGTGGCTGCTGGTCACACAACACATGTGTTTGGTACAATACCACAATGCAGCAGCACAGCTCACTTCTAAAAATAGCCTGTAGGATTTCCCCAACAGGATTCAGCCAACAATCTGCCCACCTCCAAAGAAGAGACAACTGTTTTCAATTGCAGGCTGCTGTGGAATATTACTAAAAGACAGTTACTCTGTCTTTCTTGAAAAAAATGCCTCATCCCAGATTTTGATCTCATGTGCCTTTGTGTTAACGCACTGAGGCCAGTAGCATTATTTAGGATTTACACCAACATAACTAAAGTCAGAATCTGGCCCTTGGTGATGGAATGGAATGGTGACCTCACTCAACCACGCAATGACAGATAAGGGACCAAAGAAATCTATCTTTCATTTGAGTCAGAAAATCTGAGTTATTCCTAGTCTGGATTGTATAAATCTCATTCTATTCCAAAATTCCATATCCAGATCAACTTTGTTAATACTGTTTGGGGCAATAGGGGGAAACCTAATACCGTGGCTAACAAATAACTTAATGGCAATGTTTTCTATGAAGAAGCATTGATAAAATAGTATTGAGAACAATAATACCAATATCAAAACCCAAAGGAAGGGATTTTAATAAATTAAACAACATAACAATCTAAAATAAAAAATTCCAGAAGTCTGATATAAAATGGCCAAATAAATATACATCGGACTTAAGGTCTGTTCCCCTCACTTCTCCTCCCCAATTAACTTTAGCTCACAGTTTTGTGCCTAAATACTCCAGGGCTTGCGTGACAATACTCTGAATCCCAGGATTTTGCTCAGTGTTCTCTCCCACAGCTCACAGAACAATGGCAGTTTTATGTCAATCATTCAAAGGTTAAGAAATGCCAAAATTAAGGTTGACTCTGCAAGCCTAGGCTCTTTTTCAAGTATGTATTATCCCAGACTACATCCCTAGTGGCATCACCTTTAACACTTATCTACCACTACCACCACTACTTATAATTACAAAGCCCACTTCACACTATTGGCATTTGCTTTATTGCTGCAACTCATTGCAGATTTATACACATTTCTTCTCAAATATGTCTTTCCAACTCCTGTGAGACTCCTACACCAAGACCGTGTCTATACTACACTCCTCTGTCGGCAGAGGGATGTAAATTAGATGTATCGAAAGTGCAAATGAAGCGGGAATTTAAATATCCCATGCTTCATTTGCATAATGACAGCCACCGCTTTTATTCAAAACAGGGCTTTTAGAAAAAAACCGGCAGTTTAGACAGGGCATTTCTGTCGAAAATGCCCCATCTAAACTGCTGAGTTTTTTTCGAAAATGCCCTGTCTAAATTGCCGGGGTTCCCCCGCCCCCCAAAAAAAGCCCTGTTTCAAAGAAAAGCAGCAGCCGACATTATGCAAATGAAGTGCGGGATATTTAAATCCCCACTTCATTTGCCCTTTCGATACGTCTAATTTACATCCCTCTGCTGACAAAGGAGTGTAGTTTAGACGTAGCCTGAGAAGGAAAAAAATGCTTAATTTCTTATCTTGTTTCTCTGAAGATGTCATCTTGCAGCAATTAAGTTATTCACCCACTTCCCCTTAGTGTTTACAGGTTACCCTTTTCAAGTGTTTTTCTTTTGCAACTTGTTTTTCATTTTTTCTCAGACGCACATTTTTTTTAATCTCATGCTAACCACTCCCAATTGTCATTTCTCTCTGCAAACTTTATTTCCTTCATAGTCAAGTAACTGAAATATTAGAAGGGCAACAAATATCCTCAGCAGGATGCCCTCAAGAATTATAAACTTTAGGAGCTAGAGGAGCTCTGCCAGTCTCATGTTAAGAAGCTAAGACCTAAGAGAAGAACTTAAGAAATAATATTTTAAGAGAAGCAAAATTACAAGTCATTCTCTCTTTCTTCCTACTAGAAAAAGCAAGGCATGATTTATCTCCCGCCTATAGGCACACACTGAAATTTTAGTCCAAGACTTAGGCTACATCTACACTACCACCAGGATCTACGGAGTGGAGATTGATGCACCGGCAATCGATTTAGCAAGTCTGAAGAAGGCCTGCCAAATCGACCATAGATCGCTCTTTAGTCAACCCCTCTACTCTATCCCTGATGAAAGAGTAAGGTAAGTCGATGGGTGAATGTCTCCAATTGACCCCACATGGTGTTGACTCTGCAGTAACGTGTCCCAGTGTACGTTGATTCCAGCTATGTTATTCAACTTACTGCGATACACTCCCATAGGTTAGATTCTCTTTCTTCTGACTAGTTGCAAATGAGGAACGTGTCTTTCTGTTTAAGGCATTTTCTTTTTATCATAGGAGACTTTCCTGACCCTCAATCTTTCTATGCACCATAAATATGCATATGAGCTACTTATTGAATTTCTGGAATAGATGGTGTCAACCCAGGAAAACCTCTCCATCTTTAGCTTTCACAGAAAATCATTAAAAGACTTCAAGCCTGTGGCTGACATCACTGTCTCATGACTGATCACCTCATTTATACTGCCAGAACTTTGTTTTTCATAGTGAAGAACAGCACCCCTGCAGGACTGAGTAACATTCCCACTGGCATCAAATGAAGATGTTGAGAATCATATCCCAGCCTTGCCACTTATTGGTGGTCTCTTTTCAATGCTTTGGTGGTCTCTTTGCAAAAACAACATGGAGAAGAGAGGCAGAGGATGGGAACATTTTAAAAAAATGTAAATGACATAAAGACACCAAAAATGCACCTGTTTCTACATTGCCAGAGCCAGTGAGCGATAATAATTTATGGCTGTGTGAATATTAACCCTGTGATTTATCAGCTGCATTGGTTGACTTAATGCCAATAAAGCAACATAAAACCCAGTAACAATGAGGTTAAAAATGAAGGCATTGCTACAGGAGCTATTCAAGGCATTTAAATCAGTTGAGCTCACATGAACAGCGTATTTACTCTGGATATTAAAAGAGGTCCTTAGGGAGTCCTACCAGTCATGTAGACAGGCTGGATAGGCTGGTCCATTGCTGGATGAGGTAATGTGGAAGCAGCAGGGGAAGACTGGGTCCTGGAAACAGGCCGGTGTTTATCTAATCCTACCATGCCAACTGTAGCCATCTGAGCCTGGTACGTTTGCAACTGCTGGATACGTTGATGTTCCAGGATCTGCTGTTGCCAAGAAAACAGCACAGTAGAAAGAAATGTGAGAAGGGATCAAGTAAGACACTGAGAGAAACATGTCAACAAATTAAGTTCATTAGGTCAGGGCTGTAATAAACAGTGTGAAAAAAAAACCCACCTAAGACCTAGTCAATAAATCCATTCAACAGATGTTTTCACACTGACACGGAGGGGCTGCCACACTGCTGAATGCTATGTGATGGCAGACAACCTTTCAGTACTCACTGATGGGAAGAAACACAGTACTACCCACACAAGGTAAATTTGACTGAAGTCTTTTCTAATAAGTTGATAACATAATATTAAGCAGGATCTGTACTATTATAAGTCTATGCGAAGGAGAAGAAAATCTTCCTACACCACCTCATCCGAAGAGAACGTCTTGAGCACTTACACTTAATTTGTGAATCCAGCAGGCCAAATTTTACAAAGGCCTTAATCTAATTTTCATCAAGCTGGTCAGAAAATGAGAAACATTTTAACAAAAAAAATGTGAAAAATTTACAAATATAGGAATTGAGTTATTGGATCAGACATAAAGTCTATCCAGTTCAGGAATCTGTTGCTCACAGTACGAGACATCAGAGGAAAGTGCAAGTATCACAGAATAGGCAGTTGTGGGAAGGTAGATTTATTATCCCCTTTTTGTTTTTCAAAAAATGTGGAAACTCAAAATTTATCAATGTATTCTTGGGTGAAATTGTAGCCTTACAGAGGTCAATGTGAGTTTTGTCATTGACTTCCGTACAGGCAGAATTTCATCCCTAGTCTGAAATTTGTATGCACAGTTTTAGGCCCACAACTGATTGCTGGTACAAAACTGAGATCTTTACAAAAATATTCAACCACATACATCACTGGAATATAGATCTCCATTTTTGGGATTTAAGCTGCATGTTTCTTTACCAGGCACTTACGTTTACTGGTTTTCTTTAGAACTAAGCAAGATACAATCAATGCACTGGCTCATTTAGTGCTGATGTAGACCCGAGTGCAATAGAAAGTTCAGTTTGCCAAAGGCATAGACTTCCATAGAAGGTATTTTTCAGTGCACAAAGAGGGGAAGCCGAGTTCAGTTTGTCCACAAAAGCAGGCAGGAGTGCACTATTTTCCCTAGCTGGCTACAGAATGAATCTAAGATTATTATGAAATGTAAGTAGTAGCCCTGTGGGAGAGGCAATTAAAGTTTTTCCAAAGGACAGACGCTCAAAGAGGAGTATACAACAAGAGATTACATGGGAGATTACAGTTAAAAGACATGAAAGCTCCTTCACCCACATTAATACCCAGAGTCTGTACTTCAGCTAAATGATGTTGGGTATAGAGAAGATAATCTACCTAGTTGTAGGCCAGAAAAAGACTCGATACAGAAAGAAAATGAAAATAAATAAAAATAGCTATTACAGAAAGTTATTTGGTTTTAGGTAATAAATTATTTCCTTCCTTCCTATGTTATAAATTCACGGAATTATTTGGCAATATCTCAAGAAATCACTGTACCCAATTCCTTTATGAACATATCACAGGAATTGCCCTATCCAAACTTTTTATGTTGTTTTAGCACACCTGCTGAAGTTGCAGAATGTTAGTGAAGATATGTGTTGTTCTCCAGCTTGAATGTGTCTTTTGTAGCTATAGCTGTGTGAAATGTCATTGAAGGGAAGGAAGAGTTGTTCACTAGCAGTGTAAAGAGGAAACATTCTGCTTGTAGAGAATGGAAACAGATAGAACTGCTCCATGACAGTGGGCTCAGGACAGACATTTGCACACTTCTATCTCCACATTCTCTCCAGAGCTGGTCTTTAGATCCTTCCATCTGTTTTTGCAAGTTGTCTTCTGATGTGAAGATGGTTTGCCATATGTGTGCCCAGTCTTTTCATGAGACAGAGTTATAGAAATCTAATATTTGGAGCCTGTATTGTCAGATTAATTGTTCAGGTCTGAAATCTGAAAGAGATGATCTAAGTGAGTTTATCATGCTCCCATATAGCTATGGTTTCCTGGGAAAAAGCAGGAGCAAAATCTGAAATACCGATTATGTGACAGGGACATTGCGCATCCAATTTATTTTATGTGCTTTTAAATCATTACAGTGCTTTTGACCTCATTGCACTCTATACAGTAAAACTCCAATTGTCCGGCATCCAGTGGTCCGGCACTCCCGATAGTCCGGCACCAACTGGAACCCGGAAGTGCTCCGGCCAGCCAGACAATTGGAGCTGCTCCATGCCGCTTCCCCAAGTCCGCTGCTGCCGCTGCTGAAACTCACCAGCCGCAGACTTGGGGAAGCGGCGCGGAGCAGAGCAGCTGGGGTGCTGCTGGGTTGGTCCCGCAGCGCCGCCCGTCACTCCCTTGCTTGGCGCCCGGCAGCACCCCAGCTGCTCTGCTCCGCACTGCTTCCCCAAGTCTGCCGCTGCTGAAACTGACGAGCAGCAGACTTGGGGAAGCCGTGGGGCAGAGTAGCTGGAGTGCTGCCGGGTTGGTCCCTCAGCGCAACTCAGGTTGGCCCCACGGCTACCGGGTTGGGGTGCTGCCGGGTTGGCCCCACGCTGCACCGTTCCCCCCTCCCCCAGACCCGTCACAGCCCCCCTGCCAGAGTACCTCCTGATACTCCGGCATATCCGATAATCTGGCACCCCCTGGGTCCCAAAGTGCCGGATTATCGGAAGTCTGCTGTAGTTGTGTTTTGATCTACATGGTATATATAAAAAGCACTGTCTTTAGTTATAGCCTGGGGGACTGATTTTTCTATGTGCCTTAAGCTGAATGTACTATATCTAAGAAACTGTCTATGAGGTATTTTAGTAAGGGTTACTGGTAAAATTTGCTGAAGACTGAAAGAGGAACTAATTCCTGGGTTTCTTACCCTATTAAAAGTCTGTCACCACATAAACCTATATCTATCTAGAAATTGCAAGCCTATGTAGCATAATCAGTTCAGAAAAGGAAGCGGAAACATGGTAGGATATTCCTTTAATAGCCACTGATCTACTGCTGAGTTAATATTTGAACAAAATGTGCCTATCTTCCAACATTTGTTAAAATAACTTCTAGTAATTTGTAATAATGAGGATTCATTTTGGAGTGGATTATTCTTTCACGATATCACAAAGCCCCTTTTATTTTATGAATCAAGATTTTAGATACCATCTGGTTGTCCTTGTGTTGCTTCTGTTTTAGGTTAGACTAGTTTTGAGACAGAGATTTAGACTGAATTCTAGAATTAGATTAAAGACCACAGCTATTGCAGTGCTTTCAGAAAATTCCCCCCACCCTATATATTTAGGACCTGTGTCTGTGAGTAATGCTGTATCACACTAGTTAGGGGGTTAATTAACACCCTTATCTGGTTTCCCACTAAGTGCACCTAGATGTGGAAGGACAAGGCTTAACTCAATACTATGAATTCATCCTTGGATTCCCTGTGCTGTAGCACTGCAAACACATACGTCCTGCAATAGGACAAGAGTGCTGCATGCACATCTGATGTTAGTGATTTGTGTGAATATCTGGGACATTTCTTAGGTTATCTGAGTCTTGTTCTCCCTGCATGAAGTTTGTTTGTTCCAGGTGCATGAGATTAATTCATTACAGGAGTTAGGCAATTAGACCTGATCCAACAACTATCCAAGGTGGTGAAACAATATCAATTAACTTCTCTTGACATTGTATCTGGCCCTTAGTAATTATTCTGATGAAGATTTTCAAATCAGTAGCTAAAAGGGAGATGGGTCTTTTGGAGGTATGTAAGTTAAATTATTGTTGTTCTCAGTAATTCTTGCTTGTAGAAAATTAATCTGTTTCCATTTTATGTGAGTGCTTACTATAGAGGTTTATGTATTTTTTTCTTAGGAAGGTTATATGGAAATTATATTCATATCCATCAACCTAATACTTTGGTGTAGGCTATGAAATCTGAGACATATTTTCTTTGTTTCCAATGTGTCTGAGAACTGCTACCTGATGTTCAGCAAGATTAGTAAATTTAATTGTTCAGCAGTTATAATTTTCAAGATGAGATCAGAGGTTCCTTCTTTTCACTGCAAAGCTGCTACAAGATTTAGAACTACCTGCAGTAATTTCTGCTCTGTTGATAATTTTGTTGTGCATAGTTGAAAAAAAGTGCATTTCTCTTCTGGAAGATTGTTGTTTCCTTATCTAGAACCCTACCAACCTGCTTGCCCTTTTCCTAGTTATGCAGTTTCTATACTGTTTTATCTGTTCAGTTTAACACCATCCTTTCTAGAGATTTGAATATGCCCGCTATGATTAGAAATAGGACAACAAGCTCACATTTTTTCCATTTTTGTATAAATTAGTAATTATTTTACTATGAAAACTGCTTTTCAGGTTTTGCTCAGTATTATCTCTTCATTGGTATTGATTTTTAGGGAAACCTTTTTTATTTCTGTCCCTATGAAATGTTCAATATTTGCATTCCCTAGGACTGAAACCAGTGTTCATAAATTGCCATGCAGGCAAAAAAACAGGTTGCTGATTTATGCCCATCTTCATAACTATCTACAGCACCGTCTACTGATTTGCTTCTAACACATTGGTTTTCAACCTTTTTATCATTTGCAGACCCCCTAAACATTTTCAAATGGAGGCAAGGCCTCCTTTGGAAATCTTACAGTCTGCAGCCCCCCGGAACAAACGCTGCAAACCACGGCTCTAACCCATAGGCCTCACAGCTGTCACCTGCGTAAATGCTCATTAATACCTTAACCCTTTATACAAGGTGAGGGCACCTGTACTGCCAATCCGGCAAGTTCAAACGGATAAGAACGTCATAATCTTTGGTTAGGTTTAAAGACACTGAGGGGCAGGTAGGGCGGGATTTCTGGCTGCTCTTTTTTAACTCAACGAGCACTGCCCCCTCCTTGGGCCGGTGCAGTTCCAGAAACCACCTGGACCTTCACAGATGTAAATACACGTGCCCGAGCCGAGGTTGGATCCGCCCCCCCTGTGGCTTCTGAGGGCTGCTGATCCTACCTGCCCCTACCTCCTGCAGGCTATTCCTGATCTCTGCGCAGCGCCCTCTCCGCCCCGCTTCTAGCTGCCTCCCCGGGGTCCGGCCCTGCTAGGAGACCCCCCTCAGGCCGTGCCCAGGCTTTGCACAGACAGCGCGTGAAGCCCCGGCCTCTGCCGCCCACCACGGTACGCTGCCAAGGGCAGCATCTAGCGGCAGAAGGCGGGGCTGCAGCGCCCGGAGACTCAGCTCACCGCGTTCCGCCAGGACCGTGGCGCTCGCGTGACTTCGGAGGCGGCGCGGCGGTGTCCACGCAGCCAGCGAGTGAGCGGGCTGGGCTCCCGCGCGCAGCGTGGGGCCAGCCCGGGGAGCCAAGCCGTGTCTGACCAGTGCGTGGCGGGAGAGGCCGGAGCAAGGGGTACGCCCTGGGGAGCCGGGCCGATCCCTGCTGCCCGGATGGGCGCTCTCCAGCCAGCCTGTCTAGTAGGTAGCCCCGCCAGCTCTAGGCGGAGAGGGGTGCACGTGTGCTTAGTAAGGACAAGAGACCTTTCCTCTCCAGGTTCGCTGAACACAAGAAATCCAGGGCCCAAGTTTCCCAGGCCGTGATGGGTGACTAGATGAATCTGTTTTGCCACTTTTTTTTCCTGCCCTTGATTCAGACTCAGAGTGAGGAGAGCAGGAACCTTGTCCTCTCCATCGCCTCCGTGAGATTTTGTTCTTGCCTAACGCGTTTCCTGGAAGTAGGAATGGAACAAATGCAGATTTCTCAGCTGATTTAAGCAGGAGTTGTTGAGTCCGGGAGGCAGTGTTGCTTGCTGTATAGAGCACTAGTCTGGGACTCAGAAGACATTCTCAGTTATGCAAGACTTGCCGTGAGACTGCCATGGCTTCACTGCCCTGTGACTTGGTTTCCCTACCCATAAAATGGTGAGAATGAGACTTTGCAAACTGATTTTCAGATTTATTTGATGAAAAGCACTATGCAAGAGACAGGAAATATTACTTTCTCTTATATAGTCCTCTTTGTGGAGGCATTATGGACCTTCCGAAACGTTGAACAAATATCAGAAGTTTGGAATCAAGTTCCAACCCTGGATTTGGATTCAGACTTCACAGCTGAAATTCTAGATGCAGACATTCCGGAATAAGAATGTTTATTTATAAAAAACCCGATTTGCTCTTAAGAAACTTTGCAAAAATCAGGTTTGTGCACATAAATAAGCACATATTTCCATAAGTAAGAGTGAACAAATGTTCTAAACGCAACTGACTTGTCAATGCAAAACTACATATTCACCAGTGGAAACCTGTCAAGAGTCTATAATAATGTAGACCTTTTTAAGCTGTCCTATCATTTGAAAAATCATATGTAAAACTGCAAAATCCTAGCAATGCTATTGTAAACAAAACCAAGTACAAAACTGCAAATTTCCACCATTTTAAAGAAAACCTCAGAAAATAATCATTTAAAATAAATATAGTAACCCAAGCATCATTTTAAAATAAGTAACACATACATAAAAAGGAGAGAATAGAATTGGGGTCCTAACCTGACAAATGTGAAGAAAAGCTTCAGAGAGGGAGCCGAGTTAGTCTGTAACTGAAAAAACTGAAAAAACAACAAATAGTCTTGCAGCACTTTAGAGAATGTGAAGAAACAGGACTACAGTGTGTGGGAGGAATGAAGAACGGGACTTGCTGATACCATAACCCACAGCTAAGCAACTCCTGGTGGAAACGCAGGGAACAGGAGTGTGACCCTAACTGGGTGGAAAAAGGAGGCAGCAGGAAGGAGTGGGGCTAAGACAGACACTATAATGAAGGCAGGCAGGAATGTAGAGAAAAACCACAGTGGGAACTAGTGTGTAGGCATGACAAACAGATACAGTAGTAAGGAGGCTCCAAAGCCATATGGGTCCTGTTTGTGCTTCTTGCTCTGTGTAAGACCTGACTTTTACACAGGTCTAGCGGCAAATATTTGACTTCTGTCATCTTTACCAGAATATAGGCAGTCCACGGGTTACGTACAAGATAGGGACTGTAGATTTGTTCTTAAGTTGAATCTGTATGTAAGTCGAAACTGGCGTCCAGATTCAGCCGCTGCTGAAACTGACCGCCAGTTCTTTCTTACATACAGAATCAACTTAAGAACCCCAGGCGTCCCCCAGTCAGCTGCTGCTGAAACTGATCAGCAGCTGATTCCAGGAAGCCCGGGGCAGAGCAACTCTGCCTCGGGCTTCCTGTAGTCAGCGCTGGTCAGTTTCAGCAGAAGCTGACTTGGGGACGCCTGGGGCAGAGCAGCTGGGGTGCTGCTGGGTTGCTGCAGTAGCGCCGCTCCTCGGCGCTACTGGACCAACCCAGCAGCACCCCATCTGCTCTGCCCCAGGCGTCCTGATTCAGCCGCTGCTGAAACTGACCAGCAGCGGCTGAATCAGGACACCTGTGGCAGAGCAGTTGGGGTGCTGCCGGGTTGGTCCAGTAGCACCCAGAGCGGCGCTGCGGGACCAACCGGCAGCGCCCCAGCTGCTCTGCCACAGGCATCTGGAGAAAAGCCTAGTCTGCTGGGGGGGGGGGCGTACTAGCTGCGCCCCCCCCACCGCACCCCAGCAGACCAGGAAGACGCGGGCGGCGGACCGAGACGCACCGCGGTCCCACCACCTGGGTCCTCCGCCGCTTTGCTCCCAGTCTCCCTGGTCTGCCAGGGAGACGGGGAGCAAAGTCTCTGAGGACGCCAGCAGCGGGACAGCCGCGGGGTGTCTGGGCTGTCCCGCTGCCAGCTTCCCCGAGGCTTTGCAAAGCTGTGGGGGGGCTCGGGCAGCGAGGCTGCCCAGGCGCGCCTGGGCTGCTCCGCTGCCGGCTTCCCCAAGGCTTTCCAAAGCCGCGGGGGGGCTCGGGCAGCGAGGCTTTGCCCGAGCCCCCCCGCGGCTTTGCAAAGCCTCGGGGAAGCCGGCAGCGGAGCAGCCCAGACGCGCCTGGGCTGCCTCGCTGCCCGATTCCCCCCGCGGCTTTGCAAAGCCTCGGGGAAGCCGGCAGCGGAGCAGCCCAGGCGCGCCTGGGCTGCCTCGCTGCCCGAGCCCCTCCGCAGCTTTGCTCCGCGTCTTCCTGGTCTGCAGCCCTGGAGTACACGGGCGGCAGGACCGCGAGGTCCCGCAGTCCATGTCCTCCGGGGGAGCCACGTTTGTAACTGCGGATCCGACATAAGTCGGATCCGCGTAAGTCGGGGACTGTCTGTACCAGCTTTACAGAAACATAACACCCCATGCGTTCTGATAAATATGGTACTTCATCTAAGGTTGGATTCCCAACTGAACTTTCTCATAACTATTTTGATGTTCTGGAGGTAAAACAAAAAAAACTACCAGGATGGAAATCTCAGGAATTAATTTTTTTAAAAGATTATGTGCCTTCTCAGACTATATAGCACAAGGATCTCCTTCAGTATTTTGATGTTTTCCATATCACAAACAAGACATGCAGAGATGCACAAAAGTGAACAATATTAGAAAATAGTATATCCCAATATTATATATTCAATGTGAATTAGAGGAAAATACATATTTAAGATGCCTACACAAGGCTGTACATTCACTAACACATAACTCCAGCATCATTGAAAAATTCAGATAAGAATTTGGCCAGCTAGCCATCTACAAAAGCCTCTCCCCCGCCCCATATATTGTAGTTATAGGAAGTTTAATCTCAACACTCTCCAAAAACCCTGTCATACCAGTATAGTGGGGTATTTTATCTGAATCACTCATCCCTGATCTTAAGCATAAAATCTTTTCATTTTTGTTTCTGCTCAGTTAATATGTTTTAGTAATTGTCACAATTTATTTTCAAATTAAATATTGGCCTTCATTCTGTGCAGGAAGGATAGTGTATGTACTAAATTCAGCAATAGGCAATGTACTCAGATAAATTGCTTGAAAGATTTCCTGTGGTATAAACGGGAGAAGTCTCAGGCCTCATGAATTAAGGAAATACTGGGAATTCTTTGTTGTTCAGCATACCAACATCCATATGAACACACATAGCTGCCTTACGGCCCCCTAGCAAAGATTCTTCTCTGTCCTGTGCACAAGGCTGCTGTGCCAGAACTGCACCTCCTCTGTAGGAGCCCTCAGTTCAGAGTGCATTCTGGAGAGATCTGAAAAGTGTGGTCAACATATTTTTACAGCTCAACTATCCTGTGCCCCTGCAATGGGCCATATAGGCCACTGAAGCAGGAGCAGAAACTCAGACAGCCTGCAAACGCAAACAATAAAGACCTGTCCTTTCCTTTTTTAAAAAAAAACCATGGTATTTTAACCTTAGAAATATCAGAGATGTCAATTCTGGTCTTATCTTTTTTTTGCTGGAGGACTTTTTGTGCGTTTCAGAGATGCATATTATTAATTCTCATATCCTACTTATAGTAGGATTTGTATCTTTGACAGTCTTCCTTTCTCTCAAATATCAGTCATGGAGTTTAACAGGTGTTAAAACACACACACACACTCTCTCGCTCTCTTCCTTCCCTCCCCCCACACTCCTTAAGGGAGAATTTTAAACAGGCTATTTAAAAGTTTTCTAGGACAAAAGCCCTAATTTTTTCCTAATATAAATAAAAAACATATGGGTGGAAGACCCTTAAGAAAATAAAACTAAAAGTTTTCCATGCCTTCTCTACACATTATGAATCAAGAAAGAACACCAATTTTTCTCTCTTGCAAATATCAGCTGATGAGTGGTGTGGATGTTTAACTGAAGTTAGAAAAAAATTGTACTGGAAACTTTAGTCTCCCCAAGATGATTGCTACAGACCAGGATTGTCTGTTACACATGGAGTCTTCAGGCTTCACTATATTTGATAAGAGAAAATAAAGCACTCCCAAACGGGGTTAATTGATCTAGGGAGCATGAATTTATACTTGCTGATCTATGAAGAACTAAAGGATAAAAAAATTGGAAAATAGAATTAGTACTGTGTTAGCATATACTAAATGACAGACTATGAAAGAAAGTTTAGTCTTTAATTTCTTGACTCTCCAACTGATTTGGGACCAAAGCAGGCGGAGTACATTTCAGACATGAACACGTTAGTTATTATGCTGCATGGTAATAACAGGTGAACTTGTGTGAACTTTGAACTCACTCAAACAAAATGTTGGACTCTATTAAATATTAGTAGATGCATAGTAGAGATAGGGCCACCAAAGGGAGAGAGGGAGAAAAAGGGACAACTGCACCAGGGCCCAATGATTTAAAAGAACCTGGGGCATGGGCTGCTGCTGCTGTTACCTTGGCAGCAACTGGACCCCGGGCCCTTTAAATTGCCACTGGAGCCCTCAGTCGTGTACGCCTTGGCGGCACTGAAGGGCTGGCTAGGGAAGACTAGACCCTGCTCCTCTTCCACCCAAGGCCCTGCTTCTTCTTCTAACCACTGCAAACGTTAAAACAAGCCCCCAAATAATGAGATTAGCTTAAAAACCAAAAAGATGTTTTGAATTTAATATATTTGAGATTCTTTTCATTCACCTTCTGTTTTTTAAACCTGTAGGGTGCCTTTGGGTCACATTTTCAGACTTTTCTCCATCACCACGGGACAAGAAACTTACTTTTTATGTAAATGAAAGCTGAATTTCTCACATAATCATACATCTAAAAATGGTGGGATGTTAGTAAATCCTCACAAGACTTTGAATAAAATCACAAGAATTGGTAACCATGAGAGAAATTGAAAATGAACAAACTAGAGAAAAAGGAACAGAGTATTTTTTTAAACATGTGAGCACATCAAATTAGCTGTGTTTTGAGGCGAGGGGGGGATAAGGAATATTTTACCACTGAATATCCAGTATTTTTTCAATATAATTACTCCCTAAAATATAGATTTAAATTACAGAAAAAGAGATGTATGGATTTGAACTAGATTCAGAAACCCAAAGTTAGAGAAGATTTTTAAAGCTTGCATGGCATTTTCATCCCAATTACACTGCTTTCAGCAAAGGGGGGAAATGGAATTCTCCAGGTATTCTGACCTACATTTTTAAATGTGTCTTTTAAAAGGGACTGATTTTTTTTATCAAATCACTAGTTACTTCTGAAAACATAGCACTTCATATTGCATGAAACTAAGGTGCTTTTGTTACCTTAGAGAAGGCAATGCTGCTCAGTGAAGAAAGCCCCCTAACTCTACTGGCTACTAAAATTAAGAGTCACAAATCATAATATATCATTATGGGCTAACCTGTATTATATATGCTGGTGTAAATCTAGATTAACTTTGTTGAAGCTAGAAATATAGATTAACTCTTTTTAAACTAGAGTTACTCTGGATTTACATTGAGATGAGGAAGTGCAGAATTTGGCCTTTACCAACTACTCTTCAAAAAAAATCCCACAAAAGAAAAAAAGTACTGTATTTCTAAAGCCCAAAGTTAGAGGAAAATGTGACGGAAAACTTTGCCATGATTCAAAAACCACAATTTTAACTGAATATAGAAAAAGTGAAAAGAGCTTTAAAAACCAGTGAAAGCAAAATGTTAATTCTAATTGTTCTATTTAGTTGTCCTTGATTTGTGACAGGCTTGTTACTATGCAGATTTCCTACCTGCCACCTTCCATGGGGGTATTTACCAAGTGAAGTTATACAGACTATTTCCCCTTGCATCTCACATCTTTATTCCTAATTATGTTGGCCCTGTGTTCACTCAGGATAATTTTACAGTTGTCCCCAAATGTTCTTAATTTGGGACCAGTGACAAACTAAATCTATGCAGACATTTTTTTAAAAAATCATAAAACAGTAAATCCTGAGATGCTGTAAAACATTGTTGTGGTTGCTTATTCTTGCCACAAAATGTTTACCATTGTTCCATTACATTGCTTTACTCCATTTTGAATTTTTTGTTTTGTCTTTAGCATTTAGCTGTTCAAGGGTTTCATCTGGACTATGTTTCGTAATAAAAGTGTACCTGTTTAACTATTGCATGCTGCAGTCCATTGGCTGAAACCATGGATTTAAGCAGCGATGGCTGTACAGGGCATTATTGTATTTTATGGTATTTGTGTTGCACTCTGATGTTTTGCCTAGAGCTGGTTTTATTGGTATAAGCAGACCCCACTGGCTAATGTTTCACAGTGATCTGAAAACTACCTATTGCTGAGTGTCTTGAGAAGCCACCATATCCATATCTAAAGTCTTCAGTGGTGTGGCAGATAACCAGGAAGGCTGAAGAATCACTGTGGCTAGTGTAATGGGATCAGGGAACTCATACCAGGAATCAATAGGACAAGGACTAATGGTGTTTAGGATTCCAAAACCAGACTTTTACCTGTGATTGCAGTCACTGGGCACTTGCTTACAAAAATTCAGAGAACATAAAAGGATCCACCTGATTGTCACAGCACACTTGTTACCAATGACTGACAGGCACATACAGATTGAATCGATTCTGCCTCAAGTTAGAATGTGATTATTCAGAAATGCATGATCTCTGTGTATGTCTACACTACAGCTTTATTTTGAAATAGCTTATTTCAAAATAACGCATCTACACATAAAATGCATTTTGAAATAGCATTTTGCTGTTTCGAAATAGCACATCCACACTGAGTGGACTCTGAATCGCATTTAAGGCTGGCCGGAACCAGTTCCGGCAAGGCACCAGGTCAGGACTTACTGTGTGGGGCTGCTGCCTGAGGCTAACTGGGGTCTGTGCTTGAAGGACCCCTCGTCCTCAGGACAGCCAGTTCTCAGGTTTCCCTGTTTGCTTGCCTACCTCAATGAGAAACAGCAAAGCATATTTGTCTTGGTGTGCTCTGGTTGCCCTCACTCGGGACACCACAGCACTTTGCAACATGGAGCCAGAGCTGCCCCTGGACACGCTGGTGCTTCTCTTGGACGTGTTGCTGGGAGCCTGGTTGCACTTTTTGCAGGCTGCCATCCGGGAGGTCCATCGGGGGGCTGTCAGTATCCAGGAGGCCCTGCAAGAGAGCTTCTACCCTGAGAAGCACTAACAGTCTCCCTGGTCTGCCCCACTGGGGGCTTGTGCCTCATTCCTCCCTCACGTCCTTCCACTTACCCCTTCCTAATCCCCTTGCTGGTGTAAAATTAAATACACATATTTTCATGAATACAAACTCTCTTTATTTAACAAAACGTGGTGGGGAGGGGGAATGAAACTCTGGTGACACTGGGGAAAGGAGGCGGGAGAAGGGAGAGAGAGGGTGGGAGAGGGGAGGGGGAAACCTGGAAGGAGGGAGCTGGAAGGGGAAGAAGGGGGAGGGGAAGCTCAGTGTTGGGGGTCTCACCGGGCCAACTGTCTCCCAGCACTGTGAGTGTGGGGGCCTCGGCATCCCCGATGGAATAGGGAGGGGATGGAGGATGGAGAGGAAGTGGAGGGACAAGCGAGAGGGGGAGAAGGAGTGGTAGGAAGAGCAGTAGCTGGGGAGGCAGCTGGCACTGGAGCAGCAGGAGGCAGCATGCTCTGCACCAGGGTCTGCAGGTGCTGG
Source organism: Pelodiscus sinensis (assembly GCF_052426305.1). NCBI lineage: Eukaryota > Metazoa > Chordata > Testudines > Trionychidae > Pelodiscus > Pelodiscus sinensis. Next base: position 204,568,316 of record NC_143053.1, read on the forward strand.
CAGATGACACAGCCCTGGGCAAGCATCTCCTACCGGAGCTGCAGGTCTTCTTGCATCCAGTGCTGGAGGGTGCGGTGCAGGGTTTGCAGTGCCCCCAAGTGCTACTGCTGGTACCCCTCCACTGCACGGGTGGTCCTGCGGAGCCTTTGGGTGCGGGAGCATGTCCCAGGCATCGTGGTGTGCCCTGCACACGCAGCTGGTGCAGCTGTGGAGAAACAAGAGAAGTGGTCAGTTCTCCCTGGGGACACAGTGGGTGAAGCCCAGCCCCCCTCTGCAAGGCAAGGATGACCGTGCCCTGCACCGTCAGAGCCAATGTGCTTGCACAGAGGCCATGTTCAGAATGTCCTGCTATTCCTGGGAGTGTGTGGGAGGGGAGGGGAAGATGTCCCTTGCCTCTGTGTAGAGTGGCCTTGTGGAGGGAGGGCATCCAGCTGTGTCCCACCTCGGAGTTAGGAGAATGTCATGTCTATTCACGCATGCGTGTGTCTAACAGGGTAAGGTCCCTGTGTGGCAGCCAGCTGGGGCCACATGCCCACGGGTTGCCTGGCACATGATCGCACATGCACAGGTTGCTGCGTGATCCGTGGACAGCAAGGCCCACATGTGCAGTCCCTGGTTTCTGTCTCCCCCCCTCGCCTCCCCACATAAGGGGACACTGATAGCACTCACCTGTTGTTGCGTCTCTGGCATTGGATGACACTGGTGACAGGCCCGCTGTGGTGGCTTGGGAGACCTGGCTACTCAGCACCCTCCATCTGGTCTGCTGCAGCTCCTGGCTCTCCTCCTCCTCCTCAATGCCCTGGTCAGGGCCCTCTGCTGCAGGGTTGACGATCACCTGGGGGGCATGGCTCGTACCGCCTCTCAGGATGCAGTCCAGGGCATCAAAATAGGGGCAGGTGTCTGGGTCAGCCCCTGGTTGGGAGTTGTCCCCCCCACCCTCCCGCCACAGCCCTGGCATATGCCTGCCGCAGCTCCTTGATTTTAATCCGCACCTACTCCTGGGTGCAAACTGCTGCGTTCCTCCATCTAGTGCAGAGATCATGGACATTGGAGGATTCCCCCCAAACCTCAATGTGGTCCATGATCTCCGCACTAGACCACGCAGGCGCCTGCCTTTTGCAGCCCCTGGCAGGCTCCTGGGAGCTGGGGGATTGCTCCTGGGGAGCGGTGGAGGGCTGGCTGCCAGTGGCTTGCTGGCTCATGTTTTGGGGCTACTGGGTCAGGGGTAGGAAAGACTGCCCCTTTAAGAGCTCCAGGTGGTGGGAGGGGAAGATAGAGGAGTGCTCTTGGTTGTGGCCAGAGTAGCCAACAGGGCACCCTGGGAAGGGCTGGAGGCCTCCTATTTCGAAATAAGTGTCTACACAGTGCTACAATTTTGTGTCTACAATTTTGAAATTGGCGTTATTCCTCATGGAATGAGGTTTACCAATTTCGAAATAAGCGCTCGGCTATTTCAATTTAATTTTGAAATAGCGGTTTGGCTGTGTAGACGCTAGGAAAGTTATTTTGAAATAACAGCTGTTATTTTGAAATAACTTTTGATGTGTAGACATACCCTATCTGTACAGGTTTGGAATCCAATATAGTGCGCATTCACTGCAACATACTGTTTGCTGGGGAATTCAAACATTCTGCAACTGACCATGCATCTCTGCACTGTCTGAAGGTCATGAGGACGCCAATCCTAAGATCACATACCATGGTAGCTGGCTCTTCATTTTTTGTTTTGCCTTATCTGTTTTCTGTAGTCTTGGGAAGCTAATGCCAATGTCATTGGGATAATGGCCCTTAGAAAGTTATCACCTGTCAGATGGTTGTGTGTGTAGATAGTACACGGCCCACTGGGAAGCTATAGGAGTAGACAAGGAGGCCTCTGGGACCAAAACCAGGCTGTAGGAGATAACTGGGCACAGTTGAGGCCTCCTTCCCTCTCATTATGGAAAGGAATAAGGAACCAGTGGGTGCCAGGATGCAGATAAGGAGAGAAGCAGGTGGATCTTGTTCTTAATAAAAGGAGTTGACGTGCTGAAAAGAAATGTGGTAGAGTGATATGGTATCATGTGAATGGTTAAAAGCCCTGGGGCTTCTTTGTAGTGCAGAGAAGGATTCAGCTCTGAGTCCAGTTTTGTTTGTTTTGTGTTTAGAGTGAGTCTGCTGAGAATTAAATAGATATTTAAAATATCTATTGGCTGAGGCAGCCCAGTGAACAGAAACTCACTGGGTACTCCTAAGACCTGGGTTCTGTTTGCAGCTGTTAGCAGCTGTTTGACCCTGATCGTGTCACTTAACTTCTCTTTGCCTTTGTTTCCACTTCATCTATGCTGTCAATTTAGCTTGTAAATTTAAAATAAGCAGTGTATTTTACTGTGCAATTATTCAGCATATAACAGGGCTCCTGACCTTACTTGAGGTCTTTATATGCTACTGTAATACAAATAATAAAATAATGAATTTTTTTATTGTACATTTATCACAATTTTTTTCCAACACAAATCTTGGACCTTTCATAAGAATTAGCTAGGGTTATTGTTCTATGTCTTGAAAGAGTTAAAAAAAACCCAAAGAGAGGGAACTGAGAAGCCAGGGCAGTGGTGGAAGAGAAGTCAGATTGTTACAGTCCTACCCATCGTAAGCAAACATTCATAAATAACGTAAATCCCATTGCTGAGAATCTGCATCCAACCACTGTCTGTTCCATGTGGCTTAGAAATCATTCTTTAACCCAAGGTTGATGTGCCCGGCTCCCTGAAACAGATTTATTTATTGTTTGGTTTGCAACTATTTGTGTGAAACATTTGGTTTCCTGAATACAGACATCATTCAAGGGCTTTTCTTTTTTTAAATCTGACTCGTCCCTTCTGTAACCATCTACCTGAAAAGTCAGTGCTCGTTTTAAATAAATGTCACTGCAGACCCATGCAGCTATTTTTGGCCTCCATGTGCTATAAGAAGTGCCCCTCAGCCTCAAATCAAACTGTGCTACAAAAATCTTCAGACAGATGTGGAAGAGCCTTGTTCATTGCAACATGATGCTTTCTGAATCTGAGGCTAGTTTTTTCAAAGCCCCTGTTCTGATACAGCATGCCTATGACATAGTAAAGACCCAGTTTATTTGAAGTCTGCTCAAAAGAGATGGTAATTAAACTACCACAAACATAATGACACTGTGACAATTAATAGTCAAACAGAATCAGCTGAGAAAGCAGGGCTGATTCCATGCTTACTGCAGCTCCCACCAATTGCTGACCACAGTAACCTTTTTGGGAAAAGTCACTTCCATCAGTCAGGCCACTACAGGGCACTGGCCTCAAGGCAGCAAAACACTACTTGGAGTAATTCTTTGCAGATGCCAGGAACCGGAAGTTTCAGGAGGAAAAATGAAAGCCATTCACTCTTCCAATGACATAGTCCTTTGATACCACAAAGTCATTTGGGCAGAGAGATCCAAGGTCAGGAAGGCACGTAAAGATTGGTGATTAGAGAAATACTATATCAGCAAAGTGTGGCAAGCTATTAAAAGGAACTGTAGCTTTTATGATTGTGTTGCTGAAGCTTCCCCAGGGCTATTTGTATTAGATATTGAGTTAAGCATAACTTATTTAGTCCCGGCATTCCAGAAAACATTTTGATGTCAGCTACTGCAGGAAAGTAAACACAAGGCAAAGGAGGAAACAGTACTGATCCCAAACAGATAAAAATATTGTAATTTAATTTTATGAACACATGCATTTTAGAGCTTTAAGAATGAGGAATTTTTAAAAGCTCTTTTAACTATTTTTAAAGATTGGAAGGATGAGGGAAAGCTAGTAATTTTGCTGGATAGGGGAAGAGAGTAGAGAGAAATCAAGTTATGTATTATCAAACATGCCCTAGAACCCGCCAATACATTAATGCATTTTCTGTATGCAAAAGTCCCCTTTTGTCAAGGATTTTATGCACAATTGTGACTCTCTTCTAACTTATATAACTTGCATACACTTGTATGTTTTTTTAATTTGTCTACTTTCTGCACCTCCGCCGACAGGGATTTATAGCAAGTAAAAAGGACATGTAAAATGGGATTGTAGTTTGGTGAAACGTACACCGTTTTGGTGAAACGGTACTTGCATGTGAATGAGGAAGGAGATTCTTTTGGATTGTGCTGGCAAACACTGAGGCTGTGTCTACATTGGCAAGATTTTGCGCAAAGCGAGTGCTTTTGCGCAAAATCTTGCCACCTGTCTCCACTGGCCGCGAGTACTTGTTCAAGAACACTGACGTTCTAATGTAGGAAATCAATGGTTCTTGCGCAAATACTCTCACGCTCCCACTCAGGGATAAGCCCTTTTGCACAACTGTTCTTGCACAAGAGGCCAGTGTAGACAAGCAATGTTAATTTCTTGCGCAAGAAAGTCCGATGGCTAAAATGGCCATCAGAGCTTTCTTGCGCAAGAGAGCATCTACACTGGCACAGATGCTTTTGCGCAAAAGCACATCTCTTGCGCAAAGGCACATGCCAGTGTAGACGCTCTCTTGCGCAAATACTTTAATGCAAAAACTCTTGCGTTAAAAGTATTTGCGCAAAATCATGCCAGTGTAGGCGTAGCCTGACTGAACACTGGGCATGGTACAGGTTGAACCTCTGTGCTCCAAAGTCTCTGGTCTGGCAACATTCGTGGTCCAGCAGGCCTGGGACAGCAGAGCCGTAGGTGGCCCTCCCAGGTAGCTGCTGAGCACAGGTGACCCTGGAGCTACTGAGTCCTAGCTGTCCCGGGGTAAGGGAGTCCTGGAAGCCCCAGGTCAGGAGGGGAGCCAAACCAGCCAGCAGCAGACCCTGATGGGGAGCCCAGTAGGGTTTGCCTTTGCTGATGGACTCTGAGAGAGCCTGTAGTCCATCAGAAGAGGGGCTGGAGTTGAATTAATTAATTTTGAAATAGCGGTTTGGCTGTGTAGACGCTAGTAAAGTTATTTTGAAATAACGGCTGTTATTTCGAAATAACTTTGCTGTGCAGACATACCCTTTGGGTATGTCTACACTAGCCCCCTAGTTCGAACTAGGGAGGCTAATGTAGGCTAATGTAGGCATTCGAAATTGCAAATGAGGTGTAACAGTTAATTCGAACAAAGGACTGAGTTTGAATTACCATTTCACTGCCACGTGTAGCCGCGGGCAGTTACTTCGGATTAGTGGAATTTCAAAATGGCAACTGGACGGGAACATGCAAATAAGGCCCGGGATATTTAAATCTCGGGATTCATTTGCAATTTTGAAGGCCTACATTAGCCTCCCTAGTTCGAACTAGGAGGCTAGTGTAGACATACCGTTAGAGAATAAGAAGTAGTTCCTTACAATGTTGTGCACAAAATCTGGTTGCATTCTGCACAAAATATATGGGTTCTGTCTCCCTCCTGACTGCTTCATGCTGATACTGCCAGCTGTGCCATTCTTGCTTCTATTGTGTTTTCTGATTTTGGTGCCATTGCAAATCCTTAGCTGGTGGTATTAAAATTCTGGATTGTTGGTCATGAAATTGAGATTAACAGCTATCGCCAAAAGATTGAAGTATCAGCAAAGGGGGTTAGATTACTAGCTCCTATACTGCACTGGAGTTGGTTTATTTTAAAGAGAAAATGCTATATATGGATTATCTATTGAATCAGTATCTCTAGGATAGCAAGGAGAGATATAAGAGAACCACAGACATCAGTGAGGTCAGATTTTCCTTGGATTGACCACAACAACTGTATACCCAAGGAAGGAAAAACTGAAACCCCCAAAGCCATACATACCTTATGGCAAAGAATAGTCTCTCTCTAATACATCAGAGACACTGTTCAAGAATAGTTTATTTTCATGTAAAGATAGACCTTGCAGTGTTGACAAAGCTTTCCTTGCTGGCTGTAGAATTGTTAGTGCCACAAGTTAAAGGAGCTTGGAAGTAGCTGGTCCAGCTCGCTTTCGTGTAAGAGTTTTGCTAGCTTTGTGTTCATCCCCAGTTACTGCCAGCTCATGGATGCCTCCCTTCTCAACATATCTGTGAATTTACATGCCCTCCCCATGCTTATCACGGTAATCCTTGAATTAATGCAGCTTTTAAACTTTTTTAACCTCTACTAGAAGAAGAAAAAAATGCTGCTTTTAAGCATCTCAGTATAAATGAAACAAGCACAAAAACAGATTCTTTGCCTTCTCAAATCTTTTTATAAACTTTTAAAATAGTTTATATTTAAGACAATGCTGCATTGTATTTGATTTTATGTGTTGTTTTGTCTCGGCTACTGCCTGATTGCCTACTTCTGGTACCAAATGAGGTTCATGGTTGATTGGCCAGTTTGTAACTCTGGTATTCTATTGTATAAGCTATCTCTCTATCTGTCTATTTTAGAAATGTGCATTTCCCTGTCTTCTTTTCAAGAACACCAGACAGTAAGAGCTAGAACCACCAAATTTGATATGCAGCTTCCTCTTCTCCTAACTTAAAACAAGCTTGGGGTTTGGTTTTGTCAGGGAAATGAGAAGTACTGGGACTGTTTTCCAGAACATGGAAAGGGAGGGGGCAGAGAAAGGAGGGACACGATACCCACAGTCACCCCTGGGACAGCAAGCGCAGGGGAGAGCACTGCAGAGTGATCACTGCAGGCAGCCATACCACCAAAGGAATGGTCAGCAGGACTGGGGCTTGCAGTCCTGCCTGCTACCAGAACAGGTAAATGGGACCCTCCTGCCCAGGAGACAGTCCCTACCAATTCCCCAGGGAGGAGGGAGAAAGCTGCCCTCTTCCCCAGGAGAGGCCAGGGGAAGAATCATACAATACTAGAACTGATAAGGACCTCAAGAGGTTATCAAGTCCTATCAAGAAATTCTCTTGTCTTATCTTCAGAGGCCATGGAGAACAATTTTTCTCCCTCCTCCTTGTAACACCCTTTTAAATACTTGAAAACTGCTATCATGTCCCCTCTCAGTCTTCTCTTTTCTAAACTAAACAAGCCCAGTTTTTCCAGTCTTCCCTCATAAGGTCATGTTTTCTAGACCTTTAATAATTTTTGTCGCTCTTCTCTGGACCCTCTCCAGTTTCTCCACATCTTTCTTGAAATGTGGTGTCCAGAACTGGACACAGTACCCCAGCTGAAGCCTAATCAGCTCAGAGTAGAGCGAAAGAATGATTTCTCGTGTCTTGCTCACAACACTCCCGTTAATGCATCCCAGAATCATGTTTGCTTTTTTTGCCACAGTGTCAACTGTTGACTCATATTTAGCTTGTAGTCCAGTATGACTGCTAAATCTCTTTCAGCAATACTCTTTCCTAGACAATCACTTCTGTATGTGTGAAATTGATTGTTCCTTCCTAAGTGGAGTACTTTGCATTTGTCCTTATTAAACTTCACCCTGTTTATCTCAGACCATTTCTCTAGTTTGTCCAAATCATTTTGAATTTTGACCCTATCCTCCAAAGCATTTGCAGACTTAACAATTGTACTCTCTATGTAATCATCTAAATCATTGATGAAGATATTGAACAGAACCGGTCCCAACCACAGAACCCCACTTGCTATAACTACTCTCTGAGAACAGTTATCCAGCCAGTTATGCACCCATCTTACAGTAGCCCCAACTAGGTTGTATTTCTCTAAGTTATTGACAAAAAGGTCATGGGAAACTGTGTCAAATGCTTTACTAAGGTCTAGGTATACCACATCCACCGCTTCTCCCTTATTCACAAAGTTTGATATCCTATCAAAGAAAGCTATCAGATTGGTTTGACATAATTTGTTCTTTACAAATCCATTCTGGCTGTTACCTATCACTTTATCTTCCAGATGTTTGCAGATGAATTCCTTAATTACTTGTTCCATTATTTTTCCTGGAACAGAATTTCAACTGACTAGTCTGTAGTTTCCTGGGTTGTTCTTATTTCCCTTTTTATAGATGGGCACTATATTTGCCCTTTCCAGTCTTCTGGAATCTCTCTCGACTTCCATGACTTTTCAAAGATGATAGCTAAAGGCTCAGATACTTTCCCTATCAGCTTCTTGAGTATTCTAGGATGCATTTCATCAGGTCCTGGTGACTTGAAGACATCTGACTTTTTCTAAGTAATTTTTAATTTGTCCTTTTTTATTTTAACTTCTTAATCTACCCCATTTCCCGCATTCACTATGTTAGGCATCCTGTCACCATCAATCTTCTTGGTGAAAACCAAAACAAAGACGTTGTTAAGTGCCTCTCCCATTTCCAAGTTTCTTGTTATTGTTTCTCCCTCTTCACTGAGCAAAGGGCCTACCCTGTCCTTGGTCTTCCTCTTGCTTCTAATATACTTGTAGAACATCTTCTTGTTACTCTTTATGTCTCTAGCTAGGAAGGGAGAAAATTGCCCCTCCACTGCCTTGGGGCAGGCTGGGAGTTTGGGGGGCGGGGGGGGAGAGCCATCAGCCTCCCCACCCCAGAAGAGGCCCAGGAGGGAAGGAGAAAGCCACTCCTCTCTTACCCCAGAGAGGCCCCACACAACCAGACCCCTGCCCTAAAGAACCCAGGCAACCTCAAGTAAGTCTTCTAGTATGATCATTTTGATAGTCAGTCCTTTACTTTTCTAATATATCGTACTGTATTCAATCACCAGTACAAAATAGGAATGTAAAAGTATAACCATTTAAATGGGTAACTGATAAGCCTGGGCTTATTGGTTACCATTCATGGTTATACGCAGGCTCCCCGCCCTGCTCCTGGGGAGCCAGCCGACACCCCACACTGCTGGCTCTGTATCAAAGCCAGCAGTCAGGAGCAGCATCCAGCTCCCCAGGAGCTGGGCTGCTCATGGCAGCCTGCATCCCGAGAGTAAGGCACCTGGCAGGAGCCGGTGCATGCTGTGAGCCAGCTTTTAAAAGCCGGCTCCTGGCTTGCACCAGTTTCTGAGGAGCTGGCTGCTCCCCCTATATGTATATCAGAGGCATCTTCACAGGGTAGCAGACAGCTCTCTGGGAACAGGAACACCAAGTGGTAGCATTGCACACTGGGAGCTGGTTTAAAAGCCAGATCCTGGAATGTACAGGTTCCTGGCGAGCCAGCTACTTTACTGCTCTGCTGCCTCTGATATAGAGGCAGCAGAGTAGGGTGGCAACTAGTGTGCGCCGGATACCAGGTAGCCAGCTGTAACCCTGCTGCAGGTGCATGAATCTACTGAGATTTTCGGCGGTTAAACGGTTACACAATTACCTTTTTTAACATCCCTAGTAAAAAAGGAATTGAGAAAAGTATTGGACACTTTAGTTTACTACAGAGGTTAAGTGCATTAATTTCAGAAAGTGTAACCAGTGGGTTTTTTGACTCAGTGGAGGTATATTTGAAATTATTTCTCTGGGAAGAGAGAGATCAGTGACAGGCTGTTTTGTTTGTTTGTTTTTGTTGTGGGCTAGGAAGATCAGCAGGTGGGTGCTTAACAAAGAGAAAGAAGGAAAGTGCTTCACTCTGGAGCTAGCTAATTTTGGATTACAGTTAAAGGATTTTCCAAGAAGTTGACAGGACATATTAAAGTGAAGTTCTATTCTGTTAAAATTGATAACATTAAAATGCATTTTGGTTTTTGTGGGGATTTGCATTTTGTAGTAATCTGGAGACGATAATACATTTCCAATTCTCCATTTTATGAGTCTCCTGTCTTGCTCCCCATATGCTCATTGGGCTGCTTTAACTTACACTGTGGCTACAGTCACACTCTGTGGGCTGTCCTGCTGAGAATAGCAGCATGCATCTATTCCCTTTCTCTGGAGGTCAAGAATCGGTTTCAGAGAGCCATCCTGAGGAGCTTCACTGTGCTGGCCATCTTTGCCAGTCCCCAAAACTGGGGTATATTTTAGTTTTATTTAAACGTTCAAGGTTTTACTGCCATGAATTTTTGTATGAAAGCTATACACTAAGGATCAATAATGTGTGAGATCTGCAAATGTTGTCTTCATCTCTGCTCTTATTTTCCTAGGTCCTTTACACTCACCTGTTTTTCTTTCATTTCTACTGTAGACATAGCCACGGCTACAAAATCTGGGAGAAGTTAAGCTAGTAGCTTCTGTGTCAGGCTGCTGCCTGTGGGTACCTCTATGGAAGGTCCCATAGAATCTCTAATTCAGGATTTGATGGTTACTTCGTGCCCTTTTCCCCCTGTTAAAGAAGACTTACTACAGTTAAAGTGAAGGAAAAATCTGAACCAAAGTTGTAAATGCAAAGAAAAAAAATAGTAATGTATTCCTTGTTAACATTCTATAAATAGGAAATAAATTCTCCTTTACTGTTGAAAGATACTTGCCTTTGAAGATAAAATACCAGTTGCAAAAACTGTAAGGCCCTCTCTAATGTAGCTTTCATTATCTTCTGTGTTTCCCTCTCTCTGAAAGCCAAATGACTGATGTCAAGATCAAGGGAGTCAATCAAAGTAGATACATTCCAGGACCTGGCCAGGACATAAATCACTCTTGCCTCTACCCATGGTAGATACTAACTAAAGGAGAGAGGTTTATGTGTTCACTCTCCTGCTGGGGGAGGCCACATTTCCCAATCAGTCACCATGGGGGACCCCCTCATTCATTAAACCCATTGGGGTGCTTAATATCACTTATCAAATAGACTAATCAAAGTTTGAGATAAACCAGCTCTTGACCACTTCTTGCCCTTTGAACACTTCAGGGCCACCTCCTACCCTTAGACTTTTATCTCATTAAAGTTAAAGAGGGAAAATTAATCCATGGAAGAAAATGAGATAACAGCCACTGTAGCAGACCATCCTACAGACTGTTTGGCTTTCATCTATTGCTACCTGACAATTAACTCTTCAGCTGCACAGAAACCCTCCTCCGTTAGAGATGGATTTGTCCCTTAATGACTCTATTGTTTTGTTTGTTTTTAACTCTGCTTCAGTTACTTCATTTATTGCTCCACTGTGTAGTTCTTCAGACTCGTAATGGGTGCAGGTGAATGAAGGTCATCATTTATTCTGTGATTCTCAAGCTTGACTTAGTGCTGTTTTCACTTACAAAATACAAAAGTGAAAACTATAATTTATTATGGTACTTGCAATTCAAGATGTTTTGCTTGGAGTCTGTGCTTGCAATTGGTAACCAACATTCCAGCCTCTCTTGCTATTTTTGGCTACTTGCTGAGTGCCCTCGATTTCATTCTCTCAATCTGCATTTAAAAACAACTTAACACATTGATTTTGTTTGGAAAAAATTACTAGTGGGTTCCCTTTGCTAATATATTGCAATTTTTGTATTGTTTGATTAGTTGCATTGTTTCTTAAAAAGCTACTAGGTTTTTGATGACTCTAAAATCTGAAGGATCTTCCCTGTGGTGGGTTTCATTTCTCATCTACTAAAGTTTTTAGCTCAGTGAATATCAGAAGTGGGTCTGTGTCAGTAACACAACAGTAGTCAATTGCACTGCCAATAGAGAGACCTGCATTTTACAGCGTACTTGGGAATCTCAGCGATTGTATTTGATTCTCTCAAAAAAGAGTGCAGGCCATGCTGCTTTCACAGCAACACCTGCTGGACACTACATGGTGGTGTCCTGGGACTAGTTTCAGAAGAAGCTCTTAGTGGAAGTTTATGTGAAACTGAAAGAGCAAGGGAGTATTTAGTTTTCAATATCTAAAAACACTTCAAAGTCATGACAGATATGCACTTCCAATGTCTTTAACAGAAAACATTAGATGGAAACATTAAAATCTGTGGGGCAGGACATTGATCCAGATTCAGAAATCATGCATAATTCCTCCTCATACTCAAATTCCCTTCTGCCCAAAGTAGTCTGAGATAATCTAAATGGTGTCATTTATAGGCCAGAGAACCCAAAATGTGAGTTAAAGTATTCCCCTCCTTATATCCATTTCAACTCCTGATCACAAAGGGAAAACTGGTCTAATTTTATACCATCTTTTGCATTACTTCTGAAACTGGCGGCTGTCATTGTTCCTTAATCTGTGGAACACTCCCTCTCCCAATATTATGTAACAACAGCCAGTGGCTGCCATTAAGTTCCTGACAAAGCTACCTTCAGTATTACCTTAGCCTGCATGTTTGTGTGTCTGTATGCTATTCCCCATGCTTAGTATAGGGCACTATACAATACAATTAATTACTTACAAATGACCATTATAAAGGATAACAAGGTTTGATCTGCTCTCATCCAAGTCAATGGGAAATCTGTCATTGAATGAAATGTTTACATTTTAGAACTAAGCCCCTCTACATGGACCTACTCCAAACTTTGGGAGAATTTGAATCCAGTCATTATCTGGCCCTTCTATCTATAATGATAGAAGCCAAACCCCCAGATCTGAACGTCCCCCAAATGTCATAATGCTGGCCTGCAATTTTCTCACAGGTGTTTCATTAAGGAGACAATATTTTTGAGACTTTTAGGGTGGAAATATTAAGTCTTCATAGCTATTAATTATTCTGTCTGTGAACCCTTTGGGCTACAAGACACCTGATAAGGAGTAGGAAGACACTGAGGCTAGCTGTGAAGGGAGTGTGTCATAACTCTCAATACTCCCACCCCTGCAGTGTTGTAACAGCGGGGCTGTTTCTACTGTTTGCAGAATTCTTCCTAGAGCACTCATTTGAATGATGCAGTACAAAAGGTCTGTGGCACTGTTTCTTAGATGCCAGTTTAGTACCAGCTGTAGTCATTTTTAACGTGGACTGGACAAACTAGTAACTGGAAAACATACCACAGATAACAATCTGCGGGGGGATAATTTCAATGCATTCATTTTATATAGGTCCCTGAACAGTCGGGTTATAGCAGATCATGATCACGATCCACAAGAGAGAGATTTGAACCAGTCAGGCAAAAGCAAAAAGTCTGTATGCAATTATAAACCCCCTCAGACATGCAGTCCCTCATATAGTTTTTATTTCAATAACTAAATACCATTAACATTCACAGGCTACATAGCAATGTTTTCAATGGTTCTGATACCTCATAAGTTCAAAAGGAAAGTGAAATTCAATCTTGCACTAGACTCTAAAACTTGGATGGAACTTCTATTCCAAACAATGGAACCTCATTGACGTTTAATAATACCAATGTTCCTTCTTTAAACGGGGGAAGAAGAAGAGAAGAATAGAAGAAGAACAGAAGAAAGGCAAGGGCTAGATTAGGATAAAATGTACTTAGAAATGTCTAAGCATAAAAGGTACTATGCTAGTGGAACACATAGTGCATCAGTCTTGTGCTGCTATTCCCATTATCTCATGTGACCGGCCATTGGCAAGTGTGCTTCTGTCTTCCTTATTATAGTAGAAGATTTAGAACTTTCAATGCCACAAGTAATGGGAGTGAATGAATTGTATCCAGCATCCAAAGGTTAACACTGACTTGATCATTATATTGGAAAGCATGATTAAAGTATTTCAGGGCATATAAACTTACTGAGTAAGACTGAGAAGACATAACATCTTCATCTTCTATTGAAAGATAAATTTGGAAATAACCAAAAATAATTTATGTTAAATAGCAGTTGGAGTTCAGTATGCATGTTGGAGGTGGTCTAGTTCTTTTTTTCCCCTTTACCTACAAGCCAAGTATCACGAAGCCAGAAACCACCAACCAGCACAGTCTCACAGTAAGAAGATATTAATAGCCCATGGAAAAATCAACATATAATTTTATATTACGCTACTTACTAGAGTCTCTGTATTTTTTAGTTCTGGAATAACTGTAATACTTGAAAGAGCAACAAAGTGACATACACATCTATGCACACTTTATTTTTTAATATATTTCAAATACTTTAAGGACTTTCTTGTGTAATATTTAAAGCACCTTTACTTAATCCCTCGGATTACAGAGGGCCATGGAGTTTTCTGATTTTAATCCCACTTCCCACTTTATCTTTCAATATTAAGACAAATATCTTTCAATATAAAGACAAAGTAATTCTAAATTTCTGCCCTGTCCCATACCTCCAAAGGGATATGTGCCATCCCTCTCTCTCTGCCTACATCATTAATTATCTGAGCTTTATTCACTCATAAAACAGAGCTGATACACAAGTATTAAGTAAATACACATGTGTTTTCATTGGATGCCAAACCTTTTCATTGAATTCTGGGCCCTCTAAGAAGTGACCCACAAACATACAAGGGTGTAGGCATATCTCTAATAGGTGCCTAAAACACATTAGTGGTTTTACCTTAACCTTAAAATGACCGTACAGAGGTTTGAACATGTGAAAATGGCTAGCAAAGTAAATTTGTTTAAACCACCACCCTGCCATAAAATATACCTAACTTAACCACCTTCCTTATTACCATTAGTGTTCTCAGATTTTTCAGAAGAGCTTTTACTTTTTTGCTCCCAGGAGCAGATCATTTAGTACTAATATAGCTGGAATTGTCCTGTTGCCATATATCTTAGTGCAGATTATGTAGATTAAACTTCATTTATTGTATGAAACATTTACAAAAACATATTTCTTGTTTTCTTTTAAATATTTGAATCAGAGCAGGCACTTTATCTTTTGTTTCTGTAATCAAAGGAAAATAAAGAACTACAGAATTGATGTAAGAAATAGAAATAAGACATGCAAATTGATCACTAGGCTTTCAACCAGTCTTTCCATAGTCTATGCTTTGCAAGAATTCAAGCTAGCTATGAAGAACAAAGGTGTTTCTCAATTTCAGGAGCATCAAAAAACTAGAGAGAATGCTAAGCGAGAGAGAGGGAATACAGACGCATTCTTTTTGAAGACTCACCACCAGCAATAAAAAAATCCCCAAATGGAGGAGTCCATTAAGCAAATGATTTACAGGATAAGATGTTACATGGATAACACCATTCTCACAGGCAAGACAAGAGTCACAGTCAAAGTTCAAAGATACAGATCTAGGTCAGAGCAGAAATGTCAGGTCTTTCGAAGAACTGTAAGTCTTATTTCAGCTATGCTGTGGAGTTCAAGGTACTTTTAAAGATATAATAAGTGGAATTATGTTCTGCATCCAGGATTTTATTAAATGTTTTGCTTCTGTTCATGTTCTAATGCTAAAAATTCACCTTGAAACCAAATTAGGCAGTTGGAGAAATTCTGGATGAATCTATTCTACAGGAATTCTCACTGATCATCAGAATGAAGTGAAGTCCTACTAAACAGATTTGAAAGTAGGCAACAATATTGGTAACTAAGCCAAACCAGTAGTGTAGTTTCTAAAGATCAGGACTTTGTTCCAAACTTATTGTCCTTTCTTCTCAAGCAGCCTTGTCTTCAAAAACAGGCCCAGTTAGTTCTTTAAACTGCCATGATTTGGTGTCACTAAATCTTTAAGGTGATAAAGTGCATAAGTGCCTTATGAACTGATCGCCTTTACACCACCATGGAATCTGTTGCCCTATTTTTTTCTACAGACCCAAGTATTACATTCTGTTCTCTCTGTAAAATGTGGAAGATTTCTTCCTCTCCCCAAATAGTTATCATTGGCTATCACATCAAAAGATGCCTTTTCGTGAATCTCAGCCATAGAACAAACACCCCAAGCAACACTCAGCCCCTTTTGGCAACCAGTTCCTCTCATACCAGTACAAACTATAAATCTTTCAACTTGCCACCTCAACTGTGTAAAACGAGCTATTATAGTGATTTTAGTAAAATGATCAGTTGCTAAAAATGGATTGTACTGAAGGTGTAACATTTCACAAGGTTTGCCTCGTATAGCTTTTTTTCTCTCTTCTCCAAAATGCTTAGAATGATGTTCTCCAGAAAATTCACACTTTGTAGGTCTACTGCTACATTCTTTTCTTTATTAAATAGCTTATGCTTTCTCTTCATGCCCGTTTCTTTAGACAGCCTCCTTTTTTTCCTCTGTGACCTCTCACATCCTCTGTTGCAATTATTGTTGAACTGAGTGACATAGTTTATCATTCATATGCTACCAGCAATCACAGTAAAAGTATCTGCTTCAGGGAAGAACACCACTGTCGCTGCCATAGGCGAGATACAGATTTCTACATTCTGAACCAAATTCAGGTCATAGCTGACTTCCACTAAATGCATTAATTCATGCCAAAGTTGAATTTGGCCCAGAATCAGTTCCCCCAGTTGGGGGTAAATTGAATTCTTTATGACAATAAAAGGAAAGAAATGGCAGGAAAGAGAAGATCTCCTCAGAAGGACACCTCAGGTATAATTCCTTGGAAATCTAGGGAGTTAAGCTGTACTACTCAGAAAGTTCCTTGGCATCTTTATCACTGGACAGCAAACACCTTTCTTTCCTACTTCATTGATAAACTTAGGGTCCACAGTCAGTACTGAAAACTCAGTGTACCATCACCACCTCTCTCCCATTCACCTATGCATGCTACAGCCTGTATCAGAACTTTGGGTGTGCAAAATCCTGGAGCACAGCAGATAGGTCTGACTTGGGCTTGGGTCACAGAGGCTGCAGTGTGAAGAGCCTATCATAATGATCATCATCATCCAAGTACCAGTGGCAGACATTCAAAATACTAACACTGGTTAAGATACAGTGCTTATGGTAGGAAACTCTTCACTAGTTATTCTCAATGGCTAAGATTGGTGATAATTTTGGAGAAAATTATTTGCTCATTCAGGGCCTGAGCCAAGGCTCACTGACTTCATGTATCCCACTGAGGATAGCAGAAAGTTGTAAATGTAATATGCTGCTGCTTTACAACAGAGTGGTTAGAAATAAAAGGTGAAAATCATGACTGGAACACATGTGAAAGTCCATACCTACAGGGAAAAAAATGTACTGACGATTGGCACAGTTGTCTCTTGTACTTCATAATTCTTA
Source organism: Pelodiscus sinensis (assembly GCF_052426305.1). Lineage (NCBI taxonomy): Eukaryota > Metazoa > Chordata > Testudines > Trionychidae > Pelodiscus > Pelodiscus sinensis. The sequence goes on from NC_143053.1 coordinate 204,585,095, forward strand.
GAAAAAGCCAACTTGTTAATGTTAAAGACTGTAAATGTGGAACGTTTTCTTAATCTTCTAATATGTTTATGGTTACACATGCTTTGTTTTCATCTTCAGTGTGGTAAAAAGCTGAATGTATTTATTTTTCACCTTGAGTCTTCTTCGAAGTCAGCTACTATAATGAGTAATTTAAGTTCTGCTTTCATGTCCAGTATAGTGGGGAAAAATTGGAGTAACTCCATTGAATGTAATGAGTTATTCTGGGAAGAATTCTCCCTCCCACCATGATCCCAGATTCTGCCAGAAGTGAACTCCTTCAGCACAAGGAAAACAGTAAAAGAGATGGTGCCACTGACTACAGGGGATGGACCAGAAGTGGGAGGAATCAGGCTTGTAAAAGACTTCACTACAGTGATCATACATAATACTTTCCCTAGAGACAGTTTGGTTTGAACTACATAACATAGATTACATCATGAGCTGTTTGGCCCCCACAGCAGTGATGAATTAAGAGGCTACAAAGGTAGCTTCAAGCTACCTTAGCCTCCTTCCCCTTATGCTAGGTCTATCAGGTACTGCATATAACCTCACCCTGTGTGTAGACACAGTATAAATGAGCATGGATTTTGTCCCTATTATATATACTCCATGCACAAATGCACTCAGAGGACATTTTTCACAGAAATACATACCAACAGATTCCAAGTCTGAAGATTTGCGGCTTCCCATGACCATTTTATTTTAGTGTTCGCCAACTAACCTTCTTCGAGGTTGTGGTGAGCCACAAACAGGGTGGAGATCTGTTTCCCCTCCATAAACAATCTTCAAAGGGAGGTTCAATCATATTGCATTAAAAAATAAAAATTGTAGGAACTCAAAGAAAGAAAAGCAACCCTCTCAGCCATTCTGCTTAAAGCAAAACACACACATTAATTTAAAGAAGAAACTAAACTCTGAAAACAAATTACATTTGTTTAGACTAAATAGGAGACAGAACTGTAATAACATTTCAGAACTAACGACTCATTTTTTGTTCTTTGCTATATAATCATCCACATAAATCACCTAATATTGGTTCTGTCCCTGCTCAGATAGTTGGAACTTTTGAAATAGAATAAGAGTAAAAAATGAATATACTTATATGCGTAGGACACTATTGTTCATATTCAAAAATGGGCCTTCACACTTATATGCGTAGGTTGCTATTGTTCATACAGCCCAAAAATGGGCTATTGTTCATATACAAAAATGGGCCTTCATACAGCCATTCCATGACATACTGGTGTTTTGAAAAATAACAGCCATTTGTGTGAATTTTCACAAACAGAAGAAAACGCCCCCACAAAATCTGGACAGTGTTCACCAACACTGTTTTTTATAACTAAAAAGCCCAAACTCATGAAAAATCATCTCACCCTCCATCCAAGACTACTTAAATAAGAACTTAAGTTAACAGACATTTGAAGCTTATCCTATATGGGTCATATCCTGTTATTAAACTGGTGTGCAAGGGTAACAACTGTGGACTTACATTGGTATTACAGAATTAAACCTTGTGTGGAATGAATTCCGCCTATGAATAAGTATTCCTAATTCTTCATCAGAATTAGAGTAAATATATGACATCAACAACTGATAGAATTAATGGAGCAGAATTGTTGCAATTAATGAACGATGGTGACAAAGTTGTCCAGCAAGTTGTTAAGGGCGTTAGCAAGTGCCTCTTTAGGCATATCTGTCTGACAATAACATGAATGTGGTGTTCACTGCTTTTGTGTCATGTAGCACTGGTAGTGGCACGATGGGATAGGATTGGCTAAATTTGTGAGATTCCCTCTGCAGCTATGAAGTACATCTGTAGGTGAATTCATAGCATTCATGCAGCCAACCAACTTCTCCTTGCTAGAGGTGGAGCCTATGGCTCCTCCCCACAGGTACTAGGGGCCGCTAGGAAAGTGCTGAACATGCCTAGTGCCTCTAAAGAGCGATGAGGAAGGCAGATTTCCAACAACTTACAAGGTACTTCCAATCCCTAAAAACCCCACTGTGGAGTCTCAGACCTTTTGATTTAGAGAAGTTAGTCAGGAAAGGTGAGGAGATAATTGGCCTGTGGCAAACAAGCAGAAAGAGGGAGAAAGACCTCCTCTTGTCCCACACAAATGCTGCCATTTATTTTTATATTTTTAGGTCTACAGTATTTTCTGCAACTTAATCTAAGAAGTCCCCTGCATAGGTTTTCCAAGGTGGAAGGATGAACACTAGACCATCTGCCACCTAAGGTATGGCAGTGTTTCTCTTGGCTTGCAGAGGTAGCATTGTCTTACCTTCTATTGCCCAGTCATTAGAAGGGAACAAGCAAGTCTAAAATAGTAGGTTTGACTAGAATAAGCAGCGAGACAATTTAAGTGAAGGGCTGCTTCTGTGCAAATCCTCTTCTTCAGCAAGCCATGATGCTCAGAGTAAATTGGTTGGTGGGACACTGGTTTGAGCGACAATAGTGATTTTACATAACCTGAATTACCACATAACGGAAGGCCAGGACTTCCAGGACTTGATCAGCGTGACTGCTAAAAATCTGTAATGTAACATGAAATGCATCTAGTTCTGATTACTAAGCCAAAAGAGAATTGTTTAACTTGCTTTTATTATGAAAAATCAGACTAGCTAGTAAATAGATTAGAGATACATTTTTAAATACAGGCATATCACACAGACCATTAAATAGAAGTAAAAATATATATTGTAATGTCTAACGAAGGTAAATACTGAATGTGAGAACTGTATAACACATAATGGCCAGATTTTAAAAAAAGCCAGTCAAAAATGTCTGCACATGCAACAATGTTTGCAAAAATCCAGACCTATTTATACAGTTATCACAGTTGCATAGGCAAACCACAACACAAGTGTGTGACTTGCATATGCAACTATAGCACTTGTGCCTTTTCTGCCTAGCCTCTCTGCTTCTCTTCTTTCCCCCCGTCTAATCTTTCCAATGTGATGCTGCTATCTCCCTCCCAATGCTCTAGTTGCATCATGTCTCCTTGAATCACTTTACTGGTTTCATTTTACTGAATCAAGCTCAGGCTACACATCATTACACCACAACAGAAGTAATGCACATTACAAACACATATTGTTTTATACAGGATACCTGTCTGTTAGTGCACTCTCGCACACAAGCAATCGCCGGATCAATGCTTATGTATATGCATATACCTAGGTACAGTGGTCAACCCAGTGCCTTTACAATGTTTTATTTGCAGTGACCTGGTTTCACTACCTATCCATGTGTGTATTTTAGGGACATGTCTACACTAGGAAATTATTTCAAAATAACTTATTTCAAAATAATAACTCCCAAAATAACTATTTTGAAACAGTGTGCCCACACTACATGGAAGACTAGAAATTAGTTGGAGGAAGGCTCCCTTAATGTGGATGCGACACCCTCACTTAGAGCTTCAGGAAGCACTGGGGAGTTCTACTTTGAATGAATCTGCGGAGAAGTTATTTCAAAATAGCAGCAATGGAGCGTCCACGTTTACCCTATTTTGAAATTACTATTTTGAAATAAGCGTTATTCCACATGGAAAGTAGGAGTTGCCATTTAAAATAATTCCCTAGTGTAGACCAGGGCTAGGTGTGACAAAATGGGAATTTTATTTGCTTTGTTATGTTGCACATGAGTCCTACTATCCTATAGTAACTCTGTGTGTGCCTAAGTTTCCCTGGGCACTGTACTAATGCCTAGATAATGATGAGAATTTCCATGTGATAGCTTCCTACACATGCACAATGGCTGATACCCTTTATAACCTGAGCCCAGGTGGGAGTATAACCAAATTACACCTTTTGCCCAGGAACCAGGATAGAGGCTAGAAGAACCTGGCTGAGAGGAAGCAGGAGCTGGGACCAGGAGCTAGGAGTGAGTCAGTCTTGGCTGGCTTGGAAGGCAGGGGCAAAGGCCAGGGCCCTGGCTCTGGAACCCTCTGGACCCCTCTCTCTCCGTTCCAAGATGGATTGTACTGACTGCTTCTGGTTATTGTGCTGACAAGTCTGTCTCTATCGACTAATAAACCTTGTGTTCGACCTGCTAGCTGAGAGTCACAGCTGACTGCAAATGGGGATTCAGCATCCATTGACTCCCCCACAGCTCAGTGACACTAAGCAAATGGAAAACAAAGAGAAACACCTGTTAATATGTGGGAAATGATGTCACTGGTAGTTCGAAGACCTGAGAACCAAATAGATCCTGAGCTCTTTTATTCAGAGGGCATAACTGACACATTACTCTGGGATTTACTTTACTTTGAGACTTTGCACAAAACAGTTTGATTTCATTTGCAATCAAATTCCACCTGAATATGCTAGGACATAATGTGCAGTACCCTACCTGATTATACATGAAAGTGAAGTCTGTAACTTAAACTGACTACAAAGGTACTAACTGTAGTTCTCAATCACACTTACCTCATTCAGCTCTGAAAAAATGTAAAATATAAAAGGCTTTCCACATATAGGTTTTTTTCTAAATCAAGGAATTAATCTTGATTAAAGACACTTCCTAGAACTGACATTGTGCAAGTTTGCTTTCTTTATTCTCTGTCATGAAAGATATAGCCCCCAAAGGTTCACATGTGTATTACAAATGGTTTTCTGGTCTTAAATATTACTTAATAGCATTTGCCATCTGTGGCCTTAATTCAGGAAAGCACATATTCAAGATAGCTTGAGCATGTGCTTAAATCCCACTGAAGCCAAGGGAACTTAAGCACATACTTAAAGTTACACATTCATAACTGTTTTCCTGAATTGGGGCTTATAATATTCAGCACTGTAAATGTCACTTTATCAAGTTCTACGATTTACCACACAAATTTCTGTTAAATTTATGTTACTTTTTTTTATATAATTTCTAAATTACTAAAAGGATTTTATAAAGTTAGCCATTACCAGGCTTCTTGTGTGATGACTTGCAATGCAGTCACATTTAGTTTTGTTATTTATAATTTCATCTTTTAAAAAGAAAAAAACGGAACCCTTCCACCAAAACATGTCAGGCAAGAACTAAAAAATGCATTATGATGGAACAGTTATACATAGGACTTTTCCAGCTGCCCCACACTAACAGCCAAGTCTGAAATAACACAATGATATATGTCTTAAGTTTCTGCTAACAAAGCTTATTTCTGACCAGAAAGCTAGTGTATTCTTTTTTTGTATATTAAACCTCCAAAAATGACAGTTCTTCTTTATGTCTTTACTATTTCCTTTTCAGTTCACCAAGGCCAAAATGTCATCTTTTTTGTAAAACAAAAAATCAAAGCCAAATGGTAAAAATGCAAAGTTTTGGTTAAACAAACAGTCAGGATTTTAGTAGTTTTATCTGCCGCCTCCAGAGCAGCTAAACAAAGCCAAGATATTGTCCATCTCTTTGACAGACAAAGAGCCTCAGAGGTCCAGAATGACATGCCCGAGGCTGGCACGTGATTGGAGTAATTAAATTAAATAGCAGGAAACATGTTTTCCATATGCCATTGCCTGGCCACACACAAACTGTAACAGTAAATCTTTTATATTGCATTGGTTGGGGGAAAAGTGTAAGCATTTTAGAAGTACACGGTGCCCACAAAAATTAATGTTAAAGTGAGAATAGCAGCATGTTTTGCAAGCTCCCTGTCTTCGGTCAGCACCTCAAATGTTAAGTCAGTTATTTATTTTTAAAGGTGCAGCTCAACCTTCTATGAGTGTGTGAAAACTCGGGAATGTTTATTAAGACTTAAGCTGAAAACAGTGTAGATAAGCAGGTTAAAGAAAAAAGAAATCCACACTGACATCCAGGGAAATTTCAGGTAGCGCCTGAAATCAAGGTTCTAAATCTAACACATTTCTGACAGCACTTTATCCTAATCCAGAACTCAGCAAATATTTCATAACTAAAAGAAAAATTCCGTTTGATACTTTTAGTAATGATTTGACCTTAAATTTCATATTTTGTGACAACTTATTTGAAGGATACAGCAGGTTTATCGACATCTTTAAACATCCAGATGAATTGCCCTTCAGTGGAATTTGTCAGTCTTGGTTTTGGTTGGCATATTTATTAGTACCATCTACAATGCTAGTTTGGAACTTGTATCTTAGACTAGGCTTAAAAAGATGAGGATGCTGGATTAGATCTCTGTTACAGTTTTTTGTTCCACAGGATTGAAAATGAGTATGGAAGGCACTATTGAAGAATGGATTGCTACGGTGATTTAGTGTCCAGTCACTGAGATTTCTAGGAGATGACTAATGGCAGGTAAACTATTCCATATATATGATAAATTCCAAACTACAGGTTGAACTTTTCTAGCCCGGCACTCTCTGGTCTGGTAACATCCATGGTCTGGCAAGATTTAATTTGCCGGATGTCCACTTATCATGGGTGTGGCCAAGTTTCCCACGGTCCCATAAAGTTTGTTTACAGCCACCATTCCTGGCTCTCAGTGTTCCTTGCTATCATTTAGCTCTAATTTCCCCAAATGTCTTCTAAGAGCTCAACAAGCCATGGAAGTGTTGGTAATGTTGCTAGACAATATTGATTTCCCATAGTCTGGTAAATTCTCTGGTTCGGCACCAGTCAGGTCCCAAGAGTGCTGGATAAGAGAGGTTCAATGTATATGAAGTGCTTTTTAACATAAAGAGAATTACAACTGTGGCAACATCTTACTTGACACATCAAGATCTGTCTTTTAAAATAGTTTTAATGAAACAAGAAGGGAAAAGATGCCCAGTATCCTTACGGTTAAATATTGTGTATTTTTGCTAATATTTTCAACCCAAATGTGTTTCTGTAACAGTTGCTCATAGCCACAGCAGATATTTGATGAGGTTTATATTTCAGGATGGGCAGTAAATTAAAGCGTTAGACTTAATAATTGATAATGATATAATGAAATCAGGGTACAGTCTTCCAGCTGGAAAAATAAAAGTGTAAATTTGTGTTTCATAAATGGCATAACAGAGATGACAGGAGGTTGATACTCTTGGCTCTGCCTCTGGTTATTATAATATGCTCTCAAATTATTAAAATAAGATTTAGCTATAACAAATATGAAGACTAGAACAGAGACTAAGGGTTTTTTCTGCTCATTTAATCCTTTGCTTACTATTATAATCTCAGTTACTAGACCAGGAAAATTCTTGTTTAACAATACATTTATCATTATTAAGGGACTCACAAAGAATAGAAATGCAATAAACAATTTGGCTGTAATCCTAGGTAGCTATAAATATCATAGTTGGTAGGAAAAATTGAATTTATATTTCTAAAGAAAATTTCTTGAGTTCCATAAACTGACTCCCTGAAAAAAAAATCAGTGAGAATCTGTGTTTTATTTTTTCAATCAGCTATAGAGCTCATCCAAATTATTAGAATTTTGGGAAAATGGTATAAAATAATTTTTTTTTCACAAAACAGTATTTTAAAAAAACAGCTATGATATACAGTTCTCTAAACTACTATATGTATGTAGTAGGTAAACCCCAGGATCCTTAATCTTTATCTCTTTCAGAACTTCCCATTAAAGCAGTGAGGTCATGAGGAAGAGATAGCTATGCTACAGTTCAGTATGTAGAAAGGGACAAAATCTGCCATGCACTTGGATAAGGGGGATGCCAATCTGGCTAGAAGGGGTTCGGTGCTGCTGCTGAAGCATCTTCCTCTTTTCAATCCCTTTCTTCACACGGTATTTCTTAAGTCACGGCAACATGTGATTTTTCCTGAAGAACTTAAGAGTGGGTTTGGAGATGGCAGCAGGTGCTGTTATTCTTAGTTTACTTTCCCACAGAACTCACGATTATCCTCAGGTACCTGGTACCTAAATTGGTGCTGCTGCATAGAGCAGCAATAACAAGACTTCTAAACTTGCAACACTTAAAGAGAAAGTTTCCTCTGTGAAAAAACACATGCCTCCCAGTGACCATGCAGCCAGTAGTCAGAAGGCCCAAGGGATTCTGTGGTAGGTCTGATACAACTGGGGACTTGTGAGGCGATATAAACTGTTCCACTAAAAGCACAGCTGCATGTCAAGAAGAGGTGGGTAACTTTCTATGCAGAAACTTTCTATGTAACTTTCTATGTAACTTTCGGTGAAGCAGAAGAGAAAACAGAATAGCTTCTGGGATAATATTGTTCTATTTATTCTGGTAAAGTTCACAGTTAGCCAATTTTCCTATGTTTATTGTGTTCTTTTTCACCATAACACTGAGGAACTCATGCTGTTTTCTCTGAGGAATACTAAGCAGTTCCACAGTGAACACCCACAGTTGTCCAAAGGGACAGCTGAAAGAACATTTTGTGGCATTTCTTTGCTGTATTATCTTCCGCCTGTAGGTAACTGTACAGTAGAGTGTAATTTAGTACTGCTGCCAAAACGTGGAAAAGAATTTCCCTCAAAACTTTTCTCCCTTGGTCTGTGATTCATGATATTCTCTATGGTTTTCCCTCTCAGTCATATCAGTCTTTTGGCCTGAGTATACTCTTCCCATTCCAAATCCAAATCCTACATCCCTATTGCCCTAGTCAAACATTTCTTGACCCACAACATTTCCTCCAGAAGCTCCTCCAGAAGACTCCCCTACCTGACAGGCTGTTCCTCGCAGCAGCAGTGGTGGTAGGTGGTTGTCTTATGGCTTCTCTTTGCAATGGAAAATCAGCTGTATTATGGCCTCTGACTGTGATGTGCATGGTCAGATGAGGAGTGGGTCTTCTCCGATGGTGGATGTGGTGGCTGGCTGCTGGCTGATGAAATTTCAAAAAAAAATCTCCGGCAAATCTGTCAAATGTCTCAAACCCCTCTCAGATAGGTGTCAAACTTTAACACTTATTCTGGGGGAATGCCTTTTCCTTGCATAGACATATGAAATACCGCTATACTCATCCTTCTTGACCCCTCTGAAGCATCTGCTACTGTTGATCAACAAAACTCCTATTCCTCCTGCAGATTGACAAAACACCGATTCCTCCTGCAGATTGAATAGAATCAGCCCAAAATGGGTTGTGTCCTTCCTCTCAGACTGAATCCAGAGCCCTTGCCTGGTTCAGTCTTTCATCCATATCATTCAATATCAATACCAAAATACTGCTGCTGTGAGAGAGACAACATGGGTTGATGTAGCAACAGTGCATGGATATCAACTAGCTCTACAGATATATCAGATGTTAAGAGCACAGATGCTTGATTTTTCAATCCCTAGATGAAATCAGTACATGGATTAAGGGCAGCTGGCTATAGCTAAACCCAGTACAAGTTGAAGGGCTTTGGCCAGGAAGACAGAAGGGCTTCAAAGAGCTTGCCTCCTCAGTAATAGTCCCTCAATTGATGCCACCTGTCCTACTAATTTGGTGCACACTCTTCTCCAGTGACACGGGACACCTGTATAGTGAAGGAAGTGAGAAAAAAGAATCAAACACCTATTTCCATCTGTGATTGGGCAGAAGATTTCACTTCATCCTATCGGAGTCGGTTCTTAGTACAGCAATCCATCCATTCACTTCTGGAACTGATTACAAGTACCGCAATTCAAATCTAGGACTGAAATCCATGCATGAACAAAATCAGCAGCCTGTGTGCATAGCAACACAGGATGTATGAATGTATCACCTCACTGGTCTGGCATCCCATAAAAAAAAGTCCAGTTCAAGTTCTTTGTTCTGGTACTGAAAGTCCTTTGTGAACTGGACCTAGCGACTTGAGCAACTGGGCCTTCCCGAATGCAGTGACCTGCTGACTGGCAGTTTCACTGTTTCAGTGGAAAGTGTGAGTGTGTAGGAAACAGAACTTTCACCAGAACAGCATCTCCAACACTCCAATTCACTGCCAGAGGAGATGAGACTGAACACTGGCCTCAGTGTGTTGAGACCAAGATACAAAAAACTCATTTCTTTGACTCACCTCTCTCACCAAATGGTGTTCATTCTTTTGTTCAAATGGTGTTCATCCTCTCATCTCTTCCTTAGTTGAAATAACTAAACTAAGACAGTTATGTCTTCTAAAGGTTGGAATAAAAGAGACATGATCATTTTAAAGTATGCAATAGGAGCACATCACTAAAGCAAACATGAGTAGCAACTGCTTGGCCCCAGTTATAAGAAAGTTATAAGATGCAAAGTCATTTTGGTCAGGATGCAAAACACTATTTTCCTGCCCTTAAATCCAAATGTAACTGATGAGTCCAACTTCATCACATACCCAAGGGTTGATTCTGTGGGATTTCTCTCAAATTTAACAAGTTTCTTTTACATAAAGAGTGTAGTGGTAAGCAAAATCCACCATCTCCTGCCTCCTGCTGTAGAAATGGCCTCTCTGCTCTCCCTTCCAATCCTAATGCTCAGTCTGCATTGCTTTTCAATATTCTCTGTGCAGAAAAAAATTGCTAGTATGATATTAAAAAAGATGATAATGAAAACTGTGAGTCCTTCATTGGGCCCACACAGCATTTTTGTTAGCAAAGGATATGTTCAAGTTATTATAGTTCAAATTGTTTGCCTTAAGGACATACAGTGCATATTCTTCCCTTTAAATGACCAGAATTGAACTACCTGATGAAGTGAAATGTACATGAAATGAGCAAGTTGTCCATGAAGAGAGATCATATTTAGTGTTACTTTCTTCTACTACCAAAAATTATATTGTCCATCTAAGCATCTGGTTAGGAATTCAGCATATTTAAAAATATCCATAGGATAATCCAACAAACATTCCACAGGTGATAAAACTTGAGCATTTTTCCATTTTATGAGATTAAAGGAAATTATCTAGAAAAGAGAGTAGAACTAGAAGAGCAAAAGTAAGGAAGAGGTTTAGAGGAATTGCTGATGGACATGGGAGTATTTCATGTCTCAATCACTGCTGCAACCATGGATCAAGCCTGATAGTATCCAAAAGATAGTCCTGCTGGCTGCTGTTTGGTGGCATCTGGGAAGCAAGTTGGCAGAATCAGCCTGGCTGCTTTAGAGATGGTTGGAAGATAAATAAAGAACTCAGCAACATAATTAATGGTAACTGTCAACCTTACTGGCATTCTCAGCAGCGGAAGGGCTTAAGACTGAAGAGGCCCTAGAACAGGTCCCTCCTAGTCAGGTCCAAGGTTTATCACAGAACAGTGTGAGGAAGCTCACCCTTTCAGCTTTGCCCAGAATCTGACAATCTCATCCTAAAACCACACATTTTAAATGGTAACAATATGAATTAAAGAACAAGTGCTGGGAGTCACTGCAGCACACAAGTTGTGTCACTTCAGGAGACTGACAGTGGCCCAACTGTGCTGTCAGTTGTGTAACCAAAACAGCTGTGCTCTAGCTCACCCCCATAGTGCAGGGAGTTCTGAAGACATTGTTGAATGTCCCTACATCCTTCCAATCCCTGGATGCAGAATGGGCCCTAGAGGACCATTGCCACTTTACATTATTCAGAGAAGCTTTAAGTTGCTGTAAGTAGCACCTGAGAATTGAAGGGTAATAACCGGCTCTCCAGTCCCTGGATCCTGTGGGATGCAGACTTGAGGAGCTGGCCTGGATAAAAGAGTAATCTCATCATTGCTAAAGACATTGAGTGGACATGATGATATGTGCTGAAATTTTGTACCTACATTCTTCTGGTGACAAATTTTCTCTAGATTTTTAATTGTATTTAGAAACAGAATTAAGCCTCCATCTCTTCTTGTTGTGATAGTATCATTTGGAACATCAACAGCAGGGTCAGGTCTCTAAGGCCAAAATGTTGTCCCTCGCAAAGGACATAGAAGGCTGTAAATGGACCCAACCCCACAGTAAGGTTAAACCGTACAAGTGGAGATTGTGGAGGTGGGACTTTTCTCTCAGGGCATTGTGATTAAAACAATAGGTCTGGGAGCCTGTGAAGAACTGCTATGCTCCAAGCCAGCCACTTAGCTGTGGAAGATGATTTCCCTAGCCCTTCATAGAGACTTTGTGAATAGCTCTTTATTCACACTTCATATGAGGTAGATGAACATTCAGTCTTAGGAATTATGGACTGCCCTCCTTTGGATGTCATTAAAAACCCAATAACAACACTTTTAAATCTTAGCATTGTTATCCATGTCTGCACACATCATTGTGACAAGTACAACGCTTTCTCTGATTTATGGCCTGTAGATACTACTATGTCATGGAGAATAATCTTTGGGAGTACTGTGTTTTTTTAAAATAGAAGAGCCGTTCAATTTTGTGATATAGTATAGAAAACAGAGGCATGGTTTAAGAATTGAAGTAGACCCCAAACACCAGAAAACAGGGCTAAAAATAAATATATGCCCTATAAACATATGGCATAAAAGATAGAGCAGCATACGGACAGAGCTACTGGAAAAAATGCAAATTGGTAAACTCTACCTTGTCTATGCATTTACCTCTGACAGAATTTGAGTAAAAAGCAAAATTGAAATCAAGTTGGGTTGAATTATACTGAAGATGTAAGGCACAAGGGACACATTTAATCAAATACTCTGATACAAGCCTGTTACAGTCAGTGAGATTGTACCAGAGTAAACGAGAAGATAATTTTACTCTGGATGAATGTCACTGTATAATATCATGCTCAAAACTATGATGGTCCTCCAACCAAATGAGGTACTGAAAAAGCTCTGCCACCCAGATGATGGGAAATCAGAAACTAAACAAATAAATGAAAAGTAAACAAACAACTTTTAAATGGATAAGGAGGACAAACTGCTTCTGGGACAGAACAGAATAAGGCAAAGTTAATTTCTTAACTAATTCTCATTGCATATTGTGGAGAGTTCATAGCCTGGTGCTTGGGAGTAATGTTCATAAAATTTTACCTCAGAATGCCAGTGAAATAAAAACAGGTCTCAGCTGGATTGCTTAGGATGGATACACAGAGTAAATCTTAGCAATCCAGAAGATGATGATGGTAATGATGAAGGTGCATGAATGAATTTCTGAATGGTAGAGATACACGTCAGCACTACCCAGATTACTTCTGCTCTGCTCAGAGAGTCAAATTTTAATACTATTTTGTTAATACCAAATAAGGAATGGAGACTAAAAGGACAATAAGGCTACATCTACACTGCATGATTATTTCAGAATAAGCTATTCCGGATGAAATACTCCAAAATAGTTTATTTTGAAATAGCACATCTACACTACAGGGAAGCCTGTAACTTAATCTGAGGCAGGCTCCCCTAAGGTGGATGCACTACCTCAATTTAGAGCCGCAGCAAGCACTGGAGAGTAATTACTTTGAATGGCTTGGGGAGGAGTTATTTCGAAATAGCAGCAGTGGAATGTCCACACGACTGCTATTCCAAAATATCTGTTTCGGAAGAGAAGTTATTCCTTGTGGAATTAGGTTACAAACACCAAAATAAGCCGCCCATTGTTTTTAAATTATTTCAAAGTAATAGGCTAGCTGTGTAGAATGGGCATTATTCTGAAATGCTGCTGCTGTATAGATGTACCCTAACAATATGTGTCTATTTAATAGAGTATGCTTCCTCTGAGTATTCAAGTTACATGAAGCAGTTTTACTAATTTAGAATGTTTGGTTACCAATTGCTACATAGTATCAGAGGGTAAGCTGTGTTAGTCTCTATCCACAAAAACAAGGAGGAGTCCTGTGGTAACTTAAAGACCAATAGATATATCTGGTATAAGCTTTCATGAGCAAAAACCCATTTTATCAGATGCAAGATTTCAGATACATCTGACGAAGTGGGTTTTTGCCCATGAAAGCTTATATCCAAATAAATCTCTTAAATTTTGAAGGCACTACAAAACTGCTACATATATAACTTTATTTTTTATGAGAGGACAGCACAGGTATCTATTGTTCCAAAGGAGAGACACCTTACCTTGCAAAAAAATTACGTGGTATTTATTCGATTATGAACTTTGCTTAATTGCAATGTATTGAATATATAGCAAATAAAGCTACACCCTCAGAAAGTGAATGCTGTAAAATAAGCCCTTGGGTTAAAGATGGAAAATGTTTTAAACCACTATTGTGACATATTTATTAAAACAACTAGACTCTTATTTTTTTTTGAATATTGTCAACAGTATTAACTACTAAAGACTTCAATTTATAAATAGGTGACTGATATGGCAAGTTATTATAGCAGTATTAACACTAATTAACCTGTTTAACTTTTGCAATTTAAACTTTTTATCGTTATTCTTTTTAGCCAGTAAAATAATTTTAAGTGTATCACCCATACCAGGAAAAAGTAATGCTTACACAATTAAATGTAATGAAATAAAATGTATTTATGTAAACATGTTTATTCATATCTATTTTTTTATGCTAACACATTTATCTTAGTACAAGAACCTCTGGAAGTGCAAGAGTTAAGAACATAACCAATGCAGGTAGAAAAAACGGATAATAATTCTGCCAGGCTACTTTATCAGTATCTGATTTTCGATGCTTTATTGCCCTTCAAACCTTTATTTATTTATTTATTTATTTGGTAGCAAAAATTTATAGACTACTAACAATGAAAGTAGTTATGTATATTGGAATAATATTTATATTTGTAAAAGTTAAAGCAGAGTTAAGCTTCAGTAGAGGAAAGCATCACCATTCAGCAAAGCATTTAAGCATATGCTTAACCTCCAAGCATGTGCTTAAAATGCCTTTCTGATTAACTGTTGAAAGCCACCTTGTAGTCTGAAGCTCTTTCCCTAGATTTGTATTTATAGTTAAATATTTTAACCAAGGTTGTAGGAGAGATCTAAAACTTTCATTAGTTTCAGATTAACACATTGTAGGTTATATATGAATTTTGAAACTAGGAAGGGAAATGATTTTCAAGTAACTCATACATTGGCTAATCAGGGATGAGAACATTGGGGCTTTTCTGTATTTTATTGTTCAGTATTGTACCACTGATGATCACATGTCCAAGACAAATGCCACAATGGGAAAATGAGCATGCATAGATATTATTTCCATTTGTTTTACAGTTTACAATGGCTGATGTAGGATCAAATAACAGACCAAAATAGACTTTGTGTAATCATTGTAAAAATAGTGTAATAAAAAATCTTGCTCCTAAAAGCTTTAATGGATTTTTTCAACAATGTGTAGCCAGCATATTTGGTTATACAAAAAAGAGAGCACCAACTAAAATTATCAACTTTACACAAAGCCAGATATATGAAAGGGGCTCTTTTTAAAAAAAACTTTATTTGAGAGAGGAATAGACTTGTATCAGAAGGCAAAAAAGGGAACATACAAACAGAATATATTTACAACACAAAACAAGAGATCATCTCAAGGGGGGTAGATTATAATAAATACAGCAAATTTAAAATGTAAGAGACATTTATCAATTAGAAATATGGTTATTTAACCTAGTTTTCCTTTTCACTGGTTCCAGGTAGTTTCTTGATTCTTTTCAGAGGCTATCAAATTTGAACAGAATTTAAAGTCCACTGGCTTTATTAGGGTAACTCTCCTGAAGGACACTATAAAAATATCTTTTGTTGTTTGTCATACATCTTTGAAATGATATTGTATAAAAGTCTGCATATTTGCATTTTCCTTCATAAATAAAATGTGTTTTTGAAGATTCACTATCCCTCTCTGGAGGCTGATATTAAGCTTTGTAGGAAATGAAATATATACAATATGAGAAAATACATAGTTTCACCTTCATATGCATCATATTGTTGAATGTACATATTATTTCCCCTCTTTGTATTTGTGGGGCAGGTAGAATATATTTAAGCAAAAGCATATACTGTCAATTAACAAATCTTTCCTATAAAAGCTGATGTTAATGTTTCAGGAGGCCTTTCTTTACAGGAACTATTTAAGTCATGTAATTTGTTTGGAGACTTTTTAAGGGAAAGGATAATGTATCTTTATAAGCTGCAACATTTTGTAAGAGACTCTTATAATATTAGAGCAAAATATAAACACCACATACTAAAACATATATTAAAACAACTTCTACATTTGGCAAAACAGCTATCTCTTTTGAAACATTATACTGCACCTTAAAATACCTTAGCTGTAGAAATATAAATATTTTAATAGAAAAAAACCTGACAGAGACTCCAGGTCAGTTTTGGATTATCCATATTAAAGAGATCTTAATAAAATGAATCTTTAACTAGCTTAACAAAAGTCAACCTATAAAACAAGGTAAACATATCAAAAGGGAATATGAAGGAAATGTTTCACTGGAAAGCTTCCTTAACAATTTCCCTACTCGCTTTCTTATTTTCTTTGACAATAAATCAATTCATAGAGTGCCCTTTAAAAACAAAGTAAAACACTATCCATCCCCTCAATCCTTTCCCCTAGCCCCTTACATTCCTCCGTACATGAATCACTTGGACTTCCTGTTTCCATAAGGCATTTCCTGTTCACCCCCGCAGAATCACTTTTCTGCAGGAGAACAGCAGGGACCTGACAAAGGACTGATTTAAATAAACAGGGTCTTCTACTGCAGTCAGAGTAGTTCAGATTTTACAGCTAAAAGAGACACCAGCATTCTGATATTTCAGTCTGCATATGTGCATTTATCATTTAGCAATTATTAACATACTCTTTATCAATTTAAATAATATTTTGCCACATTGGTGTCTTACATACTATGTCCTTAATTTAGCATTTCACTGAAAACCTAGTGATAAATATTATACAATTTTTATGATAGACTTTCTTAAAAATATTGACTCTCAGATGATAGTTCTGTTTTCACAATTATAGATATATCCTAGTATCTGACTGGAACATAATGTTGCATATCCTTCCTTGCCAATATCTGAATCTGTTTATTTGAGAATGTCTTTGAAGACAAAATAATCAATTAGGGTACGTCCACACTGCGTGGCTATTTCGGGATACCGGAGGTATCCCAAAATAGCTACCCTGTGTCTTAACAAGCCACTTGTTATTTTGAAATATTTTTCAAAATAACAAATGTGATATTTCGGCATCCCTGTAGCCCTTGTTCCACGAGGGTTAAGGGCTATCTCAAAATAGTGTGTTGTTTTGAAATTTGGTGCAGTGTAAATATGCCAAATTTCAAAATAAGGTATTTCAAAATAGAATCGAAATAAGATACACAATTTGCATAGTGCAAATTGCATATCTTATTTCGAGTTTAGGGTGCTGTGTAGACGCACCCTTAGGGAAGAATGAAAAATATGCAAGGTACAAAAGAAAAAAAAACTCTTTGAATAGGGCCTTGCTTTGTATGGTTGCATCCACCTTGAATTCCCAATATTTCCATAATCATACCCTATATACAAACCTAGGACCCTGGCATTGCAACCAGTATCTGCCTAATGAGGAAATTAAACATACTCTCAACAGTGTTCAAGACTACAGTATGATACATTATATACATATAGGTAGTAAAAGGAAAAGTCAAGACATCAGAAGAATTCAAAAACAGGAAAAAAATGTTTCATTGATCAGTTCTGGAAACTGACTCCAGCAACTACTGATCTCAACAAATTAGTTTAACAACAGTGAGTTTTATTTCCCTAGAGCTAGCTGATGTAACAGACTCCAGAGGTAAACCAAGCATTATGCACTGACTTATATAGAATAATTGACTGCAGCAGGTATTTTCCCGGTAAGTGGCCTTTAAAATGAGCATTATTATGTTTTAAGAGTGCACACAAATGCACCCACCTTTGCTAGATTCTCTGAACCCTGCATGAAATTAGCTAGATCCATGAATCAAAAGACAGTCAAACTTGAATAATCAACCCCTAAAATGCATTTGATGTTCAAATAATAACTTTAATTACAAATCCTGGAGCTAAATCTTTGCCTATTACCTGTTGCATAAAAGCAGCCTGCTCCCCAGATTCCATTTGCTGGGTTTGATTATCCTCATCAGTGTCCAGTGGCTCCTCTTTCACTTTCACAGTCCCCGCATGCTGTCCTAATCTGTCATCCACACAAACGCTGCAGCTGTCATCCCTAGTGCTGTTACCACTAGAGGGAGCTCTTTCTTCCTGCATAGCATGATCTCCCTGAAGCTCTTCTTCAGCTTCTTCTAGATGATTGCCAGGCTGCTTTAGCTGTTCAATGGATTTAGAGAGCATCTGAGAGAGAGGGAGAGGGAGAGGGAGAGACAGAGATAGATAGAGAGAGAGAGAGAGAGAGAGAGATGAAATTTCCTGCCAATATTTTTCCACAGATGCCACATACTAAAGAATACTATATTTTGCACTAACAACTGAGTCAAAACTTTCCTGGTCAAATTACTTAATGCTGCAGTTTTGTAACAGAAGTTTATCAGAATGAATAATGTAAGTTCCTCAGAAACAGGACTCTGTCCTCAGTCTGTTTAGATGGTATGTACAAATATAGCATTTTATAGTAATATTACATTTAAATTCATACCAATATAGCAACACATTTAATAGGCATGTCTATAAATACTTACATATAGATATGATTAAAAATAAGAGATTCTCCTTAAAATATTTTAGCAATCAAGCATAAATGTATTTATAGTCAAATATATTACTTAAAGGGCAGAGTATTTTACAAAACACAGTGTGCATTGAATTTCTAACCAGCTTAACATAATTACGAATAGACAAAAGTATAAAAAGGGAAGAATTAGGTAATTAAAAGCATTTTTCCAAATCTCCCCGCTCATTTTGCATGGACAGCTTGTAAATAATGGAAGGCTGAAAACAGAGTTTCTGTGATATTCAAAATTTCAGCAGCTGAAAGGTTAATATATTTTTTCTATCTAACTAATTTAGTCTGCACCTGTGCAACTAAATTTTGTGGTAAACATTTCCCCATTTATCTTCAGAAGATAGCATAGAAACTTCTGCTTTTGTTAGATTCTGTGCTTTGCTGGGTTTCCCTCTTTCTTGACTGATAGAGGTATGCCAGTTTTCATGAGGGAAGGCTCTAGTGTACTTATTTTAAGTGGCAGTTAATATTTTAACAAAAAAGATCTGCTAAAAGCTATTAGTATTAAAATACCTTTCTGGATAATAGAAAGAAAAGATCATGATTTGCTTTAACTCATAAGTATCCACATTGAAGCTGCCTAATTGATAAAAAGGGCATTTTATTCAGGTCAAAAAGTAATTTGCAATTTTACAAAATCTAATACAGGCCAAATCTTGGGTGAACCTGGTGCAAATCTCTACAGAAAAGTGCCTATTAAACGGGAAGAGGAGGTAGTCCAAGAAGGTGTCTACCAACACTGTGGGTATGTCTAGACTACAGGCTTTTGTCATCAGAGACTACAAAGCTTCTGTTGACAAAGAGCGTCTAGACTACATCCAGTTCTGTCAACAAAGCAAGCCGCTTTGTCAACATGTAAGTGTAGTCGCAAAGGACAGTGTAGATGCAATAACGCCTTCTGTCGACAGAACTCTGTCGACAAAAGGTTTATTCCTCATAGAATGAGGTTTACTGCCGTCGACAAAACTGCCGAGTTCTGTTGACGTTATGTCGACAGAACTCGGTGGTAGTGTAGATGCAGGTATAGTTTTGTTGACAAAAGTCCACTTTTGTCAACAAAACCCTGTAGTCTAGACAAATCCATAGAGAATCAATGAAGTCCAGAATGTGAATAGCACTGGCTGAGATATCTACTTTGACCCAGATCCACAAAGGCAGTTAGGCACCCAAATCCCAGACTTAGGTGCCCAAATACTAGTTTTAGGCACCCTTGTGTTCCACAAAAGGCTGCCTAACCTTCATGGGTCACTGTGGGTATGTCTATACTACAGTATTTTTGGAAAAATGGCTGTTTTTCTGAAAAAACTTCAATTACGTCCACACTGCAATTGCATTCTTCCAAAAGAAAATCGAAAGAACAGAGGGGCTTTTTTGACATTGGTAATTCTTATTCTGCAAGGAAGAAGCCTTGAAAATAAGCTTTTGAAATAACATAGTCCGCGTCTACACAGCAGACAGTTATTTTGAAATAATGTAGAAATACTGTCAAACTGGAGCTCGGCTACGTCTACACTGGCATGATTTTCTGAAAATGCTTTTAACGGAAAAGTTTTCAGTTAAAAGCATTTTTGGAAAAGCACGTCTAGATTGGCAAGATGCTTTTCCGCAAAAGCGCTTTTTGCGGAAAAGTGTCCGTGGCCAATCTAGACGCGGTTTTCCGCAAAAAAGCCCCGATCGCCATTTTCGCGATCGGGGCTTTTTTGCAGAAAACATTACTGTGCTGTTTACACTGGCCCTCTTGCACAAATGATTTGCGCAAGAGGGCTTTTGCCCGAACAGGAGCAGCACAATATTTCCGCAAGAACACTGATGATCTTACATGAGATTGTCAGTGTTCTTGCGGAAATTCAAACGGCCAGTGTAGACAGCTGGCAAGTTTTTCCGCAAAATCATCTGATTTTGCGGAAAAACTTGCCAGTCTAGACACAGCCGAGGACTTCTTACTCCGACTCCTGTAACCCTCCTTGTATAAGGAGTAAGGGAAGTTGGAGGAAGAGTGCTCTATTTCAAAAAAAGTGCTGTGTAGATGCTCCCAATGTTGAAATAAGCTATTCAGAATAAGCTACACAACTGACATAGCTCAAATTGCATAGCTTATTTCGAGGTAAGCCCTGCTGTGTAGATGCACCCTTAGTGTCTGTTTCTGCTCTGAGTATGCACGCTGCTACCCCACTCTGGGCATATTCCTATCTTCTGCCAAAGCTTTGGTGGAATCCATGAAGTACAAAAAGACAGGTGCTCTGGCCCCTAATGGGCCCAATCCAGTAGGCATTCCCAGAGACTGCCTACTGGACTAGACCCCATTCAAACCTGGTGGATGGGCAGTGAGCAGGTGCCTATCTAATAACTTTTAATCCAGTAGTTAGAGTGGTCACCTGGGATATGGGAGACCCAGGTTAAGTTCCTTCCTCTGCATGCTGGGGAAAAAGAATTTGAATAGGGATCTCCTGCCTCTTAGCTGAATACCCCAACCACTAAGCTATGGGATATTGTGATGGGGGAGGTGGGAGGACTCCCTAAGTCTCTCCTGTTGAAGCTGTTCCACTTTGTATAAATAAAGAGTAATTGGAGCAGAAATTAATGCCCCTCAGCGGCTCAGACAAAGGTGCCTATCTCCATGAGAGAGTCAGGGTTTCTATCTCTCCTTGGCTAGGCTAGATGGCTATGTGCCTAAGATGCTGGCTTTTGTTGAGAGCATTCTTAGGTACCTATCTCTCCTCATTCATTGTAAAGGAACCCCAAGCACTTAACTCAAGATTGCGGATTACTTTGTTGTTCCTGCAATTTTCTAGGTTCCAGAAAATTACCCTTGCAACACTCACCATCACAATACCCAAGTCTGTCTGTGGATCTGGGCCTTCCCCTCTGTGCAGCTCACACTGAACTTCTTGTTGAACTTATAGCAAATCTTCTCAGCAGCAACCATAGAGCACAGGTATCAGTGAGAACACTGCCATTTATCTGCTGCAGTGTAGAAGGAGTTACTGATGCACGAACGTGTGTTTGGCACTAACTTGCTGGAAAATATGCATCAGGGCCTAAACCCTGTAAATGCCTAATCACGGGAATAGTCATCATTCATGCAAGTATATTGATGTGAAGTGAGTAACAGTTTACAGGATCTAACCCAAGACTAATGAATAGAGAAAACTTCTGTGGTAGCAGAATCATGTCTTTGGGGACAAATGTAGACTACTTTTCAGATCTTCACTGGCTTCCAAATGAGAAGCTTCTGATTTTGAACTAAAAATTCCTAGATAGTTGAGAGCTTAGCTATTCTAGAGAATACCTCTTTCCTTGTGTGATATCCTAGCACTTGCAAATCAGACAGAACTTTAATAGAGATTGCTATAAAATTGTCAGCGAAAGTTACTCTACTCTGGAATTTTTCCTTTTGGTGCAGTGGATCCCAGAAATGATACTCATTTGCCAATGGTTTTTTTGGGGGGAGGAGGGAGGCTAGGGAATGCGTAATGGGGCATGAGTGGATTGGGAAGAGGAGATTTATGGTAGAGGTATTTATTCAATAGCAATTTAGTATATAGTTTAAAAATGATTAAATAATTTTCAGGTGCCTAAAATTTGGGATTAGTGATTTTTATAAATGCTATAAATCATCCCTTTTAGGCAGTCTTTCACCTCCAGAAACATGGATCAAAAAATAATCTTCTATCCTATTCTTAGATCCCATGTGCAGATCATCTATAATACATCAGTCAGATCGATTCCCCTAAACATCAGGAAGCACCAAAGAGATGCAACTGAAACTTCCTAGGCTTTAATCATTAACACTAATGAGGGCCAGCAGCAGCCAAAAAAGCCCAAAAAGGAACAGCACTGTTGTTGATCATGAACAAGTTGTGGGTGTTATATGGATAACTTGGGTTCTGTTCATTCTCTCCCCTCCTCCCCCCCATAATAGGATAAGATGATCCAGGCAATGGAAGTTGAACTTACGCAGCTGCATTTGCAGGAACAGTGCTTATGTCTATTAGTACATTTATTAATGAATAATATGTCCACGATGAAAGCCTTCAGGCATAAGGAAGATCTCTTTTGGATACTGGTACTGAGGGCAACAGCAGCCCCCTTAAAATGCTCTGTAATGTTCTAGTATTCATCCATCACTTCAAAAGCATCTTCAGTGCTGCAGGTGGCATAAAAGCAGACGAATCCCTGCTGGTGCAACTAACACCATCTGACTCTTTATAAAGAAGAATCTGGAAAATTTCTCAGATCATACCAGTACATTTTTTCTCAGGGGGGGGTGATGCTGCCCAC
Organism: Pelodiscus sinensis; assembly: GCF_052426305.1. Classification (NCBI taxonomy): domain Eukaryota; kingdom Metazoa; phylum Chordata; order Testudines; family Trionychidae; genus Pelodiscus; species Pelodiscus sinensis. The sequence continues at coordinate 204,607,852 of NC_143053.1, forward strand.
AGGAGCAGTGAAGCAAACTACATGTATTCAGACTGGTAGACTATTCTCTGTCTTTTTGTTAAACATCTGTTGGTGATCCTGCAAAAAAAAAATAAGAGTCTGGCTGCTGGCTGGCTAGCAAGCAAACACAAGCTGAAACATCTGTGTGACAGATAATCATATACAGCCAGCATGAGTCACTGACACTGATCCATCTGTAAAACATTCCATACACCAGTTATTTGACATCAGGTGGGATACTCTGAAGGAGAATTCAAGAGAGACTGAGAGCTAGTCCACAGCATAGTTAGGGAGCATATTTCATTTCCTTATTGCTCGCCCTTCTCCTGTGCTTTCTCATTTTATGTAGGTTTGTTCTCCTTTGTGCTACTGTATGGCACTGTTCCTGAAAACTGATGGGGCTACTCATGCAACCCCATTGTGTCATTTGGGGAAATTCACCAAAGCATGACACATGCTCCAATGCATTTTTGGATGACCTAATGATTAGAGTGATACAAGAATCTATTATGTGGGGTATTTTATTCTTAGACTGCATTTAGTGGTGGCATGCATTTAAATCTAAAATATTACTCTGTTAGGGCATGATGCGTTACTGAAGTCAATTGGATATTTGCTAAAGACTTCACTAAGATCAAAGACTTTGTAAATAATACATTTGCACCTTGTTTTATAGATTTCAAAGTGCTTTACTAAGTGGCTATATATTGTTTTTATTTTGGGATAAATAAAAATAAAGCAATACTTTTCCACGACCATATGGCAGAGTAGAAGATGGAAACTTGATTTTCCTTGAGTCTCAGCCATGTTCAATCCGCTAGCCTACAATTATTTCTCCTTTCTCTCTTTGTTAATGAGGTTAAAAAAGATAGCTTAGCACAATCATATTAAAGTGACAGACATACCTAGTACCAAAAGGTTCTTCTAGTCACATATGTTAGAAACATCTGTTTCCACTTTCCTGGTATTATTCCTTCAGTCTGACTGATCATTTTGTTTCTGAATCTATAGTTAACTTACATAGATTTTGATACTGAGAATGAATATGACATTTGCTAGCATGGATACTTAGTAATAGTTTTGGAAAGAGGAGACCTTGATTTGAGTGCTAATGAGATTATACTTTAAAATACTGATAAAGTCATGTTTCAATTAATGTTCAAAATTAGAATTGTGCACATTAGCTTCCTCCAAAACAACATGTCTGCATTTTAGAATTATTCAAATTGAGTAGACATGGGGCTGATCACACATAAAGAGAACCAGATCCTGACCTGGAGTGAGTTTCATGGAGATACCAGCACAAGATCTGACTCAGACACAGTTCTAGCATCTTGCTAAACAGCTATTAATTTTAGTTGCTGAGAATGAAATGTCCTATTAAAAACTCAGTTTCTTCTATCAACCAATTCATGTCAAGAACTAGAAACTTCCACATTATTTTCCTTCTCTTTCTATGCTTTGTCTCAGTTATTTCATCATCTAAAATCCTTGCATTTCATTTTCCCACATATTTTTCTCTCTCTTTTTCTCATCTTACAGTCATGTCTCACCATTGTTTTCTCATTCAGTTGAAAGACGCTATGAACAGATTAACCGTCTGGAGTGAAAACTCCTAGGTCAAATCTTCCTCCTTTTACCTTTAAATTATGAAAGCAGTATTGGGAATGATGTACATTGCAAACTGTCCCATTACTTGACTATTTAATTTCGTTCATCTATACAAAGTTTCACCATGCAAAAACAATGAGGAGTCCTCTGGCACTTTACCCCAGTTTACACTAGGGTATTATTTCTAAATAATACCCCTTAGGTTGAATTTATAAGCAGAGCATCCACACTACCAAACCTGTTATTTCAAAATAATGGGCTGGTTATTTTGAAATAATAAATTCTGCTTTCCATGAGGAATATTGCTTATTTTGAAATAATTATTTCCAAATAGCTGCTATTTCGAAATAACTATTCCACATTGTCATTCAAAGTAATTACTCACCAGTGCTTCCTCAAGTTCTAAGTCAAGGCAGTGTGTCCACATTAAGGAAACCTGCATCAGTCTAATTTTGAGACTTCTCTTTAGTGTGGACACGTTATTTCAAAATAGTTATTTTGGGAATTATTATTTTGAAAGAAGTTATTTTGAAATAATATTCTAGTGTAGACATGCCCTTAGAGTCTAACAGTTATATTAGGGCATAAGCTTACATGGGCAAAGTCCACTTCATCAGATTAATTGGAGTGGAAATTACAGAGGCAGAGGTATGATATATATGTTATTCATTTTACGTATATGACAGGGTCAAGTCAGAGGGATACAAATGAGTGCTTGAAGGAAAATATGTTATCCCTAAATTAAGTAGGTCTCAGTTCCCTGGGTAAGCAGGAACTTTCCAGAAGCAATCTGGACAATCGGTCCAGTTAGACTACCTGTAGCCAATTAGGAGCCTTCCTGAGCCAAGGGACTTAGGTTAATCAGACCACCTGGGGCCAATCGAGAACCAGTTGAGGCTCGTTTAAAAGGGTTATTCTTCTGTTAGTTAGGAGGCATACAAGGAGGAAGGAAGGAGCCTAAGTGCTAAGAGTGAGAGGAGTCTGGGTGATACCTGGCACCTGCAAGTCAGGCAGAGTGCGGTGGAGGAGCAGGATAAGCTGCTCAGATACCAAAGGAAAGGTACTGTGAGGAATTATTTGGGGGCAGTGGCCTGGGGAAGTAGTTGCCCGATGGCGAGTAGAACAAACCCCATCTGTTGCCACTGCCCTGGACCAGAACCCAGAGTAGTGGGTGGGCCAAGGTTCCTCCCAACCCTCCCCACACCACTACAGTGTCTATACCTGGACAGGGAGACCAGGACTATAGAGGGGTTTCACCCACATATTATGGACTAGGCTGTGATGAGTATGGCTCAGGAGGCTGTGAACCCTGCATCTAGTAAAGAAAGAGGCCGTGTGGTGGGATACAGCAAGCCTCTGAGGCTGAATCCCGTCCGCCAGAAATGTAGGACCCACGGGCACAGCCAGAGCTCTGCCACAACACACACACACACACACACACACACACACAAAATATATGAACAAAAGAAGTTACTTATCAAGTGTAGGATCAGTGTTAATGAGGGTAATCAAATCAGAGTGAATGTGGCTCATTCACAGCATTTGATGGGAAGATAGCCTTATAAATCTGTTAGGATGCATCTACACAGTAACCTTCACTTATTTCAGCGTTATTTCAAAATATCTTATTTTGTAATTTGGTGGCGTCTACACAGTGCCAAATTTCGAAACAACTGACTATTCCAAAATTCCTCTAAACCCCGGTGGAACAAGGGTTACCAGGATGTCAGAATAAGCTGCCCATTATTTCGAAATCTATTTCAAAATAATGGGCTGCTTCAGTAGACGCAGAATAGCTATTTTGGGATTCTTCGGTATCCCAAAATAGCTCCAGAGTGTAGACATACCCTCAGTCTCTAAGGTGCCCCAGGACTCCTCGTTGTTTTTTCTGATACAAACTAACATGGCTACCCCTCTGAAAGTTTTATCATGACAAAGTAATATTGAACTCTTAGTACAATATAAGTGTTAAATGACAGCAATATGCAGAAGTGCTCCTTTATTAATGGGATAAAGTCCTAATCTCATCAGTATCTATGGGATCAACGTCACTGGGGCCAGGATGTCATGCACTGTCTGCTCTGATGTAAACTGCTTCTAAAGGAAAAGGACACCTTCACTTAATCCTCTCACTGTTTTAATTTCTGAGGTTTTCCTAAATTTAGAAATCTGAAGATGGCCTCGTGTTTATATTAATTATGTAGAAATAACACCTTTTAAGTAGTAAAGTCAAGGTATTTAGCTACCCAAATAACATAAGAAGCCAAACAGAAAGATTTTTGTTGCAGTGTCAGTTGTCTGGTACCTGCTACAATAAGTTTAACTGGGTTCTGAGACATGCTATTCCCTTTATTGGATAACACAAAGTTCTAAAATGGTGATCAAAGAACTCCACAAGGAAACAAGCTGTCATTTGGACAGAAGTGTATTAAATCTGACAACAGCAAAGCCTATCTTCCAAAAAAAAAGCCCAGTTTAGGTTTCCACACATTTGATTTTTAAAAAGCAAGGGCAAGGCTTTCCACCTACTTCTGGATGGGATGTCAAAATTTGCATTTCAGCAAGAATGTTTTGAGGAGGTCAGTGTACTAGATCCCAAAGGTATAAATGTCAGACTCCAGCTAAGAGGTATACTATTTCTCACATCAAAAAGCTGCCATCTGACAATTGACCAGAAATAATCCATAGGGGAATCTTCTCTTTGTTACTAAGAATAGAGGCACACCTCTTGGCAAAATGATTTCTTTCTTTATAGGGTAGAAATGATCCAGGGAAAACCTTACCCCTGGCCTGTGTTACGTTTGGCTTTTTATCACTCTAATCACAGACTTGGTTGTGGCTGGAAGTATATTTCCCTTACAAAGAAAAGGAACTATATTTTATGTCTGTAATTTTGCATGCTATAATGTTTTACAATTCACAAGTTCATCTGTATAGCCACTGTTTTTGCCTCCTCATTGCTACAGCTTGATTTTTTCCAATTGCCATAAAAAGATTTTCCATGATTTTCAGGAGTTTATAATATGCCATAAAAACTTAATCCAAGCTAAAATGACAAATATTGCATTTCAATGTGTATGATTAAAAATGATGATTTAAAGTTCTAAAAATAAATGTTATGAAATTCCAGCAATTTCCTGAAGGGCAGAGTAACACAGCACAGAGAAAAGGGACAGTATCTTGTCGTGAGCTCATTACAATTGAGTGCTATTTTAGTTTAAGAGTCTTGACATCTTAAAAATAGCTTTCCTGGCTTTCTCAGTTAAAACTGCTACAAAAATGCTTCAGAGTATTTGATTTATTAAACCGAGCACCTTTTCATAAACAAAACTTAGTAAAGAAAGTAACAGATTTTTTGCATATTACACTTTACTGTACAGAAATGCAATGGGTAATAGGACCAGTGGAAAAACTTTAGATGCGGATATATGCTTGGGACACAGAAAAAGCTGCACTGTATTAAGAACAAATAATTCAGCTTTGCAGCCATTTTTTATTTTGCTTGAAATAACCCCACAAACATTAGTAGAATATCATGAACAGATAACTATATCTTCAAGTAGAACAAACGTTTAGTTTATTAACCCTATCCTATAAATTTGATTAAAGTCTTTACAAATGTTTTAATCTAAAACAAGCCAACCACCTGGAGATGAAAAGACAGTTCTGAATTATTTCTTTTTAGCAAAATTGTAAGCATGGACACAGTACACTTGGTGGTGAATTATATCATAGTTCAGGTAAACACCAAAAGCTTAATGTAAGTGAAAGGCTGTTCAATCTCCAGGAATAATTAAATAACAAAAGTGTATGTTTCTCTCTCATTCATATCATATTTTAAGTCACCACAGTATTTGTGGTGATCACCCTCTTTCTGAGTTATTCAGCTGTCACTCTCTTCTGTACTCTCAGGGTGGCTGCCCTTATATTTCATTTATTAGTACAGGTTCTCCCTTTAGATATGTGACGATCACCCCTTGCTGTGTGTAGGTTTGCAGAGGGCAACTATATAACTAAAATAACAGAATTTTTCAGTAATCTCTCTAAGATATTCTGTTACTATCTTCTGAGTCAATAAAAACAAGTCTGACAGAACTTCACAGTAATAGTGGGCCACGGAACACTATATTCCTTGCAAATTTCAACATATATGGAAATCAGTGGTTAGATGGTGCTGACTAATTGAACAGGCTGAACTTGGCACAGTTAAGCCCAAAGCTTTACCTACAGTAAATACTCAGAAACATTTCTTCTCCAATGCAAATGAGTAATTAACTAAGTATATGTGTCCCCCAAATTTTGTTTCTTTTCTTAAAATTGCTTTTTAATCATAAAAAATAATTTCACATTGGAGCTGGGCTAAATGGAGCCTTTAACAGTACTTTACAGTCCAGTGCCTATGGGGTGAAATTTGTGTCTCAGTAAAGTTAAGACTAGTAACTATTGCTTCACTATCGTTTTATTCTGATGTTATTGGACTCAAGCTTAACAAGGGTATATTTAGAGCAGAAGCACCTGACACCCGTATTATTTATCCCTAAAATGGTATAGATTGTCTAACAATTGAACCATGTTTATCTTTCATACAAATACAGATTTTATTCTTCATTTTGTGGGGAAAAAACCCCACGATTGTTGTTTGGCGTGGATACCCTGAGACAATGCAAAGGCACAGTCCTATACCTGGTAATAAAAAGTTCTCTTTTCTCAGGACCATTGAGGGCAGGTGAAATATTTTTTTAAAAACTGGAGGCTACAAGATGTACATATGCCATCTTGATTAAACATATGGAACACATACTTGAAGAAAAGCCAACTGGAGTCCTAGTTGAGTAATCAAAACACCCTAGCTGAGAGGGGTTAACATGCAAGGATCAGCTATGAACTTTGAAGTTTTCTGGTCTTCATTTTTCCTAATTAAGACAAGGTTTAATAACCAAACCACTGTACAAACGATGTACTTAAACTCTAAGTTTGTTTCTAATTTTGTTGGGAATTCCTAACAGATTCCAAGAAATCAGCACCCCATGAGAGAAGTTCACCAGTGAGATGGGCTGGTCCTTTCTCTGATGTACAATGGCAACATGCCTGCTTTCATCTTATTTTCTACCTTGTGACTGGCTTTCATATTTACCTGTCATATATGACTAGAAAAAGGGAAGGTGCATTGATTCATTTTTGTCAAAATTATTCAAAGCAGCCTGGCAAACATGTATTTAACTTCAGCTTGAAAATGAGTACAGTGCAATCAGTGGGATGGAAGAATGTGCACTAAGAAGGTTTTCCTGAAATTAGACCATTTAACTCCTCATATACCTCAGTTTTGGATTTTGGCAGTGTTCACAGTAAAAATGTATTTTTTGATGAAGCTGTGGCTATCTCTTTCATAAAACTATACTCCCTCTGCTATGAATATAGCTAGATTCTACAATCCACTATATTCCCTCTGCTATGAATATAGCTAGATTCTACAATCCACTATTAATTTGTCTCCACGTAGTCCTATTGATTTCTTACAGAATATTATTTTACATAAAAAACAGTAGTAGAATTGGACCCAAATTTATTAGCAGCAATAGTTGGTTCTCCTCTGACACATCTTTCAGAGTTAATTTTTATCCTGACAGGCAGGCAGGCAGACGATGGAAATTTTTTTACTTGTCAATTTTATATGTAAAGCAGAGTCTTGATAGGAGATTATAAAAAGTTGTTTTAGCTGATTAGTAAAGCCTCTAGATGTAAAAAGTTAATTCAACCATGAGGATGATTTTAAAGAACCTCCAATATATTGTTCACCATTAATTAATTAAACTTAAATATGAATCACGGGTAGCAACACAAAATTGCCTCCCAACAATGAAGTGAAATAAGTCAGAAATAAATCTAATAACCTTTTGAGGAATCATTTATCAATACAACAGGATTCTCTAAATAGTAGTTTAAAACTTCAAGAGAATCTGGTTGCTGTTTCATTTAATTATATTCTTCATGATGCCAATGTCTAGAGAACCAACTTTGGACAATCGTTTGGAATGACAGAAAGTGGATGTCTAGTCTAACATTCACATAACACTCACACCCACACCTTACATGCCTACGAAAAGAAAATGTGAACATGTAGCACGAACTTGCATGCTGCTCAAGTACAGCATTGTATCAGATATCCACCCTATCTTGTTAGTTTTTCATTCTCTGTGTGTATTGGAAAGGCTTTAGTTTGGGAGCTCACTTTGTTCATGTGGATCTGTTGCTGGTACTGTTTCTGCTTTTCGAGGAACTGCTGGTGCTGCTGCTGAATGACCAGCTGGGCCAACGTGCTTTGAGGCAGTGGAGCTGATTGGGTTCGATTCAGTGGCCTATGACGAGGCAACTTGTGGGCAACTCTGATGCCCGGTGAGACTCTTTCCTTTGTTGCTAATGGAGACTGTGGATGGAGAGGAACCCCCCCTGCAAAGCAATGAAATATCACTCATCAAATATAAGATCCGGTAGCATTAAGAAAACATACAAGTCAGGGACAACTTCAGTGCATCTGGCATACTGAAGAAATTTACAATAATATCAATAAAATGATACTCCTAGCACTTGTTACTTCCTGCAACAACAGCGAGCTTGACAGCCCCAAGAAAAACATGTTTTCTGCAGTCATTTTACTGTTAGACCTTGTCTACACTTACTGAGAAATCAAATTAGCGGGTCTAGTAAAGACCCGCTAAATCATCTGCTGATGTGCTCCCATTGGTTTCAGTACTCTACCAGGTCGCAAGGAGGAAGAGGAGTTGACGTGAGAGTTTCTCCCATTGCCCTCCTGCAGTGGGGATACCACAGTAAGTCAAACTAAGTATGTCAACTCCAGCTACACAAGTCACATAGTTGCAGTTGTGTACTTTAGTTCAACTTTGCCCCCTAGTGTAGACCTGGCCTTAGAAGCAAGAGCGAGAGGTTGGAGCAGACATTGCTTTTTCCTCCTCTTCCCCCAATGACTGAGAACTGTAGAATTTATGTATTGCATTTAATTTATAAATGAATTTGTTCACTTGTAAAGCACCATGTTAAGAAAAGTGCTAAGGGACACTCCAGTGAAGCCTTTGATAATTACCAGTCACAAGAAGCTTTTGCTGTCTCATTTGCTCCTTCAGTAACAAATGCTGCAGGAGAGCCTGATGGCTACTGTTAGGTTTTCCCTCTAGAGCAATATGAGGGTGTGCAGAAGAGGGAGGCATGCTTCCCCCATACTGTCCAGAAAGAGCCACTCCCTGCCTCAATGTCTGGGTCTCACACTTCTGCTTGTCTCTGAGTGAAGATGAAACCTGCATCAAGAAACAACATAGATGTTAGCCGCTTTTCAAAGAATTGGTCCATTAAATCCCCACATTATTAGCTGGACTTATCATACCCTTATTTAAAAGAAAAAGAAAATTCCCATCCTTAGCCTGTGGCTATGGACTGAAAATGGAGAACATGCCTGTTATGGTAATATAGCAGCATCAGTACACAGGGAACCTGCAATTAAGAGGTTACTCTCAGAGAATAAGATTGTGACCTTTCCTTACAATCATGTGTAGGAAAGTGTAGCCCTCCCTAGTCCCCTGCATAGGTCACTCAAATCAACCCTTTCTGTACAGCAGGAAGGAGAGGAACAGGGAGAAGAATGGGTGTCTTGAATTCAGTGAGAAGGAGGTGAGCTTTGGCTTTCCACACTGGCTTCGTATAGCTCAATCAGCAATACGTAGCCAAAGTGAGATCGGACGCTAACTACAGCTGGTATAGAGCTGGTGAATGTTACTTTCCTCTGAAACAATTTCTTCTCTTCTCCTGGGGCAGCACTATTATGCCTCTTTTTTCAGGGTGGACTCTAAAGTAACAATCTGGTCCATAGGAGTCAATGGAAGCTAATGGGCATTTAGCACTTCTAAATCCTCTGATTTAATTGCCTAAATACAGTTTATGGGACCTAAATATAGGCATTCATTTTTTAAAATCTTGACTCCTTAAGTATTGCAAATCTATTTCAGATATCTGTGTTTAAGCTAATGGATGCCCACATTTTCATTGAAAATATAAACTAGATTTTTAAAAAGGGTTGATAAAAAGTAATGAATAGCAGGAATATATATCTAATTGAGACTTAAGTCTTCAAATTACACTTATTTATTCTAGGAATTGCATAAACATCACATGCACAGATCAAATACACGTTCAATTTTCAAAAGCAGCATTTAGTATTAACTTACCTCAATATAAGTTTCTATGATATGTGTGTTTTTTCAAGAAAACAGCTTTTAATTTCATGTAATAAATTACTTTGACATTACTTACTGCTTGTTCTCAGTTAGATATTTTTGCAGAAAGGAAACAAATATTTATAAATAGTGTATTTTGGAATGTTGCTCACTGTTATTTATGATCAGCATCTTAACTAGAATGATTTATTTACTAGTGTCTGATGCAAGATTCCTAGAGAATTTATTTAGAGGTACAAAATTTCCTTTTGCAAACTTCAGGTGTCTGTTGTTAGAAAATAGCATCATATTTCCCTACAGAAATTAACGAGGTAACAACCATATATCAGAAATAAGGACATTACATTGTATTGAAAAAAAAACATATACAGGCAGTCCCCGGGTTACGTACAAGATAGGGACTGTAGGTTTGTTCTTAAGTTGAATCTGTATGTAAGTCGGAACTGGCATCAGCCGCTGCTGAAACTGATCAGTTTCAACAGCCGCTGAATCTGGACACCAGTTCCACTTACATACAGATTCAAGGTAAGAACACCAGGCGTCCCCCCAGGTCAGCTGCTGCTGAAACTGATCAGCAGCTGATTCCAGGAAGCCCAGGGCAGAGCAACTCTGCCTCGGGCTTCCTGTAGTCAGCCGCTGGTCAGTTTCAGCAGCGGCTGACTTTGGGACGCCTGGGGCAGAGCAGCTGGGGTGCTGCCGGGTTGGTCCAGTAGCGCCAAGGAGCGGTGCTGCGGGACCAACCGGCAGTGCCCCTCCTGCTCTACCACAGGCCCCCGGCTTTGCTCCACGTCTCCCTGGTCTGCTGGGGGGGCACTAGCTGCGTCCCCCACCCCCGCAGCAGACCAGGGAGATGTGGAGCAAAGCTGCGGAGGACCCGGGCCGAACCGTGGCGCTTCCAGATCAGCGCTGCGGTCCGGCCCGGGTCCTCCGCGGCTTTGCTCAGCGTCTCCCTGGTCTGCAGACCAGGGAGATGCTGAACAGAGCGGCGGAGCACCCGGCAGGACCTGCGCCGCTTCCAGCTGATCTGGAAGCGGCCGCGGGTCCGGCCCCCGGTGCTCCGCCGCTTTGCTCCCGTCTCCCTGGTCTGCTGGCTCCGCCAGCAGACCAGGGAGACGGGGAGCAGCTTTTCTCGCCCCGGAGAAGGCGGGCGGCGGGACCAGGCGTCCCGCTGCTCTAGTTCTCCGGGGCGAGAAATTCCCCATTCGTAACTGCGGATCCGACATAAGTCGGATCCGCGTAACTTGGGGACTGCCTGTACAACGTAAAACTTCAACTAGATTTATCATTGAAATTAAGTACTACCTTACTGAAAACCATAATAAAGTGCATATTTAAAATGAAACTTAAATAATTGTAAAGTTATACATACTCATTTTCACAACCAGAATGTATACAAATTCTATCAAATTAATATATCACACCATTGTGCCAAGGGTCGGCGCTACCGGACCATCCCGGCAGCACTCCAGCTGCTCTGCTGCAGGCGTCCCCAATTCAGCCGCTGCTGAAACTGACCAGCAGCGGCTGAATCAGGGACGCCTGGGGCAGAGCTGGACTATCGGAAGGGGGGGCTATGAGAGGTGTGGGGTGGCATCCACCCCACCCCAGACACCTTATAGCCCCCCCTTCCAATAGTCCGGCATATCTGATAATCCGGCACCCCCTGGGTCCTAAAGGTGCCAGGATTATCGGAAGTTTACTGTACTAGAATATCGCACTAAAAACTCTTGGTTTAGGTAGGGAATTCCTAGAAGAAATTTTATTCAAGATACTAGTCACCATTACAAAAGTTGTTTGAATGATCAAATTTTATGGCCCATCTGTACATCCACCAACACTTCTGTGTCTTCAGTCATCATTGAAAAACTGTGTTTGGTATATCATGATATGAGCTTTATGCTCATATTTGTTTATTCATTATTATTTGGTGTGATTATTTATTGTTTCCAGTATAACAGGTCCTGTATAACACAAATGAAGTCATGGCTTTTGTCCTGAATTGCTTACCTGACAAATAGACTCAAAGATTGAGATGGCTTTTTGAGGAGGGGAAAGAATACCAGAGTATGACCATATTGTGAGAGAAAGTACATAGAAGAGTGACAGAGGAGGCTGTGGTGAAAACAGGGATAAGGGAGGTTGGTCTCAAAGAAAAATCCCGGATATAATGACACCCCATTGAAGTGATCACTTACACTGAGCTGAGATTGTACTGCTGGAAGTCCCAAGGTAATGTTGGGCAAAGAAGGAGAAGTATACAGACTCAACAGGTTCATCGATTCTTCATTAATCAGAATATGTTGTGAAACCAAGTGCTGGAACAAGAAAAAAAAATCCAGATCTGTAGCACCCATGTTTATTACCCATCAGCAACCAGTCCAGTTAGTACTTTATCTTTGTTAGTCTGCCTACTGTGCCAAACATTGGCTATGGGGAAGTACTTCCATTTCCTGATATACTGAGTATCCTGAATTATGGAGCCTACTGATATTTCCCTGTATAGCTCTGACTTTCATTTCCTGAAATGACAAATACCTGCCTACCATGTGACCTTAATTAATTCGTTAAGATCCTATGTAAAACCAAAATGCCAGGGATTCCCTGCTCCATTATTTCTTCTTCCACTAATCATACAATCATTGTTATAGGATCAATGGGAGTTTTGCCTGAATCAATATTCAGGAAGGATTGCAGGATTTGTCTTACTGAAGAGTGGTGATTCTTTTAATCTTTTAAGGTATGTAAGGATATCATTTGGATATGCTGAGGGACAGCCTCCTTCCTGGAACTACAGCAGCTCACCTGTATGAGATGTTCATTAAAACTGAAGAAGTTCTAGAAGAGTATAATACTTACGCACTGCTGCAAACAAAACTTCACCTAATGTAATTTAACACTATTCATTCTATATATGTTATCCCCTGGCCACTAAATTACCATGGGTGCTTTAGGTGACAGTGTTTAATATGAATGGAGAAAGTGAGTAAAAAGTGATTTAAGAAGCAAATACCATTTTAAAAATGTGGCCCCCATTCCTGTTGGGTGCTGAGCTGCTCTGTGATGTGCTTAGCCTCCTTAACTCCTTCCAATTTCAACACTTTGTTGGCATCCCCACACTTTTTTTGAACCCATATGATATAACCATTTAGGAAGAAGGCATATAATTTCTCAGATTATTTTTTTACATCACCCTGCACAGAGCTGCAGGTATTTTTAAAAGAGTCCGCCCTAAGCACCCATTTTAGATTCAGTGGGAAGAAGCATAAAAAGGTTACATTATCACATGCTTACTGCACAAGGAATCTTTTTGAAGCCTCTGCCATTCTGCTTTAACAGTCATGTTTTTCAACATGTGGTCTAGTATAGTTGCTTGAATTACATTTTCTGTTTAACTCTTGCTTCCCTCCCAGAACTTTTACACAATAAGAGCTACAAAGGTCTTATTAGGCTTAGGAACTCTGGCATGATATGGTCCCCAAGGGAACAACATCCCTGAAAAAGAATACCCTGTGTAACAGTATGACACAGTGACTGCTTTCTTCCCAAACAAAAAGCATATGGGGCTCCAATAATAGACCACCTCCAAGAGGGATACTGCACACTTGGGCTTTGACTAAAGTAAATATAATAACTTGTCAAGCATGTTGTGGGGAGCGGTAGATTTTCCTCTGGACAAACCTGGGATATCAATTAACTTTGGAAAATACCTTCTGCTAATACAATGCAACTTCAGACTGTCACTGAAAACTGGTGCTCCACAAAAACACAGGATGTTATTCCAAAACATAACCTTCCTCATATAGTTTGTTTGAAAAGAAGACCTATCACTAAGACAATAACAGTGAAAGTCTCTATGTGTAATTTTCTCCTGGTATCTTGGAAATGCTAGAAGATAGTATATGAAAGAAAGAGATGATATGGACAATATGGAATGCAAGTGTGAAGAAAATCTGTTATTTGAATATTACATTATTTCCCCATTAAAACAGCACTTGCCAGATAACATCCAAATATGTACATTATTAAAATGAAGTATGTCCAAAATACAAAAAACTAGTGTGAAATCTATAAGAGTTTTCCCAAAAGAGATGCTGTAAACATGTAATTCTCTTTTTAGGTCATCAAAAAATGTTTGCAGCATTTATATGGTGCTGCATTTAAAAATATACGGCTGTGTCTAGACTGGCCAGTTTTTCCAGAAAATCAGCCGCTTTTCCGGAAAAACTTGCCAGCTGTCTATACTGGCCGCTTGAATTTCCGCAAAAGCACTGACTTCCTACTGTAAGAAATCAGTGCTTCTTGCAGAAATACTATTCTGCTCATGTTCAGGCAAAAGTCCCTTTTGCGCAATGCTTTTGCGCAAAAGGGCCAGTGTAGACAGCTCAGATTTGTTTTCCGCAAAAAAGCCCCGGTCGCCATTTTCTCAATCAGGGCTTTTTTGCAGAAAAGTATGTCTAGATTGTCATGGACGCTTTTCTGCAAAAAGTGCTTTTGCGGAAAAGCGTCCATGCCAATCTAGACGCTCTGTTCCGAAAATGCTTTTAACGGAAAACTTTTCCATTAAAAGCATTTCCGGAAATTCATGCCAATCTAGATGCAGCCTACATGTTTACTTTTGGGTTTTATGATATGGCACTGTTAAATTCCATATTGTGAACAAGAGTGAAATGACAGAGTTAAAGGAATAAGTCAAGCAATTAAAAATTAATTAAAACTGAATCTCCCCTAATCAGTTCCATTAGGCATATGTAATAAGACAGTTGTGTTAATAAAAACAATTCATTATTAATAACATTGAAATTTAACAGTGTGAATATTCCTCTACAACATAGTCATTTTTTTAATAATCAAGTGGTATTTGTTTTACAATAACCCTCAGATTAAGCCCATATTATGATCCCCATCCTGAAATGAGCTTTATATTGACTCAGGGAGCCATTTGCATGGAATTTACTGTGGAATCAGGACCTATATATGTAGGCAGCTTAAAGTGTTACTAATTTAATGGGGGCATAGTCCTGTCTACCACAGAATCCATTTGATGAAGCAGAATTCTCAGCTTGCTAGTGTTTTAAAAGAAACAATCCAAACAATCAAGTTCACTTAATTCTAAAAATGAAAGTACAGTAATCAAGTGTGGCAGCGTGTTGCTTTACTGTCTAATTTCAACTTCTCTCACTCTCTCACTTACACACACACACACACACACACACACACACACACACACACACACACACACGTGGAGGAAAGGGGAATAATTTCTTTTGGCTTTAAACCTTCCAAGTCATAGCTATAGTGTCTAAAGTTACCATTGCTTTGAGTAATCAGAATAAGTGGCTCTCAGAAGCAAGAACTACTTCTATTCTTTTAGTTAAGTTTTAAAAATTAAGTAGATCCTTTTTCATGTCTGGAGTGAAATTCAGTTTCATTATGCTGACTAGAGACTTAAAAGTGTTACCAATGAACCCCTACGAAGTGTGTTCCTCATAGTTGAGGATGGGGTTCATAAACTAATATTATACAAGAAGGGTTTCATAAACTAATATTATACAAGAAGAGAGCATGTGCATGATAATCACACAGTTCAGTTTCTACTAATATCTTCAGTATACTCTTATCCAAAAGTTCAATGCACTAAACATAAATGGATTTTGTGTAGGCCTGAATGGAAGCCCATTGAGATTAATGGGATTTATTTTCATTGACTTCATTGGGTTTTGGATCAGGCCCTCTCTGTGCTTAAGAGTTATCCAACAAATTTGAAACATGCCTTTGGGTATGTCTACACAGCAAAGTTATTTCGAAATAACAGCCCTTATTTCGAAATAACTTTCCTAGCGTCTACACAGCCAAACTGCTATTTCGAAATAAATTTGAAATAGCAGAGCACTTATTTCGAATTTGGTAAACCTCATTCTATGAGGAATAACGGCCAAATTCAAAATAGCTATTTCGAAATAACTGATGTATAGCCCTGGTGGCCACTCCAGCCTCAGACAGGAACACTCCACTCCCTCTCCCCATCCCTGGAGCCCTTAAAGGGGTAGACTCTGGCCACAGTGCCTGTGCCATCTCCAAGCCTGCCACCCCAGAACCAGCAGTCACTGCCCCTGACTCAGTGGCCCCAAAACATGAGCCAGCAAGCGACTGACAGCCAGCCCTCCACCGCTCCCCAGGAGCAGTCTGCCAGCTCCCAGGAGCCTGCCAGGGCCCGGAGAAGGCAGTCACCTTCCTGGTCCAGTGTGGAGATCATGGAACTTATTCAAGTTTGGGGGGATGTCCCCAACGTCCATGATCTCCACACTAGAGGGAGGAACATGGCCGTCTATGACAGGATAGCTGCCAGCCTGGCCACCAAAGGCCACTTGTGAACCCAGAAGCAGGTTCACATGAAAATCAAGTTGGTCCGGCGAGACCCCCCAACCCTGAGCTTTCCCTCCCCCTTGTTCCCCTTGCTTCCCCCTTCCAGCTCCCTCCTTCCAGGTTTCCCCCTCCCCTCTTCCATTCTCTCTTCTCCCCTCTCCCACCCTCTTTCCCCAGAGTTTCATCTCCCCCCTTTTTGTTAAATAAAGACCGTTTGCGTTTATGAAAAAACGTGTATTTTATTTGACATCAGGAAGGGGGACTGGTGGGGGTAAGTGGAGGGACATAAGGGAGGAATGAGGCACAAGCCCCCAGTGGGGCAGACCAGGGAGGCTCTTAGTGCTCCTCAGGGTAGAAGGTCTCCTGCAGGGCCTCCTGGATACTGACAGCCCCCCGATGGACCTCCTGGATGGCAGCCTGCAGAAAGTGAAGCCAGGCTCACAGCAACGTGTCCACGAGAAGCACCAGAGTGCTCAGGGGCAGCTCTGGCTCCATATTTCAGAGTGCTGTGGTGTCCCGCGTGAGGGCAACCAGAGCGTGCAAAAACAAAAATGCTTTTCTGTCCCACATTGAGGTATGCAAGCAAGCGGGGAATCCTGAGAACTGACTGTCCAGGGAGGGTCCCTTTAAGCACAGGCCTCAGATAGCCTTAGGCAGCAGCCCCACACAGTATATCCTGACCTGGTGCCCTGCCGGACCTGGTTCCAGCCGGCCTTAAACGCGATTCAGCATCCACTCAGTGTGGATGCGCTATTTCAAAATAGAAAAACGCTATTTTGAAATGCATTTTGTGTGTAGACACGTTATTTCGAAATAATGCTGTAGCGTGTAGACATACCCTTACAGAGACAGTCTCTCCAAATGAAGTTATAGGAAATCCTTTCATGAGAAAGGCAGGCAGGATTTAGTATGTTATTTGAAAGTATATGGTTTGCAGCAACAAACACATTACTACCACAGTGAACACTGATACTATCAAAAGCAAAAACTGGGTTTAATAAAAGTTGAACTTGTAGTTCTGCCTTATAAAGAACAGCTTTTTTTATAGTCTCATATAATGACAGATGCTGAAATCACTATTAGAGAAATAGATAGCAAGTTTTCTTACTCACAGTGTTCCTCTGTACTTTCAGAAAACATTAATAAATGGTTAATCACACTGTCCATTGCTGATTAAGACAGTTAAGGGACTGCTATTTAAATGATTCAGGCAAAAATGTTTTTAAAGAATCAAAATGTTATTACTGATATTGCTCTAGTCAATGAAGTTTGATTGTTTACAGTATTGACTCAGATTTTTACTGGCAAATGATTCTTCTGTCATAGAAATCTGTTTTCCCCAGCACAAAGTGTTCATTTGCTGCCATGAAAACCGTGGCCATACACCCACTCAGACGTCAATACAACACTTACTGCAAATGTCACAATAACTATTAGGAAACAACAGCAGAATGAGTCATCCAGAGTTACGGCAAAACAAGTAACATTTTGCATGATTTTAGAACACAACCTATTATTAGAAACTTCTTTACTTTGTGGATCTAAGAAAAAATGATTAGATAAATATAAATATAATTTGAGAACTAGCAGCTAATGTTCAACTACAGAAGAAATATACAGCTGTTTGGTTACTATTAAACTACTTAATAAAAAATCCTAATAAAAACAAAATGTACTAATATTGAGATCTATGGAAAAATGTTTTCATCTAAAGTACCACAATATTAACAATCAAATAACCAGTAAGGTAAAGAAATCTCTGAGTGGTGCCAGAAATTGAAGCTAGTGGTTTCACCTTCCATGTGTTCTGCCAATGAGCTGAGTGAGTGGCTCAAATACATAGAACAGTAAAACCTGTGCTATCTAGCACTTAACTAGCCGGAAAACTTTAGAAACTGGGAAATTTCTAAGCCGGGAAAAGAACTTGTTAAAAGCGGGGGGAGGAGGAGGAAACTGGTGCTTTAAGCTGGTCCACTCTCAGACGCAGCACCCCCACGGCTTGTGGCCCCTCCCCGGCAGGTCAGTCCTCCGCAGCTCTCAGCAGCCCGGTACCCCTGCAGCTTGTGGCCGCCCTGGCAGCCTGCGTCCCCCCCCTTTACAGGTCAGTCCCCTCACAGCTCCCCCCCCCAGCAGACCGCCCCCACCATCCACACTCCCCTCTCACCAGGATACATCCTGCTCCCTCCATGGTTCATGCCCCCCCCCAGCAGGCCACATCCCGGCCCCCACACCGCTCCCACTTCCCCTCCTCCTTGTAGGCCCTGCATGGCTCCTCCCCTCCCCTCAGATACCCAGAATTTTTAGAAAACCAGCATGACCTAATCCCCGGGTATGCCAGATAACACAGGTTTTACTGTACTTAGATTTTAAAATAGCTTTTTACTTGCATTTCAGTGATCAAGATAGGATCATCATTGCCTGACCTAGCAAGGGAAGATGATTTTGCAACCTAGGGTACATCTATTCTGCACAGCTATTTTGTAATAAGCTATTCCGTAATTACTATTCCAGAATAACTTATTTCAAAATAGCACGGCTACACTGCAAGGGAAGCCTCAAAATTAGTCCAAGGCCTCAAAAATAGTCCTAATGTAGATATGCTATCTCAATTTAGAGCCCCAGGAGGCACTGAGGAGAAATAACTTAGAATGGCCCTGGTGAGGGGCTATTTTGAAATATCAGCAGTGGAGCGTCTATATTTGCCTTTTTTTCAAAATAGCTATTTCGGAAGAGGCGTTATTCCTTATAGAATGAGGATTACAGACTTCAGAATAAGCCGTCTGTTATTTTGAAATAATGAAATGGCTGTGTAGATGCTCACATTGTTAGTATGAAATCCTCAGAATATAGTCCTAATGGTACTAGAGCTGTAGTCTTCCCAAACCTGTTCTGAATAGAGACTGCCAGTCATACCACAGAGACCATATTTGATTATGGTGAGAGGGCTCTGCTCTTCAGTGATGAGGCTGCTGCAAATTATCTTTGCAAGTTCTGCATCTGCTAAAGAACCTACAAGAGTGAAATCTGTTTCTCTGGTGGATTAATGATGTGAATAAGGGAGCATTTACACTGCACCATTATTCTGGAAAAACAATACTAGCATCCACAGAGCAATTGTGTTATTTTGCATGGAAATTGAAATAACAGAGGCCTTTTCCCGATGTTGGTAAACCTTATTCCACAAGGAATAATGCCACTTCTGAAAAAGCTCTCTCGGAAGAGGGGAGGTGTGGACGCTCCACTGCTGCTATGTCAAAATACCTCCTCACCGGGGCCATTTTAAAGTTATTTCTCCCCAGTGCCTCCTGGGGCTCTAAGTCGAGGTAGCACGTCCACATTAAGGGAGCCTGCCTCGGACTAATTTGGAGGCTTCCCTGTACTATGGACACTCTAGTTCGAAATAAGCTATTCCAGAAGATATCTTACAGAATAGCATTTCCTAAAATAAGTTTGCAGTGTAGACGTACCCTAAGTGTCTAGGAGCTTGAATAGTCCCAGTACCAAAACTCTGTAAAGCCCAAATGATCATTGTCATTCCCTTATGTAATCTGTGATAGCATTAATGGTGAAGTATTCAAGTAGCTGCAGTTTTCATTTCCATATGAGTTTCCATCTAATGCTGTATTAACATCCATATGTTATAAGGTTATACCTCTATTTGAAGCTGTGCTTCCTAACATGAAAATATACTATTTGAACCCCACTGTACTGACTAGTCTGTGGTGTGAACTGAACTTTTTTGTATCCTGCAATACATAATATGAATCCCATACAGGAGGCTCTGAGGCAAAACCACATGTTAGCCATCAATGTAACCTTTTTATTTTCGCTGTGCCATAGAGAGGCTACTAATCAGTGCACAGAGGTCACCCACCTGCCCTCTGGATCATAGTTCACACACACAATTAATTCATTATGGGGAAAAGTCCCTGCTGGAGGTTGAACTGGCCATTTCAGTTTTTTTGAGGTGAATGTGCTGCCACTGACCTGGAGAATAGCTCCATTAGCCCAGACTCTGATAAATCGCGTTTCCTCATGCTCTTTTGTTTAATCAGTAGATAATATAAAATAATAAACAGCACACTAGCCCATCAAAGACATTGCAGTTATGACTATGGTATGGGCATCAGCTGCATAAGACAGGGTGGAATACAAATCTTCGTATTGAATAAGAAGTCCTTTTACACGTTGCCATTAATAGGGAAAAACTGCCCTTGGCATATGAATTACTAATACTCTACGAGGGAGGAAAATAATAAATAATTATTACCACTACAACACCTTCCATCTAAAAACTTCAGCTTTACAAAAGAAATAAGGAAATATCCTCAAACCTTTGTAATGTTAGGGAATTATTATACATACAGGGATACTGAGGCACAGAAAGACTGAGTGGCTTTCTCAATGTCACACACAATGCCTGAGGATAGGACTCCTGACAACCACGCCTATGCTTTAGCCACAAGACCAACTTTCATTTAATAATCACTGGTAACTATTAGCTTATTCAGTAAGTCAGGACTTTGCTTACCACAAATTAGGTTTTCCAAAAGTGTAGTGTATATGCACACATATAGGCTATGTCTATATTGCAGGCTTTTTTTGGCAGAGTATGCTAATGAAGCGCTCATTAGCATTTGTCATGCTGTCATTTGCATATTCTCTGCCGATGCTTTTTGTGCAAAAACAAGCCGTGTAGATGGGTCCGTTTTGTGCAAAAAAAAACCTTTTGTGCAAGATCCTTATGCCTCAAAAAAGGAGGCATAAGGATCTTGCGCAAAAGGGTTTTTTTTGCGCAAAACAGACCCATCTACACGGCTTGTTTTTGCACAAAAAGCATCGGCAGAGAATATGCAAATGACAGCATGACAAATGCTAATGAGCGCTTCATTAGCATACTCTCTGCCAACAATAGCCTGCAGTGTAAACATAGTCATAGAGCATGCTGGGAGCAATTATTTTTATCCCTTTAAAGCCAGTTAATTACGACTCTAATTCAGCAGATTACTTTAGCACATGCTTAATTTTAAGCACGTGAATCAATGAGGGACCACTTAGACTATTCACATGCTTAAGGTTAACCTGGACATCAGTACTTTGCTGAGAAAGGACCGTCAATACCCTCTGCCTAACTGCACAACACTCAGAGAGAAAAATTACTGAAATTTAAAATAATTCAAATAATAAAATAAAAATGGGAGGACATTTCTATGCAATCTTTCCAGACATTCTAGAGCTATAAGTATAGGCTGGTTGGGCTCTGGTGAAAGTAGGACATTTCACTACCCTGCAGCACTGAGATTCTGTTTTTTGTTCTGACAGGTAACAAGATTTTTTTATTCTAATCCTATGAGAGAATGATTCTTGTCCATTTGGGTGTTAGGCCGATATAATTGGGGGTGGGAGGAAAGAGAATTTTTGCATTTTGAGGGAAAGGGAACCACTTCCTTAGAAAGTTTACTTTTAAAATAATGCCAGCTGCTTGAAATTCCTGAGAGTTTTTGAATGCTGCAAGCAGTCCTAATGGGCAGAGCGTAAGTGAGGCAAACAGTGATAATAAATACAATTTGTCCCATGGTTGTCAGTACCACATTCTGAAGGTGTCAGTAGTGACACCATAATTAAGGTTACATTGAGATAGACACAAAATTTAAATCTTTCTATTTCAGAGGGAATTTTGTTTCCAAAGATCACAGTTAGTTCCCCCCCCCCCCCCTGTAGTGTCTTAATGGAGGTGTGTTAACCTTTTGCATTGGAAATATGACAGATCTACTTAGGTCCACTCTATGGAGGTTCCATCCTGCAGATCCACAGGAAGCACATAATAAGGAAGAAATTCCCCTCCCCCACCAGCTCCATTCCTGTGGGATTTGAAGCTTCAAGTCTTCTCCTCTCCTTGGTCTTTGTTTGTAATAGAGACTGGGACATGATAAAGGGCAACAGGGAGGAGGTTACAGTTCATGTGATGCCTTATGAGTGAAAGAAATAGAAAAGGTTTAATATATTGTATGGAATCCTTGGGAACTGTATCTCCATTAATAAACATATTAGCCCTTGTGTCTAACTCATATGACTTGCTCTTTGATTGCTAATACATTTGTCAGCAGCGGAGGGATGCTACTATCCCACAACCAACCTTGTCATATTGGATGTGTTGTAGCATATGTTATCTTGTGAAAGGAATTTCTAAACATACTGCAACAACATGTATTTGAGTGTATCTCTCAATTTAATTTACAGAGCAAAACTCACCCGGCCTGCCAGTTATAAAACTATTTCTCAGCTGCACATTGCACAAAACACAAGATTTATTATTTTATTACTTCACTGAAATGTGTAGGAGAACAAACACATAGAAAAACAGTAAATGATGTCAATTACTGTACATTAATTGGGGAGTTTATATTACATATCTGTGCTTTGTGTTGGTTTAGCCACATTAAACAAGATGCAGTACACCTGAGGTGCACACACTATACAGTCATATTTCTGGTGAGCTATGTGTCACTCTTGTGGTTTATGTTTACATTAGAAACCATCCTAACTTCACTGTGCCATTTTACTGCTATTGAGTATTATTGCATGAGCATTCCCAATGACATCAATGGGTCTATGTAACAGTGTCTCGCCTCTCCAACACAGGTACTGCTGCCATTCAGTTTCCTCAGAGCCTCCCTCCACTGTTCAATAGGCTTAGTCTTTTGGCTAAACCAAAATGATCCTATCTACTATATAAGAAAAACGAGATGTCCACAATACAAGTCTGTGATTCTGGGCTATAATCCTCTTGTTGGGGTCTGTGTAATCCTTGCTCTTTGAGGAGTATAACCATGCCTCTCTAGCTGGCACCTCAGTGCCACAGGAGAGCTCCTGCTTTGACCCTAGAAGCCCAGAGAGAAGGTGACTGCTCATTCCAAATTCAATGACTACTGTTTCACTTTTCCCTCAAAGCCTCTTCCTATATTTGTCTTACCCTACAATCCCTTTCACTATATTCTACAGTACAGCTCCCCCTGGGCTCCTTCCCTCACTCCTTCTCTTCTGGGTGTACCTCCACTGTTCTTCAAAACCTGCTCACTGAAAAACCTCCCCAGCTAGCTGCTACCATGCACAACAAGGTCAAAGGAGATCTTATTACAGTAAAACTCCAATTGTCTGGCATCCAGTGGTCTGGCACTCCCGATAGTCCGGCACCAACTGGAACCCAGAAGTGCTCCAGCCAGCCGGACAATTGGAGCTGCTCCGCGCCGCTTCCTCAAGTCCGCTGCTGAAACTGACCAGCTGCGGACCTGGGGAAGTGGTGCGGAGCACAGCAGCTGGGGTGCTGCCGGGTTGGTCCTGCCGAGCTGCGCCACACACCCCTGTTCGGTGCCCGGCAGCACCCCAGCTGCTCTGCCCCATGGCTTCCCCAAGTCCGCCGCTGCTGAAACTGACCAGCGGCGGACTTGGGGAAGGGCAGGCAGAGCAGCTGGGGTGCTGCCCGGTTGGTCCCACACTTCCGCCCCTCACCTGAGTAGTGCTGCGGGACCAACCCAGCAGCACTCCAGCTGTTCTGCCACAGGGCTTCCTCAAGTCATCCCGCTGGTCAGTTTCAGCACTGCTCAGGTGAGGGGCAGCACTGCGGGACCAACCCGGCAGCACCCCAGCTGCTCTGCCCCACGGCTTGCACAAGTCTGCCGCTGTTGAGACTGACTAGCAGTGGACTTGGGGAAGCCATGGGGCAGAGCAGCTGAAGTGCTGCCGGGTTGGTCCCGCAGCACTGCCCCTCACCAGCACCTGGTTCGCCCAACGCCATGCTGTTCCCTGCCCGAGCCCCTCCCCCAGGCCCCTCACAGCCCCCCTGCCGGAGTACCTCCTGATACTCTGGCATATCTGATAATCCGGCACCCCCTGGGTCCCAAAGGTGCCAGATTATCGGAAGTCTACTGTATATCTCTGGCTCCTTTCCTGGCAGCTTTCAGTTAGTTCTTCTGTCCCTCAGGAAACTACAAGTCCCAGAATTCTTGTGTTCCAGGCTGGACCTCAGAATAGGAATGGGCTGAACCTGAGTCACCATAAATGGTAAAAGACTGTGTATGGAATAAGGTTTTAATCAACATGTCTACACATGGAATTATTCTGGATTGTTTACATAGAGAGTTTGATCAATAAAATATAACTCCATATGTAGATAAAATCATAGAACTTGAAGGGACCTCAAAAGGTCATCAAGTCCAGTCCCCCGCCCTCATGGCAGGGCCAAGCACCATCTAGATAATCTCTGACAGGTGTTTGTCTAATCTGCTCTTATAATTTTCTAATGACAGAGATTCCACACCCTCCCTAAGCAATTTATTCCAGTGTTTAAAATCTAGCCCTACATTTACATGTGCATGAAGCATTTTGCTGGAGTATCATTTGCTCCAAATAAAATCCCCAAACCAGGTACTTTCCAGTATCCTGGGTCAGTTGTTAATGTTAATATTTACAGATGCTAGTGTTATTTAATGGAATTTCATTATTTTTAAGATGCCAATATTGAATATAGAAACAGTCATTCCACAATATATCCCCACACTACTGTATCTTTGCCATTAGACCAGTTTCCACTCCCATCTGAAATGTTTCTCTTTTATGCACTACAACTGTGACTTCCAGGTAAAGGAGGGAAATCAGAGAGCAGCGAGGGTTTAGAACCTTTCCTGCTCTAAAAGGCTAAACAATTACCTGGTCCATAAAGGGACCTGAGTGTATTATTCTTACCTCAGCTTGAGAGTTAGATGGCAAAAGTGAGGTTTCATTTTCTGTCACGTTTCCAGTAGGGCCATTGCTTGGTGAGCTGGGCCCTGTTCCTGGGGAACTGCTACTAACTGATGACTCTGAAAAACAGATTAAGCACATATGAATTTATTAGCAATCCAAAAATCCAGCTGTGATTAAGATGAACAATATATTTCTTATAGCATAGTTTTTCTTTTGTTGAAGAATCATTTTCCTGTATGAATGGACTTTTTCCTATAACATATAGCCCCCCTCTAGATCGTCGCCTTGTATTTTCTCTTAGTCCCAATTTGTTTCTAACCTTGAAAAGAGATAATTTCATTCGTTTCCCCTCTTGATCCCTTCTGCACAAAGGGGGAATTTATTACTTGAGTTTCCTGCAAAGATGGCAAGTTACTCGGTGGCAGGCAGAGATGTACAAACAGAACTCCTAATGAGGAAAAAGGAAAGGAAGTAGTTTTTATTGCATACTCTTCTGCCTCTGTGAGAGATCAAAATGACAAAAACAGTAGACTTGCAAAGGTCATGATAACATGTCATCAATTCATGAGGCCTACTGTCATTCCCTTTCTGTTTGGGAAGGGCTCTAGAGTATTCAGTTGTGAACTAACCTCTATATGAGTAACCAATAAAAAACAATACACCATTTGCAATACATCTCTGTCAGAAAGGCATGAGGGACTGTTTGCAGCATACAAAATCTTAAAATAGCATTTTGAGGTCTATAATTTACCTAGTCTTGGTTCAAAGATTCCAAGGAGTTTTGGTTAAGACAAAAGGTAGTATCATTTCAGGAAATGATACATCTGCTATTGGTGATTTATATCATGGGAAGTTATTCTGTACTTGCAAAGAAATAGATTTGATGATCTAGTGGATCATCATCAAATCTGTTACAAATCCTATATTTATGACAATGGGAGTTTTTGTACAGAGGAAAAAATGTAAATAACTAAAATGAGAATTGCACAGCCTTAACAGAGTTAATAATATTTGATAGAACATTGTTTATGCAAACTATGTCAAAAATTTAGAGACTGTCTTTAATTATTCAGCTGTCAATTTATGGCTATTACGAATTCTTTGCTCTCTCTGTTTTGGGTAGCTTTGTTAGGTCTCCTCTTCTCACTGAAGAAAATGGGAGTTTTGCTGGTGACTTTAAGGATTTATTCCTACTCCCAACTAAAGTACGTTTTTGCAATTCACAGTCCATCAAAAAACTAATAATATAGGGCTTTGTCAGGAAACATTTTTACAAAAAAAAATCTGATTTTAATTTTTTAAATGAAACCCCAGACCAATAATTCTCACTTTTCAGATTTTGAAAAGGTAATTTTATGATAATTGGGAATTTTTGCATTCATTTTACTTTAGTGAAAAAGACATTTTCTTTCTTTTTTTTTTTTAAAAAAAAAGAAAGAAAATGTTTGATCATCTGTACCTTTAGCTGATGAGGGGCTATATACAAAGTGTGATAGAGGCAAAAATCTCAATCACAAGTCTATAGCAATCTGTGGAAAAAGTGAGTCCTGGGAATATATTTTCAAGTATATAAATAATCATTGGTAATAAGTCAGTGACAGACTCAGGATTAGAACAGAAAAGTCCCAACACACAATCATGTACTTTAACTATGGCTACGGCACTTTTACTAAAATAATTAATGTTTTCCTTTAAACATCACTTGAAAATGTGTGTCACAAAGGAATGGGGCTCTCTAGAAATGTGTCAGTAAAGAGAGAATAGGCAATAACATACCAACCTTCAGATCCCCAACAAATTCAGCAATTATACTTAACACCATTGCTATCTGACCAACATTGCTTGATCAGACAGCAATGTTATGGACAGCTTTATAGTCAGCTGTTCCCTGGTGATTAAGAACATTTGAGTGTTTTCTTTTACATTTGCACTCATGTCACAATCCCACATAGTCAGCAATAAACACTATGAAAAGATATCCTGAAAATGTACTTATTTCACAGGGAATTTAATTTGACTTAATTAAACCTTATATATATATATATATATATATATATATATATATATATATCACGAGGAGTAACAGTTAATTCAAGGGAAGGGTTTTGGGTCGGACTACCGCGTCTACACACGGCAAGTTAATAGGGCTACCGGCATTTTAAAATGGCGACCGACCGTGAATATGCTAATCAAGCATGGGATATTTAAATCCCACACTTCATGAGCAACTTCGGTATGCTTCATTTGCTCCCTAGTTCAAACTAGGGGGGAAGTGTAGACATATCCTTTGAGAGGCAGCAAGTGTGGGGGTGGGGGGTAAGCCCGTGCTGGGGAGAAGCTGTCTTAAAAGTCGGCTTCCCCCAGCACCGTCTCCGCAATGCCGCCTTCCCCCTCCGCTGACTCTCTCAGAGGCAGCAGGGTAGGGGTGAGATAGGGGAGGGAACTGGGTCCCCCAAGGACAGGAGCTGCTTCTTCCAAAGCAGCCCCTGTTCACAGCCTCTGTCAGTAGCCCCTGGCTGCAGCTAGCCCTGGCTGCCGCGAAAAGGGCTGCTGGACTCGGCATGGTCCAGGACACTGTGCCTCTGCATTTTAAATTTAGTAAGAGCCCAGCCGGCTCCAGGAGCTACCCCCGCTGCGGCTCTGCAGGGCGACCCCTTATTGACTAATCATGTAGTTGACAAATTGCATCGATACAGAATTAGCCAGATTATATAAGCGAGTGTCATCAAAATCAGGACTAGACATTGTGGATTCTCCTATTTTATCCAAATTAATGGGCCAAGCCCTGAAAGCATTCTATGTCTGCATGGGTATGTCTACACTACAAAGTTAGTTCGAACTAACTTTCATAGGCACTACACTAGCGCTCCGCTAGTTCGAATTTAATTCGAACTAACGGAGCGCTTAGTTCGAACTAGGAAAACCTCATTTTACGAGGATTAAGCCTAGTTCGAACTAGCTAGTTCGAATTAAGGGGTGTGTAGCCCCTTAATTCGAACTAGTGGGAGGCTAGCCCTCCCCAGCTTTCCCTGGTGGCCACTCTGGCCAACACCAGGGAAACTCTTCCTCCCCCCTCCCGGCCCCGGACCCCTTAACGGGGCACGGGCTGGCTACGGTGCCCGTGCCAGGTGCAAGCCTGCCAGCACCCAGCTAGCAGACCCTACACCTGGCACGGCTCAAGCCAGCCACCCGATGCCCCCCAGCCCTCTCCCTCTTCCCGGGACCAGGCTGGTGGCTCCCGGGAGCTTGCCTGGGACCACCGCAAGAGGCGGGCACCCGCCTGGGCTAGTGCAGACATCGTGGACCTTGTCCATGATCTCCGCACTAGGCACAGGAAAGTGGCCATCTAGGGCAGGATAGCTGCCAGCCTGGCCACCCAGGAGCAGGTGTGCAAGAGAATCAAGGGGGTCCAGTGAGACCCCCGACCCTGAGCCCTGAGCTTACAATGGCCGTCCTGGGTCAGACCAAAGGTCCATCTAGCCCAGTAGCCTGTCTGCCGACAGCGGCTAACCCTAGGGACCCTGGAGGGGATGGACCGAAGACAGTGACCAAGCCATTTGTCTCAGGCCATCACTCTCCAGCCTTCCACAAACTTTGGGCAGGGACACCACTCCTACCCCCTGGCTAATACCACTCCATGGACCCAGCCTCCATCACTTTATCTCACTTCTCTTTAAACTCTGTTCTAGTTCTAGCCTTCACAGCCTCCTGCAGCAAGGAGTTCCACAGGTTGACTCTTTGCTTTGTGAAGAAGAACTTTCTGTTACTAGTTTGAAGCCTGGTGTCCCCTAGTCCTTCTATTATGGGAACTAATGAAGAACTTTTCTGTATGCACTCTCTCCACCCCACTCATGCTTTTAGAGACCTCTATCCTGTCCCCCCTCCGTCTCCTCTTTTCTAAGCTGAAAAGTCCCAGTCTCTTTAGCCTCTCTTCATATGGGATCTGTTCCAAATCCCTAATCACTTTAGTTGCCCTCCCCTCTCCCAGCCTCTCTCTTCCCCTCTCCCACCTCCTTTTCCCAGTCTCCCCCAGTTTTGTTCAATAAAGACAGATTCCATTTTGGAAGACACGTTATCTTTATTTTGTACATCAAGAAGAGGGGCTAGGGAAGGGTAAATGGAAGGAGGTGAGGGAGGAATGGGGCATGAGCCCCCGATGGGGAGGACTGGGATGGCTCTGCGGGCTTCTGGGGGTGGAAGCTCTCCTGCAGCCCTCCAATTGCCCCCTTTCCCCAGATGGCAGCCTGCGGCAAGTGCAGCCGGTCTGATGGCCGAGTGCTGTGATGTGCCCAGTGTGGGTACTCCGGGCACTCCAAGCCAGGACTGCTTTGCAAGCGGGGCACCCCTGAGAACTGTCTGTCCGGGGTGGGGGTCGGGACCCTTTAAGCACAGCCCTCGGCTAGCCTGAGACAGCATCTCCACGCTCTAAGTCCTCCTCTGATGCCCTGCCGGCACTGCTTCCGGCCATCCTTAAGCCCGGTTCAGGGTCCACCTGATGTGAACATGCTAGTTCGAATTAGCAAAACGCTAATTCGAACTATATTTTTAGTCTGGATCCGTTAGTTCGAATTAGCTTAGTTCGAATTAACTAATTTGAACTAAGTTAGTTCGAATTAACGTTGTAGTGTAGACATACCCCATGTTTGGGAGTCTGGATTTCAAGGTGTTTGCACAGGGGATAATTCAAAGCAAAATAATGGCACACTAATGATAAACATACAAATAACTTTGTGACTATACAAAGTATGCAAAAGTATACTACGTTATTAAAATATCATTGGTCTCTTCATTTACTTAGTTCAAATGTGTGGAAAAGAGCTCACAGCTAATTTTAATTAACCTAAAATCTTTCATTTTGGAGATTTTCTCTCTATATAACTTTTCTCAAGGTTCAAAACTTTTCCTTTATAACATCCTAAAATTCCTTTTAATTATTAGCAGCACTAATGACTGAAAAAATGCACCAATGAATATTACACTACTCTGTAAATATATCAAGTCACAAAATACTTCGGTGAGGTTTCAAAAAAGAACTAGATAAATTCATGGAGGATAGGTCTACCTATGGCTATTAGCCAGAATGGGTAGGAATGGTGTCCTAACCTCTGTAAGAAGTTGAGAATGGGCATTAGGGGATGGATCACTTGGGGTATGTCTACACTATGGGATAATGTAGAATTAAGACATGCAACTTCAGCTATGTTAATTGTATAGCTGAAGTGGAAGCACCTTAACTCAACTTCTGGCGCTATCCACACTGCAGAAAGTGGAAAAGAGCACACTGCCCTTACTCCTCCTGGAAGCAAGACTACCAGCATCGACCGGAGTGCCCCTCTCAGTTTGAATTAGCATGTCTTCACTAGACCTGGTAAATCAAACCCTGAAAGATTGACAGTAGCAGCTTCGGTCTTCTCCGTCATGTAGACATATCTTTGGTGATTACCTGTTCTGTTCATTTCCCCCTGCGGCGCCAGGAATTGGCCACTGTCAGAATACAGGATCCTGGGCTAGATGGACCTTTGGTTTGACCCAGTATGGGTCTTATGAGTTCTTAAAATAAAAAATAATTAAGGCTGATATTTTCAAACAACCGGAACCAGGAGAAGTGGTGAAACATGATTTTAAAAAGATTGTGAAGAGTCACCCTCACTTCAAAATCTTCCTTTTGAAAATATCAGACCTCACTCATCAAAATTGTTAATCCAAGTAATACTTCTAAGGAAATGGGTGTCCTCTACCATATTTGAAAAAAATCAACAAGATAATAGTTCTCATTTTGTGCATTGCGTTCAAAACATTCAGACATTTTTTAAAATTCTTGGAGATCTCTCGCTTCAGAGAAAGATGTCCCCAAAACGTACATTGCTCACTCCAAAAGAAACTAAATTGTCAGATTATCCCATCAGTAATTAAGCTGACACATAGGTTAGATTGCCACTCTGGGCTATTGAAAATTATAAAATATTTCCTTTAGTAAAAAAGAATACAAGCCTTCTCACACAGCATATCTCGGTTCCCTGGGAAAACACACAAAGCCAAAAGCAGGTGGAATTTCAGTAACTTCAGGGGAGTTGTACATAGACACATGCATTCCTCTTCAGAAATCTTCATGTGGTTTGTGGGTCCCTACGCTTTAGAGATCCCATCAAGGCCTTTCAGTCTCCAGAAGCAGCATCTGAGCTCAGAGTTCCTTCAATAACTGCCACTGTACTACCTGCTTCCTTCCACTAGGGGCTACTGCTGAGAGCCAAAAGCTCTTTAGAGCATTTTCTCCAGCACTTTCAGCTGCCAGGTGTTTCTCCATTATTTTAGCTGAGTGCGTGCAGGTGGCATTTGCAATGGGTAGAGGTGCAGCTGGTTACTTGAGGTTGCAACAGGGGACTAGCACTTTTCTTGACTTAATGGATGATTGGCCATGTGTACTCATGACTTGAGTATGCTTTGCATAGTCTTTAGTCGAGCAACTACAGAGTAAGTTAAATCTGTGTGTATTACCCAGGCATTAATTAGAGCACTGTTATCCTGCTCCACTCCTCTTGGCTAGAGGAGCCCAGACACAAGCAAATGCACACATATAGTGAGAGAACATACTTATTCAGGACAGTATTTAGGTATATGCCAGAATCCCATTGAAGTTAATAGGATTTAAGCATGTGCTTAAGTACTTTCCTGAATCAGGACCTTCAATTGCATTGGCTTTGGAGCTGTCTGCAATCATACTAAACTACTGCTTTGATTTGTCAAAATCTGTGTATTGTTCATTCTGTAGGTCTGCTTTTCCTGAAGAGTTCTGTTTGGGATTAAGTATTTTCACTGGGAATATGATGCAAGCTATTAATTCATTTCATGTTCAAATTAAAGGAGCAGGAATTTTGTCTAAATTAAATATTTAGAACTATTTTTCTGACAGTGCAACCTTCTTATAACATATATTAGTATTTAAATAGGGGTTTTTATTCCTTTGAAACATTATATGGGCTCTTGTGTTCTCTTGCTGTCTTTTGGGAGGGACTTGGACTGCTCTTGCATCCCTCCTTCCTCTTCGCTTTGCATTTCAGCTGAACTGCTGCTGCTACCGAACCCTCTTTCCACAGGACAGGACAGGACAGGACAGGACAGGACAGGAGAGTGATTCAAGAGACCAACAGTGAACCACTGAACTTGACTATACACAAAGTGTGGCCAATGTACACAAGAAACAAACAGGAAAGATAGAAACTATATTTCCTTCTAATCTCTTTTTATTCCAACAATGCCAGGGGTTAATGAACTTATTATATGCAAGAAATGTATTCTGATGGAAGTGTGATTTTTAAGTTGACAAAGCCCTTCTCATAGGTGACTAAAGTAAATTATTGTATGCAATTGTACCTTAAGTATGATTGCTTTTCTGACAGAAATCTCTCTTCACACCTATGTTCAATACACAATTACATCTCCAGTAAACTATTTTTCAGGTCTTTTAAGCAGTCTACTAACAGTAATAGTTTTGGCAGACTCTCCCCAGTCCTTAATTACCTGTCACCTCAAACAGTCTCTTCTTGAATGAACTCATGTTTCCATCCTTCCGCCTGAGTAAGGGACTGCTTCTCCTTTCTGTCACCTTCTGTTTTAACCTGGAACGCACCTTCAAGTTGGGCTCTGAGGCTGGGAATTACAAGAAGAAAATAGAAAATTAAAAAGTTGCTTCACCAAGCCGTGTTTCCACTCCTTTGAATACCCTCCCTCAGGCCCTAGAAAAGAGAGAGCAATTTAAGAACAGCTCTTCAGCACCCTCATATTGCTCCAACCCTAAGATGGTGGATGAGAGGAGTGAGGCAATTAAAAAGCTGCTGCTCCCAGTACTGTTATCACATCAGACCCTAACTCTGAGTAGACCAGAGGAGGAAGGAGGATGTTAAAACACTGGTTTTCAAATTTTATTTCTTATGACCCAGTTGAAGAAAATTGTTGATGCCCATGATCCAACATAATTTGACTAGAGTGTGGGCTCCAGAGTGGGGCTAAGGATGAGAGATTTGGGAGATAGGAGGGGACTCTGGCCTTAGGGGGTGGGGTGGTCCAGGCTGAGGCAGGAGAGGCTTACCTTTCTCAGCTCCGAGCCAGTGGTGCAGCAGGGATGCTAAGGCAGACTTCCTGCCTCTCCTGGCACCGCAGACTATGCTACACCCAAAAAGCAGCCAGCAGCAGGTTCCCAGCCAATGGGAGTGTGGAACTAGTGCTCAAGGTAGGGGCAGTGCAGAGCCCTGTGTACTCTCCTCCACATACAAACACACACACCTAAGAGCCGAGCCTGCTGTGCAATCTATGGTGCCAGGACAGACAGGTAACCTGCCTTATCACCCCCACAGGTTACCCGATACCCCTGCAGCAATGAGACCCAGTGCCTGACACTCCATGACCCAGTACTGGGTCGCAACCCATAGTTTGAAACCCACTGTGTTAAAATATGGTCTTTCCAGAAATGGTGCCACTCTAGAAAGTCCCCCTAGCCATCCACTACCCTAGTCCTGAGCCAACAGTAGGAGACAGGACAGAAGAGGGAACACTTTATTTTTATTTACTTTTTTTCTTCTAAGCAAAATCCCTGAATCTCTGTGTCTTTTACCTTTCTGTGGTTATTAGTCTGCTTGAATGGTATATATGTACCTTATGTTCAAAAGTGCTTGAGAGATTTAGCAGCAGAAAGCCCTTTAAAGGACAGTGAGACCTGTACTTCTAAACCCCTTAAATTATTTCAAAAGTGCCTCTAAAGAGATATGATTCCCCATAAACTTTTCCCTCTAATTCAATGGAGTACAGACCTTCTGCACTGTCAATGCTATTTATAAGAGTGACATTTCAGTGGTTATGTTAAAGAAGAAAAAGAAATTTCACTAGTCAGTCACTGAGTTTATTTTTGTTTCCAGTCCTTAGAGAAATCCCTTTTATTTCTCTCATCCCAGCTGTGATACAGAGAAAGGTATCACAACATGAGGATAGGCAACGTTTTCTATAGCAGTTAACAAACAGCAGAAATGTGGGTTATGAATGTACAGTTTTATCATTAAAATTACCCAGTGGCCTATGAAAGCTCTATTCTACTACATTCCTACTGTAGGTGAAAATTGGTAATAGGGCCTTAGGGAAGCCCTTTTTGGATTTAGACTTTTAGTCTGATGGTAGAAACAGATATAAGCCCGTGCTATGGCCTTTTGATTTCTTACAGACTTACAATTTATATCAAAGTTAATTGATTCTTAGTTAAGCAGTTCTGAGCCTGAAACCTTTATTGTTTTCTGAATAACTGAAAACGAAAGCAATTCATTTATTGCCATACTCTGAGAATATATACACATGAAAATATAAACTCAGTCTGACAAGGAAGAAGTAACATAAAATGCCAGGAATTTTAGGATTATATTTAGTGTATTTTGGGCAAGTTCTTTCACCTTTTTCCTTTACTAATGGGCACAGTCTTTGAAATGAACATTAGAGACCACGTTTTGTGGCATTTATTAATTTGTGTCAACTCTAATATGGAAAGAAAACATTCATGTACCTTATCTGCTTTTCTAAGTAAGCCAGGATTAGTGCCAGCCACCTGTCAGGTAAATTTACAGTATAATTTGTTTATGTTCCAGTGTCTGGCCATGCATGTTTACTCATTAGTACACATGTAGAAAGTTGGAAATTAGGGTTAGCTCTCTCTCTCACACTTACACTATCACTCACATACTCTCTCCTATGAGTGTGTGCATAGGTGCACGCAGGCACCTGAAAACAAGAGTTAGAAGTGGAAGAAGAAAGAAGGAATGAAATCCTGGCTACATTGAAGTCAGTAGAGTTTTTCTCCATTGACTTTAGTGAGGCCTGGAGTTCTAATTCTAGTTATCCTCTCACATGCACTAGGAACACATTTGTTTCCTGTTTTTCCATTAGCTTGTGCAGTGATGAGCACATTAGAAATGCCTGAGATAGATCAAATGGGGTGCCAAGAACTTATTATACTCACAGAGTGGCCAAAATTGCAGGACTGGTTGGATCTGCAGTACCTCTAACCAACCTTTGCCATGCCTGTTCTCATTATGCTAAATAGCTCCCGAGGGAACACTGCGTCCTGCGGGGTTGTACAGTTTGTTATGTGTTCAAAGGAACCATACAGCACCCTGGTACAAAGCTAGAAATATTTAAGAAAAACTTTAAATTTAATTTCAGATTTCACACTTCATCAGTTACTATGAGTCATTGAGAGGAAAGCTGATCTGATCCATTTCTTTAGAGAGATACGGGATTGATACAGAACTGGCAGCTTACAAATAAATGTATGATAAGATTACACTGGTGTCCTAAAAACCTATCTGTGTAGGCTCAGACTATGCATCTCATTTAGTTATTTGGAAGTAAAGTAACTCATATATTCTGCTGACTCAGTTTGTGGTTTGGATTCATTCTATTTATAATTCTCCAAACTCCCAAGCTGCAGGAGAAGATTTCCATACCAGTGGCTAACTAATATGATATAAACCCTCCTAGTCCAGAGAAAGAGCTCTTCAGCATTCACTGGAGAGAATTCCACTTGTATATGAATATATTTCATGCCCTGTCGCACTGATTGCCTTTCTATTTTTATCCATATTGCCATCACACTCTGCATTTCAATCAATCACATAAACAGAGAAGGCAGCCTTTTATGTGGATATCTGAGTTTATACACCAGCCGAGACGAGAACCTTTGCATATTTAAATTACAATAATACATTTTCAAATGAAAAGGAAGAGAACAACCCAGTTTTAAATATTCCAAATAAAAGATAAAAATAGAGCTTTGAAAAATATAAGGTTCAGAAACAGTCTTTCTTGAATATCTCTTCTGAAATGCAGCAAACTGAGAGCACAATGCCAGTGAGGATTCTTTAAGGTGAGAGGTGAAAGCTTACATTTTCATACAGCAAGAAGAGGGTGCTAGGGCTGATGATTAGAGAACAGGGTTGAAGATACAGTCTTTGGTTCTAATTAGGGATGTTAAATATCGGTTAATTAATAGTCGAGTAACCTCATGAATTCTTATCAGTTAGTCGACTATTCTATTGTCCCCAGGGGTGGGGCTGGCAGCCAAGGACTCCAGCCCCACTCCTGAGGAGCCCCCTGCCACTCTGCGTGGATTTCCAGGTGGGAGCTGGCCTGTAAGGACAGCCAGTTTAAAAATAAGCTCCCCTCGCAGACCGGATGCCTGTCGCCCTATGTTGCTGCCTCTGATACAGTGGCAGCAGCACAGGGCGGAAGCAGCTCATGTCGGGGGAAATGGGAGAAGGGAAATCTGTGTAGACTATAGCATTAACCTATAAGCATTTGCTTATTGAATAATTGGTTAATTGACTACACTATTAAATCCCTAGTTCTAATCCTGGCTGAGACAACTTGGTCTTTTTATCTTGGTGAAGTCCACAGGATAAGATCCTAATGGCAAAATGCACATCAAACTCAACAGGTCAGGATTTCACCACAATCTCTACAGACCTCAGTTTATTCTGATATTAAAAGATTGTAACAATAATCAACTGTTTTGTAAGTGATATTGTCAGATAGTTTAGACTCTGAATATAGATATTGTTCTTCAAAAAGATATCTCATAGTTCATTCAATATTGATATAAATGATTTATAGAATTAAAAACTTCATTGTTTAAACTGAGTGAAATGCTAACAAGTAAAAGCAAAACTAGGGAAAAGTAAATTATATGTTTACATTATTTCACTTCTGATATTTAAGCATTTTCATTAGTAATTAAAGCATTTTTCAAAAATATACTATATAATTTTTAACATTTCGTTGTCCCTTTATTGAATTAATATTTATGAAGTACTCGGAGATCCTTGAATAAAGATGCTAATGAAGTATTACAATTATCCACTAGTAAGTTTTAAATGATTATTTGGTATGATGGTTTAACTACTGATTCTTAGAAGTAATCTTTGTTATGCTCCATTTTCAGTCATACTCCATATGGTAGCTCATCAATGCATTAAGACCCTGATTCAGTGAAGTACTTAAGCATGTGCCTAACTTTTAAGATTGTGAATCGTTCCATTAAGTCAAGAATCTACTACTGTTAAATTCAGCCTGTCTGTACAGGATGGCACAAATTCTACCTCCCTGAACCAGCAATCCCTTACAAATGAAGAAGGATGCATCCCACAATCCGGGCAGGTGTTTGCACTTCACTGAGAAGGCTACAAAAGGATAGGACAACTTAAGTTTCTGGCAGGACCTACCCAGCATAAACCAAAGATTAATCTAACTCATAACTTTTAAAATAATTTGCATCTGGCTCTCAGCTCCATCAAGTTTTTGCAGTGACTATCTGTACAGTACTTTGAGCTAGATCCACAAAAGGAACTTAAATGCCATTTTAGGCTTCTATCACCAACACTTAGGTGCCACTAGTATTCACAAAACCTTTGCTTTCTTGCTGCCTAACTTTCTGCCAGTCAAGTCCCTTAAATGCCTAAGTTCTTACCAGTGGGGATGTGCAAACTGCCTAAATCCAGACACCATTGAGTAATTCGGTGCCTAGCTCATTCCTAACATATGGCAGGATACTCACATGCAGGGCATAGTCTGTTTTGAATGATCTGAGTATGACTTAATCCTCACACAAGACAGCTGAGTCTGAGTCTTTGGGGGGTGTAAAGCCTGAACCTCTCTAATCTGGCACCATCCATGATCTGGCATGCTTTTAATCAGCCAGATGTCTACTTATCATGGGCGTGGCCAAGTTTCCTGCAGTCCCATAAAGTTTATTTACAGCCACCAGTCCTGGCTTTCAGTGTTCTGTGCTGTTATTTAGCTCTAATTTACCCGTAAATGACTTCTAAGAGCCTAGTAAGCAATGGAAGTGTTGGTTATGCTGCTAGACAGTATGGACATCCCATGGTCCAACAAATTCTATGGTTTGGCACTGGTCAGGTCCCGAGGGTGCCAGACTAGAGAGGTTCAACCTATATATCCCATTATACCTAATGCCTAGTGGTTAAAGCATATCCTTGGGCTGTGGGAGACCTAGGTCTAAATTCCAACCTTGCCTGATTTAGGGGGCTTCCTGCCCAGCTTCCTGGCTTCCATGGATTCCTTTCTTGGGTGCTTTACTCTAGTTTTGTGGTGCAGCAGGCTGCTCTTTCTTAGCCGAGACTTGAAATTAACCATAACTAGTAAGTACCACTGGTTAATCATTCATGCCCCTTACATATAATAGTTCACACTGAAGTAGCCAATGACCACTAGATAGACAGTACAGCAGGAAAGAGAAAAAATCCTATATAGTTGATGTTAAAAAGAAAATATATGACCCTGTACATAAGTACACATAATTTCACTGAGATCACCCCGATATTCAAATGTATGACATTCCAAGTAGCTCCAGTCTCATGACTAGTGTGATGATGTAACACAAGTATGGGAGACAGAAAAGTAACACACTGAAATCATGTCACATAGTCCAGTATTCTTAATCACTTGCAGTTTGCAGATACTGGCATTAAAAATGCAGTCCAAGGACCTGATCACTCCTGAGCAAACAATTAAGGCTAGGATTACCTTGGCTACTTATTTAATTAAAAACACAGAGCTATTTAAGAAGCCTGTTGGAGGAATAAAATCATAACATTAAAGGGGGAAAAGCCTTATAAATGAAGGATATTTAACAGATAAGTATGCTGCTTTCCGACGGTGCTTGGAAAACAGTAGTACTTTTGTATCAGAAAAGTATGTGCCAATTTCAAATCAACATTTAATTAACCCAGGCAGGAAATGGGGGATGGGATGGGGTATAGTGAGTGGGTCCTCATCTTGAGGCTAAGAACATATATAGGAAACCTGAGGAGCAGAAAATGAGCTTTTGTCAAGGCTTAGGATGAGTCTATGGTGAAAGCATTTCCTTTTATTAGCTCAGGCCAGTTGTAGAAAATTGTAGGGAAGCAAAGGTAGTGACACTAAATTTGGCAATGGTAACTTTGATTTTAAAAAAATTGAACATAAAGGAAATTCTGTATGTTTCCAAGATGTGTTGCGTCCTACTAAAATGGTTTCCTATAGCCTGTGCTATTGCTATTCCTGGGTTTATTTATGGTAATAATAATTATGACTGTTGGATATGTGTTTAAGCCCATTAAGAGAATCACAACAAAGCATTAATACAGTACATAGTAATTTTAATTGCTGGTTGATATGGTTTTGTAAATTTTTGGTTAAAGATGGCCATTTTATTTTGAAGCATAAAACTGCTAACAGAACTCATAGTTGTATTACTAACAATTTAAATTGTTTTTAAATTTCTATTGTTAGATCATAGATGTATTAGTAAAGGCAATAACATTTTCAAGGGCTGATTTTCAATAAGCAGGATGATGCTTTAGACAAGCAATTTGCTAGTCATTAGTGAAATAAAAAAAGAAACCTTAACACAAGACTGGTTGTAATGTACTCTCATCCCTAAGGTTTAAGGTTTAAAATATACAAATAAAAGGAGGATAACATGTAACTCAGGTACATTCTATAAAAGTGATGGTCATGAAGGATAAATTGACAGTATTTTAAAACAGGTATCATTTTGGATACAGAGGGGTCCCAATTCCTCTCCTCTTTCTTAGTTTCTACAGACAAAAGTTTGAGCCTACATCCTGGTTTAGGTATGTTTGCACATCAATTCGGGTGAAGCACACACAGTAATACTTCAGGAAACCCAGGTGCTAAACACCAGCAATCTGAAAACTACATCTTTGTCCCTTTCTGTCCCCAAGGGACTGGAGGAAGGCTGGGAAGAACACACATACCCACTTCTCCAAGAAAGGCAGGTGAGGGGGAGTACCTGTGCCACACCAAGACTCTGAGGTGAAGGCAAGTGACTCATCTCACCTCATGAGCATGCCATTCCAGTGAAGATGGCTGAAAAAAGAAGCATTGTTGCTCCCCAAGAGTTGAGGCAGGAAGGGGTGGAATGAAGGCTCAGAAGAAACAAACACACACACACACACACCTTTCTCAAGTGAGAAGGGATTAGAAGCTCCCAAGTCCTTCCCAATAATCTAGACAACATAGAGGGCACAAGATTACCACGCCAACATTACCAAGAAGGATAGTGGAACTGGGTAATTGATGCTGCTGTGGGCTCACTCCCAAAGATTCTGGGAAGCCCAGGACCCTTCCAAAAATGACAGAAAATTGAGGAAAGGGGGGTTCAAAAAGTAGAGTTGCCAGGCTTGAGTTCCCTGTCCCTCAATGGCTGGAGAGCTGCCTGCCAGTAGGTCTGACTTTCTTGGAGGTGAGTGAGGGCCCCACAACTTCATCCGAGGGTGCACCACATTCTGGGAGAGGCATAAACACTCACTTCTCTTCCTGGTCGTTTTTGGCTGCTGCTGTATGGAGCATCCCCAGCCTTGTCACGTCAGCCACTTCAGACTCTGTATTTGTTAATTACCAAGATGGGCCATTTAGTTCTCCTGACCCTTTGATTCACTGAAGTGACCCCTGTGCTTAGAACCCGCACTTTCCAACAAGATCCAGTAATGGGGAGTTAACTTTTTGGATGCTATGGGCATCTTTCATGGCTGGCGCATAGAAAATTTCAGCACACTATATTAAAAGTTCACTGACTCTTTAATTCTGGCACTTTTAAGTGCCATTTCAGTTCAAAATTAGATTTATGAGAAAGCTATCTGCACTATTCCCTCTATAGTTTTTTCAAGAACTACATGAAACATCCCTTCAGATGGGCCTGAATGTTGGGTGGTCCTAACAAGGCTAGAGCGTCACATGCTGTGGTGAAGGATGAAGATGCTTTATTTTTCTGGTTTGCATCACCTACTATGTTTTCAGCATACAAAGAAACTGTTTCCTCACCAGCCGCTTGGTTTAAAGGGAACGTTGATCACATGCAAAACCTTTTAGCCCTTTGCTTTATTTTAGTTTTGTAAAAGGTAAAATGCTTTATTTACTCAGCCTAAGGTAAATATGCAGCCCCTAAATAAAAAAAAAAAAAAAAAAAAAAGAGTTAGTGAAACACATGTTAAAAAAAGCTAATTAGATTAGAGGGGATATTTTAGCCCTTTTGCTTTCTGCAGGCTATGGAAGCAGGTTTAACAAGGTTAGTTGTTTTTCATCTATAGCCTAAAGAAGGTTCAGAACTGAAATATCCCCTCAAGCCCTTTTGTAAAGGTCTGCCATGTATTTTAGAATCTCTGTCCCTGTTTTTCTTTGTAGTCTGCCTGTTAATGTAAATCTGTTTCATTGACCACCTATGGAAGCATAAAGCTTGCCCGATGAAGCTTTTGCTGATTTACGTATATATATTTTTATATTATACCATATCCTCATGCAGACAATTGGATGCCTTTTAAATCTAGGGATGCAGAGAAAATGTTGAACACTGAGTTGGATTCTCTATTGACATTTGGTCTCTGCTTGTAACTTGGGAAGAAAAGGCACCATATAAGAAAATTCCCTGACTATAAGGCACTCTCTGTTTGTGTGTATATGCCAGATTTAGGCCCTGCATCTGCAATGGCAAAACTCCTACTGACTTCAGTAAACCCTGAATTTTACCCATAGAGATTTAATAAATATTACATAGGATGCACACACCACATTATGTTTTGGATTTGCTGAAGTCTAGGGATGTGCATACCTAGCACCAGGTTATTAACTGCCCTTGCCAAAGCAGAGGTGTCTTTTTTCCCCCCTCCATACTACTCATAATTGGGATATATTTCAGTTCATGGCTTATATACATTAATGGGACAAGATAAATATGTAATTTATGCAACAGAACTATTTGTTAAAATTACTTTCACATAAGTTTGTATGTAAGCACTTCATGTACAGGTCTCCAATAAGAGTCGGTTTCAATGAGAACTGTGTAGATAAAGTGTAACCCACACACCTGTGCTACGTCTACACTGTCTCATTTTGGCGGAAGAGGCGATGCAAATGAAGCGCTCATTAGCAACTTCTCGTGCTTCATTTGTATATTTTCTTCCGATGTTTTTTGCGAAGAGGTTTTTGCACAGAAAAAAAGCAGTATAGACAGGTCCATTTTGCGCAAAAAAAACCCTTTTGCGCAAGAACCTGTAAACCTCATTTTTTGAAGAATAAGGGTTCTTGCGCAAAAGGGTTTTTTTTGCGCAAAACGGACCCGTCTACACTGCTTTTTTTGGTGCAAAAACTTCTTCCGCAAAAAAGCATCGGAAGAGAATATGCAAATGAAGCATGAGAAGTTGCTAATGAGTGCTTCGTTTGCACTGCTTCTTCCACAAAAAAGAGGCAGTGTAGACGTAGCGCTAGTGTGGTTCACTGTCCCATGCAGTGGCACCTAGACCACAGCAACAGATAAGACTGTGCCCTCTATAGAATGGGCAGAGAGGTAGCTGGCTTTTAGCTCAAAGGGGTTTTATAAGGGCTTTTAGCTCCTATACAAAGCTCCAGAGGTCCCAAGTTCAAATCTGTCTGATGGTGGTTACAGAAGCAGTGCCCTGATCAGGTCCATTATTTTGGTGTTAGCCTACCGCAAAGTTAAGTTATGGTATGATTCAAGACTTAGTGGCTTGTTCTAAATTTTCCCATGGCATCATATGGAAAGCAGGTTTATTTTATAAGAAGATCCTTTTTGTTATAAAAACAGAGAAATAATAGGTAAATAAAGGGTTGGCATTGGGGGGAGAATATGAAAACTTAAGTGTGAACTTACCTTTAATTCACACATTTAGAAATTCTGATCCACTTTAATTACAAACTTTATGGGAGGATAAAAGCTGAACAAGTTACTTACATTTCAGTATACCTGTGTAAGGTACAGCCCTCATTTGATTAGTTGGAGGCTGGATCAGGCTAATAGCTGGCAGTGTTTCTTGTTTTAGTGGAAATACCTCTGGATTGGATTAGCATCATCCCAAATTCTGTCCCAATATCCCCAACAGTGCTAGCTGGGAATCTACACATAGCTAAAATCTGAGGGATTTTAATTTAGGAAAAAATCCAACAGTGATAACTCATAGAATGCCAGGGAAAAAAAACTACAACACAGTGTTTCGCCAGGCTGCAGAAACCCAGGATTAAACATTGCCACCTTCTCCCCAAATTTTAAATTTGATGAAATTTAAATTAGATTTCACTAGATGAAAGCTCGGGAGGCCTTCACTATCTAGGCACACTGCTTAGAACTGTGCAAAGGTAAGGCAGAATGTTAGTATGTAAGGACTTCGCTGTAACAGCACATGCATGATGCCAAGAAAACTAAACACAAAAAAACCAGTGTGTCTTGATTTCACCAGGGATAATTCTGGGCCAAATTCAGCTCTGGTTTAAGAACATACAATTCCATTGAAATCAATGGAGTCTGAATTTGGCCCTAAATATTTGTTAAACATATGTAACCCCTATGATTCCATAGATATAAAGGCTGATTTTGTAAAGGGAACTCTCATACTAATCAAAAGGAAAGAGAAAACCCCCCACCTGTTTAAACTCTTAATTAGGCATAGATATAGCACATCCACAATGAACTTAATTAAAACAAGTTTACTTTCAGATATGCTCTTTACATTCTGGGATATAATTTCAGTCTCCTAAAACTTAATTAGCTAAATATACAATGTAACCTTCCATCTGGTATAGTAATTTAACTGGAATAATTGTACACCACCATAACTCAACAAGACACTGAGGAAAAGCACTGAAATGCTATTTCCTTTCCTTTGGAAGAGAATTATGTACAATTTCAGCATGCTTTGCATTTCTAACAGTTACAGCCAAGAGGGAGGTATCACTCTCATTTATATTACTTTCCCATGAGAAAATCAATAGCAAAGTATAAAGCTGGTGCCCGTTATTCATGAGCAACTCTCTAATGCTTACGTGGCATTAGCCAGAACATATTATTGGGCAGCTAAAACCTTTAATTAGAGTTGTGGGTTTGAACAGATTTTCATTGAAACTATGTTTTGTAGGAGCTTGGAGAAGTAAAATCTTTACTAACATGTCCCATTTTGGAGGATCTGATTATTATGTGACTTCCAGTATTCAGCTCTCTCCCCCTTGTCTACTTTCCATGTTTTAATTTGTTTCCCCTAGTTTTCAACCTCTCTCTGCCACTAGTACAGTAGTGATGAAATCCTGGCTCTACTGAAAAAAGAGATTTTTGCCACCAAATTTTATGTGGTCAGTATTTCAGCCCCTCATATTTTTACTTTCTGGGAACTCTCATATTTGTAGGAAATAATTTTTTAAAAGCCAAAGAAAGCTTTAGAAGCTTATGTTTCACTCATTTTCCATAGCATTTGTGCTCCTAAATTCCTAAGGCACTTTGGAAAATCATAAACTACATGTATGTATTATTCAATCTATTCTACACTCCTTATGCAAGCAAGCTTCGCCTTGGCTTTAAAGGGATCTTTACCTAAGTCAAACGAACAGAGAAAGGGATCCAATGTCTACCACTCACTTTTTAATAAGATGATGGAACATTTTCATATGTGGAAGCCTTTTTGGAAAGTTTTCTGTGCAACAAAATCTGCATGTATCTATGAAACAATTCACAAATGTAAAATACATAGAGTGCAGTTTTGACTTTTTTTCTGCTTTGTAAACTA
This sequence comes from Pelodiscus sinensis, assembly GCF_052426305.1. Taxonomy (NCBI): domain Eukaryota; kingdom Metazoa; phylum Chordata; order Testudines; family Trionychidae; genus Pelodiscus; species Pelodiscus sinensis. Next base: position 204,652,430 of record NC_143053.1, read on the forward strand.
ACTAGTGCAAGCTCAGAGAAGAGTTAATAAAAAGCTTACAGGTCAGGGAGGACTGATTTAAAAAAAAATTATTGTGAATATATTGCCATTTTTTTCATATAGGTCATTAGAAACATGGTAACGCCATTTCCTTTGCTGAGCAACTTACAATTTAAGGACCTGATCTTGCTGATGCTTATCGACGTGCTAATTCTATTCATGAGACGTCTAACTGACATCAGTGATTATGTGAATAAGGGTAACCACATGCATAAGTGCTGATCATGCATTGGAGTTTAAATTAGATAATCACTCAAAATACATTGTTAACTGATAATTCAAGTTTCTCATGTGTATTTCCTATTGACTCAATCACTGAAAATCACCTGAGTCATATTGAAGCAGGGATGTAAAATCATATTTAATTGGCTTACCATATTAAAGAGAGGGGAGCGGGAGGGCCACTCCAACCTGTTCTGAGCAGCTCCTGCCAGTGCCCTCTCCTTCCACCCCAGCGGCAGACCGGGGCTGCACCTGTGTCTTGATTAAGCCCTCACATGCCTATATCGAAGCCACCCTCCTTTCACAGGACTTACCATTCAAACACCACAAAATTCACAGTATTCACAAGACAGAAAATGAAGGAAGCAAAGGGAGCATGAAGAAGAATGTAAGGGTACGTCTATACAGCAGTGTTACTTTGGAATAACTAACGTTATTCTGAAATAACTTAGTCCATGTCCACACAAAATGTTTAAGATAATCTTTCACAGACAGGGATGAACTAATGGTGAACTATGGTTTGATCTTGCTGGACTTTAAGTATAGATCAAATCTTAATAGAGCAAGTTCTTTCTGTCAAGCTCTCTTTAGGTTTATTTTATCTCTTATTGCTATTTTGTGTTAGATTATGTTGCAGTGCTTTACTTTTTACTCGGACTAAACTGCAGGAGCACAACATTTACAACTCTAACTCGGGGAGCTACAGAATACCAATAGTACCAGTATTAGTTTTCTTCAGAGCTATTGAGCTCTGGTACAAATTGATTGCAATTTTCCTCTTGACTGTTCATTAAATAAATCAGGAAGAAGCTGTTAACATGAGTTTGCTTCAGATTCATTCTTTAATTAAAAGTGAAAGTCTCCTCTGTTTCTCTAACCTATTATTACTAATTATGCCTCCAAACTTATCAATAGAGACTTTAAGAAGGTGAAAAAAAATCCACTTAGTAATTAGTTGTTACAGGAGAAGAGTCTAGAAGCAAATGGCCTGAGAATCAGGAGACTTGACTTTTATTCCCAGCTCTGCCAAAAACTTCCTGTGTTGTCTTGGGCAAATCAGTTAGGGCAAAATTCTCAAGAGTGTCTGCTAAATTTGGCAGCCAGTTTTGGGGAGCTCTGGATTGTCAGAATCTCTGGTCACAAATAAGTCAAATCACAAATAAGAAGTATGCTACCTTTGCTTTATTTTCATTGTTTAACAACCCATATGACCTTGCCATTTAAGAATACCTACACTGTCCTCCCTCCTAGAATTCTGATAACTGAAGATGTGGGCCCTTTGTAGGCGTTTTTTAATGGAAGGTTTGCAGCTAGGAAACCCACAAGAAACTTATAGTGTTTTGGAATACTTTTACTTCAGGGAGGGGGTCTCTTCCTAAAAAATGTAGACAGAAGCAGAATGAGCCAGGGAGGAGAGGAAGAGAAAGCCTCTTACATGAAATACTTTTCTTCCCTGCTGCAGTCACTCCTGAAGATTAGTGAATCCATAAGCACTGAAGAAATCATAGTAAGAACCAAGTTTAATTACTTTCTTAAAAAATACATGTATTGAGTTCTGATATAGAAATCTTCTACCAGGTCACAATAAAGCCAGGTCCCCCATACTAATCAAGCTGATCTAATGTGGTCCCATTGTTTTTTATTTGGAGCTTCACTGTACATAGCACACCTCTCCTCTCATTTACCACACATGAACTCTTTGCTTTATACTATGTTTTTATTTTCCAGTGTGAAATAATAGAAGCCAATACCAAAACAGCACCTTGTACTATTATTAACTAAATAAACTGTGAGTTTTGTCTATGCACACTTCAAATATTTGGCCTATGAACTAGAAACATGTTCTTAGATGGTACTAAACCACAGATGAAGGTTTGCAGTTAAGTCCACTAACAAAGTGAAGCAGGGATGGGCAATAAGCGGCCTGTGGGTAGGATGTTGTTCTTCAGGGTGTGACGTTATCAAATTAAACTATGACAATTCAAATCATTGTTGCAATCACTGTTATAGGTTTGCAACAAATCTTGTACAAAGTGGACCAAATGAGGTGTCTATGAAAAGCTTACGATTTGCTGGTTCTGTTTATGCTATTTGTATGCATGTATTGTATTTATATTGAAATTATGAATATTAGCTATATACTAGTATTTCAGATGTTTGATTCTGGTAGAGATCAAGAGGAGGTTGGCCAGAGTATTTTGAAAGGACCACTCGTCCTCTCTTTCTTTCTTTTTATAAATAAACATTTAGATTTTACCATCAGTTTGCTTTTTGGATAAGATCTGAGGTATATATTCACCTTGGAATGTGAAATCATTTGGGATCAGAAGAATCTTTTCATTTGGTGAGATTGGTTTTCATAACAGGAAACTTGGAAATGGCAGAGGTGGTTAATGACTTCTTTGTTTCGGTTTTCATCAAGAAGATGAATGATGATGGGATGCCTAACACAGAGAATGCTAGTGCAAATGGGGTAGGTTTAGAAGATAAAATAAAAGAACAAGTTAAAAATTACTTAGAAAAGTTAGATGTCTGCAAGTTTCCAGGGCCTGATGAAATGCATCCTAAAATACTCAAGGAGCTCATAGAGGAGGTATCTGGACCTTTAGCTATCATCTTTGAAAAATCATGGAAGTGGGGAGAGATTCCAGAAGACTGGAAAAGGGCAAATATAGTGCCCATCTATAAAAAGGGAAATAAGAACAACTCAGGAAACTACAGAGCAGTTAGTTTAACTTCTGTGCCAAGGAAGATAATGGAGCAAGTAATAAGGAATTCATCTGCACACATCTAGAATAAGGTGATAGGCAACAGTCAGCATGGATTTGTAAAGAACAAATCCTGTCAAACCAATCTGATAGTTTTCTTGAATAGGATAAAAAGTTTTGTGGATAAGGAAGAAGCGGTGGATGTGGTATACTTAGACTTTAGTAAGGCATTTGACACGGTCTAGCATGACCTCCTTATCAATAAACTAGGGAAATACAACATATATGGGGCTACTGTAGGGTGAGTACATAACTGGCTGGATAACTGTTCTCAGAGAGTAGTTATTAACTGTTCACAATCAGGCTGGAAGGACCTAAGTGGGGTTCCGCAGGGGTCTGTTTTGGGGCTGGTTCTGTTCAATATCTTCATCAATGATTTAGATGATTGCATAGAGAGTATGCTTATTAAGTTTGTAGATGATACCAAGCTTGGCGGGGTTGCAAATGCTTTAGAGAAATGGTCTGAGGAAAACCAGGAAGAAGTTTAATAAGGACAAATGCAAAGTATTCCACTTAGGAAGGAACAATCCATCTCAAACATAGAATGGGAAGTGATTGTCTAGGAAGGCGTACTGCAAAAAGGGATTTAGGGGTCATAGTGGACCACAAGTTAAACATGAGTCAACAGTGTGATACTGTTGCAAAACAAGCAAACATGATTCTGGGATGCATTAACAAGAGTGTTGTGAACAAGACACGAGAAATCATTCTTCCAAACTACTCTGCACTGATTTGGCCTCAACTGGAAATTGTGTCCAGTTCTGAGCACCACATTTCAAGAAAGATTGGAGAAACTGGAGAAGGTCCAGAGAAGAGCAGTGCTTTTTTTGTGACAGTACGCACCGGAACGGCATACTGGCACCTTTTTATGGGAGCACTCGCGCCATGCTGCTTTCCCCCTGCACAGCCCCCTGCCGGCCTTGGGAGCACTCGCGCTGCACCACTTTCCCCCAGCACAGCCCCCAGCCTGACTAACTCCTTCTGCGGAAACAGCAAGATGAAAAATTGACATGATATACAAAGAAGGGTGGGAGATTCATTTTTTAAAATTTGACTCAAGAAATGAGTACTGACACTTTTTTTTTTAAACACAAAAATAGCTCTGGAGAAGAGCAACAAAAATGATTAAAGGTCTAGAAAACACGACCTATGAGGGAAGACTAAAAGAACTGGGATTGTTTAGTTTAGAAAAGAGATGACTGAGAAGGGACATAATAGCAGTTTTCAAGTATCTAAAAGAGTGTTATAAGGAAGAGGGAGAAAAATAGTTCTCCTTGGCCTCTGAGGATAGGACAAGAAGGAATTGCCTTAAATTGCAGCAAGGGAGATTTAGGTTGGACATCAGGAAAAACATCCTGCCTCTGATGGTGGTTAAACACTGGAATAAATTACCTAGGGGGGTTTGTGGAATCTCCCTCACTGCAGATATTTAAGAACAGGTTAGACAGACACCTCTCAGACAGTGCTTGGTCCTGCCGGGAGGGCAGGGGATTTTACTTGATGGCCTCTCGAGGTCCCTTCCAGTTCTAGTGTTCTATGATTCTATAACCTCTCATCTGTATAAGGCGTGGGACTGCTGGTGGAACAGGAAAACAGAGAATCTTAGGGAATGCTTGTATGGTTTCTTGCTAGCCAGTGAGGTGAACAGGAGTTCTCTTTGTGACTGGTTTGGTGCCTTATAGTGGAGGATCCTAGTCTTGGGCTATAAGTAGCCGTGTCCTGAAGCAATTGATACTCTCAGCAGTGTCCTCCAGAACCCCAGTATTGCACAGAGTTAGCTCCTGGCAGGCTGCCAGATGTTTTATTTACCTTCATTTCCTGTTGGCCACGGGTTGTTGTTCCCACCTAAAGGGAGCTTCCAGAAGCAGCGGCCCAGCCTGTGCCACTTCCCACAGCCGGGAATGGCAAACCATTGACAATGGGACTCACAGATAAACAAAACATCTGGCAGCTCACTAGAGCCTAACCCTGGAGAGCCGCATCTGGCCCATGGGCCACTTATTGCCCACCTCTGCACTAAGTACCCAGAATCTAGAAATGCGCGTCTTGGTCAGTAGTGCTGGATTTCAGTGTATGCTTCAGGCATGTGTGCAGTAGTTTTCAACCTTTTTTCACTGGTGGACCTCTGAAACATTTTGAATGGAGGTGCAAACCCCTTTGGAAATCTTAGACATAGTTTGTGCACCCCCAAGCTCTGAAACCACAGACTGAAAAACAGTGTTCTGTGGTAATAACAACCTTTCATGTACCCCTTAGACATAGTTTGCGGACCCCCAGAGGTACGTGGACCACAGATTGAAAACCACTACTGTAGAGCTATTAACTTTCAATTTATGCACAGTATGAGCAAAATAACCTCCAAAACATTAGTCTTCAACACTGGCTGGGATTCAGGAGAAACCCAGATTGTTTATCACTCTAGCGAACTGCAAACATTACCTTCAGTAATAATTTCAAGGATAGCGCTATAATTAACAGGTTATAGGAGCAATGCATAATTTAAATATGAAAGTAACAGGTGAGAAGCTTCTAGTACAATGTTGCAATATAAAAGGTATTCAAAAGTCTAGTCTTTTGATTGCCAGATTAGGACTCCAACCCATGGCATTGTCCTTTGGAATTTCTTCCAACGAATGCCAAGAAATGATGCAAAATGAAGGCAGAGGTTCCATCTACGAGCAATGTTTAAAAAGGCACATGGCTTTAGTTAAAACAGAGGGCTAATCTTCATTTGGAATTTACTGGCTTTTGCTGGTTTGCATCAATACTAGAGCATAGAAAGTGAAACGTTACAGTTCCAAGAAAATGCAAAATGTTCTGGCTTTGTGCCAGGACATTTTTGTATTGTTTCAACAAGGTGAAAAGTAAGTTTTGTTAGAGAACAGCTCCTCTCACATGAAACCCATCTGGTTTGTTACATTTTTACTCTGATTCCTTTAAGGGAGCCTAGTCTAAAGATAACATGGCTCCCTGTTAGAACTACAGAGTTATGGAGTCCAACACCAAATAGCTCTGATATAGACACCTTAACACATAGACAGATTTTCAAAATAAATCAGCTCTCTTTAGGTCACCTAACATTCACCTGACTTCCAAAAGTGTTCCGTACTGAACAGCTTCCAATGAGTGGAATTTTCAAAAGCATCCAAGTGATTTAGGAGCGTAAGTCCCACTAAAAATCAATGGGACTTGTGCTGCTAAATCAGGTAGGTGCTTTTGAGAATCCCCACACTAACTATAATGGGAACTGTTGGTCTCTGAACACTTTTAAAATTTGACCCAAATTCTGCTCTCGGTAATGCAGGTGTAGCTCCTTTATATGTTAAATCTACATCCGTGTTTCTAGCAAAGCAATGGTGTCCCCATTCTTCCTCCTGCTCAGCTCCTTCTTGAGCCTGTCAACCAAAAGCCTATCACCTGGACACAAAGACTTTTTACAAAGTGATCACTTCATATCTGACCTCTCAGTCCTCGTTCTCAGAGGAAACTTGCACAAGACCTTCAAAAGAAGAGCCTGGCAATTTAAATTCATGAGTCTGGATACCAAATAGGGATGTTAAATTTTGAGTAATTGACTAATTGAATAGTTGATGCATTTTGCATCAACTATTCGATTAGTCGATAGGGCACCTCCACCTTTGAAGTGTAGCAACAGCCCTACTGCTGTTGTACACTTCAAAGGTGAAAGCATCATGTGGAGCCTGGGGTCAACTGCCACTTTGAAATGCCGCAGGGAGCCTGTGGAACTCCAACTGGCCCTGGACTGCCTGCAGCGTTTCAAAGTGGCAGTGCCGCATGGAGCCAAGGGTCTGGGCCCAGGCTCCATAAAGCACTGCCGCTTTGAAGTACCCCTTCTTCTCTTCCCCCCTTGCTGCCTCTTTCTGATAGAGGCAGCAAGGGGCAGGGAGTGATTAGTCACCTAGCCTGTCGACTATCATCGGATTGTGGACTAGTCATTCACATCCTTAATACTAAAAGCCATAGACTTAACAGAAGCGCTGGTTTCATGCCTCATTACAACAACTTAAAACACACCCTGCTGCTTTCTATCCTCCTTTGTCCGATCTCTGCCTTAGTGTTAATTGCCCACTTCATTTAAAAAAAAACAGTAAGGAGTCCTGTGGCACCTTGAAGACTAACAAATTTACTTGGGCATAAGCTTTTATGGGCTGGAAACTACTTCATCAGATACATGAAGTGGAAACTTCAGTTTGGCAGGTATATATACACATTCAAAAATGGGTGTGTTACATTAATATGCGGAGGACCAGTGCTAATGGCCAATTCCCAACAGCTGTTGAAAAGGTCTGAATGCCAAAAAAGGGCAAAAAATTACTTTTGTAGAGAGCTAGATGCTTTCACTCTCTATTCAGACTTAGACTGATAACGTCATGTTTGCCCATGAAAACTTACGGTCAAATAAATTTGTCAGTCTTCAAGGTGCCACAGGACTCCTTGTTTTTGCTGAAATTTGTCACTTCATTTCAAGTTCTCGTCTATAACATATATGAACCTCTTGGCTACGTCTACATTGGCAAGATTTTGCGAAATACTTTTAATGCAAGAGTTTTTGTGTTCAAGTATTTGCGCAAGAGAGCTCTGGTGGCCATTTTAGCCATCGGACTTTCTTGTGCAAGAAATTAACATTGCCTGTCTACACTGGCCTCTTGTGCAAGAACAGTTGCGCAAGAGGGCTTATCCCTGAGTGGGAGCATCAGAGTATTTGCGCAAGAAGCACTGATTTTATACATTAGAACGACAGTGTTCTTGCACAAGTATTCATGGCTAATGTAGACAGGTGGCAATCTTACCAATGTAGACACAGCCATGATGTTTAAGAATCTGTCCCATGTTGTATTTGGATTTGAACTCTGATTTGACCTGAGGAAGAGCCCAATAAAGCTCGAAATCTTATCCTTTCCATCAACAGAAGTTTAGTCCAATAAAAGGCATAAGAACGGCCATACTGGGTCAGATCAATGGTCTATCTAGCCCAGTATCCTGTCTGCTGACAGTGGCCAAGCCCAGATGCCCCAGAGGGAGGGAACACAACAGGTAATCCTCACGTGATCCCTCTCTTGTCATCCATTTCTAGACAAACAGAGGCTAGGGACACCATTCCTATCCATCCTTGCTAATAGCCACTGATAGACCTAATCTCCATGAATCTCACCCACCTTGCAACACAGCTACACCATGGCAAACAACAAAAAGCCGGTGAAAGCCAACATGTAAGGAGCTGCAATCCTTGGCCTAAAGCCCCAAAACTAGTATAAAACCCCTGTGCACTAGAATTGCACCAAGTCAACTTATATACAGGTCTCTCTGCACCCTCTTAGAAGGAAATAATACATGGGCTCACAGTCCCTGCAGTGGTGTGATTACTTTGGAATCTCATGAAAAGTATGTAAATATCAAGACCTGCTACCTAATTAACTATAATATCCAGTTCTTCTGTTTTTGAGGGGCTTGTAGGCAGAATCTGAGTAGAGTACCTTCCCTTTACAGTCGGACCTTTGAATACACTTGACCAGATTTAATAGCAAGATGCCATTTCCCCATGATGACAATGGCAGGATGGAGAAAGAAAGGTTGGGAAAATATTCTGCTGAAATAAAAAGAAGGAAAACTTAATGCCTTATGTTAGGTTTCTTTCTGAACACTGTGTTTCTTATTCACCATTTAACTGTTGAGATAGAAGCAAAACTGAACAATTCTAATTCCTATTCACTGAATCCAAACTAACCAATATAATCAAAACATTCTTTGAGGCCACCATATAAATGTAGAGAAGAGAAAGATACCTCTTGCCTTCATAACTTGGGAAACAAATCAGAACTATTATTAAAAACTAACCCTAAATTTGGGTTTTAGGTATCCTGTTCTTAAGGGTCAACAAAATGTAAAGGCTCATTTTCATAGTAATTGCTGACTGCATGCAGGTTCAGAATCTCAGAATTATACTAAAAGCCAGTGGCAACAAGCATTCATAGCCACAGGAAAAGGGGGAAAAAAGGTTCACCCTTGTGGCAAAGGTCAGATTTCTGCAGGCAGAGAGCCTGTCTATATATATGAATGTTCATGGGACATCTTTGTCCGATATAGTCCCATGAGGATGACACAGGCTCCACAATGTCCCCTCTGCCTAAGGGATAGCCCTAGAGCCACCCAGATCAGTTTGGGGTCATTTGACTTGTTCCAGTTCCTGTTGATTTTACTCTGAACCTGGGGAACAATCATCAGCACCTCTGTGGAGCCCTTGCTGAAGATTTAAATTAAGACTCTCCTGCTAATGGAGGTGATTTAATAAGTAAACAAGATACTGATAAGAGTTGCTATATTAGCCGATATTTTGAGCAATCAACTACAGTTCTTTGCTAAGAAATGGCATACTGAACATATCATCTCTGTTTACAAAGTAGAATGTTTAAGTAAAAGTATCATACAACACTGAAGTGACGAAAAGACTGCTACACTAATGAATATATATAATTATTTGTCTATTTATTATATGTATTTTTTAAAGAGTCATACGGTTATGAATTTTATTTGTAACTGATGCATTGCATGCCCAAATATTTGGAATAATGTATGGAAAACATCTGGATTTAATTATATTATAGTCCTCTTATACAGACAATGGGAATTGAATTAAGGAATATTTTGAAACCCCCACAGAGATATAAAAGTATTAACAGCTGCACAAGAACTTTACTGTAACCGTGTTTGAAAATGTTTTGTTTTACAGATCAACAGTCTGACACATCATAAATATCAATCATTCCATTAAAATGTATAGAAATGGGAGAAATATTAAAACCTGCATTTTGAAAAATTCACAGCCTTTTCAAAGGTGCAGACTGTATTCTTTCGTTTTCCAAACAAATGTAAGTAGATAGCAGGTTGGCACAGATAATATATCTTGTACAGTGCTGTTAAGCAAAGAGTTGCATAAGGGTTTATTTTGATGGAACAGCCTGAGTAAGCTTCTTTTATAGGAATGTTATATTACCACCAAAAGCAGACTAAATTATTCAGCCAGAATAAATTAACAGTTTGTTTTTCATTTTTACAAAAAAAAAAAAGCATTAAATTGTTCTTGTGAAAACATTAGGGGATATAACATGAGCTCTAAGTGTCTGTTCTGAAGAAGTACATGTAGATTGGATTTTCTTACTGGATGCTTAAGTTTCAAATGCTGCTTCTCTTCTATGTCAGTAACAGTTCTGCAGTTAGTTTTCAATCTCTCAGTGACTGAAGCAAGGTATTCAAAGGCAGTTAGCACAGCAGGGGGGCAGACTTTCCTCAGAGTGTAACTATATCACTCAACAGCAGACCCATGCAGTAAGGGATCTAATGTTTTCTTTTCTCTTCTCGTTCATGCCCTTAGTGTCTCCCTGCACTTTTGGATGCCAGTCACCACACCAACAACCAGAGGTAAGAGGCACCCAGTTCTTCATCCGCCCCCTCCCCCAAAGCCCTTAAAGCACTCCTTGGTGTGGACAAAGGAAAAATCCAATAGTTCACCTATTGTCAGGAAAAGCAGTTCTGTCACTAAAGCTTGTCTTCTCTGTGAACACTTTCTTCTAAAACATTTCACATTTCTATTTGAAGGATTTTCATGCAGATATATTTAACCTTGGCAACCAGCCAAAGAAAATAGTCTGACACAATAATCATCTACCTGCCCCCAAAAGAAAAAGACCTCAGAAGACCTTAATGTATAATCAGTATATACCATCTGTGATAGAGAGAGAGAGAGAGAGAGAGGGAGAGAGAGAGCTATAAGTGTCAAGTTGAAACCAGAATTAGTATTAGATTTATTAATAATACTGAACAAGTTCCCCAGATATCGGGAAATATTACCAACTACATGTATCAGAACTGGAGTCTGTACTAGCTGCTAGCATTGGGAAATAATGGTTCTTGACACCACAGGGTCAATCTAAATTGGAATATTATACAGTTAGCACCTTTGAACTTTTCCAATGAATCATGCTGAATAGGCTTTGCAGGTTATGATATATACCTTGCTAAGAGACAGCCTGATTAAAAACCCCAAGTGAGGCAGAATTGTGGGGCAGGGGATTAGAATAAACTTCTTTAACTCACCAGTTTTTCGAAGTGGAAAATCATCCTTGGCATCTTGTGCTCCTGGTAAAGTGTATTTGTATGATGGAGAGGCCCCACTCAGGGGTGGAGAGCTTTGATCCAGTGAGGTATGGTGGGCAGCCCTGCAGCAGACACAGAGAGGTCATGAATTAGCAGTAACAAGTGAGGTGAGCAGCAGTAACACTCTACACATGTTGTCCACATGTCTCAGCTGTGTTTATGTTCTTACTCCTCCAAGTGTGCACAAACCACAGGCTCATGTAACCAATTTCACTTTTACAGTAAGTTATGGAACTGCTCAGGATTTCTAAGAATGCCTTTTTTGCACTTATCATAAAAGTCACAAAGGATAAGAGTCATGCTGGCCCAAAGACAGGATCTCCACAAGATTGGGAAACAGAACATTTTAGGTTTTTTTTTAAAAGATGTACCAGCTGAAACAAAGCTATTTGATTCCTTTCTATTAAATACAAATATAAATTAAAAATGACCTTTACTTGCAGTTGTCACTTTTTGTAGGGCAATTACCAAATATTTTGAAGAGGAGGCATTACTCCTCTGGGAAAATATTGATGAATTCACCAGCAGTTGTGAAGGAGACATCAAAACCTTGTCTTTAGTTTGGGCAGCAAGTGAAACTTCAGTACTCTGCAGCATATAAAGTTAATGTCAGCAGTGAAGTTCCACATTGGAGAGCTCTTTCTGACACCAGGGCAATATAAGAAAAACTGTGGGCAGAGACCCTTTTAAATGCTGCTGTGTACCATGTGGCATGCTCCAGGCAGCACTGAGGACTGCCTGGGGGAGCACAATATTGTCTGGGTGAGGCTGAGGGCTGTCTAGCCCCAGCTCTACTCACACCCCCTCCTAGGGGTCTGCTTCTCTTGGAAAGGAGATGGGAGTAGGCTGCTGCATATATTTCTCTATCCAAGCAGACTCGGGAATTATGTTAAAGTCTCTTGGAAACAAGTCACCTATCCTGTTTTCAGATTGTTTTATACTGATGCAGCTGCTTTGATAAGGACAGCAGAAATGACTGGACTGATGTAGTCAAAAAGTGCATTTTTGGATACCTAGGGTCAACAACCTAAAAAAAGAACACTGAAAAAATGTAGGAGATCTTTTACCACTTCTCAATATACTAGAAAAATATTTCTAAAATTCCACAAAACACATTGGACTGGAGAGCAGCATTCCACAGTATCCTTTAACTTCACCTACAATATGATGGTTTTGCATTACAACTGGAGGCTAAAAGAAAGCTGTTTCAGTCTTAATCTGAGTGAATCAAGCATAAAGTCACTCCCAATGGAAAAACAGATCACATTTGCAAGATCTGTTGAGATTTTATATAAATGATACAGCAGCAGAGGTTATAGGAAACTAAAACTTCAGAGAAGTTGAAAAGAAATCTCCACCCCGCCCTTTCTAGAAATGGGATGGCTCACGCTGAGTCTATCAATCTGTTATGCATGTTCTCTATGAGCAGGTGAACCACAAGGCCACAGCAAACTTTCATAACAGGTCTAAAGCCAGGCAAAAATTGGCTTGCACCATTATAAATACTAAACTTGGCCCAAGTTCATAAGCTTTTTAGCCAGCCTGAGTCAGCTTTTGAGTGAACCTGGGAAAATTATAGGTGTGGGTGAAAAACAGATGCATTCACATATTCTGTCTCCAAATGTGATGGTTTTGGCTGAGCTCTGCTTTGAGTTTGATAGGGGATGTGAAACTCAAAAGTGAGATATATGGGACATGACATAAGGAAAAAAAATAGAAACTCTTATGGACTGATATCACTTTGTTTTGAAAAGCTCTGAGTTACATCACTTTGAACAGAGGCTCTCAATACAACTCCATTTGGGAAGAAGTGCTTTTATTTTGTTTATTAATGATCTTGGGTGAATTTTTACCTTGGCCTGGAGACAGGCTCTCAATATTCTCCTGATGCCAACCAGTGTTCCCTGTAAACTGGGCGCTTGTGCAGCTGCTCAGGAGAGAGTCAAATGCTGCTCAGCAAATTAGCAGAGCTCCTAGAGATAGTATTTTTGTTTCTACTGATGGTGCACATTTGCACAGGCCTTGCTGCACATAAAATTTATTCTGCACATGGATGGAAAAGATTAAAGGGAACATTGGTGTCCACCCTTAGCAAGTATATTAATAAAGCATGAAAACAGCTTAATAGGGAACATACGTGTACCAGAGCTTGGGGTGACGGCTTGTGGAATGATTCTTCCCATTAGTTGGAGAGTCTTTTGTTGCAGATTTACTCAACAGGAACTCTTGAAGTTTCTGCTTCACTTCTGTGCTTGCTACTGCCCCTAAAACACAAAAAGATTGAGAGCTCTTCCTACTCTCTACAGCATTGGAGGGAAAAACAAAAAAGATCCAACTGTTTGCTGTGAAAAATAATGAAAAATAGAAAGAGCCTTGGTTGAAATCATTGTCAAAATGAAAAAGAGCCTAAATAAGTGTTCACTTTGAAGGAAACATTTATTTCTGGGCCTAATCCAAAGGCCCACTAACGTTAATGGGAGCATTTAAGTTGATTGTAATAGGCTCTGAATCAGGCCCTTTCTCTTGTGAATACTTTCCAGGTGCAGAACCAACTCTTAAGTATCCCCAAATTATTATGAAAAAGAAATGCTGACAGAAATAAAGTATTACTGGGGGTCTCTGAGACAAATAATGTCTTTACTGACCTAAAGCAATGCTAATAGCACCTCAAACCTGTCCTCTGACTTCTACACTGACTCGAAACTCCCTACCTAAGTCTTTATTTTCAAGGGACTTTACTCATCTGGGTCTGTGATCCCAAAAGATTGCCTAAGCTCCCAGATAAGGACTGTGGTTAACAACTTTGCTCCTGACATAATGGAACATTCCACAGCAAGAGAGAAACTCACTTGTGCAGGAGACAGAGTTTTCTTGGAGGTCAGCTGGGAGAGCAGAACAAACTGCCACAGGATATATGTTAACTCCTTTAAAGCTCACACCCACCTTCCATTTCAAATGCAAAGCACACTTTTTTCAACCTTGTCTTTACTAATATAAACATAATATGTCATATAGTTATTAAAAAAATCCCCATGCAAAGTTTCCCATGGGGTGAGAAAAAGGAAAGAATTATCCATTGCTCAATTCAGTACTGGAAGCCACTCGGAAATCACCGTGATGGGTGCAAAATAAGAACTAGAACAGAACAGAGAAACAGGAGTTTTGAAAACACAATTTCAGAGTTAAATTTACCTTCAAACACTTGTGTGCAGTTCCCATTAACATGATGGGAGTTCCACTGAGTCTTTAGTTTTTAAAACCTAAAATGTACCACTGCTCAAGTGGTACTATTTTCCTTATAAATAAAAAGGCTGAGGAATGTGAATCACGTGGGCATGATATACTGATCTCTTTTGGTTTGCTCTTTATTAACTAATACTTTGTGCTCCTTCAGCTGCACAAGTACTAATGCTTCCCTGTGGCAATTATTACACTTTGAATCACTTCACATTTTTGATACCCTGAAACAACCTGGTTTTAAACTGACCATACTGAGGGGAATTATTTGTATCTGTCTCCCTCTAGTGAGCATCACATTCCAGCAACGTCCTTTCTATCTTTAATTTGCCTTGAAGCCATACTGGAGCTGGAAATGGAACTCTTGGACAGGAAGCTGCCTCAGCAACACTGACATGCCTGTCTGAAAAGAAAGAGTGATGTAACTAAAGCAGATATGCTCACTTGAGAGACTCTTAAATGCTATATATTAACCTTTTTGTCTTGAAACAATGTTCAAATGAATTTCTTTGCCAGCCAGCATCCTGCTGTCAGATAGTGCAGTCTGTATTAGGTAATAATGAAAATTCTCTGAGAGAGGACACCTCAAATGAAGTTTTATGCTTTCAAACTAGAGTATTTTATTTTTGCACAGGCAAAGTAGCTATCTGAGAGGAACACACACACACAGCCATGGGGCAACCCCACACTTTGGTACAAACTAGCAGTGTGGGCGAGTGGATGTAATCTGCTTTTTTGCAGGCACACCTCTTACTCTTGTGTCTGATTATTTTAGTGTTGAATAGGGCCACACTTATTAGCCTTGATCCTGGCTATTACCCATTGTAGAGGACGGGGAAGGATATATCATCTTTTTATCCTGAGTCCTGGTACAGTGACTCTTACTTTCTCGGCCTCTTTCTTTGCCTCTGAGAGGAGGAAGTTGCTGTTCCCTGCGATGTCTCTCTAGTTCTTGCTCCTGCCTCTGCTGCTCCAGTTTCTGCTCCTTTTCAAGGAGTTCTTGCTGTTGTTTGATGGCGAGGAGTTCCTGTTGTAACTTGCAAAGAACAAAAGACATGAGCAAATGCAGTCTGCAGTGCTGTCCAGGTCACTGTTGGCCAAAAAGCTCAGTTCAAGCTTGTATAAGAGCTTTCATCTGTGATCATATTATTCCATAACCCACTTTTCTATTCTTTCAAGTGGAATATTTTATCATCTGCCATTAAAACAGCTTTAATATCACAAAGTAGCTGAAGGCATTGGTTTTGCTTCGTTCTCTTTTGCCAGATGTGGGTATAACCTGCACATTATTCTCACTCTCTGCCAATGCAGCATCAAACTTTACTTGCTATTCTCAACTGGATTTGTCAGTTAATCACACCATAGACAGGCTCACCACATTAGCAGAGGGGAAGTCTGAGATATTTCAGAAAGGAAAAAAAAACACCAAGACTATAAACTCTCAGTCAAAATCTCTACTTCCATGTTTCTTCTGTGACAGGTTTAATCCCATCAATCAATTTCTTTCATATTCTGTGAGGCAGCCTGAAGAAGGGCAAAGTGCTAAATTTGCAGCACCTGTCCCCATTTTTGCAAACATCAGTCGCAGGTTGGCTGTCTATCTGATTTGAAGGCACAAACTCAAGCAGCTGCAAACAAAGCAGTCATAATTAGTTGGCAAATCAAAATGTCATCTACAAAAAAAGGCAGCCATAAAGAGGCCTAACTGAAAATTAAGTGAAAAATGGGGACTTTGAGGAAATATCCGAATGAGACAGAATATGCTAATTCAAAGAGCCTTGGTTTGCCGCCTGCATAGTACAACACTGCAATAGCCTCCACCAATTATGCTTGAAAATCTTCTTTTAATAGCTAAATGTTATCACCATCTAGCCCAACATGGTTTCCATCACTTCTCTATACCACGCACATGGGCAACAATAACCATTCACACTCCCTCTCTAAATCACAACGAAATGTCCAGAAGCACACCCTTTCTAGTAGTCAGCTGAGAATATTCAGCTGACGGTGGAGGAGTCTCAGGAGAAATGGAAGATTTTGCCACCTTTATGTGCTCCTGCAGCTGGGCCTGGTGCTGTCGAGTCAAGTTTTCATGCTGTTTCTGAAACTCTGCAATCAGAAGTTGTTTCTGAATTTGCTGTTGCTGCTGGATCAGGAGTAGCTCCTGCTGGAGCTGCTTTTCACGCATAATTGGATCCACCATGGGAACCATCATCCTGAGATCTGTTCGCAAGTCCAGTGGTGTGATGGGCTCCAACCCCACAGGAACCTCTGACTTTACATCCACTATAAAAGAACAACAAAAGAAAAATACATAAATGAATGGAGATAAAAATGAATTGATTCTCCCAATTGGGAGGAAAATAACTTATTTACCTTACTCTCTCCCCCCCCCACCACCAATCCCTCCAATTTATAGAGTTAGTGAAATACTTGCCATAGTAAGCCATATGCAAAATCTTGTGGTTCCCACCAGCCATCTAACACATCCACACGCCATCCTATTACTTTCCTCCCATTTTAAAAGAAATGTCACCCTGAGGAAGAATGAGAACCCCACCTCCTACAAAACATTGTGCAACCTGTCAGAACTTGCCCAATTTACCAACTCAGCATTATATAGGCTTTGTCTATGCTGGCACATGTTGTTGCCAAAAACTGCCTTTTAGTGGCTAGGGTTGCCAGGTGTCCGGTTTTGAACCAGACAGTCCGGTATTTGAGCTTTCTGTCAGGGAAACAAATTGAGAAAATATAAATGAGAAAGTATGAATGTCTGGTATTTTTTAACTAAGATGTAATGTAGATGGTGATGTAATGTCAAGTGTGTCCGGTATTTTTGTTGAAACCATCTGGCAACCCTATGCAACAAAACAGTGAGAGCTTTTACACTACAGTGTAACTTTAGTCAGGAAAAACACACAAAAAACTTTCACCCCTGCAGGTTACTTCTGCCTTTCCCACCCCCTTTATTGTCAATGAACAGCCAATGTGGACTTTGTTGTTTGTTTTGTGAAGAGAATTAGCTTCTGCCAGTATCCCACAATGCCTGCTCTGCTGTCTCTGCTCAGTGTTTTGTGATCTCTGCTGCCCTACAGACATGTGCCCTTCCTATTTCTAAGCTCTGGCAAATACCTGACAGCTGAGTGAGCTGCTCAGTTTGGTGAACAAAACACAAATCACTGGATTGCTTCTGTTCTTCCCTGAACTAGAAACACAGCAGCAGACAGACTGCTGCTGTAGGGGGAGGGCTGGAGAGACTACAGTACTGCATTGACATTCCTTAGCACGGAGAGCTCCCAGAGCTACAAGGGAATCCCAAGAAGCACAGGGATCATCTCTGTCTTCCCACAACACTGCATGTGGAATGCTTACCCACATTCCTTTGCTCTATCTGTCCACAGAGTTCTTGCAATGTGGCCATGAAATGTTCACAATGGGAGGCAGAAAAACTGGTTTGTCCAGTTTTCACCTTTGCTGACTTTTGCATGTCAACAGCACTTTTATCACCAAACCTTCCCAGTGTAGATATAGCCTTAGTTTAATTGGTGTGACATTACTGGGTATACAATTTGTATCAACTACATGATTAGTCAATAAGGGGAGGCTCTGAAGAGCCATAGTGGGGGTAGCTCCTGGACCTGGCACAAGCCGGGACTGTGCAGTTCTGGCTTGTGCTGGCTCCAGGACGGCTGTAGCGCTGCAATTTGAATGTAGTAAGAGTCCAGCAGCTCTTACTACATTTAAAATGCAGAGCTGCAGCAGTTCCAAAGCTGGCGTGAGCCAGGACTGAGCAGTCCCAGCTTGCACCAGCTCCGGGACCGCTGCGTCCCTGACACCCTTGCCTCCCCTCCTGTGTGCACCACTTTTCAGCCAGCTCCTCCCAGCACTGACTCCTCCCTTACTTACATCCCTAGTCACACATTTAGGCTGTGTCTAAACTGGCACAATCTCGCGCAAAAGCAGCCGCTCTTGCACAAAAACTTGCTGCCTGTCTACACTGGCCGTGTGTTCTTGCCCAAGTAAACTGACGTTCTAATGTATAAAATCAGGGCTTCTTGCGCAAGAACTCTGATGCTCCCGCTCAGGAATAAGCCCTCTTGTGAAAGAGCTCTTTCAGAAGAGGCCAGTGTAGACAGGCAACATGAATTTCTTGCACAAGAAAGCCCTATGGTTAAAATGGCCATCAGAGCTTTCTTGCACAAGAGAGCATCTACACTGGCATGGATACTCTTGCGCAAAAGCACATGCCAGTGTAGACGCTCTCTTCCGCAAGAGTTTTTGCATGAGAACGCACCAGTCTAGACATAGCCTTAGTATACTTGAGACACTTATTCTCAAAAGAGAAAGCTTACATTCAAACAGACTGACTATGATTTTACACTTACAGGTTGTACCTCCCTTGTCTCACTTGTCCTGAACAAGGGGAGGTTCTCCTATTATGGCTCATGCTGCCCCTGGTTAGGGCTCCAGCTGAGCCCCACTACTGCTTGCCCGGCTCTGGCTCCCCAGGCTGGAGCTCCATGGCTGCCAGGGCTCCGCAGCTTCTGGGGCTCCGTACCTGCCCTGGCTGCTAAGACTCTGCAGCCATCTCTTCACTGGGCCCCCTCCGTCAACACAGGGCTCCTGGCTGAGCTCCCTCCACTTCTGCCCTGCAACCTGACCTCCTTACACCTGGACTCTGTGTTCAAGGAACATATGTGGTTTTGCCAGACTACGGATGTTGCTGGACCAGAAAGTCCCGGTTAAGAGAGGTACAACCTGTATACAAATATTATAACATAATATATAATAATAATATATTATATAGTATGCAACGAGAGTCATAAATGTAGGAAGTACAGAAGAAGCCATACTTGATTATATGGGACAAGAATGGGAAAAATACATATTTAAAGTTTTGTGGTCATTTTTTAAATAGTGAACACATGCTTACAGTAAATAGAATCTGGCACATACAGGCAGTCCCCGGGTTACGTACAAGATAGGGACTGTAGGTTTGTTCTTAAGTTAAATTGTATGTAAGTCGGAACTGGTACATATTGTAGGGGAAACTCTAGCCAAACATTTCTCCAGAGCTCAGTTTTATTCTCCCACACCTCACTTCCCTCAGTCCTTTATTCTCAAGCTGAGGTGTCTGCTGAGAAAAACCGCTCCGCGTCTCCCTGGTCTGCTGTGGGGGGCGCTAGCTTCGCGTCTCCCTGGTCTGCTGGGGGGAAGCAGCTTGTGCGGGGTTGCCTCACTCCGTTTGTAAGTAGGGATCTGATGTAAGTCAGATCCCTGTAACCCAGGGACTGCCTGTACTATGCATTACTGATTATGGAATGAAAAGATCTGAAAAGATCTTGCAAAAAAAATGAAGTACCCCTTGATCTTTCCCAGAATTAAATCCAAGGATATGTACAATCTTAATGATTTTCACTATGCTATGCTGCAGGATCATTTGGGTTTTCATACCACCTGTGAGGGTAGAATTATCTGCTTCAAAAAGACAGAAGAACCTACCACTTGTGCTAAAAGAGAATCTCCATTAGTAACTAACAGCATAGTGGCTGAGCATTTCTGTTTCTATCCACTAAAGGGGAATTATATAAAAACACACTAATTAGTTCACTACAACTATTTTCACAGAAAAAAATTGAGCGAATATAAATATGTTGCAAAATGATGAGCTGCACATACTTTTATACATATTTTCTCTCAAGTTTTATTGTTCCCTTAGTTCAAAACAAAGAAGAGAGGGAGAGAATACCATAGAAACATTCCAGCAAACAGTAGTACTATGCTGGCTGTGAAAGCTAAAACTCACAGCCAACATATTCAGCAGAATTCTGAGCATATGCTAAAATCTGCTGAGAATACTTCAGCATCTCACACATGCTAAATATTTTTTTCATAATAGGAAGACATGAAACCCCAAATCTCTCCCTTTCATTCTATTCTGTTTCTGTCAGTAAACTGGTAACATCAAACATTTTGTTTTATTCCTTGAACAGTGATTGTAAACCTCAAAGTATAATTTGACTTCTTAACCTGCTATCCCAACAGATTGATTATGCCTAACCGCTTGCTTTTGTTCTGAGACTAATCACTAAATTGTAAAAAATCACCCTTAAGTTACAAAAACTACTCTTGATTATAAATAATTGCCTTAGACCAAGAGAAAGCAGCAGTCAAGAACCCAGCCTTTCATCCAAATTATT
This sequence comes from Pelodiscus sinensis, assembly GCF_052426305.1. Taxonomy (NCBI): domain Eukaryota; kingdom Metazoa; phylum Chordata; order Testudines; family Trionychidae; genus Pelodiscus; species Pelodiscus sinensis. The sequence goes on from NC_143053.1 coordinate 204,673,068, forward strand.
CAGCAGCAATCCACATTCCATTTGTCTAGACTAAATATAGCAGCGTTTATACAAGAAATCAATAGTGCTTCCAGAGATCAGAGCAGAGACATGAATATTTCATCAAACTCAGAAAGAAATGGCAATCAGCAAACTGACAGTTCTGTGTAGGTTGACTGGCCCTCCAGATAAGTCCCTGTTACTTGGACAATGCCTTGTCGCCTGCAAGCTACAATCTTATCATAGGCACTGTTCTATTTTTAACATTAATTGTGTTGTAGGTGACAAAGGCTTATGATGTTTAAAGTGGAGAGATGGATTTTCTTACATCTTCTGTGACAGGATAATAAGCCTCACCAGGAGCAATAATAGTAAGTAGAGCTGTGGAAACCCTGCGGGGTTCAGTTTGCAATAGTGTTTGCAAACTGAACCCTGCAGTTTGGCTTGCAGGCACTGGCTACAAACCAACCCCTTCATGTTTGCCTTGTGATTGAAATCCGATTATAACTCCTACCTCCCAGGAACACCCCACCTCTCTATCCCCAGGAAACCCCTATCTGGTTAGGGGGAGAAAGGGAATAGATTTTCTAACAGTGGAAATGTCCTCCTCTTTATTGGCAAAAAGTAGCAAACCTGAAACCCACAGTCAGTTTGAGGGGATTCATGATTTTGCTGCAAGGAATTCACATAACTTTAATATTAACTGCACACTTGGTAGCTCCATTTCAGCATGTTCAATTTAATCGCACTCACTAGTGGGGACAAAATCAATGAGCGGGGTATTCAGAAATAGGTACTCTGTAAATCAATCATTAATCAATTAATCATTGTAAAAAAGTGAGTATTTTCCTAAAAGTGAGTATTTTCATAAAAAGTATTGACAGGAAACATTACAGGTTGGTAGTATTGACTTGTGGGGGAATCTTGTTTCTTATCTGTATTGTTCACAGACATACTTGCTGACCTGTATTTTAAAATACATTTTGAAACTGGTGTGATTATATTGTTTTATTTTTCCAAATAAAATATACAGAATTTTAAAATATTGTGTACAGAATATTTAATTATTTTGGTGCAGAATTCCACCAAGAGTCATAGTGTTGTGATGTCCAGAAGCAGTGTATGGAGAACGTAGGAAAAATGGAATGCGGACAGAGGTTGCAGAAATGGGAGGGCAATGTGAGGAGGTATAGAAGTAGCAGGCCACAAGTGGGAGATGGCAGAACTGTGGAAAGATAGAGGAGAGGCTTGTGGGGATGAAACAAGAGAAGTAGGCTGAGGTAAGGTCATTGGGAGAGGATGCAGGCTGAAAATAATGCAGGCTAAATAAGAGCTGGCCAAGAAGGGAGACCTTTGTAATCATCCAGAGATGGAGTCCAAGGAGAGGGAGTCAGGAGCTCAGAGCCAGTTGAGGAAGAAATTTCTCTCCCTTGGGCAACAGAATTACAGGAACATTGCACACCCTGTAAACTAAAAGCAGTTCTGGCATGCTGATAAAGGGCCATTCAGCCAATGTAAATAATGGAGTGATGGGTCAGCAGTGAGGATACTGGAAAATTAAGTGAGCAACATGGTTTTGCACAGCCGGAGATAGAGGAAACATGGAGTCTGGCAAGAAAACTATTGCAATGATCCAATGTGAAATAGTTACACAATAATTCCTCATTTTGGACCTGTTCCTGAGAGAAGCAGAGTGCTCACAACACTCAGTCGCTTCAGAAGGAGCTATAAGTGCTCAGTGCCTCTCAGGAATAGACCTCCTACCTTGCAGAAGAGGGATGGACGTTTTAATTTTTAAAAGTACTGAATACATCAAGCCAGGCAATCCGTGGGCAATGAGATATGTCACAATTTAAAGGGATGTCCAGGACCAGATTCTCAGCTGCAATGGAGCAAAGTTGATTTACACCCCAGATGAGAATCTGACCCAAGACCTTAGTCACTAGAACTGAAATGTCATGATCAAAGGCAGCCTGGAGAGAATCTCATTTTAGTTAGCCTTCAAGTGACACTAGTATCTTCATTTAGGGCTAATGTTTAGGGTTTGTAATACAAGGGTTTTACAAAATGTTTGATTCCCTACCATGACAACTGGTAAGTGAAGGCACTCGTGCTGTAGACCATGAAAAAGACACTTACCAGGTTTCACTGTAATATTTTCCATAAGGAATTTTCATGAATGACATTTCCTCTACCATAGTCTAGCCTTTGGACATCAATTAAAAAATGGAAACAGAAAAAAACCTACAGTTTTCACACAGGGAGATTTTCAAAGCACAAATGGCACAATGACTTTCAATGGGGCTTAGGAGTTTTGGCCTGGGAAGGGAAAGCACAAGAAATTAAACAGCAGCTATTTTCTTCCAAAACATACATTTATGCTTATATCATCCTTGAAGGTCCATTGTGAAGTCTGAAATGTAAATGAATTACCAAACCTGATGAGACACTCTTTTGATGTTACAGTATCAAGGAGCAGAGTAATAGACTGGAATAGAAATGTATAACTCTCTTTGCTCTTCATAAGGTATCTTACCATGATTATACCTTTCCTCTCTTTCTTTTAAGAATTTGCATACATGTTATAAATGAGAAGTAAAATAAATGCAAAGAGCGTTTCAGGCTTTGATTTACCATTCTCTTATTTCCCAAGGGCCTGAAAAGGAAGCTCAGATAACCACAAACTTCTAAAATATCAGTGAGAGGCCTTGAAATGCCAACACTGAAGTAAAAGATAGCTGTCTGGCTGTTTTACAAATCAAAGACTATATTATATTGATTTTCTAAATTCAGTCTCTTTCTTTGTGAATATATTTTTGAGCTAAACAGCCATAACAAACCATAACACAAACATGAATGTCACATAATTTGCAATACCCAAGAAGTTGTTTTATTGTTTGCTATTACTTCACTAGTGAGTACTCAGCAAAAAGCACCATTTATCAACTTGCCAGTTCTCCTGCAAACATCAAGCCAACATCTTGCTGTTAACTAGCAGGGGTCAGAGGATTAAGGGCAAATGCACACAAGATGGTCCATTAAAATACAAAACAAATTCAAAATCTGTTCAAACCAAAACCATGATGATATGTTATCAAAGTCAGACCTGGTCTATATTTGGATTTCATGTTGCTCTAGTTATGTTTCAGCCAGTACTGTTCTTACCCACAGATTCTCTACACCTGCTGACAGATAGGACTGTTCATTTTTCAGGAACTGCCCTTTTCTTACAAGGAATCTGAATACAGTAGTCTTAATTCTAGATATTTTTCCTGCAGGCAAGATAACAATATGCCAAAGATAAATCTGGATATATTCAAATATATAGAAACTCTCTCCCAATCTTTGAACTTCCTTCATAGTTCCAATGTCCATGCTTCTCCATTGTGACAGCTTATTAATGATAATATAAGGTACACAGTATAAATGCTACATGTAGACACATCATATCTGTATCTACTTGACCAGATCGTGTCTACCCCCTGCATGTGTATGCAAGAAAGGACAGGGAGAAATGCAAATGGAATTACAGAATCTTAGAAATGTAGGTCTGGAAGAGGCATCGAAAATTAATTAAACCCAGCCGGTGCATGAGTCGGGATCAAGAAAATCTAGACCATCCGTGACAGGCTTTTGTCCAAGATGTTCTTAAAAATGCCCAATGGCAGATTCCCTGGAAGCCCATTTAAGTGCCACCCATTTTTTTTTTATAAAAAAGCATCCTTATATTGCTTTTTTCCTAATACGTAATTTAAATCTTCCTTGCTACAACTAAAGCCCATTACTTCTTGTTGTATCTTCTGTGAACCTGGGGAACAACTGATTGCAGTCCTCTTTATAACTATTCTTAAAATATTTGAAGCCTGTTATCAGATCCTCATTGTTTTCTTTTCTCTAGCATTCCTCAACTTTTAAGTACCTACCCCATGCAATGACCAGATAAAACTGTAGCGCTACTTTCCTATCTTTTCCTGATAAATACAGAAGACTGGATCTAATGTGACATCATTGTCTGCAGCACTAAAACAGACACACATCCCCAACTCAAGATAGTTTATCAATACCTAATGTGAAGTCATATACCCAGTTTTCAATCCATGTGACAGATGCGACAGAGTTCTAAAGCATGAATTAGACAAGAGTATATCACCTAGTGGTGTGTCTATGTTTATATATGCACCAATAAACCTTGATCCAAACAAATTCTTTTTTGAAAAAAGTAAAGTGACATACTGGCCACAGGCTTTTCCCATCCCCCTTTCTTTCAAACTATAAAAGGCTGTTATTTCAGCAGTTCCATGGTTCCCATCCCAAACTACTGCATGTAATCAAAGACAACAACAACCACAAAACTCTCCCAGTGACTTTTGGCTGAGCACTCTCAAGCAGTGGGGATAAAACTAGTTTCCATCAAAGCACAAAAATAAAGAAGGGCCAAGAATCTTCTAGAGCTGAGATCTCAAAGGAAGTATTATTGGAGTGAACTGGTAGCTGTGTCCCCTATTACCATGTGTTGTCAAATGCTGCTCATACAGTCAGCGGACATCTGTGACAAAACTGTGCACAAATAAATGTGATGTGCAAACATGGGCTACACTTTGTTGCCAGCAAATATGAGTGAGAGTCACATCAGGCAGCAAACTCAGTGCAAATCTGTCAGAGAGCTGCAGGTAATATAGTAATTTAGAAAAAAAATAGAAAAAGGCCCTACATACACTTTCCTAAAAAGCATATTTAGCAAACCTCAGCAGTTGTATGTCCTTGAGATCAGAATTTCCAGGTTATTGCCCATTGCACAGTGTAACTTAATGTGCCACAACTCACTGAGCTCACAACTCTTGAGAATTCATTATGCCCAGGAAATTAAAAAGGACACTTGATTATTTCAATGCCTTTAATCAATGTTTTTGGAACACCCTGATCTCTGACAAGCAGGGGACTAAACATCGTTTCTAATCACAGACACAGAAAGGGGAAGGAATTGAAATGAAGCGTCCCACAGAAGAGAAAAAAAAATCCCAACAGGAAGATAATCATACCCTTTTAAAGGTCTTTTGCAATGGAAGACTGGATAGACTGGTAATGAGATACTTATTGAAACCTGCACTGCTACCCGAAGAGTAAAGCACTTGTAGGTTAATTACTGTTTATATTTATTAGTAAAATATATAAATTTCATTGTATATTTTCTCTCTTCCTCTTCTCTATACAAAGGTATACAATATAAATGCAACAAGATCAGGATGATGGCAGACATATGCCGTGTCAGTTCTATATTTTTATGTGTGTTGAGTGGTGGAGTTGACATTGGGAAGGTAAATGTATTGCTGAAGCAAGAGAGGGGATTAGATAAAAGGATGGGAAAATTTACGGGTAGCCTGAAGGGGGAAATACTGGGGAGAGGGAGAGTAACAGGATACACCCCATCCCACAGATGGAAAGGCTTCTTGCACTCAGGCAGGACTAATCAGGCATACCTGCAGATAGGGTTGCCAGGAATGTTTCCTCTAATCTCTTCCATCCATGTGCAGAATAATTTTATGTGCACTGAGGCATGTGGGAATGTGCACCACCAATAAAAACACAAGACCTAGCTGTGGATGCTCTGCTAATCATATAGGCACCATCTGAATGATGGTCATTCTTCTAAATGATTGCACAAGCACACAACTTACAGGGAACACTGGCTGCCAGGCATCCAGATTTCCACCAGAACACTCGAAAAGGAATCCTGGTATCCAGTCAATGGTGCAGTGGGGCTAAGGCAGGCTCCATACTTGCTCTGGCTCCATGTGGCTCCAGGAAGCAAATGTTTGTCGACTAGTTGCTTCCCCCCCTTTGCTGCCTCTATCACTGCAGCTGAGCTCAGGCTGAGGATCAGTTGAGTATAGTGGCTCAGCAAAAGGGGAGAAGCTTAAGTAGCAGGCAGAATGAAGAGTGATAGGATGAAGAGCCGCAGTTTTAGGAGTGGAGTGGAGTGGGATGAAGGAGACAAACAACCAATGGCAATGGCAAGCAGTGGAAAAAATATACAGAGCTCAAGGTGCAGAGCGAGGATGATTTTGATGTGAGAAGGCAGCTACTGCTCCAGTTTCCCCTTAAGAGGGATGGGGAAGCTACAGGGTCCTGCTCTCTGGGAGGATCCCTCTAGGTCTGGGTCAGAGGATTACAGAAGAATGGAAGGCCCTGGCTTGCCCACTGCACCCTCTACAGCAGCTATCAGATACTACGGAAAACAATCAGATATTGGCTTTGGGATGGACCATATATAAATCAACTGATCTTTTCCACTGCTGGTGCTGATTTTTAAGAGAGGAGCTTCATTGTGAGGGATAACATGAAATGACACAAAATAGAGAGTTTAAAAAAAAAAGAAGCAAAATTAAGGAAGTGCCCATCAATCACCATGAACACTTAATGCATGCAACTGCCTCCTAAACATGAAGATATTTTGGTTTTACAGCCTCCAATTTTAAACCACAGCAATTTACAAAAAATAATCCCCAAAAAGTCTTCCACCCCTCCCCTACGTGGATTGCTTAAGGTAGAGAAAAAGAGAAACAACATATATTCACACTACTCAATCAACATTTTACAGGACTCTTTCCACTGCAAAGAGTGAGGTCTACTTGGCAAAGTCATACTTTGTGGGTTTTCTTCAAATATCAAATTACTTTCTTGAGTGGAAAAAAATATGAAGCTGGTGAGAGATCTAATAAATAGTTCACACAATTATGTGACTTATCTAGTTTCTCCAATCTATTATACTGTGTATCAGAATTCTTTTTCTAATTTGACTTCTCTGAACACATGAAATGATTTAGAGTTCTCTTTGCTCATATATTTATTTATTTTGCAAAAGATCCATTTTGCTTATTTAACACCAAGCTGTTTAACTGTTCTTTTTTAATTCAGACTATTCTGACGATAGACAATATTGAGCTCTAAAAATATAGTGATCCATTTGTCACTCAGAGGGAAAATAAATATTAAAATCTTTTTAATAACATAACCCAAAATTACTGTATATTATTAGCCATGCTCAAGAGTCCCTAAACCAGGGCTGGGCAAAATCCAGCCTGCAGGCCAAATCCAGCCTACCAAGCCACTGGATCCGGCCTGTGGATGCAGCAAGGAGCTCCAGGGAGGCTCCCTGATTGCCTTGCCCCACCTGCATGCCTCTCAGAAAAGCAGCTGCTGGGCCGTTTCTCATTCACAACCATGAGCCCGGAGCAGGGAGGACGGGGGGGGGGGGGGGGGAGGCGAGAGGGTGTGCAGGTTTCATGAGCTGCCCCCGCCCCCAGCACAATCCCATTGGCCAGTTTGGAAACAGGCAGCACACAAAGAACCACACGCCCCTCCCCTCCAGCTTGTAGTTATTCATACACTCACATGGCCGCTGCAGCTTGTGCAGCAGTGGGGTAAGCAGAGAGGCTGCCTCAAAAACATGCTGGGCTGCTGACCAGGAGTCACCCAGGTAAGTCTCCTGGCAAAGCCTGCCTCTGGCACTTTAGCCCCTAGCTCCCCCAACCCTCTGCCCCGCACTCCTGCTTCCCCGATTCCATATAACTCAAACCCTCTGTCCCTCTCCTGTACCCATGCCACCTCCCAAAACCCCTGCACCCCAGATAACTCAAACCCATGCACCCCAGTCCAGTGCCCTAGGTCACAACCACCTCTTTCACCCTAACTCCTTCCCAGACCCTTCTGTACCCTAGTCCCTTACCTCCAAGCTCCCTTCTGCACCCAACCTCCATCCCAGATCCTGCACCTCCTCCATTAATATCATGGAAGAGTGTGGCCCCTGACCAACTTCCAAAATGTTCAAGCCCATCCCCATCAAAAATTATTGCCCACCCCTGTCCTAGCCCAAATAAATCTATGGATAATATCCACTGGAATGTAAAGCTATTATTTTAGCCACTAGAGGGAGTCCATTTTAAGTTAATAAAATACGTATTTAGAATTAAGACAAGAAAACACAGAGGAATGCAGACAACCTCCCTAGTTTTTATCAAGATAAATATGGAAAATTTAATAAAAATTGGAAGTCTTTATCAAAAATGAAGAATAATACTGAATTTGTATGAGAAATGTTTCCCATGAATAGAATTTCTTTAAATACAATTGTTCATGTGTGTCTGTAAAGTGACTAGGTTAGTCTAGAATGATATTCTAATATTCCCGATGTCAAGACACTGCCCCAGATTTCCATTTAAATTAGTGGTTTTTTTTCCCATAACTTGGCTTCAAATCACTTCCATGAGTCTCAGTTCAGCTGTTTTAGATGTACTCTCGCTCATCTAACAATTGTAAACATGGCAGGTTGTCTCCAATTTACTTCTGATTCAGTTGTCTTGTGAGCAAACCCAGTTTTGGTTTTAAGATGCTGGGTTAGAAAGAAATGAAAATTTTGCTTCAATTTTGACAAAACATTTGACTTAGTAATTTTTAATCACCAAACGTAAGATTTCTTTCGTGATGGCAGCTTTCTAGGTACTGCTGAATTAGATAGGGAAATGACTCTAATTCTGAACAATCACAAGTAATGAAAAGCAAAATGTTTGTATGTTCTATAATACTCTATAACCTAATTGACCAGACAAATTAATCACTTCTAACTATATAGAGAAGCAGTTACATTAAATGAAATAACTCTACAGAACAATATTGTACAATTCTATTAGGAAATAATAAATAAAGCATCACATCCGATTAAGATAAATTGATAAAAAGAAATTATTACTCATTAATTGGCAATATCAATTTCCTTCTTTTTTCCTCTTACCTGACAGGCACCGAGTCACTTCAGTAAGAGGATTTGGGGTAGCTTTTCCTCAGACTGTCACTAGAGATTCTTTTCCACAGCAGGATTATCCATTACTGTAACACTGCAGAAGGACTGATCATAAGGGGCTTCCATTGATTTTAGTAGGCTTTAGATCAGACCCACTATGAATACTCAGGTTGGGATTTTCAAATGAGTTTTAGTGGATTAGACACCTACAATTAAAATGCATGGATCCCAGCCTAATCCACCATACATTGAAAAAGCTATATACCACATAAAATTTCTAACTAATATTTCTAGGTTGTTTCTGGTCTGAACTAATAGTTAGATGGGCCCATCTTAATATAGCTCATTGTAAAAGGAAATAATGTTAATGGAAATTGTAACCTAATTCAACAGGTCATATTATAATATACAAAGGCCACAAATAGATAAGAATTGCTATTTCCTCACTCTCAGGACAGCCTCAACAATTGATGGGACCTGCCTCACAATCCCTAACAGAGTTATTATAGCCAATACGGTACACCAAGATTTAGGTGAGGAACTAAATGGAAGTAACTGCTCTAAACACCAGTCATCTAAAGCCTGTGCTGCGAGACATGAAGGCCTTTTTTAAAAAGATGAGGTTACATGGAGTCACAATTAATGGCTGGGCTTCAATTAAGCAAGAGGAAGTATGGGTCAGTGGTTAGGGTGGTAATTTAGGACTTAAAACTTGGCTTATATTGCCTAGTCTCTCACAAACTTCCTGTGTGACCTGGAGAACGTTGCTTAGTCTCTGTTCTCAATGTGTAGAATGAGGATAATGCTTCCCTATCTACAGGTATGTGGTAAGTATAAGTACATGAAAGATGTTCATGAGCTCTGATACTACAATAATGAGGACCATATCAGAATCTCAGAGAAACCCAGCCACTACATTAATAGGACCACTTTGAGATGGGTTGGTTGATGGTGATTTGGTATTTAAACTAGAGGGCTAAGCTCTAAAACTGTGGATGAGGTAATAGTTCTAAAATGATGTTTATTCATGAAATCCCATCAGTCAGCAGATACCCCCAAAAGATCACATTAAACCTTGATTATCGAACTGTAGCTGATAGTGCTTCCAGAAGGTATCTGGGGAGCAGAAGACAAGATATTTTAGAAGCCATATGGGCTGTCAAGAGGCTCATGCCATGACTCCAGAAGTTTTGAGGAGGGAATCAAAGATGGCAAATAGCCTTGTGACGGGGCAAACCTGCCCCGCACTGAGCAGGAGGAAGGGGAGCCCATTTATTGGGCAGAACACGCCCCTCCCCCACAGCCCTACTGGGCATGCTCGGAGTGCAGCCTCGCTATAAAAGACTGCTGGGCTGCTCAGTTGGGGCAGACCGCTGGGGAGGCAGGAGCTCCGGCCCAAGCTGCAGGCCCGCCGCCGGACCTGCCGCCAGATCCAGAGCCGGAGGAGGCACCGCTGCGGCTACCACCAACCCTGGGGCGAGCACGCCCCCAACACCGACGCCCGGTGGCCGTCCGCCCCGCTGCAGAAGATGCCCCTGTGCCCCTGCCCCAGGGACAAGACCGCCGGACGAGGCTGCCGCCAGCAACCCAGCATCGCCAGGTGGGACCTCCGTCGGCTGCCAGATTGGGGGTAGGAAGTAACCCAGGGCAAGGGGCCGGGAAACCCCCCCCAGTGGGCTTAGCATGTTTTGGGGGAGGACCCCCCGCTGAGCCGTTGGTGGGAACCACCCACCACCATTAGGGCCCTGGGTTGGGGTCCGGTGGAGAGGGAGGGCCCGGACCCCCCTACCCCACCCCGCAGTACTGGACTAGGCCGCTGGGCCTGCCGCGAGTGCTGGACTAGGCCGCTGGGCCTGCTGCGAGTGCTGGACTAGGCCGCTGGGCCTGCTGCGAGTGCTGGACTAGGCCGCTGGGCCTGCTGCGAGTGCTGGACTAGGCCGCTGGGCCTGCTGCGAGTGCTGGACTAGGCCGCTGGGCCTGCTGAGAGTGCTGGACCAGGCCGCTGGGCCTGCTGAGAGTGCTGGACCAGGCCGCTGGGCCTGCTGAGAGTGCTGGACCAGGCCGCTGGGCCTGCTGAGATTATAGATTAGGCCCTCAGGCTGGGGGTCAACGCTTTGTCTCCCAGGGGAAAGGGGACGGAGGCGGGCGGTGCCCCGCCACAACTGGTGGAGAATGTGGGTGAGATCCCCCCCCTTGAGTAAAAGGGGGCGCAGAGAGGGGTTTCCTTTTGTTTTGGGGTGCTTTAAAAAAAAAAAAAAAAAAAAAAAAAAAGGCCAGGATTTTAGTCGGGCAGGTGCTCGAGGGGGCCCGGGAGAAGATGGGCCCCCGGAAAGGTACTAGGGAGGCTGTGGGGCAGCTCCTGAAGAGTTTGCCCAAGGAGGACAGGGAGTGGATCCGGCGACAGGGGCCCAAGACGTTGGGGCAGGCGGTAGCCCTATTGAGAGGGCACTGGGTTGGCGGAGGAGCCCGGAGGGGGGCAGGCCGCCCAGGGAGCCGCCAGGGAGACCCCGGGAAAGAGAGGGGCACCCCCAGGGCCTGTAGCTATGGGCAAGTACTAGTAGCGGGGGTGCAACCGCAGAAAGAAGGGGGGACAAAGATACTCATCCCAGTTAAGGTGCAAGGGGAGGAGACCACAGCCTTGGTGGATACGGGGTGTGGACAGACACTGATAGAAGAAGACCTAGTCGGTGACCCAGAGCAATGGGGGCCCCCGGTGAGAATGCAGTGTATCCACGGGGAGGTAAGGACGTACCCCACCGCTAAGGTGAGGCTAGCGATCGGGGCGCACGAAGAGAGGTGCAGCGTAGGGGTAGTCCCCCGACTGGCTTACCCCGTGGTAGTGGGGCGGGATTGGCCCCACTTTTGGACCCTACTACAGGGCTACAGGCGAGGGGACCCCGAGGGGAGAGGCCCAGAACAGCCACAGGCAGCGCTAACAGAACTGCCGATGGAAGAAGACCCCGGGGAAGGGACCTCAAGGGGGGCCAGGAGGGGAGCCTCACAACCCTCTCGAATTGACGCCCCCCCCATAGATCCCCAAGAAACTGCTTTCTCCCTGGATGGCGATTTCCTAGAGGAACAAAGGAACGACCCAACCCTCAGCCGGGCCTGGGAGCAGGCGGGAGGACCCGAGTCGAGGGACCGGGCCCCCTTAGGGGGGCCCCAAGGCCCGAGGTTCGAGATACGGGGTGACTTGCTGTACCGCCTGACCCAAGACCCGCAGACCCAAGCCGAGATCTGCCAGCTGCTGGTACCTCAGCGGCTTCGGACGACGGTATTGCGATTGGCCCACGATGTGCCCTGGGCAGGCCACCTGGGCCGGGAAAAAACATTGTGCAGACTAGCCCAGCGGTTCTTCTGGCCGGGAATACATCATGCGGTGAGGGACTATTGTGCATCATGCCCCGAATGCCAGCGGGCTAACCCCGGAGGGGTCCCCCGAGCCCCGTTGGTCCCTCTGCCCGTGGTAGGGACGCCCTTTGAACGCATAGGGTTGGACTTGGTCGGGCCGCTGGAGCAAAGCGCCAATAAGAACAAGTACATTCTGGTCATTGTGGACTACGCCACTCGATACCCAGAGGCGATTCCCCTCCGGGTCACGACAGCTCGCGCCATTGCTGACGAACTTTTAAAGGTGTTCGCCCGGGTGGGTCTCCCGAAGACAATCCTAACAGACCAGGGGACCAACGTAACATCCAAGCTGATAACGGAGTTGTGCCGCCTACTGAACATCCATTCCCTGAGAACCTCCGTGTACCACCCTCAGACGGATGGGCTGGTGGAACGGTTCAACAGGACACTGAAGTCAATGTTGCGGAAATTCGTCGACGACGACCCCCGACAGTGGGACAGATGGTTGCCCGCTCTTCTCTTCGCTGTAAGGGAGGTCCCCCAAGCCTCCACGGGATTTTCCCCATTCGAATTATTGTATGGCCGACGACCGCGGGGAATTCTGGACTTACTGAGAGAGACTTGGGAGGGACAAGAGAGACGCGCCCAGGGGACCATCCACTACGTGTTACAACTACGAGAGCGGTTAGAAGAATTGGGCCGGCTAGCCCAGGAGAACCTGCGGACGGCGCAGGAAACACAAGCACGCCACTACAACCAAAAGGCGAAGATGCGGAGCTTTCAACCCGGGGATCGGGTGTTACTCTTATTGCCCTCCTCGGAGTCCAAGCTATTAGCAAAATGGCAAGGACCCTTCGAAGTCGTGCGGAAGATCGGGCCAGTCGATTACGAGGTGAGGCTACCAGGGCGGCGGAAAGATTTACGAGTGTACCATGTAAACCTCCTGAAGGCCTGGAGGGAGAGGGAAGCAATGATGATCACCCCCTTCCCCCCAGAGGACGAGTTGGGACCACAAGTGGGAGCCTTGAGGGAGAACCCCCAGGTAGAGGTTGGGCAAGACCTAAAGGAGGGACAAAAGCAACAGCTACAAGAACTCATAGCGCGATTCCCACATGTGTTGTCCGCTAAACCAGGAAGGACCCCGTTAATTAGCCACCACATTGCCACAAAACCGGGGCAGAAAGTACGGGACAGTCACCGTCCCCTGCCCAGGAAGATGTGGGACACCGTGCGCCAAGAACTAAAAGAAATGTTGGCCCTAGGGGTGGTGGAAGAATCCCGCAGCGAGTGGAGGAGCCCCATAGTGCTGGTCCCCAAGCCCAATGGCTCAGTGAGGTTTTGCATCGACTTCCGCAAGGTGAACGCCATCTCCCAGTTCGATGCTTACCCCATGCCCCGGGTAGATGTATTACTAGAACGCCTGGGGAGGGCCAGATATATTTCGACCCTGGACCTCACTAAAGGATATTGGCAAATCCCGTTGACACCGAGGACGAAAGCCAAAACAGCATTCCCAACCCCTTTTGGGCTCTACCAATTCACGATGATGCCTTTCGGACTGCATGGAGCCGCTGCCACATTTCAGCGGCTGATGGATCAAGTCTTGGCACCCCACAATGCGTATGCAGCGGCGTACATCGATGATATTATTGTGTACAGCGAAGGATGGGAGGAACATCTAACCCACTTAGAGGAGGTATTGAAGGCCCTAGGGGAAGCCAGGTTAACAGCGAACCCGGCCAAATGTCACCTAGGGAAAGAAGAGGTAACCTACTTGGGGTATACGGTGGGGAAGGGACAGGTGAAACCCGTAATAGATAAAATCCAGGCCCTCCGAGAATACCCCACTCCCACCACGAAACGACAGGTGAGGCAGTTCCTGGGGTTGGTGGGGTATTACCGGCGCTTTGTCCCTAACTTTTCCACCATAGCAGCCCCCCTGACGGACCTGACCAAAAACCAACACCCGCGGCGGGTAGAGTGGTCAGCAGAGTGCGAGAGGGCGTTTCAGACCTTGAGGGACCACCTTACCCGGGGACCGGTATTAGCCCAGCCGGATTTTGACAGGCCCTTCATCCTACAGACGGATGCTTCCGAGGTAGGACTCGGGGCCGTGCTATCCCAGGAGGTAGAGGGAGTAGAACACCCGCTGCTATACTTAAGCCGCAAGTTGTACCCGAGGGAAACCCGGTACTCCACCATAGAGAGGGAGGCACTGGCCGTGAAATGGGCCGTGGACGCACTAAGGTATTATTTACTGGGGAGTACTTTTTTGGTAGTGACGGATCACGCCCCTTTAAGGTGGTTGCAAACAATGAAAGACACCAATGCGCGTATCATGCGCTGGTACCTAGCCTTGCAGCCATATTCGTTTCAGGTGGCACACCGACCAGGGAAGGTGCACGGCAATGCAGATTTTCTTTCGCGCATAGCTCCTAAAGAGGAGCCACCCGAAAGAAACCTTTTAAGGGGGGAGGTGTGTGACGGGGCAAACCTGCCCCGCACTGAGCAGGAGGAAGGGGAGCCCATTTATTGGGCAGAACACGCCCCTCCCCCACAGCCCTACTGGGCATGCTCGGAGTGCAGCCTCGCTATAAAAGACTGCTGGGCTGCTCAGTTGGGGCAGACCGCTGGGGAGGCAGGAGCTCCGGCCCAAGCTGCAGGCCCGCCGCCGGACCTGCCGCCAGATCCAGAGCCGGAGGAGGCACCGCTGCGGCTACCACCAACCCTGGGGCGAGCACGCCCCCAACACCGACGCCCGGTGGCCGTCCGCCCCGCTGCAGAAGACGCCCCTGTGCCCCTGCCCCAGGGACAAGACCGCCGGACGAGGCTGCCGCCAGCAACCCAGCATCGCCAGGTGGGACCTCCGTCGGCTGCCAGATTGGGGGTAGGAAGTAACCCAGGGCAAGGGGCCGGGAAACCCCCCCCAGTGGGCTTAGCATGTTTTGGGGGAGGACCCCCCGCTGAGCCGTTGGTGGGAACCACCCACCACCATTAGGGCCCTGGGTTGGGGTCCGGTGGAGAGGGAGGGCCCGGACCCCCCTACCCCACCCCGCAGTACTGGACTAGGCCGCTGGGCCTGCCGCGAGTGCTGGACTAGGCCGCTGGGCCTGCTGCGAGTGCTGGACTAGGCCGCTGGGCCTGCTGCGAGTGCTGGACTAGGCCGCTGGGCCTGCTGCGAGTGCTGGACTAGGCCGCTGGGCCTGCTGCGAGTGCTGGACCAGGCCGCTGGGCCTGCTGAGATTATAGATTAGGCCCTCAGGCTGGGGGTCAACGCTTTGTCTCCCAGGGGAAAGGGGACGGAGGCGGGCGGTGCCCCGCCACAAGCCTGTAAAGGCAATTGTTCTGGAAAGGAGAAATGCACGCGGCTTGTGAGGAAGAAAGGAGGAAAGGATAAATATGTAGTAGAGGAAGCCCTTGGGTTGTTTTCAGAGGAATTCAAATGAGAACAAGAGCAGAAGTTAGGGGCTGTGAGTTAGGATTGAAACGATAGGTGAGACGATAGGTGCAATGGGAGAGTGGTAGCAGTGGGAGTGTAGTTGTGGGGCTTGATTACAGAATCAAAGGATTGAGAAGAGGGTACAGAGCTCCAGGAAAGTCAGGTTTAAGCATTGCACTGATGGGTGGCTATATAAAACTATAGGATAGATACACTTCACATGTGTATATAATTAAATCTCTATCCTTTTTAAGGGTTTACTCATCACCATATAAATTGACCTGAAATATACCATAAATTAAAAAAGCATAGTTAAACCTTAATCTTTCAGTCACTCCTTTACATCTCCAGAATCCTTAGATTCATTAGTGCAAGACTGTAAATCAGGGCTACTCAACTTTGGAAGCCCAAGGGGCCATAATAATACTTACAGCACATCTTGAGGACCGCAGCTTAAGTGTGGTTGCATATACATGCAAATAGCTTCCTTCAAACTGATGGGCATAAATACAAAAATTAAGGCAAGACTATACAACACACAGGCCCCATTTAAGTCAGTTCTGCTGACATTAATAAAATACAATATTTACTCGATTTCAACCCTTATGACAGCACTTTTAATGAGCAATGACAGTTCAGGAATTTAACGACTAAAATGCATATCAGCAGAAGACCACTATATTGACTACTTTTTTGTTCTGGTTCCACTGGCAGGCCGCATATTGAGCCCCACATAAACCCAAACCACACCATGGGCCACAAACAAACAGGCCATGCAGCCCACAGGCTGCAAGTTGAGTAGCCCTGCTGTAGAATATGTAAAACCTGGGTTTAGAATTTGCAAAAGGAAATTGCAGACACCATTGAAAATTCTTTAGAGAAACCAAATTCAATTCTATCAAAGAACTTCTAGATTATCTGAGTCCTGATCTTGCTCAAACTTCCATTGATTTCCATGAGATAATAACTGGGCCTTTATTCAATAGATATATGATAAAACTGGACTGCATGGAGAATACACTGAGAACGTGAAATCCTGAGCACTGTTGTAGCTATATTGGTCCCAGGACATTAGATGATGGGATATTAGAGAGACAAGGTGGGTGATTTTGAGCAACTCTTGGGGGATGATATGTCTGGAATGCTCATTTACAAGCCAAGTTCCCCAGTCTCAGCATTTGACGGCAGATTATTTGCAGTTACGCTCATGGTACTTTTCAGAAAGGTGCTTTCCTTAGCTAGGTCATGTTAAATCAACATGCCACATCCAAAAGACATTAGATCAGAATTTAAAATCTTCATTGTCCATTTTGGAATATTTAGCAAAATATATTTTGAATTTTGGGTGAACAGTCAAAAACCTAGAAGCCTCTAACCCTTCGATCTTGATCCCATTTCAACAAGCAATCGCGTCTGATAACGTCTGAAAACTAAACTTAGTTTTCCAGCCAAAGAGACATTGCCCACTGATCACACAGATTCTTTTTACAACATAGCCTAAAGTGGAACTTCTGTTACTTAAGAGGAGCTAGTTTTCCCTCAGACATATTTTTCTGTATAAATTCCATCATCAAGCAGCTTGATAAATAAACACACTAAGCAAGAAACTGTTTGAGTAAACAACAAGAGTCATGCGGCGGAGGTTTGGCGCTTCCTTGCCACTGATGGACAGACAAACTGCATGCCACACACTTAGGGTGACCAGACAGCCTAAAATTATTAAGACCAATGTTAAGGGCTTCGTCTTATATACACAGCTATACCCACCCTTCTCCTGAAAAAAGTGTCCTAATTTTTCACACTTACTAGAGTATTTGGTTAACCTACGTACATCTATCTCAACCAACTTTTAAACATTTTCCCAATTATATTAATCAACTTGATTTTGTGCATTGCTGCTTAAAAAAAATATACTTTTCAAAGTGCTTTTCAGAAGCTTATATTTATTGGAATAATTCCAAAGTCATATTAAAATTGAATCATATTAAAGATATTGAAATAATTAAAAGTGGAATTCACAGTAACAATGGCTATACTTTATAGGATTATTTTTAAATTATATATTGTTAATCTTATATTCATACTTTTAAAAAAATAGATATTTAGACTAAGAAGGAATTTTAACAATCAAGTTAATTATATAAAATTTTAGGTATAATCAGTCTTAGGCTGAGATAATAAATTATTACTCATTTTAGTTAGTGTTACTTAAACCTGTGCATCAGTTTTCTCCTTTATAGTAAAATCTGATGGCAATACCACGCCTATATTACTGCACTCATGGTCATTTATTGAACACAGAGTTACTCACACAGTCTTCCAGTCTAATAAACAGAATCTTCTACTGAAAATAATCCAATTTATATTTCCTCTCTTCTTTGTGTGTCAAGTCCCAAGGATTTGAAGGTGCTAACTAGTCTCACAACAAAGACATCATATATATTGACAATGACTGTCAGTTTCACATGTTACTAGCCTCAGCTCCTGATACACCAATCTGGAAGCTCTGCTGGCTTTTCCAGTTTTAACATTAAAAGTCTTAATAAGCTAAAATGGTCTTTCAAATTGCCTTCCACAACTTCCTAGTGCATTTTGTTTGAAACATTTTCACCTCACAAATTCCCCATTATCATTATAAGAACAAAAAAACAAATAACCATTATTCATTCTGAAGAAAATGTCAATTTACCCAAGAAATAAAATACACTTTAACATGGTTAATCTTGCCCAATTCTAAGAACTTGCATGATTCCCTCTGGTATTTCAAGACAATGGTTTTTTTAAAGATATCTATTTATTCCCCAGCTCATGTCACAACTCTAGTTTCTACACAAGAATAACATTGACACTAAATAGATGGGCACAATGTAATACAATGTACTGCATTTCTGAAACTGTTTCATTTATTTATATACACAGTGTTGGTTCTGTTGAAAAACTCTAGGGAATAGACAGCAATGCATTTAACTTAACAAAGGATACTGAACATGCTGTGAGATTGCCAAAATCACAGATAAAAATAAAATGGGTATTCAAGATCCAGTGAAATAGTATCAATAATTGTGTGCATTACTGTATAAGTCATTTCCTACCCAAACTCTGCCTGTTTTACCTTTTCCCAGAAAGCATATTTGCTGCTCTTTATTCTCTGAGGCCTGGTCTATACTAGGACCTCAGTCTGAAATAACCCCTCCCCCAAGTTTGCATTTGTAAGCAGTGTGTCCACACTACCAAGCCTGTTACTCTAAAATAAGGGATCACAGAATTCAAACTCTGTACTCCATAAGTCAAATATAGTAAATTTGAAATAATTTTCTAGTGTAGACCTGGCCTGACAGATTACTGGACCTTTGTTTCATGCATCAATGACACACTGGGTTACAAATCACCCACTAGTATATTTTGCAGTAATTACAGATAGTTCTGGATGCATACTACCAATAAGTCCACTCAGCAAACTGCTATTACTCTTGTCTTAGTATGGCTGAATACTAATTTCTATGCAAATAACATATTTCCTATCTCATACTGCAATATTTGGCACAGCAATGTATAAACAATGTGACTGACAAAACACAAAGGATCACAACACAGACAGTGTCAAAGGAGTGGCAATGAACAAGGACTTACATGGACATCAAATTAAACTAAAATTTAATGGATAATTAAAAAAACCTGTTATAAAAGTTTCCTCCTATCTCACATGCTTGCTAAATCTTTGGGATCAGAATGGCATGTTAGCAACATCTCCAGCTACTAATCTGACTGAAATTTTTGTTGGCATCTCACTGTGGAACCTTATTGAAAATAACCATTGATCTGATGGTGCTTATTGGCCTCAGAAGAAGTGCAGGAATGTGTTAACTCCTCCTTTCTATGGTTTCCATTTCCACAATTGGCTACACAATATTCCAAGGTACATTCGAGACCAGTATAAACTTCCTGCTACATTATTGTGGTTCTCAACTATGGGCACCAAGGACTGAACCACAGTCTGTGCAGTAAAGTAGTATTAAAACACTTCTACAGTTGCTGAGTAAAATGATTTATGTGTCCAAATACCTGTATTTTCTAGCACAGTATGTTCCTAATGGTTTTACTAGGCATTTTGGAATCTGTAGCGTGGATTGCTATAAAAAAAATCCCTAAGCCCACTTAAGATTTCTTTTGAAATACACAATTGCCATGATTTATATTGCACTGGATCTTACATGCCATTAAAACTCGGTCATTTACTCTTTAGAGTGACTATAATCTTCTTTGGGGGAAAGAAAAAGCTCCCTGAAAGCAGGATTCTTGAAATTTTTATTTTGCAGTAAAACCTGCCACAAGCAAATAAACACAATTCTGAGCTAAATCTGCAGAAGCATTGAGTTTCAGTGCCACCATAAAACATTCAGGTTGGAACGAGAGATGCTGAAGAGAAAAGCTGCCTCAGCTCAACTACCCTTAGGTTACTAAAAATTCTCTATGGGTATGTCTACACTACAAAGTTAGTTCCAACTAACGGATGTTAGTTTGAACTAACTTTCATAGGCGCTACACTAGCGCTCCGTTAGTTCGAATTTAAATCGAACTAGCGGAGCGCTTAGTTCGAACTAGATAAACCTCATTTCACGAGGATTAAGCCTAGTTCGAATTTACTAGTTCAAATTAAGGGGTGTGTAGCCCCTTAATTCGAACTAGTGGGAGGCTAGCCCTCCCCAGCTTTCCCTGGTGGCCACTCTGGCCAACACCAGGGAAACTCTACTGCCCCCCTCCCGGCCCCGGAGCCCTTAAAGGGGCACGGGCTGGCTACGGGGTTTGTGCCAGTTGCAAGGCTGCCAGCACCCGTGCCAGCACACCCAGCAGCTGACACCCCATGTGCCAGCCACCCAATGCTTCCCACCCCTCCCCCTCTTCCCGGGACCAACCTGGCGGCTCCCAGGACCCTGCCCGGGGCCACAAGAGGCGGGCGCCCGCGTGGTCTAGTGCGGAGATCGTGGACCTCACCCAGGTTTTGGGGGAAGCCTCCAATGTTCACGATCTCCGCACTAGCCACAGGAACACAGCAGTGTACGGCTGCATGGCTGCCAGCCTGTCCGCCAGGGGCTACCAGCGCAGCCAGGAGCAGGTGCGCTGTAAAATTGAGGACTTGCGGCAGTCCTACTCCCGGGCCTGCCTGCCAGGGGCCGATTCCGAGGTGTGCCCCCACTTCCAGGCTCTGGACCGCATCCTGGGGGCTCATGCTGTCCCTGCCCCCAGGTGCAGAGGGACCACTCCCAGACACCGAGGAGGAGGAGGAGAGCTCTGACAGCCAGGAGCCTGCCGGCAGCCTGCCCAGGACCCAGGACCCCCGAAGCACCCCACAGAGCCGCTCGCCTGTGTCGTCCGAGGCCGGGGAGACGTCCACATGTGAGTACCATCATGCTCCCCTTATGTGTACGGGGGGCTGGGGCAAGAGGGAGCCCAGGGACCGTGCGCCTGGGCCTTGCCCACCACAGAGCAGCAGCTGGGGATCCTGCAGGGGCCCTGGCCTTGCAGAGGGGGGCTGGGTTTCACACACCTGGGCCCCTGGGGTAACTGACCGCTGTTCTTGTTTCACCACAGCTGCAGCACCTAGGACTGCAGGGCGCACCACCCCGCCTGCAGCAGCCGCCCGCGCCCGGGCCAGCAGGAGAGCCAGGAACCAGGAGGAGTACCAGCGGCGGCACCTCCAGTTCCTGGAGCACCAGCTCCGCATCCAG
The DNA here is from genome assembly GCF_052426305.1 of Pelodiscus sinensis. NCBI lineage: Eukaryota > Metazoa > Chordata > Testudines > Trionychidae > Pelodiscus > Pelodiscus sinensis. The sequence continues at coordinate 204,694,360 of NC_143053.1, forward strand.
GACCACTGGGTCCAGGAGGACCTGAGGCTGCGCCGGAGGAGCTTGGAGGCCCTGGAGGAGCAGGGCCGTGCCCTGCGAGGCCACCTCCAGAGCCTGCTCGACTGCTTCCCAATTCCTCCTGCTCCGGCTCCTGCTCCTGCTCCTCCTGCTCCCGCTCCTGCTCTTCCTGCTCTTGCTCCTGCTTCCTCCACACCCCCCGTCCCTCCTGCCCCACCCTCCACAACCATTCCCCACCGACGCCCCCGGACCCGCAGTGTTGCGAGACGGGAGAGGCAGCCGGACCCCCACCCCTGAGCTTTCCTTTCCCTTCCTCCCTTCCCTCTCCTTCCAGCTCCCTCGTCCCAGGTTTTCCCCTCCCCTCTCCCACCCTCATTCCTCCCTCCCCCCACCCCAGTTATGTTAAATAAAAAGACGTTTTTGTTTGAAAAACAGGTGTCATTATTTGACAGTAGGTAGGGAGGGGAAAGGGGAAGGGGGTAGGGTGGAAGAAGGCCCCAGTGGGGCATGCAAGGGAGAGGTCAGTCCTCCTCCTCCACATGGAAGCTCTCCCGCAGGGCTTTCCGGATCCGGACGGCCCCCCGCTGGGCTTCCCGGACGGCGGCGGTGCGGGGCTGACCATAGTGGCCAGCCATGCGGTCAGCCTCAGCCATCCAGGCTGGCAGGAAAGCCTCCCCCTTTCTCTCACATAAATTGTGGCACACACAACATGCTGCCACCACGGGAGGGATGTTGTGCTCGGCCAGATCCAGACGGGTGAGGAGGCATCGAAAGCGGGCTTTCAGTCGCCCGAAGGCCCCTTCCACCACGATGCGGGCCCTGGTAAGCCTGGCATTGAAGGCCTGGCGGGAGGGATTTAGGTGCCCCGTGTAGGGCTTCATCAGCCACGGCTGCAGTGGGTAGGCGGCATCCCCCACCAGGCACACGGGCATGTCCACGTCCCCGACCCTGATGTGGCGGTCGGGGAAGAAGGTCCCGTCCTGCAGCCGCTGGCACATGGAGGAGTTGCGGTACACCCTGGCGTCGTGTGCCTTGCCGGACCAGCCCACATTAATGTCCGTGTACTGTCCCCGGTGGTCACACACGGCCTGCAGGAGGATGGAGAAGAACCCCTTGCGGTTCACGTAACGGGACGCCTGGTGTTCCGGGGCATGGATGGGGATGTGCGTCCCGTCGATGGCCCCCCCGCAGTTGGGGAAGCCGAGGGCGCCAAATCCCCGGATGACGGCGTCCGGGTCGGTGAGGTGGACCACCCTGTGGAGCAGCACCCGGTTGATGGCCTTGACCACCTGCGGAGAGACACAGCAAAGCGCCAATCAGTGGGGCGCCCGGGTGGCTGGGAGCATTCGTGCCCTGGCAGTGCCCCGCACCGCACTCCCGGAAGCAACCCCCCTGGCGGCGTGTAGTACGGCCGGGACAGACCGACCCCTCCGGTGCGGGGCGCTTTCACCTCCTCCCGCCCCCCCTTTGTCCCTGGGGCGGCCCGTCCCCTCTTTGCAGCCCCCCTTTCCTGCCGGCGCAGTGGCCAACGAGTGCCATACCTCCATGAGCACCGCTCCGACGGTGGATCTCTCCACACCGAACTGGTTCCCAACGGATCGGTAGCTGTCCGGCGTGGAGAGCTTCCAGAGGGCGATGGCCACCCGCTTCTGGAGGGGGATGGCGGGCCTCATGCGAGTGTCCCTTCTGCGCAGAGCAGGGGCGAGCCACTCGCAGAGCTCCAGGAAGGTGTCCCTCCTCATCCTGAAGTTCTGGGTCCACTGTCGGTCTTCCCAGCGCTCCAGGACGATGCGGTCCCACCAGTCGCTGCTGCTGTCCAGACGCTGCTGGTGTCCAGACGCCAGATGCAGCGGGGCACGCCGGTGCCGGGGCGCCGCCGTGGCTCCTCCACGGCCCCCAGGGTGGGCAGATGGAGAGGCAGGGGGCTGACGTGGACCAGGAGGTGCCAGGCAGCCTCAAGCCATTGCTGGCAGGCTTGCAGCAGCAAGTCAAGAAAGTGCACCAGAAGGTGCAGGGCGAGCTCTGGCTCCATGTTGCCACCTGCGGTGGCCCCCCCCGAAGGGAAGCACCGACACACACGGGCACAGAGACCAACGCTTTGCTGTCCCTCGGCGAGGTTGGCAAGCAAGCAGGAAAAGCTGAGAACCGGCTGTCCGGGGGGGTCCCTTTAAGCACAAGCCTCAGATAGCCTCAGACAGCAGCCACACAACGCAACTACTGACCTGATGCCCTGCCGGAACTAGTTTCAGCTGCCCTTAAATGCGCCCCTGCGTCCAATCAGTGTGGACGTGCTAGTTCAAATTAGCAAAACGCTAATTCAAACTAGTTTTTAGTTCTAGATGAGTTAGTTCGAATTAGCTTAGTTCGAATTAACTAATTTGAACTAAGTTAGTTCGAATTAGCGCTGTAGTGTAGACATACCCTATGATTCCAATACTGCAAACCCTTACTCATGTTCACAATATTATACATGTGAGTGGTCCCACTGAACTCTGTGGAGTTAAACAGATTTGAAACAGAGATCGATTAAGGCATAGGGACTAGAGGTCCCAGACCCAGAGCTGCAGTTCTGAGAGTTATGTGGATCACACAAGAATCTTAAATTGCTTTTTTTTTCCTCTTTCTTTTGTAAGCCTCAGGTTGTAGAAAATAAAAAATGTGACCTAAGTATAAACAAGGCAGTAGGATCTGCCAGCATCTAAAGGGAGCCTGAAGTAACACCTATTAGAGAGGTGAACTGTCCTATGCATCCCCTTCAGAAAGTTAGGCCCTAATACTTTGAAGTAAATGTATTGAGTTGGGTGCACTCAATACATAGAGGGATTAGACTGTCCTCAGGCATGAATTTTAACCATTGTATGCTTTTCTTGGCCATACATACATCATCAACTATCTACTGTAGTTCTGTATTTAGCACCAGCTACTTAACACCATATTGGTGCTATTTTAAAGCCTAAGAAGTGTGCTGGCCTAGTGCCAGGGGAGCTCTTGCGTATGTACAATTGACAGAGCATTGACACAGCACAGTAATGAGGGTGGGACATCGTAAAGGCTGATGACTGCTACACAATGACACCAATGTTCCCACTAAGGTGTGAGGCTGTGCGGCTGTGCACAAAAAATTCTTCCCCCACCCACCTCCTCCAGAGAGCCGTGCAGTCACACTTGCATGGCAGATGGCTGCTGTAGCAGGTGGGGCCAGCTGATACGGCATGGTAAGGGAGCCACTGGCGTAGGGGACCAGGACCTGCCATGGCCACGTTACGGGGAGCGGGACATGCCACATGGCCAGGGGGAGGAGAGTGAGGTCTGCTCCAGTGGCTGGGAATGGGACCTGCTGGATGACAAGAGGGGTGTCTGCTCCGCCAGCTGGGAACATGTGCGTGTTAATAAATTGGGTGCCATGGTGGCACACATCCAAACCAGCGCACATGACCTCAATATTGATGCACAAGCCAAAACTCACTCCAAAAATCTTAGAGGGAACACTGAATGACACCCCCAGCCACTTCAGAGACCATCATTGTGCATACTGGAAGATGGGGCCACCCAGTGTGAGGAGGTTTCACAATACAAAGGAGGCAAGGATCCTCAGTTAGAAGGGCTACCGACATAGAGAGAATTCTCAGTCATCAGTGAGCAGGGTCGTTAAATTGCTTTATTGGGTTAGACTGCCAATGGGGTCCATACAGATATCAGATGTCAGTTTCTTTCCCTCACCACCAGACAAGCCTGTTTCCCTGTTGAGATGCTACAATCCCCTCTCTTCTTCCACTCCCTGCTGGATATGCCTACAAAGCAGGAAACAGCTAAATCTGGCCAGGAACAGACTGGAGGGTAGCCAGGGCAGACCTAAACAGCGCTCAGTAACTACTCCTGTGCCCCCAATACACTCCAAGAATGTGTGAATGCGGCAGGAACCCTGGAAAGAGGGAGTACTTAAAACTTCTCATTCTCCCAGGATCTTCAGGCATAGGAGACAGTTGGTGGCAGTGCACAGCAGAAGGAAGGAACAGAGCAGAAGGGAGGAGATAAGGCAAGAGGAATAGCTGGGAATGCAGAGAGGTAATAGAAGGCTGCAAAGTGCTAAAAAGAGGTGGCTGGACCTGCAGACTGGCAGAATAGTGGAGGAGGCATCAGAATACTGGAAGATCTCAGAGAAGTGGCTTGTGATTGATGCTCAAGTCTTCAGCATGTGATCTCCACCAGGGCAGATATTGGGCCTATATACACCCACACGGGCATGCGTGTAAGTCTGATATGTGGAGAAGCTACATATAATGTAGCAAGGGCTGTTTCTCCATGGGGGGGCAGGAGGTGAGGGCAATTGAAGCTGCCTAAAAGAGAGAACAAAACATTATGCTGTTGCTGCTTCAAGGAGCAGCTTCCCTTGCTTCATTGTACATGAGACCATAGCAAACAAAGGAGGAGAAGCAAAACCATACACAATCCTAATGACATGACAGGGAGAGATCTGAGTAGGACTATGCTCTTTAAATCTCTCCCTAGCCCATAAGGCTACATCTACATTGCGCATTCTTGCGCAAGAAGATATGCAAATGAGGCACAGCGATGAATATTTGCATACCTAATGAGCTGCCATTTTGTGCAAGGGGCTTTTGTGCAAGAAAGAGCAGTCTGCACGGCTCCTTCTTGCGCAAAAACACCCACTTGCACAAAAACACCCACTTGCACCAGAGCCGTTCTGCTGCATATTTTCAGGAACGCACAATGTAGACGTAGCCTCAGTGTATAAAAAGATTCTAACTAAATTCATCCACACTAGTCTTCTCTTGTGATTAGTGAGGTTTAAAGTTCCCAATCCCTGGCTTGCTTACAACACCTGTTAACCTATGTGAGAGTATTTTGTCCAGTCAAACTGACTTTTCTCATCAGTGCTATAGCCCTTGCACACTGTTTTGCTTTATGACTTATCACCACACATCCAGGAACGGTGCTTGAAAAAGTGAACTTTTTCTAGGCTAGATCCTCTCACAGAAAATCCCACAAGGAAGATAAACATGTCAAAAAATAGTCATGAGTTTATGCTTTTCAAGTGAGTACAGAGCTGGGCCCACAACTCAACTTATGTGTCAAGATCTGCAAGAAAATCCCATGATTCTCACATATTCATGCAGGGTTTTGACATTTGAAAGTAATTTTAGACCTTGCTACTCCCCAAACTTCCCGTCTTCCCTTGCTCTTCGCACCAGGGCTCCAGCTGAAGCCATGTGACTAGTACCTTTCTGTCTATCCCTGAACCTCCTTTTTGCTTTCACCAGGCATCAAATACATGTCCAGGTTTGGGAATCTCTCACCTGTGCACCTGGAGTTGAAAACATAGGGACACAAACTTTGCACACACACAAACCTAAATCTGGTTAAACCCTTGACAATTTCACCATTGCTGATAACTTAATGCTTGTTAAGTGTATAATAAACTGACGTTTATGGACAGCACACTTTCTTTAAAATGTATCTCTTGATTTTGCACTGCATCTTTAAGCAACCCAAGCCATCTATTACTGTTACTTTGACGGTTCTTATGTGACTGTATTATTCTGAAGTTCCAATAGCTACAATGCAATAGTATTTTTCATGCAAGACTGATATCATATAATGATATCTCCCTTATAAAGACTGTCATATGATTTGGTAGTACGATTATACTAAGTAATGTTTCACTGGATTCAATTTGTTCATTCACTCTTTGTTATGCTAGCAAACAGCACGGTCATGGTAACTTCAGCACAATTTATATGTAACTTATTTATTACAGATCTTTTAAAAACTAAAAACACAGCTGAAATCTGAAAGTCTAATTTCATGTGGTATTTATTTATAAACACTTTTATCTGATAACATTACCAAATTTGTCCATCACATTTGAGCTAGCAGTTAGGAAGACAGATCACAGGTAACACTGTGATCAGGTCTACCATGAACATATAGAAATAGTAAACGGTAGCAGACAGTATTTGCTCACATTAGGGTTCATGTAGTTCAAGCACAAAATATACATTCCCTTTCCAAGCATATATGAATAAATATCTTTAGTATTCTTTACAAGGCATTATAAAATGGAAAGATTTTAAAATGTTATTCAAAGAATTATCCTTTACTATTTATTGGTGAACCTTGTATTTGTTTTCTTATACAGATTGTATGTGAAAAACAATAAAGACAAAGATTTTTAAAAGCTTCAGAGGGGTAGCCGAGTTGGTGTCCACGAAAGTGATGATACTGTCTACATGTTTTGTTAGTCTTTTAGGTGCTGCAAGACTATTCGTTGTTTTGAAAGATTTTTAAAACCGTTTACATGGGAACAAGCAGCATAATGCAAGTGGGAAACTCAGATCTCTGGCACAAATGCAGGTTGTGTCCATATTTGACATGTAGAAAGTCTCTAGCAATATAAATCAGCTGTCATCACTATTTAGTGAATTCATGTCACTTCAGATCACAACACAAATCCTTGATGTTGCTTTGTTGTCTCATGCAACCATATCTCGAGGGAGGGAAGAGTTAGGAAATATGAATATTTTTAATGCGGAATGTGAAAGAGATTTGTGATGTGTGCCTACAACCAGCTAAGACTGGTTACTGCTGATCATCACAGGTAACAGTTAAGGAATACACACATAAATAACTGTGATTGGGTGAATATACACCACACTAGAGAGAGGGGGGTGAAAGGCTTATAGGCGGGGAAAGCCTCACCCCTTTCAGCGGACTGGGCATGCTTCCGGTGTGGGGACTGTATAAAAGGCCTGAGGCCAGCTCATTCATGGGAAGCTGCAGGCAGGGAGGTTCAGGCTGGAGCTCCAGAGCCAGCATGGTTGGCGCAGTCGTCCCCCAAGCAGCAACCCCAGCAGCAGACCCAGCCGCCGCCAGAGGAACCGAGCAGCCTTCCTAGCCACAGCCCTCTCTGGAGCCGCAGATCCTATCGCAGGTGCCACCGCCACGATCCCATAGACTACCCCATGCCTGGGGGGCAGCCGCAAGGCCAGGTACTTCTTGCCGCAATCGGCGGGCTGACCCCCCTCCCTGAGACAGTAGGAAGTGGCCCAGGGCGGAGGAATACCCTCTAGGAGTTCTGCGTGTTTTGGGTGGACTTCCCGCTGAGCTGGCAGTGCAGTTACCTGCCAAAAGGGCCCTGGGTCAGGACCCAGTGGAGTAGGAGGGCCCTGGTCCCCTACACTCACACCAACTGATGGTTGACTCTCCAGCAGCCAGGGAGAGCACACCGGCTACTCAGGCCTCTAAGCCACTGAACTTCTGGACTAGGCCTGTGGGCCGTATTTCCCCAGAAGCAGGAGGACTGAACTTGTGGGTTAGAGCTGTGGTCCATATTCACCCTGAGTAAGGGACTTTGAACTCTTGGACTAGACCTGTGGGCCGTATTTCCCTGTAGCAGGGGCTCTGAACATTTGGACTAGGCTTGTAGGGCTGTATTGCCTCTGAGTAAGGGGCACCAGAATGTGAGGTTGGTATCGCGGAGGTGTCGCACCCCATGACAGGGGTTGCGCCCGTGACAATAACGCAGAAGAAATAGATTTCCCATTACTAGGAGAATCAGTCTCAATGGCTCAACACTTACTAAATGCAAACCAAACACTGAACAGTATATGGAAGTACTCTGTCCCCCAAAAGAGCAGTAACTCCATAGCAGCACTGCTTATGGCTACACTCTCATGTGTGAGGTGAAGAGGAGAATTGTGTCTGCTTCTGAGTACTTGCAATTCACACAATTTCCTCACTTATTTACACCATTTCTGAAGAGGAGTATACAGCCATAACCACACCTTTTTGCAGACAGTGACAATCTCTTTCCCAATATGCACTTGAGATATGAACACCACATGCACTTTGCTTTCTGCCCCATGCCACATTCAAAACTGACACATGGGGCACAGCACTTTGTCTTGTGTCACTCACTCATTTCTTTGCAGTAAGCATGAGAAAGGATGGCCTGGTCTAAAATGAACCAATATGAAAACGACCCCATACTCATCACTCTTGTCTTGCCACAGTTCATGGGGGCAGACAGAAGACATTACAGCTAACATGGGCCAGCAGAGATGTGCAGCAGGGAGCAAGCTGGAGCTACTTTTGAAAATGTTACCACCGGGATGATTCCTCCCATTTTTCCTACCTGAGAATTTTATAATAGAAAATTGTGTATTAAAAACTTGTTCCTACAAACTAACCACTTGGGTTCCTGTTACCCCTGCTTCTGTTCACAGTAAGAAGCTGATTCCTCATTGCGTCCACTCCCCATTTCTGACCTACAAAGGAGCAACAGACATAAGAAAAGCAACAAAGAAGTTGTAGGGTGCTTCCCCTGAGTGCAAGGCAGCCCTCTACCCAACTTGAATGCTTCAGCATGCATGATTGAAGGCCAACAAGAGATTTTCATGTGGGAAAGGAGACCAAAGAGATGGGTAAGAAGCTGCCAGGGGAGGGAACTCTGTGAGAACAAGAGAGTGTAGAAGCCCTCTGAATGACAGGCACATTAAGAAAGAAACGTGTCAGTCAGACGCTGAAGCAAGAGACTAGATTCTGGAGCTAAATCAATGGAGGCCGTTTGATTGTAGATACTTTTTTATTCTGATGTTCTCTTGTCATTTCTTAGCCTGATATTTCTCTGGTCATTTTTGGATCCAATTGTACAAGGTGCTGAGTATGATCAACTCCAGGTGGCTTAATTGGCTCTTGACACACTGCAGTACAAGTCCCTCTGAGATTGTCACATTCTGTAACACGTAACTGTGAATGGTAATTTGGGGGAGAAAGCAACAGCTAGCTTGAATGGAATTTGACATCCTTTCTATTTGTCTCCCAAGAACATTCATAAGAGTGTTTTCCCTCATTAGAAAAGGAGAAAGGAAGGACAGTCTTCTAGTCTTCTTCCTTCTAGAAAGGAAGGATAGTTTTCAGGCTCTGAGACTACCCTCAAAAGAGTGAGATTCAATTCCCCTCTCTGCTTTCTAATAAGAAAATGATAACAAATGTACAGAGCCTCAATGATTCATATAGTTTGCCCCAATGCTATTCAAATACATTCTCACTAAAAACTATAAACTGTTATTTATAGCCAAAGAATATTTGCTTAATTAATACAAAAATAAATCTGGTGGAAGGCTTTTAGCTATATATACAAACACATAACGCGCGCACACAAACATATGTGGAGAGAATGATGAAGACTTGACTGCATAAAGAATTACTTTAAGAACCGAGGGGGTTCTTCTATTGTTTGAGGACCTTGGCCAGCATGCCACACTGCCAAGGCCGTCCTCTCCTGGCACACAGTGGAAGGCACATGTCTGAACACATTAACAAGTGGCCAGATGCCAATGGAAATCATTTCACAGTCAATTTACTTCATGAAAAAGAAATTTCTAAATCAAACCAGCAGCACCTGCTACACTTTCTAAGCCATTTTCCATAAAATCATGTTTCTTAGATGTCTAAAAGTATTTCAAACCATCTGATTCTATAACCCTTAAGAAGTCATGAGAATTCTGAGAAGCCAACTGGACTGCAGACAATGAATAACAAAATTTCGTACTATCAAATTATGGGGAATCATTTCATATACAGATGCACGCCCAAAAGCTCCCAGAAACTCAATAGGAAAACTTCTTTTGATTTCATGGGAAAACAGATAGGACTCTAACAAGAGATCAGAGCTTGTGACTTTGACAATTGCTTATCTGTCCAAAGATAGTTTTCATGCATGTTGTTCTGCCAGGCTGATTTTCATTGCCCTGTCTGATGTCATGCGGAGGAAAATAATAAAACAACTGATGCACATCATCTATACTTTTCATTTTTACACATTTTCCATGTTAGAATAATACAAATACAAGCTTTTATCTATACCAGAAATACTCAAAGGGTAGTCTGAGATCTCCATCCAGGTGGACCAAGGAAAAGTCAAGTTTTTGTTTTGGGTGTTTTTTTTTTTTTTTAAATAAAGCATACAGGATATGTGTGGCAACAATGCAGCTGAGCACAGGGCCTCACTAATTCTAAATCTGCCACTGGCTGCCTGCTCGCAGTTCCATTGTTCAAACTCAGCACAGCCCAGGCTATCCAGGAACTTCAGTGGCAGGGAAAGATCTGCGTAACCTTGGCCTGAATACTCCCACTGCAATTGGAATCTCCAGGGAACTAAATTACACAGTTCTAGCACGTCAGTCCTGAGCAGGGGTGATTTTTTTAAAAAGCCAAATTTGGGTAGATTTTCATGGGAAACAGCAAACGGCTGACACAAAGGCCACCCCAGCCAAATTTCAAGTCCCTACTCTAAAGCATGGAGCGAGGAGGGACTATATCTTCTTATAGAAAAAGTTGTCAGAATTTAACATTGCAAAACAATGTATTTCCCTAGCCGTGCTATCAGAAGCAGCTGAACTATGTTGGCTAAAATGTAAAACACACACACACACACACACACACACACACACACCACACCAAAAAAACAATGAGGCAACAAATGGAGGAAAGGTGCACGCCCTCCAGATTGCTCAGTCACATGGTGAAGTCAAGCCCGATCCCTGCAGGGCAGCTGAACAGGAGAGCTGGGCAAAAGAAGGAAGAACAGCTGGGAACTGCAGGGCTGGGCCACTGCTTTAATTTTGCTGGGAGAGGCAGGAGGAACAGCTGGGAGCTACAGGGAGGGACTGCTGCTTTCCAGGAGGGGGACATGACTTGAGCTATTCCAGATTGTGCCCCTCCCATCAACAGGAATGGGTCATCTCCCATGTAAAATTTCAGCCCAAAATGGATCAAGTTTGGCAAAGCTATCAGCAACTGAAAACAGGGTCTTATAATGGGAAATGTCAGGCAACCTAAATCACAGACTCTCTTACCAGCCCCACATATATACCTAACATGAAACCCTGGCCCCACTGAAATCAATGGCACAACTCCCACTGACTTCAATACAGCCAAATTTCATTTCCAGAGAACGTTGTTTTGAAAAATAAGGCTCACAGGTCTTCCAAAGAGCATTCATCATCCAGGTCTGCTCTTTCTCTTATTTAAATCAATGGCAAAAGTTCAAAAGTTTCATTAACATCAATGATGCTGGGACAAATGTCAAATGCAGGGCCAATTTCAAGGAAGGAGATTTATTAAACAAACTATATATTGCAATATTTGTTGTGTGTGTGTGTGTGGGGGGGGGGTCCTCAACTGATTTTTCTGTGGGTCAGTGACCCCCGATCCAAAAAAAGGTTCCCACCCCGGTGTAGACAGCTAACTGGTGAGCTCATAATTTAACATGCATGGTTATGTGCAGCCCCCCTTGGCTGATGCGTCTGTATCAGAAGGCCACCAGCGTTGCTGCCTCTGTATTAGAGGCAGCAGCGTGCGGGGGCAGGCGGGAGTGGCACTGTCTCCCACTTGCCTCCCCACAGATAACCATGTGACCACTGACATTTAGTTTCTGGAACTGCCAGGGCTCCGTGGTTGCTGGGACTCTGCGGCTGCTGCCAGCCCCCTGCTACCACCCGGCAGCAAGGGCCAGATCTCCCCGTATGCCCCCCTCTCTCAACATGGGGCTCCTGGCTGAGTCGCGTCCTCCCCCGCCACCTGCTCCTGTCCTGCGGTCTTACCTCCTTATACCTGGACTCTGTGGTCCAGGAACATCCATTCGGATGTTGCCGGACCAGAGTCCCGGTTAAGGGAGGTACAATCTATATTGCAATTGTGCACATCAGGGTTCCTAACTAAATAGTAATTTTAATAATACTGGTCCTGATCTAGGATAAGCATCTACCAATCCTCAAAGTGATAAATGAGAATCCTTAGGCAATCAATATAATAAATACATAATCTGTAGATCAGGCTACAGACACTCGCTTTTGCTTTATTTCACAGGACATTAGAGTGTGGGCATTGCCTGCTCATGGGAGAGGTATTCTCCTCTGTCTCCTGAGGCTTTAGTGGAGGTTGTGTTCCATGCAGGAGAAGGATTCTTTCACTCCAATTCTGCAGAGTTCCCCACTGCACATCCTACCCATCCTGGTTCCAGAACTTGATCCTGTAAAGGTAAGCATCTCTGGATGCTTAGCTTTAATTCGATGAACAATGCTCATGGAAGGCTTCAGGTTTCCTTGTAACTAGATATTCCAGCTATGCCAACATCTACTGGCTGTACCTTCTGTTTCTTCCATTTCTTTTAATATGCACTCAATTTTTTATTTTCCCTGGTTGTCAGTCCTGGAGCCTGAAGTTCTCTGTCTATCAACAGAGGGTAGGAGAAGCAGTTGCAGGGCATATTTCCCCATTTGAATGGCTTGCTCCTAGTGAGGATTTCTGCAGTGTGCTCTACATAGCCAGCGTCTTATAAAAAAACAAAAAAACAAAACAAAACAAAAAAAACACGGGTACTAGGATGGATCCTCAATATGCCAAACTTTTCATGGGCCACCTTGAGGAAGAATTTCTGGAAAAACGAAAGATATACCTGGGATATATTGATGACATATTAATCTTCTGGACAATTTAAACTCCCTCAGATTTCCACCATGGCTTCAACCACCACCAACTCTCTCTGGTCTAGAACAGTGTTTCTCAGCTTCTTTTTTATAAAGTACCCACTTTTTTAAAAAAAAAATATAAGTACCCCATTGCCTACAGTTTTCAGACACACACAAAAATGTTCTACCATAGCGAGGCGGGCAATGACATTTTTGGGTGTAAAAAGTACAAAAATAATAAAGTGCTGTAAAACTTGAAACAAATTCATTTTGCTCCAAATTTCAGTTGTTTTGACATACCCCCAGACGTCTCTGGAGTAATCCTAAGGGTACCACTGATTGAGGAACACTGGTCTAGACCATGCCCATACCAGCTCCCATTTCCTGTACACCATAATCTGCCTGGAGCACACTTACCTCCGCAGGTTCAGTAACCACTAAAAAAATGTTATATACAGCCAAGCACTAAGATACCACAAAACTTGCTCCAAGAGAAATAAGGGCCCTCCACCAGAGAAGTAGATCACATCATGGAATGGGCCACCTTAATACCCTGGGAGAACCTACTTCAATACAGAAAAAAAAAACCACTGATCACTCAGCCCTAGTTGTCACCCGCTACTCCACACTGGAACTCAGGGGAAACATCAAACAGTTATAACCAATACACAATGGGGACAACATCCTGAAAAATATCTTTTCCCAAACTCTCTCTTCTGGGCTTCAAATCTCTTTCCCAACCTCATCATTGGAACCAAACTCCCCACAGACTGGCATACACCAACTCAAAATGGCACCAGACCCTGACAGAACAACAGATGGAAAACTTGCAGACATGTTTCCACCACTACAATGATCAATCCCTCCACACAATATAGCTTTCAAGATCCAGGAGCCCTATACGTGCCTATCACAACATGTGGTATCATCCAGTACATCAACTGCACCAATAACAACTCTGTGGATGAAAACAGACAATCATTATGCTCTTAAGTGAACTCACACAGAAAAATGATAAAAGACAAAAACACCTCTGGGCAAACACTTTTAACACAATGATCACTTCATATCTGATCTTTCAAAGGAAACCTGTGCAAACACCTTCAAAAGGTTAACTTGGGAACTTCAGTTTAGAACTCTGCTAGACACCAAACACTATGGATTTAACAGGAATATTGGTTTTATGGCTCCTTACAACAATTTGTAATACATCACATAGCCTGCTACTTTTAATAGTGCACTTCAAACCCTTTATGGATAACAATCTAACCCCCAATTGCACACTTCATTTCAAGTGACTGCCTCCAACACAAATTACCTCTTCTGCTTAACAATCTGTCCAAACTTGTATGTGGCTTAGGCACTCTGATTTCTCTTCCTAGACCTAAAGAAGTGTTGTGTAGTTCAAAACTTGTGTCTTCCACCAACAGAAATTGGTCCTGTAAAAGATATCATCTCTTCTGTTTTGTGTCCCTCAACCTCTTCTAAAGATATTCTGCTTGCATGTCTGATCGACTAGCCACTACACCTAAATTCAATCCAGATCTTGCCTTTGAATTAGTTACTGTCCCAAAGTGCTGACTGTGATCCCATTGCTTTCCTTTGAGGGTTCTATATGTAGCATACCTCTTTAAGTTCCAGTTAGCCTCCTTTCTTTTCAGCTATGTAGGCCATTCATATGCTTTGTACTACAAATAGAACTGATTCAGTTAATTGAAGGCTTCCCTGCTGCTGAATTTAGCTTGTTACTCCGGCAGTTTGAAACTTCAGGGAAGAGTTCCTAGAAGAGCCAAAGGCGACTTCAATTTCCTCTGACCCCATTATGGACAATAATTGTTTATAGAAGTTTTGTGATGCAATAGCTAACAGTGGCCTTATCCACCTGGAACATTAGTGCATTTCAGCTGTTAGCAGTGCTTTTTTTGTTTAAAAAAAAAAAAAGGTGCTGGTACTCCGACGGAAAAGTTGTTGAGCTCTGACTAGAGGTGCCGGTACTGCGTCTGGAGGTGCAGGTACCGCGTACTGAGCAGTACTGTCACAAAAAAAGCACTGGCTGTTAGCATGTACCACTTCACTGGCTACAGCTATAACTACTATACATATGCATACTGATAGAGCCATTTTGATTCTCCAAAATGCGATTTCCACCTCAGTAGTCAGAGTAACACAAAAAAAGAGATATAACCACTCTAGATCAGAAGGTATTTATCTGCCTAAATGTGCAGATAGATGCTTAGTGAGATTTTCAAGCACTCCAATAGGAGTTAGGTTTATTTGAAATAGGATATTCCCACTGGATGAGAAAAAAAGACACGAAGAGGTTGAGTGACAGGACTAGGAACAAAACCAGGATCTTCTGACTCCCAGTTCTGTTCTTATCCTTTGCACTGTGCTCTTTTTCTTTTTCTTTTTCTTTGGCATTCCATTGCTGTAATTTAGACTCATTCCAAACCCATCCATTTTCAGAGTTTCACAACTTCTGTTATTGTACCATTTTACCCCAAGTAGAATTTAATGTAGAGGTCTCAGCCTTAAATTTAACATATTTTTTTTATCAAATTTGAAGAAGGAAAGAAAGTAGTGGCTGGTTTTTTTTAAACTTAGAAATGTAAATACATTGCTGTTTTATAATTTTAAAAATACATTCTCCTGCTCCTACAGTTCAATAATGGCTTTGTCTCTGGAAATATTTTTTCCAAACCATTAAACCATTAAGAGCAGCGGTGCCTTTCAGTAATTAAAGGGGAGAAAAGAAAGCACAAATTATAAATGACTAAGTTATTTGATTTAGAAATAAGCTTTTCTATGTGTAAGCATTGATTGCTTCCCACAACAATATTCTACGGATTACAGAACAATATTAAATCTGTATCAGGAAGACTGAGCAAGGCTGATGAAGCCAAGTCAGTTTATTGAAACAGCTCCCAGTAAGGTTGTACACTAAGTAATAATGGGACTTAACTAACCCAAATATGCCTCTGTAGCTACGGTTCTTAAAAGTTTCCAAGAGACAAAGAGGAAAAGGACTCACCACCACAGAAGACAAATGAGGAAGAGCTGAGGTCTCTCCTCATCTCCCTGGTATGCACTGGAGCTCATGCTTTTCTCTTTCTTGGCACTACATAAAGGTATAATTCCAGGCCTAAGATTATAAAATCTCTTAGGGACTGTACTGCACTAGCAGGGGATTTGTGGGGGTGAGTGTTGGGGAGCGGGCTGATCTAACAGAGAGGTGAGTGAAGTGCCTAAGTGCATCCAGTTAGGGATATTTTTATATGAGTTTTCTTTTCCTCCTCCCCTGAACTTAAGCCAACCATAACTTCTTGGACACAAACTTTTGGAGACATTATTGCTCTTCTGCAGTAGGTACAAGGCATAGAGTTAACTATGGGTATAGGAAGGTGATGGGAACTATAGTCGACCACACTTGGACATCCCAGACACTTACACTGAGTACTATAGGAAAGCCTTATAATAAAAGCACATCAGGTATTTATGTGAATAAATATTATTCAGTTTACATACATCTAAAAGCAGGAAAATATTTAAAAGAATGAAAGTAAATGCGAAGCATGATGAGCCTCATGGCTGTGTCCACACAAGCATAATCCACACAAGCATAATTCACTGTCTGCCAGTGAGCTGCTCCCAGTTGGCCCTCGTGTAAGCAAGATAAGAATCATTACTTGTTTACATAATGCTAAAACGAAAACAACAACAACAACAAAACAGGTTCAAGACAATGATAGTCAAGTCTACCACTTGAGCTTTTTCATTTAGTAGGTCTTTTATTTTTCACAACAGTGTGAATTAAGGGATGATTATAAGCCACAGCTGTGCTATTTAGTTTATGGCCATTTTCAGTGAGCTAACATTATGTAACACAAATGATGTAGTTACTGTACTTAAAGGCAATTAGTCAATAGAAAAGTTAGCACAACTAGAGTCATATTATAGATATGTTAGCTAGGTATTTGTAAGGTATTTTTGCATTTATATAGAAAAACCTGAATAGGCAGATATATTTTTACAATCTTCAAGAAGTAAGGCAAATGAGCTAATCATTTTTTACTGTGCAAATAACATGATGTGCCCTAGGCCCTAACCCTGCAAAGGAATCCAGGTGGTGGACCCTTAGTCTTACAGTGAGTCCATTGACTCTTACACATGTTTGGATCCTTGTGCAGGATTGGGGCCTTAATCGGTGGAAAAAATGGGACTTAATAATTGTATCAGACTAAACCCATGTATTGGTCAGTTTCCCCATAAGATTTATAGAGGTTTCCCTCTAGGCTTCAACTCAATAAGCCAATATGTGCTAAAATACAAATGTGTTTTAACCTCGTCTACATACACCCTTAAAGATCCATAAAGACCCTAAATTAATAGAAAGGACAATTGGTAAAAGTGTCAGAAGAGGTGATGAGAGGAACTAAAGGAGCTTTGGATAATATTTTAATTCATGCAGTACAATGGAACTATTATGCAAGCTCTTTTATTTTATTAGCAGTGCTCTTAAAATTATGTTTTGATTAGGCAGGCCAGTGGTTTTTTTCCTTTGTTAGTTCCTTACTACTTTCTCAAAACATTCCCTTCCCCTTGCAAAATTACATAATACTATGTGAAGTATGGAAGGAACTGTGTCAGGATTTCAAAATTGCTTGCATCCATCAGACGTTGGCTTTATGCACATTTTTCATCAAAAACATTTCAGTCCTCATCACTAGTGATAGACTCTAAGGAAACAAATTATTTCAGAAAGAAATGGATTGCCTCCCAATTAGGAAAATTAGAGACGACAACACAATTCTAAACATTGCTTTTTCCCCGTAAGACATCAGTTTTCCTATAACTGCATGGTATCCATTATTGTTCAAACGGCTTTTTCTCTCCTAATTGGATTCCATGTCATTATTTTTGCCAAAAAGAAAGGTTTGCTGTGTTCTTAAAATAATTAGGCCTGATTGCAAATCAAATTATCCAATTTCAAAGCTCTATTTTCCTCTCTGAAAATGCCTGTTAAAGAAAGACTGCAGATGACTAAGCCTTGTGTCATCCCATGGCTTTATTAGGAGAATGTTCTGAGTCCTCCACTTTCTATGTAATCAGAACTATAATTTCTTCAGGTTATTTTAAGACACAGCTATGGCTAAAGCAGGAAACTCAATTTTATTGTGCACTCCAGACACATCGACGCAGCCAAGCAGGGCTCCAGTTTTATAGGCTATCTTCTTACATAAAGCCTAACATTGGTATTAGACTAGTACCCCAAAAGATGCCCCATGCTACCTAGTATCAGATAGCCTTCTATTCATGGAGCAAGACACTAAGGGTAGTACATTCTGTTTACAAGTCACTACTGTAGAAGTGAAAAGGCCCAATATGGCCACGGCCGTTCTCCCTTTTCTATTTATTTTTTAAAACACAATCCTGTACAGAAGGAATTTCAAAGAACCATGGTAACAGAACTGTACCCTGAAGCCATGGAATAGTAACTCAAACTTCAATTCCACTTAGTTCTCCCATATTGTTACTGGTATTTATTTCAGCAATATTCTAATAAATTATGGAAATTATCCTAATAAGGCATCCTGTTCATGCTAACACACTAATCATGCTGTAAAAGGTTATATTAATAGTGTGTAGCATCACTTCACAATAGGTATATTAAATGGTTAACTGGCAAGCATGAGGCTTACTGGTATGCCTTACTGGTTAACAGATTAACTGGTCCTTGCTAGTTAATTCTGCTGAAGACCATTCACACAAGGTTAGAGCAGCCCGGACTAGCGAGACCTCATAGCCATGGCAGGGCCAGGCTGCTTGGTGGACAGCAGGTCTTAGGATAAAACAATCAATTGGTTAAACAGTATCATTGAACTGGTTAACCATTTTAACATACCTACATTCATAACAAGTATAATCAACCTTAATTTCCATTTACTTTCAGTAAGCAAGTACACCTAACCACAAGGCTAAAAAGAAATACAATGAGCTGGTAAAAAAAGAAAATCAAATCAAATCAAAGTGCAATGAATTGTAAAAACAAATTATCTGCAACACTGCAGCTATGAGATCTTCTTGAGGCTGTGGAAAAAATAGAATATGGTTAGTACTACACTATTTTTCAAGAGCCCAAAGAAGGCCTTGCAGCAAAAATGTCATTTTGCATCTGATTTTCTGCTGCTAGGATATAATTTAATTAACTCTTACTTTTCATTATTTTACTTTTTATAGCAGAAGTAACCCATGCATTTGCTCAACCTGTTTCCTTTGCTCAACCTGTTTTCCTTTTCTTTTACACACACACACACACACACACACACACACACACACACACACACACACACACACACACACACGCACAGAGAGAGAGAAAGAGAGAGAGAGAGATATGCAGGTACTATTGCAAATAAAAAAAAGAACTTTTGACCAGTGCCTCTGGGATTACCCCATTGTCTACATTTACATTACATTATCTACTTCACTGCACTCCTTTCCTCCCATTTCTGCACCTTTCTCATTTCACTCCATTAATGCATCTCACCACACCACTTTCTTTTCTTCTTTTCTTTTAGTCTCCTTCCTGCTACTGTGCACTGAGTTCTCTCTTTTTTTTATTTAAATCTCTCCGCAGAATTGACTGGGAAGTACACAAACACTAATCCACATAAACAAAAGTACCAGGAGTGATCTTCTGCCTGCCCACCAGTAGAAATGTTATTCTAAAGCAAATCCTTCAAACTAGATCTTCTAGGATGTTCTTGCCTATCTTTCTATTTAGCCTTTAGGTTCCCCAGGAAAGAGATTGTATTTTTTTCTTTTCAAACTACATATCCCCCCCCCCCAATTTATCAAATACTTTAGGCTGGCCAATTCTTCATGGTTTGTCTGGCTTATTCTGAATAACAATATTCTCCATTTAGACAACTTCTGTAATTCACAGGCATTGTATAACACTTTACAGAGGAAGGGCCAGACTATATCTGCAATTTACATGAGTGCATGAGAGACAGAGAATAGCAGAATGAAGTTCTCTCCTTCTACAACAACCTCACCACCCTTGTGCAGTTAAAATTTGGAATTGCAATTATTCACATCTGGAAGGTTTTCTTCATCACTGTAAAGTTTAATTTTTTTTTAAATTAAAATATTAAACTCACAATTTCTTTTCATGCAAGAAATGCTAGTACAAGATTCTACGAAAGACATGTCTGATTCTAATCCTCTTACACAGGTCTTTCTAAATCTGTGTAAAAGTCAACAAATGTTAATGTTAAGTACAGTATTTCACATCATGAAGGAAACACTCCAATCCTAAAAGGAATTCTTCCTAGGCCAATCTATTTGATCCCAATTCAACAAAATATATGTACATAGGCTTCAGTGGCAATACTCACATGTTTACAGTGTGGTATGTGCTTATGTACCTTGTTGAATTGAGGCCTTGATTACCTGGAATAGCTACTTATTTTATATGTCACCTTCATAATAGAGATACTTATCCATTGGTTTAAATGTTTTCAGGAAGATCAGGGCACAAGAAGAGGCCACTGCAAATACTTGCTCAGAGACATCACTGTATGACACATTTGGTTAAATCAGATATTTCTTGCTGAGTTTGATTAACTCTTTGAAGTAGGAATAAGAGATCCTCCTGAAAAGGGCTTTATTCCGGAGGATCGCGCCAGTCTAGACGCTTTTTTCCGGCTTTTCCCCAAGCCGGAAAAAAAGCGGCGGCCATGTTTATTTAAATCCTGCGGGGGATATTTAAATCCCCTGCGGGTTTCCCTATTCTGATGTTGGAAATTAACATGCCTCTTCTGGAGAAGGGGCCAATGTAGACGTAGCCTTTAATGTATAACTTAGTTTGTCTACATGACAGCCGAAACCTGCCACAGAGTCACAGGGAGCTCTGTGGCTAACCATGAAGATTCTTAAAGAATGCTGAAACATTCTAAATCTCTCCAGCTTTCTCATAGTCAAAATTAAAACTGTAAAATTACTGTACAATATGGTAGCAAGCTCTAGAGGAGGTTCAGGTATCTGAAGGTTCAATGTGGGTGCAGAAATAACATTTATGTTTCTCCTTTGTAATAAAGCAAGTTGCGTATTAGACAATTTACTTCATAACATCAAAAACTACTGTACCTGTCAATACAGGGGTTGAACCTCTCTAGTTTGTCCAGAGAATTTGCCATATCATTGGAGGTCAATATTGTCTAGTAGCATTCTCAACAATTCCACTGCTTACTGAGCATTTAGAAGACAATTGGGGTGAATTAAAACTAAAAAACAGCACCGAACTGAGAGCCAGGACACAAATTTCGTGGGATTATGGGAAACTTGGCTATTCATGATATGTTAATGA
Source organism: Pelodiscus sinensis (assembly GCF_052426305.1). Classification (NCBI taxonomy): domain Eukaryota; kingdom Metazoa; phylum Chordata; order Testudines; family Trionychidae; genus Pelodiscus; species Pelodiscus sinensis. The sequence goes on from NC_143053.1 coordinate 204,715,222, forward strand.
GCTAATTAACATTATGATGGACCCTGGATGTTTCCAGACCAGAGGGTGCTGGAACAGAGAGTTCAACATGGACTGAGTACTCTTAAAGAACCACTAACACATCAGCATTCCTGATTAAGAACAAGAAGAAACCTGGAAGGTTTGGAACACAGTAAGGTTTATCTGCTGTATTCTGCCATTGGGTTTGCAGGCTGCAGTATTCTGCCATTGGGTTTGTATCAGTAAACCAATCCCTTCCATGTTCAGCTGGAGATTCAAGGCTGTGGACTTTGACTTCTACAGATGATTGCAACCTTTCCTCCTCCTCAACTCAACATTGATCAGATGTTGGAATTACCCTACCTACTATTATTCATCCTCAGTAGATTTAGGGCTCAACCAGGCACACCTTACATTGGACTTCTAGCGTGCTACCTTTTGTCCCACTCTGTCTTCAGAGGTAAGCAGGCAGGGCTGCTATTCTGTAATTTCAGATGTCTGTCATGGAGACGAAAAAGAATTCCGACCACTCCAAGAGAGGGAGGACTCCCTTGCCATCTCTCTTGTAGTAGCAGTTCTGAAGTGAGCTCATTGGCATTAAGTGCCTTTTATGGTCTAGCTTAGTAACTAAAGAATGCTTGGAGATTCTCCAACAATTGCATCTTAGCAATTAGAGGGTTTTCCTTCCTAGTGCATAATCTCTAGACATAGAGACTAGGATATCTATGAATTGCTGCACAAGCAACCTTAGTTCGGCATTTCCTCACTGTTGAGCGCTTGACTTAGCAATCTCATGTTCATTTAATGTAGTTTTTGTGTAGGTAATAGTGCTGCTGGCTAACACTGGATTTAATAGTTAAATATATGAGTAAACAACTGAGTAGTAAGGCAGAAGATTCCATAAAACAACACCAAACCCACTGGCAGAGAAAAAAACAATGTGTTTTGTTTGCAGGAGGTTTTATTTTTTTATTATTATTATTTTTTTAGATCAGAGCAGCAGGTCAGGAAACTAATATTCTCTTCCACTTTGCAGAAGTGATACCAGAAACAAATGCAAATGCTAATAGTTCAACAAGTACTGACATAAGTCCCCAGACAATGTTCTCTTCTGCATTCAGTTTCTCTTTTCTTCTCTCTCTGTCTCTTGTCTTTTGTGAATTTATTTCTAAAAACACCATAACAAGATTCAAACCAGTGATATGCTGGAGGGATGTTTATGACTCCCAAGATCCACCCATCATTTTGGCTCCCCAGCAGTGCAGGGGGGCAGGTGGCTCCATGGGAGTTGGCTTAAAAATCGGCTTCCCGTGCACATCAGCTCCTGCCTCCCTCCCCACCCCAATACAGAGGCAGCAGCGTTGGGGGGGGGGGGGTAGCTGCTTGTAAGCGAGAGGGTTAACTCAGGTACACGTTCATATCCCTAGTTTAACCATGTACACGTTACACTTTTACATCCCTAGTTTGCACCCATGCTTCTTGTTTATACACTGTTCATTGTGCTATTTTACACTAACCATATACTCAGTATAATTTTCAGGAAAAAAGTATAAACCTTTCCAAAAAATATATTTAATATACATTTATTTAACAAGTGATATTGCCTAATGGGTCATGAGACAGTATTTCTCTTTAAATAATATGTGTTATCCAGTCCCCCTTCCTTCTGCAACCACAAGCTCTCTTGATGAATGGGGTCTCCCATACTGTGCTGTGCACCAGCAAACTGGAATGTGTTGAACCACAGTTATGTGGTTACCTCAGATCTCATATGAAAGGTATGGCTTTAATCCAAGGGCAACAGACAACAAGCAAATACTCTGCACTGAAGGAATGAAATAGCCACAGCAGATGAATGAAATGTCAATACTGGCTGAACATCTCTAGTCTGACACCCAAGGGACCTGACCAGTGATGAACCAGAGAATTTGCCAAACCACGGGAGGTCAATATTGTCTAGCAGCATTACCAACACTTCCACTGCTTACTGGGCTCTTAGAAGACATTTAGGGGTAAAGTAGAGTTAAATAACACAGAACACTAAGAGCCAGGACTGGTAGCTGTAAAAAAAACTCTGTGGGACCACAGGAAACTTGACCATACCCTTGATAAGAGGACATCCAACTAACTAAAATCATACCAGACCATGAATGTTGTTGTACTAGAAAACGGTGGACTAGAGAGGTTCAACCTGCACTGGGGCAAATAGATGCCAGCAACTGGACTTGATAATCTTTCCACCTTTATTTCAGAGGCATCCTAAATTACACTCTCCCTTGACAATGAATCATGTAATTCTAGGAAATGGATAGCTATACATTATGCATTTTTGAAGTCCCAAGTTCATTAAAGGCCCAGACCTGTACATTGCTGAATATTCTCTGTTACCACGAAAGTCAACTGTAACAGAGGCAGATGAGCATCACTGCAGGTATGTCTACACTACCCCGCTAGTTCGAACTAGCGCGGGTAATGTAGTCATCCGCATTTGCAAATGAAGCCCGGTATTTGAATTTCCCGGGCTTCATTTGCATGAAGCCGGCCGGCGCCATTTTTAAATGCCGGCTAGTTCGAACCCTGTGCCGCGCGGCTACACGCGGCACGGACTAGCTAGTTTGGATTAGGCATACAAGCAGGTATGGAAAGGTGCAGGCCAGACTAAGAGCCTTCAGGAGGGAGGGGGGCAGCTGGGCTTCCCTTTGTGCCACACACACACCTGGACTGGCAGTGGCGGCATCCCGCAAGGGAATTGTATCCCTCCCCGTTGGAGAAGGGGGACCAGAGGGTGTTGGAGGGAGGTGTGTGTGAGCAGCAGACACCGCTTGCCAGGGCAGGTGCTACTGAGGTCCCCTCCACTTCCTTCCCCTCCCAGCAGGCTCTCCTGGCAGGGGCTCAGTGTCCTCCACTTCACTACACTTGCCCGGGAGCGGATGCTGCCCCAAGAGTGCAGGTCTGACCCTGTGCCTGTGCAGCACTGCTGCGTGTTTCCAGGACCCCAGCCTCCTCAGAGGTGGCTTGTGGTGGAAGGGTGTCCCACCATGTGGTCAGGTCTAAGGCAGGCCTGTGCAGGAACAGTGTGAGCAGGAGCACAAGAGTCGTCTATGGCAGCCTCCTGGGACTGAGTGCTCCAGACCAATGCTCCACATGCACCCACATACACAGGCTACTGCGCAATGCCCAGGCCAAGATGACCAAGCAAGGAGCGTTCAGCCCATCACTTGCCACCACCTCCCCCCAGGTGTGTCTAGGGACAGTCATGGAACTCACCTGATGGGCCTTCCCCTGCTTCCTCTGATCCCTGGGCGACTTCCTGAGAGGGTGGAAATGGCTCCAAGGACAGGGTAAGAGCCTGGGTGGTGGGCATCGTGGACTCCATGGTCTGGCTCCTCCTCCTGCTCCTCCACAGCTGCCGGCATGCCTTTCGGGAGGGTGATAATGGGCGTCTCCCGACCAAAGTCCACAACTGGGGGGAGGAAGAGACTGACCCCTCTTCCAGAATGCAGTGGAGCTGGTCGTAACACTGGCAGCTCTGGGATGGTGCCCCTGAGCAGGAGCTGCACTCCCTGACCCTAGTATAGGCCTTCCAGATCCCTTTCACCTTCATCCGCACTTGCTCCTGGGTGCAGATGTGTCCCCTCTGCTCCAGGCTGTTGGCCATCCAGCCATACATATCAACATTCTTGCATCTGGTGTGGAAATCCTGGAGGTTCACCTCCTCTCCCCAGATCTTAATGAGATCCAGGATCTCCACACCAGTCCAGGATGAGGCCCGCCTCTTCAGCCCCCAGGCAGGGGTTTGGAAGCTGCCTGCAGCTGTGCTGACAGTTGTGGGGTGCTCAGGTGCAGTGCTGTGGTCTGCCATGGCAGCAGTGTAGGCAGATCTGGGCACTGCTGCGTGGCATGGTACGAGCTGGGCCTGCAGGGTGTCACACACTGTTTTCCCTGAGGCTGCACCTTTAAAGCCTGAAGGGGAAGGGGAATTATAGAATCCTGACAAGTTTGGATATAGAGCGCCAGCAGGATACCTGTGGGAAAGCCTGGAGGCCACTTATTTCAAAATAACCACAACTGTGCTGCCTACATATGTCCTATTTCTAAATAACTATTTCAGAATAGGCGTTATTCCTTGTAAAATGAGGTTTGTGGATTTTGGAATAAGCCCATTATTTTGAAATAACGGTCTTGCTGTGTAGATGCTCACTTTGTTATTTCAAAATAATGCTGCTGTGTAGAGGTGCCCTTAATGTCCATTTTTACATAAGAATTCAGGGTGCTACTGAAGAAAAACATTGCAACAATAACAACCAATACAATGGATTGGAAATAGGGTCCAATAAACAGAGGGAGACAGCTTATTTACATTTTTCAAGCAACTAAACATGTCCTTGTGAAGTCTGGCAGAAATCTGAAAGGTGATCTGTGCAATTTGAGCTGATTCTGAAAACTGCATATGTAGATAAAATGCAAACAAGTCATGACTCATATTTTTCAAGTTTTAAATTATTTAAAAACAGCATGTTTAGTTTCCCCCTCCCTCTCTTCCGACCCTGGTCAGATTTCATAACATGCAACAATGCAGAATTCAAGCATTCTAAAAATGTAATGATATCCCTAGCTCTGGTTGAGCTGAAAATTAAAAATGTGGAAACTGTAAAGGAGAAATAATGATGAAAAAGTTGAGAGTCACTTCTATAACTTTGGAAAAGGTCTATATGAACCAAGGAGACTGTCAATCAAGAACATGAAATGAATAAACAAAATGATAAAGATTTTTACAGTATAAGACAGCTGCCTCTTGGCAGAGAAAATATACGAAAACATTTATAGACAGCTCATTCAAAATTTAATAAACATTAAATGTTGAAATATGCCATGCGAGGTGCCAGAAAACTAGATTTTTCATATCTATGCCATTTTCACTTATTTGAAACCTTTTGGGATGTAACACATCCCTTTGATCCAAAAACGAAATATCACAATGGTGACAAGGCCCTCTTATGATGACTGGGAAATTAATCATTTTGATATTAATTTGATTTAGTGGCCAACTCTTGTTAGTATCAAGGAAAAAAAACATAAGTAAGGGCTATCAACTTTATATTTTATTATTTTTAATGCATAGGGGCAACAACAGTCAGTCATAACATTTATATCAGACATTTATTTAGCACCATTCAAGCCTAAGGATCCCAATGTAGCTTATTTTCCTGAATTATACAAAGTAAGTGGGATCCCTGTGGGGCTAGAATTCTCCTAGCAGTAGGGTGGCTCAGGGAAGCCAGAAGAGGCGAATACCTGACTGATATTCCAAAAAAGAAGCAGTGTGTGAAGGCCTTCATAGTACATCAGAGACACCCCTTCCCCACCTTCGAGGAAGAGAGGGGGAGCCTGGGGACCAAAGACATCAAAGGGGACAAACAGATGTGTATTGAGTCCTGTGAAGGAATATAAACTAAGGAAAACTGAGTTTTTCTAAAAGCTGCAGGTATTTAAAAGTCCATTTTATGCTAACTAGATGTCTGCTTTCTTAAGGTCACCTGTAGGCACTTATGATCTCATCTGACGGTCATCACCCTCCTCAGCAGTTTTCTCTATCATCATACTGGTAACTGGGCACTTATGCACTGTAACTAGAAGGGAACAGTACTACCTCTAGTGAACTACCAACACACAGCATTATTTACTGGAGCACCTTGCTCTGAGATTCAATAGCTACTATATATTTGAGAGTTTGTCTGTCTGTATGTTCAAGAATGCCTCCTAAACAGTAAGAGCTAGGACCACCAAATTTGGTATGCAGCTTCCCCTCATCATATCTTAAAGCAATGCAAGGTTTTGATTGTGCCAGGGAAATGGGATGTGCCTGGAATGGGATTGCTTCTCTTCAAACCAAACAGAAAAGCTCCCCCTTTCTCCTCTCCCCCCAGGTTCATAAGGGGACATTGCTGGCTGTTCCCCTTTGGCAGGGACAAGGGAAACATGCAGTTTGCTGCATTCCTCACTCTTGCTGGGGAGCACAGGACACAGATGAACCTGGACCTTCCCTAAACCATGGAGAGGTGTGTCCCACCTGGGCCCAAGGTGAAAGAGGGATGGGGTAGTCCTCTCTCCCCAGGGCACCCTGTTTACTGAACCCTCATCCCCAGCTCCATCCCAGAGCAATGATTTAAACAAAGCTTGTACATTTTCATTTCCTTTTTCAAAAAACAAACATTGTGTTAAGGAGCCAAGCAATGCCAGGTAAATCTTTTAGTATATAAATGTAGGAAAGAGAAGTGAGGCAAATTGCTCTAGGAGGTGTGGTGTCCTTTTAGCCTTCCTTTCAGGGAGAAATGATAGGCCCCCAATGCTAGTCCCATGTTTTCTCACCATCACTGTTGTAGTAAGTTACATGCAATTTTTGTGGAAAAAGCAGCAACTTGTGGAAGAAATAATTGCCATCATTCAGCTTACTTTCCTGGGTAATGTGCAAAATAAAATTCATTTTAATGCTACATATGCTCTAATCCACTCAATATAAAAATCATAGATAAAGCCTGAAAAATATGTTCATGTTACCCAGTTTAACCATCCTCTATTCCTCAACACTTCTCCCTGTGTTGCTCCCCTTAAGCCTGACCTGTTGGTGAATACACACAGTGATGGTTTTTCAGCCTCCTCCCTTGCCTGATTATCTATGTCACTGCTCGCAATTGTTCTTACTTTAAGGAAAAAGTTCTTAAATTTTAGTCTAAAATTCCCCATTTCCTATACTTGTTTCACCATCATCTGAGTACAAACAATTCCCTTCTTTCATTTGTTACCTTGAAGTTATTTATATCTTGTGCCCATGGCCTCCTGAGTTTTCTCCTTTATAGACTATAAATATCGCTATCGTAATCCCTCTTCATATGTTTTATCCTCTCAACTTTGCATCAGTTTTGTTATTTCCCTTTATATTTGCCTAGCTTTTATACCATTGAGACAAGAACTGTGCATTTATGTGGTGACATAATTACATCACTATTTATAAAAACTGTAGCACTGTAGTTTTGACAACTACAATTAAGGTTGCAGCTTCTGTCCTAACTACTTTTCCTTCTTCAGTTGCTCGTTCTAAAACAAATTGCTTTGAGGCTAAAATTTTTCATGTTTTGTCTCAATCCAGAGATTAATCTTGTAAAGGTTCAGGAAACACATTCAGTCATTTCTTAATTCTGCATGTGTGCACATTTAAAGAGAGAGCACAGGGCCAGGTTAAGAAAAGGGCTTTAGGGGTAGCAGTACAAGGGCCTGGGTAAAAAGATCTTTGGGTGTCCAAAAGTGCAGATCTTTTTGCAGAGTCTCTTTAGTCTAGGGCCTTGAAATGCCTGAGTTCTAGCCCTGCCTGACTAGGTGGGTGGGAAAGCAGTGACTGCAGCTGCAAGCACCAGGAAGATACATCCAGGCACTTCCCCCACCTCTGCAGATCTGATTGGCTGAGAATCATGGCCAATGGGAGCTGTCCACAGAACCATCCCATCTATAGGTTGGTTTGGTGCAGCCACTCAAGGCTCCATGCTTTGGGGGGGTCCTGCGATGGCTGCCTTAACTGTCCTATGGATGGGACTCATGGGGCCCAGGATAGCCTGTGGGGATTACCTACGGCTCTGGGGCTATAGCAGGAGTTGCCCCTGCCCTCCCACAGTCACTGTGGTGGTGGGAGCTGCAGGAAGCAGAGTGACACAGCAGCCTACTCTGCTCTGTCAGCTCTCCTTTGAAATGGAATAGCTCTAAACAACAGAGAAGCTCCCAACCAACAAAACTGGTTTTTCAGGGGAAATTTCATGAAATCACCTGACTATGGATGCCAGTACCTGAGAAGGTAGATCCGGACATCCTCTGACAGTCTAAAAGCTATAACAGGGCAGAAACAAACTGGTCGTCTTCAGGACCATTTTTCTCCTGATGAAGATGAGGGCAAAGAAACAGTGTATAGGATCCAGATGAATCAGGGGGCTCTGCCCACCTTTCTGAACATAGGCAATCTCCTAAGGAAGGGTGAAGTAGTGACAGGCATTGCATTTAGGATGTGCGCTATGTTCGACATGATCTGTGCTCTCTGTGTGATGGAAGAGCAATGGTGCTAGAATTCTATGAGAAGTGTTTCTCTCGCTCTGTGTTAAGTGTTTACACCTACCACGTGCTCTTGGCTAGGTGATCAGCAAGTTCACACTTTTAAGTGGAGTTCTGGGACAGGATATACTTAAATTACATGATGTCTGAGGGATCAGTATTGAGTCCAGAGGCTTATCAGCTGGACAACAGATTCCTATTCTCAGAATCCTCTGATAAACAGAAGGTCTCTGACTCAAGAGTGAGCCCACAGACTCTAAAATGGGGCCAATGCCTGCGCTCCATTCAGACCCTTGAGAATTAAAACATCTAGGGAGCCAGCATCTGGGCCTCCCTCATAGCAGTCTAACAAATGACCAAGAGAGGGTGCACAACTGAACTCACAACAAAAGCATAAATCTGAACTACACAACTACACCATATTGGGCTCTTAATTAAATTTAAACGAGGCCTGGGTGACACTGTGGACAACTCAATTAAAACATCTGATCAATATGCAACAGCCAGAATTAAAAAAATAAATATTGGGGAAATATAAAGAATGGTATAGAACATGCTAAGAACAGGGCTGCGGAGCATATATATCAGTGGAACATGTTTGCTAGGAATACTGTGTTCAGTTCTGTTCATCCCACCTCCAAAAAGACATAGCAAAAGTTTTTTTTTTAAGGTACAAATTGGATGAGAATTATGAGAGACATGGGAAGACTTCCAGATGAAGAAAGAGTAACAAAATTATAAATCTGCTTCTCATTTACAGCTTTTGCTGCTGTTGGACTATAGAGGGAATAACCATACGAACAGTAAGAGGCCAATACAACTGCATCGGGGATCTTTAATGACCTTGGAATCAATGAGGAATCTTACAAAAAGTGGGAAAAGGACAAATTGCTAATAATGAAAACAAAGGATAGACCAGGCTTCTAGGGACAAAACCCAAAGGAGTAAGGCACAGATGAGTTACACCAAACAAGTGATATAAAATGCAATAACATAAGAATGGACATACAGGGTCAGACCAAAGGTCCGTCTAGCCCAGTATCCTGTCTGCCAACAGTAGCCAATACCAGATGCCCCAGAGGGAGGGAACACAACAGGTAATCCTCACGTTATCCCTCTCCTGTCACCCATATCCCGACAAACAGAGGCTAGGGACACCATTCCTACCCATCCTGACTAATAGCTATTGATGGACCTAACCTCCATGAATCTGTCTAGCTCTTTTTTGAACCCTGTTAAAGTCCTAGCCTTCACCACATCCTCTGGCAAGGAGTTGCAGAGGTTGACTGTGTGCTGAGTGAAGAAAAACTTCCTTTTGTTTGTTTTAAACCTGTGGTCTATTAATTTCATTTGGTGCCCCATAGTTCTTATAATTGTGGGAATAAGTAAACAACTTTTCTTTATTCACTTTTTCCACATCGGTCATGATTTTATAGCCCTCTATCATATCCCCCTTAGTCTCCTCTTTTCTAAGCTGAAAAGTCCCAGTCTTTTTAATCTCTCTTCATATGGGACCTGTTCCAAACCCCTAATAATTTTTGTTGCTCTTTTCTAAACTTTTTCCGATGCCAATATATCTTTTTTGAAATGAGGCGCCCACATCCGTATGTAGTATTCAAGATGTGGGCATACCATGGTTTTATATAGAGACAATAAGATATTTTCTGTCTTATTCTCTTTTTTAATAATTCCTAACATTCTATTTGCTCTTTTGCACAAGAAGCTGCCCGTGTAGACGTAGCTAGGAGCAAAAGAAAGACAAAGGAAGTGTAGGTCCACTACTTACAGGGAATACAAGCTAATTACAGATAACAGCAAGAAGGCTTGGGGAGTTTAATGCTGTTTTGCTGAGTTGTTCTCTAAAAACAATAATTGTTGACCAGATGTTTAACATAATATTAACAACAAGGGGGAAAGAGCACAAGACAGATTATGGAAAGAAGCAGTTAAAAAGTACTTAGATAAGTTACATGTATTGAAGCAAGGTCTGACAGAATTTACTCTAGCATACTCCAGGAACTATCTGAAGCAATCTTGGAATCATCAGTGAATATCTTCAAGAACTCTGAGAGGATGGATGAAGTCCCAGAGGACTGCAACAGGGCAAACATAGTAACCATTCTTAAAAAGAGAAACAAAGAGGACCCAGTGAATTACACACCAGATGCCTGATTTTGATACCCAGAAAAACACTGGGACAAATTATTAAATAATCAATTTGTAAGAACCTAGAAAATAAAAGAGTGACATGGATTTGTCAAGGATAAATCATGCAAAAACCAACTAAATTTCCCCTTTTTGACAGGACTAATGGCTTAGTGCATACGGGTGAAGTTGTAGATGTAACAGATCTTGATTTTAGTTAACCTTTAGACACCGTCCCAGATGACAGTCTCATAAGCATACTAGAGAAATGTGGTATAGATTAAATTATTATAAAGTGGGTGCACAACTACTTGAAAAACCATACTCAAAGAGGAGTTATTAATAATTTGCTGTCAAAGTAGGAAGATATATCTAGTGGGGTCCTGAAAGGGCATGCCCTGGTTCCAGCACTATTCAATTTATTCATTCATGACTTGGGAAATGGAGTGGAGCATGTTTATACAATTTGCAGATGACACTAAGCTGGGAAGGGTTGCAAGAACTTTGGAATTCAAAATGACCTTAATGAATTAGAATTAGTCTGAAATCAACAAGTAAAATGACAAATTCAGTAAAAACAAGTGCAAAACATTATAGTTAGGAAAGAAAAATCAAATGCACAAATCTAAATGGAGAATGATTGGTTAGGCAGTAGTAATGTAAAAAAGGGTCTGGGGGTTATAGTGGATCACACATTGGATATTAGCCAACACCATGCTGTGGTTACAAAAAAGGCTATTCTAGGCTGTATTAATTGGAGTATCAAATGTAAATGAGGGAGGTAATTATCCCTCTATACTCAATGTAACCACTACCATGCAGATTTGAACCTGGAACCTCTGGAGTAGAGTATAGGCTAAAAGCCACCTGGCTCCCAGGCCATGCTGTAGAGGTCTCTTGGTCTTAACTGTTGCTGTGGTCTAGGTAGCACTTAAATTGTTCAGTAACCACAGTAGGGCTATATCTACACTTGTGGCTTCTTGTGCAAGTATGGCCATTCTTGTGCAAGAATCCGCAGAACGTCCACACTGCTCGCCTGCTCTTGCGCAAGAAGAGTTACAGTACGGTGTGGTAAGAGAGCTATGCAAGAGAGCGCAAGAGCTATGCTCTTTTTTAACAGGTGTAAGCCCTCTTGCGCAGGAACTCTTGTGCAAGAGGGCAGTGTGGACGCTCGGCAGGGATTTCTTGCGCAAGAAAGCCCTATGGCTAAAATGGCTGTCGGAGCTTTCTTGTGCAAGAGAGCGTCCACACTGCCATGGACGCTCTTGTGCAAAAGCACAGCTCGTACATGGCAGTGTGGACATTTTCTTGCTCAAGACTTCTTGCACAAGAACCCTTGCGCAAGATGTTCTTGCGCAAGAAGCTGCCAGTGTAGACATAGCCTAGGTGTGTGGGTTACATCGGCACTGGTAAGGCTCCTTCCTAGTCTGGCACCTTTGGGACCTGAGTGGTCCTGGATGAGGGAATTTGCCAGACCAGGAAAGCTCCCCTACCAGTGGCCCACCCAGCTGCCTGCTCCTTCTGCCCTGCTGCCAGCTGGGTGACATGGCTTCCCTAGCCCCACTGTGGGAACTGCTGCCCCAACCCGACTGCCGGCACAGCAGCATGCAATCCCAGCCCAGCTGCTGCAGCACCAATCTCATTGCTGGGCAACACATGCCCCTGACTGAGCTGCCCTGGTCCCTGCCAGATTGCTGCAGAGCACCAGCCTCTGCTGCCAGCTGGCATGCAGCCCCAATCAGGCTGCTGGCCTGCCCTGGCTCCAGCTGGGTTGCTGCAGCCCTGGGTCTGCTGCAAATGAACTCTGCCCCCACTGCTGAATTAGCATACAGCCTTGATCAGGCTGCCGCGACATCAACACCACTGCTGGGCTAACACCAACACGCACAGGTTTTGGGAGGTACAGCATGTACTGTGTCTGGTTTTGGGTACCACACTTTAAGAAAGAGTGGGACTAAAGAGGACACTCTGCTCTTTCTTACAGCAGAATGAATGTTTGACCATATCCATATCATTAGGTTTGTGTTTGACCATTTTCTCACCCAAAATGGTTACTGTTGTCATTTTTACATGCCTACATATCCCATTCGAACTCTGGGAAAGCTAACACAAAGAAGTCAATCTTGCATTTTGCACTGACTGGTTAGGTCTGTGGTCATACTAAGCTTGTGTGGAAAGGACAAGCCACTGAAAATGCTTTATCTCCAACTCTCACAAGTTTAACACATTGTGCAGAGAGTTTCATGGGACAAATATAGCTGTCTTGGGAGGTCCTGGCTAAGGAAGTAGAACAACTAGTATAAGCACAATTCACTTGCAGCCTTGGAAAAAAATCAAGATTTAGACATTAAACTGGATGCAATACTGAGCTCCAGAAATTGGTGAACTGCAGTAATATGCCCTTCTTGACCTGTGTTTTCTGGCCTATGGGCTGCTATATGCTGCAGTTTAGACATGTATTTGTTATTCAATATTGCTCTGGCTACAGAATATATGGGGCAGAATGTCCCTCCCTGCAGTTTAGTGCTATTACTTTTCAGATTGTCTAGAAAGTTGGTGACAGATGTTGGAGAAGAATTTTCAGGTTAGAGTAGCTGAGAAGGCACAGGTGAACATAAGAATGGCCATACAGGGTCAGGCCAAAAGTCCATCCAGCCCAGTATCTTGTCTGCCGGCAGTGGCGAATGGCAGGTGCCCCAGAGGGAGTAACTGAACAGGTACTGATCAAGTGATCTCTCTCCTGCCGTCCATTTCCACCCTCTGACAAACAGAGGCTGGGGGACACCATTCCTTACCCATACTGGCTAATAGCCATTAATGGACTTAACCTCCATGATTTTATCTAGTTCTCTTTTAAACCCTGTTATAGTCCTAGCCTTCACAACCTCCTCAGGCAAGGAGTTCCACAGGTTGACTATGCGCTGTGTGAAGAAGAACTTCCTTTTATTTGTTTTAAACCTGCTGCCCAGTAAATTGGTGGACTGAATTGGAAAAAATGCCTGGCAAAATCTTTTTCTCTGCAGAAAGAAGAATACACAAAAAGAAAATGAGGAAGAAAATACACAAAGAAAGCATGGAAGCTTTGTGTGTGCTGTGCAGGGTTTTGTGCTCTAGTTTTTTGCTACCTACACTGTACCTGAGATTGCCACAGTTCAGTGAAGCTCATGTAACCATCACTTTGGGGTCAAGTGTGTTATATAAAAGTAAAGTACTATTATAGTCTTTTCTTCTTACTGAGACATCCTGAAATTTGGTCTGTGGCTAATGAACAGTAATGGTACCTCTTTAATCAGGACAATATTAGCATATATTCCCCATACAGGAAGTGCCCTGTAACTAAATGGTGTTTAATAAGGTCTTAATGAGGTCTTTTCGTACACAAATTACTAATTATAAATTACCAATGCTACTGCTGTAGCATTTCGTGTAGACACTAATTCCATAAGCCATCTATCTGAGAGGCAGTAATTAGGTTGATAAAGAAATTCTTCCCTCTACAGTGGGAGTTAGGTCAATTTAACTATGTCACTCCAGGGTGATGATTTTTCACACCTCTGAGTGACAGTTAAACCAACTTAATTTTCTAATGTAGATTAGGCCTCAGTCAAGGACAACCTCAGTCAAGAGCAGCAGTATTCAAGTGATTCAAAGAGATCTTCCAAATGGACCCTTAAAGAGAAGATAAACTGTAAAGTCCTAGTTAAATACAAGGGAGTTTCTTAATATCTTTTTAGAGAGACATCAAATGATGATTTAAACATTGCCAGGAATGGAAAATCCACCACTGCTGCAGACCTAAAAATATCTGTAAGTGGAGGGTGACTGGAAAAAACAGTAGGTTTATAGCACTTCACACCTTCCTGTGGACCTACTGAAACCTACAAAATGAGAGAACTACCAAATAACCTTAGGAGAATGATTGGTCCCACTCGGAAGCTTTAACAAGTGTGTTTGGGCTCACCTAATCCTTGAGCCTTAGGCTACATCTACAGTTGATGCTGAGGATCTGATTTGCAGCTCATGTAGATATACCCATAGTAGCTTTAATCTGGTTGGCTCAATAAAAAGAGCAGTGAGGATGTGGCAGCATAGTCTGCACAAGCCTGCCTGACCACCCCTGCACCACACTCCTGGGTACCTAATCGGTGGTGCAGCCCACAATGAAATCCATGCTGCTATGTTCTCACTTCTGCATTAAGCGAGCTAACTAGATGAAAGTGAGCATAGGTACATCAATACAAAGTGCAAATCACACCCCTGGCTTCGGTGGTGTAAATGTACCATCCAGAGTCTCTTGCATTTCCATGAATGACTGTGTGTCTGTTAGTCACCAGTGAGCCCATGTGGTATTTTAAAGATTTGGTGCAAGCATGTGTGTACACCCAACTGAAGTTTGAAAAATGTCAACCTAAAGGATCACTTTTCCAGACACTGGTATGAGAATGAAATGGCCAGGTCAGTATCACTGCCATTTATTCATCTGCAGCATCACTTCTATTAATCTTAGTTACAGTAGCCTTATCTCTCTGTTTCCTCTTTGCTTGCAGCTTCTCAACTGTTGTCACTTGCAATTTCTGTGCTTCCTGCATAAAGTTTTCCGAATGCCTCGGTATTCTTAAGAAGTAAATCAGCACAAAAATAACACATGGGTGTGAAATTCTAACTGGCCAAAAAAGATGAAGTGGAGGAGAAATGAGCGTAAGTGTTCTGGTCTAATTCTTTATCCCCACAAACCTGTGAAGAATCTGCTCTGTAAGTGCTCTATGAATGCCAAGGTGCATTCTAAGAAGAGCCCAGCGATGAAGGAATCGGTCCCACACACTGTGATACATGTACTGTGTCCTAGGAGCCCCATACTAGACAGGTAACTTAGAACTTGTCTAGATGAATGAATAGGGCATGGTAAGCTGGGGTATAAGCTGTTTTACACTAGCCTGCCACACTTTAGCTGTCCATGTGGTCATACACTAGAAGTTCCCTACTGAGCTTTCAAAACAGATGAGATCAAACCATATTACAGAACTTTTATTGCACGGCAGTACGGACCGCATGGACAGTTAGTGCCAACATATTGTGTGATTTACAGATTTACATCCCAGCTTGATGAACACTAACTGTTCATCTAGACAACCTGATGTTTCCCTGCTAAAACACTATGTGTGTGTCAAGGGGGAGGATGCCTGAATTTTGGCTCAGAACTAATTGCTTTTGAAGCCTTACTATACATCTGTTTGGGAGAAAAAAATATGCATCTGAATTTGGCTCTTACAACTTTTGTTTACGCTCCTATTTCCCCTTTATTTTTTATATCTACATTTTTTGTACAGATCTCCTGCTCTTTCAGGTAAATGTGGTTATTTCACAATAGTTTTCCCCTTCCTTATTTTAGGTTCACCTTCCTGGATGGCTAATGTGTATTTCAATCTCCCCTCTTTCCACTTGTGCAATTCCCTTTCATTTTCTGTTCTTTCATCGACCATCCTGGCAACAACGCTTAATATTTTCTGGAGGTGTACTTATAATGTTACCCTTTGTGCTCCAAATACTCTGTTTCCGAACCTCTTACATTCTTTTCCAACCATTTTATAACTAGAGTCTTAACCTATCATACTACTATAGATAAGAGCTAAATACTGTTGCTGAGGCTGAAAGGATTTCAGTAGAAACTATTCTCAGTCTTTAAAATGTATTTTGTTGTCCTTTCTCTGAAAAAAAAATTGCACAGAAAATGTCTTAAAAATAATGACTACACATAATAGCATAAACCCTTAAGGAAAATATACGATACACCTGTCCTGCTATTGATATTAACAAAGAGATATATTGGCAATCTTTTCTTTCTACCTCATGCATCTTTTTGTGTACTTCAAGATATTAAATCTCTCTGACGTTAAATTTATCTCAGAATAAACTCCCCAAAAGCCTCTGTTTAAATGTATTTCATATTTGTTGTTGAAATTCATACATTTTCCACATGCATTTTAAACAATTTCAAGGTTATTTCTAACAGATTCAATTATCATGAATAACAGGCTAAACGACAGAGGTTGGTTGTTTAGATTCTTTTAGACCCATGAAAATATAATATTGATCCAGTTCAAGGAAAAAAGCCATGCCTTTCAAAATGGCAGGTGAACTAGGGATCACTCAGGTAAATTAAGAGGAGTGGAGAGTGGAGTTATGAAGGGCTAAGTAATATAGTCAATTGCTAACATTTATACTGGTTTCATGAACAACAAGCACAAACTAAACATAGTTACTGTATAACCTTTGGCATTTAGAGGCCATATTCCCTTGTCCCTGCAGTATTATTACCACGCAACACCAATAGGGTGCTGGCCTTGGGCACAAAGAAAGAAAAAGGAAACTTGGATTAAGAACAGAACAAATGAGGGAAATTATTAAATTAACATTAAGCTTTCTCATTATTCTATTCCAGGGAGCACATAAATTGAATAGCTATCATTCCTCCCAGGGGTATGCATGCCTCCAGATGCATGCCTCATGGGAGAGAACAATAACCTTTGATTGTAAAAACATAATTTAGAAAATTGGCATTTTGAAAGAATTCATTTTGTACTTGGTCTTGTCTCATTTTGATAATACACAGTCTCAATACCAGAAGGAATGTGCTATCATGAGAATGAACCATCCTGCATTTCAAACATCCTCATCAACAAAGGGCCTGAATTCTTGAAGCTCTTGTCATGTTTGTACACTTCCGGAAGCAGTTAAGTGCTTTATAATCAGGAGACACAAAACAAGTTACTGCAGATGCATCAGCTATGTTCAGATGATAATGCCAAAGTAGCCTTAAAGTAATGTACAATACTGCATTGCTGACAAAAACAAAAGTATTGCTTATCATATGCTATATATGAATTAAGCATTAATGCCTCTACTGCCACACCATATCAAGGATGCTGCCATTTTTTCAGGTGTTTTTAAACACATGCATTCCAAAGCGGATATAATCAGGGACATTTTGTTTAATCAATAATGTACACAACCACTGGGTTCACAACAAGCTTTTTAATTTGGGAAAAGATGATGGATATTTTTGCAGTAAATTTCACTGTCTCCCAGAGCAACGACCTATAGTCAACATGTGACAGATCTACAGGTACATTATCCTCATTCTTCTTTCTTATATTGCCTTCAAAAGCTACACTGAGCCTAATACTGCCCTTTGTTACATCTGTGCAACATACTAGCTTCAAGGGGGCTCACTAGGTGTAAGGGGAGAATTTAGCATGCATGTTTTAGGGGTTTACTGAGAGTATGTTAAAAAACTAAAGCTTCCAATTGTGTCTTTGCACAGAGAATTACAACACACAGTGGCAAGTAACTGAATAGGAGATGTTTCTATTGTGGTTAATGAGTTTTCACTAGAAGGGTCAATACTGGAGGAGCTATGTATGTGAGATATGTTCATGCTGAACACAGAGCTCGATAGTGCCTGCCCCTAAAAATAGAACCTGGATGTCCCTTGTTGTCATTGTCAACCAAAATCTTGTGTTCCCTGTGACATGATGTGTTAATTTGGACCCCTTTCTCTGCCTGAGCAGAAGAGAGCACTACCCTAAGGCATCTCTTTTTGGTTGAAGTGGTACAGATAAAAAGGATGTTGCATCTGTTACAAGCACACATTTTAAACGATATCATCACCCCTTAGCAGGCTGTTATCATGTTGTTTTGGCAGCAGGAAGGAATCTGTGGTTTTTCTTGAATGTTGCTCTTCTTTATTTAAACTACTAGAAATAACCCAAAAATGACAGAATGCTCTGTCTATAAATAATCATTCCGGTGTAGAGTTATATTAGGAGGTAACTCAGATGGCATGATAACGCCTAACAGGCTAAACTTAGACCTGTAATGCCATAAGATGAAAATAACTAGGCTAAGAATAACTGACCCATTGGAGCCAGCCTGCTAAAGAGATCCACAATATAGGACATGTTAGATTTTCATCTATTTAACTATAAGCTGTCATCTTCTTATCCCAGAATGCATTTGAGTTGTTCTGGGTTTTTAAACTACAGAAACCATACTAGTTTATATTGAGTTACAATGTAATGCCATTTGAAATTTCACATGGAAAATACACACATACTCATAGGGGTTGCATACAACATAGTCATTCTGCCTTCTCACAGTTTTTACTTTGTTTGCAAACACTGCATAAGAGAAAGGGAGAAAATAGTTAGCGAGGAAATGGAAGTCTGATTAAAGCTATGACCATGCAAATTGCATACTGAATGGAACAAATACTCTCCTCACACTCGCTGCATGAAATCAATGGATTCATACATGGTAGGGGTCTCAAATGCTTCGCCCATAAATCACCCGCAGTAGGAGTGATTGCACAATCCAGCCTAGTAGTACCAGTGGGCCGTGTGTGTGTTGGAACCATTCCACATGCATTGCTCCCCCGCCACAACTCCGCCCCACCCTCTCTCCCTCATGGCACCCTGACCACTGAGGGACGCAGCCTAAGGAATCACCAGGAGGGCCTGGTGCCACATGGTAGCAATGTTTGCCCCCCCATACACCCCACCAGTACTCCTGGGCTGAACTAAACAATTGCTCTAGCTGGGGGTGGCCTGTGGGCCCGGGGTTTGAGACCCCTGATACATAGATATAAATTAGGACAGAATCTGGTTTATACCATCTGCATTTTATTGCAATACATACCAATCAATGAAGCAGAGCTGAAGATTTGAATATATGGGGCTCAAATAATATAAGGCAAAAAATAATTTAAAATTATCATGCACTATGCACAACAGAAAGTTGTTGTTGGTATCAGCATGTACCTGCAATTCAGCCAAGTAGCAGCTGTAGTAGTTTCTATGCCAAGCATTCAGATATCAGGAGACTAGCTTTAAAGTTTTTTTAAAAAAACATTGCATATTGGATTGTTTTTATCTGATATCTATTTTTGTGCCTTTAAGAGTTCGTATCTTCACACATTTCTCCATAAATGGGGAGAACTAGAACTTCAGTAAAAGCTGAGCTTCTCATGTAATCTTAGAAATCAATGAGCTAAAGTTTAAGAAAAACACCAAATATCACTAGACAGATGATGGAATGAGAACTGGACAATTCCATGCCCTCTTTTAGGAATGTTAAAACAGTGTCACTCAGAATGGGGCCAATAGCGCAGGTGCTCTTTGGTCCCCATGGCTGTTCACTCAGCTCACTGTAGTATCTATGTCCAACCCTGCAACTCTACAGCAAGCAGAACTTCCACTGAAGTCAATGAGAGCAAGAGGACCCATAGTACAGTATTTTGACTCTTCTTATTCCACTAATGGTGATGGCAGGCCTCAGAATTTCAATAGCTGTGACCCTGAACAGAACCTATTTTCTACCTTTGAATCTGTGAGAGAGAAATGGATTCCCTTAAGTAGCAACATGCTCACATTCTGCAGGGTTTAAAGAGTTTCTGGGTTTCATATGTACAGCAGCAAAATATTTTCTCTTTCTTGGAACGTGCTTAGTGCTCAGCTCTTCCGAGAGCTCTAAGGGAAGCCAAAAAACACAAGTTCAGGGAAACATCCAATGTCAAATCTCTCACAACAATGTTTTAATAGCCACAATGCCATTGCCTCAAGATAACAAGATCCCAACAGCCCCTTACCAATGAAAAATCCTATGTAGTATCTAATTGAAATGGGCAAATCACGTTTTCCATGAATATTAGAGTAAATCTTCAAAAGAATTGGATTCAGCCATCTTTATGATTGTTTTGCAGTTGCTTTGCAAGTACATTTGAAGCAACCAAGTTTTATAGCGAGAGAGGTGGATTTCAAAGTCATACCTGGTAGTATTTGCAGTTGACCATTGAAATTCACATGCTTATTCAACCACAGGACAGAAACAACAAATCTGATTTTCTCTACCATTCACATTTGTGCAACTCAACTTGATTCTTGATCAAACCTGGCTCTCAGTAGTCTAACTGCCACTACACTGGACAGGGAGCCACACCCAGTAGGTGTGTGGATTATATTCTAGATGACGAAACATGTCTGCAGTGTCAGAGACACAGTTGAAACCTCGGATGAGCCTTCATTTGTAATGCCGACAAGTGGAACTGAACCTCGAATCTCTGGAGCTTAGTGCATGAGCCTCTACGCTGGAGCACATAAGATACAGCCAGGAGGCTAGATCCAGCTTGCCAAGCCTTTCAATTCAGCCCACAGCCCACCCCACTGGACCCACAGGCAGGGAGCAGCCCTCAAAGTGGCTGGCTGTTCCATATGCCTCTTTGCACCAGAGGATCGGGGGAAACTTCATGCACTGTGAACCCTCTCCTTCACCCAAACTCCCTTTCAGACCCCCACACTTTCTCCAGCATCCCAATCCCCTACCCCAAGCTCCCTTCTGCACCCGTCCTCTGTCACAGACCCCACTCTCCTTCCACAGAAAAGTGCATCCCTTGACCACTTACCAACATTTTGGAGTGGTGCTCCCATTAGAAATTATTGCCCACCATGGCTCTACAGCTTAAGCGAACAGCCAACTGGCTCTCAGCTCAGGCTGAAGAACACTCATTCTTTTGCTCTGGAAGTGGTTATAAGTGCCACTAAATAGGACAGTGAACCACACCCAGTAGGTGTGTGGGTTACATAAGCACAACACAACAGTAGAGGCTGGGAAGAGAATAATTCTTTATTCAAATAAAAATGCAGGTAGAATGTATGGAGGCTGAATGCAGGAATCCATGTTGGAATATGGCCAGGAAAGCAGAATGAACCTCCTTCCCTTCTTTAAAAAATGGTAAAAAATATTTAATGACCAAAAGGATTCATGACCTTGAGCTTACTTCTGAAAGCCACGTATTGTCAGTCCCCACAGCATGGTAAACCTACATCTTCTCTGTACACAAAAGCCAAGTTCATCACTGGTTAAACTCAATTTAATCCAATTATTATTGTTCAGTGGAAATTATTTGCCTTGCTCTAAAAAAGCTTATTAGTTTTTCACATCAATTATTATTGTTCTGGCCACAAAATTTCCCTTGCACTTTTGTCGGGAAAACTGAAAAGAGAGAGAGAGAGAGAAAGAGAGAGAGAAAGAGAAAGAGAAAGAGAAAGAGAGAGAGAAAGAGAGAGAGAGAGAGAGAAAGAAAGAAAGAAAGAAAGAAAGAAAGAAAGAAAGAAAGAAAGAAAGAAAGAAAGAAAGAAAGAAAGAAAGAAAGAAAGAAAGAAAGAAAGAAAGAAAAACCATGCATTAACATAAAACAGTACAGTCTTTTTCAAGATTGCGGACATTCTTATTTTCTAACATAGGGTGTAGGTGTCTGTAATTACATAGCTTCTCGACTTGATGCATATCTGGATTGTCCCATTCATGATTAGACTTTTGATTGGTACCTATCCAGATCATCCCATTCATAATATGATTTGCAAACTGAGATGAAGGCAGGCAAGCAAAGCAGTAATTAAGGGAATACCAGAAGTGCTGTTTCACATGACAGGAGTATTTCATATGCCTGATATTCTTAGAAATTCCTCAGACAGTTTGGTTAGCAAATACATATCAGATGCCCATTGGGAACTGTCTGCTTTGGGGTTGACTCCATCTATCTTAAAATTAGAGCTAAGGAATGTGTGCAGAGTAAATCTGGAGATCTGTAAGTCTAAAAATCCATTAAGTGAGTGCTACATTTGTGTTAATTCCTAGATTTCTGAAGGATTAAGGATGCACAGTGTAAATATTTAGAGGTCTATTCTCTTATGATAAATATATATAGCTCATTAACAGGAATGGAAGTTACACATGTCTAAATGAGAAAACAGACCACGAGGCTATTAATGAACATACAAAAATCATTTAGCCACCCTAACACAGTCATATAGCACCCTCGTCGCCTGAGAGGCAACTACTCTTCCCTATAAGCAGTTGTGGAAGTTCTGCTGACACCATTGTGTTTCACTGGTTCTTTTCCAGTTCAAAAATATTCATTGTCTTTTATTAGATTGTATCTATTGTTGTGACATTTTCTATAATTCAGTAACGCATCCACCAATTTATGGAAAGTGCCATGTTCCAAATTTTAGGGCTGATCCTGCAAATTCCTGAAGTCAAAGAAGTGGAGGTCACATAACTGCAACACTGGGGCCCTTAATCTCATATGAAGTGGATTAAACTGTAGACTACATAAAATATCAACTAGTTGTATTTTATGTGTGTATTTTAAAGGTCAGTATAAATATTGAAGAATATTTTTGTCTTCACCTGGGAAATAGTCTTTTGTCTCTCAAGGAATAAAGAAAGTTATTATTGTATCTATTGCTTCAGATGTTTTACATGTTATATGGATCTAACAATACCAGATAAAAATAAAATGTTACCTGACATTTTTTACTCCAAGAAAGGAAAAGAGCTGTAATCTCCAAGACAAGTGCAAGCTTTTTGGGGGGTTCCCAATCAGATAACTGCTGCTGTTGTACTGATGAGTAATTCAAGGCAGCATGATGGATTATGCACTCACTTTTCACCTCAATAAGACTGGGTTCAAATTTGGATTTTTTTTTTCAAATTAAAAAGAAAAGAGTGAGTCCCTAATCTGATCTCAGGGTCATGTTGGTGTCTATTACAAAACCACCAGTCAACTATTAATCCACAAACAGTAAGCCAGTGACTATAACGATCGGTCTATGCTTAGGTGGCTTGACAGAGCTGTGAAAAAGCTTGACAGAATCTTCAGTGTCTAGCCAAGCTCTAAGCCAATGTTCAGCCTTTTACACTTGCAAACAAATTTACCCCCAGATTTTTTTTAAACAAGAAATCTGGCACCAGTGGTATAAAACCTATTCCCAAAATATAATGATACAGCCTTATGAATTCTTGAAAAAGAGACCAAAAACTGAATCACAGAAGGAGAAGAAAAGTTTCATAACAGAGTAGTACCAGTCTAAAGTTCTCTCTTCCAGTACATTATCATGGCCTGAGATTGCATTTAAACAATTTTTCAGTCTTTCATCACCAAGGGCGCCATTTTGGGAGGGTAGGTGGGCAGCAGCTGTGCGCTCTGGGGTGTGGCTGGCTTTTCATCCCCTGGACTATCAGGGAGTGAGGGGAAAGTTCTTGCATTCTGTGCATGCCTCTCACACCTGCCTGGTGAAGGGAGCTCACCGGCCAGGTGTGAGAGGCATACACAGAATGCAAGAACTTTCCACTCACTCCCTTAGCATTCAAGTAACAGGATGAAAAGCAAGCCGCGTCCCAGAGTGCTCAGCTACTACCCCCCTTACCCTCCCGAAATGCTGCCCTTGTTCATCACATCCCTAAATCTATAATTATTTCTAGGTTGCCTGAGTTTTCTGCTGTACTGTTCAGACAGGACATGTGTAAGCTTTGTCTGAAAAGGCAGGCATTCCCAGTTGACAAACTCTCACAATGCAGCCATTTATTTTAATATCTGAAATCATTATTCTACTCTTCAGTTCCACCCCAGTATGAAACAAATACAACTCTAAGCTTATCGCTAGCCACAGAACAGGAAAGGGAGCAGATATCAAATATATATTCTAATCATAGAAGGTTCAACAGGTGGACCAAGGGTATGACCATTAGAACAGGCATGTTGTGAACTAGCAAAAGGGTTCTTTCAGACATACTCATACTTCGGAAAGTGGGAAGCACTGCCAAGTTCTGTGACCATTTCAGGGGTTAGACTGAAGTCGATGTGAGCAATTCACAGCATATTTCACAGGCAGGCCTGATGCAAAGCCAACTTTACAAACTAATAAAGAAGAACCAGAAACAAGCGCAGATAACATTGTGTCCCAAAACATAATGAAGTGAAGTAATGTAAAACTAAAGTCAAACCTCACAGTGTTAACTAGAGAGAGGCCAACTTTGACTTGTGCTCTGGGTTCTTTTACTAAGTCATCTGGTTAAACTCCTGCTACTTAATTTAGTGCATCAATTGTGAAGTCTAAAACACAGATATCATAGAAACTAGAAAATAGTAGGTCTTCAAAATTGGGAGATAATTTCTATTATTCTGTAATTGGTGCTTTAAAACACCTGCTTTAAAAACACATCCAACTTACATTTTCAGTGAGTCATCACATCTGTCTGGCAGAGCCAAGGTCCCCAAATACATTTAAAGGTACAAACAGGTTTAAAGTAAAGTAATATATTTAAAGTAACATGAGCTCTATGTAAAAAAAGACACAGATTTACTTCAGACTATTCAAAAATGAAAATACTCCGAAAACAAAAAAAGACTTCTACAGAAACTTCTTTGTCTGTAAACTTGAGAAAAAGAAACTTATGAATAGACCTATTCCTGCTTACAAAATTATACATGAAAGAAATGACTAAATTGGTTGTATGATTTGCAGCCTGCTGTTAAAGTCTTGTTTGATGGACTCTCATTCTGACTGAGCCTGCGATAATCACAAGCCCCCATTTTGCCATCACAGAACGAGAGGGGAAAAAAACCACACTGCATTTTACTTGCTAGTTTTCTTACTGCTTGGAAGCAACAAGCTTAAAAGAAAACCACAGCAGCAGCAAATGTCCAAATAAAAATGTTGTAGTAGATATAATAATTTAACAAGAAGCTGAATAAAATAACTTGAAATAGAACCAATTTTTTAAAGCACAAGTGCTTTACTGTGACAGTTTGTATTATCTGAGAAAAACACCCTCCAGACAGAGAAATCCTAGTTACTGAACTGCCTCTTACCTGAGCTGATCATACTGTGCATTCTTTGCTGAGCAAAGAGCTGTTCCCGTCCAGAAACTCCATCTGAGGAAAAACACGATTCGCTCTCGTAAATTGTCTGCAGCATATTCCAATCAGTCTGTACTTCAGCTACACGAAAGATTCATCACTGTGCCATACAGGGCAGCAGGAACGACCCTCTCTACTCCTACCTCTTTCACAGAGGGTGGCAGAAATAATGAACTTTGGTAATTAACAACATTTAAGCACCTGAATAAATATTTATTTTAAAAACAAAACAAAATGACAATCCATTTTTACTCTGCCCCAGGCTGCTGCAAAAAATAGGAAGGACTCAGTGGACTATGCACCTCTGAGTTGGAACAGTGGTGTTCTGGAAGCCAAGAGCAGGTGGATGAAGAAATGTATTTGTGGTTCAGGCTTTCTTGTGGGGCGATGGGGGGAGGGGAAAATAAAGCCACTTAAAAAAATATAAATCCAAATAAGCACCGTTTCCAGGGACTTCAGCCCCTAAGGCTTAGTTTCAATTACCCTCAGCCTTGACAAGTGTTTCTGTCCCTGTGCCCTCCTTTCTCTCGCTGCTCTCTATCTCCCTCGCTCTGTCTCTCTCTGTGCAAAGTTGGCTGAAGCGACTGATAATTCATTTGCATATGAATCAACAACAGTGTGGCCCATAGGCATCAGAAATAGAACAATGGCTAGCCTGAGCCAAAAATAGGTCAAGCATGGCCGAGTGATTGGAGCCTGCATTAATGCACTTAAAAATACCACAGCAAACACAGCTGTCCAGTCCTCTGTCTTTCAAACTGCAATTCTCTTGCCAATCCTCAAAAGTAATTAACCCTTTCCCACTCTCAAACCTATTTGTGCACAAATTAGGTCTGTGAGCAGCTTTTCAAGCAAAGAAATACAAAGACGGATATAAATTAAAATTCTAGATTTATATTTGACTTCTTTCTTTCTCCTCCTATCCTCCCCATGGGTATTTTGTGAAAAGAGAACAAAATGAGAAAGGCTCTCCATTGGTTCTAAAATAATACTGGAAGCTTTTGCTCATAATGTGGTTTCTGCCTCACCCACGCACAGCAATCCTGGCATTCTATTTTTGTTGCCTGTTTCTCTGGCTACGCTGCAGTTGGCTGTAGAATCTTGCTGCTGTCTTTTAGTTTCAGGACATACAGTAGGCTCAAAAGTAGTGGCTTCTGAAACCAACCAGACTGAGGGGGGGCATATTAATGAGGGATCCATTTTTCCACTGACATTATAAGCAATGTGTTAATTTTAAGATGATTCATATAGTACTAATGTCACTTTTCAACTGCAGCACTGCATATTAGAGATGCACTGTTCTATTGGTTTATTAGAATTTGGGCAAGCCCTGCATTAGCCTGCCTCTCTCACAGCTTCAGCACTAGACAATTTTACTGTAGTTCACGGAGTTTAAAAGGCAACATGGACTCAAAATAGCAGCTTTCAGACTTTCATAGCAATGCTAAAACTATGTGTGTCTTGAAAGCTGCCGAGTGACACAATCCCAAATCTAGCTCTTGCCAGCTCTCTTCTCCCCATACTCCCAAGAACTGTTTATGTGTATTTCAAATAGCAGGTATATCTGCAGATTGCATTTGCCAATTAAGTACAAAAGTCATTATATTTGTACACACAGAAATTGATACATAAATCAATGTTACGGATGCTGCACTTTTTTTTTCTGTTGGTTCTGTATTGCTATATAGAGTTTGCTATGTATGCAACTAGAGCAAATAACCAGACCATGTCAGCTTTCAATCACCATATGAACAGTATAAACTAAGCACAAACCTCTCAAAGATATAAGTGTATTAGAGAATTCCAGTTCTGAGAAGGGGAACGCAACCACAGCAGGTTAGTAATTACCCTAGAAAGTCAAATAAAGCAGCACATGCACATGTTCAATTGTCCTTATGAGACTAAATTAATCTCTAAAACATTTCAACCATATCTTTTTTCTCTTTTAGAGTATATCTGCACTACATGCTTATTTTTTTAAAGCTATTTTGGAACAAAAACTCCAAAAGAACTTATTTTGAAATAGCGCATCTACACTGCAAATGCCATCGAAATAGCACAGAGCTATTTTGAAATAGATTGGAGCCTGAATCACCTTTAAGGCCCCTGAAAGCACTTCAGGCAGGGCATCAGGATAGCAGTCATTTCCTATAGCTGCTGCCTGAGGCTGAGGCTCCTGCTTAAAGGGACCCGCATATACAGCCGTGTCTCAAGCACTTCACCTTTGCCTACTTCCTTGAGAGACAGCAAAACTTTTCTCACTGTCTGTTCTGGTTGCCCCTTGCAGACACCACAGCACTCCCAGCCATGAAGCCGGACTTGCTGAAAAGCAGTCGCCAGCCCTTAGACCTGCTGCCACACCTCCTGGTGCAGTTACTGCAGGCTGCTCACATGGCTCTGCAGGAACAGGATCTGCCGCTCCTTGAGGGGCATCTCTTCACCTCTCTCCATGTGCTGCTCATACGGCACAGCTCCTGCTGCCCTCCACTACACACCGTGCACTGCTGCTTCTGGCAACAAGACACAAGTTCCGACTGGCACAATGTGGTGGGATGACCAGCAATGGCTCCAGAATTCCCACATGTTGAAGGACATCTTCCTGGAGCTGTATGAGTGGCTCCCCCTTGCCCTCCGGCGATGGAACACCCACATGCAACCTCCCATGCCCTTCCAGAAGCAGGTCACCATCACCCTTTGGAAGTCTCCACAGATGGACTGTTGGGGCCCTGCTCATGAAGGCATGGCGCTCTCGGGCTACTGCCCCAGGAGAGTGGTGAACTGATGGAATGGGATTCCCTAGGAAGCTCTCTCCCTGGAAGGTTTGTCAGTCCCGCATTCACAAAGCCCTGCCAAGGATGGCATAATTTGGGTTTGGTCCTGGTATGCGGGAAGGAGGGGTTGGGCTCAGGGCATTTCTGAGGCCTCTGGCAGCCCTGTATTTCTCTGTTTGTCTCCTTCTATGGGTGGTGAGGGCCATCAACACCATGCTGCTGTGCAGGGTCATCATCCTGGGCAAAGTTGACCCCATTGTCGCTGGCTTAGGGAAGGCACATGAAGCCCACATCTTCCACAGCTCCAGCATCTACCAGAAGATGCACACTGGCACCGTTTTTTCCCGACGGCATCATCAGGGTCGGGGTCATGGACATACCCATGTGCATCATGGGGGACATAGCCTACCCTCTGCTCCCTTGGCTTATGAAGCCCTACACTGGACACCTTGACCAAAACAAATAGCGTTTCAACAGCAGGCTCAGCAGGGCCCGCGCTGTTGTGGAGGGCGCCTTCAGCCATCTCAAAGGGAGGTTCTGCTGTCTCCTCACCTGGCTGGACCTCGGTGAGCAGAACGTCCCCCAAGTGATGGCGGCATGCTGTGTCCTCCACAGTACTTGTGAAAATAAGGGGAGACATTTCTGCCAGGGTGGAGGCCAGAGGCCAAGCAGCTTGCCAGGGGCTTTGAGCAGCCTCGCACTGCTATCATCTGGCAAGCCGATCAGGAGACTGTGCTCATCTGAGAGGCCCTAAAGGAGAGTTTCAGGCAAGGATGCCCGTGAGACTCTCCCCCAGGCCTCTCCCCCAGGCCTCTCCATGAGGGTCCTCTGCAGTGGCCCAGTGTGCTTTCTCTCCCCCTCTCCTCCCAATAAAATAAACAAGACTTTTTTGTTTTGGAACAATAAACGCTGTAATTTTTAATTGGGGTAAATATAACTGTGGAGGGACTGTGGAAAGAACCTGGAAGAGGGAGGAGGGATCTGCAAGGGTGAGGAGAGACTCAGGGATGGGGCTGGGAGTGGTGCTTGCCTTGGGTGGTATCCGTGGGAGGATAAGGGAAGAAGCCAGAAGGGCGGGGGCAGGAGCAGGGACAGGAGCAGGTGTGGGGGGACTTAGGAAGTAGCGGGTGTGGAGTGGAGGCTGCTGGACCACTCAGTCGCGGCATCTAGGTAGTTGGCAGCAGCACTGTATGCTGCACACACTCGTGTTCCGTGGGGATAGCTCCTGTCAGGTGGTACAGCGCAGCTGCAGGTCAGCATGGTGCTTCTCCGGATCTGCATCCAACCTTTGGTCCTGCTGCTCCAGAGACTGCTGTTGGGGACGGAGGCAGGCTATGTGTTCCTGCATGAGGTCCTTGCGTGGTTGGCGGTGCCTGCGGATCTCACAGGGTTTGGGTCTAGCTGTGAAAAACAAAGAAAAGGTCAATCATCCCAGGAGACACTGCATGAAGCCTACACCTCATCTCTGAGCCAACACCAAAAGGTCTTGGGTCTGACAAAGGTGATGTGCTTTGGAGCAAAGCCATCTGAGGCCTGGACAGTGGGCACTTTCCTTCATGGACACAGACATCCCAGGGGGGAACCTTGCTACCCCCATGCTCCGCGGACCAGCAGGCATGGGAAGGTGCATAACAAGCCAGGAGCCCGTGGGTGAGAGGGTGGCAACAGGGTGGCTTTGCTTACCTTTTGACTGTGCACAAGCCGGGTCCAGCAGTGATGGTGTCCCACAGGGAAAGGACTTGTATCCCTGCCCTCTGGAGGAGAGGGGGGAAGGGTGTTGGGAGAGGTATGTGTGAGTAGCAAACGCCGCTTGCCAGGAAGGGTGCTACTAAGGTCCCCTCCACTTCCTGCCCCTCCCAGCAGGCTCTCCTGACAGGGGTTCAGTATCCTCCACCTCGCCACGCTTGCCCGGGAGTGGATGCTACTGTGAGAGTGCAGGCGGGACTCTACACAACGTGCGGCACAGCAGTGTGTGTGAGTGAGTTCATGATCCGAGCCTCCTTAGTGGTGGCTTGTGGTGGAAAGGTGTCCCATTGTGGGGTTGGGAGTAAGGCAAGACTGTGCAGGAATCCTGTGAGCAGAAGCGCAAGTTTCTAGTGTAGCATTGTAGCTGTATGCTCTGGACTGAAACGCCACGTGCACAGACTGCTGTGTGATCCCAGGCCGAGAAGGCCACGTGAGAAGCATGCAGCCCCTCGCCACCTGCTGCCTCCCCCCGTATGTGTCTAGGGACAATAATGGAGCTCACCTGATGGGCGTTCCCCGGTTTAATCCAACCCCTAGGAGTGGGAGATGGTTCCAGGAACAGAATGAACTTCTGGTTGGTGGGCCTTGTGTTGGTGCTGGCCACCTCCTCCTGCTCTTGCACCTTATCTTCCTCTTTGTCCAAAGCCACACCCTCCAGGAGGCTGATGATGGGCATCTCCAGCCCAGAGTCCACAACAAGAGAGGTGACACAGGACTCCTCGTTTTTTGTGTAAATACAAAGTAACACGGCTACTCTACTGGAGGTATAAACTTACTAAGCTGAAGTATGGATTCACTTCTGCTCTTCAGCCAAGTGTAGAGATCTGAATTGTTTCTTACTGAACTGACAGGATAGACCTAGTTTCTTTCAGAACAGACAATTCTATGTATCCGCATTTGTCATGTTGATTCTGTCTAAGGACCATTATAGTTGTAACCAAGTATTTACACTAGCATTGTTCTACATATTTAAATTGCAGTGCCCTATGGGAACCATCATGTAGTTCCCCGCAGAGCTCCCAGAAGTGGATTCTGGGAGATTTATGTAGGCCAAGGTGCACTGAGGGTCAGCAGTAGGAGACCTACTGGAACGTCTGCATGCTGCATCCAAAGTCTAGCTACCACTCTGGTCAAACTTGCTGTAGGGTCTACACTAGGTTTTATTGTGGATTCTATATCACAAGAATATATATTATAAGAATCTGCCTGAGGATCACCATCAACCATACTGAAATACTGATTTTTCATTCCACCCTGGTACCCCCATAATCATTAAGAGTTTGCATGATTTGGGGCATACAAAATCCAGGCAGAGTAATTCTAATTAAGTGAAAAACATGTATTTAACATTTACAATATAAATCAAGAATAATAATATTTAAATAATAGGGTACATGAGAATGGGAATCGGAGAATAGCCTGGACCTCAATTATAATTTTATACAGTGACTCTCATTTTTAATGTAAAAATGATTCAACACAAATATGTCTAAATCTGTCAACAAAAGAATAACTGTAACGAAATACTTCATTATGGAATCATAAATGTTTACTTGTGTTCTCTCTCATTTAAATTACAGTTGAGCGTTTAAATATGCGTACTACTTGTCGTCGCTATTTTCATCTGCAAATACTAACACTGATTTTTTCAGATCATTGCAATGCTCCACACCTCCTTGGCTGCATTCGATATGGTTGACACTGTTCCATCCACATCTCGTAGACATACAGGGCTCATCACTCTCACAGTATTTGCAAACGGCGACTTGAAACTGTCACTGTACATCCATCAGTTCTCCACTGGTGCAATCACTATTGCCTCTGGATCTAAAACACATTTCTACACACACGCTTGAAGATGTGCTCGTTTTACATTTTACTTGCAATGCTTCAGCTCTTAGCGAACTGAGATTTGATGTTGGTATTTGCCATTTTTCGCTTCCCATCATTTCTGCCATGCTTCTGATCTGGTGGCACAATTTGATTGTTCATAGCACGCAGCCATGAATTTCAATGATATCAGGCACTGCTGCACTGCAGACGGAGGGAAAATCCAGCAGAGGGAGGGAACATTTGCCAAGGTCAAAATAGGAAATGACAGTATCACCTGAGAATGCATGGGCAGTGAACAGTCATTGTACAATATTTTCATGTTGCTTTAAAGGAGCATGGATATCTATTACAGTTTTCTTTACTACAGGGGTGGGCAAATACCATCTGCGGACCAGATCCGTTTCACCAGGATTAGCTCCTGGCAGGTCCGCACAGCTATATTTACGTGCACACCTGCAGGTACGGGTGATCACAGCCCTATTGGCCATGGAGCACCATTGCTGGCCAATGGAAGCTGCGAGAAGTGGTGTTCCAGTCCACACCACTTCCCACTGCTCCCATTGGCCTGGGAGCTGTGATTGCTGGTACCTGTGACCATGAAGATAAATATAGCAGTAGTGGCCAGCCAAGGGCTATCCTTGGTGAACTGCCACTGTGTCATTGCCTACCCCTGCTTTAGTAGTTGGGGTTCCAAAATCACTTAAGATGATAGACTCTGTTCAAGATAACGGTGCAAATAGTGTCAAGACAAATAGTGTCATCAAGATCAAGACAAATAGTGTCATCTGACAATAAAGATTATTTCTAAGAGATTATGTTTTGCAATCATCACTGTTGTGCAAGGATGTTCTTTGCTTCCTCATGAGAGGTAGCCATGTCATTTTTATTGATCACAATATATCTCTGGTTTATTTCAGCTGGGGTGTTATTGCTGCCTAGTTTGTGCTTCACTGCATGTAGCCAGTTAGGCCTCCCGTAGGTGTTCCTCCACCTCGGGGTCAGTGGGCAGCCACTCTGTCCCACTACAGCGGGGACTAGACAAATCCCCAAGTCAGCAGTCCAAGCCCGGATCTCAGGTGAGCAACAACAAAGAAAGGCCAGTCAGTAGTCCAGTACCCCAGCCTGAGCTCCGGGTGGGCAAGAGGCAAACAGATCAGAGCCTGGCCTTGCTTCAGGGCAGGCAATAGGCAAACTACCACTGATAGTCCAGAATCCCCGGCCGGGGCTTGGGACAGGCACTAAGCAATACAGTCAGTTGGGAAGCCCTGGCCCTAGGTCAGGGCAGGCCAACAAATGCTACAGTTAGCTCAGGATCCCCAGCCCTGGTGCGGGGCGGGGCAGCCAGCAAACACAGTTCAGGCTCCAGGCCCTGCTTCAGAGCAGGGCAGCAAACAATACACAGCTATAAACAGTAGTTCATGAGCCCAAGCCTTGTTTCAGGCAGGGCAGCAAACAAACAGTAAGGGGGCAAGCCCTAGGTCAGGGCGGGGCTGCAAATAACAGTTATCACAATTCAGCATACCTTGGCCCTGGTTCAGAGTGAGCCAGCAAACAAACAATACAGTTTAGTAGTTTAGAAGCCCTGGCCTTGGTTCAGGTAGGGCAGCCAGCAACACAGTCAGGGTATGTCTACACTACAATGTTAGTTCGAACTAACGGACGTTAGTTCGAACTAACATTCATAGCCGCTACACTAGCACTCCGCTAGTTCGAATTTGAATCGAACTAGCGGAGCGCTTAGTTCGAACTAGGAAAACCTCATTTTATGAGGATTAAGCCTAGTTCGAACTTACTAGTTCGAATTAAGGGGTGTGTAGCCCCTTAATTCGAACTAGTGGGAGGCTAGCCCTCCCCAGGTTTCCCTGGTGGCCACTCTGGCCAACACCAGGGAAACTCGTCTGCCCCCCTCCTGGTCCCGGACCCCTTAAAGGGCCACGGGCTGCTATGGTGCCTGTGCCAGGTGCAAGCCTGCCAGCACCCAGCCAGCAGACCCTGAACCTGGCACGGCACAGAGCCACCCACCCGATGTCCCCCAGCCCACCCCCTCTTCCCGGGACCAGGCTGGCGGCTCCCGGGAGCTTGCCCTGGACCGCAAGAGGCGGGCACCTTCCTGGGCTAGTGCAGACATCGTGGACCTCGTCCACGATCTCCGCACTAGGCACAGGAAAGTGGCCACAGGAGCAGGTGTGCATGAAAATCAAGGGGGTCCAGTGAGACCCCCGACCCTGAGCTTACAATGGCCGTCCTGGGTCAGACCAAAGGTCCATCTAGCCCAGTAGCCTGTCTGCCGACAGCGGCCAAGCCTAGGGAGCCTGGAGGGGATGGACCGAAGACAGTGACCAAGCCATTTGTCTCATGCCATCCCTCTCCAGCCTTCCACAAACTTTGGGCAGGGACACCACTCCTACCCCCTGGGTAAGACTACTCTATGGACCCAACCTCCATGACTTGATCTCACTTCCCTTTAAACTCTG
Source organism: Pelodiscus sinensis (assembly GCF_052426305.1). Classification (NCBI taxonomy): domain Eukaryota; kingdom Metazoa; phylum Chordata; order Testudines; family Trionychidae; genus Pelodiscus; species Pelodiscus sinensis. The sequence continues at coordinate 204,749,022 of NC_143053.1, forward strand.
TTCTAGTTGTAGCCTTGACAGCCTCCTGCAGCAAGGAGTTCCACAGGTTAACTATTTGCTTTGTCAAGAACAACTGTCTCTTACTAGTTTGAAGCCTGCTACCCATTCCTTTCCTTTGCTGTCCTCTAGTCCTTCTTTATGGGAACTCAGGAAGAACTTTTCTGAATGCACCCTCTCCACCCAACCCCTGCTTTTAGAGACCTCTATCCTGTCCCCGCTCCATCTCCTCTTTTCTAAGCTCAACAGTCCCAGTCTCTGTAGCCTCTCTTCATCTGGGACCTGTTCCCAACCCCTGATCATGTTAGTTGCCCTCCCCTCTCCCAGCCTTTCTCTTCCCCTCTCCCACCTCCTTTTCCCAGTCTCCCCCAGTTTTGTTCAATAAAGACAGAGTCAATGTTGGAAGAAACGTTATCTTTATTTTATACATCAATAAGAAGAGGGGCTAGGGAAGGGTAAGTGGAAGGAGGTGAGGGAGGAATGGGGTACGAGCCCCCGATGGGGAGGACTGGGCTGGCTCTGAGGGCTTCTGGGGGTGGAAGCTCTCCTGCAGCCCCCCGATTGCCCCCTGTCCCCAGATGGCAGCCTGCGGCAAGTGCAGCCGGGCTGATGGCCGAGTGCTGTGATGTGCCCAGTGTGGGTACTCCGGGCAATCCAAGCCAGGACTGCTTTGAAAGCGGGGCACCCCTTAGAACTGTCTGTCCGGGGTGGGGGTCGGGTCCCTTTAAGCGCAGCCCTCGGCTAGCCTGAGACAGCAGCTCCACGCTCTAAGTCCTCCTCTGATGCCCTGCCGGCACTGCTTCCGGCCATCCTTAAGCCCTGTTCACGGTCCACTCAATGTGGACTTGCTAGTTCGAATTAGCAAAACGCTAATTCAAACTAGTTTTTAGTTCTAGACGCGTTAGTTCGAATTAGCTTAGTTCGAATTAACTAATTCGAACTAAGTTAGTTTGAATTAACGTTGTAGTGTAGACGTACCCTCAGTCTATAAGTTCAGGCATCCAGGCTTTGTTTCAGGCAGGGGCAGCAAACACACAGTAAGATGCCTGATGCTAGATTAGGGCGGGGCAGCAACTAACATAGGTACAACAGTTTAGCCATTGGTTAGCAGGTGGGTTGTCTCCTACGTCAGGAGGAGTTCAGGCAGAGAGGGGGAAACTTCCACCCAGTAGGTGGGTGGTCGGGGGGGGGGGATGCAGGCCTGCCTACTCCACTGCATCCCAGCCCGGGCTCCTAATAGTAGCAGCGCGGTCTGCTGCTGGGTCACCGGGGGCTTCAGCCTGAAACACGCTGACCTGAGGCATATAACAGTCCTCACTATTCCCTGGGCTGCTTCCCTTCTCCCCTTCAGCGTGTCCCTGGGTGTCAGGCCAGTCTCTTGATTTCAGGATTGTTAGGTCCAGCTAGGATGCAGGGGGTCCAGGCCAGTCCTCGACTGCTTGCAGGTCCAGCAGTCCTAGCTGGTCCCCCGGTGCAGGCAGTCAGGCCGGTTCTCGGGATCAGGCAATGCTGTAGGTCTTGGTCAAACCTCCGCCTCCCAGGCAGGGAGCGCAGGGCAGACCTCTGGTCCTTCCGGAGGCTGGGGACAGACTGAGTACTCAGGCTGGGCTTTTATAGCTTTGGCCCCACCTCCTGGCTTCCTGTCAGAGGACTGGGCAGGGTTAGGCTTGGCCCAAAAAGGCTCCCAGAGGGGTTCCTCTGCCTCTGGGTCAGTGGGCAGCCACTCCGCCCCACTACATTGCACAACACTGCACAACTTTACTGCACAATACAATGGTGACATTTCTTGTCTTGAATGAGTTATGTATGAATGATTCCAATCAACTGTATCTTATTTTCAGTTACTAAGAAAAACTTTTGGTGGAGGAAACTGTGTAATTGTACTCAACTAGTGCACTCTTCTTGCTTCTGTAGTTCTCCTAAACCTTTTGCTGAAGTCTTTGTACCTGTCAAAGACCACTTACACTTCACCTACCTGTTGGCTTGTGTTCAACGTAAACTCTGAAACTGGTCATAAGTTCTTGATTACACTACCTGCTATCTAGGGGTATGTCTACACTACAGCGCTAATTCAAACTAACTTAGTTCGAATTAATTAATTCAAACTAAGCTAATTCGAACTAACGGATCCAGACTAAAAAACTAGTTCGAATTAGCGTTTTGCTAATTCGAACTAGCATGTCCACATTAAGTGGACCCTGAACCGGGGTTAAGGATGGCTGGAAGCAGTGCCGGCAGGGCATCAGATGAGGACTTAGAGCGTGGAGCTGCTGCCTCAGGCTAGCCGAGGGCTGTGCTTAAAGGGACCCGACCCCCACCCCAGACAGATAGTTCTCAGGGGTGCCCCGCTTGCAAAGCAGTCCTGGCTTGGAGTGCCCGGAGTGCCCACATTGGGCACATCACAGCACTCGGCCATCAGACCGGCTGCACTTGCTGCAGGCTGCCATCTGGGGAGAGGGGGCAATTGGGGGGCTGCAGGAGAGCTTCCACCCCCAGAAGCCCACAGAGTCCTCCCCATCGGGGGCTCATATCCCATTCCTCCCTCACCTCCTTCCACTTACCCTTCCCTAGCCCCCCTTCCTGATGTACAAAATAAAGAAAACGTGTGGTCAAAAATAGAATCCCTCTTTATTGAACAAAACTCGGGGAGACTGGGAAAAGGAGGTGGGAGAGGGGAAGAGAGAGAGTGGGATAGGGGAGGGCAACTAAAATGATAAGAGGTTTGGAACAGGTCCCATATGAAGAGAGGCTAAAGAGACTGGGACTTTTCAGGTTAGAAAAGAGGAGACTGAGGGGGGATAGGATAGAGGTCTATAAAAGCATGAGTGGGGTGGAGAGGGTGCATACAGAAAAGTTCTTCATTAGTTCCCATAAAGAAGGACTAGAGGACACCAAAGAAAAGGAATGGGTAGCAGGCTTCAAACTAGTAACAGAAAGTTGTTCTTCACAAAGCTAAGAGTCAACCTGTGGAACTCCTTGCTGCAGGAGGCTGTCAAGGCTACAACTAGAACAGAGTTTAAAGAGAAGTGAGATAAAGTCATGGAGGTTGGGTCCATGGAGTGGTATTAGCCAGGGGGTAGGAGTGGTGTCCCTGCCCAAAGTTTGTGGAAGGCTGGAGAGGGATGGCACGAGACAAATGGCTTGGTCACTGTCTTCGGTCCATCCCCTCCAGGCTCCCTAGGTTTGGCCGCTGTCGGCAGACATGCTACTGGGCTAGATGGACCTTTGGTCTGACCCAGGACGGCCATTGTAAGCTCAGGGCTCAGGGTCAGGGGTCTCAGTGGACCACCTTGATTTTCATGCACACCTGCTCCTGGGTGGCCAGGCTGGCAGCTCTCCTGCCCTAGATGGCCACTTTCCTGTGCCTAGTGCGGAGATCGTGGACGAGGTCCACGATGTCCGCACTAGCCCAGGAAGCTGCCCGCCTCTTGCGGTCCAGGGCAAGCTCCCGGGAGCCGCCAGCCTGGTCCCGGGAAGAGGGGGTGGGCTGGAGGACATCGGGTGGGTGGCTCTGTGCCGTGCCAGGTGCAGGGTCTGCTGGCTGGGTGCTGGCAGGCTTGCACCTGGCACGGGCACCATAGCCAGCCCGTGGCCCTTTAAGGGGTCCGGGACCAGGAGGGGGGCAGACGAGCTTTCCTGGTGTTGGCCAGAGTGGCCACCAGGGAAACCTGGGGAGGGCTAGCCTCCCACTAGTTCGAATTAAGGGGCTACACACCCCTTAATTCGAACTAGTAAGTTCGAACTAGGCTTAGTCCTCGTACAATGAGGTTTACCTAGTTCGAACTAAGCGCTCCGCTAGTTCGAATTAAGTTCGAACTAGCGGAGCGCTAGTGTAGCGCCTATCAAAGTTAACTCGAACTAACATGCGTTAGTTCGAATTAACTTTGTAGTGTAGACATACTCTAGTATATTACCCAATCATCAATAACTATGCAGGTGACTTCATATGACATATGTCTAGCTGGCAACTCTGCCAGCAGCTTCTTCTTTAGGTTAGACATAGCCGGGTAATCCTTATGTCACCAAAGCCAGTGAACATTGAAATGGACACAGGAGCCTGACATTCATCCCTGATAATTGGCTCTTTTCTATCTTGAATAGATAAGGTTAGTGTTACTGGCTGGATAACAGAAATGCCTTAAGAGTTGCCCCCTCCACGTACTGATGAAGCCACAGGAGCCTGCCTTCCTACCTTCTGGGAGATGGTGACAAATTTGTATATGAACGTCAATTCTGCACACTCTCTCTGTAGTATTGACCTTCATATGCAAATTTGACATCATCTCCCTTGCCGTGAACAAAGACTTGAACTAGTTAACATATTATAATACCAGCTTTCCTTACATTCAACACTCTATAGACATTAAAAGCTAAGTATAGGACACTTCCAATCTACTCAATTAGCCTAATTACCACCAAGACTACAACTGACAAATATTTTTTTTCTCCCTCTACCTTCTTATTTTGAGCCCCCCCCCCCTTTTTTCTCCACTCAAAGTCTAAGGAGCCACAGGACTACTAGGTTTCTAGGAAAAAATAGATATGTTTTTGCAATGAGATAACTTAGACGCACAAGCTATGAGGTTATAATGTCCTACCACAGACAGGGGAATTGCTGTTTTATCTTAATGTTGCTGGTCGAAGTAAATCCCTGAGGACTGTACAATGTGTTGGTTGTCACGTATAAAAACACACCTGTTTACTAGGGTAGACATGGCCTTAGTGTGTGCTCGTGCATTTCTTGAGTCCTCCTTACTATTGCCCCTGTTGGTGCCAGGATTCATGGTGGGCACTACTGTCACAGTAAGTCAAGAAACAAATATTGTATCATTAAGAAAATGTGCCTTGAAAAATCTTTGTTTGGAATCAGTGAGGGAGTCTTCTCTGTCTTGGGGGATGTGTGAACATGCCCAAAAGATGCCCATTGTTCTATCTTTGTTTAGACTCATTTGGGTAGCAAAATTGGGTACAACCCTGACTAAAAATAAATATGTACATACTGGCAACATGGCTGAAGACCACTGAAGCAAAAAACCAAGTGCGATGAAATTGGCACAGATCTGCAAATGTTGTCTGTCACAGCATAGATAGTAGGGCTTCTTCTAAAAATAGCATCGTTATACTTTACAATTCATTTGCCTACCATCCATGGTCCATTTCTTTCTCTACTTTCAAGTTGTATACATAAAAAAAGACTGCTTTTATATTTCACAGCTATTATCAGCAATATGATCAGAGGGCCAGATTTATTTGGTCAAATTAAGTTATCCAATATTCGTTGGACACATTTCACATGACAAACTCTAATTAAAGATTAATCTTTAATTCCTGGAGAGTTGCCGACCTATCAAATGTAAATAAAATGCTGTATTTAAACCTTTGAATACTGTCTCAGTCTTTATATGAGTATGTATCCACACATCAAGGATAAAAATCTAATTCTCCCCCACATTGCACAGTACATGTTCATATACATACACTATGCAAACCATGCATTTTAGCCACTGGCCTCCCAAGACCCTGAAGTTCCTACAGAGCTACATGAAATAATAGGGTATGAAGGCCTAGATTTAGCACAATACAGGCAGTCACCGGGTTACGTACAAGATAGGGACTGTAGGTTTGTTCTTAAGTTGAATTTGTATGTAAGTTGGAACTGGTACATATTGTAGGAGAAACTCTAGCCAAACATTTCTCCAGAGCTCAGTTTTATTCTCCCACAACTCACTTCCCTCAGTCCTTTATTCTCAAGCTGAGGTGTCTGCTGAGAAAAGCTGCTCCGTGTCTCCCTAGTCTGCTGGGGGGGAGGGGGGCGCTAGCTTCGCGTCTCCCTGCTCTGCTGGGGGGAAGCAGCTAGTGCGGGGTTGCCTCACTCCGTTTGTAAGTAGGGATCCGATGTAAGTCGGATCCATGTAACCTGGGGACTGCCTGTACTTCACCACATGTTCAACTTCAAGCATGTAAGAGCTTAAATACTTTGCTGAACTGGGTCCTAAAACATTACATTAACTTTTATTAAAGAATTCACAGGGACTCTTTTTTCACAGATTTGTGTACACTTCTAAATACAGCAGTGGCCTGCCGATCAGCAGGACATTTTGCTGTTGCATGCCTGATCTAGAAATGAAATAGCTGGCAAATATCAACTATGTAGTCTCCAAAAAAGCCTCCAAAATAAATTAGCTACCTGTAGACCCCAGAGGCTAGCAATATTCTTGAAACTGCTTTCAACAGAAATATCAATCAAAATTTTTGAGTGGAGATCCAAAATCCTATGGAGTTATCCACCTAAATGTCATTTTGGAATGTGGTGTTTCTAGGAAGAGCATGACATAAATTGTGTCGATGACTCCTGAATCAGAAGGCAACTATGGTTCTAGCCCTCCCTGGTCTCATTTACCCAGGATACGTACTATTATATAAACATGGTTTGTGGAAACTCCAAATTCTTTGCCGTATCTAGTGACTGCAATTTGGGACTGTCCTTTCTGTTATGTGTGACATTGCTTCTTTCTGCAGGACTTTCAACAGCATTCCCTTTGGTCTCAAGGTTCAAACATATAACTACTGCATTAGAGTCGCATCATTGTTCTATTTATTAGCATTAGAATTACAGTGACAGAAGTTCTTGTTATCTTTCATATCATTATATTATTCTGTTCCATTGAAGTTATTTTTAGGAGGTTCTAAGAGGCTCCTCCTAGACAATCTATATGTCTTGAGAGTCCCATGACTGTCTAACATCCCTTAAAGTTTATAACTCTTGGTGTACACAAGGCAAATATCAGTCTTTATTTTAAAAGTTATTAGATATATTTAGGAAGCAGATTACAAGGCAGTTGAAAACTAAAGCCTCTATTAATCCCCCAAAATTATAATCATGGTCAGTTTTGATAGAACTGGTCTAAATTGAATTATAATTATGTGTACCCATGGACCAATTATTTGTTTGCTCTTCAGTTTATTAAACATTTCTTACATAAGATCACAATTCTGCACATTATCTGGAATGAGGGGGAAAGCATTTCAACTGGATTTTTATTAACTTCATCCTTTCCTTTCTATAATTTCAAACTGAGCTGATTTTCCCCGCTCTCTGATACCTCTCTTCTTCCCATTCTTGCTGTGCACTCGTGCATATACACATGCTTCTCTGCAACCTGTAATTTTCCTATCCTATGTCCTACAAGAGAGAACAATGGGAGCGTACCATTTCTGCAGTGAGAGGACAGAGTGACATTTCGGATTGCGCTGACGTCATTGGAAAGGCTGATAAACAATCCATACAATTTGGTCGCTTTGTTTGCTAAGCTTTATATTGATTTTTTTTTCTTTTTAGTAGCACGGCAGGAAAAAGTGGGTAAACAAGAAGTTCTACCATAAGTCACACTGCCCTACACATAAATGTGAAATGAACCAGTGTTGCCAATCTTCAGATTAGTGAAGGAGTTTAGAATTTTAAAATTTTATTTTTGGATACAGATATGGCAGCATTCAGTCTGATGTGAAAGAGATTGACCTGTCTCCATGACATCTTTTCAAAGATATCACTGTTACTTGTTTTTGCAAGCTACATCTACCAGCCTGAATGTGACTCATTCTCCTACTATTACCCTGAGCCAATGCTCTATTCTGCAAGCTGGGGACAAGATAACATTAGTTACTTCACCTGAAGCAATGACACACTGTACTGTGTCAGCCAGTGAGGCCTGCAGCAATTTCACTGTGGATGTGACAGAAGGGAACCTTAAGTTCTGTTCATATATTGAAAAGCAAATTTCCCTTAGTAAATTATTGGCTATTTTTAAGTTTGTGGACTTCTGGGTTTTTTAAATAATAATTTAAAAATTATTTGGAAAATGTGAAGTCCTGTGGTGTTGTTTTTAAAATTAGATACAATTTCCCTGGGTCAGAAATATTTCTGTATCCAAATCTCTATTCTAAGCAAATTGCAATTTATCAACTTTGATCACACTTATTTCAGGTCAGAACATCATAAATCACTGTCTGAGAAAATCTTGGCTATTCCCTCCAAACTAATAAAAGTTCTTGAGGTTCAAATTCTCTCCAAAATAATACAAGTTATAAAGGTTAAATTTATCAGTATCAGATTAGCTGTAACAGAGTTATAATTCCTTCCACATCAAGGTTTTAGTACTGATTTTAATAATTGGATTGCTCCATACAACTACCTCCATAGGGAAAAATGGATAGAAACAGAACTATTTAGCCATGTTTGACCAAATCTGCTTCACTGCCAGCTCTGTAACTATCAGATTTGATCCCACACTGCCCAGAAGGAAGAAATGGCATACAAATTCTCATTCAGCTCTTCCCAAAGCATGGTTCTGTGTGGTCTTATCTAATAGCCACAAAGATGCCTGGCTTAACAAGTAGGAGATATATTTTTCCAAGTTAGGGAAAGATAGAGGGGACTGTAATTTGTTCAGAGCCTTTTAGGTTTCTTACCTGTGTCCCAATGTAAAATTCAGAATTTTTTAAAAATAAATTTAAAAAATAGAAGCAGAGATACTCTTTTGGATACACAAAATGTTGAGAAACACATTCATTTGCATTTACTTCTCAAGGTGAGGGTTAATGACTTCATCTCCCCAATTTCTTACCTACATGAGCAAAAATTGGTTCTATATTTGTCTTAGTGATGTCCTGAAAATTTTGTGGAATCAGTAGTCTTAAAAGTATCACATAAAAGGACTGCCTTTGAAAGTCCCAATTTAATAAAAGGACTCAATGGACATATCTGACAATGCTTAATGTTTTCTGATTCATCCTAATTAATTTTATATTCTTAGAAGAATCCAAACTTACTGACAGCGATTGGAAGGTAAGGAATGATAACCTAGGACTAAGATGAAAATACAGGAGCATCATCTGCATAGAGCAGGAGCAGGCAAAATATGGTTTAGCTCAAGATTCAGCCTGTCTTGCTCACCATGATCTCTGTGCCGTCAGTGCCCCATGGTCCAGCAGGATCCTGGGGCTGGCTACCTATCTGCTGTGTCCCTTACACCACTCTAAGCAGGCCAGCTGCTGGGGCCAATTTGTGCATCCTCTGCATGGCACAGCTCCCATTCACTGGAAACTGGCAATAGGAGTTTCCTGGGCAGTGCTTGCAGGCACGAGCAGCTTGCGGAGCTCCCATCCATGGAGTGCCATGCAGAGGTGCACATTGTCCCAGCAGCCCATTGACTGGAGTGCAGCAGGCAAGGAGCTTGTCCCAGGGTTCCTGGTAGGCTGCTGGCTGGGAACCATGGTGGTAAGGACCTCCCAGCCAGAGCCTGCATCTGGCATTTCATCCCCATCCTGAACCCCTACGCCTTGCCCCAGGTTGCAACACAAACCCTCTAAACCCCCTTCTGCACCACTCCACAAGGACAGAATCCACTTCTGACCCAAGCCCCCTCCCAGGCCCTGAATCCCCTCCTGCATCCCATTTGCCTTCCCCAGGTCACACCACCTTCCAACCCCACATCCCCTCCTACACCCCAATCCCTTATCCCAAGCTCCTTTATACACCCAACTTCTGTTCCAGACCCCATACTCCCTCTATAGAAAAATACAGTGTTTGATCACCTACCAAAACTTGGAATGTCCCCTCCCATCAAAAATTATTGCCCACCCCTGGAATAGAGTATAATTGCATGCTGTTTGATGCACCCTAACATGAATCAAAGGGCAATGGCTAAGGATTCTTGAGCTAAACCAAACAGAAAAGGAAAAAGGAGGCAGCCTCCCCTTTTAGGTCTCTGTAATGGAAATTGGATGGAAATAACGCCATTGGTAGCTATCCTGGAATTCAGGTTACAATATAAAATCTTAAACCAAATCCAAATTTTGTAATATTGAAAAAAACTATGTAGTCAAAGGCTTTTTGGCCATCTAAAGAAATGACGTCTATGAGTCCTTTATAATCTCTCAAAGTGGCAATAATAGCAGCTGACTCAAAAAAAACCAAGCCATGTCTATTATAAAGGAGGCCTACCTGATGTGTGTGTGTGTTTAACATGCAAGAGAGCTTTGTCCAATCACACAGTAAGAGCTTTAGCTAAATTGTTAGGATAAAACTGGCCTGTAATTACTACATAGTCCAAGGTCTTTCCCAGGTTTACGAATAACTGAAATTACAGTTTCTCTTCAAAAAGGCAGGACAGTTTGCTCATTATTGGCTTCACTGAACATATTCAATAATCTAGGTGAGAAAGTTAGAGATTTTTTTGTAAAATTCAGTTGGAAACAGTGTTCCCTATAAGCTGTGTGTTCTTGTGACCACTCAGAAGAGAGTCACATGTCACCCAGCTCATCAGCTGAGTGCCCACAGCTAGGATTTGTATTTCTACTAGTGGTGCACATTTGCATATGCCTCGGTTCATGCAAAAATTTATTCTGTGCATGGATGGAAAATATTAAAGGGAACATTAGTAGGGAACCGATCGGAACCAGCAGTCTTTCCAACCTTCATTTCTTTTTTAGTCTAAGTCAGTTCTGAGATTTTGAGAGAGACATCTAAAAGCTCCTTCTGAGAGTCAGAGATCTGTGACAGAGAGAAACCACTAAGAAAGTTATCTAGGGCATCTTTCCTGATTCCCTCTTCAGCTAAATATTGATTTAATATTTCAATAAAACTGTTGAAATTGTTTATTAATATCTAACTATACTGCATATAATTTATTGCTGCTACTGTGAATTATATTTGCTTAAGACTCTCTGCAAACCACTTCCAGCATTCTCAACAGATTCCCAGTAGTTTTGCTTCAAACAGAATAAAGCAAATTCAATCCTTTGGGACAGAATTTTGTTGAGTTCATATCTTAGATTGATGAGGATGGGAGGCAGAAGCATAGTCTGCATCCAAGACCATTTCTTGCTCTGCATTTCTTTGTAAATGTGATGTAAGAAATGATACGGCAGATGATGAAGGATTTATACATTTCTGGAAGTATGACTGTTGATGGAGCAGTGAGAGAATTTGTTTTAAAAACAAATTCTAACTCCTACTGAGTAGGAATAAAAATGCTGTGTCAAACAGCAGAGGTATTCCATCTCCATATTTTGGTTAGGGATTCACACTAAGGATGATAAAAGTTTGAGTAATCAGCTAATTGAGTAGTTGATGAAATTTCCATTGCTTACTCAATGATTTGATAAGGGGTGGGGGCTCACTATTCCCACTGCACCTCTGGCTTTTGCATTTAAAAGCCAGAGGTGCAGCAGGGACCCCAGGAGCGGGGACTTAAGCAGTCCTTACTCATGCTGGATTCTGACTGCTGCACCTTTTAAGTGTAGTAAGAGCCACAGGGTAGGTTCTACATTTAAAAGGCAGAGGCACAGCAGTTGGGACCTGGCATGAGTGGGGACTGCTTCAGTTTCCCCCCCTGCACCTCTGCCTCCCATACCCCCTCCCCGGAGATGGTGCTGGGAGGAACCAGCTTTTAAACCAGCTCCCCACAACACCAGCTCCTGCTCCCCCCGCCTTTGCTGCCTCTGTGGGTGGCAGCAAGGTGGGGGAAGAGACTAGTTGAGAAGTGACTCGACTACCTGATAGGCCTAGGCTTATCAGATAGTCATCTAGTCACTTACATCCCTAATTCATACCCTGGTGGACTAAAAGAGATGTGTATAGAAAGATGGTCAATTATAATAACAGTACCAATGCCACAATCAGACACAAAATTGTTCAAGTCTTGTGAAACTAAGAACCAAATCTGCCATATATGTGTGAAGTATCTGACAAATATTAGTGTTTTTATTGGAGACAGAAAAGATTTACTGAGGTATGGGTCTAGAATTTTGTTGAAGTCTCCAGGCATAATATTAGGATGATGGACTAGGATAGAGGGAAAGGGGATTCTCTGGTTTACCATCACTTCTGAAAGCTACTTTCAGGACACCAGATTGTATTGCAAGGTGAATGCAGGGTGCTAAAGTTCTCAAGCATCCCATGTGGAAAACCACTGATCTAGAAGGCCACTCGAGATGATATAACATCTGATAGAAAGGTAAACTCTATGAATTTCTCCCTAAACATGTAGCTAAGTTGTTGGCTCTGCTGGTGGATTTTTGTTTTGATATAGACCCAGCTCAATGGGCTCTTGTCCCAAGCCAGCACTCATTCATAAAGGGGAACAACATGACTCAGACAATGCCTTCAATAAAAACTCTTAGCAGCTACAGGTAATGAATGCAGCTAAATGTGTATATTAAATGCCTAATAGCCACAAACAAAAGAAAAACCAAATTCCCTTTTGTATCTTAGGGGGGAATAACACATTATTTTTCAACATGGGGATACATATCTTGTTCTTTAAATATGCATAGATAATGGTTTGTTGAGACTGAATGGAGGAATCACTCTTATTCCATTCAGCTGTAGTTTTCTTTGTAGTCATATGCACCTGTTCTGTCCACTATCCTATACCGCCTATCCTTCCAAACTATTACTTATTTCCACAGAATTTTTCAGTTGTCTGAGGAAGGTAGTTTTGCAGGTTTGGAGACTCCAGCTGTCCTTAAATCTCCAACTGCCAGAAGCTGGTATTGGACATCAAAGGACAGATCTCTCCAAATTGCCCTGTTCTATTTCAAAAGAAAAATCCACCAGCAGCAGATATACTGGCCACTGTCAGAAGACAGGATATTGGCTTAGATAGAACCATTGGTCTGACTTAGTATGATCGTTCTTATGTTCTTAACTTCAGCCACTAACCCAAATTTAAGTGCCATCTCTATTCTGAAAATCACTGGTCCACTTCCCTCCTCCACATCTGTCTCTTTCAGTACAAATTAAAATCGCAGTCTGTCTCTCTGACATCTCCTCATGGATGCCCAGGTCATCAGATCAAGCTCAACATGGACAAATCAAAGCTCTTAATTCCCCCCATTACCTCTTTTCTCAAACATGACCTCAGGCCTATCATCTCTGACTCAGACCTCTCTCTCTCTTTAGGTCCTCACATCAAGGTTATATCTACATCTTGCAGATTCTTTTTTGCATAAAGTCTCTAAGACATGGCTTTTCCTATCCATCCACACTGCTAAAACTCTCATCCAAGCCCTCATCATCCAATGTGTCAATTACTTCAACATCCTTTCCTCCGCTTTGGCAAGTATACTCTTGTTCTGCTAATATCCATTCAGATGCAACTCCAAAGGTCATTTTCCTAGCCCATCACTTTGATCATCTCTTGCCTCTCTTCACATTGCTTCTCTGGCTCCCCTTTCTCTATCACATTAAAAAAAAACCCTTGTCTTCACTGTCAAGGCCTTTCACAGTCTATCCCTATCTTACTTATCATCTCTCATTCAGTATCAAAATTTTGATTCCTGCCACCAATCAGCCCATGATACCAGTTTCTATTACCTGCTTCTTAAACGGTCAAACCCAACTAGAGGAGCAGTGGCACTATGGAGCATGGAGACTCCCTGCTTTGATACAGATAGTCATTATAAAGAGACTGTTGTCTATGTACAGATTGAACCAATGGGTTATTATTCCCATCAAACAAATAACACAGCCCATTCTTAAAGAAAAATTAAACCTGTGTTTTTCTACCTTGCTCTATTATTTGTGACTCACACAACAGGGTTCCTCACAGGATTCCATCACGGAATCACATATCGTCTCAAAACAAAGATTAACAAACCTCTGAAAAATCAACCTCTTGCACAGAGTAACAAAAAAAGGTTCTTACTTTTATTATGGGTTGGAAACCAGGAGGGTATAAAAACCTGCTTTGGAATCAGTTTTCATTCTTCTACTCAGAGATGAATCCAGGTTTAGTTGTTAGTTAGCTATTTAATTAGTTTAACTGTTTTTAATAAGAGGTTGTGGTACACAGTAGGCGAAAATTCTTACGCCGATTAGAATATATTTGTGCAAGGTATAAGTGGGTGGAAAATAATATTTTTATTACGATTACCAACATAAAATGCCCCCGTAACAAACATGAATGTAGGGATTATGGCTCTATGGTCTTAATCATAACTTCATTCTGATGACAGTAACTTTAATCGTAACTCTAGAATTTCTCATGTGCTCCCAAGAATATCAACAACAGCATTCTTTTGTAAAAATGTTCATTTGGACGAATCCTGGTTTACGAAGCACCTTGTACCTATTGCTCTCTGTTTCACATAGTTGAGACTCCCATGATCCTTTTATTCCCTCGATAAACAAACATCTTTCCCACAGATTTCCCTGTCACTTTTCAAAGTTCTTTTCTCCTTCATGTTTTCTTTCTCTTACATAAAGTTCTTCATGATCCCTCCTCCCAGAAGCTATGATGAACGCTTATCCATTCTAATCTTCTTAGCCGACTAAAATTATCATCTATTTCGGAAAAGAATTTTTTTCTCTTTGATCCATTAATTCACATCATACCTCCGGGTCCCTTTGTTCCTCTTGTATACAAGCCTGAATAATTTTTCGTCTTGTGCTATTCAAAAACACTTCCCTCACTCACTTATTTCCATATTGTATTCACACACTTTAATCTTTCATTATACTGTATGCATACTTTTCAGTGAGTCAGTGACTTTTCCGCCTACTGATACTCCTCCTTTGAGCTCCCCAGCCAAAAGAAAACTTCAATCACAGTCAAAAACACTTCTTATCCCCTACTTTCTCTTTTGTGAAGGGTGTATGAGCCAAAGCACCCCTGGATTCACGCCCTATTCAGTACTGTAATAATCTCTGTACAAAATATACTTGTGAAATACTATTGGAAAAAATAACTCACAGGTGAAATGTGAAATATAATGGTGAAATGTATTTAGCAACATTATCTGTAAAGTTATTAATTCCTGCTGTAAGCCCAAAACCAGACAGCCCTGCCTATCCAAATGTTTTTAAATATAAACAGGGTCATCAAGATAGCAAGATAACAAAACAATTTGCATTTTGACAAATACAGTGGGGGGGGGGGCAGGAGGAGAGGGAGAAGAAGAACATGGAGATCACTATGACTCCATGTCTCCTTCCTCCCTACTTGAACAGACATTACTTGAAGAAGTGGCCTCCAGAAGAATCTACTTCAAAGGTTCACTGGACTATAAAAGAATGGAACAGAAAACCCCAAGTTCTCTCTTTCATCTAACAAGACAGAGGCACCACTGGGTGTCTGGAAATGATCATGTCAGAGGAAAGGGTTAGTCCCCTTCTTGCTAGAAGACTTTAAGTGAGAAAGGCAATTCAGATAAAATCCTTAAATCAAAACGTACTAAATTAAGTTTTAATTTTTTAGATGCATGTTTTCTTGTCATTTGTATTTGCTTGTAACCAATTCTAACTTATAATAAAATGAATGTCAGCTCCAGTAAATGTGGGAAACAGGTGTATTGTCTCCTTAAAGGACCAAACAAGCCCAAGTCTGGAGGAAGCTAGAATAGGAGCTCTGGGGCTGCAGACAGGTTACTTAGGTCAGAGCTGCTGACTCAGGACTGTCCAACATGCAGACTCTCAAGCTTGGTCTGCACTACAGGAGAAGTTCAAATTAAATACACAATTCCAGCTATGTTAATTACACTGCTGGAGTTGACATATCTTAAATTGAGTTTCTGCACCATCCACACGGCAGGAAGCCAATGGGAGAAAACACTCCCGTCAGCTTCCTTTACTCCACGTGATGAGTGGAAGAACAGGCACCAACAGGGATGCCCTCTGATCATGGCAGCATCAATCTTCCATGTAGTGTAGATATGGCCTCAGGGTGGGAGCTCCATGCTGGCAGGCTGATGCTGAGTAGCCCAGGTTGGGATCTGCAGCAGCAAAGCATTGTGAGGTACCCAAGGCAGGCAGTGAACACAACTCCTCACTGGTCTGGATTGCATGCCAGAATGTGGCATTGCGGGAGGGCATTGGGACGTGTGTTATAGATTCAGCTAATTTCAGTTTTGATTTTGTAGAAGCTTCAATTGTGTCTCATTCTTCTCTGACAAAACCTGGTTCTTCATCAGCAACATGAGAGGGCTGAGAGATCCCATTTGCTATCTACTCGAAAAACAAAGACAAGTTCTCCCTAGTGAATTATTGTATTTCCCAAATCAGTGTAATTCCAATGACCAGACAAGAGAAATAGAAAATACAAATAACAGTGGACCTGATCCTGCAAACAGTTAAGACTTCACATACACAGAAATTAATGGAACTGTTAAGTGCATAAAGCTGACCTCACAAATATGTGTTTGCAGCATGAGACCAGTAAGCCTGTTTCTTATTAATCAAATGATGCTACTGCCATTTACCATTATGTCAGAAAGTATGAAGGAAATAGAAGCAATAACTCAGAAATTAAAAAGTAAAAACAGATAAAATCAGCACTTGTTGCAGTGGCTCAGTCTGTGTTAATGATAAGCAAAACTTTTATAGATGTACCAATAACAAATATGTGTGAGTTCTATCATTGTACTAAGATCTGTAACACTAGTGTTTACAAGTAACTTCTGCCAGTTAGGAAAAATAGCAAAGAAATTACAAGCTTATATTAAAAACAAATTTAAAAGAGGTATCATGAACTTACGCAAAGCACTTGGTTAAGTCTCCCTTACAATATATTTTGGCTTTCATCTCTGGCAACTTCTTTGCTGTGCTCTACAAACATGCTGGCAAAGACTTAAAGAAGAGAGTCAGCAATACCATCAAGTCATGAATTTCTCATAGGCCATTGCTTTCCATATGTGATAAACACTACTACAATTTCTTCCACCTTTTTTTGATTTGTAGCAAATTCTGATGCTGAGGTTAAGGCAGCTTATATAAGCAATGGACTGAATTCTTTGGTTTGGCCATGTGGGAATGGAACTCAGTTAATGCAGCAGACTTCACCTCCCCAAGGTATAAGTCACCTTTCTTGTCCTTATAGTAAATACCTGGTTAAAGATATATTACAATTAGCCCTCTCCCTCTCTCTGCACACGGTGTAGACATTCACAAAGGATGAAGTGGCATATGTAAACTTAGAAACACATCAAAGCTCTGGTGTTTCCACCGAGCCCAACTTTGAGAAGTGTAGAGCACCTTTAGAAGGGAGTTCAGATACACTCATATCACATCATCTTCAACAGCAATGCAAAAAGATGGAATCTGAGGTGCTCAGCAGTGTTCCCGGTAGGGATGTAATAGTGTAACTGATTAACCAATTAACCAACAAGCAGCTTATTGGTTAATGCTATAGACTACACACATTTCTCCCCCGCCCCGCCAGTAAATTTTTTAGCAGGCTGGGCAAAAGCCTGGTTCAGTTCCAGCTTGCAATGGGTCCAGGACCTACCCCCGCTATGACTCTACATTTAAAGTGTATGAGGAGCCAGGAAGGCAGGTAGCTTGGCTCAGTTCCGGGTTGCCCGGGATCTGGGAGCTCAGCTCCCCCCCCCCCTCCACCCTCCTGCACAGGGGCTGCTGCCACCCTATGCTGCTGCCTCTGTAACAGCCAGTCTGTGCGGAGAGCTGGTTTTTAAACTGGCTCCCTTCAAGGACCAGTTCCGGCTTGCCAGCTCACGCTGCTACCTCTGATACAGAGGGAGCAGCGCAGAGTGGCAGGGGGCTCCCTGCAAGTGGAACCAGAACGCACTGGCTGTTGGGCTCACCCCTGGGGCTACAGAATAGTCAACTAATCGATAAGAATTCATGAGGTTAATTTGACTATTCAATTAGCTGATATTTAACATCCCTGGCTCCCTTGTAAGCTTTGCACTTTTGCAGCCACTCAAGAGAGATTCAAATGCCACCCACTTGACTAGTGAAATGCCCACAGCTAGACTTTTTGTTTCTACTTGCACATGCCTTGGTGCACATAAAAATTATTCTGCATATGGATGGGAAAAAATCCACACATGGATGGTAAAGATTAGAGGAAATATTGCTCTGCACATTGCAGGATTTGGCTGAATGGTTGATTTAAAAACAATAGCAAAAATGAGAGACCCAGCAGAATGAAAGGGGAATTAGAATGCCCTATTGCCAAAGAGCATTACAGAGGCTTGCACTATAATTGCTATCTGTGGACATGTAGCTCCTGGGAGTGCATTTTATTCAAGGCAACTTGCTTAGGCAACAAGTTCTCAGAGATGGTTGCTAATGTAATCCTGACCTTAATTATAGTGCTTTCTCTTGACCCAGAGCAAAAACAATGACATTGTATATTAAGGCTGAGCTTTAAACATCCCATTATTCTCCAATATTTCACCTTGTATGGTATGTGAGATCAATACCTTTTCCTAAACTATTCTAAGATGCAAAATGTGACCACAATGCTAGAAAATAAAGAGGGAAAAAATCTTCTAAGCAAAATGTGTGGAGCAAACAAGACATTTGTAAAACCTCACCACACAGTCACCTTGCTTTTTAGTCCATTCCACTTTGCATCCTTTTCCTCTCCACTTCTGTTTTGAGAGTAAGGAGAATCATACCCCTAGCCTCTAGTAGGATGCGGGCATGGTACTGCACTGTACAGGCCTGAGGGGGCACCCTAGACTTGAGGGAGTGTTCTAGCAATGCAAAGTAGCTGCCTGATCAACTTTCAGACCTTGATTGTTTCAATAGTTGCTTTGTTTAAAAATAATTAATGCTGAAAAAAGATACTGAACTCTAGATTGCTACTACTCAAAACATCTGAATCTAAGGCTGTGTCCAGACTCAGGGGTTTTTTCGGGAAAAGTAGCCTTTTTCCGAAAAAACTTCCCCTGCGTCCAGACTCAAGCCGCGTTCTTTCGAAATTAAATCGAAAGAACGCGGCTTTTCTTTCGATGGCGGTAAACCTCATTTCACGAGGAAGAACGCCTTCTTTCGAAAGTTCCTCTTTCGAAAGAAGGCGTTCTTCAATGTAAATAGGGCTTCTTCGAAAGAGAGCATCCAGACTCACTGGATGCTTTCTTTCGAAAAAGCAAGCCGCTGTTTCGAAAGTTCAACGTGCAATCTAGACGCTCTCTTTCGAAAGAGGCTCTTTCGAAAGTATCTTTCGAAAGAGCCTCTTTCGAAAGAGGCTTGCAGTCTAGACATAGCCTAAGGAAGAACTGTGAAATGCTATAACATGTATCTGGGGTGAAATCCTGCTTCATTGAAATCAATGGGAGTTTGCCAGTGACTTCAGAAGGGACCCTACCCTAAGTAGAATCTATGGCTATGTGAAACACACTTATCTAAGAGCACAAAGTGCTGTAAAAAGATATATAGAAATTCTGATTTATTGCATTTTTATTTATAGAGGGACATGAAAATTCTACTGGCATACTTACCAGCTGCAAGCAATAGTCACTGGAGAGTGGGGCTATAATTTCTGTAGAGTTTGAGTACTCATTAAAAATAATGACACTTCTAGCTCTTATGATAGAAATATACCCTTATAAAAGTGAATTGCTATAAAGCTGTCTTCCTGAGCCAATAGGGGTGGGGGGAAAAGCATTCTCAACTGCTGGTGTTGCATCATTGGTCCCAAAACACACCAGACTGAAATTGACAGGTCTCTGTCAATTTGGTGGCTTTTATGTTAGACTGCAGGGCTGCTTGGATATTCACAGTGATATTCTCTGTTCAATTTTCTTCCTTTCTGGGAAAGATGGTAGAAGTAGCATAGGCAAAAGTCAATGTAATGGAACTACACAGGCTCAAGCTAAGAGTACTATAACTTGCCAAAGATGAAAAGGTAAATTCTTCACATAAAGGTTCTTTCCTCCGCCCCCACCATAATTTGATGTACTATAAGACTTTATGTGGTCTCTAGGTAACTCACAGGAAATTGCTTACAGTTGCCTCCAACTGATAAGCTCCAAAAATAGAGTGAAACTAATCCCACAGGGTGGACTGGATTGGCTGAAAAAATAGGAAAAGAAAAACTGTATTTCCTTTGGAAGGTTATGAATAAAAAATCCCCAGACCATAAAGCAACAACATCTATGTCCAATCCAAATATTTTGTTTGCCCACCTGGAGATAGGAGCTGACAATGCAATTGTTAACAAAATTAGTGCTTCATCCAGAATCTGTCAATATAAATAGGCCTGTTATAAAAAACAGGTGCATTGCCTATTACTGTTTTAAAGACTTATAAAGCCACTAAAGGCCAAGTCTGTTGTAATAAAAACAATGCAAGAATTCAGTGGCTACATAACTTATTATCACAACTAACAGAGAAACATGAACAAGCTTGATTTATAACATACATGTGTAATATTAAAACCCCACAAATGAATCTATGCAGAAAGCATGTATTTAGGCAGAAACAACTATTTATGTCAGGTCAAATCCTTTTCTTATTACTAGAAAATATTTACATATGCAAAAAGTACTACTCTGTTCAAGGGTGAAACAAGTTTTTTCACAAATATATTTTATTTTCTTAAGAGGCAGATGACAATTTTCAACACTTTTATTCCAAGTCATACCGAAACAGCAATGTCAATGTGTATTGAAAAATGTTAGCTGCATGCCAAGGAATTAGTCCCAAATTTACACTCTTGACCTTCATACCTGTTGTAATTCATTAGTAACGTAATCTCAAATCACCCTGATGAGTATATTTCTATTATTTCTAGAAAATGTGTTTTCCTCTTAGGAAAAAAAAAACCATTGTTCACTGAGTAGAAGCAACAATGTTTTTACTAGCAGTAATCTAATTTTTGCTGTACTTTTTCTACCACCCTAATGACACTACTAATCTAATATTCTATTCTAGCATTTTTGTAACTAGTGTTTATTTTCTCAGTCTGGCATAGCAAGCAGTGTAATTGGAAATGCTAACAAGGGGTTAGCATTGGACCATTTTGACAGTTAATATAAATTAATCTTCCACAGGATTCACATAAGGGTTGATCCTCCATAAAATGTCCTATTGGATCTTATGCATATGAACATTTTCACTGTAGGAAAATCCCTTGTAGAAGTGCACAATGTAAAGATATTATAAACTACTAACCATAAAAAGATGTGGCTTTTGCAAACACAGCATGAGCTCCGATGTGTTGTAACTCTACAAAATTACATGTAACTTCAGACAGGAATTGAAATTTGGTGAAAATGCTGCCAAAAGCAACAATGCTGATTTCTTTTAAATAAAACATTGTATTTAAGTTAAAGAATTAGCACAACTGATGCAGGAACAGGCCACTAAGAAGATCTATAAATTACTATGGTTTATGAAGAAGTTCACATGCAATACTTTATTAGAACATTTCCAAATGCACTATTTTTGAAGGTTCCTGTTATTTAGATTTGGCATTTTATAATGTATCTTGTTAATGTTTGTGCACAAGTCTGATGCTAGCTACCAGATGAATAAGCAACACACTCCCTGATTTAAACACCAGTGAAGTCAAAGGCTCACAGGACTCAATGTGCTTTGAACCTAAGCTTATATAATTTTGCATACTTAGGCTGATCAAGTGTGAACTACAGAACCAACACTGAGAAAAACCTTTTTTTTCTTTTGGATTTCACCTGGAATCCAAAGCTACAAATCTGGATCACCTTAAATTCAAAAGGTATTGAGAGTTGTAGTTCCTGTTTCAACAATCTGTAATATTTCATAGAGCAAACCCAATATCAACCCTATCAGTTTACCAAAGGAGTGGTAAAACCGTAAGATGGGGTTCATAAGATTTCCCTTGTGCAAAACTTACATTCATAAACAGTATATTGTATAAGGGATGTTTCTGATTGATGGGAATGTCTGTCAAAGTGACAATGAGATGCAAGCTACACAGGAAACCTAGGTAAGACAGTGCAGGTAACAGGCCTGGAATGAAACAGATTCAGTAACAAAGTCCAATGTCTGTGATAAAGACATTAGACAGAGATAAAAAACCAGATAAAGACAGAGGAAAAACTGAAAAAGACTCATGGATGATGGATAGGGTATAGCACAGTAAAAATGATCTTATTGTGTGATGTCACTACACATAGAAGGACAGTAATGGAAAACCAGGGATGGAATCATGCCATATTTTATAAACCATGAAAAAGTGTATTTAGTATGGTTACAGAAATGTGCACACTGAGTATTTTGGTTAAAACAATAACTCAAGACTAAGATGAAGCCACTGAGAAGATCTCAATCAAGTACCTACCATCCTGTCTTACAGACAATCTGAGATACAATAAACTTATGGCTGGGAGTCAAACACCGCAGCACAAACTATCCCCCATTTATTTTCTATCATCGCCAATAAGTTAAAGAGAAACTGTCTCTATAATATTATACTAACAAACTCTGATACCATGAAAACCCTACAGTTACCAAATCCCCATACCCCCCCCCCCCCCCCCCCCGCCCGGGTCAATGAATTGTATAGTTTTAACCAGGGAAATGGTTGCCTGGTACCAAAGATGTTCACACCCATTATAAAACAATCTCAGAATGCCAGGAAAGACTGACTAAAAACATAACACTAAAAGCTTTATCATCTTTTTACACTAAATTCATGGACATTCAGGATTTCTGCAGGGAACTTTGGACTCCAACCACTGAAGGAGAAAAGTACATACTTCTCCTGAATCATTTTCATTTAAATTCATATTTACATAATTTGTGGATACCCTGTGAATTGTTTTTAAATTTTTGCACGTATGCCACCATGTTTTTGGCATTTTGGTATTAAGAAGAATCAGAAAATGAGAGTGAAAAAAGATCTTTGTAGTTTAGTTTATGTTTTACTTTAATGTTGTACAAGTGAGTTTGTAATGGTAGTATATGCCTGCAAATAATCAAGTGTAATCAAATTCCATGCAAGTAAAGCTAATTCTCAGGGGAAAAGAACATAGTCCAGAAAATTGTACTTAATTGTTGTTAAGCACTGATGTCGACTAACTGTACCACTGAATATGCAATGAATACAAAGATAATCCCCATGGGTATTTTCCTCAAAGGTAACCCCCAGGTAAACAAAACCACATTTTAACTATCTCTTTTGATCTAAGAATGACTAGATGTGGCTCCCTTCACACAGCTTGCCAACTTTCACAATTTATCATGGGTCTGGTGATATTCAATTTTTTTCCATCAAGCTGTGCCTCTTGGAAGCATGAGATTAGATGCAATCTCTGCTTTTATTTAAAAAAGTTTCTAGTCTCAAGGTCACAAAGAAAAGCTTTAAAACGTGAATTAAGTGTATCCTAAAGACAGAATAAAAAACAAAAATGAATTTTAAAAAAGAAATACTAGTTCAAATGAGTTTTCAACTCTCAATTTTAAGCCAGTCAGAAGCATTTGTGAAATGTTGAGGTTGGTAATATGGTATCATAGCCCATTAATATTATGTCTGAACTGAACAACAAAGTCATAGTGAATGACATGAGTCATCCAAATGTACCTCCTCCCAGAAACAAGAGGGACAGATCTGGCCACTTCTCCCGAACAGGAGCGTAAGTGTGGTCAACAACACTATAGGGTCAGCCAAAACAAAATCTTCCCTTTGGTTTCCAAAATAACATTATGCATTTAACAAATATTTGGGGAAAAGTGGGGTGTCCCTCAAACATATGTTTGTCCGTGTTTATTATCAGTGGTTGGTAACGAGCAGCTTCTCCCAGCCACTAAACAGAGTTCAGAACTCCCACGCCACTGACTCAATTATACAGCATGTGAAAAAAAAGGACCATTCTTGACCACAGGATTTTCTCCTTAGGAAATGACTGCTAAACAAAACATACACATTTTAAGCACAATTCTGAATCACAAGCCATAACATCTGAGGTTTAGCAATAGTTTTTACCTGTAGTAAATAAACTGGATAGTTTCACTGTGAAGGAAACATCTCTACCAAACTATCTTAGGGAATATCTACATTTGCAGTCTAATTTGAAATAGGGCTGCAAATGTAGGCATTCGAAATTGCAAATCAAGCCCAGGATTTAAATATCCCGCATTTGATTTGCATCTTCCCGGCTGGGCGCCATTTTTTTTTTAAATTGACAAGCCCGGAATAACTGCCCGCATCTACACACAACAGTGAAATGGGCATTCGAAATAAAGCCCTATTTTGAAATACCTATTAAACCTCATTGCAGGTTCAAAATGGTACGTACAAGGAACAGAATTATTTTCTAATGTGAGTTGAAATGATTAGTGCAATTGGGAATAATGCTTATTCTTTGTGTTCTGATACAACTCCCATTGAAGTGAATGGAAAAACTCCCATTGACTGCAGTGGGGCAGGATCAGTTCCGATATGTGCAATTTTGTTTCTTCCCTGAAATTTTCAAGCAACTTACGACTAGAATTTCAATCAACTCTGGAAAATAGTTTTGTGCTGGTAACTGCACACTGATCTGCCTTTATCTTCCCCTTTATTTACATATGCCTCCACTCCAGCCTATCTTATTGTATATCATTCCCCCAAGATTGTAACAGAGTTTCTACTACCTCCTTGTTTCTCTCCTCTTTACCTCAGAAGAAAATCAGCAGCAAGTTAAAGATCATTTTTAGTTATGCTAGAGCCAAGGTGTAATTTAGTTTAATCAATACACCTTTTGTTTTCTAAATCTCCTTTAATTCCTCATAGATGTCTTTGTATTTCAACTCTACTAGCAGGACACATAGTTTCTCCTTTCTCATTTTCATTACATACAATGACAGCTACTGTAAACCCTTCCTCTCTGGCCTTGATGTCAGCCATATTTTTTCCTCCTTGAGTAAATTCTGCTGCTAAGATCATCTTCCAGGTTTATTATTCTGACCTTATCACCTCTTTCTTTTTATTCCTCCACTGGTTCCCCATCATTCATCACATCAAACACAAGCACCTTGTCTGCTTTCACCATTTAGCACTATCCTAATTAGCAGAACAACTAGTTTATCAAACCATCAGCTTCTGTCCACTTCTCTTCCAGCACCTCTGCACTTTCTTCTATGCCTCTGTTGCAGACGCAAAATTCTCCCCAAGAAAAATCACAATACTTTTCATGCAGATTATCATCATGATTACTAGTAACCATTGCAAAGAATTTCAACCATGTGTGTGCACGTGTGTGTGAGAGCTGGGGAAGTGTGTATAATTTTATATAATTATTTTGCATTTGTTCCTTCTTTTGGTATTTTTCTGTTTGCTTATTGAAACCATGAGGGCTTTTGTCATACTGAATTTTTTATGCTTAGAATTTTTTTTTAAAGTTGTGCCACATGTTAACATAGAGAGCAAATACTGGGCAGGAATACATTTCGCAACACAGAAATGCAGTTCAGGAAATTCACTGCAATGTGTCTAAAATGATAGGGATTATCAGTACTTTTACCACTTCTGCAAGGCAGGCAAATGAGCTGCAGTGAGAATGAACATAGACAGCACGTAGAGTGCAGTAGCAACAAAATTGAGGTTAATATCGTAAACCAGATTTTTGGCAATGACTTTAGGAAATGTTTCTGCAAAATGTAGACAACACCATATAAAAATAAACTGCTAAAAGCTATTGCTCCTTTAAAAATATCATAAATATGAACAGAAATCACCCTAAATTTGTGCCCTGTTAAATAAGTGGTTATATGGTACAATCATTTACAACAGTTGAAAAAAGAAAGCTAAGAGTAAGGGATTCTTAGTGCCCAGAGCTCTCCCCCAGAAGTCAGAACACACAAAGCTTGAATCCTGCATGCAGTGTGCATGGTTGGATACCTGCTCCCATGAGAAGACCCAGTGACTTACATGGAAGTCCACATGTGTGAAAGTCTATCTGCACACACCATGGTACTGGATCATACCCTTGTCTGCATGTATTACAATGATTTTATTTAAATGGGTATTTTTTAAACTGATTTCATTAACCTGGAGCAACCTGTGACCACCCTTAATTTAATTCTATTTAAGACTGGCTTATTTCGGCCTAGTTTAAATTGGTCCCCACAGACTTACGCTAAACCAAAATAAGACTAATTTAAAGTGAATGTTCATGCAGGGATTGGACTCACTTGAACTAAATTGGTTTAAATTCATGTTGTAAATTGAATCAGTGCTATTGTTTTGTGTGGACAAGCATGGATTTCTGTGGCGCTAAGCTCATTTAACCCGCTGAAGACCTGGCCTATTTTGAGTCATCAATAGAGGGCTTGCTATTTTGTCTAAACTATTCAAAATCACGAGTTCTGAAAAAGAGTAAAAAAACTGTCACAGGCTGGCTTGCTCAATGGGTTGGAGAGCCTGGAGCTCAGCCAGCCCTATTTATGGTCTGGACTCCACCTGAAAAAAATCAGGTATTTCTTGTATCAAAGGAGCCAGGTATAAGCACGGAGAGGGCCAAAGTGAGGAAAAGCTAGATAGAAAAGACTGTGGGAGCAAGGAGGTACCTGAATGCTCCAATGGGCATGTCAACATTGCAAAAAAATACCTGAGGCTGGTCTGTGCCACCTGACTCTACTATAACAGAGTAGTGTAGATGATCAGGGTCTGGAACACTAGGAGAGAGGAAGGTCCCATAGTCCAGGCTTCACTCAGAGGCCAAATGCCTACCCAGCAATTTTACAGCCTTCAGCATGAGCCCCATGAGCTCACCTCATTTGTCACGGGCCCGTCATGGATGTTTTAGTGCAGAGTAGAAATACTGAGTCATCAGGAGACCTGAGAGATCCAGGAGGCCAGGTGGCTCCAGGGAAAACTGTAATATGGGTACGGATATGGGTAGCTGTGCAGTACACTGACCTAAGCTGAAACCTAGAGTCGAGAGACGTATGGCATTTCCCTACTGACCCCAAAGATTAATTGAGCCCAACAAGGGGAATGCACACTGAACATGACCTAGCAAAAGTAAACGACTGAGAAACTGGAAGCTTTTTGTTTCTATTAAAGACAGTTTTGAACTTCACTTTGGACAACTGATTGAGCCTTAATCAGGAGGAGGGGCTATTAGGCAGTCCAGGGCTTTATAAAGGAGTGAGTCAATGACCAGGGAGTTTGCGAACAGGGGCTGTTAACAGGGAGTTTGGAGAGGGAGTGGGAAGGGGGTAAGATACACTCATCATTCTTTAAAATCGTTTCACTACACTCCTCCCCTTCAAGAAGGCATTTAATAACATCTGAGGAATCTCTCAGAAGCAAGGCAGATATAGATGATGATAGGTCTGCTGTTGTTATCTGCACAGCACGTGCCATGTTTGTCTTCCTCCCGGAAGAAAGAAGGGATTTCAGCTGTACTAAGTGCAAACTGGTCATCATTTTGGAAGAAAAAATTAGAGGACTTGAGTATTGACCCTACGTTCCATCAGAGAGGATGAAGATTTCCTCAATAGAAGGCAACATTTAATCCTGCAGGCACAGCAGGCTGAAGAGCCAGTCAGGGCAGTACAGGACAAGGAAGAAAACTAGCAGCATGTAAAAGAAGAAGAAGGCCAACTCAGGTATCCCCCATTCATGTAGAGGTAAGTAACCACTTTCAGGCTCTCTCCACAGGCAATGCAGTGGAGAATGCTTTGGCAGGAACCTCTCAAAGAAGAAATCAGAAGGGAATACCATCTACCGGAAGGCATGGGATGCGTACTCCTAGAGATGAAGAAGATGGGTGGTGGTGGTCGGGGACTCCCTCCAAAGAGGGACTGAGTCAGGGATTGATTAGGGAGCTGGAGCGCATGACCTATGAGGAGAGACTGAGGGATTTGTGTTTGTTTAGTCTGCAGAAGAGAAGAGTGAGGGGGGATATGATAGCAGCCTTCAACTTCCTGAAGGGAGGTTCCAAAGAGGACGGAGAAAGCTGTTCACAGTAGTGATGGATAGCAGAACAAGGAGCAATGGTCTCAAGTTACAGTGGGAAAGGTCTAGGTTGGATATTAGGAAAAAATATTTCACTAGGAGGTTGGTGAAGTACTGGAATGGGTTACCTAAGGAGATGGTGGAATCTCCATCCTTAGATTTGTCAGCTTGACAAAGCCCTGGCGGGTAGATTTAGTTGGGATTGGTCCTGCCATGGGAAGGGGGCTGGACTTGATGACCACCTGAGGTCTCTTCCATCTCTATGATTCTAACTGGGTCTCCAAATGGGGTGGATTAAAAACCGCCTGGGGGGATTGAGTTTCCTGACTCAGAGTGTTACAGTTCATAGCCTTCTGTTCACAAGACTATGATAAATTTTGTATAAAGTGTATCTTGTGAAGTATCATCTGAAAACTCATAATTTGCTGGTCACTACTGTCCTGGTAAAATGTGTGTGACAACATTGTGTATATAGATATAAGATTCTACTGTATGATTTTACTGAAACGTGCTCCAAATTCAGAAGAGTAGGTATAAGTCAGTTCCTCAGAGATAAGAAGCAAACTAATTACTCAGCTCAGTGTCAACAAAATAAAATGGACTGTCATCCAGTTAAGCAGCCATTCTTGGACAGGAAGAGAGTGAGTGAGAAATCTAGATATTGGCAACTGAACAGCTGGAGGTTCCCATGGAAACAGACGTCACCTGAACTCCAGCTGGAGGTGATTATCAAAGAAAAGGAAAAGATGAGAAAATGTGGAACAAGAGTCCTCAAATCATCTCTCTCCCCTCATCTCTACCCACAGCATCAACAATGTTTGAATGACAGAGAAAGTATCATTGAGCTGGGTGAGGGGTCCTGGCCAAGGAATCCAGCCAGACTGCTGTAAGCACACAGCTTGAAAAACCTTTTTGCTTTTTGTTAGTGTTTTACCTTTTATTTCTTTGTAATCAGTTCTGACTTTTATGCCTGTGACCAGGTGTATCAACCTGGCACTGAAGCTAATGGAGTTTTCTCGGCCCAGCTGGCTAAGAGGGCCCCACCCCCACAGTCCTGCTGGGCATGCTCCAACAGGAGACAGACTATAAAA
This sequence comes from Pelodiscus sinensis, assembly GCF_052426305.1. NCBI lineage: Eukaryota > Metazoa > Chordata > Testudines > Trionychidae > Pelodiscus > Pelodiscus sinensis. Next base: position 204,777,787 of record NC_143053.1, read on the forward strand.
GCCTCTGGAGCAGCTCAGTGAGGGCTGATTGCTGAAGGGGAAGAAGCTGCTGAAATATCCTAATTTGAGGGTCGGGGGTACAAACTAAGTATGTTGAGCTGCCACAAGAACTCAGCAGTGGACCCACCAAGATCAATGGCTTCAGCAATTAGCAATGCTGTGGAGGTCAGCATCAGCATCGGTTACTAGCCTAGCAGGAGATGGGGTCATGGGCGATGTGCAAAGGCTGTCCATCTGCCTCAGCAAGATGGGACCCAGTGATGATGCTGAGGCCTTCCTGGTGACCTTTCAGAGGGACACAATAATGGGCGGCCAGATGGCCAGAGGAACATTGGGCTACTATATTAGCTCCATATGTGACAGGGCCTGCTCAGATGACATACCATAATTTAGACCCCTGAGATACCTTGGACTATTACAAGGTTAAGGGGTCAATTTTAGACCAGACGGGCATTAGCCCAGAAACTTAGCGGCAGTGATTCTACCAAGAATGATACCCCTGGGAGCCAGACGATGGGCTGTGGCACAAAAACTCTGAGATAATTGATAGCAATGGATTGAACCCAAGAGATGGAGGGGGATACAGGTTGCCGAGGCAATGGTCTTGAAGCAATTTTCACAAATCCTTTCCACTAGGGGCAGAGATGGGTGAGGTGGCACCTCCCGAACTCCTTTAATGGGGCTGTCTTGCTGATGGAAGACTATTTAGCAGCAGAGGACCCAGATATGAGGGACTGGGGAGCGGACGAAAGTTCCAGGTACTATTCCTGGATAAAGTGGCCTGGTGTGGGGCTGGCAAGGAGGCAACCAGCAAGACTTCCCCTGGACCGGGTGTAAGAACACTTACCCAAATGAGGCAGAGGAAGAGAAGCCAGGAAAGCCGGAAGGAGCCAATCAGGGCAAATGTTATACATGTGGACAAGTGGGACACTTTCAGCAAGAATGCCCCTCTGTGGATTATAGTTATAGACAGGTGCTGATGGCAGGCCCCAGGGCCAGGGAGAGAGGCCCTGCTAAGTTGTTAGTGAGCCTGAGGGTAGAGGGGACCCCTGTAACTGCCCTAGTTGACTCGGTGCAGCCAGACATTGGTGCAGGCTGACCTGGTGGAGTTCCCTCAGCCTGCTGGAGCACCCATCCTAATGCAGTGCAGACATGGGAATGTGCAATCATATCTGGTCACATTGGGCTGGCTCCCCAACTGGCCTACCTAGTGATTCAGGGCTAGGTTTCATGGGGATTCTGACGAATAGTCAGGGACAGGAGTCAGCAAGAGCCAGAAGACTTTACAGCCCACCCTAGAAGGTAGGGCTGATGGCTCAGGGGAGCAATGGGACACTGGAGGGAGGCCCCCCATCAGAGCCTTCCCCAGCCTTACATACCCAACACCCAGGTCAACAGGGATTTACATATGGACTTGGTCCGTATTACCCTGAGTAGCAAGGACTAGCATATGGACTCATGCCACAGGGCCAAAATTCCCTGAACTGAGGATCGAGGGGTACAAACTGAGGCTGTTGAGTCATCCTGTAAATTGACGCGGCAATGGGCAAGTCACCAATCATAGTAGATTAGGCTCGAGGAGCCTCTACGGGTAGGTAGTCCCTTGACAGTGCCTCACTTAAAATCTTTCTTTCTGTAGTTTATAAACTTTTTTAAGTGTATTATCTAAGCCAGTGTGTTTGGACTGAAGTGTTTGGAAACCTCCACTTGAGAATGATAGGCTTTGGGGCACATCATTTTCTATTAATATTTCTATGAGCTTGTTTTTCCAGGAAGGTGCAGAACAGTGCAAGATGCATATTTCTGGTGAGAAGTCTGGCACTGAAAATTGGCCGAACTCTCTCTGCAAGACAATTCAGGAGTGACAGGCACTCATAATTCAGCTTGCCGTAGTTTTTGCACACTAGAGGCTGCATGTGAACAAACAAAGATGTTTAAAACTCCAGCTGTTGTAGCCTGGATAAAGTCACCCAGAGAAACTATCACAGCACTGGAGTGACTATTGATAGGGGGTGCTAGAACAGCGAGGCACTGCTACTACTACGCACTCCTCCTAGTTAGGCACAGTGTAAGTGGACTCATACAAAACCCCTCACTAAATAGTGAATAAACTAAGAAAATAGTTTTCCTGCTATTAATCCTCATCTGAAAGAAAAATGCACACGTATGGATAAAGCTTCATTTCAGTCACAGGTTTTTTAGTAAAGTCAATGAAGGGTCATGGGCAGTAAACAAAAATTCACAGCCTGTGATCTGTCCACAACTTGTACTATATACCTCAAATTAAATCTGGTGTGCTCTAGGGCAGGGGGCAGCCCAGGTGTGTGGGTGCTGGGGAGAGGGGCTGGCAGCAGGCACATAGTCCAGAACCCCTCCTGTTACACTGTGAGCGTGGGGTTGGGTGGCAGTGCACAGCCTGAGGTCCTGGTGGTTGCTACTGTAGGAGGAGGAATGGAGGCAGCACATATCCCAGAAGCCCCCGACTGCTGAGGGAGAGGAGTCTGGCGGCAGCACACAGCCTGGGAGCTCCATTGCTACTCGAGTAAGTGGGGCACAGTGGCCAAGACTGCCCGAGTAGCTGGCAGCTGCTTGAGTTCCAGAAAGTCACGGAATCTATGACCTTTGTGACATATTTGCAGTCTTACCTCTGGTTTTCAGCTCTTATAAAATATAGGTTATAGCTGATCAAAAGTGTTCACGTGAGAAATTCTTTTCATGCTAAATGACCTTTTTTTCCAAACTGAAAGATCTTGGGGAAACTTTCTTTTTGAACTTTACTTTATTTGACAAAAAGTTGACAGGTTTGACCATGATATACTTGTATCTATAGATTTTTTTTTAAGTAAAACAAAACACATTTGTTTCTTTCTAAACTTTGTGTGGAAAATATTTATTATTTTTATCAAATATTTACTACCATTTCTAGTACAAACCATTTATCCTTGGTTGACGGATGAAAACAGCCATAGGACTGAACATTTTTGAATACACAGAGACAAACTACGCATTCTACAACAGCTTTGTGACCCCATATGTTTTCACTAGGGTTTCACATAGCAAAAGAGGACACACTGTGGCTTACAGGTTTTTTGGATGGAAATTTTGAAAGTGTTTGAAATTCTGCTCCCTCTGAAACCAAATCTAATTCAATGGGAGCACAATTTAGGCCACAACATTTTTGAAAATGGCATCCCTAGGGTACATCTACACTGCAGTGCTATTTTGGGATACTTCCAGTATCCCAAAATAGCATTTTCTGCATCTTGACATTGCACCCATTATTTCAAAATGTAATCAAAATAACAGGCATGTTATTCTGATGTCCCGGTAAACCTCATTCCATGAGGATTAAGGGACTTGTTGAAATAGCGCTCTATTTTGAAATTGGTGCTGTCTCCAAATAAGTTTGAAATAAGGTACGCATTTGTGTAGCTCAAATTGCGCAGCTTATTTCGTGCTAGAATCACAGTATAGACGCTCCCCGAATGTTTTTGAAAACTTCTAGTACTAATTAACTTAAAACTGATTTAAAATTTCATTATTTTTAAAAAGGACTTTAGAAAACAAATTATTTTTTTTCTAACCTGGGTCTAAATACAAATAAATTTATAGTGAGGTCCTGAACTTCATGGAACTATGCCAGTTTACATGAGCAAAGGATCTGGCTTGAAATTAATCAAACAAGCACGCTATCCTCGTGCGAGAAACATGGATCTTTTAGCAACAAATGTCAATTCAACCCAATTACACAAACTGAAAAACTGCTATTGAAGAACAAAATAACATTAGCTTGTTTAGAAACAGCTTCTGGTTCAGCAAAACATTCGGTGGACAACAATGAGGTATTAAGTGGCAAAATTAAAGTAACATACTCTAATTAGATTTAAGCTACTACTTAAAGAAAGTTTTGACTTGACACTAATAACTAATTGTACCTTCCATGATCAGTGCAAGCTGATTGCACTTGATTAAGTACATAATCTATTGGCTGTGACATGGTTATTGTCTTAAAAACTGCATTATTCACTTTTCTGCCACTTCAAATATCTCTTAATAGAAATGCAAATCACACTGCAAACAATAATAATTTGTAACCTATTCACAATTATGGGAGACCTTTTGGGTTATAAGGTGATCATTTAAACTCTACCACAATTGGAGAAACTCATGGTTGATCACAGATTTTAAAAAAATATTGGTATTATTCTTTATGGGCCTGATCCTAAGATATAAGCAATTCAGAAAATGCAGGTGTCTGCAGTTTCCAGTAACTAACTTTATCCAAACACAAGAAATAGATAAAAGTTATAAAACTCTTATCTTTCAGCTGACAGATTCTGTGGTTTCAAAAGGGTCCAGTGAATAAAATGATATTGAGATTATCCATCCACATATCCCTTTTCATTTAGACCCTTGCATGAGCAATCCTCTATCTAGTTCCACTCACAGCCCTAGCTATATGGACAAAAGTCATGGAAGTGACAATATAAAAGGCAGATTGGAGCATTTAGGTGGGATTGACAAAGAAATAAGACCAGATTCTAAATAGTATCTTAATAATACCATATGCCATAAAAGGTCCCATTGACTCAACTTGAGTAAAGAGATCTGAATCTGGCCATGCTGTTTTGCTCCATTTATGACACATATACATCTATTAGAACGTGGCAATGCAGTGTTCCCTCCCTCCAGGTTTTAGTGACTCTTGATCTTCAGTTCATATTCTAAATGCTCATGCTTTGTGTGTGTGTGTCCATGTATGCGTGCACACACTCTGTTAAGAGTTAGTCATCTCTATGGCTGTGTCTACACTGGGTCACTTATTCCAGAAAATCAGCCGCTTTTCCGGAATAAGCTGCGAGCTGTCTACACTGGCCCTTGAATTTCCGGAAAAGCAACAATGCTCTACTGTACATAATCAGCCGCTATTCTGGAAAAACTATTCTGCTCCCGCTCGGGCATAAGTCCTTATTTCGGAACACTGTTCCGGAAAAGGGCCAGTGTAGACAGCCCAGTAGTCTTTTCCGGAAAAAAGCCCCGATCGCGAAAATGGCGATTGGGGCTCTTTTCCGGAAAAGCACGCCTACATTGGCCACAGGCGCTTTTCCGGAAAAAGGGCTTTTCTGGAAAGGCAGCCTGCCAATGTAGACGCTCCTTTTCCGGAAAAACTGAAAACGGAACAGTATTCCGTTTTAAGCAGTTCCGGAAATTCATGCCAGTGTAGACACAGCCTATTTGTGTGTACATAGGAGCATACAGTAAGACATTTCAAGAACAGGGAAAGGACATCTGGCCCAATATGCCTGCTTTTTATGGTTTATTCAGTGCAGTGTAGTTATTTTTTATGTAGAGTTTTGTTCTTATCTGGAATTTTCTGCATCTGGTTTACTGAATATACAGTAGGATTACAGAGGGCTAAAGCTCCTGGCTCAAACTGAATGTAAATAGAGTATTTCAATCAAACCAGTATGACTGGAGTACTTCAATCATATTACTTCAGATTTATAGTGGTATAATTGAGGATTGAGCTCAGGCTCTCTAGGTCTGAATAATCAGACCCCCTTTTGTTTGTGTCCCTTTACTATGTATTATAACTTCAGAGTGCAGGGCTATTATACTGGTTTTCTTCCATGGGGCACTGTATATTGGTCTGTGGTCTACAGACCAAATGGCGAGTTCCATCAAAATTCTTTCACGTTTCAAGCAGCATTTTTGGTAAACACAACATTCCAAAAACTATATGTTGAGAACTCCTACAGCCTGCACGTGCTGGTCTCAATTCAATAAAAATGGCTGAAGTAAAACTGACCAGTTTCCTGAAATCCAAACAATTCATTTTCCTTTGCTAACTTGAGCAAGCACCTGAAAACGTCTCCTGTTCACAAGCCTCTCTCATCTCCCATTGCTGGAGCCTTACAAATTAATTCTGGCAAATCTGCCTCAATTTCCAAAATAAATCACAACCTTACTATTATTAGTAAAAGTAAATGTACATCAGAAATGGGTGAAGAATGGTGTAAACTATTGTCATTCATTTGGATGACCTAGTATAGTGACCACACAATTTTTCCTGATGCAAAGTTTAGGACAACATTCAAAAACATGAAAATAAATATGTGCCTCAAATGGTATACTAAATGTTACATTAAAAGCTACAGGGCCAAATTACAGTCACAAGTACAACAGGATACCTCCAGAGGAACTCCCTTGTTGTCAGCTGATTTACTCTGGATTTATCCCATTGCAAATGACTCCAGACTTTGTCACATTATTTTTCTGTATATTTTTAAAAAAGGTCTGAGTGGTAAAACATTTAGAGCATGAGAGTCATGTATTACCCATGTGCCTTGTAGGAACCTGTAAAATGAGTCTGTGCATATTAGACGTATGCACACACTTTTTAAGAGATACATTTAGGAACAGTATTTTCAGACATGCCATATCTCACTGTAAATCAAAAGAACATAAGAATGGCCATACTGGGTCAGACCAAAGGTCCATCCATTGCCGACAGTGGCCAATACCAGGTGTCCCAGAGGGAGTGAATCAAACAGGTAATGATCAAGCTATCTCTTTCCTGCCATCCATCTCCACCCTCTGACAAACAGAGGCTAGGGACAGCATTCCTTACCTATACTGGCTAATAGCCATTTATGGACCTAACCTCCATGAATTTATCTAGTTCTCTTTTAAATCCTGTTATAATCCTAGCCTTCACAACCTCCTCGGGCAAGGAGTTCCACAGATTGACTATGCGTTGTGTGAAGAAGAACTTCCTTTTATTTGTTTTAAACCTGCTACCCATTAGTTTCATGTGGTGGCCCCTATTTCTTCTATTATGGGAACAAGTAAATAATGTTTCCTTATTCAGTTTCTCCACACCACTCGCAATTTTATATACCTCTATCATATCCCCCCCCCCCTTAGTCTCCTCTTTTCCAAGCTGAAAAGTCCCAGTCTCCTTAATCTCTCCTCACACGGGACCTGTTCCAAACCACTAATCATTTTAGTTGCCCTTCTCTGAAACTTTTCTAATGCCAGTATATCTTTTTTGAGATAAGGAGGCCACATCTGTACGCAGTATTCCAGAGGTGGGCGTACCATAGAAACTTTTCCCTTTTGACAAATGTGCCAATGTGTCAGTCCTAATGGCAGGCCAGATTCACGAGGAGTAACGGTAGTTCGAACTAGGAAGCCTAGTTCGAACTACCTAGTTCGTGCCCCATGTAGCCGCGCTGCACGGGGTTCGAACCAGCGGGGTTTTAAAAATGGCGGCTCCCCGCTTATGCAAATGAAGCCCGGGAAATTCAAATCCTGGGCTTCATTTGCAAGTGCGGTATGTCTACATTACCCCGCTAGTTCGAACTAGTGGGGTAGTGTAGACATACCCTCTGTCTCAGGCTGAATATTTGGAAAAAAAATGCAGATAAAACAGTTCAGTTCTTCCTCAGAAGGAAGTTGGGAAAAACAACGTATTTGTCTCTATGTTACAAAATTCTTATTGTGGTTTCACTGAAAAGCTTTAAAACCTCCATGCTTTGGAAGAAAAGCTGAAAATTTGGCAGGGGAGTTACCCTGTGTTCAGAAAAAGAAATTTTGCCATTTCCCCATGAATATTCACACTCATCTAAGATTTCAAAAATCACTATCTGGACATACTGCATGGAGGGCAGTCAGTTAGCAGAAGCTGGCAGTAAAATTTCCTAAGCATTTTGCCTCTATTGCTCATGTTCCACCTCAGAGAGCACACTGAACATGTATACTACAGGCCAGGGCTGAGAGAGACTTTTCTTGCAATTGCACCTTTGGGCTTCAAGGATTTTCTGTGGCAATAGACCTGTGAATTAAAAGAGTCTCTCCTGTACTCTCTATGTGGAAGGGTGATACCAATTCTTGTGATAGATTTTTTTTCCAGTTTGTGTTTAAAATTTTTAGGAAATTATAGCCAAAAAAATGTGAAAAGAATATTAAGTGTGCAGGCTCATGCACTGAAACAGTAGGAAATGCTAGAATTAAGGTTGCCCGTGTAACCTTCAGTTGGTCCTCTTGTAGGTATGCATGATGATGATACAATCTTTTAATTTACAAGATCACATACTATTTTTTCCACGATTTCTGCCTCATTCAGTGCATAGGAAGGATGGTGCTCAGGAATTGAAACACAGCAATGAAGTGAATGTTGCTGTAGAACCTCCACCTTATTTATTGCAGAAGAAGTTGGAAGGTGCATAGTGAATGAGAAAAGGTATGCAGGAAGAGAAAAAATGGCCTCCTGGCTAAGGCAATGGAATGCTGGACTGGAAAACTATATTCTAAGCCTGTCTTTGCCACAGAGTTCCTCTATGTTGGTCATTAAAACCAAAATGTTAACAAGTGGCCATAGGGTATTCCTCTTTTTCTGAGTGAATGACTTGAGATACTTTGGTTCGGATTTGCAGAATTTCCCAACTCTCAGAATTGCAACTGAAATTGAATGGAGGGTAATATGAACATAACAAGAATTAAGTACTCTGCAGTATAAGACTATAGCCTTTTAGTGTTGCTCACCCCAAATTCATGGTCAATTTTGTCCTTCATCTGTGAGTCTCGATTCCCCTTTTATAAATAACAGGGATACTGTCCCACCTTTCAAGGGTGTTATCAAAATAAATTACGTAATCTTTTGGAAGCATTTAGATATCATGGTCATGAGCACCATATAAATGCCATGAGGAAATTAATAATTCTGTGTTCAATACAAGGTTTGGATGGTATGCAATAAGGCAGCCTGGGGCCAGACACTGAATGAGTAGAGTAAAAAGTAATATCGAATAGCAACCTATTCAGCAAACACTGTCCATCCTGTGCACTGAATTAGATCCTGTGGGGGAAAAAAAAGTATGGAATCATGTAATTGACTGCCACATAATACACATGCTCAAAAGGGGAGAGTTAGATCATATAGCAATTTTAATGTTCTAAATTTTTGTTTCGTGTTATGTATGTACAAAGTCATACATTCATATATGAATATATATTTAATATATTTTCTTCAAAGTCATATGTGAATATATATTTAATATATTTTCTTTATTTCTACCCGATTAGAACATGGAAAGGGACTATCTTCCTTCAGAGTGTATATTTATGCTCTTAAGCTTGTTTATGGTATTTGTACCATGTTTCTAAAACAAACAAAAGCAAAAATCCCAATTTCCTAGGTTGGGATATTAAAGTTCTATTTATGCATAGAGTTGCGTCATTACATCTCATTCCAAACCAGTTAGGCACAGAAGGTTAGCCCTATTTATAGACGGGGAAGCACAAGGTTTTTTTGGCATGAAGGTCTTAGAGTCCTTACCTGATTTCAGATTTAAAATGACAGATAACATAGAAGAAAAATAATGTAATTATTTCCCACAAAGAAAATTACCTTTGCTAAACTCAAAGGTAATCTATTTTAATTATAAAAGACTTAATCACAAGTGTGTATGTACACACACATGCAGACTACTTACCAAAGATTATTTTAGTCAGAAATCCAAATGAAATTGGGGCTAACATCAGCTTTAATTAAAATCAGCTCAGTAAACCTGATACTGGATTTCCAGTGCTAAATGGAGGTTTACAGGGCTTTAATTAGGATATAAAGTCTCTGTTTCCAGTGGAACAGATCCTCCCTAAACCCCTTTGCTATTCCATTATCCCCAGCCCAGCATGCGTCATTAGATGCCTCTGTCTATTTTAGCCTTATTAATGTGTTTAGGCACATACATCAGTGAATTAGCTCTAACTGGTCTAGAGTTTCAAGACTGGGGAGTCAGTCATTTCCATCGCATCAGCTTTACCTCTCACCCTTCCAGAAAAATAAATACCACAAGCCACTCCTGGTAGTTTCCTTAGTTAACTACTTTAGATATACAACAGGTTTCATAATAAAAGATTGCATTTCAGCAAAGGTTTATATAACAAATACAAAGTTTCTTTTAGAAGGCATATAAGGCCCAAATAATCCATTGGTATTCTGATTTACAAGAGAGACTTACTGTCAGGACATGGGATATTTTACCCTTTCAAATTTAAAGAAGTCCAAGAAAAAGTTTACTTTTAAAAATCAGCATACTCTTTTCTCTTGTGGCTAAAATTCCATCAGATAAATATAAAGCTACAGCTCTTTATCACAACAAATGTACAAAAACTATTTTAAAATTATTCTCCTGGCTCATTTTTGACCCAAAATATTTAGCAGGGAGCACATAGCCTTTTTATGAACAGAACTTCTCATTGACAGAATGAAGTATTTTTGGTCAGAATATATCTATTACCAAACATATTTGATCTGTATTTTCCAGAATGACAAGTCCTAATTTGAATTTTCAAGACATTACAAAGCCATTTTGAACTCCAGAACATCCACACTCAAGTTCAACACTCGAGTAAGAAGAATCTTACTTTTGTTGCACCTGCTGCATTTGCTTTTCAACTAAACTGAATTCTGAAAAAACGGGGTGGGGAAGGGATCACAAAATGCAATGAATAGAAATTAGATGTTAATTATGTACCCTGAACATGGTAATTCTGATGTGGTCAGTCAATGATGCACTAAATACCCCAAAAGTAATTGAACTCACTTTACCTATACATTTTAAGGAATAAGGGATCTTTCGGAAAAGGCTTTATTTTCCGAAAGATCCGCATCTAGACTGGCGTTTTTTCCGGCAAAGCTCCGAGCCGGAAAAAAGCGGCAGCCATTTTTATGCTAATGAAGTGGGGGAGATTTAAATCGCCGCTTCATTTGCAATTGCAATATGTCTAATTTGCATCCCTTTTACGAAAAAGGGATGCAGTCTAGACACAGCCAAAATGTTTTGGACAACCTCATTCTGCATTTTTAGCCAAAAAACTGTGCACAGCTCTACTGCAGAGCACCTCTACAATGAAAGCCACTCTTAGTATCAATTCAATTATCTTAGTATCAATTCAATTATGTATCATTAGTTAAGTATTGATTCAATTATCTATTATCTGTCTATCATCAGACTACAAAGTATGAAAAACTTGACCTTAACTGTTGTTTCTAGGGATACCTCTAGACTACAGAGCTGCTGCGGGATACCAGAGATATCCCGGAAAAGCTCTGCTGCATCCAAGGAACGCTTCTGCTTTTCTGGGGGAAAAAAAAACCCTCAGAAAAGCAGACACAGTTTTTGGCATCCCTGTAAACGTCATTTTACAAGGAAGAAGGGATGTTCCAAAAAAGGTTTTTTTCCCGACATTTGGCCATGTGTATGTGGGCCAAATGTCAGAAAAGCTTCTTTCGGAAGAAAAGCGGAAAAAGATATGCAAATTGCAAACCGCAATTTGCGTATCTTTTTCCGACTTTTCGTTGTAGTGTAGCTATAGCCTTGCTTTGCTCTGCAACTTAAAGATGCCATGGCACTTTTCATATGAGTAGAGATTTGCACAGAGATTCTTGGTCAAAATGCCTCCTCCCTGTATTGGCTACTTGCCTGGCTCAAAGCCAAAGTTATCTACAGGTCAGTGGTTGTACATGGGTATAGTTTATAAAAAGTTTGGGGATTTTTTGAGATAAAAAGAGTATCTAATATAAAACAGCGTTTGTGTTCTTGTTAGTGCTGAATGTCATGCCATAGTCTTGTGTTCTCTCTGAAGAATTAACCTACTATTCAGACTGATAGGATGTAATTACTTTTGCAAATACAGTCAATTTCAGAAATGTTCATCAGATATTGGGCTAAATACGGAGCTGGGTAGAGTGATGTAAGTTACACATCAATAAGGAATACTGCATTGACTAGACTTATAAGGAACACAGTGTTAACTAGTCTTATTTACCAAGGGTTAGAAGTGATGGGAAGATATAAGTTAAATTTGAAGCATGAGGGGGGACTAAAATATCTCAATTGCTGCTACATGCAGATCTTGTGGCCCCTTCTCATGGAAGTTACACCAACACAGACTCTATGAAATCCTTTCTTACAAATCATCCTAATGTATTCCATAATATCTTTGTTATCATCAGCCAATTTCTCTCTGGGTACATCTAGATTACATCCCTCTTTTGACAGAGGGATGTAAATTAGACACTTCAAAATTGCATATGAAGCCGAGATTTGAATTTCCCACACTTCATTTGCATATTCGTGTCATGGCGCTCTTTCGAAAAAGCGCTATTTCGAAAGTAAAATGGTGGTCTAGATGCAGTTCTTTCGAAAATAGAAGCCTTTTTAGAAAGCTCCTTTAAACCTTGTTTAAAGAGCGCCATGACGTGAATATGCAAATGAAGTGTGGGAAATTCAAATCCCGGCATCATGTGCAATTTTGAAGTGTCTAATTTACATCCCTCTGTAGAAAGAAGGATGTATGTAATCTAGACAGAGCCTGTATTTCTTGAGAGGGACAGTTTGTTTGGGAAACACAGTATACACCTGGAAAAGGAGATTTTATTGCTTTCTGAAATGTCCTATAACAATATAGGGATGGGGCAGAAACAAGGCTTGCTAGCAAGCCTGATACTTCTGAACATGAAGATCTTCTCAGGAAGGGGAAGGTAGTGTCTCTATGAACTTCTGAACATGAGCAGAAGACTAAATTAGTAATTTACTACTATTAAAAATATTTTTAAACTTAAAAAACAACAAATAGTCTGGTAGCACTTTAAAGACTAACAAAACATGTAGATGGTATCATGAACTTTCGTGGGCACAGCCCACTTCTTCAGATGAAACAAATATTTTTGTTTGCATTCATTTCAGATTTTGTTTTCAAATTTCCCATTCCTTTCTAGAGCTGCACAATGCCAGAAGTTCAATGTATAGCCACTGATCCAAATTCCTCCACCTAATAACATAGAATTCAAAAGGTTCATCTGGGCATATGTTGACCTTGTCATGTATTCTTCATCAGTGTTTGTTGATGGTGTCACTCACAACCAATATTTTGTGCTATACAATTAAATGACTAAGTAAATTAAAATACATACAACTGTTTTAATACATACTTGGATGAGCAGTTATATTTCCATAGATGCTTGTAAACTGATTTTATTAGCAGAACTATGGTAATGCCTAAAGGTCCCAAATGTGATCAGGACTGAATAGCACTAGGCTGTACATACATAGAGCCAAGAAAGAAATTCTCCACCAAAGAGCTAACAATCTAAACAGATAAGACAGACAAAGAGAAGAAAGGAAAATGAGGCCCAGAGAAGTAAGATGACTTGTCCAAGGTCACTAAACAAATTGATGGCAAAGCTGGGAATAGCGTCCCAGCCCTCTGAGTCCCAATCCAGTGTCTTGACTACACTGCCTCCCAAGGTTGAAGGTAGAAAGTGTCATATGCAGTAAAACTGAAAATTGTTTCACAAACTTATCAAGAGATGTGGAAACAGCTTAAATCCTTCTACCCATTAACAATCGTATCCTTTTATGAATCCATTATATAAATGTGCAGTTTACTGTATTCAGATAAGAAAGAATGAAAAAGGTAGCATTTTGCTCTAACTATAGTGAGTGTAATGATGTACTGTATGATTCAAAGAATATCTCAATTGATGCATCATATTTGTGTAAAGAAATCAACAAGATGTAAACTTTCAATTGTTGCCAAAAATCCATGGAATTTCAGACATTAATTATAAATATTCAATTACCTACTAAACAAAAGTCTATTAGGATACTATAGTAGCTGTAGCGGCTGCTTGCTAGCTTTCCAGAATGGCAATAAAGCATAGGCAATGAATATCATTGTACTGGGGATCAAAGAGTTGAGCTCCTACTGAGAAGCAAGTGTATATACTGCCAATATTTCATCATTCAGAGCCACCTTCCCTCCTCTACCTAATATGAAAGCTATAAAAACAAAACAAAACAAAAAAAGCCCCTGAAACTGTTATTGTTAAAGCCAAAAACTAATTAGTCATTGCTTCCCAAAGTGTTATGTGAAAAGTGGCTAGAAATAATGGGCTGCATTCTCAAATTTTATAGGTTTACTGAGTCTAGTGTTCTCTGGTATTTCCTGTTTCCCTTGCTAGGGAAGATTGAGTAAAGTTTACAAGTCATCTTGAATAACACACAAACCTTTCAATAAAGGCAATAATTTGTGGATTCATAAAGTGCACAACTACACTTGAAATACAGTCAAGGGTGGCAAATAAAAAAGCAAAGGTTGGATTATTGTTTGTTTTGATTTTTTGTAACAAAGATGTCCAGCATCATAAAGCTTCTTTAGACAGTAAATGAGTTTCCAGAGTTGAGATTAGGTGACAAACTTTTTAAAATTGTCCTTGTGAATATTTGGTTTTGATAAGAACAACATTATTAAAATTCATTTAACAAAGAGGCCCATATAAGTTCAGACTCTCCACATACATATACAAGCACATACTTCATAGCAATTCCAGACTGATAAAAATATAAAATAATGAACAAAGAAAACCCCTGACATGTTTGAGACATTTCATCTAAAAATCCCAAAGCACTCAACAAGCTGATGACAACACATACTGAGACCATTTCACCCATACTTGAAAACACAATCTTGGCACTCACTCGAAAGATGTTCAAAGCCATGAACAGTGCATGAAAAATTCTAGAAAAGTGTTAATAACAGGAAATGCAGCATACCTTCCTTTCCAAAAGAAGCTATAAAAGAAGCATGGTTAAATACCACTACTCTTCAGAAAAGTACCATGGATGAGTGAAAACCTGACCCCATTGAAGTCATTGGGAGTTTTGCTATTGATTTCAGCAGTCAGGATTTCACCCATGAACTCATTTAATGATTCCATGTAGTCAGGACCTTGGTTTTACATCTGAAGAATTCTCCAGCACAAGATTGTGAGGCATAATATTGTTGTTGGGCATTGGTTAAATGCTGACTCGAAGGGAAAGAGTTATCTACTGGATAGCCAATAATAATTCTTCCAGCATCTGGGTCACTGGACAAGCATGGCCCAAGCTTGCGTAGGATAATGATATCAAAAAAGATTACAGCCCAAGGGACTCTGGCTGATACTGTTTGGTTCTTTATTTTGTTTTTAACATTTCATTTTACTTTGCCTTCAGCTGTATAGACTTATAGAAATATATGTATATTTTATGCAAATTAGAAGCAATGCTTGAGGCCCTGGTAAGTTGTCTACATTGTCATTGGTGCTGCAAAGACCATGCACCACTGATGTGGAATAAGTTAACAAAAGTCTGAAATAAGTCTTTTCTTTTTTAGCCAGAACTGCTTCATTTTGGGATCTGGAACAATAAGCACAATCTAAATGTGTGACAATAACTCAGAATGTCCTAAAATGTCTATGTATTGTTTTTAACACAGAGAGCTTTTTGGTTTTAAAAGTTCATAAAACATGTCAACATATTTTTTTAAAGAAATCCAAGATACCTGTTTTGAATAAACTGCTGTGTTCTGAGGTAATTGGATTGTAAAAACAAATATGAGTATTAATAAAAATGTTCCATCCGTTTAAGCCTATTGTAATTTAATAAAATACAGTACACCCACCCACTAATGCCGTGCTATAAAGTTACTTTGGCCCTAATACTGATGTATTTGTGACTGCAATCTCCATTATAGTCCATTTATTTGACTTCCTTCTAACATGCACCATAATGCTGAAATTCTTTTTGATCCTACAAATAGTCCTGCAGAGACATGCTGGAATTACTAATATTAGTTAAAGATGGGTGAGTTAATTCATGACAATAAAATAGGGGGAGGGAACCCTAGCCAAACAATTTTTTTCTTAATTGAATATAGGTATTCATTTATCTGAGAACTTGCCTTTTCCCTGATTGTCAACAAGCCAAAGGCATAACTGTTCAGGAGTGCCAAAATAGAAGTGGTAGCCTTTCAAATAATAATAAAAAAAGAATGCCAGCAGTGAGTTCACAGGAAGAATCCTGCCAGTTGTGAAGTCTCAGCACTGAGTGATCCGAATAGCTGTGGAAGTTGCAATGTCCCTGAAGAGAATCCTTCTTCTTGGAGGATTCTCAGTGCCACAAACCTGAAGAGGAATGGTGAAAAGCACTATTTGAAAAATAACAGGAGAGACCTTTTGTCCTTCCTCCCTACACTTCAATAGATGACAACTCCCTCCCTATTTTAAAAAAAAAACTTGTTGGACACACTATTGAATGTAAGATTATAACAGCCAGTGACCAGCAGAGGAAATGTATTACTACAGAATGAAAATGTCATAAGCATGAAACAGGACCCTGGTTTTTTTGGGATACTATATGAAGATCACAGAGGAAATTTAAGGTTTTTTTTTTTAATTTGGTTTTCTTTGGACTAGCTTCAATAAATGTTTGTTCATGGACAATGGAACAAAAGGAGGTGCAAACCACAGGGTACTGAAAACTATACAACATCCATGAGAAGCAAGAGCACAATTTGGGGAAATCTCATAATTATTTCATAACAATGATTATCTCCATAAATCTATCACTGGGTTATATACCCCCATAAATTATTGAGATTTCCCACTGATGAAGCCTAATGGGACTATGGATGAAGTATTGCATAATCATTTGCAAAACCAGTCTTAACAATTAGTTTGCCTTTTCTTGGTTGTTTAGTATCTCCCTCCTTATTTGACAGAGTGGCTATTTCTTTCTGGGCCATTAGGCTCAGTTTCTGTTTATTATTATTATTCTTTATGTTCTTTGAAATGCACAGATATGTTTCTAAGGGCACAATATAAATAAATAATCTTCAGTTGCCTTACACTGGAGGAAGAATGAAGTGACATGCAAAGCCTGTTTGGAATTAGAAGTAGTGTCAAATTAGATTTTTTTTTTTTAAAGAAGATCAGTTTCTTTAAAATATGTGAGAACAACCCTAGGAGGATAACAATATTACAGTAAAACTCCAATAGTCTGGCATCCAATAGTCCGGCACTCCTGGTAGTCCGACATCAAAATGGCAAGAGCCTAGTGAGTGAGCTTTGGCAAAAAATGAGTCACAAGGTAACAGCAGCAGCAGCTGAACTGAGCAAAATGGGTAAAAAAGCCTTAAAAAAACTAAAACATTACAGTATACTGTATACAGTATGTACAATAAAAGGGGCTAGGTACACTTTATATACTGTATATAATGTATACAGTATATATATATAACCATCTTATAGTACCTCCTGATAGTCCGGTATATTTGATAATCCGGCACCACCTAGGTCCCATAGGTTCCAGATTATCAAAAGTCTATTGTAATTAATTCTTACATAATATTTTTCATCCATGCAGAGACTCTGCAAGGGCTTGATGGGAACTGGTCAGTGCAGGAAGGATAGAAGAAAAGGAACTTTTGGGTTCTGAACCTGACTGTGGGGAGGTGTTTCCCCAAGACACTACTTCAGTTAGCCCAGTTAATTGGCACTAAATCACCGTGAGAGTTATCAGTACCTTTAAAAAAAAAAAAAAAAAAAAGGTAAAGTAAATTTAAACATCAAAACAATGAGGGCAGCAAGCCAGGATCAATAGATGAGAGGTAGGACATTCATTGTTCTTTTATTACAAGTGTATTTAGGGCTCACTACTGATAATGAATTTACTTTGCATTAACACAGATAGATCATTGTCCTTTACTAGTGCAGCACTGTTTTTATGTACCATAAAAACATAATGCGGATGCTAAAGGGAACTGGATGTACAACAAGATGAAAAGTTCTAGCTGAAAGGAGGAAGCAGGAATTTATTTGGGCCTCTACTCAGGAAGCATAATTCAAACAGAGACCAAATGACCGATTTTACTATTCAAAATGAAAGTGTTTAGGAAGGGGGATCCTGATAATGTGATTTAACCCTCCTTTTCAACAAGTGGCATCTGGAAAGGGCAAGGTTTTTGTTTTGCTCATTTCTTCACTGAAATGAGAATACAAGGGGTATCAGACATAATTGCATCATCTAGCAGCAAGTTTTATGAATTCCTTGATTATATAAAAAACTTTCAAAATCCATTTAGTTAAGCCCATGCAAGTATCTAATGTAGATGCACCTTTACTGATTTAATCCTTGTTTATAATGATTTAGCTTGTATCAATAAATTATTGAATTAAGCTAAACCAATGAAATAAGGCTTAAATTGGTTTAAGTGCATCTATATAGGCTTAAGTGGTGTGATTCGAAATTGATTTCATTAAACCAGTAAAACTTTTGTAGTTACAGACATGGCCAAATGCACTCTCCTTGCAAACACTTTTATTCACAAATAGCTCTATGCCTTTGAGCTCTACTCAAGTGTCTATGAGTGCGTCTACATGGCATCCTTACCTCGAAATAACCTATGCAATTTGCACTATGCAATTTGCAAACTGCATAGCTTATTTTAGGTAAGTTTGAAATAAAGCACTATTCCAACAAGTCCCTTAAGCCTCATGGAATGATCGTTACAGGGATGCCAGAATAGCACACCCGTTATTTCGAAATATATCCTTAAAAAGCCCCGCTGTCTAGAGGTATTCTAAGTGAATGAGACTATACGGAATACAATTAAAAAGAATAGTCTATTTTGTACCATTACATCTAGTCAAGGAATGTGTGCAAATTTGTTAACAGTCTTGTTATTATTTCTCACTCTACAAGTTAGTACTTTGTTGGTGACACATTTTGAAACTTCTGGAATCCCTACATATAATACTGGGAGCATTTCTAATTTCTATTGCCATGTAATCCATAAAATTGCATAGAGAAAATATCTTTTTGTGGGAAACAAACAATCATCTTTTGGGCTGTCTTTGTATCAAATGGATAATTTTCTTTTTGATTCAACAGGTCATTCATTATCTGCTGGGTTTTCTTCTGTTTTATGCAATTTCACAGTGTATTATGTACTAATCTAATCTAGTGTTTTCGGTATTAAATCTCAAGAGTTTATTTAACAGATATGTCTTATCTTTTTTGGAGTGTTGCAAAGATCATGAAGAGGTTACAATTTTTTTTATTAAAAAACTGTTAATTCACAAAAATTCTTCCAATCTTTCAAGGTTACAGGAGCTGCCAGTTCTGTTATGAAATTTTATGGTTTCAATTTTGCATCCTTTAAATCAAAAAGTGATATAACATAAGTGAATTTATTTAACTGTCAGTTGCAATAAGCATAAATTAGTCTACTCATTAGTTAGTCATCTATCTTCAGATCTCTGATTGGAAACAACCCATTGCCATATTTGTAATTATAAATAAAATATTTTAGGAAGGGAAAAGTGAAAACTTTCCGGTAACCCAAGTCTAAAATAATTTTAAAATATCACTTATACAATTGCCATCCTTTAACATGAAATCTAAATAATGTTTCATAACTTTTATAGAGGATTGTTCCACAATAGGTTTTTAAAGTTAAAGCTTTTATCTATTTCCATTTTTTTCATTTTCTAAATATACAAAAGATAGGGTATATGAGAATTTCTTACTAAATTATTTTGCAGAGTGAGGTTAAAATCTTGAGCACATGTCAAAATATACCAAATAAATATGAAAAACAATAAGTAGTCCTGTGGCACCTTAGAGACTAATAAAATATATACGATTATGTAACTGCATATTTATTTGTTTTCACAGGCATTAAAAATGTTATAAATATAAAATATTCCTAATGACTATGATATATTCCTTATGATTATAACTTTCTAAATATGAAGTGATGCAATACTATTGTAGCAACCTGAAAAATAGTTCTAAGATATGCGTGAACTACCACTAGTTAATCTTACTGGAGTGCTAATTGAGATGCTTAAGAAGAATATTGAAAAGTCATATTTTCAAATGACCTTAGTATTCAATCATATGCTTAAGCTGTCCATGTATTGTCCCCATTGGAAGAGCAAGTGGTCAAACAAAATACAGGAATCTTAAAAATGTTCTGCATCAGATTTTCCCCAACTGAGTGAAGCCGGCTGGAATGACAGTTTTATTACATTTAGAGGCCAATGCTAATTTAGGACACTTACTCATGCTGAATAATACCTTATTCCAAAAGAAAACAGAATCAACCCATAGCTACTGCAGAAGGGTTGGAGACAATCCTTCAGTCTTTATACAAGCCTCCCACATTCACCTCCAGATCTCCTGTGAATTAAGGGCAATATGTGGTCTTAAAACAAGGGTGGGGAACTTAAGGTCCATGGGCCGGATGTGGCCCTTGGCTTGCCTGGAGGCAGCCCCCAAGGCATATTTCACATATACACTTCCCCACCATCCTCCCATAGGGATGAAGCTACAAAATCTACTAGCCTGGGCCCCCTAGGCTCTGGTGTCTGCAGAGAATGTGGGTAGGTTCTTGGCCCCCATAGGCTCTGGTGTGTGCAGAGAATGTGGGGGAGTGTCTTTCTCTCAGTTAGGGGTTACGCCGGTGAGGGTTTGATTCTGATTTTTTTTCCTTCTCACTTGTGTGCAGCCCCTGACTGATTTTTCTGTGGGTCAGTGGCCCCCTTTATTCCAGAGTTCTCAAACTTCACTGCACTGCAAACCTCTTCTGATAACAAATATTACTACATGACTTCAGTGTTTGGGGAGTGGGAGCGGAAGCACCCAAAACCCAAGGACTTCAGCCCCAGGTGGAGAGGCTCTACTATAGGCTCCAACAAGTCTTCTATAGGCTCCCTGCCACCTTGTTAGTCTTTAAAGTGCTACATAGTCCTGTATTTTGTTTCAGCTACACCAGACTAACACGGCTACATTTCTATCACTAAATCCAAGGTTGTGCATCCACAATAACAGAGTCTTCCTCAAACTAATTTCAGTGCTTCTCTGTAGTGAGGACACGCTAGTTTTAATTTGTTAAATCAGGAGTTCTTAAGTCGAATTTAGTGATTTCAAAATAGTTTCCTAGAGTACATATGGTTCCCCCTCCCCACCGCCAATAAAATGGCTCATTCTTATACTAAACAGTGATTACATATTAATGAAGAGACCCACTGAAAGATACTATTAAAATAGCGAAAAAACTGAATGCAGGGAATCATATTTGTATTATTCAGAAAGAGAGAGATACACTCAAGAGGCTTCTGATATTTTAAGAAAAAAACTAAATCTGTTCTTCTGCAGGTCTGAGCACAATACATTTTTATGTACTATATATCTGGATAAGGCTCACCAGATATTACCATGTTATGTAGTCATTTGATATGTATAAAAGGTGCTCTGACAAGCATGACCAGTAAAAATTCTGTAAAGGCAAAGAATGTGCATACAGTGGATGTGTAGGAGATACACAGAAGGGAGTGCCAGCAACCAAAACAAAGCAGTCTTGTTTGAAACTCCAGGGTTTTTGTTTAACTGCATGGAGTGATATTTCCTTGGAAGAAACATCTCAAGTGTACTTGCTCTGAAGAGGCCTAGCCAACATTAGCCAAACAAATCTAATTTTAGCGAAGATGTTCTAAACCTTCGAACGTGCCTCCAAGCCTCTTTCCGTTGTGAGTTGAATTATGCTCAGAAGCTCAAAGAAACTCTCATGGAAAACTGAGCATGGAATTTTTAGCATCAGGGAGCATAAAAGGATAGTCTGTCTGAGTATATTTGTTTTACAAAAGAGTTGTAGCTATTGTGCCAAACACTAGCAACCAAGGCATGGAAGATTAAAAACACCTCTTTGGTCTCACAGATATAACTGTTTTCGCTGAATAGACTATAGATAATATGGAAAATAACGCCATAATTCTGAATGCAAGTATTCTTGATGTCACATGAAGATTAAAATGTTGGAAAATTACTGGTTTTATTTTTATTTATTATTTTGAAAGAGGGGAAATGCCTGCTACCTTGGAAACTGTTTTTGATAAATTATCATGCTGCAAAGATAGATAGCATAACCCGATTGTTAGACATTAGTATCCAATAGCAATCCAGAAACCAAAGACTACTTATTGTAAGATCACCACAAGAATTTATGTCCAAAGAATCCTAAATCTTTGCCCTAGCCTCAGATTTGACCCTGCACTCACTGAAGACATCATAGACTTGGATGTATATTGCTTTACTATGCTTGCTCCAACATTGAATCATAGAATACTAGAACTGGAAGGGACCTCAGAGGTCATCAAGTCCAGTCCCTTGACTCAAGATAGGATGAAGCACCATCTAGACCAGTGTTTCCCAATTTTATTTGGCCATGGAACCGTTTAAAAAAAAACGCCGGGGAAAACTGGTGAACCAAAAAAAATGCGGGGGGAAGGGGAGAAGTGTCTAGCAAAAAGAAAATTTGAAAGAAAACTGCTAGGGAAAACTGGTCAACCAAAAAGAAAGGGGGGGAGGGAGACTGTCAAGCAAAAAGAAAAAAAAACGCCAGGCCAACTCTAACACCAGCAGCACCTTGAAAATGGTGGCCACAGGTGATCGCCCAGCTTGCCCGCTCCTAACACCAACTCTGTGGGGAGGAGTGATCGGGTTCTCGCGGAACCCTTTCTTTTACTTTGAGGAACCCCGCAGTTTCACGGAGTACTATTTGGGGAACACTGATCTAGATCATTGCTGACAGACATTTATCTAACTTTCTCTTAAATATCTCTAACGCTGGAGATTCCACAACCTCCCTAGGCAATTTATTCCATTGCTTAACCACATTGACTGTTAGGAAGTTGATCCCAGTGTCCAACTTAAACCTCCCTTGCTACAATTTAAGTACTTTGCTTCTTGTCCTATCATCAGAAGTTAAGGAGAATAATTGTTCTCCCTTTCTCCTTTTTACACCCTTTTAGGAACTTGAAAGCTGTTACGCCCTCCATTCAGTATTCTCTTTTCCAAACTAAACAAGCCCAATTATTTTGGTCTTCCCCTATAGGTCATATTTTCTAGACTTTAATCATTTTTGTTACTCTTCTCTGGACTTTCTCCAACATTTTAAGAGAGATCACCTGCAAACCTGATAGTTACATGAGCATACAAAGAAGAGAGTGTAATAAGGCCCAAATATCAATTGGTTGTCTCACTAATGAAAAACAGTTTAACATAAAGAAAATAAATAAGGAAAATGGATGCTTTTCATGAACAAGTAAACTATGTTTAACTGTCCCCTCATTCAGGGTCACTTTTCTACTAGAAGGATATTCAGAAATTGAACCATTCTTCCTTAGATTAAGACCTTTGTTTCATTTACTATTTTTATTTTAATGATTTTACTTTTTAGAAAACACTGCCTCACAAGAGTGTTGTAAGCAAGACACGAGAAGTCATTCTTCCACTCCACTCTGTGCTGAATAGGCCTCAATAGGGCTATGTCTACACTGGCATGATTTTGTGCAAGAACTCTTTTGCGGAAGAGTTCTTGTTCAACAACTCTTCCAAAAGAGAGCGTCTACACTGGCATGTGCTTTTGCGCAAGAGATGTGCTTTTGCACAAGAGCATCCTTGCCAGTGTAGATGCTCTCTTGCGCAAGAAAGCTCTTTGGCCATTTTAACCATAGGGCTTTCTTGCACAAGAAATTCATGTTGCCTGTCTACACTGGCCTCTTGCGCAAGAACAGTTGTGCAAGAGGACTTATTCCTGAGCGGGAGCATCATAGTTCTTGCGCAAGAAGCACTGATTTCATACATTAGAACGTCAGTGTTCTTGCGCAAGAACTCCCCGCCAGTGTAGACAGGCAGCAAGTTTTGGCGCAAAAGCAGCTGGTATTGCACAAGATCACACCAATGTAGACATAGCCATGAAGTAGTGTGTCTAATACTGGGTACCACATTTCAAGAAAGATGTGGAGAAATTGGAGAAGGTCCAGAGAAGACCAACAAAAATGATTAAAGATCTAGAAAACACGACCGATGAGGGAAGACTGAAAGAATTAGACTTATTTAGTTTAGAAAAGAGAAGACTGAGAGGGAACATGATGACCGTTTTCAAGTGTCTAAGAGGATGTCACAAGGAGGAGGGAGAAAACTTGCTCTCCTTGGCCTCTGATGATAGGACAAGATGCAATGGACTCAAATTGCAGCAAGAAAGGTTTAGGTTGGTCATTAGGAAAAACTTCCTAACTGTCAAGGTGGTTAAGCAATGGAATAAATTGCCTAGGGAGGTTGTGGAATCTCCATCATTAGAGATATTTAAAAGCAAGTTAGATAAACATCTGTCAGGAATGATCTAGGTGCTTGAATCAGTCATGAGGGCAGGGGACTGGACTTGATGATCTCTCGAGGTCCCTTCCAGTACTAGTATTCTATGATTCTATAATTCCATGATTCTTAAGAGACAGCAATAGATCACAGATATTCTCTTGGATGGATGGACATTCCCCTTTTCAGGCTCACTATCCTGTCTGGTTAACTCTTTGGGGGTATGTCTACACTACCCCGCTAGTTCGAACTAGCGGGGTAATGTATGCATACCGAACTTGCTAATGAAGCCCGGGATTTGAATTTCCCGGGCTTCATTAGCAGAAAGCCGGCGCCGCCATTTTTAAAAGCCGGCTAGTGCGAACCCCGTGCCGCGCGGCTACACGCGGCACGGGCTAGATAGTTCGAACTACGTAGCCAGTCCGAACTATCTGTACGGAACGAGGAGTACAGATAGTTCGGAATGGCTACGTAGTTCGAACTATCTAGCCCGTGCCGCGTGTAGCCGCGCGGCACGGGGTTCGCACTAGCCGGCTTTTAAAAATGGCGGCGCCGGCTTTCTGCTAATGAAGCCCGGGAAATTCAAATCCCGGGCTTCATTAGCAAGTTCGGTATGCATACATTACCCCGCTAGTTCGAACTAGCGGGGTAGTGTAGACATACCCTGGGGGATTTACACACATACGTATTATTTGTACAACTTAGTAAGATTTAGATCAGATAAATGCATCAAGGAGATATTTCACAAGTAAAAACAAAAGTGTGTTCTGTCCTTTGCTCTGAAGCAAAACCACAGCTAGAAATGACTTATTTGTGTCACAAGCTATATGGTATTGAAAACAATGAGTATTAAGAGCAATAACTATTTGTAGATGTTATCTCCTGCACAAAAAAATTATACTGGCCCCAAGTAATCATGTTTTCTATGCTCCTGAAAAAACACTTTGTGGTGTAGGGACCAAACATTATATAGTATTGTTTTTTTCTGTGACGAGGCCCTTTTAAGATTCATATTCAGGCATCTTATTTTAGATATGGTTTAAACAAAAGAAATGACCTATTTAGCTTTTGCTTCAGCAGTTTAAGACATGTTTTGCATGTGTTTGCTGGTACTATTATCAGTGAAGTGACACTCATTTTCTGCAAACGGCCCCTTCATCAGCCCCAAAACAAAATGACAGCTTAGCTACAGAGGAACTTCAAGAAAAAAGAAATGGAGGAAGGTTCTTGGTCATGTTAGTTTTTTCTCGAGTAATTTAAGTTTGTCATGACTCTGAAATATGCACATTATGGATGCAATAAGCCATGTTTTTTATAGTGTTATAACATACTGGAAAACTTAAGAGTCTTGCCACATTCTCCTCTGCAGCAAAAGGAACTCTCTTCAGTTGTTTTTCCTCCTAGTCTTGGTTACCTACCAGCTCACTGCGTTTACTAAAATCTGCCTTCCTGAAATCCATTGTCTCTATTTTGCTTTTCTCTCTTCTACCATTCCTTAGAATCACGAACTCTATGATTTCATTGTCACTTTCTCCCAAGCTGCCTTCCATTTTCAAATTTTCAAACAGTTCCTCCCTATTTGTTAAAATCAAATCAAGAATAGCTTCCCCACTAGTAGCTTTCTCAACCTTCTGAAATAAAAAAATGTCTCCAATGTAGTCCAAGAATCTGTTGGAGAATCTGTGTCCTACTGTGCTAGTTTCCCAACATATGTCTGGATAGTTGAAGCCCCCCCATCACCATCTAATCCTGCGCTTTGGATGATTTTGTTAGTTGTTTAAAAAAAGCCTCATCTATCTCTTCTGCCTGAGTAGGTGGTCTATAGTCGACGCCTAGCAGGACATCACCCTTATTTTCTATCCCTTTTAACCTAACCCAGAGACTCACAACAAGTCTGTCTTCTATGTCCGTCTCCAACTCAGTCCAAGTACAGTAGACTTCCGATAATCCGGAACCTATGGGATTTAGGTGGTGCCGGATTATCAAATATGCCGGACTATCAGGAGGTACTATAAGCAGGTTATATATATACTATATACATTATATACTGTATATAAAGTGTTCTTAACCCTTTTTATTGTACATACTGTATACAGTATACTGTAATGTTTTAGTATTTTTAAGCCTTTTTTACCCTTTTTGCTCAGTTCAGCTGCTGCTGCTGTTACCTTGTGACTCATTTTTTACTGAAGCTCACTCACTAGGCTCTTGACATTTTGATGCCAGACTATCAGGAGTGCCGGACTATTGGATGCCAGACTATTGGAGTTTTACTGTATATTCATTTTTAATATATAAGGCAACATCTCCTCTCTTTTTTCCTTGCCTATCCTTTCTGAGCATGCTGTACCCTTCTTTACCAATAATCCAGTCATGTGTATTATCCCACCAAGTCTCTGTGTCATAGTTGTGTTTATTTACTAGCACTTCAAGTTGTTCCTGCTTATTCCCCCTACTTCTTGCATTTGTGATGAAGAGGGGTCACTTCTCCATACTATAACTCCATCCTCTAGGTTGCACAATTCCAGCAGAACACACATTGCCATTTGATGATTTTCAGAGCTGCAGCACAGGGGACTTCACAGGAAGCAATGCTGCCTGAGTCAGCGTTAATGCCCGATGATGTATCCATAGGTCAAATGGGGAGAATGACCAAGGGTGGAATTTTGAGAGAGTAGGTAGGGGGCAGCAGCCATGTGGTCTGGGATGCGGCTTGCATTTCACCCCATTTCACCTGGACTAGAGTGAGGAGAAAGTACTTGCATTCCGTGAATGCCTCTCACACCTGGCTGACGAAGAGAGCTCACCAGCCAGGTGTGAGAGGCATACACGAAATGCAAGTACTTTCCCCTCACTCCCTTAGTGTCCAGGGATGGGAATGAAAAACAAGTCACGTTCCAGAGTGCATGGCTGCTGCCCCCAAATATACTCCCGAAATGTCACCCTTGAGAATGACGTGACAGGTGCAACCCTTCCCTGCCATGATCTCTAGGGCTCTGTAGCTTGACTCCACAAAATGTCTCTCTATGGGACTTCCAAGAGCTACTAAGGATATATTGACAATATTAAGGAGGAAGCACTCTTTCTCTGCCATAGCTAAAGCGGCATTTGCCAAAGCCTTTCCCAAAAGGGGAAAATATGGGCCTACGTCATTATTATCTGTCTGATACTTGCTACTCTGTTAATTTCCACTGAATGTAGTGCTATGACTGGAGAGAAAACAAATGCCAAGAATCATTACCTCTCACTAAGATCACGCTAGAAACAAACTAGTTAATCTGAGTTAGACACTTCCCAGGAAATATGTAAAAATGTAACTACAAGAGTTGGTACTGGGGAAAGACATTTTTAAAAATGGTTTTAATTCCATACAAAAAGAAAAGCTTGACAAAAACTGCTTGATAACATTTTTAAGAAAAGCTTTGCAAGATTTCAGTTGTTGGTTTTAGTGCAGGGAAGAAAACTGGATTTTATAAAATGTAAAGATACAAAGGGCTGTTTACATTATGAAATGAAAAAAAAAAGTGCAAATAGCCATGAATGGAATCTGAGTTCAGAAGCCAGAGAGAGAATTTTAGCAAGAATCAACAAAATCAATAAAATATTTGGAATGCAGTATGTCTACCCAAAGAAGTAGTTTAAGACAACATTTTAAGTCAGTGACTCTAGATAGCTCTGCTTTCTGTATGAAAAATGTCATTTTGGATAAAAATGATGATTAAAATATCAGTGTATTAGACAAATTCAAACTATATCTTTATCATCTCATTCAGAACACAGATTTAGGATTCAACTATGGATGATGTTCCCCCTTCCAATATCTCCTTCCCTGTAGCATATGTGATCAGATAACTATAACTACTCCTAGGGAAAAACATAACAGACAGACATATCACTATACCAATTTAAAGTTGGCATGACTGATCAAAATAAATACACATTTAGTGAACTGAACTCATCCATTTCCCTCTAACAATAATTACTAACGTTTCAAGAATATACATGAATAGGGCACATCTTCAAATTCAGAACATACTGCTCAATTATCTTGTCCTGTAGAAAAATCTACCAGAGACAAAAAGTATTCCACAGCCTCTGCAGGAAGAGCCTCAAAAAACTCCCTTCAAAAATTCTATGAGGAAACCGAACTGTAGTACCCAGGGATCCCGAAGCAACCAACCTGAACATACTTAATTGAACAAAGTGCTGGACAGGGCTTTAATTATATTTTCTTTAAGTTGTTATATTACCCTCATCACCCTAGTATCTGAGTACCTTCCATTAATGGATTAAAGAGACACATTGGTTGAGGCAGTATCTTTATTAGGCCAACTTCTACTAGTGAAAGAGAAAGTTTTGATCAACACATAGCACTTCTTCATTTGTCTCTTTCACCAAAAGAAGTTGGTCCAATAAAAGATGTTACCTCGTCTACCTTAACTCTCTAATATCTTGGGAGTAAAACAGCTGCAACAAAACAGCAAACATTAATGTGGCAAGTCATGTGACTAATTGGGATATAAAATACCAGTTAAAAAGTTAACTAGTTAAACAATATTTAACTAGTTAACCATGATCCTGTGGCAGGGGGGCACTCCAGCTCTGGCAGGTCTGCTGAGCCACAGGCTGTACCAGCCAGACAGGACCAAGGCTGCAACACTGCACTACGGGCAGGGGTCCCACTGGTCAATCTGGGCTGAGCCCACTGCACCATGCCACGGGACCAAGTTTACCAGGAAACCAGTTAACCCTTCTATCCTTAGTGGCTAACATCTAACCAGAACTGTGTTTGAGCAGAGGGAGTATTATGCTTGCAGTGCAGTATTCTGTTTAGTATTTGAGCGTTTTGGTTTTGAGGTTGGTTGATTCATTTGTTGGGGTTTTTTAACTGTACACACTATTGTATGTTAATGTTAAAGAAGGCTTGCATTTGGAACAGAAGGCATTTCCTGAGCGTTATTTCCTGTGAGGAGTCTGTTCCATAGTCCTGAATTGGCTCACAAGATAGATCTGTCTCCTATACAGATTCATACATCTTACCCTTATGGTAAGACATTCCATTGTGCTTGACGAGCAGAGTTGTTGACAACAGTCCTCATTACAGGGCTGTAGATGATCTTTAACAAATCCTGGGCCCAGGCTATTTAAAACTTGGAAGATAAGGCTCAAGACTTTAATCTTGATCTGATATTTTATGGGAAGCAAGTGTAGGACAGAAGACAGGGCTGATGTGTCTTGGTAATCCATGTTGTGGAGGAGATGTACTGCAGAATTCTGTACTTGGGTTTCTGTGGGCGTGGGGAAGTATGTGATAGCTCCATTCCAGCCCCAAATTTCCACTTCCTTTCTCCTGCCTCTGCCAGCAGAAAGTGAGGAGAGCCTTCCAAATTATGGACAACATTTTGTGCATAACACACATTTAAGCTCAGAACTGATGGGTGCAGTTAGACACCCCACTACTTTTGTTATGCCAAAATGGGTACCACTGAGGCTAATATTTTTCTGTGTTTCTGTCCATAAGCATTATACTTTTCAATGTTCCCAAAGAAAACCCTTAGTTAATGAGATCCATAAAGAGTTCTTAATCAGCTTATATTATGAAAGAGTATTAGAGTCTCCATTTTCACAACAGGCACATGAAATATACAGTTTTATGATATATTACTAACATGGGAACTCACCTTCCCCTCCCCCTGAACCACCTGCAATTTTTAATAGTCATGTATCACCAGGGTACCAGAAACTCATAAAAGTTTAACCTGCCAATTAACAACTAGGTAATGTTCCAGCCTTGTACAACATTTTGACTGATTCCTAGAGCTGTTCACAACATATAGCAAAGATTCCCTTCAAGCCATCAGCCAAGTTTTGATCTGATCTAGTTCAAACAGGAAAAAAAGAAAAAACCCTAAAAGAACAGTCACTGTTTATATAGGGCAATGGATCACAGAAGCAGCAAACCCAACAGTAGATAGAAAATTGTCTCTTTTATGCAGCAGAAACATTCATTCCAATATTTCCTGTAAGTGGGATACACAAAGAATGGAGAGTGTTCAGATGTTACCAAGCTTTGTTAATGAAGATGTGAAGTACTATAAAATGATATTGTTATAAATAGACAGTATAGTAAGGACACTAGAATGAGAATGAGTCAGTTTCATGTGTTTTTTTTTAAGTTCGATAAGAAAGTATAGATCTCAAACTGTTTTCAGTGACATACCATTAAGTGTAGTCTAGACAATAGAGCTCAGGATGGAGAAATCAGGATTCCTGATTCAATTCTAATCCTGGCTCTGTCAGTAACCAGCAGTGTGTCCATGGGCATCTAACTTCTCTTTTTTATGCCCATGTTTTCCTTTTTATTTGTTTAGAACAGTGATGGCAACACAGGCTAGTGAGTGAGCTGCGTGAGTGATCCTCCTACATCTAAATGGGCCACAAGATTGTCGTAACCAAGACAGTCTGCCAGGATAGGGTAGTATTGTTATCTTCACTTGTGTACCTAGAATTTGTGTGGGGTGTGCCAATTGAACCATAACAGCACCTTGATTAGATGCAGAGGGAGTGCGCAGTTCTCACAGTCAGCGTTGTGTGCAATCAGCATGCACCTCCCTTCACATGCCCTTTTTTTTATTTGTGCATCATTTTAGTTGCACCAGCAGGAAAAGAACTATGTGGATGGAAAGCAGAGTACTCTGGCAACCCTGCACGTAGGCAACAGTAAACAAAATGTCTTGCTGGCCACACAGAGAATCCTAATGGACCGCTATGGGTTGCCCATACCTGGTATAGACTGTAAAACCTTCAGAGCAAAGAGTGTTTCTTGCTGTGTCTTTAAACAATACCTAACACAATGAGACCTTTGTCTTAGGGGTACCGAAAAGGTAAAAAACGTATGGTCCAATCTCTTACCTTCCTACAGCAGCCTGCAAAAGTATAAGATAGCAGTGCAATGATAAATATTAACCACATACCCTAGGCACAATGAACACAGTTGCAGTTCTGCCTTGCCTTGGATCAATAGTTACTTGGACTTAGAAGTCAAAAACTCCAATATAAGGAGCAGCATGCAAGTTAC
This sequence comes from Pelodiscus sinensis, assembly GCF_052426305.1. Classification (NCBI taxonomy): domain Eukaryota; kingdom Metazoa; phylum Chordata; order Testudines; family Trionychidae; genus Pelodiscus; species Pelodiscus sinensis. Next base: position 204,808,915 of record NC_143053.1, read on the forward strand.
CACAAGCTGGTTTAATAGCTATGGAAATGTCCTACATACTGCATACAGGCTGGGGTATATTCCAAGCTTCTCACCCCATTTAGGCTTTGCAGAGAAAAGACAAATTTCACCCCGCCGGAGAGGTTTTCTTTCATACTATTGTTACTGATGAAAGAATTAAGAAAACTGCAGTAAATTTCAGTTCTAATAACTCTTAACTTTATCACAAATCTTGAAAGGGTTGGTTATTTTCTGATAGCCTCAGTTTTGGAGTCATTCCACTATATCAGAATTAGGGATGTAAAATCCCACTTAACTGGTTAACTGGTTAAATGTAGTCTACTCCATACTCTATTTGGAGCTAAGCTAATTTGAACTAACGGATCCAGACTAAAAAACTAGTTCGAATTAGCGTTTTGCTAATTCGAACTAGCATGTCCACATTAAGTGGACCCTGAACCGGGCTTAAGGATGGCCGGAAGCAGTGCCGGCAGGGCATCAGATGAGGACTTAGAGCGTGGAGCTGCTGTCTCAGGCTAGCCGAGGGCTGTGCTTAAAGGGACCCGACCCCCATCCCGGACAGACAGTTCTCAGGGGTGCCCCGCTTGCAAAGCAGTCCTGGCTTGGAGTGCCCGGAGTACCAACACTGGGCACATCACAGGACTCGGCCATCAGACCGGCTGCACTTGCCGCAGGCTGCCATCTGGGGAGAGGGGGCAATTGGGGGGCTGCAGGAGAGGTTCCACCACCAGAAGCCCGCAGAGCCAGCCCAGTCCTCCCCATCAGGAGTTCGTACCCCATTCCTTCCTCACCTCCTTCCACTTACCCCTCCCTAATCCCCCTTCCTGATGTACAAAATAAAGGACAATTGTGTTCAAAAATAGAATCTCTCTTTATTGAACAAAACTCGGGGAGACTGGGAAAAGGAGGTGGGAGAAGGGAAGAGAGAGGGTGGGAGAGGGGAGGGCAACTACAATGATCAGGGGTTGGGAACAGGTCCCATATGAAGAGAGGCTAAAGAGACTGGGACTTTTCAGCTTAGAAAAGAGGAGACGGAGGGGGGATAGGATAGAGGTCTATAAAAGCATGAGTGGGGTGGAGAGGGTGCATACAGAAAAGTTCGTCATTAGTTCCCATAATAGAAGGACTAGAGGACACCAAAGGAAAGGAATGGGTAGCAGGCTTCAAACTAATAACAGAAAGTTCTTCTTCACAAAGCTAAGAGTCAACCTGTGGAACTCCTTGCTGCAGGAGGCTGTGAAGGCTAGAACTAGAACAGAGTTTAAAGAGAAGTGAGATAAACTCATGGAGGTTGGGTCCATGGAGTGGTATTAGCCAGAGGGTAGGAGTGGTGTCCCTGCCCAAAGTTTGTGGAAGGCTGGAGAGGGATGGCACGAGACAAATGGCTTGGTCACTGTCTTCGGTCCATCCCCTCCAGGGTCCCTAGGGTTGGCCGCTGTCGGCAGACAGGCTACTGGTCTGGATGGATCTTTGGTCTTGACCCAGTACGGCCATTGTAAGCTCAGGGCTCAGGGTCGGGGGTCTCAGTGGACCACCTTGATTTTCATGCACACCTGCTCCTGGGTGGCCAGGCTGGCAGCTCTCCTGCCCTAGATGGCCACTTTCCTGTGCCTAGTGTGGAAGTCGTGGACAAGGTCCACGATGTCCACACTAGACCAGGCGGGTGCCCGCCTCTTGCGGTCCCGGGCAAGCTCCCAGAAGCCGCCAGCCTGGTCCCGGGAAGAGGGGGAGGGCTGGGGGGCATCGGGTGGCTGGCTCGAGCCGTGCTAGGTGCAGGGTCTGCTAGCTGGGTGCTGGCAGGCTTGCACCTGGTACAGGCATCGTAGCCAGCCCGTGCCCCTTTAAGGGATCCGGGGCCGGGAGGGGGACAATAGAGTTTTCCTGGTGTTGGCCAGAGTGGCCACCAGGGAAAGCTGGGGAGGGCTAGCCTCCCACTAGTTCGAATTAAGGGGCTACACACCCCTTAATTCGAACTAGTAAGTTCGAACTAGGCTTAGTCCTTGTATAATGAGGTTTATCTAGTTCGAACTAAGCGCTCCGCTAGTTCGAATTAAGTTCAAACTAGCGGAGCACTAGTGTAGCGCCTATCAAAGTTAATTCGAACTAACGGATGTTAGTTCGAATTAACTTTGTAGTGCAGACATACCCTTTAAGACTTCACATACTCAGAGAAGAAACTGTAACCACTGCATAGCACAGAGATGTTAGCAACTTCCCTTGCCAATCTTCAGATTTTATTACTGCAAGGACACACAATACTAGAAACCAGAGTCTACACTGAGGCGGGCAATAGTTTTTGGTGGGGGGCCACTCCAAGATTTTGGAAAGTGATCAAGGGCTGCACTTTTCTGTGGAGGAGGTGTGAGGTCTAGTATGGAGGTAGGGTGCAGAAAGGTGCACAGGATAACGGACTGGGGTGCGGGAGACAGTGTGAGGTCTGAGAGGGAGTTTGGGTGAAGGAGGGTGTTGTGACCTGGGTCAGGGGATTGGGATGTAGGGTCAGAGAGGGAGTGTGGGTGCAGGAGAAGGTTCTGGCCTGGGGGAGGAAGGGGGAGGGAGAGTACAGGGTCTGGAAGGGAGTTGTGACCTGGAGCAGGGGAGTGCAGAAGGTTTGGATGGTGACCTGGGGGAGGGAGTTGGGGCCCGGGACAGGCAGGAGTACCAGAGGGAGACTCTGGCTGGGAGGAGCTTACCTAAGCCTCTCCCAGCCAGCAGCATCTCCAAGGCAGGCTGCAACCACAGATTACTTAAAACTGCAGGTTGTTCCCTTCATGTGGCTCTTAGCTCTGGGAGGTGGGAGAGGCTTGCGCTGCCCCCCATTTCCCAAGCCAATCTCTCAGCTCCTATTGGCTGGTTGTTTCTGGCCAGATCCAGTGGGTTGGCAGCCAGATTTGTCCCGCAAGACGTATCTTGCTCGACTTGGTCTTTACTCTCAGCTGACGGAAAATGGCATAACTCCATTGAAATTAATGGAGCTACTTGATGAAATCAATCAACAAAAGCAAAGCACAAATTATAATACATACAGCCCTCTTGCTTATTAAATAGTGTTAACACTGCTCAAGAGTTTCATAAAGGGCCTACAATATTTTTTGCACTAAACATATATCTGATATTTAGTATGTTCAAACTATAGAGTCATAGAAATATAGGACTTGAAGGGACCTTGAAAAGGCATCTAGTCCAGCCCATTGTGCTGAAGCAGGACCAAACAAACATAGAGCATCTCTGGCATTCCTCAATTGAAGTCCACTGATTGAAATTATAGCAATTTACACCAGCTGAGGATCTGTCCTTTTGACACCACCCCTGAAATAAGCCTCATCTTAGGGTGGACAATTTTGGCAATACACGGACATTGGCAAGGGACACATGGTAGCAGTTCCAGTAGCTCCAGAGCCCAGTCTGGAAGGAAATTTAGATCAGAGATAGTTCCCTTGTAGTTATAATAATCCCATCACTTACACAAGGCAAATTAGGCATCAAAATAACACCATCATATAATAGGTCCTTTTCATAGTGTTGTGACATTTTGTTTCATACTGATATTCAAATTCTATGAACAGCTGAAGTCGTCCACACAAGGCAGTTTTTGATTCTGCAATTGATTTATCCGGCTTTTTAATTATGAGAATCATGGGAGATTTTCCTGTTTGTCATACTTACACCTGACAATGTCCTTTTTAATTTCATGTTCGCTGAGGAAAATGGATCATTCAGTCACCATATTGTTTTACTCAGTGTATAGAAATTAGCTTTGTCACACACCAGTGACCTCCCTGTCATTTTTCAGCTTCATAAACAAGTCAAAAGGAAAGGAAATCTATTTTATTAGCCCAATTTCTCAAACTAAAGCCATATATAAAAGCTGTATGCTTCACTCCATGGAGACCACTGGTCACAGGAAAAGAAATCCAACTGCAATAAGTTTACCAGTAGGTTGCTTTATTAAAATCTATAAGGTGAAATTTTTCAACACAATCAATTCATCATAAAATATGTTATGTATTTATGGTAAATTAAACTGTTATTACAGTCCTTCCTCGCTATGACACCACCCATGGGAGCAAAAGGATTTTGTAGGTTCCAAATGTGTTATTGTAAGGTGCTGCTCTAGTTAAGGTTAACTTGCATTTTCCATTATAAATGCTTATTTCCAGAGGTTTATTACTCAGCCATAAAAATCAGCTTGGGGCTGAAATGTGGTATGTAAGGATAGCTCAACAGCATTTTATTTTATTTTATTTTTCTTTCCCTCTCTGTTTTTTGGCACTGAACTTAAAAAAAAAAAGTAAGGAAAAAAACCCTTAAATTAGACAAAAATCAACAATTCCATACAAGCAATGATCTGAATTGGGATCCAAAGTATGGTACCAAGCTTTCAATGACGACAGAAGCTGACAGCTCTGAGGATGGGATTTATCTACCTGATGCTACTCCAAGCAAACTACTCCACTAAATATGCTACAGGTTGGACCTCCCTGGTCCAGCACCCTCGGGATCTGACCCGTGCTGAATGATAGAATTTACCAGATCCCCTGACACTGGCCCTCCCCGGATACTGGCCCAGCCTCTAGCTGGCTCCACTCCAGCCCTGCTGCTACAGGGCTTCAGCTTGGCTCCGGCCCACTGCTGTCATCCAGCTGGGACTCTCCAGGGACTGAGCTTCCCAGCTGCCATGGCCCCACTTCTGTCCTGCACAGCCAGGGCTTCCTGAGAACTGGGCACCGCGGCTGCCCCGCTGCTGCTGCGCCTGGCTGGGGATTCTTGGCAATGGGACGCCACATCTGCCCCACTGTTGCCATGCCAACTTGGGGCTCCATGGCTGCCCTTCTGTGCTGCACCCAGCTAGGGCTCCCTAGGATGGGGCTGTCCAGTGTCTCAATGGAGGAGTTCCCAGCCGCTGGACTGCTGACCGGCTCACTCTACTGGATGCTGGATCTTGCTGGACCACGGATGTTGCCTGACCAGAGAGTCCCAGTTTTAGAAGATTCAATCTGTAGTAATTCTGCTCAGACTTTCTACTGCTTGAGCCTATACCCAATGAAGTCAATGCCTTTGACTTCAGTGGTGCAGAATCAAGCCCATAAGTTAGTAAAGGGGTCATCATGAGTTGCACAGTGGCAGATAGTCAACAAAGAAAATAATCCCCTCTTTCCAATATCTTTTATATTTTGCATTTGTATCATACAAACACAACTTCAAATAGGCAATTAACCCAAAATATGATTTTATCCGTTTCAATCCTATGGAAAAAATTAAATGTCCACTCTAGAGAGATATTTTATTATACGTTTGAGCCTTGGGAGTTCAGAGTTGCACTGCTGTTGAAGTTCTAAACTGAAGACCAATTGCATTATAATCCCATAATTTTCATCTGATATACACTTCTGGAAAGAATATTTTGAGCTGAAATTTCTCTAGTTATAAAATACATAATCTTATGTATTTTATAACTAGAGAAATTTCAGCTCAAAATATCTTATTTTTAGCACATTAAGCACAAATGATTCGGAGCCATTGTAGTTTCTTGAATACATAATCTACATATGATTAGACACAAACTCCCATTGTGTTAGTAGAACATTACTGAGTCTGCAAGATTAAGCATTCAAAAGTTAGAAATGTGAGAATTAAAGTTGCCTGTGAAACTTTAATTTGGCCTTCTTGTTCACATACTTTATGATACAGTCTTTAGTTACAAGAACATATACTATTTTTCCCATAGGAGCCCGTCTCATTTCGTACAAAGAATGAACTATATTCATTTGAATAGCTACTCGTCATTTGTTTTTTCCTCATTGTTCAATGTGTACCCCATGCCTTAATTACTGCACATTACTCAAACTCTGCTCTGAAGACAGAATTATTAATTTTCTCATGGGCTTTTCTAGGACACTCATTGCTATAATATCTGAGTGCATCACAAAACATTACTTAATTTTCACAACACCCCAATGGGGACTCTTGAACATTTCAAAGGAGGAATGCGGAACTCTGCATACAGAGGAACTCTGTTTACAGCCCAGGGCCAGCAGGATGGAAGGAGGAATGCGGGACTCTGTGTACAGCCCAGGGCCAGTGGGATGTCCTGATGACTTGGGGCTGCAAGGAGCTCCCCAGCAGGAGCTCTTGTGCATCTTGAAGCTGCAGCACAGCATGGAGCCCGGGCTCAGTGGGGGACTCAGAGCTGAGCCCAGGCTCCATGCTGTGCTGCCACTTTGAAATGCCACACAGAGCCGGGGTCAGCTGGGGACTCCCCAGCTGATCCCGGGCTCCACACATGCAGCTCCCGCACAGTTAAGCTTGGCCTCAGCTGTGCAGCGCTTCCTCTTTGAAACGCCTAGACAGCAGTGCTGTGCTGCTGCTTTCAAGTATCCTCCTCTTCTCCCACCCCTTTGCTGCATCTAGCTCAGTGTTTCTTAAACTTAAGCCCGAGGAACAGCAAACAATACTTTTTTTTATGGAGAACACCAAGGATTTTTTTTGTTGAGGAAAAAAAAAAGGAGTCTTGCACCTTTAAGGGAGGCCATTCCCAAGGGAAAAGTTGTTGATCAAAAAAATAAATAAAAAAAAAAACAGGGAAAGGTTGTTGAGCAAAACAAACAAACAAACAAAAAGGACGGGGAAAAGGGAAAAGAAATTGTTAAGCAAAAAACCCGAAACAGTTTGCCCTTTTATCAGGAGAGCAGGCATTGGCCTTTTAAGGGAAGCCATTTTGAACTCTGCTCTCTGCGGTACACCTCCAACTGCCGTGGAACACACTTTAAGAAACGCTGCTCTACCTGATAGAGGCAGCAAGACTAGGGGAATTGACTAGTCTTTAACATCCCTCCAAAGGAGTCCAAGTAACGCGTCTGTCTCTCCTCCCTTCTGCAATTGAATAAAATAGCTTCCTTATCCATGCTATCTGGGGCCAACAGAGGGTCACAGAGAGCAAAGGAAGACTACACAAACCACTGAAAAACTTTGTGTTGTATTCCTACTCCCTTAATGCTCCCCCTCCCCCATTTGGAGTCAAAATGTGATTTCAGGTATCCTCTTCCTAAAGATTTTAAGGCCTCTTGTGAGAAGCTAAATGGAGATTATTTAAAGACTTAAATACACAGAAACCTGACACACTCATTTTTAGTGGACAAGCAGACTGCTGTTTATTTACTTTTTGAAATCTAGTCTAAATTAAGCTTTAAGAAAGAAAGAAAAGAAAAATGTAGGTCGTGATTAACAGATTGTCTTCTACTGGTCAAGGGATAATTTGAGCTTGAGTAACACACGTCTATGAAGTAAAAATAACAGACCGGCACTTCATCAAAATTCATGCTGCTTTGTATCAGTCCAGTTATCTGTAGTTTTGTTTTCTAGTTAATTTTACATTGGAAATTGATACAGTCAATTGATTTTTATAAGATATCAAACAACATAAAACAAGAATGATTCTTATTACAAATTATTGCTGTCTAAAATCAGTTATCAAATCTTTTTCCATTGTTCAGCTTATTAATAATGCCGTAAAGAAATCAGAGCGGTATGGTCGAACTGATAGGAACAAGATATTTCCATCAGGAATATATCAATGCTAAGCAAAGAAGTAGAAATATTATTGTAAGAAAAAATGATGGTTTTTATAGTGTGTGTCCAATATGGAAAAGGTCTGATTTCCATCTGCAAGAAACTGACCTTGACCAGTACTTACTTGTGCCGGGAAAAAAAAAATCCACTCTCAACAAAATACATTTTCTATAAAATCCTTGTTTTTCACAAACAAAATAATTTTTTTAAAATAAAACTTTCTACAATAAAAATACTTGAAATTCTTTCACTGAGTTTCTGCCACCATTACTCATGTTGTATGTTATCTTATTACACATGGGGAGTCCCATTGAATTCAATCCAGCTACCTGAAGCAAAAGCTGCTGTTCAACAAGAATAAGACTTTCAAAACATGGTCCTTGGTTATGAGGGTTAGGAAGAAGTTACATTAATCACTGTGGGGGCAGAGCTGGGAATTAAGGCTAGGCTGACACATGGATTTTGGGACAATGATTTTAGCAATACAGTAAAACTCCAATAGTCCGGCATCCAATAGTCCGGTATTCCTGATAGTCCGGCATCAAAATGGCAAGAGCCTAGTGAGTGAGCTTCAGCAAAAAAATGAGTCACAAGGTAACAGTGGCAGCAGCTGAACTGAGCAAAAAGGGTAAAAAAGGCTTTAAAAAACTAAAACATTACAGTATACTGTATACAGTATGTACAATAAAAGGGTTAAGAATCCTTTATATACAGTATATAATGTATAAAGTATATATATAACCATTTTATAGTACCTCCTGATAGTCCGGCATATTTGATAGTCCGGCACCACCTAGGTCCCATAGGTTCTGGATTATCGGAAGTCTACTGTACTTGCAAAACTACAATGGGCAGGAGATATGCCATCATTTGGACTCATTCTTGGAGGATTGGCATCAGAGAGGACATTCATGCACTGCTGTCTGTTGTAGCTTCTCATGCACCTGAAGACAATCCAGGTTTTTAACCAGGCTGTAGTGTTTCTCCTCTAAAGGTACAGGAAAAATTATACCAAATAAATAGCTTAAATTCTCCCCCTTTAAATAGAACCCCTAGGTTTGTAAGTCTCAAATACTTAGTAACATAGTGAGTTGGCACTAAACACAATAAAGTGATTTTAAGTACAAAGCCACTAAAATGAGGGCCAGTCAGGAAACATGGATATAAAGAATCTACTGATTCATAATTAGTATGAATGTTTTCTGTGATACAACCAGTCATAGGGTTTGTTCCACTATTCCTTTAATCTATTAAGATAAATGGGCCCAAACCACAAAGCTAAGATCCAGATCTGAACTACTCATCTCTGGTTAATGTCTGCTCAGCACTTTTTGAGACAAAGTGCTCCATAATTGTTATTTATTATTATTCTGCTTCAGTTCAACATTCTGGGGGAAACCATTAATTTATTAGTTTGGTGAACAGATCCTATGCAAAAGGATGATTGATAATTTTTTGTTCAGGGTTTTTTGAGATATGCATGTGCATAGAAAATGTGGACTTAGAAGAAGCCCTGGCTCTCCTGAAGTTAGCCCTGGCTAACAGGAAAATGTATTGAACTTAAAAACCACTTTTTGTTCACCTTGAAACTAAAACACTAGGATTTCGATGTACTGCTGATACATTTGTGTTACCTTGTAGGAAAGTGTAGTTATAAATTTTAAAACCATTTGTGTATATAAAACAAGCTCAACTTCCTGTTCGCCTCCACTTTTAAGTGAAGGGTCAGAGGTCACTCCACTTGTTCAAGGGAAATGCTTTGTTGTTCCAGCTCTTTAAACTATCTTACATCCCTTCTAATTCCCTAGTGTCTCCGTTTAGGCATTCTCCCCCCCCCTCCCCACCTTTTTTGTCTTGCTTTGAGGCCCCTTTCTTATTCCTCCAAACATTATACACACCGCTTGGAAAACAGCTGATTACACAGATAAACAACATTTGCTGTTTGTGGTTTTCTAACCTTTCTTTAACACTTACTCATGCAGACAAGCCTTACTTATGTGAGTATCCCCATTCAATAAGCCAGTGTGGTCTAGAGAGGTTTCCAAGAGTATGCCAAGTCAGTGGAGATACTCACCTCAGTAAGATTGCAAGATCAGGCCTAAAATTCCAACATACAGAAATGATACCCTTCCTTTCCTCAGAAAGTCGCACTGTCTTGTATATTACCACAATTAAAACTTTTGCCTTTATTAGAACCCCACTGGTCCTGGCTCTTGCTCAAGTGCACATGAAGGCTTCTCTGCCCCTTTCACATCCTACACAGGAGCTTAAAACAGTGTGTTCAAGGAAGTACAAGATTGAGCTCTCCTTGGGACCCAGAGGTGCACATTGCCTCAGATGGCACTCACACAGCATGTTGATTAAAACAGTATTAAAAATTAGCTAAAATCAAAGGGTCAAAAGAAGCTCTGGTCTTTTGTTTCCCATGCCCTACCCAGCAAGAGCAAGCTGACTTGTCCTGTGCCTTGCAGATCACAGATGTGGGGAATTTTGCAGTTTCTGGGTAGGGTTGCCAGGTGTCTGAATTTTCTGTTTTTCCTGGAAGGCCGCCTGGGACACTCTTCCCCTGCCACACCTGGGCGGGGGGGATTTAAAGGTGCAGTGACTTTTGTTTTTTTTTTGCTCAACAACTTCCTGGGGGCCTTTTTTTTTTTTTTTTTTTTGTGCTTAACCAATTTTTTCCCCGCCATGTTCGGTATTTTTTGTGAAACTATTTCTGGGTGGTAGACAGAACTTACAACTTTGCTCAGATTTGGGGCCCAGTGTGATAGCAATGCTGGGTTTGGGACACAAGTGATGGCAATTTACAGCAAGCTGCAGAAGTAACTAGTGTAAACTTGTCATAGGATAAGTAGTTTCTGCTTGAATACAAAGACAATTGCATTGGTGAAAACTTTAAAAAGTATACTACAGAAGTTCTATTTGAAGGCTTAATTTGCATACTAGCCAACTCTAACCATTGCTAGTAGTGGCTCTGATGGTTTGTAATGCGGTGTACACAGGAAAGAGCTTCCTGTACAGAAGTCTGCATCACTGCTGAGGCCTCCCTTCCCTAGTGGCCTTCTCCAAGTTTTAAGTCACAGCAACAGAAATGCTGAGCATTCTGCCTGGCCAAGGGCAATGGACATGGGGCTGGAAGTCGAAAAGAGCCAAATTCTAATTACGGCTCTGCCACTGACTCACTTTACTGCTGTGTCTTGAAACACTTAATTCACAGCAGCATGGGAGGTTTAAATTAGCTACTGTCTGTACGACGGTTGAGTATGTATAGCTTAGGTAAATGCTAAGTATTACTGCACCAGATGGTTCCTGTTGTTCAAGCTAAGAAAAACACAAAAGGCAAAAACAGCAATAAATTAGATTTACCAAATACTTTCACTTTAATAACTGAGGCTGTTGTTTTGTAGCATTTTCTAGTTAAAATGAATTATTTTTGTAGCTATCTTTGGTTGTAAGTTATTCACTGTCCTAGTTATATACTGTCATATACTAATTAATGGCCTGATTCTGATCTCACACAGGGCTTTTTTAACCCATTACTTCACTGAAGTTACACTTGATTTACACTAGCATAAATGAGATCAGAAGTAGACCCAAAATCAGAGCTTAAATTCATCCAGTGGTGTCTGGAACGGAGCTCTGGTAAATATTTACAAACCCGCAAGAGCCCTGCAGCACTCTTTGGGGCAGAAGCCCCAGTAGTTCCCCCTCTACCTGACAGGATAAGGCACCAAGCCCTGGCATCACCATCCCCACCCCTGTGGAGCTGAAGCCCTGATGCTGACACACCCACAAGCCTCCCCCTTCCACAGCTGCGGACCAGAGGCCTGAACACCACTCACCACCCCATGGAAATCATCTGAGAGAATTTAAACTCTGCACAACATGAATACTGCTCTCTGAGTTACAGAATGAGAAGATGATCTGCAATTATCCATTAAAAATAAAAGAAAAAGTGTGTGCATGCGCGCACACACACACACATTTATGACACTAAAAAATCTGCCAAGAAACATCACTCTTAGTTGTCTAGCACAGGCTGGAAGGGAATGCTGTAGCCTGTGCAAGCTTGTATCAGAAAACAGAACTGAACTGGCTAATTAACAGAGTCACCAAAACCATTCTGTGGATGGATTATCATTACTTCTAATGAGATGTCCTTACCAGAACACAGGCAGCATTTCTACTGAGAGAGCCAAAGTGAAGCCTCCCTTGGCTAAGCCAGGAACTGTGAAATTGAGACTCATCTGGAAGTTGCTCTATCTTATGTGTCTAACTTTACATTTACATTCCTTAAATTTGGGATTATAATTGGGGAAGCCTGCAGAGTGTACATCTGCTTCTCCACTGGAGGAGATGTCCGTGGCACACAATGTTAATCTGACAGAAGGCAACATACACTTAACACACAAGTCTGCATAGGTATCTGTCCTAGGCTACTTCTATGATGCATACCTCTTGCTTGCTTGTTCACTGTGTGTAGCTGCACACCACAGTAAAAAGCAGGCTGCGACCGGGTTGCAGTAGATGTAGTGTGAGTGGAAAGTTTTGGCAGGGGGAGGCAGTACAGAAAAGTTTGACAGTGGACAGCTGCTGTAATCTTTCCTTACTGTTTCTCTCCTGCCAGTCTTTCGCTACGGGGGGGGGGGGGGGGGGGGGGGGCAGAGGGAGGAAACAGGGCTAGTCTTAGGGAAAATGGTACCTCATGAGAACTTGCATTATAACACCCTAGCAACCAGTGCCTCCCAGGGCTGTCTGCCCATCCTTCATTACCTTCCAACTTATCTCCCCATCCCCCTGGGCTCCACTGACTCTCTGGGCTCCCCACACATCCATTTCCTCCCCCACATTGATCCAAATGCCCTTCCCTGAATTCATACTCCAGGTCCACCCCATTCCTTACTTCAACCACAATGCCTCCCTGACCATGATGACCTGCCCAGGGTAAAGGTCCACTCATAAGGCCTACCCAGGGTAAAGGCTTCCCTAGTTCCATATGGTGGTGAAAGTTTCAGGTAATTCCCTGCAGCAGTGAAAGGCTCCAGCTGCAGGCGGCTGCCGCAGTCTCTCTCTATGGCTAGAGCTTTTCCCTGAAGCTAAAACCAGTAGTGTAAACAGAGGTGGCACTTGGGTGAGGAAGGCACTTGAGTGGGATGTATCCTGCAGAATACACCCCAGATGGTTCAGGCCTGTTAGAGCCTCACCAACCACCCTTCTATATTTACCCCATCTGCAAGGCTTATAGTGCATGAACACTACAAGGAGTGTGCAGTGTAGACATACCTTGAGCTATATGGGCACAATCCTGCACTCTTTGCACAAGCCATCTCTGCTCACAAGGTGAGCTCTACTAATGTAATCTTAGTTGGGCATGAGACATTTATGTTAGGTACCATGCTCATATTTTAGGTGAGAAATGTAAATGCCATTTTCTCCATGAGTCCCTCCTTCCTGATCTTGTGTGTGCAGATTTCAGTTTTCTTGAGTGGAACAGGGACACTATCACTTCAGGAACAGTTTTTCCACTGTGCAGAGAGTTCTTTACAGGGTCTGTGGAAGGGAGGAGCTGGGAGGGACTCTCACAAAGGAGGGAGGGCACTGCTGGCAGGCCAAAGGGTTCCACAGAAATTACAGAGGAAAGAACATACAGCCCCAGGCTTTTGGGGATTCCACATTAAGGGGAAAAATAAATCAGTCTGATGATGGATTTGGGGGAAGGGGTGGTCCTCCACAACAGCTGCAAAAGCCATGGAAGCCTGGCTCTATTTGAACTGCAACAGAAGGGAACACAGTATCTGTCCAGGGAACATGGTCTCAGCACAAATGCCCCCAGCCTCCTGCTGATCACTAGTGATCCGTGCATTTCGTGGGTCACAGTCTGTTGCTTGGGGGAGGCAGAAGCAGCATACTCTCCTCACCTCCATTGCAACGATCAGAGACAAACATCAGATTTCCTGCCCTTTAGCCCCTTCAAAACTTTTATTGCAGAAAGAGGTGATCAGGCCCATTAGTTTTTATTCTTTTAGGTAGAGCATTAATTATGGGTAGCGTTCCTTACTTGTTAGACCAGTCCACCCAGAGTCAACTAAAATATATAACTATACGCACACATCAGACATTTAAATTAAGTTATGGATAGTTATTGTATAATAGTGCTGGAAATGCTGCAGAATTCACACTGTGCCACAGAACGTTCTGCAGATCCAAGCTGTTATTTAAAAATGTTTCTAGCCTTGATGGTTGCAAAGAAAACAATGAGCTTATATTTTCCAAGTTAAATGAAGCAGTGCTTTGTTTTTGAGTCTGCAGACAGCCAGCAACAAAAAAGATGAGAGATATGAGCTGTTACACTCATTTTAAAGGTGATGGCTCTGGAACCTAATGATTACCACATTCATGTACACTGTTAATCTTTTCTTTGCTGGTCATTTTCCTTACAAACATCTTGCTAGGGAATATGCTCCTGTGATCCCAACCATACTTCGTGCCAAACCCCCCCAAATGTCCTTTTCACAGCAACCAAAATCTTCAGCTTGCTGATGACAACTCTTATGACTTGGTTATGTTTTGTCAATGCAAAAACAATGCCACACTGAACACTGACATGACAGAGACAATGGCAAACTAAAACGGAATGTAATGCATTGATCAGTTTATCACATTTTCATATACAATTTGAAATGCTGATTTTTAAAGAATTGTAATCCACTAGAGTATTTACAGAATTTCCTAAAATACTGATTAATCTGACAGAGTATATGGGGCTTTGGTTATTTCTGTAAATTCCTATTAAACTTTTATAAGTCAATTGAATGATCAGAGACAGGATCTTCTTCTTTACTGTAGGATGTGCCTATATTTCTAGAGGCCCTTATATTGTATATGGGACTATGGTTTTAAATTATTATATATTATTGTTGTTGTACATGCGCTGACTGCGTATGGCAGTGCCCAAAGGGCCCATCTGACAACAGGCCTGCATTGTGTTGGGCACCATTCAAACACACAGTATGAGAATAGTGCCCTGAAGACCTTTCAAGCTAAGTAAATGAGGAAAACAAGAGTGTGGTATTATTCCTTTTATACACAGAGGGAACCAAAACACCATGGCTGTGTCTACATTGGCACCCTTTTCCGTAAAAGGGATGCTAATGAGACACTTCGGAATTGCAAATGCTGCGGGGGATTTAAATGTCCCCCGTGGCATTTGCATGAACATGGCTGCCGCTTTTTTCCGACTCGGGGTTTTGATTATCCGATAGTCGACTAGTTGTTCACATCCCTAATTAAAAGACTTATTTAGGTTTTCTTCAAGCACCAGTCTGTGTTCCAAATGAAGCAAAACACCTGTGGAAAACTTAGTATATATGTTCATGTAATTAAAGACTTTATAAATATATTTGAGCAACTTTGCGCATCTCTCGGTGTGTCTGTTTGTTCAAGAATTCCTCCTACGTGGTAAGAGATAGGACGACCCAATTTTGTATGCAGCTTCCTCTTAACATATATTAAAGCAAGATATGGGTTTGGGTGTGCCAGGAAAATGGGATGTGCCTGGAATGGAATTGCTTTTTATAAAACCATACAGAAAAAAGACAGAATCATCAGGCAGGTGAAAGGAGATGGCGGGAGGCACACTCCCCATGTCCAGCACTGCCCCAGCCCCAAGCCTCCCAACTCCCCAGGTGCCACTTTGGGAAGGGGAGGACTTCAGCCTCCCAGTCACCCTCCCCGCCCCAATCTGTACAGGAACATTGCTGGCTGTTTCCCTTTGTCAGGAAGTGAGGGGAAAGTGCACAGTCTTCTGCATTCCTCACTCTGGCTGTGGAGTGCAGGGGACTGACAAACCTGGACTTGCCCCAGCGAGGGGACATTTACCCTCCACTGGCTATGCCTGCTGGAGCTGCAGCAGCCATGGAGAAATGCTTCTCACCTAGTCACAAGCTGCTGTTGAGATAAAGGGCTGGGGTTGCCCTCTTTCTCTAGGGCAGCCTGCACACGGAACTCCCCAACCCCACCTCAGAGCAATGATTCAAATGGAGCATGTACATTTTTCATTTTATTTTCCAAAAAACAAAAATGAATTGAGTTAAGGACTTGAGCAACACTGGATAAATCTTTTAGTAATTTATATGCACAAGGAGACAGAATTAAGGACTGGTGGGCAACTGGAATCTGATATTTCTTAACTTCAATCTGAATCATATTCCTTTTGTGTCATGTTTTATATATAATTTCCTAGAGATTTGGGTGTGCAATGGGGTGGGGGAGCATTGATTTTTTTAAGGTTAAAAAAAAATCAACCAACTGTTCTGTACAACTATAACAATCCTCACGTCATGAATCTGCATTTGAACCTAGTGACTTCAGCACTACAACCCAAATTTCTACCACTACAGGACTAACAACATTATCTGGGAAGAGCAGAGGGCAGTTGCCCCATGTGGTGGGAAGATGGGTCACTGATGTCATGTGCTGAGGCTGCAGGAAAGGTCAGAGGGAGCCTCACTACCCCAGAACAGGGCAGTACAGGTTGAAACTCTAAAATCCAGTACTCTCTGGTCCGGCAACATCTTGCTGAACCAGGGAGCCTGGCTGGGAGTGGGGATGGTCAGGGTCAGGAGCCCTGGCCAGCAGCAGTGGCTAGGAATACAGCCCAGGATGGCAGCGGAGAGCACACCCCAGCTGTAGCTGACGGCAGAAGAGCTGGTGGCAAGGAGCGCAGCCCAGGCCAGAAGCCAGGAGCGCAGCCCCAACTGGGGCTGGTGGCCGTGGGACCAGCAGTGGGGAACACAGCCCAATCTGGTGACTGGGAGAGCAGTCCCATCTGGAGCCTGGAGCAGAGCCCAGTGTCTAGGGCTGGTGCCCAGGAGCAAGGCTGAAGACCAGGAGGGGAGCCTTTACTGTCCCTGGTCCAGAAGACTCCCTGGTTCAGGACCACTCAGGTCCCAAGGATGCCAGACCAGGGAGGTCCAATCTGCACAGAATTTATTGTCAAGGTCCAAATTTCTTGGTCAAGGAATAGCCAAAGTCCAGACTTAAGAGGAAAAAAACAATAATGATAAGAAGCAAATAAAAGATTTTGTGGTCAATACAAAAGTGTCTAGTGGTCTAGATTTGACCTGTGTTCTGCCTCTTGATTGCCACTGCCTGAGGAATTGGGTAGCTCCTGACTCATATGTCCCTTGATCACTACAGCCATATGCTGGGTTTAGAGGTTCATCAGAGAGGGAGTCCTGCCTGCCTGCCTCTCAACCCCACCACTCCTTCAGCTTCTGTGGCAGCTCCCAAGATTTCCCACCAGTCTATTGCTGCTGCTGCTTGGGCAGCACAGATGTCAGCATTTTAGAAAGTTTTTGTTTGACACATGCAACAAGAAGAAAATGGTAATTTTTAACTATTTATATTTGAAATAAGCCTGCCCAGAAATTCATGGGGCAAACAAAAAAGCACATCTCTAGCCCCAGGACTTTGTCCCCACTCAATTTCAAAGGCCTACTGCACACAAGACCGTCTCAAAAGAAGGTTGCAAGAATCTTTTATAATGGAAAGTATTAGGAAACTTAACTATAGGGATTTTCTACCAGCTCACTCTACAATTATGTATATGCATGCTATGCATGTATTCCTACAACTAAAAACACATACTCATGGTGAGTTTGAATGTTTGGTATCTGATGGTATCTTCAGAAGAAACAGTCTCATCAACAAACGACTAGTGAACTACGATCTTAAATCCAGAATTTTCTCTAGTGATTCTGTATGTGACTCTTTCACTCATTTAAACCACCTAAAGTCATTTAGATAATTTTCAATTTTGTTTGTATAAGTTAAAAAATAATAAAGTGCTTAGCTGAGGGGACCTAAATCCCATGAGTTCCATGATAATACCAAAGCTGTATTTTAAATTTTTTCTAGAAATTCATAAATACTTTTCCTTGTATATCAGAAATAAAAAAGGATTGTCATATACTGTTATTAGTGAGCTGGAAAAGCCAAAATAGCCTAGTGGGAAAGAGAAACGTTAGACTGATATGATTATGAGTCAATGCAGTTTTGCTTGAATCTCAGCCATTTATTTGAAAATCTGCTGTCCCAAAATATTTTTTAATTTACAAAACCTTTATTTTTTTAAAAGGTCTTTTATATAAATTTGTTTCCATCACTTTATTCTCAGGAATTTTTCATGTTGGCCCTTATGTAGTATGATGCCAATAACATCCAAAACAGAGGGCTCCAGGCTGTCTGCCATAAGAAAATATACTGGTTTTCTTTATTTTTAAATATTAATATAGTTGGCAACCATGAGGACATGAATGACATGATTTACAAGTTTGTGGGCCAGACAAAGAAGGATCAAAAGATTATCTACAAGCAAAGAGTCAACGTTCCAAACTCAGCAAATAGAAATAGAAAAGGCATAGATATACCCAGCCCAAATCTTTTCAATAGCTGAAGATAAAACACCAGAGATAAAGGGAAATCTTCTACTATAGCTCCCTCTAAAGGAGTTAATGTGTAATCATGTGTTAGAAAAAAATAAAATTAAGGCTAACCACCCCTTTTTCAGATCATTCTCTGCCTAGCTAGGACACCAGTAAAAACTGGGTTCTCTTCTCTTGTCTACAGATAAATGAAGAGGGTGATTTCTGGCTATTACCTCTGCAGTAAAATTGATGTTTAAACTCTTCCGGAGATAGATGAGTCTTTTTAACCAAAAAATCAAAATGCTTGGCCAATCTTTTCACACCTTCCCTATTTCTTCCCTTCCAACTTCCTAACTAGTTTCCCTTGTCATCTTAAATTTCTTTAATTGCAAAGAAATTTTTATCTAATTTATCCTGATTACCTCTGTGGCTCTCAGTCCACCTCTCTCACCTACAGCCAGGGGAATAGAAGTATATACACTTACTGTACCTCCTTTCTCCCAGATCCTTCAATAAATGTCTCTCTGCTGTTACCTTTACAACATGAGATAGGAAGGAGACAGTGCAGAAGAGACATCTTCGTCACAATGAATGGTAGGGATAACTGGTCACAACCCAACAAAAATGGATTTACAAGGTCTCATTTTATTTGTAAATTCGATCTTTGTGGGAAAGAGTCACATTGTAGAGTCTTTGTTCTCTAGGTCCTAGATCACTGGTGTGAATGCAGCATAGACTGGTTGTGACTTCAAGGACTGTTGATGGTCAGCTTAGTTATTGGCCTCAGTATTGTTCCTAATGAACAGTTGTCCACAAGCTGACCTAGCTTTCAATGCCTACAAAATCTGAATGAAAGAGAGTTTCATATTACCAGTTCTGAAGAAGAGTTTGTATATTATGTGTATTTTTAAAAATTCTGAAGAGTGATCTCCTCCTTGTTTCTAGCTATTTTTACAGATCTCCAGTCTCTTCTTTGCAATTAGGAGCCTGGATACCCAAAGAAGGAGTTGAAAATGAGGAAGAGGAGATATCATAACTTGATGAGCCAGCCTCTACATAGCTGCAGTGGTCCATGGACTATTTGGGAACCAATATTCTAAGGAGCATCCCTTAAATTCTCTTTGATAGACATCTGGCTGCTGTTTCTGCCATCCCCACAGGAGGAAATATTTCTGTCATTCCCTCCCTTAGATCAGTCAGGAATGCGAAAGACAGTTTCTCTTGCCCCTTTTAGTAGGGAAATGGAAAGGAGAAAAAGCAAGAAATGGATCACAATGGGAGTGAGATGGAATATTATGGGAATATTCAGCCAAATCAAATACCCTCTGGAGATCAGAACAGTGCACAAGTCTCTCAAACAAAAGTAACCTAATGCTGAATATGCAACCCTGCTGATTTTATGAGCTGTACCATGAGTATCATGCAGGTATCCTTTCAAGGACATGTACCATTTATGAAAGAGCCATTACAATCTTACATAAACACACACTTTTTAAAACAGTTTTCCCAGTGGATTGTTGACACAATATAGGGCTGAACATAATAAATTTTTCTTCACATTTCCAGATTTCTCTCTTTCTGTACCCAAAAGAGAATTTTCTGAATGCAGTGATTGGGTAAACTGGTCTTTCCTCTGGAGCTCTGCAACCATTTATACATGCAGTCCCATCAACTGAATAATGAAAGGTCTGTGTTTATGGAGAAATTGTTTAACCAGATGGGCACAACTCCAACCTACAGCTCTCTCTACCAGCAAAGTCAAAAAAAGTTCAAAAATGTGAAATGGCAGAAAGTGAATTGTTTTTTTTTTAACAGAAAAGCACCAGGTGCCAAAAAAAAAAAAAAAAAAAATTCACCACAGCAGCAACATTTCTACAGATGTGCAAGAACTTCTATTCAAAACTGGCAACAGCCTCTAAAGATGATGACCATGACAGAGTACCTCAGAATATAGTTGATCAGTGGACAGCAAGGATGCTGGTGCATATGCTCCAAAGCTACTATTTAAAACCTTCTACTCACCTTAAAATTATTTTTAACACACATTATACATTTTTCACATTTTGTTCAATAAAATGAAAGGAAAATTCTTCCTTGGATGCATGTACAAGGCCACCATTAACTTCAAAGGGAACTCAATGAACACGTCTGAGAGCTGAATTTGATCCAAAGGATTGTTGTTGTTCTTTTTTTATTCACAGCATTGTGAAAAGCTTTCGAGAACAATAAACCATGGGTGCATTGGAATTAGGTCTTATAATATATTACATGTGCATACCATGCCTGTTCAAACACACATGAACAGGCATGGTATGCAAGTGTAAAAACACAACCAAATTTATCTATCCTATGGCTCTGCAATTTATCACATGGAGATTATCACCAAGTGTATACATATTATACACACATACACATGTGTAAGGCACACATAGCTAGAGATTATATCCATAGGATAGATCCATTTATCTTTGACCACTTGACCAGCCCTCTGGCCACCCATTTATCTGTACCAGGACTACGTTGAACATTCTGAAATGTGAAACAATTTCAAATAGTCATTCTTTTTCTTTTTAAACTCAACCATCCATTAAAATTGTTCCTTATTGCCATCCATACAGCTGTAGAAATTTTGCCACCCTCCCACTAGGCACATTTATTTAAACCTCCGCATGACTCAGGATAGGAAATATTCAACCCTCACCTTATAACAGATGCACAGTACAATATCTATGGATCTAAAATGCAGCTTCGCAGCACTGAAAAATGGGAGAGTCCCAGCTTCCCAATGAGACATGCAATCCATGCTTCTAATTCTGGAAGATTATGTTAATCTTAGAATACTCCAATATATTTATTGAAAAAAACCACTATTTTAGTTCACTGTTGTTATGATCCTGACTTAATCCTACATTTAGACTCATGCTGTAGCTCAGGCCTGATCTGACTAATTAATACAGGGAGGGAGGCCCCATTGATTGGAAGACAGAAATAGGAGGTGAACAGATCATTAGACTGAAGTAAATAGGCCAGCAAGCTAAAAAGACAGAGTATATCTACATAGCAAATAAAAACCCATGCCTGGCCTATGCCAGCCAACTCCAGCTTGCTGGGCTTGGGCTTTGAGGCTGTTTCATTGTTTTGTAGCATTCAGGACTCAGACTATGTCTGGGCCCCTGCATGGTGTGAAGGTTCCAGATATCCAGCCGGAGCCCAAAAGTCTATGTAGCAATGAAACATCCCTGTAGTCCAAGCCCCACAGATTTTAATTTGCTGTGCATGCCAGCCCAGACTGTCTGAGCCAGCTAAGACAGAAGGGAGAACATCCAGGGCCCCAGTTATTAACAATGGACAAAATAAATTAGGAACGTAAAGAGGAAGGCAAGCATGGATGACACATGAACAAAACATACTGTACAGAGATTGGTTACTGCAAAATGATGAATCCAATCCAAAAATGTATGATGTACTGTATGGTAAATGCAATAAGTTATGTGACTGTATATGAACTGAGAGGGTTTCTGTATAACTTTGGATGTGTGTCATGCCCGATATATAGCCTTGCACTTCAGTCTGATCAACACAGCATAGCTTTGTTGCATGCCAAAGACAGAAACATGAGTGACTAAATGTGGAGTCAAACCAAGATTGTTAGATTCCAGAAAACGGGATGAAGTGTTCTCCCAAAACTAGACAAGGTGTTCTGGGTAAGCTGAGCAGAGAAAGTCTGTAATGGAATCCCAGTACATGTTAGCTCAAGCAACTGGTTTTAAAATAAGTAGAAAAATAGTTCTAATAATTCAAAGTACAGCCGAAAAACTACAAAATAGAGTTTTCTATTATGTGTGTAGCACATGCAGAATATATAGTAGACTGGAGTGCTATAAAGGCTTTATTAGTTCTCCTTTTGTGTTAATCATTTGTTGCTTTTCAACTTATGAATAATGTGGCCAAGCCCTGTCTATCCAGATAAAAACTCTCTTCCAAAAACACATGCTTATATAAGCCTCTTTTCGTCTCCCCATTCTCTTCTACAATATACATAATATGTGTTCTATATCATACACACTATTTATATACACTATCATACACACATTTATAATGTGCCATCTCATCAAGTATAGATGACTAGATCTTATTATTTAATTGTGAAAAATACTAATGGAATGAATTTTTATGCCAGAAATTTTTCAGATTATATCTACTGAAATTATAACTACTCATGTTTTCAAGTCAATTCATCCAACACTTTTATAGAATATGTGTGGCTAAATCCCATGCACTGCTTTGAAAATCTCAGTGGCTGGTAAACAAATGGAAATGAACCACGAATAGACATCTATATTCAGCTCTTTCAGACACAATAAATACTGGACAAAATTTCTTATATATATATATTGCTTGAGTACTTTAAAAAAAGTTTCAAATTATTTATAATAGACCATTCTGGGATCTTTGTTTTTATTAATTCATTAGTTGTTGATTGCATAAGTGATATATGCAATTTACTTTATCTTTTGCAAATTTCTGCAGAAAAAAGGTTATTAAAATTCACCCAGCTGTAGACACCTCTTTAAGCTAATCCCTTTTAGTTTATCCTTTAACCTAAATTCAAAGGTATGAATCTGACATTTGAATTATGTAAGAATCTTTCATTTAATCCATGAAGGAATTAAAGAGAGAGAAAAAATACTAAATATACATATATTACTATATGTTCACTCCTATTTATATAGAGAATCTTCATGCTTATTTAGTCATCTCAGGAATGCTGTACACAATCCTTTAAGCATCAGTCTACTGGCAAAGAGGAAATCTATGTTTGCTTTCATAATAATTCATAAACCGGACTCAAGGGACACACCAAAATTCTTTTAGTCACCTGCAAGTTACTTTAACATATTAACCATATCAAAAATAAACTATCTTTAACTATACAGTCTCATTTTCAATTCCCTAGCTTCCAGTCAATAAATATGAACCAGTCATAGAATAAATAATCAAAACCCTACAAACATCAGCTATTCCAAACACTTAGCTTTGGCCTTTATTGTCTCTAATGCTTACATGATAGTTGTTTCATTTTTGCTGATTGATCATTTAAACTCCTATCTATTATTAAGTCTTTGTGCTTTAGGAGTTTCCGTTCTAAACTACCAAGGAATCTGAGATCTCCTTTAGGTTTCCTGGAATGAGAGGTTAAATATTTTTCAAGAGGTGTGAAAAATGAACCATTTCCTTTAGCCTGTCTGCGGATAACTCTTCATCTCTTACCAACAAAAGCAACAGGATAAAGCTATGCCAGAGTAGCATACTGTCGTCTTTAAAACTGAATTACACAACTCGGAAGTAAGATGCTTTAGACTTCTCAAAATGCAGATCTTGGCAGGTGTAAAAAAAGAACATATTGTTATTAACTGTTTTAGATCTTAAAGCCTTCAGAATACCTTTGCAGTAGTATGTTCATAGAGTTACGCATATGTTTCTAATGACAATGATTGATAGTTTAGTGTAAAATATTCTCTAAGAAATAAATGAAAGCCAAAATTTGAGGTTTTCCCTTGAAATGGTCCAATTTAATAAAAAAAAAGTTTTAAATGAAGACTAGGATAACATTAATACAAATGTAATCACATTCCTCAAAAGAGGCCTAATTTTAAAGCAAAAACCTCATTATCATTTAATTCACTTCAGAAGATGATCCATCCTCTTTTCAAATATATGTGCCCAAAATTGAATGTTTGCATATTTTGGTGCCAAAATTCTATTTTATGAAATTTTGTAAGAATACACAATTCTGTGGCATGATATCACATTATTTCACAGCTGCAGTAAATGCTGGGCATGTGTGTTTATTCCATCATGGAATATTTACCAACATGCTGTCATTTACATTCAAGTAACGATAATATGAGTATCAGGTGTACAGAATTTTCAGATCCTCAAAGATGAACATATTCAATGTAATTCAATTACAAGCCCCACATCTGGAGATATTCCACTGCACCATCGAGTCCCACTATAGTCGCTGGGGTTCTGCATGTGTACAACAGCATACTTACACGTTACCATTTGCAATGTCAGGCCTAATTTTACAAGTCAGGGGCACATGATCAAGCACTTTTACTGTACTGCTCCCCAGTGCTAAATAACTGACATTTATCTACCTATACAGCTCCAGTCATATCTACTTACCCTTAGACCAAGGGTGGGGAAACTTTTTTAGGGTAAGGGGCCGCTAACCCACAGAAAAATCAGTCAGGGGCTGCACGCAAGTGAGGAGCCAAAAAATACCAACCAAATAAAACCAAACTGAGAAGGAGAAGGAGACACTCCCCACATTCCTCTTGCTCACCATAGCTTACGGGGCCCAGCCTAGTAGATTTTCTGTGCTACAGCCCCACAAGGGGAGGGTGTGGAGGCTAAACCACCAGCATGGGCTCCCCAATGTGGGGGGCAGAGCCCTTAGCCTCGGAAACCAGATTCAGGCAAGCTGGGGGCTGAATCCACCCCCCCACACACCCCCAAGCCTTAGGTTCCCCACCTCTGCCTTAGATCTTAATCAGTGGTTTCCAGCCTTTTTAAGTGCAAGATCACTTTTCCAATTTAAGTCAATCCAGGATCTACTTTAAACCCAAATATCCTTGTCCTACCTCCTTCCCTACCTCTTCTTCAAGGCCCTGCCCCACCACACCCCTTCTCCAAAGCCCCACCCTGCTCATTCTGTGGAGATGGGGTACAGAGGTGGGGGGAAGAGAACACCCTGACATCAGTGGCCCCACTCTTCTGCCTCCCCCACCTTGAACAGCAAACAGAAGACCATGGGGGGCAGGGCGGAGGAAGGGCTGTATGTGTGTGGGGGGAGGAAGCAGTTCCAAGGAGCAGCACAGAAATGGAGGAAAGAGCAGCTGAAGTGCTCTAGCTCCAAGCCAAAGTAGTCAGGATCACCTGTCACAGGCTCCAAGATCTACTAGTAGATTCCGATCTACTGTACTGGTTGGTGACCACTGCCTTAATCCATCCCATGCTTTTCAGCACATTGAGCTACCTACATTCTCCATGCTTGCTTATCAGCTGCCATGTGACCTAAGTCCTCCCATTTCAAATTAATTTTTCCTATGTCATTGATAATCATACACTTCCAAATCATCCTAGGTCTACCCCTCTTTCTTGTTGGATTTTCTGGCTTCCAGTTGAGAGCCATAATCGGCAGTCAATTATGATCATTCATAACATTTGCCCTAGCCATTGATGTTGTCTCTTACAAATTATTTGCGATAGAGACCTCACTTTAACCATTTTTCTGACCTTGTTTATTTTTCTTTCCTCATAGCTTACTCCGAATATTCTCTGCAAGCTCTCATGATGAAATTCATCTAACTTCTGAGCATCTGTTTTCTTAAGATACCAGTTTTCATTGCCATAAGTTGCTACAGCTACAACTGCTGAGTAGACACTTAGGCTATGTCTACACAGTTGAGCTATTTCGGGATACGTCTGGTATCCCAAAATAGCTATTCTGCATCTTTAAACATGCCTGTTATTTTGAAATACATTTCAAAATAATGGGTGCGCTATTCCAGCATCCCTTTAACCCTCGTTTCACAAGGGTTAAGGGATTTGATGCAATAAGCTATTTTGAAATAACCTTGAAATAAGCTACGCAATTTATGTAGTGCAAATTGCATAGCTTATTTCAGGGTAAGGGTGCTGTGTACTCGCACCCTTAGTTTTGTATGTAAGGCTACTGTATTAAGTTTCCAAATATCCCAAAGTGTACCGAAGGTTGCATTCTCTTTGCTGATCCTTATTCTTATTTCCTCAGAGTATGTACCATCTTGTCTTATTGTGCTTCCAAGATGTTTGAATCCATCAACCCACTCTAGCTGTTCATCATCAATTTTGATGATGAAATACATGTCTCCAATTACCATGGTTTTACATTTCTTTACACTGAATCCCAGTTACATCTTCTCTATCATTTCTTTAACTTCATATGTGCACACTTGAAATCCTTCAGCAATGTCATCAGCAAAATCTTGATTGAATAATCTTGAATGATCCCACATTAACTCATATTGATTATTCTTAAATCACTTGAGGCCATAATCAATTATGAGAAAAAAAAAGAATGGAGACAAGATGCATCCTTGCCTTACCTCTGTCTTAATTTCAAATGACTTACTTAATCCTCGATCCATTTTAATACATTTAGAATTAATACTGAATAAATTATAAATAAATAACAACAGAGTTTACTATATAATAAATCACTGTGGGTGAAATCCTGACCATTTAAAGCCTCCATTGAAGACAATAGGGAAATCCCATTGACTTTAAAGGATGCAGAGTTTCACCCTGTATGCCTAATTACCTATTTGTTTTCTAGATTAAAGTAGCAGGGCTAATACTCCATTCCTCTACACTAGTTTTGAAGTCTGAGATTGTTATGTAGGTATAAAATCAATGCAACAGAGTGGACAATCAAGCCTCGTAATTAATAACACTGATCAATTGTCACACTATAGCTCAAATTCAATAGCCAACTGCAGAGGCAAGACGGGTTTTCACACCAGAGTTGCACTACAATGTCATAACTGGGTAATCTAAGATGGAAGTAATTATGAGACTCAATAAAAGATATAAGATGTAATCTTTATTTCTGGATGTCTTCGATTTTATGGCTAATTTTAAGTCACACCCTTGAAGATTTTTAGCATAGTTTTTATATTGAACCAAATGAGAAAAGGACCAATGAGTTAAATCTCTTCATTTCCAGTGTTCCGGTTTTCATACATATTTTTTAAATAAAAGAACATGTTGCACCAGAAAGCACAGCTCAATAGGTTGTGGCAGAATACAAAAATACCAAGGCTATACATTTGTTTGAAAAAAGTTAAGTTGCTTACAAGAAATGTCATGATCTTCAAGCAAAGAATATGTTTACCACCAAACCTCATCCACAGACAACTAAAATTTCAAGGAACAGCTGCGGAATGGTAATGATCAGTAAAGATGATTTACCTCACTGGTTCGAAGTTGGAGAATGGTATTACATATATGCCCCTTGCTGATATTTTATTTCACTTATTTACACTTTAATTTTGAAAGGATTGGTATTGCAAATTGACATTTCAATAACACAAGATTGAATTCTTTTGCCACAAAACTACAAAAGACACTGCTTTTTCTGGAAAAGGAACTCAAAATCAAGAGCCTGTAGCCAAATGAAAGACAGCAGATAAACTCTTAGAATTTTGGTGCCAATCTTAATGGTTTTAAAGTTTACTGACAACAGTTCTGGGGCTTGAGTAGGAAAAAAGTATCTGTTTCCACCCTTGTATCATTCATAAAGTAAATTAACAAGATCTGTAAAAATCTGTGTAAGTCTGAGACTCCCAGTCTTACACAAACACATCAGTATGTCTGCAGCTACACAGATAGAAAGTTAAAATGCCTTTCTTAACTACATCTAAATATTGACACCCTGCTGTTAGTTGCTCCATTAGCTAACATTTCAAAACAACGGATCTGATCCTTCCTCAACATATCAAGGATGGGGAAAAAGTATAGGACCAGGGTATGTCTACACTACAGAGTTGTTTCGTAAAAATGACCATTTTTCCAAAAAAACTTCAATTACATCCATACTGCAATCCTGTTATTTCAAAAGAAAATTGAAAGAACACAAGGGGTTTTCTAGCATTAGTAATCCTCTTTCTATGAGGAAGAAGCCTTTTTCCAAAAGAGCTCTTTTGGAAAAAGGCACATGTGGATGGGGAAGAGGGTGTTCTTTGGGAAGAAGAGGAAAGAGAAAAAAGCACAGGTACCCTGGTGGCCACTCCGTCCATAGTAATCACAGTTCAAATGTGAGATAACGTCCATTCAGTCTGGATGCTATCTTTTGAAAAAGCAGATCGCTTTTTTTATGTGCTTTAGAAGTGTGGATGTGCTCTTTCAGAAGAAGTTTTTTCAGAAGATCTCTTCTAGAAAAGCTTCTTCCGAAAGAAGCATGCAGTCTAGACATAGCCTAACTGATACTAACTAACTGATATCAAGAGAAGAGCTAAGAACTCCTGTTTAAGGAAGGACAGACAGAAGTAATCCAGAAAAGGAAATAAAAAGGGCTCCCGAAACAGAGTGCTCACATGCTTACGAAAGAAGAGTCTTCTGAAGGTAGATGCCAGACATAGGGACCAACTTCTCATTTTCCTGGGGGGAGGCATGACCATCTCTGCCCTACCTCTTCCTGCCTATGCTTCGTCTCTGCCCCACCTCCTCCCCCAAGCATGACCCATCCCTGTTCCTTTTCCTCATTTCTGGAGCCCGAACCTGCAAATCAGCTGTTTGCAGCACTCCAGAAGTGCTTGGAGGTCCAGTGCCCATGGGTGCTGGAAGGACTATAAAAGTATGAGGGGAGAAGGTTGAAGCAAACCCAAGAGTCACAGTGCCATGCAAATTTGACCAGGCTGCCCCTCCAGCAGGGAATGGGTACCACCATTAGGAACTCACTCCAGTTGGCACCGATATTGTGCCCTTGCTTATCAGCTCAATATTCAGTAAAAACAGACAACTTGTTGACACAATCAGTTTTAGAATGGCTACACAAAATGTTTGGGGGTGGGGGAGATGTATTCTATTTTAGGCTCTGGTTAAACAAATAAATAAGCACATACCTAATGAGAGAGTAGTCCCATTGACTTGTAGAGGACTACTCTAAAGCTTAAAGTTTGACATGCTTATGTAAATTACTAAATGTGGGTCTAAATATGTATTTGGATGAAAATGCACAAGAGACACCAACACTTTTATAGAAGCAAGGGAGTCAGATCATACAGGTGCCTCACTCTGTAAGCTTTATGATCATTTGGGATGCATCTGTTCTAGTTTATTTACTCATCCATGTGCAGTGAATATTTGTCTTTAGCTTTTTTTTAAATATAGAGCATATTTTTACTCTTACTAGAACATCTGATTATTTTTAATTCCTCATACCAAACCTCCAGGCACCTTGACAAAGAATATCTACAAACAGTGTTTAGCACAGATTGGACAAATTGCCCAAATGTATTCCAGGACATGCAAATACTAAGAAGTAAGATATACTCAGATAGAATTCTTCTCTTACTGTGGAATGAAGAGCAGGGCCTGACTTAAATTACAAGTATCCTCTGGAAAGAGGAGCAGGGAGTATGGCTGAAGTTAAAGTCTGCAGTTAAAATTACAAATTGTCCAGTTCTGGAGCCCTGCAATCCATGCTAGCCAGCCTCTTTCTATAGGTCCTAATCAGTTTCTTTTTGGACCTCATCCTCTTATGGGTCCTTTATCCTTAACATATCCTTTTACCCATTCTTATACATCTATTTTGTACATGGGTTTTGTTCAGCAATATGGGTATGTCTACACTACCACCCTAGTTCGAACTAGGGTGGTTAATGTAAGCAACCGAAGTTGCAAATGAAGCCTGGGATTTAAATATCCCGGGCTTCATTTGCATCTTGCCGGGCGCCGCCATTTTTAAATCCCCGGTAGTTCGGACTCCGTGCCTGCAGCTACACGTGGCATGGAGTAGGTAGTTCGAATTAGGAATGAGGAGTACCGGTAGTTCGAATTAGAAAGCCTAATTCGAACTACCTACTCCGTGCTGCGTGTAGCTGCAGGCACGGAGTCCAAACTACCGGGGATTTAAAAATGGCGGTGCCCGGCAAGATGCAAATGAAGCCCGGGATATTTAAATCCCGGGCTTCATTTGCAACTTCGGTTGCCTACATTAACCACCCTAGTTCGAACTAGGGTGGTAGTGTAGACATACCCTATGATACCAGCCCAATGAATAAAACATTCAGGAAGAAAAGTGTTTGTGGAAATTTCCTTGTATTAAACTGAAATGCAAAAAATTAAATGTTTCAAAAAGAAAAATCTTTACAATAATAACGTAACCATTATTCATTATGTTTATTGTAGCAATTTTATTTAGGGCAGATAAATTCATTTGTTAATAATGAAAATGCCACGCATGCTTCAATGGGATTCTTTTGCTCAGTAGTCATTAAAGGACTATTATTTTAAGGGGCTTCCAAAAATATTAATACATGATGTTAAACTGAAATCCATACTTCAGTTATGTTTGTGAAGGAACTGGCAAGGTTTGCTTAAGAAATTTCATGCCCAAGCTTCAGAAGTGTGCACCCTAACCTTCTTCGACACATAATTCAAGATAAACACTTTCTTCATGACAGACATTTCAAGAGATCAAAGAGGGGAACAAAGGCAGAGGGTGACATAAAGCACAAGTTCTGGACTGTTAAGATGAATGGATAGATTAGCTGGAAAATTCATGATGACACATTGGGCTGGTTGAAGTGGCTCTGTTTATGTAATTACAGTTTGTGTACTTAGAGGATATGAAGCTCTAAACAAAAAATTTACAGTAGTAGCCCTGTAAGAGAGCTTCTGCAGTATTTCAGCAACCTGTCCATCAATGCCAATCAATGCAATTCACTTCATTACAGGTTTTAATCAGTTAAATATTATCTAAGAGAGTACAACAGTTCATTGGAAAAACTGATGGAACAAATTGAAAATGTACTCCAATGTACTCAAAACACTGTTCCAAATACAACCTTTCAGCACAACAGTACAAACAACACTGAAGTGTATTGCCAAATGGTCTGTATAAAAGTCAAACAGGATAAATTAGCTATAATAGAGTGTGCTCTGTTTAACCTATTTGGCCCATGTTCATGATTTACTGAAAACCTGCAAGGCCTAATGTTTTGCTTGCTAAACAAAAGGTATTTTACAAGGCATAGCCCATAGACAAAGAATGAGATTGGGAGTGTTGCATTCACCTCTGAAGCTTTCTTTATGATGTGAAGAAGAAATGTAGCAACGGTTTGTTTTGTTTGCTGAGGCTCAATGTGTCCAGCTCACTATCTAAATCAATGTTTTCAGCAATGTTGTAGACCATAATACTGATTTTAGAGCATGCCATGACATCAAAAACAAGGCCAAGATTTCTCTTTCAGTGGCAGTTTGAAAGGATATGTACTTAATTAAAAGGGTGATTTATGAGATTCTAAGTGCAACCACAGTCACTGATTTACTGGTGATTGCAGGAAGAAAGCTATCCACATAGTTGGCAAAACCTACAGTGCTGGAATACAGAAATGGTGGGAGAGAGCTAGGGTTTCTTGAACTTGTTCACAGGTGTCTTCCATTGCTCGCTATCAAACAGTTGCACATTTCTTTTCATGCTAGGAACTCAGCTTCACATTTCTCAAAAAAGCAACAGGGCTCTTCTAAAGTTAAAAGTCCCTCCCCTAAAAATGAGAAAGTGTAAGTGATAGGGAGCAACTCTGCAATGGCAGCTGAGTGGTTCCCCAGATTTCCCCCCATAAGGCAGACAGTGTAATAACAGGGAGATTGTTGGCTGTTGCAAAGAGAGGGACCACCTTCCTTTTCACTCACAGTCAGGTAACATATGAATAATAATGTATTTTTAGATTGTTTAAATGCCATTTAACAGCTGGAAAGGAGGAGGATAATCATTACCATGTAGCCAACCCTGTAATGCCAGCGAGATCTCCTCAGACCCCAGTTTACATTGTAGTCTAAATGTTTGGACCATGTAGGAATTGCTGCACTGGATGTCCTCATAGGCATATCTCATTTCTAATTTGTACTGCTGTTTTGTCACTGTGGGTATCAGTCACAGCAATACAAAGGGAAGCATTATACCACATTAGCAGGATTTATGGGTCATAATGTACAAGCAGCTGAATGTAAGCTTCCAGACCAATACTATGGCAGATAGGGTTGATGTGATCCTTTGCTGTATAAACAGGGCAGCAGTGAATAGGAATATTGGTGAGTATATTTGAACACTGAATACAGCTCTGGTGTCCATATTCAAAAGGATGATGAAAAATGCAGAGGGAAAAAAATGCCACAAATATGATTGGAGGACTGGAGAAAGTGCCTTACAATGAGAGACTTAAAGACCTCCATCTATTTATCTTTTCAAAAGGGGGACTGAGCAGCCACTTGATTATAGAACATAAAAGAACTTTCATGGGGAGAAAATACTGGTAGTATTCTTTAATCTAGCAAAGAAAGGCATAACACAAATTAATGCCTGGAAGCTGAACCCAGACAAATTCAAAACAGAAATCAGGCACACATTTTAAACAGTGAGGGTGATTAACCACTGGAACACACTACCAAGAGAAGTGGCAAACTTTTCAGCTCTGTCCCCAAATCAAGACTTCATGCCTTTCTGTCAGATATACTTAAACCAAACTTAAGTTACGCGTTAGTCAAACACAAATTATAGGGCTCAATATAGGGGTAGAGTGGGTGAAACTTACTGGAGTATGCTAAACAGGAGGTCAGACTAGATGATCTAATAATCCCTTCTGGCCTTAAACTCTATAAATCTATACAGAAAGATAATTCAAGCAAAAATGGTGAAATACTAGTTCTGAACATGAGTGTTAAACTGAAGTGACCGTATAATGCATTTCCAGTTTTGGGTTTGATCATGGGGCAACTTTCAGCTGCTTCATTTCCTCAGGACTGCCCTTGGCTTGGTGGATCTGGCCCCTGTATAGAGAATGCCAGAGCAGAAAATATAGCAGGACGAAGAGGTAATTGCCAGGATTTTCCAGGCTCCCTTAGCAAGCTGAGGAGCAGCCCCAGGCACCTGTGCATACATCCCTCCTAGCTGCTCTGACTGCTCCTCAGCCATTGCAGGAAATCTGATCAAAAGCACGCTCTCCTTCAAGACCCTGCGCTGCTTACATCTCTGCCCTTGTGTCCTACTACATATCTTTTAATATTATATATGTTGTCAACTGTACTCATAGTCTCTGCCAAGCAGTGCTCCAGCAAGTCTCACTGGTGTAATGGCACCATTATACAATAGCATAACTTAGAGCAAATCTTAGGTTATTTGGGAAGGCTGTAAATCAGCTTAGAGCCACATATGCCTCCCCACAAATTATGTCAAGCATAACTGTTGCAACTAAGAATTGCCCTGCATCTGTAAAGCACTGTGGGCAGGTTCAGGATAAAAGATACTACGCACTGTAAAATTATTTGCATCAATATTACGATTTTTGTCCTGGAGAAACCATATTGTCAGGGTTTGAAAACAAAGAAAGAAGGGATGCAAATACCATTTAATACTTAATGTGACATTAAGTCATCATTCTGTTACTAGTATGAGAGATGCTGGCTGCACTACTAATGTTGAGAACTTAACATACTTTTTTTTAATGCATCGTCATATAATCAGCTGGTAGAATGCACTGCCACAGAACAGTATTGATGCTAGTTATTTAATTGGAGAAAATGATTAGATATGTATATGAATATGGAACAGCACTGAAGTACAAGTGAAGTTCTGGCTACATTAAAGCATAAGCAATATCTGTCCTCGTGCTTCAGGACATAAATTGATTGCCATCTGAGTTAGGTAGGAATTTCTTGCCCAGTTTATAACTGGCTAGGTCCATTATGGGTTTTTTCACCTCTCTGCAATTCATATGTTATAGTATGCATGACTGGCTAGAGGCATACAAAAAATAACATGTTTTAATATTTTTGTATAACACATAATATACATTTAACTTGCCTGAAATATCTTTTGATTATATATTATTTTAATAGTCTGGTAAGTGAAACTTTCTGTTGGTGTAAAATCTAGAAAGGACACAGAGAGATACTGATAACCATAATATGTAATTTGGCAGTATCAGAGATGTTTTGTACTGTTTGTACAGGACAAACAGGAATCAATTCATCATTACATAAAGTCCTTGCAATTCAGGATCATTCTTCAAATCAAACTGCATGTGTAATGCACCTCACACCGACTGGGTGTGATTCACTGTCCCATGTAGTGGCATTTAGACCACTTACAGAGAGAAATAACGAGTGTGGTCTTTAATCTTAGCTGAGACCCATGGCCTAAGCTCCAAAGGTCCCGAATTGGGTTGTGCCTGTCGGCATTACACATGCACAGGATTTAAATTTTCTAAAGTAAAATGTTGGTCCATCTGATTACTTTTATATAGCATGTCCTGGTATTTATTCTACTTTTTCCATTTTTAGGACAAATTCGCTCATAAGTAGCTAATTCATCAAAGCAAAGTTTATCTGGGAATTCTATGACTGAACAATGCCATATACAGGCAGTCCCCAAGTAACGCGGATCCGACTTATGTCGGATCCGCAGTTACGAACGGGGCTTTTCTCGCCCCGGAGGACGGGAGAGGCGGGACGCCCAGATGCGCCGCGGTCCGCCGCCCCCGTCCTCCAGGGCGAGAAAAGCTGCTCCCCGTCTCCCTGGTCTGCAGGGAGACGGGGAGCAAAGCCTTGGAGCACGCCCGCAGCGGGACAGCCCAGGCGCGCTTGGGCTGTCCCCCTGCGGGCGTGCTCCGCGGCTTTGCTCCCCATCTCCCTGGTCTGCAGGGAGACGGGGAGCAAAGCCTCGGAGCACGCCAGCAGTGGGACCGCCGCGGCGCGCCTGGACTGTCCCGCTGCCCGTGTGCTCTGCGGCTTTACTCCGTGTCTCCCAGGTCAGCAGACCAGGGAGACGGAGCAAAGCCGTGGAGGACTTGGGCGGTCCGCCACCCCCATCTTCCTGGTCTGCTGGGGGGGGGGGGGTGCAGCCAGTGCCCCCCCCCCCCCCCCAGCAGACCAGGCTTTTCTTGCCTACCCCTAGGGTAGAGCAGCTGGGGGCTGCCGGGTTGGTCCCGCAGCGCCGCTCTGGACCAACCCAGCAGCACCCCAGCTGCTCTGCCCCAGGCGTCCTGATTCAGCCGCTGCTGGTCAGTTTCAGCAGCGGCTGAATCAGGACGCCTGGGGCAGAGCAGCTGGGGTGCTGCTGAGTTTCTCCAGTAGCGCCGAGGAGCCGCGCTACTGGAGCAACCCAGCAGCCCCCCAGCTGCTCTGCCCCAGGCGTCCCCAAGTCAGCCGCTGCTGAAACTGACCAGCGGCTGACTACAGGAAGCCCCAGGCAGAGTTGCTCTGCCCCAGGCTTCCTGGAATCAGCAGCTGATCAGTTTCAGCAGCAGCTGACTTGGGGACGCCCGGGTTTCTTAAGTTGAATCTGTATGTAAGTCAGAACTGGCGTCCAGATTCAGCCGCGGTTGAAACTGGTCAGTTCAGTCATTTCCAGTAGTGACTGAGAAGCATGAATACCATTGTACAAGTCACAGGTAATACCTTATTTGGCATACTATGTGCAGTAAATACATCAAGGAAGATGAATTTAAACTGGAACTGGTGCAAAGAAGAGCCAGGAGGATAATTTAGATTTAGGATGACAGTAGCCTTGTTTAGTGTAGCAAAAAGCAAGGTGAGAGGGAATATGCATTCACTGGGTATACAGCATGGAGACGGAAGAGATATTTATAGCAAAAGGACATTATTGGCGCAAACAAATTCAGACTGGAAATTTATATCCATTAGAGAGGTGAGGTTTGGGAGTAGCTTCCCAATAGGAGTTGTGGTATCAAACGACTTAATTAGTTTGAGAGACAGCTGGACAAATGATGGTTGTCCAGCATATGATGGTAACGGGCAAGAGCTCATTTCTGGTTCATATCTTGTTTTCCTAAAACCTCATGGTCCAGAGCTTCAGTGGGTCACCTCCAGAGTATTCTGAGTTTGTTTTAATTTCCTTTCTCTGATGCACCAAGAATGGCCACAGTTGGAGATAGGACATTGGACAGGGAGGGTCAGTGCTGTGAGGTGGCCTGGAGCATATTCCCTCTCAGGTGTTTAGCTGGCTGGTTCTTGCTCATGTGTTCAGCATCTAACTCAGGGATGGGGAACTTAAGGCTTGAGGGCCGAATGTGGCCCCCAGCTTGCCTGGACCCAGCCCCTGAGGTCCAGGGTCCTCCCCAGCATTGGGAAGCCTATGCTGGCACTCCAGCCCCTACACCATCCCCTCGCGAAGATGGAGTATGCAAAATCTTCTAGCCTGGGACCCCTAGGCTCTGGTGTGCAAAGGGAACATGGGGAGTGTCTTTCTCCTTCTCAGTCAGGGGCCACATCAGTGAGGGCTTGGTTTGTTTATTTTTGCTTCTCATTTGTGTGTGGCCCCCGAATGATTTTTCTGTGGATCAGTGGCCCCCAGCCCCATAAAGGTTCCCCACCCTCTGATCAAACTGATTACCATATGTGAGATCAGGAAGAAATTTTCTCCCAGGTGAAGCTGGCCGTGATCTAAAAGAGTTTTCAATTTCATCTGCAGGGTGGTGGTGTAGGTCATTTGTTAGGATTACAGGCAGTCCCCGGGTTACGTACAAGATAGGGACTGTAGGCTTGTTCTTAAGTTGAATCTGTATGTAAGTCGGAACTGGCGTCAGCCGCTGCTGAAACTGACCACTTTCAACCGCGGCTGAATCTGGATGCCAGTTCTGACTTACATACAGATTCAACTTAAGAAACCCAGGCGTCCCCAAGTCAGCTGCTGCTGAAACTGATCAATGGCTGATTCCAGGAAGCCTGGGGCAGAGCAACTCTGCCTGGGGCTTCCTGTAGTCAGCGCTGGTCAGTTTCAGCAGCGGCTGACTTGGGGACGCCAGGGGCAGAGCAGCTGGGGTACTGCTGGGTTGCTCCAGTAGCGCGGCTCCTCGGCTCTACTGGAGCAACCCAGCAGCACCCCAGCTGCTCTGCCCCAGGCGTCCTGATTCAACTGCTGCTGAAACTGACCAGCAGCGGCTGAATCAGGACGCCTGGAGCAGAGCAGCTGGGGTGCTGCCGGGTTGGTCCGGAGCGGTGCTGCGGGACCAACCCGGCAGCCCCCAGCTGCTCTACCCCAGGGGTAGGCAAGAAAAGCCTGGTCTGCTGGGGGGGGCACTAGCTGCACCCCCCCCCCCCCCCCGCCCAGCAGACCAGGGGGACAGGAGCAAAGCCGCGGAGCACGCCCACAGCGGGACAGCCCAAGTGCGCCCGGGCTGTCCCGCTGCGGGCGTGCTCCAAGGCTTTGCTCCTGTCCCCCTGGTCTGCTGGGGGGGGGTCCAGCAAAGCCGATGGACCCCCCCAGCAGACCAGGGACACCAGAGCAAAGCCGCCACCTGGGCGGCTTTGCTCGTTTGCCCAGGAGCAAAGCCGCCCAGGCGGCGGCTTTGCTCAGGTGTCCCTGGTCTGCTGGGGGGGTCCAGCGGCTTTGCTGGACCCCCCCCCCAATAGACCAGGAGCAAAGCCGCCCAGGCGGGGGGAGTCCCGCTGCCTGGGCGGCTTTGCTCCGGGGCAAACGAGCAAAGCTGCCCAGGCAGCGGGACTCCCGCCGCCTGGGCAGCTTTGCTCGGGTGTCCCTGGTCTGCTGGGGGGGTCCAGCGGCTTTGCTGGACCCCCCCAGAAGACCAGGGAGACCGGGAGAAGCTTTTCTCGCCCCGGAGGACACGTGTGGCGATCCGCCGCCCGTGAGCTCCGGGGCGAGAAAAGCCCCGTTTGTAAGTGCGGATCCGACATGTCGGATCCGCATAAGTCGGGGACTGCCTGTATCTGTTTATTTCTCACTTAATCATTTCTCTATCATTGTATGGGCCTCACACACTGGGGCATCTCAGTCCCTCCTATTCTCTGCCTGTGGCACACAATACTCTAGTCTCCTGGGGGCTGTGATATTTTGATATAATTTTGGGTTGGGATTTAGAGTGCAGGTTCTGGGTGGTGTTGGTTACCTGTGCAGGCCTGACAATGGGAGGCAAGGAGGCAAAGAGGGTAACTGCCCTGGGGCCTAGCGATTCAAAAGGGCCCAGGACTCACGTCCTCTGCTGCTGCTACTAAAGCAACAGACAGAGACGTGGGTGCTTTAAATCACTTCTGGAGTACCACTTAAGGCTGCCTGGAGGATGCCACATGTGCTCTGGGTGGCACTGAGAGCTGCCTGGGAAGGCTACATAGAGCGGTCTCTGCCCCACCCCTGTTGCCCAGAGGCCTGGCACTCTGTCAGCCCCACTACACCTGTGATATAAGGAGGCCAGACTAGTTGATCTGCAAGTCCTTTCTGACCTTAAACCCTATCATTCTATGACTAACAAGATCATTCATTCATTTCGTGGCCTAGAGTCACAAGAAGTAGATATACTGCTCTGGTGCACGACAAACACCGAGGGGCCAAGTATTCCAAACTAAAGGTTTAGAATGTATGGCGATTAAAAAAAAACAGACTATTTTCTTGCAACCAAAGAGCATCAAATGGGAAGAACTACAGGTCCTTTGGGACTTTGCTTGGAGTGCCATTTGGTCTATCTATGGATACTAACTCCTGTAAAAACTCCCGTTAACTGAAGAGCTAGCCAATGCCAAATGAGCACCTGAATTTGGACCAAAATAGCAAAGAAAGGGAGAGAATCTCTCTTATAAGAAAAAAAAAAGACTGCAAGTTTTTTGCTTCTGTCAGTAAAGGATTGGCAAAAAACAAAACAAACCCCACACCTATGTGTGAAATAGAAAAGACAATGCCACATTAATCATTTTGCAAAATATAGATTTAAAAATAATCTTGAAGGCACTGTTTCTTCAATGGCTTGAACTTACCTCTTCTGCTCTGTTAACAGACTCGGGTCTCTAAGCCGCTCAAATCTATACAGTTATATGGATCCTGACTTCATGTACCTCCTTTTGAACGCTGCCAGGTAGGCTAGGCCAGAAACAACATGTGATTTCCTTCCCCCAGTTCAGAGGAATTTGAGTGAAGAGTTTGCAAGAGGGATAACAGAAAGATTCTTATGCTTGAATTTGATTTAAAGATGCAGTTTAAATCTGCAGCTGTTATTTTTTTAAAAATGGGAAAATAGCTGACAGGCATAAACTCAATGCTCAGTGCTTCTGGCTAAACGTTCACTAGTGATCCAAGCTCAGTAGTGCCAGGTCCTACCATGACAGCTTGTCTGCTTCCAGCCTTTCTCTCCAATGGACTGAAGAGCCAGTTGGCTTGTTAAACTTTCCATTAGGTTAGGAATAATCTGCTCTCCAAATCACATAGGTACTGTAAGTGATGCCATTAATTTAGTCTGATGTGTAGTTATTTGCCTTTTATTATAGTGGGCCCCCTACCTACCCTGCTCCACTTTTATAAGCACTCAGCAAACTGAAAGACAATGGAACTAATTCCCCATTAGTCTGCCTCAGATGTAGACCTTGACACCAGTGCAAAGTGCATGTAGAAGACAGCCATTCTGATTTAGTAGTATTTACACCCACTTAACTCTGGTGTAAATGACTGCAGGTAAATGGAGAATTGGCCTAATTATACATTAAACTTCCTGTTGAGGAGTATGTATAGTTAAGTATAAACTATTCTTTCCTCTATTTAATTCAAGATGTGTTGCTTTAACTCATTAGCCAATTGCTTATCTGATTTTAAAAGGCATTCCTTAATCAGAAAGCCAATTATGTTGGGTTATTCTTCACTACCCGAGGCCAATAACCCCCGGGTAGTGAATTCAAATACACAAGTACCACCTCAACAGATCTCCACAGGGAGTGGATTTAGGGTCACATAGCTAAGCAAGGAGTCTCCACAACATCTGGGTAAAAAGCACCTCAACTTCTGGGTGCTAAAGCAAATTTAATTTACAAGGGACTTATGCAAATCTGTTGAAATGCTCACTTAGCACTAGTTTTACTGAGCTATCAACTATACATTTTTACTATAAGTTAAATTTTTGTAGCCATGAACAGTTTTAAACTAATTGTGAAAAGCAGTCACATTTGAGGTGTATGTTTTTCTTTAAAAGGCATTGAGGGCTTTAACAGAAGAATTTAATTCTTCTTTAATATTAATATCTGACCTTATAGCTAGCTTATTTCACATTGTGAATTTGGTGATCCCTATTATGTCTCCTAATAAAAACACTTCATTTCCCTCTAGAGCAGAGGTTCTCAAATTGTGGGTCAGAAACCCAAAGTGGGTCATGGCCCCATTTTAATGGGGTCAGCAGAGCCTCTTTAAACAGGCTGGAGTTTGAGGACAAACACGAAGCCCAAGTCCCACTGACTGGGATGGACAGTGGGGCTCAGGTTATAAGCGCCAGGCCTAGTGCTGAAGCCTTTGGACTTCAGCTCTGCCTCCCACCCCATCTGTGTCAGTGGAGCCTGGTTGAGATCTGGTCCCCCTCCTTGGGTCATGTAGTGACACTTGTTGTCAGAAGGTAGTCACGGTGCAATGATGTTTGAGAATCCCTGCTCTAGAGGTACCCTAGCAAAAGGACTCAATCTATTGGAATTCATCAAAATAAATAAATACAAACACATTGACCCTTAAGGCTTTGAGTATCAGATTGATGAATCACTGATGTTTTTCAACTCCCTGTATAGGACTTTACACCTCCTAATTTAAGCAGAAGTAATAGCAATAGAAAAACAACACAAAATTGTCTTTGAACTTAAACTGAATGACTTGGTCTAAAATTTTCCCTGGAATTTGTTTATATTTTAATTTATTTAAAGCTGAAATTACATGATCAATGGAGCTCACAACACATATATAACAGGTAATCTTCAAGCGAAATATGTTCCATCTAGTATTTCATTTTCATCTGAAATTAATATTCATTATTACCATGCTCTATGTTTTGAAAAAAAAAAAGCATTTTAAGGACATTTTGTTGTTAATGGGTTTTTTTAAGCACAGTGGCATTGCAGATACAAGTAATCCAGATCCAAGCCACGATAATTGGATTTGAATTTCACCTACGTTGGGGAGCATGTGCTTGGATCAGGAAGTTTGCTCCATTTCCAGTTGTGGCAGTGAAGACAGCCATTCAGAAAAGGCACAGTTATTATACCTGTGGTCCAGTGTAATTCCCTAAAGTCTCATTAGTTAGAATCTCTTAGTTTTTCTCATTCCAAAGTTAGTAGGGCTCAATCAGGGACACATTTGCCTCTGGGCTAGAACAATAGTCCTTAAGGCTGCACCACTCTCCATTTTCAAAACACTTTACTAACATTAAATAGTTACTTCTCATAACAGCTATGTGAAGTAAGTCAATATTAACCCCATTTTACACCTAGGTTAGGTCTACAGGAGACCCATCAGTTCGGCATATGGCAAGCAACTACAGCTACGTAGAATACCTTAAGCCGAGCTTGGCAACGTCCCCACAGCAGGAGGCCGATGGGAGCAAATACTTCCATTGGCTTCCCTTACTCCTTGCAAAAGGAGGAGTACTGGACACAGGTGGGGTGCCCTCTGAGCTCAATTTAGCAAGTATTAACTAGACTCACTAAATCAAACTCCAGAAGATTGATCGCAGCAGCAGTGATCTTCCTTTGGGCGTAGCCAAGGCCCTAGGAGGCAGAGTTTGTGACTTTCTCAAGATCACAGAAATGGAGCTGGTCAAGGTGAAAACTACAGGTCTTACAGCACTTTTCGTTTCTTAGCTAACCCTCACAGATAAATAGGCTCTAGAGCCCAAAATATAGGCACTCATTTGCCTACAGAATCCCTGCACTGTAAGTAGGTAAGTAATTGCATCCAGTGCCTGGAAGTATCTTGACATAAAAAAGATCCTCTACCAAGCCTACTTCTGTTTTATTCTATACCAGCATGTCTAGATAGCTGAATGTTCAAATAGTCATCGGGCACTGGGATTTATTAGCCATTACAAAGTTTCATGGGATAGAGGAGAACTCAAAAGGTATTTTACTATAGATAATCACTTTTCTTTATGAACTGGTAACAAAATGCAATTTAAATTCTGAAGGAGATTCATGAACACCACTATGGTCACCTGTCACATATTCCATATATCACACTCAAATTCAATCTCTCCTC
This sequence comes from Pelodiscus sinensis, assembly GCF_052426305.1. Lineage (NCBI taxonomy): Eukaryota > Metazoa > Chordata > Testudines > Trionychidae > Pelodiscus > Pelodiscus sinensis. The sequence continues at coordinate 204,850,708 of NC_143053.1, forward strand.
ATAATGAAGTAAAATGTGGAGCAATTGTAACATGGCTGCATTATGGTATCATGTAATTGTGTATGAAAGGTATAAAGCTACTTGGCAACTTGAGCACTATAATGAATAATGAAATCAATCCAATAAGCTAAACAAAGGTTTAGCTTATTAGCCACTTTATTTTGAGTCAGGATTTTTTAGAAGACAAAGTTTCCTTTCATTTTCACCATGTATTTATACTGTGACGAACCTTTTTCAACATTAAATATGTGGATTGATGCATCATCAAGCAGCACCCTCCCCAACCAAAACCAACAGAGCACCATCAACTGTTCCACAGATATTCATCCACCACGATGCATCTGGCATCCTTCTGCACTAGCTCCTGCATCTGCCTTTAGAATTCACGTCTGCATATTAGCTACTGTCAGTCTTTTCCTCCCACTTTCTAATAGTGTGAAGTGAAGTTTCATAAACAGTGAAGTGTGTTAATTCAAACAAAATACAAGACAGCAGTTCTTTCTAGGCGGTAAAACCCTGTCTGCATATTTCAACTGTTGCATAATTGTTACCTTTAGCCCATAAACTTCAAGGTCAATTCAAGGTCAAGAAGAAGTGGTTAGCACATGTAACGGGAAGGAATGTAGCTAGAAAGAATACATTTGAGAAAATACAATGATTATTTTTGAATTTGTATCAAGTTTTCTTACAGGATGTACAGTTATACGGTACTTTCAAGTAAAATGTACACATGTATTTACTATTATATGTGCAATCCTGTATATCTAAAACACAAGATAAACTTATTATTTCTATATGTCACATTCCTTAAAATCTCCACTTTAAGCCTTCTGTGTTTATGGTTGTAGAAGGGCAGAATTCAACTGACCATTCAAACATGGAAGCATTTATTCACAGGGGCCACGTCTAATCATTGAATGTCCTTATGAAGACAAAACACTGTTGAGACAGGTATTCCAAACAAGTTCGTCTATATAGAAAAAAGCTATTGGTGTTATGTTTCAAACCAGGTACATAAAATTTTATGCACTTTTTATTTTTCTCCATCATTTCTAAATGATTAATTCTATATGCCAGCCAATGGCTAGGACAAGCTTCTCATTGCAATATATCTGCTCATACACTGAACAGAAGAAAACATACAACAATATTTAGAAATATACTGCTGTCGCGCATGTAAAGTATTTGTTCAAATTTCTGCTAACATGAGCCTACAAGCAAAAGTGGTTTTGAAAGTTGACTCTTTTATGCACCATTTTCACTTTCATGCTTGTTGATACCCAAGATATAGCAAATAATGTCATCAATTTCCTTACAAAGGATTAATTTACTCCCAGGGAATAAAAGGTTGCGACAGTAGCTTTTGGATCACTTGACAACAGAATCCAGCATTTATAACGAGGCTCAGAAGCACAGGGGAAGGGGGAAAAAGTCATTTACTTGGCATTCTTTAATTCTTTGAGGTATAACAAGAATATGTCATGATTTATGGTTGAATAGCACATTTATTTTGCTCACGAGAAAAACCTTTCATAACCTGCTCATTTCTGTGGCACATTAGAGTTATGAGATCTAAGTCCACTCATAAATGTGGTGTCCTGCTGAAAGCTATCAGATAGCCTTCCTATTTAAAAAAATAGTTGTATGGGCTGCAAGATTTCTAAGTCTCTGGGCTAAAACACCTAAGTATCAGAGTTTGTAAGAGTGTATTGAATGTTGCTGTATAAAATTATGTGTTGTATTACTTGTTTTGGAATATGGGGTCATTTTATTTCTAATTAAGCATTCTTCTCCTGATTTGATTACATATAGAGCTACTTTTGTAACACAATAGCACATGAAGGTCAGTATGGGTACAGGAGAAACCTTATATACTGTGACAAATCCAATAACCATCAGGGTATTTGGTTCAGAGAAATACAGCATTTCTTAAAATATTTTGCTGATTCGCTAAGGTATTGGTAGACATTTTGCTGACTGTGGAGCCTGACCTTCATTGAAAAGGCACACAGAATATAGTGAAGCTGTCAACAAATTTGCTTATGAGATGAAAGTTTGCACTTTCGGGGAGCCAAGGGTATATTGGCAGAACAAATGGATGTGAAGTCACAGGAGCTGCTGGAAGAAAAAGGAAAGGAAAGGAAAGGAAAGGAAAGGAAAGGAAAGGAAAGGAAAGGAAAGGAAAGGAAAGGAAAGGAAAAACAGCTGCTTTTGATCTCTGATTTCACATATCTGTCTATTTGCAGAAACTGGAAAAAAATGTGTTTTCCTTTGCTGGTCACCCTGAGAGATATTTTTTGCATTGTTATATTTACACTTTTAAAATTTGCATGAACTTTTAGAAAATGTAAAGGCGTGAGGGATGTTAAACATCATTACATTTCAAAGAGTTAAAAGAGCGGTCAGCAACGTACGGCACATGTGCCATAAGTGGCACACAAGATGATTTTGAGTGGCACGTGGGGACCTCGCATAGGTGTTGGAGCCTTACGGCCAGGGCACAGCCGCAAGGCTGCAGCACCAGCTCCGGGGGTAGGTGGGAGGTGAGGAAAGGAAAATCACCCCCCTGTACAGGCCGCAGAGCTACACGTGGAGGAGAACAGCCCCGCCCCACCCCACTCCATGGAAAAGTCCTGCCCACCGCTGGGCTTCTGCCTTGGTTTCTCCCACAGGGCAGGCTTCAGACTGGGCTGCATGGGGCTTGGTCAGGTAGGACGGGTTTTCATGGTGCATGAGCGGCCGGCACCCTCCTGCCTTTTCTGGCAGCAGATTAGGCTGCGCCACACCCAGCAGCCGAGGGAAGAGGCGGCACTGGGGCTGAGGACCCTGCACACAGAGGATGCAGGTAGGGGATTGGGACCCTTTGGGGCTTTGCACTCATGGGGACTCAGTTGGGGGACATGCAGATCCATAAATAGAAGTGAATAAGTTAAATCTGCCATGCCACTTCTGAAAGATTGCTGACCCCTGAGTTAAAACATGATCGTGATCAGCAATGCATGCATCAGTCCGCAATTTGTTGCTATGATTGAAAAATGTATTTATATACAGTATGTTTATAATTCGAAAATAACATTAGAAAAAACAGTATGCTGGAGGAATACACACTAACATATACCAGAAACTAGTTTCAATTCTTTGTAAAAGTGTCTCAAAACATTAAAAATAGTTATAAAAAAGTAATAATAAGACTTTAGCTCCCTCTAGCGGCTAATAGCCGATAGCTGGCTTTTATCCGTTTATGTTGATGAGAGAAGAGAGAAGAAATTCATATTCAATACACTAGCTGTCAACGCTTATTGATTTTGTGTTTTTAAGTGACATGAGACTGTTAGAAAAATATAAGGAGAGAGGTACAGTCAAAATAATGTTTGTGCTAGCAAAAATAATTGCCACCTCACTAAAAACGAATGAAAATGGTCTGATTCAAAGGCCTCTGAAGTCAACGGGGGGAGGGATAGCCTGCTAAACCCAGGGTTGTGAGTTCAATCCTTGCGGAGGCCATTTAGGGATTTGGGGCAAAAATTCATCAGGGATGGTATTTGGTCCTGCTGTGAAGGCAAGGGACTGGACTCGATGACCTTTCAAGATCCCTTCCAGTTCTAGGAGATAGGCCATCTCCATTATTATTAACAGGATATCCACTACATATCCACTAGCTTGGTCCCTATCCCTACATGTTTTCTGCATTGTGGGCCTTGCTGCACAGAGTATGGACCATTTGTGTCCATCTTCTAGCTCTTGCCTCACTGTACAATAAAATCACTCAGGGCCCCCTGCGTCTGCCAAGAAAAGACAGTCAGCAAGTGTTTCCAGCATGATTAAAAACACTGGTTCTCATTATTCGAATAACACGTTTTACTGGCAAATGTACATGGTCTTATTAAATTTAATCAGATATCTCTACAATGATAAAGCTTGGTAGACAGTCAAGTCCAGAGGACTCCAATATCAAACCACTGTAGCTCAAAGCTTAAAAGTGGGTCAAGACGAAACAAGACAACAACAAGCCATTGCACGCATGGTCACTGTATTTATGGAGATTAGTGGTGCATCAGGATTCCATGGCTGCACTTGCAAAGCTTCCTATTGTGATGAGTTAGTATCCTGCACAAATCATATTCCTTCTATTTTAAAAGCAAAGTCTAAATAGTTGTGCCCAACTAAACCTGGATTCCTAGGCTGTGCCACCCCAACCCCTTGTGGCAGGGCTTCTCGTGATTACATAAGTAGTAGGGATGTAAAATCCCATATAATTAGTTAACCAATTAAAAGGAGAAGGGTGGAGTGTTCTAGCCCAGTTGGGCTGGAGCATTCCTTCCCTCCCTCCCCTGCTGGAGTGGGCAGGGTCCGCTCCGCCAAGGCTGGAGTGCCCCCACAGGGCTGGAGAAGCCCCCTGTAACCGGTAAGTATCATCTGGTAAGGGTGATGCTTACCAGTTAACCTGTTCACAACCCTAATAAGCAAATCTGAAATTCAAAGATCCTGTCATTCATAAAAGGTTTGGTTTTGTTTTCAGTTTGGAGGGGGAGAATCTAATAGCATGAAATCAGAAAATTCAAAAAGAATATATGGCTCATTATGTGAGTACTTATATTCAGAAATAAGGAGAACACTGAGCTGTCCATCGGTTTAAACGATTTGAATACCTTGGTATGTCAAATAATGATACACTGTACAATAAACCAAAATAATAATAATAGACTCATAGGACTGGAAGAAACCTCGAGAGGTCATCAAGTCCAGTCCCCTGCACTCATGGCAGGACTAAGCACCATATAGACCAGGGGTGGGCAAAAGGGCCTCCACAAACCAGATTTTGCTAAGTGGGTTTATCTAGCCCACGGACACCCTGCTGCTCCCCTGGCCCCCAGCCAATCAGGGCCTGGGGACAGGGAAGCGAGTGAAGTCTCTTCCCCCGCCAGTGACACTTGGCACTTAGAGTCAACCGCCAGCTGCTCAAGCAGTTTATCAGGGACCGGTGACCCACGGTTGACTAAGCACAACATGCCCCTTGAAAGGTGGGGGCAGGGAGCAAGAGACTTTGCGTGCTCCTTCTGCCCCCAGACCTGACTAACCTGGGGGTGGGGGGAGCGTGCGAAGTCTCCTCTTACCACCAGGGGCATTGGTGCCTTGAGGGACCCACCAGCTATTCAGAACAGCTGGCGGTTCTCTCTGGGGGAGGGGTCGGAAGCAAAGACTTCACGCACTCCCCTCACCCCAAGTCAATCATGCGTCCTTACCCTGCTCCTTCTGCCCAAGGCCCCGCCCCTTCCGGGGTGATCCAGGACTACTTCAAAAATTTCTGAAGTGGTCCCCCCAGCTAAAATTATTATCCACCCCTGATCTAGACCATCCCTGACAAGTGTTTGTCTAAACTGCTCTTAAAATCTCCCTGTCTGGGCAATTTATTCCACTGCTTAACCACTCTGACAGATAGAAAGTATTTTCTAATGTCCGACCTCAGTCTCCCTTGCTTCAATTTAAGCCCATTGTTTCTTGTCATGTCATATCAGGTTGAGGAGAATAATTTTGCTCCCTCCTCCTTTTAGGTACTTGAAAACAAAAGTAAAGTGATCAGTAAAGTCCCCTCTCAGTCTTCTCTTTTCCAAACTAAACAAAACCAGGTGTTTCAATCTTCCCTTGTAGGCCATGTTTTCTAAACCTTTAATCATTTTTGTTGCTCTTCTCTGGACTTCATCCAGTTTGTCCACATCTTTCCTGAAATGTGGCATCCAGAATTGAACACAAAACTCCACTTCAGTCCTAATCAGTGTGGAGCACAGCAGAAGAATCACTTCTTACAATACTACTGCAAAATATCACTTGTCCATTAGCATAAAGAGAATTTTTTTGGCACTGCTCCAGAATTCAATACGGCAAGTCCCTAGTCTGGTATCAGTTTCACTTGCATTCCATGATACTGACAGAGCCTCATTGCCTTCTTTTTCTCATGTAACAAGATGACTGATCTCCCAAATTCTCTGAGACTATGAGGGAAATGTGTGTTTTGGTATGAACCTAATCTTATAGCTGCACCACATACAGAAATGCTCACTTACATCACAGCAGTTCTGTGCACAGAATAACTGCATAACTGGATCATAACCATGTATTGGGAATAATACTTGCATTTTTTACCTTTTCACTAGGCAAGTTTATAAGAATGCAAACTGGTCAGAAATCTACTTTCATTTTTATATCAAAGAACAGAAATACTCAGATAAATGGACAAACAGCATATAAAATGTGCAAGTTAATCTAAATCAGTGACTACGAAATATAAACAAAAATATTTTCTGTTCTATGAATGGGAAATGCCACGGAATTTCAAGATAAATTAGAGTTAAAGCTGATCATGGTAGGACCCTCAGATATGAAATATTCTGCCTCCCAAAACAACAGAGAATAGAGAGTAATTGTATGGGTACTCGATTAATAATTAATAAAATGTATCTCTATAATTCTAATTTATTATTTTCTATGTGTATTGCAGAGGCACCTAGCTCCAAGCCAACACCAGGGCCCATCATGCAACACCCTAATCAAAACACACAGTAAAAATCATCCCCTGCTTTGGGTTTTTATTCCAAATAGACAAATCAGTCAAAGGGTGATATCAAGGGGAAAATATACAAACTATTGGAAATTGAGCCACATAAGTCCAGAGAATGGCCTTCGGTCATACTGAAACCTTGTGGCAGATTTGTGAGTATCAGACTGAATCCCAGTCCAATGTCTTAACCACTAGACTATTTCTCTTACTTCTAGTTTATGGTGTAAATCAATACTGGGTAATAAAAATATGAAGAAGGACGCCTGAGCAGAAACGGATCTGGCTACAAAGGAAGAAGATCATCTTTGGATACAGACCTGCTAACTAATAAGGAGGGCTTTAAACTATGATTGATGGGGGCAGAAGACAGGTAAAACATGGAGGCCTAGGAGAAGGGTGAGAATTTGAGAGGAGTATGGAATAAGTGTTTCTTAAACTTTTTAAGACCGAGGAACACTAAACAATATTGTTTTTTATGTGGAACACCAAGGATTTTTTGTTAAGGAAAAAAAACGTCAGGGGGAAGTTATTGAGCTTTAAAAAAAAAAGTCGCGTACCCCTTTAATGGCAGCCATTCGGAAAACAGAAAGGAAATCAAACCAGTATCTTAGATGTCTGTAAACTAATGCAAGAAGTAAATATGGGAAATAAGGAGAAAGAATCAGAAATGCTCATTAATAAACAAAGTTATGACATAGTTTGCATTGCAGAAACTTGATGGGATAACATAGATGACAACTTGCTCACAAAAGGCAGGAAAGGAAAAATGGGAGGAGGTATTGTCTTATATATCAAAGATATATACACACAGACTGAGGCTGAGATGGAAATAGGAGACACACCTTTTGAAAGTCTCTTGGTAAGGATAAAAGAGGTAAAAAATAAGGGCGATGACATGGTAGAGGTCTACTACAGAGCAACTAACTCAGAAGAAGAGGTAGATCCGGCTTTTTTAAACAACGTACAATAACATCCAAAGCACAAGACTTGGTGGTGATTGAGGACTTCAACTACCCAGACATGTGTTAAGAAAATAATACAGCATAACATAGATTATCCAATACATTTTTAATGTATTGCAGGATTTTATTATTTCAGAAAGTTGAGTGAAAGTGATCATGAAATTGTAGAGTTTAACAACAGTTTAAGAAATGGTAAATGGGAAAACATTACAGTAAAAATAATGGATTTCAAAGGGGCAGACTTGAGCAAATTTAGGTAGCTGGTAGTAAGATCTAATGGGAAGCACATCTAAGGCAAAAAACAGTACAAGAGAGTTGGCAATTTTTCCAGGAGATATTATTAAGGACAAGAGAAAAATATCCCACTATGTAGGAAAGATAGGAAATATAACAAGATACTACCTGGAATCAAGCAGGAAATCTTCAGTGAACTGAAACTCAAAAGAGGATCCTACAAAAAGCACTAAAACCCCTTTTTAATCAAGCAGAAGCTTAAATGGGTCACAGGCTTTGCTTCCCCTTCAAAAATTTCTCTGAAATTAACCAAATAGATGTCTTGCTTTAGAGCTAGTTTAATACAGGTCTTCTGTGAAAACCATATATGACACCCTTCAAAATTTCAATCCATTCTCAGACAGAAACAAATGTTATTGGGAGCCCTGCTACTGTAGTGATTTATGCCTGCAGTAGTTTTATTAATAAAAATGAAGAGGAGCAGTTGTATTAGAGTTGTTTGATTTGAGAGCAGGAGGATGACAACATTAAATCCTTCCACAAAAGCTAAGGCCCCATTGTGTCCAAAAGACTAGGTTGTGTGCTACAAAACAAGCTGGCATTAATGCTTTCGACTTACAGTACCTCATCCACCAATTTGAAAAAATACATAGTGTGTTTCAGTCTTTCCCATGTTAACCTCTTAGTGCTGGGAATTGGGGATTTCTATACAAGACCCCTTACCAATCTACAATGTAAAACAACATATGCTACAGGGAGTACAGTAATCCAGCATTCCTGAGAAATTAATTAGATGATACTGTATAATAGTCTTTTCTATCTCTGATTTCTGTGCTTCTTTAGTTTTTCAGAACTTGAGGAGTTCACTAGAACTTGGGTTTTCACAATATGTGAATCACTAAGTTAAACCTGATGCAAAGTTGAAGTCACATTAGACCACTGTTAACACACGTTATTGAAAGAGCTTCTAGTTTTACCCTGCTTTGTTGATTAAGCCCCATTGATAGACTACTGAAATTAAACACATATTTGACATGATCTTCAATAAGCAAAGCTAAATATTAAACTAATATTATAATGGAATTTAGGTTCTAAAACCTCAGACCCTTTTTAGACTATGTCCAGAAAAATTGGTGGATTTTGAATACTGAATACTGCCTTCTGTCTGTGCAGCTACAGAAAGGGAGGAGACTATCCCGCTGCTGGTGAACCAATGTACATGTAGCTCCATTAGTTGTTGCTTGCGGAGATTATAGCATCACAGGACTTGTTTTTGTTTTGTTTTGTTTACCATGTAAGAAGGAATATGGGCCTCGAAGCAGAAAATGAAGAAACATTTAATCTTTAAATGAAATGTAATCTCATTAAAAACTATCGGTATAAAAGAAGCTAGGAAAAGGATGGAAAGGGGAGTAAAGCTTGAAAGTAGAATTCTCAGTGCCTTCAATTATAGTGTTAATGGAAATAGATTATATTTTTCTGGGCTGTGTATGTACAGCTATACATATAGGCATGCATAGCAATATAGATATTCATGTACACACACGCTTTTAAAAACAATTTTGAAGACTTCACTGAGCTTTTGTGCTTTTCTAAAAAACATTTTTTTACTAAATGATGGAGAACAAATTACACCATGTTAAGAAAAGATATCTCCTTCTTAGCTCAGCACAGAAAAGTTTTTAAATAAAGTTTTAGTGGGTTTTTTTAAATAAAACCCGCCACTTCCAGCACTTATTAGAACAGTTTGATCTGTTTTAACCTCCTATATTATCAAAGATTTTCTAGCAGTATCATAAGCAGTGACATATTGTGAATATGTTAGTATGTTATCCATTATAATATTAAACTTTAGTGTTTATTCTCATTATATCTGTAGCATAAAAGATACTATTCAGGAAGGAGGCTGCTCTGAAGATACGCTCAAGCAAATTATTATTTGGAAAAAGTTCAATAATATGATCAGCAGGGGGAGCTACAATGCAAAAATAACTAGTCCAGATGCAGAATAAGTGAACAGGATAATATTCAAATAACATTTGGATTCATTTGGGTAATGTTCAGGCATCCAAGGCCAGTTATTACACTCTGCAACAACCCATTCCAATATCCCAGAATACAAATATGCCAAAACGAACTCTTCCAGAGAGGTTCTTCAGTATCTTACAATCCTCCCCTCCTGCTTCAGTTCACATTCCACATCCCATTCCTCCTCTCAAGCTCTTTAGGGGGTGAGGACTTGCATATTATTTTAAGAGCCCAGAGAGCTCTTCCCTGCCTCATAGCAGCTGACAGGCAAAAGTTCACTTAGAAGGCTAAACTAGCTTAAGAGTTGCAACACAGCATTTACACTGTCGGATAGAGTAACAGCATCTCTCAACCCCACTTCCAGTGTAGGGCTGGGGCTGGGGCTGGACTAATGTCAAACTCACAACTGCAGGATTCTCCCCATAAAACTTACTTGTGGCTTTTGGTGATGCTGGAAAGCAAAGAAAAAGAGAACATGATAAACAAAACTCCCAAACCCATCCAGCCAAGCCACCATATATCATACCAAATCTGCAAAAGTTCTTAGTGAGTACAGGAGAGACCTTTCTGACAATATTTCATGTTATATTTAATCTTGTGTGAATGATTAATTCATTCATTATAATCAGGAGGGTAATCCAGGGTTATATAGCCAGTATTTTTTATTTCTGATTATCTTATTGCGACACACTTTGGGCAGAGCACTCTGTATAATTATTGCACCACTTTTTAATTTGCACCATTCTAACTAAGCCGTTGTGCTGCATTACTGCATGATTTCCCTATTTAATTTGCAACACTAACAGACTAATAATTGGGATCAACAACATCCACAGTTGAAAGAATAATTTATTTGATGATTCCAGCAATTTCACAGACCCGTTGGAAACATGGCCTTCCTCTATTTCAAGGGTTCCGAAACTTTTTGACACAGGGACCAGTAAATCCATTCATGAGCTTTTGGAGGGCTGGTAACTTTCATTTGCATATTTGCATATTCATTACGCAAATGATGAATATGCAAATGAGTTGTTTCTGGTCTTCCCAAAGCCCCCAGTGCCAGCTTTAGCAAAGTTTTTGATATGGTCACCCACAATATTCTTGCCAGCAAGTTAAGAGAATATGGATTGGATAAATGGACTGTAAGATGGATAGAAAGCTGGCTACACCAGGGTTTCCCAAACTTTTTACTTTAGTTGAAACCCGGGTTTTTTTTTTCAGTACTGTTTTTTGCAGCCCAGGAATATAAACACATACAAAAAAATAATGAAAAATGAATAAATTTTCACTGTTTCACCCAGCTGCATCATCCGCCCAGCCCGGGCCAGGGCTTGGGGGAACCGGTGCCGCACGGGCACTCCGGGAGGCAGGATCAGGAGCAGATGGGGTAGGGTATCTGGCTAGGAGGGAGGATGCAAAGAGGAGACTTGGGTAGGAATTGGACCTCCCTGGTCTGGCACCCTCTGGACCTGACTGGTCCTAGATGAGGGATTTTTTGGACCAAGGGAGATAATTTCAGGGCTTCTGGTTCCCCTCCTCCCCACTAGGCTTCTTTGTACCTCCATCCCCTGCAACCCGACTGAGCTGCCCATCCCCGCTGGTTCTTTGCACCTCCTTCAAAACCATCTCCCACAATCCAAGGCAGCGCAGCACCAGTTCCCTGCAGCCCCTCACAGCCCAACTGAGCTGCTGCCCTTCTGTTCCCTATGCCTTCCCTCATCCACCTTAGCCCAGTTGAGCCCCGCAGTGGTTCCCTGCATGTCTCCCCCACAGCATAGCTGAGCCGTTTCCCTGCACCTCCCCCCAACCTCAGAACTGCTGAGCCCAGTTCTGATTTCCTGGCCCTCCCTCCCTCCCTCCCCTTGAGTCTAGCCCCAGGTTCCCAGTGCCCCCCTCCTCCTACAGCCAAACTGAGCTCTGAGCTCTGCACCTCCGCCCCCCCCCGCCTCCGCAGCCCAGCCCAGCCCAGCCCAGCCCCCTGCACCTCCTCACTCCCACAGCCCAGCTGAGCTGTTTCCCTGCACCTCCCCCCAAACCGCGCAGACATGCAGAGCCCAATACTGATTCCCTGCCCCTTCCTCCCTCCCCTTGAGTCCAGCGCTGGGTTCCTGGCACCTCCCTGCTCCTGCAGCTCAGGTGAGCCCAGCGTCCCATGCCTGCCCCCCCCAGCCCAGCCTGGCGCCCCCCTAACATGGCGCCCAGGGGCTACTGCCCCTCCTGCTCTCCCCCTTGCTACATGCCTGCTGGGAGCCTGGAACATCCAGCTGCATCCTCAGCTCAGCCCAGCCCAGGGCTTGGAAGACCTCGCGCCTCACGGGCACTCCGGGAGCCCGGAACACCCCGGCAGCCATGCTGAGGCCCAGTATTTTTTTCCCGTGGACTGGTACCGGGCCGCAGCCCATAGTTTGGGAAATGCTGCTTTATTTCATTACACTAAATAGAAAATTATGAGAACCAATTCATCACTAAAATAAAATATCTTAATTTTCAGAGTAGTTAACTAAATAATGTGTCTAATGCATGCAGTCTCTACTTGGTATTTCACAGATATTCACAAATCTAGAGCAATGCGGGGGCTCAGCGGTATCACATGCAGTACCCAAAAGTGACAAAAATTCTCCTTCTATACATTACATTTTATTATGCAGTGTCCTTGAACCAAAACAGTGGAAAAAAGTAATTAATAGAAGGATACGGCAATAAAACAATAGAAAAAAAATGAATCCACAACTGGTGCTCTTGAATGAGAGCAATATATTAAGTTTATAATAAGACTACCAGTAAAAGAAAAGGAAGGTGTACAATAACTATAGTTTGAGATGTTTCTCCCTCTTAGTGCTCCAGTTAAGGTATGCATGCACCTCTTGAGCTCTTGATTAGAGATTTATAGGTAGCAGTGTCTTTTTGGCCTGTGCACACACCCTAAGACTCTTTGTGGCAGACATTGAGGCTATATAGGAGTATGCAAGAGAAACAAACCCTCAGTTCCTTTACTATCCAGGCATCCTCTAAGGAACAGTCAAATTAGAGGGGAAGAGGAATGGGTAGTGGAGTACCCATAGGGGGACACACCTCAAAGAGCTACAGTTATTGCACAGGGTGAGTTATCCTTCCTTCTTGCCCCTATATGTGCTCCATCTCAGGTGACTTCCAAGCCATACCTTCAGAAAGAGGAGGGAGCTTCGGAACAGAATGCAGAACTGAAGATGGTACTGTCGAGGCAACTGCTGCATTGGATCTGATGGTTCGGACCCAGCAAAATGCTTTGAAAACATATAGATTGAAGTTCAAGTAGTGGCTCTATATATATACTATACAGCCTGTCTCCGACTTACGAACCGGTTACAGACCAAGCAATTGGTCATAACTCGGTTTGATCGTAAGTCGGACCCCTTAGAGTTACATGCGACCGTGCTGTTCGTAAGCGTGGATCGCATTCATAACTGGGGATCCGCCATTTACGACACCTTCGGTCGTAACTGCGAACAGTCGTAAGTCAACCGTTCACAATTCGGGGACCGGCTATATATCAGATAGTGAAACATTCTTCAGAAATGCAGTAGATACTGCTTATAATCTGGGGCTGTGTCTAGACTGCATCCCTTTTCCGTAAAAGGGATGCAAATTAGACACATCGCAATTGCAAATGAAGTGGGGATTTAAATCCCCCCCGCTTCATTTGCATAAAAATGGCTGTTGCTTTTTTCCGGCTCGGAACTTTGCCAGAAAAAAGCGCCAGTCTAGACGCGGATCTTTCGGAAAATAAAGCCTTTTCCGAAAGATCCCTTAATCCTCTGAATGTGTTTTCAACACTAGAGAAGCTAAGCACATGCAGACTCATAATAGAGATAAAAATCCAACATCCATTTTGAAAGTCTGAAGAGAGACAGGAGCCCCCTGAGACCTATCTGTGAAAGAAACAAACAGTCTAGGTGATCTCCTAAACTAATCAGTTCTATTCAGTTTGAAGGCCAAGGTTCTTCTAAACTCTGCAGTGCTGCTATGACATTACTCAGTACAGAGAGCTCACAGAGCTACTCATGATGCTGATGCTACTCCCAGCAGCTGAGAATGCTGCAGGAGAACTCGGAGGGAATCCTAAGACGTGCAGGGATCAGCTTTACTTTCTCACAACGCTGCACTGTGGGATGCTTACCCATGTTGCTTTGCACTATATGTCAACAGGGTGCTAGCACTGTAGGCATGAAATGTCAACAATGGGAGGCAGAAAAAATGGTTTGATTGTTTTTCACTTTTGGCAACTTTTGCATTATAGACATAGTATAGACATAGCCTTGGTCAGGAGTGGGCAAAGGGACCTCCATGGGTTGGATCCGGCGCACCATGACAGTGGATTTGGCCGCCGGTCATCTTGTCATCCCCCACACCCAGGCCAATCAGGTCTCCTCACCCCCGCATGAGCATGCCTCATGCTTTTGGCGGTCAGGGAGCCACTGGTCTCTAGCCACTGCACAGTATTTTCATTCTACCCCACCTCCATTCCCTGATTGGCTTGGGGACATGGAGAGCACAGGAGGTCTCCTCCCACTAGGCACCTGGAGGGAATGCCAATGATTTAAAAACAGCTGGTGTTTCTCCGTAGGGGGCAGGGCGGGGACGGAAGAGGGACAACTTCTCGCGCTTCCCTACCCCAGAGAAGCAAAAGAAGGATCCTGGCTCTGCCCCTTCCGCCTGAGGCCCTGCCCCTTCTGGGGCAGCCCGGGGCCACTTCAGAAATTTCTGAAGTGGCCCCCTTTTTAAAATTATTGCCCACCCGTGGCCTCAGTAATTATGCAGGGCTTCAAGTGGTCTTGTACAGCTTGCACGGAAGGCTGTGCTGCCGTGGCTTCCCTGTTTCAGTACCCAGGATAGCTAGCTCAGTATTGCAACCTGTGTGGTGTAGCCAAAGAGTGCTAACAGCTCCTTATTATTTGACTTCTCTTTCCTTCTTCCTATCTGCATAATGGGCAGACATTTTATAATAGAGAAAAAAAACTTAGTCTCAGCATATTTTTTTTCCTGCATAGGTTTGGAAATGTTTTAATATTGGCTACACATGCAGTCTACTTGGCTGCCTTGCACCGCAACAGTGGCCTAAAGGATACAATGTTTACAAGATGTAGACCCTCACAACAGTTCTTCTAGTGATACCCCCAATCAGTTAAGTACCATGGATCAGATCTATTGAGTTCTGACAGTTTATACCAGCTAAGAATCTGACTCTCATACATCTGAGACAAGATATGACATAAAAGATAATTTACTAGACCGTAGTAGGCTTTTGTTAAGAAATAATCTGTATAAAAGCCATAACATTCCAAATAGTATATATTTATATATTGCAGGTGTCCATGCAGGAAAAATTATCTTCTCTTGAGATTTAACTGGCATTTTTTGTGAAGGTAGGGGAAGAGAGAGTATTTTACTAGATCTGAGCCTAAATGGACAGACATTTCTGTATCTCTAGTCAATAATGTAAACAAATTGTAACACTCTGACTTCACTTTTATTCCAATATTCAATGAACTATGGTGTTCTGCCTCCCTTAATGTATGGTAACATGGCATAACTATCTGTGGCTAAATATAGACACTTACACCATGACTAGCTGGAGTTGCTTGGGAAACTGGAGGAACAAAATGTAGAAAAACAGTAGTTCATTATCTTTTTTTGAATGGTAGAAATGTTGCATTGATTTCTATAGGGATTAAAATATAGGTCCGCGTCATCCCCGGGGGGGAGAGGGGTGTGTGTATGACCCTGGGTGGAGCGGAGGTTACATGCAGGAGGGGCGCCCCAGCTCACACCTGCAGGTGCCACGGGGGGCAGGGCAGGTGCCCGAGCAGTTGTGCACGTGGGGGTCAGGGCACTGCGTGCCGGCGGGGTGGGGCGAGGCGGGGCAGGGGGGAAGGGTCGCTTATGTAACCTTCTGGGCGGGAGGGGCCGAGTCCCGGATGGTGCTGGGGCCTGCAAGCGATGGGCACAAAACCTAGAGTGGGCGGGGCAGCCTCTACAGTGCAACGTGGCGGGTTACTTTTTGATTTTTACAGCTTGAGCTCAGGCCCGACTGGGTCCAAAGTACCTCAAAACCTTTTCCTGGATAAAAGGTTATTCCATGCAAAGTTTGGTTTCAGTAGATCTTATAGTGTCCAAGTTGTTAGCGCACAAACTTACAAACATTCTCCTTTACATATTAGACTAGCTGGAGTTACCTGTCGTTGCACGGTAAAGTTGATATAACTGAGGTGAGGAGCCTGAGGGGAGGGAGGGGGAAGGAGGCCATGTGCCTGCAACCGGTGCCTGAGCCCACCCTCCACTTCCTTGTTCCTCCGCCGGCCTTAGTGAGTGACTGTCCCCACCGCTTCCTCCAGGAAGTCGCTTCTCCCCACACTGCCAAGCTCCGTGTAGCCCAAGGGAGAGGCATCGGTCTTTCATCTCTTCCCTCCCACAATACCTTAAAACCTTCTCCTGGAGGAAAGTGATCCCATGCAAAGTTTGGTTGCAGTAGCTCTTATAGTGACCCAGTTATTAGCGCACAAACTTACAAACATTCTCCTTTATATATTAGATAGAAGAAGATTATCAATGAAAACAAATAGCAACAGTATGGAAATATAATACAGCCTTTGGTTCCTGAAACATGAGTCTATCACCCGAGACTCTCTACACATTGCTTTTCCATGCCACACACCAGTGGGCACAGTGGCCCACCTACTAGGGTGTTCTAGTTCTAGCCAGAAGAGGGCAGCAATAAACATACAAACAAATGATACATAACATACCACACTGTTTTAGAAACTGAACATCCTCTTAAAGAAACATTGCTGTATTTTCAACTACAGTACAGTGTTTTGGATATATTTATTTTTAATAGATCCTTGTATGCTTGACTTGTCAGAGTGGTAGTGTACAGCATCAAGAAAATATATGTGATTAGGTGAAATGTGACAGACTTCTAGTATTTCCAATCATATTGTAGGTCTGTCATTTGGAGTTATTTACTTTCAGTGTGAAAAATGTTAATTAAATATTATGGCTAAGAATTAAAATGCAGAAAAGTCATGGCATTCAGACTTATGGTTCCCACCGAAGCAATTACTCAGACCTTTTCTGTTCACACATGCTGTTCACATATGCTGTTATAGGTATGCCTTTGATTTTTTTTATTTAATTCTATTACCATTTATAAACTGTGCCCATCTCATGCCTCCAGATGCATGTATAAAGTCAATTTAAATACCAAAACCATGTATCAGCTGGCATGAACATATGAAAATATCACAATCACACACCCACAATCATCGTTCCTAAGCAAAGACCTCAGCCAAAGTATCAGAGCTTACAAGAAGAGTGAACACTGTTGCCAGCTCCTGCAATATTAATAACAAGTTTCAGGATATTGGATCTGTTTTTTAACAGTCTCAAAGATCTGGAGGTGTGTTGTAAGTATGTCAGATTTCATCTTTTAAAAAGTAAGCCCTCCTGGAGAAATGCTTGAAAAAAATATGGCTCTTAATGGTTTAAAGAGGCAAATAAAAACAATTTAAAAAATCTCATTGTTTGTAAATTAATCTCACCATTCTGGGGTCCAAATTTGAGTGTCTGGGGTTGGCATTACTGAGTAATTTACAGAGATGAGGGCCACCCATTGAAGATGCTCCATCTCCAAAGTTACAGCATGCAAATCTCAGGACTCTTGGATGAAATACACTGATTGAACTCGGCTGCCACATAGGGCAAGAATTTGTTCAAGACCCAAGCCAACTAGGAACTGGTAACTCATAGTCAACACCCTGCAGTGCTAGTGGAGACTCCACAGAAATGTCTTAATATGTTCTCAACAGTTTATACAGTTAGGTAACTGAGCAAGGTTAAGCTGAACCCTGTCCCCATTTGTGTTCTGTATTGTCATACTTTGTGCAGCAAGAGGGTAAGAACGGAGCACAGGCACAGAACAGGTATTGCTGCTCCAAAATCAAGACCTACTGGCTAAAAGTTTTGTAAAAGTCCTACGTATGTATGTACTTACGAAGGGATCACAATGGACATAGACACTACAACGACGCATACTCAGTGCTCCACAGCTGTCACAGTGGAAGGAGACAGTTATCCCCTTCAACGTTCACTCCCTTACATGAATTCCAACAGCTGAAGCACTTACCCTCAATATCATGCCTGTGATTCCAAAGGCCTCTGGCTACATCTTGCACTTTTAATCTTGGCGGACTCTCTGTAAAAGGCCAAGGTTGGCTGTGGTGAACAGTCTCTGTAAAAGGACAGAGTTGGCTGTGATGATGGAGTATAGAAGTGGTTAATCATGCCCTGATCTGGAAAGAGGTGAGTCCTTCAAGGACCAGAGATACTGCATGAGGTACAGCCAGTCAGACAGGAGTTGCAAAGAGCAACCAATCAGGACCCAGGAGGCTTAGATAAAAAGGAGCTGAAGAAGAACAGAGTGCATCTGGGAGCATAGAGAATAAGGATGGCCAACCTGGAGGGCTGAGAGAACGAATCACTTGGACAGAACAGCAGGTGTCAGGGATAGGGGCAGTGAGAGGGAGCTCCTGGCTGGCTTCGGGGACTGAGCATCTGAGGGCCCAGATATAAGAATGAAGAAAGTGCTGGGACCATAAGAAGTGGCTAAGGGAAATGTAGCAACATTGACATATGTTTCAGAGGAGAAGCAGGAGGTTGCTATTTACAGGGTCCCTGGGCTGGGCCCTGGAGTAATGGATAGGCCTAACTCCTGCCCTTTGACTTTCCACTGGAGAAGTGGCTGGACAGAAATGCCCTCTCTCCCAGAAGGGGAAAACGCAGACAACCACTTAGTGAGAGGGTTGAGCTGCAAAGTGGATGCTGAGGTTCTGGGAGCTGAGAAAGGAGCCATCGGAATGAGCAGAGAAAGTGCTACTGTACACACCATGGACATAGGGGCTGGCCTTAAGCTAATCTCCAGTATGAGCAGGAGGAGGCACCAGTCTTGTGGCAAGGGATGATCACCATGGCAATGCTAATCATGGTGATCTAAATCATATCAACACATGGGAATAAAAATAAGAAGTTTTAAAAGAACTATGAAAGAATAATATTGAAACAGGATATGAACAAGCTCCCTAAAGGCCCCAGCATTATCCAAAATAAAGGCTCAATTATGCAGGTTGGAGCAATCTGGTCCAGCACCCTCAGGATCTGATGGGTCTCAAACAAGGGGATTTCCTCAACCTGGGGAGATCCCCTGCTACCAGCTCCCCAGCCCACCACCACTCCCCACTGCCAGTCCCAGCCCCCCTGCCGAGTTGCTGGACTTCCGCAGCCTGGGCTGCTGTGGCCCCAGCCTTACTACTGGTGCTACAATAACCTCAGCTGTGCTATTGGGGCTCTGGCCCTAATCCCAGCCCCACCAGGCTCCCAGCCACCAGCCCTCTTGCTACTGGGGCTTCCAGCCAGTACTCCCTGGTCCAAGAACATCCGCTGTCTTGTCAGACCACGGATGTAGCTGGACCAGAAAGTCCTGGTTTTGGGAGATCCAACCACTATAACAAAAGCTCAGAGGAACTGGATCCTGTTCTCCCTTTACTAGAACAGTTTTCTAGATAGGTAGCACTAAGGAAAGTGATCTGACAGTGTGAAGGAGGACAAGGAGTCTTGGATAGAAACGACTTCTTGGAGACTGTAGTGTGGAGAAAATGGAAGACAGATTAGATGAAAATAGGACTAGAGTGGCCACATCTAGGGATTTGCCTGTGGCCCATATCCCAGACTTCCTTGTGCCCTCCCTAAATGTGTCCACTCTAGTCCTTTTTTTCCAGCTGTCATATGGGAAAACACAACTGTCCACCAAATTTGACTACCCAAATAATAAAGAAATTCAGCCTGTAAGACTGTGGGATACTTCTGACAGACTCCCAGAGAACGAGTTCCATGGAGCTTAGCCTACACTGCAAAACAATAGGGTTGAATCCTGCATCCCAGTTTGACTTAAGCTCAGACCCTCTACTCTGTTGGGTCCTGGGTCCAAGTCGTGGGTTAGTAAAAAGTGTGTGTAGGTGAAAGAAGAGTTAGGCTTGATCCTCAGTTTGACTCTGGGTCTGGGTCTATATTGCAATACACACACACACACACACACACACACACACACGTTGAACCTCTCTAGTCGGACACCCTCAGGTCCTGACTGGTGCTGAACCAGAGAATTTGCCAGACTACAGGAGGTCAATCTTGTCTAGGAGCATTACCAACACTTCCACTGCTTACTGGGCTTTTAGAAGACATTTAGGGATAAATTAGAGCAAAGCAACAGCACAGGACACAGAGCCAGCACTGGTAGCTGTAAACAAAACTGTCCACACCTATGATAAGTGGACATAAGCTAACTAAAATCATGCTGGGCCATGGATGTTGCTGGACCAGAGAGTGCTGGACTTGAGGCAAGGGGAGAAGGGAAATGGGATAGCAGCTGGAGTGACAAGTGGGTTCAAGATTTTTTTGCAGAAGGGGATTCATTGTGTCTTGATTTTAGTATGGAGACACTAGATCATGCTTATACACAGATGGAAAAGCACTTGAAGATAAGATGAAAGAAAAACAAAATGGTTGGGATGAGTGTAGTGTACAGAGAAGACAGTAACCACGAGGAGATGGGATTCAGGCAGAACTGTAGATGCGAGGGGAGGGGAGGAAGGAGGAAAGAGAGCAATATCCTCAGGGCCTGGCAATTTAAAAGGGTCCAGAACTCCAGGTTGCAGCTGCCACTATCGTAGCAGCAGTTGTGGCCGGAGCCCTGAACCCTTTAAATCAATGCCAGAGCCCCCCTCAGCACGATCCGGGCAGCACTGAGGACTGACTTCCCTTAGCTCCACCCCTTCTGCCTGAGGCCCCACCCCTTTCGGGGACCCCAGAGCTGAGTCCCTGGCTCCTCCCACCCACCCTCCAACACTGCCTAGGCCAATGTAATTCAGGACACAGGTGGAGGATTGATGGTGAGAACAGGAAATATATCTCAAAGCGACTGACAAAGGAGGAAGTAATATATAAATGAGTGTAAGCAGGGGCTGAACTGCTGCTTGCTATCAGCCAGCTAAAAGGAGGGATGGGTGTGCCCGCTACAATTGTTTAGCTTTGCAAGGTAATTAACTGTTAACTGTTGATATGTAAATACAGCTCAGGAGAGAATACGAGGTGTGGCTATGTAAATCCCATTCAGCCAGGAGAGGAGTGGCAGCAGCAGGCAAGGAGTGGTGGCAGGCGACCAGCGGAGTGTCCGGTGGCGTGGGACGAGACAGCTGGTGGAGTGTGGCGGAGTGTCATAAGGTGCCCCCTATCTATCTCGCCACCCCCATTTCTACCCAGGTTGGGAGGTGAAACCCTGCGGGTGAACTCTGGAACTCTGGATGGCACGAACCAGGGACAGAGACTTTTGGGGTGTCGGACTCTTTGGACTTCAGGTGATTCTTGGCTGGGGGGTGGGGCTTAGCTCATGTTTGGGTTATGAACTCTGTTTGTGGTGTTTCCCCCAAGTTAATGCCGTATGACTTCTCTCTCTGTTTCATTAAATGTTTCTTTCCTACACTCAGACTCAGTGCTTGCGAGCGGGGAAGCATTGCCTCCCAGGGGTGTGTGAATTTCCCAGATGACTGGGTGGGGACTTGAGCCGGTTCTGTGTGAGATGGACCCCAAGATATTGAACCCAGCCCTGGTTACTGCCAGGCCTACCTGGCAGAAGGGTTACATGAGGAAGTAAGAAAAGATGGCAGACAAGGATGGGGCTTGGACAAAGGACATGTTTGATTTTGTCAGTCTTTTCTTGAAGAAGTTAGAAAGATCATGGGTAAAGACCACTATATAGGAGTTACAGATGACACTATAGTTAGTGAGTGTCACGTTACTGAATTTGAGGGAAGCAGCCAGATCACTGCTGCACCCATCGATGGGAGTGTTGGCCCCAAAAATGGTATAAAAGGGGGCCATGTGGGGTGTTGAATAGAAGCTTACTGTCTGCTAATCCTATGTACACTAGTCATGTAATTGTATAATGTCTGTGTGTGTAGTTAGGAATCTGTAATCTGTGTGGATACTGAATATTTCTCTGCATGTGTTTGAGCATTGGGCAGAGCCCGGCCTATAGACATGCTAATTAGCGAGGCCCTGTGGGACAATGGCACTCAATGGGCCAAGGACACAGCTAAAGAATGAGGGCTGACACCTAAGGGCTGCCAGCAAGGAACACAGGGATAGGCCGCTGGCCAGGTAACCTGCTACAGCCAAGAAGAGACCAGAAAGGATGTATAAAGAGGCCATGTGGCGGACTCCATCTTGGTACTCAGCTCAGCACTTCATCCCAGAGGCAGCAGTGCAGGGATTGTAGAGCTGGAAAGAACTGTGGACCCATCCCGACCTAAGATGTGCAACAAGGACTTTTAAGCTAGCAGCTATAGCATCTCTGCTAGAGCTTGCATCAAGAGCTGGGAGATTCGATGCATGTAATGTATGATACTTTAGCAACCTTGCTCTCATGCTTTTCTTTCTTGTAGCAATAAACCTTTAGATGTTAGATGCTAAAGGATTGGCTCAGCATGATTTGTGGGTAAGGTCCAGAGGGTAAATTGACCAGGGATCTGTGGCTGGTTTCTTGGAACCGGACAGAACTTGTTCAGGGTAGGTGAGATTGGGTTCTAAGACCCCTGTGTATGAGGCCTGGGACCATCTGGGGCACGGATATTGCTGGGGTGTCGGAGGGGTTTTGCTCGTGAGGCTTCAGGCAGGCAGCTGAAGCGCTCTGTGGGACTGGTTTGTGGCCTGTTTGGAAAGATCACCAGTCTGGGGGCTGTAAGGAGTCCCGAATTTGAGCAATTCGCCCTGAGAGGATGCCCTCAGCTGTGCCCAGACATGTCCTGGTCCGTCACAATGAGGTATTTTCCAAAGTTCCTCATCTCCAAGGCATCAAATATCATCCCTCCCCTTGTCTTTTCTCCTTCTCTGCTTTAAGACTGAGTGTATTACTTCTGCAACATATGATTTTTTTCCCCCATTGGCCGGGAGGCTTGATTACTAAATTTACTTCCAAACCCAAGTCTCACACAAAGAAAGCACTTGTTTCTGCAACATGATTAGTTGTGTGATAACTACAGATCATAACAGTTAAAAAGGAACAAGCCAAAAAGAGCTGAAACAGATTTAAAAAAAACAAATCCGAAACTGATATTAGCAGTAGTAGGTTTCAATAGCTCCATCTAGGAGAAGCTGGGGAGCTAATTTTCCTTCCAACAGAACATTAATGCAGTAAACATTTTCAAATACAAATATGCTGTAATAGATACAATGCCACAAAGGACAGGCATTTCTTTATTTTATTGCTATCATAGCATGTCTTTATTTTGCAGGGGGATTTAAACGACTGGAAAGAGACTTCAAGAAAAGTCCTTCCCGCTTCTTTTCTTTTTCACCCATTAAGCTCTTTTAAACAAAGCCATGTGAGATATAGGAAGGGTTTATCTCATTTTGAATGGAATCAAAATTTGAATAGGATATTAAAAGCTACTTTAGAAGAGAAAAATGATTGAGGAGAGGAAAAAATAAGAACCGTTTAGTTTACCATATCAAAGAAATTAGATCTTTGATTCCTCTGCACCCTTGACTTAAAGCTAAGCAGGAGAGATCCTAGCTAGTAAATGCCATCAAGCTCATTTTTAAGAGGCTTAAGAAATACTATCATTAAAATGTTTTTATGTAGATTTTTGCAATAACTAACAAAATGCACACATTTTAAATGCATATGTTAAGTACTCTATTGGAAAATTTTATTTAAACATTTGAAACCAACTCAAACTGCTCAGAGGATTTATTACCAAAATCCTTCAGAATACACCTTTGGAGTATCAATATAGATATTGTTGTGAAGAAAAAAGACAGTCTCTTCTTGTGATTGACTAAAGGCTGCATGTTATGTGACAGAAATGGATTTGGGCGGGGGGAAACCTCCGTGCCTGAGTCTTCTACCAATGAACTGTTAGTTTAAAATGAGCAGTGGATTTATCTGTATAGCTTGTGATTTATTGCTAAAGGTTGAATAGACATTAATTTCCTTATCAGATATGCCGGGACTGGTGGAATTCACTAATACTGAACTAGTGTATCAAGCTTGAAATGATTGCACTTACACTCTGCAGTACTAAAAGGAGGTAAAACTAAGGGCTCCCTTGATCCCTCGCACAGGTCTGTGAGAGTTTGGAATATTCTTTAGGAGGCTGGGAAGAGAAGACAGAAATGAAAGATGGTACAGGGGAAGGTAGCTGAAGGAGGCAGAGCTGGCCTAGAGAAGAGAAAAATAAATGTCATTCCAAATAATTAACCCCTCCTCCCCAAAATAACTGAAATATAAACACCTATCCAACACATACACCGGATAGAACTTAATTCCCATGGGCTCATACGTAAAACTAAGATAGAGCAGCCATAGCTTTACAATTGATTTTAAACACTGCATCAAATGGCATCCGCTACAGTACACAATGTTCTTTTTATAGAACTAAGTATTCATGTGTCCCAGAACTAAGCAATCAATTTACACTAGAAAAATAACCAACTCTGTCCTCTAAAGACTGAGGCCAGAGCAATTAGAACATATTAGAAAATAGCTCAAAGGTACTTTAAGCCAATTTCAGTGGAACTCCCTCTTCAGAGCAAGAAAACAAGTGAAAAAAGGTCACATTTTGTTATAAATAAATTGCAGAAGTATGGAAAAGGGATATTTGAAAAGTTGGCTGCATTTTCAGTTCCTCCTTAAAAATCCACAAAATGCAATGTAGAAAAAAAATCTAATATAATCCTTTTAATGCTAATGCAACAGCTAGTCTTTTTATCACATTGCTTTGGCTTGCTGTCTGAACACTATGTTAATGTTAATACTACTCACCTTGAAAATACAAGAGAATCAGAGTAAAGGAATTTTAAAAACATGGTAATTCCATGAGTAATTTAATAGCCATTCTGATTATTAGTTTGGCCATAATCAAATATTTAACACTTAGCATTGTGCTTTTCTTGACTAGATCTTAAAATGCTTTACAAGTGAAAGAAAGCATTTTCGCCCACATTTTAGAGGTAACTGAGTCAAGAAGAGGTAAGTGACTTGACTGTGGTCATAGAGCACATCAGAGGCAGTGAGCAGTAAGTCCCTGGTCTCCTGGCTCCCAAGTTGTGTTTACAATCCACTGCACCTCAGATGATTCCTCTGTCAACATTCATTGAAAGAAATATTTAGTATTCTTCCTTGAAATGAAGAGCTTGCCCACACAGAAAGTTAATGTGAGACAAACCAGGGTGTGAATCTACAGCACACTAACTGCTGTCTCACACAAAAGTTCTCTGCCTTTTGATGTGCATCCATTTGAAACAACAGTGTGTCAAAGTGGACTATGGCATATTTAGTGGGAGGTAAAAGACCCAAATGGCCAATGGATACATGACAAGCTAGTGTGCTGCAGATTCACATGCTGGCTAGTCATGTACTCTCAGCATGAAAACCAGACCTTAGGGCAGGGGTGGGCAATAATTTTTGAAGGGGGGGGCACTTCACATATTTCAGAAGTGGCTGTGGGCCAACCTGGAAGGGGCGGGGCCTCAGGTGGAAGGGACAGAGTTGAGAGCTACTCTACTGGGAGCTTTGCTTGGCCTGGAGTCCCTTCCCCGGACTTCTGGCCAATGAAAGAGACCTGGAGCACATGAGAGGGTGCTGGGAGCTAGCCTCCTCCCAGAGTTGTCTGGGATGGAGGTTTAGAATTCACATAACACGGCTGGCAGCTCCTGGTGCCCACTGCTAACCTGTAGCCTGGGGGCCGCACGGCAAACACAAGGCCTTTGAACAGAAGCAGGTGAAAGGGCTCGCACCAGCCAGGCAGCTCACAGGCAATGGGCCAGTGGAACCGAGAGCTGCCAGCCCTTTCAGTTGCTTCTGTTTAAAGGCCTTATGCCTGCTGGGTGGCTGTCAGGCAATGCAGCCACCCAGCAAGTACGAGCCCGTTAAATAGAAATAGTTGAAAGGGCTCGTGCATCTCCAGCTCCCTAGCAATGCGCTAAAGGTGCTGGGAGCTGTGGGCCCTTTTAACTGTTTCTATTTAAAGGGCTCTCATGTTCCCTGTGGCTGACAGGCACAGGGAAGGCACAAGCCCTTTAAACAGAAGGGCTGTGTCTAGACCGGCAAGTTTTTCCCAAAAATCATCTGCTTTTCCAGAAAAACTTGCCAGCTGTCTACACTGGCCGCTTGAATTTCCGGAAAAGCACTGACGATCTCATGTAAAATCATCAGTACTTTTCCGGAAAAACTATGCTGCTCCCGTTTGGGCAAAAGTCTTTTTCCGAAAGACTTTTGCACAAAAGGGCCAGTGTAGACAGCATAGTACTGTTTTCCGCAAAAAAGCCCCGGTCGTGAAAAAGGCGATCGGGGCTTTTTTGCGGAAAACTGCGTCTAGATTGGACATGGACGCTTTTCCGCAAAAAGAGCTTTTTTTTCCCTGCCAATCTAGACATGCTTTTCTGAAAATGCTTTTCCGTTAAAAGCATTTTCAGAAATTCATGCCAGTGTAGACGTAGCCAAGCAGTTAAAAGGGCTCGTAGCTTTGGTGCTGCAAGCGCATTGCTAGGGAGCCAGAGACATGTGAGCCCTTTCAACTGCTTCTATTAAAAGGGCTTGGCCTTTCCTGGGGTGCTAGGCAAGGCAAGCGGAAGATGAAAGCCCATTAAATAGAAGCAGTTTAAAAAGTTTCACGCATCTCTGGCTCCCAGGCAATGCCCTAGGGGACAGGGCCTGGAACTGCCTCATGGGCTGGATCAAAGCCCTAGGTGGGCCGCATCTGGCCTGTTGAGAGGCTTTTGCCCACACTTGCTTTAGAGTCTAATAGCCTAGCTTTACTAAAATAGCTTTACTGGGAAATCCTCTTATTGTAGGCACATCTTCAACAAGCAAAAGTGTGCAAGAACAGGTTATACCAGCTCCCAGAATGAAATATATTGGCAGAAGTATTTTTGGTTGGTATAACAGTATGTACACTAGGGCATTTGCAGGTTTACAAATATAAAAAATAAAAACATCAGGTCTCAAACCAACATTATTAATGGCAAATATTTCTAAAGTAGTCTTGGCCTTTAGCTTGCATTTTTCATTTGTTTTGTCATTTCTGAAATGTTTCCTGATTTATGCCAGACTGAACCTAAGTGACAGTTTTTCTACAATTATATTGTACATGCAAATCCTGTTTGCGCATGAAAATATATGGATAATAATTAACATAATAATCTAGGTTAGGGGTGAGCAATAATTTTTGATGAAGGGCCACTCCAAGATTTTGGTAAGTGGTCAAGGATCTGAGATGGAGGCAGGATGCAGAAGGGAACTCAGGTTAGTGCACTGTGATGCAAGAGAGGGTGTGGTGTCTGAGACGGAGTTTGAGAGAAGTAGAGGGTTATGATCTGGGGCAGGGGTTTCGGGTGCAAGATCTGCGAGGGGGTATGGGTTCAGGAGAGAATTTTGGCCGGGGTGTGGGGGGTACAGGGTATGGGAGGGAGCTGTGACTTGGTGGAGGAGGGGAGAGGAGGTACAGAGGGTTTGGATGATGACCTGGGGCAGGGAGTTAGGAGGAGGAAGGGATTGGGGTGCCAGAGTCAAGCTGCAGCCAGTAAGCTCTTAACTAGGTGGTTCCTGGCCAGGAGCCCTGTAGGACTTTGAGGCAGGCTCCCTACCTGCTGCAGCCACAGGCTGTTCAAAATGGTTATCTGCTCCCTATGGCTCTCTGCTCTGGATGTCAGGGGGAGGCTTAACCTGCTGCCCCCACCCTCAGCAAAGTCTCTCAGCTCCAACTGGATCCCCCACCCCCTGGCTTCTGGAGCAAAGAGCCACAGGGACCAACTAACCACTTAAAGCAGTGTGGGGCTGCTCTAAAGCAGCTGGCTGGTCAGTGCCTGAGAGTCCCAACAGGGCAGCCCATGGGCTGAATCAGGCAGCCCTAAGGCTGTATCCAGTGACGTGGTGGCCAGATTCAGCCCACCCCTTGACCTAGTTGTAGGTACAAATGACAGTTGCATAAAATGCCTAGTTTCCACATTCAAAGAGCACACACACACATTTTACAGGCACCCCTTAGGTGTCAAATTTTCAAAATATTGCCCTCCTTTTTTTTTTTTTTTGGAAAGTGACAATGCATGATTCAACAACAATGATTCTATCATTTATTTCTTAAGTTTGTGTGAAGCCAAGTGTAATTAATCAATACTCCACAGGAAATAGTCATTGTTAGGAAAGAAATCATAAAGAATATTGGGAACCAAACCTTTAAAACTCAAAGATTTTTTAAAAACTCAAACAATTCAGGTTGTGCAATTTAGACAAGTAATTGTTTCATTAGATTTCAAAGGTCAATGACCTGAATGATCCTACACCATTTGAATATTTACTCATACAGGCATGGAAAGTAATTTCTGCAAGATTCGTGAATTTCATTAACATATCAATGAAAAATTAACAAATACAAAATTCTAAAACTCTAATAATACAGGGGAAAGAACTCTAATGAACTTTGTGTTCAAAAGCTATTTAAGTTCAAAATACTGAAGACAGTTTCAAAGGCACGCTGTATTTTAAAATAAACTTAAAAAACCCAACAAAAAGTCTGGTATCACTTTAAAGACTAACAAAACATGTAGATGGTATCATGAGCTTTCGTGGGATGGTATCATGAGCTCTCTGAAGAAGTGGGATATGCCCACGAAAGCTCATGATACCATCTACATGTTTTGTTAACCTTTAAAGTGCTACCAGACTATTTGTTGTTTTTTAAGTTTATCCTGTACTTACTAACTCAGCTACCCCCTGAAGCTTTTGTATTTTAAAAAGTATGCTTAAATACCCACTATTCACTTACAAATTAGTGCTTAGATTTTTTTTCCATTTTAAACTTTAAAAATATATGTATACTTCTCTTCCTACCCCCACTTTTTACTAGCTACTTCAAAACTTTTATATATGCAATATTTATTTTGATGCTGGATCTGAGAATGTCCATATCTGTTTATCATTACTATTATTTCTCCCTTTGGATATAAGCCAGAACTGGAGTGGGATTTCAGTTAACTCCTCTCATACGGAACACAGTTTCACAAAAGTAATAGAACCACTTCTCTGAATTACCCTATATTTTATGGGTAGAATTAGGATATGTCTACACTACAGTGTTATTTCAAAATATCTTATTTTGAAAAAGTTATTTTGAAATAACGCATCTACACACAAAATGCATTTCGAAATAGCTATTGTATTTTTAAATTTTGAAATAGCATATCCACACTGAGTTGACTCTAAATCACATTTAAGGCTAGCCAGAACCAGTTCTAGCAGGGCTCCAGGTCAGGAATTATTGTGTGGGACTGCTGCCTGAGGCTACCTGAGGTCTGTGCTCAAAGGGACCTCCCCCTGGACAGCCAGTTCTCAGGTTTCCCTGCTTGCTTGCCTACCTCGATGAGGGACAGCAAAGCATTTTGTGTCTGCATGCTCTGGTTGCCCTCACTCGGGACACTACAGCACTCTGCAACATGAAGCCAGAGCTGCCCCTGGGCACTCTGGTGCTTCTCTTGGACACGTTGCTGTGAGCCTGGCTGCACTTTTTGCAGACTGCCATCTGGGAGGTCCATCGGGGGGGCTGTCAGGATCCAGGAGGCCCTGCGGGAGAGCTTCCACCCTGAGCACTAAGAGCCTCCCTGGGTCTACCCCACTTGGGGGCTTGTGCCTCATTCCTCCCTCACGTTCTTCCACTAACCCCTCCCTAATCCCCCTTCCTGATGTCAAATAAAATACACGTATTTTCATGAACACAAACTCTCTTTATTTAACAAAACTGGGACAGGAGGGAATGAAACTCTGGTGAGACTGGGAAAGGAGGGGGGAGAAGGGAGGAGAGGAGGTGGGAGAGGGGAGGGGGAAACCTGGAAGAAGGAAGCTGGAAGGGGGAAGCAAGGGAAAGAAGGGAGAGGAGAAGCTCAGGGTTGGGGGTCTCGCCGGACCAACTTGATTTTCATGCAAACCTGCTCCTGGGTTCTCATGTGGCCTTTGGTGGCCAGGCTGGCAGCTATCCTGCCATAGACAGCTGCGTTCCTCCATCTAGCGCGGAGATCATGGACATTGGGGGCATCCCCCCCAAACCTGAATAAGGTCCATGATATCCACCCTGGACCAGGAAGGTGCCTGCCTTCTCCAGGCCCTGGCAGGCTCCTGGGAGCTGGCAGACTACTCCTGGGGAGCAGTGGAGGGCTGGCTGCCAGTGGCTTGCTAGCTCATGTTTTGGAGCCACTGGGTCAGGGGCAGTGACTGCTGGCTCTGGGTTGGCGGGCTTGGAGCTGGCACAGGCACTCTGGCCAGAGTCTACACCTTTAAGGGCTCCGGGGAATGGGGGAGGGAGAGCAGTGTTCTTGGTTGAGGCTGGAGTGGCCACCACGGCACCCTGGGAAGGCTATTTCGAAATAAGTGTCTATATAGCACTTATTTCATAACAGCTATTTCGAATTTGGTGTTATTCTTCGTAGAATGAGGTTTACCAATTTCAAAATAAGTGCTCCACTATTTCGAACTTATTTTGGAATAGAAGTTGGTTGTGTAGACGCTAGGAAAGTTATTTCGAAATAAGGGCTGTTATTTTGAAATAACTTTGCTGCGTAGACACACACTTACAGAAAAGCTAGAGAGAGCTCTTTAGCACATCTATTTCTTTTAAGATGCCCACTCACTTATTTTTAATACAGAAAATTATCTTTGGATAGCTACTATCCTTTTTTGCTGCTGGAGAAGTGGAACACAATATCTTATATTTGGGTCTAATTCCACAAATCTCATTCACAGAAACTGCACAAGCCTTACTTATATGTTTCCCATGCCTGCTCCTGTCTTTATCATCAATCAAATGAGTTTCTAGTGGGGTCCTGCAGGGATCACTTCTTGGTTCCACACTATTTAAAATGTTTATCATGACCGGAAAGAAAACAAAGTCATCACAGATAAAGTTTGCAGATGACCCAGAAATATGGAAAAAATGGAAAAATATGGTAAAAAATGAGAAGGACGGGTCACTGGTACAGAAAGATCTGGATTGATTCATAAAATGGAGGCAAGCAAATAGCTAACGTAAATGTACACATCTAGGAACAAAGAAGGTAGTCCGTACTTACAGTACAGGGAATTTTTATCCTAAGGAGCAGTGACTGAAAAAGATTTGGAGATGATAGCAGGGAGTCCGCATAAGCTCCTAGTGAGATGCAGTGCCACAAGGCCACTGCTGAAATAATGTGTTTAGGTCTGGTGTCCACAATTCAAGAATGATGTTGATAAAATAGAGAGAGTTCAGAGAAGAGCCACCAGAATAATTAGAAAACCTGTCATACAATGAAAGAATCAAGGAGTTCGATAAATTTAGTTTAACAAAGAGAAAGTTAAGGGGTGACTTGATTGCACACTGTAAGTACATACATGCAATGGGCTCTTCATTCTAGCTCAGAAGAGCATAGCAAGATCTAGTGGCTGGAAGATCAAGGTGAGCACATTCAGTTTGGAAATCAGGCATACATTAACCACTGGAGCAATTGACCAAGGAGCATGGTGGACTCTTCACCACTGGCAATTTTTATCGAGATTTTATTTTGGAGAAGTTGGCCTCTGCTATACAGGATATCAGACTACGGGTACATCTACACAGCAACGTTATTTTGAAATAACTAGTGTTATTTCAAAATAACTTAGTCTGCGTCTACACAGCAAGAAGTTATTTCGAAATAATGTCAAAATACTATCAAGCTGGAGGACTTCTTACTCCGACTCCTGTAATCTTCATTGTAGAAGGAGTAAGGGAAGTCAGAGGAAGAATGCTCTATTTTTAAATAAGTGCTGTGTAAACATTCCCAATTTTGAAATAAGCTATGCAACTGACATAGCTCAATTTGCGTAGCTTATTTCGAGTTAAGCCTTGCTGTGTAGAAACACCCTAGATGATCATTAATAAAAATGGGCCTTTCAGGCCTCAGAAACCATGAATCTTTGGGTAATCTCTTGCCTCTGCTCTCTCTGGGCTTGTCTACACGAGGAAATTATTTTGAAATAACTAACTCCCAAAATAACTATTTTGAAATAAGCATATTCCTCACAGAAAGCGGGAGTTATTATTTTAAAATAACCAGCCCTTTATTTTGAAATAACAGGCTTGGTAGTTTGGACACTCCACTTGTTATTTCAAAGTAAGAGGAATTATTTTGAAATAACTCTCTAATACAGAACTCTTCTCCCCTGAGACAAACCATCACGTGATCTGTATTCACTGTGAACGCTGTAGCTGTGATTCCCAAGAGCAAACAAGAATATCTTCAGTTTTATAGGGTTTTGATTTCCAGCAGTGCTATGTTATTCTTCAACAGCTATGTGAAGCTGATGAAATTAAGAAGAAGAAAAGCTAAACACCCTGCTAAAAAAGGGCAAACAATTTGAAGTCATAAATAAGATATTTCCAACTGTACCCCCAGGACAGGAAATGCATGATTAGGCTACTCTTCTCTTTATACTCAGTCCCACCCCTACCAAGAGCCATTAGGAACTATTATTACTTATAATTAAGTGTGTTTGGTGCAAAGTCCTTTACAATAATTCTACTAACTATTTAATTACTAAAAACTCTTCTTGCCATTATGCTGGCAACAGTTGAGATTAATAATAAAAGCACAAAATAATTAAACAGGAATATTTAAACCAGATGGAATTCATGCATTTATTACACACTTAGTTGCCTGAATAAAATTAGGCAACTAATCTGAATATGACTGATGAGAAATAACAAATGAAAGAATAAAAACAAAGCAAAAATAAATGCAATGTTTTGTTCTCTTTTTACCATACATGCCATTTAAATTTCTTATTAAATAGAAGTTATTGGTTTCTAGAACATTTCATATAACTCATGAATCTGGATTTTAGTTAGGCTTGCATTTGTGTGCTTCTGTGGATTTATATCTTTTGGTTCTGGGACATTCAAGAGCAAACGAATAATGAATGAGCTGTTACATTTAGAAAAAGTAGTTATCACATATGTGTATGACAGCACGTCATTCAAACATATGGAAGAAACCATTACTATTTGTGGCCTAATTCGAATAGAAGCTCTATACTTTTTATATTCTACACCTAATTTAATAAATTATTTCAGGTCTCTGCCCATCCGAATCACTTGCTATTTTCATGAGTGCCGGCACTTCCAATTCCTATTAAGATCAGTGAGGCGCTAAAACGATGGCAGGACCACTGTCAGTAGAGTGGCTGTCCCACTCATTTTTAATCCTGAAAAGGGCTGCAGACTCTATCTTAGGTACTTACATGGCCACCATTACTGTATGAGCTGAGTGTCTCACAACTTTTAGAGTATTCATTAAGCACCCAGTGAGGTACGGAGAGACTAATTAGCTTTGCCCAAAGTCAAGCAGCCTATGGTGGAGCAGGGAACTGGAATTCATGACTTCCATGTTCCAGGTTTGTTTTCTAACCACTACTA
The DNA here is from genome assembly GCF_052426305.1 of Pelodiscus sinensis. Classification (NCBI taxonomy): domain Eukaryota; kingdom Metazoa; phylum Chordata; order Testudines; family Trionychidae; genus Pelodiscus; species Pelodiscus sinensis. Next base: position 204,884,052 of record NC_143053.1, read on the forward strand.
ACTAGATCATCCTTCCTCTCTCTGTAGAAGGATCATCCTTCCTCTCTCTGTTGATTCTTCCTGACTTACTGGGTAGGTGTGACTCATTAATGCTACCATGGATATAAGGGAAGTTGGAAGTGGCCCTCTGGGAAAAGGAGCTAAGGTCTGGGGAAGAAGCTTGGTTGGGCTTGTTTTATTTTTGAGTTACCTTGTATGAAAGCCAAACTGAAGGGGCATGGGGGAAGGGGAAGAGGAAGAGAAAGAGTGCATGTGTTCTGTTTTGTTTCCTGTGAAAGAGCAGGACAAGTACACAGACCACACACAGGACTTGTGAGGGTCTCAGCATCTCTGAAAATTGATTAGGATAACCCCCTTATCACCCACACAATCAAAATGTAATAACAGCAAAAACCCAGCCCATAAATCAATAATCCTAATCCCCAAAGAATAAATGACAGAGTAAACCCTTAAAATAACCATGCCAATTTTCAAATCACCCCACTTTGAAATCTCAGGAAATAAATAGTTCAATTGAAACAGAGATACTAGTTTCTTTTCTTTTGGGGAGTTTTATTATCTAAAGGAAGGCTGTACAAAGCCTAGTATACATAGACATATTTTCAGAACTTTTGGAAAATATCAAATGTAAAAAACAGTTAATCATTCCTCTTCAATTAGGAATATAAACTCAGCAGCTCTGCATTAATGCATGAAAATTGGGAAGTGAAACTGAAGCAAAACTAAGTAAATATTCTTGAACAGAATAGGCTTGTTTCCCTCTCCAAATTGCGGGAATTGTGAAGAGCAAACAAAAAAGCAAAAGGGGAAAAAAGTAAATGAGATTTTTACAGTTCTTTCAGTTTTAATAATCTGTTTTAAAATATGACTTTTACATTGTTGAGACCATTTTTGGAAGGATATCAGCAATCTATAAGCAAATATTTTATTGCATTGTTTAAATTAACATTACAAGAAAAATGTAGTAAAAATAGGTAAAAGAAACTATAAGGTTTGGTTTTAATAAATATAAGACAGGAACTGCAGTTAACATTGACATTCTTGTCATCCCACTCTGTTGTGGCCAGTTAATGAAGCTTATATGGTCCTCTGAGGAGTGGGTACTTTTATATACATTGGCAGCGATGACGCATTAAGGAAAACGGTTTTAGTATTTTCTGGCTTCTCTCATTTTAAGCCAGATCCTTAAATACTATTTTAATTTAAGTTCATGTGTGTGTGTCACTTTCTTCCCTTGTGTACACATACTTTTGTATTGTTTGTTTCTAAGCTTTGGTGTTGTTAGGTTTTATTGGCAGGTTTTTCCTCAGTAAGAATACGTTCTTCCTTTACTTTGTACCATAAATGAGCTCTTTGGTGAGACTTCCTTCTTGTTAGAGACTCTACTATTTGAGGGCAGGAAGTCAACAGTTTATTTTGTTCACAAAGAGTTTTGATATACCATATCAGAAAAGTAAGCTTTGTTTGCTTTACAGTTTTTGTAGTTGTTTCCAATGTTATACAATATATGCCTGAATCAAGACAAACATATCTTTGCAGCTACTGATTAACAAAAATTGCTCTATTTTAGTCCACTTACAGTTACTTACTTCATACAAAAATAACCAAATGTACCATCACTTAACCAAACTGATTTTACAACGATCACCTAGATCAGGGGTGGCCAACCTGTGGGTCTTCTGAAGTTAATATGTGGCTCCTTGCTCAGGCACAGACTCTGGGGCTGCAGCTACAGGTGCCAACTTTCCAATGCTCAACTCCTGGCTCCACCTCCTCCTCCAAGTGTATTTCGCCCCCGCTCCTTCTCTCCCCCTCAGAGACTCTTGAGTGCCATAATACAGCTGATTGCATTGGCCAGTAGGCATGGGGAAGGAAGAGGAGGCACTGATCACTGGGGCTGCTGGTGGGCAAAAGATACTGGAGATGGGAGAGGAGGCACCTGATGGGGACTGCTCACAAATTACTGTAGCTCTTTGGCAATGTACATTGGTAAACGGTGGCTTTTTCTCAGGCTCAGGTTGGCCACACCTGACCTAGATAATCAATGTCAGTTACAATGAATCCTGTAATACTGCTTTCTCATAGGCATATGATTTATCATTAGATTTAATCAATGAACATTTTAGAAAAAGGTACTAGATGATCCATTTAAGTTTTAGGAATATTTCACAGTTAAATTTCAAGGTAAAAACTGACTTCTAACCTTCTCCAAAATATACAAAAATCTAAGGAAGGCTGCAACATGAGGTACATTGTAGACACCATACTTGTATCACTCAAAGCCCGTGTTTATATTTAAACATTGCCGCATGGTAACATGCTTCAATTAACAGAACGCTAAACACATTTTCCTGCCCTTTGTGTGGACAAAACCAGTAATGTTTAAAAACATGTTAGCCTGTCATGGTTAACTGGAAGGGTAAAAATCACACTTAACATACTGCTAGTTAAAACATCTTCAGCTTGTTTTCCAACATGTGAAATGCAACAAGTAGAAACCAGGCAAAAAGTGCAGTCATTGGTAAAGCTCCTACAGTAAGCTGCACTGCACCTGGGAGCAAACCTTCCAGCCCAGGCAGGTACAACAGCAGGACTTGCACCAGCAGGACATTGTGGCACCTGTGTTGGCTTGATATAACCACCTGAGCTCAAGGTTTTCTTACCCCCTGGGTAGGGTTCCCAGGTGTCCAGTATTCACCTGGACAGTCCGGTATTTTTGCCTCCTGTCCAGTAAAAATATCAGAAAATACCAGACACCTGAAATGTCCGGTATTTTCTGATTTTTTCCCTGGCCAGGAGGTGAAAATGCCAGCACCTGGCAACCCTACAAACACTCAGCGCCCAGCCCGCCTCCCCCTCCACCCCACCCCAGCCCCCACGTTTACCTGGTTCTGCAAGGCTGGTGGCACAAAATGGCTGCCGGCAAAAAGACCAAGGGGAAGCAATACCTTCCCTGGATCTTAGTGCTCAACCTCTGCCTGTTCCTATCCCTGCACTCACTCTTAAAGGGGACATGCTGTTTTATAGTCTTGGGGTCCTTTTTTTTTTGCGCTCAACAACTTTGGTCTCCCCCTCCTTTTTTTTTTCCCCCCTCAACAACATTTTTTCGCGGGTTTTTTTTTGGGGGGGGTGGGGGGAGTGGAGGGAGGTTCGGTATTTTTGGTTCAACTATCTGGCAACCCTACCCCTGGGTCCAAGCACAGGTGGATATCTCAAACCATCACACATGCCCTGCTAACACAAGTCTATCTATCCAGATTGGATGGCTCACTCCCAACTACTGATGTGCTTCAAGGGTGGTGATGCTGATGTGCTTCAAGGGTGGTGCAGGATCAAATGGTTGGAAAAACTGAATACCATTTGACAAGGTCACTGAATGGAAATAGATAAGAAATTCTAAAGGAACAATCCTTGCAGGCTAACAGTAAAAAGAAAGTTTTAAAAAAATGCATCTAGCCCCATTCCATCCTTAAATTAACACAGTGGCTGTGTCTACACTGACCACTTATTCTGGAAAATCAGCCGCTTTTCCGGAATAACTTGCTAGCTGTCTACACTGGCTCCTTGAATTTCCGGAAAAGCGCTGATGATCTAATGTAAAATCATCAGTGCTTTTCCGGAAAAACTATGCTGCTCCCGTTCGGGCAAAAGTCTTTTTCCGGACAATTGTTCCAGAAAAGGGCCAGTGTAGACAGTACAGTAGTGTTTTCCGCAAAAAAGCCCCAATCGCAAAAATGACAATCGGGGCTTTTTTGTGGAAAAGTGCTTTTCCGGAAAAGCATCCTGCCAATGTAGACGCGCTTTTTCTGGAAATACTTATAACGGAAAACTGTTCCGTTTTAAGCATTTCCGGAAAAGGGTGCCAGTGTAGACGTAGCCAGTGTGAGTAAGCAGTCACTGGATCCCAGAGCAATGGATGATGATATTGCAAGTGCGATAATAACTGGAACAACAAAGAGAGCTGAAGATGAAGTAGCATCTTCATTCATATAGAATTTAGGCCTTGAACCTGCAGTGAGCTGAATGCAGGCAGGTTCCTGTGGTTGTGTGGAAGCTTCAATGCACCAACCAGAGGATCTGCCTGGGATGAGTTCACTGTAGGATAAGAGTCTTACAGTTTCTTTGAGTCTTTTAAAAATGGAGATATCTGGTCTGTGCACAAATAGGTGCAAAACCTGTATTTTTACACACAATTGCTATGACTGCCTATGCAACACATATGGTGCTAATTTAATTAAAGTAAGCAAAAAGAATGAAATATTAGTTGAAACATGAAATATAACAACATTTAGGCAGTAGGCATATAAACTGAACTGCTAGTGTCAGCTCAGTGAAAGTTACAACCACTGAATTGTAAACCATTTAAAAATAAAGATTATAATCCAAACAATTCACAGAACCCTCAGTATAAAAATGCACCTGGGCATAATTATAATTAAAAAAATGTAACCTTGAACACATCCACTTCCACTCTGGTTATCTCTACAATGTTTGTCCATTTTATCTACTGAATGATGTTTTTGCTATTCTCAGCAACCCAGGTTTAACATAGCTGAACAAAACACAGCTGCGTTCACTCTACTTCATAAATCATCGTCACCTATCAGAGAGAATGACAAAAATAATCTAATTTTGACTTTTCAGCATTTGCTTGTATATAAAAACTAAATTAGGTTAAAAGTAAGATCCAAGTGAAACGCAAAAAAAAAATTGCAGAAAGAGTCAAAAGTCAAGGTTGAAATGAAAATATTCTCTTACATTGAGGCACAATATCCAAGCATTACATTCAGTATATCCTACTTCTGGACGACATACGGTATATTTTTACTTTTTAATTCCAAACTTTTATTGGATTTAATTAGATTTTAATGTTAAATTACAACTACAACCACTATCACACTATATTTTCATCGGAGTAGTTAAAGGGACAAATAACATTTTTGTAAAGTTTCACTTTTTTCCCCCATGCTCCTTATTAGTAAGAGCCTTAAAATAATTTGAAGACAGATTTCTTTCAACACTGATTTTCTTCTTGTTCAACTGAAAACATCATTTTCAAGGGGGACAGAAATCTTATAAATTATTTCAGTACTCAAAATTTTAGTATGGACATTACTGAAACATCTTTGCCCCAAAACACTAATCTCTAATCTCTAAGATCTGATGCTGAAAACACTAACATTCCTGATTAGTTCCACTGAAATAACTGGATGCTCATGGGCATAATGTTACTCACAGGAATGAATCTTTGCAGGACTGTTGAGGGACAACCGGTTCTTGGAGACCTTTCGGACTTACAGGTGGCCCCCGACTTGCAACGCGATTGGTTCCCGGGGAAACGTCGCAATTTGGGGGCGTTGTAACTCAAACCCTCATTTATGATAGGTGCCATGTGCCATCATAAATACGAGCCAAGGACGTAAGTCGGGGGTTTTCGGTCCCTTCTGCACTTACAAAAATAGCAATTGGAAGTCGGGGGTTTCCTGTATTCTCTTAAATTGAGTGACCTAGCACCCCCCAATGTATTTACAGAATGGCGCAACGGCCTCAGTCAATTGGCAAGTCTCTCTGTTCAGGGTATTATGGCTCAGCAGCCTTAGTCCATACAGAAGCCCCTCTAATCATGGTATTACGGCCCAATGGTCTTAGTCTGCCAGTTGGGGTTGTCATGTGTCTTTCTAGAACCAACCACTGTTTAGACTTAAAGGACAAAGAAGGCTGTTCTCAAGACATTAAGTCAGTCATCCAGCGTTGAGGTGCTCGAGCATTAAAAACACTCTGGATGGCTTTCATTTGCACATTTAAAACCATAAAACCTTCCATCCCCATATTTCTAACTTTGTATACAAAAATGATATATACAACAAAATAAGATATTCAGATCCAGCTGATTAGGACATTAAAATTGATAGGTTACATGAAGTATTTTGTCCAAAGCATCTTCAAGTTATGTTGATTTGTATAATAAGACAACTTCATACAGCATGGAGTGGTCTGTCTCACAGAGATATTGCTTTAATTACATATATTTTGTATTCACAATATTTTACATTACAAATCCTCTTCACGTTTCAGTTTTTACTTCTGGTCTGATGTGATGTCTGGGCCCCACTCAAATAGATAGCAAAAGTGGATCCCTTTGCTGGAGTAAAGCCATTTTATATTCAATATATAAACAGACATTGGGACAATCTCCCCCACCCTTATTAAATTAGTCTGTCATGTCAGATGCACAATTTATGTGAAAGTAAGTGAAAAAATACCTCCTAATAATGGTCAGGTTGCAATAGGACAGTACCTATAAGAAATTGAAGTAACTTTCACCCCTGAATAATACCAACTACTACACCCTGAACCTCTGTTCATTATATTAAGTCAGATCAGTGCAGAAAAGTTTCTCAAGTGCTATTGCTGTGCTGGCTTTTGAAGATGTTTAGTTTGTTTTAATCTTATTGCTACCTAGAAAACATATCTTGTTTTAATTAATGTTAATCATTTCAGTGATGAAATCCATGTGGGTGCTTCATGATTCTTTGATTCACAGCAAGGTAATAAAATACTGTTTTCAACTAGGAACTTAAAAAGGTAGTAGTCACTGAAAAGGACAAAAATATCACCTTACCAGCTGGAAATGTTAAACCCCTCTAAGAACTAAGCTAACCATTGCAAGCAGAGGCATTTAAATTGTGCCCTACTTTTGGAATGAATACCAAATAAGAGATTCAAAACTGCAAAAACATGCTTTGCCTAGACCTTTACACCAACAAACTTCCAATTAAGAAAATAAGGGGCTTGTATTAAAATCTTAGGTCATGAGGTTTTCTGCAGGCAAAACTCTTTTCCTGCATTTGCTTGTTCAAGAATATAGACACTGGTTTAATTCAGAATCATGTATCCAACATTTGGAATGTACATGCCTAGCATCTATAAAACTGTAGTGCTCCTGAATCCTTCATCCCTCATTCAGTACATCTATCTCACTCACCTACTGTCACAATATTGTATTAGACCCTGTCTGGATCAGCTCTAGGGGTTCTGCTACCATACGCAAGCCAGGATTATGGTCTGCACCTACTAAAGAAGTTCACATGCTACAGACGCTAACTGGTACAATCATTACTCAACTCCTGGTACCTCTGCTACAGCAGTGGTTCCCAACCTTTTTGATACCAGGGACTGACAAACCCATTCGCAACCTTTTGGCAGACTGGTAACATTTTATTTGCATATTCATTATGCAATTAGTGAATATGCAAATATGCAAGTAAAATTTTACTGGCCCACCAGAACCCCCACTGCTAGCCGCTGACCCCAGAGTCCCCTGCACCCAACCCTCCCAGTGCCAGCCCCCATCCTAAATGCCTCAGTACCAGCCCCCCACCCCTTAGAGACCCCCACCACCAAACCCCACAGTACCAGTCTCCTGTTTCCAAAACACCACTGCAACCAATCCCACCAGAGCCAGCCCCCAATATTAGCCCTGCCCCCAGAGCCTCCCAGTGCCAACCTTGTCCCCATAACCTCCCCCACTACTAACTCAGCCTCCAGGGCCCCCAGCACTAGCCCCACCCCTGAAGCCTCCTGTGCCTGCCCCACCACTCTCACTTAGCCCTGCACTACTGCCCTCATGGCAGTGGCTCTGGGGCCTGAGGCTGGGATACACCGCCCAGCACTTCCCTTCCTTCCACGGCTGTTGGGAGAGGCATGTCCTGCCCCGTCTCCCAGCCAATCAGCACCAGACAAAGGGAGGAGTCCCAGTCTCCTCCCAGAAGCAAAAGTGTGGTTAACTGTGTGGGGAAGCGCTCTTCTGCAGCTGGAAGGAGACCTTTCCCTTGTCCAGCACTGGTTGGCTGAGAGGCGGGGCAGGACATGCCTCTCCCAACAGCCAGGGCAAGAGCCATGTACCCCAGCCCTAGCCCCCAGAGCCGTCGAGGATCAATAGCCAGAGGTCCACAGCCTGGCCGCAGCCCGGCAGTTAGGAACTGCTGTGCTAGAGAACACCCTCTCCCCCCATTGTTAGGCCTACACTTTCTGAAATAACGTTAGCTCCACATGGTAGGTAAAGGGAGATATAGTGGCTCCAATCAGATATGCATACACTGAATGCAGAAGGCAATCAACAACACTGGTAGACATACTTTATGGAACTACATCCACAGCAGAGTGAATTTTGGAGTGCAGAGAAAGGAATGGAAATATGGAAACAAAAAGCAGCTAACTTTTTTTTAAATTTAGTTTTTCAGTATTTCAGGTACTGGTGCTCTCCCTCCAACACTGCCTTACCTTCAGTTTACTCCTGCACTGAAAACAGAAAACAACGTCTGTGACCTCAGAACCCATAAACATGGGAATTAACTATTAATTAGGTGGCGGCCAAATTCAGATATCTTGTGGAAAGCAAAGGCCAGCTTGAGTAGAGGAAAATGAGTCATGAGGGAACTCAACTCAATCAAATATGTATTTTTGAATCACTCACAAATCCAGCATTCACTATATAATATCACAACAAAAAACACAAACAAAAACAAAACAACACCCTACAAAAAGTGATCAAATGTATTGCTAAATCTGATACTAGAGAACTGCGCCCCCTGCTCACTACGTCCACTAACACCCCCTGGCCACTATGCATGCCAACCCCCCTTCTGTCTATTATGCTTGCCAACCCCCCATTTTGATTGGTATGCTTGTCAACCCCCACCCAGGCCAAGGTGCCCCACCACCAGCCTGCTCCCACACCCTCCTCCTTGGCCCCATGCTCTACCCCCAGCCTGCTCCTGCACCCTCTCTTCTGGCCAGAGTCTGCACCCTAATTCCCTCCTGCACCACACCTCCTTCCCATATCCTGCACCCCCACTCGCAGAGATGAGAGGTGGGGCGCACTTGGGAGGGGGCGGGAGGAGGCCACATGGCTTCTGCCTCCCCGGTCCCCGGAGCAACTGGGAGGGGGAAGGACGGAGGCCACGCAGCTCCCACCTCCCCAGAACACCTCTATGCTGATCTTGCCTGTGCACAGCTGTGACAGCAGCTCCCACATGGGACGCTGGGCAACCAGAGGTCAGGCTCAGATGGCAGAGGGGCCCCAGCAGCAGCAGCAGCTGCTCCTTCCTGGTGGCACAGCCCTCCAGCGCGTGACGTGGGAGCCCGAGCTGGAGCAACCCATGTCTGGAGGGGAGGGGCCAAGGCTGGCCACAGCAAGTGGCTGAGAACAGAGGCGGGCAGCAGCGGCATGAGGATGCAGATGATGTGATGACATCACTCTGCTGTTCCTCAGGAATTTTGAGAGAGAGAGATAAGTGACAGTTTTTAATATCTTAATAAGAAATATTAGGAAAAACAGCTTCAGAAAAATATCTTGCTTGATCATTACTTTGTTCTACATGCAGGCAAATTATTTAATGCGTAGATTATGCTTTTGATAGCAGTGGCAACTCTTCCCCCGAGCAACTGAATATGAAATCATTTTGAGTAGTAAGGTGCAGATTTTACTTCACTTACACTGGGGTAAATCAATAACTTCACTGACATCCACTTACGCTATTGTTACAGTGAACAAAATTTGGGTAAAGACCAGGGATGTGAAAGTGTAATTGTGTACACAGTTAACTGATGAGCCTGGACCCATTGGTTAACGTTCCCAGTTACATGCAGGCTACTGGCCTCCCCGCATGCACTGGCTCCTGGGGAGCTGACTGCCATCCTACGTGTAACTGCTGAAATGTTCAGTGGTTACATGGTTACTTAATTACACATACTTTAACATCCCTAGTAAAGACCCCTTCTCCTTAGCAGAGCAGGCTGTCAAGGCTGCACAACACACAGTTCAAAAAGTGCCAACAGAGAACAATTACTGCCAGATTAAATACAATAGGTTTTAGTTGCACAGGACCAGAGTCTGATCCCTTATTCATGTGGAATAACAGCTTACTGCATGAATCCTTCCACTGACAACAAAGGAACAGCTTTTGGAGTAAGGTGCTGTTCAGCTCCAACGTGGTTATCAGAACTTGGCTCAATGGAAAACAAAAACAAGCCACCACCTTTGCTCATTTCATCCTGACCAGTCAAGAAGGCAAACTAGAATAAGTTATGTACTTTCTTTGTTTTAAACAGTACCTGCAGCTAACAGGAAAAGCAATCAATGCATATGTACATATTTCTACTTGGCTGGAGTGTATTCTTGGTTTATTTCTCTCTTCAACCTAAGACTGTTAATATTATCTGAGTGTGACAGTTTCAAGATTACACCAAGTCTTGGAGCCATTAATGTTGCATGTTTCTATATTTATATTTGGTACTCGATAATAGGAAGCATGAGAAAAGTGCTTTAAGGGTACCATTGAATTTGAAAAGCACAGCTTCAGCGTATTACATGGAATTTAAACCTACTCATGTAATTTTACTAATTTCTGTAGCATCTGATAGAACAAGAGAGAGACAATTAACCAAATGCTAAACAAAATGCTTTGCATCATACCCAGGGCATAGCTAGGTTACAGCTTTAATGAACTGCACAGGGAAGCAAAAACTATTGCCAGGAGAACGAATCTATAAGGCGACACCGGAAGGCATTCTTTTCAAACTCACCGATAGCAACTACTTAATTTTCAGTGTTGTGATGGGGTATGGGATGAGAAGCAAATCTGTCAGTTAACAAGATTGCAGGGCCATTCAGGGCTTTGAAAATCATCACCAGCAGATATGGAAAAGAAGCCAAAGCAGAGATTTGAACACAGGTGCCATCGATTCAGAATTTTCTGTGTGCTACTCTGTTTTTACACAATGGGACCTTGCTCTCAGTCGGTCCTTAGTCAGTACCCAGGTGACTTGACAGGCTTTGGGCAAGGTGGGATGGGAGGTCGGCTCTGAACTTCCAGAAGGAGAGGGGCCTGAGGCAGCCGGTCTTCAGTGCATTCCGGAGTGGGTCACCCAGAGGTTTGCAGAGTGCCACATGGGTCTCCAGCAGCAATTTAAAGGGCTCAGGACTATGGACACTGCTACTGCCACAGTAACAGGAGTGGCAGCCGGGAGCCCTGGTGCCTCTTTGAATCGCCAATCCTGGGGCAGTTGCTCCCTTTTATCCCCTGCTGGTTGACCAATTTTAGTTTACTGCTACTCTACGGGTTAATCAAGGAGCAACAATGGAGCCTCTAAGTCCACCAGACAGCAAGCCATTCCAATGAAGGTCAATGTAATTCAATGTTAATTGCTGGTATTGATGAATTATACTGAAATGACATCATGGACTGTGTAAACTAGTTTCTGCCCAATAATTCCCTACCAACAGACATCATTCCAGAAGCAAGACAGAACTTGGCCATTACAATGATGGGTCAATCAAAAAAATCTACATTGGATACAAACACGCTGCATCACATCAGTTCACCTTACATTGATCCTACTGCAGAAGTTCTGCCAATTCTCATCTCTTTGAAGTGTGCATGATAATGTTAGAGCAAAATATTTATTATAAAGAGAGGCTTCTGGATAACAGAATTATGAGCTAGAATTTGCTGGCAGGTTCAGTTTCAGGGTCCATTTTCTACACATAGTCTCAGAAAGTTTAGGATGGGGCTCATGGGCCATACAAAGCAAGAGCAATAAATATTTCATTCTGTCTTAGGCCACAACACTCAGAATCAAAGAGATCAAAGCAAAAGGAAATCTTTTAAAAAGGCAGGTGATGTGCTGAATGCTGATGACCTTTAGTACAACAGAAGAGACAGATGTAGCATGCTAACTACAGATCACACAAAAATCAACACCCTTACAAAGAAAAGGAAATTACCAAGAGAGTTGAAATAACCATTCAGGTCACTCTCTACCTTAATATGTATTTTTTTATAAGGGGGAATGCCCTGAAATCAGATTGCAATGAAAAATATTGGCAGTCAGCCCAGCTAACGTTGTTGCTTTGAAGCACTTTACTTGGTTCATTTTTATATGACCTGGAATGCAAAGAGTTGCAACAAAAGCCAGCAGAAATAGATCACAAAAGACAAATATGGGTCTTCAAGCAGGATCATGAGAGAGTATGAGATTATGAAACCTAGACCACTCAACATTCTTATTGAACTGATCTAAAAATCTAAGGGTATGGCTAGATTGTGGGGGAACAGAGAGAAAGGAAGAGGGAGGAGGGATACCAGCGGTATCCCGAAAAAACTCTGCCGAGTCCAGGGAATGCATTTGCTCTTCCACTTTTTTTGCGGAAGAGCAAACCTTTTGAAAGAGGTTTTTTTTTTTTTCAAAATTCGGCCCAGTCTAGACGGGCCAAATTTCGGAAAAGGCTCTTCCGACAAAAGTATCAGGAATAGATATACAAAATGTGGAATGCATTTTGCGTATCTTTTTCCGATAGATCCTCACAGTCTAGACATACCCAAACTTCTCAGCACATTGAGTCGATTATGAAAGGCATGAGTCCAAACATATATGAAAATGTATTTCGGATGGTAGCTGGCCTGTTTATCTTACTGTAGTTTTAAGGGACCAAAGCTCATTAAAGTCAATGGAAAGACCCTATTGACTCCTGAATTTCAATGAATGCAGGCTAGAAAAACAGCTATTTCCTTATTAAAAGAAATAAAAAGTATTATCTTTAATCTAAGTTTATGAAATAAACTAACAACATTGAGTATTTTAGTTCATCCCAAACCAACTCCTGGGCAGAACTGAATGTTTTAAAGTCTGCTGTTTGCCTGTGGCAAAGAAAACTGTGAAGCAATGGCTGGGAAATCTCTCTCTATATATAATTTGAGAGATTTGTACATCTGTTTGTCTGTGAGCCCATCTGTCTGTGTGTTTGCCTGTGAGTCTGCTTCTTCAAGAACTTCTCCTAAATGGTAAGAGCTAGGACGACCAAAGTTGGTATGCAGCTTCCTCTTCTCCTAACTTAGGGTGTGTCTAGACTACTGAGTTTTGTCGACAAAAGTGGAGTTTTGTCGACAAAACTATACCAGCGTCTACACTACCGCTGAGTTCTGTCGACATAACGTCGACAGAACTCAGCAGTTTTGTCGACGCTGGTAAACCTCATTTTATGAGGCATAACACCTTCTGTTGACAGAGTTCTGTCGACAGAAGGTGTTATTGCCTGTAGGGTTGCGTCTAGACTACAGGGTTCTGTCGACAAAGCAGCTTGCTTTGTCGACAGAACTCAATCTGTCTGGACGCTCTTTGTCGACAGAAGTTTTGTCGACAGATACAGTCGACAAAACTTCTGTCGACAAAACCCGGTAGTCTAGACGTACCCTTAGAGAAAGGTCAGGGTTTGGTTGTGCCAAGAAAATGACATGTGCTTGGACGTGATACCCACAGTCACCACTGGGAGGAGTGAGTGCAGGGGAGAGCTATCCTGCAGTGACCACTCAGGGCAGCCACACTACCAAAGGAGTGGCCAGCTGTGGACAGGTCTCGCAGTGTTTTTAGTTTGAATACAGTGGTTTTCTGAGAAAACAGATCTGGTACTTAACTAACAGAATACCTGTGAGTGTCTTGCTGAATGTAAAGTTAAGCAAACAATTCAGTTACCAAGTATTTTACTAGTTTTTCCAAGTCTGCCAGTGATAGATGGTCCTACATCGCCCCCGAAACAGCACTCCATTTTTGCTTGATTTTTCTTCAGCTCCAGTTTATCAAACCTATCAAAACCTAAATTACGGTTCTTTTCACACAGAGCTGGAAAGCTACTACAGCTACCTGATTCTCTGCCTAGCCCTATCCCCACTATTAGGAACTGCTCTAACATGTGTCTTCTGGCAACAGCCCCTAAAGCCTTGTCCTCACATGAGAAAGATTTGTGATTTTAACTGCACTTAGCTAACTCCAGGTAAGTCCCAGCAGAGATAAGGCCATTTGCAGTTTTCACACCAGTTAGCAGATCTTTCATTCCACCTTCTAACTTGCAGTGGCAACTGAAAATGGTCTTGTCTTCATTAGGCTCTTATCTCAAGTTAATCAACACAACTTTTTTTTCTAAGGGTGTGTCTAGACTACATGCCTCCTTCGACGGAGGCATGTAGATTAGCCAGATCGGAAGAGGGAAATGAAGCCGCGATTAAAATAATCGCGATTAAAATAATCGCGGCTTCATTTAAATTTAAATGGCTGCCCCGATCTGCCGATCAGCTGTTTGTCGGCAGATCGGGGGAGTCTGGACGCGATGCCCCGACAAAGAAGCCTTTCTTCATCGACACAGGTAAGCCTCGTGAAACCAGGTTTACCTGTGCCGATGAAGAAAGGCTTCTTTGTCGGGGCATCGCGTCCAGACTCCCCCGATCTGCCGACAAACAGCTGATCGGCAGATCGGGGCAGCCATTTAAATTTAAATGAAGCCGCGATTATTTTAATCGCGGCTTCATTTCCCTCTTCCGATCTGGCTAATCTACATGCCTCCGTCGAAGGAGGCATGTAGTCTAGACACACCCTAAGGGATCATCTAACAGTGAGGGATAGCTGGAGTACATCAATTTCTGCAGTTCTGCCTCCACACAGGAACACTGGTCTGTCTCAATGCGCCCTCTCCACTAGAGACTGCAGAAAGGAAGGCAGAGAAGCCAAATACACCAGCTAGGAGTTAAGGCTACAATCAGGAGCCAGGGTCTGAAGCCAGTGCTGGGGCTGGGACCGTGGCTAGACCAGGGACAGAAGCAGTGGTCCTTGGCCAGGGCTGGGCACCAAGTCCAGGGTCAGAACTGTGGCTGGAGCTGTGGATGGGGCTGGAGCTCAGGGCAGTGCTGAGGGTGGCGCAAAGCAGGGTGATACTCCCTCCCTGCTCCCCATGTGGGTTGGTCCTGATTCCTCCAGATCCCGCCCCCCTAATAGTCCTCCCTACATCTATAAGGGGATACACCTCACTGGGTACCACTGCTTTACACGCTTCCTTGTAAAGCAGAGCTAGGATAGCAAAGACATGCTTTAAAATTCCATCCTCTGTTCACTAAAACAGAGAGAAAAATACAGGTTGGCTTTAGATGAGTCCAGCTCTACCAACACAAACCAAAATGACATGAAAGAGGGCCAATGGAGTGAGACTCCTGTGCACATTGTATTTGCTGTTACCTATCATTCATTCATTTTTCATTCTACAATCTTCCATAACATGGAAAATACTGGTTTCATTATTAATTGTGCCTTCTATTATGATTTGTTTGTTTGTTTGAATCGAATAAGTGTCTAAAAGAGAAGAGTACCATCTGGGAGAGTCTCACACATAACTCCAAATTTTTGGCAGATCTCTTTATATAATCAGGGAAGCAACAGTAGCAAATTGGCAGTTCCTACTTTAGTTACCATACTGCCATTCTAAAACCCTCATTAGAAGGTTAGGAGATTCCAGTGAAGTCAGATTATAAAACAGCTCTCTCCTTCCTATTTTTTTATGTATTTATGTATTTTATGACAGAGGGCTGTGAATAGTCAAAGGGCAAACAAACAAATAAAAGATAGGAGCTCTCTGGAATTGCAGTCCCTCCCCACTAACTCCCAAGCACAACCAAATATTTTATGTTTAGCAACTTTTGCAGCAAATACAGCATATAAATGTAACTGTTGGAGGGATCTATTTCTGACATGGTAGGTGCTAGTAGCTAGTCCCAAATCAAGTGACAGACAGACTTAATTTTGAGAGCACCGGTGTTTGTTGACCTGAGCAGCTTCTCAGAGTTTGAATATGTGTGTCATTCAGTAGGGAATGGAAATTGGTGATAGACAAGTATTTTTTTCTTTGATGCAATCTTGTTTATTTATAAGGAATTGTTTGAAGTACTGGGTCTCTAAACGTAAAAGGAACCAAGAACAAAAAAAGAGCTATTTCTTAGCTTACTGGTGCCCAACTCTCTTTAGCCAACACTAGACCCAGAAGGTCTCTCAAGTTCTCTCCCCTTTCCCCTCCCCTTCCCCCCGTCACATTGTGCTTACGTGTTCCTGCTCAGCTTTTTATTGCTATTTACTGTTCTTGTCTGTGACTTCTGACAACAGTAGGTGTGCATTTTCTCACACTTTCACACTCATCTGCAAAATCAAGACTCACCCAAAAGCTTCTGGGCAGTTCACACACTCCTTTTGTCTTATGCAAGGCTTATGTTTACAGTTATGTTAACTGAAGGATGAGTTCAGACCTGGATGGGTTTTTAAGCCTATCTCTAACGAGGTTTCACCCAGCACATAACATTACCATCCACCTCAGCTTCACTCATCATAATGAGGCCTAAAAGTGGTAACAAACAACAGCCATCTCAAACAGAACAAAATTGTTTAACAAATGATAAGTTATACCAGCTCAACTATTTACACACGGATAGGGTCTTTCTGTCAAAATGTTTTCACATCACCGATCTATTCCCATCCAAACCTCTCTGGAGCTCTGCCTGGATTTCATTTAAACCCTGGGTGGCGGGTTACAAAGACTGGGGCAGGATGAGCTTCCCCAAACAGCAAGGTGTGATCCCACCCACAATCCACCAAGCTAAGTCCTGCCATTCTCTCCAGTGTCCTTGTGCTCCATGCGGCGCTAGACAGTCTGGGTGGCATGCCTACCACACCCTGCTAGAGCTGGAGCTGGGGAAGCTGCAGCACTGCACTACCCAACTTCAGGGCTAGGGAGGGCTAGGGCTATATGCTATCCACATTCTTCGTGCTCCCTGGGCATTGGGGAGGCTGTAGCCTCATGCCACTCACTCTCCCCACACTCCTCGGGAGCTGTGGAGGCTAGTCTGGACTGGGGCTGAGGGCTGGTGGCCATGATCAGAAGGGAGGGCTGTGGACTCTGGAAGGGAGTGGAAACGGTGGGGCTCTGAATAGATGGGGAGGGGAGGGTAGGGGCAGCCTCCGCCAGCCAGGAGTTCACATGCCGTCCATGCTTTCTTTGAGCTATCCCCTGAGGAATGCCTATTGTTTCTGTGCAATTTGCTAGCTGAGGCAGACCTGCCCATTATGTTCAAATGGAGGATTCATTATGGTTGCAGCTTTTACATTCTGAGATTCAGGCATCAGCCATGGTGAAATCTAGCAAACAGTGAATTGCAGCCAATAGGCACTAGGAGGCAGTAAACACTGTTAGCAACTCTCTCAACATGGGCCCACAGCCCACTTTGCGAAATATTGCTTTAGAGAGACTTTCTTTAAATTTCTATAGTCCACACAAAATCTGGGTCTGCTATCTTTTTTCTTAACCCGAGCTATTAGTAAGATGCAGGGGCTAGTTGAAGGCTCTGTAATGCCTTTGTGACATTTCCTCAAAGGCCTTAGTACTTCTTCCCTTTTAATTACTGGCAACTGCAGAGGTGTCTGCTGAATGGGTCAGTTTAACTGAGTTGGTTACTTTAATTTCCGTATTATTGTTGATTTCCTTTGGTTTACTCACTACATTTTTCATTTGTTCCACTCACTCCATATAATTATGAACCAAATTTGAATCTCCTCGTTCATCATGCATGTTGTATGCAGCGCTGTATTTACATGGCTTATGGTTATCAGCATCCATCTTCCTCACTAGCAGCTGCTGTTTCTTTTGGTGAACTGCTGCAAGATAGGATACAAGTTCAGGGACAATTTCCCCAGCCTCACAGAGTGTCTTTGGCCGCCTTTCACTGATCTTGAGCTACAAGTCCAACTGAGCATGCATAAACTGTTCCATTTTCAGTCTATCCTGGAGGGCCTCAGTGGTACCTGGATATCCCAGGAACATGTGTCTCAACAGGTCCTCTGCCAATTCAGATAAGGTTTCATCTTTCCCTCTCCCTCTAGGTCTTAGCTGTCCCCAGGCCAGCTCAAAGTGATGGCTAGCTCGACACCATATGTCAAGGCTTCTGGAGAATCCCATCTCCTTTCTGGAGTTAAATTCTGCTGTACCATCAGAGCAGAGCTAATGGGCCACCCAAGTTAAGTGCTAGTAATCCCCTTTTCTGTCACTCCTCCCTGCCATTCATTTGAGGTATAATGTTGAACTGAGCCAAATAAGCCTCCCAGGGCGTTTTTCCCTGAAGAATAGTGGTTTTCTGCATTATTTGAGCTCAGAGAGCCTGATGTGGCACCTGTGGGCCTTTGTGCATTCCAAATAGGATAGGAAACTGCTGTAAGTTCACCTGCTGGCTCAATTCCTCATTCAGGTGGCTGTCTTCCACTGTGGGCAGTGATCCTTTCAATTCCTTCAGTAGATAATTTTTCACTCCATAAATACTTGATGCAGATCATCCTAATTGGCAAAATCCAAATTGAATAAAGCTTGCTTGGTCTTTGCTATTTCATGGAAAACCTTTGCTCTTTGCAATCAGATTGCTGGGAACATCATCTACCCATTCTAACATTACAGTTAGGTTTCCCAATCTCTCCAGCAACTCTGTATTTTGCTGCTCCAATAGAGATCCCATCTCAGCCTGCAAATTATATCTGAGCCTCATTTTAGCTCTTAATTCCTTTTGTTAAGTCTCCAGCTCCCATTTTATTTCCCACTGGATATTTTTTATTTCTACAACCAATTCCATTATGTGTTCCATCTTGGTTTGCGAGGAATATTAACTCACAGACTCTCTCCTTGGAAACTTGATCCCTTTCCTGACAACAATGATGACCCAATTGGCTAGTCAAAGTTCAGGGCTCTGTGGGTGCTTCCCTTGAAAGTACAAATTGGGGGTAACCAGGAATTTCTTGGATGCGGTCTTGTTTATTTTAAAAAAACGTACAAAGTTCTATGTCTCTGTACACAGAAGGAACCTCAAGCAAAAAGAAGCAGTTTCTTAGCTTACCAAGCCAGTCCCCCATCCCATCCCAAACCCAATTAGTAAACAGCAGACTCAAAAGGTTTTCTCTCTGTTTTTGTCCCAGAGTCACATTGTGCTTCCACAGTCCTTAAGCAGGAGCCTGTGTTTTGGTTTGGTTTGGTTTTTTTGCCTCTTTTTCTCTGTCTCATGCGTTCACACTGTTTTAGCCAACCCAAAATGAGGTTTAATCCAGCTGATAACAGGGAACTTAAAATTTATTTAGTGTTTGTTTAGAGTTTTTATACATTCATTTATACATTCGATTCTGACTTTCAGTCCTTATCTCAATCAAAAAACATTCTAGCCATTTTCCTTGTGTAATATGTACAACTGTGCTGAGAGACCAGGATCCCAAAGATAAATATATGAAAAACATTTCCAAGAGGAAATGTCTTACAATAAACAGGTCAACTATCATCTAACACTTATGTAGTTCATGCTTACTGTAAATGAAGAAGTCAGAATTTGCATAATTCATTGCTATTGGTAATGAATATCTGTGGTGTGCGTGCGTAAGTGAAGAGCATATTAAGTACCTACTTTAACATTTGTGGCATGCTACAATGGTTGTACAATGCCTCATGGTTTCGGAGAGCTAATAGTCATCATCAATACACAACCAAAAAACAGGAGACAAATCTATCAACTCTCAGGCATGCCTGTCACATATAAGTGAAATGCCTCACCTCTTTGATGAACAATTTCCATTGTGCTACATACCCATGCAAGAAGTTTGACAGCACCCAGCCTTTTCATCTCCAAAGTCTAAGCTTTCAATAATGAAGGCAAATTAATTTCCAGGTATATTTCTTGGTTCACACAGGCTAAATGATTTTATGTTATTTCTTACTCTAAGCAGTTTAAGGGGATGTAGCCCCTTTCTGTGTCAGGAGAGGACATGCTATCACTGTGTCTCAATTCTGATTTAGCCCTCAGAGTTCAACTGAAATATGGAAATTTGACTAATTGTATCTATTTTTAGTAAGGTGCTGTCTTGCAACATCATAGTCCTAGACTCATGCCAAGATTATGTCACATTTTTCTATAGCTATCCCCATGAGCAGGTTCCCAAGGTGGAGAATCTGCTTGGACAGATTGTGGCAGCAGAAAACAGCTGAAATTTCCCTTCCATCAAGAGAGCAAGCTTGACCCCAAAAGCTGGCAGCTCCACTATTGGAAAAGGACTGAGTAACTGAAGAACAGAGTCAACATGTCCTCTTCAGAAGCCTCCACTTAGGCTCCTGTGGAATCTGGCAGCAACTTAAAGCTACTCTCCATGGTGGAGCCCCAGAAGAAGGGCAGATGGCAGCAACACCATCTACCGTCTATCTAGATTAATTCTCTTGGAATAAACTGGATGTGAGAGGTGAATCCAGATTACTGTGCTCTGCCTCCCATTTCACGGCTCTATTCTATCCAAGTCACACAAATCCGCACCCTTCAGGTCCTCCTCTCACTCTCTCCTATTCCATGCAGGGTCAGGTCCTATGCTCACAAGTTTCTCCTGGTTCCACCCCCATACACAGTCACCTCCTCCTCCATGTCTCTTTCTCTGTGACACACTGTTTCCAGGATGAGAATAATGGTGCTTCCCCTTTGTCTTTTCTCCACAACCACTCACAAAGAAATGTCTGTTAAGCATCTCACAGACACTGGCACTATATAAATATAAACAGTAACAAATATAAACAGTGAGTTGCAAGATAAATTTCCCTATTTGGTTTTGTTGCTACTTTAACAGTTGGCAAGCTGTGTTTCTAGTAGGTTAAACATTTGTTTGCCCTGCGATTTACTGTACAAGATAATCATAAACAGGAAAGTATAGCACTATAAAGCTTCAGCTGAATAGATAATCTCTTATTTGTACAAATAAATCTTCAGGTATCTGTCTGCTCTAATCAGATCTACTATGATGTGCAGAGTTTAGTTTTCAAGCCTGTTTGAATAACTTGGGTTTACATGCAAAACAAATAAGATGACTAACATTCACAGCCGTCAAGTGCCATGATAGATGAAAAACAAGTGAAGGAAAACCAAGAGCAAGGCTTCTCTTTTCCTTGTTTATATTATCTGTCAGATAAATTTTTTCATAATGCTTTCAAATTATTTATCCACAAGTAGAAAGAGTCCACTTCAAAACCTATGATGGAGGACTTCCTTCAGTTTCATAGAGCAGCTATACAAAGCCATGGAACACTTCACATAACTTGACAGAAAAAATATTCCTAATAAGACCACTGGTTTTAATGGCTATACAATTTCAAGATTTACACAACACCAATTTATTCATTTTTTTTCCAGTGGATAAAAATGCAGTCTAATGCAACTCTTGGAATGTCCCTATAGATGTTAAAAGTCCTAACACTGAAACATAACTAAGCTGAAACAATGGCATTTAAAGAAAACTTAGAAACTTACTTCCCGCACTGTAAATCCCCTTCTTTGTCTTTTTCACAGGACTTATTCACTCTCCCAGGCTGTGTCTACATTGGCACCCTTTTCCGGAAAAGGGATGCTAATGAGACACTTCGGAATTGCAAATGCCGCGGGGGATTTAAATATCCCCCGCGGCATTTGCATGAACATGGCTGGCGCTTTTTTCCGGCTCGGGGTTTTGCCGGAGAAAAATGCCAGTCTAGACGGGCTCTTGCGGAAAATAAACCCTTTTCAGGAAGCTCCCTTATTCCTACGTTCCTGAACCCTGTTAAAGTCCTACTTGAAAGTAGGAATGAGGGATCTTCCGGAAAAGGGTATATTTTCCTCAAGATCCCGTCTAGACTGGTGCTTTTCTCCGGCAAAACCCCGAGCCAGAAAAAAGCGGCAGCCATGTTCATGCAAATGCCGCGGGGGATATTTAAATCCCCCGCGGCATTTGCAATTCCGAAGTGTCTCATTAGCATCCCTTTTCCGGAAAGGGGTGCCAATGTAGACACAGCCCAAGTGTCTGGAACCCTCCTCCTGTTTTGATTCACCATGCTTTAGCCTACTTCAAGCCCTTTCTGAAAAAACATTTCTGCCAATAAGTGTGCAAATGCTAATGCCTATTCAACAGAATTAACATAAGAACAGCCATACTGGGTCAGATCAAAGGTCCATCTATCCCAGCATCCTGTCTGCTGACCATGGCCAATGCCAAATGCCCCAAAGGGAGTAAACAGAACAGGAAATCATTGAGTAATCCCTCTCCTGTCACCCATTCCCAGCCTCTGACAGAGGCCAGGAACACCATTCCTACCCAGCCTGGCTAATAGCCATTGATGGAGCTAACCTCCATGAATATCTAGTTCTTTCCTGAACCCTGTTAAAGTCCTGGTCTTCACAACTTCCTCTGGCAAGGAGTTCCACAGACTGACTCTGTGCTGTGTGAAGAAAAACTTCCTTTTGTTTGTTTTAAACTTACTACCTGTTAATTTCATTTAGTGACCCCTAGTTCTTATGTTATGGGAACAAGTAAATAACTTTTCCTTATTCACTTTTTTTATAGACTTCTATCATATCCCCCCTTAGTCTCCTCTTTTGTAACCTGAGAAGTCCCAATTTCTTTAATCTCTTCATATGGGACCCGTTCCAAACCCCTAATCATTTCTGTTGCCCTTTTCTGAACTTTTTCCAAAGCCAATATATCTTTTTTGAGATGAGGCGACCACATCTGTACTCAGTATTCAAGATGGGGGCATACCATGGTTTTATATCGATATTCTCTGTCTTATTCTATGACCCTTTTTTTTAAAATGATTCCTAACATTCTGTTTGCTGTTTTAACTGCCGCTGAACATTGAGTGGATGTTTTCAGAGAACTATCCACAATGACTCCAAGATCTCTCTCGAGTAGTTATAGCTAAATTAGTCCCCATCATATTTTATGTATAGTTGGGATTATTTTTTCCCAATATGCATTACTTTATATTTATCAACGTTAAATTTCATTAGCCATTTTGTGAGATCATTTTGAAGCTCTTCACAGTCTGCTTTAGTCTTAACTATCTTGAGCAGTTTAGTATGATCTGCAAATTTTGCCACCTGTTTACCCTTTTCTCCAGAGCATTTACAAATAGACTGAATAGGATTGATTCTACTACAGACCCTTGGGGGACATCACTAGTTACCTCCCTCCATTCCGAAAATTTACCATTTATGCCTACTGTTTGTCTCCTGTCTTTTAACCAGTTATCAATCCATGAGAGGATCTTCCCGCTTATCCCATGGCAACATACTTTACTTAAAAGCCTTTAGTGAGGGACCTTGTCAAAGGCTTATATCCACTGGATCCCCTTCTCCACATATTTACTGACTCCCCTCAAAGAACTCTAGTAGATTAGTGAGGCATGATTTCTTTTACCATGCTGACTTTTCACCAATACATTATGTTAATCTATTTGTCAGAACAATTTTATTCTTTACTATAGTTTCAACTAATTTGCCTGGTACTGACGTTAGATTTACCAGTCTGATGTTGCCAGGCTCACCTCTAGAGCCCCTTTTAAATATTGGCATCACATTAGATATCTTTCAGTCATTAGGTACAGAAGCTGATTTAAAGGATAGGTTACAAGTGATAGTTAGTAGTACTGCAATTTCACATTTGAGTTCTTTCAGAACTCTTGGGTGAATGCCATCTGATCCCAGTGACTTGTTACTGTTAAGTTTATCAATTTGTTCCAAAACTTCCTTTAATGACACCTCAATCTGAGACAATTCCTCAGATCTGTCACCTAAAAAGAGTGGCTCAGATTTGGAAATCTCTCTAACATCCTCAGCCATGAAGACCGAAGCAAATAATTCATTTAGTTTCTCCGCTATTACCTTATCGCCTTTAAGTGCTCCTTTGGCATCTTGATCATCCAGAGGCCCCACTGGTTGTTTAACAGGCTTCCTGCTTCTGATGTACTTAAAAACATTTTGTTATCACTTTTTGAGTTTTTTGGCTAGCTGATCTTCAAACTCCTTTTTTCCTTTCTTATTATATTTTTACACTTAATTTGACAGAGTTTATGGTCTTTTCTATTTTCCTCACTAAGATTAAATTCCACTTTTTAAGCAATGCCTTTTTACTGTTTCTTTTACTCGGTTGTTAGGCCACAGTGGCACTTTTTTGGTTTTCTTATTTTGTTTTGTTTTTTTATTTGGGGTATACATTTAAGTTAGACCTCTATTATGGTGTAATTGAAAAGTTTCTATGCAGCTTGCAGGGATTTTACTTTTGTCATTGCACCTTTTAATTTCTGTTTAACTAACCTCCTCATTTATGTGTAATTCCCCTTCTGAAATTAAATGGCATAATGTTGGACTGCTGAGGTGTTTTTCCCACCACAAGGATATTGAATTTTATTACCTTATGGTCACTAATTCCAGGCAGTGCCGTTATATTTACCCCTTCAATCAGATCCTGCACTCCACTTAGGACTAAATCAAGAATTGCCTCTCCTCTTTCGGGTTCCAGAATCAGCTGCTCCAAGAAGCAGTCGTTTAAGGTCTCAAGAAATTTTATCTCTGCACCCCATCCTGAGGTGAGATGTACCCAGTCAATATGGAGATAGTTGAATCTCCCAGTTGAATCTCCCACTATTACTGAGTTTTTAATTTTGATAGCCTCTCTAATCTCTGTTAGCATTTCATAGTCACTATCACTATTCTGGTCAGGTAGTCGGTATTATATCCCTACTGCTATTCTGTAAGGATAGGAATTTCTTAGATAGAAAGAAAATCACCACAACTGAACCCCACCACTTTTCAGCATTTTTTAATTTCTACAAAGATTGTTTAGATGGTGAGCTATTTGAGGAGAAGAATTTGGGCACATTTTGAACAGGTGTAAATGAGTGTCCACTGATCTCAGTTAACACCTTTGTCAACCTGACCAAATATATTCATAACTGACTGTACAAGTACCTAACCCATTGCTAGTGCCTTATAAATAATTACATGAATTGGTTATGTAAATATTATATTTCTAAAAAATCTAGACAAGACTAATCTCCTAGTGATACTTCTCCACACTGAACACTGTCTCTTTTTAACTTTAATAATGCCTCCAACCATACTAGCGGGATGTCCTGAAAATGCACTGAATGGTGGACAACAGCAATTTTTGCCAGAGCTGACATCTCAGATCCCAGTACAGTTGGTTTTCAAATATATAACTCACAGTGGAATCACAGTAAAAATTGTCAAGCTCAACATCACCAGCTAATGAAAACTAGTTTTAATGGCTGGACTATAGATTAAGTATTTGGCATTTTAAAACACAGTAACTCTCTCCCCCAGGAAATAATACAATAAAACAGCTAATAAAAATGCTGTACTATCAGAAGCCTGCAAATTTTGACCATAGAAAGCACCCCTTTTAATATGAAAACACATCATTATGTCCATTTTTCTATACTAGTTTTTATCTAGTGTTACCATGCAAAGAAAAAAAGGGCTATGATCTCAGAAGACTGACAACAGACAGCCTCCATTGTGTGTCCCTGCTATAATTACAGGATGCTGACTTTTATCATTATCAATAATCTGTTAGAGAAATGCACTGAATACAGTGTTCACATTAACAAGAGCTGGAAAATTCAAAGGCCTTAACATGTGACATCAGAGGCCAAAGTATAATTTTCTCATGAAAGTAGACTTTCCAATTTACCAAAAATAAATGAATAAAAATATACCATGCACATTTAAATCATCTTCATTTTAAAAAGTTTATTGCTGTTTTCTGTTCAGAACTGATATACTTTTTTTTTTTTAAGATTATTTGGATGCAGAAAGACCTTATGCTTTACTTTGTCTCCCTACTTTCTATTCCACATAGAGAAAGCTCAAGTGACAAATTATGACTCTGATGTGAAAAGCTAAAGGAAGGTTTTACAGGAGCATGCATGCTTCACTTTGCATATACAGGGTACTTAGCATAAATAACTACCCATTGAAGGATGAAAATAGATAATTACATGGACAATAAAAGCAATAAAGTTTAATTCACATTTCTACATTTTGAGATGTAAATTCATCTTAAAGGATCTTGTTCCCATAATCAATGTTTATTTGAAAGGCATGCATTGTATATGAAGTATTCTGTCAGTAGTTCAAGTAGTTTTTATTTAACACAATCTTTGTCAGCCATTTTATCCATTCTGTTAAGAACACTAGAAATGTCTACTAAAAGTCTATGCATGCAATCAAACTTCAAATGACAGCATCAGATGCTTCACTGCCTTGTAATATTCTAACTAACTCCAAGCTTAATGTTTGGGAAAAAGAACTGCAAAAGAGTAATGGAGAAAAATGGAAATTCTGTTAAAGATTAATTGAAGCAACAGGATTTTTACAAAGCTGATTTCTATAAAAGCTCCTAAGTGATGAGGTCTATCTAATATAAAGCAGTTTTTGAACTCTGAAATACAGCTGATTAAGTAAATTATACTTTTTCAAACTGGAAAATCCTCTCAGTAAAAAAAAGATTGGTTATTAAAAACTATTAACTTGATTGCATAGTTCAGTAACAAACACTGAATATTATGGGCCAAATTAATTTCCAATGTAATTCCAACTGAGATAATGGAGTCGTGCTAGGGTACATTTGACCCTGACTTTTCAGCAGATCAAACTCATTTAGACCATTTTATTTTTAAGAGTTCAATCCATTACTCAATGGTGGAATAACTGTTTTGTGTACATAAAAGCGGATACACATACGACAGGAATGAAAAATTATCATGCACTTCTTATTCTTATTTATTCAGATTATTCCCTGAAACTATTTCAAAGTCTATAAGAGCGCCACAGAAAAGATACATCCAAATGTCTAAAATAAAAGGTCCATGTTAAGATGAAACAGAATCTTTTAAAGAATTCCTAAGCATTTGCTATTATTAGTTCATCTAGGCTCAAGATTGGGGTGCATTAGAAAGATGCACAGATGAGGCGTACATACCAGACAGTTGACATCATGAGAATATTGTCAACTGTCATGTGCATTGTCCCGGTAATGACAGAGTGCTTCCATGGCAGTGACTTGCAGTGCGTGGCTATTTGTGTTAGCACATCAACCCTGGCAATCCAACATAGAGTCAATCTCTCAATTTTACTTTCAGCTTTTACTATGTGTGTGTGCGGCAGAGGGAATATGTGCACAGTATCTACAGATTTGCATCCTGTTCCCTTCTTTCATGGGGGAGGGAGGGGAAGAAACAGTACTATACTTTCACCTTGAATTCTGCCTTCTTTTCCATTCAGGGTCTGCTTCAAAGCCCATTGAAATCAACAGAAAGACACCCGCTGACTTCAAGGTATTCTGCTGTATTAAGTCCTTAATCCTTACTAAATATGAGATCAAAAATTTCTGTTTTCCAATGTATCACTATACTGTAGTACGTGAGCACAGACCAAACATTAACAAACTGATCATCACATCTATGATACATACAGTGCAAGATGGGTATAATTAATCTCTATATACCAATTGGGAAAATGGGTTTAAACAACTTGTGCTTGTGGCAGAGCTAGGAACAGACTCTTGACTACCAGTCACATGTTAATCACAAAGTACTCAGTCAGTTGTAGCTACAAAAAAATTACATTTATTAAAAAGCATTCAACATTGGCTTATTCATTGTTCCCCATGCAACGTCACAAATGCCAATAAGGTTACATGAATAGGCAGAATTTGGCCCAGTCTTTTGAATAAGGTTGCCAGATGCTCTCCCAAAAGATACCGAACACGTGGGCTAAAAATTTTTGTGACTAGAACACAAGAATGCTCTTTCAATTTGAAGTTTTAAAATATGTTTCAGCTCAGCACTAGAACAAATACAAGCCTTTTTTGAAAATTTTGGCCAAAACACCCATCTCCCCACCTGCACACACACATTTGCCTGATAGGCAAACATCCAAACCACTGGCCTAAGGATCAGTCTCTCAATAGCTGTTCTATTTTGAACAGTCTCTCAGGAGCTGTTCTATTTTGCATAAATAATTAAATATTCATTTGGCCAACAAGATAACGACTTGATAGCCCAGTGGTTAGAGGCCCTAAATTAGGGCACTCACGTGGAATGCAAACTTAAACTTGTGGTTCCCATATTCTTCATGAGGATGGCTGAGTACTCTAGCTCTTGGGATAGTGGCTAATCTAGGGGCTCTGTGTATCTCTTTTAGACCAGAAACTCAATTCTGGGCCTGATAAACCAACTCGATAAATCAGACTTTCTGATGAAAAATGCTTAATTGAAAAATTCCCAACCAACTCCACTCATTGGGACAAATTCTACCTTGTCTTAAATCAATACCCATGCAGCAGTCAATAGACTTGACCAGAATCTGGCCTTGCAGTGCTTACTGAATTGCAGAAAAACACAACAACTATTAGGCTTGAATTACAAGTAACAAAATCAAAAGGATTTTTAAAATAATAAAAAGGATAATATTTCTTGCTTATGGTTCTGTACGTCCTTTGCATATAAATAAATCTCCCACAAAAATCTCCTTTTCTTGTCAAAATATGGGAATATAAAAGATACACAGCAATGATTAAAACAAGCATTAAAACCCAAGCATTTCACAGAATTAGAGACACATCTGAATGTGGTATTTTCAAAGATAAGACTAAATCTACCTCTTTCCAAATTTTTTCTACCTCAAAATAATTGTGAACTGAGATTGAAACATTTTCCCACTGCCAAAATATTTAAAGTAGAATAAAACTGGTGGTAATCTGTCAAAATATTTAATTGCAGATAGTATCTAAAATTAAGCAAGAAGCTCTTTGATATATTTAAAATGAATAAACTGTCAAAGAAACAAAGCATTTTTAGAAAAGTTTGCAGTATTTTGCTGCATACGTAATGAGGTTATTTAAACTGACTAGAAGACTGGTATGAATAGTAAAATGTATAGAGAGTGAATGGTGTGCTTCATTTTCTGCTTCAAGGTTCCAGGCACTAGATTACTACATATACATTAAATAATGTACCTTACTACAGAAATGCTTCGGGGAATGTACATGATGATCTCCCTTTCTGCTTTCAAATCCCTCATTTAAAACAAAAATCCTCTTCTTCCATGAAGATTTTCAAAAATACCCACCAAAAATAATATGAAGCAAAAACATCAGAAATGCACTTTTTATGGCTCTATTTTCAACCTACTGATTTTATATGGATTTTTACACAAAAGCTGTGTTAAGAGTCAAGCACTTAATATAGTTAAGAAAATATAATAATTAAGGTTGCCTGGACAACCTTAATTTCCCCCTTTTATGTATGCATTATGATGTAATCTTTAATTACATGATCAAATATTTTCACTAGTTCCACTGCCTCATTCAAAGCACAGGATGGTCAGTGCTCAGTTATGCAATATTTTATTTCCTCCTCATTTTTCAATGCATGGCCCCATATCTTATTTATTATACACTATTCAAACTCTGCTTTGAAAACAAAATTAATTTCCTCATGGGCTTTTCTGGACTACTTGTCAATATAGTATGACTGTGCTTTGCAAACAAATATCTCCAGAAGTCCCATGAGGTTAAGGAGTAAGGCAGGGTGGGGGTCAGGAGTTATTGACCCAGTCAGGGGCAGACACAGTCCTCACCTCACTCAACTTGGGGTGTCAGAGCTTTGCTCTGGTAATGAGGCTCATGGCTTCCGCCTGGAGCAGGACAAGCCAACATTTGCACTCCAGCCCCAATGTGGGGGAAGGCTTAGGCCTGGGGCTTCCAGAGATTTGCCATGGATCAAACTAAGCAGAAGGCTGGATCCATCCCTCAGGCCATAGGTTTCCCACCTCTGGAGTAAGGGATTATCCCCACTATAAAAAAGCTGAGGTGCAGAGAGAGTAAGGAAAAAAGTTTCTATTAATTTGGCATACCTAGGGCTTGATTTTTCACAGTATTTAATATTCTGTAACAGTTTGGATGTTCCAAGAACAGCTCCCATTGACTTCAGTCACACATGTGATCTTCAATACATGCCAGGGGGTACCAATTCAGGAAATTATGAACACACAATTAGTGAACATCTCTGAAAAGTTTGTCTTAAGTGACTTTGCCCAGCACTGTGTCAGAGAAAGGGATATAACCTAGTTCTCCAAGTCAGCATTCAGCTGCCTTAGCCAACAGAACATTCTGCCTCTTCTTACAAGCCCCTGCTCCATTCACTGAACAAATGAGCTTCTTCAACAAATGAGTGAAGGGTCCTATAGACAACATTGATCTGAACAGCTATCAGTCATTTTCTGAGCACCATCCATGATAATGTAATGTATATGTAATGTATACGCAGAATTAAGATTGCACAGTCAAACAATTCCAGCATTTTTGAACTTTTGAATTCTCAGTTCTGTAACCTTAATAGTAGTTTAACTTTATTTTTTTTAATGTGCAATTACCTAGGGTTAAAAAAAAACAGAATTATTTGTCCAATTTGTTTATCATGTGGCATCATTTTGACATCCACATAGGTCATCAGCAGCACAGCTCCAACACATGGCCTATTACCCAACCCCACTCCTGGAACAGCCTCTAACTAGAACTTCCAAAAGAATCCTCGGAAGGCAGACTTATGGCTCCCTACTGCAGTGTGCGCACCACAGGACTCCTCCCCACATTGGACCCAGTGCTTTTTAGGTCCTTTTATAGGCAAGGAAAGGAGAGAGGATAGCCTCATTAGTAGGGCTCGACAAAACACTGAACCTACTCGCCACAGGCGAGTAGATTTCAGCCGGTTGCCCCATTCACCAGTGGCACGCACATGCGCAATGCGGGTCTTGCTCATGCCCAGTGCAGGGCTCTGCTCATTAGGT
The DNA here is from genome assembly GCF_052426305.1 of Pelodiscus sinensis. Lineage (NCBI taxonomy): Eukaryota > Metazoa > Chordata > Testudines > Trionychidae > Pelodiscus > Pelodiscus sinensis. Next base: position 204,914,606 of record NC_143053.1, read on the forward strand.
CCAGGTGCACAGATGGAATTCTCTGTCCGCTTATTCCTTTCCTAGATTAGAAAGTGGTTAGGGAAAGATAAGGATTGGGGTCAGCTGAAATACAGTCTTGTTTAATGTTTCTAATTTGCTGGCCACTGCAGCTGAGTCAGCACAAGGAGGATGATCATTAATTACTGGTACAGATCAGCTGAAAATTAATATCCTCTGGGAGCAAATGTGATTCAGTTACATTTCTGAGGTCCAGTGTCTGCCAGTGCTACTCTTGGAGCTTATACATTATCCCTTTTTCAGGACAGCACCTAAAGGTACTTTCTACTCCTTAACCTCTTTGTTCCTCACATACTCAACTACTCAACTGTTTAACAAGGGTGTTGAAGGCTTAACTCGTTCATGTTGATAAAGTGCTTTGAGATCATTGGAGAGAAAGCAGTATGGAAGTGCACAGAGGTATTATAGGGTACATCCACACAGCCGGGCTAAAGCCGAAATAAGCTATGCAACTTGATCTACGTAAACTGCGTAACTTAAGTCAAAATAGCTTATTTCAGCTTTTGGTGCTGCCTACACAGCAGGAAGTCTGAGTCAGAGCACTCTTCCTACGACTTCCCTTGCTCCTTGTAAAATGAGGGCTATAGAAGTTAGAGTAAAAAGTCCTCCATCTCAATATTATTTTGACATTATGTCGAAATAACTGCTCGCTGTGTAGATGCAGACTATGTTATTTCAGAATAATGACAGTTATTCCAAAATAATACTGCTGTGTAGACATAAACATAGTGATCAAATGTGCACCAAGAAAAAATCTGTAATATGTATGGGGCATCGTAAGTGAGGATTTGCCAGATTTCATTAACAGAATTAGGTCCATAATCCATGGAAGCTACATTTTAGCTAATACTATTGACATGTATCATTTTAATAGACAGCTTCTACAAGGTGGGATTTTCAGTACAAATAAAATATCATTGGTCTACAACAATAACTACCTTTTCCATGACCTTCTGAATTAAGCTGAATTTTTATTGCTTCTTTGCTTGGGTATATTAAGTGAGACAAATGCTGTTTTTCTCCTAGACATCTCTCTCTCTCTCTCACTCACTCATTCTCTCTCTCACACAGAGAAGCTATTTTCAGATAGCCAAATTTGTATATGTTTTCATAATGTTCTGGATTGAAAAACAGAATTTCTGCAAACAAGTTAATCAATTCAACTTCTGCCTCCAGAATCATATCCCTGTCTATTCCACACTCAGATCTCCATGCTATCTGAAAAAAAATCCATTGTACATTTACCTCGAGTAATTTAATATGCATCTAAGTAACTAAGTAGGCAGTTGGTCATAGAAAACTTGCTCATTTGCCTCACTTAAGATCCAATCTTTCAATTGATAGTGCACAGACAAACAATTGAATCTACTGAGTTCCCACTGAAGTCCATTTGTGTGCTGCTATCTGTTGCAAGATCTGGACTACACTTTCCATGTGCAGTTAACATGACTGAATAAAAAAAATAAACAATTGTGAAGGCTAGCAGATGAATATGGTGCCTATTTTGTGTAGACAATTCTACATAGAAATTAGATATGCAACGTCTTTATTTATCAAATAGAAGATTTGCCCTGCATTGCTCAGGTCCTTAACTCAAATACATTTTGTTTTACTTCATTTAAATCATTGCTCCGGGGTGGGGCTAGGGATGAGGGTTCAGTATGCAGGCTGCCCTAGAGAGAGAGGACTACCACAGCCCTCTCTCAACCACAGCAGCTTGGGCCAAGTGAGAAGCACCTGTCCATGGCTGTTGCAGTGGGCATAGCCAGGGGAGGGGTACATGTCCCCTGGCTAGGGGACAGACAGACACACAGACAAACAACACACAAACAAACAGACAAACTCTCTGAAATATATAGTAGATAGCGGTTCCTATCTTCACCCCAGTACTCTTCTGGCACAATGGGGTTATAGCCCCATCTCTGGCCTCTTGCTGCCCCCTCCGCCCCCCCCCCCCCCGTAGTCATTTCACAGTATAATTGTCCCTCCTATTAGGCCCCTCTCTTTCCATTTTATGAGGAAACAATTGAATTCCAGGTACATGCCATTGTCCTGGCACAAACAAACCCTTACCTTGCATTATGCTATGCTAAGAGGAATCTGTACACCAAATTTGGTGGACCTAGCTCTTACTGTTTAGGAGGAAAGCTTCAGCGGGGTAGCCAAGTTAGTATGTTAACAGGAAAAACTTAAAAAACAACAAATAGTCTAGCAGCGCCTTAAAGACTAACAAAACATGTAGATGGTATCCTGGGCTTTCGTGGGCTCATGGTTGTACCCTCAAAAGGTCAGGATACCATCTACATGTTTTGTTAGTCTTTAAGGCACGGCTAGACTATTTATTGTTTTTTAAGTTTTTCCTGTTTAGGATGAGCTCTTGAACAGGTGGACCCGCAGATGGATGGACACAGGGACATGACTGAATAAAGAAATGACACACAAATTCTCCAAAATATATAGTAGATATGGCATATTTGTTTTGTTTCCTTACACCTCTAAAAGCCCCCTGGTTTGTAGTATTGTCAAAGGCTGACACTGGTCCTTTAAGAGGGAGTAGGGTGAGTTTACCTATGACTGGTCAGCTGACCCCAGCTGAATGTTAAAAGAGTGTACCTGAACTTAGAGGGAGACCAAGTGAGAAAGACCCTGAGAGGGGGAGCTTGGGTGAGTCAGGCTTACAGCTGGTCAGAAAAGGGGCAGACAGAGTAGTTACGTGGCACTCAATGCTTCCTGCTCCTTATGAATAGGGACACATGGAGAGCAGGGCTCTAGAGTCCTGTGGGAAGAGAAGCAGAGAAGCAGTACTACCAGAGTGGCCTAGCAGGGGTGACAGGAGAACCCTAAGATCTAAAGGAGGAAACACTCATGGGGTCACTCCCCACCCTTCTCAGGACTGTTTATTTGTTGAGTCATTAGCAAACTGGGGAGAAACACGGATGTGTTGCAAGTTATTATTCACACTGTGGACCACGTTGACCAAAAAAAGATATGCACAACATGGATAATTTTATACCAACAACAATTATACACAAACATTTTCAAGAGATGATACTTAACAACATAAAAACAACTGCATTGCTAAATGAAAAATTCTATAAATGGGTGGCCCTTGGGGTTTCCAGCTATTTAAGAGCATAAGTGAATTTTATCTGTAAGAAAATAGGAATCATTGAGGTGCACTCCAAGCAGTAATTCTTTCTCGATTTCCACAAATCAAGTTACTGAGCAATATATTTGCTTGTTAATGGAGAGAAAATACTGTCTATGAATTCAAAGGTAATGTATAATACAATACGTTTGTTAAAAGTTCAAAAGTCAATCACAAAATAAAAAAAATCACAAAAACACATAAGAAAAAGAGATAAGTTTATCAAAAATAAAACTTTATTATAACACAGAATGAATTACCAATCCATGTCTTATCCCCATCACAGCTGACTTTGCTTAAGAACCTTTTGTGAGGGACTTTGTCAAAGGCTTTCTAGACACTACATCCAGTGGATCCCCCTTGTCCTCATGCTTAATGACTCCCCCTCCCCAAAGAATTCTAGTAGATTGGGGATGCAGGATTTCCTTTTCCCAGAACCATGCTGACTCTTTCCTATGTGTCTGATAATTTTGTTGTTTGCTATAATTTCAACTAGTTTGCCCAATACTGAAGTCAGACTTACTGAACTGTAACTGAAACTCTAGAGCCCTTTTAAAGGACTGGTGTCATAATAGCTATCCTGTCATTGGTACGGACGCTAATATATTCCAAACCAGTTAGTAGTTCTGTAATGTCACATTTGAGTTCCTTCAGAACTCCTAGGTAAAACCCACTTGGTCCTGGTGACTTATTACTATTTAGTTTATCAAAGTGTTCCAAAACCCCCTCTTGCATGCACAATCATACAAAAACTTTACTGGTATCTACTGTTCTCAGACAGTCTAATATTTGATGTGTTATCCTGCAGCCCAAATAAATATGAAAATATGCTATGTAAATAAAAAAATTCTCATACATATCCATCATAGGCCAGATTCTACATTCCTGGTTTTGCCAAAACTCCCACTAAATAGAATGACAAATAACAGTACCTAGCACCTTGCAGGATGGAGTCCTAATATGACTGGTCTGTGTAACTGGTCAGCCAAAATAAAAACCTCATTTTCAGTTACACTCCTGAATAATTTCCCACAATAAGGATGGGAAACATCTATCAAAAATAAATCCAAGTATTTAATAATGTGTCAAGTATTTCCCCTGAACTACTGCATTTTGTAAAAGTTTGTCTTGGCAAGAATTGAGGTTTAATTTGATAACACTGCAGATACACTCTAGAACAGCAATCTCTCACTTTGCAGTTGTTACTTGCCCTGAGAATTGTGTAGACAGATATCAATTCTGATATACCTTCTGTATGCTTACATAATGACAACTTATTTCTTCTAGTGAAACACAACAAATCTGTTATCCAGAAAAAGTGTATTTTCCTACATATCTAAAAATAGCTGATCACATTTGGAAAGCTCACTCACATCTGCACATTAATTTCTGCCCAATCTAGAAGGACTTTTCTTAATTTCTGTGCTATTTGTAAGCAAAATACAATGTTTTATAATATCCCTGTCTCAATCTAAGCAATTAGTTTGTTAAAATAAGTGACAGTAGTGACAGCAATATTACTATTTTAAAATAGAGTAAAAACAAGCAATAGGAAATTGAAAACCATCAACACTGGATTAATTTTTTAAACTTGCTTCATTCATTCTCATTACCAAGCATAAAACTGCTTTGTAGCATGGATGAATGATCTTGGAATACCATATCTTGGTATCAGAGGAGAAAATCCAATGTAATGAGGACAAATATATTTGTCAAACACTTGTACTCTGGCTTAAAATGTACGGATAGTTGTAAGCAAGTATTTGCATTACTTACCATAGCCCCACAGTCTATTCCAATACATGGTGGGAAACACTGTAGAAAGGCCCCTCTGAAGGCATCCAAATGGTTCTGGGTAGTTAAGATGCTTCTCAAAAGAGGCTTCTGTAATGCATCCCAAACATTTTCATTCTAAGTTCATTTTAGTGCAAAGTAAGAAAAACACTTAGTACAGGAAAATGAAACAATTTTGATTACAGTCAACTTTCTCTACCTGAATGAACAGTTCATATTATGTTCCTCCGAAAGCAACTTCTATTTTATATGTAGCAACTTCTCACATACCACATTACAAACGATAGTTATATAAAATACAGGATATACTAACAATGGCTTTACAAAGTAAAAATGCAAAAGTCAGTCTTTTGACTTATACCTCAAGAGAGAAAATACCATTTTGACCATATACCACACTGTAAAATAACATTTTGAAGAGATTGTTTTTAGTATTTTTTAGGGATGTGAAAGTGTAAACATGTAAATGATTAACCGAGGAGGATTAACCTGGATTCATCGGTTAACCTTCAGGATTACATGCAGCTCCTCAGCCCCCCGACCCTCTCTACTGCTGTCTCTGTATCAGAGACAGCTGTGCGAGGGAGGGGGGAAATGAGAGGAGCAGGAGGCCAGACAGGAGCCAGTGCTCACAGGGAGATGGCTTAAAAGCTGGCTTCCTGCAAGCACTGGCTCTCGGGGAGTCCCCCCATGTGTAAATAATGTGTGACCACTGAAATTTTTCCATGGTTACATGTTTAACATAATAAATGCATTTTAATATCCTCTAGTATTCATCTGAATTAATTACTACAAATTAGAAGCTATACCCTCATCCAAACAGTATTTCTTGTCATAAAAATTATTTCAGAAAACCTCTATGTGAACATCTACACACACTGCATTACACTGGTGCTACTGTACCACATCTGATGGAGATGAGGGCTCTCCTGTTGACACAATGAAATCCTCTCTACAAGAGGCGTTAGAAGAAGCTCTCCTGCCAACATAGCACTGTCCACACTGGTGCTTATCGCAGTATAAACTTACGTCACTGGGGTGGATCCCTGAGTAATGCAAGTTATGCTGACATAAGCTGTAGACAATTGCTTTGTGTCTTCTATAACTGTAGCAAGAAAACACCAATAATGAAACTGACACTGAAAACAGACACATTTTTTTAATTGCATCTAATTAGTAAGACGGCAGTGTTGGTCTTTCCTTCATTACTTTTGCCTTCTTTTATTAAAGCAGACATTAAACTTTAGATCTGATGTTAGGAATCATAACTTTCACTATTAACAATGTTGCCACAATAAACATGACTGGTTTTATTCATACAGTCAAGAAAGCTAAACTAAGCTATAAGGTTTATGTGTCTTTTAATGGAAATTACATTTTGCCTTTTGCAGCTTCATAAGCATTTTATGCTTCCAAGGGTTCTCTCTCCTGGCAGCAAATATGTAAAGCAAGAACAAGTGCCTTCTTAAAAAATTCCAATCCAGGAGAAATTTCCACACCCCTGACAGAGGTAGTTAAACTAACAGAACTCATAATGTTGACAGATGTAGTTTTGATGGAATAATCCTTCCTTTGATCTACCTAACACCTCTTGGTGAATTACATAAAGCAACAGGAGAATCCCACCTGTCACTGTAGTAAGTGTCTGCACTTATGATGCTACCTCAACACAGCTGCAACTGTGCCACAGACAGCATTTTAAGTATAGACTATAGCCTACAATCTGCCTAAGATAATACAGATCTATTTAAATTATACTAGTGGTTAATAGGTCTACCACAATGTAACAAACAATACAATTTTTTTTGGCTGATTTGCTCTGGAAGAAATTTTAAAAGGTCCTCAGGCTCTTCACAGTTTGGAAACAGAATTAGAGAGACAAGATGGGTGAGGTTATGGGTGATATCTTTTCTCAGACCAACTACTGCTGGTGAGAAAGACAAGCTTTCACACTTACACAGAGCTTTTCAACAGATCTGGAAAACATATTCAGGACATATCTACACTACAAAATTAAGTCAACAGCAGCATATTACACTGCTTGTAATTACACTGCTTGTTTGTGTCTATATTTCATGCTCCTTTGGGGATTTCATGCCACTGTGAATGCAGAAAATGTGCAGAATTAATGTCCTGTGCAGAATTTCATTTTTCTGGACAGAATTAGTGGTGCACAGGTGCTGGTCACCACTAGGGGCCGCTGGACCCAGCAGAGTCTGTCTTTCCATCTCCTAAGACAGGACACTGTCAGAGAAAGACAGAGAAGGAGCTGGAGGGTTCCTAGAAGCTGCAGTTCCTGGCACATCCTGAAGGAAGGAGGCTGAGTACAGGAAGTGTTATACAAGCCTAGGACCCAAGATCAGGCTATTTTTCTCCCTGACTCCCTGTGCTCTGAGGGGTAAGGAAAGTGAGTGTCAGTCTACTCTAAGGGATGCCCTGTAGCTGGACTCTGAGGGAGAGGAAAAGGTGCAGGTGTATGAGATGTGGGTGTAACCTATGGCTAGGCTCTGGTAAGGGGTGGGGTTGGAGGTGCAGATGTCTGGGTTGAGTGCAGGGCTCTGGACAGTAGGAGGTGCTGATACCAGAGGGACAGAGATTTATTTAAAATAGGGGTCTCAAACTTCCAGCCCCTGGGTAGGGTTGCCAGGTGTCTGGTACTGGCCTGGACAGTCCAGTATTTGCAACCTCTGTCCAGTAAAAAATACAGAAAATACCGGACATGTAAAATGTCTGGTATTTTCTGTTTTTCTCAGATGGAAGGCCATTTGGAACATTTCGCATCTGGTGGGGCTGAGGGGAGTAGGGAGTGTAGAGATTTAAAGGCGCAGTGACTTTTTTTTTTTTTTTTTTTTTTTGCACGCGGTGCTTTTTTTCCCCTCTCAACAACTTTGGTCCCCCTTTCCCCCCCACTTTTTTTCCCCATGTCCGCTATTTTTTGTGAAAGTATCTGGCAACCCTACCCATGGCCATTTATAAGCTGGAGTATATTTTCAATCTGGTCCGGGGATGTGCCTGAACCGGTCCCCCTAAGCCACGCCCCTTCCTGCCACTGCCATGCCCTCTCCTTCTATGGCACCCTATCCCCTGAGGGACCCGATCTCAGGAATTACTAAGGGGGCCTGGCTCACGGTGTCAGCAGAAGTTGGTCCCCACTCTAATCTCTGCAGTGGCAGGAGCCACAGGGAAACGGAGCACACACGGTGAGTGCACTCCCTCCACTTTCCATGGCATGACAGGAGGGCCTGACTGCTGCAGGCTCCCTTTCCCCTGCCCCCATAATAATCCCAAAGGCCAGTTCCCTTGGGGAGCGAGGTGCCATAGGTTAGGGGTAGGGCGGTGGTGGGAAAGAATGGGGTTTCGGGGATGTGTTTGGATATGTCCCCCTGGGTTGACGGGTCTCCTGGGACAGGTTGTGAAAATGCTTCAGTCTACAGGTGGCCTGCAGGCACGTGACACACCCAGATTGAGGCATCCAACAAAAGTGTATCAGGGAAACAGGAATTGGGTTGTCATAGGGCAGGGATAGAGAATCATTTATCTATCACAGACCATTACCCCACAGCCAAAATTAATCGCAGGCCACACACAGCACCATAGGGGAGGAAAGGTCACTGAAGCTCAGGGCTTCACCTGCAGCAGGTAAGCAGGTACTCAAAAGTTCTGACATGGGGCTGGGCATGAGGGGGCTCTGGGTGGAGGCCAAGGGTATGTTTACACTACCCTCCTATTTCGAAGTAGGAGGGTAATGTAGGCATACCGCACTTGCAAATGAAGCCCGGGATTTGAATTTCCCGGGCTTCATTTGCATAAGCCGGGCGCCGCCATTTTTAAATCCCGGCTGGTTCGAACCCCGTGCCGCGCGGCTACACGCGGCACGAACTAGGTAGTTCGAACTAGGCTTCCTAGTTCGAACTACCGTTACTCCTCGTGGAATGAGGAGTAACGATAGTTCGAATTAGGAAGCCTAGTTCGAACTACCTAGTTCGTGCCGCGTGTAGCCGCGCGGCACGGGGTTCGAACCAGCCGGGATTTAAAATGGCGGCGCCCGGCTTATGCAAATGAAGCCCGGGAAATTCAAATCCCGGGCTTCATTTGCAAGTGCGGTATGCCTACATTACCCTCCTACTTCGAAATAGGAGGGTAGTGTAGACATACCCCAAGGGATTTGGTGTGTGAGAGCAGGCTCAGAACTGGGGTAGGAGTCAGAGTGAAGGGTTTCGGAGGCAGTTTGAGTGTGGGAGGGGGCTCAGGCCAGGAGATGGTAAGAGTGAACTGTATGGGTGGATGCTGAGGTGTGAGAGGGGGTTCTGACTTGTAGTAGGAGGCTGGGGTGCAGCTGTAGGGTGCAGACTCTGGGAGGGAGTTAGGTTGCAGGAGGGGGCTCAGGGCTGGGGCAGGTGGCTGTGGATGCAGGAGGGAGTGCATGCGTCAACGATGCCTATCGTCACCAGGAGCGCTTTGCACCAACTGAACTGTCAGTGTCAGCACAGGATGGCTCGGGGTGGCCACCTTGAGCCCCATACTTCGGGGGAGCCCCACGGGACCAGTGTGGCCTGAGGGACTATCTGGGGGGCTTGTGGTGGGCAGCACTGGTTGGGCCCACCCACACACTCACCAGGGGCTGCAAGAGCTACGGGAAGTGGAGTGATCCAACTGCCTGCTCTTTTCCACCACTTCCCAGCCTGGTCGCTCTGCTTCACTGCAGCGATGGGAAGTAGAGCATGCTGGCCCCTGCCTGTTATGTTCCACGAAGCAAGCACAGTGAGGTGACATGGCCTGGCTGGGAGATGGCAGAGTGGAGTAAGGCTAGGGCTGAGTTCCTTGGGAGAAGGGGCACAGTGAGGGTGGGAAGAAATGGGGTGGGTGTTCTGGGATGGGAGTGGCTGGGGGTCAGAGCTGGGGCAGAGTGGAGGGGGGTGTGGTAGAGCGCCCAAGGGCCTGGAGGTAGCCCACACCTATGTTCTTTTCCTGTACTTCGGCAGCAGCTGTTGACCACTGAAAAGGGAAATATTTCAGGTCTCTTTTTCCAGGTGAAGGTAGATATTTGGTCTTCCCACTGCTTTAGTACTGTGTGGTTCCATTCCAGCCAAAGGAAGGAGAAGAACGGGACTTGTGAACCACACACATGAGATATGGACTGATTTAAACCAAAGCAGTTTAAATCACCAACTTTAACCATGTTTTAATTCAGCAAGCAGGAAACCTTGATTTAAGTCACTGATTTTAATTGGATTTTGCATTTGTACTTAGTCATTTTCCTAAAGAAAGGTTGATTCTCATTGGTTAATTACCATTAAAATATGTTCACTGGCAATTACATAGCACTTTCACAATAAATTTGGTACTGCTCTGTTAACCATAAGGATGCTACAGCTATACAAATTAATTAAAGCAATTATACAGTTTGATTTACATTAATTCTTAATTTTTACATTTTTATTATATGAGAAAATGATGAAAGATGTATTTCTTATTAATAGATTATTTTTCTTGTGATTTTGTGAAGCTCTATTTGAATGGAACAAAATATTGCTGTCAAAAACTGGTTTGGATGTTAGTCAGTGGCTTCAACTAGTTCAGTAGTCTGTGTTCTTTAAAACTTGGCATAAAATATGTACTGCTTAATATTATTTTTGTACATAATTTAAATTATTTATGAGATTGACAACCCATTTATGGCATAGCTTTATTATAATCTCAAAACTTATTTCAAATGGATTTTTTTAAATCCATATTTTATTTCAATAAAACATAAATATAAAAGTAGAAATTCAAATAAAAAAAAAAGATTTTTTTATGACCAATGGGGCTCACTTAGATCTTTTCCCCCAAACACCTTTGCAGCCCACTGACATGAAGCTGTGTGGTGTTGATTTTACCTTCTGTGGCAGGCAGACTTTGCCAATGGCTAAAATAACACACACAGAGGCAAAGTTTGCACTTTAGGTGTTCTGGAACCCTACTCATTTATACTCAGCCAACTCGAGTGTGTTATGACCACCTACAAAAAAGTGAAAAGTTATTTTTGTAACAAAAAGCGGCTGATTAAGCCTTACTAAGTCATGCCAGCTGACTTCAAGAGAAGGCCTTTTTGTATCACTGGACACAGTTTGCTGGTAAGGCACCCCAGTAAATAGACTGTAGTATCATTAAACATAGGTCTATATTTGAAGGCTAAATTAGGCAGATGGAGTGAATAAACTATATCTTTAAATGTGATAAGGTTCATTTACGCTCCTAGATGAGATTACTTTTTTTCTACCATACATTTGTACTTGCAATACAAAAGTACTTGCAAAACAGAGGAATATATTATGCTGGTGTTAATCAGAACTTTAAGTAGGTCAAATTTTAAAACAAAACCTTAAAATCTTATTCAGTGTTACCAAAAAAAAAAAAAAAAAAAAAAAATCCTGAGAGTTGCACTGCTAGGGTGCTAATCACTTTTTAAGATATAAAAAGACTTACTTTTGCATAAACATTAAATGTAGCACTTTAAAATGCACAGTCACACACCTAAGGCTGTTCTTTCACTGTCATTTTAATTTAGTGTTTAATAACTAACTGAATTTTAATTAACTCAATTGCTGTTTTCATTAATATATCTGGAACTTCACAAAAGATTGACTTGTTGTCTGACATCCACGCTTTCTGTCATGAAATTGCCCCCTTTTCACAAAAGTTTTGGGATACTGGGAATGGTTTAGTTCTTTGGTGAAAAAGAAATTAGTGTTCCTTGTGTTTAAGATATTGCTGCTTTGCCTACTTTTATTTATAGTTTGCATATTGCTCCTGTTAAGCAGAATTGGACAAAACAGTAAAACTATCAACTAAAATGAAACAGAAGTAGCACCACTGCCAGAGCTCCAGAAAACACAGCTCCAGATTCAGGTTTCATTCAGACAGCACTTGCAGAAATCCAAAAACATGAAAATCTCTTTGTGCAAGTGCTCTGCCAACTCCAGTGCCTGGTCAACAACACCAGGAAATGTATCCATTGCTAACAACTAAAATGAGTCAGTGACAAAACTACCATTGGTTTCAGGGAATCCAGGGAAAACATCCCCAACCCTGCACTGTCATAGAGTCATACAGTTTAAATCCAGAAGGGACCATTAGGTGATGTAGTCTATTCTCCCATTCATCACAGACCACCAATACCACTCAACACCACACACTAAACTCAACAACCAAAATTAGATTAAAGCATTGCAGCCATCAAGAGACTAGACTAAAGAGTCAATTCTACCAATACAGTTTGGATGTCCCAAAACCGAAACTCCCTCATCTGGAAACATCCATGGACCAACAGGACCACAGATGTTCCTGGACCAGGAAATTCTACCTGGGAGCCCCAGTAGCAAGGAGGCTGGAGGGGGAGAGCCCAGCAGGGCTGAGACTGAGACAGGGCCAGAGCCCCGGTAGTGCACCCAGGGCCACAGCAGCCCAGGTAGCGGAGCCGGGGCAGCTGTGGCAGTCCCAGTAGTACACCCAGAGTCGCGGCAGCCCGGGTAGTGGGGCAGGAGCCGGGGCCGTGGCAGCAGCCCTGATAGCAAGGCTGGGAACACGGCTGTCATGGCAGTCCCTGTAGCAGGGCCAGGGCAGGGGATGCAGCTGCCATGGCATCCTGGGCTGCCAGGGCTGAAGTAGCATGGCAGCATGGCGGGGAAGGGAGGGGAGGAAGGTGGCTGGAGCAGACAGCAGGGAGGGGTAGTGGGTTGGGTGACTGGTAGATGGGGACCTTCCCTGGGCTGGCAAATTCCCTCATTCAGGACCAATGTCCAAGGCCTGCAATGGTAGGAAAATGATTAAGTGAGATACACCCAGATAATCCTAAAAAGTGACACCCCCCCACACACACACACACACCAGAGGAAGGGGGGAAACTCCAAGGTCACTGCTAATCTGACCTCAAGGAAAATTCCTTCCAGACCCTACATATGGCAAGCAATTTGACCCTGAGCATGTAAGCAAGAACCAGCCAGCTAAGCACCTGAGAGGCAGCACATTCGGTGCAACCTTAGAGCACTGACCAATTGCATCCAGTGTTTCATCTCCAGCCAAGGGCATCTCTGAAACTTTAGATAAGCATTTCACATATACAAATCTTGGCAGCAAGCACAGAAATGTTTGAATCCTGTTTTATAAACATTATTCAGCAAATGTTGCTGTTTTTCTTCAAATTATTTTGATGAATTTTTAAAATTATTAGACAACTCTATTGAGCCCTGAAGCATTTGTTTCATATATCTATTTGTTTCTTATCTATCTGTTTGTAAAGTATTGCATAGAATTTTCATACTGATGTGGTGTGAAACAAAGTAGTTGCCCTTTGTCAACTTAGTAGTCTCCTATAACAATAGTAATAATAATCACTTGGGGTGTGTCTAAATAACATGGCTCCATCGACGGAGCCATGTAAATTAGGCTGATCGGCAGAGGGAAATGAAGCCGCGATTTAAATAATCGCGGATTCATTTAAATTTAAATGGCTGCCGCACTCTGCCGACCAGCTGATGATCAGCTGTTTGTCAGCAGATCGGGGCAGTCTGGATGCGCCTCGGTCGACAAGGAAGCCTTTGTCGACTGGTACGGGTAAACCTGGTTTCACGAGACATACCTGCACCAGAAAAAGAAAAGGAGAGGAAGTCTAATAATAAGATAAAAACACTGCAGCCTCCACTCTAGAGCATTCTCAAGTAGGTATTTTAAAACATCCAGACAAACTCATGTGATTCACACACCTCAGGATTAGTTTATTGTATAGCACACCTTCCATTTCCCTGTAACTGGATTTAGAAAGTGACCCACAACAGAAATATCTTTGGCTAATCATGCTAGTTAATCACCTGTATGTTTAACTCTCTCTACTGGTGCTTTACATTTATATTGCCAGATTACTCTGTTGAAATCACCTTGATACTGTAGGAGCCATGTTTGCAGCTGTAGAAATTTTCAGAAAAACAACAATATGCAAAAAATTGTTTCTAGGCTGACACTGTAGATACTATAAAACATTTAGGGAAATGACGCTAGAAAGTAGAGCTCAGGCAGTTCTTGTTCTCAAAAAAATTATGTTTACTCTGAGAGGCACATAATCTGTGTATGTTACACTTGCATGCAGCCATACACTCACAATTAGGGTGCATCTAGACAGCTACCTTCTGTCTGAATAAGCTATGCAATTTGTGTTATGCAAATTGCGTAGCTTATTCTGAATCTAAGTCAAAAGAGCTTATATTGAAATTTTGTGCTGTTTACACAGCGCCAAATTTCAAAATGAGGCACATTTCTGACAAATCTCTTACCCTCAGGGAACAAGGGTTACAGGGACACCAGAATAGTACGCTCACTATTTCGGGAAATAGCATGCACTTTTAAACGTGCGGCGTTGCTATTTCAGAATACTTCTGGCATCCCAACATAGCAACGTAGTCTAGATTTACCCTGAGGAAGCGTTGTTTCAGGTCAGCCATAAAAATGTTGGCGTATTGTGGGGCCATGCGGGTGCCCATAGCAGTGCCACTGGTCTGGAGCTATATGTTGTCACCAAATCTGAAATAATTGCGTGTGAGGATAAATTCACAGAGTTCAGCCACCAGCTGTGCTGTGGCATCATCAGGAATACTGTTCCTGACAGCTTATACTCCATCTGCATGTGGGATGTTTGTGTAGAGAGCTAGCCACCATGGATGTAGAGGCTTTCTACAACGCTTCCTCAGCTCTCGTCCACTTACACCCCTTCTCTACCTACGCTATATCGATGACATCTTCATCATCTGGATCCATGGGAAGGAGACTCTGGAAGAATTTCACCATGATTTCAACAGCTTCGACCCCACCATCAACCTCAGCATGGACCAATCTACACGGGAGGTCCATTTCCTGGACACCACGATACAAATAAGTGACGGTCATATCAATACCACCCTATACTGAAAACCTACCAACCGCTATACTTACCTGCATGCCTCCAGTTTCCATCCCGGACACACCACACGATCCATTGTTTACAGCCAAGCACTGAGGTACAACCGCATATGCTCCAACCCCTCAGACAGAGATATACACCTACAAGATCTTCAACAAGCATTCTGTAAACTGCGATACCCACACGAGGAAGTGAGGAGACAGATCGACAGAGCCAGACGTCTACCCAGAAGCCTCCTGCTACGGGACAAGCCAAAGAAAGAAACCAACAGAACACCACTGGCCATCACCTATAGTCCCCAGCTAAAACCTCTCCAACGCATCATTAGTGATCTACAACCCATCCTGGACAATGATCCCTCGCTTTCACAGGCCTTGGGAGGTAGGCCGGTCCTTGCCCACAGACAGCCCGCCAACCTGAAGCATATTCTCACCAGCAACTACACACCACACCATAATAACTCGAACTCAGGAACCAATCCTTGCAACAAACCTCGGTGCCAACTCTGCCCACATATATACACCAGCAAACCATCACAGGACCTAACCAGATCAGCCATACTGTCACTGGTACATTCAGCTGCACATCTACCAACGTAATATATGCCATCATGTGCCAACAATGCCCCACTGCTATATACATCGGCCAAACTGGACAGTCCCTACGTAAAAGAATCAACAGACACAAATCTGATATTAGGAATGGCAACATACAAAAACCTGTAGGGGAACACTTCAATCTTCCCGGACACACAATTGCAGATCTAAAAGTAGCCATCCTGCAGCAAAAAAACTTCAGGACCAGACTTCAAAGAGAAACTGCTAAGCTAGGGTATGTCTACACTACCCCACTAGTTCGAACTAGCAGGGTAATGTAGGCATACCGCACTTGAAAATGAAGCCCGGGATTTGAATTTCCCGGGCTTCATTTGCATAAGCGGGGAGCCGCCATTTTAAAATCCCCGCTGGTTCGAACCCCGTGCAGCGCGGCTACACGGGGCTCGAACTAGATAGTTCGGACTAGGTTCCGACGAGGTGTACCGGTAGTTCGGAATAGGAACCTAGTCCGAACTACCTAGTTCGAGCCCCGTGTAGCTGTGCTGCACGGGGTTCGAACCAGCGGGGATTTTAAAATGGCGGCTCCCCACTTATGCAAATGAAGCCCAGGAAATTCAAATCCCGGGCTTCATTTGCAAGTGCGGTATACCTACATTACCCTCCTAGTTCGAACTAGGAGGGTAGCATAGACATACCCCTACAGTTCATCTTTAAGTTTGACACAATCAACTCTGGATTAAACAAAGACTGTGAATGGCTTGCTAACTACAAAAGCAGCTTCTGCTCTCTTGGAATTCACACCTCCAGATCAGCTGCTAGAAGTGGGCCTCATCCTCCTTGATTGGATCCACCTTGTCATCTCCAGCCTGATCCTGGCCTGCATATTTATACCTGCCTCTGGAAATTTCCACTACATGCATCTGACGAAGTGGGTCTTTGCCCACGAAAGCTTATGCTCCTACACTTCAGTTAGTCTATAACAGGGGTCTCCAAACTTTTCAGCCCGAGGGCCGCATTAACTATCAAACAGCAGTTCGGGGGCCAACTACACACTTGAGGTCCAAATAAAAAACAATCAAAACATGGATGTTGTTTTTAATTATTTATTTAATATTATTTTATTCAGTTATTATTTAATAACACATTCATACACTACACATGAACACCTGTATTAGTGTGAATGGTGAAATTGTTTCCTGGATGCCAAAATAGCAGACATTTCTGGCTTTAGATTTGTTGTCCCTAACATCAACAGTGACCTGAGATTATCATCGGACAAGTTTGTTCTCAAATTGTTCTTCACGTATTTCATTCTTGAAAATGTTTGTTCACACAGGTATGTTGTTCCAAAGATTGAAAGGTACCTTGATGCAAAAGTTTTGACATTAGGAAAGTCTTCCTTGGGCAAAAACTGGTAAAAACCCACCAGTCCTATTTTGAACTTGTCCCTAAGGAGGTCATTTGCTTGCAACTCAATGACTTCCAGCTGCAGTTCATCTGGGCAACTGGCCACATCTGCTTCAAATGGGTTTTGAAACAATCTCACTTCTTCTGCCTTTGAATCCAAAAAGGTCTCCACGGGCCGGATGAGAGGGCCTCGCGGGCCGCATCCGGCCCCCGGGCCGTAGTTTGGAGACCCCTGGTCTATAAGGTGCCACAGGACTCCTCGTCGCTTTTGCAGATTCAGACTAATACGGCTACCCCTCTGATACATGAATATCCAGAGTTATAATTACTAAAAATTGCTAAAAGGATATTGACTTTCATGCTTCAGGGATTAATCCAACACTTAACTATTAGGGTACATCTACACAGCAGGGTTAAAGTCGAATTAAGCTAGGCAACTTCAGCTATGTCAATTGTATATTCTTAAATTGAAATAGCTTAATTCGCCTTTTGGCACTGTGTACGCAGCAGGAAGTCGAAGGAAGAACACTCTTTCTTCAACTTCCCTTACTCCTCATGAAATGAGGGTTACCATGAGTCAGAGTAAGAAGTCCTCCAGCTCAACATTATTTTGAAATAAAGGCTTGTAGTGTAGTTGTGCACAATGTTATTTTGGAATAATTTAAGTTATTCCAGGAGGACTAGGAAACAAAACACCAACCACCGGATCCTGAACTGGGATAAATCATCATAACTCAATTGAAGTTAATGAAGCTATACAATTTACACCAGATGAGGATCTGACCCCACACATTTTAGTAGAGGCAACAGAGTGAAGAATCAAGAGTCAAAATCTAGTTATGACACGTGCAATGTGCAATATTTTGGGGGATTACAGGGAACCATGAAGAATTTTAGAAAGAACTAATGGAATGAAATAACTGGGAAAAGGAATAATAAAAAAATTCAATGTAGACAAGCACAAGCTAATGCACGTTGAATGCACCAATCTCCCCTAAAAACAGGCCAGATGAGATAGCTAATTCTGATTTGTGTTAAATTATTTTATGACAACACTGTATGTCTCTTCACTTAACTCAGATGACTGAGACCAATCACCTTAAAAAGCAGTGCATTCTACAGCCACTACTATTGCATAACTTGTTTACTACAAGGATTGTGATCACTCCAGTTTGTTCCCTTATCTACTGGATTTAAAATTTGCTTCATTATGGTAGTGCCCTCTAGTGCCGTTAATGTTAAAAATACTTTATTATAAACAAGTATTTTATGATAAAATAGTTTAATTAGAAAATAGGACCCCACTATTCTACAGCTGGCATATAAACATTTGCCCTTGGCAGAAACTCAACGTACAAGTGTCCATATTTTGTCTTATACTAACCTCTATTTAAATTAATTTTACAATTTTTCAGTGAAAGAACATCAAGCAAAGAAAACATGTTCAGCGGTTTCAGATGCAGTGGTTTCCCTTCCTGTAATACCTCTTTTTATTGTCATTTAGTGGAATTTAAAACAAAAAAAGCCAAATATAAAATAGCCAATTATTATTTTGAATTTTTAAAAAAGTGATTAGTGGCAAAAAGAATAGCCACTTGAAAATATATATATATATTTACTTAAAAATAAATGTAGGAATCTGAAACAGTGATGAAGTAACCACCTAACTAGAGAGTTTAACATCTGTGCCCACATAGCAACTACAGTATAATGACTCCAGGTAGGCATTACCACGGATGATAACTCCTAAAAAGCCAGACAGACATATACACTAGCTCTGCTCTTATTAGCATTCTAGAAACAGCACTGTTGCTGGGGTATTATGGGTGGCAGCTTAGGTTAGCTAATATGTATCCCAGGAACCCAGGTGGGTGCACTCAGGCAATTAGCCAGAGCTGTTACCCATGCTACCACTTGTGACACTGATATTTTTTACTGCATGTCTATCTACCTATGCTGAGAAGCATGTTTGTCAACAAGGTACACACTAGGTAGAAAGAGTACTAGTGTGTTATATCTCCACAATGGATGGGGTAAGAGGATATTTCAACATACATTCCTTGGCCACTGCTTAGACAAGCTACACATTTTCAAATTACAATTGAACCTCACAGTTGCAAATACCAGAGTTATGAATTGGCTGGAACCAGAAGTATGCAACTGAGCAGGAGCAGAGATTTTTTTTTTTAAGTGCAAAAGAGGTCTAACAAAGTAAGTTACCTGTGTCAGTGGTGTTTCACTGAAATTAAGATGATTAAATGCAGCATTTTTCTTCTGAGTAAAGATTCAAAGCTGTATTAAGTTAATATTCAGTTGTAAACTTTCGAAAGAACAACCATAACCTTTTGTTCTGAATTACAAACATTTCAGAGAGTTACGAATAACCTCCTTTCCTAAGGTGGTCATAGCTCTGAAGTTCTATTGTAGCACCAACAATGTGGAAATTCCCCGCTACATGAGCGCTTATTTACTATGAACTGGATGGAGACCACCAAATAAGACATGTCATCAAGCCACCAATTAATTGTAGGAGAAAATGAGGCTGCATTGAATCAAGTGACAGGGAGGCAAAGCGCTGCATATCATAAAGTACTAATATATAATGTTTATATGATTTACCTTTTCAACTCACTGCAAAAAGATCAACTAATCATTTGATCTCTGTCATCTACTCTCCCCCAACTCAGGATTGTTCCTCTTTTTTTTCCCTTTTTTGCTTGTAATACTTTGTAGAATAAACAACATTAAGAAGAATCAGTAGTTAAATACACTTTCCCTCATCATGGGAAAGGGGACCCACGTGGACAGTATGGCCTCCTTTTTTATTTTAGCAAGTGTCCATTCTTCTGCATTATAAAATCTCTAACGTTGTATTTAAAATGATTATCCAAAGGCTGCAACTTGTAAAACATAAATAATGTTTAGCTTTAAAACACTCCACTTAATTTCCATTTTATCCTTCAATGTAGATCTTAAATAAAAGCAACTTACCGGTCTGAGTGTACATTTGTCTCATTTATATAGCTCACGGTGGTTTTGAAAACTAGCAGGGCTCTGCTAATATTATATGTGATATAAAAAGTTAAAAGTAACAATGAAGGGAAGTGGTTAGTCAGCTTGCTGGTTTTATTACTACTCCCTCCTACTGTAACATTACCTGATGCTGTAGACACATCATTCAACTTTCCTCAGTTCCTCCTTTCGATTGTTTTTAAATGTAACTAGTTTTCAGGGGGTTATATTCAGTCAGCAATGCAGCTGTTACATGATTATGGCCAAAATACAGCAGAAGCTACATACAGACTGTCCAAATAATACACAGCCTCTTTGCTTTTTAGAATTTATACCAATAATATTTGTACCACTCTGGGAATGGAAGAATGTGCTATTGTGTATTACAGTACTTTTTACTGTTCATACTTTGGAGTCAGTCAATACAAACTTTTAAAGATCCTCCAACAAGCAGGAATTCAAACAAAGCAAATTAATGACCCCATCACACAACAGTGTGCGCTGTAGTATGGAAAAAAATCCGGTGTTGCTCTTGCATACCTCAGAGGACAAAACTGACCCCCAAAGATCAGAATCACTTATGTAAATCTCTTCCTTTTACACACTCAAGTCAGCATTTTAAAACAAGAACATAACTCTCTGTCCAGCTGCAGGCTCACATTACCATGGGAAATACCGAGACGTGTGATTTCTGCTGAGAGCTATAAGAAGGTGGAGAACATTTTTAGCAGGAAATAATGTATTGTAAAGCACATTTTCCATCATTTCCTGCAGAATCTCATGAATTCTTCTCATGCAAAATCATAATCCTTTGCAATCTCACAATCAGTTGCTGACAATATTATTATGAAATCAAAATGGCAAAGAGAATTATTAGTTGAAGCAAAGGCTAAAAATAAAAAGCATGAGCTGTTTGATTTCTAAGAAGCAGAAGTTTTCTAGCTCAAAATAGAAGGTGTGACTCTCCATTGCTTTGCACTTAATGCAATCATTTACATGTGTGCAAAGTGAGTGCAAAATGTATTTTACACCCATGTTGGCAGAGATATAAATGAGGATAGAAAGAGCAAAGCAGGGGATAGATGGGTTTGAAGATGCATAAGCAAAATCACTGCTGAACAGGACATTTTTCAAAAGGTTTCTGAAAGCCATCTATGCACACACCTTTCCTGAGCTGCACTGTGTGTTTCTTGGCTTCAGCTACTGTAGCTTAGTAAATGTACCTTAACGATTAATATGCAGCATTTCATTAGATCATTTTATCACATTAATTCCTAGAGTATTTACCCATAGGATATCATCATATAGTGCAATTTTCCCTCACCCATGCCCTTTCCCTGCCCAGCTGTGACGCCCACTGAACTCACAGAGCTTTTACCATGTGGAATCTGTGAGCATGGACTTCTACACAGTAGGAGAGACATGAAAAGATGGCAGTTTGAAGGGATGGAGCTAAGCCTGATAGCATTGGGGTTGTTTTAGAGGATCTTCCATTACTTTAATTGCTTCTGCAACAAAATTGAGAGAGGATAAGATAGCCTGTCATCAGGACACAGGCCCCAAGAAAGTCTGTTCATTTCTAAACAAATTATTGCAGTGCACCCTGGGAGCCCCAGCCAATTTATAAAGTGTCATTGCTGTTATATGTCGGTGCCACATATGCAGTTCATGAAACAACCATCATGCAAGAAAATCCTACATTCCTTTATGCTTTCAGATGCAGGTGGTGAATCAGATTTTTTGCATGCATATTGGAGAGCAGAAACCAGCTCTCTTGGATTTTTTTCTCTCTCTTTTTATATTTTCCGTCATATGACTTTTCACAAAATATATTCAGGTTCTTATGTTGACTGAATCCGTATAACTGCTGGACCATTAAAATCTGGCAGAAGTATTTAGAATTTAATTTGATTTTTAATTACCTGTGCCAGCACAAATAAAATTTCCAAGATAAGGCACATTATATATGTTATTGTGACGGGGCACGTCACCCCACACTGACAGCGGCGCAGTGACTCTCTGTGGAGCCCGCTGGCCATCACGCCAACTCTGCTGCGCATGCTCAAAGGCAGCTAGAGCGAACCCGAGAATAGCTAGGGCCCAGGGGGGGAAACCAGGTCCAGAGGAAAAGTATACTAGAGGCCCAGAACACAGACCGGCCAGGGCAGTGAAGCCCAGTCCCAGAGGGAGGGTGTGTGACAGGGTGCCTGCCCTGCACTGGCCCTTTAAGGGCAAAACTCAGGCCTGGAGCAGGGGCTGAAAGCAAGACCCAGCTGAGGCTGTTAGGGCTAATGAGAGCCCAGCTGGGGGCTATAAAAAGAAGGACAGTTTGCTAAGGCAGGGAGAGAGCAGTGAAGAGCTAGCAGCAAAGAAGCAGGAAGCTCCCAGGAGTGGGAGCAGTGTTGGGGTATCCAGGCAGGGCTAGGGGAGGGCCGGCCAAGGTGCTCCTTGGCTGTAGGGTCTGGGGGCAAGGCCCAGGGCTTGGAGGGTGGAAGTAACGCAGCCCAGGGAAGCGAGGGCAGTAGATATACACCCTGTGCTGGTGATGAGTGGCCCGTACAGACTGCAGCTGCCCTGAGGTGGTCTAGATGAAGACAGTCAGTGGGTCACTGAGGCATGGTGGTGAGTACGCACCCCAACAGTTATACCTAGGGAAAAAGTAGTAATAGTGACTAATTCAGGACATCCTGAATTAAATACAGTGTTTGAGCTATGCTTATAAGGCTAAAAATACTGGCTGTCTCTAAACTGGCCAGTTTTTCCGGAAAATCAGCCGCTTTTCCGGAAAAACTTGCCAGCTGTCTACACTGGCCGCTTGAATTTCTACAAAAGCACTGACTTCCTACTGTAAGAAATCAGTGCTTCTTGAGGAAATACTATGCTGCTCCCGTTCAGGCAAAAGTCTCTTTTGTGCAAAACTTTTGCACAAAAGGGCCAGTATTGACAGCTCAGATTTGTTTTCTGCAAAAAAGCCCCGATCGTGAAAATGGCGATTGGAGCTTTTTTGCGGAAAAGCGCGTCTAGATTGGCACGGACGCTTTTCCGCAAAAAGTGCTTTTGTGGAAAAGCTTCCGTGCCAATCTAGACGCTCTGTTCTGAAAATGCTTTAACGGAAAACTTTTCCGTTAAAAGCCTTTCCAGAAAATCATCCCAATCTAGACGCAGCCACTGGTATTGCACAAAGTGATGGTTACACAAGAAGGCATTTAGAATACAATTCAACAAAAGTTAATATAGTTGACTGTTAAGATGTATAGTATGAGCAGAATGATCCTGTACCTGCTTTTCTCTTCAATGTAGTAAATCTAGTGCAAGCCTTCTATAAGTATATGAATTATATATGAACACGGAGTTAATCATATCAGGAGTTGTATAAGTCAAGAAATCATCCAGGCTTATTTGGGTTTCTCCCCATATTTAGCAAATCTACCAGGATTTTAGATGTTGTATTTCACAAAATAGCCCAAAGTCAATTAAACTCTATGGACCAGCTCCTCAGCTGATGTAAGTCTGCATAATTTCAACAGAAATCAAATTTGCACAAAATCAATCCCAGTATTTCACAGGGACATGTTACAGAGGTTAAGACTGAACAGTGCATTAACCAATATTCACTATAAAAATTACTGCTCTTCTGGGAGAAGTCAGAACGTTAATTTGCACAGTCTAATACTACATCGTTACTCCCCACCTGTCCTTCAACAGAACTATCTACCAGCATATCCACTGCTGTTTCCATATTGCCAACACAAACACCACTGCAAGGCTAATACATGTTAAATGTTTCAAAAGGATACATAAAAGGTTCTCTCAAAATAGTCTCTAAATATAAAATGAAAGAGACTCATCAATTCATTAACCATAGCTATTCCCCATAGAATATAAATACCTTCAGGTCAGCTTCCCAGCCACAAATTTCTCTTCAGCATCCACAACAAAATAAACCCTATCAAATCCTTTCACCATGAAAAAACAGACTCTTTCAGAGCATCTTCAACATTGCCAAATCTAGGCTCTTTCGAACCAAAGAGAAAAGCAAGGTCCAGATCATGAAAACAATCCAATTTGAAGGCAACTAAAACACAGTTAATAATGTTCCAGGCCCACATCCACAAACTGGCTGCTTACCTGCTTCTTAACAGGAGATAACAAAAAGTCCATAACATCAGCTGAAATCCCAGTATTCAGGAAAATGTAAGGATACAATATATCTATCTGCAGCCACTTTGAAACAAAGTTCATATAATAGGTTCCACTCATTTTGGGAGTACTAAGGTAGCATAATGAGTATCATTTCTTCAGCTGCAATAAACAATTTAGAATCAATAGCTCAACATCCACCAGAAAATTTATGTTTACATTAGTTTCATGAAATGTATTGGCATCCCTTATCTATACTATTCGTTATATCTACACACAACTGTATTTATTCATCTGTTTCTGTTTAGTTAACAATGCAATAGAAAAAAATTCCAAATATAAGTTAGCTATTTTAAGCTGTTTAATTTGTAATAGATAATTATTTGCTGTGCTGAAATAAGTAACATATAACCCTATTTCTTTATATATTTCTTCCTATTTAAAATATTTAAAAACAAAAAAAAAATATCTCAACTGCTCCAATCCCCTTTTAGACCAGTTGTTATGTATTGCTGAAATTCCTTGAGGAAGTGCAACTTTCAGAAGCTGGACAGCTTGTTTCATTTCCCCATGCTGTCTCTTTTTAATATCTTTGCCTAAAAAAAAATTTTTTTTTGAGAAACTAACGTCCGTGTTGACAGAACATAAACTGTGTTCTTAAAACTGACCATTAAATATTACTAGTAAATATTATTAGTAAATCAAATTACTATAAAACAATCATGGAGAAAGAGATAAGCATCATCCTATTTTACGGTCTTGCTTTCTAACAAACAGGGATAAGGTTCCATGATTTTATGAGCAAATTAATTATTTTACAATCTGTTCCATGTATGGGGCAACAATGCTTAAAAATTAAAATTGATATTATCTATGGAAATTATAAAAATTAAAAATCAACTTCGCCAAATCTATATACAATTATTATTCATATTAATGGGCCTGATCCAATAAGCAGGCAGAACTTCCATTTGCCCGTCACCTATCAACTTACAGCTGAGAGGGCTAAAAACTACTATAAAAGTTCTAGCTGTATTTTGCACTTGCCTCTATTACAAAGTCAGAGGCAGTTTTTGCAAGACCCCTATTAAATGTGAACATCCTCTTTGCACAGTTGTACCAGCGTGACAACTTTAATTGTTTTCATTGTATTTTGTAGAAAATAATATTTTTGAGCCTGATTCTTATTTATAGTAAAGCCCCTTCACTCTGGCAATGCGAAAGGGCCCAAGTGGTAAGATTCTGTGCTGTGCCTCTAAAGCAGTCATTCTCATACTGTGAGTTGGGACCCCAAAATGGGTTATGACCCTATTTTAATGGGATCACCAGGCTGGTTTAGATTTGCTGAACCCCAGGATAAATCACGAGCTCCAGGCCCACCAATGGTGGAGGATAGGAGGTGCAAAGAAGGCAACTGCCCAGGGGCACTGTGATTCACAGGGGTCCGGGATTCCAACTGATCCTGAGGCCTTTAAACTGCTGCCAGAGCACCACAATTTGATCTTAGAGCTGCTTGGGAGGTGGGGGTGCTACACAATGTGCTCCAGGCAACACTGGGGGGGAGGGGAGGGGAGGTGATGCTGAGGGACGGCTGCCTTTGGCCATACCCTTTCCACCTGAGGCCTTGCCCCTTCCAAGAGCACAGAGACAGTTTCCCCCACACTTTTCCCAGGGCCGGTTATAGTTATTTGCTCCCTTGCTGAGCTCCAATCCCCAGGGCCATATACTAATTTTTGCTGTGCGAAGGGGGTCACGATGCAATGAATTTTGAGAACCTCTGCTCTAGTCTGGGCAGAACCAGAAATACAGTGCTGAGAGATTCCAGGAAGCTCTACCGTCTGTGGGACAGCTTGTGGGGCATAGGGTTGCCAGGTGTCCGGTTTTGAACCAGACAGTCCAGTGTTTGAGCTTTCTGTTCGGGCAACAAATTGAGAAAATGTAAATGAGAAAAATGTCTGGTATTTTCTAAATAAGATGTAAATGTAGATTGTGATGTACAGGCAGTCCCCGGGTTATGTACAAGATAGGGACTGTAGGTTTGTTCTTAAGTTGAATCTGTATGTAAGTCGGAACTGGCGTCCAGATTCAGCGGCTGCTGAATCTGACCGCCAGTTCTGACTTACATACAGAATCAACTTAAGAACTCCAAGCGTCCCCAAGTCAGCTGCTGCTGAAACTGATCAGCAGCTGATTCCAGGAAGCCTGGGGCAGAGCAACTCTGCCTTGGGCTTCCTGTAGTCAGCGCTGGTCAGTTTCAGCAGCGGCTGAATCAGGACGCCTGGGGCAGAGCAGCTGGGGTGCTGCTGGGTTGCTCCAGTAGCGCCGCTTCTCGGCGCTACTGGACCAACCCAGCAGCACCGCATCTGCTCTGCCCCAGGCGTCCTGATTCAGCCGCTGCTGAAACTGACCAGCAGCGGCTGAATCAGGACCAGAGCAGCTGGGGTGCTGCTGGGTTGGTCCAGTTGCGCCCAGAGCGGCGCTGCAGGACCAACCGGCAGCGCCCCAGCTGCTCTGCCACAGGCGTCCGGAGAAAAGCCTAATCTGCTGGGGGGGGGGGGGGAACGTACTAGCTGCGCCCCCCCCACCTCAGCAGACCAGGAAGACGCGGGCGGCGGACCGAGACGCACCGCGGTCCCGCCGCCTGGGTCCTCCGCCGCTTTGCTCCCAGTCTCCCTGGTCTGCTGGAGACCAGCAGACCAGGGAGACGGGGAGCAAAGCCTCTGAGGACGCCGGCAGCGGGACAGCCGCGGGGCGTCTGGGCTGTCCCGCTGCCGGCTTTCCCCGCGGCTTTGCAAAGCCTCGGGGAAGCCGGCAGCGGAGCAACCCAGGCGGCCTGGGCTGCCTCGCTGCCCGAGCCCCTCCGCGGCTTTGCAAAGCCTCGGGGAAGCCGGCAGCGGAGCAGCCCAGGCGCACCTGGGTTGCCTCGCTGCCCGAACCCCCCCGCAGCTTTGCAAAGCCGCAGGGGGGCTCGGGCAGCAAGGCAGCCCAGGCGCGCCTGGGCTGGTCCGCTGCCGGCTTCCCCGAGGCTTTGCAAAGCCGCGGGGGGCGGGGGGGGGCTCAGGCAGCGGCTTTGCTCCGCGTCTTCCTGGTCTGCAGACCAGGGAGATGCGGAGCAGCTTTTCTCGCCCGGAGCAACAGAAAGTCGGATCCGCGTAAGTCGGGGACTGCCTGTAATGTCAAGTGTGTCCGGTATTTTTGTTAAAAGCATCTGGCAACATTATGAGGGGAGGTTTTGAGTCATCTTTGAACTCCACTGATCCTGGGCTGTTCTGGGGTCTAGAGAGGTTTCTAGGTTTCCTATTTATATTACAAGGAGATTCCCCAGCCATTGCCTTGAGTCTCGGCAGCCCTGTGCCTAGCATGCATAGGTTTGTGAGAGCAGCCTTACAGCTCTCCCCAAGAGACCCCTACTCAGCCAAACATGGGTTTTTTGAAAACTCTTGATGCCACTCCAATTGTTTAACTTATACAGAGTAGGAGCTGTGGTGTTAATGGCCACTGCTGTAGAAGACGATCAGCACTCCCTCTTTTTGTTCTTTCAGTTTATTTTTCTAGCATGTTCAAATTTTAGTGAAGTTTTAAAGAAAATAAAAGTTCCAAAGGATCAAAAATAAAACATCCAGTCCTCAAACTGATCCTGGGTGCAGTCTCTCCATGAGTGTTCAACACTGCATGTTCGCCATTTCCCCCCAGTGAATCACATTATGCTGTTGTTTCTATCCCTATGGACTGAGCAGAGATCATATTTCCCAGTTCTACATTCCAATAATGTGCACTGAATGTGTTGGAAAAGGCAATGAGGTTCTCACATCTTTTGCAGACTTTCAGACACCTTAATTTTCTCAGAAAATGTCTTTTCTCATTATCTAACATCTCTGTTTCTCCCTGTGTGATCTGGTCCAAACTCCACAGCTGGATTTAGAAACAGGAGATGAGTGGAACACTAAATGTCAAACTGTTATGAAAGGTTGCAGATCTGAGTAAAACTCTCCAACTGCTATGTACTACTAGGGAGATGCTAGCACACTTTTTCTATAAATTAACATTCTGAGTGCAGACCTGTCAAAACCCACTGAGATCAGCATCTAATGTGCAAAGCCAGCCCATGGATGGTTAAAGTTTAATGGTTTTCCTATCTGCTGTGCAGTGGTATCTCATTTACAGGAACGTTCATATAACGAAAAGCTTCAGCTTCACAGTTTTCCACAAGCATCTAAGTGTGAAATGATAAGATCTTTTGCAGCATCTCGTTCTTATGCACTAACCTTCTATACTACTTTTACTCTATTTTCAATACTTTAGGTATGGAAGAAGACCGGTCGAACACTAAAAACTGTATATAATCCCATTACTCAAAATGACTCTGTTGGAGGCCACCTGGTGTAAAAGTTTATAAATTACTAGAACCTTGAGGATGAACTCTGGCCCTCGTCCACCTTGATCCAACAGTGGAAATGGGCCAAAATCAAAATAGCTCTATTTGTAAGTCAGATCTGGAGAGTATTTCCTACCAAAGGGCAAGAACATTAAAGTAGGCCAAACAGCAGACTTAGATAGGTTGCCAAAGGTCCTTTTAACTTTCCTTTAGCTTTTAGCTAGTAAATTGAATTTGAGATGAAGGATTCAAGTGGCATAGTACCATGTTTTAGATTTGCTGTCCAAAGAATTAGTGCCCAGTATTTTCAAAAGTGACTAGTAATGTGCGGTACCCCATCTGAAATGCTTTAGGGGGTCTAATGTTCAAAGGGCCTGAGCTCAAACCTTTTCAAGTGCCTCAAGTTGAGCACCCAAAATTCAAGGCACTGAAAATCACTAGTGACTTTTGAAAATTTTGCTCCAGTATATTTGGGAATAAGAGTGTGGGTGGGAGTTTTAATTCAGATTGGATCTGTTGTTTAATATGAGATGTGTGGGGGGGAATATGGATATTTCCCCATCCCCGTGCGCGCGCGCGCACACGCACACGCACACACACACCCATTATCTCCCGTATGTTCTTTTTAGGCAGCACTTACTATAAGGGAACCAGACCTTCCTTTCTCAGGAAACGATAAATGAAGGAGCTGCCATTGTTACTACACTTATCTTGTCTCCTAGTCTTTACCCTTCACAGAGAAAATTTTTGGTGGGGATTTCCTGGTAGGTATATTCCCCTCTCTCCCCATTCTTTTCTAACGTCTCAAACATTCTTTTGTGGATATTTTTTTCCTTGGGGATTTTAAGAAAAATAAAGAGAGAAAAGGCAGAGTGGGGATTCCATGCCACTTGTCAACTGAATTTTCTCTCCCCAGATCTTCAGAGACGCTTGCTTACATCTCTCCGGTTACACTGCATGATTCCTGCATAATCATCTATGTCATACAGATTAAGAACAAATGGCAGAGCAAGTGGAATTTCAGTTTTGGGGATGCATAGGGTCCAAGGAAACAGAGAAATTCCCCTCTTCCCAAATCTAAATTAAAACTGCTTTTTGCTTTTGACAAAAAACTGTCCCACAAAAATATTCAGATTTTTCAACCTGGCACCAAAATCCTCTAAAAAGCACAATGTAAAGATGGCAGTCAGTGCCCACCTATATTATATGACTTCTACTGTTATTAAAACTTGAAGACCATCAAACAGAATGATCAGGCCTTAAAATGCAGAGCAGTCTTTTGCTGAATCTCATTAATAGGGGTTTTAGATTTTAAGCAACTCTAGTTATAACAATTCTGATTGCAGTTTGATATCTTCGGTGCTTTTACTGCTCTGGAATAAGACATATAAACCAGTTCTTTAACTATTATGCTCTGTAAGAGGCTTAAAAGGATCAGTGATCAGTTAAAGACAAGGATTTTTGGAGTAGTGTGCTCAATTAATGATGGCTAAATGGATAAAGAGATTGGTGGCTATTGGTCCCTTATTTACTCTCGGGGCAAGAGAATCCCAGAAGTATACTGTGCAAAGGAATATTTTGCTGAAACCAGCCATAAAATAGAGTACTTTCTATAGCACTCTATGGAAAGAAGCGTTTTAATCCCCAGGGTATTTTAACCCTCATTTTACCACAACTTGACCATTCTATGCTCTCTTGTCCCCTGAATTGTACACTCCCATTGAGCTGGCTCTCACAAGTGATTGCGACAGGGATAGGAGTGTTGTAACTTCTAAAGCAGGGTTTCTCAGCCCCTAGGTTTGGACCCCCAATTGGGTCACCAGAATGTTTCAAAGAGTCACATGGCAAGTCCTGCGTTTCCTGTCTCACAGGGCTGGCTGGGCTTGCTTTTCAGCTCCACACTCTGCAATTTCTAGGGTCCCAGTGCCACTCAAGCTTGGCTCAGACCTCAGGATCTGAGTAGGCCAAATTTGAGTGAGTGGCACCCGCAAGAGCCTGGTCACAGCTACAGTAACATATGTTTGATCTAGTCAGAGGGTGGAGACAAACCTAATCATCACTGAAACCCTGAAGGTTGCAATGCCCATAACCAACTAGAGCAGTGGTAGGCAACCTGTGTCTCGTGGGCCACATGCAGTCCATCAGGATAATGTGAGTGGGCCACAAGACATTTTATTGATGTTGACCATCCGCAAGTACTGCCTGCCACAGCTCCCAATGACCATGGCTCTCTGTTTCCGGCCAACAGGAGGTGTGGGAAGTGGCGGCCAGTTCATCCCTGATCCCCCTCCACCTGCAAGTTTCTTTTTCCCACAACTCCCATTGGCCAGGAAGAGAGAACTGCGGCCAATGGGAGCTGTGGTGGGGTGGCGCCTGTGGACGATCAATGTCAGCAAAATGTCTTGCAGCCTATTATCAGATTACACTAATGGGCTGCAGGCTGCCCATCACTGGACTACAGCCAAGTCCAGGTAGCCCCACAGCACTGGAACTGCAGGAGCCATCATTATGAGGCGAGTACTGGGTAGGTCCCAACCAAATCTATCCTGGGACCTGTGCCCATAACTATTTATTGGTTCTTGACAGGCCATAAACTTTTACAAATGGATCCTAAGCTCAAAAAGATAGAGAACTATTGCTTTAAATCACTCAAGTCTCCATGATAAATATTTCTTTTAAACCTTCCCCATCCTGTCCAAGCTCTCCTATGATTGACCTCTCATTTGTACATAGTGACCTGCATTACTGGCTAATAAATTACAGCCAAATCCCTAATTAATAACCCCCCACCCTCCACCACGCACGCGCACACACACACACACACACACACACACACATACACACACTTCGACTATGTCATTTTATAATCATTAAATACCTAGAAACAGGTTCTACTCAGACCACCTTCATTTTTTCCTCGCTTGATTCCCAGCTAAATTGTTAAATGATCCATTATGACATTTAGTAAGAAGTATTTCATTCCATATGAGAATGTACTATATTATGGCAAACACATTTCTGTGTCATTTCAGAAAAGCATCCATATCCTTATGCTATCCACTTATGCTATTCTTAAATCCCCTCCACTTGAATGGGATTTAAAACACATACTCCAAACTAACCCTGTTCAGGAAAACATTTTAAGCACATGCTAACGTGTTTGCTTGAACTTGGACATAAGATGTACGGTTGCTTTTGATGACAAGATTTGAACAGGAGGCAAATAGTTCCACAAAGCAACTTCTGTACAGTTCAGTAGATGAAAGGTATGTAATTTCCATTATATTGCCAAATCTAAGGAAAGGTCCATTCATTTTAAAGCAATGGCACACTATGTCTCTTAAAGCAATGTAATAGCTTACCGTGATAGTGTATATTTAAATGCCCCCACTCTTTTAAGCTGAGACAACACTTAAGGACTGCTTGTAATACAGAACTTGGAGCACTAAGCCACTGATCTTTCTTATCCAAAATTTATATTTAGATAAGCAACTTATTTTATCTTTATACCAGTTTCTCATTATTACAGAACATAAGTTCTTCCTCAAAATAACTTGCTATTTTTATATCGTCACTCAGCCACATACTTCCACAAAGCTGCAAGTGTTACTTCAGATAAACTTATAGTGTTTTTGGCTAGTTTCCATATTACTTTACACCAACTTTACTTACAAGAATGTTAATTTAAGGAGGTTTGTTTCTGGTACACCCTCCACCATTACTCAAAACTAAAAAAGAATCAAGAACTGATTTCTTTGTCCATCTTCAAAAAATCTTATGAAAAATGTGAGTTTTATGTGCATTTTCCTCCTAATGGAAACAAGTCCAAAGTCAAAACTACTCATCTGGCTTCCTTTTGCTGCAATGCAGACTGTTTCTGGAAATAAGATAGTAGTGTTCCAAATATCAATATTATCCTGCACTAAGAAGTGATTTTAAAGAGTTCTAAGAAAGAGTTCGGCCTCCTAACAAAATTATTAGTTTAAAATTCTGATAGTTTAAAATTCTGAGAAACCTTTACTTCTAAATTGGTTGATTTTTTGGGGGGGCGGGGGCATGTATTTACCTGGCACAACTGGAATAAATTAAAAATTCTTCAAACTGAATTCAATGACCATATAGCATTTGAACACCAAAAAGTCAGCCAGTGCTACTTTTACAAACATGCATTCTCTTGCAGGTTCAGCATCCATGGAAATTCTAAACAGTAACCCTCATTGTCAGTGAAACATTTTATTTACTCATTCACAAATATCATGGCAATACCAAAAAGAAATCCAAGACATGTTTTGAGCTCCCCAAATTTCACAAAATAAATATTTTCAGCCCTACAGTGCTTTTACTTTTGGGATGCTAATTTTTTTTACTTAAAAATGTCCTATCCATCTTAGAGAAGCAGTAGTAGCTATATCGTTCCATTATTCTTTACAGGAGTCATTAACTTGTCTTCCAATCATGTAGTTAGGAGGAGTGTATTTTGATAAAAATGACCTGTATGTGAAAAATCTCATTAAAATAAATAAGAGTTGTGAACACAGGCTGACAGACATACTCTATATATTGCCACTTACAACTATCATGACGGATTTAAATATGCATTGGTAAAGAAATGCACAGAAGTATAGATTATCTACCAGTACATTACTGTACACTAATTTTATTTTCTCTTTCAAAATATTCTAAATAGTAAATGCAGGCATATACACACATTTCTTACCAATTATACACTTTTGTTTATATAATTACCTTGGGCATAGCGTGCAATCCTTACACAGAATAATTCATACTCACACACACAAAAATCTTAAAAAACAACAATGGTCCTGTAGCACCTTAGAGACTAACAAAAATATACAAATATACAAATTGCATCATGAGTTTTTGTGGGCACAACCCACTTCTTCAGATACAAATATGTAGCAAAATCACAGAGTTTGAAATATAAAGCAGAAAAAGGAGAATGGGGGAGGAGAAAGAAAGGGAAAAAAAAGGGGGGGGAGACCTATCAATAAAATGTCCATGCTAAATGAGGCTAATAGAGAGGGCTGTAAGTGTCTGATACTTAGCTTTTGATGTCATTAGGGTGTTGACTATAACAGCCTGTCCCATAAATATCTTTGTTCAGTCCCTGGATAAATGTGTCAAATTTGCATATGAAGGCCAGTTTCTCTCTCTAGTTGGTTCCTGAAATTATTCTGCAAGAGAATGGCCACTTTTAAATCCATTAGTTAGTGCCTGGGCAAGTTAAAATGTTCCCTGACAGGATTCTGTGTGTTACCATTTCAAATATCTGATTTATGTCCATTAATCCTTTGTCGTAGAGACTGTCCAATTTAGGTAATATACAGCCTGGCCAATATACAAATACAAATGAACAACGACATGAACTGGATGGGCCATTATATTCAACACTGAAATGACATCAAAATCTAAGTATCAGGCACTTACAGCCTACACTATTAGCTTCATTTAGCATAGACACTTTAATTAACAAGGTTCTCTCTCTCTCTCTCTGTCTCTCTCTCTCCCCCCCCCCTTCCCCTTTCTCTGCTTTATATTTCAAACTCTGGGCTCCATATTTGTCATCTGAAGAAGTAGGTTGTGCCCACAAAAGCTCACAATATTATTTATATATTTTTGTAAGGCTCTAAGGGTATGTCTAGACTACATGGCTCTGTCGACAAAGCCGTGTAAACTAGTTTACCCGGCATAGGCAAAGAAGCAGGGATTTAAATAATCCCCGCTTCATTAAAATAAACATGGCCACCGTGCTGTGTGACAATCAGCTGATCCGGCACAGCTCGGTAGTCTAGATGCAGATCGGTCAGCTTGGGAAACCTTTGCCGACAGATCCTGTAAGCCTCGTTTCACACGGCATAAGGGATAGGTTGGCAAAGGCTTCCACAGCCGACCGATCCATCTCTAGACTACCACGCTGTGCCGGATCAGCTGATTGTCGGCAGAGCACGGCGGCCATGTTTATTTTAATGAAGCGGGGATTATTTAAATCCCTGCTTCTTTGCCTATGCCGGGTAAACTAGTTTACACGGCTTTGTCGACGGAGCCATGTAGTCTAGACATACCCTAAGGCGCTACAGGACCATTGTTATTTTTTAAGATTTTTTTAGTTACAGACTAACACAGCCACCCCCTGTGCAAAAAAATCTTATTAGTGATACGGAACCATTTAAAATTTAAGGTACAAGATATTTCTTTAACCACTGACTATGAAATTCTACTTTTTCAATACCAAATAGTTTTTATTACTCATATCCTACCAAGTTTTTACAACTAAGTAGGTTTTCTTACAGTATTTTTTATATTTTATTGTGATTCTCTCTTAGAGCTCTTCTTTTTACATTGCCCTATATACCTGTGATCCCAGCTAAGAGAAAAATAAAGGGATCTGTAATTTATTCACATCTGCAAGACTGAGTGAACACTGTGATGTACGTGACCTACCCAGGAGCCAGTAATCTGCCGTAGGAGTCTGTCCCACATCGCCCAATTAGTTTTGGAGGGTGCAAACAATTAACAATTAGATTTACACCCTACTGTTCACAGATGTTAACACTGCAAATACAATTCAGTGCAAGAGCAAAGCTACTGAGCAAGAGGTGCAGTTTTATCAACTTGCTCATCTGAATCTCTCTAGGTTTCCTATTGCTGGTTGTTAGTTAATTAGCTAGATCATAGCCTATTTCTAATCAGCCAAATTCTATTCTGGAGTTCGATTGATTCTATGACCCAGAGTACACTGAAACCAACAGAAAAATTAGACAGCATTGAAGTCCACCTACAGTATCTTCCCAGTTTGAAAAACTGGCTGAAGAAAAAGGGTCTCTGAAAGTTCTTTTAAAGAAGTTATTTTAGTTCTGCATATTGATGCTAAAACTCTTTAGGAGAGGAGAAAATGGGGTCAAGTTTTGGGATGCGGACAGCCTTTTCTATTCAAGAGTTTCTAGAAATTAGCAAAGAATAAGCCACATGGAATCTCATCTTAAAAAAACAAATTTCTCAGATTTATTAAAAATAACTATCTGCTAATTAAAATTGCAGTCATCTGAGAACCAAGTCAAGGTTCAAGATAGCCATAGCTTGGGAATTCCAGTTGATGTTGATCTTGAGCCCATGCCACAGAAAACTCCATACCTACTCCTAAAATTGTACATTCTGCTGCAGAGAGGAATGATCAAATCTCTACACACTCAAACAGTAACTGAGAACAATTGAAGCAGTTCTTCTACTTCTCTCTTAAAATTCTAGAAGATTGTTAACTCAGAAGAATAGCCATTTATAAAGTTCAAGGTATTGTTTTTCCTTTACCTTCAAAGAAGCATATCAGAATGAGTTTGCCCCTCTTAAATGGGCATATGCAAACAGCTCTATAGTTCCCTGAAAAATCCTGGGTTATCTACAAATTACAATTCTTAGGGTGTGTCTAGACTACCTAGTTTTGTCGACAAAAGTGGACTTTTGTCGACAAAACAATACCAGCATCTACACTACCGCGGAGTTCTGTCGACATAACGTCGACAGAACTCCGCGGTTTTGTCGACGCTGGTATACCTCATTTTACGAGGCATAACACTTTCTGTCGACAGAACTCTGTCGACAGAAGGTGTTATTGCCTGTAACACTGCATCCAGACTACGGAGTTCTGTCGACAAAGCGGCTTGCTTTGTCGACAGAACTCCATGTGTCTGGATGCAAATTGTCGACGGAAGTTTTGTCGACAGTATCTGTCGATACAACTTCCGTCGACAAAACGCGGTAGTCTAGACGTACCCTTAGATCCAGGTTCTCAGTTGTTGAAAATCATCATATGTCAGTAGAAGACAATGTTGCTTGCTGATCCATACCAGCTAATAATCTGACTCTGTCTTCTGTGATATTACATTGGTAAAGCTTTACTGGAGGAGATCCTGAAAGCTAGCCAATCCTGCTTCGAAATTCTCAGAAGCAGAGGAATATGAATATGTTGATATTTTAATAATTTTTCCAAGTGAGAAAGATGTATGTCCAAATTCCCCTGTTTACCATGTGCCTTATCCCGGCAGAACTTGCTGTCCATCGTTTTCCCTGAAGCGCCTTTGATTTTTAGGGTTACCCTAAAAAAGGGTTTTCCTGGACATATCCTCCTTGTCACTTATTAAATCTCCATCTGGATGGCTTATTTAAATGGCTAAAAATTTCTGGGATTTTGCCCTGCAAAGGAGATTGGGGAGGAGGCAGGGCATGTGGCTGTCACTCAAATTGAACATTCATAGCCACGCACTCGGACGTTAACAGCTGCTCTGTGCACGTGCCCCAGCACCTGGAGAGAAAAGCGCAGGACTGAAATGGTGGCAGCTCCGGTAAGACCCAGGACAGATCTGATGTGTATGTGTGGGGGGGGGGGGGCAGTTGGCTCCTTCCATCGAGTCACCGCATTACCCTCCACCACGCTAGGTTATGTCCCTGGCTTTGCAGGAGGGGAAGAGCATTGGGTAAGAGCATAGAGTTACTATATGTCCATTTTTTCCTGGACATGTCCACCTTTTCACTTATTAAATCTCCAGCTGGCCAGCTTTGTTAAATGGCTATAAATGTCCAGGATTTTGCCCTGTAGAGAGGATTGGGGAGAGGACAGGGCATATGCCTGTCACTCAAATTGAGCATTCAGATCCACATGCCCCAATATTAACAGCTGCTCTGCACACACGCCCCAGCACCTGGAAAGAAAAGCGTGTGCCTGCAGTGGCAGCAGCTCCAGTGAGACACAGGGCAGGTCCAATGTGTGTGTGCAGGGGGGTTGGCTCCTCCCACGGAGTCACTGCATTTCCCTCCACCCCACTAGCTTATGTCCCGGTGCTGCAGGAGGGGAAGGGCAGGGGAGTGGGGTGTCTGGCTCTAGGGGAGGGGTGGGTACATTTGGTTAGAGCAGGAGGGCTGGGGATGGCTGGTTCTGGAGGAGGACAGGGGCACTAGTTTAAAGTAAGGAACTGGGCATTAGAACTTCTGGTTCCTTTCCTGTAGGTGGGCAGTGGGTTTGTTGGTTAGATTTGGGGGTTCCAGTCTCAGCTCTGAGAGGACTGTGGCAGCTGGTGCTTGGTGGGGCAGGCAGGAGAAAGGAAGAGATTCTGGGAAGCAGGATTCCTGGGTTCCTTTTCTAGCCAAGCCACTTCTTCCCTTAGTGCCTTTAACTTCATTCCCCAGGACGAGCCCCAGCCAGCAGCCTCCTTGGCCCCACTCTCTCCTCCTGGCCCCACAGCATCCCAGGCTGCCAGCTAGTTGGCGGCACGCTGGAGCTTGTGTTGCCACGCTTCTTGGGGCAGTGCAACGGGAAAGCAGCAAGGCGGAGGCCAGAGCCCCGAATTTGGCGTGTGTGGGGACAAGTTTGTCAGCTCGCGAGCCTCCTCTGTGAGTGGAGCAGGTAGGGTTGCCAGATGGTTTAACGAAAAATACCAAACACCTCCCCCCATACACACACACACCCAAAAAAACAACATCGGGGAAAAAATTCTGTTGAGGGGGGGAAAAAGAGGGAAGACCAAAGTTGTTGAGCAAAAAAAAATAAAACAACATTAAAACAGCTTTAAGTGCATGCAGAGTCAGAATAGGGATAGCAAGAGTGGAGTGGTTGAGCCCTTGCTTCCCCTTGCTTCAGTTCTTTAGGCTTTTTGCCAGCAGCCATTTTGTTTTCTTGATGGAGCCAGAACGCAGCTTCCCTGCGGAATCAGGTAAGCAGGGGGTCCTGGGATGGGGGGCCGGGTGCTGGGTCCAATTGCCAAATGTGTTGTAGGGTTGCCAGGTGTCCAGTATTTTCGCCTCCTGGCTAGGAAAAAAAATCAGAAATATCAGACATTTCAGGTGTCCAGTATTTTCTGAATTTTTTAACCAGACAGGAGGCGAAAATACCGGACTGTCCAGGTCAATACCAGACATCTGGCAACCCTAGGAACAGCCGTCACTGCAGTGGCACCGTCAAGTACTTTTTCACATATAAATTATCAAACACTATTTAAGAAAATAAGGATGCCTCCCCCCCATTAAAAATACCTTCCTAAATGATTTTGCATTTGGAGTGTGACAGTGCAAGTTTAAATGATCGAATCATACAATGGTAAATATTTCTAGAGGCTTCTGACTACAAATCTGTATATAATGGCATATTATGTATGAGCATTTAATTTAATAAACTGGGTCATACTTCAGTATATTAATTTAAGGATACTGTTGAATTCCTTGTACATTTAAGCATAACAGGATAATAATGAGCAACCATTTATTCATTGTTTTTTAAGTTTTAACATACAATTTCAACCAACATTATACCCAGTTTGCACCAGCACTACAACTTTTAAAAAAATGAGGTGTGTGCGCTGTGCTATTTCAGTGTAAAGTAGGATAGAAAAGAGAATTAGGAAGGAGGGCACAATACTATATACTGTACAGCATAGCAAATTATTCTGAAGAGAGAAAACTGTTGCAATCCTAAAATCTTACTCATATTGAAAACATTATGTTTTTTTAAACTAATAGGCAACCCACAGATTAGTCAACGAGGAAGTATTTACTATTTATAATATCATCAATATTGACTATTCTAGAAAATTGGGAAGTTATCTAGTTTGAATAGCAAATAACTGTATAGTACTTGTAAATATTTAAATACTAATGGAAAAGATTGATATTTAAGGTCCAGTCATACCATTTAATGGAAAAGTCCAGAGGAGATGAAAAATCTCACTGCAGGTTAAACCTTTCTTCCTTTCAGGTCTTACACCCTCAGGACCTGATCAGTGCTGAATCAGACAATTTTCTGGACCATGGAAGGTCAATATTGTCTAGAAGCATTACCCCCACTTCCACTGTTTACTGGGCTCTTAGAAGACATCTAGAGGTAAATTAAAGCTAAATAACTACACAGAACACTGTAGAGCTAGGATTGGTAGCTATACAAAAAAACTTTGAGACCGTGGGAAGCTTGGACACGCCCATGATAAGTGGACATCAGGCTAACTAAAATCATGCCAGACAATGGATGTTTCCAGAGAGTGCCAGACTAGAGAGGTTCACGCCGTAGTAGTTGTATGTAATAAACTTGCAAGATATTCAGTATAGTACAATATTTGAAATTTATATGCAGAAAGGTAAGCCTTTTCATTTTAAGGTTGAAGCTCTCTAATCCAGAACTCTGTCATCCAGAAACATTCCTCATCCAGAAAGATCTTAGTTAACTGGATGTCTACTTTTCATAAGCATGGCCAAGTTTCCTGTAGTTCCATAAAGTTTGGTTATAGCCACCAGTCCTGGCTTTCAGTGTTCAATGCTGTTATTTAGCTCTAATTTACCCCTAAATGTCCTCTAAACAGCTCAGTAAGCAGTGGAAGTGTCAGTAATGCAGAAAATTCTCTCATTTAAAACTGATCACATCCCAAGGGTTCCGGAGTAGAGGGGTTCAAATTGTATTAGTGTATTTCCATGTCACGTACTAGAATTGCTTGTCTAATTTCTGGAAAGCTACACTATTTTAAGATTATTCTTATAAGTATTTGATCAATATTCTTAATGGTGTTACTACAATCTAGGATTTAAAAAAATACCCATTTCTTATCAATGAAGATGAAATAAAATAGTGATACAGAATCCAGTACAGTATTTGAAACTGGGATTAGCAATATTAGTAATTTCTCAGAAATTAATAAGTAATCTTATCTTTCCAAGAACCCCCAGGGACTTGATCAATGCATGCATATGAGACATTTGCATTTCCCTTTCCTCTAAACTGTTAACATTTCCACCAGATTAGAAAATCTGAGCGGGAATTGAAAGATATAAACACTC
This sequence comes from Pelodiscus sinensis, assembly GCF_052426305.1. NCBI lineage: Eukaryota > Metazoa > Chordata > Testudines > Trionychidae > Pelodiscus > Pelodiscus sinensis. The sequence goes on from NC_143053.1 coordinate 204,954,838, forward strand.
AATTCCTATGAAGCTATTTCCAACAAAATCATTTTAATTTATTCAGGATAGAAATGCAAATAAATCTTTTCAACACATACTGAGCACAGAAGATTGCCCTGAGACTTAAATATAATTATTCTGACATTAGAGTAGAAAATTGAGAAAAGTATTAGCATGGCAGCTTAGAAAAGAAACATTCAAAGCATGAGTTCATCAGATAAGCCCTGACATAGGTCACATTGTCACTAAATCAGCAGTAGTTTTCAAACTACTACCAGAAATCCTAGGGAAACAATAGAACCCTTTAGCACAGAAGCTTGACAGGCAAAAATGTAGGAGAGTAAAAAAAACAATGTCATAATATTTTTAATGGAGTCAAGGTGACGGTAGGCAGTATGTCTTATTGTTACTTGATGCTGAGCAGCTTTGGGGATGGATTGGACAAGCTTATCTTCTCTCTTTTTTTTCAATGCACTTTTCTCATGTAAATTCAGGGCACAGTTTTATCAGATGAATTAGACCATGTTACTTATGCCTGAAAGGAACTGTGATAATCTTAGAGTCATAGAAGATTAGAGATGAAAGAAAACTCAGGAGGTCATCTAGTCCAACTTCACCCCCTCCTCCCGCAAAGCAGGACCAACCCCAACTAAATCATTCCAGCCAGGGCTTTGTGAAGCCTGATCTGAAAAGCCTTAAAGGATGAAGATTCTACCATCTCCCTAGGTAACCCATTCCAGTGCTTCACCACCCTCCTAGTGAAATAGTTTTTCCTAATAGACAATCTAGACCTCCCCCACTGCAACTTGAGTCCATTGCTCCTCATTCTGCCATCCGTCACTACTGAGAACAGCCTCTTCCATACTCTTTGAAACCTCCCTTTAGGTAGTTAAAGGCTGCTATCAAATCTCCCTTCACGCCTCACTCTTCTCTTCTGCAGACTAAACAAGCCCAAATCCCTGAGGCTCTCCTCATAAGTCATGTGCTCCAGCCCCCTAATCATTTTCATTGCCCTCTGCTGGACTGTCTCCAATGCGTCCACATCCTTTCTGTAATGGGTGGGAGGGTGCAGAATTGGACACAAAACTCCAGATGTGGCCTCACCAGTGTGAATAAAGGGGAATAATCACTTATCTAGATCTGCTGGCAATGCTCTTCCTAATGTAGCCCAATATACCATTAGCCTTTTTGACAATATGGGCACACTGTAGACTCCCATCCAGCTTCTTGTTTATTGTAATCTCTAGGCAGGGAGCCAACAGCTTCCAGGGGGCCCCCAAGCAAGGTTTGGGGGAGCCTGTCTGTGTGTCCCCAGAAAGGCAGAGCCTCAAGTGGAAGGAGTGAGGTCAGGGAAGAAGTTGAACAGGACCAACCCCTGGGGCACTCTGCTTGATACCAGATACCAGCTAGAAATCAAGCCATTGATCACTACCCATTTAGTAGTGGTGATCTAAAACAGCTTATAGTCCATAGCTCTTTAACTTGCTGCCAAGCATACTGAAGGAAACCATATTAAAAGCTTAGCTAAAATCAAGGTATCATCACATCCACCGCTTTCACCATATCTACAGGGCCAGTTACTTTATCATAGAAGGCAATCAGATTCGTCAGGTGAATCCATGTTGACTGTCCCTGGTCACCTTCTTCTCCTCCAAGTGCTTCCAAATGGATTTATTAGGTCCAGCTCCATGATTTTTCTGGGGATTCAGGCAAGGTTGACCCATCTGCAGTTCCCTGGATATGCCTTCTTCCCTTTTTTTAAAAAAGATGGGCACTGCATTTGCCTTTTTCCAGTCGTACAGAACCACTCCCATTTTCTAAAATAATGGCCAATGTGGCTCTGCAATCACATCAACCAACTCCCTCAGCAGCCTTGGATGCCTTAGATCAGGCCCCACAGACATGTAAATGTCCAGCTTTTCTAAACAGACGTTAACCTGTTCTTTCACAACTAAGGGCTTCTCACCTCCCTTCCATACTGTGCTGCCCAATGCAGCAGTCTGAGAACTGACCTTGTCTGTAAAGATCAAGACCAAAAAAAGCCATTGAGCACTTTTCCATATCATCTGTCATTGACGTGCCTCCCCCATTCACAAAAGGTTCTATACTTTCTCTGACCACCTTCTTTTTGCTATCATGCCTGTAGAAACCTTTCACATTCCTTTCTAGCTACAACTCCAATTGTGCTTTGGCCTTCCTGATTACACCCCTTCAGACGCAAGCACAATTTTTATACTCCTCCCTAGTCATCATTCCACATTCCTACTTCCTATAATCTTCCTTCTTATGTTGAAGCTCACTGAAGATTTCTCTGGGCATGTCTTCACTATGGGCTCGATTGACAGGCAGAGATCAATATATTGTGTCTATTAGGGTATGTCTACACTTGCACCCTAGTTTGAATTAGGGATGAAAATGTAGGCATTCGAATTAGTCAATATCCTGTGCTTCATTAGCATGATTTCGCCGGCGCATTACTCCAATCAACAGCTTTTGAAAGTGAAAGTGTGCACCAGGACGCATTAGTTCAAACCAACGTTACTCCTCAAAAAATGAGGAGTAATGTTAGTTTGAACCAAGCAGTTTGGTTTGAACTAACGCGTCCCAGCGTGCACTTTCACTTTTGAAAGCTGTTGATCGGAGTAATGCGCTGGCGAGATCATACTAATGAAGCACGGGATATTTAAATTCCCGCTTCATTGACTATTTCGAATGCCTACATTTGCATCCCTAATTCAAACTAGGGTGCAAGTGTAGACATACCCTTATAGACATGGTAAACTGACCTCTAAACATTCTCCCATCGACTTAGTCTTCTCGTTTTGGTGGAGTACCAAAGGGGAGTCGATGGAAGAGCATCTACTGTTGACTTACCACGGTAAAGATAACACAATAAGCAGACCTAAGTACGTCAATTTCAAATGTGTCACATCGTTGAAGTTCTATAACTTAGGTTGATGACCCACGGTAGTATACACAAGATCTCTGTTAAGCCAAGCTAGTCACTTACCATATTTGCTAATCTTTCTGCGCATCAGGATGTTATGTTCCTGTACCCTCAATAAGGCTTCTTTAAAATTTAGTCAGCTCTTTGGACTCCTTTCCCGGTCATATTAGCCTCCCAGGGGATCCTGCCTATCAGTTCCCTAAGGGAGTCAAAGTCTGTTTTTCTGACAGCAACTAAAAAATGCCTACAAGAGATTTAAACACATCATATGTCAAGGAAGAGGCAGAAAAAGGTGACCCTTTCCTCTTCTACATCTACCAGAACAATAATCTTCGTCATTATAAAAAATAGATCCAGAAATAACAACGATTATTTCCCATCAAGATGACATTTTGTTATTTATTAAAACATAACCATAACTCTGTCATAGGAATTCCACACCTTACTATTAACTCAGACTTTGACTCAAATTACTCAGATAGAAATTTGCCCACATAATTCAATATTAGGTATTCAGGATACTTATTACTATCAATTTGCTGATTTAATTTATACAAAAACAGCTTTGTTTATTAAACTTTAATATGAGCTTCTGCCTAATTCCATATGCCAAATTCAATGGAGCAGGGAAACTGTAGTCTCAACTTTGCCATAAGATCAACATCACTTTTAACATCAAGAGTTAAAAACAAAAATTATGAAAAGTCACATTATAATACTAGCAGTCACTTTATTAAAGGCCTCACAAAGGCCCAGGAAAAAAAATCCTACTAGACATGTTAAATACAAGGTAACTCTATGTATATCTCATTATAAATGACCTAACATGTCAACTGTTCACTAGAAAAGTGACTGAGACCATCATTTTATTTCATATAGCCCACCAAAAGGCAGCAGATGACAATGACACAGTACCTCTACCAACAATGGCCCAGTTCAAAGCAGAAAACTAGAAGCCAAAATACCCCCCACATTCCAGCGTTATGAATCTCCTAAATCTGAAAGGGTCTTTAATGCCTAGTGTTGTTTAATAAGAAATACAATATTGAGTTTTACATGAAAATGGACCATTGAAAGCCATAAACGTGCCAGATTACAGTGAAAATATAGAAGGTTATAAATGTATATCACACTATTCCATTTGCTCAGTCACTATCCTTATCTAAATTTAAGGGCTGAAAGCAAACCTTTGTGAAAAATATTGCTAATGACACCTAGTAAATCTGCAAGAAGAGGTATCTAAATAACTGTGAAATGTGTGAGTGCAGTTGATGTTTAGGAGGAGCCAAGTGCGGAAAAAAGAGAGTGCAGCAGTTTTCAGACTTGGAACTACCACTCTAAGATATGTTATGAAACTGTTTTCTGGGTGTTTTCTGACATGACACAATTTGTAATAGGGTAAGTTCCTATCTTACCCCTCCTGGTTTGAAAGATAAAACAAATTGAGATCATTGGCTGTACCAAATTAGGAAACGTGCAAAACCTTTTCAACAAAAATTCATAAGACGAGACTGGGCCATTTGGACAAAGCCTTCTTTGTGGCTTGTGGCAAGTAGGTGCACCACAGTTCAGTGAGCATGAACAGGGACTGTGCCACAGGCGCAGTCACTCCCAAGGCTGCTCCTCCTGGCATGCTTACCTTACTCTGTAGGCCAACGTGGAGAGAACATGGGACCACGATCTCACTTCCTCTCTGCCTCCTATTGAGTTAAATCTGGGGCAAGAGAAGGAATAGTAAAGATTCAGGAGTCCCTTTCTGTGTGTTCATAATCTGATCCCATAATTCATACTCTTTCCCCGTGTATGTTTTAAATAAGATAGCAACATTAAACGCAGGCAGCCAGTTCTGCACACAGTTACAGTGTTGCAAATTCAGACTAACCCCAGATAGGTTGCAATGGGGTTTCTCTGGATTTCAAGATCTGTAGATAAATACTGAATTTGGTTCTCAGCATGCCTATATTTACTCAAGCCCTAAAAGGATCAATGATCTTAAAATATCTGGGATATTATGTATTATAGTATTTTTAGTAATTTTGACTGATACATGACACATGATTCTGAGAAATGTGATAAGAGAAAATCCTGGGTGGTTTTAGGAGCATAAATATTTAGTATCTCTGCTGTCATGTTTAGAGTCTTCAGAATTTCTCCCAAATTACTGCAAAACTTGATATCTTTAGAAGTGGGACATAATCTGAAAATATGAGTTTTAATTAAAGAGAGCAGAGTCTGTACTAAAAGGGAGACAAAGGTACACTTCTGGTATAATAAAAGTAATTTCATGCTACAAGTTTCATATTTTTTTCCCTCACCAGAAGGAGGATTTCCTGCTCAGTCTAAAATCAGATAAAATATGCAATATGCAGATGTGCCTGGACACTTATTTTTATGTGGGAAATAGAGGAATCTGTGTTTCTGTTGAAAACTCTAAATTTAGCTATAGAAAAAAGAGGTAGTGCAAGTGAGAAATCTGTGGTCATCTTGGAACTTCCACAGCGTTTAACTTCTTTCCTTATCCAGATAAGGAAACTAGCTTTAGACATGTACAACACAGAAACTTGGGCAAGCTGTAAAATACTCTAAGTTGATCTACTAGCTGTAGGAACCTCCAGAAGGTATTGTCCATATAGTTCCTAAGACTCTGCATAGCAAAGAAACTGTCATTGATAAGTCAGACATGCCCTGGGGACTGAGAGGGAGTCTGAGTTGAGGAGTAGTGCTCAATTCCAAGCATGCCTGCAAGGTGCTGGATGCCCTCAATTCCAGTGCCATCAAGCCCATGTGTCTTAAAGCTTGATTTTACACTGATTTAGTTAAACAGATGCAACTTTGTGTGTGAAGAAACGTCATTTCTTCCCAGGTAGAGTCCCCCACTCTCTAAGTATGGCTACATTTGTGTGTGGACGCTCTTACATCAGAGTAAACCTGACTTACTGTGACTTGGCATGCTGCTGTTTAATAAGGAGGTCAGATTCAAGGGCAGAAGGGACCATTGTGATCATCTGGTCTAACAACCCGTATAACCCAGGCTACAGGACTTCACCACAATAATTCCCACAGCACCTTAAAAAAAAGCCAGTTATGGAAACTCCATCATAACTTTTGGTATATTGTTGCATCAATTAATTGCTGTCACTCTTAAAAATTGATATCTTATTTCCAGTCAAAAGTTGTCTAGCTGCAACTTCAAGCCACTGGGTGCTGTTATATCTATCCTATTATCAATTATTTGTCTCATATATAGGTACTTATAGTACTTATAGTCTGTAATCAAGTCACCCCTTAACCTTCTTTCTGTTAAGCTAAATAGACACGCAGAGAGCTGAATCGCAATACACCATGCTTTCCAGTCTTTCAATCATTCTCATGGCTTCTCTGAACTTTCTCTTAATTTATCAACATCCTCCCAAATTGTGGACACCAGTAGTCCAGCAGCAGTCACATCAGTGCCAAATACAAAAGGTAGAATAGCCTCTACTCCAACTTGAAATTCCCCTGCTTGTGTATCCAAGGATTAGCCCTTTTATTGACAACGTCACATCGGAGCTCCTGTACTGCTGATTATCCACCACAACTGCCAATTTTTTTAACGTCATTTCTTCCCAGGTAGAGTCCCCCACTCTCTAAGCATGGGCAACATTTTTTATTCCTATCTGTATAGATTTACATTTAGCCATATTAAAACACATAGTGTAGGTGGACCCCAACTTGCAACGCTATTGGCTCCTGGGGAAGCGTCACAAGTCAGGGTCATTGTAACTCGAACCCTCATTTACAATAGGCACCGTCATAAATGCAGGCCAAGGACGTAAGTCGGAGGTTTTCTGCCCCTCCTGCACTTTCAAAAATGGTTGTAAGTGGCGGGGGGCTGTTGGAATACGGTCGGTCACATGTTGGGGGTTTCCTGTATTTGCTTGTGCCAAGTTTCCAAGCAATTCAGATTGCTCTGTACTTTGTCACCTGTATTCTTCATTACTTATTTCCCACACCCCACATTGTATCATTTACAAACTTTATCAGAGATTGTTTTATGTTTACTTCCAGGTCACTGATAAACAATGTTTAATAGTACAGGGGCAAGAACCAATTCCAGCCAGACCTCACCATAAAGAGATATACAATGATGATTCCTCAAAGACAAAGACAATTACATTTTAGTTCATGATTAATAAGAGGCATATTCATTTTACATCTTGGTAATGTTGTATATTACCAAGTCAAATGCCTTACAGAAGTTTAATTGCATTCTATTAATACTTAACAAGTTTGGTTGATCAAGGTATCTCATTAAAAAAAAAAGATATCAAGTTAGTTTGGCAGGCTTAATTTTCCATAAGCCTGTGCTGATTTGCATATTAGCCTCCTTTAATAATTTATTAATTGAGACCCATATAAGCGTCTACATTATCTTGTCCATCATCAACATCAGAATGACGGGCATATAAATTAGCCAAGTCATCACATTTATTTTTTTTAAATACAAGTTGAACCTCTATAGTCCTGCATCCTGGTGACCTGACCACTGCTGAACCAAAGAATTTGCCGAACCATGGGAGTTTAATATTGTCTAGCAGCATTACCAACACTTCCACTGCTAACTAGGCTATTAGAAGACATTTTGGGAGTAAATTAGAGCTAAATAACAGCACAGAACCCTAAGAGCTAGGACTGGTGACTGTAAACAAACTATGGGGCCATGGGAAACTTGACAACACCCATGAAAAGTGGATATCCAGCTAACTAGCATCATGCTGAACCACAGATGTTGCTGGACCAGAGAGATTCAACCTGTACTGGCAGATCATTAGTTTTCTTCCTGTTTTCTGCAACTTCCTGATGTTCCAAAACTTATTAAGAATCAATGTTAATGATATAGCAACCTCCTTAGCCATCTTTTTTTAAAACTTTCATGTATGTTTTTCAAACTTGCTGATTCAAATATGTCTAATCTAAGTAGCTACTCTTTCACAGCCTTCTGAGATGCTAGTGAAACAGAAAGACTTATCACAAAATATGATTATCATCTTTTCCCCAAATATAGAACAGAAATGTTTATCTGTCTTTTCTGCATTATTATTGAGAATTCTACCATTTCTATTTTTAGGATTTTTTTCTTAATATCTTTGATAATTTACTGCCCTTAACGCTAAACCTGTCAGTTCTTACTCAATTATGGAATTGTGGTTTTTGGAGCATTTAATAAATTGTTCTTCTATAATTCCCATTCATCATTCACATTTTTCTGATTAAATTCTTCCTCCAAGCAGATTCATCTCATAAGTGTTTTGTGAAAGTGGCCCTTTTAAACCACCAAATATATATATATATATATATATATATATAAAAATAACTTTGTACTTTATGATATTTGCATGTTACAGATGTAATCCAATCATGATCACTTGTACCTAAGCTATCATTATTTTTTTGTTCTGTGCATGGCTCCTTTTTATCTGCCAAGATGAGGTCTAACATTGAATTCCCCTATTCAATGGACAGGGTAGGCCCACTGCTTAGTGAGGAGGGAGAAGCAGTAACAGGGAACTTGGAAATGGCAGAGATGCTCAATGACTTCTTTGTTTCGGTCTTCACCGAGAAGTCTGGAGGTGTGCCTAACGTAGTGAATACAAGCAGAGAGAGGGTAAGTTTAGAAGATAGGATACACAAAGAACAAGTTAAAAATCACGTAGGAAAGTTAGATGTCAGCAAGTCACCAGGTCCTGATGAAATGCATCCCAGGATACTCAAGGAGCTGATAGAGGAGGTATCTGAGCCTTTAGCTATGATCTTTGAAAAATCATGGCAGACAGGGGAAATTCCAGAAGACTGGAAAAGGGCAAATATTGTGCCCATCTATAAAAAGGGGAATAAGAACAACCCAGGAAACTACAGACCGGTCAGTTTAACGTCTGTCCCAGGGAAGATAATGGAGCAGGTAATTAAGGAAATCATATGCAAACACTTGGAAGGTAATAAAGTGATAGGGAATAGCCAGCATGGGTTTGTGAAGAACAAGTCATGCCAAACTAATTTGATAGCTTTCTTTGATAAGATAACAAGCCTTGTGGATAAGGGAGAAGCGGTGGATGTCATATACCTAGACTTTAGTAAGGCATTTGATACGGTCTCGCATGATATTCTTATTGATAAACTAGGCAAATATAACTTAGATAGGGCCACGATAAGGTGGGTGCATAATTGGCTGGATAACCGTAGTCAGAGAGTTGTTGTTAACGGTTCTAAATCCTGCTGGAAAGGGATAACAAGTGGAGTTCCTCAAGGGTCTGTTTTGGGACCCGTACTGTTCAATATCTTCATCAATGATGTAGATATTGGGATAGAGAGTACGCTTATTAAGTTTGCAGATGATACCAAACTGGGTGGGGTTGCAACTTCTTTGGAGGATAGGGACATAATTCAAAATGACCTTAGCAAGTTAGAGAAATGGTCAGAGGTAAACAGGATGAGGTTTAATAAGGAGAAATGCAAAGTGCTCCACTTAGGAAGGAACAATCAGTTCCATACATACAAGATGGGAAGCGACTGTCTAGGAAGGAGCATGGCGGAAAGAGATCTAGGGGTCATAGTGGACCACAAGTTGAATATGAGCCAACAGTGTGATGCTGTTGCAAAAAAAGCAAATATGATTCTAGGTTGTATCAACAGGTGTGTTGTAAGCAAAACTCGTGAAGTCATTCTGCCGCTCTACTCTGCACTAGTTAGGCCTCAGCTGGAGTACTGTGTCCAGTTCTGGGCGCCACATTTCAAGAAAGATGTGGAGAAATTGGAAAGGGTACAGAGAAGAGCGACAAGAATGATTAAAGGTCTAGAGAACATGACCTATGAAGCCAGGCTTCATGAACTGGGCTTGTTTAGTTTGGAAAAAAGAAGATTAAGGGGGGACATGATAGCGGTTTTCAAATATCTAAAAGGGTGTCACAAGGAGGAAGGAGAAAATTTGTTCCTCTTGGTTTCTGAGGACAGGACAAGGAGTAATGGGCTTAAAGTGCAGCAGGGGAGGTTTAGATTGGACATTAGGAAAAAATTCCTAACTGTCAGGGTGGTCAAATATTGGAATAAATTGCCAAGGGAGGTGGTGGAATCTCCTTCTCTGGAGATATTTAAGAACAGGTTAGATAGACATCTGTCAGGGATGGTGTAGACGGAGCTTGATCCTGCCTTGAGGGCGGGGGGCTGGACTCGATGACCTCTCGAGGTCCCTTCCAGTCCTATTATTCTATGATTCTATGATTCTATGTTGCATATACCACTGAGCAGGAAATTATAATCTACAACATTCTGTATTAATGCCTCTTCTCCTGGGTGGAGGGGGTGTAAAGTAGGCTGCAATTACTGAATATAGCCTACTCCAACCCCAGAATAAAGCAAATGCTCTGTCATTCAAGTATAAGCAGGGGCCATGATTCTAAACTTGTATGTCTGTTTAGAGCAGGGGCAGGGAACCTTTTCTGAGTCCGAGGCCGCTGAACCACAGAAAAGTCAGACAGAGGCCTCCCCATATTCCTCTTGCACACCAGAGCCTAGGGGAACGCGGAATAGTAGATTTTGTGGGGCCCCCCAAGCTCTGGGGTGGGGTTCTGAGCCTTGTGGGCTAGATCAGGGTAGCCAGGGGCTGGATCTGGCCCCCTGTCTGTAGTTCCCCACCCCTGGTTTAGAGATGTGACCACAATCATCCTTAGTAAAGGAACTGGAAACCATTTATATATGGCTGGCTAAGTATTTAACTAAAAAAATTGGAGCAATCAAACTAATCACAGAACTGCTCTTACAGCTGGGGTGATCTAAATCCGGAAACTCATCTGTTTTAAGACCCGATGTCATGCAGTTATGTATACATCTACTTTAAAAATTCCATCTGCGTAGCTTTATCGTTGCTCCTGTCAAAAACTAATAAATACTCAGAGTTTGATTTTCCCCTCAGACATCTTAGAACCTGACTACAAGTGGTACTATTTTAAGATTCACTTGTAAATGGTACATGTAATCATATGCAGGAGAAGTCAGATTTGTAAGTTCTTAAATCACTTGTTTCAACCACTTGATTAAAAAAAACCCCCAAAAACTAATATAATTCTTAAAAAAAACACACATACACTCACAGACAAAGTCATTCACTTCCAAGTCACTTTCAAAAGTTGTTTTCATGCATTCATACTGAAATGCTTCCAAAAACTTCTTATCAGTTAGCACAAAAAAGCTCATCATTCTTGATGGGTGCAAAACAATTACTCGTCAAGGAGATCATGCCAGGGGTTTTACCATAAAGAGTGATAGTATCGTAGTGTGACTATATCTGAACACAAGTCTTTTGAAAAGGTTAATGAATTAAACTATGGTGTCACTTTTTATCCTAGTGCAATTTTTCTGAGCCTCTGAAGCTGCCATTGGAGACAGGTTGGTAGTAATGTGTGCTTACCTACGCTTACAAATACAAGTATGTGCATCACAGATTACTTATAATTGCTAATAGTGGGAGGTGGGGGGAGGATGGGGAGAATGAGTGAAGACAGCAGCTTCAGCAGATATTACTGAGCATGCTCAGTCCACATGAGCATGCTTAGTATAAGCCACAGCAATGTGACCCCACATGCCTTTCACCCCTGCCCCTCCAATATCGCCTCTGGTTTCCATTCAGTTGTCTGGTAGAGTGGGAGGAAGGAGTGAAGATGCTGGTGGCTGAACAATTTTGAAGGAAAAAAAAGGTGTATATAAGTTTTCTTCTTGAAATAAAAGGCAACAGCTAAAATTAATTAAAGCAAATAGCAAAAGTTCTTTAGTATAACAACAAAACAAACTTTAACAGAAAATGAAAAAAGTGATGGGACAACGGTAGGGAAAACATTTAATATCAGTAACCATTGTTTTCATACACATGAAAATATGACAGTATGCCTCCTCTGCATAATTTACCTCAGCTGTCAATAAAATAGCAGAAGGGCTAGTCAGTATTGCTAATCAAAGCCTGTAATACTTCATTTGACTTAAGTTCCCTCTCTTTGAACCTTGGCCATAAAGAGGATCTGTTCAAACATTATCAATGTTTACCACCATGTTTCAAGAACAGGCACAGTTTGGATGTTGCCACAATGGCACCTACAATAAGCCACTTGCTTCTCCCCGGAGTTTTTCTTATTTGGTTTCTCTTGCTTTAGAAAAAAAACATTAAAACCTATTTATTATAGATACTGTTTTTATTTTGACTATTCTTGGCTCTATAGTATTTCACTTTTTCTTTTCCCATACCAAGGCCTATGTGATTTCATTATTCTTATTAGAGTTTGATTTGGCTTTTATTTTAATGTACTTTACATAATTCTTATGATGTATATTACACAGAGTTCTTTTGGTACTTAGTTCTAAGTGTTCTAAAGCTAAAGAATATTCAAATCTGTACATGCAAGTACAATTACAATGAGATACTCAGATTCTACACAGAGAAACATTTGAAAAAATAAAGAATAAAGATTAGTCACCGAGAAATATTGTAACATTTTAAAGTCCTTTGGGACAGAGGACTTGCAAGTGCATGGCACCTATTATTTGAGTTCATCACCAGATGACAATTCTATTTCACAGCAACTTTTGTAATCTGCTTTTATTCCACATCTGTGAAACTGTAAATATGAGACAAAAGGAGAGAGGAAGGGAGGGAGGGAAAATGATGCTATAGCTGGGTGGTTTTCAAGTGTTGGGCTGGGCTTTCCACAATATTTTTACTGGGAAAGTGTTTGGGTATGGGTATAGAATGGAAGACAGTGACTACAGGTGGTTGGTTTGGATACCAACCAGCGAGGTGGAAGACCCAGGTTGAAGTCCATGCTTTGCCAGATTCATGAGAGTACTTCCCCAGGCCACTCCAAATCAATGACTGCAACCTTAATATCACACATCGTAGACCAGTACCTACCAACCCAACTAGAGAGTATCTCACACGTTCTCCTTCTGGGGACCTGGACCCAGAAACCTTTCCAATAAAAGTTGTGTGGAAATTGCTAAGTCTTTTATTTTAGCAAAAATGTGTCAACTATATCTATTACAATGAAGGCCTTATTTTGCTAAGGGTTTTTGGATATGTTGAAAACATTAATATAAATATTAGTACAGGTTGGACCTCCCTGTTTGGCACCCTGACCAGTCCGGATGTGGGATTTTGCCAGACCAGTGGAGGTCATTTCTAGATCTCTGCCACTGGCCCAGCCCGCCGGCCTCTCAGCCAGCTCCCACCTCCTGTTGTCCACACTGCCCTGCCAGCCCCACTGGGCAGCCATCACTGCCGTGGCTCCCGGCCCTACTGGGAAGCCGCGCACCATGGCTCTTGTACCTGCCAGGTAGCTGCGTACTGTGGCTCCAAGCCCTGCCAAGCCACAGCTACCATGGCTCCCAGACCCAACAGGCTGCCAGGTCTTCCAACGCTGCTGAACAGCCCCACCATCAGCTCATTCTGGGCAGCCCACTGCCCTGACGGCCCCCCAGGGGTCCTTGCTTCTGGCCTTCCATCAGGACTCTCTGGTCCTGCAACATCTGTGCTGGACCATGGATGTTGCCGGATGAGAGAATCCCAGTTAAGAGAGTTTCAACCTGTAACTATCTTAGGCGAGATCCTGATACCCCTATTCATGCTGATAGTATTACTTTAAGTGTGTCAAATTTTGGCCCATTGCAAATAGGGCTTTTCTTGTGACCATAGGGGCTGTGTCTACACTGGGCCACTTATTCCGGAAAATCAGCTGCTTTTCTGGAATAAGCTGCGAGCTGTCTACACTGGCCCTTGAATTTCTGGAAAAGTAACGATGCTCTACTGTACAAAATCAGCCGCTATTCCAGAAAAAATATTCTGCTCCCACTCGGGCATAAGTCCTTATTCCGGAACATTGTTCCACAGAAGAGCCAGTGTAGACAGCCCAGTAGTCTTTTCCGGAAAAGCGCGTCTACATTGGCCACAGACCCTTTTCCGGAAAAAGGGCTTTTCCGGAAAAGCAGCCTGCCAATGTAGACGCTCCTTTTCCGGAAAAACTGAAAACGGAATAGTATTCCGTTTTAAGCATTTCCGGAAATTCATGCCAGTGTAGCAGCCATATAGTATGTTTCTATGAATTTATAATTATGAAGCTATCTTTCGACTTATCCATGTGTTGAAATACTAAAATAAATTAACATTTTTACTCTCTCTCTCTAATTGGTAGTGGCTGTTCCAAACAAATGTGTTTATCAAACAGTTTGATGGGCAAAATATATTACTGTAGCTGCAGTTACCCAAATTACATGCTGTCTAAAGCAAAAAGGGCAAAAGCCATCTGGCTCATATAACTTACATTTTCTAGACAGCTTGCAGCTGGTTCTGATTAAGCAGCATCTCAAAACTCCCAGAGATCTATTTTTATCTCTGTAAGTTTATTTTTAGGGCTCACACATCCAAGGCACATGGTGTTTACATTAATAAATGAACAACCGCCTACAGTTAAGAAAAGGTTTGTGCAATTCTTGTGGCGCAGTCACTGTTCAAGATGGATAGAAGGATGAATAAAATAGCTTGTGTCCCTATTAAAAGACCTATCTGTTTCCTGGCTCTTTACAGAATTGCAAGGGTTGTTTGGAAATTTGGACACTGATGGAAGAAAAACATCCGGGATAAAAACTGAGTTAGATAACATTGTATTAAACGCTTTTCCCTCTGCATGAAAATCTTCATTCATATGGTTTACCTAGGTAGTGAACATGGGTTTAGTTGGTATTCATGTTTCTTTAGGACATTAGTACCAAACAGAAAACTAATATACAGTTCAGAATGATTGGCAGTCCCTGTTCAAGACAAACCCCAAGAGAGTTATGAGAAAAGACTGAGGAGTATTAGAAGGCAAATATAAAGGGACCTGTTAAATATTAGATTTTCCAGTACTGTCAGACCTTAATTTTCATGCATACCAAATGCATGCAGAAGACTAACATTCAAGCCAGGATGTTGAATTTTGTATTTATTACTGATAATACATCATTATATATTCAAACAACAAATGAGATGCACAGCTATAATGAAATCAAAGGCAGCTAGAACTAAAGTAAGTTAGCAATTCTGCACATGCAATATTTGTTTCCTTAAGAGCAGACTTATTCAAAGAAAGAAATTGGTCTGAGGCACTAGCATATACAGTGCATGATGGAAGAGTAAACAAAACAAACAGAAATAAGTAATCATGATGAAGACCATACCTGAATCATCATATAATCTTCAAATAATTGTGGCTAATTTACAGAAAAGACATGGAAAATTGTAGAACACTAATAATAGACTTTTATTAATAGCAGGCCCAATGATGGGGAAAGTGAGGGAGAGGAGAGGAAAGGGGACAACTGTCCTGGGGCTTAGTGATTTAAAAGGGCCCAGGGCTCCTGGCTGCCACTGCTACAGTGGCCATGGCAACTGTTGGTGCTCTGGTCCCTTTACATCACTGCCAGCGCCTCAAGCAGCATTGAATGGCTAGGTGAAGGAGGCTAGCCCCCAGCCCTGCCTCTTCTGCCTCAGGCCCTGCCTCTTCTGGGAGCACACAGCTACCCTCCTCCCCCCGCCTAGTAGCAGTAATTTGGAATGACATACTAGACTTATTTAAGAAAAAATTACTAGAATGATGTAAATACTCAACTACTATGTTACATCTGCAAATTTCCTGATAACTAGAAAATGTGGTGTAACTATTTCAAATTCCTTTTAAAAAAAGTAACAGGTGCACATCCAATGGAAGTGATAAACAGTCCCATACAACAAGAGCTGGAGTGACAAGTCCCTACCACAGCAAACACAAATTCTGAAGTTCAACTTGAGAAAGTGCCTCCAGAAATCCTCAATCTTAATCAGTTTGTTTTAGAAAAAATATTGTTTTAAATCTGCCCCTTTGATGGAGTTTATTGTAGCATTCAAATCAGGAAAAAGTGAAATGTTATGTTCACATTTCTGCTTTTTCACTATGTAACAATCAAATCAAGCAAGTGGTTTATTACTGTAAGATGCACCTCACTTTAACTTTCATGTATTGTCACTCACTCTCCTGGTAAGTGCTTTCCCAAATATATCCCTCCCATCTACTCTATGATCTGCATTATTACAATTTGATTGTATAAATCAATGATGCATCATCCTCCAAAATACACTGTGCTGTATTGATCACCTACTCCACCTCAAAAAAAGATATTGCAGAATTGGAGATGGACAACAATTGATATTGATGACATTAATATCTAAGGGACCTGCAAGCATTTCCCCATAACATCTTTTTTAACATGATAAAGGGGCTGTCCCCCCGCTTACTATGCTCTCCACCCCCCATCTCTCCACCACAGCCAGATGGTGGTCTCTCCTCCTACCCATTCCACAGCAGAAGGGGGCTTCCAGTGGCCAGATGGGGGCTGGACTGCAGGGCCTGCCCCAGGATCAGGGCTGGGGACAGAACGCTGTGCCAGATGAGGGCTGGGCCCCGATTGGGCAGGGTGTCTGGCAAGGGGGTAGGGGACAGGAGCAGGCAGGGAACAGGGTGTCTGGTCAGGGGAGGGGACAGGAGTAGGCTTGTGGTGTGTAAGGTTCTGGGGGTGCAGGGTCTGGGCATGAGAGGCTCGGGGGCACTTACTTTTTTTCATGCTGTGCACCATTCCCAAGCACTGGAGGCTTTCCCTGATGCTCTGATGGGGAAGTCAACTCTAGCCCCACTTCTACTTCCAGGTCTGGGGCTCTGATTCTCCACAACCCAGCAGGGAACCACCACCTTCTTTAGGCAGGCACCTGCCTGGTGCTTCAACCTCATGGCTCCCCCCTTCACAATATTATAGCGCCAGCTTCCCGCAGAGAGAGGGAAAAGGAGAAAGCCCCAAGGCTCCATGCCAGATCTGGCTTGTAGGGAAGCATGCGTGCTGCTGTGGGTAGGAAGCTGGTGCTGTAATCTTGTGGAAGGGAAGAGAGCACAAGGCTGAAGCACCAGACAGGCAGTGGCCCAAGGCACATGGTGGTTACCTGCTGGATCATGAAGCATCAGGGCCCCAGACACAGAAGTAGAAGCAAGGCCAGAGGCAGCCACCACCACCGCTGTCCCCTGGCTCTCCTGCAGGGAAGCCCGGGCTAGCAGAGAGCCCAGAGCACCTCCCAAGGAAGGGCCAGGGGGAACCCTAAGACATTGCTGCTGCTTTTGACTCTGTGAAGGCTGGGGGAGGGGACAGGGTGATGTGATTATGTCACATTGTGCAAAACCCCCCTCTTGCACAAGAGCCGTTCTTCCTGAAAAAATGAGGAAGAATGGCTTTTGCACAAGAGGGGGTTTTTGCGCAAAAAAGAGTGGTCTAAACAGCTGCTTCTAGTGCAAAAGCCTCTTGAGCAAAAGTGGCTGCTAATTAATTATGCAAATGAAGCATGGTGATACTCCATGCTGCGCTTCATTTGCATAAGCTTTTCTGCTGGAAGGCTACAGTGTAGCCATAGCTGTCTCCAGTAAACAAAAGCCCTGTAGTCTTTTATTCATGCACAAGTCTCACTGTGATCCCTGCAGGATGTAACTGAGCAAAAATCCACAGGACTTGCCCACCAGTCTCAGGAGGAAAAGGACTTCTAATGTAGTCCCAGAAGTTAGTGAGCTTGTTGTTTCCTGTAATAGTTAATATTTCTTTTTTGTTTAGCAATGACTGATTCACAGAATACAGAGCCAGCAGGATGAGTAACAGGTCTGTGCACCTACAGAAAATGAAGCATGTCCTTGCCACACCACTTTTCCCAGCATTAGTCATTCATAAATCTTACACTCATGCTTGCAAGTCTAGAGTTATTAAGCTGGCACAATATTAATGAATAACTTTCTCTGTAGCTTTACTTCTGTGAATTTATACTTTCTGCAAAATGAAATTCTACTTCAACTAGTGCCTTTCCACAATAAATTATAACAGTTAAAGTCCCAAGGTCAAGCAATCTGGACAATTGGCCCAGTAAAAAACCCAGTAAAAAAAATTAGTATTAACGGCTAAATAGATGATGGATGTGTATATGATAATTTTCTCATTGATAGCTCCCTACACAACACACAAAATTCCACAAAGGCAAAACACCAAAATGTGGCTTTTGAAAGATATATTAATGCAACGGTCTTACAAGAAGTTGAAATCATTTCCTTAATATGCTTTTCCCATAAAGAACCTTCTCTAACAAATTTAATGCTTCATCATTTATGGCATGAGGTGATTTGAGCAAAGATAAAATCTGTGTCTAAAAATAGTTATGAGTAACAGTTCAGAGGTAGCATGCTTAAAATTAATTATAAGCCAGCATTCTAGTCACATTTTAGAGCTATAGAATCATCGTATCATAGGACTGGAAGGGACTCGAGAGTTCATCTAGTCCAGTCCCACTCATTTTTAACTAGACAACCCCGAACAGGTGTTTGTCTAACCTGCTCTGAAAAATCTCCAATGATGAAGATTCCACAATCTCCCTAAGCAGTTTATTCCAGTGGCTAACCACTCTAATGAAAAAGTTCTTTTAAATCCAACCTAAAACCTCTCCTGCTGCAATTTAAGCCCATTGTTTCTTGTCCTGGCCTCAGAGAAAAACAATTTTTCTCCCTCCTCCTTGTGACAACCTTTTATATACTTAAAATTAGTTATGTCCCCTCTCGGTCTCTTTTTTCTCCCAGACTAAACAACCCCAGTTCCTTAATCTTCCCTCATGAGTCCTTTTCCAGACCTTTATTCATTTTTGTTGTTCTTCTCTGGACCTTCTCCAATTTGTCCACATCTTTCCTGAAAGGTGGCATGCAGAACTGGGCACGATACTCCAGCTGAGGCCTAATCAATGCAAAGTATAGTGGAAGAATTCTTGTGTCTTGCTTATGACACTTGCTAATACGTCCCAGAAAGGTGTTCACGGTTTTTGCAACATTACGGTGAGATGCTTAATACACTTTTTTGCAACAATATTACATTTGATGCTCAATACACTGTGTCATTTTATATGCTGTACGACTTCAAAATTGCACCAGTGTCCACATCAAGGTGCTACAAAATAGCCTTTGTGAGAGTTAATCTGCAAATTACCTGCTATAAGTATTCTCATTATTAGTACAGAATCAGTTATTCTGCAAATATATCTGGGCTGTCAGAGAGAATTGTAAGTGGTGTGTGGATGGAAAAAAATTAAAAGTTGTCAAGCATACTTTCTTTGAGGTTTTAACATAATCTAATGAATTCAGAAACTAGAGAAAAAGTTTGAGATGCTAGAACACTCCCTATTTTGTATTTTATTTGGGGTGTTTTTGAAAGTTTGTGTATAAAACTTCTGAATTCTGGAATTATCTATGTATCTGTACACTGCCCATGTATTTGACATCCATGTGAACTGCAAGACCCTGTGATTAAAAAAAATACATCCTGCATATACTTTCAGCTGTTTTGTGGTTGGTGGAGCTTTATGACCCCAGCTAAATTTGTGTGCAGCTATGCTGAAGAGTTCAAAGGATTTGTTATTTGGTAGCCACTGTAACAGTTGGAGAGTGAACCCAAGAATGAATGATGTAGTTTGTAAATAAAGACCCACTTACTGGGCCATATGACTATTTTTCATTGTTACTGTGTTTTCTTGCTGTCAGTCTCATTCATTAAAAGACTTTGTAGTTGATTAAAAGGGTGTGATTGGCTTAAGAAGCACATAAAAGATATAAAACTCTTCAGGTGCATCTTTGCCAACCAGGATTACTAGTACCATGCCAAACTCTGAGTAAAATATCAAGCAACTGGATCCTGTTTTTTCTTTTAAATAACCTGGCAAAGAAACTTCTGCCTTCCTCTATAACCCTACGAGGGTTCATTCCTGGTAGCATTCATTCCTATATGGGACAGGAACAGGAGCTTTATAACACTGGGCAATTCCTAGTTTTCCTCTTTCCTCACTGTAAGAAACCTCACAGAGAAAGTTAGCAATATCCAACCATCATTGCCAGGTGGTGGTCACTAGACTTGACTCTGCTCACTGACACAAAATCCTCCCAATAAGACAGAAAATAGGATCAACTCTGACTTGGAAGAGTCCTTGGAAGCTGGGCACTGCAAAAGCAGCTCCTCCAGGTGGAGCAGTCAGGATCAATAGGTACAGAGAATAGATGCACAGCTGAGCTACCAAGTTAAACATTGAAAAAGAAATTGCTTAGGAAAACTGAACTGTAGCTTAGAGACTTTCATAGAAACTGTCCATTAAGGTTAAAAAATAAAAGGGCTCTAGGAGAGCCTGTTATGGCACATACCAACTGTAGAGAAAACTGAAAAATATTGCTAAGGGGCACAGACAGAACTGGACAGACAGGGATGCTACGACCAAAGCAATAGTGGAGCTAGAGCTACCAAACCTCCCAGAGTAGCCAAGAACCTCCAGACAGAGGTGTTGTTACTCCAGGAGAGTTTCAATACCAAACACTCTAATTGGCTCCATTATGGTTTGCAAAACCATTGTGCCAAGATCCAAAGCAAATGCTAAAACTAGCCCAGAGGATGTGAAACCATCAGCAGACACAAAGAGCAGGAGCCACAAGTCAGCAAAAGCTTTGAGGTATGGGGGGAGGAGGTAAAGAGACAGAATACAGAGGACATAAGGTCTGTGTCAGGGACCAAATATCATAGGGGCAGTATTAGACCCAAGACATACTGGATGAGCACGCAGTTTTAAAAAAAAAAAGGAACCATTTATGAAAAGAAATGTTATAGGTCTCAAAAAAAAAAAATTCAACTGAAATTTTTAAAGGACAAATGTAAGGATGTGTTTGTTTGTTTGTTTAGTTACAGGTACCTACAATACCAAAGGGAAATGGTAAGGGTAATTAACATTCTGTTAATAAGATTAAGGAGATATGATTGTTTCAACAAAGCAAAAATGTTTCTGCTTAAAAAATTTCTATCAATTTGCAGTACATGTGCACCCATGCGTATAAAAGTCAGAATCAGAAGTAGAATCAGAAGTAATATTTAGCCGTTAAAAAAAGAGAGAGAAAGAGAAAAAAAATAAACACTGCATAAATTGGCTGGCTGATGTTTTTTAAAATTCCATAAACAAACAATTGTAAATATGAATCATCACCATCCACTGTACTCGTATGCTTTAATGATATTTCCTTTCATACCTGCATGACCAGCTCCCTAATTTTCTCTTATCCAAGTACAGGCAGTCCCTGACTTACGTAGGATCCGCACTTACGAATGGGGCTTTCTCGCCCCGGAGGTCGAGGTGGCGGATTGCTACCTGCGAGCTCCGGGGCGAGAAAGCCCCGTTCGTAAGCTGCTCCCGGTGCCTGTGGTCTGCTGGAGACCGTCTCCAGCAGACCAGGGGCACCGGGACTGAAGCCGCAGCAGCGGCGGGTTCCCGCGCTTCTGAGGCTTCAGTCCCGGTGCCCCTGGTCTGCTGGGGACCGTCTCCAGAGCAAAGCCTCAGAGGCGCGGCACCCCGCTGCCACTGCGGCTCTGCTCCCTGTGGCCCTGGTCTGCTGGGGGGGGGGGGGGCGCAGCTAGTGTGCCCCCCCCCCCCAGCAGACCAGGCTTTTGTTGTGGACCCTGGGGCAGAGCAGCTGAGGCGCTGCCAATTGGTCCTGCAGTGCCGCTCTGGGCACTACTGGACCAACCCGGCAGCACCCCAGCTGCTCTGCCCCAGGTCCTGATTCAGCCGCTGCTGGTCAGTTTCAGCAGTGGCTGAATCAGGACGCCTGGGGCAGAGCAGCTGGGGTACTGCTGGGTTGGTCCAGTAGCGCCGAGGAGCGAGGAGCGGTGCTACTGGAGCAACCCAGCAGCACCCCAGCTGCTCTGCCCCAGGCGTCCCCAAGTCAGCCGCTGCTGAAACTGACCAGCGCTGACTACAGGAAGCCCGAGGCAGAGTTGCTCTGCCCCAGGCTTCCTGGAATCAGCTGCTGATCAGTTTCAGCAGCAGCTGACTTGGGGACGCTTGGGGTTCTTAAGTTGAATCTGTATGTAAGTCGGAACTGGCGTCCAGATTCAGCAGCGGCTGAATCTGGACGCCAGTTCCGACTTACATACAGATTCAACTTAAGAACAAACCTACAGTCCCTATGTTGTACGTAACCCAGGGACTGCCTGTATGTAGAAAGTTTGGTATATGTTGCATTCTTGTGGTAGGGCCTATATGAGCCTGTTACCTCATAAACCCTTAAGCTTTTGCTTGCAGCATTCAGCAATGGACTATATAGTGAGCCTGAAAGCATCTAGGAGGACTTTTGGATTGGAGATTAGTACCTGGATAATCTTATGGGACAACTTTGATCCCAGGCTCTGTTCTTCTCCAATTGCTGAAGTTGTTACAATGGTTAATTATCTCCCCTTCTACCCCCATTAAAAGCAGCCTATGAACACTCCACAGGCAGCCAAGTGGAAAAAGGCTGCATGGAGCAACCAATCAGTGCCTAGAAGGCTCATGTAAAGGCAAAGTAGAGTCAGTTGATGCAGGGAGCGCAGGGAGAAAGGATGGTGTTCTTAGGGAGCTGCAGGAAGATAGCAGTTGCTGGCATAGACTGGTGGAGTTGAGGAGAGCTCTTCAAGGGAGAGCAGGGAGGGCAGCAGCAGTGCATATCAGGAACCAGCTTGTTTCTCTTCCCATTCCCCTTACAATAAGGAAATGAGGGGAAAGTACTTGGATTCTGCGAATTACTCCTCTGCCGCCTCCCACAAGATGGGGTATTGGTTGTATTGTTACAAATTACTAAATTATACCAAGACTAGGGGGAATATGATAGAAGTCTATAAAATCATGACTGGTGGGTAGAAAGTAAATAAAGTTGTTTACTTGTTCCTATAACACAAGAACTAGAGGTCACCAAATGAAATTAATAGGTAGCGGGTTTAAAAGAAAGAAAATGAAGTACCTCTTCATACAACACACAGTCAACCTGTGGAACTCCTTCTCAGAAAACATTGTGAAGACCAGGACTTCAACAGGGTTCAAAAAATAACTGGACAAATTCATTGAGGATAGGTTCCTCAATGGCTATTATCTGGGATAGGTAGGAATGGTGTCCATAGCCTCTGTTTGCCTGAAGCTGGGAGTGGATGACAGTCACTTGCTCATTACCTGTCCTGTTCATTCCCCCGAGGAATCTGGCATTGGCCACTATCGGAAGACAGGATACTGGGCTAGATGGACCTTTGGGCTATGTCTACACTGACAGCTTCTTGCGCAAGAACATCTCACGCAAGAGTTATTGTGCAAGAAGTCTTGCGCAAGAAAACGTCCACACTGCCATGTGCGCGCTGTGCTTTTGCGCAAGAGCGCTCATGGCAGTGTGGATGCTCTCTTGCACAAGAAAGCTCTGATGGCCATTTTAGCCATACGGCTTTCTTGCAAAAGAAATCCCTGCTGAGCGTCCACACTGCCCTCTTGCACAAGAGCTCCTGTGAAGAGGGCTTATACCAGTTATAAAAGAGTGTAGCTCTTGTGCAAGAAGCCCTCTTTTACCACACGGTACTGTAAATTTCCTTGTGCAAGAGCGGGCAGTATGGACGCTCTGCGGATTCTTGCTCAAGAACAGCCATACTTGCGCAAGAAGGCACGAGTGTACACGTAGCCTTACCAGGGAACAGGATGGTCAGTCCCAACTTATTACCCACAACAGAAAAGCTCTGTGCTCCTGTGGACTTCAATGTGAACTAAAAAGTGATACCTGAGATTTAAGCAATCATGACTTGATCAGATATATAATGTACATTCTAGAGATGTTAAATTTAGTTTAATCAACTGAGTAATCAATGGATTTTCCATTGATTAGTCGATTAGTGGGAGAGCTGCAGTGGGATTAGCTCCTGGCTCCGGGAGCTAACCCCGCTGCAGCTTTGCCTTTTAAATGTATTAAGAATCTGCCGGCTCTTAATACATTTAAAAAGCAGAACTGCAGCATCTGGGACTGGGTGTGAGCCAGATCCCTGCTACCCCCCTGCCTCCCCTGCTCTCCCGTGGAGACAATGCTGCAGGGGACTGGCCCCTGCTCCCCACCTCTGATAGAGGCAGCAAAGGGGTGGGGGAAGTGACTAGTCGAGGAACTAGTTCACTACCTGATAAGCTTTTGCTTATCTGACTGGGTGGGGCTAATTAATCATTTGTGAAGCTGAGCTGCTGCCCAGCTTAGAGGGAACACAAATCCAGACCAATAATATATTGTGATGAGCTGGGTGAAAATTTGTCATAAGTGGGTGGTGCTGAAGGCTGGCTGTGGGAGGTGCAACATGGTCCGAACAACACTATGAGGTGGATATCCCTAGCCCTCCCCCTTCTGCTCAAGGCCCTGCCCTTTCCCAGGCTTAGAGCTGAGCCTCCCTTCCCCCTTTCCTCCCCCAACATTGCACAGGGCCTGGTGAAATCTGTCAGCAGCCCTGTGCATGTGTCATGCACATTCACAGATCAGCTCATACTGATGAATCATACCTGGTGATCCACCTGTATTTGCATAATCATAGAAAAGTACCCTTTTCTGCTGAAATACTCCTTGGAAAGGTGGTCGGTTGCTAAAATAAGGATATGTGCGCCATCTATTGCACTACTGCAGTTTGGGAACCCCATTGCTGAAAAAATGCTCAACTACATCCTGCACATTGCCAGGAGTCACAGCCCTAAATAGCGGAAGGTGATTAATGGCTCTGCACACTTGCATGATGCCAGCCACTGCAGTAGATTTCCAAACTCCAAAATGAATCCCAACTGACTAATGGCGTTACAGGTTTTCACAGTGTAATTTCCACTTGCTTCCCAACTTTCAGCACTCCTTTCATTTTGGTGTCTCTTCTCTGGAGGGCTGGAGAGAATTTAGTGCACAGATCAAGAAAAGTTGTCTTGCACATCCAAAAGTTCTGCAGCCACTGCTCATTGTTTCTTTTTTGGGCTGAGAACCAGTGCTCCACTATCTCCAGCTGCTCTGTGAATGACACTGACTTTGAACTGTTTCATTCCCTATCTCACAGCAATTTAGCCTACAAGAATCTGTCATGCATTAAGCATTCATTTAAAAACTGAAAAGTGAACATGGAAATCAATAGAAAGGAATCTATAGGCATGCACAAAAATAACTACAAAATAAGGGCAAGGAGCAGGAGAATCTTGCGTTTGATTATTTGTTTTCTGAGGAAAAGTGTGTGAATTTTTCAATATGGAAAGGAAAAATTAATTTACTATTGATCATATAACTATTAATAATATGCGTGTGCTTATGTAGGAGTCAAGCAGGCTTCTAGTCATCTGTTTGAAATCTTCTAAAATACTTCTAAGGGAGTGGAAGGGGAAAAGTAGCTGAACAGACATAAAAAATGCAACATCTTGAAACAAATCTTTAATTCACACTCAGTTGTTATTCGGGAGAACTCCCACAATGTTGGAGTAAGGACTTCAGGATTCAACCCATGATAAGAAAAAGAAAGATATGTTCTAGAAACAGCAATTTCTTTCAAACCTCACCAAGGGACAAGTCAGATTGTACAGTCAAACTAAGGCTATTTTGGATGTCTGCAAGGAGATTTGAAAAGGTCAAAACACTTGAGCTGTGCTTTGCATTTAAAAGTTTAAAAAATGAATCTTCCTTTAACCTGTTTCAATCTGCAGGAGCTTACAGAATTTACTTTAATACACAGTGCAGATGCAATAGCAAGCCAGACATAAATTCTGTTAAGCCATAATAAGGGTCTATTAATTCTGATAATTAGTGTGCCAAATTCAACCATGGTGTAAATCACTGCAAGGCTACTGAATCTCTAATGGTCTTATACTAGGACTAAATTTGGCTCAGGTTAAATCCAAAGATGCTTTTGTATTCCACTTATGGCAAACGAGAAACACATTTGATTCCCTCAATGTGTAGTTAGGCCCCAATTCAGGAAAGTATTCAAACACATGCTTCAGTTCTACTGACTGCAATGGAACTTACAGCACACATGCAGTTATGTTGTATCTGTTCTGTGTTTAAACAGAAGACGTCATTCTCCAGGTCTACCCATCAAGCACCTTCTGTGAACAATAATCCTCCGAAATATTTTTCACAGTGACTCACGAGGATTACCTGGGATAATTATATATTAAAAAGTGGCCATATACAGTACTTCCTCAAATTTCCCCAGCTTCATTTGTCCATGGTATCAGTTGCTGGGTTGATGGTATCAGGAGTCTGGGGTTACTCACCCAGTGCTGGGATGTTAATAATTATCAGTAGAGGAAGGAAAATGTCGGGATAAGGTAAATTTTCTATAAATTTAAGGACCAAGACAAAAAGATTTTTAAAATAAAAAGCAAACCAGAATAAGAAAGCAGCCTAGGACAAGAAAAGTCAGTAACAGAGATGTGGGAGTGGGCACTAGGGGAGAAGATAAAGGCAAGCTATTCTACAGCAGGGGAACATTAAGAAGAATCAAGACTGGTACCAAAGCAAAAGAGCAAGGTAACACAGGGGAGATCCAGAAGTGGGAGAGGAAGAATTCCACAGAGGCTTTCAATCTTTTTTCATATTCCATCAAGAAAGTCTGATTCTGATTAACTCATTCTGATAAACTTCTTGCAATGTATAAAAGTCTTTGAAAGGTTAACACTGTTACTGGAAAACAGGAAGGAAGTGTGGACAAAAACACTAAAGAGGAGGAAAGACAAGAAGTCCTAACTGGCCAACAGGAACTTCTACGTGCTGTTCTCTATGTTGCTTCTCTGAGGGGTGTCACTGTTACTTCATCTTTGTCATAAGTCCCTCCGTACCACATCTGGAATAAAACACAATCACAAAAACACGGGGGGAATTTGGTCAATGAGAAACCATGTGATTCAACAGCTTGTAGTTCAAATCATGGAGAATTTTTGTTGATGGAGAATTTAGATGTTTAAATAGCTACTGAGATCTCATGAAGTTAGAGAAAGTGAAAGGAAATAGGAAGAGGAGAGAGAGAAAAAGAACAGTCACAAAGAATGAAGCCAGGAATCAGGAACTGGAAAGGTCAACTATGTAGGTGGGATAAATGTAAAAAACATTTACAAGAAGATCATGTAAATAAGATGATATGGAAGCATTACCTGAAAGGAAAAAAAAAAACCTATTGAATTAAATATACTCTAAATTGGCCTACTAGAAGCAGGCCCCACAGCCAATGGGTAGAGTGATCAGTAAGTATGTCTTGAGTGAGAATAACAATTGCTAGTTCCTAGACTTGCTGAGAAAAAACATCATTGTACTGTACTCTGCAGCTAAACTGATAGTCATTGCTATAGAACCCGGACTCTTTGTGCCACTGGACTGTATTATGTGGCTTCCATAGTCAAAAAAGAAACTAACTAAATGGGATATAGACTAGTTTTGCTTTAACTTTGAAAAAACAAAATGGAGAACACAAAAACAACACATAAAAGTGTCATTTAGGCCACTGAGGCAAAATACAGGACTATGTAGCACTTTAAAGACTAACAAGATGGTTTATCTAATAAACCATTTTGTTAGTCTTTAAAGTGCTACATAATGCTGTATTTTGCCTCAGTTACACCAGACTAACATGGCTACATTTCTATCATTAAGGCCACTGTCTTTTAGCGAGGCAAAGAGATGGAGAAAACAAGCTCAAAACTACACAGATTAAGCAGACTTTTGCCCTCTCTGATAGACCCTTGCCTAAAATGGACAACAATCACCAATTCCAGACTGGTAAACTGAAAAGGATGCAGACAAGGCAGCATTTAAGGTGATGGTCTACTTGTAATAAAAGCATAGAATAGAGACTGGGACTGGGCAAGGTGTCTCAGGACATTTCAGTATAAAGCCACTACTTGGTGGGTTTATACTGGAAGAGAAGCAAGCCTCCACACTGCCAGAGACAATTTTAATGATTTTGAACAGACATAAAAATGGAATTGCTTCCCGTAAAAGGAAGTCATCTAAGTTGTTCAAGAGGCTTCTCTTCCCATATTTCAAAATTTCCTCCACACCCCATGAAAAAAAAAAAGCAGATTTGAAATATAACAGGGGTATTACCTGTCAATCCCACATGCTGGCAATGACAACCTTTTGGGCAACATTGGATAGATCACATACAGGACATACAGCACAAAGATGAAGGAGGCAGCATGCTACACAGCAGCTTGGTATTCAAGCCCCTTTTCAAAATTCTTCTGTTTTATATCTATATCTTCTTTTCAGACCTACTTTTCAGCATGTGTCCACAGGCTTTTGTAAAGGGAGCAGACGATATTAGAAGATCAAAGTCCTTGACAGTTCAGGACTGTCCATTTCCTTGTCATTAGACAAAGACAGTAATCACACCCTTCTATCCAACAAGTGACTCCATCTTATCCCCTTCTTCTCATGACTTTTGGACAGCTGCATAACTTTTTTTTTAAGTTTCCTCATAAAAACTGATGTTTTCTTCACTTCCCCTTTTTTAGAATAAAAATGTCATATAGAACTTGAAGCCAATATTTCTAATACCATAAAGCTTCCAAATAATACATTATGTTCATGTAGGTACTTTTAGAGTGGCATGCTGGTTAATAAATGGGGGACAATAATAACACCTATTGGGGGGAGGAATGCCATGTTTTTACATAACCCTCCTTTTTGCAGGCATATTAAAAGTATATAATTTTTTTCAGATGTGCACATTTTACTTTCCCTTGAAAATATGGACAACTGCATTTAACATTAAATAACTAATTTTTTCATAGTCACCCAATTTTATTAAAATGCTCTTCCAAGACTTAGAAAAGCAGCATATTGGCAAGAGACAGAAACATCAAAAACTGGACTGGTATTCATCTGATATAACCAAGCCCCAGCGCCTCAACCATGGATTATTACAAAAAAAGAGTCAGATAATGACTATGTATTATGAAGTAAACACAAACACCTCTAAGCATCTCTTACTATGAAAAAAAAATCCATGTATATATATTAATCCACCACTGGGCTTTTGCTTATTTAATCACTATTAGCAGGCAAACAATGGAAAAAAACTTTTCCACAAACAATAATAGGTTAACCATCCCCTTTAAGAGCAAATATTTTCTTTTCTTTTTTTCTGGTTCACTTTTATGTACATGGCTTGGTTAAGAACATGTAATAGCAACAGGATGTAAACACTTCCTTAATGATCTTACAGTTTATAACAAGCAAAGCAAACAATCAAACACAGGCATTTTACCCCCTATTGGGATTCAGCATTTACTTTATAGCTACATGAATTAGCCACTCATTTAGTCAGGGCCTGGTCCCTAAAGGTTCCCAGAACTGCGTTCAACCTACTGGGTTACGGTGTTGTTGTAAGTAGATGTTGCTACACAGGAGACCTATTTATTGCATCATGCGGTATAAGGAAATATTTATTATGTGAATTGGTGCTGGAAATAAAACTACCCAAAGAAGTTCCTTGGATATCACTTGGTTAAAACATGTACAACTCTTGCTTGGTCCACATCTGTTCTTTCAATGGGTTTTTTGGATGAGTTTACAAACTCAATATAAAAGGAAGCCTGTTAAAATACAACTCTTCTAAAGAAAGACCTCTGCTTACTACTCCAACTGTCAAAGTTTCTAGCAATACCCATGCCCAAAACACTTCCACAGCTCATGTTCTGAAGTGATAAATGAGTTTAGCAAAACATTTTACACTTTAATAATATCTAAAGTGATGTAAGAAGAGGATTAATAAATAATGAGTATCCCACCTACAAAATGGATCAGCATGAAACATTCACTTACATACCAGTAACCACTTAAATTTATGACACTACAGGGGGAAAAACCTGCTATTTCACTTATTATTGTGATTTACACAGAAGGTGACAGCATCTGTGTTGTTATTTTTATATAAATAAATGAACCGGTTGTCTCCAAGATAAAATGTAAACTCACAAAGCTGATCCTCTTTTCTCTGAGTCAACTGCAGTGACCCAAAACGCTACCTATTCCAATAGCATTCCTGCAGTTATTTTTAACCATGTCTGTAGGGTATGGTGGGTTTGTTTTCAAATAAAGGAACATTCCATTTCTCAACAAGGGAAATATAACAATATTGTTAACACTGTAAACATGACAGATTAAGTCCAACCATCATTTCCTACTGCAAAGAGATTTAAAATCCTCCCAACTTCTGGCTCTATTTGCACATAGGGCCCCTGGAAGCATTAAAATCCACCAAGAATGGTAGTGCAATGGAGCCAGATACCCACAAGCTCTGTGCTAGCCTACCACAGTCTGCTTCAACGCACTTCCTGTGAGCCTCTGCCAGTGGGGCAGCTCTGGAGCCCGACAGAACTTGCTACTTCCTCTGGTGCAACTGACAAGAGAAGGAGCCAGTGGTACCAATGCTGGCCCTCCTTAGGGATGGATTCCTCTGCAGTAAAATTGCTCCCACTGGTGGAATGGGTGCAGTTTATGTAAGCAATACAGACTGTAACAAAAAGAAATATGCCCCTTCCACTTATAATACCAAATATTCCCAACCATGAACCACTCAAGAAAATCACAAACCAATTCCCCCTCCTCCCCTGTTGTGAAATTGACTTAATCTTATTTGTCTTGTGATCTTGTGGCCTCTACGGTTGGTGTTTTCAAGCTTTGCTCCACAACCATAAAACTTATTTTTTAATGAAAGCTGCGATTCTTTTATATTCATGAGTTCAAGAGCCAAGATTTTATGAAAATTTACCAAAATGTGCAAGGGTTGGCGATAATACTTCCTCAGTATTTCATTATCAACATAGAATTCTGCTTGTTAGTACTAAGTGAATACACTATACAAATTCACCAGTTCTGCCACTCGTACTCTGGGTACATCTAAACTACATCCCTTTTTTCAATAAAGAGATGTAAATTAGACGTATCGAAATACAGTACATAAATGAAGTCGGGATTTGAATTTCCTGTGCTTCATTTACATAATGGCGGCCATGGCTTTTTTCCGAAAAGCCTCTTTTCAAAAAAACAGAAACCATGGTCAAGATGGAGATCATTCAACAGATATGCCCCATTTAGAAAGATCCTGTAACTCTCCATGAGGTTTACAGGATCTTTCAAAACGGGGCATTTCTGTAGAACGATCCCCATCTTGTTTTTTTTCCGAAAAGTGGCTTTTTGAAAAAAAAGCTATGGCCGCCATTATGTAATGAAGCACGGGACATTCAAATCCCGGCTTCATTTACAATTTCGATACATCTAATTTACATCCCTTTATCAAAAAAGGGATGTAGTTTAGATGTACCCTATGGGTAGGCAAAGGAGCAACACAAAGTCCTCTATACTAGTGCTTCTCAACCAGGGGGCTGGCGTCTCTGGAGGCTGCAAGCAGTTTTCAGGGGGACCACGAAGCAGGACCACTGTTAGACTCACTGGGACCCAGACCAGAAAGCCTAAGCCTTGTCATGCCTGTCAAGAGGCAGAAGTCCAGTTGGTGAATCTAAAGGTTCCAACCCTGCTGATAACCCATGTGGGTGTCACTACAGTATGTCATGATGGAATTGGAAGGGGGGATCCAGTTTGTTTTTTCTTTTAAACCTAGGAAGTTACACTCAAAACCCCTATGTTAAATGAGCATTAGGTATGTAAAATCAATCATTCAAAGAGTGACTATTTGGCACAATGAAGGTTGCCTAGTTTACCTTAATTCAGACCCCTGATGTATATAAAGGTGTCTTTAATTAGATGATCACATACAATTTTTCCATAAGATCCCTGTCTCATTCAGTGTATAGACTTCACGGTGGTCACTTAAGCAGCTAGTCAATATTTTATTTTCTCCTTCTTCGATGTACAACCCCATGGCATTAAAAATATACTCAGTGAAATCCTAACTTCATTGAAGCCAGTGAGAGCCAGGATTTGAACCAATGTAATCTCCAATATAATCTTAATTAAAGCACAAGAACTTTCCTTTGGATGAGGCACTGATACATTAAGGTGCAGCTACCTTAGAAATACAATAGATCAAATCTTGCCTCCATGAAAATTCTGATACTGCACATAAGCTAAAAACAATGTGATATCATACCTTGAAGATTTATAATGTAAAAACGTGAAGATTGCAATTTACAAAGGCTCCATATTATATAGATGAATGTAAGAAAGAATTAACCATTTTCTAACATCTATATGGAATAAGAATGGAAACCACCAAAAAGTTAAGTCATTTATACACAGATCAAGTGCACTAAGTGGTTAATACCGTATTTTTTGAAGACGTCAACTGAGACATGCACTTATTGTTCATTCAAAACAGATACAATCTAGTATGTTACTCCCAAGATTCTGGGGAGTTTTGATTTTTTCCTCATCTTTTTATTGTGTAGCAAATCAGGAGAAGTTAGGAAGCTACCCAATTTGGGGTTATAACCATTGTTAGTTACGTAACTTCTCCATTTTTTTAATCCACTTTCCAGTGGAATGCCTTAATTATCAGCAATGAAGCATAACTGGTAGTTTCAATAAATCATCCACACAAACCTTTTGGTGCTGTACAGTGATTGCACAGTACTGTATACCCTCACTATTACACCCTTCATTATTATGAGCCTTCGGCTATAATGAACCCAGTTCCTGGATCCCTACTACAAAACAAGGGGGGGGGAGATGTTGCACACACATGCACCATTTTTATCTAGCCTCATATGCTGGGATCAAAGACAGAAATTAAAGAGTGACCCTCAACATTTCCCCTCCTCTGCAACTCCCAGGCTGAAGCCAAAGCCCCAGGTACAGACAACCAGGGAAGACAGCTTGAAGCTCCAAACCCAACACCACTGCCCTTTCATTTTTTATTTTCCTTTTGCTATAGCAGACCAAAGGCTTGGATCCCAACAGGTTCATTATAGACCAGGTGTACTATAGTAAGATTAGTGCTGTTTTAAATTTAACAGGGATTCCATTTTACAGATAGCCATTTTTGCCACAAAACAATTTTACTGTATGACCTTCACATACTAATTACAAAATGGTTAGACAGCCTAGAATACCATGGTGGGACTTCACAGAAAAAAAATGGACACAGAACCTTTACACAGAATGGAATTTTTTTTTCAGGGTGAGCACTGACATACATCCCCTCACCCAACCATTTATTTTAATAAATCAGAGTTTCAGTTATAGTCGATTAGGGATAAATACTCAGCATGAGGCACAGTCATAAACACACAACTCTTACCATTAACAGAAGTCAATTAAAGACCTACTGGGAATTGAGAGTGCTGTGCATGATATATTTCTTCATGCATAATCCTGTATTCCCTTTTATATGAACTCATATCACTACCACCCTGCACATCACATTGAATAGTTCTCCTTTATGGCATTTGGAATGACATCAGAAATGTGAATGGGTATCCATAATCTTCTCTCCTGGTAACAAGTGTCAATTAGACACCTTGAATTAAGAGCCAAATCATCTCCAAATGCAGGTGAGTTACACCAGCAATGAATTCAACTCAAGATCAGTAAAGTATATTAGAAAAGCACAATGCAAAGTAGAGGGCTGCCATATGTACAGTTCATTAGAACACCACAGCAATACATTATTTCATATTTGTTGCCAAGGGGACACATACAAAACCAAGAAACTACAGAACCAATAGCACAGCACAACTCCTTCAAGAACATAGACGGGGAAGTAAACAACAGCCCTAATGTTTAGATCGTCCAGTCATCTTCTACAAAATTTGTTCGCCTCTGACCCAGAATAACATGGGCTTGATTTTTAAATCAGGCCTCCATTATCGGGGTATATTTTGTATATACAAGAAATTACGTCCACCGGTTTTGATCACAGGACATGCAAGCTTTTTCCTGACAATTCACAGCAGATACAAAATTGTATTTCCAAAAATGGAAGTCAAGTTTGAAATCCAGGCCACTTTTTACTGCACTAAGATGAATGCTGTCATGTCTCTTTTCTAACACAATATATCTGACGTGTCTTTCAAAAAACTGTAACTGAAAAACATTCACAAATTGCGCTGCAAGATAGCCCACAAGAAAACTAAGAGCCTGGCTAAATACTACAATTTCCTTCTGGATGTTTTATGCTAATTTTCCAAGCCAAAGCAGACAGAAATAAATTACCTGTACAGGATAATGTTACTAAAAGGACAATATGTAAGATATTTAAAATGAGAGTAAACTGGAATGTGGGCCATATGGAACGTTGTGCAGGTCTCACTTAGGAATTTTCACTCAAAGCAGTGGAGAGTAGGAGTGTTCCATATGCAACTTTTCTTTCTCTGGAACTAGGGATATTGGCTATACTGCTCATAGTTCATCTCCTGCCAGCTGAACCAGAACTAGCTAATTCTACTGACATCATATAAAACAGGTGCTTAGAGTTATTTTAAACAAACATGTATCTACAAAGAGAAAAAGGTAACTGAGGATAATTACATTAGCAATTATTCTTCCATTAAAAGGGATTAAGAAAGAAGGGACAGAATGCAGCTCACACTCAGATTGTTCAAATTCAACCACAACATAAAGGTGCAGAATAATTTAATGCATTAGGTTATACAAATATTAAGAAAGAATAAAAACATGGTAAATATGGCTATTTGTATTTAATTATTATTATTTGGCTCCTAAACAAAACAAGTCAGATGGAAACAATTACACAAGAATTACAGAATCATTCCATTTTAATCTGAGCTAATATGTCCAGACGGTACAATTTTTTCATGCATAATTCTGTATTTCATTTATATGACAGTCAAATCTTATTAGATGAAACTGGCATTTGAGTGACTTATCACTTCTATTTCAGCTTTGAACAGAGACACATAATGAAGAATTCTGCAAAATTATATTATGTTACTTTTCTGTGACATAAAAAAAAAAACTGACCTGGCTGTGTTGTGGAGCTCATTGTTGTAGATGAGAAAATTGCTAAAAGGTTGAGACTGGATCTCAGCAGCAGGAGGTCCAATTAGAATGTTCTGGCCAAGATGAGGTGAATCTGAAGCTGCAATCTAAAGATGAAACACAGATCTGTGCATTAACAATATATTATACATGCATATTAGTTAACTCATTCTTAGAAGTAATATTTCTTCTGTCATCATGCTCTGATGTAGCTATGGCTCCAATATCCAAAACCTTAGATCTAAACAGCCTCAAACTTTAGAAAAGTTCAAATACAGTTCTAAATTTGCAGCTGAGGCCCATCTCAAGTTTCAAAAATAGCTTGAAGAAAATAAAAGAGATGATTCCTCTAACCACAAGGTCAGAGGATTAACTGTGAAAACTGAATTGCCTGATGACAAGGTAGGTGGGGGTATGTCTACACTACCCTCCTAGTTCGAACTAGGAGGGTAATGTATGCATACCGCACTTGCTAATGAAGCCCGGGATTTGAATTTCCCGGGCTTCATTAGCATAAGCGGGGAGCCGCCATTTTTAAATCCCCGCTGCTTCGAACCCCGTGTAGCGCGGCTACACGGGGCTCGAACTAGGTAGTTCGGACTAGGGTGCCTATTCCGAACTACCGTTACTCCTCGTTTCACGTGAAACGAGGAGTAACGGTAGTTCGGAATAGGCACCCTAGTCCGAACTACCTAGTTCGAGCCCCGTGTAGCCGCGCTACACGGGGTTCGAAGCAGCGGGGATTTAAAAATGGCGGCTCCCCGCTTATGCTAATGAAGCCCGGGAAATTCAAATCCCGGGCTTCATTAGCAAGTGCGGTATGCATACATTACCCTCCTAGTTCGAACTAGGAGGGTAGTGTAGACATACCCTGGATTACTATCTTTCAGTTAAACAATGGCTAATTCTCAATCTGTTTCCTAATTTCAGACTTTTGGTTGCTGAAACAGTTTCAAATTGGGAACTCTTTCTAGAAAATGTACTGTCTTAATTTCTAACAATTACACAGTTCAGAGCTAGACAAATTATTCAAATTTGCATTAATGCTGAATGGGCTTCCCAGTAACTAATAATATCCCTGCCACTGACAGTTGCTAGTAGTTTGGGCTAGTTTGAGAACAGGTCAAGAATGTTCTGCTATTAGATTTACCGTATTTTCCGGCATATAGGGCGACTGGGCGTATAAGACGACCCCCTATCTTTTTAATTAAAAGATAGGGTTTCATCTTATACCACAGCGCCCCTCCGCCTCCTTTGCTCCCGGTGTCCCTGGTCTGCTGGAGATGGTCCCCAGCAGACCAGAGGCACCGGGAGCAAAGCCGCAGCAGCTTTGAAAGCCTCGGGGGAAGCCGGCGGGGGGGCATCCCAGGCGCGCCTGGGCTTCTCCCCCGCCGGAGCCCCTCCGCGGCTTTGAAAGCCTTGGGGGAAGCCGGCGGGGGGGCATCCCAGGCGCGCCTGGGCTGCTCCCCCGCCGGAGCCCCTCCACGGCTTTGAAAGCCTCGGGGGAAGCCGGCGGGGGGGCATCCCAGGCGCGCCTGGGATGCCCCCCCCGCCGGCTTCCCCGAGGCTTTCAAAGCCGCGGAGGGGCTCCGGCGGTGGGGCATCCCAGGCGCGCCTGGGATGTATACCCGGCGTACAAGACGACCCCTGATTTTTGGGGGATGGTTTTTAACATCAGAGGTCGTCTTGTACGCCGGAATATATGGTAATTCTTTCATGCCCTTCAAAATATTAACGGCAGAGCAAAAGCAAAAAGCAGCAATGATTCTATAACAATTTACCTGCTCAGAACTGAAAGCTGCATATGTTACATTTTCAGAGGTATATTTTCATGCAAGCACAATACAAGCAGCGTAATATACAATCTTCTATCTCCAGCTTTGTAACTGTGACTGCCTTATTCAATCAGTGCTCTAGATGTGTCTAGCTGTTTGAAGATAATTTTCATGCTGTACCTTTTTGCAGTTTTTGTCAAAATGTTTTACATACCAAGTTCAGATGAATTTCAGCTAATATATCAGAATGACAAAAATGTGGTAATTCTGGATTATCAACATTAGTTAATGGGGAGGGAAAGAGTAATTTATTTGGATCAGTGGTTCTTAAAATTTTTGGCCCATGGCCCATTCTGCTCAACATAGACTTTTCCACACACCATCAGTAAAACAACCATGATGACAAAATGGATGCAGGGAGAAGGGGTCTAGCCAGCAGGCAAGGGCAGGATGTGTGTGGGTGGAGTCTTGGTGGGAGGGAAAGTGCAGGAGCAGGCCAAAGGTGGAGGAGTCTGGGAGTGAGGGAGGGTGCAGGAGCAG
This sequence comes from Pelodiscus sinensis, assembly GCF_052426305.1. Classification (NCBI taxonomy): domain Eukaryota; kingdom Metazoa; phylum Chordata; order Testudines; family Trionychidae; genus Pelodiscus; species Pelodiscus sinensis. The sequence continues at coordinate 204,991,959 of NC_143053.1, forward strand.
ACTAAGTGTTGTGGCTGGTAGGGAGGAGTGGTGCATGAGGATGATAGGAGTGTGGGGTCTTGGCATGAGGCAGGCACTTACCTGGCTCCATGTATCCCGCTGCCCCCATTGCCCATGATTCCAGTCAATGGAAGCAGTGGGGAGAGCTTCCAGGCAAGTGGTTTCCTGTGATGCTTTCCCCCACAAGCTGGATTCAACCTGTGAGTCTCAGCCCCCTGCAACAGGAAGCCGGCACTGGTGTTCCATCCTCACAGAGGAAGGGTCAGGCTGGAGCACCACCAGCACAGACTCTCCGCTGCAGGGGAGTGCAAGCCCCGAGCCTATGGCCCACCTGCAAGATGGTCATGGACCACACATTCAGAACCAATAGGAGAATGTTATGAAAAGATAAACATTTACAAAATTATAATTGAATCAACATATTTATTGTGGTTCACATCAAGAGTCAAGTGTCCTCAACTCAATGGACCTCAAATCGGTCCCAAGATTAGTCTGAGTTTATACATTTTTTTCTCCATTTACAAGGCTAGAGTAAATGCTTCTATGGGGGAGCACTATTCAAGACTGAAGGTTTCACACAGAACAAGATAAAAAGATAGACAAAAACACATCTTTTAAAGTAATAGTACCATGGCTATTACAGATGGGTAAGTCTAACATCAGTACCGGGCAAATTAGTTGAAACTTTAATAAAGAATAAAATTGTCAGACACATAGATTAACATAATTTGCTGAGAGAAAGTTGGTTTCTGGAAAGGGAAATCATGCCTCAGTAGAGTTCTTTGATCAACAAAGAACATGTGGGGTCAACAAACAAGGGGGATCCAGTGGATATAGTATAATTAGATTTCCAGAAGCCTTTGACAAGGTTCCTCACCAAAGACTCTTAAGTCAAGTAAATTGTCTTGTTCTCTTGAAATGGATGACAGGAGAGGGATCATGTAATGATTACCTGACGTGTTCCCTCCCTCTGGGGCAACTGGTATTGGTTACTGTTGGCAGACAGAATACTGGGCTAGGTGGACCTTTGGTCTTACCCAGTATGACCATTCTTATGTTAGGTCTTGTCTTGGATTAGAACAATTATTATTCAGTTCATAGAGTTCAGAAATGTGCTTGTGGCTCCACAGCAAACAAAAAAAATACAATTTCTCTCTCAGAAAACTAACAATTTATCTACCAAATCCTTCAAACACTCAAATAGGAACTAATACAACAAATACTCCTATTGGCTTGACTACAAGGCTGCGCAAAATCTTGCCGCCTGTCTACACTGGCCACGAGTATTTGCGCAAGAACACTGACTTTGTAATGTACAAAATCAGTGGTTCTTGTGCAAATACTCAGACGCTCCCGCTCAGGGATAAGCCCTCTTGCGCAAGTATTCTTGCGCAAGAGGACCAGTGTAGACAGCAATGTTAATTTCTTGAGCAAGAAAGTGCGATGGCTAAAATGGCCATTGGAGCTTTCTTGCACAAGAGAGCGTCTCCACTGGCATGGATGCTTTTGCACAAAAGCAAATCTTTTGCGCAAATGCACATGACAGTATAGACGCTCTCTTGTGCAAATACTTTTAACGGAAAAGTTTTTCCGTTAAAAGTATTTGCACAAAATCATGCCAGTCTAGACGCAGCCCAACTGTTTAGATAGCCGAAGTAACATGAACAAATGTTTCAGTGGGGTAGCCGAGTTAGTCTGTAACAGGAAAAACTTAAAAAGTAACAAAATAGTCTGGTAGCACTTTAAAGACTAACAAAACATGTAGATGGTGTCCTGAGCTTTTGTGGGCACAGCCCACATGCTAAATGTTTTAACCACGAAGTCACACATTTCAGACAAACAAGAAGGAGCTAGTGCAAGAATGAGGTTTACAGCAATTATGTGTCTGTAATAGATATTTCTAGTAAAAATCAAAGGCAGGTTGCAGGTGATAAACACCCACAATCTGTCCCTAATTTTTAGTAAATATACTTGGGCAGTGAGGGGAGATAGCAAAGAGCATGCTGCCAGGATATGCAGCTGTTCCAGCCCCACTGCTGCTCTGTGGCAGGGGGATGATCCAGCCACTGTTCCAGCAGCCCCAGAGCAGGAGAAGCTGCCATCCCTGTCCCAGAAGTAGCCAAGGAGGTCCCCAAATGTCATATGAATCATGACCTTAATTATGACAGATTCATAGCCTTAATTATGGTTACATAATGATTCATTTTTAGTGCATGCATATCTTAACAGTTTAGATAAAGTTTCTTTCTGGATGAATGACCATAATGGTATAAAATAATAAATGTTAATGACTCATTTTCTGTGGGCATCATCAAAGGCTCCCTAGATATGGTGGCTGAAACAATGTTTTGTAGTCTTTTCAAGGAAGGATTTTAAGTCATGCTTTGAAAAGTAGAACGAACGTCATATTGGGAGCTACAGTATAAAATGCAGAACCAGATGCATTTTAGTTTTTGAATGGAAGAATTGGCAAGTGCTGACATTAGGTCAAAATGTTAGGTGGGGCACTCCAATTCTCCTTTAAGGGTAATTCCATCTTTTCAGCTCTCTTGCAGTGCATCCCCAAATAGAGGTGCAAAAGCTTTGACCATAGCAGAACCATCAGGGTACCAATGCACAAGGAAAAATGCAGAATTCTACAGTCCTGTACAGATGATGGGGGATGGTGAAGGGTAGGGCAGTGCAGGTGCAATGGCATTCTCTTCACAGAAAGGGAGGGAGTGGTGAAGGTGTGAATCCATCCCTGCAAGGGTTAATGCAGCCCTGACCAGCCTCAGAGGTGATCAATTTCCTTTCCCTGTTGTCATCAAAGCTTAGGTGCTTCTTGGGACTATAACTAGGTACATTTTTAGACAGAAATGTGAATTTCAAGTTAACATTCCTTTAAACACTGTCATCTTCTTTTGCCCCAATTCCCCAGACCATTCAGCCATTCCCATTCTTTATGCTGTGCCTATGTTATAAAACTTCTGAGAAGAGTTTCTAAAACAGGGTGCACTGACTAGAAATTAACATGTTAGAAAAAAAATAGATCCCTCTATTTCTGTTCTTCCCATCCTAAGCAGATCGACTTGTATATGCTCAATTTCAAAACAGGGATGTTAAATATCAGTTAATTGAACTGTTGAGTAACCTCATCACTTATCAACTATTCTATAGTCCTCAGGGGTGGGGCCGGCAGCCAGTGTGCTCCAGCCTCACTCCTGAGGAGCAATCTGCCACTCTACATGGCTGCCTCTGCCTGGGGGTGCAAGGCAGGAGCTTGTCTGTGAGGGAAGCCAGTTTAAAAAACAGCTCCCGGCACGGACTGGCTGCCTGTTGCCCTGTGCTGCTGCCTCTGATAAAGACGCAGCAGCGTGGGGTGGCAGCAGCCCCTGTTTGGAGAGGGAGTCTGAGTTCCCAGACCCCGCATGAACCAAAACTGAGCCAGGCTGCTGGCCAGCCTGCTAAAAGAAAACTACTGGGGGAGTGGGAAAGAGGATAAGCTTTTGCTGACCGGTTAATTAACTACACCATTACATCCCTATTTCAAAGCGCACCCAATGGCATGTGTTTTTGAAATATTTTTTTAAGAAGGAAACCTCCAGATCCCCTTCCAGAAGGATTTACACCTGTCTCTAAAATACCTTCCTTTGAAAAGTGTATGGGGAAATCATTATTGCATAGGTTTTATAAATAAAATACGGCATTCTATACTCCCTGAAATTATATACAGGTTGGCACCCTTAATAATACATTATCAGAAGCCCTCTCCCAGCTATTTTGTTTTACAAGTGTAGCTTCTGCTTATTATTTGCTGCAAAAGTTCTTTTATTTTGACCTAAAATGCTCTGGTCCCTTGGGCTTAAGTAACACAGAAAATACACTTCCTCCTAAAACTGTTCTATATGAATTTTTTAAACCCAAATCCTTTGTTAGTGTTGTTGTCCGATAATACGGGTTTTGCAGTGTGTCACAGTTGGAAATACAGTATTGAAAAAATCCTAGGACTTGAAAAACAAAACAAACCCTTACCACCTTCAAAAACTACTGTTCCTCCAGAACAGGCCCCTTCAAAATAGAAAGTAACTTAATCCAAATTATGGAAATGTATACTATAATTACAAAGAGGGACCAATATCATATATATAGAACCTGCTCATAAAATGCTCTGAAACTGAAAATCCATTGAAGTTTAAGCAGAATCAAACTAACGGATATATTGTATAGCAATTCAGGTTACAGCAAACTTCAATACTTAAACAGCAGTAAATTGGCCCCTGTGCAGCACAGAACTTCAAAGCTACACCATTCAAGTCTGCATAAACCATCAAAACTGAACTAGGAAATAAGATGGTAAAGGGCCATAGAGACAAGCAATTCTAGGGTGGTGATCTGGAGTTGAAAGAAATTTATATGTGAAACTGAAGCACACTGGTTTTTAAAAATACCTGTGTTTATTTTGGTTTTACTATATTTTACATGTAAACAATGTTAATATAGTAAGACAAGAATGAAGTATGTGTTAAGCCATTAGGCATGGGACCTGTTCATACAATGCAATATGCATTTATTTCTAGCACAAAAAAAACCCAGAAACTATGGCCCAAATTCTGCCATTACCTCTGGACATCAGACTCTTGCATCTGCACCTTGGTCACTGTAAGACAGGGGCCAAGACTGGGATAAGATACTGGTAAAGAAAAAACATCATCCCACCAAGTCTGTGCAAAAAAAAAAAAAAACTCACCCTCTATGAAATAATCAGAAGTTACTAAATATGCATTAAGTATGACTAGAAGTAGGAACATTCCTTTAACTAGGGAGTCAAGAAATGTAGATCTCTCTCTGTCTCCATATTACATATGTTATTGTACTTTCTGCAATTTATATGCAAGATAAAGAGAAAGGAATGAACTTTTTACCACTTGAACAACTCATTCGCCCAATCATAAGTGGGCAAAGTGTTTGATTTCTATCTCCTCTGCTTGGCTTTTAGCTTCTAATATATATAAGGATCTGTCACTGTCTGACAACAATATTTCACCCTCTCATCCTAAAATGCAAAGTGCATGATGGTTGAATGAGCATTTTTGCTCCTGAGGTAAGAGGACTTATCCCCAGTACTGATTCACATGTTTAAAATTTAAGCACAGGTGTAGTCCCATTAAAGCCAATAGAACTACTCATATGCTTAATTTATGCTTGTATTTTAGCACCAGTCAATGGGGAGGGTGCCAGCAGGAAATGGGGGGAGGACAGGACAGACACAAAACATTCAGAAGAACCCACAAGATTTGTGGGCAGTCCTTATAGCATGTTCCCAACTGGTGTCCTGTTCCCCCTTCCCTTCCCTCCCGTAACTCCGGACACAGGAAGAAACTTATGCAAGTTGAACTCTGGGAAAGATGTTTTCTGATATAGCTACTTCCCCAGAGTTTCACAATAAGAAGCAGTATGGCAGAGTTGGCTACTGCACTCAGTATTTTATTACTGACTGTTTTGAAATATCTTTCTTTCCCCACATAGATTTTCCAGAAATCAGACAAAGTAAGAAAATTACATGAAGTCTGGACTAGAGTCCAAGGAGCACATCCCAACAGAGCTCATCTGTTTACATTCATGCTGACTCTCCCTGTGACTGTGTGTACCAGCCTTGCACTGGGAAAACTGAGCTTAACCAGGCTCATCTGGCTGAAGCAGCCCTGCCCCCACAGCCCTGCCAGGCATGCTCAGACTGCAGCCCAGGTATAAAAGCCTGGAGAGAAGCTCAGTCTGGACTGGCTGCTGAGGAGGAAGAAGGTATTGCCTGAGCTCTTGCAGGTGACCCACCAGGACCAGCCCTAGAAACCAGCCAGCAAGACATCAATGCCACAGCAGGTGATATGGAGAAAGAACCCTGGAAGGAAGCCAGCGGACACTGGTAGGAAGTAGCCCTGGGTGGGATATTGTAACCTGTGGCTCTCCGCATGTTGTGGTGGGATTCCCCGCTGGGGCTATGTCTAGATTGCCACCTTTTTTTTCTGGCAAAAGGTATGCAAATTGCGGAATGCAATTTACATACCTTTTTCCAATGGTTTTTTTGGAAGAGGCTTTTCCAAAATTTGGCCTATCTACACTGGGCCAAATTTTGAAAAAACCTCCTATTTTGGAAGAGACCTTATTCCTCATAAAATGGGGAATACAAGGCTTCCAAAAGAGCGTTTCTTCTCTTCTGCAAAAAATGTCGGAAGAGCAGATGTGTTCCATGGACACAGCAGAGTTTTTACGGGACAGCTTTGGTATCCTGGAAAAACTCCATAGTCTAGACCTAACCTGAGAGAGCAGTGGACCACACCACTGCTAAAAGGGCCCTGGGCTGGGACCTGGTAGAGTGGAGAGGGCCTGGATCTCCCTATCACCTCCTCAATCCCCAAGCCGGGGGGCCAACATCTACTTATTACTGACTCCGTCTGCTAGGCCACGTTGCCCTAGTCAGAGGGCGCAGGTGTATAACCACAGTTGCATGGCAGGATACGCAGGGCTGGATGCGATCCCAAGAAGCCCCAGGGACACGGCCACTGCCCCTGGTAAAGGGGTGAGTGTGACACCCCTACAGGAAGAAATTCCCAAATACATCTTCCTGGCTTCTCCTCTTTCAGAAGTGAAATATTTGTAATCATGTGTGTTATTTGACTGTACTGTGCCTGAGCATTTCAGCAAGGGGACTATGAACAACACAATTATCATCTTTATGACAGTCAATAATGGTTGCAATTATTGGTTTTTGTCTTAGTAGTTCTTCCTCATATGTAATCCTCTAGTGTTTTCTTGCTTTAGACTTCATTGCTATCAAGAATGTTTTTTTAACCACATAATCACTGTTCCCTCCTGTGTTCTTTCAAACTTAATGCAGAGTTTACAGTGCTTCCATTTACACTGATTTTCAGCAGTACTCAGATTTGGCCTAACTGCTCCTCATGAAGTCAAGAGAAGTTTTACCAAAGTCTTCCAACAGGAGCGGAGTTAGGCCATAGCTGAGGACTTCTGAAAAAAATCCATGCTAAAAGCATAAAAATAAAATATTTCTCCAATTTTAATGTGATTAACTGTAACAATTCTGGGGCTCATTAAATAACAAACAAGTGGTGATAAAAGAATACACCTTTAAATAAAAAAAAAAAACTAGAGAGATCTTTGTTGAAGTGTTTTCTCAGAACCATGCAGTATTCCCAGCTTCCTCCTCCATTTTAATCGCCATCTTCCTGAGTTCATAATACTGTCCTTTATGATGGAGTGTCTATGAATTATGATCTCCTACGTTCCAGTGTTAATCACAAGGCTAACCCTTCTCTCTCTATATCCAATATGAAACATCATGAAAAGGAAGAGGCAGTTTCATTTTATAATGCAGGATCATGCACGAGATGGTGTTCGGGGTTGCTTTCTGAGAAGTGAAGAATGGCTTCAGAAGCGAAAAGGCAAAGTTAATTGAGATTCGCCCTTAGCAAAAGTTTCAAACTACCTGCCTCCCAATTAAAGGGTCAGTTCCCTGTGCTATATGTAGAATCCCTTGCACAGTATAGAACAACATTTCTCAAATTTAATCTGATTTAGTTTGAAGTTTAAGAAATCTGGAATGATTGTGTTTCTTTCTGGCTTCTGGGAAGATAGAGGCACACTTATTTCAGCTGGATATGACTGCTTCTGTTTCAAAGAAAGCAGAACATATCGAATGTTTTAATATTGATATGCCATAAAATCCAAACTGAAAAGTGAATATTTGGATTTATGATTCACTGGATTATGTCATTTTTATACTGATAATGCACGAATTCTCTAAGATGATTAAAATCATATTAGAAACATTCAGGAAAATAGTTTGATATAAAAGAAAGCTAAGGACTTGTCTTGTGGGACTCTCAAATTTATGGCATTTTAAAAAGCTGACATGACTACAGGACAGAAACTGCTTGCACAAGTAAATACAGTGTGAACCAAGAAAGAACAGTCTGATACAAGTGGTCATGTCTACAAGATGTTGATCAAGGAATTAATGGTCAATTATTTTTATATTCATACTAGGGGGCTGTGCCCCCTGCTAGCTATGCTCGCTACCCCCCCCATCCCCTCGGAGGCTTTCATGGCAAGAGTGTGAGAGCTACACTCACCAACCCCCCCCCCCCTTTTCTGGAGATAGGTGTCTGGCCAGGGAAGAGGGGACAGGAGTTCTCCTCCTGGGGCTGCAGGGTCTCAGTGAAAGGAGTAAGTGAGGGGGCTGGGGCTGCAGGGTCTCGGCAGAGGGGGTGAGTGAGCAGGCTGGAGGTTAGGGGTCTTGGCAGGGCAGTGAGTGAAGAGGCTGAGGCTGCACTAGAAGCCTTCCCACCAGGGGCGGATATAGGGCAGGGTGAACGGGGCAGCTGCCCCGGGCCCCGCACTTCAAAAAGCCCCGCGCATGCGCCGTGGCGCCACCGCGCATGGCGTCACCGCACATGCGCTGTGGCAAAGGGGGGGCCCTGCGGAATTATGCTGCCCGGGGCCCTGCAAAACGGTCATCTGCTCCTGCTTCCCATCAAGCTTAGACCCCCTCCTGCCCCCCTGTAGAACTGCAGGAAAAGCCTCCAGGAAGCATGTCCCTGCACTGCTGTTTCCCCAACTGGGGGAGAGGGAAGGGAAGTGGCTGCATGTGCAGCTGCTTCTTCCCTGATCCAGCGGGGAGCCTTGGGGTTTCTCTCCCCCACCCCCAGCAATGAGCCAGTGCTGGCACTTCAACCTCATGAGGTGGGGTGGGGCAAGGCTGGATTGCCAGTGCAGGCTCCCTGCTGTGGAGGGAGACGAGGGTGGGGCTGAGCTGGAGGTGAGAACGGCCATATTTGGTTCTGGAGCCATAGGTTGCCTATCCCTAGCATATGAGGTGGGGCTTTCATGGCCGCTGAGTGTGAGAGCAGGGTGATGTCATTCTGTTGCCTGACAGGCAGATTCTGTCATCCAGCAGAAAGAACTTCTCTATATAGAGAGATTATAGGAGTAACTAGAGGTCTCAACTTTTACCAGGGCCCCCACTGTATCAGGTGTTGTACAAACACATAGGCAAGACAGCCCCTACCTTTCATCTTAAATAGACTGGATAGACAAAGGATGTGAAAAAGGGATTAAAAAAAACCAGGTCACAAGGATGGCTATCAAATGTCATTTTAAATGCACTTTCTTTCAAAATATTGACTTTGTTTTATTTGTAATGTGGGCTTTTAAAAAATATGCAGAGGAAAGTATGGGATGGGTTAACAGGACCAATGAAGAAAAGTCAAAAGCAGAAGATGTACAGAGGGAGAAAAGATGAGACAAAATGAGTTAAATTCCACCCCCAACAAGCAGCACCTACAAGTCTCATTGACTTTTGTATGGGTTATGTACAGGTTACCAATATGTGAAATTTTGCCAATCTTAGAGGGATGTTATTTCATATGCTATAAACAGTCATTAATAGCTACTAGTCAAAATGTTTGCTATTGATGGAAAATTGGGTTTTTGATTAAATGACAATTTTCACAAGGAAGTGTCTTTTTCCCCCTTTTTTTGAAGAAAGCAAAAAGATGATAAAAAATAAATCCTGAAAACTCAGAACATCCCAATTTTGTGTTTTTTACGGTTTTTGTCCAACACTCTGTGGTTTTAGTTCCTGAATATGACAAAAAGTAGAAGTTTAGAGAAGGCCAAGGCACATCTGCCTTAGACTGCAAAATCCTACTTCAGTGCCGCAAAGTGGCTTAACAAAGACCCTGGTTTGTCTGACAGCAAGGAAAGCTGAGTGCATTCTTCAGTAGGATCAACGAAGATTTTAATGTCAGACTTCCATCCCAGGAACAGGAAAGCTGTCCTCTTTCCTGAGACTGTGTGCTACCTAAATTGAGGAGGTAAATGTGCCATTCACAGCATAGCCAGCAGGTGGATGAAGAAATGGCTAAAATATGAATAAATGGATCCCAACTCCTCAATCCATTCTATGACAGTAGGGAGTTCAATCAGTGAGAGACTATCAGAATCTCAGGGAAAAAGCAACTGACCCTCACAAAGAGGGTGATGGAAAGAAGAATCCAGGGAATTTCAATTTGCAATCAAGTCCTAATGAAGTGATTAGACAGAGTGGAGTGCAGGATGATGATGATTTTTGAAAGCAGGTATAGTAAAATGCAATGGGCCAGGCATGAGACACTGACAGTCAAACTGCAGCTGCTGCTGAGTTACCCTGGGGAACTGAAAAGATCATTTGGCAAACCTCCAAAGGCATGGAAATATTTTATCATGAAAAGACATGGCCACACATTGAGAAGGAGGGCCAGGATATGAGAAGAACGAAAGAAGTGTTCTGATTGGCGCAATCTACATGAGGGCCGAATGACCACATAGAGTAAGGTAAATCAAAGTGATTAACCACTTAAATTTTTAAAATTCTCACCCACTTGTAACTTTAAATGCTCCTCATTTTAATTCATTAATTTCTCTGAACTTGGAGGACGAAAACTTTGTCGGCTTCTATTTATAGTCATTTTCACTTTCAGATTCTCAATGCTGCAATATTTAGGTTTCAAACACCATAAAGAAAAGTTTAAACATATAAATAGTCATGGTATAAACAACTATTTGCATTCGATTTTTAAATTTTTATTCAAATTAAAACAAACCTTGTTTTCACAATTTAAATTATGGAGTAAATATAAATTGGCAATACCCCTTCACTTGTGGATTTCTTTGCAGTGGTTGGCTTGAGTCCGAACAGTAATGTTACTCTAATATAACTTACTGTATGGTAATGGGTACTTTGGCAGGATTAAGTAACACAGGAAAATTGAATTAATGCTTTAGCATGCCAGACACAGAACGTAAGCAAAGAAAATTTAATTTCCAGCATCGGGTAGTTAAACTGATTTCTCTGAGGGATCTGGACTAATGCTTTCAATACAGAAGGAAATTTCTGTGAATTCACCAATGTGCATATTAACAACATTATCTGGGATTTCAATTTCTTCTCATAATTTATAAGTTATTTCTGGAATACTGCAGATAAGGTAACTTCATTCAGGAGTAACTGACTTCAGTGGTTGCAGTATCAGGCCTAATCAAAAGACTTCTATTGATTTCAATGAGTGCTGGATCTAACAACTGAACAGAACTTAAAAGGAAAACAGTGTGCGTCTGCCACAAGTGCAAAGGGTGCTTTGGCAGCACTACCAGAGTGGGGCAAAACCACATATTGGATTCAGTGGATACAAAAATTAAAGGGCAGGAATATAATTAATGTCAGTCAACGTGTTTTATGGCAGATTCCAAATCTGATTTCTTTTTCTACAAGGTTACAATTTTGCTTGTGAGACAGTGTGCAGTCACCTCTCATGAGCACTTCCCAATATAGGTGGGTGCAAACCTGAGCTCCTTGTTGGGTGGGTTAATAACTCAGTCCTCTAACAAAGTCACACAGTCTCAATATATGAAAGAACCACTTCTGGGGTAAAAGGTCCAACAGGTTCTGTCCTGTGCCCTTGTTACCATCTTTAGCCTAGTCTGTGAGCTCAGTCCTCAGCTTTACATCTATGCTCATCCTGATACAATGTATTTTCCCCAGGGCTTTCTCTCTGAAGACTCCATGGCTGCTTCTAGACTGGCAAGTTTTTCTGCAAAAGCACCTGCTTTTGCGGAAAATCTTGCCAGCTATCTACACTGGCAGCTTGAATTTCTGCAAGAACACTGACGATCTCATGTAATATTGTCAGTGTTCTTGCGGAAATACTATGCTGCTCCCATTCGGGCAAAAGTTCTCTTGCGCAAATGCTTTTGCTCAAGAGGGCCAGTGTAGACAACGTGGTATGGTTTTGCGCAAAAAAGCCCCGATGGCCATTTTCGCCATCGGGGCTTTCTTGCGCAAAACCGCGTCTAGATTGGCACGGACGCTTTTCCGCAAAAAGTGCTTTTGCAGAAAAGCATCCGTGCCAATCTAGACGCTCTTTTCCGCAAATGCTTTTAACTGAAAAACTTTTCCGTTAAAAGCATTTGCGGAAAATCATGCCAGTCTAGATGTAGACCATGTATCCTTTTGAGTTCCTTCATTTGGGCCTTTTAAACAAGACTTATATCCTGCTCAGGGCTTGGGCCCCCTATTGTCTAATGGAGGGGACCAGGCTCACTTCTTACTCCAGGTCCCAATCCAGGAACCATACAATTAGCAGCTACATGCTGCTTCATGTAATAGCTTCTGCTGCTACAACTATTCCCTGAGCCATTTCCCATGTAGTTCCTTCCTCAGGGAATATGAGTGTCCCCAGAACCCACCTTCTGGTTCTCCCTTGAGTTATAGCCACCAGCAAGAAGTACCTTTCCTTCTTCTGCTGGTACTAAGGAACAGATCTGCTCAGGCCCTGTAGCTCTGTTTACGTGAACCTGCTGTGCTCTAATGGGTGCTTGACACTATTGAATTATCTGGAAGCAATGACAAAATCAATGCTGATCTATACATATGTGGATGACACAGATTGGCAGAATGGTAAATAACTGAGGCAGAACAGTCTTTGAACACTTGGAAACCAGGATCCATTCAAAATGCCTTTTTTTAAGTATCTGTGAACCTGAGGATGCAGACCCACCACGCCTACAGAATTGGCATCTAGATCATGGAACAGAGAAACTCAAAGTATGTAGGGGTCATAGTGAACAAGAAATGGAACATGAGCTCCCCCCATGTGAGTGAGGCATATGGTAGGGATGTAAATGATTAACTGATAGGGGCTGGAGCAGTTCTCTGCCCACTACAGGGCCCACTGCAGGTGGGGACACCAAAGCAGCCCTTGTCCATGGCAGGCCCAGTCTTTGCCCCCACCTGCCGTAGACTGCATGCAGACTTCCTGGGAGTAGGGCCACAGGAGCCAGCAGCAAAGGCTCCCGAGGAGTGGGGCCCACAGAAGCTTTCAGCACTGTGGGGAAGGAAAGGATGGCAGGGGAGGAGGGAGAGAAAGAAGGATGTTGCAGAGCTCATCTCTTCCGCCCTATCGCCTGCCACTACTACTGTGTGGCTGGAAGCAGCTTGTCCTTTCCTGCCTGCACAGTAATCAAAGCATTATAGTACAGAGCCCGTGGCGTGTGTAAGCATGTAACCACTAGGATTTTTAGAGGTTACATGGTTACATTACTTTTTACATCCCTAGTGCAGAGAGGGAGAGGGAAAGAGAGCCCGAGCCATCCCTATATAAACCCTAAAGCCTTAAAGACAAGGTAAATTTAAAAAAAAAATCTAACTACAGAGTAGTTCTTTTAAACAGTGGCACAGTCAATGTGATGTTAATTTGAACGTTTGTATGACTAACTGCCATTGAACTCACTTGGATATGAAGTAATTTTACTAGGTGTCTTATGTTCAGCATAGGGAAATATGGTCCCCAATGACTAGGCAGAGGCACAGGAGGGTCAAGTGACTTGCTTATAGTCGCTCAGAAGACCTATGGTACATAGGGTTACCAGATGGTTTAAAAAAATACCCCCCATTCTGAGATCAAGTGTGTCTGGTAAGGGGATCGTCCGGGAGGGGAGTGGAGCTGGCCAGGAGGAGGTTGGGGGGGGGGGGGGGGAGAGCAGGGCTGGCCGGGGAGGGGAGGGGAGGGAAGGGAGAGGGGGAGTGGAAGTGGGGAGAGGGGGAAACCAGTCAGCAGGGAGCAGGGCTGGCTCAGGCACATGCAGATCCCGGGGTGCTGCCCATCCCACGTATGGCCCCGGCGGGGCACATGAGCGAATCTAGCCTCAGGGATTCCATCTGGCCCCGCCCCGTTCCTCTCTACTGCGTAGTTGCATACTGCCTGGCTGGAAGATACTCTCACACAGTATGAGCGTGTCTACCAGCCAGGCAGTACACAACTATGTACTGATACTCATGATAATAATACAAACTTAATTCAAAAATACCAGCCATTTATATGTCTGGTATTTTCTCAATTTGTTTCCTGAACAGAAAGGTCAAATACCAGACTACAGGCAGTCCCCGGGTTACGTACAAGATAGGGACTGTAGGTTTGTTCTTAAGTTGAATCTGTATGTAAGTCGGAACTGGCGTCCAGATTCAGCCGCTGCCTCTCCAGCAGACCAGAGGGACGGGGAGCAAAGCTGCGGAGCACACGGGCAGCAGACAGCCCAGACGCGTCTGGGCTGTCCACTGCCCGCGTGTTCGGCCGCTTTGCTTCCTCTCCCTGGTCTGCTGGAGACCAGGGAGAGGGAGGGCCCCATTCGTAACTGCGGATCTGACTTAAGTTGGATCTGTGTAACTCGGGGACTGCCTGTATCCGGTTCAAAACTGGACACCTGGCAACCCTAAATTGGTACATCTGGGAATAAACCTAGTCTTCTGACTCAATCACAGGCTCTATTCTTGGACAATGCTGATTCCAGTAAGCAATAGCTGATCAAGTATTTCAACAAGTGGCATTTCATATGTCTAAATGTAAATATTAAATGTAATTAGCACACTGTAACTACATTACAGCAGCTGCAGCCTACCTTTCCAGGAAGGCCATTTTTTTTTTTTGCAAGGTTTCATTAAAGAAAGTGAAGATATATAGGGTGAAGTTTTTAAAGGGGCCATAACCCAGCCTTAAATTTGTGGGACTGCAACTTTACACAAACAACGTTACTTGTATATGCATTTATTTGTTCTCCATCATTAAGTTCACACAGAAGTTACAATATGTACATCTGAATTTCTTTAGTACCCTCTTGATGCAAAGTCCCCAAATATGCATTCACCAATGGAGGCCATTTTTCAAAAATCTAACCACGGCGTTCAATTAAGTCACTTTTAATGCGCACAGAATAGCAAAAGTGAGTAATGAAAAATATCCCAGTTCTTCCACAGTCCAGAAACGTAAGAAAAATCCAACAATTACTAATACTACTGCATTTAGATTTTCAGAGCCTACTGTCAAGGCTTGTGGAAAGTAGATTCCAGTTGCACAAATAGGAACAGATTCCACACTATTTTACTATTGAGCTCTTACAGTCTGTTTCAAAGTCTACACACACACTGCTGGTGATCCTACCAACACTACTATTTGTTTACCACAGTAGGGGGACTATTATACCCATCAAAGGTTTAACATAAGCACTTTGGGGCAGAGGCCAAGCCATCTTGTGTCTGTACAGTACCCAGCACATTATGGAATTACTGCTTGTTTCTAGTAGGATTCACAAATGGAAGCTTCATCATCATGTTGCCCTTGCAAACTCAGAATCAAATGGCACACACACAGCTGGTACACATCACACCTGTGCATTTGCTAATGTTCCTGGCTTTGTTCCATCCTAATATAGGCTATTGTAATGGGATAATAAAATCCCTCCTTTACCTGAGGGTGACAAAAAGCTTCATGTTCAGATTACCATAATTCAAGTCAATTTAAAATATATCTAATAAAAACAGCACAAATGTATATTATAATTTTCTGTTAGAACACAGGAAATGCCTTAAGTCACAATGAACAAAAAATTCATTGATATGAAATAAAGACACAAACATTAATTGCAAGGTGCCATCATGTAATGAAACAAAGCAAAGATTAGGAGAACTAAAATCCTCTATTGACCTTACTTTAAACCCTACTTGTTTATTAGGGAAACAGAACTAAAGCTTTGTGCACACAAAAAAATAAAAAGGTGAATGGCAAAATAAGCAGTTAAGCAGAGCCACACTTTGAAAGAGTGCACGATTCTTGAATAACCTGATTCCTAACCACTAGGTCCTGCATGAAGGTCCTGCATGAAATAAGTTTGTTGACCTCATTTCACTTCTGGGGATCTCAATCTATTTAAGAAACCCACTCGAGTTAATCTCAATGAAAATCATACTCAAAATTAAGTGCCACGAAACTCTAATTTGTGGCACTCTCTCTTCTAGGTTAGGATGAAGTCCCTGGAAGGAGCAGTGACCAGGCCTGATGATAACTGATTTTTTTTTTTAAGGAAACTCTTCAGTTCTAATTTAGCAGTGACTTAATAAACTATGTTTATGAATTTCAGATAGAAGCTTGGCGACTCTTAAATATCCTAAAAATCACATATATCTAACCCCCCCATATAAGATTTAGTACATAAATGGCTTGATCCTATGCTTATTGAAGTCAATGATTTAATGGTGCAGGATCAGGGCCACAGTAACTAGCATGATATTTTGATCCCCAACTGGGCCTTCCTGATGCTACTTCAACACTATTATTGAACTAACCAATAATAATAATAAACTGGACTGTGGTATACACCACCCTAGACATTCCAAGCAATGCAGAAAACAGAACAAATCTATATCAAAGGAACAAAAACGCCTTCCAAGGTTCACATACACGGATGCAAACTACATAGCACCACAAGAGTTAGGTGAGAACCATCTGTAAAGAGAAAAATAAGATTTTTTTTAAACAGTAAATGACCCAATTTTTTTAGGTTACACTTACACTGAAATGCTATTTTGGCATGCCAGAATATCCTGAAATAGTTATCCTGTGTTATAGTTATCCCGAAATAGTTATCTTCACAGCAAGCCCGTTATTTCGAAATACAACAGACTCACTATTCCAACGTTCCTGTAAAATTCATTCCATGAGGAGTAAGGAACATTTTGGAATAGCAGGTTATTTTGAAATGTGGTGAAATAAGCTATTTCAAAATTGACTCGAAATAAGCTATACAATTTGTGTAGCTGAAATTGTGTATTTTATTTCGACCTTTGATGCAGCGAAGATGCACCTTTAGAGAGACAAGGAAAAAGATCCAGTTGTAGACAGTGAAGGGAAAAGAAGAACTTATAGCTGCAGAAACAGAGCAAGAGGACAGGAAAGTAGGTGGATATAGGGTCAAAAAACTCAGTAGATTGAGTCCATGGTGAGATTTAAAAAACAAACAGGACAATTCCCAACTGTACGGAGAAAGGCCTTCAACCGAGACAGTCAATAACACGTAATAATATAAGAGGACAAGGCACAGAAGCAGGGAGTAAGACTTTAAAGGTGTTCAAAAAGTGGAATTTTAATTCACAGATTACAGGATATTCCCAGATGCATCAGAGGAAGAAATTAGTGAAAAGGCTTTGTGGCAAAATTGTACAGTAAGGGAACCAAAACATGTATGTTGTCCTGTATCTTGTTATGCTAAATGGAACAATATGGCCATTGACTCAGTGTTCACTGAAGAGAAGATTGGAAAGAAAGGTGTTTTGGGGGAAAGTAGAACTGGAACAGGTCAATAATCTTCTGTTCATGTATTAAAGATTCATTCTGTGCCCTTTGAAACCAATGACAAAGCTTCTATAACAACAATGGTGCAGATCAGAGCTTCCAGCACTAACACCAGTTACCAGTACTCTCATTTCTCAAGAGCAATTTGGACCTCACAGTCTACAGAGAGTTTAGAAGATGGGAAGCTGAGCCAGTTACAATCCCAGGGGATGACAGTCTTCTGCTTCCCCATCACGGGTCCAAACACCAGAAACTGCATTCACGGAACTAATAGCGAAAGAATAGCTAAAAGGTAAGGGATTGGAGAGCAAAATATAATAAAGTATAAATCAGTGGCTTCTCTGAAGTAAACTTGAAACAATGTAAAGGAAAATTTTACAGTCCATAGTGTTTAATGTTTCAACATACAATGAAACACATAAAAATGAGAAAATACATGTTAATTCTGTGTTCAAATATTTTAGACTAGAACCAGGAAATATCAAAGCATCATTTACTCTTTTTAAAAAAAAATGCTGCTCATTTCTCCCACCTTGAACAATGAGGAGATGAGGTAATTTTACTTTCAGTATCTCCTACAAAGCTGAAGCTTGCCAGTTGCAAATACCACCAGCAAAAGAATGTTTAAAACTGATTTTTTAAATTAATGGATTATTAAAATCACTTACACTAAAAATCAGTTTCAGATCTCCATTTGATGGCATATGTAGTCTTTAAGAGCTTTTGTTACAAGTTGTGCACCCCTAGGGCAATGTTGAAAACAGACATTTTCTTGCTTTTTCAACAAAAGGAAAAACTGAAAAATATTGTTGTAGAAGGCTCTGACCTTGCAAATGAAACCACACAAATGGTACCACATACTAATTGGCATACAAATTATGTACAATAAGGAATGAGTACTGTTTTTTCTTTAGCTAACTGTCTCATTAATCATGGGATACTACAAGAAAGGATTACCCCCACTATGAATAAAGAGAAAGGAAGAGAGTTTTTGTTCCCTTTGTTGTTTTCTTCCTGGTGTCCTCCTCTGACTCTCACCACCTCTTTGCCCCACCATTAGTAAAATAAATCTTTATGGAGTGGTATTTACAACTGAAAAAGCTAACAAGCCATGACCTAAAGAGAGAGAGAGAATACTCTTTCATGTTCTTTGTTTATTTGTTTCTGGCAGTGAATAACAAACAATTAGGAATGTGCCAGCAAAAAGATACATAAATAAAATAGATGTTGAGAACTTATTGTATTTAAAATAACTTTTCCAGATGCACACGGGAAAACTACATGGAACAAACTCAATTAAGGGTTCAAAAGAAAAAATAATATAGTATGTCTTTTGTAACTCAGAAATAGCTTGTTAAATCTCTGCCAATGAGCAAGACACCTTTCTCACATGATGGAGAAAATTTAGTGACTTATATTTAGCAATGGAAGTCACAATTAAATAGAAGTGTCTGCCAGAAAAAAAAATGCATGAAACTATAGCAGCTGCTTTGATGAAAAACATGTTCTATCACTGTTTCCCTGCCGAAGCTAAACCTGGGTTCAGATAAGGAGGCAAAACTACAACTCTGTTTTCTGAAAATGAGATCAACTAAGCTACTCTCTTATAATAATTAAACTATAGACTCCAGAGCTTATTTTAACACCTACTTTTAGAAAATTCTTCACTGGTGCTTTGAATACTAATTAGCAGAGTATGAAATAAGTAACATTTTGATATTTTATAATATTTCATTAGAGGATCTTAAAATATTTAACATTAGCTTTGTTCAACATTCATGTGAAATAAGAGAATTTGGTCATTTCTGAGAGGGGAGACAGTGAGGCAGAGAAAAACTGGAAACCTGTCTATAATAGGTACATCTCTGTAGTTTCTGAATGCCTCACAATTTCTATTTATTCTCACAACACCTTATGGAGGAAAAGAAACGCCTATTTTACAAAGAAGGAACTGTTGCAGACAGACAAAGTGACTTACCTAAAAACACACAAGTAATCTGTAATGGAATCTATTCTGTTCCTAAAAGTCAGATACCATGGTACAATTCCTGATTTAGCTGTGAAACAGACACACATAAAACACCAGTTGAAGCAGATTACCACCAACTGTAAATAAGGTAACTAGATTATGGGTTTGATCAAACATCCTCATCTTAGATCTTAGTACCTCCTGTGCCACTGACATGTTAAGTAGCTGAGTTCCTCTATGGATTACAATCACTCTCTAGTTCTGGTCCCTTTTTTCCCCCAGGTGAAAACAGCATATTCGTTAACTTCTGTCACGGTCTTTTGCCAGTTCTTCCTTAGGCTTTCTCATTTTTTCTTTCCTTCTCCAAGTGTCCAATTCAACACTTGCTCAGTTGTCTCCTACCTTCCACAAAATGTACATCTCCCAAAATACTTGTGCCTTCTTTATTTTTAACATGTTCTGCTCTGTCAGAAGCCTCACTGACATTTATTATTCTGTCTTTCCATGACATGAGTAGTATCTTCTTCAGCCATCTGTGAGAAGTGGCCTCTGATCTCTTTGTTAGCCACTGTGCAACAGGGTGGCACTCTTGCAAATGCCTTCTGGCCAGGCATGTGTCTGCATCTCTGTGCCTCTGTGGTGACACTTGTTTGTGATTTCTCACATGATTTAAGAAACTCAGCCCTCCAGCCAAGTCACACAATCTGTGTGAAACAAAAAAATAGACCCCTTATGGGGTAAACAGTTTACTGGGCCTATCCCAAAGCCTCTCCGGCTATATACAGTGTCAACTCTCATATGGGATCATGACTCCAGGGCTTCCTTCTAGGAGGTAACAGTTTTGCCCTCTCTGGGTCCTTCTGGCCCCCAGTAGGGCAAGGTCAGGTCCCCTTCTTAGGTGGTATCAAAGTCCAATATTCAAACCACTTTTCCAGTGGTTAATGGGGGAGAGGAGAGTACCCAGGCCCACTCACTAATCTGGGTCCAGCCTAGGGACCCTATAATAGTAGCTGACCACTGAATCTGTTTGACTACTCATGATGTTGCTATGTTTCTCTGGGCCACTTTCCCACAGCCCCATCATTCACTGCTGCTCTGTCTTTACCATATGGCTCTTCTATCGATAGTCCCAGCAGCCAGCAAAGCGCTCCTTCTTGATCCCTTTATCTACACAGCAAAGTTATTTTGGGATACCAGAGTTATCCCGAAATAGCTACCCCACATCTTTTGAACACGTCCGCTATTTCGAAATATAGTGGACGTGCTATTTCGCCATCCCTGTAAACCTCATTGTACGAGGAGTAAGGGATGACTTGAAATAGTGCTGTATTTTGAAATTCGGCACTGTGTAGACAATGCCAAATGATGAAATAAGCTATTTCGAGTTTTGGGTGCTGTGTAAACACACCCTCAGTGTCTGCCAATGCTGCACTATCCACGGTCTTGTAACTTCTTTAGATCAGCCAGGAGCACCATCTGCACACTACTGACCACAGCAAGGAACTATACTGAAGCTCTGCAGCTCCTTTTACATGGGCCTCCTGGGCTCTGATTAGCTGTTCCCTGCAGCTTCTCTCTGATTGGCTTCCTCCCCTGCAACCTTTCTAGGCATCTTAGAGGATTTAGGTCCAGGGCTCCTTTCTGGGATGGGGTGTAATAGGACCTTGAGACCTTCAGGACCCTTTCACACACTTATCTCCTCAGACAGTTCTGAGGTGGTGGTCCTGCTGCCGTAATATCCTGGTCCTTTTGCCCCACTCTGGCATGGTCTTTCCCTCCTTCTCTCTATCTGCAGAGCTATTAATAGGATCTATGCCCTATTCTAAAAGGGTCCCTTTTAATCTTAGGACTCGCCACCTTGAGAGTTCATCTTAGTCCTTGTCCCCTTTTTAATCAGTACTCCTGTTCCTAGAGTAGTCTTTGCCCTAGTCTCTCAGGGTCTATTCTCCCAAGTCTATCTTACCTAGAGAGCATGTTCACAGTCCTTTGACTCACTTTCTTCTCCTGGATTTCGGGATGTATCGACCCTGAGCTTTTTTCTGTGTCTCGTAATCGTACACAGGAAGGGTGGGCAAAAAGGCCTCCACGAGCCAGATCCGGCTGGCCAAGCGGATGGATCCAGCCTGTGAAGGCCCTGCTGCTCTCCTGCCCCTAGGCCAATTAGGGCCTGAGGGCGGGGAAGTGCCTGAAGCCTCATCCTGCCCTGCCAGGAGCATGTGGAGCTTTGAAGCGCCGCACACTGCTCGCAGGGCGGGGGGAGAGTGGAGGAGGCTCCGTGCATGCCCCTGCCCCCAGGCCAATCAGGGCCTGGGGAGCTGCGTGAAGCTTCCTTCGCCCTGCCCCGGCCCTGCAAGGAGCCCACAGCACTTCAAAGCGCCATGCACTGCTCGCAGGGCAGGGGGGAAGCTTTCCGCGCTCCCCCGCATCCCGGCCCTGATTGTCCTGGCGGTAGGGGAGCATGCCAAGCCCCTTCCAGGTGCCTAGTGGGAGGGGGGGGCAAAGGGGCTCCCCCTATCCCCAGACCAATCATGGTCTGGGGGTGGGGTAGCCCTGCTCTTCCTGTTTAGGCCCCTCCCACTTCTCGGGTGGCCCCCGGGCAAAAATTATTGCCCACCCCTGGTATACAGCTTAGATCAGGCACTGTTTTTTGTCCTCCATGAAATGGAAACCTTTGGCCAGAAGCTCCTTCTGAAGCTTGAGATCCCCCAGTTACCTCTCTGCTGCCTCAAGTCATTATGTCAGGTCATCACCCTTAGGAGGGAGCTCATGCAGCTTCCCTGCATTATTCCCTGTCCTAGGGTTCTGTTCTCTACCCCAGCCCATCTCTTTCATCTCTCCCCGCTGGGGTAATTCAGTCTGGACCTCCGTGCTAGTTAGCATAATGGGTATTTTAGCTTGGTCCCTACAGTACCCTGCTGAACTTTGATATCTGTCTGGGTCTCTGCTGTAGCCCCCTGAGTTTTCTCCCACTGATCCTGGGCCAGTTCCCTCTATGAAGCTAGGCATTGGGGGGGGGGGGGGGGGAAGAGGGTTGTTTTCGTTTTTGTTCCTCAGCTTCCACCTGTACCCAGGCCAATTCCTGTTCTATCCGGACCAACTGGCCAATGATTTTGTCTCATTAAGCATTAGCTTTGTCCAACTCTTAGCACTTTCTCAGCTGTTATCCGAAGTCTTGGTCATTCAGGTTTCACCTCTGAGGTCCTCTTACCCTGGCTCCTAGAACCTCTCCTTCCTTTCAACTGCATGTCATTATCTGACCTTTAGCTTGGGGTAGATATTTCCAAAAGTGGTGTTTGCTTTTCTCACACTTGTATGCATATCTCCATCATAGCCACCTTCCAACTCCCAACATAACATCTCTCTATCTCTTTGATCTTTTTTTCATTCTTTTCATCTGTTGTCCAGTTTCCTACCTTTAACTCATTTTTCTCTGAATTTTATTTTCAATCCAACGTTTGCTGTTTCCGGTTCTATCTCTGGCTATTAGGGCAATTGTTCCATTACATGTCATTATCAAAGACAAGCTCATGTAACATCTTTGCTAACCGATTTTACATAATGCTTTTTGTTGTATGCTTCATCACTCAGCATATTGCTAATGCAAAAAGGACTAGCAAATACTTGAATACTGTAAGCAAAAATGGGCACCAAAAATGATTAAGGGCATTGAACATCTTCCACATAAGCAGAGATTTTAAAAAGACTGGGATTGTTCAGCTTGGGCAAGAGATTATTAAAGTGGGATATGACAGCAGTGTACAAAATCACAAATGGCGTGGAAGAAGTGAATAAGGAAGTGTCATTTATTCCTTCACATAACAAGAAGTAGTGGTCATTTGAGGAAATTAATAGGCAGCAGTGTTAAGTATTTCTTCACACAATGTACCATCAACCTGTAGAGTTCATTGCCAGGGGATGTTGTAAAGGCCAGAAGTGTAACTGGATTCAAAAAAGAATATTAGTTAGGGCCATCAATGGCTATTAGCCAACATGGTTGGGGATGCAACCTTGTGCTCTGGGTGTCCCTAAGGGTATGTCTACACTAGAAAGTTAGTTCGAACTAACGGACGTTAGTTCGAACTAACTTTCCTATGCGCTACACTAGCGCTCCGCTAGTTCGAATTTGAATCGAACTAGCGGAGCGCTTAGTTCGAACTAGGTAAACCTCATTTTACGAGGACTAACGCCTAGTTCGAACTAGCTAGTTCGAACTAAGGGCTGTGTAGCCCTTTAGTTCGAACTAGTGGGAGGCTAGCCCTCCCCAGGTTTCCCTGGTGGCCACTCTGGCCAACACCAGGGAAACTCTATGCCCCCCTCCCGGCCCCGGACCCCTTAAAGGGGCACGGGCTGGCTACGGTGCCCGTGCCAGGTGCAAGCCTGCCAGCACCCAGCTAGCAGACCCTGCACCTGGCACGGCACAGAGCCACCCACCCAATGCCCCCCAGCCCACCCCCTCTTGCCGGGACCAGGCTGGCGGCTCCCGGGAGCTTGCCCTGGACCGCAAGAGGCGGGCACCTTCCTGGGCTAGTGCGGACATCGTGGACCTCGTCCACGATCTCCGCACTAGGCACAGGAAAGTGGCCGGCTAGGGCAGGAGAGCTGCCAGCCTGGCCACCCAGGACCAGGTGTGCATGAAAATCAAGAGGGTCCACTGAGACCCCCGACACTGAGCCCTGAGCTTACAATGGCCGTACTGGGTCAGACCAAAGGTCCATCTAGCCCAGTAGCCTGTCTGCCAACAGCGGCCAACCCTAGGGACCCTGGAGGGGATGGACCGAAGACAATGACCAAGCCATTTGTCTCGTGCCATCCCTCTCCAGCCTTCCACAAACTTTGGGCAGGGACACCACTCCTACCCTCTGGCTAATAGGACTCCATGGACGCAACCTCCATCACTTGATCTCACTTCCCTTTCAACTCTGTTCTAGTTCTAGCCTTCACAGCCTCCTGCAGCAAGGAGTTCCACAGGTTAACTATTTGCTTTGTCAAGAACAACTTTCTCTTACTAGTTTCAAGCCTGCTACCCATTCCTTTCCTTTGGTGTCCTCTAGTCCTTCTTTAGGGGAACTCATGAAGAACTTTTCTGAATGCACCCTCTCCACCCAACCCCTGCTTTTAGAGACCTCTATCCTGTCCCCCCTCCGTCTCCTCTTTTCTAAGCTGAACAGTCCCAGTCTCTGTAGCCTCTCTTCATCTGGGACCTGTTCCCAACCCCTGATCATGTTAGTTGCCCTCCCCTCTCCCAGCCTTTCTCTTCCCCTCTCCCACCTCCTTTTCCCAGTCTCCCCCAGTTTTTTTCAATAAAGACAGAGTCAATGTTGGAAGAAACGTTATCTTTATTTTGTACATCAATAAGAAGGGGGGCTAGGGAAGGGCAAGTGGAAGGAGGTGAGGGAGGAATGGGGTACGAGCCCCCGATGGGGAGGACTGGGCTGGCTCTGCGGGCTTCTGGGGGTGGAAGCTCTCCTGCAGCCCCCCAATTACTCCCTCTCCCCAGATGGCAGCCTGCGGCAAGTGCAGCCGGGCTGATGGCCGAGTGGTGTGATGTGCCCAGTGTGGGCACTCAGGGCACTCCAAGCCAGAACTTCTTTGCAAGCGGGGCACCCCTTAGAACTGTGTGTCCGGGGTGGGGGTCGGGACCCTTTAAGCGCAGCCCTCGGCTAGCCTGAGACAGTATCTCCATGCTCTAAGTCCTCCTTTTATGCCCTGCCGGCACTGCTTCCGGCCATCATTAAGCCCTGTTCAGAGTCCACTCAATGTGGACTTACTAGTTCGAACTAGCAAAACGCTAGTTCGAACTAGTTTTTAGTTCTAGATGCGTTAGTTCGAACTAGCTTAGTTCGAATTAACTAATTCGAACTAAGTTAGTTCGAACTAGCGCTGTAGTGTAGACGTACCCTAAGTCTTTAGCTGACAGAGGCTGGGCCTAAATGACAGGGGATAGATCACTCAATGACTGATCTGTTCTGTTCTTCCCCTGACAAGACAGGATACTGGACTGGAGGGACCAGTGTCCATTAAGGCTTATTTCAGGGCAGTGTTTCTCAAAGTGGCCCATGAAACCACTGTGTGAGAGCTGCTAACTGGCCATGCTGGTGTATTTATTTATCACTGCCATGAACACAGAGCCTCCCGGCTCCCATTGGCTCTGGTTCACCATTTTCAGCCATGGGGAGCCACGGGAATTGGTGTGGGCAGGGCAATTACTTCCCACGGCTCCTCTTGGCTACAAATGGCTCTGGTTTGCCAATAGAAGCTGTGTGGCTGGGCCTAAATGACAATGTGTCTGATTTAAATAAAAATCATAGGAAATCTTGGGAATGAATTTGGGATGCAATCTCAGGGATACCTAGTTTCTATGACAGAATATATAAATGAGGAGCCACCATTAGGAACCCCAAGTTGACAATTGTGGTAGGCAGCAGGAGGCCAGAGGTTCAAAATGGTGAGTTCATCAAGGTAAGAGAGTACTGGATTCAGATCCAAAGTCAGTACTAGCTTTTATACTGGTGGGACCAGTCTCACAGTGCCTTATTGTTGTTGGGTGAGTAAAAATTGAACAAGTGTTCCACTGGGGGATGGAAGGTATTAATGGCTACTAAATATATTTACAGTGAACAGAGTGAGAGGTCCAAAGATTTTAGGGAGAGGTGACTAGTCCAAAATCAATTCCATCCAGTTGCCCCAGAACACTATATGCTTATACCACCATATGGAAAAGAACTTTCATTTGGCTGTATAAAACTTCCTTGTGGAAGACATCCTGCTATTGAGGAAGATGGCTTGGACCTCCTTCAAGCTCACTCTTTCCAAGTGTGTTGACTATCCAAAAGCCAGGCTGTCAGATGGATCAATGCCAGTTTGAGGTAATAGGTTCTGCGACACTCAGTTTGAAAAGAAGTCATCTGAGAGCCATCATGAACCAGAGAAATTATTACGAAGATGGTCACCTTACCCATCATGATTTTCTTAAGGGCGTGAGATGGGGTAGGGGGAATTGGAGGGAAGGCAAACATCATAGCATCTGATCATTGCATTAGGAATACATACCCTCTGCAGCTGCATCTGATGTGTTCTGAAAGCAGTAAAGTTGGCACTTTTCATGTGCCTGAGTGGCAAAGAGGTCCCAAGATGGGACTCTGTGATGGGACATCTGCCCTTTAAGGGTTAAAACCCAGCTCTTAGAGAGGGCTGGAGTGGTGAAGCTGTGGGGTCAGAAGCTGTGGCAGGAATTAGCCAATTAGGGCCCAGCTGAAGGCACTATAAATAAAGCCTCTGGAAGGATAGAGACAGACTCACTCTTGCTAGGAGCAGGAGGGGCCTGGCTGCCAGGGAAGCTAGAGGCTTCCTGACTTATAGCAGGGCTGGGGAAACTCTGGCCAGGCAAGCTCCCAGGGCCTGAAGTAAGGCCTGAGGATACTAAGGGACACAGCCAGGATAGCAGCAGGTCCATACCCCCTTGCCAATGATGAGTGGCTGTTTCAAACTGCAGTTTGCCCCTCAAGTAAGGGACTAGATGAAGACTGGCAGTGAGTCACTGAAGCAAGGTGACCATAGTGGGTTGGGAGTTCCCAGAAGGTCTTATTGTCTTATCCCATCCACTCATCTCTAAGTCAAGTAAAAGCAGGAATTATTGACCTACTCTGTGTATTGCTCACAACATGAGGTGAGTGATGGGAATAATAAAGTATTGGGAGCAAAAGCCCTTTCCCTTGTGTAGATGAGGTATGGGCTATATGGCGTCTAGTTGGATTAGTGAGCTCCCTTCTTACCTGAAGATCTTCTAATGAGAAGGGTTTTGGAGGAAATGTAGACAGGAACATAACACTCCACACAACAGACAGGAACTTGTCTGAAGTTAAGGACTGCCAACTTGGAAGGAAACAGGCCAAGTGGCCACTGAAAGGGAGTGAGACTGGTGATATGGTGACTAATCAACTCCTCTCGAATGTCCTATCAAGACACCTTGGGACACAAGTCAGGTCTGGGAAGGAGATGGTAATGGGGCAATGTCTCTGCTGCTCTGAAACCTCTGGCACTTTCTCAGTGGTTTGTAGGACATCTGGTAGTAGAACAAAAGTGGGGCTGCTTGGAACCTATCATGTGGTTGTCTGGAATGCTTCCTGCACAGTGCTGGGGTGTATATTCCCAAGTGATGCAGAAGAGAGCGATTGTGAGTGGAATGATTGTTTTGTCTTCTTACTGAAGAAATTGTTACACTCAAGAGAGGTCCTCCACTGTCATCTGGATTTCCCTGGGAAACCCTAAGGATTACAGTTAGGACCTCAGTCTCACAACCACGAAGGCTGTCATAGCACAAGAGGCCATATCCATTGCAGCTAGTGATACTTAAAGTAATTATCTGGTCACAAGCTTCCCTTTATGCAGAATGATCTGGAATTGACTCTTACATTCCAGAAGTACTTTATGAGTAAATTCCAAAAGCTTGTTATATAATTCATGAAGTTATATTTTGAAATACATGCCTCGAAGCTCACAATCCAGAGGAAGTGGCTGGCCAAAGAGAAGTTCTTTCTGGAAAGAGGTCTCACCTCTTGGCATCCTTATCCACAGAAGTGACCTTTGTCTGGTAAAGCCTGTTTCATTCCATGACCGTTTGGACTACCAAAGAGTTCAAGTTTGCACAGAAAAATAAATATTCTGCTCCCTCACAAAACAGTTTTCCTCTTTGGGACAGGACAAGAAGTGGCTGAAGTCTGCCAAATGTTCTAGATCAATTTTAAAAAGGGCCTCATTTATAGGAAGTGCCACACTGAGAGGGAATCACTGATGAATACACAAGACACTAACTGTCAGACCTGAACTTCCTCCAGCAGGATCTAGAGTTTCAACAATGCTCCTCAGTAGTTTCTGGCATTACCAGCAGTCTGGTAATAGGAAAGAGGAAGAACGAGGAGATTGGCACCATCACTTACTCTGAAAATGAAGAAGCTGTCAGCAAATCTGGCATCACCAGCTGCTACATCTGGGATGAGGTCAGTGCCCCAGGAGTTCAAACTCTGGTGTTTGTTGCTAGGCATCCCATGTGACCATAAGAACAGCCATACTGGGTTACATCAAAGATCCATCTAGCCCAGTATCCTGTCATCCCACAGTGGCCAGTACCAGAGGGAATGAACAGAACTGGCAACCATTAAGTGCTCCACCTATTCCTGGTTCCTGGCAAACAGAGGTATCCGTGCCCATCCTAGCTAATAGTGAGTGATAGGCCTATCCCCCATGAACTTACCTAATTCTTTTTTGAACCTTATTCTTGTCTTAGCCTTCACAAGATCCTCTGACACAGAGTTCCACAAGATGGTTGTGCATTGTGTGGAAGAAATACTTCCTTTTGTTTTAAACCTGCTGACTATTAATTTCATTTGGTAACCCCTAGTTCTTGTGTTTTAAGAAGGAGTAAGCCACACCTCTTTACTCTTTCTGTAACAGTCATGATTTTATAGACCTCTATCATATCCCCCCCTTAGTTGTCTCTTTTCCAAGATGAAGAGTCCCAATTTTATTTACTTGTCCACAAACAGAAACTAGTCCTTACACCTAATAATTTTTGTTGCCTTTCCACTGTATCTTTTTCCAATAGAAGTATATAATTTTTTAGATGAGGCAACCACATCTGCACATAGTATTCAAGATGTGGACATATCATGGATTTATATAGCGGCAACATGATATTTTCTGTCCTATTATCTATCCTTTTTCTAATGATTCAGAACATTCTGTTCTGCCACTGCATATAGAATGGATGTTGCCAGAAAACTATCCACAATTACTCCAAATTCTCTTTCTTGAGTGCTAACAGCTAAATAATACCCTGACATTGTATATGTATAGTTGGGATTATGTTTTCCAATGTGATTACTTTGCATTTATCAACACTGCATTTTATCTGTAATTTCATTTCTCTCTCACTTCACCAGTCACGCATTTTTGTGAGATCCCTCTGTAACTAACTCTTTGCAGTCTGCTTTGGATTTAACTATTCTAAGTAGTATTATATCATCTGCAAATTTTGCTACCTCAATTTTTACCTTTTTTCCCATATCATTTATGAATATGTTGACTAAGACTGGTCCAAGTATCAACCCCAGGGGAATACCACTAATTACTTTTCTCCATTCTTAAAGTTGACTGTTTAGTTCTACCCTTTGTTTCCTATCTTTTAACCAATTACTGATCTAAGAAAGGATCTTCCTTCTTATCCGATGAGGGCTTACTTTGTTACAGAGCCTTTTTGAAGAGCCTTGTGAAAGGCTCTCTTAAAAATTAAGTACATTATATCCACTAGATCCTTCTTCTCCATGTGGTTGTTGAGCACCTCAAAGAATTCTACTAAATTGGTGAGGCATGATTTCCCTTTATAAAAACCATATTAATTCTTCCCTAACAAATCATGTTAATCTAGGTGTCTGATAATTCCATTCTTTACTATAGTTTTAACCAATTTGCCTGGTACTGATGTTAGCTTTCCCAGCTTGCAATTGCCAGGATCACCTCTGAAGCATGAGCGTCACATTAGCTCTCCTCCAGCCATCCAGTGCCGCAGCAGATTTAAATGATAAGCTACATACCACAGTCAGTAGTTTTGCAATGTCACAAAAAGTTCCTTCAGAACTCTTGGCTGAGTGCCATTTGGCCTTGGTAACTTATTACTGTTTAATTGATTTGTTCCAAAACCTCCTTTAATTCAGTGTTCCTCACATACAGCCACATACTGGAGGGGAGGAACAAAGCAGTGGCCCCTCCAATAGGGATGTTAGATGTTGAGTAATTGATTAGTCAAGTAAACGCATGGATTCGTATTGGTTACAGGACTATTCGATAGTCTCCAGGGGTTGGGCTAGCAGCCAATGAGCTCCAGCCCCACTCCCAGGGAACCCCCTGCCACCCTGTACTGATGCCTCTGATACAGAGGCAGATGAATGGGGTGAT
Organism: Pelodiscus sinensis; assembly: GCF_052426305.1. Taxonomy (NCBI): domain Eukaryota; kingdom Metazoa; phylum Chordata; order Testudines; family Trionychidae; genus Pelodiscus; species Pelodiscus sinensis. The sequence continues at coordinate 205,022,094 of NC_143053.1, forward strand.
AGCAGCCCCTGTCTGTGGGGGTCCGAGCAGCCTCTGTCTGCAGGAAGCTCAGGCCCACCATGGACAGAGGCTGCAGCCTGGGATGAGGGGTGGCAGACAGCACCACAGAGTCAGTACTGGGGGAAACTAGCTTTTAAGCTGGCTCTCCCAAGCACCAGCTTCTGCCTCACCCTCCTCCCACACACCTTGCTGCCTCTGATACAAAGGCAGCAAGGGGGAATGGAAATGCATGTAGTCAACAAGATTAACTGATAAACCTAGCCTTATCAGTTAATCATATCGTTGACTAGATAGTGACATCCCTACCTTCCAGCAGGGCCACAAGCAGTAGTTGGGCCCTGCCTCCTTCTGGAGACAAAAAAAAAAATGGAAGAGCAGGTATGAGTTCCCCACCTTCTCAGGATAGTGGTGGGGGAGGGTTTCAGCACTGGGGTGGGGATAGCAGGCTCCGGCCACGGGCTTTGAACTCCATTCCCCAGCCACATGGTGACGGGGCAGATATAGGGCAGGGCGAGCTGGGCAGCTGCCCCGGACCCCGCGCTTCAAGAAGCCCCCGCGCATGCGCTGTGGCAAAGGGGGGCCCCCGCGAAATTGTGCTGCCCTGGGCCCCGCAAAATGTTCATCTGCCCCTGCATGGTGACACACTCTGGATCTGAGCTCTGCCCTCCATCACTCCTGCCTCTGTACCCTCCTTCCCATTCATGACTTAATTTGTCCCCAAACTTGCTGCAGTTGAGTAAGTCTGTTGTAAAAAGTGATATTTGTCGGTGTGTTAATATCACTTTTCACAGCAAGTGTTTTTTTCAAAGCAACCAAAAAAGCAAAAGGAAAAATGAAGGAAAAAGACAAGAATATGCAAAGCATCTTATTTGTGTTTCTAATCTTTTTAGATGCAGTAAAGAATAGATACACTGCAAATTAAATTTTATTACTAAGTCATCAAAAAAATCCCACAAATAAATTACTATGCTATATACGCATATCTGTTTTTCCTAAAAATAATTATGTATTTCATGAAAAATGTCACCGTGGCTACCAAAATATTTGTGGCAAGAACCCCTGCTCTAATGACACTTCAATCTGGGCTAGTTCTTTAGATTTGTCACCTAAAAAGAATGACTCACATTTGGGAACTTTTACATCCTTAGCTGTGAAGACAGATACAAAGAATGTGCCCTTTATGGCCAGTGTGTGGAATCATAAAGATGGAGTAGGTCCCTTGTTGATAGCATTGCTACCAGGTTGTCAGATATGGATTCCAGCATTCAGAGGGTTTCCAGATGCTCTATTCAGGGTAGCCACTTGTGACCAAACTTAGCAGAATCAGTGGTACAGTCTCTTATCTTTCCTCTTACTCAGAATCATCTGACTCAAAAGGTGCAGCCATGGTCGCTAGCTATGTTAAGATTGCACAGAAAGCGTCAGAGTATTCAGAGCTCTGCTAGAGCTCAGTACTAGTGAGTGGCACATGGACCATTTAGTGATGTCCCTCACCAACACCAGGTCTGTCAGGGTTGGAGACTCCAGATCTATGTAGATTGCCAAGTCCATGAGCAGGGCATGCCAAGGTTTACCTGTTGAACTGACAGAGACTTGAGATCTGGGACTCTTTGGTGTAGTGCTTGGAAGCACAGCGTGGTATGTTGGTGCAGCCAGACAGGAACCCCCTTGTAACATCCATTTTTGCTTGCCTGGAGCATACAGGGCACACAGAGCAGAAGGCCCAGGCTGTGTGACTGTGAATGGCTGTAAACAGAGATACGCCCATTGCTGACCAAGAGGCTGCCAAGGAGTGCCCTTGACTTAACCCATATTGATACGAACACACAGCCGTCCGCGGGGGGAGGAATCTCTCCCCCAGTAAAAAAAATGTCTAGTACTCACAATTTAGTTCTCTCTCTTGCAAGTGTAAATTAATTTGAAACTTGCTTGTAAGAACTGGTGCCACAAAATGGACCAGTACAATTTAGCCTCTTAGATAAGAAAGAGGATACGGGCCCCCAGGGGTATAAAGATGGGTCCAGCAGCACATTTACTCTGAGCGTCATTCTACCATCTATCTGCTGGTCGGGTTAGGTGTTTGATCTCCCGAGGTTCCAGAGGGGACGCCCACCTCGTATTTGTCTTTCCTAGGAATTGAGAGACCGGCCCTGGCCTGACACGCTGGAGTCGAGAGGCACAGAAAGGGGTAAAAATTGTACCTGGATGTGGTCCTTTGTCTTAAGTGTACACGTAGACTTAGAGCTCTTTAAAGATTAAGCTGTCACTTGGTACCATTATTTCTATTTTCTATCTTTATTTTCTTTGTAACTATTTTTAAAATCTGTATTTGCTAACAGTAAAGAAAGAGAGCAATAGCCATTGTAACCATATGCTTTTATAAGTTTTTTTTTTTAATAAACCTGTAACTGTTTAAGTTTTTAAACTGACTCCTTCAGTTGCTGTAACAGTACCAAGCACAATTTAAAAGAACTTCAGCCGGTCATAAAGGACAGGTATAGGAAGAGCTTGGGCATTTGGATTTGTGTCACTCCCAGGTGACAGGTCCGTTGGGGCACCTTTCAGTCTTTCCCTAAGGCTGCCCGCTGCGAAGGAATCTTGCATTCTAGCAGCTAAAATCTGAGATGTAATAAGCTCTTCCTATAAAGGGGCGTCTGTTGGCCTGCTGGCTACCCTCTGTGACGGGACCCCGGTCCTAGCAGTAAAGACACAGACGTTAAACCTTTTCTCAGAAACACACACACACACACACACACACTGCCCTGACCGTCGGCTGACAGTTGGTAATGCAGAGGCTAAGCAGTCTTTAATGTCCTTGCATGCTCTGGTCAGCAGTTTTGGAACATTGGAAGCTCCCAATATTGTCGGTGCCTGCCCACATACCGTATGAGCTCTGGGCACACCCTCTGCAGAGCGTGGGGTCCTGCTCAGAGCTGAGGGAAAAAGAGAAACCATTTATCTTTGAGAGGATTTGTCTGGCCTCTTATGAGGGTGCCTTTCCTTACCCACATCATGCTTCCATTGCATAGAGTCTTTGGATCTGCCAGAGGGATTCAGTGGGGGTACTATTCAGCAGATCCAGCTGATGAGGCAGGTCTCAGGCTGAACAAAAAACTCATACTGAGTTCCATTAGGTTCCAGAAGAGTCTGCACTCCTGAGACTGCTTAATGCAAAAGGGGAAAGAGCAGCAGAGGCAGTTCAATGGAGATATGATTCCCTGCAGTTGTGGAAGAAATTTTTGTTCAGACTGCTTACTGGGGAGACCCAGGAGCAGACAAGACAAGGCCTGAAGCCTCAGACCTATGGCATAAGTGCCTGGCATTCGGAGAACAATGGAAGAACCCTCCATACTGCATTGAATACACTAGGGCTGTGTCTAGACTGGCCAGTTTTTCTGGAAAATCAGCCGCTTTTCTGGAAAAACTTGCCAGCTGTCTACACTGTCCGCTTGAATTTCCGCAAAAGCACTGACTTCCTACTGTAAGAAATCAGTGCTTTTTGCGGAAATACTATGCTGCTCCCATTCGGGCAAAAGTCAGTGTAGACAGCTGAGATTTGTTTTCTGCAAAAATTGCTTTTGCGGAAAAGCGTCCATGCCAATCTAGACGCTCTTTTCCGAAAATGCTTTCAATGGAAAACTTTTCCATTAAAAGCATTTCCGGAAAATCATGGCAGTCTAGACGTAGCCTAAGATTACTAAGTAATTAGATGATACAAATACTAATTAAATAATTTATAATATTTATCTGAGTAGAGTTTTGAACAAGCTAGAGAGTACGGGCACAGGAGGATTCCATCCCAGTCTGCAAGAGGTAAAAGAGCAACAGAAAAGAGGTGGGCCATCTGCACTGCCTACTATGCTGTTTGCTTACAGCACAAGGTGGCACAGCATGCAGGCCAGCAAACACAAACACTGAAAAATTTCCAGTACTGGGCACCCAGAGCACAGGTGCACTCCCACAGTGAATGCCCAGAGGGACTGGCACTTAAAGAACTCTGAACCTGCAAATTATACAAATACAGCCATTCCAAGTACGCATCATTCTTATTGGTAGGTACAGAATACATACCTGAAAACACAAATGTTGATTTGCATTCTCAATTACACCTTATGCCTGGGCTAAGCACTTGTACTCATATAGCTGAAGGAGGCAATTAAGGGGCCTCCCATTACATTTTTAAATTATTGTATTAGTTATTGGAAAGATATTTTTTTTCAGTGCCTAAAAATAAGCTTGCTATAAGAAGTGAGTGATAGCCAGATCTTGTCCTCCACTGTTAAGGTACCTTTATTAAATAATTTTCCTTCAGTGGCATAGTCTTTCTTCCAAGCCACATTGAAGTAGTCAGCATATTCGCTGGTTTTCCAACCTTATGGTTCTGCCCCGCCCACCCCCCACTTAGTAGTCCCCAATCTTTTGGATATTTTTCCAACATCCCAAACCTGTGTGTGTGTTAAAATCTTCTACTCATGGACTTCTTCCAGAAGAATGCGCTAGAAAATTACATGAGTCTCTTACTCTTGCTTTAGCCAATTTACTTGTTGTTGTAATCCATCCTTGAGAATGTAAATGATCCACAGAGTATGATTTTCATTAGCACTCAAGGCCAGGCCTAACTGCTGCTTCAGTGGGACCTGAATTATGCTAAATGCTAAAATGCACTATACACTGCTGTAAGTGGGGTTTTCATTTAAAAGATCCCTTGACAGCCCCCCTGCTTATTTTAAAGTAGTTTTCCTGTTTATTACAGATTACTGCACTGACAACCTTGAGAAACTGCTTATTTTTACACAGCAGGGACAATATCAGTGTGAGCATCTCTGCACTGCCCTAACAACGTGCTTCAAATCTAACCTGAGGGGACTGTCTCTAAGTGGTAAGAAGCTAGTTTAGTCTCCATGGTGATCCAGACTTGGGCATCCAAGTTGTAAGTGCCAAGCGGTGTTGATAATAGGTTGGCTTTGTGATGTGGAACATTAGCTGATCAGAACAGGACAAAGATCAGTTTATTAGTAAAAACAATTAAAAAGGCATATACTACAGATGGAACCTCTCTAACCTGGGACTCTAGTCTGGCAGAACCACAGATGTTCCATGACCAGCAAGTTCTGCTGGAGGACTGGTGGCTGGGAGTCCTATGAGCCTGAAAGGTAACAGGATACCAGCAGCAATCTGCCAACTGTAACTGGAAGCCCAGCACACGGCAAGGGGGCTGCCCAGTGGGGCTGGAAGCCCGGCACATGGCAACCCAGTAGTGCCAGGCGTCTAGCATGTGGCAGTGGGGCTGCCCAGTGGGGCCAGAAGGGCTGGCGGCAGGTGGGCCAGGAACGACCGCCCCTGGTCTGGGAAAATCCCTCTTCTAATTCCAGTCAGATCTCAAGGGAGGTCCAAACTATACTACAGTACTTTGCTTTTCTATAGCCCCTCCAACTTCACCCTGGTGAAGACCAATTATCTCAATTTTACAGTTTAGCAGGGAATGGTTAAATGTTTTAACCAAGATCACACTGCAAGTCTGTGTGGAAATAAAACCCAGATCACCTGTGTATTTACTACTAAACTTGAGTTCCATTGCTATAAACATTATATAGTACCCCTTGAAGAAGCTGTCAAATGGTACCAACTGAACTCACTACAGCAGCTTAGAAATGGAATAACTTAGGGATATTAATAAACATCCATCTTTTAAGTCAGCTCCCTGCAAGTACCAGCTCCTGCCTGCTGCCTCCAATACAGAGGTATCAGCACGGGGGGGCAGACCTCTCTGCAGGAGCCAGTACACACAGGGAGCCAGCTTGAAAGCTGGATTCCCGCATATACTGGTTCCCACCTGCTCCTCTCCCCCCAGCACTACTGCCTCTCTATCAGAAGCAGCAGTGCCTGGGGAGGGCAGGCAGCTGTGCAGGAGCTGCTGCTCTGGGGGAGTTGGCTTTTAAGATGGCTCCCCAGAAGCACTGGCTCCTGCCTGCCCCCACTCTGCTGCTGCATCTGTGGGAGTTAGCAGGGGTGGGAGGACGCAGGCTGCTCTGCCTAAAAGGCCAGCTTAAAAACCAATTCCCCCCCCCATATGTACCAGCTTCTGCCTGCCTTCCCCCCTTCGCTCCCCCCACAATGCTCTGTGGATGGCTGGGGCAGTGGCTCCATGGGAGCTGGCATGCACAAAGAGCTGGCTTAAAAGCCGGCTCCCACCTCCCCAACCTTGCTGCCTTTGATACAGAACCAGCAAGGGAGAATTGCATGTATTTGTTAGGATTAACTGATGAGCCCTGGCTTACCAGTTAATCATGTAAACGGGTACATTCTAACAACCCGAGAATAATTATGTATCCCATCTACAGTGGGAATCCATCTCAGAAAATTCAAAGATCAAGAGTGAGTGTGTGTGTGTCTCTCTCTCTCTCTCTCTCTCTCTCACAATGAGGCTAATTCATCTCTACTGAAACTGTGCAAAAATCACATCACCAAGTGCCATGCATACATTTTCAAAAGAACCTCAGCACAATTTTAAGAAGTGAAAGACAACATGGGTTGGAAACGAAAGCATGTATGACAACTTTGAAAATGTAATTTAGGCACTTTTTAAAAATGTACCCTACATCTACAAAGTGAAGATAAAAGTTTTTAGATATCAAGTAAACTCTGCGGGAAGGGAAACGAATCAAAAATGGAAACCGAGCACAAATTTCAGAAACCATGGTAATCATATCCATATTGTAATCTACAGATACAGAAGCAATTTCTTCTGCTGGTATCATGGTATATTTTCAGACTTCCTGAGAGACGTTGCCCTGCCATTATTGATTTTTAGAAATAATATCTTGCAGCTTCATGGCACATTATTTGTTAGAAATAAGATATTGTGATGAAATTAATGCATTTGGCGCTGCACTGTTAATTCATGAATACTGTATATTGACTTGATTATTGGATTGTTTACTGTACAAATATATTATTTTAGTTTAACTGGGGACTGTTGAAAAAGCAAGCAGGAAGGGAAAGAACAGCTCATACCAAGCTACACCTCGGTAAACACGTGAGGGTTGTTATGGGCCAGTAGCATAACCATTGGCTCTGAGGCTTCTGCCTGAACACCCCGATTGTTCAGGATTGGTTCTGTCCAGAAGGATCAAGAGAACAGAGAAAAAAAACAAAGAACAGGCTGGGTTTAAAAGGAAATCTCTCTCAAGAATCAGGATCGAACACAGGGATCCACTGAGGAGTCTGAAGAAGTTAAGCCAACTGGGGTTCAGAGGATGTTAAACCTTTAGATTGAGGGAGGGTCAGGCATCCAATTTTCAACCAGAACACCTGTTCAAAGAGGTATCCTGGTGGCTCCAGTCAGAAAGAAAGTGAGGGGGATGGGGCTCAGGATAGGATTGGGGCGGGGGGCAGGCCAACAACCAGGGTCTGGGCAAGGTGTGGAGGAGGGCAGCTGTGCACTCCTGGAAGGGGTGGGTCCTTGGAAGGAAGTGGCAGGGCAGCCAGCCCTCAGCGCTGCCTGGAGCACATCATGCAGTGCTCCAGTGGCGATTTAAATGGCCCGGGACTCTGCAGCAGTGGCAACTGGGAGTCCCAGGCCCTTTATAATTGCTGGGCCCCAGGGCAGTTGCCCTCTCAAACCTACCCCTCACCAGCAGAGTTGGGCAGGACAAAGGTGTTTGCTTTTGTGCCATTACACAGTTGGTAATCTAAAACAAAGGTGTGTAAGTCGGTTTCAAAATCCTTTTCATTCAATGCCTTGTTTCCTATTGTTAAAACAAATGACAGTCTTCTCAAACCAAAGTGTCTGTATATCATTGGTCACAGATTCACGAAGGGAAAAAGTGCCAGAACTCAGTCAGATCTGCTGGGTTGATACACAAGATACAGCAGTCCAGGGTCTGGTCCAAGAGAGGGACTATTATGGAATTCCCACACTAGGAAAAGGTTAAAGACTTCATACAACTTCTATTCTCTATTGACAGTAAGATGAGAATGCCACCAGCTTTCTCGCACACTATGGCTTTTTGCCAGCATATTCATCATTAATTGGCTGAGAATCTCACTGATGTGTGATAGAACAACAGAAAGTTATTCTTCCCTTCCGCAACATGGAATTACCCAAAGGAGAGTGGTAAGATTTGGAAACACTATGAGCAGAGCCATTTCCTTTTATGCTAGAGAACAGGTCTGTAGTGGTTTTTTAAATACTATCAAAATGGATTTGGAAGCAGGGTGGAGATAGGTGGATGAGACTACACAAAACCACAAACTATTATTTCTTGGAGTGCAGTAAAAGCAAAAACTAATGTGGTTTTAATTCAGAATAACTATGGATTCCCCAGCCATCTCCAACACAATTACCCAGACTGCACTGACCACAGGCTTCAGATGATAGTGATCAAATGCATAGCCTCTATTTTTTGCTTTCCACACCCCCTTTTGTGACATTTAGTTTTCTTTTTGTTCTTGTAATGATTTGTTTTGCAGTTTTTATTATTCTGCAAACAGTTCTTTGAACAGAAGTCACATTTTTTCCTCTTATGCTATAATACTGCAAGAAAACATGAATAGATCTTTGTTAATATCCCTAGTATGTTGTAAAAGAAAATCAATTAATTTACTTTGAAACATCAGCATTATGGCTTCTAAAGGTATTATTAGGAAATAAGATCCCATTATAGTAGGTGCCATACAAACATTCAGTTTGAGGACCTAAGTGCTTCCAAGCCTATTCCAATTGTAAAAGATAGTTCCTGTTCTCCTGTCATACGTCTCTCTGTTTTCATTGGCATCAATTTCTCTGTATTAAACAAAAAAACATTTTTCCAAGACGAAAACTTAGGGTACATCTGCACGCTTATTTCGAAATAAGTTATTCCGGAACAGTTATTCCAAAATAGCTTATTTCAAAATAACATGTCTACACTGCAGGGACACCTCAAAATTAGTCCTAGGCAGGCTTCCCTAATGTAGATGTGCTATCTCAATTTAGAGCCCCAGGAGGCACTGGGGTGGAATAACTTAGAATAGCTATGGTGAGGGGCTATTTCGAAATAGCAGCAGTACAGCGTCTATATATTCCATATTTTGAAATGGTTATTTTGGAATCGGCGTTGTTCCTCGAAGAATGAGGTTTACAGATTTCAGGACAAGCCATCAGTTATTTAGAAATTACTTAGAAATAACAGAATGGCTTTGTAGACGCTCGTACTGTTATTTTGAAATAACACTAGTTATCTCGAAATAACAGTGCCATGTAGATGCACCCTAAGTGAAATACAAGTGGTTACAAGTACTGATTCAGGCTGTCTTCAATTATTTTTGCATACGTTCACTATTTTAAGCTTTGGCCCAAACAAGCAACCACTAACAGAGAGGGAGAGAACCGCCTGAATTCTGAATTATTTTCTGTACCTGAAATTTGCAGGAAAGGAGAACACACCATAATCCTGTGTGATAGCCAAGAACACACCATAATCCTGTGTGATAGCCAAGACTCCCTCGACATTACAAAGCTGTGATTTTCAAATACTGCCTACAGGATTTAGAAAATCATTCACCATTAAAAAGTAAAGACATTTGTATGCTGAATTTCCATAGGCAACTTTGAAAATTTCATCTTATTTTTTTGATGAGCTAAATATAACCTATAATCAAATATTTTACAGCTTGGATATAAGAGAATGGAATATAAGCAGGAATGAAAACAAAATGGAGTTGATGCAACTGACCTTTATATTTCTTTTGCCATGAGACTCGTACTTTCTGTGTCCCAAACACAAGTTTCACAGTACATAGCATAGAAAAGCCTTTGAGTTTTGTCAATAGGCATGTGCCTCCATGTCTTGCTGTCTCATAAGGTGTATCCCCTGATTCTTTTTAATGAATTCATTGTACAACTAATGACCATTGATGGAGTCCACAAGAGTTGTAAATACATTGGTATCACTAGAGAATCACAAGGGGATGATAAGAATACCAGCAATGTAAGCCAAAGGCAGTGGGGAACGGATACATGAGTATAGGTCCCACGCAGTAAAATTACTCATGTGCATAAGTGTTTTAAGGATCAAAAGATTATGCACCCATGATGGGTGGGGGAGTTGTGTATTTTACTTCATTCTTCTGCTCTTTGACATGAACAACTCCTTGTGAAATCAAATATGAACATTAAGATAAACAGTTTAAAACTCAATTCTGTTCTTAGACACGTGTATAGAGCTCCAATTCTCTCTCAAAATGCATTATTATGCAGCTATACTATAGAAACACTGGGATAGGCACTCTAAAAAAATCTGAAAGATAGACTCATCTGATACTTGAATAAATATTTTTTGCTTTATCTTAAAGCTAATCAATTTCATGCAAGAAAATGGGCTTTCACCAGAATAAGCGAGGAAGATTTGTCCCTAAAGTGTTTTTAAAAATCTAATTTACTTTTCACTTGTTTGCCATTTATATTTCTGACAGTCTCTGCCATGCGAAAATAGATTTTTACATTCTCAAAGCTGCAATATTTGGATTGCAAACACTGCAGGGGATACAGATATTTGTTTTTAATTTATGGAAATATTTCTGTTGTCTAACCTGTCATTTCTGTTTTAAAAACCTAAACTATGGTCCAAATTTCACCACTCCAATCTCTTTTTGCGGATATAGAGGAGCCACAAGACAATGAGGATCCTACCCATAAAGTATGATATACTGACCTCCTTCATTATATGGACCCATGGAAAAGAGACTCTTGAAGAATTTTGCAAGGATTTCAACAACTTCTACCCCACCATCAAACTCAGCCTGGACCAGTCCACATGCGAAATCTACTTCCTGGACACTACAGTACAATTAAATAATGGACTAATTCCCCACCCCCACCCCCACTCCATACCAGAAACCCACCAACCGCACATTTACCTTCATGCCTCCAGCTTCCATCCCAGACACATTTCTCAGTCTATTGTATACAGCCAAGCCCTAAGATACAATGGGATTTGCTCCGATCCCACAGACAGAAACAAACACCTACAGGATCTTAATAGAGCATTCCTAAAACTAAAATACCCACCTGGAAAAGTGAAAAAACAGATTGACAGAGACAAAAAAGTACCCAGACATGAACTACTTCAAGACAGACCCAAAAGGGAGAACAACAGAATTCCACTTGTTATCACCTAGGCTATGTCTAGACTGCAAGCCTCTTTCGAAAAAGCGCGTCTAGACTACAATACGCGGATCAGAAAAATCGCTTTTTCGAAAAAGAGCGTCCTGACTGCTGACGCTCTTTCGAAATTAAAAGCCACCCAGAACCGCTTCTGCCAGGGCATGCGGGCAGCATTTCCTTCCGGGTACTGCTGCCTGCCCTTTGCAGAGACGCGTGGTTAAAGGGAAGCCCCTGAACACCTGTTGCTCTGCTTCTGCAGCTGCCTTTGCTGTCCCTCTAGGAGGTAAGCAAGGCATTGCAGTGCTGGTTTGGAGTGCTCAGCTTCCTGGGACACCCCAGCAGGTTTTTTGTTTGGAGGTTTTTCTGTTTTAGACCCATTTTTTTCGGCATGGGACTGGGAGGCCTGGGGGAGAGGAGGGCCAGGGGGAGAAAAGGGCTGGAGAACTGGGGGGGCTGGGGGAGAGGGAGGTCCAAGGGGGGAAAGGGATGTTGCTGTGGAAGGGGGGTTTGGTGGGGCTGGGTCATGGGGTGCTGGAGGAGCAGGACTAGGCACAGGAGCAGGCAAGCCGCAGACCTCCCTGAGAGTGGCACTCAGGGACGTGCGCTGCTGGACCAGCTCCTCCGTCATGCCACCGATCCTCTGCCTCCGCCCTCTCTCGCAGGATGGTGTTGAGCTCCTGCACGGCCTCCACATGCTGCCTCAGGATGTCCGCATACACACGCCTGTGTCTGCGGCTCCCATGTCCCCGAGATGGAGGTGGGGCTGGGGTGCTGCGGCCCTCTTGCACGGCTGGTCCGGCTGTGGAGGAAAAGAGGAAGACACAACCAGTCCTAAAAAACTGGACTATGTAGCACTTAAAATACTAACAGGATGGTTTATTAGGGGATGAGCTTTCGTGGGCCAGACCCACTTCCTCAGATCAGAGTAACACGGCTACATTTCTGTCACAATCAGTCATGTGTGCAACAGCTGTCCAAAAGGGCATGCCCTCTCCTTGAGACAGGGGAATCAGACATTCTGAAGGTAACACCGTGTGTGACCTGGGCATCAGCCTGAGCATTACAGGTTTCCCTTGTGCATCACCCACTGTGCACCCACCTACCTCCCCCTCCCCCGGGTGTTACACAACCTCACTGCACTCACCTGCTGCTTCATCTCCAGCGTCAGATGACACCTGGGAGGCCTCTGGGGTCTGTGTGACTGGCTCCAGGGTGAGGGTCGCTGTCTCCTCACTGTCCTCCTATGGCACCATGTCCCCATCTCCTGACTGCTCTGGGTCCTGCTCTGGTGCGTCCACCACAGGGTCCGCCAAGCCTGACTGCACGAGACGCCGTGGTGTGTGTGCTTCACCACCACCCAGGATCTGGTCCAGCTCAGTATAGTAAGGGCAGGAGTGGAGGGTTGCCCCAGAACGGGAGCTATCCTCCCTGGCCTTCACATACCCTTGGCGCAGCTCCTTAACTTTGGAGCGCACCTGGTCCTGGGTGCGGGGGTAGTGTCCTTTCTGGGCCAGAGACTCTGCCATGCGGCCATAAATGTCTGCATTTCACCGCCGGCTTTTTAGGACTTGTAAGGCCTCCTCCTCTCCCCAGAGCTCGAGAAGGGTCTTGAGCTCTGGCGCAGACCATGACGGTGCCCGCGTTTGGAGCCCCTGGTTGGGTCCCCAGAAGGCTCTCTAGAAGGGCCAGGAGGGTCTTGGGGCTGGGACATGCTGCACTTCACCAGCCGTGTGCTCTGGCTGCTTTGCTGCCACAAGTGGCTGTGAGGGTGCCTGTCCCTTTAAGAAATGGCTGCAGACAGGAACCAGAGACATGCAAGGCATGCCCCAGATTGTCCACCAGGGCTTCTTCCTGGAGGCCATTATTTTCGAAAAAATGGCCTCCCCGCGTCCACACTCACTTATTTTCGACGGATCTCCGTCGAAAAAGGCGTTCTTCCTCGTGCAATGAGGTTTACCGCCGTCGAAAGAAAAGCCGCGTTCTTTCGATTTAATTTCGAAAGAACGCGGCTGCAGTCTAGATGCAGGTGAAGTTTTTTCGAAAAAAGGCTACTTTTTTCGAAAAAAACCCTGAGTCTGGACACAGCCCTACAGGCTACAACTCAGACCCCTTCAACGCATTATACACAATCTGCAACCCATCTTGGAAAATGATCCTCCCTCTCAGAGGCCTTTGGGGAAAAGCCCATTCTCACTTACCGGTAAGCCCCCAACCTGAAACGAATTATTTCCAGTAACCAAGCCACACAACAACATCATAAACATCCAGGAACCCAGCCCTGCAATCAGCCATGGTGCCAGTTCTGCCCACATATCTATACAAGCAAATTCATCACTGGAGCCAACATCATAATCATGCGGTCTCGCATGATATTCTTATTGATAAACTAGGCAAATATAACTTAGATAGGGCCACGATAAGGTGGGTGCATAATTGGCTGGATAACCATAGTCAGAGAGTTGTTAACGGTGCTAAATCCTGCTGGAAAGGGATAACAAGTGGAGTTCCGCAAGGGTCTGTTTTGGGACCCGTACTGTTCAATATCTTCATCAATGATGTAGATATTGGGATAGAGAGTACGCTTATTAAGTTTGCAGATGATACCAAACTGGGTGGGGTTGCAACTTCTTTGGAGGATAGGGACATAATTCAAAATGACCTTAGCAAGTTAGAGAAATGGTCAGAGGTAAACAGGATGAGGTTTAATAAGGAGAAATGCAAAGTGCTCCACTTAGGAAGGAACAATCAGTTCCATACATACAAGATGGGAAGCGACTGTCTAGGAAGGAGCATGGCGGAAAGGGTTCTAGGGGTCATAGTGGACCACAAGTTGAATATGAGTCAACAGTGTGATGCTGTTGCAAAAAAAGCAAATATGATTCTAGGTTGTATCAACAGGTGTGTTGTAAGCAAAACTCGTGAAGTCATTCTGCCGCTCTACTCTGCACTAGTTAGGCCTCAGCTGGAGTACTGTGTCCAGTTCTGGGCGCCACATTTCAAGAAAGATGTGGAGAAATTGGAAAGGGTACAGAGAAGAGCGACAAGAATGATTAAAGGTTTAGATAACATGACCTATGAAGCCAGGCTTCATGAACTGGGCTTGTTTAGTTTGGAAAAAAGAAGATTAAGGGGGAACATGATAGCGGTTTTCAAATATCTAAAAGGGTGTCACAAGGAGGAAGGAGAAAATTTGTTCCTCTTGGTTACTGAGGACAGGACAAGGAGTAATGGGCTTAAGGTGCAGCAGGGGAGGTTTAGATTGGACATTAGGAAAAAATTCCTAACTGTCAGGGTGGTCAAATATTGGAATAAATTGCCAAGGGAGGTGGTGGAATCTCCCTCTCTGGAGATATTTAAGAACAGGTTAGATAGACATCTGTCAGGGATGGTGTAGACGGAGCTTGATCCTGCCTTGAGGGCGGGGGGCTGGACTCGATGACCTCTCGAGGTCCCTTCCAGTCCTATCATTCTATGATTCTATGATTCTATAAGCTGCCAAATCAGAGGATCATTCAACTGCACATCCAGCACTTTGATCTATGCCATCAAATGCCAGTAATGCCCCACTGCTATATATATTGGACAAACTGGACAGTCCCTACAGGAAAGAATCAATGGACACAAATCAGATATACATAAAGGAAACGTGCAGAAACCTGCTGGAGAGCACTTCAGTCTACCCAATCACTCTTTAAAAGATCTCCAGGTAGCTGTCTTATCACAAACCAATTCTACAAGTCAAATATACAGAGACATGTTGGAATTACCATTTATCCACAAGTTCAATTCTCATGCTAATGGCCTCAATCGAGATGAGGGATGGCTGGGTCATTATCAACCTAACATTCAATGAAGGTGAAAACAGCTCTTTGTCTGTGTAGTCTCGCTATTGCTATCCATTGATCTTTATCCACTTCTTTTTAAGCTGTCCAATCTTCAGGTGTTTATAGATCGCAAGTTCTGCCTACTTGTTTTTCCCTTTGATATTTTCATACCCTCTGCTCCTTTTTTCGCCACCCCCCCCCCAACCACACACACACACACTCTCTTTTTTTCCCTCCTTCCCCCATCTCCCCTATTTATTTTGGGTCTGCACATACTAAACTCAAAACTCCAGTCAGCTGAAGAAGTGGGCTATGCTCACGGAAGCTCATGATACCATCTATATGTTTTGTTAGTCTATAAAGTGCTACCGAACCATTTGTTGTTGTTTTTTAATTTGACCTTCTTTAAGTCAATGCTAGAATCTCTATTGGATGAAATCCAGGTTCCATTCAAGACACAGTCTTAACATTATTCTGTTTAAAACAATGTACTGAGAAGCAAGTCATTATACACTGTAATCTGTCTGAGCATTTTATAGAACATAAACTGCTCACATTAACTCACATACAGATTTCTCACCTTATCACCTTCCTCTGTAGCTCATTTAACCTATCTGAAAAACTTGTAGCAACATCATACAGAGAAAAAGAGAGGAAGATATATCAGTTATCTGATGAGTTAGTGGAACAAATCATATCACATTGGTAGTGCTCCAGTTTTATCTCAATGCAATTCCACTGAAATCCATAGAGTTACAAGAGTATAAAGCTACAGTAATGAAGTGATGAATCAGACCAACCCCACCACTCTTTCCCTACCAACAGCCCCTGATGAAAGCCTACTGGTCCAAGTACCACTGCTAACTTTCCTTCCTAACTTAAGATTGTTTGAAGCGTATGGTTCAGTTATGACTGAAGCATACTGAATTGTAGTGATAGATTAGTATCACATGACCCTTCTCTTCTTTCAGATGAGGGGGAGTACATTTGTGATGAAGGAATGATTAAGTAAAGTCCAAGAGCAGAAATTCTGTGTTCCTCCATTCCTACAACTTACATATTATCTGGTCTTAAAGAAAATAGTTGTTCCCTCTCCCCAGATTTAAAACTCTTGCTAACATGAGAAACATGTGGCTAACTTGTTTTCAGTAGCTGGAATTAACATGCCTAAAAACTATTCTCCTTTTTTTGTATTACATTCAGGAGTGAAAGTAACTTGAATGTATTTCACGTCTTCCTATCACAACTCAAACCCTTGTGAGTGAGGGGGTGTATATATTCTTAGGAGGTATTTTTTCCACTTTCAACTGTAAATTGTGCATCTAACATAACAGACCAATCTAATAAGGAGGAGAATGTCCCAATCTTTGTTTATATACTGAATATAAAACTGCTTTCTTAGGCAAGGAGATCTGCCTTTACTGTCTGTCTGAATGAGGCCCAGACAATATGGTTATACCGCATTGGAGCAAAAGTGAATGTATTCCACCTGACAAAAAGTGAAACCTGAAGAGGATTTGTAATGTTAAATATTGTGATTGTAAAATATATGTAATTAAAGCAATAACTCAGATTTCCTGTTATTCATGCAGTTTCATTCCCATTGGAGTGTGTGCAGATGTGAGGAGGCTTAGGGAAGGGGGCTGGGAATGTAGGAGGCTTAGAGCAGGGGGTGGGGAGCTCAGGGCAGGAGGCTGGGGTGGTGTGGGAAGTGCAGGAGTCAGGGCTGGGGACAAACATGGTTAGTATTCCAAATTTAACTAAAGGGTCCCCTAGATACAGCCCCTGGGGGGAAAAAATAAAAGTTTTCTTAAAGCTGACATAGTCTACCAATATATTTTTGCTCAGGCCTGGGGATCAAACCATGGTTTTGACCATAGTACAAGGATCTTACTCACTTGAGGTTTGCACTCAGAAAGAGCATGGCACCCACTGTCATTTTATTAGCAAAATAGTTCACTTCTTCAGTTAGTCTTGTGCCTAAGGCTCATGATGCTAAATGGATCAGTGGTTTTCAGTCTCTCTTTTTCACATGCCCTAAAATTTGAGTGGAGGTGTAGACCCCCATGGAAAACATTGGCATAGTCTGCTATCCCACAAAGGTCTGCAGACCACAGGTTGAAAGCCATTTGATTACAGTGAGCATGTGCAGAGAAAGAGCCAAAGAGGGGTGAAGGCCAGCTTCACTCATAGCAAATGTGTGGCTCTGGGGAAGTGGTTCTCAATCTACAGATCACAGACTGCTAGCATTCCAGTCAGCACACAGCTGCAGCACATGTAACATCCTCAGGGTCATAGAGTAGTGTATTTTATATAAAGTGTGGATGTGGCCCACACAACACACAAAGGCTATGTCTACATTGGCATGATCTTGCGCAAATACTCTTTAACGCAAGAGTTCTTGAATTAAAGTAGTTGCACAAGAGAGCGTCTACACTGGCATGTGCCGTTGCGCAAGAGAAGTGCTTTTGTGCAAGAGCATCCGTGCCAGTGTAGACGCTCTCTTGCGCAAGAAAGCTCTGATAGCCATTTTAGGGTGTGGCCATTTTAGGGTGTGACCTGAACTGGTGGTTGGAAAAGCTGCAGTACTCAGGACTAGCTGTTCCACCTGCCATTCTTAGTCCCTGCTGCGTGTTGGCTTCTGGCCAACAGCTCCCTACCCCATCCTGCTTCCAGCCAGCACTGGCTGCTTGCTGCAGTGGCTGGTGAGTACATGCACGTGGTGGCTTGTCAACTCTGCTCTCCATCCAGTGGCCCTTTATAAACTCCTCCTCTCACTGCCCTTTTGCTGCTTTGCCCTTTCACCCTTCAGCCCCATTGTTCCTCTATATACTCCCACAGGGCGTGACCTGCTCCTGGCACTGTGCAGGGAGCGAGTTCCTGGTTAGATCATTTAGATCACCAACAGCCTGGCTAACAGGCTCCTTCCGTCCCCCACTGCCCTCTGGCCTGGGGTGCTGGCCAGGAGGAGCCAAACCCTGCATGTGTCAAAGTCCCACACAATCACTGGCACAGAGGAGCTTCTCTGCCTCTTCACTGGTTTGGTGGGGGAGGGTAGCAATTTCCAGACTGTTTGTGCCCTGACCCTGTAGGCTCTTTCTACAGCAACACCTGAGATAGGTGTGCTTTGCCTAGCACCCTCTTTACACACAGCCCCCACCCTAGATTGTTCTGTCTCCTAGGCATTCTTACCTGCTGAGTCACCTCTTTGGCCTGGTTCACTGAAGCCCTTCCCCTGGGGTTCTCTGGGCCCTGGTGCACAAGGCATCCTTAAGGCTTAACCCCTTTCTGCCTGCTGGCTTATGTCAGTGGCCAGCAGCAGCTTGGAAGAGGTTAGCTACCTTTCAATTCTGTGTGGGCAGGAAGGGACAAGCTTCTTCTAGGCACAGCGGAGTGGGGCAAAAGGGGAAAGTGAATCTCTGCAAAGACATGGGCATCACTTCCCTGCAGCAGGAAGCAGCTCCTATATTTTCCCTCCTGCACAGTACCAAAAGGCTCCTGCTAGCCACGTTCTGGTGTGAAAGAAATATGGAGAGGGGGACTGTGACCCTGCATGCCCCCATATATTGCCTTGAGAAGATGCAGCACTAGGTGCCAGGACAAACAGGTTTGTCCGGTGGGCCCAGACAGTCATGGAGGGTGGAGAGCAACAGGCAGGGAGGGTTGGATCAGATTGGTCAGTCATCTTTATTCCCTTGTGAGAAGAGTGTGTCTGTGTGACCTCTCCCTGTGCAAACCTTAAAGATAAGAAAATAAATAAAAAGACTCCAGCTATGCAGCATTTGTTTTTAATGGTTCAGCCAGCTTGATGTTAATTTGAACATTTGCACTACATAGTTCTCTTTGATTGCCACTGAATTTGCCTGAACATGAGTACCAGATGTCCTATATTCAGAAAAGGGAAATATGGTCACCCTAACATTAGGGCTACATCTACACTGCGGAGCTATTTCGGAATACCAGAAGTATCCTGAAATAGCTATTCTGCTTCTTTTGAGCAAGCTCGTTATTACAAAACGTAATGAGATCACTATTCCAATATCCATGTAAACCTTACTCCTCATGGAACAAGGGATGTTTTGGACTAGCGCTTTATTTTGAAATTAACTTGAAATAAGCTATACAATTTGTGTAGCTCAAATTGTGTAGCTTATTTTGAGCTCCAGGTGCAGTGTAGACGCACCCTAGATGATTTGCCCGAAGGACAGCAGTAAGTAAAAAAGGTAATGATAGCTTTCAGAAATTTGGACTTTGGGTTGACTTGATCACCAAACTTCATAGGATTAGTACTGCTACCTTAAGGACGGACTTTCTGACTCCTGGCTGTCTATGTTTTTTGGTGTTTGTTGTTAAATGGCACTTATTTACATGGACAATCTCTTGGATATCAATAAATATCAGGTCAATTCTAAATGTAAACAGTGATTAGCTGTAGTTTAGTCAAATACTACCTTGGCTCCCGTGTTCCCCCCAGCACAGTTTCACAGGTAATTAATCAGCCCTGACTCCCCCAGTTAGAGGCTCAGGGCTCTGTGCACAGAGCTGACTGACTAGGTGGGGCTGATTAATCACCTCTGAAGCTGTGCTGCTTAGAGGGAACACTGCTTGGCTCTTCTTCCACAATCATCTCCATTCCTTCTTGCACACTGCCTCTTATGAATGGACCATCCTCCAAGAATTAAAGCATAAACTTTCTATCCTCTCTTCCTTCAAATAATTCCTCAAAACCCCCTTCTGCAGTGACACATTACCAATAATGGGTTGGTTGCACTTCATCTGGGGAATAATTTAAGATGACAAACATGCTCACTTGAAGCCATCAAGCCCCTAATAGCTGTGCCTATAGCTAATTTTGTAACCATGTAAACTTAGTTGTCCTCCTTGTCTTCCCTGTTTTCTCCTTTCATCTGTCACACATACACTTAGTGATAGTTCTTAGAGACAAAATGCAACATCTGTCTGTGAAGTCCTTAGTCCAAGAGCCCTGTTCCTAACTGGGGGCTCTGTGCAATATTGTAATAAAAATAATAAATAGTAATAACACATAGCTTAAGTTGACTAGGCCTATTGCAATATTTTAGCCAAACTACAATTGAACTTGTGTTTTATAAAATGGCATCGTCAAGACAGAATTATTGTGGTATTGGACAGAACTGACAATGAAGTCAGAGGACAAGCACATTCTTTACCCCTTGATTTTTTTTCTTGGAAATTCCCAGAGATCCACATTTGAACCAAGAAGAGTATACAGCTCTATGGGACTTAGCAGAATAAGATAAAGAGCATCTCAGAGAAAAGAAGATCCACACAGCTGTTAGATAGGGCTAAGTGAGGAGGCAACACACTCATTTAAGGAAGCCTGGAGTCACCTCAGCTCACCCGGAAACAGTCACCTTTAAGGGGAGTTTCTGTTGGCATACAAAAGGGAAAATCATCCCACAGAAGGGAGATAGTAGTCTGAATCTGAGGTGCTTCCGGGGGTAGCCGAGTTAGTCTGTTACAGAAAAAAAAAAGGTCTGGTAGCACTTTATAGACTAACGAACATGTAGAAGGTATGATGAGCTTTTGTGGGCACAGCCCACTGGTTTCAAATTCAGCCAGCTTGGCCTACATTCTCTGAATTATTCACGTAGCACATCTGAGCTGTGCTTGTGGTGAAGGACAAACACATGGCAACACTAGGAGCTCTTTTCCTAATTAGGAGGCCCCAAAACAGCAGCTTCTCTCCGCTTTGCTGAATTGTGGGAGGGGAGAGGCTAATTTAAATGTCAGCTTGACTTCATTTACACTAAGGGTCTCAAGCTTCCGTGCCCCAGGTCACCCCTAGCTGGAGCAGTTGCTCAATCCAGCCCAGGAGTCCCAGCAGGCAGGAGGGGAGCTGTCTGTTACTGTTCCCCAGAGCTTCAGGGATCACCAGGGAGGCCTGGTTCAGAGCACCAGCAGCAGTGTTTGTGGGCCCCACACTCCCCACGGCAGAAGGACCCACAGGGCTGTGGAGTGCAGCAGAGGAAGTGAACCCATCAAATGTGCTCCACTTCCTGGAATGCCTACTGCCCTGGGGATGTGACCACTGGTGACATCTCACACCAGGCTCCTCTGATGAGGCTGTCCCCAAAGCCACATCCTCAGGGGTTGGGGGGAAGAGGGCAGGGCAATGGTGGGAAGAGGTGGGGCTTGAGAAATAGTAATACACAGCTCGCCCCTATGGCCCGCTGGAACTCTCAGGCTGGATAGCACAGTCATTTCAGCCAGGTATGGCTTGTGGGCCAGGAGTTTGAAACACACGATTTGTATGTTGAAACAAAGGGGAAAATAGATTTCCTATAAAGATATTTAGGTTTTTCAGAGAAAATCGAGAACAATTTGATTTTTGAAAGAGAGAAACATGTTCATTTTTGCCTACATTCATTTTCAAAAATGGAAATTTTAAAACTTTAAAAAAAATGTTTATGGCTTCTGGTTTGTTTGTTTTGACAACAAAAAAATACAAGTTTGGCCGGGGTTGTGCCTGCAAAAACCTGGGTACCTGTGCCATAGGAATATTTATTCCTAACCCGCTTCAATTGTAGTTGACTTATATTTCAGTATCTACCGATTTATATCCTTCTTATGTCCTACCATTATTATATTATGAGAAAGGATAAAGGTTACATTTTCCTTGTCTTGTCACTAACTAAACACTCCAAATCTGTCCCGAGAAGACAGACACACACACTAGGACTGAACATAAATTCCAGTTGAGGATATGCTATTCATATCATCTATATTATTTCCCATTCTTATCTTTAATTTGAACATATCTGAATGTTTTCTTTGGTTTTTTAATTATCAATGCAGACTGAGCAATGTTTTATTAAATTGTCTAACAATGAGGCACCGAAATGTTTTTGACATTTATTTCTAGCATTTGTTTTAGCCAACTATGTTCAGATAGAACAAGGAAGATTTCCCACTGGTCAGGTGCATCAGCTTAGGACGTGGTGATACAGGTCCAATTTCCTGCTCCACCACAGGCTTCCTAGGTGACATTGGGTTAGTCATTAAGGGTATGTCTACACTACCCCACTAGTTCGAACTAGTGGAACGAGGTGTACCGGTAGTTCGGAATAGGAAGCCTAGTCCGAACTACCTAGTTCGAGCCCCGTGTAGCCGCGCTGCACGGGGTTCGAACCAGCGGGGTTTTAAAAATGGCTGCTCCCCGCTTATGCAAATGAAGCCCGGGAAATTCAAATCCCGGGCTTCATTTGCAAGTGCGGTATACCTACATTACCCTCCTAGTTCGAACTAGGAGGGTAGTGTAGACATACCCTTAGACTCTCTAAATCTCAGTTTCTAAACCTATGAAATGCATATAGTAGTACTTCCCTATATCAAAGGGGAACTGTGAGGCACTCAGATACTATGGTAAGGGCCACATAGTTATGAAAGTATCAGAGGGGTTAGCCGTGTTAGTCTGAATCTGCAAAAGCGGTGAGGAGTCCTGTGGCACCTTATAGACTAACTGAAGTGTAGGACATGTATCTGACGAAGTGGGTCTTTGCCCACGAAAGCTTATGCTCCTACACTTCAGTTAGTCTATAAGGTGCCACAGGACTCCTCGCCGCTTTTATAGTTATGAAAGACAGGGTGCTGAATGACTTAAATACTTATTTCCTTGCTGTTTGCACTAATGTAGTATGCAATCTAGAAACATTAAGGCTGTGTCTACATTGGCGCGATCTTGTGCCAAAGCGGCCGCCTTTGCGCAAAAACATGCTGCCTGTCTACATTGCCCACGAGTTCTTGCGCAAGAACACTGACGTTCTAATGCGTGAAATTAGTGCTTCTTGCACAAGAACTATGTGCTCCCACTCAGGAATAAGCCCTCTTGCACAACTGTTCTTGCACAAGAGGCCAGTGTAGACAGGCAACATGAATTTCTTGCGCAAGAAAGCCCGATAGCTAAAATGTCCATCGGAGCTTTCTTGCACACGAGAGCGTCTACACTGGCATGGATGCTCTTGCACAAAAGCACATTTCTTGCGTAAAGGCACATGCCAGTGTATACGCTCTCTTGCACAAATACTTTAATGCAAGAACTCTTGCGTTAAAGAGTATTTGTGCAAGATCATGTCAATGTAGACGTAGCCTTATTGTGTTGAAAAATAAATATTTTGGGAATGAGTAGGAAGGGAGGATTACCCTAGCTGTATTATGACAAGTAAGACTCTTTGCATTCCACTCTACAAATCTCCTTTAAGTGATACAGAATAATTGTTCAGTTTTCCTCCAAAGATTACATACTCCCATCAGCTGTTTTATGACTCTATACTCTGATGTAGACTGGACACCGTTTCCATGTTTCAGGATATTGGAAAGTACGTAAGTAGACGGTTTGCAGGTTTTTCTCTTATACCTATCTTCTCACGGGGCCTTTGTTTTGTGCAAGTTCTAGAACATTATCTTAAATAAAAGCTAATCATTAAACAAATGGAAATCTTAAATACTGTACTCACCAGTGAACTACAGAATATTATTTCCATGCAGATTCACTGTTCCTTTCATTCTATCTTTTGAATTTTTATTTAATGTGTCTACTGAAAATACAAAAATAACCTGGTGATTTCAGTTTCAGTGTAAAATATCTAGCTGCCACTTTAAGAAATGTATAATCAGACTTGTTAGTGCATGGGGGTTATATGATCTATAGAACAGAGGTAGCTGTAACTTTAAAGTAATAATTATATCTACAGCATTCTGTCAGGGTACAAAGTACTTTTGAATCATTAGATGTTTCTTTTAAATCAGAATAACTATAGAGCCTGTGTAGAAAACATGATTAAACAGAGCAAATGTTATTAAGGGAATGTCTACACTGCAGCAGGACAATTATAGCACTGCAGCTGTGCCGCTGAAGCATAGATACTCCCTACATCAATGAAGGGGAGTTTTCTGTCAATGTAGGTAATCCACCTCTCAGAGGCAGTAGCTAGGTCAACAGAAGAATTATTTCACTAACCCAGTTGCATCTATAGTGGGGGTTAAGTAAATTCAACTACATGGCAGAGGGTATGACATTTTTCACAGCCCTGAGTGATGTAGTGAAGTTAACTAAATAATAGATGGATACAGGTCTAAAGAGGAATGTAGGACTGAAAGAGTTCAAATCTTCTATACATACACTGAAAACTGTTTTCAAGTCTTACTGAATCAAACAAATTAACTGCCAGTCAGTCATTTCTCACTAATGTATTATTTATTCAATTGGTTCATGCATGCCATGTGAGCCATATTTATATCTGCTTAACTCTTAAAATGTACTTTTTATTTGGGATTTAAACCTCCAGTATTTTCCCCCTCCTTCTTGGAAATGTTACACTCTTGCCTGAAGCTAATCCATCTCTCTCAGAAACAAAGCTTAAGTTTTACAGCTTTGCCTCTTGGAAGCCTAATGGTAGATGTCAAAAAAAGACCTCACACCTTAACAATTAGACTACGTCTACATTGCGGAGCTATTTTCGGATACTGGAAATATCCCAAAATAGTTATTCTGCATCTTTGGAGTGAGCCCATTATTTCTAAATTTAACGGACTTGCTATTCCAACGTCTTTGTAAACCTCATTCCACGAGGGTTAAGGGACATTTCACAATAGCACTTTATTTTGAAATTTTGGCATGGTACAGATAGCACCAAATTTCAAAATTACCTTGAAATAAGCTACATAATTTACATAGCGCAAATTGCGTAGCATATTTTGAGGCAGTATAGATGCACCATTAAGG
This sequence comes from Pelodiscus sinensis, assembly GCF_052426305.1. NCBI lineage: Eukaryota > Metazoa > Chordata > Testudines > Trionychidae > Pelodiscus > Pelodiscus sinensis. The sequence continues at coordinate 205,046,827 of NC_143053.1, forward strand.
TTTTGTTCAATTAAACACCAAAGCTAACTGCAATGTTTGTGTTATGCAACTTTCCTGTTCAACTTTTATAAAGATGTCATATGTAAGGAAGCTTCAAAATAAAATTTCTGTGTCACACCATCTCATATTTCAAGATAAAAAGATTAAGGAAACATTGCATGCCAAAAATTATCAGTACATAGATCAGATGCACAAACAAGATCTCAAATGGAATTTATGAAATTTGAAAATCAACTTTATGGGTTTTCAGGAGCTGTGATTTTAATCAATGCCCTATTGGTGTATTATCTTGTACCAAATTATGAATCTACTAGTAGATGTTCCAGTGTTGCTTGGGTATTTAACTGTTTCCTCCCTTTCCATTTTATGGAAGACAGTCCCATTCCCGGAACTTCCCATTTTCCAGTCACAACCAAACCCTGAGCTTGGTTTAAGTTAGGGTATGAGAAAGCTGCATACCAAATTTGGGGATCCTAGCTCTTAAAGTTTAGGAGGTGTTCTTGAACAAATGGACTCACAGATACACAGACAGATGGACATGCTCTAATATATATATATATATATATATATATATTAATGTGAAGTGCTTTGCCACGGTGTATGGAATATGTAGAGGGTTTTTTATTTTAAATGTATAGAGTTCTGAAAGGCAACAGAAATAGAGTAAAGCAATTTGTGATAAACATTTTTCAGCAAATCATTCAAAAATTCAGGTCAAATTTGACAAATGGTTCCAGCCAAAAAAAAAAAAAGCACCTGAAAGTCAAAACGTTTCATTTCAACAACTGTTTCATTTTCACTTTTTCCCTTTCAAAATAGCATTTGAAATTCAAGTGTAGCCATGTAAAACACGAACACACACACACACACACGCCAGGTGAAAAACACCTGAAAACCAGTCAAAAATCACTTAAACATTTTATTCGACTCACAGTGAATCAAAAAACTAGGGGAGGGAGAAGATGTGTTTAAAAATCAATGCAAAACCTTTCAGTTGATCTGAAAGTATTTTTTTTTCAATTAAAATAGAAAGTTTTATTTGAATCAAACTAGATTTTTGGGGGTTGGTCCCAAAACTGAAAATACATTAGTCACTCAACTCTAGACAGAAGGAAAGCATAAATCAGGAAAATTAGACTTTCAGTTTGGAATGACTGAAGAGACTTGTCTTCTCCTAAGACCTGACCCAAAGTCCACTGTAGCAAATGGAAATCTTTTAATTGTCTCCATTGGTCTTATATCAGTCCCCTAGTGCTACATTTCCAATGCCTACTTCCTAAACAAATTAAAATTAAAATATTAATTGGAGAAAATGCCTAAAAAAATTAACAGTTTTTATATGTATGCTTGCAGATTAATCCCAAGGATGTGTAGTTAGGACATTTAGGCTATGCCCTCACTGCAGAAGTAACTCCTCTCAAGTTAACCTAGCTAAAAAGAGAATGGCCATACTGCAAAAAAGACATTTAAACAACACAGAGAATGCCTACTCTGCAATCACAGGATGTGTAATTGCACCTCAGCTAGCTCTAAAGTAGATAACCCTGGTATGATAGCACCGAAGTACATGCTGTTGAGGTTTCACTATGGGCTGTACCTTCCCACCCAGAATGCTTGTTATTACACGGAGTTATACAACACAAAGGAATTTTTGTTTGTTGCCAATATAACTACATCAAGACTGGGCTTTTGCCAGCACAGCAATGTCAGGTAATGGGAGGGAACTGCATCTCTGACTAGTCCTAAAATCATTATTTAAAACAATTTTAGTGAAACTCATAAAATCCCTTATGTGGCGCCCTTATTCCCAAGAATGGTTTCTTTTGATTTAACTTAAAGCAACTCTCTTAATCAGTTTATGATGAGCCAACGTTTAAATTGAAATAAGCATCTACACTGCTATAGCTGAATCTGTTTGGTTTTTTTAATCACCAGTTACATTAAATAAGTGCTTATCTTTCTTTCATCAGGCAGTATATCCTAGTGGATACAGCACTGGACTAGATGCAGGCAACCAGAATTCTGTTCATAGTTCTACCACTGAGCAACAGGGTACCACTGGGCAAATCATTTTAGGAGAGAGAGACAATGACAATATATACTTCATAAGGCTCTCACCTTAGGACCCTGAGGCTATATCTACACTGCAGAGTTTTTGCACAAAAATGGCCATTTTTGTGCAAAAGCACACGGAGCTTCCACACCTCAAGTGAGTTTTTGTGCAAGAAACTTTACAGTGAATCAACAGAACAGAGGGGTTTTTGTGGTGTAGGTATTCCTCTTTCGATGAGGGATAACTCCTTTTTGCGCAAGAGCTCTTGAACAAAAAGGTGTGTGGGGACCGGAAACGGGTTTTTTGCACAAAAACAGCCTATCGAAAGAAGCACAGGTGCCCTGGTGGCCATTCTGTTAATGGCAACCAGCGCTTTTTTGCACGAGAGCATCCATGCAGTGTGGACACTCTCTTGCACAAAAGCACATCGCTTTTCCAATGGGCTTTTGCAGTGTGGATGCGCTCTTGCACAAGAAGTTTTTGCAGAAGATTTCTTCTGCAAAAAGATTCTTGTGCCAGAAGCCTGCAGTGTAGACATAGCCTGATGGAGAGATCCCAAATTTAAAAGCCACAAAACAAAGTCCCTGAATCTGATTAGGCAAATCTCCTGAAGGCTGAGAGAGAAATCACTACACACTGCACCTTACATGGCTTCTATTCCTCACTCACTTGCTTAGCTTCCTGTTTGGCCTTCTGGCAACACGGGGGGAGAATCAACAGCTCTAGGTTCTACAAACCTGGATTCTTTTCAGTGTTTTTCAAATGTGGCCACCACAGTCACTTGCAACCACCTGGGGCTTTTCTTGCAGCCACTGCCTCCTAGGTGGTGACTGAGTAAAGGACAAAGCAGTAGCCCTTCTCCTGGGGCAGCAGGGAAGGGTTGGGTTGGGTTGGGCCACCCCCTCACCCTGGGAGCCAAAAAACCTGAAGGAACAGATGGGCAGGGTGAGTTCCCCACCTTCTCAAAGACTGTGGGGCTCAGACTCTGGATTCAGTAGTAGTGGGCAGCAGGCTCTGGTTGCACAGCAGCAGATTCCAGCCACAAACTCTAACCATAGGGCTTTAGGTTTTACCTGTGCAGCAGCAGGCTCTATGCTCTGGCCTCTGGACTTCATACTCACTCCTTATTGTCCATGGACCCTACTGTCACCACTCACCCTGCACCTATCCACTTCTTTGTCCCTGGCTCTAGCTGCCTCCTATCCACCTCCCCGTCCTTAAATTGTCCCCTGACTTGCCAGAGCTGAGTAAGTCTGTTGTGAAAAATGATATTTGTATGTTTGTTAATATCACTTGTTTACTGCCTTCCAGCTAGCTAACACGTCCTAGGTCCTTACACATACCAAGCCCTGTTCCTGTTTAAATAGACTAGCTCTAGGGCAGGGCACAGCCTACCTGATTATATCACAAGCTGTTCAAGCCATGAAGCCAGCCTATTCCTTAAAAGCATCGTACATTCCTTCACAAAGTATTTCTTTTGTTTGTCTCTTTTTCCTTGCTCCAGGTAAGGTGTGAGGTAACTGTGGGTGTGAGAAGGCAGGAAGACAAGAGATGATATAAGAGGGCACCTCTACCAGGTGACTGGAGCTTACAGAGAGGGAAGCGAGTGCAGAGAAGTCCACGCAGAAGAATAGGGAGAGGGTATGAGAGGGCGCCCCACTTATCAATTAAAAGTTTGGCAGGGCTCAGGGGAGTGGTGCAACTCCTAAGCAGTGTTCCCTCTAAGCTGCGTGGAGGCTCAGAGCTCCATGCACAGAGCTAACTGACTGGGTGGGGATGATTAATCACCTGTGAAGCTGTGCTGCCCTGCAGTTTAAGGGGAACACTGCTCCCAAGTGCTACCACAAGTCACCTATATTACCAGTAAGGAATTGACAAGTCCTGGTTACCCTGGTAGCAAGGTCAACTAGGTATAGTTTATATTTTAAAAAAAATGAGCTAACAAATAACCTAGTAGACTAGAAATGGTAACTTTGTAATAATACATTTTAAAAACGGAATTACCGAAACATCTGCCAGTGATTATCCCCATCATTTTGCTTATACAAGTTGAATCTCTCTAGTCCAGAACTCTCTGTTCCAGAAACATCCGTCACCCAGAATGATTTTATTTAGCCAGACGTTCATTTTCCTGGGTGTGGGCACGTTTCCCACAATCCTATAAAGTTTTATAGCCACCAGTCCTAGCACTCAGTGTTCTGTGCTGTAATTTAGCTCTAATTTACCCCTGATATCCTGTAAGAGCCCAGTAAGCAGTGGAAGTGTTGGTAAAGCTGCTAGACAATATTGACCTCCCGTGGTATGGAAAATTCTCTCATTCAGAAACAGTCAGGTCCCAAAGGTTCCAGACTAAAGAGGTTCAACCTGTACAAAGTATTCCTTTCCCTTATCCTTCTATTTCTTGTAAGACCTTCAAGTCAGTGACTATGTTTATTTGTTTGGTGAATCATCTAGGGCATGTCTACACTGGGGAGTTATTTCAAAATAACTCCTCTTATTTCAAAATAACAAGGCGAAAGTCCACACAGCAAGCCTGTTATTTAAGAATTATTTTTGAAATAACAGGCTTGTTATTTTGAAATAACCCCTGCTTTTGATGAGGAATTAACCATTTTGAAATAAATGTTTTGTGGGAGTTATTATTTCAAAATAGCTTTTTTCAAAATAATTTCCAAGTGTAGACATAGCACAAGTGTGCCTTCTGTGAGGTACAAACAATACAAACTCAGTAGTCTGGTGTCAAGTATCAGAGGGGTAGCCGTGTTAGTCTGAATCTGCAAAAGCGACGAAGAGTCCTGTGGCACCTTATAGACTAACTGAAGTGTAGGAGCATAAGCTTTCGTGGGCAAAGACCCACTTCGTCAGATGCATGTAGTGGAAATTTCCAGAGGCAGGAATAAATATGCAGGCCAGGATCAGGCTGGAGATGACCAGGTGGATCCAATCAAGGAGGATGAGGCCCACTTCTAGCAGCTGATCTGGAGGTGTGAATTCCAAGAGAATAGAAGCTGCTTTTGTAGTTAGCAAGCCATTCACAGTCTTTGTTTAATCCAGAGTTGATTGTGTCAAACTTAAAGATGAACTGTAGCTCAGCAGTTTCTCTTTGAAGTCTGGTCCTGAAGTTTTTTTGCTGCAGGATGGCTACTTTTAGATCTGCAATAGTGTGTCCAGGAAGATTGAAGTGTTCCCCTACAGGTTTTTGTATGTTGCCATTCCTAATATCAGATTTGTGTCCATTGATTCTTTTACGTAGGGACTGTCCTGTTTGGCCGATGTATATAGCAGTGGGGCATTGTTGGCACATGATGGCATATATTACGTTGGTGGATGTGCAGGAGAATGTACCAGTGACAGTATGGCTGATCTGGTTAGGTCCTGTGATGGTGTTGCTGGTGTATATATGTGGGCAGAGTTGGCACCGAGGTTTGTTGCAAGGATTGGTTCCTGAGTTCGAGTTATTATGGTGCGGTGTGTAGTTGCTGGTGAGAATATGCTTCAGGTTGGCGGGTTGTCTGTGGGCAAGGACCGGCCTACCTCCCAAGGCCTGTGAGAGCAAGGGATCATTGTCCAGGATGGGCTGAAGATCACTAATGATGCGTTGGAGAGGTTTTAGCTGGGGACTATAGGTGATGGCCAGTGGTGTTCTGTTGGTTTCTTTCTTGGGCTTGTCCCGTAGCAGGAGGCTTCTGGGTACACGTCTGGCTCTGTCAATCTGTCTCCTCACTTCCTCGTGTGGGTATCGCAGTTTACAGAATGCTTGTTGAAGGTCTTGTAGGTGTAGGTCTCTGTCTGAGGGGTTGGAGCATATGCGGTTGTACCTCAGTGCTTGGCTGTAAACAATGGATCGTGTGGTGTGTCCGGGATGGAAACTGGAGGCATGCAGGTAAGTATAGCGGTCGGTAGGTTTTCTGTATAGGGTGGTATTGATATGACCATCACTTATTTGTATCGTGATGATTGACAGAGCCAGACGTGTACCCAGAAGCCTCCTGCTACGGGACAAGCCCAAGAAAGAAACCAACAGAACACCACTGGCCATCACCTATAGTCCCCAGCTAAAACCTCTCCAACGCATCATTAGTGATCTTCAGCCCATCCTGGACAATGATCCCTTGCTCTCACAGGCCTTGGGAGGTAGGCCGGTCCTTGCCCACAGACAACCCGCCAACCTGAAGCATATTCTCACCAGCAACTACACACCGCACCATAATAACTCGAACTCAGGAACCAATCCTTGCAACAAACCTCGGTGCCAACTCTGCCCACATATATACACCAGCAACACCATCACAGGACCTAACCAGATCAGCCATACTGTCACTGGTACATTCTCCTGCACATCCACCAACGTAATATATGCCATCATGTGCCAACAATGCCCCACTGCTATATACATCGGCCAAACAGGACAGTCCCTACGTAAAAGAATCAATGGACACAAATCTGATATTAGGAATGGCAACATACAAAAACCTGTAGGGGAACACTTCAATCTTCCTGGACACACTATTGCAGATCTAAAAGTAGCCATCCTGCAGCAAAAAAACTTCAGGACCAGACTTCAAAGAGAAACTGCTGAGCTACAGTTCATCTTTAAGTTTGACACAATCAACTCTGGATTAAACAAAGACTGTGAATGGCTTGCTAACTACAAAAGCAGCTTCTATTCTCTTGGAATTCACACCTCCAGATCAGCTGCTAGAAGTGGGCCTCATCCTCCTTGATTGGATCCACCTGGTCATCTCCAGCCTGATCCTGGCCTGCATATTTATTCCTGCCTCTGGAAATTTCCACTACATGCATCTGACGAAGTGGGTCTTTGCCCACGAAAGCTTATGCTCCTACACTTCAGTTAGTCTATAAGGTGCCACAGGACTCTTCGTCGCTTCAGTAGTCTGGGTAGCCATCACTGATCTAGACACAGGTTGAATTTGTTTCCACTTAAAAGGGCCAGTCACCCTTTCACACAGTGTATAAGCAAACAAGAGGATGAGTTTGCTTCTTTCTGCAAAATACTCTATGATGCCCTCTGAATGCATCCATTGACTTAAATGGGAATTTTGCCTGGGTAACGAGCATTCTCTCAAACCTTTAGGATCAAATCCTCTTGCTGCTGCCCAGCCAGGGTAATCAGGTCACGCTGTGATTGGGTTCCTGGATACTCTTTTAGAGATGAACAGAATCCTCCTATCAAAGGCAAGAGAGTAATAGATCAGTTGCTCTCTGGCTAGTAGAAAGCAGCTCTCTGGCCTCAAAGCTGAAGAAACTAGAGTAGAAGCAGTTGAATCTGTAGAGTCATGGATGATCTAGACCTATTTGGCCCTGCCATAAGGGAAGGGGACTGGACTCTATGACCTCTCGAGGTCCCTTCTAGTCCTAGTGTTCTATGATTCTATGACCCCCTAGCCCTCCTATTGTCCAGCAGTTGGTGCTGTTCTCTGAAATGCCCTTGCACATGGTAGCATGGAGGAGCACAACTTGGCACTCTAGTCCTCTAAGTGGTGTTCCTTAACCTCATGCACAGACTGCGTTCAAGGCCTTTTCCTGGCCACATGGAAAGTGGAAGATTTATATCAATGGTATTTTACCACCGAAAGAGTGACAAAGGTGTGCAGAAATGTTACTATATAGGGCTTACTATATATTTTAGAAATGTGTTCTGTCTTTTCATCCATCTGTGGGTCTCTTTGTTTAAGAACTCTTAAATGGTAAGAGTTAGGACCATCTGATTTGGTATGCAGGTTCCTCTTATAATAACTTGAGTCTGGGTAAGGGTTTGGTTGTGCCAGGACAATGGGATGTGCTTAGAATTCGATTGTCTCTCCTCCCAACCCTGTCCTTTTCCATGTTATGAGAAACAGTCATACTGTAGAATTACCACAGGGGCCAGAGATGGGGACAGGGAAAGCTATAATCCCATTGGGCCAGCAGGGGGCAAAGGTGAAGAAATGGACAGTTTGAGTTTGTCTGTTTGTGTCTGTCTGACTGTCTCTCCCAGCTGGGGGACACGCAACGGGCATGGACATGCACTTCTTTCCTGGTCCCAAACTGCTGCAGTGAGAGAGAGGGCTGGATTGGCAGCCTGCATACAGAACCCCTCATCCTCAGCCCCACTGCAGAGCAATGATTTAAATGAAGAAAAACAAAACTTATTTGAGTTGAGACCCAAGAAATGCTGGGTAAACCTTCTAGTGCAAAAATAACGGGGAAATTCAACTCACCCGCTATTGACTGGGTATGTTTCTCCTCACAGTGGGATGCAGAAATAACCAATCACTAAGTAAGCCAATATGTAAAAAAAACTGTAGTTCTAAGATTGGCGTTTTAGAATGTCATATTTTTAATGTAATAAATTCAGTCAATTTGATTGTATGTTACTTTTCTTTATGCACTTAAGGTTTTATTAAACCTTGTTGTATTCACTCCCTAAATATCATGATCAACAAACCTTCTTGTTTTAGAACACAGTTGTCAATCTAACAAACATTCAATATGAAAAACAGTTGCCATTCCTTACCTGAAAGCAATAGATATAAAACTTTACCTCAGTAAAATGACAAGCAGAAGTTGGTAGGATTTGGCCTTTAGCCCTGTGAAGGTGTGCAGTTTTTCAGCAAACTTGTGACATGTCACCATATTTCTAGAAGCCTTTTCTCCTTGATTTCTTAGATTTCATTATTGCCATTATCTTATTTTAAAAGGGCCTGATCCAAAACCCACTGAAATTAATAGCTGGCTTTCCAATATTTCTATGAGTACTGCCTCAGGCTTAAAATAAGTGGAGTTGGATCTTCAGCTCAATATATACTATCATACCTAAATCGACTTCAGGGGCTTTTAGGACAATTTACACTAACCAAAGATCTGGCTCTCTGAGCGATGTTGGTAAGCAACCCCTATGAGATAATGCAGCAGTTCAAGGAGCAACTACCTTGTTCTTTCATTTTCTATCTTTGGATATCACTGGGCTATAGTCTAACTTTCTAGGTTTTTACATTTTAATCACTTCAGTAAGTATAACCTCTGTGTTGGCTCAATTAATTTTCAAATTAAAATTCTCCTTTTAAAAGACATTTGTATTCACTTTTATAGTCACGCTTGTATTATAAATTACCATGAACCATTCACACTACTACAAGTGTTTGAATTTGATCATGGTTCTCGGCATATAAATTATATCCTTGAACAATACATAAAACCTTCTATTTGAATTAACGAGAGGATTTATCCAATGTAGCTTGGGTCCTTAGCTCAAATATGTTTTTCCTTTATATAAATAAGTGCTCTGGAGTGGGGCTAGGGATGAGGGATTCAGTACACTGGCTGATCTGGGAAGCGAGGGCAAAACCAGCCATCTCCTACCACAGCAGCTTGGCGCACAGGCAGGGGAGGTGTGCATGTTCGTTGGCTGGAGGACAGACAGACAGACATAAACAGACAGATGGACACAGAAACTCTCTGAAATATATAGTAGATCTCTGTCCCATGCTGGCTCAATGGGGTTATAGTCCCAGTCTCCATTTCTGGCCCCTTGCTGCTGCCCCTGTGGCCATTCTATAGTATAACTGTCCCTCCTAGCACACCGCTCCCTTTCCATTTTATGAGAAACAATCCAATTCCAGGCACATTCCATTGTCTTGGCACAACCAAACCATTACCTTGCTTCGAGTTATGATTTGAGGAAGCTTTGGTGGTCCTAGCTTTTACCGTTTAGGAGGAGTTCTTGAACAAATGGACTGACAGAGGTGGCAGACATTTCTAAAATACATAGTAAGATTAAGGTGTTGTGATAAACAACTGATATTTCCCATTATCTGAAAGTTTCTGATGTCCTAATTTTTAGATATTTTCTTTGAAAGTGACCGTTTTTATATTATTCCCTTTGAAAAACTGATATGCGATAGATATTTGACCTTAAGTTTTTTCATTATTTAATTATTTTTCCTTTACAGCTCTAAAATAAACATTTGTAGCAAATATCTAAAGTTAAATCACAAGTTCACTTTTGTTTTAGAGCCTTCCTGGCAGATGAAGGAAGGTGCTGGTGATAATAAATTAAAAGCGGAATTACTGTTCCTCTTTGCTAGTGAAATTTTCACTAAAGCCTGCTACTCATTTATGGATAAGTGCTAATTTACAGAACGTGAATGGGAAGCCAGGAGTCTTTGTTTTCACAGTTGGTATTTTAGTCTTGATGAAAACTTGCATCTCTGTGTGCATTTTCAAATATAAGAATGAAGAAGTGTTTTGAGTAAGGCTACGCTGCCTTTAGTGCTAAATGAGAGTCCCTCAACAGCAGAAGAGATAGAATGGAGTGCTTTTCCCTGCTACTAGAGCCTTTCACTGTAGAGAGGAAAGGCTCTGGCAGGCAGGAGGCAGCGGGACCAATGCCTTCCCCTTGCCAGAGCCTTTCCCTATTTCAGGGAAAGGTTCCAGCAATAGAGAGCTCAGTTGACAGCGCCTTTCCCTATTGCGGGAGTACTGGAAGGGACCTAGCACCAGGGAGCTACCAGAGATTTTCCCAGTAGCTTCCTCACTGCCAGAAATTTTACCCACTGCCAGGATCCTTTTCCAGTGGTAAGGAAAGACTCCAATAGTAGAGAAACAGTGGAACACTTAACTGCTAAAAAGAGCAGAGTAGACATGGAGGGACAGATTGAGCAAGAATAGAAGCATGTAGGGTGTATTCTTGAGTACAGACCTACACTCTTCAGGCATATTTTTATTCAGCTAAGCTGCACCTCACCAACTATACTATTACATGGGCTACCTAGTATGCATATAATGTAAGTACACTACCCACTCCTGAAAGAAGGGTGCAGTAAAAATGCTGGAGCAAAGATATTTCAGTGTGCATATGAGAGGGCTAGTACCAAAGGTAGTACTATATGGCCCAGAACCCTGTACCTTCCCCCTGGGATAAAGGCATGTTTTTTCTATAGGCTGGAACAGGTCTGCTGACTGACATAATCAAATGGAAGTATTAAAATTGTGTGCTGTTGAAACGTTAATTTTATAAATGTGTTGACAGAGATCTATATGACTTTACTAACTATATATGTATAGCTGTAAAATGATACAGCTTTTCTGTGTGAGGGCAGGGCATTGCCTTCCAATAATATTCTGGTACTATGTTATAGCATGATTCTGAACTAAATAGGAGTTTTGGATATGAAGCAAATGTGGGCCTGCCAAAAGGAATAGGTGAAGTCACTTAGCTGCTTGGTCACAGAAAATAAAAAAAACTCACATCTTCCTGAAATTAAGAATATAAGAGTATCATATGAACATTCAAATTAGCATCAGGAAAGTCACCTCCAATCTCCCTATCACTGCATCATCCAATTCCTTCTAAAATAGCTACATCCGGCCCCTTCCTATTGTTTAACCAAATGTCCCATTACACCAAGAAAGCACACCTGAAAACAAATCCCTACAGGTTGCAACGACTGTAAAACCACTTAATACTGTGCCTACAGCCCGGAGCTCTTCCACCTGTTTTGCTTCCCACTGCACATCTCCCACTGTGACACCCCAGTGTAGGTTTTAATTACCCAGTTAACCTTAACGAGCGTATAATTTACTGTTCACCTTCCACCGGCCTAGAAATTATTCCTGTCAGCTGTTGAACTTTCACGAGAACCGGGCGGTTTTATGGACACCGTGGCTGGCTGTGGCAGTGCACAGCTCAGGGACAGGCGCTGCTGGGTGGGGAGCGGCAGGAAGATTTCCCTTCCACTACAAAGTGTATCATGTTGACAACAAAAATAAACTCCTCCTTGGGTGCGCCAAAGAAATGTAAACTTTGGTGGAGAATAATTGTCCCCAGGACTAGTTCCTCATCCCCTTCTCACCCCCCCCCCCCCAATCACATACACACACACACACACACACACCCTGGCGCGAAAGGGCCATGCCAGCCACCCCCCGGCCAAGGGCTGAAGTTCTGCCCGCCTCGCGAGTCCGGGCAGGGCACAGGCGGAGAGGAGGCACCAGGGAAGAGCCAGCCCCTGGCTCTCAAGACGGATGCATCCGAGGCTTTTGCAACCTGGCTCGGAGGAGCCCCCCAGCACGGAGCCCCCCGCGGCTCCCTGGCATGGATGCCACTCACCTTCCCCGCCGCCGCCTCTCACCGCTCCGCTCCCGGGCTGCAACTTCCAGCCCTTCCCCAAACTGCCATCTTCCAAGGGCGCGGGAAGGGAAAGTTGCCGCGGCCGCCGCTCCGGCTGCTAGAGCTTAGCTGGCCATGGCCCGGGCGGCAGCCGGGGCTGGCTCTGGGCGGGGGGCTGAGGGGCGGGAGCGAGGGAGGCAGCCGCGGCTGCCAGCAGCGAGGGGCTGAGCGATGTGAGCGCAGCCCGTGGCGACACGGGGAGGATTTGCTAAAAATAGCCCCTCGCTCGCGGGAGGAGGAGAGGCCGGCGGGCTGAGCCAACCCGCCCCGCCGCTGGGGGGGCGAGCGCACGGACGGGAGGGGGGAGGGAGGAGTCGGGGGGGGGGGCGTTACAAGGGGGGGACTGGCGCCCTAGGGGCCGGGCTGTGCAGAGCAGGCGGCTTCCCGGTGCCTGGCTTTCAAGTCAGGAGAGCTAGGTCCCCCGGGCAGGCAGCTCAGGCTAAAGCCCAGGCCAGAGGGGAGACTTGTTCTACGGGGTCCTTTGCTAGAGGCAGAGCCCAGTGGAGCTCGCTGCGCCCTAAATACAGTGCCCTGTCTGTCCCCTTGTCCCTGCTTGCAGTACCCTGGGGCAGCCCGGGTCCCCCGAGGAAAGGTCTGGGCTGAGGACAGGTGCCCTGGGAATGCAGCCCCTGCTTTGGGCTATCATCTCATCTTCTCACTACGCCCTGTGTAAAGCAAAGTGAGGTGCTGCTGGCCAAAGTGCCCCCGAGTTCTCCTTAACCACCCCTGGGCACCTCATTTACTTTATCCTTCTTCTTTTTAATCTGACCTCTCTTTGGTGAAGTCTGACACTTCGTTACTCTTAGGCTTTGTGTTTGCTGCTCTTTCTCTTCTTGTATGTCTTCGTGCTTGCACCTACAGCAAGAGGTCTAATGTAGACAAGGCACCAGCAGCCACCCTGCTGTTCACCTCCTGCCCTATGCAGACCTGCACCTTGCAGGAGAACATGGCATGATTTGCAATGCTTTCAGCTGGCCCACATTAGCACTTTCACTAGTGCTGCAACTGGGGGACCTGGGACAGTAACAAGTTTTAGCAGTACAGTGTAATAAATACACCGATCTCCAAAATGAAGTCACCTCCGGGGTGGCATCTTCCACTGGTTCTGTCCATCTCTAACTTTCAAGTAATGGAAGAAGCATCAATTTTAATGAGCTACTTTGCAGAATAAATAACTTCATTCCCTTGGGTCTCTGCAGACCTTTTCACCTACAACTTTTACTCCTTTTTTCAGCCTCAACTTTATTGTTTCTGCCAAATTGCTATGTTTGGAACAGTCTTACTATCTTCATCCACAAGATGCCTCTCTTCCTCCAAACCCTTTCTTATAGCTCTCTTTCTCTAATAATTAACAATCCCTACAGCCTCCCTCTCCTAAAATATTGTCCTAAGTATTGTTTTATATGCACTATGAGCTCTTTCAGGGGAATATGTTTTACTTATGTTTAAATCTCAGCCTCTCTTTTGCCTAGAAAAAGGCAAGCTTCTATTTTTTATTTTGTCCTTTGAAGGAAAATGATAGCTGCAAAGCATTTTTATGCTCAGAAATTGTTGAACAATCCAAAAGCTCATCAGATTTTTCACTAGCTGCAATAGATGTCTCCTGGAGACAAGCTTTGGAATTTTAATTTGGATTTATATTTGTTTGGTTTATTTCACTGTGGAAATCTCTAGGTTTTGGGAAACACATATTATCTATGTATTTATGTTGATTAGAAGAGAAGTTTAATCTATTTTGCTTTTTTTCTATTTGATTAAAACATTTATATTTATTCTTACTGTAGCTTATTTTCAGATTTTTTTTCTTTATGTGACAAAAATGTTTAAAAATTCTTGCTGTACCTTAACCTTGTTTTAGTCTCTGACTCTGTCTGAGAATTGGTTCAGACTAAGAGATAATCCCTGGCTGTAGAGAAGAGGAATTGGATCTTTTTGGCATGAACATCCATCACATACACACAACCCTCTAGTAGACCTCCCTTGACTGGTCACACAGCAGGTTGGGACCCACCTTAAGTGGGTTCTATATGCTCTTAACTTCCTGAGCAAAAGCTGGGCACTTTCTCCCATTCTGGCTCTTTAGACAGATTCTCAGGGTACAGATGCTCTTCAAGCATCCTCTTCTGAGAGTTGAGAGCCCCATAGGCAGGATGAAAGAGGTGCTGGGCTAAAACAAACAGGTGCTGAGGCTCAAGCAATATTTTTGACATCTATAACTGACACAGTAAGTCCATAGGTCCTAGAGCTATGAACTGCCAAGCCTCGGGGTGCTTGAGTTCAGTCTTGGCAAGCTCAGGCACAAATTTAGCACTAGTTCAACTGCCCTGGCCCTAAGTCAAGAGCTGGCTTGTAAGAGAGTGTCATCCCAGTGACACCCCTTTACAAAGGGCCATGGCAATACACAACTCTGCCTCAGCTTTCCCACATGCTGCTCAGCCCACTTGCTCTGTGCACGCAACTTGGCCTTCAACTCAAGTTGCTTCAGGGAGTTCAACCTCATCTGGGGCAACCGAGTCTTTTATTCAAAATTCTACAGTGGTTTCACATTAATAAAGTTTGTGATAGTGTTCCAGCCAGCACTGCATCTGTTTGCTTCTGTTGGTTATGATGTCTCCATTAAGAGAACCGAGAGGAGAAGTCTCCATGAAGGAAGGACCTGTTGCTTTTTTGATTTCATCTTACATACCCTTTGGATCTCCAGACTCCAAGAATGTTTGTATCTTCTCACATAGATTTTTTTCATTGCAATGTGCTCTAGGTCACAGTGAGGATAGCAAATTTCTCAAGAGTGGGGTTCTTGTTGTGGCAGGGATACACTATGCATCTTGTATCAGCAACTGGAAACGTATTCAGAGTATGTTGCAAATCAGTCTTTATCTTGTACAGTCTTTTTACCAAAAGCTAAGGTTGCTGCTATATGGATGTTCAATCTGAGTGCATTCCATTCAGCATCAAAATTCAAGGGAAAGCATAGTTGATGACAGTTTTCTTGAGATTTATAGTGAAATGGAGACATGCTCCTTCATGTTTTGTATTATTGATTTAATGTGTGGGCAACAGTTTTGTTTGACATTATGGAATTTCTGTAGTGAAAGCTTTAGTTTTCATCATACCAGTCCTTGTCAGTCTGCACTATGAAAACTGAGAGTATGCAGAACTTCCTGTGTTTTCTGTGTCTGACAATTAATCCCAGTTGATGCCAATGTCTAGATCTGTGGTGTTTCAGTAAGACCTTCTAGCAGTGGCAGCCTTGGAAGTAAATATTGGTAACGCACAGTCTGTGTGGAGTAGAGCATTCCAGTGGTCTTTGCCCACTGTTGTTCATTTTTCCAGCTCCGTGATGGCCAATGCATAGTGACCATATCTCATGGTCTAAGCCAACTCTAGCACTGAAAGGTCCCAGTAGATACAACTCAATGGTAGCTTGATAATGCTGCTGAATTGCTGATAGAACAAGCCCATATCTTCAGAGATGAAGGGAAGTGGTAGGACATATGTACTGATGATATTGACAAAGCCATCTGTAGTTAATATTTTAATGATGTGATATGTTCTGATGTTGCAACAGGACATTAGAACATGAGAGTTTTGAATGTAGTACATCTCTTGGCTCACAACAGTCTTGTTTGCTATCTCCATGCCAGAAAAAAAGTGCAATGAATCTTGTGTATAGAGCCCATGTCAGCTATTCTGGTTTCAGAGAGAGCAGCTACACAAATGTCTAACTTCTCCAACTGTCTCTCAGTGCTGACAGACTTTCTAGACTCATTGATTTCTTTTAGATAATTTGACATACCGGTGCATATTGTTTTCACATTCCAAGAAGCAATTTTGCAGAGAAAGACCAACTTACACAAACTTTTGGTGTATGTGCCCAGGCACAAAAAATAAGGATCCAGATCCTTGCCTTAGGATCAAAGTCCTCCATTTTATGGTACTAACTGAGCACAAAAGTTTGGAGACCAACACATTTGGAATTCAGCATGGAGATGCTGGAGAACAGAGCTGAGCTGGGGAACAGAGCTGAACTGCAGTGCCAAACAACTGACATTTTCTCTGCAATGGATCTGATTCAGGATTTTCTCCTCTAGCCTTTGTTCAGCCAAGAACTACCTGTAGTAAGGAGGCACCAGATGAAGTAACTTTTTTGTGGATATTGTTTTTCATTCCAATGGGTATCTGGTAGGGGGATTCACAGGTTAGATGCTGAACACCTGATCCATGGTGGGTTGAACTGCATTAAATGGTACCAGTAGAAGGTTCCACAATGTCTGTTGTTGCTTTCTTTCAGTGTTCCTGTGTTTACTTTGTTTCTCTCTCTCTCTCTCTCTCTCTGTATTGATTGATTGATTGATTGGGAGTGGTATTAGCTAAACAGAGAACCAAAGAAGTAGGAAAAAGGAAGATGAGGGAAATAAAAGAATGACAGAAATGAGCATGGAGATATCTGGAGTGATGCTAAAAAGACTATGCAGGAAGGGAGAAGAGGGAGTTGGAAGCAACAGCTAATTAGCAGCTGGAGAAATGGCCAGAGTAACACTTGTAAGTAGCAGTCAGGCACTGCTCATATAATCAGTGTCTACATATCCGTGCTGTGACTCCTTCCCTCTGCTTCTACTGGGTCATTTTCAAGAAGGTCTCTTCCAAATTTTTTTGCTGAGATCACAAGGCAGGGGGGAGCAGTAGGTCTATATGGAGCATGACGTCCCTTTAGGGGGACTCTCCCCTGTATAAATCAGTGTCTTGGAGGGAGGTGTATCCCCTGTGTGGTCTTGGCTCTCCCTGCCACGTTGGAGCTGTTAACTGCTACAGCTGTTTGTAGTTGCTCTTCCTGGCTCTGGCACAACTTCCATTGACTTGGTCGTGGTGCCTGAGTAAGGACTGCCGGATGCTTCTCAGTAGTAGAGCTGGTTGGAAATTTTCAGACAGCACTATGATTTGTAAAAAAAACTTGTCAGAGAAAAATATGTTTTTTGACAAACCATTCATGAGAAGATTTTAGATCTAGCCTTATGGATGGAGACACATGATCAAGTCCCTGCCTAATTAGGTATAGCAGCTATTACCTGGGTCTCTTTCATGTCAGCTGAGTGACCCGACCTCTGGTCTATATAGAGTCAGTGTTTTTGTAGCCCACTGCATATGTAATTACTTATTCAAGTGGAACAGCTCTAGCATGAGAGAGTGGCTCTATGGGCTAGTGGATGGGGCCCTTGGATGACTAATGGGAGACCTAGGTTCAAGTTGCTGCCTTGAATCCGGGTCTCCTACAACCCAGGGGAATTCCCTACCCACTGACCTATTGGATATTCCTGGGTCTATCTTGCCTTCATTTTCAAAAGGCCTTGTTTTCATTCTGATGTAGAACCACACACTCTGAAACCCACCCCCTGCCGCCCCTCCCCCCCCAAAAAACCCCAGCCTTGTGAAACTCTTGTTTTCCAGTCAGCCCTACTAAGTAGCATTAGAATTCTGAGCTGTGGCTCCAGTTTGTATGGCAATTTGGTATGAATGCCAGTATTTTACAAATTCATATTTATTATTATAAGTTGATATGGATAATGAAAATGAGGTAACTGGAATAAAATAGTTTCATGTGATCAGGTTCTATTTGAAAAATAAGGATTTTCGGTTCCCTTTTGGAACTTACCTACCACCACCAACATGATTTACTGAAAATGATGAGTTTCATTTACATTTTATCTTGCAAAGCAAAATGTTTGTGTGACTGTCAGTAAGAGAAGGAAGCTGTCATTTCTGTTTTTGTGATTACTGCCCACAAATCTTATCACTTTGTACTTTTCAAAAATATTCTTACAAAATATTAGTACTAATAGTACAGTATGCATATGTTGTTAGAGCATAAATAGTGCAGCTCAATCTTCATAGTTACACAAGCTCGCTAAGGGCCCAATTCAATGACTTCGGTAAGATTTGAGGATGCTGAGCAACTCACAGGAAGCACTCAGTACATGCAGGACTAGGCAAAATATTAAACACATAATCACAGGAGATACTAAACACCCTCAGCTTTCATTGAGTCCAACTGGAGTTATGGACCACAGCACCTTGCATCATCAAACTCAGTTTTCATATGTCTGCTGAAAAATAGTTCTTTTTTATGTTATGTTCTGCCACCATTTTAATGAAGCTACAAAATGCCACTTTCAGATTGTTCATACAGTGGCCACAAGGTGTCTGCTGCCAGATATATTCTAATTACATTAAGTTTTAAAACGGAAATTCTTCAGACAACAAAAACAAAATCACACTTTTAGTCTCTACTGGAATCAGGCCTATCCTTAAATAGTTCCTGAGTTCCAAAAGCTAATACCAGTAAATGCTAAAACGTACACATTATGTTGCCATCAAATAGGTGTACTGTGCTTAATAGCACTAGTAGTTTAACATGCAATGCATCACAAACTCAAAGCTACAATAAAAAGCAAGCTGCAGACAATTCTAAGAAACCCAGCACACACACACAAATGTTGGAAATGTCTGACAAATGCGAGATTAACAGCTGAGAGGAGGCCAAAAATCAAAAGATTTTCAAAGAAACATCAATATCAAAATTAACAAAGGATATCTTTTACTTTTATAGAAATCCCATTGATATTTGAACTATTTAAATATTGCATAATGAATGTAGTTCATTGTGTAATTTTTGGCTTTTTGTCACAATTACTATCTGCCCTAAGAGTTCAGTTTTCAATTCAGAGACTATTCTTGGACAAGAACCTCTGATTCAGTTTTTATCAGCCTTCTGTATACAATATCTTCTACACTATGCTGAATAATGGATTATAGGTCACACTTTCTCATTGTCGCTGCATGAGTGCCCAGTTTCTGAAAAATTTCACGAAATGTATTATGTCTGAAGATTAAAATATATATGCCCCTTGAATACCACTTATTCAGCTGGAGTAAAATATCGGATGTGTATGTGAAAGAGATGCAGATTCAGAATTATGTCTTTGTTCATGCTAATCCTTGAGTAACATTGTATTATGCTTTTAAGGTTATAAAATAAAATGTTATAATATTTTTCATACACCTATACTGTGTGCAACTAATAACTGCTTTTTGTGTGCATGCCTGAGAGATTTTTCCTCTACAATTATTAACACTTCTAAAAGGAGTTTGAGGTTAAATAGAAATTCACCTTGTGACATCAGAAATCTAAGACATTTTTAAACTATTTCCATTGAATACTAGAATTATAGGAGAATATGAGAAAAATAGAGAATCCATTTTCTGTAATCCCTGTCTTTTTGTTTTGTTTTGTTTTGTTTTTTGGTCAGGTAGCAGAACTATGTGCTTAATGTTGATGTTCTTTATTAAGGAAATAATTCTGCCTGAGTACAAACATAAGGTATTAAGGATAAATAAATACCAGTAAATAAGTAATTGGGTTATTAAGCTAATATTTTCCCTGTACATCTGATACAAGTATATATTACTCTATTCATAAAAAATACAAACAAAGATTAAAAACCCAAAAGCTGATTTCAAATAAAATTCAGATGGATTCAATGGTGAGCTTTTAGAAAAAATATATGTTTATTGATTTTAATGTTTCATTTTACTTACATTTATAAAAATCTATGCTTTGAGTTTCCATAACAAGTAAAAAATGTATATACAAAAATATACAAATATATATACAAATAAACACATGTTTAGGTTGTGTAATTATCTCATTCTGACATACAAATATTCTCTAGCCATATCTGTATCTCTATATATAGCTACATATCTATATCTAGATAGATTTTAGAGTGTCTGTCTGTCTGTCTGTGAGTCTGTTTGTTAAAGAGCTCTTCCTAACGGTAAGAGCTAGGGCCACCAAATTTGGTGTGCAGCTTCCTCTTATCATAGCTTAAAGCAAGGTCAGGGTTTGGTTGTGTCAGGAAAATGAGAAGTGCCAGAAGTGGAACTATTACCCAGAACATCATGAGGCTGCTGTTCAGGGAGATGCAATACTGCAATGTGACCACTGGGGGCAATGATCACAGGGGAGAGCTATAGTACAGAGTAACCACTGTGGGCAGCTGTACCACCAAGAGAGTGGTGAGCTGGGGGTGGGGTTTGCCATCTTGCCTGCCACCAGACTGGATAAGTAGCACCCAGCCCCAAACCCTTTCCACACCTCTAGCCGCAGAGCTGGAAATGGGGAGGAAGAAAGCCCTACCAGTCAAAAAAATAGGGAGAGAGAAAAGGCCCCCACTGGATGGGCAGCTGTGGAGAGAGAAAAGACCCCTGCTGGATGGGGATAGGAGAGAAGGCACCTTCCAGCTGGGGGTGGGATTAGATCAGTATAACTACATCACTCAGGGGCAGGGATTTTTCATACCCCTAACCAATTTAGTGATACCCATGTAAGTTTGCAGTGTAGACCTCGCCTGAGCCCTCTTGTGAATCTACCAATAAGTGGGGCTGAACCAGTAATGAGATTTCTTCTTGCCTCACAGTCTATATCACAATCACATTATTGAACATTGTGGTTGAGACTATAGAATTAGGCGATAAACAAGGTTCCCTGTTGATCCCGCACAGGGAGATCAGCTGATGGGTTGGGGGAGAAGTTCTCTTGCAGAACAGCAGCAGCTGCTGTTGTCTGCTACAAAAGGAGGAGCTCAGAGAGCAGGTAGGGATGGGACATAAGGAGGAGGGAGCAAGTAGCTGGTGGGGGAAGTTGTAGGGTAGGGGATTTTGGGGAGATGAGGAGGAGGGAGGGAGTAAGTGGTGAGGGGGAGTCCAAGAGGAAGGGAGTTTGGGGAGCTCTATATTCTGGCTGGGCATCCTGGAAAGGAGAAGAGAGAGAGGCGGAGGTAGAGGTGGAATCCCAGAACCCTCCTCAAGCCTCCTGGGCTAGTAAGGAGGGTGGGGGGAAGCAGACCGCAAGAGATAGATGGGAGAAAGAGGGGATAGTTGTGTGTTGGCACTGGGATGAGTTTGTTCGTGCTGTGTCCTGTCCTGACTCCTAGCTAGGCTGCTGGTGCCTGCAAGTCTGAGAAGTAGGATTTTATCCCAGCCCCTGGCTGGCTTGGGTGAAGCAGATTGCACAGAGGTAGGTGGGAGAATAGGGGTGTGGGTCGGTGCTGGGATCTGTGCAGTGAGGTGGAAGTGGGGGGAGGAGTTTGTTTGGGGTGTCCTGACTCTCTTGATGCAGTCAAGTTGAGAGAGTGAGATCCTCTCTGTCTGTCTGGGCTGGAGGGGGGAAGCAGGTTGCATGGGGGGAGATGTGCCAGAACATTTGCATGATTACATCTCAAACAAAATTTACATAGGAGTTAATGGCTTAAGGTAAGAAAGAAAAAATTACCTTTTTTCTTGTTGTAAAAAGAGTGTTGTAAATATATAAAACTCTGATCTTAATGATTTTTTACAATGCTGTGTTATTAATTAAGACATGGTAAATTTTATTGCATTAAGGACAGATCTTAGGTATCTGGTACAGTTCTGGCTCTCATGAGTCAGAAGTAGCAAGAACTAGTTGTGATGCTAGTTGTTTTATAGGATGAAAACTTATTTGCAAGCTCTTTGAAACATGGATCTGTCTACAAACCCATACGCTATGTGTTAATTTGCTCTGGGGCTTCTACTCTTTGAGTTGGTGACACACATAAGATGAAAGTTTTGAACCAGGAGAACTTTTATCTCTTTTTACAGGTCTCTGTTTCACTTTGTATTTGTATTTGCATGGATCCTAAACACTCCCCAGATAAACTATATAAGCCTTTGCTCTCCTTTCCAGTGTCAGTAAATATTGTATTAATATTTGCAAGGAGAGCATGACTATTTCTAGTTGACACAAAGATTTGCTTAGCATTTTAAATCTGAGCTATGTGTGGGTAATATGCATTTTGGTGTATTTACTAGCTTGAGTTGTTAGAAAGGATGATAATACCTGTACTCTAAGGGTCATGTTAATTTTCTTTTTATTTGATTTTATATTAAATAAACATTGTAAACATTGTTCCTTGTTAATTATCCCTTATTTTAATATATTTTCTTCCACACTTATGGACTATTTAAAATATATATTTATATCTAGGTTTTTTTGTAGTTTTGGTGCACATCCACACACTACCTCATTATTGTTGCTGCACATAAGAAAATTCAACCTGCCCCAGGATAAAAAATGTTAGAGGGAACACTGCCACTAAATATGCCAGTTCCAAATCCATGAGTTCTATAACCACTTCTGAAGTAATTAATCTTTTTTGTTTGTTAAACACACAGAGGTGGTTTATCAAGAGAGCAAACATTTTGTAATAAATTATTTATAACAAGAACTCAGACTGAATGGTTAAAAAGGAAACAGAATATCAAGCAGAATTTATTTATACACAAGGTGGTTAAACATTAAATAAATGTCTGAAGTCAATAACAGACAGAGGGGAAATTCTATAAATCAGTTGGGGAACTTAGAAGAATCATAGAATCATAGGACTGGAAGGGACTTCGAGAGGTCATCGAGTCCAGCCCTCCGCCCTCAAGGCAGGACCAAGCTCCGTCTACACCATCCCTGACAGATGTCTATCTAACCTGTTCTTAAATATCTCCAGAGAGGGAGATTCCACCACCTCCCTTGGCAATTTATTCCAATATTTGACCACCCTAACAGTTAGGAATTTTTTCCTAATGTCCAATCTAAACCTCCCTTGCTGCACTTTAAGCCCATTACTCCTTGTCCTGTCCTCAGAAACCAAGAGGAACAAATTTTCTCCTTCCTCCTTGTGACACCCTTTTAGATATTTGAAAACCGCTATCATGTCCCCCCTTAATCTTCTTTTTTCCAAACTAAACAAGCCCAGTTCATGAAGCCTGGCTTCATAGGTCATGTTATCTAGACCTTTAATCATTCTTGTCGCTCTTCTCTGTCCCCTTTCCAATTTCTCCACATCTTTCTTGAAATGTGGCACCCAGAACTAGACACAGTACTCCAGCTGAGGCCTAACTAGTGCAGAGTAGAGAGGCAGAATGACTTCACGAGTTTTGCTTACAACACACCTGTTGATACAACCTAGAATCATATTTGCTTTTTTTGCAACAGCATCACACTGTTGACTCATATTCAACTTGTGGTCCACTATGACCCCTAGATCCCTTTCCGCCATGCTCCTTCCTAGACAGTCGCTTCCCATCTTGTATGTATGGAACTGATTGTTCCTTCCTAAGTGGAGCACTTTGCATTTCTCTTTATTAAACTTCATCCTGTTTACCTCTGACCATTTCTCTAACTTGCTAAGGTCATTTTGAATTATGTCCCTATCCTCCAAAGAAGTTGCAACCCCACCCAGTTTGGTATCATCTGCAAACTTAATAAGCGTACTCTCTATCCCAATATCTACATCATTGATGAAGATATTGAACAGTACAGGTCCCAAAACAGCCCCTTGCGGAACTCCACTTGTTATCCCTTTCCAGCAAGATTTAGCACCGTTAACAACAACTCTCTGACTACAGTTATCCAACCTATTATGCACCCAGCTTATCGTGGCCCTATCTAAGTTATATTTGCCTAGTTTATTAATAAGAATATCATGCGAGACCGTATCAAATGCCTTACTAAAGTCTAGGTATATGACATCCACCGCTTCTCCCTTATCCACAAGGCTCGTTATCCTATCAAAGAAAGCTATCAGATTAGTTTGGCATGACTTGTTCTTCACAAACCCATGCTGGCTATTCCCTATCACTTTATTACCTTCCAAGTGTTTGCATATGATTTCCTTAATTACCTGCTCTATTATCTTCCCTGGGACAGAGGTTAAACTGACCGGTCTGTAGTTTCCTAGGTTGTTCTTATTCCCCTTTTTATAGATGGGCACAATATTTGCCCTTTTCCAGTCTTCTGGAATCTCCCCTGTCTTCCATGATTTTTCAAAGATCATAGCTAAAGGCTCAGATACCTCCTCTATCAGCTACTTGAGTATCCTGGGATGCATTTCATCAGGACATGGTGACTTGCTGACATCTAACTTTCCTAAGTGATTTTTAACTTGTTCTTTGTGTATCCTATCTTCTAAACTTACCCTCTCTCTGTTTGTATTCACTACGTTAGGCACACCTCCAGACTTCTCGGTGAAGAGCGAAACAAAGAAGTCATTGAGCATCTCCGCCATTTCCAAGTTTCCTGTTACTGCTTCTCCCTCCTCACTGAGCAGTGGGCCTACCCTGTCCTTGGTCTTCCTCTTGCTTTTAATGTATTTATAAAAGGTCTTCTTGTTTCCCTTTATGCCTGTAGCTAGTTTGATCTCATTTTGTGCCTTTGCCTTTCTAATCTTGCCCCTGCATTCCCGTGTTGCTTGCCTATATTCATGCTTTGTTATTTGTCCTAGTTTCCATTTTTTATATGAAATTAACATGTGGTACATTTTAACAGATTGTAAATAAGTTGATCTGTATATTTATTTCTCAGGGAGTCAGTGATCTTCTTCCTCTTAAATATTCCTTTGTACAAGTGAATTGATTAAAAGAAGAACGACAGAGGGCATATAACCCCACTTTCAGCCTTTGTAAAGAAATTACAAGATGTAAAATGTCAGTCCCTGTTTTGAAACAGTATTTGAATAGAGTATAAATGAACTAAGTCTGTTGTTTTCCCAATGAGGCAATTAATGCTGATGTCTTGAGAAAAATAGAAACAGTACATTTGTTTTCACATTTGTGAAGTGGTAAACTTTTAGCTGCATGCATGTAAATAGGGCTAAGTGAATGGTCTGTAACCAAAACAAAATGGAAAAAAATGCTCCCTTCAAAATGCAAGGGTTTGAGTTGCCTGAGCCAAGTTAGAACTTCATAAATATTTCTGAATGCTTTATGATCTTTAGGAATGAGCATGAGTGCATCCCTTTGCTAGTTATATAACACTATGAATTCTGTGAGGGTAAAAAGTACAAAGTTTTCAATGCTATAAAAAGCATAGCATAGCTGTCCACAGTGTTCCAGTTTTCAGGTTCAATTCTACAATGCACAGAATACCTTAGCCCTAGTGCAGCAAAGGACTTAAGTACCTGCTTATATTTAAGTGGATAAGTATCCCCATTGACTTCAGTGCAACCTGGCCCTCAAATCATTGTCCTTCTCTTCAAGTGGTAGCCATCTTAGCTATTTAAAATGTCTGATGTATGTCAGCTAAACAATAGGACTAGAGTGTAAGACCATATAAATAATGAGAAGTCCAGTGACACCTTATAGATTAACAGATTTATTGGAGCATAAGCTTTCGTGGAGAAAGACCCACTTCGTCAGATGCATGGTGCTATATATAATTAATGACCTCTCTATTTTTATCTGTGTTAAATGGTTGAATTAACCAAAGCGGACAGGGGGCTGCAGACAGGGAAGTTTAAGAGCGAGAGGAAAAGATCCTACTGCTGAACAGGCTACCAGGTGAGTATACTAGCTTTCAGTATGAGTGAGTTTGCTCGACTGTTTGAATTTTGATTCTGATTTCAGGAGATTTCCGTTTCAGTGACTGTGGCAGTTGGGATTGTGTGTCTGGGAGCGTTTGATCCTTTGTTACCTTGATTGCCTTTCATCAGCCTCAGGATCAGCCTTCCTCTGTGTGACTAATGAGGGGGTAGGCCTGACCTAGGTAAGCAGGCTTTAAAAGCCAGAGGCAGAGCGATCAGGGGAGCAAAGCAGACAGGGGAGTTTAAGAGGGAGTTTGAAAGAGGGAGGCATATTATGGTCAGGAAGAACCACAACACCAGTGCCAGCACTGCTTCTGTCTCCTCTGCCTTCACCTGTAGCCAGGCAGACCACCTGGCCATGGATGCCTCTACCTAGATCCTAGTGTGGTTTTGCAGGAACTGTGGCTTGCAATTCCCGCTTACTGAAATCCAGGTTGTGAGAACCATCCAATGTGAAAGGTGCCTGCTGGTGGAATCTCTCAGGAAGCAGGTGGGAGAGCTACAGGAGGAGTTGGTTAGGCTGAGAAGCATCTGAATCCAGGAGCCATTCCTGAACAGTAATCATGTGGAGACAGGTGAGGAAGCTGTCCCATTACAAAAGACTGCTGACACATCGCTGGTGAAGGAGGAGATGGCTCAGGGGGGACACTGACAGCTGGTAACTTCTGGCAGCAGGCAGTGTTCCACCCCTGCTCCTGACCCTTCCACCATGGTCCTGGGAAACTTTTATGTTCTTCTTGATACAGGAGTTAAGGAACCACCCCCTACAGCTGAGGTGGAGAATCCTCGTACCCAAAGGCTCAGAGGTCTGCTGCCACCAATGCGAGGAGGAAACATAGGGTAGTGGTGGGGAAACATAGGGTAGTGGTGGTCGGAGACTCTCTTCTGAGGAGACGGCGTCACCCATCTGTTACCCAGACATGTCATCTCTGGAGATATGCTGCCTGCTGGGGGCCCATATCCAAGACGTTACTGAGGCATTGTCGAGGATTATCTGGCCCTCTCGACTACTACCCCATGCTACTCATCCATGTGGGCACTAGTGATACTGCAAGGTGCAACACTGAGCAAATCAAGAGTGACTACAGGGCTCTAGAAGTACAGGTGAAGGAGTTTGGAGCACAGCTGGTATTCTCTTTAGTTCTTCCCGTCAAAGGTAGGAGCCCAGGCAGAGGTAGGTGCATCCTGGAGGTGAATGCCTGGCTGCGAAGATGGTGTCACTAGGAGGGCTTTGGCTTCCTCGACCATGGGATGCTATTCCAAGAAGGACTGCTAAGCAGGGATGGGGTTCACCATTCAAGAAAGGGGAAGACCATATTTGGAGGCAGACTAGCTAACCTAGTGAGGAGTGCTTTAAACTAGGTTTGACAGAGGCAGATGACCAAAGCCCACAGGTAACTGAAGAGCATGGAGACCTGGGAGATGGGTCAGAAATGGGAGGAAGTGTGGGCTGTAATAGCAGAGAAAAAAGAGGGACAAGGCAGAACTGGGAGGCAAGATCAAATCAAATCAGTATATTAGATGTCTATATACAAATGCAAGAAGTATGGGTAATAATCAGGAAGAACTGGAAATGCTAATAAACACAACTATGACATTGTTGGTATCACGGAGACTTGGTGGGATAATGCACACAATTGTAATATTGGTAAAGAAGGGTACAGCTTACTCAGGAAGGATAGGCGGGGGAAAAAGGCAGGAGGTATTGCCTTATATATTAAAAATGTATAACACTTGGACTGAGGTGGAGATGGACATAGGAGACAGATTTGTTGAGACTCTCTGGGTTAGGTTAAAAGGGGTAAAAAACAAGGGTGATGTCATGCTATGGGTCTACTACAGGCAAACAACTAACAAAATCATCCAAAGCGTAGGATTTGTTAGTCACGGGGGACTTCAACTATACAGACATATGTTGGGAAACGAACACAGTGACGAACAGACTATCCAATAAGTTCTTGGACTGCACTGAAGACAACTTTTTATTTCAGAATTTGAAAGTGGAAGGCAGCTTGGGTGAAAGTGATCTTGAAATCATAGAGTTCATTATTCTAAGGAATGGTAGAAGGGAGAACAGCAAAATAGAGACAATGGATTTCAGAAAGGCAGATTTTGATAAGCTCAGAGAGCTGGTAGGTAAGGTCATATGAAGCAAGACTAAGGGGAAAAACAACTGAAGAGAGTTGACAGTTTTCAAAGGGACATTATTAAGGGCTCAAAAGCAAGCTATTCCGCTGTGTAGGAAAGATAGAAAGTATGACAAAAAACCACCTTGGCTTAACCATGATCTAAAAATAAAAAAGGAGTCACATAAAAAGTAGAAACTAGGACAAATTACAAATGATGAATATAAGCAAACAGTACAGATATGCAGGGGCAAGATTAGAAGGGCACAAAAGGATCTTAAACTAGCTATAAACATAATGGGAAATGAGAAGACATTCTATAAATATATTTGAAGTAAGAGGAAGACCAAGGACAGGGTAGGCCCATTGCTCAGTGAGGAGGGAGAAACAGTAACAGGAAACTTGGAAATGGCAGAGGTGCTTAATGACTTCTTTGTTTCAGTCTTCAGCAAGAAGTCTGATGCTGAAGGAATGCCTAATGCAATGAATGCTAGTGGGAAGGGGGTAGGGTAAGAAGATAAAATAAAAAAAGAACAAGTTAAAAATCACTTTAAGAAGTCAGTTGTCTTCAAGTCATCAGGGCCTGATGATATGCATCCTAGAATTCTAAAGGAGCTGATAGAGGAAGTATCTGAGCCTTGAGCTATCATCTTTGAAAAATCATGGAAGACAGGAGAAATTCCAGAAGACTGTGTCCGAGTCAGAACTACAACAATGGCTGCCCGTTGCAGGGAGCCATAGCCTGTAATACCTCTAAGGCTATAGGGGGCTCTGTCTGTGAGGTGGAGTGTTTTCCATATAAGGGCATGTAAATTAATAATCTTCCCCTGCTCGCTCCACCCATTGCAGTGAAAGATCAGCCAATGGGCTGACTTGTGCTCAGGCCTGCTACTCCACCCACTGCAGCAAAAACCAACCTATGGGGTGATAAGTTCACAGGCAATAAAACAGGCAGGCAGCCCCTCTCTCACTGGGGATTTGCATCGAGTGAACACCTGGCCTGATCACCCAGACGCCTTGCACCCCCCGCTCTCAAGTCTTACTGAGTGTACTCTGAGTTGGTCGACTGAAGTGGAGACAGTTTATGAGCATGTGACCAGTACTTGTGTTCCTGCTGTCTCCAGAACTGGTATAACCCCCCCCCCCACCACCACCACCACCATCATCTCTATCCTAATTGATTTTTTAGTTGTCCTTATTGCTTGTCAAGTAACAGTGGTTAAAAAGTTACTAAGTTAGTTTATAAATAGTTGTGGTTTAGGTTTTTTACTGTTTCCTTGTATAAAGTTGTGTAAATAATCAGCCCTATGGACAATACCAGTGTTAATTCAACTGTTCCTAACTCCTGGGTAGTTATTGGGAATTATTGTGATTTAGAAAAGCCTCAGGGAATTGTTTTGTGTTGTCTGGAAATCTGTTTAATTTTTGTTCTGATGATTGTCTGGCGTCATCAAAATAAAATCAGTTTGTGCTTTTTAAAACCCCCAGTTGTGGTCTCATCCTTTCCGGCATCCCTTCGAACCTCGTGTATTACGGGGACTGACAGACTGGACAAGGATAAATATAGTGCCCATCTGTAAAAAGGGAAATAAGAACAACCCAGGAAACTACAGACTAGTCATTTTAACTTCTGTTCCAGGAAAGATAATGGAGCAAATAATTATTATCTTCCAAGTGTTTGCAGATGAATTCCTTAAGGTGATAGGTAACAGCCACCATGGATTTGAAAAGAACAAATCGTGTAAAACCACTCTAATAGCTTTCTTTGATAAGATAATTAGTCTTGTGGATAAGGGAGAAGCTGTGGATGTGGTATACGTAGACTTTAGTAAGGGATTTGATAGTCTTGCGTGATATTCTTACCAATAAACTAGGCAAATACAACTTAGATGGGGCTACTATAAGGTGGATGCATAACTGGCTGGATAACCATTCTCAGAGAGTAATTATTAATGGTTCACAATTCTGCTGGAAGGGCATAACGAGGGGTTCTGCACGGTCTGTTTTGGGACCAATTCTGTTCAATATCTTTATCAATGATTTAGATATTGGCATAGAGAGTATACTTATTAAGTTTGCAGATGATATGAAGCTGGGAGAGGTTGCAACTGCTTTGGAGGATAGGGTCAAAGTTCAAAATGATCTGGACAAACTGGAGAAATGGTTGAGGTAAATAGGATGAAGTTTAATAAGGACAAATGCACTTAGGAAGGAACAATCAATCTCACACATACAGAATGGGAAGCGACTATCTAGGAAGGAGTACTGCAGAAAGATCTATGGGTCATAGTGAACCACAAGCTAAATATGAATCGATAGCGTGATGCTGTTGCAAAAAAAGCAAACATGATTCTAGGATGCATTAACTGGAGTGTTGTGAGCAAGACACGAGAAGTCATTCTTCCACTCTACTCTGCACTGATTAGGCCTCATTTGGAGTATTGTGTCCAGTTCTGGGCACCACATTTCAAGAGAGATGTGAAGAAATTGGAGAAGGTGCAGAGAAGAGCAACAAGAATGATTAAAGGACTAGAGAACATGACTTATGAAGGAAGACTGAAAAAATTGGGCTTGTTTAGTTTGGAAAAGAGAAGACAGAGAGGGGACATGCTAGCACTTTTCAGTTATCTAAAAGGGTGTTACAAGGAGGAGGGAGAAAATTTGTACCCCTCAGCCTCTGAGGATAGGACAAAAAGCAATGGGCTTAAAGTGCGGCAAGGGAGGTTTAGGAAAAACTTCCTGTCAGGCTGGTTAAAAACTAGAATAAATTGCCTAGGGAGGTTGTGGAATCTCCATCTCTGGAGATATTTAAGAGCAGGTTAGATAGACATCTGTCAGGGATGGTCAGATGGTACTGGGTACTGCCACAAGGGCAGGGGACTGGACTCGATGACCTCTCGAGATCCCTTCCAGTTCTAGTGTCCTATGATTCTACCTTTTTCTATTTTACTGGGGTGATGCGGGTCTTTAGTACTAGCCTGTAGCCTATCCTTCAAGGATTGGGAAAAATGTGGAAGAATCCTTCCCCCTATTCATGACTGTTCAGGGATCTGTCTAGGAATAATTCAGGTGTTAGAGCATTGTTATTATTTTTTCTAAGTAGTGGTGACTCTAGCTTTACAAAAAGGAGGTGAGGTGTTTGCGGGGCTCTACCCACTTTTCCAGAACTGGGTAAAAGAACTGGAGTGGTGCAGGTAGGAAGGTGTGTGCTATACTCATTATACTGGAAAAATGATGTTGCTCCAGTATCTGCTTCCCAATGACTTTTCTAGCTGACTTAGCCAGAATTCCTTCTGCGGGCTCCATAACAACGTGACCCCCTTGTCACAGTTACAGGGAGATGTGCACTTCAGACCCCATTCAAGTCCTTCTCGAGTGCACTGCTTTGGAGTTCTATTTTGCTATTTGCAGGGTTGAACCACCTGGTCCTATCACTCTTATACTGGTCCTACCACTCTTATACTGTATATAGACCCTTGTTTGCCAATCTTGTTAACCTGACAGACCCAAATATGTTTGGTAACTATAAGTCCTTTTCCTTCAGGAGCATGTCACAGCAGCTGATTAAAGTGACTCAAAACCAACTTCAAAGCACAGCATTGTTTATTCACCCAAAGGTACATACCAAGCAGAGCAAAGGGTAAAAATCTCTAGGAGTTTAACATGCCTAAACAGTAAACCCTCCCAGCCAAGTTGGAGAGAATAGGAGTATTCTCCAAATTGTTCCCTCCTCATTTTTCCAATAGGGAGTCTTCCCCATGTCTTTGTTTATTTTCCTGTTTGTTCCCGTGCCTTCCTCAACAGCCCCCCACTGCCTCCCTGGATTTTACTCTCAGTAGCCACTCAGGATAATAACAAACAGGTCAGAATGTACCATACTCATAAACAGCACCCATAGATATCTTACACATGCTCCACACTTTTCTTCACAACCTTCTCCCTGCCACCCATTGACTTTTTCTAATAGACAATGGCTTCAGATACATCATCAGGTCTGTAATCTTCTCAGACAGTTTGATTTTGTCAGATGAAAAACGATATATGATGTACATGGTTATTATTAATTAATTATTATTATTATTATGTATAGTTAACGGATCTCATATGATATATGGGCCTACTATATTATTCCAGAATCTATGTACATCACGAAGCTTCCGCCTTCTCTTTTTTGCTGTTTCACTCACTATTATTTGCTTTCTTGCTGTCTATCCGTCCATGCATAACATGACACATTTTCAACTAATCTCAGTATGAAAACATTCAGAGCTTTAAAACTTTCATATATCTCCAGATCACTAGGTTACTTTTAGTTCAGACTATGCTCAGATGGCTGTCATGAAGAACATTACAGTGAAGCATCAAATGCTGTAAGTATCAGGAGCTGCACATGAGGGATGCAAGATTCAATGTGCAAAGTAACTCCCTCTTAATAAACAAGTAAAGCTCCATTGTAAGAAACATTTCCCTGAATATGAAATTTAACTGCCAACCATTCACATCCTACACATAACTGTCATAAAGGATGTCTAAATCTGTCCTTGTTTACAATATGTGTTGTGACAAGATTTGACAGATTCTGAAGGAGCTATAATTGCCACCTAAACATCCAGCATTTTGTCAACTGTGATCGTGGTTAGGGAAAGCATTTATTTCACTTAAACAGACACACACAATTTTTTTTTCCTTCCTGGAAGACGACATTTTTTTCTCTTCTCATTAGTGGTTGCAAGTCAGGTTTTCTCCCCTTTGCAGAACTTTTCCAGTGAAGGAAGTTGAAACTTTTAAAAGAGTAATCCAAAATGAGCAGAAACCAATATCAATTTAAGAGGTACTGATACGAAGATACTGGTACTTCTGACAGTTAATTGGTGTCTTTTGACCTGAGGAGCTGATTCAGGAAGATACTACGCTGCATATCACAGGAGCAAGAGTGAGAATAGGGAAATAATGTCTCAGTATTTTCCATTGTGGTAGACTTGAATGGCAGTTATGTAGCAAACCTATAGGGCTTGAGAGGTGGTTTTTTGTTTTCCTCATTCACCTCTATATTATAATACTGTTGTATAAGTTCTGCTCAAGTACGTAGAATTATTCCACATGTACATTCATTCTACAGGGCTGAGAGTTGTCATTACATGAGGAGATAAGATGTTCTTGCTAAAGGAACTCTGTTGTGCCTCTTATGCAATAATTTTCTGCATAGATAAAACTTCTATTAAAGCTAATAAATGTTCATTGTCTCCAAAATATTGTAGCAGAGCACTAGCTCTGCTATTGGTAAAATTAAGACTGTTTAAAAAACAATTCTGCTAAGTGCTTTAAGTATGCATGCTTACTTGGATTGGTCTGACATCTGATATGCCTCATTAATGTTAGAAGCCCAAATATGGGGTCATTTGAACAATTGGTTCCTGAAATATTGCCCTACAACCCCCCCCCCCATCATTTTACAAAATCTGCAAGTCCTTAATTTCTTTTATCAAACTCTAGCTTTGATTGTTCTCCCTACTGACCTCCATCAGTTGACCTTTATCTCATGTAGGCTACGTCTACACTGGCCCCTTTTTCGAAAGGGGCATGCTAATTTTAAACTTCGGAATAGGGCAATCCGCAGGGGATTTAAATATCCCCCGCGGGATTAAAATAAAGATGTCCGCCGCTTTTTTCCGGCTTGGGGAAAAGCCGCAAAAAAGCGTCTACACTGGCCCGATCCTCCGGAATAAAGCCCTATTCTGGAGGATCGCTTATTCTTATTGAAGTAGGAATAAGAGATCCTCCGGAATAGGGCTTTATTCCGGAGGATCGGGCCAGTCTAGACGCTTTTTTCCGGCTTTTCCCCAAGCCGGAAAAAAGCGGCGGACATCTTTATTTAAATCCCGCGGGGGATATTTAAATCCCCCGCAGATTGCCCTATTCCGAAGTTTAAAATTAGCATGCCCCTTTTGAAAAAGGGGCCAGTGTAGACGTAGCTGTCGTGTGTGGCCCACAAAAGTACCTTTGGGGAAGCAATTTTGAAAGTGTCATTAAAGGAAGAGTGTGACTCTCAAAAATGTAATGTGCCAAACACTCATGCACCAAAGAGACTGAAATGTACATGTGTAGCAAGAGTAGGTAAAAAAGCTTTTAAGCAGCCCATCAACATAACAATTGGCTGGCTCAATTGTGCGTATTATCATTGAACCTGAGCTACATCCATGCCTGGTAAAGCGGATCCTTATTCTCAGTAGAAATCCGTAGGCATGTTGCCCTTGTCTGCATTTGTTATGTTCTTCGGTTTTGTTTGTTTGGGTTTTTTAAAAAATGTGTCTTGATAATTTATACAACAAATTAAGAGAGCTCTCTCTTCTGAAAGATAATAAATTACACATACTCTGGGCAGATATATGAGAATGATGCTGGGCATGTTGATACCTTTCTGCCTGGAGCTAACATTAATTATCTATAGGACAGATGAAAGACAGGCTAATGTAATCATGTTTCCTGAGCAAAAGGATTGAATAGGTTTCTGATCAAGGGGTTCCTGACATACTGTCCTCTGAGGTGCTCAGAACATTTTTAGAGCAATGAACAGGAGATGAGTGTGAGAGACAAGTGCTCTGTGTGTAGGAAGTGGGACAATTCAGGGAGGGGAGATTTGGAGGCTAAGGAGAGGCAGAAGCTGGGGGAGAGAGATTTGGAGCTGTGGTAAGTTGAATAATAGGGGACGAAGGTAGGGCAGAGAGAGCAGTTGGTGGAGCTCAGGGGGAAGGGATGAGGATTTGGGGAGTAAAAGGGACACAGGAAAGGTATATGAGGGTGCATGGTAGGGGAAGTAGGGTCTAGGAGCTATGAGCCTCACAATCTCTCCTCTTGTGTAAGTACGGGGATCTGAGAGGGCCCTGCTTGTTGTTGAGGCCTGAGCCCCATTCTGCCTTCTGGGGCTATGCTCGTTTGCATATCTTTCGCTTCTTTTTGTGAAAGAGGTTTTGCCACTAAAAAGCCCTGTGTAGACAGGGCCTTTTGTTGGGGAAAAAAAACACCCTTTTTCACAAAATCCCTTATTCCTCAAAAATCGAGGTTTGCAAGATCTTGCGAAAAAGGGGTTTTTTCCCCCAACAAATGGCCCCTTCTACAAGGGGTTTTTTAGTGGCAAAACCTTTTCTGCAAAAAGAATCAGAAGAAGATATGCAAATGAGCACACCATTTGCATATCATCTTCCTCAAAAAAAACCACAGTGTAGACATAGCCTGTGAGAGCCAGGTTTGGGGGTGATCCTCTGTAGGGTCTGAGCCCCTCTCTCAGCTCTCCCAGGTGAGTGCTGGGATCTGAGGGGCCCTGCCTCTCTCCATTGGAAGGTACAATGTAGCTCAAAGCCATTAAAAGCAAGGTTATGTGCAGCAATACCAAATATTCTTGTGGAGAAAAAGGGAGAGAAATGGATCCGTTTGTCAGGTTTAAAATGGAACCTTGTGTTAAATAGGAACTGTACTTATCCATGAGGCTATTTTTCAATGAAATACAATGTTTCACTTTCCATATACCAACTGCAGAGGTGAAGTTCAAAACAAATATTGTGCCAACATTTTATAAAATCGTCTTTTTATAGCCACAAAACCCCAGCCTCTATATTTAAGAAGAATAAGCAACCTCAGCTGCATTCTCTGAACTGAAATGGCTGAACAGAAGGTGATCCTAGCTTCAAATAACAGCTAGGTCATAAAACCATGAGGGGAAAAATAGACTTTTGAAAAAGACAAACAGCTTGATGAACTACAACACTGATTCTTTTCATAACAGCTTAAATGCTTTTCTTATTTGCACATAAGCATTTTTTTGGAGGGCGCGGGTTCGTTGGCCTTTGCAATGGCCCCACTTGATAACATTCAGCACCTCTACTGTTCTGATGCTACATGTCATCAGGGTTCCGGTCAGCTATTAGTTGAATTGGGATCATTTCTGTCTTTCCTCCCCCTTCCAAGAGATGAGGGAATCTGGTAGGAAAGTTTTTGAGAGATGGGAGGCTAGGATATAGTGGTTTCATAGAGGAGGGAAGAAGGGGACATGGGCTGTATTTAGGCAAGGAGGCTGCAAATGCTGATCTGGAGATGGATGAGAGAGAGTCCATTGAGGTTTATTGAAAAGAAGCTTATAAAATGAGGGGAGATGGGATCTGATGGGCCTTCATGGGTGTGAAAAGATTCAAGGGAGGTGTAACAGGGCAGCTGCCCTGTACTGGCCCCTTAAGAGCCAAACCCCAGCCTGGAGCAGGCCCGGGGAGTTCAGCCCAGCTGGGCGGCGTTGGCCAATTAAGGCCCAGCTGGGGGCTATAAAAGGGAAGGGCTGCTTCAGCCAAGGCAGTGTGAGCCTGGCTGCCGAGGGAGCAGGACGCTCTCTGGAGCTAGGGCAGGGCTAGAGAGTCAGGCTGGGCCAGGGCGCTTGGACAGCCAACCGGCCAGCCTGCTAGGCCTGTGGCGAGGCTGTGAGCCTGGCTGCCGAAGGAGCAGGACGCTCTCTGGAGCTAGGGCAGGGCTAGAGAGTTAGGCTGGGCCAGGGCGCTCGGACAGCCAACGGGCCAGCCTGCTAGGCCTGCGGACAGGCCTGCTGGAAAGACACCAAACCCCCGGAAGGGGGGCTCAGAGCGAGTGACTTGGGCACTGCCGGAGGGCAGTGTGGCGAAGAGAGCAACGTGACCGGAAGATTCCAGAGGGGAAACGCCACGTAAGCGGAGGCCGGTGCGGGTGGAATGGACTGATACCGGGGGACAGATGACGGACCCCTGCTACGGTGGTGAGTGACCCCCTCACAGGAGGTGAAAATGGAATCTAAGTGGATCTCAAGGGTGAAGAAGATGTCATCTGGAGTGTATCTTACAGGTGTGTGAACAGGAGCAGAATTAGACTAGGGTCTCATTAATGGGGAATATTTGAGGCAGGGCAGAGGCTCCATTTTAGATTTAGGTGGAGAGCAACTTTAACCATGATTCCAGGGGCTATTTAGGCACCTGAAAACTCTAGCTTTTTTTGCACATGATAATTTAGAAATTAGCGGATAGAAGCACTGTCTCTAATTGCTATATGTAGAAAGAACAAATTTACAAACACTAATTAAAGCCACATTTTAAGTGTGTATATATAAGTTTAGGACAACCAGAAGATAACACAGCAAGATATTTCCAAACTAAACTTTTACATATCAGTTTTGGACCTTTGACACAAATATCAGAAACTCAAGTTTGATGCTTTGTACTCTGTGCTTAGTAGAGATAAATAAAATCTGCTTACCTATGAAACTGTTGTTTTTTACCATGTTTTATGTTACAAATTGTGATGAGGTTTCAATAATTTATTTACCTTTAAATATTATCCAAATAAAATCACTCCAGATATGAGCTAAGCAATGGATCAAGCCACTCACCTTGGCAAAACTGTCCATGGCTTTGTTGATATCAAGGTTTTTGAAGTTTCATGTTCACAAGCTAAAAATTACAAGCCACTCAAGTGCTCATCTCCCATTATGGACCTTCTATAGTCCTTTGCTGTCTTGAGGACAGAGAAGTGCCTCTCATTGTACGCTGAAGAAACAAGGAAGCTCAACACAATAGCTACAATGGACAGCAAAGACTGGTAACCCAGTGGTAACTCATTAAGAACATTGGTTCAGAAATTGAAGTATTCAGAAATTGAAGTATTTTTATGCAGTGTGCTTCTTGCCAATTTTGACTTCTGAACCCAGATGGCCAAAACTGGTGTCTGCTAATCCATAGTGATTTGCAATTATTTTCAGTTTCACAATCAAGAAAATGTTCACTCTTTGGCCCACAAGCAGTTACTACAGAAAACAATCTGGAGTTGGAGGTGAATAGTCTACCAAGCTCAGCAAGAACGTTGTCTAGAATAGGATAGTAAACACCAGATTTTCTAAAATTGAGTTTTCTTGAGAGCATCCTGTGTAGATGACTGACCCAGTGTAATAGAAACAAAACACAAGACCACTTGCAGGATATTTTATTAGGTTTTATTGCTGTGATCAGCAGTTTGTCTGCCTGACTAGGTATAGTAATTTCAAGCTCTTTAGCAATTATTTCAGCTTCATCACATAGCTCCTTCCATTTGCTTACTGATGTTCTTGATTTTTAAGAGCAATAACATTATTTGCTACTATTTCCATGGCCCTTGATAAATTCAGGTTTTCATTTTGCTGTTCTTCTGAAACACTATTCAAAACCTTGAACATTCTTGCCAAAACCAGAAGCCCCAATGGAAAGGAATAGCTCTTTAATCTTGCCCTCAAGCTCTTTGCAGTACTAGCTAGTGGACCATCAGCTCTCTGAACTATAATAGCGTCCAGTGTTTTCACTGCAGTTCCATATCTTGCCTGCAGTTTTCAGAGGAAGTCATACCAGCATGACTAGTAACTTTCACATAACCTATCTAGCTCCAGTACCTTCTGGCCTAGCTCTTGCTGTGTCTTGGACAGTTCATGATGCTGGTATCTACTGCTGACACATTAACCAGGGAAGGGTAAAGTAACAGAATAGGGATCAGGGCTAAGATACAGTTCTAGCTTTAATATTAACATGTTCTAACACCTTGTGGCAAGTCACTTATGCAACATGGATTAGGCTTAACATTTTAATGCATATTCTCACTTTGTTATTAACTCTTGACTACAACAATTGAAACAATTGCAGAAAAAAAGGCTAGATGACTTTTCATCATTTAGGCTGCTTACTTTTTGCAGTTCACCAAGCTTGAATAGATCATTTAACTTTTAGAAACATTTATTAGGGCAAGGCCCCATGAGTTTATACTGCACCTGCCTCAGGCTTTAGGAGTGTTACCTCACTGCAAATAATAGACTAGAAACTGACTTTAAACAGGAATAAAACTGACACTTTCAAGTCACTTTCACTTCTGTTTAAAGGTTAGTTACTTTGGAGAAGGTTCTTAAAACAGAATATCACACTTAGTGATTTGCAGTTCACACAGCAGAATATTTAAAATCAAACATCAAAACAATTCCATACTTATGAAAAAAGAAAATTGAGGAAAAAAATTATTATTTTGGGTTTGAATACATAATTTGTTAAAGTATCACTCTGTGTTTGGATACTGTTTCAGTTCTTATTGCTGTAAAATGTCAATACTACTTGCCTGTCTTTTGGAATTATAAGGATTCGTTTGCGATCTGTAGGGCAGTATGACAGGGTGGACTAGATACGGATGCCCTCTAGCCCTGCCTCATCCTGCCCAAGAAAAGAGCAGGGGATAAGTCCTCCAGGTAGTCTAAAGTGGTTGCAAGGGAGCAGCCAATTGACTGCTGAAACAGCCAATCAGATGTTCAAAGGACCCTTTAAAAAGGAGCAACAGAGGCAGAACAATCAGTTACCACCTGAAACTTGAATAGGGAGGATCAAGTATTTGATTGGCTGGAAGAGCCGCAGGACTGTGCCTATGATATCTGGAAGAGTTGCAGGACCATGGACAGGTCAGTGCAGGTGGACTGCGTCTAGGACCTAGCCCAAGGGTGGGCAATAATGTTAGACGGAGGACCACTTCAGAAATTTTTGAAGTGGCTCTGGGGCTGCCCTGGAAGGGGCGGGGCCTCAGACAGAAGGGGCAGGGCCTGGACACTTCTGTGCTTCCCCACCCACAGACCCTGATTGCCTGCGAGTGGGAGGGGTATCCCGTGAAGTCTTTGCCCTTGCCCCGCCCCCAGAGAGAACTGCTAGCTGTTCTGAACAGCT
Source organism: Pelodiscus sinensis (assembly GCF_052426305.1). Classification (NCBI taxonomy): domain Eukaryota; kingdom Metazoa; phylum Chordata; order Testudines; family Trionychidae; genus Pelodiscus; species Pelodiscus sinensis. The sequence continues at coordinate 205,086,333 of NC_143053.1, forward strand.
GGCTATTCCCTCTAGGTGCCCAAGCCCCTGGTGGCGGGAAGAAACTTCATGTTCTCCCCTTCTCCCGCCTCCAGGTCAATCAGGGCCTGGGGGAGAAGGGAGCATGGGAAGTGTCTTGCTCCCTGCCCGTCCCACCACCTGAGTAGCCGCTGGTGGTTGACTCTAAATTTTGTGTGCCCCATGCAGGCTCTGAGTGTCCAGGGGGGCTGGGAGAGTGCACAAAGTCTCTTGCTCTCTGCCCCTACCCTTCAAGAGGTTTGCAGTGCTTTGTCTCGGGGCTGTGTCCAGACTCAGGGTTTTTTTCGAAAAAAGTAGCCTTTTTTCGAAAAAACTTCACCTGCATCTAGACTGCAGCCGCGTTCTTTCGAAAGTAAATCGAAAGAACGCGGCTTTTCTTTCGATGGCGGTAAACCTCATTGCACGAGGAAGAACGCCTTTTTTGACGGAGATCCGTCGAAAATAAGTGTGTGTGGACGCGGGGAGGCCATTTTTTGAAAATAATGGCCTCCAGGAAGAAGCCCTGGTGGACAATCTGGGGCATGCCTTGCATGTCTCTGGTTCCTGTCTGCAGCCATTTCTTAAAGGGACAGGCACCCTCACAGCCACCTGTGGCAGCAAAGCAGCCAGAGCACACGGCTGGTGAAGTGCAGCATGTCCCAGCCCCAAGACCCTCCTGGCCCTTCTAGAGAGCCTTCTGGGGACCCAACCAGGGGCTCCAAACGCGGGCACCGTCATGGTCTGCGCCAGAGCTCAAGACCCTTCTCAAGCTCTGGGGAGAGGAGGAGGCCTTACAAGCCCTAAAAAGCAGGCGGTGAAATGCAGACATTTATGGCCGCATGGCAGAGGCCCTGGCCCAGAAAGGACACTACCCCCGCACCCAGGACCAGGTGCGCTCCAAAGTTAAGGAGCTGCGCCAAGGGTATGTGAAGGCCAGGGAGGATAGCTCCCGTTCTGGGGCAGCACCACACTCCTGCCCCTATTATACTGAGCTGGACCAGATCCTGGGTGGTGGTGAAGCACGCACACCACGGCTTCTCATGCAGTCAGGCTTGGCGGACCCTGTGGTGGACACGCCAGAGCAGGACCCAGAGCAGTCTGGAGATGGGGACATGGTGCCAGAGGAGGACTGTGAGGAGACGGTGACGCTCACCCTGGAGCCAGTCACACAGACCCCAGAGGCCTCCCAGGTGTCATCTGACGCTGGAGATGAAGCAGCAAGTGAGTGCAGTGAGGTTGTGTAACACCCGGGGGAGGAAGGGGGTAGGTGGGTGCACAGTGAGTGATGCACAAAGGAAACCTGTAATGCTCAGGCTGATGCCCAGGTCACACACGGTGTTACCTTCAGAATGTCTGATTCCCCTGTCTCAAGGAGAGGGCATGCCCTTTTGGACAGCTGTTGCACACATGACTGATTGTGATGGAAATGTAGCCGTGTTACTCTGATCTGAGGAAGTGGGTCTGGCCCACGAAAGCTCATCCCCTAATAAACCATCCTGTTAGTATTTTAAGTGCTACATAGTCCAGTTTTTTAGGACTGGTTGTGTCTTCCTCTTTTCCTCCACAGCCGGACCAGCCATGCAAGAGGGCCACAGCACCCCAGCCCCACCTCCATCTCGGGGACATGGGAGCCGCAGACACAGGCGTGTGTATGCGGACATCCTGAGGCAGCATGTGGAGGCCGTGCAGGAGCTCAACACCATCCTGCGAGAGAGGGCGGAGGCAGAGGATCGGTGGCATGACCGACTGATGGAGGAGCTGGTCCAGCAGCGCACGTCCCTGAGTGCCACTCTCAGGGAGGTCTGCGGCTTGCCTGCTCCTGTGCCTGGTCCTGTCCCAGTCAGAACTGGTGTCAAGCCTCCAAACACGCCTGTACACAAAGAAGTTTGGAGGCAAGGGCAGTGGGGCTACATGACGGATGATCCCCTCGTACCTCTGGTCTGGGTCCAGATGTGGAAGTAGCCTCATGACTGTCATGCAGATGCAGCAACACTTGCAGTATGATGGCGTGGGGCCATCGCCTGCCCAGGGGCAGCTCTGGCTCCATGCCGAAAAAACAGGTCTAAAACAGAAAAACCTCCAAACAAAAAACCTGCTGGGGTGTCCCAGGAAGCTGAGCACTCCAAACCAGCACTGCAATGCCTTGCTTACCTCCTAGAGGGACAGCAAAGGCAGCTGTAGAAGCAGAGCAACAGGTGTTCAGGGGCTTCCCTTTAACCACGCGTCTCTGCAAAGGGCAGGCAGCAGCACCCAGAAGGAAATGCTGCCCCCATGCCCTGGCAGAAGCGGTTCCGGGTGGCTTTTAATTTCGAAAGAGCGTCCAGCATCAGGACGCTCTTTTTCGAAAAAGCGGATTGATTTTCCGATCCGCGTATTGTAGTCTAGATGCGCTTTTTCGAAAGAGGCTTGCAGTCTAGACATAGCCTATGTGCCACATGCCCCTGATGGTGGAGGAGACTTTGTGTGCTCTCCTGTCCCCAGGTCATGATTAGCTTGGGGGCAGCAGGCTATCCATGGGCTGGATCAACCCACTTGGCAGGCTGGATCAGGCCTGTGGAGGCCCTTTTGCCCACCCCTGACATAGCCAGACTGGGCAAGGGTACTATGATGTGCCCTGCTGATCTAGTTGAAGACTAAGCCCAAGTGAGGGCTGCTAAAAGGACTTCAACTGAAGGTCCCAAATAGGCTCCTATGGGGTGATTAAAGAAGGCAGTGCCTCTGGAAAGGAAGCCTTGGAGCTATAGCCCCAGGACTGTGAGCAAGAACTAGAGGTTAAATATCCTGCAAAAGGGGAAGGGGAGACAGAGGGTGAGACTCGACTAGAGGGCTGAATCACTGAAGACCTGCCAAAAGAACCAATAGCTGGGGGAAAGACACTTATGACCGGTGGGTGCCAGTACATTGTAAGAACTGAAAGAAACAGGCTCACACTCCTCCCATGAAAGGGGTTGCCTGCAAACAGTGGGTGCTGCCTCATTCAAAACTGAGTGATTGCAGGCATGTGCCACCCAGAGAAGAGGTGACAGGTGAGGCAGGTGCTGACATTGTTCTAGACAGGATGGTCATTGGGATGGTTTCCATGATGCTTAGCACAATGTGGGACTGCTACTGATTAAGGTCTTTGGGCACTGCTGTAATCTTAGTGAGCTATGGAGATGCCTGCTGGTAGTTAGAAGGACTTACCTGGTGGGTGGGATGCTGGTGGAGCAGAGATCTGTGTTGACCGGCAGCACAGCCCTCATCCCTGCAAGCTCAGCGCCTTCTGGCAGAATTTGCAGCGCAGGCTAGATATGCACGTCAGCCCCTCTTAGCTGCTTCTAGCTCCCACTCTTCTTTGGTTCCTGAACCCTTGGGATCCTTGCCCTAGGCACTGTTCTCCTTCAGGTGCTTCACCCACTTCACTGCCGCTCCCTCAGAGCACAGCCGTATGCCCTCACCTCTCTCTTCTCCTTTCCCTCAACCCACTTCCCCCCCCCTCCAGACTCCAATAGCTCCCCCTGCCACCGTGTGCCCTGTGCTCCCCCTTTTCCCCACTGCCACTATGCGGAGCCCTGTGATCTCTCTATTCCCACCACCACTGGGGACCTTCATTTTTCTCCCAGCACTGGGGCTCCTATGTTCCCCTTCTCCTACCCACCACCATGAAGGACTTTTGTGCTCTCCCTCCCACCCTGACCCATTCCTTGCTTACCCCACTGTGACATTACCTAGGGTATATCCTGAACCAATAAACAGTTGTACCCTTCAGCTCTCAAACCTGGGATGCTTTTTGCACTGCTTTGCTGTGAGAGCAACTACTCCTTGCATCCTCACACACAACTTCCAGAATGTAAGTTATTCCCAGTTATAGTATGAGTGCTACTGCCAGCCGCTGCTGAATTACATTGCAGAACAACACCAGCAAATTCCCAGCCCCAGACATTCCCCAGAGATGTATCTCTATTATAGTAATAGAAAATGATTTGCAAAATTCCTGTTATCCCAAATGGAGTTTCCCAAACTTTTCAATCCAAACATATTGGTTTTGAAAAATCAGTAAAAGAACTTTTTTAATTACAAAAAGATTGAGTGACTATTATTATAAAGCATAAAAATCAGAATTAGTTACAAAAAATAAAAAAGTAAAACACAACTAACTTAAAAATCTAAGTAAACTGAAAGCAAAGGTCGCTCGCCAAATGTATCAGCAGTCTCATTGGCTGCATGTCCTTCCATCTGGATCCCTCCAGCAGACCAAAGCCATTGTGTTTGTTCTTCAGGCATTATGGATGTTGTGGGTAGAAAGAAAGGGAAACATAATTTGGGGCATCTTCTCATTCTTCCCATAGCTTTCTTTCAGAATCGTCTCCAGTTGAAGTTCAAGAGACAGTCTGTGCGGGTGGGAATGCCAAGCAGTTTTTTGTCAAGATGTAGATGTTTCACTTACATCCTCTTTTCTGCCAAAGAATGGCCACTTAACTAGATGATGGTGCATTTGATTTTATTGACACCTGGCTAAGAAATTGATTAGCCTTTTGTCTCTGGTGAACTGAGTTTGTGACTGCATTCAAGACTTTGGAACATGTCTTACAATCATGGAAGGACCTTGAGAGGTCATCAAGTCCAGTTCCCAACACTCAGCATCGTCTAAACTATCCCTGACAGGTGTTTGTCTAACTTACTCTTAAATCTCCAATGATGGAGATTCCACAATCTCCCTAGGAAATTTATTCCAGAAGTTAACCACTGTGACAGTTATACCCAGCCCCAGACACCCTGCTCACTGCCCCTCCTAGGGGCTGACCCTTTTCTCTTGGCCTCAGGATAGATGTCATTCTGTATCCTCTCAGTTGCTGATGGGGGGGGGAAGGGAGGAGTGAGCTAGTATAGTGAAGGAAACTAACCATGGGAGCCATAACTGTAGCACTACAGCTCCTGGAGGAGGGGACCTGGATGCATGATGCTGCAGGTAAGGCCTGGAGTATGCATCATGAACAGACCTCTGGTGTGAAACCTTCCCCACCTCCCTAAATGGCATCCCTGAGGTGGGGCAGAGAATGCACAATTCTGGTCAGGTGAAAGAATGAGAGTTTGGCTTAAATCAGTGATGGGGGAAGATAGAGTGCTGTCAAGATGGGATGTGTCTGAAAGAGGATAATGGGAAATGTCATTAAGAGGGAGAGGAGCTGTTGGAAAACCTGAAGACAGGAGCTGATAATTTGCATTAAAAGAAACAGGTCCACTAGCTGCTTTCCTAATGTTACTTTTCCCAGTCAGCAGTAGTTGTAGTTGCCAAAGAGTTTGCTGCAAGTGGGAAAGCAGGTTGCCTGCACAATTGACTTGTAGATCAGTCTCCAAACAGGAGGGTAAGCATTAAGCATGCAGTCAGTCAATAGTACAAAAATTTTAGAACACCCCATTTGAGAATAAATAAAAAACACTGGTATTTTCTTGTCTAAACTCCACAATTAGTGGCCATCCTGACTATCTGGTGATAATGCTGTGTACTCCATTCAGACTCAATCCTGATTTTGTTCTCTAGGACAGGAGGGATATTCTGAAAGGAATTTACTACCTAGGTTTGCTCAACTGTGAGAACCTCCAAGCAAGGAAATAATGGCACGCTCAGGCTAGATCTTCACTACAGTTTTTGTGCAAAAATGGCCATTTTTGTGCAAAAACTCATAGAGCATCCACACCTCAAGCACATTTTTGTGCAAGTAAAATGAAAGAACAGAGGGGTTTTTCCGGTGTAGGTATTCCTCCTTCCACGAGGAATAACTCCTTTTTTGCTCAACAGCTCTTGTGCAAAAAGGTGTGTGTGGATGGGGAGAAGGGTTTTTTTGGCACAAAAAGAGGCAATCAAGAAAAGCACAGGTGCCCTGGTGGCCATTCTGTAAATAGCAATCAGTTTCCTGTCAAGAGAGCGTCCATGCAATCTGGACACTTTCTTGCGCAAAAGTGCATCGCTTTTTCAATGCACTTCTGCAGTGTGGATGTGCTCTTGCACAAGAAGTTTTTGCAGAAGATCTCTTCTGCAAAAAGCTTCTTGCACAAGAAGCCTGCAGTGTAGACATAGCCTCAGACTCTAAAGGGTAGACGCCTGGAGAGATGGCAAACACAGGACTGAATGAGGGCAAATTGAAGTGGGAAAATGACTCCATTATAAATACACTTTCTGAAGGTGAAGGACCACCTTGGAAAGGTCATATCAGCAGGTGTGATAGCACTTCACACATAGGGTAGGGGGTTAGCAAGCTTTGATGTATTTATATGAATAGATACAATTTAAAAAAAATGTGAAGTCAACTTGATAGACTAATTAGTCATGCACTACAGCACTACCCTTCAATTTATTTCCATCAGCAATATTAATCACTGCAAAGCAGATGTATTAGGGACAACCCAAGGTTAAAACAAATGATACAAAATAATGAACTAGAGCACAACAGGATAACCTGGAGAACTTCCTGATTGATTATTCTGCAAGAGTCTGCTGTGGGGTTTCTGCAGCTATGTTATGTGAGCCTATTTCCCTTTTAACCAGATAGGTTCTGATCACGGTGATCATTACTTTGCATTAATTTTCTCTGCCTTTACCGGTAATGTAACTGTGATAAGAGTCAATTAGTTTTGCACCATCAAGGAGGACAATGAAATGTGACTTGACAAAACACAGATAAAATTAGCCATTTACCTAAATGGTGGTTCTTGAAAGATTTTTTTTCTATAGATGTTCAGTTCCATGAACTAAAGAATCATTGAGGATATGCAAGCTTACTCTAATAAACATGTTCTGGAATTAACACAACACTAGTCTAGTAATATTGCCAAGTAATTCAGGACTAACTTTCCATAAGCCATTGGATCTAAGGATTGTATTTCACACACCTAAATGTTGAATAGGCACAGTGAGACGTGAACTAACATTTCAGCTTTTGTAGCCTGGGCTTTTAAAGTAAAAACTGAAATGAGCTGGATGCTCTCAGTGAATCTTTTGGGGGATATAACATAAAGCATAACAGCATCCTCTTGTTGCAACTGTCAATGTGTATTCACTGCTTTAGAGTGAGCCTGTACAGAAATTGCTCACCGGAGTGAAGCAAACTTACTGTTAGGTGAACAAAAATGGTTTTGTGGGGTTTTTTAATCACTCTATATTCTTAGTTGTTCAGATAGCTTTTGTTAGTAGCCATCACTTGTAATACCTTTCTGAAGCCTGATCCAAAACCTACTTAAGTTAATGGAAAAACTATCTTTTAAATTAATGGACTTTGGATCAGGTCCCTGGTGAGAAGTCATATGTATCTCTCTTCTGCTGTTTAGCTGTAGTTTCTTTCTTGAGGACTTCTTCGAATCAGTCTCGATAACTAATAATTTCATGCATCTTAGGTTTTTGCACATTAAGCACCCCTATTAAAACCATTGGGAGATATGGGGTTATAAATAATTCAAGATCAGGTCCTATAACGCATTGCAGTTGAATAGAACTTAAAGGAAGTGCAAATCTACTATATATTTGAGAGAATTTGTGTGTGTCTGTCTGTCTGTTGAAGAACTCCTCCTAAATGGAAAGAGCTAGGACCACTAAATTTGGTAAATAGCTTTCTCTTATTGTAACTTAAAGCAAGGTAAGGGCTTGTTTGTGCCAGGAAAAATTGGATGTGCCTGAAATGGGATTGCTTCTCATAAAACCATGCAGAAAAGAAACAGAATCACCAGGGAGCTGAAAGGGGCTGGCTGGAGGAGCCCCCTCCACCATCTGGAACTGCCCCAGTTCAGAACCTTCTGTCCCATAGGCACCCTTTACGGAAGATAAGGGGAGCTGAAGTCCTCCCACCCCCTAATTCAGGGTATGTCTACACTGCAGAGTTTTTCCCATTTTCCCGGAAAAACTAAACTTACGTCCACACTGAAATTGCATTCTTTTGACAGAAAGTCGAAAGAACTCAGGGGTTTTTCTGACAGCGGTAAACCTCTTTCTACAAGGAAGAAGCCTTCTTCCAAAAGAGCTCTTTCAGAAAAAGGTATGTGTGGACGGGGAAGAGAGTTTTTTCAAAAGAAGAGGGCTTCAGGAAAAAGCACAGGTGCCGTGGTGGCCACTCCATCCATAGTAATCACAGCTTAAATGTGAGATAGCATCCAATCAATGTTGCATATCTTTTGAAAAAGCCCATCGCTTTTTTGATGCGCTTTTTCTGTGGGGACACTCTCTTCTGAAAGAAGCCTGCAGTCTAGATGAGCCTCCTACGGGGACATTGTTGGCTGTTCCCCTTCATCAGGGAGAGGAAAGTGCAGTTTGTTGCATTCCTCACTCTGGCTAAGGAATGCAGGGGGCACATTAACCTGTTTCTACCCAGCCAGGGGACATGTACCCTTCCCTTGGCTGTGCCTGCTACAGCAGCCATGGAAAGGCACTTCTCACCTAGCCCCAAGCTGCTGTGGCCAGAGAGGACTTTGGGAGTCCTCCCTCGCCAGGCTAGTCTGGATACTGAACCCATCAGCCCACCCCAGAGTAATGATTTAAATGAAACGTACATTTTCATTTTATTTTCCAAATAACAAAAACTGAGTTAAGGACCCGAGCAACAGCAGGTAAATCTGTTAGTAATGTCATATTTCTACTTAAAAAACACAAGGAATTAACCAGCAAAAAGATGAAAATCAATCATTTCAGATATAGAACATTTTCATCCAATGAACTGATTAAGTCTGCTAAATAGTATAGTTTCCATAACAGAACTGCAATGAATAGCCTCAGACTAAGAATACTGATCTAGGTAGAAGATAATTGTTTCTTGGTCTAGTGTTTCTGTACTGAAGTGTAAGCAAAGAGTCCTCCAGGATATGAACTTCGTTGTTCTCTTATAATCAAATCTATTTTGTTGAAACTTCCTTTGAAACTATGGACTACGAGGCTATTAGAAGAATGGGATATTTTACTAAGACACATGGATGTAAATTTGGGGATCTGCACCTTCTGAGAGATTTTGCACCATGGAAAAAGGTATTGTGAAGTTTGGAGTAAATATTTTATTTGCCGGGATGCTTCTATAAAGAAATTAATTCTGAAACACTCCTTAATATAGTCAGCTGGTGCTCAAATACTATAGTTAAGGCATAGGGAACATAATGAGACATGACAGAAAAAAACAAAATAGAAACTTAGACACAAGGTATTTTAAATATAGAGGGCAGTTATTTTAAAATATTAGCTTTTCTATGGTGATCTGAACCTTGGTTGACCATTTCCTCATTTTAAAATTTGCTGTCTTTTCAATGTGTGGTTTTGATTTTGCAAGATGCTTTCAAAAGCAGAGTAAATAGCTTCAATTGCTTCAAGCAACGGCACCTATTGTGGCACTGAAATTAAGGTATCTTAGCAATTAATATTAATACTATAACCATTTTTATTTGTTGATCTAAGTTCTTTACAGTGGTGTAAAAATATTATGTTCCTATGACAGATGGGAGAAATGGATCATAAAATTAAGGTCTGAATATTCAGATGGAAGTATCCATGAACTCTAGGTCCTCTATTTTTGAGCACTCAACTTCTGAAACCTATTGTAGGGACAGATTTTCAGAGATTGTTAAGCAGTCTACACTGGCAGATGTAAAGCACTGTCAGTTACAGCACTTCTCACAGAGGGCAACAGTGAAACAGCCCATGTGTGTCTACACTGCCAGCTGCTAGTGCAGTAATGTAACAACACCTGCAGCAGCATTTGGAGTGGTGCAGTCTGGACAGCTCTCACAAAACACTCTTCCTCTTCTGCTGCTGAGGCTTGTGGGAAGATGGGGGAAGGCTTGTGTGCTGTCCCAATGTCCTACGGTGCACCACTACATGTTCCAGCAATCTTTTGCGCTTCTATCCTCATTTGGTGCTTTTGTGTTGCACTCTGAGTACTTCTACACTGCAATGCTATTTCGGGATACCGGAGTATCCTGAAATAGCTATCCTGCATCTTCATAGCAAGCCCGTTATTTTGGGCTCACTATTCCAACGTCCCTGTGAACCTCATTCTACGAGGAGGAAGGGACATTTTGGAATAGTGCTTTATTTCGAAATTTAGTGCTGTGTAGACATCACCAAATGACAAAATAAGCTATTTTGAAATAGCATCGAAATAAGATATGCAATTTGCATAGCTCAAACTGCGTATCTTATTTTGAGTTATGGTGCAGAGCAGACACACGCTCTTTCTCCTTGGTCTGCGGGAATGTATCCTGAACCCTTTAGGAAAATGTTGATAGGGTCTCACTACCATATCATTAGTGTCAATGGGAGCAGGACAGGCCTTCAGAGTATAATTTTGCCAAGGCTGAGTTCTGGCACCTCTAAGTTTGGCAGTTCATAGCCCTGGCACCTTTGCCACTTGCTGCATTGGTTTTGAATGTAAAAATAAATGGTTTTTCCTTGAGTTTGGCACTTCTTTTATTACAAATTAAGCACTCAGGCTTTCCATAATTGGTCACAAGTAAGCCAACAGACTCACTGGGCTCCTGGAGAAGGTGGGAGGTGGGGGCAGCTCCATTCTCCAAGAAGGGACAGGGCCTTGGGTGGAAGTGGTGGGGTCAAGGCAGCTGGACCTCAATGCTGCCTGGAACACACCTTCCCCCACTCACGTACCATCCAGAGTGGCACTGCCCGGAGCTCTGCAGGACACCCTGTAGGGCTCTGGCAGTGATTTAAAGGACCCCGGACTCCAGCTGTTTCAGCAGTAGCAGCAGTGGCAGCCAGGACCCTTGAGCTCCTTTGAATTGTCAGGCCCCAGGGCTTTCAGCCTCCTTTGTCCCCTTCCTTCCCTCTTCTCTGACGGGCCTGTGTGGTCCTCTGCTTCTAACATTCTAATTAGTTGCAGTGGAAATGGCTTGATTTTTAGGGGCAGGGGAGATTAAGGACTTCCATGTATAGAATAAATTATAGGACCATATTTGCACGAAAGGAGAATGATCTTAGCAACAGAGTAAAGGAGGGGGAAAAGCATTTTTTCAAAGGTTTCCAAAAGACATCAGCATCTTTTTTTAAAAACTACTTTTTCTTAAGCATCACAGGGAATAAGGCATGGTTGACATCTAAAACTTAAGTCAACCTAGCTGTGCCACTCAAGAGAGTGGAAAAATTCACCCCGAGAGACATCTAATCCTTCCATAGTATAATGAAAGATAGACATGTAAATAGTACAGACTGATAACCTGCATTCCTCAATCTGGCCTTATATCTACTTTATTTCTTAATTTCAATTTGATAAGCGTAGTGGGTTAGATCTTTATGAATAAAGAAACAACTTTGCATTTTTGGAGCTCTAGCCGTGACAGCTGCAAAAAGTAAATTACTCTTATAGTAAAAACTGTCATAACAGAATGTTCACATGTAATAACAAATTACGAATTCTAGAATCTTCCCTGCAAAGATGAACAAACTCAAGAATTACAGGCCACTGACAATACATTATCTCTGCATTATTGTCCCAGGATAAATTCTTCTGTTCCCTTATACAAGGAATATTCCAGACATTGCAACAGAATAATGCACACCTAGCATCTGACTAACTTTCTTTTGAGCTTTATAGTTATGTGCCATGATGTCAAACTAAGCTTTTGTTTATGAACATTTTTGACATTGCTTTCTCACCTTTTGTGAACACTTTTTATTAGATACCGAAAGAGCAAAAACTGCATTTATTAGCCTACCTGTCAGTCAGATATGGCTATTTTGCTAGCTACGGAACAGAGCAGTGCCTTATCTTCAGGAAAACAGCACTGGTACCAAAAATACTCATAGGTAAGCCAGAGCAAAAACACATTACCCAAAAATGACTGATTGGGGTTGCATGAACTATTGATTCAGATTTCCTGTTTTAGCACAAAGGATAAAAACACAGGCTTATGGAGAGGAGACTATTATTCAAAAACAGTAAGCAAGAAAATAATCCTTAAATCTATGGTGCAGATTCAGTCTAATCAACTCTAAAACAAGAAATTAGCATAGAGTACAGCCTGCAAATGGATTAGCTGAAGCACACATTTCCATCCGATAGTTTTTTAGTCCTGATCCTGCTTTTAATGAAGTCAGTTGTAGGTTTTGCCGCTGCTTTGGAGCAAGACTGGCCTATTTAATAACTTGTCTAGCTTGTTTTGCTTTTAACTGACTACACAGAATCCTGCTGCTAAAAGCCTCTCTCTCCTGGCACTCAGATAATGTTACTCCCTCCCTCATTTCTGACCGCCTCTTTCCATCAACCTACTATTTAGGTTGATGAACTGGACAAACTAGAGAAATGGTCTGAAGTAAACAAAAGTTTACTAAGTTTATGAAGTTTAATAAGGACAAATGCAAAGTGCTCCACTTAGGAAGGAACAATCCGTTTCACACATACAGAATAGGAAGTGACTGTCTATGACGGAGTACTGCTGAAAGGGATTTAGGGGTCATAGTGGACCACAAGTTAAACATGAGTCCATAGTGTGACACTGTTCAGAAAAGCGAACATGATTCTGGGATGCATTAACAGGTGTGTTGTGAGCAAGACACGAGAAGTCATTCTTCCGCTCTACTCTGTTCTGATTAGGCCCCAGTTGGAATATTGTGTCCAGTTCTGGGTACCACATTTCAAGAAAGATGTGGAGAAATTGGAGAAGGTCCAGAGAAGAGCAACAAGAATGATTAAAGGTCTACAGAACATGACCTATGAGGGAACACTGAAAGAATTGGGCTTGTTTAGTTTGGAAAAGAGAAGACTGAGAGGGGACATGATAGCAGTTTTCAGGTATCTAAAAGGGTGTTACAAAGAGGAGGGAGAAAAATTGTTCTCCTTGGCCTCTGACAATAGGACAAGAAGCAAAGGGCTTAAATTGCAGCAAAGGAGGTTTAGGTTGGACATTAGGAAGAACTTCCTAACAGTCAGGGTGGCTAAACACTGGAATAAATTGCTTAGGGAGGTTATGGAATCTTCATAACTGAAGATATTTAAGATCAGGTTGGATGAACATCTATCAGGGATGGTGTAGACAGTGCTTGGTCCTGCCGTGAGGGCAGGGGACTGGACTCGATGAGTTGTCGAGGTCCCTTCCAGTTCTATAATTCTATAATTCTATGAATCCCAAACTACTCTTCCAACTATTAATTTCATATTTTTCCAGCCATTTAAGGTGAATCTTAGGCTTAGGATCTGGATCAGTATGTCTGAGTTGTACTGAAAATCCAATTAGACATGGTCAGCGACCATATCTATAGATGTACAGCAGGCAATACCCAAGAAGAGCTGTCCAAGGTGACCAACCTCAGTTCTTAATACGGATGTGATAGTGTACATTATCAAACAATTAAGTGATGAACCTGAGTTTCATTTAACCTTCACAGTTACATGCAACTCCTCCCCCATTTTGCTCTTGCCTGTGTATCTGAGACAGCAGTGTGGGGGGCAAGAGGAGAGCCAGGTGGCTCCACCAGAGCTGCCTCCCCTTCCACATGTAAATTTGTAACCTTTCAGCAGTTACATGTTTACTAAACAAACAAACCAACAAACCAAACGCATTTTAACACCCCTAGTTCTAACAATGTGTAAGTATGTAAGAGTGTCATATTGTACATTTGCTTTCTGCCTGCTGCTCAAAGTTGAGTACAGGCAGTCCCCGGGTTACGTACAAGATAGGGACTGTAGGTTTGTTCTTAAGTTGAATCTGTATGTAAGTCAGAACTGGCGTCCAGATTCAGCCGCTGCTGAAACTGATCAGTTTCAACAGCGGCTGAATCTGGACGCCAGTTCTGACTTACATACAGATTCAACTTAAGAACCCCAGGCATCCCCAAGTCAGCTGCTGCTGAAACTGATCAGCAGCTGATTCCAGGAAGCCCGGGGCAGGGGCTTCCTGTAGTCAGCCTCTGGTCAGTTTCAGCAGCAGCTGACTTGGGGATGCCTGGGGCAGAGCAGCTGAGGTGCTGCTGGGTTGGTCCAGTAGCGCCGCTGCTCCTCGGCACTACTGGACCAACCCAGCAGCACCCAAGCTGCTCTTCCCCAGGCGTCCTGATTCAGCCGCTGCTGAAACTGACCAGCAGTGGCTGAATCAGGACGCCTGGGGCAGAGCATCTGGGGTGCTGCTGGGTTGGTCCAGTAGCGCCCAGAGCGGTGCTACGGGACCAACCGGCAGCGCCCCAGCTGCTGTACCACAGGCGTCCGGAGCAAAGCCGCGGAGCGCGGGGGCAGCGGGACAGCCCAGATGCGCTGTGGCTGTCCTGCTGCCCTCGGGCTCCACGGCTTTGCTCTGCTTTGCTCCCCGTCTCCCTGGTCTGCAGACCAGGGGGACGGGGAGCAAAGCAGCGGAACACGCAGGCAGCGGACAGCCCAGACACATCTGGGCTGTCCGCTGTCCGCGTGCTCCGCCTCTTTGCTTCCTCTCCCTGGTCTGCTGGAGACCAGGGAGAGGGCCCCGTTTGTAACTGCGGATCCGACATAAGTCGGATCCGCGTAACTCGGGGAATGCCTGTAATCAAGATTCAGACCAATTCATTGGAGTTTGTCTTTTTTTGTTTTAACCTGGAAGGGACCATTAAATCATTTAGTCTAACCTCAGCTTCCTGTTATGAAACCCTTGCTCTACATTGGGGTAGCCAAACTGTTTAACATTAGTTGGTTTTAATTTTGTAGCCATGTAGCTTTATGCAATATAATGTGCTTCACTGTACCTTACCAGTCATCCTTTCTGACTTGCAGAAAGGAACATACCAGCACTGTTGGCTAAGATGCATTAAGCAGGCTGTTTCTGTTTGCTATTACTGTATTTTCCAGCGTATAAGACGACCCCCCCTTAAGAGGCCAACCGGCAGCGCCCCAGCGCCCCTCCGCCTCCCCGGCTTTGCTCCCGGTGTCCCTCGTCTGCTGGAGACGGTCCCCAGCAGACCAGGGACACCGGGAGCAAAGCCTCTGAGGACGCCGGCAGCGGGACAGCCACAGCGCGTCTGGGCTGCCCCGCTGCCCGAGCCCCTCCGCGGCTTTGCTCCGCGTCTTCCTGGTCTGCAGACCAGGGAGACGCGGAGCAACTTTTCTCGCCCCGGAGTACACGGGCGGCGGGACCGCGAGGTCCCGCAGTCTGTGTCCTCCGGGGCGAGAAAAGCCCCGGCGTATAAGACGACCCCCGATTTTTGGGGGATGTTTTTTAGCATAAAAAGTCGTCTTATACGCCGGAAAATACAGTAATGTTAAAGCCAGAATAAACCCAAAGGCTGCATCTACACCTGCGTGATTTTGCGCAAATACTTTTAACGGAAAAATGTTTCTATTAAAAGTATTTGCGCAAGAGAGCATCTACACTGGCATGTGCCTTTGTGCAAAAGATTTGCTTTTGTGCAAAAGCATCCGTGCCAGTGTAGACGCTCTCTTGCACAAGAAAGCTCCAATTGCCATTTTAGCCATCGGACTTTCTTGCGCAAGAAATTAACGTTGCTGTCTACACTGGCCCTCTTGCGCAAGAATACTTGCACAAGAGAGCTTATCCCTGAGCTGGAGCATCAGAGTATTTGTGCAAAAACCAGCATAGACAGGCGGCAAGATTTTGTGGAAAAGCAAATGCTTTTGCGCAAAATCTTGCCAATGTAGACACAGCCAAAGGGTCTATTTATCACTATTGTCACCTTTTTACTATTAACATTGTTTTCTTCTTTAATTTAAAAGTGTAAAAATGTTTTTGTAGTTGCTTTTGTAAAAACAAATTTCATATATAATTTTTATTTATGTAAATAAAACATGAAAAATGTGTGTTTAAAAATAAGTGTAAAAGCCATTAATAAACCAAAGATTCTTAAAAAAGCATAAAACAAATGTAAAGGCACCAAAAAAATTGCTGTATACCCTAATAAGAGTAAATTAAAACTCTAAAAAATAAGGCACACACCTACCAATTAAAACAAAATAGCTGTTCAGTACTATAAAAAAGCAACTTAAAAAAACAAGCACTCATCTAATGGCAATAAATTACAGCATAATGGTGAAAAAATTACTAATCCAATTTAAAAAACTGCTCTAAAAAGGGGATAATTTGGGGTTCCACCCTGCCAAAGCTTACCCTGAAGCATTGTGTCATAGCCAATAAAGCCCCACTCCTCCCAACCCATAATCAATCTGGCTGGTCACCCGAGCAATATGGACCCAGGTGAAACAGTGTTTGTGTCTAGCTGCTTCACAATGGAATTCTTATTAAATGTGTCATTTTGCCTTTTCCCATTAAAAAAAATCCTGTGTGCTTCTTACAAGCGTAACATTTTTGGTGGAGAATTGCAATATATAATATAAAAATAATATAGCAATGTAGCTAAAATATAGCTTTATGCAATGTAATGTGCTTCAATATACCTTACCAGCCATCCTTTCTAACTGGCAAAAGAAAAAAAAACAGCCTAGTGCTGCTAGTAAAATTGCATTAAATGAGCTACTTATGTTTATTATTCATATTAAAGCCAAAATAAAATATATCTATTTGTCACTGTCACCCTTTTACTGTTAAAATTGTTTTCTTCTTTAATTTAAATGTATAAAAATGTTTTTGCATTTATTTTTACAAAAATAATTATAGATAAAATAATTTATAAATAAAATATAAAAGTCATCACCAAACCAAATATTATAAAAAAAAACCAAAACATAAAAGCATCAAAAATTGCTATATACCCCTACTAAAATTCAAATAAAAAAGCAAATTAATAACTCTAAAAAACTAACAAGCACCTATCAATTAGAAAAAAATAGCTATAATATAAAAAAATTAAAAAACAAGCATTCAAAGAGCAATTAATTACAGCTAACAAAGCAAAACTTACTAATCCCAATTTTTAAAAAGCTATAAAAAAGCTTCTTTGCCATAGTTTTTCTGTTTTGTCCTATCAAATCCAGAGCTGTTTGGTTCTTTAATTGAAGTAAAATGTGTAGTGTTTTTCTGGAAAATACTTTATTTCAATTATTGTATTTTTTTTTACTGAAGGAAAATGAATGCTGGAGTGAGGGTTCAGGGGTAAGGAGAAGCATAGGGCAAAGGGTTGGAAATGTGGTGGGGCTCAAAGCAGGGGTTTTTATTTCACAAAAAAATACCTAACATGGCAAGAAAAAATTGGTTGAGGAAACCCCCCCCCCCACCAAAAAGGGGGAATCAAAGTTGTTGAGCAAAAAAAACCCACCACCAATCACACAAAAAAAGAGTCATAGATCCTTTAAATCCCCACACTCCCCCCGCCCCCACCAGACGCAGCAGGGGAACAGTGTCCCAAGTGGCCTTCCATCCGATAAAAACAGAAAATACTGGACATTTTAGATGTCCGGTATTTTCTGGGTTTTTTTTTACTGGACAGAAGCCACAAATACCGGACTGTCCGGGCCAATACCGGACACCTGGAAACCGTAGTGGCTTTAGGGTGAGGGGAAGAAGGTGGGGAGCTGCTCCGGTGGCAGCTTCTCCCAGGGGGCCATGGCAATGTTCCCCAGCCAACGGCTCCTCCCAAAGGGCCGGGACTGTGCTTCCCGGAGGGCAGCTCCTCCCGGGATGGGGGGATCCGGGTATGCTGGCTTGTCAGGTAGGGTTTGGGGTTTTGCGAGTTAGTCCTGGCCTCCAGCTGCCCCTCCCTGCCTCCAGCCTGTTTTTACACTAAAACACTAGTGCATTTACACTAAAGATGTTAAGTAGTGGTTAAATGACTAGTTGAGTACTTGATGGAATTTTGACTAGTCGATAGGTACTTCTGCATTCCTCCTTTGAAATGTACAAGAGCCCCGGCGGAACTCTTGTACATTTCAAAGGAGGAATGCGGAACTCCACATGCAGCCAGGGACTAGCGGGAAGTCCCGATGACTCCAGGCTGCAGGAGAGTGTGCCAGCTTTGAAATGTACAAGAGTCCTCAGTGGGGGCTCTTGTGCATTTCAAAGCAGCAGCGCAGCATGGAGCCCAGGGTCAGCAGGGGACTCAGCATTTCAAAGGGGGCAGCACTGTACAGCTAATCCCCAGCTCAGCTGTGTGGCGCTGCTGCTTTGAAGAACCCATTCTTCCCCGCCCTTTGCTGCCTCCATCTGATAGAGGCAGCCGGGAAGCAGGGGAAGAATCAACTAGTCTACTAATCCTTAACATCCTTAGTGTACACAGCAGGCAGTTATTTTGAAATAGTATCAAATACTGTCAAGCTGGAGGACTTCTTTCTCTGACTCCTGTAACCCTCATTATACGAGAACTAAGGGGAGTCAGAGGAAGAGTGCTCTATTTCAAAATAAGTGCTGTGTAGATGCTCCCAATTTCAAAATAAGCTATTTTGAAATAAGATATGCAATTGATGTAGCTCAGTTTGCATAGCTTATTTCGAATTAAGCCCTGCTGTGTAAATGCTCCCATAGGGATCAGAAGACAAGTTTCTAAAGGGAATAGAGTTTCAAGTACTTCTCACTTTATGGGATCTATTTGATTGGGAGTCGGTGAATGAAATGCAGGAAGGAGGAAGCTTATAGAAAATATTCTTAAATAAAATCACATTTATCTAAGCTCAGTCCATTCCTATCTGCTTCAAAAACATTACAGCAGAGATGAAGCTAGCCATTCATCTACAAAATGAAGATAAGCAGAATCTTACATTGTAAATGTTTAAAAAGAGACCAAATCAATGTAATGCAAAAACTTCTGAGTCAATATTCTGCAGCCAATGTTTGTTTCACAAAAGCAGTGGAATAAGCTGCCACCTAGAGTTGAGGCCTAGGGATGCTACTAGTATTGTGTTATGACAACTCCAGAATTAGGATATTTCTGGAGCTCTGTGCAATTAGTCAGCACTAGGCTTTGAATAGTGGGAAAGGATTAGAAATTTGGTACTGAACCCACATAAATGTGAGTTTGACAATTAGTTTCAAAAGCACTACAGCACTGGGAATTGTCTTTTTAGAGTCTTTCTTTCTCAGACAATCTGGATTCCATAATAACAGCTGATCAGCAAAATTAACCCATATTTTAAATACAAGGCCTGACGCTTTCATCAGCTGTTTCTTTTTTTTTCATACAGGAATTTTGAAACAGAGTTTTAGTGGCAATTTTCTTCCAAAGCTAGAAAATAAGAAATGTGAATATATACGCATTATATATATACACATTCATATATGAGACATTTATTAATTGTGACGCTAAAGCATAGGATTAATAAAAGTTCCCTGCAGTCCACAGAGGTTATGACAATTGATTGCAATTGGAAATGGCTGTATAAATCTTGAAAGCCACAGAATACACATACAACCTACAAATAACTGGAGGAGTAGGCTACCGCTTCCCTTCCCCTCCTCCCCCTCGCCCCCCCCCCCCCCCCCCGGATAATTATCACTTGCAAATTTAATAAAGAAAGTTTTGATGTTTAGCTGGGCTGCTCCTGTAATTCATGGCTGCTTGGTGTGTTGCTCTGGCCCCCTCTAGTGACACTTAACTCGGGTACAAGACTGAGTCAGCAATGGTCTTAGCTAACACACAAACGGCTTCTAGCTCATCTAGGAGAAACTTGTGCATTCAACTCCAAAGGACCCATGTTTAATCCTGGCCCCTGACCATCCTGGATCTGCTGGTACTACATGTGCTTCCTTTTTAGGGTCTCATGCTAGAATTCCTGGGAGAGGGCAGGTGGGATCTTTCCTTGATCTGGATCATGCCTAAGTGTGAATAAATCATAGCTACCTTTCTTTTACGGTAGCAAAAATGGATAATAAATTGATACATTTCTTTAAAATGTTGTCCAATGTATATGCACGAGGTACTTTGCCCATTTTAAACAAAGAGAGTTGCCAACTTGCCAATCGCACAAAAACAAACACCCCTTCCCCTTCTTTGAGACCCCCGTCCCACCCACACTCACTCGATCCTTTTAACTGAGCTGGAGCCGGGGGTTGAGGTACAGGAAGGGCTGAGAGGTCCAGCAGGGGGATTTGAGCTAGGGCTAGAAATGAGGGGTTCAGGATGCAGGAGAGGGCACTCACCTGTGGCAGGGGCTGGGTGCCCAAGAAGGGATGAGGCTCTGGCTGAAGGTGTGGGCTTTGGAGTACAGGATGGAGCTCTGGTCTGGTGGATGGAGCAGAGGCTGAGGGAGGGGGTTGGTGTGTGGAAGCAGGTACGGACTCTCGGCTGTAGGTGCAGCTAGAAATGAGAGGGTCAGTGTGCAAGAGGAGGTGTGGGGTGCAGCTCTGGGAGGGAGTTTGAGTGTAAGGGGGGGACTCAGGGCTGGGGCACAGGTGCAGGAGATGATGTGGGATGCATTCTCCGTGAGGGATTTTGAGGAAGGGAGAGGGCTCCAGGTTTGGGAAGGATGCGGGGTTACAGGCTGCAAACAGTGCTTATGCTGGGGAGCTCCCTGGAAGCAGCGATGTGTCCCTTGTCTCGTAGGTGTAGGCATGGCCAGGTGGCTCTGAACAGTGTGTGCCTCCTCTGTGCACAGACACCACTTACGCCTATTGGCTGCAGTTCCTGGCCAATTGGAGTTACAGAGCTGGGCCATGGAGCAGGAGCAGTGTGCAGAGCACCCCTGGTTGCCCCTGTGCCTTGGAGCTGCAGGGACATGTCACCACTTCCAGGAGCTGCATGGAGCCAGGTAGGGAGTCTTCCAGCCTTGCCAGCCATACTTTTAGTGGTCTGATCGGTGGTGCTGAGTAGAGTCCCCAAGATCCCTTTTCAGTTGGATGTTCCAGTAAAAACACCCAGAAACCTGGCAATCCTGTACAAAGATGGGTATGTATTATCTCTCTTTGGGAAAAGTGAGACCCCTAGGCTATGTCTAGACTGCAGGCTTCTTTCGAAAGAGGCTCTTTCGAAAGCATCTTTCGAAAGAACCTCTTTCGAAAGAGAGCGTCTAGACTGCACGGAGAAATTTCGAAAAAGCGGCTTGCTTTTTCAAAAGAAAGCATCCAGTGAGTCTGGATGCTCTCTTTTGAAGAAGCCCTATTTACATTGAAGAACGCCTTCTTTCGAAAGAGGAACTTTCGAAAGAAGGCGTTCTTCCTCGTGAAATGAGGTTTACCGCCATCGAAAGAAAAGCCGCGTTCTTTCGAATTAATTTCGAAAGAACGCGGCTTGAGTCTGGACGCAGGGGAAGTTTTTTCGAAAAAAGGCTACTTTTTTCGAAAAAACCCCTGAGTCTGGACACAGCCCTAGTGCTTAAGAGACATGCACAAGGTCATGCAGCAATCTGTGTCAGAGTGGGAAACACTTCAAGTTTCCTAAATCCCCCTTTAATGCAGACCAAGCTACCTTTTCTGCCTGATACAATACGTTTATTATGGGCATCTGTGATGGGCTAGAATAGGTCCAAAAACCCACCGCTCAAGGCTTCAGGGTTCTGTCATCCCAGAAAAAGAGCAATGGAGCAATGTCCTCCAAGCAGGCTAGAGTGGCTGCAGGTGAAGCAGATAATCAAGGCCCACGAGGGCCATATAAGAAGTTGAAGAGTAAGAAGTAGTTAGTTGCTGCTCAGAGCTGGACAAGAAAGGACTGTAGGTCTCGCTGTCTGGAAGAGCACTAGAGCCATGGAAAGCTTAGTGTGGGCAGGGATCAGGGAAGTGAGATGCTAGGCTGCTAGGATTTAGCAGGGACTGAGCATCAGGGACGGCTTAGGAAGATAGTGTCTTTAGCAAGGAAGTCAAGGGGATACAGCCCTGTACCAGGGCTGGACTACTTTGACCAAAGCCCAGCGAGGGCTAGCAAGAGACACTATCGGAGTGGTACTGAGATAGAAAGCCCACCGGGGCCTTTTTCAGAAGGGGCCTGTTTCAGTTAACATGCAGGTATCACTTGGCTGGAGCACTATGTCTCTGAAAAAAACCTGCCTGAGCATCCCAAAAGGGGTCACCAGAACTAAAGACCATAGACATGCCCAAGAAGAGGGGGACACTCATGAGAGGTGGGTGCTGACCTTATTATAACACCATATATATTGGTACAACTTACCAATTAAAATATTCAAAACAGCCTAATGTAGTATTGTTCTATCAAGAGTACATACAAATCAGAGGTTAGAGAGCATGGTATACGATTATAACCAAGTGTGTGGAATGTACTGAAAAATATCTGAAGTCATTCTAGCAAGGAAATTAAGTGGGGACATTTGCACCAAACACAGCACTAATTACTGGAAAAAAAGAAAATATGCGGTCCTCATTGAGGCTTGTAATCAAATGCCAAGGAAGATACCAAAGATTATACTGCTGCTCTGAGTCCCCTCTGACAGTTAATTAAGATGAATAGAAAGGGGTATGCCTTTAGACTTTGGCCTGTGAGTTTGAAGAGTGATTACTTGTGCATGGGTAAAAAGGGATATTCTGAATCAAGTATTCTTTCCCAGAAAAAGTATGCAATGTGCTTTGCTTACATGTGTACAGAAAATTGTTGTCGTGGCACTTTTTAGTTAAAGAACTAAATTAGAAAGTAAAACTATACCAAATGAGTTTACAAAAGTATGGGCATCAATCAGATTATCAACCCTGTTAATATCCCTGTATACTAATATTATGATCAACTGTAATGCCTCTTATTTAACTTTAGTCTTGAGTGTACTTACAATAATCAATTAACACAAGTCTAGAGCCTGATCCTGACATTTTAACTTAAAGGTCTGATTAACTGTCATCAGTGTAAACACTACACTATCAGATCCATGCTGGATTCAGGCACTGTATAGTAAGCTGTTTATGGAATTATTCTCTTTCTTCCAAATTAGTATTCTTACTCTTTCAGGTATTGTCAATGACTGTCTTGTGAGGATCAATATTTAAATTTTTGTGTACATCTCTGTATCATTTTAACCAGGGGTGGGCAAAAATTTTTGATGGTGGGGGCCATTCCAAGAATTTGGTAAGTGGTGAAAGGCCATACTCTTCCACAATATTATTGGAGGAGCTGCGTGATCAGAGATGGAGGTTGGGTGCAGAAGGGATTGGGTTCAGGATGGGGTGTGGGATCTGGGAGGGAGTTTGGGTGAAGGAGGGGGCTGTGACTGGGGCCAGGGACTAGGGTGCAGAAGTTTTGCAGGGGTTTGGGTTATGGGGGGTAGGAGGCCAAAGGGAGGGGCTGGGATTCTAGAGGCAGGTTCGGGCCAGGAAATTACCTGGGTGATTCCTACTCAGCAGCCCAACAGGTTTCTCAGGCAAGCTCCTTGAGTTCCATGCCTTTGCATCAGTGGGCCCATGTGCTTCTTGAACAGCTGTGAGCCTGAGGAGGGAAAGGGGTACTTCGGTGCACTGCCTGTTCTTCAAACTCCCTAGAAACCAATTGGACAAAGCAGATTGAAAACAACTTTTCTGTGGTAACAAAAACCTTTCATGGACCCCTTTCAAAAACCTTTAGGCACTCTGCAGACCCCACCGGTTGAAAACCACCGATCCAGAATGTTATTAAATGTAGTGACATTGACAAATTCTGCATATTTTGAATGCCTCTCTCTTTAGGACCCATTATTATGTATCCTTTAACATTTTTATTGTAGTAGCACCCATCCAAATGGTTGTCCCATTGTGCTAGTTGTTGCACACACACACAGGATGACATGGTCCTGTCTGAAGGGTTTTATAATCTTTCTACCTAAAGTCAAAGGAGGCACTTGTAATATTCTTGGCCTGTACAGGGAATTGAGCCAGATGGACCTCTGAAACTCAGAACTTTGCTAAGGTTGTAACCTACAACCATGCAGTGTAGCACAATAGTGTTGGATGGGGCATCTAAAGTGGTTGATGGGCCTCCCACAGTCTTGACTAATAAAGTTGGGTCTTTTAGGTCAGGCATATAGATCCTTATGCTTTTTGAGCCAAAGGTCTCAGGTTCACTCCCCACTGCCGACAACTCACCAGGAGACGGGGGGGGGGGGGGGGAGAGGAGTGTTTCATAGGGAGATTTTGTATTTAACACTAGAATATTTTTTATTTATACATTGCAGAATGCTAATACTATAGCTTGTGTTGACTGCACCTTACAGCTTTCTGCCTTCTGTCACATAAAAGTCATATGTGGGTCCTGAAGCACAGCAGGCCTGGGATGGAAGTTTCCATCCCTGCTGTACTCAGCTTAACACAACCTGGGATCCTGCAAAGCCAAACAGCAGCTTGGCTATATCAGCTTAACCCAGGCCTTGAGCTGGGAAACTAAGTGGTAAACAAGTTTGACCTCGGTCTGAGCTCATAAGAGTGATAAGAATGGCGTTGAGCCACATATGTGCACACCCGGTAAACAACTGTACTATAACTAGTGTAGGGAGTCCTGTGTCCATTTAGTTTCACCAGGGATCTAAACCTCGAAGGGTGCCCTAGATTCCCCCAGCTGGAGCCACGTCCACTGCGGCCTGGTGCAAGGTGACCAGAACGTAGACTGAAGGGGTGTACGCATTTCCATGTGCCTGTTACTCTTTTATGCATTGCTCTGCCTATGCTCATTGGCATATTACTTTGCAGTAGCTGTGTAACCATCTGGCAGTATTAAGCCTGTAATAGTAGTGATGTAGTGAGATTAATAACAGCAACTATCCCTAACTGACTCTGTCTTGAAGTGAATCCACAACCCTGTTGGGTCCTGCCCCCGTGAGTTCACACCTTCCATGAGATAGATTGAGCTTTGGTCTCTGTAGTCATCCCACACATCCTGATGTAACAATGGCAGCTACTCTCCACCAAAATCTAGTGCCAGTTTGACTGCTTTTCAATAGAACTTGTATTCCTAAGTATTTAGGTGCTTTTGAAGAGTTGCTAGATAACTGCAAGCATTAAAGCACATCCAGAGGTTTGTGTAAAGAATAAAGTATCCAATTAGCACCCAACATACATACTATACAGTACCACTTACAATTAAAAGTAACAAACGGTTCATTTACCTTGCATTTCTGGTTGCAAGCATTGAGTAGCAATATTGTCATTGTAACAGGACTGATCAACCCCCACAGTTCAAACCCATGGGTCAGACCACCAAAAAAATCATGATTGTCGCAATAAGTGCTTGTTTTAAAAAGATCATAATGTGTCTTTGGTTGCCCTTTGATTTATGAACTCCTCCTGGTCCTCGAGTGTGTGTGTATGAGCACTCCTAATTGTGTTGAGTAAGGTGAGTTTGGCTTTTCACTGGCTGCCAGCTTCTCCCCAACCCTTAACATTTTAATTCATTAATTCTGTGTCCTCCTCCTCTAGTAATTAATTCTGGTCCACAGCATCCAATCAACTATTCTGCCTCTATCCCAGGGGTGGGCAATAATTTTTGAAGGGGGACTACTTAAATTTTGGAAGTGGCCTGGAAGGGGCATGGTCTGGGACGGAAGGGTCAGGGTTGAGAACCTACCCTACCAAGAGCTTTGCTTGGCTTGGGGTTCCTCTTCCCTCTGACTTCTAGCCAATAGAAGGGACCTGGAGCAGATGAGAGCTGTGCTAGGGGCTAGCCTCCTCCCAGAGTTGTCTGTGGAGGCTTAGATTTCATATCACAGGGCTCGCAGCTTCTGGTCCCCACTGCTAATTTGTTGTCTAGCAGCCACCCGGCAGGCACAAGCCTTTTGAACAAAAGCAGTTGAAAGGGCTCGTGCCTCTTGGCAGCTCAGTGTGGCAGAGCTATGAGCTCTTTTCAATTGCTTCTGTTTAAAGGGCTTGCACCTGCCAGGTGGCTGCCAGACAGTGCAGTCACCCAGCAGGTGAGCCTTTTAAATAAGAAACCATTGAAAGGGCTTGACTCTGGCTCCCTAGCAACATGCATTGCTGGAGACGCACGATTCCTTTCAGCTTAAAGTGTTCTCTTGTTCCCCGTGGCTGCTAAGCGATGCTGCCTGGGGTACAGGGAAGGCATGAGCCCTTTACATAGAAGCACTTAAAAGGGCTTGCAGCTCCCTGTACCTCTAGCATGTTGCCAGGGAGAAAAAGACATGAGACCTTTTAAGTGCTTCTATTCAAAGGGCTTGTGCCTCCCCTGAACCTGTCAGGCAGCATTGCCTAGCAGCTGGAGCGAACACAAGAGCCCTTCAAGTAGAAAGAGCTGCTAGGGGTTACGCATCTCTGGCAACGCGCTTGAGGTGCAGGGGGCTGTGAGCCTTTTCAGCTGTTTTTATTTGCAGGGCTCTCATGTTCTCCCTGCTGTTAGGCAACCTATTGCCTGACAGGCACAGGGAAGGCACCAGCCCTTCCAACAGAAGCACTTTAAAGGGCTTGCAGCTCCCAGCACCTCTAGTGTGTTGCCAGGTAGCCAGAGACATGAGCCCTTTCAACTGTTTCTATTTAAAGGGCTTGTGCCTTCCTCATGGTTACTAGGCCAGACACAGGGAAGACACAAGCCCTTTAAATAGAAGCAGTTAGAAGGGCTTGTGCCCCTCTCCTGCTCTGAGGCAATGTGCTAGAGGACAGGGCCTGGAACTGCCTCGCAGGCCAGATCAAAGCCCTAGGCAGGCTGGATTGGGTGTTGGAGGGAGGGTGAGGGCAAGAGACCAACACTAGACACAGCAGAAGACATAAGGCTATGCCCTGATGACTGAAGGATCAAATGAAGAGGTTGTAACAACACTGTTACCTTCACATCTTTTTATTGGGCTGTGCTCAAGGCCTAGGTTAGAAACTATCAGTTTATCTTGTTATTCTTGAAACAATTGTGCCTAGGTATGTGCACCTCCTATTTCTGACTGCCCTAGCAGAGGAATTCTTTGTCTCATCACACTCTAGGAATGTTTTTGGGGTCCCACTGTAGGAATTACAGCCTATGAAATGATGTGCCTGGAGTATCTCCAGCTCTTGCCTCTGTGCTTGTGTTATACCAGCTGACACAGGCTACCAAACATGTAGGGGACTAGTGCGGCATACCACTTATAGTGATCCCTGCAGTGGGGTTTGTTACATGGGTGTAAATCTGGAGTGTTTGTAAATTCTACTGCTTTGTATTTGTGTAAAGCAAAAGAATTACCTGGGGTCAGAATTATTCAATCACAGAGGTTTGCAAAGTATGGGGTGGGTCCCCCTAGGAGGGCGTGGAGGAACATGGGAGGAGGGGTAAAGGTAATGCCTGGAGGCTTGGGCCAGCACTTCTTGAGGGAGTGCCACCTCCATCTCTGACTCATCTCAGTGATTCACCCAGCCCATGGATCACAGTCAAAATCTTCCACAGCTGTGCCGATTTCTGCTCCTGACAGCCTCTGCACCCAGTGCATGTTCTGCCACTAGAGACCACTGCACACACCCAAAATTTGATGGGGAGGGTCAGGTATTTGGGGAGGGCACAACCAAAAATTGTAACTTACAGTGGGGGCTCGGCTCACAAAGTTTGAAAGCCCTTTTCAAACAAATGTCTCATTTATGGTATTTTAGAAGTAATACACATCTGTCATGCAGTAATCTACAGGTAAGAAGTTCCAAGTCTTTTAACAAAGTCTTTTAGCTGGCTTAGCCTGTAATTAACATTTTATAACCTCACTATCTACTTGTCTCTAAAACATTTTTAGTTAGAACAAATAGAGCCATTTTGAAGCATTCTATAAGTTACTATATTTAAAAAAAATGGTAGAGGAAGACAGGATGTTGCTATAGATCAGTGATCATGGTTTGTGTAGGCTTATGATGTCATGCTCATCCAAGCGGTAAATTGCTTTTTGGATAGAACTAATCACCTCAGTGAGTTGTAGCTCTTTTTGAAAGGAAAGTATTGACAGCTCACAGTGTTGGAAGACACATTTCAGTTCACTTTACATCAAATATAATTATTTTGCATGTGATAGCTATAGATAACAATGACAAATGATGGCTTCCTTCCATTGAACTGCACTCCTCTACTATACTTTTCAGTCTGTGTTTCTTCTCTCTCTAGTGCACACAGACAATACATATTCTTGCACTCCCCTTAATTTTATATTATCTGGTGATATCAAAAAAAGATCTGAAAGGCCGTTGGCAGGTAACATTCCATAAATTTGGAAATGTTTGTCATGTTTCATTGCTTATCAATGGTGTGTATTTTTTAAAAAGTACAAGAAGTATTATAAGGGAATGTTTCTTTTGTCTTTTTAATAATTAGTTTAAGGCTCTATTCTGCCCATTCATTGTACCTGTGCACCTTGAAAGTTAGCATAACTTAAATTTTATAAAGGTATTCTATATGGTATTCTCCTTTCAAGAATAATGTACCTTTAAACCGGACTAGGAGCATGTGGGTCTTTGTGCCCTTCTAGTATCTGATCCACATAGAGTTGTCAGGTGTCCGGTATTGACCCAGACAGTCCGGTATTTTTGCCTCCTGTCCAGTAAAAAAATTCAGAAAATACCGGACACCCAAAATGTGTGTTTTCCCAGCGAGGAGGCAGACACCTGGCAACCCTACAACACACTTGGCAACTGGGCCCAGCCTCCCCCCTCCCCACTGCTTTCCTGGTTCCACAGGGAAGCTGCATTCTGGCTCCATCAAGAAAACAAAATGGCCTCCAGCAAAAAGCTTAAAGAACTGAATCAAGGGGAAGTAATGCCTTTCCTGGGTCTTAGTGCTCAACTTCTATATTCTTGCTTATCCCTATTCTGACTCTGCACACACTTAAAGCTGTTTTTTTTAATGCTGTTTTATTTTTTTCATTTATTTGCTTAACTCTCAAGGTCTTTTTTTTTCCTCAACAACTTTAGTCTCCCCCTGAACAGAATGTTTCCGTGTGTGTGTGTGTGTGTGTGTGTGTGTGTGTGTGTGTGTGGTTTTTTTTTTGTTTTTTTTGAGGGGTGGGTGGTGTTCGGTATTTTTGGTTAAACTATCTAGCAACCCTAGATCCGCGTACTGTGTTTCCTGCTAACAGACATAGCCCACAGTTATAAAAGTCATGCTCAGTCTGGGGTCTGAAGTCTGGAAGACCTCCAATACTAGGGAAATATAGACTACCCAAGGAAAGCATGGATTTTTGTCATCCTCTAGGAACTGGTCCACATAAAATTTTAAGTTTTGCTTTGGCTTCCTGCTGAAGGATTAGGGCCAGATCTTTAAAGATATTTAGGCACCTAAAAATGCAGATAGGGTTCTAGCTGGATCTTCATTGTCATTATATGCCTAGGCAGTTTTGAAGATTCTACTACGTGCCTATTTGCATATTTAGGCATCTGAACACTTTAAAAAATCTGGCCCTACATCCATTAGCTCATGTAACTGATTCAATTATTTTTAGCTATATACAGTCTGGGTTTAGCCTCTACTGATCATCCAGATGGTGGGGGTCCCATATGAATCCTGAGAAATTGCTGGGTGTGCATAAATATGGATGTGCATTTTAAAAAAGGAAAAGAAGCAAGTAAATAAGCGTTCTAAGGGTAAACAGATTTAAATGACCTAATCATATATATGGCCACT
Source organism: Pelodiscus sinensis (assembly GCF_052426305.1). NCBI lineage: Eukaryota > Metazoa > Chordata > Testudines > Trionychidae > Pelodiscus > Pelodiscus sinensis. Next base: position 205,115,623 of record NC_143053.1, read on the forward strand.
GTCCCAGTCATACTCCAGCAACACTACTTACTTTAAAGGAGCTACAGTAGTGCCAATGGAAGGAAAAATTTGTGAACTCTCAAAAAAATTGAAAATGTACAGAAAGATAGGGAATTTATAAACACACAAGGTTAAATTTTGTAATCAATTATGCTTGGAGCTGGTCAGGAATTTTCCAGGGGAGTGATTTTTGTTTCCAGTGGGAAATGAAGTTGCCACAAAAATCAAACTTGTGTACAAAGTTTAATTCTGCTGAAAAAATTAAATCAAACAAAGCATTTCATTTTGAGTCAGTTTAACCTGAACTAGAATATTTAGGTTTTTTAATCATCGTGCTTAATTTCAAATTAGCTCGATAAAATATTAAACTGCATTTCTCTATCAGGGTATGTACAAAGTTCCCCATGGGGTCCCAGCCGCCTCCTACGCCATGTCCCTCTCACCACTCTTGACTCCCCCTCCCCCACCTCCCGCCTGTCCCCATACCCTGTTTGAAACTCCCCGCCTGGGACGTCTCCCGCTTGTGCGTCCCCGGGCAGTCCTTTTGGCATCATCACCGAGACACGGCCGGTGATGTCATTACCTTGCGCCACCATCGCTCTACCCCCCAGGCGGCCCCAAGTTGGCTGGCTTTGCCACTTTGCTAGCGCTCTCTGGCCACGCCGCTTGTTCTCCGCAGTTTGGTCCAGGATTTTCCCCAGTGCGGGGCGTTCTCGCCCAGTCACACACTTTCCTCCTCAAGTTCTCCCTTATACTCGCCGTTTCCCCTATTTGGAGTTCGGGGATTCATGAGAGACAATCCGCATTCAAATGAGCCGCACCTGGGCAGTGTATCACTGTGAATCGGTACAGCTGCAGACTCAGGTACCATTGGAGGATTCTCGGGTTCATGTCTTTCATATTATGGATCCATTACAGGGGGGCATGGTCTGTTACCAATGTAAAGTTGTCTCCTAGAAGGAAATAACGTAACAAGTTTATTGCCCATTTTATTGCTAAAGCCTCTTTTTTGATAGTAGCATAGCCTTTTTCACAGGGAAAGAGTTTGCGGCTTAAATACAGTATCGGGTGCTCAAACCCCCTCTCCCTCTTGTGCCAACACCGCCCCAACCCCACCTCAGAGGCGTCAGTCTGCACTATGAAGGGCTTCTTGAAGTCTGGCTGGCTCAGCATCAGTGCCCGTATTAGGCCTTCCTTCAGACTCCTAAATGTGCAAGCACATTGTTCCGTCCATCTCACTTTTTGTGGCTGCCCCTTACACATAAGATCAGTAAGGGGAGCTGCTAAAGAAGCAAAATCCACTACAAATAGTCTATAATACCCGTCCAGGCTCAAGAATTGTCTTACCTGCCTTTTGGTGGTCGGGGTGGGGGTGGAGTAATCCCATACAGCTTGCACTTTATCTATTAGCAGTTTGATTCATCCCTGTCCTACCGTGTACCCCAAACAGGACACCTCTGTTTTCCCAAAGTGGCATTTTTTGGGGTTGGCTGTTAATCCTGCTTGTTGTAAAGTTTTCAACACTGCCGTAATGTGTTCAAGATGTTGCTCCCAGGACTCGCTGAAGATTATGATGTCGTCCATATAGGCAGCTGTATAGTTCTCGTGATCCCTCAGGATTCGGTTCATGAGTCACTGGAAGGTGGCAGCCACGCCATGTAAGCTGAATGGCATATGAATAAATTGATAGAGCCCGAAGGGTGTGGTGAAGGCCGTCTTTTCCTGGGATTCGGGGGATAACGGAATCTGCCAATATTCCTTCATGAGGTCGATTGTTGACAGATATTGTGCCCGGCCAAGGCGGCTTAGCAGCTCGTCGATACAAGGCATGGGGTAGGCATCAAACTGAGAAACAGCGTTAACCTTACGAAAGTCTATGCAAAACTGCATCGGCCCATCGGGTTTTGGCACTAGTACAATTGAACTCCTCCATTCACAGTCAGATTCTTCTATTACCCCCTATTCTAACAAGGACCATAACTCTTCCCGTACTGTATCCCATAACTTGCGGGGTAGAGGGCGGATGTTGTCCCTTACCTTTTTTCCTGGTTCGGTCAGAATGGCATGACAGATGTGGTTGGTCCGCCTGGGTCGACTAGTCAGTACTTGTTGGAACCTGTCAGTACTCCAGGATCCTGCGAAGTTCTCCCTGTTGAGAGTCGGTAAGCTCCTCCCGCAGTTGGGTCTCCCCGCCTTTACCTTGGGTTGCCCTATGGCCCAAATTCCATGTTCTCCGGACGAGGTTCAATCAGGAGGGCTTCATGGGGGTTCCACCTTTTCAGTAAATTCACATGATATATTTGTGTCCCTCTTCAGCTCCCGCTTAGTCGAATCTCATAATCTACTTCCCCCAACTTTCCTTATGACCCGGAAGGGTCCTTGCCACTGGGCTAGCAATTTTGAGTCACCTGTTGGTAGTAGCAGGAGGACTTGATCCCCCGGTGAGAACTCCTGCACCTTACTCTCTGATTATACTGGGTTCTCTGTTGCTCCTGAGCCCTCCGCGAGTTCTCTTGGGCCCACTCCGGGAGGTTCTTCCGTAACTTGGCTACATGCTGCGCGGATCCCAGTGCTGGTGATACCTGCTCCTCCCACCCTTTCCTGACCAGATCTAAGATCCCTCTGGGCCGTCACCCATACAGTAGCTCAAAGGGGGAGTATCCCACCAAAGCTTGGGGTACTTCCCGGATTGCAAACATCAGGGCGGGTAACAACTTATCCCAGTCCCAGGGGTCTTCCTGAACAAATTTGCGCAACATATCTTTCAAAGTCTGGTTGAACCTCTCGACGAGGCAGTCTGTACACGGAGGTCCAAATCTTTCGGATGCGGAGCATTTTACACAGCTCCTTTATCACTCTGGAGGTCAGATTCGGCCCCTGATCGGTTAGTAATTCCTTGGGTAACCCCACCCAAGAAAACAGTTTTATCAATTCTTCGGCTATCACCGAAGGGGATGGCCTCAGGGTACCAAGTCACGTAATCCACAATGACCAATATATATAGGTGGCCCCTCCCTGACTTCTTGAGGGATCCAACGAGGTCCAGAACAATCCACTCGAATGGAATCCTCACTATCGGGAGTGGAACCAAAGGAGACGGGGGCACTTTTGTCGCTGCCATCTTCTGACACTGGGGACATGAGGCGCAGAAGTCCTTAATCTCCTGGTACACCCCCAGCCAGTAAAAGTGTTGCAGGACTCTCTGCTGTGTTTTGTTGGCCCCCAGGTGCCCCACCCAGGTGTGGTCATGGACCAATTCCAGGACCTTCCATTGGTACTGGAGGGGAACCAACAGTTGGGATCTTCCCTCTTGTTCTGTTTCTCCTGTCATTATCCTATACAGGCGATCCCCTCGTACCTCGAAATGTGGGCCTTGGAGTCGAGTTTGCACGTTGCCCTCTGGCTCCTGTATCCCTTCTTGTACCTGCTGCCATGCTTGTTGTAAGGTCAGATCTTCCCACTGATGGGTGAGGAAGTCTCCATCATCTAGCTCTAGGTGGGTCAATGCCCGGGGGTTCATCCCGCCCTCATCCCTCCCTGGATGCTGGCTTGGGTACCTCTTCCCCCTGAGCCACGAGGGTCGGGTCTCCCTGTATGCCTATGCCCCGAAGCTCCACTGTTTCACCCCACTGTCTCAACAGGCGTGCGAGCCCTGGCCAATTTCTCCGTAGCAGGGTGGGGTATGCGAGTTTGGGGGTTACCACCATTTGCAGGCCCCCTCATCCCACCCATCATTGATGCGTACCAGGGATGTGGGGTACGAGTGTACATCCCGGGCAGGCAGTACATCCATACTCGGGGGCCCCAGGGCACGGTGAGTCGGATAACATCAGCCTGCACTATCGCTTGCCTACACTCTGAGTCAACTTCCTCTCCAGCATGGGTCCTAGCAGGGGCCTTTGGTTTTACCCCGGGAAGACGGCAGCACCCATCCCCCAGCCAGGAGATCCTCCTTTTTGGGGGGCACTTGGGCCAAGGGTTGGTCCCCTCCCTTCCATCCCTTCGGCCGCCATGAAGTGCTCCATTAACATGATGGCTTCCTCCACCAGCTTCCCATTGATCCGGACATTCCACATTACCTGTGCTCAACTATGCTCTCCCCCGGATGCTCCTTCCCTCTGTCTTTGCCTGAAGATGCAATCCATAAGGAGGCAGTCCTTCTTGAAATGTCCCTCTTGGCTGCACTGGTAGCAGGCTCCTCTTGGGGTGGTATCCCTCTTCGGGCTAGGCTCCTGTCTTTCTCCCCGGATCCCCATGGGTCGACCCCCAACCTCCGGCCGACTCCATCTTGGAGCCAACTTCCTCTCCAGCATGGGTCCTAGCGGGTGCCTTCGGTTGTACCCCGGGAGGGCGGTGGCACCCATCCCCCAGCCAGGAGATCCCCTTCCATCCCTTTGGAATGGACCCCCTCCCTTCCATCCCTTTGGCCGCCATGAAGTGCTCCATTAACACGATGGCTTCTTCCAACGAGTCTGGTAAATGTTGGCGCACCCACATCTGGCTTTCCAGGGGTAGAATCTTCACATATTGTTCCAAAATGACCGACTCCGCTACCTGCAACCCCGACTTGCTTTCAGGTTCTAGCCATCTCATGCCTGCCTCTTTTATCCGCTGCACCACGGCTCGGGGACGTTCTTTTGGATCGTAGCTGGCCTCCCTGCATCTCCTTCTAAACGTTTCAGGCATAATGCCTAGCTGATCCAGAATTTCCTCTTTAACTTTATAAAAACATAAGGCGTCTTTTGCCGACATTCCTCAGTAGGCCAGCTGGGCTGAGCCAGACAGGTATGATGCCAAGAGCGTGGCCCAATGTTCCTTTGGCCATTTAGTCGCCGTGGCCACCCGCTCAAATGTGACCAGGAACGCTTCGGGGTCGTCTTGAGGTCCCAACTTGGCCAGGTATATGGGGAGTTGGGTGCCCAGGCTTCCTCCCCCGTCAAGTGGCTGCTAGCCGCTCCACTCAATACGCTGGTGCCGTCTCTCAGAGTTCTTGAATCAACTGACGCCGCTGTTCCTGACACTGTGTCATTAGCTGTTTTAGCACCTGCGTCTGCTGGTGGTGGTGTTGTTTTTGACTGTCCATTAGCCACTCTAAGACCTCATTGATCTCCATTCCGTTCCCTCAAAACAAATTCACCGTCAATTTCTACTAAATCTGCCCCAGTAGTCGACCCCTGCTGCGGGGCCTGGGATGGTGCCCACATTGTGTACATGGTGGAAAAAGTTCCCCTTGGGGTCCCGGCTGCCTCCTATGCCACGTCCCTCTCACCACTCTCGACTCCCTCCCCCCCCCCCCGCCTGCCCCTATACCCTCTTTTAAACTCCCTGCCTGGGACGTCCCCGGGCGCTCCTTTTGGTGTCACCGCCAAGATGTGGCCGGTGACATCATCACCTTGTGCCTCCGGCCCCTCATCTCCTGTGTCCTGCGTGCCGCTGTTGCTCTCCCCAACGGGCGGCCCCAAGTTGGCAGCTTTGCTGCTCCACTGGCGCTCTCCAGCCACACTGCTTATTCTCCGTAGCTTGGTCTGGGATTTTTCCCAGTGTGGGGCATTCTTGGCATCTGAAGAAGTGGGCTGTGCCCACAAAAGCTCATGGTACCATCTAGATCAGTGTTTCCCAATTTTATTTGACTGAGGAACCCTTTTCAGCTTTTCAAAATTTCAAGGAACCCCTAGGTTTGTCAAGCAAAAAAAAAAAGGGGAGGGGTGGGGGGGCGGGGGAGGGACCCACCAATTCATGAAATTCACATTCCTTCCCCAAGACACCTCACCCATCTCCTTTCTGTGAGGCCTCATCCACTCTGTTACCCTCCTCTCCATCACTTGCTATCCCCAGCCCTTATACTAGTCTCAACCTAGTGAGAGTGAGGTGTGGGGTGGGAATGAGGGATTTGGGTGTGGGAAGAGGTGAGAAGTACAAGCTCTGGGAGGGAATTTGGATGCAGGAGAAAGGGCTGTTGACTCAGGGAGGGGGCTCTAGGCTGGGGAGTGTTGGGTTCAGGTGGAAGGTTGGGGTGCTGAGCAAGCTAGGATTGTGGATGTGAGGGTGCAGGAGTTTGGGCTGGATATGTGAGGGACTCAGGGCAAGAAGTTTGTGAGTATGATGGGCTCAGGACACAGATTTGTGATGTGTGGATGGTGGAGGAATGTTGTGGCAGAAGACTGAGGATGTGGGGATGCAGAATTTGGGGATGTAAGAGGCTCAGGACAGGGGTTCCAGTGTATGATAGGCTCAGATTTGGGGTCAGGTGGTGCAGGAGTGTTATGATGTTGCAGTGAAATGGGGGTTTGGTCCCAATTGGGGGCTTGTTGGCCTGGCTTCATTTTTAAATACAATATTATGTCAAACTCAAAAGGTTTTAGCATTGTCTTTATATGTGAGAGGGGTCAGTGACCTTTGACGCAAAACAGGTTCCTCAGCCCCTCACAGCCCAGCTGAGCTGCCCGTCTGTTCTGTATGCCCTCTCCCATCCACCTCAGCCCAGCTGAGCCCTGCACTGGTTCCCTGCATGCCTCCCCCACAGCACAGCTGATCCCCATTTCCCTGCACCTCCTCCAAGCCCCACAAAATTGCTGAGCCAAGAGCCAATTCCCTGTCCCTTCCTCCCCTTGAGTCTAGCCCCGGTTCCCAGCACCTCCCTCCTCCTGCAGTCAAACTGAGCTCTGAGCTCCACACACACACACACACACACACACCCACCCACCCCACCCCACCCCACAGCCCAGCTCCCCAGACCTCCTCACTCTGCAACCCAGCTGAGCTCAATTTCCCTGCACCTTTCCCCAAACCATGTAGACATGCTGAGCCAGTGCTGCCTTCCTCCCTCCCCTTGGCTGTGTCTACACTGGCACAATCTTGCGCCAAAGTGGCTGCTCTTGCGCAAAAATTTGCTGCCTGTCTACACTGGCCGTGTGTTCTTGCGCAAGTACACTAACGTTCTCATGTATGAAATCAGGGCTTCTTCCACAAGAACTACGATGCTCCCACTCAGGAATAAGCCCTTTTGAGCAACTATTCTTACGGAAGAGGCCAGTGTAGATAGGCAACATGAATTTCTTGAGCAAGAAAGCCCTATGGCTAAAATGGCCGTCGGCACTTTCTTGGACAAGAGAGTGTCCACACTGCCATAGATGCTCTTGTGCAAAAGCACAGTTCGCACATGGAAGAGTGGATGTGTTCTTGCACAAGAAACAACCAGTGTAGATGTAGCCTAAGAGTTTCCTCCCATGAGCAAAATTAATTTTGTGTTGTGCACCAGTACTGAGTTCATGTGGCTTGTTTGGATGTGCCACCCAAGTTATTAATAAATATTTTTAAACCTCTACCTTTTCCCTCTGCTGCCATGTCAGCTCCCCTGGTGCCTGCTGTCCCCCGACTACTCACCTTCCTCTGCTGTCCTGACTCCTGCTCTTCTCACTGTCCTCAGCCCTCCTGCAACCTGCCCCCCTCCACCAGCCATTCTCTCCTCCCTGTGCTCACTTCTCCAGTAGCCCCACTCTGATCATGTGAGCTACCCCTTCTCATCCCCTCTTCTAACACCTCCCTGTACAAACCTTCCCTGCGTCTCTCCTCTGATGGTGGTCCCTCCAGAATCCCCTGGCACCTGCACCTTCTCTTACCCCTGCACCCTCCTGGTGCCTCCCCCTTCTCTCACTTCCCCTGACCCCTTTGCTCCATTTTTCCCTGACGTCCACCCCTCACCAACCTCTGCCCCCATTCCCCTCATGCCCCTGTGCCCTCACACATTACTTGCTCCATCCCAGCCTTCCTCATGCCCACCCCTTCTTTCAAGCCTTCTCCCAGCACCTCCCCTCACCCCTCTAGCCCCCAATGCCCTTACCCTCTCCCCTCCCAGCATCACCCTGTCCCCCTCCCACTAATACCTCTCCTACTGCCCTTTTCCTCATTGTCTGCGCTTGGCCCCCTGCCATTTGTTTCTCCTCCACCCGTCCCTTTCGCCCGCCAGGCACCAGAGGGCGGGGACACTTGCGCACCCGGGGCCAGGCCCCCCCCATCGCCGCACGCCCGGGGCCGGCGCCCCCCCGCCCCAAGCGCCGCACGCCCAGAGCGCGGGCGGCCAATCTGCGGCGCTCCTGGGGTGCCTTCCCCTTTCCCTCTGCACAAGCCCCTTCCCTTCCCTCCCCCTCCCTTTTCCTCTCCCGTACCTTCTGCCTTCCACTTTGTGGGGCTGGAGTCTGTGCTCTGTCCCCGGACTCCGAACCCGCAACACAGCCATGCGCTCATCACAGCACCCAGCACGTTTAAAATCCCGGGCTGTGACGTTATATCACGTCCGGGCGTCTCTCCACCTGCTGGTTTGAGCGTGCTACGCAGGGCAGCAGCAGCCAGCCAGGGGCAGCTCAAGGAAGGTCGCGCATGGCAGGGATGGGCTCTCTTTCTCCCTCTCTTTTTCAGAGAGGGTGGGGGAGCGCTGGCTCCTCGCAGAACCCCTCGTTGTGCTCCACAGAACCCCAGGGTTCCGTGGAGCACCAATTGGGAAACACTGATCTAGATTTTTTTTTAGTTTATAAAGTGCTACCAGACCATTTGTTGTTTTTTAAGTTTATCCTGTACAGACTAACTTGGCTACCCCCTGAAGCTAGGATACATTACCTTTTGGTTGTAGTTCTGACCCCCTATTATCTGCAATGGACTCAGTCCTAGAGGACTACATCTCCCATAAGGCAGTGCACTGATTTCATTCTGACCAAGTTGTGTGGTATGCAATTAGAATCACATGACTCGATGCATTATGGGAGATGCAATCATACTACGGAAATGGAGTCATAAGGTTAAATAGGGGCATGAAGGTCCCAATCTACAGTTCTGATAAAGCAATGCACCATCACAAAAAAATAAAGTCTGTAATGTTGATGTGAATCTAAACAAGTTTTTGGATCACTTTAGCAAACTGAAACAAAGTTTTAGAGATCTAAATATTCATTTTGTTTGAAAAATCTCAAAACAAACAGTTCAGCATTTCTCTACAGAAATTATTTCAATTTCTGTTCTGCAGAATTTTGACATTTCAACTTTTTGTTCCATTTTGGAAGGAAGACAAATGCTGAAATTTCAGAATGTCCTGTGGGATGAAACTTCCGAATTTTGTACAGCTCTAGTAGTTTTACTGGTGTAAGTTTAGTGCAACTCTGTTGAAGATATGAAGTCCTTATGGACTCTCACACCATAATTACTGAAAGTGTTTCCTTTTATCTGCTGATGCTCACTGGTCTATGAACTTTTCTTTTGCAAGCAGGAACCTGGAGAAAAACAAACATGAATGTGCAATTAAGTCATAAAAGTCAATTTATGTCCCTGAATATTTACTGCAAAGTTCAACAAATGAAAGGGAAACATTATAAAGAAAATTTTTATCACAGACAAGAACATTTTTTCCTGATCAGCTTATCAATTAATAAATAAAACCCCCTAGTTGTATGTCAAGTACCCTAAATGATGATTGTGTTACTAAACTTCACATAGTGGGGCAACTTTATCATTTATCTCCCAAAAAGCAATGCTGTGACTTCAGGGATAGCCTTATATGGAGCAGATGTTATTATATAGTATGGATACAAGGTGCGGCTGCAAAAGTCAATAGATGACTCTCCATAGTGGAATTTAGGACTCTAGACTAGAGATGGGAAACATTATGTCCCATGGGCCGGATACAGACCCAGGCTTGCCTTGATCTGACCCACGAGACTCAGGGCTCTCTCCTCCACTATAGCTGGGCAAGATGAATCTCTGAGCTTTGGTGTCTCCCTACCCCGTGTGGCTGGGTCTGGTCCCTGGCTTGCCTTGATCCAACCTGCAAGACTCAGTGCCCACCTCCCTGCATGGCTAAAGTTCAAGTGCTGGCTCCATGGTGCAGGGGAAAACAGCAGGAAGCTGGTGCTAAAGCCCCTGCATGGACTGCTCTGCCTGGCATGGTGTGGGTGTGTGTGAGGAAGTGGCTCTATGCACTGCCATTCCCCCTTTCCCCACAACTGGGGGAATGGCAGCACAGAGAAGCACTTGCTGGCTGGCTATACCCCTGTCATTCCCGTTATCTGGGAATTTTGGCCAATAGGAGTAGTTGTGGGTGGTGCCTGCAAGCGCAGGGTGGCTCACCTGTGCCCCACAAGAACTGTGCCAGGTAAGTGCCACAATACCCTGCCCCACCTGCACTCTCTTTTCCTCACATATTCTACCCACCCAGACACTGCACCTTCAGTCTGCTTCTGCACCTCACCTCTCACTGAGACCCTGTACCCCTTCCCAAATCCCTGGCAGCCCTCTCCTGCACACTGGCCCCCTCATTTTTGGCCCAACCTCAGATCCTAGAGGAGCCCCACAAAATACTACTAACTTTGGGCTCTGAGAGGAGTTAATCTGGTTCTGTGGTGAAGCCACGAGCCTTTGCACCTGCCAAGGGGCTGGAGTGTGAGGAGAACCCTGGTGCCCTGTGTGAGTGTCTCCCTTTTTTTCTCTGTTTCTCAGTTCTGGCAAGGCATTAGGTCAGGAGTTACCTTGTGTGGCTGCTGCATGAGGCTATTGAGACCTGTGCTTAAAGGGAACCCCACCCCGGACAGCCTGTTCTAAGGTTTCCCTGCTTGCTTGTCTACCTCGCTGAGGGACAACAAAGCATTTTTTTCTCTATGTGCTCTGGTTGCCCTCACTCAGGACACCACAGAACTCTACAGCATGGAGCCAGAGCTGCCCCTGGGCACTCTGGTGCTTCTCCTGCAAGCCTGACAGCACGCTCTACAGGCACTAACAGTGTCCCTAGTGTGCTCCACTGTGCACTTGTGTCTCATTCTTCCTTCACGTCCTTCCACTTACCCCTCCCTAACCCCCCCTTCCTGCTGTACAATAAAAGACACATGTTCATTACAACAAAGCCTCTTTACTGAACAAAACTGGTGTGTGGGGGGGAATGAAACTGAGGTGAGACTGGGGAAGGAAGGTGGGGGAGGGAGGATGGGAGAGGGGAGGGGGAAACCTGAGAGGAGGGAGCTGGCAGGGGGAGGACAAGCTCAGGGTTGGGGGTCTCGCCGGCCCAACTGTCTCCCAGAAGCATGGGTTCAGGGGCCTTGGCATTGCTGGAGGTTTGGGGAGGAAGAAGTAGGAGGGGGAGAAGAAGTGGAAGGAGGCGCAGTAGCTGGGGTGGCAGCAGGGGCTAAAGCAGCAGCAGGAGGCAGCAAGCTCTGCCACAGGGTCGATGACCACCTGGGGGGCACAGACCATCCTGCCCTCCAGGATGCAGTCCAGGGCATCAAAATAGGGGTAGGGGTCTGGAGCTGCCCCCTGTAGCCCTGGCATACACCTGCCGCAGATCTTTTATTTTCATGCAAACCTGCTCCTAGGTTCGCATGTGGCCTTTGGTTGCCAGGCTGGCAGCCATCCACCTGTAGACAGTTGCATTCCTCCATTTGGTGCGGAGATCATGTATGTTAGAGGCATCCCCCCCAAACCTGATTTAGGTCCCTGATCTCTGCACTGGACCAGGCAGGTGCCCACCTTTTCTGGCCCCTGGCAGGCTCCTGGAAGCCGGCAGACTGGTCCTGGGGAGTTGTGGAGGGCAGGCTGGCACTGGCTGCCTGGCTCATGCTGGGGCCACTGGGTTAGGTGCAGTGACTGCTGGCTCTGGGCTGGCAGGCTTGGAGCTGGCACAGGCACTGTGGTCAGAGTCTACCCCTTTAAGGGCTCTGGGGAGCGGGGGAGGGAGAGGAGTTTTCTTGGTTGTGCCCAGAGTGGCCACCAGGGCACCCTGGGAAGGGCTGGAGGCCCCCTTTTTCAAAATAAGCGTCTACACAACACTTTTGAAATAGCAATTTCGAAATTGGTGCTATTCCTCAAGGTTTACCAATTTTGAAATAAGCCCTCCGCTATTTCGATTTAATTTCAAAATAGCGGTTTGGCTGTGTAGATGCTGGTAAAGTTATTTCAAAATAACGGCTGTTATTTCGAAGTAACTTTGCTGTGTAGACATACCCTGAGAGGTTTTTTTCCCCCCTCTTCACTAGAGGGCTAGGTAAGGGAGGTTTTTTCATTGTTTCCCATTTGTTTGTGGCCCCCAACTGATTTTTCAGTAGGTCTGTGGCCCCTGATTGAAAAAAGTTCCTCACCCCTGCTCTAGATTGTTATTACTTAGCATAACAGATAAGTTGCAGGCTGAAGCCCTCAGCAGGCTCTTGTTCTTTGTGTAAAGTTATATAGTTTGAGTAAATTAATGTAACTGATCTCAGACTTATTGTGAAAAACAGGATATCTAATGTATCAATGCATATGTTTGCTTTAGAATTTCAAAAGTCTTTTTAGAACACTGAAAAAGTACAATTAATTTGAGTAAGTAAGCCCATTCTTAAGGGGCTAAGAAAAAATGTGTGTGTCTAACTCGGGTGGACAGCGTGGATTTGGCCTGTGAATACCTTGCCACTTCCCCACTCCCAGGCCAATCAATGTCTGGGGGTGGAAGGAGTGAACAAAATATTTTGCTCCCTGTCCCAGCCCTGAAAGCGCCATGTGCCCCTTGCAGGGCGGGGACAGGGCGTGAGAGACTTCATGAGCCCTTCCCCTCCCCAGGCCCTGATTGGCCTGGGGGCAGGAGAGCGCGCAAAGTCTCCTCCTGCGCTGCAAGCGGTGTGCGGCACTTAGCGTGAAAGCGCCGTGCACTCCTTACAGGCTGGGGGCAGGGAGCACATGAGGTCTCCTCCCACCCTGCAAGGGGCAGGCAGTGCTTTCATTCTGTTGCGCACCCCTTGCAGGGTGGGGACAGGGAGCAAGAGACTTTGCACATGCCTCCTGCCCCCAGACCCTAATTGGCCTGGGGGTGGGAAGAACTTGCAAAGTCTCCTCCTGCCATGCAAGGGGACGGGTGCCCAGAGGAACTTCCAGCTCTTCAGAACAGATGGCTGTTCTCTCTAGGCAGGGGGGAGGAGGAGCACAGAAGTGTTCTGGCCCCACCCCTTCCGCCAGATGCCCTGCTCCTTCTGGGGTGGCCCAGGTATATTAGTTAACCTAGGGATATGGGATATTAGTTAACTGTGACTTCCACATCATTCTGACTCACTGTTTGTGGATGGGTGAATGAGGAGCAAAGTGGTGAAAAATGGCCTACGTTGTGCTCGCTTTTGCACCAATGCTGAATAGGGCAGGATTTAGCCCCAAAGTGGAGAGATTAAGATAAGTGACTTATTCCAAAATGTCATAAAGGGAGAAATCTTTAGAATGCAGGAACATATTTGTGTTAATTAGTCAAATTTGGAAACAATGGAGATAGATGGTTAACTTGTATATTACATCTTATAAAACAATTCTGTGATAACATTAATTTTGCTAGCCCACAATTTATCTGGCACTTCTGCGGGAGGCAGGGGAAACTAGTCTGAAAAATGTGTAATTAGATTTAATTATCTGTATTGTTGTATTAAAGGAGGAAGACAAGTCGTATGTTTTGGCACATTCCATTCTGGAATATTATACACCGAGGATCTATGTTTCTTCAGTACCTCATTAAATTGGATACTTTTTGCTGAACTGTGCATAGTAAATAGATCAGATGTCATTATAATTCATAGCCCCTATTAAGGTCAACTTCTGGAAAATCTAAGACACTGTTAAAAACAAAAATGTACACAACACCTTTGATTCACTTTGCTCTGCACTCTGCTCAGAGCTCTTCACTGAATCACTGTTATTTTTTATTAGGCTAGATCTATCTCAGACTCATAGACTTTAAGGTCAGAAGGGACCATTATGATCATCTAGTCTGACCCCCTGCACAGTGCAGGCCACAAAATCTCACCCACCCCTCCTAGAATAATCGTCTCACCTCTCTCAGATATTGAAGCCTTCAAATACTTTGAAGACCCCAAGATGCAGAGAATCCTCTAGCTGTGATCTGTACCCCATGCTACAGAGGAAGGCGAAAAACCTCAAGGGCCTCTGCCAATCTACCCTGGAGGAAAATTCCTTCTCGACCCCAAATATGGCGATCAGCTAAACCCTGAGCATGTGGGCAAGACTCATCAACCAGACACCCAGAAAGTTCTCTATAGTAACTCCTATCTTCCCTCCATTGACCTATTCCCACTGATAATGAATGGTCAATTAGTTACCAAGATCATGTTATCTCATCAAACCATCCCCTTCATAAACCCATCTAGTTTAATCTTGAAAACAGATAGATCTTTTGCCCCCACTACTTCCCTTGGAAGGCTGTTCCAGAACCTCACTCCTCTAATGGTTAGAAACCTTTGTCTAATCTCAAGTCTAAACTTCCTACTAGCAAGCTTATATCCATTTGTTCTTGTGTCCACATTGGTATTAAACTTAAATAATTCCTCTCCCTCCCTGGTATTTATCCCTCTAATATATTTAAAAAGTGAAATCATGTCCCCCCTCAGCCTTCTTTTGGTTAAAGTAAACAAGCCAAGCTCCTTGAGTCTCCTTTCATAAGACAGGTTTTCCATTCCTCTGATCATCCTAGTGGCCCTTCTTTGTACCTGTTCCAGTTTGAATTCATCCTTCTTAAACATGGGAGACCAGCACTGCACACAGTATTCCAAATGGGGTCTCACCAATGCCTTGTATAATGGCACTAACACCTCCTTATCCCTACTGGAAATACCTCGCCTAATACATCCCAAGATTGTATTAGCCTTTCACAGCCATGTCACAATGGCGGCTCATAGTCATTCTATAATCAACCACTATCGGGAAAAAAACATGCAAATTACACTCCGCAATTTGTGTAGCTTTTTCCGATTGTTTTTCCGGAAGAGGTTTTTCCACCATTTGGGCCCATCTAGATGTGAAACGAGAAATACAGGGCTCTCTGAAAGCACATTTGCTCTTCTGCTTTTTCGCAGAAGAACAAACGCATTTCCTGGATGCGGCAGGTTTTTCTGGGATACCAGAGGTATCTGGTATCCCAGAAAACCCCTGCAGTGTAGACATAGCCTTAGTAATACCTCTGTCCTTCCTCCTCCCCCCATCTTAGAGAATATCTACACAGCCGGGCAAAAGTCATATTAAGCTACGCAACTTCAGCTACGTCAAGGGCGAAGCTTACATTGAAAATAGCTTAATTCAGCTTTTGGTGCGGCCTACACAGCAGGAAGTCGAAGGAAGAACATTCTTCTTTCGACTTCCCTTACTCCTTGTAAAACGAGGGTTACAGGAGTCGGAGTAAAAAGTCCTCCAGCTCACCATTATTTTGAAATAATGGCTTGCTGTGTAGACACGCTCTTTGTTACTTCAGAATAACTTAAGTGAAAAATCCGTGCTTTTGAGAGGTGCAGTTATATTGAACTTAATCTCCTGTGTCTTCAGTGCTTTATTGCCAGGAAAGCTTCTGACATACATAATAGCTATCACCTGTCATGGAGATGGAGGTAAGCTGCGCAAGAGCACTTTCCCATCTACTTAAAGTATCTTCACTACATGCGCTACAGCAGCACGGATGTGCCACAGCAGTGCAGCTGTGCTGATGTAAATTTGTATGTAGACCTGCCTTTAGTTTGCAAGCTTCTAGGGACAGAAATCATGTCTTTTATCTGTATAGGGATGTGTATAGGGATGTGTATTTTAGGACAGTGAAAGATGCAGTGTGGGTTTTTCAAAAGCACTCAACATCAGCCTAACTGCTTCCACTGAAGTCAATAGTACAAGATTTTCATTTAAGATAAGATAGAGGCAAGGTCACTTTGAGATCTGATTAGCAGCAAGGGACTTCAAGTGACTGATCAATCAAGCTGAGCCTTTGTGGCTTCTGGCATAATAATGGTACTACTGAGCATGCTATCCCCCATTACTTGGAAGAGACATTACCCAGCTTGGTCAATGTGATGGTTTGCATCACAAGTGTCCCCTTGTAGCTGGGCAGAAGCTTGATCTCCTCCAGCCAAGGCACAGAGTTGGGATAACTCTGTGCCTTGGCTGGAGGAGAACAACATAGATGCTGAACCAGCTCAGCTTTGGGAGAGCTCAGCTATAAGGCCATTGACAGCACCTAGGAACATAGCCTCCAAAGAGGACCAAAATCCTAAATAATTCCGTTTTATTCAGTATAAAAAGATTTTACACAGAAAAAGTTTGTTTGCCCTCTTTATCAATGAAAGAGATATGCACAGTGGCAGCGTCTCGTAGGTAACAATTATTTATAATGGGTGTTTTTATTAAGTAGGGTTTAAGTGATTGCAAGCGAAAACAGATTAACATAAGTTACTAAGCCAAAACAAACAAAATATGCCAATTAAACCTAATACACTAAAATGGTTTCAAGGTATGCTCCTCATCCCTTGTCCTTGGTTCAGGTAAACTCTTTCCAGACAGAATTGTTCTTTGTCTCTGGCCTTGGTCTACAGCTTTTTAGAGTTCTTTAGAGTTCTTTGTCGTCAGTTTTCTTCATGTGTATCCTCTTAAAGTGGGGAGGTAATTTCAAAAGCCAACTGAAGACAAAAGCCTGATTGCTTTGCATTCCTTAAACAGACTTTCTTCCAGGGTGGGAATCCTTTGTTTAGCTTCTTTATCCCCATTGAAAAATATCAGATTCAAGATGGATTCCTGAACCAAGTGGCATGGTTACATGTCCTTCTCAGACTAACCATAGCTGAGGCTTGCAGGAAAAACAAAACCTTGTACATATTACCTTGAGTACTGAGCCATTAAGTTTCCCGAATATCAGTAATGTCCCACATTAGCACATTTAGAATAGATCCACACTTCATAGTTCTTCACATACGAGGATGATACATGCACAAAAATAGACGATATTCAACAGATCTTAACTTTAAAAACAGACATTATATGAAGCATTTGGCGTAAAGCATCTTCATGTTATGCATGTTCATAAGCCAATTTTCATAAAGCATGGGGGGCATGACAGTCAATATATATATACACACACATATATATATATATATATATATATAGAGAGAGAGAGAGAGAGAGAGAGAGAGTAATCAAACTCTTAAGAATTATGATCGGTTATCTAACATCCCAAAAAATGAGCTCTACTATGACTATCACTTAGCCAGGAAAGATGTATAAAGGAGTCACAAACCAAATTCACTGGGATCTCCCTGCCTGACCGTTCCTTCCTAGAGAAGAGGCTCTGTAGCCAAGGACATTCCTTTACTTTTCCAAAATAAAATGATAAAAAAAAACATACCAGAAAAGACTCCTTTCTTCCACCCACATGCATACACAAAGGCAATTCAGGATGGAGACCTGCCATCTCCCCAACATCAGAAGAGTGATAATCTCCACTCTGACCACCCAAAAGAAGTTTTAAAAGAAAATTTAAAGATGTTCCAGAGGCTGAGCCATGAGCCCCCTATTCTTATCCAGCACCGTCCCCAGACCAGTGGGAATGTAGAGAGACAGATGGAACAAAGCTCAGGAATATCACTATAAAAGCCTCAGTTGTTACAATTAAAGAGCCACATTGCCTCTTGACAATTTCCTAAAAAGATAACTTGGAAACATTTGAAACCATTACCAGGGCAATCTGGGACAATGAGCATGAAGAAAGAATTTTTCATCTCAGATATTAGCTGCTCTTTACATTTTAGGGTAGGCTGTGGATTTTGTCCTTCTGAAGATGCTGGTGAAACCCAAAGCCCTACTTGTGCCAAATAATTCTAGAAATGCATAACAGAGAATAATTATTAAACAAATTCAACCAGAAAATGTATAGTAACTGTATTAGTCACTGTTGCCTATTCAAGAAATGTTAACTCTATTAAGGATAGACTTTATTGCTTTTAAATAATTTTTACAGATTCATGTACCTATTACTAGCTTTGTTTGACGGTGTAGTTTTTTTGTAATTTTTAGTCATTTAATAAACTAAGCAGTGAATTAAATCATAATTATGTAAGATTTAATACCCCCAAAGCTCCCTAAGGCTTAGATGGGAAAGGGGAAAAAAGGATAAATGTGACTAATAAAGGAATAGAGTATTGTACAACTTGGCAAAATAAAGAAGCCTGAGATACCATGGAAGAGTAGCAAAAACAAATACAGGTTTTCAAGCATAAAAGTCATTTTAATTCAATTGACAAAATTGGATAAGATACATCATTGCAATGCATATATCATTCCATGTTCCAGTCCTTCCTGTTCACAGGGCAGCTGTGCTATGGATATGGCTTGATCTAATACTTTACACAGGGAGAAGATCCACACACTAAGGGCTGCCTATGTGGATAAATATTGAGTATTTCAGCAAGTTGTGCATGGTATTACAAATGTTTGCTCAGAGCTTTATCCTGAAAGGGTCTGTATAACTTTTTGTGGATTTGTGTCGCAGAGCTGGGAAGCTCAGTAACAGCTGAGCCAGCACTCTGATCACTTAAACACCAAATAAGTAATGCAGTAATAAAATCATAGAAGATTAGGTTTGGATGAGACCTCAGGAGGTCATCTAGTTCCACTGCCTGCTTCAAGCAGGACCAACCCCAACTAAATCATCCCAGCCAGGGCTTTGTCAAGCCCAACCTTAAAAACATCTAAAAACCAGAGATTCCATCACCTCCCTAGGTAACCCATTCCATTACTTCACCACCCTTCTAGTGAAATACTTTTTGTCCAATACCCAACCTAGACCTGCCCCACTGAAACTTGAGAACATTGCCTCTTGTTCTGTCATCTGCCACCACTGAGAACAACCTTGTTCCATCCTCTTTGGAATCCCCCTTCAAGTAGTTGAAGGGTGCTATCAAATTCCCCCTGACTCTTCTCTTATACAGACTAAATAAGTCCAGTTCCCTCAGCCTCCCCTCATAAATCATGCGTCTCAGCACCCTATCATTTGTGTTGCCCTCTTCTGGACTTGCCATTGTGGATTTCTGCCCTCGTCTCCAATTTGTCCATAACTTGTCAGTAGTGGAGGGCTCAAAACTGGATTTAATACTCCAGATGTGGCCTCACCAGTGCCAAACAGCAGGGTTATTTCCCTCAATCTGCAGTGCTCCTAATAATGTAGCCCAGTATGCCATTAACTTTCTTTGCAACGAGGGCACACTTGACTCATATTCAGCTTTTCACGCACTGTAAGCCTCAGGTCCTCTTCTGCAGAACTGCCATTTAGCTAGTCCTAGCTTGTAGCAGTGAATGAGATTCTTCTGTCCTAAATGCAGGACATAGTCTAAGTGCCTAAATTAGAAAAAAAGTTTTGGAACTTAACTTCATTTACAAGTTTAATTATTATGCAAATGATATGAATTGAGATACCGGATGGCTCGCACATTATCTGTGTACAATCTGGTGTTGGTCATCTTTCCAAGTGCAAACTAATGGTTCTTATCAGCCTCTTGTAACTATTTAATCTTTAAGGTGCTACTAGACTATTTGTTGTTTAAGTTTTTCCTGTTACAGACTAACTTGTCTATCCCTCCTGAGCTTATCTATTCACTGTCTCTTTTTTTCCTTCCTCCCCTACATTTTTTTTCTTCCCCCCCCAACCTCCCCCGATCCCTCCTTTCCTTATTTTTTCTTCAATCTGGACTTCAAACACTCCTGTCATCTTAAGAAGTGAGTTGTGCCCACGAAAGCTCATGATACCATCCACATGTTGTTAGCAAAGTGCTACAAGAATATTTGTTGTTTTTTAAGTTTTGCCTGTTAGGGTACGTCTAAACTACATGGCTCCGTCGACAGAGCCATGTAGATTTGTTTGTTTGGCAAAGGGAAATGAAGCCGCGATTTAAATAATCGCAGCTTCATTTAAATTTAAATGGCTGCCGCAATGAGCCGACAAACAGCTAATCAGCTGTTTGTCAGCTCAGCGCGCTAGACTGGACGCTCCCGCGCCGACCTGAAAGCCCTTTATCGACCTCCCCATTATGCCTCGGAGGATGAGGGTTACCGGGGAGGTCAATAAAGGGCTTTCTTATCGGCAGGGGAGCGTCCAGTCTAGCGTACAAGGGTAAAAGCAGCTCTCAGCACTCCCTTATCCTTGGAAAAGAGATCTCTCCTCAGCCAGCAGGGGAAGAAGGCAACAGAGACTTTATGACAGAATGTCTCCCCCTCTCCCTGAGCCTGTGCCTTACTGAAAAAAAGAGAGGTGCTTCTGGGAGGGGAAAAGGGGATAGCTTGCCCTGATGTGGGGGATTATGATGGAACAGAAACATGCAAAAAATGAGGGAGGAAAGGCACCAGAACAGGAGCAGAATGTAAAATGGATGGAGAATGCAGTCCCTGCCATGAAAGTGGCCGAGAGGGCAGGAGATAGATGAAGAGAGCTCCTAGCATAGGAAAGGAAAAGGCCCCTGTGGGGAAGGGATATGTGCATGCTGAGTGACACATACTTAACCTCTGATGTGTGTGGGATGGGGGAGACCATGTAGTGTATGAAAAGGGATTTTTTTAAATTCAAGTTGTTAATCTCTCAGGCTCTGGGAAAATCCTAACACCTTCACTATGCTGGCTAAACAGGTCTGGAAGAGCAGTTCTACTCTAAAAATTGCATCACAGAGTCCTGTATTTATTGTACCCAGGTGACATCAGAAGAAACTTTAGTTTGCATCTTTGCAAACTCATGCTGAGCGTTCAGAATCCAGGAGAATTCTACTATAGGATGAATGGTATCATTGCTTACCCCTCGGTAATTCCATTGTAGCCAAGTGATGTCAGCAGTGTGATTGCAAAGGTGTAAGGATATCATTTGACAGCATCTCTATTTCTTGTAATAATGTGTGAGAAGTAAAAATCCCAGAGTGAGTTTGTTGGGTTGGTGGTTATAAAAGAACCTCAGTTTGTTATTAAAATAACTATATTTTATATAGGACACTAAGGGTATATCTACATTGCATTCCTCTTTCGAGAGAGGAGTGCAAATGCGGACGAACGAAATTGCAAATGAAACATGGATTTGAATTTCCTGCACTTCATTTGCATAATTGCATCCGGGCGCTATTTCAAAATACCCTATTTCAAAAAAAGAAACGCTGTCTAGGCGTGGTTATTTTGAAAGAAAACCCTTCTTTCGAAATTACCCTTAAACCTAATTTTATAAGGAGTAAGAGTAATTTTTAAAGAGGGGCTTTCTTTAGAAATAACCGCGTCTAGACAGCGTTTCTTTTTTCAAAATAGGGTATTTCGAAATAGCACCCAGATGTGATTATGCAAATGAAACGTGAGAAATTCAAATCCACGCTTCATTGGCAATTTTGTTCATCTGCATTTGCATTCCTCTCTTGAAAGAGCAATGAAAGTGTGGACATATCCTAACAGTGAATCAGATAATGCTATCTTAGGGTATGTCTTCACTGCTAGGTGTGAACAGGCACATTTCAAAGCCCTAAGGGCATGTCTACACTACCACCCTAGTTCGAACTAGGGTGGTTAATGTAGGCAACCGGAGTTGCAAATGAAGCCCGGGATTTGAATTTCCCGGGCTTCATTTGCATCTCGCCAGGCGCCGCCATTTTTAAATGTCCGCTAGTGCGGACTCTGTGCCACACGGCTACATGCGGCAAGGACTAGGTAGTTCGGACTAGGCTTCCTATTCCGAACTACCATTACTCCTCGCGGCTACAAGCAGCACGGAGTCCGCACTAGCGGACATTTAAAAATGGCGGCACCTGGCGAGATGCAAATGAAGCCCGGGAAATTCAAATCCTGGGCTTCATTTGCAACTCCGGTTGCCTACATTAACCACCCTAGTTCGAACTAGGGTGGTAGTGTAGACATACCCTAACTGAGTTACTGTTAGAGATGTAAAATCCCAGTTAATCAGTTAACTAGTTAACCAGTTAAGTGGAATCCCACTTCACCCATGCTTGGGGCTGGGGTTGGCCAGCTTCTGCTCCTGGCACCCCTGTGCGGAAGGGCTAGCTCCCAATGCCCTCCCTCCTCAGCAATGTGGTTGGGGAGCTACTCCCTGGTACAGGTTATCCATTCACATCCCTGGCTACTGTCCTCAGTAGTGCTGTGTTCCTCTGTGTGAATTGCTACCCCGGTACATAGTACATTCTTTATTGCTACCCCGGTACATTCTTTATGATTTTTCACCAATGAATTGTGTGAGAATCTGTCTGTCCTTCTGGGAATATAGAGAAAATTCTCCACTAGAGAAGCGGACAATCCATAAGCTTGGAAGGATTAAATTTTTATCAGTAAATATCAATAAAAATTGATTTCACCATACACATGAAGTGACAAAAATAGTTCCATATGTAATTACATTTACAGATAACTAAGTAAAACATTTTTGAGAACTTAAGAATTTGACAAGGATATTTACTTCATATATTTTGATATGTGAATTTGACAATTTGTGTTTCAACAGTTATAAGGTTAACTTTTTGAATTTTGCGCAAAGGTACATGCCAGTATAGACGCTCTCTTGTGCAAATACTTTTAACGGAAAAACAGGCAAGCAGTTACAGTCATCATAATTAGTATTGCCAGTTGTCCTAAATTTATTGCAACTTTCACAGTATTTGGTGTATTTCCTTAAAACGCCAGTTTCTAGAGTCATGTTTCTAGAGCATTTCTAGGAGATAGTCTTGACTTTCATTTAAAGGAAAAAGTAAGTTTCTAGCTCTCATGGTTGTGGAGAGTGAGGGACTTAGAAGGCAACTAAAAAGAAGTTTAAAATGAGATTAGAAAATGTTAAGTGTTATGACCTAATATTTGTGAATGCTTGGGTTTGTTAATGCTAGTTAGAAAGTTTTGTCGTTTTGCCTACTTACTTAGTATTGCCCTAATACTACATTTTCTTGTACACAGGAAACAGGCTAGTTGCCACAGGAATGCTGTGGATTCTAGATTAGGAGATTGTTACCAGAGGGGACCCAAACTACAAGAAATAGTGAGAGTTGTTGGTATGGATTGATTTTTCTTTTCCAAGATGAATTTATATCCACAGAGGCTAATCCTATACTCAGCCTCTCTTGCTTCAATGCATATTTTTAACGTTTCCTAATTAAGAACATGTTCTCTGATGAAGTGTCAAATCTCTGAGATTAATTTTTCCTTATGGTTCTAACAACTTTTAGGGTAGTGTTTACAGCTGATCTTGCATAACAAGGACCTTGTCCATTTCCAGCACAGTCAGGGCTACAAGGATGAATCATGCTGTCCATTTTTTATTTTCTTCTCTTAATGCACACTGAATGACTTGGCTCTCCTTGTTTTGTTTTTACTGGTTTCCCATGATTAAATTTTTAGTTGCTAGTGGTGGTATTTTTCTACAGCTGTTCCTAAGCAATATTTCAATTTTAATAATAGTTTGGCATAAGTATACAGATAGCCTGATTTGGATTTTGAATCATCCACAAAACTTAGCAATAAAGCTTATTATTTATGCTGCCTCCAGAATAAAGCAAGTTCCTCTTTTCTTGGGCTTGCCTCCTTTCCCTTTCTACAGGTTGACCCTCCTAATTCAGGACTCTACTCGAGTAGGACCATGGATGTTGCTGGATCAGAGAACCCTGGCACCTAGGAGAGTCAACTGGCTGGGAGCACTGTCCTTGGGGAGCCTGAGCAGGGCAGAGTAGCAGCAGGACTGGCAAACCCTGTTCTCAGGGAGCTCTGGCTAGGTGAGGCAGAAGTGGGACGGTGAGCCCTGACCTCAGCGTGCGGCAAAAGCTGGGCAGCTGGCAAGCCCCAACCCCGGGGAGCCCTGGCAGGGTGGAGCATAAGTGGGGCAGCCAGTGAACCCCGTCCCTAGTGCTCGGGAAAGCAGGGCACAGCTGGAAAGTCACATCTTTGGGGTTCCCAGCAGGGGGAGGCAGAAGCAGGGTAGCCTGCGAGCTCCATCCCTGGAGAGCCCTGGCTGGGGGGTGAGGGAGAAGCGGGGCCATGGTGCCTGGGAACTCTGTCCCCAGGAAGCCCCAGCCAACTGGAGGCAGTAGGTCAGAGTCCAAGTCCTGTAGTAGCAGGGCTGAAGCCTAGTGGTGGTGGGGCCAGCCGCAGGGATGGGGAGTGTCCTGGTAATAGTGAGAGTTGCTGGTATGGCTTGATATTTTTCTTTTCCAAGATGATGAATTTATATCCACAGAGGCTAATCCTATACTCAGCCTCTCTTGCTTCAATGCATATTTTTAACATGTTTCCTAATTAAGAACATGTTCTCTGATGAAGTGTCAAATCTCTGAGATTAATTTTTCCTTATGGTTCTAACAACTTTTAGGGTAGTGTTTACAGCTGGGCCAGTGGCAGTGGACCTCCCATGATCTGGCAAATTCCCTCTTTTGGAATGGGTTAGGTGCTGAGGGTGCCGGACCAGGGAGGTCCAACCTGTACTAAGAATCAAGTGTCTTCCTTTGAAAATGGTAAAATAGCATATTTGGGTGTGTCGAGGGGCTCCCCCCTGATTTGGGGTTGCCACCCCCATCCAGGGCATAGTTCGGCCCACCTGGGCCTAGCCCCCAAAGTACAATGCCCCTCTCTTAGGGGAAATACGGCCTCCTGACCTAGTCCTCCAGATGCGGCTCTGCAGCCTAGTCCTCTAGCCGAGCTCCCCACTTGCCGGGGTTCTGGGCAGGAGGAGTAGGGGGGCCCGGGCCCTCCCTCCCCACCGGGCCCCGACCCAGGGCCCTATCAGCGGCGGGTGGCGCCCACCATTGGCTCAGCGGGGGGTTCTCCCTGCAACGCGCCCTCAGGGGCTTTTCCAGCTCCCTGCCCTGGGTCGCTTCCTACCCCCTGCCCCCGGCCCGCAGCCCGTCGCAGTCCCACCTGTCGGCGTTGGTCGGGTGGCTGTAGTGGCGTTTCCCCAGTCAGCATCGGGGTTGGCAGCGTCCGGCTCGGTGCCTGGGTCCCGTGGTGTCGGCCAGCGGCTCCTTCGTTGGGGTCGGGCCCGGCTTGGGCCTGGCAGCGGCACATTCACCCATCCCGTCAACTCCCTCCTCAGCAGTTGGGTGCTCCCTCCTCCTCTGGCCGCAGTCTGCCCCTTCTGAGCAGGCCAGCAGCCTCTTATACCTATGGGAACATGCCCAGTAGGGCTGTGTGGGTGGGGCCCTCGCTGCCCCCCGGCACCAGGTGGTTTTCCTGGGCTTGAGTGCGGGGCGGGGTGGGGCGGGGCTCCCCTCTCCCTCCCCCCCCTTACATGTTTATCCAATTTATTTTACTGATTTATCTCTCAGAGTGAGGCCATATCTACACTATTAGGGTGCGCCTACACTGCACCATTATTTTGAGATAACCAGCATTATTTCACTATAAGAATACGAGCGTCTCTAAAGCCACGCTGTTATTTTCAAATAATTTTGACATAATGGACAGCTTATTCTGAAATCTGTAAACCTCACTCTGAGAGAAATAACAGATTTCGAAATAGCTATTTTGAAATAAGGTGTGTGTAAACACTCCACTGCTGCTATTCTGAACTAGCCCCTCACCAAGGCCATTCTAAGTTATTCCTCCCCAAGTGCCCCCTGGGGCTCTAAATCGAGATAGCACATCTACATTAGGGAATCCTGCCTCGGACTAATTTTGAGGCTTCCCTGCAATGTATTTCAAAATAAGCTATTTCGGAATAACTATTCTATTATTTTTAAATAAGTGTGCAGTGTAGATGTACCCTTATTTATGACAGCAGAATTTATATCGCACAGAGGTGTGAGCCCCCCTGAGTGACATAAATGATAGTGTGTACGACGCTATGTCGGTAGGAGAAGCCCTCCTGATAACATAGCTACTGCTGCTTCTTCGGGTGGTTTAATTATTTCCACACGAGAGCTCTCTCCTGTTGGCATAGAACAGCTACACTAGAAAACTTATAGCAGTGAAGCTGCTTCAGTACAGCTGTGTAGCTATAGAATCTCTAGTGGATCTCTAGTGTAGGCATATCCTAAGACATCTTTTCTTTTGGTTCTCCCTATCCTTGGGTCATTCAGCCATTAATATGATTCTGTCCTCCTTTTTTGTCAAATTCGTGGCACTTATGCAATCTTTCATTCCCCCTAAGAATTTCCTACTTCCTTTAGAAATCCTGGGTAATTACAAAGCACAGTATAACATCTTTGTGTGAAGCCTGTCACCTGTGCTCTCTATGTTATATAGCGGATCACTAGATACTTCTTCCATAGATAACCCACCACCAATTGCAGGCTTAGTTTGTGATATGATTACTCTGGCCCTAAACTTTAATAAATGGTATTGTGCATACCTTCACAAGGAGAGGGGGGGTATTGCAAATATTCAAATACATCGTGCTTGCTAACCAGTGGAACAAATAAAGTCGATCCCTGTCTTTAGCTCCTCTGATCACTAACAAAAGAAATAGCCTTGGTAAATATAGGCTGCAGTATATCCTAAAAACGATCATTCTCAAATGGGGCCCCTTTGGAAGCACATTTCAGAGCTGGGGACCCTTCGCCCACAATAACCCATCAGCCACTGGCAGGAGTTCAGACCTTAGGTCTCTGGACAAGGTATAAGAGCATTCAAACATTTTACAAGCGGGCATAGGAAAGACATCAGTCTGACAGCAGGTCAAAGTTCATTTAGATCAGTATAGATAGTACTCAATACCCTGATGGGGACAGGGAGGATTTGCATTTCAATATCTCCTGACCCATTTCTGTGACATGTGTCCACACTAACTGAAGTGTCTTAGTGGCCTTCAAGGATTCACTTTAAAATGAAAGCATGGAATAATAAAATGATCTTTTGAATTCCATGTAAAGAAAGAAATACTGATAAAAATAGGCCAGTCAAAACCTTTATTCTCCCAAATATGCTGTCTAATCTCTTTCATTTCCTTGTTGCCCATAGCAGCAACAGTATGGTAAATGGCGCAGGAAGCATTCTATTTGCATGCTGTTCAGATAATGAATGGCTAGAAGCCGAGTAACTGATGCTTGCGTCATTATTCTGAAATAATCTTAGTCACTGTCATTATAGACTAATGAAACGATTCATTTTCAAAATTATGCTGTCTTCCTAAAAATAAATCCATTTTTCTAAATGCAAAAGTACAAACTAGCTCCTGTATGCTTCAAATCAATAAAAACAGTAAACAAAACCTAGAACCCTTGAGATCATTGGAGTAGTCCAGTGGAGCATAATAGAGGTAATAAACATATGTATACCCATAGTGAGCTCTGTATTAGGGAGGAAAGGCCAAAGATGATGAAAAAGACACTCCAGACAACGAGGAACAATGACAGTTTCAAGAAACCTGCTAAAATATTGACAGGAAGTGTGGACATCACATCCCCCTCGCAGTGTAAGAAGCAATAACACCTGTCATTTCCTAAAGATCCTTTCCTTTGCCAGCATCAACTGCACTTTGTTTGGATTGATCTTTTGTGTCATGACCTCTTGTATTTAACCAGACAGTTTTCCTCTTATACCTTTCCTCAGCTAAACAATAGGAATCCAAGGAGATGGAGGTATCTCTATTCAATAAGAAGCAGTAGAGCTCAGTCCCACAAGTATACTGATGGTACAGCATCCCATAATATCCTCGTGTATGCACTCTGCTCTAATGGCTTTACATGCACACTAAGCAGGAATAGTATGCATCATACTCCATACCAAAGCCACTATGTAGCTGTCCACATGACAGGTACAAAGGTGATCTTGGCACTTTTGTGAATAATTCCTGAAGCCTAATATCAGGATTGTCCCTTAATGTTGGTTTCTGTGAAGAGCAAATAAATGTTTGGTCTTTGATGCGTGATCCTATCTTTGGTGGTTTTGTTGAAGGGAATATCCATATGGTCATCCTTTTATCTAACTATGTGAATGGCCATGTTTCCAGATCAGCTTACACTGGCAGATCAAAAAGCCTGAAAAATATGCATAAGATGTGCAAATGTAAATTTCTGTATTCCAGGAGAACCTCACTGCACACCTCCTCATAATTCATCAATGACCCCCACAAATGCAGTTCTCTTCCTTCCTGCTGCACTGATTATCACTTCTAATCTCAGGAGGTCTTCCTCTACTAATTTCTCAATTTCTACTCTCCTCCCTCACCTCTTCCATACCATTTCCTCTCACTGCTGTGCCATATTAATAACTCCTCTGCTGTCTCCTGTTCCACTGTGCAAATGCTTTTGTGGTCCTGCCCTCCCTTGCACCCTGCTTCCTGCTTTTGCAGCCACATAATTTTAACTTTAGTCTGAAGTCTTTGACTTCAGAAGCGAAGAATACTGTATTATAACTTACATGGCTAAACATGTTTGCATCAATATTGATGTTTCACATCCAAGAGATCCTTTGGAGTATGGGGATAAAGAACAGAAGGAAATACACTATTCAATAACTTCATTGCACCACTACTGGAATGCAAGGTGGTTCCCTGCACGACATATGATCTGGCATTGCCAGTTGTTAGGCAGGAGTAAGGATAAGTTTGAAGAAGTTAAGTGTTAAATATTAATCAGGATTTGTTTTCAATTACAAATATATATTTGTAGAACCTGAACTCTGACTCAATAATGTGAAAATGATACATGCGGCATTGAGGCTAATTCAGACTTTCCAACTGCACTGAGCTCAGTCAGAAAGTGACACTTGTTCTATGAAAGAAGAGTAGGGAAAGATTGAGTTTGTTTGTTCAACTAAACCAAGATAATTACAGATTGAAACTCCTAGGTTGGCACCCTTGGAACCTGACAGGTCCCAGCCAAGGAATTTGTCAGACCAGTGGAGGTCAGTGCTGTCCTCTCTGCTCCCAGTGGTCAGCCTGATTCTGCTCCCAGCTCCTCGCCTCTGACCAGCAGAGTGCCATGAGCTCCCCAGCTCTGAGGCCTGGCCCTTAGAGCTCCCCTGTTTGGATTGCTGGGGCTCAGTTCTCAGTCCTGGTCCAACAATGCTCTTGGTCCCAACTTGCCAGTCTTTCCTTGTGAGTGCTCCAGCCCTGGAGCATCCACAGAGTCATCGATGATGCTGGATTAGGGAAGTCTGGATTACGCAGGTTCTTTGTGACACTGACATTCTCTGAAGTACATTTTCCTGTGTGTGTTTAACATATAATAAAATCTACACACTGAAGAGGGGAGAAAAAAAAAAGATCTTAGCTGTCTTTCTAAAAAACAAAACAAAAAAAGTTTGAGGCTAAGGACTCTGTTCAAGAATGTTGGATATTGGTACATGCTACTGTCTAATACTTTAACTATCATTGCTAGTTAGAATTTTCAAAAGTGTTTAAATGAGAAACACAAGTCCTGTTGGCTTTTGTTATAAGAAAAGCACCAAGTGTCTTTTCTTTCTACACCTAAGCACCAAGTGTCTTTTCTTTCTACACCTAAGCTCTCCATTACCTGGCACACTTAAGAAATTAGGGTGTGATTCTCAAGTGTTTTTTTTTTAAGGGATTTACCCTCCTAATTTATTTAGCAGTTTTTGAAAATCCTACTTTATGCTCTTACAGTATTCAACATATAGAAAAAGGAGACATTTATATCTATCACGAAGTATCCATTTACTAGACACCATCTATAGTTCAATTACATGAAAATATAATGACCTTTTCTCTATATATATTCACTTAATCCTTACAGTTGCACTTCCTGTTTTGCTCAGGATTTCTCATTAAATTTTATAAACATATTAATTTATCTTATCATTTGGATGGTACTATATCTCATTCATAAAGAGTGCATTAATGGCAGCCTCTGGATGTTATATAGTTTGGGTACAACTGGTATAAAAATAGCTATGAGACTATCTGATCACGCACTGCTCTTGCATAATTACACAACCGATGGTTTACCAAGTGTGCTGGTATATTATTGTTCCCTTCAGAGTTGTCTCTAATGGCTGAGTGCAATTAGATATGTGATGAAGACTTGAATGTTGAGAATGAAAACTTTTTGCAACGCATAATTGTTTTTAATTCTGCCAAACAAATGTCCTTTGTGTGAAAGAAAATTAAGCCAGGGTAATTCTATAGTTTTGTCCTTTTTATAACATGGAAATAAAATTCAAATGCCTGATGCAATGAAATATCTAGTTAGTTTACAGGTAGTTAGTTAGTTGACAGAATTTTTTTTAAACAATTACTTTACCAGTTTGCTTTAAAAACCATAAAGTTGAGGGTTACATTGTATGTTACTGTTTATAACCATCTTGTTAAAAACATGGTTCTGTTTCCTAATGTTCTTTTTTCCCCCCGAGGTATCCACTCAGAGAAAGTATTACCAGCATTTGCTAAGTACAAGCATACAAAAATCATGATTTAGCTTAAATAATGATAACAGCAAAGCATTTTGGGTTCTTTTCATTGGTATTCAGGTTTTTAATTTTTAGGGTTCACCTTTCCAAATGTTTCTCTGCAGCTGTGAAAACTAGACAATTTCTTAAAAAAAAAAAACCCCTGAAATTCACGTGACTCCTGAAGGTGGGGCTTTAGGCTAAAAATAATCAACACAAGATTCATGATAAAACTTGCAGGAGTTGGCTACACTCTACAGGTATTAGTAAACATTAATGTAAGCAGCAGACAGGTTAACAAACTTCTAATACTATGGAATCTTGGAGAAGCTCTCCATTACCATGTGAGGGAGCAAGTAATCCATTTCCACTTATCCCTCCACTATAATAAACTAGTTTCCTTCTTTTTCCATGTCCATACTAGACCAAAAATGAACTCCCCCTGAGCTCTTTCATTTCTGGTTCCAGGATTTACCTTATACAGTACAACTAACTTCTACTACTACTTCTCCCTTCATGCAGATCATATAAGACCTTTGATGTAATAAGACTTTATCCAGATCTCGTACACTTTATTTATTCTGGTCTAATTTCAAAGGCCTAATGACCTACCAGGGATCGTGGAGTTGTGTTTTCAGTACAAACTGAATGCTTTAATAATTTAATTTTTTGTACATATAAAACTAGATGCATACTGAACACTCTAGACAGATTTTCCTGTAAGCAGGGACATGTTAACTTCTTTGCAATTTAAAGTTATGAACCTGCAAAGACTGATGAATTTAACTTGGGATCCTTCCTATATACTTCCCTGGGACTATTAACATGGACCAAGTTAAGCATGTGCCTGTTTTTGCAAGATTGGGATTTTTTATACATTGATATTTTTGTTCTCTTCATAGTGCAGGAAAGTCTGTGGGAGTTTTACAGTTTTCTTCCCCTCCGCCCCAAGTACGCTGATTATCTGAAAAGACTGACTGCCCTAAAAACTGATGATAGAGAGCAGCTAACCCCATGGGAGAAGATCTGAGGCGTTTCTCAGCTTCAGCTGCACCTGCAGGCAGCAGTGGGCGAAGCCAGCAAGCGAAATTCAGCAGGAACAGGAACAAACACAAAACCCCAGGGGAGCCAGCTAGTAAAACAAAGACCAGCTTTCTGTAGCGACAGCCAGCCCCTGCTAACTCAGCCCCGGACACGGGTGACATTGCAAGCCCCGCGCACGCCATCATCATCCACGGAGCTGTTTGTAGCCAACCCCTGGTGGCCTGGCTGGGGCTCCCACGGCGCTGCTCAGTGAGGTGCATTTGCCAGCGCAGGCCTTGTCTGCAAACTGGGTCCTCCTGCCCTTGCCCCAGTCACTCACCGTTGCCCTGCCCCACCCCCCGGACTGGAGCGACCCTCTGGTGACGGCTCTAGGCACCTGGCGCCCAGGCCTCAGGTAGGGAGCGCGGCGAAGCGCAGAGCCCGGGAGACAGGCCAGGTGGGGGCGCGGCTCCCCGCATCCTACGGCCCCAATGGGCGGGCGCGCTGGCGCCGGCGGCTCACGTAGCCCGCCCAAGATGGCCGCCTCGGAGCGAGCTGCTGCTGCTGCGGCGGCGGCGGCGGCGGGGTTGAGGGCAACAAGCAGCCGCTGAGGCGGGCGGCAGGGAGCCGGCAGCGCCCGCCGCGCAGCGGGGTCTTTCCGGGCTGCTGCGGCACCATGCAGCGGGGCTAGCGCCGGGGGAGTCCGCAGCGGGGCAATAATGTTAGCAGAGGTAAGAGCCCCCCGGAGCCGGGAGGAGCAGCCCCCTCCCATCCCCTGCTGTGCGGGTCTCCCCGGGGCCGAGCCTCCCCCGGCTGCCAGCCCAGGCAGCAGCCAGCGGCTCCCGACGCGGAGGCGGGGCCCTCTCGTCCCGTCGCCATCGTTAATCCCCTCGGTAACCGGTAACGGCGAGTAGTCGCTGCCAGCTGGGGGCGGGGGGATTCTTGGAGGAGCCGCTGGCCGGCCTTGCTCCGGGCTGGGGTGTTGCATTGTTGTAGTTACGAAGTGCCATCGCCCCCGCGTTGGGATTTAGTCATTCAAGAGGCCGCGGTTCCTCCCTGGCTCGGGTCCCTCAGTCTAACCTGCCCACAGATCGCAGTGCCCCCTCCCCCAGCCCATCATGATTGTGCTTCGGCTCCACTCAGACCCCGTCTCTTTCAAGCGTCGTGGGGTTGGATCCCTGGTGCACTGGCTTAGTAGAGGCTTTGCCTTATTTACTCCTGCAATATGTTAATTGGACAGGGAGGCTGATTGGGGTTCAAGGGCTGAGAAGCATGAGATTAGATTCTAGTCTTGCTGCTTTGGTGTTTGGCTGTAGACCTTTCCTGTAATTTGTCAGCCTCAGTTTCGCCCTGATAATTTGGGGAGTCTTGCTTTCCTTACAAGTGTGTTGTGCAGTTTAAGGGATTTTTATAGCGCGTAAAGTATGATGTAAATGCAAAGTATCAGATGCCTAGTCTACACTAGAAAATTAGGTTAGCGTAAGTATGTCATTCAGGAGTGTGGAAATCCATATCTCTGAGTAGTATAGTTAAACAACTCGAAATCTCCATGTAGACAGTCACAGAAGAATTCTTCCATCACCTGGGCTGGGTTACTTATGTTGACGTGTAGGTAGTGTTTATGCTGAAGTCTATAGTGAAGCTGTGCAGCTGTAGAGTTTAAAGTGCAAGCAAGCCCTGTATGTCATTAGTGTTCTTGGTGCTGTATAAAATAGAGAAAAGGTATGTGTGCTGCACAAAGAGTCTGGGCGTGCAGTGTTATGCCTTTAAGTGAAAGGGGTTTAATATATTTGTAAAAAGTTTCCTTTTTAAAGGATTATTGATTATCTGAATGCCAGCAATGTGCTTGGTATACAAACATTTGTAAGGCATGAGTCCCCTCCATAGTTCCTGTTCATATTCTGGTTTGTCATTTAAGTCCCCCTTCCTTCAGGGAAGGGATGGAAACCTAATTCTTCTAAAAATATATATAGTTAAATTTTGCCACATGTTATGTGTGTGGTGGGGGAGGCAAGTGACAGTTCCTTTTGACACCTGGAGCATTTGATTTTTATTGGTCATGAAGGCAAACTGGCATTTTTAAGCTTCTGATCTACTTATCCTTTTATCTCATTGACATGTAAGTTCCTTTGTAGAGAAGGTGCAGTGCAGTGTTTATGGGA
This sequence comes from Pelodiscus sinensis, assembly GCF_052426305.1. Lineage (NCBI taxonomy): Eukaryota > Metazoa > Chordata > Testudines > Trionychidae > Pelodiscus > Pelodiscus sinensis. The sequence continues at coordinate 205,148,913 of NC_143053.1, forward strand.
AGGGTTCCTGTTAATATAACAAGACAAGAACTTGAAGACTAAATAATAAGTGTAAAATTAAAAACAAACAAACTCAGTTTGAATGGGAACTGTGATACTTTTTGTGAAGCAAATGGACTGCTTTGAGTAAGTGAGTAATGTGTGTATATATATGTAATGATTTGTGTGCAGTATTTCAGCGGTAAAACAATATCACTTCAGATTGCATGTATTTGTTAAAATCTACGCTAATATAAATCTTAGATTAATGACTAGTAACAAGTTCATTTTTTAGCATGCTTTTATATCCAAGGGGTTTTATGTTTAAAAGTATTTACTAAGGAGGCCCTATAGTAACACTGAATCGCTTTGAGGTTGAAGCTTATTCTATTGATTTTTATTATATCTCTTGGTGATATTTCAAGGTACATCATCAGAATTCATGTTAATAGTTATAATATTTTCCAATTTGAGTTGTAAAGTGAAGAATGCTACCCCAATGAAGATTACCAGGTTTTTTTGCGCTTTGGGTTTCAATTTGATTTACTGATTAAAATCTTATCAACAAAGCAGAGTTATCTACAAATACTATGTACGGTTACTAAAATTAATATAGCTCCAGGTTTTCTCACTGATCACTTCATACTGCTCATAATCCATTTCATAGAGAAGCCATTGCCAAAGACTTCTAACTGGAGAGAAAAGCTGTAAGTGTCAGAAATATTTTGTATCTTTATTTGCAATAAGAAATCCCCTAAAATTTTCAGGCTGTTTTAAAAATGGGGAACTTTAATAGTAGCTTATCTTAAATAAATTTAGGATGGGAAATTTAAAACTATAAATTATTTTGCTAAGAAAACAAAACATAACTTTAGAACCAAGCATAATATGGTGATGGAGTCTGAAGGAGATGTTTGTAAGTGCTATGTAGATGATTCATCTTGATTTTTTTTTTTTTAAGAAGCATCATTGTTCCTTCAGTTATCCATAGTTATTTACATTTAATCAAAGGAATAAAAACACTTCTAGGGCATAATTGGCATTCATGTTCTTAAACAGTTTTCTATTAATTATGATAATATCATTATCATACTGTCAGTGAGCACCCTCTGCTCCCTCTGCTTTGCCAGAACAGACCCACGTTTTATTGTTAGTGTTGCTCCTTCATTTCTTTAACATTGCCAGCATTCATGATGCTTTTTATAGATGCTGTTCTAAAAATATAATTCTATAGGTGATCCTGGTATAGTATCTCTCTCTCCTTAAGCAGATACTAGATTCTGCTTTATAAAATGAATTATATGTGGATACAATTTAGATAGTCATGTACTAGGGATGTCTAAGTGTAATTGATTATGTGATTAACCAATAAGCCTAAGCTTATTGGTCAATCTTCTCGACTTATCTTTATGCATTTGTGTCCCCTCTCTCTCCCCCGGCTGCCTCGGTATCAGAGGCAGCAAGGGTGGGGAGCTCTGCGGTGCAACCTGCCCCACCCCACACTGCTGCCTCTATCGGGGCAGTGGTGAGGGTGGGAGCAGTGGAGGCTGCCATGAAACAGCCTCTGTCCACGGTGAGCCTGCTTTGCGACAGCAGCCCCTGTCCGTAGGGGATTCGAGCTCCCTGCGCACAGAGGATACTCTGTGGGATGTGGCGCAGCCCCGGTCTGTGGGGAGCTTGAACGCCCCACCGAAAGGGGCTGCTGCCACCCTGTGCTGCTGCCTCTAAAAGAGGCAGCAGTGCAAGGCAGAAGGCAGCCAGTCTGGGCAGCTGGTTTTTAAAATGGCTCCCCCCATGTACCGGCTCTCCCAGTACCCTGTGCTGCTGCCTCAGTATCAGAAGCAGCAGTACGGGATGGCAAGGGGCTCCCCAGGAGTGGAGCTGGGAATGCACTGGCTGCCAGTCCCACCCCTGGGGACTATCGAATAGTCATGTAACCGCAGAGATTTCATGTGGTTACACGACTATTCAATTACCCGATATTTAATATCCCTACGGAACACAGCACTTATAAATTATATAGTGCTTTGCAAACATTAAATACATTTTAAAATATCTGCAGCACAGATTTAATAGAAAAAATGCTCTGCAACAGTTAAGTGTACATTATTTAGATTTCAAGTAGAGATTTAAAATCCTGTTTAATCAGTTAATCGGATAAACACGATATGTAACCAGTTATCTGCTTAAAAGAGGGGGCGGAGAGGGGAAGAGAGCCTGGATTGATCCCCATCTGTAGTGAGTCCTGCTGGGCTACCAGTTAACCATAACCAGTAAGTATCACCTGGTAAGGGTAATGCTTACCAGCTAACCATTCACATCTCTAATTTCAAGATTCTAAGGCTAGAAAGGATCATTGTGACAGTCTTATCTAACCTCCTGTGTGATACAGGCCATAGATACTCTCCAAAATAATTCTACAGCATTCTTTTTAGAAAAACATCTAGTCTTGATATAAAAATTGCTGGTGGTGATGTTTGTACCGCAATCCATGGTAAGTTATTGCAGTGATTAATTACTCTCACGGTTAAAAATGTATGCCTCATTTCCAGTCTGAACTTGTCTCACTTTGATTTGCACCTATTGTATTGTTTTATATCTTTCTCTGCTAGATTGAAGAGCCAATTATGAAATACTTACACCTACATGGGGGACAAATATTTAATAATTGGTTCTTCAATCTAGCAGAGAAAGATATAACACAGTACAGTAAACTTCCGATAATATGGCACCTATAGGACCCTGGGGGTGCCGGATTATCAAATATGCCAGACTATTGGAAGGGGGGGCTATCAGGGATCTGGCGTAGTGTGGGGGGGGATGCCACCCCAGACCCCTCATAGCCCCCCTTTCCGATAGTCCGGCTCTGCCCCAGGCGTCCCCCATTCAGCTGCTGCTGGTCAGTTTCAGCAGCGGCTGAATCGGGGATGCCTGGGGCAGAGCAGCTGAGGTGCTGCTGGGTTGGTCCGGTAGTGCCGTCCCTCGGCGTGCTGGGAGACCAACCCGGCAGCACCCCAGCTGCTCTTGGGGACGCCTGGGACAGAGAAGCTGGGGTGCTGCTGGGTTGGTCCTGCGATGGCACTACAGGACCAACCAGGCAGCACCCCAGTTGCTCTGCCCCAGGTGTCCCCAAGAGCGGCTGGGGTGCTGCCGGGTTGGTCCTGCAGCCCCGAGGGGCAGTGCTATGGGACCAACCTGGCAGCACCCCAGCTACTCTGCCCCTGGACTCCCCGATTCAGCTGCTGGTCAGTTTCAGCAGCAGCTGAATTGGGGAAGCCTGGTGCAGAGCAGCTCCAATTGTCTGGCAGCCGGAGCTCTTCTGGGTTCCTGATGGTGTTGGACCATCAGGAGTGCCGAAGCATTGGACACCGGACCAGTGGAGTTTTACTGTACAATAGGTGTAAATTAGTCACCCCTCTACTTTCTCTTTAATAAGATAATTAGACTGAGGTCTGTGACTCTCTTACTATGAGGCATGCTTTCTAATCCATCAGTTGTTCACTTGGCTCTTCTCTGAACACTTTCCAGTTTATCAATATCCTTCTTGAACTGTGGACACCAGAAGTGGTCACTGTATTGCAACAGCAATTGAATCAATAGCAAATATAAGCTCTCTGCTTCTAGTCAATATTCCCTTATTTATGCGTCAAAACTACACTAGCCCTTTTGACCACAGTATCACAAGGGAGCTCAAATTCAACTGACTATCCACCATGACACTAGGGGTGTGAAACTAATTGTGTACACATTTAAGGAATGAGCCTGGGGTCATCTTTTAACGTGCATGGTTACACATAGCCACCAACCCCCCCTTCTCCACACTGCTGACTATGTATCAGATGCAGGAGCATGGAGGGAGTGGGGGGGCAGAAGCCACTGCGCACACGGAGCTGGCTTTTAAGCTGGCTCCTCGCACATACCAGCTCCCATGGAGCTTCCTGTCCCCCACTGCCTCTTAAAAACCAGCTCCCCTCATGCCCTGTTCCCCCTACCCCCGCCCCTCACTTCTGCTTCTGATAAGGAGGCAGCAGCGTGGGGCACATGTGCACCCCATATTTAACCATTGAAAATTTCATTGGTTACATATTACATAATTAAATGTTACATAATTCAATGTATTTTAACATCCCTATGATTTACAGATATATTTTCCGAATCACTCCTGGCACAGTTGAGAGCAACTGGACATGTATTTCCCTTCAGTGGTCTAGCCAGTGCACCTGCTCTAGGCTTCCAGCTCCTTCGCTGTTGCCGTTCAAGTGGTTACACATAACCCTCTCCCTTATATTTCTAGGCTGCCCAACTGCCTGCCTTTACCACATTTCCCAGCATGGACAAGTTGCCCAGGGATGCCTGCTTGCCTTCACTTCAAAGATGGTTAGAAATTGTAGTCACTATGGTCAACTTTTTGACCCACATAGCACTTCCAGTGAAAGCCTATTTTATTCTCAAGTTTATTAAAAATATTGCAGAAAATGTCAATCTGTCACAAATGCATCTTGTGACAGATTTCCCCCCATCCCGTAAGAATGGTATATAAGTGCCCCACAGACAGAGCCTTCAGAGCAGCCTCTGCCTGCGGTGAGCCCAGGTTTGATGCGGCCTGGATAAGGCAGGATGTGGAGCAGGCTTTGTCCACGGGGCGCTCAGCCGGACAGATCTGTTGCGGACAGATGCTTTGCAGCAGCTTCCCACTCTGCTGCCTCTGATAGAGGCAGCGGGGGGAAGGTGGCACACCAGAACCGATGCTGGGGGAACCAGCTTTCAAGGTAGAGAGGCAGCAGCAAGTGATGAGGGAATGGCTGTAGTTGTGAAGATGAAGTGATAAGCCTAGGCTTGTCAGTTAACCTGTAGTAGACTATATGATTGACATCCCTACTCTGTATCAGAGGCAGCAAGCAGGGGGTACAGGAGCTAGTGCTGAGGGAGAGCCGGCTCTATCAGAGGCAGCAGTGGGTGAGGGGGCAGGGAACGCTGTCATGAAGCATTCTCTGATTGGGGGGCCATCTCAGCTCCCTGCTGACAGAAGATGCTCTGCATCCTGCTCCACTCGCGAACTGGCTTACCCTCAGAGTCAGCAGCATGGAGTAGCAGGATGCTCACTGGGAATGGGACCAGGAGAGCCCTGGCTGCCGGCCCCGCTCCCGGGGACTATTGAATAGTCGTGTAATGGCAAAGATTTCATGCAATTACACTATTATTCAGTTACCCAAAATCTAACATTCCTAGTAGGTTTGTGGTTACAATAATGCCAGTTACCTAGTAAATGAAATGCACAATGGTATGTTAGTCACGTTTTCCATTTGTTTAGAAAAATGTCTGTTTTTCCCTGCTGTAGTTCCCTCCTTATGAATAGAATTTCAAGCATAAATCCCTCTAGTTTTGAAGTATGAGCTGTACTAAAGATTTTTTCCTGGTACCTTAAGGCCATTCTAGGTTAGTAAGGCCCATTGTTTTTTGATTTAAAGGAATGAGCTTCAGCAGCAAGGTTGAAGTTGCTACACATCCTGTAGGATATTCTGCATTTCCACACTTCCTGTTAACTCTGAAGGCTATGCGTTGACTGCAAAAAGTGCTCAGAAGTTCATTCTCAGACTTGCTACAGATGACACACTGGGTAGGTTATAGTGACATAGACTTTTGGGTTGAATTTGTTACTACAGGTTGGATCTCCCTGGCTTGGCACCCTCGTGACCAGACTGGTCCAGGATCAGGGAATTTGCCAGAGCAGAGGAGGTCCCCGCCATCAGCCCATCAGTCCACCACCAGCACTGCTTCCTGGCTGGCCTCCCTGTCTCTAGTCAGTTGTGGTGCTGGCTCTGGCCAAATCTTCCTCTTCAGGGATCCTGGCCATGCTGCTGGACCGCCTCCTTCTGCATAGAGATGTTAGCGAGTAGTCGACTACCTGATAAGCCTATGCTAATCGGGTAGTCGACTGAAGTATCAACTACTTACTTTCCCCCCTTTGCTACTTCTATGAGAAGCAGCAAGGTGTGGGAACAGGGGCAGGTGCTGGGGGGGAGCCAGCTTAAAAGCTGGTTCTCCCCAGCACTATCTCCGTGGCGCTGCCCTGTCCCCTCCTCCCGCACCCCTCCCCCTGCTGCCTGTATCAGAGGCAGCGAGGGGAATAGGGAAAGTTGCTGCAAGCAGCTCTTGTCCACTGGGCCCCACTGTTCTGTTGCCTTTTAAATATGGTAAGAGCCACGAGCTTTAAAGAAGCCTTATTAAAGGCCCAGGATGAAACCATCCAGATATGCAGCAAGAAAAGCAAATATGGTAGGCGACCAGATTGGCTTACCGGGGACGTTGGCTTACCATGGTGAGCTTAAACACAAAAAGGAAGAAGTGGAAAATTGGACTGATGACTAGGAAGGAGTATAAATATATTGTTCGAGAATGCAGGGGAGTTATCAGGAAGGCAAAAGCGCAATTGGAATTGCAGCTAGCAAGGGATGTGAAGGATAACGAGACATTTCTACAGGCATGTTAGCAATAAGAGGGTGATCAGAGAAGGTGTGGGGCCCTTCCTGGATGTGGGAGGTAACCTAGTGACAGATGATGTGGGAAAAGCTGAAGTAGTCAATGCTTTCTTTGCCTCTGTCTTCACGGACAAGGTCAGCTTCCAGACAAATGCACTAGGCAGTGCAGTATGGGAAGGAGGTGGACAGCCCTTGGTGGGGAAGGAATAAGTTAGGAACTATTTAGAAAAGCTAAATATGCACAAATCCATGGGCCCTGATTTAATGCATCAGAGGGTACTGACAGAGTTGGCAAATGTCATTTCGGACCCTTTGGCCATTATCTTTGAAAACTTGTGGAGATCAGGAAAGATCCCAGATGATTGGAAAAAGGCAAATGCAGTGCCCATCATTAAAAAAGAGGAGGAGGACAATCCAGGGAACTACAGAACAGTCAGTCTTACCTCAGTGCCTGGAAAAATCATGGAGGGGATCCTCAAGGAATCCATTTTGATGCACTTGGAAGAGGGGAAAGTGATCAGGAATAGTCAACATGGATTCACAAAGGGCAAGTCGTGCCTGACCAATCTGATTAGCTTCTATGATGAGGTAACTGGCTCTGTGGATATGGGAAAGTCAGTGGATGTGATATACCTTGACTTTAGAAAAGCTTTTGATATAGCCTCCCACAATATTCTTGCCAGCAAGTTAAAGGAATATGGATTGGATAAATGGACTGTAAGATGGATAGAAATCTGGCTAGACTGTCGGGCCCAACAGGTAGTGATCAATGGCTCGATGTCAGGCTGGCAGTCAGTTTCTTGTGGAGTACCCCAAGGATCAGTTCTTGGACCAGTTTTGTTCAACATCTTTATTAATGACCTGGCTGAGGATATGGATTGCACCCTCAGCAAGTTTGCAGATGACACTAAGCTAGAAGGAGAGGTAGATACGGTGGAGGGCAGTGATAGGGTCCAGAGTGACCTGGACCGATTAGAGGATTGGGCCAAAAGAAATTTGATGAGGTTCAACAAGGACAGGTGTAGAGTCCTGCACTTGGAACGGAAGAATCCCAAACATTGTTACAGGCTGGGGACCGAATGGCTAAGTAGAAGTTCAGCAGAAAGGGACCTGGGGATTACAGTGGATGAGAAGCTGGATGAGAGTCAACAGTGTGCCCTTGTAGCCAAGAAGGCTAATAGCATATTAGGTTGCATTAGGAGGAGCACTGCCAGCATATCCAGAGATGTGATTATTCCCCTTTATTCGGCTCTGGTGAGGTCACATCTGGAGTATTGTCCAGTTCTGGGCCCCCCACTATAGAAAGGATGTGGATGCATTGGAGAGGGTCCAGTGGAGGGCGACCAAAATAATTAGGGGGCTGGAACACATGACATATGAGGAGAGACTGAAGGATTTGGGTTTGTTTAATCTGCAGAAGAGAAGAGTGAGGGGGGATTCGATAGCAACTTTCAATTTCCTAAAGGGAAGTTCCAAAGAGGCTGGAGAGAGGCTGTTCACTGTAGAGATGGATGGCAGAACAAAGAGCAATGGTCTCAAGTAATAGTGGGGGAGGTCTAGGTTGGATATTAGGAAAAACTATTTCACTAGGAGGGTGGTGAAGCAGTGGAATGGGTTAACGAGGGAGGTGGTGGAATCTCCATCCCTAGAGGTGTTTAAGTCTTGGCTTGACAAAGCCCTGGCTGGGTTAATTTAGTTTGGATTGGTCCTGCCTTGGGCAGGGGGCTGGACTTGATGACCTTCTGAGGTCTCTTCCAGCTCTATTAGTCTGATTCTATGGCTCTTACTATATTTAAAAGTCAAAGGCGCAGTGGGGACAGCGAGTGCTTCACCCCACATTGACTAATCGAGTAGTCAATGGAATTTCCATACTCAATTAGTTGATTAACTGAAATGTAACATCCCTACTGCACACCTGTGCAAGAACATGTCCTAGACAGAATGTAGCAGTTAACTGGTTATCTGGTAATCATTGTCTTGCTGGAAATGCTTAAATCTAGCCCTTTATTAAGCATAAATAAGCTTTATACTGTAGAGCCTGCAGCATGTCACTGCTGAGATTTTCCGCAGTTACACGGTTACCTATTTAAACAACTTTTAACATCTCTAGTGTAGACACAGCCTAAACAGCAACATTGCTGGGCAAGAGCTCTGGTTGATATTTGCAGTGTTAGTTTGGGAACTAGCGGTTCACACACATCGCCCTCAATTTTAAGGACAGCTGAATGCTCATGTATTTTAGATAGCTTTGAAAATCTCAGTTTGTGTCCCTAAAAAAAGTAGCATTATGGGAATAATGTTTGACCACAGGCTGTATGGGGAAAATGCAGTAGTCTAGATCTTTGGTTGAATCTAAATCCTAGGGAGAGCTAAAGGTGAACACTTAAACATTGAGGTACCTGGGACTGCTCACCTTTGTAATGTTACTCATAAGAATGGTTTCAGCTTTTTGCCATTTGTCTAGTCCAGTCATAAAGAAGAGGGGAGGCAGGATTTCTGTTTGTTAGATAATATTGGTGCCTGGCAGTCTAGGAGCAATGATTAGTTCTAATCACAAATGTGACTTTGTTGTCCTCCTTTAACAATATGCCCAGTGTAAAATTTTTTACTATTTGCTCTTTTTTTTTTTTTCCCCCCTTCATGGAAGAATTTTTGCTTGAAGCACCGGAAGAGGTAACATCTCTTGTTTCACTATTAAATGAATGTGCTCCATTGATGCTTCATGTGTTTAGGGACTGCGATGTACATAAGTGGAACATGAATTTCCACCTCATTGTTTAAGTAGCAAAGCTGATGACTGCTAGGAATCAGATACACTGTTAAAGGTAGAAGGGGGTAGCCGTGTTACTTAAAAAAACAAGGAGTAGTCCTATGCTGCCTTCGAGACTAACAAAAATGTATATTGTATCATGGGCTTTCATAGGTAAAACCCACTTCAGCTGATGAGCTGAAGTGGAAATACCAAAAATCAAGATCTGTGTAATAGCACAAGAAGTACCTTTAGAAGAATGGCTACTTTTAAAAATAGAATGAAATTAAAAGTAGCCATTCTATGAAGGAATTTCACCTGCCAATTACAGAGAGTGCAGAATTGGTATTCATCTACAAATTTTTCACTGTTATCCTGGGCTTGAACAAAGACATTCACTGGATGTTGCATTATAAAGCCAATCTTCCCTGCCTTTTAACAACCACATTTTTACATCAAAAGCTGAGAATGGGACACTTCCAGACCACTTAATTAGCCTCATTAGCACCAGTCTTACAATTGGCAGGTACTTTTTTTTTTGTTCCTGTTATATATAACTTACTTTTTTGTTATTACCTCTCTAGCTCATTTGGTGAAGTAGGTTTTACCCACAAAACTCATGATACTATATATTTTTGTTAGTCTCAAAGGTGCCACTCATTGTTCTTAAAGGTAGGTCAACATTGGAGGGTGGAGGGGGGGTGGTCTTTCTTTATGATCCACGAGGGAAATGTAGGATTCTTAATATCAATTTTTGGTGTTTTTGAGAGGAAGTAGAAGGTGACAATCAGTCATAGTATAAGTACAGGAAACCCCTGACATGTGACTGCACAAGTTCTGACCCCCTACACTTACAACCATTTTTATAAGTGCAGAAGGGGCCAAAAAACCCCGACTTATGTTCTTGGCCTGCATTTATGATGGTGCATGGCACCTATCATAAATGACGGTTCAAGTTAAGACCCCCTCTCCCCCAGGAATCAATCATGTCACAAATCGGGGGCCACCTGTATACGTGTTATCAGAGCTCCCCTGAGCTACTTCTGTGAGGAGAAAAATATATGGCAATCCACCATACTCTATTCCTCTCTACTGGTGCCCTGCCCCCATTCCTCTAAGTCAGTGTTTCTCAAAGTGTTTCGCGGACCCACTCTGAGAGAGCTGCTAACAGGCCACTCCAGTTTGTTTACTTACCGGCTCCACAGCCACAGATCCTTGCGGCTCCCATTGGCTCTGGTTTGCCGTTTGCAGCCAAATGGAGCCGCTGGAAGCAGGTAATCCTCCTGTGATTTCTTCCCCTACCCTCCTCCCCCATCACCCATCTCCAGAGAAACAGAGGCTAGGGTCACCATTCCTACCCATCCTGGCTAATAGACATTGATGGACTTACCCTCCATGAATCTATCTAGCTCTTTTTTTTTAATCCTATTAAAGTTCTAGCCTTCACCATATCCTCTGGATTTCCAGAGATTGACTGTGTGCTGAGTGAAGGAAAACTTCCTTTTGTTTGTTTTAAACCTGCTGCTTATTAATTTTATTTAGTGACCCCTAGTTCTCATATTGTGGAAGTAAGTAAATAACTTTTCCTTATTCACTTTTTCCACACCAGTAATGATTTTATAGACCTCTATCTTATCCACTCTTAGTCTCCCCTTTTCCAAGCTGAAAAATCCAAGTCTTTTTAGTTTCTATTCATATGGGACCTGTTCCAGACCCCTAATCATTTTTGTTGCCCTTTTCTGAACCTTTTTGCAAAGTCAATATATCTTTTTTGAGATGAGGTAACCACATTTGTATGCAGTATTCAAGATGTGGGCAAACCATGGTTTTATGTAGCGGCAATAAGATATTTTCTGTCTCATTCTCTATCCCTTTTTTAATGATTTCTAACTTCCTATTTGCTTTTTTGACTGCTGTTGCACATTGAGTGGGTGTTTTCAGAGAACTATCCGCAATCTCTTGAGTAGAGATCTCTCTTGAGTAGTTGCAGCTAAATTAGTCCCCATCATATTGTATGTATAGTTGGGATTATTTTTTTCCAATGCGAGTTACTTTACATTGATCAACATTGAATTTCATTTGCCATTTTGTTGCCTAGTCACTTAGTTTGGTGAGATCTTTTTGAAGCTCTTCGCAGTCTGCTTCAGTCTTAACTTTCTTGAGCATGTTGGTATCATCTGCAAATTTTGCCACCTTATTATTTACCCCTTTTTCTGGATCATTTATAAATAAGTTTAATAGGATTGGTCCCAGGCAGATCCTTGGCTAGTTACCTCTCTTCACACGGAATACTTACAATTTATTCCTACCCTTTGTTTCCAGTCATTTAGCCAGTTATTAAATCATGGAAGGACCTTCCCTCTTATCCCATGACAACTTACTTTACTAAAGAGCCTTTGGTGAGGGACCTTGTCAAAGGCTTTCTGGAAATCTAAGTATACTATATCCACTGGATCCCCCTTGTCCACATATTTGTTCATCCCCTCATAGAACTCTAGCAGAAGGAGAGAAGGGAAGCTGGAGGATATTGCTCAAGAAGATTGAGGAAGTGGGATGTGCCCATGAAAGCTCATGGTACCCTCTACATGTTTTGTTAGTATTTAAAGTGCTACCATACTATTTGTTGTTGTTTATCCTGTGAAGACTAACTTGGCTACCGCTCTGAAGCTTTCTAGCAGATTAGTAAAGTGTGATTTCCCTTTAAAGAAATCATGTTGACTTTCCCCCAACAAATTATGTTCATCTGTGTGTCTGACAATTTTATTCTTTACTATAGTTTCATCTAATTTTCCCAATACTGATATTAGACTTACCGGTCTATAATTGCCAGGATCACCTCTACTGACCCTTTTAAATATTGGCATTATGTTAGCTATCTTCCATTCATTAGTTATGGAAGCTGATTTAAATGATAGGTTACAAACAACAGTTAATAGTTCTGCATTTTCCCATTTGAGTTCTTTCAGAACTCTTGGGTGAATGCCATCCAGTCCCGGTGACTTGTTACTGTTAAGTTTATCGGTTTGTTCCAAAACCTCCTCTAATGACATATCAGTTTGGGACAATTCCTCAGATTTGTCACCTAAAAAGAATGGCAGTCTCCCCAATATCCTCAACTGTGAAGACTGAAGCAAAGAATTCATTTAGCTTCTCTGCGATGACTTTATCATCTTTGAGTGCTCCTTAAGCATCTTGGTCATCCAAGGGCCATTCTGGTTGTTTAGCAGGCTTCCTGCTTCTGATGTATTTAAAAACATTTTGCTATTGCTTTTTGAGTTTTTGATTAGCTCTTCTTCAAACTCCTTTTTGGCTTTTCTTTTTATATTTTTACACTTAATTTGACAAAGTTTATGCTCCTTTCTATTTTCCTTGCTAGGATTTGAGTTCCACATTTTAAAATACCTTTTGATCTGTCACTGATTCTTTTACTTGGTTAAGTCACGGTAGCACTTTTTTGGTTCTCTTACTATGTTTTTTAATTTGGGTAAACATTTAAGTTGGGCTTCTTATGTGCCTTTGAAGTTTCCATTCAGCTTGCAGAGATTTTACTATTGTCACTGTACCTTTTAATTTCTGTTTAACTATCCTCCTCATTTTTGTGTAGTTCCCCTCTCTGAAATTAAATGCTACAATGTTGGTCTGCTGACGTGTTTTTTCCCACCACAGGGATGTTAAATGTTATTACATTATGATCACTATTTCCAAGCAGTCCAATCATATTTACTTCTTGAACCAGATCCTGTACTCCACAGGGCTAAATCAAGAATAGCCTCTCCCCTTGTGGGTTTCAGAACCAGCTGCTCCAAGAAGTAGTTATTTAAGGTATCAAGAAATTTTATCTCCATATCCTATCCTGAGGTGACATGTACCCAGTCAATATGGGGATAGTTGAATTTCCCCACTATTATTGAGGTTTTAGTTTTGATAGCCTCTCTAATCTCCCTTAGCATTTCATAGTTACTGTCACTATCCCGGTCAGGGGGTTGATAATATATTCCTACTTCCCTTCTCATCAACTAATCATGTAGTTGATACTATTTGTATCAACTATTTGATACTATTTGTATCAACTACATGGTTAGTCAAATACCTGCCTCTTAACATCGTTACTCACAAGTCAACAAATTGATAGAAGATGAAATGTCTTAAATTTAATGTATTTAAAATTCTGCAGAAACAGGTGGTTTAGGCTTTACGCTTGTCAGTGAATGGGGATTGTTAAGCACTATTTGAGGTGGTGTGTTGTTTTTTTTTTTTAAGTTTAAGGAGTGATTGCTACTTTATGATCCAAAGCGAAGAAAACTGTAGCAAAATAATTATGTTTATGCATTGGAAATAGCGCTTATACTTGGGACAATACAGTTCTCAATGCATTTATCGCATGTCCTTGGAGGCATGAAAATTGTATATTGTTGACATAGATTAAAGTATTGACTGTGCCTACTATTACGTAGAAATAAGATAAAATTCATAGCTGGGAATTTATGTAACAACTTGCTTTTAGTAGCTAAAGCTATTTACCTTCTTAAAACCATTAGGAGTCATTAGCACTAGCTATACTGTTACTAGCAAGTACTGTAGTGTAAGCTGTTGAGGTAACTTATAAATCATCATATAACTGTGACATTGTATAATAGTACCAGATATTTTAGACAAAATAAGTACATCATTGTTGATTTGGTAAACAGCGTTTTAATATCACTAGAAAGACTAGATTTCCACTTTCGAAGTGCAACCTGTCAACTCTTACTGAATCAAATGGATTGGACTATTTGAATAGCAATTGTCAAGTCTCCTTCTCCATGGTCAAATGCTTCTTTATCACCATTTCGATAGAGCTGCTGAAAACTGATTAAACCCAGTTCATATTGGGAGAAAGCAAACTATCAAGGTTGTTGTATTGAAGTCAGGCAGCTTACGTGCTGTGCCAACATAAGAATGATTTCCCTTCATATTCTTATGGCATTGGAGGATTTTCTTCCTAAGGAGAGGTAGTGTGCCATCTTAGACAAATTAAAATTTAAGGAAACCTGCCAACCAGCAGTCTTTCCCTCAGCAGTTAGCCATATGCTGTACCAACTGGTAGCCATATATCTAATAACTTGTCTGGAAGAGTGCAGACTGACAGGGCAGTATGCTGTAGAAATGGGTTCAGGGAGCATGTTGTTACTGCTATTAAGAAGAAGGATAAATAAGATGAGAGAAATGAGATCAGTACCGGGCAAATTAGTCGAAACAACAGTAAAGAATAAAATTGTGAGGCACTGTAGAACAACATAATTTGTTGGACAAAAGTCAACATGGTTTCTGTAAAGGGAAATCATGTCTTACTAATCTATTAGAGTTCTTTGAAGGGGTTTACAAACATGCAGACAAGGGGGATCCAGTAGATATAGTATACTTAGATTTTCAGAGAGCCTTTGACAAGGTCCCTCACCAAAGGCTCTTGTGTAAATTACATTGCCATGGAATAAGAGGGAAGGGCCTTTCATGGATTGAGAACTGGTTAAAAGACAGGAAACCAAGGGTAGGAATAAATGGTAAATTTACAGAATGAAGAGAGGTAACTAGTGGTGTCCCTCAAGGGTCAGTCCTGGGACCAATCCTGTTCAACTTATTCATAAATGATCTGGAGAAAGGGGCAAGCAGTGAGGTGGTACAGTTTGCGGATGATACCAAACTGTTTAGGATAGTCAAGACAGAAGCAGCCTGTGAGGGACTCCAAAAAGATTTCACCAAACTGAATGATTGGGCAACAAAATGGCAAATGAAATTTAATGTGGATAACTGTAAAGTAATGCACATTGGGGAAAAATAACCCCGACTATACATACAATATGATGGGGGCTAATTTGGCTATGACAAATCTCTCAGGAAAGAGATCTTGGAGTTATCGTGGATAGTTCTCTGAAAACTTCCACACAGTGTGCAGCGGCAGTCAAAAAGGCAAATAGGATGCTAGGAATTATTAAGAAAGGGATAGAAAATAAGACCCAGAATATCTTACTGCCCTAGTATAAAACTATGGTATGCCTGCATCTTGAATACTCTTTACAGATGGGGTCTCCTCACCTCAAAAAAGATATTTTGGCCTTGGAAAGGGTTCAGAAAAGGGCAACTAAAATGATTAGGGGTTTGGAATGGATCCCATATGAGGAGAGGTTAAAGCAACTGGGACTTTTCAGTTTAGAAAAGAGGAGACTGAGGGGGGATATGATAGAGGTCTATAAAATCATGAGCGGTGTGGAGAGGGCGGATAAAGAAATGTTACTTATTAGTTCCCATAATAGAAGAACTAGAGGACACCAAATGAAGTTAGTGGGTAGCAGGTTTAAAACGAATAAAAGAAAGTTCTTCTTCACACAGCATGTAGTCAACCTTTGGAACTCCTTGCCAGAGGAAGCTGTGAAGGCTAGGACTATAATAGAGTTTAAAGAGAAGCTAGATAATTTCATGGAGGTTAGGTCAATACAAGGCTATTAGCCAGGGGATAGAAATGGTGTCCCTGGCCTCTGTTTGTCAGAGGCTGGAGAGGGATGGCAGGAGACAAATTGCTTGATCATTGTCTTCGGTCCACCCTCTCTTGGGCACCTGGTGCTGGCCACTGTCGGCAGACAGGCTACTGGGCTAGATGGACCTTTGGTCTGACCCAGTACGGCCGATCTTATGTTCTTTTGATGAGGTGTCTGTTTTACTAGTTTTCAAAGATGGAAGGACAATCTAGGTAATTTACGTGGTGATTTCATTTTCAAGAAATTTAGACAAGTAGGAATTAAGCAGTGTAGATGTGTTGTAGGGGAATGAGCTTTTGCTGTGGGCATTCCATTCTTAGGTCAAATTAATACAAATATAACCTACATTTGTTTTACAAAACCACTTTTCATCTTCAAGTAGTACAGCAACTAAATTATAAACAACAGTTTTACAGTTGTAAATGATGTTGTTTGACTGCTGTTACTGCTTTAGGTTTGACTGAGCTTAGCACTCAAGTTTTAAAGTTGGTAGAATATAAATAAAGAGTGTACTTGAAATTATGCTTGTAAATAAAGGCTGACCTAAGGAATTGATGCTGAATGGATTGGAAGCTGGAGGAAGTTTTAAGTGGCTCTGATAATCCCAAATAGTCAGGACTAAGAAAATATAGGTGAAATAAACTATTAACTAATTAACACAGAATTGCAGTATTATTGAAACATGAAAATAGTAAAGTTTTTCAAACCTACAATTCTTTTTAAGGAGAATGAAACTTAAGGTTAATAAATGTGACTTTTTTGTGTGTGTTGTAGGAAGTGTAGAATATAGACAGACTATTATATTTACTTAGAGATGTTTTGAGAATTCTATTTCAGTGTGGAACCTGAAATAGTTGTAATCTGTTTATCCAAAGGCCAAATAGGATAGTTCAGGTATAGTACAAGTTTATCCGATTGACCTGAGGTAGAAGGATTACTTTCTTTTCCCACCCTGAGTGGGAGGGCAAACTTTTCCCATGCTAATGTGATTCATAATAGTTCATTTGACTTACACCTCCTTTTGGTTTTTGTAAATTCCTGCCTATTTTCATCTTTCTGATTTAAATCACCAAGTGGAAAGTTTTGATTTAAATTATCAACTTTTCCATTTGTACTTCAGTTAGAGAAGTGCCTTCTCAATGGCTGAGAAGTTGAAAACTAGAAACCTTTTTTGCTGTATGTTATATTTTTTTTTGTTCCCTGCAAGGGTATACTATAACTATATAGAATTTATTTAAGCAATATATAGTTTAATATTTTCAGACTTCCATTAATGGTATGTTTTAGTATATTAGAAAATAGTGACTGATACAGTATTGCTTATTAAATAATTTACTCATAATTTGTGTCAAGCTGCATTAGGATGACAACTGGAATTGAATTAATACACAACACATTAGGGATGTTAGATATCCTTTTGCTTAATCATCGTGTAACTGCACCAAATCTTAGTGGTTACATGATTATTCAATTATCTCTGTGGCTGGGGCTGGCAGCCAGTGTGCTCCCACCCCCACTCTTGGGGATCCCCTGCCACCCTGCGCTGCTGCTTCTGAGATAGAGGCAGCAGCCCGGGGGTGAACAAGGTGGGAGGCGACTCTGGAAAGCTGGTGCTTGTGGGGTGCCGGCTTTCAAGCTGGCACCCCCCAAGCACTGGCTCTCTCCCCCTTGCTGCTGCCTTTGTGGGATGCAGCGGTGTGGGGTACAAGTGGTGCAGGCAACTCAGCAGGGGTGGCTTGAAAGTCGGCTCCCCACGTGTACCGGTTCTTGCCTGCCCCCCTCACCCTCTTCACTGCTGCCTCTGAAGGCTCCCTTTGAGTCTTGGAAAACTACTAGAATTCATCCTTCCACATTTTTATTCGTAGACTGGAAGGGAGAGACAAGATTCCTGCTTTTTTAACTTCTAGTTGATTTGTCAGTGTTGAATGAATTGGTCTAAATGAATAAAAAAATTCTGTCTGCAGAAAAGATTATGGCTGTCAAAAGATGGTTTAGCACTTCAACAAGCTCTGATTCCAGGTGCTTAGCTAGTGACTGCCACCTGTTAGGTGTTATGACTTTATTTTAAAACATCAGCAGACATGTACTACTTGAATGGTTCATTTTCAGCCTTGACATTTATTATAGTAAGTATGTTTTAAAGATTGATTATTAGATGTTCATGTGCAACAGCAGCATGTTCAGCAGTTGAGCATTTACCCTAATACTTTGGGTTGAGAATATAATGCATGAAAGTAAGATTCAGTACAGTGCTTGATCTGTTTGCTTCTTTGCCCACTTGGTTGCTGGGTATTCCTTTGAATGTCTCTGAAAGTTCTAATCAGCAGCACAGCAGCAACCTTTCTGCACTTTGTCCAAGTCTATGGAAATAAGATTTTTGCATGTTCTCATATCATCTACATTTTTCTTTATCCAATGTTGACTATTTCAGCTTTGATAGTTTCATCTATTTTTGTCACAATTTTTTCACAAATTGTCATCAGAATAGGTCTATTCTGACATGAAAAGCTCAAAATATTCAACCTCTTAATACTGTCATTGGAGAATTTCCTCCTCCTCTCTTCAGTGAAACTGAAGCAAGGTGGTTGTTAAAGTCTTCAATTTCAACATTTTCCCTTTATTCCTGGAGTTATACTTAACCCTTTAGCTAAGAGATGCATCAAATGAACCCTGTAACCATATGTTTCTAGTTTCAGGTTACCTTTGTTATCGTCTTCTAGTTTTCTTCTTAGCTCAATTTCCAAATGAATTTAAGTAGTATCTACCAATAGAGTACATTATGGCAGTCCAGTTTGATGGTGACATAGGAATGAATCATGGCAGCAAGAGAGGAGACCGCAGCCTCCTAATCAGAAATTGGAATCTCTTTTCTTCCTAAATGGCACACCAGCCAGGACTCAAACCATACAAGCCTTTCATGGTCAAAGGGGAACCATACACAAACTCTTCTATTATCAAAAAGGGAAGTAGGCACAACACCAACTTAATCAGTTTCATTATACTTGCACTTGTGTATTACCTGTTTTCCTTCTTCCAAACTGGTTAAAAAAGTTCAACTGTCCCTCCCTCCCTCCCCCCAAACTCTCAGTGAGGACCTTAGTTTCATACTAAGAGAAAGGTAGTACGAGTCACCATTTTAAATAATCTTGCCCTTGCAAAAGAAACATGGAGTAATGAGACCAGGAGATAGTTGAACTATAAAGGAGTGCATTTAAACAGGCATATCCTATTGACTTTGACCATGCCATCCATTAACCTGGCGCTTCCCTTCTTGTAGTTATAGCAACTTTGCCCTTATTTAGTCTATCCACTATGTGGAAATGGGGAAAGTAGGGGGGGAAATCATAATTTCTCCCTCCCCTCCCTTCCCCCTTACAAATTGCTGATGGAGCCAGGAGTAGGATGTGTATGTCTTCTGTACTTTTAGAAAAAAGTTACTTATCTTTCATTGCACACTAACACATCTTCCTTCCCTGGAGAGCTGAATCATGGTAGGAGTACTGCAGAAAGGGATCTAGGGGGTCATAGTGAACCACAAGCTAAATATGAGTCAACAGTGTGACGCTGTTACAAAAAAACCAAACATTCTGAGATGCATTAACAGGTTTGTTGTGAGCAAGACACGAGAAGTCATTCTTCTGCTCTACTCTGAGCTGATTAGGCCTCAGTTGGAGTATTGTCCAGTTCTGGGCACCATATTTCAAGAAAGATGTGGAGAAATTGGAGAAGGTCCAGAGAAGAGCAACAAGAATGATTAAAGGTCTAGAGAACATGATCTATGAAAGAAGACTGAAAGAATTGGGCTTGTTTAGTTTGGAGAGGAGAAGACTGAGGGGGAACATGATAGCGGTTTTCAGGTATTTAAAACGGTGTCACAAGGAGGAGGGAGAAAAATTCTTCTCCTTATCCTCTGACAATAGGACAAGAAGCAATGGGCTTAAACTGCAGCAAGGGAGGTTTAGGTTGGACATTAGGAAATACTTCCTAACTGTCAGGGTGGTGAAACACTGGACTAAGTTGCCTAGGGAGGTTTTGGAATCTCCATCTCTGGAGATATTTAAGAGCAGGTTAGATAGACATCTATCAGGGATGATCTAGATAGTACTGGGTCTTACCATGAGGGCAGGGGACGGGACTCGATGACCTCTCGAGATCTCTTCCAGTTCTAGTGTTGTATGATTCTATGTTATGTTCTTAAATTGGGACCCAGAAAAAGAACTAACTATAGAACAATACAGAATTATGTGTAATTTTGAACTGTGTAGTAGAATGATGTTTATGGAACCCTCCTTTCTGTAGCCTAGGTGTGATTTTAATAATTTAACACACAACCTCACTTGTATGCTTAATTTTAAGACCGTGACTAATCCCACTGAACTATATAGGGCTGTTCTTCTGCTTAAAGTGAAGTTTAAGTCTTTGCAAGATTGGGGCCTAAATTATATACTGGAATCTAAATAGCTTTTATTCGGAGTTACATGCCTACCAGAAAGGTACAGTAAAATTCTGGCATTGAGATTGAGGGTATGTCTATATTGCAAAATAGACAAAACAACAAACAAAACTCTGTAGTAGCACGTCTCAGAGAACTTGGGTCTAATGAGTTGGGCTCATGCTATGGAGCGAATAGTAGCAATGTCGATGTTCCATTTGGGCTGCTGTCCAGGCTTTGAGACCTGGTGAGAAGACAAGTGTCGGTTCCAGCCTGTATTGGAATGTTTATGGTGCAGTTTTTAGCTTTGTATTGTGAGCCCAAGTTTACCTGGGCTCTGAGTCTTTCTGCTACAGGGTGTTTTGTAGGTGTATGCATACTCTTAAGACTCCTAGAGGAATGCCTCCACCCAAACAAAGTGTACAATCCTTTCCTTAGGGAATCAGCTCACAGGTCCCTCTAGAACAAATAATTTTCTCTAGAAAACTAAATCAAGTAGAAATAGAAATATCCTCAGAATTGTAAATTACAATGATTATTTACAGCAACATTAGCAGTTATATCCATCTTCAGCATTTGAGTGGTGGTTGGAAAATATTGGCATTTGAGTATTAGTTGCCTACGGTACAGTAAATAGTTCTGTAGCATTTTCTACTAAGCTGGTACAGGTTGGATTTCCTTGGTCCAGCACCCTCAGGACTTGGCTGGTTCCTCTACAGTTCAGCTGAGCTGCACACCAGCTCCTGGCTCCTTCCAACCTGGTTGAGCTGTGCGCCGGCTTCTGGCACCCTCCACCTTGCAGCCCAGCTGAACCCAGTGGAATTATTTAACTCTTATCACTTTAATAGCTGATGTGTGTAATGTAAAGAAACAAATGTAGCTGTGAACCATAATGCCGCAAACTTTGTCTGAAAGTGTTCTTGGGAATTCCATTATCAAAAAAGCTCAAATATTATCTTTCTAAATACTGTTTTTTAAAAGAAAACTATACGATTATGTACCATTTCATAAACTATAGAAATAATTGGGTTAATATCTCATCTTAAAATAATACAGTGGTACCAAGTAACGAGAGAGCTATGCAATTAGGTTAGTTAAATTTTAGTCTTAAGAAATCCTATTAAAATGCCTAATGAGATGTGATTCTCTTTGCAGCTGTATGTTAACTTACACAAAATGGTGTAGTGTAGAGAAGTTCACTGTTTTGGCTATCCAGAAAGTTTTGAGGGAGATATATTCTTTACACCAAGTCTCTTATCTTCTGAATGTGAAGTTTCCCTCCAGAATTCTTAGCATTAGATCTTGCTGTCAACATTTAATAAATCCTCAGTACAGTATAAGTATTCTGTATGATTTCAAAGATTATAGAGAAAATCTAGATGTGCACAGTGCCAGTTAGCATAATTGTGTTTGTGTGTTTATAAATTGTGGTCCTCCTATTCTCTAATTTCCATCTGTCTTGTCTTCCCTTGCTTTCTTTTCTTGTTGCTTAAACAGTTTGGACTGGGGACTATGGCTGTTTTCTAATTAGGGCACCCAGCACTGTCTTGAGGGCACAGTAAATAAAATTTGTTTTTTAAAAACTTGGGAAGTACCTAGAATTGGAGGAAGCTTGTTTTCTCATAATGTGTAATAAAGAACATGAAGAAAGGTTTCATTAAGAATTTTACTTCTCACTTTGCTGCTAATCCTTAGTGTTTTGTGCAGAGACAGGGGTAACATTTCTCTGAGTCATAGCTTCAGTCTGGGACTGTTGCCACCCCAAGCTGTTCTTTAAACTGGGCTCCCCTCGCGGATCCGCTCCTGCTTGCCACCCCGTGCTGCTGCCCCTGATAGAGAGGCAGCAACACCAGGTGGCAGGGGATTCCCCAGGAGTGCAGCAGGAGCGCTCTGGCTCCTGGCTCCGCTCCTGGGGACTATCGAATAGTTGTATAACCACTAAAATTTGATTTGGTTACACAACTGTACAGTTACACGCTAACATCCTTTGTCTGAAGAGTCAGTTGGAGAGTGAAAGAAGGAAAAAAATAGCTTGTCATTTTTTGTGGCAAGGAAAACTCCATCTAAGGTCAAAACCATTAATAGCAAAATAAATCTGTAGAGATTTCAATTTTTAGGTACTAAATTTTGATTTGTATTAATATTTTAAATATTTATGAAAACCTCTGATTTTAGAAGGAAAAACGTCTTCCAACTTTTGATCACTCATCCCTAAATGCTTTCATCTTGCCATGGATAGTGAGACACTTATTTAGGAGACTAGTTTTTCTCTTGGAAAGAAATGTGTAATTTTAACCAATGGGAAAGCAAACTTCACTCTAACATTCCAGTAGTTCCAAAATCACATATGATTTGTTATGATCGATTGACAGACATAGGTTCTCACCCAAGAATATATTCTGAGAAGTGGAAACATATTACCTATGTTTTTCCTCCCTGAAAGGCACATAAGCCACCTCATTATATCTGTTCCTTTGGGTCATATGGATTTTGATTCTCTAGAAAAGTTATTTAGATCTGTTAGGAAAGTGAGCTATTTAATTTCATGCAGAAAGGGGAAGCCACCGAGTGTAAAATCTGAATATTCTAATTACTTTTTTTCAGAGAATAAGAATTAAAAGTAAACTTGTCATCCTCTCTGAGGAGAGCTGGCTGACAACTTATTGCTGGGTCTCCTTTTGTTTTACAACTGTCATACTACATTAAAAAAGTAAATTAATTTCTTCTACAAAAGCAATTGCTGGAATTCATATGGGGATGTAATATATTTACTTATAGAAGAAGTGATAAATTGTACACTCTTAGATATAATTCACATCGAGAATAAGATTGAGAACCTGTTGGTGTAGCAGAACTCTTGAAAGGCCTTTACATTTTTGTCTGTATTAATTCGTTTCCTCGTTGCACAGGGAAACTATATCCTGGGCCATTGAGTGTAGCACCACCTTCCCTTGAGGGGTCTTGGACACTCCTCTGCAGCAGCTGCAGCTCTAACACACACATGCGCACACACACATCCTTTTGGTTCTTGCGTGTACTGCAGAAGCATCAGAACCTTGACTTTTATTAGATGAAAAATTAAATATTAATGATATAGATCCAGTTTTGCATTTTATGATTTGGTTTTGTATTATGACCATTTGTTTCCACTATACACACTAGTGACCGACTAACTTGCCATTCTTTCTTAAATAAACCTATTTTTATTTTAAGTGCTCAGAAGTGCAGTGTGTGGTGTGGTTTTTTTTTTTTTAAATACAGAAGCAGTGAGTTAAGGGAAACCTAGTAAACTGGTGTACACTACTTTTGGGGCAGATGATCGGGGATTTATATGTAGCTACTGTTAGACCGGCAATCACAGAAGAACGCTTCAAAGGGAAGCAGGAACATATCAAAAGAGGTATAAAGACTGTAGCAGAGAAGACAGTAGCAACTTGCATGGAAATAGAGGACCCAATGAAGAGAAGCGCATAGATGCATAATCAGAATAGGGGTGACACTGTGTGTAAAGAAGGGAAGGATGTGCAATATTTAATTTTTGCATGAAGGGGGAGTTAGTAGCTGAAAGAATCATGCAGTCTGGTGGTTGGATTGTTAGTTCAAAATATTCAATGATATTTTTTTCTGATACCTTGAAACCTCTTCTCTTTACACCAAACAAAACTAAAACTCTGAAAAGGAAATAGGAAGTCCATTTTGAAATCTTTTAAGATATTGCAGATATGTTAAATCTAATCTTCTGAACAATCTCGAAAATGTACAAATACTACATTAATTATTCCTGTTTTGTTTTTTATTTCAGACCAGTCTTTCCATATGGGGATGGGGAAGCCTTGTTGTTGTGCTCTTTCTAGTAACTTTTGGACCCTTTGCTATATTTTACTTTGCATTTTATATCCTCTGCTTTGTGGGTGGGTAAGTATATTTTATTATGGATTATAGTGTGTGTTGTATGTTTAATTTAAAATGTAAGAAAACACATGAAATTTAAGAAAAAGGGTAGAAATATACCAATAGGAAGCTGTCCATACATGAGGCATCTAAGAAAATGTAGGATATGCTTCATGTGTTCACTGCAGAGTAGATTTCTTTCATCTTGCATTTTTTCTTTGGTTAATGGGGAAAAAATATCCTACTTCTTGTATAATGTGAAGAAATAAAATGATCTGTGCATGATTTACTTTATTACGGTATTTTATGTATCTGATAACTTTTTTCTTAAGATAATTATTTCCCTTAAATGTTTATATCAACTATTATGAAATAAAAATGAAAACTGGAAATAAAATAAACAGAACTTTATTTTCCACTGAATGGTACTTATTACAATATTTTCTCCCAAATTTGAGCAGTAATCATTTTTTTTCTTGTTTAAATACTTGTCTTATTGATTTCTTATGTTGTAGCAATAAACAGAAAATAAGCATTTTTTGCCAGGCAACTGAGTAACTCCTATTTGAATGCCCACCTTCTTTGGCAACCACACTTTGAAGTGAATATCCAAAGAGATGGCATGAGGATGTAATTTTGTCTAAGTTGTGAGCAGGTGATGGATTAGTTGTGTTTAGATCCAGTATTATCGTGGGCACTGCAGTATGTGATATAATTAAGGTTGCATGTTTTTTATTTCCATACCTGTATATAAAATAAAATTGCATTGCTTAATGTATATCCCAAATAACATAATATGTGTAGTGAGAGTAACCTTATCAGTTGTTTTTACAAATTTTAAGACATATAGTCCTGTGGCACCTTCCTTTACCATTTTCTTATATTGCATTAGTACTGTCTATTTTTATATTTCAATACATACTGAATTTTTGTCTGAGCACTTAATCAAATGTAGTAATCTTTCTGCAGGATGTTATGCCAGTAGATTATACTGACAGATATAGTAATTCCAAGAGGATGCTAAGTAGCAAGTATAGTTAAAAGTAGCATACAGTATTTCTCATAAATATTTTGGAGTGTAAACTCTTCAAGGGCCAGTCTTATGGAGTAGGTCAACCTGCTTAAAACTGAATTATTCTGAGCAAACACTTCCCTAGAAGGAGTGGGCTTTTAGACATGTTTTTTATTGGTAGTACTTCCAGTTAAACACTGATGTAAACAAGCTCATGTTTTTGTTTTGATATGGATTAACTTCACAGTATGTAAGATCTAAAAAGTTCTTTGGCTATACCAAAAGAATGACAGGAGACGTTTGATACGGTTATAATTAGGGATGTGAAAATGTAACCACAGAAATCAGTGGTCTCCAACCTTTTTTACACCCAAGATCACTTTTTAAATGACAGAACAAGCCAAGGTCTACCGCTCTACCCCTTCCTTGAAGCCCTGCCCCTTCCTTGAAGCCCCACCCTCTCTATTCTCCTCCTCTGCATCACTTGCTATCCACAACCCTTATACTGCTGCTTTTTTTTTTTTCTTCCGATTTTTCTGTAGAAAGAGGTTTTTCCAACATTTGGCCTGTTTAGACTGGACCAAATGTCAGAAAAACCCCTTCTTTTGGAAGCCCTCTTATTCCTCGTCGAAAGAGGAATACAGGGGTTACCGAAAGAGCATGTTTGCTCTTCTAGTAAAAAAAGCGGAAGAACAAACACATCCCTGGATGCAGAAGAGTTTTTTTTGGGATATCTCCGGAATCCTGAAAAACTCATGCAGTCTAGCCGTACCCTTGCTGGGTTGAGACAGGATGTGTAGGCTCTGGGGTGGGAATGAGGGATTTGGGTGAGGGAAGGGGTGAGAGGTGCAAGCTCTGGGAAGAAATCTGGATGCAGGAAGAGGTGGATAAGGGGACGCTGGCTCAGGGAGGGAGCTCCAGGCCGGGCAGTGTTGGGGTCAGATGTAGGATTGAGGTACTAAGCAAGCCACGGGCTTATGGATGTGAGGGTTCAGGAATTTGGGTTGGGATATGTGAGGGGCTCAGGGCAGGGGGTACTAGTGTATGATAGGCTCAGATCTAGGGTCTAGGGGAGTGCAGGAGTGTTCTGATGCTGTGGCCAGATGGGGGCTTGGCCCCAATTGGGGGTTTGTTGGCCAGGCTTCATTTAAAAAAAAATACTATGTCAAACACACAAAGTTTCTGTATTGTCTTTGTTTCTGAGAAGGTCAGGGAACCTGTTTTGAGTCAGGAGTCACTGACCCGCAGAAAAGTCGGTTGGGGCCATACGAGTGAGATGCAAAAAAAGAAACCTCCTCCAACCCCCACTCCCCCCCCCCCCCCCAAGCCTCACTAATGTGGCCCCAACTGTGCTGGTCGGAGCAAGGGACATGGTACTGTGGAAGGGTGCTAGTGGGTGCTGGGGCAGGGGACAGGGTGCCAGTGGGGGCAGGCGAGAGAGAACAGGGTGCCAGGAGGGCGGGGGACAGGGTGCCAGTGGGGGCAGGGTTCTGTGGCTGGGGGCAGGGGAGAGAGAACAGGATGCCGGGAGGGCAGGGGACAGGGTTCTGTGGCTGGGGGCCAGTGGGGGCAGACCGCCCCCTGCACCAGCCTCCTCCCAGGATTCCTCCCCCCACCCCAATGAGGGAAGCCCTGTTGCACGCCTCCTCTGGGCCCAACTGCCCCCTCCTGTGGAGCAGGGAAGCCTGTGCACATGCCCCCTTGGGTCCGATCTCCCCCTCCCCCGTCGTGGAGGAAGGAAGCCCCGTCATACACCTCCTCCCTCCCGTGGAGGAAGTAAGCCCTACTGCATGTTTCTCCCCCCCGCCACTCCTCCCCCATCCCCTGCAGTGGAGAGAAGTCCCAGTGCGCACGTCCCACTGGGACTCCTCCTCCGCAGAGGAGGGAAGCTCTGGCGTGTGCCTCCTTTGGGGACTCATAACTCCTCTCCCCCCACCCCAAAGGAGGGAAGCCCAGCACGCGCCTCCCACTGGGACTCCTCTCCCCTTGTTAACATCCATAGTTACAATGAGGCCTCTGTCTGGGACAGATTGGCAGATAACAATGTACAGGCAGTCCCTGGGTTACGTACAAGATAGGGACTATAGGTTTGTTCTTAAGTTGAATTTGTATGTAAGTCGGAACTGGTTCCAGATTCAGCTGCTGCCACTGAAACTGACCAGGGGCTGACTACAGGAAGCCGGAGGCAGAGTTGCTCTGCCCCCAGCTTCCTGGAATCAGCCTGATCAGTTTCAACAGCTGCTGAATCTGGAGCCTGGGACAGAACAGCTGGGGCGCTGCCCGGTAGGTTCCCACAGGACCAACCCGGCAGCACCCCAGCTGCTCTACCCGAGGTGTCCCGCAACAAAAGCCTGGTCTGCTTGGAGGGGGTGGGGGGGTGCACTAGCTGCGCCCCTCCCCCCCAGCAGACCAGGGAGACCTGAGCAAAGCCGCACAGGCGGAGGGACCCCGCTGCCCGTGCGGCTTTGCTCCTGTCTCCCTGGGGTGCTGGGGGGAGTCCCCCCCAGCAGACCAGGGAGACCTGAGCAAAGCCACACATGCGGAGGGACCCCGCCGCCCGTGTGGCTTTGCTCCTGTCTCCCTGGTCTTCCGGGAGGGGGTCCAGAAAAGCCGCTGGACCCCCCCCAGCAGACCAGGGACACCCGAGCAAAGCCGCCTCTTGGGCGGCTTTGCTCGTTTGCCCGGAAGCAAAGCCGCCCAGGCAGCGGGACCCCTGCCGCCTGGGCAGCTTTGCTCCTGTCCCCTTGGTCTGCTGGGGGGGTCCAGCAAAGCCGCTGGACCCTCCCAGCAGACCAGGGACACTCGAGCAAAGCTGCCCAGGCGGTGGCTTTGCTCGGGTGTCCCTGGTCTGCTAGGCGGGTCCCGTTTGTAAGTGAAAAGCCCCGTTCGTAAGTGCGGATCCAACATAAGTCGGATCCGCGTTAGTCGGGGACTGCCTGTACAGTTCAGGTAATCCACATGTTAATTCAATAGCTGCCTGAGGGTCTTCTGCTGCTCCCCCTTCCATCCTAGTGCCCTGCCAACCTGCTGCCAAGACTTGATCCTCGACCCCCTCCCACATTTGAGAGAGAAGGTAAGCTATAAGAAAGAGGGGACGTGGCTTTCTGCTGTACCATTCATAGGTGCCCTGAACATATACCCCTATGTTTCTTTGATGTAACACCTCCTTTTTAATCATTTACCAAGGCATCTGCTAATTGTATTCCTTTCCTATGACATACCTGTACTGACTGTCCACTTCATGCTTACATCAGATTTCAGTTAGCTGGATGTTCATTTATAATGGTTGTGGCCAAGTTTCCTGCCGTTCCATAAAGTTTGCTTACAGGCATCAGTCCTGGCTCTGAGTGTTAAGTGTGCTTGTTCAACTGTAATATACTCCCCTAAATGTCTTCTAAGAGCCTAAGAAACTGTGGAAGTGTTGGTAATGCTGCTAAACAATGTTGACCTGTGGTTCAGCAAATCTCTTCATCAGCATTGGTCAGGTACCAATTGTGCCAGACTAGAGAGGCTCAACTTGTATGTATTAGAGAAATATAGACACACATTTCTAAGAGTCCTCTTGTTCAAGAGCTCCTCCTAAATGGTAAGAGAGAAATTTAGTATGCAGTTTCCTCTTTCCATATCTTAAAGCAAGGATTTTCAAAGTTGGATCATGGGCCTTCATGGCTAAGCTGCTTGGCAGGCTGAGATGCTATGTTTAACTAAATGTCCATAGGCATGGAGCCTCACAGCTGCCCTTGGCTGGTTCCAGCCAAGAGAAGTCCTGATAAGTGGTGGCCTGGACCACGCTACTTCCCAGAGCTCCCCTTGCTTGGAAACGGTGAAGCACAGCCAAGGGGAGCTGCAAGGTTCCATACCTATGGACGCTTAGATAAACAAAGCAGCTCGCAGCCTGCTAGCGGTTTACAACGGTGGACCCACAACTCACCTTTGAAAACCCCCGACTTAAAGCAAGGTAAGGATTTGGTTGTGCTAGGACAGTAGGACGTGCCTGGAATTCGATTTTCTCATAAAATGGAAAGGGAGAGGTCTGGCAAGAGGGATAGTTATACTGCAGAGTGACCACACGGGGGCAACAAAGGGCTAGAAATGGAGACTTGGACAGCTATAACCTCATTGGACCAGGAGGGGACAGTGGCGGAGAAAAGGACAGTTATCTACTATATATTTCAGAGAGTTTGTCTGTTTCTGTGTTTGTCTGCCTGTCCCCCAGCCAGTGTCCATGGGCAGGCACTTCTCACCTGGCTCCAAGCCGCTGTGGTGACTGGTTGGCCTTGGCTCTGGGTCCTCCTCAGCTGAGAGCGGTGTTGGCAAGTGTAGTGAGCAGAGGTCACAGCCCCTAGTATTGCTTTAAACCTCATATCTGCAAATTTGCCTTTTGGACAGAGGATTGATGATGAGTAACTGATGATTAATCATGATTGGCAAAAGCCTATTTATATAGTTACCATTCAGTTATGCTGTGAAACTTATTTTGGGAAAATTGTTCTTAAATAGTCTAACAAGTTTAGAAAAGTGATAAAATATTTCAAGTGTTAATTATGCTAATTGACATTAAAGCCACAGTCAAAGTGCAATTCTCTGAAGCTAGGTCAGCATACAGGGAACAAGACACTGTAGAGCTCAGGTGTTTATCGGGCCTTAATTATTTCCTTATCAAATATACTTATTTGGGGAGAAAAGATGCACTTTATTTGCCCATGTTGCAAACTCCACCTGGGATCTATAAATCAAGCTATGTTCTGACTGCAAACCTTACATTGTTTGCAGTAATAAAGATTCTTCATTGCCAGATATCTAGTTATGCAGTATCAGTGTGTTGTCCTCCATGGCTTTTCACGTGTGTAACTGATTGGAGCTTAGTAAATCATCATATTGATGATCTGCAAAAAGGGACAGTCTCAGTCTCCTTGCTTCTTATATTGTTTCTGGAGTGCTCATAGTGGGAATGTGAATGATTAACCAGTAAGGATCACTCCAAGTGATGCTCACTGGTTAAGGATAACTGTAGGGGGGCTGAAGCAGCCTGCTGCCCACCATGGACAGTAGGCTGCTATAGCTCTGTGGGGCCGCAGGCTTGGGGTGCTCTAGTCTGGCCTGAGCAGCGTCCACCCACAGCAGGCCGTGTGTGGCGCTCCAGTCCAGCTTGCCTGCCCACCCCTCTTTAAGCGGTTAACTGGTTAAACATAATGTTAAATCAGTTAACTGATAAAATTCCATTTAACGTCCCTAGCTCATAGTTGTAAAAAAAATTTGGATTTTAACCTGTAAATAGATCTACATGAGTACACCCTTGTGCTCAGACAAATCTCTTTGCACAAATCAGTCCATTTTATTCATAAAAGTAAGAGTACCATGTGTGACTGAAGAGAGCAGATCTGCTCAATTAGTGTATACAGGCACTCCCTGAGTTATGAACATCTGCACATACAAACAAAAGCTCACCTGTTGCCTCAAACAGGGATATCCTTAGGTCCTATGTGATAATGTTAAACTGGTTCCTGTGATGATTTTTTTTTTAAACAATCTTTAGCCACACATTAATGAAATATTTTTCAAGGGGATTTTGAACTAAGCTCCTGTAGACTAACACCGTAAATGCAGAAACTGACAGTATATACCTGAGGTTGGCAGATGCTTTTTAAATGACTTTATTGCCACTTGAATGGCTCTTTCACAGATTCAATGTTCTGCTAAGAAGTCTGGTAGAATTTTTCACCTTTAAGGATATGTGTTTGGTCATACTGGGTCAGACCAAATACCCATCTAGTTCAGTATCCTGTTTCCAGCAGTGGCCAATGCCAGTTTTATCAGGCTCTTCTCATATGGCAGCCATTTCATATATGCAAATTTTAAGTTAACAAGATCCTCTTGGGAGAAAGCAGAGCCACAGGGCAGGGATAGGAAGAGATGTGGATATTAAGCCCCTGTGGTGCCCCTTCACTGCTAATTGTCCATATGGGTAAGGATGGCCGTGGCTTCAGAGGAGCAGGCAAGGCACAAGGTGATGGTGAGCAGCACAACTGATGGCTGGAGGACTCCAAAGGAGCAGGGGATGGTCATCCAGTCTACAGCTGGAGAGAAGCAGTGCTTTGAAGGGGAAACTGCCACTTCTGTCCAGCTGCTGACTGCATGGCCATCCTCTGCTCCTCAAGAGTCTTCCGGCATATGGTTGTACTGTTCATTGCCTCCTGCTGAGTAGGAGCTGAGTGCAGCCTGTGAGGATGGCAGCCATGGGATTGGGCTGGCTACAGGAACCAGCACAGAATTTGCAGGGAAGATGAGGCAAACGAGATGCTTATAAATCCCATTCAGAATCTCCACCTACCACTTCATCCTCCTTTAATTAAACCTGCCTTTCCTCAAGTACCAACATTCAAGGTTAAATAAAAAACTTATTTCTACTATTTTTCATTACAAATATAATAATTTCCAGCTACATTATGGGTTAAATAGGCTTTTTGGAGCTAGCCTGAGAACTTAACTGTCATTTATTATATTGTTTCTGTGGGAAAATGCATTCTGAGTTCCAAACAACCAACTTACAAAGGAACTTTTGGAACACAACCCATTTGGAAGTTGGGGATTTGCTGTGCCAGGTCTAATAGTTGCATTTCAGTGTAGGGCAGCACTTCAGGTTGTCTATAATGGTTAAAGGCCTCAAAATATCTGAAATTTGCAATTTACCTTTCAAACTCCACGTGTATGACTAACATGAGCGAAAATAACTTTCACCTTCTCATTCTCCTCCAGCTATCTGTTTTTTATTTCACTACAGAAGCTGAAAGAGGACATAAAATACAGATTTTTGGGTTTGATCCATTTCCTAGTAAGAGGCAGTGTGTCTTTCTGCTGTCATCCACCAGATTTAAATAGGTGATTTGCCATAAAAAACCAAATTTGTCACAATCACAACTGAAACCATTTTTTTTCTTGCTACCTTCATTTTTACTAGGATGAAAATGGTGCAGTAATGAAGTTAGTTGCATTCCTATTCATCTTATTATAGAAAATCAAGAAGATAATAAAACTTCCGCTCTACTCTGCGCTAGTTAGGCCTCAATTGGAGTATTGTGTTCAGTTCTGGGTACCGCATTTCAAGAAAGATGTGGAGAAATTGGAGAGGGTCCAGAGAAGAGCAACGAGAAT
Source organism: Pelodiscus sinensis (assembly GCF_052426305.1). Classification (NCBI taxonomy): domain Eukaryota; kingdom Metazoa; phylum Chordata; order Testudines; family Trionychidae; genus Pelodiscus; species Pelodiscus sinensis. The sequence goes on from NC_143053.1 coordinate 205,181,119, forward strand.
GATTAAAGCTCTAGAGAACATGATCTATGAGGGAAGACTGAAGGAATTGGGTTTGTTTAGTTTAGAAAAGAGAAGATTGAGGGGGGACATGATAGCGGTTTTCAGATATCTTAAAAGGGTGTCATAAGGAGGATGAAGAAAACTTGTTCATCTTGGCCTCTGGAGATAGAACAAGAAGCAATGGGCTTAAACTGCAGCAAGGGAGGTTGAGGTTGGACATTAGGAAAAAGTTCCCAACTGTCAAGGTAGTCAAACACTGGAATAAATTGCCCAGGGAGGTTGTGGAATCTCCATCTGTGGAGATATTTAAGAGTAGGTTAGATAAATGTCTATCAGGGATGGTCTAGACAGTATTTGGTCCTGCCATGAGGACAGGGGACTGGACTTGATCTTTCGAGGTCCCTTCCAGTCCTAGTATTCTATGATTCTAAAATCAAGAAGATAATAAAGCCTCCTTTTATGCCAACCCCACTAATTAATTAATGTTCCTTTAATTGATTATGTTATATAATTCAATAAAAAGATTTTTAAATTTCTTCTATATTACCTCGGGCTTTTAACTTAATTTTCTGTTCGTATTCATGCTACCTGATAAGTTTACTTGTTTGACATTGTATCTTTCTAAATGCTCCTTCATGATTGATTCAGCTGTCAATATGCCAATTTAATCAGTTAGTGTTACTATAGTATAGTTTCGTCTTTGTAAAAGTTGTTATAAAAAGAGTTATTTTCATACATTAAATGTTTGTGTCTGTCTTATGTTTCATGTTGCAGTTTTAGTCAATTTCTAAAGAGTTTAGTGGAGTTTAAAGAAAATATATACATAATGTATGTCAGTGATCTCCAACCTTTTTAAGCACGAGATCACTTTTTGAATGTAAGAGCAGTCCAGATTCTACCTCGGACCCAAATATGTTTTCCTCCCTTCATGCCACTTCTCTGAGGCCCTGCCCCTGGATGCTCCATCTTCCCTGCCTCCCCATTCTTCCTCCCTTTCACTAGGTAGTGGCAGAGGGTTGGGGCACAGGCTCTAGTCTTGGGCTAAGAGATTTGGAGTGTGAGAAGCTCTGAGCTGACCCTGGGGCAGGGAGTTAGGGTGCAGGAGGGGCTTCATGACTAGTGCAGGGGTTTGGGATACTGGCTCTCAAGCTGGACACTACTTACCTCAGGTGGTTCCTGGGTTGTGGTGCAGTGAGGCTAAGCAGGCTCACCCCTGGCCTGGCCCTGCACCTTTCTCAAAAGCAGCCAGCGAACTCTCTCCATCCCAAGCCCTGTGTCTCACCCATCCATATTGTGGAGATAGAATATAGGGTGGAATGGGGCATTAGCACTCCCTCCTCTCCTTTCCCTGCCCTGCACAGAAAGCAGGAGGCTCATGAGGCAGGGCAGTTCCAAGGCAAAGGGCAGAAGGTGCACAGCAGTGGGGGAAAGGGCAGCTGAAGGGCTAGCACTTGATAGCCTCTTGGCCAAACCAGTCAGGATCACCTGTCAGAGGCTCCATGATCTACCAGTAGATCCCAATCTACTGGTTGGTGACCACTGATGTATGTATTTCTAAATCGTTTGATTGCCTCTAAACTTACTTCATTTTCTTAAATCTGTGGACATAAATATTACGTGTAAGTTTGTCATCTTTAGTTCTGATCCTGCATTAGGATCCACTAGCATAGACTAAGTATGTTAAATTGTGGTTATCTGGATAATCGTGTAGTTGATACAATTTGTATTGAATGCATGATTAGTTGATGAGGGTTGCTCTACAAAGCCACAGCAGGGGTAGCTCCAGGAGCCGGCATGAGCCAGGACTAAGCAGTCCTGGCTCCTGCCAGCTCCAGGATCCTCCCGCGCTGTGGCTTTACGTGTAAAATGTAGAAAGAGCCGCTGGGTTCTTACTACATTTAAAATACAGAGGCACAGATCCCTGGACCAGTGCGAGCTGGGACTGCTCAGTCCCGGCTTGTGCTGAGTCCAGCAGCCCCTGTTCATGGTGGTCAGCTCTGTCTGCTGCCGGAGCAGCCTCTGATTGTGGATGTCAGGGCTGGCCCAGCCCTTTCCACTGTGAACAGAGGCAGCAAAGTGTGGGGGGAGCGAGTAGTTGATACTCCAGTCAACTATCTGATAAACTTATGCTTATTGGGTAGTCGACTGCTCGCTAAAATCCCTAGCATAGACACTTGCTTGCCCTGTTGAGAATCCACATATGGAATGAGTCCATGCTGAGTCCAGAGCTAGATAGAGCGGCTAAAGATTTCACCAGTGACATTAAATGGCATGTTATACAGAAGTATGTATTCGTGGTTCTTTTAAAATATTTCTTGATGAATATAAAGACCCAGTTTTGTATATAGTGAACAATAGTCATGCTTGACAAGTATTACATAATGTGTGTAAAATTTTACTAGGAAATATTGCTTACCAAGTGTCTTTGAAGTTTTAAATTTGGGATGAATATTTAGAACAGGAAACTCATTATTACTATTTTTTTTTAGGTGTTTTGTGGTTACTCTCTTATTTGGAAAAACAAATTCAGAAAAGTACCTTGAACAGTGTGAACACTCATTTCTTCCTCCTACTTCTGTTGGGATTTTTAAGGTAAGCAGTATAAGGACAATTTATGATGCTTTATAGCCTTGGTCACCGACCAGTCTATCAGGAGGCATTTCAGGCACCTCCTCTCCCCCCCCCCCCCCCCGGCATCCCCCCTCCCCGGCATTCTCCCCGACCCTCAAAAAGTAGCCTGTGCTGGAATTACCTCCTGTGAAAATGGAGGTAGCACCAGCTTTCTGCAATGTGGGGAGAGAAGCCCGACCCAGCATCTCAGGAATCAACTGAGCTGCTCCTCCCTTCTCCCAAATAGCCAGCGTGCTTCCTGAAAAACAGGGTCTGGTGTGCAGCTGGGGACTTCCTTCCCCCTGCTGCCTGCCTTCCTGTACTGGCGGCGGGGGGGGGAAGCCCTGGGTTACGGAACCGCCCGCCCCCACACAGAGGAAGGCAGGCAGCATAGGGAAGGAAGTCCTTAGCTGTGCGCCAAATATAACTTCTCAGGAAGCATGATGGTTGTTTGGGGGAAGGGAGGAGCAGCCGGTGTGCCTCCTGAGATGCTGACTCTGGCACACAACCCGGTAACACCCTCCGCCCCCCTGCCGCTGCAAGAAGGCAGTAGGGGGAAGGAAGTCCCTGTCTGCGCACCAGACGCTGCTTTTCAGGAAGCATGCCAACTGTTTGGGGTAGGGGAGGAGCAGCAGTGCACGCCACAGGATTCCCCTGGTACCGGCTGAGCTGTTCCTGTCCCTGCCCCCTGGCCAGAATCTCCCCCCCCCCCCACCCTGCCCCCTCCTTTGCTCAGACTTCCACGAGTACCTTGCCCCCTGGCCAGACTCCCACCTGCCCCAACCCCCACTATCACCCCTTCCCCTGCCCCGGCCCCCACCAGCACCCTACCCCTTGGCCAGAACTCCATCCACCCCCCAATCCCTGCCTCCTGGCCAGACCCTCCCCCCCCATTGAGCACCCAGCCCCTGCCTCCTGGCCAGATGCCCCCTAGCCAGACACCCACCATCCTCCAGCCTCTACACCCTGGCCAGACACCCACACACCCTGCTCCTGCCCCCTCCCTCCTGGCCAGACACCTACCCCCAGCTTGCTCCTGTAACCTATTTTCCACCAGATTCTCTCCTCTTCCTCCCCCCCCTCCCCCAATTCTATGCCACTCACTGGCAGCCCTGTCCCGCACACTGGATCCCTCATTTTTGGTCCCACCTCAGAGTGTAGAGGGGCCCACAAATTCCAGTAACCCTGGAACCCCAGAAGAGTTAATCTGGCCTGAGCCCTTGAACCTCAGTCCTACCTATCTTCTCCCCGCATGAGTCTGGAGTGCCAGGAGAGGGAGCTGTCTCAGTTGGGGGTCACATCAGTGAGGCTTGGGGGTTGTTTTTTTGCATCTTACTTGTGTGGTCTCAACTGATTTTTTTTTTTCTGTGGGTCAATGACTTCTGACCCAAAACAGGTTCTCCACCCCTCCCATAAATAAAGACAATTCTGAAATGTTTGTGTGGGACATAATATTTTATTTAAAAATGAAGCCTGGCCAACTAGCCCCCAATTGGGGCCTAGCTCCCATCTGGCTGCAGCATCATAACACTCTTGCACCCCCCCACAGACCCTAATCCTGAGCCCATCATACACCTGAACCTCCTATCTTTAGCTCCCCTATATCCCCAAGTCTTCTGCCACAACATTCCTATATCATCCACACTGCAAATTTGTGTCCTGAGCCCATCATACTCCCAACCCCCTTGTTCTGAGTGCCTCACACACCCCAACCTGAACTCCTGCACCCTCACAACCACAAGCCTGCACCTTGCTCAGCACCCAAATTCTCCACCTGACCCCAACACTCTCCAGCCTGGAGCCCCCACTGTAATCCAGCATCCCCTTCTCCACATTCTCCTGTACCCAGATTCCCACCTGAGCTTGCACCTCTCACCCCTTCACCCCTTCCCTCCCCCAGATCACTCATTCCCACTCCAGAGCCTGCACCTCCTGCCTTAACCCAGTGAGAGTGAGTAAGGGCTGGGGACAGCAAGTGATGGAGAGGAAGGGAACAGAGAGGACAGGGCTTCAAGGAAGGGATGGGGCCTTGGGATTGGGGTGGGGTAGATCTTAGCTGGCCCTCATATTTAAAAAGTGATCTTGGGTATAAAAAGGTTGGAAACCACTGCTTTATAGTTTCAAGATCAGAATTCATGAACTTCAGACTTTCTTATATGACTTTCTTAATATGCTGTACTATCAAAAAATAAATTGAAATGTATCAGTTAAAGTGTCTGTTTCCCAAAGTGAGCAATTCTGTACTTAAAGTTCGAGTCAGGTTTTCTTCTTCTGCAACAAAGTATAATAAATAAGCAAATCCTGCATTGGCCTTTCAAAAACACAAAAAGTGTGTGCTATTAAATGATTATATTTTGATTTTTTTTTCTGACTACAGCAAGAGAAGCTGAAAGACACATATATGAAGTAGTTTGTTCCTGTGTGCAATCTGTAGTTTTTCCTCTAACTTTTATAGTTCCATATGTAGTCATTTAATAGATGTTTGTGTGTCGGTCTACAAAACTGTAAAAGTTGGAGCCTAGTGATCAGAGCTCTATGTCTCTTTTCTTAGCTGTTTTGTTTCCATAAGAATGTTAAACCATAAGGTATTTTTTAATTGTTGCGGAAGGACAAATCAGCATGTTAGTGATTCAGTCTTCTCAGCTTCCTAACAAAGTATTTCACTAAGATAAGTTGGTCTGTGCCTAGTTCCGATGTTTGTTTCTAAATATATTTTATCTAAGTCAAGAGGAATTGTATCTCCTGCTCCAATGATGCAGAGATGTTTAGATGTCAGCCTGTGTAGTTCTGTCTCAATCTAAGTTCTGTCTCAGTCTGTTTAGAGAGACAAGATGGGCAAGGTAAATATTTTATTGGACCAATACACAAACATTGTAGTCAATAGAAATTTCATATTTATTTTACCATAGCGTGAAAAAGGGAAGTTCAAATAGTTAGAGAGTTGCAGAGTTGCTGTCTATTCTTTAGTGCACACACAGTATAATCTTGTGTAAGAAATACTTCTGCTTCTCTTAATCTTGCACTGTGAGCAGATATTTGAGAAATCCTTCCCTTCTCTTAATATCCTCAATTTTTGTAGTAAAATTGCTATTTTGTTCATTGTCTGTGTAGACTAACCTATAAATGACGTTTCTCTGTCAGAAGTTTGGTCAGTTCTCACAATCTTCCCTGAAGCTTTTACTATTTTACTACTATTGTTTGAGCATATTTGTCCTCTTTTCTTCTGTTAACTCATATGTGTACTGAAATTTTGTTGTACAGAGTGTGTATGCATTTTTGTAGTACCCTATTTAACAGGCTTTCCAGAGCTTGTTAATAATAGTTCAGTGTTCTTTTAGGAAAATTACTTGTTTATTTTTGTGTGCTTAATGCAACACAGAGGATGAACTGATTTGCTCAAGGTTACAGTTTCTAGTATCAGGTATAAGACCCAGGGCTCTAACTTTCAGTCCTGTCTCAACCACATACTTTCTGTGGCATTACAGAGGAATCAACTTTTTTACCATATGGGCAGAGTTTTTCCAGTGTTTTCAGCTTGATTTATTATGTGGAACAAGGGGTGGGAAGATGTGTGTGTATTCAAATAATTTTATGTACTATATAACTCATTATTATAAGGGAAATACTGTATTATAGGATTATTCAATAAAATATGAATCTACCATAAACAGTAATGCAAGTAGGTTTTATTCATAGTGAAGATCTTATTAGTAAAATTGTTTAATCTCTTTTTAAGTGTACAGAAGAAATGAAATGTGAAGCCAGGCCTATTAAGATTGACAGAAGATTGACAGGTGCCAATATAATTGATGAACCTTTGCAACAAGTGAGTTTTAATATCAGGTATTTGAATGTTTTATGTATTGGATGTGGTATTTTTGTGGTCTTCATGATTAAAAAGTTTGCATGATCCACAAAATAGTTAACTGTATATTAATTGCAATAATTAATTATTGCTGTAATATAAATAGCACAGTCCTAAACCCATTTAAAGACTATTGTAAATAATTCTAACAGTTCCTGCCTCATTTACAGGTTGGAAAGTTCACTTTTAAAATCACATTTTTTTGTGGAAGACAAAATTTAACTTGTTTACATAGTGGCAGAATTTCTGTTAAATCCTTAATTTTACTTGTAACTGTGTTTGGCAGATTTTATTCAAAATGAGGAATGTGGACAAATGCAGCAATTTCAGTTATTTAATTCTTTTGAATAGTGGTTACAGTCAACACAGTAATGTCCTGTGAATTGAGCATTATTCACGATATTTAACAAGAAACAGGTCTAAAAATGTTTTGAGCCTCCTTTGTCATTTTCTGTTTACTTATAGAGCAAATATGACATGGGCAGTGTTGTTGTAAATTTCACTATAGTGCCTTGCAAATATGCTTTTACTGTAAGGGGAAGGTTGAAAAGAATGAATTCAATCACTAATTTTAATTTTGGTCTGTTTCTGAAGAAAGTGAAGATGTTTAATTATAAGTTTAAATGTAGCTTATGATGGTGATCTATTTATAAAATGTAACATAATTATGTAAACTTCACTTTTTAGAGCTGAAATGAAGCAATATTTTCTGCCCCCAAAGAATGTTGAAAATAATCCTGTAATAAATCTGAGAAGCACTATTAACAGTCTGATTTTCAAGAGTGTTTTTTCAAGAGTGACTTTATTTAAAAAAAATTTTTTCCCGAAGTGACAAGTATCAGAGGGGTAGCCATGTTAGTCTGAATCCGCAAAAGCGACGAGGAGTCCTGTGGCACCTTATAGACTAACAGATTTATTGACGCATAAGCTTTCATGGGCAAAGACTCACTTCGCATGCATCTGACAAAGTGGGTCTTTGTCCACGAAAGCTTATGCTTCAATAAATCTGTTAGTCTGTAAGGTGCCACAGGACTCCTCATTGCTTTTCCCAAAGTGAGTGTAATGATAGCTGACATAGCCTACATATAACATAAAGTTCTTCAAAAGTTGTGGATTCTGTGCTTAATATCAACACACACAAACAAAAAGGTGCCTGTTAAATAGTTTAGTTTTTATTCTAAAAGATATAACTGGTTTTCAAACCCTAGTATTAGCTCTCAAGCTCTGTACAGCAAATAATTATCAGAGAATACTTGTTATTTATATCCTTTCCTCCACATCATCTTTTAATAGTACTGTATAGCTCACCACTCTGACTAAATGAGTACAGATTACGTATTACGTGTAGTACCAAACTAGTATTTTACAGGACGCTGTTAAAATTGTAATACTGATCTCTGCCATATCAGCTCTGCCAGTTATGAGCATGTCTCTAATTTTGCCTTTTTTGCAGAAAATTGAGAGTGTGAGGTAACTTTGGAATAATTTGAAGTTCTTAAATTCCATGATTTCTTTCTATCTGGCTTCTAGCCAGGATATATGTAATGTTTTCTCAAACTCCTTTCCCTATGAATCTTTGCCTTCAGAGTGCATTTGATTCTGGAAGGATAACTTATGGTGCTGTATTCTTTCCCAAATATGTTTTTTGTATGTCCCTTATCTGTGAATATTTTCAGTGCCTACTGCTACTTCTGCTTAGTCATCTCAGACAGAATGAATTTGGTATGGTTGTGTATTTCACTCCTGCTCAGAATCTTCATTTTATTATTGTTTCTGTTTTAATGCTTGGGAAGTCTTTGAACAGCAGATCAGGCACAAGAGTTGTTTTACTAGAGTTGTTTTTACATTCCATTTGTATTTATAACTATGTAGACTTATAAACCTTTTTCATTTTTTTAAAAAAAGCTTAAGTTCTGTGTAATTTTACTTCACCTTTATTCCCCCTATATTTGATAAATGAAATTTAATCCCTATCTTTCTCAACTGTTGATTGACTGTGGCGAAGTTCCCTTAGAACAAAGCACAGTCAAGAAAAAACCACAACTTGGATTCTTTGTATGCCAAATCACTGTGTACACTCAGAATTCTGTTCCCAATGCTTAACTATGCATATACTGCAAGGATTGTGTGGGACAGATAAATTGTATATCCTTCTGCCTCCTCACTCTGATCATCTTGCAAAATTGAAATCAAACTGCGGCTGAAGCACAGTTCAGTAATTCAGAAAACTGTTTGTAAGGGAGGTAATTTTCCCTTTTATATACCTAACAGTTCTCAAATGTTGAGCCCAGGCTCAAGACTGTCTTCACTTCCCCTTTCCATTGTTTTTTTGAGATGTTTTTATATCTCTATTAAACCCTGCTAGAAGTGTGTGTGAGAGGAAAATAAAAGGTTTTACAAGATTAATTGGGACTGGAATACTCATTTTGAAACTCTATTTATTACCAACTTGCTCTGTTTTTATGTATGCAAAAGAGTTGTGTCCGTGTGATAGTTGATTTTATGAATATAGTTCTTGAAGATCATGTATTTTTAATCCTACATGTATATGCCATAATATTTATATTTATAATGTATGGATTCATCCCTGATGCAGTTTCACAAATAAGATAAGTGGCCAGAAGTCAAATTGCAAAGAGTCAATAAACTGCAGTATAGAAATATATCTTCAAAAAGAATGTTTGAAGCTTCTTAGCATAAGTAAAAATAGTATGAGCATTGAAAGAAACACAGTGAATTTCCAGCTTTGTTACTAAGTTTTTTCATGCAAAATCCATTATTTGCTAACAGTGTGAAAAGAGGAAATTTGCCAGTTATTTCATTCTTTAAATTTAATTGAAATTGATATTATTTCCATTGTCACAATTTTTGCTACAATGATGCAGGCAAAATTGTACTCTTTAGTACATATTAAGTCTTGTGCACTTGCCAAGTACTCAAACTAAGCATTACAGGCAGTCCCCGAGTTACGCGGATCCGACTTACGTCAGATCCGCACTTATGAATGGGGCTTTTCTCGCCCCGGAACTCGCGGGCGGCGGGACCACCCAGACGCGCAATGGTACCGCCACCGTGTCCTCCGGGGCAAGAAAAGCTGCTCCGGGTGTCCCTGGTCTGCTGGGGGGGTCCAAACACCATTTTATGTGTTTCATGCTGCCCCGCTGCGAGCAAAGCTGCAGAGGAAGCTGACCAGTGCCAGAGTACAATAGGTGTTTCTCTGTATTGGGGGGCCTTCCACAACTGCAAGAAGTCTGAGAATTTCATGTAGTAGTGAGTAAATTTGCATAGTCTAAGGTACGTTTCATGTCTGTGTAAGAATAAAATATATATTGGTAAAAACAACAATTTCAGGATTGATTTGATTCTCAGCTTTTTCCCTGAATGTTTTCAAATGTATGGGAGTTTTCTCCACTCTAACAATAGAGAAGGGTGAACGTTAGTTAACTGTAGAGACTGCTTAATGACTTCTTTGTTTCAGTTTTCACCAAGAAGTTTGATGGTGATGGGATGTCTAACATAGTGAATGCTAGTGGAAATGGGGTAGGTTTAGAAGTTAAAATAAACTAGGGGGCTATGGTCTCTGCGCTTCCCAATCTCCCTGTCGCAGGGGTGGGCAACCCTGGCTCTCTCCCAGCCACTGGGGAGGGCCAGGTTGTAACAATGCCATCCAGGGTCCCTCCCCCCTCTGCCAGCACAGTACTGTCTCTCCCTCCCCATTCCCCACTGTGTGGGTCCTGGCGCAGTGAACAGCTGTTTATAAAGCACTGGTAACTGCATGCTGCATGGCAGCTGCTGGAGCTTCAGCCAGCTGCTGTGCAGCGACTCAAGGGTCCAGGGTCTACTCTAGTCCTGACGTCCCTCCCCACTGGCCTCACTGCTACCTATCCCCATCTTTCCCCCACAAGCCCAGCAGTAGCTTACCCAGAGCAGCCCAGCAGCTCTGGATACTCCTCCTCAGACTGAGTTGGCTGGGCAGCATGAAACACATAAAATGGTGTTTGGAAACAGTTTTTATTGGAACAAGGCGACAGATCTGTATTGTGTGAGAGGGTTCTTGGGAAGGGTGAATGTGTGAGCATAAGGGGGCTCTTGGTGGAGGAGGGTGTGATGGGACTGCAGCTGATAGGGGCTGGGGCAAGAGGCTGATCAGCTGGAAAAGCTGATGCAAGTGTGGTGTGCGGCAGCAATGCAGATGTGGTGCACAGAGAGGCTTGGGCTGGGGGCAGTTGTTGGGGGGGCGGGATGCGGAGGGGCTGCAGCTGGTAGGGAGCAGGCTGGTCAGCAGGAAAGGCTTCCAGCAGCAATGCATGCGGAGGACCTTGGGCTGTTGGAATGATTGAGAGATGGGGGGAATGGGGATGAGAAGGGGCTGCAGCTGGTAGAGGTGTGAGTGGCAAGTGGAGGGTCTTGGCTAGGGGGTGGGAGGCAGTGATAGTAGCGTGGTATGAGGAAGGTCTGCAGGCTGTGGGGGAAGAGGCCAGTCAGCATAAAAGACAAGTGTGTGCGTTCTGGATTTGAGCTGGCTGGTGGCGATAGTAGCATGTCCCAAAGAGAGTTTGCAGGCTGCAGGGAAAGAAGCTGGTCAGTGCAGAAGCTGACCAGTGCCAGAGGGCAGGAACTGGGGGTGGGATCCTAAGATGCCTCCCCGGTGGAGTGATGTAAGGGCTACAGGAGCATCCTGGAGCTGGGGGTGGATAAGCCAGAGGGCAGTGCTTTGACATAGATGTATGGCACATAGAACTAATGCACAAAGTGTAGCCAGACCTTAAAAGGGGCTATTGTGGTGCAGTAAATGCCGGGGAGTGAGGAAACTAAACCATTAAAGCACACACCAGCCCATTTAACACCCAGTGCTCGCTAGTACCCTGGGAGAACTCCGCAGCATCTTGCGGATCATGAAGTTGGGAGAGATACCAGAAGACTGCAAAAGGGGCAAATATAGTGCCCATCTATTAAAAGGGAAATAAGAACAACCCAGGAAACTACGGACCAGTCAATTTAACTTCCATGCCAGGAAAAATAATGGATCATGTAATTAAGGAATCCATCTGCAAACATCTGGAAGATAATAAGGTGATAGGAACAGCCAGCATGGATTTGTAAAGAACAAATCATGTCAAACCAATCTGATAGGATAACAAGTCTTGTGGATGAGGGAGAAGTGGTGGATGTGGTATACCTAGACTTTAGTAAAGCATTTGACACGGTCTCCCATGACCTCCTTATCAGTAAACTAGGGAAATGCAACCTAGATGGGGCTACAGTAAAGTTGGTTTTCCAGCCAGTTATGCACCCTTCTCAGATAGAAATTATTAATGGTTCACAATCATGCTGGAAGGGCATAAGTGGAGTTCCACAGGAGGTCTGTTTTGGAATCAATTCTGTTCAATATCTTCAACAATTTAGATTATAGTATAGAAAATATGCTTATTAAGTTTGCAGATGATACCAAGCTGGGAGGGGTTGCATATGCTTTGGAGGGTAGGGTCATAATTCAAAATGATCTGGACAAACTAGAGAAATGGGCTAAGATGAATAGAATGAAGCTTAATAAGGACAAATGCAAAGTACTCCACTTAGGAAGGGACAATCAATTTCACACATACAGAATGGGAAGCGACTGTCTAGGAAGGAGTACTGCAAAAAGATATCTAGGGGTCATAGTGGACCACAAACTAAATGAGTCAACAGTGAGACACTGTGGCAAAACAACCAAACATGTCTGGGTTGCATTAACAGGAGTGTTGTGTGTAAGACACGAAAAGTCATTCTTCTGCTTTCTACTCTATACTGATTAGGCCTCAGTTGGCATATTGTGTCCAGTTCTGGGCATTACATTTCAAGAAAGATTTGGAGAAGACCCAGAGAAGAGCAGCACAAATGATTAAAGGTCTAGAAAACATGACCTTTGTGGGAAGACTGAAAGAATTGGGCTTGTTTAGTTTAGAAAAGAGAAGCTGAGAGGGGACAGGATGGCAGTTTACAGTTATGTTACAAGGAGGAGGGAGGAAAAATTGTTCTCCTTGGCCTCTGACGATAGGACAAGAAGCAATGGGTTTAAATTGCAGCAAAAGAGGTTTAGGTTGGACATTAGGAAAAGCTTCCTAACTATCAGAGTGGTTAAATACTGGAATAAATTGCATAGGAAGGTTGTAGAATCTCCATCAATGGAGTTTGGATAGACATCTATCAAGAATAATCTAGACAATGCTTGGTCCTGCCATGAGGTTAGAAGACTGGACTTGATGATCTCTTAAGGTCCTTTCCAGTTCTAGCATTCTATGATTTTTTGTGTGAGTTAAATATAGGTAATGTTGAAGTTTTAGTTCTGTATAGCAGTTACTCAGTCACTGTGATGTTAAAGATATGAAAGCATCATTTTATCATGTGACCTTCAGCTGTTGCATCTTCAAACACTAAAAGCTATTTGATGTATTTTTTTCTCTCTAAATGCTAGGTAATCCAGTTTTCACTGAGGGACTATGTCCAGTACTGGTATTATACACTAAGTGATGATGAATCCTTTCTTCTTGAAATCAGGCAGGCTCTTCAAAATGCACTCATTCAATTTTCTACTAGGTAAGTCTATTTGTTTTTTTTAGAAACGTGAGTTTAAGCAAGTATAAAATACTAGCTGGAGTTACCCAACGTTGCTAGGTCCTGCTTCCCGCTGGCTGATTCGCTTCCCCCCAAACCCCCACCAGCCCTGCTTCCTGCTGGCCGGTTCTCCTCCTCCCAAGCTATCCCGGCCAGCCCCGCTGCCCCCTTCCACTCCCCCCATGACCAGCTCTGCTTCCCTCTGGCAGCCCCTTCCCTGGCCAGCCCCGCTGCCCCCAACCCGCCCGCCAGCCACCCCTCTGCTTCCCGCCAGCCACCCCTCCCCCGATGTCCCCAGCCAGCCCTGCTGCCCACTTCCTCCCCCCGCCCCCGGACCAGCTCTGCTTCCCGCTGGCTGCCCCTCCCCTGATCTCCCCCGGCCTATTTCAGCCCAAGTAATTGTACAGCATCATATTTTGGTGGTGTTTCATTAACTTTGTTCTGAATGATTATCTTTATGTATATGAATTCTTAGATACACTGCCTATTACCATTAGGGTGCCTGTCTGCAACTTGATGCAGGGGAAGAGTTGTGATTCCCTTAGCTCAGGGGTGGGCAATAAATGTTAATGAGGGGGGTCCTCCAAGAATTTGGCAAGTGGTCAAGGGCCATACTTCTGTAGAGGAGGCACAGAGTCTGGGGTGGTGGATGGGGTGTAGAAGAGAGCTTGGGATAGAGGACTGGGGTGCAGCAGGGTGTGTGGGGTCTTATAGGGAGTTTGGGTGAAGGAGGGGGTTATGATCTGGGGCAGGAGATTGGGGTGCAGAGTCCAAGTGGGGTTATAGGTGCAGGAGAGGATTCTGGCCTGGGGGAAGGGTGGGGAGGGGGGAGGTTTGAGAGACTGGGAGAAGGGGGAAAGAGGGGTGCAGAGGGTTTGGGTGATGTGAGGCAGGGGAATGGGGTGCAGGGTCAGGGAGTGATATATGTGCAAGAAAGGATTCTGGCCTGGTGGAGGCGTATAAGAGGGGTTCAAGGTCTGGGAGGGAGTTTTGACCTGGAGGAGGTGGGGAGAGGGGATACAGAGCGTTTGGGTGGTGACCTGGGACAGGTAGTTTGGGGGAAAGAGGGAGTGGGGTGCCAGGGGCGGGCTGTGGATGGGAGGTGCTTACCTAGGTGGCTCCCAGCCAGCAGCTCTTCAAGAACCTGAGACAGAGTCCATGCCTGTGTGTGGGCTTCTCCACATGCCTCTGCTCCAGCATGGGAGCTGGGACGGAGGCCTCTGCCTTCAGCAAAACTTTTCCATTCCTGGTAGCCCGAAACTGGCCATTGGGAGCTGAGGGATTTTGCTGGGAGGTGGGGACAGCATGTGAAGCTTTCTCCTCCCTGCCCAGACTGCATAGCTGCTTTGTAGTAAGGGGTTGGCGAGATGGCCTCAAATTAGATCCGGCATCTTGGTGGGCCGGATCCAGCCCTCTAGCTGCCTGTTGTCCACCCTTGCTGTAGCTCAAGTATGATGAAAAGCATATTCTGTTAACAGCTCTTCTGCCAGTTACTTGTAAGTAGTATGTATCTTTTGTGAGCTCTCTAGGCAAGTCTGCTGTGGGTTGCTGAGTAGACAGTCACTTTCTAGTGAAAATAGAAATGTCCTTGTGAAGCTTTTGCTTAAATTCCTTTTGAACATAATATGGTTTCTCTACACCTCTTGCTTCTTAAAGAAACACTGTTAACTTTAAATCAAGCTAATAGAAATGCACTTCTAGATACTGATACTGCTACAAAGTCTCTGCTAGTTTATTTTTAAATTCTTTCTGCAAATGCTGTGAGACGCCCATCATAGGCAGGGACATATTATACAGACAAAAGTGGGAAACTAACTTAAGTAATCTTGAATGCACAACATGAAAAAATGAAAAAGGAGATGTTACCTGTGACAAAAGTAAGTTCCAAAAAATCCAATGGTATTTAAGGTTTTGTCTAAGTTAATTGTATATCGTTTTGCTCTGGTATAGCTGTGAGATTGAACAATAGAAACCCCTAGGGCTTTTGTCGACAGATACTGTCGACAAAACTTCTGTCGACAAAGAGCGTCTACACTACATTCAGTTCTGTCGACAAAGCAAGCTGCTTTGTCGACATGGTAGTGTAGATGCAAAGGACGTTTTACATGCAATAACACCTTCTGTCGACAGAAACTCTGTCAACAGAAGGCGTTATGCCTCGTAAAATGAGGTTTACCAGCGTCGACAAAACTGCTGAGTTCTGTCGACGTTATGTCGACAGAACTCAGTGGTAGTGTAGACGCAGGTATAGTTTTGTCGACAAAAGTCCACTTTTGTCGACAAAACTCTGTAGTCTAGACACACCCCTAGTGTGGATGCAGTGCACTAGGATTACAACTGGCTAGCACTCAATTTCTTACACTTTTACATGACACTCTGTGTACTGGTGCAGTGGGATTATGTTAGAGGTTTGCACTCTTGTTCTCAGGATATGCCCTATTCAGTTTTAGGCATCTTGTTAGGAAAGGATAGTGGGCCCTTTTTAAATGGGATGAACCTGGAATAGTTGGCTTTGGTGAGGGAGTATTTTAATGGGGCACCACCACAGCTGGAGGAAGAGGGATTGTGGGTGTCTGGCCCTTCTGGGGAGATGGCACAGAAACAGGATAGGATTGCTTTGGGGGTTTATTAAACTCTACTCTTGGGGGAATTTTTGTGTGTTTGTATTGTTACTGACATACTTGCTGACAGGTATTTTGAAATAAATTACCAAAAGTGGCATGATATTTTTTTGGCACAATATTCTTCCAGGAGTAGCTAGTATAGGCAAAAAATAATATGGGATGATTAACAAGTGGGATGTAACGAGAAGAATGGGTGAAATAGATACCTGGTAGGCTATAGGACAGTGGAAACTTTTGCAAATGCTGCTATTTGGGACATTTAAAACTAAACCAAACTAGAGACAGCATATTGTAGGAAATGATCCTTTGCAGGAGATGGACTGCTATCTGCTTCCATTTTTTAGGAGCTGTGATTGTGTGCAATTACGTCATTGGTTTATTTTTACATAGAAGAAATTCACAGCTTTTTGTGTACTATTTGGCTATAGGAAAAAGATTAACAACTTACGGTAGTGCTAATTAGTTATAACCAGATTGACCTAGTTTGACATTAAAGTAGAACTTGCTGTCCTTGTTAAGACTGAGAAGATTACATTTATAAACATCTTATTTTTAAGAACCTTGTTTCATAGAATTGGTGCAAAGCCATTAATAAAGCTGTAACTATAAAGTGAATGCTGCTCAAGTTTGTTGCAGTGGTTAGAACCGGATATACAGATGTCATAGTTAGGTGGGTTGTTTTTTTTTCCTACCTAAAAGTTGAGTCACATAGATTGATTAAAATGATCATATTTATGTATAGCAAAATTAAGTTTTCTTCTTGGGAGATGCTTGTCAGAGGAATTATGAGGCTGACAACTTGTGTTCTTCTGTGTGATTTTAATGTTCTTGCTACAAGTGAACAATTTGGCTACCACAGTGGTCTTCAACCTTTATACGGCTTAGATCACATTTTGAATTTAAGGGCATTCCAGGATCTACCTTGCCTGTTTCTCAAAGCCATGCTCACTCCAGCCCCCCCCCCCCCCCTTTTCTTCCCTACCATCAACTCAGTTTCATCTGGCTGGGGCAGAGCTTGAGGTGTATAAAGGGACAAAAGGTACAGGTGCCAGGCTGAGGCACAGTAGAGAGTGAGGAGTACAGGCTCTGGGATAGTGTAAATCACTACAGGCGGAAGCCAGTATGCACGGGGAACCTGTTTTCAAGCAAGGCTCCCTGTGTGTGCCTGCTCTGTGGACTGTCTGCTACAGAGGCAGCAGGATGGAGTTAGGCAGGAGCCGGTGCTGGGGAGAACCAGCTTAAAAACCTGTCTCCTCTCCTCTTCCCCACTGCTGTCTCTCTGAGGCAGCAGTGGGGGTTGCGGGGTACAGAGGAGGCTTTTGCAAGCCTGGGCTCGCCACGGACAGAGGCTGTTCTGCAGCAGTAACCCCTGTCCATGGAAGGACCAAGCTTCCTGTTGTCAGGAGAGCAGGAAGGGGCTCTAGTCTGGGGAAGCGTGGAGTGCAGGAGGTGGTGAGGGATGTGGACTCTGTAAGTGAGTTTGGGTGCAGAATGGGGCTCCAGGCTGGATCAGAGTGTTGGGTGCAGGCCAGTGTGAGGAACATGGCTTCTGGGAGGGAGTTTGGGTGTAAGCTCAGGGTTGGCACAAAGGGTTAAGATACAAGCTGCAGCTGGGGCCACTTACCACTGATGGGTCTTCATTGGCAGTGAAGTGTGGCTCAAGGAAGCTGCTTCTGCCTGGCTCCTCACTGCTCCTGGAAACGCTGGCTGTCTGAGTGCAGGCACCCTCTGTGTTCACTTCTGTTGTGGGAGGAGTAGGATGGGGTAAGAGTCTCCATGTGCTGCACCACAGTCTTCTCCCGCAAGTGCAACACCCTTTGGTCGGTTCCCTGCAAATGGGAGCTGCTTGGACCGCACTGGGGGTGGGGACAGCACAGAGCAGCCTCATTGCCCTTCCTAAGGACTGCAGGGACAAGCCTGCACTCAATGACTGCACTCAGCCAGCTGTCTGCTTCCAGGAGCAGCGTGAGGCCAGGAAGAAACAACTTACCTGAGAATCGTATTTGGCTGGCAGAGGCTCCAGGATCTACCATTTGATTGTGATTGAAGGGTTGGTGACCACTAGGCTACCAGATCATAGTTTTTTTTTTTGTTACTCTTCAAGGTGTAATATTTTATGTTTATCTCCCTCCTCCCCGATCATACTTCTAGACTACACTTTGCTGTAGGCACATCCTTTTCTAAAGCCTATTTTGGAAGGAAAGCTGTTCAGAAATCAAGGTGGTTTTACTTAAGCATATTGTAGTGGGACCATTTTGGGCAGAATAGATATCAGAGTTTACTCCTGTTCTTCCAGTTAAGAACCTAAACATGTAATATGCAGCAAGGGGAAAGGAGCTGTGATTACCTGCCTTCTGTTTTACTAAAATAAAAAATGAAGAACACCCACCAGTTTACGCATTTAGAACATGTTCTTTCCCAAAGAGCACTAATGAAATGCTGATGCATAAATATCACAAAATGGTGGCTGCTATTTTACCAAATGTATAATGTCATCAATATAACTGACTCCCTTTCAGTTCATGTCATTTTTTTAAACGATTTCTTGTGTATAATATTGCACTTGCTTATAGCTAATGTGATTTTTTCTAATATGATTACATACTGAAAGATGTGTGAATAAAATAATTTGGCTACATATTTTCCCACAAGTAATGTCAAATCTATCTGAGAGGTCTCTTGGTATTATATTGGGTCAGTACAAATATTAGACCTTTGGGTTTTTTTATGCTTAGTACAATTCATGAAAAACGCAAATAGGCTCGTTTTAATGTTTTCAGGCAAATGTTGAAAGTACTGTTGTAAATATACAACAGTATATTGCTATGTAAATTCACGTATAGTATATAAGAAATGATGCATCATTTAAACTTTTCCTTGTCCTCCATGTGTGTAGTTTTTGTTGGTGTCAAGGTTTCTAGTGCTGTAGAAACAATCAATCTAAACATGGAAATGTGTTTGTCTGTCAAAAGCTCTTTTTTTTGTCTAGCCTTCTGTTGACACCCCAAAGATCATAAGCTACAGAAGGACCATATTGTTGCTGATTCATACAGAAGCTATACAGGCTTTTGGAAATATGATAACTAAATTATAATTTTTGAGTCCTTAGATAACTACTGGTGAGGAGTCCTGTGGTACCTTATAGACTAACTGAAGTGTAGGAGCATAAGCTTTCGTGGGCAAAGACCCACTTCGTCAGATGCGCTTTCGTGGGCAAAGACCCACTTCGTCAGATGCATCTGACGAAGTGGGTCTTTGCCCACGAAAGCTTATGCTCCTACACTTCAGTTAGTCTGTAAGGTGCCACAGGACTCCTCACCGCTTTTGCAGATTCAGACTAACACGGCTACCCCTCTGATACTAGATAACTACTGTTTGCATTTTTGTTGAAGTACAATCTGTTTTCTATAAGGTCGAAAGAAATAGACTGGCAGCCTTATTTCACCACTCGGCTTGTTGATGATTTTGCCACTCATCTTCGAGTATTCAGAAAAGCTCAACAAAGGATAACCGAAAAAGATGATCAAATGACAGGTACTACTATAATTTAAAATACATTTAACTTTTTGTGGTTGACCTTGTATAGCAAATTTCTCTATTCTTCATTTAATCAAAACAATTTTTTATTTGTATTCAATTTACTAGTGACATACAAAAGAGTCTTTCATATACACAAATATCTTATAATGTCTTTTGTGTTGGTACAGCAGAAGACCTTGTAGATACATTCTTTGAGGTTGAAGTTGAAATGGAGAAGGAGGTCTGTCGTGATCTAGTCTGCACTTCTCCCAAAGATGAAGAAGGTTTTTCTAATCTTTATTTTCTAAGAGTTGTGTTGCTGCCTTAAGTTACACTAGAAATGTTAATTACAGCATCAGTCAATAACATGGAAGAAATTCAGAGCCAAACCAATAATTTTATTGCAACAAGTTATGACATAGTATTTCATATATGTCTTGATCAGTAAATATCAGTATTATATTTTTAGGGGCAATGACAATATGCGATGAGCACTAAAAGAACTTTGGGTGGAAATGTGACTTTTTTTCAAATTCATGGTATCCCTTTATAGGTGGTATGAGGATGGAGAAACTAGTTAATTTTACATCTAACATCAGACCATCTGGATGAAGAAAGAAGGATCTGTTTTGTTTAAAAAAATAAAAATCAATAATAGTTAAAAGAAAATGTATCCCATTAATATTAGTTACTGCCTGATTCACATTAGGGAGCTGAATCTGGGTCTCCCATGTGAATACACTAAATGCCATGCTTTTTGCTTTTTCTGGAGAGTGGGGTGAGGCTTTTTCTGGTTGGAACCATCTTCTGAATAAATTATTCATTGGGTTAGAATGAAAGAGGGACTAATTGTGTAGCCTATTGATTAGGGCACTTTTCGGTTCTAGGAATCCTAGCATCATAGTAGAGGAAGGGACTTTGAAGTGATCATCTAGTCCAGTGCCCTGTACTCATGGCAGGACTAAGTGTTATTTAGACTAGTGAGGTATAGTCTAGGTTTGTGAGGGAGCTACATGAATGTAGCTACATGAATGTAGGTTTGTGAGGGATAGCGTAGATTTATTAACTGCGCTTTCCTATCTAGAATCTGTGGGATGTGCCAACTGAACCATAGTAGCACTTGGGATGTACAGGAAATGCATGGCTCTCTCATTAAATTTTGTGTGCTGTCAGCATGCACTGCACTTCCTGTGCCCTTGCTTTAAATGTGTGTTACATTAGTAATACTGGTAGGAAAAAACTACATGGAAGGAAAACAGAGTAATCTAGCAACCCAGATTTTGTTTGCTGTTGCCCATATCATATGGGCAACAGCAAACAAAATGTCTTATGGGCCACACACTGGAGTCCGATGGGCTGCATGTGGCTCTCGGGCTCCAGATTGACCACCAGTGATCTAGGCCATCCATGATAGGTGTCTGGAAAGTTTTAAGAACAGGTTAGACAATAATGGAGATCCCACAACCTCCACAGACAATGTATTCCAATGCTTACCTACTCTGACAATTGAGAAACTTTTCCTAAACTGCCCTTGCTGCAGTTTAAGCTCATTGCTTCTTGTCCTATCATCAAAGATTAAGGAAAATAATATTCTCTCTGCTCCTTGTAACATTCTTTTAGGTACTTGAAAACTGTTTTCCCCTCAGTTTTCTCCAGGCTGAATAAGCCCAGTTTTTTCAATCTTCCTTCAGGTTGTATTTTTTGAGACCTTTAGTCATTTTTGTTGCTCTTCTCTGGTCTTTCTTCAGTTTCTCCACATATTTCTTGAAATGTGGCACCTGGAACTGGACAGGATACTCCATCTGAGGCCTAATCAGCATGGAATAGAGTAGAATAATTATTTTTTGTGTCTTGCTTACAACATTCCTGCTAATACTTCCTAGAATGTTTTCTTATTTTGCAACAGCATTATACTAATTTCTATTTAATATATAATCCACTATAAACCCCTTTACTCTTACTAGGCACTCATTTCCTATTTTGTATGTGTGTCATTGTTTGCTCCTGAACTGGAGTACTTTGCATTTGTCCTTACTTAATTTCATCCTCTTTACGTCAGACCATTTCTCCAGTTTCTTCAGATAACTTTGAATTTTAATCCTGCCCTCCAAAGCAACTTCATATCTTCCACAAACTTTGTACTCTTTATGACATTATATAAATCACTGATGAAGTTGTTGAACAGAACTGATCCTTGCCAGACTCAGCTTGATATATCCTTCCAGTTTGGCCGTGAACCAGTGATAACTACTCTTTGAGAATAGTTTTCCAACACGTTATTCACCCACCTTATAGAAGTTCTTTCTAAGTCAGAACTGTGTGTGTGTGTGTGTGTGTGTGTGTGTGTGTGTGTGTGATAGCAAGGGAGCTACATCTATGAGGTGGGTTAGGGACCACAACTGGGGGTGGGTTTGGTGCTGGGAGCAGGGCCAAAGCTATGGGCATGGCCTGAGGTGGGAGCTGGCAGCCAGGTCCATGGTCTTGCATGGCTCTGTGCCTGGCTTGACCCCCAGCCTCAGCCTGAGTTTGTAATAGAAGTGTGTCCGATGGCTGAGGCTGGGTGCTGGCACTGGGCCAGGAGCAGAACTGTGCTGAGGCTTTGGATGGGGTCAGGCACAGGGCTGTGAGCTGGGAAAGCAGTTAGGATTAGGACCACAGAAGATCAGAGCAGAGCTGGAGAAGTGCTGGATGGTGCTCCCTTCCTTCCCCCTGCTGCACTCCCCTAGACTTTCCTCCATGGCCCCCTTGAGGGCATACCTCACACTTTGGAGTCCTCTGATCTAGGTATGATGAGTAAAAATAAGTAGTCCTCATACAGATTTAACCCTTACCTGTGGGCTTTTGTCACCTGTCCCCATCAAACCTAGTTTAAAACCCACCTCACCAAGTCACCTAGTCTATATCCAAATATGTTCTTCCCCTTCCTTGATAGGTGGATCCCATCTCTGCTTAGCAGTCCTTCTCAGGATGCATCCTGTGGTCAAGGAAGTCTTTTGGTGTCACCATCTTTGCAGCCAGGAATTCACTTCCAGATTCATATATTTGTTTTGATGCAGAGCAGGGATTCAAATCGGGGTATCCCACATGAGTGCCCTGACCACTAGATGATTAGCTGTTTTGGGATGGGTCTTTCTCTCCTAAACTTTTATTAGAAAGTTTCTCAGGTCCAGCATATGAATGAATCAGTTTCCGTTAAAAAGTTGCAGTTTCCAACTAGCTTGCCTTTTATAACCAAAAACTGTTTTGAAAAAGTCCCTGAAGCGCTTTCTGTATAAATATGAAAAAATGCATTAGAGGTCAATTGTTTTTACAAGAGTTAAGACAACACATTCACCCATTCTAGTCAACATATAGAATGTCAGTGATGTAATTTATTGTGTAGGTTAGATCAGTTTGGAATTACTGCACTGTAAGGTTTAAAGACAGTTACATATGTTTATATAAAGTAGAAAAATAAAACTTACAAAGTATGATCATCATTGAAAAGTATATTTGATTTCAAATTCAGTCCATAAACGGAAGCTTTTTTGTTACCCGAGAATAACAGGAAGGAACATGTAGTGTTGTCACTACACTATATTAGATTGATATTTTGTTGTTGTTTTTCCCTAGGATTCCTAAGGGATCTGTGTGAGGTGTTACTGTATTTATTGCTACCTCCTGGAGACTTCCAGAACAAGATCATGCGATACTTTGTCAGGGTAAGTTTAGAATTTATATTTCATCCTACAATTTCAAGTCATATATATATTAATAAAAGAAATCTAGATTTAGGTCACTTATTTTATGTACATGATAGGGATGGTAAATTGCGATTAATTAGCTAATTGAGTAGTCAATGGAATTTCCACTGATTACTTGATTAGTCGATAAGACATGGGGCACTCGCTACCCCCACTGCAGCTCTGTAGTTTAAGACTGCTACTGCATTTAAACTTCAGAGCTGCAGTGGGGCTAGCTTCCAGGGGCGGTATGAGCCAGGACTAAGCAATGGGAAACAGACTACAAATCGACAATACAGTGGTGACCATAGAAAAATTGAACTAATAAAAACATTCTTAAAATCTTATGTTGATGAGTATTTCTCAGAGTTTTCTATTACTGTGTTACCTAGGCTGTCTTTCTTCAGGTCAGATGCCTAGTTTGAGTACTGGGCGCACAGCAGGCTGTGGGAGCTAACATTTTGTATGTATCCTAAGAATTTACCTTTTAGTGTGTTAGTGAACTCTGAGAAATCTAATCTTTCATATTTTGTTTCAGAATTTGTTTTTGTTGATTGCTTGAAGTCTGTTACTCAAATATTAGTTTTAGGATGAATTCATAGTAAAATTCGAGTTTTTGAGTTAAGCCATTTTTTCACTTATTAGCTATAGAGAATATATTTCAATTGTTACATTTTATTTTTCAGGAAATCCTCGCTCGAGGAATTCTTCTTCCATTAATAAACCAACTCAGTGATCCTGATTATATTAATCAGTATGTCATATGGATGGTAAGATTTTTTTTTTTTTAATTTTTTGTGTGTGTTTCGATAGTATTTCCAAAATAATCTGTAAGCAAATTCCTATTCTTTTTTCCTATGCTCTCTAAGCATAACTGGTTGATAGGAAATACAGTTTGTAATAGTACATCATTAGAGTAGAAGTGTTAGTTATGGTGTCATTAATGTTGCATTAAGAATTGCCAATTTAAATCACTCCTTTGGTGGCTTTGTAACCTTTTCAAACTTTGTTCTTTTTTTATGATAGTTTCTAAGCTTACTTTCTACCTGCAGGTGAGCTTCTTAAAAAAGTTTGAGTGAAAGTCTGTGTATAATGCCTTCACTATAAAATAATTAAAAGTAAATTCTTGAAGTGCTTTTAGATGTCTAGTTCTACAGGTAGTCAGTATTTCTTATGGAAACCGCCTTCATTGAAAAAAGCTTGTGAGACTTGCATCAAAAATGTAGTTTTAGGTTGGAATAGACATAACATTTCTGAAATGATATTTTGCGCCTGCACCTTCCTAATGATGATGCACAGCTAAGGAAGCATGCACTTGAACATATGCATCCTACTGTAAGTTTTAAGCTGCACAGTTCGTAAAGCATACAGTAGAGATGTCACTTAAACTGTGCAAAAAAAGTGCAGAGGTAAAATGCATATGCAACCTTATACTTTTTGTTTTCTGATTTTTGTTTAACTTCAGCTGTAATGTTCTCAATGTATTTTTAATGGAGTGACAGATTTTAGTTGACGACAACTATTTGTAAGAATTTTGGGAATTGTTTTAGCCTTACATAGAAGACAGACACAGTACAATATGCTAATGATGAATTCAACAGTATTAGTGATTTTTATAGCATGTGTCCAAATGAAGTAAAGTAAGGGCTTTACAAATGATAGATGAAACAAAAACTTACAGCAGTTTAAGTATGTTAAAAGCAGGAAGTCTACCAAACCATCAGTAGGGCCGCTGGATGATTGAGATGCTTGAAGGAGAATTCAAGGAAGACAAGGTCATTGAAGAGCAGCTAAATTAATAATTCTTTCTATCAGTCTTCACTGCAAAGGATGTGATGGAGATTTCCACATATGAGTCATTCTTTTTTGGTGACATATCTGAGATACTGTTCCTGATGGATTTATCATTCAAGGTAGTTTCATTACAAATTGATAAGCAGAAATAAGTCACCAGGACTAGAAGTTACTCAAATATGAAATTGCCAAACTACTAATTATGATATTGAAGTTGTTTCAGTCAGCCTCTATACCAGTTGACTGGAAGATAGCTAATGTAATGATTTTAAAGTACCAGTGAGATGATTTATGCAATTATAGTCTGGTAAATCTAACTTAAATACTAGGAAATTGGTTGAAACTATAGTAAAAAACAGAATTATCAGACACACAGATGAAAACAACATGTTGGGGAAGAGTCAAGAAAGGTATTGCTCCTTTTTAAAGTGAAATCATGCCTCACCAGTGTAAAAGAACTCATTAGTGTATCAACAAATGTGGACAAGTGCGGTCTAGTTGATACAGTATACTTGACTTTCATAAAGCCTTTAACAAAGTCTCTTATGAAAGTCTCTTAAGAAAATTTATTAAAAATTGATAAAAGATATATCTCATCTACCTCGTGTCTCTAATACTCTGAGATAAATATGGCTATACCACTTCATACTTAAGCAAGTTAAGAAATCTTGGAATAAGAGGGAAGATCATCTTCTGGGTCTGTAACTGGTTAAAAGATAGAAACTAAAAGATAGGAGTAAATGATTGGTTTTCACATTGGAAAGAGGTAAATAGCATGATTCTCCAAGGATCTATACTAAGATCAGTGTTGTTCAGCATATTTATGTAAACTGCGAAAAGTTTGGCTTAAGTGATTTGACCAGTATCACGTAGGAACTCTGTGGCAGAGGCAGAGATAAAATCCTTTCCTCAAAGGATTCAGCATTCAACTTCCATAAGCACTGGACTGCCCATTTTCTGCTTTCATCCTTATTTTAAGGTTGCTCAGCCTATGATGTGCAGACTGTTTGTGATCCACCAGAGTGTTTCATAAGGCTCACAGCTTGCTTCAACGCAGCCTGTGAATGACCAGTTCATTAGTTTTTGTCAGTGTTTACATCATTCTAGTTTACACAAGTGTGTAAATAGTTTGTGTACAATAATCTATCTATATATGAAACAAGCTAAACTTAAAATATAAATCAATTACCAGTGACTTTACATTTACTAAAATACATAGCATCTGTTTACCCACATAGTTTTACTTAGGTTTGCTAAGGTGGTTCGTAGACTTATATGGTCCTCCTGTGAAATGAGGCTGGGCACCACTGCTTCATCCACTATATATGTTCCATGGCACTCACCGGGGCCTAGGGTTGACTACACTTCATGTTTCCTGTTCTGTGCTCAGATGTGAAAGCAGTCTTTTCCACTTCTTCTCTTGCTTTTCTTGAGCAATTCCTGTGGAAAGGCATTACCCTCTCACCTGTGGTCCACTGGAGCTGTTTGTTCCCCCCTATCCCGTATACAAGCTGAGCAGTCTGAAGGCCATCCAGCTGGTCTGTCTGTTTGAATTGCACTTAGAGAACATGCAGATGCACTCATGCTTCATTCCATCTAATTCCTTGCCCTTATGTCCTGCCCTGACACCTTGATTAAATGGATAGGTGTTTAGTTCTGTGTGGGGTCTATCCACTGTTAGTGCATACCTTCCAGCCTGTGCAATAATTATGTCAGTGGTCCAACAGATTTCACTTTGAACTCATGATTCATTCCCAGAGAAGCTCTGTTCTGGCCACTGAATGATGTAAAGGAACTGTAAAAAAACAATGTCATGCAAGTGAAGACTAATAATGTGCACACACGCAAGATGGCCAAATTAATGTTGCATAGTGAACCTTCTTGCATCTTCAGAAGAGATGAGGAGTCCTGTGGCACTTTATAGACCAACAGATTGATTGGAGCATAAGCTTTCATGGGCAAAGACCCACTTCATCAGATGCATAAAGTGAGTCTTTGACCACGAAAGCTTATGCTCCAATCAATCTGTTAGTCTATAAGGTGCCACAGGACTCCTCATCACTTCTGCAGATTCAGATTAACACGGCTACCCTTCTGATTCTAGCATCTTCTGACTCAATGTTTCCCAATTTTATTTGGCCACAGAACCCTTTTAAACTCGAAAGTATTTTGCGGAACCCCTAATAACAGTCTAGTATGTGGAGCTGAAAAAATAGACCACAAATAAGTAAGGATAATAATTAACAAATGCTAAACAAGGTCATGAGATCAACATTTAGTTTAATTGCACATATTTAAAAACAGAAATCACATAATGTTAATTACTTTTTAAATCATAAAATGTCGTAATGGAATTTTCTTGCGGAACCCTTATTTTTACTTTGCGGAACCCCGGGGTTCCATGGAAATCCATTTGGGAAACACTATTCTAACTTATCAGTGTTTGGTTTTGCAACTTAATCTTTTAATATTGTATTTTGTGTAATATCATAGGTAAGCATATGATTTAATCATGGAGATACTAGATTTGGTGAGTTTAATGACCTCCATGACTTTTTCAGCTTTAGCCCCAACTACAGTCTTGGATTCCATTCTAGACTTAGGTGGGAAATATGTGGGCTCTTCTGCCTATTCCCTCCAAGCTCAACTTCTTTTGCTCTCCCCAACCCAGAGGTAGCAATAAATAGCCTATGGGCCAGATCTCAGGGTTAGCCACTCCTCAGGCATCTCACCTCTGTAATATCCCTCGGAACTCCCCTTCCCGTTTCTGCCTTTCCACCTCTGTCTCCTTGTCTCAGTCCATTCTCCTCATTGTCCTGCTGGTCTGGCTCTTGATCCCTCCACTTTCTAATTATGTAACCAGCGGGGAGGGATCATTGATAGCACAGGAGAGAAGATGACTCCTAGACTCAGTTCAAATGCCTGGACCTGGCACTGTAACTTAGAGCTGCAGTTTCCGGGAAAGCCCTATTTTGCTTCCATCTACAGAATATTCAGAGTAGATAGAACCTTTGGGAAATTTAGTTGCTGAAATCCAAGTTGTCTCCAGTGATTGTGCTTAAACTTCCATTTTTCAAGACTTATTACTTGGTTAAATTTAGGCAGATTTTCACAGATGCTATCAAAGGCACGTTCCTGACACAGTGGAAGTCCCTGTTCCAAAGCAAATTGAGGGGGCTCAAGAGACTTTCAGAGAAAAGGCTACCAGATTTTTTAAATGTGGTAGCTTACTCTCTCCCTGAACTGCAAGATCTCAAGTATCTCTCCTTAATATCCAAGAAGAGGATTATAAACTTATACTCTTAAACTTTCAGAATTCGTGTCTTCTGCGGTTAAATATGTCTTGGATATCTGAGACCATTCCTGTCTTAATAAGCAGTTGTACACATCCACACTCTGTTACAGTTCTGAACTTTTTTCATTGAATGCTACGGGGTCTTTATATCATTCTTGATGCCAGGAACTACAATTCCAAACACATAAGTATGGATCTGTATGTGACAGCAAAATGTAAGCAAAATTTAATGCTTTAAATATGGCAGACATGCAGTTATTGTGGGCCCCCACAATCTGGTCTTTGTTTTTTATGAATAAAGACTTCCTACAGTTTCTTTAAATATTAGCTTTTAATTACAAAAATGTTCAGGTTCAAATAGAATTTCCTAATTGAAAACTAAGTTTAAAAGTTTAAACTGACTCAAGGATTTATTTATCCATAGACGGTACAGTCCCAAGAAAGCAGTTTGAATTTTATGGGTGCTATAAACTGTGATGCTTTTAAAGTGATGGCATTATACAGTATATGCTAAAATTAAAAATTTCCTTTAATTGTTTGATTCCGGTTTACCATGAAGCAGCCATAGATTTTTCTCTTCTGCATAATTTGGGTTGTACACTTTCTGACTTTCAGATTCGTGATTCCAATTGTAACTATGAGGCCTTCATGAATGTTCTTAAATTAAGTGACAATGCAGGGGAGCTGGAAGCGGTAAGAGATAAAGCTGGAGAAGAACTTCAATATCTTCGATCCTTAGATACAGCAGGAGATGGTTAGCATTTTTATTTTTATTAAGAAATAAAATAAGCAAAAGTTAACAGCAAAAAATGTTTATTTTAATTACAAGAAGATTGTAAGAATGTGAAGTCTGACCTTACAAAATAGTGTTGTTACTAGTGCAGTTACAAAGGTTATGTGATTTAAACCCGAGGTTTTTTTTTTTTCTGATGTCCAGTATTAAAGACTAATTTACTTTATCATCCTTTCTGTGGTGGCCATTATCATGTATTCTAATAGTATTTGTGTCTTGGTAGGCTTTGTTCTAATAAAATTAATCTTTTAATAAAAATCATGTGTCTTGGTTGAGACCTGTCTGACTGGTTCTGATTTTTCCGTAGTACTTCATCTATTTATGATGGATTATTCTCAACGTTTTAAATACTAATTGAAACTTATAATGATGAGGGAAGAAAGAGACTTATCTGCAATTTAGTTCTTCTAGTTCATGAGGTCTCAATCTCCTGGGTGTCTCTTCAGTATTCTTTACTCTTAGGTCTTGTGATGTTTTATTTTCGATATTAGTATTAAAAAAATCAATCTGTGCACTCCATGGGTGGGCGCATCCTGTCCATTACTGGACCCCAAGCCCAGCCTCTTCCCACCATTGTCTCACCCTCTTCCCCAATGACACTTTGTCCCCTGAGCATACCGCTTTAGGAATACTGGAGGTCCTGGCACCATTCAGCAGCAGTGGTTGCATCTCTGTGCACTCCCTGCAGCGGCAGGAGCTATGCGTAAAGCGAATCACATTGGACAGCTGGTCTCGCTCCACTGTGCTCTGCTTCCCCTTCGTGGGGAAGTGCAGGAGACATAACTGCTGCTGCCATGTGGTGCTAGGCCCTGACGGTGTTCCCCAAAAGCTGCATGCTTAGGGGACAAGGTGCTACAGGGTGGGAGCAGAAATGACCAGAAGGGGCTGGGCATGGGGGCTAGTAATGGACTGCTTGGGCCAGATTGTGCAGTCGCTCTGGCTGGGATTGGCATGCAGGCTGGGAGTTTTTGACCCCTGTTGTAGTTTAACTTGGGGGGAGGGGAGGAACACCATCAGCTTCTCTGTAGATATTGACAGTGATATGCATTTTGGTAGGTATCCTTAGAGAAAGAACAGGAAAAAACAAAGTGATCTTTGTGCTAAAATTGATAATATAAAGTCAGTTGTTCAATCACTAGTTTGTTTCTACTTCACGCTTCTTTACTCTTAGTTTTTGTGATGTTTTGTTTTCAGATATTAATACTATAAAAAATCAAATAAACAGCTTATTATATGTTATTAAAGTATGTGATTCAAGAATACAGAGGTTGCAGTCAGGAAAAGTAAGTACTATTTTTCTTAATACTCTTTCTGACATTTGTTTTAATTGTAAATGATGGGAGATTGTCAGAGATAATCAGACTTAAACATAAGAACGGCCATAGTGGGTCAGACCAAAGGTCCTTCTAGCCCAGTATCCTGTCTACCGACAGTGGCCAGCACCAGGTGCCCCAGAGAGGGTGGACCGAAGACAATGATCAAGTGATTTGTCTCCTGCCATCCCTCTCCAGCCTCTGACAAACAGAGGCCAAGGACACCATTTTATCCCCTGGCTAATAGCCTTGTATGGACCTAACCTCCATGAAATTATCTAGCTTCTCTTTAAACTCTATTATAGTCCTAGCCTTCACAGCCTCCTCTGGCAAGGAGTTCCACAGGTTGACTACATGCTGTGTGAAGAAGAACTTTCTTTTATTCGTTTTAAACCTGCTACCCATTAATTTCATTTGGTGACCTCTAGTTCTTCTATTTAGGGAACTAATAAATAACTTTTCTTTATCAGCCCTCTCCACACCACTCATGATTTTATAGACCTCTATCATATCCCCCCTCAGTCTCCTTTTTTCTAAACTGAAAAGTCCCAGTCGCTTTAACCTCTCCTCATATGGGACCCATTCCAAACCCCTAATCATTTTAGTTGCCCTTTTCTGAACCCTTTCCAAGGCCAAAATATCTTTTTTGAGGTGAGACCACATCTGTACACAGTATTCAAGATGTGGGCGTACCATAGTTTTATACAGGGGCAGTAAGATATTCTGTGTCTTATTTTCTATCCCTTTCCTAATAATTCCTAGCATCCTATTTGCCTTTTTGACCGCCGCTACATACTGCGTGGAAGTTTTCAGAGAACTGTCCACGATAACTCCAAGATCCCTTTCCTGATTTGTCGTAGCCAAATTAGGTCCCATCACACTGTACGTATAGTTGGGGTTATTTTTCCCAATGTGCATTACTTTACAGTTATCCACATGAAATTTCATTTGCCATTTTGCTGCCCAATCACTGAGTTTGGTGAGATCTTCTTGGAGTCCCTCACAGTCTGCTTCTGTCTTGACTATCCTAAACAGTTTTGTATCATCTGCAAACTTTACTTACCCCTTTCTCCAGATCATTTATGAATAAGTTGAAAAGGATTGGTCCCAGGACTGACCCTTGGGGGACACCACTACTTACCCCTCTCCAATCTGAAAATTTACCATTTATTCCTACCCTTTGTTTCCTGTCTTTTAACCAGTTCTCAATCCATGAAAGGACCTTTCCTCTTATCCCATGGCCATGTAATGTACACAAGAGCCTTTGGTGAGGGACCTTGTCAAAAGCTTTCTGAAAATCCAAGTATACTATATCTACTGGATCCCCCTTATCCGCATGCTTGTTAACCCCTTCAAAGAACTCTAATAGATTAGTAAGACATGATTTCCCTTTACAGAAACCATGTTGACTTCTGTCCAACAAATTATGTTCTTCTACATGCTTCACAATTTTATTCTTTACTATTGTTTCGACTAATTTGCCCGGTACTGAAGTTAGACTTACCGGGCAAATTAGGGCCTCTAGAGCTCTTTTTAAATATTGGTGTCACGTTGGCTACCTTCCAGTCATTAGGTACGGAAGCCGATTTAAAGGATAGGTTACAAACTACAGATAATAGCTCAGCAATTTCCCATTTGAGTTTTTAGAACCCTTGGATGAATGCCATCCGGTCCCAGAGATTTGTTAACATTAAGTTTTTCTATTTGTTCCAAAACCTCCTCTAATGACACTTCAATCCGGGACATTTCCTCAGATTCACCACCCACAAAGGACGGTGCAGATTAGGGAATCTCCCCAACGTCCTCAGCCGTGAAGACTGAAGCAAAGAAATCATTTAGTTTCTCCGCAATGGCTTTATCATCCTTGATTGCTCCTTTTATAGCTTGATCATCTAGGGGACCCACAGGTTTTTTAGCAGGCTTCCTGCTTCTAATGTACTTAAAAAACATTTTGTTATTTCTTTTTCAGTTTTTGGCTAGCTGTTCCTCAAAATCTTTTTTTGCTTTTCTTATTACATTTTTACACTTGATTTGACAGTGTTTATGCTCCTTTCTATTTATCTCACTAGGATTGGACTTCCACTTCTTAAAAGATACCTTTTTGTCCCTCACTGCTTCTTTTACATGGTGGTTAAGCCACGGTGACACTGTTTTAGGTCTCTTGCTATGTTTTTTAATTTGGGGTATACATTTAAGTTGGGCCTCTATTATGGTGTCTTTAAAAAGTTTCCATGCAGCTTTCAGGGATTTGGCTCTAGTCACTGTGCCTTTTAATTTCTGTTTAACTAACCTCCTCATTTTTGTGTAATTCCTCTTTTTGAAATTAAATGCCAGGGTGCTGGACTGCTGAGGTGTTCTTCCCACCACAGGAATGTTGAATGTTGTCATATTATGGTCACTATTCCCAAGCGGTCCTGTAACGGTTATCTCCTGGACCTGATCCTGCCCTCCACTCAGGACTAAATCGATAATTGCCTCTCCCCTTGTGGGTTCCTGCACCAGCTGCTCCAAGAAGCAGTCATTTAAGCCATTGAGAAATTTTATCTCTGCTTCTCTTCCTGAGGTGACATGTATCCAGTCAGTATGGGGGTAATTAAAATCCCCCATTATTATAGAGTTCTCTATTTTGGTAGCCTTTCTAATCTCCCTCAGCATTTCAATGTCAGTATCGCTGTCCTGGTCAGGTGGTCGATAATATATCCCTACTGCTAATTTCTTATTATTGGAGCATGGAATTTCTATCCATAGCGATTCTATGGATCTTGTTGATTCATTTAATATTTTTATTTCATTTGATTCTACATTATCTTTCACATCCAGTGCCACTCCGCCACCCACCCGGCCTGCTCTATCCTTTCGATATATTTTATATCCTGGTATGATTGTGTCCCACAGATTTTCCTCATTCCACCAGGTTTCAGTGATGCCTATTATGTCAATCTCCTCATTTAATATGAGATACGCCAGTTCACCCATCTTATTAGTCAGACTCCTAGCATTTGTGTACAAGCACTTTAAAAATTTTCCAGTGCTTATTTGTCTGCCCTTCCCTGATGCATTGGATTCCTTTGAATGTGGTTGTTTGTCTGCTCTGGCCCATGGTTTGTCCTCTCCCTCCTCTCTTTCTGACTACAGCTTAGAGAGTCTCTATCAATGGATTCTCCTCTAAGAGAAGTCTCCCTCCGATTTACATGCATCTCTGCACCAATCTGCTTTCCCCCATCTCTTAGTTTAAAAACTGCTCAACGGTCTTTTAATGTTTAATGCCAGCAGTCTGGTTCCACCCTGGTTTAGGTGGAGCCCATCCTTCCTATATAGGCTCCCTCTCTCCCCAAAGTGTCCCCAGTTCCTAATAAATCTAATCCCCTCTTCCCTACACCATTGTCTCATCCATGCATTGAGACTCTGAAGCTCTGCCTGCCTACCTGGCCCTGTGCGTGGAACTGGAAGCATTTCCGAGAATGCCACCATAGAGGTCCTGGATTTCAGTCTCTTTCCTAGCAGCCTAAATTTGGCCTCCAGGACATCTCTCCTACCCTTCCCTATGTCATTGGTACTGACATGTACCACGACCACTGGCTCCTCCCCAGCACTACACATAAGTCTATCTAGATGCCTCGAGAGATCTGCAACCTTCGCACCAGGCAAGCAGGTGACCATACGGTTCTCCCGGTCATCACAAACCCAACTATCGATGTTTCTAACAATCGAATCACCCACTACCAACACCTGCCTCTTCCTAACTGGCATTCCCTCCCCCTCAGAGGTATCCTCAGTGTGAGAGGATACCGCAACATCCTCTGGGAGGAGGGTCCCAACTACGGGATGGTTTCCCTCTGCTCCCATTGAATGCCCTGTTCCCTTGAGGCTTTCATCCTCCTTAAGAGCATTGGGACTCTCAGACTGGAGGTGGGACAGTACTACATTGTCCCGGAAAGACTCATCAACATAGCTCTCTACCTCCCTTAGCTCCTCCAGTTCAGCCACCCTGAACTCCAAAGCCCGAACTCGGTCTCTGAGGGTCAGGAGCTCCTTGCAATGAGTGCACACATACGCCACCCGCCCACAGGGCAGGTAATCATACATGTTACACTCGACGCAATAAACAGGATAGCCCCCACTCTGCTGCTGGGGTTCTGTCTGCATTTTTCTAAGGAATAAGTTTAGGCGTAAATGGGATTCTTTTTAAACCTCTGGAATATAGATTATTCTAAGAGTTATGTTTTAAAGAAGGCCCAAATTCACTAGTGCCCTCTAACCTCGCTCTCCAAACTCTCCTGTTAGCTGTTCCTGTTCGCAAGCTCCCTGGTCGCTGTGTCACCTGCTTATATAGCTCTGGTAGCCCCTCCCCCTGATTGAGACTCAGCCAATTAACAGAGGCTTCTAGGTTTCAAACCTTTTAGAAGCTCCTTCAAACAAACAATCAAACCACCAAACAGATAATCACAAGCTCAGTACACAGCAAATATCTCCCCCACACAGAAACACACACTTCAGACAGCCAGATTGTTGCTAGATTGTTACAGTATCTCTAGTTGATTAAGGGAAAAACATGGCTTTGTGTTTATACTGTTTAGTATACATATTGAACTGTATACTGGATAATATACAAACTTGCACCTTCAGTTGTATATGGGAAATCACTTACCAGAGCTTCTGTAAGAAAATGTTTAGTGATGTTATGCTTAGTATAAGGATTGTATATTTCAGATTTTTTTCAGATATTCAAAAATATTGGATGGACCTTTGTTCTGATGTAGTATAGCCATTCTTATGTACTAATTTCTTTAGAAAATATTTGAGAAGATTGTGATGAACATTTTCTTATCAACACACATAGAGAACACTTGTGAATGTTTAGCTAAGTACTAGTCCATAAGAATTCTGCTACAGGAGCAGGGATGAAATCCAATTCCCTCGAGGGCATGAATAATTTGTGCTGCAAATACTATTATGAGCAGTTTTTCCCCATGATTTTTTGTTTGTGTAGCAGTAATCCTGTAAACTACTATTTTAAAAACCAAATCAAACACCAAACAAGCTTGCTGTAGTTAAATCTGTTTACAGTATAAATGTAAACACTTGTTGGTAGTAATTTTTTAAAAATATAAAAAGTTAATAAAAACAATATGTAAAGTTAATGTTGTATCCTATATTTCATAGGAAATAGATACTGTGAAACTGGCAGCAAACTTTGGAAAACTTTGCACAGTCCCTCTGGACAATATTCTAGTAGACAATGTTGCACTACAATTTTTTATGGGTAAGCAAACGGGAACTTAAACTGTAATCATATGCAAGAATAAAAATGTCTGTTTATAGATGGTTGGATTTTGTAGTAAAATTGATAGTGACTATTTCACATAGTGTCAGTTTGTTTGTTTGTGCCCTGTCTTTGGAAGGATTGAATAAAAGTTAACATTTAGACTTCAGTGAAGACGTACGATTTTACCTCAGACTCGTTTCCTCTTGGCTCCTACCATGCGGCACATAGTTCTATTGTATCTCATATAGTTGTGGTTGCAGTTGAGATGCATCTTGTTCATTCTTTAATGTAAAACACAGCCCTAGTTCTAGACTTTCCACTTGACTTTGCTTTTTGATGAAATCTTAGGAATATTCTCTTTTAGGAATAGAGGTTTGAAGAGGTCATTCATGACAGTGACTCTGTGAGTGTCAATATTATAGTATTGTCCAAACCATAATCAAATCCAGAAGCTTATTCCTAATTTTGTTAATGTTTCTGACTTAATTGTGTTTCACATCAGGATGTGAGTTTTTAAGATGTTTTTACTCTAACAGGTATAAATACAATAATGATTGATTTTTGTAGATTACATGCAGCAGACTGGAGGCCAAGCACATCTCTTCTTCTGGATGACAGTGGAAGGGTACAGGGTTACAGCACAGCAGCAGCTAGAGGTGTTATTAAGCCGACAGAGAGATGGAAAGCATCAGACTAATCAAACCAAAGGCCTATTAAGAGCAGCTGCAGTTGGAATTTACGAGCAGTACTTATCAGAGAAGGTAGGAATAATATTTTTAAAAATAATTTGCTTATTTTTGAATTGGTAAGTGTTTGTGGAATGTTTTAAAATAAACATACATTGCAGTTTTAGAACTCTTAATTGAATTTTGAATTTAGAACAATCACAAGCTAATTTCCTATGAAATAGATGTGATTAAAATCTAGATTTGTTACAAAAAAACCCAGAAGTTTTGCACTTGATACTTGAATGATTTAATTTGAATCAAGGTTAGGGTGAATAATTCCTACTAGCTGGTCTGCACAGGAATGCTGACATTAGCTCATCATTCTGTCCCATAAAATGCAATACATATAAGTTACTCAAAAGCTGGTTGACTCAGATGAAGCAAAATAAATTGAAAACCTAAGGAAGTGGAAGTCTCTTTCCATGGACCATAAAGGGGTCATATAAGGCATAAAACTTTCGATCTGTTCTAATCTGGATTTAAAAGTGACCTAGTTTGCCAGTGAAGTGAATTTGATGTCTTAACAAGAGTATTTGGCTACCAATATTTTTTTCCTAAACCTCATAAATCTCAGCAGGAGACTTCCCATCATACATTAGATGTAGACTGGGGATTGGCCTTTTATCAGGATACAACCAAAAAATCACCGGGGGTATGTTTACATTAGCCCCTTAGTTCGAACTAGGGAGGCTAATGTAGGCATTCGAAGTTGCAAACAAAGCCCGGGATTTAAATATCCCAGGCTTTATTTGCATCTTCCCATCCGGGTGCCATTTTTAAATCCCACTAGTCCGAACTAACTGCCCGGGGCTACATGCTGCAGTCAAACGTTAACTCGAACTAAGCCCTTAGTTTGAGTTAACTATTACACCTCGTGGAATGCAGACCTATTACTTGGGCTTCAGTGCATACTTTTTCTAAACACTATCTTGTGATCCAGGCCATCAGATATAATACAGCACTTGGTTCTGTTGCACTGACTTTAATCTTGGACTTGATTCTGAACTTCCCTCTCTCTTCCATGCGAGGATACAACTTGGTAGTCAATTAAAGTGGAGCACTCATAGGCATGCTACTTGAATAAGAAAGTGTTCAAGTAACACTCTGGTTCTTCAAGATGACTGTGGGTGCTCCACTACCCACCCTCCATCCCTTGTGCTTTGGACTACTCTTGTTGGATATTCAGGTAGAGAAGGAGCTGAGGGTGGTTCACCCATGTAGCCCTGTATACCCTCAGAATGCGGACAAGGTTGTATAGGGTGCATGTATGGGATGAATGGACATTGCTAACAAAATATCCAACCAAGGGCTGGAGGAGCACTTGGACACCTAAAGTGGAGCACCCATTGAGGCAATGGGGGGGATACATGCTGAAGAACCAGTTACTTCATTTGAAAAAGTTACTACTTTATTTTGAACAAATTACCATCAGAATCTTTTGTGTAATATTTATGAACCTATTTTCCTTCAGTTACATAATGAGTCTTTCACTTAAGTTACTTATTTTAAATACATGCCACATTGGTGGTGAATGACTGGAAATGGTTGCCTTTTAAAGCTGAGTAGTGTGCAGATATGAATTGTTGTCTAGATTGGATACACCCAGAAAATACCTACGACATAATTATAACCTGTCTATGTGGAAATCAATTATTGAATTGACTTGGAGACTGTTAGTCTTTCGCCTGTGTCCCTTCAGAGATTAGGCACATTTTCCCTGTGGAATATATAAATATTCTTGTTGACCAAGTTGTACAGTAATTATCAAGAAGACTTCTATTTCTTGTATCAAATACATTGGATATTTCACAAACAGCAAATTAACTTCTAAACATGAAAACAAATATAGATTTGCTTTAAACTTTAAAAAATGTCCTAGATATTACTTTAATTTTCACAAAAATAGTTTAAAAGTATTCACATGTATTCTTGAGATGATTCGCCACATATAATACTGCACAATATTCAGTAAATTTCAAGATACTCAAATGAAAATTCTGTGAGGAATTTAAACTGTCCTCTCATTAACTTTGAATGACAACTGTAAGCATGCTCATGGAGTAAAATATCAGGGCATTTTGAAGTTTTATTTCAGTAACAGTTCCAGTCATTACTTTGTATTTCTTATTTATATCCCTATTTTGTATTAATGATGGAAGTATTTTTTCCAAATGTAGTGTTTTTTATTTTTAAGATAAACACTACATATATTGATTTAGATCTCTGTGACAGGCATCTCCAAGAGTTAACATTGATGACACCTTGGTAGCAAAACTGGCAGAAACACTGAACAACGAGGACCCAACACCTGAAATTTTTGATGACATTCAGAGAAAAGTATGAATATATTTACTCCTTACTTAATAGGAATTGTTGAGATTTATTACAGAAAGGTGTATTGATTTAAATCAAAGTGAATTAAATTGCTGACTTTAAATCACTATTTAAAATCCTCAATTTAGATAACTAAAAAATACAAATTCAAAACATTATTAACTAAGACAAAAACATCTTGATTCTTATTGGTGGTTGTTATTAAAAATGGGCTTGCAACTGAATACTGCCTTTAAACCAGGGCTGTCAAGCAATTAAAAAATTGAATCTCAATTAATTGCGTGATTAATCGTATGCGCCTCCCCTTTGAAATGCCACAGCGGCGTTTCAATGGGGCAGTGCTGCATGCAACCTGGGATCAGGTAAAGTCCCCAGCTAACCCCGGGCTCCGTGCAGTGCTGCCCTTTTGAAGCGCCACAGCGGCCCTTCGAAGGGGCAGCACAGCATTAATGCCTGCAATTAATGCATTAATCCTGGACTCCTTTAATCACAGGCGTTAATGCATGTTAATTGCCAGACCTACTTTACACTAAATTTGGTGTTATTTGTTACTTACCAGGAAGGTACACTATAACTATACTTTTTTTTTTTTTTTAAGAAACTGTTTTGGTTGACTTACATTTTTTCAAATTCTTAATTTTTATTTTATTCTTTGGTTAAAAATGGTGAATGATTTTCTTCGAAGCAGTATTTTAATTTGTTGAGTTTAATAAACCTACCTTAAAATATGCAGGATACATGAAAAGCTTATCAAAAATGGATGCATTAAAGGAAGTATTATCTGTAGTTGCTGAATTGAACTGATTGTTCTGAGAGTGCTTGCTTATGTGATTCTATTTCAGTGTGCGCACAGTTGTCCCAGGTTTTGCCTTACGTACCACATCGTTAGCTGCACACCCTCTTGAGAGCCACACTCATGTGTTGGTATATAAAGTGATATTTACTCTACACCCTCTCAGTTCTTTCTTATTCCTGCCCCTATCTCCCTTTCTGTTCCTCTCTTCTCCATTGTCTAACTCTTGCTCAGCTGTAGGTATTAGTTAGCCATTAAGATGTGCAGAGAAACACATCTCGAACAACAGCTACGAAAGATAGCCGTTAAGTATTTGGTTACTTTTTAGGGTTTTTAGGTTACATTTTTAGGTAAGAATCCTGGCTGGAATTTTCCTGTAACTTTTGTCCACACATTGATGTCCCACTATGCACTTATCCAGTAGGCCTGAGATGATGCTGGCTTTGGTAGGGTAATAGTGCAAGCCATTAAACAGTGAATTCTGAGCCCACTTCTGAGGATACTGCTTGAGTCACCTACAATGGAATCGTCATAAGCAAGCACTTGGAGCAGAAAACCAGTTACCTACCTTTCATAGCTGCTCTTTGAGATGTGCAGAGCAACACATCTCGAACAGCAGCTATGAAAGATAGGTAACTTTTTCTGCTTCAAGTGCTTGCTCATGTCCATTTTTTTTACTGCCCTCCTACTTAATCTGTCAGAGTTGTTGGCAAAAAGTAATAGAGAGAGCATATGATCAGTGTTGCCTCCTATACGGATGCATGAACACAGTGCTGAAGGGAGTCTCACAGCTGGTCCTATGGGTAACACTGAGGCAAAATCTCTTAAGTGTGTGCACATAGGTTCATGCACACCTAGAATGGTATGGACATGAGGAACACATCTCAAAGAAGAACGGATTTAATAGTTAGATAACCTTTTTTTTCTGATCTCCATGTCCTTCAAGATTTTAAAACTAGTTAGATTTAATCCTTTTGGATCTAGTTTTCTATTAATAAAATAAAGAAGAAAGCAAACATTCCTGCTTTTTCAAATCCTAGTTGGTTTCTTGGATTGAACTGAAGTAGTTGAATAAAAAGACACGAAGAAAATATTCTTTCTACCTCTGCAAAAGAAGCTACTGCTGTCAAAAGCTTGTTTAAACAAAATACAGGACTATGTAGCACTTTAAAGACTAACAAGATGGTTTATTAGATGATGAGCTTTCATGGGCCAGACCCACTTCCTCAGATCAAAATCTGAGGAAGTGGAAGTGGGTCTGGCCCATGAAAGCTCATCATCTAATAAACCATCTTGTTAGTCTTTAAAGTGCTACATAGTCCTGTATTTTGTTTCAGCTACACCAGACTAACACGGCTACATTTCTATCAAAAGCTTGTTTAGTTCTTCATTAAAGACTGATTTCAGATGCTCAGCTAGTGGCTTCCACCTGTTCAGGAGTTTGGCTTTCTTTACAACTGAGCAGCAACGTAATGCTTAACATTTTTGTGTTTAAATTATTAAATTATTGTAATTAATGTAAATTGTAATATGTTAGCCTATATTAAGGCTTACATTTATACCAACTTTAAATTTGCATTTAATTTAAATGAAAAAACATTGAATGTATCCTTTCCTGTTCCCATTCTACAGGATTTATTGTCAACAACCATACTTTTCTTGTTTTCATTAAGAAATTAGTCACTCCAATGTATCTGAGATTCAAATTAATCATCCTATGCTGTTTTACAGTTCCAGTGCATAGCCTAACCTTCATAACTTGTTTTAAAAGCAAGTGGCGAGGGGTGAAGATGTACATATTACAGTAATTTTTGACATGGTTATAATTAGGGTGATATTGATATCTGTTTTAAAGTTCCAGTTTAGGAAAGCATCTGTTTTGAGGGCAACATGTAAACATGTGTTTAAGTCCAATTATTTTTAATACTATCAAGATAAGGATACATTTTTGTAAGTAAATTTTTATGCCTGAGCTAGGACTTTTTATGCATTTTTTTTTTTTGGTAAGGATGTCTTAAATCTACACTTGTTGCTATTGCAATAAACAGAAATACTGTTAAATATTATGGCACTATTAGAGGTAAAAAGGTTAACTACATTGCAGTAAACAAGGGAAAATATATATACAACAATGGGTGACCTTTTAACCTTTTTATTGGCAAACATGGTGTCTGTTTGAGCAGATATTCTCTATACTTTCAAAGGGAAATTTCACTAGAACTAGTAATATCAAACCTTTTTTTTCTAAAGTGTATTAGTTGTGCTTCATGCAAACCAAAGCATTTATATAATACAGCAACAAGATTTAAAAGATTCTCCCGCAACCGAGAATGTTTGTGAGACAGATGATGTGTCTGTAATGTAGATTTTAATACAAATTTTGTGTATATAGTAACCCATGTTAACTATTAACTATGGTAATCTTGGTATTTTATTTCTAAAGGTGTATGAATTGATGCTGCGGAATGAAAGATTTTATCCTTCATTCAAACAGAACGCACTGTATGTGCGCATGTTAGCTGAGCTAGATATGCTAAAGGATCCTAGTTTCAGAGGATCAGATGATGGTGAAGGAGGTGAGTTTATGAACTATTACGTTTCCTTCTAGCTTTAAATTTCCAGTTAAATATTAAGCAGTCAGGCAACCAGAATTTTCAGCCTGACTACTTATAAATGGATATTGATTTGCTGTATTGCCTTCCCAAATTCCATCCTACTGGGTTTGAAAGGGTCAACCATATACTTCAAGATTTTAGAAGTAGTTCAGCCTCTTGTACCTAGTTTTCATTCATAGAATGGAAGAGGAAAGCAGGCATTCCTGCTGTATGTTGAATTCTAAAAGTGTTATACATTTTATTTAACTTTAGCTGATGTTGAAAAGTATTTAGATTAATTTTATTAAACACATTTACTACCTCACACATGACAATTTATAGATAGATGGTAATCCGGTCATTGGTATAACAATTCTTATTGCTGAGCCTTGTGATAAACTGAAGTTTGAGATTGCTACATTTAGATTGCTGATGTAACTGGTTTTATCTAAAGCTGGGTGAAAGCTTACCCATTAGACACACTGGATAAAACAAAAATCTAGCATCAAGGGGAGAGAGGAAGTCTGCTAACCCACTTTTCAGATTTAATCAGCCTCTACTGTGATGCCATTGTGTCCTGGCATTTTAAGAAAGTTTGTACATTATGTGTGTGAGTGCACACACAACGTGTTGTATCATTTGTGTGTGTAAATTTTCATGACACATTTTATGTGATGTGGAGTGTTCTGAAGACTCTTAATTTAAAAATTATCACTGCTATAGCCATTTCTAAACAGAAAATG
Organism: Pelodiscus sinensis; assembly: GCF_052426305.1. Classification (NCBI taxonomy): domain Eukaryota; kingdom Metazoa; phylum Chordata; order Testudines; family Trionychidae; genus Pelodiscus; species Pelodiscus sinensis. The sequence goes on from NC_143053.1 coordinate 205,223,709, forward strand.
CTAGCTTCCTTTGAGGAATAAAATATTTAATTCAATAACTAGGTTAAAACTTTGTTTTCATAGCTGCAGGCCATTGTTCCTCATCTCTGTATCATACAGACTGGGAATAGCTCTGTTATAAGTTTCCCCCGGGGTGTTCAAGTCTCCCCACTCTCCAAAGTCATAACTGTTTCTCTGCACTGCCAATTGCAGCTCGAATTTTACTGATTCTCTATCCCTGTCGCTATGGCTGGCCGGTCGCACTGCCTGGGGACTACGCCCCTAGCATCGGGGAAGAGAGCTTGGGCCCTCCCCTCTCTCCGAGGCCCAGCCCAGGGCCCTAAGGCGGGGACCTCGGTCCCTGCTCGGTGGAGGAGGCGGTAGCCCCTAAACTCCTCTACTCACGGGGTTCATGGTCCTGCCCTGGGCCACTTCTTCCCTGGCTCCATACTTAATTCTGGCCCGCTGGGTTGGGGTTAGGACTCACCACTGCCGTCCCCCGTCCTGTGTCCTTTTGCAAAGCGCTCTGTGCGCTGGTCTCTGCGCCATTGCTCCCTCTAACCCTCTTTGCCTTCCTTCCTCCTCTCCCCGACTTCTCCATGCCCTTTTAAATTCCTCACCATGGCATCCGGGGACGGCCCTCCCCTGATGTCCTTGCCCCCACCCTCCCGCCACTCCGTGTGACGTCACGGGCAACATCATCCACAGGTGCCTGTGGCGGAGGATGAGCTGCACTTTGCCGCCTGTTCTCCCCTAGGCCATTCACTAGCTGGGGCTTTCCAGCGGGTCTCTATCCCCGCCCAGCCCCCCTCGGGGCTCTCCGGCTTGGGGTTCGGGGCAGCTCTCAGTGCAGGGTGGACGCTCCCCGTCACAAGCTCTAATTTTCATTTTATATTTTTTCTCAAACTATGATGCTGTGTTCTGAGTTGTCTTTTTCTACATTATAGAAATTGAACCATGTGTTTCTGTTATGATGTATGCAAAGTAGAGCTGTAGAATCCTGGTTAATCAATTAACCGATTAAATATTAGGTCTACCCTAGCAGGGGACTGTTCCACCCAGTTGGATTAGCTCCCAGCCCAGCCGGACTCCTGTCTCCATCTTTGTGCTGGAGCTGGGGCTTGCCCTTGGCTCCCGGCCCCTTGTGAAGCAGTCCTTCACTGCAGAGGGCCTGGGCTCCCCACGGATAAGGGCTGCTCAAGATGAGAGCAGCCCCTGTCCATGGTGGGCTCCCTGTGGTGCTGGAGCAGCTTCCTGGAGCTAATAGGGAACTTGCCCTTTTATTGGTTAACCGTAACCAGTAACCATTACCCTTTTAGCATGATGCTTACTAGTTAATCTTTCACATCCCTAAAAAGTGACACAGGATTTTGGGATAACTAAGTTACAGCATCACATTTTATCCCCAGCAATACAGCGGAGGCTTTTACTATAGTAGAAAAAAAACAACCTACTAGATGCTAAAATTTGTATACACAGTGAAATAGCTGAAAATGAAAGATGTAATTGTGGTATACTTTTCTGCCCTCTAGTGGTGTTTTATAGTAATGTCTGTAGAAGAATACATTGGAGACCTGTTTGATATCATTATCTCTACTGCGGACAAAATAGTTTTTTCACAACAATGCATTGTCCAATATTTATCCAGTTTCAAATAGCACAGTTGATAGGGCTTTTCCTACAGTCTTTGAGAAGAGTGTGTCAGTCAAACTCAACCCCAGGGATATTCAATCAACTTTTTTCTTCCTCCCCAAATTATTTAATATAGCCTCTTGTGATCTGGAGTTTGAATGTTTATTTATATCCTTTTTAGTTATTTGACCCACTTGTGCAATCTAGTTCTTATAATTTATATTAGTGACTCTGTTCCATTCAATAATTTTGTTTCCTCAGTGACCTTCCGTTTGTGGACATATCTATTTTATTAAAGTGCTCCATGAATGAATGTAGTATTCTAGATGTTGTTCATAAGACACTGATAAGACAAGGAACTATGTTATCTCTGAATGCAATTTAGCTAGCATTTTATTCTATTTAGTTATTTTTCATTATTTGGTATTAATGAAATCAGTGATAAAAATTGATTACCATACCTTAGTTCCATTTCTGGGAGAAATTAGACCGTACTATGTTTATATTTTTTCTGTGGATTTTTTTATTTTAAAATATTTGTTAGTCATAGAACCATAGAACTGGAAGAGACCTCAGAAGGTCATCAAGTCCAGCCCCCTGCTCTAGGCAGGACCAATTCCAACTAAATCAACCTGGCCAGGGCTTTGACAAGCCGAGACTTAAACACCTCTAGCGATGGAGACTCCACAACTTCCCTAAGTAACCCATTCCAGTGCTTCACCACCCTCCTAGTGAAATAGTTTTTCCTAATATCCAACCTGGACCTCTCCCACCACAACTTGAGACCATTGCTCCTTGTTCTGCCATCTGTCACTACTGAGAACAGCCTCTCTCCATCCTCTTTGGAACTTCCCTTCAGGAAGTTGAAGGCTGCAAGTTGATTTGTAAGCTTTATAATACTGACTAGGTTACAGACATTTCCTTTAACTGATGTTCTGATATTGTTTTGACCTTCATTGAGTCACATTGCATGTATGGTTTTTGCTGCTAGTGGACTGTTCAGATATTTCATAGTGAAAGCTAATTCCTGGCTTTATTATGGTACAAATAAGATGGCTTTTTTGCACTAAAATGATGAGGCAAGAATAACAATGTAAAGAAGAGCCACTATTTCCTTGTAGATATCAGTGTGGGACTTCTTGTGTATGTTTGCCCTGAATAAACCTTTGTTGGAGGGGATGTGTACTGAGGAACTTGAAGAAAACACTTTTATAAGTAAATAGCAGGTTAATGCAACTTTCAAGTGTTTACCATAACAAAACATCACGTGTCTACATACATTTGGGTATTCACATTCATGATAAAATTGCTTGCACTTCTAACACATAGACAACTACAAATGTGCTTGCCAAATGCTGGCTCTGGAAAGGGTGTGATGGCTCATTTGGCCAGGGGGGTAAGTGGTAAGTGAGGAATGGGAGAATTTGGGCTTTATGTATCCACTGGGGCAAATGGAACTTCATGTTGGTTGACCGGTAAAGGATGAAAGGGAGAAGAAGAATTGCATTCTGAGACTTGGTCTACACTACAAACTTTTATTGGTATAACTGTATTGCTCAGGAGTGTGAAAAATCCACATCTACAAGTGATGCAATTATGCCGACCTAACCCTAGCTATACTAATAGGAGAGGCTTCCATCAACATAACTCTGCCTCTCGCGGAGGTGGAATAATTTACTACAACAGTGGGAAAAGCTGTCCTGTCACAGTAGCATCTTCACTGAAGCACTACAGCAATAGGTGTAGACCTTTCCTGAGGAACTATGCGATATCTGAATCTAGTTTCTCTCTGCAGCTCCATCTCAGATCCCTGCTTCAAGTCCTGCTTCACTCTCTGTAAACTCCAGTTTCCCTCTCCAATCCTGCCAGTTCTGATGCATAATGTACCTTGGGAGCTGACATGGGTTTGTAGTATATCAATTGGGAGGAATGGGTCAGGAAAATTGGAGATTTAAAATGTAACACTGAGCCACTGTTACTTGAAAGCTCCCCCCCCTCCTCCCAGCCATGTTTCCTTGCCCTGTGCTGTCCTTAAAGAAATGATGGCCTAAAGCATAGAGGACTGGAATATGAGAGACCAAGACTTGTTTGCTGGTTCAACCACAGACTTCTTTGTGAGATCTTGGGAAAGTCACTGAGGGCTTGAGTACAAAAACAGTTTGTGTGAGACAAGCGGGGTGAATCTACCATGTCCTGCTGTTGTTAGATCTGCTTCCCTTTCAAAAGATAACTTTTAGTATGTTGTAGCAGAGTCCACGTGGATAGAACCAGGGCCATCCTTAGGATTTATACGAGATTATTAAACTGGTGCTCCTATGACTGACTTGCTCTTCCACCCCTACTCCCTCCCCTCCCCAGAAGCCAATCCCTTCCCTCAGTCTGTGCTGCAGGTAGTGCATTCAGCTCTCTAGGACCCAGCCCTGCTGTTACATGCTGCACTGCATCCCGTCATAGGCATGCGCAGCACATTTCATTAGGGTGTGCACCCAAAGAATTTTTTAAAATGTACTCTTTGACACCCCCCCATTAGCCACGCCTCTGGAGGCAACACTCTCGGGGCAAGATGGACACATGACTAAAAGTAAAAGGTGTCATGTGACCCCCCCCCCAGGACTTTTCCCACCATCCTCCTACCAATAGGGACTAGTTTGGCCCCCACCAAACCCCCCTCATGCCACTATCCTGCAATTGCATTAACCCAATGTGTGTAACATTAACTTGGAGGGCAGGGAGGCTGGGGGAAGTGTTCCATCTCAGGCTGTGTCTACATTGGTACAGTCTTGCACAAAAGCGGCCGCTTTTGCACCAAAACTTGCTGCCTGTCTACACTGGCCGTGAGTTTTTGCGCAAGTACACTTATGTTCTAATGTATGAAATCAGTGCTTCTTGCGCAAGAACTCTGATGCTCTCACTCAGGAATAAGCCCTCTTGTGCAACTGTTCTTGCACAAGAAGCCAGTGTAGATAGGCAACATGAATTTCTTGCGCAAGAAAGCCCTATGGTTAAAATGGCCATCAGAGCTTTCTTGCACAAGAGAGCGTCTACACTGGCATAGATGCCCTCGCACAAAAGCACATCTCTTGCACAAAGGCACATGCCAATGTAGATGCTCTCTTCTGGAAGAGTTTTTGCACAATAACTCTTCCACAAAAGAGTTCTTGCGCAAAATCATGCCAGTGTAGATGTAGCCTAAGAGTTTCCTCCCATGAGCAAAATGAATTTTGTGTTGTGCACCAGTACTGAGTTCATGTGGCTTGTTTGGATGTGCCACTGTGGCACCCAAGTTATTAATAAATATCTTATAAACCTCTACCTTTTCCCTCTGCTGCCATGTCTCCTCCCCTTGCTCCATCAGCTCCCCTGGTGCCCGCTGCCCCAACTCTCCACCCTCCTCTGCTGTCCTGACTCCTTCCCTTCTCACTGCCCTCAGCCTTCCTGAGACCTGCCCCGCTCCACCAGCCCTTCTCTCCCCCCGTGCCCACTTCTCCAGTAGCCCCACTCTGATCATGTGAGCTACCCCTCCTCATCCCCTCTCCTAACACCTCCCTCTGCACACTTGTCCTGCCTCTCTCCTCTGTGCTGGCCTCTCCCCTGCAGGTGTCTGCCCTTCTGCTTTACCCTCAGAATCCCCTGGCACCTGCACCTTCCCTTAGCCCTGCACCCCCCTGGTGCCTCCCCCTTCCCTTACTGCCCTTTCCTCCTTTATCCTCTTTTTCCCTGATGCCCACCTCCTCACCACCCTCTCCCCCATTACCCTCCTGCCCCTCTGTGCCCTCACACATGCCCACCTTTCTCATGCCCATCCCTTCTTTCAAGCCTTCTCCCAGCACCTCCCCTTTCATCTCCCAATGCCCTTCCCCTCTCCTCTCCTCTCTGCCAGCATCATCCTGTCCCTCCTCCCATTGACATCTCCCCTCCTGCCCTTTTCCTCATTGACTCCACTAACCCCCCCTCCCGCATTAGTCTCTCCTGCACCTCTGTCCCTTGGTGCCTTTCCCTTTCTTTTCCTGACCTGCCCCCTTCCCTTGCCTCACCTCGCCTCCCTTCTGCCTTCCTGTTTTCAGGGCTGGAGTCTGCTGTGATTGGGCCCCAGAAGTCCCCGCAGCCCGGGCTCCAGACCACGTGCCGGAGCCGGGCCGCTCAGCACTCGCAGCCCCCGGCCCATCACAACACGGCTGGTCCCGCCCTAGCGAGGCTGTGCTCCCCCCGCTCGGTGCATCTCCTGCTGAGGCGCAGCTTGGCCGTTTTTAAAAACGGCGCGGCAATGCTAAGCTGCGCGTGACCCTGCCCCCAGCGCAGCCCTGGCTCCTTCCAATGCTGCCGCCCAGGATGACAACGCCCGTTCCCCAGCCAGGGTCAGCTTGCCAGCCTCCTCGCTGGAGTCCCTCGGCCCGATGGGGTCTTCTGGTGGGGCTGCCAGTGCTGGCAGCTCCCCTACTGACTCCGGTGCAGAGCGCACTCATATGCTTCCCCTCCCCTACGTCCCAGGCCTGCAGAGTGGTGCCCCAGAAAGCGTGGTGTCCTATGCGACTGCGTACTCCGCGTATGCCTAAGGATGGCCCTGGATAGAACCCTGTAAATCTGTGGATATTTGCTTTATATCCAATGGTATCCACATGCATGGCTCATTTTTGTGGATACAGATGTGGATGTGGACACAAATTTTGTGTTTGCACAGGGCTCTACACTTGGGCAGTTAGTATGCAGCATGCTAGCGCAAGGTAGTTTTCCATGAAAGTTATCTAACAACTATAGAGACAAGCCTTTAGTATTAGTCACCCTGTATTACCCTAATTCTCTGTTTCCCATGTCAAAATGAGAGGAATACCTTCCTCTCTCACTATGCTGCTGTGAGAAGAATGTGCATTAACAGTAAAGCACCTTGTTAGTTTTATAGTAACAAGTGAAAAGCTAGATAGAAGCACCAGAGAAATAGTTCCATCTGTTTATTTCCCTCTGCACCAAATTTTCTTTCTTACAAGTGGTACTCATGTTTCTGCTGTCTAGTGCAAAGGCAACAGCAATGAGCATTGTTTCTGTCCCCCTAATACATCCATCAAAATCTTTCCATATCTCATACTCCTCAGCATCTCTATGGAGCACACCTGGGATTGGCCACCAGAATATTGGCTTTTTCCTTGAAATCATAACGGTTAAATCTTTCTGGGAATGATTCTTTCTGGGGTTACATGAAGATTCTAATGACTCATTTGTCAATTGTCCATAATCAAGAAACTTTTTTATGCAAAGTAGTAAACATCTAACCTAAGAAAAGCAGCTCTTTTTTTCCAAGCAAAATTAGTAGTCAACCTATATTATATAGGGATTTTGATAAAACGTAAGGTTACTTTCATATTTGCACATCAGCTCTTGAACATCTATTAGACAACTCCATAATTAGACAGTGACACCCCAAACTTAAAATCACAAATTAATTGTTCTGTAATGTAAGAATACTCCCTTTTTCCCCCATAGCTGCAAGTGTACACACATTTTCATATAGATGTTGTAGTTGGACGCTAGAGGTGCTTAGAAACTTAGAATGGGATGTGTGCCACAAGCTGTCTATTTTTCATTAATCGTTTGTTGTGCTTCAGCTGACCGGATTATATTTTTATTATGACTTTTAGAGATACAGTAAAAGTTTAGAAAGCAGTTTCTGAATTCTAAAATGAATTTTTTCCTCCAGAATCTTTTAATGGGTCCCCTACAAGCAGCATCAATTTGGTAAGTACCCTGTGGGTTTTTTTTTAACATTATAGAAGTTTTATAAAATAGTTTGAAGTATATACAGGCAGTCCCCGAGTTATGCGGATCCGACTTATGTCGGATCCGCAGTTACGAACGGGGCCTGTCTCCCTGGTCTCCAGCAGACCAGGGAGAGGAAGCAAAGCAGCGGAGCACGCGGGCAGCGGACAGCCCAGACGTGTCTGGGCTGTTCGCTGCCCGAGTGCTCCGTGGCTTTCCTCTGCTTTGCTCCCCGTCTCCCTGGTCTGCAGGGATATGATAGATATTCATATATTTGAACAATTATTTGTAAATCAGAATCTAGAATCTTCTAAATTTGTTCAAGCCATATGTTGAAGGTTAATAATCCTCTAGTAATCTTATAATTTCATAGGTGAATGAACAGTTTTAAGTTTGCTTAATTAGTTCAACAGGAAAGTAAGCTTATGTTTTCACAAAAGTAACTGCAGTAAAATCAAAATCTTTATTTCTACAGGCAGTCCCCGGGTTACGTACAAGATAGGGACTGTAGGTTTGTTCTTAAGTTGAATCTGTATGTAAGTCGGAACTGGCGTCCAGATTCAGCCTCTGCTGAAACTGATCATTTTCAACAGCGGCTGAATCTGGACGCCAGTTCCGACTTACATACAGATTCAACTTAAGAACCCCAGGCATCCCCAAGTCAGCTGCTGCTGAAACTGATCAGCGGCTGATTCCAGGAAGCCTGGGGCAGGGGCTTCCTGTAGTCAGCCACTGGTCAGTTTCAGCAGCAGCTGACTTGGGGACGCCTGGGGCAGAGCAGCTGGGGTGCTGCTGGGTTGGTCCAGTAGCGCCGAGGAGCGGCGGCGCTACTGGACCAACCCAGCAGCACCCCAGCTGCTCTGCCCCAGGCGTCCCCAAGTCAGCCGCTGCTGAAACTGCCCAGTGGCTGACTACAGTGGCTGACTACAGGCTTCCTGGAATCAGCTGCTGATCAGTTTCCTGTTGAACTAATTTAGCAAACTTAAAACTGTTCATTCACCTATGAAATTATAAGATTACTAGAGGATTATTAACCTTCAACATACGGCTTGAACAAATTTAGAAGATTCTAGATTCTGATTTACAAATAATTGTTCAAATATATGAATATCTATCCTGCATATTTCAGAACTTATAGAATAAAAGATTTGAAATAGTTACTTAATTATCATGGTTTCTCCACCCATAATTAGTGTGGCCATCCCAAACTGAAGCAGGTAGAAAACCTTGATAGTTGCACAGTAATGTATTATCTACATGTGTAATTTACTCTTTGCTTACTACATTTCATAATTTTATTGTAGTATTAAATGCCTACTTAAAGACAGCTCTCTTTTGTTAGTTACATAAAGGTCATAAACTTGCGATGTTTTGTAGCACATTAATTGTCAAAACGATGACACAATAATCTTTTGCTTTTGGATTAATTTGTGCTTCACTAACTGTAATTTGTATACAAAGTTTTATGTAAAACTACTTCTAATTTTAAATGTCCTAATATCTCCAACAAAAAAACTCAAACAATTCTCTCTCAAGACTCCCACACTTTTTTACCTATTGTGGTAAACATTAAATCTGTTCATACAGTAACCATGATACTATCTACTTGTTTTGTTAGTCTATAAAGTGCCACCAGACCATTTGTTGTTTTTTTTCATAATATGTTTAGTTTATTTTCATTAATCGATGCATTTCCCACAATGGCCAGCCTAATTGATTGCTAGAATTTCTGTTATAAAACTGAATTTTTAGCAGTTTATAGCTTAATCATAAGAATGAACTTCACACTTATTAGAGGATAGTCTCAGCCTGAAAGCTGTTCTTCTAAAAATCGTTTGTTTTAGATTCTAGATGATTTGAGAAGTATATTTTTGTAGCTTATGTTTAAGATAATTTTAAAATACAATTTTGATGTATTTTAACTGATTGCAGTTAATTTATATTATAGATTAATCTTATCTGAGATATTGAAATGTATTGTACTGAGTTCAGATGTGTGATGTATAGAACCATTATAGTACATGCACAATAAGTATTGTGGAGATTATTAGATAAATATTATCTAATGGGTCCATAATATAGAATGTATTTTTTCAAATAATATCTTTTCCAGAAACACATGTTATACCTAGACTCTGTTCCATTAGCCTACTATTTGTGTTATTTTTCAAGTTTCAGAGCTAGGCATATACAGTTATGAAAATAAATTAGATATCTGTGCAAACATATACTTGTTCAAAAGCTTATCATATCATAGAATATCATAGAATCATAGGACTGGAAGGGACCTCCAGAGGTCATCGAGTCCAGCCCCCCGCCCTCAAGGCAGGACCAAGCTCCGTCTACACCATCCCTGACAGATGTCTATCTAACCTGTTCTTAAATATCTCCAGAGAGGGAGATTCCACCACCTCCCTTGGCAATTTATTCCAATATTTGACCACCCTGACAGTTAGGAATTTTTTCCTAATGTCCAATCTAAACCTCCCCTGCTGCACTTTAAGCCCATTACTCCTTGTCCTGTCCTCAGTAATCAAGAGGAACAAATTTTCTCCTTCCTCCTTGTGACACCCTTTTAGATATTTGAAAATCGCTATCATGTCCCCCCTTAATCTTCTTTTTTCCAAACTAAACAAGCCCGGTTCATGAAGCCTGGCTTCATAGGTCATGTTCTCTAGACCTTTAATCATTCTTGTCGCTCTTCTCTGTACCCTTTCCAATTTCTCCACATCTTTCTTGAAATGTGGCACCCAGAACTGGACACAGCATTCCAGCTGCGGTCTAACTAGTGCAGAGTAGAGTGGCATAATGACTTCACGAGTTTTGCTTACAACACACCTGTTGATACAACCTAGAATCATATTTGCTTTTTTTGCAACAGCATCACACTGTTGACTCATATTCAACTTGTGGTCCACTATGACCCCTAGATCCCTGTCCGCCATGCTCCTTCCTAGACAGTCGCTTCCCATCTTGTATGTATGGAACTGATTGTTCCTTCCTAAGTGGAGCACTTTGCATTTCTCTTTATTAAACCTCATCCTGTTTACCTCTGACCATTTCTCTAACTTGCTAAGGTCATTTTGAATTATGTCCCTCCTCCAAAGAAGTTGCAACCCCAACCAGTTTGGTATCATCTGCAAACTTAATAAGCGTACTCTCTATCCCAATATCTACATCATTGATGAAGATATTGAACGGTACGGGTCCCAAAACAGACCCTTGCGGATCTCCACTTGTTATCCCTTTCCATCAGGATTTAGCACCGTTAACATCAACTCTCTGACTACAGTTATCCAGCCAATTATGCACCCACCTTATCGTGGCCCTATCTAAGTTATATTTGCCTAGTTTATCAATAAGAATATCATGCGAGACCATATCAAATGCCTTACTAAAGTCTAGATATATGACATCCACCGCTTCTCCCTTATCCACAAGGCTCGTTATCCTATCAAAGAAAGCTATCAGATTAGTTTGGCATGACTTGTTCTTCACAAACCCATGCTGGCTATTCCCTATCACTTTATTACCTTCCAAGTGTTTGCATATGATTTCCTTAATTACCTGCTCCATTATCTTCCCTGGGACAGACGTTAAACTGACCGGTCTGTAGTTTCCTGGGTTGTTCTTATTCCCCTTTTTATAGATGGGCACAATATTTGCCCTTTTCCAGTCTTCTGGAATCTCCCCTGTCTGCCATGATTTTTCAAAGATCATAGCTAAAGGCTCAGATACCTCCTCTATCAGCTCCTTGAGTAACCTGGGATGCATTTCATCAGGATCTGGTGACTTGCTGACATCTAACTTTCCTAAGTGATTTTTAACTTGTTCTTTGTGTATCCTATCTTCTAAACTTACCCTCTCTCTGCTTGTATTCACTACGTTAGGCACACCTCCAGACTTCTCGGTGAAGACCGAAACAAAGAAGTCATTGAGCATCTCTGCTATTTCCAAGTTTCCTCTTACTGCTTCTCCCTCCTCACTAAGCAGTGGGCCTACCCTGTCCTTGGTCTTCCTCTTGCTTTTAATGTATTTATAAAAGGTCGTCTTGTTTCCCTTTCTGACTGTAGCTAGTTTGATCTCATTTTGTGCCTTTCTAATCTTGCCCCTGCATTCCCGTGTTGCTTGCCTATATTCATCCTTTGTTATTTGTCCTAGTTTCCATTTTTTATAGGACTCCTTTTTTTATTTTGAGAATCATGCAAGATCTCCTTGTTAAGCCAAGCTGGTCTTTTGCCATATTTTCTATCTTTCCTACACAGCGGAATTGTTTGCTTTTGGGCCCTTAACAACGTCCCTTTGAAATACTTCCAACTCTCCTCAGTTGTTTTTCCCTTCAGTTTTGCTTCCCATGGGATCTTACCTACAAGTTCCCTGAGCTTATCAAAATCTGCCTTCCTGAAATCCATTACCTCAATTGTGCTGGTCTCCCTTCTACCTTTCCTTAAGATCATGAACTCTATTATTTCATGATCACTGTCCCCTATACTGTCTTCCACTTTCAAGTTCTCAACTAGTTCCTCCCTATTTGTTAAAACCAAATCCAGAACAGCTTCTCCTCTGGTAGCTTTTTCAACCTTCTGAAACAGAAAGTTATCTCCAATGCAGAAACTTATTGGATAGCCTGTGCCCCGCTGTGTTAGTTTCCCAACATATGTCTGGATAGTTGAAGTCCCCCATCACCACCAAATCTTGGGCTTTGAATAGTTAACTGGTGACTGGTTTCTATAAATGAATAGTATGCACTTACACATGTAAATCTAATGTGAACATTTGTTAGTGATTTTCCAAATCTGCAAAATCTGGACACACTGACCAATGGAGGCAAGGATATCAATACATGTAAATATCTTCAATTTATTGAGGTTTTTTCCATATTATTTAAAAATATAGCAACATTAAAACAAACTTTTTAGATTTCCATTCTCCTTTCTTATAAACACAATTGTACCCATACTTTTTGCACTTGCAGATAATTGCATCCCCAAATATTAGTTAATTGGAATCCTATACAGGCACATACATGTTAACTGGTTAATTGTTAATAGCAGATAGCTGAAAAATGTGTTCTTAAAAAATCCTGAAAATGTGGTGTGATGGGCTTCCTCCTCTGCTCATGGTGTTTCCTGCTGATTTCTCTGATAGCTAGATCCATCTTGTGCTGTACCTCCTCAGTAGTCTCTTCACTCACCATCTTCTCTCTCATGCTTAGTGCTGCTACTTCCATTCAGTGGCTGGACATGTCAATATTTAGAGCCCTGCAAATCTGTTCATATCTGCTTTATATCCATGGTTCATTTTTGCAGAGGGTATGGATACAAATTTGCAGGGTTCTAAATACGTTTTGTAACTATACCCTCTGCAAAAATGAACCTTCGATATAAAGCATTTTGTATTTAGAACCCTGAAAATTTGCAGATATCAGCTTTATATCCATGGATATCCACTGATATGCAGATAAAGTTGCGGATATCTGTGGCTCATTTTTTGCACATATGGATGGGGATACGTATTTTGTTTCCGCGTGGGACTCTTTCAATATTTCCCTCCCCAGTAGCAAAATCACAGTTTTTCTAGACCAGCTGTCTATCTGGTGTTTCTAGTCTCCTGAGCCACTACCCAGTAGCTGAGAAGGGAATGCACACTCACCTTCTACTTTGGGTTCCAGCCCAGGGACTCAATAACATACATCCTAAGTCTGTACTGTCTTGGACCTTGCTGCTGTTTCCCTCTTCTTTTCCCTAGCTAACTGGTTCTCCCCTTCTCTGGGTTTGCTGGTTTCTCTATTCCCACCCCTTGGAGTCTGTGTAGCCTGCCTTAGAGCAGACTCATACCATTTTTCCAGAGAGTAACTGCCCTTCCCTAGCTGCCACTCTACCCTTTTTAGGGTTGCCAGATAGTTTCACCAAAATACCAAACATGGCAGGAGAAAAATTTGGTTGCACAAAAAAAGTCCCTGCGCTTTTAAATCCTCACTCTCCTTCCGCTCTCACCAGACATGGCGTACCAGAGACAGCAGTAGAATGTCCCAAGCGGCGTTCCATCCGATAAAAACAGAAAATACTGAACATTTTACATGTTCGGTATTTTCAGGGTTTTTTTTACTGGACAGAAGCCGCCAGCACCGGACTGTCCGGGCCAGCACCGGACCCTTTTGCTAGCTTCCTGCCTTTCTACTGGTCCTGCCTATTCCTACTCAATTATCTCCCTGGCTTGTACCTTAATTAATAGCTTGGACCTATCTGGCCCCACCCAGGTCTTGCTTGGGCCAGTGTGGGGTGCATGATATGGGCACTTTTGGGAGGTACACATTGTGGGCTGGTAATCATGTCATCAACCCTGCTGACAGTATACTCCTACATATCATATAAGGGCAAAAATCTTTTGCTGAGGACATTTTTTGAAACTATCTGCTCTTAGTTTAATAAAAATGATGTAGTTCTTTCATCCAGTTCTTCAACTTTGTGTAATATTTTTTACTTATTTTGATAGAAGAGAAGGGAGTGCAATCATGTTAAGCAGTAGTATATAACGTTTATTAATTCTTGATACCAATATCTTTGTTTTTAAAAAATGGAAACCTAAATCTGTGCAGTTGTTTTGTTTTTTTTTTAAGCAGAAGGTCTGACAAACGTGGTGGTTGTAATCCAATTGTTTAAAAATAAATAGCAAAGATCTGACAGAAATTAGGAACAGTGAAACTTTAAAATAGGGACACAATGTGAAAATATAAATTTTAGTTATCAGATACTGGAAATATTTGTAATTGTAATAGTATTTCTGTATTTGTCTTTCATTCAAAACTGTGAATTAAGACTTTGAAAATTAAATGAGTGGGTGAATAAAGAAAAATCTCTTTTCTATTATGACCCTTTTTCTCCCCTTCAGTCTTTAGATGACCTTTCGAACGTCTCTTCTCAGGATTCAGCGCAACTACATGCATGCATTTCAGATACTGGTAAGTGATTTTATTGTAGTGATGGCTTCTCTTCTTTCCTTACCGTTTTTGATTTTCTACCATTTATTATACATTTTTTTTATTTTAATACTAGTATTCTAACATTAGTGAACTAATAGTTCCCTCTTAAATCCTAATCCTTATTCTTTCCTTTCTATGTCTTAAATATTTGTTTCCATGTTGGTAATTAACTATGTACCTAATGCACTAAAATGGGAGATGGAGTTGTGCAGCACGAGAGATGTTTCAGCTTTTCTACTACTAATTAGAAAACTCTCCCTTAATTGTGCAATACCTTACTATCTCAAGGTGAATTTATTTTAAAAATTACTTTATCCTTTCTAGCAGCTCTGTCTCTATCAAGCAAACTCTGTTCTCAAGTATTCTCTGCTGTACTATAACCTCTTTGGCAATCTTACCGTAAGGATTAAGTTCCATAGCTATAGAAGGAGTTAAATCTTAGCTGCAGTGAAAGTTAAGAATGGTTCTTATGTCAGCTCTTCAAAAATTAATAAAACTTTAATTGTTATTATAAAACTTAGGTGTAGGATTGCTTTTTAGTCGTATCAAATGTATCCTATCTTCTGTTCGTGTTATGCTACAGATTGTCATTGTTTCTTCATTTGATTTTATAACAGTAATATTTGATTTTTGGCCTGATATCAAGGTGCTATTAAGAACAATTAATATTTTATTCTTTTTAGCCGTTATAGCAGACAACAGTTCCCTCAGTACATTTTAAGCTTTCACTGTATGGATACTAAAACTTTGGCAATGTGATATCAAAACCAAAGATATATATATATGTGTGTGTGTGTGTGTGTGTGTGTGTGTGTGTGTGTGTGTGTTCTTTGTATGCATTTTTAGATGCGGTTATTGGGTTGGGAGGTTTTTCTATGTGCCTATGTATATTTTAGTGATACTCCCCTTTTTTTATACTGGAACACCAGCTCCCTTCTAGTTAGAAAAGTTTTCATCTTTTTCTATTTACATCTTTACTTCTCTAAGAATTGTAAAATCCCCACAGTTACTCAGATTGCCTTGAAATTTTGTTTGCCTCATAGGGAAATGGGGATCAGTCAGAGCTATTTGCACCTTCATTGTATGTTAGGTTGATAGTGCCCCAACCATTCCTCATAACGATTGAGGCAATTGGCATGAGAATTGAACTTGCGAATGAATTGTAATTCTAATGCGCCTCTGTGTATTTGGCTAGTAGAATTGGTTTATGACAAGATAGCCACTTGAAGATCTTTTAAACAATGATTAGGTAGATTAAAGTGTTCCCCAACAGGTTTCTGTATGTTCCCTTTTCATATATCTGATTTGTGTCCATTGATTCTTTCCAGCAGGGACTGTCCAGTTTGTCCAATATACATAGCAGTGCAAACAGCTTTTGTGTAGATTCCTGTTATTGCCTTTGATTCTTACTTGATTCATTTTAACTACCTAATCTTCAGGTGCTTGCTGATTCCCAGTTCTGCCTTCCTGTTTTTCCCCTTGATATTTCCATATCCTTTGCTCCTTGTTTCCCGCCCTCCTCCTTTTCCCCTATTTATTTTGGGTCTGCACATCCTAAACTCAAAACTCCGGTCATCTGAAGAAGTGGGTTATGACCGCGAAAGCTCATGATACCATCTACATATTTCATTAGTCTACAATCACTACAAAGTGCTACCAGACCTTTTGTTGTTTTTTAAGTTTATCATAGTTCCTAGTTATTCGAAGACATGGTGGCAGGATGTTCTCAGTTAAAGATCTTTGAATCAGGAGCTTTCTTTTTTAACATATTCACTCCCTCCCCTTCCAGTGTAGAAAGCCCAAATTTGTTGACTTTTTTGTAAAAATTATCTATTTATTTCCAAATGGGAAATGGGGTCACAACCTTATTATCTATAGAAAATGAATACTTTAATGTTTCCTGTACAATTATCCCCAACAAAGTCTCTTTTTAACTAAAAACTTAACACGTTTTTACCCCTGTGGGCTGTATAAAATCAGGTCTGGTATGATGTAAAGACATACCATTTGGTTATGACAGATATTTTTGAGTGCACAACTAAGTAAAGTTGTCTGATAAGATGTCTCAATGTTCTGAGTCATTGATTAAATGAAGCTGAGAGTTTTGGAGGATGAGTGCCACCTGAAAGGTTTTTGGGGTTCTCCAGGGTGACAATAGATTGGCCAACCCAAAGTTCTTTTGGCTTCCTAATGACATTCTTTCCATTACGTTCATGTTTAAGTATAAACTTGCCATCATTTATTCCTAGTTTTTCTTACTATTGTAAGATTTTACCACTGCTTGATAGATCTTTACTCTTAAATCCACGTTAGCGCTTTTACTTGGGAATTCTATAGCTATCTCTAGCTTTATTGGCTCTTTTAGTGGGCTTATAAGTTATTGGATTCGATACAGGAGTAACTTGGTGAAATTTAATAACATATGATATAGAGGAGGTCACACTACATGCGCTAATATTTCTAGCCTGTTAGACTCTCCAAATCTTTTGCTAGAAAGGAAACTGGGAGGGGGAGGCACAGAATAGATTTTTTGAGTTATTACCAGTTTGCCAAACTTCTAGTCTTTGACAGAACTTAAGTTTCAAAAAAATATATTGGTAACTGTATTCTCTGTATAAACAATTATAATAATCTGTAATAAAAGAAGAATAAAAGAGAGGTTGCCACCCAGACTCATTACTGATTGATATTTAAAGAAAAATCAGGAAGTTTCATCTGCTCACATGAGTGTGCAAACATTTCTTAAATTGATTTCCTAAATAAGTGCAGGTCTTATGCTTAGTAGAATCTCAAGTTGTTAATTGAAGGCACTTATTTTCTGGATCCTAAACTACTAGTTGTGTTTTTATTTTCACTTTATAACTAATTCAAGTTGGTATTAAATATCATAAAATGTTTCGCTTGGTAACATTTTAACTCTGCGTGCCCCGGAAAGAACGATATCTTCAGAGGTATGGTTAGAGAGAAGAAACTACCTGTGTGTGAATTCTGACTAGTACACTTTCTAGATTTACAGTAGGGTCCTACACCCATTGCCTAGCATCTGCTAGGCTAAAATGATTTTTTCAATTAAAAAGGTATTCAGTTTTTAATAATCTGACCACCTTATATTTGCATGTGTAGTTTTTTATTTCATACACAAGTTTCACTGATGTAACTTTATTCTAAGATAAAGTTTCATGTTTATAGAGTGTGGGAGTCTCTGGATGATGCCATCTATAGACAACTTCTGTTACAGGAGGGTTTATTCTTCTGCTTCCATCAGTTCTTGTCTCCAAGTCTTGTCATTTCAGATGTTTCCATTTCATGTCTCTTGTGTCCTTTCGTCTTCCTCTTGTTTGTGTTTCTCTTCCCTCTTCATTTTCGTTTTAAATAACTAGTCTATGCTGACTATGACCCATATGCTGTGGCAGGAGTATGCAATGACCATGGCAAGACATATGCACTGTATGCGATCACTGTACATCGACGCAATCCAACTAGTGAAGAGATATGGAAAACATATCGTCGCTACAGTGACTTCCATGACTTCCACATGAGGATAACTGAACAGGTAACTGGTCCTATATAGACAGTTTAATCTGATGAGTTTATCTAGACTGTATTTTAAGAATTTAAATTGTAATTAAGATTAATTCTCAACAGTTAATTGCTGTGATGATGATAACTGCAAACAGGCTTAAGTTAACACATAACTACATACCTATTGTGACATAGGTAACTATCACCATTTTTCCTCTTCAGTTTGTTTGTATGTAGTGAGTGAGTCATTTGTTATGATGAAGACTGGCCATATGCTGAGTTCTTGTTGATATATTAGTTGGCCCAAGTGGAACTGCTTTTTAACTTTTCTGTGGCTACCTGCCTAGACAAGCTTCTCATGGTACTGCTGCCTCAGCTTTACTGTGTATAGGGGCATTACTTTGGGGGAATTCAGGCAAGAACATGGGGTGAATCCGGAAAGGTGCATAACTGGTATTATTTAACTATCAGGTTCCCCCAGACATTCTTTCAAACAACGACAATTTCGCTAACAGCTCTATAAACCAGTTAGTTGCACCTTAAGGGCAAGATTCACCAGAACACTTTGGTACAGTAGTTTGTGCACCAGAAGAGAGCAATTTGTCCTTAAGTTAAAATAGAAAGAAAAATAATTTAGTACTTTTATTCAGATCGTTAAAAATATTAATGAGTTGCACTCTGTTTCTTCGTTTAATATATGAAAATTATAATTTTTAGAAAGGAAGTTTCAAGCCAAAAATTGTTAAAATTGAGTTAAAGTTAAGAGTATTAGTGTCTTAAACACACACACACAATTACAGGAATGCTGCAAATAACTGAAATGTAAGTGTTACAAACCTAGGAGATTCAAAATTAAAGATTCGTTTAAGAGATTCATTCATGCTAAGTTGTGGAAATGACAGCTAAAGCAAACAGCCTTTATTAAACCTCTCAGTCTTCCCCTAAGCTAAAACATAGACAGCCTATATCTTAATGAAACTCTTCAATAATATTACATTTACCCCACTGAGCTGATACATTTGAAAAATTCATTCTTTTATGTCTGTCAAGATCGTACTTAAAGATAGCCAAAATAAGCAACATCAAGTGCATCACCATGAATTGTCTAAGAAATATTTTTCATATCTGGGGTGCGTGAGTAAAATCAGTCTCGCATAGGCAGAGATGTCTCCTTTGTTTTTGGTGAAGTTATATGCTGTGTACAGGACTTAATCGTAAACTGATCTAACCATGTATTATTTGGATTACTGTAGGACCTGGGAGCCCTAGTCATAGGCCAGGACCCCATTGTGCTAGATGCTGTATAAACAAAGAACACAAATAGGGGATTTTATTTTTGCAAAGCACAGTTTGCTTTCAACCTTGCTCTTACCATATCATAAAATTGTAGAAGTGTTTAGGGCTGGTAGAGACCCTGAGGAGTCCTCCAGGTCCAACCCCCTATGCTAAAATAGAACCAAATAATCTAGTTGTCTGCCTAACGTGGCTTAAAATTTTCCAGTAATGAGTATTCCACAACCTCCCTTGGAAGCCTATTCTAGATTTTAACTACCCTGATATTTAGAAAAGAATTCCTAATAGCTAATCAAAATCTGTTTTGCTGCAGATTAAGCCTATTACTACTTATCCTGCTTTCAGAGAACATAGAAAGCAATTGGTCAGTCCTAAATATACGTTGTTTCCTCTTTTAAACGTACGAGCAATATGCCTCAGGTGACACATGGCCAGGATTCATCATGAAATTTGGTCCTCTGATTGGATAATTAGCTTCCCTGTGTATCTACAGGGTGTGTGACACAGACTCAGAGCATGGGTCAGTTTTTATTTTAGTGACATGTTACAAATTTTTTTCCATAATCTGATGAAAATTGTATTAGATAAGTAATTCTAGTTTACTGTACTTACATTCGTGTTCTTGTGTAATATATAACTGCATTTTTTCACAATTAGTGTTAAGAAAGATTTGCATATTTTTAAAATAAAATTATTTTATATATGAGTGAGTGACGCTTTTATTTATATTTTGTCAAATGAAGAGATGCTTTTTATAGGTGACTTTAGAATTAACTACCAAAAGAATAATAAAAAATGTATTATCTTCAGAATTATTTGGTTACATGTTTGTCATCTTTCCTTAGAAAGTTAAGTAATGTTCACAGTGGAAGTGTAGTCAGTGTGAAACAGTTATTTAGTTCATTTGTTGTATTTGTCATGGAGCTTAAGAAATAAAAACTGAGCTTGGGAAATAGACCATTTAGGTTTTTAAGTGAAATGCTGAAGATCTGTGAGGTCTAGGAAGGGGACAGCTGTTGGCAGTTCTGTGTACAATTAAACAATCTGCCTTTTATTGCTTTGCCTGTATTCTCATACTCTTAATCCCCATAAAATAAAAGAGAAAAATGCACAGATTTGTAATTCTCCAGCTGGTACAAAGTAGAACCTGCTGACATGAATAAGTGTTAACAACATAATACTTTTAAAGGAGCTTTTGAACCATGTCTTAGTTGAGATTGACTATACAGGCAGTCCCCAGGTTACGTACAAGATAGGGACTGTAGGTTTGTTCTTAAGATGAATCTGTATGTAAGTCGGAACTGGCGTCCAGATTCAGCCGCTGCTGAAACTGACCAGCGGCTGACTACAGGAAGCCCAAGGCAGAGTTGCTCTGTCCCGGGCTTCCTGGAATCAGCCGCTGATCAGTTTCAACAGGCTGAATCTGGACGCCAGTTCCGACTTACATACAGATTCATCTTAAGAACCCCAGGCGTCCCCAAGTCAGCTGCTGCTGAAACTGATCAGCGGCTGATTCCAGGAAGCCCGGGGCAGAGCAACTCTGCCTCGGGCTTCCTGTAGAAAGCCGCTGGTCAGTTTCAGCAGCAACTGACTTGGGGACGCCTGGGGCAGAGCAGCTGGGGTGCTGCCGGGTTGGGCCCGTAGCACCCAGAGCGACACTGCAGGACGAACCGGCAGCGCCCCAGCTGCTCTACTACAGGCTGCACCTCCCCTCCCCCCCCCCCCCCCCCCCCAGCAGACCAGGGAGACACGGGCAGCGGGACCGAGACGCACCGCGGTCCTGCCGCCCGGGTCGTCCACGGCTTTGCTCCCCGTCTCCCTGGTCTGCTGGTGGGAGTCCCCCCCAGCAGACCAGGGAGACGCGGAGCAAAGCCGCGGAGCACGCGGGCAGCGGGACAGCCCAGACGCGCCACGGCTGTCCCGCTGCCGGCGTCCTCAGCGGCTTTGCTCTGCGTCTCCCTGGTCTGCTGGTGGGGGTTACCCCCCCAGCAGACCAGGGAAACGCGGAGCAGCTTTTCTTGCCCCAGAGGACGCGGGAGGCGGGACCGTGGCGCATCTGGGCGTCCCGCCGCTCCTGTCCCCCGGGGCGAGAAAAGCCCCATTCGTAACTGCGGATCCGGGGGACTGCCTGTATAAGCCTTTTAACTATTTACAACTGTTGGTCTGTAGCATACATTTACACTATTTTTTCGGTAACAGAAGTATAAATAGGTTTGAATACTCTAATGAGAGTTCTCTTTAGCCAGATCAGCCTTATACAGTCTAAATAACATTTTAATATGGAAATGGCTGATTTCTTGAAGAGTAAACACATGGCTAACCAGTTAACCATTAAGCCTCACCTACCACCACAGATCTAGCTGGAGCAGCCTCTGTTTGGGGGTGGGCCAGGCCTGTCTCCCCCTGCTCCCCACCTCCAGGTTACATGCTGGCTTCCAGGGGGGTCATCTTCAGAGCCTGAAGTGAAGGAGGAGGAGACTTCGCTGTGGGTGCTGCAGTATAGATCCTTATACTGCAGAGCCCGCTGTGGATGTAACCACTATGATTTTTAGCAATTATACGGTTACATTTTTAAACAAATTTTTACATCCCTAATGTACAAGTGTACACATACCATTTATATTTAATAATATATGCACATAGATTAAGTATTTTTAAGGTTATAAAAATTATCATCAGTATTGGACAGTTCCTGACTAGCAGGGGATATAGAAAATATATTTCAGTATATCAGTTTTGCACCCATTCCTCTGCAGGATTAGTTCTTCATATCTATTTTTGAAAAAGACATACCACATCCTTGAAACCATGAAACTGGAAGAGCTGTGTAGGTCTCTGATGGCAGCATGTAAAGAGGTGTAGCCCATGCTAATAAAGTATAGTTTGTTCATATAGATACACAGATTAAAAGCCCTGTTAAGTCAGTGGGAGCCTTTTCATTCATTTCAGTGGGTTTTGCATTAGACTCTAGATCACTATAGTTTGGACTACACGTTAAAGCAACAATATCTATACTTATCATAAAGTCGTCTTTTTTTCAATTGAGTTTCTGGAAGTGACAGATAATACCCATAAAATATAATTATTGAACTGTGTATAGAAAATTCTGTAAACCAATGCTCAAAGCTATTGTTTTTTGTTAGTTAACAAATCTCGCTCTTTCACAAAATATTCCATTACCCTGCTTCTCTTCCAGTACTATAAATATGTGCATATTGTGGCATTTCTTTTTAATCAACTTTTCAATCTTATTAATTATGTATAACCTGTTGATTGATGTTTGCAATATTTAAACTCTTGAATCCACATACTTACATAGTAATATGTGTTACCACGTAGCGAGATTTCCTGTTCTAGCCACTGAGGAAAAATTAAAGATCTTTGGTGCTGTTATGTGGTAAGTAGCTTGTTAGTACCAATGATGTCGATGTATTGTCTGGCCTCTTCAATATGGGAATATGTTACTTTGGTGTTGCACCAAGAGTTCTATTATCTATCCTCTGAAACTAGTGTAAGGTTTCTAAAGGACTTTGCAGCAGTGGCATAAGTTAAACCAACTCCTCACGTGTTCTCACTTGTGCAGGGGCTTGCCAGTGCTACATCAGGGAACCATAGTCAGTGGCTTGAAGCTTTCCTGCACCCTGATTCAGAAGCACAATTTGGATACATGGAAAGCCTAGTCCTGTGACTTTTTTGCCTTTTTATTTAATTTTTTACTAGCAGAAAGAGCTATCACATTATTAATAGAGACTATAGAAATCAAATAATATCTAAAGCTGGGAGTGAATAGTAAGGAAGAAGTAGAGTTTTAATTATCCTGAAACAATGAATTTTCTGTTGAGAATGATCTTAGCTCATTCAGTGAGGGGCATTCTACACTCTTTGTGATGGCTTTGATTTAGGCCAAGCATTTTATTATAAATAAGAGCACTGAAATCTTGGGTCATAAATATTTGTGCCTTTGTAAATGAGAGCTATGATGTTTGATAACTCATTTTCAAATTTCACAAAGCTGACTTGTGGCATTGATTTCAGATTGATCTACTCCCACCCCTAGAGTATGTCTAGAGTACATCCCTCTGTCGCCAGAGGGACGTAAATTAGATATACCGACATTGCAAATGAAGCGGGGATTTAAATCTCCCTCACTTCATTTTATTAAAAATTGCCGCTGCGTTTCGCCGAGTCAGCAGTTTGTCGGCAAAAAGTGGCTGTCAAGACAGGGATTGGGCAACAAAGAAAGCCTTTGTCAGCCGATCCTGTAAATCTCGTTTAACGAGGCATAGGGATCGGCCGACAAGGGCTTTCTTTGTCGCCCGATCCCCGTCTTCACAGCCACTTTTTGCTGACAAACTGCTGACTTGGCAAAACACGGCAGCCATTTTTATTCAAATGAAGCGTGAGAGATTTAAATTCCCACTTCATTTGCAATGTTGGTCTGTCTAATTTACATCCCTCTGTCGCCAGAGGGATGTAGTCTAGACATACCCTTAGAAAGAAAGGGCAGAGGATTTTTAGTGGGTGGCTGTGTAAGACATGAAGAGGGAGTTCAAAAGTCTCCTGCTCCTGAAACCAGCTAAGAATTGAGTTTTAATTGCTTAGTATGTGAATGCTACAGAAACTCTGGATTCCTTGGAAGAGGCTGTGTATTATGGTCACTTTCAGATCTGGGGGTGTTTCACTTCTTGAACTTGTGTTGCTCTCCCATATATGAAGTCAGCTATGTGACATCCTAAAAGATCTTGGCATAAGCCTAAGCAGTTACAGAATGGAATCAGCAGTAGTAAGAAGAAGGCCACTTCCCTCAGAAGACAACAGTGGTAAGGAAGGCCTCTAAGAACTTGTGGAAGATGAGAGCAAGCTGGCAGACCTGAAAGGAGGCAGGATAACATTTGGAAGAGATTTGAGGACGCTCCCATTGTGCAAACAATCTTTTAGCTCTTCCTGCTCAATTAATAAAATAATGAATCTTAAATGCAAGCTGAGTTTGAGCAGGTTTGATGATCTATTCTATATGAATATTTTGTACATTTCTAACTTAAAAATAAGTGGGTAATTCAAGTTGATATGTTTTGCAGGACTTCAGAATAGATATCATAATGAGTACTTGTGGAATCCAATCTGTGAATCTATGAAAAAAAATCACAATTAAAAATAACACAGCATTTTTTTTCTCTAGTTTGAAAACCTAGCAAGTATATTGAAGCTTCCTGGCAAGAAGACATTTAACAACATGGACAGAGAATTTTTAGAGAAGAGGAAAAAAGATTTAAATGCATATTTGCAGGTAACATCTTGACTAGTCCAGTTTCAAATTTTCTTTTGTGTTTACGGTTTTCTGTTTGAACGGATAGATATTCAGTAAATGCAAATAAATATTAATTCAGTCACAATTAGATTGTCTTAATGAAATACACTGATTTGGAACACAAGAAATGTTACAGCTAAAGGTAAATGCCAGATTTAACTGCGATCATCTGTATTTCAGTGAACAGAACATAATAATTCAAGTGTAAGTGAAGGATGCAGATGCTGTTTTATAAGGTGTTAATCTAGTTTCCAGTTGGATTAACAAAGAAGCTGAACTAGTTTATTCTAATTTCTGAAAAGGGTTCACTGCTTAAGGAAGTATGTCTTTCCCATTGTACCATAAATAGAACAGTAAAATTTTATACTATTTGTTAGTTTGGCATACTTCTTTGATTTCCCCACGCTCAGCACAACTTTCAGAATTGGTCTGTATCTGCAATGTAGTTGGGTGTGTGATTTGTAGCTTGCATAGATATATTCTTGCCTCTTTTATTTTAGCTTTTGTGCTAAAAATAGCAATGAGTACATAATGCAATCTGCACAAGCCTGCCTGAGTCCCCTGCGTGTATGCTTATTTGTGCTGCCTGAACTGAAGTCCATGCTACCCGGTCCTTGCTACTATTTTTAGTGAACTAGCTAGCTTTAATATAGCATGGGTATGTATACACAGGTAGCAAATCACACCTCTAGATACAACAAATACGTAGTCCTGATAATTGTGCTTAGCTTGATTGAAACAACATTCCTGTCTTTTTTTTAGTCATTTTTTAAAAAAAGTGTTAGTTTAATCACTCTCTTCCATTATTCTGAGGCGAAATTCAGTTATCTAATTTCTAAGTGACTCATTGGTAAGACTGGTCTCTAAACTTTTCAACTCAACAGGGAACAGTTATCTAAGAAGTCATCATCGTCCCCCTCGGGTATATCTTTGCTACTGCTCTAAATCAAAGCAGAAGAGTCAATTTAGAGAGTCTGGTGAAGATGCATTATGTTAATGGGAGAGCTCTCTCCCATCTATATCTGTATTCCACCTGAACAAGATGCAGAAGCTGTGTCATTGGGAAAGTGTCTCTCATCAACACAGGGTAGCGTGGTCACTGATGTTAAGTTCATCTAAGATATATTGACTTAAATTACATTAGTTACACAACTAAACTAAATAATTCTTAGATAAACTTACAGGATTAATGTAGACCATGGTAAAATTCTACAAGGGAGTAAAAGCAAACAGGATACTATGAAATGTAACATCTGTTTAGATTGTCTAACAGCCTGCATTTGTAATATGTATGGTATTTTATTTTTCTTAAGTGTGGATTATACAGGTTGAATCTCCCTAAACTGGGACTGATCTGGCAACATCTGTGGTCTGGCACGGCAGGACCAGAGGGTCCTGATAAGGGGCCAGCAGTAGGGGAGCCCTGTTGGGCTGGCAGGGCAGCAGACTGCCTGCAGCAAATTGCCGGCAGGCTGACCAGTGCTTGGCAGCAGGAGTGCCCAGCGGGGCTGGGAGATCCAGTGTCTGTCTGTCTGCCTGGCGGGGCTGTGAGCTGCAGCAATGGTGGCGATGGCCAGCAGTGGCTCAGTGGGGCCCGGTGTTCCCTGGCACATGGCTGTGTGGGGAGGGGAGAGCACAAGAGTCCTGGCATGAGGCTGCCTGGGGGAGCTGAGAGCCGAGGCCAAAGGTCGGGCTAAAGCTGGGGGAGACGGTAGCAGGAGGCCAGAAATGACATCCTCTGCTCCAGCAAAATTCCTCATCTGGGACCAGTCAGTTCCCGAAGGTTCCGGACTAGGGAAGTCCAACCTGTAGCGTTACTATTGGTTTTGGACACTTAGTTTCAAGGTAGCTGAAAAAGGTGCCTTTTACATTCAGTGTGGGACTGATGGATCCTTCTTAAAAATGTTTGAAGTTAATTATGAAGTACTTATTTACCTGTCAGGTACAATGCTAATCTTGAAGTAATGTTTAGAGATAGAAAATTTAAAAAATGCACATTTAATCGCTGTGTACAGTATTAAAAGACTATCATACAAAAGAAAATGTAATGACTTTTTTCTAAATATGTGCTATGTTTTGGAATTAGCTGAAAGTTTACAATTAATCTTTTAGTTGTTGTTAAATCCTGAAATGATGAAAGCCTCCCCAGCTTTAGCCCATTGTGTGTATGACTTCCTGGAGAATAAAGCGTACAGCAAAGGAAAAGGTGATTTTGCTCGGAAGGTAAGAATGGCATTTAGTATATAGCAGATTTTAGTGATGCATTTGGTGTCCTAACTTAGTTAGTTACTGATCATGATCAATTCATTGACTGAAGATAGTTATAAACCAGTGTTTTATTTCATGTACAAACATTTTTAATTTGCACTGCATTAGGAATGTATGTTGTCAGAGGCAAATATATCTTGACATAGGCAAATGGAGAATTAAGAATTTAGCCATTTTTTAAATGTCTTCATTTGTAAGTCAGACACCAAATTTCCAAGAAGTCAGTGGCTGTTAAATGTGCTATAAAAGACTTTTTAATTCTATTGTTGACAAGTTAACTTCCCACAGAAGTTTCCTGTTCTCACTTTCCTTTCCGAATCTGCTACCCGCCTTCAACTCAGCATATACTGCTGCTATTATTGCTTTCATTCTCTAGTCCAAAGTATGTAATGTATGTACATTCCAAGGCTGCTATTAGTGCTTTCACACATTCAGCCAGCAGGACCTACACAGAATTAGCATGGAAGTTGTGTGTCCACGGATAACGCTGCACATAACGCAGTTTAGTTTGTGATATGGATGTCTCCATAAATAGATACTTGTGTTTACAATTGGCCATTTTGCATGGGCAGCTTTTGCAAATTAGATCTTCATGTTCATTCCCAAATTTTTAGTGACATGCATGCCCAACATCTTAAATTGTTTGCAGAGTTACTTTTAAATTGTTCTTTAAAAATGTATGACTGGAGACTTGACTGCAAAACATTCTGAATTTATCCAGCTTTGTAATATCCGGAAAAGAATATTTAGTGTTTTGCTTTCCAAATATATGGTATCTTTCATAGCCGTGTTTTCCTTTTGTAGACTTTACACTTGATTATATGCTTTTGTTACTTGCATTGTACTTAGTGTGCACTCAAAAAACCCAGAATATTTATAACTAGTCTTCATGAAATATTATACTAAAAAATAATTAAAACGTATATGTTTAATGCTGAACATGTTAGACTTAACATATCATCATGAAGCTTTTTAGACAAGATATGGAACAGTGATTCAGGTAGGAGATGAAATGAGAATGAGGCGCCTGCACTTATGGAAGAAGTGAGTTCAGAGGGGAGAGAGAGAGAGAGACTGAGAGGACAATTAGTGGGCAAAAAATGGAAGACCCAAGCATAAGGGAACATCTGAATAAAGGCAAGAAGATGAGATTGAGGGAGCAGAAAATGAGGATTATATAGATACAGACAGAGTGGGACTGTGAGGAAATGGAAATTATAATGTAGATGAGAATGAAGCCAAAATGTTTCTCTGAACTCAGTGGAAAACAAACTTCAGCACTTTAAGCAATGTTTGTGTTGGCATAAAGTATAGTTTAGATATGCACTCAGGGAAACTTTTTTATATAGTAAGATAATCTGATGCAAATAAATCAGACAACTGTGCATAGATGTCCGCAATGTTTCAAAATGTACATGATCATAAAAAATAAATGCAGAATTCATTTTAACTCACAAGGCTTGAGGCAGAGCCTTGAAGACCTTTCAAGTAAGCATGCCTGATATCTGATTTCAGCTGGTGAAATTCCTATTCTCTGTGTAAAATTTTCAAAATTAAGTAAAAATACTTAATCTTGTGCTTGCATGAATGGGATTTTTATATTCGCAGTAGGAGTTGTACTACAAATTAGTGTATTCTCTAGAAAAGTGCGACTTTTTTGTACTGGATGATTGTACTAGTGTCCTCCATAGGTTATGCAATCGTGGTAAATGTTTTCCCCTTCAGATGGACACATTTGTAAATCCACTGCGTAACTCTATGAGAAATGTTTCAAATGCAGTCAAGTCCCTCCCTGACAGCCTGGCAGAGGGGATGACTAAAATGTCAGACAACATGGGCAAAATGTCAGAAAGATTGGGACAAGACATAAAGCAATCATTTTTCAAGGTAAGAATGTATTGGTGAGGCAATATATAATAGATTCTAACAGGAGATGATTTTCAGGTTTGGGTCCCTTTATCTAAAAACAAATGGTAAACACCCTATTGAATAGAAAATGCTAAGGATAGGGAAACAATTATTCTTTACGGGTTTTATTTACTTTGGAAAGTTGAAGAGTAATGGAAGTTGCAAAAGAAAGCAATGTACGTGGTAATGATATAAAGAAGATCACACAGACACCTGGTTATTTTTAAAATACAAGAAAGAGGGCACTAAGCAAAATTAAAAGGCAAAACATTTCAAATTGATGGAAATACGGTTCAAAAGATTACATGGAATCATAGAAGATTAGGACTGGAAGAGGTCTTAGGAGGTCATCTAGTCCAAACTCCTGCTTAAAGCAGGAGTAATCCTATCTAAGCCATTCCAGCCAGGGCTTTCTCAAGGTTGGCCTTAAAAAGGATAGAGATTCAACCACCTGTTGCCCCATGATTTAAGCCAAAAACACAGCAAAATCTGAAGGAGTAGACACAACTATTTGTTACTGACACTCTTCAAAATGAGGGTTAAGGTAAATAAAAGTGCTTTTAAAGACCCAAATCAATTAAATTAATGTTTAGATGACTCTGATTCTCTTCTTTTGCTTCCTATTTCTAAGAACCTCCTCCCCTTTCCTCTCCCTGCTGAAATCACTAATGAAAACCCTCAGTAAGGAAGTAGCACTTGCTGATTTAAGAGAGGGGGCAGGAAGGAGCTATGGTTTCAAACAGTAAATGTACAGGGCAATGAGGGCAAACCAGTGCCTTTTTCTCACCTACATCTAGCAACTGAGGATCAAACAAGAGGTGAAGAAACCCTAGGCTTCACAGATATTGAAAGAAGACAAGGGAGCATTGATAAGGAGCTAAGTCTGGTATTGGCGTTCCTGCTTCTGCTGCCGGGCTTTATGATAGCTCCTTACTATGGGTGTGAATGGTTGTCACCATTAATGGGTGATGCTTACTGGTTTATGGTTAACTGGCAGCCTGGCTGGGCTGGAGCAGCCCCCTGCATACCCCATCTTTTAAGAGGTTAACCAGTTAAACATAACATTTAACTGGTTAATTGATTAAATGTGATTTTTACATTTCTACTCCCTGCCAGTTCCCTTAAGCTGTTGGCTCTTCTCTTTTCTCTACCAAGATTTTTTTTGTTTGGGTTATTTTTGCTAGGAGGGAGGGGAGACGAAGCTATGTTGTTCTTCTGTACACCATCCACTCTTATCAGTCTCCCATTAGGCAGGTAACTTATTTTTCTCCCTCAGAGTAGCTGCCCTGACAACTGAAAATAAAGGTGAGAATACAGGAAAGTATTCTGTTTGTCTGACCCTGCACTGGAAGTGGGAAAACTCAACTGTGATTTAATTGTCTGTTTGCTTATCAGGATTCTTTCTTTTCCTTGGCTAGCTTATATCTTTGGCTAATTTGAACTTTCCCAATTTTATCCCCACCTACTATACCACATATCTAAAGTTGTAAGGAGAAAGTGGGAGCTCCACTTCCTCCTTCAAGTGATTGCACTACACATGTGCATTCTACTCTTGCCACGTGTGGATCCTGAACCACAGTTGTTGGAAGACCTTTTTCTCCCTGGTACATGTCAGTGCAGCTTCAGCTCTTTCTGTGGCAGATTACTTCTGTGTGTAGGTATAGAGGGCACAGATCACTTGCCTATTCTTTCAGTCTTACTATCTGTGACTAATGTTTGAATTTGTTGGTTTTGCTTTAGTAAGTGCTCTCCATACATTTTTTTCATGTAGTGCATACACATTTGTATGGTTATTAGGGTTGGTTAATGTTGGATTTAATTTTAATGTCTTAGTTTTTCCTTATGGTTGACATTCCATTATCAGTATCAAATAATGCCTTTGGAAATATGTTGCCTGACATGCTTGAAGTCTGTGCCTGAGAGAGACCCATCCCCAAGTTACTTGAAATGCTTGGATGAGTCTTTTTATCAGGGATTGTTGCTGAATTTGAAGTGACTTCAAGCTTTAGACCAAGAGAGATTGAAAATCCAGGCTGACATTTCTTTTGATGGAAGTTGTCCTGAAACCACCTTCAGAACATTTGTGGTCAGAGGGGATATCAAGTACATCAGCAGCTGAGAGAAGTGTGCCTCTGATGCATACTAAATTGCTGTGCCCACTAAGAAACAGAAGTCTTTCAAGTGACAGAAATGTAGCCGTGTTAGTCTGGTGTAGCTGAAACAAAATACAGGACTATGTAGCACTTTAAAGACTAACAAGATGGTTTATTAGATGATGAGCTTTCGTGGGCCAGACCCACTTCCTCAGATCAAATAGTGGAAGAAAATAGTCACAACCATATATACCAAATGATACAATTAAAAAAAATGAACACATATGAAAAGGACAAATCACATTTCAGAACAGAAGGGGGATGCGGGGGGGGGGGGGGGAAGGAAGGGGAATGCCTCTGAGTTAATGATATTAGAGGTGGGGAAGGGTAGATGTCTGTGAGTTAATGGTATTAGAGGTGATAATTGGGGAAGCTATCTTTGTAATGGGTAAGATAGTTGGGGTCTTTGTTCAGCCCCCTGCGGAGAGTGTCGAATTTTAGCATGAATGCCAGTTCAGAGGATTCCCTTTCAAGTGCAGATTTGAAAGTCTTCTGAAGTAGGATGCATGTGATTAGGTCATTAAGACAGTGTCCTTTCTGGTTGAAATGGCAAGGAACTGTTTTTTCTTTGTGATCCTGTCTAATGTCTGTTTTGTGGACATTGATACTTTGGCGAAGTGTCTGAGACGTTTGTCCAATGTACATAGCAGACGGACACTTTCGGCACATGATAGCATAGATTATATTTCTGGAGGCACAGGAATATGTGTTCTTGATCTTATAACTCACTTGGTTAGGCCCAATAATGGTGTCAGCAGAGTGAATATGTGGACAAAGCTGGCAACGAGGTTTGTTGCAAGGGAAAGTACCAGAGTTGGTATTAGTGTGGTATGTCCTGTGGTTGTTGGTAAGAATCATCTTGAGGTTAGGTGGTTGTCTATAGCAGACTATGGGTCTGTCTCCCAGAGCTTCTTAGAGTTTAGTGTCCTGTATAGGCTGTAATTTATTGATAATGTGTTGGACAGGTTTAAGTTGGGAGCTGTAGGTGATGACAAGTGGTGTTCTACTGTTGGTTTTCTTGGGTCTGTCTTGTAGTAGATGGTTTCTAGGTATTCGTTTGGCTCTTTCAATTTGCTTTTCTATTTCTCCGGGTGGGTAGTTGAGGTTTGGACACTAAACTCCAAGAAGCTCTGGGAGACAGACCCATAGTCTCCTATAGACAACCACCTAACCTTCTGTTCTGAAATGTGATTTGTCCTTTTCATGTGTTCATTTTTTTTAATTGTATCCTTTGGTATATATGGTTGTGACTACAGGCAGTCCCCGAGTTACACGGATTCGACTTATGTCGGATCCGCAGTTACGAACGGGGCTTTTCTCGCCCCGGAGGACGGGAGCGACGGGACGCCCAGATGCGCCACGGTCCGCCGCCCCCGTCCTCTGGGGCGAGAAAAGCTGCTTCCCGTCTCCCTGGTCTGCAGGGAGACGGGGAGCAAAGCCTCGGAGCACGCCCGCAGCGGGACAGCCCGGGCGCGCTTGAGCTGTCCTCCTGCGGGCGTGCTCCACAGCTTTGCTCCCCGTCTCCCGACCAGCAGACCAGGGAGATGGGGAGCAAAGCCTCGGAGCACGCCCGCAGTGGGACAGCCGCGGCGCGCCTGGACTGTCCCGCTGCCCGCATGCTCTGCGGCTTTGCTCCGCGTCTCCCAGGTCAGCAGACCAGGGAGACGGAGCAAAGCCGTGGAGGACTTGGGCTGTCCCACCACCCCCGTCTCCCTGGTCTGCTGGGGGGGGGGGGGTGCAGCTAGTGCCCCTCCTCCCCCCAGCAGACCAGGCTTTTCTTGCCTACCCATGGGGTAGAGCAGCTGGAGGCTGCCGGGTTGGTCCCCCAGCGCCGTTCCGGACCAACCTGGCAGCACCCCAGCTGCTCTGCCCCAGGCATCCTGATTCAGCCGCTGCTGGTCAGTTTCAGCAGCGGCTGAATCAGGACGCCTGGGGCAGAGCAGCTGGGGTGCTGCTGGGTTGCTCCAGTAGAGCCGAGGAGCCGCGCTACTGGAGCAACCCAGCACCACCCCAGCTGCTCTGCCCCAGGCGTCTCCAAGTCAGCCTCTGCTGAAGCTGACCAGCGGCTGACTACAGGAAGCCCGAGGCAGAGTTGCTCTGCCCCAGGCTTCCTGGAATCAGCCACTGATCAGTTTCAGCAGCAGCTGACTTGGGGACGCCTGGGTTTCTTAAGTTGAATCTGTATGTAACTGATCAGTGTCAGCAGCGGCTGACGCCAGTTCCGACTTACATACAGATTCAACTTAAGAACAAACCTACAGTCCCTATCTTGTACGTAACCCGGGGACTGCCTGTATTTTCTTCCACTATTTGATCTGAGGAAGTGGGTCTGGCCCAGGAAAGCTCATCATCTAATAAACCATCTTGTTAGTCTTTAAAGTGCTACATAGTTCTATATTTTGTTCAAGTCTTTCAAGGACACTGCTGGAAGAAGTGCTCTTTAGCCCCAAAGTCTGCTGGGAAAGGGAACAATTTAGAATACAGTCAGAATCCAAGCAATCCTTCACATATTCATTGGCTAAGTAAAGTAATTGATTCTTGCACTAAGGCAGACACTGTCAAGCCTGAGGCGCAAAGTGGTGCTTTCGTGGTTGTGGCACCATCTAAATCTCTAACACACTAGTCTAATACCATTAACTCACTAACATCCCACTCTCCCTACCTCTAATATAATCAATTCACAGACACTTACCTTCCTTCCTTCCCCCCCCCCCCGCATCCCCCTCCTGTTCTGCAATGTGATTTGTCCTTTTCATATTTGTTCATTTTTTTAATTGTATCCTTTGGTATATATGGTTGTGACTACTTTCTTCCACTATTTGATCTGAGGAAGTGGGTCTGGCCCATGAAAGCTCATCATCTAATAAACCATCTTGTTAGTCTTTAAAGTGCTACATTGTCCTGCTATTTGCTTCACACTAGTCAGACACACTCCTGGTACTGTCCTTTCCAGAGACATTTCAAATTGAAAGGGTTTTGCTCAGCTTATTAATGCCAATGTCCCCTGCAGTGCAGGTGATCATTCCTTCAGGACTGGTAAACCAGTCAGCACCAGTGCAAGACCTAATACTGACTCAGTCTCTAGAGTCCTGAAGGTTCTAATAGTGCTGAGAGAGAAGCCAGCAGTAAAGGGATTTTTTGCTCTTCCTAGGATCTCAACACTAGTCCCTGGCACTGACTGGACTGGTTCCTCCATAGTCAGGATGAGGCATTTCTGCTACTGACTTGAGGTTGGCTCCTATGTTTCTCAGCTGCAGAGTGCATCTTGCCATTCCCGCCCTAGACCTTATCCCTTCAGATAATTGTCACACCCTGTGTCTAGTACTGGCCTGTACATGTGTGCTGCAAGACGTTGGGTTCCAACATCTTTTCAGTGGGCCTTCTGCAATCTGTGAAGGTTTTCCAGTTTCCAGAGCTTCATTGTTTCATTAGCATTCAATTTCCCTAGGCTAAAAGAGGGGAGTCAGCTGGTTGAACACCTTTGATCCCAAGGCTAGTACTGAGCCATAAGATGATGTTCAGGAGCATTTGTAGGGATAACTAGCAAGACTTTCAAGTACCTCAACCTGTGCTAGCTTCATCCTTCTCTTGGACCAGATGAAACAGTTTATTTGAAGTTATCTACACCCCCTCTGATGATCACCAAGAGCTCTTAAAAAGGGAGGCATCAGCCTTGGACATTCAGGTGAAAGAGGTTAGGAAATCTTCTCACAGCCTTACTGATATTCTGGTCTCTGCTGCATCGTTTCGGGTGGCACTGCAAATAAATGAAGCGATTTTAGAACCCATTAGGGCTCTCTGTCAAACTTCTTCCTTCCCATGTCAAAGCAAACATATCTAAAATAGATAAACATTTTATAAAGTTATGCTGGTTCCCATTAATCTCATCCTGGAGACAGGAGTCCTTTAAGTCAAAGGCAGCCTACCAATTTCCATGTGGTTATTTATCAAGGTCACAGAAAGTATCTCAGATTCTTGATCAATTAATCTCCTTACCCATTTACAATATTACCCTTTGACCCATAGACAGCTTCCCAGGTTATTACAAAATGTATGGCAGTAATAGCTGCCTTTGCGATGATTGGATGAATTATTTGTGAGCTACCAGAGGCACTGTCCAGTGTATCTCTCATCAAATCAACTTTCAAATCACTGAGGGTACGTCTACACTTGCTCCCTAGTTCAAGCTAGGGATGCAAATGTAGGTGACTGCAATTGCTAATGAAGCGGGGATTTAAATATCCCACACTTCATTAGCATGATCTCACTGGCGCATTACTCCGCTCATCAGCTGATTCGAACCAGGAAGTGTGCGCTGGGACGTGTTGGTTCAAACCAACCCCTTGGTTCGAACTAACATTACTCCTCAAAAAAATGAGGAGTAACATTAGTTCAAACTAAGGGGTTTGGTTCGAACTAATGCGTCCCAGCGCGCATTTCCTGGTTTGAATCAGCTGTTGAGTGGAGTAACACACTGGCGAGATCATGCCAATGAAGCGCGGGATATTTAAATCCCCACTTCATTGGGAATTTCGTTCACCTACATTTGCATCACTAGAACTAGGGAGCAAGTGTAGACATACCCCGAGTGTCAGGGCTCATCTTCAAAACAAGAAAGAGAAGAGGAAATCTGATGTCATGAAATATAAAACTAATAATTTGTGTACAAACAAAATTGGGCCTTGACTCACATTAAGCCTCCCTTTTTGGAACATTTCCCAAGTACATGAATAAGGATAACACAGTTATACTCACAGGCTGTGTCTACACTGGGCCCCTTATTCCGGAAAATCAGCCGCTTTTCCAGAATAAGCTGCGAGCTGTCTACATTGGCCCTTGAATTTCCGGAAAAGCAACGACGCTCTACTGTACAAAATCAGCTGCTATTCCGGAAAAACTATTCTGCTCCCACTCGGGCATAAGTCCTTATTCCGGAACACTGTTCCGGAAAAGGGCCAGTGTAGACAGCCCAGTAGTCTTTTCCGGAAAAAAACCCCGATCGCGAAAATGGTGATCGGGGCTCTTTTCCGGAAAAGTGCGTCTACATTGGCCAAAGACGCTTTTCCAGAAAAAGGGCTTTTCCGGAAAAGCAGCCTGCCAATGTAGACGCTCCTTTTCCTTGAAAAACTGAAAACAGAATAGTGTTTTGTTTTAAGCAGTTCTGGAAATTCATGCTAGTGTAGACACAGCCATAGAGAACTAGGATTATGGAACCTCATGCTTCAGTCCTGAGATCAGGAAGAAGAGTACTTTGTTGGTTCTCCAATATGGATTGATGGGGTTTACACCTTTCTCTGAAGTATTAGCCATTATCAGAGAGAGGATATAGAGCTAGACCTACTACTAATTTCTTCTAATTTGATAGTTCCTATAATTATTTTTAATATAAATGTTTGGGGTTTTTTTCTTGAGACTATTCATACAGTTTTGATAGCTGTATTGGGAAACACATTTCAAGCAATACTGGAAGATATTTCAGTAATTTTGGTATGTCACTAACTTGGAATCAGAATGCCTATAACTAGTTATGAGGACTGTATTGGAAAATTTTGAAATTGGTTCTGCTATAATTAGAGGTTCTCTTTGATGTTTTCCTTGAGACCTATAACTTTCCCCCCATAGTCATGTCTTTTTTTTTTTAGTATAGGTGCCTCCTTTAGTGCAGAAAACTGATTCAGATCCTGAACACTGCCGTGTTGCAGCACAGCTTGATGACAATGTAAGTCTGACTTTTAGTTCAGATTGGTTTAGCTGCTTTGAATTAAGTACCAATGTGAGTTTTGTTTCATATTTGTATTATTTGCTTACTTTATGCTATACTATATATTGGCATCAGAAATTAAACCAAAGGGGAAAATTGGAAATAGTACCTTAAAGTAAAAAAATTCTGAAATAAAATTTATGTATTTCATTCTAAAACTTTTAGAAGCTGTTTTAATACTAAATGGCTTGCATGGTAGTGTAGTAAATGTTATCCACCTACTAATACTTCTGTGACTATCCTCAAATATAGAATAGGGTTGCAAAGTTAATAGTACTCAGTTAGATCTGCTTCTGAGATCTTGAAAACTAGCAGTCATCACCAATATTGGTGATCAGAGAATTGTTTGGAAGAATTAAAAAAAAATTCCTATGCCATATGTGGACCATGAAGTACATAAAGGAAGAAATATTAGAAATGTGATAGTGAAGTTTAAAATGTTAAGCTCTTGATGGTCTCATAAGCTATGGTATTTTCCCAGTGTTCTGATTGATACACTGGTCATATGTGTGAAACACAGTTGAAAAAAATATTCTATCTGTAACTAGGACTGAAGGCCCATAAGATTACTAGTGATTATATGCTGATTTGTCATGGTCATAAATCTGCACCTGTTCCACACTTCACGTATTTATTTGTCACATCAAAGCATTCCAGTTTATCTTCCTGTTCATAAATGCTACCAGGGATCTGGTAAATGCCTTTTTGCTCAAGTAACACAGGCTTCAATTCTTTTGTTTTGCTGTGATTTCATCTAATGTAATTGTTTATCAGTAGATTGTTTAATTTTGAAATGTTTATTCTAAGACATTGTCCTCTTCCAAAACAAATAAATATAGAAAGTACACTAAATGGTACAAGAGTTCGAACTAAAGTACTTCCCTATTTTACAGTTCAACTTTTCAGGAAAAAAAAATTGTATCTACTTAGTCTTAAAAGTTCATTTTGAAAGTAGTGTTTGGACGTTTGACTTTTGCACCATATTTCAGGATATATTACATTTAGCACTTTTCCTGACCCTCACAAAATGCCAGGAAGTTAATAATTAAACCTTTAGATAATACAGTTTTACTACATTTCTCTTTTAGCATTGTGTAGAATCAGTGGTATAAGGAGGATTTAGTTGGCCTGTATCTCACTAACAGAATTGTGAACTAAGGCCAAGATTTTCAAAAAGAGATCCTTAAAATGTACGCTTCAAAATCTATATTTAAGATACCAAATATGTGGCCAGATTAAGAGCACATAGCTTTAATAATTTGTGCTGAACCTTGAGCACCTTTGAAAAACTAGCTATGTACTTAAGTATATAGGATTTAGATTTAGGCTGGGATTTTCAAGGAATCCTTATGGAGTTAGGTGCTCAAATCCCATTGACTTTCCATGGGAATTGGGCAGCAAATCCTTTGAGCTCCATCCAAGTATAGGAAACAATCTTTCAAATTTTGGTTTATTTCCAATTGCATATGGGAATTCTGTTCTCAACTGTAGTTGTGCAACTCCATTGTTGGCAAATTCTGCATTCCGAAACATCTTTACTATCCTATGGAATATAATGGAGTTACACTGGTGTACCTAAGAAAACAGTTTGTCTTTGCAGTTAGTTCATAACTTTCTATTGTCTCTACAGCTGACTTTTACATTATTAAACTATAGTAATGTTAGGATAACAGTTAAGAGAACAGATGCCATTGTAGTCACTTTTCAGAGGAATGCCATACTGTTAGATATTTTTTTACCTGAAGCAAAGTGAATTTGCTCTTTACAACTGAGATTTACAGAGGGCTCAGTGAGGTTTCTTATGTCCCATGAGAGTACAGGTTTATTAAAATAATATTAATACCAAGAAACTCATTTAATAGTTTATTCAGTTATTATTTTTAATATTCACTGATTCATAGTCTAGTATATGTTGACTTGATATGTTGAAGTGGCTACTCTAGATAAGTTACTATCTTGCATCTAAATGTATATGATAAAAATGAGGTTATTTGCCTAACAATGTCAGTTAATCTGTAAATTTGTATTTTGAAACATGAAACATACAATGTATAAATAATAGACCCAACTGTTCACCTATAAAGAGACATCTAAGACTTTTCAGATTTTGACATGGTCCGATAGCATAGTTATGTAAAATGTGAAGATAAAAATTGAAAGCATAATGTATTTTAAAAATCAATATAAATATTGACAGTTATTGCATTTGCACAAGAGTTTACGTTAATTATCTATTTGGAGCTATCAATTTTTTTGCAATATCTCTGAAAATATAGGTTCACGTATATCAGCCTGTTACTTTTAAAAATCAAAAGCAAGTTTTTACTACGGAATCACAGTGAAGCATTTGAAAACAGAACTTTCTATCTCCCTACCACTGCTATGTTTAAAAATGCT
This sequence comes from Pelodiscus sinensis, assembly GCF_052426305.1. Taxonomy (NCBI): domain Eukaryota; kingdom Metazoa; phylum Chordata; order Testudines; family Trionychidae; genus Pelodiscus; species Pelodiscus sinensis. The sequence goes on from NC_143053.1 coordinate 205,262,660, forward strand.
GGTTCTATGGAATTCTCTGACACAGCTTATTTCTGCATCAGGCTCAGTTGGAACTCAAAGAATAAAAGTTTGGGTTCTATAGCAATGGAAGAGTGGTCTGCAGTTGGGCACCTTCCTTTCAGAACCACTGTTGCTACTGGGCATTCAAAAGATAGGGTGTCCAGAAGAGAGCTATGCCTTGAGTTTGCCATCAGCTCTATTCTTGAAAGCACTGTTGCTATCTGAAGAAGAAAAGAAAAATAAACCCCTGTAAGTAATAGTGCTGATAACTTCTGTATCTGGTTCTGAACTCTACAATCCTGGCCTCAATAATGCAGCAGATTCCATTTTAGGACTTATTTAAAAAATACTTAAAACTAGTTTAATTTCAAAATAAAAATCATGAATGATTCCATCCTGTGAAGAGAGATTTCAGACAACAGCAAAGTCTTTTAACTATTGATTTCTTTCAGAAAGACAATGTGATGCAGTAGCCGGAGCAGTAAGATGCTTAACTTTTGACAATTGTAGTAGATGATGTCTTAATTACGTGAGTTGAAATACAGGTTTTCTGTTTATACTTGGCTTTTAATCCATGTATCTAGGTGGATGACAATATTCCTCTTAGAATAATGCTGCTCCTTATGGATGAAATCTTTGATTTAAAAGAGCGAAATCAGTGGTTAAGAAGAAATATAAAAAATCTACTGCAACAGCTTATTAGAGCAACATATGGAGACACAATCAATAGGTACCAACTTTTTTATTCATGCTCAAGAGCTGTAGGAGTGTTTGTGAATCATTCTAGAAAAATACCGTTTGTAATTTAATTGCAGTGTTCTAATGATTGTACATCTGCAAATGCAAGCTCACTGCTGCTTGACTGCATTTTTTTTCCCTCTGAGATTATAAAAAGACTGTTAAAGATGGAATGAGATGGAAACTTATTTTTTAAAAGATCATTTTAATGTTAAGACATGGAATGAGTCCTATTTACACTTTTTAGAGAAGGTTAATTTACAAGAAAATAGTAAGCTTTTGCATATGTTAAGATATTGAAGACATACTTCTATAAATATCAACCAGTGTTGACATTGTATAAACTTTATTTTATACAGTGACTGTTCACATGATTTATTACTATTTGCACTATTAAACAAATGAGTTAATCAACAGGGCATAAAATTGAAGCCCTACAACCTACCAGACTGGATTATAGTTATTCTTTGTGCATCAGAACTAATTTCAGCAAGACCCTTTTTCAGTTGGAAAATGCCAACTTGTCAAAGATCACACTTTTCATGGGAAAGAGGTGATTTTGATAAAACTTGACACACAATGTGGAAAAATAAATAACTGCCTATTTCATTTTGATACTAGAATTTTTCATTTGAAAGTTTTCTCGCTTGAAATGGCTGTTCATTTAATAATTAAATGGTTGATGTCATAAAAGATTAGAAATTACAGAAACAAAATATTTTGACTAAACTGAAAATATTTTTGATTTTCCATTCACGAGAGTAGGAGATTTTGACTTAATCTGACTTGAGAGAGAGAAATGTTTTGATATGTCTAATTTTTGTGTGATGGCAAAACTGTTTCTCTGTGAGAGCTAATCAATAATGATACAGGAATTTACTGTGTTGGTTTTCGTATTTCAGCATTTTCAAGACCATCAAGACTTTTGTTTTATAATTATGTTAAAGCATACTCAAACTGTTATAGATCTTTCTAAAGTGACTGTGGTTTTTAAAACAAATGCAGTACTGTTTAATCCATGTTCTACCACACGAATAATTTCAGAGTGGGGAGGGCGGGGGGCGGGAATAGCACTGTTCTAATCCTCTATTTCCCCAAGCCACTCAGGACACTATTACATAATTCCATGGGTTCATCCACCAGGAAGCAGCAGACAAAGCAAATTATGTATCCTGTATTAGAAATAACTTAAGTTATCCTCATCAGCCTAGAAGCAAGGAAACTATAGCAATCTCTAGACATTTTTTGTGTGTTTGAAGGTAGCAGGACTTGGCGAGTGATGGTTTCTCTGCATATGGGTTATGTCGCTGGGCCATGGGCCCCTGCATAAGCAACTCAGACAGATTCTACATTGAGCTGGCCACTATGGAATTGGAGAGAGGGGAAATCAGAGAGGAAGTCTGGCATTTCATAACCACCAAAAGCAAGGGTCAGTGTGGCATAAAAGCTGCAGAAAAGGGAGTGTGGCAGGCAGTGGCCACAAGAGAGAAGAGGATCAGGAGGAACTTCACACAGCAAGAATCAATTGCAACCTTTTAGCTGTACAGAATTCTTCCTGTTAGTCTTTAAAGTACTACATTGTCCTGCATTTTGCTTCAGAATTCTTCCTGACACTCTTTTCTCTGGTAGCCACAGCCTGCCATCCTCATCTGTTCCCAGCTGTGTAGCATGCCACCTTGACCTCTTTGTCTCTGGTGGTTATGAACTGCTAGACTTCCTCTCTGATTTCTCCTCTCCAGTTCCATAGTGGCCAGGTCATTGTAGAAACTATTCCAAAATCCAGATAATTCAAGGAAATGGAGAGAGAGAGAGAGAGATGGAATGTGTGGATGAAAATCTGTAAGAAAATCATCTTGCCCACAGAGCTCTCCAAACATGTAAAGAAAAAATGATTATCCTTGTTTAGAATATTTGGAAGCACATTCTGCAAGGTAGAGGTGGACAATAGGATGATGTGCTGCATTCCCACAGCCAACGCAATAGATATTGTTGTACAATTGGATAGACTTGTGATGGGGTGTACCAACCCCACATTAGCTCTGCAGGGATTAAGCAGGCCTACCTGGCTAAAAGAGCCCCTCTCCCACAGCCCTACTGAGCATTCTCCAACAGGAGGACCAGTATAAAGGCCAGTGAAGCAGCTCAGTCAGGGCTGACCACCATAGGGGAAGGAGCTCCTGCCAGAGCTCAGGAGGTGGAGGATCAGCAGATGGACAGGGGAGCAGAGAGCAGACAGCAGGGACTATCTGGGGAATTGACCAGCCCGGAGGACGCAGGTGGGGAAGATGTCAGTAATTGGGTAGGAAGTAGCCCAGGATGAGGAGCTGGAGCACCCCATGAGCTCAACATGTTTTGGGCAGATTCCTCACTAAACCAATGGTGGAACATGCCCACCACTGACAGGGCCCTGGGCTGGGACCTGATGGAGAGGGAGGGCCCAGGTTTCCCTACCCCCCCCTCCCATTGCCTGCCTTGGTTGCTCTAGCCTCATGAGGGACGGTGGAGGGATAGAGAGGACTGAGGTTCAGGGTTTCCCATCAGATGGATTTACTCTTCTGAGGTTCTGGGATTATTTGATTTTGTAGAACCCCCACAGGCTCCGGGGTGGGGAAAAAATGAGAGGTTCAGTGTGTAGGACAGGGCTGCCAGTGAGTGGGATAGGGATGGGGGTGCAGGATTTGGGCAGAAGGTGGGGTGCAAGAGGGGATAAGGGTGCGAGGTTTGGGTGAGTGGTAGGGTGGCAGGAGCAGGCTGGGAGGAGGGTGTCTGGCCAGAGGGAAAGGGGCAAGAGCAAGGGAAGGAAAGGTGCATTGTGTAGCCAGGAGAGAGGGTGCAGCAGCAAGGGAGGGTTCAGGAGCAGGGTGGGGGTAGGGTATCTAGTCAGGAGGAAGTGTGTAGGAGTGGATTGGGGGAAGGGTGTCTGACCTGGGGGAAGGTTGCAGGAGCAAGAGAGGTTACAGGAGCAGAGTGGGGATAGGGTGTCTTGCCTGGGGGAGGGTGCAGAAGTGGGCTTATGGGGCAGGGTCTGGGCGTGGGAGGATAGGTGGCACTTACTTAGTTCTGCACTCCACACTCCCTAGCACTGTGTCCCAGGCATGGCCTCCTGCTCCTTTCATTGGCCAGAACTCCAGCCAATGGGAACAGTGGGGAAAGCCTCTAGGCAACGCATCTGTACACTCCTATTTCCCCAGCTGGGGGATGGGCAGGGGAGCAGAGCCAGCAGCATGCTTCTTCGCTGCAAGGAAGATCTGGTAGGGAGGTTCGCCCCTCCCTCCAGTAGGGTTGCCAGGTGTCCAGTATTTGCTCGGACAGTCTGGTATTTTTGCCTCCATAATGTCCAGTATTTTCTGATTTCCCCTCCCTCCCTCTCCCCCCCCCCCCCCCCCCCCCCCCCCCAGCCAGGAGGCGAAAATGCCGGACACCTGGAAACCCTGCAAACACTAAGCGCCCGGCCTTCCCTCCTCCCCCACCCAGAGCTCCCCCGGCTCCTTACACCCCCTGGCCCCAGACCCCATGCTTACCTGGTTTTGCAAAACTGCCGGCACAAAATGGCTGCCAACCAAGGGGAAGCAATGCTTCCCCTGGGGCTTAGTGCTCAACTACTCCCCTGTTCCTACCCCTGCACTCACTCTTAAAGGGGACTTGCTGTGTTAATGCTATTTTTATTTTATTTTTTTTGTTTGTTTTTGTTTAATAAGTCTTGGAGTTCTTTTTTTTTTCCCTTCCCTCACAACTTTGGTCTTCTCCCCCCCCCTTTTTTTCCTTCAACAGAATTTTTTTCCCCGTGTTTTTTTTCAAGGGGATTTGGTATTTTTGTTTCAAACATCTGGCAACCCTACCCTACACCCGAGGCAAGCCAGTGCTGGGGAGATGGAGGGAGGGAGGAAGGGTTAAGGAGGGGTGCTGAGCTCAAGTGGCAGACCACCTGGAAGGTGGCCACAGATCACTCGTGGCTCGCAGGCAGCAGTTTGCCAACCACTGGTCTAGGAACAAAGAATGTAGGCCATGCTTGCATAATGGGGACTCTCTGTTGGGAAACATGACTCTGAAGATGATGATTTTGGTCAGGGATGGGCAAAAGGGCCTCTGCGGGCTGGATCCAGCCCTCAAAGCAGGTTGATTCAGCCCCCAGAGGCCCTGCCGCTTCCCTGCCCCCAGGCCTGGGGACAGGGAGCGTACAAAGCTTCCTCCTGCTCTTTGACCAGCACAAAGCACTTTGAAGCACCATCTGCTGCTCGCAGAGTGGGAGGAGACGTCACATGCTCCCTCTCCCCCAAGCCCTCCTCTCACCCTGCAAGGAGCACACGCACTTAAAAGTACTGTACACTGGCACAGAGTGGGAGCAGGACGAGGGAATCTTTGTACAGCTCCTCCGCCCCTAGGCTAATCAGGATTTGGAGGCGGCGGAGCACTTGATGCCTTGCGAGCAGTGTATGGCACTTTGAAAAACCACATGCTCCTTGCAGAGCGAGGGTAGGGTGGAAGGAGGCTTCGTGCACTCCCTCCACCCCCAGGCCAGTTAAGGCTTGGGGGCAGGGGAGCTGCGTGAAGCTTCCTTGGCCCTGTCTTGGCCCTGCGAGGAGTGCACGGCACTTCAAAGTGCCATGCGCTGCTTGAAGGGTGGGTGGAGACTTCCTGCGCTTCCCCCACCCCCAGGCCAATCAGGGCCTGGGAGCTGGGGAGTGTGTGAAGCCTCTTGTCACCCTGCCAGGGGCATGGGTGCCTAATGGGAATGGTGGACAAAGGGGCTCTCCCCACTCCCAGACCAATTATGGGAAAGCCCAGAAGCATTCTGGCCCCGCCCCTTCTGGGCTGGCCTGGGGCCACTTCAAACATTTTGGTGCTATGATGAATAATTAGTTCAACATGAGCTCCCAGTATGATTCTGTGGCCAAATGTTTTCCTTGGATATATAAACAGATGAATTGAAGTAGGGTGAGAAATTTTACCTTTTGTATTTGTCTGTGCTAGAATAGAGTGTTGCATTATATGTCCATAATTCTAGAAGAATTGTGATGTGAGAGAGAGTTCAGAGAAAAGCTAGTAGAATTATTAAAGGATTAGAAAACATGCCTTAATATGGACAAAAGAAGCTCAATCTATCTTGTAAAGGAGAAAGCTAAGAGATGACTCGATTGCAGTCTGTACATGCCTACATGGGAAAACAGAAATTTGATAATGGTCACTTCTGTCTGTTAAACAAAGATATAATATCCAGTGGCTGAAAATTGAAAATTCTTTAATTGCTTTCCTTCCTGAATCTATGTGATGTGATGTTATAAAGTTCTGTTTGTAGGATAGGGAAAATGTAAATTACTAATGACAATATGGTTTGCAGGCTTCTTCTGTTCTCTACCCTTCTTTCCTACTTCTGTTGGGTGAATATGTTGAACTTCATAAGTCCTCAAAATGGGGCAGGAAAATGGCTGAATTTAAATCTTAAACGAGACCAAGAATTAACATTAGGCTTTCTGGTGTGGTAACACGATGTAATTTATGCATGGAATGGGGAAAAGGAGAAATGATGTACTACTTTGTTTTTAATTCTTGAACATTATTTGGCGTTTTAGTTACTTTAAAGCACTCTTTACTTAAAGCCATCTGTTTCTTGATGTCCACTGAAAAAGTAAGATGAGAGAGATCACTGATTTGTGTCTTTGATTTTAGAAAAATAGTTGATCATGTTGACTGGATGACATCTCCTGAGCAAGTAGCAGATGCAGTGAAGCGGTTTAGGTATGTTTTATAAGTTTAATAAAACCGCTAGACAGTGTAGTGCACATATTCCCATATAGGCCTACTGGTATCTAACATTTGTCCTCTTATCTCAGCGATGAAATCAGTTTAAGCTGTCAGAGACAGTAAATACTCCCTGTTCCATATCAAACCATAAATTCTGCCTCGGTACTAGATACAAATTACTACCTGATCTGTAAAGATTTTAAAATATGTAAATTATCCATTACTTGAACAGAGAATGTTCTGTGGCTAGTCTCTCCCTTATAAAATTTTCCTTTTTGGAAAGGGACACTACCTTCACTACCTGTTCTAAACTGTTACATAATTATTGTGTACTTTTAAACAGAGCAAAACGTAACTAGGATGCAGTGGCTTATTTGTGTTCATGACAGTATATAATAAATATGTTCTAGAGGGAGCAGCAACAACTATTGTAGTTAAACCTTGACACAGATTATTACTAATATTTATCTACACATACATACATAATTGAGCTTTCTTTTGTAGCTTTTAGCCTCTCGGGTAATCATCAGTTTTTAAAAGAATATATGAGTTAAAAGAAATCTCTATTTATGACATCACTTTGAGAATTCTGTACTTGTAAAAGCCTCAAGAATAAGCTAAACTAGTTGTAATTTATGTAGAAGGAGTTTTTCAGGAAGGTGGTTCATAAAGGTGGCCTCTTTAGCAAGGAAGATGGATATGTGACAGGTATTTTCATTTCAAGAGAGAAGATGCAAAGGATCGTACTAACAGAGCCTATAACAAAGGGTCTCTGACATTAGTTTTCTGGACACTCTTCCAGTCTGTATAGAAATATCCTTATTGAGGAGATTATATGTGAAGATGTTGCAGAGGTTTCATCTCTCTTTGGAATTACTGAGTGAATTTCATGGTTTCTACAAAGGTAGAATAGATCCCCAGACTATGATCCATGTTTTATATGCAAGAGTAGTGTTATATACTAGGGATGTTAGCTATCACTTAATTGAATAATTGACTAACTGCATGAATTCTTAGCAATTGACTATTCGATAGCCCTCGGGGCGGGGGCAGCAGCCAGTGCTCTCTGGCCCCACTCCTGGGGAGTCCCCTTCCATCCCACGCTTCTGCGTTTGTATCAGAGGCAGCAGTGCAGGGTGCCAGGCGGGAGCTGGTCTGTGAGGGGAGCCAGTTTAAAAAACAGCTCCCCTTGTGGACCTGCTGCCTTGCACTGCTGCTTCTGATACAGGGTGCCTGTGCTGACTGCGGACATAAACTGCTCCAGCAGCTGCCCCTGTCCACAAGGATCTGGGACTACCTGCAGACAGGGGCTGCTGCAGCAAAGCACCCTCTGTCCAAGGTGATGCCGGTGCTGGCAACGGACAGAGGGTACTTCAACAGCAGTACCCTTTCTAAAAGTAAAAAATGAAAGAGGCACTGATGTCATACAGAGCAAACATTCCAAAGCAAGACATCATCTTGTGTCTTACTACCAACACATTTGAGCCTAAGTTCTTATTAAAAGAGGGACTTATTGATATTCAGTGATTAGTACACAAGTTACATATAGCTAATAAATTCAGTAGTATTTGGGTGTTTCTGACAAGGAAGAGTTGGAAATGAGTGTGTAAATTTTCCCATAAAGCTCAAGCAACAGATTCCCATACTGGAGTTCCTAGAGAGTGACATACAACTGTTAGAACATAGTTTGGCAGTGTTACTTTCAAAGAAATTAACAAGCAAGAAACATTTATTATTCTGCCAGTTCTTAAATATCTCAAATAATTAACAAAAGCATTTAAGTACAGGTTGAACCTCTCTAATCTGGCACTCTCTGATTCGGCAACATCCATGGTACAGCATGATATCCAGTATGATTAGCCAGATGGCCACTCCCATGGCAAGTGGATAAGTTTCCTGCAGTTCCGTAAAGTTTGTTCACAGCCACCAGTCCTGGCTCTGTGTCCAGTGCTGTTGTTTAACTCTGATTTTCCCCTGAATGTCTTCGAAGAATCCCGTAAACAGTGGAAATGTTGGTAATGCTGCTAGAAAATATTGACCTCTCATGGCGTGGCAAATTCTCTGGTTCAGCACCGATCAGGTCCCGAGGATTCCAGATTAGAGAGGTTCAACCTGTAAAAAACTTTTCATACATCAGCATAGTCTCTCAGAGCTTTCATTTTGTTCACATTATGCTGAGGTATTTCTGAGGGTTTAAAATTTTGATTTTTTTTTTTAAATAAAGAACTTGTTTTTATACTTGCTACAGAGATGCCTTTTGGCCCAATGGCATTTTAGCAGAAACTGTTCCACGCAGAGACAAAGCTATTAGAATGCGAACAAGAGTGGCAGGGAAGACTAAACTACTAGAGATAATGCCAGGTGAGTGAGCTTTGAATATTTTAATGTTCTTACTAGTATTGTACATTTTTCGATTGTGTGTGGTTACTGAAGTTGAAGTGGGGGAGCGCAATATTTATTTAAAAGTGAAAGGAGATAAAATACCGGTTGAACCTCTTCAGTCCGGACTTCCATTGTCCAGCAACATCTGTTGTTCCAGCAACCCTGTGAATGCTCTTGGCTGGAACACTCATGGTGGGGGGGAGAAGGCAAATCATCCCAGAGTTTCTGCAGTGTCACAAATAGTTAGTTTATGGTGCTCAAGCTTGGGGGAGGAGTGGGACTGGGGGGATGCTTGGAGGAAAAGGCAGGATGGCTGCGTTGTCCGATGGGGCTGCGCTCCTGACCTCCAGCCATGGGCTTCAGTCTTATTTATGCATACTGCATCTAGATACCAAAAGACAGCAAAATGTATAATGACATTATTTTTGCATATGTATGACCAGTAAATACAATAGCATATCATTTTCAGACATCTACTACTAGAATGAAACCTTTTTCTTTATGGTGCTGTTTTTCTAATGCTATTATTTCTTGCCTCAATGCTGCAAGAAATCCTTCTATAAGGCCGTGTCTACGCTACAAAGAAAAGTCGGAAAAAGATATGCAAATTGTCTACATGGCCAAATTTTGGAAAAACTCCTCTTTCGGCACATCCCTTCTTCCTAGTACAATGAGGTTTATAGGGATGGCAAAAGAACATGTCTGCTTTTCTGAAATATTTTTCAGAAAAGTGGACATGTTCCTTGGACATGGCATAGCTTTTCCAGTATCCTGGAAAAGAGCTTCAGTGTAGACGTAGCCTAAGAGACTGAATATTGAAGTAGTTGATTTACAAGGAGTTCTACCTTATTAGTTAACCTAAATATATTTAAAATGTGTATTAAACTACTTTATAACTCTTGTCATTTGTGTAGATGAACTGAGGCACATCATAGGTGCTGAGACAACACGGAAAGGCATTCTTCGAGTCTTTGAAATGTTTCAGCACACTCAACTAAATAAGAGAATGGTATATGTCTTTTTGGAGGGCTTTCTGGAAACCTTATTTCCACAGTATAAATTCCTTGAGCTCTTCAGCAAACTGCATTCACGGTCAGAGCAGATGCAGAGATACAAACAGAGACTACAACCTACTCAAGCACCTTCATTACAGAAAAGGTGACACTCCAAACTTTTAAGCTGATGTTTGTTTGTCCAGGATTAGTGGCATGGGCATATTCTCTGGGGCTTAAAACTCACATGCTCTTGTTTCTGCACCAGTCTTTTAGTCTCACATATTAGACTATTAATACATCCATAAGACCTGTGGATCTTCTCATCCTCACTAATATTGCAACCACTATTACAAGGGGATTTGTGTGTCTCAAGTGATTTGGTGCATCTTCATGCAACATTGAGAAGAATATTGGCCAGTTATGTAAGAAGTGTCGGTTTCTTCCATTCCTGACTGAATCAGTGATTGCCAGCAGTGAAAAGTGCCAGACTGTATTTGCTGAGGGGTAAGCAAAGCACAACTACAGTGCCAATGAGGGATTTGGCTAGTTTAGCACTGGGAGATCGTGCAATGTGTGTGAGAATCAGGTGGGGGTTTGTTTTGCATTTTGATTATTGGAGGCATTGTGAGTCTTGATCGACGTTTGTTTGAAGGCTGCACTAACAGTAATAGAAGCCTTTGGAATAGCTGGTTCTGGGGGGGAGAGTAAATTAAAAGTACATTCACTGAGTAGAGGCTGAGAACTTGGCTTTTACACATCAATTAACTTCACCTCCATTTATTTTGAAAAAATAAACTAATATTATATCTTTGTTGGTTTTGTTATTCACCAGTGTAAGGAAGAGGTGTGGTAGAAAATAGACCCTTTCTTCTGATGAATTTGTAGCTTTAAGGGCCTACTTCTGTTCTTATGACACATGACATACAGCTTGCATGCAATTTAATTAGAAATGGGGCATATAGTTTTTATTGAAATAGTGCAGTTGGTATCTTTTTAAAAGCATGTCTCCAATCAGTGAGCAGTGACAGAAGGATGGGGATCCATTCTCCAAACAGGATAGACACTATATTAAGAGTAAAAATTTGCCATAAAAAGCAAGTTACTCGTGACTTTTTTTGCAGTAAAACAAAGTATTTTTAATAGCCCACTGTATTGTACGTGCTTCAGAATAGCCCCAGAATGATTATGAAAAGTTGCTAGAATTTCTTGGTGCCTCACTTATACAAGAATCTTCTAGACTTTATTAAAAAGTCATGTGCAAACATTTGGAAATTCCTGAATGTGTCGTAATGTATATATGAAAATAAAAAAGGAAACACAACTACAATATTTTTAAATATTTTTTTTTATTTTTTGCGTAATGTAAAATTTTAATAAATAAACCTATTCTGCACAAAAGCCCCAAGTCTATCCATTTACTTCCATAAAAATTAATGTCTGGTCAAAAATAAATATTAATTACACTTGTTTGGTCTTAATAGATCACAAAGTTTGCAACTTCCATTTTTTAGACGTTCCCTTCTGTCTTGAACTTTAACATCTATGGCAAAGGATTTGAACCATGCACACTCCATTGTCTTTTTTCCATTTTTTAATGTAAAAAAATTTTTTTTACATTAGATGTAAAAAAAAATCTAAATTCTAATAATTTAAATAGGGTATATAACTTATCACTGAACCAAGATCCTCAGATAGTAATTCAAGCCTAGATGGGAACAAAAGATGGCTCCTTTGCTTGAGGGATGGGGAAGAGGACTTTTATGATATCATCTTGAGGGTAGGAATCAAAAATGCCCTCAAAAATCGGGTCTGCAATCAAAACAGATAAAATTTCATATTGATGTTCTTTTTTTCTCTTAGATTTCATTCAGATCATTTTTTCATCATATTTCTATTGTATTGAGGATGACTGACATTGATATATGGTATACATGTGCTTGAGTTTACTTTTTCTTCTTTACAGATCTACTTACTGTAAATTAAGTCCCTTCTTTTATAATTTCCAGGAAGGCAAAGATAGTGTATGTAGAAGGTTCCCTACTCACTGTCCCATCTATGTATATTTCACTAAGTTTTAAAGACACAAAAAAATTAAGAGCTATTGGAATTAGCCATTTTTCCTTACCTTCTTGAATAAGGTAATTGATATTTCCATGATTGAAATTCCTGTTGCTTGCATGCCGGTCTAAATCTTATCCCTATGTCAATATTCAGGGCTCGACAAACTGCAGCAAAATCCACTTGCCAGCCCCGCACCGTGCATGTGCCAGATCCGCACTGCACATGTGCATGCCGCCGCTCAACGGGGCGATCGGCTGAAATCTACTCGCCACAGACGAGTAGATACACGGATTTGTTGAGCCCTGTCAATATGCCTCAGCATAGTTGACATCTAAAACGAAAAATATCATGCAAAATTTGTGTTTGATGGGCCACACAATACATCAGCTGCTGGAACGTGATGTACATAATAAACAGTATATAGAAAAGAGGCGTAAAAATTATACCCAACTCTATTTTTTAGTTAAATTTGTAAATCACTTAATTACATACAGTGCTTTGAAATCACAAAAATAATATAGTAGTTTCTGAAAAACCTGTGGTGCCTCTTTTCTATTGGCACCTGTGCTAAACTTCTGGAAGAACAATGGTCATACTCATATGGCAGATGATTTTGCAGTTACTTGGTACATATATTAAAAAAAATCTTCTGGGACATGATTTGTAAATTACGTACCAGGTTTAAAAAGGTCATTATACTTAGTGCAGTTACTGCATATACATATAAAAGGCTTTGTTCTACTATTTTATTTCCGAATGAGGGTTGTTATTTTTATATTGTAGGCAGGAACCATCAAAGATAAATAATTTTATCAATGTTTGTGTTGTTTAAATGGTTTATGTGTTGACCATTTAAAATCAACCCTGCCAATATGTGTGATATATTACCCTGTAAATGCCCCAAAATTGAATGTTAAATTACAGCACTTAATAGGCTAGGTCTGTCTCCAAGCATTTGGGTGCTGCTACTAGCCGCTGAAAATAATTGTGCCATTGTCCAACAAATGCACTTATTTTAGCCTTAATTCATTTTAAGAGAAAATGAACAGTTGACCATTTCACTTGACTCGTCCTAAGCTTGTGTTGCTGGTGTTTGCTAAAACAGTTAACTTTAATGCTACCAGAATGTGTACCAAATTTTTTAAGAAGTAAAAAATAAATTCCACGGTCTAAATTTTAATTTTGTGCAATATTTTCATTTAACGCAAGTGTATTTGAATAATTGTAATATAAATGCATTTTTAATGTTTTGAGATCTAGGTTAAGTTGTCTTCTTAACCCAGCAACTTACGTTCTGTTGTTTTTGCATCAGTTTATTTAAGGACTTGTTTTAAAAGTCTTGTTTGACACTCCTTATCTCTCTTGTTATTGGTGATCTTTGCTCAACTGAGCATGGCTCGTATAGTACAAGGGAAAATCTAAAGAGCACATCTTATAACTATAGCTGTTATACATGACTTGTGCATATCATTGTACAGTAAGTGTCAGCTGTGTGCCTAATTGTTCTAATTATCTTATCCTCTCCCCTTTTTGTCTAACAAAGAACAAACATGAATCAGAATGTCAGTCATTTTTACTGAATGGCAAAGGACTCTAATTTTTTATTTGGAGTTTGCATTATGCTCTGTCCAATAGAAAAGCTGAAAAAATATTACACTAATAAAGTATTAACAATGTTTTTTGCAGAGTCTGTGGTTGGTTTGTTTCAAAATACGTTTCCCATCAGTAGATGAACAGCATATCTCATGTCAGGTCTGAAAACTCATTAATCACTACTTTACCTAGTAGCAATTGGCGCTGGAATAATTTGTAAATATCTGTCTGCCAGAGAAATACTCTTGCTACAATTGCCAAATCTAGTGCTGAAGAAATCTGCAAAGTCATTTTCATTGGTAAATATTGGGTACAGATTCACTTATTAAAAAATTCATGATCTCACTTTCCTTTTCATATCTGAATTCTAAAGAGATTGGCGCAATAAAGAGCAATAAAGCCATATCAAATACAATTAACTGCAGTCCTTCCTCAAACTGTTGTACATGTTTGGATCCATGCTTTTCTCTTTGGGTCTGCCTTGAAGCACAACTGTTATCTTTGATACATATATGAGAGAGAGAGAGAGAGAGACACACACACACACACACCTCTGCCTGGCATTGCCCATGTCTTTCAGGGCAGGAAGCTGGCACTGGAGGGCACTGCAGGGCCTTGGGGTTGTGGGAGGCAGGGCAGCAAGCTAGGAGTGTGGGGGGGAGGGTGCAAGAGTGATGGTTGGGGGTGAGGAGGAGCTCAGGGCAGTGGGTCCCAATTGATGGAGCCTTTTCTCCCCCGTGCCCGCCCCTCCCCTTTCTCCCTCTCCCTGCCGGAGCTGGTGGGACCTTTTCTCCCCCCAGTCCCCTCCAGCGCCAGGGGCCTTCTGTCTCCCTCTGGTGCTGTGGCCAAGGGCTGGGCAGGGGAAGGGCTTGGGGCAGGGAGATTAATTACCCAGTCTGGGATCAGGCAAGATGGCAGAGCCCCATCCCTGCTGGCCAGTCCTTGGCAGTTCCCCCCAGTGGCCACTCTGCATATAGCTGTTCCCTGCGCTCCCTACCTCCAGTTGCTATTCTGTGCCCTTCCCTTTTGTGTTCCTCCTCTCTGCCCCCTCCCTTTCCATCTTCAGGAAACCAGTCCCATTCACAGCACTTCCTGTTTTCTTTGAAGTTAGGATAAGAGGAAGCTGCATATCAAATTTGATGGTTCTAGCTCTTACGGTTTAGAAGGAACAAAAAACAGGACTATGTAGCACTTTAAAGACTAACAAGATGGTTTATTAGGTGATGAGCTTTGGTGGGCCAGACCCACTTCCTCAGATGAGGAAGTGGGTCTGGCCCACCAAAGCTCATCACTAATAAACCATCTTGTTAGTCTTTAAAGTGCTACATAGTCCTGTTTGTTTTGTTTCAGCTAGACTAGACTAACACAGCTACATCTCTATTACTGTTTAAAAGGAGTTCCTGAACAAACAGATTCACAGACAGATACACATTTCTTAGATACATAGATAGATACTCCAGCTGTTCTACATTCATCATAAAGATATCGTGAGATCTCAGAGCCCAAAGGTATCATTTATTTAACTCTGTGGTAAACTATTTACTGCGATTATTTTCAGCTAATTTATATTCATGTTTATTTCAGCAACAGCTACTGATTCTAAAACTGACTTCACAGCAAGAATTTCAAACATTTTAGATCACTCAAAATGAGTTTTTAAAAAAGCCCAAGAATTGTTTTCTTTAAACTGCTATTCCTTCGATTGAATCTACAAAATTATGCATCTGCTAATTGCTGCACAAAGGAGATATTCTTATGCAGTTTTTACCCACTAAGATACTATGTTACATCTAATTTTTATGCTCTTTGATCTCTGGCAAAGGGGGAGAGTAGCTGGGGTTTATATTATGCACTCAGCATCACTTGTCTGGATCTGTCTAACTTCAGACTTCTTGCTCTATCCCTCAGAGAAAAGAAAACTAACTTATTTAAGTTAGGATAAGAAAACAATGTAAATCTACTTTTACTAACTATTTCAAGATTTAAGGTTTAATTCCATGAAATACTCCATCTATGCTATTTTAGTTTTTCCTTCCCAATTCTCTGTACTTTAATATTTTAGTATGTAAGTATCTCTAACGATCATGCAAAGCTTTTTTAAAAATTACTATGGTTAGAGATTGCTCCCACAAGACAGTCTCATAGACTTAATTTTTGTTAAACATTTTGATATCGTACTTCAGGAAGAGCTAGCTGGAGATTTCATTTAACATAATTGTAGAGAACAATTTAATTCCAAAGGATAGTTATAATTATACAATTAGATTCAGAATTGTCAGTTCAAGGCACTGAAAAAAAACATGAGTCTGGCCCAAAATAAATAATGAAACTGGCTATAAAAATATAATTTTGTTTTGTGTGTATGTGGTGACAGAATGAGATAGTGGCCTTCTGACTTTTGAGCCTTCAGGGTGCCGTGAAATAATTTTAGGCTTTTCATGGCAATCAGGAGGGTTAGAAATTTACTATGCTTGAAGGAAAACAAAGTTTCTCATGAAATTACCAGGGCTACAAGACAAAACCTATGTGTCATGAGATTCATAATTTTGTGAGTTAGCAATGCTGTTAATATTCATTAAAGGTTTGATCTCACATGTGCCCTGACTTGTGAATGGCATCTTGTTTTGTTGCATCAAATGGACAGAGCACAGGAGAAAATAACTTCTTGGGGAGGGGAGCCAGGGGTTTGGCACACTTCACTGATGTAAGCCCAAAGAATGCAAACATAAGAACACAAACTTACGGAAAGCCTTCTTGCTTGAGGACTCCTTAGAGGAATGGTGAACTGGAATGGAAGTTTTCTGAGTCTCAGGTGGAGGTGTTTAGAATCTTATGAAAGAGAATATTCTCCTAAACCTAAATATCAATACAGTTTGTCTAAATATCCGCTTTCTCCTTTCCCTTGCTCAGATGTCAGGTCTTGTACTGTAATCTACTAGGCTACGTCTATGCTACAGAGGTATTTTGGAATAAACTATTCCGGAATAGTTATTCCGAAATAGCTTATTTTGAAATAGACATCTACACTTCAGGGAAGCCTCAAAATCAGTCCGAGGCAGGCTTTTCTAATGTAGACGTGCTATCTCAATTTAAAACCCCAGGAGGAATAACTTAGACTGGCCTGGTGAGAGGCTATTTTGAAATAGCAGAAGTGGAGCATCTACACACGCCTTATTTCGAAATAGCTATTTCAGAATAGGTGTTGTTTTTCATAAAATTAGGTTTACAGAACTCAAAATAAGCTGTCCGTTATTTCAAAATTATTTTGAGATAATGGAACATCTGTGTAGACAATTCCATAGTTATTCTGGAATAACAGCCGTTATTCCGAAATAACTTTGCTGTAGACACATTCCTATTGTCCTGCAATGTTAAAAAAGCCTTAGATTTCTAATGTGGAAAAAATTAGGTGCTTTGTTCTGTATTGCCCTCCACTTTGTGTAATCATTTACAAACCTATAGCAGAGCGGGAGTAAGATACTACCATTCTGACTTGGTGTTTTACACACATTTTGTTCCCCTATACAGAGTGCAGGGCAACAGAGAATTGGATTCTACATACACACACTACATACCCGAGCTTAAAAAAAGCTATCTTGCAGTATCTGTTAAAATGGAATGCTTAAGATCACTTATCCAGTCCTGCTGAGGATCTAGTAGATATTATGTTCCAAACGTTATACTAACATAGCAAATGCAACCAGCAAAAAAGAATTTGGAGAATGGGAACAGCAGTCGCCGACTGTCCAGGAAAAGTTAATGAGTCCTTAGTGAATGTCCAAAAACAAAATATGTGAGATGAGTCTGTTTTATTATGGAGAACTACCAATAGCACCTAAGCAGTTAAACTAGTGAGAGATGTTACAGTTTGGGGATAAATTAAAGGCAGCAGTTTTTTACCCTGGGGGAGACTGCAAAAAGGTCAGAGGGAGAAGTTAAGTGACAACGTCCCCAACTCCTTAGAGTGAGAGGCAAGCAAGGTATTTTAAAGTTAAGTGCTTGAAGAACTAAGAGTCCAGCCAGCTGATTCAGCCATGTGTCTACTCAATTGACTTTTTTGATTCTCATTAGAGAATCACAGGACATTGTTCCGGAATAAAATCTGAGTTGGGAAGCAAAATAAAACCAGAAGCTGAAGATGTGTAAGCTTTCTTGGCTGAAGTGACTATGATAACCTGCTTCTAGTAGTACTCTGCACATCTGTGGCACTCTTCTTTGGGTTGAACTTCTCCCTGAGGGCATGATCTTTCTGTTGTTCCATAGGTTGTGTAACCCTTCTGCCAGGCCAAGTAAATAGCAGCAGCAAGGGCCGGGTTCAGTATCTAGGGGTCTCCTCCCAACGAGGTAATACAACACCGGCCCGGCTCGAGCCCCCACCCAGTGACCTGGGAAATCTTACATACACCTCTGGGTGCCTCAAAAGAGGCAATTCTTCCCCTCTTGCAAGCACAGAGCCTCAGTGTAGTAGCAAACCTTTAATAACATGAGGTAACCGACATCTGCATTAAATTGGGGAAACACCACAACTCGGATTTACCAACCAAACAATGAGCAAAGGCCCTCCCCTCAGCCACAAATCTCCCCAACGTCCCAAAAGTCCAACACCCCAAGAGTCTCAGCCCTGGGTCAGTGCCGTCCCAGGGTTCAAAAGTCCACCCGGCAGGGTTCCACCATCCCAACCTGGAGGGGTGGGGGATCGATGCACCTTATGTGGCCCGGCGGTGGCTCCGCCTCTCCGTGCCGCCGCCGTCAACACGAGTCACTCCGCCACACTCCACTTGTCGTCAGGTGAGCCGCCTCCACTGTCCGGCTCCGCAAATCCGCCAACCAATCCGCCAACCGTCTCGGTCCACGCTCCGGACTGCCAGCTGGTTGCTCCGCCAGCTGCCGCTCTTACCAGTCGCAGGCCTCCGTCAGCTGCCCCGCCAGCTGCATCTACTGTCCGCCTGCGCTTGCTGGTTGTCCCTTGCAAACTGCTCTGCTAGCAGCACAGCACCAGGCTCCCCTCAGCAACAGTGATTTCAGCTCTTGTCCACAGCACAGCGCCAGGCTCCCCTCAGCAACAGTGATTTCAGCTCTCCTCAGCAACAGTGATTTCAGCTCTCGTAGCGCTGGCCCACAGCAAAGATAGCTCCACAGCTCACAACTAGACTCTTAATGGAATCTAAATTAACTCTGATATTCCACAGTAGAGAGAGGAGGGAGTGCAATCAGTGTTGTTTAGGCCCTCAGACAGGGCCCCACCACCAGGTACCAAGACCTGTCCCCAACCTCCCTCAATTTGACTGGGTTTGGAACCCATGCCCCTTGTCTAGCGAGTGCTACTTAGTTTATGGCGAATCCCTCTGTCATAAACAGTTCCACCATTCCATTGTCCTTGATTCGCATAATCAGGGTAACAACACTTTTATCCCCTCTGCCTCAATAACAGAGAGACTGGGGCTCCCACAGTGGCCAAAGTGACGATTTGGGCTGCTGTGGCACATACTAGACAGGGTGGGTGTGTCTATGCAAATTGGGCTCAGCCCCTGATGTCTCTGTGCACCACTTGCCACAGTTCGCCACTAGATGTCAGGATAGAGTTTACCCTGACCCTGCTTACAGTTGCTTACTATGAAAGATACACTAAGCATGTATGTAAATAATGCTGATAGTTGAAGAAAATGTAAAACATAATGGGTTTAGTGCAAGGACTAATTTAAGAAATACCATAAACTGGCTATTTAACCAAGCCTCTGACTGCCAGACACTGGGCCTGGATAATGGGGTTGATTCCCTCACTCGATAATTGCCCTTTTCTGTTCACTCCTTCTGAAGCACTTGGCATTGGCCACTGTTGGAAGGCAGGATACTGGGCTAGATGGACCATTGGTCTGACCAAGTACTGACATTGTTTTAATTTTGAATCAATTTCTAGTTTCAAATGGCTGTCTACCTCATTAATAACTGGCCATGCACTGTCCTATAATGAATGAAATATTGAAAGAGAGCTGAAAGAAATACTAAAGTAATGCAGAAAAACCTGTAGGAGACAGAATTTGAGCCTAAATTCACAGGCTCCAGGTAATATGAAATGGATCAGACAAATAACTGAACTTCTGGATTCTTAACTTCTAAATCTTTTGAAGTTTGCCCATCACTAATATGAAACAGGATTATGCTCTGCAGGCACTAAGTTTTTGAGAGTTTGGTGCTAGCACCTGCTGAGACAGAAATTTTAAGTCAATAGAGTTCTTAGTGTTTTTTCCCCAGCAATTTTGTTGTGTTTCTGTGTAAAAGCACATTCTACATCAGAAAAATACTAAAAATGAGAAAGTATTTCTTGATTGATTTCCTCACTTTTCCCTCCTCCCCTCCCGACCAAAAAAAACCCCAACCCACAAACTTTTTTGGAGTGTATCATGTTTAAACATACTTGAAATTCTCTCTCTCTCTCTCTCACTCTCTCACACTCACACTCACACTCACAGTGATAGTGATCAGGAATGATGCAAAATGACATTTTTTCTGGAATACTTTCACAAAGACCTTTCTTGTGATTTTTTGAAACTTCTTGCCTGCAGAACTCACTCTTGAAGCCTGGGCAACAGACATTTTCATGATTAGGATGTGGGAAAGCTTTATAAAAGAATTGGGTCTGGTTGGTATGTCAGATGTTTTAAGCACTGAAAAGTGATAGGCTGTCCCAATATAAGTGGTGGGAAGAAAGGAAGTAAGAAGTCCAGCATATTAGCAGAATGTAAGGGTATCATTTCGGTATGATGATGGTGGTAAGTACAGAGTGAAATCCTGACCCAATGGTAAAACTGTTGACTTAAGAAATCCATGATTTCACTCCGTATCTTAAAAACAGATATGAATGTTAGCACAAATTGATGAGTCAAGGAAGTCTATAGATTCCAGCAGGCCATTGAAATGCATTTATCTTTAATCAATTCAGAAAAAAGTGTCTTCTTTGATTTAGATGTTTGACTTCTTGGGTGCTTTATAAAAATAGATTTTGAGAGGATTAGGATATATTTAAGTGTTTGCAGCAGCACAGGTAGGTACTTTTTTATGATTCCAAATATAGAAAGTAAATCCCATCACTGGCAATGATAGTCTACCACTTGTTTCAGACCATTTTGATTGGCTGAGAGTAGTATAAGTAGTGAAGCACTGAAGAGGACTCCTTACCCAAGATCTGTGCTGGCTTAGTATGTCTTGTCATGTCCAGCTCTTCATGCTAAAGAGACCTAACTCTATTGCTATTTTGTATTCTGTTAAAAGCAAGCCAACAAAGGCAGGCCTCTGTGCCTTGGTCTACACTTGAATTGCTTTACTAGTAGAGTTACACCAGCCTAGACTGGCAACACCCCTGATTGAAACATGACTTATACTGACAGTTCTTGTGTTGGAAAAAGTCTATTTGCTGATATAACCACATGTACACTAGGGCTTTTACCAACATAACTCTCTTGATCGGGGTACATCTCTTTCCTTCCAACCAGCATCACCATGCTAATAAAGTTTTGTAGTAGCCTGTGTGATGTCCCAGTATGAACTGAAAGAGGAGAGGAGGGAGGAGAGTATTCCTGCATTTTTCCTAATATTTTAACCCTTTTCTCCATTCATCCTTATTACAAAACCATTATCAGCTTCATTCTTCCACTCCGGAACTAGTTGCCTGACTTACACCTGACTTTTTTGAAAACACTGCAGGTTTTTCATATATAAATCTATGCTCTTAGCTCACTTATGCTAGTTTTCTGATCCCTTCTACTCCTAAACATTTATTTTAGGGGGGAGACCTGTCAACTAAAATAGGAATGAACAGTTTAAGACTGTATTGGAGAGATCAGCCCTACAGTGGAGTAGTGTAAATAACCACTTGGTTTCTACCATCTAAGTTCTGTGAATTAACCATTTTCTCACTGAAATTACCTGCAAACACATTTCCCATCAATAGCAGCCCAGTGCAAGACATGAGAAAATGCTTTGAATATTTATTTTGAGTTTGCATAATCTGGATTGATGTGGGGTGATAAATTGTTCTGTAATCAATATTGCAGTAGGTAATAAACATTTTTGTTAACCTAAGTAAATGTCCCAACATTTTCACTTTAATTCTATCTAAGGTATACCTAAGGCAATATGTTAACATTTGTTTCAGTAAACATGTTTAAAACTCATAATTTAGATTCATTTATCATGGTGATAAATATTTTAAAATGGTGACCAATGTACTACATTTCAAAAAGCGAGTATATTGTGAGGGCATTTACATCCATATTACACACTTGTGTTTGGCTGGTGTGTGTGAGAGGATGCACTGTTCTTGCAGGTCTTTAGAAATGTGCTCTTACATTATACACTATACTCTAAATGACAAAACATATTGAGAGTATTTATGAAGGAAAATCATTTTGGAAATTTGTAGGTGCTAAAATGTGAATATTATAAGCAAAACAAACTGATCAAAACTAGAACTTTCATATAAAACTCTGAATTACAAGGCATAGACAGTGGCTAGATTTTGAATCCCAGGATCAAAGCTCACCCTTAAAGACTGTGTCCCTGATCAGATCCAAAATCATTACAAACCTGTTCTATAGTTCTGGATGGATTACTATTGACATCCCACCAGAGCCATCAGCGCTGTGAGTTTTCAGCCCAACCTCCTGAAAATTTTGTGAAGTTTCTGACATTTTGATTCAAAATCTCATGAGACCAGCTTCCAAGACT
Organism: Pelodiscus sinensis; assembly: GCF_052426305.1. Taxonomy (NCBI): domain Eukaryota; kingdom Metazoa; phylum Chordata; order Testudines; family Trionychidae; genus Pelodiscus; species Pelodiscus sinensis. The sequence goes on from NC_143053.1 coordinate 205,284,895, forward strand.
TTATGCTTATTGAATCTAAACTCAACCTTCCCTGAACCAGAGTTCTGCTTTTTCAACCTATCACTAACTGCAAAGCATATTAATGTTATTGGTCAATGATACACAGTATAGAGTGTAAATAAATACTTAATAGACTATTTACAGGTCTGCACTTAAATAATTATGTAGTACTGAGAAGAAAAACAATATTTATGCATACAAGAAATAATGTAAATAAAAACACACATTCTTCTGCCATGTTAATGATCATGAAATTGAAGACCAGAGGGTATGAACTATTTTTGAGGCCTGCTGCATTTCTCTTGCATGGTTTTGTGGTACATGCTTGCCATCATCTGTTCAGATGAGGAGATGGCCCAAAGAAGAGAAATGTTTAAAAAGACAGGCAACATCAACCTGCCTAGGAGGGGAAAAAAGGCTTCCTTGAATAGGCAGTTAAAATACCAAACTTGGGCTTTTGGATAAGATCAAATAAAATTCAAACCCCTGAAATGACATTGAAGAGTTTAAACATTCTCTTGCAATATTTGTGACCCATGCACTGCAGCGTTGTGTAGATAACAGAAAACCAGTGGGTCGAAGTGATTTATTACTCTATTTCCTTTATCTAACTGCGTGTAACGCTTGGAAGTAACAAATGGAATGGTATGAAGTGGAGTAGAATTGTAGCATTTATTTTCATAATCCACGTATTATTTGTTTACAGAGTGATATTAATTACTGTATGTGTATGGGACCCTGTCCTACAGCCTTCACATACATACCATTCCTACTGCTCCTGATCTTTCAATTTTGTTTCTGGCTCTCATAAGGACTACTTATCCAGGGCAAAACCAGGTTTGCCTTTGCAGGTGTCTGCGTGTCTGCAACAGCTCTGGCCCTGTTCTTTAGCATTCACCTCCATGTTGCCTGTAGCAGAGCTGCCTCCAGATCTCAGCTTAAAGGAGGGTTCCCAAGGAGAAGAAAAGTTATATATGGCCCTAGGTTGTGTTGTATTAAAACCTATACCTCTGCTAGACCACTGAGTGAATGTTTGTTCTCCCCTGCCCAATAGGTGTAATTTGAACTTCTATATGGGGGGTTAGGGCAGCTCCAGTCAGACCAATGGGGCCATGAATGTGCAGGGAAATATCACACCTGCCCAAGGCTTGCTGTTGGGGAGGTGGGTGGGCCACTGCCTCCTCTGTTCCACCCACAACTATGCCCATGCCTCCTCCAAACCTATTCTTTCTGCTTCCTTTCATCCAGACCCCTAGTCTAACAATGGGATCCGGAAGAAGAAGACAGGGTTCCAACTGCAGAGCCCCACTTCCACACAGCAATGGGTAACTGTCTGTCTATGGGAATGATTGGGCCTACTGACTTCAATTAGTTTGCTCAAATGAGCAAGAACTATAGGATTGGACCCATGGATTTTAAACTGGTATTGTCACTTAACATAATGCTTATTCTGAGCAGTCATTCTTTATTTTTATTCCCCAACTTTAGGCTGGCTTCCGAGTGGAAGGTGTCTGTCACATCAAGTCCAATAGTACTTTAAAACACAGAGGCTGTGTCTACATTGGCAAGATTTTGCGCAAAAGCAGTTGCTTTTGCACAAAAGCTTGTTGCCTGTCTACACTGGCCGCGAGTTCTTGCATAAGAACACTGACGTTCCAATGTAAGAAATCAGTGCTTCTTGTGCAAGAACTGTGACATTCCCGTACAGGAATAAGCCCTCTTGCTCAAGTGTTCTTGCACAAGAGGCCAGTGTAGACAGGCAACATGAATTTCTTGCGCAAGAAAGCCCGATGGCTAAAATGGCCATTGGAGCCTTCTTGCGCAAGAGAGCGTCTACACTGGCACGGATGCTTTTGCACAAAAGCACATCTCTTGCGCAAAAGCACATGCCAGTGTAGATGTTCTCTTGTGCAAATACTTTAACGCAAAAACTCTTGGGCATGAGTTTCCCGGAAATTCTTTTAACGGAAAAGTTTTCCGTTAAAAGCGTTTTCGGAAAAGCGTCTAGATTGGCCCGGACCCTTTTCCTCAAAAGCACTTTTTGCGGAAAAGCGGCCGTGGCCAATCTAGACGCGCTTTTCCGCAAAAAAGCCCCGATCGCCATTTTCGGAATTGGGGCTTTTTTGTGCAAAACAAATCTCAGCTGTCTATACTGGACTTTTGCCCAAACGGGAGCAGCATAGTATTTCTGCAAAAAGCACTGATTTCTTACAGTAGGAAGTCAGTGCTTTTGTGGAAATTCAAGCGGCCAGTGTAGTCAGTTGGCAAGTTTTTCCGGAAAAGCGGCTGATTTTCCAGAAAAACTGGCCAGTCTAAACAGTCTTGCATTAAAAGTATTTGTGCAAAATCTTGCCAATGTAGACGTAGCCCAAAAGTATTTAGAACTACACAGTGCTTTGCAGCTTCAAATAGTTTGAGTGTTATCCTCATTTTCCAGGAAGTAGAGGGCTACTGGGCCTGATCCAAAGCTCCCCAAAGTCAGTGGCTTCTTCAAGGCCAAAAACATGAACAAGATAGTGGAGAGTTCCTATCTCACAGTACTCTTGCGCATTAGATGTAACTGAGGGTTTACCCCTCTCCCTCATTATTTTTTCATTTTTAGTATTTTTCCTTTTCCCTTCATAAGACACACCACTACATCACTATGTTTTGGTAAATGTAAAAAGGAACATAATGATTTGACCTCACCAGCAATTCCTCAGATAAAACCATTTTTATCCTTTTGCAAAGAACATGGTCAGTGTATCATTGTTTCCAAGTTAGCTCCTCTGATGTTGAGATTTTTCTCATTTTACTCCTATGAAAAATCTCCTAGCTGCAGGTGTTTTCCCTTTTTCTGTTGAGGGGCTCCTGGAGGTCACAGAAGCATGAAATCTGCCCTGATTCAGCTTAGTTGCTAATTACATAGAGAGAAAGGAAAGTGTGACTGAGTATTGAGTAAATGTCAGTTGGCACCTGTTTTCACCGTCTCAATTTGTTTTTCTTCTCACTGCATTTTACACCTCTTAATTTAATTTGTGACTAGCCTTTTCTCCTCCCAGCTGTCCTAAGCTATAGTGCACACATTCCAGCTGGTGTTATCGGGGGAGGGGGGCTTAAGTGGCCCATGTACTGAGCCAAGCAAATTACCAAAGTTGCATAGGGTCCCAGGCAGTCACTGCCTTATCTCACAACATGCTGGTAACCTGAGTCTCAGGATCTGAAATGGAGGAAGCATATTTCAAATACCTCCAGCAAGTCTTTCCCATCCTAACTATGTTGTTTTGGGATTTAAAAAGACTTTAGGTAACAAAATGGTCCATTCAGTGGCTTTGCAATAATTACAAAGCTAATGCTGATTTAAGTTTGTTTTTAAAACGTAAGGGTTCCTAATGGTATTTGCAGAACAGTTCATCTGAAGAACAGGCCATTTTGCAGGAGTGCTGTTGAAATGTGTGACGTGTAAGAGTTACATTGGACTCATTAAAACAAAACAAAAAAGCTGCAGGTCTGAAGAAATGGAACATTCCACTCTAGTTCCTCAGGAAAGGTTAAGGCAGTCCCAAAGTGAGATACAGAGTAGTAACAAATTTAATTTCTTGGGCCTTAGGCTGTGATAACTTAATCCCTCCTCACTACCACAACTATCTTCTGAAGTAAGATGTGTGGCTGTCTGGAGAAGCTAAGAGACTGAAAGATTGCAAGATCATGAATTTGCCTGTTATAATAGCAAACAATATCCCCTAAATTTTATCTATGGAGGTTCAGAGCATTCCGGGTCAATAATGGACAAACTAACCTGAGTCTGTTCTTTTCCTGAGCCAACATTTCTAATGTGCTCTGAGTCCTGTGACTTTGCAGAGATTATGAAGTTTATAAGCAGCAGTGATTCATTACATAGGTTGCTAATTTGTCTGCATTACAAAGAGTAGTATTCTGTTTCAAAAAACAGATATTCTGTCTCAGCAGCCAAATAACTTGCTCATGATATTTTCATTGTGATGGATCTGTAAAACAACATTCTGTTGCTGTCACTTTTATAGTGGGATGGGACTTATGAGACTTCTGTTATAGAAATTAGTATGAGAGCCCCCTGCATTGTGTTTTACATGATTTCACCTTCATGTATGCATGTATGCATTTTCTCTTTCTCTCTCCATTTATTACCCCTGAGCAATAAAACTATTTTTTTTTTACTTTGTAAAATATATACTTGGCGCTTATGTTCCACACAGCACATGTTTTTGTAAATTGGGGTTCTGACTGATGAACTGGGGCAAGAGATGTAAAGAGCTACGAGAGTTTCATGGGGAAACTCTGAGGTGCATTTGGTTTGGCAGCAGCTCCGTTCAATCCATTTGGCTATGTCTAGACTGCAAAGAAAAGTCGGAAAAAGCTACGCACATTGCGGTGTGCAACTTGCGTATCTTTTTCTGACTTTCTTTGCAGTCTAGACGCAACCTATCTTTTTCCATTTTTTTGAAACTTGGCCTGTCTACACAAGGCCAAATTGCGGAAAAACCTCCTCTTTTGGCACATCCCTTTTTCATCATACAGTGAGGAATACAGGGATGCTGAAAGAACACATCTGTTTTTTTGGAAACTATTCTGAAAAAGTGGATGCATTCCTTGGACGCAGCATAGTTTTTCTGGGATACCTCTGGTATCCCGGAAAAGCTCTGCAGAGTAGTAGACATAGCCTTACAGAATGAGAGGTGATGTTTTCTATAAGGCAGACCCCATCCCCTCTAACTCTTTGAGAAAAGAAGCCACAGACTGAATAGCCATGACACCTTGAGCTACAGGTCATGAAACACATAATGTGGGGAAGCTTTAATGCTGAACAACTTGTCCTCCCTAAAAAACAAGGATGCTATTTATATTGGAGGATGGAACTAAATGTGAAACTTCAATACAATGTAGGATTTCAAACCCTTCTCTCTCCACTTCAGTTCACAAGTGTTCAGATATGATTCTACTTTCCCACGAAGCTTCCCTCTGCCAACCTAAGGGGGTAGTGTTGGGAAGTAGCCACTGTTCTGCTAGAGTTTATTAGACATCGTATTGATAGGCACCAAGAACCTTTCAGTGGCCTCTTTCAAATGAGAAAGGGAGTGTGAGCCTCAGCTTGTCTTTCCAAATGATGAATGGAGGAGACTTTCTCAATGCAGAAATATACGCCAGGAAAAAGTCCCATTTTTGTATTTTGGAAAGTCATTTTTGTTTTGTCATCCCACAAAGTGAAGCCTTAGAGGGAGAAAGTAGGGTTGCAGAGATAGCCCATGAGTAGATCTTCAGTGTCTGAGTTTCCATGACATTGGCGTATGCGGCCTCAAAAATCCCAAAGCTCACCCTCGTAACTGAATTTTTCAGATAACAGAATTTCCAGGTACGTTTTCTTTTCATTGAATGAGCATAAATTCAGTATATTTTATGACATTTATCGAAACAAGTCCAAAAGTAGAGATTCCAGTAATCACTGAATATAAATAAATATCCAAAGAGTGGGTGTCCAGCCCCGTGTAATTAATAGAGGCCAAAGGTGCATTCACATCTAGTCTATGTTCCTTCTCCACTGCGGGGAAGGCATCTAAGATCCATTTGGGGAGTGACAAATCATCATGCTCATTGCCTGCTCATTGTTCTGCTGCCTCCTGTCTTGCATTAGACCCCAGTTGTTAGCTTGTGTGCTACAAGTGAAAAATCAAAATTAGCGGCGGAATTTTAAATGGCTAGGAACCCCCGTCCCCCCCCATTTCAGGGACGATTTACAAGATAGAGCTAATGGGCATGGTGGTATTTGAAACAGTTTGGCTCACCCCCCTCCCCTCCCCTCCCATCCCATATACTGTACCTATGGTTTCTGATTTGGCTAGAAACAAAAGTATCAAAATAGCACAAGAACTTGACTGCAGCCATCATGAGCCAGGATTCTCATGAGACCGCATATTTTGACAGATTTTCAGTCAGATTCCTACAGCCAAAAAATTTGCATTGGGTGCTGAAACATTTTTTTTTTTGCGGGGGAGGGAGTCATGTCCCGCCCTTCCCCCAAAACCATACTGTTTATTTGAATCCCTTCAGTGATCTGATCCCTTCAAAAAAGAAGACACGTGAGCTGGTCTAATTATATATTTTTCATACTGTGGTAGTCAACTGCTGATGACAGACATGTCTGGGAAAACTCCAGTGCATATGGTGCTTAATCTATGAAAGCAGCTGAATTGTTCCTTCGTTTTTCTCTTTGGAGGAGAAGCTTCTGATTAAGAGTGTGTCACAGCAAGACAAAAGATGAGAGCCCGTAGCAGTGGGGCTTGGAGGAAGGAAAGCATTGGGAAAATGTGTTTGTTTAGTTAGTACACACAAGAGCTCTGGTGTCACAGGTCACTAGCTCTTGGGAATTTATTATTTCTTTAAACTGCCAATGGCTGTAATAGAGCCATATGATTAAGGAGTAAGCTTTCAAATCTGGCTCAGAACTGGGACTATCAGACATTACAAGACTTTTTTGAGAAAAAGTTGCTATCTCTTTGAGCTCACTTGAACATGCTCGTTCCAGAAGGGTCATGATTCCAAGTGCTGCTGTGACTGTCAAAGCAGAATCTGGCACAAGCACTGCGGTACCTTTCAATGTGGGAGAGGAAACGTTCACAAGTTTAGTAAACAGGAGATGTTTCAGTACCTGAAGGTACAGCAAGGTTATGCAGGGGACAAAATGCGCATCCATCCCAGGTGTTAATAATTCAGGTAGCTCTGGGTCAAACCATTCAATTGCTAAGCAAATAAAACAAGAGGCCTTGATAAATGGAATTGTTTCTTAACTATAGAACGTATAATTCTTTCTTCATATGTGGTTGGCCCCGCAGAGTGCATGTAAATTTCCTTCTGTCTGTCAGATAAATAATTTTGGTTTTGTCCTAAAATATTTCAGAAGCAATTATTTACATTTTTGTTCAAAATGCATTTTTTTCCAGAATATTCATCTTGTCTAAAGTCCCACCCATATGATAGCAAATAGGTCAGGAGAGAGTCAGGTTTTCTTGCCATGAGTGTCTGAAGTTACTCATGAATGACCAATCCTTACATTTAAGTGGGTCATCCCAAGAAAGTGTTAATGAAAACTTTATGGCCTCCCATTGTACCTACTTTGTGGCCCACAATTTAGTTTTAAAATCCAGTCCTGTGAAGGGATCCATCCATATAGAAAGACTCTTAATCGAGATTTGTTTGATCATTTTCTTACTGAGACATTAAGGATGAATTGCAAAAGAGAAACATGGTTAAGGCCTTTCAAATGCATGTAAAGGTGGGTGTGAGGGAGAAGGAATAAGGGAGAATTGGCTAGCTTTTTACATTTAGAAATTTTAAAAATTCAGTTTTTAGATACCTGGAAGGCAATTGGAAAACTAGTGAAATTCCAGCACCCGAAGAGACTAACAATCTCTTCCTCTCTGTCACTCAATTTTAATTTAAAATTATTTTCTTTATACTCTTAACACTTAAGGAATGCTTTAGAGATGATGTCTATGATAGAAATTCAGCAGTCTTACTTCTTTCAGATGAGAGTTTGCAGCCCATGCTTCTGAAGACCCCTTGAATTTCTTTATTACAGGTCTGGGGAAGACCAGAAATGACAATCCTGATATTTTTAGGCTATATAGGATATGGGCAGGAATACAAAACCTTATAAAAATAAATAAGCCTTGAGCCTGTTTTATATTTGATAAAGAATCAAAAATGGACATGTACCATTTTTTTAAAGTCTGTTGTGGATCATCTTTAAAAATTGGCCCCATGTAACTATTTTTCAAGACATTGTAAAGATAGAGCCCACTCAGACTAGGCCAATGTCTAGCCAGTTGAAAGGTATTTTGAGTGGTGACTCAGGCTTTCTCGTGTTCTTTAAAAACAAAAATCAGTCTTTCAAAACTGTTTTGATAGAGGCAGGAAAAATAAGGTTTGTGTTTCTGTGCATGTGTGGGAGGGAGAAAAAGGACAACATCTGAAAAGCTAAACAAACCTTCCTTTCATTGTTCTTGGGCACAAAGAGCATGTTTTGACTTTTGGATACTTGCGACTTCCCTCCGCCCCCTTCATATTTCCCATCGCTTGCTTTTAAACAGTCTGGTTGGCGAGGGATTTGGGTGCTTTAGACTGCGCCCATATGTTGGCCAACATTTGTGTGTGCAGCAGTCATTAAGGAGCACTACCTTTATGGGCTGAACAGAGATTCCCCCCCCCCTTTTTTTTTTTAACTGTCTCACACTCTTACCTTGTCTTTGCAATTTGTTGCACATTTTTGCAGGTCATTGACGTTTTGTCTTCCCAATCAACTGCCATAGGTTATTAGCCTGGAACAAACTATTAGTCTCATCCTGAGAGATGCCATGTATCCCGTGTCTCCTAATCTTCAATGGGAGTTGTAGGTGCTTCATAAGTAGGCCCCCAACAGGTTTGCTGAGATCTTTGAGTTAGTGACCTGCTTCCAGTGTGTCATAGAACGGTCATATTGGTCAGCTGATTGTTCAGGTAGTGGTAGCATGGAATTCTGTTTCATGTTCACAAATGTTGGTTCTTATTTGAGGCCAAGGTCCAGAAGCTACAAAGAGTTTTTATGGGCAGCCCCCTACATCCATGCTGAAGTCAATGTGGCTTTGCTGGTACATACCCCAGGATAGGCCCTTGCCCAGGACTCCAGCTCCTGCAACCATATGATTACATCAGAATCGGTTTTCACTTAAAAATTCTCCTGGGTGTAAAGGAAAGTATGAGAATGTGACACGAGCATAACCAATGCATTGAATTCTACTCAACAGATGGAAACTGTCTATATGTCTCAATGAGTCATTAACACTAAGCCCCATAGCTTTGGGGGACACTGGCCATTGTAGCTAAGCAATGGGACTGATTCACCTTAGCTGCTGGGACAGATACGGTGGTTCCCTCAGTGGCTGCTTCTGAGGAGGAAAGGAGACCCTTATGCTGCTGCTCCTGTCTGCTAAAGAGACATGGAGGCTCTTTACCACCTGTAATGCAAATCAGCCCTGGCCACAGTGCAGGAAAAATGAGTGGAGTGAAGGGAAATGTGCGTTATGATGTGTCTAGGGCACCCAATTGCCTTAATCTACTCCTCTAACCACTTGGAGTTCCCTAAACTGTGATTTAGGACTGAAACCTAAATAGTTAATTACTTGAGGCCTGCTGGCAGCTGTAGCTTATTGTTGGAGTTTGTATCTGCTGTTGCCTGTTGGCTTCTTCAAAACGCACTGAAAATGTGATGCTATTTTTTTAATATCACCCCTATTTGTAAGAAAAGTAAAGAGTGTCACATTTCCTTTACTGGTTGGGCCTTGGCCAACAAAGTCCTAGGACTAGCATATACTACAAAGGCTTTTCCAATATAGTTACATTGGCCAAGGGACCCAGTAGAGAGACAGCATATAGTGCCAAAAGTTCTTTTGCCAAGATAATTAACCTCCTTCTCTCCCTCTCTAACATCAGCTAGACTGGCAGAACAGTCAACTGTGTTTGCACAGGGAGTTTGGTTGGCACAGTTGTCAGTTAGGGGGTATGCTTTTTTCATATCACTGGCCAAGATGACTGTCAGCAAAACTTGGTAATGTAGCCCTGGCTTTACACATTGTACTCGTGCTTGGCTGCTCAGAGCAAGCTACACTCATACACTCCTACATTCACTGAAAAAATTCACTGTCAACCTGAATTCTTTAAAATCTGACTCATTTTAAAGGAAAATCTAGTTTCTGACAGATCACCTTTCCCAGAGTAGGTCCTGATTTGTAGTTTTAATAGCAATTCTTTTTTTTAAAGGGATTTTCTGATCCCTCTAAATCAGGAGTGAGGAACTTTTTTGGGGGGTATGTTGCCAATTACTCACAGAAAAATCAGTCAGGGGCCACACACAAGTGAGAAACAAAAAACAAACCCTCATTGAGGTGGCCCTGACTGAGAAGAAGGACACTCCCCACATTTCCCTCACACACCAGATTTACGGGGCCCAGGTTAGTGGATTTTGTGTGCTCCAGTCCCATGGTGGGTGGGTGGGCTCCCCAATGCTGTGCGGAGCCCTGAGCCTCAGGGGCTACATCTGGTCCCTAGGCCTTAAGTTTCCCACCCCAGCTCTAAATAGTGAAAATTGACTACACATAAAGTCATCTGATGTTACTTTTAACTATAACAGATACGCCATTTTCCAGATGTAAATGAGTTGTTCACTTTAAATGTACCCCTTGAATGTAGCATTGCACACAAATATATTTCAGGGCAACGGTCACTAGTTACCCAGCAACAAGGGATTTTTTGTTGTAGTTTACAATAGTGTTTACATGAAAACTAAAAATAAAGTTATAAAAGAAACATCTGAAAAGGAATAACAGGGAAACAGGAAAATACAATGTACGACACTGCTTCTGACCAAGAGGATTACAGAGACTTTCAGGGCAGAATCCCATCAGCCCGCTAGGGTTCAATCAATAAATGACGATTATGGGGTAGCACTGTTTTGTACCTCAGTGTGCCCTCCCCTTTGAGTAACTCAAAGTGCTCTGCAATGTCATGACAGACACTCTGGTAAGCTGAGTAAATATTAAGCCTATCTTACAGACGAGGAAACTGAAGGAAAGAAAGATGAAGGGCCTCCATTGCTAAAAAGACTTGTTTGAATAGCTCAGTGTATGTCTCTGAATTTATTGGGATGCTCACTTCTGAAAATCAGGCAGTTAATCTCATTGTCTTGCTTTCTCCACCTCTGAAATGTGGCTAACAATGCAAATACAGTAATTCCTCATTTAACACTATAGATGGGTTTCTGAAAATGTTCATGCTAAGCGAAAACGTGCTATGCAGCGTCAATTTTCCCATTTAAAAATAATGGTAAAGGTGAGGGTTGCATTTCAGGTGGTGCTGACAAAGTCAATTTTTTGTTGGTGCTGGGTCATCAATGTCAACATTAGATATCTAGCAACACAAGTCACCGTGGTTTGTTAAAACACAAAGATAAACACATGAGTGAGCAGAGCAGCACTGTAACCACGTGTATTCATCCACTCATGCGTATTACCACTGTTTTCACCAACTTATACCGCCGCGTGAAGTAGTCTGCCACTTGATTATTTTTGTGTTATTTTGGGGACAGTCGTGTTATTTGAAAAATGGTCCCTAAAAAAAATCGTGCTATTGTGAAAATGTGTTAAGCGGGCACGTGTTAAATGAGTAATCACTGTATACTAACAGGGTGTTTAAGATGAAGTGATGTTTGTCCAGCACCTTGGAAAAATATAAAGTGCCACATATGTGCTAGGACATTGGTTCTCAACCAGGGGCATGCAGACCATTTGGGTACACCCAGATCTTCCATGGGGTACATCAACTCATCAAGATATTTGCCTAGTTTTGCAACATGCTACATAAAAAGCACTAGCAAAGTGAGTACAGACTAAAGACAATGGCTTGTTTATGCTGCACTACTATACTAGTGAAATGAAAGTACAATGTTAATATTTCAACTGATCTATTTCATAATGGTTTGGTAAAAATGCAAAAGTCATTAATGTTTCAGTATTTTTATCTGATTTTGTAAGCAAATAGTTTCTAAGTGGGCAGACACTTGGGGGTACACAAGACCAATCAGACTCCAGAAAGCGATACAGTTGTCTAGAAAGGTTGAGAATCATTGCATTAGGCTGCTCTGTTGTTATCCTGCCTGATGTTCTTTATGAGATCAAATTAGGGTTAGATCTGTTGCAATCCGCATCACAGTCAGCTCTTTGTCAATTCTGTCACACGTGAGCTTTGGGCCTCTTCAGTTATTCAGGTCTCCATTCCATGGGAGTGTCATAATCCTAGTGTGAGACAGAACGGATTGAAGGGACCTGGAATTCACAGGCTTCCCTTTGATCATCCAATGCATAAAGTAATGGCAAGAACAGCTACATATGTGCATTCCAGAAACCAACTGCACCTTACAGTTGGCAGCACCTGGTAAGTATGGAGGGAATCTCTTTTTAAATTAAGTTCTGTGGTGTTTATAGTCCATTCTGCTCTGCAAGCGAGACACAATGCTGAGGATTTGTTATAAATATTAAAATGGATAGCAATAAGATATTAAAATTAGCCAAAAACTGAGTGTCTCAGTCTGTTAATTATTTTAAGGTATAGACAAAGCTGTGCCTGGGACGGAGGTGCTCTTTTTCTTCCCAAATGCTTTTTTTTTTTAAATAGATTTCATAAATAGCCAGGGATGATATGATTTCTTCTGCCAATATTTTTAATATGCTGAACTTAATGCTGGTAAAATCTGCTTGTGGCAGACATCATCAGCACCAATGAGATGTCAGATTGTGATTCTGAGGCAAGTGGGTTGTTGTCATAACCCAGATAAAACATGCAATTTAAAGAAATGTGTTTTCCTGGCTGCTGTGACAAGCATCTTTGAAATGCCTGGCACCCTGGAAGTACCCCTAAAATGTCTCTTGCCGTGTCAAAGCTACTGGGTAGGCAGAAAGAAACATCAGTTCATTGTTATCTGAGTTTATAAAGAGGGAGGAATCATAAAAAGCAATCATAACAATCTCAAGCAAGGGGCATTTCCTGATGAACTGATGACTGCCTGATTTAATGACCCTCAGCTTTGCCTTGGGTCATTTACTCTCCCAGTTAGTTGTTAATCCCCAAGAAGTGCCCTGTGCCTCAATGATTATTGCTTAAAAGACAAGACATTCACTTCTCTTGCACATATTTTCCAAGGCAGAGTCCAATATACACAGCCAACTGCATCTTTTTCCAGTCCAGATGTCCCAGTGCTTTTCAGCCTTCAGGAGAAAAATCTCCCTTTATCTCGGTGATTTACGTTGGCCTTTCATTGTGCTGATTAAAAGTTGTCACTAATAGACATCTGAGGCAGATGGTGAATATTTACACCCCTTCAAATCCAATTCATTAAACTAGCAGCAAATGGGTCTGTGCAATATGCTTTATTTGTTGCTCTGGAATGTGTGATTTATCAACATTCTCAACTCAGCCCCATGTATTTGACTGCCTTGTACTGATGTGGAAAACAGCACCCACTCTCAGTTCTGATATATTTACGGGGCAAGTGAGAAGAACTTTGCTACTTTGCCCTGTTGTTCTTGGCATAGACGTGTGATGCCTAATGTGGAGTCCCTTGGTCAGGAATGACCAAGATTCTTATTCTCCTTTTGTATAATTTTATTTTTGTTAAAAAGCATCTCCTAGGGATTTGTGGAAAAGTGGGGCTATTTGCACTACAACAGAGTAGTCTGCTGGGATGCTGCAGCTGAGGGTCTAGAGGAAAACAGCCTATTTCAGCTGTCACCACTACAGATGGATACATGCTTTAGCATACAGAAATCTTGCCAGTCCGTACACTTAGAATTCCATGTCGTAACCACACACACATGAATATTCAGGGAAAATATTCGATTGCTGCCAATGCAATCAATGCTTGTTCATTGCTCAAGAGGATTAGAAAGGCGCAAAATACCTTATATAGGGGAAAAGGCAGAATAGTTTCCCCAAGAACTTTCATGTCCTATTTGAATCTCCTGCAATTTAAGGCAGTTCTGCTCAGATTTATATGGGGTCTTTGCCAAATGATTGCTATACAAAACTTCTATTGAATTCAAATAGGATTTTTTTTCATACAGAGGCTTATGGTTCGTAGCTAATTTGTATTCAGAGCAGCAAATAGGCAAAAACATATGGAGTAAATTGGTGAGTTATTCCTAGGGAATATTCACTTCTGACCAATGTAACTGTTCTAATGATGTACGTGTCACTCAATGACTTTTTTTTTCTATTATACTCTCAGCAGAGGCAGTTTGATAATGATGTTTCTGGCTGATTGAGTGCTCCATTCACATGGCTCTACACACTTATGAAACAATTCTAAAATTGTATATTCAATTGTGGAAAAGAGCAATTCTTGCACCTGATTAGAGTATTTAGTTCTGTCATAGATGAGTGATCTCTGCCTATTTTGTTCCAGTTCTTTTGGGGTCCAGTCCTGAGGTCCTTTTATCAGAAAAGCCTGTGGTATAACTTCAATGAGAATGTTACCCTGAAGGTGCAAATTCACCAGGGCAATTAGCAGGTTGCAATTTGGCCATTAGAGAACAAGCACTAATGTGTACTCCGCCCTCTCGTGTCCCCAAGTGGAAGATAGGTTATCATCTGTGCTCTTCCACTGAGTGGTTTACTATGCTACAGTTGCGAGCTGTACACCAAGCCAAGTCTTTATCTAATACAGTAAGTGATGACATACCTTGATTATGAATGCACTTAAATGTGACGCAAGAGTGCCATCTTCAGGAAAATGCACTGATGTAGCCATCCCAAGATATGAGACACAAGGTAGGAGAGGTATTATCTTTTATTGAACCAACTCCTGATGGTGAGACAAGTTTTCATAAGGACTTTGAGAGAGCATAAAGTCCAGCCTCCTGTTTTGATGTAAGGCCAAGAAAACTTGTCTTCAATCCTTCCTAATAGGTGTTGGTCAAGCTTTCACAGAGGTCTGGGCTAGCCAGGGTAAATACTAATGTAATGTGTCCTTCGTTGCCCCCAGCCTTGCCACTTGAGGCCACTCCCCTTCTGGGAACATAGAGCTGACCCCCACACCTTGCCCAAGGACCCACAGAAGCTGTCGACTCCCCTGCATAAAAGACACAAACTAAACTGACTGTGAACAGTGCCTGGGTCAATTGCAAAGCACTCATAGGGGCAGGAAAAGTAGTTCACTTTCCATATCTATTGAATCCTTGGCCTCACTACAGGCACTAACAATGAGTATGTGATAAACTTAAAAACAACAAATGGCCTGGTAGCACTTTATAGACTAACAAAACATGTAGATGGTATCATGAGCTTTCGTGGGCACAGCCCACTTCTTCAGATGACCGGACTTTTGAGTTTAGGATGTGCAGACCCAAAATAAGTAGGGGAGAAGGGGGGGGGGGGGGAGGAAAAAAAAGGAGGGGGTGGGAAATAAGGAGCCGAGGATATGAAAATACCAAAGGGAAAATCAAGTAGGCAGAACTGGCAATCTTTAAGCACCTGAAGATTGGATAGTTAAAAAGAAGCAGATAAGGATCAAAGGGTAGCAACACATAGGAAAAGTACTACGGCAAGAATATACACAGACAAAGAACGCTTTTCTACTGGGAACTGGATTGAGTCCAACCAAGCAACATTGCTAGTTTCATTACTGGCATCTTGTAACTGTCTCAAACACATCACAAAAAGGTAAATTTTCCTTCTTTGTCCTTGGAGAGCTTTTACATTAGTGAAATAATGCCTATTAAATTAGATCTTTTCTCCTTTTCCAGGATTTGTTCAGTTAGACTAAAGCATGAACTTCTGTAACATGCAAACCCACTCAATATTACTGCTTTTTTGGATTTAGAAACTTCAGAGAAAGCTGCCAGCTAATTAACACAGGGCAAGCAGCTTAGCATTCCTGCTGAGTTACAACTCCACTGAGAATATTGAAACAGTTCTAAATGCCATAGTATTCAGTGTCTTTTACTAAACAAGGAATGAACTGGAAAAAGCACATTGCAATAACTATTTTAAAAGGACTTAGGAAGTGCTTAAAGGCACCTGTTCCTGGAAATATTAATTTGTTAAAAAAATCACTAACAGGGAAAACTCTAGGAAATATACCATAGAATGGAGTCTTCATTTCCAGGGTGAATAACTGGATGACTTATTGAGGATATTCCATCTCTAATACTCTAAGATTCTGACACTTTCTTAGCAGGGGATCAGATTTTAAAAAGAGCTCAGAACCAGATTTACTCAACCTCCGGCCCATGTAATCACCTAAATAACAACCAGAATTTCAGAAGTGTTCAGCTGCCAATGTGCTAACCCCTTATGAAAATCTGGCAACAAGAATCTGTTTGGGACCATGTAGAATTCCATAAGAAAGTACATAAGAGAAAGATAAGAGGGTCATTTGATGTGTTATACAGTTGGTGGGAGAGGTCCAGATTGGATATTAGGAAAAACTATTTTACTAGGAGGGTAGTGAAGCATTGGAATGGGTTACCTAGGGAAGTAGTGGAGTCTCCATCCCTAGAGGTGTTTAAGTCTCGGCTTGACAAAGCCCTGGCCGGGTTGATTTAGATGGGATTGGTCCTGCCTAGAGCGGAGGGCTGGACTTGACGACCTTCTGAGGTCTCTTCCAGTTCTATGATTCTATGATAAGGGGATGGTTGGATGAAATAACATGATCTTGGTAACTAATTGACCATTCATTATAGGGAACTTTCTGGGTGTCTGGCTGGTGAGTCTTACCCACATACTCAGGGTTTAGCTGATCGCCATATTTGGGGTCAAGAAGGAATTTTCCTCCAGGGTAGATTGGCAGAGGCCCTGGAGGTTTTTCGCCTTCCTCTGTAGCATTGGGCACAGATCACAGCTGAAGGACTCTCTGCATGTTGGGGCCTTCAAAGTATTTGAAGGCTTCAATATCTGAGACATAGGTGAGAGGATTATTCTAAGAGGGGTGGGCGAGATTCTGTGGCCTGCACTGTGCAGGGGGTCAGACTAGATGATCATAATGGTCCCTTCTGACCTTAAAGTCTATGAGTCTATGAGTTATGCAGCCATTTTATATATATATATCAATTTTTTTAGGATTGTTTTAATAACATTCAAATGAATTGAGTGAGTTGCTTAAGGCCAAGGTTCAAATATACTCTTTTTCAGGCCTCTTCCCCATAAGACTATGTTGCCTTATGACATGTGTGAATTGTCACCAACCTTTGTTTTTTATAAATTCCAGTGGTTTATATCCTGCTTGATGATTGTGACATTTGTTGTTTGAACTTATGTGGTCTTTTTGAAATGCTACTCTTTGTTTGAAGGCTTTGGTCGGCTTGGCAGGCAGTTGTTTGTCAGAACCTCAAGTGTAGTTTTTCATTAATAAAAGGAGAAGAAATTACAAAATATTGAGAGAATTAAAATGCAGTGGATAAAATGTCACCTCACATCTCAGTCACAGCAATGTAGCAATACAAACTTTTTAAAAATGGTGTGTTTAACAAGCGCTAGACAGGGATTTATAGTGTAATACTGCCACCTAGTGAGAGCTAAGATGAAATACCACATTTGTTTTAAACTGAAATGTATTAGGATAATTTCTTCCCCCTTATAATTCCATATCACATTGCTGTGATCTTTTCAAAAGCTGCTTTTTCCTGGGCAGTAAACTAAAACAGTTTTAATGACTGACTCAGGACTTGGTATACAATACTACTACAAAAGGGTTCTTGTTTGGCTATTTGGATATGTACAACTGTAGTGGGTCTGAGTGGCCGCCCACTGACCCCAAGGGAGAGGCACCCCTCTCCAAGCCTTGGTGGGCAACACTTGACCCTGATGACCCACCTGACAAGAAGTCAGGGGGCAGGGCTAGAGCTACAAAAGTCCTGCTAGGGAGGCCAATGCCGGAAGGAGGCAGAAGCCTCCCCTGCACACCCAGGGGCAGAGCTGGACCCATAAGAGGCGGAGAACTGGCTTGGGCCACTGGGGCCCCTACTGGATGGCAACCTGGAGGGACTGCTTACTGCGCCAGAGTTTCCAGAGCAACCGGTAACTGAGGATTGGCCCTGGACCAAGGTACAGCACGAGGGGGAGTCTGGAAGGAACCCAGGGAAATCTAACTGCCTGTTGGCTGAGCCAGTGCTAGTTCAGCAAATTGCAGAGCAGATCCCCGCTGACCCAGCAGCAGACTGCTCTGCTGCTACCATGGTCCTGGGCTGGGATACAGTGGAGGGGTGGGCCTGTATCCCCCCTGCCACCCCACTCCTGGATATAGTCTCCCCCCGGCTATACCCAAATTGCAACTGACATCCGCTGGACCCCCGCCTGAGCAAGGAGACCCATCTGGCACTTTTTAAATGAATCAAGGCCAGGCTTTGACTGTTCATTGCCCCACCCTGAACTAAGGCTGGGGCTTTGATTGTTTACTGTGCCGCCCTGCTCTGAAGTGAGGCCGGGCTCTTCCTGTATTACTTTGCCACCCCACCCTGAAGCAAGGGCTTGGGCCTCTGAATGCCTGCCCTGAGCAAGGGCCCAGGCTCTGAACCAGATCCCCCGCTAGTTCCTCAAACAGGCTAAACAGGGTGTAGTGGGTCGGAGTGGCTGCCAACTGACTCGGAGGGGAAGGTACCTCTCCCCAAGCCCTACAACATGATGATGCCTAGGGACTCTGGAGACAAAAGTTATAACAACATGATGATGAATATGGATACATGTACACAGCAGTGTTATCTTGGAATAACAGTTGTTATTTCAAAATACCATAGTCCGCGTCTACACACAAGCAGTTATTTCAACATAATGTTGAAATAATGTCAAACTGGAAGACTTCTTACTCTGACTCCTGTAACATGCATTGTACAAGGAGTAAGGGAAGTCGGAGGAAGAGTGTTGTGTAGACATGCCCAAATTTGAAATAAGCTATTTCAACTTAAGCTACGCAATTAGTGTAGCTCAAGTTGCATAGCTTATTTCAAGGTTAGCCCAGCTGTGTAGATGTACCCTATCAGAACACTGTCAGTGAAGTCAACGGGAATTACATCCTCTGGAAAATTACCCTGTTTATGAAATCTGTTTTCTTCTACTGTTTGGCATATGTTCTTCAAGAACACTCTCTTCAGTATCAAGTCAAGGGACAGGTGTACTTAAAAAATAACAGCTCTCTCTGTCTGATATAGGCATTTGTCAAAGTAATTATTTTGTAAGCTTTTTCCAGTTATGTGCCTAATATATTTGTTCACTCCTGAATTACATTGTATTTATGACCTCTCCCTGACCACTCATTTCCAAAATGACATTAATAGTAATATAAATGGAGATATACCATCTTATAGAGCTGGAAGGGACCTTGAAAGGTCATTGAATCCCATCCCCTGCCCTCACAGCAGGACCAACTACTATCCCTGACATATTGGCCCCCTCAAGAATTGAACTCACAACCGTGGGTTTAACAGGCCAATGCTCAAACTACTGAGCTATCCCACCCCTGAGCTAATCTAAAGATCAGAACCAGGAATTCTTCCAAAAGCACCTGATTGGCTGGTATCTGGTATCTTAAGGTTTATCATGGATAATTATGAGATGTTCATCCACGCAGGTTACAAAGGTACTTACAATCTCCCATTTATAATCTCCCATTGCCCAGTGCATGTTTTATATTCTGAAGCAGCAGGTATTGATCACTGCCAGAGGACAAGCACAGGATGCTTAATCTTTCCCACTACCTTTCAGTAACCGCCTCTGATTCACTGGACAGTCAAAGAAAATAGCTCTTTGGCGATGGGTTGATTTAGAATACCTGCGCCAATGAACTGCCTAGGGACTCTGGAGACAAAAGGATTTGGTCTCTTAACTGAGTAAGATGAAGTTGGAGAGAATAAAGGAGTCACATCACTGTGTATCTCTTTAAATATGAATTTATTCACAGTTGGTCTGCTTTAATAAATGACGTGACCCATCTGAAACAGGAAGTCGTCTATGTAATGTTAAAAAAGTTATTGAAAACAGAAACTTGCCATTAGAAACTTGATCTGTTGTGTAACTGGCTCCCTTCTCAGACATATTTGTCTTTTGATCCAAAATGGATGCCCCAGGGAGCAAGTAAATACTCTACAACTTTGTTCACTTGACAGCGTGAGAAGTAATTTATTTTTCTTTCTGATGATTGTTGTTGATAGCAATGCTTATTTTCCACCATCTTGACTTCCCCCTTCTTTTTTTTCCCCCACCTGATTTCTTCTCTGTGTAACCCTCATAGAGGAAAAGTAAATTTCAGATTATATTGACTGCAATTTGCTTGCCAGATCTGTGTGACAGAATTCTGACTTAAGGTATTGGCATAGACCATGAATGCATTTCCTTGCAAGGCATGCTGCATTTTCTATAAGCACCCTTTAAATGCTAAAAGATAGAAATGAAAATAGGATTCTCTTCCCCCTTCCACCATGATTAGGGATCCTGTACCAGTCTTTATCATAAGTTACACATGCATGCATTAGGTTTTCCACATGTTATTTACCGAGTAACACTTCAAAAGATAAATCATTACAGTAAGTCAATCACAATGCACCTTAGCTAAAATAGCATGTCTATCTAGAGATTTTGTTTTCCTTCAAAAGGAAAAGTATAACATAGACCCTAAGTGTGTGTGTGTGTGTGTGTGTGTGTGTAAACCCCACAAAATAAATACCAAGATTTGGACTTTTGACAACTGAAGGGTTTTTGTTTTCACATAGACTCACCCTGGGTATTAAACTGGAAACTAGATAAACCATGTAGTTGTCTCATAGAACCATTTGTTTCCTCATCTATAATGACAAGTGCACTCACAACTTCAAATGATAAAACCCTGACAATTGCTGGAACAGTTAGGCTTATGCAATTTCTTTGGTTCAATAATGGGACACCACTCACAAAGTCATTCAGCCTCTGGTCTATGATTTCTTCTTTATGGTGGTTTCCCATCTTAGCCCCACTGATTTCTGTAAAATTACTGGAAACAGCACTGACTGAGATGGAGAACAGTATGCAGAGATTCAGCATGGACACGCTATCTTCTCCACGTGGGGCGAGGTTGGATCTGACTGGGGCTCACGAGGACCATCAGTCTTGCATTTCTGATAGAACTCACCACTGATTGGTCAGGAACTTCTAGCTTCTAACCAAGGCTGTAATGTGTGTCCCGGAACCTCTGCCCTTAATGAAAACTTCCAGACTGCTTTCAAAACAGCCTCTGAGCATGATCAGGAGGAGCTTTCTGGACTCTCCCTAGTATGTTGCAATGGCAACTGTTTGTTTGCAGTCATTCAAGCCTTTATACTGCCATTTTGTCTGGGAATGTTTCCGTATTTACTCAGAGCAAGTAGATGCACCTGCTGTAATTACAGCACTAAGGCTGTTGGCTGAACACCAGAAAAAGAAAAGGGTAGGGTAGGGAAAAAGCAAACACAGACGGTTATACCTAGCCTCTTCTTTACCCTACAAATAATCACTGGCCTTTGTAGGTAGTACAGACAGTGGAAAGAGAAGCTTCCTCCTTGCATAATATATTTTGTCTGGGCCATATTCTGAAACTGCTGTGATTTGATGGCCTATTATTCAAACCTCTTTTTTTCCATGTCAGGAAGAACCTCCCTCCAGCCCTCTCGCCATCTGGTTCTATTGACCGTTGACAAATTGGGATCACTATGTTTGGCATGTCTGGTTCAGCTAGGAATACTAGAGAAGTACCACCACACTCCCTGAACGCCCTTGAAAGGCACTTAAAAGCACGTACAAACCAGTTTTTAATCTCTTCTGAATGAGGGCATGGCAAACTGTTGTAAAAGGAAATGCAGTGTAGGAACTATCATCCTGAGCATTTAGATATGAAGCCCTAGAAGAACCAGCTCACAACAGAAGCCTACTCTTGTCACTGATCTCTGAGGTCACCGAATTGCACAATGTAGAGCAATATACTTTGGTGACTAATGGAACTCTTTAAATAACATCCTTTTCCCTACCTGGGTGAGCGATTCTTTCCAGCTGCAACAAAGCCCTAGCTTTACAGTTTATAATAGCCCTGATAACTAACCAACAACTTTTTTTGCAAATAAAAAATGAGTCATTCAAATGGGTGCTTATATTTTACCTCTGTTTAGTGTGTGTACATACATACCATGGACACATTATGACTAGAGAGAATACATAACATAAATGTGGTGTGTGTATACACATACATGATTATATACAAAACAAAAATGGAGGATCTGTTGGGTACCCTGTTCATGAAAATATTCTGTTTAATGCTCTAACTTGTGGTGCTGCAAGGTCAAATTTCAGTTGTTAAACTCTGGTTCAGAGTTAATGTGGTGACATTACCACTACCCTTTGTGCATGTGGTGCAGCTATTATGAAATCCTGGTCTTTCATAATGAGATTATAGAACAGTGAGTAATGTGACTTACTTCTTCATTTTGTAAGCAAGAGCTGTGTATTGTTCCTTCCCCCTTCATTATGTGTGTAGGTAGCTAGGCTGGAGGAAGAGAAAGATTAGATGTTTTTCACATTTGTCCGATGGTGAAATGGTTCAATTAGTGAATTTTAATTTAGAAAAAATGAAGAAAAAAAATAATTAAACTTGGGTTTTTGTGTATGCTTCATAACATCCCCAAAG
The DNA here is from genome assembly GCF_052426305.1 of Pelodiscus sinensis. Taxonomy (NCBI): domain Eukaryota; kingdom Metazoa; phylum Chordata; order Testudines; family Trionychidae; genus Pelodiscus; species Pelodiscus sinensis. The sequence continues at coordinate 205,307,111 of NC_143053.1, forward strand.
GGAAATGGGGAATGTCATGTCCCTTTGGTGTTTATAAAAATGGTGTGGGTCTCTCTGCCAGGGTGAAATTCTGTCCTGCCCTTTTACAGAAGTGTGTGACCTCCCTGACCTGATGAAGCTGTGAGAGGTGTTGATTTTCAGTCAATGTTTTTCATGATAAAGCCTCAGTAATTCTCTCAGGTTTGGTGCACAGAGAGTGAAGCTCTTCAGCGCTGCCCAGGATGAACAAATTCAGGGACCATACAAATGTCTAGTTCAGCTCAGAGAGTCATATAGAACAGCCAGCTGGGGCTGCTGAGAGGCAGTGAAGCCTGCTTGAGAGTGCTGCTGGCTGGGAGCTGCTTAGGTAAGCACCTCCCAGCCAAAGCCTGCCTCTGGCATCCCCCCCCCCCCAGACCCTGCACCCCCTCCTATACCGATCCTTCAGGGCAGAATTCTCTCCTGCATCCATACCCCCTCCTGGAAACTGCACCACAGCACCTCCTTCTCCAGCTCACAACCTCCTCCTTCACTCAAACTCCCTCTCAGACCCTGCACCCCAATCCCCTACCCCAAACTCCCCTCTGCACCCAACCTCCTTCCCTGACCTCCATGTGTGGAGGGGCAGGGAATATGATAAAGGAGGATAAAGCCATGACCAGTGTGGAAACAGTGAATAAGGAAGCATTCGCTACACCTTCACGTGACATCCAATAAAATCCAGAGGCCATCCAATAAAATTAATAAGCAGTGGGTTTAAAATAAACAAAAGGAAGTGCTCACACAACTCAGTCACCCTGTGAAACTCCTGTCAGGGGTTGCTGTGAAAGCCAAAACTATAATAGGGTTCAACAAAGAATTAGAGAAGAACCTGGAGGACAGGTCCAACAATGACTATTAGTCAAGATGGTCAGGAATTCGACTCAGAGTACGTCTACAGTCCAAGCTTCTTTCAGCTATTCTGGAAGAGATCTTCTGGAAAAACTTGTTTTGAAATAGAGCGTCTACACACAAAAAGCAAAACGAAATAGTGATTTGCTATTTCAAAAGATAGTGTCCACACTGATTGGACACTATCTCACATTTAAGACTACTCGGAACAAGTTCAGGCAGTGCATTAGGTCAGCAGTTGCTTCCGGGAGCTGCTGCCTAAGTCTATCTGAGACATAAGCTTAAAGAGACCCCCGTGGTCAGCTGTTTCTCAGATTCTTCTGCTTGCTTGCCAACTCTACCAATGCGTGCTCTGATTGCCCTGCTTCAGGACACCACAGCACTCCCTTGCCATGGAACTGGAGCTGCCTCTGTGCATGCGATGGCTTCACACTTCTGGGCTGAAGTTTCTGCAGGCTGCCTTCATGCTCCTTCATGAGTTCAACCCTGAGCTCATCTTTGAGAGCCTCTGCCAGTGTGCGGAAGTGATGCCCTTACAACCACACCCCACTGTGGAGCGATGCTTCTGGTGGCTGGACATCAGTTCCGACTGGTGGGACCGGCTGGTGATGGAGAAGTGGGATGACCAGCAGGGCTCCAAAACTTCTGAATGAGGGCACATCCAGGCCCCTTACCACCATGCAATGCAGTATATAAACACAAAGGGATACTTTTCTATAGTCCTGCAGGCCCTGGTCGACCACTGCGGCTAGTTTACAGACGTCTTCGTAGGCTGGCTGGGGAAGGTGTATGATGCCCACGTCTTCCGCAACTCCAGCCTCTACCAGAAACTGAAGGGTGGCACTTTCTTCCCCGAGTACAACATCAGGATTGTGGACATTGAAATGCCACTGTGCAATGTGGGGGACGTCTTCTACTCCCTCATGCTGTGGCTAACGACGCCATACACTGGACGCCTGGACCCAAGCAAGGACCTGTTCAATGGCTGCCTGTCCAGGGATCACATGCAGGCCAAATGCACCTCATGACCTGCCTGGATGTGGGGGGAGCACAACATCCCCCAGGTGATAGCCGCATGTTGTGTGTTCCACAACATCGTGGAGAGGAAGGGGGAGGCCTTCCTTCTGGGGTGGGGGCAGAAGGCTGGTTGGGGGGATGGGCCTTTGAGCAGATGCACAGAGTTGCCATCCATCAGGTGCGGGAGCACACCCAGGAGACCTAAGAGAGAGAGTTTCTCTCAAGGACCCCAGTAACTCTCCCCAGGCTCTCCTCACTAGGAGCCTGTTCCTTGCCCTGTCTGCCTTTCCTCCAGCAACCCCTCCCTTCCCCCCTCTACCCCTGTTTCCTGAAGACACAATAAAAACTGTTTGTTTTTGAAAAAAATATTTTTTGCTTATTTATTTGGGATAGAAGTAACTGGGGGGAGGGGCTGAGAACCATGGAGAAGGGAGGAGAGACTCAGGGCTGAGACTGGCACGTGGCTCAGGTGCTTCTTGCACCTCGTGTGCAGGGACCTAAGTGACCTCAGGGGTGGGGTGGGGGTCCTGGAAGGCTAGGAGGATAGGCAGGAGGGGGGAGCATGGAGTGGGGTCAGGCATGGAAGGGGAGCATGGACTGGGACTCATGCTGGCTCGATCAGGAGCTTCCGGATGGTCCCACACATGTTGCAGCCCTGCTGCAGCAGCTCAGTCCACATCTGGGCTGGCCACTGTGCATCATCCCAGACCTTCTGGGACAGCATCTGCTGCATCATCCCGGAGAATGAAGACATGCTCTTTCATTCGGTCCTCCTGGAGCCTCTGACACCTGCGGCTCCCCCAGAGTCGGGCGCCTGGCTCGGGTGGTGTCGATTGGCCCACAGTCACGTCTGGTCTGGCTGGGGAGAGTAAAGAGAGGTGGTCAGTCATTTCTGGAGACGCTGCCCCTGAGGCCTTGTCCTCATCAGTGAGCTGAGAGTAACAGCTCTCAGCTCAGAGGATGGTGATGTCTCGGGGGAAAGGCCATGTTTGGCTTGGACCATGCTCCCCACCCCATGTCCCACGGACAAACAGGCAAGGGAAATGGCCAGCCATACTGGGATTCAATGGCCAGGAAAGAGGCCTCAACCTGCCTGAGCTTCCATTGGGGCTGCACACACACCTGCACCTGGCAGCATTGTCCCTGGGAGCGGGTGCTGCCTCGAGTGTGCAGGCATGCCCATGTGCCATGTGTGACACTCCAGAGTCTGTGTGCGTGCGTGTGCCCTTGTCCCCAGCTTCCTTCCAGCAGTGGCTCATGGTGGGAGGGCGTCTGGGAGGACATTCCCCTCCTGGGGGTCAGAAGTGTGGGCGGTCTCCCCAGAGCCTGTGAGCAGGAGCCCAGGGGTGCTCTGGTGCTGCCTCCTGGGGCTGTGTGGCACAGACTGATGCTGCCCGTGAAACCACATTCACAGACAGCACATTCACAGACCAGGCTAAGAAGGCTGAGTGACAATTGCACCACAGCTCCTCAGCGCCTGCCCTGTGAGTTTTGCACACACAGAGCACTCGCCTGATGATCCCTCCCATCCTTGGAGGATGCCTGGGACACATCCAGGCTGTGGGATACCAGCATGATAGTGGTCACGGTCCTGGTCGTATCCTCTTCCTCCTCTTCCTCTTCCTCCTGGGCTGAGACCGGGGGTGGGCGACGTTGGGCATCTCCAGCCTCAACTCCACCACCAGGGTGAGGAAGGGGCTGATCCCCTCCCCCCCAGGATGCAGCGCAGGTCATCAGAATAGGGGCAGGAGTGGGGTTCTGCCCTGGAGCATGAGCTGTGTTCCCTTGCCTTGGTGTAGACCTGCTGGAGCTCTTTCACCTTCCTCCAGACTTGCTCCAGAGTCCTGGCGTGGCCCTTTGTGGCCAGGCTCTCGGCCATCCGGCTGTATATATCTGCATTCTTGTGTCTGGAGCAGAGATCCTGGAGGTTCTCCTCATTGTCCCACGCATCGAGGAGGGCCAGGATCTTCGCCCCAGACCAGCACAGTGCACACCTTTTACAGCTCCTGCAGGCTCCTGGGAGCCCTGTGTGTGCTCCCTGGGACAGACAGGGGGCTCTTGAGGGACTTCTGGCTGCAACATGGTACCCAGACATCAGGCACTGGCAGCTGCGCTGAGGCTGGAAGCTCTGAAGGCCTGCCTCAAACCCTGTCCCCTGTGTCTGCAGCTTTAAGAGCTACCGGGGAACAGGAACTACAGTGTTCCGTTGAGTGTGGGCGGAGTGGCCAGCAGGGCACCTGTGAGATTTCCTGGAGGCCTCTCTTTTTTTCGACAAAGCTCCCTATTCCACATCCACACACAGCCTTTCCCGAAAATGCTTTTTTGGAAAAGGGCTTATTCCTTATGGAATGAGGTTTACTGTTGCTGGAAAAAGCCATCTGTTATTTTGACTTTGTGGACGCTGGTATTGTTTTTCCGGAATAACAGCCGTTATTCTAGGGAAATGGTGCAGTGTACATGCACCCTCAGTCTTCTGAATATCCCTAGCACTGAATACCAGATGCTGGGACTGGTGATGGAGGGATGGATCAGCTGATAACAGACTCATTCTGTTCTTTGCCTTTGAAGCATCTGGCACTGGCTGCTGTTGGAAGACAGGAACCTGGGCTAGATGGATGATTTATCTGACCCAGTATGTTCTGATGTATCTGAGCTGCAGTTGTACTTTGGATTGAAGTGTAGCCACACCGTAAGTAGATGATAAATCTTCCCTTGGGTGGCTGATGTGAGGGATATAAAGGAGTAACCGGTTAACTGGTTACCCAGAAAGCATTGCCTTATTGGTATGCTTATTGGGTTAACCAGCACCCAGCCCAGCCGGTGGGAGGCTGCTCCAGTCCAGCTGGGTCCACCGCGTGGCAGGGGAGGGTGCTCCAATCCAGCCAGAGCAGCCCGCGGCATAGTGCAGTGGGCCCTGCCCAACCCACTGGTGCAGCCCCTGACCAGTTATCCAGTTAAACATGTAGTTTAATTGGTTGACATTTTAAATGGGATTTTACACCCTTAGCTGATATTGACATAAGCACTAAGAATGACTACAGCTCTATTGCTGCCAGCACTTATTCATAATAGGAACCCCCTGCTCTTATGTCTTTATTTTATTTACAAAAAAAGCAGGAGAGGAGAGTCAGAGAAAAGTTCCCTTTGGATATTTCCAAGGTATTTAAACTCTGAACTCTTATTTAATCTGTCAAACAGCTAAGCTGTGCTGGGCTGTTACTGCGGGGCATTTTTATTTGATGCAGATGGATCATGTTTAGAAATGCCTGTGTCATTTGTGCCAACTCTTCATTATCTTTCTCAGGAAATCCTCCCTCCTCCCGTCCCCCACAAAAACAACCCCAAGTTGAAAGGTGCATTAGTGTAGTTCCTTCCTTCCTTTGAGCTCTCTCAAATGATTTGCAGTGCAGTTCTCAATTGCTAGATGGGAAATAGGTAAAGTTTCCCTTACTCCCATTCTGCTGCATGTAGCTGTTAAGCTGCACTGGCAGCCAGCCATAGCTTGAGAGGTGAACTCGACGGGTTGTGATGGTATATGAGGTTTTGTGGCATCATTTCTGGACTCCTGCCCTATTCAGGGCTGCTGACCTTTTATGGCACACGTATGCTCTCTCCCCCTCACACAGCAATTCCTGTCAGTTCTGGGGACACACCTTTTTCATGTTTACTTTCATACTTTTACTGTAAAAGCTCTCGTGAGCTAAGCCAGATGAACTAATGCTGGCAACAACTCAGGAGGGACTTTTCATCCATAAGTAAATATCTACAGAAGTAACTGAATGAACAGAATGAGGCTATGTCTAGACTTTGGGCTTCTTTTGGAAGAAGCTTTTCCAGAAGACGATGCAGCTATTGCTGCTCACACTCAGCAGGAACTGCAGTCACTCATAACTCGCTTTGCGGACGCATGTTTGGAATTCGGCCTCACAATCAGCTTAAAGAAGACCCAGGTGATGGGCCAAAGCGTGGGTAACGAGCCATTTATCAGTGTGTTATATTATGAACTGGAAGTCATCCATGAGTTCGTGTACTAGGCTCTACGATCTCGGACAACTTGTCATTTGATAATGAGATTAACAAGTGCATTGGAAAAGCCGCCACAACATTCTCCAGGCTGATGAAGAGAGTATGGGCCAATGATAAGCTCACCAAGGTGCAGGTCTACACAGCCTGTGTTTTGAGCACACTGTTGTACGCCAGTGAAACATGGACTCTGTGCTCAAAACAAGAGCAGCGGCTCAACACATTCCATATGCACTGCCTTAGGCATATACTCGGTATCTCATGGCAGGACAAGATCCCCAATAGCGCAGTGCTTGAGAGGGCAGGCACCGTCTCCATGTTCACCCTTCTCAAGCAGAGGCATATGCACTGGCTTGGCCATGTCTCACGCATGTTGGATGGCCGAATACCAAAGGACCTTCTCTTTTGCTAACTGGCGTCTGGAAAGAGGCCGAAAGGGCGACCTAAATTGCGTATAAGGACACATGCAAGTGTGACCTCAGCGCTTTCTCTATCAGTGCGAACACCTGGCATTCGCTTGCCTTAGACAAGAATGCCTGGAAACAGGGAGTGAAGGAAGCTCTTGCTATGTATGAAACTACCTTGGTGAAGGAAGCGGAAGACAAGAGAGCCCTCAGGAAGATCCGTGCCCGTGATACCAGAGTGACATCTGCCTACTGCTGCTCACAGTGTGGAAAGGACTGCCATTCCCGGATTGGATTGCTCAGCCACAGAAGACGCTGCTTGAATCAGTCCAACAGGGGCGCAAACCCAGGATTCTTTGGGATCGAAGGATGCCTACGAATTTCCAGAAGAGATCTTGCAGAAAAACTTCTTTTGAAAGAGATCGTCCGCACAACGATCTGTTTTTTTTTTTAAAAGATAACGTCCACGCTGAATGGACGCTATCTCACATTTAAGCTGTGATTACTATGGATGGAGTGGCCACCAGGGCACCTGTGCTTTTTCCTGGAGGCTTCTTCTTTTGAAAAATACTCCTCTGTCCACACGTACCTTTTTCTGAAAGAGCTCTTTCGGAAAAAAGGCTTCTTCCTTGTAGAAAGAGGTTTACTGCTGTCACGTTATTGGATTTTAAGGGGAGCAGCCAGATCACTGCTGCGCCCATGGGGAGATGTTTGCCCTGAGGTCTATACAAAGGGGGCTGTCAAATGAAAGTTTCTTCTACTGATTCTATATATGCTACTCATGTACTTGTATGATGTCTGTATGTAGAGTTATGAATATGGACTCTGTGCTGGTACTGTGAATGTTCTTTGCCAGAGACAGAGCGATGGGCCTGGACTGCCTGTTGTAAAGAAGGAATGTCCAATGAATGACTATGCTAATTAACATGGTCCCAAGGACAATGGCTCTCAAGGTGGCCCATACACATATGAGGAATGCGTCTGGAAACCTGCAACCAATCAGGGCATGCTGCCAGTATGTGAAACACAGACAGGTCACTTGCCCATGTGACCCTCTCCACCTTGGGAGACACCAGGAATGGTTATAAAAGTACCATGAGGCAGACTTCATCTTGTCTTTAATTCTGCTGCTGATCCTAGATGCAGTTTTGTGAAGGACAGAGAGCCGGGAAGGATTGCTGACCCATCCTGACACAGGATGTACTCCAGAGACTGCTAAGCTAGTAGTTTGTAACATCTCTGCTAAGAGCCTACATCAAGAACTTGGTGTTTGGTGTATGTAATGTATTCTCCTTCATAACCTTACTCTCAACCTTTTCTTCCTTTTGTAATAAACCTTTAGATTTTAGATTCTAAAGGATTGGCCCAGTGTGCTCTTGTGGGTAAGATCCAAAGTGTAAACTGACTGGGGATCTGTGGCTGGTTCTTTGGGACCAGGAGAACCCATTCAGGGTAGGTGAGATTGGGTTCTATAACCTTTCACCTGTGTGTAGGCCCGGGGCTGATTGTAGCACAGGGAGAGCTGGGGTGTCTGAGGGGGTTTTGCTTGTGAGGCTTCCTGCTGGCTGATTGGCAGCTGAAGCACTCTGTGTGACTGGTTTGCGACCTGTTTTGGGAAAGGTCTCCAGTCTAGGGCTGTAAGCAGCCCTGGTTTTGAGCAATTCGCCCTGAGCAAATGCCCTCAGTGGTGCCCAGGCCTCACCCGGCCTGTCACAATTGCTGTCGGGAAAACCCCTGCGTTCTTTCAACTTTTTGTTGAAAGAACGCAATTGCAGTGTGGATGTAAGTGTACTTGGAAAAACTCTGCAGCGTAGATGTACCCGGAAGGATACCTTAATTTTCTTGCACCTGGCTTGCTGTTCCTTTTCAGACACTTACTGCAGAGATCAAATGCATGATACAGATTTTTATGGTCTGAACAAAGAAATGCTGTAGCACTGTGCTTCTCCCCCTGTTGTCTGTAGTTCTCAATACAGTTGCTGATGGCCTACAAAGGGCTGGGTGGTTACGTTCTGAACTGGCTCCCCTCCATGCATCCAACTATGAAATAACATTAAAAGTCAAGGTACAATCGTGACGTAGTAGGGACTGATTGCTGGGCACATGACTCTCTCATTGAGTCTAGGATGCAAGAAGGGGGCTTGGAGAAGGAGGGGGAACACGGCCCAGGGCCTCTTCTCCCCAAGATGGAGGGTACGGAATGCTCCTGGTTCCTATAACAACAAATCTGTGCTACCCTGTGTCCCTGTGAATCAATAAACCTTCTGTTCTACCTGCTGACTGAGAGTCACGACTGGCTGCAGATTGGGGTGCAGGGCCTGGTGGCTCTCCACACCTCATGCCAAAAATATTTAAATGAAATGCCTTCCTTATGTTCCCTGTGAGCAGAGCTGTCACTGTGATAAAGGACTGTGTGGGCATGAACAGATGGGAAAGTGTTCCTCGTGATTGGGAATGGTCAATGGGATGATCTCTCTGTTAAATTGTAGGCCTTGACTGCACTAGGAATTCAGCCCAATGGTCTAGAAAATGGAGATTGTGCCCAGAACAGCTACACCAAATATAGACTAGGTGACTTGGAGAGGTTGAAATTAGCCATTTCAAGCTAGGATATGGCTAGAGATGAAAAACTTTCCTTCTGTCACTATATCAGGAGTTTTACATTGTCAGCTCTTTGGGACAGGGGAAATGTTTTGTTTTGTTTTATTTTGTTGGTTCCATGTTTGTACAGGGTCTACCCATTCCCAGGACTCATAGGCATTTACAAATAATAAATCAAAATAAGAACAAGAATAGCAACATCTTTCCTTTTATATGTGAACATGGTAAAGTTTCTACTGAGGCAGCTGCTTGGAAGAACACAGGGTACATAATGGGCCCAATTCTTTGCCCCAGTAGAGCCATTTACTTCTTTAACAGAGCTCTCTAAAGGCTTGTTTTCATAGAATCATAGAATCATAGAACTGGAAGAGACCTCAGAAGGTCATCAAGTCCAGCCCCTTGCTCTAGGCAGGACTAATTCCAACTAAATCAACCCGGCCAGGGCTTTGTCAAGCCAAGACTTAAACACCTCTAGAGATGGAGACTCCACTACTTCCCTAGGTAACCCATTCCAGTGCTTCACCACCCTCCTAGTGAAATAGTTTTTCCTAATATCCAACCTGGACCTCTCCCACCACAACTTGAGACCATTACTCCTTGTTCTGCCATCTGTCACTACTGAGAACAGCCTCTCTCCATCTTCTTTGGAACCTCCCTTCAGGAAGTTGAAGGCTGCTATCAAATCCCCCCTCACTCTTCGCTTCTGCAGACTAAACAGACCCAAGTCACTCAGCCTCTCCTCATAAGTCATATGCTCCAGCCCTCTAATCATTTTGGTTGCCCTCCGCTGGACCCTCTCCAGTGCGTCCACATCCTTTTTGTAGTGGGGGGCCCAGAACTGGACACAATACTCCAGATGCGGCCTCACCAAAGCCGAATAAAGGGGAATGATGACATCTCTGGATCTGCTGGCAATGCTCCTCTTAATGCAACCTAATATGCCATTAGCCTTCTTGGCTACAAGGGTACACTGTTGACTCATATCCAGCTTCTCATCCACTGTAACCCCCAGGTCCTTTTCTGCAGAACTACTACTTAACCGGTTGGTCCCCAGCTTGTAACTATGCTTGGGATTCTTCCGTCCCAAGTGCAGGACTCTACACTTGTCCTTGTTGAACCTCATCAGTTTTCACTACATGGTGGATGGATTTACCTGCAGTTGATTTATTGAATCTTCTTAGACTCAATAAATCAATCCCCGAGCACTCTTCCATTGACTTGGTACTCCACCAGGATGAGAGTAGCTGGAGTCGATGGGAGAGCAACCCCTGCTGATCTTACCACATAGAAGACACTGATGTAAGTATGTTGATTTCAGCTACATTATTTGTGTAGCTGAAGTTGCACAGGTAGATCAACAAGTGTCTTACTGTAGACAAGGCCTAAGACTCTGAATACTGGGACTATCTAGGTACAGTGGAGGTAGCAATAAAATGGCAGCTTTAACTTTAAATTCCTTTCAGTACTTAACATTTTGTTTTAGAGTAGATATTTTCCTCCCAGATACCTCATAGCAAAGTCTTTCTGGCAGCATGCCAACAAACGCCATTTAGCAGTAAATATTACAACAGCTATGTTTGGGAGCATTAGTATAAGACAAAAAGGTGTTAATGAGCGGACATAAGACCTACTGAAATTGTGTTCCTAAGCCCAGCCCTTCAAATGCAGCAGTGCGAAATTCCTACTATTCCACAGTCAGGCTGCAGTAATCAGGCATACGCTCTACTTAAAAAAGCTAGAGAGAAGAGTGTAGCAGGAAGTATTCATGGATATGTGGCTGAAGTGCTGATGCTTTGATGCTGAGTTAATAGAACTACAGTTCTACTAAGACATTATCAAGTTGTAACTTGTGTCAGGGTAGTTTAGCTTCCAATAGTCTCGCTTCTGGGACTACAGGTTGGATCTCCCTGGTCCAGCACCCTGGGGCCCTAGCCGGTCCTGCATGAGAGATTTTGCTGGACCAGGGGAGGTCATTTCTGGACCCCTGCCACCAGCTCCAACCCCACTGCTGGCCTCCCAGCTGGATCCCCCCTCTCATTGGTCCCCGTTTCCCTGTCAGGCAGTGCTGCCCTATGGGCAGCCCCACTGCCTCCATGTGCACCAGGCTCCAGCTGCAGCATCCTGCATCCCTGCCCCTATTCCTGCTGCTGCACGGGGCACTCCTGCTGTCCTACTACCACACGTGGGGCTCCCACTGCCCTGCTGGGAAGCTCCACTGCCATGTTTCAGGCTCCTGCTGCCCTGCCACTCTGCTGGGCTCCCAGGCACTTGCTCTCCACTCTGGTCCTGGAACATCCATGGTGCTGCTGGACCAAAGATGTTGCTGGACCAGAGAGTCCTGGGTAAGAGAGTTTCAACCTGTGCTATTTATGAAATAATTTTTGTTAAAAGGATGATGAAAAGTGCCAGATAAACAAGTCTGGGGAACAGAAATGCTTTTTCTCCATCTTCCCTCACACCCCTTTTCCCTTTGCATAATAGGAACAGTTCAGACCTTTGTTGTGGAAGCTTACCTCCTTTCCCTATACATTAATTAAATCTGCAGGCGTGAATCCATTTCCTTTGCCTTCTGCAGAGTACCGAACATTTCCTGAGAAGGAATCAGCACTGTCAACATCCATCAGTCATCTGTCAAAGGCTCTTCTGTGCCTTTACTTACTGGCCTCTCCACTGAGACTCCCAACAAGGGTATCAATTGCTGGATTTTGTGCTGTGGACTCCTGTTGAGTAGAATATGTCTGAAATCACCAACTCATTTCACAAAGCTTCTTAAAAAAGCACTTCTTGAACAGTAAAGGCTCTGCACCTAGTATTTCCAATAGAGTGACTCTTCCAAACCTGTCACTGAGATAATCTAACTGAGGCTAATAAGGCATCACCTAAAAATATGTTCTGTAATCCATAGCATCTAATGGGCATAGTAGGATAGTTGTGAGACTTGACTATTCATAAGAATTTGGGTCCTCTATAATTAAGCTGTGTCTTTAAACGAGTTGTGAAATTAGCATTAAACATCTGATACAATGTTATTGGTCTAAACCTACCGAAACCTTAGCTCCTATTTCAGCAAAGCTTTGAAGTGTGCGCGTAAGTCCACATCCATTCAGCAAATTGTTTAAGCACATACTGACAGTTCAGCATGTGTTCAAGTCCCATTGCCTTTGACAGGACTTTGCATATTCCTGAAGTTAGGCATGTGCTTAAGTGCTTTGCTCAATAAGAATAGACTTTTGAATTGGCATCTTAGGGCATGTTTACACTACAGAGTTATTTCAACATAATAAGGCGAGCGTCCACACAGCACCACGTGCATTTTTTCAAAATTATTTTGAAATAACGGGCTTCTTATTTTGAAGAAATAAACCCTCATTTCACCAGGAATAGTGCCTATTTGGAAATTGCTATTTCAAAATAGGGTGAGTGTAGATGGGACAGCTCTGCTTATTTCAAAATAATTGGCCTCCAAGGGCTTCTTACAAATGCCCTAATTGTCACTCTATCCACACCCCTCAAAACTCTAGTTTCCCTTCCCTGCAGGCTTTAAAGCAGCAACCGCATGGGAAACTGCTTATGGCACAACACAGGCCCTGCTCGCACAGTGCCACACAGCACCACCCTTGTGTGCAGCAATGGCAGACCCCTGTGCTTCCACTGAGCCCCCCTGGGCTGCTAGCGAGCCAGCTCCCAACCAGGGGCGAAAGGAGAGGCAGATCCTGGATCTCATTCAGGTCTGGGGAGAGGAAGCTAATCTCCAGGATCTCCATACCAGGCATGGGAATGCCAAAGTCTACCGCTGGATGGCCACCAGCCTGGGCCAGAAGGGCCACATGAGCACCTGGGAGTAGGTACACATGAAAATGAAAGAACATAGGCAGGGCTACACAAAGGCCAGGGAAAGGAGTTCACTTCAAGCAGATACACCACATGCTGGTGGGGGGGGGGGGGATCTGTCCTTTCCCCCCACTTGTGGTTGACTCCAGTCTGGAGATGCCAGTCATCAGCCTCCATGAGGGCAGGGCTGTGGACAAGGAGGAGGTGGAGGAGGAAGAAGAGGCCAGCTAGGACAAGATGACGACCAGCCAGGAGGTCATCATCTCTCCCTTCCCAGGATGACCTCCCAGAGTTTGGACAAGGCTGGGGAAGGCCTATCAGGTGAGTTCCAATACTTTCCCTAGACACTCGTAGGGAGAGGTGGTACGTGGAGGGAAGCTGCCTGCACCTTGCTCAGCCTTCTTGGTCTGGGGATCACACAGCAGCCTGTGTACGTAGGTGCACATGTGTATATGTGTGTAACCCACACATCTAGTATGTTTCTGAGTACTGCAAGTGGCACCTAGACCACTGCAACAGGTTCAAATCTGCCTTGGTGGTGGTTACAAGTGGGGGCTTTCAGCCCATGCTGTAGAGGTCTCTTGATCTTAACTGTTGCAGTGGTCTAGGTGCCACTTGCAGTATTCAGTAACCACACTAGGTGTGTGGGTTACACATGGAGCACTGGTCCAGAGCAGATAGGCACATGAGGCTACCATACAGGATCTAGTTGCTTCTGCTCACAGGGTTTCTGGAGAGTCTGGCCTTACTCCTGAGTCCATGGTGGGAAACCTTCCAACCACAAGCCACTATTAAGGAGGCTGGGGTCATGGACACACACAGAAGTGCTGCACACAGTCAAGCCTGCACTCTTGGGGCAGCATTTGCCCTCAGTCAAGTGCGGTGAGGTGGAGGACAATGAGCCCTTGTATGGGAGAACCTGCTGGGAGGGGATAGAAGAGGAGGGGACCTCAGTAGCACCCTCCCTGACAAGTGGTGTCTGTCACACTGATACACCTCCCCCAAAACACTTCCCCCTTCCTCCAGTGGGCAGGGATAGAAATCCTCTCCCTATGGGATGCCACCAGTGCCGGACATGGCATGTGCACAACACGAAGGGAAGGCAAGCTGCCCTGTCACCTTCCCATGCCTGCTTGTACCTAGGGTGTGGGGGTAGCAAGACTCCTTTGGGACACCCGGGCCCTTGCAGGACAGTGCCCATTGTCTAGGCCAAAGATGACCTTGCTCAAAGCACATCACCATCATCTGAACAGAGAATTTTTCGTCTCAGCTCAGAGATGAGGGCTAGGCTTCATACACCATCTCTCTTAGGATGACTGCCCTTCTCTCTCTCCTTCACAGATGGACCAGCTGTGAGCATGGTACATTCACCACCTCCTACACCATCCTCCGCAACCAACGAGAGCCACAGACAACTTCCTGGAGTGGGAACACATTGCTTGCCTGTGTGCCCTGCAGTGGTGTCTCGAGCGGTAGGAGCAGAGGTGGGTATGGACTTGAAGGAGTGCCATGATGATTGGGAGCTGCACTGCCCCATCTGACAGGAGCCATCCTCTGCAGAACCAGAGCATGTGCATGGCATACACTGCTGCTGTTGACCACTTGGTTGCTGTCATTGACTGGTCCAGCAGCCACACCCTCCTCCCCCCCGCACCTGCTTCTTCGCAAGTCCCCCTAGCACCTTTTCCTGCCCCTTCCCCTCTAACTTCTCCTCCTAATCCCCCTCCCCCATGGCTGCTGACTGTGCCATATGTGAGGTGGTGGGACCACTCAAAGCAGGCGCCAGGCCCAACCCCTTCCCTGATCCCTTCTACCTTCCTCCTCCCCACTACCAGGTTCTTTCCCCAGTCCCTCCCCAATTATATTTACTCCAAATAAAAATGACAGATGGTTTATTTTATCTGCAGAGGAGGGGAGAGGAAGGAAAGTGGGAAGGGAGGGCAGGGGAAGGAAAGGCACAGAGGGGTAATGCAGAGCCCCCTGTGGGGAGGTCAGGGGAGAGTGTCACAGCCGGTCTTGTCTGAAACTTTATCTTAGGACTTCCTGGATGTGCACAGCCCCCTGATGGGCCTGCTGGATGGCAGTGGTGTGTGGCTGCTCAAAGATCGCTCAGCCTTTGCTCCCTAGCCTGGCAGTAGAGGCTTTCCCTTGTTCTCGCACAGGTTGTGCAGGACATAGAAGGCTGTGACCACCTGGGGGATGTTCCGTTCGCCGAGGTCCAAGTGGGTGAGTAGACACCGGAATCTCCCTTTCAAATGGCCAAAGGTGCCCTCCACCACAATGCAGCACCTGCTGAGCCTGGCGTTGAACCGGTCCTTGGTAGGGTCCAGGTGTCCCATGTAGGACTTTATTAACCAGGGAAGCAAAGGGTAGGCGGCATCACCTATGATGCACATGGGCATGTCCATGGACTGGACACTGATGGTGCAGTTGTGGGGGAAATGTACCAGAGTGCATCCTCTGGAAGAGGCTGGATTTGCAGAATATGCAGGCATCACGCGCCTTCCCTGATCACCCAATGTTTGTCAGTGAAGCAGCCTCAGTGGTCCATGAGGGCCTGCAGCACCATGGAAAAGTACCCCTTCCCATTGATATAATTGGTGTCCTGGTGATTGGGGTCCTGGATACGGAGGTGGATGCCGTCAATGAGCCCACACTCAGTTGGGGAAGCCTATGGCGGCAAAGCTGGTGAGGATGGGATCCACGTCACCCAGGATGATGACCCTGTGCAGCAGGATGAGGTTGATGGCCTCGCCACCTGAGAGAGGAAACAAACAGAGAATCACAGGGTTGCCAGAGCCCTTGGGAGGTCCCTGAGCCCTAACCTCTTCCCACACCAGGACCAACCCCAACTATCCCATCCTCAGCAGGGCTTTGTGAAGGTGGGACTGAAAAACCTCCAGGAAGAGAAATTCTACCTCTTCTTCCTTAGGGTACCCCATTGCTTGACCACCCTCCTGGGACAATAGCATGAGAGCCAAACCTGCATAAGCACGGCCCCAACGGTTGATCTTCCCACTCTGGTCTGGTTCCCGATGGAGCAGTAGCCGTCTGGTATAGTGAGCTTCCAGATGACGATGGCGACTCGCTTCTGGAGGGGGATGGTGGCTCTCATGTGGTGTCCCATTGAATGAGGGCGGGGGGGGGGGAGCCACTTGCACAGCTCCAGGAAGGTGTCCTTCTGCATGTGGAAGTTCTGGAGTCACTGCTGGTCATCCCACTGCTCCATGACTCTGCGGTGCCACCAGTCAGAACTGGAGTCCCAGTGCCAGAAGTGGCGGTGCATGGTGTGCAGGGAAGGTGGGAGGGGTCATGTTACATGAGAAGCATATGGAGTGGGAAGCGGAGATGCTTCAGAGTGAGCTGCAGGTCCTAGTTCTGTAGTGCATGTGGGCAGCCTGCATTAACTGCACCAGGAGGTGCAGCATGAGGTCTAAGAGCTGGTGAGTGCTTTGCAGCAGGTCTGGCTCCATGGCTGAAATGCTGTGGTGTCCACAAGGGCAACCAGAGAAGGCAATGAGATGAGTTTGCTCTCCCTTGAGAAGGTAGGCAAAGGGGAAGAGCCTGAGACATGGCTGTACAGGAGGGGTCCCTTTAAGCATGAGCCTCAGCTAGCCTCAGGCAGCAGCTACAGGAAGTAACTGCTGTCCTGATGTGCTGCTGGGAGTACTTCTAAGGGGCTTTAAATGTGATTCAGACTCCAGTCAGTGTGGATGTGCTATTGCGATGGGGATTTGTAGTGTGGATGCTCTATTTCGAAATAGTTATTTCAAGAGTTATTATTTTGAAATAATAAGGGCGTAGTGTAGACATACCCTTGATGTACAACTTGGGCAATTCCATTACTATGTCTAGGATTGCATGGGCTGTTGATCAACACAGGATTTGGCCCAATATATGACCCAGACTTCAAAGAACATAAATGTAATACAAGTTAATCCAAGGGAAATATCATTCATTCCAAACTAAACATGATCTTCAGCATTAATGGTGGGATATTAATACTTTTGAAAGAATAAGGATTGCATAAGCCATAATTATCAAAAGAGTGAGAGGAATTTTTCACATGAAAATGAGGATCTTAGTAGTAATGAAACTACTCTCATGGGAACAAAATAAAAAAGCCTCATGAGACTCATAGACAGGGGGAGTGTGTAGTGAAGAGATCCAAGCCCATCAGGAATCTATTAGAATGAAATCCATTCCCATTTCCTGTCTATGATTTAAAATACCATCTGGTATCCCGGTCTTGATTTAAAATGCCTTAAAAGTTCCCAGGCTACAAAGAGTTAAATACAAAGATGGTTTCATTAAGTGTATTCCTCTTCTGGACTTTCTGGTTCCTGTATCAAAGAGCGATACCACAATGAACCAAATATTTTGGAAGATATTTCTCCTCTGGGAGAGAGACATTTACTGAAATTCCAGACATTAAAATGTCAAATGTTACTCATCCTCTTTGTGGCTTTTTTATTTTTTTCCTAGGAATGTTTGCATCCACTTGTTAGCTCAGGGAAGCATTGCTCGCTGTTTGATATCCAATTCTGGGGCACACAAAAGGGTGACTAATTTCATTTACAGGAATTTTACTGTTTTCATCAAGGCCAGTTTCCATTTCAAGCTTTATAGTAAAAACAAAACACCAACTGGGAAATTGACTTCTGTTGTAGTAAATGAATCTGGCTTCAGTGTCACAGCAAAAGAAAGCTTTTTGATAGCTACTTTGGAAATCAAAGGAAACTAGTTTAAAAGAGAGAGAATTTATAGTTACTATACAATACAGAAGGATCTTTGTCCCTTTCCAGTCAGTGCAGGACAGCACTAGCATGTGTACTTAAACATATACGCACATCATCTTTCACTTCCTCCCTCCCTTTTTAATTTCATGTTTTAAGAGAACAACAGATTAAATCTAGTTTGAAATCAACAGCTAGTCGTTTAACTCCACAATTTCTCTTTTGGTCAATGGAAATCACAGGGTTAAAATCCCACATGGCACTTGGAATAACTGTTTCTTTAATGTTCAGCAAAATCTCATTTATTTCATGGAATGATAAACTAAACTTTACAAACAAAAGTTTGTTTGTTTGTCTCATTTGAACATTGGATTAAAAAAAGCGAATATGTTTTGATTTTTCTTGAGGTGTTTTCCTCTCTGCTGATTGGCTTTTTGCTTCCACCTCTGCATTTTGTTCCTCTCCTCTCTATCCTCCCTTGCTGCCTTTTCTTGTCCTATCCCTTTCCCTTCCTGCAGTACATCATCCTCCCTTATATGTCCATGGATTGTTACACAACCTCACAGTCTCCTCAATAATGGGTTAGGGCAAGTAGGCAGAGTCTCTGGAATAATAACAGACGTGCTCATTAAAAACAGATCTTCTGCTTCCATCAAACTGTTTTTCCAACTTTATCATGCATCTTGTGATGCTGGGTGTTTTTTCTCAAAGCCCCATCTCCTACAATCAACTGATTCCATAAGAACTTCAGCTTCCAGTTGACAAAAAGTAAGTTCCCAGCCCTCATGGCTGCAGAGAACAGCTTGAAGATGTTAACCCAAAAGTTCAAACTCCAGCGGCAAATATATTTTTAAAATCTTATGAGTTATTTTAGGGCTAACTCAGCCTGTATAAATCCACACAGCTGTACTGACTTACACCAGCTGAGCATCTGGCCCTGCATTCTAGGACAGAGCAATCCTGTTAGTGTGAGTCAAGGGTATCACAACAGAGCATTCTCTATTTGTAAAAAGTGAGTATGGCTGGGCCGAACGTACAGGGAGATTTTTTTTCAAAGATGATAGTTCAATACACATTACAGGAGTAGCAATAAACTGCACAGCCATTTTAATACACAGAACTTCCTGTTAGAAACAAGCACTTTAATCAGCATAAAGGCGCACACTGATTTTATTGATTTTCTGTTTCTATTTTGAGTGGACTTCGCAGTTTTTCCATTCCCAGCGTCTCCCAGCAGGTGTCACTGTAAGCCAGTGGAGTTCAGAAAGTCTTTAAAAACAATGTAGTCTTTGTGGCACTTTAGGGCAGGTCTACCCTACAGGGCAAAAGTTGAATTAAGATATGCAACTTCTGCTCCGTCAATTGCATAGCTGAAATCCAAATAGCTTAATTTGACTATTGGTACTGTCTGTACAGCAGGAAGCTGAAGGAAAAACACTCTTCCTTTGATTTCCTTTACTCCTTGTGAAATGAGGGTTACAGGAGTCAAAGTAAGAAGTCCTCTTCTCAAAATTATTTCAAAATAATTTTGTGTAGACGCGCTCTTTATTTCAAAATAACGTCTCTTATTCCGAAATAACGCTTCAGTGTAGATGTACCCTTAGAGACTAACAAAAAGACATATAATATCACGAGCTTTCATGGGTAAAACCCGCTTCATCAGATGATGAGCTCATGATCCGATGAAGTGAGTTTTACCCATGAAAACTTGTGATACTACATGTTTATTTGTTAGTCTCTAAAGTGCCACAGACTACTCATTGTTTTTAAAATTAGACTAACATGGCTATCTCTCTCAGAAAATCTTTGAGGGAGACTTCAGTACATTAAAAATAAGAGCGAAAAATGGATCTCGAGTACATTTTTTCTGCATCGGTGATAAGCAAACTCTAAATAAATCAACATCAATATTATAAATACTTTAAAATAAACTAAAAACTTTGGAAGGGAAACATAAACGGGAACATCAGTTTTCTAATAACTTGAATTTGCAGGCTACTCAGATTCCATGAGAATCCATTTTCTTGTTTTCCATTTTAATGGGTGTGAGAATGTAAAATCACCAAAATAATGGAGTGTTTTGCAAGCAAATGTACGCAGTAAAACACATGTGCAAATTGAGAGCCAAATTCTACAAACTGGAAGAGTCAATTGGTTTTTTTACACCTGTGAAGTAGGGTAAAAGGAAAAAAAAAACAGTGCAATTTGATCTCTTTGTAGGCTTATGTCCTTGATGTCAACAAAGTATGCCTGTAGACAGTTAAAATGACACTTGACAGGAAGCATTACTTGTCCTTTATTTCCTAATGTTTTAATTAATTGAATTTGCCATATGTAAATGCTTGATAATGTCTGTACTACAGAGAAGATCCAACCTGCCACTGTTGATCTTCCAGGGTTTGCATTAGTGGGTCTAATGAAGACACGCTAATACGAACTGAGAGGGGCACTCAGGTCAATGCCGGTAGCCCTGCTTCCATGAGCAGTAAGGGAAATTGAAGGAAGAGTGTTCTCCCTTTGACTTCTTGCAGTGTGGACAGTGCCAAAACTTGAGTTACGCTACTTCGACTTCAGCTATGCAATTAACATAGCTGAAGTTGTGTATTTTAATTCAACCTTGTCCCTTAGTATAGACAGAGCCATAGAGAACACAGAAAAACTCTAGAATATTGTAAGTGGAGGCTGGAGTCTTCATGAGTGCAAGGAAGATTAAGGATGCTGGTTCAAAAATGAATAGGTGGAACAAGTAGGAAGATAAGAATAAGACTAACACAAAACCTGCTTTTCAATTGCATTTGAAGCCAGTTTTCTTCTGAATGCATGGGTATAATTCATACTCTTATCAATGGTTATTCTGAGTTCATCATGTCTGGAAGAGCATAGGTGTGCTTTGAGAAATTTCTGCTTTATTACTAGTCAAATGGCATTGCATGCAGGAAGTGTTACCTTGCAATTTGAGTACAAAACATACACAATGTCAGTAAAAACAGCTAAAATGGTGGTGGGGGTGGGTTTTTTGCATTTGAGAGTGATATAAAACTGTCAGTTTTCTGGGGTGAATTAAGACCTCTGCCTGGATCCACAGAAGTTGGCAAAAGGCAGGGACACTGTGTTGGCTGGAAGGTGGGATCTAGACCAAGTGGGAAGAAGAAAGGCTCTAGGAATGGGGCGAAAGGAGGAAACGGCTGACGGGAACAAGCAGGGAGTTGGACTTGGCACACAGCTGGATGGAGAAAAGGAAGGATGTGGGTGGGGTAAGTATGGAGGGCACAGAGTCCTTTTAGGCTTTGCATTCTTAGCAGTCAAAGCCTGAATCAGATTTAATTAATGTGTTGACAAATCCACTCCAAATTGAATTTGTACCTTGTTCTGAGCACACAGGCATGTCCCAGACATGTGGGCAGGCACTTTACATGCTGCATTTGGAAGTAAGTCATTTCCCTGCCCCCTGCTATACTACTGAACAAATGAAAAAGCCTCCCATGGTCTTTATATTTTCTAAATTTCAGCTGCTAAAAGCTTTTTAATGCAAATTCATTGCCATTAAAAAAAGCATTTCATTTTCTCTCTAATTTTAGTCTTTAACAGGGCAGTACTAATGGAATCCATGTAGTTACTATGAGAGATCCTAGTAAAGTGCTTTATCATTTTATCATAAATAATAGAGTAGTAAACCTTAAGACTATTAATTTTAAATCAGTTGTGTGTTTTGTAATAGAGTCCATAATATAGATTCAAAAACTTACACTAGTTTAATCACAGACAATGACTGTCTCCTGCCTTCCTTCCTATGTAATTCAGCTGGCCCTTAACTCTCTTTTGCAGCTTTATATGAACATCTGGCTTGAAAGAGTCACTTTATGTCTGTTTGCCTCATTAGAGAGCTTGGTAGTTGAATTCCCCAGCTGACTGCCAGAATCCTGCCTTTTGTTTTTCTCTGTGACGTGAACAAGAACTTTGAGGTGGTGTAAGAACAGAGGGACCCTGGGCTAATAAATACTTCATTTAAATGGACGAGTGTTTGAATTGGGCTGTTGGTCTTGCTGGATTTAATTCTACCCATACGGAGCAATAACCACAGCATGATTTGGGTGGGAGAGGACATCCATTACTGTCTCTTCAGCAGAGGGGGAAGAAGAGTATAAAAATTGTGCTGGATTTTAGCTCTCTGAGGCTATGTCTATACGGCAGTGTTATTTTGGAATAAGCTATTCCAGAAGAGATCATCTGGAATATTTTATTTCGAAATAGCACGCTTACACACTAAATGCATTTTGAAATAGCGCTTAGCTATTTCGAAATAGCATGTCCACACTGATTGGATGCTGAATTGCATGTAAGGCCGCCAAGAACCACTTCAGGCAGGACATCAAGTCAGTAGTTACTTTGTGGTTGGCCATTTCTCAGGCCAGTTTACAGACATTGGGTGGTTGGGGAAAGCACACGATGCAGGTGTAATCAGGAACTCTAGTGTTGGCCAGGAGCTGCAAGCCAGAGCTTTCTTCCCTGACTGCCACATCAGGGTTGGGGATGTGGACATGCCCATATGCCTGGTGGCGGATGCGGCTTATCCCCTGCAGCCATGGGTCACAAAGCCCTACGCTGGCCACCTCAGCCCTTCACAACAGGCATTTAATGCCAGGTTGAGCAGGGCCTGCATGGTAGTTGAGGATGCCTTTGGCCACCTGAAGGAGCGTTTTAGATGCCTCCTCACCTACCTGGGCTTTGGGGCCTACAACATTCTGCATGTGGTGGCTGTGTGCAGTGTCCTGCACAATGTGTGCGAGAGGAAGGGGGAGGCCTTCCTGCCAGGATGGGGGGCAGAGGTGGACCGCTTAGGCAGAGTGTATGAGCAGCTGTGCACGGCAGCCATCCGGCAGGCCCGGCAGGGGGCTGTGCGCATCTGAGAGGCCCTGAGGGAGAGCTTCTCCCCAGGGAAGCAGTGACACTGTTCCCTGGTCTGCCCCAGTGGGGGCTTCTGCCTCACTCCTCACAGCTGTCCCTCCACTTACCCCTCGTTTCCCCCCCCCATTCCTGATGAACAAATAAACACAAGTTTGGCCAAGAAAAAACAAACTACGTTTCTTTATTTTACAGAACTGAGGGGTCAATGCAACTGGGTAGAGAGAGGGGAAAGAACCTGGGAGAGGGGAGGAGAGAGGGTGGAAGAAAGTGGGGGTGGAGACCTTGGAGTCAGGTGTAGCTGTAGGATGGCTCAGGGCTGTCAGACCTGCTGTGAGTCACAAATCCTGCCTGCAGAGGCTGTAGCTTTAAGAGCTCCAAGGGGGAGGGGGGAATAGAGTTTTCCTGGTTTTGGCCAGAGCAGCTGCCAGGGCACGCTGGGAAGGGCTGGAGGCCCCCTATTTTGAAATGGTCCCTATTCCCTGTCTACACAATAGCTATTTTGGAATAGGTGCTATTCCTCATAGAATGAGGTTTACAGAACTCGAAATAAGCTGTCTGCTATTTTGAAATTATTTCGAAATAGCGGTTTGGCTGTGTAGACGCTCACAAAGTTATTTCAAAATAGCAGTCATTATTCCAAAATAACTTTCTGTGTAGACATACCCTGAGATGGCCACTGGGAATTCATTTAGGAGCTAGGTTAACTCTTCTTGGGTTGTTCAGCATCCAAATACTCACATCCCAAACTGTCTGTTGGTGGTGTTCATTTTACTGATAGGTTAGATAAGGTAGTAAGTATTTTTTACCCTGAGTAGGGTTGGGTATTGTATAAACTAGTGCTTACATGCAGGGCTCAATAAATCGCTGTTTCTACTCACTCTACTCCAAGGTCACCCCACATGCGCAGTGTGGGGCTGGAGAGTAGATTTCACCGCTGTTTGTCAAGCCCTGCTAACATGTATTATAATAGCACCTAGAGCCCTTTCTGTGAGTGGGGCCTACTGTGCTAAGCACTGTATGCAGGGGATCATCATGGCATTTTCACTTTAATGGTATAGAAAATCATATTTAGATTCCCACAAGAAGCTTTGTCTCTTACTTTACAGTTTTGACATCTTAACTAATTGCTTTAATTTGCTCCTTCAAGTGGATAAAAATATAGAGATCTGGTGTCTTAATTGCAGTTTCCTCAAATTGTGCAAACAACTGTCCCTAGAAGAAGCTGATCTGTGACTCTTCCAATCATTTTTGTAATGCCTCAAAAATTGCCTATATATCAGTGCTGGGAACATGGTTAATAAACAAGACAAACTGGAATCGGTCATTTATAAGCACAAAGTTGACCTGAATGGTGTTAGTGAAACCTGGTTGGAAGAGTGGAATGTTAAAATTAACAGCTGTAACCTATTTAGGAAGCAAAACAAGTCAGGAACGTTCTCTATGTTGAAAAGGCATCTCTTTCCGATTCACTGACAACTCATAAGCCAGTGATTTTGAATGCTTAGGATCTAACACATAAAGCACAGGATGTGGTACTACTTGTTGTCTGCCACAGATGACTAAATTATACTATGCAACAGGATGACCATATCCACAAGCACTCATCTATAATGCATGGCGGAGGGATGGGGGCGGAGGAGGGGAAGAGCTACCTTATCATGAGGTGGATTCCTTAACCCAAACACCATATGCTAGAGATAGAGGACTGCTGATATTAAAACATTCTCCGAATGTCCAATTATTACAGATGACTATTTCCTAACTCAAAAAGGGTTCCATCCAACAAGAGGAAGACCTATAATAGACATCTTGAAAAATAAAAAGGAGTTGGTCACAAAACTAAAAATTAATGGTAGCTTGAGCCCAACTTGATTATTCTGTTTTCACATAACAAATGCCAAGTCTAAGTCAATAAAACACACACACGTACGTGTTTTAAAAGGACCAGTTTCACAAAGCTGAAAATGTTTGATCCAAATCCGTTGTAATGTAAATCATAATTTGGAACTTTTAAAGACTATTTTACTAGTCCTCTTCCTTTCCCCCAAGAGGGGAAAACACAACTGAGGAAGAATGCCTCACTGGTTAAGTAGCATAGAGGGGAAGTTAAAGCAGAGTATGTAAGACTATAGAATGAGTAGAAGGAAGGAGAAATTGATAGTAATGAATATAAATCAGAAGCTAGTAATTGTAGAAAATTGATAAGGAAAGCAAAAGCATAAAAGAAGAAATCCATGGCAAGCAGAGCAAAGGACAATGAGAACTAGTATGTTTGTTAAGAAGAAAGGAATCCTAACAATTATATTGTTCCATTACTAGATGCAAATAATTAAATGTCAATAATAATGCAAAAGAGATAGGCATGTTCAATAAGTATTTCTGTATTTGGGAAAATGTCAGATTATACGAATATATTGTATGACGATAATGATATGTTTCAGTCTGATGTTAACTCGCGGAAATGTTAAACAGCAGCTGCTGAAGCTAGACATTCTTAAATCAGTTGGTGGTGATGACTCCAAAGGCTTAAAAAATTATTGACCCTAGGGATTGCCCTCAAAGAGTCTATAGGTTTGGGTAAAATAATAATGGAAATTTGTGAACCTGTAACAACAAGTAGAAGAACCAAAATGTATGTATAAAAATAGGCTTGGCTATAGGCCTTAAGCATAAGAGTTTAGATTGAGACACAGGAGTTAGCAATATGTATTGCCATAAATGAGGTGAATCACAAATCGACAGATGGTAGCATTTTAGGATTTTTTTGCAATAAGAGTTAATTGATGTACCAAACTATTAGGAAAGGACTGACATAAATGACTAGAATAACAATCAGAAATGTAGTTCTAGAAAACTGGAATAAAATATATGGACAACTTGAAACCCTAAAATTAGTCTCCTGAAATATCAAATATGAATAGGGGACTGAGACTTGATCAAGTATGGTTCCAAATGCCTATGAGTGGAATGGGAGAAAAAAAGATATGTGCAAAGTGGTAAAACACATCCCTGGTTGGGATGTCAGGGATGAAAAATACTGGGAACCTGAGTATGAGTGAGCCCTTTTGTGATACGCTCAGCTTTCTTTTTCATCTATCTTTGCCGTAAATTTGTAACTATGCATTTGTTTGTAAGAATGTCAACCTTGGGAGATTGCTTTATCACATGCCAGCCCAGGGCTGTAAATATGCATGATACAGGTCATTTTGCTGCTTATATTTAAATTTACCTTGCATTCTTATATTATTCTATCATTTCAATTATATTTGTCCGTGCTACATAAAACATCATTAAATCCATGTATGTATTTCCCCAATCTGAAGTCTGTACATTTTTCTTATGTAGCTGCCTGAATAAAGACTAGATGTTCATAATGGTCATGCAATGTATGAATCTATGGAAGTAAAAATCAGAAAACGCACAAGATTTGGGAAAAATATCTATCAGGGTCTTAGAACACTGCTGCCCATGTTGCATGTTATTATCTAAGGCTACAAAGAGAGGGTCAAAGAGCATGAATTCATAGAAAACAGATTTTGGGGAGGAGGGGTGATGAAAAGTTTGGTTCACAAAGATGATAATGTTAGTGCAATGTATGTAAACTTCTACCGTGCACTAGGCTTGGTGCTGCAAAACATTTTGATTAAGCAAGCTAGAGTGGTACAAAAATCAGTATGGCACATAGTATCCTGAAAAAGGTTAAGGTTTTACTTGATTGTATTTTCTAAGTACCTACATAGGGAACAGAAATTTGATAACAAGGCTCTTTGGTCTAGCAGACAACGCTTTAACAAGAGCCAATGGGTGAAAGCCGAAGCTAGATAAATTCAGACACACATTTTTAATACTGAAGGTAATTAATTGTTGTCATAATTTACCAAGAGTTGTGGTGGATTTTCCATCTCTGGAAATGTTTAAATCAAGATTGGATGTTTCTCTAAAAGACCTGCTCATAGTTTTAACAGAAATTATTGTGGGGAAGGTCTCTGGCCTGTATCAGACAGGAGGCCAGACTAGATGATGTTTACAGTGGTTCCTTCTGGTCATGTAATCCATGAATCAATGGAAGCAAAATTCAGGAAACTCACAAGGTATGGGAAAGTTTCTATTGGGGACTGACAACACTGCTGCCCATGTAACAGATCTCAGAGCATATGGAGTGTTTTACACTAATTTTACCCATCCCTGCAAAAATGGCACATATGGTTACGCTTTCTGTTCCTTATACAATCTTTATAGCAATCATCTGGGATTTAAATGCTGCAACTTAAAAAAATTAAACAAGTGCTCCTGATAAAATCTGGCTTTGTTATAGTTGGAGGCAGAAAGAAACTTGGAAAACAGAACACTTTCTGTTTCCTGATCATTCACATCTAAGAATAGGCACAAATGGCAGAGTTTCATACAAATGCATATGTATTTATGCTGCATGTAAAGGAACACTCTGAAGAAAATAAATTACTAAAGAAAATATATCCTTCCCTTAGTTGCTAATAATGCATTAGATAATTAATTCTTAAAATATTTTTGTTTCATCATTTATGCTGATTAGGCTTTTTAAATTGTTTTCACTACATATGCTCTTAAATAATCTGACTGAGGGTTTAATCCTGTCCTGCTGCATTGTTGCATTAATTTCAATGGGCTAAAGTTGTTCCAATAACTTAGTTGCTGGCGAACATTAACAATGTTAAACAACACCTTGTGCTTGATATGGTGAGACTTCAGCCTGCTTAGAACCATGTCAACCATATTATTAAAAAATCTTTTAAATGTTTACTAAAGAAACAATGTTTACTAAAGAAAACAATTAAAATATATAAATAAAGCTTTTATTCCAACCACATTTTTTTATTCTCTTTGAGCAGCATGGAAAATATTAGAAGGAAATCTCCCTTATTTGACAGTCTTTTAGATGTTATTAAAGGTGGTAATAAATGTCCTTTTTGAAATAAGTGGTTGGCCTGGAGATGTTACCACTGCTGCTATTACAGTCTAGTGTTAGAAAAGTGCTCTTGCCTGTTGGTGGTAGTAACTGTGATTCCAGGTGGGGCTTGTGACTCAGCAGGACCTAGTAGGAGTGGCAGTGTTATCTGTGTCCTTCTCTGTCTCTTTCTGGTCAGGACACCTCTCAGGATCTGCTTGATGAAGGTCTAACTCCTAGGAGATGGTGGGAATTGCAGCCATTTTGTCTACTAATTGGGCTGAATAACTAACATGCCAGTTTTGGCTTATTAAAGTCCAGCTTTCCATGTCTTGTTTAAAAAAGCACAATTTCAGCAGTTTTAAAAATATATATTGTTAGCCTTTTTGTTTAGATTAATTCTCTTATTCTGCCTTCCCTTTTGCACTTTTCTCGTCAACATTCGTTGTTCTAAGATGTTGTCGCATTTCAAAAACGTTGACATACTTTTTATGGTTGAATTCATAATTCGGGTCAATCTGTAAGCCCAGTTGTCACCACAACACTCCCCAGTGGTTTTGCTTTTGGCTTCTGTAGGAGCAGGCCAGGCCTTAATTTCACTTTCACTTTGCAAGTTACTTTTGATTTCTTGTTCTCATGTATTAGTACAATGAAGTTGGGCCTGAAATTCTCATTTGCATGAATGCCTCTTGTACACTGCGATGGAGGTATAAAGGGGGCCTTAGAGTAATAGAGAAGCAGGCCAGTTTTGTTTGGGTGCCCAATGCTGCAGGGAAGCGTTTTAAATTCTTTTCAAAAGTGTTTACATGAAGAAAAAAAAATACTTTAACATTCTTTTAATCATACTAGACTTCAGAAAACTCATCTGACTGTAATGGCAACTTTTGTGATGCAACTTCTTGAGCAGGAGCTGAACTGTTAAGTGATCAACTCATTTCACTTGAATTTCAGACTTTACCAGGGCAAGCCTGATTTGGATTGGTGACATAGAGGTGAAAGATTCTGTATCCAATCCTCTTTCCAGTGAGGCCTTGTCTACACCTAAAACTTACGTGGGACTGGTCACAGTGCTCATGGCTGTGAAAAATGTCATTTAGCTGTGCAGTGTGGTTAGGTCAGTCTTGCCTACACTGTAGGCACTGGTAGATCTACAGAAGAATTCTTCTCTCAACCTCGCTACAGGTTCTCTGGGAGGTAGATTTATTACAGCAATGCAAAAACTCCTTCCACTGCTGCAGTAAGTTCCTGTGTTACAACTCAAAGGCAACATAGCTACAGCATCACTGTAGCACTTGCGGTCCAGACCCAGCCTGAGCAACTCCCTTGTTCTGATAAAACTTTCTATATATCTAAATTCTAACTTTAGGTCTATTTCTGCCATGGGACATTGTGTGATCCCACACATGAAGGAATCAGTGATCCTTAAATGCCATGACACTTATGTATGTAGCCCAGAAGGGGACAAATGCGACTTGTTTACTTAGTGGCAAGTTGCTGATGTACATAATAAACATTTTATATTTTTCTCCTTTGTTAACTATAGGATTTGGGGGGAAGCGGGGGTTCGTTGAGAAAAATCTCAACCATTGCTATGGATATTGACCCAACACTCTCATCACCTAAGACTACAGGTTGTTTACTAGAGGCCTGATACACTGCCCTTGAAGTCAAAGAAAACTTTCCATTGACTTTAATGGATTCTGTATCAGGTTCCTAAGAAGACACACTGGAAACCTGTTTTCCATGCTTAGTTGACCCAGATCAGTCATGTTTCCTAAAGAGCAAAACAGCATACATAAGACAGCATCTCTGTTCTGATATAAAAGCTGATGTACTGGATGCTTTAGCTATGGCTTTCTTAGTGAAAAAAGAAATCTGTGATTATGTTGGCAAAGAAAGTCCCCTCTCTGTTTCAGATACTGTTGCCAATAGAATCACTATTCAATACAGTTCCTCTTATTCTGCAATTCCAGTAAATGATTCTAACATAAGGCTTCAAAAAAATGACCATGTGCACACCATTATACGTTATGTCAATCCCAAATATGGTTAAGATCATCAACTAATTTATCCGGTATGGAAGTTAGGTGCCAGAAATCTTTAAATACTTTTATTAAATTTGCTGAAGAGGTTTTCCAATGTCTAAAGGGGAATCATCCAGGAAAACTATTTGATCCAAGGGTGTATAGTTTAAACAGAGATATTACCGTAGAGAAGAGGCTGCATTGCTTTTCTTATATCAAGTTCAAGTTGGATTGACTTGAGCAATTGACTGACATATTTACTCACCGTTGGAGTTACACCAGTGTCAGACTGATGGAATGAGAAAGCAGAGAACTTGGCAGAGTTGCATTTGATTTGCATAAGTGTGAGAGGAGAGTTGGGCCCACGTGACCTGAGCTAGTTGTTCCATTCACAAGTTTACAGTTGTAGTACAGTGATGTCAGGCTCAATATATACATTAGACTTGTATGAGTTCAGTCAACTAGCAAATTTTGCTACCGGTGTGTGCACTTGGTTTCTGAAGTTTATTTACCTTATGGCCTTGGATTGACATTTCATCCGATTTGACATAAGCCATTTGTCACCTCAGGAAGTTTTGATGAAAGCTTTGATCACTGATGGAAGAAAAAGGCTTTTAGTTATCAGATTTAGAGACTGACCTGGCAATAAAAAAGAGGGTATGTATGTGTATGCGCGCACACAAATGCTGGGGGGTGATAGTTCTAATTCCCTATGTTGTTGGTTTTTTTCAATCCCAGTTTAGTGTAGTTTAGAAAAAGAATTCAAAGTAATAATGCTAAGGAAATTGTCTTTGGCAGATATGAAGGCCTCAGAACCATAGAAATGGTGAGTTAATGCATAAATCTGTATTAGGGACAATTAAATATTTCAGTTTTGGAAGATTTTAGTAAGTCTATCACTATCAAAGAAATATGATGGTAATAAAATGTCAACCATTCCTGTAAATTATAAGCATATATAACTGTGGGGAAACAAAGAAATTGAGATTATGCCTTTAAGATGAAGCAATACCTCATTCTGTAAGGATTCTCTTAATAATGTGGTTTGAGGTGACAGTAGGTCAGGACCTCATTCAATAGACATTGAAAAATACTACAATCTTTTTAATTTTTGATAATTAAATTTTTGTGTGTGTTAAATTCCTATTTAAAATACAATAGAGTTGTATTAAAAAGGCCGTAGAGCAGTTTTTAAACTAAGAGATGGGGGAAAGCCGATGGGTGTGGAAATGCACGTAAATTGGATGGAGTCTTCTCTTAGAGGAGAATCCATTGATAGAGACTCTCTAAGCTGTAGTTAGAAAGAGAGGAGGGGAGAGGACAAACCATGGGCCAGAGCAGACAAACAACCGCATTCAAAGGAATCCAATGCATCAGGGAAGGGCAGACAAATAAGCAGTGGCAAATTTTTAAAGTGCTTCTACACAAATGCTAGGAATCTGACTAATAAGATGGGTGAACTAGAGTACCTCATATTAAAGGAGGAGATTGACATAATAGGCATCACTGAAACCTGGTGGAATGAGGAAAATCTGTGGGACACAATCATACCGGGATATAAAATATATCGAAAGGATAGAGCAGGCCGGGTGGGTGGCGGAGTGGCACTGGATGTGAAAGATAATGTAGAATCAAATGAAATAAAATATTAAATGAATCAACATGTTCAATAGAATCGCTATGGATAGTAATTCCATGTTCCAATAATAAGAAATTAGCAGTAGGGATATATTACCAACCACCTGACCAGGACAGCAATACTGACATTGAAATGCTGAGGGAGATTAGAGAGGCTACCAAAATAAAGAACTCTGTAATAATTGGGGATTTTAATTATCCCCATAATGACTGGATACATGTCACCTCAGGAAGAGAAGCAGAGATAAAATTTCTCAGTGGCTTAAATGACTGCTTCTTGGAGCAGCTGGTACATGAACCCACAACGGGAGAGGCAATTCTCGATTTAGTCCTGAGTGGAGCGCAGGATCGGGTCCAGGAGATAACTGTTACAGGACCGCTTGGGAATAGCGACCATAATATAATAACATTTAACATTCCTGTGGTGGGAAGAACACCTTAGCAGTCCAGCACTCTGGCATTTAATTTCAAAAAGGGGAATTACACAAAAATGAGGAGGTTAGTTAAACAGAAAATAAAAGGCACAATGACTAGAATCAAATCCCTGCAAGCTGCATGGAAACTTTTTAAAGACACCATAATAGAGGCCCAACTTAAATGTATACCCCAAATTAAAAAACATAGCAAGAAACCTAAAAAAGAGTCACTGTGGCTTAACCACCATGTAAAAGAAGCAGTGAGGGACAAAATGGCATCTTTTAAGATGTGGAAGTCCAATCCTAGTGAGAGAAATAGAAAGGAACATAAACACTGTCAAATCAAGTGTAATAAGAAAATCAAAAAAAGATTTTGAGGAACAGTTAGCAAAACTCTCAAAGAAATAACAAAATATTTTTAAGTACATTAGAAGCAGGAAGCCTGCTAAAAAACCTGTTGGTCCCCTAGATGATCGAGATATAAAAGGAGCAATCAAGGATGATAAAGCCATTGCGGATAAACTAAATGATTTATTTGCTTCAGTCTTCACGGCTGAGGACGTTAGGGAGATTCCCAATTCTGCACTGTCCTTTGTGGGTGATGAATCTGAGGAACTGTCCTGGATTGAAGTGTCATTAGTGTAGGCTTTGGAACAAATAGAAAAACTTAATGTTAACAAATCTCTGGGACCGGATGGCATTCATCCAAGGGTTCTAAAAGAGCTCAAACGGGAAATTGTTGAACTATTATCTATGGTTTTTAACCTATCCTTTAAATTGGCTACCATACCTAAGGACTGGAAGGTAGCCAACGTGACACCAATATTTAAAAAGTGCTCTAGAGGCGATCTTGGCAATTACAGACCGGTAAGTCTAACTTCAGTACCGGACAAATTAGTTGAAACAATAGTAAAGAATAAAATTGTGAGGCATGTAGAAGAACATAATTTGTTAGACAAAAGTCAACATGGTTTCTGTAAAGGGAAATCCTGTCTTACTAATCTATTAGAGTTCTTTGAAGGTATGTCTACACTACCCTCCTAGTTCGAACTAGGAGGGTAATGTATGCATACCGCACTTGCTAATGAAGCCCGGGATTTGAATTTCCCGGGCTTCATTAGCATAAGCGGGGAGCCGCCATTTTTAAATCCCCGCTGCTTCGAACCCCAGTGTAGCGCGGCTACACGGGGCTCGAACTAGGTAGTTTGGACTAGGGTGCCTATTCCGAACTACCGGTACTCCTCGTTTCACGAGGAGATGCAAATAAGTACACCAAGTACACCAGTTTAGTGTTTGACACTAAATGTTGACTTTTTCTCCTTGCACATAATTAGACCTTAGTCTTTCCTATATTAAGCCTAGGGAGCATGCAAATTCTTCTGTGATATTAATTAGCTGGGACAGTGACTATTATACACCTAGGGAAAGTGCAAGTAATTTTTAAACTGGATCTGGTGTGGAGAGGCGACATGAATAGTATAAGAATAAAGCCAGAACTCTTAGGATCTGATTTTGATTTTACTTACCTTGATTTTACACCACTGACTTGAACATTGATACTACTCATTTACTACAGTGTAACTGAGAGCAGAAACAAGCCCTTTGAAACTCCTTTTAGAGCCTACCTACGTTTTCTATGTACTATCAGCTTGCTTATTGTTATTCTGGAAAAGGACAGTTAATCCTACATGGCCCAGCTTTCAGCTAACTTCTTCAATTTTATTTGTAACACCCATGTAACTATTTCCGTAAAATGGCTATTCTATATAAGTATATAAGCACAAAAATTAATTTTTAAAAATCAATACCACTAGCAAACCACTTGGGGCAAAACTAATAATGACAAATCAGTTTACAAGTTTTCTCCATGAAAGTAGGTCATATACAAAAACTAAAATAATTTTAGGGGATTGCCATAAAAGGTGGGAAATTCAAATGTCAGGCTGACTTCATAATCATGCCCATACATTTCAGATGATAGTGACAGTTCCAGGTGGTTAAAATCAGTCCCTTAGACATAAAGGGTTGCCTGAGGATGGAATTTTAGCTCTAATTCTAAATTTCCTTTGCCTTTGAACATACAAGCCAAAATTGTAACCTTATTTTGTAACATTTTTGACATTGCAACTATGAATTGTACTGTATATTGCCAAGCATAGAAAGGTCTGGACTTAAAAAGACAAGACATGCCACTCTTCCATTTTATTTCTTGTATTACATGTGTCAACAGGTTATGCATAGCACAATTTTGGCCAAGTTGCATTTTCCCGATATTCCTCCAGGAATCACACCTATCCCCATCATCTTACAAAGAAACAGATGAAAGTTCCTTGTGTTTGGATTCCATTACCAGTTGGCAGCAGGTACAGAACATTGTGAGATGAAGATTGCTCTTTTCCCTCAGAGCACTCTGCTCTCTTAGACATGTTTTCTTTGGAGCTCATTGCTAACTTGAAGTCAGCCAGCCAACCAACAGCTGCTACAGTATACCTTGAATCATGTTGCACAGCCAACTGGTGTGGAGTTGGAAATATCTGTGTTTTCCATGTAATGTGCTGGTACTATCTTGCTGCATTATAAACACTGAACAATAAACCAGAAAGGAAAATGGGCATTAATGTTCTCGAATTCTTAACTTGACATTTCATGTAAGAGTGAGAGCTAATGTTTTTCCATTAAGATCAGAGCCACACACAGCTGAAGAAGCAATGGTCTCACACAGCACACTGCAGATTATCTGAAGATGTCTGAGAAGCTCAGCTTTGAAAAGTAGCTGCAGAACAGATGCAAGAAAGAAGCTCCTGACCCGCCAATGGAATTCAAACTTTGTCAGGGTGATTTCATGGCAATAATTGAGCAGAACCATAGTTACCCAAGACGTGTCACTCCACGCCAGGCTAGCACCACTCAGGATTTCATGGTGACAGTGGGGAATTGAATTCAGATCCTCTCTTTCCGAAAGCAGAGGTTCAAGGACCAGCAGAATGATAGTCTCTATTACCTGTCCTAGAATGATGAGTTATGACACCCAGCTAAGCTGTTTTGATTCATTCTAGCAGTAGCAGAGGGGAGACGTAAGATGTACACACTGGCCAGTACATATAATCTTACTCAGTCAGAGGAGGTCCCAGCACTACGTCGCCCATATAAAAGTTGAATTTAGTTAGGCTTAAACATATGAAGAGATGTAGATATTCTGTGCCCTGCTTGTATAGTGGTACTAATGTCTGAGTTGGAGACTTCATGCTGGTTTTCAATTTGTTGACCCAGGGCATGTGAACTATCTGAAGAGCAGCAGAATGATGAGGAAAAACTGCCTCTGTGTCCTGATTTCTCAGCATATGCTCTACTCAGATCTTTATGGGTAAATGTAAACTTTAAGTAGTATCTATTTTCTAATCCCAAATCTTTCCTCCAAAGCCTGACTTCTTCCCATCTATGTGGCCACAGTGATTTCTCTCCTTGGTCAGCTTCTTACTGACACTGGGAACAAAGGCCACAAATTCTTTTCCTTTGTGACAACACAGCAATCAGCTGCCTCACCTATGCGCTGATAAAATTGTGCTTGCATTCTGTCCTGCTGCCATTGATGACCACAGTATTTTACAAGATGAATCTAAGGATTTTATGGGAGAAGGAATAAGTGAATTGTCAAAGGAAATCTTGGTGTGGGTTTCCATTATTTCCTCCCATTGTTAATCATCCATATGCTGAAGCAATCCCCACTGTGCTGGGGATTCCACATCTATTTTTGTGCATGGTTGACAGTTAATTCATTCTGCTACCTTATTGGAACAGATGAAATGCACAATGGTATCTTAACATTTTTCTAAACGAATGGAAAACTATTTTTCCCTGCTGTATCTCTCTCCCTTACGAATAGAATTTAATAGAAAATACTGAACCGTTCGTTGTTTTTGGACTATTATAGAAGATTTAATAGGAAATGATGGTGAAGGAATAAGACTGTCCTCTTCTATTAAGCATAAAATTAAAACTTCAATAATTTTCTGTTGAATGCTGTTGATTCCATTCCTATTGATTTCTGAGAGACTTTGCATAAGGCCTTCTACTCTCGCTGGAACACTGAGGGACATTCAGAGAACAGGATAAAATTTGTATTTACAATACATTTTATTTGCAGTACATTTCATATTCAAGGGTTTAAATCTCATTACAATGGATACTGATAATCCTGTGATTATATAAGGAAACAGATGTTATTCCCTCTTCTCACATAGACTTTGGGGTATATTTTCTTGAATTAATATTGATCAGGATAATCAAGATTTGTAGATCTCTCTGGAAATTACCATGGAATCTTTAACTTGAAAGTCACCAAAAACAAGCAGAAAGGACACAGATTGAATGTGCTAGC
This sequence comes from Pelodiscus sinensis, assembly GCF_052426305.1. NCBI lineage: Eukaryota > Metazoa > Chordata > Testudines > Trionychidae > Pelodiscus > Pelodiscus sinensis. Next base: position 205,342,878 of record NC_143053.1, read on the forward strand.
CAAAGGACCAAGCGTAAAATGTTGGTGTATTTGGCTACTGCTACTGGTTAATACCCTACTGAGGCAGTGAATAGCCGAGTAGGAAGCAAATAGAAGGCCTAATACCATAGGGCATGTCTACACAGCAGTGTTGTTCCAGAATAACGGATGTTATTCCAAAATAAGTTTGAGAGCTTCTATACAGCAAGCCTGAATTAAAAAATAATTTTGAAATAATGGGCGTCTTATTCCGGATTCTGTAACCCTAATTGTATGAGGGAAAATGCCTATTCCAAAGAATAGGGTGTGTGTAGACTGGGCAGATCGAGTTATTTCAAAATAAGAGGACTCCAGGCCTTCCCACAGTGCCCTGCTAGCGTCTCTGTCCACACTCCTCAAAACTCTGTAGTCCCCCTTCCCCTGTAGCCCTTAAAGCTGCAGCCACAGGGGAAAGGGCTCGTGGTTCATGGCAGACCCAGACAGCCCCGAGCCACCCAGCAGATGCCATACCAGTGTGTTCGGATGCTATGAGTGATCCTGTTGCTCCCACTGAGCCCTCCTCTGCTCCTAGGGATGGAAGAGGTGTGCACCTTCCTGGTCTGGTGCGGAGATCCTGGACCTCACTGAGGTCTGGGGAGAGGGGACAAACCTCCAGGATCTCCACACCAGGCGCAGGAATGTGGATGTCTATGGCCAGATGGCTGACAACCTGGTCACCAAGGGCCACACATGCACCCAGGTGCAGGTGCATATGGAGGTGAAGGAGCTAAGGCAGGCCTGTACCAAGGCCTGGGAGCACAGCTTCTGCTTCTGGGTGGCACCGCAGGCCTGCCCGTACTAAACCCAGCTCCACCACATCCTAGGGGGTGGGTCAGTCCCTTCCTCCCCATTGTGGACTCAGGGCTGGAGATGCCTGTTGTCACTCTCCCAGGGTGCACAGCCAAGGAGGAGAAGGAGCCGGATGGGGTCATCACCAGTTCGATGCCTGCCAGCCTGGAGGTCATGGTCTCCGTGGAGCCAGTTCCCCCCACCCAGGATAACTCCCAGGCTTCATCCAAGACCAGGTGAGTGCCATTACTGTCCCTAGACACATACAGGTGGAAGCAGTGGGTAGTAATGGGCTGTTGCATGCTCCTTGCTTGGCCTTCTTGGGCTGGGGATCATGCAGCAGCCTATGCACATGGGAGCACATAAATGGCCAGTCTGGGGTGCACAGACCCAGGAGGCAGCAACAGAGGATGCTTGTGCTCTGACTCGCAGCATGTCTGGAGAAGTCTGCCTTACTCCTGACACTGGGGTGGGACAGCCTCCCAGCACAATCCATCCCTAGGGTAGGACAATGACGCAAACCATCACTAGAAGGAGGCTGGAGACACCTACACCCACTCAGGAGTGCCACACATGGGCATATTCATACTGTTGGGGCAGCAGCCGCTCCTGGGGACAACACAGCATGTGCCGCTCACACACACCTTCCCCCAACACCCTGCCCCCCTCTCCTCCAGTGGCCAGGAATACAAGTCCTCTCCCTGTTGGATGCCTCCACCGCCTGACCCATTGTGTGAGGGAGACCCATGGCCTACCTCCCACCCCAGGATCCCGATCTGGCCGGCACCTTCCCATGCCAGCTTGTACCTGGGATGTGGAAGTAGTGAGGCTCCTCCTGGGGACATCTGTGCCCCTGCAGGAAAGGACCCTGCTGTCTTGCCCACAAATTGCCTTTCTCGAAGCATGTTGCCTTCATCTGACCCATGGCCTTTCAGTCTCAGCTCAGAGATGAGGTCTAGTCTTCATGCACGGTGTCTCTCGGGATGACTGTCCTTCTCTTCGTTCTCCACAGCTGGACCATCTGCAAGATGGGAGCAGTCAACGCCTGCCATGCCATTTTCCAGACCCCGTGTGTTCCACAGGTGCAGAAGAACTCACAAGGGAGCATATCATGGCCCTGTGAGCCATGCAGCTCTCTATGGACCAGCAGGACCAGAGACTTGAGGAGGACCTCCAGCTGCTGCAGGAGGCCAAACCATTGTGTGGCCTTCCACATGGTCATCAATCACCTGGTGGCCACTCCCACACCAGCTCCCACCCCTCTGACTTTTCCCCCGATACCCCTCTTCCCCCCATGGCTGTGCAGGGCCCTGCAAAAAAGGTGGTGGGACCATCCAGCGCAGGTGCCACTCCCAGCCCCAGCCCTGAGCCTCTCTTCACGCCCTCCTCCCCCTTCACCTCCCTTCTTCCTCCCTCCCAGGTTCTTTCTCCAGTCCCTCCCCAGTGACACTCACCCCAACAAAGAAACCAGAGTTTATTGTTATAATACAAAAAGTATATTATTATCTTTGTTGGAGGTTGGGAGGAAGAGAGGGCATGGGAAGGGAGGGGTTTGAGAGGAAAGGCAAAGAGGGGCAAGGCACAAGCCCCTTGTGGGGAGGCCCAGGAGAGAGGCCCTCTGATGGGCCTGCCGATATGCACAGACCCCTGATGGGCCTGCCGATCCAGTCGGCCTCTGCCCCCAAACCTGGCAGAAATGTCTCCCCCTTGCTTTCACAAATATTGTGAAGGACACAACTTGCCACCACCACCTGGGGGACGTTCTGCTTGCTGAGGGTGAGGAGGCAAAAGAACCTCCCCTTGAGATGCCCAAAGCACCCTCAACAACAATACAGGCCCTGGCTGAGTCTGGCATTGAAGTGTTCCTTGCTTTGGTTCAGGTGTCCAGTATAGGGCTTCATTAGCCAGAGGAGCAGAGGGTAGGCTGTGTCCCCTACAATACAAATTGGCATGTCCATGTCCCCAACCCTGATGGTGTGGTCAGGGAAAAAGGTGCAGGTGTGCAGCTTCTGAAAGAGGCTGGACTTTTGAAAGACACGTGCATCGTACACCTTCCATGAGTACCCAATGTTGATGTCCGTGAACTGGCCATGGTGGTTGACGAAGGCCTGCAGGACCATTCCAGTTGACCATTCGGTTGAGGGGGATGGCAGGTCTCATGTGGGTGTCCCATTGCTAGAGGGCAGGGACGAGCCACTCACAGAGCTCTAGTAAGGTGTCCTTCCGCATGAGGAAATTCTGGAGCCACTGCTGGTCGTCCCATTAGAGGATCCGGTCCCACCAGTCAGAACTGGTGACCAGTCACCAGAAGGCAGCAGTGCACGATGTGCATGGGAGCGTGAGTGGGGTCAAGCTGCATCAGCAGTGCCTGGAGAGAGGTGAGGAATTGCTCCACAAGCTGGGGGGGTCCTGTTTCGGCAGGGCCAGGAAGGCAGCCTGAAGAAACTGCAACAGGAGGTTCACCAGGATATAAAAGAGCCATCGACTGCTCACAGGCAGATCCAGCTCCATGACCAGAGAGCTGAGGTGTCCACAAGGGCAACCACAGCAGGCAAAGAAAAGGGTTTTCTGTCCCTCAATAAGGTAGGCAAAGGAAAAAAGCCTGAGACATGGCTGTACATGGGCGGGGGAACAGGGAGTCCCTTTAAGCATGAGCCTCAGGCAGCAGCTCCAGGAAGTGAATGTTGTCCTGATGCCCTGTCTGAAGTGCTTCCCGGTGGCCTTAAATGTGATTCAGCGTCCAATGAGCATGGACACCCTATTTTGAAATAGCTCAGCGCTATTTCGATGGACATTTGCTGTGTAGATGCACTAATTCAAAATAAGATGTTTTGGAATATTTCCTCTGAAATAGCTAATTCCAAAATAAGCGTGCAGTGTAGACATGCCCATACCGTTTGACACCATGCCTAAATGCTCATCTATTTTTCTGGTTGTTTTACTGCATTTTTTTTCCTCAAAGTTGTGTCATTGTATATCTCAAACCATAGATCCTTTAATATTTCTCCTCCTAGGCTTGCTGACAGCAGCTTAGAACACTTGTTAATTTCTACCCGAATACAGGCACATTCTTCTTTTGGAAACAAAAAGGGTCAGGAAAAGGTCATTGGAATCAGAGATGCATAGGCAGTCACATTATTAAACTGGGCATCACAATCTACGTAGAAGGATAAATGGTATAATTGGTTTGCATGCACAGGAAAAAAATGTTCAGAAATAAATTGGTATCTAATAAATGGGCTATATCTTTATTTCCCACCTTTCTCTCCCACCTCCCATCCTGTTTTCAAAGCAGTTGGAATACCGTGGGTGAGAATAAATGGTAGGCAAAAAGAGGTGAAGAGCCTGTACATTTCAACAGTCATAGACTTGGCAGCAGGGCTGCCAGTGTGGGAAGGGACAAAGTGGCAGCTGCCCCAAGGCCCAGAGATTTAAAAGGGCCCAGGTCCTGGCTATCACTGCCGCTGTAGCAGCAGTGGCCAGGGCCCTGGACACTTTAAATTCTTGCTAGAGCCCCAGGTGGTGCAGCTAGGCTGGCTCAGGTTGACCAGTCCCCAGCTTTGCCCCTTCTGGGCACTCAGAGCCAGCCTCCACACCTTGCCCAGGGGCCCAGCAATTCTATTGGTGGCCCTGGGTGGCAGATTAAGTGTGTGTCTTTAACAGGTCATCTTGTGGCAGAGTTAATGTTGCAAGGGCATCCTTAACTCTGCATTTCCGTGCAAAAGTTTGTCTAAGCAATGACATACCGCTAAGCAACCTTAACTCTGCATTAATGTAGTTTTTTTGCCACTGAATTTCTTAGCTTTTTGAATTGGAAAAGATGTGTTGTTGGGAGAAGTGAGCAGTCATGTAGGCAGGGTACATATCATACTCTGTAATTTGCATACTGAGCCAGCCAGCCTCCCTCCCACTCACCCACACTCATCAGCTGGGACCTACCAGCTCTGCTGCAGCACACCCTCCACAGCCATATCCCTAACCCACTCATTAAATTTCTCCCAGACCTGAACCCCTCCTCCCCCTGCTGGACCCAGGCCAACTCCTACCCTGACTACAAGCAGGGAACCAATCTCTCTGAAGTCTTCACACCCTGGTATACAAGCATCTCTATTGCTGTTAACCCCAACCCATGACTTTTTTTTTCAGGGCTTATATCTCTATAACCCTTAGCTTCAATAAACGCAAATTTGAGTCACTAACCTTATGCTGCACTCTCTTGAGGCACAACATATTTCAAAGGATCCAGCTAACCATGTCAGTTTTTGAGGACTTAAAAGGGTCGACCTTTAACAAGAAATTGTGAGGCAACATTGAGTACAGTGGAGCTGCCATGCCTGTCACTAGGATACTGAAAAACCTACTCTGATGAAAAGCTGCCTTAAGGCACATTGAAAACTATCTCCCTTGATTTTAAGATTTGAACAATGTAGAGAAGTCCTGTTTCTTTTACAAGCATAATTAGATTTATGCTGGGCACTTTTTATAAATTAAAATGTCTACTTTGGCTCAAGATATTTCTTGACACAGGGAAAAAAAGTGCTTAAAGGCTGACATATCAAGTTTTGATGTGAAATAATGAATTGTGCAGAAGCAGCCTAGAGAGGACGCTTGTGGACTATAGTAGTAAATCTTACCATTTTCTGTTGCGCATTATTATTGTGTGACTCACATCATATAATACAGTTTTTTATAGGTATGTTGGTGCCTGCATCTTCTTGAGCCAGAATGGGGTTAACCCTTTCAAGTTCAGTTTGGAAAGGATTGTGAATTTTTGCATAAGATCTATTTCCTGAGGTATGCTTTGTAGTTAAAAAAGAATAGACCCAACTTCCCCCTTGCCTTTGTGAGCTCACAGACTGTGGCAGGGGTCTTTAGTTTACTAGAAATAGAACTAAGCCTTATCAGAGGTGTACAAAGCAGATCTCTGATCTCAGGGAAACAAATTTCCCTTTATAAAACTTGCTCATTAGGATCTGAACAAAAATATAAAACAACAAGAGAATTCCTATTAACAGGAAACTGCAGTAGGCCATAATGGCATAAAGCTTATCTTCTGTAGCTGGAAAGTTAATGGAGTAAATAATCTATTAGTTTGTAAGTTGAAAGTAATAAGGTGATAAGTAACAGTCACCTTGATTTGTCAAGAACAGATCATCTCCAACCAACCTAATATTTTTCTTTGGCACAGTAACAAGCTCAGTGGTGGGGGTGGGGAAAAGATGTATAGGGATCAAATTCAAAGCCAGGTAAAAATGCATCCAGGACCATGACATCTGGTCTATTGTGTGCTTTTACCCTGTCCCATACTGATTTCACAGAGGAGATCAGAGTTTCTCAAATTGGAGATCCTCACCCCAAAGGGATTGTGGGAGGCTCACAAAGTTATTTTAGGGAGGACTGTGGGATTGCTACCTTTTCTTATGTGCTCTCTTCAGAACTAGGCAGGCAGAGAGCAGCAGTTACTGGGGAAGCACCCAGCTCTGAAGGCAGTGCCCCTCTGGCAGCAGTGCCGTACAATGCTGTCTTTATTTCTATGCTGCTGCTGGCTGCAGCTCTGTCTTCAGAGCTGCTGCCACTTTCCAGCTGCCCAACTCTGAAGGCACTGCCGCCGCCTGAAGCAGGATGGGCTCAGGGCAGATGTATGAGTTGCAGTTCCACAGACCCTCTATCATCACCATGCACCCCCTCCCCGTCTAATCATTTTTGGGTCAGGGCCCTTAGAATTACAACACTCTAACATTTCAGATTTACACAGTGAATTGCATTATTTCAGCTGTTATAAAAATCCAATGACTGTAAAATTGACCAAAATGGATTTTGAAATTAATAGGGCCCTACAGATGTGATATATCTCAACTTTTAGTAAGGCTTTTGGTGCTGTCTCATATGACATTTTAATAAGCGAACTAGGGAAATATAGCTAGATGAACTATAATAACAATGAGTAGACCTGTGGCATCTTGGAGACTAACAACTACATAGTTATCATGAGCTTTCGTGGGTAAGACCCACTTCATCAGATGAGATGGAGTGGAAATAACAGAAACCAAAATATACATTACAACATAAAAAGTACCTGTCAATTGTAGGACCCATGTTAATGAAGCTAATTAAATGAGCTGGAGGTATTCCATTCATAGCTTTTCATGTGAAAATGTGGATGTTAAAGGCAGGTGAAACTGGCTTTGTAGTGCGTTAACCAGTTAATGTCTTTATTTAAGCCCAGGGTAACAGTGTCAAATTTGTAGATGAATTCTAGTTCTGCAGTCTCTCTTTCTCTCCCTTTGTAACTGAGTAGTGAAACTCCTTGGTAGAAAAATGGCTACTTTTAAATCCATGATTGGGAGAGTAGGTAGGTTAAAATGTTCCCCTATAGATTTCTGTGCGCCACTGTTTCTGATTTGTGTCCATTTATCCTTTGTCACAGAGACTGTCTGGTTTGGCCAATATACATGGCAGAGGGGCATTGTTGGCACTTGATGGCGTATATCACAAGAGAGGATGTGCAGTTGTATGAGCCATGATGTTGTGGCTTATGTGCCACAGGAATGTTTTTAAAATTACATACTAACATGGCTACTCCTCTGCTACAATAAAAAGGCTGGTGTGCAACTGCCTGCAAAAATGTACTCACACTAGTGATTATCAATGGTTCACAGTCAATCTAGAAGGGCATATCAAGTGGAGACCCAAAGAGGTCTGTCCTGCGTCCGATTCTATTCAATATCATCATAAATTATTGGGATAATGGCACCAGCGTACAGTTACTAAGGGTATGTCTAGACTACGGGTTTTGTCGACAGAAGTTTTGTCGACAGATACTGTCGACAAAGCTTCTGTCAACAAAGAGCAGCTACACTACATTCAGTTCTGTCGACAAAGCAAGCTGCTTTGTCGACATGGCAGTGTAGACGCAAGGACAGTTTACATGCAATAACACCTACTGTCGACAGAACTCTGTCGACAGAAGGCGTTATGCCTCGTAAAATGAGGTTTACCAGCATCGACAAAACTGCTGAGTTCTGTTGACGTTATGTCGACAAAAGTCCACTTTTGTCGACAAAACTCTGTAGTCTAGACACACCCTTAGTTTGCAGATAATACCAAGCCTGGAGGAGTTGCAAGCACTTTGGACGATGGGATTAGAATTCAAAATTATCTGAAACTGGAGAAACAATTTGAAATAAATAGAATGAAATTCAGTAAGGACAAATATGATTAATTTCATGTAGGAAGGAATAATCAACTGCACAATTACAAAATGCAAAATGACTTGCTCGGCAGGAGTTCTGCAGGAAAAGTTCTGGACGGTCACAGTGGATCATGGAGTAAGTATGAGTCAATATTATAATACTGTTATGAAAAAGTGAACATTGTTTTGGTATGCATTAGCAGGAGAGTTGCAAGCAAGACACAAGAATGGGATGCAATTGAAACAGACTGAGGCTTCGTGCATTTTTGGGGAGCTCAAGCTACAGTCATGAGTAGATGATCCTGGAACAATGCCAAAAGGTACATCTACATAGGAGGGCTAAGGTCAAAATAGGATACACAATTTGAGCTACGTCAGTTGCGTAGCTTAAATTGAAATCACTTATTTTGGATTTTGATGCAGTCTACACATCAGGAAGTCAGAGAAAGAGCACTCTTCCTCCGACTTCCCTTACTCCTCGTAAAATGAGGGTTACAGGAGTCGGAATAAGAAGTCCTCCAGCTCGACATTATTTTGACATTGTCAAAATAACTGCTTGTAGGGTAGATGCAGACTATGTTATTCTGGAATAACATTACTTATTCCAAAATAACATTGCTGTGTACATGTACCATAAGAGATTATAGGTCAATTCTCAATTAAACCAATGGAAGGGAGAATATTTCTGGATTGTTAAAGCGACGAGGAGTCCTGTGGCACCTTATAGACTAACTGAAGTGTAGGAGTATAAGCTTTCGTGGGCAAAGACCCACTTCGTCAGATGCATGCATGCGTCGCTTTTGCAGATTCAGACTAACACGGCTACTCCTCTGATTCTGGATTGTTAGTGGATCAATTTAGAACAAAATCAGGAAAAAATGGTGGTTTCTAAGAGAGGTTGTTTTTGGCAAAAATTCCCCACTGTTGCTAACATCTGAGTCTAGGTGGCTGCCAGAATTTTAAGGAGGTCTCCTGTAGCACTTTGTTCACACTACTGCTCCCATAGCTGTTGTTGCTACGGAGGCTGAAGTGGTGGTTTCTGGTGAAAGCATTTTGCCAGAAAACCCTACTATAGAAATAGATGATGTGCTAAATTGTCTGCCTCACGCACTGATCATTTAGAATGATACCAATTACTCAGTGAAGGTAATGCTGAGATGTGAATATGTGGGGGACACAGCTGGGAATATAATGTTCCCATTTAAATAATAACTGCTGTTCCAAAGGTGGATAAAAATCCTTTATTTCCTTTTTCATTTAAAATGAACAAGTCCCAAATTTAGAAACCACAATTAAGATATTATGTTAACAAGCTCGATTTTTGCCAGAAATGTTAGTTAATTTGGTAATGATTTCCTGAACATAGTCTGTTTAAAATTCAGACATTTTTAGCATAGTGAGGGGTATTTACTCAATTAGAGCCACAAGACTAACTGCATGAGTACCAAGTCAAACTACTTCATGATCCACTCCTATTACTGAGCCTCCACTGGAGGGCCAGAAGTCTATTAATTTGACCTACGTTACCTCGTCTAAATGGAGTATTTCCTCCAACAAGCAACATATTAGTCTGTGAACTGGCAATCAAGCCCTGTGTTGTCCACAGCTCTGGCTCTATTATCCACCATCATCTGTAGGCTAAGACTCTACCATTTTGTATCTTGCCTCTGATATTCACTCTAGAGGCAAGACTTTTCTTCCATTGCAGAGATCTGCCATGGCTCATTGATGCTTGTTTAAATCATATATCTTTTTTATTCAGAATTACACAGAAGCTAATTTTACAGCTTGTATAGTGCAGATGTCTTCCTGTGAATAGTTTCTTTGAATAATCTGACTACAGAAGGATTAACATAATTTTGATGGCACTCTGTAACTGGGATCAGAGCAATTAACTAACATCTGTTAATACCTTTCATAAAGGTCAGCTTTTCCCCCCCTTAAACTCTTTAATACAAGGCTTAACAGAAGTATTTTCTCATGCACTGTATGCAGCAGGCACCTTTTGTTATTTACAGGGTGAAAAATAATCAGAGGGAGAGCAGACAGGAAAAGGCATGATAAGTGTTAAGATTAACTCTTCCCTACTGCCCCCCAGGTGGTAAGTATCATGGGAAAAGTCACTGGAATAACAGTGTAGTTGTACAAATAAGAATTCCACCCACTAGTCTTCTATGGATTTTTTTTTCAGAATACAGTGGCAAATTAGTACAGTTGTAGTGTGTATATATCAGAGTACAGGCAGTCCCCAAGTTACGCGGATCCGACTTATGTCGGATCCGCAGTTACGAACGGGACCCTCCCTCTCCCTGGTCTCCAGCAGACCAGGGAGAGGAAGCAAAGTCAGCGGACAGCCCAGACTCGTCTGGGCTGTCCGCTGCCCGCGTGTTCCGCCGCTTTGCTCCCCGTCCCCCTGGTCTGCAGACCAGGGGGACGGGGAGCAAAGCAGAGCAAAGCCGCGGAGCCTGGGGTTCTTAAGTTGAATCTGTATGTAAGTCAGAACTGGCGTCCAGATTCAGTCGCTGTTGAAACTGATCAGTTTCAGCAGCGGCTGAATCTGGACACCAATTCCGACTTACATACAGATTCAACTTAAGAACAAACCTACAGTCCCTATCTTGTACGTAACCCGGGGACTGCCTGTACTGAACACTGGCTGTCATGACTATTTTCAGACAAAGCCTTCTTGTTTGTTAAAATATTTTAAAAAGCCTTTACTGTGAGACTAACAAACTTCACTCTCTTCCAGGGCTCAGTACTGTTTAGGATATGATGGAAAACGCATATTCCTGTCAATGTTAAAACTAAAGAATAATTTCTCTGAAGCCAGTGATCTCCATGTTACAGTTCCTTTTGTATAGATTTACCCTGTCATCAGTCTACAGTTTAAAACAGTTAGGGTACGTCTAGACTACAGGGTTTTGTCGACAGAAGTTTTGTCGACAGATACTGTCGACAAAGCTTCTGTCGACAAAGAGCATCTAGACTACATTCAGTTCTGTCGACAAAGCAAGCTGCTTTGTCGACAAAACCCTGTAGTCTAGGCACAACCCTACATGCAATAACACCTTCTGTCGACACAATTCTGTTGACAAAAGGCATTATGCCTCGTAAAATGAGGTTTACCAGCGTCGACAAAACTGCTGAGTTCTGTCTACGTTATGTCGACAGAACTCAGCGGTAGTGTAGACGCAGGTATAGTTTTGTCGACAAAAGTCCACTTTTGTCAACAAAACCCTGTAGTCTAGATACACCCTTAGATAAACAGTTGTTCAATGTTCTGTATGTTAAATTAGTTATTATGTGTGAGATGGACAACCACATAAAGTATGAATGCACCAAGTATAGGATTTTGGCAAATCTGAGCTGTGGCCATTGAATTTGCTCAATCAAAAATGTTTGAGTCCTCATTTGCATATTTGTAATTAGATGTATAATTTCATGACAGTCAGAGTTAAAGGCCTGTGTGCATGGCCAAGTGAGTTTTATACATATGCACAATTTGTTTACACAGATTTAGAAGCTAGACTGAAAATAGCTACAAATATTGCCCTATATTAATTGTCACACAATAACTAGCTGTGGCCACTCTCCAAAGGCATTTGTTTAACTAACCCAGGGACCTGGGCACAGTAAGTAGAATATAAACACTTCTCACGTTGCAGGGGCATATCATAATATTTGTCAGAAAATGGAAGGGCAAAGAGCTCATGCATCCTAAAGTTTCAGACATTCTCACTATACTGAAGACAGATTTACATTTTCTTTAAAAAAACAATTTCTACTTATGGTTCTACTATTTCTCAGTGCTTTCTGATCCCTGCCAGTTCTGTGAATATATGGAGTCGTTTCATTTTTGTTGTACAAAAATAAAGTTTTCTCTCTTCTGGAATGGAAAAACCAGTTTACTGAAAGTTATGTAGTTTTTACTCTTTACTTTCAAGTCGAAAAAATTAATCAAACTAGATAAAACCTCTTAGTAACCCATATTTCATTTTTTAGCATAAAGTTTAGACAAAAAGATACAACACATCATGACAGTGAACAGAAAACAAAGTGCATCTAGGATAAATATTCACAGGACAAATCCATTCATTTTGTTTTCTCCTACTACGTCCTCCCCCCCCCCCCCCAAACATAAACCAGGGCTTTTTCTTCTGAAAAACCACAAACCCATTGCAAGCACTGCCAAAACAACCCTTAGGATGAAGAGCCCAAAATAAATAAAGATTGCCCACAAAAAGAGTTTCTGGACCTTCTATGCACTTTCCATTTCTTTTCAAAATGACATCTTAGAATAATTGCCAAGTGTGTGGTACACACAATGTATTGGAACAGGAATGGTGGTGTGTTTGCTATCCAAATGTGAATATATAACTCACTCTCTCTAGGTTCATTGACAGGACTACATAGTGAATGTTCATAATCTAGAACTTGACACATTTCAGTGTGGCTCAGGGTACATCGAGACTGCAGACTTCTTTTGGAAGTCATTCTGGAGCTGCAGTCCCTGGAGGTGGGAAGTCCTGGAAAAGGGGGACCCTAGGGAAAGGGGGGTTGGGGATTGTGGGAGTAGGGGGAAGCCCCATTGCTGGGGGGTTGTACCGTCCCGTCCTCACACAGTCCTGCTGCTGGGGGGGCGGCCTCATAGGGGGAGGTTCTGGGGTGTTTGGGAGAGGGGAGATTATGGGAGGGGGACAGGCACCCCCCAAGGGCTGAGGCACTCCCTCTGTCATTCTCTGTTGTGTGTGTTTCTTTGTCTCCTTCTGCAGGCAGTGAGGACCATCAACTTGATCCTGCTGTGGAGGGTCATCCCCCTGGGAGACCTGGACCCTATTGTGGCCAGATTTGCCACTCTGGGGTTCCCGAACTGCACTGGAGCCAGAGATGGGACCCACAACCCAATCTGAGCACCAGAACATCGAGCAGTCCAGTATATTAATAGGAAAGGCTACTTCTCCATGGTGCTGCAGGCCCTGGTCGACCATAGTGGACACCTCACAGACATTTTTGTTGCGTGGTTGGGCAGGACACACGATGCCTTTGTGTTTTGTAATTCCAGCCTGTGCAGGAATTCTTCCCCTGTTGTGAACTTGCCATGGGGGACATGCAGATGCCACTATGCATCATGGGGGATGCGGCCTACCCCCTCATGCTTTGGCTTATGAAACCCTATACCAGCCACCTGGACCCCAGCATGGACCAATTTAATGCTTGCCTGAACCGGACCTGGATCCAGGTGGAGTGTGCCTTTGGCTGCCTCAAGGTGCATTTTAGGTGCCTGCTGACTTGAATCGATGGTGGGGAGTACAACATCCCCAAGGTGGTCGCAGCATGTTGTATCCTTCACAACATTGTGGAGAGGAAGAGGGAGGCCTTCCTGCTGGGGTGGGGGGCAAATGCCGACCATGAGGGGCGAGCCTTCCAGCAGCCACGGACAGCTACCATCCGCCAGGCCCCTCAGGCTAAGACGTGCATCTGGGAGGCTCTGAGGGAAAGGTTCTCTAGAGGACCCCAGTAACTCTCCCCTGGGCCTCCTTCCTAGGGACCTCTGCCTTGCTGCCCTATCCCTTCCCCACCACAACTCCTCCCTTTGCCCCCTCCCTGACCTCTCAATAAACACTCCTGTTTGGTTTCCAACAAAATGAAGTCTGTATTTATCTTACAATAAGAAAAAGTGGACAGGGGGAGGGGGATCATAACCTGGAGGGGGAGGGACAGATCATAACCTGCAGGGGTAGCGGGCGGCTAGATGTGCCACCATGGGTGTAGGGACCTCGTTGGATTCGGGGTTGGATTCGGGGTTGGGTGGGTCGGGGTTGGGTGGGCAGTGGGAGCTGAGTGGGGTCAGGGATGGCAGGAGGGGTAGGGGTAGAGGGCATGGACATCACCTGGGGAGGGAGCAGAGGCATCGCATGGGGGGCCAGTGGAGGGGGAATGGGCAAAGCAGGGGGGCAGGAGGGTGGAAGCCAGGAGCAGCGACAGTAGGCAGGTATGCCAGCATGCATAACATGATGGCACACATGCTATCACACCACTGCATGAGCTGGTCCCATGCGTGATTCCAGGGACTTGGCCATGTACTTGAATATTTTGGCGTTGCGGTGCTTGGAGCAACAATCCTGCAAAGTGTCCTCCTCGCCCCACAGCTTGAAGAGGGACAGGATCTCCACTCCAGACCAGGAGGGTACCTGCCTTTTGGTCCCCCTAGGTGGGTCCTGGGACCTCTGGGCTGCTCCCTGCGAGGGCCAAGGGAGTCGTGGGGGGCTTGAGGCTTGGCCATAACTGAGCTGGCCTGTGGCAGGGAGAGCCGCACAGTGAACTACTGCTCTCAGGCCGGCTTCCTGCCACGAGGCTTGTCAAGGGTGCCTGTAGCTTTAAGAGGGGCCAGGAGACAGGAACTATAAAGTCCTGGTTAATTTGGATGGAGTGTCCACCAGGGCACCTATGTTATTTCCTGGAGGCCGCCTCTTCTGAAAAAAAAACCCCTCTGCTGTGTCCACACAAGCCGTTTTGTGAAAGCTCTTTTGGAAAAAGGCTTCTTCCTCATAGAAAGAGGATTACCAATGCTGGAAAACCCCCTCTGTTCTTTCAATTTACTTTCGGAAGAATGAGATTGCAGTGTGGACATAATGCAAGTTTTGTGGGAAAAACAACTGGGCTATATCTAGACTTGCATGATTTTCCACAAATGCTTTTAACGGAAAAGTTTTCCATTAAAAGCATTTGCGGAAAAGAGTGTCTAGATTGGCACGGATGCTTTTCCGCAAAAGTACTTTTTGCGGAAAAGCGTCTGTGCCAATCTAGACGCGCTTTTGCCCAAAAAAGCCCCGATCGCCATTTTCGCGATTGGGGCTTTTTTGTGCAAAACAAATCTGAGTTGTCTACACTGGTCCTTTTGCGCAAAAGGACTTTTGCCCGAACGGGAGCAGCATAGTATTTCCGCAAGAAGCACTGATTTCTTACATGAGATCATCAGTGTTCTTGCGGAAATTCAAGGGGCCAGTGTAGACAGCTGGCAAGTTTTTCTGCAAAAGCAGGTGCTTTTGCGGAAAAACTTGCCAGTCTAGACACAGCCCAGTAGTGTAGACATACCCTTAGTTACTGCCAACACAAAACTCTGTCCTACCATTATAGAGATCATGTGAAAGACTGCTTACTACTGAGAGAAACACATTGCCTGAATCTACCTGATTGTTAATTGTCACAGGGCAAAATTGAAGATCAATTCAAATCTAACATGCTTGGATTTGCAAGTTGTACCCATGTGAACATTAGTTACTTTTCCTTTGTATACCTAAAATGAGTGTCTCTTCATTTAAATTGTGTCTCTTCCTCAAAATGCTTTCATGACATGTCTTAGCCACAGAGCTCTCCCATTTTCCTCTCCTCAAGTCTAGAAGGATGGGAGAGGGACACAATAACCTTAATAGGGGGCAAAAGTTTTCCTATCCCTTCTTTCTGAGAAGCTCCCCACAACTCTGAGGCTGGACAGGTAGGGGACATTGTGGTATCTTGAAGATGTTTAATCAAATACTACAGACAGTTTTCTAACCACACAATCCCTTTGTTTTCTAACCACACAATCTCTCCTTCCACCCCCACCTCTCCTTCACAAGTGAAACCATTTAGTACAACTTCACAGAAATCTCAGGCTTCTGTGCAGTATATCCACATGCACTTGGGGCCTCTTTCAGTCAATATTTGTGTTTTGCCTTCTAAATGGAAACTAAGCCTTTTTTCCAAAATTTAAACCATCATTTAACGTTCCCCATCGCCCAAACAGCATAACTCGTATTTTTTTCCAAAGCAAATCACATTTAACCAGCCAATGAAACTTTGTGCAAATGTGGGTTTTTTTTAAAAAAGTTTTATATTTCTATGACATTTTCACAAAGACTTGCCATGTTTGAGGTAATCTTGCAATTGTGAAGGGATCAGTGTTGCTTAAAACTCCACTGCTCTTCCCCACCAGACAGCAATCACCCCTCCATCGATGACCACTCAAACAGACAGGCTCTACAGCCTACTTGATAGGTCAACACATTGATATTTGTTGGGGAAATCCTTCCTAAGAACAGTGGCCCTTAGAGAAAAAGCTCTACCACAAGCCCCTTGCTTTATCATATCATAAATAAATCATTGTTTTGGGGTCCTATATTTCATCTGGAAGAGGGAAGACACTGAAAGCCTGCTGTAGGGTACAGATGATCTATATTTTTTGACTACTGAGTATTGTCTGTAGAAATTTATTTATAATTTGTCTGCATCCTAGTGCCCACCCAATCCATGCCATCACACAGCTCAGTCCTGCAAACATGGACGCCCACTAATGCAGTGAGAATGAGTTTACTAGCCTAATTTTTCAGAATTGGAGAAAGGAGAGGCAGTATGGTCTAACAAATAGGTCACTGAACTGATCCTCAACTGACTTTAGTAAGGGCATGTCTACACTAGGAAATTATTTCAAAATAATTACATTTGAAATAACTCCCGAACTAACAAAATCTAAATAGCATGTTCCCACTACAGGAGAGGCTCAAAATTAGGCTGAGGCAGTGTCTGTTGTTGTGGACACATAACTCTACTTAGAGCCCAAGGAAGCACTGGGGAATAATTACTCTGGGGAGTAGTTATTTGGCAATAGCAGCAGCGGAGTGTTCACTCTACCGCTATTTTGAAATAAGCGTTATTCCCCAAGGAATGCAAGAGTACAGATTTCAAAATAACCAGCCTGTTATTTCAAAATAATGGGCTTGGCATTGTGGATGCTTCACTTATTATTTCAAAATAAGGGGGGTTATTTTGAAATAACTCCCTAGTGTAGACCAGGGCTCACTGACCTGCTGTGTGACTTCAGGTAAGCAAATTACCTTTCTGTTTCCTCTCCCATGCTTTGTCTGTCTTGTCTGTTTAGATCATAAGTTCGCTGAAGTCAGTCGCTGCACTCTATATCTCCATGGTGCCTAGAACACTGAGACCTCAATCTCATTTGGGACTTCTAGGTGCTGGAGTATTCACTAGCACATTATCCAGTGGGCCTGCCACAACAGGACTTTATTGCTTCACCCACTGCAGCTCCCAAAAGTATATAATACACCATTGTGAAAGATAAATAATTGCCTTCATATTGCTGTACAATATGCTACCTACATATCCTCTGGGGACCCCCCCTGCTATTGTAACTCACACACCTTTTGGGTGTGGTTCACTTAGACCACTTACAGAGAGAACAAATGAGTTTGCTCTACAGCAGGGGTGGGCAATAATTTTTGACAGGGGCTGGCACTCCAAGATTTTGGAAATTGGTCAAGGGCCACCCTCTTCCATTATATTAATGGAGGAAGTGTGGGGTCTGGGATGGAGGTTGGGTGCAGGAGGAAGCTTGGGGTAAGGGATTAGGGTGTAGGAGAGACTGTGGGATCTGGGAGTAAGTTTGGGTGAAGGAGCTGGTTGGGACCTGGGGCACTGGGCTGGGGTGCAGAGGGTTGTGACTAAGGACAGGAAGGGATTGTGACCTTGGGTGCAGGGGTTTGGGTTATGACTTAGGGCAGGAAGGAACTGTGACCTGGGGCAGAGGATTGGCATGCAGGTTCTGGGAGGGGACATTGGTGCAGGAGGGGGGCAGAGGTTTTGGGTTATGTGGGATAAGAGGCAGGAGTGGGGAGCAGAGGGTTGGGGAAGGGAGGGGCGGGAGCACCTGGGTGACTCCTAGTCAGCAGTCCAGCACATTTCTGAGGCAGTCTTCCTGCCTGCACAGTCCTTTCATGGGATGTTGGAGACGTGTGTGTGGATAACTATGAGGTGGAGGAGAGGGGGCATGGTGCTTTTCAAACAGGCAGCTCCCATTGGCCAGTTTCTGGCCAATGGGATTGTTCTAGGTATGGGGGCAGCTCATGAAGCCTTTTCCCTCCCCTCTGGGTTCACAGTTGTGGAAGAGAAGTGGCTGCGGCAGCTGCTTTTCTGAGCGGTGTGCAAGTGGGGCAAAGCAAACAGGAAACCTGCCTGGGGCTCTCCACTGTGTCCGCGGGCTGGATCTGGTGACTTGATGGGCTGGATTCAGGCTGTATTTTGCCCAGACCTGCTCTACAGTCTTAGCTTAGAACCATCTGGCTTTATAGCTGAAGCTGTAGTAGCTCCAGAGGTCCCAGGTTTGGTTCTGCCTGTCAGCGTTACACTATAGCTTCCTTGAGTGAAATGGATTTACTAAGTGGTATTTCTTGAGATGTCACCAGGTAACAGAATTAGGACAGAATTAGGTCAGCTATGTGGTGACTGATGTTATGATCAAAATCAGTACCTCAATCTTGTGTGCAAAAGCAGAAGAAGGTAAAGAGTCTTCCTCAACCCTTGGTCCCTGCAGACCAGACACAGTTTCAGTACCAGACCACCACAGGTACAGGTTCCCGCTAGCATCCACTGAGCACTGCAAGGCCATGTCTGCACTAGTCAATGGAACAGGGTGGCTGGAGGGGAAAACCATTCTGCACCCACCTAAGACATGGTGCAGTAAACAAGCTTATAGTGCTCCTCTAGAGATCTGAGCAAATTAATATGCTCCCATTGGAAAAATACCTTCAGGAACTTCTCCTGGGGTAGTGTGCTTCCCACTGACCCACAACACAGCTCAGTAGCCATCAGGCTCTAACTGGGGTAAAATGGACCTATGTTTAGCTTGCAGACTCATGATTGGTGCAAAAATAATGCAGTTAACATCCTACCCATTCTTCAAATTTATTTTAACAGTCTATACAAAAGTTTATGAAATACTTCATTCACGAGGCCTTCTGTCTGACCACATTTGGGCTCAAACCCATAGATCTTTACTCATGTGAATATTGTTTACTCATGTTAGCATTCCCACTGAACGCAAGGGGTTACCATTGGTGTGTGACTTTGTAGGATGAAGGATTTGTTATGACCTCTCCTGGCCAAAATAATAAACAGTTTATCTTTTGTTACAGGCTAAATCCCACCTCCACCTTCACACATCTACTATGTTTCATCCTTTACACAATTGGTCCAGTGTACTCATGTCCACAAGTCTTTTTCTGGCTAGTGATATTAAGATCAACAACACTGAATGGAAGAGTGATTATTTATTACTACTCCAAATTACAATGAAGTGACAGCTGCAAGGTATCAAATGCTCTTTTCCTCTCCTTTTGTGTAGTTTAGGGCATTTTTAAGTTTGTCTTGAAGCTACAAGTTTAGTGCCAATACTTTGCTACTAAACTGCTTGTTTAATAAAAGGAAATTATTTAAGATTTTCATGGGAGATTCTTTTCTCAGCATGTGACTCAGGAAAGTCTGGTTTATAAAATGCTTACGTATATAAAAGGAGAAGTTAGGCTGTTTGAAAAGAGAACTGGATAGTTGTCTATGTTGTTATAATGATCACTTCTGCCTGAAAAATGCTAGTCCACTTTCACTGATCTTAGCCTTCAGAGGTTGAAGCAGCAACCACAAGTTCATGATTCACTTCCTTTTGGGGATTTACACAATGTACATAGCCAAAGAAATGAGTGTGTGCCTTGCATTAACTGTTAAAAGGAGACAGGCTTGCATCTACCATCTCTGCTGCGGTACTGATTCTTGACTCAGTAGCCAGAGCAAATATTTCCTTGTAAAATAAGAACATACAGGAAGTGTTCAAAAGAATACATTCATTGGGTCACTGTGATGTCCATCATGGACAATGTTTAAATCATGACTGGATGTTATTCTGAAATGCTCTAGTTCAAATGGGAATGAATTCAAGGAACTTCTGTGATCTGTGTTATACAAGAGGTCAGACAAGATAATCACATTGGGCTTTTCTGGTTTTATAATTCATGAGAATATAGAATATTGTGACAGTGAGGGAGAAATCTTGCTACAGATAGGATCATAATTTTTACTGTAGGTCTTGTGAAAGAATTATACTGTAAGAGAAAGATGAATTGTGCTGTAATAATTGAATAAGTTGAAGGAATACTGTTTCTCTCTGAACAGGAAGAAGAAAAGTATGTTAATCTTGTTTGTAGGTATTCAGATCAGAGTTTTAGCCAGGTGGGCCTCAGTTAATAGGAAAAGGAACATTAGGGCTACGTCTAGACTGACATGATTTTCCGGAAATGCTTTTAATGGAAAAGTTTTCCATTAAAAGAATTTTCAGAAAAGAGCATCTAGATTGGCACAGACGCTTTTCCACAAAAGCACTTTTTGCGGAAAAACGTCTGTGGCCAATCTAGATGCTCTTTTGCGTAAAAAAGCCCCAATCGCCATTTTCGTGATTGGGGATTTTTTTGCACAAAACAAATCTCTGAGCTGTATACACTGGCCCTTTTGTGCAAAAGGAACTTTTGCCCAAATGGGAGCAGCATAGTATTTCCGCAAAAAGCACAGATTTCTTACAGTAGGAAATCAGTGCTTTTGAGGAAATTCAAGCGGCCAGTGTAGACAGCTGGCAAGTTTTTCCGGAAAAGCGGCTGATTTTCCAGAAAAACTGGCCAGTCTAGACACAGCCTAGGTGTTAGGCAGAAAGCAATTGAGATAACCAGGGAGATATGGACAGGAGATTGATGTGTGCTTGATGTGGAAATGAAGATACTTGACTAGCCTCACACTAATCATGTGAAGTTTTGCCTCTCTTTTAATCCTGTTAACTTGGCTTTCTTTTGACTGTATAAATCAAGGAGTTTGAACTTTGTGGGGTACTCACATTTTTCTGGGTGAATTAGCAGAGCAGCTTTGCTAATAAACAGAGCGGTCTGACAAATCTGAGTGAGTCCTGTCTGACTTTGACAGTCTCCAGTAGCAAATCAATGACAATATTGTATTCTGCTTTGTGTATTAGTGTGGAAAACTGAATGGGAAATTTTTTAAAATTATTTCATGGACCAGAACTTGCACATTTCTTTCAAAAAAGAGGAGGATGGGCTTCATAGTATTGTCCCTGTGCATAACAGCATTACAAAAATGTTCTAGAATACAACACTGCAATTTAAAGTATCCTAGCTTAACCCATACTTAGGACAGCTTTTTTTTTTTTTTTGGTCCTCCTTTAGTGGTTGAACCACAAATATTTGAGTTGCTGGCTTTGAGCTAACTGCTGAACCTTTTAAATTCAGACAGCAGATGTTCGTGCTTTCAGATCTGGGCATCTCAAGTTCAAACCTTTCTGCCAATGACCTATTCAATGGTGCTGTATTATATTTGCTGGTTTATATCCTAGCAGGGGTTTGATTATAAACTACTGTAGCTGGCCAGAGTAAGTCTAAGGTTTGACACTGGGTTCCAAAGTACAAAATACGCCACGCAGGTATCTGTCAAACACAAGTAGTTTATTTCCTGACAGCTAACAGCTGTGCCCCATACCTGAAAGATCAACATAACAAAGAAGCGGCATATCTTATGTCTCTTCCTGCAAGCCTGGGACCGCGGGTAGGCTGCGGACGAAGTGGGAGGTTGTCTCAGCTTCCGAGGCGCCAGTACCCAAAGCCCATCGGTGAAGTCCAATTTGCTAGGCTCTGAGGCAGCCTTAAATACAGTTTTCTTGCCTTGCTTGGCAGTTTGGAAATTTCCAAGGATTACTCATTAGTGCTGATGTAGAGCTTAGCTGTTAGTTATCAATCTGGTTCTGATCTGGATCTTCTTGTTCACGTGATCAGTACGTTAGGGTAAACAGAATTGTTTATGCATTCTTGCCCTTTACCATTATCTTATACTTGTTCCTGTTATACTGGCAACAATACTTATCTTAAGTGGCGTATGTTCCAAAAGACTTGCTTCTGGCTCATCAGATATAGGGAAAAGGGGGGAAAGAATGCAGGCCTCACCACCCCTACACTAACATGTACAAAGTTGACCACTACAGCACTGGCAGGTTTATCCAGAACAAGTTAGTAGTAACCAGTCATCTTTATTGGGGCTGGAGGCTTATATTAGGGATGTTAAGGACCAGTTGACTAGTCAGTCCCCTCCCCCACCTTGCTGCTTCTGTCAGATAGAGGTAGCAAAGGGGAGGAAAGAGGTGGTACTTCAAAGCAGCAGCGCCATACAACTGCCTGGGATCAGCTGTGTGGTGCTGCTGTGCATGGAGCCCTGGGGTCAGCTGGGGAGTCCCCAGCTCTGTGTGGCATTTCAAATCGGCAGCACAGCATGGAGCTTGGGGCCAGCGGGGGACTCGGAGTGGGTGGGCTCCTTTACAGAATAACTGCTACTTCTGGGTCCTGCAGTTAAACATCTTGAAGCAGCTCTTTTGGGGGAGTTGGATGGCTTCCTATAAACTTAAATCTTCCCTCCCCCCATTTTTTGCAATTTGGAAAATCTGGGAAACAATGTCATTTTAAAGAGTGGCTTAATTTGCACTACTGTTGAATTGCATACAAAATTCTGGTAACTTGCTATCTGAAAGACCACAACTGTGAATACAAGTTAGGTTGCTAATCTAATTTAGGATTAGTTCAGCAATTGATTTTTAAGATAAATTATTCTTATATAAAAACACCTGTTGTGTTGCCATCAGTTTAATATCCCAGAACCTTCAATGCTAAAAGCAGGGGTGAGAAAAATATTTCAGGGGCCACACAAAAGTGAGAAGCAACCCCCTCAAAAAACCCCCAACCCCGGACTTCATTGACATGGGCCCCAATTGAGAAGTAGAAAGACATTTTCCTCACACACCAGAGTCTAGGGGAAGGCGGGTTAGTAGATTTTGTGAGCCTCCCCAAGCTCTCAGGTAGGGCCAAAACGGAGGGGTTCAGCGTGTGAGAGGGGGCAGCCAGGAAGCAAGATTGGGTTGTGGGGTCTGAGCAGGAGGTAAGGTGCAGGAGTGGAGGAGGTGCAAAAGAGGGCTGGGGATGCAGGGTCTGTGTGGAAGGGGTTGCAGAGCAGGGTGGGTCTGGGAGCTGGGGGTAGGGCACGTACCTGGCACAGTTCCCCAGGCATGCACATGAGTCTATGACCCCTGCTGCTCCTATTGGTCACAATTACAGCCAATTGGAGTGCTAGGGGGAAAAGCCTCCAGGAAGTGCTTTGCTGTGCTGCCATTTCCCTAGCCAGGATATGAGAGAAGAGAAGCAGCTACATGCAGAGCCACTTCCTCCCCCTCCACCAAGCAGAGCCTATGGGCTGGATCCAGCCACAGCTTGCCTGACTCTAGCCCGTGAGGCATGGCGCTCTCTCCACCCCCCGCACAGAGGGGAGTCAATGCTCATGCTCCAGCCTTGCAGGGAGAGTCGTGAGGGGGGCCACTGGGCTGGAGTGCCAGTGCTGGCTTCCCAGTGCTGGGGGTGGGGAGCCCTGAGCCTCAGGGGGTCGGCTCCAGGCAAGCGGGGCTGTAGGTTTCCTGGCCCTTGCCTGAAAGCACGATCCTTTGTTGCTAGAGCTAAAGGAGTAACTCCCTTACCTGGCACCTGTAGTAGACTCTTAATGTTCACTTAAAAGGTATGAGGATCCAAGTTTCCCCCTGTGGGCTACATCTGTTAAAGGGAGGCTGTGCCTTCATTCTTTGGAACATTCCCCAGTGCATAATGCTCTCTCTTGCAATTGCGCTGATTTAAAAAAAGCATAGTGGAAACCAGCTGTATGTTACTGATCAAACACGCTGAATGTGGTTGGCCAAATACATGAAACTGTCAAAGATAGTTTATGAAAGTGAAAGATTATTCAGTACAGAGTGAAGTTGGATGGATCAAACAAACTACTGCAATAGGGCCTGCCTCTGCTTTTAACATTCAGTGTCAAAACTCAGATAGATTTGAATGGGAATAGGATGAACTTTCTTGGGCCTGATTTGGCTTACACTGAAATCGTGGAAGTAGAGCTGGTTGAAATATTTTAATCACAAATAGGTTTTTTGGGATTTAAAATTTTGTTCTGCAATGATTTAAAAACATTTCATTTTGTTTTGTAGAAATCCCCTAAGACTCTTGCACTAAAAAAGGGGATTTTGTCCCACTGAAAAGTATTAATTGAATATGATAAAAAAATGAAATAAAGAATAAATTTCTCACACAATATATTTACTGTACCATTTTTTGACTAGCCAGCTATCCATGGGTGTTTTGCCCTCCTCCCATTCCCAGTGCTCTCTGGCTGGGGGGGCGGGGGGGGGGGGGAGGAGGGTGCGGTGTGGCCTCCTCAGGGCCTGGGGAGGCTGGGACCATGCTGTGTGCCTTCCACCCTCCTCACCCCCTGAGGCTAGGGTGAGTGTGCGCCCACTCACTCCTTTCTCCTCCCCATGGTTGGGAGTGGGGAGAGCATGTGCAGCACATTTCCCCGCCTCCCTGTAGAGGGTGGGGCCTCAGCATAAGGGGAAGAGCTGGAGGTGAGGCTGGAGGCTTGCCTCCCTCAGCCCTGCCTTCACCAACCACCCATGGCCATGCGGGGTGGTGGAGCTGTGCCCTGGAACAATTGCCCCTCTTTCGCCCTCCCCTTTTGGTGGGCCTGATTGCAGTTGTGCTGGCATAACTACATCTACAGTTACATTTTTAAAGTTAGAGCCTAACATGGCTACCCCTCTGAGACTTTTTAGCTACGTTAGTTACTCTTCAGCAATGGCACCACTGGCATATGGGCCTTACTGAACCCTATGCCACTGGAGGATTTGTAGACTATAACTCCATCACTCACTCCTATCCTCTCCCACACACTGCTCCCAACAGGCTTACCATGAGGAGAGTGGGATGGGGATGAAGAGCTGTGGAGCGGAATATGACTCAGCAATGCCCAGCACAGTATTCTCCACACCTGTGAATTTTCTTCTGGTCATTTGCAACCAGCTTATGTCCTTATGGCACCACATGAATGATGTAAAGGAACTATATATTCACTGGAGAAAAGGTTTTACTATTGGAATGGAGCTTTCAAGTAGCTAAAAGGCTATCACAAGGAGGAGCGGAAAATTATTCTCCTTAACCTGTGATAATAAGAAGCAATGGGCTACCTAGATCCGTAGTGTCCAACACGCTAGCCACTATCCACATGTGGCTATTTGTCTGGTTGAATGTGACTAGTTGGCTTGACCAATGTAACTATTTGGCTGGTTGAATGTGGCTTGTTCACTATAGCAGTAGCCAGTGCAGTGACTACTGGTTCAGAACTGATTGGACACCACAGATCTAGATGGTGTTCGGTCCTGCTGTGCAGGCAGGGGACTGGACTTGATGACTTCCCAAGGTCTCTTCTAGTTCTAGTATTCTATGATTTTGGATTCCACAATTTCTGTTCTGCCATTAATTAATACATCAAACTTTATTTTGCTCTCTTTTCTCCTCCACTTCCCCAGCACTGTACTTCTCTTGGGGAAATCTGGTCTTATTTATTTTTACATTGTTATCTAACAGGCATTAATTTTAGCTCTGCATCACTTGGTATGTCTCTAGGGAGCAAATGCAAGCTGTAGATGCCAAGAGCAGGATGAAAAACACAAGTTCTTTTAAAGCAAAAAAGCTACTTTCTTTGGTGTTCTCTGCATATCTGCTAGGGGCCGGTTTATTAATTAGTTATTTATTTAATTTGTTTTTACACCTTGGTAATAGAAGGACCTGTAGTTCAATGATTTTTTTTAATGCATGTGGTATGGAGACATAGATTTTTACCCATATAAAAGATGGAAATTAAAATGTTCTATTCTGAAATTTTTACTGTTGCATTAGTTCTGTCTACCAGTCAGATTTGCTCCCTGTGCCTATTCAGAATTGTCTACTTTACTATGACTATCGGTGACCTCTAACAAGCTAGCCACTGGGTTTGCACAGATATAAATGAGGCCATAAACTGGCCTGTAGAATCTGAAATACCAGTCATGATACAGGAGAGAGAACCTTTTTATTCTCACATCTCTTCTGATTGGCTTTGCAGAGCTGCTGGTTAGAGCCCGAAGCTCTCCCCCCCACCATTCCACTCTCTTTATATTGCTTGTAACCTGAGCATATTTGATCTGGAGTCACTTAGTGACAATAAACATGGAACCTACTGTGATGCCAATTTTACAATCATGTCTTAGGGTAGAACTGCAGTTTATGGAATAACGATCTGTGGAGAGGGCGTTGCCTCACAATTCATGACCAGTAGGAGGAGTTGAAGGCCCCAGGTGAACGTGATTGTTCTTAATCCAAATTTTCATTAATGGCTAGGAAATACCCTGTCCGGAGGTAATTACTGCTGTTATAAATATAGCTAATGAAGAAGAAAATATAAAATGTTTATTATTACAGTCCTGGAAAACTAGAGGCTAAATCACACAGTTCCTCACTTGGGTGTATTGAAAAATATCCAAATAACAAATTTGTCACTTTATATTTCATGGTTTCCTGGTTCATTTTGTAGCTGAGGGAGATCTGGGGCTAACAGCAGACAGATCGATTGCCTCTAGTAAGGTGGGGGTGAGTTGTGCCTTTCAGTTTGAGGAAGCAGCCTTCTTGTTTCCTTCTGTTTTGGAATTTTTGTGTGTTAACAGCCTGAACCCTAATACATAAAAGAAGTGTTATGCTGAAACTGTGATAAAAGTATTGGTTTTAATATAATGATTCTATTTGTATGACATAGACACACAACACACACTTACCTTTTCCTTGCAGCTAAAGACTGATACCAAAGAAAAAGTGGGACAGCCTTATGGCTCTAGTTCAGCAAAGAATTCAAAGAGAGTCTCCTCTTCAACTTTTCTGGGCTTCTCTGATCAACCCCTGGCGTCAACTCCTGATCAGTTCCTTCCCAGACATTGTGGATCTTTGTAATGTGAAAACTGTACCCACTACAGGCCAGTTCAGATGTTCTTTTCAAGTGTAACTTTCAGTATGTACTTCAGTCCCATTGACACCAATACATGCTTTGGTGTGTAGAGACGGACTCCTACATCAGATCCTATAAATGTGCCATTAAATTGATAATCTAGACCAAAACTAATAAAAATGAAAGGTTCGTGTTAAAATCTCATTGTTCTATCAGTAAACCAGAAGCACAAGAGTTCATCCTTAGTTTTCTCTTAGTGGAACTTATAAATCTTGGAAAAATTTACAAGACTCACTTTCCAACATTAATAGAGAACAGTTCCCTTTTGTCTCAGGTTCTGAATGTCTCTCATAAACTTAGCCTTGTGGGTGGGATGCTGGTAACTGCTGCTGCATGGAAAAACATTTTACAATATGGGGTACTATTGTAGCTTTGTGTTATGTATTAAACTATTTTATCCACTCTGCCACAGAAATACAGATCTTTCAAGTCTATGTTTTACTGCTTCAGGCCTTTTGTACCTGCTCCTTGGAGCCCTCTTGGGTCATTCCAAAGTTAGAAAAGCAGTTTAAATGAACAAAATAGCTTTTTGAACTTGCTTTCATTTCACAGGATTAGCATTGGAGCATGTTTTTACTTTGCTCTCATAATATTTTTTCTAAACATTTTGAGCAATCAAAATTTTAACTTACCCCTTTCTTTTTGCTTGCTCTTGCCTTTTTCTGTCTAAAAATTTCAAACACCTTTCTACAGAAGTTTTTTTCAGTGTCTCCGGGTGTGTCTAGACTACAAGGTTTTTTCAAAAAAATTGGCCTTTTTTCGAAAAAACTTCCCCTGTGTCTAGACTGCTGCCACGTTCTTTTGAAAGTAAATCGAAAGAACGCGGCAGTTTTTTCGGCCGCAGAAAACCTCGTTTTATGAGGAAGAACTCCTTTTTTCGAATGTGCTCTTTTGAAAAAAGGTGCTATGTAATGCAAACTGTGCTTTTTCGAAAGAGAGTATCCAGACTGTCTGGGTGCTCTCTTTTGAAAAAGCGGCTTGCTTTTTCGAAAGTGCTGATTGTAGTCTAGACGCTCTTTTCAAAAGAGGCTTTTCTGAAAGTATCTTTCGAAAAAGTCTCTTTCAAAAGAGGCTTGCTGTCTAGACGTAGCCTCTCTATGCTGGTCCCGTCTGCCACTATTTGTGGGATTCCATTTCCCTCTACCCACAACTGTTTGGAACATTCCACCTCCTCCTTCCCACAACTAATCATCATCTTGAGAGTCTCCTCTTCAACTTTTCTGGGCTTCTCTGATCACCTCCTGATCAGTTCCTTCGCAGACATTGTGGACCTTTGTAATGTAAAAACTGTACCCACTACAGGCCAGTTCAGATGTTCTTTTCAAGTGTTTAAGGCTTTTCCAATCCTCCCCTCTCAAAAGCTGTCATATAAGGTGAGCATCATAGTTTCTTTAGGCTTCTTCTGCTCTCCTGCAGTAAAATCCTCTTCCAACCTATTGCTGCTCTTGAACTCTTTAATCTTCCTCCATAACTGTAACATTTCCCCCCATTCCTGGACATATTCCTGGTTGTATCTCCTTAACAGCTATGGGATATTCCAATTTTAAACACCTCCGCCTACTTCCTTCCCCTCTAGCCAGTCCTGGCAGCCAAATCAAGTTTACTAAGCCCCATTAGGTATATTTAATTGTTAAACAGATATACAGTTCAGTAATACATGGGATATGCATGCCAGAAGACCTACAAATGGGATTTACTTGGCTCTTGCAGCAATGAGGTATGAGGCTTAAATGAGTTTGTGGTCACACATCATCAGACCACCATCATAGACATAAAAGAAAGCTGGGCCAATTGTATTAAGGACAATATTCAGAGAGCTCACATTAGAAGAAACACTGGCCGTTTAACTTCTCTTGACCAGGCTTGATGTAGTTTCATTTTTTATTTTAAAAGCTGTCTTAAATCAAAATGGAAAGTGGTTTGCTTTTTTGGCACTGATCTCCTAGCATGTCAGTGTCACATGTCGCTTTTTCAGCACAGGACCCTTCCTACAATAGTTTTTGCTTCTCAGTATTTGGACCAGGTGCGGAGTGCCTGCAATCTGGAGTACTTTCATGATGTCAATAGAGTGAAGATATTGTATGCCAGCTGAGCCATCCTCAACCCCAATCAGACTTCTTCCCTCTCAGCTTTCAACAATCTACTTTTTAGCAAAGGCCTCTAACCAAACAGTTGTTTTATGATAGGGGCCTGAGTAGACTTTTTGAGCCGTAAACTTAAACTAATAAACTACAATAAAAATGAAAGCTCTTTAACTTTTACATTTGCTGCTTTCTTCATGCAAGAATCTTTGTTTAGGATTAACATAATTTAGATAAACTCACAACATCCTATTTGGAAGAAATGATGCTCTCTCAACTTCCATTTTTCATCTTATAGACGAAGCAGTCTCGTAATGTTTTTTTTAGCAAAAATCACTATTACCTTCAGGTCTACTGCCTGCTGATCAAGCATTATGAAAGTTACATCACATGCTGAGCTGAAGGCAACTGTGTTTATTGGATGTCCAGCTCAATTATTGCAGTGGTTCTCAACCTGTTTTTATAAAGTACCCCCTTTAAAAAAAATTATAAATACCCCCAGTACCAACAGATTTCATGCATACATTTTTTTTTCTACCATTGCAACGTATTTGTTTGAACAACTTAATCATAGCTGGGCAGGCGATACAATTTGTGGGTGTAAAAAGTACAAAAATAATAAAGCGCTGTAAAACTTAAAACAAATATTGAGCTTTCTCCAAATTTCAATTGTGTTGATGTACCCCCCAGACTTCTTTCAAGTACTTCTAAAGGTACTCGTAGCACTGGTTGAGAAACACTGAATTATTGGACTTCCAGGTCTACTGTGATCTGTTATGAAAGGTAGCTATTGTTAGAGCAACTTAACCGAAGTAAATATCATTTTTTTTGTACTTTGTATATAGTGATTTCCCCCCTAAAACCATGTATAACTAGCTGCCTTTGAAAATAATTTGTTTTAGCATTTGATAGCAATCTATAAAGAGACCAAAACTTGGAAAAAGTTCCAGTGGATGTCATTCTGCTATAACTTAGAGACGTCTGGAAATTTTCAGGATCGATTGTTTTCAGGATCGATTGCTATGGAGTAGTCCGATATAATCCGTGTGTGTGTGTTGGTTCAGTGTTTTTTTCATTCTTTGGAGCATGCACCAGGAATGGGAGTTTCTCAGCAACACCTTCCACCTTCACGATCACCCTCAGCATTCTTTGTTTGTTCTGGTGGGCCTGGATACCATCAGGAAGAATTTCATAGTTTGGTTTCATGGTCCACAAGGTATAATTTGGGAATGAATCTTTAAACTCAAAATAAATACTGAAATTCCAATATGATAATTTCATTTGGCAGCATGGTTCTTCTCTTCTCCACTGGCAATACCCCTTTGACAGGCATTTTTAAATTGCAGTCATTTTAAAATAGGGTTGCCAGATAATTTCATAAAAAATCCCGAACATTAGTTGAGTAAAAAAAAGGTCGCTGCGTCCTTAAATTCCCATGCTTCCCATTCCCCCCACTCCTGCCAGATATGTCTGGTATTTTCTGTTTTTTTACTGGACAGAATACATAATTACCAGACTGTCCAAGTGAAAACCAAACACATGGCAACCCTGTTTTAAAAGTATAGTTCTTTGAAAAAAACCTGCTGGAATTGTAGTTCCTTCCAAATTCGAGGTTAGGCTGTTAGCTTGATCTTATGTTTGGGAATATCCTAGTCAAGGTTAAGTTTTGAATGACTAGTAGAAAGGGTAAAGAATTAGGAGACAAATAGTTTCACATATAACTATGATGAGTTCTCAGTGACCTCAGTTTTTAAGTCAAAACAGGAGTATGTCAGTGTGTGTCATGTCTGCAATTCTTTTCAACATTGCCAACAACTGAATAATGCAGCATATGACAGAAGACACACCAAAAGACATTAAATGGACATCTTTCTCATCCCTTGAAGACCTGGAATTTGCAGATGATCTTGTTCTCCTATCACATATTCAACACCATATACAAGAAAAAGAACTCAACTCAACACATTCAGCCAGCAAATTGGACTGATAATCAATAAAACAAATTTTGGGACTTTAAATATTGCCTCACCATCACTGGAAAGGACAGAGGGTTGTGTTCTGACCAATGTAGAATCATTCACATATTTCGGCAGAGCCATCAGCCAAGACAGCAGAATAAGCCAGGGTATCCAGAACAAAATCAACCGAGCCAGGAATACCTTCAAGAGCTTAAATACAGTCTGGAAATCATCAAAATATAATACCAAACCAAACTCAAGATTTATCAGAGCTGGGTACTTTACTTTATAATGCCTAATGCTGGAGAAAGTATGGTGTATCCAAACTTGCCTTCATTTCATACAACCTGCCTCAGAAAAATCCTCTATATCTTTTGGTCCAGAACAATCCAAGATCTATAGACACAGTGCAGCCAAGAGGCTATGAGCACCATCATTGCCAGAAGGAGCTGAAAATGGATTGTCAATGTGCTTTGGATGGAAACTGATTCCATCACCAGAGGAACACCTGAAGGCAAGTGGAAATAAGGTTGCCTGAAAAAACATGGCAAAGAGCAGTGGAAGTGAAGCTGAAAAATCTGGGGCAAAGCTGGGAAACTATTGAAAGACGTGCCAGAAACAGACAAGTGTTGGAGGAGCTTAGTTGCTGCCCTAAATGGCAGAGGTGTTACAGAAACATGAATATGATGACATGTGGGCCCGTTATTTGTTGTCAGGAAGTAATCAGACAACTAATGGTCTGTTCGTGAAAAAGTATGCAAAACGTGAAAATTTGATGAGTTTCAGCACAAACGACTGTCCAGCTAAAGCACTGCTCATGAGTCACTGCCAATTATTAATTAGTCATTCTCCTGTTCCAAAGAAACTCCAGACTTTGATGAGTATGTTTTTCATGATAAATAAAGTACCCAACTCTGTTCATGAACACAGAATGGAAAATCCTAGCCTGTGGCTACATAAGTGTAATCAGATGCCATAGTTTGGCAATAATGCCTATAATCTGTTTTTCCATATTATAGATTTGTTCAAAAAAATGGGGCTAAACAAGCCAAAAAGTCTGAAGTTACTTACAGGCTGAAAACATGAGATTAGAGTAGACTTGATACATGTGGGGGAAATAACTAATTTAGGAAGGGCAAAAGCCACAGTAGTTGGTCCGTGTCTTGGCCTGGCTAGAGAAAAACTCAACTTGCTATGTAAATGTTAATCTTATCAGTTTGAAAAGTGCAACTCTGGGGTAAGTGTTTATGTCTGCTGAAATATTTCCAAATTCACGTGTCCTGCATGACAGACACAGAGTCAAGCCCTGCAACCCAGGCACTTCTTTCACTTCAGGTGCAGGTCATAAAGTGGGAGCTTGCTTGTATCTCTGGGAAACAGAAAACACAAAGTTTCCTTTTAAAACATTAGAAACTAAACTGTCTTGTTCTGTTTGGAGAAAATTTAAACTGTTATAGTACCAGGGGGCCGGGCGCAGGGGAATAAGGACATACCAGAGTGCTACAACTTCTAGCCTTGGAATGTTTCCATCGTGTGCTCAGGGAGGAAGCCAAGCTAAATATTTACATTAATCCTCTTGAGAGCAGCAGAAGAAAGTAAAAGATTGATCCTGAAAATTCTGACCCTCATAAGTGACCCTGGTGGATGTGCCCAGGTTGCAAGATCTTGTCCCTTTATATGAATGAAAGGATATGATTAGAGGCTAGAATGAATGATTTAGGGGCCCAGCCCTTTGAGGTGTTGAGCATCTCTGGTAAGCTGCTGAGCATCACTTCTCCCATGATTTCAAGTGTCAGCTCTTTGCAACAGGGACTCTCTCTTTTACACTATGTCTAAACTACATACCACTTGAGGCTGTGTGTAGGGTACATGTGGCTAGACTAGAAAGGCCATTTGTGCAATTTAAAATTGGACAGTCCTCTTTGTCAGTGGCTTCCCCCTATCAGGCACTCAGACAAAACCAGATGTGTTTTCATCTGGTATCAGATGGGGGAATGCCATTTTGAAGAGTGTACTGTTCAGCCCCTAAGGGTCGCACCTTGCATGCACTGTTCATGAAAGGTCATGCCACAGAGGAGGTAGGGGAGTAGGACACTCCTCAAAACAGTGTTCCACGGGCAACGTGACCTTACAAAGATATATTGGCATTGGCAAAGGTTCAGAAAAGGGCAACAAAAATGATTAGGGGCTTGGAATGGGTCCCACATGAAGAAAGATTAAAAAGACTGGGACTTTTCAGCTTAGGAAAGTGGAGACTAAGGGGGGGAGGATATGATAGAGATCTATAAAATCATGACTGGTATGGAAAAAGTGAATAGGAATAGTTATGGACTTATTCCCACAATAAAAGAAGTAGGGGTCACCAAATGAAATTAATAGGCAGCAGATTTAAAACAAACAAAAGGAAATTTTTCTTCACTCAGTGCACAGTCAATCTGTGGAACTCCTTGCCAGAGGATGTGGTGAAGGCTAGAACTTTAACAGGGTTCAAAAAAGAGCTAGATAGATTCATGGAGGTTAGGTCCATCAATGGCTATTAGTCAGGATGGATAGGCATGGTATCCCTAGCCTCTGTTTCTCTGGAAGTGGGTGACAGTGGAGAGATCACAAGGATTATATGTTGTGATCCTTTCCTCTGGGGCATCTGCTATTGGCCACTGTCAGCAGACAGGATACTGGGCTAGAGGGACTGTTGGTCTGACCCAGTATGCCCGTTCTTATGCATGAGAGGTCATGCCAGTGAAGGCAGGCCCCTGCCATTCCTGGAAGTACCTTGCTAGTACATTCCATATTAGTGTTAATGAATCTGCCTCTGTAGTTGACTGGCACCTGTATAATCATAGAATAGTACCTTTTTGGTTTTCTGTATTCATGTGATCCTTGCAGTGGCCATTGTTTATGCCCCAGAAATAACAGCTGAGAAAAGGCTTTCCAAACTGCACCAGGGGAACTCGTTTGTCCACTGCAAGGAACACATAAATACATAAAACCAAAAGGGTACTATTCTGTGATTGTGCAGGTGCCAGTCAACTACAAGATAGAGTCATCTACACGGCATATTCCAGCAGTTTTACAGCCTGGCAGCCCGGGCACTGTGAGCCCAAGCAAGGTGTGGGTGTTCAGCTGCTGTGTAGAGATACGCTTACCTGGCTAGAGCTAGAAACAGTGATTAGATTCTGCTCATAGGAATGTGGTTTGGAAGCACATGGGATCTAGAGGTTGGGTCCGGTTACAACAGTCTAGTGACCACCAGCTAGTGGGGTCTCAGTCATGTCTATAACACGTGCATGTGAGGAACTCAGCTTATGGAAGTAGTCCCACTGAGTAAACCCCCATGCAATAAAGACACATACATGTGTTTGGGTTTCAAGGATGAGGTACTACCTGCAGTACAAGACAGAGGCAAGATGGAGGGAGGAAAGAAAGTACAAAATAAGGATGTGCTGGACTGGCACAATATGCAGCTTAATGCTTACATATGATAACAATGGACACCCTACGGAAAAAAAACAATTAGTTGGGAGGATAAAATAATGGAAATATTACATGCTGGGCTCTGAGCTCCCCTCTTCCCAGGATGGATTCTACTGACTGCTCCTGAGTTTCTGTGCTGACAAGTCTGTTCTATACTGTGTCCCAGTCAACTAAGAAACCTTCTCTTCTACCTGCTGGCTAAGAGTCTCCTCCGACTGCAGATGAGGGGTGTAGGGCCCCGTGACTCCCCACACCTCAGTGACAGGAAGTAAAAGCATAGGTGCTAATCTTGATCTTTCAGAAAAAGAAGAAAGGAAGGAAAAATTACCCTCTTGAAAGTATTTTTTTAAGCACTTTACTGTTTGTGGTAAGATTTGCTTTCTTATGCGTTTGCTCCATGGCTAGCTAGTTCCTCTCCCTTCATGCAGGGAATACACAGTTCAGTCTTTTGAGTCAAAGACAAGCCGTGCACGCAGCTATGACAACTCTTCTACAATATGGGGTATCTTTGTTCTTTATCTGCCTTAATTAATGTTAGGTATTTGCCCAAGTCCTCTTATGTAATAGAGTAAAAGGCATGTCATTGCAGAGCCTCTGATTGACATTAGATGTAGCAATTGATCACTTTTGAGTTCTCATTAGAGCTGTCTCCTCAAGTTATGTCCGTGGCATCTTTGCTCCAGCTTCTCTTTATGCAATCTCTTCAATGCCAGCCCCTTTACTCCTACTTTCTCGATTGTGTTAACTTGGTTCTGTTTTCCTGGGACCTCTGAGGTGCCAACCCCTCCTCTGATTCCTCTTCCTTAATTATCTTACTCCTCAGTTTCTTCCTATGATCCCTGTAGTGCCAGTCTATCATCTTATGTAATTGCACATTTCAGTAGTGACAGTCAAAGCAACAGCAAGATATCAGGCCCTGAACTGGACAAGTATCAGAGGGGTAGCCGTGTTAGTCTGAATCTGAACAGTGTGTCACAGAGCCAGCAGAGTGCTGAGAAACATCTTCAAAGATGCTTAGCCTTACATGCATTTGCTAACAAAGAAAGAACTAAGTAATTTTGATACAGTCACTAGTGATCTCCATTTTGTGCATGTAAACTTCACTTGCTCATTCTGAAAACTGGACTGTTGGGTTTTTTTCATTGGTTCCCTGACAACTGCAATGGATGTTGGTGGCAGTTTATGTGCAGAAGAAATGGAACAAAACTAGGAAGGCAGATTTGATGTAGCATGCTACAGTTTTAGCACTGACTTCCGTGGGCCCCAGATTTTACCCCTGACATTGTGCTCATGATGATGTTTGGGTGCTTTTAGGATCCCCAAAATTGGAAACGTGGCGAGGAGTCCTGTGGCACCTTATAGACTAACTGAAGTGTTGGAGCATAAGCTTTCGTGGGCAAAGAAAAGCATGCATCTGACGAAGTGGGTCTTTGCCCACGAAAGCTTATGCTCCAACACTTCAGTTAGTCTATAAGGTGCCACAAGACTCCTTGCCGCTTTTGCAGATTCAGACTAACACGGCTACCCCTCTGATACTTGACACCAAAATTGGAAGACCTTTAATAATGGGCACATTTGAAATATATCTCTATGTTTATGTGGATCTATTTTCTAGATGTTTCTCCATGTGAAAACTGACCACAGGAATAGGTTATTTAGTATCTTTGCACATAGACAAATACAATTGATTATTCTTACCTAACCATCCTAACTTTTTGTCTTAAAGAATAGTTTTGATCTTCGATTTACACTTTCAGCATGTAATAGCAAAAAGAAAATTCTTGTGGTACAAAAATGAAATGTGGTAAGTTTTTTCATATGGATGCAATAAAGAATATTTCTGGTGGCCCAGCCATTACACACATGAATAGTTTTTGACAGGGAAAATAATCACAGTTTAGGTTGGGTTTTGGCAATATTCCAGTAACTGAAACCTTTTTACAAGCTGTTTGCTTAAATGCACATTTTCCATCGAAATTTCCATTTAAATTGTATTAATTTTTTACTGTTTGAATATACCGATTGCTTTCTTATTTTTTCATTATTTATTTGGATTAATAATGCTGGCATTGTGTCATGAGCATTTTTTAAGGAATAGGGGGACTGACTCAAGGCAGACAACAGCCTCCTAGCTGGTGGGTATGGTGTCCAGGCTGGCCTGCTCCTCCTTTTCCTTTTAGTTGTCGTCATCCTCCTCTACAACCCCATCCTCGTTGAGGCTGGCAATGGGTGTGGCCTGTCTGGAGTCGACAATGTGGGGGGGAGGTGACCGACATCCAGCTGCTCGTAAAAGCGGCCTTGATGTAGGCCTGCTGAAGCTTTTCTATTTCATTTGCACCTGGTCCAGGGTGCAGCTGTGCCCCTTCTGGGCCAGGTTGGTGGACATCCAGCCATAGACTTCAGCATTTCGCCTGTTGGTGCGAGATCCTGGATGTTCGTCTCCTCGCCACAGACCTCAGTGAGATCCAGGATCTCCACACAAGTCCAGGTTGGTGACGTCTTTCGCCCCTGTCGAAGGGCTTCTGAAGTGACTGCAGGAGATATGGAATAAAGCCAAGCGACTTCACTGGGTATGGATCAGGTCCCACACAAAAGCCTATTTCTGCCACTGTTACCTGTGTGAAATGTCCTCTCACTAGCTCCTATGCAAGAGCTACAGGGTTATACCGGAATATGCCATAACAGCTGCTTCAAACAGAGCCCTTTATTGGAGATAGCTGCGTTTCTCAGACTGCAAGCTGGGACCCCAAAGTGGGTCACAGTCCCATTTTCATGGGGTCACCCTGGCCAGCATTAGACTTGCTAGGACCTGGAGCTGAAGCCCAAGTTCCACCTCTGCCTATGTTGGGAGTTGGGCTCTGGCCCCACATTCTGGTAGTAGGTTTCCAGCTGGGGGTCCACCCCTCACTCCCAGAGTAGGTCATCTAGTAATTTTGTTGTCAGAAGAGGGTCGCAGTGCAATGCTGTTTGAGAACCACGGGGATTAGGGATAAAGAACAGCCTGAAAAGTGCAAAACAACATTTCAGATGTCACAGATCTATCACTTGAGAAATCAAGGAGGCATTCAGATGATGCCATGTGCAGTCACAGGAGGGCTGTGTCTAGACTGGCCAGTTTTTCCGGAAAATCAGCCACTTTTCCGGAAAAACTTACCAGCTGTCTACACTGGCCGCTTGAATTTTCGCAAAAGCACTGACTTCCTACTGTAAGAAATCAGTGCTTCTTGCGGAAATACTATTCTGCTCCTATTCAGGCAAAAGTCCCTTTTGCGCAAAAGGGCCAGTGTAGACAGCTGAGATTTGTTTTGCGCAAAAAAGCCCCTATCGCGAAAATGGCAATCGGGGATTTTTTGCAAAAAAGCGCGTCTAGATTGGCATGGACACTTTTCCGCAAAAAGTGCTTTTGTGGAAAAGCATCCGTGCCAATCTAGACACTATGTTCCGAAAATGCTTTTAACGGAAAACTTTTCCGTTAAAAGCATTTCCGGGAAATCATGCCAATCTAGACACAGCCAAGGAGTTTGTCTACAGAGAGCTTTGTTTGGCAGAGAAGTTCTAATAATAGTAATCACAAATATTAAGAATGGAATCACCAAAAATGATGTCACAGGCAGCTCCAGAACATTTTTGGTAAAAGTTTTCTCAAAGTTGGCAGAATTCCTGAAAGCAAGATATTGAAAAGTTACATCTTTCTCATACACAATCAGATAAATTCATCTTGATTGCAGCTCTGCTTATTTCACTGCAGTCATTGCCAGGATATATTGATTTGAGCAAACCTATCAGTGGAAAATAATTATGCTTTTTGTATCTCTGGTCTAATGCAATTTTAAAGTTATATTTTAAGACAGAGCAGGGAAAGCATGCAGAATGGTTAAAAACAGGCACTAAAGACTAGAGGTGTGTCTAGACTACAGGGTTTTTTTCGAAAAAAATAGCCTTTTTTTCAAAAAAAACTTCACCTGTGTCTAAACTGCAGCCGTGTTCTTTTGAAAGTAAATCAAAAGAATGCAGGAGTTTTTTCGAGCGTGGTAAACCTCATTTTACGAGGAATAACACCTTTTTTCGAAAGTACTCTTTCAAAAAAAGGTGCTATTGAATGCACACTGTGCATTTTTGAAAGAGAGAGTGTAGAGTCTCTTTTGCAAAATCTGCTTGTAGTCTAGATGCTCTCTTTCGAAAGAGGTTTGTAGTCTAGATGTAGCCTAAGGGACTAGTGTTATGCTTCAAGAAGCATATTGAGTCACATCTTCTAATGTGAACACTAAGATCAAGGGTAGATTGAAACCAGGATAAAAGCATTTTGAATCTTGGGGACTTCCTTTTATTTTAATATGCCAATAGTTTGGTTCTTATTAGCTGTAGGCTTAATTAAAATGTATTAGCCGTTCACAAATTTTCTTCTTGGCTGTAACACAAATTACTCTGGGCCAGACCTGTAAGGATATTTGGGCTCCTGGCTTCCACTGAAATTAATGAACATTAGGGAGCCTAGATACTTTTCAGGACCTGGGCTTCTGTGTTTTGGACAATTGTAAGGCCCTTGGAGGGCCAGAAGAGGAAACATCTTGCATGCATACAGTGCATCTGTTTAAGTAGCGCGTGCCATTTCTGAAACCATAGATCTGCCATTATACTAAATACAGTGTTTGCACACACCACAGAGTATCTGTTTTACTTTACAGTATCCTATTAACATTTTCTCCAAAGTAAAAAAATTGAAACATTTTGAAATAATCTGGTGTGTATGCAATTAAATCAACAAATTCAAAATTCTGACCAGGAAATAGTTGGAATACCTAGTCAGTTCTCAAGATTTCCTATAATGAAAATCCACATCTTACATTACAAACTAATACTTCAGTTATGTAATTCTCAGCTTTCATTTAAGATAGAGGGTTTATTTCATGGGAAGTGGGTGATGGCCCAGCTGGGGAAGGCAAGATGAAGCCACACCCCTTCCCCCAGACTATGTGCCTTGAACAGCCTTCTCTGGCCATCGGGGAGCTGCATGGTGTGGCCCCAGCCTTTCCCAGGTGGCTGGGCAGTGCAGACAGTTTAGGGAAGGCAATGCTTTCCCTTGACTACGTTACTTGCCACCCATGGTTTTTTTCTTGACAATTATGAAAGTTAAGTCATTGCTACTGTGGATGTAATAAACATCAGAGTATGGTAAATATGAGCTGAGTGTTAGAGAATTTAGGGAATGGCCCCAAAATGCTCTACATGTTCTGTTGCTTTTTATAATATGTATTTTTATTTTTCTGGTGTACGGCCATGCTAATAGAGCCCTTACAGTTGTTTTATCCTATAAAATGAAATACTGGTCTTGTAATTTGAATAGGTTTGCTGGAATTTTAAATTATTTTAGATTTATATAACATCAACACCACAAAAAAAGTAATTAAAAAAATCTTTATATGTAAAATGTGGAGAAGCTACATTTCCTGAGCTGAGATGCTAGGTTTTCCTCTCATTAGTAAAACTCGTGTTGTGTGGAGTGGAAGAATGAGAGATGCAGAAGTTTCACTAACGTATGTATCCAGTTTAAGGTGAATTTTTGTTGATCAATATTTTTGAAGTTGCACTATTCATTAAACTGTTTTTGATTTATTTGTAAACCTTTAGAATAGGTGTTTATAATGAAAAAGATGAATACCCTCACAAACATAATGCTTTGTTACTATGAAGAAAGGAATGTGATGCAGTGAGTCAAGTGATTATTGCCCAGTAAATAGTTTGGGGTACATTGAGGAACTAGTTAAGGAATTTAGTTTCACAAGAGAAGCCACTGGAGTCAAGGGACGATGTTCTCTGTCACATGACAGCATCTGGAAAATAAAGATTAACCTTTAGTAATTTATCCATGTCATGAAACTGGAGCTAAAAAATACAGATCCATTGCTTCATAGTATTATACCTTTATTCCAGGTCTATGGGAGCAATACAATACAATGTACCAAAGACAGCGGCAGAGATGTAAGGAAATGAATTTTTGTTGTGCTTTAAGTTTTGTTTTATTAATAGCCTATAGGAACCCTAGTCATGGACCAGGGCCCAAGAACAGAAAGAAATGTTTGCCCCTTAGAACTTACAATGCAAGTCCAAAGGCATAGCCTTTGCTCTGTTTGGTTCATTTAAGAAAATACAGTTATAAAGACAGTAACCTGCCTTTGACCAACAATTAACATATGATGTAATATAGCAACTAAGATATCTGAGACCTTTACAGTCTCTCACCTGAGTTCTCTTAATACCCCCAGCTAAGGAAAACAAATGGGACTTGCTGTGTGTCCTGCAGATCACCACATTAAGACAACTTTAGATTTGCAGGCAGGAGAGTGAAATTAACCCACACCAAAGAATAAGTATTATTCCCTCCAGGCAAAATTCCTTGTTGAAGGCAGGACACTGTTGTTTCAGCAGTGGGTAGTTGTATTCATTGGGATTCTTTATCATGGATTGTGGAGCTGCACCCTGTCATTTCTTCCCAAGAAGCAGAACATGGAGGAAGGGCAGTGATGAATTTCAGGCATATTGAAGTCAATAGCAAAGTTTCCACTGACTTCAGCAGGGCCAATATTTCAACCTAGATTTATAGTTACAAGGATCTGAGAGCACAAAAGCTCATAATCTACCTGTGTCCCCATCTGAGTTAATGCAAAAATAGTCACAACCTATTAACATGGATTGCAAGCTCGTTAGGATCACAGTTGTCATTTCTTGTATGTTTGTATAATGTCTGGTACAATGGAGCCCCAATTTGGTTGAGTTTTGGGGAAGCTACTACTGTATAGGTGTTTAATAATTTCCATTTTTGTTTACAGCAGCCTTGTTTCATGCTATCTTTGGCAAAGTATTAAAAACAGAGCATGTCCACCGGCAGTGCCAGAGCGTACAATGCCATAACTGCATTTAGCATTTATGTATGTGTTTGTTTATATAAAATTGGTAAAAATGGATTATTTACAATGTTGTAGCTACATTGGTCCCAGGAGATGAGAGACAAGATAGGTGAGGTAATATCTTTTATGGGACCAACTACTGCTTGTGGAAGTGTTAAGTATATGTCATTTAAATTGAAGTGGCAACTGAAGGTTTGATTGTTATGCATAAGGCGTTTTCATAGGCTGCCGGTTGACCTTTTAAGAGGAAGTAGGCAGTGCAGTGGGTTTCAAACTGATGTAATGAGCCATAAAACCAATGTCCCTGTTAATTCCACGTGGTGTGTATGTGTGTGTCTGTTTCTCTGTCTAGTGGGAGTATGACATTTAAGTGCCAAGGTTTGCCTTTTTGAAGGTATTTGGCAGGCTTCCTTTGAGGACATGTATTGAAAGATCAGACATAATGTGATTACAAACAATTTGTCAGGAGAAAATTGGTTTCATGCCAAGAGTGTTGTGATACAATTATATAAAGAGTTGTAAGTTTCTAGCAAGAGACATTTCTTCAGGTTTTCATGGAGAAAATTGTGTCCTCAGGTTAAACAGCAATTTTTTAGCACTTGTTTACATTTGGACATTTTCACAGACACACAAAAATATGCATTATCTGGTTTATGCATAGGATAATTTGCAAGAGAACGTGATTTTTCACAAATTTAATAGTGATGCCCTTTTGGATGTGCAAATTGCAGTTTCTGAGGCAACTAGCTTTTGAGAACTAGATAGCTAAGGCCAATTTATACATCCAAGTAAATGGTCTGTATGCTGGCAAATGTTATGAAGATTAAAGGGATGAAATACTCTCTCACTAGCTCCCCTCTCCTCTTGTGAAGCATTAGCTAAGCTACCATAACATTGTCTATATGAATTGTTCCATTCCCAGCGCTAGCTCCAAGTTGTATAGAAGAAGCCCCAATAGAACATGGTGTTGCAACATATTCTGGGTGAAATCCTGGCCCCACTGAAGTTAGTGGTAAAATCTGCAAGGTCTTCAGTAAAGTTGGAGTTTCAGACACCCTGGATAGGACCCTGCATTCAGTGCTCATGGAGGGTAAGGAGAAGCATGTCTATGCTGTTTCTTTGACTTTGCATTCAGCTCTTTAGCATTTGCCCTCATGGTTTTCAACAGTCAAAGATTTCTAGCACTTTTTTCAAGTGAAGCCAAGTCAGAGCTTTTCAAAAAGGTGAACAAAATAGTCCATTGAGAATGCATCAGTCAGAGGCCAGAGTGAGTGTAATTTAATTTTGTGATCCTGGCTCAAAATTCACATGATTGACATGTTAAATGAACTGGAACAAACGTGCTTGAAATAAATTTCACCTTGACCTGATTTCCACCTGACTGAATTTGTTG
The DNA here is from genome assembly GCF_052426305.1 of Pelodiscus sinensis. Classification (NCBI taxonomy): domain Eukaryota; kingdom Metazoa; phylum Chordata; order Testudines; family Trionychidae; genus Pelodiscus; species Pelodiscus sinensis. The sequence goes on from NC_143053.1 coordinate 205,385,468, forward strand.
TAGTAAACTGGTGACACATAGTGGATAAATAGTAACATATGTCTGTATTTGAAAACGGAGAACAGATGGTAACATACCGATATAAAACCTATTATACGAGCGCATTCTGCATTATTCAGAGGGGTCAAATCCTCTGAAAGCTGAAACAAGTTTGAGAAGGGAAAGGAATTCACTGAAGGGAAGCTAGAGAGGAGTCAAGTAAGCTAGCTGATGTTGTTATGACTACCTGCAATTTAAAGAACTGTAAACAAACTGGGTATCCTGTACATCTGCTTCTCTTTTTAAACCACCCCTGAGTGTGTGATTGTTTTTAGCAGTATTGTCTCTAAAAGGACTGTTGCCAGAAATGACATCCTCACCTCATTGGTTTGTTGATTCTGTGTCATCATTCCTTGAAAGCGTTGCTGATGGTCTAACAACTGTTTTTTTCTGGCATGGAGCATTTATGGGCCTAACTAAAATGCCCCTTAGTCTTATTGGGCCATGGATTACCCCATTTGACTCATTTGACCTATCTGCTTCATTGGTTAAACAGCATCCTACTGGCTTGATGTTGGTACTGAACACAGTGCCATAGAGGACTGGAAAGGTGTCTGTCTAGTTTTCTGTGGAAGAACATCACTTCAACCTTTGATTAGTATAAGGGAAGGCAAAATTGTAAAAGAGAGCAAATTGTAGCTGATGGAGAGGGAGGGCTCATTAACCAAGGAAATAAATAAACAAAAATAAAGTAGCTATGTTGAAAGGACCTTCTGGGGGTATAACGTGCAATTTTCTCAGTTAAAGTATAGATTTATCTTGTAGCAGAGTTCAAAAAGAGCTGATTCAGAAATGTACCAAAATACCACTGAAAAGTGAGACAAAAAAAAAGCAATCTAGCAGAAAATGTGCATTTTCACAAAATATAAGGAGTTTAGTTTTTAAACCCATTCAGTGATTCTCTTATTAAAATGTGAAGCACGATATAACAGTCATTTTCATTTAAAGCCAAGTCCTACAGTTAAAAGTATACCTGGAAAAAGTTTTGTTCACGAACCATGTTTTTTCAATCAGTTCTTGGCAGCAGGGTTCAAATTTTAAATTGAAGTTGCTCCATTTAAGGACCCCCAGAAAACAGAAATGGAGTGAAAAATGAGGTGCTGAAGTCAGGCATGTTGAGTGCTCAGCACATATCTGTTTTCAAGAATTAACCATGCCAAAGTCATTTCACTTGTGACTTATTTAACAGCTGTCTGCAATTGGAGATCTGAATTTACTCTCTTATCAGAACTTTTCTCTGGGGGCTACTCATTCTCTTAAAAAAATGGATCCAAGTCAAAAGCTTTTTCATATCACGTGGGACTGTTTATTGAAGATGGGGATTTTGATGCAGCGGAGAACACGTCTCCCTGCACCAGTGACTGGGGGCCAAAATCTGCTTAGTTACGGAGATATAACCAATGTGGAAAAAACCTTCTAAAGAAAACCGAGTCCCAGTCATGCCCTCAGGGAGAGGGGTGGCTTGTGGAGGAGATTCAGAGGAGAAAATGACATTCTGGTTCTGGTATTCTTTCCAAGTCATATCACAGCTATGGATCCTGCAAACAGGTGGATCCCTCTGCCTCTGCATTGACTTTGATAGTCAGTGGGCCTTCCCCCACTAAGTCCTTAGCTGTAGTTGCTCTTTGGACCCCTGGAAGAGGCTACTGGGGACTCCTGCAAATTATAGTAGCTCCAGATTGTAGTACCTGTGCAGGAAATGTCTGCAGAGATGGCGGAGGGAGGTCCTGATGTGTGATTCATCCAAGTACCTTCTTGACATGCTCTCTCCTCCTTCTCACCTGCCCACTTATTACACCTGCTCCTGTGCAGATTCTGTCATACAGGGTCCTGTACAGTCAGGATAATGGAGAGAGAAATTTCACTTCTAGAAGATTCCCCTAGTATGTGGATAAAGGGATTACCAGTGCCATGCCTATAAAATGGTGTTTTTGCCCCAAATTCCCCTTTCAGTTCCCCCATCATTTGTCCAATTTGTCCATTACATTTTCCACTGTGCTTTTTCTTTTTTCAAATATTGTGTCCTGGCCAAAATTGAGTTTATTTTCAATGGGAGACAGATTGTAAATGATTGTGTAGTGTTGCTGTGGTTTATTATACAGCGGCTACATTCTGTTCCCACGGTGTCTATCTTTCAGTGATGGGTTAGATTATTTATTTTGTATAAAGAGAGTAGAATGATAATTCTCAAATAATATATCCAGTTAAGATTGTGATAGTTTCTCTCCTCCTTCCACAGGCTTGTGGAACTGGGTGAATAAATTGCAACTATATGAACTGAAGAATTCAATCAAAAACCCCTCATTTTTTCATGATTTTGTACAATTCATGACAGTCAGTGGAAAGACTCCTGTGACTTCAATGGCAAACAAATCAGGTCCCCGTATTATGCATTTGAGAGAGTTTGTGTGTCTGCCTGCCCATCCATCCATCTGTGAGTCTGTCCAAGAACTCCTCCTAAACGGTAAGAGCTAGGACCACCAAATTTGATATGCAGCTCCCTCTCATAATAACTTAAAGCAAGGTAAAGGATTGATTGTGCCAGGACAATGGAACACACATGGAATGTGCTCAGCCCCTGCTCCTCCAGCCTTGTCCACAGCAATAGCTGGTGGCTGGGAAGCACGGTCCCCATCACTCCAAGCCGGCCTTTGGGAGCTGCCACTGGCTGGGCAGCATGGCCTCTGCAAACCTGGACTGGACCTGGAGAGCATCCAGATGGTAGTGTAGACATAGTCCTGGTAGTGTAGACGTAGCCATAATGAATCCCACCCCCTGCCCATCTGTGAAATGCAGCACTGGGAGGACATGCAGTAATAAGTGGTATGTCAGAACAATGGTGTGCTATCTATTCCGGTGTCACAAACAATGCTTCAGAGGAAAATTAAAAAGAGAAAAAGGAAAAACCAGGCTCCAGATTCCAAAAAATGGATAAAGAACATCTGGAATACCTCTGAAAGCAAGGTACAGAAAGGACCTTAAATCACCAATGTATTCTGATCCAGGGCTTACCTGCACTTAGGAATTTAGAGCAGCCTAAACTGCTCTGCATAACACTACCTGCTTGTGGTTGCAAGTGACTGTCTTAGTAGTTTGAGGACTACTGGACTGAGAGATGATGTAGCCTCCTTGGACCATGTTGGGCTCTGTGAGACTGGGGTGGGAGCTCTGTTGGTAGCTGGACATTACCACAAGCTCTTCCTACAAGTAAGAGGTCCTCTGGTGCTAGGTAAGGCAAACTTGGAGTAGTGAAGTGGCCAGCACAACTGAGGAAGTGGTAAGTTTATACTTTCAAGCATATGAATTCCTGTCATTTTAGGTTAATCTCAGTAAATACTGCTGTTAATGATATAAGATGTACCTTATTTATATGTAGTATAAAAGAATGAAGATGTTGTACACGAAAGCCATATTTTCCTTATGCATTAATCTGTTACCCAGTGATGTATCTGAAGGAAACACAAAGCAGATAGCAAATTTAGACACAGGGCCAAAAGCTCAGCTCATGAAGACTGGTATCGCTTCATTCATGCTAATAAGACTGTACCAGTTTACAGCAGATGGAGATCTGGCCCAGATGTCTCCAGTACAGAGCTGTAGCCACAGGGAACTTCAAGAAAGAGCTCTGGATGGTAACTCAGCCCCTCTGCACCTCTTACCAACTAAAGCGTGGTGCAGTGGTGCAAAATTTACTGCCGTTTAATTCCTGTGTAACATGTACCTATATCAGTAAAGGGCTGAGTACAGGGAACAACTTCAATAACCCTTCCAGCGCCCCACTCACCACCACTTCCTCAAGGTCCTTGATACATGTCAGTGTATTCCTAGCCTGGTAGACCTAATTCTAAAAAGCATTAGACTTCCAAGCCTCAGTGAACATCATTGTTTGTTGAGTATTTGTCTCAATTAAATCCCTTTGAAAATCTCAATCACCAGTCTCATCTTCCCTTTCTTGCTGCGTAGTAGAGACAAATGCATTCTAAGACAGACTGGAACAATTCTATTCAGGTTCTTAGCCGCATCGTTCTAGTGTCTGAGCATCATCTAGCATTTCTTCTCTCTTTTCGCCATCTTTCTCTCCAAGGGCAAAATTATTGGAAGGATTAAAAAAAAAACCCTTTGGCTACATCTACACTGGCACCCTTTTCCGGAAATACTTAAAATGGAACAGTTTTCTGTTATAAGTATTTCCAGAAAAAGCGCATCTACATTGGCAGGATGCTTTTCTGGAAAAGCACTTTTTCCGGAAAAGCGTCTGTGCCAATATAGACGCACTTTTCTGAAAAAAAGCCCCGATCGTCATTTTCGCAATCGGGGCTTTTTTGCGGAAAACACTACTGTGCAGTCTACTCTGGCCCTTTTCCGGAACAGTTTTCCGGAAAAGGACTTTTGCCCAAACAGGAACAGCATAGTTTTTCTGGAAAAACACTGACAATTTTACATTAGATCGTCAGTGCTTTTCCGGAAATTCAAGGGGCCAGTGTAGACAGCTGGCAAATTATTCCGGAAAAGCGGCTGATTTTCCGGAATAAGTGGCCAGTGTAGACACAGCCTTTGTGTTTATTTTAAGTTTGCTGTGCTCTGTGTGGGTATGTCTACACTACAAAGTTAGTTCGAACTAACGGACGTTAGTTCGAACTAACTTTAATAGGTGCTACACTAGCGCTCCGCTAGTTCGAATTTGAATCGAACTAGCGGAGCGCTTAGTTCGAACTAGGAAAACCTCATTTTACGAGGACTAACGCCTAGTTCGAACTAGCTAGTTCGAACTAAGGGCTGTGTAGCCCTTTAGTTCGAACTAGTGGGAGGCTAGCCCTCCCCAGGTTTCCCTGGTGGCCACTCTGGCCAACACCAGGGAAACTCTATGCCCCCCTCCCGGCCCCGGACCCCTTAAAGGGGCACGGGCTGGCTACGGTGCCCGTGCCAGGTGCAAGCCTGCCAGCACCCAGCTAGCAGACCCTGCACCTGGCACGGCACAGAGCCACCCACCCGATGCCCCCCAGCCCACCCCCTCTTGCCGGGACCAGGCTGGCGGCTCCCGGGAGCTTGCCCTGGACCGCAAGAGGCGGGCACCTTCCTGGGCTAGTGCGGACATCGTGGACCTCGTCCACGATCTCCGCACTAGGCACAGGAAAGTGGCCGGCTAGGGCAGGAGAGCTGCCAGCCTGGCCACCCAGGACCAGGTGTGCATGAAAATCAAGGGGGTCCACTGAGACCCCCGACACTGAGCCCTGAGCTTACAATGGCCGTCCTGGGTCAGACCAAAGGTCCATCTAGCCCAGTAGCCTGTCTGCCAACAGCGGTCAACCCTAGGGACCCTGGAGGGGATGGACCGAGGACAATGACCAAGCCATTTGTCTCGTGCCATCCCTCTCCAGCCTTCCACAAACTTTGGGCAGGGACACCACTCCTACCCTCTGGCTAATAGGACTCCATGGACCCAACCTCCATCACTTGATCTCACTTCCCTTTCAACTCTGTTCTAGTTCTAGCCTTCACAGCCTCCTGCAGCAAGGAGTTCCACAGGTTAACTATTTGCTTTGTCAAGAAGAACAACTTTCTCTTACTAGTTTCAAGCCTGCTACCCAGTCCTTTCCTTTGGTGTCCTCTAGTCCTTCTTTATGGGAACTCAGGAAGAACTTTTCTGAATGCACCCTCTCCACCCAACCCCTGCTTTTAGAGACCTCTATCCTGTCCCCCCTCCGTCTCCTCTTTTCTAAGCTGAACAGTCCCAGTCTCTGTAGCCTTTCTTCATCTGGGACCTGTTCCCAACCCCTGATCATGTTAGTTGCCCTCCCCTCTCCCAGCCTTTCTCTTCCCCTCTCCCACCTCCTTTTCCCAGTCTCCCCCAGTTTTGTTCAATAAAGACAGAGTCAATGTTGGAAGAAACGTTATCTTTATTTTGTACATCAATAAGAAGGGGGGCTAGGGAAGGGTAAGTGGAAGGAGGTGAGGGAGGAATGGGGTACGAGCCCCCGATGGGGAGGACTGGGCTGGCTCTGCAGGCTTCTGGGGGTGGAAGCTCTCCTGCAGCCCCCCAATTGCCCCCTCTCCCCAGATGGCAGCCTGCGGCAAGTGCAGCCGGGCTGATGGCCGAGTGGTGTGATGTGCCCAGTGTGGGCACTCAGGGCACTCCAAGCCAGAACTTCTTTGCAAGCGGGGCACCCCTTAGAACTGTGTGTCCGGGGTGGGGGTCGGGACCCTTTAAGCGCAGCCCTCGGCTAGCCTGAGACAGCATCTCCATGCTCTAAGTCCTCCTTTTATGCCCTGCCGGCACTGCTTCCGGCCATCCTTAAGCCCTGTTCAGAGTCCACTCAATGTGGACTTACTAGTTCGAACTAGCAAAACGCTAGTTCGAACTAGTTTTTAGTTCTAGATGCGTTAGTTCGAACTAGCTTAGTTCGAATTAACTAATTCGAACTAAGTTAGTTCGAACTAGCGCTGTAGTGTAGACGTACCCTGTGTGTGTTATAGTAGGACAAATCAACAAAAAGCACCTTACACTTGAAATGGAAAGTGGGGAGATTGGAAGTAGTACATAGAACTTGTAGGAATTAATTTCACAGCCTTCAACTGCCTCCCTTCCTCGCTTGCACAGACAAACCGCATCTGCTTGATCACCAGTGCATTACATATAAGCTGGGTAGAAGAGCACATGGAAAACCTGATATTTAAACAACAAACCAAAACACAAAGGCTCTGTCTAGACTGCATCTCTTTTCCGTAAAAGGGATGCAAATTAGACACATCGCAATTGCAAATGAAGCAGGAAGTTAAATCCCCCCCGCTTCATTTGCATGAACATGACTGCCACTTTTTTCCGGCTTGGGGCTTTGCCGGAAAAAAGCACCAGTCTAGACGGGGATCTTTCGGAAAATAAAGCCTTTTCCCAAAGATCCCTTATAAGAGGAATAAGTCTTGGGAGGATAATTCCTTTGAAATTGGGACAGCTGTCAGGGATTCAACCCCTCCAAGTTCAAAAGTCAGATGAGCATTGGTGGTAAATAACCCAGGATGCACACACAGGCATGGCAGTACAGACAAATCCAAACTCAGGAAAGTAGATGTGGCCTTGATCTCTACTCTCTATACTCATCCATCCAAGGTCATTATTTGTTTCTGTAAAGTGAACTTGACAGTGTATAGAGTAATACTTCTAAGTCTTCCTCTGCTATTTATCAGTGCATTGGAGTAATGGGACATCACACAATGTCCAGGGCAGTAACAGAATTGGAGAACATTTCCAAGACATTGTGCACTATGGATTTTAGAAGACCAGTAGCCATTTGTATTGCATAGGAATGCAAAGATAGAAAATGCAGAAAGAGGTCTCCCACAAGAATTTACGTCAAACTTTGGATGGAGTAGCTCTTAACGTTTAGTTGATAGGGGGCTCAGGTTTGAGAATTCTGGGTCTCATTTTACCAAGATTCATGACCAGGATCTCAATACACAGCCCTCAAACCAAAGTGTGTCTATCTGAGAACAAGCAAAACAAAACTTCGCTAACGCTGACCAACAGAATAAATAATAATAGAACACAGCATCCATAATAAAGCTTGACAGAAGAGTTGGCAGCATTGTTTGAGCCACAGTTTTAAGAAAACTGAAACCATACAATAGTTGTAGACATTGATTTATGGGAGTACGTGCTTTTCAACAGACTGCTTTTCCCTAACTCAATGTTTATGTCGCAAACCTCAGGAAAAACAGCCTTCATGTTCAAATAATGTGACCATATAAAAAGAAATTAAGATGATGTGGATATTACTGCTTTAGAACACCACCATTGCAGCCATATTGCATAAGAAATTGTAGAAATAAGAGTGGTGATTTGAGGGCATGACAATAGAAGAATAATTGTACATACTTTGAATTAGCCACATTGAAAGCAATGCCTTTCCACTAGCGAACACAGGAGATATGCACTTTGAATGCAAAAGCTCGTTTGGTTAGTTTTCATAGGGGATATATCTCCATTTGAGGTTTTAACATTTATAATTTACTGTACGAATAATACCTCAGTATGAAATGTTAAGGTATTTTCTTACAAAGTCAGGAATTTTTATATAAATATACACTTTCTTCTTCTGATGATACCCTGCATACATGATTATGTATAAGTGTTTATGAGGTGTTTGACCTATACATAACTGGATGCAAAAAATATGCAGTGGCCTTCACACAGAATGGACTGCAATGAATTTACTACTATAGGTTGAACATCTCTAGTCCAGAACTCTCTGGTCCAGAAATATCTGTCATCCGGAATGATTTTAGTTAGCCGTATGTACACTTTTCATGGGTGTGGCTAAGTTTCCCACAGTCCCATAAAGTTTGATTATGGCCACCAGTTGTAGTTCTCAGTGTTCTGTGCTGTTATTTAGCTCTAATTTCCCCTAAATGTCCTCTGACAGCCCAATAAGCTGTTAGAAATGCTGCTAGACAATATTGATCTCCTGTGGTCCAGAAAATTCTCTGGTTCAGAACCAGTCAGATCATGAGGGTACCGGACTAGGGAAGTTCAACCTGTATTCTAAATTATCTCTCTTGTTGTAGATTTAAAATATGCCCTAGATATTTAATGCACCTGCTTTGAAAAAGTCTAAATTCCACAGCTTTCACGAGAATTAATGAGTATTAATCTTGAATTTTCCTCTGCCATGGGATCTATGCTCCTATGTATTTGGAGGCATATATGGATCTGATTTTCCATTCCTTGCATAACCAAATTTTTCCTGAATCACCAGGGTCTTGATTCTGTTCTATACCTGAGCTCCATTTATGGAATACTAAGTGGGTTTAGTGGACTCTAGAATCCAGCCCAGGGAATTCTGGATCTAGACCTGTAATTGTAAAGTGGTGGTGTTCTGACTGGTTCACAAGGGTTGTCTACTATGATTCCAATAAAGTTTGGTAATTTAGGGCCAACTGCTGTAGCCAGGTGTCAAGTATACCATTTCAGTCATTTCCTCTGACAAATTCAGTACCTCTGAATACTATTATGAGTTCTTACCACTTCATTGACTGTTTTATTTTGTGTAACATTATTTGGAAAATCATAATAAAAATGTAATAAGTAAATATAGAGTGACACCAAAGTAGTTTTGACTGAGGCTTTATGTCCATGCTCACCAGGGGAGCCCAGTGTAAGAAAAGAGAAAAAATAAAAACCTAGGATTTAAAGTTATTAGGACAAATTTGGGAAAGATTTATTACAACATTATATAAAAGCCTAAAAATCATGTCTGCAGGAAATTAGTCATGCATTCCAAGAACCTTTTAATGTGGAAATCCGGGACTTGCTCTTTGGTCTATTCTATGGCAATACAATGTCAGAGAAACTTTCCATCTTGTCTTCAATTCAGTTGAAAAACTGGAATCTTAATAGATAATATCTTATCTTTAATCTTTACCTGCTGTAAAATTGTTGTAAAGGGCTGTGTCAGAGAATCAACAGATAATCTCACCATGCTGTCTACTTTGCCAAATTTATGGGAAAGGGATATGTGGGAGTCTGACAAGATAAGGAGAAATTTGGCAAAATTCATCAGGGTTGCTTCCTGTACCTTGTACTGGACTGGGTTGTGAGTGAGTCTTGCAAGTGTATGTAAGAAAGACACGTTGCTTGCCACAATTGATTTCTTTGAGCATAAGGGTTGCTCATTGAAAGGGAAAAATAAAAGGGCTCGGGATTATAGTCTGAAAATTTGTTACTGTTTAGTAAATGATCAGGGATTTTAGAGAAGAAACAAAATAGAATCAGGGGAAGAAAATGGCTAGTGGGAAAGAGAAGGGACACTGGAGAGAAAGACGGGTGAGAGAGAAGAGGAGTTATCAGGAGGTTTGAATAACTAAACATCAGATTTTTCATGGATGACACAAATCTATACTATTCATGTTTTCCCTCTACTAATGGAGAACAGTAGAGAATATTTGCCTTAGAACTAGCTGTTTGAATGCAAATGAAATACTACCTCAAATCAGTGTTATTGTAATTTTGGGGATTTTAGTGGACAGGACACAGTATAAATAAGTGACAAATTATTATTGTAAAGTATTAATACACAGGTGTGTGTTAAACTTCTATGCCTATAAATAGGCTTTAGCCCATGGGTCTGTAATGCCCTAAAATTCCAACTCTCAAAGGAGTAGCCTTGTTAGTCTATATCTGCAAAAATAGCAAGGAGTCCTGTGGCATCTTTAATACTAACAGATTTATTTGGGCACGAGCTTTCATGTTTAAAAACCACTTCATTAGATGGTGATACATCTGATGAAGTGGTTTTTACCCATGAAAGCTTATGCCCAAATAAATGTTAGCCTGTAAGGTGCCACAAGACTCCTAGTTGTTTTTATAAAATTCCAAACAATTTTTGGTTTTAACATCTTAAAGGACATTGGTATTTGCTGCAGCGTGACTCATGTGCATTTGTCTATGACCTGTTGAGAAATGCACCCAGTCAAGATATGTTGAAGGCAGACACAAACTTTTGGGGCAGCTGCCAATTGTGCAGAATGCAGTGTTTGTTTCTTCTTCAAAGAGGAAAAGTAGGTTACCAGGTTGCAGTCCACCTTTTCTGGTATTAGAGAGTTATTTTGATTCTGTGGCAAGGCAGGTTGATTAACAGAACAGTCACTGTAGAAATATTTGTCTCTGTTAACTTAACCCCACATAACAGTTAAGCTTAGAATTGTATGTTAAACAGGGAGCAAAGAGGCTGTCAGTATAGGACTTTAATATTATCTGAACTGATATGGAGGAGAGAGATACGTAGCCTTTCTGCTATGGTTAAACAGACTGTTGTAGAATTCAGGACTATGTAGCACTTTAAAGACTAACAAGATGGTTTATTAGATGATGAGCTTTCGTGGGCCAGACCCACTTCCTCAGATCAAATAGTGTTTCTTCCACTATTTGATCTGAGGAAATGGGTCTGGCCCATGAAAGCTCATCACCTAATAAACAATCTTGTTAGTCTTTAAAGTGCTACATAGTCCTGTATTTTGTTTCAGCTACACCAGACTAACACGGCTACATTTCTATCACTGTTGTAGAATTCCTTTGTCTGTGATTTGCTGAGATAATGTGAAGATGCAAGCCTCTAAGTCAACTTTGAGCACTAAGAAAGCTCTGCTAATTGGTTGTCAACTTAGACTCATAGGGTGTTTCTAGACTACACCTCTCTGTTGACAGAGAGAGATGTAGGTTAGGCATGTCGAAATTGCTAATGAAACCGTGATTTAAATATCCCGTGCTTCATTAGCATAAACATGGCCTAAGCTTTTTTTTGACACGGAGCTTTTTCGAACAAAAAAAAGGCAGTCTAGATGCCGATGTGTCGAAAATAAACCCTTTTTTGACAGATCCTGTAAACCTCATTTTTTGAGGAATACAGGATCTGTTGAAAAAGCGTTTATTTTCAACAGATCCACGTCTAGACTGCTGGGTTGGGTTTTTTTGTTTTGTTTTGTTTTTGAAAAAGCTCCACTTCGAAAAAAGGCGGCAGCCATGTTGATGCTAATGAAGTGCGGGATATTTAAATCCCAGCTTCATTAGCAATTTCAACGTGCCTAATCTACATCTCTCTGTCAACAGAGAGGTGTAGTCTAGATGTAACCATACATAAATGGCAGAGCCTGTGCTTGTGTTACATACCACAGGAGCTCAAACAGAAGTTATGTGCTTGATGCTGGACTTTACTGGGTGAGGCTCTGTGACATTTGTTACGTAAGAGATCAGGCTAAATAATCAAAATGAAGGCCTTGTCGGCCTTAAAAGTGCATGAAAAAATTTCCATAAACTTCGATGTTTTAAGCACAGCTACTCCATAGCTCACCATCTTTAGCCTGCAATAAAAAGGCAGAGACCTAGGGAGAGCAACAGAGGAGAGTCATGGTCACGCAATACTGTTTTAGGAAAATGATACAGGAATAATCTTCACACAAACGATATGCAACAAAATTCCCTGAGACCCCATATAAAGAATGCATAAATAATTTCCTTGAATTCATTGAAGTTAAACTGTGTACTCCTCACAGTCCCATGTCTTTAAAAATAAACTCTAAACCCCTCAAACACTGGGGTCTGTCTAGACTGGCATGATTTTCCGCAAATGCTTTTAATGGAAAAGTTTTTCCGTTAAAAGCATTTGCGGAAAGGAGCATCTAGATTGGCACAGATGCTTTTGCGCAAAAAGTGCTTTTGCAGAAAAGCGTCTGTGCCAATCTAGACGCTCTTTTCCACAAATTCTTTTAACGGAAAAATTTTTCCGTTAAAAGCATTTGCGGAAAATCATGCCAGTCTAGACGTAGCCCCACCTCTTTAGCCAACTCAGCTGGGAGCTTCTGCACAGGAATAGGATCCATTTCAATCATGGGGCCAATCACCCCGTGATAAGGACTCTGTAATAAACTTGATGTAACTGCCTTAGCATACTAGTAACTCGGAAAAAAGTCTCTGTAGATATTGTAAAATATAATTTAAAGAAACAGCATAGAAGTCTCTCAGGGTATGTCTACGCTACAAAGTTAATTCGAACTAACAGACGTTAGTTCGAACTAACTTTCATAGGCGCTACACTAGCGCTCCGTTAGTTCGAATTTAATTCGAACTAATGGAGCGCTTAGTTTGAACTAGGAAAACCTCATTTTACGAGGATTAAGCCTAGTTCGAACTAGCTAGTTCGAATTAAGGGGTGTGTAGCCCCTTAATTCGAACTAGTGGGAGGCTAGCCCTCCCCAGGTTTCCCTGGTGGCCACTCTGGCCAACACCAGGGAAACTCGTCTGCCCCCCTCCCGGCACCGGACCCCTTAAAGGGGCACGGGCTGGCTACGGTGCCCATGCCAGGTGCAAGCCTGCCAGCACCCAGCCAGCAGACCCTGCACCAGGCACAGATCGAGCCACCCACCCGATGCCCTCCCCCTTTTTCCGGGACCAGGCTGGCGGCTCCCGGGAGATTGCCCAGGACCGCAAGAGGCGGGCACCCGCCTGGTCTAGTGCAGACATCGTGGACCTCGTCCACGATCTCCGCACTAGGCACAGGAAAGTGGCCGGCTAGGGCAGGAGAGCTGCCAGCCTGGCCACCCAGGAGGAGGTGTGCAAGAGAATCAAGGGGGTCCACTGAGACCCCCGACCCTGAGCCCTGAGCTTACAATGGCCGTTCTGGGTCAGACCAAAGGTCCATCTAGCCCAGTAGCCTGTCTGCCGACAGCGGCCAACCCTAAGGACCCTGGAGGGGATGGACCAAAGACAGTGACCAAGCCATTTGTCTTGTGCCTTCCCTCTCCAGCCTTCCACAAACCTTGGGCAGGGACACCACTCCTACCCCCTGGCTAATACCACTCCATGGACCCAACCTCCATGACTTGATCTCACTTCCCTTTAAACTCTGTTCTGGTTCTAGCCTTCACAGCCTCCTGCAGCAAGGAGTTCCACAGGTTGACTCTTTGCTTTGTGAAGAACAACTTTCTGTTACTAGTTTGAAGCCTGCTACCCATTCCTTTCCTTTGGTGTCCTCTAGTCCTTCTTTATGGGAACTCATGAAGAACTTTTCTGTATGCACCCTCTCCACCCCACTCATGCTTTTAGAGACTGCTATCCTGTCCCCCCTCCGTCTCCTCTTTTCTAAGCTGAAAAGTCCCAGTCTCTTTAGCCTCTCTTCATATGGGACCTATTCCCAACCCCTGATCATTTTAGTTGCCCTCCCCTCTCCCAGCCTCTCTCTTCCCCTCTCCCACCTCTTTTTCCCAGTCTCCCCCAGTTTTGTTCAATAAAGACAGATTCCATTTTGGAAGACACATTATCTTTATTTTGTACATCAAGAAGAGGGGCTAGGGAAGAGTAAGTGGAAGGAGGTGAGGGAGGAATGGGGCACGAGCCCCCGATGGGGAGGACTGGGCTGGCTCTGCAGGCTTCTGGGGGTGGAAGCTCTCCTGCAGCCCCCCAATTGCTCCCTCTCCCCAGATGGCAGCCTGTGGCAAGTGCAGCCGGTCTGATGGCTGCGTGCTGTGATGTGCCCAGTGTGGGCACTCAGGGCACTCCAAGCCAGAACTGCTTTGCAAGCGGGGCACCCCGAGAACTGTCTGTCCGGGGTGGGGGTCGGGACCCTTTAAGCACAGCCCTCGGCTAGCCTGAGACAGCATCTCCATGCTCTAAGTCCTCCTCTGATGCCATGCCGGCACTGCTTCCGGCCATCCTTAAGCCCGGTTCAGGGTCCACTTAATGTGGACATGCTAGTTCGAATTAGCAAAACGCTAATTCGAACTAGTTTTTTAGTCTGGATCCGTTAGTTCGAATTAGCTTAGTTCGAATTAACTAATTCTAACTAAGTTAGTTCGAATTAACATTGTAGTATAGCCATACCCACAGAGGTGCCTTGTCAGCATTTGTCAACATGCCTTAGCCTAACTTTCTTCTGACACCAAAGTTGTAAATGTCTGGTAGCGTGTCCCTAGTTTTTGTCCCTAACTGCAATATTTTAGGCCTGAGGGTAGCCATCTAGCCATGATCTAGTATGACCTTCTGTGTAGCACAGGCGATCAAATTTGGCCACATATCCCTATGTTAAGCTCACATTTAGGTCCTCAGGAAACAAAAATGTGTGCCAGAGGCAGAGATCAAGTACTACAAGACAAGATGGCTCTATGTGCTAGATTCAATGGTCTACTCAGAGGCTGCTCCGCCCACTACAGGAGTTATCATTTAGATAGTGGCAGTTGTGTGTGAGATGTTTGGAAGTGAAACAGTTTGTTTTATTATTGTCCCCATTCTAGTTTTCTTTTTTGTGCAGCTCTTGCATCCCATCTGCCATGTAGCTATTTCCTGTCTCAGGACTCTTGTAGGACTCCAAATCTCACCCCCATTTCTTATTTCGATGTTTGTGCCTAGTGTATTGAGACTCTGATCCTTGAATATAGTCTCTAAACGCTAACAGTGTTAATGAATAATAAGAGTTTCCCTACTCCCTGAATTTATTATGTAACCGGAGATATGAACAGTCAGACCAACGCTTATGGAAAAACTTCTGTCCCAGCACACTGCCAAAGTCATAAAGCTGTATGCTGAGGCAATGACTCCCCCTCCCTCTGCCCCAGCTCCAAAAAAGACAGTGGAGCCAGTCTGTGTTGCTTTTACACCCTCAGCACTGCATTGTGCTCAGTCAAAATTCCATAGCCCCAGGTATTTATCCATGGCAGTGCTGTTCTTGCTTCCTTGTGCTAATTAAAATAGAATTTAAAGTTATATTTCTAAGAATAGTTTCTCCTGCTTCTTTTGGCACTCATGGTTCCTGGCATCTGTGTTTACATGTAACCCTTGCCTGACTAGTGATATCTGCAAAGAAAGGGGCAAGAACTGTGTGAACTATTATCAGCCAATGAGACGGGGTGTACAAACCCCACACTAGGACTTACAGAGGATAAGCCTGGCTACCTGGCTGGATAGATCCCGCTTCCACTGCCCTGCTGGGCATACTCAAGCTGGAGGCCAGCTTTAAAGGGCTGTGGAGCAGCTCAGTCTGGGCTGACCACTGATGAGGAAGGAGGTGCCATAGGAGCTCCTGAAGGAGAAGCAGTGGTACACCCAGATGTTGTTGCCAGTCAGCCGGGAACTGCAACAGAGACCCCCGGGCTGGAGGAGGGAGCTGGAGCAGACTGCAAAAGAGAGACTGGTAGGAAGTAGCCCAGGGTGGGGAGTCGAACTCTGGGTGCTCAGTACGTTTAGGCAGAATTCCCTCCCCTGAGCTAATAGCGGTCCACTTTACTGCTGACAGGGCCCTGGGCTGGGACCCGGTGGATTGTGTGGGTTTGGGTTCCCCTATCCTGTGTTCACCAACCACAGGAGGGGCTCTAACTTTCCTGCTACTACAGGTTGGACCTCCCAAAACTGGGACTCTCTGGTCTGGCACTCTTTGGTGCCAGACCAGAGAGTCCCAGTTTTGGGAAGTCCAAAGAGCTCTGTCTGGAAGCCCCAGTGGCAAAAGGGTTGGTGGCTCAGAGCCCAGCAGGGCTTCAGCTGGGATTGGGGCCACAGCAGCCCTGGTAAATGGGTTGGGGTGGTGGGTTGGGGGGCCTCTCCTGATCCGGCAAACTCCCTTGTTTGGGACTGGTCAGGTCCTGATGTCCCAGACCAGAGATTTCCAACCTTTATTAGCTTTAGCTGCTAGGCCATGCTGCCCTGTGTGAAGGGAGCTGTACTACAGATTCTGGCTGCTGCTAGGCCATGCTGCCCTGTGTGAAGGGAGCTGTACTACGGATTCTGGCTGCTGCTAGGTCATGCTTCCCTGTGGGAAGGGATCTGTACTATTTCCTTTGAACATTAGGACACATGCAGGGTTGAGCACCAAGGGAGGGGTCTCAGAGACCCCAGTGCCCCCCCCCGAGGAAAACAAATGGTCATGCCCCGTGGTAGCCAACAATCGACTCAGCAAATGTAACCCCATTTTCTGTCTGTGAACCACTGTTCCTTGGTTGGATGGCGCTCACATCTAGAAAGAGGTGCAGTCTACCTCATTGTATAAGCGCTTCTGTGAAAGCATTATCGTGACACCTTCTCTTTCTACAAACGTTTGTGCAAAAAAAATTCACAAAGAAGTGTTCACAGGAAGGGAAGACCGTGCAAGAGAATGCACTTATTATGACATTACAAGGCATGTTATAAAATCATTGTTCAGTGTGGTTCTTTGACTTGTAAAATCCAAAGACTAATATCAAAACCAGCTGCCTTTACCTTGTCAAGTGACATTGATATTGTGGGGAATAATTTAAAGAAACCACAGTGCTCATCACAGCAGTAGCTTTTGCTGCTAGATTCAGCTGAGTTCCCCAATTTTATGTTTCACCTCATATAGTACAATACATTAACTGTGCTTTCAGGATATTGGGCTAGCTTGGAGCCGAGACAATGACATCTGGCAGCCAGGACTGCTGCAATGTGATCCTTCCCTTCTCCTTTCTCTTTCTGTCTTCTCCCCTCTCGCTCCCATCCCCTGTTCTCCACAAAAATTGGCAATGAAGGAGAAAAGTAGGAGGGGAGGGCAAGTAACAAATGGCAACAGCTGAGTCTAACTACAAGCGTGGTTGAGTTGAAAAGAGAGAAAACAATGGAAAAGTAGGAAACTCCAGTATATCTGTTGTTACTAGTTGCCTCTATTTATTAGATTTTATTTGTGAAAGAGAGGAACAGAGGCTGCTGCTCTGTCCAAATGAACAGTACCATACAACGAATCCAACATCAAACGAGATATGCAATCCAAGTCAATCATTAATATTTCACATTCTTCTTGAGTATTTTCAGCTAGTGAATCTTTGCAAGTATATTACATGTAGCCACTCTGGAGTCTGAGGACTGGTTGTTATTAGGCCCACAAGTCATGTATTCATCCTCAAGCCATATATCACATTAACATTAAAATACAATACAATTTCACTGTGAGTCTCTGAATGGTTTTTAAAATTATTAAATCCTGAGATTTTATGTAATGTATGGCTTAGTGGCTGGTGCTAATGAGTACACATTTCAGCTTGCAAGTGGAGGCTGGTGCAAAGGTGGCTTCAAGATACTTTTGCATTCCTCCGGTCCTGAGTTGACTCTGTAATCAGGGACATGAGATTTGCCTCCCAGTGAAGTTTACATGACTGACAGACCTATATGATCCACAGGGAAATATCACAGAGAAGCTGGGCTTATCGGAACAATGTGCATTTTAATCCAGGCACATGAAGGAGATCTAGGAGCAAAGAATGTAGGCCACACTTATAGCATGGGGGACTGAGGGCACGTCTAGACTACAGGCTTTTGTCGACAGAAGTTTTGTCGACAGATACTGTCGACATAGCTTCTGTCGACAAAGAGCGTCTAGACTACATTCAGTTTTGTCGACAAAGCAAGCTGCTTTGTCGACATGGCAGTGTAGATGCAAAGGACAGTTTAGATGCAATAACGCTTTCTGTCGACAGAAGGCGTTATTCCTCGTAAAATATGGTTTACCAGCGTTGACAAAATTGCTGAGTTCCGTCGACGTTATGTCGATAGAACTCAGCGGTAGTGTAGACGCAGGTTTAGTTTTGTCGACAAAAGTCCACTTTTGTCGACAAAACCCTGTAGTCTAGACATACCCTGATTACCAGAAAGCAGTGACTTTGAGAAGGACTTGCAAACCATGTTCATAACTAGCTAAATGTGAGTGCTAGCTGCAACGCTGTGCATAAGAGACCAAATGCAGTCCTGAGATATATGTTGTGTAATGCTGAGTGGAAAGTGTACTATAGATCCATCTCTGGTGTCCATCCATCCAAAAGGATGTTAAAAACTTCAGAGTTCAGAAAAGAACTAAAGATTTTAGATGATCAATCTATGAAGTTCGTGGAAGAAAGCTTTTAAAAGTGGCTTGGTCTATAAGGATTTAAAAGTGGAGACGTTTTCTGATAACAAAGGACTTTTTAACTCACAAAGGCTTAACAAAACCCAAAGGCTGGACGTTAAATCTAGACTAATTCAGACTGGAAACATGTAGTAAATTTTTACAAGGAAGTTAATTAGCAGAACCATTAACCTCTGGCATAATTTATCTGCAGATATGGCAAAATCTCCATCTCTTGCAGTCTTTAAATCAAATCCTGGATTTCATTCAGGGGTCTTGCCTATATGAGGTTGGGGGTTACTGTGTTCTTGAGTTTGTACTCATTGTGATGGCCTACATACACATGACTCAAACACTTAAACAGAGTAACTCTTAGTAACTGCACGGCTCATGCTGTGCTTCTGCCTAACTTCTGCTGTGTATCCCACAATGCGCAGCAAGAAAAATCCCAGAATAGCCCAGTAGTGAAATAAGTGACCATGCCTGCAGAGCTGACTGCTGTGGAAATCATCTTGCTTTTCTGCTGCTTCCCTTCCCCTTCCCACTTTAATGGCTACATTTCATTTATTGTCTATCATGGGACCAACAACCTCACCAGGCCCCTGGGCAAGGGGGAGGGGTGGTTCTGTGCCCCCCATTAGGGGTGGGATCTTGGGCAGAAGGGATGGGACTAGTGCTAAAGTTTCCCCCAGGCAGCCTCAGAGCTGGTCAGAGTACACTGGCAATTCAAAAGAGTGGAAGACTCTAGCAACAGCTGCTGCTGCAGTAGCAACAGCCACAGCCAGCCTCGAGCCCTTTTGAATCGCCAGACCCTGGGGCAGTTACCCTCTTCGGGGAGCCTGATGGTCTAATTCAAACTTTGTGTTCTCAACTTCAAGGCTCCGTGAAACTTTTCCATTCCATTATTTATACTTCAGCTCTCGTTTTTCCCAAGGGTCCTCTTGCTTGCTGTATTTTTCCTCATTTCTCTCCTTTGTCTTTCACTCACAACATTGTGCTCCTCCTTATTCTTGGAGAACGCACCTTCCTTCTTTGTGGAACACACCTACATCAAATCCCTAACTATGTTTAGCTTTCTTGCCATCACTAATTTCATTTCTCCCTCTCACACACACAGTATCATTGGTGTGAAAGCACACACCAGAACTCTGAGCTGAAACTGTCTTGAATTTCCCACACAGAATGTTGTCCCATATTCCATTCTTTTTTACTCTTTGGTTCCCTGCTTTATCCATCTTAAGCTCACCTATCTAAACAGACAAATGAGGATTAGACCAGACTGAACCATTTTCCTCCTGGCATATCTTTGGATGAAACAAAAAATAGGACTATGTAGCACTTTAAAGACTAACAAGATGGTTTATTAGGTGATGAGCTTTCGTGGGCCAGACCCACTTCCTCAGATCAAATTGTGGAAGATGCCTATTTTCTTCCACAATTTGATCTGAGGAAGTGGGTCTGGCCCACGAAAGCTCATCACCTAATAAACCATCTTGTTAGTCTTTAAAGTGCTACATAGTCCTGTTGTTTGTTTCAGCTAGACGAGACTAACACGGCTACATCTCTATTACTATCTTTGGATGCTGTTTCATGAATTCAGTTGCATGTATCAGTCTAATGCAGTGTTTGTCAAAGTGATCCACGGACCCACTCTGAGAAACCTGCTAACTGGCCACTCCGGTTTGTTTATTTACTGGCTCCCATTGGTTCCAGTTCTCTGTTTTCAGTGAAGAGCAGCTGCAAGAAACCAATGGACATTACACCAAGCATGAACTGATGGGACTTCACCTGCTTATACTTTTCTCATTGGCTAACCAAATATCCCATGGTGAAGAGTTATTATAGTTATTGCATATTACTACACAGTGCTGTAAAGACACAGTAATCCCACTGGATATAATGATGCACGCACACACACTCACATTACCTGTAGTACATTTTCTACTCTGAATAATGATGCAAACTGCTTGTGACACTGCTATATATTGAGCTACTGATACACTTCTATGCATCACCAACACACAAGACAAGTCCTATCATTATTCTGGTAATGGCAGTGACCTGTCATCTACTGTCACCACACAAACTAGAAATTAAAGGTGAAAAAATACCTAGTGCTTCTGTGCTAAATTAGCTATAAAAATGAATTGCTGGAAGCTATAAAATAATATTATGGATATCAGTTTAAGTAGCAATGAAGTCATAATTGAATTGAGAAACCATTAATTAATCATCCTGCTTATAAACATGGTTCATTCACAGATGTCAAAAAATAAGGTTATAAAATCACCAGACACAAAATATGCTGTTTTAGTGTAACAAGTGTTTACATAGAGCTACATGAATGTTGTTAAGATGGTCACCATTGAAAGAGCGCATGAGATGTATCTAAGGGTACATCTATACTGCATGGCTATTTTGGGATACCAAGGGTATCCCGTAATAGCTACTCTGTGTCTACATAAGCCACCCATTATTTCTAAATATTTTTTGAAATAATGGGCGCACTATTTCACTATCCTGGTAAACCTCATTGCACGATGGATAAGGGATGGCTTGAAATAGCATGTTATTTTGAAATTTGGTGCTGTGTAGACTAACCAGATTTCAAAATAAGCTATTTCAAAATAGATTAGAGATACATAATTTGCACTATGCAAATTGCGTATCTTATTTCGAGCTTAAAGTGCTGTGTAGACACACCCTATGTCTTTTCACAGAAACCAGAGAAAGATATCTACTGAGTTTCACTGGACTCTTTTTTCCTAATACTTTACTCATGTCATTGCTTTTCTCATGTTGCTACCTAGCAGCAGTTCAAAAAATATTTTTCTCTATCAGGAGGCAAGCGGCCAGTTATTGAAATCTTGTGGCATAATAAACTTTAATGGATGTGTAGCTTTAACATTTATTGCTTCTGAGAAGGATTTGATATGGGTTTCTAATAGTGGCATATTTTCTAGCTTGTAAAGGTGTTCTTTAAACATCAGCAGTAAATGTAGATACTTTTCTATGTTTATTTTATTGTACTATTATATAGTCTGCATTTTGGTCAACAAAAGGCATGTCTGATGGTAAACAATGAATAGCACTACTGAAAACAGCAGTTGTCAATATGGGAAGAGGTCAGTCTTGGGATGCGGTGTCAAAGTAGTCAGAGCAGTCTCCGTTTCGGAAGCTTCAGTCTGCATATCCAATGGATAGAGAGAAACCGAGAGCACACATTTATCTTGGAAAATATTCCTAAAAGTCCGATACTTGGATGTAACTTTTTTAAGATAAGAAATGCAGGGAATTTAAAAACGAGGGAATGTTGGCCCAAAGTCTTTCTTGAGGTATAAAATGTAGTACCATGGTTTGTGCAAAATCCACTTTGTAATTAGGAGAGCTGTAAAGCATCTATTGGATGGAGATTCATATTCAATGACAAACAAAAACACTTATCAGGAGTAACTAGGGGTTAAATAATATTAGGAGGGTCCATTTTTGCCACCCTTTTTCACATTGACTGGGAGGTTACTCCATGAGTATTCCTAATTAAATCAATGCATCTACCTGTGGAAAAGGGAACACTGAATATCAATTAGGATGGAAGAATTGGTCCCTTATGTAGAAAAAAGGTGAGATGAAATGATTTTGACAATCCTATTGTTTGGGAAATGATCATGCGGAGTGTAGGGGATAACCTGCTTTTTGTTTCTGTTCAGTAATACTAATGCATATTTTTAAAATGTATAAATGGCAGGTGGGCTTTGAACATCCTCTGAAGTACACAAACGTTTACATCCAGATTTGAATTTTGTAAGTGTTTTTTATATTTATACTAGATAAAGCAAACTATGGTTCTGAACACTCCCAAACTTTGACTTCTCTAACTTTTATTTGAACTGGGCTTGATTTTGATCTGTACCTGTAAAGTTGTGAGTAGTTCCACTGGAGTTAATGGAATTTTATACCAGTATGAGATCAGAATCTAGTTAGTGCACAGCTGAATGCATATTGTGTGTGTGCATATGAGTGTGATAAGAAACATGATCAAATGACTTATTGTAAATAATATTAATTAAAATCTTATCCCTTTTGTCTGATTGTGAGTCATTCATCAATCAATCTGATTTAATAAGGTAAGTTGAGTGCTTTAACTGCAAATGCTTTGGTTGATTGCAAATTTTCTGGCTTTTAACGGTTGCTTTTTGTTAATTTGCAATGTTCTTGTAAGAGTGTCTACCCTTAATTCAATTCATTAGACTTTCAAATTTTACTCCTTTTTTGGGGTATAAGGATCTTGCGGGAAAAGGTGTTTTTGCACAAAAAGAAAATGTTCACACTGCTTGTTTTTGCGCAAAAACCCCTAGCTCAAAAACGGATAGGCAGAAAATATGCAAATGAGAATGTGACTCATGCAAATTAGTCCCTCATTAGCATATTTTTTGCTGAGAAAACTCGTAGTGTAGACGTAGTCTAAGTGTAAATATATGCTTGGTATATCTATCTGGAACCAATTCAGGGCATTAACTCTTTTTGAAAAGGTATTGTTAAAATACCGTGTACATTTTTCATGCTCCAATGACAGAGAAATTAGTTATTTTGAGGATGTTATCTGAAGAGTTAGTCTCATAAAAAATACAGCAACCCTAATTGACAAAGCCTCAGAGGGTAGTCATGTTAGTCTGTAACTTTAAAAATGAGTAGTCCTGAGGCTCCTTACACTAAAAAGAATATATATTATCATGAGCTTTCATGGGTAAGACCCACTTAGAGTTTAAAGAGCAGCGTTTTTACCCTGAAGTTGTTCTGTTTATTTTTTCAATATGTCTTCAGTGACTGTGACCAGTCGAATGTATAGTACATTCAAAGCTCACTTAGGGAAATGCTGGAACAAAGGGTCTATATATTACACCAGTCAGTGCACAGTAGTGTTTAAAAAGTTAGTGACATTTATGATGAGCTGTCTTTGCTTTACTAAGACACAATTTGTGATACTAGATGCATTCAAGAACTAAAATGCACTACACGATTTCAATGGTTACTTTTTTCGAAATGCCTTAATTTTAATAACCCATTCTTTATTACAGGAAAAGTTTATTTCTATGTACAAATTGTTGTGCAGTGACTTAATTTACCCACTCCTGGGTTGGCATGTATCTTAGATTAATGTTCATTCAAGCTGACACTAGCCATTAGTAGGCATACCGTTTGTCAAAAGAACCAGAAACATAGTCTGAGAGTGACTTCTTCATGGGTAAATATTAAAACCAAAATGGAAAATATTTATTACTTTTCTACCTCTAACTGGTGTCTGGGTTCTAGTGGTGTACAAATACTTCACATCAGGAAGTCTGTGAGAACCAGAATTATCATCAGCCCAGCCTAAAAAGGCAGTTTCCCTTTTTTAGTTGTTTATCCTGGTAGTGCTTAAAGAGCCCTGATTTTGTATATGATGTAGGCCCCTACCCCTTTCGGTGACCAATTTGATACACTATAAACTTGAAGTACCCCACAACTCCAGTCACTCTTTAAAAACTTACCTGTAATTTTCTACTAAGTGAAGATCATTGTACTCAATATGTGAGAAGCATTAGAATTAGCATGCAAGTATGCTAATTAGCACACACCTGAAGCAAAAACCAAAGTGGTTATCTACGAAGGGTTAAGATGAATAACAGGCGAGAAAAAGGTGCATCAAGCAGAATGGCAGATTATAGCTAGGTAAAGTTAACAACTGCTGATTAGATGAAGATGCCTGGAAACTCTGGGGTTTTTAAATGGTATGCTGCTGTGGCTCACGGTCCTGACATCAACAGCAAGAGACAAGCAAGTGGAAAGAATGGAGGTAAAAATGGTTACAAACCAACAAAAGTAAAAAAAAAAGTGATTTTAAGATTTAAATTAATCTGCTAAAGTTCTTGTTCAAGATGGTTTTCTCTACTTACAGCTACCACACAAATCATGTATCTTATTTTGATTAATTTCAAAATGGGCTATTTTTAAATTTGGCACATCTACACAGCACCAAATTTCGAAATAATGTGCTATTTCATGCCATTCCTTATCCCTCATGCAACAAAGTTTACTGGGATAGTGAAATAGCGCATCCGCTATTTCAAAAAATATTTTGAAATAAGAGACAGTTTGTGTAGATGCAGGATAGCTATTCCGGGATACTTACGATATCCTGAAATAGCCATGCAGTGTAGCCTTACAGAATCAAAGTGCTGGTTTCTTTGGTTCCTCAAGTGACATGTAAGTTTTGATTCTTTCCTCTTTCTTTTTATATTCCAGTAAACCTTTGAAATGTATGATCTGAGAAGTGAGCCCAAACAAAGCATCTTTTTGCCCTGCTGTTTTCCCAAAATTCAACTACCCTGTCTCAAGAAGCAAGAAGGCTTCCTGATACAGTCTCCATCCTTGTTAAGACTAAGAGATCACCTGTCCCAGCTTGCTCTCCTGATGGCTTTATTCACCTTGCATATAAATGAGCCTTTCCTTGCCTCTGGACATACCTTATTTTAGAATGAAGTGACATGAATTTCTCGCATGGTGTGCCACTTTCAAGAGCAAAAATTGAAGTGTGTGATATGAGGCATATAAGTGATATGACATCTTTCCTGTAAGTATTTATATATAATCTAATTTAAAGGCCTACAATTATGAGAGTGCCAAGAGCCTTTAAAGACCTCAATCCAGCCCTGACTTTAACTCCTTCTATATTAACTACTGATTTTTTAAATTGCAGGCAGTGATACTTCCCCTCTGGCGGCTAGGTTGAACCCAAAGCATCACAGTGGGTAACCCAAAGCATTACACATACAATGAGGGTTCTTAGAATCATCAGGTATAATATGCACCTGTATATTGTTTGTTGACTAAAGATAGCAAATTATTAAATTTGATTTATCAGTTTTCTTTTCTGATTTTTGAGTCAATTATGATGTTTTTAGGCTCTAAACTTTTCATAGGCTGTAGGCACTGTGCTTATTGTGCCTCATTGATAGTTGGAGTTCAACTATTTATTCATAATGCCCAAATCTCTGTGTGCATGCAAGCATGGTTAGACTTTTACATTACAAAATACCTGTCTAGGCAGTTCTGAAATATTTATTTCCATGGTATCTAAGAGAATACTTTTTTACATGCTGACTTAAACATCACTATGTTCTGTGTAATCATTGGGTAATTTTTTTACCAGTGTAGCAGACCTCTACTGGATGAACTACAAAGAATATTCATGAAAATCATAGCTTTACCTCAGCTCCTCCTCAGATGCTGCAAACATCTGGTTCAAGCTATTAGTTCTATTTGTAAGCAGAAGATTTAATTAGCAGAAAGAGAGAACCAGAAAACTGTTATAGCGTGCAAAGGAAAATGGCACAAGGAAAAACATATCGAATTATGTAATATCCAGGTTAACATGAACTCTTTGACTATAGAGGCTTCCAGTTATCCTAAGAATTCTCCTCTGTAATCCATCACTCTTTAAATGAGTTAGTGACATCCTTCTGCTTAGAAAGGCAGTGACATTCAATGTCTGTCCAGACTTGAATTCACTTTCTGTGTATTATCACAGAACATGCTGTTGAACCAGCACTCTTGCAGTCCGTACACCACAGCTATAAAAGAGACACTTCTCCTAGTCAAGACACCTGGGTCAAGCTTGTTTTGTCAAAGTTGTTCTTTGCCTTAGTTATAACAACAATACCATCATACATCGGTCAGCAAGCTAGGGAATGTTACATTAACTTCTTTCTCAGAGACTGCATATGAATCTTCACTCTGTCCTGACATATGTTTCTTTACTGGCCTTTGTGAATAAACCAGTCCAGCTCAGAGGTACTATTCTTGTGCTGAGGCCTATGCATACCGCTGTAACTGCTCTTAATTAATGGGAATTTTCTAAGTGTTATTGCCATTTAATAAACTGGCATTATCATCTCTGTTTTACCAGGGGAAGTTTCTTTCACTGATATCTGAGCTCTCTCTTGCATAATAGTGAGGACTAGAAAATTATTGCTGGACAAAGGCGTGAACCCAATGTGCTGTAGGGGGGCCAATGTAAAAACCGTGGAATCCTTTTGAAAGTGAAGTTGTACAGGTGTAAATGAGAGGAGAATGAATATGACCCTGATAACATGAATTGTCTTAGTATTTTTACGTGTGAGAATCCACAAAAGGGATTCTAGCCTCACTTCCAGATCAAACAAGCTATGAGTACACAAGGAAATGTATTCTTTTGGTCTATGTAAAACTGTTTTAAAGTAATTAATCAGCTGCACACATGACACACATTCAGTGTTTCTGTCAAATTGGTGAATTATGGCAGAAATAAAAGAGATGATGACAAACAGTGGCTGCTATTGGTAAGCCAACACTTACCATGAAGTGATACCAGTACGTGAGACACGTTGATTGAAAATGGCAACAGAAGTCACAGGTTGAAAAGCAATGTTATGGCCAGAGAAAGGTTGAGAACCCCGCTCAGAATATTCCATGTATATATAGTTACCTATCATTAAGAGATTGTGTAAGTCTTTGCAATCTCTGACTGGTTGAGCTCAGTTAGGTTCTCAGTGGGGAAATATACCTTACTGAAAAGTGGTATTGTGAATGTGCTTTTAAGCACTGAAAATTATTGGAGCTGCTGGGTGCTGAGCATTTCCAAAAATCTGGCTACTTCCTTTAGAGGCTTAAATGGAGGGGAGGCAGGGGGCATAGGCTGAACTCTTTTTTGAAAGAGCTACTAGACATTTCTAATTGAAGTCAAATCATTCCAGTGTATGTACACCAGGTAACTGACAAGTAAAGTTCAAGGGATGGTAGCATTTAAATGCAGCATCTGAAGAAAGAGACACTGCAGTGAATCATAAGAAAGCAATTGACAATGGTTCATTTCATGACAGCCAATACATGAACTGTTTTGAGAGATGACAGATCTTGCTGGAAGCTTTCATTGTAGAATTTCCTTTGCAGAAAATGGTATTGATGGTTAAAATTCATATTTTTTTGGAATAAAAATGATGATGGAGTCATCGTGGATAGTTCTCTGAAGACGTCCATGCAGTGTGCAGCGGCAGTCAAAAAAGCAAACAGGATGTTAGGAATCATTAAAAAGGGATAGAAAATAAGTTGGAGAATATTTTATTGCCCTTATATAAATCCATGGTACGCCCACATCTTGAATATTACATATAGATGTGGGCTCCTCATCTCAAAAAAGATATACTGGCATTAGAAAAGGTTCAGAGAAGGGCAACTAAAATAATTAGGGGTTTGGAACAGGTCCCATATGAGGAGAGATTAAAGAGACTGGGACTTTTCAGCTTGGAAAAGAAGAGACTAAGGGGGGATATGATAGAGGTATATAAAATCATGAGTGGTGTGGAGAAAGTGAATAAGGAAAAGTTATTTACTTGTTCCCATAATATAAGAACTGGGGGCCACCAAATGAAATTAATGGGCAGCAGCTTTAAAACAAATAAAAGGAAATTCTTTTCCATACAGTGCACAGTCAATCTGTGGAACTCTTTGTCTGAGGAGGTTGTGAAGGCTAGGACTATAACAGGGTTTAAAAGAGAACTAGATAAATTCAAGGAGGCTATGTCCATAAATGGCTATTAGCCAGTATGGGTAAGGAATGGTGTCCCCCAGCCTCTGTTCGTCAGTGGGTGGAGATGGATGGCAGGAGAGAGATCGCTTGATCATTACCTGTTCGATTCACTTCCCCTGGGGCACCTGGCATTGGCCACTGTTGGCAGACAGGGTACTGGGCTGGATGGACCTTTGGTCTGACCCAGTATGGCCAGTCTTATGTTCTTATATTGGTGTGACTAGAAACTATTGGGTACATTCAGCCCTGGGGTTTGCTGGCTTTGTCTAACCATAGAAAGGTGGGACAGGATAAAAGTGATGGCAAATTCCTCTCCCATGGGGCCACAAAATGGGACTGGTGTAGCAAGGCAAAATATGTTGTCCAAGGTAAGGGAATATAGCAGTTGGCTCTCGAGTTCTGAGAGACATTTGCTTCTTGGAAGCAGAGCTCCTCACGTAACTTCTTCAGGGATAGTGTGATTTGAGGTGGAGCTGTGCCTAAGCAGCACAATTGAGCTCTGTGTTAACATGTCAGACACTCTCCAGATTAAATGTACTGGCAACTTGAGCTGTGTCAGTAAATATTATTATAAATGTAATTAGCAATGTGCTCAGTTGAATTCCTAGCTTGACTGAATAGTCATGACTTGTGAAGAAGGAGACCATTCATTTGACAGATAAAGTTGTTTTGACCCAGTTCTCAAGCTTTATTTTATATCCTCCTGCCTATTGAGGAGCTTGGATAGGTTTGTATAACACTTAAGACCTCCCTTTGTCCCACTTCAGTGATAACTGCTTTGAGTTCTGTCCTTTGGATAATCATTTTCACATTTGGAAGACAGTCCACATATTTGATTTTGATTTTTGACAGATGTTTTACATAGAATTTAAAGTAATTTTAAGTAAAAGTTTAAAGACTTGTGGAATGTTATTTTTATTAAGGTTATTGGAAACACAAATAATTTTTGGGTACCTTTGCTCTTATACCTCCGATAACTCACATTCACTGCCAATTAAGTATAGTGAATTCTGAAACATGTTGCCATTAGGTGTAAAACATTGTTAGTAATGATTCCTGTTCCATTGGTGTAGAAGAAAAATACCCCAATTAAATACACTTGGCCAGTGACAATTCTATGGTGCTTTGTTTAATCTTATTGTGAGATGTACTGTCTAGGCAGCCAAAGGCTATTGCTTATGGGCCAACCTCATTAGTGTAAACTCGCTGACTTTAGTAGACCTAAACCAGGGATTAATTTGACCCTAAATTCTGTCTCTGTCTTCTGAAATATTTTCCATAGCATAAATGGGAGTGAGGTGTCCATCTTTCACTGACTTGCCCTTCCTTTTAGTGGTGTCCAACATCCTTGTGATTCCTCTCCACTTCCCTCTAGTGAATGATCATAAACACTGTGATGATAGGTATTAATTAGCCATTATGTTGGCAGCCTCATTAATAAAGCCAAGGATAAAATGACCAGAGCATGAACTACATAGCTGGTCAACCCCAAACCACAATTGAGTCATGTTAACAGTGCACTGGAAAGAAGCTTTAATGGCCATTGACTATGCTGTACCTGTTCTTATGCATATAAAAGGGACTTTGGTTTTCAGGGTTATTAAAGTGGCAAAGTATACACACAAATACTACTGAGAAAAAAAACCCTTGGAATACTTTCTGGAGAATGTAATGGTTGATCAGGTTGCTGATTTGTTAACTAAATTAGCTAAGGGGATACTTATTGCTAATGAGACAGAAACAAATAAGACATGGGCTACAAGCTATTTATTATGTTCTTCAAAAACAATAAGAAAAAGTCTCATTTTGAAACAATAGTAACTGTGAACACATGCAGTTAAGTTTATTACACCATAAATCATTCATCTATAAAATGTTTTGCAGTAGAAAAGTTATAAAGTAAATTGATGAAAGAAGATAAATAGAATGATTCATAAGTCATCTGTGCTTCCTTTAAAGCTAATGAGAAGTATTAGTTTATAAGGAACCGTGGCTATCTTGCGCTGTGAAATCTTAGTATTTGAACTGAACAGTCAGAATGAAAATAATGATCTCATCTAGTGATTAACAACTGACTGTTCTGTATTGGGAATATAATGAGGCTTTCTCTTCATTTGAACTCATTGAGACTCATTATCAAGAGACGGACATTTCCCATAAAATGAGAGGGTGTGCTGGAAATACATATGTCTCAGCTGAAGTCTGGTGTTGTATTTAAAGACCATCATTCTGAGAAATAAAGAACTGAGTAACTCATGAGATGGGGTGCGGGAGAGGAAATGTACAGTATAAATGCTGGGAACTGTGCCACTATAAATAGAGATGAATTTGCTATCCATCATATCACTGGTCTGAGAAATACCCAGAGAGATCCCTCCGGGCTAAATGAGGGTTCAGTTGTTGTGTGTCTCAAGTCTTTTTTAAAAACCTGGTATCCGTTTAACCCTTTCATGGCCTATGGACGGAATATAAAATATATCCACATGGAAGCTGCATGTTTTGGTTGACTTGCTGTCACAGAACTAAGTACAATGGCATACACGGGTTAAGGATAAAGGGTTTCATGCTGAAAAACCTTCTTCTTCATATCAGGTAACAGAACAACAAAAAAGCAATACTTGACCCTCAAGCTTGGCCTTGAACTTGTGGGGGGTAATCATAAATGAATTGGTACTTTCTGAACATTGTCTTTTGACTCAAGGTCTAATTCTGCTCTTGGTTAAATGCAGGCAGCCCTGGGTTTTACAGGTGTAACGGAGGACACAAATGTAGTTTCTGAGCCTGATTTATGCCATATTTCCTCCTTTGAGAGCAGCCAGGGCCATCCATTTATGGTGCCCTAGGCGGGATTATTAAACTGGTGCCCCTATGCCTGACTTGCCCTTCCACCCTCTACCCCCGCCCCTACCCAGAGTCCTCAGCAGCCAATCCCGTCCCGCAGACTATGCTGCAGGCAGCGCATTCAGCGCTCTCTAGGACCTAGCCCTGCTGTTACATGCTCCACTGCTTCCCGTCATAGGTGTGCGTAGCACATTTCATTAGGCTGTGCACCCAAAGAATTTTTTTTAAATGTACTCTTTGACCCCCGTTAGCCATGCCCCTGACCCCCGTTAGCCACGCCTCTGGAGGCAACACTCGCCGGGCAAGATGGACACATGACCAAAAGTAAAAGGTGTCAAGGTCACGTGACCAAAAGTAAAAGTCCCCCAAGGACTCTTCCCACCACTCTCCTACCAATAGGGATTAGTTTGGCCCCCACCAAACCCCCCCTCATGCAACTATCCTGCAATTGCATTAACCCAGTGCATGTCATGTTAACTCAGGGTGGAGAGGCTGGGGGAAGTGTTCCCTCTAAGGGTTTCTTCCCATGAGCAGAATTAATTTTGTGTTGTGCACCAGTACTGAGTTCATGTGTCTTGTTTGGATGTGCCACTGTGGCACCCAAGTTATTAATAAATATCTTATAAACCTTTACCTTTCCTCTCTGCTGCCATGTCTCCTCCCCTTGCTCCATCAGCTCCCTTGGTGCCTGCTGCCCCCCAACCCCTCACCCTCCTCTGCTGTCCTGATTCCTGCCCTTCTCGCTGCCCTCAGCCTTCCTGAGACCTGCCCCCCTCCACCAGCTCTTCTCCCCTCCCCCGTGCCCACTTCTCTAGTAACCCCACTCTGATCATATGAGCTACCCCTCCTCATCCCCTCTCCTACCTCCCTCTACACACCTGCCCTGCCTCTCTCCTCTGGTGCTGATCCCTCCCCTGTAGGTGTCTGCCCTTCTGCTTCACCCCCAGAATCACCTGCACCTTCCCTTACCTCTGCACCCTCCTGGTGCCTTCCCCTTCCCTCACTGCCTCTGCCCTCTTTTTCCTTGAAGCCCACCCCTCACCACCCTCTGCCCCCATTCCCCTCATGCCCCTGTGTGCTCACACATGCCTTGCTCCATCCCCACCTCTCATGCCCACCCCTTCTTTCAAGCCTTCTCCCAGCACCTCCCCCACCAGCCCCCAATGCCCTTACCCTCTCCTCTCCCAGCATCACCCTGTCCCCCTCCCACTGACACCTCCCCTCCTGCCTTTTTCCTCATTGTCTGCACTTGCCCCCCTCCTGGCATTTGTCTCTCTCCTCTACCCTGTCCCTTGGTGTCTGCCCCTTTATTCTCCTGACCTGCCCCCCTTCCCTCAGCACAAGCCCCTTCCTCTCCCACCCTTTCCCCCTATTTTTCCTGCACTCCTCCCCTCCCCACCCTTCTGCCTTCCACTTTGCAGGACTGGAATCTGCTACGGTCAGGCCCCAGAAGTCCCCACAGCCTGGGCTCCAGACCACATGCTAGACCTGGAGCTGGGCCACTCAGCATTCACAGCCCCGGCCCAGCCGCCGTCCCACCTCTAGCCAGGCTCTGCTCCCCCATGCCCCACTCGGCGCATCTACTTCCCCTCCTTCCCGATCTGCCCATTTTAAAAAATGGCACCACAATGTCACACCAGTGTGGAACTACCCTCTCTGGCACGCCGCACGTGACCCCGCCCCGGCGCAGCCCTGGCTCTGCCTGTCCGCTGTTGCCCAGGTTGATGGCACATGCTCATGCCTCTTGCAACCGTGCCCACTTTCCCTTCCCCTGGCCCAGTACCTTCCCCAGCCAGGGTCAGCTTGCCGGCCTCCTCGCCAGAGTCCCTCAACCCGGTGGGGGTCTTCTGGTGTGGCTGTAAGTCCCGGCAGCGCCCCTACTGGCTCCAGTGCAGATCGCACACCTATGCTTCCCGTCCATCCCGGCAGAGTGGTGCTCTAGGCAACTGCCTATTCTGCCTATGCCTAAGGACGGCCCTGAGAGCAGCACAGCTGTAATTCTAAATAATTCCTTTTTGAGACACTTCTCCTTTAATCTTTTTTTCTAGGCTAGTAATATTGTTTGTGCTGCTTTGGCTCTCGTCTCTTTTTAATTAGTAGAAACGAACATGGTATTTAAAACACATATGGGGGTTTCTTGATTTACATCGAAGCAAAACAATGATGAATTATACATTCTTTCCCCTGATATCATGTAGACTATTTTGGCAGCTTCTCTCCCTGGAAGTGTTTGTATCTCTCAGTGGAGGGATGTGGTCTGCCAACACTTTTTAATACTATTACAAACCTTACCAGAGCAACAAAAAGGTCACAGGAGTCAGTAATCAAGAGCATTAAAGTTTGTAGGGCAACAGCTGAGATCAAGCCCAGCATCCAAAAACTATAAGACACACTGTCTCAGCAGTTGTTCTAGCCCCACACTTCACATTCAGAGTTTCAGTATATGAAGTGCCTGTGAATTCTTGTGGATTACTTATGCACACTGTGTCAGTGGTAGGAAATGAGGCCATATAAGAGCTTTCACAAACTTGCTTTCTCTTTTAATTGTCATTAGTTTTTTTTAATCTGGAATGACACAAATTTAACATCACCTTCATTTAAATAGAGAGTTCTTTGGGCTTTGACCCTTCCTGGGGCTGTGCTGTCCACACTGGAGCTACAGAGTTTTTCCGGGATACTGAAGGGATCTGTTTCCAAAAAAGCAAGCATGTTTTTTCAGAAGCCCTGAATTCCTCATTTTATCATAGAATGCTAGGATTGGAAGGGACCTCGAGAGGTCATCGAGTCCAGTCCCCTGCCCTTACGGCAGGAGCCAGTACTGTCTAGAAGACCATCCCTGACACGCATTTATCTAACCTACTCTTAAATATCTCCAAAGATGGAGATTCCACAACCTCCTGGGCAATTTATTCCAGTGTTTGACTACCCTGACAGTTAGGAAGTTTTTCCTAATGTCCAACCTAAACCTCCCTTGTTGCAGTTTAAGCCCCTTGCTTCTTGTTCTATCCTCAGCGGCCAAGCAGAACATTTTTTCTCCCTCCTCCTTGTGACACTATTTTAGATACCTGAAAACTTCTATCATGTCCCCTCTATGTCTTCTCTTTTCCAAACTAAACAAGCTCAATTCTTTCAGTCTTCCTTCATAGGCCATGTTCTCTCGATCTTTAATCATTCTTGTTGCTCTTCTCTGGACCTTCTCCAATTTCTCCACATCTTTCTTGAAATGTGGTGCCCAGAACTGGACACAATACTCCAACTGAGGCCTAATCACCGTAGAGTAGAGTGGAAGAATGACTTCTCGTGTCTTCCTCACAATACACCCGTTAATGCATCCTAGAATCATCCTAGAACTCACCTGAGCTGCCTTCTCCTGTTTCGTCTGAGCCCTTGGAGACATCCTGGGATGGGGAGGGGGAGACCAGCTCCAGGAAGATGAGGACCTCCTGGCATGGTGTCCAGGTTGGCCTGCTCTTTCTCGTCGTCATCGTCATCCTCCTCCACAGCCCTGCCCTCGTGGAGGCTGAGGATGGGCATGTCTGGGCCAGAGTTGACTATGAGAGGGAGGAGGTGACTGGCCCTTTCCCAGGATGGCATTAGGCTGCTCATAAAAGTGGCAGATCTGTGGTTCTGCCCCAGAGGGGGAACTTTGTTCCTTGGCCTGTGTAAGCCTGCCACAGTTCTTTAATCTTCATCCACACCTGGTCCCGGGTGCGGCTGTGCCCCTTCAGGGCCAAGCTGGCAGCCATCCAGCTGCACACATCTGCATTTTGCCTTTTGGTGCAGAGATACTGGAGGTTTGTCTCCTCACCCCAGACCTAGAGGAGATCCAAGATCTCCACACCAGTTCAGGTGAATACCCTCTTTTGTCCCTGGCCAGGGGCTTTGGAGGTGACTGCAGGTGTGCTTGCAGTTGGGGGGGGGGGGCCCAGAGGGAGTGCTGGCATCTGTTGTGGCTCCAACAAAGGCTGCTGTGTGGCACGGGGCTGGCAGGGCTGCTGTGGTGCCACACGCCTTTTCCCTTCTGCCTGCAGCTTTAAAGAGTGCAGGAGAAGGGGAGCAGTGTTCCCGGTAAGCTGAGCACTTGTGCAGCTACCCAGGAGAAATTCAGGTGCTGCTCAGCTGATTAGCAGAACGCTCATAGTCTCCCACAGCTGGCAGCATGTGTTTCTAATGGTGGTGCACATAACAAATTTTAACTTGCATATGGATGTACAAAATTAGAGGGAACATTGAAGGGGAGCATTAGAGTTGTCAGGTGTGTGGCCAGAGTGGCAGCTGTGAGAAGCCTCTGGAAGCTATTTCAAAATAACAGCAGCTGCGTGTCCATACTAATGCTATTTCAAAATAACAATTTCAGAATAAGAGTTACTCCTTATCACAAGCAGGGATTATTATTTTGAAATAAAACAAGCGTCCACACAGCAAGCCTGTTATTTTGAAATAAGGCAAGTTATTAAGGGGACATGCCCTAGGAGTCCTACAGACTTCAGTACTACTCCCAAGAGAGAGTTTGCAGGATCAGCATGGCCATTCCCAGGGCCCAACTCCAGTAACCAAATATTCTGCCTAACTGCTGTATGAATTGTGGGAGGGGTGAACTTCTGTGGAGGACCCTTCCCACAAGCTACTGGAGCAGATTTTGTCGTCTTAGCTTCCTCCATCTATAGTGTGGGAGACTAACGACCGGATCAATCAGACTGGAGACCATAGGACAAAATAGCAACTCTTGGCCTTGGTCCTCCCTTAGAATCCTTCATCTCACTGCAAAACTCAGATTTGTGCTGTATAGAGGGTGTAAACCATTCATACCACCTCAAATCTTGCAGACCCCTTCTGTAACTGCACCAGTTCTTCTGCCTGCATGGTTGCAAATGGGTTTTATCCATTGGTGTATGCATTATTCTCAAGTTACTACCACTGTTTTCTTTCTAGCAGGGCTTCCAGCTAGTCCACTTTTGGGAAGATGATGAGGTTGAGGCAAGAAAGCTGAAGTATGCGACAGATATCTCACATGATAACTCATCCCTTTGAATCACTGTCACACCTATCTTTAGATTGATAGCTAAGACTAATTTTTAGTAGAAAATACAAAGATTATAGTTTGGTGAATCACTGGGGAGTAAAAAAGATTATCAAACCATTCAAACTTAAACCAAGTCTGAAATTTTCCCTCTCTTGATTTGAAAACAATGGAAGACTATTTTTAATTCTCACACAATGCCGTATTTCCTGGTTCGCATGATACTGGAACCAGAAGTACTACGAGGCCCTGGTTTTAGAAGAGGGGACGTTCCCGCACACAAGCAGTGCCATAGGACAGCTCAGCTTGTGTAAGGGAATCTGACTCATACCTGTGCCAAGCCCATCAAATCTGAAAGGGAACAGAGAGCTTAGCTGAAAAACTCATTCTTAGAAATTCTTGAGCCCAGATCCTGAGTCAAAGTGCTGTGAAAAGCCAAAACCGGATTGACAAGAATTTGCATAACTGAAACCACTCTGGCTTCATGAATTATTCATGACAGAAGACTAAACAAAAAGCTAAGATCCACGTCTGTTTAACATCCTCACCTGCATTTTTTAAATTTAAGTAAAAGGGGACCCCGATTTCCATTTTATTACCCACTTCTCTCCCCCATTTCTCCCACCCTATAGCAAGATTTTCCAAAAAAAAAAAAATGGCTCCTCAGCTCATCTCCACTTTGGAGTCATACTAAATCTTTTGGCCTTTTGAAGATCACCCATCACCTATCAGGAAAAGTAGGAAGAAGAATTTATAGGATGTCTGGAATTTAGGGCAACATGAAAAGATGTAACAATAACAAAGGAAACCTTAGTGTTTTGTTGTTTCATGTGCCTAAGGGCCATGAAAAGAAGATTTCACAAGACTCAAATGGCTGGAGTAGGTGTGGCTGAGCTGAAGCAGCATGAAAAGACAAGAAAACTGATCTGAGCTGGGATCTTCAGAAACTATTGTTTGAAAAATAAAGAAATATTCAGGATGAAGGATGTAATAGTCCTTCTTTGTAGCAGAGTGAAGGCACTAGAAGTGTTAGCTAAGAAGTGACCTACTGTGTGCAGAGATGAGTACACAAGGTGCTTTCCCCACACCCACTTGCCCCTCTGTGAAACCGGTCCTTACACTGGGGAGAATGTTGGAAGGCTGCTCCCTTCTATGGGTACAAATCACTCCCAGAAGTCCAGAAAGAATGGAGAGAAGGCTCCATTCTACTCCATTCTACTGGCCCTTCTACTGCTCTGTGTTGGTTTGTGGTAAGATCTGGATGCACCATCCAAAGGGGTAAAGAAACAGGCACATTCTCCTTGCGTGTTGTAAATCTGGGGAACAGGATTGTGCCTCTTGTAGTACAACCATTCACAATATGCCTCCCCAGTTTAGGTCCACATCATGCCCCACATGTGGCAGTGCTCATTTCAAAATCTGTTCATAAACATTTATCTGGCCAATGGGCAGAGGTGCTGACTTCTTTATGTGCTGGGGTGGGAGACGGTGTGTGTGCTCGACCTTTGTGATGCACCAGGCCCCATCCCAATTCCACTCCTTTTCCCAAAGTCCTAACTCTGCCCCACCTGTTCCCACCCCCACTCTGCTTCTTAGTGTGGTCTACTTGTTACACTGAGAGTGAAGATATCTCTGATACTGACTGACTTCATTACCTGAAAGAAGTCTCTTACCTTTTACTTTGATTCTATATTTGTAAAATAATCTATGTTTGTAAAGGATTTTGCAATCCTCCAAGGAAAGGTACCTGATAAAGTGGTGAATGACAGCTAATTCTTTTGTCTACGTTTCCACAGACAGAATGGCAGATGCCATCTAATTTCCGTTGAAATCTGAAGATTAGCAATTCCAATGTGGTATCATGGCTACTCTGATAACTTTGGGCCAAATAATTATATTTTACACAAAAATGTGCAATTATACAAACCTGTTCAATGTGAAAAGACTAGAGCCTGTTGAAGAGGCTAAATCCAGCATTCTCCTACAAATAACTCAATCATCATTTGTGTGCTTATTTTGCTGATTGCCATTGAAGTTGTTCAGTAATGTGATACCTTTTCACTTTTTTTTTTCAGTCTGGCATCCTGCTATGCTTTTCTTCAGGAATTGTGCCTTTGGTTTTTAGGCAGCATCCAAATGACATAGATCTAAAAGCAGAGAGTCTAGCCCCAGAAGGGGAAGTGTGACTTTTTAAACTCCAGTTTAGTTGATGAACCAGAAGAACCTGCAGGTCTTGTCAGAGACAGATGCCAATTCGTGGAGTGTAGTAGCTCTTCATTTTGTGAGTTTTCCCTTTCTGTATCCGCCAGTGACATTTATTCTATATGCAAAGTTAAGCAGATTTGAGGTGAGGAAAACAGAGATGAGTTTGGGAAAGTTTAGAGACAGTCTAACTGGGTTAATCCTACTCTTTTTCTGCCTCCTTTAGTGGGCATACCTCACCAGAGTATACCCCTTTCTGCTTCTCTTACCCTTAGAATCATATCAATTTAATAATCTATACCTTTCATGCCTATTGTGTCATCTCTGAATTTGGCCCACTGAGCCTGACAGAGGGAGTCTAAATTAGTTCCAGAAAAGGGGAGTGGACTTAGAAAAAAATAACTAATAGAGTGGTATAAGAATGTGTAAGTTAAAGCAGTGCTATTTCCTGTGCTATTTCCTACCACATCTTATACCTTCTCCTGATTTCTCCTTATACCTTCTCCAGAGTTTTGAAGACACAAGATTTAAAAAGAGACACCTCAATGAGGCTATGTCTAGACTGCAGGCTTCTTTCGGAAGAAACTTTTCCGAAAGAGATCTTCCGAAAAAAATTCTTCTGAAAGAGAGCATCTACACAACAAAAGTGCATTGAAAAAGCAATCTGCCCTTTTGAAAGATAGTGTCCACACTGAATGGATGCTATCTCGCATTTAAGCTGCGATTACTATGGATGGAGTGGCCACCAGGGTACTTGTACTTTTTCCTCTTTCCTCTTCTTTTGAAAGAACTCCTTCTTCCCCGTCCACATACGCCTTTTTCCAAAAGAGCTCTTTCGGAAAAAGGCTTCTTCCTTGTAGAAAGATGTTTACGAATTTTGGAAAAAATCCTCTGTTCTTTAGATTTTTTTTTCAAAAGAACATGATTGCAGCGTGGACTTAACTGGAGGTTTTTTTTTTTTGGAAAAACAGCTGTTTTTCTGAAAAAACTGCAGTGCAGACATACTCAAAAAATCTACACAAATTGATTAAAGTTAATGAATGGGGGAAAGAAATGGAGAAATAGACCTTCTAGCTAATCTCAATCTATTTTTCCAATGAATATAATGGAAAAAAGTGAGTGGAGAATAAAGAACACTTCACATTTCCAGGCAAAGTATTCTAAGACTTCAGTGAGAAACTGGATTTGAGACCAATGAAGTCTCATGTTCACTCAGCACACATGCAAGTGATGTTTACTAAGGGCCAGGATTTCAAAGTTAGGCACACGCGTGCTTTTACATATGTTTACCCTATGCCTACACATGGTGGGCACATGAACACCGTGACTTTAGACATGTTATCCCCATGTGGAGTTTGTCAGCTGCTGGAGCATTCACAGAGACAGAGTTGCTAAGAACAAGTGGGAAGCTTCAGCATGGGGTGATCTGGACAAGCAGTCCTCTGGACTAAGGATAAGTCAGGACTGCACAGCACAGAGAAGTCACAGCCCACTGCAGACATAGAATGGTTTTGGTTCAATTTTTCTCATCAAAACTGAAAGGAAAACCAGCACAGCTCAGGGTATCTGTGCTAAACTCCCTACAGTACCCAAAGAGAGTTCTTGCACTACTATGAGATCTAGATGTATGATGAGTCAGGCAGCTCCAGGAATGCAGTGACCAGCATCCATAAGAGAAAGAGAGAGAGAGAGAGAGATAACCTGGCACCAGCTACCAAGCACCAGCCAAAATCCCAGGAAGATTCCACACTAGGAAGCCAGTTGGTCTGATCGGAGTCAGGAGAGGATCCTGAATCCTTTGTTTAAACTGGTCAACATCACACACTGTGACACTGCAGCACAGGACACCAGCTTGTAGCCTGCCATTCACCTTGGGGAGTTCGGCTTGGTGGCTTGTGTAGGGAGGGGATGAATTAGTTTCTTTATTCAGTTAACCTTGACCATTTCCTCCCCCACAACCTATTTCCAATAAACTTCCCCTTTTTTATGCTGTTATTTTTGTTGTGTCATTCCTTTGTGGGAGGTTATGTGCTTCATTGCCCCTTGTGTATTTGCCTTTACACACCTTGCCAACTAGTTGTATTGATTTTTCCCAAGGAATAAGCACTTCTGTGCATGGCCCAGAGAGGAGTGGGTAGAGATACCCCTAAAAGAACCCAGGACCCAACCCAGATAAGGAGAGGGGAGGAGCTGCTTCTAATATTTGTGATAGCAAACTCCAGTGACAGAAAAGAGAGAAGGCTTAAGCCACACCTTGAGTAGGACCTATATAAACATGATCAGCTAGGCCCAATTATAATTTAACATGCTGCTGTTACCCCCATGAGTCATTAGGGGACATTTTGCATGATTCAGGGAGACTTATTCTATCACTTCCCTTGTGTGCACACTTCTGGAGGCTAGTAGAACTTTCTGCCAGCCTCTCAGTGGACCTCATGTCCGGTGTCTCTGCCAGCTCTTCCCACAATTATGATAATGATTTAACTATAACAGCTTTATTAGCAAGGGAGACTAACTACCCTTGGATCTGCATACATCACACATACACAGAGAACTATATGTGGATGCAGCGCACACAGGTCCCAATATCCCTACGGGAGTCTTGGAACTACACAGCATATATCACTCCTGGTGCAGA
Source organism: Pelodiscus sinensis (assembly GCF_052426305.1). Lineage (NCBI taxonomy): Eukaryota > Metazoa > Chordata > Testudines > Trionychidae > Pelodiscus > Pelodiscus sinensis. Next base: position 205,426,174 of record NC_143053.1, read on the forward strand.
GGAGCACGTGTATCAGACAGAGACGTCTCTTAGAGGAGAGTCTATTGACAGAGATTCTCTAGGTTTTAGTCAGGAGGTGAGGATGGAAGAAGATAAAGTATAGGCCAGATCAGACGAAAAATATTCACATAAAAAAGAAACTGACACATCAGAAAAGGGCAGACAAATAAACAGCGACAAGTTTTTAAAGTGCTTGTACACAAATGCTAGAAGCCTAAAAAATAAGATGAGTGAACTAGAGTGCCTTGTGTTAATGGAGGATAGCTAATAGGCATCACAGAAACCTTGTGAAGTGAGGACAATCAATGGGACACAATCATTTCGGGGTACAAAATATATCGGAAGGACAGAACAGGTCGTGCGGGTGGGGGAGTGGCACTATATATGAAAGAAAATTTAGAATAGTGGATAGTAATTCCCTGCTCTAATAAGAATATAACAGTAGGGATCTGTTATCGACCACCTGACCAGGACAGTAATAGTGATTATGAAATGCTAAGGGAGATTAGAGAGGCTATCAAAATAAAGAACTTAATAATACTAGTGGGGGATTTAATTATCCCCACATTGACTGGGTACATGTCCTCTCAGGATGAGATGCAGAGACAAAATTTCTTGATACCATAAATGACGGCTTCTTGGAGCAGCGGGTACAGGAACCCAAAAGGGGAGAGGCAATTCTTGACTTAGTCCTGAGTGGCGCGCAGGATCGGGTCCCAAAAGTAACTATAACAGAACCGCTTGGAAATAGAGACCATAATATATTAACATTTAATATTCCTCTGGTAGGAAGAACACCTCAGCAGCCCAACACTGTGGCATTTAATTTCAAAAAGAGGAACTATGCAAAAATGAGGAGGTTAGTTAAACAGAAATTAAAAAGTACAGTGATTAAAGTAAAATCCCTGCAAGCTGCATGGACACTTATCAAAGCCACCATAATAGAGGCCCAACTTAAATGTATTCCCCCAATTAAAATTCATAGAAGAAGAAGTAAAAAAGAGTCACTGTGGCTTAACAACCATGTAAAAGAAGTAGTGAGAGATAAAAAGACATCTTTTAAAAAGTGGAAGTCAAATTCTAGTGAGGTAAATAGAAAGGAACATAAACACTGCTAAATTAAGTGTAAAAATGTAATAAGAAAAGCCAAAAAGGAGTTTGAAGAACAGCTAGCCAAAAACTCAAAAGGTAATAACAAAATGTTTTTTAAGTACATCAGAAGCAGGAAGCCTATTAAACAACCAATGGGGCCCCTGGATGATCAAAATACAAAAGGAGCACTTAAAGATGATAAAGTCAGTGCAGAGAAACTAAATGAATTCTTTGCTTCAGTCTTCACGGCTGAGAATGTTAGGGAGATTCCCAAACCTGACCCATCCTTTGTAGGTGACAAAGCTGAGGACTTGTCATGGATTGAAGTGTCATTAGAGGAGATTTTGGAATTAATTGATAAACTTAACAGTAACAAGTCATCGGGACCAGATGTCATTCACCCAGGAGTTCTAAAGAACTTAAATGTGAAATTGCGGAATTATTAACTATGGTTTGTAACCTATCCATTAAATCAGCTTCTGTACCCAATGACTGGAAGATAGCTAATGTAACGCCAATATTTAAAAAGGGCTCTAGAGGCAATCCTGGCAATTACAGAGTCTAACATCAGTATCGGGCAAATTAGTTGAAACAATAGTAAAGAATAAAATTGTCAGACACATAGAAGAACATAATTTGTTGGGCAAAAGTCAACATGGTTTCTATAAAGGGGAATCACGTCTTACTAGTCTATAAGGGTATGTCTACACTACCACCCTAGTTTGAACTAGGGTGGTAATGTAGTCAACCGGAGTTGCAAATGAAGCCCGGGATTTGAATTTCCTGGGCTTCATTTGCATGTTGCCAGGCACTGCCATTTTTAAATGTCCGCTAGTTCCACGAGGAGTAACGGTAGTTCGGAATAGGAAGCCTAGTCCGAACTACCTAGTTCGTGCCGCGTGAAGCCGCGGGGCACGGAGTCTGAACTAGCGGACATTTAAAAATGGCTGCGCCCGGCAACATGCAAATGAAGCCCGGGAAATTCAAATCCCGGGCTTCATTTGCAACTCCGGTTGACTACATTACCACCCTAGTTCGAACTAGGGTGGTAGTGTAGACATACCCTTAGAGTTCTTTGAAGGGGGTCAACAAACATGTGGACAAGGGGGATCCGGTAAATATAGTGTACTTAGATTTCCAGAAAGCCTTTGGCAAGATCCCTCACCAAAGGTTCTTACATAAATTAAGTTGTCATGGGACAAGAGAGAAGACCCTTTCATTGACTGAGAACTGGTTAAAAGACAGGAAACAAAGGATAGGAATAAATGGTAAATTTTCAGAATGGAGAGGGGTAACTAGTGGTGTTCCCAAAGGGTCAGTCCTAGGACTAATCCTATTCAACTTGTTCATAAATGATCTGGAGAAAGGGGTGAACAGTTAGGTGGCAAAGTTTGCAGATGATACTAAACTGCTCAAGGTAGTTAAGACCAAAGCAGACTGTGAAGAACTTCAAAAAAGAGCTCACAAAACTAAGTGATTGGGCAACAAAAGGGCAAATGAAATTTAATATGGATAAATGCACATTGGAAAAAATGCACATTGGAAAAAATAACCCCAACTATACATATAATATGATGGGGGCTAATTTAGCTACAACTAATCAGGAAAGAGATCTTGGAGTCATCGTGGATAGTTCCCTGACAACGTCCATGCAGTGGCAGTCAAAAAAGCAAACAGGATGTTGGAAATCATTAAAAAGGGCTAGAAAATAAGACAGAGAATATCTTATTGCCCTTATATAAATCCATGGTACGCCCACATCTTGAATATTATATACAGATGTGGTCTTCTCATCTCAAAAAAGATATACTGGCATTAGAAAAGGTTCAGAGAAGGGCAACTAAAATGATTAGGGGTTTGGAACAGGTCCCATATGAGGAGAGATTAAAGAGACTGGGACTTTTCAGCTTGGAAAAGAGGAGACTAAGGGAGGGATATGATAGAGGTATATAAATCATGAGTGGTGTGGAAAAAGTGAAAAAGGAAAAGCTATTTACTTGTTCCCATAATATAAGAACTGGGGGTCACCAAATGAAACTAATGGGCAGCAGGTTTAAAACAAATAAAAGGAAATTCTTCTTCACTCAGCGCATAGTCAATCTGGGGAACTCCTTGCCTGAGGAGGTTGTGAAGGCTAGGACTGTAACGGGGTTTAAAAGAGAACTAGATAAATTCATGGAGGTTACGTCCATTAATGGCTATTAGCCAGTATGGGTAAGGAATGGTGTCCCTAGCCTCTGTTTGTCAGAGGGTGGAGCTGGATAGAAGGAGAGAGATCATTTATGTTCTTATGTACTAAATAATAATTAGGCGGGTCTCTAACTTCACATTTCTGGTTCTAATTCAACAAGGAAAGGGCAGGTTCTAGCCACTTTGTGCAGATCCAAGCCAGAGAGCAACAGGGCACAAGAAACAGAGGCTGAGAAGAATCCCAGTGGCTCCTCTTTTACCTCCCACCGGTATGGGGCTGAGAAAGTGCAGGATGGTGCCTCTACCCGCAGAGGCGGGTCATAGAGATCGGAACATCTTTGCCCAGCCACACAGTACAGGGATGTAAGTTAATCATTAACAACACAGTAACTCAAAATAAGCATGCTCTTAATTTCATCAAAGGGTATGTTTTTCCTAAACAATTCAGTAACAGGATTTAGGAACAATCTTGCGATGTTATCACAGCTGGCGAGCTCCGTAAGTGCATTGCAGTGTTTGGGTATGTCTACACTAGCCCCCTAGCTCGAACTTAAATATCCCGGGCTTTATTTGCATCTTCCCAGGCGCCGCCATTTTTAAATGTCCCTTAGTCCGAACTCCGTGCCCGCGGCTACACGCGGCACAGAGTAGGTAGTTCGAATTAGGATCTCTAATTTGAACTACCATTACTTGTCGTGGAAGAGATCCTAATTCAAACTACCTACTCCGTGCCGCGTGTAGCCGCAGCCATGGAGTTCGGACTAAGGGACATTTAAAAATGGCAGCACCCGGGAAGATGCAAATGAAGCCCGGGATATTTAAATCCCGGGTTTCATTTGCAACTTCGAATGCCTACATTAGCCTCCCTAGTTCGGACTAGGGGGCTAGTATAGACATACCCTTTGCTCTTCCATATGCTATACCTTACCTCTCTATACTAAAAAGACACAGGGAAGTGTGCTTTTCTTGCTCTGGTGAATTGGCTCTGTAAATAACTCAGATCTTAAGAATAGGTCCACACGAAGCCAAATGTGGTTGTTCAGGTGCATCTGAGCCATTCTTAAAATGCTTTGATAACCTATTAGGCATGCCTCATGTTTTTTATTGTAATCACATGTGAGGCAAAATCTGGCAGAGACACTGCATATGGTGCTCACAGAAGGATTGCAGAAAGTGCAGACAATCTCCAGAAATGTCCCCGAGCCTTTTGTTTCAAGTGCATGCTTGTGAATGAAGAGGTGCGGTACTTATCCTCCTTAAGACATTTTGCACCATTATCAATCATTCTCAGCATAAAAACAAGTGATGTCAGAATAAACCTCAGATGTTGGAAAAAAAATGTGAGTACACTGCATGTTCGATTACTTTACATGGTTTTTTTTCTCCCTGGCCCACAACTAGTACCGTACATGCCATCAGCAGAAAAATAAAAGCTGTTTGTCTGTGTATATCATGCAGCTAGGGTGGATGTCATGACAAGTAGGGAAGATTAGAAACAAAGCTCTGTTAGATACATCCAACATAAATCAAAACTGGTACAGAGTGTGTGTGTGTGTGTGTGTCAAGGCCTACATCAAATTAATAGGTTATTTAATTAGGAAACAATTACTGAGTACATCTCTCCTCTCTTTCTCTCTTTTGTGGGTGTTTCTACACAGCACAGTTGTTTTGCAATAACATCCGTTATTTTGAAATAACAATGCAAGCGTCTACACAGCAATTCCATTATTTTGAAATAATTTCAAAATAATGGATGGCTTATTTAGAAATCTGCAAACCCCATTCCACGAGGAATAATGCTTATTCCAAAATAGCTTCACTGCTGCTACTTTGAATGGCCCTGGGAAGGAGCTATTTCGAGGTAATTACTCTCCACTGCTTCCCGGGGCTCTAATTTGAGGTAGCACACCCAAATTAGGGAAGCCTACCTCGGACTAATTTTGAAGCTTCCCTATAATGTAGAGGTGTTATTTCAAAATAAGCTATTTTAGAAAACAAAATCAGAAATAGCTTATTTTGATATAAGCGTGCTGTGTAGATGTACCCTGAGTCTAATCTGTTCACTTGAAGTTAGTAAACACAGATTACCAGTGATATAATTTAAGGAATAATCATATTTATCATAAACATCATAACATTTACATTCCCCTCTCTTTAAACAGATGAGAAATTCTCTTAACTAGCAAAAACAGCAGAGAATTATTTTTAACAAAATGATTAATGGATAAAATTCAAAGTAACACACACTTAAAACTTCAAGCTAACAGAGAACAAATGTATTCAAACCCCATTTATTCTGCAGGCCAAAATATTCTTCAAGTATATTCTGCAATACCCTTGGCAACACGAGTAGGTATTGTCAACATTAAGCTTTAACCAGTGCACCTGAAATGCAGTAAGTGTGCTTTTGTTATTATTTGTACCTGTCTGAACTTGCTACATGACTTGAGAGTGCTTTCCAGGCTAGCATGCCTTACATGTCCTCTGCTTTGAAACAACCAGTCTCTGTTCTGGGAAACAACCGGTTCTTTGATGCACTTGATTCATTTTAACATCCAGTGAGAGTTTTCAGGGGAGGAATGTTCACGGTGTGAATCTTTCATGTTGTCTGTTAATGCAGAATGGCTATAGAATTCTTTTTGGATTATGAAGTAATCTGCAAGAACATATAATTACAGAGTATTACTAAATAAACGAAATGTACTTACATTGTAAGCAATGAGTACTTTACATGATATCTACACTCTGTAACTTAGTTATCTAAACCCTCGAAGAATGTTTTCAAGACTTTTACAAAGTGTACCAGAAAATACAGTGAAAACGTTTTAACACATAATATTTGACAGTTGTGACTTTATCATATTTGAGCTGATATGTATTGAAAAGCACCAAAGTTAGTTTGATGTCCAAATTACACTCCTCCTTAAAACACTTCATTATTCTGTGCAACTAAAATTAAAATCTCAGTTGCAATAATGTAAATATCAAACATAAAAAATAAAAAAGTTTATTCAGAATTATGCAAAGTTTTTGAATGTTAATTCAACAGTTCCGGTAACATACTATTCATTCTAATGTAAAATAGGATCTGTTTTTGCCATCTCAACATCCACCTCCTTTTCAGAACATTAAAAAAACGTATTAAACAACAAAAGTCCTAAAACAGCCTAGGGGTTCCACATGTTACTTGCTTTCCACACTGAAAACTGATAATTTATTCCTACTCTTTGCTTAGCCAATGTTTAATCCACTACAGAACATTACCTTTCACAACATGACTATTTAGTTACCACAGTAACCTTTTATGAAGGAATTTGTCAAAGGAATTTAATTTCCAGAAAGTCCTCGTTATTTCTATCAGCTGGTTACCCGTCATCCACTTATTTTAATTCACACACTCATAGAATTCTGGTGGATTGGAAAAGCTCAATTTTCCCTTTGTAGTGAAGCTGGCAGATAGTGGTGTCATCACAGTGGACAGGAATGTTACATTATGGGTGTGGGGTGATCCGAAAACTGCTTCGTAAAACCGCTGGAAAATGCTAAAGCACTTTCCAGTTATCATTTGCAGCCCTCTCTGGAACTGGTACTGCATTTGCTGCTGCTCGCTTAGTCCTGAGCTTCAGGTCAGCCTACCATGACAACTATGGCCACAGGAAGTGCTTGCCAGAATTCCCAGAATCACCACACATTACCCTCTTCCTGTTAAAGCCACCACATTTGAGAAGGAGCAAAGGAGATGGGGCAAATACTGTTTCAAAGAGAGTCCGATAGCCCCCTGTAATCCACTGGTGCCAGTCTGCCCAGCACAGAGTTTGGAGAGCTTTATATTGGGAGTGTGGAGTACTAGTTCTCCTCCTGCCCTTAAGAGAAACGTGTTCCCAGCCTCTATTTCAAATGGCAAAACTTGCTGAATTCTACTCTCTACTCACCCACCAGCCAGTTAATGACACATGCTGCCCTAGCTTCTTGTAGCCAAGGAAGACCAGCTCCCAGACATGCCAAAAGGTTGATTAAGGGAAATGTATGGGGTAGACAGATGCTTTGAGTGAGAGAGATCACAGATTTGAGAGTTTTTTTGCAGAAGGAGAAGAGAGTATCACATTTGTAGCCAGCTGAGGCAGAACCTGTTTTGAGGGACCCTCTTCTTGAAATATTGGCAGAGCATCATGAAGTATAGGACTAATCTGCATGATTTTTGACAAGCAGAGCATGATACATACCATGCCTATTTCTTTGCCAGCAAAACCTTCAACTCAGCATCTTGCCTGACCAACATCTGTCCTTCATTATCCCCACACTCAATCTTCTCCTTTGCTGGTGTTTTTTGAACAGCCCTTTGCTGTGTGATAATCCCGGTGTTACAGGGCTCTCATTTATACTAGAAAACAAGGATTCTTTTATTGAGTTGCTAGTCTCAAGCATATCAGAGCTATGTTTTTAATGGCAGTTTCCATAGGTAATGCAGCAATTTAATTTTGATAATATTTCACTTCCAAAACGAATCGGGCTTTATTTTTTCCACATTTTCTTCTTGCATTTGTTTTTGGAATTTGTCATATGAGATGCCAATGTCCTGTAAAACTGCTGTTAGGGGTACCTTTCCATCCTTTTTTGGATCAGTAGTTCAAAAGTGGAATGATAGGAAAAAACATTCGAAAGACTAGAAAATGTTTTGTTTGTACACCTGGCTCCTTTTGAAGTTTAGGTCTCACATCTCCCAGATCTTTGTGCATGATTAACGGCTATGTCTGTGTGGAACCCTATTCAAGTCAGTGGAACTCTGTGGAGCATGTATTATATTGTAAATACAGAACTTTATACATGCAGCATTTCAGCCTGCACAAATATAGTGATTCCTGCCTATGGCTGAGAACAGCTTTGATGTAGCAAATGTAGTTTCTATTAACTTAACTGGAAGTTTTGCCCACTTAAACCAAGGATTAATTTTGTCTCTAGTATGGATTTCCCAGTGACAAGTATTTGTATTAGCATATGTTCTTATGCTCATATTCCCCAGTGACGAATATTTATGATTCTAAATATCTGGAGAAGGTATGAAGTTCTCAATTTTAGAGTAACTAGTCCAAGAAAGAGACAGCGGATTAATTATAAGAAATCGTTATTATGCTATTTTGGTATAATTTACCAAAGTGCCTAAATTCCATTTTGGAATGTGATTTTAGGCATTGAATAGCATAAGTCTCTGTGGATCCAAATGCCTACATCACTTTAAAATATGGGACTTAGGTTTCTAAGTCACTTAGGTCCAGTTCTTTAAAAGTATTTAAATGCCTGGGAGATAGGCACATAAATACTAAAAACATCCTTGGAATTTCTACACATTATAAATTGCAATTTCTTAACTCTCAAAATGGCTCCAACTGAACATAGGGAAATTCTACATTGGACCTTGTCCAAATAAAGAGGAATTGATCCCCAAACTAAATGTTCTAGATAGCTTATGGTCATTACTTTATCACATGAATAATGAGCAAGCAGAATCAAGTCCAGGCCGGTAAATATATATACATTTTACACATGCATACCCGGGCACATGCGCATGCGCGCGCGCACACACACACACACACACACACACACACACACACACTTACTTACTTGGTGCTTTAATAGAGCCAATTTCACAAAGCTGAAAACAATTATGAGCAAAATCAGCAGGGAGGAAGGATTTAATGAGAAAAATGTGAGTGACAATTGGGAATAATTTAAGAACACCTTACTAGATGCCCCAAAAGCCACAACAGAGGAAGAAGGCTGTGCAGGTTAAAAAAACAACTTGTTTTAAAGGGGAAGTGAAGGCAGCTGTAAAAAATAAAAAATGCATAACAAATGGAAGAAAGGGGAAGTTGATAATAATGAATATAAATCAGAAGTTTAGACTTTTTAAATGTTCCTGAGGGAGACAAGGAGAAATCTATGGTCAGCAAAATAAAGGACAATAAGAAGTTTCTAAAACAGAGTAAGAACAGAAAGAATCCTGACTATGACTCTGGTCCATTACTAGACAGAAAGGGTAGAATTATCAATAAAACTGCAGAAAAAGGCAGAATTTTTCAATAAATATTTCTGGTCTGTTCTTGACATGGGGCAAAAAATATTTATTCATGGACTCTTCATAAGAACATAAGAACAGCCATTCTGGGTCAGACCAAAGGTCTACCTAGACCAGCAACCTGTTTTTTACAGTGGCCAGTGCCAGATGCCCCAGTGGGAATGAACAGGTAATCATCAAGTGATCCCTCTCCTATTATCCATTTCCAGCCTCTGACAAACAGAGACTTGGGACACCAGTCCCACCAATACTGGCTAATAAGTATTGAAGGACCTAACCTCCATGGATTTATCTAGTTCTTTTTTGAACCCTGTTAAAGTCCTGGTCTTCATAACATCCTCTGGCAAGGAGTTCCACAGGCTGACTGTGCACTGTGTGAAGAAAAACATAATTTTGTTTATTTTAAACCTGCTACCTATTAATTTCATTTGGTGATCCCTAGTTCTTATGTTCTTAACTTTTTCTTATTCACGTTCTCTATACCTGTCATGATTTTATATACCTTTATTATATCCCCCATTAGTCTCGTCTTTTCTAAACTGAAAAGTCCCATTCTTTTTAATCTCTCTTCATAAGGCGCCCATTTGAAACCCTTAATCACTGTCTGTTTTCCTTTTCTGAACCTTTTCTTCAAACTAGTATGGAAAGATATATGACCTAATAGCTGGTAATTGCAGCTAGACAAATTCTGTCTAGAAATAAGGCACACATTTTAAAAGTGAGAGTGATTAACCTTCAGAATAATTTGCCCATTAACCACCATCAACAATTTTTAAACCAAGATTGACTGTTTCTCTAAAAGACATGCTCTAGGAAAATTTTGTTGGCAACTTTTATGGCCTGTGTTATAAGGTAAGACTAGATGATCGCAAAGGTCCCTTCAGGGCTTGGAATCTATGACTCAATCAAATTGCGAAGAAGTGAGGAAGGCTTAGCTTTAGATGTGTATTTGAAGATGCATCCCTTTTTGATTAGATCAGTGGTATTGGCTGTAGGATCTCAGGAGTGAGGTCAGAGGCAGGGGAGATTCTAGAGAGCATCTCAGAATTATTACTTATTTCTTCAGCACCACAGTATGGTGCTTTGCAAACAAAAGACAATTACCGAGAGTGTGCCATCTGCATGTCTTATTTATTAGACAATGCTTTACAGGGAACACTATTGATTCTGGCAGGATCTGTTTTCTTTTCTGATGTTACAAGGAATGAAATAAATCTGGTATATTTTAGCTCTCATTCTGGGGAGGAGGTGGATGTCAAGGTCAAGTTGTCATTTCTCAGCCTGAGAAGTTGGCTGCTCCTGAACTGCAGGTGGTCCTTTGCTGCTGCCATCTTCTGCCAGAACTCTGTGTGCAGAAATGATTAAACTAAGATTTATGAAATGAAAACTCTGGAGATTCATGTATTTTGAGCTGAACTGAAGTGTCAATGATCATTATGTGTTAAATGACAAGGGGAACATTTTTCTTTTAAATTGGAAATTGAGATAGCTTACTTTCCTGACGTGGTACCAATTAGTGTTCCAAACCTACTAACCTAAATCTGGAGCCTAATGAAATCTGATCAACTCACTGAAAGGAACCAACTCCATCTACAAAACAGAACCAAGAAACACAGTGAACACTTTGCATTTTACTAGACATTTACATTTATTACACAGCTAGCTTGGGGTTTGTCCGTGACGGATTACAAACATCGCTTTAAGAAGTAAAAGCTGCACGAAACCTCTGAAAGAAGACTTCAAAAAGCACATTCCCTTTACAGGCTTTCTTTAATTTAATTTCAGCCCCATTGCAGGCCTTTAAAGTCCTCTTCTATGGAGATGTGCCTTACGCTACAGATCCCCTTCTTGAGTTGTGGGCTTTAGTTATGTCTGGGCACAGGGAGAGATGAGGACTAGTACAATGAAGAGGCTCTCACTTGCATCAGCTGCTCTATTACAGAGCCTTTTCTTCCTATTTCAAATGATTGATATTCAAGCACAGGCCATTAGAGCACACGCCACCAGTTCACAAAATGTGAGGTATTTTTAAAGTAGCGGAGTCTTGGCCAGGCAGACCTTTGCTGCTGTTCCATAGACATGTGGTCCAAGCAGCACTGTTCACTTACATTTACCTTGTAGTCACAGAAATCCATCAGTTCTTAATCTGTCATTGACTAGTAAGTGAATTGTAAAATGCTTAATGTTTAGATATGGCTAAAATGCAAGTCTATTATGTCATCCAAGTGGAGCATTAACAACCTGTGTTCCTGTCATCCCAGCGTGTAGCATGCTGAGAACGTTAAGATTAAGTTGGTGGTGGAATGTATTCCTTGTAAGCATCAGTCTATTTCTCTTCCTTTTCAGAGACAGCAGAGTAGTGCTCAGCTGGTAACAATTGTGAGAAATATTTGCTGCCAAACTGGAAAAAACAAACTGTTTTCAATTCCATGGTGCTTCCATGAAAGCACAATGGTTTGCTCAGAACCTTCCACTATCCAAACATTTAAGCAAAGTGGGTGACGATTGATTTTCCACCCCCAGAAAACACCGACACTTTATATACCTTCCGCTCTGGGGAGGTTCATGGGAACAGGATGCTGTTTGAGAAATGGCTCGAGGAGTGTAAAAGCCTGTTCTAAAAAAGAGTTCTCTCAATTAGAAACTGGGGTTGGATTTAGCCAGTGTGTGGTGCTCATTTATGTGCTGTTTGCAGATATTGGCAAGACAAAGCAAATAGTCCAGCACTGGAGTTTTCCTCTTCACATTGGTTTTCAAACAATGGGGGTCAGGACACCAAAGAGGCTCGGGGTCTCCTGGGCTGCTTTTAGACTTGCTGGGGTTTGGGGCAAATGCCAAAGACTGAGCTGCACCACCCACAGCCAAAGCCCCTCTACCAGGTCTGAAGCCCCTGGGGCTTTGCTTTGGGCCCCTAACTGGGGCAACAGGGCTCAGACTTCGGCTTCAGCCCCAAGTCTGGGAGGTGGGGCTTGGGTGGGCTCAGCCTTTGGTTCCCCCCTCCTGGGTCTTGTAGTCATTTTTGTTGTCAGAAGGGGGCCATGGAGCAATGAAGTTTCAAAAACTGTGCTCTAAATGGATCTTACATTCTCCTGTATCTCCCTTATACATGGGACTAATTCCCTATCAACACTTGTAAAGTTACCACATTCTTCTTTTCCAGTCCTCATTGAGCAAAACATTTACATATGTGCTTCACTTTAAACACATGCTTAACTCCCATTGATTTGTGTGGCACCTAAGCGTGAGAGGCTAAACACTAGGGCCCATTGAAATCAATGGGAATTAGCTGCTTAAATAGCTTTGAGGGTGTGTGCCATGCTCACCTGCTTTTCTAAAGAGGCTTTAAATCCTTCCTTAAAACCTTCCTCTTCTGTGATGCCAACAGCTCACAATAGTCTGGCGTTAGGGCGCTGCTGGCTTTAACGGCTTTTTGTAGCAGACAATTAATTTGTGCCTCAACCTCATCTTTGCTGTTTCCTAGTCCACATCTGTTTAGCTTCCTTCCTATGTGTTGCACCCTTACAACAGACTGTGAGCTCTCTTGAGTGTCAGCCACTTGTAGAGTGCCTAGTAGTTCAGTGCAGCCCTGATTCCTCATCCAGGCTAAGGGCATTACCACATCCAATCAGAAACCAGAAACAAGGTATCTTGAGTGACCAATCACAAAATTCAAATATTGAACAATCACCTGAATGCTCACTACAAACATTTCATAAACAGTACATCAGCAGTGCAAACATGGAATTGTAGAAATTAGACATTGAATAACTGTGAATAATGAACAAATTAATAATCTGTGAAGAAGGAACAGGCTAACTTCATTCACTAATTGACCCAGATAAATAGTTTGACCCAGCTCTGACAGTGGTGGTTTAAAGCTGAAGATGTAAAAAATAATTGTTCATTTTCCTCTTCAGTGGTTTTGCTTCTCCAAATCTACAAAAATGTATAGAATAACCAATGTAGAATACACATACAATAGAAATGGGTTTCTAGCAGTGTTCCATGTAAGCTGTGCACTTGTGCTGCTTCTCAGGAAAGATTACCCCTCCTCCCCTCTCCAAAAAAAATTGGCATTTATATCATTACTTTGATCCAGGGATCTCAAACCCTAGTCTTAGAAGAGTAATCATTAATCCCCATGTTGCATATGAAAGAATCGAGTTTAAATGACTAGCCAACATTCACTCACCAAATTGAAAGCCTTGGTAGGAATGAAACTCAGATTTTTTGCCGTTCCAATCCTCAACTCTAACTAGACTACCTAGCAGCTAAGAAATGTTAGGAATGGAGAGAAGCCCTCTGGCTCATTGTGTTAGTATCCTTTCTGTCTACTGTCCACTGACTGAGTCTGGAGATGGTAATATTTGCAGCAGCATGTTATCGATTTCTCTGTGTCCACAGCTCAAAGTATTTCAGTAATCCATACACCTTGACTCGTCAGGGAGAGAGAGCCCACCACAAATCAGCTTTATTGTTTTCCTTATCATACAAGACACACCGCTGCACCAGTGACTGATTGCTTCCTATTTGTTCCAGATGGCATTGAAGGACTCAGAAACACTTTTCCCTTAATTCCATAATAGCCTTGTTCACTCAATTTCAGTGACTCTTAGTCCTATTAAACCTATTTCTCGTAAGTCAACAGTGCTATACCAGAAAACCCACTGGCTTTAGGCTATCTGGGATCAGATAATTTTCCAGTTTAAGTGGATGAAACTGCACTGAGTCAATGGAGCTAGGACATTCACACTAGTAAAAAATTTGGACCCTAGTTAATAGTGCTCCTGTAAAATGTCAGCTAAAGCTCTACCTGTGGACCTAACCATATCATGCCCCAAACTAACTGAACATTAAACTAGCAACATTGTTTTTAGAAAGCATTTAAAATCTCATTGGTCTTGAACATTTTGCCAGATATTTTCCAAAGAATGTTTGGGTTTGTCTTGGCTAGAATATAAAGTGTGTTAATTCTAAAATTCTATAGATATGGCTATGCAGACTTGTGCTTCCTGGTTGAGTGGTAGCCTGATGGGAAGCCTCAGCTTCACGTTGGCCAGCTAGCACATGCTATTGTTTATGCCGTCTTGTTTCAATGGAGTTCTAAAAGGTTGTTTTGAACATGATCTTGTAGTTGTTCATGATAGGGTCATTAGTGATATCCAATGAGAACAATTTTCTGTGAGTGCTTGAATGTGAGAGCAATGGGGCACACAATCACTCTTGCATCCAAAGATCAGGGAGAATTAGAAACAACCAACCAAAGAGGTTAACAAAGAGTTTGCAGTTCTCTGTGTTTTATGAACTCAATTAAGGACTTTAAAGGCTTGGTTATCTGTGGGACTTGCAATAACAAGTTGGAAAGCAAGCTGTTTAAAAGACCATAAATTTTATTAGGACCATGTTTAGTTTTGTTTTTTAAACCAACATTTTGGCCGTAAACGCTATCTTTATGGGAAATAAATAAAGACTGCTCATAGCTGGATTCAATTCCCAAGAAGTTATAGAAGTTGGAACAGTTGAAGACAAATAGTTAAAGATCCGTTGTGAATTTACCAAGTTTGTGCAGGCTCAGTGATGCCTTCCAATATGTTACAGAAAGATAATTCAAGAATGATGTGCACGATTAGTTACAATGAGTATTTATATGTTTTGGTTCACAGAGATGATGCTAAGTGAACTATGAACAAAGATGGGGGTTTTCAAAGGAGACTGAGAGCATTAGACACTCAAAATAGTCAACACCCAACTTGCATTGGGAGTTGCGCTCCTAATTCCCATAGGCTTTGCCTAAATGATCATTTAAATATGCGTGGTTAGTATCTGTTCAGCTAGCAGAAAACATCAGTGGTGATCCTCTCATGGACACCAGTAAAGTGTAAGTGGCAGTAGTGGGAAGCTACTGGCTCACAAACAGCAGCAACATTCTGGGCCCCTTGCTCCCAAACCATGATCAGGATTGCATTCCCAACCTGGCCAACATGAAAGTCCAGGTTGGGAATGTCAAAAAAAACCCTCCATTCTGCTTCCCACTCTCTTGGTATCTCTGCCACTAGGATGAGTGAGGCAGAGCAAAGATGGCTGAGAAGAGGTGAACAAAGTGCAATGGTGACTGAGTACTCAAGCTGATCCTGGTTGCATCTTTCACAGATGGAGTGAGGACTACCAAAAATATTGTTCAGGCTGTTTCCATCCACCAATTAAGTTCCCAATAATGTGGGCTCAAGGATAGGAGCGGTGATGAAGAGGATTGGGATCTTGTGAATGAGGAGGAGAGATGCTGGATTAAGCCCACAGGAGGATCACACAGGAGTTTTATTCAGTGAGTCCACAAAATCACTTTGACCATAAAATGTGTTTCTCTTCTAAAAATATGGCACCATGGGGTACCATGTTATTGAATCCGCATGCTTGCTATGGAAATGATGAGACATGAGTAAAAAGATGCTTTTGCTAACCTCAGAGTCAGTCCAGAATTGGAATTTGAAAGTAAAGCTGGGTTTTTTTCATCTTGTGCATCGTCACCAGCAGTAAAAGTTCTGCAAACCAAATTATGCTCTCATCCAAAACCATAAAACCCCAGCCTCCTCAAATATACTATCTGTGGAATCTCAGTCAGAAGAGTGGCACAGGGCAAGCATATTGCACTTGGTAAACAGTTCTCTTGATGATACCCAAGAAATAAAAGAATCCAGCTGCTTTGGCACATTTTACAGGAGCTAAAAATAATAGATACAGGATGAGGACTTGTGGCTGAAGAGGTTCCTAATGGAATCGGGAAAGGAACCACTGATTTTCCTTCAAGTGGGAACAAATGATACTGTCAGATTCTCACTGAAACACATCAAATGAGACTATGTCAGGCTGGTGAAGACCCTTAAATAAATGGAGACTTAGGTAATCTTCAGTGGGATCGTACTTGGCCCTAGAAGAGGAGAGCAAAAGCAAGGCAAGTTCATGATGATCAAAGATGATCTAGGTAATGGTGTTAAAAAGAGGGCTTTGAGATGTTTGACCACTGGGAGGCATTCATGTACAAAGAACTGTATTATGGGATGAACTCCACCTGAGCAGGAAGGGAAATACACTTCTGGGATGGAGGTTGGCACAACTGGTTCAAAGAACTTTTAACTAGGAATCTGGAGGAGATGGTTTAGAGATGTTTATGTAATCTTTCTACCTGTTCCAAACACTGAGCAGGTGGAAAATCAGGCAAGAGAGGATACAGCAATGGAGAAAAGAACAACAGAGTGTAGGAGAATGGACAATAAGAGAAAAGCTGGTGTGAATACCAATATCTGCCAGGTAGGAAACACTAACAGTAGAATGACTGTACCTAATTGGGCAAAGAATTTGGGCTAACCCCAGGAGAAACAACTGTGATGTCTGTACATCAATTCAATGAGGCCCTCATATGGATGTAGAGGACAAATATGGTTTGAGTCTTGATGAACTATTTCATTTTAAAATAATGGAAGGATAAACAAAAAATAGGTCTGCAACTAGATCCTTGATTCTAAAAGGGCAAATTTTTAAAAACTAAAGGAATTAGGGAGGTAGACTGAACTGAGCAAGTCAAGGATCTGAAAGTGGAGGAAGCTTAGAATTACTTTAAGTCAAAGTTGAAGAAACTATCTGATGTCTACATTCTAAGCAAGGGGAAAAATCATAGTGGAGGATTGCAGAGCAAAGTGAATGAACAAGCATTTCAGGCAGGCTGTTAAGAGAAATCAGAAAGCCTATAAGGAATGAAAGATGGCCTGGATCAACAAAGAAAGCTACCTTGTGGAGGTCAGAAAGCATAAAGAGTAAGTAAGCACTGCCAAAGACAAGGAAAGTTGGCCCTTGAAAAGGAAATTAAAATCAACAGTAAAAGTTTATTTAGCCATAAAAATAAAATAGGGAAAGGTGAAGTGGGACCGCTAAACATTGAAAGTAGAGATTAAAGATAATTGAAGTGTTGCTCAACACCTAAATGAATATTTTGCCTCAGTTTTTTAATAAAAAGTAATGAGCTGCTTAGGTGTAGCATCAAGGTACTAATAGAAAAAAGCACATGGAAACAGAAGGATCGTGTCTGTGGTGGAAGTCAAACTCAGACAACTTAATGGGATCAAATCAGGAGCTCTGAATAATCTTTACCCACACATGTAAAAGGAATTAGCCCAGGAAGTTGCAAGCCCAATTGCAAGGATTTTTAATATATCCATAAACTTGCAGGCCATATTCTATGACTGCGGAACCGATTTTCAAGAAAGGAAAAAAGTGACCCAGTTGTGTGCAAAGTCTTGAAAACTTAGTGACTAACAAGAAGAATTTTTGCTATAAACTGGGCCACATCAATTGGAAGAGATCAAAGAGGAGAAAGACCTGGGTGTATTGGTCAACCACAGGATGACTATGAGCTACCAATGTGATATGGGTGTGAAAAAAGCTAAGGCATTCCTAGGATATATCAAGTGAGGTATTTTCGTTACAGATAGGGAAGTATTATTACAATTAGATCAGGCACTAGTGAGGCTGTGTCTAGACTGTGGGTTTTTTTCTGGAAAAAGGTACACAAATTGTGAACCGCAATTTGCTTGCCTTTTTCCACTTCTTTTGTCGGAAGATGCTTTTCCAACATTTGGCCCAGCTACATGGGGCCAAATGTTGGAAAACCCCCTTTTTTCAGCACATCCCTTCTTCCTCATGAAACAAGGTTTACAGTGATGCCAGAAAAACAAGTCTGCTCTCCCATAAAACATTTCTAAAGAGCAGATGCGTTCCTTGGACACAGCAGAGTTTTTCCGAGGTATCCCGGAAAAACTCTGTACTGTAGACATAGCCTGAGACCCCATCTGAAATACTTTGCAATTCTGGTCTTCCAGCTTAAAGAAAGATGAATTCAAACTGGAACAGGTGCAGAGAGGGGCTACATGGATAAATGAAAAATCTGTCTTCTGAGAGGAAATTTACAGAGCTTGATTTCCTTAGTGTAACCACAAAAGGCTAAGGGGAAATATGATTGCTGTCCATTAAAGAACAAGGGAGTTATTTCAGTAAAGGGCCTGTGTTGATACACGACCAAATTGATACAAACTGACCATCAACAAGTTTAGGCTTGACCCTTGATAAAGGGTTTCAAGCCATGAGAGGAATGAAGTTTCTACCTTCCAAGCGGAGCAGTAGGGGCAAAAGTCCTATCTGGTTTCAAAATTGAATTTGATGAGTTTATGGAGGAGATGGTATGATGGAACTGCTTACAATGGCATATGGCCCATCTGCAACTTCTAGTAGCAAATATCTCCAAGTAACAGAGATGAGACACTGGATAGAGAAGGCTTTTAATTACAATTAAAATTCTTTCCCAGGTGCCGGGGTAGTGGATCTTCCAGACATGCTCAGGGTCTAACTGATTACCACATTAAAGGAAGGGAAGGAATTTTCTCTGTGTACAGATTGGCCAGATTTCCTCTGCGGCATGGAGAATGGGCCACTTGCTGGCTTTAACTAAGTAAGGGTACGTCTACACTACAACGTTAATTCGAACTAACTTAGTTCGAATTAGTTAATTCGAACTAAGCTAATTCGAACTAACGGATCCAGACTAAAAAACTAGTTCGAATTAGCGTTTTGCTAATTCGAACTAGCATGTCCACATTAAGTGGACCCTGAACCGGGGTTAAGGATGGCCGGAAGCAGTGCCGGCAGGGCATCAGAGGAGGACTTAGAGCGTGGAGATGCTGTCTCAGGCTAGCCGAGGGCTGTGCTTAAAGGGTCCTGACCCCCACCACGGACAGACAGTTCTCAGGGGTGCCCTGCTTGCAAAGCAGTCCTGGCTTGGATTGCCCGGAGTACCCACACTGGGCACATCACACCGCTCGGCCATCAGCCCGGCTGCACTTGCCACAGGCTGCCATCTGGGAAGAGGGGGCAATTGGGGGGCTGCAGGAGACCTTCCATCCCCAGAAGCCCGCAGAGCCAGCCCAGTCCTCCCCATCGGGGGCTCGTACCCCATTCCTCCCTCACCTCCTTCCACTTACCCTTCCCTAGCCCCTCTTCTTGATGTACAAAATAAAGGACAATTGTGTTCAAAAATGGAATCTGTCTTTATTGAACAAAACTGGGAGAGACTGGGAAAAGGAGGTGGGGAAGAGAGAGGCTGGGAGAGGGGAGGGCAACTAAAATGATCAGGGGTTGGGAACAGGTCCCAGATGAAGAGAGGCTAAAGAGACTGGGACTTTTCAGCTTAGAAAAGAGGAGACGGAGGGGGGACAGGATAGAGGTCTCTAAAAGCAGGAGTTGGGTGGAGAGGGTGCATACAGAAAAGTTCTTCATTAGTTCCCATAAAGAAGGACTAGAGGACACCAAAGGAAAGGAATGGGTAGCAGGCTTGAAACTAGTAAGAGAAAGTTGTTCTTCTTCACAAAGCAAAGAGTCAACCTGTGGAACTCCTTGCTGCAGGAGGCTGTGAAGGCTACAACTAGAACAGAGTTGAAAGGGAAGTGAGATCAAGTCATGGAGGTTGGGTCCATGGAGTAGTCTTAGCCAGGGGGTAGGAGTGGTGTCCCTGCCCAAAGTTTGTGGAAGGCTGGAGAGGGATGGCACGAGACAAATGGCTTGGTCACTGTCTTCGGTCCATCCCCTCCAGGGTCCTTAGGGTTGGCCGCTGTCGGCAGACAAGCTACTGGGCTAGATGGACCTTTGGTCTGACCCAGGATGGCCATTGTAAGCTCAGGGTCGAGGGTCTCACTGGACCCCCTTGATTTTCATGCACACCTGCTCCTGGGTGGCCAGGCTGGCAGCTCTCCTGCCCTAGCCGGCCACTTTTCTGTGCCTAGTGCGGAGGTCGTGGACGAGGTCCACGATGTCCGCACTAGCCCAGGCGGGTGCCTGCCTCTTGCGGTCCCAGGCAAGCTCCCGGGAGCCATCAGCCTGGTCCCAGGAAGAGGGGGAGGGCTGGGGGGCATCAGGTGGGTGGCTCGATCTGTGCCAGGTGCAGGGTCTGCTGGCTGGGTTCTGGCAGGCTTGCACCTGGCACGGGCACTGTAGCCAGCCCATGCCCCTTTAAGGGGTCTGGGGCCGGGAGGGGGGCAGTAGAATTTTCCTGGTGTTGGCCAGAGTGGCCACCAGGGAACCCTGGGGAGGACTAGCCTCCCACTAGTTGGAATTAAGGGGCTACACACCCCTTAATTCGAACTAGTAAGTTCGAACTAGGCTTAATCCTCATGGAATGAGGATTACCTAGTTCGAACTAAGTGTTCCGTTAGTTCGAATTAAATTCGAACTAACGGAGCGCTAGCGTAGCGCCTATGAAAGTTAGTTTGAACTAACGTCCATTAGTTCGAACTAACTTTGTAGTGTAGACATACCCTAAGAGGTGGAGTCTCTTTAACTTGTCTTTAAATCATTATTTGAGGACTTGAGTAACTCAGACAAAGACTAGGGATCTATTACAGAAATGGGTTGGAGAGGTTTTGTGGCCTGTGATATGCAGGAAATCAAAGTACATGATCATGATGGTCCCTTTTTCACTGTGGTGTGAATCTGATTGTCCACAAAAAATGTTGTAATAATTGTGGGCGCAGACCAATAATTCCAATTTGGAATAAAGACACAAACTTTTAAAATTATCTGCAAAACAGAAATTCTAATTCTAATTAAAAAATTGGGGACTCAGGAAATCCAGTAGAGAGAGCCAGGAGAATCCTTGAACTTCCAGGATCCCATCTCTCTTTCAACCTCTCAGGTGGGCTTCCCTAAAGGGCAGGATGCCCTGGAGCTATGGCCCACTGAAGCCCTGGTAGCACAGGTTGCTGAGTATCTCTGAGGTTAGAGGACATCTTCTTAGGAGCCAAGTGAATGAGCAGGCAGGAGACCAGGCAAGTTTCCAATGGACCACCACTAACATGTTCATTCCAATTCAGTAGTACCACACTTAAATCCACCATGGAGCAACAAAGACTCTACCATTCCCAGGTCATAAACTCATAAAGCATATCTGAGTGGTCTAAGGGGCAGAATAGTGTTAGGAAATGCTACGGGATTTTTTATTCTTCCTGTTATTAACTCTGAGCATGTTACATAGTTCAGAACAAGGTCTATATTTGTACAATATATTCCACTTACGTAGAAATAGCATCATACGACCTATTCTGTTCTGAATTATTGACTGGAAAAAATTAGGCAGCGAAAGTATATTAGGGTGCATTTTTAGATGCATCATGCCTTCCATAACCAAAAATGGCTAATGGAGTGCACACGTTCCCTTTTCAAATGACTTTCTACATATTATTTACACTCCTCCCATTATGTTCACTTTAACAACAAAAATGTAAACCATTAACATGTCTTGACTAGGCAGCTGTATGTATTATTTCCCATGAGATTAAAAAGAACAAACCCTACCACAGTTGTGAAATAATAGGTTTAAATTTTGGCTTTAGTCCTTAGTTTATTTATTGTGCTACAATTCAGAAACTTTTCAGCCTGTAGTGTAACAGAAAAATGTGTTGTGTTGTTCTAAGGTATTCACATTTTGTAAAAAATGCTTATTCAGTTTGGTCCGGTTTTATGTTTGTCTAGCAAAATGAGTGGTTAAAAAATATTTTGGCACACTAGCAGTCCATAATACAGTTTATTGCTTTTGGAGTTTTCGAAAATAAACACTGCTAAGATATTGTGGTTTGAAAATTGGCTATACTAAGTTTTGCATATATGTATACTTCCATAGGACTTTTGTTATAATGGACCACAGCCAGTCTGCATTTGTAATGATGTGATAGTTTGCCTTTTAGCTATATGTCTTAAAAATTATGGAACAGATTTTCAGCTGGTGCAAAATGAGTAGCCCTATTTACACATCCCCAGGATATGGCTCCATACGGCTATTAACACTACAAAACTTTTAAAATAAAAACAAAATAAAATAAAAATGATGAATCAGCTATTTATGCAAGCGACTAGAGTATTTTCATTTTATAAAAATTTTCTGCAAAGAATATTTTGAGGCCCAAAAGTTCTCATTCTCTGAAGATATTAAATAAAAGAAAAAAAGATATGTCACATGGCCATGTCTTTTTGTTCAGCATTTGCAGTGTCTAGCGGAACTGAGTCTTAATCGATGGGCGGATTTTCAAGGTGCTATTACTGTAAAAGTAGTAAAGGTTGGCACTCCATTTTATAACATGTTGTGACATACTGAAATAACCTTAACAAATCAAAATAACTTTTTTGAATTAAGATTAATCTTATTGAATTAAGGCTCAGCCCTTTGGGGTACACTGAATGAAAAATGCAAGTGGGTATGCATTGTTGTGGCTTTTTACCAGCCTTCTTTAGTTGGGGGAGGAGGGGCAGGGCGCTAATTAATGTCCTTCATTATCAGCCAATCAAGTCTCACCACCACCACGCCCGACCTAGAGGAGATACATATGTACTCCCTTCCCCATTCTTTCAGTTTCTCCTATTTTTCCTTGATGCCAGCTATGCCCCATTTCAGGCCCATTAAAAAAAATAGTACGGCCATCTTTTTCTCTAGGCCCGGGTTTCAGTTATGATTCAGACTCTGCTTCCCAGATTTTGCCAGGGCCACTGTAGCTGCAGCAGAAATGTGGGATGTCGTGGTAACTGCAGATTCCAAACTCATGTTCAACTTTTCTATAATGTGTTTCTCTCTTGAAACTATTTAGGTTTGAGGAGAGCTCAGGCGTTGGTGTCATTGTACACTATATCAAACAATTTCTTGGCATTATGTATTTTCCTCAGTATTTACAATAAATAAAACTAGTGTAGATCTTAACCAGTTCCCAAATGTAAACTGCTTTCACTTACAGACCATTCACATTTAGCATTATATTTTGTTGCAATGGTTCAAAGCACTCATAATTAACATCTGGGTTTCTGTTTATTTCAGATTTATCATGGCTTTCCATGAATATCGAAGCCACTATGACTAAGGTGTGTTGTAATTCTGAAACATAAATGCCGACAGCATAAAACACTGAAAAGAAAATTTAAATTAAAAGTAATGTAACTTACAGCTGAACCACAGTATATTTTCTAATGGAACTAATTATGGTCTCTCAAGCCATTCAGTTACTACCCTGTGAAATAAACTGACCCTAATTAAAACATGGCTTAGAACAATCTACAAAATAATGATGCTGACAAATTCATTAGAATTGACCCTTGATTTTCTTGGGGCTTCTATTTACTTCAGTGGCATTACTTCTCATTTACTTACGGATAGCCTTGAGGCCAGACATCAAGCACTCACCTGGGACTCTGGAAACCTGGGTTCTGTTCCAAGCTCTGCTACTAGCCCCCGAGGTGATATTGGGCAGTTCACTGTCCCTCAGTGTGTCTCAATTTCTTCATCTGGACTGCTATGTAAAGTGCTTTGAAATCTATGGACAGATGTCAGTAAAGCTGGCTATCATTGTTTTATTTCTATAGTCAGAATGGAATCACCTCAAAAAACACCTTCTGTAAACCATATACAAAGCAGCGTATTTCTTTAAAAATAGTATATTAAAAGGTCTGGGAAAAGGAGAAAGGAGAATTAATTTAATGGACCCTTAAGGATTTCTAGAAAAACTGAAAGGGCTGTAAAAACAACAAGGAGTCCTGTGGCACCTTAGAGAATAACACATTTATTAGGGCATAAGCCTTTGTGGGTAAAACCTACTTCATCAGATGGGGTATGTCTACACTACAAAGTTAGTTCGAACTAACGGACGTTAGTTCGAACTAACTTTAATAGGCACTACACTAGCGCTCCGCTAGTTCGAATTTGAATCGAACTAGCGGAGCGCTTAGTTCGAACTAGGTAAACCTCATTTTACGAGGATTAAGCCTAGTTCGAACTAGCTAGTTCGAATTAAGGGGTGTGTAGCCCCTTAATTCGAACTAGTGGGAGGCTAGCCCTCCCCAGGTTTCCCTGGTGGCCACTCTGGCCAACACCAGGGAAACTCTATGCCCCCTTCCCGGCCCCGGACCCCTTAAAGGGGCACGGGCTGGCTACGGTGCCCGTGCCAGGTGCAAGCCTGCCAGCACCCAGCCAGCAGACCCTGCACCTGGCACGGCTCGAGCCACCCACCGGATGTCCCCCAGCCCACCCCCTCTTCCCGGGACCAGGCTGGCGGCTCCCGGGAGCTTGCCCTGGACCGCAAGAGGCAGGCACCTGCCTGGGCTAGTGCGGACATCGTGGACCTCGTCCACGATCTCCGCACTAGGCACAGGAAAGTGGCCATCTAGGGCAGGAGAGCTGCCAGCCTGGCCACCCAGGAGCAGGTGTGCATGAAAATCAAGGGGGTCCACTGAGACCCCCGACCCTGAGCCCTGAGCTTACAATGGCCGTCCTGGGTCAGACCAAAAGTCCATCTAGCCCAGTAGCCTGTCTGCCAACAGCGGCCAACCCTAGGGACCCTGGAGGGGATGGACCGAAGACAGTGACCAAGCCATTTGTCTCGTGCCATCCCTCTCCAGCCTTCCACAAACTTTGGGCAGGGACACCACTCCTACCCCCTGGCTAAGACTACTCCATGGACCCAACCTCCATGACTTGATCTCACTTCCCTTTCAACTCTGTTCTAGTTGTAGCCTTCACAGCCTCCTGCAGCAAGGAGTTCCGCAGGTTAACTATTTGCTTTGTCAAGAACAACTTTCTGTTACTAGTTTGAAGCCTGCTACCCATTCCTTTCCTTTGGTGTCCTCTAGTCCTTCTTTATGGGAACTCATGAAGAACTTTTCTGTGTGCACCCTCTCCACCCAACCCCTGCTTTTAGAGACCTCTATTCTGTCCCCGCTCCATCTCCTCTTTTCTAAGCTGAACAGTCCCAGTCTCTGTAGCCTCTCTTCATCTGGGACCTGTTCCCAACCCCTGATCATGTTAGTTGCCCTCCCCTCTCCCAGCCTTTCTCTTCCCCTCTCCCACCTCCTTTTCCCAGTCTCCCCCAGTTTTGTTCAATAAAGACAGAGTCAATGTTGGAAGAAACGTTATCTTTATTTTGTACATCAATAAGAAGGGAGGCTAGGGAAGGGTAAGTGGAAGGAGGTGAGGGAGGAATGGGGTACGAGCCCCCGATGGGGAGGACTGGGCTGGCTCTGCGGGCTTCTGGCGGTGGAAGCTCTCCTGCAGCCCCTGATTGTCCCCTTTCCCCAGATGGCAGCCTGCGGCAAGTGCAGCCGGGCTGATGGCCGAGTGGTGTGATGTGCCCAGTGTGGGTACTCCGGGCACTCCAAGCCAGAACTTCTTTGCAAGCGGGGCACCCCTTAGAACTGTGTGTCCGGGGTGGGGGTCGGGACCCTTTAAGCGCAGCCCTCGGCTAGCCTGAGACAGCATCTCCACGCTCTAAGTCCTCCTCTGATGCCCTGCCGGCACTGCTTCCGGCCATCCTTAAGCCCTGTTAAGGGTCCACTCAATGTGGACTTGCTAGTTCGAATTAGCAAAACGCTAATTCGAACTAGTTTTTAGTTCTAGACGCGTTAGTTCGAATTAGCTTAGTTCGAATTAACTAATTCGAACTAAGTTAGTTCGAACTGTCGCTGTAGTGTAGACATACCCATGAATTGGAGTGGAAATTACAGAGGCAGGGAATAGAGCATTAGGATAAGGAAAGAACTTGCTAACTTTCTGAAAAGAGTTAGCATACATACCAGTAAAGGGACAGCAAATCTGAGAGTACAATGCAAAACCCTTACAAAACCCAAGACCCTTTGAAGACAAATTTTGGAAAACAAATGGAATTTTCCCTATTCTTTATATAATGAAAGGAAACTCAGCACTAGGAGACTGACACTTTCCTAACTAAAATTATGATGGCTTTTGTAGGCTGACTGGTATGAATTACCACAAACAGATGTCAGGCATTTGGCCTGTTTATTCACCACATCACTGAAGTAAAAATCAGAATATTCAACTTCTTGCTGGTCAGAGAATGTTGCTCCAGTACAAGAAGTAAGCACTGGCAAAATAGATTGCTATGGCAATTCTGATATGGAATTAATGGGTTATCCATTACAAAACAGGGAGTCTCCTGCAGTGCACTAGTTTAATATTAATTAAGCTACAGGCACTCACTGAGTTTTGAGCATCCAAGTTCCAAACAGACACATATGAATGTTCACCTGCAGCCTCAGGGCTGCACAGCTGCCTCTCTGCTCCTCCAGAGTCCTCCAGTCTGTGCTGGCACTGGTCACCATTTGCTGGTGTGTAGGGCCTGGGGTCAGAGCTCAGGGGGAGATCTGGGGAATGGAAATGAAAGCTGCTGGAGCCAGTGCTAAGCCAGCAGGGGAAGGGCTGGGGATAGAGCTGGTTGCAGGAGCTAGCACAGAGCCCGGGGGCAGAGGGAGTGGCCAGGGATGCCCTGAAATCCCCTTCAGACTCCCCACACATCGCCTCCTCTAAATAAACCTGCCTTTCCTCAAACACTAGCATTCAAGGTTAAATAAAAATCTATTTCTCAGTTAATTCTATTGTTTGTATCCTTTGTTAAATTATTGCAGGTCAAACCTCTCTGGTCCAGCAGCATCCATGGTCTGGCATGATTTTATTAGCTGGATGTTCACTTACCATGGAAGTGACCAAGTTTCCTGCAGTCCCATAAAGTTTGTTTACAGCCGCCAGTCCTGGCGCTCTGTTCTGTGCTGTTATTTAGCTCTAATCTACCCCTAAATATCTTCTAAGAGGCCAGTAAGAAGTGGAAGTATTAGTAATGCTGCTAGACAATATTGACATCCCGTGGTTTAGCAAATTCTCTGGATCAGGTCCCAAGGGCACCGACCTAGAGAGGTTCAATCTGTAGTATTGCAACAGTTACTGTCTACTCATTTTCATTGGAAATATTCAGTATTTCAGCTATATTATGGCTTCAATAGACTTTTGTGGGTTAGCCGGACAATGTAACTACCATTTATAACATTGTTTCTGTAGAAAAATGCATTCTGAGTTCCAAACAACTGACTTACAACAGAAATTTGGAACACAACCCATTTGCAAGTTGGGCACTTCCTGTAAAGTGATGATCAAAACATTTGTTGAGCTGATGACACTTCTTACATCTCACTAATGATTCTTAATTGTGGTAGGTGAAGAAGCTGTAAGAATTTTGTTATGAAATAAAATGCTATTTTAAGCCACAGCTGAGAAAGTTTGGAAGACATGTAATGGGGATATGGTATTTTTTATCTCTATGTAGCTGGTCTGAATCAGGCCAGACCAGTAGTAACCAAAGTTTTTTATGATCTTTGATGAAGGTCTCTTGAAGTCTGTTTTCTGACTAAGTGAAACATGCTAGCAGTTTCAATCCAGATCCACATAAAATATCTCTCTCACTAACCACACAGATTTTGTTGGCTGTCTCAGCAAAGAGGCCAACAGCTCACCATTCATGCATAGACGCTTATCTCACACTCCTAGAAATAACCCCTCGAGGACTCATTTTTGTCTCACTGATGGGTAGGGAAGCTTGTCGTGCTGTGTTCAGCAGTGGGAAGTTTTATGTTTCCAACACTATCAAATTGGGCACATTTCACACTCACTAACTTCTCTTTGAAAAGACCAAATTAGTTCAAATGAAATATTATACCTAAACTGTGATGGCACTAGGTGAAATTTAATCTATAATAGAGATAATGGATTGAATTCAGAGGCAATAGAAAGGTTGGAAATGATAACGTTGGTAAGTGAATGTAGCATGCAAAAGAGGAAGCAAATAAAAGGGCACAGGAAGATCACAGAATCATAGAATTCTAGGGCTGGAAGAGACTTCAGGAGGTCATCGAGTCCAACCCCTGCTGGAAGCAGGACCAACCCTAACTAAATCATCCCAGCCAGGGCTTTGTTAAGCCAGGAATTAAAAAACCTTTAGGGAAGGAGATTCCACCACCACCCTAGGTAACCCATTCCAGTGCTTCTCACCCTCCTAGTGAAAGGGTGTGTCTAGACTGGCAAGATTTTGCGCAAAAGGACCTGCTTTTGCGCAAAAACTTGCCAGCTGTCTACACTGGCTGCTTGAATTTGCGCAAGAGCACTGACTTTGTAATGTACAAAATCAGTGCTTATTGCACAAATACTTTCATGCTCCTGCTTGGGAAAAAGCGGCCTTGCGCAAGAATACTTGCGCAGGAGGTCCAGTGTAGACAGGGAAGAACTGCTTTGCACAAAAAAGCCCCGATGGCTAAAATGGTGATCAGGGCTTTCTTGCACAAAAGCACTTTTTGCGCAAAAGCATCTGTGCCAATCTAGACCCTCTTTTGCGGAAATACTTTTAACAGAAACACTTTTCCGTTAAAAGTATTTCCGCAAAATCATGCCAGTCTAGACGCAGCCAAATAGTTTTTCCTAATATCCAACCTAGACCTCCCCCACTGCGATTTGAGACCATTGCTCTTTGTTCTGTCACCTGCCACTACTGAGAACAACCTTTCTCCATCCTCTTTGGAACCACACTTGAGGAAACAGAAGACTGCTGTCATTATTAAACATTTGGGCTGTGTCTACATTGACATCCCTTTCTGGAAAAGGGATGCTAATGAGACACTTCGGAATTGCAAATCTGCGGGGGATTTAAATATCCCCCGCGGCATTTGCATTTACATGGCTGCCGCTTTTTTCCGGCTCGGGATTTTTGCCGGAGAAAAGCGCCAGTGTAGACACGATTTTCCGGAAAATAAGCCCTTTTCTGGAGGATCCCTTATTCCTACTTTTAAATAGGAATAAGGGATCCTCTGGAAAAAGGGCTTATTTTCCGGAAAATCGCTCTAGACTGGCGCTTTTCTCCGGCAAAAACCCCAAGCCGGAAAAAAGCGGCAGCCATGTAAATGCAAATGCCGCGGGGGATATTTAAATCCCCCGCAGATTTGCAATTCTGAAGTGTCTCACTAGCATCCCTTTTACGGAAAAGGGTGCCAGTGTAGACCCAGCCTTGTTCTCCATGTAGATATAGAGACTGTAATGCAGTCACCTCTTAGCATTATCTTTGGTAAGCGATAAAAATAAATTAAAAATAATATATCCTAGGAGAAAAGGGTGACATCCATCCTTATTGGTTAAGAAACCCAGAGTTCTTGCATTGCTCTAGGTTTCCCCTCTCTGAACATGACTAGAGCTTGCTGCTGCCACCATCACAAGACTACAGTGGTTGTAGCTGGCTTGGCAGAGCTGACTTTTGTGAAACTGGGGGAGGAATAACTCAATCGTTTGAGCATTAGCCACCCAAATTAAGGGTTGTGAGTTCAACTCTTGAGGGAGGCCATTTAGGACTCTGGAGCATACTTGTCAAGGATGGTACTTGGTCCTGCTGTGAGGGCAAGGGATTGGACTCAATGAACTCTTAAAGTCCCTTCCAGCTCTATGAAATCAGTATATCTCCATATATATTTTTGAAGTCAAAACTCTGAACCAGTGAGTCTCCTTCATTGAACTCTAGCAAACAGTTGAAAGCGAACTTCTGCCTGCAGCCTGCATGACTCTGCTTGGATATGCCCAGTGACTCCGAGTTCTGGGTACACCGCTAGCTAGGCAATTAAATATAAGAACTTCTGGGTCAGCAACAGTGTTCCCTCTAAGATTTTCCCTCCATGAGCATAAGAAGTTTTGTCTTGTGCACCACAACAGAGGTCATGTACACTTGTTTGGATGTGTGCCACTGTGCCATGCCAGGATTTGGGCCCAGACTTGGAAAAGTCCTGGTAGGTTTGTGATTTCCAGCTGGGGATCTGGGGAACCCTTCCTGATTATCCATGCCATGACTATTTTGCAACCCGGCATGAGGGGATTGGATGCTTGGAGTGGGAGGGAGATGAAACCTGGACAGAAACTCTCTGTTACCAAGAGCTCTGCCGCAAGGAAAGACTGGAGAATCCATGAGAAGGGTCCACTGCTAACCCAACCAGTTCTGTGTATCATTCTGTTTGTCCGTCCAATGGTTTATTACACATCCCAGTGGCTTTGACCTCAGCTAGTGTTCTCATATCCTCTGTAATGATAGAGTAGGACATGGAATGGGCAAATGGATTTCATGCAATACCAGGTGTTCCTGCATCTGTGAAACACCTTGACTACCTAGTGAGAAATCGTCAGGATTAGGAGAGACGCTTTTCCCTTTTCTCTGCCCCAGCCCAAGCTCAACTTGAGTATGATCCTCTAGGAATTTTACCCCAGTCGAGGTGAGTCAGCCCATAATGTACTGTAGCTCAGCTATTGGAGACAAATTCAGGCTGGATGCAATCCCTAGCAGGAGATAGAAGGGAGGTTTCTGCTTCTTTTGTACCAGCTGTGCAAGCCCTGGAACAGACAACTGTTCACATGTTTTTCGTAAGGTGCACAGCAAAATCTTAGTTCAGGATTCAGGCACCTTTGGCTTTCAGAATATGAGCAACACCAGCAAGGCTTTGAAAAATAAAGTAGCTGAAGAAATTAAAACCACGGGGCATAAACAAGCATTTCTGGAAAGCTACTGCTGAAGATGATGATGATGTGATTGAAGGGTCATTCTTACATACAGAACAACATGAAATCACATTTGAAAAATGCTATTAGATAAAGTTAGCCCTTTATTATTATTTTTTTAATGAAGGCTTGAGTCTGTTGCTATGCCCCTTCGTGCCTGTGACTAAACTCTACCTTTCCAACAGAATAAATCTGATTATAACACAGCTGACTCCACGCCAAGCAGGGAAATGAAAAGCACACACGTTAAAAGTATTACTTAGATCACCCCGAATATGAACTCCATTTTGAACTTTAATGGAGTCTGCTTTGGCTGTGGGGTTGTGCAAGAGCTCATTTGATGTTATATGTTGTATGGATCTGTAATGGTAGGTTAAAGTTACATGTTTATTAAAAGAAGAGCTACGGGGCTTAACCAATATATGATCATCCCAGATAAAAGCTGATTCATTTTGGCCCAAGGGCAGAATCTCTGAAATAAATCCTACTAAGCGCTAAAATCAGAGAAAATCAAAGCTACAAATCTGGTGTGCAAGAGCTTTAATCTAGAAGCACTATATACATTGTATTATTGCTTGGATTTTAATGTACTCATTGCTTGGAAAAACATCTGCTTTACATTATGACTGTAGTGAAGAGTACATTGATTTCATTATATTTCTATGCAGAATAACAATTACTGGACTCTATGCTATTTTTAAAGTAACTTTCGATAAGAGTAGAACAACTGCTCTAATATTGGCACGGTCTAAGATTCCTAGACTAGGATCTTCAACTAAATACTGTATATATTCAAACATAAGCCCATTTGTTTATAAGCCAATCCCCCTCCTCCAAATTACAGAGTGCAAATGGTAAAAAAAAAATCACTGACCCATTTATAAGCTGACTCCAGAGTACAGCTGTCTGGGCCCTTATAAACAGGCCCGTGACTTTTTACCATTTTTTCTCTATAAATTTGGGGGTTCGGGTCTCAACCACTGTGGCTCTGATTTTTAAATGTAATAAGAACTACCAGGCTCTTGCTACATTTAAAAGGCAGAGTGGCAGTGGGGGACCCACTGAAAGCCTTTTTAGAACTCATTCGTAAGACAACCCCTGCTCTTCACTGTGGTTTTTTTTTTTCAAAAAAAATTGGCTTATGAATGAGTATATATGGTAGCTATAAAACCATATTGAAACTATAGTTCAGCACTAGTCATTTTTAAGTTTGTTTGTAGTCTAAACACTGGTTATTTGCAGTTGCCACTGAGTGTGACTGGAACATTTCTCTCCATTCTTGTACTGACAGTTGCCTAAAGTAAAGGGAGTAGAGACTGACCTTTAATAGATAAGCTTTTCAAGCTGAGGGGCATGAGCTTATTCGTCCCCTGCTAGGATATAAATTATAGAAGAATTCAGCATTGTTTGGTATTTTTCTTAAGAGCTTTAAATAATGAGTATTTGACTTGTGCAAAATTGGATGTTAGAGTGCTCATTGCAACAGGTCTCTTGAAATGAACCTTAATAGCAAATTGAGTGTGTAAAGATTTTAAAAACATAGTAAGAAGCTGCTTCTGCCTTAGAAGCAACCATAACTTGCTGGAATTTTCAGGGAGAATGACAGAGACTTGATGAGGGTGAGGCTTCGATGATACATGTTACTGTACACAAAGTGAATCACTAAAGCACATGGTGCTAGAACTCACGAAGCATATTTTTATTATGTCACCAGCCAGCATGGAGGAGGGGGAGCGGGAGTAGCATAGGACAATGCTTTTATGTAAATGATCTA
This sequence comes from Pelodiscus sinensis, assembly GCF_052426305.1. Lineage (NCBI taxonomy): Eukaryota > Metazoa > Chordata > Testudines > Trionychidae > Pelodiscus > Pelodiscus sinensis. The sequence goes on from NC_143053.1 coordinate 205,458,739, forward strand.
GGGCTTTGACAGAGAACAGATAGTCTCAAGTTGCTCTGTGGAGCTGAAGTTAATGCACCAAACAGAGTAATTTTGAGGCTTGAAGCCTTGAAGTACTGTTAGAGTCAAAACTCAAATCTTGAAGAATTCTTTTCTGTCAGGGAGGTAATGCAGAGCATGATGTGGGTGGCTCCTCTCTACCTACACTTGATAATCATTAGGCCAAGAACTGCTGTCACTGATCCACCTGTTAGAAAGTCTAATATAGACATCACCGAACTTGATGACATAAAATCATTCATTAGCACGACCAAATCATGGTCTCAACCATGCCACCAAAATGGTAAAAAATGGCCCAGAACAAGGCTGAATTCTTGAGCAACGGTCACGCCCAGATACCACATCACAGTAACTACACCAGTAAAAATATGGATCTTACATATGTTAAGTTGTTTACTGAAGAAGCCGCAGTTTTGAAGGCACTTTTGGCTGCTACATATGATTGTTTTTAACCAATACTTGCTTTTGGTGGATCATGTCTAAAACAGCAGTTCAATGTTAGCTGAACATTTTATGGCACATAATATGCATAAGTGAGAATTTCTTTATAAAAAGAAGTAATTGGAAAACATTTTGAAAAAAATGAAAGGTTCCTACCTGGAATTGAAGGAAGATACATGAAAGCATTTGTTGTGAGTTTACTTAACGAGGTTTTGGATCTAAGTCCAGAGATGAATGTACAACTAAATTCATCTTAATAACATGACAAGAAATGTTTTTACAACTAGAAATTATATTAAATGTTTTCCTATGCCTTTGATGGAACAGGTCTGGAGATAATACTGAAAGTGAACATTTATATTAGATTGGTTGGCACAGACCAGGCTGATTCATCCTCTAATCTGTAAATCATAAGGAAGCTTCAGGCATTCAATAAATATTAGTCCTAGATACTAGGATCTGTAGACATGCCGTAAAAGGAATGTAAAAATGATTCTTCTCCTCATTCCAGATCAAATAAAGGGTTTTTGCATTCCTTTTAGTTGGGATTGTCAGCTGCGATGGTCTGGTGTTGAAGAGTGGCTCAGTGTGACTTTGTTTATTCCATTTAAATGTTTCAACAATGAGTAATGAATACATTCAAAATAGTCAATGCCTATATTATTTACTTACGTTTTATTTAGTTATTACACATTTTTATGTGAAGTTGGAGCTGTTCATTGATAGTGAACTGACAACATGAGAATTAAGTCTCCTAGCCACTGAACAGAAGTTCCATTTCCCCCTTCACTATCCAGCCATTGGTAACACAACTTGATCAGAATAATCCATCTCTGCCACATAATGGCAGTTCAGTCTCCATTCCAGTCCAGGCCATTGAGCCTTGTTCCATCTGCATGTTCTGGGGGCTGTGTTCGTGATGTCAAATTAGATGGAGACCTAACCCAGTTCCCATAGGCTGCTCAACAGCTATCTAATGGTAATTACTTTACATATCTACTGATCTGGGCCCCAGAGTATTACTGTTTAAAATAGCAGCAGGGTTACCATAACGTATTACATTGGCAGAGGATGTTGTGAAGACCAGGACTTTAACAGGGTTCAAAAAAGTACTAGATAAATCCATGGAGATAAGATCCCTCAATATTTATTAGCTAGGCTGGGTAGAAATGGTGTCCCTAGTGTCTGTTTGTCAGAAGCTGGAAATGGATGACAGGAGAGGATCACTTGATAATTGCCTGTTCTGTTCATTCTTCATTGGCCACTGTCAGCAGACAGGATACCAGGCTAGATGGTCCTTTGATCTGACCCAGTTTGGCTGTTCTGAGTGATCCAGCCCCTATTTTCAAACATTCACAGGGAAAAAATGGTCTCTCTCCTCACAGTTGCAGGCCTGGAATCTGGTGAGTTCTAGCTCAGCACATATATCCAGAGGCGTGCCCCACTCTAGATCTTATGTTCATGCTGGGATGGGAGATGAGGTTGACAGGTGGATATTACATCCCTCTCACTATTTCCTCCATTTTGCACAGCTCTTGCCTTGCGCAACTGGTAAGCCCAACTTTGCTAGTTCAGCTTTGGACACTAATGAACTATGATTACAGGTGGTCCTAAGGAAGAGTTACATGCAACAAGTTGACCATTCCGGTGCTGGCATAATGTGACACTATGCTTTTCTCTATATGCTACAGTGGCTCCAAATGCAACTCCCGTCCTTTTTTTTCCCCCACTGTCTTCTCAAGTCACTATTATACAGGTGGCCTATGACAGATGAATCAGGATGGACTGGGACTTGAGCAGTGGTGGCAGAAAGCAAACTCTGACCACCACTAAATGTGATGAATAGCTGTAAAATTAGAAAGGGCAGGGTGAAGCTCTCACAGTATGAGTTGAGGAGGATGGGGCATGGAGGGGCAGGGAAAAGAAGGAGCAATGTTATGTCATGGCTATGTTAATCAAGAAGGACGACTCTCCTGCTATCCTCACCAGTCGCCTCTGTTGCACCGCAGTCAGCATAACAGATCTGCTTTGTGGCTGGCCTGGGGAATATGATGTCACTGTAATGAACGAATCATTAAGTGTAGAGCTTGCAGGTAATTGCAGCATATAGGCTTAAAATAAATGAGCCTGCTGGCACGTAGCACATCAGCCGTTTTTTAAATTAAAAAAAAAAAAGCACTAGAACCTTTAATGAATTGTGTCTTTGTGTCAGGCTTCGAGCCAGAGAGAATGTTGTAACACTGGCTTTTCAGAAAAAGAACAAAGTTATTATTCATGGGTGTGGGGCAGCTATTATAAACTGCTTTGAAGTGAAACCTTTCACACTCAGTTTAAGGCTTCAGGTAAGCCACGTTTATTTTTTTAATATAAAATGTTCTCATCCGGTAACACTGTGAGTAGCGGGTCAGTGGCAGAGGTGGATTAGGGGTTTATGAGGCCCTGGGGCAAAGCAAATAGGGTCCTTTCTACACTCCTTCCACCTGCAGCCCCCTGCAGCATTGCTGCTGGGGGAATGGAGGTGAGGGGTAGGGGGTTGCTTGCTTAGTGGTCCTGCTTGGAAATGGGGTTAGGCCATGGGGTGAGGGTGCTTCCTCTGATCCCCAGCAGGAGTTCTGGGGTGGGCAGATGGGGAGAATGGAGGAGATCAGAGCATGAGGGCACTCTTCCTTCAATTTCCCTTAATGAGGGTTACCAGGAGTTGGAGTAAGAAGTCCTCCAGCTCGCCATTATTTCAAAATAAAGGCTTGTAGTGGAGATACTCACTATGTTCATTGAGAAGAACATCAGTTATCTTGAAATAATGCTGCTGTTTACCCTAAGAAATGAAAAATCCTCTCAGCATGCACTGGATGATCCATGATTGCTAGCATCAAAAATAAGCGATACCAGTTTCCCATAAAAGGAACTAGCATGCTTAACCTTTTGTTCCAACAAAAACATGGTGAAATTTTGCCCTTTTCTCAGTCTCCATCTGCTTTTTCCTCCTTGAAGTATATTAAATATTAAGGAAACTTCTATGCTATCTATATGGGTGGAGAAGATACATCTAAAAGTCCAGAATGAAAAGCTTATTTGTTTAACTGACACTTTTACCCTCATTAGTGAAATGTAGCCTGTCATCTAATACATCTTTTCACAATCTATAATTTGCTCTCTTGTAAGATATAAAACAGGGTTAACATCTACTGTTGTATCTCTCTTGCTCTTGCTCTCTGCAACAGAGAAGTCTTTCTAATAGTCTCTCTTCATCCTTTGACATGGCTGGACCATGACTATCTCTCTGCGAAAGGAATAAATAAAATATATACCAATAAAATTTCATAAATAGGTCACTCTGCTGCCACAGAGGCTTGAAATGTGCATTGTAGTCATTCCATACCAGCACTGGTACTTCATTTCCCCTGCCATATTAATGCTGGAGAGAAAGTAATTGTAGGTGGCTGCTTTATTTTAAAAACTAACTGATCTGATCACAGCCATTGTCTAAAAAAAAGTTGTTAGAACACAAAATGCAAAAGCACACCCCATTTTCCTGTACAAATCAAGCAAGAGGGTATAATTTGTTAAGATGGAAGTGTTTTCTACTGAGGGGAGATGGGAAACTGTCTTCTGGCAGGGGTGGAGTAAAGCAGGGAGATATATCAGTGAGCTGTTATGTCCCCTTCTAAGCCATTTTTCTCCCAAAGAATGCCACAGCCTAAAGCAGAAAAGTAATGTAATAAACTGATCTGTCAGTGTTTTCAGGGCTTAGATACAATTTAGCTTTAAAATGAACCATAAAGCTGAACTGATCTCGTCCCATAACTTGTTTTTAGATAAATGACAAATGCCTGGAAAGTTCCAGCCATTGCACCTGGGATGGAGAAGCAAGAGAAGCTCAGAGGTGAAGCTCAGAGGTGAAACAGAGTGCCATGAACTGATGAGTTTATTTAGGTGCCAGTGAAGAGCTTTGGTATAGTTATTTTTTTAAACTCTGCTTGCACTTTTTCTACATGGAGGAGAAGTGATCTCTTTTCTTAGGCATGTACATTCTTAAGGTAAGGTAGGCCAGTTTTAAACCCACTTGCCATCTTTGACGAGTCAATTTCCTTACTTTGCAGACTGAATTAAATCAGTTGTGACTGGGTCTCTAGGATAAGGAACAACAGCGAGGATAAGAACACATGTAAGTGGGGAGAGGAAGATAGCAAGCCAGAAGGTAATAAATATTATCTGTTGCCTAGAAATATATAATTATTTTAACATACTAATAGGACTCCACAAATTATTGCCAGAAATGCTTGGAAGCACCAAGCAATTTATGCTGTAGTGTGTTAAATTCTAGAAGAGTAATTAAAATTGGAAGCAAATAAAGGTATCTGGTTGTCTGCCATAAGGCCCTCTTGATGATAGTAGCAAACATGCTCTGAAGTCTAAAAACACAAACACAAGGTCTCAGCTGGAAAGTAAACATCCTTCCCTTCTTCCAACTTTTCTGGGTAGATTTGGGAATAACATTTGGCACGGGCACTTTTAACTTTTTTGTTTGACTTTTCAAAAATGTACAAAAATGAAACGTGGCAGGCAGATCCAAATCTTTCAGGCATGTGTGCGTGCATGTGTGTACACACACACAGACACACACACACACCCTACATATCAAGAACTGCATGAACATATGTTGCACAGCAGAAAGATCTATTTATGGATTCTAAGCACATGTATCAGAGAGTCATAAACTAAAGATGGGAGAAATGCATTAGGTTATCTAGTCCATCCCCCAAATACAAGATTGTTCAATCTAATTTTAAATGTTCTAATCAAGAGAACCTCCCTTGCAGATTCGTTCACAGCCTAACAGATTTTGCTGTCAGGAAACATTTCCTAATATTGAGTATACTCCTGTTTCTTTATTTCATCCAAATTCGTAGTTACATTATCTAATGTATCTAATTCCTCCCTTCAGCTAGCAATTGCTATTGTTGTTTCTTCACACAGGGAAAGTGTTGGAAAAAAGAAAGAACTATAAAACAGCAATGAACAAATAGAGACTTTGGAGAGCAAATCAAACACGAGCTTGCAATGCAGTATGCAGCAATTCAATGCCGGCATGAATAGAATCATTGAATCATAGAACACTAGAACTGAAAGGGACCTCAAGAGGTTATCAAGTCCAGTCCCCTGCCCTCATGTCAGGAACAAGCACTGTCCAGATCATCCCTGACAGATGTCTATCCAACCTACTCTTTAATATCTCCAGAGATGGAGATTCCACAACCTCCACAGGCAATTTATTCCAGTGTTTGACTACCCTGACCATTAGGAAGTTTTTCCTAATGTCCAACCTAAACTTCCCTTGCTGCAATTTAAGGCAATTTTATCTTGTCCTATCTTCAGAGGCCCAAGAGAACAATTTTTCTCCCTCCTCCTTGTAGCAACCTTTTAGATACCTGAAAACTGCTATCATGTCCCCTCTTAGTCTTATCTTTTCCAAACTAAACAAGCCCAATTCTTTCAATCTTCCCCATAGAACATGTTTTCTAGTCCTACAATCATTTTTGTTGCTCTTCTGCACTTTCTCCACATTTTTCTTGAAATGTGGTACCTGGGACTGAACACAATACTTCAACTGAGGCCTAATCAGCACAGAATAGAGCAGAAAAGAACGGTTACTTACCTGTAACTGTTGTTCTTCAAGATGTGTTGCTCATGTCTATTCGAAGTAGGTGTGCATGCCGCGTGCACCACGTCTTCCGGAGCGTTTTCCCTAGCGGTACCTGTAGCGCCGGCAGGGCGCCCCCTGGAGTGGCGCCGCCATGGCGGGGCATAAGTACCCCTGCCGGCGCTGCCTCACCTCAGTTCCTTCTTGCCGGATACTCCGACGAAGGGGAGGTAGGGTGGGAGTCGAATGGACATGAGCAACACATCTCGAACAACAACAGTTACAGGTAAGTAACCGTTCTTTTCTTCTTCGAGTGGTTGCTCATGTCCATTCGAAGTAGGTGACTACCAAGCTAACCCCAAGGAGGAGGGGTCGGAACAGTCATAGCACCAGAGTCATAAAGGAAGGTGAACAATAAACAGATTTATTTGAACAAATTAACAGTGACAAGTCACCAACCCAGAACAAAGACAACGAGATCTATATATTTACATATTTACATCACAGATGTAGAACCCACCCTTGCATCCTCCCTGGCCTGTTGAGGTAGCGCATAATGCGTTGTAAACGTGTGGAGGGAAGACCAGGTGGCTGCCCTGCAGATTTCTGTGATAGGTAGCTGGGCACCGAAGGCTACTGAGGACGCCTGTGCCCTAGTAGAGTGTGCCTTTACCCTGGGCGGGGTTTTACCCACCAGCTGGTAACACTCTGCTATACATTGCACCACCCATCTTGAAAACCTTTGGGTAGAAACAGGAGAACCTTTTCCCTTTCCCCCAAATGTGACAAACAACTGTTGGGATTTACGGAAGGGCTTGGTTCGGTCGATATAAAAAGCCAGCGCTGGCTTGGCATCCAGGGAGTGTAGAACACGCTCCTTAGGGGATGCGTGAGGTTTAGGGAAGAACACTGGTAAATAAATCTCCTGGGTTGGGTGAAAAGGGGAAACCACCTTCGGGAGGAAGGTTGGATGAGGTCGTAGCCTCACATTATCTCGAGAAAAAACAAGGTAGGGTGGCTCTATGGTCAGCGCCCTTAACTCTGATACCCTTCTAGCAGACATAATGGCTACTATGAAAGCAACCTTCAATGAAAGGTGCTTCAGCGAACAGGTAGCCAAGGGTTCGAAGGGATGGGACATAAGCCTGTGAAGAACCAGGTTGAGGTTCCATTCAGGGTATGGAGCCCTCACCGAGGGATACAATTTTTCCAAACCCGTAAGAAACCTTTTAACCACCTGGTTAGAAAAAAGAGAGGCTCCTGCTGTACCCACATGGAAGGCGGAGAGAGATGCCACATGGACTTTAATAGACGAAAAAGACAAGCCAGAAGAACGAAGTTGAAAGAGATAGTTGAGAATAGCTGGAATAGGAGCCGAGGACGGCTGTACTCCTCTCCGCGACGCCCAAGACGAGAAGTGCCGCCAGTTGGCAGTGTACGACCGTCTAGTAGAGGGTTTCCTGCTGCTAAGTAGCACCATCTGTACCTGTCGGGAACTTTCCCTTTCCGGTTGGTTCAACCACAGATAAACCAGGCTGTCAGGTGGAGAGACTGGAGATCCAGGTGAACCATTATTCCTCTGTACCAAGGTTGGGTTAGCAGGTCCCGAACTGGAGGGAGTGCTATGGGGTCCCGGGCCAGCATGTCCACTAGGATGGGGAACCAGAACTGTCTGGGCCACCTGGGGGCTATGAGGATGATCGAGGACCTGAAAGTTCTCACTCTGGTCAACGCCCTGGAGATTAGTGGAAATGGGGGAAAAGCGTAGAGGACGCCCTTTGGCCACGTGGTCGTTAGGGCGTCTCCCTTGGAAAAATTCCCCAGCCCCAGCAGGGAACAGTAGTTCCTGCATTTTGTATTGCATGCCGAGGCAAATAGGTCCAGGTGGGGATAGCCCCACCTGTGGAAAACCTGGCTGAGTACAGAATCCTTGAGCGACCACTCGTGGGCTCCAAAGGATCTGCTCAGTGTGTCTGCAAGCAGGTTCTTGCACCCGGGGAGGTATTCCGCCTGGGGCGAGATGTTGTGCTTGACGCATAGGTGCCATAACAGCAGGGCCTCCTTGCACAGAGGTGGGGAACATGCCCCACCCTGCTTGTTGAGGTAGAAAACCGCTGCAGTGTTGTCCATACGTACCAGGATGGAGCGGTGGGAGAGCCTCGGCAGGAATACTTCGCAGGCTTTCCTCACCGCTCGCAGTTCCCGGACGTTGATGTGCAGGGACCGTTTGGATGGGGACCAGAGGCCCTGAGTTCTGTGGCCCCCGAGGTGTGCACCCCACTCTCGGTCGGATGCGTCGGTAACCAGAGTCAGTGAGAGGGGAGGGGCATTGAAGGGAACTCTGCTGCGCACCACGGATTCCTGGGTCCACCAGAGTAGGGAGTCCAGAATGTCCGGGGGCACTGTGACTATGGAGTCCCATAGGCCCTTGGACTGGCAGAAAGCCTTCGCCAGCCAAGCCTGCAGAGGTCTCATCCTCATCCTGGCATGTTGCACTGTGTAAGTGCATGCCACCATATGTCCCAGGAGCCTGGAGCAGACCTGGGGAGTCGTGATGGGGGACCGGGTTAGCTGTGAAATCAGCTCCCCTATTGCAAGGAACCTGCTGTGGGGCAGGAACGCTCTGGCCACCTTCGCATCGAGTAGAGCTCCCACGAACTCTATGCTCTGGGAAGTGGTCAGGGATGACTTCTCGACATTCACCAAGAGCCCCAACCTTAAGAAGAGAGCTCTTATGAGTGACACGTGAGCTTCTACTTGCTCATATGACCGACCTCAGATTAACCAGTCGTCGAGGTAGGGGAACACATGTACTCCTCGATTGCGCAGAAAGGCGGCAACCACAGCCATACATTTCGTGAACACCCTTGGTGCAGTACACAACCCAAAGGGGAGTACCGTAAACTGAAAATGGTGACAGCCCACCATAAACCGAAGGAACATCCTGTGACTGGGCCTGATAGCCACATGGAAGTAGGCGTCCTTTAGATCGAGAGTCGAGTACCAGTCACCAAGTTGTAGTACTGTGATGACCGAGGCTAAAGTTACCATTCTGAACTTTTGTTTCACCACCGCCTTGTTTAAGAACTGGAGGTCCAAGATAGGGCGGAGACCCCCCTTTGGTTTTGGGTCAACAAAATAACGGGAGTAAAACCCCTTGCCCCGCAAGTGCGGGGAAACCCTTTCTATTGCCCCTTTTTCAAGGAGTGCCCCCACTTCCTGAAGCAGGATGTGTTCGTGAGGGGTGTCCCTTATTAGGGACAAGGTAGGGGGTTTTGAAGGCGGTGGGCCCAGGAATGGGATAGAATAGCCCGAATGTATAATGTTGAGGACCCAGGCATCTGATGTTATTTGTGCCCATGCCTGGGCAAAATGGGAAAGCCAGGTCCCGAACGGGGGGCCTGGGTGGCAGACTGGTACGGGACTCTCTAGCTCTAAGTCAAAATTGAGGCTTGCCCTGATTGGAAGGGCCGTGAGGGCCTGCCTGTTGGGGATCTGACCTGGGGCGATGATGTCGACCCCTAAACCCTTGAGGGTGCGCGGCCGCCCCGGAACCTCCACCGGAGGCCCGGTAGCAGCGCCTCCAGAAGTCCCCACGGGGGATCTGGGGCTGCGCTCTACCCTGCTGCCTAAACGGCAGTTGACGCCGCTGGGTAGCTGGCGTATGTATGCCCAAGGACTTCAGGGTTGACCTAGTGTCCTCTAGGGTATGGAGCCTGGAATCTGTGTGCTCCGAGAACAATGTCTTCCCTTCAAAAGGCAAGTCCTGGATAGTGTGCTGGACATCCGCGGGGATCCCCGAAACATGGAGCCACGCCCCACGGCACATAACGACACCTGTCACCATGGTGCGGGCTGCCGAGTCCACGGTGTCCAAAGCCGCTTGGAGGGCAATTCTTGTGATGATTTTACCCTCAGAGGCCATAGCTACAAACTCCTGGCGGTCCTCCACCGGGAGTCGGTCCTTAAATTTCTCGACTGCCCGCCGGGTGTTGAAGGCGTACCTGCTCAGCATCGCCTGGGCTACGTCTACACTGGCCCCTTTTCCGGAAGGGGCATGTTAATTTCAGCTATCGTAGTAGGGAAATCCGCGGGGGATTTAAATATCCCCCGCGGCATTTAAATAAAAATGTCCGCCGCTTTTTTCCGGCTTTTAAAAAAGCCGGAAAAGAGCGTCTACACTGGCCCCGATCCTCCGGAAAAAGCGCCCTTTTCCGGAGGCTCTTATTCCTACTTTGAAGTAGCCCTGCTGATTAGTGATACGGAGCTGCAGAGCTCCCGTAGCGTATACTTTGCGGCCCAGCAAGTCCAGCTTCTTAGGTTCCCTTGCCTTCGGTGAAGGACCGGGTTGGGGAAGCTTCTCCTTTTGGGCCGCGGCTTGCATGACCAATGATCCCGGGATGGGTTGGGAGTACAGAAAATCGTGACCCGACTGCGGGATGAAATAACACCTTTCTACCCCTTTTTGGGTAGGAGTCAGAGTCGCTGGCGTTTGCCACAGGGCATTAGTAATTTTTGAAACCGTCTTGTGAAGTGGTAGCGCGAATCATGCAGGGGTGTCCTCAGTGAGAATGTCTACCATCGGGTCGGTATCCTCAATTATGGGTTCAACCGGAACATCCAGGTTGGAAGCCATGCGCCGCAGGAGGTCTTGATGCGCCCTGGCATCCACTGATGGCAGCTTGGGCGCCGGGTCTGCCAGTGCCTCATTGGGGGAAGACGACGACGATGACTCCTGGACCAGGGGGGCCGTCGCGGTCAACTGCGGTGCCGAGTGGGCGGCCCGAGCTTCCATAGGGGCTGCTCCCAGCACCGATGGCTGCGGTGCCACTGTGTCTTGTGGCACCAGAGGAGGGGAGGTGGGCGCCCTAGACAGGGACGCAGAGGGACGAGAACGGTGCCCTGAAGCCTCCGACGCCATAGATGGTGGTGGTTGGCCCTGCCACTGATGATAGGCCCAGGGAGTCCAAAAGGGCCACTGCGGATGCGGGGGCCACACCTGCTGGTTGTGGTCCCTTCGGTGCCTGGATCTAGATCTGTGCGTCGAAGAAGCTCCCGAAGACCCTGAGTGCACCGACACCGCGTCTGAGTCCGAAGAGTAATCGGATTCCGGCCATGGTGGAGCCGACGAGGAGTGCGGCGCAAACCTGGCCATCAACTCCGGCTTGCCTGCATGCGCACAGCACGGATGGGTCATCTGCGGTGCCGGGGGACCCAGACCCGGTGCAGCGAACTCCGATGGCACCAACAGCTGCTGCACCGGGGTGCCCAGGCCCGGTGCCAGTTGCTCAGTAAGTAACTGCGGCACCAGGGTGCCCAAGCCCGGTGACGTTTGAGGCAGCATTTGCGGCACCGAGGTACCCAGGCTCAGTGCCGTGTACACCAGTTGCGACACCGAGGTGCTCAGGCTCGGTGCTGTGTGTGACAATTGCGGCACCGGGGTGCTTAGGCCCGGTGTCGGCTGCGTTGCCAGTAACTGTGGTGCCAAGGTGCTCAAGCTCGGTGCTGGTTGCGATGGCTGAAATAGTAGAAGCGGTGCCATCTGGGGCTGCGGTACCGGGGTGCCCAGGTCCGGTGCCGATTGCGCCGACTGCAGCTGTGACACCGGGGTGCCCAGGCCCGGTGTCGATTGCGCCAACTGTGGCTATTGCCAACTGTGGCTGTCCAGGCCCGGTGCTGGTTGCGCCGACTGTAGCTTCGGCACCGGGGTGTCCAGGCCCGGTGCCTGTTGCGTGGCCAATAGGCACGGCACTGAGGTACTCAGGCTCGATGCCGACCGAGTCGTGTCCAACTGGAGCGGTACCGGGGTGCCCATGCCCGGTACTGGGGTGGACCACTGAGTCAAAGCCGGTGCCAATGACGGCACGGGGACGGACATCGACTCTTGGGAAGCCATAGCCTTGGGAGTATGGCACCAGTACGGCCAAGCGGGGCTCTGGCAACTTGGAGAGCAACGGCCTGCCATGGCTCGAGGCTCCCTGGGAATGACGACCCGGCATCGTGAAGGAGCCCGTAGTAGCAGTGGGAGCCAAACCCAGCGTGGTTGGCCCCGACGCATATGCCACTTTAGCATGCCGACCCTTGTCATGCAAGGGCGATAGCGGCGCCCTTGGGGCTTGCCCCGTGGGCGACCTCGACCCATCCGAGTCAACCGACGACGGCAGGGAGGTCGTAAGGCTGATTAAGTCCTGTGCCACTTCAAAGGTGTCCAGCGTAGACGGATGATGAGAGGGCAAGCAGCCCGGGCTCGCTAGCCCCCCTCGGTGCCGACGGTGCACCAGAGGGGAGGCGCGCACCGGTGAGCTAGCGGTGCGGTGTCCAGCTGATGCCGGCTTCTTGGACGGGGACCTGCCCCGGGACTTCTTCACCCTCTTAGAAGGGGGAGAGTGAGACCAGTGCTGGGAGCTTGCCGACAACGACCGGTGCCAGTGTACGGCCTCGCGCGTGGAGGCCAGTGCACTGTGCACCGCAGGCTGATCTGGCAGTGCTGGTTGAAGCACCGTCTCCATAAGGAGAAGCTTCAAGTGGGAAACTCTGTCCTTTCTAGTACGAGGCTTGAAAGACTTGCAGATCTTGCAGGCTATTGCCAAATGGGCCTCACCCAGACACTTAAGGCAGCTGTCGTGTGGGTCGCCCCTGGGCATAAACTTCCCACAGTCAGCGCACGTTTTAAAGCCTTGTGGCCCTGGCATTCCTTACCCCCAAGGGGGGCAAGGAACAAAACAAAAAACCTAACTATCTAACTACACAACTATTTACAAAGTGAGAAATGGGAACCATTAAACTATCTGAGCCTAACAGCTATAGAGAGAGAGACGCTCCAATGACTGACACGGCGGTAAGAAGGAACTGAGGTGGGGCAGCGCCGGCAGGGGTACTTATGCCCTGCCATGGCAGCGCCACTCCAGGGGGCGCCCTGCCGGCGCTACGGGTACCGCTAAGGAAAACGCTCTGGAAGACGTGGTGCACGCGGCGCGTACACCTACTTTGAATGGACATGAGCAACCACTCGAAGAAGAAGAAAGACTTCTCATGTCTTTTTCATAACACTCCTGTTAATGCATCCCAGAATCATGTTTGCTTTTTCTGCAACAGTGTCACACTGTTGGCACTTATTTAGCTTGTGGTCCACTCTGACCGGTAAATCCCTTTCAGCAGTACTCCTTCCTAGACAGTCGCTTCCCATTCTGTATGTGTGAAAAGGATTGTTCCTTCCTAAGTGGAGTACTTCGCATTTGTCCTTATTAAACTTCATTCTATTTACCTCAGACCATTTCTCTAGTATGTCCAGATCATTTTAAATGTTGAGCTTGTCCTACAAATCACTTGCAACCCCCTCCCAGCTTGGTATCATTTGCAAACTTAATAATCTTACTTCCTATGCTATCAACTAAATTGTTGATGAAGGGTGTGTCTAGACTACCTAGTTTTGTCGACAAAAGTGGACTTTTGTCGACAAAACAATACCAGCGTCTACACTACCGCGGAGTTCTGTCGACATAACGTCGACAGAACTCCGCGGTTTTGTCGACGCTGGTAAACCTCATTTTACGAGGCATAACACTTTCTGTCGACAGAACTCTGTCGACAGAAGGTGTTATTGCCTGTAACACTGCGTCCAGACTACGGAGTTCTGTCGACAAAGCGGCTTGCTTTGTCGACAGAACTCCATGTGTCTGGACGCAAATTGTCGATGGAAGTTTTGTCGACAGTATCTGTCGACAAAACTTCCGTCGACAAAACGCGGTAGTCTAGACGTACCCGAAGGTATTGAACAGAACCAGTCCCAAAACAGACCCCCTGAGGAACCCCACTTATTATGACTGTGAACCATTAATAACTACTCTCTGAGAATAGTTATCCAGCCAGTTATACACCTACCTTATAGTAGCCCCATTTAGGTTGTATTTCCCTAGTTTACTAATAAGAAGGTCATGAGAGACCTTCTCAAATTCCTTACTAAAGTCTAGGTATACCACATCCACCGCTTTTCGCTTATCCACAAGGCTTGATATCCTAACAAAGAAAGCAATCAGATTGGTTAGACATGATTTGTTCTTTACAAATCTATGCTGGCTGTTACCTATCACCTTATTATCTTCCAGTTTAATTCCTTAATTACTTGCTCCATTATCTTCCCTGGCACAGAAGTTAAACTGACTGGTCTGTAGTTTCCTGGGTTGTTCTTATTTCCCTTTTTGTAGATGAACACTATATTTGCCCTTTTCCAGTCTTCTGGAATCTCTCCTGTCTTCCATGATTTTTCAAAGATGATTGCTAAAGGCTCAGTTACATCCTAGAATATCCAAGGAGCTAATAGAGGAGGTATCTCATCAGGCCCTGGCGACTTGAAGATGTCTAATTTTTCTAAGTCATTTTTAACTTGCACTTTTTTATTTTAACTTCTAAACCTACACCATTTCCACTACCACTCACTATGTTAGGCATTCTGTCACCATCAATCTTTTTGATAAAAACCAAAACAAAGAAGTCATTAACCACCTCTGCCATTTCTAAGTTTCCAGTTATTGTTTCTCCCTCTTCACTGAGCAATGGGCCTAATATATTTATAGAATGTCTTCTTGTTACCTTTTATATCTCTAGCTAGATTGAGCTCGCTTTGTGCCTTTGCCTTTATAATCTTGCCCCTGCATACCTGTGTTGCTTGCTTATATTCATTCTTTGCAATTTGACCTAGGAAATGCTTCGTGGAAGAGAGAGACAGCGAACGGTTTTTTGTTATAATGTGATGAGTATTTCGGGCTTTTCTTCACTACTGTGTATGTAGCATGCCAGGTGAAGATGTGCTATGTCTAGAGGAGAGCACTCTCCCATCAATGTAATTACTCCACTTCAATGAGAGATGGAAGCTATGTAGGTAGAAGAGCATTTCCCACCAACGTCGCATGGTGCAGACACCGCTTTAAGTTGATGTATCTTTCATCACTCAGAGAGGTGTTATTTTACACCCTTTGAGCACTGTAATTTACATCGACTTATGCAGCAGTTTCAGAGGGGTAGCTGAGTTAGTCTGTAACAGAAAAAACTTTAAAAAACATCAAATAGTCTTGTAGCACTTTAAAGACTAACAAAACATGTAGATGGCATCATGAGCTTTTGTGGGCATGACCCACTTCTTCAGGTGACCTGCAGCAGTGTAGACCTGCCTTTATATCCACTGTCTGGAGTGACAGTAACTGAAATATTGTTTTCAGTTCCAGAAAAACTTTGAGGGAATTTAGAGAACAACAATAAATATGGGTGGGTGTGGGCGATGGGCAGAAGGGACATACTTATGAGGAAGGATTACATACATTTTGATGGTCACTACTTACATAATATGTACTTGAATATTAATTTTTATCTTAGCTCTTCACAGGCAGATTATTTTGTTGAGACATAATAAAGACTCTCTCTATGCTATACTGCAGTGCAGACTATAGGGCTGTGTCTACACTGCACCCCTTTTCCGGAAAAGGGATGCAGATTAGGCACTTTGGAATTGCAAATCCGCGGGGGATTTAAATATTAAGTACTTGAAAGTAGGAATAAGAAATCCTCCGGAAAAGGGCTTATTTTCCGGAGAATCGCGTCTAGACTGGCGCTTTTCTCCGGCTTATCCCCAAGCCGGAAAAAAGCGGCAGCCATGTAAATGCAAATGCCGCGGGGGATATTTAAATCCCCCGCAGATTTGCAATTCCGAAGTGTCTAATCTGCATCCCTTTTCCGGAAAAGGGGTGCAGTGTAGACACAGCCTAGGGGTATGACTTCTAGAACAGCCTAAACTGTCCTCTAATTGCTCATGTTGATGTTGCTAGAATGATCTGAAAGGTCCTCTTTCAAAGAGGACTATACTGACATGAGCTAGGTAGCTTTTATTTGGCACAAACAATGCTATGCAGGGTCATGTAGTCAAGCCTTAGAGTAAAATATGCACAGCTTGGCTAAGCAACAGCTAAGTGGAGAGGACAAAGGGGCAGCCACACTTGCTGGGCCCCTGGGCAAAGTCTGGTGGAGCCTGTCTCCATGCTCATGGAAGGGGCAAGGTCTCAGGCAGGAAGGGCTCGGCTGGGAGCCCTCAGCACTGCCCAGAGTTCACTGTGCCTCTCCCCCCTAGCCAGCCCTCAGAGCCACCTAGAGCACACCATGCTGGTCTCTGCAGTGATTTAAAGGCTTGGGGCTCTGGCCATAGCTGCTGCTGCCCTTATGAACTGCTGAGCCCTGGGACACTTATTCCCTTTGGCCGCCCCTGTCAGTGGCCCTGCGGAAGGACATGAGAATAGTGAAACATTATGTGGTGTAAATATTCAAGAGAAAGAGGAAACATTTGATATAATGAGTTAGTGTATCAGGAAAGGTACTGGGAAGAATTTAAGAAAGGGACAATTTAACCTGATTAGAGGGAAATCTTCCTGTCAGTGAGAACTATTAGGAGTTGAATTTTCTTTCAAGTGAAGTAGTGGAAACCCCATTGCTTGGCACAATTAACCACAGACTGGACAAAGCTTCCTCTTAAAATCAGGAATAAGGGATCTTTCAGAAAAGGCTTTATTTTCCGAAAGATCCCGTCTAGACTGGCGCTTTTCTCTGGCAAAGCCCGGAGCCAGAAAAAAGCGGCAGCCATATTTATACAAATGAAGCGGGGGATATTTAAATCCCCCACTTCATCTGCAATTCCGACTTGTCTAATCTGCATGCCTTTTCTGGAAAAGGGGTGCAGTGTAGACACAGCCCTAGAGTACAACCATGTTGTTGTAACTGGTTCCCCAGTTACACTGTAGTGTAGATCATCCTTTAATTATCAAGGCGAGGCACTGGCAAACAGGATCTTTTACTAGCGTCTACCCTAAAATACAAAATAAGCAATGCATTGATATTTGGCTGAAATTGAAGTACAACCACCATGAGTATAAAGTGGCATGACAGCCATAAACATATCTAACTAAACTTAATCCAATAAGCAGCTCTACTTCATTGTGAAACCAAACATTTTCATGACATTGGGAGAGATTTAACAGATTTTGTTGATTAAGGCTTTGAAATACTATTGGATTGTTGGCTGCAAATGCTAAACCAAAATAATATGACAAAAAGAATTTAAGCAGAACTATGCTTACTAAGCATAATGTATTTTCCAATATCACAGTACTTATGTATTTATAGTATGCCTAAAATACAAGGCTCTGAGCCATGAAGAAAATCACAAAAATCAGAACAGGATGTAATCTATCCCACAGGGTCAAAAAAAGTTCCTTTTAGTGAACCTAATGGAAATATGCTCACTTTCATCTGTTATGAATGATTCTATTTAGGAAGACTTGAAAAAAAATCCAAAAATCCAAAAAGCTACTGATAAGCAATTACAAATGAGCATGCTCCAAAAATCTAAAGCAAGTTATTTGTTCCAAAATGCACAGGCCCGCAACATGCGTCCAAAATGGCTGCGAGTTTTTCAGTCTTCAAACTAATTTCCCCTTGTGCTACTAGGCAAAATTTGTCCTGGAACACCAAGAAGATTAATTTATGCTGAGTTGTATAAAGAGCACTTGTGGGACCTTTCAACTATGCTATAAGAGTCTGCATCAGAACCACACTTATTTTATTTGTAAATGAAGGCATATATCCGGTTTCTTCTACTAACTAGCTAGGAATTTGCTTGCTAACGAACATAAAAGAGCATTTTATACTTCAATTAGTATATTGAGTGCCAATTAATTTGATCTCAAAATATACTATTAAAATACAGTATGGAAAAGCAAAGGCCTTGGCTGATCAAATATAATTGACTCATGATTTCAATTCCAGGAAGTTGTTCTACTCTTTGTCATACCATTTTTATATATTAAGGGAAACCATGACTCAGAGAAAGAAAAAAAATCAAAGCTTCAAAGTTTCTTTAGAAAAGAAAATAGGTAGCTAGTAATGGAATTGGTAATATGAAAATCTGTTCTCTTGCTAATTCATATAACTGAAATTAATACGTTTTATGTGCATGAAACCTAGTGTCGTCCCACCCTCCTCCTATCCCAGCCCATACACTGTTTTCATGTTCTCCCACCAGCTGAATGAAATCAAAATGTGTGATGGAGAGAGACCTGTTTCTCTAGATAGTTTATGTGCCAAGCAAGCACAATTTGCAGACACATATGTTGACAATGCAGACAAAAATCTCACAATGGGCTTCCTGTAAGTACACAAAGTCAAGTAGCCTGGAAAGACAAGACAGGATAACATTGTCATCTGAAGACTTAGTCAAAGCTAAGTAATGAGATGAGGGAAGTCTCCAAGCCTGCAGGCACTGCTCCTGCAGCTCCCATTGGCCAGAAGCCATGGCCAATAGGAGCTGTGGGGGCAGCACCTACATGTGAGATAAGCTTGTAGAGCCACCGGTAACCCCCGTCCCAGGACCACTGGGACATGCTGGCAGCCACACAAAGCCAGAGCAAGCAGATATTCTGCCTTAGTGCTGCTCTGCCACCAACTGGAAGACATCTGAAGTAAGTGCCCCTCTCTCCCTCCCAGAGCCTGTACTGCCCAGTCCAGAGCCCTCTTCTCAACCTAATTCATACATCCCTTGCCTCATCTCAGAGCTCCAACGCCCTCCAATACCTCAGCTCTTTGCTCCAGCCTTGAACCCCCAATCTCCCTCCTAGAGCCTGCACCCCCCGTGCATACCCCAGCCTTGAGCCTGCTGCAGTACCCTAACTCCCACCCAGACTCTTGCACCTCCTCCTACACCCCAAACCCCTGCTGAGTCCACTTCTACACTTCAAATCCCTTCTCCCCAACCCAACCCCAGAAGCTACCTCCCTCCCCCCCCAGTCAGAACCCTCACTCTCTCCTGCACCCTAACTCCTTGCTCCAGTCTGGAGCCCTTCTCTGAACCCTTACTTTTTGGTCCCATGCCAGAGACTTGGGGAACCCCCAAGCATCCCTTCCACTCCTGCAGGGCGGTGTGTAACTCATGACTGATTTTTTTTCCAGGAGTCAGTGGCCCATGATAAGAAAAAGATTCCCCACCCCACCCTTAGTATAAGCCCTCAAATAAACAGGCCAGAGAGGTTATGCTGAACCTCAGGCAATGGATGAAAACATTCAGTTGCCTGAGCTCCAATATAAGTTGCCAGCCCTTTTCTTCATAGGTATGAGGATATACCTTGAGTAGAAACCTCTCTCACCTGGGTTGAAGTACCACCCTTTTTAATGGCTCCAGATGTGGTGACTAAGTCCCCACATCTCCAATTCCCTTCACTTCAGTTCTGCAGGTGAGATGTACAATGGGACTTTGGCACCGAACCCAGGAAATGGGCCAGAGGAAGAATGATATGCTACAGCAAGGGCGTTAGAGCATTCTCCTGGGAGTGTGGAATCCCAAGCCTAAGCCAATGAATAAGAAACTATGTTATCCACTGCAGAACAGCTTCAACAGGAGACACTGCGAAAGCCCCACCCCAGAGTACCATAGGGCCCCAGGGCTAGAGACCTCACTTAAAAGGGGCAAGAGCTGGGTTAAATCTCTGCTGTAAATCTGGCAGTGAGGCTCTGAAAACAGGTTGTCCACCTTTAAAGGTGAGGGCACAAGCCAAAAGAGTACAGGGTTTATTGTAGTTGCAGGCTGTCCTCTCCAGACTGCTAAGTCCTGCCGGCCTTTTGTTCAGCACTTAACCTGATAAGCATGGGCTCAATTAGGTGAGATGGGGGTGGAGGGAGAGCTTTGTCTGAGAATCCTGCCGGGGCTTAGACATGAACTAAGGTGCTGAACAGCTTGGCAGCTCCAGCCTATAGACAACCATGAATACAATTCGTGGGGCATGCTCACCAGCGGAAACTTAAGGCATAGATTCCACATTATAGCACCTAATCTAACCTTTAGGTGCTCTGCTGCCATAAGGATTCCAGATCCCCAAATTGTGAGTTCAGACTCCCAAATACAATGTATTGGGAGAGGTTGGAGCCTAAGAATGGGGGCCACAGAAGTCAGCATGATGAGCGGGGGGTCACTTATGCTACTCAATAGGAAATGCAGAAGAGGGGTGTCTGATCTTAGCCCCACCCTTCCAAGGAACATAGGCACTGAAATCCTGGGAAGAAGGAGGTACCTCTCTTTGCCTGGCAGTCACACATGTGAGGCTTCTACTGGGTTAGGTGCTGAAGCTCTATGTCACAAAAAGCAAGGAGCCACCATTCTACTCCAGTCCACTGGACCAAGATGTCAGAGACATGGTTCGAATCCCCAAATTCCTCCCAGGAAAGTGTGTTGTGGAGCTATACTTGGGAAGAGAGAGAGCTCTGACACTAACACTCAGTATGCCACCCCCCATCCCCAAAAAAGCAGCCCACTGAAGGGCTGGTAAAGTGAGTCATAGTTCTACCAGAGCATGGGAAGATTGGTCTAGTGTCAAGTCTGCTTGTGTCAGGTCATTCATTCTTCCCATTGAAAAAAAAAATAAATTCTGGTCCTGTATTGCCAAGTTTTCCCTGGAGAACGTGGATCACACTTGTTCTTAACTGGAGTGATTATATCCACAGCACACTTGGAATAGGATCCCAACCAGTTATATACCTATCAATGATGACATCCAAATGCATACAAAAAGTATAGCTGCCCCGATTAAATGGCACTAATGTGTTAGAGTTACATAGGTACTTAAGTGCCCAAGTACCTCTTCAGCTGCCTAAGTCTAAATTTAGGCATGCCTGACATTTGCAAAACTCCTGCTTAGCTGCTAACTCTGCAGATGCTGGAAAAATCTGTCAGCAGGCATGTGCAAAGCTCCCTCTATTCCAGCACTGCCACAAGCTGCTTGAATCCCTAACACCCTCTCTGCCCCCCCGTTGGGCTCCTCAAACTAGGTATTCTGCTGCCTGTCTTGCCTGTGAGCCCTGATCCTATAGGCATGTTCCAAGCTTGCAGACAGGCTCAACTCCCCCGCCCCCCAAAACACCCAGTAAAGAAGAGATTGGGAATTTTGCTACATGTATCTAACAGCTCAGTAGCTCCGCCACTCACCTGGGATAGGGGGAGTCAAGTTGAAATTGCTGCCTTTTCGGAGCAGGGACTTGAACTTACCCCCCCACAACCCAGTGCCCTAACAACTGGACAGCCTCAGCTGGGATGGATTGTTCTCAAATCTCACCTCCTGAACCTATTCCACTTTCTGTAAAACACTTAACTATGAATTGGGTGGGGAGAAAGAATGAGTAACTTCATAGCTGAGTGACCAGTGCACTCTCATGGGAGACCCAGCTTCAGTCTACACTGGAGTGAATATTTAACTATTTTCTATAAAGCAGAAGAGATGGAGAGAGACCCACCACCAAGGGGTCTAGCTGAGAATAGGGAAAATGACCAGTACTGGGCAAATTGCCAAACAGCTCCCAGTTATTACCTATTTAAAGCACAGTCTAGCTCCTTGAGTGTCTTCTTGCAGTGTTAGGAACAACGAATAAATGGGATGACTCAGGTGGTAGGCTGATTAGCGTCACATGGATAGTTGAGAAACCCATGGCAAGCCTAACATGCACACAGTCAGTAAAGAATTAAAGGATGGTAGGACACTTGGTGCCTCTTGTCATTTAATGGAAAATAGGTTTTCTGAAGCTCATATGGATTTCTTGGTTTGAGATTACAAGTTTGATTGACAAAGTGCATTAGCATAATAGACTTCTGTAAAACATTTGACTTTCCATGCTACAAAATCAATACATAGTAAGTGGATTAAAAGGTGTCTAGCTGATACATTCCAAATCATCAAAAGGGAATCTTCATATCATGAAGGTGTTTTTAGTGTGGTCTCTACAGTGATCTGATCTTGACTGAAAGGTATTCAATATGTCTATCAATGGTCTGGAAGAAAATATCAAAGTATTGCTGATGAAGCAGGGGTGGTGGAAAATAATCATAAGGCGAAGGCAGTTCTGGAGAGTGATGTGGTAAGCTGAAGAACTTACTTACTTGAACATGTGAAATCACACTTTATAGGAAGGGAGTTTCTATTCTAGATGTCAAGACATCAGGCCTTGAGGGGCATAGCTAATAAATAGCTGTACATTAATGAATAGCTGTACATTAATGCAACATGAAAGCACATGCAATCCTTGCATATAAAAAAATCCCATGCAGAAGTAGGAAGGTATTATTACCACTGAGAGCAAGACTGTAATACAGTATCCAGTTGTGTTTACACTTTAAAAAGGATGTTAAATTGGAAAGTATTCAGAAAAGAGAGATAAGAATGACTGGAGCTTTATAAAGCTACCTCACAGGAAAAGACTCAAAAGCACCATCTATTTGTTTTTAATACAGAAAAAAGATTGAGAACTGACTTGGTCACATTTTATGAAGTACTACTATATATATATAGTGTGACGATGTCTGCTACTGAGTTCAGGTTCTTACAGTGAGAATAATGAACAACTGAAAAAAAGAGCGTACAAAGATGGAATAAACCTCATTTTTTGAGGTTTACAGGATCTTTCGAAAAAGGCTTCTATTTTCAAAAGAACTGTGTCTAGACGAAGGTTTTACTTTTGAAATAGCGCTTTTTCGAAAGAGTACTATGTCACGATTATGCACACGAAGCACAGGAAATTCAAATCCTGGCTTCATTTGCAATTTCGAAGTGCCTAATTTACATCCCTCCGTCGAAAGATCTAGACCTGAGATAAACATTTCAAGATCTTGAAAAATGGAAAGGGAAGTGGATATTTTTAAATTTTTAATATTAAATAGGCTGCTGGTGTTGTTTTTAAAATTATGAACACGTGTAAGTTTGTTGTAATCATGCATGGTATTTGTCTGAACTGCTCAAGCTCCAAATGCTTGTGAACTCTGAGTTGTCTTCTCAAATACCTTCACACTGTTTCATGTCTGATACTCCTTGATGAAATATAAGAGCCTTGTCTTGTAACAAGTTATGAAAGTGAAATCATGGAAGAGTTTTGCTGTTTCATAATGTAATACAATTAATACTGTATAATAAATCATGCGTAATAAGTGAGTCAAAACAATTTTTGCATTTCTAAGAGGACTACATTTATAATTTATGCTCAGGTAAAGGACAAAATCCCTGGAAATATTCATTTTTAGGAGGTGGCTTGTGAGATTTGAAATTTTTGTGACAAGGGTTTGCAGTACTAGCTAATGATCAAAGCAAAGCGAACTAATGCATGTTCATTTTAATCAACTGAGTCAGTAGTCATCAGCAAAAGGTTGATACTCCTTTTTAGTGGTTTCAGTTCTCTAGTTTCTGCATCAGAGTGTTATGCTTTTAAGACTTCAGAAAATATGCATTTCACTTCATTCTTGTCAGATTTTGGAAGGCACTTTCGATTCTTAAACCTTGGATAAGTGCTGTAGTTATCCTTAGAAATTTCACATTGGTTCCTTCTTTGCATTTTGACAAATCTGCAGTGAAAGTGTATTTTAAAATGAGTATGTATCTTCATCCAAGACTGTTGTAACATGAAATATAAAGCAGAATACTGATAAAACAGCAAGAAACACTCAATTCTTCCCCAAGGAGCTCTGTTATTGTTTTAATTAGCATCATCAGCATGGAAGTGTATCCTTTGGAATGGAGGCCAAAACATGAAGAGGCATATGACTGTTTCGCATATCTGGCATATAAATACCTTGCAATGCCAGCTACAAAAGTGTTATGTGAGTGCCTGTGTTCACTTTCATGTGACATTGTAAATAAGAAGCAGGCAGCATTATTTCCTATAAATGTAAACAAACTTATTTATCTTAATTGGCTGAACAAGAAGTAGGACTGAGTGGACCTTTAAGGACAACAGTTTTACACGGTTTTGTTCTGAATGCAGTTATGCAACAAAAATGGTACATTTATAAGTTGTACTTTCATGATAATAGATTGTACTACAAATCTTGTATGAGGTGAATTGAAAAATACCATTGAACATTTTTACAATGCAAATATATAGTGATCTCTGTACACTGTATTCGTGCTGTAATTGAAATCTGTATTATTTTAAAATGTAGAAAAAAATCCAAAATACTTAATACATTTCAATTGGTAGTCTACTGTTCAGCAGTGTGATTAAAACTGTGATTGATCTGTGTTAATTGCATGAGTTAACTGATTGAGAGCCCTAATATGTACTGATAACTCCCTTTAATGATAAGGGCAGTATTCATGCACTGAAGAGCAAAAGAGGGAAAGTACACTTAAGTATCACTTAAGCCTTTCTCTATGTATAGAAAAGGGAAGTGCTTTTTTCTGAAAGGAAACAGGGATGAGTATATGACTCACAATGGAAAACTCGAGTTAGTCATGCCAGCTCTAACTCACCACATTCAAGGAGAATAAATACATTTTTCTTTTGATAGCAAACTTTTTTTTAAAAAAGCATAAGATCAAGCTTCTTTGGTTTACATTTACTAGAAGATTATCAACTTGATTTATCATCATCTCTTTAAAGGCAACTGTTTTCTAATTATTCTCTTTCCTACTATGTGCATATTTCTTACTCTAAAATTACTGTTGGTCAGTTTGTATATATTAATTTTTTGCTCTCAGAGTAAATGTTTTAAAGAAGTGAGGGTATCAATTTGTCATTCAGAAAATGGAGCCCTATAAAGCGAAATTAATGCAAAAGTGTTAAATCAAATTTTGGGCCTATCAAACAGGTTTTCTGTTATCAGACTATCTGGTTAGTAAGTAGTACCTACTTCAACTCAATTGTTAACTGTTACTGGCTAGCCAGAATGCTTATAAGCTACCATTTACCATTTTGTCTGTCTTGTGTCATTTTGATAGAAATGTATGTTTTTATATGCAGCCCCAAATTGTCTACATGTGCTCTTGTCTAATACTTTGGATATTCCAAAGTCTACAGTGGTGTAATCACAAAGCTTCTGTGATAGACAAAGAACTGTTTGTAGTTAAAGAAGATACAAATCAGCTACATTCAAATTATTTTATTACCATATATTATGTTTACAAACTTTACTGAAGGTCAGTAAGAACATTACAAAAAACATACCCTAACCCAAGAAATGTATTGCATAACATGTGCAGGCATAGCAAATCAGAAATAGGAACTTAAAGCAAAACAAGCCAAGAAAACTGGTACAAAAATTGGATAGTAATACTGATTAACAATGGGCTATATCTTACTCATAACAGAACTGGAAGGCTTACAAAGAATTTCAAAAAGTCCTGTGCACTTTTGATGTAATTTGGTGTAGATTAATAGCTCACAAACATCCAGTAATAATCACAGTTTTGTTGTAGACATAGCTATAGAAAATAAATTGATATTATATATATAACAAAACTAATGCGTGTAATAAGGCAGTACACTTGCACTGCTGCTTCACTGGCACTTAGTGGTAGGTCATGTTTTTGGTTTAGCTAGACTGAACATACACATTTTTATTTATACTTATGTAAAAATGTACATTATCCCTTTGAATCTTTCAGTTATACAGTATTTATATAACAGATTGTCAAATTCACACTCTTAAAAGTGATATACTAACTGGAAATGCAAGATGTTCTAAAAATTGGTTAAAACTTATCTTAAAATACTAAATGTTAAAATGTGAAATGAATCTAGATGCTATTAAATTAAACAACAAATGGTCTGATCATCTGAAGAAATGGGCTGTGCCCACAAAAGCTCATGATACCATCTACATGTTTTATTAGTCTCTAAACTGCTACTAGACCATTTGCTGTTTTTTAAGTTTATCCTGTACAGACTAACTCAGCTACCCCCTGAAGCTATTAAATTAACACTTTTTGTTTTCAGTGTGAAACATTTAAGAATCTAATTTCATGTCCCAAACAACAATTTCTTTTTAGGGCTTTTTCTGAAAAATTCATAGTATTATTAATTTTAAGTTATTTCCCTGACATGCATTTCTCCCTTGGTATCTTCATTTAAATGAACTGGTAAAGTCATGCATCTGAAATTCCACAACTGACTGTGATACTGTATCCAGCAGATCATATTACACTATAGAAGGAAATAGTTTTTAATAATTCAGAGTGTATTTCAAAGAGGAAATCAAAGAATTGGGGTGAAAAATCTAAAGCACAGTATTTAGCTTTGTAGTTATTTTGGTGCAGATTGCACAAATGGTGGAATGAAACCTCCATCACATTTTCAATGATTTTGTAAAGTTCTTTCTTCTCAAGTTAAAAAAAACTCCTCCAATTGTCCTTGGATTAAACAATATGAACACCAGCTAGGTAGAAGGTGGTTTATTTTTTTCGTTTTAAACAAACTGTCTACACTTGTAATTTATATTACACATAACAAATGTAAACATTTCTTCTTTATATATATGTTGTAACATTAAAATTAACTGGTTTAAAATATTTTACAAAGACATTTTATTACATATGAACTATACAGCACACAAAAGTATGCAATCATTTGAACATATATGTTTTTGTATTTCTAAATTATGCTATTTGTGACCAAACACTGGTGTCTACAATGCTAACAATCCTCTCGAATAAAAAAACCAAACCAAACCAAAGCAATATTTTTAGCTTTTGTGAAAAAAAAAATACAAAAATCCTTATCCAGGATAATCTCTCTGAAACTGAACTCCTTTTTTCAATATTTTGCACATAGATTTTTTTCAAGTGGGTTCACAAACATAAAAAGATAGATTATTTTCCTTTAGAGTGCAATTTATCAGGAATAATATTTAACCCGCCCTCCCCCCACTGCAATGTTAAAAACTACAACCAAACTTTGACTATCAGCAAAGCAATTTTTATAAAAAGTAAACCTCAATATTATGTACTATTGAGAGAACTCTTCCCCAATAATTTTAAAAGTTAATCCTTTTCAATATCCATATTGGTGAAAATTTTTGCATAGAATAGCCTTGTACTTTTAATTCTAAAGAACTTTACAAGTGTTTTAACACAAGATAAGGCACATGTTTTTTAGCACTGAAAATCTAAAACTAATCTTGAGGAATCAACCTCTCCCTGCAAAATATAATTTTGTTTTTACCCTGTTTAACCTGAAGAAATCAGAACTGTAGAACAGAATAACAAAATCATTACTTGAACTAAATTTAAAACATTTACATTTTCAGATAAGTGTTGCAACTAAGCAGACTCAGAATTAAGACAAAACTGCTAAAAATGTATAGGAGAAAACCAATAGGACCATATATGTTAATAATTCAAACAATATTGATGACTAATTTCTGGAGAATGTTTTCCAAAACAAGCTTCCTTTCTGAAATAAGGTAGCTAAATTGTGAGGCACTTAAGATTGACAGTAAAAGGAACACAATGCATTTGTTTATATAAAACCTAAAATTGTGTATCAAATCTTGTTTTAATCCATCTATTAAAGTGCTAGAATTGGAAATCTAAACCGAAAAGGAGCTAAAATAATAAGTAATTGAAGGAAAGAACCAAGTATGCAGTAAAATCAAGTGCTTTTGATGCTCTTAAATTAAGATAATCCTTTTTACATTTTAATTTGTTAAAAATAAAATGTGAAAATAAACCAAGCATGAAAACATCTTCCTCTGTGCCATTACAAGTAAGGTTGTCAAAGTGCCCATTTATTTTCTAAATTAATAAAATCATTTGCCTTATCTTATGTTCTACAATGTGATGTATGTAGTACATAATCCCAATTGCAGCAACAACACATTTTCAATCTGACTGACAACAGCGCATGCACACTTTTAGTCAAAGTATACTTTCTAGTCCCACCTCAAAAGTCAGGTATTGGATTACATGTCATATTGGTATATAGTGCAACCTGCCTCAACTTCTTAAAATGTATTTAGGCCTTTAAGGCCTAGCGTTCATAGCCTTATCAAATTCTCCTTCACAGGCCAAAGTGACATCCATCAAAAACCACAGATGGGATATTGGCTGTGAATTACATAAATCCACCGGATGCCAAATCTGAGAAAGGTCGGGATTCTGTTGGATGATGAAGAGGTTGAAGGTTTGTGGCAGTCTGTGTGTTACTGATGACATCTAACTGAGAGGGATATGCTTCATTTACGTTTATTCCACTGAAACCATTTTGGAACTGGAAAAAAAATTACAATGATTAGTGACTAACTTTTTTCTTTGAAAACTCAAAAGCATACAGTGAAATTTATAGGTAACAGATTCTTTAGATTTATAAGAAACAGGGATTCTTTCTGAATTATCTTGCTAAGCTTCTGGTGTTTATTCCTCCTATTCCCCACCCCCCCATTATGTCTATGTCTATACAGCTTCCCTCTTCTGCAAAAGCCTATGCAAATGAAGCACAGATTAGCATATTTCCACACTCATTTGCATAATTAGGAGCCTTTTTGCACAAGAGGGGGTTTTTGCACAAAAAGACACCATCTACACAGCTCCTTTTTGCACAAAACCCCCCTCTTATGCAAGAGCCATTCTTCCTCATGTTTTCAGAAGTATGGCTCTTGCACAAGAGGGGGTTTTGCGGAAAAAGGCACTGTGTAGATGGCGCCTTTTTGTGCAAAAACCTCTTGTGCAAAAATGGCTCCTAATTAATTATGCAAATGAAGTGTGGCGATATGCTAATCCACACTTCATTTGCATCTTTTGCAGAAGAGGGAAGCTATGTAGACATAGCCTCTGATTGTAAAGGAAATGCTTCTTCTACAGGAAGCAGAAACTAGTCAAGATCTGCTGACCTAGCCCAAGGTCAACAAAGTTATTCATGTGGCAAAATTGCAGATTTAGGCACCACTGCAATCCACAAAACTCTTGCTAAGTGGCTATTTAACGAAGTAGGTGTCCAATCTTACTTGGAGCCTATATTTTTGCTGTAAAAGGTGCTTATGTTTCTGCAGGTACATGGACGTCTACTTCTTACCTAAGACAGGACTAGAGCTTAGTTATTTGAAACAGCACTAGATCAAAGCACATTAATGAAACGTGTTCATCAGCATGGAGCACACAATGTCTAGATCACAGTAGGCTAGTGCAGGGTAGATTCATTCTAGGGATGGGAACATATAACTGTGTGAATGGTTACTGATAAGCCTGGGCTTACCAGTTAATGTTCACATTAACATGCAGACTCCCGCGGAGCTCTGGGAGAGATGGCTGCCGCCCTCAGGGAGTGAGGCTAAAGGCAGGAGCTGGTGTATGCCAGGAACCGGATTAAAAGAGGCAGCAGTGTGAGGCTATAGCTGGCTCCCCGACTGTGGGTGTTTGTAACTGCTGAATTTTTCAGCAGTTCCATGTTTCCACAATTACACGCATTTGAACATTCCCAATTCACACTACACTTTGCTTCAAACTCAATATTCCTATAGACAAACCCTTTGCAAGTGGCTGGGGC
Organism: Pelodiscus sinensis; assembly: GCF_052426305.1. NCBI lineage: Eukaryota > Metazoa > Chordata > Testudines > Trionychidae > Pelodiscus > Pelodiscus sinensis. Next base: position 205,488,182 of record NC_143053.1, read on the forward strand.
CAACAGATACACAACATACTGCTATGGGTGAAGAGGGAAGTACAGTAAATCTTGTTTAACATAAAAAGCATGTTTAACATAATAAGCAGAAGTCATAGGCCAAAAGGTAAAGTAATAGACTTAGGACTTGCTGACAGGACCATAAGCTATAGATAGTAACTAAAGCCAATCCCTATCTAGCACAGATGGATCTTGAATCTTGATTGAGGCACTACTGCAATATAAGTAGTAAATCAAACCCCCACCACACTGGGCATGCCTGACATCTAATGCGAATGGTCCAGCTATTTCTTTATTGCTGAATTCACTAAAGTATTTCAATTAGGGAAGTTAGTGCAGAGTCGAGAAAATGCCTAGGCTTATTGGTTAATCCTATTGACTACACGCACTCCCCCCACTGCTACCTCTGTATCAGAGGCAGCAAGTTTGGGTGGGGGGGCAGTGGAAGCCGGTGCCCGTGAGGAGCTGGCTTTAAGCAGGCTCCTTGTGAGCACTGGATCTGCCTCCCCTCACCGCTGCCTCTCTCAGAGAGCTTTCAAGCCAGCTCCCTGCACATATCAGCTCCCATGGACCTGCGTGCCATCCCCCCCACCTCCTACAGAGGCACTATCAGACGCTGCAGCGTGGTGGAGAAGGAGAAGTTGCTGCGAAGCAGCCTCTGTCTACGGACGGAGGTTGCTTCGCAGCAGCAGCCCCTGAATACAGGTGGTCTGTGGGGCACTCGGAACCCTGTGAACAGGTTCTGCTCCCACCCTGCATTGCGGCCTCAGTATCAGAGGCAGCAGCGCAGGATGGCAGGTGGCTTGTTTGCGTGGGAAGCTGGTTTTTAAACTGGTTCCCCTTGCAGACCAGCTCCCATCTGCCACTTTGTGCTGCTGCCTCGGCAGCAGCATGGGCTAACAGGAGGCTCCGCAGGAGTAGGGTCAGAGCACACTGGCTACCAGTTACACACCAATTCAATTACATGATATCTAACAACCCTGATTTCAATCCTCCCTTTACCTAATAAAGGATTTATAACTTCATATATAGAAAAACCTTACATTGTGTCTGATAGTGATTGTATGTCATCTTATGAATTGGGTATCTGAATCCATGAAAGCTCTCTGTGGGAAAGAAAGCATTCCCCAATAACACATTTTTTTCATATTTCCATGAGTCTCAAAGATTACTCTAGTCAGGGGGCAAGAACTGCTTTTGCTTAAGACAGGTTTTGGACTTAGGTTTTTTACTCTACTTCCCTTCCCCCAAAATTAAGATGACACAAAGATCATATGCAGTATTTTAGGATTATGAAAACTTTTCTAGTACAGTATCTAAAATGAAAAACATGTTGGCCATGCCAGGAATTCTGAAACTGGTTTTCAAGAATTGTCAGACTTCTGAATTAGTAAAATAAAGTTTAATGGTTAATTACTTCTCAGGGAATTCTACATCACCAAACATGCACAGAATTCATGGCCCCAGCAGATTTCTTTGCTTCCCTGCAGAAAAATGACTTCTGACAGGGAAGTACAGGGAAACCACAAGAGTGGTCACACAGCCCTGCCCAGCAATGCAGGCAGGTTGGTTTGGTGCCTGGAGGTGCCGATAGAGATGTGGATCACTGCTATGTGTGAGAGGGGAACTCTGTGCGTGTAACTTGCTTGGTATGGAGAGGCAAGGCTTTGGGGTGTTTCTGAGAAGGTAGATATGGGGCAGGTTCTGTCCTCTCAAGCAGAGTAGAATGTAGCAGGCTGCTTGCTTAGTACAGTAAATTGCTCCCATTCTTTCTAGTGAATTTCTCCCAGGATGTTAAAAAAGGTCCTTTACATTGCCAGAGTGGTGTAAGGGAGCCTGATTGTAAGAGACCGTATGACCTCTTACATGCTTCCAGTGCTTTCAGTAATTAAGTCTAAATTTTTGGATGGAAAAAAATTCCTATCAAAATGTGAACCATCAACAGATTGCTACTGACATTTCTGGAGATGGTCAGTAGCAAATAAAAACTGTGAGTATGAGGCCCCAGCCCTCACTTCATTTGCCTATGATGTAACACTAAGCATATAGCTGCATATGTTGTCTAATAACTAAAAATAAAGAATTTTAGCTTCATTACTATTAGACAATGCGATGTTCCTCTAATGCTCCCCAACCTCCTTCTCCACCTATTTTACCATAGTTTAAATAAATTACCAAAATAACTGAAACCAGAGTGACATTACATTATTTTAACAAATTTGCAAAAATGTAAAATATTGGTTGTAGAGTTTTTTTGGCACAGCATTACCTCAGGAATAGTTGTTCAGTACAATCTTATGCCATTAAGAACTCTTAAGTATTTAATTTGATATATAATTGATATTTAAGATGTTAAAAGTTTATTTTCCCTATTTCCTCCAATGTTCCGGGGGACATTTTTTTCTGCAAAATATTAATAAGAATTACTATATATAAAAATAAATGGTGTTTTGGTTCTGCACTTCAAGTCTACTGGCATTTTTTAAAAATAAATAAGCTTTGAAACTTGTAACTTTTTGATAATAGTGAATATTTACTAACACTGCACATGTTGCATAATAGGCCAGACAGGTAAATCCTGACTTCTGTGGTCAACTTCAAATTGAACTACAGGTTGAATCTTTGTGGTTCAGGATTCTTAGGTCCGGTAACATCCATGGTCCTGCCCAGACCACAGATGTCACTGGACCAGAAAGCCCCAGCCACAAATGTTGTAAACAGCTGGGAGCTCAGCCAGACAGGCAGCTTGGAGGACCAATGTCCTGGAGCCTTGTCAGTGGCCGACAGCCAGAGCAGGGCTGGGTGGGGAACCCTGCCAGCCAAGAGCATGGCTCCTTTGGCTGGGGGCAGGGACCCCTGCCAGCTGGGAACACGGAGCTGCCATAGGCGGGGGACGCAAAGCCCCTGCTAAATGAGGGCATGGATCTACTTTCGGCTGGGGGCAGGGAGGCCCCTGCAGCCGGAGACATGGAGCCCATGCTGCCTGGGAGATCAAAGTAGCTGCTGGCCAGGGGTAGGGAGAGCCCGTGGCTGGAGGAACAGAGCCCCACTTGTCAGGGGAAAGAACCCTCATGGACTGGAGCAGGGCGGCAGCTGGAACTAGAGGCCTGCCAACAGCTGGGGGCAGCGCACTGGCCAGGCCAGTGACCAGGAGGGGAGCCCTGGAAGAGCCGGAGGTTTAACCTCCGCTGGTCCAGCAAATTCCCTCCTTCAGGACCACTCAGTTCCCAAGGGTGCTGAACCAGAGAGGTCCAATCTGTGTTGGCTGTCTGGCTGTTCCCAAGGTGGGCGGGACTCGAGTTCCCAATCCTGTGCTCCACACACAAGCGCTGTATCCCCTAGTGCACTCAAGAACCCACCATCACCTCCCTTCCTTCAGAGGGTCCCTTATCCTATGTTAAAATAAACAAAGTTAAGACAAACAAAGAACATGGGCACAATCTTACTTTTGTTGAAACTAATGAGAATTTTGACACTGATTCCAAAAACAGAATGATCAAGCACTTATGACTTAAAAGATTGTACAAGTCAGATTTTTACTGTGATTTTCCTTTTCACTTGTGGAAACCATCATCCACCTCAACACCCATGATTTCCTCACCAACAATTTTACAATTTCAAAATCCACCTAAGGAAATGTTTTGAGAGTGTTTGGTGAGGGATAACTTTTATGGTTTTTCCATGAGTGCGTATTCAGTTCGTTTATAATTTGGAAAAATGATCACCAGCACCATATCTAACACAATGAAGTGACTGTTCTAAATGGTATTTTTTAATCAGTCTTGACATACTGCATTTCAACAATGCTCTTGAATAGAATTGTTGAAATGCAGTATATTATCACCCTCCTCTCCAGGATTATTTTAATCAATTGATGTAATGCTTCCATCATTTTACAAAAATCATTATATGCCCAAATATTCCATATATTAGTGATAAATAGAGCAAACTACTCTACATAAAGTAGCCCCGATTTAACGGATATTAGATGCATTCAGATAGGTTAAGACCTGGCTTAGAATAGCACAAACTTAATACTACAAGCCATACAAGTGCAATTTTTGCTCTGAGTTTCTAATAATTCCAGGAGGTTGCTGTGGATTTACCTTGCTTTTCTATCGGAAGGTGACAAATCCTTTTGAGATAGATGCATCAATTATCTTTAGAAATGTTGAAAGAATCCTAAGTTAGAGATAGAGAATAGCTACCAAGTCACTAGCTATCCCCTACCAGTGCAAGATTCTTCTAATGTTCTTCATTAAATTCATTTTATGGTGAGATCACTTATTAATATGTGCGTTGTCTGGCAGGTTTTGCTAAGCATATACTAGTAACTGGTAAGTATGAGTAGTCTTTGTTTGTTGAAGAGACACTGAACCATTGGAAGAACTTTGCAAGGGTTGTGAATTCTTAATCACTGGAAAATTTAAAATCAGTTTTGAAGGTTTTTCTAAGACTTTGTCTATACTTCAGCTGATCGATGATCTGGCAATTGAGGCACCCGTGGTCAATTAGTGGGTCTAGTGAAGACCTGCCAAATCAACTACAGATCTCTGTTCAGTAGGCCCTAGTACTCCGCCCCAAACAAGAAAAGTAAGTCAACGGAAGAATATCTTTCATTCATCCAATGTGGTGTTGACAACATAAGTCGGCCTAAACTATATCAACTTCAACTATATTATTCACACAGCTGGAGCTGCATAACTTAGGTCGACTTACTGTGGAAGTTTAGACATCGTCAACAAGACATACTCTAATTAAAACAGAAATTAATTGAGAGAAGTCATATGACCTGGGTTATGCAGGAGATCAGACTACATATGCTCAGAGTATACCTACCCTGAGATAATAAACCCATGGCACTGAGTCTCAGACTCCAGGATATCTGATTCGTGCTCACAAGGCTCAAAACTGCAATGTAAACATTTAGGCTCAGGCTGGGACCCTGGCTCTGAGATGCTCCCTATTGCAATTTTATAGCCCTGCAGGTGAGCCCTGCAAGTTTAAGTTAAGTGACCTGGGCCAAAAACAGATGTGCCATGCAGGTTTTTATTGTAGTGTAAACATTCACAGCAGTCCCTTCTGGACCTTAGCTATAAATCTTGTCATATAGAAACTAACTAGGGATGGAAGGATAATAAAAAGGATAACAGATAGAACATGTTTGTCCACACACTTTTTCTTACTTGTTTAATTACTGTAACCATTAATAACTTCTCCCTACCTACAATAAGCATATCTCAAATTCACATACAGTATTTGAAGTCATGGCTTTGTTTTGGAAATTATTTTATGTGATTACTACTGCAAGTTTACCCCCATTTCTCTCTCACACATTTGCAATAATTCATTTTTCTGACAGTAACAGTCAATATAGCCACCACACAAACATCTTTTAACCTAAAACAAAAAACAGGACTGTGTAGCACTTTAAAGACTAACAAGATGGTTTAATAGGTGATGAGCTTTGTGGGCCAGACCCACTTCCTCGGATCAAACAGTGGAAGAAAACTGTCACAACCATATATACCAAAGGATACAATAGAAAAAAATGAACACATATGAAAAGGACAAATCAAATTTCAGAACAGAAGGGGGATGGAGGGGGGAAGAGGGGGAGGTAAATGTCTGTGAGCTAATGATATTAGAGGTGATAATTGGGGAAGCTATCTTTGTAATGGGTAAGGTAATTATCTTACCCATTACAAAGATAGCTTCCCCAATTATCACCTCTAATATCATTAGCTCACAGACTTTTACCTTCTCCCCCTTCCCCACCTCTTCTGTTCTGAAATTTGATTTGTACTTTTCATATGTGTTCATTTTTTTGTATTGTATCCTTTGGTATATATGGTTGTGACAGTTTTCTTCCACTGTTTGATCTGAGGAAGTGGGTCTGGCCCACGAAAGCTCATCACCTATTAAACCATCTTGTTAGTCTTTAAAGTGCTACACAGTCCTGTTTTTTGTTTCAGCTGCACCAGACTAACACGGCTACATTTCTACCATCTTTTAACCTAGGCTGCTCGTTTTCCTATGATACAGTAACACTATTACTACAAAAAAAATCAACACACACAACATTCTAGCAGTTTAACCATTTTCATGGACTGACAACTATGTTTACTATTTATAATATCCTATTAAGTATGACAGTGCATTCTGTTAGTACTGTGGCAATACAGTTCAGTATTCTGGTATGGCATCTTTGCTAAGGAGTGGTAAGAGAAATATTTTTAAAATGAAGTTACAAAAATTGGGAATATTTAGAACAGCTAAGTGTATTGGTTATGCATTTTCACAAGCATCTATGAACATGGGTCACAAGCATCTGTGTAGGATCATGGCCTTAGAATGTAAACTCTTGGAAAAAAGAATCATGCCTTGTACTACATGTCTAGCACGACGGGACCCCAATCATTATTATGACAGAAATCAATAATACAATTTAAATGCACTGCAATGCAGATAATTCTTTGAATGCAATAGAAGCTGTCTTGGAATTAGAACTTTTTCTCCCAAAACTATCAATATACTCAATTCTAGCCATTAAAAATGTTGCTAAAAGAGTAATCTTCAGACTGGTTACACTAATTTACTGTGTTACATTATTTTGTTTTGCACTCTGACAAAAATAAATATGGATACGACTATCATTTTCAATGTTCAGACAATGCTTCCTTTCTAATGCATATAACACAAAACAGAAAGGTAGAGAAGACCTGATTATTTAAATTAATAACTTGAGGAACAGGAAATAATTGTGTTTTCATCTTTGTCTGCTCCATATTACAGTAAAACCTGTGTTATCTGGCATGCTCGGGGATTAGTGCATTCCGGTTATCTAAAAATTCCAGTTATCTGAGGGTCCCATCAATCTAGGAAAAAACAATGTACAATAATAGTAAAATTCACGTTTTTAATATTGGTAGTTTTGTAGTGTGAGGCAGCTGGTCTCTCCATTTCTATTTTGCGTTAAAGATGATTAGCACTTGTTAAATAAAAAATTGTTAAGCCAATTATGGTAAACCAAACCAGAACTGTGCTGCTGAAGATGTGACAGTATCGTGGCCAGGAGCAATGCCGGATAACAAAGTTTTCTGGTTAACAGAGTGCCAGATAAAGGTTTCACTGTATTTCCCTTTGACTGAGATGCAATGTAATTAGTGCACTAACTCCCAGTTTAAAATCAGAATTCATTCCTGCTTCTATGTGCCATAAAACTCAAACTTTTTTGTAGAATTAAAGTGAGCTTCTGAATAGCCTTTGCCTCCTTTAATCGTTTTCTCTTTTTGAAGTTTTTTTTTTTTTTTTTTTTAAACTGAAAACTGTATACCCCTAAAGAAAATAAAATTGTGTTTTTAGGAATAGGTGTATTCCTTGCAATAATTTATGTCCACACTCTACTGTAAACTTCCTGCACTAGTGTAATTAGTCCCATTAATCAAGCCTAATATTTAATTTTCATTTTTGTGTTAATTTATCTCATATTCTAAACATTGTTCTAAATGTTGTAAAAGAAATACTTGAATTTTTTACAAAAGTAGATGTATAACATTTATAAGTCTTAGTTCTTAAAAATGTCGTATCTTACAAGTACAATATGAGCAGGACAGTTTCTCGTATCATTATGTTTTACTACATAGTTTGAAACCTCTATCACAATACCTGCACAGGTGTAGGATGGGTTCACGATTCCAAGCAAGTTAGGTAAAAAATATAATTTGTCTTTTTACGTGATCTTTAAAATACATTAATCAGCAAGATTATGTTGATTTAACATAAACTTTGTATTTTAAGAGTCCAAACAATGAAAGTTTCTTTCTTATTGTAAAGCACAATAGACCTATGTATAGTTAAAATGAATTGAATTGACCATGAAATGTACCAGACAATTGTACTGTTAGCAATTTATTCTAGGTTTGAGTGGGTGGATATTTGCAAGTAGTATGTGTGTATAAGTTTGACAGAGATGCGACTGTAGAGGTTCCTGTGATATGGGCACATTCCCTAGAACCTAGACTGAGCATGCCTCATTTCAGGTTAATGAACAGAAATGACAGAACCTCTCATTCATTGTAGCTTCATTGATCATAGGTTCTGTATCCCATAAGCCATCTAGTTTCCTGCTGAAAACTATTACAACATGCAAGAAAAATTAACAATGACCTTTATCATACCTTATTTAACAACAGTTGTTGACCCTCCATCATAGAATTATATTGCATTTGATCCATAGAGTTCGGTTGCGTTTCTGGAACACATTGATACATAGAAACAGCCCCTGCATAGCATGTTTGAGGAGTTATCATAACTGACTGAGAATTGATTCCACACACTTGATTCTCTTGTTGTGAACTGAGAAAATCCTCCAACCTTGAAGAACCAGGATAGGTTGATCTGTCAAAATGTCCTATGGGGAAATCTATTTGGGTAAAATTAGAAAGCTGTGGCTCCAGCCTTGTGGGCTGTTTGTAAGGAATAAACTCTTGTCTACATGCATAAGGTACAGGGTTGACTTCTGATTTGTAAGGGAGCTCTTGAGTAGTGCCAGGCATATCAGAAAAAACATATTGCACTGGCTTTTGCTGTGAACAGCTAAAAGACACACTACTACTAGGGTTCCAATTTGTGAACATCCCATTGACTTGCATATGCTTCATCTTCTGACATAACTGCTGCTGATGCTGCTCAACCACTTGTTTTTGGTGCTGATTAAGTTGCTGCTGACCCAAATGTTGCTGTACCAAACAGCTAGAGTCCTGAACTATTGACTGTTGCCGATGACAAGCTGAATACAAGAAGTCAGGCTTATTATTTAGGGAATCCTGAACATAGGTCAGGATTTCATCAGTTATGTCGATGTCTCCAATATCATCCACACAAGAAAATTCAGTTTTAAAAAACTCTTCATCCTGCTGAATACATTTTATATCTTCAAAGTCAATACCCAGATTTCTCATGAAGTTGTACAAGTCACTGTTTTTGTTATCTTGAAAGAGCCCTGCATTGTCTTCAGTAAGCATTACGTTACTGTCCTGGGGACAGTCGGTTTGCTCGTGTTTCAGAATGTTATTTCCAGTTGGTAAGAGATTATCCTGCCAGTCACTGGCAATAACATTGCCCAGTTCATCACTGGTGTCTGTAAAGAAGTTTCTGTCAAAGGAAAGTTTTTGTGAAGCGGGAGGGCAGAGATATACAGACTCATCTTGACTTAACATGACACCCAGAATTGAGTTTGGATGAACAGATTCTTTCTGTAGTGTAGCTTTGGGAGCAGATCCTTTCACGGCAACACTTTCAACCTTCAGCTGCGAGGGATTCATTAGGCCAGGCAAAGGGAAGGCTGCCTCATACAACACAGCCTCACCAGTCGCAAACATAAAAGGCACCGACATGTTTCGCTTTCGTAAATGCTCCGACCCTTCTTCATCTCTGGAATTGACAAAAAAACAAAAACAAAACAAAACAACCCAGTATTTTATTACTGTATTATAGTAATTCAAAAAAATAGTATAGTACTATTTGTTTCCTGGAACTGAAGCCTTAAAGAAGTGAACTATTCTATTTGTAGGTACTTAAAAAGTGCCAGTCACTGAGAATCTGGCTATTAAAACTTAATTCTAGTGGGAAAAGTAAGCAACAGATAAGGAGTTTGTTTATTTAATACCTCCACATATTAATCAATGTTATGTGTGCAATTCACTAAATCTAAATGGCATACTTCATATTCTACTGTTCTTGAATTGTAGGGAGCAGGGATCTATCAGCACTGAATTCTCTTGGTATTTTTCATTTTGTAGCGTCAAGTAAGTGTTGGGTTTATACAGACAATGTTAAATAAAAAGTGGAATGTAATTCAGTATGTCCTCTATTGAAGTTAATTCCTATGAGTAATATAAATGATAAAGTCTCTGCAGCTGCAATAGGATTTCTTTAGAGAAAAAAAGAGAAAAGTAGTGGAATGGATGGAAAGGTCTTGCACCTTTAAATTTACTTCCTGAGAGGAACACAGGGGCATCAGCCATATACAGTGTAAGGCACATTTTGTATATTAAGAGAGGGATTTACAGAGGGAATTATTGTAAGACTGGCAATTTTAACTCTTTAGAAAAAGGAAAGCTCTCTCTGCAGCAGGTAGAGAACATTCCAAAACAAAAACAAATAACCCAACTCCCTGCATCTCAAATAAAATCAGTAAATCAGATGGTGGACTGGGGGTTCAAGCTAAGCTATCATTTGTAACAACGACTTACGTAAGAGGTCTCTGTGTTGCAATGATAAAATCAGGTCTTCCATTTTTGTAGATCAGGCGTGCATTTGCTTGAAGCCAGGCCCAGCGATTTTCTTTGGTAAGAAGTCTAAACACAGTCATGCCACTCTCTCCAGTCTTTATCACTAGAATTAAAAAGCAGAATCACATACTGCTTAATCTTTTTCTATTTAAAAAATAAAGAAGAAAACTTGGTATGTGATAAAAGAATTTCACTTGAAAAGCCATTTAAGACTTAAATTAACTAGTAGTATAAAGGGAAGCACTTACTGATATATTTTCATATACAGAATTATGTTCACAATAAACTTATTGACCTGCAATAACCAAACCCATTTGGACCCAGCTAGTAAAACAATAAAAAACAAAATGAATGTCTCCTCCTCCCTGGGAGTTTCTGTTGTCAGCAGGTGATCAAGATGCAATGAAATTTGAGAAGCCCTGCCTTACACAATCAAGTCCAATTTGCCTGGGTAGTAAGTAGAGGCTTGAATGCCAATGCGACATTCCACTGCGAGTTATCCAGGCATTGCAACAATTCAGTACACCCCCCCCTCTCCCCCCAAAAGGCACTGTGGGCCATTAGTTCCTTTATAGCAGAGACTACTAAATACAATGGCACATAAATGACAAAACCCTAATTTGAATGTTCCAGCAGACAGGCAATCGCAAACACAAAATAAAATGAAAAATAAATACCACACACAAGTCATTTGTTTGAACCTAGGCTGGGTACTATTTAGTTGCTTTACGTTTCTAATACGATGAAAAGGGTATAAAGGGGGTTGGCAACCTACAGCAGGCATGCCCTAAGTGGCATACGATTTCACTGGCATGTGAGCCTCCCTACCCGATCCAGCATGCAGGGAACGCTAGACCTCCTGGCTCTGTGCATTGCCATTTCCATTCCCCCGACTGGATCAGGCTCATGATAGCGTGGCACAACAGCAATGGCCTCCCGCCCCCCCAAGAACATAGGTGCTCTGGGTGCTTTGATGGCGGGCAGCCAGGGTGGCTTCTGGTGGCACACAGTTTCCAGAGCCCAAAGCATTTTTCGTGTCCTGGAGAGCCCTCCCCTTTCCCCCTGCATCTGCCCCACCACTGTGCATTGTGTCCCGTCCCGCCCCAGGCTTCCCACTACATCTGGGGGGGGGGAGGGGCTGAGCTCCCTCCCCCTTCTCACCCTTCTGGGGGAATGCCTACACAGTGACTTGTAAGGCTTTCCACACTGCAAGGGGACATGAAGTCAGCTGAAGTGTCCCCCCTCATGCCCAGACCTTCAAAGCCCAATCCCTCTTACTCACTCCCCTCTCTCTGCCAAGATCCCACACCGCCAGCTTGCTCCAACACCCTCCCTTGCTTTTGCATCCTCCCTCGTTGCCAGACACCCTACCCCCAATCCTGCTCTCCTGCACTGTCCTTCCTGGTTACAAACTGCACCCTCTTTGCTCCTGCTCCCTCCACCTGGCCAGACACCCTACTCCCAACCTGCTCCTGCACCGTACCTCCCACCCAGACCTTGCAACCTCTCCCTTTTCTGCACCCCGCCTCCCTCCCAGATCCTGCACCCCATCCCTACCCCACTCGCTGGCAGCCCTGTCTCGCACACTGACCTCCTACCCCAGAGCATAAGGGGGTCCACGAAATCCACTAACTCTGGAACCTCAGAAAAGTAAATCTAGCCTATGGGAAACCTTGAACCTCAGTCCTCCCTGTCCCTTCCCCTCATCCTGTGAGCACCAGAGAAGTGAGGTGTCTCAGTTGGGGGCCCCCCCATCAGTGAGGGTTGTGGTTCTTTGGAGGCGTTCTTTTGCTTCTCACTTGTGTGGTCCCCAACTGATTTTTCTGTGGGCCAGTGGCACCAACCCAAAAAAGGATCCCACCGCTGCCATAAAGAAAGAAAACATTGAAATCTTTTGTGTTGGACATAAATTAATATTTTACTTTAGTTTATCAAACTTTTTAAATAACAGGAGAACGTTAAAACACTTAATCTATTTAATAATTTAAATTAAACATTCTCCCTAAGTGCAGCTGGTTCAGAAAATATGGTCACCGTACCCAGTCAGTCCCTGCCCCGCCTCCCCCGGCATGCAGATCTGTAAATAGAAGTGAATAAATTAATCTTGGCATGCCACTTCTGAAAGGCTGCCAATCCCTGGGGTGAAACAATCAGTATTTCAAATACATATTCTTTTCACTGCTTCGTCTTGCAATCCAACCATCACTCTTACGGTACACACACTAGTGAAACACATGCATTCCTAGACACATACCAAACTGCAAAATAAAAAAGTAAAAGTTTGAAAGAGCCCCTAAAAATCTATTTTATAAGGATGCATTTAATACACATAGCTCCACCTTTTCCTTTGACCTCTCCCATTTTAAATACCAAATATTTTGAGATTCTGCAATGTTTTAGATAATTTTCCCTTCACCACCACCATTTCCAGTCCCAGTCACCTTTCTGGGATAAAGAGTGGGAGATAGCAAACCAGTTCGCAATACAAATGATTGATGAACAGGGTTTAGGTGATTTACTACAGATGTCTAAGGGGATATCATGAATTATTACACATTCTCTCTGAGTAAGAGAGAAAATGCCTGTAGATAACAGAAAGCTCTCAATTTAGCCTATTACAGGAAACTATCTTAAAAGTAGTCCATCTGCCTAAGAGAGTTGGTGAAATAGCAGCAGTTTATCTGTGGGGAACAGGAATTATGAACAGCTGGACATAAGAAGTGGGAAAATTAAATAAAATAATGAGTCCAAATATGAATATTAAATATTTCCATTTGCCATATAAACTCTTATATACTGCAGAAGTGCGTATACAAAGAAGAGTGTTTATTTTGTTAACGAGTAGATTAATGTTGGTAGTGTTTCATAACATTCTTTAGTGCAAACGTATTCTTTGCTTTATTTTAGCAACCCGTCTCACAGAAGGCAAATTACACTTACTTCGGACATGATTTTCAGCACAATAAAGCATGTCAGCTGCATGAATAAACTGATATCCTGTTCCTCTCATACGCAGCTCTGTTTCAGTGTATCCCAGTACAATCTTTCCTCTGTAAGATAAAAAGGCAAACAAAGTGAAGCACCGCTGGTATATCTATTTGCAGTACAGATACAGAAGCTAATAAATCTGGACTAAACATTTCTGTTACAGCAGAGAATTCTGTCAGTATTCACAAGATTTTATACAATTCCTAAAAAGTCTGCCAAGTCATCATGAACCCGTAGGCCTTTATTATGTATCTAAGCTGACTTCAGAAATGTGCCCACAAAGTGAACTGGAATATTAAGACTAGGAAGTCCAAAAATAGATATTTAAAAAGTTAGTCTCCTAATTCTGTATTCTGTTATGTACCAGCAAATAAGCGGGCAATTTTTCAGAATTACTGGGCATGCAGCAGCAACCATTTACTGAATAGGGCACCTAATCTGCTTGGCTGGCTGGCTCTTTTTTTTTTGCACAGATCAGGTCACATTTTACTGGTAGGTGCATACTTAAGGCATTAAATATTTCCTTTAACATTTCTACTAGTTTGGTAAATATTCTGGACAATTTTCTACATCTATTCTAGTCAATGGGCGAATCCAAGAATATGTCACTTGTTACTGAAGAGTCTGGGAATCTTCATTGTACATTAAGTGGTTCTTGATGACATGCCTCCCATAACTCAGAGTGAGTAAAAAGGAGGCTGGCACTGAGTACTCCAGTTCTGCACCACAGAAGCCCATGGTGTCTTGAAGCCCATGCTGTCTCAAACCCCCTTCTCTTAAAATAGTATTTCAAATACTTCCTTCCTCCAGTTATTAAACATCTCTTCCATCTCCTGCATTTCATGCCAGCTACCACTCACTTGAACTGCTCAGTGTGGAAGTGGACACAAACACCACATATAGGAAAGAAAACATAGCAGAGTTGTGCTGGCAGTGGTTCCATAGATGAGATAGGAATTCTGAAGGAGCTGGGGGTACTTCCCAGAGAGTTACACAGTGAAACGTTCCATTCTTTCCTTCCACTGAGAGGAAGGTATAAAAAGTGCAAATGGAAGACAAACAAGGAAGATGCAATAGAAAGAAAAGGAAAGACGTGGATAAAAAAAAGGAAGAGGAGAGAAAAGGGAAAAGAAACAATAGACAAAATACAGAATACATGGTTTGTGAATAAAAAAGACAAGAAAAAATGGGAGGGGAAGGTAAACAATATAATAAATATATGAACAAAAATGGAAAGAGGAAGAGATGAAGATAGCAACATTATGCTAGTGAATTTTACTTCTCTTTATTTACAAACTTTTCTTTGTTGGGATTATTAGTTTTGGGGGGGAACATGGGAAAGGTATATACTCAAATACTGATGGAAAGAGTGGATGATAAGCTGGCTGTACATTGTGCAGCATGGTTCCACAGGAATCTGACCAGGGCTGCCCAATCATAAATGGAAGGGAAGATTTAGAGCTCTGAGAACACTGAAAATCTGACTTCAGAAAGGGAGGGAGAAGGGAAAAACTCAGGAAAGACAAGAAGACTTTATCTTGTAATAGGAATCAACTTAGTGGACTTTTTGCCATGATTGGGCATGGTTGTGGTACACTGATCTAGCAATATAATATTTTTTTATATTGTTTATTTTTTTTTTTAATGAAGAAAAAATGCTTTCAAACCAGTTAAAAACACTGTGCAAAATGGTTATTTCAAGTAATTAATTTCTGTATCATTGTTTCATTTATAGCTAATTTGCAACAAATCATGTTTTCATTGTAGATTACATCTATTTGAATTGAAAAGGTAGCATACTGTCGTGGAGGAAGAAGTGGTGAAAAAGATGCTTTGACTTGGGTGAACTTCATCCACTTCAATGGAAAATATTCGAAATCAGAGCTACTCAACTTTGGAAGCCCCGGGGGCCATAATGATACTTACAGCACATGCCGGAGGCCACAACTTAAGTGTGGTCACATATATATTCAAATAGCAACAGGTATGAATACAAAGATTAAGGCAAGATTATACAACATGTAGGCCCCACTTAAGTCAGTTCTACTAATATTAATAAAATGCAATATTTACCTAATTTCCACACATCTGACAGCACTTTTAATGAGTGATGATAGTCCAGGAATTTAACTACTAAAACGCATATCAACGTAAGACCATTATATTATTATATTGACTACTTTTTTGTTTTGGCTCCAACCTGTGAGCTTCAAACTAACGGGCCGTGGGTTGCATGTAGCCCATGGACCATGTGTTGAGTAGCCCTATTCTAAATAATCCTCTACCGGGGCTACTTTTATCTCTAATTCATAAAGATACTTCTGAAGAGCAATTTTTTGTTTTTGATAATGCTCAGGAGATGGACCTTATCAAAGAGTTTCTGAAGAGGATATCCCTAGCCAGTACCCTTTCTACCTACAAGTGCTTTATACCTTTCAGAAACAGAAGAGAAAAAGCTAATGATAAAATATTACTTACCTCTCCAATCACATACTCCAGTGCTCACCTTAAGATACCCACTGAAACTTTAAAGGTACAGTGACCTATTTTGGCTGCAAGGGTACAGGGAAATGTAATAAGCTATACAGACAATCTTGTACCTACTTTGCATCACATCCTACAGGTGTGAAGTCCAGCTTGTGCTTAGTTCTGAAAATGAAGTTTTTGGTTCGTATCTCAAGGATTGAAGGAGGCTGCAAAGGGGTAGCCACTGTAAATAGAGCCAGCTGAGGAGAGACAGGAGAGCCATCCTTCCCTTTCTTGTTCTGTCCATGAAGAAACTTTAATCGCCCTTGAAAATTCATGGCCTTCAGAGGAGGGAAAAATATAGTGATTGTAGTATAGAAAGATTGATTTATTAATCAAATCTTATTTTATTTTCTAGTATCTAAAGGAGGAAGGAGAAAAAATGTTCTCCTTAGCTTCTGAGAATAGGACAGAAGCAATGGACTTAAATTGCAGCACAAGGAGGTTTAGACTGGACATTAGGAAAAACTTCCTAACTGTTAGGGTGGTTAAACACTGGAATCAATTGTCTAGGGGGGTTGTAGAATCTCCATCACTGGAGATATTTAAGAGCAGGTTAGACAGACACCTGTCAGAGAGGTCCTGCCATGAGGGTAGAGGACTGGACTCGATGACCTCCTGAGGTCCCTTCCAGTTCTAAGATTCTGTGATTCTCTGAAAAATGGCACTTCGTCAAATTCATGTTTTACACCTTAATAAATATTTAAATATTAAGACTGAGAGTATGTTGCTACACTTAGGCTGTGTCTAAACTACACCTTTCTGTTGACAGAGAGATGTAGATTAGGCACGTCAAAATTGCTAATGAAGCAGGGATAGAAATATTTAAATCCCTGCTTCATTAGCAATTTCGACATGCCTAATCTGCATCCCTCTACAGACAGAGGAATGAAGTCTAGATGTAGCCTCAGTGACTGTTATTTAGAAATGTATTATCCCATAAGCAAAGCACAAAAAACAAATACAGAAAACTTGGTGTAAAACAGATCACTAGTAAATAATAACGGCATTGTTTTGAACTCAATCTAAGCAGAGACGGATTCAGAGAACCTTTTTATTTCTAGACACGTAACTTGTATCTGTTCATTATTATAAAAGACACCATGGCAAGATCAACTAAACTGTTTCAAGTCAATTAAGAAGCAGCTCTGTAAGCAGCAGTAAGCCAACATTACCACTAGCATATTCAGTTAAAAGATACATCACTAAAACATTTAGCACAGGATTTCTGATCAAATACAAAGGGACAATATGACTACTGACTATTAACATATCCTTTACCACTGCAAGTAACAGAAATGATCTGTTATGTAATGCTTTTCATTCATAAATCACACATCTCTTCACAGAAGATGACAAATATTTACTCTCATTTTACAGACAGGGAAACTGAGGCACACAGAGATGTGAAATGAATTATTAAGGTATCAGGCTGAGCCAGGAATAGAACTCAGGTTAGTGCTCTGTCTACTAGCTCAAGCTGATCCATGTAGGTTAACGCTTTACTAAACCTTAACTCGTAAATTACTATAAACATTATCACCATTGTCTAGTTTTATACATGGTGGTTAAAGAGAAAGTCTTTATATAATCATATACTCACCAAGAACCCAGATGAATTATCCAGGAGGCATCTTAATCTACAGATAAAATTTCTCTCCATAAAGGAAGAATTCTCTGGAGGAAGCTGTTCTGGGTTATAATAGGTTGCTGGCTGTGAAAAGCCATTATCTCCTGCAGGAAAAGACTATTTTTAGAGAAACACCTAGTGAAGGCTATCTATAACAAATGATTTTCCGTCCCATAAACAAAATCTCAGGTCATGACCGGAACATGAACAATGTAAATTGAAAACATCCTCAAGCCCTACATTGGACTGCACGACTAGAAATGTTTAATATCAGTTCTCCTAATAGGATCATGTTTAACAGTTCATCATATGCTAGAATTGTGTCTAACACACTTCCTACTCCTTCTAAGTTTATGATTCAGACCCTGAAAGTGTCTTGGAAAATTAAAGTTCTCCGTGGAGTGTATCCACATTGCAGGATTTTCAAAGGAAGTTTGGCACCCAACTTCCATTTATTTTTATTTGGGAAGTAGGCACCTATTTCCACTGAATCCTTCTGAAAATTATACAGCGTTTCTTGTTAAAGCCTAGTATTGCATTAAGCTCTCCAAAAGGAAAAGTGCCACAGCTCAGCTACTCTGTTCAGTTGTGCATGCTACCTCCTATTAAAAATTTAGTTCTAAATAAACATTCCCATATTCATATTCTGTGATGTCCAACTAGGAGGTGCAGAAAAACTACAAAAGCAGTAAAATTTGTTGTGAGCAATGCTGATAATGAAATCAGTGTGTAGTTTTACCCATTAGATGCATATGTGAGCAACTTTAGGACTGTAACTGTGGCGGTAGAATGATATTGTGTTGGCAGTTTAATATAACTTTTTGCTGTTGAAGTGACATGTGGGCATTATTTTATACTTCAACTGTTAAGGTCTAAGAAACATAATGCAAATAATACTGCAACAGTAATCTGCACAACTGAATACATGATTTGCTTTATGATACACGTAGTACAATAACTACTATCCCTATAAAACAACGATTAGTCTAGCAGCACCTAAAAGACTAACAGGTGCTGCTAGACTACTTGTTGTTGTTTAAGTTTTTCCAATTACAGACTAGCTCAGTTACACCCCTGAAACTTTTGTACTATCCCTGTTCAATGTTAGTTAATGAAATACTCTTTGTAGGTAATAGATGTACAAACAACAAACTGACCTACCAAAATAATTCATAGGCAGGTAAATAAAATCGATAAAACTGCCACACAGTAAGAACTATAAAATCTCTTATGCAGTATTTACAGCGTGGCTTTGGAGTTATGCAAACAGCTTGATTAAAATAAATGAATAAGGTGTATAAAACCTACAAAAATGTGTTTTGGCATTTATTTTAATAGAAATTCAATAATTAAAAGTATCAATGAAAAACTACACAAAGTTAGTTGAGGACACACACCTTTTGATAGTATGAAAGAAAACATTAATTCCAGATCAGAAGCAATATCTAATTTGTTGCTTCTCGTAAATTAAACATAATAAAGAAAATGAATTGCACATTACCTATGGCACCATTCTCTCAGTAATTTGGGAGGATGAAACATGGTTCAACAATGCATATTAAACTATCCATAGTAGAGCTGCACCCAAGAATGTTAGAAGAAACTTTCAATCTTCCTTAGAAATAGAAAAGACCCAAATGTACATATTGGCTCTGCTCTTTTAGATCCAGAGGTCTAAAAGGTCATGAAATCATGGTGTTAAAACCCCCCACTGAATTCCAAAAAATGGCAATATGAACTAACCAACAATTCAGGTAATTCACTGAAACCAACATAGAGTAACCTGAATAATATGTTCTCAGGTACTCAGCTGCAGGTTCCCTCCACAGCAGAACACATTTGCAATTTTGATACATATTTCATTATGTAAAACTCATTTTATACTGTTTTCTTTACTGCCATACCGCCTATGTCCCTCTATGAAAACAAAACAAAAAGTAAAAGTAAAATCAGTAAAATGGTATGTGGAATGTTTCCAATTTTTCCACATAAGAAATTATTTTAAATCAAGAAAACATGCTAATAATCCAGATTAACACACTACACGTTAATTTGAAGTGTTCTGAAGTGTTTCTTTTAGACTGAAAACTAGTGGTTTCTAACATCAGGAACTTGTTAGATTTTCTGATTTACAAGTCCAGTAAATGGATGAACTCTTCCTTCTTAGTCTACCCTGAATTTTAACCAGGCCTCACAATGGGAAAAAATTTGTTCAGTGTCCATACAAGTTTTATCTTGTGGGTCATTAAAGTATAAATCAAGAGAAATATCTGTGTACGAGACGAGGGTATTAAAAAACAGAAGTGAATTAAAATAGAAAATGGTTTCACTAATACTTCGGGTCCTAATCATCATAAAAGGTAACATTTGTTATAGATCTGAATTAAATAAAAAACAAAATACTATAATAATAAAATATGACAAAAGCTGTATTTTACAAGTAATCTGGCATGAAAATAGTTTAACAGCTTATTCATGCTCTGTTCTTGCATTACTTTCGTCATTCAAGTGAAATTTGATGCTGAGTTAAGTTAACATCCTATCTTTTCAGACATTATTTATAAATTCCTCTGCCCTGTTAAAAGAACTTTTTAATCTTGGAATGTTTTTTCATTCTAGAATAAACCACTCTACAAACATGCTTTCAGAAAACAGCTGTTTACTAAATTAAGTCCCAACACTGAATCAAAAGACAAGTTCACTGTAGTATGTTTTTAGCTTCATTCTGCAAATTGATCCAGGGCTGGTATAAACACTACAAAAACCAAGTTGAATCACAAACATAAGCTAACTGTTGTGTACAAAGTACACCAACAACCATGAAGCACACAGAGCTTTAAATGAGTCAAGAACATAGGCCAAGGATGTTTAGTCTTTTTCTACCTAGCTTAGTGACATTTACTTTATTTAATATTGAAGGTAAATGGAAAAGGGTAATATTTTAAATCAACTTTCCTTATGTAGCTACATTTACCATAACATGGATTATTTCTTCTTTGCTGAATCCTAAGTGGAAAAAATCCAGTAATAAATAGGATGGAGCCTGGGCCACATACTTTCACTTATTCAAAATATTTTCAACCTAATAAACATCTTTTCTCCTCTATAGATATAAAATGCCTTTCCCTCGGTCATGCAGATTCAGTGGTGAAGGCCCATTTTCATTGCTAAAAGAAGATTAGTATGAAAACCCTATTAAAGTTTAGTCTAAGGTTCTGTCTACACTTCTAAGTTGAAAGCACAGCTGTGGCAGTGCTGTAATGCAGCAGTGAGCTTAGGACTGCGCTCTGTCCCAGTGCTCTATGCAAACCACCTCCAAAGGTAGAGTATCTTACAGTGCTAGGAGCCTGTTTACACACATACTTTAACTTGCTATGCTCACTGGGGGATGGGAGGGAAGAAAGGAAGTATTTTTTCACACCTGAGCAAGAAAGCGGAATACAATAAAGTCACAGTGTAGACAAGGCCTCAGATCAATGGTTCTCAAAATGTGATCCGCGAACCATTAGTGGTCTGCAACCGACTTGCAGGTGGGCTGCATGCTCAGAGCTTGCCTCCTCCCCTCCACATAGTGGAGAGCCTGCATTCACACTCCAGCCCCCAGAGCCAGCTTCCTGCTGCAGGGAGGATGTGGAAGATGGAGGGCTGTGAGCCTTGCAGTCCAAAACTGGCTTGTGGGAGAAGGAAGCAGCCCCGCACTAGCCTGACTCCCCCACTGCAGGTAGGGGCTGCTTCCTTCTCCCACAAGCTCAAACCGGGCGGCCAGAGCAGCCTCTGTCTGTGGTTGGCCTGGCCCAGTCCCACTGAAGGCATGGGTTGCTCCAACTGGCCAGAGAGAGCAACCCTTGCCCATGGAGAGGAGGCACCACTCCAGTAGGGCTGGAGTGGCCCCCTTGACCGCCCTCCCTTTAATTGGGTAACCAGTTAAACAATGATTGGTTAACCAATTAAACTGGATTTCACATCCCTACCACTAATTGTGTCTCCATTCAATAAATCAAAATGGCAACCTACCCCATGAGGCCAGTCAGGATAGTCTCTGGTCTTAATAACCATCCTTTTTGTCTCTTCAACTACCTTTTGCTCTTTCTCCGGCTCCCACCCAGGAGGTTGTGTACACAAGTGAAACTTCATATATTAACTGGGGGAAAAAGCTACTCTTCCACAGCCACCAATGCACTTTTCCAGTGCTAAGATGTGACAAATGCACCCTTTTCAGCCATCACAGATAATGGCCAGAAGTGCTGAAAAGGTATGTCACATAACTTCCTTGATGTCTTGACTGAGCTAGAAAATCTGATGCCAAGCTCAGTCTCAGGAGTGGATGTGCAATTTCATGGAAGGAACACCACTTCATTCATGACCTTTTCTCCCTCCTGCCAAAGATGATTAGACAAATTTATTGGTTATGTTAGTATATATATATCTTTATGAAATAAAATCACATTTGGCCCCTTTTAGAAACATAATATCCATCCTACTAGACATCAAATTATTTCATACCATATGAAATTAATGAGCAGTGATGTGCCAGTTTTGGGATGTATGCTTCGGTAACACACTCCTACTTGGGTGTGGCTCACTGTCCCAATGTAGTAGCCCTTAAACTGCTTACAGCAAGAAAGAATAAGTTTGCTCTACAGCTTTAGCTAGGTGCTTGCTGGCTATTAGCTCTATTTGTAGAGACTTATGCACTAAGCTCCAGAGGTCTGGGGTTTGGTTCTGCCTCTCAGTGTTACACTTCAAAACAATATTTCTACCTGTAATTTTCATTTGAAGTGAAACTAAAATCTTGTTTATGCAAGTGTCGTGTTAACAGCTATAAATGGTTATCTGAAAGGAGACTTTATGATTTAGAATACAAAGACAATTGTAAGC
Organism: Pelodiscus sinensis; assembly: GCF_052426305.1. Taxonomy (NCBI): domain Eukaryota; kingdom Metazoa; phylum Chordata; order Testudines; family Trionychidae; genus Pelodiscus; species Pelodiscus sinensis. The sequence goes on from NC_143053.1 coordinate 205,510,499, forward strand.
TAGCTGAGTGCATTCTCACCTTGTATTCTCTGTCCAGAATCTGTAGGGTTTAATGCCCAATGAAGCTGACGCTGAAACTCAGGTCTATCTTCTGTATGAATCAATTCAAATACACTCTGGTGTATAATATCAGACTACACATAAAAAGGAAAAAGTTGGAGTAAGACACTCTGATGACAGTGCCAAAGTCATCTTATTAACTTTAATTACATGACTGGTTGCTAAACTAGCTATTATAATGCATCTCATTAGAGGTACAACAACAACAGTTTGTATTTAAGAAGAAGTTTTACAAAATCATTTGCAAAAGCTCATAAAAGAATCCAGTGTTGTGTATTAGAATAGAATTCCTTCTTTTTTATATTCTGGGTTTTTTTATTACAGAAGTTTGGCAAATCTTAATTACTTAAGGTTTTATTTTTCATTCTTCAATGACCATGACAGCCTAACAGAAATGTAAAAATAAGAAAACATAACAGGTGTGACATATATAGAAATGACAATGCTTTATGTGTTTTAAAAAAAATAGGAGAAAAAACCATTTCATTTTTATTTCACAAACTCCAGTTTATATAGGAGCAAAACAAGTACAGTGCCAATCAGGATTTGAGCACAATTGTGCTAGGAGACAAGTTCCCAAAGAACTCACAAATCTAAGTATAAACTATGAATGTTGGTTTTGTTTGCCTGAAATCTTTCCCTATCTAAGGTCCATTTACATCTTTAATTATTAAACTGCCTTATCTTCAGTAATAGTGTTTAAGAACTGGACGTGAGCCAAAAATTAAGAACTTCCTGCATCGGGGTTGAAAGGATTGAAGGAAAACTTTTTAAAGCTAGGCAAAGAATTTCAAAAGCAGGATCAGTAAATTAAGATACATTTCTGTTCTATTGGAACTCTTTGAAAAATGTTTCCTTTCTGTGGTATCAACTATTATATAAACGCACTGTATCTAAATAACAAGGACATATCAGCTAGATATTTCGGCAGAAGCAACAGTTTAGCTCAAATTAATTACTTTGCTTTATCCATGTTTTATTTTAAAAAAAAATCAACATTTACTAGAAAGACTGCCAGAAATACTATTTTAAAAATCTAAATGCTAGTTTTAACTTTACATGTTGCAGTTACAATGTGCATTTCATACCTACTCTTTTTTTTCAGTTTTTTTTTTTTAAATCAAAGGTGAGTATCTTGAAAAAATATATTTTGTTTGGAGCATTTCAAACTAAAATTCCAAAGGTCACTTATCAGCTGTCTAAAAGGACAAACATAAAACAATCTCTTCCTACTTTTAAGAGCAACTACATACACCACCATTTAGCAAATATATCAGCACCCAGCAAGATTTAGATATGTATTAATCCCAGGTGGTGAAGAGGTTAAGTACAGCTGCACCTTCAGTATATCAATATAATCGTTTTATACTAAGCAGAATATTTTTTATTGGGCAGCACAACACAATTTGTTTAGCTTATATATTAACTAATATTATCCATTAAACAAAAACTAAATTCTGTCACCTACAAAAGTGAGTTAATTACAAAAAAGCTACTATATTTAAAGAAAAAGAAACACAAAGGAACTAAAAAAATTAATAAGCTAATCCAATACTAGGGATGTCACTGGTTAAACGATTAGATGGTGGGCCTGGCCAAGCAACCCTGTTCAAGTGGCTGACCAGTTAAACATAATGTTTAACCAGTTAGCTGCTTAGGTGGGATTTACAGGCAGTCCCCGGGTTACGTACAAGATAGGGACTGTAGGTTTGTTCTTAAGTTGAATCTGTATGTAAGTCGGAACTGGCGTCCAGATTCAGCCGCTGCTGAAACTGATCAGTTTCAACAGCGGCTGAATCTGGACGCCAGTTCTGACTTACATACAGATTCAACTTAAGAACCCCAGGCATCCCCAAGTCAGCTGCTGCTGAAACTGATCAGAGGATGATTCCAGGAAGCCCGGGGCAGGGGCTTCCTGTAGTCAGCCACTGGTCAGTTTCAGCAGCGGCTGACTTGGGGACGCCTGGGGCAGAGCAGCTGGGGTGCTGCTGGGGTGGTCCAGTAGCGCCGTCGCTCCTCGGCGCTACTGGACCAACCCAGCAGCACCCAAGCTGCTCTGCCCCAGGCGTCCTGATTCAGCCGCTGCTGAAACTGACCAGCAGTGGCTGAATCAGGACGCCTGGGGCAGAGCAGCTGGGGTGCTGCCTGGTTGGTCCAGTAGCGCCCAGAGCAGCGCTACGGGACCAACTGGCAGTGCCCCAGCTGCTGTACCACAGGTGTCCGGAGCAAAGCCGCGGAGCACGGGGGCAGCGGGACAGCCCAGACGCGCCGTGGCTGTCCTGCTGCCCTCGGGCTCCGTGGCTTTGCTCTGCTTTGCTCCCCGTCCCCCTGGTCTGCAGACCAGACCAGGGGGACGGGGGGCAAAGCAGAGCCAAGCCGCGGAGCACGCGGCCAGCTGACAGCCCAGACGCGTCTGGGCTGTCAGCTGACCGTGCGCTCCGCGGCTTGGCTCTGCTTTGCTCTGCTTTGCCCCTCCCCCCCCCCGATCTGCAGACCAGGGGGGCGGGGGGGGCAGAGCAGAGCCAAGCCGCGGAGAGCGTGGGCAGGCGACAGCCCTGTCCGCTGCCCGCGTGTTCCGCCGCTTCGCTTCCTCTCCCTGGTCTGCTGGAGACCAGGGAGAGGAAGGGCCCCGTTCGTAACTGCGGATCCGACATAAGTCGGATCCGCGTAACTCGGGGACTGCCTGTACAGTCCTACCCAATACATAATTAAACAATCCTGAAACATATGTAGTTCATTTGATAAGAAAGGTAATTTTAATAGAAAACTGAATAGTAAATTATGTGTCACTCAACACAGTGAATTGTGCAGCACTTCACATGATTTGTTCCAGTACAGATCCCCATACAATTTGAAAGTTCCCCGACTTGCTTAATCCAATGCTAGAAACTATATTCCTATTTTGCTTGGCACAAGACCTCTTTTCTACTATGTCAGTTAATACTGAAGAAGTACAGTACCAAAGTAATCCAACTCAACATATCTAAAAATGAGATTTTCCATGTAAATTATCAAATACTAAATATGAGCTCTGAAGCTGTAGAAAATTAATTAAAATCCTTTAGAAATCAATAAAATTTGTTGGGGTGGGGATGGGTGAGAGAGAGAATAAAAAATTACATACTTGCTGGAACCCCAAATAGTCCTGGATGGTTGAAGAGGCATAAAAGACTAGAGCATCTGCTGTAACAACCAGTACAAAGCCATTTAATGCCTGGAAAGAAAAAAACATCAAATCTGTTATCTTGAAAGACAAAATTCCAGATTAAGTATTGTTTGTACAACTCTACTGGCTAGTTTGGTACCTCCATCTTTAATTTAACTGAACTGCATTAAACAAAGTACCACTTGAAAAAATTTGCTAGTCACACTGTTAGAAAAATAAGTCCTTATTTAACAACATTATGCAATTCTGCATAGTGAAATCTCAAAGATCTTACATAAAAACTTAATTACACATTTTTGCATATAGACTTTTCATGCAATAGCCATCTTTCTCCAAACACTTATCACTACCGTCACCACCACCACCTCCTAACTCCTAACTCAAACTTTTTATTATTGCACAAAACAATAATGCAGAGAATGTACTTTTATAAATTAAGATGACTTGGCATTACAGCAATGAACTGTAGTTAAGGATACAAATATTTATCAAATAATTTCAGGAGTGGAAAACAAATAGGCCATTCTTATTATAAAAGAAAATAAAATCCTGAAAGCAAGGAAATTAACATAAGTTACATCTTCAAACCTCAGATATTCAAAAGTCCATAAATACAGGATTAAGATAATGAGGTCACCTCTAACTCTGTCCATAGATCACTCCTATCATACATCATGAATCACAAGACAGTCATATCTCTACAAATCATGAGGGATGACTACCTTGGAAGGAGTACTGCAAAAAGGATCTAGAGGTCAGAGGACCACAAGGCTAAATATGAATCAGTGACACACTTGCAAACCTCCCCCTCCCCAACACACACACAAAAATAAACATTGTTCTGTCATTCTGGGATGTATTAGCAGGAGTGCTGTAACCAAGACCTAAAAAGTAATTCTTCTGCATTGTTTTACACTTATTAGGCCTCTACTAGAGTACTGTGTCCAGTTCTGAGCATCACATTTCAGACAAGATGTAGGAGTTCCAGAGAAGAGGAAGAGCAAGAAAAAGGATGAAAGGTCTAAAAACATGACTTACGAGGGAAGATTGAAAGAATTAGGTTTGTTTAGTTTGGAAAAGCGAGGACAGAGGGGACACGGTAACTTTCAAGTATCTAAAACTTTGTTACAATGAAGATGGAGAAAAATTATTCTCCTTAACTTCTGATAAGACAAGAAGCAATGGCCTTAAATTGCAGCAAAGGAGGTTTTGGTTGGATATTAGAAACAAAGTCTTGTCAGGGTGGCTAAGCACTGGAATAAATTGTCTAGGGAGGTTGTGGAACCTCTATCACTGGGGATTTTTAAGAGCAGGTTAGACAAGCATTTGTCAGGTGTCCTCTAGATGGTGCTTGGTCCTGTCATGAGTGCTATGAGTCATATACTCCAAACAGATATATGGAAAATATAAATTAATTTCAAAACACTTAATTGAAATATTATTCATATTTATAGTCTACATATTAATTCCTGATGGAACAACATTGACGAAAAAACACTACAGTAAGTCCACTGTATGAATTTTGTCCTTGATGTTTATTAAAAATAAAATGCCCCAGTAACAGAAATAAGATAATATTGCAGGTTAGCTCAGATTACATAATAGAGTCTCAATTTTACAGTGCATAAAAAATACAAAACATTTTTTAAATTACCTTTTACTGATTTATAAGCTTGTCCACACCACAACTACTGTAATGGAGACTTAAAAATCAAACATATAACAAAATAAACCCCTCACATTATCTTAGTTTTACTCCCAAAAGTAAAAAATACAAAGAGACTCCATGAAGTTCTCTAGTAACTTTTCTATTACTATTGATTTTTTGTTGATGATGTTGAGATACTATGGAAATGGGCAACTGCATAAAACCAATATAGATCTAGGTACAACACAATTCTCCCAACAAATGTGTGGTGCAAATGGAATTTTGACAAAGTGTGGATAGCCCAAACCTTTTGCACAATTAAGAGATAAATTCCCAATGTGCAGTACAAAATGAAACCATACATATAATAGGGCATACAGGTCTTAAATAAAGATGAAAGCCACTCACCAGGACCTATATGATCAAAAAACCTTTTTGTAGATCACTCGGGGGTGATGCCCCCTGCTCACTACACTTGCCAACTCTCCTGTCTGTGGGGGTAGGCAGGCCCGACTCTCTCCCAGCCATCAGTCACACCAGCCCTGGCTTCTCAGTCCCGTCCCCCGGGGCCTCCCACCTAGGCTCTCTCCCCCTGTCCTCCGGGGTGGGGAAGAAGGGGCTCACTCCAAGGCTTCTCCAGGCCCCAAACTCTCCCCCCCTGCACCACCAGTGAGGGCTGGGCTGCGGCTGCACCAGCCCAGGCCCTCTCTCCAACCTCCCTCGCCGCGCCTGGCCCAGCCCCCCTCTCCCTCCTTCCTCCAGTTGTGCCTGCCCAGGCCCTTTCTCTTCTACCCCACCCTGCTGTGGCTTAATCTTAACCTTCCCCAGCTGAGGCTGTGTCAAGCTCTACTCTGCCCCCGGCTGCTGGGAGGGGAAGGTGCTGCTCGGAGGCCTTGTGTGCCCTGAATTCTCCTTCTGGCCACCAGAAGGGGAAGAAGGGCCCTCTGAGGCCTCACATGACTCGTGCTCTCCTTTTGGCCACTGGCAGTTGGGGTAGCTGCTCTGAAGCCTTGTACACCTCATGTTCTCCTCCTGGCTGCCAAGCACAGGGAAGGAGGGTGGCATGGCAGCCACCAGTGAGGAAAGGGGAGGGAAAGACTGTGGGATGCCAGAGTGATGTGATGTCACACTGTTGTCCCTCAGGAAAAACTTTTTTATAGATATATTAAGATATAAAATATGTAGCTGAAAACCTCTCTACTAGCAGACGCTGCAAGCAAACAATGTTTTTATAGCATTTCCCCTTTATGAAAAAGTAGACAAAGTGACTCCTTATTTAAGTCACGCAAAGGGTATTTATCTAAGCTCACGATCAATATGGTTCACGGCAATTGTTGTGATAGCAAACAGAACATTTGTGACTTGGCAGCTCATCTAAAAGGTGCTGTTTTACTTCCATGGATTCTAGTCAAGATTTAACAAAAGGCTGGCTCAAGGGACTGATCTAAGTATGTTATGCAATTTAATTATTACAGTTGCATTTAGAGTTAGAATTTGACAATGTGCTCAAATACGCACATTTCAAAAAGCTTGTTAAGTGTGAAAAATTATTATTTAGTTACTTCTGGATCACAAAGTAAATGAACGATAAAAATTCATTCATTCAGTTTACATACTGAAGATAAAGAATTTACAGGTTGGATCTCTCTGGTCTGGCACCTTCAGTACCTGACCCCCAGTCCTGAATGAGAGAATTTTTCAGACTAGAGGTGGTCTCCTGCTACCGGCTCCTCAGATCACCTTCCCTCCCTGACAGACTGCCGTGTTGTTATGGTCCCAGCAGCCCGGACTGCCCCAGCCCTATCCCTGCTATCAGGGCTGCCACATCTGCTACGTCTGCAGCCCCAGCACTGCTATCCGGGCTGCTGCATCCCTTGCCCTGCTACTGGGGCTGCGGTGACCCTTGCTGCATTGCAGAGGTTCCAGCACTGGCCCCAGCCCTGCTGGGCTCTGAGCCACCAACCCTTTTTGCTGGTCAGGAACACCCGTAGTTCTGCTGGGCCGTGGATGTTGTCGGATGAGAGAGTCCTGGTTTCGTGAGGTCCAACCTGTATTAAAAAGAATTATCCACCACATACACACATTTGTGGTGCTGGGTACAACTTATTCAATAAATTCTCCCACTCAGGGTTTAGTTACCACTATAATTTGTTCTTCCCATTGCAAGGTTTTAATGTAGCCCAGTTAAATAGTCCATTAAATTACCTTTCTGAAGGCTCAAATACCTTATATGTCAGAGGACTTTTTTAATAAAAATTCCTGTCACATTTATGGAGTTGTGTAAAAATTTACCATTCTAATCCTGGATGAGTAGTAAGTGACAGTATGAGTTGAAAAGAACCCGGAGTAAAATTAAAAGTGTAGCCAACCAAAGCAGTCTTGAGATCTCTCATCGCTGACTCCTCTATCTTGAGGAGTATCTTATGTCTGTGATACTGAATGGAACAAAACAGCTGACACATCCTGTTGTAACTCACGGTGAACAAGACTATCTGGGGAAATCCTCACTAATGGAAGACAGTTTGCAAACTCCGTGCGAAGGGAGCACTCAAGGCCATGGAACAACCTAAAGAGATGGACTGACAACTTGTTCTGCACTCCAAGGGTAGCCCAATGTTTGTAGGTGTATCATTTGCTCTACACAGAAGTCCGACAGCCTGAGGATTTTGTTGATATAAAACTGTCTCAGGCTGACTGATACACTGACATTAGTCAGTACAGAAAAGGACAAAGTTAGTCTGAGTCTGATATGTTGCAATACATAGGTACAAGCATCAGACATTTCAGACTGTTCCACGCTATGGTGATGGGGGACTGAGACCTCAAATGATGTCACCCAGGGCTCGAAATCTCACTTTGGGAAGAACATCCTGGATTGTGTTGAGTCCAGTACCACCCCTAAAAACTATTTTCTGAACTGGGGACAGCATTGATAGCCCCTTGTTCAATAGCTGTCCTAGTTCATCCAAAGATGCTCTTACGAAGGCAATTTGCAACTTTACCTGAGTCCTGGAACCACCCCTGATGAAACAGTAATCCAGGTACAGGGACACTAGTACTTGACCACATTCTTGCACAGGTAACATGACTGTCACACACTTTGTGACTACTAGAGGTGCAGCTGACAGGACAACTGTGAACTGAAAGTTTTTCTACCAGAAATCTGAGGTATTTTCTATGGGACAGGATTATTGCAATATAGAAGTTAGCGTCCTTCAAATCGAGGGTGGCATACCGGTGTCCTGAATCCAATGAAAGGATAATGGAGGCCAAAGATGTTTCTCACAAATGTTTCTGCTGTGTGGCAGGAGCATGCAGGCCCAAGGATTTAAGAGTGGCTGGAATCTTTCAGGCTATGGAATCTTTTGTCTGTCCTTTCAGAGAACAGAGTCATATCTTTGAATGGGAGGTACTGCATGGTCTTCTGGACCTCGTACAAGAGGACAGAGACCTGGAGCCAGGAACCCATTATCAAAGCCAACACAGTAGCCATGACTCTACTGGCACATCAGTACTGTCCATGGCAGCCTGAAAGGAAGTTAGGGACACTAACTTGTGCTCTTTCACCAGGCCTGAAAATTTGGCACAGGAGTCAACAGGGGGAGCTGGTCTGCAAATTTCACCATCACTACAGAGTTATGGAACTACCTGCTGGTTTGACATGCAGTGCTGCAAACTGCTCCCCCCCACACACTAAAAATAGATTAAAACCTTCCAATAGGATTAAGTTTCTGAGCATCCCTATTTTGGGGGAAAAGGCCCTTGGAAACCCTGGTTAGCAGTGTCCTCCACAATGGAATCAGGTTCATATCCCTTGAATGGCACAAAGTATTACAGCTCGTTATGCTTGACCATGGGTGACAACGAAGCTGGGGTCTATCACAGGATCTTGGAGATGTATGCAATGGTTTTAATGAGCAGCAGGACAATGTGAGAATATGCAGAGGCGGCAAAGATATCCACCATGATGGAGAGAAACCTGTGGATTCTGGCCACCCTGTGAGTGGACAACAGTAAACAAAATGTCTCATGAGCCAAACATAGAACACCATCGGAGGTTGCCCACCACTGCTCTACAATGTGCTTTTTAAAGAGTAATTTAACATTGAATTAAATTCCCAAGTTAACAGCATGCAACCTGGATTATGGGTGACCATCACTTTAACCCTCTATCAATACAAGGCATAGTTTTGTTTATATTTGTGTTCGTTTTTGTTTTAAATAGTCTGCTAGAGATTAAGGGAGAGGAAAAATTGGAAGACTATTGGCAGACAGCAGGAAAATAGTATTTGCTATGCTGGATCAGACTAGTGATTCATCCTGTGCAATATCCCATTCCTAATGCTCCTGAGGAAGGTCCATGAAACCCCATAATGGACAATTACATAGTAATCTGACCACAAGAAATCTCTTCCCAAAACCCATCAGTTAACTGCTAACTCATTAATGGTAACAGAAGAACTTTCTTCAGCAAGTATTATATCCACAGTAAGAACATACCTGTAACAAAAGTTCTCCTTCTAGCAGATGTATGCCTTCTCCAGGCTTACTTGCTCTGCAGTTGTCCTGAATGCCATTTATCTCAGGTCTTGTATAGTTGGAAGATTTTAATGCAACTATGGAAACAAAACAAACAATAGTTTATATATTTGAAGGTCTTACTAGTAACCCATAAAAGTGTTAAACTGTAGTTAAAACACAGAACAAAACAAAAAACCACACCCACAATGAAAGGTTCTTGCTTTTTAATACTCTAAATTTCTGTCTTCTCAAAGGCACGAAGTACAATATGATGGGGACTAATTTACAATATGTATAATACAATGGAGACTAATTTTATCTAGAACTACTCAAGGGAGAGATCTTGGAGTCACTGGGGATAGTTCTCTGAAAGCATCCACTCGGTGTGCAGCGGCAGTCAAGGAAACAAATAGAATGTTAGGAACCATAAAAAGAAATAGAGAATAAAAACAGAGAATCTCTTATTGCCTCTGTATAAAACCATGGTATGCCAACATCTTGAATACTGCGTACAGATGTGGTTGCCTTATGTCAAAAAAGTTATATTGGCATTGGAAAAAGTTCAGAAAAGGGACACAAAAATTATTAGGGTTTGGAACGAGTCCCATATGAAGAGATTAAAAAGATTTGGATTTTTCAGATTACAAAAGAGGAGACTAAGAGGGGCCTATGATAGAGAGCTATAAAATCATGACTGATGTGGAAAAAGTCAGTAAGGAAAAGTTATTTACTTATTCCCACAATCTAAGAATTGGGGTCACTAAATGAAATTAATAGGAAGCAGGTTTAACACAAACAAAAAGAAGTGCACAGTCAATCTGTGGAACTCCTTACCAGAGGATGTGGTAAAGACTAGGAACTTAACAGGGTTCAAAAAAGAGCTAGAAAGATTCATGGAGGTTAGATCCACCAATGGCTATTAGCCAGAATGGGTAGGAATAGCATCCCTAGACTCTGTTTGTCTAGAAATGGGTGACAGGGGAGGGATCACGTGAGGATTACCTGTTGTGTTTCCTCTCTCTGGGGCATCTGGTATTGGCCCCCGTCTGCCCACAGGATACTGGACTAGGTAGACCTCTGGTCTGACCCAGTATGCTCGTACTTATGTACTATATGAAAAATTACGTACATTGGGGGGAAATGCATTTTAAGAAATCAAAAACTAGTTGTCAAAATGGCAGCTTCCTACTATTTTGTTATTTATTTTTATTATGATATTTAAGACATTTTTCACTCCTTTATTCCTCTTTGAAAATAGTCTCTTTGCAGTATGTGGCAGTTTTCTTTTAACACGCTAATAAAGGAGAAATCAAACATTTTTCTATATGGGACTTTCATTTTAAATTAGTATAATTATTGACTTTAATTCCCACTCAGCTGTCTGGCTTAAAGTTTCCATCCTTACTCTTTGAGGGTACATCAAGACAGCAGAGCTATTTCGGGATGCTGGAGGTATCCAGAAATAACTATTCTGCATCTTTTACACGTGACCGTTATTTCGAAATAGATTTTGAAATAACAGGAGCTCTATTCTGTCATCTTTGTACACCTTGTTCCATGAGGGTTAAAGGATATCTTCAAAATATTATTTTGAAATTTGGCGCTGAGTAGACACTGCCAAATTTCAAAATAAGCTATTCAATTTGTATACTGCAAATTGTATCGCTTATTCCAAGATAAGCATGCTTTCTAGATGCACCCTGAGAATATAAATGAAGAAAATTCATTTAGATAGTGTATAAGGAATTGTTTTGACTGTAAAATTAACAATAATAATACCTTCCTAAACGGAGTTTAGGAGTAATACTACTGCATTTATATAAAATGCAAGCCCCAAACACACATTATTACATGGTTTCATCAATGTAAGCAACAAATACTTCTGTAACATAATAGTCCCTTGTTCCACCAAAATTCATTTTTAATCATTCAACCTATTCGGCAAACATTTGACCCTAAGTTACTGGATGTATCCTATAGTTATAATTTGTGTCACAAGTCCAACTGATATCAGTGGAACACAGGCTCAAATAAAGAATATTGCATTAAACCTTAAATATTTCTTGAAATGTATGTCATAAGGCTTTAATAATAGCATCTGCCTTCTTAATACAGGGTTACTCTGAACAAGGATTCAGTGAAAAGTTAAGATACACTTAAAAGATTTTGCATAACTCAATGTTCTGCTTGGGGAATGCTGCTAAAAACTTAAGTGTAAATCCTGAAAATACACTGATGATCGCAATATCCAGAGAATCAATATTTATTACCAATAAAAAGAATACTCCTTGTGGTTGCCAAAATATATAATATTTTACTGCAATTTTACAAACGTTGGTCCTACAAACTTAAATATTTTTCTAAAGCATCCTACTTCACTCCTACTTATAAAAATTGTTTGCAAAAAGTCCAAGCAGTCAACTACAAGATGCCTATTAAAAGTGGGTTTGAATAAAATGGATCAGTGTCTTGATTTTTTCCATCTTTTACATCTACTCTCAAAATACTAGCGTTTAATTTGCATTTAACAGGGAAAAACAGTAAATTTGATATACAAAGCTTTAACTCTGTTCAACTCCTCCACCTTAAACATCTATGTCAAGATTATCTTGATATAGAGTCTAAGAACTTGTTATAGTCCTTTTTCACAGTAGGTTTTATTCTACTTTATGCTGAGAATGCTATATAAGAAATAAATTATATTCACCCTTTCATTGTCTTTCATCATCAAACTGGCAAGAATAATATTAATGTACATCAAGCAAGCTCTTAGTAGATCTTATACAGCTAGTAACTCTTAATGAGACAGTTTTAATTAAAGTATCCCTCTGATTGCTTTGAAATCGAAACCCTATTTGAGTCTTGCCAAAAGATAACCAGAAAAGTTGCCTTGTTCAATGAAAAGTTGTCACCATTCATTGCAGATACAGTTTTAATTAGCTATATGGGAGTTGTAACAATTGACTTCTTAAATGTCACTTAAATGAGTTTTGCAACACTGACTTAAGTCAAAGAATTCATTCTACAATTATAAACAGATTATTATTATTTCTTAGCTTTGCCTTATATATTTCATAGCCAACAAACCCACATGTTCAGGGCATTCAGTTTGGTGAACAACTGTGCATGCCCAAATTTGAAAATCAGGTTCAAAATGTAAAGAGAAAAATACCATGCACATTTATTTTTACATGCATACTGCACAAATTTCAATTAATTTAGGAAAGGTGACTAAAAATATTAGCGCTCACTATTATCATCCACTTCAGTATCATACCCTGAAGACACTTCCATGTTGGTTGTTGCATTTCCATCCTGTCACCCCTCTTGTCCAACAGGTGCATCAGGTTGTTAACGTGGGAGGAAAAATATCAAGTAATAACTGAGGATGCATGCATTGTATTTTCACTATGGTGATGACTTTCTGCTCCATTTCTCCATCCTGACCAATGGGAGTTATCAAGTTTACTCAGGCCCCAAGTCAGTAGCCCATCGATACACAGCAAAGCATTTAAGTGTGTGTTTATATATAATCACATGCCTAAGTGTTTTGTTTAACTAGGATCCCAGTCCTGCTAGACATCAAGGCAGAGATGAGAGCCAGCTGGCCGAGTCCATATCCACATAAGGCAAAAGAGGGGTTGGTAGACTGGGGAAAAAAAAAAAGGATGATCATGTGGAAATAATATCTGCTGTTATTATTGAGGTCATATATCTGCAGATTATCCATTGAGTTCATAATAGCAGGTATCATTTACACTAGAGAGAGTAGAATTCAATGTTTAATTAAGGTCTGTAGGCCACAATATACTTTTCTAGCCTTCACATATGTGAGGCTAACCTTCCAAATGCACTGTGATTTCCAAAGTCTGGAGCAAGAGGAATCATAAAAGATTCAAGGATTGAAAAAGCTGCTTTATAGTAAGAGACTCAAGGAACTAAATATATTAATCTTATCAAAGAGAATTTTAAGGGGTGACTTGATCAGTCTATAAATATCTAGATAGGGGACAGAAGCTAGGAGTCTTCAGGATAGCATGCAGATGTCTGATGGACTCATATATTCTGAGATCTAGATTGATAGGCTCAAAGACCAGAAGGGACCACTGTGATCATCAAATTTGAACACCTGTGTTTACCAGATACAAGTTGCAGGTAGACAAATTCAGACTCGAAATACGGTGTAAATTCATAACTGACATTAATCAACAAAAGGAACAATTTACAGAGGGTTGTGGTGCATTCTCCATCACAGAAATCTAGTAGTGTTGCTATAAGATATAGTCTAGTTCAAGCAGAAATTAATTCAGGAACGTCTATGGCCTGTATTATGCAGGGACGTCAGAATAGGTAACCACAATCACCTTTACACCCCCATCTGCTTTAAATGAAAGCCTTCAACAATTTTAGGCACAGCACAAAAGTAAATAATCTTTGTAACGATTGGAGTACATGCTAAACACTTTTCAATTTATAGTGTTTGCTTGCCATGTTCTTTTTATATTGGAAATTATGTCCTCTTTATAATCTCAGACTTCACTGGTTATCATTTAACCCTGAATTTATCATCCAGTAATAAATCACTCTTCCATAGCCAGGAATTTTTCAATGTGAGGTAAACACAAAACCCCAGATGTAGCAGAATGAGACAGTGATCTTTTATAGCTTTTCTAAAACCAGCAGTTTTATTATTTTGGGTAAATTTGTCTTTAAGAGTTTGTTCACACTCATGCCAGCAACTGTAAAAGATATTAGCTTGATTCAGTTTTGCACTGTGTCTACAGAAGACAGTAAGCTAAATACTGACACTTTATAGTAACTAAAATGCCAATGTTTAATAACCTTAACTTTGTTCCTTTAATTCTAAGTATAAGGGGGAAATTTGAGCTTAAGCCTGATAAAAACTACGTGGTTGGGAGATGTAAACTTAAATGATAAATGACAAATTAGTTTTAAAATCAGTTATTTGCATAGCCAGAAGTACCAATGGAAAAATGAACTGGCAGTTATCATGTAAATATTTGTGGAGACCAGAAAGCCTCTTTATTTTCACAGTGGAATTTCCATTTTGAGATGCCTCGAGGTGTATTCTTGTACAGTTCAAAATACAAGAATCTTAAAGAGTAAAAATTCAGAGACCAGAGAGAAACATGTTCCATAAGCTGTAACCTCAGCTATCATAACTATAACTCACTGGTTATGATGCAATATAGAGAAGCATGTTTTATGAAAGAGTAGCTGCACTTCTGACCTTCAGGGCTTGGCTGCCAACTCCACGGGATTGTTGGCTGCCAGCTCTGGAATGTAACGTGGTGGGCCTAGCCAGGCTGAAACAACCCCCTGCCACGGTGCACCATGAGCAGGGGGCTGCTCTAGCTGAGCCAGGTACCAGTTATCCAGTTACTGGTAAGCATCACCAGTTAATCATAGAATACTAGACCTGGAAGGGACTTTGAGAGATCAACAAGTCTATCTCCTGCCCTCACGGCAGTACCACCATCTAGATCATTCCTGAGAGGAGTCTATCTAACCTGCTCTTAAATATCTCCAAGGTTGAAGATTCCAAAACCTCCCTAAGCAGTTTATTCCAGTGTTTAATGACCCTGGGAGTTTGGAAGTATGCCCTCAAGTCCAACCTAAACCTCCCTTGCTGCAATTTAAGCCCATTGTTTCTTGACCTATTATCAGAGGTTAAGGAGAACAATTTATCTCCCTCATCCTTTCGGGTACTTGAAAACTGCTATCATGTGCGCTCTCAGTCTTCTCTTTTCTAAACTAAACAATCCCAATTCTTTCAGACTTCCTCATAGGTCATATTTTCTATATTTTTAATCATTTTTTGTTGCTCTTCTCTGGATCTCTGCCAATTTCTCCATGTCTTTCGTGAAATGTGGTGCCCAGAACTGGACACAAAATTCCAACTGAGGTCTAATAAGTGCAGAGTAGAGCAAAAGAATGACTTCTCGTGTCTTGCTCACAACACTCCTGTTAATGCATCCCAGAATCATGTTTGCTTTTTTTGCAACAGGGTTACACTGTTGACTCATATTTCGCTTGTGGTCCACTATGACTCATAGATCCCTTTCTGCCGTACTCCTTCCTAGACAATCACTTCCCATTGTGTATGTGTGAAACTGATTATTCCGTCCCTAAGTGGAATAGTTTGCATTTGTCCTATTAAACTTCATCCTATTTACCTCAGACCATTTCTCCAGTTTGTTGAGAACATTTTGAATTATGAAGCTAGCCTCCAAAGCACTTGCAACCAGTAAACCAGTTACCAATGCAGCTTACCCTGAGGCAAAGGGCTAGACTTTGGGGCTGCAGTTGGCACTTCAGGCAAGTGTGAAGGGGGGAGATTAGAGCACTGTAAGAGGGCATTGTCCTGAAGTGGACAACACAGATAAAGGAAGAAACATGGGTCCAGAAACAGAGGGTGGAAACAAGGAGAACGGAGCGACAACAGGTGAGACACCAACCAGAAGTTGGCACACTCAAGAGACAAAGCTAATTCCTGATGTGACTAGCAGAAAGTTTTGAAGCAGTCAGCTGACCCTGTTACAGTTGTAAAATGGCAAAATTCAACGGACATACTACCTTAAACATTGCCTTCTCTATACTTTTAATCAGAAGTAATATTATAAAGACATAACCCTCCTTGGAAGAATGACTACACAAGCTTTTTTTGTTAGTAAAATGGGATATTGCTTATTTTGCCCATAGCTATGCACAGAAGATTCAGAAAGCAAGAGAAGCAGCATGGTGAGATGGACTGGACAAAAATGAACCCTAAGTTATAAACCCAGCTCATCCTCTGACTCTCATGCATCTGGGTATGTTTCTGAATCGGTCTCTAATTTCCCCATCTGAAATAAGTGAAAATACCTACATACCTAATAGGGGACTTTTGGGAGAATAACGATTGTGAAGTACCCTGAAGAGACATGTGGTTACCTAGTTATGTTTACTAATTAACACAACCTTTTAGACAGATCTCATCACATTTGCAATAGTACTGACAAGCCAGTTTTTGTTTCAAGCTGGTCCTGAAATTTGAGGATAAGTACTCAATTTGGAAAAAAAAAAATACTTGCGAGACACCAGAAATAGTCTCAACAAGTAAGAAAACGTTGTGTGTTGAGTGGATGGAGAAAACAGGGGCTTTCAGTCAACTAAAATAATTAAGGAAGCTTATGATTAAAACTGACCTCTGATCTCAAAACTCTTCCAAAGATGGCCAAGCTTTGTGAATGCAGATTGCCATTCAGTATTTCAAGCAGGATCAATCAGACAAATACCTTTCTATGAGTTGAGCAACCAGAAGACGAACTTGCAGAATCAGGATGACTATTTGCATTGAGGTGGGAAGAAAAGTCTTACATTGCTAACTCTTGAAGGAGCAATTTTAAACATCATTGAGAAGTTTCTGCTTAAGCCTGAGTCTATGCAATTTTACTAAGTGAACTATTAAAGCCTAAAACTATTTTAGGCAAGTATTACATCAGTCACAAATAGATCATTAGTACATCACTCGTGTAGTTCTGGTATTCAACACTAAAGAGTTTCCCAGAACTGCTTATCAAATTTTGGCAGAACTCTCACAGATTGGTCAAAGGAGGTCAAATTTTATAGTTAGAGCCAGTTTAGTCTGTTTCATAACCCTTACAATAGCACTATCAGTTCAACTAATCTGTTTCGGATTTGTCGTTTAAAATGTTCTGAATAGGGGGAAGTTGTTAGCTTCTTGAGTAACTAACATAAAACACCTAAAATAAAGTTAATCAAAACCAGACTTATTAAAAAAACCCTAAAGGAAGACACTATTCAAAATGCTGAGTTACTATTAAAACAACTGCTTAAATCATTAGCATACTTCAATGATTTATTCTAACTGAAGATTTTTTTAAAAATTTGAACTGATTTTATCAAGGTGTTCCAGTAAAAGATATACAACAAATAATAAAATTAACATTAAGTCCCAGACTGACTGAATTAAAATAAAAGTTATTTATATCAACATGCAGGAAACTGATTTAATTCAATTATTTTAATCTTCTTTTACATAAGTACTTTAGTTATTTTCCTAAATAAACGTATCAATATATTAAAATATATCATATGTACTTATAAATTACACTAAATGTGATACATTTTTGCTAGCCAGGAAACACTTTTACTTAAGTTAAAATATTTGTTTATATATTATATAAGAAGATTCTTATTTTTTCAAGTTTTGAATTATTCTAGAAAATGGTGACCAATACTTTTCTAATTTATTAGGTGATACAATTTTCCCTTGTAATTTGTGACAAGCTATGTTTATATGGAAATTAGAGTCCAATTAAAAATCCACAAAGCATTTAAGAATTTTATAGTGCTAGCCAGTTAAGAGGTAACCATAATGCTACCCAGAAGAGGTATGTATTAATATTTAAAGTACAGCTGAGAGAAAAATAAATTCATC
This sequence comes from Pelodiscus sinensis, assembly GCF_052426305.1. Taxonomy (NCBI): domain Eukaryota; kingdom Metazoa; phylum Chordata; order Testudines; family Trionychidae; genus Pelodiscus; species Pelodiscus sinensis. Next base: position 205,528,358 of record NC_143053.1, read on the forward strand.
AAAACATATTCTACATTTAAAGTTAACTGATTTATTAAACAAAAAGGAAGCATTATCTATAGCTAACAAATTGAATGATTATTTCTGGTCACAGAGTCCTTCAAGATTTTGGAACCAGTAGATCTCATCCTTTCACACTTAGTTCCTGTTTACTATCGGGAGGGTTTGAGCCATCAACTTCTAATGCACTCTCTTTTCAAGCTGACCTCAAATGCCACTCCTCAAAAGTAGACACACACGTTCGGCACATACTTCTCCATTTGGGTCTATCCTGTGCAATTTGTCTCTAAGTTATAATGTATATCATGCACATTTTGAGGTTGGCCTTCAAGTCTTTATATCTGAACATGGGTTGATTCTTACTGTGGGTTCCTACGGTCAGCTGGCTGTAGATCATCATTTGTGGTATATGGGAAGCCTCCACGTGGATTATGTGTGGACCAGAATTGAGCCCTGATGAACATGTTCTTGATGATAATGATATGGCACTTCTCAACAATTTTGGTATTGGGTATCCTGTCTTAGCACTTGATATTGAAGGCAGTGAAGGTGCAAGCTGTATGATGTGGCTTTGATAGAATATCCATGGCCCACAGACAAAGGAGAGGAGAACATCAGTGTAGTAGACTGATATCTTGGATGTGAGGCAGACTCCTTGGTTTCTCCAGAGCCTGCCAGTCAGCCTGACGAATGCAAAACTGTGCTTTACAGATGCTGAATGATCATCACACAACATGATGTTGAATTTTAACATTGCTCAGTGCAAAGTAACGAACATTGTAAAAAATAAATCTTAGCTATTCATACAAAATAACAGGGACTAATTTCGCTATAACCACTCAAGAGAGAGATCTTAGAGTCATTGTGGATAGTTCTTTGAAAACATTCTCTTATTGTGCAGCAGCAGTCAAAAAAGCAAACAATGTTAGTAATCATTAAAAAGGGAATAGAGAATAAGACATTTAAATCCATGGTACATTCACAAGTTGAATACTGCATACAGATGTGGTCATCTCATCTCAAAAAACATATTTTAACATTGGAAAAGGTTCAGAAAAGGTCAACAAAAATGAGTAGGGGTTTAGAAAGGGTGCCATATGAAAAGAGATTTAAAAGACTAACTTTTCAGCTTAGAAAAGAGAAAACTAAGGGGGGAGGGATATGATAGACAGGGCTCGACAAATTAGGCCATCTACTCGCCCGTGGTGAGTAGAGTTTAGCTCGGCGGGGCCACGCAGCGCAGTCAGTGCATGTGCAGCGTGCACATCCATGCGACTGGCGAGCGGGGTTCGCCGCTGCTTGGCAAGCCCTGATGATAGAAGTTCCATAACATAAGAACTAGCGGTCACCAAATGAAATTAATGGGTAGCAGATTTAAAATAAACAAAATGAAGTGTTCCTTCATGCAGCACAGTCAACCTGTGGAACTCCTTGCCAGAAGATGTTGTGAAGACCAGGACTATAACAGGGTTAAAAAAAAACCTAGAAAAATTCATGGAGGTTAGGTCCATCAATACTTATAAGCCAGGATGGGTAGCAATGGTATCCCTAGCCTGTTTGTCAGTGGCTGGAAATGCATGATAGGAGAGGATCACTTGATGATTAGGAGAGGATCACTTGATGATTACCTGTTCTGTTCATTCCCTCTGGGGCATCTGGCATTGGCCACTGTCAGAAGACAGGATACTGGTCTAAAAGGACCTTTGGTCTGACCCAGTATGGCCTTTCTTATATTCTTATTCTCTCTGGACATTGAGTAATGAATGTGAAAGTAACCATCCTTCTACAAAAAAAAATTCAAAATCTAGTTACAAAAGGAGACACCTAAACAGGAATTCACTTGCAAATTCAACGCTATCAATTTAGGACTGAATAAGGATCTGGATTCATTAGTGCATTACAAAGGCAATTTCCCTTCTCTGGACATTCACATCACACCAAATACTGTGAATGACCCACTTCCACCCTGACTCGATTAGTTTAATTAACACAAGCAACTTCTTCCTTATATATACACACCATTGCTTCTGTAACTTCTGCTCCAATTATTCTAATGAAGTGGATTTGACCCACAAAAGCTAATGCCCTAATAAATGTTAGTTTATAAGGGGACACAGGGCTCTGTTAACTTTGTAACCTTAATATTATACTAAAGTAGGGGTGTTAAATATCACTTAATTGATAATCAAGTGACCTCGTGAATTCTTATCGGTTAATCGACTAGTCTATAGTCCCTGGGGGCAGTGCCAGCAGCCTGTGTCCTCCAGCCTCACTCCTGAGGAGCTCCCTGCCACTCCACGCTGCTGCCTCTCTATCAGAGGCAGTAGCACGGGATGCCTGGCAGCGAGCCAATTTAAAAACCAGCCTCCCTTGGGACCGGCTGCCTGTCACCCTGCACGGCAGCCTCTGATAAAAAGGCAGCAGCGCACGATGGCAGCAGCCCATGGCTAGGAGGGTCTGAACTCTTTGACCTGGTGCAAGCTGGAATTTTGCTGGGCTTCCTGCCCTCTCAGCTCCTAGTACACTTTAAATGCAGAGCTGCAGCAGAGGTAGGTCCTGGACCTGCTGCAAGCTAGGACTGAGCTGGCTAGCCTGCTAAAAAAATTTACTGGCAGAGAGGGGAGGGAAACGTGTATAGTCTATAGCACTAACCTATACGCTTTTGCTTATCAGTTAATTGACTAAACTATTACCTACCTATACTAAAGAATAAGTAAGTAGGCTTTTATGTGCAACATCTTAGATGGTGAGCGTACCCATGCTTAAGCTTCTATTTTGTATAGCTAACAGAAAAAATACACAAACGAAACACTAATAAACTGACAACTGTTGCATAAAAAAGCCTCCGCCTGAGCTCACTAGATTTACATACATGGATTTTTCTAAAGCTACACCAAACTGTAAGATCTAAGGTTTTAAACTGCAACTTCTTATGATCCTTGTCAATCTTTGCAATCTGTGTAACTCTCAAACTTACTGTAAACTGCAACTTTGTAATCTTTGTAACAGCAACAATTATAATTGTCATTCCTCACCATAAACTGTGTGCGTGCTCCTGCACTAGTTGCTACCAAAGAAATCAGGGAAAGCTACACAAATAGTATGGTTGGTATGTTTAGGTAGCAGTCAACTGTAGTTTACAAATCTCAAATACATAAATGTGGAGATATGATTTATACTGAAGCACAATAATATATGATTTATATTGAAGCACACAGTAAATTGTGGATAGTCTATTATGTTTACAGTTTAATTATATAACTGTATTTATTACTGTAAAAGTACCCTCCTTCCACAAACCAATGGATAGATTCTTTTAAATGCAAATCAAAAGAACAACAAATAAATAATTACTCTGATATGGGGAAGGGAGATTAGGGAATACAATTTTATATATAACTCCAGAAGCTACAGGGATAAATGGACCAATACTTTCTAAAGACGACCAAGGGGAGGAAAGAGATATGAGAGAGGGAATTAACTGTACCTCCTTTTGTTTGGATGAAGAGGACTAAAACCATTGGCACTTGAATTCATTATTTGACTCAACCTTAAAGTGGAGTATACCACACTGTTTTTTTATTTATTTAAAACTTCCACTCATTGCATAGTGCACTGAAAAATTCTTAGTAGTAGCAGCTATGTTTTATTATCAGGGCTCGACAAATCTATGTAATCTACTCGCCCCTGGCAAGCAGATTACAACCTGGAAGAGCCCGGTTTGGGCGATCTGCGCGTGTGCAAATCGCCGGACAGCGCGGCTGGCGAGCAGAGCTCGCCGCAGCTCAGCGAGCCCTGTTTATTATCAAAATGGTTTCCAATTAAAGGTAAAGGAATCAACAATAAAAGAATCAGTGAGCCAACTGGGACATAACTTTTTGATTCTGGATATGTTCCTGCTTGGTTTGGGAATGGGCTGTATAACACATAGTTTAAAAATAAGGATTGGTGGCAGGTGGATGAGTAGAGGCGGTCTTCTTGAAATTATCTCACATGGTCAGTCAAAGCTACAGAGACTGATTTGATAGGATGGAAATAGAACCAGAAACCTTATGGTGTCAGTAAGAAAAAAAAAACAGTTTAGAGCCCAAAAGTGTGTGTGGACTGGAAAACAAACACTGTGTCCTACAAGAGTCTTTCTGCATGACAGTGGTTCCTGAACTTACTTCCAGCTAGCCTAGAATCAGTGCAGGATAATGGCAGAGAGACAGTTAATGGGTGTTCCACATGGGCAAAGCAGGACATCATGATAAAAGGTTGAAACTCTCTTATCCGAGATTCTCTGGTCCAGCAACATCCACAGTCCAGCATGGATGTTGCAGGACCAGAGAGTCTCAGTGGAGAGCCTGCAGCAAGGATCCCTGCAAAGCTGGCAGGGCAGTGGGCTACTAATACCAGATGTCCCAGAGGGAGGAAACACAACAGGTAATCATCACAACAGGTAATCATCACATGACCCCTCTCCTGTCATTGATTTCCAGACAAACAGGCTAGGGACACCATTCCTATTCATCCTGGCTATTAGCCATTGATGGACCTGACCTCCAGGAATCAATCTAGCTGTTTTTTGAACCCTGTGAAAGTCCTAGTTTTCACAACATCTTCTGGCAAGGAGTTCCCTAGGTTGACTGTGTGCTGAGTGAAGAAAAACTTTTTTGTTTGTTTTAAACATGCTACCTATTCAGCTCATAGTGAATGATCCATATATTAAACGTATGAACAAAGAGGATTTCAATGGAAAATATTTTGCAACCTTGACTATAAGGGCTATCACTAAACCAACAACTAAATTAAAACACTATTTGATCGTTAAAATAAAAAGCACTTTCCATATCTTCAGTTTAATCAGAATAAAGTACTTCCAATATCAAGGCTTTAATAGCAATTGTGGAATGTTTTAAAGAATGTAGATGGAAACAGACTTGCAAAACAAATCATAAAATAGTAAATATTCTATCAGTGTTGTCCTGAAAATTGCTCAATGTGCAACTACAGAAAATCCCTAAGGTCCCTCGTGTTTAAACTTTAAAAACATGTATTCGCATTTATTTTAAATTAATATGGAAAAGGAGTAGGTACTCTTTTAAATTACTTCAGAGTCCGCAAAAAATTACTCTTTGACTTAATTCATTATATGCAAGCTGTCCATAATGAAAACAAAATAGAAGATATTTATGACCCTGGGGTTGCCAGGTGTCCAGTACTGACCCAGACAGTCTAGTATTTTCGCTTCCTGTCTGGTAAAAAAAATTAAGAAAATACCAGACACCTAAAATGTCCAGTATTTTCTGATTTTTTTCCCCAAGCCGGGAGGCAAAAATACCAGGTTCCACAGGGGAGCTGTCCGGCCTGGAGCAGGGAGACAAGATGTTAGATGGCCACCGGCAGCCTGTTAGGGTCAAAAAGCCTCAAAAACATTTCTTAAAGGGGCCACACTTTTTTTTTTTGACTTAACTCCTCTCGGAGTCCTTTTACTCCCCCCCCCCCAACAACTTCAGTTCCCCCCTTTTTTTCTTCAACAGAATTTTTTCCCCCGGTGTTTTTTTTGGGGGGGTGGGAGTGGGGGATGGAGGAGGTTGATCGGTATTTTTGGTTAAAACATCTGGCAACCCTATATGACCCAGACATAAAAACAAATTTAAAACTGTTTGCACTTTTGAAAGCTGACTGCTTATAAGTGAGTATTTTTGTGGTGCTTTAGATTCATCTACCACTAATGGTTTAATTTTAAGATACACTTCTTTTGGCCTAAGGTTAAAATTAATATTTTTTCTTTAGCTGCAATCAACCATTAGACTTGATTTAGCCCAAAACAAACTATTTTTGGCATTAGTCTGTTGCTTGCCATTTCAAAATGTACATGTTTGAGCTCAAACCACTGCTACTTGGTTTCCAAGTCTATGAGAGAGAGATGTTTATAAATCAGAAGACACAGACAAGAACTTGGCAGAAGGAACCTCCTCTCTCTTTTCCTCCTCCCTCACATTGAATTGCACTGGCCAAGACTGGGAAAGGCACCCGATATTTCCCAGAAATTACATTTCAAGATCACAATAATCTCAGCAATAACATTCATTTAGTAAACAGAACTCACGAAACACTTGTGTTTCATTCTAAGTACAGAATACTCATTTACTAAATTTTCTACTTGATGTGACTTGGGGGGTAATATAAATGAGGAAACATTAATAGGAGTCAAAAAAGACTTCTGAAAGTTTTCAGCAAACTCCTCCATATTCTTAAAGAGCTAATAAGCAACTTCATCTTAGAATGTTGTACCGCTGGTACTTTTATTTCCCAGTCTTCCCTCTATACTCTTTTTCAAATTCTTAAGCCATATTTGATCATAGTATTGTAGTATATCTATATCAGTAACTATTGTACTATATCCATATACAACGATGTATATCCATATCAGTAAGATGCTTTAATATAAACCAACTTAGGAACAGGCACAACGTTGGAAAAATTTCAAATCAAGTGCCTCTTACCAAGATAATACACTTTTCTTCAATGTACAAAATTAAACATTCAAATGTATCCTGTATCTTCATTAAAAGCTGAGATCTCAGTCAAACTCCTTCTCTTCCCCTCCCTCCCACACCCAATACATTCCATATTAGACTAGTAGAGAGTGACAAGTTGGCGATATGTGTTAATATTTTCCTGTAATGACCAGAATACATAAATCTGCTAGTACATGATGACATGAGGGCAGGTTATGAAAGACAGCGGAAGACCAGAAAGCATAAACTCCTCCTTTCCAACAACCTAAGACAGGAATGGGAAATAATTGTTGACAGTGGGCCACTCCAAGATTTTGTTGAGTGGCCAAGGGCCACACTTTTCTATGGAGGGCATGAGGGGGCTAGGACTGAGTTTGGGGGGCAGAAGGGGAGCTTGGGGTAGGATGCTGGGGTGCAGGAGAGGGTGTGGGGTCTGCAAGGGGGTTGTGACCTGGTGCAGGTGATTGGGGTGCAGGTCTAGGAGGGGGTATGAGTGAAGGAGAGTTCTTAGGCCAATAGGACCAGAGAGACTGCACTGGGAGCCGGGCAGCATGCGAAGCCCTCCCCTCCTGTCCAGTGTGTGCTGTATAGCGCCATACTGAGCATAGAGCTGCTCTGTGCCTAAATGAATTAAAAGGCTTCGGAGGGATGGATGTTGCCCATCCCAACCTAAGCCAGCGGTTCTCATCCAAGGGTACGTATACACAAAGGTTTTCATCTACGGATGTTAACAAACATGTATTTGTGTAAACTCTGGATTTTCGTGGTTACATGTTTACACATGGGGGCGGGGGAGAGATGGGAACTGATGCTCATGGGGAACCATCTTTTAAGCCGGATCCCTGCGAGCACCAGCTCCCGCTTACTTCTCCCTAATGCCGCTGATAAAGCAGCAGCAGCATGGGGTGCGGGTGGCTCCACGAGGGCTGGTACATGCAGGAAGCCATCTTGAAAGCCGTTTCTCATGTGTACCGGCTCCTGCTTGCCTGCCCTACTGTCCATGCTGCTACTTCTCTTTCACAGGTCGCAGCCCAGGAGGCGAAAAGGGGGAACAGACAGCTCCATGGGAGACAGTCGTCATGGGAAACCGGCTTCTGCCTGCCGCCCCTCTTGTTACTGCTTCTGTGGGAGGCAACAGCTGGGGGACAGGAGACTCCATAGAAGCTAGTCCCCCATGGCCACTGGCTCCTGCCCCTCTCTTGCTGCGTCTGATACAGAGGCAGGGAGACACGTGCATGTGACCATTACGATGAGCCCAGGCTTATCGGCTAATCACGTAAACGGCTACCTGCTCACATTCCTGAATTCATCTAGATTATATTTGCCTAGTTTTGCAACAGGTTATATATAAAAAGCACTTTTGAAGTCAGTAGAAACTAAGATTTCATACAATGACTTGTTTATACTGCTTTAGATATGGTATATATTAAAAAATACAATATTTATATTCCAATTGATTCATTTTATAGTTATAAGGTAAAAATAAGTAAGCAAATTTTCTTTAATGAGGTGCTGTGACACTTGCATTTTTATGCTTTATTTTTTTAAGCAGTAGTTTTAAAGTGAAGTGAAAGTTGGGGAATATATGCAAGACAAATCAGATTTCCAAAAAGGTTACAGTATTCTGAATTAGGTTGAGAGCCATTGACCTAAATTATCTGCAGACCTGCAGAATTCTATATTAAAATGCTTCAGCTGCCTCAGTACCCTTTCCCGCAGTGTAACATTTCTTCATTAACAGAACTCAAAGCCAAATATAATCTTCATTCACAAATGAAGCACAATTTCTTGGATAAAATGTTGCAAATGGTACAACACAAAGTAGGACAGAAATTGTACGGTATCAAAAAAAGGGGGTTAGTCACACAAATCATAAAGTTCATTTCTGAATCAGAACAAGGGATGTGACTGACTAGCTGACTATCCGATATGCAAATGTTTATTGGATAGTCAACACTAGTTGACCAGTTGCTTCCTGCCCCTTCCTACCTCTATCAGAAAGAGTCAGCGGGGGGAGGGGGGGGGCAGAAGAGGGTGAAAGAAGAAAAGGGGGTGCTTTAAGGTGGCAGTGCCACCTAGAGCCCAGGGCCAGACACTGGACTCCATGCAGCACTACCACTTTGAAATGCTGTGTGCAGCCAGGGGCCAGCTGGGAGTCGGGCTGAACATGGTGTTTCAAAGTTGCAGAGTCATATGGAGCTTGACTCCCCCGCTGACCTTGGGCTCCATGTGGTGCTTCAACTTTGAAACACCACGTGGAGCCCGACACTGGGCACCCTGCAGCATTTCAAAGCAGCAGCACTGCAGGAAATCCAGAGTCAGCTTGGGACTCAGATACCCCAGCTGATCCCAGACTCCCTGCGGCATTGCCACTTTGAAAAGCCATGGAAAGCACAGTGCCAGACAGGGACTGCTTGAATCTTCCCCCCCCCCCCCCCACTGGCCCCGTGCTCCCTGCAGCGCTGTCACCTTTGAAGTGTAGCAACAGGCCTGGGGAGGCGCCCTTATAGATTAGCCAATTAGTCAAAATTTTACATGCCCTATCAAAACATTTCTAGGACTTCAGGATAGCACCCCATTTGCATTAAAAGAGCCACAAATATAATAACTACATATGGTCAAAACACAGATGTTAGACTACATGAAAAATACTGCAGCTGATCCTTAGCACAAATAACAGAGCAGTGGTTTGATACGGACTTTGGCAAGAATGCTACAGAGACCTTCTGCATGCTTCCGAAGATACACGGAGAAGGAAATACAGGCAGAACCATCATATCTGGCCATGGCACACTTACTAAAAGGAGAGAGAATAATATCCAGACTCCTAGAAACCATTCACCCCACACAAAGGGATAGATTATTCCAGGACACAGCTGACTTCACAAATTCAGCAACATCAACAAGTTCCCACAGAACACCATGCTTGCCACCAGGGATGTCTACTTCCTGTACACAATCATCTTTCATCTTTCATGACAAGGACATAGCTGCCAGCCTCACATATTTACAAGACAATGGACAAACCTAAGTTATGCACCTTAAACACGCCCACAATTCATGGATTTCATCCTTACCCACAATGATTTTACATTCAACAAACACTTGGTCCAAACCATGGGAACAAGCCATAGGTACTAAGATAGCTCCCCAATATGTCAACCTGTTTATGAGCCACACTGAAGAAGAATTTAAGGATAAGAAGGATAAATTAAATGCACCATGAAAGCAATGAAATAGACCGATACTTTCATCTTATGGACGCACAAACTGAAAACCCGCAGACTTCCACCACAATTTCAACAATCACCACCCACTCATTAAACTGTCTCTGGAACATCCCCAGACCAGCATCAACTTCCTGAATACCACCTTCATCAAACCCTACAGATAACTCTACACAAGCAATCCAGGGATCACCAAACTTATGCTCTAAGGACAAAGTCTGTGATATATACCTTAACACACTCAAAACTTTCTTCACCAAACAAGTAAATAATTGGGGAAGCTATCTTTGTAATGGGTAAGATAATTAATGTCTTTGTTTAAGCTTATCTTACCCATTACAAAGATAGCTTCCCCAATTATCACCTCTAATATCATTAACTCTCAGACATTTACCTTCCCCCCTCCTCCATCCCCCTTCTGTTCTGAAATTTGATTTGTCCTTTTCATATATGTTCATTTTTTTAAATTGTATCCTTTGGTATATATGGTTGTGACAATTTTCTTCCACTATTTGATCTGAGGAAGTGGGTCTGGCCCACGAAAGCTCATCACCTAATAAACCATCTTGTTAGTCTTTAAAGTGCTACATCAGTGGTCCCCAACCTTTCAAGGTTGCCGGGCGCCAGGGGGCGGGGCCGGGCGCCAGGGGGCGGGGACACTTGCGCCCCGGGGCCGGCGCTCCCCCCCGCCCAGCGCCGCGCGCCTGGGTCCGGCGCTCCCCCCGCCCTGCGCCGCGCGCCCGGGGCTGGCGCTCCCCCCCGCCCTGCGCCACGCGCCCGGGGCCGGCGCTCCCCCCGCCCAGGGCCGGCGCTCCCCCCGCCATGCGCCGCGCGCCCGGGGCCGGCGCTCCCCCCGCCCAGGGCCGGCGCTCCCCCCGCCATGCGCCCGGTGCCAGGCCAGCCCCGAGCACCTGGCGGGGACCACGGTGCTACATAGTCCTGTTTTTTGTTTCATTAGAAACAAGTTCCTCACAGACCAGGACACCAACTCAAAGCAGCACCATACCCTCCCAGAACAACAAATTCAAAACCTGTAGACATATCTCCACCACTTCAATGATCAACACATCTTTCAAGACTACACATGCTTTATCACAAGTTGTGTACCTGATCCAGTGCAATAAATTCCCTAATAACTATAACTCACTACACTCATGAATGAACTCTCACAGGAAAATGATAGAAGACAAATACCACAAACTGTGGGTGAACACTTTTCACAAAGCAATTGTGTTATAGCTGGCAGATCAGTTCTTATCTTCAATAGAAACTATCAGGAGACAGGCCTGGGAGCTTAAATTCTTAACTTTTCTAAACATAAAAATCAGACTCAATAGACACTGGATTCGTTACAGCAACCTATAACCCAATAACCATCTCCTCCCAGATACTGCTCTCCCCCACCCTTTCCTCCCTATGCCTGGATGGCTGCTACACCACTTCCCCTTGAGCGGCTGCTGGTGGGCAGGCAGTGGGCAAACAGGGATCCGACCAGCAGCAAAACCAGTCCGTACAGATGTGGGGAGGAGGGAAAGACAGAAAATATGGGACAATTTGCCCGTTTTTAAGAAAACGTCAGGACTCCTGCAGGAGGGCTTAAAGACGGGATTGTCCCTTTACAAATGGGACATGGTCACCCTATTTATACAAATACCTGAAGATAAAACACACGATGCAGAATGAACAAGCGTTAAAGCTGAATTTACTGGAAGAATCCTAGAAAGGAAGAAGGGGAACTAGAACCCCTGACTACTTAAACCACTCTTCCCAAAGGGAGAGCCTCTCATGGAAACCCTGTATTCTAAACAATCTGCTGTTAAGTGCTGAGTCTGCAAATGCCTCTATGTTCAGTTATGTTTTAAAGAAAGAATACAGGCAGACAGCTTTGCAAAGCGTGCTCTATAAAATTATAATATTTTGGGCTGAGGTCTTTTTTGATTTAGTTCTAACAATACAGCATCTATAATGAATGAATTAGCATATCCATGATTAATAATTCAGAAATATACCATTCATCAAGTTTTCCTGTAAAAACAGTCTGAAGAAATTTACTTACATCTTAAAAATGTTATATTACCAGACAGCACTATTTGCCTTTTTCGGCAGGCCGCCTACAGCTTCAATACACCAAATAGCAACCATTTGAGGGACTCATTAGCCAGTGATAATTTTTTTCTGTAGAAAACCTAAAAGTAGAGATTAAACTTTAAAATGTAATATTTTAGACATGATGTCAATTGCCAATTTCTGTTACCTAAATTTAAATAAATCTATTCTAAAGAACCCGGAAGGCTTTATTCCTCTCATATGTCATTTCTCCACTAGATGTTCACCTTATAAATAAAAACCTACATACAAATCCCCAAATATCTGTAACATTTCCCATGCTAAATCTAACCATTATATTATTTAATATAGCACTTGAATCTGCTACAAGACTCACCATCCAAATGTTGTTATTTAATAAACACTAGGAACTAGATTGGCATTACACAATGCAAAACAATAAAGCAAGCATCTGCCTGAAATTGCCAGCTTACATGACAAACACATAAAAAAAAGCAAGATACTCTGGGAGATTAAGCATTGCATTAATTTTAATTTTGTTTTAGTCTCACAGCAAGGAAAATATTTGATGTGCACAGGCTTGCAGATTTTTTTTAAATCCTGTTTTAAGTAGTTTAAAAGAGTTCTATAAAGCAATGTGATTATAAACAGATAGCATCACACAGTAATCTCCAGCCTCTTGATGCCACCCACTTCTTCACATCTCCATTAAGGCCATATCTCCACTTGCCAGAGGACTGACACTGTCGCAAAGAGTAAGGGAAGTTGCCAGGAGCGTTGGTCCCATTGACTGCCCACTGTGGGGATGTGCCAGAAAATCGGTGCAAGGTAAGTCGACTTGGTCACGTAGCTTGCATCGATTGTCTTTACTAGCATAAACCTAGCCTAGGTCATGGAATGTTTACTCCTTTAGCCATATAATTTTACAAAAAGTCTCACAAATCTCTAATAGTATTTTCTATGAGAATTTTTATCTGTTTGTGGATAATGCCTCAAAATGGTTACCATTTGTGCATCTAAGGACGTTGTTAGATATTGGAAAGCCTAAACCCAAATTTCGTTTGAAATAACTGCAGTTTTAGAAGTGAGCTTGGCCACAAGTGGTTGGCAGAAAGCTAAGACTGGGGGGCAAATCCCTTTCTGAACAGTACCAAGGAAAATTTTTCAGCAATAGATATATGAAGCAAGAGCTATTGTAAATGTTGTAAGTTAATGTCTTAATTTTCTGGTCTGTTATACACTGAATATTGCTTTTTTAAAAGAGAACCAATAAATGAGGGAAATCCTAAGCTTTCTCTAAGATGATATGTGTGTGGACCTTTTGCAGCTCAGATTTTTATTAAAATACATGCAAATTAACTTGATTTTTAAGGGTGCATCATGCTTTTTCTAATCTTCCTGAAAGAAAACAAAAGTAAAGCAAATGAAACAATTCAAAAAACGATTTTTCATTTCAACAGCCACAGCAAACAACATTCAATGTGGCAAAAACAGAACTGTTCAGTAAATTATATATCTTTTAGTAACTCGTTCTAAATTATTAGAATGTTTATGATTCAGCCATGAAGAAAAGCAAAAATATTGTGGGCATCAAATAGTTCTTCACAAATTATGTATAAAGTTATCCTCAAACAACAGTTCTTCAGGTGTTTGTTCGCCATTTCTGCTTGATGTTGGGTCATTGTCTGACACTACAAACGTATGTCAGTATAACTATGCTGCCCAACGGTGTGGAACACTTCAATTGATGTGGTTATAACACCTGTTACAGGAAGCATTATGCTGATGGGAGGGCTTTTCTGTCAACATACCTAACACCTCGAGGGGAGGTGGAGTACCTATGCCAACAAGAGAATCTGGTGTAGCTGGTATCGTGACTAAGTATTGCAGCTGTAGCACTGTAAGTGTAGATGTGTCCTAACAATGTATAAAAATCCATTTTAGACAGTAAATAGAAATATGGTTAACTAAAAGGAGATACATTTTCAAAGAAACTACACCTAGTTTTCAAAATGTTTGATTATACTTACTCATTCACTACTTAAACTTAATTTTCATTAGTTAGTTATAATGCCTTAATTTAAATTTGTATTTTGTCCTAAAAGTGTCAATAATATTTAGAGGTATGAATTTTAAAAAATTAGAACACAATCACGAGAGATACTAAGATTAGTTATTATAAATTGAAAAAGATGACATAAGTACATACAAGAGAGTCAGGAAAATTGCAAACATAGGAAAATCAGGGAGTGAATACAGGCTGTCCTTGATATAAGTTCAAGAAACGTTTCAAAAAAACTTGGCTTATAGCGAAACAACTTAAAGCAAGGAATTTTTTCCCTGCTGCTAACTTCCATTTGTGCAAATTGGGGGAGGGGAAATTGCACGACTTATAACTCATCAGTTCCTACAAGCATCAACAACTCTAGTGTGGGACAGATATATACCAGGGTGACACATAGCGTGGACACCCTGTATTATAATAGGAAATTCTGAATTACTTCCTTCTTTCCCATGTCCAAGGATCTCTTTCAATGAGTGTCTGTCGCTACATCTACACTGGAAAAATAAAGGAAAAAAATTAAAATCTTGCATCAGTATGTCAAAGTCTGACTTGGGATCACAGCATGGAGCTAAATATAGCAGCTCAGATGTTCCCACCTGGGCTGGAGCACAGGCTCTAAATCCCAGCAAGATGGTGGTGGGTTTCAGAGCACAAACATCAGCTTAGACTAAGAGACTTGCTATCACAAAGCATTTCTTCTCCTTCTTTTGCAGTGTAGATGTACCCTTCAAAGAGAACAGCACCTAACACTACCTCCTGTCTAGCTTTATGAATTTTTCTCTGATCTACCATGGGCACAGAACAACACTTGTTTCCCAGTCCCAAACCTTATTGAACATTGTGCGTCACACATGTCAGGTCTGAAGTAGAGATGTGAAATGCAGGTTAATCAGTTAACTGGTTAAACATTAGGTGTAAAACCAGTTAACCAACTAAAGAAGGAGCTGGGCTGGGGACCACTCGAGTGTGGCTGGAGCAGCCCTCAACACCTGCGCTGGGGTTGGCTCCCAGCTCCCAGCACTCACGCTGGGGCTCAGGCTACCATCAGCTCCCAGCTTCCAGCTCTTGTGGCAGAGCAGCCCCAGCTAATGATGAGCCCAGGCTCCTCACAGACACTCCAGATGCCAGACAGTGATGCTTACCAGATAACTGGTAAATGTTTAACATCCCTAGTCTCAAGCACCAGTGGACACAATTAAGTCAACCTTCCCAACTTTTAGCATACTTGGCATCGACAGTGTTTCCCTAAGCTTAAAACAGGAAATGATTGCAGTATGTTATAACAGTATTGGCAAGTACTCTCTAATGGTGACTTATGCACTGTAAAAATCTAAGTGTGGCTTGAGGGAGAGGTCAACAGCAATGCTGATCGAGCAGAGCAAATCGCTACATGGAAGGGATGAGCCCTTTCTACAAAATCCTGTGTTTATTCTCCAGAAATAAATCTAGTTTTGTTTGCAGAAAAAAAGTAGATCCTCGACAGAAAGCTTGAGCACTACACTGTTTACATTGTTTGTACTTTTCACATACTTAAACCATGGAGGCGCAGAAATTTTTAATTGCATTCCTGGCATTCAAACTGCTGTTTCTTAAGAAAGTTTTTGATAGCAATTTAAAAACTGGATGTTGCCAGCTAAAGTTATACCAGAAAATGGCAGGAGTCCCCCAGTAAGTTTAAGAACAATTTGACATGGACAAACACATGCGTGGAATTAAGCAGCAGGCCATAACTTTGTTAAAGTTTAACACTGGGAGCCCACAAAGATAAAGAACCATTTATATAACCAGCAACTGGCATCTGAGTTGCATCTGATCTGGCTCCTTGTGATATAATTCATAAAGTCAGGTAGGCTCCTCCTTAGCCTAACACCTAGGACTCAGCTCTATCTGCATTCTAACATGCCTCCTCTTCCCTGAGAGAGACTGGAATGCAGAGTGACTTTTGCCCATTAGGTCTGACTTTGGACACAAAAGCCACAGAAGCCCTATCACATCAGCCAAAGGTCCATCATGAAAATGCCATGTCTTTTACCTCTAAACATTGTTTATTTTATTCTCTCAAACACAATGGAAACCAACTGCAAGGTGTGCCAGCAACTAGCTTGGTCATTTTCCACACCCATCTGCCCACTACCTGCTATCACAACTTGACTAGAACATATTTAATGGAAAGAGATGTTAAAATATATCATTAAAAAGAAGTTGATCAGCTATTTCCGTGTGTGGTGTGGAGTGTGTGTCTGGATTTCATTAATTTGCAAATAAGAAAACAATCATGTAGTTTTAATAAGTTACACGGATATGTCCTCTTGACCTGGAAGAGGACATACAGCACTTGGTAAAATATTTATTCCATTTATAGAATTTTAAATTATCCTAGAAACAGAAATTTCTACTCAGTTTCCTCTTACTATACATAATAGCAAAACCCAACTAGTGAAGATCCTAAAGCATTGTAAAGAACTTTGCTAAAAGTACTATGATGTAATAGTGAGAACAGATTTTTATGCAAACATATTATGGCTTTTTAATCAATTCATTTGTCTTGCTTACTGACATCAACAGAGAAAAACAAGAAAAACTTGTAACATTTCAAAGAAATGGAATATTATAACATTTATGTTCCTTGTCAGGGTAAAATAAAACTATTTCTTGCTTAGAATGGAAGCATGACTAGACCTTACATGGAGAGCCTACTCGAATTCTGAGAGGCTTATCACAATTGAGCTGTGTAAATGGATTTTAAATGCAGGAATCAATTATCTACCATTAATTATGACGACAAAATATGTGGAACCAAAACCACATAATAGAAAAAAAAGAGTACTGTATGTGCAATCACTTACAAGACTGTTAAATCTTATAAAACCAATTTAGTATCTTCAGTCATAGACTAATGCCCCTTCACTCCTTCCCAGTGGCTACTTCTACATTGCACATCCCCTTCAGCGGTTCATAGAACTCACATAGCTACTGCTGAAGCAAAAAGCAGACTGTTTCCACATTATGGTAGATAGATATATTATCACTGAAAAGCTCTGGCAGAGGGAGAGGCAGAGGGGAGATACCAGAGCCTTTCCCACAGCAGGGAAAGACTCCAGCAGGTCCTTGCAATGGTGAAAGGCTTCTGCAGTATGACACTTCACAGCTAAAAACAGTTTAGACAGGGCAAGGCACTGCTTGGGGAATTGAAGAGTTGTGTAGAGTACGGGCCCACAGTATTCAGAGTCTCTCTACTTGCCTCATCAATGCATCATAGTCAACACTGCTACTTATATCTAAGAGGCATGCACTATATGCACTCTACACAAACAAAAGGAGCATGCAACAGTTGTAATTGATCTCTAGTAAGCAGAACATCCTAATATAAAAACTATGTTGAACATAACAGGAAGTCAATCATCATCTATGAGAGTAAGTGCTAAATAAAGAAATCCTATAATATTGCCATTTATAGAAAAAGGTACAAAGCTAGTTTTGTATCAGTAAAACACGTCCCAGATATCATCAACATAAAATTAGGCTTTGGAAAGTGTCTTCAAGTTTAAAGTACATAAATATGTTGCCACCCTTGGTAACTCAGAATTAAGACAGGCAGGGTGCCTGCAAGGCCTCTAGTTTTTCCACAAACGTAACCTTTGCCTACCTGGCTGAAAGGAGATGTCAGCTCATCTTGCTGAAAACATTAGCTATCATACAATCATTGTCTCTATTTTGTGGCTGACAAAAAATACCATTTTTGTAATTACTTATATGAGAGAGACTAATGGAACTGATTGTACCATATATATTGTTACATTGTTCCAGCCACGTCTGAAGACAGACAGAAGGCAATGGATGTGTTTTCATTAGGCCACAAATTTATTTAAAAAAAATCTGAAAAATAACCATCAATAAATTGTACGGTGCAGGTAATCATTTCCTTTACTGTTTCCCCCTACCTGGAAGGACTGTCATCAGTCCTCTTTCTTCCCATTCTGGCCCTAGTCTGAGTGTTGCTGAGACTCCACTGCCCTCTTTTTGTTTCAGAATTTAAGGATACTGGAAAAAGGAGATGAGCGCACACACAGGCATCTGGAGTGGTTGCTACCTAAAAGTGGAGACACAGACAAACCCATCTCCGCTTTAAGCCACCATGCTGCTGCTGCCAGACTAAATGTAATGAGAGTGAGCTTCTCTGGAGCTGTCTGGTGTAAAAATTAGCAAAGACAGCTCCCCACAAGCAACAGCAGCAGCACAGGGAGCAAGTGGGAGCCAGTGCTCATAGAGAGCTGGTGTTTAAGCTGTGCAGGGGGATCTTTAAATTAACTGAAAGCCAATTGGTGTGTGTGAAAGTTAGTTTATAAATGTTGTGAATTCCCCATGATCTCTATTAATCCTAAAAAGAATACTGACGGTCATTTCGCCCACATTGCTACAAAGAAGTGCCACTTCATTATGTAAGCAACATTATTGCCATACCAATACACAGACAAACAAGAGAGACAAACATTGATCCTGTTAAACAAGCTTACATACGTAGCTTAGAGCTGTGGTTCCCTACCACCACGCTATGGCCCAGTGCCGGGCCGCGAATGGCTAGCTGCCGGGCCACAAACAGTTCTGGGGGCCAGAGTACATTGCCCAGCATCTTCCCTTCTGCCATGGTGTGTCTTGCTCCGCCCTCTCAGCCAATCAGTGCTAGACAGGAGCGGGGTCTCCTCCCGGATGCAGAAGAGTGGTTCGCTGCAGGGCAAGAGGTGGTATGGCAGCCTTAGAGCAACTGTGACCTGGGCAACAGTGCTCAGTTGGTGGCTGGGAGGCAACACAGGGTTAGGTGAGGGGGAGCAGGGCAGGCACTGGGGCCTCAAGGGGCGGGGATAGTGCTGGGGGGCTTTGGAGGTGGAGACTTCTAAGAGGCCAGGGGCTGGCACTGGGGGCTCTACAATGGGGCTAATATTGGGGACTGGGGCTGGCATTGCGGGGGCAGGGTTGGCGCAGGAGGGATCTGGAAACAGGAAGCTGGCACTGCAGAGTCTGGTGGTGGCCAGCTCTAAAAGGCAAGGGGCTGGCACTGAGGTGTTTGGGATGAGGGGCTGGTACGGGAAGTTCTAAGGGTAAGAAGCTGGCACGGAGGGGGGGAGGGAAGATTGGGTGCAGGGGACTTTGGGGTCAGAAGGCTCCATGGGTTAGGATTGACACTGGGAGGCACCCCAGCCCAGAGCTGCCACCAACAGATGGCTTCAGCTGCGGCAGTTGCATACCATATAGCAACTACCAGGAGGCTTTGGGAAGACCAGTAACATTTTATCTACATATTCATCATTTACATAATCAATATGCAAATATTCAAATAAAATGTTATCAGACCACCAAAAGTTTGTGAATGGGTTTGCCAATCTGTGGTAGAAAAAAGATAGGGAACCAAATTCCAATCAAAGTTGAAGGTACAAAAAGGAATGTTACAGATACGGCTGAAAAGCTTTGCAGAGGGGGCTTTTCCTTTTTCAGACATATTTGAAGGAGGAAAGGTAAGTTGTTTGCACAAATATGGGTTAATTAAATAACCTACAGTTCTTAAGAAAACTTGCTGACAGAGGCTAGAGGCATCATTGTTATCCATTCTGGCTAATAGCCATTGATGGACCTAACCCACATGAATGTTTGTAGTTCTTTCTTGAAGGCTGTTGAAGTCCTGATAAAAGGGCAAAATGATGGGGAGTAATTTCACTATAACTACTCAAGAGAGAGATCTTGAAGTCATTGTGGATAGGTCTCTGAAAACATCCACTCAATGTGCTACACCAGTCAAAAAAAGCAAATAGAATGTTAAGAATCATCATTAAAAAAGGGATAGAGAATAAGACAAAGAATATCTTATTGCCTCTATCTAAAACAATGGTACGTCCACATCTTGAATACTGTGTACAGATGTGGTCATCTCTCTCTCTCTCATACACACACACACGCCTGGCTTGGTTTACCATGATTGACTTAATTTTTTATTCAATCATCTTTAATTCAAAATAGAGACCAACTGCCTCACACTACAGAACTACCAATATTAAAAACGTGAGTTTTATTCTTATTGTCCATTGGTTTTTCCTAAGTTGATGGGACCTTCGGATAACCAGAATTTTTAGATAACCGGAATGCCCTAATCCCCAAGCGTGCTGGATAACACAGGTTTGACTGTATTGGCATTGGAGAAGGTTCAGAAAAGGACAACAAAAATGATCAGGGATTTGGAATGGGTCCTATATGAAGAAAGATTAAAAAGACTGAAATTTTTCAGCTTAGAAAAGAGGAGACTAAGGGAGGGATATAATAGAGGTCTACAAAATCATGACTAGTGTGGAAAAAGTGAAAAGGAAAAGTTATTTACTTGTTATCATATCATAAGATCAAGGGTCAACAAATTAAATTAATAGATAGCAGGTTTAAAATAAACAAAAGGAAGTTTTTCTTCACACAGCGCAGAGTCAACCTGTGGAACTCCTTGCCAGAGGATGTTGTGAAGAACAGGACTTTAAAGGAGTTTAGAAAAGAACTAGATAAATTCATGGAGATTAAGTCCATCAAAGGCCATTTGTAAAGTAGGGTAAGAATGGTATCCCCAAGTCTGTCAGAGGCTGGAAATGGATGACAGGAGAGAGATCACTTGATGATTACCTGTTCTGTTCACTCCCATTAGGTCATCTGGCATTGGTCACTGTCGGAGGACTGGTTACTGGGCTAGATGGACCTTTGGTCTGACCCCGTATGGTCATTCTTATGTATTTACATACTAAGAGCTCAGTGGCTCTTACTGTATTTAAAATGCAGAGCTGCAGCAGTCCCAGAACTGGCACAAGCTGGACTGATCAGTCCCAGCTTGCGCTGACTCCAGGAGCTACTTCTGCTGTGGCTCTGCAAAGCGCCTCCCCTTATCAACCAGTTTAGTCAGTACAAATTGCATCAACTACATTATTAACCAAATATCCGCTTAACATCCTTATTGGCACTCTTACCCTTTGTCTACCTACCCACATAACCCAAAACTTCTGTTCCCTTGCTGCCCCCAAGCACCTTACCAGATCCTGCACCCCAATTTCCTGCCCCAAGTCACAACCCAAATCCTCTGCCCCCACCCATCCCCCGGACCCATATCCCCTTTTAGATCCTGCATCAGCTCACAATTCCCTTCTGCCCTAGGTCCCAGCACAAACCACTCCACCCCCATCCTGAACCCTAGTTCCCTATCCCAGGTCACAACTGCTTTCTGCACTTAACGAGGGATGAGGCGGACTAGTCGACTATCCGATAAGCATATACTTAATAGATAGTCGAGAGGATAGTTGACTAGTCACCGCCCGCCCCCCCTCGCCCCGCCTCTATCAGAGAGAAGAGGGGATACTTCAAAATGGCAGCGCTGCTTGAAGCCTGGGGCCAGACCCTGAGCTCCAAGCGGCACTGCCACTTTGAAAAGCCACGTGCAGCCCGGGACCAGCTGGGGTGGCCCAAAGCTGCATGTGGCGTTTCAACGTGGCAGTGCCACATGGATCCCGGGATCAGTGGGGGAGTCCTCAGCTGACCCTGGGCTCCACACAGTGCTTTTGCCTTTGAAGTGTAACAACAGCTATAGGGCTGTTGCTACACTTCAAAGGCAGAGGTGTCCTATTAACTTTTCGATTAGTCAATTACCTGATACGTAACATCCTTACACCCAACCTCCATCTCTGACCCCAAACCTCCTCCATTAATATGGAAGAGTGCAGCCCTTGACCTCTCCCTAAATGATTGGAGTGCCCCTCCCATAAAAAAATTATTGCCCACCCTTGCCCTAGCTCTTTCTTTAAACACTCCCCCAAAACACATTTATTTATTGAGCCTGAAGTCTGACTATATTTTGACAGAGGTTGAGTAGGCTCCTTTTTCACAAATAATGCCCAACTGCCTAAAATACATTAACCGCTTTTACACCATCTTCTCATCCATACAGACTTGAAGTCCTTGTTTTGCTCCTCAAGCCAATTCAATGTCTTAAAAAACAAACACACACACACACACACCAACCACCACCTCAGAGCGCCTCCGAGATGTTTGCATTGTTAAATTCAAGTGTTCATGGAAGTGTTGATGTAGAACACGTTTGAGAAGGAAACCACTTGTCTAGCACAGTACTCAGAAGTCCAGACAATCACCCACAATCTTTTCCTAAATGAGTGTTGCTTTCTATTTCACTGATATAGGAACTTCAAAAGCAAAGTGACATAAGGCTACATGTGAACTGAAACTCTACTTACATTTTATTACCAAAAAAAAAAAAAAAAAAAAAAAAAAAAAAAGCAAGCTGTTAGGCACCTGCAAAGCAGACATCCACTCTTTCCTGCATGACATAGTGAGTTCAAGGCATTTCAAAGTTTTGCTTTTAATTAAACCACAAAAGCACTCAAATCTAATTAAATACAAGTGTAAGATATATTTTAGTGCAAAGCTACATTAAAAAAGCATCCAACTATCTACAACAACCAGATTTTTAACCTAAGATTCAGATATTTCAATCAGGCACTGGATTTATTGTGAGTTTGATGGAAGGTTCCTAGACTGTCTGGATTTGCTAAGGAATGACAGACAAGAATATCAGACTTAGGAATCCACAGACCTAAGATATTTTTTCTGCCTCCTGAACTGAAAAGAATTGTTATGACCTTACCCTCAGTGCTAAAATTATTTTAGTCATGCCACACTTTCAAATGATTTTTGCACCATAATGTTGTGGAAGAGCATTTATACACTAATTTGTCATTTTTGCTATATTTTCACTTTTTGGAAGAAATTCTTCCTACTATAGGTTTGTACAACACAATTGTATGGTGAAACGTGATTTTTAATAATCATAATTATAGCAGATTGCTCGTATTTTTCCATGTCTTCTAGAAATCACTAAGTTTTTCAAAATCTATTACAAAACTTCAAAAAAAGTCTACAGGACAAAGGGTAGTTATAGCCAATAAAAAAGTCTCATAGTTCACCTTCTGCAGTGATCATCGATGGCTTATAGAGTAATGCATACTGAAATTTTAATAACATGCTACACCAATATTATAATAAATGGTGGAAGAAGTGAATCACTTTCCTTAGAGCATCACCAGAAATGACAATCTTATTTTTAGAGTGAGAACATGAAGCATCTGACATTACTGTCGTGTGAAACCAGTGAAGAATTAACTTTTGACTTTTTTTTAAAACCACATTTACAAAGACTGCATTTTAGAGTTTTGCAAGTTTTACTTATATAAGTATTCTGGAAATTCCAAGAGCATGATAAAAACCTGAACCTGCAAATACGTTCATTGTCTGCATAACACGCTTTCCTTTGCCTTGCTTCTAAAAGGATGCAAATCTTGAGTCAAAAATACCATATTAGATAAGTATTTTAAATACATTTTAAAAAAATGTATAATCGGTAAAATCTGCTTATGTCCTGAGGAGTACACAAGGATCATAGAACAATTAAGTCCTTGCACTATGGCTTAAATTGAACTTGTCTATTGAACAGACTGAGATTTATTTGAAATTAACATTATGGACACTTGTTTACCTGTGGGATTTTTGTGAAGGTAGTGTTGATAACTACAGAACTCTACAATTTAATGATTATTTAAGGAACAGTCTCCATTTACAGTAAAACTCCAGTGGTCTGGCATCCAATGATCCAGCACCATCTGGAACCCAGAAGTGCCCTGGGCAGCCGGACAATTGGAGCTGCTCTGCCCCCGGCTTCCCCGATTCAGCCGCTGATGAAACTGACCAGTGGTTGACTCGGGGAAGCTGGGGACAGAGCAGCTCTGCCCCGGGGCTTCCTGGAGTCAGCCGCTGGTGAGTTTCAGCAGCGGCTGACTTGGGGACCCCTGGGGTAGAGCGGCTGGGGTGCTGCCAGGTTGGTCCCCTAGTGCTGACCCTTGGCACTGCGGTACCAACCCAGCAGCACCCCAGCTGCTCTGCCCCAGATTTCCCCAAGTCAGCCGCTGCTGAAACTGACCAGCAGCTGACTCGGGAAAGCCCGGGGCAGAGCAGCTGAGGTGCTGCCAGGTTGGTCCCGCAGCGCCGAGGGGCGCATCCCCCGCACTCCACCCCAGACTCTTCATTGCCCCCCTTCCGATAGTCCGGCATATCTGATAATCCGGCACCCCCTGGATCCTAAAGGTGCCGGATTATCGGAAGTTTACTGTAGTAACAAAGTGTTCATGCTTCAATCACAGAGTGCATAAAACTGCTTTATTTAGTATTAATTTAAATCTGGTATACCATCAAGTTTGTAGTCACTCAAGTTTTTCAAAATCTATTACAGAACTTCAATAAAATCTACAAACGAGAGCAGATATTAGGAGAGAAAGAACTACTCAATTCCTCTGAGTTTGTTTTCTTTTTTAGGCTTCCATAAAGGTCTGATTTTCTGTGCTAATCACAAATATAGTACAGTCAACACAACCAACAAGTGCCCACTTTTGAAAAGAAAGTATTTATCATATTTGCGGTTTTAGAAACGTGCACTATGATAGAATCTAAGGGTACGTCTAGACTACATGCCTCTGTCGCCAGAGGCATGTAGATTAGGCTACCAGGCACAGGAAAATGAAGCAGCGATTTAAATAATCGCCGCTTCATTTAAATTTACATGGCTGCCGCGCTGCGCCGACAAACAGCTGATCAGCTGTTTGTTGGCTCAGCGCAGTAGTCTAGACGCGCGGGAGTTGATATCAAAGGCATTTGTCGACCACCCAGGTAAACCTCATCCCAGGAGGCATACCTGGGTGCTCGACAAATACCTTTGATGTCGACCCCCGTGCGCCCAGACTACCGCGCTGAGCCGACAAACAGCTGATCAGCTGTTTGTCGGCTCAGCACGGCAGCCATGTAAATTTAAATGAAGCGGTGATTATTTAAATTGCCGCTTCATTTTCCTATGTCTGGTAGCCTAATCTACATGCCTCTGGCGACAGAGGCATGTAGTCTAGACGTACCCATAGATACACAAACACCAATGTTCTGGACTTACTGGTCAGAGATGCTCTGGAATCAAAAGTGATCAGACAGCAACACATACACAAAAACACAAAGCAGTAACTACTTTACTGCCTGGAGTTTTAGCCCTGGGGCTCTGGGCTTCACCCTAGAGGGTGCGAGGGGAGGTTGGCAATGCAGTCTCAAGGTGGGGCTGGGGAGGGTAGAAGGGGAGGTCAGGGCTCCAGGCATTGTACGGTCGGAACTTCTGACCCTCAGGAGCATCAGGGCTCCTTTTATAATCTCTGCAGTAGGAAACAAATGAACCCAGATTTTAAAAAATAATAATATAGAAATACTGGGAAAGTACTTAATGTATTTTTTCCTGCTATTTCAGCTAGCTGAAATCCTTTCCCTTGGGGTTTGCTGATAAGATGCATGTTATGAATGAACCCATAACTATTTACTACTTAGCTAAAGTAACTAATATTTCTAAAATCCATACATATATATTGATCTAAAAGTGTTTAATAATATCTTTGTTAATTAATTCCAGTTGAATAAAATACTTGTTTAGATTACTCTAAACCTTAAAACTATTCACAAAGCAATCACTTTTTAACCAGCAACAGCTCCATTAAAACATTTACTAAATAGCAACTGTTTTAATATCTCAAGTTTTTGTTTCATAGGGAAATAGGTTGTTTCCCTAGAATTGTAAACATCTACAGAGCTCAACCACACAAGCAAGTCTTACTTCCTTATCAGAGTATAGATACAAATCAAACAGGAAAACTCAGGCAATTCTGTTAACAATTATATTTAACAGGAAAATGCTGAGTCATAACAGAAACACAAAACATGAAGAGGTATTTCAGCCTTAACTGCTTATATCTTTAAAATTATGTAAAACAACAGCATTTACAAACACTATTAAGTGCCCCTCCCACAGTTATCTTTAGAATTACACATAATTATTTTTAAAACAATATTCAAACAAAAGTTCAAGGGGTGAAATCCTGGCCCAAAGTCACTGGAAGTTTTGGCATAGACTTCTACAAAGGTCTTTATGTAAACTGACATTTTAAATTGTAGGTCTCTTTGGAGCAGGGACTATCAATTATGGTTTGTCCAACAAGCACAAGGGGAGGGCTAACCCGATTGTGTTTTTAGGTGCCACTACAACATAAATGTTGAACAATAACAACAGTAATAATAAGATTATTTAAGTACATGGATTTACACATCTAACTCTCTATGTAAATCAAGATGAGACTACCTACACCACCACAGAGTAAGGACGTTAAAAGAGTAAGAGCAGATAATTCAGTGTAGTCAATAACATTTTTTTCGATTACATTAATCATAAGGGAAAGCTTGCTTAGTCCCAGCTCACGCTGGGTCCAGGACCTATCCCCGCTGTGGAGCCATAGTAAATTTAATATTTAAACAGCAGAAATACAGCAGGGGTAGGTCCCAGACCTGGCGCAAGCCAGGATTGAGCCAGGCTTACTCAGTCCTGGCTTGCCCAGCAGCCCTTCCGCAGGGGGTTCCAGCTCCCCTCTGGGACTCCTTTGCAGACATGGGCTGCTGCCAGATCAACCTCTGCCCGCAGCAAGTCTGTGCCTGCTGTGGCCAGAGGCTGCTTCACAGCAACCTCCTTTTACACGCGCGCTGGAGGAGGGCCAGGGTGAGAAGATGCACCATGAAGATGGTTCTGGGGAGAACTGACTTTAAGCTGGCTCCTGCTTCCTCCTACCTTTGCTACCTCTGATACAGAGGCAGCAGGGAGGGGGGAGAAGCGAGTAGTCAACAACTACAGGTATAGTTAAATTTAGTTTAATCAACAAATTCAGTAATCGATGGATTTTCCATTAACTAGTCAATTAATTGATAAGTCGGGGAACCACAGAGGAGTGACCTCCCGGCCCTGGGAGCTAACCCTGCTGTGGCCCTGCCTTTCAAATATATTAAGAGACGGCAGGCTCTTAATACATTTAAAAAGCTGGAGGGAAGTGGGGGGAGACCTGGCTCAAGGCGGGAATCAGCTAATTCCCTGCTTGCACCCAGTCCCAGACACTTCAGATTTTTAAATGTATTAATTGTCTGCCAGCTCTTAATAGATTTAAAAAACAAAGGCGCAGTGTCTGGGACTGGGCACAAGCCAGCAATCAGCTGATTCCCAGCTAACACCCAGTCCCCGCTGCCCCGCAGCCCCCCCTGCGGGGAGGGGAGGTAGTTTGAATTAAAGCTCCTAATTCGAACAACTGTTATTCCTCCTGCAAGGAGGTTTAACGGTAGTTCGAATTAGAAGCTTTAATTTGAACTACCTAGTCCGTGCCGCGTGTAGCTGCGGGCAGGTAGTTTGAACTACAGGCATTTAAAAATGGCTGCGCCCAGAAACATGCAAATGAAGCCCGGGATATTTAAATCCCGGGCTTCATTTGCAAGTTCGAATGCCTACATTAGCCACCCTAGTTCCAAGTAGGGTGGCAGTGTAGACATACCCTTACATCACTACTCCAGAGCCACACTTCAAATAGCTTCCTAATCCTGGGCATGTGAAGCAGTGATCATAAATATAAAAAGATTAGCCCTACAACAGCCCTGGGCTACTGACAGTACCAATGGGCTTTTTCAGTAGCTGGGGCTATCAGAACATAGAAATGCCCGAGTCATATACCCTGTGTTACAGTCTGGAGGAGGGATATAAGAGATTCATGAGAAATTCCCCACTGTGGTTTTCCAGCTCCTTTTCAATAAAAGTAGCACAAAAAGAGTAGGAGCCAATATCTGTCCCTGCATATTCCTTCCTTGTTAGAATTTATTGATGATATATAATTACATCACTAAAATTAAAGAGCTGCCTTAGGCATTACATTAATACAAAGAGAATAAATTATTATAAAACGAGAACAGAAATCCTGAATGCATTAGCTACCATTATTTGCAACTTTTTCATCTCTCCCACAACTGTGATATTTCATTATTTTATTTAATATCTGTACTGTGGTTGTGTCTAGAAGCCACAATCATTAAACAGGACACCAGCTCTACAGATTGAACCTCTTAGGTCCGGGACGCTCTGGTCCTGCAACATCTGGCTCATAGATGTTGCTAGATTAGAAGAGCCCAAGCACAGAGGTTGCCGATGGCTGGGAGTAGAGCCACTGGCAAGGCCAGCAGAAACTGCAAGACACCAGAGCCCGCAGCTGATGGGACGGGGAAACTGGGGGAGGACTGCAGAACCTAGAGCCGTCAAGGCCACTGGAGCCAGCAGGGCTAGCGGACTGGGGAGAGTAGCCCAGTGAGGAGACTGGTGTCCACTCCTCCTCTCATATGTCCTCTGGTCCAGCAGACTACTTTGTCCAGGACTGGTCAGGTCCCGAGGATGCTGGATCAGGGGGTCCAGCCTGAACTAAGTACACCATCCACCCAACAAGAAAATACCTGGCTCAAAGAATATTCAAATATTCAGAATATTTCAAATTGTAACTTATCACTAGAGATCTAATAAGCAAATAATAGAAGGAAATATTCAGAAATCTCGCTTTGTTAGACCTTGTAACTGCCAATACAGCTGTACAGGATGAGGGAGACAGACAAGTGTTCATATATGCCTCAGTTTACCTATTTGATATTATTCTGGCATACTGACTGTGGAGTTCAACCACTAGAGATGGGGGGAGAACAGAAAATGAAATGATCGCTAATACAAAGGGCCCTTAAGGAAATCCCTACCTTGCAAATGCCAGATCTCGAAACAACATAAGCTATTTCCTATCTAAGCAGGAAAGAGAGTGGTGAGCAGGCAGCAGCTGCTCAGAGAGAGACACAGCAACTGCATGAGCAGAGTCTCTCCCTCTGCCCACATATAGGCAAAGCCTGGGTCAGGGTGGCAGAACTAAGATGGGGTATGCAGAATGAGGCTGAGGTAGCTGGGTGGCTATGAGAAAAAAAGATGAGATGTATGCAAGGCCTTGACATGTGAATCCTGCTTGGTTTTAACCATTTTTCTACTTGCCCAAAAGGTACACAGGGAGCTATGTGTCTGTTGGGAATCACTTTATTCGACTGCTGGTCACAAGCACCTAAAGAGAAGTATCTTGAAGATACCAGCTGCCTGACCTGATAACACAGTTGGAAACAGGGATGCTACCATCTCAAGATCCACTCTGAGCGATAGAACTGTGGAGTTCCATGCTGGAAAGAGTCCAGATAAGGATCTATGACTTGGAAAGAACACCAGCAGGAAAGAAAGGTGGAGCGATCAGGCTGAGCGATCTCAAGAGCTTATCACTTTGCATTTTCAATTTTAAGTTATTTTGGCATTTTCTTGAGCTCTGCTTTCTACAGCTTGTTATGTACTGAATTTGAAATGCAGCACTTCTCTGCAGCTCTGAACTGTACTATATATTGAGCATTTCCATGCTCATCCTGGTACAGAAACTAGGAAAATGATAATCCATGCCCCAAAGAGTCAGCTTTCCAAATGGGTCAATTCTCAGAGGAATAGCCATGTTAGTCTGTATCTACAAACACACACACACACACACACACACACACACACACACGCAAGCACGCAACAAACGAACAACAAGGAGTCAATCCTGTGGCATCTTAAAGACTAACAGACTTATTTGGACATAAACTTTCATGCGTTTTTACCCAGGAAAGATTATGCCCAAATAAACGTTAGTCTTTAAGGTGCCACAGGACTCGTTGTTTTTGTAAATGGGACAATGTAATTCAAACATACAATAAACAGACTGGATTTTAAAAGTCACCAGTGAGTGACACTTTTAATACAAGTTTTTCCTTTAAGAGGTGATGAATGGGCTTTAGGAAATAGCATGTTCTATGTAAAAATTTTAACAAGAAGATGGCCATTTGATACACGGCAATAAAAAGTATTTAATAATACAAGTGGCAACTTGAAAGACACTACAAAGACAGAAACAGAAAGAGAACACAAATAGATAAACAGCAAGAATAGAATTTGAGTGCAGTGGTGGTTAGGGACAGAACTGATCAGAATTTGAAGGGATGAACAGAAATAAAACAAACTTTATATAGAAATATAAAAGAAGCCACTGAAGACATGTGAAGAGGGGATCAATATCAATGCCATAGAAAAAAAATTAGTAATAGCATTTTGGTAATATTAGATTAAGACAAGATGAGAGGTGAAGAGCAAGAAAGGGGACTGCACTAGTTTCCCCCCTGCGGAAAATATTAGAATACTGCACACAGTCCTGTAAAAAGGACGTTGAACAATTGTGTCCCAAGACTGCACATGGCGTTTCAAAGTGATAGTGCCGTGTGGAGCCCGGGATCAGCTGGAGACTCCTCGCTGACCCCGGGCTCTGTGTGGTGCTGCCACTTTGAAATGTCATGGGGAACCCGGCATCAGGCTCCCCACAGCATTTCAAAGTGGCAATACTGAACGGAGCCTGGGATCAGCAGGGAAGTCCCCAGCTGACCCTAGACTTCACGTGGCACTTTTCCCTTTGAAGTGTAGCATTAGCCCTAGGACTGTTGCTACACTTCAAACGTGGAGGAACCCTATCGACTAATTGAATAGTCGATGCAAAATGCATCAACTATTCGATTAGTTAATTAGTTGATATTTAACATCCTTACTGGACATCATATTGAAATCAGCTCTTTACACAATGTAACTCCTTTGTCAGGTGCTAAATCTACCAGTTAAGCACCTAGTATACTCATCCAATGCTCTTAATAGTTTCTTGATACTTAGTGCTTCCCATCTATTGTCTCTTACCTTAGATTGTAAACCCTTCATAGCAAGGACTGTTTTTAGATTTGTATCCTACCTCCCACAGTACAAATAATAAACAATGAACAACAAAATTATTTATGTATTGATAAGAGGCTCAATGTAACACGAAACTATACTACTCCAAAAAATGGGAGATAATTATCACATTTCAGAGTGCAATTATCACATTAGAAAGTGCAACTTCAGTGAAAAAAACTTGAATTCATTTCTTGATTTTGCTGCAGGGCTTGCCAAAGTTACTTGAATATGTAAGAAACAAATTTTGAATCGAAACTTTCTTCAGTGACCATCCAATAAGCAACAAAAAGAGTCTGTTGAAAACCACAAAAATGTATAGAAAAATAGAATGATACATAGACATGTAAGCAACATGCTAAATGTTTTGATTTTAAGATCTTTTCACACACACAACAGTTTTAAGGATTAGTTGACCAGTTGATTCCCCCGCCCTCTTGCTGCCTCTATCAGACAGAGGCAGCAAAAGGGGGGGGGGGGGTGAGGGAGAAGAGGGTGTACTTGAAAGCAGTAGCACTGCAAGGAGCTCCATGGGGCACTCCATGCGGAGCGCCTGGGCTCCATGCAGCACTGCCCCACTGGGGGCTCTTGTACATTGCAAAGTCGGCACACCTGCCTGCAACCCAGAGTCAGCAGGACTTCCTGCTGGCTCTGGGCTGCACATGGCGTTCCACATTCCAACTTTGAAATGTACAAGAGCCCCATCAGGGTTCTCGTACATTTCAAAGGAGGACTGTGGAAGTGTCTATCAACTAGTCGAGTAGTCGATGGAATTTCCATCAACTACTCGACTAGTAAATTACTCAATATTTAATATCCTTAATATACATATATTACAAGTCAACAAATAGCACAGTGTTTTTGTATTATGCCAGCAACATAGGTAGCTTGTTCCACGGTATGCAACTGTCGCACCCATATCACAAACGTAATTACAAATAATTCAGTCAACAATTACCTTTGCATATTTTTGGTTACGAAGAGTGGGTTACTTGTATTCTATTCAGATTAGGGATGTTAACTAATGTATGTGTGTAAACACATAACTACTGAATTGTTTTAGTGGTTACATGTTTATATACAGGGGGCGGGAAGGTGGGAGTTAGTGCTTGTGGGGAGTGTGCAGGCTGTTCTGCAGAAACCGATACAAGCACGGAGTCAGTTTGAAAGTCACCTCCCCCCCTCCCATACTACTGCCTCTCTATCAGAGGCAGCAGTGCTGGGTAGGAGGAGGAAGACAGTACTGCAGGAGCCAGTGCTCATGGGCAACTAGCTTTTAAGCAAGTTCCCTGTGCATATTCCATCTGCCCTCCCTCCAAGCTGCCACCTCTGATACAGAGGTGGTGGGATAGGGTGCATGCAGCTGTTAGGATTATCGATCAACCCAGGCTTATTGGTTAACTGTGTAAACGACTATATGCTAACATCCCTAATTCAGATTGTTGGCAGCTCAATACGTGAATATGACTAATTGCTAAATATCACTAAAGATTCATATAGTATCATTTACAAACTTACAGTGCCACTTCTTGAAGGAACCACCAGTGTTCCCTGCACGGTGCATGGCTGCATGGGCACGCACCAAGAATTTCCATCTTGCCCACCTCCTTGGCAGAGCTGCGCAGTCGCGACTGCAGGTGCTTCTGGGGGCAGGGCCATCTGTCAGAGGGCTGCTAAAAATAGCACTACAACCCTGGCTCCAGTCCTGGCACACGGGGCAAATGGGAGACCTGGCCCTCGGGAGTGGGATGCTGGTGGCGTGCACCACTTCCCGCTCTTCGAGGTGCAAGGCATGCCCTGGAGGCCGCAGCCTGTCTGCAGAGGTTTAACTCGGGTTAGAGGAGAGCACTGTGCCTTCCCCTCATCCAGAGTTCTCGGCGCTTGGGCCCCTGCATAGCAACAGTGACTCTCGGTGGCTGGTATGAGCTCCTCAGTACAGACCTCTTCCCCAGGTGTCTCCAGTGCGGGACACTTGGCTCTGTGCCCCAAGAGGGACTAGCTGCTCTGCGCCAAGTCCCTACCTGCGCTCAGGGCCATTCCCTACCTGCGCTCAGGGAGAGGGGAGCTTTACGAGAGGGATTTCCTTTCCTTACATGAGGCTAGGGCGTACTTTGTTATTTATGTCTTGCTGAGGGGCTCGCTTAATGCTGGCTGCCAACCCTAGGATATCTGCAAGAGTAATGTTTGGCCAGGTTGTTGTTAGATCTTGTTCCTGCCTCTGTACACTTCAGTAATGAAATTGCTGGACAGGAAATTCTCCAGAGGATGCTCATTTATAATATGCAGAATAAAACAATATGGTAACAACATTGGCTCCAGCACAAGGGGGTTGAGGGGTGCAGATGTCAGGAAAGCAGAAGGGGGGAGAGCAGGGGGAGAACTAAGGGGAAGGTGGGGTGAGGAGAGAATAGGAAGGGGCTTGTGCTGAGGAGAAAGGAGGGGGGCAGGAGAAGAAAGTGTAAGGCACCAAAGGGCAGAGTGGAGGAGAGACAAATGCCAGGGTCCCAAGAGGAGACAATGAGGGGAAGGGTAGGAGGAGGAGTGGGAGGCAGGAGGGGAAGGAAAGGTGTCAGAAGGGGTGGGAAAAGGGAGGAGACAAGGTAATGCGAGAGAAGGGAGGGGCAATGAGGGCAAGAGGAAGGAAGAGGAGATGGGAGGAGTGGGTGCTGGGAAGAGGGGTTGAAAGGAGGAGTGGGCATGAGGAAGGCAGGGGATGGAGCAAGCCAAGTATGAGGGTACAGAGGGGCATGAGAACCGGGGTAGGAAGTGGTGAGTGGTTGGGCACTAGAGAAGAAGAGGAAAAGGGGGGCAGGTGTTGAGAAGTCAGAAGCAGTGAGGGAAGGAGGAGGTACCAGGAGGGTTCAAGGAATAAGGGAAGATGCAGGTGCCAGATGGATTTGGGGGGGGGGGGTGAAGCAGAAGGGCAGACAAAGAGAAGGGAGTGGAGGGGAGGGACAGGCCCTAGAGGGCAGAGGAGAGTGGCAGGGAAGGCGGGTAGAGGCGAAGTGTTAGGAGAAGGGAAGGGAGGGGCAGCTACAGATGATCAGCATGGCTAGAGGAGAGGGGTGGGCACAAGAGGAGAGGACAAATGCAGGAGTCAGAGAGGATGAGGAGGTGGGCAGGTCCCAGTTAGTCTAAGTGGAGTGAGAAGGGCACGAGTCAGGACAGCAGAGGAGGGTGAAGGGTGGGAGGCAGCAAGCACCTAGGGAGCAAATGAGGTGAGGAGGGTGGGAGATATGGCAGCAGAGGGGAAAAGGGAGAGTTTTATAAGATATTTGTTAATAACTTGGGTGCCACGGTGGCACCCATTCAAACAAGTGCACGACCTCAATGTTGGTGCACTAGGCAAAACTCACGCCACTCATGGATGGAAAATCTTAGAGGGAACACTGATCACCACCACCAAGGAAGACAAAGGAGACTACTATCTTACTATAATAAAGTTAACAGAACACCTTTTATTGTAAATCTGCTGAGTTCAATGCTTTCTTTAACCCAGGACTACTGGAATGACTCCTGCAACATTATGGAACCACTACTGCATCGCCTTAATACCTGAAAAGCAAACAAGTGCATTCAAAGCATCTTGTACTCAATCTATGGCTGAATAGTCTGTAAAAGTTAAATGAAAAGATGTATTAAAATACAATTTATTTCTACTTAAGATGACTAAAAAAGTATAAAAATAGTTCTATCTTTCACAGACTTTGCGGACTTCCGTCTTCAGAAAACAGACATCCACTCTGGATTATTTAAACTTGGAAAAATGCAAGTGTTTTCTTTGAAAAAATATCTATTGTTACAGCAAAAACTTGGGTTTCCTTTCAAGCAAGATCATATGATTACACGTTTATATTTTACTTTCCGCAGGAATTCACACACACCCCCATTTGCATCCTGTTATTCATTTAACATTTCCCTTAATTTCAGCATGCTGTGTTAACAACATGACAATCCCAATACTAACTTTTGCATTTAACAGATTCTTTTCTAAATACGTATTAGTTCAGTTAACTACACACAGTATGGTTCTTTCTATTTTATGGGACAGTTTAGAGGACACCATTGCTTTAAACTGCACTTTACATCAGAAAAAGCCTGTTGCAACTTGTACAGTGAAATATACAAAGTCTTTTAAACAGTGAAAACATTAGGGTTACTCCCTACTCCTAATATGCATCTGTCTGAGTCTTAGACACTTATATTTGTTGGTATTCTTCACTTATTAACACTATAGGTGTAAGTCTTTAAATACTTGGATTCTGAGCTAACAACAACAAAATGCTCAGAATATCTCTTAAAGACATATTCACAGTTCCATCTAAAACTATAACTAAAGACACTTGAAGATGAATGACCACAAAAGATTAACAAAATTAACAACACAGATCCTGCCTCTCTTTTCACATCTAACAGAGTTTAAACTAGGATGTAAGCGACTAGTCAAGTCGACTACTCACTCCCCCCCCCCCCCCACACACACACCTAATTGTCTCTGTATCAGAGGCTACAAGGGGGGAGCAGGAGGCAGTGCTGGGGAGAGCCGGCTTAAAAGCCAGTTCCCCCCAGCACCATTGGGGGTGGGGGGGGGGGAAGAGGCTCAGCGGGGGACTCAGCAGAAGTCAGAACTCAGCAGTCCCGGCATGCGCTGGGTCCCAGACCATTGCAGCTCTGCCTTTTAAATGTAGAAAGAACCTGGTAGCTTTTAATACATTTAAAAAGGCAAAGCCGCAGAAGTAGCCGGCAACAACTCGATTATCTTATTAACCACTACTTCATGTCCTTAGTTTAAATTACAGAATAAAATGTGTGCTATACATTTACAAACAACTGTACTGAAGACTAGAATGTCAGAATATTTTTGTTTTGCACTTAGCTGCTGGAATTACAGACTACCAAGCACAACAGGATGAAAATAGAAAAGATGAGGCTTTTTAAAGCCTGTAATTTCGTGAACTGTTGATTTTTAAAATATATTTACACACACAATATTAAATCTATACAAAATATACAAGACACCGTACACTCCATTTCATGCATTACAAAGCCCTTCGATTATGAAAGTAACACTAATTGCCCATTGTAGGATTCTTAAAAAAAAAAAAAAAAAAAAAAAAGTTTGAGTGCAGATTTACACACTTCAGTAGAAATTAGATCAGACCCTGCTCACATGACACTTCCTCTTTCCCATTCTCCTCAATTAGGATAAGTTAAATTAGCTGGGCCAGAGGAGTTTACATAAACTCTAAACATACATAAAAGGCATTGGAAAACTTTTAATAAAAACATATCAGATGCACCAAACAGCAGCTACATTAGTCTTTTAAATCTTTAAAAACCTTGGCAACATGAACTCTGTTCCTTTATTTGGAAACTGTAAGATCTACAGTAATAAACCTTACTTTAATCTAAGGTAAGCAGAAAGAGTGGCAAGACACCATAAAAGTAAGTTTTTGCAATAGTAAAGTCACCAGCATAAGAAATACTGGTTGAACTTTTCTAGACCACCACCCTCAGGACCTGACCGCTGCCCAACCAGAGAATTTGCTGAACCACGGGAGGTCAATAGTGTCTAGCAGAATTACCAAAACTTCCACTGCTTACTGGACTCTCAGAAGACATTTAGGGGTAAATTAGAGCTAAAGAGCAGCACAGAACACTGAGAGACAGAACAGGTGGCTGTAAAAAAAAACTTCATGGGATCACAGGAAACTTGACCACACCAATGATAAGTGGGCATCCGGCTAACAAAATCATGCCAGACCATGGATGCTGCCGGACCAGGGAGTGCCAGACTAGAGGTTCAACCTGTAATAGGAGTAACCTGAATTTCATGACAGATACCATTTTTCAATGTTATCTTCCTTATAGTCATATCTCCTTAAAATCATTCTTAATATATTCAATCTATACCAAAAAATGATTCCTCTTTTTCCAAAAATATATCTCCCATTGTCAAAATTTTAAGACATCTAAAAGAATTGTAAAATAGCACAAATTGGGGTACATCTACACAGCAGTGTTATTTTGGAATAACTGACCCTCATTTTATGAGGCGTAAGGGAAGTTGAAGAGTGCTCTCTTGGACTTCCTGCTGTGTAGACAGTGCCAAAAGTCGAAATAAGCTGTTTCGACTTAAGCTACACCACTGATGTACCTCAAGTTACATAGCCTATTTTGGCTTTAGCCCTGCTGTGTAGACATGCCCTCAGTTAATTCTAGTTCTGAATATGAAGAAAATTCAAAGTTACTACTGCAACTTGCAGTACATGCACATATTTCTTGTAGATTGAAAATATTCACCACAAATGAATGAAAACTGTGCTAAAGAAATTAAAAAATTAAAATGCAAAAAATTAAATACTAAGCATAAACCTACAACTACTGTTCAATCTCTACATATAATATTATGAACTGGATATATTGTTGTGTGAAATGGCTTTCATTCCATAAAATAGGGCTTTCAGTTCAATGCTAATATAACCCTGCTACAAATCTGGATCTACTTACAGATATGTTACATCAAAAATTCATATAGGCTTTTTTGGTGCCAAGACAACAATTTCCAATTAATCACTTTAAATGCATCAGGCTCTTTTGGTGTCAAGAAAACTGTTTCTAATCAATCACTTTAAACGGATGGAAATGAACTCTACATCCAAATGAGTCAGAGACACTGTCATATGAGACACAGAAGTAGCGGACTGAATACTGTGAGGTTTTTGCCATACTCCCATACAGTATTATTTTGGATCAAGACTCTAAGGCTATGTCTATACTGCGCATTGTTGCGCAAGAAGATATGCAAATAAGGTGCGCGATGAAGAACAAGAAGTTCTTCCGGAAAATAAGCAGCAGAACAGCTCCTGTGCAAGAGGGTTTTTTCGCGCAAGAAGGAGCAGTGTAAACAGCTCCTTCTTGCGCAAAAGCCCCTTCTGCAAAAATGGAGGCTCACTAGGTATGCAAATGAGGCGCAGTGATATTCATCGCGTGCCTCATTTGCATATCTTCTTGTGAAACAATGCGCAGTGTAGACGTAGGCTAAGGGTATGTCTAAACTACATCCCTTTTTCAATAAAGGGATGGAAATTAAGCATTTCAAAAGTGCAAATGAAGCAGGGATTTGAATTTCCCGTGCTTCATTTGCATAATCGCATCATAGCGTATTTTCGAAAAAGCTTCATTTGCAATTTCGAATTGCCTAATTTACATCCCTCTTTCAAAAGAGGGATGTAATCGAGACACAACCATAGTGTGTGCAGGATTCATACCTCAGTACTCATTTTTGGACTTTGAAAGACCAGGTTCTCGAGCAGGCTGAAAACAGCAATTTCCATCCCATAGGAAATTCTGAAATCTGGTTTTGTCCTAAGTCAGGACAAAAATAAAAATCTTTGAATTTTGAGTTAAACAAAATATTCAGAAACATTTTATTTCAATGAGGCTGAAGTGGTTGTTCTAACATTTATATTATAAATTATAAAAAGAGTCAAAAAACCTTTTTAACCTTTACAAAGTGAAGCATTTTAAAAAATCAGCTGTGAAAGTTTCAATGAAAACTGGTATTTTCCTATGAAACATCTTGAGCTCATCAAAACACAAGCCGGCTGCTCCCAAGCACTCTTTCATACCCAAGGATGGCTCTGAAGCATAATGCTCAATAGGGCTCAATAACATAGTATCACACTCCCCTTCCCGGGTCCAACTGATTTTGACCTAACACACCAGCCTTCTAGGGCAGTGTTTCCCAATTGCTGCTCCACAGAACCCTGGGAAGCTAAGCAAAAGTAAGGGCTCCATGAGAACGCAGCACTCCGCTACCCCCTCTTAAAGTGACAGAGTCTATTTTTCGGCTTGTTTTTTTTTTTTTTTTTTGCTCGACAAAAATTCTGGTGGGCTTTTTTTTTTGGCTTGACAAATTTTACCCTGGCAACCCTAGGGGTTTCTTGAAATTCTTTTAAGCTGAAAAGGGTTCCATGGCCAAATAAAATTGGGAAATACTGCTCTAGGGGACTGACGCGCGGCATAACTCCAGTTCATTATCTATCTCCATGAATCAGGAATCACCAGTCCCTCACAGAGCTGAATTCAATTCAGTCTGTCTGGAGTTCAACGTATCTCCTTCTGACTCAAGAATTTGGCCTTCAAGGATCCAATTCAATTTCCTTCACTTTCTGAGTCTATTTCATTCCCTGCAGCACACACATGCAGCTGCTTCCTCAAGCCACCTATAGCTTTCTAAGCTTATGTTGTGCTCATCTTGCCTGCCTGAAGAGCTGAGCTGAACTTATTACAAGTGTGCTGAGGCACCATTTCCGGTTAAAGGATCCATTCACTCTGCGACATGAAAAACTGTTCCACCAACAATTTTGTCAAACTGTAGTCCTGAACAGATGTCATATGCTATACTATCCTGATATACTACAAAAGTACTGCATCAACTGTTTTCTCACAGAGCACCAGGGAGGGGTGAGGCTGCGTGGCTTCTGCCTCCTGGAACACCAGGGAAGGGTGAAGGAGAAGGCCACGCAGCAGAAGCATGATGCAGAGTGAGAGGACAGAGAGAGAGAGAGAGAGAGAGACAGGGAGATTATACATGCAATTAGAGCTTCAACACTGTCACAGCAAGTAATATAAAAATCAATCAGATTTTATGTGGGTATGGTTCTTTTACA
Organism: Pelodiscus sinensis; assembly: GCF_052426305.1. Taxonomy (NCBI): domain Eukaryota; kingdom Metazoa; phylum Chordata; order Testudines; family Trionychidae; genus Pelodiscus; species Pelodiscus sinensis. Next base: position 205,567,681 of record NC_143053.1, read on the forward strand.
TTGCTTAGATGATGCAAGAGATATACAACTGGACAGATAAGAATTTCCATAGTGGGGGAAGCTCTCAGCTAATATTAAGCCAACCATTTCATTTTAGCCAAGGGGGCAGGCCAGGGAATGAAGGAACAGCACAAAGCTTTGTTCCATTAATTCTCAACTGGCATGGGGAAGCATATATTGTTGGCCCAACACAGAATAGCTCCAAGAATGCTATAACTGAAACCAAATCTAGCGTCAAAGCTGACCAACCTATAGAACCCTTAACTGGCTCCTTATCTCTCACACACGCACACATGTGCTTTCTTTTGCGAATGCAGAACTTTAACACAGGAATCAATCTATCTCCATTAGTTTAAGAAATTAGCTTCCACAAACAAGTTAGATGATAAAACAAATTAGGTGATGGGGCTGTAGGTGTTCAATCATTTTATTCATATTGCAGTTCTCCTTGATGCAGCAAAGGTAACATCCAACTGATGGAAAAGCCTTCTAAAAAGTATTAAGTTCAACAATTTTATCAAGGCACTTCTTGGAAAAAAATCTCATCTACTCAAAACCTTTGCAAGTTTGAGGATAAGGTCTGGAAGACTCATTAAAGGCAATATTGGTTCCACATGCAAGTTGATTAGTTAAATGAAATATAAATAGTTACATTTGGTTTTCAAGAATCTGGACAACTGATTCTGTACATTTCTGTACATCACCACACAACCTGAAATGTCATTAAAATACAGATACATACACAATTTTAAATACCAAAACAGCTGAAAGTAACATTCAACACCAAACAGTATTTTAAAAGCAATCAATGAAAAATTAAAACTCAATTTCTTACCATCAAAGAAACTTTTGGCTCTCAGGTAACTCACGCTAAGCCTAAGCACAGAGAGTTTATCCAGTTTGGTGATAACATCTTGTGGGAAAGGCAAGAGGCTAGCCAAGCGATCTAACTCTGCATTCAATCGATCTCTGTGTCTCTTGGATGGATTGGATTTGACTCCTTCAGATGGGGATGGCTTTGTTCTGTAGCAAAGACAAAACACAGTATAAATGAATATTTTTTCCTCAAAATGATCATACTGACTTCATTTTTAAAAAAACAGAAAAGTAATAAAGCTTTGCCGTTTTAGCTGATGCCCAACAACACAAATATTTTACATTTTAACATTTGAAAAGGCTTCCCCAAAATGACTTGCATTCTTTAGCAAAAATTAGCTTAGAAGCTAGAAAAAACAAACTTCAGGAGCCCTGTCGGTGCATCAGAGCACTTAGTGAAAAGTGTTTGAAAACTGAGAGATTACATAGTAGTAATCTGTTCTATTGCTTAGAAAAAAGTAACTCAAATGTCACTAGGAATGTGCCAGATACTTTATATATTAATATTTAAGTATATTTATTAATATTGGGTAAAACTGTACTTCTTTCTCCAATTGTTCACCTTTAGTGCAACATTTCTCAATCTCTGATAAATGTCTGTACAGTGTTTAGTTTTCTGCTTAACCATGAAAAAGTTATGACAACTTTTTACACATCAGCAATATGTTTAAGACACAAACATCAAGATGGTGCCCGTCCCAGATATATTCCAATTTGGAAGAGTGACTGGTCAAGATATGTTGAAGAGTTCCTGAAGGAGTCACTATTAGGGATTTGGGATGTGAAGGACAAGTCGACAGGACAGTCAGAAGAGGCAGCAAGAGGAGAGGTCGAAAGGGGGTACTTCAAAGCAGCACCGCCGCTTAAAGCCTGCGGCCAGACCCTGGGCTCCACGTGGCGCTGCCGCTTTGCAACACAATGTGCAGCCTGGGACCAGCGCATGGAGCCTGGGATCAGCTGGGGACTTCCCCACTGACCTCGGACTTCGTGTGGTGCTGTCGCTTTGAAGCGCTATGGAGAGCCCAGTGTTGGACTCCTTGTAGCATTTCAAAGAGGCCTCATGGAGCCCTGGATCATCTGCAGAGTCCTCAGATGACCCTTAGCTCTACGCGGTGCTTTCGCCTATGGCTGTTGCTACTCTTCAAAGGCAGAGACGCCCTATCAACTGATCAAATAGTTGGCACAAAATGCATCGACTATTCGATTAGTCAATTAGTCGATATTTAACACCCTTATTAGGGATGCCCACATTTAAATCCTTAAACAGTTAACCAGTAAGCCTAAGGTCACTGGTTAACCTTCACAGTTACATATAAGGTTTCCCCCTGCCCACATCCCCGGGTTACACATTTACAAAAATCCATACATTCTTAGTCACTATAACATCCCTAGTCACTATAATTGCTTTTCATGAAATTTTGTGTATGGAACTACATAAATCAATGAATTACGTCCACTTACAGTATATAATATACTGAGCTCTACAATACTCTTCAACTCTTAACTATTACCACAACATTTGCAGTAAATATGGCATGACAAATTGGTGAAATAAATTGTCCAAAATAAAGCAATAGAGTTCTTGTATGAATTATATTATGGGGTTTATGTATACCCGCACAATAAATTCTCAGTGCTCACTGCAAAATTTCCTACACACAAGGTTGTGAATAGGAAAGAAAAATCAATCTTACCTGAAATTATATCTGATCATTAAAAACAAATAAATTCCAAGTCTTTCAACAGATTGGCTTTGTACTATTCTTTCACCTGACACGTATGCATTAAAAAAAAGATTTTTTTTTTAGAGGGCTTAATCATTGCTTTATTTTTGCATAGCAAGTTTGTAAAGTTATCAGTTTGCTCCTACTTAGATTACCTTTACGTGAATGTTGGATTCATATGATATGCTGTCTGCAAGCTCTGACCATGCCTACATGCTTCATTTAGTCTAAGTAGTCTTGGGATTATTTGACTGAATGCAATACTTTGAAATAAATAAATAAAATCCACTGGCCAGAATTTTTTAAAAACTTCCCCTAATGAAATTTAGATACCACTGATGAAAACAGATTTGTACTGTAAAACAAGATGACAGTTAAATGCATGACAGAGAACTAATGTCAAATAATGAAATACATCGTATGTTTGTAGACTTCTCTTTCTTCTGGTTCCAATTATTGAATATACTTTGGAAGAAAGGCTGATAGAGGGAAGATCAAAAAATTGTCAATATTTATTACTTTAAATCTGACCCTTCCAAATCTACTTTTAAGGATCATCTATTGTTATACCAATATCACGTTTCTACTTGATTAGGGAAAACTTAAAATGAGTCACCTTAACTGTCCACTCTTACTATAAAAATGATGTTGGGCTGCTGTTACGTACAGAAAGGTCGTGTACACCAACCCTTTTCTTACTCAGACTCTGTAATCTGATGGGGCTCTAGAACCAAACACTGACAACATATACATGAAAGTCCCAGGAATAACAACCAACACCATGTTTATAACTTCACTACCATTAAAGTCAAGTTTATTGCAAAAATAAAGCGTCAGCTTCCCGACTTCTCTTATGGAGGTTAGTGGTACAGAAATGGACAAGAGGGAAGAGACAGAAAAATAAAAAATAAAAAAAATAAAATAAATAGAGGCTATACTCAAAGTTTTTAAAAAAAACCCTCTATGAATAGGTGTGTCCTCAATTATAATAGAAAGTTAAATAAATATCTGGTTGAGGACAGCATTAGTACTACAGATTGAACCTCTCTAATCTAGAACTCTCTGGTCCGAAAACATCAGTCATCCAGAATTATTTTAGTTAGTTGAATGTCCACTTCTCATGGGTATGGCCAAGTTTCCCACAGTCCCATAAAGTTTGTTTACAGCCACCAATCTTAACTCTCAGTGTTCTCTGCTGTTATTTAGCTCTAAATGTCTTCTAAGTACCCAGTAAACAGTGGAAGTGCTGGTAACACTGCTAGACAATATTGACCTCTTGTGGTCCAAAAAATTCTCTGATTCAGAATTGATCAGGTCCCAAGGGTTCCAGACGAGAGAGGTTCAATCTGTAATACCTCAATTATGACCTGTGGCTTTCTAAGGGCCATGCTGAACCCAACATCTGAGGCCACGTGATGTCAGGCTACCTGCAATTGGCATAATTTTTTTTTTTTTAAAACAGACTACACAACAAAAAGCTTGGATTTTAATATTGGCCAAACAGACTAGACAAGTAACTCAGCATTTCCTTAACAACCCCTATTAACAACAATGAGCCTTACTGAGTCTGAGTGTTAACCTGCACTACAGCCAGTTAATACAGAGGCAGATTTTAAAAAGCATTCTTAAAATTCAATCACTCCAGTTACAGCAAGACTGAAGTGCCCCCACTCATACACTTGTACACTTTTAACTCAGCCAAGTCTGCTATTTCTGTGAAACAGTCTGTAGCCTCCAATTCCTATTAATAAAGTCACTAACCACAATAAAAAAGCAATGTCACAACTAGCTTCCAATGCCATCCTCCCCTTTTTTATTTGGGTATATAACATCTCCAAGCAATCTGACAATCTGAATAGACAGACATGTTAGGGCATATGCTGTACAAGTGATTTTGTTTATGTTCAGATTTGTTCAAGACCTGAAACAGTATATGTGGAGGGGAAGGGGATACAAAAAAAGAGATTGTGTGTGTCATTATTTTAAGTTTTTAGTTATTTTCCTTTTTTCCCTTTAAAGTGGGCCACTGCGTATTGATTTTAGAAACACTGTACACTGGATTTAGTAATATTGAGCTGTAGGACAAATGACCCGTAACAAGAAAAAAATCAAAAATACCATTTGTAATTTTACTTTGATTTTTTTTTCCTAACACAAACTTTATTTTCTTTAATTTTATCCTGTTCTATCTAGTTAGAAACCAGGGCACAAAGTGACCCTTCTAGGAAGACAGAAAAAATAGAGAAGCCACTAGACAATGAGTAAGGCTCTACCAAATTCACAGATATAAAAACCACATCACGAACAATGAAATCTAGTTTCCCCCTTGAATTCTGGTTTTGTCTACTTTTACCCTCTACTATACTCCTTTATACTATAGGGTAAAGTACATACAACTACACAATGTTTCTCAAACTGGGGGATGCAATCCAAAAGGGAGTCTTAGGACTACTGTAATGGGTTGCAGTATTGCTACCCTAACTTCTGACTCCCTTCAGAGCTGTGTGGCAGGAGAGTGGCAGCTGCTGGCCAGGTACGCAGAGCTGAATGCAACGCCACCGCCAGCAGTAGCACAAAACTTACGGGTGGCAAAGTATGGTATTGCCACCCTTACTTCTGCATTGCTGAGAGTGGACACACTGCCCTCAGAGATGGGTGACCAAAGACTAAGGGCTGATGGCCAGGAATCCAGCTGTGAAGGCTGTACTGCTCCCTGTGCTGGTGCTGCCTTCAGAGCTTAGCTCCCAGCTAGCAGGTGATGTGCTCCAGCTACCCAGTTCTGAATGCAGCTTAGAAGTAATGGTGGTGATACCATGACACTCCCCCTCCCCCTTCACACACAATAGCTTTGCAATCCTATTTTGCACAAGGGACCCCAGTTTGATAAATTCTGATGTTAGAGCTCTACATGTTTGTATTTTGCCATTTTTCAATAAATATTCATTGAAATTTAAGCTTTAAATGTGTGAAATCACGAAATTGAAGATTTTTAAAATGGTATGACCGTGACATTTACAAAAATAGACTGTGAATTTGGTAAAGCCCAAGTAAGGAGAGACTAGGACAATGGGGCAACATTTAGACCTCTATTTGCCATACAGAGTTATACCTATGGGCTGTGTCTAGACTGGCCAGTTTTTCCGGAAAATCAGCCGCTTTTCCGGAAAAACTTGCCAGCTGTCTACACTGGCCGCTTGAATTTCCGCAAAAGCACTGACTTCCTACTGTAATAAATCAGTGCTTCTTGCGGAAATACTATGCTGCTCCCGTTCAGGCAAAAGTTCTTTTGCGCAAAACTTTTGTACAAACGGGCCAGTGTAGACAGCTCAGATTTGTTTTCCGCAAAAAAGCCCCGATCGCGTCCGTGCCAATCTAGATGCTCTTTTCCGAAAATGCTTTTAAAGGAAAATTTTCCGTTAAAAGCATTTCCGGAAAATCATGCCAGTCTAGACACAGCCATGGTTTTTAGAGAGAGGATGCAGTACTCTAGGAATTACAGAAAATTATTACTCAGTGAAAATTAGTGTTATGTCAAGATTAATCCTTGTAGATGTGCTTTTTACAAAAAAAGTCCAAAAAGAGGGGGCAGATTTTAAGACTGTTAAAACTGTTATAACAGTAGGCTGCCCTTCCATTCCTGCTGCTCTACTCTTTGGCTACGTCTAGACTACATCCCTTTTTTGTAAAAGGGATGTAAATTAGATGTATCGCAATTACTAATGAAGTGGGGATTTAAATCTCCCCGGCTTCATTAGCATAAAAATGGCTGCAGCGTTTTTTCCCCCCCGCACGGAGCTTTGTCGGAAAAAAGGGAAAAATAAAGCCTTTTCCGAAAGATTCTTTATTTCATAGAGGGATAAGGGATCTTTCGGAAAAGGCTATATTTTCCTCAATATCAGCATCTAGACTGGTACTTTTTTCCGACAAAGCTCTGTGCTGAAAAAAAAGCGGCAGCCATTTTTATGCTAATGAAGCGGGGGAGATTTAAATCTTCACTTCATTAGCAATTGCGATACGTCTAATTTACATCCCTTTTATGAAAAAGGGATGTAGTCTAGACGTAGCCTTTAGGTAAACCTGTGAAAGATCTAAATAAACTGAATGGCCAGAGACCCTTGTTTAGTTAGTATCTATGGGTATGTCTACACTACAAAGTTAATTCGAACTAACGGACGTCATGCCAGATGTTAGTTCGAATTAACTTTAATAGGCGCTACACTAGCACTCCGCTAGTTCGAATTTAAATCGAACTAGCTGAGCGCTTAGTTCGAACTAGGAAAACCTCATTTTACGAGGATTAAGCCTAGTTCGAACTAGCTAGTTCGAATTAAGGGGTGTGTAGCCCCTTAATTCGAACTAGTGGGAGGCTAGCCCTCCCCAGGTTTCCCTGGTGGCCACTCTGGCCAACACCAGGGAAACTCGTCTGCCCCCCTCCAGGCCCCGGACCCCTTAAAGGGGCACGGGCTGGCTACGGTGCCCATGTCAGGTGCAAGCCTGCCAGCACCCAGCCAGCAGACCCTGCACCTGACATGGACCGAGCCACCCACCCGATGCCCCCCAGCCCTCCCCCTCTTCCCGGGACCAGGCCGGCGGCTCCCGGGAGCTTGCCCGGGACCGCAAGAGGCGGGCACCCGCCTGGGCTAGTGCAGGAAAGCAGCCGGCTAGGGCAGGAGAGCTGCCAGCCTGGCCACCCAGGAGCAGGTGTGCAAGAGAATCAAGGGGGTCCACTAAGACCCCCGACCCTGAGCTTACAATGGCCGTCCTGGGTCAGACCAAAGGTCCATCTAGCCCAGTAGCCTGTCTGCCGACAGCGGCCAACCTTAGGGATCCTGGAGGGGATGGACCGAAGACAGTGACCAAGCCATTTGTCTCGTGCCATCCCTCTCCAGCCTTCCACAAACCTTGGGCAGGGACACCACTCCTACCCCCTGGCTAATAGCACTCCATGGACCCAACCTCCATCACTTTATCTCACTTCCCTTTAAACTCTGTTCTAGGTCTAGCCTTCACAGCCTCCTGCAGCAAGGAGTTCCACAGGTTGACTCTTTGCTTTGTGAAGAACAACTTTCTGTTACTAGTTTGAAGCCTGCTACCCATTCCTTTCCTTTGGTGTCCTCTAGTCCTTCTTTATGGGAACTAATGAAGAACTTTTCTGTATGCACTCTCTCCACCCAACTCCTGCTTTTAGAGACCTCTATCCTGTCCCCCCTCCGTCTACTCTTTTCTAAACTGAAAAGTCCCAGTTCTCTTTAGCCTCTCTTCATATGGGACCTGTTCCCAACCCCTGATCATTTTAGTTGCCCTCCCCTCTCCCAGCCTCTCTCTTCCCCTCTCCCCCCTCCTTTTCCCAGTCTCCCCCAGTTTTGTTCAATAAAGACAGATTCCATTTTGGAAGACACGTTATCTTTATTTTGTACATCAAGAAGAGGGGCTAGGGAAGGGTAAGTGGAAGGAGGTGAGGGAGGAATGGGGTACGAGCCCCCGATGGGGAGGACTGGGCTGGCTCTGCGGGCTTCTGGGGGTAGAAGCTCTCCTGCAGCCACCCAATTGCCCCCTCTCCCCAGATTGCAGCCGGGCTGATGGCTGAGTAGTGTGATGTGCCCAGTGTGGGTAGTCCGGGCAATCCAAGCCAGGACTGCTTTGCAAGCGGGGCACCCCTGAGAACTGTCTGTCTGGGGTGGGGGTCAGGACCATTTAAGCACAGCCCTCGGCTAGCCTGAGACAGCATCTCCACGCTCTAAGTCCTCCTCTTATGCCCTGCCGGCACTGCTTCCGGCCATCCTTAAGCCCGGTTCAGGGTCCACTTAATGTGGACATGCTAGTTCGAATTAGCAAAACGCTAATTCAAACTAGTTTTTTAGTCTGGATCCGAATTAAGTTAATTAACTAATTCGAATTAAGTTAGTTCGAATTAATGTTGTAGTGTAGACATACCCTATCACAACTGAACCAAAATCCTTCAATATTTCAGTACTTGTGAGATAGGCAAGTGCAGTCAGAGTTTCAAAGAAAAATGGTGGTCATAAAGTAATATTTTAACTGTTTTTCACTGTTCTTCTATATCAGTCTTTAATCCCATATTTTACTATGTGTGAGTTTAGATTTACTTATGTATCTATTAAAACCAAATACAAACGGCTGTAGCCTTAATTTGTACCATGAGGCCTAAGTAGGTTTCAAAATATACTTTCCTGATTTAAATGTCAAAGTAAATTAAAATACTGTTCTGAATAAAGCCAGTTGCTGAGCAACTAAAGATAAGTGAATATTTATTAGCAGGGATCCTAAAAATCTGTTTGCAATGGGAAAACCCCCCTCAGAATTTGCCTTTTTACAAAGAATACTTTTTCGTTTTTGTGAAAAAGGAATATTAGCTGCATTTTACTGAAAGTGCCAATTTCACTTATTCAGTGTGCACAACCTCCCCCTCTTGTGGTTAATTTTTCCAATGCATCTTAAAATGTACCCTGTTTATTTGATCTAATTGTGACTGGGGCCAGATGGGAAACTAAATTTTGGGATAAGCAGGAGAATTGGCAAAGAGCTTTCTATCCCCCTTTTTGGGGGGTGGGGGGGAAGGAGGGCTCTAAGCTCCAGCAGCCCAGGGCTGACCACTGGAGCCCCAACTACTGTCAAGCCTGGGTTGCTGGTGGTTCAGTTTATACAGAGAGCCGGACAACTGGGTCTTGGCTAAATGGGGTTCTACTGTATATCAGTAAGACACTGTGTTCAGTAAGGAAACTGAACTTCAGCATTTTGTTTTAAATAGCAAAAACAATTATTTTTATTTTTAGTTTTGGTTTTTTCCCCCAACATGGAAAACTGGGATCCTTGACAAGAATACTCAACTATTTTACTCCTCTAAAACTAGGGAATCCTGGATGAGATTAACAACACTGGCATAGAACATGCTGCAGATATTTTTAAACCCACCCTTAATGTTACAAACATTGGAGTATTATTTATCATGTATCTGTACTTAGTTCAGACAATTTAGGATGTGTGTAAAGTGTGTCATGTACCATTTTATCTTACAAATGAAACCAAGACAGGCATATTGAGGAATGTGAATAAACAGCATTGAAATGGACATAAAATGCATGGCCTCTTCCAAATTAAAATAGGATGATGTTTCCCTATTATCCTATATATGGAAAGCCATAGTACATTTTTTTCTCAAAAATGTTTATTCACATCACACGCTTTTGTCTATTGCCAAAAGTGATGCATGTTCACCATTCTCTAATAATACCACACTACTCAGCGGAACTAAAAACTCTAAGCATGATTTATTTTTATTCTCCTCCCCCTCCCTCCCCCCAACACACACCATATTCAACATTATTAATGTATTCAGATTCTAATGTGTGGGATAGGAGCAGAGGATGAAAGGATGGATATCCTCATAGACAGGGGACCCTTTTCATATGAAGATGAGGCAAACCTTTCACCTGTCAACTTTCAAACCAACTTCACCTAAAGCATTGACAACAGAGTTATATTTGTAAAGTATTTTAAATTGAGTATTAGGGATATGAACAACCAGTTGAGTATCCGATAGTCAACAGGCTTGTCGACTAGTCGCTCCCCCCTCCTCCTTGCTGCCTCTATCAGAAAAAGGCAGCAAGGGGGGTGGGGAAGGAGAAGAGGTGGAGCTTCAATGCAGCAGTGCTGTGTGGAGCCTGGGGCCAGACACCAGGCTTCATGCAGTGCTGCCACTTTGAAACACTGCGTACAGCCTGGAGCCAGTTGGGGTGCCCCCAGGCTGCACTCAGCATTTCAAAGCAGCAGCGCCACATAGATCATCTGGGGAGGCAGCTCTGTACGGCACCTGGGCTCAGTGGGGGAGTCCCCAGCTGAGCCAGGGCTCCACTCAGCACTGCCACTTTGAAAAGCTGTGAGGAACATGGGGCCAGCAGGTGAATCCAGTGTTCTTGGGGAGCCTTCCCCCCACCTCATCATCGCCTATGATCCAGAGGCAGCAGCAGGAATGTGTGTAGTCAAAAAGATTAACTGATAAGGCTAGGTTTATGAGTTAATCATATAGTCAACTCCACACTGACACCTCTATTTTAAATGTATAAGGAGGGCCAGTTATACTCAGAGGCTCGATGTGTGAAAGGGATTATCAATACAGGCAGTCCCCGGGTTACGTACAAGATAGGGACTGTAGGTTTGTTCTTAAGTTGAATTTGTATGTAAGTCGGAACTGGTACATATTTTGGGGGAGGACGGGGAGCTGGAGTTAGGTGGAAAAGACCCTGATTCTCATACAACTTCCTTATTCTAAGAAAAACACATACTGTTTTGATATGAAGGTTTTTTTGGTTGATATTTTAATTAAAAATTGATCATAAGTTTCAGTGTTTCAAGCTATATACAAATCTTCCTTTTGGGGTACCTGAAAGATCCCAGTTATTCACTTAATAGTCAGAATCTTTGTTTTTTATAACTAAAAAAAGTTTATTCAATGCATATTACTGTTCCAAATAGAATTTGCTACAGATAGTTCAGTGAAATGGGTATTAAGTGTAATCAATAGTCATTGGAGAGCACAGTGAAATATTGATACAATCAAAGCTGTTGTATTCTACTGAGCAGAAAATGGAAATCCCTTCCTGTGAATTGTGTGTTTGAATTTATCCACAGGATTAATTTTAAAGAAAAATTCTGTGTTGGGAACAGGAGTTTAGCCACAGGTGGGTCCTCATTGTCTACTCACCTATTTTGCAACCAGACCCATCCCCTCGGGGCTTACCCTGCTCCGCTCCAGCCAGGGTGTGGAGTTGGGGCTTATCCCCTCTTCCCTTCTGTCCTGCTCCTCCCCATTCTTGCCCACCCACACCACTGGGTAATTTTTCAGCTTCACCTCTGCCAGGCAGGAAGGGACTTGTTAATTTCACATGACACTAACAAGATACTTGCAACTTTAGTGCTGAAGAGGGAAAGAGCTGTTGCTCCCAAGGTGGGGACTGTAACACAATGGGTCTCACTGCCTGCTGCTCCTGCTGTTCCCTAGGAAATTAATTTTTCCGCTCTGGGGTACCCCCTTTTGGCTGGTGTCTTGTTCCCCCCAGCAGATCCGCATCCTCCGCGGCGACAAAAGCCGCTCCGCGTCTCCCTGGTCTGCTGGGGGGGGGGTGCTAGCTCCGCGTCTCCCTGGTCTGCTGGGGGGGGAAGCGCCTCCCGCGCCGCCAGAGGTGGCGACAGTGGGGGAGGCACCCTGCACTAGCTGCCCCCCCCCCCCCGTTTGTAACTAGGGATCCGACGTAAGTCGGATTGATGTAACCTGGGGACTGCCTGTACAAAAGTTTGAGAATCAAAGTCGTAACCTCTTGTCCTCCGCTAGGGCCTATGTATCAATGCCCACCCACGCAGTTGGCAACTTTAACAGTTCATTTTGATTTGAAGACTGCCTACAACAGAGTACAAGGGGAGTCTGCTAGAGTACTGACAATGGAAGTTTTGTGCTAAATCCAACAGACAGGGTAGCTTTTAAAAATCATATGCCATGATTGTGCACAAAGGAAGACTTTTTTTAAGCTTCCTGACCTACTGTGTCTTCACTATGCTTAGAAAATCTAAATATGCTACACGTATTTTATTTGTAATGTCTCTCTGAAAGAAGCAGCGTACATAAATATGAAATTTAAACTTTCAAGTATAATGCTATTGACTGAAATTATTAATGAATGTGCATTGTTTCTAAAAAGAAAGACTATATAGTAACTCTTTGTATTAAGAGGAATTAGAAATAATGAATGGTACCAGAATGACCCTGAAAAGTCCTATCTATCCATGAAGAAAAAGCAATGACAGGAAAAGTATCACTAAGATGCTTCTGCACCACCATATATTAATCCTAGCCTGAAGGGTCACCAAGACAACCAAATAAATATTTTGGGGTACAATGTATATGAAGAACCCATATCAGTAAGAATTGGACAAAGCCAATCACTTATATTTCTCAGTGCAAAATGAATATCTGAAACCCATGAAATTAGCTTTTGCTGGTATTTTGGTTTGCGCATATATAACAATTAAACTGATTGGCCTCCTTGCACTACCACAACATCGCCACTTGCCCACTTAGTGTTTACTGCATATTTTATTTCAACAAAAAAAGTTAAAGTATAATACATGCAAAATATTTTTATCTAAAGACATAAGGATTAAGTATGTATTTATTCATACATAAGGGGACAAGGATTAAATTCACGTAATGATCCATTTTTAACAAAACTAACTTTTGTGGCTCTTGCATTCCATGCTGTCTGGCAATAAATGAACTCTATGGCTTGTTACATAGGAGATTCCAGTGACTAATAAAAGCCCAGAAAACTTGAGAATATATATCTGAAAAATTAAAAAACACAACAACTATCCATGGGCCATTACCAAAGCCTTGGTAAACCTTCGTAAACACCCACAGGAAAATGGCCACATGAGAGAGTCCAAATCATTCAATCAATAAAACAGAAAGAATTACAAAGAGAAAAATAAATATAAAAGAAGAAAAGGTTCTAAGAAACTATGTATGCGCCATAATACATAGCAAAATTTAGTTGGGTGAATGTGATGAAATCACACTTTATTTACCATGCATTATTCTGCTTTAAAAAAGGCATGGATATTCCTACATTTAAACTAACTATAGTATTTCTCCAAAAACACTGTCAGTATCTTTTCTTTTTACACATATTATAGTGATAGAGAAGCTCTCTAAAGAAAGGATTGTGTTCCAGTACTCTATATTGACTAGGTAATAGCTCAAGATTTTCTGTGGGGCTCCATCCTATAGAAGGTAGATTATAGTGTTTTTTTTCCCTTGAATGGCTACAAATCAGTACCACAATTTTAAATAATTTTCCACCGGAAAAAATATTTTTTTTCCCATTTAAACTTTCTTGTGAACATTACATCATGAAACAAGTAAGAAATAAGTTGTTCACACACAAACGGGTTGTCTGCATACAGACAATGCATCAGTCATCCTCCACTCGGAGTTTTGGAAATGGCAAGTAAATCACAAACACATAATTCAACAAAAATTTAATCTTTTCCTTGTAAGAAAAAATGTTAAAAAAAAGTTACATTACCTGACAACATATAAGTACATCAGCTCTTATTTAAAACCATTTTTTAAGAAGTTTGACATTTGCCTGGAAGAAAAGCTGACTTCAAGGCTGTTATCCCACAAGTGTTCTGCATCTTAATTTGAGGAGAATCAGAGGCAAGTTGGATTTTTTCATAATAATGAACAAGCTTTATAACCTTTTTAAAGGTCAGCTTTGATAATCTGCTGTTACTGTCTCCGCCCCCCCCCCCCCTTTTTTTGGCCAAGAGTATGAACTTTGATCAGTTTTTAACTGGGCAAATAAGAACCCTCAGGCCTGCAGATACAGTGTTGCCCACAGCTGCTATCAGAATATAGATAAAAAGGCAGTATAAAATTAAACAAAGAAAGGGAAATAAATAAGTAAAGGTAGATTGAACAAACAAAATAATCTTACATAAGTTATTTGTCAATCCATCTGGATAGTAAATAATACATATAACTGTTTTTTAAACACGTTATAAGCCAATACAAAATTATGACTAGATTAAAAACAAAAATATTTAATATTTAAAAAGGTTTATTTTCCCTTTTAGTCCTAAAAAAGGGAGCTCTTTTATGACAAAGACACCTCAAGACTAATTTTTTTTTATTTAATTTCCACTCATATGTTGATTTACATAACAAAGAGTCTTCAGATTCAAATATGGTAAGTGTTGCAAATTAGAATAAAGAATATAAAATACTAAGCAACTTTAGGATCAGACATTTTTATATGAAGGTATAAAAATACTGTAGAAACAGTTTTCAGATCTGATTAGAATTTATTAGCAAACAAAGCATTAAGACCTCTGGTCAAAAAGAGCGAATAGCTATACAACAGATCCTTAAATCAAGATTTGTGTGTGCTTTAAAGGATTAGTCAAGAAAGTATGTAAACAGAGCTGGAAAGTTATTTGCAGTAGGGCAGGTGCTACTGCGCTTGCGCATAACTGTAGGAAAAGTAAGTATTTCCTATATACTTCTATATCTTGAAACAGGGTAAGTATTTCCTATATACTTGTATATCTTGAAATAGGGCAACTATTTCCCTCTAAATTATAGATTTATATTGCTTAACAGTTCTATAACTTCTATATTTTAGCTTGGAAGTGACTAGCCGCATTTACATTAAGTAATTTACTGACACTTCTGCAGAGTTTTGGTAGAAATCATCATATACATTGCTTTTCACTGATTAATTCACTCCACAAACATAACAGAATTTCACTTAAAGCAAAATATCCATGTATAGAAATATTTCAATAGCAGCTGCTGTGGTTGAATATGCATTCAACTGATCCAAAACAGGGAGCTGAATGATATAAAGGAATTTGCTTACTCAAGTATGTTAGAAGTAGTTGTCTTTTCCCCCTCATCAGCTCAGTAGATTACTTCATAAATTTGTGGTTAATTTATGCATCTTTATGTAGTAGATAAATGTGAAAGTTAACAATTTCCTTTAAAATTAATTTCAGATTAAAGGAATCTGCTAGTGAATCAGGTACAGCCTTGGGCCCAATCCTGTCTATACTTGTGTAATAAAACTAGCTTTACTCAGGCAACCAAATAATAATTTTATTTTTTTTAAGATGCGGCAATAGTTTCTGATTTTTATGTTTGCTTGGCATTAAATGAATATAAATTATAATGGCAAAATAAAAAAACTTTAGGAAAAAACTATTTAAATATTCCCAAAACAGGATGACATGATTACACATGATCTATTGTCATGTCCCAAGCACCTTGTCAGAGACATCCACTTTCAGAAACCATCACTCTAGATATATTACATTTTAGGGGGTGGCAGGTAGTGGATCTAAAGTATAAGACTTCATACAGAGTGTAAGTGATTAGTTAAAAGTCACAGTACCAGACAAAATACAGGACTATGTAACACTTTAAAGACTAACAAGATGGTTTATTAGATGATGAGCTTTCGTGGGCCAGACCCACTTTCTCAGATCACCAGAAAGGACACCAGAAAGTACCAGACAAATACACTGCAGCAGTGACTTGTAACCTACACACATATCCAAGTGGGGACGAGAAGGGGCAGCCGTGCACCCAACACAACTACACATACACTCGCCGCAGCGCAGCTAAGCAAAACAAGAAATTGCTCCATCACTGTGACCAACAGGACTTTTTTTTAAAACTGCATGTGTCGTTTAATTACGTTTTCACAACTAGTTGAACTGGTGGGAGCTCGGGTAGCCATCGCTAGGGACAGCCACCTTAAATGCTTCCTAGTCTAGGTCAGGTAACCCAGCCACATTGAACCTAAAGTCATTTCTTCTTCCTTCCTTCCTCCCCTCCCCCGCACCCAAGTCCTCATTCTCCCTTTTAATCACCATCCTTACACAACTGGGTCATCGGTGCCTGTTCACAACAGGACTCTGAACGTAACTAGCTACAGACTTCCCTGTTGGGGGAGGAGGCTGAAAAGGGGACCTCCCGGAGCCCCACGACTAGTCACGCCTACGCCCAGCGTTGTGGCAAGGGGGCCCCAAAGCCGCCGAGAGGGGAAAAAAGCCCCGCAAAAGCGCACCAGGCACTGCAGCAAACGGCCCCCGGGTAACCCCTGCCTGCGGTGCTGCAATCCCCCAGCTCCCGAGGCCCACGCGCAGCGCAGCGGGCTGCAGACTCCCACACGGCGCTGGGGGAGCGGGGAGCCGCTGCAGGGGGCGCAGCCAGGGGCCGGTTTGGGTGAGCCACTGACAGCCCCGCTAGGGCCAGGAGCTTCCCCCCGCCGCCCCTGCTCCGCCCAAGCTCGTCTCTTACATTTTCTGCACCGGCTTCCGCCGCTTGCGACTGGCGTAGGTGACATTGGGGTTCATCCTGCCGCCGCGGCTCCCCGCACCGCAGCCGCGAGTCCCCGGCGAACCCGCTCGGCGCCGCAGCCCGCAGCCGCCCGGCCCTGCCCTGCCCGTCTGCAGCGCGCCGAGCGCGGCTCCGCTCGGCCGAAGGAAGGCGGGAGCCCAGGTGATCAGCGCCGGCGACACCCACCAACCCGCTGCGGCCCCGGGGACAGGTGCGGGGGCGGCCGGGGCTTTCCAGATCCCCCTGCCCGGCAGCGGCGGCTTCTCCTGGCGGGGCAGATGGAGGCCGAGCCAGCAGCGCGCCCCGAGGCTGCCGCTGCAGGGTGCGACGATGCTTCTGCCCCGGTGCGGCCGCCGCGGGCCAGGCAAACGTCTGCCACAGTCCGCCGCCCCCGGCCGCTGCCGCCGCGGTCGCAGAGCCAGCCACCCAGCAGCCCGGCCCCTGCTCTCCACGCCCCGCGGGGGGAGGCTCCGGCGGCGGCCTACGTGAGGGAGCCGCCTGCGCCGCCATGTTGGGAAGGTCAGGCCCGCGGACATGCCCCGAGAGCCGCCTCCCGCTAGGAACAGCCCGCCCCGCACGCAGCTGGACGCCGCCAGCAAGGACAATGACCCGGCCCCAGACCTTCCGACAGGCCCCGGCGCTGCTCGCGTCCGGGCACCGCCCGTAGCTCCACAGCAGCGTGAGCAGCCGCCGCAGGGAGGCAGGAGCGGGGTGCTGGTGGGGCCTGGGCCTGCTCTGAGTCCTGTGGTGCGGGGGAAGGAGGGTGGCTCGTGCTCTCCCCTCAGCCCATGATTTCCCCTGTTTCGTTCGGGGTGTCAGAGGCGCAATCAGCCGTTGTGGCTTTACATTTTTAAAGGAAAAACAAAATTATTGCAAGCGATACGGGCTGCTAAAGCGCTACTCCGTCTTGCTGTTCAGGCACAATTGTGCCCTTTCGTTAAGGGCTGTGAAACAATGAAATCCTGTCATGGTTAAGTGTGAGATTTAAAAGAAATAATTATTGGCGGTTTGTCATACTGTTACATGATCCATGTATTCTACTGGTGTTTATTTATGTTTACATTTGCAGAGATTTCAATTGCATAATGTACAGTGCTCATTCTATATTTTTATTTGCACTGTAAAAAGATAATTGTATTTTTCAGTTCATCTCATACAAGTACTGTAGTGCAGTGTCTTTATTGCAAAAATAATTCCACTATTCCATTAATTCCACTAAATTGCACTATTGTTTTACATAACTGCACTCTAAAATAAAATATTAACATGTCATCTGATAGGGTGGCTGAAGTATGAAGAGGCATATAAATATTTAGCAAGTCTGGCATGTAAATTTACCTTGCAACATTGCCTTCAAAGAATCTCTGTTCTCACTTTCAGGTGGCATTGTAAATAAGCAGGCAGCATTATCCCCCATAAATGTGAAACTTTGTCTTAGCCAATTGCTAACAAGAAGTTAGGACTGACTGAGTGGACTTGTACGTTTTTTTAAGATTGACCTTGTTTTGTTTTTGAGTGTAGTTATGTAACTAGAAAATTCTACATTTGCAAACCACTTTCATGATGAAGGAACTGCACTATAGTAGTTGTATGAAGTGAATTGAAAAATACTATTTCTTTATCTTTTTACAGGGCAAATATCTTAAATACAAAATAATATAAAGTGAGCACTATTCACTTTGTATTGTGTTGTAATTGAAATGAATGTTTGAAAGTATAGAAAGGCATCAGATATTTATAATATATTCCAGCTGGTATTCTTGTTTAACAATGTGATGAAAATGGTGACTAATTGCTATATTTTTTTTAAAATCAAGTTATTTCTCTTGACTTAATCACAATAAACTCAAGCAATTAACAGTTCTAACTGCCTATTTTTTCTTCTCCCTTCTACATATTCATTTGAAGAGAAGGCCAATTGATAGGCAAGGATGACAAATAGGGGTAGCTCAGTGTGCAGCAATGCATAGGATTGACTAAAGTAATTGATTAAAGTAATTCAGATCAGCAAGGTTCTTTTCCCCCAAGTAATAATACAGTTTGTCAAAACTCAGCCAGTGGCAGCAGTCTCTAACTAAAAAGCAAATTATATACAAGTCTGTGCTAAAATAAAAACCCTGCTTACTTGCAGTGAAAGAAAAGGACCCAATCTTGCTCCCATTGAAATCACCTGCACAGTTCTCATTGGTTTCCAGGGAAGCATGGGCCTCCAAAAGAGAAATGAATTAAAGAGAAACATATTTTTCTTGCTTTTAGGTTTCCCCAGCACTGTTCATTTTAGAGTTCTCTACTTCAGCCACAAGGAGTGAGAAACTGAGGCAGTGTCTTTGGTGTTGCTTACAGGAGCTTGCCAGAGTGTAAGGATTAAAACAATTGGTAACCCCATCTGCATATTTGTTCTGGGGTTATTAAAACCAACACAGGATTCTGCAAATCTTTCTGTTTGGGTTTGCTGATAGATATAATTAACGATAGTGCATATATTAATATGCTAAGAGTAATTATGCTGTGTAATTGCTAAGAGAATAGTTTAGTGTTTATGCAAATCAGACAGCAAGAATCAACAAACACATGGAACTCTATAACTGCAAAGCTGTACAGTTAAGCTTCAGTAATTCTAAAGCTTCCCTGCAGCTGATTGTCATTACAATATTTGTTCAGTATTGATAGTATGCTCAATTCAGTACAAAACAGAAGGTGATAATAGTCCTTGTACTGAGGAAATTGCAATCTGAATAGCACAAAACATTCTGGTCAATTATCAGTCTTTTTTGGTGACTCAGGTGTTTACTTCTCAACCTATGGGTGTGGCAAAATATAGCAAAGCCACTGTATTGACTTGACAGCTAAAATAAAATTTTAAGAGGCAGCAAATTCCAAAGTGAGTTATAAAACTATATAGAAAATATATTTAGTACATGAAGCTTACAGAAACTTATTGAAAATGTAATATAACAGAATACAAAGTATTTCTTGAGTAGGTTTGTTCTTTTCTCATAAGAACAGCCATACTGGGTCATACCAACAGTCCACCTAGCCCAATATCCTGTCTGCCGACAGTGGCCAATACCAGATGCTCCAGTGGGAGGGAACACAACAGGTAATCCACACGTGATCCCTCTGCTGTCACCCATTTCCAGACAAATTCTCCATTTGTTTTGTCATATTACTGGCCAAACAGACCTGTTTCTCCACTCAAATTGATTGCCATGTCCATGGCAGCTGTTTCCTATTTTATTTACCACCTTCAACTTCTTCCTCAGACCCATTTACTCTTGTTTCTCCCCATGTAAGATCTTACCAAGATTTTTCAAGGAAAAGATCAGCAAGATGCACTGTGATCTCTTTCCTTGCTCTTTTCCCACCTTTTATATTCTTTTCTCTTTTACCCATGACCAAAACTGAGATTTCTTGCTTGTTCTTTTCTCCCTCCATTTATCACGAACCTCCCATTCCTTTCAGCCTATTAAACTGGCATAGCCCTGTTGTAGCCTCCTCCTGCCTTAACCTTTCAATATTATCTAGCTCCTTTCACACTCACTACAAGCAAGTTGTGATCTGCCCTATCCACAAAATAAATTCCTTGATCCAAGCTCTCTTGCAAATTTCCAATCTTCATTCTCTTTTTCACTGCTAAGCTCATTACAAGTTGTTGATACAGTTGTTGACAAACTCCGTTGTTGACTTTCCCTTCGTGAATCCATGTTGACTATTCCTAATCACTTTCCCCTCTTCCAAGTGCTTCAAAATGGATTCCTTAAGGATCCCTTCCATGATTTTTCCCGGCACTGAGGTAAGGCTGACTGCTCTGTAGTTCCCTGGATTATCCTTCTGCCCTTTTTTAAAGATGGGCACTACATTTGACTTTTTCCAATCATCCGGGATCTCTCCCGATCTCCATGAGTTTTCAAAGAATGGCCAAAGGCTCTGCAATGACATTTGCCAACTCCTTCAGTCCCCTCGGATGCATTAAATCTGGACCCATGTATTTCTGTGCGTTTAGCTTTTCTAAATAGTTCCTAACCTGTTCTTTCCCCACCAACGGCTGTCCACCTCCATCCCTTTGAATTAAAGCCCTAAATCAAATTAGCTGTTAAACCTCATTCCAGGAGGAATAACAGCTAATTCGATTTAGAGCTTTAATTTGGAATCCCGTTTCACTGCCGCGTGTAGACGCGGGCAGTTACTTTGGGCTAGTCAATTTCTAAAATGGCGACCGGCCGGGAACATGCTAATGAAGTGCGGGATATTTAAATCCCGCACTTCATTTGCAATTTCGGTCGCCCTCATTAGCCTCCCTAGTTTGAACTAGGGGGCTAGTGTAGACATACCTTAGGTTACCTCCTTCATCCAGTAAGGGCCCCACACCCTCTCTGATCGCTCTTATTGCTAACATGCGTGTAGAAACCTTTCTTGTTACCCTTCACATCGCTTGCTAGCTGCAATTCATATTGTGCTTTCACCTTCCTGATAACTCCCCTGCATTCTTGAGCAATATATTTATATTCCTCCCTACTCATCTATCCAAGTGTCCACTTCTTGTAAGCTTCCTTTTTTTTAAGCTCACCAAGAACGTTCCCAGTAAGCCAATCTGGTCACCAACCATATTTGCTTTTCTTTCTGTGCATTGGGATGGTTTCCTTCCTGTGCCTTCAATAAGGCTTCTTTAAAATACTGCCAGCTCTCCTGGATTCCTTTCCCCTTCATGTAAGCATCCCTGGGAATCCTGCCCATTAGTTCTCTGAGGTAGTCAAAGTCTGCTTTTCTGAAGTCCAGGGTGTGTATTTTGCTAATCTCCTTTCTTCCTTTGGTCAGGATCCTGAAATCTACCATCTCATGATCACTGCTTCCCAGGTTGTCACCTACCTCTACTATTTCCTTCCTGTTTGTGAGCAGCAGGTCAAGCTGTGAATGGCCCTTGGTCGGTTCCTTAAGCACTTGTACCAAGAAGTTATCCCCAACATTCTCCAAAAATGTCCTGGATTGCCTGTGTACTGCTGTATTGGTCTCCCAACAGATGTCAAGGTGATTAAAGTCCCCCATGAGAAGCAGGGCCTGTGATCTGGAAGCTTCTCTCGATTGTCTGAAGAAAGCCTCATCTACCTCATCCACCTGATCCGGTGGTCTATAGCAGACACTAACCACAACATCACCCCTGTTGCTTCTACCTCTAAACTAAGTCATAGACTCTCAACTGGCTTTTCTCCCTCTATATACTGGAGCTCTGAGTAATCATACTGCTCTCTTACATACAGTGCAACTCCTCCTTTTCTCCCCCACCTGTTCTTCCTGAACAGTTTATACCCTTCCATTACAGTGCTCCAGTCATGTGAGTCATCCCACCAAGTCTCCATTATTCCAATCAAATCATAGTTCTTTGACTGGGCCAGGGCTTCTAATACTTCCTGTTTGTTTCCCAGGCTTCTTGCATTCGTGTATAAACACCTTAGATAACCAGTTGATTGCCCTACCTTCTTCATTCGAATCAGGGGTCCTCCTTTGTTGCTCGTTCCTCCTTGTGTTTCTTCCTGGTATCCAACTTCACCACTTACCTCAGGGCTTTGGTCACCGTCCTCCAACGAACCTAGTTTAAAGCCCTCCTCACTAGGTTTGCAAGCCTGCCTGTGAAGATGCTCTTTCCTCTCTTGGTTAGGTGGATCCCATCTCTTCCTAGCAATTCTTGTGCCCAGAACACAGTCCCATGGTCGAAGAAACCAAAGCCTTCTCTCCGAGACCACCTGCACAGTCGTGCATTTACTTCCTCAACCAAGGAGTAAGGAAGTAGAAGGAAAAATGTTCTTCCTTTGACTTCCTGCTGTGTAGACATGCCTAAAGCCAAATTTAGCTATTTCAACTTCAGCTATGCAAATGACATAGCTAGAATTGCCTAGCTTAATTCAACTTTTACTCTGCTGTGTAGACGTGCTTTTATTGGATCCTTCTCTCCCATTCTTTGTAATGGTATAAGTGGGTTCTGCCTTGCACTCCTACTTTTATCTTTCCTCAACTTTTTTTTTTCTTTTTGGGTGATCTCATGTACTCATAGGATAGCAGTTGCCATCTCCATGTAGACAATTCTTAAATCTGTCTACTTACATCTCCATCCAGTCTGGTATCTCAGCTTGTCTCTGACACTGCCTGAATGTTTCACAATCAATTTAAGCTTAAAATGTCCAAAAAGTCAAACTCCTTATGGTCCTTCCAAAATCCTATCCAGCGTGCTTTCTCTGTCGTCATCAGCCCACCATCATTCTCCATGTGGTCAAGCCTGCAACTGATTCATCAGTATCCCATTTCCTACTTATTCAAATCACATTCACATCTCTGTTTCTGCTAAGATGTGAGCTGGGGCTCATTGGTTAAGCCTAATGGTTTCATGCAGCCCACTACCAACAACCTCTGTAACAGAGGTGGAGGTGGAGGCGGGAGAAAGTGTCCAAGCTTTTAAGCCATCTCCCCACACATAACAGCTCCCGCGAAGCTGCCTCACCCGGGGGTGAGAGCAGGTGGGAGATAGTATCCTGCAGAGCCACCTGCCCCTTCCCCACATTGCCTCCCACAGAGGCAGCAGCATGGGGAAGAGGGCAGGCAGGAGCCAGTGCTCGGGAAGCTGACTTCAAAGCCGGCTCCCCAACAAGCTTCATTCCCCCATCTCCTCTCCCATGTGTAAACATGTAACTGCTGTAAATTTCAGTGGTTACATCTTTACAAAAATAAACACATTTTAACATCCCTAGTTTCTGCCAGGTAGCATTGTGCAGCCTATAAAAGTTAATAACATAGGAAAGGGTTAGAGTAGAGTGGTCCAAGGTGAATTTAAGCCACCTTTGTGTTCCCTGTATGCAGGGGCTATTTTGGGACAGATCTGACTTATGTTGTATTCTCTGTGGAACGATAGAAGCACAGAATTGCTATAGTGCGATGTGCTCTGGTCACTCCCCTGACACACACCCAAATCAAAGAGTCCAGCCAGACCAGAACCTTTATGTCACTCCAGCACTAGCCATAGAGGTCCTCGATGCAAACAGTATTCTCAGGGACCATGTACGAACACTTTTAGTTCCATTTATGCTCCCAAACGGTGCAAAAGGCCCTTAATGAAAGTGGAAGCCAGGATAGGCCCAGAAGCTCTAAACTTATTGAGGCATCTCGGGTGTGGAAAGAACCTTCAACCCATCCCACCCTCCCTTCTTTTTAAAGATTAAAAAGGGAAAATATGTGGTTATATCCCCTAGAGGGATAAGAGATCTTTCGGAAAAGGCTTTATTTTCCGCAAGATCAGCGTCTAGACTGGCGCTTTTTTCCGGCAAAGCTCCGTGCAGAAAAAAAAGCAGCAGCCATTTTTATGCTAATGAAGCAGGGGAGATTTAAATCCCCGCTTCATTAGCAATTGCGATATGCTTAATTTACATCCCTTTTACGAAAAAGAGATGTAGTCTAGACGTAGCCAAGGAGAAGAGAGGTATATGGGGTAAGAGATAAGGGGATGGGAGAGTGTGAAGGGTGTATAAACCTCTCAGTGGTTCTGAAGGAATTAAAGGCAATACCCCTCCCAGATAACCCATCCCTGCATATGCTCAGAGCCCATGCCAATTGGAGAGGAAGCTTTAAAGTGAAAACTCAGCTCAGAAGGGGAGGAAAGCAGGTGTGTCTTGAGGACTCCCGAACAAGAGGACCAAAGAAGCTTCTCCAGTAGAAAGATAGATACCTTAGTTGTGTATGGAAACCAAAAGTATTTGATCACAACAGTAAAATCATTAGGCTTATCAGTAAATAATGAGCAATGTAAGATTCAGGCATCGCTGTACCCAAAACCTGTAAAACAAAATATGTCAGTAATAGCAATTATTTTTTCCTGTGCTTTAAAATACTGTTGAATTACTTTGACTAAAAGGTATTACTAAGTAATCTTCTAATTTTAACAAAATGGGTCTTACAGAGCTTAACGCAAGCTTCCATTTATGATGTGCAACTCAGTGGGCTGCAGTTCCCCTTCTGCTCTCATTAAGTGGCAAGGGTAGAGCACACAGCAAGATTAATTCTATAAAAAGAATTATCTAAATTAGAAATGACAAAGTAGATAATATGCTAGTGTTTCATGTCTGTAACAACAAACTTGAGCTAATTTAATTAATTACAGCTATAGCTTCATAGATTTTAACCTGCCCATAATTACCATTTTAGTAAATTTTGTTAAAGTATCACAAACTGCAGGTAATATATGAGTGACAAATATTGTGTTTGTTTTCCACTGAACTTCAGATGAAGCCAAACAAGTAAATATCCAAAGTGAGGATATGGGAAAATGAAAATACGGACATAGAGATACTAAGCAAATGAGATAATATCTCTGATTGACCAACTTTTGCTGGTCAGAGAGACATGCTTTAGATAGTAAGCTTGAAAGCTTAGATCTCACCAACAGAAGCTACTCCAGTAAAAGATACTATCTCATTTACCTTGTCTTTCTAATATCCTAAGGAAAACATGGCTACAACACTGCATACAGAAATGTACATATAGAGATGTAATCCATAATGAGCAGCCCTAAAAAGTAACTAAATACAGGTTGAAACTCTCTAGTTCAGCACCCTCGGGACCTGACTGGGATCGAACCAGGGTATTTGCTGAACCATGGGAGGTTGATGTTGTCTAGCAGTATTACCAACACTTCCACTGCTTACTGAGCTCTTAGAAGACATTTAGGGGTAAATTAGAGCTAAATAACAGCACGGAACACTGAGAGTCAAGTTTGGTGACTGTAAACAAACTTTATGGAACCACAGGAAACTTGGCCACAACTGTTAGTCGCTAACTAAAATCATTCCAGACCAGAGAGTGTCGGATTAGAGAAAGTCAACCTGTAGTTACAAACATTCATATTTTATAAAGCGTACTCACTGTGGGCACGTCTACACAGCAAAAAGTTGAATTAAGCTATGAAACTTCAGCTACATCAATTGCGTAGGTCAGCTTTTGGCGCTGTCTACACAGGAAGAACACTCTTCCTTCGACTTCCCTTACTGCTCATTAAATGAGGGTTACAGGAGTCCGAGTAAGAAGTCCTCCAGTTTGCCATTATTTTGAAATAATGGCTTGCTGTGTAGACGCATTCTTTGTTATTTCGGAATAACATAATTTAATCCAGTATAATGCTGCTGTGTAGACATACTTGTGTTATCTACCTCAGGGGAGTGTTAAGAAAAGTGACTTGAAGATTAATTGAAGAAACAGTCTGCTTAGAAACAGAGAGAAACAATGGTTAAACATCAGAATTATTACTGAGTCAAGTCCACAGATCCTTCAGTTCTGAAAAACTATTTTGTTTAAAGGCAGTCTGAATGCAACTTTTGAAGGGGATAACTGGGACTACAGAAGAGAAGATATGCAAGTAAGCTTTTTGGGGTGGAAACCATCTTTTGCCTAAAACAGGCTATTCTCAGGCATGGACAGTGGACACTGAGACACATGGTGCCTGGGGTAACCCTCACTAAAAATGCCAAGGTCAGGACAGGCTGCAAGCAGATTCTCCCAAAAATGGTGGTTAACACTCAGGGGGCAGGAAATAGGGCTGCTGCAGCACCTCAGGCTTTGTGCCCAGGATGCTGCTGCTGCTGGTTCTCACTGCTGCAGGTCCCTGCCGCCGTTCCCTGCCGCCAGCTGCAGGGTCCCAGCTGCCTGCCTCACCACTGGCCCCACGGTCCTAGTCACCAGCCCCTGGACTCGGCAGCTGTCGAGTCACAGTCCTTCCCCTGGACTGTGGGCCCAGCATGGGATGGTATGATCCACAGATGGGAGAAGGGGTTCGGCACCCCCACCCTAAAAATTGTTCCAGCGCCACAGTTAAAACTGAAATTTGACTCACCAATCAATCATAAACACTGCTGATTTCCCACACTGATTATCAAGAAGCTAAAAAAGGAATTATGCACTCTCTTTATTACATTCTAGTTCTCTGGCTGCCAGTCATCACATAGGTCCAGTACAGTGAAAAGTTATTTAAAAGTTCTGTTCACTATACAAAATATTCTTCTGACCTGAAAGCTTCATTAACAGATGACTATTCGTTTGTATCTTATACAAACTATCATGCTGCCAGCCAATCATTTAGTATTTAAAATTAAAAGTTTAGATAGCATCCTATCCCTAAACAGGTTTGACCTGTTTACCCCACCCCCACCCCCTTCATTGTTCAACGATTAGAACTAAAAATAGGCATCATTAGGTGACTCTTTTCTTATGCTAATTGTGTTGGAGTTATTTTTCCTCTACCCTGTTTGCTAACCACTGGGAGCTGAAATCATTTGAGACTGATAGGCAGAAGTCACAGCCAAGAAGTAGATGGCAGCAGATGGTGACTGAGAGCCAACAGGGTGGCGGCAGAAAGACGATATGATCAGCCAAGAGGGTGGTGGTGGAGCAATGCAATGAGCACCCAGCAGACTAGCAGCAGCAGGACATGTGGTTAGCAGGGCAGTGGCGGAGAGATGTAATGAGCAACCAACAGGGCGGCAGCAGAGAGGTGAGACAAATGGCCAGCAGTGAGCAGAAGGATGGCGAGTGACAGGAGGATAGGAGCAAGTAAGACACTTTTTTACCTCCCCTCACTCAGCATGGGGGGTGAACTCTGCTGATGTATCTCTGAACTCTGGGTCTGCCCTGACCAAGGGCAGTGACTGTGAGTGGAGTGCAGAGTGGGGCATGTGAAGAGAACATTTAGATTGCTGGACTTAAGAACCTGAGAAGAAAAGGACAAAAAACCTATTTGGCATGTGACTTTTACTCATGGTTTTCGTTTATGAACTCTGATGTTTTCCCAATTAATGACAAGTTATTTACTTCCCTTTTTATTAAAAGTTTCTTTTCTGTGCTAAGGATCTGTGCTTGTGAGTGGAGTAGGAGTGGTGTGTGAATTTCCCAGGTTACTGGATGGGCACTTGAGCCAGTGCACTGTTGGATGGATGGAGAAGAACCCCTCGATACTGAACACAACCCTGGAGGCTGCTGCTGGCTCCACCTGGCAGAAGGGTTACATATAATTTCACCTTTTTTAGGTTCTAGACTATATCCAGGTCCTTCATGGCTGAAGCTGCTAAACCAGTTTTCCTTAGGATGTCTGGCTGACTGCACCCATTTGATACCATTTACAGTAGACTTCCAATAATCCAGAACCTATGGGACCTAGGTGGTGCCATATTATCAGATATGCCTGACTATCAGGAGGTACTATAAGGTGGTTATATATATACACTTTATACATTATATACTGTATATAAAGTGTTCTTAACCCTTTTTATTGTACATACTGTATACAGTATACTGTAATGTTTTAGTTTTTTTAAGCCTTTTTTACCCTTTTTGCTCAGTTCAGCTGCTGCCGCTGTTACCTTGTGACTCATTTTTTGCTGAAGCTCACTTGCTAGGCTCTTGCCATTTTGATGCCAGACTATCAGGAGTGCCGGACTATTGGATGCTGGACTATTGGAGTTTTACTGTACTTCCTAGAGAGGGGAAATCATCTGACTAGCAGCACAGATGTCCTTATAGTTGCTTTCACTTAACATCAGATAGGCTGGCCCCCACTGGGCTGTTATTGCAGCCTTCTAATCCTCACATCTCTACAGGAAATTTCAATCTCCCCGTTAGGCTGATTTTTCTGATTCTTTGCACCATTGGACAATGAGCTGTATTGCTTTCAGTGTGGAGTCTCAATGTTTATCTGAGAAGTATGTTTTTTAAATTAGCTGAAGAGTAGAAATTTTATATACTAATATTTAAGATCAGATTTAATATATAGTGAAGCAGATAACCAGATTGTCTGGTTACTTGCTAATTCAAAATTATCTTTAATCTCAGAGTCAATGTCCAGACTAACCAATTAATGAAGTTCTTGTCTCCTTTTCTGTCATTTTCTTGAAGGTTTTTGCAGTGGTCTATTAATTCAAAATAGAATAAAGGGTCCTATTCATCATTTATTAATCCATATGATTTCACCAGCAGCATTATTTCCAAAGTGTAGTAATTTATATAATAAACCATAATCTCATTCATGATCTAATCATATTCCAGGACTCTGAAAGTGAGATCCAAAAAAGGAAAACAAATATTTTGTCCTTTTTAAAATTCATATATGATATATAAAGTTAAATTGAAAACATACTGCAAGAACCGTCTGTTAAAGTTTTTTTTCCCCATAATCAAAGTTTTTATATATTTAGGGGCAGGGAGGAATAATTAAAAAGAAAGATTGAAAATGTGCTAGCATCCAGCTAGTATACGAAAGCAATGTCTACAATTTAAAAAAAAAACCTCAAATATTAGAATGTCTAGAAATGAACAATTAAGAAATTCCTCCAAACTAGAAAAATCACAAATACAATGTTATCCATTCTAAACGGGAAGATGATGTACATCTGGGAGTCACAGGTATATTGACAACACTGAAGCCCAGAGTATTGAACCCAATGGACTTCCAAATACATGGAACTACAAATCATGAATGTGTTCATCATATTTTGTATTATGCTACTGATAGAGCTTTATTCTTTCTTTATCTTCTGTCCTGAAATTTTAGCCAGAGACAATAGATTCAGCAAGATCTTTAAGACAAACTGAAGAAAACAGATTATTTTAACAGCTCAGGAGATTGCCACTGAATTTCTGCTACAAGTGACTGAATCTTCTTTCAGATATTTGGGTATAAATCTTTTCTGATCACTTCTATCTTAACTTTATTGTTGGGTTGAATTCTTTTTTTAAGATGTTTCCCTCAGTTGCCAACTGAAATCTGTAAAAGTACAACTAGGACTCCATGTTGAAACCTCTTCTTCGTGGAGCATTTGGCACCTTTTCACCCCAGAAGCAGGAAAGGTAAGACTAAGTAACCTTTATCTGTCTGGTCACAGCAGGCTACTTAAGGGAGCTATGCCCGCTACTCAAGGCTGTCCGTCAGAGTGTCAGTCAGTCAGTCTTCCATGTTTCCAGCCGGCTTCTAGGTTAACAGATTGACCTAAAAACAAACAGTTACCATAGGACGTCCTTGTTATGAGTCACCCATATATATATCCTTTCTGCACTAAAGTCATTGACGCTTGTAGGAACAAATATGTTATAAGTTCTCCCATTCCCCACTCTTAAGATGCACAGAAAAAAAACCAATATGCACTAGGGTTGTCAATTAATCTGCATTAACGCCTGCAATTAACACGTTAAAAAAATTAACACATTAATCACAGGTGTTAATGCTGTGCTGCCCCTTTGAAGTGGCACTTCAAAGGGGCAGCAGAATGTGGAGCTGGGGATCAGCTGGGCACTCCAGTTGATCCTCAGGTCCGCATTCCACTGCCTCTTTCAAGTTCCACTCCAGTGCTTCAAAGGAGCAGCGCTGCACAGAGCCTGGGGTCAGCAGGGGATTCCAACTGATCTCTGGCTCCTGTGGGGCTGCCCCTTTGAAATGCTGCAGCTGCATTTCAAAGAGGCAGCTGCATTGAGCCTGGGGTCAGCTGAGGCCAGCTGATCCCGGACTTCCGCAGCGCGGCCCCTTTGAAACGCCGCCACAGTGTTCCAAAAGGGCAGCACATGCGATTAATGGCATGATTAATTGTGATTAAATTTTTTAATTGTGTGATTAATCATGCTTAATTTTTTAAAATCACTTGGCAGCCCTAATTTGCACAAATGGAAGTCACCATGAGAAAAAAATTCCCTGCTTTAAGTTGTTTCGCTATAAGTCCAAGTTTTTTGGAACATTTCTTGGACTTATAACGAGGATGGCCTGTATAGGCTATAACCAAAGATTTCATTAGATAGGTTCCACCTGCAACTTTCCCTTCTCAGGATGCATCAATGTAATAAAGTGCATAGTGGCCCAAATGGTTGCCTTTATGTGAGTCTATTACTTGAATATATAGTACTTTTTTTAAAACGTCTATTGGGACAGTGTAGCAGCATAAGCAGACAAGGAAGTAGTGGGATACCCTCATAGTTGATTTTTATAAAGGGAGTTTATCCTTACCAGATTTCAAATTTTACTACCAAGCTGCCAGTACACTGAGACCTCCCATCTTTCCTCCAAAATGCACTGTCATTCAGTTAGTGTAATATATTAATCCTGATCATTATCCTCAAGGATGTTCATAAATTCATGTAAAAACACAATCATGAGATATTTTTCAAAAACATTTACTAGTAAGGAATTTTATCATAATTTAAAGGTATCATTACCGCTTTTATGATGGATCAACTCCTAGGATTCACACACGAGAGAGAAGTTTTTAACATACCTGAAGTTCTTTAAAAAGTTGTATTCAAGGAATGGGAGTTCAAAGCAGTAGAGAAAGATGCCCCACTATTAAGTGGGAGCCAGAAGTAACTAGAATTATGTGCATTGTAACATTCCCGACTATCCCAATAATTACAGTCTAGAATTCAGCCTTAAAATTCATTTTGTCCTGCCCTCCAGGTTGGATTACATTGAATAGAAGCGAATTTGTGTCTGTATAGATAAAAGGCCAAAGTCTTCATGCAGAAGGACAGTCATTTGTCCTTTAGAGAACAGTGTCTGCTACAGGTTCACAGAAAGCAACTGGGAAAGAGCATCTTTAGGGAGAGAGCTGCCTTTTGACTAGCTGGCTAAAAGCCAGATGACCTTTTCATATGGCTATGGAAGATTGTCAGGGAGATGCTGAGAAAAAGCTGGGGAATCTGCCAGAGGCAAATGACTTCCTACTGGCTGCAGTTGCAGCAAGGTGGAACCATGATGAAAGAAAATAGTGACCATAGGCTGGCCCCTACAAAATCAGGATAAATTACACTCACAAATGGATTTGGGATTTTTGGGGCCCCTGGGCTAGAGTAAATTGGGGCCTCTCTTCCCTTCTTCCACCTGCAGTCCTCATCCTCATCCAGTGTTCCTGCTGGGAAAATGGGGTCAGTGTGTGGGGGCTTGCTCTGTTCCAACTGCCCATCCAGAGCTCCAGCTGGGGAGCAGTGTTGGGGTATAGAGACTTGCCCTGCTCCACCACCACCACATTGTGTCAGGGAATGGCTGGAGCATCTGGTGAGTGGAGTGGGGCAATGCCCAGACACCACTTCACAGCAGGAGTATAGGGCAGCTGGAGTGATACAAGCCCCGGTGTCCCAACACCAGTCCCTAGCAGGAGTGGTGGGAGAGTGGACCTTGTTGGGGAATAGGGATGCCCATTTTTCTGGGGCCCCTCAATTGCCTGGGCATGGGCCTGTTGTCCCCGGGGCTAATCTGCCACTGATTATGCATTCACATAACTGCGGTATTGTCCCTGATGTTGGTAACACCAAGGGTATGTCTACACTACCCCGCTAGTTCGAACTAGCGGGGTAATGTATGCATACCGCACTTGCTAATGAAGCCCGGGATTTGAATTTCCCGGGCTTCATTAGCATAAGCGGGGAGCCGCCATTTTTAAATCCCCGCTGCTTCGAACCCCGTGTAGCGCGGCTACACGGGGCTCGAACTAGGTAGTTCGGACTAGGGTGCCTATTCCGTTTCACGAGGAGTAACGGTAGTTCGGAATAGGACCCTAGTCCGAACTACCTAGTTCGAGCCCCGTGTAGCCGCGCTACACGGGGTTCGAAGCAGCGGGGATTTAAAAATGGCGGCTCCCCGCTTATGCTAATGAAGCCCGGGAA
The DNA here is from genome assembly GCF_052426305.1 of Pelodiscus sinensis. Classification (NCBI taxonomy): domain Eukaryota; kingdom Metazoa; phylum Chordata; order Testudines; family Trionychidae; genus Pelodiscus; species Pelodiscus sinensis. The sequence continues at coordinate 205,599,865 of NC_143053.1, forward strand.
ATTCAAATCCCGGGCTTCATTAGCAAGTGCGGTATGCATACATTACCCCGCTAGTTCGAACTAGCGGGGTAGTGTAGACATACCCCCATAAAGTATCTGCAATTCTTGGTTAAACATCTTGGGTCCTGGATTCTTTGAACCAAGACCTGGGTACCCATCACACATTCTTTTGAGTTATACTTCTCAAGGTAAATATTTTGATCAACTCATCTAAATATTAGTGTTGCTTGAAAAAACAGGTTTTTCAGCACTTACCTAAAAATAAAAAAAATACTGATCATTCTTCATCCACAGAAATATTAATCTCTTTGAAACCATTTAGATTACTGCAACAGCACACACACTTTTTCGAGAATGTATGTTCCACAATATGATATGTCTGTACCACCCTGGGAAGTGCTTTCCCAATCAATATTACTTCCCCAGATAAATGTGTTATCTTTTCTCTTCACTAGAAATATTTTCAAAGCTTCTAAACCAAGGGTGGGCAATAATTTTTGATGGGGAGTACTCCAAGAATTTGGAAAGTGGTCAAGTGTCGCACTCTTTCATATTAATGGAGGTGTGGGGTTAGATGAAGGAGGCAGTTGTGACCTGAGTTAGGGGACTAGAGAGCAAGGGTTTGGATTGAGACCTTGGGCAAGAGGAGGTTGTGACCTGGGAAAGGGCAGTGGGGTGCAGGATCTAGGAGGGGATATGGCTGCAGGAGGTGGGGGCAGAGGGTTTGAGTTGTGACCTGGGACAGGGGATATTAGGGTGCAGGATCTGGGAGAACATAAGGGGGCAAAAGGTTTGGGTTATGTGCGGTAGAGGGGCAAAGAGTTGGAGTGCCAGAGGCAGGCTCTGGTTGGGAGACTTACCTGCTTGACTCCCAGCCAGCACCCTTCTGAAGCAGCCTCCCTGCCTGCCCCACCCCCACACTGGCTGCAGTGGTCATTTGGTTTTTGAACAGCTATGAGCCAGAGGGGAAGAGGGTGTTTCACAAGCTGCCTGTTAACAATAGGCAGCTCCCATTGGTTTGAAGCCAGCCAATGGAATTGTGCTGGGGGTAGAGGCAGTGCATGAAGCGTCTCTCCCCTACCCTTGACTCAGCTGTTTAAACAGAGCTCCACAATGGCTGCTTTTCTCAGCAGCATGCGGTTTCCTCTCAGGGTTCCTCTCCATCCATTCATCACAAAACTGGCTTAAGTCCCCACTCAGTAAGCTTGGAAATTTACACAACATCCCTGGGCACCTCTGAGATGCAATGCTTCCCTATTCACAAGAACAGTGTTTGAAAGTAACAAGAAACATTTAATAAAAGGGAGGGAATTAGCTTGCCATGAATTTGGGAAAACACAAAAAGTTCATAAACAAAACCGTGAGTAAAAGTCCCACCACAAGTAGGTTGGGCAATGTACTTTTCCTCTCAGGTTCTAAGTCCAGCAATCTACATGTCCCTTTCACATGCCCAGCCATTCTTTGCACCACACTTAAAGCAGACCTAGAGTTCAGAGGTGCATCTGCACTGTTCACCTTGCAACCTAAGTTGAGGGAGGTAAAGAAGCATCTTACTCCACTGGCCACTCACCATCCTCCTGCTCTCTGCTGCCACTCTACTGGTCATTTATCTTACCTCTCCGCCACCGCCCTACTGGCCACTCGTTATACCACTGCTGATCTGCTGGCCACTCATCACATCTCTCCTCCACAACCCTGCTGAGCCACCATCTGGTGCCATCCACCTTTTGGCTGTGACTTCTGCACATCATTCTCAAGTGATTTCAGATCCCAGTGATTTCAACTCATAGCAAGTAGGGTAGAAGACACACAACTCCAACCAATTACCATGAGAAAAATGGTAACCTAACAATGCCTGTTTAGCTCTGCTCTTTGGACATTGGGGAAAATATGTCAAACCAGTCCAAGCAGGGGAGGCCACATAGCCTCCGGACAAAAGTAACCTTCCCTCACCCCTTGACTTTCAGAGCTCTATGAGAGGTAAGCCCCTGCTTAGCAGGGTGCTTTCTGCTAACTGTGAGCGCTTTCATTTGGAACAATGTAACACAGTCCTACTTTTCTGTATTCCCACAAAATTACAAACATTGGTAACCTTATTTCGTTATCCCTGCATTTAATACAAACATAGCTGGTGCTGGGCCACAAATTAAATTGATTACAATGAGCAAAATACCACTCCGTCTCCTAAATATCTAGCACATCTAAGCAAAGCAGGAACAAATTGTATTTACATAGACACACGCAGGGTCTCTCCCCACTTCTAGCTAGCTGTAAGGGATATATTCCTTCATGACTTGCTTACATTATATGTGTATAATAATATTTGTGAAACTCACATAAGAAAATGAGAGAAATGACAAAATGATCTTGGAACTATATTCCCTATAATAACCCACAGTATATCCCACTGTATACAAAAAATTCCTGTATACAAAAAATTCCATTCTGAAGAGCTAGGTCTCATCCATCTATAAAAAGAATAGCTATCATTTGTGTTTAGTCTAGGAGTATTTTTCAATCTGGTTAGCCCAACGTAAGTACAGAGGTACACAGCTGCAAACAAATCTGTCCTTTTCGAGCTTGTTTTTTAAAGAATACATCAGGCCAAATGAGTGCCTCTATCACGTTTTTTTCTTGTAACTGACATGATTTCATAGGTCATCTGAGGTGAAAAAGCATAGTGATGATCCCTCAGCCGAAACCAATGCCATTTTACTTCTGATTCCTTACTTCTAATTGCTTCATTCCTGGAAATAATTTATTTAAGGTGAGAATCTGATCCTCCTGTCACATGAGTGGTAGTATCCTACTTTGCAAATGCTCCTTTTGAAGTTAATGGGACAACTCAAGGAGTAATACAGGGTATAGTGCTTAATGAGTACTTTCACAGTTTAATTGTATTAGTTTATGTTTGTTTAATGTTTTCTGTAACATAGTTTCATCGTCTGTTTCTTCCTTTACTGATATGTTCCCATAAACCTTTGTGAAACTATTCAAAACCAAAAAACTGCCAGCTTTTTTTTTCTAGTCTGAGCCTTTGTTTAAGGCAGTTTCTTGTGTTTTAGGCAGCGTTTTGGGAACTGAACAATGATTTTGAAGAAGAGACTTCCCCAAATCCATGTGAGTTTGTTAATCTCAAAATGTTTCAGTATCAATGCTTCAGTGCCAACTTCTTTAAAAGCATCCAAAATCTCTTCTCTTGCCAGTCACCACATCACCATTCTACATCATCCTCCATCAGAGTGCAACATGTAACTGTGACAAATTAGTAATGTTGTAATAGTTGGGGTCTACGGACCCACTTTAATTGTTAGCATAACTGGTGGAAAGTAAGAAAAGGTTTGTGAATTGTCACAATAACCTATTATTTAAAATAATTTAAGAAAATCTTTAAGAAGGAGACAGATATTGAAATAATGTAAACAGAATGGGTTTTATTGACACCATTCAAAAACTCTAGTAAGATTAGGATTAGTACACAAGAGAAATAGAGGACTAGAAGACAGAGAATTAGAGGACAATGGATCAAAATTGGTGCTTCAAAAATTAGGCCTAATTGGTGGGCAGGATAATAAGATGGACTATTCTATTCATTGCCCTTTTGACGAAGGCTTTGGTGGAGGCTTTAGAGGAGAAAAAGGGAAGTTGTTACCATCCCTACAGCTGCAGTGGAAGGGTGGTTTCTGTGACAACAGGCTTAGACACTCCAGTGGGAATGCTTTGGCAGGGGCGCTGAGCAGGAGGAGCCCGTGGGCCACGTCTCCCCACTTTTACCAACCATAAGAGTGAGCAGTGGAGGTGAAGGTAAAGATGAGAGAGTGGTGATAGGGGTCTTGGAGTAAGCAGCAGCATGGGAGCAGGACATCAGGGGAAGGGGAGGTGTGGCATAGTGCAGCAGAGGAGGTTGTGGGACATGTTTTGGGTGCCTGTGCTCCCCCTTACCCCGTAACTTTTAGGACACTTTTTCTGCTCTTCTGTTTCTAGTTTGGGTTCTAGTTTGGTACATGTGAGATCCTGTCTGTCTGCCCCTCCCTCATGTATTCCTTTCCATTCTCTGTAGAGTCTTCCTCTTGCCCTATCTCTCTCCACTTTTCACCTCACCCAGAAATCAACTATATGGTATGGTACCAGCATGGAGAGATGAGACAGCCTGTCCTGAGAAGGACCAGTGAAAAAGAGGCACCTGACCAGACCAACCAGATGATGTCCCTGAATGGGGAGGTGAGCCAAGGTCCCCAGCGATAACTGTTGTGGCTGACCTGCTGACCTAAAGCGTCATGCCATTACTGAACAGCCACACAGTATCCAGAAGACTTGAGAAATGCTAACATTGTTGCATTCTTTAAGAAAGGAGATAAGTCAAGAGTGAGTGGAAACCATCAAGGCATTGCCTTGCTGTCTACCTCAAGAAAATGTCTTGCCCTTATCCTCTTCAACGAGTTATTTCCTCTTGCTGAGAAAATATTGCCAGAAAAGCATTGTGGTTTTAGACCATTCTTGGGACAACCAACATGATCTTAATTTCCTGCCAAATCCAGGAAAAGTCTTGGTAACAAAATCAGGATCTGTAAATGGCATTCATCAATTTCACATGAAGCCCTGTGGAAGGTGATGGCCAGATCTGGCTGCCCTCTGAAATTTATTAAGATCCTAAGGATTCTCCAGGATCAGATGACTGCCATGGTTCTCTGTAATGGCCTTGAGACAGAACCTTTTGTCATCAAACCTAGCGTTATGCAAGGTAAAGTTATTATCCCATCCTGTTCTCCAGGGCTGTGTCTACACTGCACCCCTTTTCTGGAAAAGGGATGCAGATTAGACACTTCGGAATTGCAAATCCGCGGGGGATTTAAATATCCCCTGCGGCATTTGCATTTACATGGCTGCCGCTTTTTTCCGGCTTGGGGATAAGCCGGAGAAAAGCGCCAGTCTAGATGCGATTCTCAGGAAAATAAGCCCTTTTCCAGAGAATTTCTTATTCCTTGAAAGTAGGAATAAGAAATCCTCCGGAAAAGGGCTTATTTTCCGGAGAATCGCGTCTAGACTGGCGCTTTTCTCCGGCTTATCCCCAAACCGGAAAAAAGCGGCAGCCATGTAAATGCAAATGCCACGGGGAATATTTAAATCCCCCACGGATTTGCAATTCCGAAGTGTCTAATCTGCATCCCTTTTCCGGAAAAGGGGTGCAGTGTAGACACAGCCCATCTATTTAGCAGTCATTTTGGTCCTTGTTAAAGATCACTTCCTCCAGTAGAGTTGATAGTCAATGCAGAATGGATGGGCAGCTCTTTAATCTTCATTGTCTCCACTCAAACTCAGAGCATCCATTGCTGATCTTCAGTATGTTGGTGATGACTGTGTCATCCTTGCATACACTGAGACTGACTCTCAATCCATACAGGATTTCATTGCACAAACTTACAGAAGCCTAGGAGTCTCATTCAATATTGGGTAGACTAAGGAGCCTTGCACATGACCCATCACAAATCACCATTGAGGTGAGACATGAGACTTTGTAGACAGTTAAAACTTTTGCTACCTCAGTAACCAACTTTCTCAGAGAAATTGACATTAAGACCCAGCACAGGATCCAGTTCCTGAGACTTTCTTTTGGAAAATTGCTCTAACGCATTTTCATGGACTGTGATGTACAGCAGGATGCCAAGATCCAGGTCTATAAGACAATTGTTGTTCCAGTAGTTCTTTATAGATGCAAAACTTGGATCACCTATCAACAGCTCCTCAAGACTCTGGAGAGGTACCACCACTGATACCTCCAGAAGATGCTTCTCAAGAAGTGGCAAGATGGCTGCACTAGCGCCAGCATCATCACTGAAGACAACATCGCCAGAATTGAAGCAATGATCCTGATGCACCAACTTTGGGAGCTGGACATTGCATGTGAATGCCAACTCTTGCCTTCCAGAACAAGTCCTCTACTTTCAGCTCATCCATGATTTGACATCCAGCGGTAGTCAGAGGAAACACTACAAAGACACACTGAAAGTGTATTTTGAAAACTGAGGTGGCCATCACAAGTCAGGAGAAGCAAGCCACTATCTGATCTGAATGGTACCATATCCTCTATCAGGCAGTGTTTCACTTTATGGAAAAGGTTGTTGCCCCTAAAGATGAAGAGAGAGAGGGAAGGAAGGCAACAAGCATCTGGCCTGCCACAAAATGTCTGTATCTACTGCAGGCAGATTTGTGGTTTGAGGAGAGGCCTCCTGAGTCATCTCAGGACCCATACGTAAATCCATAGTAGAGATTATCCTCAAATTCAGGTATCAATAATAAATGATGAATTCCAGGAACATCAATAAAATGCTATATACCACCATCTTTACTATCCTATCTCTTCTTCCCGTTTTATGTCTGTTGGTCTAATAAGAATAAGTTTGACAGAGATTTTATCCAATATTCACCCTTTCCAATAAGAGAGTTTGAAGGGTTTTGATTAAGTTTGCTTTACATAATCATTCTGTTTCATTTTCAATGACTTGTGCCTTTTGTGTTTCAATTAATAAATTTCTAGACTTTGGCATGAATATCATAATGTGTTTGCTGTGGCCCTAAGGTCCCTGTATATCAAATGTGGAACTTACTTAACACTGTTTAATGTTGGACAGTGACATGGTCATGTGTGAAGGAGTAAAATGTGCAGCTTTATGGCCCAGTTCAGTAAAGAGTGATGTGGAAGGAAGAAAGAAAAGAGACAAGCGTGAGAAACTGTAGATGAGGCTGGCAGAACAAAGGAGGAAAAGATGATGCATTAAGAAATAAGATCAGATAAGTAGGACACGTCAGAGATATGAAGGGCCTTGAAAGGGAGGACAATCTGATTTGGTTGAAAGGGGAGAAACGGTGATGTGTTTTGAGTGAGTGAGAGATGGTAGGAGGAGTGAATGTGAGTGACACCAGAAAAACCCTTCATTTGAGCTTCTTGTTGTGTATTTAGCTAGTATGGATAGGAATGGTGTCCCTAGCCTCTGTTTGTCAGAGGCTGGAAATAGATAACAGGAGAGGGATCACTTGATGATTGCCTGTTCTGTTCACTCCCTCTGGGGCATCTGGCATTGGCCACTGTCAGCAGACAGGATACTGGGCTGGATGGACCTTTGATCTGATCCCGTATGGCCATTCTTATGTTCTTAATATTTAGTATTTCTAAAAGAAGGAAGCTGGTAATTTCCTGAATACACACTAGAACTCTTCTCCCCCCCCCCAAAAAAAATCCCCTTGATTTCCTGAAACATTTGCTAGGAGGGTGATACTACCATGGGCAGCGAGTTGTATGGGCTCGTGGTGCCCAGGCTTGACCAATATTTGGAGCTGGAGTGGACCCCGGCCCCCTCACGCATCCTCCCACCCCGGCCCCAGAGCATCTCTCCTCCGGCACCGGCCCGTTCCTGCCATGCGCAACCTTCACTGAGCTCCCCTTTGTCGGCTGCTGCTGCCCTGCATGACGTGCTCGAACCAGTGGACGTGGAGATGCCCAGGCGTGATGTAACATCACGGCCCGGGATTTTAAAACTGCTCGGTGCTGTGTTGCACCATGCGGCTGAGTTGCAGGTTCCGAGTCTGGGGACGGAGCACAGACTCTGACCCCGCAAAGTGGAAGGCAGAAGGTAGGGGAGAGCTGGGAGAGGAAGGGGCTTGTGCAGAGGGGGAGAGGAGAGGGGGAAGAAAGGGGAAGGCACCAAAGGGACAGGGTAGAGGAGACACAAATGCCAGGGGGCCAAGGGCAGACAATGAGGAAAAGGTTTCAGTGGGAGGGGGATAGGGTGATGCTGGAAGGGGAGAGGGTAAGCGCATTGGGGGCTGGAGGAGGAGGTGCTGGGAGAAGGCTTGAAAGGAGGGGTGGGCATGAGGAAGGTGGGGATGGAGCAAGTCATGTGTGAGGGCACAGAAGGGCATGAGGGGAATGGGGGCAGAAGGTGGTGAGGGGGTGGGCATCAGGGAAAGAGAGGGCAAAGGGGGTAGGGGCAGTGAGGGAAGGGAGAGGCACCAGCAGGGTGCAGGGCTAAGGGAAGGTGCAGGTGCCAGGGGATTCTGGGGGTGAAGCAGAAGGGCAGACACCTGCAGGGGACAGGCCAGCACCAGAGGAGAGAGGCAGGGCAGGTGTGTAGAGGGAAGTGTTAGAAGAGGGGAGGTAGCTCACATGATCAGAGTGGGGCTACTGTAGGAATGGCACAAGGGGGGTAGGAGTGGCACAAGGGGGAAAGAAGTGCTGGTGGAGGGGGGCAGTTGCAGGAGGGCTGAGGGCAGTGAGAAGGGAAGGAGTCAGGACAGCAGAGGAGGGTGGATGGTTGGGGCAGCAGACACCAGGGGAGCTGATGGAACAAGGGGAGGAGACATGGCAGCAGAGAGAAAAGGTAAAGGTTTAAAAATATTTAATAACAACTTGGGTGCCACTGTGGCACATCCAAACAAGCCACATGAACTCAGTACTGGTGTACAACACAAAATTCATTTTGCTCATGGGGGGAATCTTTTAGCCTATGTCTACACTGGCGGTTTCTTGTGCAAGAGTTCTTGTGCAAGAAGTCTTGCGCAAGAACACGTCCACACTGCCATGTGCAAGCTGTGCTTTTGCACAAGAGCATTCATGGCAGTGTGGACACTCTCTTGCCCAAGAAAGCTCCCATGACGATTTTAGCCATAGGGGTCTCTTGCACAAGAAATCTCTGCCGAGCATCCACACTGCCCTTTTGCACAAGAGAGCTTACACCTGTTAGAAAAGAGTGTAGCTCTTGCGCAAGATGCCCTCTCTTACCACGCCGTACTGTAAATTTCCTTGCGCAAGAGTAGGCGGGCAGTGTGGATGCTCTGTGGGTTCTTGCACAAGAACAGCTGTACTTGCGCAAGAAGCTGCGAGTGTAGACATAGCCTTAGAGGGAACACTTTCCCCAGCATCTCTGCCCCCGAGTTAATGTCACACACATAGGGTTAATGCAACTTCAGGATAGTTGCATGAGCGAGGTTTGGTGGGGGTCAGACTAATCCCTGTTGGTAGGAGGATGGTGGGAAAAGCCCTTCGAGAGGTGTGACATGACACCGTTTACTTCTGGTCATGTGTCCATCTTGCCCTGAGTGTGTTACCTCCAGAGGCATGGCTAACAGGGGGTGGGGGACGACCACCAAAAATTATACAAACCTGCCACCCATGGATACTACAGTACATTGGCAGAGCTAGCAGAGTGTGTGAGATCTATAAGCTGCATCTCAACAATGCAAACAACTTATACATTCAAACAGTGAAACTGTCATGCTTTCCAGGTTGAATATTAAGTAACTTACAAGGATGAATGTAGCAAGGATGTCTAATTAAAGATCCCTGTTATCAGTGCTATTTGTAGAAATTAGAAGCACTCAAGTCCATGGAAAACATTAACATAGGTCAGGATTCAAGACAAATGAACTTGGGAAAGTAAATTAAACTTGTAGGCAGCATACATTAATTATTTAGACTGTAAACTAATTGGGACAAGAAATAAAGCTGTATAAATAAGATTTTCTGGTTCAATGAAAAATCGGAAAATCTGAAAAAATTGCATTTAGGATCAAACCAAAAATGTTTTTTTTTAATTTTCAATTAATTAAAAATTGATTTTTAATTTCCACATTGAACAAAAAGTTTTATTTGAAATTAAACATTTTATTTAAGTTTTGAGCATTTCATTTTTAATTTAATATATATATATTTGGTAAATTTCTAAATGAAAAGTTACTTCACATTGAACATTTGAGGTACGTCATAGCAAAAATGTCAAAATGCATTGGCTGGAGTTTTCAGAATATGTTTCAAAAGAAAAATTTACAAAATGTTTCAGTGTTGCTGTATTTTCATTTTTGTCTCCTCCTTCCGAAAAGCTACAGTCAAAAAATTTCATTCAGCTTTAACATGGACCAAGTTTTTTTGTTGTGTTTGTATAGCGCCTTGCACAATGGGACCCTAGTCAAAGGATCTACCTACAAATTACAAATAAATAAATAAATAAAATAAATAAATGCAAATTGTGAAATGTATATGTACAAGCTCTGACTGGAGACGAGATCTCTAAATCAAGTGGCTTTGGTTTAGGGTCACATTCACTGAATTTTTCACTTCCAGGAAATTCTCCAAAGTCACATCTTCCCTCTCAATTTACTCTCTCCTCCCATCTTCACCCCCCTCTCCACACACACACGCACACAAATAAAAAAAAATCCTCATACCCTCCTTACCTTTTTTCCTTTATCATCAGAATGCCATTGGGTCATGGAAGCAGAAGCAAGGAGATGTTTTGTGCTTCTTGTAGACAGCTAATGTGTTAAGAAGGAGTAAAGTTCTGGGATGTGTTGTGGGGCACTTGAGAGATCAGCCATAGAGGAGGTAAGTTACATGGTCTTCAACTGATGTTTTCAAGTTTATGTAAGAATTAGCTTAGATTTTCAAATGCACCAAACCTCAAACCCAATGTGAAGTTCAAGTCAGTTTGACATTCAAAGCAAATATTTCACACAACTCTAGTATTAACCAATGATTATTTAATCTAGTGTGTGGGGAAAGTAGGGGAAATCTTTGCTTTGTATCTTACCGAGCTCAAATAATATGAAAGCTGTATTTTTATTTTAAAAAAGATTATATTTTCACTGAACACGTTTCCATTGCATGTCTATCGTGAATGGGATTTGTCCAGAGGCTGATTTTACACTAGCAGTTGGCTCATCATAGCTTTCAAGTGTCCTGTGTTCATTTGTACCATCACTTTTTCCTCTCTCTTTCCTGCCAAGCAGCCAGTGAATCAGAGTATAACATTCCAATGCTTCCCACAGTGTAGGATCTGCTCCGGGGCATCTCTCTGAGCTCTTACATACAGAAAGAGAAGAGGTATAGGAAAACCTCTTTAGGTTCAGAGCAAATGAATAGATGGAATCATATGTGAATTGCATCAATGGGTTACCTAGGGATGTCACAGTTCTGTCAGGACTGTCCCATGTCCTACGAGCCTGGCATACATGACATTTACCACAGTCCCAAAATATCTTCAGAATGATGCAATATAGTCATAATGAGGCTTGCATTACCAACAATGCCACGTGACAGTAACATAGGGTAAGCATCTTGTGAAGTAAACATCCGAACCTTATGAAGAAGTGATTTTGGCTTGGAGAAAAATGTCTAAAAAATGGCAATCCTACAGGTAAAGGAAAGTTTGTGAAAATTTAATGTAAAGAAGTACACGTATCTTTAACAAACTGAAGTCCCTTGAAAGTCCTTTAGAGGAAATAAAAATCTAAGTATAATAAACCACTAAAATATTATGCACTTTGATTTCGAAGTGAAAAATACACAATAGTGAAGTAAATATAGGAATTAGGAGTCAGAAAGGAGACTGACAACATTAATTAAATATAACTAATTTGTAATATATGTTGGGAGGGGGACAGCCAAAGAAGCCTTAGAACAACCTCCCAGTGAAGCAAATTATGTTGTTAATGTAATGATATTTAATATAAACCTATATTTTACTGTGTAATTAGGATATTATGGAAAGTTATGGGAAGACATTATGGAAAGAAAATGAGATGGGAAGGTTCCACTAAATATTAATGGTAACATCCTGGTACTATTTAAGTCAATGAAATCTACGCCATTCACTTCAATAGAAGCAGAATCAGGTCATAAAACAGGAAGAGGAAAAGAGATGGAAAGGATGGTAGAATTTAGTCTCAAAATGAGTACATACACACTATTTCCAAAATCTTGCAGGGAACACCCAAGTAGACCAAGATTTGAAAGGCACAGTGGACAAGAAAAGAGTCTGTGTAATGCAGTAATTGTGATGATCCTTAGTCTTGGCAAAAATGTTCTTTTCATGAGATATTATATAGTATTCAGGGTTGGGTTGAAATGGTTATCTACTGTTTTTTAAAGCAAGGACTCAGAAAGTGAATGTAATGTAGCTAGTGTGATACCCTATCCACCAGACCACACTGATCTGCTAGTTTTCTGTGAATTCAAGGTAATGATTCCACTTCACCTTGCTCTCTCTGGAGGATTCACTGGTTTGTTCTGTCTGCCTGTTGATTACTTCAGTGATGCTACAACTCATTGTAAGGAATTATAACATCTGTTATCTCCTCAACTTGCAGCAGAGCAACAGCAAGCTTGTAGGTTTTAGTTTGTTTCAAGTTCAGATTATGTTTAGGAAATCAGAGCCAGCTTTCATTTATAGTTTGTGCTATAGTGCGATGACAGACTGTAGTGAATAGGTGTTATTTGTCATATAGCAATTCATGCATAATCTTAAAGTCAATTATCTAATTAAATTTAAATTTTAAGGCGCTTCAGTTTAACTAAATATTTTGCATGCAACCAAGGAAACAATTTCTGGTAGATCATAAACATAGTATTAAGCATAGTATGAATGTAAACAGATTCAACGTGAGTTGGAAAATATATTGACCTTTCTATACTTCTGACTTAACTGGTAGAACAACCCCACAGTTCAAGAGCTGATAGGCATCAAACAAAATATTTAAAGAAACAGAAGTATCCTAAAAAGCTCTCTAATTAAGTTCCATTACAGTTAACAGTATTTACATTAAGCTCTTAGCTCATTAGGTTTCAGTTGTCCTTTAGTTACATCTAATCAAATTCCTTGGCATAATGTGTAATTCCCTTAGTCTTAATGAGCTTAATGCTTAATGTAGGACTGCTAGACATAACTACTGTAGATAGTCCCATAGATAAGAAGATTAATTCTTCCTCATATAAACCATGATACGTAAATATCATCGTTGAGGCAATGGTGATAACCTCTATTCTTTAAGTATATTTCAAAGATAGCAGTGTGTCAAGAGGCAACAAGATTTATCTCAGTAACCTTTACAATATACATTTTCAAACAGATACAAAGTCCTCCCTTTGCCAAAAGCTACTGTAATACAAGCCTACCTCGAAATGGACTTAATAGTTTGGGTTCCCTCTCATATTATAGGTTTTTTTTATATTCTAAATATAAATTCAGAATTAGTATTAGAAAATATTGCAAATATGAAAAAAGTAATTAGGGAAATAGAAACTTACATAGCTGATCATGCTTTCCAAACCAAAAAGAGTTCATAAATGAATATGCTTATGATGCCCTAGGAAGCATTTGAAACTATTATGCAGTGAATAGCGAGATACGATATCAATGACTTTACATTTCTTACCTATGATCATTACAGTTGTTGTGCATTAAAGCAAGTTGGAGTTGTGCAGTAACTAACTGAAAAATCCTGACTTTTTAAACAAATATAATCATAACATTAAATGTCAGCATTAATAGAATACAATAAACATATATGTTAATGTTATATGGCCTCTGGCAATATAGTAACAAATTTTTAAAGTGTCACTTAATTTAGGATTCGTTAAAGAGATTGTAAAAATGTTCTTTTTTTCCCATGAAGGTAACATGCTTCACTATGTAACATGCTATGGTTGAACATTTTGAAGGCTAATATGTTAAAAATAAAATTTGATACTGTGTTAGCAATAGGAATTTAGGTTATTAGCATATAAAGTATACTTTAAAATCTAATTTATCTGTACATTCCATCATCTATGGTCTCTGCTTTTTTTGGAGTTCAGCTAACCTTCAGAAGGAAAAAATGTTGTGCTAGTGAATGTGAGTGGACATTTCAGGCTGGCATGATCTGCTGTTTTCTGTGTCTTGTGTTTATCAATGATACTGTGTAGACAAAATACACTATTTTAGTTGTATTAAATTCTGCTACATGAAAATATACCACCTACTTTTTAAGGTATAAACAATGTGATTGTGTGTGTGTATATATATAGGGTCCACAGCATAGGAAACCTTTGAAAATTCTGGTGAGGGGGCAGTCCTTCTGTGTGGGCCAGTTAGTATACTGGATAAGGATTGTCTAGCCATTTCCAGTTCCCAAGCTGGAGGCCATGGTCCTGTCCCCTTTAAGAGCTGTACACAGCAACAGGTCAGTAGGGAAAGTGTTCAGGGGAAGTACTGAGCATTCATTTTGTCTCCTGACATCTCAGCAGGGTGATAGGTATTTTCTTTGTTAGACATTTGAGGAGAATGAATAAGATATACAGGAAACACAGCCTAAATCCCAATGTCCCTGGGTTTCAGTTTGGTAGAGATCTGAAATAGAGCATTCCATTAGGCTCAATAAACATTGTGGCAAAGCAGTCAATCTACCAGTCACAGTGGCATCTTCTCCTATCCCACTTCAAAAATGTATATCACAAAAACAGGCTGTATTTTAATGAAATACTTTTACAATGTCTTAAGTTTACTCTGAATATTTCTTATTTTAGTGATTCTCTCACTCAACATGGGAGGTAGAAAATGCAACTCCTGAAAATAAACTCATCATAATTCAAATAGAGTAAATTCAAAAGCAGGGGAAGCAAAAATACATGAAAGGAAAAGAGTGAGAAAAAAACAAGCTCTGTTTCTGGGAGTTTGTCAGATTTTTTCATTTTCCATCCTTCCTTGTTCTCTGTTACAGGCCATCTAGGAATAGTTCTCAGATACATTGACAGGACTGGCAAGCCTGGTTAGCAGTTCAGATCCACATCCATACTTTTTTCAGCAATATTGCCTGTAGTTACTGTGCTCAGATTTTATAGATTTTTAATCATAAACATTCCAAGAAGTGGTTCAGTCTTTCAGGTTATAGGCATATGACTAGATGTTTCAAGAAAAGTGTTAGTACATATCTGGGCCACAACCTTTCTCTTTCTTCTTTTCTTCCTTTTGAAAAAATAAAAAATTTCCAAAAACATTCAAGGAGATGTTTAGGGACAAAGAAAAAGGCCAAGTAGGAAAGAATTCTATAAAAATTTGAAACAGAATCTGGTCCAAAGGGGTTTAATGGTACAGGAAGATGATAAACAGATGCACCATTCAGAATGATGAGAAAAGGCTCAGATGAAAACCTTGGACACAAACACACAAAAACTGGAGAAATTGAAATCCAGATCTTAAAAATGATTGCTGGGCATATGAATCTAATGTTCTTAGATGGCTCCAAACACGTTCATGCTTTAGGGGAAAATTGGATTTGAATTTCGTGTCTTAAGCCCATTTCTAGTAAAAATGAAATCTAATTGTTATCTGAAGGCAAACATTTTAGCCTTGCTGCTTCATAACAACAGATTTCACACCCCTGCCCCTGAGGGTCTTGATTCAGGAAAGCATCTTTATTCAGGAAAAGTATTTAAACATGCACGTATCTCTCAGTGCATGTTTTGTTAAAGAATGTGGCATTTAGGTACATGATTCTTGAACAGGGATTGACTGAAGAATGTGTTTGAATGTTTCTTGACAGTTAAAAAGTTTTGGATAGCGTGCCATTTAATTGGTCAATTGTCACAATGAACATATTACACTGTAAGGCTGTTTCTACATAGCAGTGTTATTTCGGAATAACTGACATTATTCTGAAATAACATAGTCCACGACTACACTACAAGCAGTTATTTTGACAATGTCAAAATAATGTTGAGCTGGAGGACTTCTTACTCCGACTCCTGTAACCCTCATTTTATGAGGAGTAAGGGAAGTCAGAGGAAGAGTGCTCTTTCTCAGACTTCCTGCCATGTAGATAGTGCCAAAAGCTGACATAAGCTATTTTGATTTAAGCTGTGCAATTGACGTAGCTCAAGTTGCATAGCTTATTTCAGCTTTAGCCCTGCTGTGTAGATGTGCCCTAACCATGGCACAAGCAGCCTGATCTAGCCATCACAGCAGGGTTAGGCCTGCCAATCAGGAACAGGAGTAACAATGCAGCAGTTGGAGGAATCACAGGTCTCAGAAACAAGAGTCAAGTAGAGTTGCCAGATGTCCGGTATTGGACCAGACAGTCCATTATTTTCACCTCCTGTCTGGTAAAAAAAAAAATCAGAAAATACCGGATACCTAAAATCTCCGGTACTTTCTGACTTTTCCTGGCCAGGAGGCGAAAATCCCGAGCTATCCGGCTCAATACAGAGGCAGCCTGGCAACCTTGGTGCTTACCAGGGAGCTGTCTGGCCCATTTAAGGGAGGCAAGATGGCAAGCGGCCACCGGCAGCCTGTAGGGCCAAAAAGCCTGACCATGTGGTTTTTAAAGGGGCCATAGTGTGTTTTGATTTTTTGGGGTTTTTTTTGCTTAACAACTCTCGGGGTCCTCTCCTTTTTTTTTTTTTTTTTGGTCTCAACAAACTTTTTCCTGGTCCTTTTTTTGTTGTTGTTGGGTATTTTTTCTGAAACCATCCGGCAACCCTAGAGTCAAGGTCAGTCAAGTCAGAATGGAAGACAGAAGATCAGGACCACTATCCGGTTAGAATCAAAAGGCAGGAAAATTGGTATCAAAGATCAGGAAACAAGGTAAAAGTCTAGCACTAGAGCAGGTCAAGATCTGAGAAGCTGCCTAGACAAAATAATTTTTCTGCCAAACCCTCTCCTTCTTTCATCCATTTATAGGAAAGATGGTGTATAATAAGTCTCTTCTAACCTTAACTGAGAGGTGCTCAACAGCTGTAATTGCCACGTCAGCATCTCTTGGGTTAGACCTTAAGAAGAACGTGACATATAAGCAGTGGAAATTTTATTTCATCACAGAAGTTAGAGATCAGAAAGACTGAATAGATATCTGAGAGTGCAGCCTTCTGCTAAGACAAGGGACAGTTCCCAGAGAGAGGTGTTATCAGATAATAAAATTATATAGATACCATAGATATGTCAAAATACATGCAGCATATCTAAGCCTAAGAAAGAAAGAATATATACATCTTACAAGGATTTTAAGCAGTAAAACCAACAGATACATTTTCATATATAGACACACGGATCCCATTAGGGTAACTGGCATCCTTCTGACATACTTCCTCTGATAACGTACCCCTGTTGTGATAAGCCCTGCTGTTTCAAACTACCCAGGGTAGATGCCTGATCACATTTATGCAATAAAGCACGTAACTGGTTGTGATGTGTTCTGAGGTGATTTTCTTATCTAGGCATTTTATAAAAACACGACTTAATCCATCATTTTACCCTAGTTATTGCAAAATAAACAGTGCAACTTCATCAACTTGGTATAAAGAAGAAAAAAGCAGTGTATAACAAGGGGAAACTATTTAAAAACAGTTTATTTTGATAATCAGTGATTCTGCATTCCTAATTCTAGGTAAGGATTAGGCAGTCACAGACTCAATATATCTATCTGGGGATATGTAAATAAAATTTTGATAATGGTGTAGTATGGTCTTAAGTATGTGAGTTCTGCCATGAGAGGGACTGTATCCTTCATTTCCCTCCCAACTCTTGGGGTACATCTAGACTACGTGGCTCTGTCGATGGAGCCATGTAAAATAGTTTACTCGGCATAGTCAAAGAAGCGGGGATTTAAATAATCCCCACTTCGTTAAAATAAAAATGTCCGCTGCGCTGTGCCGAAGATCAGCTGATCCAGCACAGCGCGGCAGTCTAGACGCGGCCCGATCGACAAGGGAAGCCTTTGTTGACCGCTCCAGTAAACCTCATTTCTCATTGTTGGTGTTCACAGTTGAGGGTTTTGTCTCACACCTCATTTCTCCCACTGTTCCAGGATTATGTAGGAGCCAGTAAGCCATCTTTTCAGCCTGTAATTAGCTTTTATATGTTTGAAGAGAAGGGAGATCACTGCAAATCAGATTCAGGTCCACCAGTAGTAGATGCTGCATGAACAGTTTCCCTCTAACATCCTGTCAAAGACATCCAAGCAATATCTTAAATTACAGATATAAAAAGAACACCATTGTGCTCTTGGAGAGTATCAAAAGAACATTTTAGGATGCAAAGTCAAGAACTCAAAATAACCAGATTTACAGTTCCTTGCACAATCTTAATTCATGTTTCCATTCTATGCTCTAAATGAGGCAGCTCCCTTGTGGAAAAAATAGTATAATAGAATCATAGAACTGGAAGGAACCTTGACAGATCATCCAGTTGATTCCTCAGAACTCATGGGAGAACCAAGCACCATATAGCCCATCCCTGACAGGGGTTTGTCTAACCTGCTCTTAAAAATTTCCAGTGATTGGATACGTCTACACTAGCCCCCAAATCGATCTAGGGAGGCTAATAAGGGCGACCGGAATTGCAAATCAAGCCCGGGATTTAAATATCCCGCTCTTGATTTACATGTTCCCGGCCGGTTGCCATTTTAGAAATTGACTAGCCCGAAGTAACTGCTCACGTCTACACGCGGCAGTGAAACGGGATTCCGATTTAAAGCTCCTAATTTGAATTAGCTGGTAAACCTCATTGCAGGAGGAATACCAGCTAATTCGAGTTAGGGCTTTAAATTGGAATCCCATTTCCCTGCCGCGTGTAGACGCGGGCAGTTATTTCGGGCTAGTCAATTTCTAAAATGGTGACCGGCTGGGAACATGCAAATCAAGCGCGAGATATTTAAATCCCGGGCTTGATTTGCAATTCCGGTCGCCCTCATTAGCCTCCCTAGATCGATCTAGGGGACTAGTGTAGACGTACCCATTGAGATTCCACAATCTTTCTTGGTATGCAGCTATTTTATTAGATAGTATTGTATTAATATGCCTTCTATGCTTTTTTCTGAGATTTATGGAGCCCATCCATAGTCCCATCCATGGCCCATTCCTTCTGCCTGGTTAGATAATTTTTCAGCTTGCTTGTTTAGTATTGATATTTCTGCAAGGGTTTTTCCGGTGGGCCTGGATTTTGAATGCAAACATGTATTTTCTGCCAGTTGCCCAGAATTTTGAATGTAACCAGCAAAGGCCACAGGCTGGCTATCAGCTGTCTACATCTGCCTTCCCCTTCCGACTACCACCCGGTTTGCAAAAGCCCAGACAAACCCCATCTGAATCAGTACATATGGTTATATTTGCTGATGTTTCAGCATGCTGGAAGGCGGAGATAAGTGTAACTAATTCAGAAGCTTGTGCTGAGTGCTGCTTAATTGACCCCTAAAACACCTTTCCTGAGGTGCAAGGCAAGGCAAGCAAAGCCAGTGGTGGCTTTCCAAACAATGTGCATGCTACTGCCATCTACAACCCATGGGTCTCTGCCTTGGACTTTAGCATTCTCAATGTCTCCTCTGGTCTGAAAGGGTGATGTAATTTCAGGGGTACTATGGGAGGAATGGGACATTCATGATCATTGCCATTGTTTCCAGGAATAGTTATATAGAGCACATAGGGTGCTATACTATGGCCGTTGGCCTTTTCAACAGTCATCGCTGCTTATTAATTCAAGTCCAATTGGCCAGCCTGAGGTGGCTAACTCTGCCTGCATTGGTTTTACTCATTAGACTATATTTAACCGGGGTACGTGATGTTCTGAGAGTTACTGGTGACATCCCAGTAGGCCCTGTGGGCTAATGCCCAAACCACAGCCAATGCTCTTGCTAACATTCAGTCAATTAACTTTCCCCTGCAGAAAGATTTTAAGTTTCTGGAGCCCTAAGCGATTGGCTTAATAGATGTTCCTTGCTGCTAGAGCAAAATAGCACTTATTGAAGTTTTTTCTGTTGGCCAAATGCAAATTGTATGGCTGGTCCAATTGGAAAAAAGCTAGAGCTGGCAACCTGACCAAACTTTCCTTTAGATGTTTCACAGAATTTTGGTCCTCCAGTCCTCACTGCCACTTTTGATTTTTCTTGTGGACATTACATAGCGGCTTACCCTTTTCACTATAGTTTTCTATTAGCACATGGGAAAAGCGAAGTAAACCTAGAAAAGATCATAGAGTGCTTATGTCAGTAGGAGCAAGCAGTGTAGATGTTATTTCTACCCTACTAATGTGGGGCTCAATTGCACTCCCAGGTATACCAACTACTGTTTTAATGTCTGGGTTTTGCTAGGGTTTATTAAGAAGCCAGCAGATTTGACTACCTCATCCAGAGCTTTAAGATTCTCCTCTTTGGTCTTAGTAGCAATAAGAATATCATCCATTTAACTGATGACACTGGTATATGTCAGACCCCCTCCAAATTGCCTCCACTAGCTGATAACACGTGCTTGTCACATTGTGCAGGCCATGGAGCATTCTGGTGAATGTAAATTGCCTGTTATCACATGTGAATACAAATTTATGGTGACATGATGGATGAAAAGGAATGGCAAAAAGGGCTTTAAAGAAGTCTAGCACCAAACACCAATATGGGCCCAAAGTTATCAAAGCCAATACCTCCAGAAATGTGGATTACTGGAGCCAATCTAGGTATCTCACTATTCAGTCCTTGGTAATCAATGGTAAATTGCCAGGAAATTCTGTGTGCTTTTTTACAGTGTAGATCAGAGAATTGCATATACTCCTATAGGTCATTAGCACCCCTTGTTCCATTATGGCATTCATGGTAGGCCTTATACTGCCACTAGAGCCTCTGCTGATAGGCAGATACTGCCAGATAGGTTTGGGGGCTGGACCTTCAGTCTTTGTTGAGGCATTGATCTTCTCTCAGCAAAATTTTGATGTGACCAACACTGTTACATGGTCACTTGTGCTACACCTTTTCCCCAAGCAGCTGCTCAAGTGATCGTACCACGGCAATGTGGTATACAGCAGGGACTAACTTCTTGCTTTCCCTGATTGAGCTCTGCTCAATATTCTATTTGGCAGATCAACTATTACATTGAATTTTGTAAGGAGGTCAAGCCCCATAATACCAGCACCATCTAATCTCTGAAGACCGAGGGATCCCTAATACATAGAGGTCCTAATAGGCCTTGGTGTCCAGTTCTCCTAGATTGGTATGGCAGGTATTGATGGGGCCCTATTGCTAATCTTATGTTGGGGCTTACCTCTGGTACTTATACTGCCTGCAGTTCGGGGGTGTCATAAGTTATTACCTCTCCAAAATTAACAATTAACTCAGCCAATCAAAATAATTTTTTTCAAGAGAAAATCTCTCTCAGGCTTTTCATTTGACCCTTGCTTTTCTGCATAAGCTTTTCCAGTGATATTTTCATAAGGGTAATATGCTTATACCACACTTAAATACATATCCACTTGGTTATTATTAATTATTATTATCCACTAAGTGTATCATATAGCAAAATAGAAAAGTCTTCCAGAGACATACCCTCTCTCAGTACCATTGCAACGTCCTCTTGCATTACTTTTGGGGTTACAGAGATCTAAGCTTACCCATCAGATACATTCTACTTATTGCATGGTGCCAAGTTGTTTGCCAAAAGCTCATGCCTCTTCTGGCATTAAGGCCTTGGTCTCATGTTTGATAGCAGGTGACTGGTTTGTCCCTTCACACCTTGTCACTGTCATGACCACCAGTGCAAGCAGGAACCTATCATCATTATTACCATCTCTTTCATGCTTATTTGGAGCAGATGGCATCACAAAAGGTGGGTGGCCCTTCATTATATTTGGGAGGCAAGTTTTCACATTAAAAATCTGTGTCTGACTTTACCTTCCTCAGGGTCTGCCACCAATGGGTCACTACTGGCAGCACCCTTTATTCCTTATGCCAGCTGCACCTGTGTTAGGAGCTTCTGAATACACTGCTGGCATTTAGAATGATTGCTTGGTTTTGTAGAGTTGCCACATGCTCCCTTTAAAAGCTGTCCACCAGCAGCTTGTTACTCCTGTAACTAAAAATCTCTCCTCAGCTGCTTGCTCAGCAGTTGTCACTCTCTGGTTAAGCTCCGGCAGTTGATTCTCCAGCTGGGAGACTTGGAGTATTAGTGATGCTACTTTGGCTTTCTCAGCTATTAGATCTGCAACTTGCTTCTCTAAAAGTTGCTCTTGCTTCTTGGCCTCTTGGCCCTCACTGTCTCCCTTGGTCAGCAGAGATATCTCCTGATTCAGTAAAAAATGGCTCTAGCCTGTTGCTTTGGGGAGGGTTTGCCAGCAGATCTCTCCTGTAGTGTTTTAAATTTGGCTAAAGAATTCACACTTGCCATAAATTCTGACTTCCGTGGATTACACCCTTTGCCAAATAATTCCAAATTGTGATCCAAAGTGTTTTTATTATACTGCACATCCCATCACAGAGGTTAAATACTCACTCCATGTTGTTCCTAAGGGCTGCTTACTTCAATCCTCTATGAAAAGACTGCATGAGAACTTAATTTTTTAAAAATGCAGCTCTCCAGCCAGCAGAGTAGTTGACTGTAGTTGGGCGGAGGCCTTACAGTCTATAAAATGAGACTGCGTCAACAAATTTGGACGGGACACCACTTACACTAAATGTCCATCTCTGCCAGTTAAAGATTTTTACCAACTGGCACCACCACCACTCCTCCACTGCAGTGAATCTGCTAAACTACAAAGAAAAGGTGTCATATTAAAAAAAAGAAAAGAAAAGGAAACTATGTCAAACAGGCTTTCGGACACTAAGTATCCATCTCCAATCCTCAAACGCATTTCTGACCAAATCGGTTAGTAGTCCCCTACCAGGCTGCAAAGAGACCAGTAAAAAGAGCAACTCCCAAAGTTACTGTTAACTACTTCCCAGCTTGCCTAGCTCCTATTGCTGGTAACAGGATTCTGAAACAACTGGGCTGCTCCCAGCATAAACCAAAGGGAGTGACAGAGAAAAGAAAAAGTCACTGCCAAGATGTAGTCATGCACACAGCTCCTGCCTTAGTCCCCTCTAGCGACGGGACTTAGAGACACAATGGCAAAAGTAGGCACAGCTGCCACTTTCAGACCTACCCTGAGCTGGTGGAATGAATCCAGCACTGTTCACAGCTTAAAATAAAACCAGGAACCAGCTCTGAGGCTAATCCTCCAAAGGGTCCTGCTGCAACTGTCAACTGTTAGCACAGAGCTTTAACGTAAGCAATGATTTAAAAAAAAAAAAAGAGAATTGTGATGTTTAATTAAGCTCCCTGCCTAGATGACACAAATTTGATCCCCCTGTCAGGATCTATCACTTGTAGGATTGCCCCCAAAGGACCCCTCCCTTCAAATGACAGAGACAAGGTGCAAAGTGGAACAAAGGGGAGTGTTATTTATTGATTTTGGTACAAAATTAGAAAAAAGGGAAAACATATAATAATAAGAAAATGAAAGAAGCGATACAGTGACATCATATGGGGCATGAAGCTCAGACACACACACTCAGATCTCTTGACTTTAGTACAGTTGACTGATGGTGGCTGCCACAGAGAAGTTGTTCAGGACTTTCTACCCAGGGGCTCCAGCCATGCCCATGGGAAGGATCACTGAGGAGTCCCTCGATGTCTGGCCCCACAGAAGAAGAATCTCTGGCTAATGATGCTCACAGGTAAGTGAACTGGTATAAGCTGATTCTTCCTTTCTTCTCTTTTTCAGGCACTGACAGCTTCCTCGATGACATTACGGTGACAGAAGACCCCCTGGGTTGCTGCCTGTAAGGAAGACAGAATGAGCATGTCCAGTGAGAGTCCAAAGGTAGGAAAATATCCAGGATGGAGTCCCAAGATTAAAGGTTACAAACTCCATGATGTTATACATGCAATGACTGATTATCTTCATTACACGTAACTAACCACGCAAAGTAAGTAGCCTTAACAAACCACAACAGTGGCTACTTCAACTATGCAGGAATTTACAAGTTTCTCAATTTCCTAATTATACTGAGACTTGGCTAAGGGTGCCACTTTCAGTGGCATGTAGCTAATGTATTGATAAGGGTCATAAAAGTTCCAGGAGGGATGTGAGGGAAAAAAAGACTATACCAAATAATTCTTCTGTATTTTTCACTGGGGTTTTTTTGGCGTCTAGGAAAATTGCCAATAAACAACTGCCTAGAGGAGAAAGCACAATTGGTAGTGATGAAGTCCACAAAGTTAAGTATGAATTTGGCACACGCGTTAGTCATTTTGAAGAAAGGAACCATTCGGGAAGTGTTCGGTAGATCAGGAGCTGGTGAATGGCTGCTTTGTGGGGTTAAGGAGTGATCCCTTTGGTAAAGACTTGAAATGGAGACTTTGAACAAGAATTTTGCAGGATTGGGGGTGACTGTTTTGATAAATGTATGGAAAAGCTAGACCATGCGATTGTTTTACTGGGCCTAGGAGGAATGGTGAACCACACTGTGATACAATAAAGTGATACAGGAAGACACAAGGAGTACCATTAATGAGAAACATTATCATTTTCTAAAACCACCTTTGTATCAACCTGAGATAAAAAGGCACCTCAGTTAATTAAGATAACATTGTGAGTGATGAATCCTGTAAGATTTATAATACTTAGTTCCAAGAGAATATGGACAAACTCTGTCCGATATCTAACTTATTAGAAATATCAACCCATTTACAACAGCAGTCAGATGATGTGTTAGAGATCTAAAAAAATCACAAATGGTGTGGAAAAATTGAATGAGGAAATATTATTTACTCCTTCATTAACATAACATAAAAAGGTCACCCAATGAAATGTACAGGCAGCCGATTTAAAGCACTGTTTGGGAAGGACAAAGCTGGGAATTGCTCGCACGCTGCCCTATTCCCTAAGGGAGACGGAAACTGGGTTTGGTCTCCCCCAATTGTGTCATAGTCTCCCACCCTCAGTGCCCTCACTTTGACCTCTCACTATCATGACATGCACAGGTTCCCCCCCCCCCCCCCGATACCAAAATCTAAAATGGCGCCCCAGGGAAGTGGCTATAATTCCTATAGTGTTTATAATTCACCTGCAGTACCATATCCTGTAATTTTTTGATATCTGCTGGGTTCGCAGACATGACAGATTAGAACAGGGGTGGTAGGGAAGCTTTTTCGGGTCAGGGGCCACTGACCCTGGAAAAATCAGTCAGGTGCCGCACACCAGTGAGAAGCGGAAAAAGTTCTTCATGGTAGCCCCTGATTGAGAAAGAGAAAGACATTCCCCACATGTCCCTTGCACACCAGAGCCTAGGGTGGGCTAAGCCTAGTAGATTTTGTGCACTGCAGCTCCTGGGAGGCAGCAGGGGGGCTGGAGCACCAGCCTGGGCTCCCCTGGGGAGGGCGGGACTGACCCTCAGGGGCTGGATCCAGGCAAGCCAAGGGCCACATCCAGCCCCCAGGCCTGAGGTTCCCCATCCCTGGACTAGAACTATATCCTTTGTTATAAGGCTGAAATAAATAACAGCTCTGAAATACAGGCCTTCTGGAAGGATTTAGTTGTGCCTACAATTACAAAATTATATAGATCATAAATGTCAAGAGACTACACAAATGAAGAGCTTGTTCAAAATAAATAGCAATCCCAGTCTCAGGCCAAATTTCCAACATTACCATGTTAGCACAATAAACCGATCCCTTTGTTTGCCTTTTACATTTTGAAGTCATGGAAAATTAGCCACTTTGCTGGAATCAATCTTGGCACCTGTGTGATAATCTCTCCTAGGCCATTCAAGGTAACATTCCCACGCCACTATGTCATAAGAGGGAGAGGGCGATGCTGCACACAGGCAAGCTATAGAACAGCCAGGATGGAAGCTGCAGTCTCACAAAAGACCTTCCCTTGCTTTTCTTTCTCACGCTCAGCAGCAAAATATCTTGCAGGATGAGCTTAGCCTGTGGAAAATCTGTGGACATGTTTGATCACAGGACTCTCCTGCATTCTTGGCTCTTCCCAGACTACAGGAAGGTCCTGCACCAATGAAATCCCCTGCCCCAGTGGTTAACTTACCATTTGAGCAGTTTTATGTCTTATGTGCACTTGCTCTGGGACAGCCAGTCAGTGATAGTTACGTGTAAGGGCTGGTGTGTAAAATGGGTCATGTCAGTGCTGTCTAGTGTTAACAATAGCCTCTCCGTACAATGTTGCATTTTGGCTTCACAGATTTAACCTTGGGATCCCAGCCTTCCTTGTTATCGCAAGCTGAACAGCTGCACAGGGCAAGGAAGCGGCCTCAGCAAAATAAAAAGGACTTGTTGTGTGTTGTTATGCCATAGGCTGCTGTTGAAAAGAAAGACTTAAGGGAGTGGAGGAAAAATGAGATGAGGAAACAGATGGAGAATACTGAGCACCAGAACGAAGCCACAGAATGGCTCTTAAATATTAGAGTGCCAAGCTGAAACACTTCAGCCATTGCTAGCACTGCAGACAGAGCAGCTCCATGAGCATCACCCCCCTGCAGCCGGCATCCCAAAACTGTTTTTAATACACTCCCCTGTCACTACCAACACATTTTGGCCACCATCCTAATCCTAGTCAACACCCATTGCATCCCGCATCCGTCCCTTCCCTGTACAGCCATGCAGATTCCCAATGCACTCAATCCCCTCCCCAGTTTAGTCCTGTTGAATGGCAACCTCCACTGCACAGCACATCTGACAGGAGGACTGCATAGGACACCTGAACATATACAAATCTGTAAAAGTGCTGGAGTCTCACCTCCTTCCTTTCCCCCCCACAAAGTGCAGATGTGCCATGTTGCTTGTGTGTTCTAAATGTGTTGGTTTTAATGAATGAACTTCTTGGGTTTGAAAGCAATCTTTCTTGCATTACATAAAAGCAAGCAAGCATTCCCCAGCAAAGTAATAAGCACTTTTCTACTAAGTGTCATACAGAATAATCACTGCCAATCACAGCCACTGTACTCCCATGCATGGCAACATGGGAGAGAGATCATAGTTTAATTCTCCCCCTACCTATCACAGTCAGTTAGATGTATTAACAGTACAGTGTGGAAAAGCTTTCATTGTTGCTACATATTGATAAGTAAAGGATTCATTCTCCAGAGCTGTTAAAACAAGCGTCTTTCAGAGACATTACATTCACAATAATGTATTTGTTTTAAAATATAGCTGCTGATTTTACAGAGTACTGCATGTATTTACCAGGAAATATTTCACACCAATACACTCTTCCTAGCCAGTCTTGCACTAAGGTTTGTTATCAGTTTATCACTAGAATTTCTATCCTCAGTCTTTTCAATAGAATGAGTCATGTGGGTATCCACAAATATCACACCTTAGAAGTAAAAGCTGTAGTTGTTCTGGCATTTCTTGACATTTCCACCACAGAAAAGTTTAACCACTTGATAGGGGAGAAGTTACTATATTTGTCAATCAGATAAGAAGCTGACGGAAATCCTACCGAGACTGAAAACTCTAGCTGTCATTCAAATACTAGTTCTCACTGGCACAGCTGCCTAGAGGTACCCAGAGGTGAAACTGGGCGTACTACTTTGAAACTGACAAAATCCTGCCACAGTGCAATTCGTCCTCCCCCTTATCTTCCTGGACCCCTGTGGCTTGCTAAATCCATAAGCTCCCACGCCCACATAAGCCAGTTAAATGAATCAGTTTCTTCCACTATGAGTTCCCCTATGTCTATGAAGACTAAAAAAATAGATTCTTTTTACATTGCACATCAGAAAGAGTATTAATAGTCACAGGGCAAAATGAAACAGAAAGGCGCAGCCAAAAAATAAAACTTCTCAGTATGTTATCAGAACAAGATTCCAATCAAATTCAGTGGACTTTGGATTTTTTAGTTCAAAATGCATATAATGATTAAATATGCTATGTAGTTAATCCCCACCAAACTGGCTGTGAGGAGGTCCTCTCATAAAAAAATCTGAAGAGTTTTATCCATGCAATCTGACTGGCGTTATGTCCAGGTATAAATTTAGCATAGATCATTGCAGTTTCTCTGAATTTCTGAGAATGAGGTAATTTCTATTCAACATCATGAGTACTTTGTACAGGAATAATTATGAATATTGAATCAAAAGTCTCCCATTATGTTTGCTTGGTGTTAGGCAAATCCAAATAGTGGTATGAGCTTTATGTACTCTTTCCTATCAGTTAGCCAGTTTTTAATTCATTTAATGTGTGCCAGGTTAATTTTATATTATTCTGTGGTGCGTAGTATTTGGGAATGGCTGCTTAGGAGGTGTGGGTCCATTAAGAAATGAGGAAGTGGAACAGAGAAGGGGAAGAGGAGGAAAGGGTCATGGAGAAAAGACCAAGATGGAGGATGCCCATAAGATTCCTAGAATAAGAGTTTGTTGTTCTTTGCATTTAAATCTGAGTGGTCTTTAAGTTAGTGGAATACAACAGCCGCAACAAGGATGCCAGACCCAAGTGTGTCTCCAGCTACTTTACAATTCCCAGCCTCTATGACTGTACCTGTCCCATTCCTGATACAGGCAGTCCCCAACTTACGCGGATCCGACTTATGTCAGATCCGCACTTACGAACGGGGCTTTCTCGCCCCGGAGCTCGCAGGCAGCGGTCAGCCACATCGACCTCCGGGGCGAGAAAAGTTGCTCCCGGTGCCCCTGGTCTGCTGGGGACCGTCTCCAGCAGACCAGGGGCACCGGGAGCAAAGCCGCAGCTGCGGCGGGTTTGCTCGCGGTGTCCCTGGTCTGCCGGAGATGGTCCCCAGCAGACCAGCGGCACCGGGAGCAAAGCCGCAGCAGCGGCGGTCCCGAGCCAAAGCAAAGCCTCAGAGGCGCGGCACCCCGCCTCTGCGGCTTTGCTCCCCGTGTCCCTGGTCTGCTGGGGGGGAGGGCGCAGCTAGTGTGCCCCCCCCAGCAGACCAGACTTTTGTTGTGGACCCTGGGGCAGAGCAGCGGGGGCGCTGCCGGTTGGTCCCGTAGCGCCGCTCTGGGCACTACTGGACCAACCCGGCAGCACTCCAGCTGCTCTGCCCCAGGCGTCCTGATTCTGCCGCTGCTGGTCAGTTTCAGCAGCGGCTGAATCAGGACGCCTGGGGCAGAGCAGCTGGGGTGCTGCTGGGTTGGTCCAGTAGCGCCGAGGAGCGGCGCTACTGGAGCAACCCAGCAGCACCCCAGCTGCTCTGCCCCAGGCGTCCCCAAGTCAGCCGCTGCTGAAACTGACCAGCGCTGACTACAGGAAGCCCGAGGCACAGTTGCTCTGCCCCGGGCTTCCTGGAATCAGCTGCTGATCAGTTTCAGCAGCAGCTGACTTGGGGACTTGGGGTTCTTAAGTTGAATCTGTATGTAAGTCACAACTGGCGGTCAGTTTCAGCAGCAGCTGAATCTGGACGCCA
Organism: Pelodiscus sinensis; assembly: GCF_052426305.1. NCBI lineage: Eukaryota > Metazoa > Chordata > Testudines > Trionychidae > Pelodiscus > Pelodiscus sinensis. The sequence continues at coordinate 205,628,844 of NC_143053.1, forward strand.
GTTCTGACTTACATACAGATTCAACTTAAGAACAAACCTACAGTCCCTATCTTGTACTTAACCTGGGGACTGCCTGTACTTCCAGGAAGCCCATCCTTGCCATGGACCATATGGATCACGGCATTTGTTGTGTTCTTGCTGGTGGCAGTCCTGGAAGTGACATCTGAAGCTCTCCGTTGCATGATCTTCTCCGCACCACAGACTGGCACATCATATCAGGAGGTGATCAGGATACTAGGAGTGCACTTTCACCCTGGGGCAACAAGACAGTGAGTGCAACCCTTGAAGGAACTGGTCTTCCAGTTTGTAGCTAACATCTAGGAACTGGCAGGTAGATGCAAATTTGCACCCTTAACTGATGCTACAATTCAGGGTCAGTTTATTGGGCAAATTTCATCCTCACACTTGTGGAAGCACCTCCTGATGAAACCAACTTTCTTAACATTCCCCAGGCTAGTAGAGATTGGTTATCAATTTAAATACATGAATAAATACAAACCTCTCTTCAATGTGTGTCTTCAGTGTTGCTTCAGAGTCTTACAAAAGTAAGCTAATTTTCCCCCCAGAAAGTCATTAATGGAATTAAAAGAATATTCATTTGTTTGTTTGTTTTTACAAAATCACTTCAATTGTGATTGCTCCTCTCTTTCATGTTCACTTTATATGACTATTTCAGCAAACAAATTAGCCAGCAGGAATGTTTGTGGAAATAATACGTTTTAAGTGACTAATGGAGACTATCCACAGAGAGTGAAATTCACAGCTGTGCATGGGGTCAGCACAATAGCAATGACTCTTAAACACTCTTTAAGCTTTCCTGTGAGGTCTCGTAGCCTCTGTCTACACTAGAGATTTATTTCAAAATAACTCCCCTTATTTTGAAATAACAAGTGGAGTGTCCACACTACCAAGCCCATTATTTCAAAATAACCAGAAGGTTATTTCAAAATAATAACTCCTGCTTTCCACGAGGAATAACACATATTTCAAAATAGTTATTTAGAAATAACAGTGGTGTGAATGCTCCGCTGCTGCTACAGTAAAACTCCTATTGTTCGGCATCCAGTGGTCCGGCACTCCCGATAGTCCGGCACCAACTGGAACCCGAAAGTGCTCTGGCCAGCCGGACAATTGGAGCTGGTCTGCCCCTGGCTTCCCCAAGTCTGGCGCTGCTGAAGCTGACCAGCAGCGGACTTGGGGACGCCAGGGGCAGAGCAGCTGGGGTGCTGCCGGGTTGGTCCCGCAGCGCCGCCCCTCACCTGAGTGGCGCTGCAGGACCAACCCGGGAGCACCCCAGCTGTTCTGCCCCCGGCTTCTCCAAGTCTGCTGCTGCTAAAACTGACCAGCGGCAGACTTGGGGAAGCCAGGGACAGAGCTTCACCTGAGCAACGCAGCAGGACCAGTCTGGCAGCACTCCAGCTGCTCTGCCCCTGGCTTCCTCAAGTCTGCCGCTGCTGGGAGTGCTGCCCACGCTGCGCAGTTCCCCGCTGACACACACCCCCTCCAGACTCCTCATAGCCCCCCTTCCGGTACTCCGGCATATCCAATAATCCGGCACCCCCTGGGTCCCAAAGGTTCCGGATTATCAGAAGTTTACTGTATTTTGAAATAACTACTTCCCAGAGTCATTCAAAGTAATTACTCCCTGGTGTTTCCTGGGGCTATACATCGAGGTAGTGCATCCACATTAAGGGAGCCTGCCTTAGACTAATTTCGTGACTTCCCTGTAGTGCCAACACACTATTTCAGAAAAGTTATTTTAGGAGTTATTTATTTCTAAATAATTTCGTAGTGTAGATATTTCCATGGGGGATTTAGGTGTTGCCTAAGCCTTGTGCCGGCCTCCTGTGTTAGAAAATATGATTTTTGAATATGAAATTTTAAATTAGAAACAACATTCACAGAGTTGCAGTGAATTACCAGTCATCTTAATTTCAGTACTCAAAAAGATTGTTACAGCAAATAAGCAATCAGTTTGCAAACACCTAATGAGGTGATAAACAATAGTCTGCACGGATCTGTCAAGAACAAATCATGTCAAATGAGTGTAATAGCTTTCGTCAACAGGGTAACAACCTTTATAGATAAAGGAGAAGCAGTAGATGTGGTATATCTTAGCTTTAGTAAGTCTTTGATGCTGTCTCACATAAGCGTCTCAAAAACAAAGTAGGGAAATGCAACCCAGATGGAGCTACTAATAGGTGGTTGTATAACTAATTGGAAAATTGTTCCCTAGAGACTAGTATCAGTAGTTCACAGTTAGGTTGCAAGGGTATATTGAGAGGGGTCCCACAAGCATTGGTACTGGGTCTGCTTCTATTCAAAATCTTCATCAATGATTTAGATAATGGCATAGAGAATATACTTATAAAGTTTTCAATGATATCACACTGGGAGGGAGTGCAAATATTTTGAAGTACAGAATTATAATTTGAAATGATCTGGACAAACTGGAGAAATGGTCTGAAGTAAGTAGGATGACATGCTTTGAGGACGTATGCAAAGTATTGCACTTAGGAAGGATTGATAAATTGCACACATACAAAATGGGATATGACTGTCTAGAAAGGTGGACTACAGAAAGTACTCTGGGGATTATTCTGGATCACAAGCTAAATATAAATCAATTGTGTAGTAATGTTGCACAGACACACAAAAAGCAAACATTCTTGGACATGCAGTAGTGTCATATGCAAGACAGAAGGTCTAATACTTCCATTCTACTGAGTGCTAATAAGGTCTCAAATGCAGTAGTGTGTCCAGTTCTGAGTGCCACATTTCAGAAAAGATGCGGACAAATCAGTGATAGTCAAGAGAAGAGCAACAAAAATGATTAAATGTCTAGGAAACATGAGCTATAAGGAAAGATTGAAAAAAATGGGTTGTTCAGTCTGGCGAAGTAAAGATTGAGGGAGGGATACATTAACAGTTTTCAAGTATATAAAAGGCTGTTACAATGAGGTAGCAGAAAAATTAATTTTCCTTAACCTCTGATGATAGGACAAGAAACAATTAGTTTAATTGCAGCTGGGGGAGGAAGGTAAATTAGACAATAGGAAAAATTCCTAATTGCCAGGGAAGATAGGCATGAGAACAAATTACCTAGAGGGATTGTGGACTCTCGATCATTACAGGTTTTTAAGAATAAGTTAGGCAAACACTTGCCAGGAATGGTCTAATTATTATGTATTCCTGACTTGAGTGCAGGGATTTGGAATCCCTTCCAGTCCTATATTTTCTTGGTGCGATGATTTTGTGAACAGAACGACACAGACCGTAAAGTCCACCAGATTTAACCAACTCAGCTTGGGATTTGTATGCTCACAGTAGTCTGCAGGTCAAAGAACTGCTGACAGAAAATTTTCAGCAAATTTGAATAAATAAAACAGAAGGAGAGACAAACTCTACTATCACTCTTCATTATGAATTATTTTATATGAAATATAACATTGAGACTGAAATTATTAAGGCACTGGTAACACAAGCTGAACTGAGCTTTTTACTGAAATAATATTGTAGGTAGAAGTTTTAAATATGTTTACTTATTATTTTAGGAGTAAAATGTATGTATACGTATGAATTTACCTTTGTGTGTCAGACTACAATTGGGTATGCTTTTTCCCAGAATAGATCATAGAATGATAGAATACTAGGACTGGAAGGGACCTCGAGAGGTCATCGAGTCCAGTCCCCTGCCCTCATGGCAGGACCAAATACTATCTAGACCATCCCTGATAGACATTTATCTAACCTACTCTTAAATATCTCCAGAGATGGAGATTCCACAACCTCTCTGGGCAATTTATTCCAGTGTTTGACTACCTTGACAGTTAGGAACTTTTTCCTAATGTCCAACCTAAACCTCCCTTGCTGCAGTTTAAGCCCCTTGCTTCTTGTTCTATCCTCAGAGGCCAACATGAACAAGTTTTCTCCCTCCTCCTTATGACACCCTTTTAGATACCTGAAAACTGCTATCATGTCCCCCCTCAATCTTCTCTTTTCTAAACTAAACAAACAGCCTTCCCTCATAGGTCATGTTCTCTAGACCTTTAATCGTTCTTGTTGCTCTTCTCTGGACCCTCTCCAATTTCTCCACATCTTTCTTGAAATGTGGTGCCCAGAACTGGGCACAGTACTCCAATTGAGGCCTAACCAGCGCAGAGTAGAGCGGAAGAATGACTTCTCATGTCTTGCTCACAACACACCTGTTAATGCATCCTAGAATCAGGTTTGCTTTTTTTGCAACAGCATTACACTGCTGACTCATATTCAGCTTGTGGTCCACTATAACACCTAGATCCCTTTCTGCTGTACTCCTTCCTAGACAGTTGCTTCCCATTTTGTATGTGTCAAACTGATTGTTCCTCCCTAAGTGGAAACTTTGCATTTGTCTTCATTAAACTTCATCCTGTTTACCTCAGACCATTTCTCCAATTTTTCCAGATCATTTTGAATTATGACCCTATCCTCCAGAGCAGTTGCAACCCCTCCCAGCTTGGTATCATCTGCAAACTTAATAAGCGTACTTTCTATGCCAATATCTAAATCGTTGATGAAGATATTGACCAGAGCCAGTCCCAAAACAGACCCCTGCGGAACTCCACTTGTTATACCTTTCCAGCAGGATTGTGAACCATTAATAACTACTCTTGTGGACACTTAGTACTCTTGTGGATAATGTGTGGACACTTATTATGCATAATTGGAACTATCATCTCCTCCTATAAATAGCTCATACTGGTTATTTTTTGTTTGTTCCTGCTGTAGTAAGTCTTTGATTTTTGGAGATAGCTAGGAAACTGTTGAGTAGCAATCAACATGTCTGTTCCTGATTGAAGGATTTATAAGAAAAGTTAATGTAAAAAAAACAAAACAAAAAACCAGGTTCTGGGTTTCTTTCTCTGTCCTTTCCATCCATTTCCATTTCAACAAAGAATGCTACTGCTTACCTCTTCTGTACTTTCTGTTTTAAACCCTGAATCCCAGGCCTAAAGCAACTGCTCTTTTAAAGTAGTTTCACAGTTATCAAACTAGCTACAGGCATAAAGGGAAACAAGAAGACTTTTTATAAATACATTAAAAGCAAGAGGAAGACCAAGGACAGGATAGGCCCACTACTCAGTGAGGAGGGAGAAGCAGTAACAGGAAATTTGGAAATGGCGGAGATGCTCAATGACTTCTTTGTTTCGCTCTTCACCGAGAAGTCTGGAGGTGTGCCTAACGTAGTGAATACAAGCAGAGAGAGGGTAAGTTTAGAAGATAGGATACACAAAGAACAAGTTAAAAATCACTTAGGAAAGTTAGATGTCAGCAAGTCACCAGATCCTGATGAAATGCATCCCAGGTTACTCAAGGAGCTGATAGAGGAGGTATCTGAGCCTTTAGCTATGATCTTTGAAAAATCATGGAAGACAGGGGAGATACCAGAAGACTGGAAAAGGGCAAATATTGTGCCCATCTATAAAAAGGGGAATAAGAACAACCCAGGAAACTACAGACCGGTCAGTTTAACGTCTATCCCAGGGAAGATAATGGAGCAGGTAATTAAGGAAATCATATGCAAACACTTGGAAGGTAATAAAGTGATAGGGAATAGCCAGCATGGGTTTGTGAAGAACAAGTCATGCCAAACTAATCTGATAGCTTTCTTTGATAGGATAACGAGCCTTGTGGATAAGGGAGAAGCGGTGGATGTCATATACCTAGACTTTAGTAAGGCATTTGATAAGGTCTCGCATGATATTCTTATTGATAAACTAGGCAAATATAACTTAGATAGGGCCATGATAAGGTGGGTGCATAATTGGCTGGATAACCGTAGTCAGAGAGTTGTTGTTAACGGTGCTAAATCCTGCTGGAAAGGGATAACAAGTTGAGTTCCGCAAGGGTCTGTTTTGGAACCCATACTGTTCAATATCTTCATCAATGATGTAGATATTGGGATAGAGAATACGCTTATTAAGTTTGCAGATGATACCAAACTGGGTGGGGTTGCAACTTCTTTGGAGGATAGGGACATAATTCAAAATGACCTTAGCAAGTTAGAGAAATGGTCAGAGGTAAACAGGATGAAGTTTAATAAAGAGAAATGCAAAGTGCTCCACTTAGGAAGGAACAGTCAGTTCCATACATACAAGATGGGAAGCGACTGTCTAGGAAAGAGCATGGCGGAAAGGGATCTAGGGGTCATAGTGGACCACAAGTTGAATGAGAGTCAACAGTGTGATGTTGTTGCAAAAAAGCAAATATGATTCTAGGTTGTATCAACAGGTGTGTTGTAAGCAAAACTTGTGAAGTCATTCTGCCGCTCTACTCTGCACTAGTTAGGCCTCAGCTGGAGTACTGTGTCCAGTTCTGGGCGCCACATTTCAAGAAAGATGTGGAGAAATTGGAAAGGGTACAGAGAAGAGCGACAAGAATGATTAAAGGTCTAGAGAACATGACCTATGAAGCCAGGCTTCATGAACTGGGCTTGTTTAGTATGGAAAAAAGAAGATTAAGGGGGGACATGATAGCGGTTTTCAAATATCTAAAAGGGTGTCACAAGGAGGAAGGAGAAAATTTGTTCCTCTTGGTTTCTGAGGACAGGACAAGGAGTAATGGGCTTAAAGTGCAGCAAGGGAGGTTGAGATTGGACATTAGGAAAAAATTCCTAACTGTCAGGGTGGTCAAATATTGGAATAAATTGCCAAGAGAGGTGGTGGAATCTCCCTCTCTGGAGCTATTTAAGAACAGGTTAGATAGACATCTGTCAGGGATGGTGTAGACGGAGCTTGGTCCTGCCTTGAGGGCGGGGGGCTGGACTCGATGACCTCTCGAGGTCCCTTCCAGTCCTATTATTCTATGATTCTATGATCTTCTGTGCCTCATTAAAAGTACCCAATGCTGGGAAATATTCATGCTTGATTCTCAGAAACTGCAATGACTTCAGTGGGACAAAGCAGGCCTCCACTGCCAGCCCATTATTGCTAGTACTTCCACCGTTGTGGTTAAGGCATCCGAGAATGACACCAATTCACCAGTTCCATTGGATCAAATGACATTTCACAGCATCTCTCATTACAGTTATTATACTGTCACCTGTGTCATCATAGTGATGCTAGAAATGAGGCATCAGATAAATATTCTGTGTGGCTCAAAGACTACATATACACAGACTTGCGGATCAAGCTGATTATCTCTGTATGTTCAATCTGTTATTTTATTATGTGTTTTTAGTTTCAGCCTCACCAAAGTTAGTTAAAACAGTTTGAGACAAATGACAGTATCCTGAACATATTTTTGGAACTAAATTAAACCTTATTGAATTAAGTATTTTATGAGTCTATTACATTAAAAATGCAATTGTATATATTTTATTATGGAATTGTATGTAACTCTTGGAGGAGACAGGATTAATGCCAAACAGCAAGATGTTTTAGGAACTGCAAATGATTTCTGGGACCAATACAGGACCAGTGAAACTCCTAGGAACTAACTACTCTGTCCCCCTTTTTGTTGTTGTTGTCGTCGAGCCTTTTCCTTGAGCAAAAAACCAAGGCTGATTATCTATTCAAAGTCTCATCAAAAGGCTCAAACTAAATGAGTGATCTACAGAACCATGAGGGTGCCTATTCAGAGCTGAAACTGTGAAGAACTTCTGACCACAGGAAAAACCACTAAGTAGGGTTTGAAAGACCAATCACTAACTAGAGACCATGTTGGAGTTGGGTGATCTCTGGTCAGCTGATGCACATGCGTGTTAGTTCTGGTATTGTTTTTAAAACGTTTTCTCTGTATTGCTTAACTGTGCTCCCTTCATAACAGGGTGTATTAATTTAGTACAAAAGCAAGTTTACTGGCATGTTTTATGGGTGACAGAGGATGGATCACTTGATGATTACCTGTTCTGTTCATTCCCTCTGGGGCATCTGGCATTGGCCACTGGCAGAAGACAAAATACTGGGCTAGATGGATCTTTGGTCTGACCCAGTATGGCCATTCTTATGTTCTTTTGTCAAAATTCCTTGGGCTATATATTTCCCATTACAAACCAAGAAACTGAATCCTAATTAGAAAAACATTCAGATTGGATGTTTGATTTCCAGTTTAACTATGATTTAATTGCTATTTCAGAAGGTGTTTGATCTGTGTAAGGCACAATGTTACATCCTTTGATGTGCAAAAAATAATCTTTCAATAAATGTAAAGTGTACCTATTCTAATTAAAAAGCACATTAACAAATTAGTCAGTCGTGTGTATGTATGTCACATTAGTGACACTTATCCTTTTAAAAATCAAATGTTTGTAATCGTACAACCATTATGTTTTTGATATACCAATACGCTGCTTCAATTACATCACTACAACTGCCCCAGGACTTAGAATGACTTATAACTCAATGGAAGTCACAAAAAAATGTATTTTTTTTCAACCGAGCACCACAATCTATCTATATTTCAGCACATATCATTCATAGCAGAAACTTCAGAAATAAAAGCCAGACTTTTTAACCACAAGATGTGAATCACATCACGTTAGCCAGGAAACCAAAGGTTTAAGATGATGCATGTTCAGAAATAACAAAGACAGTAAAGTCTGTCATGCTAACTACAATTTTTGACAAATTCTATAGTAAGCCTCGGTAACTCTGTGGACAAACTAAATTTTAAAGTCTGCTTTTTCACCAGATAAATTAAGTTTCTCCTGTCAGAGTAGGTTAACCACTACTTGTCTTTTTGCAGAGTCAACCTATACTGTATGTAGTATTTAAAATTGTACTGCATATCTTTTAGGTGGTATAGAACCATTCTTTTACATATGTTTATGTTCTAATACTACCACTTTCTGATTATGGTTTTGCAGTCTTTATACACAATAGTGTGCATTTTTATTCTCATTTCCCCTCTCCATTCACATCCCTTTTTGAATCCTTCTGCCATCTCCTCCTGTTTTACCACATCACATTCAGGCTTCTTATCCTCACTGCTAAAGTTCTTCAAAACTCTGACTTTCCCCACCTGTCTTTGCTTCTTGTGTCACTGCAACATCGCTTGACCCCAACAGTAGGGAGCCAAAAATAGGTCTCTATAGTGGTAGCACAGAATCTAGGGATGTGACTCTTTTCTGTGGATTTTTATTCATGCACAGTGAAATTTGTTTCACATGAACTAAGTCCAAATAAGTGAGCTGCAGAGGGGTGAAATGTTAAGAGAGTCAAAAATCTATCCCCTGCCTCACAATGGCCAGGGACTGAAGTGCAGCTACACATGATAGCTATTTATGGGTTTACACAAGAATTAAGTGCCATTAGATCCATGTAACTATTGATCCTATGGCCCACTCCCCTGGCCTACTTGAATCCTATGCCGAGGTTAATCTCCTCAACCAGTAACCCCTCACCCCTTTCCTCAAGCAACCCACCACATCATAAGTGCTACAGAGGGCCTTGCTAAGTTCCTTAATACCAGGGTATAATACAATCTTAACAGAACTCAGCATAATTTAAATGCAATTACAAAAGGTCCTCAGAATTATTTGAAAACATAAGTAAAATTACTCAAATGGGCAACATGTTACAGTATATGCTATTATGTTTAAGAAAGGCACTTTTACTGTTGCATGTCTTTCTTCTCTCAGAAACTATGAATTCTAAACAAAAGCTCTTGGCTTCCTTGGGGCACCAGGACCAGATGAAATGGGGCATGTTGCTGAGCAATTGCTCGACTTCTGTGGAGATTGGGGAGAATGAAGACCTGTAGTGGAAGCTTCCTTCCAACAGCTGCTGCCACACATCCAGGATAATCTTTAGTGTATGTAGTGCCTCCCATCAGGCCAAAGAGGTGCTATGATCCTTCGACCTTCCCATGGTTAACGCCTCAACCCAATCAAGATTTTTTTGTCTTGGTCCCTCATGCAATAAAAGGAGGGTACAGGTTTGTAGAGGAGAAAAAGAGAAGAGTGAATGTCTTAGGAAAAAAAGACCTTGAATAGAATGGAAAGAAAAAAAAAAGTAGGGATTTGCTTTCTTTCTTGTTTGCTTGCTTAAAGAAAAATCAACTAGAGTTCTTTTGCCACTGAAGTCAAAAGTGTTTTGTTAGCAAGACCTTCCCTCCACCCCTGATATCTACCCCTATCTGAAAAATTAAGAGGTCTGCCAGGATCTCTGTCTCAGTAAAATTTGTTCTAGAACAAATCATTTTTGCTTGCTTACATCAAGGTCACTGATGAAAAAGCTTGATGGGCAGGTACAGAGAATTGTGCCTAGCCAAAGCAGGAGCAGACAGCCAAGGAAAAATTGATGAATTCAGTAGAACAATTTTTTTATGCTGACATTGACTAGCGATGAATCCAAACTTAAAAAACATGGCTGCAAGCACCTTTGAATTTTGGAAGAATTCAGTTTTGGATCCAAACAATCTGACATCTTTAGTCTAGAGAATTTAACCTGTAGAACACAAAAGGACTTGGTAGGGTAAATATGTAGAATTTTTGTCTCAAGACATCAGGTTTTCTTTAATGAAGCTGAGCTACACTGTGTATACCAATTTGGACTCAGAAAATAAAAAAATGTGAATTTCTCAGAGGGGTAGCTATGTTTGTCTGTATTTGCAAAAACAATGAAAGTTGTAATTTGTTGACTAAAATCCCAATTAGCTTCACTTTTTAAATGTAATAGTTATACTCTTCATTAGTTTTACAAGCCAAAGCAAACAAACAAAGTCCAACTGAAATCTTCCAGCGGCCGTAAAGTTTGGATTATTGATGCACGCAGACAGGTCAAGTACTGTTGAGGTTTCACATCAGCTTCTTCTGTTTTACTTCCATATTTTGAAAGCTTCCCTTAGGTATGGAACACATCTGTTTGTGTCTCAAAAGAACAGAAATGCTCAGTTTGAAATGTGAGGAAGATTCACCTCACAAGACAAGTGCAGATTTCTGCTGGCCAACTTGTAGCAGGGTACAGCACAACGGAGAATATGAACAGTTGCCCTTGCCATTACTGTACAAACAGACAACTTCTCTTAAGACATGACCTCCGGGCTAACTGGAGAATTTATTTAAACCTAACAAGTGAAATATTTCCAGTTGACCTCTGTCTGCTTTACAATATTGAAGACGGGCCTAGCTACACTCAGGGCAGAGCAGCTGTCCACTAACATAATTCTGATTGGCAAAGTGCAGAAAAGAAATTTTAAAAAATATCCTCCATATCCACAACTATCCCCTGGCAGAGAGAGAAATCCTGGCCTTGTTTAAAAGCCAATTGAAATTTTGCCAATGTCTTCAATAGGATCAGGATTTCACCCTACATTGTGCTTCCATTACATTATGCACTTTATTGAAAGTGAAATTAAAGCTGTCTAAACATGTGAAATGCCCTTAACAGGTTTAAAATAACCAATCATGAAACAGTTGCAATACATACTACTAACAGATCAATTTTAGGGATAGTGCTTTGGTAATTATATTTTCTTCAAGCTATCGAGAGAACAGGTACATTTCAAGTGTGATGTGTAGTGATTTAAATGAACCCCCTCTATTATTAGTGAGCAAGGTCTCATTTTGTGGGAATGGCACTGAGAAAGTACTTCAGGCTACATAGTTTGAGGGGAAAGAATTTGGAAAATCTAGGGGTGAAATGTTTATTTAATCATGAGTTAACCAGACCAGGAATTCACCTCACATATCTTTATATTTTTGGGACAAGGAAAAATGAAACCATAACTACTATTTTGTCTTAGTAATTGTATTAATTAAAATGAGCCATAGCAGCCAGAAAGCAGGAAGTGTGGCTATTGAAACACAAATTATGGCTAAATAATACAGGAGTTAGCAATAGCATTCAGAGATCTGAGCATACCACTGATTTCTTGGGATCATATTGCCGAAGATTTTAGTATACTCAAACAGAGAGACGGTAGTCCTCCCCCCCCCCCCCCCAATTTCATTCAGTGAGCTTTGAAATCACTTTACAAATCACCTGGCAAAATCAGGTGGTTTTTTAAAAAATGCATTGTGACATTCATATATGTAACAGGCCATAGAACAAGATCACTAAGATGCTTATAACTTGCTTACTTTGAAACTCCTTTGTCTTACTCATCTCTGATAATAATAGAGCAAATGTGTCAAGAAAGGGGAAATGGGTCATATTCCATGTGCTTGCACTTCCTTAATTTACTTGAACATTACTTCATACCCATTTTGAACTGGAGGGGAAAAACAGGTTGGTATGCTCTACTTCCTATACCCCAGCAAGGACACAACTGGCATTCATATTCTTCCCTTTGCCCTAGACCCAGGGCCAGATTTACACTTTATACACCTCTGGTCACAGCATCTTTAGGGCCCCTTGCTACAGCTCATGATCTTCCCAAGGTACACAGTTTTAGAGAACACCAGAATCTCTAGGCACATGCCTATTGTGCCTAATTGGAAACCTGGCATTGCCTGGTCCACCACAGACTTATCTTCCTCCCCCTGCTCCAGAAGTGTGTGTGTGTGTGGGTGGGGGGGGGGAGGTGGATGTATTAATTGTATACAAATAAAAATGCAAGAACCTTAAAGTTGCATACTTCTTGATTCCCCTCCCTGGTTTCCCCTACAGCTTTACTATCATCTTTTCATCTTCTTTTTTCATTGTCTCCTTATATTTTAAATGTTATTTTCTTTAATTTTCTGTCAATTTTTTAAATCACTTGCCCTCTTCCTCTTCTTTGGTCTCCACCGGCAAACCATTCTTTGCCTCCGCTTTGACTCTTCTGTTATTATTTTTAATTTTCTGTTGATATTTATCCCTAACAAAAAACAGTTGATAAAATGCTATAACTTAAGATCAGTTAATTATTTTAAAGTTCTTATTTCTATATAAGAATAACTTATAAAACTTTAAGCATGTGACTAGTTCCATGGAAGTCACATGCTTAAAGTGAAAAATACTCAAGTACCTTGCTGGACAGGGTTTTATTGCACAGCAATTTGGGCTTTAAAAATAAACATAAAATTAAGACATTAGTCTTGTTCCCTTGCCTGGGTAATGGCCAAAGTGGCTCTAACTGGCATCATTTTTCCAGATTTGCCTGTAAAATCCTGCCTCCTCCTTGCTTAGTGAGACTACACTCACTGGGTATGTCTACACTACCCCCCTAGTTCGAACTAGGGGGGGTAATGTAGTTATACGGAGTTGCAAATGAAGCCCGGGATTTGAATTTCCCGGGCTTCATTTGCATAAAGCCGGCCGGCGCCATTTTTAAATGCCAGCTAGGTCGGACCCCGTGCCGCGTGGCTACACGCAGCACGGACTAGCTAGTTTGGATTAGGCTTCCTATCCGAACTAGCTGTACGCCTCGTGGAATGAGGTGTACAGCTAATTCGGATTAGGAAGCCTAATCCGAACTAGCTAGTCTGTGCCGCGTGTATCCGTGTGGCACGGGGTCTGACCTAGCCGGCATTTAAAAATGGCGCCGGCCGACTTTATGCAAATGAAGCCCGGGAAATTCAAATCCCGGGCTTCATTTGCAACTCCGTATGACTACATTACCCCCCCTAGTTCGAACTAGGGGGGTAGTGTAGACATACCCACTATGTCTACACTGCAGCTGGGTGTACACGTTAACTCTACTTCAGCTAGCACACTAAATCACAGCAGTAGAAACAGGGCTAGCCTGATACTTGTCTCCACTGCTGTGACAATCAATCCACAAAGGGTCGATTTAGTGAGTCTGTCCAGTGAAGACCTGCTAAATCTACCACCGATCACTCTCCCATTCCTCTGGTACTCCATTAGAACAAGAAGAGTAAGGGGAGTCAAAAAGAGTGTTTTCTTATTGACTGAGGGTGGTGGAGCTCGCAGTAAGTTGATCTAAGCTATTTATGTGGCTAATGAAACCCATATTGTATGGCTTAGATAGACCTGCCTTCAGCCTCTGCCAGCTCTGCAATGTCCACACTGGTGTTTCTAGCAGACTAATTTATGTTGAAGCAAGCACAAGACCGTATTCCTGGGCTGGGAAGCTTTCTTCTAGCTGCAGTGTAGACATATCCACTGGGACTACTGCATCTGAATAACTCTTCACCCGAGGGACAGGAAATAGGGTTTGCTTTTAGCAGCATAAGGATCACTTTTAAATGGGGGGATAATACACCACAAGACAATATAATTTATATATCAGAGTCTAAAAGATAATCTGAAAGAAGGATACCTTAACACTGGTTAGTGCCCAATGATCAGGTAGAAATAATATATTTTTGTCATAACATGTATTTTTCTATCATATGTAGAAATTAAAGGATGGTGATTTCTCTGCAAAAGCAACTTCTAGTCATACATGAAGTTATCAAGATTGCTATTCAAGATGCTTCATAATAATATAGTGGCATAAAGACTGAATGTGTGAAGTTCTGTGACCAAACTGCTAAGAGGAAAGCTGCACTGGACCATTCATTGATTGGATCATCACATATTTAAGGTAGCACAGGTAAGATATGAATGGGACCAATAAGATCCATTGGCAATACAGTTTTTAATATACTTGGAAAGCAAACTTTTAATGTGGTGTCAGAAGCTGCAAATCCTTCTAATATATAAGAGTATGAATAACCTAACCCATTCCAGAGATGGGTTTTCACAATTATGACAACAGTCAGTATATGAATTAATACATTCTTTGTACTATTCGATTTAAAATTTTGAATAATTTGTTCTCATACAAATAAAAGAATGCAGAATTTGTCAAAATATTCAAGACTCTTAAAATGCAAATATGTATTATGAATCGTAATAAATATATCTATGTTCTTACCTTATGTTTGCTAATAAAATTCCAGCTAAGAGGTGAAAAATAGGTCAATTCAGTTCACTCATGAAGGTACAGTACAATAGCTCTCAATGTGAGCAACCAAAACAGATAGAAAGCCTGTCCTGTTAATGGAATATTCTGTCATGTAAATAAATGATTTCCGTACTATGAAATGCTCGACTTTTCCGTTCAGTGTTTAGGGTGGACTGTACTCTTTAGCAGAGATTTCCTCTCTTGAATAAAGAATGAGAACTGACAACAAAATGCAACAAATGTGTTACAGTTACACAAAGCATGATTCCTCATATGGAAATGAATCACTTATAATCAATTTTCAAATCATTTCTGTAACCTGCCATCATGGCAAAATTTTAGTAGGTGAAGAAACCCTCAAGCCAAATATTTTAAAGGGAAAATTAAGTCACGTCTAACTTGATTTAATAAAAATCTTTCTAATTTCTATATTCTCTTTAACATATTTTAATAGTGAACCTCCGGGGAGACTCAAAGGGTAAAGTAATAAGAGCCAAGCTTTCCCCTTTAGACTGTTGCTTTAAATCTAGCATGTGGCAGATGTGATTGAAAAGTTAGCATCCAAAGGCCACCACATACAAAATTATGTGATTTTAGTCATATTTCCTAACTGACCTAAGTTAAAATTAGTTGTCTGATATCTGTATCTGAGTATGAATATTGGTCCAGATCCTGTAACTTACTCTTCTTTGTTTGATCTTGCTTACCCCAGAATAAATCAGTACTGAGTCCAGCAAAATCAGTTACATAAATTTCAGTTTACACTGAAATACCTGAGATCAGGATGTGGTGCATACAACTTTACTCTCTTTTATTCTACAGAAGTTATTCAAACTAAATTTCATATATTTTGTAACTACAGTTCATTCCATTGGCCAATGCATTAAACATACACACACACTCTCTTGTCACTGGTTATGGTTCTTCTCCAAAAACTGTTACTACCATTCTGGTCACATTTTCCTGTTTTTGCCTGCTGCATCTTCCAGCTGCTATCAGACTGCATTACATTCCTTTAAAAATATGGTGCATGCACTACTCCTGTGACATTAAGTACACTTCACATGCTAATTATAAACCACATATATGCTAACTCTTAACTGCTTCATTGCTGAATCCTGCAACAGGTGCATCCAGGAAATGTGCTTGTCTTGAATATCTGGCCTGACTTATGTTCCTGACCTTCCAGGCATTTGAACACAAACGTGCTTAGGAAAGTGTTGGCCAAACACATTTGCATTCCAGCTGCAGCAAAAGTGGTTAAAAGAAGAAGCTAAGACAGCTGGGTCCTGCGTCTGACTTGAGTTCCCCTTTTTCTTTTGGATCATTCATGTAGCATTTGAGCTTGCTGGAATCAAGCTCAAATCTAGTTTAAGTCTAGGATTTTAAAAATAAACCACAAGAAAATTAAATAGAACTCCATCAACTTCAGAAAAAAGTTTGTCCAAAGTCAGCAAAGAACTAGTCTACAGAAGACATATAATTAACTTACCTCAGCTTTCCCTCACTGTGCATTTCTTTTTTAGATCTCAACTTCTAGGCCTGCAGTAAATCACTCTGCAGACATTCCAACATGTACCGTGGAAGTGATGTTAAATCCTCACATCAACCATGAAAGACAAAGAAGTAATGTGAGTACCATTTTAATGTATTCCAAAAGATTCATAATCTTGTAGAACAAAAAAGTGCCATTTATCTCCAGAATTCTAAAACTACTCAATAATAAGCAAGCAAGCACTCATAGGCCCAACTTCAGGAAACCAGTCAGATTAACTGCAGTGGGACTTAAACATGTCCTTACAGGGATCTCCTGAAAGGGAAGTTAACATGAATCAAACTATAATAAATAAAATGGCAAAATGAGAGGAATTTTATGGCCCTTTAAAATATCCCTAGTTCAGGTTTACCTGGGCTGGTCACAGAAGTTTTCCAAAATAAAATCACCTTAAACAGAAAACCTTGATAGTGAAAATCCTTTCTCAGATGGCTGCATCTAGACTACCCCTGCCACGTCCAAGGAATGTGTTTGCTCTTCCACTTTTTTCCCATGGAAGAGCAAACACACTCTTTTGGGAAGCCGTATATACCTCATTTCATGAGGCACAAGGGCTCAGTTGAAAGAGGAGGCTTTTCTGCCATTTGGCCCTATCTAAATGGGGCCAAATGGTGGGAAAGCCTCTTCCAGGAAAAAAAAGTGGAAAAAGCTACGCAAAATGCGGTGTGCATTTTGCGTAGCTTTTTCCACAAAAAACATTGCAGTGTAGAGCTAGCCTGAGAGTTGGGTAATGGGAATGAAACTCCAGGTCACCTTTTTTCCTTCTGGAGTAGACTATCCATTGGTAAACAGTCCCTATCTATTTTTCCCCTTTCCCCCTCACAGTCATAAAACGGAAGTTTTAGCACTGTTTTTCACTCTGAATTTTTATCATGATTGATTGAATGACCAACTGGGAAAGCAGGGAGCCTTGTTCCACCCTACATTACAAGTCTCCTAACCCTTGAAAAAACAGTCATTTCTTCTCCCTGAAACTCAAACTTTTCAAGAGACTATTTCCTTCAACCCTGTGATGACTTTTCCTATTCCTCAGATCTTTGTTTGGTTGAGACTACTTGGACCCAGTATGCCTCTCTCAGCCCAATTCCTCTTTTTCCTAAAAGGCTCCATTATAAAGACATCGCAGTGCACAAAAGCTTCACAGGCCACCTAGCTACCTCTTGTCCATAAGTGCTACTTTATGTAACATAAAACTGTTTTTCCCTGTGTATGTTACTGAAGGATCCTCAGCATGAAAGATTGCTTTAAATAAACTAATAATGACATGGTTAACACCTTGGACACTTCTGTATAAAATGTCATGCACTGTGAACATCTTCATTATAATTTATTGCCGTTTCAATTCTAGTACAAGAGAAATGAGTTTCCTTTACAGGAAAATAATGGCTTCTGTTATTACCCATCTGCAAACAGAGATAAGAACATTGAAGCCTTAACAAGTGGTGTCCACCTGTGATACTTATGAAACACAGAGATGCAATGGACCAGGTAAAATTGTGAGGTTAAAATAAAAACAGATGGCTAGAAAAGAAAAAGTCTATAGATTTAGGAATAACACGTAGGCTCAAGAGCATAAACAAAAGGACAACATTCAATTACAGTCTCTTTTGATGGAATAAAATGTATTAGAGAAAGGCATTTCTCAATAGTGAACTGAGATGTGGGGAGTTAAAATAAACATGTCTTCTGTCTCATTTTGGCATCCATGGGAAGCAAGAAGTTCCATTTTCTGAATAACATCCTAAATTCCCAAGGTAGTGCTTTTATTCTACTTTACTTTGCTCCTTAACAAAATAAGCAGAAGCAACCAAAATAATTGCACAATGTCATAAAGGAAATAGTATGACTGCACTTCAGAGGTGGATAAGATTGGTCCATAAAAGCCGGAACTTTGCACTTGAAATGTCTAGTGAACGCGTACTATTTTTAACATGGTACAAGGACTGAAAATGTGTCTGATTTTGCCTGCCTGGAAATGAAAGAAATTTTCCTACAATTGAGCCAGAACAAGTAAAACGTTAACCTATGTTAGTGCCAGTGGAAACACTAATGTCGTCTGACCTTTCTCAGAGCTGGCCTGCATGGCGTACAAGTGCTGACAGTTAATCCCATCACTGCTTCCACTGGCAGATCCACTGATGGATCCTTGTGTAGTCAGAGCCACTAGGAGAGACTGGTCCCTTAGGCCTTGACTAATTTAGGAAAATTAGAAGTTGGCATATTGCAATTTGTCACTGGTGGTAACAACAGTGTAGACTGAACTGTAAACAGGTCTCACCAATTTTAACCACAGTGCTCTACTCTGCATAGGGTTACCTGACGCTGGTAAAAATACCTGAGACCTTATCCATACTTGGAATAGATATGGTTTAGCAAATCAAGGCTAGCAACCATATAGCTGCACTGGTACAAACCCTAAATGTAGGCAAAGAAAGCCTTGATTTGCACCAGTTAAACCTACCCCCTGCTTGAAACCAGGGGAAGTTCAGCTGCTGTAAATCACAATCTTTTTTGCTTGCTCTTGGAGTTTATTCAGTGCATTTATACCTGCTGTTGTTCACCAGTTGCTGTATCCCAGATACAGCGATTGTTGAAGTCCAGTAACAGCTGCTCTAGTGGAGAATTATTAATCCCAATTTTCCTAGCAAGCATGCAGGTTAATAAGTCTTAGCTCTTCAAAAGTCCCATTTAAATCTATTGTGAAGTAAGATGTTGGTCAACATGAACAAGCGAATCAAATGAAGAATGTAAGGGTGTATGTGTGACAGAGAGAAAGAGAGAGAGAGCGAATGTTAGTAATAATTTGTCTCTGCTTTAAAGCATCTATATTCTATTTCAGTCAGAAGCAAATGTTTATGTCTGAGCTCAATTCAGAAAAGAAAGGATGTATAATGGCCCAATATGTCTTTCACATGTGAATATGAGCTTATATCTTAAAAGAACTCAGAAGCCAATAAAACCAGCGTTGTTGTTCTTCCCCAGATAAGAGTCAATATAAAACTGAAGCTAAATCTTTTTTCGTGCCCTGGGATGATCGCCAGAACTAATTTAGCACTCTTTCATTCTGTTAACCAGGGTTAAAGATATCATAAAACAGTTCCTTAGGCTTAGATGATGAAATATGCTGTATGCTTTTGTTATACAGAAGTATGCTGTCATCATCCCTGGCTGTCAGTACAAATACACAGGGACTAGGAAAGTGTCAAAGGAAAACACAGGGAGAATGGTCTTAGAAACACCACCACCATAACATTTTGTTGTACTCCCATTCATTACATTGTCACTGAAGTCAGTGTTGTATAAAGCTCTAAGCATTTCCCAAATAACATGGTCTGTTCATGCTAACTCAACCATATCATATAAACCTCATGAGCAATGAAGCCCCGATATAGTCTGAATTCCAGAGATGTGGTTGCATGACACCAGGATCCCTCCGCTAACCCCAATGAATTTTAATTCATTAATTTAACAACAGAAAGGAGAGCCAAGACTAACAGGTTTTATGCTTATTTTCACCCTTCTTCCCAAAGGCTACAGGATTGCTAAAAGAGGCTAATTGATCTCTAGACAGAATGGTGGTGAAATACCACACAGCTACCATCAACATGCATTTAGCAAAAAAGTCTACTGCTTCTAAACTCCTCTCCTCACTTGCTGCCCTAAGATGTTCATAGACCTGAGCTGTCTTAAGAATAAGAAACGAATGGCGCTGCCCAAGCTACATTTAGATATTCAAAGGATTGTGTCAAAGACTGAGATCATAGCAACAATGAATTCACTGAAGAACTGGCTTCAGAAGGATAATCTGATAACCAATATTCTTTATGCTATGTAAAATGACCATCTCTTGCTACAAGTATGTCTTTGTAAAACCCCATAAAAGTTTATTGGCAATAAACCTCTTTTTCTCCACTGGTCCTCAAGTCCAAACAGTGTTTATTCTGTTTCAGGAGAAAACACAAACTGCTGATTTACAATTCATTTTTCTAATGTGGAATGGACCCTTTTCTTTATTGACCCTCTAATACAATGAGATCACTGCTACTTTTCAAATAGGATGGTAAGGATTTGAGAGTAGATTAATTACATAAGTAAAACAGATGCATTGAAAATGTGCTTTATTCCAGAGCTTCTACTTCCAGCATAGACCTGGAAATGGAAAAAAATGAAGCAGTGATACTATTCAAGACATGCACGCAATGAACCTACATATGCAACCACATCTTCCTATTGTTAGCGTTTTTCAGTCCTTCCCTTCATTACTTTCACTCATTTCAGCTTGACATAAATGAGCTAGACTCCTCTAAACTCTTACCATCTCGAGTGGATCATCCATGGGACTCTTATTAGCAGCAGGAAATACAGTTTCAGGGATTCAATTCTTCATTTGTAAATTCCTTAAGCAGGAACCATGAGTGAAATCCTGGCCTCAGTGTAATCAATGGGAGCTTTTCCAGGATTAAAACGAGTCCTGGATTTCACTCCTTGTCTTTTTGCTTTTCTTGTATACATGTATAAATACGAACAGAGAGAAACAGAGAAGACTGATGCTTAAAACAAGCAATAGAAAAGTCTCACTCACATATGTGCTGGGACTAGGGGTACTGTTGCATGCTCTGACTCAAAGTGCTTTCCATCATATATTGGGTTCAGTTTGGTTCAGTGGCTCTCAGTGACCCCACTGTGCAAATTGTTCCAATGTCCTGGCTCACTCAGTCTCTGGGATCATGGTGTTTTAAGCCCTAATAGTGTGAATACCACAGCAAATGCTGCAAAAGCTTTAAAATGCTCACCTGGAGCCCTCCCTATTATTATTCGAAAATCTATAAACAGAAATCTCTTAATGATTCAGTGGTGACTCAGTGTGTGTCATTTATCCTGCCCTTGTTGCTAAGGGAACTTGTGGCCCACTTCCAGCCACGCCATCACCATACAAAACAACGATAAGCCACAAAGTCACTCTGCTACTGACCTCACAGTTGCCAAATACCAAAATCTTGTGAAAAACAGAGTACATACCACTACTGTGTTAGTGGTGTCATCTCAAAATCCTATGATTTACTGGGTAGGTATCTGGACAATGATATAATCTGCAGTTTAGCAACTTGCCAACATTGTGGAAATTTGTAACTGGTTTATAAACAGGTTCAACTAAGCTGATCTGAGCTGCAGCACAAACCCACTTTTAGATGGCATGAGGGAGCCTAATCTGTGTGGTTGTTTTTTTTTTTTTTAAACTGAGCTGGTTTCAAGATTGTTTTATTTTACTGAATTGGTTTCAAGAAATAGACTAGACAATCTCCCATTGAGTTGATACTCTTGCTGGTTTTAAAACTGGCTTTGCTGATTTCAAACCCATTTAGAAAGAGTCCTCAGTTTGTACTGGCTTCTGGGATCATTCAATGATTTCTGCCACTTTCCTCAGAGAAGGGTTTGTACCCTTTTTGTGATCCTGGTGACCTACCAAGAAAAGGAGTGAAAGGAGGGTAAAGAAAAGCAGCGTCTACTTAGGTTTACTCCATGTCAATCACCAGGACATCTGAGTCAAGAGGTTCTGTGTATGTCACTATTGGTGCTCAATCTTGCAAGTTGCTGAACACTTTGGTCCCAGTCCAGCAAAGCACTTACTGCATTTTTAACTTTCAGCAAAGGATTTAGATCACTTAGATCCATGCTCCAACCCTCAGATTATGCAATGTATTCCTTAAACATCAGCACTGCAACAAACAACATATTCATTTCCTTCTGTGACTAAACTGGGGGTATTCTGTCATACTGCTGAGACAGACACAGAGTAGTAAGTTTCAAAACGGTCAGGCCTCATTGTGAATAAGAACAACATATTCTAATAATTCATGCATCATTTTGGTCTCAAGTGTCAAAAGCAACTGGAAAAAAATAGCTGGAAAAACTTGTGGAACCCTGTTTGTACCTTCCCCAATATTTCAGAAATTAAAGAGTTCCCTAAAATATCATGAAAACATATCTCTGCGGACTTACTGATTATTGAAAGGATACTTTTGTGGCACCAGAAGGTTAGAGTGTATTTTTCTTATGGCCTCAAGTGAAGAAAGTGTATATCTTCATGCAATATATCATGAACAACTGATGAATTTCTAAAATTTATTATGTAAATGTGCACAGGGACTGGGGAAAACCAATAATAATTGAATGGTGCTTTGCACAGCTTGAAACATACAAATACAATATATAAATAGCACATGAATTAGGCTATCTGCTGAAAAGCAAGGGGATATTTATTTCTCCTCTGCCAAAATTGTAGGTAAACATATGGTCTGTATAATTATTTATATCTATTTTTAGGATTTGGTGCATGATTTTGTATTTCATGTATTTTTCTACTTAGGAAAAAAAGTTAGAACTCCTTATCTTAATTGATAGTAAATTCCACTCTAGGTAAAATCAACACACAACCTTTAAAAAGAAAAGCATTTGCATTTAAACGAGCCATAGATAGATTTCAAGCTACAGGAATATCAGGCTTCATTCTTCAGGGCATAATATAATCTCCATCTGAGGTCAGAATAGTGTTTTGAAAAAAGCCCTTTCTTTTTGTATAAGATTGCACAACTGGCCAGATGCAGACAAAAGATATAACAAATATTTAGCACTTCCTGATGCACTGGGGTTTTTTTCATCTATACATCTCAAGGCACATTTTATAAGATTGCTATGTCCATTTTGCAGATAAGGAAATTGAGAAAGAGAGAGAGGTTAAGTTATTTGCCTAATGCCTAATAGTAAGTCTCATTCTCTCAGTTACTGTTACTGTATATGGGACAGGGCACTAGAAGGTGAAGTAGTGGCTTCAAACCATTGCTTTGCTGTCATATTCAGGAGCTATGCAAGGCCCAGCTATAACTGTTCTTTGATTACTTATGGACCTTTTGAAGCAGAGAATACCCATAGTGTACTTCAGCTATATCCCTGCTGCAGGGTCTGGGAGCAAGGCTGACATAGAGGCCCTCTGTTAACTGTGCAGTGGCTGAAGAGTAGCTGTTCCCAACTATTTAGGAGCCAGTGGCCAGAGCAACCAAAAGGTAGCTTAGTATAATGAGAATCAGGCTCAGTGGACTGTGGCACAACTGAAAACAGAACTCCTCTCTGCTCACTCCTAGTCAAGCTATTTTGTACCTCACAGAAGTGTAATGTTAAGAAAAGGTTATTACCTGCCATGTTCCTATTAAAGTTTTAAGCATAGATAACTGACACTAGTCTGAGCACTAGCTAAATTGTATTTAGCAAAAAACTGACTTCACTGGGTCCAGGATTTGGCCCTCGCCTAACATTTGAGAACACTTTTTACACTGACAAGAGGCTCCCTTTTGCTGTCAGCTCCTTTTCTCATTGGCAATTTGTAGGAAGTTGCATCTATATAACCGACGATAGAATTGGATCCAATCCTGTCTTGGGAGTACTTGTGGAAGGTGTGTTGGACAGCAAGCGGAACTCTTTCCCTTCTTCATTAATAATTTTTTCCATGTCCCAAGAGGGCTTCCCAGCAGGGGGAGCTGGAGAACACACTCACCTTTTGAAGAACCGTGTGTCACTCTGGGCTAGAATGTAATCGTGTTTCCTTTTTCAAATGATTAAAAGAGTCTCCAGCTGAAAATAATTGTTTCACTTTGCTGTTAAAGACTTAAAACTATCTATGGGTGTGTCTACACAGCACACTTATGTCGAAATAATAATGCGAGAATCTACACAGCAATTCTGTTATTTCAAAATAAATTTGAAATAACAGATGGCTTATTCAACTTCTATAAACCTCATTCCACAAGGAACAATGCCTATTCTGAAATAGCTATTTCAGAATAGCTGTAGTGTGGATGCTCCACTGCTCCTATTTAAGCTCCTCCCTAGGGCCATTCAAAATAATTATTCTCTAGTGCTTCCTGGGGCTCAAAATCAAGGTAGTGCAGCCACATTAGGGGAACCTGCCTTGGACTAATTTCAAGGCTTCCCTGTAGTGTTGATGCACTATTGCAAAATAAGCTATTTCAGAGTATTTCATCCAGAATAATTTATTGCAAAATAAGTGTGCAGCATAGACGTACCCTTTCGAAGAAATATTCAGGGCTTGTCGAGCCGCTGCGAGCCCCACTTGCCAGATGTACTGTCCAGCGTTCTGCGCATGCACAGATCGCCTGAACCTGGCTCTTCCGGGATGTATTCTACTCGCCACGGGCAAGTAGATTACACAGATTGTCGAGCCCTGGAAATACACATAAGAACAGAAAGCCAATGAACTACAAATTTTTGATAAGCTAGTAAATTACTCATTGCAGAATTCTAATTGGAGAGGAGAACATTTTTTAGAATGACCCACAATCAGCGATGTGCTACTTGATAGAGACGATATTATGTTCCCACAGTTCTTAGGAGACATTTATCCCATTGTAATACTTAGTTAATCCTTCTATTGACATTATCCCATTTAGTAGACACAGCGTCTTGGGAAAATTAAAATGGTGCATCCATCATTCAGTAGTTCAAAGGGTTAGTAGAAGTAGCTTAATTGGCCTCCTTCAACATGCTATACAAGAAAAATTTGGGGTAAATTACAGCCAGGTTAGCATTTCTGTGCCACACCTACTAAGCCTACTGTAGGGGTTTTTACAGGGATAAAAGAGGCATGTCCAGATTGTATCTATCCTCTGGCACATTCCTCACTGTAGGAACAGCTCTTGGGGCCACAGGCAGCTAGACACAAATTAGAGCTGACTCAAAGCTGGCCTAAGTTTTGCTGAGAGTCACACTAGCACAGGGGTGAGCAAAAGAGCCTTCGCGGGATGGATTCGACCCACCAAGTGAGTTGATCCGGCCCGTGGAGGACCTGCTGTTCCCCCACAACCCCAGGCATTGATTGGTACCGCACACTCCTTACAGGACAGGGACAGGGTGGGAGGAGACTTTGCTCTCACCCCTATCCCAGGACAATCAGGACTTGAGGGAGGAGGGATTACATGAAGACTCCTCCAGCCTTGCAAAGGGCTTAGCACTTAAAGTCAACTGCCAGCTGTTGCTGAGCTGGTGGTTGACTAAGCACGGTGCTCCCTTGCAGGGTGGGGGCAGGGACTGAGAGACTTCATGTGCTCCCCCTCCCCAGGCCCTGATTGATCTGAGGGCAGCAGGGGGAGCATGCAAAGTCTTTTCCCACCTTTAGGGGCATGGGTACCTAAAGGGAGCTGCCAGCTGTTCTGAACAGCTGGCAGTTCTCCCAAGGAGAGGGCAGCAAAGACTTTGCATGCTCCCCACCCTCAGACCTATCAGGGTCTATGGGTGGGGAAGCACAGAAGTGTTCTGGCCTGCCCCATCCACTTGAGGCCCCACCCCTTATGGGATGGTCTAGGGCCACTTCAAAAATTTCTGAAGTGTCCCCTGATCAAAAATTATTGCCCACTCCTGCACTAGTACCTAGGCAGCCTCAGGATGAGGGAAACAAAATGCTGGCATAAAGTTACCTTAATACCCTTTGGGTATGGGGTTGACTACAGGGGCACCTTTGAGACTGACACCCAATGTGCTAGTATTGCCACTGAGATCACCTGCCTTCCCTCTTGGGCACCCCACCACCCTGTTCTGCTCCGTCAGAAGCTCTGGTCTCCCCTAGCCAAGGCACAGAATTGGGGTAACAGGTCCCTCCCTTCCCCTGCAGAGTAACACAGATGCTGAACCAGCTCAGCTCTGGGAGGGCTCAGCTATAAGACTGTTTACAGCCCCAAAGAGGACCAAACCCCCAAATAAATCCATCTTAGGCTGTGTCTAGACTGCAGGGTTTTTTGAAAAAAGTAACCTTTTTTCGAAAGAACTTCACCTGTGTCTAGACTACAGCCGCGTTCTTTCGAAATTAAATCAAAAGAACGTGGCTTTTCTTTCGACGGCGGTACTCTTCATTTCACGAGGAAGAATGTCTTTTTTCGAAAGTGCTCTTTCGAAAAAAGGCGTTCTTGAATGCAAACAGGGCTTTTTCAAAAGAGAGCATCCAGATTGCCTGGCTACTTTCTTTCGAAAAAGCGGCTCACTTTTTCAAAAGAAGAGATTGCAGTCTAGATGCTCTTTTTCGAAAGAAGCTTTTTCAAAAGTATCTTTCGAAAAAGCCTCTTTTGAAAGAGGCTTGCAGTCTAGATGTAGCCTTAATCAGTATAAAAGTTTTACACAGAAAGCTCATAAGGTCAACCCGCTTTATCAGTGAAAAAGAGATATGCACAGTGGTTGCTCCACCCCCAGGGAACAAATATTTACACTGGGTTTGATAATAAACAAAAGTGTTTTTTATTAAGTATACAAAGAAGG
The DNA here is from genome assembly GCF_052426305.1 of Pelodiscus sinensis. Taxonomy (NCBI): domain Eukaryota; kingdom Metazoa; phylum Chordata; order Testudines; family Trionychidae; genus Pelodiscus; species Pelodiscus sinensis. Next base: position 205,655,530 of record NC_143053.1, read on the forward strand.
ATTTAAGTGACTGCAAGTGAAAAAAGACAGATAAAAGTAACAAGTATCAGCAGGGTAGCCATGTTAGTCTTATCCTCAAAAACAACAAGAGGTCCTTTAGCACCTTAAAGCTTAACAGATTTATTTGGGCATGGGCTTTTGTGAGCTCCGACCTACTTTGTTAGATGCCGTGATAAAATGGGGCTTAGCTCACGAAAAGCTCATGGCCAAATAAATCTGTTAGAGCAAAGTAAATAACTAAGCCAAAATAAACAAAACACACCAGCTAATCCTAATACATGGGTAAGAAACTTGTTACATGCAAAGTCTTACCCTAGCAGTTGTTCTAATCATCTCTTTTATAAGCTAAGCAGGCTCCGAGCTTAGGCCAAATCCTTCCCCCTATTCTGTCTTAGATATTTCCAGTAGGCATCTTGGGTGTCAAGTGGGGGTCTCCCAGCATCTGGCAACTACCACCTACTGCTTGGTTCCCCATCTTTATATCCCTTTTCCCAAGGCAGGAATTCTTTGTGCTCAATTCAAACTTTACTCACTTTGAATGGAAAAATACCAGATTCAAAATGGGTTCCAACATCAGGTGACCTGTCATATGTTCTTGCTTACAAGAAAAACAAAAACATTCACAGATTTTTATCTTGAGCACTGGGCCATTAAATTTCCAGATTATCAGTGATGGCCCTTGTTAGCACATTTAGAATTATAAACAGATCCACATTTCTAACTTCAGATACAAGAATGATACAGGCACAGAAGTAGATTATATTACATTCAGCAGGTCATAACTTTACAAATGATATGTTACATGATACATTTTGTCTAAAGTCTATTTGAGTTATGCATATTCATAAGCTATTGTTCATATAACATGAGGGTGTGACACCCCTGCCCTACCGTTCTGCACTGAGCAAACAAATGGACAGGGAGTTATAGTTTTCCACTTCAAAATATGGGTTACATGCTTGCAGTAGTTGAATTTATCCATGGTATAACTGACAGAAATTTTAACAACCACAAACCTCTGCCTTGACCTCTATATCATGAATGTTTACTACTTTCAAACAACTTCAAAAGGAAAAACTGCAGGTTTAACAAAAATAGGCTATTTGCAGAGATTCTAGCCTCAAGGTTATACTGTATAGGCTGCGTCTAGACTGGCACGATTTTGCGGAAATACTTTTAACGAAAAAGTTTTTCCGTTAAAAGTATTTCTGCAAAAGCACATCTAGATTGGCATGGATGCTTTTGTGCAAAAAGTGCTTTTGCGCAAAAGCACCTGTGGCCAGTCTAGACGCGATTTTGCGGAAGAAAGCCCTGATCGCCTTTTTAACCATTGGGGCTTTTTTGCACAAAACAGTTCTTCCCTGTCTACACTGGCCCTCTTGCACAAATATTCTTGCGCAAGAGGGCTTTTTCCCCGAGCGGGAGCGTGAAAGTATTTGTGCAAGAAGCACTGATTTTGTACAATACAAAGTCAGTACTGTTGCGCAAATTCAAGCAGCCAGTGTAGACAGCTGGCAAGTTTTTGCCACCCTATAGTGTATAGTCTAGACGCACCCTATAGTGTATTGCTATGTAGTCAATTGAAATGAATGCATTTTTCCTTTTGTAACATAGGATACTAGAGTCATGCTTTAAACTCCAAGTGTTGGCATGCATTAAAGCCTGGCAAATGTTTTAAGTTCAATGCTGGAAGCCATGTCTCTTTTTAGGAAGTGCTCAGGTCTTGAACCTTAGGGGGAAATGGTATCTGTCTAAATACTGCTATGACTATATCCACAGATGTTAAAAGATCTGTATCCAATAGCCCCAAAGACATTTAGAAGAAACACTCAATTTTTAATGACTGTCAGTTTTGATTAAAAATAACTTACTCCAGCTTCCTTTTTTATGTCTACAATTTTAATTTTCCATTTCTCTCTTTATTCAGTCAAAGAATCTATTGAGTACTGACCCCAATCTGGCTTCTAAAACTGTAGTTATACAGTATTCTGTTTTTCAGAAGTACTTCAGATGAACATGTGGAATATGTTTTAAAGCTTCCATCACATTTTCATAAGAGATCCCTAAAGTAATTTGAAAACACTCATTACATCTCTATGTCCCTGTGAAATATATAATGGAGGGACCACTACGCCCACCACCAAAATAGAACCACCTACAAGGCTGAATACAGTAGTCACACACCATTCTGTTTTAATCCAAGATGGAATGTTGCCAGGACACAAGGTTGCACATCTCTACTCTTACCAAATCTGTCATACATAGTGTATATGATTTTGTTTTCTGCAACGGCACTTTTAGCTTCTAGAAATCATCTTCCAGTTTTGGTCAGGTACTACTGTGTGTTCATTGGGTGTTGCAATTTCTGAAGAGACATGAGTTGTGTTCTCTTGCATTAAGACCATACTTTAAGACGGTTCCCCTGCACCGTCGGGGCTGAACCCGCGGCTTCCACAGCTGCGGACGATCCCTCCGTCCCCGGCTGGTGACGGTGTTGCTTCACCCTGTTACATTAGGACTTTAATAGGGTTCAAAAAAGAGCTAGATAGCCATTGATGGACCTAACCTCCATGAATCTATTAGCCAGGATGGGTAGGAATAGTGTCCCTAGCCTCTGTTGGTCTGGAAATAGGTGGCAGGAGAGGGATCACGTGAGGATTACCTGTTGTGTTCCCTCCCTCTGGGTCATCTGGTATTGGCCACTGTTGGCAGGCAGGATACTGGGCTAGATGGACCTTTGCTCTGACCCAGTATAGCCATTCTTATGTTCACAGCCCAGCCAGGATGAGAGCTGTGCAGGGCCAGGCAGCTGTGGAGAGGAAGCACCAAGAGCAGCCTCCCCCGCCCCACTTGCTCATGTGCCCATTTCCTGGGCCTCATGCCCAGCGTATGTGGAGGATCTGTGGGTTCCCACAGCTGCCTGTGGCATGGCTCTTACCATGGCCAGTCTGCACCCCTATGATGCCAACTGAACACCACCTCCTCCATGATTGGAGTAGAGTAAAAGTCAATGAAATTAGTCAACATAAGCAACACAGTGTCTATACTGACATTGTGTCTACCTGTTCTGGCTTTCAGAAGCCATCCTACCATGCCCCACACTGCAGGACAATCAGTGCAAACACTCCTGGTGAGGATACACATTGCAACACAAGAAGCCAAGAGCAAATATGCACATTTTTTACTTAAAGCTGTCCAACTACAAAAATTGGACTTTGTCAACAGTAAAAGTTTTTGCTGGGGAAAAAAACAAACCTGTGGGTTTAATAACATATTTATGTTAACGGGAAATTTCAAAATAAAACAAAAAGTCACCTTGAAATTCAAAATTAATCAGACATGTTCATTTCATTTTGTGTGAATTGCAATTTTTCATTTCAAACCACCAATGCTAGTTCCAAGTCCCAACGGTACCACCTCACTGAAACATACAAATTATCCATTCATTTACTATGTCTCATTGATGGAGGACCGAGGAAGGGAATATATTAAAAGCATCTTGTTTGGGCAGAGGGTTAAGAAAGGCATTGGAGGTTAAGGAGGAGAAGGAAATGAAAGGGTAAAATGCCAGTTTTAATCCTCACTTTTTCCTCAAAATGCCAACAAACATTCCCATAGAAGTTTGTGTGCTTTTAAAACACACTTTCCAACTCCAAGGTAATAAAACTAAAAGTCTTGATCCACCAAAGTCATTTTTTCTTATAGGCTTCAGCAGGTGTTGGTACGGACCCAAGGTAGCAGTTTTATGCCTCAGGATGCTGTCACAACATGAGCTAGCAGCCCACAAATGCATAGCCTGTTGTAGCTTATTGCTATGCTGTGTCAACTCTTCAAGCGGAGTCTGATAGCATGGAAATACAGTTGAACTGAAATTCCCTTGATATACATGTTAGGATCCTTCACTGTTAACTAATCAGAGCAACTTATGTCACTTTGTCCATATTATAAATATATATTACTAAAAGATTTAACCAGCATTGCTCGGGTCCTTAATTCAAATGATGTAGGAAAGGGTAGGAGAGATGTCCTGGAGGCAAAATTTAGGTTGCTAGGAAAAAGACTGAAATCCAGGACCTCTGTGGTGGCATTCTCAGAAATGCTTTCAGTTCTGCGCGCAGGGCCAGGTAGGCAGGCAGAGTCTCAATGTGTGAATGACACGATGGTGCAGGGAAGAGGGGTTTAGATTTATTAGGAACTGGGGACACTTTTGGGAGAGGGGGAATCTATACAGGAAGTATGGGTTCCACCTAAACCAGGGTGGAACCAGACTGCTGGCATTGAACATTAAAAAGGCCGTAGAGCAGTTTTTAAACTAGGAGATGGGGGAAAGCCGATTGGTGCGGAGAAGAACGTAAATCGGTGGGAGACTTCTCTTAAAGGAAAATCCATTGATAGAGATTCTCTAGGCTGTAGTCATAAAGAGAGGAGGGGAGAGGACAATCAAGGGGCAAGAGCAGACAAACAACCACATACAAAGGAATCTAATACATCAGGAAAGGGCAGACAAATAAACAGTGGCAATTTTTTTGAGTGCTTCTACACAAATGCTAGAAGTTTGACTAATAAGATGGGTGAACTAGAGTACCTTATATTAAAGGAGGAGATTGACATAATAGGTGTCACAGAAACCTGGTTGAATGAGGAAAATCTGAGGGACACAATCATACCGGGATATAAAATATATCGAAAGGATAGAACAGGCTGTGTGGGTGGCACTGTATGTGAAAGATAACATAGAATCAAATGAAATAAAAATCTTAAATGAATCAACATTTTCAATAGAATCACTATGGATAGTAATTCCATGCTCCAATAATAAGAATATAGCAGTAGGGATATATTATCGACCACCTGACCAGGACAGTAATAGTGACATTGAAATGCTAAGGGAGATTAGAGAGGCTACCAAAATAAAAAACTCTATAATAATGGGGGATTTCAACTATCCCCATATTGACGAGGTACATGTCACCTCAGGAAGAGATGCAGAAATAAAATTACTCAATATCTTAAATGACTGCTTCTTGGAGCAGCTGGTACAGGGACCCACAAGGGGAGAGGCAAGTCTCAATTTAGTCCTGAGTGGAGTGCAGGATCATGTCCAGGAAATAACCATTACAGGACCGCTTGGGAATAGTGACCATAATATAATAACATTTAACATTCCTATGGTGGGAAGAACACTTCAGTAGTCCAGCACTCTGGCATTTAATTTCAAAAAGGGAAATTACACAAAAATGAGGAGGTTAGTTAAACAGAAATTAAAAGGCACAGTGACAAGAGCCAAATCCCTGCAAGCTGCATGGAAACTTTTTAAAGACACCATAATAGAGGCCCAACTTAAATGTATACCCCAAATTAAAAAACATAGTAAGAGACCTAAAAAAGAGTCACCGTGGCTTAACCACCATGTAAAAGAAGCAGTGAGGGACAAAAAGGCATCTTTCAAGAAATGGAAGTCCAATCCCAGTGAGATAAATAGAAAGGAACATAAACACTGTCAAATTAAGTGTAAAACTGTAATAAAAAAAAGCAAAACAAGATTTTGAGGAACAGCTAGCCAAAAACTCAAAAAATAATAGCAAAATGTTTTTTTAAGTACATTAGAAGCAGGAAGCCTGCTAAAAAAACAGTGAGTCCCCCCCTAGACAATTGATACACAAAAGGAGCAATCAAGGACGATAAAGCCATTGCGGAGAAGCTAAATGATTTCTTTGCATCAGTCTTCACGGATGTGGATGTTGGGGAGATTCCAAAACCTGCACCGTCCTTTGTGGGAGATGAATCTGAGGAACTGTCCTGGTTTGAAATGTCATTAGAGGAGGTTTTGGAACAAATAGAAAAACTTAATGTGAACAAATCACCGGGACTGGATGGCATTCACCCAAGGGTTCTAAATGAACTCAAATGGGAAATTGCATAACTGTTAACTGTGGTTTGTAACCTATCCCTTAAATCGGCTTCCGTACCTACTGACTGGAAGATAGCTAACGTGACACCAATATTTAAAAAGGGCTCTAGAGGTGATCCCGGCAATTACAGACGTTGGTACCAGGCAAATTACCAGTCTAATGTCGGTACCAGGCAAATTAGTCGAAACAATAGTTAAGAATAAAATTGTTTGGCACATAGAAGAACATAATTTGTTGGATGAAAGTCAAAATGGTTTCTATAAAGGGAAATCATGTCTTACTAATCTATTAGAGTTCTTTGAAGGGGTTAACAAACATGTGGACAAGGGAGATCCAGTAGATATAGTATACTTAGATTTTCAGAAAGCCTTTGACAAAGTCCCTCACCGAAGGCTCTTGTGTAAATTACATTGTCATGGGATAAAAAGGAAGGTCCTTTCATGAATTGAGAACTGGTTAAAAGACAGGAAACAAAGGATAAGAATAAATGGTAAATTTTCAGAATGGAGATGGATAACTAGTGGTGTCCCCCAAACGTCAGTCCTAGGACCAATCCTATTCAACTTATTCATAAATGATCTAGAAAAAGGGGCAAGCAGTGAGGTAGTAAAATTTACAGATGATACTAAACTGTTTAAGATAGTCAAGACAGAAGTAGACTGTGAAGAACTTCAGAAAGATCTCACAAAACTGAGTGATTGGGCAACAAAATGGCAAATGAAGTTTAATGTGAATGAGTGTAAAGTAATGCATGTTGGAAAAAATAACCCCAACTATATATATAAAATGATGGGGGCCAATTTGGCTATGGCATATCAGGAAAGAGATCTTGGAGTTATTGTGGATAGCTCTCTGAAAACGTCCACACAGTGCGCTGTGGTGGTCAAAAAGGCAAATAGAATGTTAGAAATTATTAAGAAAGGGATATAAAATAAGACACAATATCTTACTGTCCCTGTATAAATCTATGGTACGCCCACATCTTGAGTACTATGTACAGATGTGGTCTCCTCGCCTCAAAAAAAGATATTTTGGCCTTGGAAAGGGTTCAGAAAAGGGCAACTAAAATGATCAGGGGTTTGGAAGAGATCCCATATGAGGAGAGGCTAAAGTGACTGGGACTTTTCAGTTTAGAAAAGAGGAGACTGGGGGGGGGGGATATGATAGAGGTATATAAAATCATGAGTGGTGTGGAGAATGTGAATAAAGAAAAGTTATTCATTAGTTCCCATAATATAAGGACTAGAGGACACCAAATGAAATTAATAGGCAGCAGGTTAAAAACTAATAAGCTAAAGATGTTTTTTACACAGTGTGTAGTCAACCTGCGGAACTCCTTGCCAGAGGAGGCTGTGAAGGCTAGAACTATAACAGAGTTTAAAGAGAAGCTAGATAAATTAATGGAGGTTAGGTCCATAAAAGGCTATTAGCCAGGGGGTAGGAATGGTGTCCCAGGCCTCTGTTTGTCAGAGGCTAGAGACGGATGGCACAAGACAAATCATTGACTTCAGTCCACCCCCTCTGGGGCACCTGGCACTGGCCACTGTCAGCAGACAGGCTACTGAGCTAGATGGACCTCTGGTCTAACCCAGTACGGCCGTTCTTATGTGCTTAAATAATGTTTGTGTTTTGGAAAACAAAATGGAAGTGTACATGATTCATTTAAATCATTACTCTGGGGTGGGGCTGGAGATGAGGAGTTCAGTATGCAGGCTGCCCCAGGGAGAGAAGACTATCCCAACCCTCTCTCACCGCAGCAGCCTGGGATCAGGTGAGAATCACCTCTCCATGGCCACTGCAGCTCCAGCAGGCACAGCCAGGGGAGGGGTACATGCCCCCCCCCCCCAACTGGGGCAGGGCAGGTTCGTCTGTCCCCTGTACTCCTCAACCAGAGTGAAGTATGCAGCAAACTGAACTTTCTCCTCACTCCCTGACGAACAAGAACATACAGTGTTCCGGTACAAATTGAGAAAGGGGAGTTTCAGCCTTCCCTTCCTCCATAAAAGGTGCCTGGGAGGTGGTTCAGTCCCAGATGGGGGAGGCACACCCCCAGCCAGCCCCTTCTAGCTGCCTGGTGATTCTGTCTCTTTTCTGTGTGGTTTTATGAGAAGCAATCCCATTTTCCTGGCACATCCCATTTTCCTGGCACAACCAAACTCTTATCTTGCTTTAAAGTATGATAAGAGGAAGCTACTTACCAAATCTGATGGTCCTAACTCTTACCGTGTAGGAGAAGTTCTTGTACAGACAGATAAACTCTCAAATATATAGTAGATTTTTGGTTTTGTATATAGCTGTCATTTTAAAGAGTTAGCTGAGCAAATTATGCTGAAATAATCGGCATACACCAGGAAATATACGAGCCCTGATGTTGTTAAAAGACCTAACATTCTCTTGAAGAAAAAAAGAACAACATTATGCTGTAGAAATTAGATTTGTAAGTTTCATATTTCCTAGACATGTAGCTGTATTAGTAAATGACAATTTTACAATTTCATCCAAGTGAAACGATCTTGGACTACATTGCCCCAGTGCATAGTTGCATTTTACATAGGTATTGAATGATTTTTTCCCCAGAGTTACTGAATCCTCTAGCCAGCAGACATTACTGTAGGATTTAGGAAAGATTAAGCTTTTAGTATCCTGCCAAAAGCAATAATTAAAATAACCAGGATCTGCTTATATAAACAGCTGTCATTTTATTTTAACTAGGGGCTTTCGCCTTTTACCAGTGTCAAACAGAATAAGCTTCCAAACAACTCAACTTCCAAGAGGTTCCCTTTAAACATTATCTCTTCTGAAGCTTTAATGAAACACACTCAGTTTGGCCATTTGCAAGCTGTTGGGCAGTGTGCATTAATTACTCCACAATGTGGTCAGGTTGGAGGACATATGGGAATGATATATTGTTTGTACTTCTTAAAACAGCATAATCTTGTGATTGCTATGAAGGTAACGGACTTTTAATATTGTAGATCAAATTGAAAAAGCAACATTCTTACCTGGCATGATCTGAGCATGCTGAAATCAATGGCAAAGTTCTCTCTGACTTCAGAGGGCTTTGGATCAGGCTTCAGAAGACAAATAAATATGCTGTGGTTCTTCTTGATGGTAGGGAAAATTCAAGGACATTCTGAGGCAGTTCAAGTAAAATCTCTTTCCATCCCCACCTGCAACCTTATGGATCATAAACAGCAAGTAGGGATTACATGGTGAGGTAGGCAGCTTGAAGGACTTCATCCTTTAGAGGCCTATTTTAAGAGTGCAGGCTGGAGGAGCTGTGAAAGAAGGAAAGTGGAAAAGGAGAGGCTTAAAGGGATGGAGGCAGCTAATCTTTTCTCCATTTTTTTCCTCCATTTTCAGAAAGGATGGATTATGGAGGAAAACAAAAAGGAGTAACAAGATGCAGAAATGAAAGGAAAGAGTATTCTAGGTTTCAAAGAGAGAAAAGGAGAAAGCAAGAAAGAGAAAGGAACAATGAACAATGCAAGAGACAGAGGGCCGCGCGGCACGGAGTCCGCACTAGCGGACATTTAAAAATGGCGGCGCCCGGCTTTATGCAAATGAAGCCCGGGAAATTCAAATCCCGGGCTTCATTTGCAACTCCGGTTGCCTACATTACCACCCTAGTTTGAACTAGGGTGGTAGTGTAGACATAACCAAAGGGAAGTCTGAATGACTAGATAAAAATGAGGAAAATCACACTTGAAAGTCAGTGCACAAGCTCACTGACTGGGAAAGTTAGAGTAAAACTCCAAACAGCCATTCAGTCCAAGACCCTTCCCTCAGGGCTGGCTTTACTTTCAAACGGGAATGCCAAAACAGGAAGCAAAGGGACTCAAACTACTGGTACTAACCAGACGCTTCCCCAGATTTCATCTGCTCAGAAGGGAGGGAGTACACCTTTCCCCTTTGATAGCCCTTCCTGGCTACTATGGACAATAAGGCTTCCTTGACTGTGGGTCTTTCTTATCTGCAACTCCTGCTCTAAAGATAGGAAACCATATACAGGTTGACCTTCCCAAATCTGGGACTCCCTAGTCCAGCAACATCTGTGGTCCAGCAGGATCAAGGATGCTGCTGGACCAGAGAGTGATGGCACCTGGGAGCGTGAGCTGGTCAGGATTCCAGTGGTGGGGAGCCCCACCTTTGGGACTGGTGAGCCCTGTCACTGGAGAGCCCTGGCCAGGTGGGACCACAGCAGGACCAGTGAGCCCCATCCCTGCAGATCACCATCCCTGCACAGCCACGGAGTCCTGTCCCTGGGGAGCCCTGGGTGGGTATGGCAGCAGCAGGACTGCCACGGAGCACCATCCCCGAGAAGCCCCAGCAGAGTGTGGCAGCAGTAGGGCCACCAGCAGCCAATGAGTCCCATCCCAGGAACCCCTGGCCAAGCAGGGGAGAAGCAGAGCCATGGGGGCTGGGGAGTTCCATCCCCAGAGAGTCCCAGCAGGCTGGCGGCAGTCTCTCCTGATCCAGCAAATTCCTCATTTGGGATGGGTCAGGTCCTGAGGGTGCTGGACCAGGAAGGTCCAGCCTGTATCTGGCTTCTAGTAGGTTTCATGTTTACTCTTAGTTGTATGACCTGGAATTTCATCCCTGAGCTTTGACAGGCCCAAAATCCAAAACACAGGAATGTGCCCCCTCCCCGTGCTATTAGTATGAGTTATTTATGTTGCTAGTTTTTGTTGTTGTAGTTTGGCAAAATAAATAAATAAATTGAGAAATGAGACAATGAAAATACATGCTCAGCCATTGGTGGATTTAGCACTCTTTCATCCTAATCTAAACTCTGCTTGGAGAGCAATGGTTTTAACTCCTTTTCTTCTGTCCTTTAAATAAATTTAAAACATTATATTAGAAACAATGGCAACAATGTTTTGTCTAATAGATAGACAGGCCTATAGAGTTTATTGACATAATTAAATGCAGGCTGGTCTTTAAAAAACTAGCAATTTCCACATAGCCTGAGAGACTCTAATTGCATTAAGAGGAAACAGTGTATGAAGCTCATGATTTCTTTGTTTAATTCTTGCACTCTGAAGACTGAGCCAAGTTCTTAAGTGAGTCTAAGTTTGTGTAATTTACACTTTCTTCTATCATATATCAAACTAGTCTCAATCCTAATTTGTGGTATGTAATTTCTACTTCTATACTTATTTTCTGAATATGCTCCACTAAAATTACTTAGCCTGGTGGATCTCATACACTTGTTCCTCCCAGCTCTGTGGCATAAAATAAGAAAAACAACTAAAAGGAGGATGTAAAAATTACAACTACTCTAATTTGTACCTCCTCCTTGCTAAGGAAATTAATGCTATCTTAGACTCCTGAGCAACAGATAGTTAATCATATCACCTATGAATTAGGTCTACTTTCTTAGCAATTAGCACTTTCCTTTATAATTAGCTTTACAATTAACTAGTTGACATTAATAAAGACCTTGGTTAGATACTCAGATAAATAGTGCTGAATTCTCTTCCTTCTGACACCAGCATCCTTATTTGGACATCAGCATCATCCCTGTGCAGAATAGTTATAGATATCTTGGCTCTTGAAGGTTAGTCTGGATACATTCAAGTGTACTTTGAGAATGAGTAAATAAAACATCAGTTCTGGAACAAAGATGGATAAACAGCATGCAGGAATACTCTCTTTTGGGGATCTAAAGCCAACAATACCCACTTTTAAGAGAGCAACTCTGTCTCCAGGACTGACTAATTAGAAATAAGACTGAGAACAATCTCTTCTGCTACTCACAAAGCAGCTCCTCAAAAGACCATTGACTCTACTGTGGAACAAAACAGCATGTCTTTCCAAGACTGAACATTTGCTTACACACTGTGAAAAAGATCTTCGATAATTATACAAGAACAAATTATGTCAAACCAACTTGATAGCTTTCTTTGATTGGACAACAAGCCTTGTGGATAAAAGGGGAAGCAAAAGATGTGATATACCTAGACTTTAGTAAAACAATTGATACAGTCTCGCATGCCCTTTTCTCAATAAACTACAGAAGTACAACATAAATGAGGCTACTATAAGGTGGGTGCATAAGTGATTGGATAACCATTCTCAGAAGTTATGTCTACACAGCAAAATTATTTCAGAATAACAGCCATTATTTCAAAATAACTTTCCTAGCATCTACACAGCCAAATCGCTATTTCAAAATAAATTTGAAATGGCGGAGTGCTTATTTCAAATTTGATAAACCTAATTCTATGAGGAATAACAACAAATTTGACATAGCTATTTCAAAATAAGTGCTGTGTAGACACTTATTTCGAAATAGGGGGCCTCCAGCCTTCCCAGGGTGCCCTGGTGGCCACTCCAGCCTCAAATAAGAACACTTCTTTCCCTCTCCCCCTCCCTGGAGTCCTTAAAGGGGTAGACTCTGGCCACAGTGCCTGTGCCAGCTCCAAGCCTGCCAGCCCAGAGCCAGCAGTCACTGCCCCTGACCCAGTGGCCCCAAAACATGAGCCAGCAAGCCACTGGCAGCCAGCCCTCCACTGCTCCCCAGGAGCAGTCTGCCAGCTCCCAGGAGCCTGCCAGGGCCTGGAGAAGGTTGGTGTCTTCCTGGTCCAGGGTGGAGATCATAGACCTTATTTAGGTTTGGGGGGGATGCCCCCAACATCCATGATCTCCACACTAGATGGAGGAATGCAGCCATCTATGGCAGGATAGCTGCCATCCTGGCCAGCAAAGGCCACATGCGAACCCAGGAGCAGGTTTGCATGACAATCAAGTTGGTCCGGGAAGACCCCCCCACCCCTGAGCTTCCCCTTCCTCTTCTTCCCCTTGCTTCCCCCTTCCAGCTCCCTCCTTCCAGGTTTCCCCCTCCCCTCTCCCACCCTCTCTTCTCCCATCTCCTGCCTTCTTTCCCCAGTCTCACCAGAGTTTCATTCCCCCCACCCAGTTTGTTAAATAAAGAGAGTTTGTGTTCATGAAAATACGTGTATTTTATTTGACATCAGGAAGGGGGCTTAGGGAGGGGTAAGTGGAAGGACATGAGGGAGGAATGAGGCACAAGCCCCCAGTGGGGCAGACCAGGATGTCTCTTAGTGCTCCTCAGGGTGGAAGCTCTCCCTCAGGGCCTCCTGGATACTGACAGCCTCCTGATGGACCTCCCAGATGGCAGCCTGCAGAAAGTGCAGCCAGGCTCTCAGCAATGCATCCACGAGAAGCACCAGAGTGCCCAGGGGCAGCTCTGGCTCCATGTTGAAGAGTGCTATGGTGTCCTGAGTGAGGGCAACCAAAGCATGCAGAGAAAAATGCTTTGCTGTCCCTTATCAAGGTAGACAAGCAAGCAGGGAAACCTGAGAACTGGCTGGCTGGAGGGGGGAGGCGGGCGCGGTTCTTTAAGCACAGACCTCAGATAGCCTCAGGCAGCAGCCCCACACAGTAAGTCCTGACCTGGAGCCCTGCTGGAACTGGTTCTGGCCAGCCTTAAATGCAATTCAGAGTCCACTCAGTGTGGACGTGCTATTTTGAAATTGCAAAATGCTATTTCGAAATGCATTTTGTGTGTAAATAAGCTATTTCGAAATAAGATACTTCAAAATAACACTGTAGTGTAGACATACCCAGAGGGAATATTAATAGTTCACATTAATGCTGGAAGGGCATAATAAATGGGGTTCCACAGGGATCAGTATTAGGACCAGTTCTTTTCAGTATCTTCATCAACAATTTAGATAATGGCATTCAGAGTACACACACATAATTTGCAGATGATACCAAGCTTGAAGGGATTGGAAGTGCATTGGAGGATAGGATCATAATTCAAAATGATCTGGACAAACTGGAGAAATGGTCTGAGGTAAATAGGATGAAATTCAGTAAGGACAAATACAAACTACTCCACTTAGGGAGGAACAATCAATTTCACATATACAGAATGGAAAGTGATTATCTAGGAAGGAGTACTGCAGAAAGGGATCTATAGATAACAATGGACCACATGCTAAATATGAGTCAACAGTGTGACACTGCTGGAAAAAAAAAGAAAGCAAACATGATTCTGTGGGATGCATTAACAGGAGTGTTGTGAGCAAGACACGAGAAGTCATTCTTCCGCTCTACTCCGTGCTGATTAGTCCTGAACTGAAGTATTGTATCCAGGTCTTGGCACCACATTTCAGGAAAGATGTGGAGAAAATAGAGAAGAGCAAGAAAAATGTTTTCTAGACCTTTAAATATGACCTATGAGAGAAGATTGAATGCATTGGATTTGTTTAGTTTGAAAAAGAGATGATTGGAAGGAGACTTGATAGCAGTTTTGAAGTACCTATAAGGGAGTCACAAGGAGAAGGGAGATGATAGGACAAGAAGCAATGGGCTTAAATTGCAGCAAGGGAGGTTTAGGTTGGACATTAGAAACTGTCAGGGCGGTTAAGCACTGGAATACATTGTTTAGGGAGGTGGTGGAATCTTCATGACTGGAGATATTGAAGAGTGAGTTAGTTCAATATCTGTCAGGGATGATCTAGATAGCTCTTGAGTCCTGCTGTGAGGGAAGGGGACTGGACTTGATGACCTCTTGAGGTCCCTTCCAATTCTAGTACAGGTTGGACCCTCCCTGGTGAGTTACCTTTGGGACCTGACTGGTCCCAAAGGAGGGAGTATGCTGGACCAGGGGAGGTTGGCCCTTCTGCCAGGCTCCCCTGTCCCTGGGACACTGGGTTCCTAGCTTCTCGGCCAATTCCAGGGCTGCTGGGGCTCCACTGCCCCAATGTTGCCAGATCCTGAAGCCCCGGGGCTGCGAGATCTCAGCTGCTCTGGGCCACTCAGGGCTCCGCTGCCCCAGAGTTGCCAGGGCTGTGCTGCTCTAGGCCACCGAGGCTCTAGGCCACTGGTACTCTGCTGCTCTGGAGCTCCGTGGCCAGCCACAGGGCTGCCAGCACTCCACAGCCCCAAGGCTGCCTCTCTGGTCTGGGGCTCTGTGGTCCTGCCAGACCACAGATGTTGCTGAACCAGCGAGTCCCAGACCAAAGAGATTCAGCCTATATTCTGTCATCTACCTATAACAGTGCCTGCTGGTGTTGTCTGCCATAACAGGTACATACGAATCTGGTTAGACGGACAAGCTGATTTTCAAGATAACCTTTCCAAATATATCTGGGAACATAGGGAATCACCATGCTGGATCAGATCAGTGATCCATCCAGTTCAGTGTTCTTTCACACATGTGCATAGGACCTAGTGTTTCAGGAGAAGTTAAAGAGATTTTGCTGTAAGTAGTGACAGATAATTTATCCTCAGAATAAATATCCCTCTCTCACCAATGGGTAGAGGTTGACTTAAGCAGGCAGCTTTAAATAACCCTTCTATTTTGTGCTCTCTCGACAACAGGAGGTTTGGAAAAATAAACCCAATAAAAATCACTTTACTCAAGTGCAATATTGACACAGTTATAAATGCAGAGAGGAAGAAATGTCTATGCTTGATGATGAGATATTGTGATGCTCTCTCCCTGTTTTTGGAGGTGGAGGGAGAGCCTCATCTGGTGCCAATTGTCATAGGGCAACTGAAGTCAATAGAGCTATGACAATTGACACCAGATGAGGGTCTGCTCTTTTTTCAGCTAGCAGTGCATGTCAAGCACAGCATAAGAGCCAGAGCATAAGTTGGGGCGGGTATTTGGCAACTGTTAAGGGGACACAAAAATAAAAATAAGAAAAGTATTAAATTGCTTTTACAACAACTGAGCTCCATGACATCTGTCCATCCTCTTCACATCCTGCAGCTGTTTCAGGTGTCCTGGTTTAACATAGCCCAAGAGTTGCTTTTTGTTAACTTGGTGCTAACCTTGTCCCTGAGACCAGGAGATTTCACTTTGATCACCAGTGTATCTGGAAAAATAATTGACCTTCGTACATTGCGATGCAGAACTGAAGCACGGCCGGCAACATTTAGTAATGTTTGTTGCTCTCCGTGAAATTAAAGAGCTAGCCTTATAGTTACATTGAAAGCACCAGAATCCCAAAGCACTTTATAGATGGGAATTTTAAAGATAGATGGAATTTGATCAAGACATTGTGATTTAACCCACAACTGTTCTGTTAGTGAGGTACCACCTTGTTCAGAAGACAGAAAACTGACATCCCAATGGTATGTGCCATTCACAGCTGTTAAAAGGTGGAAGGATCTGGTGGTGGTAGTCGTTTTAAGAATCCAGTGTGTGCACATGAACCTTCTCATTCTAGTAGGGAGCACTGAGGCAGCTGAGGCCACAGCGTGGATCCTTTGAACACATCAGCAGCCAGAGCAAAAGACAAAGAGGCCATTTTAAAAGCACTCTTCCTGATCATGCGTGCTGTTAAAGAGCAACTCAGAAGGATCACAGCACTCCACCTAGTATTGTAATTCACTCGCTACAGCTGCTCTGGTGAGAAGTGTCACTGAACCTTTAATGCAGTGGGCTGTTGAGCCTTGAGTTGAGCCATTCCTTTGAGTTACAATTTTTGGTTGTGCCTCCTAACCCAAACAAGACACATGCTTAAGGACACAGGATAGCCTACTCATAAACCTAACCGAGATCTTAGCACAACTTTGATTAGTTACCTACACCCTGGACATTTCAGATCCACGGAGACGTATCAATGGTACAGCCAAGGCTTCATCAGCAGCAGGCTGCTTCCATCTTGCAGCCAGGCTTCCGGTTAGAGCAGGACCAATACCTGCCTCCACGGGAGCTGACAGGATCGTCGGTCCTCTGGGCAATATGAAGGGGGACCCAGCTCTGTGCTCCCAGAAAGGGCAGGGCCTTGGGTGGAAGGGACAGGGCTGGGGCACCCAGTGCCCCCCACCCTGGCTCTCAGAGCATGTTGCATAGCACTCCCATGGCAATTCTAAAGGCTCCAGCTGCTGCCTGCCCCTCTGCCCTTCCCCCTCTGTCTTTCCCAGTGAGGGAAGGCATGTGAGACAGCCTCTGGGAGTGGAGCCAAGGCTGGCCACAGAAGCAGAAGTGGGTGTGGACACAGCGAATGTTGATACTGACCCACGGGCTGGGTGACCTCTGAGGTGAGTGAGGGGACAAGGGTGGTGCTCCTTCCCTGCCCCTTGTGGGAGCCAGCCTGGGACTCCCCTCACAGGACTGGTATGAGCCACCCAAAATGTTCTGCCATGTGCCTCTAGGGTTGTGTGCCCCACAGTTTGAAAACCTCTGCTTTAAAGTCTTCCTATTTATCTTATGATCTGGAGAGGGGCTTCTGGTACTTTGGAATCTTTTCACTGCAGTGGAATTCTTTAGAGTCACATCTTGATGGGCTGTGTGAATGCCTAGATTTGGCACAGTTGGGGGCAATGTTACAAAAACTTAAATTGTACAATGTCCCTCAAAATCCAAATCAGGCTGGGTGCATAAAATCTAGTACAAAATTCCAAGTTTACCTCTGAGTGACCTTCAGCATTTCGTGTATTCACTGCATTGTGGATGGGGACACTTACTCTGCATGAGCAGACATCAACTGAATATGAAATTAAATTAAAAGAATTACCTTAATGAAATAAAATGAGTTTCTTATTTATCTGCATTTAGAACCTGATAAGATTAGGGGAATTAAATTAATGCTGACCCCACTCACTTTCTGTCTTATGATAAATGGGGAAGCAAACATTAGCAGGAGAAAGCACAGAATATTTGGCCAGAGTGCTTCTGTTGATACTGAGGTTTTTGAGAAATTGCCTATATGCTGGTACTATGGGTGGAAATATGTTTTGTAAAGTCAAATGTCCAAGTGATTTTGAGAACTGGAGACCTTTCATTGCTTGTATCTCTTCAGTATGTACCCATTCAGTAACCTCTTTTAATGTTCATGAATGTATAATCGGCCCACTGATTACATTTTGCCATTGAACTTGCCAGATTTTCTAACAACTTCAGAGCAGCTTTTAATAAGGTGGAAGAATTTTTTTATACTAAATGTGTAGTACCATGATTCTACTAGGTTTCAGGTAACAAGTGCTTCATGTTTGCCAGACACATGTGCAAGTTAAAGATGCCAGCAATGAATTTAAAGTTGACTTGTTCTTATTTCATATTCTTTTTTTTCCCCTTCCTCATAGCCATGAAATCCAAGAATGAAACCAATTTACTATTCTGGCTTGGAAATTATTAACGTCTTTATTTTGCAGCTCAAGCCAGTTCCACTAATGTAACAAGGATTGCACTAGGTCAAGGATGGGTCACATACAAGCCATCAGCTGTTTTAATCTGGACCTCCCGCTCCTACTGAGGAGTGGGGTCTGGGGCTTGCCCAGCTCCCCACAACTTCTGGAAGCAGCAGCCTGTCCTCCTCTTGCTCTTATGTGAAGGGGCAGCCATAGGGCTCTGTGCAATGTGCCTGCCCCAAGGATCCACCCCTGCAACTCCCTTTGGCTGGGAACCAATGGGAGCTGTAGAGGCAAAGGAGCAACCTACAGAATTGGGTGGCTGCAACTCTGTGTAGGAGCCAGCCAGAAGGGGACCATACTGCTGCTTCAGGGCTTTGCTTGAGGAAGTAAGATCAGCCTGGAGCCTGCACCACTGAGCCCCACTGAGCCCCATGCCATACCTCAACTTCTTGCCTCAGCGCAAATACTTTCATGCTCCCGCTTGGGAAAAAGCCCTCTTGCACAAGACTACTTGCGCAAGAGGGCCATTGTAGACAGGGAAGAACTGTTTTGTGCAAAAAAGCCCCGATGGCTAAAATGGCCATCGGGGCTTTCTGGCGCAAAATCGCGTCTAGACTGGCCACGGATGCTTTTGCGCAAATACTTCTGTTAAAAGTATTTCCACAAAATCATGCCAGTCTAGACGCAGCCCCCAACCCCAGTTTTGTGAGCACCCATGGCCCTCCATACAATTTCCATGACCTGATGTGACCCCTGAACTAGGTTCACCGGGAAGTACAAGTTCCACAGGTAGTTCTGAGGTTTACTCTTGCTTTATAAAATTCATATAAGCACAATATTTTACTTACATTCTCAGTGCTCAAGAAAATAACCCAGGTAAATGGCCTACAATTAGAACCAGTATTATCTGTAAACTGAGCATTTGGAAAGCCACCCATGAGAGATTCAAATGCCACCCAGCTGATTAGCAGAGCACGCATAACTGCTCGCAGCTGGTAGCCTGTGTTTCTATTGATGGTGCACATCTGCACATGTCATGGTGCACATAAAATTTATTCTGAACATGGAAAAATTAGAGGGAATACTGCTTGGAACTACATTACTTTGAGAAAGAGTTACATTGATTGTGCCGGATACCATCAATTAACTAAAAAAAAAAGAAGCAAAGCTGGATACGTTAAGAGGAGTTTTGTCAGGGTTTCTCCCTGCCTACTGATTTTGAATGTGGCTCAAAAGACAGAGCTGTGGTGAGAAAGAGCAGCCCCGCTAAGTTTAGATGAAGAAAGCTGAAACAGCAAGTTGAGAATCCTGGGCTGGAGCTAATATTTAATAGGGAGGCACAAGAGGAAGTTTATGAGATGTGAAGGGGGAAATGACAACATTTCAATACAGAACTTCAAGGATATACTCAAAGATGAATAGTTGTACATCTGTGTAGGACTTAAAACAACCTTGGTTTTATAGGCATCTGTTTAAATTCTCATGTTAGATTCTAGATCAGTCAGTTTATTTCATAATACAGATGCTGATGATCAGATTTATGTTGGACAAGAAGAACAACATAACTGCACACATTTAAATAATCCAAGGAAAAAATGTTTTTATGAGAGGAGTTGCAGAAAAAGAGATGAGACCACATTCTGCTGTCACTTACACACATGTATTTCCCTTGACTTCAAATTCACTTATATATATGTAAAATGAGAGCAAAGCCTGATAGAAAAAACAAACAGATTTGTTTTGATGTTGAGCAGTCAAACTGGGAGGAATCAAAAGGGTTTTGTACAAATATGCAATTGCCTGAACCTTTAAAATAATGAAACTCAAGCAATCTCTCAATCCCAACCTTTTGAATTCTTTCCCCTCTGTATAAAAGCATTTATCTATAGTGGTAAGTAAATTTTAGCCACAGGTAATAAGACTAAAGCAGCTGTACAACAGTATGGGCTGAATTTTGCTTTCATTTGTCCCAGTGGAAATCCAGAAGAATTCAACAGGAGACAGAATGTGGCCTGTCAATTTTGAACAGAATAGAATTCAAAGATCAAGTGAAATAATCATGTTACAGGACATACAAGGGACTCCTTGGCTCTCATCCAACATCTCAATAGTTCAGGTGACTTCCTGTTTATAGAAAATTAATTTAGAATTGTTCTCTGGAACATACAGAGTTCCACCAAGTTGTTTAACCACCAGGGGCACCTTAACACTATGGAGTATTGATAGAAAATAATCTGTTAAATCGCTGGTACATTCTGCTTTAATCGTTGATTTGACAAATTAAGAAAGGAAAATTAATTTTGCACATAGTAGCCCCAGTGCAGCAAAACATTGACACTTACTTTGGTAGAGTCATGGTTCACTACACTTGAGCAACTTAAGTAAATGTATTACTTGAAATCAATGGGACTAGTCAAATGTTGCAAGGCACTCACTTTCCTAGAAACCTTGCTGAACCAGGGGCTGATCCAAATTTCATTGAAGTCAATCAGTGAGTCAGATCAGTCCTCAGGGCCTAAATTACATATATATTTAGGTTAGGAAGAAATAGTTCATTAGAAATGAACCTAGGGAAGCTGGTATGTCATCATGCCATGAGGAAGAAGTTATTCAGGGAGTTGTATCCAGCATACACTCAGGTGTGCTATATAAAGACTTATGTGCTGCAGTTTGGAAGCCACAATTACACCTTTTCAGAGATAGGTTTTGTAAACTAAAACAAGATTTCAGGGGGCAAGTTGTAGCATGAAGGGATGGTGTTTTGTAATCCCAGGCAGCAGACACTGACTTTGAATGGATGGGGTGCGGAGGTGCATGCTGAAACCTAAATGCACTATGCACTATACCAAGATACTACCAAGACATGAGTCTCAAGGACATGTCTTCTATATGCAGTGCTGTATCCCACACTGAACTGTGCTCTCCTCAGGCTCACACCCATGAAACCATTTGCTCAGCTCAGTTTGTTGTACAACATTTGGTACTATAGCAAAAGAAGGGTTTTGCCTTTAACACTCCTCATTAATTGACCCATAATCCTCCCACTTCAGACATGCACTCATATAGGCCACATGTGAGTCCTCTCAGGAGGAAGGTGCCGCATGTCCCTGCATACTACCCCCACCCTTAACTGTCTAGTGCCATGTGTCCTTCATCACAATGCAGACGACTAAAACTTGGCCTAGCTGCTCCTGTTATGGTAGAGGAGTGGCCAGATCAAATCTGAGCAGTGCTGCCAGGCACTGGGCCAAGTGAAAAGCTAGAAAGAGGACTGGGGAGATGTTCCTACCTGTCACCTGGCAGACACCTGATCCTGAATGCTTTGGCAGCCACTCCAGACCCTCTTCCAAGTTCTGCTCTCACTTCCAGGAGCTATTGTAGGAAACATACAACAGCCCCTGCAATAGTCCTCATTTCTGGCATGTCAGCCCCAGCCTAATTAGTCATAGCCTTAAACATTCCATAGAACCACAAAATGGATAAACATCCTTTCAAAAATGTCCTTGCAAAAAGAAATTCTCTTCCCTCATATCCTAGGGAAAATCTTAAAAAAAACACACTAATAATATAAGCAATTTTCTAAGTGGTGTTGAACCCCTCCAGAGTGTGAAATCTTTTCATCTTACTGGATTATTCCTTCGGGTGACAAGAGAATCACAGATAGATTTGATGATTCCATCTTGTCTGCCAAGCCCCAGACCTTCTTCTGGGTAGGGGAGAGGGGAGAAAAGTTCCCTGGTGACTGGGAGGGGAGCAGGGGGAGAGAAAAAGCACCCGGTGACCTGGAGCTGGATGGGGGGAGAAAAAAGGCCTGTGCCGGATGGGACCTCCACCCTAAGCCCTTCCTCACCCACAACCCTCACTCTAGCATGCCCTCAGCCTCCTGCATTACCTCCCCCCATCCCTAAGGGCTTGCCCTGACTCCTGCACTGACATTCCACCAGCCCCCTGCCCTGGGCAACTGTGGATAAGTCTTCAAGTAGGGGAACATTCTTAGTTGTTAAGAATCTTGACATCAAGCTGATGATTTAACAAGTGTTTAAGCAGTGGAAGGGGGAAGTGGAGGGATATGCATTTTGAGGAGTACACATTCCAAGTAACCTATTTAAACAGGGCTTGATTCACAACCGTAAACTCAAGTTTTAATACTGTGAAATTGGATCAATGAGTGCATTTTTAGGGACGCAAGATTATCCAGTGACTAGAGTAAAGGGGCAAAAAGCAGGAGCCCTCAATTTTATCCACAGTTGGTTCAAAGTGGAGGAGTGAAAAAGAACTAGCAATAGACCCAGACTAGTACCTCAGATTGAAACACAGCTGATTTCTGAAGGTGTTCAGAATTTGGGTGCCATGTGCAAGTGAATATCTGCAGTGTGGGATCCAGTCCTGATTTGGCCCCTGTTGGTGACTGGCTGAAGACTTGAAGTATGAGATTTTAGGAACATAAAACATGATCTGTTAGATCCCCATAAGCAACCCCATCACACAATCCCCATGCCTAAATTTATCAAGCTCCATTTTAACACTAAGTAAGCTGTTTAGCCCACAGCTGCTTTTGGGATGCTGCTTCAGAACCTTACTCTTCTAGCGGTTAGCAGCCTTCTAATTGCCAGATTAAGTTCTTTTATGGTCAGCTTATACCCATTTGCTCATGTGCCAGCATTGTCTTATCTTGAATTGGTCTCCCTGGTGTCAACCTCCCTTCCCTCTTTTCCCCTGGTGTTTTTAAAAAGTGCAATTTTTTGGCATCAGCAGTATCACAGAGAGTTTCTCAACCCTATGTTAATTATTCAGCAAAATAGAAAAGACACAGTAATTGACTACGGCATATTCATGATCAAACCTAAATTAATTGTTTACTTACCGACACCACAGCCACTGAGCTTTGAGGCTCCTACTGGCTCTGTTTCACAGTTTGCAGCCAAGGGGAGCTGTGGGAAGAGGTGTGGGCTGGGCTGAGTTAAAACCAACAATTCCCAAAAATGTTACATCAGTTATTCAAAAGATACCATTGAGAAGCGTTTGTCCCCGCAATATACTTAGTACAGAGCAGAGTTTCTCAAAGTGGTCTCTGAAACCACTTTGAGAAACCTGGTAACTGGATGTGCCAGGTTGTTTACTTACCAGCACCACAGGCCCTGAGCCTTGCGGCTCCTATTGGCTCCGTTTCACCATTTGCAGCCACAGGGAGTTGCGGGAAGGAGCAACATGGCCCATGCCGCTTCCTGCAGCTCCCCTTGGCTGCAAATGGTGAAACAGAGCCAACAGGAGCCACAAGACTCAGTGGCTGTGGTGTCAGTAAGTAAACAAACCAGACCGGCCAGTTACCATGTTTCTCAAAGTGGTTTTGTGGGACACTTTGAGAAACACTGGTATAGAGCATAAGCAATACCTAAATGGAGAAAACACACAGAAAAGCACATCCTTGGTTTTAGTGGGCTATCCACAAGAGATGAGTGATGTAGAATCACTGGCTCCACTAGAACAATGACAGCTTTGATCCCTGATATAGTCTCATGCCAAGGGAAAGTGCCAAAAAACAATCAGAAGAAAATCTGAGCAAGCCTTCAGAGGGAAAACATTAAAGCATGTTCAGAGTGTATGTCTCTCTCTCTCTCTCTCTCTCTCTCACACACACACACACCCACACCCACACACACCTGTGCTTTCTGAGACATGCTGACCTTTGCAGGGTCATTTCAGGATCTTCTGATTAAGTTTGGCTCATTTGCCAAGCCTCAGTTATTCGGGATTATAATCAATTATATTTGCTTCTAAAGAGAAATGCATTTCCCCAGATAGAAGTCTGTTTGATGTGAGCATTATTGTTTCAAGCTGCAGTGGCCAATTTTGAGTGTAAATGTGATATTTAAATTTTTCTTGTGAGTGTGCCAATCTCAAGACCACTAAGGAACCAAGGGGTCATGCTCTAAGTGTTCGGGGACTGGCTT
The DNA here is from genome assembly GCF_052426305.1 of Pelodiscus sinensis. Taxonomy (NCBI): domain Eukaryota; kingdom Metazoa; phylum Chordata; order Testudines; family Trionychidae; genus Pelodiscus; species Pelodiscus sinensis. The sequence goes on from NC_143053.1 coordinate 205,679,513, forward strand.
GAGTTTTGGGAATGAATGAATTGCAATGAACAAAACAGAAGCAGAACTGTATGAGAGATGAAAAAGAGCTTTGAACGACGACATGTGTCCTCAGAAGTCTGAGTTAAAACCAATTTCTTGTCCATTTTCAGTTTCTTGCTGAGGTTATCCTATTCCATCATTTAGGAATGCATAACACATCATTTACTGTAATTAGCCAGTTGTGAGGTTTTCTACTAATCTGCCTCTTCAAATTAGTGTAATTAGCCAGAAACAATTACTGCCTAAGCTGCTTATTAATATTGTATTAAAATATCATGACTGAGTTTTTCAAAGAAGCCAGAGAGCTGGGCATCAACTTCCATTGAAAGGTTCTGGTTTTAAAAAGAAAGACCTTCACATACAAAAAGAATTATGATTTGTGCTATACAAACAAGCAGCAAAGTTGTGAAGTCTATGTTCTGATTCATGGAACTAACGAGGACCCGAGTGAGCACAATTTCCACGAGGCAGATAGATTTTAACTATAAAAAAGATTTTAACTATAAAAATGTAAAAACTAATTTGCTTCTGGTTTATGTCAACTGAAGGTCTTTCACCCAACAGCTGAGCACAGAATGGATTTTCAGCAACCTGGAAACTGTATTTCATATTCTGGTCAATTGGTGGTTTTTGCTTAACAAGAAGATTCCTTCAGCTCTTCCCCACACATTAAAATATCTTGCAGTCAGCTAGCTGATCATGGCTTTGAAATGGCCTGATACAGCCAGGTACTAAGCATTTCCAGCAAAATATTCTGAGCCCTCAACTCCCATGCAACTTGGAGGATCAAAGCCACAGCTGATTTATAACCATATGCAATTCTTAGACCACCAAACATCTTTGACTCCATAAGACTGAAAAACCATGTATAAAAAACTTCAGCCTGGCTTGTAGATGCTAGAGTTTGATCCAACAACCCATTCTCACACAGATAAGGCTTATTCATATGAGTAAGAACTTCAGGATCAAACTGCTGTTTGGAAGACTGAAACTAGTTTGCTGGACTGTAATACCAGAGCTCAGTCACCAACTCCTGTTGTCAAAAATGCCTAACCTTATATTTTTCTGTGATGAAAGGGGGTAGGGGTAATATTCTTTTCTGGACATTCTAGCCATTCAGTTGACTAAAATCTCTCTCGGTAGTTAACTCTTGGGACCTAGCCCTCCTTGGGTACGTCTAGACTACAGGGTTTTGTCGACAGAAGTTTTGTCGACAGATACTGTCGACAAAACTTCTGTCGACATAGAGCGTCTAGACACATTCAGTTCTGTCGACAAAGCAAGCTGCTTTGTCGACAAAACCCTGTAGTCTAGACGCAACCCTACAGGCAATAACACCTTCTGTTGACAGAACTCTGTCGACAGAAGGTGTTATGCCTCATAAAATGAGGTTTACCAGCGTCGACAAAACTGCTGAGTTCTGTCGACGTTATGTCGACAGAACTCAGCGGTAGTGTAGACGCAGGTATAGTTTTGTCGACAAAACTCAGTAGTCTAGACACACCCCTTGTCTTGCCAGTAAGTGATAAAACTATAGATAGTGGGTTCCAGAGAGTCTTTAGGAATGCTAGGGAAGCAGGAAATGAATTGGCAGGAAGCCAGGCAAGCCAATGGATACAGTGTGAACTTTTGAATTGAAATCAGTGACTTTCCTGTTACACAACAGCAGAAACCAGAGCAGAGCTGGATTGACATGATTTAAGCCAGAAAGCCAGGCATGGAGTATCCAATGACATCTATGGCTAGGGAAGGACTAAATCTTGAAACTACAGAAATATGAGTAAAAAAGGGAATGTTTAATCAAACGTGATCAGGTAATTTTCTTTATTTGGGGGTTTATTGGACTTCTCTATGCTGAGCACATGTAACTGTCCTCTTACACTGTAACTTTCTAAACTGAATCCAGGAAAGCAATTTTCTGTATTTTAATGCTTTTTTTAGTTGCTCCGTAGATCTGCATGTAACCTCTAGCAACCAAGTAATGTTTCACAAAATGTGTTTTCTTTGTTTTGTTAATAAAAATCACCCTTTTAAGATCATGACCTGATTCCTACATCCTAGAAAGCAGGAGGTTCTGTGTGCATGTGCCTAAGACTGCAAAGACAAGTGACTAAGAAAAATTACAGTTTTCAAGCTTTCTCCATAGGGAGAGTAAAAGATCTTCAGGGTACCCCACAGGAAGGGATTCCCCAATTGTTTCTTCCTGGGTTCTCAAAGGGGTTTTTCCATTTGGGTGGTGGCAGCAATACTAATCCTAGGCCAGGGAATCTGTGACTTTGGGGAGTTTTTAAACAGAAGCCTGTAGTAGCAGGGTATTTTAAAGTCTCTTGCAGGCCTCCACCTGAACTCAGAGATCCAAAGCCTTGACATTTTCCTACACACTTCTAGCTATTAGCATCACAATGATACCCAAGGAATCTACCGTAACAAAGCCCTGTATGTTCCATTACAAAGTTGGCAAATGCTCAGGCCCAGTTTTTTTTAAAGTGTTTAGTCACTGCCGTGCTCAGTGTCACAACACCTGGCTTAGGTTCCTAAGGGTACATCTACACATGAACATTATTTCAAAATAACTAACGTTATTTTGAAATAACTTAGTCCGTGTCTACACAGCAGGCAGTTATTTCAAAATAATGTTGAAATACTGTCAAGGTGGAGGACTTCTTACTCTGACTCCAGTAAACCTCATTGTACGAGGAGTAAGGGAGGTTGGAGGAAGAATGTTCTATTGCAAAATAAGTGCTGTGTAGACACTCCCTATTTTGAAATAAGCTATTTAAAAATAAGCTACACAACTGGAATAGCTTAATTTGCGTAGCTTATTCTGAGTTAAGCCCTGCTGTGTAGACGCACCTTAAGTCTCATTTTCAAAAGGAATTTGGGTTTTAAACTCCTAAATGGCCAAATTCCTTTTGAAAATTAGACTTGTGTGCTGACACAGAGCACAACAGCAGCTAAAAACCTATAAAAATCTGGACCATTGTAACCAGTTATCGCTTGTTCCATTTTTAGGGTTTGGAGCTGGAATGGACTGGAGAAGGATTAATGATGGCTTTAAACGAGCTTTGGGATTCTAGTTTGGGGGCAGCTAGACTCTGCCTGACCCTTGGTATCAGTAAGAACTACTCTAGCTTACATTCTGCTTCCCATGGATCCCCAAGGGGATGTGCAAAGTGGAGAATAGCTCTAAGCACAGTGTGCTCCAGCCATATTCCCTCGCTGTCTCGCTCATCTCAGCTATACCTGGTAAGAGTTGATCTTTATTCCTTTTCAGCTTGCAATACTTCTGCTGAGATTTACCAACAAGGGTTCTCTTAATCAGCGTATGGTGGTTTCTAGTTTCTGCATGCTTAGGCCACAAGAAATCATTCCACATAGTTCGTTTATGTGACAATAGGAACTTTTTGTCTCAATCTGTACATTTTTCAGAACTACAGCCCAAGGATAAGATTGCCTATGTCCAGATAAAGTAAGTCCCATGCACCATCAGAACTGGACAGGCTACTGAAAACACATCTCCATTCTGAGTACTTGAGAACTGCCTCCAGAACTGAGAAATTTAACATTTTGAGATTCATGCCTGAAAATAGCCAAGGTTATAAAGGAAAAGTAGACTCTTTTGCAATGACTCCCTAATCAAGTGTAGTTCTGACAAAAACATGAGTCCACGTTTTGTCAATAAGAGTTACTTTCCCCTCAAGTCTAAGGATAGTGTAGCCAAGAATAAGAACAGATGAGGAATGTCTGGAGAGTCCCAAACCCCTTTGAATTGCTACAGGTGCATCACAGCATGGCTCTGAGGCTGGGGAGGGGGCACACATGCCGCAATCTGAGTGGGCTAAGGACTGATTGCCCTCACCCTGCCCCTTCCACTCTTGGCTCCTTCTGGGGCATAGAACCACCCCCCTTTGTCCTGGGGTACATGGTGGCTAGCGGCCCTGCTGATGCTAGTGGCTTATGTTTTTTGAATCATATGTCCAAGAGACATCTATTTACAGAGATTTAAACCTTTTAAAAGGAACATTGACTAAGAATGTTCTCTGCTTGGACTGCTAACTAAAAGCATTGATATTGATCTGCTGATAGCAAGTCCTTAGATCTAGACTGTACCTTCTATTTGTATAAGCTACTGCTGTTCCGTGGCTCAGTAGCACCTGCATATTTTGACCCTGGGATGACAGAGGTATTGGGAAAATGGACTGAAAAGGCCTCCATGAAGTTTAATGTTCCAATTCGTCTTCAGTCCAAATAACTTTTGTCCATACCAAGTTTCCCCAGTAAGGTTATCCTGAAAAGAAATTCTTCAGGGGAGAATGGAAAATGTGATAAGCAACTATACTGACATTCCTAAACACAGTGAATCTAGAACATAAGGTAGCAAAATACTCCATTTGATTATAATTTTCAATGTCTTCCCAAACATTAGAATGATATGCAATATAAAAAAAATGGTTGTTGAATAAACCGGCAATAAGAAAATTACAATAACTGTTTAATTTGGATCTAGATGGTTGTTTGAATACCAGTGCTTTCCCAGATTGTCAGAGTTTATTCTCTTTTCATGACTGAAGAGCGCTGATTTACTAAATACACTATGAAATCAAGACACTCCATTGAATTTAGTAGAACTGCGATTTTTTAAATTTAAAAATCACCACCAGTTGAGACCACACTGGCATTTGTAAATTTTTACATTATGCTATTCAACAGTGAATTACTATATGACAACCTCTGAGTATCTGCTGAAGGAGTCTGCCATTCAGTTAAATGTCCCATGTCATGCCCCACAAATTAGGATATCAATAGGAGTAGCATCTGGAATCAGGACTGGTCCACCAAATCATCTATAACAGTAATTTAATGTAATCCTTTCAGCAACAATGCTGCCAAACACAGGCCTGGTTTGCTGTATTTCAAAAGGGCTATTTTTTCAGAATGTAGCCCAAAGCATTTCCTGTTCTGACCAGCCCAAGAGCAATATGTCTAGCACTCACTATTAGCCTTGCACAAAAATATGTTCATTCATGTTACATTCCACCATCACCCTCAATTTGCCGTGTGAATTATTTGATAGTATATCATGGCGGCTCTGACTCAGTTGGTAAACACAGATCTATTCACATTTTAAGACATTAGGCAGAACAAAAGACAGTTAGCTTAAACCACCCACTCACTATGACTCTGCTAGACCTGGCATTAAATGGAACTCAGAATTTTAGAAGAATCCATTTGCATTGTATCGTTTGATGTTTGTTAAGTATGTAATTAAAGTCACATTGAGAAATCATACTATGTACAGTTTGTGTTGATCTTTTAAAAAAAGATACTAAGAGCATATGGCAATAATTTTATGCATATCTGTTCTATGGTGTTCTATGGTGTAGCCATCTACACCATTGCTACTGTAAGTCAATATGTCAATTTTTTAAATATGGTATCAAAAGATAACACCAGAGAGTTTGAAAGCCCCAAATACAAAACACAAAGTGTATAGAAGCTGGCCAGGCAGCATGGAAGACATGCGGACTGAGTGAAGAGAATGGTGAAGTTTTTCAGAAGAAATGTTTTTGTTGTTCATAAATACAGATTTGGGACAGTTTGCACATTCATTTGAATTCTCTGAATTGTTATAACTAACGAAAAAACCTAATTTTTTTTCCAAAGAAAAAAGACCTAATCTTTTGGTACATTTTCAAAACAAGTGTTTTAATTCAAAACACAAATTTCAGTTAACTTAAATGTTTAAAACCACAAATTAAATGTAATATTTTATTCAACCCAAAACAGAATTTTCAACTTTCTGGGTTTGCAGAAAGATTAAAAGAAAAATTGTTTTGAGTTGATCAGCAATTATTTTAAACAAAAATATTTTCAGTTTGGCAAGCAAACCAGAAAAGTCAGTTATTCGAACAGGTCCATCTTTGTGTCAGAATGATCTAAAGATCCATTGATAGAGGGGGCTTCATAAAGGCACTTGAACACATATGCTTAAAGCTAAGCACAAGTACCGGTAGTTATACAGCCGGTCCCCAAGTTGCGAACGGTCGACTTACACCCGTTCACAGTTACAACCAAAGCTGTCATAAATGGCGGACCCCGAGTTACAAACGTGATCCGCGCTTACGAACAGCACAGTTGCATATAATTTTATGGGGTCCGACTTACGAATGAACCGAGTTATGACCAATTGCTTGGTCTGTAACCGGTTCGTAAGTCAGGAAGAGGATGTATTAGGTAAAGTCAATGGTAAATCTCCCACTGACTCCAATGGCATCAAGATTTCACTTACAGACTTCATGAGAATACTGACGGGATATTTAAGAATTTGCACCTAGCTCTTATTAGACATTAATGGGAACTGGAAACCTAATTCCCCTTTGTATCTATGAAAATTGCCTCCCTGATGCTAAAAATTGGGCACTTCAAGTACCTTGCTGAATTGGGGCCTAAACTGAGTAGAGAGTTAGGAATCTTCTTTTTGTGTTTAATGCTTCTCAAATGAAATTGAAGGGAATACAGCACATTTGGAAAACAAACAGGTTACTTAAACTCCAATCCCACAAAAATTCATCAACAAAACTTACATTTTCCACCTGGTCTTCCAGCAGACCATTCTTAAAGCCTACCTATGATGGGGACTCGGGAGATATTTCTAAAACAGTCTTTCCAATGACTTAGTGCCAAACCATGATAAAGAACGTTTCATCATTTTGGATGGATTTGTCCTTTGTGAGAAGGTGCATTTAAAATATGAAGACAGAAAAAAAGGTGGCAACTTGTTACAGTGTTTCTAGAAAGAGGGAACAAAATCCCATATAATGATAAGAAGCAGTCTGGTGAGCTAAAAGCCATAAGAAGGGTGAGTGTGCGTGCACATGAGAATGTGGTGTCCAGATAGAAATAATTCATTCTACAATTTTAAGTGGTGAAGGGAATGAAAGTTTTATGGACAATGTATGCTTTGTCAGTAATAATCATTATGTTTCCACATACTTGCTGAAAATTGCTTAACTTTAAGCATCAGAAGAACTGTTGGGAAGTTGCATTGAGGAACTTCCAGAGCACTGTTTTGGGAGAATACAATCTTATTGGGCCTGACTCCTACCTCCTTTACGCTAGTTTTGTATTACTGTCCCAATCTATACAGATGTGAGGCTAAAATGATGCCTTTTTTATTTGTGCTGACTGGGTCAGAGTTTTCCCTCACAACAAGGAAAAAACTGGGCTATTTCCACTGCTGTTCATATTGGTAAAAGCGTGAAGTGGGTTAGCACTTTCATGTCTATGTCCATCAAACCAACAGAAAAATCCATGTCTTTGTGTTCTTGGTCTAATCAAGGGGTGGGGAACCTAAGGTCCCCTCACACCCAGCATTGGGGAGCCTGCGCTGGCACTCCAGCCCCCTTGCAATCCCACTGTGAGGCTGGAGCACACAAAATTTATTAGCCTGGGCCCCCCTAAGCTCTGGTGTGTGAAGGGAATATGGAGAGTGTCTTTCTGCTTTCTCAGTCCTCAGTTTTTGGTTTTTGTTTTGCTTCTCCCGACTGATTTTTCTGTAGGTCAGTGGCCCCCCCAACACAAAAAAGGCTCCCCGTCCATCTTAAAACAAATGTTATTATGAATATAAAAAGAACTGGGCTGGGAATCTTGCCGCATCTTCTCAACCCTTTTAAAAATAGTTTAGAAGTTCTGAAAAAAACACCCAACTAGTTTTAAATGAATGCGCCCCTCAGCACTATCTAGTTTCTGCCAGTCTACAAGTAGGCCTGCTGAAATACTACAGGGAATGCCTTTCTCACGATATTTCTGTGTAGGACAAGGAGGTGCCAGAGATCTTGCAAGAAAATAATTTCCAAACAAAAGTGGGTTGGATATGTTTGGATAAAACTTCAGATAAGGATCAAATTTGTTCAGTGCTGATTCCAAACAAACTCTGAACACAAAGGCCTTCATTAGATTCTATTTGAATCTTCACATATTCCTTGAAAATGTGTGAATTTAATCAGATAATGGCTATCAGCTGAATCAACTCTCAATTGATTCAATAAGAAGCAGATTATTTCCTGCATAGACATATTTACCCTCTCTAGAGTCTATTACGGTTTTCACATCTCTGTTTTCCTCTCTCAAGGGCTCATACCCCTAGATTTATACTTTTGCTTCACCCAAAGTCACTGATTTTTACATGGTTTCCACCCCAAACCACTAATTAGCCCAGTTTGAATGCACATCTTCTAGTTTTTGAACCTCAATAAGCTTTGCCATAAAGCTGGTACAAGTTTTGAGGTTGTAATAGAAGCTGAAACATGGCTAATTTTGCCTTGTTTGATGGAAGGAATTTGGCACAGGGCTACCTCAAACCCCTTGCTTCTGAACACATATTACTTTCTCCTGAAATTTAATTCGATAGCAGGCCATTAAAAATGTACATACTGAGCTCAGCCTAACCGTGATTGGTTGTTTGAAAAATTGAAGAGAATCTCTTTTTTGAGTTAGGCAAGTGTCCTTTATTTGATATTTTCTTCAGTTGTACAGTGACATTTTAAGTCACTATTCTGAAGATATTTAATATTGTAAGTTTGTATCATTAGATTGACTCATAGTGGGTGCATTTTCCTCCCATGAGTAATGTGATAGGCCTATAAAAAAAGACTAGCTCTACCAGGCCAAGTGAAATGAGTAATATGAAAGGTAAACTTACATTCAAGAAAAAACAACATAGTAGACAGGAACAAAGGAAAGTTCCCATTGGTAGTGGTCTCTTGCATTTGGAAATTGATTTTCCTGTTTGTTCTGAGAACAGTGTTGGAGATGAAGTGGCAGGTCTAGTACATAACATTAAAAAGCATTAGTTTATATAGTAATTCTTGCTAGATTTTGCCCTTCAGTCATGCCTCTGAGAAAACAAATTGAATTTCCTGATTTCAAATGGCAAACTCTGCTATTACATACTTTGCGATTTCAAAGAGCATCTGTCATCACACAAAGGCAAATACATTTCTCAAAGAAACATCTGGTGCTTTTTCTTAAAACAAAAAAGCCCCAGGCCAGGTCTGCACAAAGAATGAAATATGCACTATAGATAGAGTGTTATTTAGTGTTGCTTTTCATTTAATCAACTGCGTGTGGAATGTTTGTATTGAGTTAACTATCTCTAAAATATTGGCTCTCTCAGCACCCTAAGCAATTGTTGACTTCCCTCTCCCCCTCCTCCCCAAGATTATGCTTTGAATACAACAACAAAGAGCAATAAATCAACTCCACTTCATTTCCCAATTCCTTGTGGAAAATCTGTGGGAAAGGCAGTAAATGCTCTCTCACTTATTGCCACAACATTTGTTAGAAAGGCAGCTATTCAGATGTTGTGCTTCATTAAAATCCAGAATTCAATTCCATTCATTTAGACCTATTATTTAAGGGTATGGCTGAGAGGGGTTCTCCTTTAAGCTGTGCAACTGCACAGCCATGCAGCTGCCTAATAAGCCCTACCCAGGGGCTCATGGCTGCCATGCACAGACCTGCTGCAGTGTGTGTGTGTGGAAGAGCAGGGAGCATCGCCTCACCTCCAGGAAGGAAGGCTGCTCTATTCCACAGAGCAGAAATGGAGAAACAGTACGAGGGCACTGAGACAGGCCCTGTGGAATTTGTACCCCAGAAGAGATTTGTTTTATTTGCACACAGACTTGGCTGAGGGGCTGAGTCACTACAGAGCCTTTATAAACAAACAAAGAGAGTGTACAAAGAAAGAGCATGCAACCACACACATACACGGATGGGGGGTGGGTGCTTGTGAGAGATGAGTGCGCTTCATTGCAGGCCAAATTAAGAAAGGAGCTTATGGGGCTGAATCCCCAATCTAAGGAGGACCCTCTTAGCCAAGGACCTGGGCTTCCTGGCAAGGGAGAGGGAGGTGGCTCCATCCATTGCCATTTCTTTCCCCTTACCCCAGGCTGGAGCTCTGTCACTACAAGCCGTAAGAAGCTCTATACACACCCACAGACCCCAATGACTGGGAATCATGACCCATGGGAGCAGTGCCAGTCCACTTCACACCAGGATGCGTGCTTGTACCATGATCTGGAGACATCCCTCACTCGCCGCCCCAAGAGTCATACTGTACAGATTTAGCATTCTTGTTCAGATCCATATTAAAGTCCAATCCAAATTCAAACGTGTCCAAAGTTCAGGAGTGTCCAGACCTGGTTGGTTTACTGGCATGGATATGTCTCAACATGTATCACTCTCAGGGTCAGTGGCACATGTGGTTTCACATTTTGAGAGTCATTGGGAGCTGCAAAAGCTTATATTTATACTTTTTTAGTACTAGCCAATTAGCCCATCATAAGACAGGATATTCAGGTCTTTCCTCCACGTCGGTCTTCTCTCCTGAGCCTCCGGTCTCTTGCTCCGTCTCTTTCTCTCTCTCCTCCTCCTACTGTCTCCCCCTCTCTCTCTCTCAGATCTCCTCCGCCTCCTTCCTCTCTCTCTGTCTCTTCTCCTCCCCCTCCTGCCTCTCACTGGGGGGGACCATGGAACCCCTGGCTATGTACGTCACCGCCCCACCCCCCTTCCCCTCCCGCCGTGGTGCTCAGCTGACTTCTGCGCCACTCAGCCTGGCCACCGTGGGGGAACAAGCGGCTGTTAGGGCTCCGCACTCCCTGTGCAGCATGGGCCACCCAGAAGGAACAGCCAGCATTTCAGGCAACAGCACCGCCCAGAGGGAACAGCCAGCATTTCAACGTTACAGACTCTCAGACACTGGGGTGCTATATATATGATGATGATGATACTTATTTAAACAAACAATTCTCATGTCCAATTGTCCACTTTCCATTCAACTAATGTATGTTAAGAAAAAAGGACAGCACTCTTTCTAGATGCCTTAAATTTATTTAGGTGATCTACTAGTATAGATTTGGAAAGCAAGGAATCACATCAACAAAAATGTATTAAAAAGTCACTCATGTAGTATAGCATGAAAAAAAACTGAACAGCAGTATTAGCTTAATAGTGTAGGTCTACAGTATTAGCTTATTAGTGTAAGTCTACAGTGAAAGCAAGACAAAGCAAAATGGATAAACATGGCCATAGTATACATCAACGGATTGCTGGACTACAAATAAGAACTGCTAGTTTATTCTACTGTTGCTATGCAGTATAGCAAATTTTCCATTCAGTTGTCTTTTGCACTATGATCTTCAAATAAAAACTTTCAGCCCATCTTCAGTTTAATCAAGAACATGTAAAATAAACCTAGATTTTTAGAGGAAGTGTAAGCTTCATGCTTTGGGGTATAAGAAAACCTCTAATTAATAGGGTTAGTGAGAAACTTTCATGAAAGATAGAATACTCCCTGACTGCCTAGTTCCAGACTTCATTCACCTTTCACTGCAAGAGCTCATATTTGTAGAATCCTGCAAATCCGTGGATATCCATTTTATATCTGCAGGCATTCACATCCATGGATATAGATGGAGATATCTGCAGTTTATTTTTGAAGATGTGGATACAAGTTTTGTATCTAGAACCCTGCACATTTGTGAGTATGCATTTTGTATACACAGGTGTCCTCATCTGTGGATGTGGATACCTTTGGATCATTTTTGCAGATATAAAATTGGCATCTACTAGGGTTGCCAGATGGTTTCAACAAAAATACCAGACACACTTAACATTACATCACAATCTACATTACATGTTATTTAGAAAATACTGGACATTTATATTTTCTCTATTTGTTTTCCAAACAGAAAGCTCAAATACTGGACTGTCTGGTTCAAAACCGGACATCTGGCAACCCTAGTATCTGCATTTGCATTTTCATCTGCAGGCCTCTTCACATTTGCCACTGTTAGGGTATGTCTACACTACAAAGTTAATTCGAACTAACAGATGTTAGTTCGAATTAACTTTGATAGGCGCTACACTAGCGTTCCGCTAGTGCGAACTTAATTTGAACTAGCGGAGCGCTTAGTTCGAACTAGGTAAACCTCATTCTACGAGGACTAACGCCTAGTTCAAACTAGCTAATTCGAATTAAGGGGTGTGTAGCCCCTTAATTCGAACTAATGGGAGGCTAGCCCTCCCCAGCTTTCCCTGGTGGCCACTCTGGCCAACACCAGGGAAACTCTATTGCCCCCCTCCCAGCCCCCGAGCCCTTAAAGGGGCACGGGCTGGCTACGATGCCCGTGCCAGGTGCAAGCCTGCTAGCACCCAGCTAGCAGACCCTGCACCTGGCACAGCTCGAGCCAGCCACCCGATGCCCCCCAGCCCTCCCCCTCTTCCCGGGACCAGGCTGGCGGCTCCCGGGAGCTTGCCCGGGACCGCAAGAGGCGGGCACCCGCCTGGTCTAGTGCGGACATCGTGGACCTCGTCCACGACCTCCGCACTAGGCACAGGAAAGTGGCCGTCTAGGGCAGGAGAGCTGCTAGCCTGGCCAACCCAGGAGCAGATGTGCATGCAAATCAAGGTGGTCCACTGAGACCCCCGACCCTGAGCCCTGAGCTTACAATGGCCGTACTTGGTCAGATCAAAGGTCCATCTAGCCCAGTAGCCTGTCTGCCGACAGCGGCCAACCCTAGGGACCCTGGAGGGGATGGACCGACGACAGTGACCAAGCCATTTGTCTCGTGCCATCCCTCTCCAGCCTTCCACAAACTTTGGGCAGGGACTCCACTCCTACCCCCTGGCTAATACCACTCCATGAACCCAACCTCCATGACTTTATCTCACTTCTCTTTAAACTCTGTTCTAGTTGTAGCCTTCACAGCCTCCTGCAGCAAGGAGTTCCACAGGTTGACTCTTTGCTTTGTGAAGAACAACTTTCTGTTACTAGTTTGAAGCCTGCTACCCATTCCTTTCCTTTGGTGTCCTCTAGTCCTTCTATTATGGGAACTAATGAAGAACTTTTCTGTATGCACCCTCTCCACCCCACTCATGCTTTTATAGACCTCTATCCCATCCCCCCTCAGTCTCCTCTTTTCTAAACTGAAAAGTCCCAGTCTCTTTAGCCTCTCTTCATATGGGACCTGTTCCAAACCTCTGATCATTTTAGTTGCCCTCCCCTCTCCTACCTTCTCTTTTCCCCTCTCCCACCTCCTTTTCCCAGTCTCCCCGAGTTTTGTTCAACAAAGAGAGTTTCTATTTTTGACCACACATTTTCTTTATTTTGTACATCAGGAAGGGGGGCTAGGGAAAGGTAAGTGGAAGGAGGTGAGGGAGGAATGGGGTACGAGCCCCCAATGGGGAGGACTGGGCTGGCTCTGTGGGCTTCTGGGGGTGGAAGCTCTCCTGCAGCCCCCCAGTTGCCTCCTCTCCCCAGATGGCAGCCTGCGGCAAGTGCAGCCGGTCTGATGGCCAAGTGCTGTGATGTGCCCAGTGTGGGCACTCAGGGCACTCCAAGCCAGGACTGCTTTGCAAAAGCGGGGCACCCCTGAGAACTGTCTGCCCGGGGTGGGGGTCGGGTCCCTTTAAGCACAGCCCTCGGCTAGCCTGAGACAGCAGCTCCACACTCTAAGTCCTCATCTGATGCCCTGCCGGCACTGCTTCCGGCCATCCTTAACCCGGGTTCAGGGTCCACTTAATGTGGACATGCTAGTTCGAATTAGCAAAACGCTAATTCAAACTAGTTTTTAGTTTTAGATGCGTTAGTTCGAATTAGCTTAGTTCAAATTAACCACCTGCATTCTGCTACAAAGACCTTTTATATCTGCACTTGAAAGGGAATCCTCTGAACTGTCATTCATGTTAAAATTCGTCACCCTCCGAGAAGGAATGAACAAACACTCAAACTATCTTACCCATTACCAAGATAGCTTCCCCAATTATCACCTCAAATACCATTAGCTCACAAACATCCCACTCTCCCCACCTCTAATATCATCAATTCACAGACACTTACCTTCCTTCCTCCCCCCCCCCCCCCGCATCCTCCTCCTGTTCTGAAATGTGATTTGTCCTTTTCATATGTGTTCATTTTTTTTTAATTGTATCCTTTGGTATATATGGTTGTGACTATTTTCTTCCACTATTTGATCTGAGGAAGTGGGTCTGGCCCACGAAAGCTCATCATCTAATAAACCATCTTGTTAGTCTTTAAAGTGCTACATTGTCCTGCATTTTGCTTCAGCTACCCCAGACTAACATGGCTACATTTCTATCACTACCAAATGTTGAGTTTGTGCTAAGTTATCCTAAAAATGATGATTTTTTTGGCAGGGGCATTAATTTGGAAGAACATTTAGCAGCCTAACTGGAGACACTGTACTGCATACGCCACTATTTAATTAACTAAAATTGCAAAATGCATCTCTGTTTCCTAAGCAAAGATAATTCCAAAACCAACTGCCAAGAGATTTGCAAATGAAAAAAAAATCCAACACAAAACCTACACATTTTAAAGGGGCTTTTTAGCCTCCTCTCAAGACCTAGTGAATTCAAGAGTGAAAGTAATTACACTGGACACTACTGCTAGTGTAATGGTTTGTTTGCTTCCAGTTCAGAACTCTTGTGTCACACCAATACCAGCCTGGCAGCATGTACTATTCCCACCTGGCTTCTGTGCACGCCAAATGTGCTGTCCTTCCATGTGTCTTCAGTGCACAAGCTGCAGTAGCAATGGGCAACTGAGTGCATATTAAATCTATACATTCTAAAATTAAAAATTAACATCCCTAGTAGGTTTCAAATCCAGAATCTAGAAAGAAATTGGAGAAGTTTTGTTCTTTCAGGAGTATGGGGAGAGAAAAAGGTAGGGAGCACCTCTTATCTAGACTCTAGAGCATGGGGGCAATTGGCAGGTGCCTTGTGTCTTTAAACCTGGAAAGAGCCATGGGCGGAGAGTGAACATTATCTGTTAGCATATGATTTGCAAGCATCTGGGCTTGTCTGAGTAGGAGCAGCCTGTCCTCATAGGTGACAAGCTTCTAGCAAGGAACTACCATGACAACAACTGCATTGTGTAAGCATTGCTTATTGTGAGGCTGTTGACAGTGTTACCCCAGGTTATACAATGAACAGGATAGTAAGGTGTCAAGTCATTTGCTAGGCATGATGTTAAGGGGGCAGTATTTGAACCTTTTGTAATTGAAGCCCTTCCCCCTAAATATGCAGGATCATAGCTGTGTGATTCTCATTAAATCAATGGCATTTTCTTTTCCAGAAGTCCATTTTGCCCGATAGTTCTGGCACAAATTATTCAGTCTGAAATCCAGAAACCAATTTTTCTCCTAAATCTGCAAACATTTATTACTTCACTTTGGATTAAGGTTCAGATGTAGTTCAGGCAAATCCAATTATATAAATGAAATAACAAAATAACTTAATTTCCTTGATATTGTCCCCATGATGTCAAGTTATCAAAGTGAGCAAAACCAAAGGTTAAATAGGCTAACATGTCCATCCAGAACTAGGAAAGGCTTTATAGATAATGCAAAAATAAAAGCTAAGGAAAACATTTTAAAACATCATTTTTGCAATTATATTGTGTATTACTACTGGACAGAGGAGAAAACTGAACACAAAGAACCAACCAACCAGATAAGAAGAACACCCATACTGGGTCAGACCAAAGGTCCATCTATCTCAGTACCCTGTTTTCTGACAGTGGCCAATGCCAGATGCCCCAGAGGGAATTAATAGAACAGGTAATCCCCTGTTGCCTATTCACAGCTTCTGACAGACAGAGGCCAGGGACACCCAATCCCGGCTAATAGCCATGGATGGACCTATCCCTCCATGAATTTATCTAGCTCTTTTTGAGCCTTATTATCGTCTTGGACTTCACAGCATCCTTCTTTGTGTGAAGAAATACTTCCTTTGGTTTGTTTTAAATTAATTTCATTTGGTGACCCCTATTTTTTGTGTTACGGGAAGGAGGCAAGAACTCTTCTTTATTCACTTTTTCCACTGTTGTGATCTTACAGGCCCCTTTAGTCATCTCTTTTTCAACTTAAAAAGTCCTAGTCTTACTAATCTCTCCACAGATGGTGCCTGTTTCATACTCCTAATCATTTTTGCCTTTTCCTGAATTTTTTCCAATGCCAAAAATATCTTTTTTTCCTAGATGAGGGGGCCACATCTGCGTGCAAGGTTCAAGATGTGGGTGCACCATGGATTTAAAATTGAGGCATTAAGACTGGGGATGTTAATTGAATAGTCAATTAACCTCATGAATTCTTATCAGTTACTCAACTATTCTGTAGTCCCTAGGGGTGGGGCTGGCAGCCTAGTATGCTCTGGCCCCACTCCCAAGGAGCCCCTTGTCACCCCGCACTGCTGCCTCTACATCAGAGTCAGTAGTGTGGGGTGACAGACAGGAGCTTACTCACGAGGGGAGCCAGTTTAAAAACCAGCTCCCCTCACAGTCTGGCTACCTATCGCCCTGCACTGTTGCCTCTGAAAGAGGCAGCAGCATGGGTTGGCAGCAGTCCCCTGTACAGTGTTGGATCTGAGCTCCTGGACCCAGCACTAGCCAGAACTGAGATGAGCTGCCTGCCTTCCTAGCTCCTACTACACTTTAAATGCAGAGTGGCAGCAGAGGAAAGTCCTGGACCCAGCGCAAGCTAGGACTGAGCTGTGCTGCTGGCCAGCCCACTAAAATATTTCCTGGATGCGGGGGAGAGGGAGGGAGGAAAATGTGTGTAGTCTATAGCATTAACCTATAAGCTTTTGCTTATCAGTTAAATTGACTACACTATTACATCCCTAATTAAAAGCGACGAGGAGTCCTGTGGCACCTTATAGACTAACTGAAGTGTAGGAGCATAAGCTTTCGTGGGCAAAGACCCACTTCGTCAGAAGCTTATGCTCCTACACTTCAGTTAGTCTATAAGGTGCCACAGGACTCCTCGTCGCTTTTGCAGATTCAGACTAACACGGCTACCCCTCTGATACTTGATCCCTAATTAAACACATTCTCTACGTTATTCTCGATCCCTCTCTTAATGATTCCTTAATGATGACTCTGCTCATCTGAAGAAGTGGGTTTTGCCCATGAAAGCTCATGATACCACATATGTATTTTTGTTAGTCTCTAAAGGTGCATCTATACAGCAAGGCTTAACACGACATAAGCTGCGCAAATTGAGCTATGTCAATTGTGTAGCTTATTTTGAAATAGCTTATTTCAAAATTGGGAGCATCTACACAGCACTTATTTTGAAATAGAGCACTCTTCCTCCAACTTCCCTTACTCCTCATACGAGGAGGGTTACAGGAGTTGGAGTAAGAAGTCCTCTGGCTTGACAGTATTTCGACATTATTTCAAAATAACTGCCTGCTATGTAGATGTGAACTAAGGTATTTAAAAATAGTGCTACTGTATTTTCCGGCGTATAAGACGACTTTTTATGCTAAAAAACATCCCCCAAAAATCGGGGGTCGTCTTATACGCCGGGTATACAGGCAGTCCCCGACTTGCAGGTATGAACGGGGCTTTTCTCACCCCGGAGGACACGGACTGCGGGACCTCGCGGTCCCACCACCCGTGTACTCTGGGACAAGAAAAGCTGCTCCGCGTCTCCCTGGTCTGCAGACCAGGAAGCCATGGAGCAAAGCCGCGGAGGGGCTCCGGCAGCGGGGCAGCCCAGGCACGCCTAGGCTGCCCCGCTGCCCGAGCTCCTCCGCGGCTTTGCAAAGCCTCGGGGGAAGCCGGCAGCGGGGCAGCCCAGATGCGCCGCGGCTGTCCCGCTGCCAGCGTTCTCAGAGGCTTTGCTCCTGGTGTCCCTGGTCTGCTGGAGACGGTCCCCAGCAGACCAGAGGCACCGGGAGCAAAGCCGAAGCGGCAGTGGGGTGCCGCGCTTCTGAGGCTTTGCTCTGGCAAAGCCTCAGAGGCGCGGGACCCCGCTGCTGCTGCGGCTTTGCTCCCGGTGCTCTGGTCTGCTGGGGACCGTCTCCAGCAGACCAGGGACACCGGGAGCAAAGCCGCAGCCGTGGCGGGGTCCCACGCCTCTGAGGCTTTGCCAGAGCAAAGCCTCAGAAGCGCGGCACCCCGCCGCCGCTTCGGCTTTGCTCCCGGTGCCTCTGGTCTGCTGGGGACCATCTCCAGCAGACCAGGGACACCGGGAGCAAAGCTGGAGAGGCGGAGGGGCGCTGGGGTGCTGCCGGTTGGCCTCTTAAGGGGGGGTAGTCTTATACGGCGAGTATAAGACGAAAACCTGTGTTTTAACTAGAAAATTAGGGGGTCGTCTTATACGCCCAGTTGCCTCATACGCCGGAAAATACGGTAGTTATTTAGAAATAACATTTCTGTGTAGACATACCCTAAGTTGCCACAGGGCTACTCATTGTTATTAAAGTTACAGACTAATACGGGTACCCCTCTGAGACTTAAGGATTCCTAACATTGCTTTTTTGACTTCTGCACTTTTCAGTGGATGTTTTCTGAGAACTATCCACAATGATTCCAAGATCCTTCTCTTGAGTAGTAACAGCTAATTTAGTTCCCATCATAATATACATATAGTTGGGATTGTTTTCCAATATATATCAATTTGCATTTATCAACATTAACATTAATCTGCTATTTTGTTGCCCACTCATCCAGTTTTGTGAAATCCTTTTGAAGTTTTTCTGCTTTTGGACTTAACTATCTTGAGCAGTTTAGGAGCCTCTGCAAATTTTGTCACTTCACTGTTTGCCCCTTTCTCCAGATCATTTATGAATATATTGAAAAGGATGGGTCCCAGTACAGACTCCTTTGGGACACCACTAATTACCTCTCTCCATCTGAAAACTGAACAATTATTCTTACCCTTTGTTTCCTATCTTTTAGCCAGTTATCCACCCATGAGAGAAAATTCCCTCTTATCCCATGACCTGATTCATATGGTAAATACACAAAATCTCCCAGAGTTATTTAATTGTAGCTATAAACATGTGTTTTATGTAAGAGTTTGCAGTTCTGAGAGAAATCAGTGCTATTCCCACATGCAGCAGAGCACACTAACGACTGCCTTGGCCAAAATCAACCTTGGTGTAACCAGAGCTATCTGTTGGGTACAGTGTACTGGGGCAACTGCTATAGGGCCACATGTCAGAGAGAGAGAGACAGAGAGTGTCCTGTGGGGCCTGGGCTCAGTTTCTGGCAGTAGCAGTCCTAGGCACCAACTCTATGGGGACCTCATGGAAAAAGAATGGCAAGTGCTCAGTACTCACCAGGTAGCCCTGTTCAATGCCTCCTAGCACCTACTGTCTGCCACAGATCAGCTGTTTCATGGTGTCAGGAGGCACCCGGGGAAAGGGAGAGTGTGAAGGAGCAGCGTGGAACTGGGTGGGAAGAGGTAGACTGGGGGTAGTGCAAGGGTGGGAAGAAGCAGGGTAGAGGTGGGGCATTGTGAGAAGAGGTGGAGTGGGGGTGGGGGCTGATCAGAGCTGGAGAGGAGACCCCCCTCAAAGATTAGAAACACAGGCTGATTTGTCCCTGGACCTGCATTCCCTCTAGGGATGGCACTGGTGAAAGCAGATGACATTCCATTTTCATCAGCGAAGTACAATATGCATTTGCCCGGGTGCCTTTTTACATGAAGAATCTGACAAAGTAAGACATATCTGTTTTGTTGGTATGTCCCTGATATTACTTTTAAAATCCTCTTTCAAGTAGTATCCTCTTACATGATGATTCCATTTCTGAAGAGCAAAGATTGAGCATATCCGGGCAAATGTGGAGATCTGGAGATGCCTGGGAAGTTTGGTTTGGCAGTTCCAAGATTTGTTAGGTGAGGGGAAGGGCAACTTCAGCTTTGGAATTTGCTTTTCCTAAGCAAGACCAGGTACATCTATATGGCATCTAGACATGTACCAGGGTAGACAGACACATACTTGGTCTGCTGAAACGAGCATGCTAAACATAGCAGTGTGGCTGCTGTGGTATGACCTCATCCCAGCCTACTGTAATTCCTATCTCCAGGGTCGGAGGAAGAAATGTTGTTAATTTGTGTGGTATTGGCTAGCACTAGCTGTATTGCTGCTGTACATGAACAAAAAGGAGGGATGACAGAGGACAAACATAAAAGCACAATAGGCAGGGAGAACTTATGCCGAGCCATGCAAGTGAGGGAAAGGAACCCGATGTGGTAAAAAACAGGAAGCTAATGAAATGATTCAGAGAGGTGGTGTTATGTGGTTAGAAAGCAGTTGGAGAGGAAAATAACTTCAGAAGTGAGATTTTGAGCAGAGAGAAGGAAGATGCAAGGAGATAATATATCTTTGGTTAAAAAAATACGATAAGCAAACTGCTTGGGAATTTCAGAAAAAGCCCCTTCTTTGTTGTTGACTAACGAGAGTTTAAGCTGATACAGTATTGTACACAGTTCAGTGACTCCAGTGTGGCAGATATGTTGAATGAGATTTCATTTGTTTTTAAACCAGAAATTGATCTCATGGGAATATTCCCCCTGCTACCTACCAGTAGAACAAGCCATTAGGGCTATGCTCAGACATGCCATGATCATGGATGCCAAAAATATTATGGCAAGGAAATAAAATAAACTGACATATATAATCAAACCCATTTAATTCTTGGGTAGTTTACACTCATACATCTCAAAGCAGTTCACAAAAGTGGGTAAATATAACCATCTGCATTACACTGCTCATGAAATGGGAACAAAGAGGCAAAGTGCATTGGCCATGGTCACACTGCTTGATGGTGACTGAGTTGGTGCTAGAACCCAACTGTTCTTGCTCTCTAACCGTTGGAAGATTTTGATGGAATGGACCCACACCACATAACTTTCCTCCTCAGAAGGTCTCTGAACCCTAAGGCACATTTCTCTGTTGGTTGAATCAATGCATCTCCACAGAAGTCACTGGTGTGGTGCCATTTTACTTTGGCAGAGAATTTGGCCTCACAAGTTTCCACTGGTGGAAGACTGTTTGGCCACAGATGCTGGTTAAGCTATTTTATTTTTCCCTGTTGAAGACTCTCACAACAAGATTGTTTTCATGCAAATTTGTCTCCAAAAGAGAAAAAGGGTATTCAATGAAAACCTGAATATTTTTGTCAAAACAGTTCAACTGAAAATTTTCATTTTGTATTAAACCTCATTTTGGATGAAAAAACTGTTCCCCAAAATGTTGACCAACTCATGACTTATTTAATTAAGAAAAAGTTGACTACATAAACACACCCCAGTGAAGACATATGATGCTGAAAAACTACTTGCTACAAGAATTTTGATACTTAACTATCATAATCAATAAGCTAAACAAATACTGCTAATGTGCTAAGACATAACCAGAAAACTCTGAAAACAAATGAAATAACCTCTCGGTTTAACTATATTGTTCTATTGTTGATGTTAATAAACTGAACTATTAAAATAAATGAATTCAGTAACAGAAAGAAATGAACCTATATACTACTGATAAGAATAGTTATGATGTAAATACAGGTAAAGTAAACTTCTATTGAGGAGCAAAATGACTTTACTGTTTCCAGGGTGTTCCCAGAATTGTTCAAAACCAGCAGCAAAGAATATTTCAAACAAAAACAAAGACAGTCTTAGAAAGACAGAAGGGATATGCAATATACTTGTCACACATTAGCTACCGAACTGTGATCAGTACTTCAGAGGAGTTGTCAAGTTAGTCTGTAACAGGTAAAATTTAAAAATCAACAAATAGTCTAGTAGCACCTTAGGGTATGTCTACACTACCCCTCTAGTTCGAACTAGGGGGTTAATGTAGTCATACAGAGTTGCAAATGAAGCCCGGGATTTGAATTTCCCAGGCTTCATTTGCATAAAGCTGGCCGGCGCCATTTTTAAATGCCGGCTAGTTCGGCCCCCGAGCCGCGTGTATGTCAGAAAAAAAAACCTTATTTTGGAAGCCACCTTATTCCTTGTGGAAAGAGGAATACAGGGGTGACCAAAAGAGCCTGTTTGCTCTTCCACTAAAAAAGCGGAAGAACAAACGCAACCCTGGATGCAGAAGAGTTTTTCTGGGATATCTCCAGAATCCTGAAAAACTCCTGCAGTCTAGCTGGACCCTTGCTGTGTTGAGACTGTGTAGTCTCTGGGGTGGGAATGAGGGATTTGGGTGTGGGAAGGGGTGAGAGGTGCAAGCTCTGGGAGGAAATCTGGATGCAGGAGGAGGTGGAGAAGGGGACACTGGCTCGGGGAAGGGGCTCCAGGCTGGGCAGTGTTGGGATACTAAGCAAGCCACAGGCTTGCGGATGTGAGGGTGCAGGAATTTGGATTGGGTTATGTGAGGGGCTGAGAGCATGAGGTTCCAGTGTTTGATAGGCTTAGATCTAGGGTCTGGGGAAGGGGGAGTGCAGGAGTGGTTGTGGCCAGATGGGGGCTTGGCCACAATTGGGGGTTTGTTGGCCAGGGTTCATTTTTAAATAGAATACTATGTTAAACACAAAAAGTTTCTGCATTGTCTTTATTTATGAGAATGGCAGGGAACCTGCCTTGACTCAGGGGTCGCTGACCCATAGAAAAGTCATTTGGGAGCAGGGGACACAGTACTGGGGAGGGGTGCTAGTGGGTTCTGGGGCAGGGAACAGGGTGCCAGTGGGGGCAGGGGAGAGGGGGCAGGGTGCCAGGACAGGTTTCTGCAGCAGGGGACAGGGTGCTGGGGGGGACAAGTTTCTGCAGAGGGGAGCAGGGGGACAGGTTTCTGTAGTAGGAGACAGGGTGCCAGAAGGAACTGGTTTCTGCAGGGGTGGCAGGGTGCTGGGGGACAAGGTTCTGCGGGGGGGGCAGGTTTCTGCAGTGGAGTTGGAGGGGCAAGGGAGAGGGAACAGGGGGCCAGGAGGGCGGGGGACAAGTTTGGGGCAGAGGAGAGGGAACAAGGTTGGGGGCAGGGAGTTCCCTACACCAGCCACGGAGGGAAGCCTCCGACCCGCGCTCCCTCCGGACTGACCGCAGGGCAGCCGGGCTGGAGCGAAGAAAAGCGACTGCCAGCTGGCCATGGTGCTCAACCAGGATGCCACCAAGCTCCACATGGGCAGGCGCAGAGGGGAAGCCGCCCAATCAGCTGGAGCGCGGTTCAGCCTCCTCTGGGCTGAACACCACAGTCAGCAGGCCAGGCAGCTTCTCCTCTGCGCCAGCCCACGTGGAGCGTGGTGCACCCTGGCTGAGCACCATGGCCAGCTGGCCGGACAGCTGCTTCTCTTCCCTCCAGCCCAGCTGCCCTGTGCTCTGCCCAGGGAGGCTGCGCCTAGCTCCAACTGTGAAAGCCACAGTTAGCTGGCTGGGGTGTTTCAGCCCTCCCGACCTCCCAGCTCCCACCATTCCTCGCAGCTACTCACCTGTGTTGTTGCTCGGTGAGTAGCTGCTCCTCAAATGAGGAAATCTAATGTAAATGTACTGCATAGCCGCGCAGTTCAGAGAGGGCTCAAGAGCTACTCTTAGAGCCCCTAAATCTACCGTTAGCTCACGATCTACTGGTTGGTGACCACGGCATTAGGATGTGGAAGGCAGTGTGCAAGCCAGCAGGTGTCCCTGTTCATACCATTTGTATAAGAATTAAACTTGTAAATGAAGTTAAGTTCCAATCCTTCCCTGTGTGTTTGGCTTGTGGAACTGACCTGAAACACCACCGTGACTTGGAATTCCATTAATGAGTGTCCATTAATTTCAACAACTTCCACCCACCATCAAGCTCAGCCTGGATCAATCTACACAAGAGATCCACTTCCTTTACACTACAGTACAATTAAATGATGGACACATTTCCACCACCCTATCAGCCTCTTGTAACTACTTGAACCACCTACTCAGTCTCTGTCTCTCTCTCCTTTCCCCTCCTTTGCTCTCCCCTTCTCTTTATTTATTCTTGGATCTGGACTTCTAGTACTCCAGTCATCTGAAGAAGTGGGTTGTGCCCACGAAAGCTCATGATACCACCTACATGTTTTGTTAGTCTTTAAGGCACTACTAGACTATTTGTTGTTTAAGTTTTTCCTGTATACAGTACTGTCTAATATAAGATCTGGTTATTAGTCAAGTGTTAGGAAATCGGAGCTACACAAGTTTCTAGCACTTTCATAAAAATATGGCTATATAAAGTCTGACTATAGTACTTAGCATTCTGACTGCTAGGTGTGTTTGCAAATCTTCTGCGACGTGATAATTATACTACTTAGCATTTGCAGTGGGCTCTTCCTCTGTAAACTTCAACTTGCTTTGCAAACATCATTATCCCCACTTTAAAAATGGAAAACAGAAGCACAGAAAGGAGAGATAACTTAGCCAAGAGGTTAGTCTTATTTTTCCTTCAAAAAAGATTTTGGGATGCTGCTCCTGTGGAATTAAAATCAGATTCTCTGATGGGTCTAGCTCCCCAGTGCTTGGGCAGCTGCACATGCTGTTTTTCTGCCATTTACAGCTTCTTGTGTTTGAGTTGTTCACATTGCTTGACTGTTTCAAAATGTAGAAATGTGCTAAGTTCACACACAAGGGACAGAGGGATCCAGCTCCAGCTTCTTTCTGTTCTGGAGCCTCTGCTACTGTACTACCTACTCTTCAGCAATGCTCCTCCTCCTCATCCCAGTGGATCTACATTTTGGTGCACTTCAGGCACCCTGCCAATCAGGGGTCAGCTCTGACATGCTGGGAAAGATATTTGGGGTGGTTCAAAGTCCTGGGCTCTCCCTTGATGTTTCCTTGCACAGCAATCTTTAGCAGCAACTCAGAGTCTTAAGACCAGAAGGAACCACTAAATCATCTAGTCTTGCATCTTATATTTTGCAGGCCACCAACACTACACAACAAATGTTCACTAAACCCAGCAACCAACACAAGACCAAAGAATTACAGCCCACAGGACACTAGACCCTTCGGTGCCACAGGCAGAGAACAGGAGGAACCAAGGCACACTTCAGGGTGAGGAACCTGCAACAGTGGGGACATGATTACCTGTTATGCATGGACTTGCAGAAAGCTATAGTAATGCCCAATATGCACATACTTGGCAACAGCAGGCCTTTAAGACATTATGTACAATTACTGCCTCTTGCACAACAGCAATTTTCAATCATGTATTTTGGATAGTATGTAACCCAAACACCTTCAGGGTGTGCTGTACTGTCTCGTATAGTGACACGGAGACCACTTAGAGAGAATATTGAGTCTGCTCTCCAGCCTTAGCAGAGAGCCGCTGGCTTTTAGTTCAAGTGGTAAAGGCTCATGCACTGTGTTCCAGAAGTCCCAGGTTTGATTTTGCCTGTAGATGACTGGGGGGTCAGCCAGCATTACAAGCGTACAAAAGATAAAATGAAATAAAACCTTATCTTATAATAATTTTAACTTTTTAAGGTGAAAAGCTGTGATGTTTGATTAATGCCCATATCCAGGCTATGTGTAAATTCTGCCAAGACAGACAGATATCTATTTTGATTTGGTTCAGCTGGTAATAACAGGAATGATCCTGATAAGATTAAGTCTAAATGTTCTTGACAAAACTAGACACGAAACTTTATCTCTCTACTTTTAGTTACTTTTCAGCACAAAATTGATTTTTCAAAATTATGTTTTTGCATTATTCAAACCTAACCCACGTGTCCCATCAACGAATATATTCTCACTTAAAACAAAACAAATCCAATATATTAACTACTTCAGTATTGTAAAATGTACCTGGCACTTACTTTGCAATGTGTTCTAATGTTCCCTACAAGCACAGCACAAACAAGTGATTTTTCGTTTTGGTGGCCTTAAAAAAAAAAAAAAAGAAAAAGAAAACTCTCATTCCAAGTCAACCTTGAACAAAACAAAGTTAAGAGAACCAAATATATTCATTTCAGGTCAAATAAAAGTTTTTGTTTGGAGTTTACGAGTTTTATTTAAAACAATTACAATTTGAAATAAAAAGTACTTTTGAATTTAAAAAAAGCCAAAACACTGCATTTTATAAGTGTCCAAATGAAAGATTGAGTCTCCCATCTCCCGCCCCAACTGAAACAATTTGCTGAAATTGACCAAATTCACGTTTTGATCACCCTGTATTTCTATTATTTGGCAAGAGAAAATTTGTGAATAACATTTCAGGCAGCAAGAAGCAGCCCAACAAAATGTTTAAGATAATTCTGCAAACATGCAGGCTAAGAAATGCAGTGCTAACCCCCTAACTCACTGAAAGAAAATGAGTGAGTGGAACTGTTTCTGTTCTTCCTCCACTTTTTCATAGAGAAACATTAATACATGCACATACAGATTTTAAGGCCAGAAGGGACTAAAGTAATAGTCCTGTCCGACCTACTATGTAACACATGCCATAAACTTTCAATAAACGATTCTCTCAAATTCTGACTGAGCTGGAGCATCTCTTAGAAATACAGTGAAAGCTCTGTTAACTGACATTGCCTCCAGCCAAAATACCATATCTTCAGGCTCATGTGCCTGACTCCTGCCTGTCCACTCATCCGTTATGGGGCTTCTGACAACCAGCACTGCTGGCTGACATCATCAGCAGGTGCCACCTTCCCCTTTGGCCTACATCAAGCTGCCAGGAGCCAGAACTTACCTTAGGGAGTGGGGGCAGAGCAATAAGCTTTGTTATCTGGCAACCTTTTGTAACCCTTGTTCCCCGTGAGTGCTGGAGAGCAAATGCTTCCACTGTAAATAGTTTAGACAGGCATCCTCAAAAGAACTCTAGGAAGAACAGGAGGGAAGAGAAAGATGAAAAACAGGACATGCCAGTACTTTTAAAGTCAGTGGAAACTGGCAAGCCAGAAATCTAACCTCAATCCTGGTGGTCACCAACCAGTAGATTGGGATCTACTGGTAGATCTTGGAGCCTCTGACAGGTGATCCAGACTACTTTGGCCAAGAGGCTATCAAGCCTTCAGCTGCCTCTTCCCCCAGTGCTGTGTATCTTCTGCCCTTTGCCTTGGAGCTGCCCCTTCCCGGGAGCCTCCTGCTTGCAGTACAGAGCAGGGAAGAGAGAGGAGGGGGCACTGATGTCAGGGTGCCCCCTCTCCCACCCTGTATTCGATCTCCACAGAACGGGGTGTGTGTGGGGGGGGGCACAACAGTGCTTGGGATGGAGGGAGTTTGCTGGCTGCTTTTGAGAGTGGTGCAGGACCACAGGGCAGGGGTGAGCCTGACTAGCCCCACTGCACCACCACCCAAGAGCCTCCTGAGGTAAGCAGTGACCAGCTGGAGCCAGCTCCCATCTCCAGCCCCAGTCACGAACCCCCTCCTGCACCCAAGCCTCTGCCCCAGGCCTCTGCCACTCCTCGCTGCTGCCTCTGTATCAGGAGCAGCAGTGCAGGGTGCCAGGCGGGAGCTGGTCCACAAGGGGAGCCAGTTTTAAAAACAGCTCCCCTTGCAGACCTGCTCACACTCCAAATCCCTTAGCCGAAGACCAGAGCCTGGTGCCCCAAGCCTCTGCCCCTGTCTGGTTTGAAGGGAGGGAGAATGGGGGAGTGAGCAAGGGCAGGGACTTGGAGAAGAGGCACAAAGGAGGCAGGGCCAGGGTATTTGGGTGTGAGAGAGATCCTGGATTGCACTTAAATTCAAAAAGTGATCTTGTGCTTAAAAAGGTAGGAGACCACTGCTCTATCCCTTTCCACTGGGGCTGGGGAGGTAGCGATGGATCAGAATAGGGAGGTGGAAAGCAGAACAGGGAGCAGTGGCTGATGGCTGGCTACCCGACCCTAGGCAGTACCACTGCCAGTAGCAGTGCAGAAGTGAGAATAGCGCAGTGTGGTATTGCACATCTTCAGAGATGCATGGCCAGCCAGCAGCTGCCATTCTCTGGCCACCTTGCTCTAAAGGCAGTACAGAAGTAACGCTACCACAGCTCCTCAATAATAGTCTCGTGACCTCCTGTAGCCTGCTGAGCATGCTCCCACTGCATGGGTATAAAAGAGGGCTACTCAGGGTAGATGGGGCTGGCCACAGGAAGAAAAGGAGGTCAGGCAGGAGCTCCTGAACAGCCCCTGCAATCAGAGTTGCCCCAGGAGCAGCCGCCCCTAGAGCAGCACCAGTTGCTGCAGCAGTCACAGCCACAGCGACAACGCCAAGCAAGGGAGTCACCAGACTGGGACTGACCACCAGAGACAGATGCAGAGGACAGTGCAGTGCACCGGTGGGGGTAGGAAGTGGCCCAGGGCAGAGGATTGACTTCCGGGAGTTTGGCGTGTTCCAGCCGGCATCCCTGCTGAGCAGGCAGCGATAGCCGTCACTGCCAACAGGGCCCTGGGCCGGGACCCGGTGAAGTGGGAGGGCCCGGGTGCCCCTACCTCCCCACCCCACTGTAATCCATCTCCCTAGATTTTGGGGCAGGTTACCCATGAACCAGGTTGGAAAACTGTCTCCACCCTGAGGGAGCGGGGCTGTGTTTGTGACTAGGCCCTGGGGGCTGTAATTGCCCTACTAGGGATGGACTAGGTTTGGGACTAGGCTTCAGAGGCCATATTGACCCTAATAAGGGTGCAATGGACTAGTGACTAGGCCCGGGAGGCCATATTGACCCTAAGAGGGGGTGGACTGGATTTTGTTACTAGGTCCGAGTGGCTGTATTGACCCTAATGGGGGTGAATCTGATTTGGGCACAAAGCTCGAAAGACTGAGCCAGCTCTGACATTAGGGGCTATACCCCATGGGGAACGAGTAGGAGACCCCATGACACCTCCTTTTGAGTAAACCTTCCACCCCTCCCCGTTTAAGAAACACTGTGTGCTTTTACACTATAAAGTAAAAATATACCACAAAAGGAGGAGATGGGGGAGGTGGCAGTACCCATTTTACAGCAAAACTTTTAAGAGAGACCATCTCTTACAAGAAACCACTTTGCTAACTCCCATGAATGGTGATTTTTGGCACATTCTACTGTAGACAACATTGATTTTTATACCACACTTCTTACGATAGTATTTGAGTGCATTAAACAATGTAGAATAAAAGAAGTCTTCAAGAAAAAAACCTGAAAACTATTAGCTCCTCTTTCAGGCCCTCATTTCTAGAAAAGATATGAGATGTCTTGATGACTCTACTTATATAAAAAAGTGGAAGAGTTAACATAGTGGTTATTCATCCTACAGCATATATCTGGTAAAAAAAAAAGATTTTCAAGCATTTTCTGCTGAAAGAAAAAGAGGGACAGATTTTTCATGAAAATGTTCATTTTTTCTGTTTTCTGACCAGCTCTACAGCAGCTGGATCTGTGGAGGAATCCGAGTATAAACATTCAGCAAGATGGATTTCTAACTATTACATGATCAAATGTATTCTTAATCAATTCTAAATTCTGAATACATAAGATTAGATTCTTGAGTGGTATAAATCAGCAGAGCGTCATTGAGTTGGGCCATCCTGTGCAGGATATCAAGGAGGGCATTGTTTGTTTCTGCCCAATAAGACCATATTGGAAAACCTTTTTCAAATTTTGAATCCTTTTACAATTGTTTCCGGAAACATCAGTGTGTGGGGGAAGAGACAACAAAACAAAACACCCCGAACATTTATTTCATTCACGTACCTGATGAAAAAATTGTGACAAAAGGCCCAGTTCTGAAAGGCAATAAGAGTTGCAGGGGCTCACAATTATTAGGAGAAAGACAAAAACACTCACCCCTTAGCTTTTCTTCAGCAAAAGTGTTCCAATTTACTGTTCTACTCTGCAGAAGAGAAATGTTAATGTTGATTTCTTTCAGTTGATTTTTGGCCATTACTGTTAGGGACTGATTCATGCCTTTTTGAGTTTTCCAAAAGAACATCTGCAACTTTGCAAATTTTGTTGATATTTCTGAAACAATTTTCCTTTCATTAAGCTACAAATGGGCTAAGAAAGCAATATTCACATCCAGGTCTGTATTAGAATGGGTTGAGGAAAGTTAGATGTCAGCAAGTCACCAGGTCCTGATGAAATGCATCCCAGGATACTCAAGGAGCTGATAGAGGAGGTATCTGAGCCTTTAGCTATGATCTTTGAAAAATCATGGCAGACAGGGGAGATTCCAGAAGACTGGAAAAGGGCAAATATTGTGCCCATCTATAAAAAGGGGAATAAGAACAACCCAGGAAACTACTGACCCGGTCAGTTTAACGTCTGTCCCAGGGAAGATAATGGAGCAGGTAATTAAGGAAATCATATGCAAACACTTGGAAGGTAATAAAGTGATAGGGAATAGCCAGCATGGGTTTGTGAAGAACAAGTCATGCCAAACTAATCTGATAGCTTTCTTTGATAAGATAACGAGCCTTGTGGATAAGGGAGAAGCGGTGGATGTCATATACCTAGACTTTAGTAAGGCATTTGATAAGGTCTCGCATGATATTCTTATTGATAAACTAGGCAAATATAACTTAGATAGGGCCACAATAAGGTGGGTGCATAATTGGCAGGATAACCGTAGTCAGAGAGTTGTTGTTAACGGTTCTAAATCCCGCTGGAAAGCGATAACAAGTGGAGTTCCTCAAGGGTCTGTTTTGGGACCCGTACTGTTCAATATCTTCATCAATGATGTAGATATTGGGATAGAGAGTACGCTTATTAAGTTTGCAGATGATACCAAACTGGGTGGGGTTGCAACTTCTTTGGAGGATAGGGACATAATTCAAAATGACCTTAGCAAGTTAGAGAAATGGTCAGAGGTAAACAGGATGAGGTTTAATAAAGAGAAATGCAAAGTGCTCCACTTAGGAAGGAACAATCAGTTCCATACATACAAGATGGGAAGCGACTGTCTAGGAAGGAGCATGGCGGAAAGGGATCTAGGGGTCATAGTGGACCACAAGTTGAATATGAGTCAACAGTGTGATGCTGTTGCAAAAAAAGCAAATATGATTCTAGGTTGTATCAACAGGTGTGTTGTAAGCAAAACTCGTGAAGTCATTCTGCCGCTCTACTCTGCACTAGTTAGGCCTCAGCTGGAGTACTGTGTCCAGTTCTGGGCACCACATTTCAAGAAAGATGTGGAGAAATTGGAAAGGGTACAGAGAAGAGTGACAAGAATGATTAAAGGCCTAGAGAACATGACCTATGAAGCCAGGCTTCATGAACTGGGCTTGTTTAGTTTGGAAAAAAGAAGATTAAGGGGGGACATGATAGCGGTTTTCAAATATCTAAAAGGGTGTCACAAGGAGGAAGGCGAAAATTTGTTCCTCTTGGTTTCTGAGGACAGGACAAGGAGTAATGGGCTTAAAGTGCAGCAGGGGAGGTTTAGATTGGACATTAGGAAAAAATTCCTAACTGTCAGGGTGGTCAAATATTGGAATAAATTGCCAAGGGAGGTGGTGGAATCTCCCTCTCTGTTCTCTATTTAAGAACAGGTTAGATAGACATCTGTCAGGGATGGTGTGGACAGAGCTTGATCCTGCCTTGAGGGCGGGGGGCTGGACTCGATGACCTCTCAAGGTCCCTTCCAGTCCTATTATTCTATGATTCTATGATTCTATGAGACAAAGTCAAATGAAGGCTAAAGTTTGGTGACAGTTAAATCTCACAAGGATAAAAGCTAAACGTAGAAAATAATTCCCTTTTGGGTTTGGATCAACTTGGAGTTAGAATTATGGGTGAGTTCAAGATTCAACAATTCAAAACTAAAGAGACTGAAATTTGACATTCTGTGTTGGACCCATCTTGTTGCTTTTCCATGAATAATATATAAATATATGATTTTGTAAGTAGAATCAACTAGTTAAGACTGTTTGAGTACGTCCACACAGCAACATTATTTCAAAATAACTAGTGTTATTTCAAAATAACTTAGGGTATGTCTACATTAGCCCCCTAGTTTGAACTAGGGAGGCTAATGTAGGCATTCAAAGTTGCAAATGAAGCTCGGGATTTAAATATCCCGGGCTTCATTTGCATCTTCCCGTGCGCCGCCATTTTTAAATGTCCCTTAGTCCGAACTCCGTGCCCATAGCTACACGCGGCACAGAGTAGCTAGTTCGAATTAGGATCTCTCCTCGTCCTACCAGCACGGTATGGATCTTAAGCCTCAAAAGGTTTAAATCTAGTACCTCTCATTTTGTGTAGGTACCAGACCTATCAGAGGCCCTACTTAGGCCAAAAAAAATACTACGTTAGCAACAAATCTGAGGGACTGCTGGGGGAAAAATTATCAGAATCAGTTCATACCTCCAGATCATTAGATGAATTACCCCATGGCTAGAAAAATGTTAATAGTATGCCATGTGTAGCTAGATTGCTTACCTTTTCCTCTCTGTTATTATACATAGTAATCACCTCTAAAGATTTTGTAGAACTGCCTCTGATCGTGGTATTATAAGGCACATCATAAAATAAATTACAGTATGCAGTTCCACACAAAATTCAAGTTTCCATCTACAATTAGTCTTAAAGACTGTATAATTGGCTGGACAGGTCTTTAATGTAACTGCACCATTTTTTAAAGGAAACCTAACAATCCATGGTTACGTGCCTCATGTTTTTCATAGCATTCTCTATATCATTCCTACAAGACAAGACATAAAACTTGTATGAGTATGAGGCAAAGAGACATTTATTCTTGTCAATTATGCATATAGAAATGGTCTGTTTAGACTAAAAGATTGTCTAAAGATGTGTCATGCTTATGGTTAAATATGTTAAATGTCACATTATAGCTGACATGGTCATGGCCCCGTGAGGAAGAGCTGTCAAGCTACTTCCAACTCAGATACTGAGCATGTCAAACTCAATGTTTCTATTGGCTTGCAGTTCACAGTGCATAATATTGCATATTGAGTGTCCAAAAAAAGAGCTGTTTGCTAAGAGGTTTTCATCTTCCTCTTCAGGATTATGCCATTGCTAACACTCATCACAGCTGCTTGCAGGCAAGAGGAATAGGTAATTTCACTTAGGGCAGGGATGAAGCCAAAATAAGCTACACATCTTGAGCTATGTCAATTGCATAGCTGAAGTTGAAATAGCTTATGTCAGCTTTTGGTGCTATCTACACAGCAGGAAGTCTGAGTTAGAGCACTCTTCCTCTGACTTCCCTTACGCCTCATAAAATTAGAATTACATGAGCTGTAGTAAGAAGTCCTCTAGTTGGACATTATTTTGATATTATGTCAAAATAACTGCTTGCTGTGTAGATGTAAGTCAGTATTGATGTTACACAAGTACTAACCTTATTCCGAAATATGCTGCTGTGTAGAAATAGCCTTAGAGTAAGCAGATTTCTCTTTTAGTAGAGAAATGAAGTCCTGCTCCAGTTTACAATCTGGCCAGAGACACTCTTGTGATTCCCATGCTGACTCTCAAGCACTTTGCCCCTTTGTTTACAGCTAACTACTTTGGAAAATCCTGGATAAATGGATTCTCAAAATTAGGTTGGGATTTTTTGGCCTTTTGGAGTTCTCATAAACTAGTGGACTTCAGTAGCAGTTCACTCAGAGAATGATTATCACTGCTGTAAACCATTTGCAGTGGTGATTTATAGTATTTTAATTATATCTAATACATGGGTTTCTAACACAGCTGGACCATCATTGCAGTCTCACTGGGAATCATATTTGCTGGAAGTTAACAGATGACTTTCAGCCAGACAGATTTTTATCAACCCTCAAGACCTTTTTCCATTAAGCAGAATGATATTTATAAAAGCCATACGCGCATGCATTTTCTTGCCTAGTCTATTCATAATTAAATCTCCCTGGAGTCACTGTAGTTTATTCTACATTGTGGGCATTTCTTCTATTGTCTCTTGGGGGAAAAGGCCACTTTAGATGCATCCACTATTTCATTCCTAATCAAAGAGCTTGGTTTGAACTAGATTGTGCTATCCAGGAGAAACCTAGAGAAGAAATTGTGACTCGGTATCACACACAATGCCTGCCCTGCTCTTTTCATATTCCCAGGGCAAATCAGTTACTTCAGCTCGTTGCTAGGTACAGACCACTTCTCCATTTGTGGTAGCTCAGCTCTGCCCATCAGCACCTTGCAGGGAGGATGAGGCAGAGCAGTGACTCCACTCACTTGGTCCAGGTGTGAGGTTTGGACTTTCTACTCTTCTGTATTCCAGACATGAGGCAGGCTGTGCTAACACAGCCATCAGGCTGAAAGAGACTGACTTCTTTTATCATGCAGGGGAGCAAACTTGCAGGTCATACCCACGGGTTTCCAATGGGGGTCTGTCTTCTGGTACTATTCAGTATTTTCATTAATGGTCTTGTTAATGAATTGGAGAGTAAATTTATCATCATTTGAGGATCACACCATGCTAGGAAGGATTGCCAGTACTTTAGAGGACAAATTAGGTGAATTAGTCTGAAATCAACAAGATGAAATTCAAGAGAGACAAGAACTATATTTAGGATGGAAAAAAAATCAAAATGCATAGCTACAAAATGGGGAAGAGCTGCGTAGGCAGCAATACTGCAGAAAAAAAAAGAGCTAGAGATGATTGACTCATTCGACTTGATCTACTATGTGATGTTACCAAAAAAAAAAAAAGAAAGAAAGAAAAGACAAATATTCTGGAACGGGCTAACAATGGTCACACTTTAACACATGGGAGGAAATGGTTCCTTCTACTCAGCTGAATTAGTGATTCCCTCAGGTATGGCACTGCATTCAGTTTGGAATTGCACACTTTTAGAAAGACATAGACAAATTAGAGGGAGTCCAGAGGAAAGCATCAAACAGCAACAAAAGATAAGAAGTTGGAAAAACCTTAAAAATCTAGGCATGTTCAGTCTTGGAAAAGGAAAAATGGAGACAGGACCTCATAAGAGGCTTCCAATGTGATAACAATTGTGATGAAGAGAATAATGCTCAATTGCTCCCCTTGTCTACTGAAGGTAGACAAGAAGTCCCATTTAATCTGCAACAAGGAGATTTAGGTTAGATATAAAGGGGGAAAAAACCCTTTCCAACTTGAAGGATAGTTAACCAGTGGAATAGGTTACCAAGGAAGGCTATGTAATCTGTCAGAGGATTTTAAGAATGTGTTGGATAAACTCTCAAGAAGGATCATCTAGGTATATTTTGATCTATGTCAGCCCTGGTGCATGGACTAGGTGACCTTTCAAGGTGCCTTCCAGACCTAAAGTTTCTAGGATTCCATAGGCACGTTATGCCGGAACACTATCTGTTCCTACATTCCTTGGGCAAAAGCAAGATCATCGAGTAGAACTAGAGCTGGTTGAAGAAAACATCCACGTAACCATTTTACAATGTAAAAGGACAATTCTGTCAAAATGGAACGCTTTGTGAAATCATGAATTCTCCAAAACATGTTTCCAGAAAAGAGTTCCAATAACAACACTCGACAGGACAGGTGACCAAAGCTCACGGGAAAATGAAGAACATGGAGACCTGGGAGATGGGTCAGAAATGGGAGGGAGTGTGGACTATAATAGCAGAGAAAGGAGGGAGAAGGAAGAAATGGGAGGCAAATCAATATCTTAGGGTATGTCTACACTACCACCCTAGTTCAAACTAGGGTGGTTAATGTAGGCAACCGAAGTTGCAAATGAAGCCTGGGATTTAAATTTCCCGGGCTTCATTTGCATCTTGCTGGGCGCCGCTAGTTACACATGGCACGGACTAGGTAGTTCGGATTAGGCTTCCTATTCCGAACTACCGATACACCTCGTTCCACGAGGAGTAACGGTAGTTCAGAATAGGAAGCCTAATCCAAACTACCTAGTCTGTGCCGCGTGTAACCACCCTAGTTCGAACTAGGGTGGTAGTGTAGACATACCCTTAGATGCCTGTATACCAATGCAAGAAGTATGGGTAATAAGCAGGAAGAACTGGAAGTGCTAATAAATAAATACAACTATGACATCGTTGGCATCACAGAGACTTGATGGGATAATACACATGATTGGAATATTGGTACAGAAGGGTACATCTTATTCAGGAAGGACAGGCGGGGGGGAAAAGAGGGAGGCGGTGTTGCCTTATATATTAAAAATATACATACTTGGGACTGAAGTGGAGATGGATGTAGGAGATGGATGTGTTGAGAGTCTCTGGGTTAAGTTAAAAGGGGTAAAAAACAAAGGTGATGTCATGCTAGGGGGCTACTATAGGCCACCTACCCAGGTTTTTTTTAAACAACTAACAAAATCATCCAAAACTCAGGATTTGGTTGTGATGGGGGACTGCAACTATCCAGACATATGTTGGGGAAACTAACACAGCGAGGCACAGACTATCCAATGCAGTCCAAGAACTTATTGAAGACAACTTTTTTTTTTTCCAGAAGGTTGAAAAAGCTACTGGGGGGAAGCTGTTCTAGATTTGATTTTAACAAATAAGGAGGAACTGGTTGAGAATTTGAAAGTGGAAGGCATCTTGGATGAAAGTGATCATGAAATCATAGAGTTCATGATTCTAAGGTATGGTAGAAGGGAGAACAGCAAAATAGAGACAATGGATTTCAAGAAGACAGATTTTGGTTAGCTCAGAAAGCTGGTAGGTAAGGTCCCATGGGAGGTAAGACTGAGGGGAAAAACAACTGAAGAGTTGGCAATTTTTCAAAGGGACATTATTAAGGGCCCAAAAGCAAGCTATTCCACTGCGTAGGAAAGATAGAAAATATGGCAAAAGACGGCCTTGGCTTAACCAAGAGATCTTGAATGATCTAAAAATAAGAGAGTCATATAAAAAATGGAAACTAGGACAAAATTACAAAGGATGAATATAGGCAAACAATACAGGAATGCAGGGGCAAGATTAGAAAGACAAAGGTATAAAACGAGCTCAAACTAGCTACAGGTATAAAGGGAAACAAGAAGACCATTCTATAACTATACTAGAAGCAAGAGGAAGACCAAGGACAGGGTAGGCCCATTGCTCAGTAAGGAGGGAGAAACAGTAACAGGAAACTTGGAATTGGCAGAGATACTTAATGACTTCTTTGTTTCGGTCTTTACCAAGAAGTCTGATGAAGGAACACCTAACATAGTGAATGCTAGTGGAAAGAAGGTAGGTTTAGAAGATAAAATAAAAAAAGAACAAGTTAAAAATCACTTAGAAAAGTTAGATGTCTGCAAGTCACCAGGGCCTGAAGAAATGCATCCTAGAATACTCAAGGAGCTAATAGAGGAGGTATCTGAGCCTTTAGCTATCATCTTTGGAAAATCATGGAAGACAGAAAAGATTCCAGAAGACTGGAAAGGGGCAAATACAGTGCCAATCTATAAAAAGGGAAATAAGAACAACCCAGGAAACTACAGACCAGTCAGTTTAACTTCTGTGCCAGGGAAGAAAATCGAGCAAGTAATTAAGGAAATCATCTGCAAACACTTGGAAAGTGGTAAGGTGATAGGGAACAGCCAGCATGGATTTGTAAAGAACAAATCATGTCAAACCAATCTAATAGCTTTCTTTGATAGAATAACAAGTCTTGTGGATAAGGGAGAAGCAGTGGATGTGATATACCTGGACTTTAGGAAGGCATTTGATATGGTCTGGCATGATATTCTTATCAAAAAACTAGACAAATACTACTTAGATGGGGCTACTATAAGGTGAGTGCAAACTGCTTTTGTGCACATTTCAGTAACCTGCAGATGACAGTTTTAGATAATACCATTTTGTGAATTTTTGCAGTGAAAAACTTCAGGAGACAGATATTTTTGGTGAAAACAGGACCTAGTTCATGATAAAACTGAAGTTAGACATCACAGGGATGGCCAAAAGCCAAACAGTATTATAATCTAGGGGATGATCATAGAGCTGGAAGGGACCTCGAGAGGTCATCGAGTCCAGTCCCCTGCCCTCACGGCAGGGCCAAGCACTGTCTAGATCATCCCTGACAGGTGTCTGTCTAACCTGCTCTTAAATATTTACAGTGATGGAGTTTCCACAACCCCCAATGCAATGTTTAGCCACCCTGACAGCTAGGAAGTTTTTCCTAATGTCCATCTGAAACGCCCCTTGCTGCAATTTAAGCCCATTGCTTCTTGTCTTGATCATATGTCTCCATCTGAAATTAATCATATCATTAGGAGTGTGCACTATGATTTTGAGGCTCTGGAGCTAGTGAAGAGGGAGAAGAGAGACAGCAAAAGATCTAGAACAAAAGAAGGAGTGGCAGACTGTCTTAGGTGCTAACCTGCCTCATAGTAGCACTAGAAATAGAGCATTAACATATTTCCATGCTCTGCACAATTTTTGCTCATGCATATTTAAATGGCCAAGACTGAATAACCTGCCCACGGGCATACTGAGCAATTAAGTTACTGAAATGCTAAGACTGGGGCCATTGTACAGCTACAGTAAGACAAAGTCCCTCTCCTAAATAGAAAGACAAAGGCACTGAGAGGGGGAAAAATCACCTATGTAAGGTAATATAGCAAAGCCTGGAATAGAATCCCAGGTCTCATCTATCCCAATCCAACACCTGCACCACTGGATCATGGCACCAGAAATCTATGTGTAGCCCTGACATGCCCATTTAAAGCATGTATTGCTTGTGGCTTTAGTTTGTTCCAAACCTCTGGAGCACTAAGTTCCCAACAATCAATTACTCCAAGTTTCAACAGTTAGACATACAACTCCTTGTGTCCTGTTAGGCTATGTGTACAGGGCTTTATCAGAAAAAGGTATGCAAATTGCACTCCACAAATTGTGTACCTTTTTTCAATAGTTTTTTCAGAAGAAGAGGCTTTTCTGAAATTTGGCCCATCTACATGAGGCCAAATTTTGGAAAAAACAACCCTCTTTCAGAAGTGCGCTTATTCCTCATGGGAGGAGGAAGACAGGGCTTCTGAAAGAGTGCATCTGCTCTTCTGGGAAAAAAAAAAAGGCGGAAGAGCAGACATGTTCCCTGGACACGGTGAAGTTTTTCCAGGATACCTCCAGTATCACGGGAAAACTCCCATAGTCTAGACATAGCCTTACTGTGTTCACTCTATTGGATAAAGTCAGTTGAAGAGTGATTTTCAAGATCAGGTAGAGTATATGACTGATTTGATTTTAGTATGCTAATGAAGTGATTGAGAGAGGAAAGAGTAGGCTGGAGGGACTTTTTTGTTGGCATTTCATGAAATAAGGTGACATTTTGATTGGTTTCAATAGTTTGAAACATTTTGTAAACTTTGTGCTGTTAACATTTCTCAGGGCAATGCATATGTCAAGTATTTCACTGTTTGCAGTAATCTATTGCTGCCAGGTATGTTTTCAGTTAAGACAAAACCCCATTATTATCAGACAACATGTATGAGGATAGGTGGTTGAAGCTGAATGTCACACCTCAAAATTGTCAAGGTATCCTCAATACTTTCCCCTTGATTTATTTTTGTACCTGACCATCTTTCCTCCTGGGTGTGGCTTTGCTTACTCTTTCCCCGGATCTATAGAGAGGAAGATACATCTGCAAACTGCTTTTGGTTCAGCCCGTGATACTGTCAGCAACTTATTTGAAAGGTGGCCATTTTATTACCACGGGTACCCTCCGTGTTCTTCCCACCCCATTTACTTCTTGTGCCTGATGCATAGTCCATTAAGTCAACGCAAAGACTCTCATTGATGTCAAAGGCCTTTGGATCAGGCTTATGGACTCTCCACCTCCAGTTCAGAAACTAACTAGTTCCATGTTGCCAGACAGTCTTGCCTTGAGAGTGGATCCCCCTTAAGGGCTTCAATAGGAATTACACCTGACTAAATCCTAGGCGAGCACTTCCCCAGAAGGGCCCACAGTTACTGGCCTGTATTTATGCCTTCTCCTATTTCACTCCCACTCCTTTGTCAAAGATAAATAAAAAAATATTCA
Source organism: Pelodiscus sinensis (assembly GCF_052426305.1). NCBI lineage: Eukaryota > Metazoa > Chordata > Testudines > Trionychidae > Pelodiscus > Pelodiscus sinensis. Next base: position 205,719,171 of record NC_143053.1, read on the forward strand.
AAGTCAGAGGAAAACTTCCCACGACATCAATGTCACACTCAGCTTGCAGATTGTTTTTCATAGTCCATTCTTCTGGGATATTTGATTCCTCTCAGAGTTCCCATCACCCTCTGCTTTGTGGTGCTTAAGCTGCTGGATTGTTGTGCTTGCAGGACATTCCTCTAGTGAGTTTTCAAACCAGGTTCCTGCTCTTTATATGCGTTTTTACATTTAATTATTTCATTTACAAGACCATCATGGCACTTAAAAGATCTCTAAAGATTTGAACAATTTGTTCCATGAGTATGTTTTCCATCATTCAGCTCCCACTGATGTTTTAAAGTGAGCCCATAATATTAGGTTGCATGGGCAAGCCGACTTCATAATGTTTCCCTAGTACAGATTAAATGTAAGTAGGAACTTCATCTGGAACTATAAGGGAAACCAAATGGTGGCATCAAACAATTAAGGGATTTTCCATTTAAAAATTAAAACTAACCTAATCACAGCGAAACAGCAGGTAGCATCTTAAAAAAACAAAGGAAACAAAAACCCAAATGACCTATGTCTGCTTAAAATTGAAAATATAAGGGTCATGTTGCTTGACTAGGGAGTCCGTCAGCAATATAATTAATAGTAAGACTCTCCATGCAATGGATCTGTACACACATAGATTCTGATCCTGCAAACTGCTCTATTAGTAGAGACTGTGCCAGGCTTTTAAGAATAAATGTTAAACTTCAGCAGCTGCTCCGTCAGCTAAGTTATCTAACCACAGGAGAGAGACTGCATGAGAAGGAGCTCCAGGAGTTTTCTTACAGAAGTGCTTAAACTTCTATACTTAAAAAAAAAAAACACCTATCATTGAGGAAGTTCAGTCTCAAAGTCCATTCAGTATTTGATTGTGTTGCTGATATTTCCAAAGAGTGCCAGGTAAGCTCTGTTTGCACTACAACAGATACAAATATATACACAAAAAACCTTTTTCTGTCTTACACCAAGTCAGTGGAACTGGTATTAAACAATATTAGAGAGTTTGATGTTCCAACCAGGAGTGGCAGGTTTGTAGAAATGTTGATGGTGCCCAGAATACTCAGAGCCTGCACCCGGAATACCAAAAGCCCACCCAAATGCCCCTCCCCCTCCCAGCCTAAGACTCTAGGAGGGAGTTTGGGTGAGGGAGAGGATCTGGGGTGCAGGCTCTAGAACAGAATGTGTGTGCTGGGGCAAAGAGTACAGGAGGGGATGAGGGGTTCAGGCTTTAAGAGGGAATTTATGGTGTGGGAGGGAGTGCAGGGAGTAGGGATTTGGTGCTTACTTAGGATCCCCTCCTCAGGGAGCAGCTTCCAGGCAGGACCAGGGGGTCTCCATGCGTTGCTGCCTGCAGGCACCACCCCCACAGTTCCCACTGGCCACAGTGGTGCTTGGGGTGGGGAGCAGCGCTCAAGGATACATACACTCCCCAGGGCCACAGGGATGTGCCAGCAGCCATGCAGAGCAAGCAGGCAAAAAGTCACTCTACCCCGCTGCGCTGCTAGTGGTGGCAGGGCCCCCCCAATCTGTTTTACATTGCCTAGGGGTGGCCAGAGTCTAGGGGGGTGGCAGGTGGGCTGTGGGGAGCATCAGAAGAAGGTCCTGGGTGCAGTCGATACAGGGCCAGTGGTGAGACCTGGCCCTGAACTGTGCTGCAGCAGCGATCCTTGGCCAGGAATTTTTCTGGAGCCCAGGCACCATATAAGCCACCACATCTGGTTTCAACCACTGACACTATTTTTACTATTGTATGGAAGAGACATTTTATTGGTTGCTCTGAACCAAGTGTCAGTGCAGTAGTGTGTGGGGAAAACAACATGGGCCAGGTATGAAAGAAAACAGCTCACAAGTTTTCAACACGATTGCATTAGAATATAACCTTTGTACTGACACCATTTCAAACCTGAATTCTACTTTCTAGCCTCTCTCTCTCATAGCTCAGTCTGGATCCTACATTGTTTCCTGGTTTTATTCTTACTTCTTTCTTTGCAAACCACAGCTGCTAGCATTATGTAGGCAGAAGGCTCAGTTCTATGAGAAGGGAGTTCATAGCAATGTTGACTGAATACAAAACAGAGAACAACAGTTGAGTTGCCTGGAGGGAAAAAAAGTCACCACAACAAAGACTAAATAAAATTCTTGATAATCTAAATCAAGGGTCAGGAAATTCAGAGTTTAATTAACACAGCATAACAATGAGAATCAAGGACTATTTTTTAAAATAACGGCACAAGTGTTTAAGCCTTTGGGCTTTGCGGTCATTGCTGGTTTCTCTAAAAAAACAAAAGGGTTTTTTTTGTTTTGCTTTTTTTTTTTTTTTTAAACCAACACACTATCTGATATGGACCACAGCAAACTGCAATGAACCTTCTGTGGTAAGGCCACCTCAGCAGATGTGCTGGTAACCTGAGAACAGATGACAGCAGACAAATGTTTCTTATGAACTACATTCAGACTTTTACCTTTTTTCTAAAGAGAAATTAGTAACATGAGATTCCAACCACCAAACCATGTAAACAAGGCTTTGTTCCTGAAGCTGTAACTGGAACTTATGCTTCAGTTCTAATTATTCCAGTCTCATCATTAAGGGGGAATTCTTGACTCTAGGTTCTTCCTTTTGTTCTTATTTCTTCCTCTTTAGGAGTAATGCTAGTGCTATCAGTTGTGCATATATATCAGCAGCTTCCAATAGTTTCTATTTACAAAGTCACAGATCTCAGCCAATATTGAATGTAAGGGATAGAATAGTGTTTGCACACACAAAAAAGGTAAACACAACACACCCATACTGTTCCAAGGCATGCTGATGAACAAGAGAGAGAAAAATCCTGTTTCCCTTTCTTTATTTCTTGTTCATTGTTTTTATGAGAAATAGCAATATTGTCAAGTGGCAGGCTCATTTAAAGGAAAGGGGGCTTAGTCTCTTAAGACCGATCAGCCAGGAAGTCTCAGCAGGGTAGCCATATTAGTCTGTAATCTTTAAAAAAAAAAAAAAAAAAAAAAAAGCACATTGGCCCTGGTCTCCACTAGGGAGTTATTTCAAACTAACCAGCCCCTTATTTCGAAATAACAAGCAGAGCATCCACACTACCAAGCCTGTTATTTCAAAATAAGGGGCTGGTTATTTTGAAATAACAACTCCTACTTTCCATGAGGAATAACACTTATTTCAAAATAGCAGTCACGTGTGCATTGCACTGCTGCTGTTTTGAAATAACTACTCCCCAAAGTCATTCAGAGTAATTACTCCTCAGTGCTTCCGGGGCTCTAAATTGAGGTAGAATAGCCAAATTGAGGGAGCCTGCCTTGAACTAATTTCAAGGCTTCCCTATAGTGTGGACATGCTATTTTGAAATAACTTATTTCAAAATAATAACTCCCAAAATAACTATTTCAAAATAATTTCATCGTGTAGACATGCCTCGAAGATTAACAAAAAATATATATGGTATCATGAGCTTTTGAGGCTACAACCCACTTCTTCAGATGAATGGAACAAAAAGCACAGACATCCCAAAATATGAGCAGAAAAAGAGGGGAAAAGTGGAGGGGGTGAAACCTGTCAATATTAGGGTCCATGCTAAATGAGACCAATAGCTATGTGTCCAATACTTAGCTTTTGATGTCATTAGAATGTTGAATATAACTGTCCATCCGAGGAAGGTTTGTGTTCATTCCCTAGATGATGGCATTAAATGTGCGTATGAAGGCCAATTTCACAGTCTTTCTCTGCAGTTGGTTCCTGAAATTACTTTGCAAGAGAATGACTACTTTTAAATCCGTTAATAAGTGCCCAGGCAAGTTAAAATGTTGCTCTATAGCTTTTTGCGTACAGGCAGTCCCCGGGTTACATGGATCCGACTTACATCGGATCCCTACTTACAAACGGGGTGAGGCAACCGCGCACTAGCTGCTTCCCCCCAGCAGACCAGGGAGACGCGAAGCTAGCGCCCCCCCCCCCCAGCAGACCAGGGAGACGCGGAGCGGCTTTTCTTAGCAGACACCTCAGCTTGAGAATAAAGGACTGAGGGAAGTAAGGTGTGGGAGAATAAAACTGAGCTCTGGAGAAATGTTTGGCTAGAGTTTCCCCTACAATATGTACCAGTTCCGACTTCCATACAAATTCAACTTAAGAACAAACCTACAGTCCCTATCTTGTACGTAACCCGGGGACTGCCTGTATTATCATTTTGACTATCTGATTTGTGTCCGTTAATCATTTGTTGTAGAGACTGTCCAGTTTGGCCAATATACATGGCAGAGGGGCATTGCTGGCACTTGATGGCGTATATCACAGAGGATATGCAGTTATATGAGCTTCTGATGTGGTGGCTTACATGGTTAGGTCCTGTGATGTTTCTTTTGTAGATGTGTGGACAGAGTTGGCAATGGCATTTACTGCAGGGGTAGGTTCCTGGGTGAGTACGTTTGAGGTGTAATGTGGTTGCTGGAAAGAATTTGTTTGAGGTTAGGGTGCTGTGTGTAGGTGAGGATAGGCTTGGCCCCCGAGGCCTGTGAGAGTGAGGGATCATTTTCCAGGATAGGTTGTAGATTGTTAATGATGTGTTGGAGGGGTTTAAGATGGGGACTATAGGTTATGCCTCATGGTGTTCTGTTATTTTGTTTGTTGGACCTATCTTGAAGAAGCTGATGCTGGATTCTCGCCTGGCTCTGTCAATCTGTTTTTCTCCCCATTTCCCCAGGTGGGTATTTAAATTTTAAGAATGCCTGATAGAGATCCTGTGGGGCAATGTCTACTACTATTATTTGGGAAATAACTTCCTGAAATAACTATTTCAAAATAAGCTTATTCCTCTTCACAAGCAGGAGTTATTTTGAAAAAACAAGCCCATTATTTTGAAACAGGCTTGCTATTTTGAAATAAGGGGAGTTATTTCAAAATAACTCCCCAGTGTAGACATGCCCTAAATGTTTGTCTCTGTGGGATTACACCAAATCTGGTTGTATCCTAAGGCCTGGCTGTAAAAGATTGCGTGATGTGACCTGGATGAAAGCTAGGGATCACTATAAAACCCAGCAAGTGTCTGCCTCTAGTAGGAAGCCCCTAGATTTGGGGGATAAGAGGAAGTAGGGTAACTCCCAGGCAGAGAAGGCCTGTAAAAGAGCTGCTAATCGCATGATATCCCTGAGTCCAGGAAAGAGACATATTTGAGTGGGGGAGTTTGTGTTACCAGTATCATGTCAGACTCAGATCAGAGTCTGTCTCCTTCCAGGCTGGAGAGAAGAAAGAGTGAGCAGTGTAACAGACAATGGTAGTAACATATCAGTCTCTCAGCATTTTCCTTAGGACATGTTAGAAATGCCCAGAAGGCACCAATTTGCTAAATCAGACAGTAAGCAGTTGATCTGTGAAGGGGAAGAAAGGGCAGGCTCCTTGGGTGACAAAAGTATTATACAACCTTAAGTCAACTGAGTTAATATGTTGTCGAGTTACAGGCTTTTGTGAACAATATGAAATATAAAGGATCAGTGTGTGACACGGCAGCTTTGCTGCATATTGCTTTATCGCACACTGATTCTTTGTACTTGAGGACTGAGGCTATTTCTACTTATTGTTTCAGATTCAATCTTGGCAGCAGGGTGACATTAAGCTAAAATCACCCCTCTGATCTGCAAGAATATGTGCCATTGGTTTCAACAGGACTTTCACACATGTATTTCCTTTCTAAGTATTCTAAAAGGCTTGGGTTAGGTTAGGTGAGATGACATCTTGATTTTCTGGTCCCAGGCAGGAATTAAACTGGTAAGCTTCTGCCGCTCCTTTTATTTGATCCTACTGGGCTCTGATTGGCTGCATCTGTGAGGTGGCCCCAGACACTCCACACTCATTGTTCCTTGCTGGGGATAGGATGTAGGAGAACAGCAGGGCCATCAGTCGGGGAGGGGCATAAAGTCCTAGGACACCCCATCACACCTCTCAAACCTGGCTTTGATGCCTATAAAATCTCAGAATAGTGATAGAAATGTAGCCGGGTTAGTCTGGTGTAGCTGAAACAAAATACAGGACTGTGCAGCAATTTAAAGACTAACAGGATGGTTTATTAGGTGATGAGCTTTCGTGGGCCAGACCCACTTGACATGGTCCTGTGACTTTGTGGGGCCACAAAGGAGGAGAAGGGGAAAACAGTGCCACCAGAACCTAAGAGGTGGTTCTAGAGCAGCCAGAAAAGACGCTGCAACCTGGTCACTGTGGGGTGCAGGTTTCCCTGATGTCACAGAGGAGACACGTAACAAGGAGAGAAGTGAACCACACCAACAGCTAAGCAGCTTCTCTGATGAGCAGCCCCTGGCCACAAGGGGAAAGCTAAATAGAGGGACAATTAAGTCTTTTGGGCTAAGCATAAGTAAGGAAGCATGAGATCTTTTACTAATCATCCCTTTCTCGCCACTTCTGACTGCAACATGCAAAATAAAATACCCATGTTAGAGTGAGAAAAATAAAGGATATTTGTCATAAGCAAGGGGACCTTCTAGCTTCTTAGGGGAGAGGATAATTAGACCTCTTGGGTTTAGTTTGAGTCATTTCTTTCAATGGAGAGTATCCACATTAAGGGAGTCTGCCTTGGACTAATTTCAAGGCTTCCCTGTAGTGTAGGCACACTATTTCAAAATAGTTTCCTAGTGTAGACATGCCCTGAGAGACCAGCCATGGGTATTTCCTTGCTGCATAGACACACCTTGAGAGATTCAAATCCCTGTTCCACATCAGGCATTAACCAGGTAAGTGCCCTGACAACCAGGTTCTGCCTCATCTAGCCAATTTGGAAATGGTGTTTCACTTCCCCCAGAAAAATTCTGGCTGCAATTATTCAGTGAATTCATGTTAAATTCACAAATGCTTTGGAGTTGACAGAAAACCACATTTCTTGGCAAATAAACTATCCACCCCCAAAATTCACCCAGCTCCACATGAAGTAGTCCAAACCATGATACTTAGCCACATCCAATCTATGCCATTCTAGCCTCTGGTGTAGGGTGACAAACACACAAGAATCTACTCTCTCTCTCTCTAAGCATTTAAACTGTGCTCATCACACTATCATCACAGTGCTTGCTACTGTCAGCACTTGCCACTTTCCTTCATACTAGAAACACTACAAGTCTTTTTTGTGGTATTCTGAGCTTTCTTGCTTGTGTTTTTCTTCCTACCAGGACCATGAAGTATGGGAGTGCACACAAATAAAAAACAGGAAATAAAACACATAATTTGCCAACAATGGTTAGTTCAAATTTGGAGCAGACTCGCAAATCTGGTTTTGTTTTACCCAACTGGTGAATGAAGCAATCAGTTCCAGGCACCTTAGTGACAGAAGGTGTTTGATAAACCAAAGGCAGTTAAAATTAATGGGCTGGAAGGATTGATTTAATAAGAAACATTATATCTTATAAATGTAACTAAACAAAAACAAGGGGGCTCAGAGAACAAGAACCATCTACAAACATCTGAAGGGTGAGAAGGGAGAGGAAGTTGGTACAAAGAGGCTGGACTATTAAGTAAGCAGATGAAAAATACAGGCTGCATATTAATATTCCTAAACTATTAACTTGGGGAATGGCCTTTCCAGGAAAGTTATGGTGGCTTCAGTTGCTGTATTTAAAACTGGAACTAAAGCTTGTACTGCAGGAATGACTAAAAATGACTATTCAATTTCAAATTTCTATTTCTCTAAGAGCCACTTGACTTCCCTATTTTTAATATATTCAGTCGCTTTTAATTTGACAATATCAGAAGAACAGAAAATCACCACATGCAAGCTATTGAATTTGTTCAAGGTCATTGACTTTTTTCCCTAGTATGCCACCACACCCAAGTCTGTTGGGCCTTTCCTCGTGTTCATTGTTTTATTCCTCAAAGTTAAGATTCACAAAAAGTGAGCCCCCCCGACAAAAGCAGATTAAGGAGGAGGGGCAGAGACAGAAACCTATCCCCTTCTAAGATGAGCCATCTTGCTTCCTACTGTGTCCTTCCTCAGTCAAGTCTTCTTAGCCCTTTGTAAGAATCACCTGCCTCGCCTTCCCCAACCCTGTCTCAGGTGGGTCTCAGAATGAAACAGAGTTGGCTGGCTATCCTGGCCCTTAGCAGTTAGGCTTCTACACTATCCTTTATTTTTCAAAGTACATATGTGATATTTTGATAATTAGGGTTTGCACTGTTTAAAGCAGGGCTACTCAACTTTATCACTGTGGCCCCCAGGGCTTCCATTCACAGCACAACTTAAGTGTGGTTCCGTATATATGCAAATATATATGCAAATAGCTTCTTTCACGCTCACAGGCATGCATACAAAGATTAAGTTTTAAGCCATGGCAACGGACCCAAATGTGGCCAGTGTGAGTCAGTCAGCACCTCTCAGGCTCTGCCCAGAAGGCTAAGCAGCCAGCACTTCCCACAATGCCCCAGCGCTCCTGCAACTTGAGGACTAGAAATGCCGAAACTCTGTACCCGTCTGTTCCAGCCAGCCCATCCGCTTGTGTCTTTCAATGCTCACCCTGCCTGGGAGATGCTTACCTCACCATTGTGGAGTGTGTTCACACTGGAGACTACGTATCAAAGGATCCCACCAATGGGCCACCTGTTGAGCGTGTAAACCCAAACCGTACCGCGGGCCGCAAACAAACTGGCAATGGGCCAGATGCAGCCTGTGTGTTGAGTAGCCCTGGTTTAAAGTATAGCATGCTATACTCAGTCTAGCTTATTAGACATTTTCAGTTGCTTGCTTTGTTTTATAAAAAGGTAACAACAATCAAAAGTAAAATGTTTATTTTTCTCCAGGCAGTGTATGTGGGGATTTATACTGTTATTAGTGATATTCCATCCACTCTTATTTAAGACTAGATTCAGTAAAGATGCTTTCCCCCTGAAATTACAACAAAAACAAAAACCCCATCTTCTAGGTTTAATTAAAACAGTATCTTTATATACAGGCAGTCCCCGAGTTACGCGGATCCGACTTATGTCGGATCCGCAGTTACGAACAGGGTTTTTCTCGCCCCGGAGGACGGGAGCGGCGGGACGCCCAGATGCGCCGCGGTCCCGCTGCCCGCATCCTCCGGGGCGAGAAAAGCTGCTCCGCGTCTCCCTGGTCTGCTGGGGGAGGGGAGGAGCTGAGCAAAGCCTCGGAGGACGCCAGCAGCTGGACAGCCACGGCGCGTCTGGGCTGTCCCGCTGCCCACGTGCTCCATGCCTTTGCTCCCCCTCTCCCTGGTCTGCTGGTCTCCAGCAGACCAGGGAGACGCGGAACAAAGCCGCGGAGGACCGAGACGCACCGCGGTCCCGCCGCCCGCATCTCCCTGGTCTGCTGGGGGAGGGGGCGGGGCGCAGCTAGTGCATGCCCCCCCCCCCCCCCAGCAGACCAGGCTTTTCTTCAGACGCCTGTGGTAGAGCAGCGGCGGTGCTGCCGGTTGGTCCCGCAGCGCCACTCTGTGCGCTACTGGACCAACCCGGCAGCACCCCAGCTGCTCTGCCCCAGGCATCCCCAAGTCAGCCGCTGCTGAAACTGACCAGTGCTGACTACAGGAAACCCGAGGCAGAGTTGCTCTGCCCCGGGCTTCCTGCAATCAGCCGCTGATCAGTTTCAGCAGCAGCTGACTTGGGGACACCTGGGGTTCTTAAGCTGAATCTATATGTAAGTCGGAACTGGCGTCCAGATTCAGCCTGTTGAAACTGATCAGCAGCTGATTCCAGGAAGCCCGGGGCAGAGCAACTCTGCCTCCGGCTTCCTGTAGTCAGCCGCTGGTCAGTTTCAGCAGCGGCTGAATCTGGATGCCAGTTCCGACTTACATACAGATTCAACTTAAGAACAAACCTACAGTCCCTATCTTGTACATAACCCGGGGACTGCCTGTACCACCATATGGACTGTCCCAATATATGCAATTTGTCAGACCAATTCTTTTCCTCCTCCACTGACTGTAGTTCATTTTTCTTCAGTCAGGAACAATGTAGTCCCAGACTTAAACACTGCAACTGGACCCTTTTGAATTTGCACTGTTTTCCATTTCTCACTTGGAAACTCTTCCAGAAACACTTTCCTATGAAGCTATAGGTAAATCAGTTAGTGCGCCATCCTTCTTCCTTCAACTGAGTGAAATCCATGAAGGCAATTTGTTGATCAGATATTTCTCAGAGCTATACATAAGTGGTTTGCTGAATGGTTTGTCATCATCAAATAGTTCATAATAGCTTTCTGTACATCCCCCTCCCCTATATCTGGGCACAAAAAAATAGTCCTGTCAAGATAGACGATTTGCCATACCTGCTGCCACAAACAAAGAGATGAGGTGGCCTAAAAAGATAGTGCCCCATGCTTCAGTGAACATCAACAGTGCAATGCTGTCAAGTTAAAAATAGGAAGAGGAGAGAGTCCTTTGAAAGCGTGTCGACAAATGGTGAAAAGAAACATTTACAATAATTGTTGACAAATCGGTCTGATTGGTTACATTTTCCAGATGAACATAAGAAGACAGTAGAAGTCAGCTGTCATGTTTCAGATATGTTCTGACAAGTTCTTCTTTTTGAGTTTTTGCTGGCAAAAATATGCCAGTGCATTAAAATCTAGTAAGCAAACATTTCATTCAGTATAGATGACCTCAGATGAGGGTTGACTGGACTGTTTTGCAGTTGCTAACATGTTTATATAGCTAGGGTCAAATTGCTTGGGTACACAAAACTCAAGGAAAAAAATAGAAATCTGTAGGTCTGCTATTTATATTGGGCAGACATCTCTATAGTGACTTTTCCTTGAGAAACACAAAAAGGAAGATATGGATTAGGGGTGTGCTTGATGATCTTGTGACTATATTGTTTAACTGGCCAAAACAACTTCATAATGGCTTGTATGATAGTAGCTGGACATCCTGTGTCAGTAGGGAAAGGATAAGAAGAAAGCCAGTTAAGCAGTGGTTGGAAAGTCCAGCTGGAGCAGCCACAAGGCATCTACAGCCCATGTACCATTGGCAGCACCAGTCTTTAATGGCATAAAAGCCCAGCCATGAATTTGTAACTGTAAGATTAAGTACCAGTTGGAACAACTTCCAAAGGGATATAGCCGATTCTCCATCATTTGAAATCTCTAAATCAAGAATGGCCATTTCTCTAGCTCAGTTAGAAGTTCTGGAGGTCTGATGCAGGAATTAGTGTGTGAAATTCCATGGTCTCTGCTAGCAAGGGGGTCTGAAAAGATAATTACAGGGTTCCTTCTGACCTTAAAAATCTACAGGTCACTATTCAAATTGCATTGCATTTCAATCTAGAAATCAGTGGGAATTAAAGTTGCTAAATGCCCCATGGATTCAGATGCTAAAGCCTTAATACAGTGCCCAAAATCCTAAATCCTACTGTATCCAGTGCTTCAATCACCAAATGGCTTTCAATGAGAAGAAAATAGTACCTTCCTCAATTAAGGTTAGATGTCTTCTCATGGACTTTAAATGTTGCATTAAATAACTGTGCATGCACTTACATTTACACAGTGAATTATTTTTACACTTTCTGGATGACATGAAGTGTCAGGTGCCCCATAACTCGATGTTGGATTTCTTTCCTATGGCATCCAGAAATTATATACACATGCAGAGAGAGATTACGCACCCCCACAAACCCTAGACCACTATCAGCAACAAGATGCCAGTAACAAACATGACTCCAGAAACATAGTTAAGTTTATGAATCATTGTCATCGCCTTAAACTAAATCCTCAAGAATAAGCAGAAAGACAGCTATTCAAACAACAAAGCTTTGCATTGCTTAAATAAGCTGATATTTTTAATGCTGACCATTTTTCATTTTTCAGTAGTGATGTGTTACATTAGATTCATTAATCCTCTTTAGAAGTACTATGGTTCCAATTTCAGCTCTCCTACCTGAGATCTGACCCTTGAACAGAAAAAAAAAAAGGCAGGAATTGGACCCACTTCTAAGATTTGTTTTATATATTCTAATTGTTTCTGGAGAATGTCAAACAATGATTTTCATTTGGGAATTATTCTGTAGAGTTGTCAGCTATTTCTCAAAATGTCCCTGACTGCACTACAGGGAGAATAATTCTAGTAATGGTAGGAATGGTAGGAATAATATATACAAAGTGGCAATGTCTCAGGGCAGGCCAGAAAGACACAGTAGTTAAACAACAAAAAAACAAACAAACAAAAACAAAAACACAACAACAAACCCTCAACTGTTCCTGATTATTTGCCTACCCTAGAGGGCACAGGGAGGGAGCAGATCATCTGCTCTCTGAGAACAGTTGATATTTGTGATAAACTCACAAGGAACTCCCATGTAAAAGTGTCTCATCTCTAGCTCACCCACACAGCAGTCATTCCAAAGTCATCCTAGTGTATCCCTGGAATCCTCCATTACTGTCTTAATAGCTTTTACTTTCAGCAGCCTTATCCAGAAACAGTTGGAGTGCATATCTCCTCAATTTCCCATATTCAGCTTTTCCATGTCATTATTCCACCCAGGACTGTGGGAGAGCAAAATCTGTAGAAGCTCTGCAGAAAAACATCTTTCCGTTCTGACTTGGTCATCTATTATTCATAGCCTCTCACTGTCTTCTTGCTGATGACTGAACTTCAGGGTCGGGGGAGGGGAGGCAGGGAGGAAGAAGGGTGCTCATCATCAACAACCATGGGCTCAACACCCATTGGTGTCCAATGCCTCCTTCACTATTTCCTTCCATCTTTCCCTGTCCAGTGCGGAGTGGCTTAGTTTCTGTAGACTAATCCGCACCAATCTACTATATCATCTACCCATTCTCTGTGGGGTCTGCCTCTCCTATTCGGACCATCCATTATGCCAAATACCAGGGTCTTAACTTTTTGCTCATTGTTCATTCTGCAGATATGCCCGAATAGCTGTAACTTCCATTGTATAACCTTCTGCAGTAGGTTCTCTTTTGGCTGTATCTTCCTATATAATTCCTCGATGATAACCTTTTGCATCCATCCTAGTCTCAGGATCTTTCTATAACAACTCCTCTTGCATGCCAATATCCTTCTCTTCAAATCTTTCATTATCATCCATGGCTCACATCCGTACAACATGCTGCTAAATACACACACTTTCAAGACGCTCAGCTTCATTCTTAAGCTAATCACTTTATTTTCCAGATCTTACCCATTGCCTTCTAACTCGCTCTTGCTTTCACTATTCTAGTCGCTATTTCCTTTTTACAGTTTAGATGATACGTCATGTTTCTCCCAAGCCTGGATAAAGGAGGAGGGTTGGTCAGATAAGTGTCGATGCACTGATTGTAAAATAACAATACAAATGAAATCTGATGCCAGTATGACTAACTGATAAAAGATACCAGCTCAGACATTGCCCAGATAAACAAGGTCCACGATACCAATCGAGTGGGGTTGGGTCGATAAGTTGGCTACCGAAAGGAAACTACAACTAACACACATAGTATCAATCGGAACGTGGAATGTCTGAACGCTGTGGGCGACAGGAAAGTTAGAGCTGCTTCAAAAGGAGATGGAGAGATACCGATGTGATATATTTGGACTGGCGGAGATGTGTTGGATGGCATCGGGAGAGTGTGAGGTTGCGAAGTCATTTGGTCAGGGAACGAAGCGAAATGTGAGGCAGGAGTCGGATTCCTTCTTAGCAAAAGAGCTAGAGGAGCATTGTTAGGATACAAACCGGTGAGTGCAAGAATGAGTAGCGAGAGTTGAAGTGAAATCGTTCAACATCTTGGTCATTCAAGTGTATGCACCCATGTCGGACAGCATGGAGGAAGAGATCGAGCTATTCTACAAAGGAGAGTGCTACAGAGAATAAGTCCTTTAGATTTAGGCTAAACTTCTATCCTTCTTTTGAAGAATTTAGTAAATTAGCATCACAGACTAGAGTCACAAAGAAACTTGGACAATAGTGACACTGTGCATTGTGACACCCAACTTACAGGTGCCTAGAAAAATCAGTGGAATTCACAAACCCTGAACTCAGTACATTCACTGTAGGGAGTTTATTGGGGAGAGATAAGAGAAAGGGATTCACAAAAGCCAGCACAATAAGCAGCTCCTCACCTAAACTAGCCAATGTTTACTAAGCCCCACCCATTTCCCAGAGATAAGACCTTTTTGCAGTCCACCTCATGGGCCAGGTGTGGGCATGGGGACAAGGAACAAATTGCAACATTGAGTAAATTCTGGGCTGCTCCTCAGTTAAAGGTAACCGATGTCAGTTCCTGCACCAAAGTTCTTCCTTTGCATCCAATCAGAGCACCATAGAAGGGTTAGAGCCAGTGATATGATCTAGAAATACTATCCAAGGCGCTGATCCAGCAAAGCAGATCCAATGCCATTGTACTGAACTTGAATTTACTTTTAATGGAACTACTCATATTTGAAAGTTAAACTGGGCGTAAATGAATTGGGGTCCAAGTGAGAAGAGAGCCAAGTAGGTCAGACAAAAATGTGCAGGGCCAAATCACATGCAAATGGAAATGTTTTTATGCAAAATCATCTGTGTTTCACAACCAGCTTAGCAGAAACCTACAACAGGAAATAAGTTAAATGTCTCCCACTTGCCCATATTTTCATCCTAAAATTTTATATTTATCAAGAAACAAGCTGATAGTTCCTCCTGCTTTGTAGAATATGCCAATAAATTGAAATGTTTTTAATACATGTGTGTGCAATTTTATTTTTCAATACAAAAATCAAATCATGGAGGCAAATAATATGTATTAATGAATATAACTATTGTATCAAGAAACAAGATGAGAGAAAACGTGACCAGAAATAGGATTTGAGGCAAATATAATCTAAACAGCCTGTGCCATTTCCAAATAGTATTGTTAAATACTATATTATTTTTTTTGTTCTCTGGCACAGAAACATCAGTAGCATTGGTATCACTCCTCTATTTTTCATACTTCCTTTTGTCTAGTCTCTAGCAGCACAATGTAAGAGAGAGAACTAAGATGTGATTTAATGCACATGGAGATCACTGGAAAATCTTTTATTGACTGCAACAGGCGTTGGATCATGCCCTTCCAGAGAAGGTATACTAGAATGATAGGTTGGGTTCACACACCATAATCATACAGAAAATGCTGCTTCATAATTTCTGTTTGCTTCTGGGTAAGAACTGACCTATGTGAATAGACCCCTTTCTGCACAGAATCTCCTAATTTGATCTGGTCCTAAATTAACATCTGGCCAAAGTGCAAAGGTAAAATCTAGAGCTTCATTTTGCTTGACAACAGAGGAAAGATCACCCTTTTTCCCCCAGTATTTGTTTATGTTTTAAATAATTTAAAGATGCCTGATCATTAAAAAAAAAAAAAAAAAAAGGGTACCTGGAATCTGGTTTTGATTTTCCATGAATGTTTTTCAGCTTTGAAATAACACCCTTGATAGCATCATGGTATTACAAACTGCAAGTAGGCTTGAGTGTGCAAATACTTTTCCAGGTCCCATGTCTGCTCAATTTCAGAAAGTGCCATTTTGCAGTAGGTTCTCTGAGAACACTGAAAATAAATCCTCAGCAGGTGTAAATTGCCTGAGCTCCACTGGCACAGCTCCACTGAATTGACAACAGCTGAGGATCTGGCCTACTGCAAAGTAGTGAGTAATTTTTAATTTACTTGGAATGTCTCACTCACGTTATGCACAAACCACAACCTCCAGTTTTAAAAAATATTTAGAGTTTTTTAAAAAATGCGCTGAAGTTTGTATTAAAATTATCTTAAACATATTTAACATTTAACTTCCTCTTTCTATGTAATTTATAAATGTTCATGCCTGCCGCATAAATTAAGCCATAAAAAACCTGGTGCATCTCAGCTCATGCATGTACTAATATTCTGAATGAAACTATCAAATGAAGACTATCTTGAATTACAACTGCAATGAGTGTGTAAAACATAAATCTTCACTGATATAAAAAAGTTCAAATGTTTCCTGCCATGCAGCATGAGATTATGGTTTATTTAAAGTGGTATCCTTCATTGATAGCCATGAGGAATAAACATCCAGACAAACAATGCAACTGAGTAGCATGCCCACACTGCTGTCATAAAAGTATCTAAAAATATATCTGAAAAATCTTAGCACTGAAACCCTAACCCACTTCCCTCCCTCTCACACGGCTTAAAATGTCAGGCTTAATACTTGCAGAATGAACTTGTTGATATAAACTCTGAACATAGCAGGATTCAAAGATCTAAGCACTGAATTCTGGAACTCCCCAAAACCTGTTTCTGGTTCCACATGCAATTATTTTCCTGACTTGATTGAGAGTATCTCACCATAAAATAAATACAGTGCACTGGTAGAAACATATACATATTGAAACATAAGAACAGACATATGGGGCCAAATCAACAGTCCATCTAGCCCAGTATCCTGTCTTTCAAGAGTGACCAATAGCAGGTGCTTCAAAGGGAATAAACAGAACAGCTAATCATCATCCCCTCTCATCCACTTCTTGTAGTCAGACACTCAACGCATAGGGTTACAGCATCCCTAACCATCTTGGCTAATAGCCATGGATGGACCTATCGTCCATTAAATTACTGAATTCTTTTTTGAACCCTGTTATAATTTTGGCGTTCACAACATCCTCAGGCAATGAGTTCCACAGGATGACTGTGCATTACATGAAAAAATGCCTCTTTTATGAGTGACCCCTGGTTCTTGTATTATGTGAAGGTGGAAATAAAACTTCCTCACTCTCTTTCTCCATACTAGTCAAGATTTTGTAGACCTAAATCATATCCCCTCTCTGTTGCCTTTATTTCCAAGCTGAAAAGACCTAGTTTTTTCAATCTCTGCTCATATGGAAACTGTTCCATATCCCTAATCATTTTTGTTTCCCTACTCTGTAAGGGTACATCAATACTGCACGGCTATTATGGGATACTGGAGGTATCCCGAAATAGCTACCCTGGGTCTACATAAGATGCCCGTTATTTTGAAATATTTTTAAAATAATGGTTGGGCTATTTCATCATCTCGGTAACCTTTGTTCTACGAGGGTTAAGGGATGTCTCAAAATAGCATGGCATTTTGAAATCTGGCGCTGTGGAAATGTGCCAAATCTTAAAATAAGCTATTTTGAAATAGTTTTGAAATGAGATATGCAATTTGCGTAATGCAAATTGCGTATCTTATTTTGATTTTAGGGTGCTGTGTAGACGCACCCAAACTTTCCTAAGTGGCAGGGGCCAAATAGATGGAAACATACATTAGATTCTGGATACATGAGTGCAATCTTATGATGTCTTTAACACAAAAAAACTATAACTTCTAAAGGCAACTTGTCCTGGCAACAATAAGAGAAGCAACAGCCGTCCATTAGTGTGCCATATATTAGTATTTTGGTTTCATTCCTATAGTGAACTTATGTCTTTTCTCAGATCCAAAGCTGACAAGTTAAATGAGAGTTGCATTGATTTCAATGGGCTCTGAAATAAGTCTTTGAAGGTATGTCTACACAGTAGCTCCTACCTTGAAATAAACTACATAATTAGAGCTACGCAAATTGTGTAGCTTATTTTGACATTTGAAATTTGGCATGTTCTATACAACTTATTTTGAAATAAATCGCTATTCCACTGACTTCCTTAATCCTCATGCAGTGAGGTGTACATGAAGTCGGAATAAGAAGCCCATTATTTTGAATTTATTTCAAAATAACAGGCTTCTTGTGTAGACAACACACAACATTATTTCGGAATAACGAATGTTGTTCCAAAGTAATTCCTCTGTGTAGACGTACTCTAAGAGTCTTCCACTCATGTCATCAATTTAGAAGCCGTTCTTTTAAAGCTCAGTGAACAGCAGAAAGATATTCATGGGCTAAATTTTCAGCTGATATGACTCCATTGACTTTAATGGAGTTATATCAGCAGAGAATTGGCAAGATGTACTTATTCTACAGTAGATTCTTCCCAGTTATTTCTCTGTGTTACCTCAGATACACTTTGTAAAAGACAACTGGCTGTGGTCAATGAATACATATTGCCATCAGCAAAAGGACATCTCTGATATACAACGCAGGACAACAAAAAGCCCTTACATCCTGGACTCAAGATAGCATCCTAAATACTTATTAAAAGTGGCCCAAGGAAGCTATATTTCAATATTAGTGTAAGCAGGGGAATGGTCCTGCTATTGTCAAGAACTTTCCTAGCTTCTATTCTACCCCAGTGAAATGGACCAGAGAAAGGATCTGAGTCCCCGCTCCCACTTCCTTTACCCAACAGCCTCTCTGATCCAGAGGGCTCCCCTTCCACTTTCCTGAGTAGCAGAGCCCTCAAAATCCCAACAAGGCTGGGCCCAGGTTTTCTGGGGCTTAATCCCCAACCTTGTAGTTACTTAGGGCAGGGGCTAGAGTGTTCCCACTCTGAGGTGCTCTCTTCACACTGGATGCTTTCTTGACCCACTGATCATTACATACAGTTCAAAGCAAATACAATTTATTAAACAGCAACTGATTAAAAAGAAAAGAATAAGGAAAAAATGAAAAAGGTTAAAAGAGAACACGTAGCCCCACTCTGTAGCACGGGGACACCACAAACAGCAGTCTGCAGAGTGTAAGGACAGTTCACAGTCTGTTCCTTATAGGTCCCAGGGCTCGCTCTCAGGCCCTGGCTCTGCTGCAGCGGGGGCTGCAGGTTGGACATGCTTGCTCTGGCAGTGACCACACAACTTCAGGATCTAGGTGGCAAGACCCCTCTCCCAGTCGGAGTTACAATCTCTCTCCCAGTCTGGCCTGCAGGGCCTCTTGGCTGGTGGCGTCTCCCTGACCAGAGCCTCTTTTCCCCCCTTTGCTGGTCCCAGCTGCTCACCACACCCAGCTCCCGACTATGCTGCTTTACCAGCCTCCAGCTCCTTGCATTGCTTCTCTGACCCCTTTGGCTCTGGTCACTGCAGGTCTGCTCCTCAGCACAGCTTGCACTCCTTGGGCTTTGTGTGTCTGGCTCTGTCGCTGTAGGTCTGCCTGTCAGTACAGCCTGGACCCCTTGCTACTCTTCTTACCTCTCTCCCCCTTTGACTCAGACACAGAAAATCCCAGCTCACACAGAGGACGGGATCTGGCCTCCTAATTCCCACATTGGCCTGTCCAACCTGTCAATCAGGCTGACCTGGAGTGTTGGCTTCTTCCCATTGTCCCTGGGGTCTGTCAGTCTCGTGTGCCCTTCCCCTTTTGGTACTGGGAGCTGGCCAACCAAAAACTCCCTCTGAATTTTAGTAAGGGGCTAACAGTCCCCTTACATTAGTATTGAAAAATGTATTCCGATTTTGCCTTTCCCATACCAACATCTATCAGTGATGGTTAGGATATAGGTTGTTTTTACCCAAACCATTACACATTCAGGATGATTGATCAGTTTCAATAGGGGCTCCTCTGAATAATGGGAGAACTGGGATAGCTTGGAGTTTGCAACGTCTTGTTAGCTGAGGTTTGGTTTTGCAGATATGATCCACAACTATCTGGGTCTTGCTTATACTTAATGGCTACGTCTAGACTGGCATGATTTTCCGCAAATGCTTTTAATGGAAAAGTTTTCCGTTAAAAGCATTTGCGGAAAAGAGCGTCTAGATTGGCACAGACACTTTTCCGTAAAAGCACTTTTTGCGGAAAAGTGTCCGTGCCAATCTAGACGTGCTTTTGCGCAAAAAAGCCCCAATCGCCATTTTAGCCATCAGGGCTTTTTTGCGCAAAACGGTACTGTGCTGTCTACACTGGCCCTCTTGCGCAAATGATTTGCGCAAGAGGGCTTTTGCCCGAACGGGAGCAGTATAGTATTTCCTCAAGAAGCACTGATTTCTTACAGTAGGAAGTCAGTGCTTTTGCGGAAATTCAAGCGGCCAGTGTAGACAGCTGGCAAGTTTTGCCGCAAAAGCAGCTGATTTTGCAGAAAAACTTGCCAGTCTAGACACAGCCAATGTGAACAACCAAAGCTCCTGGCATGAGAAGTGACTGGCTCAGGGAAACAGTTCTATGTTTGGCCTCTCTTACTCAGTAGTGCTATAAAGATATACCCTTAATCAATGACAGCAAAAGTGACCCGCAAGAGACAGCACAGCTTTTTGCCAATTTCTATGAGATTAGAAATAAATAATACACCTGCCAGCATGAAGAACATGAAGCATAGCAGCATTAAAATGACCAGCATGAAGTACAATAGGAAATATTTTGCATTCTTCATATTTCAAGAGATTTATAGCTACTTTCCTATTAATTAATGCTAGATAAATATTTTTAGTCTAACTTGAGTGTATGTTTTGGCTCTCATTTACTCCCTACCATTCCACCTCAGCCATTCTCTTGTTGCTCTTTAATTTCTGTTCTTTTGTTTTTCCATATTTTCCCTGTCTACTATCCATAAATTACTAGTTTGTTTTTCTTTTAAGCGCTTACTTCATTTTCTATTGTTTTTACCACTTATTTCAAATCCTGTTTTTTATTTTCAGTATTTGTTTTATTATTATAACTCACCTAGCATTTGACTTTTTAGTTAGGGTTAATCTTTTTGAATCTTTCTATTTCTTTTTCCTCTGTTTTCCCTCTTCATTCTTCTTTACTCTTCTCCTAATCTCCTTTATCACTCACTCTGTCATAGTACATGCAACAATTAGAGTAACAAGCTATAAAAAAGCAACAGTAACTCACAGCTTTAACATAACAGTGTCTCAGGTGCCAGTTTCCATCTCTAGAGCTGTGCAAAATATTTTGTATGAAAAGTACATTTGCAGTACAACGTAGTTTCAGTTAATCTGAAACTGTTCATGAATTTGTCAGGAACTTGCCAAATAGGGCAACCTGAGTCCAAATCCCTTCATTATATCAACCTAAAGGGGAAATTGAACCTATATCTCAGGTGAACGCTCTACCCCCTGGACTAAAAGATAAAAGGGAGTCTTCTCCTCCAGCTATTTTGTGAATCTAAATAGCTGGAGGAGAAGTTTGTTTTCTTTTACTTTTATTTTTAAAAATGCCAGAAACTAAATTGAACATTTCATTCAATGTAGAGTTAGGGTTGGTTTGTGTTTGTTTGTTTGTTGTGGGTTTTTTATTTGTTTTTGGTTATGGGGGGTTTGGGCTAACTTTTTCAATTTGGCATTTTTTTTCCCAGAAATCTCAGTCTTTGTTTTGGTTGAATCAATTTTTTTTCAATTTTTCAGAACCTCAATTGAACCAAAACCATCAGATATTCACCTAGTGCTAATCATTTCCTCTAATAATAGGATGACCCAATGGATAGAAGAGGATTTTTACTCTATTTTAACTATAACAAGCTTCTTGAAAAGTGCAATGAGGTTTTATATTTGCAAAAAGATTTTCCAGCATTAAGAGCACATGCCACAACTGGTGTGGAATAAGGGGTAACAGTGAGGCAGCAAAATTTGCAGACAATAAAAAATTATTCAAGGTCATTAAGTCCAAAATAAACTGTGAAGAATTACAAAGGGGTCACCCCAAACTGAGTGATTGGGCAACACAGATGAAATTCAATGTTGACAAATGCAAAGTAATGAACATTGGGGTATATAATCCCAAATGGTGGGATCTAAATCTACTATTACCGCTCAAGAAAGAAATCTAGGAATAATTGTGCATATTCTCTGAAACCATCTTCTTGGTATGCAGCAGCAGTCAGAAAGGCCAACATTATGTTAGGAACTATGAGGAAAGAACAGATAGTAAAAGAAAATATTACAATACCACACTTTGAATATTGCATGCAATTCTGGTTGTCCCATCTCAAAAAATATATTAGAATTGGAAAAGGTACAGAGATGGGGAACAAAAACAATTAAGGGTATGGAATAGCTTCCATATGGGGAGAGATTAAAAGACTGGGACTTTTCAGCTTGGAAAAAGAAATGACTCAGAGGGGATAAGATAAAAGACTAAAAATCATGAATGGCGTGGAGAAAGTGAACAAGGAACTGTTATTTTTGCCTTCACATGGCACAAGAACAAAGAGTTACCCAATGAAACTAATAGGCGCCATGTTTAAAACAAACAAAAGGAAGTACTTCACACAATGCACAGTGGAACTCCTTATTGTGGGATATTGTATAGGCCAAAAGTATAACTGGGTTCAAAAAAGGTGTTAGATACATGCAAAAGGATAGGCCCATTGAAGGCTATCAGCCAAGATGGTTAGGAACGCAACCCCGTGCTCTGGGTGTCTCTGGCTTCTGAATGTAAGAAACTGGGAGTGGACAACAAGGATCACTCAATGATTGATTGTTCTGTTCATTCCCTTTGAAGCATCTTCTGGCAATGGCCAGTGCCAAAAGACGAGACATTGGGCTCAGTGGATCATTGGTCTGATCAAGTGTGGCCATTCTTATTTTCTTATACTGACCTGGTTATTGGGATGTTCAGTGTATGAATACATTGATTTAGTTTAATAAAGAGCTGTTGGGGGAAAAACCAGGAAATTAAAAAAGTAGTTCAAGATAAGCCTTTTCCTGCAAAGATGTGGGGATTGCTAAAAGACAATACCAGGACCTGAAAAAGCCTGGGAACCAGAAGCTCCTGAGGATTATAGCAGTTTAAAATAGAATGCTCTCTCTCGAGAAGGGGGAGTTGTCCAGGGAACCAGCAGCACTCACTGGGGTTTCTGAAGAAGTTAGGCATGGCTATTTGATCAACAAGGGGCTGTTGAGGCTTTAGGTAAGGTAGACATTTGTGATGACTCTTTATGGTTTTCAAATCCTTTTTCTCTGGGGCTTTGTCTACACTGCAGGGTTTTTGCACAAGAAGTTTTTGCGGAAGAGTTCTGAGTACAATGAGCGATGTGCTTTTGCACAAGAGAGTGTCCACACTGCATGGATGCTCTTGCGCAAGAAAGTTCTACTGGCCATTCTGCTAATGGCCATCAGAGCACCTGTGCTTTTTGTGATAGGCTCTTTTTGCACAAAAAACCCCTGTTGACCGTCCACACAAACCTTTTGGCGCAAGAACTCTTGCACAAAAAGGAGTTATTGCTCGTAGAAAGAGGTATACCTACACCACAAAAATCCCTCTGTTCTGCCATTTTACTATAAATTTTCTTGCGCAAAAACATGCTTGAAGTGTGGACTCTTGGCGGGGTTTTGCACAAAAACCCTGTAGTTTAGACATAGCTTCGATATTTTGTTCTTACGGAAAAATCAAAAGTACTTTCATTTTGAAAAGGCACTCTGAACTGGGTTGCAGCCTTCCAAAAGGAGGAATAGAAGGTGTCCAAAATTACACTGACACACTGAGTAAGAAGGGCTGAAATACAGGATACTACAGCACAGGGCCTGACATCTGATGAGGTGCACAGAGAAACCGGGAAAGGAACAGAGGAACTAATCCTGCAGCCAGGAGAAACACACTTGAGTCAACCAGAGGTAAGATCTGAGTCTGAATCTGTCAGACAATTGCTGCCTAATTCCCTTAGGGTCAGATTTCACATCCTGTTGTCTAAACTCTTCTCAAGTCACAGAATCATAGAAATCTAGGACTGGAAGTGACCTTGATAGGTCATCTAGTTCAATCCCCTGCACTGAGGCAGGACTAAATATTATCTACAATAGCCCTGACAGGTGTTTATCTAATCTATTCTTAAAAGCCTCCAGTGATAGAGATTCCACAACCTCCCTAGATAATTTGTTCTGGTGTTGAATTATCCTTATAGTTAGGCTATGTTTTCTAATGACTAACGTAAATCATCCTTCCTGTAATTTAAGCCCACTGCTTCTTGTCCTGTCCTCTATGCACAAGGAGAAGTTTTATCTTCTCTGTTTTTATAACAATTTTTATGCACTTAAAGACTGTTACTATGTCCCCCCTCAGTCTTCAATTTTCTAGACTAATACTCAGGGTTTTTTTTAATCTTTCCTCATAGGTCATGTTTTCTGAAAGTTTAATCATTTGTGTTGCTTTCTTTGGATTTTCTCTATTTTGTCCGTATTTTTCCCCAGAGCGTGTTGCTGAGAGTCATGCCCCCCTGCTTTATGACAACTGGCTTGTGAATATGCATGACTTGAAAACACTTTATGCAAAATTCATCATTCAACATGAATTGTAAAGTTACAATCTGCTGAATCTGCACATCCTATTTTTGTGCATGTATTACTCTTGTATGAGAAGTTAGAAATATGAAGTGTGAATCTGGTTTTAATTCTAAATATGCTAATGAGGGCCATGAAGAATACTCTAGGATCTTAATGGCTCAGTACTCAAACAAACGACCAGAGAATGGTTTTATTTCTCCTGTAAGCACAAACTGTGGTTGGGCCTACAAAGACATGTACTACTGGAATTCATTTTTAATCTAATATTTTTCCATGGGACAGGGAATTTAAACAAAGGATGCCTGCCCTGGGGGGGAATCTGTTTAGAGAATGGAAAGCAATCAGGTCTTTATCTTCAGTTGGCCTTTGAAACTGCCTTGCCCAGCCTAAGATGATATACATGAAGAAACCTGAAAACAAAGAACCTTGAAAAAAGCTGTAGACCAGTGTTTCTCAACCAGTGATATGAGTGCCCTTAGGAGTACTTGAGAGAAGTCTGGGGGGTACATCAACACCACTGAAATTTGGAGAAAACTGAATTTTTGTTTTAAGTTTTACAGCGTTTTATTATTTTTGTACTTTTTATACCCAAAAATTGTATCCCCTGGCCAGCTACGATTAAGTTGTTTTAAAACAAATGTGTTGCAATGGTAGAAAAAATTTTGTGTGTCTCTGACTGTAAGTACTGGGAGTACTTATATATATATATTTTAAAAGGGGTACTTTATAAATAAAAAAAAAAGTTGAGAAATGCTTCTGTAGACCCAGGCCAGAATAAAGACCAACTCTGACTTGAAGCATGTTACCTGAGATAAGATCAATTGTTTAGGGTAAGAATTTGTATGTAACAAGTTTCTTAGTATATTAGAATTATCTGGCATATTTATTATTTTAACTTAGTAATTTATTATTTTAACTTAGTATGTCTACACTACCACCCTAGTTCGAACTAGGGTGGTAATGTAGGGAACCGGAGTTGCAAATGAAGTCCGGGATTTGAATTTCCCGGGCTTCATTTGCATCTCGCCGGGCGCCACCATTTTTAAATGTCCGCTAGTGCGGACTCCGTGCCGCCCGGCTACATGCGGCACGGACTAGGTAGTTCAAACTAGGGTGGTAGTGTAGACATATCCTTATTCTGATCTGACTGTTTTCATGTGCAACCACTTACATCCTACTTTTTGTACCTTATAAAAACTCCTTTTGTTTATTATCAAACCCAGTATATATAATTATTACCTGAAAGGAATCAACCTCTGTGCATCTTTCTTTCCTTGATAAAGAGGGCTGATCTTATGAGCTTCCTCTGCGTAAAACTTTTACACTGAGTAAAATGGATTTACTTGGGGCTTGGTCTTTTCTGATGTCTGTGTTCTGGGTGCTGAGCTTCTAGCCCAGCAGGACAGGGTGATGAAGAGTTCCAGTGGGCAGCAAGGCGGGGGTCAGTGGCTTGAACAGCACACAGCGAGACAACCCCGAGTGGATTTCTCTGATCCAACTCTTCACACCCACAACTAGACAACACTTATGCTGAGACTTTATCAATGCTGAATAGACTGGCAGAATTACTTCTAACGTCTTGCTTACAACATCCCTGTGAATACATCCCAGAATTTTTTTGCAACAGGGTTACACTGACTCATAGATCCACTGTAAGCTTCAGATCCTTTCCTGCAGGACATCGTGGGCAGTCATTTCCCATGTTTTTTATTGGGAACTGATGATTCCTGATTCCTTCCTAAATGGAGTACTTTGCATTTGTCCTTATTGAATTTAACCCTCTTTATTTCAGACTATTTCTCTAGTTTGTCAAGATCATTTTGAATTCTAATCCCATCTTCCAAAGTGCTTACAACTCCTCCCAGCTTAATATCAACCACAAACTTCACAAGTTTACTCTTTATCCCATTATTCAAGTAATTTATGATGTTATTAGAAGACTTACCCAGTGTTGCGCAGGTCCGGTGCCAGCCCAGGGCAACAGGGACCGTACTGGCTTCTCCCCAGAGCCAACCTGGGGCAAGGAGAGGGGTCACACAGGCCTCCCACTGTCTTCTCCCTGGGGCTGGACTGAAGAGCGGGGGAATGCAGGCTGAGGAGTCAGGGAAGAGGGTGGAGGCTCAGGACATGGGATGAGGTGTATGATTCAGGGTAGAGGGTGGGGGCTCAGGTCAGGAGATTGGAGGTCTGGGGGGGCCACAGGAGAGGGGAAACCATGGCCAGCACCAGCATGGGAACCTTACCCATTTGGCCTGGTAACATTCAGAGTCCCTTCCCTAACTGGCTTCTGTCTGATAGGTGCTTCCGCCCTCCTGTGGTCATTCTTCAGTATAACTGTGGCTGCTAGCAGACCCCTGCCTTAGTGTAGTATGAGAAAAAATCACATTCCAGGCACATCTTGTTTTCCTGGCACAACCACACCCTGAGATTGCTTTAAGTTAGGATAAGAGGAAATTGCATATCAAATGTTGGTGGTCCTAGCTCTTACAAGTTAGGAGGAGTTCTTGAACAAATAGACTCACAGACGGATGGACATACAGATGCACAAACTCTCTCAAATATATAGCAGATTGAATAGAACCAGACACAGCAGAGATCTCTGCAGGACTCCTCTCAATATGTCCTTTCATCTTGACTATGAACCACTGATAATTACTTTTCCAGCCAGTTGTTTGGCCACCTTCTAGTAGTTTTGTTAGATGATAGGTCCCTCGTTCAGGGATTCTGCAGTAGTTACTGTACCTCATAAGAGCACAATGGGTGGAATCCATACAGATTCTTAGACACCTACACTGCAGACTTAGGCACTTAAGCCCTAGTTTTAGCTCCACTGAGCTCCACCAATATCCTACCCATGTTTATTTTGAGGTATGCATGCTTCTGCTTCTCCCTAGGCTTCCAGACCCTTATATTCCACCTCAGCTATGAAGTGACTTATGAACTGGGGAAGAGGGATACTTGGCCACTAATAGGTTCCTAGCCCAATCCATTAGGGAGCCTCAGAGAATGGGAATCAATCAAAATCCCCTCAGTGCTGCAGGAAGAGAGGTGCTACCACCTTTTGCAGACCATATGCTTAGACACCCATCTCTCCCCATTCAGGGTATGGGAACCCCAGGCACTGAACTCAGCTTTGTGGATCATAGTGTTGTTCCTGTGATTTTCTAAGTGCCTAAAAGGCACCATGGTGCTCAGTGCTGCAACACCCAAGTGCCATTGTTTATCCCTCCCAATGCCTCCTAGAGCTACCAAGCCCATGGAGGACACATCCACTACGTCACCCATTCAAAGGGTGGCGCCGAGGAAGGTGACAGCCTAGCAGGCCCCCAGGCAAGATGGGAAGGACCAGCTCTGTGTTCCTGGAAGGGGCAGGTGGAAGGAGCGGGGCCAGGGGAAGTCAACCCTCCACAGTGCCTAGAGTACAGCACCCTCCCGAATCAACCCTTATAGCTACACGGAGCATACAGCATGGCACTCCAGTACTGATTTAAAGAGCCTGGGGCTTCAGCTGCTATTGCTGCCACTACAGCCAGGAGCCCTGGGCCCCTTTGAATCACTGGGCCCTGGGGTAACTGCCCTCTTTGGCCCCACCTGTCAGTAGGCCTGGGTGCTCTGTGCTCACCTCTGCGCAGCAATCCAGCTTTGCAAGTCAGAACAGAGACATGGGTTTACAGCCTAGCACCCCACAGGACACTGGCAGTAAGAATGCATTTATGACTTGGCCCTGGCATTTGTTATCTATATTAAGGTAGCACCTAGAGGCTGTGGTCACGGTGGCTATATTGTGTTAACATTGTAAATGTGTGAATAGTCCCTCTGAATTCAAGTTAAGCAGGTGTGTATGTCTTTGCTGGACTGGCGCCATCATACTTTCATGATCTTATATATTACCTGAGCTATTTCAGCTACTTGAAGTGTGAAAATCCACTAGCTTTAACCTGCTGTGACATTCTACAGAATAGGCGGGTTCAAAGTTACCCAATGTAATTTAAATATGTAGAAAATTATATGCATCATCTATTATCCCAGGGATATAGGCAGATACTCCCAATCATGACAACTAGAGTGTCTAATATTAAATGGCTAATCTGTGGACTTAGTGCCACCATCCCTTCTTCAAAGACAGCCACCAGGAACACTTCAGGATGGGAGGAAGGAAGGAAGATTACTGGGGTATACAATGAATAGCCTACCCAAGGCAATGTGAATCATAAATTTCCCAGTGATATTCATAATTGTGACATTTTTTCTGATGAGGAGAGAGAGATGATTCTTAAAAAGTTAGGATCTCCCTTAGCAGTTAGCCTTTGAGTCAGCAGTCAACAGAGAAAAATTCACAACTGACATCACAGGCAGCTTTACAGTTTAACATCAGCAGATGACAGTGAAAGGAAAGACATCCATCAGGCAGTGTTCTCCTCAAACGGCCATGTTTGGTTCTCAGTCCTGTCTTTACAGCCTGACTGGAAGTGCTGTCTGATTTGACTTCCTTGTCAGATTTTGTGACTGCTTTTGAGTGACAAATGAATATTTGCATATTTAATTTGCAACCCTGCAACATGCCAAAAATGAATGACCAGATAAAAGATGGTACTAGACAAGAAAAACCTGATCTCTTTACAAATCAGAACTTCTTGCCAAATCTCACTGTATCTGACTTTCCATAGTATGCCAAAAAAGTATCAGACATACAGGAGTCAGTATGATTTATTTCACTGCTATTTTTCCCTCACTTCCTCCTCAAACTGACCACTGGGAGCTGTAGGCTGAGATGACTAAGCATATATTCTCCACATACTAATTGAAATGTTTGTCAACAAATGACTTTTCCCCATCCATTAATTTGTCTCTAGTCAGCTGCCTTGGATTTATTACACAAGAATGATTATTGTGAGTAAACTGAGTAATCTCAGATGACTCTGTTGCTGTTTTACCTTAATCCACCATAAACTGAAATAAGAATATAAAGTTCATTAAGGGATAGTGGATCGAATTTAAAAGCAAGGACTAAGACATTCTCTCCTGCTTGTTTGCGAGAAAAAAATATACTGATAATTAGAACAATAAGACAGGACAACATTTTCCAGTGATTTTTCTACTGTCTGCTAAAAGAGAAACCACCACTAAGCACAGAACTATTCCACTTCTCATCAGACCTCCAGTGTTGGGCAGTAATTGGTTTGAGAACCTCCAAGGGTAAACCATGGTGCTGCAGGAAGTGGTGTTCGTGGCATTTCAGTAGTGAGCAGAATTTCCTCTGAATCACTTCTGAAGCAATGAATCACTGTAGTACTGGGGAGGAGAAAGAAAGGGAGCAACTTGAAGGCAGAATGCTCCTGCTATCCTGAGCGAATGCTTGGTACCTAGGGCTCTGGCAGAGAATCATTGTTTCTGGCTCCCAGACAGCTCCTACCACTCTGAGTGCAACAGAGAATGTGGCTTGTTCTCAGAGTAATTATAAAGACATATTTATGCGTACTATAATAGCAAACTTCAGAGATGGTTTCAAGCCACAAAATTTGGATCCAGATTTCAAATACCAGAGTTCTAGCATATAGGTTTTGTTCCTAGCAGAGAGATACCCAACTAGTGGCTCTTCATCAGATTAGGTACAAATCCACTTCAAACCCTTCCAAAATTTGGATTTGTCTCAATCCAGCATTCCAGTTCTGGGCTATTACAGGGTGAATCTCTCTAATCAAGCACTCTCTGGTCCGACAACATCTGTAGTCTGGCATGATTTTGCTAGCTGGATGTCCATTTATCATGGGTGTGGCCACGTTTCCTGCAGTCCCATAAAGTTTTATAGCCACCAGTCCTGGTTCTCAGTGTTCTGTGCTGCTCTTAAGCTCTAATTTACCCCTAAGTGTCTTCTAAGAGCACAGTAAGCAGTGGAAGTGTTGGTAATGCTGCTAGACCAGGGCTACTCAACATGCAGCCAGTAGGCCACATGCGGCTTGTGGCCTGTTTGTTTGTGGCCCGTGGTGTGGTTTGGGTTTACGCGGGGCTCAAGATGTGGCCCGTAGGTGGGAGCCAAAACAAAAAACTAGTCAATATAAGGGTCTTCTGTTGATACGTGTTTTAGTAGTTAAATTCCGGGACTGTCATTGCTCATTAAAAGTGATGCCATATGGGTAGAAATTGGGTAAATATTGCATTTTATTAATATCAGCAGAACTGACATAAATAGGGCCTATGTGTTGTGTAGTCTTGCCTAAATCTTTGTATTCATGCCCATCAGTGTGAAAGAATATATATTTGCATGTATATGCAACCACACTTAAGTTGCGGCCCTCAGCATGTGCTGTGAGTATCATTGTGGCCTCCCGGGCTTCCCTGTGCTAGACTATATGACCTCTCATGGCTTGGCAAATTCTCTGATTTGGCACCGGTCAGGTCCCGAGGATGCTGGACTAAAGAGGCTCAACCTGTTGTAGTAAAGTGATTCTATAATATACTTATAGATTTAAATCCTGCCCTCTAATATAAGATGCACATCCCACCGAAGTCAAGGGAGTTCCACATACATTTCAAACTTAGCTCTGTCATTTAGATCTTGTGACATGCTTAATTAATAATGTTATAATGGTCAAAAGCTGAGAACGGTTCAGAAAAATCTGATGTTTGTTTGTGCATCTGCTTTATAAAGGATAAAAACCACTTCACTTCTAGAACATGGCCTCTAATTGTATCTTCCATTCCTAGCATGCATTTTATTATCCCTTTTTTCACTTGGATTTTTCTGCTAGGTCTCTTAATCCAGTTTGCTGTGAAGGGGTAACCAGGTCTGAGAGATCCTAACTTTTTTTCTTACCTCTGTATGTCACCTTTCATAATCTGAGGGCTGTATGAAGGTGTCACCTTTTTTCAAACACAGTATACAGCAAGCTGTTCATGTAGTTCAAAGATAAATACAAGAGGAACATTTTCAGAGTGACATGCAGGAAATATCACACAAAAGTCTAAATCGTTAGCTGATGTTTGTACATGTATGTCAAACATTACTCAATATATCCCAGAGTCTCAAAATTATAAACAATTATTAATCTAAGATTCCCAAAGCATTTTACAATTATGAATAAATTAAGCCTCATGGCGACTTTGTAAGGTAGGTATTGTCTAACTTTAAAAGATGAAGGTAAATATTTTCCATGTTGACCTCTAATTCTGAGTTTTCCACTTTTGCATTATAAAAATTAGACATCTAGATATGGATTTTAAGGCATACCAAGCACATGGAGGTTGCATTTACATTAACTGAATTTGTATAAACTCATAAGATTCTTCAGAATCAGATGCTTCATCTAAATTCAGGCATACAAAAAATGAGACTCTCAAAATTAGAAGCCACTTTGAAATATATTGGCCTTTGTGGTTTATCCAATATGATACAAGATGTCTTTGACAAAGCTAGAAATAGAAGAGCTCCATGACAACTACAAAACTATCATTACTTAAGATAATTTAGGACATCACAACTTACACTACAAAGGCAGACTAAATTCTATTATTACTTGTCACCACTCCTTTGTAACAATTCCCTTAAAGATTATGTATTATTTTCCTCTAAAATATTACATGTTAGTAATTGTATATGTGCTGGTCCATTTAGGGCAGGGGTGGGGAAACATATTTGGGTCAGGGGCCACTGATCCACAGAAAAAAATCAGTCGGGGGCAGCACACAAGTGAGAGGAAAAAAAAACCCAAACAAACCCTCACTGACATGACCCCTGAGTGAGAAAAAAGACACTCCCCATATTCCCCTCGCACACCAGAGCCTAGGGGAGACCCAAGCTAGTAAATTTTTGTGCTCCAACCCCGCAGTGGGGCGGGCAGCAAGGGGGTTGGAGCACCAATGTGGGTTCTCCAATACTGGGGGGCGGGAGGGAGTCCTGAGCTTCAGGGGCTGGATCCAGGCAAGTTGGGGGCTGTAGGTTCCCCACCCCTGACTTAGGGAATGCACTTTCTCTATCCCACCAATAAGAAGATGGTGCTGTCGTGAGTAGGAAGTTCAACATCAGAAGGTAAATCAAAAGTAACCCTATGTATTTAATGATGTTTTGTTTTTAAAAATCTCATTATTTGGATTGGAGGGTCTGACTCATGATTTTTGAACTTCTGCAGTTGGCTTTATTGCAGTGGTTTGCAAATTTGCCTCATGATCTGACATGATCATCAGCCTATTGCTTAAAACAGTCCCTGCTTAAAACAGTCCCAGGGTTGAAATTTCAGGGAGCTGAAGAATCATAGCTGGGATGCAGGATCATCATGTTTAGGAGTTTTTCTTTGGAATAAGTTTGCTGTATCTCATCAGTTCACCTGTGTAGCACTGAAATATAGCAACTAAATGCCATTCTTAATTATTCTTAAGTTAATTTGGGATTTTCCATGCTTGCAGGAGTTTTCCCCTTTAAAATGTTCCCATTATGCTCTGTAATACACTAAGGCCCCAATTCAGCAAAGCACTTGAGTACATGATTTAAGTTAAGCACATACTGAAGTGTTTTGCTAGACTGGAGCTTAACAGCTTTCAAAATTAGAATTAGCTTCATTTTGGAAAGCAAAGGTAGTTTTAAAGTGACACGACCAACTATTTTTGGACAACTTCATCACAATTTCATTTTATAATTACAGCATCTTAACATTTCTGTCTGAGACTGTTTTTCCATTGCTGAAGATAGTATTTTGTTTGAGGTTTTTTTTTTTCTCTTTCATGACTCAGACAATAGGTACTGAGGGGAGAGGAAGAGTTCACAAAAAAATTGCAGGGAAAGAATCCCATGGTATATGGGAATTTAAACTTGAATGCTGCAGTTTAAAGTTTTAGTATGGAGTACATTTTCACTATCATATTAGAGCTCCTGTGAAGCAAAGTTTACAATGACACTGAAGACTAAAATTTAACTGTATGGAGACAGTCGGTACAGCTATAATAAACTACTCAGCTAAAACCACAAGACAAGCTGCAAGGCTCCACTAAGACTTCCAGCGCTTACCCCATTTCTTTGTTTTAACACAAAGGTTACTAAGACTTTGGCTACAACTAAATTAAACTCTTTTAAAATTATTCCTATTAATTACACCCTCTAACATACAAAATGCTTGGCTGCAAAGGAAGGCAATATAATGAACACGTATTGATGAAGGACATGTATCAAGAAACCCTGGAGGAACTAATGTATTTTTATTCTGATTCTTGCCCTGTTTCGGTCTCATTCCACTTCCTTCGTGGTTACCTTGCTATGGGCCTATAACAACAGTCATTGGTAATGGACGTCTGCATACAATTCAGAATGAAAAAGAATACAGAGAAAGCAGTAACAGATACCAGAATAACAATTTTGGGAGTTGCAAGGAATACTCTCTCTCTCTCTCTTCAAGGCAGCAGTTATGTTAAAAAATGATTATTCTCTCTAACTGGGAAAACTGAATTAATGTCTCTCATGGCTGCAATTTCTAACCTTACTGAGAAATGCATAATAAAGGCTCCTCACAGGAGCCCATCCTGTTGGCTAAAAATCTAGAGTTTATGGTTCCAAGCCGCATCAATCAAGAAATGCCAATTATAGGTGGTGTTTCCATCACAAAGCATATATAACGAAAATGTCAGCCTCATAGAATGAAGATGACGGCTTTCATTAGAAAAATCCTCCCAGAATTATAGCGGTGTAGAACTTGGTAGAACTTGTTGCCACTCATTACTTTTTATGTTGGCACAATTCTATTTTTCTTCCCACGCGGGTTATATGCTTAAGAAGCTGTTAGCAAAAGAGCCGGTGCTTTGAACAAAAGAGTATTGTCATGAAATAGTTTTCATGAATCCTTCTCTAAACCAAAGAAGAATTGACCTCAGGCTAGAATTTTCTTGAAGATGTGGTTCAAAAATGAAGTTTACGCAAATTCAAAACACCAAGATTATGAGATCAGAGACCAAAGGGTCTCAGGCTCTAAGGAAACTGTATATCCCTCAGGAATATTAGCCTGTTTGCCAATATGTTAAAAGGAGAACAAGTAAGTGTTAGACTTAATGTGAAGGGGATGGATTCTGAAGACAACTGAAGAACATAAG
This sequence comes from Pelodiscus sinensis, assembly GCF_052426305.1. Taxonomy (NCBI): domain Eukaryota; kingdom Metazoa; phylum Chordata; order Testudines; family Trionychidae; genus Pelodiscus; species Pelodiscus sinensis. Next base: position 205,753,299 of record NC_143053.1, read on the forward strand.
AACATATGAGTGTCCATACTGGGTCAGACCAAAGGTCCATCTAGCCCAGTAGCCTGTCTGCTGACAGTGGCCAACACCAGGTGCCCTAGAGAGGGTGGACCGAAGACAATGATCAAGAGATTTGTCTCCTGCCATCCCTCTCCAGCCTCTGACAAACAGAGGCCAGGGACACCGTTTCTATCCCCTGGCTAATAGCTTTTTATGGACCTAACCTCCATGAAATTATCTAGCTTCTCTTTAATCTCTGTTATAGTCCTAGCCTTCACAGCCTCCTCTGGCAAGGAGTTCCACAGGTTGACTACACGCTGTGTGAAGAAGAACTTTCTTTTATTAGTTTTAATAAAACTAGGTACACTTCCTTTGATTTCAGTGGACATTGATTTAGGGTCAATATGAGGATCTACTCCCTGATGGAATTTCAGTTTATTTCATTCAAACTTCAATCCTTTTCAACTGACATAGATTACCCTGATTTTATAAGTTCATGTTTATTTAAACTGAAATATAAATGAACTAGGCAACCCAACATTGTGAACACAGGAACTTGATCTAAGATCAAATCAATAGTTTTAAAAAAGCACACTTTGGCTGTTTTCTTCCATCATGTTCCCACTTGGCAATACACGTCAGTGAGGATCCTTATTGTGTCTTCATTTTCTACAAGCAGGTATAGTCATTCCAGTTATTATATTATCATCCTGACTCAAAAAAAGAGATACTCCATAATACTCATGAGGAGATGGTACAATTTTTAGCCCACTCTGCAGCAATGCTTTAAACCAAGTAGGTTTGAGGGTACAGTTGAAAATTCAGAAAAGGATACAGATGCTTCAAATTTGTTTGGCTTGGAAGTATCACAGGATTTCCATGAAATTTTGACTTACCACAAGTAGTTCTGGAACAGAAGCTTACCATGAATTTGGAATGTATGCTTTTAATCTTGGTTGAAAACAGGGAGCTAGATTCTAAACTGTGTCTTGTCAAGTGGAAGAAGGAAGGCCAAAGGAGCCAGTTGGAGGCCCTTTGGTTTTAGGGCTTGTAAACAGCCTGGAGTAAATTTAGAACAGTCTAGGGGCTTTTCTAAGCAACAAAAGCCAGCAATTGCCTCCAGGTCTCATTATCACAGTGAAGAATGGCAAGAATATGGAGTAGTGCTCTAGCCATATTCCTTATGTTGGGAGATTATGATAGGCTATGTCGCATAGGAGATGGAGAAATGGGGAGATCTGGTGGCCTTTTGCTTTTTTTTTTTTTTTTTTTTTTTTTTTTTTGAAGAGGCACATTGCATTGCAAAAGCAATCTGTCCCAGAATCTGTGAACAAGTTTTATTTTTATGTATTAAATAATAACATAAGTATTCAAGGTTTTTAGCTTGGTTCAAGCTTTGGATGAATATTTGGGTCACTCAATACTTATATCCAAGGAAGACTGAAGCTAGTTGGGCAGGCGTACTGAAAATGTGTGTACCCTTCTCTCATGCCATAGCCTTTAATCACACATGAAAAAGAAAGTCATCTAAATAAACACATCTGAAGTTAACATTCTCCAGTGATACCATTTCTTAAAATTGTGAAATGTGTTTGATGTGTTCATATTACAAAGACCAGTCTCCAAAACATAACTTTCCAATGTTTTTAAGTGTAAACTGACCTATTTCTGCTGGGTCTGTGGTGGCCAAGATATATTTTTTTAATATTGGCTAATGTTGGAAGTAAAATGTTAAAATACTCTGGTTATTTTATATATACTTTGGAACAAAAGTATGAGGGGGCTGTATGCCCTTTATTTCTGCAGCTGCTTTGGAGAGTAGGACTGAAAAGGGTAGCTCTGTTAAATGTCATCTAGAAAATCATGTGTTGCATTAGATTTCTTTGGCCAATAGATAAGAAAGAAATGGTATACGTTTTATTTGCAGCTACAGTTGGCCTTTAGGAACTCAAAGAGAACACTGTCAGTTTTATGAGGCAAGAAAGATATGGGGACAAATTCAGAGTTGCTGTGGGAGGTGGTGAAAGTTAATCCTCAGTAAGTCACATGTGTGTATAAAGGAGTTGAACAGTCTGAACCTGTTTCCAGTGAAATCAGTGCAAAACTTCCATTTGATGTGAGTGATCAGGACTCAATCTCTCAGTGAGTGTAATGGAGGCCAAAGAAGTAAGATGCTGTAATTTAGGCTTTGTCTACACTGGTAATTGAGCGACAAAGCTTTTGTCATTCACAGGTGCTTAAACCCCCCAACCTCCGCCGAACAACAAATGCTTTGCCCTAGCAAGTATTAGTGTAAACCATGCTTCTGTGGACACAGGAGCTGCTGATAAGGGGTGAAAGTTTTTGTCTGCAAAAGTGTTTACACTGCCTGACTTGTCAACACAGCTATCTCACTAAAGCTGTGAAGTGTAGACATACACTTAGGCTACGTCTACACTACAACGCTATTTTCGGATACCAGAGTATCCGAAAAGAGCTATCCCACGTCTTAACAGCAAGCCCATTATTTTGGGCTCACTATTCTGACATCCCTGTAAACCTCATTCCACGAGTAAGGGATGTTTCAGAATAGTGGGTTATTTCAAAATCTAGTGCTGTGTAAACAGCGCCAAATTATGAAATAAGCTATTTCAAAATAAGATTAAAATAAGCTATGCAATTTGCATAGCTCAAATTGCATATCTTATTTTAAGCTATAATATAGTGTTGATTCACCCTAAGGATGCATCTATACTGCACCCTTAGCCTGAAATAAGCTACACACTTTGAGCTATGTAAATTGCGTAGTTTATTTCTATCTTATTTTGAAATAGATTATTTCATAATTTGGCACAGTTTACACAGCACCAGATTTTGAAATAACCCACTATTCCAAAATGTCCCTTAATCCTCATAGAATGAGGTTTACAAGGACATCGGAATAGCACACCCGTTATTTTGAAAGCTATTTTGAAATAACAGGTTCACTGTCAACATACAGAAAATGCTATTTCGGGATACCAGAAGTATCGCAAAATAGCGCCACTGTCTAGACACACCCTAAGAGACAAACTACTGTTGAAGCCTTGGGGAGAAAAACCATCTGAGAGTGAAACACTGTATTAATCCAATTACCCCAATATTTACAGTACATTAAAAATATAAATGGCCTCTGGATCCCTCCAAGAAAGGGGCATAGACATGGAGACAGAGGACAGCCTTCCTCCATCAAACTAAGACAGCATGGATGAGGAGACGTCTTGATTTTTATTTTTCACCTTGAAAATATGCATTGCATTAGCTTTGCTAGTGGTCTGAGCCAGGAGTCTTAGTCTACTGGCATCCCAGGTGATGGTCCAAGTACTATGATGTGCTCTCCTTCTGAATCAGGAAAATGTTTGTAAGTTTCTCACTTTCTTTAGTTTGAAACCTTCTCACTAAAGAATCAGCAATTCCCCCTTTACAAACTATTTATATACTTAAACAGCTGATTTTTTTCCCCCCTTAATCCTTGGAAACTTGATGAGGGTGAAAGGTTTAAACTTGCCAGTCTGACATCAGACACTGATATTTATTAAATCAAAAAGAGGAGACAAGATTAGTGATGAACCTTCATTAAGAAGCTATAATGATCTCATAAATCCAGCAGCCAGACTATGCTAAGAGCTGTAATAATATGCACTTCAGAGTACAGTGGGATAGATTGCAGCCATTAAAGTGCTTCAGTTCTTCTTGCAGCAACTGCAGCACTTGTTTAAGATCATCTGCTCTTCTGATTAATTGGTGTGTAGTAAATAAACCAGATAGTATTGTTAATACTGATTAAACAGAGTATTCAGGAGGATTTGCAATGCCAAATACTGAGATGAGATGCATTCTTATCTTTATCTATGAACACACAGAAGACATGGATTTGTTTAAAACTCAATAGACTCATTCTGCCAGCAACCTATGGCATGCAGCCAGAAATGAATCCAGATTGTAGCCAGACAGTGACATTTAAAGTGTTTGGGAGTTTAACACAAGATAAATTAGGGTGTTGGCCGATAAAAACTTTAATGAGAAGGCTGCCTTTTTCTCCTTAGATAATATTCTCCTAAAAGTTGGAAAAACACTCAGTTCTACAGACACCATGGAAGTGGTGACAGTCATTTTAAGATAAGCAGTTGTAAAGTTTCCCTCCTTCCCCCTTGCCAAGAGGCACAACTCCTCCCAGGTAGGAAACAGTTGGCCTATTTTAGCAGCCTCTCCTTGATGGTATGACAGGATCATAAACAAAGATACTGGACATAGTGAAACAGGAAAGCTAGGAGGGGACTATCAAGCTTCATTAGAAAGAAATGTGGTTAAAAGAAAGAGCTGTCAGAAAGATGAATGTGGGCGGGTGAATAAAAAAAAAAAAGAGAGAAAAAAAACCTCAGGAAATAGTAAAGAGTAATATGTCGGACAACACAAGGACTGGCCACAGAAAAAGCCATTTTGAGTGAGTCACTAACTGTTTCTCCACCACAAAAAGAAAGGAGGGAAAAAGGAGACGCACAAAAACTGAAACCACAGTTCCAGAAACAAAGAGGGAAGGGAAAAATGTTTGCCCATTTTAATTCTGTTTAGAGGAAATTAATTCTATTTAGAAATCTTTTAGGCAGAAAACTTTTCAGCTGTGATTCAAGCCCACAGAAATAAATGGAATCACTCTGACTTTGCTTGGTTTTGGAACAGGCCCTCAGAGGTTCTCTCCCAGGCAAAACCAGTTTGTGTGGGGGTGTGACAGGGAGTTTGCTCTCAATTGGAATGAAAAGGGGTAAAACAGCCCTGGGAGATGGTTGTGGCTATAAGCCAATCAGAAGAGGGCTTGAGGCAGCCAATCAGAGCCTGGCAGGTCTGTATAACGAGGGCTGGCCAGGAGGTGCTCATTCTCGTTTCCAGTTCTGGAGGGAGAAGGAGCTAGCTGCCTGCTAGCATGGGTACCTTGGACAGAGTAGTGTATGGGGAAGGTAGCGTGAGCCAGGGAAGCTCAGGCCTGAATAAACCCCCCCGGACTGAGAAGGCACAGTAACAGGGACCCAGAAATGTATTAGGGCTGCAGAGGAGCAGCCAGGGCAGAAGAAGGCAGCAAGTCCATACTCCCTTGCCATCATTCAGACTTAAATTTGCTCCTGAGGCAGGGGCTAGATGATGACTGGCAGTGGGTCACTGAAGCAAGGTGGGTATAGAGAGGTTGGAGTTCCTTGGGAGGGGAGGACCCCAGAGTGTGGCGGTGCTGCCACAGGGCAATACCCTGAAGGAACTACACCATCATCTGGGAAGGTCATGGGTCTGGATGAATAGCAGAGAACAGACAAAAGATATTAGCGGTTGAAACACTACCAGAAGAGTGTGCTCTGAAGCTGGACTGAGCTAGTTCCTTGAGTGACCAGCACGAGACACTATGGTAGTGATTCACAACAAGTTACAGTGAGGCTTTTAGTCTTACTATGCTGGGAATTTCAAAATAACCTATAAGAACTTGGTCACCCACATTAGGGCTTACCAATTTTCCATCAAAACTTTTTTTTGGTTTTCTGTGGCTTCAGTTTGTTCAAAAAATTGAGCATTTCCACTAAAAACTTCAATGGAAGCAATCTTTTTTTCTCCACTTTCATCTACTTTTTCACCAGGAAACAACACATTTTCTGACCAGTCCTAACTTAAAGTTCAATAAGATTTGACAGGATTTGGTATTAAATACCTAAGGCTTTGGCAACATTGCAGCTCAAGTCAACATAAGCTACGTCACTCAGGAATTTGAATTATTTACCCTTCTGAGTGTATGTCTAAGCTACACCCCTCTGTCAGCAGAGGGATGTAAATTAGACACATTGAAAGTGCAAATGAAGCAGGGATTTAAATATCCTGTGCTTCATTTGCATAATGGCAGCCACCACTTTTTTTCAAAATGGGGCTTTTCGAAAAAACCCAGCAGTTTAGACGGGGCATTTTTGACAGAAATGCCCCACTTTGAAAGATCCTGTTCTCCTCAGGATCTTTTGAAATTGGTCATTTCTGTTGAAAATGCCCCGTCTAAACTGCTGGGGTTGTTGTGTTTTTCGAAAAGCCTCATTTTGAAAAAAAGTGGTGGCTGCCATTATGCAAATGAAGCACAGGATATTTAAATCCCTGCTTTATTTGCACTTTTGATGCGTCTAATTTATGTCCCTCTGCCGACAGAGGGGGGTAGTTTATACACACCCTGAGGCTACGTCTAGACTACAAGCCTCTTTTGAAAGAGAGCATCTAGAAGACAAGTAGATTTTTTGAAAAAGCGAGCCTCTTTTGAAAGAGAGAGTCTAGACACTCGCTTTCAAAAAAGCACATTTTGCATTCAATAGTGCCTTTTTTTGAAACAGTACTTTTGAAAAAAGGCGTTATTCCTCGTAAAATGAGGTTTACCGTGATCAAAAAAACTGTCACGTTCTTTCGATTTACTTTCAAAAGAATGCGGCTGCAGTCTAGATGCAGGTGAAGTTTTTCTGAAAAAAAAAAAAAAAAAAGTATGCCGACTTAAGTGCTAGGATAAACAGTGCTATCTCGCAGGGAGGCTGGAGTAGTTAAGCTGATAGAGTTCTAACCCATCATCTCAAAGCAGCTACAAGAGTGAGTTTACAGCTGCTGTTGGCTCTCTCGTGTGTAGCCATAGCCTCTGGTTCCTTTGAAACCCCTGATTTCATGTTTCACTGTGTCCAGTATCTTTGTTGTTTGTCACCTGTCATACCATCCAGGAGGACAAAGATTGCTGAAGCAGCCTCTTTCCTACCTGACATTGTTCCTACCCCTCTAGTGCAGGGGTCTGGAGTACATGACCTATGTGGGTTCTTTCCAGTCTCATACTATGATATTGGACCTAATATCTTCCTTTCTTAAAGTAGATATATTTTCAGTCTTATTTTCTTTTTTGTTTCCACTTTTCTGAGGCTTGGCTGCTTCTGACCAGGTAGTGCAATATAGATGCAGATTTGAAAGAACTACTGATCTTGGGGTTTGTTTTGGTTGATATCACTGAAAAATGTCTAAGACGGGGCTACCTTGAAAGACTCAATACATAAGCTGGCGTGCCACTCTCCTGCTCAACTATCCTGCTTATTGTGACTTTATATTCATAGTTGTAGCAATACATGCAGAGTTCATCAAGAAAACACATCTGATCTTCCACAACAATTCCAAATTATCACTGGCTGCTTCCACACTTGTGGCTTGTAGAACAATGTACATTAGGGTTGCCAATCCTCTGGGACTGGCCGGGAGTCTCCTGGAATCAGCATCAAATCTCCTTTGACTATTGAAATCAGTCCTGGATATTTTTAAAAAATGGCATTATGTCATGTTGGAAGGAGGAGAATCTCCCAAAATAGCTTCTGTCAGACTCTGCCAACTCTAATGTACATCCATTACTGAACTGAGACCTGTGACTTAAAATGGCAAGCATTCTAGGAAGTATATAAATAGATCTTCCTAAATATACATAGAAAGGAGAGTTCTAGAAAGGCTGACAACATTTGGTTTTGAAGTGGATATCATAGCCCATAGCAGAAATGGAAGATAGTGGTTACATAGGGAAAAAACTGAGAGGGTGACTGCAAAAGCAAATTTTAAAACTGAGAAAGGTTCTCAGATGATATAAGGCAACATCTCTACTGAAGTCTATATCAATTGTCTCTATCAATTTACACCAGCTATGGATTGAGCCCCCTGACCAACAAAGATCTGCCTTATTTTTCTGCTTGTTCTCCCTTGGTTGGGGCCGTTTCTTTTTCAAAAAAGAAAAAATCAAATCTGACTGTACTGGGAACCAGATGCTGAATTTAGGTGCTTTGTTGGATGAAGAATAGACGTATTCATTCAGACACAATATGCTATTATTCAGTGTTGGTAAACCAGTGAATGCATTTTTTGGAAAGCTGCAAGTGCTGGAAGGCATGATGCAGTGTAGGTGGTCTCCCATATTAAATAGTTATGTTATCAACAAATATTCTGTGAGAAAGAAATAGCGCAAGACAAGAGCCGAGAAACTAAACAGATGATATTTTATAGGAATACCCAGCAACAAATGTAATCTGAACTGAAATGCAGTGCTTCATGCCTCAGGAAGAACTTGAAAGGAAACATGGATGTCTAAGACCCAGATCATGATATAGTGTGTAGAGTTGGTCAGAATATTTCAGACATTTTGAAATCTGTATGAAAATTGGAAGGAAATGCTGTGAAGGTGACTCAATTTTTTTTTGGGGGGGGAGGGGAGACATTTTTGTCATCTCCCTTGTGAGTGCATGTGTAATTTAGATTAATCGGTTGGGAGCCAGATGCTGAAGCTATAGAGGTGACATTCTGGCCAGCGCTCTGTAAAGATGTCAAAATACCAATGTCCTAACCATCATACTAGATATCATGTCCTCCGAATACCCCCTGCTCTGACTATGCTGTTAACACACCCTGTGCAATGCCTCTTGTGTCTTTTCACTTTTGTCGTCATAATTTTTCCATACTACCCACTACTCCTGTAACTCTGTCCCTCCTTTATGTGCCAGACAACAACATTGTTAATTCAAATCCCACCTAACTTGCATTTTTCCTGTTAAACCTGTTCATATTAATCCACCTATAGAACAGCATTAATATATACATTTGCACCCCTTTGAAGATTAGACCATCGCCTGATCATCATATATTAGTTCAAATAGCATTGGCTGACTAATTAAAAATACCATGTCTAATGAAATAGGAATTATACCTTTAATTGTTTGACCAGCACTGTAATAAGTGTTAATTCTCCATGAAGAATAGCTGTGGTCTACATTTTCAAGAATGGATAGTTATTTGGGGTACCCAATTTGAGACACCTTTGATTGGATGTAGAGGGAGCACATGCCTCTCACAGTCAATGTTGTGTGTAATGAATATACAGGCAGTCCCCGGGTTACGTACAAGATAGGGACTGTAGGTTTGTTCTTAAGTTGAATTTGTATGGAAGTCGGAACTGGTACATATTGTAGGGGAAACTCTAGCCAAACATTTCTCCAGAGCTCAGTTTTATTCTCCCACACCTCACTTCCCTCAGTCCTTTATTCTCAAGCTGAGGTGTCTGCTGAGAAAAGCCGCTCTGCCTCTCCCTGGTCTGCTGGGGGGAGGGGGGAGCGCTAGCTTCGTGTCTCCCTGGTCTGCTGCGGGGAAGCAGCTAGTGCGGGGTTGCCTCACCCCGTTTGTAAGTAGGGATCCGATGTAAGTCGGATCCATGTAACCCGGGGACTGCCTGTACACCTCACTTCAAACGTCCTTGCTTCACATGCGTGCCACGACTGTAATACCAGATAGGTTTTTTTCCTATGTGAATGGAAAGCAACAGAATCTGGCAATCCTGTATGTGGGCAACAGTAAATAAACTGTTGTGTGGGCCACACAAATCCTGATGGGCCACTTATGGCCTGCAGGTTGCCCATCACTGGCCTAATTCTCAGTCACTTACAATGGTATAAATCACGAGATACATTTGTGTCTTTCATTGCCTTTGGTAAAGCAAGAGAGCAGAAAATCAGGTCCTAGGAACTTAGGATTTCCTACGCACAGAGACCCAACCCAATTTTTGGCCTGTGGTAGATGCTGATGTGGTATTCCATGGATATTCTAGGCATAGCATGCAAATAACTGAGGAACTGGCACTCCAGTGTGATCATTAGAGCTAGAAGTAATTAAATATTACCAATTAGTTAAAATAACCACTTACAGGTATTGTTTTAGTAACAGCTCCCACATAGATCTACTGCAGTGTCTTGGTTATATGATATTTTAGAACTCCCAAGTATCATACTTTTTTACTTGTAGTGATTAAATTGTGCCTACAGAATATGATGTAGCAACATTTCCTATATGAGCAAACTAAATATTGTGCAAACTTTGCTACACATTGAGTAAGGAACTAATGAACATTGGACGTAAGCACCCATTACATTCTTCCACCATTAACTTAAAAGTCATTTATTTAAGTGACTTATCCTTTTAAACAGTCATATGGAGAGAGGAAAGGTATCCAGAATTACTGAACTTTTGCGAGTACAGTCAGAGTCCTTGTTCCAGTTAATCATAATTTGCACAAAAGAATAAAAAAGCACCACATTAAAAATATTAGAAGTTACGTGGAAAGATTCTTATAAAGCTTCGCTAGTGATGCCAGGAAAATATATTTATCAGCATCTGAGTGAGATCATACCATAAAAACTCACACTTATAAATTCGGTGTTTGAAACCTTCTAGAGATTTAATAGTGACTTGTGACTATCCAGTTCCTCAGATTATGGGTCTGGTTCAAAGATTCCTTGCTTAATGTCCAAGATTTTCAGAAATTGGTATAAGTTGCCTCAATTTTAAAATGCCTTGTCTGAGATCACTTAAAGGGTAAAATGCTGTGTTAGGATACCTATCCAGAAATTTTATATTTGTAATTTATCCAAGTTTTCTGAACCTTGGTCTGCAAAATTGTGTTACAAAATTTCTAACTGCAGGCTTTCAAATGAGATTTCTGGTACTTCCTTATTTGGACCAAGCTGAGAAAAAGTGTGAGACTAGCATTTCAGCACTTCTGCTTCTGATTAGAACCAAAAAGTGCAGAAGTACACACATGTATTATAATGGGCAAGGGGGATTACTCAAACTATTTTTTGAGCTTAAGAAGAGATTTGGTTTGTGTTTAAAAGGAGAGTTCAAGAAGCCTTATTTTGTTAAGACAAGTTTGCCCCATTCCTCAATTGTTTTCATGTGGTTTTGTTTTGTTTTTTGAATATGCATTCATCCTCTTTTATGCATGTAAAATTAGCATTTACTTCTTATATGCTGCACCTTAAAAGCAGTCAAGACTGGGAAATAACCTCTTAACCTATACTATGTTGTTTTAATTTTTTTTTTAAACAAGAACAGTTAATACCCAAATCAAAGTTCAAATCAAAGTCTGAACAAGACTTTATTATGATGCATTGCTATGTATATAGCCTTTGCCTTTGTTGCTTAGAATAGTTAGAACCAATGCAGGGTTTTTCTGATCTTGTTATCTGTCTGTATAGGTTCTTATATGGGCCTCCAGCTAGACATGGCTTGCCCTAGCCACAGTTTGGAATAACAAAGAGCATGTAAGCTAAATATAGGTTGGGAATTCCAACCACAAAACCAGCTGACCTACGTCAGCATGTACAACAGTTGAAAGAACTAGGAATTCCCCATCTTTACAGAAGAATTAAGGAGAAAATGAGAGAAACCAAAAGCTCCTTTTCATAAAAGGACAAAGAGTATGGTGTCCCCAAGAGCCACAATGGAGAGAATCTCAGGCAATGGTTTCCACCTCATTTCCAGAAACAAGAAGTTCCTTGGTTATTGCAAATGGAGGTAGAGACTGGTTAGCAAAAAAAAAAAAAAAAAAAAAAAAAGGGTTGCTGCATAAGAAATATGGGTATGGGAACACATGACCTTAGTTGAATTGAAAATAGTTACCCACCTTTGTAAAGCACTTTAAAGACGTGTGATGAACCCCATTGACCTGCTTGCAGCCTGAATCAATAAGAACACCAAAGCAGTTTCTGGGATGCTGACATTATGAAAACTGGAAGATACTCATTCTGATTCATTATTGGGAAATGATGCAACAAGGTTAATGCCCAAGGGCTCAAATGAAAACCCACTTAAGCCAGACTCAGTGACCGAGAAGGTTAGTTCGCTGCCTACCTTTTAACAGGGAAATTAAGACCATGCTGATTGAGTTTTGGTCAGAGATCCTGCCAAAAGAAAAGAGACCTCAGGCCAATTGACTTGTGCTGAGCGTCAGAATTCCCTTGAAAGAGGGGAAATGGCACATCTGAAAAGTGCTGTGATTCAAAAACCTGTTGGGAATGGGCAAACTCAAAGAAGTAATGTACTGCTAGTCTCATGATGCCCACCAGAGAATGAAAAAAACCCCACATCAATGTAAAGCAATTATTTGGAGAAAAGCAGAGAAGGGAGAGGGAAGTTTCCCCATAGTCTACTGTTAGGGAGGTCATTCAAGAAGTAATTGAGCCTGAGTGTGAATAGGATGAAGGGTAACTGACCTGTCCTCAGCAGGTCTGAAGGAGGAAGTGGGAAGAGTCCATCTTACCCCAACAACGCAGGGATTGATTATTGCCTAATGCACAAGAAGCACAGTGAGATGGGCTCAAATCACAACCAGAGTATCCAGCCAGATGGAGAACTCTTCATGGAGTATGTTTGTATGTGAAAGTGGGTGATAAAATTATCTTCTGAGCGGCAATTCCACTAAATATTTTGGGGTGGTAAATTCAACAAAACCATGGATTTTGCAAAGAAATATTCCTTAAAATGTAATAATTCCTCTCATAACAGGAATAAGTGTTAGGAAACCCTTCTAGGTGTCTCTAGTGAAGTGTTATTTGGGTGTTTGTGTTTTAACAAGAAAAAGCAGACCCCACAAAACCACTGTTCAAGCACAGTGCCCCAGACCCTTTACATGGCTGCTGGCATGCCCTTCCACACACTCTGGGCTGTGCTAATGAGTGATGCTGGGACAGGGGCATTATACTCCAGGCTGCATTGGAGGAACAGCTGCCCTCAGCCCTACCCCTTCTACCTTGGCCCCACCCCTCCCACCAACATGGTAATGCCCTCCCTCTCCCACCTTGCAGCTGTTCTATTTATTTGCAGTGGAATGGGAAGAACAAACTGAAACAGAAGGTGAACATCTAGTGGCAACAAGGAGTCTGTGAAGGAAGATAAAGGCAGCAACGTTATTAGATCTTGTTGCCTCATTTTACCTAATAGTCTAACAGACTCCCTCATTAAAGCATTTCCAGCTCCACTATTTAATTTCACATTAAAACACAAAAGCATGAAAAAAGAAAAATATGAAGACCACTAGAAATCACATTCAGTTTGAATTAACATTGAGTCTTATCTCTTCTGCAAGGATAGTATTCATAAGCTTACCCATATGTTATAGTGCCTTACTGTAAGAGGACCACACTGTACCCCATAATACTCAGCCTCTTGGCCCCCCTTTTTCAATGAGTCAGGGAAACTTCAATCTGATGAAATACCCACCATGCTCAGTACTCTTGATAGGTTTCCTGCCATCAATTCCCCACTATGTACAGGCTTCACAGCTACATTGTCAATAGCAGGCCTGGCCAGCACCTGAGTAGACCACTGCCATCTCCCTCTGTGCTGTCCTTGACCTTCCCCTCCACCTCTGTTTCCTCCAGCCTTTATAGCTCTGGACTCATGAAGCCGGCAGGTGCTGCCAGTTACAAGGCAGCATAGGTTTATTCACCCAGCCACAAACCATTCCCCTTGATTGGGGCTGGAGTGGCAGGAGCAAATTAAGGTCTTCTGAACCAGTACCCTACCACACTTACTCCATACATAATCCCACTAAAGCCACTGTGCAGTAACAGAAGGGGTATCAGAATCTCACCCTAACTCTCCATTCCCTTCTCCAAGGTCAACACTGAAATGTAAAACAAGAACTTTGAGCAGTTGTGGTCAATTCAGTTTTGAAAAAAAAAAATCACAGGAAATCACACTTTGATTCTCCAGTTGTGAGATTGCTAGAAGGAGCAGTATATAAAAAAAGGAAGCTAGAAATCTGGTAATTTCAAAAGAAAAGGCCACTTCCTCTTGAGAGACTGTCATCACACTCTGATTTATGTACCGTGAACGTTCCTGAATTTTAGAATATAAATAATGAATCATTACAAGTTCCCAGTTTTGTTCAAATCACCAGAAATAACTCACAATTTACAGTAACCATCCCATTACTTAGGATCACCCCAAAAGTGAGTGATCCATAGGACCTCAATGTCTCTTTTGAGCTCTCTGATAACGATGATACATATCAGGCAGTAAGATCAGAGACAGTTCAGTCCTTTATGACAATGTTATTTTTTTTCCTGATAGCCGTGGATGTCCCCTCTGGCTTTCAGATATCCAATTTGAACAGTTACTGCTTCTAGGATTGACAGCAACTAGATGATGGATGCTCAATGCTTATAAAGGCACAAACGCACCAAAGCATTGAGATAACCAACAAAGATCAGCTCAGACCACATTCATGCAATCTGACTGCTCTTTCCTGCAACTTGTTCAAAAAGGGCATGAAAATTCCATTAAAAAGTAAATTAAATGAAAAGTAAAAAAGTAAATGAAATGGTGTCTTAACAAAATGAAGTTCAACCTCCATATTGATAATTCTTATTATAGCACTTCAAATATGATTTATACAAAAACCTTTAGAAGCCCTAAGCATGGAAAAGATTATGGTGCCCCCCCCCCCATGTAATTCAAAATAAAAACAATACTATACCATAAAATCTCTTCTTTTTTTTGGTGCCCCTGCTTAGCTGGTGCCCCAAGCCCGTGCTTAGTCTGCCTATTGGATAATCCAGCCCTGGGTGACACACAAGAGCTGTGATCCTGTATGTGTAGAGATATGGAGTGGGGGAAATGGAGCTCAGGATTATAACTACATGAATCCCATAGCCATTTTCCATTGTCTCCATAGGCAGTACAAAACCAAAATCCATCACTCATGCACCAGACAAGTTACATACACACCGTTAATGCCCCTACATTTAAATAAGATACTTACACAAACAACAGGAGATGACAGTGAAAATGACCATACAGAAAGTGTTGTCAAATGCACAAACTGAAAAAACAAAAGTTATTAAGGGGTAGCCAAGTTAGTCTGTAACAGGAAAAACTTAAAAAACAACAAATGGTCTAGTAGCACTTTAAGGACTAACAAAACATGTAGATGGTATCATGAGCTTTCATAGGCTCAGCCCACTTGTTCATCTGGAGAAACAGATTTGAAAAAACAAAGTCAGAACTCCGGATTCAGGAGCACAAACATAGCTTTAGTTAAAACCAGTATCTACAGCTATGTCCATTTTTATTTTCACATTATAGAAGCAGCACCGTCTCTGAGAAATATACTTTCAATCACGATGTTTATTCCACTTTGCCATCAGCATTTTGCCACTCAATCTCATGACCTTCCTATGGGCTCAATTGTAAGTCTGGCCCCAAAAATGCACAGGGGTATAAAGGCATAAGGATGCCCGTTCACTCTGGTATGGGCGACATGCATTGCCAAGCCCACCAGATGGAGACTCTCCTTTCCAAGCATCTGTGTGGAGAATGGATGAAATATTGCCTTATCCTCCACAATGCACCAGACAGCACAGCTGAGGCTGACTCAAGCTGCACTAGGAAAGGGGTCTAGCTGCCAATGGCCAAACCATGATCTGCTTACCTATACTACAACTGTGTAAATAACTGCTTTGCAATGTAAAGGGTGGGGGGCGGGGGGGTGTCTTAGTGTTGCCCAAAGCAAGAGGCTATTCAAGGTGAATAAAGAGGGTAGAAATGAGTCCTAGTCAGAGTCAGGAGCTTTGTCACTTGAGTAGTGGGTCTGTGCAAACAGAGGCTGAGTCTGTGAAAGCAGAGAATTTTAAAATTGTGTGTTGGGTACTACAACTTCTTCAGATCATCAAGGCTGGACAACTTCCCTCGAGACCAGTGTAAATTTAATATTTGTGGGATTGCCCCTCATATTCGTGTGCAGCATTTCCCGTTGCTGTGTTTCACTACCAAAAGGACAGATTAAACAGTATCCCAGGCTGTTTTTCTCAGGTTGTTTATTTGCAGTGGTTAAGGTGGTCAGATGTGATACATCCTGCTCCTCCCATTCTCACTATGTAGCTTTTGTTCAGAAAGATGCTGATGACAAATGTAAAGCATTGATATGTCTGTGGTGAGATGGGCTTTTGACACCTGCTATTTGAAGGTAATATATGTTATCTTGGCACCATTCGCTCAGATGCAAATAGGGATTTTTAATAGGACCAGACAATATCTCAGATGACTGTGGGGAGAACTCTACAAAGGGAGCAAATCAGGTTAATTAGAGATGAACAGCCCTTTGCATATTTATCTTGAACTAGACAGTGGCAGTTTTGATTGTTCGTGTTCTCAGCTTATCCTACAGAACCCTGTGCTTTTCACAGGCCTGCCCTTTACTAATAGGGTAATGAAATGGTAAAGAACTGTGAGACCATAGGCAGTCTTCACTTTTTTACTGTTTTCAGTCATCCTCTCTTCATCTCTTCTTCCTGGCAGTGACCCAGCTTAAGTAGTATGAACAAACACCGACCTACAACCCAATTCCAATCAAACCCAAATCAAGATTTTTTCACACACAAAGCAGACTAGCTATCTTCTTTCACCAATTTTTTCATATATTCACTTCTCTGAACTTTTGGCTTCAACTGAAATTGGAAGAGGAAGTGTTGAGACTTTTCTCACAGTGCTCATGGATCACTGACAAAGCTAACTGCTCCTTTAACAAAATAAGCCAGGACTGAATGATACAGAAGTATTATAACAAACTGTTAGGTATCTACGGCTCATGGTTGTTTAAAATCCTATTTTGAAGTCATGTGTCGCGTTTTTACATGCCATCACTGATTTTAAATACCAAGCATATTCCAAGTAGAAAAATGCATTGTCAAAACATCAATCGCTTTTTAAATGGAAGCAAAATCATCCACTATCTCACGCTATACTATCCATCCAGCAAAAGCCCGAGAACAGCTGAACCACACCCTATGATGTCATTAAAAATTTAAGCCCCGTTGAGAATGCCTGTTTAAATCTGGTCTGTTGGTCTGTACATTCCAGCTGATCTCAAACATCACAATGGTATAGAAAAGGAGAAACAAATCTGCCATAACTCAGACCAAATCTGTATAGAGCTTTATGGATCAAAATCAGCATCTTGAATTACACTTGAAATAGGAATGGGAATTCATTACAGCTGACAAAGAAAGAGTGTAATAAAACAGTTTGAAGCTAAAGCAAGCAGATGCACAATGAGCTCACTGACGTTGCTGGATAGCCCAATGCACCGTGCATTTTAGTAATCCAGTTGGGCAGTGAATCATGAATAATTACACTGGCATTTGGATGGGAGAGAAACTGCTGCAAATGTCTAGTCAGATGCAAATAGAAAAAGTCACTGTGGTTACCCATACCACCTGAGCTGGGGAGGTCAAAAGCTAGATATAAACATATGGCCAAATTTGGGCCTACGTGGCAGGGGGGGAAGGGAGAGTGGTAAAGTCTGTTTATTATTGTACCATTTTGTTTAAAGTTCCTAGAACAAATCCCTTTACTATAGGAATACAGCTCCAGTCTGGAATTTTCCTGTGACTTGCAGAGGTGAAAAACATGCTACAAAATTTTGGCCAAGACATCAGAGCCATAACACTGCTTCAGCTTGTTCTATTAACTAAGGCAGGTGCACTTCTCCTGAAGACTGGTGAGTTATCTACTATATATTTGAGAGAGTTTGAATGTCGGTCTGCCTGTGTGTCTCTCCGTCTGTGAGTCCATTTGTTCAAGAACTCTTCCTAAATGGTAAGAGCTAGGACCACCATCTTTCGTAGGCAACTTCCACTTATTATAACTTAAAACAAGGTAAGAATTTGGTTGTATCTGGACAATGGGATGTGCCTAGAACTTTACTGTTTCTCATAAAATGAAAAAGAAGGAATCTGATAGGAGGGACAGTTGTACTGCAGGATGAGCACAGGGGGGCAGTAAGGGAACAGAGATGGGGACTGGGACAGGTATAACCTCATTGGGGGCAGCAAGGGGCAGCGGTGGAGAAAGGAACATCTATCTATTATATATTTCAGAGTTTGTTTGCATGTCTATCTGCATTTCTATCTGTCCCACAGCTGGGGGACATGCACCTCTCCCCTGGTTGTGACCACTGCAGGTGCAGCTGCAGCAGCCATGGAGAGGCTCTTCTGATCTGGCCCTAAGTTGTTAAGGTGAGAGGGCTGGGGTTGTCCTCTCTTCCCTAGGGCAATCTGCACACTGACCTCCTCAGCCTCTGCGCCAACCCAGGGCAATGATTTAAATGAAGAAAAAGAAAACTTATTTGAGTTAAAGACCCAAGCAATGCCAGGTAAATCTTCTAGTAATGTTCTACTGTTGACTCCCTGATTGTTGGGTAGCAATTAAGAAAAGTTGAAGTTTATACAGTATGGAAAAAATCATGTCTGGTACAATCCCCATTTGGTTCTATACTCCAATTGAGTTGAGTGAACTCGACTTATTAGCATCAATATCACACCTATCTGAAGAAAGATATTCTCTTTATTCCAGTAGAAAAAAGTACTATAGCAGCCTTAGTAGTTCCATAGACTCTCACTACACTTTTTTCACAGGCTGTGAGAGCCTTAGTACTGTAGTCCAATATTTACAATACAAATCTAATTGTCTTTATTAGCCATTATATTTTTCTTAACAAATTAAGACTTGAAAGACTTAGTAATGCTATTTAGAGAGTCTGTTGTGAGAACCCCCAACAAATAACTGAATTCCTTGAGCTTGCTTGTAGTCATAATTGCTTGATACAAGGTACAGATAGCCTTTGTGGTTTCCTAAATGGGATTAATGAGGCTTCAGTGACTCCTCATTAGCAGGCAAAATGACTAAGTGCTAATGACTTCCAAATAATGGCTTTGGTGAAACTATGAGTGCTCCAGAGAAACATACATTATAAATGATTGAAACATTCCTTTCAGCTTCTTTTTTGTGCGAGCCGCAGATTTGGAGGAATAATAGACACTGAACTAGCATAATTGCAAAGTATTTTCTTATTATCTCTGGCTAAATCTCTATGTGGGCTAAACAGGCAAAATTCTAATGCCATTTCCTGCCTCTGCAAGAGCAAGCTGTAAAATAGTGGTCATTATCACAATGGAGATATTGTGAATTCAGAAGCACTAACTGTGTTATGCAGGCAGAGAGAGGATTCTGTTTACTATGAAACAGCACAAAGCCTACAGTTTAATCCAAAAATGTAACCACGATTGACATGTGGGGATGGAAATAACCATCATTAGCACAGAATATAGGAAGGACTGTGCTTTTAAGTTTTCATTTTATATTTAAATTTCATCTTCTTTAGGTCAATGTTAGGATATTGTGTCATACTTGAAGCCATTTTCAATAGGCCTAACATTAACTGATGCCTTGGCATGTTTGAGTTCTGAATATAAATGTTGTGTCAGTCACCGTGGGTATGTCTACATTGCAGTGTTCTTTGGAAAAACGGCTGGTTTTCCAGAAAAATGACACTTACGTCCATACTGCTATTGTGTTCTTTTGACAGAAAGTCGAAAGAATGGAAGGGTTTTTTGGACAGTGGTACACCCTCTTTCTATGAGGAAGAAGCCTTTTTCCAAAAGGTGTGTGTGGATGCAGAAGAGGGAGATCTTTTCAAAAAAGAGGCCGCCAGGAAATAACACAGGTGCCCTGGTGGCCACTACATCCATATTAATCACAACTTAAATGCAAGATAGCATCAAATCAAGAGACAAGAGGCCATCCCCATCCCCTCCTCCCCCCAACACTTTTCAGTGACTGTGAGGTCAAGCCTCCTCACCTCTACACATTTTACTGGCTGCAAAGGCAAGCAATCCTAGGTGCAGGGACTAGGGGCATGGAAAGTGGTGCAGCATCCACAGGCTTTAGTTTGATGCATTCTTCCTCATAAAACAAGGTTTTCCACGGTTGAAAAAACTGCCACGTTCTTTCGATTTATTTTTGAAAGAACGCGGCAGCAGTCTAGATGCAGAGGACGTTTTTTTTTAAAAAGGCTACTTTTTTTTGGAAAACCCCTGTAGTCTAGACACACCCTTAGCTTGTAGAGGCATCTATGATCTTACAGCACCATCAGAGTAATGAAAATCAACATATACCACCCCAAGCCTAGGTGGCTATACATCAGACATAGCTTCACTGTTGCTGGGTCTGCTGTCATTGTGGTAAAGCACATCACGTCCCCGAGAAGGTGGTTATGGAACACAGTCTCTGTTCCAAAGATCACTATCCAATTTAAAGAGCATATTTTGTATATGGCAGCGTGCTGCATAGTGTGTGGAACCCGTGTACAATTATCAGTGTACAGTGCTCTGAAGTCTTACCTAGGATCAGGGTCTCCGTAGGAATGTATAGGATGACAGTCCCTTTCAAATTCAACACTATCAACTTACTTGAGTGTTTCTCAAAGTGGGCCACGAAAACACTTTGGCTATGTCTAGACTGCCCCCTCATGCACAAAAAATATGTAAATGAGGCAAAGCATGGAATATCACCGCACCTCATTTGCATAATTAACGAGGCTCCGGTTTTGCACAAGAGGTTTTTGCGCAAAAAGGAGCCTTCTACACAGCTCCTTTTTGCACAAAAACCCCCTCTTCAAAAGAGTTGTTCTTCCTCTTTTGTTTCAGGAAGAACAGCTCTTGCACAAGAGGGTTTCTGCACGAAAAGGAGCCATGTAGACGGCTCCTTTTTGCGCAAAAGCCTCTTGTGCAAAAATGGAGCCTCATTAATTACACAAATGAGGCACCATGATATCCCCCGCTTTGCCTCATTTGCATATATTTTTGCACAAGAGGGGGCAGTCTAGACATAGCCTTTAAGAAACATGCTAACAGGCCATGCTGGTTTGTTTACTTACTGGTGCCGCAGCCACGGAGCCTCGTGGCTCCCCGTGACTCCAGTTCACCGTTTGTATCCAAAGGGAGCCACGGGAAGCAGCATGGGCCAGGCCGCTGCTTCCCGCAGCTCCCCTTAGCTGCAAACAGTGAACTAGAGCCAGTGGGAGCTGTGAGGCTAAGTGGCCATGATGCTAGTAAGTAAACAAACCAGCACGGTCATTTAGCATGTTTCTCAAAGTGGTTTCACGAGCCACTTTGAGAAACACTGACTTAGACTGAAAAAGGATCTCAACTGGTTAACACATTACAAAGGCAATTTCCCCTTTCTGGACATTCGCATCTTCACACCAAATGCTCTGAATGACCCACTTCCACCCTGATTTAGTTAGCTTCATTTACACAAGCAACTACTTCCTTAAATATACACACCTGATTCTGTAACTTCCACTCCAGTGCATCTAATGAAGTGGGTTTTACCCATAAAAGCTTTTGCCCTAATAAATCTATTAGTCTCTAAGGTGCCACAGTTGTTTTTGCAGATACAGATTAATGTGACTGCCCCTCCCAGACCTTCTCTGAAGGGTTTGTAATCTAAGTGGTGACATAATACCCAAGGTGCCTGTTTTTCTTGCTGTAGTGATTTCTATCAGTAGTTCTCACCAGGGCATCAAAGATCTGAAACCATTTACTCAACAGCTTTAAGTTCTTATGCACATCAAATGGCAAGATAAAAAAGTGAGGATCTGCAAAGATATTGCACAAGCATCTTCAAAGTAATGGACCGGACACCTAATCTGCATGGAGGACTGCAGGCGCTCAAAGAAAAGTAAATGGAGGGAAAAAAGTAAGATGCACAGCAGGAAAGACATAAAAACTGTAACAGAGGCATCACCAGGTGAGCAGCTACATCAGCATTCCTGTGAAATGGGAGAAGCAAAGTAACATCTGGTGCAGGACATTTTGAAGCCTGGTGTAAGTCAACAGGAAAACAGGGTATTGTGCAAGCAGAATGGAAAGGATGAAAGCATTTCCCTGCCTCACTTGCAAAACAGTCTGTCAATCAAGAATTAGATTCTCCAGTCATCTATAAATCTCTAAACAATCTAAGTCAAGTCTCATTGACATGAAGGACAACAGAAAACAAACATCTTTACACTGCATCACCAGAAATATCTGTACATGAAAGATGACAAGGCTTTGAACCATCAGACATCACGGTCCTCTTATTCAAAATTGATTATCGGTTCTGTCTAGGTTCCCTTGTTATATTACTGGGAAAACTGAGAGTATCTCTATTAATTATTATTTGTATGACAAGAGCTCCCAAGAGTCCAACCATGGATTAGAACCTCTGGTTGCCATACAAATACAGAACAAAAAATAGTCTGTGCTTTAAAGAGCCTAAATAAGTCATTCTAAATTGAGTCTGGAAAAAAAATCACAAACAATTATTACCTTCACCAAATACCTCTTTAGTGGAAAATCATTTTTGTTGCTTAGGTCTGGGCAGTTGGATTTCAGAATGGAGCCACCTTTTGAAATGCTTTCTTGCTGCTTACAGGAGACTTTGAGCCATAACACTGCATTGGAGAGGTTGCAAGTTTGCATCATCCCTGAGGGAGTCACAGGCCTGACCTACATTTAAGTCATAGCTATATACAAAAAAAAGTGGGAAAAATCCAGTGCGGAGTGCCATAGCTGCACCAGCATAACCCTGGGCACACACACAGAAGATCAATAGAAGAATGCTTTAGTCAGTCGAGCCACCCTCAGGGTATGTCTACACTACAAAGTTAATTTGAACTAACAGCCGTTAGTTCGAATTAACTTTGATAGGAGCTACACAGGCAAACCGCTAGTTCGAACTTAATTCGAACTAGCGCAGCGCTTAATTCGAACTAGGTAAACCTCATTCTACGAGGACTAACGCCTAGTTCAAATTAAGTAGTTCAAATTACGGGCTGTGTAGCCACTTAATTCGAACTAGTGGGAAGCTAGCCCTCCCCAGCTTTCCCTGGTGGCCACTCTGGGCACCACCAGGGAAACTTGTATGCCTCCATCCCGGCCCTGGAGCCCTTAAAGGGGCACGGTCTGGCTACGGTGCCCATGCCAGGTGCAAGCCTGCCAGCACCCAGCCAGCAGACCCTGCACCTGGCACGGCACTAGCCAGCCACCTGCTGCCGCCCAGCCTTCTGCCTCTTCCCGGGACCAGGCTGGCAGCTCCCAGGAGCCTGCCTGGGACCGCAAGAGGCGAGCGCCCACCTGGTCTAGTGCGGACATCGTGGACCTCATCGAGGTTTGGGGTGAAGCCTCCAATGTCCATGACCTCCGAACTAGGAACAGGAAAGTGGCCGTCTAGGGCAGGATAGCTGCTAGCCTGGCCACCCAGGAGCAGGTTTGCATGAAAATCGAGGTGGTCGAGTGAGACCCCAACCCTGAGCTTAGAACATAAAAACATAAGAATGGCAGTACTGTGTCAGACCAAAGGTCCATCTAGCCCAGTAGCCTGTCTGCCGACAGTGGCCCACACTAGGTACCCTGGAGGGGATGGACCGAAGACAATGACCAAGCCATTTGTCTTGTTCCATCCATCTCCAGCCTTCTACAAACACAGGCCAGGGACACCATTTCTACCCCCTGGCTAATACCACTCCATGGACCCAACCTCCATGAATTTATCTAACTTCTCTTTGAACTCTGTTCTAGTTCTAGCCTTCACAGCCTCCTGCAGCAAGGAGTTCCACAGGTTGACTATTTGCTTTGTGAAGAAGAACTTTCTGTTGTTAGTTTGAAGCCTGCTACCCATTCATTTCATTTGGTGTCCTCTAGTCCTTCTATTATGGGAACTAATGAACAACTTTTCTTTATGCACCCTCTCCACGCCACTCATGCTTTTATAGACCTCTATCATATCCCCCCTCAGTCTCCTCTTTTCTAAGCTGAAAAGTCCCAGTCTCTTTAGCCTCTCTTTGTATGGGACCTGTTCCAAACCTCTGATCATTTTAGTTGCCCTTTTCTGAACCTTTTCCAAGGCCAAAATATCTTTTCTTGGGTGAGGAGATCACATCTGTATACAGTACTGAAGATATGGCGTACCATAGTTTGATACTTCCCCTCCTCTTTCTTTCCCTGGCTTCCCCCTTCCAGATCCCTCCTCCCAGGTTTCACCCTCCCCTCTCCCACCCTCTCTCTTCCCCTCTCCCACCTCCTTTTTCCAGTCTCCCCGAGTTTTGTTCAATAAAGAGAGTTTCTATTTTTGAACACACATGTCCCTTATTTTGTACATCAGGAAAGGGGGCTAGGGAGGGGTAAGTGGAAGGAGGTGAGGGAGGACTGGGGTACGAGCCCTCCGATGGGGAGGACTGGGGTGGCTCTGTGGTCTCCTCAGGGTGGAAGCTCTCCTGCAGCCCCTCCATTGACACACCCCCCCCAGATGGCAGCCTGCTGCAAGTGCAGCCGGGCTGATGGCAGAATGCTGTGATGTGCCGAGTGTGGGCACTCAGGGCACTCCAAGCCAGGACTGCTTTGCTGTCCCTCATCGAGTTAGACAAGTGAGCGGGGAACCCCTGAGAACTGTCTGTCCGGGGTGGGGGTTGGGTCCCGTTAAGCACAGCCCTTGGCTAGCCTGAGACAGCAGCTCCACACTCTTAAGTCCCAATCTGATGCCCTGCCGGCACTGTTTCCGGCCATCCTTAACCTCGGTTCAGGGTCCACTCAACGTGGACATGCTAGTTCAAATTAGCAAAATGCTAATTTGAACTAGTTTTTAGGTCTAGAGTCACTAGTTCGAATTAGCTTAGTTTGAATTAACTAATTCTAATTAAGTTAGTTTGAATTAGTGCTGTAGTGTAGACATACCCTCAGTGAGGAAGGTGATGTTTCTATAAGCAATGGAAAACCTCCCCATCACTGTAGGCTGCATCTGCACTATGGGGTTATGCCAACATAGCTAGAGCACCTTAGTTATGCTGGTTTTGGTCCCCTTAATATAGGCATGACCACTGAGACACCCCCAGATGGATAGAGTGCTCCCAATGGATACCCAAGGATACACTGCACTTCCCTGCACATTATCAGGTTAACTGGATTAATGCGCAGTTCCCATTCTTCACAGAGCCATGTTCTTTGCTTAAATAGGAACTTCATCTCATCCACCCCTCCCGTGCATTTTCAGATCAGGCTGACGCAGTTTCTAACACTGATTGAATTTCAGTTTATTTATTTTAGAGGCAGATTGGGATTTTAAATTGACAGGTTTCTTTCCCCCCCCCCTTTTTGGTTAAATTCCAAATGTCAGTTAAGTAGAGTAATACAAGTTCAAGAGAAATCAAAAGTATAAATAACTGGTTCATCATCATTTTACCGCATTTGCCTTTCAGCTGGCAACCTATGAGGCTTTTCATTAAACTAAATAAATCTCATGTTACGTTCTGCCCTACATTCTCTGCATGCAAAAAAAAAGGGGGGGGGGTTATTTTCAGAGCAATTAATGCATCAAAAGCATATGGGTTTCTCTAAGCAAATATTATATAATTTCCTGGGCTATTAGTGGGGCTACTCAGAAAGCCCCTTTGTCTTGTTCTGTGCCTCACTGTACTATTTAAGCAACTTATTAAACTATTACCATAATGTGTGTTTTCACTGTCCTTTCTTCATTACAAAAAGGTTAGTTATTTGCATCTTAACCACAGAGTATCATCCAGTGCTCCGTTTCCTGCAATATTGTAAGTGATGTGGGTTGCAGCAGTGGGTAAGGCACAAATAGTTTTCTAAAAGTTCTGATTCTTTCTCTTGGACTTTACACACTCCAGGTTCAAACTTGTCAGGTAAGTATCAAAAGAGCACTTGGCATTAGTCTATGCCAGCCAGAAGGTACATGCCTATTTTCAAGCTAATGAGTACTATCAGTTCTCTGAAGAAAGTTTCCTGTTTTGAATGTTGCATTAAAGGATCAGCTGAGGATTCTTAGGGTGTGTCTACACAGCACCGTAATTTCGGAATAACAGCCGTTATTCTGATATAACTATGCGAGCATCTACACAGCAATTCCGTTATTTCAAAATAATTTTGAAATAACAGACGGCTTATTCCAACTTCTGTAAATCTCATTCTATGAAAAATAATGCCTGCAGTGTAGATGTGCTATTTCGAAATAAGCTATTTCGGAATAACTATTCTGGAATACCTTATTTCGAAATAACTGTGCAGTGTAGACATTGCCTTAATGATGTTCTGTATCATCTGCTCCTTGCCACTCCTCAAATTTGGGTATGTCTACACATCCAAGTTATTTCAGGATACCAGAGGTATCCCAAAATAGCTACCCCATGTCTTTTGAAAGTATCCGCTATTCTGAAATATAGTAGACGCGCTATATTGCCATCCCCATAAACCTCATTGTACAAGGAGTAAGGGTTGGCTCAAAATAGCACTTTATCGAAATCTGGTGCTGTGTAGACAGCGCCAAATTTTGAGATACTCAAAATAAGCAACATATCTTATGTTGAGTTTAGGGTGCAGTGTAGACGCACCAAGAGAGAGTACTGAGTGAGGAACAAGGCTTGAGTGTTTGATGCTCTGGCCAACCTTCTGCTGGTATTCATCATAAGGGATCAGAGTAGCTGGTACAACAGACTGCTCTAAGTTACTAAGGATCAAATTTTGCCCTCTGGTGGCCCCAGACTGGGGAAGTAGAAAATGGATTACCACTGTACCAAGTATGAGCTGAAGGCTCACATCACCTTTCAAGAGGCAATTATAAAAAGGCTTCCAACATGTTTTCAGGATTTGCACAAATATTTCTGTGAAAAGTAGAAGAGACGGCCACTATCGTGGTTGATACAGTAGTGATGGAAGGGATGGCCTCTCATAGCTGAAAGCATGAGCTGCTTGAACTAGATCTACAGGGGTCTCTGCTAGGGCAATGACAAGAAGTTATGATCAGGCACGGTGGTGGACTATAATTCACACTCACCAATCATTGACAGAGACATGTTCTATTATATTCTGCTCCCATGCCTCCTCCCTTCAGAATTTTACAAAAAACTATTATTATTTTTAAAGACTTTCACAGACTCCTGAGAACAGATTTTTTTTCCCTTTCAGTCTCATAAGCACTATGTAATGAGAAGCAAATTAAATTTTAAATCTTTATTAATTGAGAATTGCTGCTTTTTCCTATTTTTTGTGGGACTGTCCCAGTATTGATGGGAAATATCTTCAGGGCAGGAGACAAATATTTAAAGGCTGCAGACTTGTATTAACTAGTATTATATCTCATAAACGTACACTTACCTACTACTAAATGAGACAGATTGTGGACTGTGGTTCACTCAAGTCCAAATAAATAGAGCCAAGTTCATTTTTTTTTTTTTTAATGCGAGCCAGGAAGAAGTCAGTTTTCTGGGTCTATCCAGTGTGCCAACAAATTGTGAAGGTTCTGATTTTGTAGAACCTGTAGACTTAGGACAGAATTTAAGCCACCCCACACATATGCTATATCGCCTATGTTGGTGCTAGGGATCTCTACTAACAACCTTGCATGGGTACATACACACTGCTCCTTGCAGTTCCTCAGTGGGTTAACGGAGCATCCACAGATATGAAAAACTTACATGAAGAATGTTACACAACTACATTGGGGGTCCTCAAACTGATACCTCCCCTTTTCACTGCACTTCCCAATCCCAGAGGTCTACCTGTGTGTATATATAGTGTTATATGGGCATTAATATGCAAACCCTAACAGATATAATTTCTAATGGCTCTCTGGTGCAGATTGTCACCTGAATAATCGTTTAAAGCATCAAAATCATGATTAAACTAGCTGTGTAAGCATCTCTTGAGCTAAGTGTACTGTGAGCACAATTTTCCTCCAATGTCTCATAATCACATCTTCCCACGCTCACCATTTGTAAGTCAATATTCATTAACAGTTATCACTTGTCAGTAGCAGAAGAGAAAACACCATAATATTCAATACTTATTGAATATTGTATTCAATATAAGCTCTCTCAGATCTTAACATGGAGCTAAACACTGACCACTGTGCATCTGTTTTTATTGACAATGTGTCTGGCTACAGTGAATTAAAGTATAAGGTCCCTTAAAAGCTAAAACTCGATATCTTTGTTCCCTTGTATTGTCTCATACCCCAGAACCAATCAAGGCCTCTAGCCTCCATATAAAAGTTAAATAAGTTGACAAAACTTATTTCAAACCTATTTGTAATTCCATGAAAACGCTGAAGTCACATTCTGGAATGAATGAGCAACTGAAATATGCCTTATTTAAGGGATAGCATTAGGCAGGTAGACCAATCTTCTTATTCATGTTTGTTTTGAAAATACCTATGAGCATTTTTTACTCTGTTCATCTGGCATATTATAGGACCCTGAATTATCCAGCTGCCTGAGTTTCTAAAGGCTGAGGTGGCATTTAGCATTTTCAGACACAAAGTATATTTTTAATTGAATACATAATCCAGCTGTAACCGGGGCAGAATCTATCTTATTTTTTATTTAAAGTTAGCATTTAAATTCTCCAAACAGTTCGTTAATATTAATTATTCAGATAAAAAACTGACATTGGGCTGCCTAAACTAAGGTTCTTAAATAGATAACTAGGCACTTAGGTAGGAGTGGCTGGGTCTTCAGAAGTGAAAGATGCCCATGGGAGCTGCAGGTGTGCAGAACCTTTCAGAATCAGGCCACTTTTACTTAGGTGTCAAAATATAAATTAAGAAGCCCAATTTCAAGGCAATCAGTTTTGATCATTTTGGCCTTATATCAGAAGTTACTTCAATGAGAATGATTAACTTTGCATCCGCACAGAAGCTTCTAATCCTAGACCCCACATTTTGTGTCTTAACTGAAATAAGATGCCACTGGGTTATGCAGGCTTCTCAGCCAATTCCCAGTCGCTTTATCTAGCAAGTCCTAGTTTCACCCATCTAACTCCCATCCTAGCCCCAGTCTGACTCTTACTAACACCCCTTGTTCTACTCCTTCCAGCTAGGCAGGGTCAGATTAAGAAAGGGGCTTTAGAGCAGCCCAGGTCCCCAAGCTAAGGGGGACCCTGCAAAAAGAGTTACTCCAGCCCTGCAGCTAGGACTGGGATGAGCAGCCAGGATTGGAAAGAGACCATAATGGCGTAGGGGGTTGGGGTGTAGGGTGCTTAGTTGGGGCAGTTCCCATTTGGTGGTGATGGTAAGGAAGCAGGTGGCTCAGCACAGGCCATGCTGCCCTGCAAAGCTGCCTTCCCCCTCCCCTGCCAGGCAGGGCTGGAACACAGGGTCTTTAGTGGCTGCAGCCCAGGGTCCCAATCTAAGGAGAGCTCACAAAAAGATCTGGACATTTGTCATCCCAAAGATCTTTTTGCCTCTCCCCCTGCCCTGGCCTTAGTCCAGGGCTTTCTTAATCTGGCCATGCTTGGAGAGTACAAGCAGAAGAGCCTGTTTCCACTACAGCACAGTCTCTTCCAAAACTTGGAATAGAACCAAATATCCCTGAGTTTCACTGTTCCTCTGCTGTCAGCAAACATTTGTAAAATCCACTGGCAAAGTGTATGTCCCATCCCTCTCAATGCTAGGCCACTCCGATGGCTATCAGTTACTCAAAAGGCACACATTTGTGCCATGGATCTAAAGACTTCAGATGACCCATATTGGAATTTCTGTTTATTTCAGTTTGTTTTAAAGACCTAGGAAATTATACACTGTAACCATAATTCAGAGGCTGTTCAATGAATTAATCAGGAAACGTTTGAATAACAGAGTTTCATCCTTTGTCTAATCAATCAATATTCCTCCTCCACTCCCAATCTTTATAGATTGCACAAAGTGTGTTGAGACTGTTTAGTTTTAGAAACTATGTTCTGTCTAGATAATTTTTGTCAACTTTGGGTCTCTCTCAAGATGAATCAACTCTATTGTATTAAGGTCTTTTTAAATTCACTATATTTATCGCTCATGCAAAGAGCACTGTTTATAGTTTTGGAAGCTGACAGTTTTGATGTACATCAATTTTGTCATCACACTTGACTGGTTTTGCCTCATCCAAAACCTTGCTTTATTTAGAAGTTAAAATGGTTTCCACAACTAAAACCTTTCAGATTTACTGCTCTACTAGGACAATGACACATTAATACAGAATGTTGCTTCCAGAGAAAATGTTAACTGTAAAAAGTGCCATCAATGTAACCGCTTTTAAAGAACATAGCTAGATGGAAGCCTAAATCACGTGTAGTCTATAGGCCAAGGGTAAATAAGATACAGCACATGGGCCAGATGTGGCCCATCAAGCATTTTAAGCCAGTCCATGGCCCCTCCAGCTGGATTCCTCAGGCACAGAGCAGCTCCATGCTGCTCAAAGTGGCTATCTGCTTCGTGTGGCTCTTGATGCCCTATGGGCAAGCTTTACGTGCTGAGCCCACCATCAGCACAATCTCTCAGCTTCTATTGGTCAGAAACCAGCCAATGAGAGCTGAAAAATTGTGCTGAGGGCTGCCTCCCCCACATCTTGTGTGGCATAGAGAGCCACATGGAGCAGCCAGCTGTTTTAAGCCTGGGACTACAGCAGGCAGGGAACCTGTCTGGGGGTCCTGCTGGGCTGCTGGTTGGGAGCTGGCTGGGCTCCTGGCCAGAGCCTGCTTCTGACATCCCACCCCCGTCCGCACCCCAACTCCTGCCCCAGGACCACCCAAATCCACCTCATCCCCCTGCCCCAGGTCACAACTCCTTCCCAGACCTTGCACCCCAATCCTCTCCCCCATTTCTCAACCCCTCCTTCATCCAAACTCCCTTTCAAGCCCCTACCCACCCTCTCATGCACCCTAGTTCCCTACAATGAGCTCCCTTCTGCACCCAACCCTCTGTCCCAGACCCCGCACCTCCTCCGTAAAATGTGTACCCATTGACCACTTACCAAAATCTTGGAGTGGCCCCTCCATCAAAAATTATTGCCTACCCCTGCTATAAACCTTACTTTTCAGTTTTCAAAAACTCTTCTATATAAGTGTGTTATTCTCCTGAAATTTGAAACATTGTTACAGCTTATTATCTCATCACTATTGCTCATTTCCAAGCATGCTAGATAAAGATCACATATGACTGATGTGATAGACTTGTTTTCTAAGTTTGATATTAATCATCCTTAAAGTAAAGCTACAGCACTCTGATTGTTCCCTGTGAAGGACCTGAGTTACATACAGATTAGACTGGTTTGATAGATTTAAGTGATGCCCTAGTAAATACCAAACGTGTCCAATTACCTATAGGTATAACAAAATATTCAATCATACATACCCTGGTGTGGCAAGTGTAACCACCACCAGGTGGCTTTGAACCTGGGACCACTGAAGCAGAGCATAGGAGCGTCTACCCTCTGATCTAACAGCCAGCTGGCTCCTAGCCCATGGTGTAGAGGTCTCTTGGTCTTATCGGTCATTTCACGAGGCATAGCAGAGCAGTTGATAAAGGCTTCCCTTGTCGACCATGGTGCGTCCAGACTGCCCTGCTGTGCTGCCAAACAGCTGATTGGCACAGCGTGGCAGCCATGTTGATGTAAATGAAGCAGCGATTATCTAAATCGCCGCTTCATTTTCCTATGTCTAGAAAACTCATCTACATGGCTCCATCGACAGAGCCATGTAGTCTAGACATACCCTAGGTGTGTGGGTTACCTAGCACATGCAAAATTGGACACCATCAGAGAATATAACCCCTGACAATGTTAAGAGAAGAGAGACTCTTTAACTCCACTGAATGCTAGCAAAATTTCCACTGACTTCAAAGTGGACAAGATTTCATCCTCATTGTTTGCAAATTAATGTCCATATTAAGCCTTTAAAGACTTACTGTATGCCTGCTAAGATACATAAGAACATAAGAACGGCCGTACTGGGTCAGACCAAAGGTCCTTCTATCCCGGTATCCTGTCTGCCGACAGTGGCCAGCACCAGGTGCCCCAGAGAGGGTGGACCGAAGACACGATCAAGCGATTTGTCTTCTGCCATCTCTCTCCAGCCTCTGACAAACAAAGGCCAAGGACACCATTTTATCCCCTGGCTAATAGCCTTTTATGGACCTAACCTCCATGAAATTATCTCCATGAAAGATAGCTTCACTATCCTTGCTGAGATACCAACACAGGATGGGAGACTCACCATAAAACAAAAATGACAAATACGGCTGGGTATTTTTTGAAAAATTTCACGTTTTCACAACATGACTTTTTTTTCATAAATCTAGACAACTCTGGAAATCCCAATAGAAAGGTGGCTGGGTGCCCTTCTAATTGTGTCCTAGGAATTCAGTCAAAGGGAAGAGGGTGGAAGGGGAGAGGTTTTAGCTTTAAATGTTATTGCCAAGGTCTGTTTTCACTCTAGCCACTGGGAAGGCCTTTGCTTCTATTTAGTTCAATTATATTCAAATAACTCATTTTAACACTGGGCAGCATCGGCGGTGTTGTGTTTACAGCTGTTATAGTTGCTCTGGGCGATGTCAGCTTGGGGCCATCACAGCAGCTATCATAAGAACCCGTCCCATTAAGTACAAAGCCTAACAGGCTGCAATATACTTAAAGCACTTCCGCCACTGTAGTGGTGACAGCCTGACATCACCCAGAGGTGCTGCTGTAGCCAAGAGAGTGGGAGCAGCAGTGCTCTTGCCAAATCTTTAATAAAGATGTTAAAAATTCCAGAAAGGCAACATGAAGTGCAGCATGCAGAGAGCATATACAAATGTAAAAAAATAAAATAAAAAAATCCCACTCTCCCTGCTGTCCAGTGACTTGCCTTTGCGACTGCTGCAGCCCCAGTCTTTGAAAAGTCATTGCATATCAAAGGAGGAGGGGCTGATTCTGAGAGGCAGCAGAGGGTTCTTTGGAGACTGAATATTCCACAGGCATGTTCGTAAGAAGTCGGAACGTATTGTTATGACATCCCTGACCACAGGTGCAGCACTGCACATGTTCTTGGACATGGATTTTGTTCTTCTTTAATTTAAATGCTGGAGAGGAAATGTCAAATTGTACCCTATCATGGACATCCCAGCATGAGGAATGTAGGAGCTGAAGAAACTCTCTACTGACCAAGCTGCCTGCATATCTTCTCTTCAAAGGGGAAAGCTGAGGTGGAACCTAGGAACAAGAAAAGGTCACAATTTCCTCTCTCCACATTGTGACAGGGTATGATCACAGAAGATCCCTTAGGGTTGTTTCCCCGTGTGCTAAACATGCCACCGACACCTAACTTCTTGCTTTCTGGGGCTTCCCACCATTCTGTCCTGCTGGGCTTATTCTCTGGTTTCCCCCAGACAAGGCAGAGTCGGGGTTATTATCCCCCTGAAGAGCAATGCAGACACTGAACCACTTCAACTCTAGGGCCCAGCCCACTCAGGATACCAAGCCCCAAAAGGGATCAAAACACCAGATAAATCTATCTTTCTCTGTCTATACAGATCCAGCTGATTGTAACATTATAATTGGTAGGTTGCATGAGGTATTTTGTTCAAAGCATCTCCGAGTTATGCATATGTATATTCATAAGCTAATTTTCATTATGCATGGGGGGAGGAAACTGTCACACAGATATCCCTGGGAAGGAAGAGGAATTAAATCAGTCCCATGGAGGGCTTTCAGGCTCCCTGCTAGGTAGCTGGGAACCTAGAAGACCCCAGATGAAGTCCCCCGCAGGGACTTTGGAAGCCCTGAAAATTTGAGGCTCCCAGCTCAGCTATGACTCTCTATGCTTTTAAGTTCCCAGCCTAACACATTGATGTGGAGCAAGGAGTTTAGAAATCTTGATAACTTGATGACTGATCTAAGAGTTTTGGGATCTGAGCTCTCATTGGGATCTGAGCTTTCTAAAATCATTTTTTAGATTATTTCTAGATGAAACTTTTTTGGGAACTTTCCTTCCACTGGAAATTTCAAAACTTCTGCTTTTCATTACCAAATGGGATAATTATTTTTAGAATTTCAGGATTTCATACAAAACAAAAATTCCAAATACCCAAGAAATCAAATGGCCTCTTCAGTGTGCTGTTGAATTTCTAACATAAGTTTATCATCTTTGTTTCATGCAGTTTTCATATTTGTCTCAGTTGGCAACACTTTAACTAGCTAGCAGCTTTGGAAGAGAAACTTCGTAGTAGAATTAACTGAAATGCAAAGATCAGTTTGTTTGTGTAAAATGGTGTCTCACAGCAAAAGCATTTCATTAACTGCAATCTTGCTTTGTATGCAGCCTTGGAGAAAATACACAAAAATCTATGCAACAGCCAGATGGTACAGTGACAGAAGTGAAGGCAAACTCAAAGGTCTTTCTGCCTGTGTCCAAAATCTTGGTCCAAGAACAGTACAAACGAGTCTTTGTCTGCCCTCCCTGATGAGAGGTCCCTTTGAAGTTTTGGCATCCTAACTGGCAGCATTTCATATCTGGCCATCTTTTAGTTTGGAGCAATGGATCATGGGAACCAGAGAAGGGGGATGCAAGGGAAAGGAGAGATTGGAGCCAGAACTGAAAAAGATCTGGCTAAGAGATCATGGCATCAGACATATACTTTTTTAATTACCACCATTTAAAAAAATATATGAAATTGGATTATCCAGCAGAGCAGGAGTAAGTTGTAGAGACAAAATTAGAACTCATAAGTTTGATACCAGTCATTTCTCAAAACTCTAGACCATTCTCCTATTAAGTTTGGATTAAGCTCAGATAAGCATTCAAAATTCACATTCTTATCCTGACCTCTTGGGACTTCAAAAATTGGCCTGACTCTCACCAGAGCAGATGTTTTCATGAAACCTCTAGTACTGCTATTTCTTGTCACAGGCAGAAGAAACACCACAAGAAGAGTGCGTCTTTGATATTTTGGGTCTTCCATTTCCTGGGCTAGCTAGACACAAAAAGTGAAGGGAAATTATCTGAACATTTCAGAAATGGGTTAGGAGTTCAATTCTGGAAATGAGCAAGTATTAGAGGGGCTTGTATTTTACCCAGCTCATTGCATACAATAAAATGTGACTGTTCATTAAGACCCAGATCCTGCCCACAGACCCAGAAGTAATTATGTGAAAATATAGCTTGTAGAGGTCAGCATAAATGATCTAATGGTCCATTGGGTGTTAAACTTTATGAATTACAGTAATTAAATTACAGTCTGATTAACTCAGGGTTTGTCTACATACACTCTGTGCCCTGGTTTAGAAACTAAATTAGTTAAATTAGTGTATTGCTACCACATAAATGGATGTAAAAATGTCCACACACACCATGCACTGATTAACTCAGTCATACCATGAGTTAAATTGGTCTACAACTGTGTATGTAGACTAGGCCTCAGCTAGCCATGGAGAATGCCATACAGTCCAGGGAAGGATTCCTCCCTGATGAAGTGGAACAGGAACAGGGATGCTGTCCCACAACAACCCTTGAATTGCTCTCCTCCAAAGAGAGGGTCCAAGGGTTCCCAAGAGCAATAGACCTTCTGACCCCAAAGACAGCTTCTGTATGTGGTCATACAAGGAGCAGTGCTGTGTAGTGTCCTGCCATCCTTTATTTTAGCAGCTGCACCACAACTTTTCTGCTGCGTCTGGGGCTTCCTGCACCTAAAAAGGAGATGATCTGGACCCAAATGAATGCACTTTTGTATTGACTGGACACAGACAATTGGCAGCTTATGAAACTCCGATTTTCAGAAATCATGTTTTCAACAGAGACGAGGATATTATTTTGTAGTGCTGAAGTCCAATGTTCAAAAGTGTTGAACTCCCATTTTAGGCACCAATCTAACAGACAGATTTTCACAGATACTCCGCCTCAGCAGCGCTTATTGTGAAATTTATTGCCAGGTTTTTTCCTAAGGAGCACAATCTGGCCACTAATTTTAGTGAGTAAATGGGAGCAGAGCTTTTGGAAAATCTGGCCCTTAATGTGCTATTTTTCCTATGGTGCGCAATACAACAGCTGTATGTCTCATCTGAACGCTCGATGTTTTGGGAATATGTGATTAATTCACACGGTGAAGACTTGAAGACGACATCTGGCTTCTAAGTTTGCAGTTAAAAACAAAAGTTGTCATAGATAGAGAAGCAAATTAATCATAAAAGTTAACTATAAGGGGGGATTAGAGGAGGAAGAGGGCAGGAGAATCAGAAGAAACAAGAAAATACTTGTTTCATTTCAAAAGTATGGTACGGACTCTGTAATAGATTTCTCTCCATAATCCATCCCCTTAGGGCAATCAGAAAAGGGCATTGTGGCAGTGTAGCTATGTAACTGGGTGGGGAGAAGAGTTCAGTCCTGCTTTAAAGTGTTAGGAAAACATGTCATAAATGGTAGCAGTTCTGTGGTGATAATTTAAAAGTGGTTTGTTTTAAAAACCAATGTTTTAATCTACAAGACAAAAAACTATGATTTAGACCTGAGTTTGTTTTCCTTTCTGCCTATATCCCATCCTGACCAAACAGTCAAAATAATTTCTGTTGGTCATCGGCTCTTCCACACTGGGACACAATTTTTGGGTCATATAAATGCGTTCCAATCTCGAGACATCATTTGTGATGCATTCAGAATATCCCTGTAAGCTAACAGTGTGAGCCTAGGTCATTTTGAGGAAAATTTCTAACTTCTAGATCAGCACCAGAAGTAGCTTGTATAGGGAGAAATCACCATTCTCTCTCCAGTGAAAGCCCAAATATATGACCTAATATACCCAGATCCTGAAGAAAGAGATTGGTTACTAAATTCATGTCTCCTGTCTAGTTCAGTAGCACCAAGGTGGTCATTTAACATCTCTTCGGCAGTATATCCATGCTGGCGTCGCCCTGACTCCTATTAATTGGCAAGACATCATAAAGACTCATCAAGAAACAGTTACATCATACTCCAAAGCATGCTTATTAATGTCTCCTTATTGGATCTGACACAATGTAACATGTTCTATAGTCTAACATAAATATGCTGGGAAATTGAGAGTTTCAGTTATAATGACCACTGTTGTTAACATATCCTATTGTTTCCAGGTATAATACGAGATGATCAGCTACCAATCCATGACATGTGAGGGCAAGATGGGTAACTCATGGTCATGGGTAGCACAAAAGACTTAATTCCCAATTTCCTTTATATTCTCTCTTTCTTTCGGTTAAGTCCATGCTACCATTATAATAATTTACATTCCAGTTTTTAATATTTGCTGTGACATAAGAGTGGACATACTGGGTCAGACCAAAGGTCCACATAGCCCAGTAGCCTGTCTGCCAACAGTGACCAATGCAGGTGCTTCAAAGGGAATGAATGGAATAGGTAATCATGAAGCGATCCATCCCTTGTTGCTCATTCCTAGCCTGACAAACAGAGGCTAGGGACACCATCCCTGCCAAGCCGGGCTAAGAGCTACGGATGGACCTATCTTCCATGAACTCATCTAGTTCTTTTTTTAAACCCTGTTAGTATATAGCACCCTCTGGTAAAGAGTTCCATGTGTTGACTGTGTTGTGTGAAGAAATATTTTTGATCATTTTAAACTTGCTGCCTATTAATTTTATTTGGTGACCCCTTGCTCTTGGGTTATGAGGAGTAAATAACATTTCCTTATTTACTTTTGCTACACCAATCATGATTTTATAGACCTCTGTCATATCACCCCATTGGCTGTCTCATATCAAAGCTGTAAAGTCCCAGACTTATTAATAGCTCCTCATATGGAAGCTGGTCTATACCCTAATCATGTTTGTCGCTCTTTTCTCTACCTTTTCCAATTCCAATATATATTTTCTGAGATGAGGTCATCAGGGTTGGAATAGAGGGATCTGGGGTACCATGGTCCCCCTACACTTTTTGCTCCAGAGCTCCTTTAACCCTGTCTCTCTTCTTCCTTCCAAGACCCTGCCCCTTCCCTTATGCATCAAGCCAACAACTGGAGCCCAGGCACTGGAAGGTGCTGCTTCATGGGCCCTCCACATCCTGGGTTGGGGGAGCCATGAGCAGCTCCCAGCCTGCGTTCCCACCACTGGGCAGGTGAAGGGTCTACAGATCCACACAGCTCTTACCATGGCCAGGCTGTGGCTCCAAAGCCTTGTACCCCTGCTGGAGCCTGTTACGGGTAAGAGCCACATGGGCAGCTGTGGGGCGTTGCAAACCCTCTACCTACCCTGGTTGGGGAGTCTGCAGCACAGGAACTCCAGTCTCCTGCGTCCCAGTTCAAAGTCTCACTCAGCTATACTACTTTTAAATGTTAATAGATTCAGAATGGATGCCCAGTTTTGACCGAGGCCTGTCAGGCCTACCACAATACAAATAAATAAGCAGTTGTTTTACATCCTTTCTTCAGAGTCTCTTGTGTCTGTCCTGTCCCATCCCACAACTCTAAATGGCTGATGAAATATCAGACTACAACCCCCACCATTCCTACAAGGACCCAGGCCAAAATTTGGAAAGTTGGGTGCCTAACAAGAGGTACCCGGATCCACATTTAGGCATCTGAAGAAACATAGCCTGATTTTCAAAGGTGGATAATACTGGCAGCTCCCACTGACTGGATACCAGCCACTTTATTTGGGTGCCTACAGATGGGTATTGATGCTTAGCATTGGTCACTCATATTTAAAACTGTGGATCAAGTTCACAACTATTGCAGCGTTCTTAGCCCTGCTGGTTCAGGAGCAAATTGTCTACCACAGATGTACATTAGCAATATCATCATCTGACTTCCACAATCCAGACTATCACATCACCATGAAAAAAACAATTTTTGTTGCTTCAAATTGGAAGGATACTGGCTTTTTCCCCTCCTTTTACAAACTTTTTTCTAAACACTTGGTTTCCTGGAAAAACTGACATGTTTATTTGGTTAAACAAAACAACTTTTCTCCAAAACAGACCAATAAAGCAGGATTTATTTAAGGAGCTAAAGTTTTATTAGCTATTGACTTAAGCTGTTTGCCCTATTTTAAGACTATCTTTTTTATTACAGTTGTGTGTGTGTTAAAAAAGACTGGTAATTATATCATAAATAAGGAACTACATTGTTTAACATGGCTGTTAAAAGGAGTTTTGTAGCTCACACGATGAGGGTTCATTTAGATCACTTATTAATATAAATAGATGTACAATAACAGTTCATGTCATAGTAATAGAAATGTAGCCATGTTAGTCTGGTGTAGCTGAAGCAAAATACATGACTAACAAGATGGTTTATTAGATATGAGCTTCCAGGGGCCAGACCCACTTCTTCAGATCAAATAGTGGAAGAAAATAGTCACAACCATATATACACCAAAGGATACAATTAAAAAAAAGAACACATATGAAAAGGACCAATCAAATTTCAGAACAGAAGGGGGATGTGAGGGGGGGACAAGGTAAATGTCTGTGAGCTAATGATATTAGAGGTAATAATTGGGGTAGCTATCTTTGTAATGGGTAAGATAACTAGAGTCTTTGTTCAGACCCCCCCATGCAAAGTGTCGAATTTTAGCATGAATAACAGTTCAGAGGATTTTAACAGGCCTTTTAAAACTGCACTTGAAAGGGAATCCTCTGAACTGTTATTCATGCTAAAATTCGACACTTTGCACGGGGATCTGAACAAAGACTCTAGTATCTTACCCATTACAGAGATAGCTTCCCCAATTATCACCTCTAATATCATTAGCTCACAGACACAGACATTTACCTTGCCCCCTCCTCGCATCCCCCTTCTGTTCTGAAATTTGATTGGTCCTTTTCATGCATGTTCTTTTTTTTAATTGTATCCTTTGGTATATATGGTTGTGACTATTTTCTTCCACTATTTGATCTGAGGAAGTGGGTCTGGCCCACGAAAGCTCATCATCTAATTAAAGACTAACAAGATGGTTTAAGTGCTACATAGTCCTGTATTTTGCTTCAGTTCATGTCATGTTTTTGTTTGACCCTTTCCGCCTGAATTTTTTCCCCAACTTTACATTTTCTCTGTAATCTGTCCAAAAACTTAACACTAGTGTCCTCTGCTGGCCAGATCAGTTCTTCAACATACAATATAGCTTACTATGTGTAAACAAGGCCAGTCAAATAAATCAGTGTTCCCCAATTATAGGTGTACTGATGCATGAAAGTGGGCAGGGCATGGAGCGAGACTAATCAAGAACCATCCTTCAGCTTGCTTACTAAGTAAGCTCGACACCTGCTTCTTCCATACTCGCATCTGGGGTAGACAGGAAGGCTATTTTGGCACATATGGAGTGAATGTCACCATAAACGCAAAGTATGTGCAAACACAAACTATTACCGACTATGTATATATGAGATGGATGGGCAGACACACACACACTGTCTGTGAGTCTGTTCAAGGACTCCTCCTAAATGTTCAGAGCTAGGACCACCAAATTTAATACAGTATGCAATTTCTTCTTATTACAACATAAAGCAAGGTCAGGGTTTGACTGTGCCAAGACAATGGGATGTGTCTGGAATACAAATGTTTCTCAAAATGCAAAAGAAGGGATCTGCACACAGGCACAATTATACTGCAGAATGACCACAGGGGGGCAGGTACACTGGTAAGAGTGGCTGGCTGGGGCAAGGTTAGATTTATAATGAAGCCAAAGGTATAGTTGCCCCAAGTCCTTGCAGAGCAGTGGCCCCATCTGCCCTGCAAACTCTCTCCCCTTCTGCTGCAACTCAGCAACTGCAGTGCAGGCTCTCCTCTCTGGCCCCTCCCCTGCTCTCCTGGCCAGTTGACCCAGGGCTTCTTCTTGCGCCCCCTCCCTCCAACAATTTGCTCCTCTCTCAGCTTGCCACGGGACAAGGGCTCCTCTCTCCACATCTCAACCCTCCCACTCACACACACCCCTCACCAGCACATAGGCAGCCTGCCGGACAGGGGAAGGGGTTTGGAGAGGAGCCCTCATCCACTGCCACTCCAGTGCCGATGGAGGGTCCATGGTTGTTTTCTCCTCAGGTCAGAAGCCCGAAGCCCTCAGAGCAGAGCAGCCACATTAAAAAAAAAAGTTAACCCTCCACTCCCACAGCCCCATTGTCAATTGTCCAGTTTTCTTCAGTCAGAAGCTCTGTCAGACAGGGGACCTGGC
Organism: Pelodiscus sinensis; assembly: GCF_052426305.1. Lineage (NCBI taxonomy): Eukaryota > Metazoa > Chordata > Testudines > Trionychidae > Pelodiscus > Pelodiscus sinensis. The sequence goes on from NC_143053.1 coordinate 205,793,926, forward strand.
AGCGTCCAGTCAAGGTAGCATCACTAACCGGAGCCTAAGAGTCCGGTTACAGGAATAAACTGTAGTTAGCCTACCCTCATCTCTGAGTGCAGCAAGCTGCTGCTGGAAGAGGGGCAACTCAGTGAGAGAAACAAAGCATTGGCTAGGACAGGTGAGAAAAGTTGGCATCAGCTCTGGGTGGGTAGGGGGATCCCTTCTGCTCCCTCCCCTGCCCTGCTGTGCTTACCCTGGGTCCTCCCTTCTCCAGAGACCAACGCTGGTCCCCACCACGCCGTTGATCCCAGGCCCATGCCTCACTCCAGTTGGGGACCAATTCTCCCTTACCCATGCCAAGCTGTGCTCTTACCCTTGTCCCTCCCATTTCCTTCCCTTCCAGCTGAGGGCCAATCCTGCCCCTGCCACCACCACCACCCTGTCCTGCTGTGCTCTTGCCCCCAGCCTCGGCCTCACTCCTGGGCAGTCTCTTGCATTCCAAGCTCTGGACTCCCCCCCCCACACTCCGCTGGTGCCCCTCCCTCCTGACCCATAGCCCTGAGCCCTCTCCCCACTCAACTTTTTTAATGTATTTCCCTCCCCTGCAGTCGTTTACAGGATCACACTGTCATCTTCTGTGTCAGGCTCCTGTTTTTTACAATCATTCCCCAGGGGAGCCCACAAATATGTTTGAGGCCCACTAAAAGTTAATCCAGTCCTGGGCGGGGTGCTGGATGGCGCCAGCCCCTGTACATGGGTAAGGTTCCCATACTGCTCAGCTGCCAGCCAGGTAGCACACCCCTCCTTTGCCCTGGAGATCCAGCACCCAGGCAGCCCAGCACCTGCCTCCCTAGCAAGCTCCAGGGAGCTGCCAACAGGGCATCATGGCACCCCCTTACACCAGCCAGTCCTGGGGCCAGGCAGTGCAGCCGCCACCCATTCAGTGTAGCCCCCACTGTCTTGAACAGCCCCAGGGATCAGCCAGTCACCTGGCTTTAGACCCTCTTCACTCACCCTCCCTGAATCCTGCACACCCCAGCCCCCCTGCCCTGAGCCCCAATCCTCACTCCAATTCTGAGTCCTGTACCCCACTGGCACGGGGTTTTTAAATCGAGGGTAAGGCAACCCGAGGGAGGGGGACGCCCTGGAGGGAAGGAGACCACCCTAGAGTAAGACGCCCGGGAGAGGAGGCGGCAACCCGGGAGGAAGGACTCCTGGGGAGGGAAGGTCCTGGGAGGGAAGTCGCCCAGGGGGAGCTGGACCCCTTGGAACAGCAGCAGAACCAGAGGACGACTCGGGGGTAGAAAGTAGCCCAGGGTGGGGCTTGGAGCCGGTGAGTTGCAGGCATTAGCCCCGCCGGCTGGACAGGATCTAGCAAACCTGTCCTTAGGGCCCTGGGCTGGGGCCCGAGAGAGAGGGTGGGCCCAGGCCTCCCTACCCCCACGTCCCGGCGATAACAGCCAAACCAGGCTCCAGGGGAGAGCAAATGAAGAATACTGAGGACTGACCCCGGGCAGGGGGAACGTAAGGGGGGGGGGGCAGCTAAGCATGCATCTGACTGGGGCGGGCTGGCCCCCCACTCCTACACTAGGCTTAAGGTCAACAGTGACTAAAAGGTGTTGCTGATTTGTTGGCCTATACAAAATTAGTTGGCCAACTTAGTCTAGTTCAGGGATGGGCAGCTATCACTGCCCATAGCTCCTACTGGCTGGGATCAGCGAACCGCAGCCAAATGCAGCTGCAAGCGGCCATAGCTGTGGATGTGCATGTAAATAAAGCATCTGGTAGCTTGCTGGGGGCTAATCCTGGCACACCGCTTATTGCCCACTGCAGTCTAGCTTCTAGCAGAGAAGAGTCCAGACAAGCAAAGTACCGTGACAGGTAACTGGATTGCCTATGTCAGCTGAAAGGCCAGCATTGAAACAGGCTAGTCACTTGTCTGCCTACTTACCCTTAGATGTGACCCATCCACATCAAGATATAGGTATGCTGGCAAGAGCGGTGATGTCGTCACTGCTGTTCTCTGGGCTATAGCTATTTCTTGAATCCATTTCCAATACATTAAATATGCCTTCTTTCAAGAGCAGTAAATTTGCTGAAGGTCCCCCCCCCCCACTCCAAACTTTCCCTTTATATTAAATCCATGTGCTCCAGCAGCTGCTCATCACATGTTGGAGTGAGCTGGCTTCGTTTGAGTGGCGATCTTCATCTCTTCTCATTGAAACAATATATCCCTTGCCACTCACATTTTTTCCAGTCATACTTTTCTCCTTGAAAAATGTGAAGGCTATGTTACCTGGGAATATATCACAGAAAAAGAGAGTGTAGGGTCAGTACGCATGTTACCACTAAGACACGACCATGACTATTAAAAAGGGTTAAACTCCACATACATTTTAAGTTGACAGGTGATGTTTGCCTGGATGTGATCTCTGTACAGGCAGTTCCCGGGTTACATGGATCCGACTTACATTGGATCCCTACTTACAAACGGGGTGAGGCAACCCCGCACTAGCTGCTTCCCCCCAGCAGACCAGGGAGACGCGAAGCTAGCACCTCCCTCCCTCCCCCCAGCAGACCAGGGAGATGCAGAGCGGCTTTTCTCAGCAGACACCTCAGATTGAGGATAAAGGACTGAGGGAAGTGAGGTGTGGGAGAATAAAACTGAGCTCTGGAGAAATGTTTGGCTAGAGTTTCCCCTACAATATGTACCAGTTCCAACTTACATACAGATTCAACTTAAGAACAAACCTACAGTCCCTATCTTGTACGTAACCCGGGGACTGCCTGTATTCAAGCTCACCTGGATTTTGAAAACTTGATTTTGAATACTACAATCACAGCAAAGGCTCAAGACAGTGACCATAGCAGATGGTAACCATCTGACCTTAGAGAGGTGTTTTCACGAGATGAAAAGGTTAAAGGGAAGTTATAAAGAGGAGAAGGACAAGCAAATAAACACCAGTTGCTGGGAAGAGTATAATGTTTTTAGTCAGGTCTTTATTTCTTGAGTCATGCTATGAGGGACTTCCATCAAGAGGACTGTCCCTGTAACCTTCTTTAAAGGGACTGCACAATACAGAAGGCTGCATTAATTTCCCCACTGTATAACCCACAGTCCCACACATCCTCAAGGACCCCATAGAGCAGGATTCGGGAACCTAAGGCCCAGATGCAGCCTCTGAGATCCAGGGCTCCCCCTGTGTTGGCATGCTAGCCCCCCTGCTCTCCTCTGCAGAGCTGGAGCACACAAAATCTATTATACTTCCCCTCTTCCCCCAGGCTCTAGTATGTGAGAGGAACGTGGGGAGTGTCTCTCCTCAGTCCAGAGCCACAGTGAGGGTTTTTAACTTGTGTGTGGCCCCCGACTGGTTTTTCTGTGGGTCAGTGGTCCCTGAGCCAAAAAAGTTTCCCCACCCCTGCCATAGAGACTCAGAGCAAGGAGGGTATAGTGGGTCAGTTGCCATGCTCTGGCCAGAAGGGGTTAAAGCAGGCTGGAGGGGGCCTAGCCAATCAGAGCTGCTCAGCAGAGCAGAGGACAGGTGGTCTTGACCAGGGAGGGTGCAGGACTGGTTCCCAAGTGGAAGAACCTTAGAGGGAGCAGGAGAGAGGCTCCAGTCTGATACCTGACTGGCCTGAATACAAGGGCCAGAAGGATGCAAGAGTCACAGGCGAAGTGGCCCAGGGAACAGGAGTCAGTTAAGAGAAGGTGAAAGGACAGAGCAAGGCTGTTGCCAGAGTGTCCCTTGTCCAGGACCCAGTTCTGACTGGTGGGACTGGCTGGTTATGGAGTGGTGGGATGACCAGCAGTGTCTCCAAAACTTCCGCATGCAGAAGGCCACCTTTTAGGAGCTGTGTGCCTGGCTCACTCCCACCCTCCAGAGACTGACACCCACCTGTGGCCCGCTGTCACCCTAGAGAAGTGAGTCGCAATTGCCATCTGGAAGCTTACCACCCCAGACAGCTACTGGTTGGTGGGCAACCAGTTTGGCATGGGGAAATCCACCATCAGGGCCCGCCAAATGGAGGTAAGGCACTCTGGGGCTGCAGTTCCTCCACTGGGGAGGGGGGGAAGTCCTGGAAAAGGGGGACCCTTGGGAAGGAGAGGTTAGTGGTTATGAGAGGTGGAGGGGAGCCCTGTCTTTGGGGGAGGGGGGTCTTTGCCATCCCACCCTCACAGCCATTCTGCTGGTGGCGTGGCCTCATAAGGGGTGGCTCCTGGGGTATCTGGGGGAGAGAAGGGGGAGTAGGCACCTCCCAAAGGCTCAGGCACTTCCTCCCTATTTCTCTGTTGTGTGTTTGTCTCCTTCTGCAGGTTGTGAGCACCATCAACTCCATCCTGCTGTTGAGGGTCAGCCTAGATCTTGGCCAGATTTGCTGCCCTGAGGTTCCTGAACTGTGCTGAAGCCATAGATGGGATCCACCTACTGATCTGCGCACCTGAACGGCCCAGTGTATTAATAGGAAAGGCTACTGCTCCGTGGTGCTGTAGGCCCTGGTTGAACACCATGGACACTTCACGGACATTTGTCAGGTGGTTGGGCAGGGCACATGAAGCCCAGATTTTTCACAACTCAAGCCTCTATGGCAAGCTGGAGGTGGGCACATTCTTCCCCCACTGGTACTTTGTGGTTGGGGGATGTGCAGATGCCATTGTGCCTCATGGGAGACACAGCCTCCCCCCCCCCCCCCGATGCTGTGGCTAATGAAGCCATATACCAGACACCCGGACCCCAGCAGGGACCAATTTAATGCCCGCCTGAACCAGGCAAGGATTCAGGTTGAGCGTGCCTTCAGATGCCTGCTGACCTGCCTGGATGGGGCGGGGAGCAGAACATCCCCGGGGTGCTCATCGCATGTTGTGTCCACCACAACATTGTTGAGAGAAAGGAGGAGGCCTTCCTCCAAAGGTGGGTGGCAGACACCAACCATGAGGGGTGAGCCTTCAAGCAGCCATGGACAGCTGCCATCTGCTAGGCCCACCAAGCAAGGGTGAGCATCCGGGAGGCTCTGATGGAGAGATTCTCTCAAGGACTCCAGTAACTCTCCCTTCCCTGACTGAATAAAGACACCTGTTTGGTTTTCAGCAAAATAAACTCTGTATTTATCTCTCATTAAAAAGAGGTGGGCAGAGGGAGGAGTCTCCTAACTCAGAGGAGAAGGGGGCCTCAGAGTGGCGTGGGTGGCAGCTGGATGTGCCACCTCGGGCACAGGGACCTCATCAGAGTTGGTCAGGTGGGTCCAGGGACTACAGGGTGGCATGGGGAAGAGGCATCACTTGGGGAAGGAGTAGAGGCATTGTTTGGGGGGGGGGCAGGGGGAATGAGCATAGCAAGAGGGGCAGTAGGGTGGTAAGCAGGAGGAGCAACAGTAGGCAGGTTTGCCATCATTTCTGTCATGATGGCACACACAATGTCATACCGCTGCTTGAGCTTGTCCCAGGCACTGTTCCATCACTGAGTCCTCCCAGATCTTCTGCGCCAGGGTCTGCTGCATGTCGTGCAGGATGCAGAGATGCTGGTGCATTAGGTCTCCCTGGACCCTGGCACACTTTCGGGTCCCCCAGGCTCTGGCAGCTGATATGGGTGGTGTGGCTCACCCCTCAATCCCAACTGGTCCAGATGGAGAGCACAAAGAGGGAGAGGCGGTCAGTCATCCATGCAGACGCTGTCCCTGAGGCTGTGACCTCCTCTGTGAGCAGCAAGTAACAGTGCTTGAACCAGAGGGGGATGTCCTGGGAGCAAGGCCACGTGTGGTCTGCACAGCAGGCTCTGCCTCCCAGGGGTCCTGAAGTGCCCAGGGGATCATGCTGCCCACCCCCCCACCACACAACCCATGGACAAGCAGACAAGGGAAGTAAGGGAAGTGTTGGCCACAGTAAGATCCCATGGGTAGCAGAGGAACCAGGAGCAGCCTGGCCCTCCCTGGGGTCCGTGCACACACACCTGGGGCTTGCAGTGCTGCCTGCGGGAGTAGGTGATGCCTTGCACATGCAGGCATGCCATGAGCTGTGTGCCACACTACTCAGGCTGTCTGGGGTTGTGCTTGAACCTTTGCGGCTAGCCTGCTTCCAGCCATGGCAGGTGCTGGGCTGGACATGTGTGGCCTCCCCCTGAGCCTGGGCTGCAGCATGATGTCCAGCCCAAGCGACACTTGCACCCCACTCCCTGTGCACCCACCTCCCCCCCATCCTGTGTGATAAACTGAGAGCACTCACCTGAATAGCCCTCTCTGGAATCAGACGAGGCCTGGGAGACATCCTGGCTGACAGTCACCAGCTCCAGGGAAGAGGGTGATGGTGTCCATCTCCTCCTCTGCCGTGACCTCTGGCCGCATGACAACTGGGACTCCAGCTTCGAGACCATGACAATGGTGGGGAAGACATTTCCCACCCCCCAGAATCTGGTGCAGCTCCTGGTAGTAGAGGCAGGTATGGGGTCCTGCCCCTGAGTGCAAACTGTGCTCTCTGGCCCTGACGGAGCTCTTTGACCTTACTCTGGACCGGTTCCAAGGCGTGGAGTGGGTGTCCGTACTCTGACAGGGATTGGGCTATGCACTTGAAGATGTCCGCATTGCAGTGCTTGGAGAAGAGATCCTGCAATGTCTCTGCCTCACCCCACAGCTTAAGGAGGGACAGGATCTCCCCCCCCCCCCCCAGACCAGGAGGTTGCTCACCTCTTGGTCCCCCGGGTGGGTCCTGGGACTGCTCCCTGCTGGGCTTGAGGCTGGGCTATGAGTGGCAAGGCCTGTGGCAGGGAGAGCCATGCAGTGAGGTGCTGCTCCCAGGCCAGCTTCCTGCCACAAGGCTTGTCCAGGGTGCCTGCAGCTTTAAGAGGGGCCAGGAGACAGGAACTAGAGAGACTTGATTAAATTGGATAGATTATCCACCAGGACACCTGTGCTATTTCCTGGAGGCCTCTTCTTTCGAAAAAACCTGCCCCCCCCCCTTCCCCACACGCCTTTTTTCTGAAAGAGCTCTTTTGGAAGAGGACTTTTTCCTTGTAGAAAGAGGATTACCAATGCCAGAAAAACCCTCTTCTCAATTTTCTTTCAAAAGAACACAATTGCAGTGTGGACATAATTGACGTTGTGTCAGAAAAACAGCCATTTTCTACTAAACGGTAGTGTAGACATACCCTGAGGAGTCAGGCAGGCCACCCACTCACCTGCCAGACAAACATCCTGGCTCAGCAGCCTGGAGAACCAGGAATCCTGGAGATTTCCCTGTTTGTCTGGTTTCCATCAAAAGTGTTGTTGGAATTAACATGCTCCTGCAGGACATTTCAGTTCCATCAAATCCGCATTTTCTGATGGAAAAACTGTTCCAGTGGAAAACTCTCAGGGAGCTCTAGGATCCATAGACTGAACAATTACATGCTTACAGCCAACTGCTCTCCATGCATGATTTCTTTCTGCCCTGGTCATTTAATTTTCTCTTTCATAATAATTGGGGCTAGATATTTGCATCTCACTGGAAAACTAAGCGGATACCGTTACAGAGCTTTGTCATCTTGGGAGGAATAGTAGGCACAATGACTGCTTGTTCTGTCCCAGGCAGAGGGGACTGGCTAGGGAAATTTGTGTATGGTGCTTGTGCCAACATATAAGCTCTAGCCCTCCTACCAAGGCCACAGAAGGGGGAGGCAGAAAGGGCAGTTGCCCTGAAGCCCAGTGATTTAGAAGGACCCAGAGCTCTGGGCCACCACCACTGCTACCACAGCAGCAGCTGAAGCCTCAGTCCCTTTAAATCACTCCCAGAGTTCCATGTGGTAGAGTCCAGGCAGCATTGACAACTGGCTCAGGGAGACTAGCTCCTAGACTCGCACCATGGGGTGGGGTGGGGCGGGGGGCTGAGCCCTCCCCACGTTACTCAGGTCATGGCAAAGTCTGTTGCCAGACCTGCTTCTGTCACATCTCTACTGGAGCTGTGCTGCCATGACTCTACCACCCAACATATTTCCTGGGAACGCCACCTTCAGCTTATTGACTAATTATTCAAAAGTGTTGGTTGTCAGGGTGCCATTGCTAGCCTCCAGGAAAACCCTCCAAGGCATGCCACTTTCTTTCAGGTTCGCAGCCATCATCTCTCTTAAGGCAGAACCCGGTGATTATCTCCCTCCAGGCCCAGGCACCGGGCTAGAGACCCCTGCAATTCTTTGATCACCTTAGCAGCTCTGACTTCAGTTCAGCACCTGCAGCCTGTTCTCTCAGGTTAGGCCACCAGCTTTCAGCAGCCAAAGAACTACTAATTCAAAAGAAAGGCATTCCAGAGAAAACATACCTTGAGAGTAATAAACAGCTTGTACACATGCCTACCTGTGGCTGTGTCTCACAGGCAATGGGGTGGCCTAGTTTTAGCTGGGGCCCAGGATAGAGGACTTCCAGATACTTGTCAGTCTGTTCCTTCAGTTTGGGGTGTGGCCCCCCAGACTCCAATTTCCCCCTCCTCAGTGGGGTTTTCCTTCTGATTCTCCCTCTTTGTGCCAGGGGGAGGGGTTGGAGGCTTGCACCCTCCTACAGCCATCCCAGAAGATAGCACTAGCTCAGGTTCTGTAGACCACAAAACCAGCTCCTGCCTTTTCATTAGTCAGGCCCTAACTGAGGGAGGTTCCCTCCTTTTATTCTCCCTCCAGGCCTGGCACTGGCTGCAGGTAAAATGGGGTGGGGCTAATTGAGCAAAAAGGCTTTGTTTAACCTCTGCACTGCCAGGCCTTCCTCTCACTCCCTCACTACCTTACCAGGTATCACCCATGTTCCACATGGGGACCCCAGTAGGCCTAAATCACTTCAGGTCCTCCCACAGGGCCTGGCTCCTATGGTCACTGTCTCATGCCTATCAGGTCTCACATCAGGGATGTTTTATACCATCTCAAGTCCTTTGTCCACTAAGGCCTATGAACCAAGTCAAACCAATCTATATGATTTTTTCCCCTCAAAGAGGTAAAACTTCAGAAGACTTGTTATCTGCTTTGTTTCAGTATTGGAAATTTGTTCGTATTAAACCTTCTGCCCAGGAAGCATTCTTTACCTGAAGCATTTAGTTATTTCTTGTGTTCCTGACAACACCACAAAGATATATATATATATATAATGTTTATGCAATTAAACAATAGCCTTTGAATATGTCATGATTCTATAACATTTGTCACTGGGCACTCTGAATTCCAGAATCAGTGAGCTGCAGCATTTTGAGAATCAGACCTTAAATATCTTCCACCTTTCTGTTCATCTCTTGGGGGAGGAAGGAGCAAAAGGCTGGAGGAAGAGCAACTATGAGTATTTCCTTTCCCAATCATTCCCCTTTAGCCCTGTCCTGTATTTTACAACCTGTTGCTTCCTGAGATTTCCTCAAGTGCTTTTTGCTTTGAAAAAGCATTTATGTGTCTTAAAGTGATTTCAAAAAATCTCTAGCTGCTCCTGGAACTGTCAGTGTAGTGTTGTTATTATGAGTCAACAAAGCCAGGATGGATGTCACCCAAGAGGAATTAACAGTAAAATCCAGATTAAAACAGACAGCTATGCAATGATATCATTTTTATGGACAACACAGAAATCTACTTTCCTATAAAAAGGTTCACACCCAACTTATTGTTGAAGAGTCGTCTGTGAGCTGAGACAGGCTCTTCCTTATCCAGTTAAAAACAAAATCAATAAATGATCCTGATCCTCTCTAAAACCTATGAATATTCATCTCTTCATTGAAGGTCTCATTTCTTGAAAGTGTGTCTACTAGGACATTAGGAGACTGATGCATTTTAATACCTACTGACTCAAGCTATCCTAGAACAGTTTCAGGAAAAAAAGAGAATGTGATGGGCTAAACATCACTTTATTGTTACTAGTTACTGTCCATATTGCACAAATATCCCAGCACCACAACAAGGACTGGAATTCTGTCATGCTAGGAGCTGCATTAAAAAGAGTACAAAGAATAAAGCCATTGCCTGTGAGCAAACTGAAACTAGCATATATTTAAACTAAAATAGTTGGCAGGTATTTCAAAACATGTAGCAATGACACAAATTACATTTTTAAAAGTCACTGAAAATATGTGCTTTTTTTGTTGTTGCTCATACAGTGTTCTGCACCTCGCCAACCCATCAGCTCAAAAACATGCTTAAGTCTTGTACTCATCATTGCCCAAATCTGGAAAAACATATTAAAAATAATAACTTGCTTTTAATTAGCACAATACCAGAAAGTCAGCGCATGTCAACGCTGTAGTTTGAATCCACATTGCATAATTACATTAGAGCAACACTTTCCCCATTATTTTGTAGTTATTTTTGAATGCATTCAAGCATCCCATTTGCTTTTTAAACTGCTGCTGTGTATTGGCCAAATATTTTTGCTGAGCTCTCAACCATGAATCCCTAAAGGCTCTGCTAAGTCTCTACAGCACTAAACAGCAAATGGAGGAGGAGGAGGAGCACCACATACTTGGAGCTACCCAAAGGTATTCTTGTGGCAGTCAGGCCAAATAGGCCTGATTCCCCCTAGATTGTACCTCATGTTGTCATCACCTACACCCATGCAAAGTAATTCCAGGGGTGCTGTGCGGTGCACACCTTCCTCCCCAGAGCTGTAATGCTACTATATACAAAATTCTCACCTCTCCATTGATCTTTTCACTTTTAACAAAGAGCCTAGCTATTTTATATTATACTGTGCTTGTCATAACAGTTGGCCAGCCAATCCCTGCATTCCCAGATGAACCAACTCAAGGCACTGGGTCCATCAGATTCTCCTGCCCCCTTTCACTTGGAGAAGAGCAGCAGGAACCTCAAGGCAGCGTATCTCACCCCACTCTGAAACTGAGGGTGCATCTAGACAGCACCCTTCTGTCGGAATAAGCTATGCAATTGCTCTACACAAATTGCGTAGCTTATTCCGAGTCTAAGTCTAAAGAGCTTATTTTGAAATTTGGCGCTGTACAGACAGCACCAAATTTCAAAATAAGGCATTATTCCAACAAATCCCTTAACCCTCGGGTTACAGGGACACCAGAATAATTTTAAAGACGTAGCGTTGCTATTTTGGATTACTTCTGGTATCCCGAAAGAACAATACATTCTAGAGGCACCTTTAGTCTCAAGATGTTTTTCTCATTTGCAGTGTGGTCTTGGTCACTTTCATTTTGACTCAGTCCTATCATTGCAGCCCTTAGCAACCCAGCCTTGTTCTCCCAGGCCACTGGATTTTTCATCTTCATCCTTACTTCTGCTTGCTCTCTTTGACCCTTTCCTATCTCCCTCCCTCTCCATCTTCCTCTTTTTGTGAAGACACTCCCCTTTCTTACACCAGCAATCCCTTCTTAGGCCCTAATTTAACCTCACATCTTCCTGCCCCTGTAACTAACCTGACACATACCTGACAGCACAGTGATCTTACTCTTATATGCTGTATCCATTTTCCTCTTCCTTTGTTTTTTGTCAGTGCTTCAGGTGTGTTTGGACAATGCCTAGAACACTAAGCTTCCAATCCCAATTGGGTCCTTTGGTGCTGCCCCAATATAAATCCTAATTTACTATTAGCCAGCCTTATAGCATTTTTAAATACAGATCCTGAATATAGCCATGTGTCTTCTATTAGACATACAATACATTTTACTTTTGTATGTCGAGAAATTTATGGAAAAATTGTTTTCCACATGGAGGAATGAACTTTGCTTTCCTCTAACTGCATTCAGAGCTCCATTACCACATCTGAAAGTGGTTCTTGTCATTTCTTCTTGTTTACTGTAAAGATCCAGCATGCTACCATAAATGTCTAAAATAAGGCCAGAGATTTTCAATTATTCATTTCATGAAGATGTCTTTTCAATCACAACTTATTACTTGCAGCACAGCTGCTTGGGTCACATTTCACTTTAAGAGCCAAACTTCCTGATTATTAAAAGTTTCTGTCTGCATCAGTCTCAAAGTGAGTAAGGACAGATTGCCTGTGTAAAAAAAGGACTCTTCAAACAGCAATTAAAAAAAAATTACCTCGGACACACAACAGAAAACTTTCACTGAGAGGATAAGAACCCTAGGAGGGTGTGTTTATTATAACACCCTCCTAGGGTGCATTTAGACTGCATTTAGACAGCCATTCTTCCAAAAAAAACTTTACTTACATCCACACTGCAATCGCGTTCTTTCGAAAGAAAATCTAAAGAACGCACGGGGGTTTTCCAACATTGGTAAACCTCATTCTATGAGAAAGAACGCCTTTTCCGAAAGAGCTCTTTTGGAAAAAGGCATGTGTGGATGCAGAAGAGAGAGTTATTTTGAAAGAAGAGGCCTCCAGGAAAAAACACAGGTGCCCTGGTGGCCATTCCGTCCATAGTAATCACAGCTTAAATGTGAGATAGCATCCATTCAGTGCGGACGCTATATTTCGAAAAAGCAGATCGCTTTTTCAATGCACTTTGGCAGTGTGGATGCTCTCTTCCAAAAAAGTTTCTTTCAAAAGAAGCTGGCAGTCTAGATGTACCCCCTAAGGTTTGGTTTTATTTGACACATGCAGTTGTGGCTTAAAGAAGCACAAGATGAACAATTAAATCATTCCAAGATTTCCATTAAACCAAATTCTAAATCAACGTTTGTGATTTTTTTCAGGGCCTGATCCAACTACCTCTAAAATCAGTGAAAAGACTCTTGGACTACCATGGGGTTTGGCTCAGGCTCTTATTCATCTTTGACCCACAAGCAGTACTTGCAAAAAAAGTCTTAGAGTTACATGCTTTGGAAAATGAGAAGTGTTGATGAAGGACGACTAACATTTATCAATACTTTTGTGTTAATTAGCCAGACTCTTCCTTGTGTTTCATTCTACAAAATTCAATATCAGTGTGGAGTTTGGTTAGAGCAGTGTTTCCCAAATGGTGCTCCGCAGAACCCTGGGGTTCCGCGAAGCGAACGTAAGGGTTCCGCGAGAACCCGAACGCTCCCGTCCCCCCGCCCATAAAGAGACAGAGGATCCTGGCGCGCAAAGACGCTGGCTCCTTCCCCGCTCCCTTTTCAGACATCTCCCGCGTCCCCCGCTGCCGCTCTGCTTTTACCACCAGACCTAGCAGCAGCAACAGCTGCTTGTCCCGCTTCTGCCCGATCAACCCAAGATCCCTCTCCTGCGTCCCCCCGCTGCCGCTCTGCTTTTACCACCGGAAAAAGCAGAGTGGCAGCGGGGGATGCGGGAGAGGGATCTTGGGTTGATCGGGCAGAAGCGGGACAAGCAGCTGTAGCTGATGCTAGGTCCGGTGGTAAAGGCAGCATGTGTGTGTGTGGAGGGGGGGGGGGGGGGAGTACTATCAGTGAGTGGAACACCGGAACTCCTACTCACTGTGAGGATCGGAACAAATCCCCATACACACTGTGAGGACAAGTGGCTCCTGTGTGTGACTTTAAGTTTAAGAATTCAATCTAATATCAAAATTCCCCATGGATCGTTGGTTAAAAGAAGGAACTTTAAAGAGAAAAGTGAGTACTTTAAACTCCAATATTTTTACTGAAACCAGCAAGGAAAATACTGAGGCAGCTCAAGTTAATTATGAAAAATTTCATCTGACTAATAAGAAACGCAGGTATTGTGAGGACTATTTGGCATTTGGATTCACAAGCAATGGAAATGAAGATGCTCCAGGTGCCCAGTGTGTAGTGTGCAACAAAATATTATCTAATAGTTGTTTAGTACCTGCTAAATTGCGAAGACATTTTGAAACAAATCATCCAGAATACAAAGATAAAGACATAAGTTTTTTTTAAGCAAAAGCTTGAATCGCTTGAAAAAAGTAAACTCTTCATGTCAAAAATTGCCAAATCTGATAATGAAAATGCAACAGAGGTATCTTACAAAGTAAGCTATTGTATATCGCTCGCCGAAGAAGCACACACTATTGGGGAATCACTCATAAAACCATGTGCAAAAGATATTGTGATGTGTATGTTGGATCAGGAGTCTAGTAAAAAAGTTGAGGCTGTGCTACTATCAAACAATACTGTCACACGTCGTATTCACGATCTTGCTGCTGACATCGAGAAGGAGCTTATTTTTCGGCTGCATTTATGTGATGCATATGCATTACAATTAGACGAGTCCACTGACGTTGCAGGTCTTGCAGTTCTGCTTGTATTTGTCCGTTATGATTTTAATAGTTCTATTGAAGAAGACTTACTTTTATGTGAATTTTTGCAAACCAATACAACTGGTGAGAATATATTCAATTGTATCAATAACTTTATGAAAACACATCAAATAAGCTGGGAAAATGTGTTGATGTGTGCAGTGATGGTGCCAAAGCAATGGTAGGAACAGTGGCTGGCGCTCTAACACGAATAAAAAATGTAGCACCAAACTGCACCAGCAGTCACTGCATTCTCCACAGACACGCTCTGGTAGTTAAGAATATTTCTCCCTCTCTTAAAAATGTGTTGGACGAAGCAGTACAGATTATTAATTATATAAAAACTCGACCATTACAATCAAAACTGTTCAAAATTATGTGTGAAGATATGGGTAGTCAGCACACAGCCCTGCTTCTACATACAGAAGTCAGGTGGCTATCACGAGGAAAAGTGCTGGTTAGATTATTTGAATTGCATCATGAGCTCTCCACAAATCTGATAGATCACAAATTCCAACTGTCTGATCGTTTAACAGACTTTTTGTGGTTATCTAGAGTTGCGTATCTTGCAGACATCTTTACAAAACTAAATGAAGTAAATCTGTCGCTGCAAGGAAAGAATGTAAATATTTTTAATGCGAAAGACAAAATTTTGTCATTGTCACGGAAGCTACAGTTTTGGATCTCATCTGTAGGACGAAATGATTTGGATTATTTACCAACTCTGAATGATTTCCTTGAAGAAAATGGATACAAACTTGATGAAGATATTCGCAGCGACATTGCAGATCATCTCCGCGATTTATACACGAACATCATTAAGTATTTTCCAAACATCAATGACAACAATAACTGGATTTGAAATCCATTAAGTTTAACAGAAAAGCCAGTCAGTTTTTCTACACAAGATTATGAAAACCTAATTGAAATCGCTTCAGATGGCCAATTAATACAAAAATTTAAAGAAGTTTCTCTGATTACATTTTGGAGTCACTTATGTCAAAGTCAAGAATATTCATCTTTATCAAGACGCGCAATTCGTCAGCTGTTACCCTTTGCCAGTACATGTGCGAAACTGGGTTCTCGAACTATGCAGCAATGAAAATGAAATACAGAAATCGACTGAATGCTGCACCAGATATGCGAATCCAACTTTCTAGTATTAAACCAAATATAAAAAGAATTTGCCAAGAAAAGAAGAAACCACTCTTCGCATTGAAAACTATGAATATAATTAATATTATTTGATGGTTTTATTTTTTGTACATATTTAATATGATTTTGGTTGAATATAAATGAATGGTGTTATATTCAATATGTTGAATTTAAATGAATGGTGATCTCATGACTGTATTTAGCATCTTATTACTACCAATTGTGGTGTACTGGCAGTCTGTGTGTGTTTGTGTGTGTGTGTTTTTTTTTTTTTTTTTGCTCGACAAACTTAGGGGGTTCCTTGAAATTTTTCTGGGTTTGAAATGGTTCCGTGGTCAAAAAAAATTGGGAAACACTGGGTTAGAGGATGAATAGCCACTTGCAGAGCAGAGGAAGCCACGAACAGCAATAAGAAGCCCCACCTGATATACCCTAATCCCAAATCTGTCTTCCAATAATAGATTTGTATTCCCATCTGTGTGAATTCAAGCACTCAAATACCTTCCCCCTAAGACTACTTCCTCCATCTACTTGCAGCACCCATGCAAGAGCTGCACAAACACACTCCAGTTTAATGAACAGTATAGTCCCTGTAGCCTCTTGCATGTCCTCTGTATCAGAACAAGGATGGGAGAATCCACGTAACAGTAGGTCCTCATGTTCTGTCTCCAGCTCACCTTTCCTATTCCCATTTTATGTGCAAGGGATCTCCATAAGGCTGAACTTTGTACTATGCTTGGGGTGCATGCCTCTTTATGCAGCCACCCAAAATCTGCCCTCCCTTGTGCACAGGAACCTCACACTGCCCTCTGCAGCTGGGGAGGAGGGGATTGGAATTGCCAATAAGTGATTGCTTACACACTGGAACTCAAACTTTGAGGATCCTTGTCACAGTTAAAACCAGTTCTATTTTATAATATAAAATAAAAATCTATTAACATACTACAAAATTGCCAATGAAAAATGGACAATCTATTGGGGGAGGGAGGTGTTTCTATTATGTTGATGCTTTCCAACCACAAAACAACTAGTGCTCCACAAAGGAAATCCTGTCTAGACCCTTTTAGCCGATGCATTTTATTCATATCTGAAAAAAAATTTAGATGCTGTGGTATAAGTAGTTTGCTTTATACCAGCTATAGATTTGTCAGCCTTTTCTTGCACATCCTGTTCTCTGAAATGATGAACAACCAGGCAGTTATAAAAAGTAACATGAAACACTTCAATGGCACATATTCTGCCACAACAAAATTGGTAGGGGAGAGATGCACAGCTAACAATAAACTAACTAACTTTTTGTGCAAGTCCCCAAACTGTAAGTTTAAGGAGACACTATTTTTCAATGCTTTCTTTAAAATGGCAATCTATTTAAAAACCATCATGCAGATGTAATATAGTCTATTTTTTGTTCCGTGTTCTTTAGTATTACTGATTTAGCTGTATGGAAATAATAACTGTTTCCTAAAAGTTCTTCTGCTCCATTTGCTTATTCCCTGTATGGAGTCTTTTCTATATCAGTTAGTTGCCATGAAAACTATTACAAAGTATCAATAGGATTTCAAAACAGAGTGTTAGTGAGACACACTGAACTCCTTGTATGAAAGGAGATTGTGTCAGAAACTGGAACATAAGCAGTCAGGCCTAATGATTGGAGCAAGCACCAGTAATCAGGAACAGGAGCGTGGATCAGAACAGGAGTCAAAGACCTGAAGCCAAAGTCAAGGGTCAAAGCTGAAGTCAGGCATTGGAATGGAGGCTCAGAGTTACTTGGAGTGAGATGAGGCAAGGACAGGCATTATTGCAGCCATGGACAAATGCTTTGAGCAGCTGTCTGTGATGCTGCTATACCAGGTACCTGCTCAAGTCAAGGCCTCTAGGCCTCAATTGAGCACTGACCAATGCATGGCAACCAGTCTGGCTCACTTGTGTGTTAGCCTTGTTAAAATAGGTGTTACATTTATGAAAATGTGTTTAAATTTTATGATATGTTTGTAGGATGCAGCACGTAATAATCTCACTTAAACATCTGTACCCCATGTTCTAAGGTTACACTGAGTGTTTGCATTGTAAACCTGTGTAACTGTGTAAGTCATCAAACAGGAGAGGAACATTAAGCAATATAAAATGCTGGTTTCCTATCAAAGGTGTTAGGTCCTGCCCACCAAGAAGGCCCATTGAAACTAAATGAGCCATTGTAAACATCAAAGAACAAAGACTTTAATTGTTTCCTTCCTCCCCACACACACATACAACCTGAAGAGAAGGAGACATGTCCCATCATCATCAATTCTAGGGGAAGGGAATAAAAATCCCTGACAAGAAGCAAGATCTCTGTGCTAGTTGGACTTTGCAGGGGGCAAGATTTCTGAACATAAGTAAGGGATCCCCAACTGCTTAGCCTGGGTTAGCCCTAAGGTACATATAAAGCTTACATATTCTTTGGCTGTTCCTCAATGTGAGGATGACGTCAGCTAGGTGGTTCACTGGTAGGTCTTTAACTGGCTGAGAAGCCCAATTCATGCCCTTAAGATTTTCTCACACAAGGGACAAGTGTAATCTTGGAGGAGACACAGTTGTTGGCTGGACTGTTGTGCCCTTTCTTTCCTCCTTTGTCACTTCTCTGTCTCATGAGTATGTCTGTTGTCCTCAGAGTGAGCTGTGACTTGGTATATGGTGAAGTGCCACTGTGTTCTGTTCTGCGCTGAGTACTCCCAGTTTGTTGGGTTGATACCTCCCTTATTACGGTGCCTATTATGGTGCCTTTTCAGTATGGGTGTGTCTAGACTACATGCCTCCGTCGACGGAGGCATGTAGATTAGACAGATCGGCAGAGGGAAATGAAGCCGCGATTAAAATAATCGTGGCTTCATTTAAATTTAAATGGCTGCCCAGCTCTGCCGATCAGCTGTTTGTCGGCAGATTGGGGCAGTCTGGACGCGCCGCGTCGACAAAGAAGCCTTTCTTGATCGGCACAGGTATGCCTCGTGAAACCAGGTTTACCTGTGCCGATCAAGAAAGGCTTCTTTGTCGATGCGGCGTGTCCAGACTGCCCCGATCTGCCGACAAACAGCTGATCGGCAGAGCGGGGCAGCCATTTAAATTTAAATGAAGCCGCGATTATTTTAATCGCGGCTTCATTTCCCTCTGCCGATCTGTCTAATCTACATGCCTCCGTCGACGGAGGCATGTAGTCTAGACACACCCTATGTGAGCCCTTCTTCCCTGTTTTACCTCAGGGAAGTGTATTTGCTTTGGAAGGCTAGTGTCAGGCAAGCATTCACAGTAGCCAGCCCAGCAAAGTTGGTGTTTCATTACCAGTGCCTCTATACTGCTGCTGTTGACTGCAGAGAGAACACTGGTGTTAATGCGTCAGTCTTCCAAGCTGATCCCGAGAATCCTCCTGAGGCAGTGCTGCTGACCACTCCAACTGCTTGAGATGTCACCTGTAGGTTACCCAGGTCTCATACCCATAGAGAAGGCATAAGGATGGCAACTGCCTTGTAAACCAAGATCTTGGTGCCTGTTGCCAAATCTCTATTATTGAAGATTCCTTTGAGTAGTCTTCCATAGGCTGTGAAGGTACAAAGGATCCTGCATTCAATTTCTGTGCTAATGCTGGCTATTTGGGAGATGTAACTGCCAAGATCTGGAAAATGGTTCATATTTTCTAGGGATTCTCCACTGATGGTGATTTGTGGAGTACAAACAGTAGTTTGTGCTGGTGAGGGCTGGTAGAGTACGTTGGTTTTCCCATTGTTGAGAGAGAGACCTGGGCTACAATAGAATCATAGAATCATAGAATGCTAGAACTGGAAAGGACTTCGAGAGGTCATCAAGTCCAGTCCCCTAGCCTCACAGAAGGACCAACCACTGTCTATATCATCCCTGATAGATGTCTGTCTAACCTGCTCTTAAATATCTCCAGTGATAGAGATTCCACAACAATTTATTCCAGTGTTTAACCACCGTGACAGTTAGGAAGTTTTTCATAATGTCCAACCTAAACCTCTCTTGCTGCAATTTACGCCCATTGCTTCTTGTCCTATCATCAGAGGCCAAGGAAAACAATTTCTCTCACTCCTCCCTGTGATACCCTTTTAGATATTTGAAAACCACTATCATGTCCCCTCTCAGTCTTATCTTTTCCAAACTAAGCAAGCCCAGTTCCTTCAGCCTTCCCTCATAGCTCATGTTTTTTAGACCTTTAATCATTCTTGTTGCTCTTCTCTGGACCTTCTCCAATTTCTCCACATCTTCCTTGAAACGTGGTGCCCAGAATTGGACACAATACTCCAAATGAGGCCGAATCAGTACAGAGTAGAGCAGAAGAATGACTTTTTATGTTTTGCTCACAACACTCCTGTTAATGCAACCCAGAATCATAGGCATCTGCAAAAAGATTTAGGGTACTTTGTAGGACAGCCTCTCAGTGCATGAGAATAATGTAATCATCTATATACTGAAGGTCAATTATGCTGATTCTCGTGATCTTAGATTTTGTTTGGAGACATCAGAGAATGAGGAGTTTGCCCATCCATATGATACTCTATCCCTATTCCATCGGGAAGGCAGCCACAGATGAGACTCAGGATCACAGCAAAGTAAATGGAGAAGAGTGTTGGAGTAATGACACAGCCCTGCTTAACACCAGTGCAAATAATGAATGGTTCAGTCTCTGAGCTGTTGCACAGAGTGGTGGCAGTCATCCCATCATAAAGTAGTCTGATGATGGAAATGAATTTTGATGAACAGACAAACCTACTTAGCACCTTCCATAGGGCATCACAACTGATAGAGTCAAAGGCCTTGGCTACACTGATGACTGATATGAACAGTCCCTGCTGTTGCTCTTTGCACTTCTCTTGAATCTGATCATGCCAGTTGTGCCTTGGGATGGCCTGAAGCCACACTGTGATTCAGGAACAAGTTCCTCAGCAAGGGGGGAAGGTGGTTTAGTAGGATCCGAGCAAGCATCTTCCCTGTAGTGGAGAGGAGGGCACCACCCCTTCCACTCTCAATCCCATCTCTTCCGGGAGCCCAGAGCCATCCCTGCAATTTTGTCCAGGAGTCTGCAGAAACTGTTAGCTCCCCTGCCTGGTGCCTTGTGATTTTTTTTGTCTGTGTGATGGCACTGGACTTCCTCAGAAGATGGGGGTTAGCAAGGTCATTGCCAAACATTTTGGAATAAACTTAATGGTGTCTTCAGAGACTGGAATCATGATTTAGTATGTTCTCAAAGTGCTTCTTCTGTGTCATTTAATGGTCATATTGTCCTTGAGGGGGTTGAAGACATCCTGGGAATGTAAAGGCCTGAGTGTCGAGAGGGACTGGAATACCTAAGGTATCTGTAACTCCACAATAACATTGTTATAGTTCTTGACAAGTTCACACTTGATATTGGGTGGGTGAATTAAAGAACTCACTGACAGTTGGGGGTTTGTGCCTAGTTTGTAGCAGTCTAGACTGAGACTGATACTCATGCTCCTGAGTTACTCCAGACAACTTGACACTGCCAAACTCTGTGGGCTTAAGAGCCAGTCTGGTGATTCTTACCACCAATCAGATGGTGTAGCCAAGTACACAGCATTTCTCATTAGGCCATCTGGAGGCTTGCTTTGCTGCAGATCTTTATTCCTGACAGGATCTTTGTTACCATCTTCCATAATAAATCACAAAGAAGGAAAATATAGATCATCCAGTTCAGAGAACATTCATAACTGATTTTTTCCCAGTTTTTCTTCAGTCATTTGTTGGATTTATCTAAGATTGAACTACAAGAAAGAATTATGAAAATGTCACATTCATCCACTAAAACTGGTAGATGAAATCTGTGATGGATATAGCACTAGCAGAGTGAACTATAAATGAACTAATACATAGCAGTGACCACAGGTTAAGAATAAAAATGTATTGTGGGTAGACTCATACGAAGAACACTATGATAGTAAACATTTAGAAATGGGGATTTCCAAAACCATAAATGAAGATGCAAAAAGACACAAGGAGTTAAAAACCATGAATGCTATTAACACACGCTCTAACAGTATCATACAAGATGGCTGTGTCTAGACTGCACCCCTTTTGCGGAAAAGGGATGCAGATTAGACACAGTGCAATTGCAAATGAAGCGGGGATTTAAATCTTTCCCGCTTCGTTTGCATGAACATGGCTGCTGCTTTTTTCTGGCTCGGGGCTTTACCGGCAAAAAGCGCCAGTCTAGATGGGGATCTTTCGGAAAATAAAGCCTTTTCCGAAAGATCCCTTATTCCTCTTAAAATCAGGAATAAGGGATCTTTCAGAAAAGGCTTTATTTTCCGAAAGATCTCCGTCTAGACTGGCGCTTTTTGCTGGCAAAGCCCCAAGCCGGAAAAAAGCGGCAGCCATGTTCATGCAAATGAAGTGGGGAAGTTTTAAATTCCCGCTTCATTTGCAATTGCGTTGTGTCTAATCTGCATCCCTTTTCCGCAAAAGGGGTGCAGTCTAGACACAGCCTTAGAATTTCCAATGAAACAGAAAATCTAATTCTCACCCAGCTCTGCTAATTTGGTTTATTGCCATATTTTAGACAGTAAGGATACGTCTAGACTACAGGCTTTTGTCGACAGAAGTTTTGTCGACAGATATTGTCGACAAAGCTTCTGTCGACAAAGAGCATCTAGACTACATTCAGTTCTGTCGACAAAGCAAGCTGCTTTGTCAACATGGCAGTGTAGATGCAAAGCACAATTTAAATGCAATAATGCCTTCTGTCGACAGAACTCTGTCGACAAAAGGCGTTATTCCTCGTAAAATGAGGTTTACCAGCGTCAACAAAACTGCTGAGTTCTGTCGACGTTACATCGACAGAACTCAGCGGCAGTGTAGACGCAGGTTTAATTTTGTCGACAAAAGTCCACTTTCGTCAACAAAACCCTGTAGTCTAGACACACCCTAAGTTAAACCCAGTGAAACTCAACTCACTGATCATGGGCCATAATGGGAGGTTCCTTGTTTAGTGCCTCCTCATTGGCCTGCTGAAATTTCATCCTTGCTTTTACCCTCACATTTTAATTCAGGTGACTCCAATCCCTCTTTGATCTCTCCCTTCTAGAGTGACCTGTTTCAGGGATCTTATCTGTTTTCTCTTTCAAGATCAATTAGACCAAATGTATGTAAACAACAGTGGGAAAGTTACAAATCTGAATCACTCAAATAGATGTATCTTTCTATTTCTAATGATCACGTAACACAGATATCTCTTTTTCGCACCAATAATCAGTTGAAGAAGTCCACAAAATCATCCTCATATTCACAAAATAATAATTTGCCTATTCTTGGGTAATGTTTTATATAGCTAGCTCCAAGAGTTCCCATCTCCAAGTCAAAAGAAACGTCCTTTTCCCTTAGCGCTAAACTGTAAAACATTGTTTCCAGAAATGCACAGTTGATTTGTCAGCAAGGCAATACATCTCAGTCTTTATACTGTGGAGCTTTATTGGTTGTAAAACTCTGCCTCTGAAGAGTATTTCTGAGACATCTAAAGTAAGGGTGAGGAACCTAAGGCCTGGGGGCTTGCCTAGATCCAGCCTCCAAGGCTCAGGGCTCCCCCCACCCCAAATCGAGGAGCCTGCACTGGCACTCCAGCCCCAGGCCACCTCTTCATGGGGCTGGAGCATACAAAATCTACTAGCCAGAGCCCCAGTAGGCTCTGGTGTGTGAGAGGAATGTGGGGAGTGTCTTCTCTTCCCCAATCTAAAAGATGGTTTTTATTAGTAGTGTTCTCATTTATGACATTTGGAAACAGCAGAATTATGGGACCTGCTTGATGCTGTCTGTACTTCTATCATGTATAAAACATAAACTCAGCTCAGGGTGGTTCACCCCAGGGGCCCTCAAATGACATTGAGCTGACATAAGGCTTATACACACCACACTGTTTACCGCCAGCTTAAGGGCTGTTCTAGAAGTTCCATACACTTCACTAATGCAGGTCAGACCCTTCCGGGGGGGGGGGGGGGCATAGCTAGAGAAAAGGAAGCATGGTCAGGCTCACAAGATGCCAATTTGGGGTGACATTTTCAACCCTCCATAGCAGTATACGCTGGTGTGAGTTAGTGGAATGGTTTGTAAAAAGCACCAGAATCGGGGTGGTGCAAAGGAAAACTTTAAACCCCCTTTTACGCACCACCCGTTGACTTCTTTTCTGTGCATGTTGGCTGTTCCCAAGGATGTGGCTTCATTGAACAGAGCATGATTTCCTTTCCCAGGCAGAACTTTGGAATATGGTGAATTCAAACACTGTAGTCAAGGAGGCCTAGCATTACTTCTTCTATATTGAAAGGGTGTAGGCCTAGGATGGAATCTCTTTTAGTTGGAGTCCAATTTTAGTGTCATGACTTTGCCTTTTGCACTACTTTGGAATGTCTGTGATGATGCATATTTACCTTCAGGGTAGTTAAAACACCACATCAGTGAATCATCCTCTGGTCCCAAACTTGTTTGTGATGTAGGATATTTCTGTTCTCATTCTCCTCCATTGCCATAGCCTGCTCTCTGTAGCTCCTCTTTTATTTTCATGTTTTTGTAAACTCCTCCATGTTTTCCACTCCCATTATTGGTAGAGTTGCTCAATAGTCTCGCAACTATTATTAGTTGTGCACCTTCTGGTAGTGACTAGAAGCTCCAGTCAGGCACCAGGCTCCATTGTTTTGGATATTTTAGAAATGAGTGTTACTGAGACAGTCCCCCCTATCAATGAGCTCACTGGCGAGGTTTCTGCTAAAATGCAGTCAGATAGAAGAGAAGCAAGGTGAGATGGAAGACAGGATACAATAAAGATAGATATATTTACATAATTGAGTAGTCACAATGATTAACAGCCCCTTCTTCCTAGAAAAAAATGTTTTCCTTACACACACACACACACACACACACACACACACACACACACTAACATTCCCCCAGCAACAATGACACACTCAAATCTCAATTATGTCTGGTGGGTGACCTTTTTCAGTACTTCCTGTGTCCAGCCTAGTTGGAAATACTTTGAGCATCATCTCCTGGTGCTATTTTAATACTTCAATTTCCACACATGGTTTCCATGAACTACAGAAGCATACAAAAACAGTTATGAAAAATACAGTTAAAAAGCTGATTTACAGATGGCACCACGGGCCAAAGATTAGTTTTGTTTTTGAACTATTTGCCCATCCTACGGGATGACCTGCTAAAAGAAACTGAAACTATACATAAGGCAAAAAAGACAGGTAACTATAGTTCTAAAGTTGTGAACTGTTAAATCATCTAGGTCATTTAAGTCAATGGCTGTTTTCAATTTTAGAGACAAACTATGTGGCGTCACCCTATTCTAACCCTCTCTGCTTTGTTTGTTGTTTGATTGTGATGAGAAATTATATGTACTTTGTTGTAATCCTACCTTTTATAATTATATTTACAGATCATCAACACAAACTGGCTCAGTTAGGGAACAGGAACCAGACTACAATTGAAGAACTTGATTCCTTACTTCTGAAAAGCAAGCACTGAAACAAGTCAAAGCAGTACAAATTGCTTGCCAAATAAATTAATTTATTTTAAAGCAGGGAATAAATAATTGGTTTTCAGATTACCCAGTTGTTACCTTGGCATTATCCCAGCACAGTGAGTAATTCACCACACAACAGAACTCTCCCAGGGAAGGTTTTGTTTTTCCCACAAAATGAACAGAACTCAGTACAGTTCTTAAACTAGAAATTGGTACAAAAACCAACTGATGTTTGATATTAATTCTGTAACTCATGTCTTATACCTATTTTTCCCAATGAATAGGGTGCTGATGTACAAGAGAACATGGCTAGCTTTTTATCCATACAGCCAATAGCGTATGGGTGGACTTCTCTCCATACTGTCTGAATCCTGTGCTGAATGTATCACTAGCTGTCAAATGCATGGTATCCATGTCACACCCCCTGAATAGCTACTGCGGTGGTGGGTCTCATATCTAAATGGACAGCAGTCCATGACAAAATGCTCTGAGACTAACCTCGTTTCACAAGTGCTGCTTTTTGTCTCTGCCAGCCTGAGTTGAATGTCAGACAATGACCTCAAGAAGTTCAGAGTCTTCATATCCCGCCAGCAGTCTCCTTGCCAGTCCAGTTCCCCCTTTGTATCCTGCATTGACAGCTAATGTTGTTGTAATGTTTCACTGAGAACTGAGTTCATTACCCACTCTTACTCATGTTCACTAACAATATGCTACAGTTGTTCTTGCCAGAGTATTTTCCATTGACCACAGCTGTGTCATTTGTGATGGATTTTCCTACCCTAATTAGATCTTGCAACTAAAGGTTGTTGGGTTGTTTTTTTTTTAATTTATTTGAACTTGCATTCCTTGGAATGCTATACTCTATCAACACGGGCAAGTGAACTCAACCATTGGCAGCTGTTATTTTCATTTCACAGTCTCACCGTTCTAATCCTGTAACCACTGGTGGAAACTAAGTAATTTTCCTTCCCTCCCCGCCCCATTCCAGGAATGTCAAAGTAAAATGTAAGTATTCTATGTCTCATAAACAGTACACGGTACATAGTTAGCTCAGCTTGCAGGTAAAAATGTCTCCCATGGACCTCCAACCACTAACCCCATAAACGCAAACTTAATCTGAAAATCAGGTTGTGTTCATTCTGGGTCACATATCACTATTAAAGAAGGTATTCTCTCAGGGTATGTCTACACTACAGCGTTATTTCAAAATATCTAATTTCGAAATAGTTGTTTCAAAATATCTTATTTTGAAATAACACGTCTAGACACAAAATGCATTTTGAAATAGCATTTTGTTATTTTGAAATAGCACATCCACACTGACTGGACACTGAATCGCACTTAAGGCCAGCCAGAACCGGTTCTAGCAGGGCACCAGGTCAGGAGTTGCTTTGTGTGGCTGCTGCCTGAGGCTAACTGAGGCCTGTGCTTAAAGAGACTCCCCTGGGCAGCCAGTTCTCAGGTTTCCCTGCTTGCTTGCCTACCTCGGTGAGGAACAGCAAAGCATTTTTTCCTCTGCGTGCTCGGATTGCTCTCACTCAGGACACCATAGCACTCTGCAACATGGAGCCAGAGCTTCCCCTGGGCACTCTGGTGCTTCTCGTGAACACGTTGCTGTGAGCCTGGCAGCACTTTCTGCAGGCTGCCTCACAGGATCTGCAGCAACCCAACCCCCAGGCCTTCTTCGAGACCCTCTTAGAGTATGTGTAGGAGCAGCTTTAGCTCCTGGATGTCAGCGTGCTCTGCCACATCTAGCGTCTGGACACCAGCACCGACTGGTGGAACCACATTGTTCTGGAGCACTGGGGAGACCAACAATGGACCCAGAACTTCAAGATGAAGAAGGACACCTTCCTGGAGCTCTGTGAGTGGCTTGCCCCTGCTCTGCGGTGACAGGACACACAAATGAGGCCCGCCATTCCCCTCCAGAAGCATGTGGCCATCGCCCTGTGGAAGCTCTCCACGCCAGATAGCTACTGACCCATGGCAAACCAGTTAGACATGGGGAGATCCACCGTCGGAGCAGTGCTCATGCAGGTATGGCAATCTCCAGCCACTGTGTCAGAAGGGGGGGTACAAGGAGGGAATGGGCTGCCCTAGGGAAAAGGGGGGGGGAGGTGGTGAAAGTCCCCTCCCTCGGGGGGGGGGGGTTGTTCTGTCCCGCCCGCACTAAGGACTGCCTGCAGTGGCCAGGATTGCAGGGGGGGTTGCTCCTGGAGAGTGGGGGCATGGGGCAGTGGCGGGGAGGGAGCACTCTCAGGCACCCTGGCACCCTATTGACTCTCGGTTTTGTGTGTCCCTCTGCAGGTGGTCAAGGCCATCAATAGAGTGCTGCTCTGCAGAGTCATCCACCTCACCGATGTGGACGCGGTCATCTAGGGGTTTGATGCCCTATGCTGCCCCAACTGTGGGGGGGTTATCGATGAGACACATATCCCCATCCGGATCACCAGGCCTCCCTGTACATCAACCAGAAGGGATACTTTTCCATCATCCTGCAGGCTGTGTCTGACCACCGGGGCCACTTTGTGGACCTCAATGTGGGTTGGTCCAGCAGAGCACATGACGTGCGGATCTACCGCAACTCCTCCATGTGCCAGAGGCTGCATGCCAGGACTTTCTTCCCTGACCACCACATCAGGGTCGGAGATGTGGACATGACTATCTGCCTGGTGGGGGATGCGGCCTATCCCCTACAAACCTGGCTCATGAAGCCCTACATGGGACACCTCAACCCCTCCTGACAAGCATTTAATGCCAGGCTGAGCAGGGTCCGCATCATACTGGAGGGTTCCTTCGGCCAGATGAAGGCCCATTTTAGATGCCTCTTCACCAGCCTGGACCTCTCCAAGAGGTGGCAGCGTGCTGTGTGCTGCACAATTTGTGTGACCAGAAGGAGGAGGCTTCCCTGCCAGGCTGGATGGCAGAGGCCATAACAGTCTCCCTCGTGTGCCCCACTGGGGGCTTGTGCCTCATTCCTCCCTCACGTCCTTCTACTTACTCCTTCCTAACCGCCCTTCCTGATGTAAAATAAAAGACGTGTTCATGAAAACAAAGTCTCTTTATTGAACAAAACTGGGATGGCGGGGGAGAATGAAACTCAGGTAAGACTGAGGAAAGAAAGTGGGAGAGGGGAGGAGGGAGGATGGGAAAGGGGAAGAGGAAATCTGGGAGGAGGAAGTTGGAAGGGGGAAGCAAGGGGAGGAAGGGGGAGGAGAAGCTCAGGGTTCTGGGTTGGGGGCCCCGCCAGCCCAACTGTCTCCCAGCACCTGTGGAGGGAGAAGCAGGAGGGGGAGAAGGAGGAGGAGGAGGAGCGGTAGCTGGGGAGACAGCAGGGGCAGGAGCGGCAGGAAGCAGCAATCTCTGCACCAGGGTCTGCAGATACTCGCAGATGGCACAGCCCTGGGCAAGCTGCTCCCGCCAGCTCTCCCACTGGAGCTGCAGGTCTTCTTGTACCCAGTGGTCAAGGGTGTGGTGCAGGGTTCGCAGTGCCCCCAGGTGCTCCCGCTGGTAGTCTTCTTGTGCAGGGTCAGCCTTCAGAGTGCTCAGGTGCGGGAGGATGCCCCGGGTGGTGTGGTGCGCCCTTCACTCACATCTGGTATGGCTGTGGAGAAACAAGAGATGTGGTCAGTTATCTCTGGGGACACAGTGGGTGAAGCCCAGCCCCCTTCTGCAAGGCAAGGACGGCTGTTCTCCGCACCATCAGAGCTGATGTGCTTGCACACAGGCCATGTTCGGGACGTCCTGCTATCCCCGGGAGTGGGAGCTGCCCTGAGACTGCACCCAAGCCCCTGTGCTGCATCAGTGTGGGTGTATGTGGGGGACAGATGTCCCTTGCCTCTGTGTACAGGGGGCTTGTGGAGGGAGGGCATCCTCCTGTGTTCCACCCCGGGTTCAGGAGCATGTCATGTCTCTTCACACATGCGTGTGGCTAACAGGCCAAGGCCCCTGTGTGGCAGCCAGCTGGTGGCACGGCACAGGCGCGCACATGCACAGGTTGCTGCATGATCCGTGGTCAGCAAGGCTCATGCACGCAGTTCCTGGTCTCCCTCTCTTCCTACCCCTTCCCCTCCCCCCCCCCCCCCTGCATAAGAGGACAGTGATGGCACTCACATGTTGTTGCCTCACTGGCTTCAGACAACACCAGCGACAGGTCCACTGGGACAGCTTGGAGGTCCTGGCTGCGTGGCACGCTCCCTCCGGGCTTCTGTGGCTCCTGGCCCTCCTCCTCCATGCCCTGGTCAGGGCCATCCAAACAGGAGCAGCTCTCTGGGTCTACCCCTGGTTGGGAGCTGCCCCCTGTGGCGCTGGCATACACCTGCCGCAGCTCCTTGATTTTCAATCGAATCTGCTTCTGGGTTTGGATGTGGCCTTTGGTGGCCAGGCTGTCAGCCATCTGGCTGTAGAAGTCCGTGTTCCTCCATCTAGTGCAGAGATCTTGGACGTTGGAGGCATCCCCCCAAACCTCAATCAGGTCCATGATCTCTGCACTGGACCAGGAAGATGCCTGCCTTCTCTGGCCCCTGGCAGGCTCCTGGGAGCTGGAAGACTAGTCCGGGGATACAGTGGAGGGCTGGCAGCCAGTGGCTTGCTGGGTCATGTTGCGGTCCGGGTCAGAGGCAGCAGCAGAGTGGCTCTGGGCTGGCAGGCCTGGTGCTAGCCACAGAAGACTGTGACCTGACGCTACCCCTTTAAGGGCTCTGGGAGGGGAAGAGAGGAGAGGAGTTTTCCTGTTTGTGCCCAGAGTGGCCACCAGGGCACCCTGGGAAGAGCTGGAGGCCCCCTATTTCAAAATAGCTCCTATTCCATGTCTACACAGTGCCTATTTCAAAATAGCTATTTTGAAATAGGTGCTATTCCTCATAGAATGAGGTTTACCAATTTCGAAATAGAGGTTGGCTTGTGTAGATGCTAGGAAAGTTATTTTGAAATGAATTTGCTGTGTAGACATACCCTCAGTTACATGGCTGCAACTTTCATTTATTGCAGTGAGAGTTATGCCTCTATAACCTGAGGAAAAAATAGGTTTCTTCTGTTTCCACTGGGGTTGCACAAGTATAACTGATGGTAGAATTTCGTTCTATAACTAAACCTTAAATTTTGTTTAGCTAGAGATATCTAAGAAAATAAATATGAATGCACTAACGGTGTGAAGCACACCTTAATCCACATTAAATCCCTTTATGCACAAAGAGATCATATGTCTACACTGCAATAACAAAACAAACAAACAAACAAAAAGATTGTGTCAGCTAGTCTGAGACCCTGAGGCAACTTTCTTGGGACTGTGCTATAAGGCTAAAAATAGTAGTATAAATGTTCCCATTCTGGCTGGAGCCCTGGCTCAGATTCTTACTATTGTTGTTTGTTGGGCATGGGAAGGGGAGAGAGGATTATGTTTTGTTTTCGTGCAGTGTAAACATTCCCAGAATTAAAGTGTAATGGGGTGGCTTCCCTGATCCAACCAGAAGCAGGCTCAAGGGAGCCTGCACAGATCCCTGGCCAATCAGGGAAAGGCTTAGAAGAAGCCAATGAGAAGGCAGCTTGCTGGTGCAGTTCTAGTTAAAAGGAGAAGCACAACAGAGCAGTGGTGGTTAGAGCCTGTCCAGGAAGGGTGCAGAGCTGGTTCCCAGAGAAACACTTGGGCTAGAGCCAGGCGGGACAGGCTCAGGGACGCAGAGCAAAAGGTGGAGGCCTTTATATGGGGCCAGAAGGATGCAAGGGTCACAAGGGAAGTGGCCCTGGGAACAGGAGGCAGCTAAGGGAGGGTGAAGTAGGAGAGTCGCTGACCCAGGGCCCAGAGGAGTGGGCAGGCCTGTTCCCCCCTTCCTTCTTGCACTGCACCTAGCCACACTAAGGAGTGGTCTTTATGGACTGTGCTGTGACTTGCCCCTGAGGTGAGGGGCTAGAGTCACTGAGGCTGCAGCTGACCACAGTGGCAGTCATGAGGCTGTGGACTGCTGATACCCGTGGAAGGGGGGTCAAGAAACCAGTGTGGTGGGCAGTGCCAGGGGGCAGTGTCCTGAAGGGGAGTCCATGTTCCTGGGAGTGATGTGGGTCCAGAACAGCGTATGGAGAGAGTATGGAGTGATGAGTGAGACACCAGCCACAATGGGGCATCCTGCTGATGACAGAACTAATTCCAGCAGGAGGCACCATAATGGTGTGTCTTGATATCATTACACCAAGTCTTCACTGGCAAATAACAGAACAGTAAATCAGCTCTCAATGCTATAAGTTCTGAGATGTCCACATTGGAAAGGCACTTAGTATGCTCTAACTCAGCAGTCGCTGCACTCTAGATAAACCTCCTCAATGAGAAGTGTGGAGTTTGCTGTGCTATGGATACAGATCTGTAGTGTCAGTGGACAGTTGGGCTGTGTCTACACTGGCAAGGTTTTTCCGGAAAATCATCTGATTTTCCAGAAAAACTTGCCAGCTGTCTACACTGGCCGTTTAAATTTCCGGAAAAGCACTGACAATCTAATGTAAATCATCAGTGCTTTTCCGGAAAAACTATGCTGCTCCCGTTCGGGCAAAAGTCTTTTTCTGAAAGACTTTTGCCTGAAAGGGCCAGTGTAGACAGCATAGTTCTGTTTTCCGCAAAAAAGCCCCGATCGCGAAAATGGCAATCGGGGCTTTTTTGCGGAAAAGCGCATCTAGATTGGCCATGGACGCTTTTCCGTAAAAAGTGCTTTTCCGTAAAAACATCCTGCCAATCTAGATGCGCTTTTCCAAAAATGCTTTTAACGGAAAACTTTTCCGTTAAAAGCATTTCCGGAAAATCATGCCAGTGTAGACATAGCCTTGAAGTATTTGCTGCATTCTGATTGGCATCTGGAAATGGCCCATAATCCATCAAGTCCCCTCTGTTCTGTGTTTTGAACTCAGCAGTCTCCCCTATAGGCATGTGCATATCCCCTTTCAAAACTCTGTTTTGGACAGCCTGCATGCTCTGGGGGACGGAACAAACAATTTAGGTGTAATGCTCCTGCTGTTGAATATAGAGGCGTGTGTGTGTGTGTGTGTGTGTGTGTGTGTGTGTGTGTGTGTGTGTGTGTGTGAGAGAGAGAGAGAGAGAGAGAGAGACAGAGAGAGAGAGAGAGAGAGAGAGAGAGACTGCTGTGCAAAGAGACAGAGTGGAAGGTGTAGCAGGGGAGGGGGTTGAGATGTCAGGGTTTCCCTCCTCCCTCTGCCTCATGAAGGGTTGTTTCCTGCCACTGTCTGAACTTACAAAATAGCATGCTGACATCCCCCAAAACACACAGTCTCCCATACACACACACATACTCTCCCCTCTTGCCATTTTGCTGCCAAATCACTCAGCTTGTTGAGATCTTTTTGAAACTCTTCACAGTCTACTTTGATCTTAACTACCATGAGCAGTTTAATATTATCTACAAATTTTGCCAGCTCACTGTTTACCCCTTTCTCTAGATCATTTATAAATAAGTTGAATAGGACTGGTCCCAGGACATACTCTTGGGGGACCCCACTAGTTATCTCTCTCCTTTCAGAAAATTTACTATTTATTCCTACCCTTTGTTTCCTGTCTTTGAACCAATTATCAATCCATCCATCAATTCTCTCTTATCCCATGATAACTTACTTTACTTAAGAGCCTTTGGTGAAGGACCTTGTCAAGGGCTTTCTGGAAATCTAAGTATACTATGTCCACTGGATCCCCCTTGTCCACATGTTTATTGGCCCCCTCAAAGAACTCTAGTAGATTAGTAAGGCACGATTTCCCTTTACAGTAACCATGGTGACTTTCCCCCAACAAATGATGTTCATCTATGTGTCTGACAATTTCATTCTTTACTATAGTTTCAACTAATTTGCCCAGTACTGACATTAGACTTACCCATCTGTAATTGCCAGAATCACCTCTAGAGCCTTTTTAAAATATTGGTGTCATGTAGCTATCTTCCAGTCATTAGGTACAGATGCCAATTTAAAGGATAGGTTACAAACCAAAGTTAGTAGTTCCGCAATTTCCCATGTGAGTTCTTTTAGAACTCTTGGGTGAATGTCATTTGATGAGTTTATTCCTATCTAAGGGTATGTCTACACTGCCACCCTAGTTCGAA
The DNA here is from genome assembly GCF_052426305.1 of Pelodiscus sinensis. Classification (NCBI taxonomy): domain Eukaryota; kingdom Metazoa; phylum Chordata; order Testudines; family Trionychidae; genus Pelodiscus; species Pelodiscus sinensis. The sequence continues at coordinate 205,826,774 of NC_143053.1, forward strand.
CTAGGGTGGCTAATGTAGACATTCGAACTTGCAAATGAAGCCCGGGATTTAAGTATCCCGGGCTTCATTTGCATGTTCCCGGGCGGGCGCAATTTTTAAATGCCCGTAGTTCGAACTACCTGCCCGCGGCTACACGCGGCACGGAGTCGGTAGTTCGAATTAGACTTTCTAATTCGAACTACCGTTACTCCTCGTGGAACGGTAGTGGAACGGTAGTGGAACGAGGTGTAACGGTAGTTCAAATTAGAAAGCCTAATTTGAACTACCTAATCTGTGCCGCACGTAGCCGCAGGCACGGAGTCCGCACTAACGGGAATTTAAAAATGGCGGTGCCCGGCAAGATGCAAATGAAGCCCGGGATATTTAAATCCCGGGCTTCATTTGCAACTTCGAATGCCTACATTAACCACCCTAGTTCGAACTAGGGTGGTAGTGTAGACATACCCTAAGGGATGTCTCTGTCCGATCCATGTGCTCCTCCGCACCCATCAGATTTCCCCCAACCCTTAGTTTAAAAACTGCTCTATGACCTTTTTAATGTTAAGTGCCAGCAGTCTGATTCCATATTGATTTAGGTGCAGCCCATCCTTCCTGTATAGGCTCCTCCTATCCCAAAAGTTTCCTCAGTTCCTAAAACATCTGAAACCCTCCTCCCTACACCATTGTCTCATCCATGCATCGAGTCTCTGAAGTTCTGCCTGCCTACCTGGCCCTGCACATGGGACGGTAAGCATTTCAGAGAACACAACTATAGAGATCCTAGATTTCGATCTCTTTCCTAGCAGCCTAAATTTGGCCTCCAGAACCTCTCTCCTACCCTTCCCTATGTTATTGGTACCTACATGTACCATGACCACTGGCTCCTCCCCATGACTACACATAAGACTATCTAGATGTTTTAAGAGATCTGTAACCTTCACACCAGACAGGCAAGTCACCATACGGTTCTCCTGGTCATCACAACCCCAGCTATCTATGTTTCTAATGATCAGGTCTCACACAGAACAGTATAAAAAGATAAGAACACCTGTGACATAACTGAATATACATCAGTAGTGAAAAAGATGCTAGTTGTACAATCGTTTCTGGAGTAGATTTATATTTTAGTGGAAGACATGTTTTTAAAGAAAAATAAGTTACAGGTGCTATTTTGGGTGAAATCCTGGCTCTGTTGAGATCAGTGCTGGGGGATGGGGGAGTGTCTTACCAAGATTTCATCTTTTGCATTTATGCAAGAGAAAGGGCTGGAAAATGGCTTCAGATTCTGAGTAAGTTAAGGTTAGGAGGAGTACCTATTAGAAGTACAGAAGGCAAATGCTTTAAAATGATCCATACTATGTATTTGTTTCAGTTTTGACAATAACACTCTGCAGTTACAACCTTCAGGATCTCACCCTATATCTATCAGGGCACATCTACACTGCAAAAGTTGAATTAAGATATGCAGATTCAGCTACATTAATTGTATAGGTGCAGTCAAAATAGCTGAATTTGGCTTTTGGCACTGTCTACACAGCAGGAAGTCAAAGGAAGAAAACTCTTCCTTCGACTTCCCTTACTCCTTGTGAAATGAAGGTTACAGAAGTCAGATTAAGAAGTCTGCCATCTCAAAATTATTTTGAAATAAGAGCATGTTGTGTAGACATACCCTTAGGCTTTGTCTACACTGCAGGATTTTTGTACAAGAAGCTTTTTGTGGAAGAGACCTTCCGCAAAAACTTCTTGCGCTAAAGTACATCCACACCTCAAAAGCGCATCGCAAAAGTGATGAGCTTTTGCGCAAGAGTGTCCACACTGCAAGAAAGTTCAGAATGTCCATCAGAGCACCTGTACTTTTTCTGATAGGCTCTTTTTGCACAAGAAACCCCTGTTGAGCATCTACACACACCTTTTTGCGCAAGAGCTTTTTTTGCAACTTCCTCATGGGGAGAAGAATAACTCTACCAGCAAAAGCCCTCTCTCCTGTCAGTTTATTGTATGTTTTGGGGGGGGTTGCACAAAAATGCGCTTGAGGTGTGGATGCTCCACAGGTTTTTGCGCAAAAACGGCTGTTTTTGTGCAAAAATCCTGTAGTGTAGACATAGCCTTAGATTGCAAGATCAATGCAGAAATTTATGGCAGAACCCAGATGTCTCAACCAGGAGCCCATACCTTAATCATAAAGTATTTTTCATAAGGCAATATAAGTGACATAAAAAGGAAGGAGGATACAACTGTTTAAGCAATATGCATTACAATTGCAGAGATCTAGATTTGTATAAAACAGTGATTCATCCTTCATAATATCAGGGAAAGGAAGAAGAAACATCCTGATTTCTCTACCACAACTGAATATTCATCATAATTAATCGACAGAGTGTCCAAGTTTTCAATATGAATCTATACATGTATTTTTTTTCCTGAGGTGTCTCATTGCATTCCAAGAATATCCCTTATTCTGGAAAACCATTTATGAAAAGCTAGCTGCATGCTTCTTGTACCATCTGGAGGCTATTACAATTGGGGGCCATGAAATAACAATTATCAGAGCAGGTGTATCCTGCTGGTCATCTCTAACCAATGTCATAGATTTAGGGGCTCAGGAAGATTAATTTACATATTAGTAATGTGGTTATAGTATTTAACCATGTGTTGAAATGTATGGAGCTTTGAGTAAACTGCCCTCAACACATAAGAAAATTCACTCATTCTTCTGTACCCAGTCCAAGATAAATCAGTTTCCATTTGAGAATACTATAACTCTTGCGTACCTCCTCATGTTAGTGCTTATTCTATATCTCCTGCCAACTCTGAGCTCTCTTCTTGATACTTTGAAATCGAAGCTATCACGATCAGCAGTAATATGATAGATAAGAGGCTAAATCAAATCCCTGTTGCTATCCTGCCATTCTCAACATGTAATTTCCCTGTCAGAAACATCTGTGATGTACTTCCTGGAATCATCTTAAAAACAAGAAATGTGGCATTGTAAGCATGCTGATATTTTACTAAACAGAGAGATAGCAATTAATTGGAAGAGGCTTTTGTATGCTGTGCTGCCAAGAGAAGCACAGACCGCTTAAATAATGAAGAAGCCATCTCACAGTGACTAAACAATCTGAAAATGTGCTACTCAAGTGTAGTAAGAGTGTAAAGCAATTAATAATGTTTGTTAGACTAAATCTAACATGGAATAGAGTCAATGAGTTAACCTATAAAAAAATGAAACCTTCATTGACCAATATTATAGGATCAGGGTGTTGCAGCATAGATGCCAAAGGCATCTGGATTAACTGTTGTTCACATGTCCAGACAACTTACAAAATTACTATACAGATTGAGCCTCCTTGATCCAGCACTCTTGAGACCTGACAGATCCCAAACCAGGGAATTAGATGGACCAAGAGAGATCAATGCCAGTTCTTCTGCTGGGACAGCTAAGGGACTCCACTCCTGCAGCAGCAGGGGGATTAGCATTGACAGAGTGGGGACAGGGAGTACTCGGTGCAAAAGGCTGTGTTCCCAGCCTCTGCCCGCCAACTGCAGGTTGCTGCTCCCAGCTGTCAGGCATGCAACTCCACTCCTGGACCCTGACCACAGGGCTCCACAGCCACCCCACCTCTTCCCAGGAGATCCCATTGTGCCAGCTCCTCCCACTCCTTCCCTGAGATTGAACACTATAAATCAGCTATTTGCAGAGCTCTGGAAGCACTAGGAGGACAGGGGAAGGAGTTATTGAGGGTGGGGGGCCCAGCTTTTCCCCATTAGTGCTCCAGCACCAGAGGACCCATGGGTACTGGACCATGGATGTTGCCAGATAAGGAAGGTTCAGATTATAGAGGTTCAACCTGTATTTATATAACAACTTGTGTGGGAGTTGCACCCTGGCTAATTAAATTAGGAGGCACAGCCTGACTATATGAAGCCCTTCTTCCTAATGTTGCTCTTCACTGCACTTATTCAAATCCCCTCAGCCTATCTAAGTTCAAAAGAGAACTTCCCCCTATGTTCATAGAATCATAGAATAATAGGACTGGAAGGGACCTCAAGAGGTCATCGAGTCCAGCCCCCCGCCCTCAAGGCAGGACCGAGCTCCGTCTACACCATCCCTGACAGATGTCTATCTAACCTGTTCTTAAATATCTCCAGAGAGGGAGATTCCACCACCTCTCTTGGCAATTTATTCCAATATTTGACCACCCTGACAGTTAGGAATTTTTTCCTAATGTCCAATCTAAACCTCCCCTGCTGCACTTTAAGCCCATTACTCCTTGTCCTGTCCTCAGAAACCAAGAGGAACAAATTTTCTCCTTCCTCCTTGTGACACCCTTTTAGATATTTGAAAACCGCTATCATGTCCTCCCTTAATCTTCTTTTTTCCAAACTAAACAAGCCCAGTTCATGAAGCCTGGCTTCATAGGTCATGTTCTCTAAACCTTTAATCATTCTTGTCGCTCTTCTCTGTACCCTTTCCAATTTCTCCACATCTTTCTTGAAATGTGGCGCCCAGAACTGGACACAGTACTCCAGCTGAGGCCTAACTAGTGCAGAGTAGAGCAGCAGAACGACTTCACGAGTTTTGCTTACAACACACCTGTTGATACAACCTAGAATCATATTTGCTTTTTTTGCAACAGCATCACACTGTTGACTCATATTCAACTTGTGGTCCACTATGACCCCTAGATCCCTTTTCGCCATGCTCCTTCCTAGACAGTCGCTTCCCATCTTGTATGTACGGAACTGATTGTTCCTTGTTGTTGAGGTCAAAGTTATTATTATCATCTGTATCAAGGCAACACCCAGGTAATTTAGAAATGAAATGGGAAAGTCCATGTCCAGTGCAATAGATGATGGGTCAACTTTGTACTTCTCAGGCTTACGCCAGGCCTCACATATGGTAATGCAAAGCATTGAGCTATCTCATTGTCTGCCTCTTATTAGTCGTTGGCTTAATTTTTGTAATGTTGTTGTTATATAAGGTATAATAAGAAGTTATTTTGAAAGAACAAAGAGCATGTCTACACTACAAGCTATTATTTTGAAATAACGTCAAGCTGGAGAACTTCTTACTCTGACTCCTGTAACTCTCATTTCATGAGTAAGGGAAGTTGAAGGAAGAGTGTTCTTCTTTTGACTTCCTGCAGTGTAGCCAGCGCCAAAAGCCGAATTAAGCTATTTTGTCTTCAGCTACACTATTGACATAGCTGAAGTTGCGTATCTGAATTCAATTTTGCCCTGCTGTGTAGACATATCCATAGAGGGCACTCCAGAACTTAATACTAATTCTGTGTCAGGCATGTTGGCTATCAATATAAAAAAACAGAAAAAAATTATGCTGACTCCAGGGTAGGAATAGAGAGCAATTATAGAGGCAAGGCTTCAGGCAACAGATGCAAGAGTATGATCTTCCTATTGTATAGACTTTTGAAACCCACAAGCATAAATTGATACCAATGCATTCGTCCACTTTCGTAGGTATTCCCATCTTTAAAATGTCCTCTTGCTTCCCTACACTTAGTGTGGTGTTGTCTTCAATTAGACATTAAAATCGTATTTTGCTCCCGACACATGAAGTATAATTAGAGAGACCATGAGACCTCTAAAATCTTGGAGCAGGGGGGGAACTGCTTCTAGATTATGATTTCTGAATTTCATTTAGTCTACAGTTTAGGGTCTACCTTGCACCCATAGCTCAAAATAAGCTACACAATTTGAGCTACATAAGTTGCGTAGCTTATTTCGAGTGTATTTTCAAACAACTAATTTCGAAATCTGGCTCTGTCTACACAGCACCAAATTTTGAAATAGAGCGCTATTCTGAAACATCCCTTAATCCTTATGGAACAGGGTTTACAGGCACGTCGGAATAGCACACCTGTTATTTCAAAAGATATTTCAAAATAATGGGCATGCTGTCAAGATATGGAATACGCTATTTTGGGATACTGGAAGTAGCCTGAAATAGTGCTGCAGTGCAGATGTACCCACAGGCTACATCTGCACTACGAGTTTTCTCAGAAAAAATATGCTAATGAGGGACTCATTTGCATGAGACACAATCTCATTTTCATATTTTCTGCCAATCTGTTTTTGCACTAGGGGGTTTTGCGCAAAAACAAGCAGTGTGGACATTTTCTTTTTGTGAAAAAAAACCCTTTTTCCACAAGAGCAGTATTCCTCCTTTTTTGGGGCATAAGGATCTTATGGAAAAAGGAGTTTTTGAACAAAAAGAAAATGTCCACACTTCTTGATTTTTTTTACAAAACTCCCTAGCACAAAAACAGATCAGCAAAAAATATAAAAATGAGATTGCGACTCATGCAAATGAGTCCCTCATTAGCATATTTTTGGCTGAGAAAACTCATATTGTAGACGTAGCCACAGAGAATAACTGTGTGAAAACAGAGTCTTTATTAAGAGAGAATAGAAATTTATTGATATTTTGTCCTTCTCTGCTTGAGTTAAAAACACTCAATGATATGTCAGCTGACTGAAGGTGAATGTTTACTTAATGGAATTGTATGGAATGATCTCACTCTAATTTATATACATCAGAGACAAGGCCTGTGGAATGACCTCAAGGCTCTAATCACTCTGAAGTTATTGCATTTGGAATTCCCTCCATAATTGGGCAATCATAGCTGACATCTATACCTTAATGAATCTCCTTGGTTTTTTAAAAGTGGTGAGGGTGAGCATTAAGAACACCTTCCTAAGAGCTTATTACTGGAGTAGGATGAATACAACAGGGACAGGAAAGGCAGCTTCAGCTCATAATGTGAGTGCTGCATTCATAGCTGCTTACTAAGTATTTGACCGTGCACTATTTGACCCTGACCTAGCACACTTTAAGCACATGAACAGTCTTGCTAACATCAGTGGGGTTGCTTAAAGGTAAGTATGTAGCTTGCGGGATCAAGCCCTGACATTAAGAAGATTTGGCTGAAGCATAGTGGGCTAAAAGGGAACCCAAAGCTGAGACATATTGAGTTGTTCTCATATTCTCTTGAGTCCATCCTCATGGAAGTTAAGCCTTACAATGGACCCTAAGTTATAATAATAGGCAAAAGAATGCCTGTACTCAAGTCCCAAATACTTCCCCTTTACAGTGCTTTTATTTATATAGTATTACATTTTAAAGCAGAGAGTGATGTCATTGTAGAAAATCATCATAAAAATACTGCAGCAACAGACATCTCTTTCAACAGATGCCTGGTTGACTCACTTTCACAGCTGCAGCAAAGTATTCCAATCTGTTTCTGGAGAGTAATCTTGCTTGTGAAGTCTTTAATAGGACACTTTGACTGTAGGGGAATGCAGCCGCTTTTCATTTCTTGTGGCAGTCAGAAAGTTTCATTGAATATTTCTGAGCTCTCAGTTTCTTCCAAACATATGCTGAATTTCCTGGCTGTCTTCCCTAAAATCTGGTCTGAGTTTCTGCCCCTGTCCTGCCTTAAATTACTTTATGCACAAATAAAAAGACAAAAAAAACCCTAAAATCATTATTATTTAAATCCATTTTAACTTTTTTCCTTAGCTTTTTGAATATTTACATGTAGTTGGTTTTTGTTTAAAGTTTTTGCCCTGAACACATTGCAAGGCTCCAAAGAAGTTGAAACAAAAACATCAACTTTTAACTATTACCAGTACAACACTGCCAACTAGAGGAACTGTGTCTTTTAAGTTCTTGTGTCTTGAAGCACTGAGGTTTTATAAAGATATAAATATTGAAATTCCATATTTGTTCAACAGGAACGCCAACCCTCCAAAATCCCAAACGTATTGGTGCCTGCCTTTGTTTTTCTATAGGCTTTTGTTGCCTCCGTGTGTCATATATGGAGTGGAAACACCACAAATTCTGTTATTCACTTCGTATTTCCATGATCCAGAAACTCAAATAATACCGTGAAATGGTGTTATTTTCTGCCTCCTACAAGAGTCACTAAAGCATTAAATAGCTTGCAAAGAAACAACACAGTATTTGGATGACATACTAGTTTCTAGAACCTTCACAATGATATATTAATAATTAAAAACAATTTGTAATCTGTTCAGACTACTCACATATTTGACCCAATCTTGCAGACATTCCACTTGGACAATGCTTTATATCTTCCAACTATAAACATTAGGCAACATCTACATACACCTTATGAAGAAGGTAGTAATTCACTTTTGAACAGGAAATATATAGAACTGGGTACAGAAAACATGTACCCTAAAATAAATTATTTAAGTATCACCTTGCTGCATTTAATTCTCTAACTTATACAAACTTACTAGATCATTGCATTAGAACAGACTCAGTCTGATTAATGCTTCTATGTCAGGAGTCAGCAATAAGTGGCCCATGAGCCTGACATTTTTCACCACAGGTTGCCAGATGATTTATTTATTTACCTGAGCATGCACAGGTCTGACGGCTCCCAGCTCCCGGTGGCCGTAGTTCACGGCTCCCAGCCAATGGGAGCTGGGGGGAAGTGGTGGTCCGGCCGCTAGCTTGGAGCATTAAACTAAGGCCAATGGGAGCTGTGAGCACTCGTACCTGCCAATGCTCAGGTAAATAAAGCATCCGATGGCCCACCGGAACTAACTCTGGTGAACCATATCAGGCCCTCAGGTCACTTCTTGTCCATCCTCGTTCTAGGTTTTGTAGTCTCACTCCAGTGGACTACGTTGTGGCTCATCATTACATAGCAAAGGGAAATTCAAGGGGAATGCAAAGGGAAATAAAGTCATACATGGATTACTTAAGAGTCTAATTGCAGCCACTGGACTCAGATAATACAAGGGCTCCTTCTCAACTGTTCCCTCCAGAAAGTATAACAGCCCAAAGGAAGGAGGTGGAATTATTGACCACCCATTCATCCCCACAACCGCCACCAGAGCTGGCTTGCCATGGGATGACAGTATGTTGCTGTGACATAGAAGCCTATTAGTGTCACACCAACAACTGTGAGTCATCAGCTCTTGTCAGGCCTGGCACATTGACTACACCTCACACACTGTTAGCATAAACTGTATCTAAAAAGTGTCATGTAAGGCATTATAGACAAATTGTTAACACACAGGTCCCAGAAAGAATTGTGTTGTGTTATGTACAAAAGGCATGTGTACAAAGCTATATGTATAGATGTGTGCTTGGCAAGCAAATGCATGAGTCCAGTCCCTCCTAGACAAAAGAATGCATATTTGCTTATCTGACTAGCCTGGCCAGCAGACAGAGACAATGAAGGTAAGTTTACATGTAAGGGAGACAAAGCACTTGTGCTGACAAGCAGGGGAAGAAGAGAGCATAGCGTCTATATACTAGCAGGAGTGAGAAGTTCCATTTTTCAAAAATTCATTTCAAAATGTACTGGACTATAAAAAAGAAGAAGAGAGAACCCTGAAGTTATCCTTTACCTGAGGAGTCCAGTATGTCGGAGCCTTGCTAAGGAACAGGTCGGCCATACTGGAAGAATGACTATGATGAGAAAAGCTTCTTTGAACAAAAGACCGCTAGGTGGACTTTTAGCCTTAGATGTGTATTCTTTCCTTTTGTTTGTCTCTAACCATTTCTATTCTTCTTCCCCATACCAGACATCACTTGCACCTTTGTACATTTCTTAATAAAGTTATTTTACTTTTCCCATAACTAGCTCTGATGGAAGTGGAGGGTTTGTCAACCCAGTTAGTGGCTGTGATTGTCTCTTTCAAGGGAGCAGAGAACTTAATACAAGTGTGTGAGCATTCAACCGCGAGGGAATGGACACTACAGAATGGTGGTACTCTTTGCAATGAAAGCCAGCTTGCCACCTGTATGCTTGCAGGCTGGCTGTTGGTGTCACAGCTGAGCCACAGCAGCATAGCATTCCAGGCACCCAGAGCTGGAAAGTAAGCAATGACTAAACCCTTTACTGGTCTCGGTGAACCCCAGTGCATCACAGCTGCCATCCTTACACTGTAAGTGCAGCAATGTGTGTTCTCATGCACACCAGGCAGCCCCTGGGAGATGGGGAAAAGAAAGCTCCCCTAGGAGCAATGCTGCCTACGCAATTCCTTAACACTGTTCAGAGATACTAGCATGATCTAGCCCTAGGAATACTGAACCCAATCTAAATAAACTCACCCCTCTCTTAGTGACACCATACTTACAGGATTATTTGACAATTACATGTGAAAGTCCAACCTCCTAGAAAGAGCTGGCTACAGACAATGAGCACTGGCTGTATCTATTAGAGCTGCTTAAGTAATAGTAACTATAGTACATGAATTCTCTTGGAATTCACACCTCCAGATCAGCTGCTAGAAGTGGGCCTCATTCTCCTTGATTGGATCCACCTCGTCATCTCCAGCCTGATCCTGGCCTGCATATTTATTCCTGCCTCTGGAAATTTCCACTACCTGCATCTGACGAAGTGGGTCTTTGCCCACGAAAGCTTATGCTCCTACACTTCAGTTAGTCTATAAGGTGCCACAGGACTCCTCGTCGCTTTTATAGTACACGAGAATAATTATCCAATGTTGCTCTGGTCCGTAACTCAATTCATTTTTGTTTTTCTTTATTTAAATCATTGCTCTGGGGTGGGGCTGGGGACAAGGAGCTCAGAATACAGGCTGCCTCAGGGAGAGAGGACAACCTCAGCCCTCTGTCACTGCAGCACATTGGTGCCGGTGCTGGTGTCGGTACCAGTGCCAGTGCATGCAGTGCCTATCCATGGCCACTGCAGCTCCAGCGGACACAATGCATGTCCCCTAGCTGGGGCAGGTCCAGGTTCGTCCACCCCCTGCACTCCCCATTCAGAGTGAGGAATGCAGCAAACTGCACTTTCCCCAGGAGAACAGCCAGCAATATTTCTATACAAATCTGGGGGAGGGGGAACTTTCCATTCCCCCCCCCCCCGACTCTCCCTAAAGGGCACCTGAGTGGTGGGAGGCTCATGACTAGGGCTGTCCTGCATGGGGAATCCCAGCCAGCCCCTTTCACCTCCTTGCTGATTCTGTCTCTTTATGAGACACAGTCCCATTCCAGGCACATCACATTTCCCTGGCACGTCCTAACTCTTACCTTCCTTAAAGTTAGGATAAGAGGCAGCTGCTTACCAAATTTGGCGGTCCTAGCTCTTACAGTTTAGGAGTTCTTGAATAAATAAACAAGGCAGAGAGACACACTCAGTCACATAGAAACAAACTCCCTCAGATATATTGCACATGGTAACTTGTCTTTTTTATGTTCAAGGGGTTAGTCAACTACATCCATGGATGATCTGATACTATCCATCAACACACATTTTCAATTAAACATTCCATTTTTTCCTTATCCATCCCAAGAATCTGTCAAAGGAGCTGGAAGCTTTGAGAGGCCTACAGTGAGTGGGAAATAATCATACTGGGCAAAGGGAAGCAGATGGAAAGACAGCAGAGAGCCAGGGAACCTTAGCACTTCAAAGCAGGCAGAAAGTAGCCCCAGAGAGATTAAGGAAGCAATGTTTGCCAGTGGTATACTGCAGGACAGTTCAAAGATGGGGGAGTTAGAGTGACCCACAGCAGCAGACAAACTAGAGGGGGTAGCTGTTGACTGTATTGGAATAAAATGAAGGCAAAGATGTGAGCCAGAGGAGTTTAAGCATTAGGGCTTTTGGAGCCCTATGCAGATGTATAGAGATTTTGAGAGAGCAGTTTTGAATTGCTGCTTCCGCTCCAACTGGATTCATCTCCTCTGCTCCCACAATCTAAACATGTTTGGCCTGAATTGTAAAGAGTAAATGTATAGCAAATATAAGCCACTGCAAAGAGTAATTCAATAAGTGTTCTTCCAGTTACGATGTTAGGGTTACTGTAAATAATTGTTATGGAAAGTAACTAGAACACAAACCGAACAAAGAACAGTTATTCGGTAGGAACAAAAACAGCTAAGAACTAGAAAATGTTGTATTTTAATCATTCAGGCATCACCTGCAGCACTTTTTTAAAAAAAGTGCACATCTGTTGTGAATCATCTTATAAAGCCAGAAGTGGAGTTTCCACAATGGTGAATAGGCCCTTGGAGGCTTGGGGGGCAGGAGCACATGATAGCTAGTTTTCATTTAACTACTTTATTGAGAGGAATCAGAGATTTTTCTGGCTGTCGTTTGGGTCCCTGAGGCAAGCATGCACTTTCACTGGTGAATGGATGGAAAAACTCTGCAAGTTAATGTGTAGCATTCTTGGGTTGTTCTGAAATGTGATCCTCCACTGTGTTGTTTTAAAATATGTTTTACTTGATGACTTGTATTATTCATAGCCTGTTGTGAAGAGATGATACGCACCTACTCTTACCATTACCTTCAACGGCCACTGTGAGTGCTCAGCATCTCTGAGGAAATTGGGCCATAAATGTTTTATAACATATTCTCATCCTGTTCAGTGTATAATCTGTCTAGGCATTGAGCTTTGTAGTCTAGTTACCTAATTAAGGTGTTTCAAATATATACATCTTTTAAATATATATGTTGGGAGTTATTAAAATCTTTTGGAGCCCTATGTAGAAGTATAGAGATTTTGAGAGAGCAGTTTTGAATTGCTGCTTCCGCTCCAACTGGATTCATCTCCTCTGCTCCCACAATCTAAACATATTTGGCCTGAATTGTTACCTAGGTGACAGACTTCTTTTCTGGGTGAATGGTGAATGCTATCTGCCAACTCAGAATCTGCACTTAGAAAATACTAAACCATGATAGTAGAAAACATTGTCCTGTATAAGGTCAGGAGCTGCCTCTCCATTTGTGGTCAACACAGCACATATTACAAAGCAATGATTTTCAAACTATGGGTCATACCCCAGTACTGGGTCATGCAATGTCAGGCATTGGGTCTCATTGCTGCAGGAGGATCAGGTGACCAGTGGGGATGCTAAGGAGAGCTACCTGCTTGTCTTGGCACCACAGACTGTGCTCTTCCCCAGAGCTCCTAAGTGTGAGTGTGAGGGAGAGTACATAGGGCTTCACGCACTGCCCATACCCAGAGCACTAGCTCCATACTACCATTGGCTGAGATCTGCTGCTAGCTGCTTCTGTGGCACCAAGACAGGCAGGAAACCTGCCTTAGCACCCCCACTGCATTGCTGGCCAAAAGCTGTTCAAGGTAAGGACCTCCTGTCCCAGTCCCCCCAAAGCTGGAGCCCTCTCTTACCCCCCAAAGTTCTCATCCTCAGCCCCACTCAGGAGCCCACACTCTAGTTAATTATGCTGGGTCACGAGAAAAAAGTTTGAAAACCTCTGTTGTCACGGCAGGAGTGTTCATCTTTTTTCGTCTTTACGGAATTACTACTTGGATAGTTCTACTTGGATAGTAAGCTATCAGCCACACCAATGGTTTCAATGGAGAATAATATTCATCTTCACTTACTTGCTGTACCAAACTGCTGTATAGTGCAGCTTGGCACTGTTCAGCTGCTGTGCATTTCCCCGCAGATGCAGATGCATTTCTCTGACAAGAAAAATAGTCCTTGTAGATAGCTTGTCTATATCAACTTGCCAGATCTTTGGGGATGAAAATCAATATAGGAAAATGTAGAATTACAGCATCATTTCAGTGAGAAGCCATTAATGTGCAAGGCTGTGTCTACATTGGCATCCCTTTCCGGAAAAGGGATGCCAATGAGACACTTCGGAATTGCAAATCCGTGGGGGGGTTAAATATCCCCCGCGGCATTTGCATTTACATGGCTGCCGCTTTTTTCCGGCTCGGGGTTTTTGCTGGAGAAAAGTGCCAGTGTAGACGCGATTCTCTGGAAAATAAGCCCTTTTCCGGAGGATCCCTTATTCCTACTTGAAAGGGCTTATTTTCCGTTTCCATATTAATTATTTCCATATTAATTATTTGAAAGGCCTGTTAAAACTCAGTAAAAAAAACCCTGCATTCCGCAGTATGGTCCCGGGCCTAACATTCCCAGGCCCACCATAAGGGACCGAAAAGAATTGGAAAATAAAATCTGTCCATCTGTCGTATGAGGGAATGTGCAGACGAAGGGACAGATGGGGCATGAGTGTGTGAATGGTACAACAAAAGTGTCCACATGACAGTGTTTAGCCCACTGGGTCACCTTCAGTTCATACATTATGCTTTTCCGGGACGATGGATAAACATCCTCCCCATAAAAGGACAAAAAGTGGGGGAATGTAGTAAGTTGAGGGTCAGTAACATGGAGTCAGCAGGCCTAAGGCCTCCAATATGGAAACAGCAACAGGCTTGCAATCTAGTGAGCAAGACTTTGGTATAAGTAACACAGGAGCCAAGAAAGAGGCCCTATTGATAATTGTGTGATTGTGTAAGTTAGGTCGAGCATGGAAGGACACAGAGAGGCACTGGGTACAGACTGTAAGCCAAAGGGGAGTAACGGAACATCTTAAGAAATGTCTTTGTACAAAGACTCCCTAAAAACTAATGCACATACCGACCTAGGTTCAGGACCGGATCGAGATTGACGGCATGAAGGATAGTAAGTAAGCCCCCTTTCCATAGGGTGAGGGGTGGTAACTAGGCAACAGAGGGTGGTAACCTGGTACGTAAAGATATGATGTAAGTTGTTTGTACCTGTCTATAAAAGGATACTGCAGAGGGTGCTCTCCGGCCAACCTTGGGGGGGCGCACTAGGCACCTGAACGGCAGGTGTCATTGCCTAAAGGGGAGTACAGAATGCACAGTAGCTTAACTTTGACTAACTGCTGTTAATATCTGATATATGGCAATAGGCCTGCCCGGTGTTGGTACCTTGTCAACGCGGGCCATAGTGCCCAGTGGTGTAACATTGTACTGATCTCTGTTACCAACTGGTAGAGCTTCGCATTTGACAATAAACCTGCTCGATTGATTTCAAACCTTGCCTCCATCTGTCATTTCCAGGGCCTCTCAGAGATCTCTTGTGTTGACCCAAGTGCACAGGGTCTAACACTCTAGATAAAGGGAGTACCGATTGTTATGCACACAGCCGAGAGTTTAACAATGGAGTAGAGGTCCTGTCAGAAGCGCACCAGGACAACCCTGACCAGACGACTCTGACACTGACAGTCCAGACCACCGAAGGTACCGAGATACGAGAACACCGAGGTACGACAGAAGTTATCAGTTGTTGTTAATTATTCACATGTAAAATACTTGTCTTTCTATGAATAAAGCAGAAGGCCATGCCATAACATTATTAGTGTACAAAGTGCACTTAATAAGATTGTGTTAAATTAGCATTTTCAGTTCTACAGCTCAGGGGATTGGGCTTTGCAAGCTCTGATACAGATGCAAGTGGTGCTGTGCATTTTGAAGAATAATGATGTGCACTGGAAAACTCTGCTTCCTGTTTTCACTTCCATAGTCTAATGGACCTTCATTCACCCCATCCCTCACAACCTCCTTAGCCCATATCCAGTTCTCAGTTTTGTAGCTCCTGTGTCCCACTGTGCTATCCTATGTGCAGACTCAGAACAAAAAGATGACCCCTACTCCAAAAATTTACTGCAGTTCAATTTCACGGTTAAGAAATCCAAGATCAGATTCATTCATAGACTGGGCTGCTTTGGACTCCTCCAGTAGGGCAAAAGCACTATAAACTCAGTGTAACCAGCCACTTAAGCCAAGTTTATAGTTGCTTTGTACCAGCAGAGTGACATAAAGTAGCTGGAACATACAGGTCAATATGTCCTCTAGTATTTATGATGGCCTTCTAGTAATGAGTTGAGGGAAGTACAACAGCAGGAAAAGAACATACAGAGATTGAAATCACAGAATGTCAAATATAGCCAAACACTTTTGGCTGTATTCACATCTGAATGGTACCAGAGGAAACAGACTATTTTTCATGGAAGACTACTACACCACATTGTGATAGCTACTAATAAGAGCGTTAGTGGGCATTGTTTAGCAGTGATTAAATTATTTCACAACGTTCATATCTGCAGTTTTCACCAGAGAAGTTTAGTGACCAACTAAAGTAAATCTGGTCTTCTCTAATGTTGTATAAACAGTCACCGTAACAAGATTATTTTTGGTATTTGTTATTTAGTTTTGAAGATTGCATTTATGCCTTCTTTTTTCAAAGACTTTGAAAAGTGATACTCCTGAAACTTTCCACTTACTCTATTATGTTAAAAATGTCTCTAGCTTAATTTAAATTGAAAACTAAATATACACAAAAACCAGATTCAGAAACTAAAGCTGCACTCAGTTTAACTTTAGATGGATTGAAATCCCAAAGACATTTTACTTCAGTCTTTGTAAATAAAACCCAAACTCCTGATTTCCTACAAGACCACTAATCATTTTAGTTTAGATTTCAACCATCTAAAGTAAAAGAATAGGTAAACAAATACCAAAGCATAATGCCAGTACTTTGTAGTTTAAACATATTCTAAAACTGTTCACAAAGCTAATTCTCAAAAGACACCCCCACTGTATTTTTAAGAGCAGTGTAACAGGTGTATGTTACAAATTAACATCACAATCTATGTTAATTACTGACTCAGAAAAGCAAACAAAGGTATTTCCTGTATAGTTCTGCAAGTTTTTTCCAGCTGATTTCTCAGCAGGTGAGTGGGCTAATTTGGCTTGAGGATTCTGTTTAGCACTTCCTTTGGTTTTAAAGACTTACCAGAGGGGAGTGGTGTTCCATGCAGCATGGTTTGCTGGAGAGGGTGGAAAACAATGCCCTCTTTGTACATGCTGTTTTCTATTATTACTGCTTTTTCTGTGAGAATAGAATCAGACATCTCTTCCATCTGGGTCAATGTGCGGTTGAAGTGGGAAGTTCCTTCATTGTAATAGATCCTCAAGTGCTGGGTGTGAGCAGGGCACAAAGAGCACAAGCAGTCTCTCTCCTTGTACAACATGTGTAAATTAAACAGCTTGTAATTGAAGCCCTCATTCTTTTCTGCTCCCTCCTTTGTCTCCTTGGCACAGTAAGCCAGCCCAAGGTTGATTAACATTCATTAGTATTAAAAATAGTGATGTAAAAGAGTAGTCAATTAGTCAACTACTGTACTTGCTTCCCTCCACCTTCCTGCCTCTATATCAGAGGAAGCAAAGGGGGGAAAGCAGGAGCCGGGTCTAGGACCTACCCCCCCCCCCCTCCCACACTGCACCTCTGCTTTTTAAATGTAGTAGGAGCCAAGGTGCCTGTGTGCCCAGCTCATGCTACATTTAAACAACAGAACCACAGTGGGGCCCTTTATGGACTAATCGTGTACTCGATAGAAATTGTATTGAATACACGATTATTCAATTACACCTTTAATTAAAAACAATGAGCAGTTCTGTAGCACCTTAGAGACTGACAAAATATATATAGTATCATGAGCTTTCATGGGCAAAATCCACTTCCTCAGATGTTAAGTGCACACTTGCATACCTATGCATTCTTACTAGGATCATAGTAGAGTTCACAATATAGCAGGTCTAAGTAATATACAGAAAACTCAATTCAAATCACGATTAATGGGAGTTGGGTACATAACTCCATTAAGAGTTTCTGAAAATCCAGGGTGAAATGAGTGAGACCAAGTTTTCACTCCCACCCTTCAGTTCAGCATGAATGAACCATGCTAAAATGAAAAATGGCATTATCAAAATCATACGACATTACCTCAATGACATTACCTCTCTGAGACAACTCAGAACTGAGAAGCAAAGGAGAAAAAAGTGTCACATGGGAACTAGTATCACTGTGGAACCATGAATTGATCATTCCCTTTTTTTCCCTCCATCAATTATTGTAATGTATTTTCTTTTCCCTTCCTAAAGCTGATTTGTTTTCATCAACATCATCATAAACATCATCATAACGGAAGCACATTATGACTTACTCACAAACAATGGGTCATGCAATTGTTTTTCAGCTGTTTAAAAAATTGCAGTCAGCTTTTAGTCAGACTCCATTGAAAGTTCCTCATTGTTTCTACGGGCCTACTGCATCAGCAGGTGGCGCTAGCCACTCAAGTAATGAAATACTAGATTTTATTTAGGAATAAGTTCACTATTCCTTCTCCCTTACCTCTTTCTTTTTTAAGTTAAAGTACTTATGGAATGAGCTTTCCGCTGTGGCTTGAACAAAATCCATTCCAAAACAGGAAGGAAAACAAACCATTTTAACAAGTTGAAAAGCATATGAAACATGTACAAGTCTGAAAGATATTCACAATAATAGAAATTAAAATTTAAAACAGTTTTTAAAACTTCATGTCTCTTTATATTAGTTTAATGCTACTGTACTACACATCCAATTCATCTCCATGTATTACAATATCTATTCAGATATTTATAAAGAGCTAAGCTCTGTGATATCCTATAAGGCAAAAGTAAAAGGAGGGATCTGATTGGATCTAATTGGTCACAAAAAAATAGAAGGTTGGAGTGGGTTAATATGCAAAACCAGAAGAAGAGGCATCTGATACCATTTCCATCGAATATCATATCTCCTCCTTATAATAGAAGGTGTTGAGATAACCTTCAGTTATGGCTGCCAAATGACAAGAGGTCATGTATTTGGCATTAAGAAGATAAGCAAAGGCACATGGCAAAACAGTACAAAACAAAGAGAAATCGTCAGGTTTTGGGTAAGGGACTTCCCAGAACTATTTGGTACCCTGACTATAATGTAAATTAATGAAATGAAAACAGTACACAGCACAGCATGCAAGTAAATGCAGGAATTATTGGGGGGGGGGGGGAGGGTTTTTTGTCTGTGTTATGCAGAAGGTCAAAGGGGGTGATCATAATGGTCCTTTCTGGCTTTAATCTCTCTGGCTATAGAACTGCATACAGCCTACCAAGAAGCAGAAAGATTTCAGAATGGACCAAGATAGGAGCTGAGAAATCCTGACTGCATAGTCTGGGGCAAGTCACTTCATATGTCTTCCTCACTTTCCCTAACTGTGAAATGGGATCACACAACTTGCCCATCTCCTGAATCAGCGATTTTGTGATTCTTAATCACCTAATGTCTGCGCAGAGTTTTGAATACTGTATGTGAAGTTCTATATAAACATTAAGTTCTACTATTCTCTTGCTATGTACAAATGACGAAAATCAATTCAAAGGTTCCTTACATGGCAATATACTCATCAGATGGCATTCACCCAAGAGTTCTGAAAGAACTCACATGGGTAATTGCGGAACTATTAACTGTGGTTTGTAACCTATCCTTTAAATCTGTACCTAATGATTGGAAGGTAGCTAACATGACGCCAATATTTAAAAAGGGCTCTAGAGATGATCGTGGCAATTATAGACCGGTAAGTCTAACGTCAATATCAGCCAAATTAGTTGAAACTATAGTAAAGAATAAAATTGCCAGACACATAGATGAACATAATTTGTTGGGGGAAAGTCAATATGGTTTCTGTGAAGGGAAATCATGCCTTACTAATCTACTAGAGTTCTTTGAGGGGATCAACAAACATGTGGACAAGGGAAATCCAGTGGATATAGTATACTTAGGGTATGTCTACACTACAGTGTTATTTCAAAATATCTTATTTTGAAATAGTTAATTTGAAATAGCTTATTTCGAAATAACACATCTACACACAAAATGCATTTCAAAATAGCGTTTTGCTATTTTGAAATAGCGCGTCCACACTGAATGGACACTGAATTACATTGAAGGCCGGCCGGAACCAGGTCCAGCAGGGCATCAGGTCAGGAGTTTATTTGTTTGGCTGCTGCCTGAGACTATCTGAGGCTTGTGCTTAAAGGGACCCCCACCCCGGGCAGCTGGTTCTCAGCTTTCCCTGCTTGCTTGGCTACCTCAATGAGGGACAGAAAAGCATTTGTGTCTCTGTGTGCTGTGGTTGCCCTCACTTGGGACACCAAAGCACTCTACAACATGGAGCCGGAGCTGCTCCTGGGCACTCTGGTGCTTCTCGTGAACGCGTTGCTGTGATCCTGGCTGCACTTTCAGCAGGCTACCATCCGGGAGGTCCATCAGGGGGCTGTCAGTATCCAGGAGGCCCTGCGGGAGAGCTTCCACTCTGAGGAACACTAAGAGCCTCCCTGGTCTGCCCCACTGGGGGCTTGTGCCTCATTCCTCCCTCACGTCCTTTCATTTACCCCTCCCTAACCCCCCTTCCTGATGTCAAATAAAATACATGTATTTTCATGAACTCAAACTCTCTTTATTTAACAAAACGGGGGAGGGGGGAGGATGAAACTGGTGAGACTGAAGAAAGGAGGTGGGAGAGGGGAGGAAAGAGAGTGGGATAGGGGAGGGAGAAACCTGGGAGGAGGGAGGTGGAAGGGGGAAGCAAGGGGAAGAAGGGGGAGGGAAAGCTCAGGGCTCAGGGTTGGGGGTCTTGCCAGACCAACTTGATTTTCATGCGAACCTGCTCCTGGATTTATATGTGGCCTTTGGTGGCCAGGCTGGCAGCTATCCTTCCATAATGGCCGTGTTCCTCCATCTAGTGTGGAGATCATGGATATTGGGGGCATCCCCCCCAAACCTAAGTAAGGTCTACCCTGAACCAGGAAGGCGCCCACCTTCTCCAGGCCCTGTCAGGCTCATAGAAGCTGGCAGACTGCTCCCGGGGAGTGGTGGAGGACTGGCTGCCGGTGGCTTGCTGGCTCATGTTTTGGGCCCACTGGGTTGGGGCAGTGACTGCTGGCTCTGTGCCGGCATGCCTGGAACTGGCACAGGAACTGTGGCCAGAGTCAATCCCTTTAAGGGCTCTGGGGAGAGAAGGGAGGGAGAGAAGTGTTCTTATTTGAGACTGGAGTGGCTACTAGAGCACCCTGGGAAGGCTGGAGGCCCCCTATTTTGAAATAAATGTCTACACAGCACTTATTTTGAAATAGCTATTTCGAATTTGGCGTTATTCCTCATAGAATGTGGTTTACTAAATTTGAAATAAGTGCTCCACTATTTCAAATTTATTTCAAAATAGCGGTTTGGCTGTGTAGACACTAGTAAAGTTAATTCAAAATAACAGCTGTTATTTCGAATTAACTTTGATGTGTAGACATACCCTTAGATTTCCAGAAAGCCTTTGACAAGATCCCTCACCAAAGGCTCTTAAGTAAAGTTAGTTGTTATGGGATAATAGAGAAGGTCCTTTCATGGATTGAGAACTGGTTAAAAGACAGGAAACAAAGGGTAGAAATAAATGGTAAATTTTCATAGTGGAGAGAGGTAACTAGAGGGGTCCCCGAAGGGTCTGTCCTGGGACCAATCCTATTCAACTTATTTATAAATGGCATCACACCACCTTTTTGATTTTTGAGAAGCCCTCTCGCCTCCCGCCCACCCTTCAGCAGCAAAACTTGTTGAGAAAAAAAAGGAACTGACTGGGGCTGAAAAACAGAACTTAGGGGGGACGAGTTGAAGTCCCCTCCCCCATGTAAAGTAATGCACATTGGAAAAAATAATCCCTATTATACATACAATATGATGGGAACTAATTTAGCTGCAACTACTCACGAGAGAGATCTTGGAGTCATTGTGGATAGTTCTCTGAAAATATCCACTCAGTGTGCAGCTGCAGTCAAAAAAGTAAATAGAATGTTAGGAATCATTTAAAAATGAATAGTGAATAAGACAGAAAATATCTTATTGCCTTTATATAAAACCATGGTACACTGCGTACAAATACCTCATCTCAAAAAAGATATATTGCCAGTGGAAAAGGTTCAGAGAAGGGCAACAAAAATGATTAGAGGTTTGCAACAGGCCCCATAGGAAGAGAAATTAAAAAGACTGGGGCTTTTCAGCTTAGAAAACAGGAGACTAAGGAGGGATATGACTGGTGTGGAAAAAGTGAATAAGGAAAAGTTATTTACTTATTCCCACAATATAAGGATTAGAAGTCACCAAATGAAATTAATAGGCCACAGGTTTAAAACAAACAAAAGGAAGTTTTTCATCACTCAGTGCATTGAGGAACTCCTTGCCAGAGAATGTGGTGAAGGAGTACAAAACAGGGTTAAAAAAAGAGCTAGATAGATTCATGGAGGTTAGGTCCATCAATGGCTATTAGCCAGGGTGTGTAGGAATGGTGTTCTTAGTTTCTATTTGTCAGGAAATGAGTGACAGAAGAGGGATCGTGTGATGATTACCTGTTGTATACCCTCCCTCTGGGGCATCTGGTATTGGCCACTGTTGGCAGACAGGATACTGGGTTAGATGGACAGTTAGTCTAACCCTGTATGGCTATTCTTATGTTCTTCTATTATTCTCTCAATCATCTTTAAATTGTTATACAGACAAAGTATAGCAGTTCTATTTTCTGGTCACTATCCAGCAGCTCTCCTCTTCCTAATAGATTATCTCTATGTTTGCCTTATTCAGACTTATTTACAGCCTTGTATTGGCTTCGTTTCCATATAACTTATTTGCACATATTCTGGTTTAAAATTGGGTGGGTACAGCATTTGTATATTTATAACACATTTCTAACCAGCTGCTACTTTAGAAACAAGCCTTTTAGGGCAAGGAGAAAAGGGGTTCAAATTACCCCTCACACACATACACACACACACTTCACCATACTATCAGCATTATTGATTAAAAGCCTAAATTTTGACATGGCAGTGCACAAGTGCATGTTTAATGTAAAGATTCAATATCTGGCAGGTAATTGCTGTTGCACCTAGACTAATCAGCATTTGCTATGTAGAAAAGCCCAGCAGACAAGCTGTGATGGAAGGCTGGCTGTACTTGTTTGAGCTTCATTTTCAAACTCACAGGGACCTGAATGCAGCATATAGCCGGTCCCCGATTTACAAATGAGTTACGTACCAAACACTAGGTCGTAACTCGATCTGTTCATAAGTCGGATTACATTCACTTACGTACGGCCGCGCTGTTCATAAGTGCGGATTTCGTTTGTAACTTGGGTTCCTGCTGTATAGGAGGTTGGTCATAAATACGAACGGTTGTAAGTTGATGCATTCATAACTCGGGGACCATCTGTATATGCAATAGCAACAGGTTAGAGAACTGGAGTGAAGTCCCACCTTATAGGCCATGACAGAAGGCACCTAACTTGAGTCTTTACAACATTCAAAGTAATTCTTTCCAGTGTCAGATCCCTCCGTTATGATGGTGACATCCTTTTGACAGATCTCTCTATATGCATGCTATCTACCAAGTAAGTGCTTGTAAAGCCTATTGAAAGCACAATCATGTCAGAATCTTGTGACTAGAGAATGTGATTTGGAACTAAGAATTCTGGGTTCTGCTCCTGGTTCTACCAAGAATTTTTGTGTCATTGGGAAAGTCATGGAGCCTCTCTGCCTCAGTTTCCCCATCTGTAAAATTGAGAAAAACTATATTTACTCCCACAGAAGGGAGAAGATACTGAACTAATTTGATAGTTGTAAATTGCTTCAGGTTCCTTAGGTGAAAGGTGCTAAAAGAGTTAAAGTGTTATAAAGGAATAGAATTTTGCCTGTGCTGTGAAAGAGGACCAAGCTGGTGGAAGCAATGTAAAGAGAAGCCAAAGGGTGAATAAGGCTGATAAGTACTTCCAGCTCCTGCCTGAGCACAATCTTGCTTGCTGTTTGTGTATAACAAACACATCTGACTTTGCAGGATATATAAGCAGGAGCACAGAAGATATTTGACAGGGCAGATGCCTAGTAATTTAAGCAGCTTTGCATTTAGCCCATCTCTAGTTACAATTCCATCCTATTGAATTACTGTACCTTGAATCCCCACAACCTTAGAGGGCCTGCAGGAGGTGAAAAACATTCCAGTCAAATCTATCCAGC
The DNA here is from genome assembly GCF_052426305.1 of Pelodiscus sinensis. NCBI lineage: Eukaryota > Metazoa > Chordata > Testudines > Trionychidae > Pelodiscus > Pelodiscus sinensis. Next base: position 205,850,465 of record NC_143053.1, read on the forward strand.
AACACACTTAAGTGCAGGGGTGCCTGCAAGGAAGGGGTGCAGGGAGGGCCACCCACAGAAGCAAGAAGGAGTATGTGGGGGCACCCCATTTAGCAACTAAAATTTTGGCAGGGGAGCAAGGGGTTGTGCACCTCCCAAGTGCTACCGCAAGTAACCTATGCTTAAATGTACTTACAACCTTCATTTTTAGTCCTATTTCTCTCTCCCACAAATAAATCTTTGTAATAAGGTGAAGAGTAAGATACACTGAGGCTCTGTATGATTTTATGTTTGATATCTTGGGTGATTACACTTTTAAAGTGTAAGACAGGGATGGGCAACCAAGAATGATAGGTGGGTTGCATGAATGGCCTTCCTTCATCCCAGTGGGCCTCAGCAGCCCATGGCATGTTAAGGTTCCACCTGAGGTCCCATAGCTCCACTGTCTGCCTCCCCTCCCCCAGCGGTTTTGTAGTACATGAATCACCTAATTCATGCTCCATCCCCACTCTTCCCCCTCCCTGCCAGAGCTGGAATGCCGCAAACATCTGATTTGTGGCATTCCTGCTGTGGAGGGAAGGGGGGAGGAACAGGAAGTGTGGGCCACCAGTGCCCTGGTGCGCGAGAGGTGCGTGGGGGAGGAGTGCAGCCTGGGGGTCCACGGGCTGCAGGTGGAGCCCCAGTAAGCTGCATGTGGATCACGGGCCGCAGGTTGCCCTCCATCAGTGTAAGTCAAGGTATCCCAGAGTTTTGGATGGATGTCATTTGGTATAAAGGATCTTTAGACCACAGTGCACGAACACATAAAATAAAGCTTATTTGTTTTAAAACAAGGCTTTGCTTGCTGTTTTCTAACAAGTCCACATTCTCTTTGATTTGATCCTTAAAGCTGTGAAAATATTGTGTCATTTAATAAAAAAATACTTGAAATACAAACATGCAGGCACTATTCACAAATATTAAAGATGGCTTTTTATGCAAAATAAGTCACATTTTGATATTTTAGTGCAAAGATGGTTGTTTCACTGCAACTGCAAATAGGGAGAAAATGTGTGTGTGGTGATAAACAACTAAAAAGCAAACATTCCAAAAGGAAATTCTATAAAACATAGCTGTAATTTTTCCAGAGCTGCTTTTTTTGATCATATATGGAAATCCTCATGTGATAATTTCAACATTAGTGAGATATAAGATAGATAGGCCAAAGTAGCAGAGCTAAAAGCTGGAGCCAAAATTCAATTGGGAGAGATTTTGATTTAAGGCATATGATCTTTCACCAATGACTACAATATAGATCTTTTTAATATAAAATGTCAGGTAAAGAAAGAATCCAGAGAGATTGTTTCTGATGCATCAGGATTTCTAAGCAAAAGCTGCACCAGCTCAGACAAAGATAACCTAGGGAATTCCTTTTTTATTGAAGGACAATGAAGCGCTACTTTATTTGTCAAGGTGGATCAGAATTATATTAGGCAACATATCTAAAAAAAAATCCTATCTTTAAATTTTAACTTAAAGAAAAAATATAAAGTAGCATTCCTCCTAAAACTTAAAGAAACAAGGTACCTTCCTTTGTTAATTACATTCCTCCACACAAAGTAACTCTTGTGTCTTCCTATTAACTTCATACCTAATCTCCAAGCACCAGTGAACCCAGCCATTCATTGGGAACAATAGTACATACAGTTTAATCTTTCACTGATGGTTTCTATTTTCACTGGACCGAGGCCAGACTCAAACTATTTGGGGGGAAAAGTCACAGACACACACAAGTCACTATTTATTGTGAGTCCCAATATAATGACATCTGATACAAGGCAAGATGGAGAGAAATCCGAGCATTTACTGTACAAGCATGGGAATTCACAAAAGTAAGAAGTTAAAGGGGAGGATAAGAGGGGTGTGGGAAGAAAAAAAAAGTTTAGCTTCAGACTAACTGGTTCCTGTTTTTTTCTGCCGGTGAATGCACTCTTGTTGCTGTGCTCATAGAACTGTGCAGGTCAGATAGTCTTGTGTGTAAAAATCACACCCATTTTTAAACTAGCTACTTCCAGAAAGAGGAACTTTTATCAGCAGAACTGATCAACTAAGGTGAGCAGTTTTCAATATTTATGTATTTATTTAGTAGTGAATCTATGTTATCTAGAATGTATATAACTATCTATAATGATGGGTAGAAGGATAAGAAAGGTTAACTGGCAAAAAAAATCGTCTAAAGGGAATATGTAACTGAAGAGTGAGGCTGATTTCACAGGTGTCTCCTATAACGAATGCATCATTTAAACCAGCATATTGGCATTGGATCTTATACTAGCAAAAATGGACTTTTAAGGCTGCATCCATCAACAATGGTGGCAATTATCTTTAATAGAAGTCATCCTATGTATTCTTTATGATAATTTTCTGAAAAGGGTTATTTAAGTGTAAGAAAACTATTGCTGCTGGCCTTAAGCTAAAAAACTGTTTTCATTTCCTGAGACTGAAGAAGATATTCTTCTTGATTGTAAGAAGCGTCTGATTTATCTAAAAGGAAATGACTGATTTGCACATTTCATAGCCGTTCTATAGTCAGAACTCTGAGGCTATTTCACCAAGCCATAACCATTAATGTGTTCTCAGTACTTTGAAAATATAAAATAAAATATAAGTGACAAAACAATCAAAGATTAATACGAAAATCTATATAATGCTAAAGATTATTAACCCCCATATGCAATGGCTACAGTGAATATTTTTGTTTTGTTTGTTTGTATGCTGTAGATAATAGACCTACCCTTCTAATGACCATGGAGTAGTAATTTGCACAGCCCCTGAAGAGAATTTGGGATTGATTTTCTGTTCTCCCAAATTTTTCAGTCCCTGGGTTAAAACAACAGCCTTAGTCCCTCTTTGTGGAGCAGTGGGAAACCTCCTATTATTCAGCACTCAACTTGGAGCTCTTTAACAAGCTAAGGAGCTCCCAAGGAGTTAGAAACAATTCTTGAGTGGAGGAAGGAAGTCTGATACACATAACACTGAAGGCAGGAGATGTAAAACAAAGAAAAAATTATAGGATTTTTGAAACCCTGAAAAAGCAAAGCAAGCCACTAGAGATCAGGGTTGGGAGGGAAAATATGAGTGACTTTATTGATTGGTTTAGAAGCCTAGAGGAGTCTCTTAATAGTTATGAAATCCTTAGGAGGATAGCACTTCCAAGGAATTTGTTGTTGTAGTTCTAAGCAGCAAACTCTACTGTGGCTCCTTTGAAGAGAGTCTATTTTTGTGTTGAGACTGATAGAAGTAGGAGAACAAGTACTGCAATACACCTGCCAGAACTAAAGTTGGTAACAGCGATGCATGTGGCACTGAGGGGCTTGTGTGTAGTCGGTGTAAACCCCCCAACATTTTTCATGACTGCCCACCCTGAATGTTATTACCCTGATGACATTCAGTCATGGTTGGTTCTGGTGAAATTCTACAAAGGATGTAGCTACTGAGATCAAATTTAAGGTATTCTCTATCACAACAGGCTTAATCCTGACTTGGTTAGATTTTTATAATTTTTAAATTAGAGGCCTCTCTCCCAGACTTCAGGTCCAGAAGGGACCATCATCTGTGCTAACCTCCTGCACATTGCAAGCCATAGAATCTTGCCAATCATGATTTAAAGAGTTCGAGAATTCACCTTTAACACTAGTTTGAACCAGCAAGTGACTCAGCCCCATGCTCACCACGGCAGCAGGAGTGGAGCCACCCTGCAGATTCTTCTGCTCTGCTCCCTCCTGCCACAGTGGGAAGCGGAGCGCCCCAGTCCCAGGGCATTTCACTTCCTGCCACTGCAGAGAAGTGGGGCACAGCAGGTGGAGCAGAATAGGCTGCTGAGCCATACTGGTTCCTGCTGCCATGGTGAGTGCAGGGAGAGTGACTTCTGCTGCCGCCCCATGCCAGGCCTCCCGGTAACCTCCTGGCTCATGTTGCTTCGGGGAGGCATCAATAAGGAGGCAGAACAGGGGCAGGGCTTGGGGAAAGGGATGGAGCATGGGTAGGGCAGAGGTGGAGCAGAGATGGGGCATGGCAGGACGTTTGGTGATGGGTTGTCCTGGGCTCTATGCTTAGGGCACTGGATGGAAGCGGGGAGGTTTCCCAGATCCTCTACCTCCCTAGAGATGGCCCTGGTTAGACCCTTAGCATGTGGGCATGACCCAAAAGCCAAACACATGCTAAAGAATTATCTGTAGTATCTCAGAGACCTCCTCATCTTCATTCCATTCCTGGCCTTTTGAGATATTTGCTACCAGCAGTCACATATCAGCTTCATGCCACTGTAGGCAGTCTCATTATACAATCCCTTTCATAAATGTATCAAGCTCAGCGTAGAAGCCAGTTAGGATTTTTGCCCCCACTGTTCCCTTTGGAAGTCTGTTCCAGAACTTCACTCCTCTGATAGCTAGAAACCTTTGTGCAATTTCAATCCTAAACTTATTGATGACCACTTTTTATCCCAGACTTCATGTATCAATACTGCATGAGGAGGAGTTATCCCTCCGATGTATTTATAATGGGCAGTTTTAGTTTATTATTATTATTTTTGACAGAGTGTGTCACTATGCATGAAGTGCTGCCACTAAAATTAGCATCACAAGTGATAATGAACTGATACAGAGACTTAATTTTCTGTTCTGAAGCATGCAGTCACACAGAGTATACTTTTCCAATGACATTCAAACAATACATGGGAGCTTTGGAGCTGCAATGCATAGCAGTGACTGGACCAGACCAGAAAGGCAAAAGCAGCATTAAAAAAAAATTCTTACTAGGTTCAAAAGTTTTTTATTTTAAACAAAAATTCCTGTTTGCACACCTTATGCACTTCACACTTCTAATCAGATGCAGAAATCATGATGTTTCATGAGTGGATATTCTCAAATGACTTTTGCCATGAACAAAACCAAGAACACCTAGAATACCGACGACATATCCATTATATTTTCTGAGTTAGGATAGAGATTTTGGACAAAGATCAGACAGATGTTCAAATTTTCAATTTTTTTTTTTAGTGGAAGAGGATATTTTTATTATTAAAACAAATTTTAAATGCAGTTTTACATTTCTGTGGGTTTTGCTTTATAATTTTAAATTGCAAAAATATTTGTCTCTTTTCTGGGAAATCCCTTCCTGATGTTTTTCCAATGTGTCTTCTTATATCAGATTCTCCCAGAAGACAAGCTTTTTGTAATTTCAGCTAATTTTTTAATCTCTTGTCAATAGAAATGTTCCTGTCATTAGTTTGTATTATTAATAATGATAATAACAACAACAACAACAGTACAGTATGGGGAAATGAAAGACAACCCCAGAATCATTGTTCTGTCATGTTTGCAACTCAATAATTAGATTATTATACTAGGGCATGATGACTGAAAAGTGAAATTGACTAGAAATGAAAGTGAAACAGCTTCAATTTTCACTGTTCAAAGCTATAGTACAGGTTGAAACTCTCTAGTCCAAGACCCTCTGGACCTGACCACTGCCAAGCCAGAGGATTTTCCGAACCACAGGAGGTCAGTATTATCTAGACTCTAGCAGCATTACCAACAATTCCACTGCTTATTGGGCTCTTAGGAGACATTTAGGAAATAAATCAGATCCAAAGGTGAAAGCAAGCGGGTATTCCCTGGTACACAGCTCTGGCAAGAGCTGGCTGAGCTATGGCAAAAGCCAGCAGGGAGCTATTTAAAGAGCGGGCAGGGACCCAGGTTGCAATAGGACAGTCCCTGTAAGAAATTTCAAGTTACTTTCACCACTGATCAGAGCTAAATAACAGTGCAGAACACTGAGATCCAGGACTGATGGCTGTAAATAAACTTTATGGGACTACGGGACACTTGTCACACACGTAATAAATGGACATCCAGCTAACTAAAATCATGCCAGACCATGGGTGGTGCTGGACCAGAGTGTGCTGGACTAGAGAGGTTCAACCTGTAGTGACTATATTTTTCTCCAGGTATATTTCTGACAACTTTGCAGTATGCTTAAATACCTACAATCAGGCACCTGGACTCTGGACTATTGTCATCGAGCAAGTCCATTGTTTCCAGAACAAAGAAAACAGTCCTGGGGGGTGTAGATTATTAGAAGGCTATTAAATCATCTTTCAGCTGGCAACTTGTAATGAACCACCCAACTAACAAGGTTGCTTTGTCTTCCAGTTTCACAGCTGCATTGAAAGGTGCTTTCTTTTTAAAAAATGGTTCATTCAGCATTGGCTTTGACACTCCTGCTAATCGCAGTCTCTTCCAACCTTGCAATGGCAATCAAAAAGGAAAAAAGAGCTCCCCAGACTCTGTCAAGAGGTGCAGTATGACTTTATTTAATGTGTTTAGTTAAAATAAAATGTAGCTACATGATTCAATTCAATATTTTATATTTCAAGATGTTTGATAGCATACAATATTTATTTTAAGTGTGCTTTTTTCCTCTGAAGAGGACTATATAAAAAGAGCCCTTTGTTATTGAATAGATCTACCCCAGTGTACATTTACTCCTATCAGTTTTCTTTCCCACCTCTTACCCTTATTGATTTTTTCCTTTAAGCACTGCAAAACCAACAGAGCTAAGAGTGAGTAGGGTTCTGTTTCTTCTTGTGCAATGAAATAATGCACACCATTTCAATTAGCTATGCCTTTGCAAACCTAACAGAGCAAAGGAATTGTACAGATATTAATGAAGGCCTCTATCATCAGTAGGCGGCTACTGTGAGAATTACAGTAAAACTCTGGTGGTCCGACATCCAGTGGTCTGGTACGCCTGATGGTCCGGCACCAACTGCAACCCGGAAGTGCTCCGGCAGCTGCTTCAAGTTGTTAGAGTAATTGATTAACTGCGGCTGGATCCACAGCCGACACGCAGTTAATGTAACTTTCCTCTCTACTGCAGGGAGGGGGGGGCCAGGGGAAGGTAGGGGTCGGTGGGAGAGGGGGAGGGGGAGAGGGAGGAGGAGGGGATGAGGGTATGCCAAAGCAGCCGCATTCAGGACGTTCTGGTCAGTTACAGTCACTCCAGCTGGATCAACAGCCGACACGCAGTTAATGTAATTTTCCTCTCTACTGCCGGGAGGGGGGGGCAGGGGAAGGTAGGGGTTGGTGGGAGACCCCTCTCCCTCTCCCTCCCCCTCTCCCACCGACCCCTACCTTCCCCTTCCCCCCCCCCCTCCCGGCAGTAGAGAGGAAAATTACATTAACTGCGTGTCGGCTGTTGATCCAGCCGGAGTGACTGTAACTGACCAGAACGTCCTGAATGCGGCTGCTTTGGCATACCCTCATCCCCTCCTCCTCCCTCTCCCCCTCCCCCTCTCCCACCGACCCCTACCTTCCCCTTCCCCCCCCCTCCTCCCGGCAGTAGAGAGGAAAATTACATTAACTGCATGTCGGCTGTGGATCCAGCCAGAGTGACTGTAACTGACCAGAACGTCCTGAATGCGGCTGCCTGCCTGTCACCGCCTCTCCTCTTCCGCTCGCAGGCTCTGCCTCCCTGCAGCAGGAGGGAGGGTTTGGCACACCTCCGCCCCCTCCTCCGCTTCTCCTTCGACGAGACCCGCCCCTGCCAGAGTACCTCCTGATAGTCCGGCATTTCTGATAATCCGGCACCACCTGGGTCCCAAGGGTGCCGGATTATCGGAAGTCTACTGTAGTTCCATTCTGGTCTGACGTGCTTTTCTTCAACATAAAGTCTCTCTCTGAAACTCAAGATGTTCCTTCTTTGTTACTTAGTCCTCCAGCCAGGTCACTGCAGAGTCCTCCCATTCCAGGGAGTCAGAGTCCTATTGGGCATCTGTCTCAGGCAGTCTTTGGCTCCACTGTCCAGTCTATGGGTCTGGCTTTACTCCAGGTTCCAGATCAGGCACCTTATGCTTGCACCCAAGCCCCGGTGCTGTTTCCCTGGCCTCCTTCCTACTTCTTTGTTCTCATCTCTTAGCCTCCTTGCTTTGGGCATGTCTACACATCAGGGCTAAAGTCGAAATAAGCTACTCAACTTGAGCTACGTCAATTGTATACCTTAAGTTGAAATAGCTTATTTTGGCTTTTGGCACAGTCTACACAGCAGGCAGTGTGAGGTAATGCTCTCTTCCTCTGACTTCCCTTACTCCTTGTAAAATAAGGGTTACAGGAGCTGGAGTAAGAAGCTTTATATCTTTTTGACATTATGTCGAAATACCTGCTTGTAGTGTAAACGCGGACTATGTTATTTCGGAGTAACATCAGTTATTCTGAAATAACACTGCTGTGTAAACGTATCTTTTGTATCAGAGGGGTAGCCGTATGAGTCTGGATCTGCAAAAGTGACAAGGAGTCCTGTGGCACCTTATAGACTAACAGATGTATTGGAGCATAAGCTTTCGTGGGCAAAGACCCACTTCGTCAGATGCATGTAGTAGAAATTTCCAGAGGCAGGTATAACTATGCAGGCCAGAAAAAGGCTAGAGGTAACAAGGTTAATTCAGTCAGGGAGGGTGAGGGCCACTTCTAGCAGCTGATCTGGAGGTGTGAACACTAAGGGTGTGTCTAGACTACAGGGTTTTGTTGACAAAACTATACCTGAGTCTACACTACCGCCAAGTTCTGTCGACATAACGTTGACAGAACTCGGCAGTTTTGTCGATGGCGGTAAACTTTCTACGAGGAATTGCGCCTTTTGTCAACAGAGTTCTGTCGACAGAAGGTGTTATTGTATCTACACTCTCATGTCGACAAAGCGGCTTGCTTTGTCAACAGAACTGGATGTAGTCTAGACACTCTTTGTTGACAGAGGCAGTATCTGTCGACAAAGCCTCTGTCGACAAAAGCCTGTAGTCTAGATGTACCTCAAGAGAGGATAAACTGCTTTTGTAGTTGGCTAGCCATTCACAGTTTTTGTTTAATCCTAAGCTGATGGTGCGAAATTTGCAGATGAACTGTAGCTCAGCAGATTCTCTTTGAAGTCTGGTCTTGAAGTTTTTTGTTGCAGGATGGCTATCTTTAAATCTGCTCCTGTGTGTCCAGGGAGATTGAAGTGTTCTCCTACAGGTTTTTGTATATTGCCTTTCCTGATATCTGATTTGTGTCTGTTTATTCTTTTATGTAGGGACTGTCCAGTTTGGCCGATGTATATAGCAGAGGGGCATTGCTGGCACATGATGGCGTATATTACATTGGTAGATGTGCAGGTGAATGAACCAGTGATGTTGTGGCTGATCTGGTTAGGTCCTGTGATGGTGTCGCTGGTGTAGATATGTGGGCAGAGTTGGCACCAAGGATTGTTGCATGGATTGGTTCCTGAGTTAGAGTTACTGTGGTACCCTTTGTAATTTATCAACCCAAACTACCTTCTCCCAGGGAGGTACTACAGACTACTTCCCCTGCAGCAAATTCCTGGCTTTATACCAGCCCTGTCTTTTCCTTCTCATCTGGGTTCCAGCTTCAGTCACAAGTGGATTGTGCCCACGAAAGCTCATGATACCATCTACATGTTTTGTTAGTCTATAAAGTACTGCCAGACCATTTGTTGTTTTTTTTCTGTACAGACTAACTCAGCTGCCCCCTGAAGCTTCTGATACGAATAGACAGGGATGTACAAATATCCCAACTCAACACATTTGACTCCCCCCACCCAGTACCATTTTTGCTTAATCATTTTTCAGAGCAGAAGCACATTTTGAGACTGACCAATGAGAATGCTCACATCTCTATCACCTGTTCCTGGGCTGTTCATTTTCACATGTTGAAGAAATTTTCAACTTTACTGTTAATTACAGTATTTAATTTTAATGTCATTATTTTCTCTCTGCTAATTCCCTTAAGAATATGGGTATAGGAGTAGCTAAGGTCCTCACCACGTCTCTATCTCCATTTGTGGAATTTAAATAAGATGACTTGCGTTGCATAGTCTCCATCTACCTCCCCTACCTCTCCCAATAATGTACCATTTAAGAACTCAGCAGTCCTCAACTACCCAACACTTAACCTTGGCAAAATAACATTGCTGAGGAGTCTAAACCTACTAAACAAAAACTCACACATTAGGGACCTGTGAAAGCACATGAATCAATTGGACAATACTCTCCTCAAGTAGGGTTGCTAACTTTCTAATTGCACAAAACCAAACACCCGTGCCCCAGCCACCTCTCCCACCTTTTCCCTGAGGCCCCACCCCAGTCTCACTCCTTGTCTGAGGTTCCACCGCCCACTCATTCCAGTCCCCTCCATCGCTAGCTTGCTCTCTGCCACTCTCACTCACCTTTATTAGAGTGTAGGAGGGGGTGAGGGCTTTTGCTGGAGGTGCAGGCTCCAGAGTGGAGCCAAAAATGAGGGCCATGGTGTAGAAGAAGGCTTTGGGTTGCGCAGGGGTTGGGCTGTGGGGGGTGGATGAGGACTCTGGCTGGGGTCTGAGTGAAAGTTAGTATGTGGGAGTGGATTCCAACTTGTGGCAGGGTATTCTGGGTATGGGCTCTGGCCATGCAGTGCTTACCTCAGGCAGCTCCTGGTTAGCAACACAGAGGGGCAGGCTCCCTGGCTGCTCCTGGAAGTGGACAGCATGTTCCCCTAGTCCCTAAGCAAAGTCATGGCCAGCCCTAAAAGTCTGGTTGGCTTTTACATCCTGTGTGCTGCCTGTTCCAACAAGTCTTACCCCTGCAGTTCCCATCGGCTGTAGTTCCCAGCCAATCAGAACTGAGGAGCTGGCATTCAGGGTGGGGACAGTACATAGAACCTCCCTGACTGCCCTTGCACCTAGGGCTGAAAGGACATGCTGGCCATTTCTGGGAGCTGCACAGAATCAGGGCAGAAAGGGAGACTGCCTTAGCCCCACTGCACTGCCAACCAAACTTTTAGGCAGTGCTGACCAGAGCCATCAGGGTCCCTTTTTGACTGGATGTTCTGGTAAAAAAACAGATGCCTGGCAATCCTATCCTCAAGGCCAGGAAATGACAGAGATTGAGTGGAGAGGCTGGTGATTCACCTGGAAATATTTTAATATTAATTTCTGTTAAAGACTGCATGTATAGACACAATCGCCTAATGTTCAAAAATAATGATTCGGGCTCCCACAAAATATCAGATTAGATTAAATATTATGAGTCTTTTTTTAATATTGATTTTTAAATTATTTTTGTTTTCAGATATCTGAAATTCTTAGGGATTGTGTTTTCAAATTTTTCTCCACAACTATGAGAACTGGGAACTCTTTTTTCATCCTACTTTTACTCTTTGACTTCAGGTTCTGCATCAAACGCAGATCAGCCAGATTCAGGGATTTGGGGACAGATGAGTGGAATTTACAAAGTGCTTAAATTTGGCAACTATCCTGCCCACATTCTTTTGAATTCATGGTACCTATCTGCCTCTTTAGAAACCTGAAGACCTTTGTAAACCTGTTATGGTATTTTGTGCCTAAATTTACGAATGTGTAACATGAGTATAATACTCCAAAGTTGAGATACTGAATAGCTATATGGAGTTTTGAAAGCACTGGATAAAGAAAATCCCATCTCTGTGCATGATATTAATAAATGACCAGAACATATTTTTTTTCCAAGACTCTTTTGGGTGGTTAATCCCTCCATTGTGATTCCAGGCTGGGGAGATGATATTACTTGGGTGCAGACCTATGAAGAAGGGCTTTTTCAAGCAAGACAAAGGTAAAGAAATCTTTGAAAAGAACATTTAAAAAAAAGTTAATGTTGTCAAGTTTGGTGAAGTATTTAGCCGAAATGTTGTAAAGCAACAAAGTAAAATGAAAACTCTAATTCTAGCTAATCTAGAAAGCATCTTGTTAACAAAACAAAAAATTAATGTATAAATAAAAGCAACATCTTTTTGGTAATCACTCTGAGTACGTCTATACTGCATCCCTAGTTCGGACTAAGGATGCAAATGGAGACGACCGAAGTAGTTAATGAAGCGGGGATTTAAATATCCTGCGTTTCATTAACATGATCTCGCCGGCACGCTAGTTTGAATCACAGCTGATTCGAACCAGGAAGTGCGCGCCGGGACGTGTTAGTTCCAACTGAAGCCCTTAGTCCGAACTAATGTTACTCCTCAAAAAATGAGGAGTAACGTTAGTTCTGACTAAGGGCTTTAGTCTGAACTAACACGTCCCTTCGCACACTTCCTGGTTCGAATCAGCTGTGATTCAAACTAGCGTGCCGGCGAGATCATGTTAATGAAACGTGGGATATTTAAATCCCCGCTTCATTAACTACTTCGGACATCTCCATTTGCATTCCTAGCCCAAACTAGGGATGCAGTGTAGATGTACCCTCTCTGACTTACTGCAGCAAACACCATTAGACAAGATGTTGACATTTGTGCATGTGCTATGGAATAGAAAATTGTCATAGAATAAATGTGTATTATTAGAAAGTAAACAGATTTGTTTTCATGATGATGTTTATCTCTAATTAATTCCTCAGCTTCACCAAAATAGCATGAGACAATAACAGAACATCATGCAACATTTTATTGCATTGACTGATATCTCAATGCTTTTCCCTTTGGCTTACAGCATTAAATATATGGGCTGTTCCTCACTGTTCAAAACTAGTCCAGAATGAGTTCTTGAATAAGGATCACTTTTGAGATTAGCTGGCAGTACACATGAGAATTCCTATACACCTCATAACTTTCCAAAATGCTCTTGCAAACCCACTTCTTTCTATAGCAAGAAAACACAGTTCCCAGTCAGCTTACCAAAGAAAATACAATTAATCTGATGCATAGCTTGTGAAAGCCAGGAGGAAAATCCTACCGAGTGCTAGGGATGTAAATGGATAACCATTTAACCAGTTAACTGATAAGCATCAGCTTATCAGTTTCCATTACAGTTACACACTGGCTCCCCAAGAGCCAGCTTCTCTGTGTACTGCAGAGTTCATGGTGCATGTATCTACTAGGACAGGGGTGGGCAATAATTTAAGACAGAGATCCACTTCACTAATTTTTTAAATGGCCACGGGATGCCCCGGAAGGAGTGGGGCCTCGGGCAGAAGGGACGGGGCCAGGACACTTCTGTGTTCCCCTGCCACAGAACCTGATTGGCTTGGGGAGTGGGGAAGCATGTGAAGTCTTTGCTCCCACCCATCCCCCGCTTAGAGAGAACTGCCAGCTGTTCTGAACAGCTGGCGGTTCCCTCTAGGCACCCACACCCTTGACGACGGGAAGAGACTTTGAGAATTCCCCTCACCTCTAGATGAATCAGGGCCAGGGGGCGGGAGGAACACGTGAATTCTCCTGCTCCCTGCTCCCAATCTGCAAGGTGCGCGCAGCGCTTAGACTGGGCCACCAGCTGGCAGTTCATGCTAAGTGCTGCGCACCCCTTGTAGAGCAGGAAGAGACTTTGCGTGCTCCCTGCTCCCACCCTGCAAGGGGCATTCAGAACTTAGAGTGGACCGTCAGCTGGAGCCACATCCCCTTGCAGGGCAGGAAGAGACTTTGCATGCTCCTCCTGCCCCCAGCTAATCAGGGCCTGGGAGTGGGGGGAGTGCACAAAGTCTCTTGCTCCCTGCCCCATACCTCTTGCAAGGGTGGGAGCAGGGAGTGAGAGACTTTTGCATGCTCTCCCTGCCCCCAGGCCCTGATTGGCCTGGAGGTGGCGGAGCGGCAGGGCGTCTGCAGGCTGGATCCACCCGCTTGGCGGGCTGGATCAAACCCACAGAGGTGCCTTTGTCCACTCCATACTAGGATGTTTAGTAGTTACATGGTTACATTAATAAATATCCTTTTACATCCCTAATGAGTGCTGTTTACTACAATTGCAAAACACATAGTAATAAGAGCTGCGCTGAGCACTAGAACTAGTTGAAAAAAGATTCAAAATTTGTCTCACTAAATTTGGTTTTTTTAATTATTTTTCTCCAAAATGTTGAAAGGGATCTAATTTTTAAAGTTTCATGAATAATTCCACAGCTACTCATTCCCCCAACCCTCAATTTTTCAATGAAACTTTTCATAGATAGTTTAATCAAAAATAGATTTTTTTCTGATGAAAAAAATCTAGTAAAAAACCAGATCCAGGAAATTTTGACTAGCTCTACTCTGTAGTAAATGTCCACAGCATTGTGCTTCCAGAGTGGAAAATCCTTCATGGAACTATGCACTAAGCAATAATAAAATGATGACTCTCTGCAGTCTCCAAGTTGAGCACCTCTTAGTTTAGAGTATATCTTGCTGCTCCATTTTGTTGAGTTCCTTTTTGTGAAGGAGTTACATGATGCTCTTATCCCTAGGCTCAGAAGTAAGCTCCGCGCTTCCCAATGCCTCGGTCTAGTTATTAGTTTAGTGCAACATAAGATACAATGGCAGTTATATATCCAGGGCAATTTATAAAATTAGAGTCACTTGGATAAGCAGAGCATCTAATTATGTATATTTTTATTGTTAAAGTAACAAACCACTGATGGTCATTCATCATCTGGAGGACTGTCAATACTGCCAAGGTAATTTCAATTGTCTGATTGTTAAATTAATTTGGGTGATTTATAGATTATTTATCTGCCAATATCTACATTAACAAGGAATCCTGTGGCATCTTAAAGACTAAGGGTATGTCTACACTACCCCGCTAGTTCGAACTAGCGGGGGTAATGTAGTCATCCACAATTGCAAATGAAGCCCGGGATTTGAATTTCCCGGGCTTCATTTGCATAAAGCCGGCCGGCGCCATTTTTAAATGCCGGCTAGTTCGAACCCCGTGCCGCGCAGCTACACGCGGCATGGAGTAGCTAGTTCGGATTAGGCTTCCTAATCCGAACTAGCTGTACTCCTCATTCCACGAGGAGTACATCTAGTTCAGATTAGAAGCCTAATCCGAACTAGCTACTCAGTGCCGCGTGTAGCCGTGCGGCACGGGGTTCGAACTAGCCGGCATTTAAAAATGGCGCCGGCCGGCTTTATGCAAATGAAGCCCGGGAAATTCAAATCCCGGGCTTCATTTGCAATTGCGGATGACTACATTACCCCCGCTAGTTCGAACTAGCGGGGTAGTGTAGACATACCCTAACAGATTTATTTGGGCATCAACTTTTGTGGGCAAAGACCCACTTCATCATATACATCTGACAAAGCAGGTCTTTGTCCACAAACACTTATGCCCAAATAAATCTGTCAGTCTTTAAGATGCGACAGGACTCCTCATTGTTTTTGCCAATGAAGGCTAGCACGGCTACCCCTCTAATGCTAATATTGTTATATAGTCCCAGACTATATTTATCTGTAACACTGAATCACTTTCTTAGCAGGATTGCATATCAATAGAAAGTATCTCAAAAAATCAAACAATGAAAACCAGCTGCTTACAAATCCCACTGAATGCCTTTTACTAAAGAGAACATGAAAAAAAAATACCCCACAAAGCTGTTCTGCAAAGCTTGATGCAGCATTAGAGAGTTTAAGATGCATGAATTTACTCCTGACTCACTGAACAGATTTAATATTGTTCTATCCTCCTGATCTGGTAACCAGAGAAGGAGACTGGGGCACGACTGCTGAAATTGACCTAAGAAGAATTTACCAAGAATAATACACTTTTGTCAAGCTGTGGCTAGATACCCATTGAAACTAAAGGCTTCAGAACCAACAGATTTTGGAAACGATGATTGCAAGCAATGTTTAAAACCTTCACATCTTTTCTAGCACTGAAGAAGGTTTTTGCAGAAAATGAGGAAATACAAGAAATGGCTCAAAATAACTTCATCATGTTAAATCTCATGGTAAGGAGAAATATGCTGCGTATTTTAAACTGATGTATTTCAGCATAAATTATCACTAGCATTCTCTACTATGGTTTCATATGCCGCTATCATATATTTCATGTATAGATGCTAATTTCATACAGTGCTCATGAATATTTAATCATTTGCTTTTAATTTTCCTACCAGCATGAAACCACAGATAAGAACTTGTCACCGGATGGACAATATGTACCTCGAATCATGTTTGTGGGTATGCAACATATATATCTGATTCTTTAATAATGCAGCCTCCTTGCAACAGTATGCAAGTGGTATAGGACTTTATCCCTCATGATTTACAGGATATGTAACAGTTTTGTTTATTAATTTTTGAGCTAGCATCGATGATGGATTTACCATTGGGCCAATTGTTCCCTGGCCCCGGGCCCAAGTTCAGAAAGGCCCCATTTGATTATGGGAAGCCCAAGAGACTCTGGGAGTTATAGTTCCTTGGCCAGCTCCCTGCCCAGATAGCAGGCCCTGGAACAGGGAAAGGACTACATTTCCCAACATTCCCTTGGCCGTTGGCAATTGGAAAGGGAGGAGAAAGAGGAGGGAGTGGGAAGCTGAGTCATGCTGTGAATGATGAACTGGCTGACAGAAGGGGCTGGTGCTATGAAGGGGAAACACATGGGGACAAGGAGTAGGCAGCTGAGACCAAGATCTCATTCTCTGAATCCTTCCCCAGACAGGATTAGGGGTGCTAGTGACCTCAGTTCACTGCCCCCAAAGAAGGAATTGGGTGGACTAAGCGATCAATGCATCTCCCTCTGAAGCCTAGCAAGGGAGGTATGTGGACCCCACCAGAAGAGGTTAACATAATAAGTAAGGGTATGTCTACACTACAAAGATAATTCGAACTAACGGACGTTAGTTCAAATTAACTTTGATAGGCGCTACACTAGCGCTCCGCTAGTTCGAACTTAATTCGAACTAGCGGAGCGCTTAGTTCGAACTAGGTAAACCTCATTCTACGAGGACTAAGCCTAGTTCGAACTTACTAGTTCGAATTAAGGGGTGTGTAGCCCCTTAATTCAAACTAGTGGGAGGCTAGCCCTCCCCAGGTTTCCCTGGTGGCCACTCTGGCCAACACCAGGGAAACTCTATTGCCCCCCTCCCGGCCCCAGACCCCTTAAAGGTGCACGGGCTGGCAACGATGCCCGTGCCAGGTGCACGCCTGCCAGCACCCAGCTAGCAGATCCTGCACCTGGCACGTCTCGAGCCAGCCACCCGATGCCCCCCAGCCCTCCCCCTCTTCCCGGGACCAGGCTGGCGGCTCCCGGAAGCTTGCCCGGGACCGCAAGAGGCGGGCACCCGCCTGGTCTACTGCGGACATCGTGGACCTTGTCCACGACCTCCGCACTAGGCACAGGAAAGCTGCCGTCTAGGGCAGGAGAGCTGCCAGCCTGGCCACCCAGGAACAGGTGTGCATGAAAATCAAGGTGGTCCACTGAGACCCCCGACCCTGAGTCCTGAGCTTACAATGGCCGTCCTGGGTCAGACCAAAGGTCCATCTAGCCCAGTAGCCTGTCTGCCGACAGCGGCCAACCCTAGGGACCCTGGAGGGGATGGACCAAAGACAGTGACCAAGCCATTTGTCTCGTGCCATCCCTCTCCAGCCTTCCACAAACTTTGGGCAGGGACACCACTCCTACCCCCTGGTTAATACCACTCCATGGACCCAACCTCCATCACTTTATCTCACTTCTCTTTAAACTCTGTTCTAGTTCTAGTCTTCACAGCCTCCTGCAGCAAGGAGTTCCACAGGCTGACTCTTTGCTTTGTGAAGAACAACTTTCTGTTACTAGTTTGAAGCCTGCTACCCATTCCTTTCCTTTGGTGTCCTCTAGTCCTTCTATTATGGGAACTTATGAAGAACTTTTCTTGATGCACCCTCTCCATCCCACTCATGCTTTTATAGACCTCTATCCTATCCCCCCTCAGTCTCCTCTTTTCGAAACTGAAAAGTCCCAGTCTCTTTAGCCTCTCTTCATATAGGACCTGTTCCAAACCTCTGATCATTTTAGTTGCCCTCCCCTCTCCCAGCCTCTCTTCCCCTCTCCCACCTCCTTTTCCCAGTCTCCCCGAGTTTTGTTCAATAAAGAGAGATTCTGTTTTTGACCACACGTTTTCTTTATTTTGTACATCAGGAAGGGGGGCTAGGGAAGGGTGAGTAGAAGGAGGTGAGGGAGGAATGGGGTACGAGCCCCCGATGGGGAGGACTGGGCTGGCTCTGCGGGCTTCTGGGGGTGGAAGCTCTCCTGCAGCCCTCCAATTGCCCCCTCTCCCCAGATGGCAGCCTGCGGCAAGTGCAGCCGGTCTGATGGCCAAGTGCTGTGATGTGCTCAGTGTGGGCACTCAGGGCACTCCAAGCCAGGACTGCTTTGCAAAAGCGGGGCACCCCTGAGAACTGTCTGTCCAGGGTGGGGGTCAGGTCCCTTTAAGCACAGCCCTCAGCTAGCCCGAGGCAGCAGCTCCACGCTCTAAGTCCTCCTCTGATGCCCTGCCGGCACTGCTTCCGGCCATCCTTAAGCCCGGTTCAGGGTCCACTTAATGTGGACATGCTAGTTCGAATTAGCAAAACGCTAATTCGAACTAGTTTTTTAGTCTGGATCCGTTAGTTCGAATTAACTAATTCGAACTAAGTTAGTTCGAATTAGCGCTGTAGTGTAGACATACCCTAAGTGAGGGAAGGTTCTGCCAGAAGACCTGGGCTGCTTTTGGTATAATAACAGGCACACAAGAGGATTTGACTCTGTTTCCACAGCCATAGAAGCAGAAATGGGCTTTTCCTTTCTCCAGTCTACACTAGGGGATATGTTCAAATTAAGATTCGCAACTTCTGCTTTGTTAATTGTGTAGCTTAAGTTGAAGTATCTTAACTCATATTTTGATGTTGTCCACACGGCGGGAAGTTGATGGGAGCACATTTTCCTCCATCTTCCCTTACTCCTCATAGAAGCAAGACTATTGGCATCGACGGGAGCATCCTCTCACTTCGAATTAGTGTCTTCATTAGACCTGCTCATTCAAACCCCGGAAAATTGACTGGAGCTGCTTCGATCTTATCTGTAGTGTAGACATGGCCTTCCAGATTTATCTAATACTCAGAAAGGGAATCTAGCACTTGCCTTCCAGATTTGAACAGGAGTGCTCAAGTTTAATTTGGCCTCTGTGACATCATTTCTTCAAAATCAAATACTGAACCACTGTCATTTGTTGAAGAAAAAGTAGGATAAAATTGAGTAACAAATGCTGGCATCTTCCCATTGCTGACTGGGATTAGAGTTGCTATTTTCAACCACCACTATCAGTTTGTTTGTTTGAGTTTTCTTCTTTGGGAGAAGATAGTAAGACTGTGCTGGTGATTTCCCATCAGAAACAGGGTGAAACAAGAGAACAACAAAAGTTGAGGCACCTCAGCTTTTTCTCATTACAATATGGATCCAGATAACCTCCAATGACACAAACTGAAAATTGTTCCACTTTACTGGGTGCTGAGGAAAGGATTTGTCAGACAGCTGCTGGCTGTGGAGCTTTATTGAGCTGAGACCAGGACCATATACAGTGACTGGTGAAATAGGGTGGTCCTGGAGACATGGCAATATAATGTCCAGATAAGGAAGGAGGTAAATCGGTGGGGAGTTTCTATGAAATTTCTGCTCACAGTAGACACTAGGGCTGCGTCTAGACTGGCATGATTTTCCACAAATGCTATTAACAGAAAAGTTTTTCCGTTAAAAGCATTTGCGGAAAAGAGTGTCTAGATTGGCACAGACGCTTTTGTGCAAAAGCACTTTTTGCGGAAAAGAGTCCGTGCCAATCTAGACGCGGTTTTGTGCAAGAAAGCCCCAATTGCCATTTTCGCCATTGGGGCTTTTTTGTGCAAAACTGTTTTTAGCTGTCTACACTGGCCCTCTTGCGCAAATACATTTGCGCAAGAGGGCTTTTTCCCAAACGGGAGCAGTATAGTATTTGCAGAAGAACACTGACAATCTTACATTAGATTGTCAGTGTTCTTGTGCAAATTCAAGCGGCCAGTGTAGACAGCTAGCAAGTTTTTCCGCAAAAGCAGTTGCTTTTGTGGAAAAATTTGCAGTCTTGACGCAGCCTAGGTGTACAGCTCAATAAGAAAAACTGGGGGCTGAGGGAGCGATGTATAGTAGTATGTACAATCTTGCAAAGGTATGTGATCAAAATGAAAAATGCCTCAGACTCAGTACCAAGTAAACTATAGCACTGCCACACCAGGCCCACACATGGAAAGAGCCAATAATGGTTACTTGGGAGCCCACAAATATGTTTGGCACCAGGCCCACAAAACGTTAATCCAGCCCTGGTTAACATAGTAGTATATACCAAATCTTTGCCTTCAAGGACATAAAGGCATCAAACAAAACCATTGAAATGTAGGGCTGCAAGAGACCTTGAGAAGTCACTGAATCTATCCACCTGCTCTGAGGTAGGATTAAATATGTCTAATCATTCCTGACAGATGTTTGTCTAACCTGTTCTTTAATACCTCCAATGAAGGGGAATTCATAATCCTATTTGGAAGCCTACTTCAGAGATTAGCTGCGCTTATAATTAGCCCCCTTAAACATTTTCCTTAATAGCTAAATCTCCCTTGCTGCAAACTAAGCCCATTCAAGCCCACTGACAGGGAGTACAGGGGAAAAGGAGCATCTGCCCCCAGGCCTGGTGATTCTAAAGAACCCAGGGCTCCTGGCAATCACTGCTGCTACCATGATAGTGGTGGCTCCCAGAGCTCTGGGGCCTTTAAACCGCTACTAGAGCGCTGCATGCTCTGGGCAGCTCTAAGGGCCACTGGGAGCCAGCACAGGGCACTGCAAGTGGCGCAGAGGGCTGGCTGCCCCAGTCCAGCCTATTCTGCCCAGGGTCTCGCCCCTTCTGGGAGATCAGAAACACCCACCCACACCTCTCCCAGGGATCTGGCGTGGCTGTTGACTCCCCTGAGCCCATTATTTCTTGCCCTACCTTCACTGAACATGCAGAGAAACTGATCCTCCTCCTCCTATCAGCCTTTTACATATTTGAAGATTTATTAGATACTCCCTCAGTCTTTCCTTCTCTAAACAACATCCCCTCTAGAAGGGGCAGCCTGAACACACAGATGCACAGAGAGAGAGAGCAAGGCTCCTCTCCTCCAACAGACTAGAAGATAGGTGAGAGTGGGGGGGGGGGCGGTGAAGTGCATATAAAGGCAGTTTGGGTGTGAGTCCCCCTTTCAATCTGACAATTCCATTCCTGTAAGCTTCTCCCAGAAGGTAGAATTTGAACCTAGTGGGTCATTTTCAAATCATCGCCCCCTTGTGTAGAATCCTTGGGCCAGTGAGCAAGGGAGGCAGCAAGGTTCCACATACTGGAAAATGAATAATAAATTAAAAGTACAGCACTGAGGCTACATCTAGACTGCAGGCTCTTTTGGAAGAAGCTTTCCCAGAAGAGATCTTCCAAAAAAAAAAAATCTTCCGAAAGAGAGCGTCCACACTGCCAAAAAGCTCATCAAAAAAGTAATCTGCTTTTTCGAAAGATAGTGTCCACACTGAATGGACGCTATCTTGCATTTAAACTGTGATTACTATGATGGAGTAGCCAGCAAGGCACCTGTGCTTTTTCCTCTTTCCTCTTCTTCCAAAAGAACTCCCTCTTCTCCGTCCACAAGAGCTCTTTCGGAACAAGGGTTCTTCCTCCTAGAAAGAGATTTACCAATGCCGGAAAAGCCCCTCTGTTCTCAGTTTTCTTTTGAAAGAACGCAATTGCAGTGTGGACGTCATTGAAGCTTTTTTTCAGAAACACAGCCATTTTTTCCGGTAAAAAACCTGTTTTGTAGACATACCGGCTAGACAAACCGGCTAGACTAGCATGATTTTCCGCAAATGCTTTTAATGGAAAAGTTTTCCGTTAAAAGCATTTGCGCAAAAGCGCATCTAGATTGGCACGGGCACTTTTCCGCAAAAGTACTTTTGCGGAAAAGCGTCCGTGCCAATCTAGACGCGCTTTTGCGCAAAAAAGCCCCGATCGCCATTTTCGCGATCGGGGCTTTTTTGTGCAAAACAAATCTGAGCTGTCTACACTGGCCCTTTTGCGTAAAAGCTTTTGCGCAATAGGACTTTTGCCCAAACGGGAGCAGCACAGTATTTCTGCAAGAAGCACTGATTTTTTACATGAGATCGTCAGTGTTCTTGCAGACAGTGTAGACAGCTGGCAAGTTTTTCCGCAATAGCAGCTGCTTTTGTGGAAAAACTTGCCAGTCTAGACACAGCCACCCTGAAAGAAAGCACTAAAGGAGAAGTGATCCATGATCAATTTTAAAAGACATTGATTTATAAAGCTGCTCACCACAGATCTGTCCACAAAAGCAGTCGAGGCAATTTGCATATTTCACCT
This sequence comes from Pelodiscus sinensis, assembly GCF_052426305.1. Lineage (NCBI taxonomy): Eukaryota > Metazoa > Chordata > Testudines > Trionychidae > Pelodiscus > Pelodiscus sinensis. Next base: position 205,872,600 of record NC_143053.1, read on the forward strand.
GCCCTCCACACTGTCAGCTATTGGCAAATCTGGCAACAGGAGTTTACTGAGTTGCCTAACTGGAAAGACATCTCCATGAATGTCTAATAAATTGCTCATACAGCACTGTACTAGTATGTCCCTACACCTAGTCTCACAGTGGGTACAGCATGTATTGTTAATGCACCTGTCACGAGGCTGGTAAAAAGGGATGGGTGATTCTGCAATAAAAACCCACTTTGCACCAACCCATCTGGTCCCAGAAAGAGTTTAATCCAGGGCCACATGGGGGTAAGGGTGCTCTGAAGCTGCAATGCAATACCAGGGCTGGGCAAGTGGAAGTGGCTGTAAATAAAGAAATTATACACGTGAATTTTTCACCTTCCTATGCTGGTACTTTTCTTTCCAAGTACCAGACCCTACAGTTTAAGTAAGCCCCATGCAGAGGATGAGAAATGGGTATTGTGGACAGATCCCTAGGCTATGTCTACACTGCAGAGTTTTTGCACAAAGCCTCCCGTTTTTGCACAAAAACTCACAGAGTGTCCACACTATAAGCACGTTTTTGTGCAAGAAAGAGTATAGTAGGTCGTCAGAAGACAGGGCTTTTTGCACAAGAGCTCTTGTGCAAAAAGGCATGTGTAGACAGACAACAGGGATTTCTTGTGCAAGAAACCCCTATCGGAAAAAGCATAGGTGCTCTGATGGCCATTCTGTGAATGGCCAGAGCTTTCTTGCGCAAGAGTGTCCATGGCAGGGTGGACACTCTCTTGCGCAAAAGCACATGGCAATGTGGGAGCGCTATTGCACAAGAACTTTTTGTGGAAGATCTCGTCCGCAAAAAGTTCTTGCACAAGAAGACTGCAGTGTAGACGTAGCCCTAGAGTCATTATTTTTAAGCAAGTTGCCTCCTTCAGGAAAGGGCCAGTCAGGGGATACCAATAGACAGTTGCAAACTTACAGCATTGTCACTTCACAGCAAAGGTGGAATCTGCCTTTTTATTTTAACTGTCACAAGAGAGAGAAATCATGTAGGATCAGTATAGATGAGCTCTGTGCAGCTCTTAAAACCCTGATGTGTAGAGCAAAATGACTCCCAGGTGTTCTTCTTGGTGGTCTTCAGAATAAATCATTTTGACACATCTCAAAATGGTGCAGATTTTTATATCCTGGCTTTGACTATGGAGACCTGTGTTCAAGTCCTTCCTCCATCACAGGCTTCTTTAGTGATTTGGGCAACTCCTTTAGCCTTTTCTATGCCTTAGCTCTCCTGTTGTATAATGAGGATAATAGTATTTCCTTACAGTACAGACAAGGATGAACGCATTAAAGAGTGTGAGGCACTCAGATACTACAGTGCTGGGGCCAGATAAGTTGAGTTTTGAGACTCTTAGCTTGGAAGATTAAGAAGGGAAGCGAGCCAAAAACAAGATAATAAAAGTGAGCTCTAAATAAAAGTTTGAGAATCATAGTAACGTATGATTTTTGTCTCTGGAAGCTCCATATAAATCATACGAACACCTCACCTTATGTCTGACACAGTTTTACATACTGAATATTAGAGCCATTGCTTAATTGGAATTAACTCACACAATTAACTCAACACTTTAATCATGATTAATTGCAGTTTTAATCATCGGGTGCATCTAGACTGGAAAGCAGCTGCTTTTGCGCAAAAGCTTGCCAGCTGTCTACACTGGCCGCTTGAATTTGCACAAGAGCACTGACTTTGTAATGTGGTGTCCTCTAGTTCTTCTATTTAAGGAACTAATAAATAATTTTTCTTTATCGGCCCTCTCCACACCGCTCATGATTTTATATACCTCTATCATATCCCCCCTCAGTCTCCTCTTTTCTAAACTGAAAAGTCCCAGTCGCTTTAACCTCTCCTCATATGGGACCCGTTCCAAACCCCTAATCATTTTAGTTGCCCTTTACATCTTGAAAATGTAAACAAAGTTGTTTGTCTGAGTGATTGGCTGAAGAAGTAGGACTGAGTGGACTTGTAGGCTCTAAAGTTTCAGACTTTTAGTTGTGAATGCTGTTACAAATGTTCAATTATGTGCAAAAAGTAAGTTCAACTTCCATGATAAATTGTACTTCAGGAGAATGGAAAAATACTATTACTTCTATTTTTTACATTGCAGATATTGGTAATAAAAACTAAATATAAAATGAGCACTGTACACTTTGTATTTTGTGTTATAATTTAATTAATATAATTTAAAATGTAGAAAACATCCACAAACATTTAAATAAGGGTGTTCCATTAATAGTACAATAGCACAATTAATAGCAATTAATTCTCTTAATCGTGAGCTTAATCATGATTAATTTTAATCGCTTGACAGCCCTATTGAATATATATTCAGTCAGACTAGCCTTCTCTTATGATATTTCCTTTAAACATGCAATAGAATATATATATATATCACGATGAATATAATATTCTATTTATCAGTGAGTACATAATATTTAAAATAAATCTCACTTGTTCAGTATATATCAATGTAATAAGAACTTGGGGAGGATGAAATTATTCCATTTGTTCAAAGTTAATGTCCTCCGAAATTACATTTAAGTTGATCCAGCCTCATATTCACAACCAACAGATACTGAAGATGCTGTTACTGAAAATGCAATGGGATAATTGTGTAATATGGCTACTTTTTCAGACCCCTCTCTCACAGTAAGAGCTGATATCACTGGAAGATATTCTAATCGACTCTATACTTATGAACCACAAGATATACCATTCTGTAAGTATCCACATTGTGCCAGCTTTGCATTTCACACTGTGACTACTGAGACATATTCTACCCATTGACCAGTGCTTGAGGATCAGATAGCATTTCCATTGTCCTTTCTGCTCCTTTCCCAAAAAACTAACTAGGGAAAAATCTTTAACAGAGGTAGGTAGGTGCGTCTACACTGCAGAGCTTAACTCAAAATATGCTACACAAATTGAGCTACATCAATTGTGTAGCTTATTTTGAAATAGGGAGCATCTACATAGCATTTATTTTGAAACAGAGCACTCTTCGTCTGACTTTCCTTACTCCATGTACTCCAATTTACAGGAGTTGGAGTACGAAGTCTTCCAGCTTGACAGTATTTTGACAATATTTCAAAATAACTCCCTGCTGTGTAGATGCGCACTAAGTTATTTCAGAATAATACTAGTTATTTTGAAATAATGTTGCACTGTAGAACTATGATTAGGAGCTTAATCCTACAAGATATCAAACACTCTGGTCCTGATCCAGCAATGCACTGAAGTACACAAATAATTCCACTAACATTAGTAGGACTATTCATGTGAGTCAAGTTAAGTATATATGTGCAAAAGTTTACAGGATCAGGATGTAAGTGGAACAGTGAAAAATACTGTGCACAAAAGGACTTACAAATGCACAAAGTCAACAGCCTAACGGGAAAAAAGTGGAAAATATTTTTCTAGCAACTTTCTCAATTTAGAGTTACAGGCAGTCCCCGGGTTACGTACAAGATAGGGACTGTAGGTTTGTTCTTAAGTTGAATCTGTATGTAAGTCGGAACTGGCGTCCAGATTCAGCCGCTGCTGAAACTGACCACCAGTTCTGACTTACATACAGATTCAACTTAAGAACCCCAAGTCAGCTGCTGCTGAAACTGATCAGCAGCTGATTCCAGGAAGCCCAGGGCATAGCAACTGTGCCTCGGGCTTCCTGTAGTCAGCGCTGGTCAGTTTCAGCAGCGGCTGACTTACGGACGCCTGGGGCAGAGCAGCTGGGGTGCTGCTGGGTTGATCCAGCAGACCAGGGAGACGGGGAGCAAAGCCGCGGAGCACGCGGGCAGCGGGACAGCCCAGACGCGCTACAGCTGTCCCACTGCCGGCATCCTCAGAGGCTTTGCTCCCCGTCTCCCTGGTCTGCTGGTCTCCAGCAGACCAGGGAGATGCGGAGCAAACCCCGTTCGTAACGGCGGATCCGACATAAGTTGGATCCGCGTAACTCGGGGACTGCCTGTACTTAGGTATAACCTAGGGTTACATTATGTCAGACAGGAAAATAATGAGATAACAAGAAAGGGACATGGTTACAGCATCTATCCAAATGCAAAGCATTTCTCTTACCTCACAAACTATTGGAGGTACTGAAGTCCATTGATTTATATTTTAGCTCTGCAAGTATGATTATGAGATTTACAGTTGGAGTAGTTTTAAAATATGAAAAATGCAAGGAAGTGAAAAGGGGTGAAATGGAGTCTGTCAGGTTCTTAGTAGTGATGAACTATGATACTGTACTCCCTCTGGTTCAATAAATGGTGCTAGAAATCCCACAAGAAAAGATCTACACTATGTTTTATGCCATAATATACATCAATTAATTCACATGCAAACCATTTTAATAAATTGAGATTTTATTTTATGATAGAAATGTACTTTACATATTTTTTCATTTGCTATTTATTCTTCTTCCAGTGTTAGAGAACATGAAGAAAGCATTACGCCTCATTCAGACTGAACTGTAACTTGTACCACTGAAATCACCATAACCTCTACGAGGTGAAATGGTCCACGGAACCGCTCCATCATTTGAAATACAGACAAATTAGCTAATGAGTGTATTAGCTTTTAAACCTTACAGCAATGTGTAATGGTACCCAGAATTTCATATGAAAACATACCTATATTTCTCAAAAACTTAAAACAACAACACAGTTCTGCAGCACCTTAGAGACTAAGGTTTTTGTCTCTAAAAGGCTGTAGAAATTTGTTGTTTATTTTTTTTTTCAGTTAGATTAACATGGCTGCCCCTGTAATATATTTTCCAGATATGTATAACACTTTTGAAAGTGAAAGAAATATTTAGAAAAGATTATCAGAAATATAAAACATGTAAAACATTACCTTCATAGATAATTCAGAGGAATGGTAAAAAGAGGCAGAAAGAACATTAGAATTCTAAGTCACTGATTCAAATCTGGTCCAGTTATTTTTGAACAGAAGTTGTAACCCACCCCAGCTGAGGACTGCTTGGTAGCTTATGCAAGTTAATAACCTCAGCTCAGCTTTTTATTCTATACTTTGTGTAGGTTTTTAGTGCAACCCAGGTTTAGTCTCCTGTTTCTAGCTATCAGGGGGAGGGGCTTTGTGGAGAAGGTCAGAAGACATTTCCTAGAGAGGCTGCAGCAAATAGAATCTTCATTTTAACTTTTCAATAGAAGCTTAGTTGACTGTATAGAAGTGGCTCTTCTCTTTATGTCCAGCATTCTTCTGTACGGTTATGAGGACTGTTAAAAGCAGAAAGCATACTTGCTGCTGAATAGATGTCTAATGTGTCTAAGAGCGTACAGTATGTACTCCAGTCGTGTAAAATTCAGAAAAATCTAAATAAAAGGCCTTTGGGTTTGAGGAAAATACACCAGTGCAATGGGGTAGAAGGAAGGCACTCTCAGCCTCAACAAACTTCAGGGCCATAACACCCAGACATAAGAAAATAAGAACATCTATACTGGATCAGATTAAAGGTCTATTTAGCCCAGTATCCTATCTTCCAATGGTTTCTAATAGCAGGTGTCCAAGAGAGAATGAATGGTACAGGCCATCCCCCTGTCACTCATGCCAAGCTTCAGACAAACAGAAGCTAGGGATTCCATCCTTGCCCATCCTGGCTAGTAGCCATTGTTTGACCTATCCTCCATGATGTATCTAGTTCTTTTTTTAAAAAACCTTGTTATAGTCTTGACATGTCTCTAGCAAAGAGTTCCACAGGTTGATTATGAAGACATAATGTGTTTTAAACCAGCTGCCTACTAATTTTGTGTGTTGTTTGAAACAATCCACCTGCAGCCAGTTTACTGTAAAGGTTTGGGGTAGGGGGACCTAGCAGACATGCCCCATGCACCTCTCCTTAGGAGGATCTGAGTCATGTGGACCAAACACACTGGTCTTGTCACATGTGCTTATGACATGCACATGCCCCCTTCTCCACAGTCTTCTGCGGAGGCCCATCTCAGATGCCATTCCAGAAGGACAGAAAGGAGATCAGAGGTCTCTTGGGCTAGTTCTCCAGGGACAACTGTGCAGTAGGAATATACAGGAGCAGCTCTGTGTAATGGTGTACATGGCTGATGTCAATAGATGTATGACAATTTACACCTAGCAAGGTTCTCCCATAATTTCTGCTGTGCTTGTACGTGGCTCACCAAAGCAAGTCAGCAGATGTTTCATACTATGACGAGAGCAAGAACATGACCTGTCATATTAGTGGTCTGGTACAAAGCATAGTGCCCTTTGTAGCTGCAATTTCCCATTTTGTACAATGTTGCCTGCATGAAAATGTGAGAAAGCAAGTAGAAGTACTCTGCAAGTCTGTTTAGGACCCACATATCTGTTTTTAAATTTACAGTACATAGACTCACTTGTTAAGAAATAATTAAGTTACTCCTAGTAATAAAGTAAAATGTTATTTATAAGGAGAGCAGCTCTTATAACCGAGTTGGAGAGAGACTTGGTGAGAATGTATGCTTAAAGAAAAAAAACAATTTCTTACATTATTCGCCATTAGTACATGATCTCGACAACCAGTGAAATGTATTTTGTGCCTGTAGGAAGATGTTGAAAATAAAATTGTTCAGTATGTTCCTCCTACCTTTTTGGGGTTTTATTCATTTGATAAAAACTTTGAATTCTGTTTGAGGCATGGGAAATCCAGAGAATAGCCAGAATACTAGGATCTAAAGTGGTATTGCTTTGCTGTCATTTTCGAGTACCATGATTAGACCAGAAAGCCAACTACATTCTGGGGCCAGCAGGAAATATACCCAGCAATCATAATGACTTCCACTCCACCAGTGAGAGTCTGTGAATGAAATAAATGGAAGCGCACATTTCATGGGAAAACTTCTTAAACCAAGTACTAAACATTTGATGTTGTGTTTTAAGAATCTGTGAACAAAAGAAAGCTGACACTAACATTTGTAAGGCTGACAGAGCTGATCATACAAGACTGTAGTCATGCATGCATCTCAATCCCTATGTATTCAGACAGTGCATAAAGCTTGAATGCCCTTTCCTTGTTACGTCATCCATACACTAATATAAAGAAAACAGCTAAACTGTGCTTCAAGACTGCTTGAAGTTTATACGTGTGAACATTCTTCTGTTGTCTGCCTTTTATTGGAAAATATAAAAACACATGTACATTGAAAATAAACCCAAATCATCTCTGCTGAATGTTACAATGATATAACTTAAAAGAAGAAAACCATGGACCCTGAATGTGATTACCCCAGGGTTACTCAGAATACAAGAACATATAAGAAGTGCTCAGTTACCTCATATCAATCGTCCCTGAATATTTTCGTTAATAACCATTGATGTACCTATCCTCCACCAACATATGTAGTTCTTTTTTGAACCCAGTTATATTCTGATTATCACAATGTCCCATAGCAATGAGTTCCACAGGTTAGTTATGTGAAAAAGTACTTCCTCTTGTTTGCATTAAACCTGATGCCTATTAATTTAATTGGGTGAACCCTGATTTTATATTACAGGAAAGGGTAAATAAAAAAATATCTGTTCATTTTCCTTGGGAACAACTCCACTGAAGTAAATGGTGTTGTTTCTTTTGATTTATAAAGAATTTTTAAAAGTGCCTATAGATGGTTCTAAGCAACTCTGCCATGAGTTCAAAATACAAATCCTCACTTTAAGTTAAAGGAGAATTGGGCCTACTATCTATATACTAAATTTTGCATAATTCCAAAACCAAACAGAATCCTGAGAAAAGAGATTTAATCAGGTTCTACATTAAAAGCCACTTTTAAGAATGCAAGGATGCTAAACTGAAACAAGGCAAATGTATTTTTTCCATCTTTGGTAACCTTTTTATAACTATTCTTTCTATAGGGCAAATATTTGCAGCTGTTACATGCAAGCTGAATGCTATTGTCAGCTTCATTCTCAAGGGCTCAGGCTACACCAGCTAGCGCTAAAAAGCAGAAAGCCCCTCCCCCACCAAAAGTCCAAAATCAAAGACCTTGCAACATTAATCCTTTGACTACTAATGTTCCCCTTGTACTCTCCACTATCAGAAGTGGGTCCATTAAAAGATATTACCTCACCCACCATGTCCTCCTCATATCCTGGGACCAAGACAGCTATCACCACCCTAAACAACACACCCTTACACCTGTGGTGGCCAGTCAACCATAAACATGTCATTGAAATCAACCGCCTATGGCTTGTGCATTTAGTAGCAGGGCAGAATTATTCCACAGGGACATACATGGAATATTTAGAGACAGGCATCTATGTAATTTTACTTTAAAATATGCATTAGCTCTGGACACTAAGACTATCTCTGTCATGTTGCCAGCAGACATGTGGGATCCAAATCCAATGCATACAAGCATGAATTCTTTCAACAATAAGGTTGGGCAGCTTCAAAATAATTACATCAATTAATAGTCTAATTGCATTGTTAACTCAATTCTGTTCCACACCATGCATGTTTTATAGCATAATTTACCAATGGAGCTAGTAGCAGCAAGGCTTTTCATAATAGCACAAACATGCAATGCAGCCAAGAGCTTCCCATTACACATTTTTTTGTACAGATTTCAGCTGCCCAACTCTCAGACAGGGTTTGTGGAATACTCCCTGCTGGAAGTGGTGAGGAGTTCAACTGGTAAAAGTAGCAGCTCTGGCGGGTGCAGGGCTTAAGGCAGGCTCTTCTCTGTAAGACAGTGGACTACCACTGGAAATGATGCAGCCTTCACTCCCCTCCACAGCAAGCCAGTGCTCTTGGCCATTTGAGGGGAGTGGAACAAGGACATGATCCACCCCTTTTACAAAGGCTAGTGCTAATGGCAGTGGTAGCCCCAAAGACACTTTATGGTCCCTGAATGCAAAACATCCCATTGAGCATGGCTTCTGCCAGGGTAATGATACAGAAGGTGGCCTTCCTGAGCTTTAACAAGCATCTCATCTATTCCTGATCCATGAATATTAAAACTACTTGAAGACGCACCAGGTGTTGCCTGGGTCCTTAAGGGTGGCGATGTAGGGAGGAGGGTGGTATAGGAGTGAGGGCAGGGCCTTGGAGCTGTGGGGGGCAGGGCAGGAGGCTGTAGATATGGGGCTGCAGAAGTCAGGTTGGGGTTTGAGGAGGGGCTTTGGGCAGGGGGCTGAGGATGTGGGGGGGGGGATCCTAAGAGTGAGGGCTGGGGGGTGAGAAAGGGCTTAGGGGATCCTATCTAGCAGGATTTTCTCTCTCCCTCGGCCTGCAGGGCCTTTTCTCCCTCCCTCAACCCCTCTGGTCGGCAGGGATCTTCTCTCACCCCCCCACCCTCAGTGCTCCTCGGCTGGCAGGGGCCTTTCCCCTTTTTTTTGTTAGGTGGGGGGGGTATCACGTTGAAGCAGAACTTGGGTCTGTGGCACGGTGGGGCTACTTATCCAGTCTGGTAGCAGGCAAAATGGCAAGCCCCAGCCCTGCTGGCCACACTCTTGCCCCCAATGATCACTCTGCAGTATAGCTCTCCCCTCTGCTCGCTGTCCCTAGTGGACACACTCAAGATCGTGGTCCTCCAAACAGCCCCATCCCTTCCACGTTATGAAAAACAATCCCATTCCAGGCACTTCCCATTTTCCTGGCACAACCAAACCTTGGTCTTGCTTTAAGTTAGGGAAAGAGGAAGCTGCATACCAAATTGTCACTTTTATTGATTAGGAGGGGTTCTTGAACAGACTCAGACAGACATTTCTAAAGTAGATGATAGATAACCGCTCATGTCACTAGTTAGGGAGCCTTGCAATCCCTGCTATTGCATGTTAAACCACTTTATGAAACAGTTTATTTTGGTTATTGGTGTATCTTATATACAAAGCCATTCCTCCCTTTCTGAATAACTCTTTAAATTCCTAACCCCTCTCTCAACCCAGCCTTTCCTATCAAAAATACTCATTTCACCCAACAGAAATAAGTCATTGTTAGAGCTGGACAAAACTTTTCATTTGAAAACTTTTTCCACAGAAAAATGCAGATTTGGGTTGACCAAAGCAATTCATGCATTTGAGTCCATTTTGATAAATTTTTCCTGCAGAAAAAGAAAAAAAGTCAGATGTTGAATCAGTTTATTTTGGTATTTCTAAAAGAAAATGTTCTGATGTCTTCTTTCAGAAAGAGGATTCATTTGGGGGTTTCCCTGGCTTTTATTTATTTAAAATTTTGAAACAACACATTTTGGTCTGAATCATTTTTCAACATTTCACTTCCATGTTTGTTTAGCTTTAAGTGGCGTACTAGCTTGAAGGTCCTATTTCTGATTTCATCTTCTTTATTCGGTCTTTAATTATCAGGCTCAATTCTGCCCTTGGTTGTAGTCTTGCAAGCTAATTAACTTCATCCCAGGACAATATGATTTTTAATTATGTTATGTATTGATGACATGTGACTAAATGCCCATTAAAATTTATTGACTATATGTAGTGGGACTAATTTACACAAGAAGCAAGAGTTGGGGCTATTATCATTATTCATATTACAGCAACACATGATTATGTGCAAAATGGTGTCAGACCCAAGAATGCATACTCTTTGCCCTAAAGAATTTGAATGTGAACATTAAAACTCAGCATCAACCTAAACAAATCACCAGCACAGCAGTCTATGGTGGAGAAGTAGCAAGTATCACGGACATGGTCATTGCTGATAATTCAGCCTCCTTTGGACATGAAAAACAAAGTGGCTAAGAATCAGATTAGATGCCAAAAACATTAACCTAAGTGTCAGGGGGTTCACACCCCCAGTGTGCCTCAGTGCCCCTTGACTGTCCTCATATGGCCCTTCTCAGGGCAAGTTACAGTCTGTATGGGTTGCTCATCATAGGCACTAAGCAGTATATAACGGGCCCTTTAAGCAAGGCCGAGTCCACAAAGCAGTTTACAACTGTTGTAGCGGGGCGCACCTCAGGTAGGGGGACCCGGGCCCACCCTACTCCACCAGGTCCCAGCCCAGGGCCCTGTGAGCAACCAGGTAACAGGTCACTCCCTCGGCAGGGCCATCCAGCCGAACGCACCGAGGTTCTCGGGCCAGGAGGGGCGGCTCCCACTCCTGCCCTGGGCCACTTCCTACCTGGATCCCCGGGCTTCCTTCCCCTGGACTCGTCCAGCTGGCTGCGATCTCCAGGCCGGCGTCCCCTCAGCCGGCAGTCTCCGGGTGGCGCCAACTTGCCTCCGCCTTCCTCCCAGCCCCTCCTGGAGTCCCTGGCAACCGCTGGGTAAGAGCTCCCTGCTCCAGTCCTTCTCTTTCGGCTGTCTCCCTCCAAGGAGATCCTGCTCACTCTGCAGTCAGCCCTCCACTGGCCTCCTTTAAGCAACCTGTGCTTCTCTATATATACCTGCCAGCTGGGCTCTCACTCCCCTAATGGGTTCAGCTGGCTTCCCCAAGCCAATTGTGCTGCCTTAGATAGTTGCTTGCCAGCTGGGCTCTCCCTAGCCCCCAATAGCTCCAGCTGGCCTCTTTCTTTCTAGCCCCGGCTCCGGGCCTGAGTCCTGGTCTTAAAGGGCCAGTGCAGGGCAGGCGCCCTGTCACAATAAGTAGATCAAAATACCTGTGACGGAGAGGGTCTAGCAGCGAGCATGGTGGTGGAAAAAATGAGAGGATTTAGAGACCTGAAATGATGACAGTAAAAAAAAAGACTTCAGGAGCCTTAGGGTATGAGGTTTCAGATCCAGTCCAGTGGGTGGAGCTATGTATTCAGAGAACAAATTTGTTGTGTGTGTATTTGTAGCGTTCAACGTGTTTCTCTCTCTTGTTTTCATGTCTCTGAATGAATGGTTCACCTGCCCCTTTCCCCCTTTACTTTTCCTCATACCAGATTTGCTGCAGCAACAAGAAGCTAAAATTTCAAATTTACATCATTTCTTAGTGATGTGGTTTTTAAATTATATAACATAGTAGGCCATGACGCGACCAGCGTTATCTTCCTCCTCCCCCCTCTGATGCTGTCCTGAAAAGATAGGGATGGAATGGTTAGAAGAGGGACAGCACTTCCTCCTGTCTTCTCCCCTCTCTTGGCTGCTGCTCTACCAACCCATCTCCTACTTATAGATTGTATTAAATTGCAAACAATGATTTATCAGTTTTTGTTTCCTTTTCTTGTGACAAAGGGGAGGATCCTGTTCCTTCTGGCTCCTTAGTCCTAGACCACAATTTATTGACATTCAAAAGTCCATTTAGATTACAGCTCCCATTTGTCTCCCATTTAGATTACAGCTGAGAAGGCTAGGAAAGAAAGCTGAAATAGCAATGTGGACGTAAGTGTAGTTTTTTCAGAAAAACAGCCTATTTCCCGGAAAACTCTGCAGTGTAGACATACCCTGAGTGTGTGAGAGAAAGAAAGAAGGGCAAAGAAAAGCTGCTTTTTTTTCCTCTGCACATTGAATCCAGTTTATATTAGCAGAGCTAGTATTCAGGAAAGCTAATGATGTAAATGTGTTCTTTTATACAGCTTTGTATAGATGATGCATGTATATTATAAATCTGTGTAAGAGGACATAACTACATCATTGGCATGCTTCTAGCTCTCCTATAGACTTGTGTCATTGTGACAGCAGCCTCTATTACCTCTCTCACATTTTCCTTTCTGGACTTATCAGCTGTAATTTAAATAGGGAAGGTCTAATGAACTTGGACTTTTTAACGTCAATGACCTGGGGCCTCAAAATTAGGAAACTGGTGGAACAGGATACTCCCTTATATCCGTCTCTGGGCAAAAGGGTGTTGGCTTCTATAAGCAGATGGCTGATGTATAGGCCTTTGGAGCTGAACATTTCCAAATGTGCAAATATTTGCACTGAACCGGAACAAAAGCAAAACACTGTAGCTTTGTTCACCATGGAAACCAGAGGCTTTTCTTAAACGCTGAGGTGTCCCAATCTGAACCGGATGAATGAGCTTCAATCTTGATTTCAATTGTTTTGTGTTCTTGTCAAAGACTGGTGAAAAGAAAGTTCCAAATACTGAGCTGTACCTCCAGGGGAGCAGTCAAATCAAGACTTATTGCTTTCTTTTCCTTCCTTCCTGGGGGGTAATGGCTCTTGCAGGTGATCAGTATAAGATGGAAAGTAGAAATCCTCATGGGAATTAAAAGTCCTGTTGCACTTTTGAGAGGAACAGGAATATTGGTACTGGTGTCTGGAGCACTCCAGGATCTCAGACGGTCTACAACATTTTCTTCATTGTTTCAATGTGACATGATGCTCTTGTGTTCCAAACTGCAACTGTGCATTATTAAATAGCTGCCACATTGCTCCAGAAGAGGCTCCATTTCAGTAGTGAATGCGGTGTTTCCATTGTATTAATGGAAGTGATAGATATTTGTGAACCTTTAGGATAAAGAAATGCTCTAGAGAGAGCATCCTGTCTCTTTATATGATCACAAGGGACCCCAGTCTAGCGCAATTGTTCCTTGAGCCATAGAACAATGTCAGAATGTCTCTACATTTTCCCCAGCCTTTCTTCCCCAGGTCCATATAATCCACTAAAAAGATGTTAAGCTGGAATCATGTTTCACCTGTCTTACACAGGTGGACTATTGGTAGAAGAAGGAAGCCATTGCGTGAGGTACCATTTCCTCTACAATCCTGGAGGCCTCCCACACAAGATGACAATGCGAGCTTTCTGGTTTTTTCAATCTGGCATATTGGTTCAGACAGGTCTCTACAAAGATTTAAAGAAATAAAAAAGGAAAAGTCCTATCTGGGTCATCTGTTATGACACCACATCCATGCAGTATTGTTCCCTACAGTATCTAAATTTAGTACTTTGCATACTGCCATTATAAATGCCCAACAGAAGTGTGTTGTCATAATCAAGCAGGATGACACAGAAATACCCAGCCCTGCTAATAAATGTTCATTCTTTTGGGGGAGGTTCAAGTGAGTTCTGTTGAGTTATTCAGGCAGGCGGCTTGCTACCCTGCCCAGATATAAGGGACATGAGAGTGACTGGGGAGGGAAAGAGGTCTTGTAGTGTGGGCTGAGGTGAGCTATATGCAGGAAGGGAGCGGAGGAGAAATTCTGAGCTGAATTTTATACTATTGTTATTTTCTTTTTTAACTTCTTGGAAAGTGGTGAGTTTTTGATGGTGCATGGACTGTGGTTTAAAACAGCTTGGAAAAGTCACTTCCTTCCACTCCTCTGGCTTGCAAGGCAATTCCACATTCTAGGAAAGCTGACCTTTAGCAAACATTCTCATATGCGTGTTCATCAAGCAACAGTCCCTAGCACTTGTCAGACACACACACATACACAGGCATTTCTCTCAAATATTTCTTCCTTGAAAGGATTTCTCTATTTTATATTAATCTGATGAATTAATAAATAGTTAAAAACCAAAGGGTGTCTAAACTCTCAAATGATCCTTTAGTACTATTTAATTGTTCAATGCTCTTTTTCTAAAGGTTAGAAGATCCAAAAAATTTTATATGGAAAGCCAAAGATAAGCTATTCTCAAAGATGCTGTTTACAAATAACATTGATAGTGTTTAAAGAGTCTGGGTATGAAGATTATTTGTATCTTCTGGTGAATAATGATAAGATGCAGGGGTTGGCATGTTTATATGTATCCCTAGATACTTATATAGCTTCTATTACCACAATACCTGAGTGCCTCACAGTCTTTAATGTATTTATCCTGCCTATACCCATGAAGTCGGAACATGCTATTATCCCCATTTTTGAGACAGCAAATCAAGGCATAGAGACACTATGGGTATGTCTACACTACAATGTTAGTTTGAACTAACGGACGTTAGTTCGAACTAACATTCATAGGCACTACACTAGCGCTCCGCTAGTTCGAATTTGAATCGAACTAGCGGAGCGCTTAGTTTGAACTAGGAAAACCTCATTTTACGAGGACTAAGCCTAGTTCGAACTTACTCGTTCGAATTAAGGGGTGTGTAGCCCCTTAATTCGAACTAGTGGGAGGGTAGCCCTCCCCAGGTTTCCCTGGTGGCCACTCTGGCCAACACCAGGGAAACTCTATTGCCCCCCTCCCGGCCCCGGACCCCTTAAAGGGGCACGGGCTGGCTACGGTGCCCGTGCCAGGTGCAAGCCTGCCAGCACCCAGCCAGCAGATCCTGCACCTGGCACGGCACAGAGCCACCCACCCGATGTCCCCCAGCCCTCCCCCTCTTCCCCGGACCAGGCTGGTGGCTCCCGGGAGCTTGCCCGGGACCGCAAGAGGCGGGCACCTTCCTGGGCTAGTGCAGACATCGTGGACCTCGTCCACGATCTCCGCACTAGGCACAGGAAAGTGGCCGGCTAGGGCAGGAGAGCTGCCAGCCTGGCCACCCAGGAGCAGGTGTGCATGAAAATCAAAGGGGTACACTGACACCCCCCGACCCATAGCCCTGAGCTTACAATGGCCGTACTGGGTCAGACCAAAGGTCCATCTAGCCCAGTAGCCTGTCTGCCGAGAGCGCCCAACACTAGGGACCCTGGAGGGGATGGACCGAAGACAGTGACCAAGCCATTTGTTTCGTGCCATCCCTCTCCAGCCTTCCAGAAACTTTGGGCAGGGACACCACTCCTACCCCCTGGCTAAGACTACTCCATGCACCCAACCTCCATGACTTGATCTCACTTCCCTTTAAACTCTGTTCTAGTTGTAGCCTTCACAGCCTCCTGCAGCAAGGAGTTCCACAGGTTAACTATTTGCTTTGTCAAGAAGAACAACTTTCTCTTACTAGTTTCAAGCCTGCTACCCATTCCTTTCCTTTGGTGTCCTCTAGTCCTTCTTTATGGGAACTAATGAAGAACTTTTCTGTATGCACCGTCTCCACCCAACTCCTGCTTTTAGAGACCTCTAGCCTGTCCCCCCTCCGTCCCCTCTTTTCTAAGCTGAAAAGTCCCAGTCTCTTTAGCCTCTCTTCATATGGGACCTGTTCCCAACCCCTAATCATTTTAGTTGCCCTCCCCTCTCCCAGCCTCTCTCTTTCCCTCTCCCACCTCCTTTTCCCAGTCTCCCCCAGTTTTGTTCAATAAAGACAGATTCCAATTTTGAACACAATTGTCCTTTATTTTGTACATCAAGAAAAGGGGCTAGGGAAGGGTAAGAGGAAGGAGGTGAGGGAGGAATGGGGTACGAGCCCCCGATGGGGAGGACTGGACTGGCTCTGCGGGCTTCTGGGGGTGGAAGCTCTCCTGCAGCCCCCCAATTGCCCTCTCTCCCCAGATGGCAGCCTGCGGCAAGTGCAGCCGGTCTGATGGCCGAGTGCTGTGATGTGCCCAGTGTGGGCACAACGGGCACTCCAAGCCAGGACTGGTTTGCAAGCGGGGCACCCCTGAGAACTGTCTGTCCGGGGTGGGGGTCGGGTCCCTTTAAGCGCAGCCCTCGATTAGCCTGAGAGAGTATCTCCACGCTCTAAGTCCTCCTCTGATGCCCTGCCGGCACTGCTTCCGGCCATCCTCAAGCCCTGTTCAGGGTCCACTCAATGTGGACATGCTAGTTCGAATTAGCAAAACGTTAATTCGAACTAGTTTTTAGTTCTAGACGCGTTAGTTCGAATTAGCTTAGTTCGAATTAACTAATTCTGTAGTGTAGACATACTATGTGATTTGTCCAAGGTTATGCAGGAAGGCTGTGGAAAAGCAAGGAACTGAAAGTCTTTCATATCCCAGGTTAGCACACTAACCAATAAATAATGATGATACACATGAACAAATGTATATACTAGGTGTCAGATTTTAATTTGTACCACAGACACATGGTAAAGTGGCAACAAATAGAGAGTCTTTTTTTTCTGGGCACACAAAAATGTGTACTACTGACTTGAATTTAAAAAAATATATATTTTTAAAAAAATTAATTAATTAAAAATAAATTTAAAGAAAGCTTAAGTGTTATAACATACAAGTGAAGGTGGGGCACACCAAGTTTAACCTGTTTTAGCTGCAGATATTTTAGAATAGGATGTGTCAGAGATTGCAACAACATGCAGTATCTTTGGGACTATTGTATTAAAATTTATGAACTGTTTGCGTATTGTATTTCACAGGAAGTAGAAATAGATATGCAATGAACCATAAAGCCTTTCTCTTTGCACTAAAAACCTCAAGGGATACATGTTCGTACAATGGAAAAAAAGGTGGTTCACTCAGTGAGGAGAAAAAAGTTCTTTCCGTACAGTATAATTTCATAGCATGTTCAACTGAGCCATAAAAACCCCCCAGGGACACTGCTAGTATCATTAGGAAAGGGTAAATTCCAAAAATATTTGTGATAAACTGGTACTATGCCAGCTTACAACAATGCTAACAATCTATATGGCTTCTGGCAATAAGAGTATTTCCTAGCATCTTATGTGTGATCTAAACACTTAGGCTACGTCTACACTGCAGGCTTTTTGTGCAAGAACAGTTGTTCTTGTGCAAAAACTTACCGAGCATCTACACTGCACGCGCGTTCTTGCGCAAGTAAATTTACAGTACAGTGTCGGAAAACAGGCTTCTTGCACAAGAGCTCAGATGCTCCATATGAGGAAGAAGCCTTCTTGCACAAGAAGGCAGTGTGGACAAGTAGCCAAGAGTTTTTGCCAAGAACTGACCTCTCAGGAAAAAATGCAAGTGGCCGCTTGGACACTCCAGACCCGCACTCATAGCTTGCTACTTCCTGGTTGCCGGAACCCCCCTTAAAGACACATGCAGCCTGTAGACACCACATGGCAGCAGCAGCACAGCCAGCAGCTCCACCACGTGGCTCTGCCCTGCTGCATCCTGGAGCCCCAGGATGTCTGCTCCACAGGCACCCCAAGAGCTTGTACCCTCCTCCCAGCAGATCTAGGGTTCCCAGAAGGCCTGGAGGGGCACCAAGTGGTGTGCCCCTTGCTGGTCTGGGGCTGAGGTGGAGGTGGTTCTGGACCTGTGCACACAGGAGGAAGCCCTCCACGACCCCCATGCCTGTTGCCGCAACGCAGACATTTTCAGCCACATGGCCCAGGCACTCTCATCTCACCCTTGAACAGGTCCGGACCATGGTCAAGGAGCTGCACCTGGGCTATGTCCAGGCCACTGAGGGCGAGAGAGCAGGAGCCGACACCTGCTCCCACTACGACCACCTCGATGCCATCCTCGGCGAGATGACAGTCCCAGATCCCTCGCTGGTGGTGGACACAGGACTGCACACCCCGCTGGTCAGGCTGCCTGACCTGGAGCCAGTGCCCAGCAGCCAGGACATTTCCCGGGACTCATCTGAGGCCGGCGATGAATCCCCTGGTGAGTGCTGCACTTCTCACTCGCAAAGGTGGAGGAGCCGGGTGCCCAGGGGGGAGGGGGAGGGAGCGTCACTCAGGCAATTCAAGCTGCACGCCGTGTAGCAGTACACAGCACATGCAACCTCATGCAGCCTGACTTTGTGGCATGTGGACGTGGCAGGCAGCTCCAGGGCACACCTGGGACCCTGCTGCTCACACATCCTGCCTGGGGGGGAGGGAGGATGCCAGGTGGAAGCAGCCAAAGCCACAAGGGATCAGGACAGACCCCACACCTCCCGAAGGGTGCCACACACAGACTGCATGCAACCATGCCTGCCCATCCGACACAGCACCTGCTCCTGGGGAAACTGCAATGAGCCAGCCCTGTGAGCACGGCCCCCACAGAGTCCCTCGGCTGCTCCCGGCCTCTAAGCTGCCCCCAAGGGAAGCCCCTCACTGCGGCCACACACTTCCCTGGGCTACTTGTCTGAGGGCTGGGGGGGGAGGGAGAGTGGGAAAGCGGCCAGCCTGGGCATCTGGCCACTTGAGTCTTGCTGCAGGGATGGTATACTCCCCAACAGCCCTGGCTCCATCGCCGAGGAAATCAATTGACAGTAGTCCGAGAATCCAGACCGCATCTGCCACACTTGCTCCCATGCAATGTGGAGATGTGCACGCAAACATGACTACAGCATCAATGGTGTGTGCTCACAGACAGTGACAAGAATAGAAGCCATGTGCTCTACCTTGGGGAGGGTGTTACATAGACACACATAAGAACGGCCGTACTGGGTCAGACCAAAGGTCCATCTAGCCTGGTATCCTGTCTGCCGACAGTGGCCAGTGCCAGGTGCCCCAGAGGGGGTGGACTGAAGACAATGATCAAGCGATTTGTCTCCTGCCATCCTTCTCCGGCCTCAAGGACAGTGTGGGCAGAGCTGATTGATCACCTCATCATTTTCTGTGTTCTCTGCAGGACCACCCAGGAGAGAGGGACCCTCCAGCCCTGTGGCAGCAGCACCAATCAACCAGGGACCAGTCCAGTGGGCCAAGCAGCACAACCAGCTCCTCTGGTGGCACATCCAGGCCGTGGAGAAGATGGAGGTAGCAGTCACCACCAAGCTGCAGGCCGACCTGGAGTGGCGGCAGCAGGCGTGAGGGTAATTCCTCCAGAGGTGCGATGGCCTTGCCGCATCCTCCTGTCCTCCCTGCCATGCCCATGCCCCCTCCTGCCACCCATCCTACTGCTGTAGCCATGCCCCCTCCAGCTGTCCCTCCTGCTACCATAGCCTTGCCCCCTCCTGCCTGCCCCAACCCGGCCTGAAAGACACCGAGGCCTCCGTACCTACAGAGACACTGGCAGGTGCCGCCCCTCCCAGCAATAGCTCCCCCTCCCGGTTGAGAACCCCTTCCTCCTCCCCCTCCCACTGCCTCCTCCCACTGCCCACCCTTTTTAGCTATTATACATAAAAATACAGTTTCTTCTTGTTTAAACAAAAAACTGTTTTGTTTCTTGAAGGCGGGGGAGGGAAGGATTGGGGATGGAAGGGAGATGTAGATGGCAGACAGAAGCAACCCTACTGTGGGGTCTGGGAGAACATGTCCTTCAGAGCCTCCCAGATGCACACCCCATCGTGGTGCACCTGGTGGATGGTGGCTGTGCAGGGCTGCTCAAATGACCAGCCCTCGTCTGCCATCCGCCCCGGGGGGAAGGCCTCCCCCTTCCACTCCACTATGTCGTGTAGCGCACAGCATTCTGCTACAACCTCAGTGATGTTCTGCTCACCCATTTTGAGATGGGTGAGCGGACAACAGAATCTCCCCTTCTGCCATCCAAAGGCACACACAACCTAGTTGTAGGCCCAGTTCAGGTGCTAGTTGAAACGTTCCTGCCCGGGGTCCATGCGTCCGGTGTATGGCCACATCAGCTAGGGCATGAGGGGGTAGGCTGCGTCCCCCACAATGCAGAGTGGCATGCGGATGTCCCCAACTGTGAATTCCTGCTGAGGGAAGAAAGTGCCTGCCTGCAGCCTGCAAGTCAGGCTGGAGTTTCTCAGGCTGTGGGCATCATGTGCCCTGCTGGACCACTCCACGCAGATGTCTGTGAAGCGGCCATGGTGGTCCATGAGGGCCTATAGCATCATTGAAAAGTAACCCTTCCGATTGATGAAATGGGCTGCTTGATGCTCCGGGGCATGGATGGGAATGTGGGTCCCTTGAATTTGGGGAACCCCAGGGCAGCAAAGCCAGCCACGGTTGCATCCACATCCCACAGGTGGATGACCCTCTTGAGCAGGATGTCATTGATGCCGCGGACAGCCTGCAGAAGGGCACACAGAAACACAGGGTATGCACCGAATGAGGCAGGGCAGGCGCATGAGCCCTTGGGGGATGCCCACCCCCGTGATGCCCTCTGCCCCCAAATACACCAGGACTCCCTCACCCCAGAGGCCCCCCCAATCCTGTGTGAGGGAGGGATGGCATAAGCCCCTGGGTGACAGGGCTTCCCCCACTTCCCCCTGCCCCCTCCCCCGAGCCTGGAGTCTTCCCTTCCCCAGGCAGGCAGTGCAGTCCTCCCAGGGCATTTCTGCATCAAGACAGCACCCACTGTGGACCTTTCCACCCTGAACTGGTGTGCCACTGAGCGGTAGCTGTCCTGGGTGACCAACTTCCAGAGGGTGATGGCGACCCTCTTGTTCACGGGGATGGCGGGACGCAGCTGGTTGTCACATCTGAGGAGCACAGGGGCGAGCCAGGCCCACAGCTCCAGGAACGTCTGCTTCTGCACCCTGAAGTTCTGGAGCCACTGCTGGTCGTCCCATTGCTCCAGGACCAGCCCGTCCCACCAGTCTGAACTGGTGTTGAGTCTCCAGTAACACCTCTCCATGGTCGGGTAGGGATGCCACAGCGATGCCACCGCATCCAGGGAGAGGGAGCCCAGAGGGAGCTTGGCGTCGAGCTCATGCAGGAGTAGCAAGGCAGCATGGAGCAGCAGCTGCAGGCACTCCAAAATGGCCGTGTGGGGCCAGAGCAGGCACAGGGCCACCCCGCCTCCATGGCACAGTAAGCACAAGGCAAAAGTCACCAAAGGCACTAGGGCACAAGCTGTGGTGTCCAATGAGGTCCCTACAGGAGATCCCAGACCCTATTTGTTCATTCCTCAGTTGCCAAAAAGAGCTATGTTGATAATCTTTACTCAAAAAAGGAACTAAACAGAAAACTTGATCGACTAAAATCTTCTATATCTATAATTAAATCACATTCTCATGGGTGAATGAAGCAACTGTTATTTATTTCTACCCCAGTAATAATTATTGACTTATTTTAAAAAACTGTCAAATTGTACAGATCTACGGTCAAAAAATTACTCAATTATAAAAATTCCAGTCATTATTCACCTTGATTCTGTAAAAGAAAGCATACAGAAGGGTTTTTGTTTGTTTTTTTGTTTAAATCTTTATTTGAAATTGATATTATGATTTGTTCACTTTTTATACTACTCACACCTTTCCTTCCTATGCAGGAAAGTTAACATTAGGAGCGTTGTCTTTCAACGGGCAAATTCACCATACAAATTGATAGTACACCCAAAATATAATTTTTCTGAAAATTGCAGATCTGGAGGGAAAAAAAAACCAATCAGGGATTTGAGGATATTTTCTTTCCGGCTATGCTTTATCAGTATTAATAGAGAATCTGTGGTTACATTTTGTCATCATTTTCAGCTGTACAACTCTTTAGTCCTCAATGGTTTTGTAAAAGAGAGCATAACTTGGTCTGGAAGCTGAAATTTAGGGTCCAGTCTTGCCCCTTTCATGTCACAATGGGAGTTTTGCCATTTACTTCAACAACACATCTGAATTCAGTACTTTTGACAATGCATAAGAAATAGAATCCAGCTCAACAACCCTGCAGTGCTAACAGAAGTATCCTTTTTTTTTAAAGCAATTTGTAACAATAAATGAAGCTGATGAGACTCAAAGCTATACAATTTGGTGCATGCAAGGTGACATACACACATTTTTATGTTATGGTCACAAGTCTGTTTATTAGAAAACTTATAGGGTTTCTTACATACAGTGTAGTGTTCCCTTTTCAGCATATATAGCTTACAAAACTGTCTATAAAACAGGGAGCAAACACCAAAAACAGTAGAGAATTGCAAAACTCAGTACAATATCTGTTCATAATAATTGTCCAATTGGCATTTTCACTCCTAATAAGTTTATCTAGTAGCTAAACTCTGCCCTGACGTGTCTGAATTTAGTGGGGAGTCCTACCATATACAGCTGGGCAGAATTAGGCAGCAACCATTATAATTGCAAGCAGGCAACAGAGGGAGTAAAGCATGGGGCAACAATGAAGTTCTTGAATAGAGTTTAGAGAGGGGATTTTGGGGGAAACAATGACAACAGTGTTCTGCCTTTTCAATGCCTCAAATTCTGTTTGTAAAGGCATGATCAATGGCCATATCAGAGCAGAATTTGGCCCGTAGTATATTGTTAAAAATGCCAACCATCTGAGTCTATGAATTCCTTTTGAGGGAAAGTTTACAAGAGGCCCAATTTTTGGCCACAAACTCCATATGGAAATCCTACATGTGTTCCTACAGATGGGTACATAAGTACACAGCAACACCAGTATTATGTTTAAATCTTTTGCACACATGGCTGATCAAATTGAAGCAGCCACTTTGACATGCTTGGTTCCATGCATACATTAGAGGATTTTTTTTATCATTCCTTTTATTCCCCATAAAAAGAACAATTGTATATTTTGTGCACTTAAAGAAGAATCCTACTATAAAGGCATTTATGGCGCTAAATTGTTAAAACAGATAGAATATCTATTTATAAAAAGACAGATTTAGGACTCCAACAGTAATTGTTAGTTCTAATTACAGCTTTGTGAATATCCCCAAGGAAGAAAATATATCCTTAATTGTCAAAGCAATTAGAATGGCAGTTACTGCACCACAGATACAGCAACTGAATTGCAAATTGGGTCTACTTTATAAATAAATAAACTTTACTCTGGTTGCATGAAGTCCAATTTAAGATCGGGGAAATAATCTTTGTCACAGCTTGGATGGAGACTCATTTATTTAAAAAACAGCCTGTAGGGTGAACTGAATTAAAGTCTATAATATGGAAAATCCTAGTCCTTAAGAACTGTTTCCTGTGGGATACAAAAATGTTGAGTGTGAGTCAGCAAAATACGGAATACTGGGAGTTGGATATTTGTGCTCTTCTTACCTCTAGGTCTCAATCACAAAATTGGACCCAAGTAAGGAATAACCAAAAGTTATTGCCCCATGATAGCTATTAGGTGATCATTATGAAACAGGTCAATCAATAATTCTGCTACAAAGACCTTTTACATCTGCACTTGAAAGGGAATCCTCTGAACTGTCATTCATGTTAAAATTCGACACTTTCCAAAAAGGACTCAACAAACACTTGAACTATCTCACCCATTACCAAGATAGTTTCCCCAATTATCACCTCTAATACCATTAACTCACAAACATCCCACTCTCTCTACCTCTAATATCATCAATTCACAGACACTTACCTTCCTTCCTCCCCCCCCCCCCCGCATCCCCCTCCTGTTCTGCAATGTGATTTGTCCTTTTCATATTTGTTCATTTTTTTAATTGTATCCTTTGGTATATATGGTTGTGACTACTTTCTTCCACTATTTGATCTGAGGAAGTGGGTCTGGCCCACGAAAGCTCATCATCTAATAAACCATCTTGTTAGTCTTTAAAGTGCTACATTGTCCTGCATTTTGCGTCAATCAATAAGGAAGCTATTAATTTCAGTCCTCTCTGTGGAAAACAAATGTCCATATGAGTATTATTCACATGACTCTACAGGTCACTCTGAAGCTTTACCAATCATTTGTAATGCATTTTGAGATTCTCAGTTTGAATAGGGAGGCTGGGTTAGAGGGCAGTAGTAGAACACTGTAAGAGCCTGTATTGACACACATCTTTTCTAAATGAATAATTTGTCCAATGTTTAACACAAATTAATGAAATAGTCAGTGGAGTTGTGCTGCCAGCCCCCTGCCATCTTTGCAAACAATGCCAGGCCAGCCAGCATAAAAGAAAAACTACTAGTTGGTTAAGCCTGCTCCATCTGTCTAAATGGAGATGAAAACACTTCCCCATGGTCTCGGAGGCGTTGTCCTTTGACCAATGTGACGGTAAGCGAGGACATATAAATACCCAAAATACTTCAAAGGGGCACTTCTGCACAGCCCTACAGCACAAACTATGGCAGAAAGCAATAGCAAAAAAGACACTGCTCAGAACCTGAAGTTGAAATTATTCCTTTCTGTGATTTGTGATATTTTCAAAGCTTGGAGAAACACCCATTCCTTTTGCTAATTCTGTCCTTTTTCATTTGACAAATCAATGTTTCCCACAATGATCTTGTTAACAAAACTGTAGAAATTAGGATGAGTCATTTTTAGTCTCTTGGTTGAGCATTGTAGATCTCTGCAGAAAGCACAAAACATTAGTTTCTTACATATGCATAGTGATCTGCTATCTTGATACAAAGCATTGGCTATTGCGGAGCATAAAGGAGCTGTTTATTTCTTTGATAAATATCATATGTAACTCAGTTTAACTGTTTGATATTATACAGTCTAACTGCACTGAGTTAAACCAAATAATGTTGTAATGATGGAAATAAACAGGAAATGAAACAGACATCAAACAACAACGTTCCTTAAGGAGACAATAGGGAAGCTGTTAATTAGTAAATAATCCTTTCCTGAGTTCAGCAAGGCTGGCGATGTTTGTCCTTCTCAGAGCCAACCCTGGGATCAAAAGGTAATGAGAACATTTTTAAAATGATGGCCTAGGGAAAATGGGTGGAGAGAGTTTCCTGCAATTGCTGAGGTGGGAAGATGACCGCGTGCACGCACACACACACAAAACTGCAGCAAGCAGGCACTCTGTCTCTCCCAGGCAGAAATGGGGGCCACTGGGCAAAGGGGAACTTACACTGTAGTCTTTCCTTTTGAGACCCACATGTACAGGTCTTTGCTTGTTTTTACCTTTTGCTTTGCTTGCTATGTACTTTTAGGTGAAACATAATGCTTGGTTTTGAAGAAGCTGTTCTGAGTCACTTCAATCAGTTGCTGTCAGTCTCCTAGAAGAAAAGGGCATGCCAAACATATCTGTCCGGTTTACATAGTTGATAAACAAGAGGGCTGCAGCCCAGATATCCAGTCTGACTGGTGGAACCATGTAGTTTCACCTTGGGTAAGGCAAATATGATGAAATCTGTCCCTATAAGGGTGCACACAAGAAAAACTAGGAATCATTCTGTAACGATGACAG
The DNA here is from genome assembly GCF_052426305.1 of Pelodiscus sinensis. Lineage (NCBI taxonomy): Eukaryota > Metazoa > Chordata > Testudines > Trionychidae > Pelodiscus > Pelodiscus sinensis. The sequence continues at coordinate 205,898,185 of NC_143053.1, forward strand.
ATTTTAAATAAAAATTACACTCCACAGAATTTTCAGCACCCAAAAAAATTCACTATAAAATCACATTTTGATCTTCAGCTGGCATTCTAAGTCGTGCTGGCAAGCAAAGAAAGACGGAAAAAGTGTTTATTTTATTTTGGAGACAAGAAGCCAATAATCAAACAAACAAGGATTCAGATGTACAAGGGCAATATTTGAACTGTTGTATCAGTGCCCCCTATAACAGATGCAACTCATTTTCAAAACCAGGAGGTTTTTAAAAATAAAAAAAAAAGTCTACATCATTCTTGCCGCAATTCATCTTTGTTTACTATAGGATTTCTCTCCCTTGAGTCATCTGCTCAGCATCCTCTCCTTCAAACTGCTGAGAAATAAACAAGCTGAAATTCTGCATAAATACAGAGGTAAGTGCTATAGGTTCTGTGAAGCAGCTTCCCGAGGTGAATATTCATTGCAATTATTCCTCTTTTTCTTGACAGGCATTTTGTGAAAGTTTCATGCCGTATCCTTCCCACTGCTATAGAAAATTCAAGATGTGAATATACTGTTCACAGTGGACTTGAGTCTCTGCTCCTTCACTCAGTTTGAAGCGGCTCTAACCTTAGTGCAGGAGCACCAGTGCAGTGCTGGTGGGATAGATGTCAGACCATATGACGGCGGTGGAGCAAGAGAAGCACAGAATTCCCCCCTTTCCCTCGTTGCTGACGGTTGTGAGCAAAATCTCTGACAGGTGCACAAGAAAGAGATGGGAGCGCTCAGTTAATCACAATCCACGCTCCTGAGAAATTTTACCCCATGTCTTAGAGAGACCATCTAGCTACGTAAACATAATGGAATCCACCTGAGATATAATCCTCTGCTCTGAAGAAACAGAACTTACACAGGCTACTGAAAGTAAGTTTTCAGAATAGATTTGACACATGATTTTTTTTTAAGCATTATATTTCTGGGTGATTGCCCTACTTCCATTTTGCACAGACACTAACTTCACTGAATGAAGTGGAGCCTCACCTTGAGCAATGAAGTTCATGGGAGCACTCTTGTGATCAAAGGTCTTTTATTCCACCTGAGTTTTTTGCTACGTAAAGTGAGAGTGTAAGTAGTAGAACATTAATGATGAATCATTCAAGAAGAGCTGCTCCCTATGCTCTTGTTTTATTATATGGGACATGTTTCATCTGGCCCCAGAGACTTAGGATGTGCTTTTTCCGTTCACATTTTGCTTCTATAAGTTTGATCAAATAGAGAAAAAGTGTCTCTGAAAGACAGATATTTCATGCACCTATATTTTTGTGGGACAGGATATTACCTGTAAAAACTTCACTGATTTCCCCAGCTGGACTGCAGCAGCTTGTAAAATTGTGAGCTTTCTTGTGTCTTGCAGCTGGGTGGCCAGAGAGAACATAATTACAATGGGTGCTGAAGCATTCACCTGCAGAATAGTATCAGAGATCAACACCTGTATAGTTGAAGACTATCTGTTTAAACACAGAGAGCCCATTCTGAGCCTTATGTGCACATGCAATTTAAGTCCAGCCATTGTAACTGGATTCTTGGCCACTAGTTGGTGGAAAGAGCATGCATGTTTTGTAGGTAGACAGATTAATTCTTGCCGGCACTGCTGTACCTGTTACACTTCAGGAGATTCACCAGGAGAAGGACAAGTCTTGAGTTTCTATCTCTCCTCCATCACAGCACTGTGGGGGGCGCAGCTGCAGTGGAGAGGGGCTGAATCAGCACACCACTAACCTCCACAGTCACATCCCCTTTCAGGCCAGCACTGTCAATTTTTTAAGCAACTTATACCTTAAGGCAAGTTATGGTTACGGCATCTTGCAGAAATTCTGTCCCTCCCCCGGCTTGTTATGCGATTCACCGGGTTTATTGCCCTTCTTCCCTCTGGTGAGCCCAATATACCCTCCACCCGAATAAGCCAGCATCTGCCCCAGTCTGAACGGATCCGCCATTAGTCCCTTTTACTTGTCCACGTTACAGGAATACCGTTGCCGCTCGCATCTTATCGGCCGCGGCTCCGGTTTACATCCAAAGTCGCCTGGACAGGATTAGCCAAGGGTGACAGGGTAAAGGGAACCCCGGGCCCATCCTCACTCCCGGGTCCCGGCCCAGGGCCCTAAGGTGGGGATCAAATCTCCCCTACCTGGCTGACAGGAGTGTTGCCTCTAAACACACCAGCCCGCGGGCTCCACGACCTCGCCCTGGGCCACTTCCTACCCGCCTCCTACAGCCCCCGTGCCTCTGTCCTCATTGTCTCCAGACCGCTCTGGATCTCCCACACCTGCACTCCTCCCCCAGGATCCTGCTCCGCCTTCCCCTTCCACTCTGCTGCCCTCCACCTTCTAAACTCCCCACCGTCCAGCTTTCCCCAACGGCAGGGTTCCGACGGATCAGCGGTTCCGCGGTTGCCTGGCTGTTGGATAATGTCACCCACCCACACCAGTGCCGAACAGGCGCAGCACCTCTGCTACTTCTCCTGCAGCCACAGCTGCCCCCACAGTGCCAGCACCATGCTGGCTGGAGTGCAGGGCGCAACCTCCCCGTCACACATCCCCCCCCCCTTTAAACTGGGTCCCAGGCTGATTTCTTCTTCACTTTTCTCCAGGAAAGCCCTCGAAAAGAAGTCTGCGTTGTTGTGTGTTTTACCTCCCTGGTGCAGAATTTATAAGAATTTATAAGGCAGCAAAGACACGTACCACCTCATAACACGGGCGTTCATCTTCTTCATTGCGTGTAACCACCGGAGGGGTGCGTGGTTCATGACGAGTTGGAAGGGGTTACCTGAAAGATAATATCGTAGTATGTCTACCGTCCATTTCACAGAGCCTCTTTCTCTAATGTTGAGTATTTTTGTTCACGTGGGAATAGTTTCCTACTAATATAAAGAACGGGATGTTCTTCTCCCCCAACCTCCTGTGATAAAACAGCCCCTAGTCCAACTTCTGAGGCATCTGTCTGCAATAGGAGTGTCTTTGAAAAGTCTGGTTGTATTAGTATGGGCGTGGGCGTTAATCGGTCCTTTAATGTCTGGAAAGCATGCTCCCTTTCCTCTATCCACCGCACCCTGTTAGGTTCTGCATTCTTAACCATGTCGGTGAGAGGGGCTGCTATGGCTGCGAAGCTGGGAATGAACCAGCGGTAATATTCCACCAGGCCCCAAAACTGTCTCACTTGCTTTTATGTTTCGGGGGTAGGGTAGTCCCGTAGAGCGGCCACCTTGTCTATCAAAGGTTTTAACTTCTCTTGTCCAACCGTATACCCTAAATGTCCCTCCCTCTGCTCAAACCAACACTTGTCTGGGTTGGCAGAGAGCCCGGCATCCTGCAAGCTTGTCAGCACGGCTGCCACATGCTGGATGTGTTCAGACTGTAAATGACTATGTCATCAATATATGCTGCGGCGTAGCCATAGTGGGCTTGGAGCACCATGTCCATGAGTCTTTGGAAAGTCGCGGCTGCGCCGTGTAGGCAAAAGGGCATTGTAACAAACTGATATAGGCCAAATGGCATGTAGACAACCATCTTTTCTTTAGAGGAGTTAGGGGGATTTGCCAATAGCCCTTCGTGAGGTCCAGAGTTGAAATGTATTGGGCTTTACTTAGGCGGTCTAACAGCTCGTCTACCTGGGGCATCAAATAGGCATCGAACCGGGATACAGCATTCACCTTCCTGAAATCTATATAAAACCTCACTATCCTATTCGGTCTGGGTACTAGAACTATCGGGCTGCGCCACTCGCTCCGCAATTCTTCAACCACCCCCCACTTCAACATACATTGTAACTCCTCCCGTGCTGTTCCCACATCTTCCTGGGGAGGGGACCTACTGGGCCGCATACCTTTTTTTCCAGGCGTTGTTGCTATGTGGTGGTATGCTAAGGTTGTCCTCCCAGGATGTTTAGATAGGACCGCTGTGAAGTTTTATAGTAGCTGGCGTAATTCTTTTTGCTGTGAGGGGCGTAGATCCTCCCCCATCACAGCAGGCTGAGAGCCCTGTAGACTGCTCCCCCATGGCCCCAACTCTGGTTTGGGTGGGCAGGGATTGATTACCATTGCCTCTCATGGTGTCCACTTCTTTAGAAGATTAATATGGTAAATCTGGGTTTTTCACCAATGCCCTGGCATGCGCTCCTCATAGTCTACGTCCCCCACGCGGCATAAAACCTCGTACAGCCCCTGCCATTTTGCTAAAAGATTTGACTCCTGGGATGGGAGCAAGAGCAAGACTCGGTCCCTGGGCTCAAAAACCCTTAGGCGAGCCCCTTTATTATAGTGCAGTGCCTGCCTTTCCTGAGCTTGGAGAAAGTTTGTCCTGGCGAACTCTCCCAGGCGCTTCAGTTTTTCCCGAAGGATTAGTATATAGTGGACCGCCCCCTTTACCATCGTGGGTTGTTCTTCTCACTCCTCCTTTATCAGGTCCAAGACCCAGTGGGGTTGACGGCCATATACCAGTTCAAAAGGGGAGAACCCCGTAGATGACTGTGGTACCTCCCGTACCACGAATAAGTGGTGATTTCAGCGGAGACTGAGGCTTTGAAAATGCTCAAGAAATGACTTCTCATGGTCCCTGTTTACAACATTAATTGGAGTTGCCAGTTATGTAACTACAGTAGAACCTTGGGGCTATGAACATCTTGGAAAGGGAGGTTGTTCGTAACTCTCAACAAAACATGAATGTTATCCTTTCAAAAGTTTATAGCTGAAAATTGACTCAACATAGCTTTGAAACTTTACTGTGCAGAAGAAAAATGTTGCTTTTAACTATTTTAATGTAAATGAAACATGCTCAGAAACAGTATTCTTTAAAAAAAAACAACCCTTATAACTTGCACTTTATTTTTTCAGTAGTTTATGTATAACACAATTGTGTATTTGCTATTTTGGGGGGAGGGGAGTGTCTCTGCTGCTGCCTAATTGCATACAGGCAGTCCCCGACTTACGCGGATCCGACTGATTCCAGGAAGCTGGGGGCAGAGCAACTCTGCCTCCGGCTTCCTGTAGTCAGCCCCTGGTCAGTTTCAGTGGCAGCAGCTGAATCTGGAGCCAGTTCCGACTTACATACAAATTCAACTTAAGAACAAACCGATAGTCCCTATCTTGTAGGTAACCCGGGGACTGCCTGTACTTTTGGTTCCAAATGGGGAGGGGACAACAGTTGATCAATCAGTTCGTAACTCTGGTGTTCATAAACCCAAGGTTTTACTGTACATCACTCTCCATGGACTTGATGTGCATAATATATCACACACACACACACACACACACACACACACACGCAAAAAAAGACTTAACTGATGCATAGATGTACAAGGCTTAAGATGTATAAAGCAAGTATCTAATGAGCTAGCAATCACAGCTATAACAAGAAGGGAAGAAAACAAGGATACCAGTGATTTAGAAAAAAAAATTAGGTTTAGGAAATATGAACAAAGTGTTATGTATGTTTTAAACTCTACGTGGCAGCTTTAGAAATGAAAGAATTTCTGTAGCAATACAGTACTAGTACCTCTGAAGCCCTAAAACTTTTCTTGAAGCACCTAATGCAACAAAAAATAGGGAGACAGACATTTACAAATTGAATCTTTCCACAAAGAAGTCTGCTTCAGCGAGCATTTTGAGATGGATCGAGGCATGCAAGAATTCTGAAAGGGTTAATCTCACTTTACTATGTTGCCAGCGCAAGCAAGATTCTCCACAAATTGCCCTAGTTCACCTCATGACAAAGTACATAGAGATTGTAGGACGATTACAGTCATTCAAATGTAACTGAAATACAAACTAAGATAGAGCTCAAATGGAAATAAATGGTATCCAGTCAGCATTGTGAGCTAGCTACAAAGCAGGAACTAAGAGAAAGGTGGTTCCTGGAAAATTGTTCCAGCATACCCAGCTATGCTCAGACGTGCACTCCATCGCTTTATCTTGATTTATTTAGAGATCTATGTTGTGCCAATCCTATGCTCTACATGCTTTAATGGTTAATCATTCCAGGTTCTCTCCTACTGTTGCAAGGAGAAGTAAATTCCAAAGTCCAGGATAGCAAACAAAATATTGCTTTCCCAGCTTCCTTTAAAACCAATTGTTAGCTCAAGTGCATCCTCTCATTATACATGTGTTAGTGTCACACAGGGGTCTTGTTAGATAGGTTTTAGAGAGAGTGTGTGTGTTATGGAAGAAAGAATACTAAAACAGACCTTTCCCAGTTACAAAGAATAAAGAGCTATTAAATCAGAACTTTCACCCAAGCATCCTTATTATTATGGCTGACCCTAAGTGCCAAGTCATCAGTTAGAGATAAGGTTAAAAGACATCCCCTCCTCTCCCCCCACACACCTGCAAAGTTTGAATAATAAGCTGTTTTTCTTTAAAACGTGTGCTACGCTGCACACCACAGCCGTAATAAATGGTGTCAGAAATGGTTTCCTTACCAAAGAGCAATTGCTGCTGACTGTTCTCAAGGTTAGCAGAAATGCAAACATGCATTGTTACCTCCTAGAGCCTAATACTCTAACTTTCATTAGTGACTTAATTTCCTGCAACCGACTGAAGTTTCATACCATTGTATTTCTTACAAATAAAAATTCCAGTTTCAAGTTTTTCCAGTTACTGCTCCTAATGCCTGCTATTCTCTGGTTATGACAGTTACAAATCAAGCAGCCACCACCCTCAGCCACAGGGCTCCAGCCCCTGCCGCCTGAGCACCCGCTGTCCCGAACCCTGGGGCCACCCAAGCAGCCACCGCTTCCAATCACGCAGCCTCTCCAGCTAGGCTGCATCCCGCCCGCCATAGCAGCAACCGGGGCTTGCGAGGCTGGGATAGCCTCACCTCACACATCCCAGCTCCAGCTGGAGCAAAGCGGTAGCTGCACATAGCCCATTCCAGTGAGGCTGTTCCAACTGGCCACCCGCAGCCACCTTACACACCAGCTCCCCAACCTCTCAGCAACTTGAACTGCCACCTGCCTGACCTCTTGGCATCCTGAGCTGCCATCTCCCCACCTCACGTACCCCAGCTACAGCTGGAGCCAAAGGGTAGCTGCACACCGCCACCATGACTCACCTTCCATTCCAGCAGGAAGGTGAGTGCTACTGCGCAGCTCTGAAAATGAGGTGGGCGGGCACAGCCTAGAGGGAACCATTCTGAGTTTTATGCATCAAAACCAGTCCTTCAAACTCCAGTCGGAAACAGATTTCAGTGGGCAGATTTCAATGCATTAGCGCACTGTGTTTTCTATAAGAAGCATCACTTTATAATGGCAGCTACCATCTTGTACCAGTTTAAACTTCATAAAATCATAGAATACTAGACCTGGAAGGGACCTCAAGAGGTCATCAAGTCCAGTCCCCTGCCCTCATGGCAGGACCAAGCACTGTCTACATCATCCCTGATAGATGCCTGTCTAACCTACTCTTAAATATCTCCAGATAGGGAGATTTCACAACCTTCCTAGGCAATTTATTCCAATGTTTATCCACCACGACAGGAAGTTTTTCCTAATGTCCAACCTAAACTTCCCTTGCTGCAGTTTAAGCCCATTGCTTCTTGTCTTATTAGAGGCCAAAGAGAACAATTCCCCTCCCCCACTTCCTGTGACACCCTTTTAGATACCTGAAAACTGCTATCACATCATCTCTTTTCCAAAATAAGCAATCTTTTCAGTCTTCCCTCATAGCTCAAGTTTTCTATACCTTTAATCATTTTTGTTGCTCTTCTTTGGACCTTCTCCAATTTCTCCACATCTTTCTTGAAATGTGGTACCCAGAACTGGACACAACAATTCTAATCAGCACGGAGTGGGGCGGATGAATGACTTCTCGTGTCTTGCTCACAACACTCCAGTTAATGCATCCCAGAATCATGTTTACTTTTTTTTGCCACAGTGTCACACTGTTGACTCATATTTAGCTTGTGGATGCAAGATGTAGCTTCATGTACAATTACTTTTTCTAAGGTGCAAGGATGGAAAAGATATGGATGTCCAACAAAGTCCACACCCTTCTTGGGAGGCACAGGGGAAAAAAGAAGATACTTGACCACACATATTACCTGATCACCCAGGAGCAGCAAAGGACCTCAGTGGTGAACCTGAGTAACAACTGGCAGATGCATGACACCACTCAGAATGATAGGATCTCCCATATCTAGCAACATAACCTTGATTGTGTGGGCTGATTTATTTCTCTTTGGGAAATCTCATCATATATAATGAGATGCCAGAAGCTCTTTCAGTCCTAAACCAACATAGAAACTTCCCAAGCATTCATAGCTAAATTGTGATTCTTCCTTCCATAGTAACAGTTCACCCAGTCCTACACATTTTAAGGCACTGGCCTAGGTAACATTGCTCATTAGATTGTATGCTCTTCAGGGCAAAAACTAAGTAATGCCATGTCTGTATAGCACTTAAAAAAACAGTTTATCCTTACACAATTTTTTAATATTTAATTTAATTTAATTCTTTTAAATGTTTGAAAATATTCATTATAGTGCACTCGAAACAGAAGGTTGGCAAACAGATCTAGGTGATAGAGGGAACAGAAATATTTGTCTATGTTAATTTAGCACATTTTAAACTAGTCCGATGTCTTAAATAACAACAGTAGCACACTTACCACTTATACTCCAAACAAACATTTAACCCAGCCATTGTGAGGAAGTATTTCTGCAAACATGTTTGCGTTCATTTAGCTTCTTGCTTATCACGTAGTTAGGAAGGAATGGGTTTTAGTCTGCACTGATAAATGGCTTTATACATTTGTTTTGCTCTTCATTTTTGGTTAGTTTGTTGGCTTTGTGTGGGCACTCTGCAAAGTAAAAGAGGGACCTTTAAAGGAGAGAACGGTTCAAGCTGCAAAAGCCCCACAGCAAGCAAATACTGCAAGAGATCCTGGGTTCAAATCCTAGGCACTCTGTCCAGTAGACTACATCTATCATATATAGACCTAAACATACAGGGTTAAAGCAACTTAGGCATTGCAATTCTATGCAAACAAAATACATTAAGTCCATAATTAAGGACTATGGATAGAGAGATGGATAGAGGATTCCCACCTATCCAACATCATCAGTGAGATATTCAGGATCTCCTTTATTGTCAACATCAAGTGCCCGGGCCCACCAGTGAGCAGTGTCAGCTCCTGAGTAAGCCAGGGAGGGAAGGGGGCTTCAAAATGATGTCTCCATGGACTCAGACAGGCAGACCAACACGGAAACCTTCCAGGATGGCCAAATACCTGGATTCCAAGGAGTTACTCTTTTTCCATTCTTATTGAACTAGAGAGAGAAAAGTTATCAGTGTAAATACCACTTCCACCAATACATGGTGTTTATTGAAAAGATAAAGATACAAGTTATGTCATCACATTTCAATATCTGATCTGAGGAGTTTAGCAGGAACTTCAGTCACTCCTGTGTCTTAAAGAAAGAGAAACATTACATAGGAAAGGATGGAGGCAACTCAGAAAGGAACAGTGGAGTAGACTGGAAAGAACAAGGGAAGACATTATTCATCACACGTGCAGCTTTTTATATTCCCCTACATTTTTGCCGCAGAGAAACTGTCATGGCTTCTGGACATAAGAGAGAGCCTATGTGGTAATATTTTGAAGAAATTCATTCCCTGGGTAAAAAAAGGAAAATGTGTCAAGTGTAAGAAGTGCAATAAGAAAATTCAGGGCCTCGTTGCAAGAATGAATCACAAGGAAAACTGCTTATTGGGAGAAAGTGTTGTAGATGAAGATGTGAATATGGCTGAGTGGATCAACTGGTTTAAAACTTAAATAATTCACTTTGCAATGCATCTTTCCTCAAGACTCCCTTTTTATGCTTTTTAGTACAAGTGTGATTTGATTAGTACATTTGTAAGCCGTTTCCCTGTTGGGTGTTGTTAGAGGGAAAAAAGATTAGTTTAGCTAATCCTTTTGGCTTGTTTTAATTAGTTAACTAGGTTTAGAATCTATCGCCCAAGAACACAGTACAGAAAGCTGCAGTAAGAAATCTAGAGTTGCCAGTTGCCACTGAGTGTCATTTTCTTATTTTATATCACATAATATATGTCCCTTATTTGGGAATATCATGGCCACAGACCATAATGGTGATGCCATACATCTATTCCCTATTTTACTTCAGCATAACTCAGCTTTTCCAAGGGAACCCCATTCTATACTTGTTTTCTCAAAAACCACAGAAGTGCCAATGAGGCTAACTCCAAAATTAAATGTACTCTAAGCATAGCTAGTCTTAGCTTTTTTGCTAACTTGATTTAAATAATTTTTGTGTGTGTGATTTAAATCAGTCCACCCTGATTTAAAGCCAAGAGGTGGGAGCTTGTGACTGTTATTTAAACAAGTCCACTCCCAAATCGTCATAGCACAGCAACACCAAGACAACGCCCAGTACTGCTGCTTGCAATATACCCGAGTTTGCCATTTCAACAAATACTGAGCAATAAGTTAAGTTTCTCAGAGGATTAATTCAAGGAGACAATTAGAGATGGGAGGGAAGGGGTGACAGACAACCATGGAGGTGCTTCACATAACCTTTACATGCGAAGCATAATCTGAAACATTTTAATTTAAAGGCAGAAGAAACCTCATTACACGGGTGGGGAACCTGTAGCCCCTGGCTTGCTTGGATCCAGTCTCTCAAGTTCGGGGCTCCTTACCCCCAGCATTGGGGAGCCTGCACTCATACTCCAGCCCCCTCTGCCATTACTTCACTGTAGGGCTGGAGCACACAAAATCTACTTGCCTGGGGGTCAGTAGCCCCCGACCCAAAAAAGGTTCCTCACCTCTGCCTTATTAGATAAAAATGCCATGAAAATGTGTTTGTCATATGTTCTGGAACACTGTCTTTTGGTTAACATCTTTCATAAAGTTACAGTGTGCATGGGTAGGTTTAAATATGTGATAAATACATTCACATCAGTCAGGCAAGACACATTTTTATTTGAGTATCCATGATCAACCGGAAACAACAAAACTTGAGCATGGGACTGCTCCCATTGAAGTCAATAGGAACAGGATTAGATTTCAAGCCTGAAAGCTGATACCACCAGTTTATTTGATGGGGCTGCAGAACAAGAGGACTATTCTATTTTATGTGAACAAGATTAGGGCACAGGAGGAGGAAGAGCCCTTGTTGTTTCTTTGGGAATTACAGAGTGCTCTTTTTTTCTCTTGGTGTTATTTTGACTCTCTGTACCTGCTCAGCAGCCTCCAAGCCTTCTGAAGCTACAGCAATTTCAGTCATCATTAGTCCCAAACAAAGCTTTTGCAGTAATTAATAAGTAGAATTATTTGCATGGAAGTCCAGGTATTGCATTACTTAGAAGAAGCCATTTGCATGTATTTGAAACTGGTTTGACTACAGTTGAGTAAGTTCTAAAACGGCCTTTAGTTAAGCATTTATGCTTAAGATTTTACTGACATAGCTAATGGTATCAGTCATCAAAAAGAGGAAGCACTAGCAGAGGTAAGTAACTAATATGCACAGGGCTAAGGATATCCTCCAGTTGAGAGAACCGCCCAGCTAAGCTTTGGAATGATGACTAGGACTTAAAGAAATCAATTCTGAAAGTGCTACCATTGTTTATTTTCTGGGCTGAGCCAGTGCAGTAAAAGCAGAAGTTATGGAACTACGTCTATATCATAGTCACGTGAGAGACAAATGCAAACAGTTCTAGCCATAGAAGTATTGTACACGTCAACCAAAAAGTTTGCAAGGAAGTTGAAATCGATGTGCCATTTTACTGGTTTCTAGAAAAACTCAAACTTCATAAATTAGAAGGTATAAGTCTGAATAGAAAAATAATTTACAAAACTATTTAAATAATTTCCCAACCATATGCAGCTCAACGCTTCACTTTCCCAAACAAGAAGAACATATTTGGGGGTATCATAGACAAGGATGATTCACAAATGTCGAGACCTTAGAATCATAGTGTATGGCTTTCCAATTATTCTAATACAGGTAATCCTTGAAGCCTGAGAACTCATATCAAATTTAATGGAAGCAGTAAATCATTTTGGACTTGCTGACCCAGAACCCCAGACCTTTTCAACATTTCAGAGTCGAATCACTAATAAAACTTAGAGAAACTACACAACAAGATTCTAAAGCCTCAGAACTTCATTCACTGTTCAGTTTCAATGTAGTAAGCCAGGTTCAGCTCAATTCATTACCATCATTTACATATAAGAAAAGTAACACACTCAGCATTTACACTGGAGAGGTGGGGGAAACCAATCTGTAAAGAGACAAGAGCAGAGCTGGCAGGAAATAACGGGGAGGAGGGGGTTACACTCTCGTCCCTATGCCCTATCTGCAGAACCACAGGGTGTACAGTCAGCTGGATGTTATTGAAGAATAAATTTGTATCTTGTCCTGGGAAACAAACCTCTATGCATCAATCACCTGTTACCTTTACTCTTATGCAATTTGACAGGTAAAACCAAGAGACTAGAGGGCAGGGCAATTATCTGCCTTAGGAAAGGAACTCAAGCAGGATGCTAGCTTATACGTCAAAGCAGCACACTCTAAAATAGAAAAGGGCCAAGTGTTCAGCCTTCCCAAGATTTCTAGACACACTTAAGTCTTTCCTCCCCACCCCGCCCTCGAGCCAGCTCGATAAAAGAGATAACACCCTTCCTCCTAGATAGGAATGACAACTCTTTGTGGCTCTTACAGTGTTCATTTAGTGTCTCCACTTGAAGGCGTGTGTTTTTCTTTTCCAGGTGGCAGTGACTCCAAAACAAGACTCTCCTTTCTCTTCTCCCAGCTACTGCTTTATATCTCCCAACCTCTAGAAAGCAGCTCTATGCTGCCATGAATATTCCCTTCAGACACCACCTGCTGATCAGTTAGGCTGGCTGCTAGACTGCAAGTGGCCTGAACATCAGCTGCCTGTTTCCTTCTGCAATCCCAGCAGCTGCTGCACATGACAGGAATTTTACCCCCTGCCCGCCAGGGTTCACAAAGAGTTCATCTATCTTACCTCAATAAGGCTTTGAAATCTGATAATCATGTATCTGGTACCAGAAAACAGGAAAAATTCCCCCTTTCCCCAAATTCTCATTTTAGACCTTTCAGTCACTAGTTTCTCTAAATAACTATAATCTTACCTGTGACGAGGACTTCTTAATAATTCAAAAGCATTTTATGGACAGTGGATGAGATCGTAGCTCCCCATTCTAATAGCACCAAGCAAACCAAAGCTTATCTGACAATATGGAAATTCCAGTTGCACAAAAGCAACTTCCACGATATAAACAAGTGTAGCAGCTGTACCCTCCTCCCCACAGCGGGGGGGCGGGGAAGGGGCGGGGATGTGCTCATCAAAAAGAGCCACTCTATCCCAACTATAGAATCATCACTTGAAGACATGGTCAGCCAGGAGAAAATTAGAGCAAGATTCCAGAAACTCCTGACGCTAGGGGCCACAAAGGTTTTGTGCAGCCACTTTTGCCTCACCACCTCGCAGCTATATTAAGCACAGGCCCAAATACACAGCCCTGGGCCAGTGTATAGTGTGATAACTCACACTGAAATACAAACACTCCTGTATTGGAAGCCAACATCTATTTTGTGTCGGCAATAGTGAACACAATTTTTAAAGAGTAGAAGTGCAGAACATAGACACTATTTGAAAGTAAAGGAGAATTTGGATAATGGAATTATGCAAACTGGAATTTGGAAAGGATAATAGAGATAACACCCTTCCTCCTAGATATGAATGACAACTCTTTGTGATTCTTACAGTGTTTATTTAGTGTCTCCACTTGAAGGCTTTTCTTTTCCGGGTGGCAATGACGCTAAAACAAGATTTTAAGTATACGTGTCTATCTGTCATTCTAAATAGCTCACTCAGTCAGCTAGCTATTCAATTTGATGTATTGCATTTATATTTGTATACTGGAACAGCTCACATATCTATAAAATGCAGGTATCTCAGGGGTAGAAGCCAATATCCATTCTGCGCCAGCAATAATAATTCAATATGTAACTACAAGAAGTCACATTTCAATTAGAATAGCTTCATTATGGCAATATATCAACTGTCAGCATAAGATATGTCTGGGTCATAATATTACCTCCATTTTCATTTGTAACCTCCCTTTTGTACTGTGTACTGAATTCACTTCTAACTTTGGGTGAGGAGCAGTTATGATGCATCAGCTACACTGACAAGGAAAAATGCATCAGGCTTCATTGAAAGATGGTCTCTCAGAAGTCATCATTATGACTATGTAAGGCTCTTGACTCTGATTATCTCAACTACCAATCTAGCCCAATGAATCAATGGACTCTCAACCAGAGCATGTGGGGAGAGGAATGAAAGGGACAAGATAGGACATGTCTGCCAGTTGATCACAGGGCAAAAAAATAATGGACTCTATTTCAGAGGAAGTGCTTCTCCATGACAGTGGCCATCTGCTGCCACCTTGAAAAGCACTCGGGACTGAGAGATTCTGCCCACTGACAAAACTTTGGATTCACAGAAGGGATGAAATCAGGCGTGGAGTGGACGGGTGTGTCTGAGGACTTCTGTTATTTTGCAAATGTCTATAACTCTCTTATGCTTTTTTAAGAGTAAAGTTTCTGTGGTTAAGAAATCCCTTGGCTAAGCCAGTGTTCCTTGTTTTCCTGTTTTGTTGTCCCTGAAGAGGATGAACTGAAATCCAGAGTGCCCATAGCTGAGTAGAACACTTAGGGGCTGTGTAAAAATGATTAGGGGGTTCAGGAAGCCTGAAACAATGGTTCCTGGGCCGGTGATAGCTGGACTGGAAAAAAAAAAAAAAAAAAAAAAAAAAAAGAACCCTTCCAACTTGCAATTTACTCCAATATGGTACAATACCTGAACTTTCAAAAATCTAAATTCCCTTCCAAAATGGACATCTAGAGCCCCTGTAAAATGTCTGCCAAAAACAATCTCACTAATGTTCCCTGAGACACGAAATACAGAATTTTTACAAAAAAATCTGTGGCACTCCTCATACTTCAGGCCCTCAGTCTTTCTCTGCCATCATGCAATGTAAGCAACTTGGCCATTCCTATAGTGAAATAGTCTAAAGCAGTGGTCTCCAACGTGGTGCCCGTGGGCGCCATGGCACCCACCGGGCCATTTCTGTGCACCCTCTGGGTGATCAGGGCCGGCCCCAGGCATGCAGAGCAGGTGAGCGGAGTGAGGTCTGTGCCGGCCCTGGGCGTGCAGCACATGGGCAGCTCCGCCCCCGGGTGAGAAGCATGAGGGCTGTGGCAGCCCCGGGCTTGCAGCGTACGGGCGGCACCGACCTGGGCACACAGCATAGGGGCGGCGCCGGACCCAGGCGCGAGGCACATGGGTAGCCTCGCCCCTGAGTGCCCACATGGAGTGCGGCGCATGGGTGGCGCCAGCTCCGGGCATGCAGCGTATGGGTGGCCTCGCCCCCAGGTGCCCGGCATGTGAGCAGCCCTGCCCCTGGGCATCCGGCAGCCCCAAAAGGTTGGGGACCACTGGTCTAAAGTGTTTGGGGCAGTGGGGTGGGAGCTTTAGATTTTTGATGAAGCCACTCTCTATATGTGGTACACCAAATGATTTGAAGCTAGGTCATTTAGCTATTGCTCCCAGCACATACCAACACACAAAATGGGACAGAATACTGAAAACTTATAATATGATGTAACCCCCTGCCCTTTATTGGAACTATTACAAGGCATACAAACTAGTCATTTGACAGAATTTTGTACTTACATTCTATTCTATCACTTCATATCAAGTAATGTCAAGTTGCATCATTTACATTCCGTGGGAAACAATTCCTGTTGAAAAAATCAAAATGATACGGTTTTGGTTTTGAAGGAACAGCCTGTAGGTTAGATGCCTGAAAGAACATGGTATTTAAAATCTTACTCACATATAGCTATCTATATTTGCTCCATAGTTTAAGAAATGTATATATAGTATATTAGGTGCTTGTTTAGACTGCAAGTAATACAGGAGAAGAACTCCCCCAGCTGTAGATGGAAAACCTTAAAATTGACAGGAAGTTGGAGGGTGATTACTATTTTTCCCTTTGATATTTCCATACCCTCTGCTCCTTGTTTCCCACCTCCTCCTTTTTTTCCCCTCCCCTTCCCTTCTCTCCTATTTATTTTGGATCTGCACATCCTAAACTCAAAACTCCAGTCATCTGAAGAAGTGGGCTGTGCCCATGAAAGCTCACGATACCATCTACATGTTTTGTTAGTCTATAAAGTGCTACCAGACCATGTGTTGTTTTTTAAGTTTATCCTGTACAGACTAACTCGGCTACCCCCTGAAGCTACTATATTATTAGTATTCAAGGCAGAGGGCCAGATTCTCATTTGGCATAAATCAAAGTAGTGCTAAATAAAGAAAAGAGGTATTGGGGTTACTCACCGTCTCACCCTATGTGGCCATAATTCCACTTAGTTAATCACAAAATCTGCTTTACTATTTTGGCAGCACTGGAAGATTGTTGGCTCTGAAATTTGGCAGTTTCTGGGTGTGAGTTCAATTTGTTTATAGAGTACATCTAGGTGTTTTTTTTTTAATTAGCCCCATTTACTTGTGTTATTTATTATAAAGCATCTCACATTTCTGAATCTCACCAACATTAGAAATATATATTGAATATGTTCGTAGGGAATTAGGAATATATAAACACATTCCTAAATGTGTTTTCTATTCTGCAGCATAAATCCCTGGAAAAAATAAAAACTCTCTGTAAGAAACACCAAGAAAAGGATAATGGCCTCATTTTATCTGCACACTTAAAAAGATTGTTTAGAAGAGTTACAAGGGAAAAAATTCAAAAAATACAAGGATGGCTATTTAACAATATGAAATAAATGAGCATGAAGCCCTTCACAATCAATGGAAGTGAAAGGACTTATCAAGTGATCAGGTTTTGCACCTGAAATGGTTAAATATAGTGTAACAAGCCTTTTAAGGTGAATAAAGGAAAGCCACCTGGACCACTGATAGGTTGTTCCAGTTTTTAATTAAACAATTCCTGCAGGACAGGGAATATAGTCACTGAGGTGGAGAAAGAGACCTGAGGTAGGCAATCTAGAATTTATAACCATAGTTCATGCTGTTGGCTCCAGTTTTACATCCTAAAGGCAGGAATTCCATGAAAAAAATGGGCTAGAATGTCTCTCCTTAGTGACCAACAAGACAGCCTCAGGGAATTTTCCAGCTAGTCTCTCTTTGCACTGCTAGGAAGTAAAGTTGTTATTGGGAAATGTGGTCTCTTTTGGCAGTCATATTTGTGTTTGTAGGCTGCCACAGAGTCTGCTGGGAAATAGATGTGAGGATTAAAATGTTACTATAGGCTACTGGGTACAGTTTAGGGAAGAGATTTAGCAAACACACACTGAATTCACATTTGGAAAACCTAGATACTGACTGACATAAGGCTAGGATTTCAGAAATGGATGCCAAAAGTTAGGCTCCTAAAACCACATTTAAGTATCTGAAGAAATGTTGATATTCAAATATGTTGAGCGCTCAGCGGCTACCATTGATTCTATGAGCCTAATTTAAGGCACCCATTTCTGGAAATCTTGGCTTAGAGGAGATTTCATACAGATATATGCTACAGTAGCCATCTGTAATATGTAGCTCTGCATGCTATGGGAAAAGCATAGAAGCAAAGCCCTCCCAGGTAAAACACTTCATTATATTACTACTCTCATCATTGCACTTGCTTACAATCAGTCTATGCATAAAGTTAGTATAATACACTGATGTGGGCTTAAAAAACCCTGATCTCCATGGATGTCTAGATTTCTTCTTTATCACACATCCAACATATAGTTCATAAAATTATATTTCTAATCCCATTACTGAGCTATATAAATAAGTAATCTAATAATTACAGTCAAATGAGATAATCATTTTGTCTGTGCTCAGCATTTTCCAAGTTACTTAAAGTGTTGGGAAAGCTAAAAATAAAAAGTGGTGTGTTAGGTTAAAGCAATATTTCCTGTTAAATACACCCTTTCGAAATATATTTAGAAATTGGTTTTTCATTAGTGGACACAAGAAAGCATAGTGAATTTGACATCTATCTCTAAGGGGTTTCATCTCCCTATTGAAACAGTACTAAACCTTCCCTACAAGAAATGGCTATTATTTTGGGTTCCTTAAAATACTCTGCATGATGGGGGTCTCAGATGCCATTGCATTGTAGTTTCAAAACATATTGCCCAGGACCCAAGTCCAGAACAATGTAAATTATTCAGTGCAAACAGCATGAGTGGCTGTCTTTCAGGCAAATGTGTCTATGCTTTTTCTAAATGTTGCCTTGTACTGCATGTATATTAAATATAAAATAATGGATTTTTATGGCATAAATTGCTTTGTTACATGGTACATGCATCAGAGATACATATTTAAAATATCAGGTTTTAAAAAGAGTTTGTTTTTAAGGTTCCCAAATACTGCAACAGTTTCCAGCATCTGTAGAGCTGCTAAGTAGAATAAGTTTAGTTGTAAATATTCCTATCTGATTTATGTTTAAAAGAAAAACTACAACAAAGAAAATCAGTGCTCTTAGACTACAGTGTGAACAGTAAATGATCACTTAATTCACAGTGATAGAAACCTGGAGTTCTGACTCTGAATCATCATTGTGACTTTCTTAAAGGAATAAAAGAACTGTGCTGCAGGCTAAAACTTCCATCCAATCACGCAAAGACAAATCAGCCTTCAGGCAAATCAGGAATCTTGATTTAGGCTTACCTGGACTTGGCTGTTTGCCCATATGTTAAAATACCTTTTAAAAATCACCCCAAAAGCCATGTAAGTATCTCTATGCTAAACTGTATTGTGCAAGAGCTAATTGGTATAAAAGGATGAAATTACTTGATTCAAAAATTAACCTGGATTGTAATTTTCTTTGAAAAAATAGGAAGTTTAGCTCACAGGGCGTAGTATTCAAATGCCTAGCTTGTGGGTGGAGTTGAGGTGTGCTAAGGTACATAAATAGGTGTTATGAGACTGTGCAGTTCACATTGAAACTTGGAAAACTTGCCCAGCTCCTCAGACGAGTGGGAGGGTAAACAAGGTAAGGCTATGAGCTCTTGCTTAGAAATGCACCTGATAGAATCTAGTGAGCTTTGGACTTGAGTTATTTGTTACTGTGGCAGGTAAGAAATGAAAAAGGAAGAATGTGGCAAATTAAACTATACAGACTGCCATTGCAGGGACAGTGGAGTAATACAATCGCTTCAGTTAAAAGAATTAGAAACTGTATTTTTCCTCTACGAGATTATCATGGCAATCTCTAACTTTGTACTGATGATGCTTTAAGGAGCATGTTTGATGCTGGTTGGTTAATGCTTCCAATTCTGCATCAGCCAGCAAGCTGAGATTTCTGTGGTCTTTGACTTCCTGTTTGACCAGTCTCCCCAGCACCTTATTTTTAAAGCAATATTTTCTACATAGTAATCTAAATGGATCTCTAGAGTCTGTACTGAATCTCTACTAGGCTTTCTAATGAAAATTACTAGAGTTCCTCCTCCCCCCAAAAGAGATTCTCCTGCCTCTAATCTAAACTGCAGCCTATTTTAAAAATAATCCTTGTTGCTTTTTCTATTCTGTGGAAGTCTGAGCAGAGTGACAGAGTCTGTTAAGCGTTAGAGCTGCAATGGATGATTCACCAGGCATTCAAACTCTGTTCACCATAACCCCTCATGTGGTTTCTCCCATAGCTTTGGACAGAGCCAGTCTCATCTCCCTTTAGCAACCTGCATTTAAAATATACCTGTTTAAGTTTATGCATCCATTTTGTTTTTCCTGGGTATTCTGAGACATACCTATCTGTTTATCATAAATTGTTGTAGTACTCCCTCTCCATACTATCCTAGCATTCATATGAAAATATACAGAGTAAATTTGAATCTCACAGAGTCAGAGTACTAACTTATTCCCTGGTAGAATTATCTTATTTAGAAGATCAAGAAACTTCTGATAAAACTTTCCAGGCTTCATCCTCACAGCCTGAGTAAGAATGAGGAGAAGATTTCAGCAGAAAAGCATCCCTTAAACTGACAGGTTGCATTTCTAAACAAATCCTCACAGTTCTAAATGAAAATATAATTTTGGAAGGTTGAATTATTGCAGTACTAGAAGTGGGAAGCATGATTTAATGGAAAAGCACAATATTAAAAATCTGTGTTCAAACTCAGAGACCCTGTAAGTAAGGAATACTGCCCCTTCTCTATCTCAGTTTCTGTGACTGAAAAATGAGCTAATACTTCCCTTTCCCCACCACTCCAAACTGAGCTTCCTGATGTGGATGTTAGGAGATACCTTGTCTCTCCTGTTTATAAAATATTCATTACCACAGTAATTAGGTAAGTGGGGTAATATCTTTTATTGGACCAACTTATAACGTCTAAAACACTTAATATTTGCAAGGGCATTTAGAACATTAAATAACGCACTATAAAACTTATCCAGTTGTTGAATCTCATTTGTCTTATTGAATGAAGTCAATGTTTGTAAAGCCCAGATCAAGAAAACCCGAACTAGCGTCAGAGTATCTAGAATGACTCCACTGGGATGGGATTGGCATGGTTTGAGAGGCAACAGGTAGCTTTTTAAGATTTTGGTAGATGATAGATATATTTACCTTTAATAATTTGTTTGCTAAACAAACTTGACTACTTTTTCATTACATCCTTGCAAAATGTAAACTGGTAAGAATGGTTAATTCTAGCAGTGGCTCAGGCCTACTTTGTATTTATGACTTTGCTATTTATACAAGCACTACTCAGGTTCTGTACGATCTTGCTGAGCAATTTTCTAGTTGGCATTTTGAAGAACTGCCAACATTCTAAGGGTTAGTTGTCTTTTTCAGCACTAGCCATGGAGAAGACGGGTATATCTGTGTTCCTGCTGCTTGTTGCTGTCTCTTATACCCTGGCTAAAGACTTCACAGCTAAGAACGGTGCCAAAAGGGATACAAAAGAAGTACCTGAGACCAAACCAAAACTGCCTCAAACTCTCTCCAGAGGTAAAAAAAAGGTTCATTCTCCCAAGCCTAACTCTATCAATGTTTCACCCCTCCATGTCCTACCTTTAAATCTTGTTACACTTTTAAATAGCTCTCTGGTCTTCAGTCTCTTCTCTTACAGCTTTCTATATACACTATTCACATTATTATTTTTTTCTTGCCTCTTAAATTACGACCCCCATAGTTTTTCTCTCCAGAAGAGATTTAATCTTAATTCAGTTACAATACCTTTCTTGGCAGCATAGTCTCTCAAAGTTCTTCTTGGTCTCTCTATAACTAGGCTTGAAATATTAAACAATGGTCTCATTGCCAGTAACTTTTAAAGGTAATTGCTTTATGTCATTTTTCTTTAGGGTGGGGTGATAATCTTATCTGGACGCAGACTTATGAAGAAGCCTTGTTCAGAGCCAAGACGGGGTAAAACATTTTTTTTCTATCCTTGCCAAAGGTTTCGATGGCGCCATCTAGTGTAATTTGATTTACCTGATTCTTTTGGCATTAGGAAAAGAACTCTTGACAATCTTTAGAAATCTGTGCATCCGTTAATTGTCCTTCACAGTCTGAGTCGAACTCCCTCATCAGTACTGGATTTAAGGTTGTCAATTAGGAAAGGTTAAAATGAAGTGTCTTCTTCCATTTCAGCAACAAGCCACTGATGATTATCCACCATTTAGAGGACTGCCCACACAGTCAAGGTAACGTGACTTTGAACTTGTCTACCTTATGAACTCAAACACTTGCTCTGTACCTCAGTGACATACTCCACTTATTGCAGTAGAGCTCTCCGTGGCTATTAAGGTCCATCTGTATTATCAATCTGAAGGATCAGATTTGAATCTTGGAGAATAAGGGCACTAGAGAGCCTACCAATCATACCTGAATCATTTTCTATATCACTCCTTGGCAAATGTGTGTGTTTTTCTCTCCCTCTCTTTCCCATGGTTTGTATTTTATTTATTATTTATAACAACTGTTTGATATTTATTAATTGTAGCTCTGAAGAAAGTATTTGCTGAACACAAAGAAATACAGAAATTGGCCGAAAAGTTTGTTCTACTGAATCTTGTTGTAAGTTCTCCAGTTACATTTTATCAAAACTTATAATTTTAACTAGCTCAACTCATGACAGTGGCTGGAAGCAGTAAATACTTATCTGTTAACTATGACTTATTTGACTAAGGTAAATATTGTGAATCAGTTTAATCAGATATGACTAGAAATGTCTGGTGGTAGATTGGGATAGATTTAACAAATATATTACAAGAAGATATACACCACAATATAAAATATGTATTTAAATCAAATACTAATATTGTTAAATATGATATCTGCTGTTAAAACAATGTGGTTTTTTGGTTTGTGTGTTTCTCAAACTTTAAAACTTCAAGGTATATGTTAAGTTTGAAAGCCAAGAAATTATCAAGTAGAAATAAAATGTCCTGTTTGTGCTTTTTATGCAACATGGTCTGCAGCAATTTTGACTTATAGCCTTATCACTTTTGTTCCAGTATGAAACAACTGACAAACATCTTTCACCTGATGGCCAATATGTCCCTAGAATTATGTTCATAGGTGAGTACTGTCAGTTTTAATGACATAGTCTTCAAGGATGACATCCATTTGGAAGCTGGAGAGGCTGGGTCCCTCAGTGGGGAACCTTATGCATCATTAATTGGAGTTAACGCCAAAAAAACAGAATCTTTTGTTCCAGCAAAACAAAACTAATGTGACAAAAAAAACAAATAAACAAAAAACCACACCACACACACCAACCCCTGAATTAGGCAGGGGCATCTTTTTTGGGGGAGAGGCTTACAAAGTAATTGAGAAGAAATATTTCAGTCATGATGACTTGTGATGTGTGCTCTAAAATAGAGATGAGTACACCAATGAAAGCTTGAGCTCTTCATCTATGGATGAGGAAGAAGCAAGCTAATCTGAACACACTTTTTGGCCTGCACGTCCCATACGACTTGAGGCATGTTTTTTCATATAGGTGTTCTTTTGTGTTTTGTTCCTTCTGCTTTGTCCTGAAGGTGAAATAGGCCTCTGGGATTGGCTCTGCTTTCAGATTTTCAATCTTGCCAGCTATGGGTGATATTGTAGAACTACTGAAGACATTTGGAGCTTGGACATTAACTTCAGTAGTGCCAGGATTTTTCCTTACAGATGTCTGTTTAAAACAGCATGGTATGTCTAGGATATCAATGCTCAGAACAGATTTAGAGATTGACCCCTTTCTTACTTCCCAAAGCTATTTCCGAACGCAAATGCTGACTGAACTTTTATCCTTTGAAACAAAATCTTGAGATCATAAAAGCAGCAATGATCCAAATGTTTAAGGGCCAGACTTTCAAAGCTAGATGTACTCATTCGTGTACATAATTAACGTCCACTAGTACCTGGCGAGCATATGTAGGTGTATAACCGGCCACATACAAACATCAAGCAGTGGTACAGGGACTGCTTGTGAATAGCTTTAACAATCTAGATTGTTAAATATGTAACTCATAATCAGAAAAGCATCACTAAAGTTATGGCTGTCTTTCACTCCTAAGTTTAGAAAAAGTGTAATTTAGTAATACTACTATAAAGGCAAAATACAATAAAAATCTGTCAGCAGGTTAGTAAATTTGAGAGAGAACTAGAGTTTTCTCTCATGAAGCTTTCATAAGACAGTGCCAATAGTGAGACCTCTATCACATTAATCTTTAGTCATCTCTTTTCTAAGGTGAATAGTCCATCTTTTAAATTTCTTCATATGGAAGTTTTTCCATACCACTAATAATTTTTGTTCCCCTTCTCTGTACTTTTTCAAATTCTAATATATACAGAATAATAGAGTTGGAAGAGACCTCAGAGGGTCATCAAGTCCAGCCCCCTGCCCAAGGCAGGACCAATCTCAACTAAATCAACCCAGCCAGAGCTTTGTCAAGCAGAGACTTAAAAACCTCTAGGGATAGAGATTCCACCACCTCCCTAGGTAACCCATTCCAGTGCTTCACCACCTTCCTAGTGAAATAGTTTTTCCTGATATCCAACCTGGACCTCTCCCACTGTAACTTGAGACCATTGCTCCTTGTTCTGCCATCCGTCACTACTGTGAACAGCCTTTCTCCATCCTCTTTGGAACCTCCCTTCAGGACATTGAAGGCTGCTATCAAATTCTCCCTCACTCTACTCTTCTGCAGACTAAACAAATCCAAATCCCTCAGTCGCTCCAGCCCCCTAATCATCCCAGTTGCCTTCCGCTGGATCCTCTCCAATGAATCCACATCCTTTCTATAGTGTGGGGGCCCAGAACTGGACACAATACTCCAGATGTGGCCTCACCAGAGCTGAATAAAGGGGAATAATCACTTCTCTAGATCTGCTGACAATGGTCCTCCTCCTGCAACCTAATATGCCATAAGCCTTTTTGGCTACAAGGGCCCACTGTTGACTCATATCCAGCTTCTCATCCACTGTAATCCCCAGGTCCTTTTCTGCAAAACTGCTATTTAGCCAATTGGTCCCCAGCCTGTAACAATGCTTGGGATTCTTCTGTCCCAAGTGCAGGACTCTACACTTGTCCTTGTTGAACCTCATCAGATTTCTTTTGGCCCAATCCTCTAATCTGACTAGGTCACTCTGGACCCTATCCCTGCCCTTCAGTGTATCTACCTCTCCCCCAGCTTCATATATATTATTTGTGATGGAGAACCAAAACTGTACACAGTATTTGTGGTGGGGCATACAATGGATTTATACAATGGAATTATATTTTCTATCCTATTTACCTAATAGTCCCTAATATTCTGTTAACTTTTTTTAACACTGCTACACACTGAGCCGATGATTCCACAGCACTGTACATGGTGACTCCAGGATCATTCTTGAGCAGCAACAGATAATATAAACCTCCATCTTTTATATAGTTGGGATTATATTTTTCAACCAGCACTACTTGGCACTTATTGATTTTCTTGAGCCACTTTGCCTAATCACCAAATTTTATGAAGTCCCTTTGTAATTCTTGGTAGTCAGCTTTATACTCCACTATCTTAAACATTTTGTATCATTGGCAAACTTTGCCACCTTGCTATTTATCTCTTTTTTCCAGCTCACTGATGAATATGTTGAAGAGCACTGATCCATAGTACAGATCCTAGTGGGACCCCGCTATTTCTCTCTCTCCACTGTGAACATAGATTATTTATTCCTATCTTTTGTTTCTTATCCATGAAAGGACCTTCCCTATTATCTTATGATTGCCTACTTTACTTGGAAGCTTTCGGTGAAGGACCTTATTAAAGGCTTTCTGAAAATCTAAATACACTATAACCACTGGATCACCCTTGTCCACGTTTGTAAAACTCCCTCCATCAAAGCATTCTAGTAGCTTGATGGGGGCATGATTTCCCTTTGAAAAAGTTATAGTGACTCTTCCCCAACATATGATCATCTGTGTGTCCAATAATGAGTGTAGTTTCAACCATTTTGTCTGTACTGAAGTTAGGTTTACTGGCTTGTAATAGTCTGGCTCACCTCTGAAGGCATGTTTGAGGGGGGGTGTTTTAATTGGTGCTACATTATCTTTCTGTCAGTTATCTGGTGCAGAGACTGATTTAAATGATAGTTTACAAACCACAGTTAGTAGTTCTGTAATTTCATCTGAGTTTCTTCAGAACTCTTGGATGAATAGCGTTTGGTCCTGGTCCCTCATCACAAAAATATATATATTAGAACTGTTTAACTTATCAGTTTGTCCAAATGCTCCTCTATTGATACCTCAATATGAGATCGTTCCTCAGCTCTGTCACCTAAAAATAATGGCTCCCTTCACTGTGGTAAAGTTGAATGCAAAATATTTCTTTAGATTCTCTACAATGGCCTTATCTAACTTGAGTGCCCCTTTAGTACCACCATAACCCAGTGGTTCCACTGATTGTTTGGCAGACTTCCTGCTTCTGATATACAGCCTCTCCCAGAGTTACGAACGAGTTACGGACCAAACACTTGGCCGTAACTCGATCAGTTTGTAACTCGGACCCCACTGAGTTACACGCGACCGCGCTGTTCGTAAGTGCGGGTCGCGTTCGTAACTCAGGGACTGCCTTTATGACAGCCCCATGGGAGCTCTGGTCGTAAGCGCGAACAGTCGTAACTCGACCATTCGCAACTCGGGGAGCAGCTCTACTCCAGTTTTTGTCTCTTCTTGTTGCTCTTCAGATTCTTTTTTGGCCTGCCTAGTTATACTACTTATATGAATATTGTAAATTGCTATTTGAAAATTAGTAATTTCTTCCATTGCTTTTTTCTGTCCCCTTTCCAGATCCTTCCCTGACAGTTAGAGCAGATATTACTGGAAGATACTCAAACCGTCTCTATGCATATGAACCTTCAGATATTTCATTGTGTAAGTATTAAATTTCCTAACAGAAGCTTAAGTATCAGAGGGTTAGCTGTATTAGTCTGAATCTACAAGAGCAATGAGAAGTCCTGTGGCACCTTATAGACTACCAGATATATCGGAGCATAAGATTTTGAGGGCAAAGACCCACTTCATCAGATGTAACAATCTTACGAAGTGGGTCTTTGCCCACAAAAGCTTATGCTCCTACACTTCAGTTAGTCTATAAGGTGCCACAGGACTCCTCGCCGCTTTTACAGTACTTCTTGTCGTTCTAACAGAAGCTTGCACATTCATTTGAGAACAGATGAATGTCTTCTCAAAGACCAGTGAGACATGCTTGATCTGTTTTACATAATATTGTTTGAAACATGATTTAATTGCCAGACATAACTATGTTCTTTATGACCTCTTGCCTATTTAGGGTAGCATTCATACACCCTTACACTCAGTTGTGCCTTATTGTATGAATAATGTCAAGGGAAATCAATAGGCTCACTAACATGGTGAAGGTGCCAGAATCAGGCTCATGAAAATGACATCTCATTTTTTCTATAGTTTATATATATCTCCCTCTATATATAAAACATTTTTTTTCCATACGACACACTGACATCATCAGGCTCTCTGGATGCAAAAGAAGAGAGAGATAGGGGCTGGCAAGCATAGCAAGCAGTGGGCACAACCCCCTAGTATATTTGTTTGTATGTACGTATGTATGTACCTACCTACCTACCTAAAGAGAGCAGTTCTGACAGGAAATTAAATGTAAAGGGATTTTAAATTAAAATTCTTTCCTTTTCATTCACCCTCACAGACCAATAGTATGGTTCTGGAGCACTCAAATTCCATCTGTTTCAAAGGAAGATAATGCATTTTTGTAAGAAATTGCATAATTCATCAGCATTCATTTTTACATAAGTTGAATATTGGTGTTTTAAGAGCCTCTGGGGACTACAGTATGAGTTCTATAAAAGTTAGTGGAAGTAATTAGTATCTTGCAGCAGAAAGGGAACCTAAGATTGTAATGGAAATGCAGCAAATATGGAGTGGAGAGGATGTGGGTGGGAGAGAGAGTAGATTGTGTGGAATGACTGGACTCTCCTACCTTCTCTTTTGGAAATGATATTTTGCAGAATCTATAATTTTAAACATGGTCAGGACTGTTTATAAGTTTTGGGAGAGACTGAAAAATGGATGAAGAATTCGTACAATAAGGGAGCCTGGGTCAACAGTCTCTTTAGTAGTAATAGCACTTTCCCTAAAGTATTTTCAGTCATTGACAGTTTATAACTGCACAAACCTAACAGCTCTGAATGTTTCATTTCTAGTGTATTCAAATATGCAGAAAGCTCTGAAATTGCTGAAGACTGAATTATAAGGGAGGAAAAACCCACGTGTAGCCAAGATATCTGATCTTCCCTCTCCGCCCATGGGCATTAGTGAAGACTTTAGGTTGATTTTAGAAATGAATAGTACTGTTTTATGTGCATAACTAACTGTATGGTTTTATGTTAACACTTTTGTACGGGGTGGGATTTTAAGTACTTCTTGCTTTTTAAAAAAAGCATACAGGAGAACACTGTATATTTCAACTGTAAACCATATTTTAAAAAATAAACATGCATTAAGGTGTCTACAATGTATGATGTCTTATTTTACATGGCCTTACTCAATGTATTCAAATAGTTGTCCAACATTAACAAAAGCAAGCCTATTTTTTGTAAGATGCTGGAAAAGAGATTATAACTTCCTCACTGTAACATCCAGATGTTAAAACTGATGGACTTCAGATTGTCTTGAAACATAGGGAAGGCTTCTTGGTCTCTATAGTTTTAAGTCAGCTAAGATTCCTCAGGTTCTTGTTGAGTATTTTCTAGGGGTGGTTTTTTTTTTTTTTAAGTGTACTGCAAGGATAGGGAAGAACAGAAGCAGCTAGCAATTCTGATTTGACCACCTCTCACAAATTCTAAGGAAGTTATAGTAAGATGTCTAACACAGCAAGACAATCACTTGATATTATTTGCAATAGCTTCATAGTACATTTAGTTCATAATACTAAACCAGAAATTCCTTAAAGTTCAAAAATAGTAACATGTACAATTTACCTCTTTCCAGAAGTTGTATATTGACTTTTTTCAGTTTAGTAAGAGGAACACCAGTCTGAACTTGGAGCTATGTCATACAACTATGAATTCTAGTTAATGTTATGAAAATTCTTGTTTTATGGAACACCTGTATGTATTGTTGCTCACAAGACTTCAAGGCTATGTCTAGACTGGCAAGTTTTTCCACAAAAGCAGCTGCTTTTGCGGAAAAACTTGCCAGCTGTCTACACTGGCCTCTTGAATTTCCGCAAGAACACTGACTTCCTACTGTCTGAAATCAATACTTCTTGAGGAAAAACTATGCTGCTCCCATTCGGGCAAAAGTCCTTTTGTGCAAAGCTTTTGTGCAAAAGGGCCAGTGTAGACAGCTCAGATTTGTTTTGCGCAAAAAAGCCCCGATCACAAAAATGGCGATCGGGGCTTTTTTGCGCAAAAGCACGTCTAGATTGGCCATGGATGCTTTTGCGCAAAAGTGCTTTTGCAGAAAAGCATCCATGCCAATCTAGACGCTCTTTTCTGCAAATGCTTTAAAAACGGAAAACTTTTCTGTTAAAAGCATTTGCGGAAAATCATGCCAGTCTAGATGTAGCCCAAGTGTATATCTCCCAGTCTAGGTACAATAGAGCCATGTTAACCTTAACTCAACTTTGACCAAACAGTAGAGCTATGTCTACACTATGAGCCTCTTGCGGAAGAGAAAATGCAAGTGGGGTGCTCATTTGCATATGTCATGCTCCCATTTGCATTTCCTCTTCCTTTCCCTTTTGTGCAAGAGGTTTTTGAGCAAAAAAGCGCTGTGTAGATGGCGCTTTTTTGCACAAAAACCCCCTTTTACACAAGCCGTTCTTCCTCATTTTGTCTACACAGCGCTTTTTTGCGCAAAAACCTCTTGTACAAAAGGGAAAAGAAGAGGAAACACAAATGAGAGCACGACGTATGCAAACGAGCACTCCATTTGCATTTGCTCTGTCGCAAGAGGCTCATAGTGTAGACGTTGCCTTGTTGTGCTAAGGTTGGAACTAGCAGATGCCATCTCCTTAGCTTTCCTGTAAGGGGCTGGCATTTGGGATGTGGGAAATTACCTGCAGGAGAATAAAGGAAGTAGGAGCTATTGAAGGGACACGTGCTAATAGAGGGATTCACTGGGACAGGAAACATTGCGGAGGCGAGAGGAAGGGTACAAACCACCCAAAGTCAGAAACTTCATGTTTCAGAAGACAAATCACGCACTGCAGCAAACTGACCCTGAAAAGCCACAGAAGGTTCTGACTTCCCACTCAAAGAGTGTGCTGTAATGATGAACAAACCAAGGCAGGCCAAATATGTTTGGTGTCCTTTTAATAGACATGCAACTAAATAAAAAGCAATGGTGGTTTAGAATCCAGCGCAATGTCTGGGTTGCTACACCTCTCATGAGCCTTTGCAGAGGTTAACCTGAGGACGGCAGCACACCCAGAGTTCTGGGAGAATACGTGTTTAAGCTACAGGGAAGGAAGACTGAGGGGTCAGTCCTGGACAAATGGATTAGGTACTTGGATTGCAAGATCTCAGCTCTTAGTACTGAGGGGCTTGGGGGTGGGAGAGCGTGTGACATCTCCTCCCAACCTGCGAGCAGCGTGTGGCACTTTGAAGTGATGCGTGCGCCTCTCAGGGCAGGGGTATGGCAGGAGGAGATTTTGTGCACTCCCCCCACCCCCAGATCAATCAAGGCCTGGGGGTAGGGGAGCTATGTGAAGCTTCCTTTGCCCTGCCCTGGTCCTGCAAGGAGTGCGCGGAATTTCAAAAGTGCCACATGCTCCTCCCAGGGTAGGACGACATTTCCCACACCCCCAGGTCAATCAGGGCCTGGGGGTGGAGGAGTGTGTGAAGCTTCTTCCTGCCCTGCCAGGGGCATGGGAGCCTAGTGGGAAGGGGGGGGAAAGGGGCTCTCCCACCCCTACCATTATGGTCTGGGGAAACCCAGAAGCATTCTGGCCCCACCTCTTCCGGATTAGGTCCCACCCCTTCCAGGGCAGCCCGGTCTAATTTTTGAAGTGGCCCCCCCGGCCAAAAATTATTGCCCACTCCTGCATTAACAGAATGGCCATCAGAACTCCTGTGCTTTTTCTGATAGGCTCCTTTTATGCAAGAAACACCTGTGGAGTGTCCACACGTGCCTTTTTGCACAAGAGCTGTAGCGCAAAAAGGAGTTATTCCTCGTGGGGACAGGAATAACTCTACCCGCAAAAGCCCTCTGTCCTGTCTATTTAATTTTTTTTTTTTGCACAAAAGCGCACTTGAGGTATGGAGACTCCACCAGTTTTTGCACAAAAATGACTGGTTTTGTGCAAGAACCTTGTAGTGAAGACATAGCCACAGCTGCTGCCTCCTTACCCTTACTCTCCTAAAACAGTGCCCTTGCCATTAGGGTGCCTTTAAAGGGGTGTGGGAGTTTGTGCCCTCTTAAAAACAAACTGACCAACTCTAAAATCATCTTAACATAGCTTCACCCTCCCCTATCAGTTTCTCATTTCTGCTTTCCTATAACTGAAGTCCCAGATGCCTCCAATGTGTACAAAGTCATCACTCACACTCCCTCTAGGCAAATATATTGTACAGCTCATTGGTGCACAGCTGACTTTTGTGGCTGAAGTGACAGTTAAGGTTTTCTATTGTAGCAGAGTCAAGAGTACTACGGTAGATACTATGCTGCTACACATGTCAGAGAAGTACAGGTCCAGCAATACAAAAGTGGAGTTTAACTGAGTTGGACAGTAGAGGGTCTCATTAAAAGGAATATCATCACTAGATATTTTGCTTTCAGGGGTTTGTGTCACCAGCACCACAGTGTCATGGGAGAGCCTCCTTGGGGGAAGATACCAGACGGCTATGAGGACATCTAACAATTGGATTCCATATGCTTTATGCATCTAGAGTCTGAATGAGTCCACACACGTGAGGCTTCTTAGCTTTCACTCCAGTGCATGTGCTATCTAGAACCACCTACTAAGATCTAATTTTCAATTGATTTCAAATGGACATTTATGGATGTTCCTTGCTCTGGAAGAAATCAAGTTAGAGATGTCTCAAGTTGGAGAAATTTAAAAAAAAAGTCAGTTTACTTTTTAAACAGTAAGTTAGTTGTATGCAATGTAAGGCACACACAGATGACTGGAGTTGCAACCTTCCTTTGATTCTACTTCCAAAACAACTGGTCACTCATTCGATGTACTAGCATCCATAGCTTTTCATTTTTCCAGTTCTCATAATCAGCTACACCTCTCAACTCTCCAATGACACCAATTTACCCTCAGAGCAGCATTGCCCAAGCAGTCAAAAACAAAAAAAACCCCACAGGTCATGCTCTCCTACAAAAAATCGTGATTGCACTATTCAAGCCAATTTTAAGAAAGTTTGAATTTTTCGATTTCTGAACCTTTAGGGTATACTGGTTACCTTTTCAGACTTTCCTCCACAGCCACCAAGGATAGATGTTTTTATACAATAAAAACCAGATTCTCATGTAATTACAGGAGCTTCAATAAACCCTCCCCCACAAAAATAAGCCACCACCAAATATTGCAGATCTTGTGATAAAGCTAGTCTCTCAGGACATCTACACTACATGATTTCAGCCACAGTCATGGGAGAAACTAAGAGAAAGCACCATTACTTAAAGCACTATTATAAAGTATTTAAACAATCACAAATGGGAGCAGCTATATAATTTTATTGAAACCTTCACATTTCCAGCATTCCCTTCATTTATTTTTAGCTATGTTCTTGCTAAAATATGGAGTCTGGCTACATAAGGAAATTAACCTGTTGTGAAAGACAGCCCTCAGCTGTGACTTCCATCTGTAGTGATGTTAAAAATGGCTGTGCTGTTAGTGTAGCTAAACCAAAAACAGTTTAGCAGCAGCTGAAAGAGGGCTTTGCTGCTAACCATTTTTCTAGTTAAAATTAATATTTGTAGACTGCAAGTGCTTTTTGACAGTATCTTAGCCAGGGTGGGCAATAATTTTTGATGAAAGGCAGAGGCATAGCGAGGGTGTTATTCACCCAGGGTAAAAGGAAAAATTTGGGCTCCCCCCTGGCTGCGGCACCACCTGAACCTGGTGCACAGCTGAGGGGAACTTACACCGCATCTTCCCCCACCCCCTACAGTTTGGGGCCAGTCTCCCGCATGCACTAACCCGCCAGTGGAGATGGAGGAGGGTCAGGCTTGGAGCAGAGAGGCAGGAAGGAGGCTCTTGTTGCCGATGGCAGGCGGAGTAGGAGCACATGAGCTGAAGAGATAATGGGGGGAGCAGAATGGGATTAAATTGGCGCCTCCCTAGCATGGTGCCCAGGGGCAACTGACCACTCCGGCCCCCTCGCTACACCACTGCCCCTCCTCCTGCAGATCTATCATCTTATGCATGTGCAAGATCTGTGAGAGCTGTCCCATGAATCTGCAGTTAGGGTCTGTGGCGCCAGCTTCTGGGTGGTGTCTCAATGCTGCCAAATTCACCTCCAAAGAAGGGGCTTCCCAAAGCAGGCCCTTGCTGCTGACCCCCAAAGCATCCACAGGTCCAGACTCCATTCAATGGGCCCACTTCCCAGGGCTCATTGATCTTGAATCTGGCTTCCATCCCCTCTCCAACCTTTGCAACTGCCCATAGGTGCTAACCTTCTGCCTTAGACATTCCCACCTCGTTCACCACACAGGGACAGTCTCTGTCTCACTTGTCCTAGGAACTATTCTACCAAGATGTAATACAAAGTTTCCATGTAAAAGGACTCACTACAAAGCTAAAAACTTCAATATGAGAATGATTAATACAGAGATGTGTCTACATCTGCTACAGGGAGACACCTCTGCCTGCCTCCACCTCTCTCCCCTAGAGCCTACAGCCCCATTGCAAAGCGGGGGAGGGAAATAAAAGAGGCTGAGGCCCATCCAATGGGACTGAAGCAGACATGAGCAAGCCATGCCTGGGAGCCATTCTCTTGTCCATTGTTGGTGCTGTGTTGTTTCAGGCACGCTGAAATGCAGTCACCGCTAGGGTGGGCTGGACAACTGTTTAACACCTGCACAAAGTTTCAGGCAGGGGGAAGTGCGGGCTGCCTTCCTGCACAGTCCCCATCAGAACTACTGTGCCCTCCTGGCTTAGGAAAAGAACAAACAGGAGGATTGGAAATTAACCTGTCCAGTCTCACGTCCCCTAGGCAGGGAATGAACCATCTACATTAGGCCCCAGCTAGAGTATCACGTCCAGTTCTGAGCACCACATTTCAGAAAATGTGGAGAAACTGGAGAAAGTCCAGAGAAGATCAACACAAATTATGAAAGGTCTAGAGAACATGAGATATGAGGCAAGGCTGAAGAAATTGGCCTTGTTTACCTTGGAAAAGAGAAGACCAAAAAGGGACACGAAAGCAGCTTTCAAGTATCTAAAAGAGTATCATAAGGATGAGGAAGAAAAATTGTTTTCCTTGGCCTCTCAGGTTAGGATGAGAAGCAATTGGCTTACATTGCAGCAAGGGAGGTTTAGGTTGGACATTAGGAAAAACTTCCTAACTGTCAGGGTGGTTAAACACTGAAATAAATTGCCTAGGGAGATTGCGGAATCTCCATCACTGGCGATATTTAAGACCAGGTTAGATAGACATCTGTCAGGGATGAGCAAGGGCAACTCAACTCTGGAAGTCCCAGGAGCCACACTGATACTTACAGAACATGCTGAGGGCCTCAACTTAAATGTGGTTGCATATGCAAGCAAATATATACAAATAGCTTCTCACACTGACAGGCATGAATACAAAGATTAAGGCAAGACTACACAACATACAGGCCCCATTTAAGTCAGTTCTGCTGATATTAATAAAATGCAATATTTACCCGATTTCTACCTATGTGACAGCACTTTTCATGAGCAATGACAGTCCAAGAATTTAACTACTAAAATACATATCGTCAGAAGATCATTACACTGACTACTTTTTTGTTTTGGCTCCCACTCGCCGGCCACGTGTTGATCCCCACATAAGCCCAAACTGCACTTCAGGGCGCAAACAAACTGGCTGTGGGCAGCATACCAAGTTATTAATAAATATTTTTAAACCTTTACCTTTTCTCTCTGCTGCCATGTCTCCTCTCCTTGCTCCATTATCTCCCCTGGTGCCTGTTACCCCCCAACTCCTCACCCTCCTCTACTGTCCTGACTCCTGCCCTTCTCATTGCCCTCAGCTCTCCTGCAACCTGCCCCCCTGCACCAGCCCTTCTCTCCCTCCTGTGCCCACTCCTCCAGTAGCCCCACTCTGATCATGTGAGCTACCCCTCCTCATCCCCTCTCCTAACACCTCCCCTTTACACACCTGCCCTGCCTCTCTCCT
Source organism: Pelodiscus sinensis (assembly GCF_052426305.1). Taxonomy (NCBI): domain Eukaryota; kingdom Metazoa; phylum Chordata; order Testudines; family Trionychidae; genus Pelodiscus; species Pelodiscus sinensis. Next base: position 205,933,082 of record NC_143053.1, read on the forward strand.
CTGGTGCTGATCTCTCCCCTGCAGGTGTCTGCCCTTCTACTTCACCCCCTGAATCCCCTGGCACCTGCACCTTCCCTTAGTCCTGCACCCTCCTGGTTCCTCCCCCTTCCCTCACTGCCCCTGCTCCCTTTGCCCTCTTTTTCCCCCGATGCCCACCCCCTCACCACCCTCTGTCCCCGTTCCCCTCATGCCCCTGTGCCATCACACATGCCTTGCTCCATCCCCACCTCTCATGCCCATCCCTTCTTTCAAGCCTTCTCCCCAGCACCTCCCTCCCCCCCCCATGCCCTTCCCCTCCCCTCCCCTCCCCCCTAGCATCACCCAGTCCCCTCCTGCCCTTTTCTTCATTGTCTGCACTTGGCCCCCTGGCATTTGTATCTTCCCTCCCCCCTCCGCCCAAGCTCCTCCCCTTTCCTCGCCCCCCCCCCCCCCCCCAACACACAAGGCCCTTCCCCTCCCACCTGCCTGCTGCCTTCCACTGTGCGGGGCCGGAGTCTGTGCTCGGGCCCCAGACTCCGAACTGGAAACTAAGCCGGCACCATGCGGCACCGAACACTTTTAAAGTCCCGGGCCATGACATGACGTGACGTCACGCCCCGCCCGGGTGTCTCCCCGGCCAGCTGGGAAGGCTGCGCAGCACGCGCAGGCAAAGGGGGGCTGACCGAACGCTGGCAGGGGTGGCGAGTTCTAGGGCCGCCCCCTGGGCCCGGCCCGGCCCGCACAGGCAAGGGGGAGCCGACTGAATGCTGCGCACAGCAGGGACCGTCCGGGGCCGGCCATAGAACTCGCCACCCATGCCAGGTGGGCCCCCCCCCAGCTACGCCTCTGATGGAAGGCCACTCCATGAATGCAGTGAGTGGTCAAGGCCTGCATTCTTTCATATTGAGTAGGTGCAGGAGCTGGGAGAGAGGTTGGGTGTAAAAGGAAGCTTGGAAGGTTTCTGACCTGGGGAATGAGTGCAGGGATTTGGGTTGCGACCAGGGACAAGGGATTGGGGTGCAGGGTTGGGGAGGGATGTGGATGCAGGCTTGGGTTACGTGAAGTACAGCTGTAGGAAGAAGGGCAGAGAGTTGGTGGGAGGAAGGGGCTGGGATGACAGTAAGCTGCGGCTGTGAGGCACTTACCTGGGCAAATGCTAGCCACCAGCCCAGTAGGTTCCTCAACCAAGCTTCCTGCTTGCCCCACCCCTGCATGCTGCTCACAGCAGCCAGCTGCTGGGGCCCTGTGCTTCCCCTCTGGTGCTCAGCCTGTGGGAGTGGGAAATAATTTGCTCACTGCCAGTCCTGTGAACAGGAAACCCACCAATGGGAACTACAAGATTGTGCTGAGGCCGGGCCAACACGTGAAGCCTTTATCCCTCTACGCCCCTGCTTGCAGTGTTCAGTACAGCACATGGCCCCTGCAGCTGGCTTCTCTGAGTGGTGTGTGAGGGTGGGACAGACAAGGAGTACTTTGGAGGGCAGGATCTAGCCTGCAGGCCACATTTTGCCAACCCTTAATGTTAGTATTAAGTTACGGTACTGCTTTTGCATAATAGGACCCCCAAAGCCACTCATTTGCACTGGGTTACTGGAGCACTCTGTAAAAAGAGGCTTATTTCTCATAAATGCACTCAGTCATACCTCCACCTAAGCTAACAGATAAAATGTCAGACAGTATAGAAGTACATGTAATATGGTGCTGGGTTTTGTAGAATGAATAAAAACTTGAACAGCGAATAGCTTCTCTTCAGCTCTGTATGAGACGTTCTTATGCAGGCTCAGCTTTAGAAAAGAGGGAGCATACAGATATCTATATGGGTCTTATTACCGCTGTATATTAGCACCTTCTTACTATACAAAGTTCAGTTACCTCCTATTCAGTGAAGGCCCTTCAAAATCCCAAACCAACTTTCATTACACTTGTTTCCCCACACACACCTGTGATGCCAGTGCTCTTCTGTAGCTGCTCTCATAAATATTGGTTTTGGGTATCTTCCCAGTTTTTCCATGTTGAGTGACATACAAAGGGGAAGAGGAGAAATTTCAGCCAAGAGGGACAGTTCCATTGAAGACACACTGACACCATTTAATCATAATTCAGAGAAAAGCGTTAAAAACACAGCATGCACCTCAAAAAATTACGTCTTCGATCATCCGGTGCATTGTCTGCAATGGCATGCATCTGCTGTCTATAATGTATCTAATTAGTATATGAACAACTTGGTCAAGGACAGTGATTTCATCTAAAGTTTTATAGAGCATTCAACCACAAACACTTTTTTTTATTGTTAAGCTACCAAAACACCATGACAATATTTTTACAATTACATTTAAAATCAAGTATTTTAGATAGTGAAAGCTGAAGGTGGGTCAGATTTGTTGATGAATGTCAGTATCGCATTTTTATAAGTTATTACAACTATGAATTTAAACTACTTGTGAAAAAGTTTTATACAAAATCTCTGGGCAGCAATTCAAAGTGTGTTAAACTAACAAAATTGATCATTACACTTCTGATGTTGTCCCAGTGTCACAGTTCATTTACCTATAGGGAATTTTTGTTTTTTAAAAAGTAGTTTTAAAATTAGTCTTAGGTTAATTTTCTTGGTTTGTCTCATTATTATTCTCACTATTATTACGCTTAGCTATCCAGATAACAAAAAATGTTTTATTCTCTTTAGTTCTGACATCTTTAGAATTGCATTTAAAGACTACAGGAGTCAATTAACATGATTATATCTATGATCTAAAATGGTATCTTAAATTTAGAGAAAAGAAACAACATAAATGGTTGATAAATGTATGTATTAAATGTTCTCTACATTATTAAACCCAGAGAGTAGAATGGGACAGTGATTCAACAGAAAAATATGTTTACTGTATTTTACCTTACAGGCATTTAATTTCCAGTTGCGTCATTTTAAAGAGAAAAGAAAACACTTTTTTTTTTTTAAAAAAACAAAACAAAAAAATCACACACTGACTATTTTTTTAGCTGTTTGGTTCAGTTTAAGATTGATTTTAAGATGAAGAAAGGCAATATATCCTAGTGCCATTAAATAGAAAACCAATCTCAGAAGAGTGTAGTTTCTGTTTAGTTACAGAAAACAGGTATCTTTTTCAAGATGGAGAACTCTAGAGATTAAGATGGGAAACCAAAGATGACAAGCACAAACATCTCCATGTAGGAAAATCATTTTCTTTTCAGATCCTTAGCCTGCAGAAGTGCCACCTGATAGAGAATTCATATTTTAACCAGGAAAAAAAAAAATCAGTCCTTGAGAAACTTTCATCAAAGAAATGCACTAGGGTTTGCACGAGAATCCTTTTGGTTTCTGTATCTGTAAGTCAGCCAAACTCCCAAAATCTGTAAGAAGAAAAAAACAGACACTTAGTACCGCTTTTATCCTCCCCATATGGTTTAAAGATTAGAATATTTTCCCCAGTGTCTGATATCTAAAATTTCCAAATGCAAGTTCAGGATGTTTTTGCACTGGCATTCGAGTCACAAAAAAAACCCCACACAACTTCCCTTGATTAGTGGGAGGACATATCCTGTGAGAGAATTCATTCTAACAAGGAGAAAAACATGCATATGCAATACATATGCCTAAACTGGTCATGCACCTCCAGTCTACTACACCAATGTCCACAATTATAGCTTAACCATTTACCTACAGCAATAACAATGTATCTTGAAAGGTGTGGTTACAATACATGCTTGAGATTGGTGCTTTCCCTTTAATGCTGGGAATCTACTAACTTGCTTGTTGACAGTTTTTGTTTGCTATTCACTCTGAGCGTTGCTAGTCAGAAAAGTCAAACATTGTTGAATAATAGGGTTAGTGATTTCTGTAGTAAGTTACTAGCCCATAGGACTTTCTTTTAGAAATAAATATGCTAATGTGCACTCACCTCACTGAAACTGAAGAAAAGTCCTATGCCCCCTACAAATCTCAGTACCATTCCTGAATATTCTTCTATTATAGGTGCACATGGTGAACACTGGAGGTTTGTATAGCAAGCCTGAAACAAAAATTACAGTTTTAAATTATTAAAAAGTAAACCACAAACATGTGAAGCTAGCCAAAAATGGCTTAGTTTTGCCTAAGACTGGCATTTTTAATAAATTGAATTGTAAATACCTATGTCATGCTTTTAGTCAATAGATCTTAAAGTGTTTAAGGTGGTAAGTACCATAAAATGAATTGATACAATTACTGTCCTATTACTGTCCTATATATTTGATAATGATTTTTCAAACTGTACAGTATTCCTGTAAACGTGATGATATACTTAAGCTGCTATGCAATGGCAATATGTTTGCACACTTCTCTAGAAAAGAACGAGTAAGTAACAAATGTTATAACTGAGTGACCTACTTACAGCAGAGCAGGTTTCACTTGAATTGAAGGCATTGAAACCACAACAGTTTAGATTCCTCTCAATATCTTTTCTAGCACTGACTGTGCTGGTCCATCCAACCTCTAGAAGTTGTCTCTAAAAGGCACAAATTAACACATGCATAATTTAATAATTGCTACCCCTTCTCCCCCCCCCATTTCATTCAAGCCCATGTGGTATGCATAATACCCTCACACTCAGCCCCCATTCTGATATTGTTACAGTCTAAAGCAACAAGCAAATGTCACGTGTATAATGTATATATAGCCCAAATAGCTAAAGCAAGAAAAATATCAAGTTTCACAAGCCTAATGGATTATCTCCACTCTTTTTCAGATCTGCACTTGTATCACCAGTCAAGTGGCAAGATGAATTTAATAGGCAGCAGGTTTAAAAACAAACAAAAGGATGTATTTTTTCACATAATGCACAGTCAACCTGTGAAACTCCTTGCCAGAGGATGTTGTGAAGGCCAAGACTATTACAAGGTTAAAAACAAAATAACAACAACAACTTTAACTTTATGGAAGAGAAGTCTGTCAACAGCTGTTATCCAGGGTGGGCAGGGATGGTGTCCCTGTCCTCTGTTTGCCAGAAGCTGGGAATGGATCACTTGATTGTCTACTCAGTACATTCCCTTTGAAGCATCTGGCAATGGCCACCCTCGGAAGACAACATGTTGGGCTAGATGGACCTTTGGTCTTAGTTTGGCCATTCTTATTTTCATATATCACATTAACCAGATTTTATTAAAATACTGATTTTACTGGGATCAACACTGTGGGGGACTGATTGTCTAGTTGCCATCTTGTTCACTCCCTGCCACTGGTGGGTCATTGAATTATGTCAGATGCTAAAGGTTAAGAGGCACTAACCATGAAAAATTTCATGGGCAAGTTTACTGGAGCTGGAACCTAGTACAGATACTCTTGTTCTTTCACAGCAAGAGGTTAGTCAGAAGCAGTAGTAAGCACAGCAGCACGCTGCTCAATAGCACAAAGTTGGCTGGTGGGCCCTAGGAAGTTCAAAAAAACTGGAAGAAAGCTAATATTTTGCCAGTTTTTAAGGAGGCTAAACAGTATCACCAAGATAATTAAAGGTTAAGTAGCATGACATAATCTCAGGCAAGATGAGTGGCAGATAGAGGATTCTATTAATAAAGGATGAAAGAAAAGTAAGATATTAATGGGGGTCTACGGAAAATAGATCCTGTCACGCTAACCTGATTTGATATTTCAAATTTGGATGATAACAGTTACAGTGTTTATAATATAATATAATTAGACTTCTGTCATGCATACTGCAGAACATTTTGATTAACATGGCACGTATGAAACGTATTTAAAACAGGCTAACAGATCTCAAAACTGTAAACAGAGAATTGTCAATGTGGCTTTGTTTCCAGTAGTGTCCTGCATGGATCAGTCCTTGATCCTATGCTACTTAATTTTATCAATGACCTGGAAGAAACACACATCACTGAAAGTTTTCGGACGACACAAAAATGGGAACAATGGTAAATGACAACGTGGATAAGGTCACAGATTCAGAATAATTTAGATCACTTGGCAAACTAGGCACAAAGAATATCCATTTTAATATGGCAAACTGTAAATGTATACATCAGGTCTGAGCCATACTCACAGGATGGGGGACCCTACCCTGGGAAGCAGTAAATCTGAAAAAGATTTGGGGGTTATGGCAGATAAGATGAACATAAACTCAGCATGGGCAGCATGTAGTGTAGGCAAGGGAAAGCACTGCCTTCCCAAATTTACACATACCGGCTGCTGGGGAAGGCTAGGAACAGCATAGCAGCCCAACTCCCCTAGTCCTCCAGGTGGCTAGAAAGGATTGGGCTGGGGCAGGCTGTGACCAAGAGCTACTTTGATCCTGGGATGAATAAATAGGGGAATCTCAAGTAGGTTATTTTACCTTTACACTGGGGCGAATGCTGTTGGAATATTGTGTCCCGTTCCAGTGCCCACAATTAAAGAAGAATGTTGATACATTAGACAGGCCTCATAGAAAAGCCATGTGAAGGATTATAGGATTAGAAAACATGCCCTTATAGTGCTAAGCTAAATAGACTGAGCTTCTTGGAGTTTAACAGAGATGGTTAAGAGGCATCTTAATTACAGTCTATAAGTATCTACATGGAGAACAAATATTTTTTAAAGTGGCTCTTTAATCTAGCAGACAAAAGGTACAACACAATCCAATGGCTGGAAGTTGAAGCTAGACAAATTAAAACTAGAAGGTGCCCATTTTAAAAAGTGAGTAATCATTAGAACAATTTACGAAGGGTTGTGGTGGATTCTCCATCTCTGACCATTTTAAAATCATGACTGGATGTTTTTCTAAAAGACATGCTTTAGGATTAATTTGGGGAAGTTTATGGCCTGTGCTATTGAGGAGGTCAAACTAGAGGATCACAACGGTCCCTTCTGGCATTGGAATCTACAAATTAAAAGATTAAAAGCTTTCAGAATGGTAGCTACAAAAAGAAAAGGAGGAGATTAAAAAGGTACATCTTTCTAAAGGTACATCTATAATGTGGGCTATTTCGGGATACTGGAGGCATCCCAAAATAGCTACTGCATGTCTTAACAAGCCGCCCGTTATTTCAAAATATTTTTCGAAATAATGGGCACGCTATTTCGGCATCCCTGTAACCCTCGTTCCATGAGAGTTAAGGGATGTCTCAAAATAACACATCATTCTGAAATTTGGTGCTATGTAGACGTGTCAAATTTCAAAATAAACTATTTTGAAATAGAATCAAAATAATAGAATAAATATTTTATTTGGAGTTTAGGGTGCTGTGTACACACACCCTCACTTTCACCTCTCTCACAGCCATCAATTAAAGCCCTGACATATCCCCCATTTCTCCAATAAGACCTGTCCCATTCCCCACTCTTCAAAATGCAGAGGTGGGACGATTATCATCAGTAGCTCTTGCACAAACTATGCTTGATAACATCTTATCCACTGATGTGTGACCCTCACTAGGTTAGGAAGCTAGGCTACAGAAGTTGAATAAAGGAGGTAACCTTTAATAAATGGCATAGGTTTATAAAAATCTATCAGTTCAAGCATAGTATAAACTTATTGGATGCTCAGGAGATGGGACTGATTTTATATGCTAGTGTACTATTACACAGTCACTAAGCAAGGGTCAATGATCTGACTATTTTGGATACAGAAAGGAGATGCATCTTAAATCAAAGAGTGATCACATGTTTAATGGACTGAAATGAATATGCCTAATTATAGTCACAGGTTTTGGAGGATTCATCTTATTATATGGGAATGATTTATTCTGTTTTCATATATGTAAGTCACCTTTACAGCTAACACAGTCATTGAGCTTATACTCGGAAGCAATTCAGTGTTAGTCTCCTTTGCTGTTATCTTTCATTTAGATTACTGCATATTAATTCATCTTGCTCCAAATTACTGAACTTCATACCGCATAGCTGACAAATTTGAGACTCAAAATGTCTAAACCTCTTAGAAGGAATACTGAGCTGCATAAATTTCTTCCTCGGAACCGGACACCCAGGATTGCCTTTACAGCGGTCCCTGACTTAAGAAAGCATGCAAAAATCACGTGAAGAAGGACCCATCATTCTTTGTAGATATATACATATTACAGTTTATTCAGGTTGTCGAGATAGCAGTACAATATCTACAACACAACATTTTTGTTCAACTGAAAATTCAGAAGAAACGTCTTACCTGCTGTCTTTCGTTCAATGCCAGGCATGCACAGGAGACTGAAAACTGGACAATGAACACTAGCAAGAGAATAATCATGTACTGAAGAAAAACAGTTAAGGTTACATTTTCAAAGGAATTTTAAGTATGCAAAGCACATCCTTACAGTTTCATGCAGAGTCCAGCACATACGTAAACAATGCTTAATATAAGAACTACTGAGCATCTATATCGGAAGGCTTGGCCATCTTTTGGGACAAGTAAGTAATAAGTAAGAGCTCAACCAGATGATGCATTATGATTTAAGTTAAGAAAAAAAGTCTATTTGCAGTGCTTTGTATTTGTTTCTTTCAAGGTTAAATGATTTTAAAGATCTAATGAAAATTCTTCATTCCTCCCTATTACAACAACTGATCTTGGACTTTGATTAAAATACCCAGTTAAAATTTTATTTTAAATGTTACCTGTAGCTTAAAATTCTATCTTGCCTGGTAATGCCTTAAAATAGAGCCTCTATGTGATGGAACAGCCTCATAATTGAGGGACACTGATCTTCCTCAATGAAATTTTAGACTACAATGTTTCCCAATGCATAGTAAATTTCACAATTAAAGGAGATTAAATTTCAAATAGGAAGTCTGTTTCTAAGTCAGATATTCCTTTTAACCACAGAAGAGCCGATAGGACTAGAGCAAAGCTGCAGAGCTGAAACTATGTAAATAGAATAAATGGTGATCCTTGGGATACAGGTTGAACCTCTCCCGTCTGGCACTGTCCATGGCCTGCCATGATTTTAGTTAGCCAGATGTCTGCTTATCGTGTGTGTGGCTATCTTTCCTAAGATTCCATAAAGTTTGTTTATAGCTACCAGTCCTGGCTTTCAGTGTTTTATGCTGTTATTTAGCTCTAATTTACCCCCTAAATGTCTTCTAAGCACCCAGTAAGCAGTGGAAATGTTGGTAAAGCTGCTAGATAATATTGATTTCCCATGGTTCAGCAAATCCTCTGGTTTGGTACTGGTCAGGTCCCGAGGGTGCCAGACTACAGAGGTTCAACCTGTGTATCTTCCTGGAATCAAGAACCTCTTGTATGTGCATTCTAGTGTTTTTGGTGGTTTAAATTAAAGCCTGTATGCACCTGAAAAGGAAAAAAAAAAAAAAAAAAAAAGCTAAACTCAAGTGTGAAAGTTATTTTGCAGAAAAATTTGGCTATCTAGTAATGTCACCTAGGCTTCCATGCCATTTTTTCATGTGATGTACCAAAACACTTAAGTTTTCCAAGGATCTTCTATAGACAGATGCAACATAAAATTCTGGGGCTTCTACGGTAGCTACCGCAGTGCCCAGGGGCAGACGACGGTTTTGCGGGGCCCCGGGCAGCATACTTCCGCGGGGCCCCCCCTTTGCCACGGCGCATGCGCAGCGGCGCCACGGCGCATGCGCAGGGCTTTCTGAAGCGCGGGGCCCGGGGTGGCCGCCCTGTTCGCCCTGCCATATATCCGCCCCTGGTAGTGCCCATCAGACCAGAAGTCTCTCATATATCCATTCAGAAATGGAGAAGATATAGAAGCAATCTTCTAGGGGATGAAATCTACCTCCCTGTCTTTGCTCTTCTCCCCTCATCCAGCTACAGAGAGTCATAGGATTAAGCTAGACTTAATACATTTTAAGTTTGTAAGGAATACTCCAGTTCCAGTGCCCAGGCATATCTGTGAACCCAGAAGCAGATAAAATTATAAAAATCTACCTGTGTGGGCTAGCCACCAAACAGCAATCCCTCTTGCTTGCCACACTATACATAATAGAAACTTTGTATAACTGTCACGTAAAGCCCTGTAATTCAGACAACTCTGTGTGTCAGCTAAATAGTCTCCGAACGGACCTTCTTGCTTCTTGTAGGTACCATGCCTTTTCCTTTAAAAAATGGATGGGGAAAGAATGAGTGCAGAAAATTCTCTTACAATCTCCAAAAAATTGAGTTTATTTTGATGGTATGGTAAAAGCTAACTGTGGAGTAGGGATGTAATAGTGTAGTCTATTAACTGATAAGTAAAAGCTTATAGGTTAATGCTATAGACTACACGCATTCCCTCCCGAGCTCAGTCCTGGCTCATGCTGGGTCTCGAACCTACCCCCCACTGCAGCTCTGCATTTAAAGTGTATTAGGAGCCAGGCGGGCAGGCAGCTCAGCTTAGTTCCAATTTGCACTCGGTCCAGGAGCTCAGCCCCACACCTCCCATACAGGGGTTGCTACCACCCCATTCTGCTGCTTCTGCTACAGAGGCAGCAACACAGAGCAACAGGGGGCTCCTTGGGAGTGGGGCTGGAGTGCACTGGCTGCTGGTCCCACCCCCAGGGACTATAGACTAGTCAAGTAACTGATAAGAATTCAGGAGGTTAATCGACTATTCAATTAACCCATATTTAACACTCCTAATGTGGAAACTAGTCTGTTCAAAGTCATCACTGCAATGGAAAAGTAGTAAATACTTTTAATGGTTTGCAGGGAGGTGTAAGAGCAGAGCTATAACAAGCTAAAGATCCATGGGATAATCTATGGCTCTTTTTGTACTAAAGTAGTAAGTACAGAAAAATGTTGAAAATTTATTTAAAAGGTATGTTTGGAGAAAAACTAGTGAGACCCAACTTTTCTGCAACAGACTGGACAGAATGGAAAAATATTCAGCCACACAGGGAATGTCTATCTGCCTTTTCATGCCTACTTAATGTGTTTATTTGTATTATGACACCACGTAGGAATCTGACTAATGGTTCAGGAAGTTATTATGTTAGGTGCTGTACAGACAAAACAAAGGCTATGTCTACACTGCAGCCTTGTTGGCAGAGACAATGCAAATGAAGTGCTCATTAGCATTTCTCACACTCATTTGCATAGTCTCTTCCAATCCGTTTTGCAGAAGAGGTTTTTGCGCAAAAAACCTCAGTGTAAGCGGGGCCATTTTGCGCCAAAAAAACTTTTGCGCAAGAACCCTTATTCCTCAAAAAAGCAGGTATATAGGATCTTACGCAAAAGGGTTTTTTGCCCCGTCTACAGTGCAGTTTTTTGTTGTTGTTTTTTTAAAACACAAAAACCTCTTCCACAAAACGGATCGTAAGAGACTATGCAAATGACAGTGTGAGAAATGCTAATGAGCGCTTCATTTGCATTGTCTCTGCCAACAAGGCTGCAGTGTAGACATAGCCTCAGAAAAAAAATCCTCTGATCCAGAAAATATTGACCTTGTTAACAAGAATGCTAATTTAGATCAGCAATAATTTTTGATCAGACAGCTGACCTAGAAGTGGGAAGTTCTGCACTCCTATTGCTAATCTCAGACAAGGTTAAGCAAGGGCTTAAATGACAGATTTCTATGCACAAAGTAGTTAATTTTCCAGGCCTCCTTAGTGGGCAGGCAGCACCCTTTGTTCAAACATTCTTTTTCCTTTAGTGACTCAGTCTCTCTCTGGCCTTATTACAGAATGTAACCTGAACCTGTAAAAACCACACACAGGACAGATACTATTACAATACCTGGTCTCACTTATGTCATTTTCTTCCGTCTGTTTTTTAAAATGCATCTTGGCACACTGGCAGTATTATAGCCTGTGACGTTTACCTGAGACATTGCTGATTTTAAGCTTAACGTGATCAATACAGCATAATCGTGGTGAGATATATGGGTGGGTAATATTTAAGAGGCATGTACAGGTTGCACCTCCCCAATCTGGAATTCTAAGGTCTGGCAACATCCGTGGTCCAGCATGACCACAGATGTTCTGGGATGAGAGAGCCCTAGAGCAGGAAGGCCAGCAGCTGGGAGCCTGGCACAGCCCAGCACGTCTGGTAGCAGCGGGACCACAGCAGCCTGGACACCAGCGACACCAGGGCAGCCAAGGAGTGCAATCTGAGCTATCTGCAACCCAGCAGTAGGGCCAGGACGGCAGAAGCCTTCCCCTCCTGGGCTGCATTGACGTGGGTGGTGGTGGGGCCGCAGTATCCTGGGCAGCAGCTGTGGAGCTGTAGTAGCCTGGGTAGCTGCGGCGGCAGCATGATTGGGGCTGCCTACCATCCAGTAGCAAAGCCAGAGCTGCAGCCTCAGCAGCCCAGAAAGGTAAGCCGGCTGGGACCACGGCAGCCTGATAGAAGCAGAATGGCTGGGGCTACATGCCACCCAGCAGCGGGGCTGGGGCTGCAGCAGCCTAATCGGGGCAGCGTGCCACCCAGCAGTGGATGCGTGCTGCCGGATTGGCAGGACAGCCAGGGCTGTCCAGCAAGCAGCCTGTCCGGGCTGAAGGAGCCGGCAGAGGGGAAGGCCACAGGCTGGTGTCAAGGGACCTCCCGTTATCCAGCAAATTCCCTTGTCTGGGACCAGTCAGGGAGGTCCAACCTGTACTGAAATTATATTTTAAAATCTGTGTCCTGTGCAGATACGACAAACAGGTTTTTCTGGACAAAAGATGTAGATTCATGTGTCTGCTTTGATTCACGTATAAAGTAAGCATTGTAAGCCAAAACAATGGAAGTCAGTCAGCACACAGCATCAACAGAAGGATGTGAAAGCAATTTGGAGCCAGCAGACGTCACTAAGGAATAAACCACAGGTGTCATCCCGACTCTGTGGGCAAAAAAAAGTGGATTTGGCAGTGTAACAACACAGCAAGAGGAAACATTCGTATCCCTCACTGACAGGCCAAAACATACAGTGGGAACCTAGCCATGCTGATTGGTGATGTTGAAAGATTGTTTTAGGTGAGTAACTATTTTAGACAAGGATTTTAGGTTATTAAAATTAAGATTAGATTCTAAGGATTATGTTAAACTTTGTTTTATATGTAACCATTTCTGTCAGCCTTACTCGCTGTCTTGGGTCGAGGCTTTTGATAATAAATTTAGGATTATTTTTACTATAAATATCTCGGTGATGTGATATTATCCATGACCTACTCCTGAGACAGACAAGCTGTCTGCACACTGTTTCCTTGGAGACAGCAAATCTGCTAATTTCTGTGTGTGTCCAGGTAGAAGACTTGGATGCTGCAGGGTGATGTTTCCAGTGAGGCTTGGATACACCTATTGTTAAACTGAAAAAAAAAGCCCAGCAAAGACTGTTTGGGTGGCTAGTGGAGTTAGAGAGCTGACACCTAGTTAAGTACCAGCACATCTTCCTCTCACTGGAGCAGGGGGGTTACAAGGAGACTCACAATCCTAGGAGCCCTGAGAAAGTGTCTGACATGCTCAATTCTAATTTGGGGTGACAAAGAACTAGATGTGAATGAGAACAAAAAGGAGGCTGGAATCCAAAAATTCAATTGCTGAGAAATATCTACATTTCCCTGTAACATTCAGGGGAACCAGTTACATCAGGGCTGTGTCATCTGACCCCAGTACAACAGTTGAATTTACTCTGACCGACAATTAGGAATGTGTTATTACCAGGTCAGGAGTCAAAAGAAGCAATAAAAATGTAATGCAGATGAGGTCCTTGGCACAAGTAACATTTCATCATACAAATAAAAAGGTAACAAAAGGTTAAAAAAAGATCGACAGTGGATGAAGGGGAGCATTACTGAGAGCTAATTTTGTGGCACAAATTTGGAAGGCACACTGGGGCACCTGTTTGTACAGCAGAATGAGGCTCTGGTCCATGACTAGGAATTACTCTAACACAAAACATTACCACCACCACTTGTATTTGCAAATTCCCAAAGGATACAAAAAAGAGTAACACTTGATGGTGTTTGACTGCACCGATCAATCCAACCAAAGCAATAAGGAACAGAAAGATCCCCACAGCGATTACCACGCCAACAACTCGGAAACTAGAAATGAGGCCAAAGCCTATACCCCATGCTGCAATTCCAATCAGCAGTAAGCTGACCAGCTAGAGGGAGGGAAAATAGAAAAAGATAATTAGCATGTAAAAGAAAAATAGTCTAAATTGCTGGTGCTCCTTGCACTTACTTTTTTGACATTAAACGATGATCTCTTTCTCTCCCCACCACTGAAAATCAAACAAGTCCCAAATATGACGTTAAGCTTAAAAGAAGTCTCTACAGGAGCTCATTTTTATTTATAAGATTTAAGTGTACATTTACCTTTCAGTACTGTGAATGTGAGATCAGTTCCCACACTTTCGATCCTCAGTTTAAGAAGTTCAAGATCAATGTCTTGTAACAGAGACCACAATGGAGATAATAGAATGGAACATGCATATGAAACAAGGATTAACAGCTTTATACCACACAGATTGACAAAGAGTTCCAAATACCTGTGAGAAATGCAAAGTATATTTAAATAACTTCACTAAATTGCTATGTGAACAGGTTGGAAAAAATATCTTACTTGCTAGAAGTGTCATTCAATCATCATAGAATCAGAGCTGCAAGAGATCTCTGGAGGTCATCAAGTTCAGCCCCCTGCCCAAGGCAGGACCAGTCCCAACTAAATCAACCCAGACAGAGCTTTGTCAAGGCGAACTTAAAAACCTCTAGGGATGGAGATTCCACCACCTCCCTAGGTAACCCATTTCAATTCTTCACCATCTTCCTAGTGAAATAGTTTTTCCTAATATCCAACCTGTTGGTGCTTGGTTTGGTAAAATGGCAGGAGTCCCAGAGGCTTAAAGGCCAAACACCCAGTGAAAATACAGAATGATGGCAAGACAACAATTTTGCTAAAGAAGGAGTGATTTATTAAACTGAACAACTTCCTAATATTTACCTAACATTTACCTAATATAATAAACAACTACCTAATATTTACCATACAACAACTTTTAAACCCTAAGTTACAGCTAAGTCAAATATATACACACACTTAAACTGTTCCTTTAACACTGACAATAGCAAGGGTAAAAGTTACCACAGAGCTATATATTTTCTAACCTGTCTCTTTTAAACAACTTAACAACAGTGAGGGTAGATTAAATACTTACAAACTCAGCAACAACAACACAAAGACACACAAGGAAACGGAGCATGCTCGAGATTCGTGCACCCCTTTTTAGATTTGTTGGGTGGGAGGTGGCCTTTGGTGATCAGTCCTAAGCCAGACTCAGATTCTGTCTTCCAATATTCGGGAGTCCCCGAGCTAAGGGCAGAGAGGTTTTTATGTTCTTGCCTATTACCATATTTGGTGTTGTTTGTGCTCTGGGAGTGGCATGAGTGTGGTCTGGGTGTGGTGTGAGGCCCATATATGGTGTTGAGTGCTGGACTCTGACAAGCTCCATTTTATTGGTAGATAAGCCTTGTTGCTATCTATGTGACGTGGTGAGGTTGCGGAGGTAGATCTCGGCTATATGCGGGAGGCCTGGCCAAGAGAACCCATACTTGACACAACCTACACCTCTCCCTCTGTAACTTGAGACCATTGCTCCTTGTTCTGCCATTCGTCACTACTGTGACTAGCCTTTCTCCATCCTCTTTGGAACCTCCCTTCAGAAAGCTGAAGGCTGCTATCAAATCCCCCCTCACTCTTCTCTTCTGCAGACAAACCCGAATCCTTCAGTCTCTCCTAATAGGTCATGTGCTCCAGCCCCCTAATCATTTTGGTCACCCTCTGCTGGACCCTCTCCAATACATCCACATCCTTTCTATAGTGGGGGCCCAGAACTGGACACAATATTCTAGATGTGGCCTCACCAGAGCCGAATAAAGGAGAATAGTCACTTCTCTGGATCTGCTGGCAATGCTCTTCTTAATGCATCCCAATATGCCATTAGCATTCTTGGCTACAAAGGCACACTGACTCATATCCAGCTTCTCATCCACTGTAATCCACAGGTCCTTTTCTGCAAAAAACTGCTACTTAGCCAATCAGTCTGGAACAATGCTTGGGATTCTTCCGTCCCAAGTGCAAGACTCTGCGCTTGTCCTTGTTGAACCTCATCAGATTTCTTTTGGCCCAATCCTCTAATCTGTCTAGGTCACTCTGGACCCTATCCCTGCCCTCCAATGTATCTACCTCTCCCCCTAGCTTAGTGTCATCTGCAAACTTGCTGAGGGTGCAATCCATCCCCTCATCCAGGTCATTAATAAAGATGTTGAACAAAACCAGTCCAAGAACAGATCCTTGGGGCACTCCACTTGAAACCGACCACTAACCTGACATATAGTCATTGATCACTACCCGTTGGGCCCGACAGTATAGCCAGCTTTCTATTCCTCTTACAGTCCATTTATCCAATCCACATTCCCTTAGCTTGCTGGCAAGAATATTGTGGGAGACCATATGAAAAGCTTTGCTAAAGTCAAGGTATATCACATCCACTGACTTCCCCATATCTGCAGAGCCAGTTACCTCATCATAAAAACTAATCAGATAGGTCAGGCACGACTTGTCCTTCGTGAATCCATGTTGACTATTCCTGATCACTTTCCCATCTTCCAAGTGCTTCAAAATGGATTCCTTGAAGATCCCCTCCATGATTTTTCCAGGGACTGAAGTAAGTCTGACTGCTCTGTAGTTCTCTGGATTGTCCTCCTTCCCTTTTTTAAAGATGGGCACTACATTTGCCTTTTTCCAATCATACGGGATCTCTCCTGATCTCCATGAGTTTACAAATATAATGGCCAAAGGCTCTGCAATGGCACTTGCCAACTCCCTCAGTAACCTCGTATGCATTAAATCTGGGCCCATGGATTTGTGTATGTTGAGCTTTTCTAAATAGTTCCTAACTTGTTCTTTCCCCACCAAGGGCTGTCCACCTCCTTCCCATACTGTGTTGCCTAATGCATTTGTCTGGGAGCTGACCTTGTCCGTGAAGGCAGAGGCAAAGAAAGCATTGAGTACTTCAAGCTTTTCCCACATCTGTCACTAGGTTACCTCCGTCATCTGTTAAGGACCACACACTCTCTCTGATCACCCTCTTATTGCTAACATGCCTGTAGAAACCCGTCTTGTTATCCTTCACATCACTTGCTAGCTGCAATTCCAACTGCGCTTTCGCCTTCCTGATAACTCCCCTGCATTCTCGAGCAATATATTTATACGCCTCCCTACGCATCTGTCCAAGTTTCCATTTCTTGTAAGCTTCCTTGTGTGTTTAAGCTCACCAAGAATGTTCCCAGTAAGCCAATCTGGTCCCCTACTATATTTGCTTTTCTTGTTGCACATCAGGATGGTTGCTTCCTGTGCCTTTAATAAGGCTTCTTTAAAATACTGCCATCTCTCCTGGACTCCTTTGCACTTCAGAAGAGCAGACTTTGACTCCCTTTAGAGAACTGATGGGCAGTATTCCCTGGGATGCTTACATGAAGTCCACGGTGTGTATTTTGCTACTCTCCTTTCTTCCTTTGGTCAGGATCCTGAAATCTACCATCTCATGATCACGGCTTCCCAGGTTGTCACCCACCTCTACTTCCCCCTCCCTGTTTGTGAGCAGCAGGTCAAGCTGCACATGACTCCTGGTTGGTTCCTTCAGCACTTGTACCAAGAAGTTATCCCCAACATTCTCCAAAAACTTCCTGGATTGTCTGTGTACTGCTGTATTGGTCTCCCAACCAATGTCAGGGTGATTAAAGTCACCCATGAGAACCAGGGCCTGCGATCTGGAAGCTTCTCTCAGTTGTCCAAAGAAAGCCTCGTCTACCTCAACCACCTGATCCAGTGGTCTATAACAGACCCCAACCACAGCATCACCCCTGTTGCTTCCACCTCTAAACTTAATCCATGGTCTTTGTTCCCTCTATATACTGTAGATCTGAGCAATCATACTGCTCTCTTATATACAATGCAACTCCTCTCCTTTTCTCCCCCGCCTGTTCTTCCTGAACAGTTTATACCCTTCCATGACAGTGCTCCAGTCATGCGAGTCATCCCACCAAGTCTCCATTGTTCCAGTCAAATCATAGTTCTTAGACTGGGACAGGGCTTTTAATTCTTCCGGTTTCCCAGGCTTCTCACATTGGTGTACAAACAACTTAGATAACCAGTTGATCGCTCTATCTTCTCCATCCGAATCAGGGGTCCTCCTTTGTTGCTTGTTTCTCCTTGTGATTTTTCCTGGTGTCTGGCTTCCTCACTTACCTCGGGGCTTTGGGGTCACCGCCCCCAACAAACCTAGTTTAAAGCCCTCCTCACTAGGATTGCAAGCCTGCCTGCGAAGATGCTCTTTTCTCTCTTGGTTAGGTGGATCCCATCTCTTCCTAACAATCCTTGTGCCCAGAACAGAGACCCACAGTCGAAGAAACCGAAGCCGTCTCTCTGACCCCACCTGCGTAACCATGCATTTACTTCCTCAATTTGACTATGCCTACCCAGACCTTTTCCTTCAACCGGAAGTATGGACAAGAACACCACTTGCACTTCAAATTCCTTGATCCTTCTTCCCAGCTCTACATAACCTGCTGTGACCTGCTCAAGGTCATTCTTGGCTGTATCGTTAGTTCCCACATAGAGAAGCAGGAAGGGGCAGTGATCCAAAGGTTTAATCACTTTTGTAAGACTCTTGGTCACATCCTGAATGTGAGCTCCTGGTAAACAGCACACTTCTTGAGATTGCAGGTCTGGATGGCAGATGGATGACTCCGACCCTCTTAGGAGGGAGTCCCCAAACACCACCACCCATCTTCTTCTTTTGGAGGTGGTGGTCATGGAACCCCCATACCTAGGACTATGCATCCCATGCCTTGCGGTAGATGGTGTTTCCTTCTGATTTCTTCCTTGAGAGGTCCCTGCCAAATCATTCTCCACTGCAGTGCCTGTGGAGAGAGCCTGATAGTGTTTACTTACCTCTACAGAGACGGGGGATACCCGAGTTGTCCGCCTTCTCTTTCTAGAGGTTACATGCTGCCAGTTCTCTTCCTTATCCTGTACTGCCCTGACTGGGTCTTCAGCCTGCTGTGCCTGCAGGATTAAACACTGCCTTTTATCGAGGAAGTCTTTATCCACTCTGATAGAAGATAGGGTCAATATTTGGACCTCAAGTCCTCTAATTTTTTCTTCCAAAATGGTGACCAGCTTGCACTTAATGCAGATGAAATCCCTTCTTTCTTCTGGGAGGAAGACAAACATGGCGCATGATGTGCAGGTAAGAACAGCAGACCTATCAACATTCATACCTGCCTTCCTTCTGAGAGATTCCTCAGTTGTCATTAAATGCCTCCTTGAAGGGCAGAAGTGTAATGAAGAGGTTTTAAAGAATGGAGAGTGTAACTCACCCCCTTCCCAGTCCCCTTCCGAACTCCCTCTCCAAACTCACTGTTAATAGACCCTTTCATTAAAGAGTGTTAATCTTAAAAATTTTCTGATTGGACATGAGGACAATACATATTTACAGGGCTCCTGTGCAGATATGCGGTTTGTTAGAATAGCGTATCAAATATTGCAGACAGCAAAACTGTCAGGAATCTTGTCCTCATTGAACATTCCTTTGGGAAAACAGTTTTACTATGAAGCAAAGACTACTCCACTAATCACAGCAAATTCAAAATGCTCTCAGGAAGTGGTTTCCTTTCTGTCAGTGGATCGTGTTCTGAAAATGCAGATTGTTGTCCAGATACTTTACTGGAAATACTGTTTTATGGTCAGGAAGGTCCAGCCCTTCCTGTTTTCACTCTAACACAAAGAGACGTGTTGGAGCCATGAAAATTTATGTAATTCATGAAAAGTTTCAGGACAGGAAGATCTCGGGTGGGATTTGAAGGAGGGAAGTAGACCACAAATAATCAGAGCCCCTAAAATTTTATATATGAGAATGAATGAAAGGAGTTTCCAAAAAAAGGGGAGGAGGATGATTTCACTTGTAAAAGACTGAAAACTGGAAGCGTTCTCAGTTTCTAAAACCTAGCTTTGCCAAAGGTAATGGACTGTTTTAAGTGTAGCTGTAAATGTTTTGCTTAGTACAACTATTTGATTTTACTAATCAGATAAACACATTTTGAGCACTACGTGTGGCATTCAATTTCCATTTAAACAAATTCACAGCAACACGCTTTCATGTTCCCTCCCTAACCCCAAATAAAACACTTCCAACTCATCCTCAGTTCCAACAGTTACACCCAGGGCCACTTAAATATTTAGGTTACCTAGAGGGATTTTCAGAAGGCCTACTGTGGAAGTTTAAAGTCACATAGGCCCCAAAATATTTTTTTAACATACATGAATACACTACATCTCCAATGGCTTGTCTACAGAGGGATATTCAGGAAAATTAATCCAAACTAAGTACAAGTATGAATTTGAAATGGATTACTTCAACTGCATTCAACTCCTATGTGAACTCCCTAATTCAGAATTAGAGTGGCCTTCATTCAGTTTAGTTCTGTCATTCTCAAACCGAGGGTTGGTATGCCAAAGTGAGTCATGACTGTTTTAATGGGATCACCAGGACTGGCTCAGACTTGCTGGGGTCCAGAACCAAAGCCAGAGCCCAAGAACTTTGACCCTGAGCAACAGGGCTCAGGTTACTGCCCTCCTGCCTAGGGCAGAAGCCCTTAGTTTGTCTTTGGTACTCCAGCCTGGGTTAGTGAGGATCAGGCTTTGGCCCCTGTCACTCGAGGTGAAAGGGCTGAAGAACACTCAGGCTTTGATCCACCTTACTTTGTCATCAGAAGGGGTTTATAGTGCAATGAACTCTGAGAACCACTGGTTAATTTAATCCACTTTCAACTGAATGACAAGAAGCCACATTAAGGGCATTTTAAAAGGAAACTAAGGGCCTTTTGGGGGTTGAGGGAGAAGAAAGATAATGTTTTTGGTATTCATTTTCATAAACATAGATAATGCAAAATTTAAAAAGATACAGATACATCTTGCCCAAGTCGCATGAGATATTCAAGTTCATGGCATCTACAAAACAATTATGCAATTTTATAATAGGTCTAAGGTGAAAGAGCAGATAATACTACACAAACATTAGGAATGCCAGCGTGTAGACAATTAACCAATAATCCTGGGTTTATCAGTTAATCTTAACTACATGTACTCACCCTTGCTGCCTCTGTATCAGAGGCAGCAAAATGGGGGGGCAGGGGAGAGAGAGACAGAGACCGGTGCCTGTGGGAAGCCAGCTTTTAAGCTGGTGCTCTGCGCATGCCACTCCCGGCCAGCTACCTCCAAGAGATAGCATGGGGGAGGCAGGTGGAATCCGCATTGCAGGGGAGCCAGCTTAAAAGCTGGCTCCCCATAAGTACTAGCTCCCATGGAGCCGCCTCCCCAGTCCCCCATACTACTGCCTCAGAGAGGGGGCAGGCGGGAGCTGTTACACACAGAGAGCCAGTTTTTAAGCCGGCTTTCTGTGCATGCAAGCTCTGCGGAGCCCCCAACCCATCTCACCCCTGCTGACTCCCACAGAAACGACAGTGCGGGGAGGGGCAGTCAGAGATGGTACACAAGGGGAAACCGCTTAAAAGCCAGCTCCCTGCAAGCACTGGCTCCCGCCTCCCTTCCTCTCCCACCCATTCGTATTTATAAATCGAAGCCAAATTTCTTTAAAATCATAATTTAAAATAATCTATAAGAGATCTGCCAATTATTACACTAATACTGTTTATACACCAAGGATAAAAAGATGGCTGCATTAAACTCAATGGAAGTTTTGCCACAGACTTGAGTGGAGACAAGATTTCATACAAGATACGCTACTTCCCTGGTACATTCAGCTGGTAAAGCTCAAGCTATACATCAAATAATGAGAGAAGCAAGTGTAATTTAACGTACTCAATTTTTCAACATATTAGACCAGGAGGGATCATTTACCACACAGCATTTCTGGTTGGGTGCTAAGTGGAAGACAGTTCTCCTTAATTAGAAACAAGGAAGGTGCAATAAAAAAAAAAATCAATCTTCTACTCAAATTCTTGGTGTGTCTGAAGAAAGCAACAACAATTCCTTAGGAAAGTCTCTTAGGGATGACTGCTTGTTCAATAAAAACTTCACTGAAACTCAGAACAGAAACATTTATCAGATGACACTTTCAGTCACTAACAATCTGGGCTGGACTTATACCAGCAAGCTGTAAATTAAGAAAGGAGCTTGAATCTTTCTAACAAGCTAGTTATTCTGGAATGAAGGCTTTGTGTTTTGAGATTTGTTGTTATTGTTGGGGGAGGGGGGTGTCTCCTGGAGTGAAGAACAAGAGAAGAAAAGATAGTTTGGAATATGTATATGGAGTCTTATTTTAAAAAAAAAAAATAGATGTTTTGTCACATCAGTAGGAAATCCAAAATGCTTTTTTTAATAGTACATGTATTATTCATATTTGAAAGTAACTAGCTGTTAAAGAACATCTTACTTTTAACTCTTAGAAATGTCTTCAGTGATTCTTTATGAAAGATTAAACCCATGTCTGTACTCTGGAGACTGTAGTGATACAACCCACAGTATATATACAGCCTACAGAAGGAAGGTGTTTTTTTTTTTAATTGCTATAGGAACACTGTCTCCCTGAGCAACAGTAGCTAGAATGACTGAAGCATTCTTCTTTCTATACCAGGCAGTGGTGCCCACAGCTGTATGCATGTTACTTTTGGTGCATACCAATGCCAGGGGTGTCAATTGCCAGGGCAGAGGGAGAGAGAATGTGAGGGGCAGTTTGCTCCTGGCCCCATATTTGAGAACCCTTCCCACCAAGGATAGTGGCATTGTGACCTGGCACATGGAGTCACAGCACCACTCAGTTTGTCTCAGAAGCCCCTTGACACAGCTAGCCAGACCAAACTTGAATGGCACTGTGATCGTGCATAAGGGTCACAACGCCAATAAGTGAAATGTGACAATAAGTGAAATCATGACACTTCAAGTGAGAGTGGTTCACTCATACTCCAGGTGTAACATTTTTGGGGGTTATCCATAACAGGCTTGGCATTGCTGTTGCATTCACAGGCATGAATTTTTCAAATAGAAAAGATGCACACAAGGCAAGGCATTTCAGTCTTACAAACTTGTAATTCTTCCAAGAGATTTTTTTGTTTTGTTCACTGTAGTACTGCAAACAAACATACTTTAATTGCTCACACTTTGGTACAAAATGGTAATCCTAATGATAATTTCATTGCTCAACAGAAGACAGCTATTCATTAGAAAAATTAGTAAGAGCCAAACACACCCCTTCAAGTCTATTCTGCATGTAAAACTGAGTATCCATTTTTCAAGGGCCTTCAGCTAAGTAATTCTATAGTTCTACCCTCTGGAACAGTTAGCAAGAAAGTGATTCAGCTGCAGCATATTTGCTCACATTGAATATGTTACCTAGAGAGGCAGCTAACACTTTAGTAATAATCAGAAGTATACAATTCTGATTTTCCAATCCAAAAATTGAAATAAAAAAGCAATAGCAAATACACTTTTTGTTCAAAACCAAGTAGTGGCAAGTTCTCTCGCACATACTTTTTAATATTGTTTATAAATCAACATTTCCTTTCTGATTTTAAAATGCAAAGATCAACTTTGCTAGAGGAAAAATATACTTCCACAATTTCAAGCAGCTAGAAGTTACAGTGAGATATATTCCACATTCAAATTAGGGCTATAAACTGTCCTTTAAAATGTTAATCGATTCAACACTATTCTTAACTAGTGCTGATGTGTGCCATGGGCAGGGTCCTGCTGCAGCCAGGCTACTGGTTAATCAGTTACTAGTAAGCATCATCCTTGCCAGGTGATGCTTAAAGAGGTAACCAGTTACACCTTTACATCTGTAATCCAAGTAACATACACACATGGCAAAATAGAACATTTTACCTGTATATTACCTGTTGGGGCCCAATGTTGCAGATTCATGATTTTACTTAAGAGTTTCAAGATATTTAGCATTTTCTTAAGAGTCCATGCTCTTAAAGAGATCAGAATATGTAAGAATATCTGACAAAAATAAAAACCCCAAAGATTTATGCTCTTACAGCCAAAAAACAAAAGCCACACACCTCTGCAAACCTGAATCATTAACAAGGTGAATACAAATCAATTAAAAATAAATAAATTTGCTTTTTTGAATTGGAAGTTGATAAAAAAATTGATAAAACAAATCTCATTTAAAAACAATAATTACAATTCAATCTCACCACAAACATTCTATACATGCACTTAGTCTCATAAAAAAGAATTAATGGCTCTTGTATGTTCAGTCTAACTACCAGTCTTGCTTTTTGAAAATTTTGGGCTTTCAATTTCTGTTTTTCATCAGAGTAAATAACTAGGGATGTAAGCAACTAGTCGAGTGACTACTCGCTGCCTCTCCCCTTCCTCATTGCTGCCTTTGTATCGACCCCTTGTCGACTAATCAAGTAGTCAATGGAAATTCCATTGACTACTCAATTAGCTAATTAACAATTACTTAATATCCCTAAAAAGTAACATGTGCAAGACAGACAGACAGTATAGGATTGTTTTTGTTCTGTGTTTACGTGGTGATGGACCTGGGCCAAACACAGCAGAGAAGTTAATTAAGACATTGTCTTAAGACAGAGCCAACACATAGAAAAAGATAGAGACAGCACAGAAAGGAACAGTGAAGTGGACTAGAAAGAAAAAGGGAAGACATTATCTAGCATGTATACAGCTTCCTATAATCCCTTCCCCCTGCCACACACACTTTTTGCTACAGAAAACTGTCTTGGCTACCAAGCAAGGGATGTAAGCAACTAGTCGACGATCCGATAAGCAAAAGCTTATTGGACAATCAAGTAGCAACTCAACTAGTGGCTTCCCCTGCCCCACTTTCTCCCACCCTGCTTGCTGCCTCTTAAAAGCCGGTTCCCCCAACACCATCTTGGAGGGGCAGGGAAGGCAGAGGCATAGCGGGGAAACAGCAAGAGCAGGGACTAGGCGTGTCCTGCTTGTGCCGGTTCCCACTGCGGTGCTTCAGCCTTTGAAATGTAGCAAGAGCCCCATTGCTGAAGTGCTGCAGTGGGAACACGGGGCAAGTGGGAACTGCTTCAGTCCCAGCTCACCCCATGCTCCCTGTGGGGGGAGAAGACCAGGAGCTGGTGCTGGGGGGAGCTGGCTTAAAAGCTGGTTCCCCCCAGCACTGTCTCTGGGGTGGCGCCTGTCCCTCTGCCCCCTCCATCAGAGGCAGTGCAGGAGGGAGGAGGTAGGGAAGGGGAATAGGGGAGGCTACTGTGAAGCAGCCCGTCATGGGGTTCTAGCAGCCCAACAGCCTCTGTTCACGGCAGCCAGCCTTGTCCACCTCAGACAGAGGCTGCTCCAGCACCAGCCCATTTGCAGCAGCCAGGGATGCCCACAGCAAAAAGAAGCTGCAGGACTCAGCATGAGCCGGTACCTAGCAGTCCCAGGTCGCGCTGGTACCAGATGCTGCACCTCTGCATTTTAAATGTAGTAAGAGCCCAGCAGCTATTATTACATTTAAAATGCAGAGCTGCAGCATGGGTGGTTCCTGGACCCAGCCCAAGCCGGTACTGTTCAGTCTTGCCTTGAGCCAGCTCCTGGAGCTACCCCTGCTGCGGTTCTGCAGAGCAGTCCTATTGACTAATCATATACTCGATACAAATTGTATTGACTATACAATCAGCTAGGTAACCACAATTTAACATCCTTATTCTGAGCGTAAGACACCCTATCATGGAAATATGTTGAAGAAATGTATTCCCTTGGTAAGAAAAAAAAAAAATGTGTCAAGTATAAGCAGCACAAGATGATGATGCAGGGCCTAATTGCAAGAATGAAACCTGTAAGAGAGCTAATTGTAGAAGTCTTAAGGACAGCGTACATTTAGAGTTCTGAGATCTTATCTGTAGAGTTAATAAAAAATTATTTTTTTTTAAAAAAGGTTAGAGACAGTCATCAGCCAGGAACTCTGGAGACAACTGTTGTTGTAAACGTAAAACATATATTTTATTAAACCTTGAATGTTACATATAAGTGCTACTGTGTCTGATTTAGTTCTTACCATTTCTAATATAGTACTGCTGCATCTGCAGATTGATGCAGATGAGTATTATATACTATTTCCTAAATGAATAAAATTAAGTTACCTAAAAAATTACACAAAGTTTACCCTCTTAAATTTTGTAAAATGTTGTACTGAGTTGTAAATTAACATGTTTTAGTGATCAGATCTGAACCATCATTTAAGATATATGTGAAGTACTACCAGCAGGAACTTGATTTAAATCAATGATTTTTTCTTGGTGATTTCAATCAATCCTCCCTGATCATAAACTAAACAAAAATCAGAAAGCAAGGTTTGGATTCTCTTAATTGGTCTCAAAGAACAGATACAATACTCAATATTTAAACATATTTGGTGGCAGTACTGGAAGGACATCTCCTTCCTTAACACAAAGTTTTATTTTTACAGTCCTTTTTGTCAGCCATCCCAGAAAGCATAGATCAACAAGCAGATTAAATGACAATGTCACAATAAAGCATTTTAGATTACTTTGCCATCCCACCCAGATACTTACTAATTATGGTGAACTGCTTTGTTTAAGTCCAAACATGGTTAGTTCCCCCTTCTCCCTAATGGAAAGTCCAGTATTTTTATAGCTAGAAATTCACATCACCCAGCAGCAAGTTTAAAAAGCTCAAATCAACGTTATATGAATTACCTGAATATCCCACCACCTTCTTAACTTAACTAGGCCTGACCTGTAATATAACACTGTGAATAATTCTGCACCTATAACACATCACTTATGCAAGATACTATCAGCTGTTGAGTCGCCTCATTTTCTGTCGATTTCAATTCAATGCATGCAGCACAATTAGTCCATAAATCACTTATTTATGGGCAACTTCATTTCAGTTTCACATATTGCACAGGACAAAATTTAATTAAATAGTCTATTCAAGGAATCAAGTAGGCATTCAGCTGTATTATTTACTGACAAGTTCTAGATCAGAGAAGAGCACTGACAGGCATAAGTGGTTGAAGAGGTTTGAATTTCACCTCCTGTCAAAACCCAAAGTACTAATCAGAAAGTGACAAATAATGGACCTAGAGCAAAATTATCAAAAGGCTATGTCTATGTTAGGGACTACTGTGCAGCTGCTCTACACCAGCAGGAAAGTGTTCTCTTTCACCACCCCAATGGGCAGTGGTAGCAGTGTGTCACCAAACAAACCAATTTACACACTCTGGATAGTGTTTTTTCACCCATTCAGAGATGAAGCATGTATCTTAGGTTCGTGGGGTCACAGGCAATTGCCATACTTGCAAGCCCTACACCTGTAACTCTGCTAAACCTATGCTGCAACTGCCTATGTTAGAAACACTGATGTAAAGGAGTTCGGTACCCCCTGGAAAACCACTGTGTACTCCCAAGGGTATGCTTACCACCGCTGAGAACCACTGCTAGATACATCAGTGGTTCTCAAAGTGTGATCCGTGGCTGCCTTACAGGAGGTCCATAGCTCGAGCTCAATTCCCCACCCCCAACCTCCATATAGTGGGGAGCCCACATCGCTCCAGCCTTGCGGCTGCCAGGCAACCATGAGGCTGGAGCACAATCTCTGGCTCCCTGCTCAAAGGGCATGGGGAGAGGGAGAGAAGAAAACCCCAACCTTCCCTGCCAGACTGGTTCCCTCCAGCACTGTCTCTGCTGTGCAGGCGAGAGGGGAGAGAAGGGGGAGAGGGGAGAGGAAGAGACACAGCAGTCCTGGACCCCGCACAAGGTGGGACTACTAAGTCCCGGCTCACATCAGCTCTGGGAACCATCCATGCTGCAGCTCTGCATTTTAAACGTAGTAAGAGCCCTGCAGCACTTATTACATTTAAAAGGCAGAGCCACAGCAGTCATCGAGCTGACATGAGCTGGGACTCAGTCCCAGTTCACACTGGCTCCAAGAGCTACCTTTGCTGCAGCTCTGCAGAGCACTTCCCCTCATCTACTAATTGTGTAGTCCAGCATTTCCCAAAGTGTGGTCCCTAGGGGGAAAAAAATACCGGTCCTCAGAAACATTTTCACGCATGATTCTTGGGAGAGAGTCTGGTGCTGCGGAGTCTCTGCCGGGCATGGTCCCGGATGGCAGGGCTAGATCCGGCCAGGGAGAACGCCAACACAGAACGCCGGACGCAGCCAGCACCAGCCAATAAAGTGGCCAACATTGGGGCCAGGAGGGCGAGGGGCGGAACAACCCGCCGGACAGGTAGGGCCAGTGACACGCCCCGGGGCAGGGTGAGACCTGCGGTTTCACCCACCAGCACAGGCACGACTGGGGAAGAGGACACAGGGCTACTCACCGACCTCCAGGGCCCATACGAGCCGAGTCACCTGGCAGGCCTGAGAGGGACCTTCTAACCATACCGGTCCCAAACAGGGGTGAAGTAGATACCTCGGGGTTGGGGTCAGGAAACCGCCCAGGGCAGTCGACTGGGCCCACACCTGTTGGCACTGAGGGCTTTGGGAGGACCAGAAACAATTTATTTGCATATTCATCATTTGCTTAATGACTATGCAGATAAGTGTTACTGGTCCTCCAAAAGCTTGTGAATGGGTTTACTGGTCCCCAGTATAAAAAAAAAAGATTGGGAAGCACTGGTTTAGTCAATACAAATGGTATTAACTACACGATTAGCCCAATATCTGCTTCTAAACATCCTTAATCCAGAGCCAATTTTATTTTCAAGTTATATAGAGGAAGATGAGGAAAGGGAACATTGTTGAAAAACAGAGAAAGGAGGCATTATTAATCCAATAATTTCATCATCTATAATTACCATAATGCTGCCTGTTATACTGATGGATTACAGAAATACGGTGTTGAAATTGTCATGATTTGCATACAAAGTAGTACTGAAGTTTGACAGTTTTACATACACTCTGCAGACAAACGTGAACTCAATTACTAGCAAACCCCTATATGAATGGCACATTTTTCTAATTAGATATTTAGTATTTTCCATTAATTATAGAAACGAGGTGATGTTATATAACAAACATTGTATGAGCTAAAAATCTCACACTTTTAATTAGAAAAATGATGCCACAACATCTACAGTAAGTATCTGTAATTTAAGCACAACACTTATTCAATAAATTAAAAAAAATCCAAGTTTCAATACTGCAAGTTTTTAAAAATTAAAAATTTCAAAATGATCAGATGATACAAGATCAATGATTTTTGGTGAGATGGTTGTCAGATGGTCTTTAGTTAAATTAATCCTTACAGAGCAGCTACCTTTTCAGTTTTTGATTGTAAACTGAGAGGTCAACATTCCCCTTCTGAGAAACTCACTGAAGAAACTATTAATTGCCAGCATCTTTAGTCAACCATACTCATTAAAGAGATACAGCCTACTTAGAGAAAAGCCTACTAATATTAGTGCAATTACCAACTCAAAGATTATATATAAAAAGTATGCTGCTAATGTTGTACATAAATACATACTTTTACTTCAGAGTACTTTGTGGACAGTCATTTTACTCTTTGGAATAGCAATAGGAGGAAAATACGTTTTCAAAGACACAACTGTAATAACTGCCAATATTGACACAGATCTGAAATTAAAATAGCGTCTTAATTGATTTGTATTTTAAGGAACATCAATTTGAAATCTAAACAATTTTCGCAGTATGTCTTCAATCAAGAAAAAGCACTTAAGCAAGTGCATAACTTTAAGTATGTAACTAATCCCACAGACTCCAGTGCAACTACAGTACTGTACTCAAATTCAATTGACTATATGTGGACAGATTGGATTCTCTAGTCCTGCACTGAATCCCTGTACTGTATACTCAGTGAGGCTCTACATAGGTCCCAAAATCTTCCACATAAAACAAATTGCAAATTGCAGTAATTATCCCATGTATGGCAGAAACATTTTAGGCTTTTTGCAAACCGAAAAAGAAAAAAAAAAAAAAAAAAACACTTTTCATTTATGGATTGGTTCAATTTACAGCAATTGAGTTGTCACAGTCAAAGCTACTGTTCATGACAGGAGCAGAAACTTAGTGCCAAAAGTGATTTGTAATAGCCTGATTTTTTGTTTTAAAAATTAGGATAAAAAAACAGAGTATTAATTATCTTCTAGAGGCTACAGTCAGAACCTGCAATTTCCAGGATAAATTCACTATAACTATGCAATATCAACAGGCACCTCACACATCATAGCAGCATCCCATTTCTAGCCACAGAAATTGTTCAAGAGATAACATCAACTCACTCATATATTGGAAAGATTTTTTAAGTTGCGTTATTCACACATTCGATTATTTGAAATGGATACATTTTTGAAAAATCCAGTTTGTTTTTATTCATGCTTTGGTTGCTTTATACATTTCTTCCTACTTAGAAATTCAAATCAGTTTAAGGCAGCAGCACTGCCATGATTTGATCACTTTGGTTTTTAATATTGTTGGGTCAGCTCTCAAAGAACGGAATAGACTCAGCATCTTGCAGGATCAGGCCCTGTAAGGCCAACTGAGAAAAACACCATTACCAATACTTGTGTGACTCAAGATCTACAGACACAAATCTTAAGGCTTGCAATAGGCAACAGGTTTTGCTCTATACATATTGATAAGTCCCATTTGTTTTTCCTAACCACAACATTTCCAACAATGGTCAGATGGAATGTGGAGAGGAAAGGCACCAATGCTCTTCTTCCAACCACAAACAAAATAAAATTGTTTGTTTTATTTAAAGTTGTCAAAATGCCACCTCACATTAAATTGTGCAGAAGTTTAAAACATGATACTGTAACTGAATTCAAGTCATCCCCCCCCCTCCCCCATGGTGGCACTGAGCTGCCCATAGGCTCTGCTGGGTTCCTTGGGTATGGCTACTACTTGACTATGTGATGGAGGAAAAAAAAGAGAGAAATTACTTTAGAGTGTTATCTTTCAAAAAGCACCCCAGGCAGGACACCAACTGAGACATCATTCAGTACATTGTGCAGAAGACCTGAGATTCTGTTTTCTCCCTCACGTACCCCTGCCACCAACTGTGTGTGTACAAGTCTCTATATTGAATGAACTTGCTCATAGGTGCAACCTAGATTTTTCAGTGCCTAAATGACACACAAATACAAGTTTCACATGTAACCATGCTGAAGGGACCTATACAAGCACCTATATGACCTGTATTAAGCACTATGGCCAAAAAAAAATTGAATAAAGTAGCCTTCCTTATTCCTTGACTGGTTAAGGAGATCTTCTCAAGTGAAAAAGATGCAAGCAGATTTATTTTCAACTTTAACCAAATGAAATTCAGGCTTTACAACGTGTTTCCTCACTTCCTTGGTTTGTCTTCTTTTATAAAACAACAAGAAACTAAACGTAGGGTGACAAGAAGATGATTTAACCAGGTGGAAATCAAGGGAAAGAAAAAAACCCAACCCTCAACCTTCCAGAGCCTAAGGTGCACTACTCAGCAGTTACTGACTAAATACCGATAAGAACCAGTCTCAAGGAGACTAAAGTGGATTTTGATCTGAAACGAGACACGTTGCTCCAATTTACAAGACACCAGGGCAAGAGGATGGTTTTAAAAAAAAAACACCCAGTAGTTCGCTAGCATTAGCAACCAGACTGATTCTTCGTGATCAATAAAATCAGCAGTAGAAAGGCTCACATGGCAATCCCAGCGGCTCCCCTCCCCCACAGGGGGGAACCGAGAGATTTCTGCACCATCCGTATACAATTCTAGCAGACGCCCCCTTAGAAGAGGCTGTCAGGGGAGCCGGACTCCGAGCCCCAGCAGCTGATGCTCTTTGAGCTCCCTGCAGGTGCTGCACAGCCAGGAGCAGCTGCTGATCCCTGGAAGGAGGAGTGAGTCGGTTCGGGTTGGACATCCCGTAGTTTTCCGCGGCTGCGGAGCCAAGCTGGCTCTGGGGGCCCTTGGCTAGCGGGGGGGCAGAACCGGCGCAACGCCCCAGCCTCTCCAGCCACAGACGGCGAGCCAGGAGGGGAGCTGCTCGCCCTCTTCCTGCGAGCGGGAGGGCGGGGAAGGGGCGCACGGAGCCCCGGGAGCACGGGCTGGAGCCGCGCCGGGAGAGGCGGCCGCCACTCACCGTGTAGAGCAGGTTGAGGGCGCACAGGCAGTTCTTGGAGCAGGTGAAGCCACCGCAAACCATCGCGCCAGCGCCCTTGGCGGCGGGGGCTGCTGCAGGCGGGAGTGGCGCGGCTCCTCGGGCTGGCGCCTGCTGTCCGAGCGCTCGGCTCTCCTTGGCAGGGGCAGCTGGAGCCCGCAGTGCGCTGGCAACTCGCGCGCCCGCCCGGACTCGCTCGCGCCGGCCCGGACGCTGGCACCTCGTGCGGAGGGAGGGGGGCCGCGCTCGTCGCCGCGCGCGCTGATTGGCTGCACTTCGACCACAAAGGTAAAAATATGCAAATGAGTGGAGCGCTGAGGGGGGAAGGGAGTGACGGCGGATAGGATCCGGGAGGGGGGAGGGGGGAATGGAATGGGCCTGGCTGCCACCCGGGAGCCCAGGTGAGGGCAGTGGGTGCCCGAGCCGCAGGTGCAGCCAAGGGAGCAAAAGGCCGCCGGCCGCTCGCAGCCATTGTGACACTGGTAGGTCCCCGCTGTCTCGGGGCGCCGGGGGGGGGGGGGGGGGGGTATTCGCGCGCTCCTGCTTTAGTAGCAGGGTGCATCTGTCCGAATCTCATCCGCTGTGCTCAGGTCTGAAAGCACCGGGGCCAGGGGATTGCAGGTCTGATTCAGCCCTTGGGGGTTTAGGGCAGCAGGCTGCCTGCAGACCTTAATTGTCAATCCACCGATCAGGGCGCTAGATCAATAGTCAAGCAGATACAGTGGGAAATAACGAGGGGGCAAGTCGTCCCCAAGCGGTGCAGGTTAATACATGTAAACGGGGAGGTACCTGGGGAAACCTGGTCTGGGTTTGACTGAAAGGGATCACTAAAGAATTGTAATTGTTTCTTATAAACTTGTTTTCTGTGTGGAATCTGGTTTTGTAATTTCCAAGTTAGAGTGCTGCCTGTTGTAATCTGCTCAGCTCCATTGTACTTGCCCCGTTAAAAAAAAAAAAGATGAATCCTAATTATTTAGAACTTTAGAACTTCAAATGTAGGACCCGGTCATTTTAAGGTCCCTGATTGTGCCCTCTGGCGTGTTGTGCAGTGGAATCGCTTTACTGCAGAGAACTCAAACTCACAGTCCCACAGGCCATTGGCAACCCAAGAAGTTCCACATGGCAGCAGCAACTGTTGGGCCTTCCATGCTCACCATGGCGGCTGGGCCACCAAGAAGTGGAGTGACAGAGCAGCTTGCTCCATCCGCCTCCATCGCCCAGGCCAACCCAGTTGCTCACATGGATGTTCCCAGAGCACAACAACACAGAGCTACAGAACTAGCAGCCAGAACCTGCTCTATGTCTACTGCATTGCCACTGGTAGCAGCCAGACCCTTTCGGAGTGTTTTTAAATTACCAGGTGGCAGCAGGCGGGCCTGGGCTGTGTGGGGAAGTGAGAGCACAGGTGGGCAGGTCGGGTCAGGAGATGTGGGGGGAAAAGCAGGAGATGCGCAGAGATCCCTACCTCCTCAAGAGCCACAGTCAGAGAGAGTTCCCGCTGATCCTCTAGGAGGGTTCGAGGAGTAGGACTGGCCCTAAGATAAATTGAGTTTGAGATCCATGCTTTATTCTCTGAGTCCAGTTGACTTTAATAAAGGACTGTAATACATTGCATTATAGGATACGGACTTACTCTCAAACATCTTATAAAGTAAGCTGTAACTTAAGCTTTTCCAGTGTAAGTGGCATGGTTTTGTTATTTCTGCATTTTTATACATAAGTACACCTATATATCTCATGATAGCTTTAAGCTTGGCAACAAAAAACATGTTTTGTGAATGATGGGAAACAATTGTCTATTGTTATCTTTTTTGCTTATTCCTAAATTAAAAAGTAGACCTCTGTAGCATTTCAGGATCCCTGAGTAAATGAAGTCTTCCCAAGCATTTTGTCATTCAGGATAATAATGAGAGAAAGAGAGAGACCATGCCATAACTGATTATACAATCCCATGTGTGTACCGGAAACAATTTGATTTAAAATTTTGTAGCAATATTTACTATGCAGTGTTCCTGTGGCTATTGAGAACGCTAAAGTGTGCAAAATGCATTTCAGTAGATGAAGAGCAAAATGAATTTTCTAGAGATGTTTAGGTGATTTAAAAAAAAACTCATCCAGGTCTAGGTTGAACTTTTGTTTTTTATTTGATGCAATAGAATGCTTCTACAGAAGGCAATTTTGTTAATACTTTTTAAGGCCTCAATCCTACAAAATATTTCATACATATACTTAATACATTTGAAATCGGGGTAAACTTCCAACAGCAGTAAAGTTAAACATTTGTATAAATGTTTCAGGGTTGGGACTTTCCAGTGTTCTTTCTGGACCTAACAAAGAGATAAGAATACAGTCACACATTCCTTAGTTGTGATCACATACATAATGACAAGTGTATAGCGCTATAACTTGACTCTGTCATCTCTGTATGCTGGAGAAAAACTTGTGAGGGCCAGGGCCAGGTAAACATAGAAAATTGCATTTTCCTTCCAATGGATTTTGCACAGCTCTTAAGGCATTTTAAGAAGGCACTCTAAATACATATTTTATGTAATTTGGCTGGGTTCTGTGTGTTTGAGGAAAGCTACTGCAGGCTAATAATCCCAGCCAGCAGTGAAACAAAAAGGCTGAACAGCAGCAGGTTTTTTTCTTTTCTGGTCTGTCTCTTTCCTCTGCATTTTTTTCCATGCTCTTTGATATTTTGCCAGGCTTCTACAATTAAATACAACACACGTTTGCCCCGACAATCATAATGATTCCACATTTTCCTACCGATGGATATTTACCTTTCGGTTGCCAACAAGGCATCAAGTTAAAATCTAGCAATTGTTATGGTCTCAAATTAATGGCCATTGAATGTTTAGGTTTAAAGCTTTTTGGTGGCTTGTTTTTAAATTTGACAGGAGAACATAAGAACGGCCGTACTGGGTCAGACCAAAGGTCCTTTTTGCCCAGTATCCTGTCTACCGACAGTGGCCAGCACCAGGTGCCCCAGAGAGGGTGGACCGAAGACAATGATCAAGCGATTTGTCTCCTGCCATCTCTCTCCAGACTCTAAAAAACAGAGGCCAAGAACACCATTTTATCACCTGGCTAATAGCCTTTTATGGACCTAACCTCCATGAAATTATCTAGCTTCTCTTTAAACTCTATTATAGTCCTAGCCTTCACAGCCTCCTCTGGCAAGGAGTTCCACAGGTTGACTACACGCTGTGTGAAGAAGAACTTTCTTTTATTAGTTTTAAATCTGCTCCCCATTAATTTCATTTGGTGTCCTCTAGTTCTTCTATTTAGGGAACTAATAAATAACTTTTCTTTATCAGCCCTCTCCACACCACTCATGATTTTATAGACCTCTATCATATCCCCCCTCAGTCTCCTTCTTTCTAAACTGAAATGTCCCAGTCGCTTTAACCACTCCTCATATGGGACCTGTGCCAAACCCCTAATCATTTTAGTTGCCCTTTTCTGAACCCTTTCCAAGGCCAAAATATCTTTTTTGAGGTGAGGAGACCTCAAATACTGTACACAGTATTCACGATGTGGGAGTACCATAGTTTTATACAGGGGCAGTAAGATATTCTGTGTCTTATTTTCTATACCTTTCCTAATAATTCCTAGCATCCTATTTGCCTTTTTGACCGCCGCTGCACACTATGTGGAAGTTTTCAGAGAACTGTCCATGATAACTCCAAGATCCCTTTCCTGATTTGTCGTAGCCAAATTAGCCCCCATCATACTGTACGTATAGTTGGGGTTATTTTTCCCGATATGCATTGCTTTACACTTATCCACATTAAATTTCATTTGCCATTTTGCTTCCCAATCACTGAGTTTGGTGAGATCATCTTGGAGTCCCTCACAGTCTGCTTCTGTCTTGACTATCCCAAACAGTTTGGTATCATCTGTAAACTTTACTACCTCACTGCTTACCCCTTTCTCCAGATCATTTATAAATAAGTTGAACAGGATTGGTCCCAGGACTGACCCTTGGGGGACACCACTAGTTACCCCTCTCCAATCTGAAAATTTACTATTTATTCCT
Organism: Pelodiscus sinensis; assembly: GCF_052426305.1. Lineage (NCBI taxonomy): Eukaryota > Metazoa > Chordata > Testudines > Trionychidae > Pelodiscus > Pelodiscus sinensis. The sequence goes on from NC_143053.1 coordinate 205,969,161, forward strand.
ATCCTTTGTTTCCTGTCTTTTAACCAGTTCTCAATCCAAGAAATGACCTTTCCTCTTATCCCATGGCCATGTAATTTACACAAGAGCCTTTGGTGAGGGACCTTGTCAAAGGCTCTCTGAAAATCTAAGTATACTATATCTACTGGATCCCCCTAGTCCGCATGTTTATTAACCACTTCAAAGAACTCTAATAGATTAGTAAGACAGGATTTCCCTTTACAGAAACTATGCTGACTTTTGTCCAACAAATTATGTTCTTCTACATGCTTCACAATTTTATTCTTTACTATTGTTTCGACTAATTTGCCCGGTACTGAAGTTAGACTTACCGGTCTGTAATTGCCAGGATCGCCTCTACAGCCCTTTTTAAATATTGGTGTCACGTTGGCTACCTTCCAGTCATTAGGTACGGAAGCCGATTTAAAGGATAGGTTACAAACTACAGATAATAGCTCAGCAATTTCCCATTTGAGTTCTTTTAGAACCCTTGGATGAATGCCATCCGGTCACGGAGATTTGTTAACATTAAGTTTTTCTATTTGTTCCAAAACCTCCTCTAATGACACTTCAATCCGGGACAGTTCCTCAGATTCACCACCCACAAAGAACGGTGCAGATTCGGGAATCTCCCCAACGTCCTCAGCCGTGAAGACTGAAGCAAAGAAATCATTTAGTTTCTCTGCAATGGCTTTATCGTCCTTGATTGCTCCTTTTATAGTTTGATCATCTGGGGACCCACAGGTTTTTTAGCAGGCTTCCTGCTTCTAATGTACTTAAAAAACATTTTGTTATTTCTTTTTGAGTTTTTGGCTAGCTGTTCCTCAAAATCTTCTTTTGCTTTTATTATTACATTTTTACACTTGATTTGACAGTGTTTATGCTCCTTTCTATTTATCTCACTAGGATTGGACTTCCACTTCTTAAAAGGTACCTTTTTGTCCCTCACTGCTTCTTTTACATGGTGGTTAAGCCACGGTGACACTGTTTTAGGTCTCTTGCTATGTTTTTTAATTTGGGATATACATTTAAGTTGGGCCTCTATTATGGTGTCTTTAAAAAGTTTCCATGCAGCTTTCAGGGATTTGGCTTTAGTCACTGTGCCTTTTAATTTCTGTTTATCTAACCTCCTCATTTTTGTGTAATTCCCCTTTTTGAAATTAAATGCCAGGGTGCTGGACTGCTGAGGTGTTCTTCCCACCACAGGAATGTTGAATGTTATTATATTATGGTCACTATTCCCAAGCGGTCCTGTAACGGTTATTTCCTGGACCTGATCCTGCGCTCCACTCAGGACTAAAGATGACAAAATGATCCAATGATAGGTCTTTTTCAAGTAAGTAACCTGATTGCTTGGATGAATCTGGTCCATAGATGCATATGTTTGCTGCATCAACATGCTTGCTTTACGGGACCACCTTTCTGACTATCACCAGAGTTTGAGCGGAGTAAGCTAGTGTAAACCCACAGGCTTCACCAAAGTTGCACTGTTTTACACTAGCTCTGAATTTGACCAAGTTAATTGGAGTTTCCTTTACTATTGTAACAATTTATTGGATCCTCACTACTTGTAGATAGCCTGCCTTTCCAATATAAAACAATTTATCCAAACTGGGTACCTTCCAGTATAGTAGAAAATAGGGATGTAAAACAGCAGGTGATGCTTACCAGTTCTGGATAACTGGCAGCAGGTGCGGGCTAGAGCAGCTCTCCACCTGCTGCAGGGAAAGGAGCTGCTCCAGCCCTGCAGGGACCTGTCATGGACAGGGGCTGCTGTTGTCCACAGCAGCCTCTGTTCATGGCAGGTCTAGGAGCCCCTGTCCGTGATGGGCCCAGGAACCCCAAAGGCAGGAGCTTTGCTGGCATCCGGAGCAGCCTCTGACCATGGGGAGACTGGCCTGCTGCCAGCAGGGGCTGCTCCAGGAGGAGCTGGAAGCTGGTGGCAACCCCGCTGGGAGCTGGCAGCCAGCCCCGGCATGAGGCTGAGAGAGAAGCTTGCATTCTGGGGGCTGCTCCAGTCAGACTAGAACTGTCTCCCACCCAGATCACGCTTAATCGGTTAACTGATTGAACATTAGGTTGCCCTGACATTTAATCAGTTAACTGATTAACTGGGATTTACATCCCTAGATATGTAATGGTGCTTTATTTGTCAGAACATTACTATGTGTTTGGGGGATTCCAAAATTGCTATATGTTGTTTCTTTATAAATAATAAAGTATTTTTATAACCTGTATGGGAGAGAAATAGAGATCTTGAACTGATATTCAGGTGTTTTTTGTTGGACCAATGCAACACCCAGATATAAAGTTACTGTATCATTGTTCCCTTTGTCATAGTCCTGAATTATTCAGTAACGTTACCCGCTGTCCTTCTTGGAAGATCCATTTCTTCTGTTAATAATTAAGAGGCGCTCCAGCTTGTATTAATTAATTATTGTGTTTATCATAAAAGATCTGATCCTACACTGAACATCTCTCAAGCCATGAAATTGTTTCTACAGGATTGGCGCCTTAGGTGTATAACAACATTTGAAATTATTTTTCAAATATGAAAAAGTCAAACTACCAACCTGCTATTGGGATAACCTGGTAAAATGGAAAAACTTAAAAAACAATGAATAGTCTAGCAGTGCCTTAAAGACTAACAAAACATGTATATGGTACCATGACCTTTTGTGGGTATAACCCACTTCTGGGGTTGGGGAGTGCCCGAAGCTGTCTTCTCTTGGAAGCACCAAGCGTTGCTTACAGGGCGAGAGGGGGAAGAGTGGAGGAGGCTTCATGCACTCCCCTGCCCCCAGACCAGTCAGGGCTTGGGGAGCTGCGTGACACTTCCTTTGCCCTGTCCCAGCTCAGTGAGCAGCCTGTGGTATTTCAAAGTGCCACGTGGTCCTAGCAAGGTGGGAGGAGGCTTCTAGTGCTTCCCCGGCCCCAGGCTCTGATTGGCCTGAGGGTGGGGGAGTGTGCCAAACCTCTTCCAGAGCATGGGTGCCTAGTGGAAAGGGCTGGCAAAGAGGCTCCCCTGCCCCCAGACCAATCATGGTCAGGGGGTGGGTAGCCCCACCCCTTCTGGGGTGGCCTAGGGCTACTTCAACATTTTTTGAAGTGGTTTCCAGGCAAAAATTATTGCCCACCCCTGCTTTTGCCTCTGCACCAAAGAAGCCTGGAGCCAACTGGAAATAGCCATGGAGGTGGGCTCTGCCCATAGAGCCTGGCTGCTACGAGCTATTCCTTGAGGTGCTTCCTGGAGTACTTGTTCTCCCATCTGCCTTTCACCAGCCTGTCACACAGCCGAAGCTGTGAGCTCAGCCACGTGAGCCTGGTGCCAAGTCCAAGCACTGGAGGCAGATGACTCCCTGCAGGGTGGACTAGCTCCCATCTGCTCTGGAAACCAAGGCTGTGAGAATGGATTGACCACTAGCGTTATGTTGGGGGCCAGACCCATGCAATGGTTGGGAGGGGGCCCAAAGGGAATGTCGACGTCCCTTTTCACAAGGGCCATAAGGTCCCAAAATAGAATTCTCCCTTTTAGGATAAATATGGCCCTATAGGCCTAGTCCAGAAAGTACTGTTCCCTCTTTCAGGGTGAATGCAGGCCTAGTCCCAAACACAGTTGTCTCTTTTAGGAAGGCTCTCAGGTGTGAAGCCCTGGTAAGACTCCCCCCGGCTATAAGGGAGACGAGCGCCATGGGGTGGGGAGGTAGGGGGACCTGGGCCCTCCTGCTCCACCGGGCCCCAAGCAAGGGCCCTATTGGCAGTGAGGACTTTCACTGCCAGTTCAGCAGGGCATCCTGCCGCAACACGCTGAGCTCCCGAGAGGGACATCCCTCCACCCTGGGTTACTTCCTACTGTCCCTGGCGTCGCCTCCTCTCGGGGCGTTGTTCGACGGGTGCGACTCATGAGAACGGCCTCCCTGGGGCTGTGGCAACTGCGATCACAGCTACCGGGGCTGTGGTTGCAGTGGCTGGGGGTGGTTGCTGCAGGGACTGGTCAGGAACCCCGGGCTGAGCTCCTTCCCCGCTGGCAGTGCCCCTGGACTGAGCTGCTCTGTTGGCTTTTATGCAGCTCCAGCACTTGGAGCCTGCCCAGTCTGGGAAGAAGAGGGGGGACTTCTTCTGCCCACAGAGTCTTAACTCCCCCCCTTCAGTGGGGCACATCTGTCCCGTCACATGTTACCATATTTCAAATTTCCAAAGAGATGATACAACTGAGGTGAGGACGACGTGGAGGAGGTATTTGGGGAGTGCTGGAGGGAGGTTGGTGGGTTGGGAGTGATATTTGGTGGGTACTGGACGCAGGGATGTCTCTGTACTAATAGTGATATTTGTGGGATCCTAGGGGGGTATTTGGAGGGCATTTGAGGGGGTACCTGCAGCAAGGATACTGCTGCTGCTGCCTCCAAGGGGATGTTTCATGTAGGGCTCCCATTTCTCTCCCATTACACCCCTCTTCCTGATTGTCCTCTGCCCCATCTCCCTCCCCCACTCTCCCATCCCTCTCCCTCTGCCCTATCCCAACCCCTTTTCTGCCCCATTGCCTCTTCCTTCCCATCCACCCCCTTTCCCACATGTCTCTCACCCCCCTTTACCTGGCTTGCCTCTCACCCCTCCCTGGCATTCTCTCTAGTACAGAAAACAGGATGTTTGCCTTACAGGGAAAGCTGACCTGCTCTAGAACCCAGAAGCAGCATCCAGCTGCAGAGGCACCATTTGCAGGAGAAACAGCTGCATACTCCTTCCACTCCTGCCCCACATCTTTGTTTGAGGGGAGCAGTACCCCTCCAACCCTAAGCGATGCTCCTCCACAATGATCAATGCTGCCAGGCCCAGTGCATGAGTGGGGGAGCTGATGCTGTTGGACCCAATCCTGCATGCCCACTGGTTTTGTTCCTGTTTCACCCCACCCTACTTATGGCTCTAGATTTGCCTCTTGATTCAGGATATTCTTTCATTTCATTGAATAATAGAATCCTAGGGCTGCAAAGACCTCAGGAGGTCATCGAGTCCAGTCCCCTGCACAAAGCAGGACCAACCCAACTAAATTATCCCAGCCAGGGCTTTGTCAAGCCAGGACTTAAAAACCTCTAAGGATGGAGATTCCACCACCTCCCTAGGTAAACAGAATCCTGACTCATTTCTGCTGTAAGTGACATTGCACTCCTAGTTCTCTCTGGACAGGCTAGCACCTGCTGTGGTATTTGTGTTGTTCAGTCCTGTGCTTATTGCATTGTATCCCATCCCAGTGGAAGTGTGGGTTGAGGACTGCTTGAGGCAGTACTGTGCATTGTCTAGCACCTCTCCCAACCTGCCATCTTACCAAAGCCTCAGCTTTCGTTTTTCTTTTGAAAGTAAATCTCTAACAGTTATGGTGTGAAACAATCCTTGAAAATGTATTCAGAGTGTAACCAAACCTGCAATGTCTCCCAAGTTGCAGATAGCATGAAACTGTAGCTCTGCAAAGCTTAAAGTGACCCATTTATCTTCATGAAAATGTACTTTCAAGTAGGGATGTTAAATAGTGTGTAATTGAGTAGTCATGTAACTGCATAAAGTTTTAGCAGTTATACGACTATTTGATAGTCTCCGGAAACTGGGCCAGCAGTCAGTGTGCTCCAGGCCACATTCCCAGATAGCCTGCTGCCATCCTGTGCTACTGCCTCTCTATCGGAGGAAGCAGCACAGGGTGGGAGGTGGGAGCTGGTCCGCAAGGGGACCCAGTTTAAAAACCAGCTCCCCATGCATTTTGACGTCTTTGGTGAGTGTTACCACTAGTTTTTCCTTTCATCTCCACTTCAACTCCAGGATCAGATGAGCCTTGGAAATCTAATAACTGAAGTTTGACAGAACTTTTACAAAATAGAATAAGCATCATCTGCCATTCGGTCTTTGTATTTCTTGCCTCACAACTTTCTGAGGTTATCAGCAAAAATGTTAAAAGCAGGTTTTGCAGAAAGACTATTTGTAGATATGTTAGGGACTGCAGGGCAGATTATATCAGTGGTTCTTCACACATTTGTTGGGGCAAATCACAAAACCTAAATTAACATTGCACATGAGTAAATCCATATATATATTGCTTACTGAAGAACCAATGCAATAAACATTAGAACATACACATTGATAGTCATCCGTTAATGTTGCTCCCCAAAACTAAAACAGCTTTTCTCTGCTACATATTAATGACATATCTAGATCCATTCCATTGTAGCTGTACAAATTAATGTTTTGTATCTTGAAAGTTTTTCTGAGCAGCTATAAACCTGTGAATTTTATTTTAGTTAAAATGAAAAGATAACTCAATAAGCAATATGTAAGAGCAACAGATATGAAGCTTATATACAACAGCCCCTGCTTTTTTGTTCTTTATAAAGACAGCCAAGCATGCATATTTTATATTTATCTTCATTGTGTTCTTGCTTTATAGACAATCAAACTGGGAAAAGTTAAATTGTAGATTCAGGGAGAACGTGATGCATTATTCTGAAAATACAGGTTGAATCTCTATAGCACCTTCAGGACCTGACCAGTTTGGAACCAGAGAATTTGTCGAATCACAGGAGGTCAGTCTTGTTTAGCAGCACTACCAACACTTCTACTGCTTACTGGGGTCTTAGAAGCAAATAACAGCACAGAACACTGAGAGCCAGGACTGGTGGCTGTAAACAAACTTTATGAGACTTGGCCACATCCATGATAAGTGGACATCCAGCTAACTAACCATGGAGGTTGTGGGCCCAGAGAGTGCTGGACTATAAAGGTTCAACCTGTACTTCACAACACACTGTTCACTTGACAGATACTTCACCCCATGAAGTTGATCACAACCTGTCAAACGTATAGTATTGGGTGCATTTTGTTTTTCAAATGCAGGATCTACATTTGATTTTTTTTTTAAATCGGGCTCAGTTGGAGGCTAGCTGGAGATGGTTTTGGTTTTCAGAGATGGTATCAACAGGTACTTAAGGTAGGCTTGAAATGGCAGCACCTATTCTCATGGCAGGAGACAAGAATCTGAAAAGCTTAACCCCTTGTAAGAGAGCAGTAGAGTAACAGAAGATAATGAGCTGAGTGTGTCGCACTCAGTGGAGAGGGGCCTTTCCTCACAAAAATCAGTCAGGAATTGGCAAAAGGAAAAAAACCAACGGTGATATAGTTTAGGTATGTGAACGAGTAGTTGAGTAGATGGTTAACTCATAAGCCTAGGAGTATCGGTTAATCTTCTCAACTACTTACATCCCTCTCCCTCCCCCCCGCTGCCTCTGTATCAGAAGCAGTGAGGGTGGGAACCAGGTGCCACCTGCCACCCCCTCCTCTTCCCCCCGCCACGCTGCCGCCTCTATCATAGTGCATTTTGTATCAGAGGCAGCAACATAGGAAGAGCAGGGGAGGCTGCCATGAAGTAGCCTCTGCCCATGGTGGGCCCTGGCTCGCTGCAGGCAGGAGCTGCTTCATGGCAGCAGTCCATGCCCACGGCAGGCCCTGGCTTGCCACGGACAGAAGCTGCTTTATGGCAGCAGACCCTGTCTGCGAGCTTCCTGTGGACAAATGCTACTTCGCGGCAGCCTCCCACACTTCCTCCCCGCTCCCCAGCAGCCTCTGTCCATGGGGCAGTCACACCCCCCGCGGACTGGATCTGTTGCCACCATGCTCTGCTGCCTCTGTATTAGAGGCAGCAGCACGGGGCAGCAGGCAGCCAATCTGAGTGGAGCTGGTTTTTAAAGTGGCTCCCCTTGGGGACTGGCTCCAGCCTGGTCCCTATGCTGCTGCCTCTGATACAGAGGCAGCAGTGCGGGGTGGCAGGAGGCTCCCCAGAAGTGGGGCCAGGAGAGCACTGGCTGCTGGCCCTGCCCCGAGGGACTATAGAATAGTTGAGTAACTGCTAAGAATTCATGCAGTTAATCGACTATTCTATTACCCGCTGTCTAACATCCCTAATACAGTTTCATCTTCTTATTTAAGTGCTCTCAAAACATTAACTATATTTATTGTCTGTTTGTCACTGTTTCTTCAGTGGGTGTTCTGGTAAATGGATTGGGAGGCTGTTTAGCTTCACTCTGCCATGAGTAACTAAGTCTGTCACCTTTGCTGAGATCCTGTATCTACTTTTATTGCTACTACTTAGTGCAGGAGTGGGGACTCTTTTTGGGTTGGGGGCTGCTAACCCACAGAAGAATCAGTTGGGGGCCACACACAAGTGAGAAGCAAAGAGAGAAGCCCCTGACTGAGAAGGAGAAAGACACTCCTCACATTCCCCTCACACACCAGAGCCCAGGGGAGCCCTGGCTAGTAGATTTTGTGTGCTCCAGCCCTGCAGGTGGGGGGCTGGGTGGCTCGAGTGCCAGCGTGGGCCCCCCAGTGCGGAGCCTTAGAGGCTGGATTCAGGCAAGCCGGGGGCCGCATTTGGCTCCCGGGCCTGAGGTTCCCCACCCCAGCTTAGTGCATCACAACAGTACCCTTAAGGGACTATTTCTCTTTAGTCTAGCAATGGAGGGACACTACTATTACAGAACTGTGGTAAATCATTCTGGACTTTTCCAGACCAGCATTTCTCAATGACCAGTTGGTGGACTGGCACTAGTCCCTTAGACTTCCTGACACAATTTAGGAAGGTAGTAAGCTGGTCCCTGATATCAAAAAGAGTGAGAAACACTGTTAGACTAATAGTTTCATAATACACAAAAAGTGAAGATCTAAAAATGGAATGTTATTGATTTAGGAATGCCTCATGTTTAATGTGTTAATGCAGTCTCCTCACCATAATACTCCTCCTGGGGAGGAAAGGAAATACTTTTTTGCCACAGATTAAAAAAAAACATACACATACTGGACTCTTTTAATAAATACATGGGATTTTATTACTTGAGGCTACTAGACAGAGACTTTGTAGTTCTCCCTGATCTTTTACCTACCAGTTTAATACAATGTGTGATGATTATTGTCAGCTGGCAAGCAGTCTTTAAATCATAGTCTGGGCTTAGTACTTATAAAAGAGACTATATTGATAGGAGGGGAATGCTACCCTTTGTTATACCCAGGCAGCACCCTTGATACACAGGTGGAGCCATAGGCAGAATTCGATCTACTGTGAGATGAGAAGCACTGCGTCTCAGTTTTGTGTATTTGGTGACGTGGTGGCTAAACCTCTTAAAAAAAGACAGTCATCTCACCGTAAGAAGCTAAGGCTACATCTAGATTACACACATAAGTTGAAAAAAAGATATGTAAATTGTGAACCACTATTTACGTATCATTTTCCGCTTTCCTGTCAAAAGAGGCTTTTCCAAAATTTGGCACGTCTACACAGCTCCAAATTTTGGAAAAACCTGCTCTTTCGACAAATCCCTTTTTCCTTGGGGTAATTCAAGCTAGGTAGGCAAATGAGGCAACCGGAGTTGCAAATGAAGCCCAGGATTTAAATATCCCAGGCTTTATTTGCATGTTCCCGTCCGGTCACCATTTTGAAATTTCACTAGCCCAAACTCACTGTTGCGCAGCTACACGCGGCAGTGAAACATTAATTCGAACTAAGTCCTTAGTTCGAATTAACTGTTACTCCTCGTGGAATGAGAATTCAGAAGGCAAATAAGATTCCAATTCTTGCTATAAATATAATGATTTGGGCATCTGACTCATTTTTGTAAGCCCTTTAACAATATTACTCTCTGTCTAGGGTTTATAGCCTTTTGCTACCATAAAATTCCTCTCTATTATTATAGCCCCCTGTATCACACGAACCCGCTCCTCTTTTGCAGTAAAGTACCAATAGATAACTACCCTGATATCTTTCTTAAATTGTCTGTTTTCACTTTTGGTGCATAGGGAGAGCACCCAGGCAGAACTGCTGCCCCTTTTTAGATCATGGATGGATTTCCTTCTGCCACATCAGAGAGCACAGAGCCATTGCCTACTGTTGCTACTGATAGCTTTAATATGACTTGTCCAGAGGCAACAAAGAAAACACAGCCATTCACTCTGAGATCAATGAGCCAAATGGCTTTTGCTCCAAGGAAAATAGGGTATGAATTCCATACAAGCAGTGGGACGTTCCCATCCTACACATATTTCACTATAAAGGGGCAATTATCATTTCTTTTGGAACCTAGTACTGCTAAATTACTAGTCCTTGTCACCATAGGCACAAAGGTTAGGCACTGGTAGATTCCTTCAATGAGAAATTCCAAACCTGATTGATCTTGAACCTAACTGCAGAATCAGGTAAATGCAAATCAGCCACCAGTTCTACAGCAATGGCTTGGAGAGACATTGAGAAGGCATTTTTCTTCCTGTGACTTGGTTTCCCTTGAAAGAACTGGGTGGATATCTGGCCCACCCAGAATGAAAGCAGCATGGTTTTATGGCACTCATGGCTAGCTTCACCTAGCAAAATTGTAATATTTCTATTGTTCCTTCTCCGTGCAATGTTCTGATGCTAGTACAATGCACATGGATAGGAAGTATGACAAGTAGAGGACACATGTGTGATGATGCAGCCTTGAACATCACTTTTTATAATGAGGGGCGCCATGGACCGCCAACTCCCATAGGGAAATTAGAGAAGAGAGTGAGATGGTGGTAGGGAGCAAGGGTGCAAGGCAGAGAGATTTTGATAAAAGTGGAAGGAAAGAAGGGGAGAAATAAGAGAAAACTGCACCGCAGTAAGAGAGAGTAAATGCAAACCATAGTTCCTCTAGGGCTAATCTCAGTTGATTTGAAGCAAATGTAATTGATAGGGATATTTTCAATTCAAAAGCAGTGAGGGCTCAGGAAAGTGTTGTGGCTTCATTTTACTTTTTTTACATCTTTATTTTAGCACTGGCCTGTATCCTTGGGCTCTGCTCTGGGAGATGTCAGCTTGTCACCACCTGTGGCTGTTCAGCTGCAAGTCTATAGCAGCTTGCCTTAGAGGCACCAGATCCCTTAGAACAGACCAAGGCAAGGCATATGGCAATATAGGTAGTGTTCTACACCTTTTCTAGTGGTGACAGGCTGATAGAGCAGTAACAACTGTGGTGCTGCCTAACATTAAATAAAACATCAAAAATTGGGGGGGAGGGGTACTGTCAAGTAAAGCAGAGCTGGAGAAACACTTAGCCTGAAAGCACTCTGGGTTCCCAGCGTATGCTTTAAATTCCCCTTTCTGTAAATGGATAGTAAACAATTGTAGTTGTGTGTAAGAGGAAAAGAGGCAAAATGAAAGCATGAAAAAGATTTGGGGAGCTCTCAGTGAGGCCCAGTGAGTGTGACTTTGGAGGCTGCAGGGGCTCTGAAAAACTCTTACTAGAATTGACTGATGTTTTAATATGTTTAATCATAACAGAGCAAAACATTTTTTTAATCTTTCCTATTGCATAATCTGTACACCATGCAAGGCTTAGACATTCAGAGGTTTGTTATAGTTGCATATCAGAAGCCATTCCCAGTGATTAGATTGGTAATAGCAAATTACCTAAAGGACTTCATGGAGCCTTTGCAGCTTCTTTCTTTATAGGTTATAGAAAGTTCTGTTTGGGGCTAGGTTTTGACCTTTAAAAAAAATCCTAAATTTGTGATCCAAACACCTGGAGATGGTGGGGGCTTCTCTTGCCCAAAAGCTATTTCCCCTTGTTCTTAGGATATTAAAAACCCAATCCTGCAAGATGCAGAGCCCCATTAAATCTCATCCAGCTTGCAGGGAACATTTGATATTTCTAGGGCTCCAGATCCCAAAGAATTAGCCTTTCAGAAAACTCTGTTGAAGACCACTTGCTTGAGCGATATGCCTGTGTTTTTCCCCCATGCAGTTTATGTTCCATGCAATAATAAACTGAGATCATGCTACGTTTTGATAAAGATATATTCACTGTGAGTTAGCATCATCGTTACTGTGTTTTACTGACCCCTTTTGGTCCCTCAAGTGTATCCCTCAAGGCAGCAGTTCTCAGACGTCAGCAAACTGAAGATGCCCATCTTGATTTAAAAATTTCTCAGGGCCTTTTGTCCAGCCCCTTCTCTGAGGTTCTGCCCCTCATTCACTCCTTCTCTGAGGTCTTGTGCCCTGCTTCCTCAATCCCCCCCTTCCTCTATAACTTGCTCTCCCTCTCTTTCATGGAGTTGGGGGGGGGGGCAAGCGGTGGGGGGGGCAGAGATGAGGGGCAGGTTGGGGCTCTGGGCTGAGTCAGAAGATTGAGTTGTGATGTGGGATGTGAATCGTTAACTGGTCACGGTTAATTGGCAGAGACTGGAGCAGCCCCTAGCCTGCCACAGGCAGGGGGCTGCTCCTGGCCAGGCGAAGCAGCTCCCCTCCCCATACTGGCGTGCCTGGCCCAGTGCGCCACGTGCAGAAGTGTTCCACTCCAGCTGGAGCAGGTCCCATGTGTCCGTTGGAGCACTCTAACCTGGCTCCCCCCATCCATCCCCATTTAAGCAGTTAACCAGTCAAATATGTTTAACCAGTCAACTGATTAAACTGTATTTTACATCCCTAGTGTGTGGGGGGAGTTGCTCTAAGAGGGAGTTTGGGTGTGAGAGGGGACTGGGATGCAGCAGGGGTTTGAGGTGTAGAGTGTGTAAGGGATTCAGCTGAGGGTGTGGGCTCTGGGATGAGGCCAGGATGAGGGGTTTGAGGTACAAGAGGGGATGTGGGGTACCATTGGTACTTACTTTGGTGCCTAGGATGTGGCTGCCAGGTACCTGTGGTCCCTAGGCAGAGGAGGAGCCAGTGAGACATCACATGCTTCCCTTGAGCATACAGGGTCTGCCCTCTCAGCTCCCCTTGGTCCTGATTCCTAGCCAGTGGAAACTGTGGCGTTGGCACTCAGGCAGGGGCAGTGCATGGAGCTTTCCTGGCCCATACTCTGCCTCTTCCTGCCCACACTCTGTCCCCTCCCACAGATCCCTTGCCCCTCTTTGCTTGGTTCTCTCAACTCCTTCCCAAGGCTCCTCCTGCCTGTCTGCTCTCTCTGGAGCATTTCCTACCAGCCACTGAACAGCTGATTGATGGCCAGCCCTGAGTGAAAAGCTGTGGCTGCTGGATGGTGAGCACTCCCTATTTATTCCTGTGCATGCTTGAGCCCTGGGGCACTCCTGGAGACAGCGCCTATGCATGAGGTGCAAAGCAGTCAGTGTAAAGCGTAAAAGCAATAGAATATACATAGATACAAATTACCCCTTCATCTTGTATTGTAACCTTTTTTTTACAGTTCATCTAGCCCAATTACCTCCATCGCTTGGTTGGGAGAAGCAGCCTGTCCTGCTCACAGTATAGCTCTCCATCTCAGGATATGTCCACACTATAAATTTAAGGCAACCTATATTATGTAATCACTGCAGTGGTGCATGTCCATACGACCCAACTTGGATCGGGGAGGGGGGGTGTCCTTGCTAGGAGCAGGGTGGGAAGCTGAGAGCCTGGTCTCTAGTCTCAGCTTGCTCCCCCACCACCTCTCCATTTCCTGCCTGGAGTGCAGGTGCATGGGGGAAGTCTCACAGGTCTGCTCCTCCCCCTCCTCCAAATCACTCCCTGTGGGAAGCCAGGTAGCTGTGAAATTGACAAGACAGTCAGTGTTCCCAGCTAGGAGGAGGACACTTTCTTGTCAGTTTCATGGCTCCTGCTGACAGACAACAGTGGATGTAAATAAGGGAGCATCTACACCAACTCTGGGTCACTATATTGACACAACCCCACATCTCTCATGGAGGTGGAATTATTATGTTGGTGTAACAGGTCACTTAGGCTATGTCTACACAGCAGCATTATTTTGGAATAACTGACGTTATTTCAAAATAACATAGCCCGTGTCTACGCTACAAGAAGTTATTTTGACATATCAAAATAATGTTGAGCTAGAGAACTTACTTCAATTCCTATAACCCTCATTGTACAAGGCATAAAGGAAGTCAGAGGAAGAGTGCTCTTTCTTGGACTTCCTGCTGTGTACACAGCGTCAAAAGCCTAAATAAGCTATTTCGACTTCAGCTACGCAATTGACATAGCTCAAGTTGCGTAGCTTATTTCAGCTTTAGCCCTGCTGTGTAAACGTGCCCTTACAATGTAAGGACAAGACCATGATGTGTACACTGACACAATTAGGACTTCATAGGCTGCGTTATATTGACCTAACTATATAGTGTAGACCAGGACTGTGAGTACCTCTATTCTACAGCTGCAGCTCATGTAAACATACGAGAGTTAGCTTTAAGTTAGCACTTTTAGGTTGGAGCAGCAGAGCCATGGCAGCATGGGCTTCAGAATGAGCTGTAAAAACCTTCATAGAACTCTAGGTAATTATTCAATTGACAATCCCTCGCCGCTGCAAGTGGGATTTTTTTTTTTTTGGAGTAGTTTATTCACTGCTTTCCCATTTCCATGATGTCATTTATAGGAGGCTCTTGCTTGCTTTTAGATTTTGTTTACCTTACGGTTGAAGTTACTGGCAGCAACCTATCATCCCTATATAAACTATCCCCTCCCTGATTTTCCCTCTGATGTCCAGTTCACTTGTACTGATATTTTTTTCCTTTCTTAGTCTAAACAGATTCATAAAGTTTATCTCAGGGAAATTTTCAGCTCTAAAAAGTTTATCTGATTTCTCTGCAATATCATCACCATCCCCAACTCAGTTGCTAGTATCTGCTAACAATTTTGGAAAGATTTAAAATCCTTCCCAGCCAACCATAGCAGAATGAACTGCTTTAACATTTCTTCAGTAAAGGCATCAGTAAGACCTTGACTCATCCATGTTGGTTTCATTATGTTGTTACTTGTTTGAATTTGATAATGATTTGAGATAGTCAACTAGCAGGCTGAAATGGAATTATGTAGTTAAAGATTATGAATCAAAGACGAATACAGCACTATAAAGTAAAAAAGAAGATGTCCCCTGATGATGATGAAGAGACAATAGTTTGGTTCTTTCTCTGTACCTGGTGCAGTGCTGGTAGTATTCATTCTCTATGTTTCCAGTACACTTTCTTTTTTTAGTGTGTGAGACAAACTCCTTTTTGGTGGGAAAAATCCTTTCCCATAATTAATTTTGTGCTCTAATTTCCTAATTACTCTTGGGATTTCATGTATTGTCCTCAGTTTACTTGATTGATGAGCAAAAGTGAATCTCTAACTTGGTCATTATTGCCAACAACTGTGACAACAGTATTTAACGAGTTAAATGTTTTTCAGTGGGTGATTATTTTATCTACTCTAGAACCTGTCTGCAATAACAAATACCATAGCCCTTATCAATCACCCAGTTTTGTTCATAACATACTTCTGTAGATACTTTTATTTTTGAGGGGTTTTTTCCCCCGGACATCTATAGTCCCACAGACTTGGAAATGTTGAAGATAGTTAGATGTAGCTCAACCCTCAATCACTCCTTTGTTCAGGTCACTCGCAGGTAAGAACTAATGCTCTGGGCCTTAGAATTGAAACAAAAAACAGGACTATATAGCACTTTAAAGACTAACAAGATGGTTTATTAGGTGATGAGCTTTCGTGGGCCAGACCCATTTCCTCAGATCAAATAGTGGAAGAAAATTGTCACAACCATATATACCAAAGGATACAATCAAAAAAATGAACACACATGGAAAGGACAAATCAAATTTCAGAACAGAAGGGGGATGAGGGGGGGAGGTAAATGTCTGTGAGCTAATGATATTAGAGCTGATAATTGGGGAAGCTATCTTTGTAATGGGTAAGATAATTAATGTCTTTGTTTAGACCATGGCGTAAAGTGTGGAATTTAAGCATGAATGACAGTTCAGAGGATTCTCTTTCAAGTCTGGTGTGAAAAGGTCTTTGAAGCAGGATGCAGGTAATCAAGTCGTTAACACAATGCCCTTTCTAGTTGAAATGGCAAGAAACTGTTTTTTCTTTGTGATCCTGTTTAATATCTGTTTTGTGGGCATTGACTCTTTGCTAGTATAAAGATTCTGAGAGACTGGTTAATATACTTACAAATATAATACACAAGAAAAAAGGACTAAAAATTAATATTTACCAAGTGTTATCTTGTGCCTCATTCCCAAGTCAATTTTGATTTAGGTTGTAAAGATGTTGTGTTTATATACAAGGAAATTATGCAGTCACAGTGGCCATTTTCCCATTTTTAGAAGTTACTGTAGTTTATAATTCCAGTAACTCACCCAGAAAACTCTTTGCCCCGAGCCTCTCAACTGAGCTGTACCATATTCTCATAACTCCTGAGCTCTACTCGATTTCTATTCTAGCCAGTTTTCTAAAAATAGAATTTGAAGTAGTTTCAGATATTACACCTGCCTCTTTTTTCCCATTTTTGTGACAGTATAACCACATTCCTTAAAGATTTTCTTCCTTGTTGTGTCAAACACCACACAACCCAAAGGGAGGAAGACAACTACATAAGGGAAACAGTGAAACCAAATATACACAAGGTGGTGTTGAATCCATAAAATGAAGAAACTGGAAAGAAAGAGAAATGGCTTGTCTCTGATCTGTTACAGTAACCTTTGGCACTCTCTGTATGAATTTAAATACTATTGTTATAAAAGTGTGATTTTTTTTAAATTAAAAGTGTCCTATTAATTGTTACCTATAAATAGAATTTTAAAATGTATTTTAATCTTCACTAAATTAGATATTTTCACTTGGAATTTTTCAGTTTTCAGCAACTGAAAACTGAATATTTTAGTGTTTTGGTTTCTTTTTAATGAAACTCCAATAGAAATTTTCTCATGGAAGTTTCCATTTACCAAAAAGTAATTTTTCCTTTAAAAAAAGTTGATGAAATTTTAACTATTTCCAGTCACCCCAAATTTTAATCAATACGGTATGTTAAAGAGTCATCTTTCTTTTAGGCAGAGACAGAGAACTCTTTTGGAAAAGGATTATTTTAAGAAACTAAATTTAGCCTTATTAGTTGGGTTCTGGATTTCAGGCACAAATTTACATACATGCAGGAGCATCAGCACATTCTGTTTAAAACATTGGTTTGTACATGGACCCCATTATGTATAATCAGGGTCTGAGCGCCTCACTTCAGTGTGTTGATCCTTTATAGCTCAGGAAATACCATTATTTCCATTTTACACCTGGGAAACCGAAACACGATTGAGCTTAGTAACTTGCTTAAGGTCATATGATGGAGCAGGGAATTGAACTTGAGTCACAGAGCGGTGCCCTTATCCTCAGACCATCCTCATTCTCCAGAAGGTAAGTGGAAAGTAACCAAGGTTTACAAAACATTCTGTTAGAAAGCTGCCCAGAGCAGGATTCAAACGCTTAGTATATGGGTGCTGCGGAGGTTCAATGGCCACAGGAGTCAGCATGAGTCACCCAGTTACTCTGATAAGATGCTCTCCCTCCCACTTGTTTGTTCATTTCAGGCAAGGAGACAGGGTGGAACACTCCTTCTGTTTGCTGTCATTCCACACTCTTGATTGTAGTGCTGTAGGCACTGCCACAATACAAATAATAATTCTGGGAGGGTCATTTATTTTTTGCATTGCTCTGGATCTCTTTTGGCTTGTAAAGATACATGTATGCAGACATAGTCGCTTTTCTGCTCCCTTGGGGTAGGTGGTGGAACCATGTGATTTACGTGCTCATGAAAACGGAAGAGAGACATGGAAGGCTGATGCTTGAATGCTACAGCAACAAAGACAAGGGCTCTTAGACCTTCAGTCACCAAGACCTGACCAACAAGGATTCACACCCAAACAGTTTTGAAAGGTAAAAGACTGCTGTCTTCATTTTGAGTGACCAGTAGACTTGCAGTGGAGTGCACACAATGCTGAATCTTAGTGGTACTATAGGCAGTGGGTAATGAAGGCAAGGTAAGGCATTGCCTTCCCAAAAAGATGAGGAGGCTCATCCCCAGGCCCTCGCCTACCTTCATGCAACAAGCTGCTCTTGGCTCAGCACTGGGGCTGGCAGCTGGAGAGGCAGTTGGGGGTTGGGTCTGTAAGTATGGCCTATGCTTTCTGTTCCTCTCCTTTACCCCTGGCACTTCAGAGCCAGGAAGGCTGGGACTGACCAGTGGTGCAGTTGGCCAGGAAGTCTGGGCTATGTGGCTGGTCAGCTGACCAGGAAGGCTCGGGCATGTCATCTGCTGGGTGGAGGGGAGGAGGTAGGTCTTGGGGTAACTCTGAGGCTAGGGGCACTAGCCCGGGGCAGGAGTCAGCTGCTGCAGAGGGGATGGGTTTGGCTTCATGGGGGGAGGTAAGGTGCTGCATAAGGGGCTGGGCCTTGCACAGAGGCTAGGGGGTAGGGGCCTGCCTTCCCCAGCTGGGGCTTCACCCACTGCCTGAGTGGCACAGTCTTTTTGTTTTAAATTCAGAGGCCTGTGAAACAGTGTAAAAGGGAAGTTTGTACAGTGTGCATCAGCATGTGACACACACTAGAGGGCACTAAGATTCCATTCCCAAAATGATGCTGTAGCTTTTGAACAAATGGACTAAGATGCTAACAAATAATGGGCCAGTTTCATTTGATTGTAATTCCCCCACTGCAAAACTTGACCCACACTAAGTCTGGACTTGGCCCCATGCAGCGTGCTGAAATAACCCATGCCACAAAAGTCATGCCTGGTTATTTTTTTTCCAAGACAACCTAAAACTTAGGGAAAGTTTGCTAGAGTGTTCACAAATACTTTTGAAAATTCAAAAGTGTAAACGTAGCTGCGCCAAGTAATAGAGACAGATGGAAAAACAAAGACATCTCTTTGGTGGCTAGAGATTTATGTTGAGTGGCAGTGATTGCATTGGGAAAGTTCAGTGTATTCTTAGCTGGGATTCAGGATCAGATCCATACTCTTGAACTGAAGCCAGATTAAATTTTGGTTGAAACCACCAAGTTCTTAGTTCAGGCTTCTATCTTCATTCAAATCTGAAACTCAAAGAGGCAGGAGATATGAATTCCAAAGTACCAAAAAAGGATGTGGATGAATCTTTATTTACCCACGCAGATACAAAATCTAAATAGAAAAATGTGGGGGCGAGGGCAGAGGGAAGGTGGAAGAAAGCTTTTGCTTTGCCTTTCAATATCCTTAGCAGTACCCGTTGGAGCCCCCTGGAATGGCACCACTATATTGGTGAATATATACCCTAGCTGGCCCTCTATCCTCTCAGTTCCTTCTTTCCGCTTGTGACGGTTGTTGGAACCTCCTCTGCTCTTGCTTAGCGATTACTCCTAGCAGTTCTCACCCATTTATAGTTCTGTTGTTTGTAGTGCTCTAGTTCTTATCTCAGCCCTGATGAACACCCAGGTCTCGCTAGTCCTAGACTACCTCCTCTACCTTAGTGTCTAGGGGCTGTCTTCCTCATCAATCAGGGTTACTTGGTGGCCATTTCCACCTTTCTCCTGGGCTCTAAGGCCATGACACTCATCCCATGGTCCACAGATTCTTATGGGTTTTGGACAGACTTTACCTGCATGTGTGTCAGCTGCTGCACCTTTCCTGGAAGGTGTCCTTCCTGGTGGCTATCACGTTGGCCAGGTGCATGTACGAACTGAGGGCTCTCACCTCAGGTTATGTCTACACTACTGAGTTTTGTCAGGAAAACGGCTGTTTTTCCAAAAAAACTTCACTTACGTCTACAGTACAATTGCGTTCTTCCAAAGGAAAATCAAAAGAACAGAGGGGGTTTTCTGACAGTGGTAATCCTCTTTCTACAAAGCAGCCGCCTTTTTCTGACAGAGCTCTTTCGGAAAAAAGTGTGTGTGGACGGGGAAGAGGGAGTTCTTTTGAAAGAAGAGGAAAGAGGAACAAAGCACAGATGCCCTGGTGGCCACACTGTCCATAGTAATCACAGCTGAAATGTGAGATAGCGTCCATTCAGTCTGGATGCTCTCTTTCGAAAAAGCAGATTGCTTTTTCGATGCACTTTGGCAGTGTGGACGCGCTCTTTCAGAATACTTTTTTTGGAAGATGTCTTCCGGAAAAGCTTCTTCTGAAAGAAGCCTGCAGTCTAGACATCGCCTCAGACCCCTCATATAGGTCTTCAAGGACAAGGTGCGGTTATGCCCCCATCCTGCCTTCCTTTCAAAGCTGGTGTCTCACTTGTGTGTCTCAGGACATTATTTTCCTGTTTTTTTACTCCAAGCCCCATGCTTCAGGCAAGGAACAGGTGATACACACGTTAGATGTTAGGAGAGCCTTCGTCTTTTATTTAGAAAGAACAAAGCCCTTCTGTAGGTCTCCGCAGCTCTTTGTAACAACTGCAGAACAGCTCAAGGGGCAGCTGGTCTCTGCGCAGAGGATCTCCTCGTGGATTACATCCTGTATCAAGGAGTATTATGGGCTGGCCAAGGTAGCAGCTCCTCCCCTCACAGCTCACTCCACTACAGAGGTGTGGCAAGGGTGTTACGCGCCCGGGAACAAAGGCAAAATTTGCTCCTCTCCCCCTCCCCCCGCTATGCGGTGGGGTCCTGCACCTGGCGCACGGCTGAGCCTGGGAGGAGGGGGGAGCTTGTACCGTGTCTTCCCCCCTCCAGTTTAGGAGCAGGCCCCCGCACGCACTAACCCGCCAGTAGAGATGGAGGAGGGTCAGGTGGAGGCAGGGAGAAGGCTCCAGCCAGTGATGGCAGGTGGAGGAGCAGCAAGAGAGCTGAAGGATGACAGGGGAAGTGGAGAGGGACTAAATTAGCGGCCCCTAGCATGGCGCCTGGGGGCAACTTCCCCCCCCCTCACTACCCCACCACTACACTGGGGCCCAGGCCTCTTTCGTGGCTCAGGTCTCAATCCTGGACATCTGCAGGGCTGCCACATGGTCTTTGGTCCACACCTGTGCCAGTCATTATGCACTGGCTCACCAGGCTCGGGAGAACGCAGCTCTGGGTAAGGCTGTCCTCCACTCAGTTGAAGGTTAGAACTCCTGACCCCACCTCCTGGGGTTTCTGCTTTGGAGTCACCTACATGGAGTCGACATGAGCAATCACTTGAAGAAAGAACAGTTACTTACCTTGTAGCTGTTGTTCTTCGAGATGTGTTGCTCATGTCCATTCTAAATCCTGTCTACCTCCCCTTTTTCAGAGTAGTCCAGTAAGAAGGAACCAAGGGAGGGCCAGCAGGTGCCATTCTGGAGGGCTCCGCTGCTGGCCCAACAGGTACTGCTAAGGGAAAAAACTTCTGACGACATGTACATACAGTGCACACACACCTACATGGAATGGACATGAGCAACATCTCTGAGAACAACAGTTCTAGAGGTAAGTAATCTTCTTTCTGAGTTCTCTTATATACACCTTTCAGCATTTTTTAAGGGTACCAGCGTTACACAAAATGACATACATCCCAGCAGTAACTATTAGGGATAAAGAGAGAATTCATCAAATTTAATAAATTGAGGGTCAGTTCCAGTCACTACTTATAAGGGAATCTGTAGGGAAACTGAGGTATTTCAGGGAGAGATGTTAAGGGAGATAAGTATTCTCTACCCTCTGAGTCAGTGTGTAGTTTTTTATGGATCACTCTGATCTTGAGGGAGGGTTTTCTTTTTGAAGACTTAAAACCCCCAAATCCTTCCTCCTTAATTCATTAAAGATCTAATGGCATTTTCCCTCAGACTAGTGTCCCACACAAATTAACTATATTTTGCTTAAAAGAAATGCCTCTGGAGGAGGGATTCTTCACTTCCAACCCAAAGCCATTCTGTGAAACACTTGTGTGGTGGTTTTCACCAGAACTACATGTGCATATTTGCTTTATTGATGCATATAAATTGATTGCTCAGTGAGACTATGTATTAATGAGGATGTGTGGTTTTGCCAGCATACAGTTTTGGATTATGTTATATAAATGAAAAGGATAGCACTGGATGGATACACTCTAAAATGCTGCACTACTTTAAATATGACGAGGAGTCCTGTGGCACCTTATAGACTAACTGAAGTGTAGGAGCATAAGCTTTCTTGGGCAGAGACCCACTTCGTCAGATGCATGTATCTGACGACGTGGGTCTTTGCCCACGAAAGCTTATGCTCCTACACTTCAGTTAGTCTATAAGGTGCCACAGGACTCCTCATCGCTTTTGCAGATTCAGACTAACACGGCTACCCCTCTGATACTTTAAATGTAAATGCCAGGTGTGATAGCAGCTGAATGCATAACTGGGATACTTGTGATGAGTGAATCAGAATTCTAGCAACAGGGCAATATAGAAGTGGCACATTCAAGTTGAAAAATGGTGCTTTCACCCTACAGCCCTTTCACATTAGATGATCCGTCATTAACGCCATTGCTCACTGAGAAGCCATGTAATGAAGGCCATCAAGGGCATAAAGTGTTACAATTCAGAAACTGCACTCTGATATATTCTCACGACTTGATTTTAATTTAAGTAATCTCTAAGGACCAGCTGCATGGTTGCTGAATGACAGCTCTACCTAATCAGTGAGCTTTTTCTTTTTTACTATATAGATTAAAATCCATTTTAAAAGAAATTCCTCCGTGAAGCACGTACTGGAGGCCTTTTTTGTCTGAATCATCCCAAATTACCACCTGCTTGCTCAGTGGTGCATAACTCTCTGGCAGCCTTTGAGGAAGTAGGAATCTGCTTGGGGATATTTCAACACAAGAGTTGTATTCTGCTGTATTCATCAGCTACTTCTGGTAGGAGTGGAACCTGTGCCATTAAGAGAAACAATGAAGTATAGTCATGTGGTTAATTACCCACAGCTAGTATATACTATAGAATTATAGCATAATAATTTGCAGATACCTAACAGAAGACTCCTAATTCAATAAGGCTGTGTCTAGACTGGCATGATTTTCCGGAAATGCTTAACAAAAGTTTTCCGTTAAAAGCATTTTCGGAAAAGAGCGTCTAGATTGGCACGGACGCTTTTCCACAAAAGCACTTTTTGCGGAAAAGCATCCGTGCCAATCTAGACGCGCTTTTCCGCAAAAAAGCTCCGAACGCCATTTTCGCGATCGGGGCTTTTTTGCGGAAAACAAATCTGAGCTGTCTACACTGGCCCTTTTGTGCAAAAGTTTTGCGCAAAAGGACTTTTGCCCGAACAGGAGCAGCATAGTATTTCCGCAAGAAGCACTGATTTCTTACAGTAGGAAGTCAGTGCTTTTGCAGAAATTCAAGCAGCCAGTGTAGACAGCTGGCAAGTTTTTCCAGAAAAGTGGCTGATTTTCCGGAAAAACTGGCCAGTCTAGACACAGCCTAATAGTTTAACTTGGAAATATCTGACACAGCCTTCCATACTTACCCCCCTCTCTCCTGATTAGGGGCACCTCTTTTCCAGCGGATATATGCACGGGTTATTTCCTCACCTGCCAGACTCTTTGGATCCCTTGTGTCTGTACAGTAGCAGCAACAAATGGCCTCTCTGTCTGTGGCCCACACCACAGTTTCCTTTCTCTCTCTCATTCTCCATCTGATGGAATGCTAGCAGCAGGAAGTCAGGGTGTGATTTTCCTGATAGCTCACCAACCAGTTAAGGATGCAGGGGCAGGTCTAGCCTCTTCATGGCACTTTGTTTTGGTATGTGGCACAGAGGCTACCCAAGTCCGTGCTGGGGGTGGGGCAAAAGGAGCAGTTGCTCTGGGGCCAGGCAGTTCAGCAGCCCCGTGCTGTGCACACCAATTGACTCTGAACACAGGCACAGAGGGAGGTGTTGCTAGCTGCCTCAGCCCCACCTCTTCCACCAGAGACCCTGCCCCAATGCCCTGGGGCTACCTGACGTATTTCTTCACTGAACTGAGTGCTGTGACCCTGGACCATTTGTTTGAGTGCATGAACTATTTTGTTGCAGTGCCTGACCCGTCAGGTCACAGAGGGTGGGTTATTGGAAGGCTTTCCTACCCTTTAAAAACTTGTGTTTTAGTTTACTAGAGATCTCCGTGCTGCTATAAGAGCTACCTCTCTGCTCTGATCATTGCCAGTACTGTGCCATGTGTTGTGCACTCTGATGCCCTAACAGCACTGAGAGAACAAGCAAGCAGCCTGCCTTTGCAGCAAATGCAGCTCTCCGGCACGCGGTGTGACCTTAGAGGGCACTACTCACAAACCAGAGCCATCTAGGGATTAGAATATTGTCTAAATCCTAAAAAGGCCTGAGCCTCAAACTCCCATTGATGCCTCAGGAGGAAGGAAGGTCATGTGACTAAGGCACTAGCAGGCCTCAAGTAGAACTATTCTGATTGGACCTGCCTCATCATCTCTAGCCTGATTCTGGCCTGCATATTTATACCTGCCTCTGGAAATTTCCACTACATGCATCTGACGAAGTGGGTCTTTGCCCACGAAAGCTTATGCTCCAACACTTCGGTTAGTCTATAAGGTGCCACAGGACTCCTCGCCGCTCAAGTAGAACTAGCTTCCCAGCCCTGCCCGGGGACAGCAGTTGTGACATTGGGAAAGTCATTTAATCTCTTGCTCAGATCATAATCTGTTGGGTTTTTTTTTAAGACATTGTTGCATTTAAGGTTGCTGTGATGAGGAATCCATAAATATTTTCAGAGGGGCTCTGCTACTGCCTCGAAAGATAGCTGTAGGTGACACAGAGGTGGTCATGCCTCACCACATCTTTAGCTCTTCCTGAATTCAAATTAGAAATCTGAGGTTCATTGTATTAAATGAATGGTTTATTATGGGCCCAGACCAATGGGCACCGCGGGAGGCATCTCAGGCCAGGCCACCATTTCTAGCAGCTCCCATTGGCAGAGAATAGCAAACTTTGGCCAACAAGAGCTGCAAGCGGCTATGCATGCAGATGCACTGGTAGATAAAGCATCTGGTAGCCCACAAGGGGCTAACCCCAGTGAACTCCATCTGGCCTGGGGGCTGCTTACTGCTCACCCCGATACATGCCATAGTTAAACGTAATTCAACTGGTGGCAATAATAGCCAACATCAGAAACTGTGCTACTCTAGCTCTGGAGTAAAACTGCATCTGTTTTATAGTTCTTCACTGTAGAGCTTTCTCTTGCCACATGGGGTTTTAACACAGTAGCAATCAGCACAATATCTTGTACTAGTATTGTTCTGTGAACTGGATGAGTACTTCTCTTGTAAACTCTTGGCATCCAGAAATTGCCTTTTTGCTCTGCTTTTGAATGGCACCTGGATGAGTGGGTATCTGATCTATGACTAGCACCTAGATGCTGATACAATATAAACACATTGACAGATTATGAATTAGGACGCTGCTGCATGTTAATACCTTTCAGAGTTGTATTGAATGTACATGGAAAACCAATACATTTACTGTACCAGAAGCAGGCCTCAACCAAAACTTGTATTCACACATCTCAACTTTGGAGAAGGGCTTTAAAGGACAATTCACCTGTTGCATCCAGAACATCTGGGCATACATGAAAGTCACGGTCTGGTGCAACTCTCTAGGGATTGCAGAGGAAACACCCAAAGCTAAAAGCAGAAGTCTCTAAAACTTGTAGAGCCAGCTGTTAGTAGAGGGCGAGAGGTTAACAAGCTTATTTCCCTCTTTGCACATGAGGAGACACAAGATACAGTAACCGGTATCGTACACATGCCCCCACCATACCTGTGAAGACCTGCATCTGGAGAAGGAAGATAGAACTGCACATGCAGATGAGCATGTCTCTCCTTCCAAGATAGATTTTTAGGAATGGTAAAAGTGCACATACATTGAGAGCATGGCTGTCATGTCCCCCTTTGACAATGTTATCTTGTATCTGTACAATAAAGGCAGGATTCTTACCCCTTTTTTGCACTTTGCGGGATTGGAAACTTTAAGAGCATCCTGATGTGCAGGTTAACACAGATTGGGTAGTCTGTCCAATTTGGATCAGACAAAATTGAGGAAAAAAAAGTGCTTATTGCCTATCCTTAGCCAACTGTAGCTTTGAACCGTGAACTTTAAAAAGACAAAAAATGAGTAGAGGAAGTTTCAAAATATGTTGCTGAGATTTCACATCAGGAACAATAAATTTTGTCTGCCACTGAACACAGTAAGTCTATGAAACAAATGCACTGAGAACAAAGGAAGTAAGATACAAAAAGCCATTTATTCAAAAAAATGTGGTGGTATCAAGTCACATACACAATATAAGTTACAAACACAAATCAAACAATTTTGTAAACAGACATAGGAGTGTTAACACATCACAGTACCAAAAAAGATAAAAAGGAGTCCATAAATATTTCATTCCATGTTTCCTATAGGTTTCCTTGCTGAATGTCTTTAATTCTAATTCACTGGACACTAACTTAGGCAGAGTCCCAAGGAGAGCATCTAATGCCTCAAGCTCCATTAAAAGAGTTTATTCTTCTAAACGAAAGGAAAGCACAGCCATGAGTTTTCTGTATGACACTGAAAAAAAAATCTCTTTTGCTTGAATAGTGTGGCATTCCTCAAGAGCACTTGGCAGTAGCCTAGAGATTGTGCTTTGTTGAACCATCTTCATTGTCCTCACCTTCAGATTCTGATTCTATGAGGTTAAAAAGAAAAAAGGTAAAACTTTTCAGCTCTAACAGGACTTACGGTGACAGTTATATTGTTATTCCTGTAAACAGTAACAGTAAAGATACCCTTGCAAAAATATGAATAAAGATTTGCCTCCTACATCACATTTCCTAGGGAAGGGAAGTTGGATCATTGAAAACGGCTCAGCAAGAAACATACTGCAAACAGAGTGCCTAATTCTACTCTCAGTTATACTCAGAAATTTGAATTATTACAGGTCTAGATTTAGAACAGAATCTAGACCTACCTTTCCCATAAAATAAAGTGAGTTAAAAGTATATATTGGTTAAATTTAGGTCCAGGCAGGATTGTTGATGTCCAGAATACAAGTTACATACTGCAGCTGGTGTGCTCTGTTAAATCAGTTTCTGAAGACTCTCATGATATGGACTGTTCACAAAACTAGTGGCTATAAACAGACTGAAGAACAGGTCAAATATTTGCTAACAAAAATCTAAATAAAACATTATATCTCCCCAACTGCCAACTAAAATTAAGTTTACGTTATGCTGAATCTCTTACTGGTCACTTATGGGGAAAGTATGTTGCAAATGTATTTCAAACCAAACTTAAAAGTGCAAAGTCACGCAGAAGACTTTTTTGCAATAAGCTGACGATGTATCAGTGAGAGAAGACCTGAGTGTCATCCTGTGTTCAATGATACAAGCCACAAATGTGATTCCACTGTGGAAAAAAAGACAAATGCAGGCCTGTGATGCACAGTATTTCCAGTAAAGACAGGGTAGTGTTAGTGCCATTATATAAGACTACCTCACCTGGAACACCGTGTGCAATTCTGGTGCCCCGTTTAAGATGAATTCAAATTGGTGCAAAGAAGAGCTACTCAGATGATTTGAGGAATGGAAAACCTACCTTCTGAGGAGACTTAATGAGTTTGGGGGATATGATTGCTCTCTATAAATACAGCAGAGGGTCAATAAAATGTCAGAACAATCAGAACCAAGCACTTCTCAAAGTAACCAGCCAAGTCCAGGACAATGATTAGCAAAATTCCTCAGACTTTCATGTGTGAAAGGCTGAGCAATTTAAAATGACATTCTGTTTATTCCCCGTTTGTTTTTGTAATGCAATTTAAATAAAAAATAAAAGGATTATAATTGGAATGCAGGGCATTAGTTACCAAGTATTTGTAACTCAAGTTGTGTGTGTTTTGAGGAAATGCTGAATAGTTAGTGACTTTTTTCTGTGTTATTAGTTTTAATAAATTATCAAAACAGTTGAAACTGGTGTGATTATATATTGCATTATTTAATAAATTAAATACAATTTAAATTCTAAATATTGAATAAAATATTCATGTAGAATTCTGAATTTTTTGGTACAGAATCCCCTCAGGAGTAACCTGACAATCAATGCAACTAACATGGGATCAGTTTTCAAAAGGGACTGTTCACTTGTTCTTATAGCAGGAAGGCAAAGAGTTTACTATGGTAGGACACCAGCCTAGGCCGAAACACCCATTCATATCCCTTTCCATTACTTATTTCAAACAGTAACTACAGTTCTTGTTTCTTTATGAGTGCTTTTCTTGTTCAGGAATTCCGCATTATTCAATGAAATTAATTCTACAAGATTGGTGGACTTTTATGAGCTCAAAACTTCATGTGGACATCATTAATAACATGAGAAATAGTGGTGCCTACCTTTTAAAAATGAAGATTGGAAACTATGATGACCAGGAACAGTTTTTTACTATACATCTATGCAATACACAGTGGGGTCATGACTGGAACCTATAGGTACGACTATAATATAACTAACGAACAACAGCTTTAAGATGGATTTGCCAAAATGCTACTAAATACTCTTATGTTAAACAGAATTATACCTTCTTCAGCATTTTGCAGCCACTCAACAAATTTCTTCATCTGGTCAAGAAATACACTTTTGCCTTTAGCAAGATGTGCTTCTTTGTACCACTTCAGGATGGCTTCTTCGCTCAGGACATCAGCTGCAATTCAGAACAACACTTGCAAAGGATTAGCATAAGACAGAAGACAATGAAAAAAATAAAATTAAATACTGCTAGGCTGAGGTAGTATTAATGAATCATTTTGATCATAGGGAGGGTAAGCTTTGAATCAGCATTGTACTTGACAGTAGGCCATAACTGCAGAATGTCACATTAGAGAGATTCCAGCTGTGTGTCATACGGGGAAGTCAGTCATTAGTTAAATGTTAACCTTAAAATAAACCACTGTGTGTCATGCTTCTGCAAAGAGTAATTACTCCTCTACTCAACTGGCTTTAAATAAGAGATAAAAATATACCAATTTCAAAGGACGTCTACCTGCATCTTTTAGGACTCACCTCAATAAGAAATACTATTGTTTCTTTTGCTACTGACTCCCATAACTGTGCAAGATTTTGAAAAATTAAAGTAACAAGAATCCCATCCTAATGTGGAGTCTCTTATCTTTCCCAGCTGATTAAACATTAACCATCACAGGAAATATTTAAAAGGACCATGCTCTCAAAATTCTTCTTTTAAGAACCAAGAACAAAAATAATTGATGGGCAAGAGGCACATTAGGCTGAATAAACTGAGTCAGGACGCTCAATGGTCCTAGCTGTTGTTAAACAATAAGCCTCTAGCCCAAGAGACAGAGCTTCTGCAATACAGCCAATAAATGCCTCTCATTGAGCCAATATCTATGATGCACTGTGGCCTTCAGGGCCATTGGATGACATGAGGCTAGAATAAAAACTGCATCTGCTCATAGTCAGCACATTTTCAGAAGTGATTTACACCAGCTTCTTCAGTGCTACCTAGTATATGGGATTCCCCTCACTACTCTGCTGAATATCAGGACAAAAGTATATTCTACTGTGGCAAAAAGATTAGGCAGATACTAGCAGTGAAAGACCAAAGAAAATTAACTCCATTATCTAATTTAGAAATGTGCATCTACCCATTTGTTCAAGAACTACTACAAGCTAGGGCCATGCAGCTTCCTCTTCTCTTATCATAAAGCAAGGGTCAAGGGTTGGTTGTGCCAGGAAAACGGGAAGTGCCTAAATGGGACAGTTTTCCATAACATGGAAAGGGATGGGGCTATTCAGAGGGATGCAGTAGTGCAGAGTGACCACTAGAAACATAAGAATGGCCGTACTGGGTCAGACCAAAGATCAATCTAGCCCAGTATCCTGTTTGCCAACAGTGGCCAATGTCAGGAGCCCCAGAGGGGGTGGACCAAAGACAGTGATCAAGCAATTTGTCTTCTGCCATCCTTTTTCAGTCTTTGACAAAGAAAGGCCGGGGCACCATTCCTTACTCCCTGGCTAATAGCCTTTTATGGACCTAACCTCCATGAATTTATCTAGCTCTTTTTTAAACTCTGTTATAGTCCTAGCCTTCACAACCTCCTCTGGCAAAGAGTTCCACAGGTTGACTGTGAACTATGTGAAGAACTTTCTTTTATTAGTTTTAAACCTGCTACTCATTAATTTCATGTGGTGTCCTCTAGTTCTTATATTATGGGAACAAGTAAATAACTTTTCTTTATTCACCCTCTTCACACCACTCATGATTTTATATATCTCTATCATATCCCCCCTCAGTCTCCTCTTTTCTAAACTGAAAAGTCCCAGTCTCTTTAGCCTCTCCTTATATGGGATCTGTTCCAAACCCCTAATCATTTTAGTTGCTCTTTTCTGAACCTTTTCTAATGCCAAAATCTCTTTTTTGAGGTAAGGAGACCACATCTGTATGCAATATTCAAGATGTAGGCGTACTATAGTTTTATATAGGGGCAATAAGATATTCTTAGTCTTATTTTCTATCCCTTGTTTAATAATTCCTAGCATCCTATTTGCTTTTTTGACTGCCGCTGCACACTGCATGGACGTTTGCAGAGAACTATCCATGATAATGCCAAGATCTCTTTCCTGATTAGTTGTAGCTAAATCAGCACCCTTTGTATGTATAGTTGGGGTTATTTTTTTCAATGTGCATTACTTTACACTTATCCACATTAAATTTCATTTGCCATTTTGTTGCCCAATCACTCAGTTTGGTGAGATCTTTTTGAAGTTCTTCACAGTCTGCTTTAGTCTTGACTATCTTGAACAGTTTAGTATCGTCCGCAAAGTTTGCCACCTCACTGCTTATCCCTTTCTCTAGATCATTTATGAATAAGTTGAATAGGATTGGTCCTAAGACTGACCCTTGGGGAACACCATTAGTTACACCTCTCCATTTTGAAAATTTACTATTTATGCCTACCCTTTGTTTCCTGTCTTTTAAACAGTTCTCAGTCCATGAAAGGATCTTTCCTCTTATCCCATGACAACCTAATTCACACAAGAGCCTGCGGTGAGGGACCTTGTCAAAGGCTTTCTGGAAGTCTAATTATACTATATCCACTGGATCCCCCTTGTCTACATGTTTGTTAACCCCTTCAAAGAACTCTTATAGATTAGTAAGACATGATTTCCCTTTACAGAAACTATGTTGACTTTTGCTCAACAAATTATGTTGTTCTACGTGTCTGAAAATTTTATTCTTAACTATTGTTTAAACTAATTTGACCGGTACAGACGTTAGACTTACTGGTCTGTAACTGCCAGGGTTGCCTCTAAAGCCCTTTTTAAATATTGGCGTTATGTTAGCTATCTTCCAGTCTTTGGGTACAGAAGCCGATTTAAAGGATAGGTTACAAACCACAGTTAATAGTTCCGCCATTTCCCATTTTAGTTCTTTCAGAACATAGGGCAAATGCCATCTAGTCCTGGTGGTTTGTTAGTGTTAAGTTTTTCTATTTGTTCCAAAACCTCCTCTAATGACACTTCAATCCGGGAGAGTTCCTCAGATTCATCACCCATAAAAGATGATGCAGGTTTGGGAATCTCCCTAACATCTTCAGCCATGAAGACTGAAGCAAAGAAATCATTAAGTCTCTCCACAATGGCTTTATCGTCCTTGATTGCTCCTTTTGCATCTCCATCATCTAGGGGCCCGCTGGTTTTTTAGCAGGATTCCTGCTTCTAATGTACTTAAAAAATGTTTTGCTATTTCTTTTTGAGTTTTTGGCTAACTGTTCCTCAAAATCTTTTTTGGCTTTTCTTATTACATTTTTACACTTAATTTGGCAGTGTTTATTTTCCTTTCTATTTACCTCTCTAAGATTGGACTTCCACTTTTTAAAAGGTGCCTTTTTATCTCTCACTGCTTCTTTTACATGGTGGTTAAGCCACAGTGGCTCTTTTTTAGGTCTCTTACTATGTTTTTTAATTTGGGGTATACATTTAAGTTGGGCCTCTATTATGGTGTCTTTAAAAATTTTCCCTGCAGCTTGTAGGGATTTCACTCTAGTCACTGTACCTTTTAATTTCTGTTTAACTAACCTCCTAATTTTTGTGTAATTCCCCTTTTTGAAATTAAATGCCAGAGTGCTGGACTGCTGAGGTGTTCCTCCCACGACAGGAATGTTAAATGTTATTATATTATGGTCACTATTCCCAAGTGGTCCTGTAATAGTTACCTCCTGGACCAGTTCCTGTGCTCTACTAGGACTAAATCAAGAATTGCCTCTCTCCTTGTGGGTTCCTGTACCAGCTGCTCCAAAAAGCAGTCATTTAACGCATCGAGAAATTTTATCTCTGCATCTTGTCCTGAGGTGACATGTACCCAGTCAATATGGGGATAATTGAAATCCCCCATTATTATTTTTTATTTTGATAGCCTCTCTAATCTACCTTAGCATTTCAACGTCACTATCACTGTCCTGGTCAGGTGATCGATAATATATCCCTACTGCTATATTCTTATTAGAGCATGGAATTACTATCCATAGTGATTCTATGGAGCATGTTGATTCATTTAAGACTTTTACTTCATTTGATTCCATATTATCTTTCACATATAGTGCCAATCCGCCACCCGCACGACTTATTTTGTCCTTCCAATATATTTTATATCCTAGTATGATTGTGTCCCACTGATTGTCCTCATTCCACCAGGTTTCTGTGATGTCTATTATGTCAATCTCCTCCTTTAATATAATGTTCTCTAATTCACCCATCTTATTATTTAGACTTCTAGCATTTGTGTAGAAGCACTTTACAAAATTGTCACTGTTTGTCTGCCCGCCCTTCCCTGATGGATTAGATTCTTGTATATGTGCGTGTTTCTCATCTGATCTGGCCCATACTTTATCATCTCCTCTCCTCTTTTCTGACTAAAACCTAGAGCAGTGTTTCCCAATTTTTTTTGGCTATGAAACTCTTTTCAACTTCTCAGAATTTCAAGGAACAGCTAGCTTTGTCAAGTAAATTAAAAACAAAAAAACAAAAGAGGGGAACCCACCAATGCATGAAAATCACATTCCTTTCCTAAGACCCCATGCATTTGAGGCCCCATCCTTTCTGTTCCCCTCCTCCCCATCACTTGCTACCCCCAGCCCTTATATATTCTCACTGGGTTGAGACAGGAGGTGCAGGCTCTGGGGTGGGAATGAGGGATTTGGGTGTGGGAAGGGGTGAGAAGTGCAAGCTCTAGGAGGGAATTTGGATTCAGGATAAGGGGATGCTGGCTCAGGGAGGGGGCTCCAGGCTGGGGAGTGTTGGGCTCAAGTGGAAGGTTGGGGTGCCGAGCAAGTCACAGGCTTGTGGATGTGAGGATGCAGGAGCTTGGGCTGGATATGTGAGGGGCTCAGGGCAAGGAAGCTGTGAGTATGATGGGCACAGGACACAGATTTGTGATGTGTGGATGGTGCAGGAATGTTGTGGCAGAGGACTGGGGATGCAGGAGTTTGGGGATGTAAGTGGCTCAGGACAGGGGGTTCCAGTGTATGATAGGCTCAAATTTGGGGTCAGGTGGTGCAGGAGTGTTATGAAGCTGCAGTAAGATGGGGATTTGGCCTCAATTAGGGGTAAGTTTGCCAGGCGTAATTTTTAAATAAAATATGTCAAACTCAAAAGGTTTTAGTATTGTCTTTATTTATGAGAGGAGCAAGGAACCTGTTTTGAGTCAAGGGTCACTGACCCACTGAAAAGTCAGTTGGGGCCACACAAGTGAGATGCAAAAAAAACCCTCCAAAACTCCCAGGCCTCACTACTGTGGTCCCAACTGTACTGATGGGGGCAGGGGACAGGGTGCTAGTGTGTGCTGGGGCCAGGAAGAGAGTGCTGCTGGGTGGCTGCACAGGTGGCAGGGTGCTGGGGCAGGGACATGGTCCTGCTGGGCACTGGGATGGGTAGCAGGGTGCTGGGACCAGGAACAGGGTGCTGCTGGGTACTAGGGTGTATGGCAGGGTGCTGAGGCCAGAGACAGGGTGGTGCTGGGTGCTGCAGTGGGTGGCAGGATGCTGGGGCTGGGTGCTGCTGGGGCCAGGGACAGAGTCCTGGGATCAGGGACAGGGTGGTGCTGGGTGTGCTACGGTGGATGGCAGAGTGGTGCTGAGGACAGTGCTGGTGGGGGCAGGGGACAGGGTAGTCATGGGGGGTCGGGGCAGATGGGACCAGTACCTGGCAATCCTACAGCACCTCTGGGTTCCAGAAAGTGTGCAACTGCACTTCCCCTCCCCAAACAGCTGGCGTGCACGCTGCCTGAACAGCAGGGGCTGTTGTACTCCAGCAACTTACTTCCACGATGCCATCCGGTGGGGGAGGGTGCAGGAAGTCCCAGAACAGAGAGCGCTGCCTGCACAGTTAGAGCTGTGCAGCCCCCGGTCTCCTGACCTCCCCCTCACCACGCAGAAAGGCCGCAGAACTAAGTTACCAGATGTGTCAGCTCCAGCTGTTCAGGCAGCGCGTGACAGGTCCTTTGGGGGAGGGGAAGTGCTTCCCTCCCCGCTGTGGATCACGTAGGGTCACCCCTGTCTGGCACCCCACTACTGTGCTGGCCTGAAACAACTGTTCCCCTCTGCCCCCGCCTCGCTACGCCTCTGCATCGCCAGAGAGGAACGGGAAACAAGTGTGCTGCTTCTTTAAGAAGCTGGCTAGCCGGGGCACTGTCTTTCAGAGGGGGCGGAGGAGTGCCGGCTCCTCGCGAGACCCCAGGGTTTCACAGAGCACCAATTGGGAAACACTGACCTAGAGAATCTCCATCTAATAGACTCTTCTCTAATAGAAGTCTTAGTCAGATCCACGTGCTCTTCTTGAGGAGCAACTGCACGATCAAGAGAATGGTCAAATGGGGACAGGGTTCCTCATGGCTGGCCCCTTCCCCAAACCACTCTCCCCCCAACCCCAGCCACAACCCCAGAGTGGGGAGGGGCAGGAAGAAGGCTGGTGGAGGGGGCAGAGAAAAGCACAGTCACATGCTTAAGGGCTTTCCTGAACTAGGGGGGGAGGTCTGAGGATGATGGATCTGTAACAATTGTAAAATCTGTTCTAGTGGTTGAGATGTTACAAAAATTAGATGAGTCTTAATCCAGAACAGAAAAAATCATATTACCCATGTGAAAAATGAGAAAGGGCCCAAGATGGTGAGGAAATTTGCCTGCATAAAATTTGCCGCATATATAAGAAGCGAATGTACCTGCAGTGACAGGAAATGCATCCAGAGAAGGAATAAAAATACCTTAAGTTACAGAAACGACAATCACATCTTTTCTTTCATTTCCGAGAAACATCCTTGGTAATTCATTTGTGCCTGCAATGTTCATAAGAGATAATATTCTCCTGTCAATGCAGAGATGTTCAATTAAGCAAATCAGCCAGGACGGGGTGTCGTTAATGATAGCCCTAGATTTCTCGGAAGCAAAGGGAACATCAGGGATGGTTTATTTTAGGTATTTCTGATTAAAGTTTATGACAATTATTTTTTACATGCTGCAACTGTTTCAGCTGAGCCCACTGGGATGGAGCTACACACCCCCTAGGTGTATCCAGCATGACCCCACTAAATCTGGGCACCAATTTAGTGTTCCATATGCCTAAGGATGGTCTGGCTGCTCTGTTTAGCTGTCTGCATTAAGTGTTGCACTAACTTACACTGGGCTGCAGTGGGCAGGGAACCCACAGCCTAGGATTGGCATATCACCAGGATATCCTGGTCATATCCCTTTTCTGTGCTACGCCAGCACAAGGGAGGACTGATAACATGGGGGTCCTTAGATCATCTCTAAATCACTAGAGGATCGCCTTTACACTGGGATAGTCTGCTCTGGGATGGTTAAACTGGCTTTCAAGGTCAGATTAGGCCAAGCAGCATGGCATAGAGCTGCTACACTACATGAAGAAATCTGGCTCTCTCACTGTACGTTATGCAGGTAACAGATTTCAGAGTAAGAACACAGACTTTTAGGTTTTCTAGTTTACATTCAGACAGTATTTTTGCTGATACATTAAGGGAAAATTCCATCTTACCCTCTGGAGAAATAGCAATCTGGTGCCCAGCTCCCATTGACCAACTCCCATTTGCCCCTTGGAAAGTCTCCCTTGCAATAAATAATGTTTCATAGGGTGAGAGAGTCCAAAGTGTCACACTGTGCACTACCTAAGAGAGCTCTGCTGGGTAGCTGCTTGCATGTCTTAGTCCCATCCATAGCTATGCCATATGCTGTGTAAATTCACCATACAAGAGAAGATGACTGGGTACTCCGAAATCTCTCTAATTCATGGCCCCTCTGTTTTACTTCCTGGAGATCACAATGAAACCACAGTGACCTCTGGGCCCAAGATAATCAGTCCTTCAAGGGAGAGGACAGAGTGGCTGCTGTTCTTTCCCCACCACCACAACTCTTGGTTACCTGGTGGACTTCCCAGGTAGTAGGTGACTCCACATCACCAATGAAGCTACAGAGATGCAAAGACCTCACAAATCTCCAGGACTCTGATTAAATAACCTGCTGGTGGTAATGATAGAGGGAGTATGCTAGTTCCACCATAGAATGTTAGTAGTAAGACTGTGCAACAGATAGCACCAAGTATCTAAAATATCCATGCCAGGCTCAGGTATTAAGCAGGGCAAATGGCTAGCATGAGAGAAGCTATTCTTGACCTTCTGGGCAAAACCAGGGAATTCATTGCTTGCAAGAAGCCATGGACAGGCTCACAAAAGCAGATGTTGGTATATATGATGAAATACTAGAAGACAATAATACACAGGGCCTTCAACACCACACAGTATCAGTTAAGTTCAGCTTGCAGTCCATTTTCCAAGCTAGCGTGAATACAAAACCACTTATGACAGAATGCTACGATCTAACAGGGAAGTCAACATTCTGATCACTGTAGCCTCTGTTAGTTCCCCCAGTAATGACTGATTGAATAATTAGCTACTCAGAAGGAGGAGAAATTGGAGAGGTAAGGAACTAATTAGCTCTCAGCTGATCAAACCTGAGGAAAAAAACAGGCAGAATTACAAGAGAGGAGGATCAGGCTAGCTGAGCCTAGAATTAAGGCACCCCCTAGAGAAAAAGGAGACTTCATTTCCTCCTATCACTCTAGCAAAGAAGGGCTGAAAGGAGTTAAAATTATGATGTTGTACTGTGGCTGGTGGACAGTTTAGAATAAATGCGGCCCACATGCAGGAAGAAATAGAGTCTGAGAAGTTTGAGTGGCATTAGTAGACTGGGACAGCATGGTCATCCCTGCCCTGACTGGCCATACTTGTATTCTAAATTGGGCTCAGATGGGCAAAGAAAGTCTATTACTTGTTATAATTTGTCACCAGATGTTTATGCTGATTTTATGAGAAAAGAGGGGTTAGGAATAACTGTACACAATTCTCAATACCTTTGTTCATCACACATTCATATCGTTACTCATGTAAATACATTATATGTCCCTTACACTACAAACCCCAGGCAAACCTACATAAACTATTCAGGTTACCACTTGTCCTCAACTTAAATAAGTAACATGCAGAATAGCCACAATGCTCATCCAGCATATACAGAACGAACAAAGGATGGAACTCTATCTATTGAGGATTCATGAAAGAAAACTGAATTAAAATGCATGCGTCTTAAGTATTAATTTCTCAGTCGTATTTTCGATTTTTAAGCTGGTAGTCAACCTATTTAAACACAATAAAGATGGGACTACATACTGTTGACTTATGTCTGCTTTGGAAACCTACGTCATCAGTTGTGTGTGTGTTTTTGAAAGTAAACAGGAACATGAAATACGAACAAAAATCTAAGCATTTCTAGTCACATTGATTTTTTCCCCCTTCAGCTATTTATAGCAAGAATGTCAGAACAAGCTGTTTATCACCCACATCTCACATGCAGTGTAGGACCATTAGTCTCTATGACAACCTGAATTGAATAAACCTGCTATGAAGCCATCTATACTACAAAAAAATGCAATCCTGGAAATAATGGCTTCTTCAAGGACCTGACAGTGTCTAACTAAGGCTTGATTCTACTTCCATTAATGTTAGGGCAAGATTTGCACTGTACTTCAGTGGGAACAGAATGATGCCCATACAGAAGCCAAAGACTAGCCTTGATCACTGTACTTTAAAGGAGGATGTTGATTACCCCTTCCCCCACATGCATGTGAGGCAGTTGCAGAGATCACAGTTGTGACTCCATGATTTAGGGCCACCCAGTACCAGCATAGGTTAAAGCAGGAAGATTTTGCTTTAACTTACACTGCTGGTATAAAGTCCTTTATGCCAGCAGAGGATCAGGTATAGCAGAGCTCAGCTATATCCACTCCAATGTGCAAAATGCCTGTAATGCCACTTCTTCCCTCCCCCCAAACTTACATTAGTGAGAGAGCAGCTGGTGTAAGAAGTGACAATACCAACACCACCACCTCCATCCCTACAGGAGAATCTCCCTATGAGGCAATTCTATCTCTGGTTGGTTTAAGTGATTTCAGCAGACCGGAGAAACCAGCTTCAGAATCTAAATCAAAGCTGGAAACAACCAGCCAGAAAGAGCTGAGAAATTGGCCTGGAGGATGGGAGCAGTCTCTTCCCCGTCCTGGAGCTGAGAGCCACATGGGGTTTGCAGCTTGCAGTTTTAAGTGATTGGGGCTGCTGCAGCAGGCAGGGAGCCCAGTCTGCTCGGGGGTGCTGCAGGGCTGCTGGCTTAGGTAAGTACCTCCCAGCCAGAGCCTGCCTCTGGCACTCCAGGCCCTCCTATTCCCCAACTCCCTCCCCAGATCACCATCCAAATCCTCTGCACCCCATCTGCTCCAGGTCACAACTCCCTCCCAGAGCCTGTACTCCCTCCTACACCCTTCCCCCAGGCCAAAATCCTCTCCTACACCCACACTCCCTCTCAGACCCTGCATCCCATTCCCCTGCCCCAAGTCAACACCCACACCCTCTGTAGTCTACACCCCTTTTTCCCCTTCTCCCAAGTCACTGCTCCCTTCCAGACTTTGCACTTCCTCCTAGTGCCCCACTCCTAGGCCAGAACAGTCTCCTGTACCCATACCCCCTTCCCTGACCTTAAACCCCTATCCCCTGACCCAGGTCACAACCTCCTCCTTTACCCAAACTTCCCCTCAGACCTCACTGTGTCCTGCACCCAGTCCCTTGCCCCATGCGCCCTTCTGTGCCCAACCTCCTGCACAGCCTCCACAGACAAGTATGGCCCTTGACCACTTTCCAAAATCCTGAAGTGACCCTGTCAAAAATGTATGCCCACCTCTGATCTAAATACATGCCAAATTTACTCAACATCTTAGTACAGTATATTCCAGTAGGCCAAGGACACAGTGTTCATTGTACACCATATGAAGATTGACAGGGACATATACCTTTGTAAAAGAGAACCACTATCTTCTGAAAGGCTTTCATAAAGTGGATGTTGTCGTAACAGTATTCTTGAACCTTCTGGAGAAGAATCAGCTCTGACTGGCCTTGTGTGCTGAATACAGCCAGGAGAGGTGCGTATTGCTGAAAGAGGATGAGAAAAAGGCAAATTATTTTATAAAAATGTACTGTAAGTGAAAAATCAGATACCATTTGTACAATTTAACTCCTTATAAATTTTCTCTTTAAGAAACAATCACCATCCTAGAGAAGGGTGTGTGTTAATGTAGCACCAGGGTTTTTTTGTGCCATTTACACATATATTCAAGGTTCTGTAAGACAGTGTTGGAGAACTTGATTTGAAGTCTTCTAATGTTTCACTTTGCTATTGAACTGCATAAAGTGAAGTTATAAGATCTATTATGTCAGAGTATTGCCATCTATATGCTGCTTGGCACAACAGAAGATCACTATGATGTGTAAACATATTCTGGATGCTACAGGTTGGAAAGAGAACACCGACATCACAAACCCAGAGCCGATGCTCCTGATACTCATGCTCCAGTTTCATGGATGTTTCAGAGATCATAATAAAATCCAGTATGAGAAAACCATTATCCTGAATAGACAAACTAGCAACAACTAAGACACCATGCTGGGACATGCGTTAGTAATTACCTTTTCTTACGCAAAAAACTCAGAATAGCTTTTCTAGGACGCAAAATTGAACTTTTTTATACAGAACACTGTCAAGGTGGTAACTGTGCTTTTTATTAACTTTAACGTAACAAAGATCCAAGAAAAAAAGGTAGTTGTTTGTAAGAGGTCAGAACTCCAGTTTGTTATGGAAACGCTTCTCTTCCCTTTAAATGGGTGAGGAACCTCTGGCTACGTCTAGACTGCAAGCCTCTTTTGAAAGAGCATCTAGACTACAACCAGTACTTTAGAAAAAGCAAGCTGCTTTTTTGAAAGAGCACCCAGGCAGTCTGGATGCTCTCTTTCAAAAAAGGCAGTTTGCATTACATAGCACCTTTTATTGAAAGAGCACTTTTCCGTGGTTTCAGTAGCAGCTGACTTGGGGACGCCTGGGTTTCTTAAGATGAATCTGTATGTAAGTCAGAACTGGCATCCAGATTCAGCCGCGGTTTAAACTGATCAGTTTCAGCAGCGGCTGACGCCAGTTCCGACTTACATACAGATTCAACTTAAGAACAAACCTACAGTCCCTATCTTGTACATAACCCGGGGACTGCCTGTACATACTTAACTCTTTTTTCTTCAGTACCAGGGACAGTGTATTCAGCACCTTAAGGGCTTGAATACTAGAGGAGAGTAAAGTCCTCTTCTCTTCCCCATTGAAAAAAGTGTACATTTTTCAAAGTTACTGCTAATAACTACCTAGATTGGTGCAAATTTCATACCTCAACTTGTCCTTTTCATACTGAACGGGTCACCTTCAATATAAATGTGTTCATTTACTGAACTGGCTTAGAGACTCGTGAGTGAGCCAGATCCTGAAATTCTTACTCAATAGGGCCAAAGGGAATAGAACAGAGAAAAAACTGCATAAGGACTTGGGCCAGGCATTCAATATTTCTTTTTAAATTGATTCATCAGCTGTTCTCCTAGGCAGAGACACAAGCTACACAGTCTGTGTAATAAGTGTTTGATAAGCTTGGGGTACAGAATTGTAAAGTTTTTTTTCCATTTTATAAGCGTTGATAGAACCACTCTCATAAGCATCTATATGTACAAACACTGCTAAAACTTAGTTAATATTAGCAAGTAAAATATTCGCGCTTGCCCTCAGTATACTCAAAATATTTATCAACAGTTATCACCTTAGCAACAAGAGTGCCAACCTTGAGGTACAATCTTGCGTTATTGTGATACTTTATCTTTGACCCTTCAATTGTTCAGCACTTGTTTAATTGGACACAGACGTTGAGAGAAGCAACAATACATTCTATAGGTCTCTATTCAATAATATCAATGGAACTCCAATATTGTCCAGAGATTAATGGCCTCCTGCTTCTACATGTTTACTAAGGAGTTTACTTTTAAAATAGCTGAAATTCTCTGTTTATAGAGGAGACTTGTCAGTGTTGTTTCTTCCCCATTCACATGTCTCTTTTACCAGTGACCAATAGGGGTCAATAGATTCAACAGGATTCAGATTTGTGGTGAAGTTTTCAAAATATCTAAATTACTTAGAATCTTCAGTCCCATCTTCAAAAGTAATTTAATAGGAGCCTAAATCTGATTGCCTTTCAATCATTCATAAAAATGAAGGCTAGAACAGTCCTGGAATTCTTTCCCATTGTGCTAGCAATAATATTTGGGGAATGAAGCTTGCCAGCAAAACAATACAGTTTTGGAGTGACAGCTTGGCAGTGGTACATTTCTATTGCTAGCACCCAAGATGACACAGATACGTGATTGGTAAGGGGATATGTATTACATTTTTTAAATCTTAGCATATGATTTTTCTGCCAATCCTGTGCCTGGGACTGATAATAGCATAATTAATGCACTGCCTCAATTTCAGATGGACAAAGTTTGGGAGCAGCAAAGGATCTCGTATGGATAGCAGGAGCACTCTGGAACCTGACCTTATGCCAGCTCTCAGGGTAGAAGAGCACTCAGTAGCGCTATGAAAGTTTAGGGCCTATGACAGGAGTTGTAATAAATTTGAGCAATTCCAGAGATGGGTTTTGTGAATGATATTGCCTATTCCAGAAGACTAGGTACTTCAATATATGTCTCTGGGACACCAAAAACTAGCTGCACCCATTAAGCCTTATGCTTGCCAACAGTACGACTCATTACCCAGATCTGTGTCAGGTTCTTAGTCCTGAAGTTTTTATTAGAATGGGTGCAGGACATGTGCCCTGTGGAGGATCTGCACCATGCCATCATAGTTCAAAAGCTTAAAAATAGTTCAAAAGCTTTCAGTCAAATACAGAGATGAGACCAGGAGGCAGTTTTGTTCAAAGCTGAATTCCTGGCACTATTTTTTTGCACCTTTCAAGTCAGTGAACTAGTGCCTGGGCCAGCAAGGGAA
Organism: Pelodiscus sinensis; assembly: GCF_052426305.1. Classification (NCBI taxonomy): domain Eukaryota; kingdom Metazoa; phylum Chordata; order Testudines; family Trionychidae; genus Pelodiscus; species Pelodiscus sinensis. The sequence continues at coordinate 206,011,323 of NC_143053.1, forward strand.
TGACTTTGGAGTAAAGGGATTTACAGTGGGAAAAGCATTCAGTCTTCTTAACTCTGAGGTTAAAAACCCACCTGCAGGGGTGGAGGGAGGCAATGAGTCCATAATACTACATGAGCAGGTCAAGGCAAAGATTTACCCAGTAAGGGCTTTAAATACTTTGAGATCCATTGATTTAGACAACTGGCCAGTAGCATTCAAATGCATACAGGATACATGCGAGACCCTGGGTAGAGATTCAGGACTAATTTTCTCATATTTCCACTTTAAGGACCATGTAGAAAGGCCAACTGAGTGGTAGGGTGGACTACATATTCTTGGTATACAGGTGGGGCAGTTCACAGCTGGGCCTCAGGGTGAAGGAATCCCAACATGGCTTGGAAGGAGAGGCTGACTATTCTTGTATACTCTTTGGCAGTGCGGGAGCGGACACTGAGTGCAAATATTGTTAACCTCAGTTAAAACAGGAAGGGATCTAACGGTAGGCACCCATTTAATGAATTATAGCTACCATTGTGACATTATGTAACTACATGAATTACGGCCCAATTTTTACAAATGGGATTTAGATTAATGTGTTAAGTAACCTGTTAAGAATTGCCTTTGAAGAAACTGCTAGTGTAACTTTTTTATGTGTTGTAACTAAAACCCCATTTAATACGTTGTACTGCCTTAACTGTTTAAAGCAGGGGTGGACAAAAGGGCCTCCACGGGCCAGATTTGGCCTGCCAAGCAGGCTGATCCAGCCCACAGAGGCCCTGCCCACTCCCCCTGCCTCCAGGCCAATTAGGGCCTGGCAGTGAGAGGAAGCGCATGACGTTTCCTCTGCCTTGCACAGAGCATGTGGCACTTGTAAGTGCCATGCCCTCCTTGCAGGGCCTGAGTAGGGCAGAGAAAGGTCTGCATGCTCCTCCCGCACCCCGGCCAATCAGAAATGCCACACGCTCCTGGAAGGGTGGCAGACTTTTGCGCACTCGCCTGCCCCCAAGCCCTGACTGGCCTGGGGGCGGGAGGAGCACGTGAAGGTCTCCTCCACCCTACCCCCACCCTGAAAGGAGAGGGCAGCACTTAAGTGCCACGCACTCCTGGCAGGGCAGGAAGCCCTGATTGGCCAAGAGGTGGGGGAGCACGGGAAGTCTCCTCCTACCAGCAGGGGCATGGATGGCTTAGTGGAAAGGGGTGAGGGCAAAGGGGCTCCCCTACCCTCAGACCAGTCAAAAGCATCCTGGCCCCGCCCCTTCCATTGCATCCACTGACATGACTGCTTCCCTCCTTATGTCTAGACTACCCTGGCCTGTGGAATAGCATGAGCAACTGAAGCTGGTGATTATATCCCATCTGTAGAACTGTGTGCATGAGTGTGTGTATACGTGGTGAATAATGTTAGTAGCTAGGGACAGTAAATGAATTCTGCCTTCACAATAAACATGGCATATGGCCCTTATGCCCCAAATAAGGTTCTGCTAGTTCTATTTCTACAAGTCTAACATAACTGTCTAGAAACCTGGAGGGGAAGGTGGGAAGGCAGTCAAGGATTTTGCTGCTGCCTCCTTGTGGTAGATGTCAAATGCAGGTACTTAGTATAGAAAGAATATGTTTTTGGATGAAATAAACTGGAAAAATACTTGAAGGAAAATATCCCTTCAGGGAGCTGAGAAAAGGAGGCTTGGAGCTCACTCTACTACATTAGCAGGGAGCCAACCCCCCTTTCCTTCATTATACTATTTGTTGCCAGGCACTCCCAGATATTAGCAAATAAAGTTGCAATCTAATTATACCTATGAACGGCCTCTTGTTTTCCACCTCCCCTCTGCCCACTCCCTCCCCTTGATGGAGTTTGTGCTGTGATTGGCAGGTGGAAACTGTTGGCTTCCAATTAAAGTGTGAATTCTAGAAGCCTCTGCTGATTGGCTGAGCCTTGGTAGGGGGAGGGGCTTTATAAGGCAGTGGGCAAGCCACCAAGGAGCTTGCGAACAGGTGAGTGCTAACAGGGAGTTTTGAGAGGGAGTTGGGAAGGAGAGAGGAAAGGGCGTGAGGGTCTCTTGCCTTTCTTTTTAAATCCCTTTTCCAGGACAGCAGCAATGGTTGGTGATGGGTCTGCTCTTGTTACCTGCACAGCGTGTGCCATGTGTGTCTTCCTCCCGGAAGAAAGAACACACTTCATCTGCACCAAGTGCAAGCTGGTCGACATTTTGGAAGAAAAAAATTAGAGGACTGGAGGCCCAAGTGTCAACCCTACGCTTGATCAGAGAGGATGAAGACTTCCTCGATAGAAGGCAGCATTTAATCCTTCAAGCATGGCAGGCAGAAGAGCCAGAGAGGGCAGTACGTGACCAAGAAGAGAACTGGCAGCATGTAACTTCTAGAAGGGGAAAAAGGCTAGCACGGGAATCCCCCGATGCTATAGAGGTAAGCAATCGCTTTCAAGCTCTCTCCACAGGCTCTGCAGTGCTGAAAGCTCTGGAAGGGACCTCACAAGGAAGAAACCAGAAGGGAACACCATCTACTGGAATAGTGATAGAGATGTAGCCGTGTTAGTCTGGTGTAGCTGAAACAAAATACAGGACTATGTAGCACTTTAAAGACTAACAAGATGGTTTATTAGATGATGAGCTTTCGTGGGCCAGACCCACTTCCTCAGATCAAATAGTGGAAGAAAATAGTCACAACTCACTGGCATTCACCTTCCTTTCCCCCCCCCCCCAAATCCCTCTTCTGTTCTGTAATGTGATTTGTCCTTTTCATGTGTGTTCATTTTTTTAAATTGTATCCTTTGGTATATATGGTTGTGACTATTTTCTTCCACTATTTGATCTGAGGAAGTGGGTCTGGCCCACGAAAGCTCATCATCTAATAAACCATCTTGTTAGTCTTTAAAGTGCTACATAGTCCTGTATTTTGTTTCATCTACTGGAAGGCATGGGATGCGTAGTCCTACGGATGGGGGTTCCACGGCCACCACCCCCAAAAGGAAACGACGGGTGGTGGTGGTCAGGGACTCCCTCCTAAGAGGGACTGAGCCATCCCTCTGCCGTCCAGACCTGGAATCTCGAGGGGTGTGCTGCTTACCGGGAGCTCGCATTCAGGATGTGACTGAGAGGCTTACCAAGCTGATCAAACCTTCGGATCGCTACCCCTTCCTGCTTCTCCACGTGGGAACTAATGATACGGCCAAGAATGATCTTGAGCGTGTTACTGCGGATTATGTAGTGCTAGGAAGAAGAATCCAAGAATTTGGAGCGCAAGTGGTATTCTCCTCCATCCACCCTGTCGAAGGGAAAGGACTGGGCAGGGATCGTCGAATTGAGGACGTAAATGCGTGGTTGCGCAGATGGTGTCGCAGAGAGGGCTTTGGTTTCTTCGACCATGGGACTCTGTTCCGGGAGCAAGGATTGTTAGGAAGAGATGGGATCCACCTAACGAAGAGAGGAAGGAGCATCTTCGCAGGAAGGCTTGCAAACCTAGTGAGGAGGGCTTTAAATTAGGTTCGTCGGGGGACGGTGACCAAAACCCTGAGGGGAGTGGGAAAGTCGGATACCGGGAAGAAATGCAGAGAGGAAGGGGCAAGAAAGGAGGACCCATGTTTTGAATGGAGAAGATAGGACGATCAACTGGTTACCTGAAGTGTTTGTACACTAATGCGAGAAGCCTGGGCAACAAACAGGAAGAACTGGAGGCCCTGGCCCAGACCAAGAAATATGATTTAATTGGGATAACAGAGACTTGGTGGGATCACTCGCATGACTGGAGCGCTGTCATTGAAGGGTATAGACTGTTCAGGAACAACAGGCAGGGAAGAAAAGGAGGAGGAGTTGCACTATATGTAAGAGAGCACTACAATTGCTCTGAACTCCAGTATAAAGAGGGAGAAAAACCTGTTGAGAGTCTATGGGTTAAGTTTAAAGGAGCAAACAACAGCATTGATGTTGTGGTTGGTGTTTGCTACAGGCCACCGAATCAGGTGGATGAGGTAGATGAGGCTTTCTTCGGACAACTGAGCGAAGCTTCCAGATTGCAGGCCCTGGTTCTCGTGGGAGACTTTAATCACCCTGACATCTGCTGGGAAACCTATACGGCAGTACACAGGCAATCCAGGACGTTTTTGGAGAATGTTGGGGATAACTTCTTGACACAGGTGCTGAAGGATCCGACCAGGGGCCGTGCGCAGCTTGACCTTCTGCTCACAAACAGGGAGGATCTAATAGGGGAAGTGGAGGTGGGTGACAACCTGGGAAGCAGTGATCATGAGATGGTAGATTTCAGGATCCTGACCAAAGGAAGAAAAGAGAGTAGTAAAATACACACCTTGGATTTCAAAAAAGCAGATTTTGACTCCCTCCGAGATCTGATGGGCAGAATCCCCTGGGATGTTAACATGAAGGGGAAAGGAGTCCAGGACAGCTGGCAGTATTTTAAAGAAGCCTTATTGAAGGCACAGAAAGAAACCATCCCGACGCGTAGCAAGAGAGGCAAACATGGTAGGAGACCGGACTGGCTTACAGGGGAACTCCTTAGTGAACTTAAGCACAAAAAGGAAGCTTACAAAGAGTGGAAACTTGGACAAATGACCAGGGAGGAGTTTAAAGGTATAGCTCGAGAATGCCGGGGGGTTGTCAGGAAGGCGAAAGCGCAAATGGAATTGCGACTGGCTAAGGATGTGAAGGATAACAAGAAAGGTTTCTACAGGCATGTTAACAAGAAGAAGGTGATCAGAGAGGGTGTGCAGCCCCTCATGGATGAAGGAGGTAACCTAGTGACAGATGATGCGGGGAAAGCTGAAGTACTCAATGCTTTCTTTGCCTCTGTATTCACGGACAAGGTCGGCTCCTGGACTTCTGCGCCAGGTGACGCAAGATGGGATGAAGATGGACAGCCCATGGTGGGTAAAGAACATTTAGGAACTATTTAGAAAAGCTAAACATACATAAATCCATGGGTCCGGACTTAGTGCATCCGAGGGTACTGAGGGAGTTGGCAAATGTCATTGTGGAGCCTTTGGCTATTATCTTTGAAATGTCGTGGAGATCGGGAGAAATCCCGGATGACTGGAAAAAGGAAAATGTAGTGCCCATCTTCAAAAAAGGGAAGAAGGATGATCCAGGGAACTATAGACCGGTCAGTCTTACCTTGGTTCCTGGAAAAATCATGGAAGGGATCCTTAAGGAATCCATATTGAGGCACTTGGATGAGAGGAAAGTGATTAGGAATAGTCAGCATGAATTCACAAAGGGCAAGTCGTGCCTGACCAATCTGATTAGATTCTATGATGAGGTAACTGGCTCGGTGGACATGGGGAAGTCAGTGGATGTTATATACCTTGACTTTAGCAAGGCTTTTGATACGGTCTCCCACAATATTCTTGCCAGCAAGTTAAGGGATTGTGGATTGGATAAATGGACGGTAAGATGGATAGAAAGATGGCTAGAAGGCCGGGCCCAACGGGTAGTGATCAATGGCTCGATGTCAGGATGGCGGTCGGTTTCTAGCGGAGTGCCCCAAGGTTCGGTTCTAGGACCGGTTTTGTTCAATATCTTTATTAATGATCTGGATGAGGGGATGGATTGCACCCTCAGCAAATTTGCGGATGACACTAAGCTGGGGGGAGAGGTAGATACGCTTAAGGGCAGAGATAGGGTACAGAATGACTTAGACAAATTGGAGGATTGGGCCACAAGAAATCTGATGAGGTTCAACAAGGACAAGTGTAGAGTCCTGCACTTGGGACGGAAGAATCCCAAGCATAGTTACAAGCTGGGGACCAACCGGTTAAGTAGTAGTTCTGCAGAAAAGAACCTGGGGGTTACAGTGGATGAGAAGCTAGATATGAGTCAACAGTGTGCCCTTGTAGCCAAGAAGGCTAATGGCATATTAGGTTGCATTAAGAGGAGCATTGCCAGCAGATCCAGAGTTGTCATCATTCCCCTTTATTCGGCTTTGGTGAGGCCGCATCTGGAGTATTGTGTCCAGTTCTGGGCCCCCCACCACAAAAAGGATGTGGACGCATTGGAGAGGGTCCAGCGGAGGGCAACCAAAATGATTAGGGGGCTGGAGCATATGACTTATGAGGAGAGGCTGAGGGACTTGGGTCTGTTTAGTCTGCAGAAGCGAAGAGTGAGGGGGGATTTGATAGCAGCCTTCAACTTCCTGAAGGGAGGTTCCAAACAGGATGGAGAGAGGCTGTTCTCAGTAGTGACAGATGGCAGAACAAGAAGCAATGGTCTCAAGTTGTGGTGGGAGAGGTCCAGGTTGGATATTAGGAAAAACTATTTCACTAGGAGGGTGGTGAAGCACTGGAATGGGTTACCTAGGGAAGTAGTGGAGTCTCCATCCCTGGAGGTGTTTCAGTCTCGGCTTTACAAAGCCCTGGCCGGGTTGATTTAATTGGAATTGGGCCTGCCTAGAGCAGGGGGCTGGACTTGATGACCTTCTGAGATCTCTTCCAGTTCTATGATTCTATGGTTCTATGACAGTGAGTTTGTCAATGTACGTATCAACAGGCCAAGCCTCCAAACTTTACACAGACATGCAGTTCCACTGGTCTTAGTGGAACTACTCACATAAATAAGGACATCTTCTAACTATCTTTCCAATGTTAGAATTATGCATATTGTCCCTTAACACACACACACACACACACACACACACACACACACACACACACACACACACATATGCTGCATTATTAATGCTGCACCCCATATTAAAACCAAACCAAACCTCAACTCCTAGATGCAGTGCTACAACTATCAACTGAAAGATTCACCAGCCCCCAGACTGGTAAATAAAGTCACTGCTAGAACTCCAAAATGCATCTTTCTGCTGGAAAAGAGTTGTGTTGAGTTTTTCTTCCCATCTGGTCCCACAACTAGAGAGGGGGCTATGGCCAGCATGCAAGGTGCAGACCCTATGTGAGATGCAGGACCCAAGCAGCTACATGCCTTATGTATACTGAACACCAACCTTAGGAGAAAGAACTGAAGAAGAAGGAATAGCAGTGGGAGGGAACCAACATTAGAGATTTGGGCAGGTAAACAGCATAGTGTGTAAGGCACAGATCCATGTTATTATACAGGAGTTCAGCTATTTCCCCAACCACCACTCAAAGTGGGTTTGCCTTACAAGACTGTGGTGAGTATAGCCTAACCAGAGCTTACAAGTTCACCAGAATTCTTCAGTGGAACTATGTCCTTCCCAATTCCAGTGCCTAATATTTATTCTACAGTTCTTTCCAATTCATTTGGGAAATACTGCCTATAATATTATTGTTTTTATTATATATGCCTCTGAATACTTTTCAGACACGTTGTTACCAATGGCTGTCACCACACAGAAGTCATACGAAATTATTCTATATATATATATTTTTAAGGTGTTGTTCTAATACTTAATATCAATGTCATGCCAAGTTTGATGCCTGCAGATTTAAACATGAAAAAAATTGTACTGATATCTGTGGAGTATTTTCTCATTTACAACCCTGGTACATGCACACATACATACATACATACCTTTAGATGTTTAAGTGCTTGTTCTGCAACCAGCTCTTCCTTCTTGTTCCATTCAACGGCATTCATTATACAGGTCCACAGGAGTCCAATCACTGCAGGCTCTGGCAGATCATTTCTCTTCATTTCCTCCTTTACGTAAATCACTACCTGGTGGAATAAAGAAACTTCCCACAATAGTTTGTACAATTAGATAAAACTCTGAATTATAAATACAGATTATAACATAGAACAAACAAGAGGAATTAGCTGCAATCATATACAGAATGGTTTTCCCTTACATTTTTCTACAGAGTAACATTTGTTCATTTTTCAAGTCTTGAAGTACAATGTGAAACTAAAGTAATTATAGCACCATTTTTGACAACACGGAGAATCTTGTGATTATGTTTTTGTGCAGAATTATATAAGGAGTAAATTAAATAATTTTAAGATGGCTAGGGGAAGCATGTGGGGCATAAACACATTTCTCTATAGTCACTGTTCATTTAAGGCTTTGCCTAGTTGGGTAACAGTATAAAAATAGAGAAAACTTCTTCCCACCTCTTTAATTGGGCATTCCTGAGAAAGACGTTCCTGTAGTTCTTTTTGAAGTTCTTTACGGGTCCCCAGTGACTGCTGGACTCTGAGGAAATCCGAGAGCTCTTTTAGGCCTGCATCAATGAAGTACTTAGCAAAATGCTCCACATTCTGTCGATTGGCTGGAAATAATTCCTAGAAGGCAGAAAATGCTCCCCTGTTAAACTACAAAGAATGCTTATGTTGAGGAAGGAAAACTGGTTCAAAATTAACATAGGGACCTCAAGTTGAAGATGAAGAACTGTAACTGCTAACAGACTTAAAAGAAAATTAATAGTTGTATTTTCAGTGGAGAGGCAACATTAACTTTTCTAGTCTTGTTCTAGGGATAGTTGGTAACAGAAAAAGCTACAACTCTTCAAGTTATATTCAAAGACAAGTGATTTACAAATTAATGTGAAGTGTGCACATTCATGAAAAAACTTTGAGTTTAAGATACCCATTTCAAAACAAAATTACAGGAGGCATTATACAGAATGTAAAAAACCCCTCTCTTCCTCCAGTCTCTCCACCCAGTTCCAGAAGCTTTGTGTACTAGTGAGCACAAACGTAGATCATCCTGCAAATATCAGTGACCATAACCATAAAGTATTTCTAGATATGTACATTGTGAAAGACTCAGTGTGTTATTTACCACATGCTGCACAACCGTTGTTAGAAATATTTCTAAGAGTCATCCAATAAATAGGGAAAATGATTGTGTTAAATAGGCAGTACACCGTTGAAATAACTCATTCACAGGGATGGCATCATTTAGTCCCTATAATTCACAGCAATAGCATATCTGTGAATTATGAAAATCGAACTACCCAAAAAAAAAAACCGACGATAATTCCCAAGACTGCTATTACAACTCGCACCTCATCTTGGCAGGGACTCAATGGCTGATAGAGATGTGAAAGGTTTACTGGTTCCAGTTTATCAGTAACTAGTAGAGGCTGGAGCAGCTACAGCAGCCAGGAAGTAGGGGGCCACTCCAACCCTGCAGGGGGCCCACTGCAGACTGGGGCTATTCCAGCAGCATCTGGGAGCCAAAGGGCTGGGAACCAGCAACCAGCTCCAATGTGGAGATGGAAGTGGGAAACACACAGTCTGGGGAGTCTTCACCTAGGCTGGAGTGATCCCCCAGCTAGATCCCGCTTAGTCAGTTACCAGTTAAATGTTAGGTTTAACTGCTTAACTGGGATTTTACATTCCTAGTTATTTACACACCAATTCCTGCTGTCTGAAAGGATGATTCATGATCTGTGTAACAGGCCTTACAACAGACACACTCAATTTACTTATAGATCTTGCTCCAAAAGTGCCTACATAGATATCTGCCCCGAAGCCTTTTATCTAGCAGACAATAGCGTAATATATTTCTATGGATAAAAGTTGAAGATAGCAATGTTCATCCTGAAATGAATAAACAGACATTTACTTTTAACTATGAGGGTAATTAGCTATTGGAACAGATTTTGAAGGGATATGGTATATTCTTCATCATTTTGATTTAAGGAAATATACGCTCTAGTTAAGTCATACATTGGTTTAGAAGCAGGAACTGGTGAAACTCTGTGTTACGTGGAAATTCAGATTTTATAATCTGTCTTTATAATCTAGTTGAAAAATTTTAAGGAAATGAAATCTCCATTAGATAGAGAATCTTCCATTTCTCTTCAGGGGCCTGCTATTCTCAAAACTTCTGGCTGTTGCGATGACCTCAGAATTATATGTTCCTACTGGTTCTGCAGTTGTCATTTTCTAACCACTGACTCTACCAAATTGCTTAGTTCTGTATTCACTGTATGATATCCTAACAGTATTTCATCATTTTTAGTTTAAAATCAAAGTGGTATAATTCATTTTTGATGGTGTAACTATTTCACAAAGCACTGTATCTTCACTTTTGGTTTTGCACAACTACAGGCTATATCTTCCTAAATCAGGATACATATCTGGCAGCATCCCTGATCCAACAGGACAACAGATTTTCTTGGACCAGAGTCCAGGGCAAGCGGGGCTGGTGTTGTGGCACAACTGGGAGCCTCACGCAACAACTGGGAGCTGGGCTGGTAGCAGCTGGGGAGCTCTGTCCCTGTGAAACCCCGGTGGGGCCAACAGCAGGGGGGCCAGAGCTTGACCCCAGCGGCAGCAGCCACAGCCACAACCTGGCAGCAGCCACAACCTGGGCCAGAAGGAGCCAGCTGCAGGGAGGGGTGGGCTGGATAAGAGACTGGTGGCACGGAACCTCCCCTGGTCTAGAAAGTTCCCCCTCGTTCACGACCGGTCAGGTCTTGAGGATGTCAAACCAGGGAGGTTCAACCTGTACCAAAATAAATCAATAAAGATAAAACCTGAAAATACACACATACTGGTTATTTATATTCTGGTAACAGTTTTTCAGTGGACATTAAACAAATGCTTTAACAATGGTGCAGGGACAATAGCGCTAAGATTATTGCTATGACGTAAAATATTGCAATTTGGGGGGGAGGCAGCATTAGTGGTAATTAAACATTTATGGCCAACTATCATCAACTAACTTCTTCCTAAAACAAAAAAAAGTTTCCAGAAAGTGCATGGTACTTACTAGCAATCGCTTGTCTAAGTTGGCTTTTCTCAAAGAGGAGGTAACTGAGTTGGCATCTTTCTCTGCCATCCATGCTTTGAAAAGTTTTACAGCAAAAGATACTGCAATTCCTATTGAAGAAAATAAAGTAAAACAAAACCACACACTATTAGCAACTTTCTGAATGAAAACTAGGTAGAAAGTAAGAATGCGTATCCTCTGGATTATTTCTAAAAAACAACAAGCAAGTACTGTGTTTATTTTGAATGCAGTCTTATTTTTCTGACTTAGTTCTCAAAGTTCTCAAGTACTTTCAAACATGCTATTTTTCCACCTGCAATTGATCATTTAATATTTCCCCCATTGTTCTTTTTGGAATTGATCTTGTTTTCATTTATAAAATATGTCAATGATTTAAGAAAATGAGCAAATGAATTTATCGGATTTAGATAGGGAAATGATTTAAGCAGAAGAATGCTTGACATTATAAATAGTTTGAAATAAATTAAATGCACTGGAAAAAACTAGATGAAAACCCTCAAGATTTACAGAGCCCATGCTTTATGATAAGCCAAACAGTATTACCTCCTTTGTACATGGTTTAGCTCAGTATAAGGAAAAATATAGTATGTACAATCTTTTCTTCTGTATTCCTGTACCTAGAATCACTGTGGGATTGTACCATGGATGTTAATTACAGGTAATTGACTAATCGAATAGTCAATGCATTTTACATCGACTATTCAAGTAGTCAATAGGGCATCCACCTCTGAAGTGTAGAAACAGCCCTGGGTTGTTGCTACACTTTAAAGGCGAAAGCACCATGTGGAGCTTGGATCAGCTGGGGTCTCCCCTTTGACCTAGGACTCCAAGCACTGCTGCCGCTCTGAAATGCCACTACGGGAGCTCGGAGTCAGGTTCCTGCCGCGGCATTTCAAAGCGGCAGCGCTGTGCAGATCCCAGAATCAGCTGGGGAATCCCCAGCTGACCCTGGGCTCCGTGTGGTGCTGCTGCTTTGAAACACCTCAAGGAGCCTGACTCCAGGCTCCCAGGCTGGTGTGCCAAAGTGGCAGCGCGCATGGAGCCCGTGGTCTGGCCCCAGGCTTCACACGGTGCTGCTGCTTGTAAGTACCCCCCTCCTTCTCCTCTCCTTGCTGCCTCTTTTTGATAGAGACAGCAAAGGGGGCCCGGGGGAATGACTAGTTGACCAACTTGTCAACTATCTGATAAAGCATTTGCTTATCAGATAGTTGACTAGTCCTTCACATCTCTAGATTGTAGCTATTCAAAATGCTTATGTAATATCTTAAAGCAGAAGTGCATTCTCTTTTAAATTCCATAGGGGTTTTGTTTTTTGCAAGTAACTAATGAGTTTTTTTGTTGTGTGTTTGTACAATGCGTATCACAGTGGGGTTCTGGTTCATGACTACAGCTCCTACATGCCAGCATAGAAAACCCTTCATCTCTCTCACTTCAAAATCATATGGTTTAAAAATGAAAATAAAAAGCATAGCTAGGTAGGAAGCAAGCATGACTTAATAGTTCTTTGCCAGTTTATAGCTGCTCATTTTCTTTCTTCATTTGTAGCAAATCATGAACAATTTTTTTTGAAAGATTATTCCTTTAGCATCCCAATCATGATATTCAAGGATATTGTTATAGCAGTTTTTTTCAACCTTATTTAGTATAATGTTGGCTGTGGGCATGAGCTGGCACCTAGGAGCTGTAGTCATGAACCAGAACCACACTGTAATGTTGGCTGTGGGCATAGCTAACTAGAACCACAGATGCATTTTACTTTGCAATTCATATATCAAGTTCTAAGCTGAAACTGACAAAGCCAAATACTGTACATTTGCATAGCCCTGACTATTCAGCAGTGAAAATGAGTGTTTGACAAACCTAAGATTTAAAGAACAATGTATGCCCATGTATGCAACAACTCATTTTAACCACAGCTCAGTCTACCAAAAAGTTTAAATAAATTATGCATTCCAAATCTATAACTGAACTTGTATACAAGACAATATAAATCATTTACAGTTAGAAATCACCATCCACAGCCTATATACAGACCAATCATTATATATTTTGCAGTAGATAGGACATTCTAGAAAACTCATGTAAGGAAAACATTCCACTTTGTTACCATAATGACTGTTGGCACAGCCATTACCAAGATTTTGCTTTAAAACACAACTCTTTTACTGAAAGTTTCACAGCAGCTACTTGGACCAAATTACACGTCATTGTATTGGACAGATGAAAGTGCAACAGCAAAAGGCTCACTGGCTGCAAAAACCAACAGAAAAAACAAGGAAGTTTTTGGCAAGTATGTGTCTTGAATCATAAGTACTAGAAGTGAGTAAGGAGCTGTCAAAGGTTTAGAACACCTAAGATTATGGGTTATTAATGTCAGTTTTTTTGCTCTGGATTTACACATGGCATAAAAATTGTATCCTTCCACATTCATTTGAAATTTAGCATTTGTAATTCAAGTTAAAAATAAATCCTAGGTTTGTGTATTTTCAGATGCCTTTTGTGTTCCTGTAACTAAAACAGAATGTCATTTAGAAACACTACAGGCTATTACCCCAAGACACAGATTAATGCTTTTGTTTGGATTTTCTCCTACATTTATTCCCATTGTGAAAGCTGTGGGCAGAGCAGTACAGCAGCTGTGGCCTTTCTTTCTGCAGCATTTAGAAAACAAATGTAATGATGGTTAGCATGCTGCAAATGAAAAGGTGTTCCACCCAGGGCTATTTTGAACAGTTGCAATACCATCCAGTGAGCACAGATTCTCTCTCTCACACGCACACACACACACACACACACACACACACACGGCTGTGGTTCTCCATGGTGTTGTAATCACTATGGATCCCATTGTAAGTGCACATGCCTCATGCACACAAGTTCAGATTATTTAATAGGAGTGTTCTCTGGTGTCATATGTGCACTGTGCCTCTTGTGCTCCCAGCGGAGAATATAAAGGGCAAAGTGGCCGTGACTTTTCTTTCTGTATCAAAGACTTTGCTGAGGGGCAGGTCCTGGAATCCACACTAGTACCATCCTGAAGAATACCACCAATACAAGAGAACTGTTCGTTTTTCTTCAAGTATGGGTCTGTGCTGATCCCGTTGGGACTAAAGTAGTACCCCCTCAGGATGGTGGGAAATTAGAAATTTCAGATGTATCCAACAGCATTTAAAGTATTGGTCTCCTGAAGTTGGCTTTACAGCTAAGTCCAAGGTATAGCATTTGAGAAAAGCTGGGGGCTGCTCCAAGTCGCAGACTTGATGTTTTATGAGAAAAATTACACCAACCAGCTGGTAATACTGCGAGATGTATTGTGTTACACAAAGTGTCTTTAACAGAGCTGAAAGGAAGATTGGCCTGCTTTAAATGCAGTAAGTAACTAAGGATGCTGACATTGGGCTGGGATGGTCTGTGTTGAAAATCTTTTCTATTTAGACAAATGTTTTTCAGGTAGAGGCTTTTCTTCCCGTTTTAGGATTTCCCAGACCTCTAGTAGTCCCTGTCCATGGTACTCAGCCAACCAACAGCCATGCTGCCAAGTGCAATGATTATCTGTCTGGGTGGAGCATCTGGCCATGGGCTGAGAGATTAGACCTGGAAAGTCTGGAAGCTGGATCTGGAAGTGAATGGTCATCTGTAATAGCAATCAGCCAAAACTGCCTCACTCAAGATGAGCTTCAAGAATGACCTTTCAACCTTGGAAATCACTATCAGGGGAATTAGACAGGCATACTACTGCAGGGAGAAAGGCATCTGGCAATGATCCTAGTTTGGCCCATTCTGGAGCAAAAGTTCTCATACTTGGCATTGTCTCTCATAACAAAGTAGCATTCTGGCAGATCCCTAATGATGGAATATCTGCTTTTTTTTTTTTTTTTTTAGGGTGACGGTACACAAAGGAAGAGAATGATCAGTTGGAGGGAAAAAAAATAAGATAGATGGGAAGATGATTCTTTGTTGAATAATGCATGTTTGAAACTAGAGGGGGAAAAAAAACAGTAGTAGGTTGAACACTCCCCCAGGTTCAGTCTCACTGTTTCAAGCAGCAAAATGAAACTCAGGGAGAAGTGCAGCTGCTACACCCTTTATTATGTCCTCACATGTGAGCATAAGATGGCACAGGAGCATGCAGTGACACTGCAGCAATTTTCATAGTGAAGGTGCTGAAAGCCACTGAACCAAACTATAAACCCTGTATATGACAGACCCACTTCAACCTAGGGGTACAGAAGCCCCTCCAGCATCTATGGGAGCATGCACACCCCTGACAGACATGACTATTAAAAATCCAGTTCTTACACAAGGCAAATGCACACCTACAGAAGAGGGATCTATGCTACCACATACTCCAAAGAAGGTGTGTTGTCTCATTTTGAAGGTCATTGCCTTAATGTCACAGTCCTGTTGTAGCACTGGAATGGAATTTTGTAACTAATAAGTCAGTTATAATAATATGTTATAGCAAAAGGATTGAATTAAACTTAAACACAAGATGTAGATCTCACACAGGGCCAGGCAGCTTTGTTAACTTAGCTCCAGCTCTGTTTGATGTTAGCATGTTGAAGTGAAGGGATAGAATATTGTAATACAGCGTTTCCCAAACTGTGGTCATTTGCAGCGTTTCCCAAACTGAGTATGCAGCCTGGTACCGGTCAGTGGAAAAAAAATATATATACCGGGCCTCAGCATGGCCGCCAGGGCATTCCAGGCTCCCAGATTGTCCGTGTGGCGCCGGGTCCCCCAAGCCCTTGGTTGGGCTGGGCGGAGGATACAACCGGGGTTGCTAGGTGGCGGCAGTCTCTGTGCATCTCCCTGCCAGAACTCGGAATAATGAATAGGATCCCAGGCAGTGCTTACTTCCTCGTTGGGTGGGTGAGCGAATTTTGCCCGGTCCTAGCACCTTGTCGCGCTGGCTCTTCCAGAGTGAAGGGGACAGGGGCTGAGAGCCTCCAGCCTGTGCCTAGGGGCGGGCTCTCTGCACAGGCAGCACAGCACTTGAGCACTGCCGAGGAAGTTAGGCCACTTGGTAAGGGGGGCAGTAGGCCCCAGGGAAAGGGCTTTGTCTCCCCAATGCGCGCGTGTTTTCATGTGGCCAAGTTTGTGTCATTGGTTTTCCATCATGTGACACAGCAGCCTCAGCTTGTTTCTGCACAGCACGACAACGTCTTCTTAGGTTAACTGCTTACATTTTCTTCATTTATTTTCAATTAAATACCCTCTTATTTTCATCTTCAGTATGGATAAATGGCTAAAGAACGCAACTGGAAAAACAACTAACTATTCTGTAAACCACTTCCAACAAGAACAACAGCTGCCAAAATGTTTAAGCTAATCAAGGATTTTATTATTCAAAGCAATATTGACTGGAAAAAATGTGTTGGACTGAGCACTGATGGGGCTCGAGCAATGGCAGGGTCTCGCACTGGGCTTGTCCTGCGGATTCGAGCTGTAGTGCCAGACTGCGTATGGGTGCATTGTAGTATTCACAGAGAGGCACTAGCTGTAAAAACGATGCCATCACTTTAGAGTTCCACTCTTCAAGAATGTGTGAAAGTTTATAAATTATATAAAATCTCGTCCTTTGAATTCCAGAATCTTTACTGCTTTGTGCAACGAATTAGGAAGTGAACATGAGCATCTCTTACTACACTGTGAGGTTCGATGGCTGTCGAAAGGAAACATTTTGAAACTACTCTTTGAAATGAAGGATGAAGTTTTATTGTTCTTGGAGCGACACCCTCTATCGGCAAAAGATGTTATATTTACATTTAAAGACAAGTTTCATGAATTTGCTTGGTTAGCAATGGTGGCTTACTTATGAGACATTTTGTCTTTTAAATGACTTAAGTCTGAATTTACAAGGCACTAAAATTAATATTTTCAAAGTTAGGCAACAATTAAAAATGTCGTTTATGGGCACAGCAAGTTAACAAGAGAAACTTTAAATTTTTTTTACTTTAACTGAATTACAAGAAAAATATGCTGAAACTAATGTCTCAGATGCGATTTCTGCAGTAATCCAAGAACATCTCTTGGGCTAACATCAAGCTTAAATGAATATTTTCCTCCAGTTGACGCCAATAAAATGGATTAAAAACCCATTTACTGTTGACACCGAAAATGAAGAAATATTACAACTGAATGCATCAGAAGTGGAGTCATTAATTGAACTGTCCTGTGACTCTGCCTTAAAAGAGAACTTTGATAAACGCTCAATTGATTTTTGGTTGAGCTGTAGAAATGAATGTTCACATTTATCTGAGAAAGCAGTCAAATTCTTAATGCCTTTTGTCACAACATATAAGTGTGAAACTAATTTCGTGTCTTTGGTTTTCTTAAAACATAAATATAGAAATAGATTGAATGTCAAACCAAATTTGAGAATAAAACTTTCTTCTTTTGCTCCTGACAAAGTTGCTGTGTGATGCAAAACAACATCACTCTTACCATTAGTTCTCTTTTTAGTTATTTAAAAGCGATAAAGTGCACACATAATAAATGACTTATATTCAGCTCATTCAATTATAAATAAAAACTTTACAACTGTTAAAAGTCTACTGGTTAAATTGTAATTAAGGTAATAATAAGTTAGGTAGTATTTTATATCATTATTTATATTATGTACTATTATTATTATTGTGAATAAATAACAGTGAAAATTTATTCTTTTCATTTTTTTTAATATGCGTTTATATTTTTGAACTGCAAAAAAACAGTACTGAAAAAAAATGGGTTCCAACTAAAGTAAAAAGTGAGAAACCCTGGTCCAGCCAGCTTTCTATCCATCTTACAGTGCATTTATCCAATCCATATTCCCTTAACTTGCTGGCAAGAATATTGTGGGTGACTATATCAAAAGCTTTGCTAAATTTGGTACTGGGGTCTATGGAGGGGGGCAGAAACAACATATATGCATATTCATCATTTGCTTAATGAATATGCAAATTAATGTTACCATCCTGTAAATGCTCGTGAATAGATTTACTGGTCCCTGGTGTCAAAAAGTTTGGGAACCCCCGTTGTAATACATAGCGATGTTAGTGTTAGATAAGGCCTTGCAGTAGATAGAAAACAGTTTAATGCGGAAAGACTTTGTAACTTTGTTAAAGTGACTAGCAGTACCCCCTTTTCCATGCTGCAATTATGTAAATGTATTGTTTGCGTGAATGAGAGAGAGAATGTTTTAGGAAAGATAAGTGTGAAGGCCACTGCATGCTCAAATGGCCAGAGGAGGAGCTGGAGACTCAGAAGCACCAAATAATAATCAAAGCACACCGAAGACAGACTACCTGGGCAGATTGACAAACCCTGAAACTAGAGGCAAGCACCCCTTAATAGGGAACCAATCATAACTTTTGCTGGAAAGACAACATTCCTGAGGGGTTGTCAGCATACTGATATCAGATGACTGTGAGAACTTCTTCCCAATAAGCACATGTTATAAGAAGATTGATTGTGATGCTGAATGTCTAATTACAGCCTGACGAGGCAAAATGCATAGACTTGCATGGAAAGAAATATCCTATAAAAGATGGGGTGTTTTGTAGGGTTCTTTGGGTTCTGTCCTGCTAAGATCATGACCAGGAGGGGCATCAGTCCGGACAATAGGTTGGGCCGAGCAACTTAATTATAAGCATTCCATCAGAGTGTGTGTGTGCGCGCATATGCTATTTCATTGTATCATCAATAAATGCGGCATGTTGCCTTATCCCCCCAAAAAAGATCCCGTGTGCTTCTTTTAAGCATAACACTGTGGTTAAGAGCAGGGCCGGCTTTAGGCCGATTCCCCAGAATGAGGCCCCGCGCCTAAGGGAGCCCCGCGCCCGGCACACGCACAGGCTCCGCCGCCAGGCACACACGCAGGCCCCGTCTCTGGAATCAGACCCCGTGCATCTTAAAGCCGGCCCTGGTTAAGAGATAATATGCTGCTTGTTTACTTGAAGGGTTTGCAACAATGTAGCTGTATCATAGCAGTTGAACTGGTCTAAAAACACTCTAACCTACCGTACACCATTACAGATAATTTGAAAAGAACGGACTCAAGAGTTCTCTATTGTTATGGAATCTGTCCACACAAGTGGGGCTGTATTCATCAAAAGAGGTAAACTGCACATTGTGGACCAGATTCAGATCTGCTGTAAGTTACCCTGGCTTTGATCACTTTTTTCTTTATGTTCCTATAATAGACATTTTACTGAAACAACTTAATAGCTTTAGTGACAAACTAATTAATACTCTGCTTGAAAAGTTATTACACATGGGAGACATTGTTAATCTGTTATATTTTTGCACTCCTGCTTTACACAAACTAATGAAATGGTCAAAGCTAGAAAGTAATGAGTGAAAAAGATTAATAAGCCATTTTCAAAAAAAATGTAGCCACTGTTAAAAAACTCAGAGGCAGATACTACAGTATGGGTCAGCTAGCCCTTCAAACATAAATCTCTCCCTCTTTTAATGGTATATTTTTGCTTCAGTAATTCTGAATGGGCACGCAAACTGCATTAAATCCATCTCTGCTCTAGCTCACTTAATCATTGGTTAGTCCTGTGTTGTGTTAATTGGGCCTTTTTTGGATTGATGAATACAAATATTTGTTTTGAATTAATAGTTGACAAAATATTAACCACGGGATCAAAAAGGCATGCCTCTGCTCTCACGCAGATGAATTATAAACTTTGAAGTCTTGGCACCTCTGGAAAATAATACTGTACATAGCTTAGGACTTGATGTTATATTTTGTTCTTTTGAAATGCCACAACACTCTTCCAGATTGATCAAACTGTAGCTTGTTCATAATAGGTTTTAGATGTAGTCTATACACATCCATTTTAGTAGTCTTATTTTATTTTGCCTTTTGTTATTTTTCCCTCTTTGATGACTATGTTATAGTTGGGATTTGGGGATGGCTTATTTCAGTATGTATCGGCATCTGCTTTAAAATGTTACCCTTTGTTGTACTGTTCCCATGTTGCTTGCAATATAATTGATGCTATGATGGTCCCAAGATATGAGAAACCCCAACTGTTGACTGAAGAGCTCAGTGGAGCTCAAAAGTCCCCATAAAGCTAAATTCAGAAAAAAACAAAACATTACAAACTTTTTTTAAGTACTACACAAAAAATTTACCTTCTTTGACAATGTTATCAGTGAAAAGGCTTGTCAGTATGGTGGCAGGAAGCGTTCCATTAGCCAACAGGATCCCAGTGAGCATTGCCAACTTTGTCTGCTCTGTTTCAGAAAACGCTTTAAGGAACAATAGGAGCTGTGGATCAAATCAGACAAACAGGAATATCTGAGCATTATACAGTTACCACGCAGAGGGTATGTCTACACTACCACCCTAGTTCGAACTAGGGTGGTTAATGTAGTCAATCGAAGTTGCAAATGAAGCCCGGGATTTAAATATCCCGGGATTCATTTGCATCTTGCCAGGCGCCGCCATTTTTAAATCCCTGGTAGTTCAGACTCCGTGCCCGCGGCTACACGCGGCATGGTGTAGGTAGTTCGAATTAGGCTAATTCGTGGAACGAGGTGTAACAGTAGTTCGAATTAGAAAGCCTAATTCGAACTACCTACTCCGTGCCGCATGTAGCCGCAGGCACGGAGTCCGAACTACCGGGGATTTAAAAATGGCGGCGCATGGCAAGATGCAAATGAAGCCCGGGATATTTAAATCCCGGGCTTCATTTGCAGCTTCGATTGACTACATTAACCACCCTAGTTCGAAGTAGGGTGGTAGTGTAGACATACCCAGAATGACAAGGTATCATGAAGAACATTAAGGGCCAGATTATGAACCCCTTACTTCTCAATTAGTCCCATTGAAGTCAATGAGAAAGCTAATGGAATAAAGTGCTACATAAGCCAGAACCATAACAGAATCTGGTCTGTTAGCATCAGAGTGTTGAAGAGTTTAGCACTTGCCACACTTGTCCTGTAGATCATGGAAGGATATAAAATCACTCACAAGGTAAGGCACGACTCCATCTGAGTAACAGTGACAGATCTGTCCTTCAGTGGTTAGTCAAGAACTTTTTTCATTAAGGGCTGATCCACAAACTATTGAAGTCAATATGAGTCTTTTAGCAGAGTCTTTCTACGGATGATTTCAGTGGGATCTGGATCAGGTCCTACCGTTTCAGTTCTTTTACAGACTCACATCAAAAGTATCAAGCATGCGAAGAACACAGAAATGAGAGCAGCTTCCACTTTTCCCTATGGAGTTTGGAAGCAGGGAATGTAATTACAACAGATTCTCTCTTAGCTGAAATTCAAAATAATTTCATAAGTAATCATGATATTCTTGATAAAGCTAACAAAGGAAATGCAGCAACATAAGCTACTGCTGAGATCCCATCATTCCCATTGCTAATTACAGTATGGCAGCAGCCTGGTTTGAGGAGAAACTACAAGCTTCCCTGCTTTTTGAAACAAAGGAAGATTTGGCCTGTTCTGAGAACACAGTCAAGTATACATCTTGTGTGTCTAAAAATACTGTTTATTATCAGCTGGTTTCAGATATGCAATTACAAACTCTGTGTGTGACCCAGAGTCCAAGTATGGTTACATAAGTGTTTAGTTTACTACTAATTTCCTTTATTGTGCCTCCCCATTTTATATATAAGTATTTTAAATTGTTTAACTTTACTGTGCAATTCATCATAGCTCATCTTCAAGAGGAATGTGCAAAAGAACTTCATCCCATAGCAAAACATGTTTTTTTTTTTTTTGTTAAACCACATGACTTGGGTGGAAAGGAGTGTCTTAAGAACAGGCTTCCATTTCCTACAAATGGAAAACACTTCCTGAAAACTGCTGATTCCAGCAGAAGAAAGTTCATTCAGCAGGAGAAAAATACAAATTTAGGATATTATTAAAAAGCCATTTTAAAAAAGCCATCCTGTCTTGCAAATAACTCTTCTGTGCGCTTGTAAGCTCAAAAATGAAGCTTCCCTCATTCACACTGTAATTATTAAGTGATATAGGCTTTAAATTAGTTTGCACAGGCCCTAAATGATTCAACCAAAGGAAATCCACCATCTGGCTTTTAGTGGGCATCTGCCAATTGCTTGAAACATGCTATTTTAGCTTAAAAGAAATATGAATTGAAAAAAAAAATCTCAAGTGTGATTTTATTCTTTTCTGCCAAATTGTGACTCAATCAGAAAATGTAAGAAAATCTGGGTTGAAGATGACTGGAAGATTTATAAATATATGAGTGGGAAACACTTAGCTGTGATGGGTTTTTTCCCAAAAAAGGTGCAGACTGATCCCAGCTTAAAAAGACAGCTAACTGGTTAGCACAAAAAGTTAAAGAACATCATCAAAACCAGCAGATCCAGGTCAGGGGAAAATGGAAATGTGCATTGTAATTGCATTTGTTTAATCCACTGTAACCTTGAATTATGATTAAAAGCCACAGGAACACTGACATCAGGAGACCTATTACTACATACAGGGAAATACCATTGAAAATAATGGCCAGAATAACAACTCAGAATCTAGAACATTAAGCATGAAATCTGTTTTTAAAATATTCCAGTGTAATGCCAGTACAAGTTATCTGACTGATGGTTATGGGAATTTAAGTCTTTTTTTTAATCCAAGCAAAGCCTATAAATGTGAAAGGTGACCTGGAGAAAGAGAAAGTAAATCAGACCTTCCAGTTTGAGACTGCCAGCAAAGATGCTAGTACAAGGGAGGCATCTTTAGTTTTCACCTTACAGTGATCTACTTTTCCTGCTGCATCACCCATCCCTTTGGTCCCCATTTTGGCAAATAAATAAGGGTTATGTATGCCCATTGGAAGCCAAACTGTTTTAGCACTTCAAACCAGTATTAGGTTCTAACCATCCTTATCCTTTTTTAGTTTTTTTAACTTTTGTAGTTTTTCCTGTTACAGACTAACTCGGCTACCCCTCTGAAGCTTATTTTTGATGTGCAGCTTACATTACTGTTTATTTGACCCATAAAAATCCCCGGGACAAATTCAACACTCCTGTGAAAGGAGATTATAAAGGGAACAAACATCTTTAACTAACAACCATAGGAATACATTCCTATAATTCATATACACTTTTGCAAAACATGAAAAATGACAGAAAAGAATGTTACATTTTTCCAAATAGTCATTCCTAATAGAAAAAAAAAAACATATAACTGTGCTCAAAACCTACAACATTAACATTGAGCAATTCTTCTTAGTTTCAGAAATCTACAAATTTAGCTTTAGCATTTATTTAAAGCTTATTGCAAGGTCTGAGATGACATAATATTGTCTAAGGCGTTTCCTGTTTCTTCTCACCCCTCATCTCCAACTATTCTTGCAGAAATCTTTCAGTACAAGTTCAGTAGAAAGTTCTTTAAGTTTATTACATTTCAATACAATATATTTGAGGCAGGGACTTGGTCTTTATGTCTGCACATGCCTAATACATTGTTGATGCTATAAGAATATCTGAGCTAATAAAAAGTAGCCCTGAAAAGCTTACATACTGTGTACACAATTTTCTTAGTTCAAGATTATTATACAATTCCCATTGAGTTGCAAAATGCAGCCCAAAATAAGTATTAAGAGAAAACTTCAAAATCTTTAATTGTCTCACTTAGAAACAATAAAAAATAAAGAAGATACTCAGATCCAAGCTGTTATTACAGATTTTCATTGCTGATTAAGAGCGCCTCCTTTAGTAACACTATTACTAACCTGCCTTGGGGAGTCACAAAATGCTCAAGTCACTTCAGAATAGTTTTGAACCTCCCACTGGGTTCTAAGAGGTTTACTACCTACTCATAGACAAGTGCTGCTATTACTGCATCCAGTTATACAAATTGGTTCCCAATGTGAAAAACTGGAAGCATGAGTGACTCCACTACTATATATTCATTGCACACCCAAAACGCCTACTTATTTCAGTGGGAGTTCTAAGTGCACAATGGGCCCAAGATCAGGTCTATTGTGCTGCATTACAAAACTGAACTTTTTTTTTTTTTAAACCTAATGTGAAATTCTGTGCAGTATAAATTCTGCACACACCCCCTATGTAAACAAAAAGGTATATGAACTCCTCTTGTAATCTGGAAAAGCACAAAGATGGAAAAGGCAAAATGCCTCCATCCAACTACAACATGCAGTTTATCCCTGATTAACCCCATGCCTGAAGAGTGTTATTGCTTTAAAATTCAAATAATTGATTTTAAAATACTTATCAGCATTGAAAAATAGAGCACTTTACATATGCTGAGAGAAGCACAGCAAGGTTCCTACAATACCTCATGATTGTGTCCATTCTTTTCCACTCAGCATTTTAATGTCTAATTCATATTTCAATCGCTCAGAAAGCCCCAGTGGTGGTTACACTTCTATATAGTTTCAAGCAATTATTTTCATTAGGGAAAGAGGAAAAATAACCCAAGTTCCTTGTACTATATCCCACTACATGCACATACTCCTATATGCTTTGTTAATATTTACCAGTGCAAGTACCAAAATCAACTCATCTGCCTTTTACCATGGAGTTTATAAGGGAGAAAAAAAATGTATTTCCTTAGCCTTGAAAAAAGTTACTTAAGATAGCCAACACACAGAATGCTGTAAGGATGAACCATTTATCTTTATTGTATACTACATACTCCTACTGATTAGGTTTTTACTGATAGATACATGAACATCAGGCTAATGTATTCATATAGGTCTAATCCTATTTGTTCTACACATGAGTTGTCTTGCTCACTTCACTTGGAATACCTACAAGAGTAAGGTGAGCAGAATCTGGCCCATATGCTTTCCTAGAATTCCTCAGATTCCGAGGCATTACCTTAACTCAGTGGTTCTCAAACTGTGGGTCAAGACCCCATTAAAATGGGATCACCAGGGCTGGCTTAGACTTATTAGGGCTCAGGACATCAAAGCCCCATTGCCCAGGGCTGAAGCCCAAAGTATTCAACTTTGGGTGGTGGGGCTTAAGCGACAGGCCCTCTGGTTGGGGCTGAAGCCCTTGGGCTTCGGCTCTGACCTCTTCCCCACTGAGGGCAGTGCAACTCGGGTTTTGTTTTCTCCACTCAGGGCAGTGGGAATCAGACAGACTCATGCTTTGGTCACCTTTCCTGGCACCCTATAGCATTTTTGTTGTCAGAAGGTGGTCATAGTGCAATTAAGTTCCAGAAACCCTAAAAAACTGTAATAGATTAACTTTGGCTTAGCCACATCTTCAACTATCACCACCCATCCACTAAACTCTATGAAACACTCCCACATCCACGTCAGCTTCCTGGACACCATAATCAGCTTCAACAATTGAACCCTACAGACAACTATACACAAGAAACCCACGGACCACCACACCTACCTTCCCAGACCCAGTAACCACTCTGACACAGAAATCTGTTATCTACAGTCAGGCACCACAGGCTAAGAGCTGAAGAGAAAATCTGGGATTTACACCTTAAAAATGCTCAGAACCACCTGCATCAAACAAGGACACTCCACCAAAGTAATAGATTGTATCATGGAACAGGCCTCCCAAATACCTGAGAGAACCTGCTTTATTCAGAAATAAAAATGCCTCTGACTCTCACCCTGAGTTGCCATCTACCATCACACACCAGAACACATGCAGGGTATCATCGAACAACCACAACCAGTACTAGATGGGCCCCCTATCCTGAAAAGTACCTTTCCAGAATCCCCTCTTCTGGCCTTTGAACAACTCCCCACTTCTCAAAGCTCATCATCAGAAGCACGCTCCCCACTGATCTGGGCACACCAACTCAAAACAGAGGCAGGTCTTGCAGACATTTCTTCACTGCTAGAGTCAACACCCCTCAACATGTCTTTTCAAGATTTATGGATCCTACATATGGCTATCATAACACCCGGTATAACTCATCCACTGCACTAGGTGCCTAAAGAACAATAACTATGTGGGTTAAACCAGACAATCATGCTTGCAAATGAACTCCCATAGGAAAATGATAAAAGCCAAAAACATCACATACTTCTGAATGAACACTTTTCACACAGTGATCATTCTAGAACTGACTTATCAGTGCCCATCCTCAAGGGAAACTGGCACAACACTTTCAAAAATATGAGCCTAGGAACTACAATTCATAGCTTTGTTAGACTCTAACATGGACCGAATAAAGATACTGGATTTAATCCTCTTCCTCCTTCACTGCCTTCTTCCCTCCTTCCATGAACAGAGTGGTGTTAACAGGCCACTTCACCATGAATGGTCCTTTGAAATGTGTGTTAACTATTTATACTAAACAATCTGTTCCATCTTGAATTTAGCTGAGACAATTTGGCCTTGTCTATACTGACATGTTTTGTGGCCAAAAACTGCCTTTTGGTGACAAAACAGTCAGAGCGTTTACTCTTCAATGCAACTTTTGTTGGGAAAAATACTAGGCATGTGAATGTATACCCGTTAATCCTAACAGTTACATGCAGCTTCCCCTCCCCCCGCTGCCTCTGTATCAGAGGCAGTGGGTAGGGAGAGGTGGGAGCCAGTGCATGTGTGCATACCAGTTCACATGCAACTGCCTCCCCCACCACACCCCCACTACCTCTGATACTTCTAAGATACACAGGACTATTAATTAACTTTTGTAATAATTATGAACAGGAAAGAAAAAAGTGACTCAGTGAAAGCAAGCACTAGAGTGCAAATTGTCACCTGAGACAATCTCACTTAACTCCTCCCCCTCCCCAATACCATCTACTTGTGTAAAATGAGATTGCTGGTCTGTCCCTGATTTTCAGCATTACTGTCTCTTACCTCACTGGAACTTTCCACTAGCGCTATCTGATCACCCTAATTGGATGATGTAACTGCCAGAATATCACTTTCACTGCTGGGACAGAAACAAATCATTTCTAGTGGTATTGTCAAGGCATCACTTCTGGTGTCTTTAAGCGTAATGTATATTTATCTCCCTTTTCAACTACCAAGTTCCACAGGGACACATTTCAGGACTACAGGCAGTCCCCGGGTTACGTACAAGATAGGGACTGTAGGTTTGTTCTTAAGTTGAATCTGTATGTAAGTCGGAACTGGCGTCCAGATTCAGCCGCTGCTGAAACTGATCAGTTTCAACAGCGGCTGAATCTGGACGCCAGTTCCGACTTACATACAGATTCAACTTAAGAACCCCAGGCGTCCCCAAGTCAGCTGCTGCTGAAACTGATCAGCAGCTGATTCCAGGAAGCCGGGGCAGAGCAACTCTGCCTCGGGCTTCCTGTAGTCAGCCGCTGGTCAGTTTCAGCAGCGGCTGACTTGGGGACGCCTGGGGCAGAGCAGCTCGGGTGCTGCTGGGTTGGTCCAGTGGCGCGGCCGCTCCTCGGTGCTACTGGACCAACCCAGCAGCACCCCAGCTGCTCTGCCCCAGGCGTCCTGATTCAGCCGCTGCTGAAACTGATCACCAGCGGCTGAATCAGGACTCCTGGGGCAAAGCAGCTGGGGTGCTGCCGGGTTGGTCCAGTAGCGCCAAGGAGCGGTGCTGCGGGACCAACCGGCAGCGCCCCACCTGCTCTACCACAGGCCCCGGGCTTTGCTCCACGTCTCCCTGGTCTGCTGAGGGGGGGCACTAGCTGCGTTTCCCCCCCCCCCCAGCAGACCAGGGAGATGCTGAGCAAAGCGGCGGAGGACCCGGGGCGCTTCCATATCAGCTGGAAGCGCCGCGGGCCCGGCCCGGTCCTCCGCTGCTTTGCTCCCCGTCTCCCTGGTCTGGTGGCTCCCCCAGCAGACCTGGGAGATGGGGAGCAGCTTTTCTTGCCCCGGAGGAGGCGGGCGGCGGGACCAGGCGTCCCGCCGCTCCAGTCCTCCGGGGCGAGAAAATCCCCATTCGTAACTGCGGATCCGACATAAGTCGGATCCGCGTAACTCGGGGACTGCCTGTACTTTATCTGCAAGAAATCCTGTTTATCAACATGTATTCATGTATTTTAATGCACATTAAGGAAGAAATAGTAAATATGGTCTTGAAACTGAATTGCTCCATAGTTGAATGGAGGCTACTTGCAAGTAGGTACTCATAAAAAAAGCAAGAGATATAATATTCCTTCTTTGTGATCCAGTACCAAAGGCAACCACAGTGCTACTTGGGAACTCAGGCCCTAATTCTTGCCAGCATCCTCTTGGGTTTGAGTTCTCTGAAATTGGATGGAAAAGGGAAGGGTGCCCCTTTCATCACCTGTGGCACCGGCAAAATACGGTAAGCTGCTAGTTCAGAAGAAGAATGCACCCTGCACCCACACCAAAGGGACAACAATTGTCGATTGACAACAATTCTATAGTAGTGGTTCTCAACCAGAGTCCCAGGAGCCCTGTGGGGGATGCAGGCAGATTTCAGGGGTGGCCGCCGAGCAGGACCAGTGTTCGATTCGCTGGAGCTCGGGGTACAAAGCCTAACCTCTGCCATGGAGGGATAAAGTCTAAAGCCCTGAGTGCCACTGCCCAGGGCTCAAGCAAAAACCTAAGCAACTTAGCTGTGTCAGATGCTCTGTAGCATGGAGAAAGATCTTAGCAATTGCACAGCTTGCTACCCCTCAACATCAGCTCTGGCTTTTATAGTTAGAAAACTAGTTGGGGCACAGCTGAGTGGTAGAGATTTTGTAGTATGTTGGTGGGTGGTGTAGGGTAAAAATGTCTGAGGCAGGCTATGATATTCTGTTAAGAACCCCTATTCTAAATTTCAAGTCTAGAACAGGCACACACACACCTATGCCAAAGGCACAGTACATGAAGGTTGCCCCCCCCCCCCCCCGCCCAGCCCATCAGAGGAAGATCATCATAAAGATAACTACCCAGACAATTACATCCCAGGGAAAGGCCCTACAGGTGAGAGACAGGACATAACATTCAATGGTGCTAGGAACAAATGCGCAATTGTCATGTACCCTTACTGCTTTAATTCCCCAGGTGCAACATCAATAGATCACATCCATGCAAAGATACCTTCCTGATGCTAACAGACACATTGCCACTTAACACAATTGACAATTGATGTCTGCTTTGTTGAAGTACTTGTTTAACTAGATGTAAGGTACTCTATAACCTATGGACGGAAAACACTATGTAAGCTTTAGATTATTGCTCTCATTTTGCCTCACGGTTAGCACCTATCCAGGGGGTCCGGGATCTTCCCCCCTCCATCACTTCATTCGCCCATTGGCCTCCTATATAATCAACTGTAACCTATTGTCTTGGCAGTGTTCACCAAATCTAATAAGCGAAGTGACACTCCACCAGCACTGTGTAATAAACCCTCCTGCTTGCTTCATACACAGTGTCCAGACTCTGTTACAACAGTGGGTGAGAGGGAAAGCTCAAAAAGAAAATAGTGAAGAACTACTGTTCTAGAAGAGAGAACAATTGGGCTCAGAGGGAGAAGGGCAGTGTAGTGGCTTATAGCCTATTAACTATGCAACACCACAGTAGGCTCTGGATTAAGATCTCTCATCTAAATATTAATCTAACCAAGCCTGATATCTAATTAAATTGTGAGGCCTGAGAAAACCAGAGTCTGGGGAGGTACGACTGAAAAGTCAGTCTTGTGAATCTGGGGTAAGCAAAATTAGCCAGATTTACATGCCTGGAAACAAATATCCTCCAATAATTCAAACATTTTAGGAAGCAGCAGTGCAAGCTTTCCACCAATCTGTGACAGCATGCTTCAACTGTAACATTAATCAGCCTCCACAAATAGTAAGAAATATTTCCACCGACAGTTAGGTATTGGAATCTCTGCTGATATTGCTGCACCAGGGTGACTATTAGTGCCAACTGTAATGTTTTTCAGTTGAGTTACTTGCTTCTGGAAACGGGCCTGATATCAGTTCACATGTGCTAGAAAAACAGCAATCCATTTTAGGTAGCTACTTTGTCATTAGTGATTTGAAGTGATGATTATCAATTCACTAACCTTCCTTTTTTTTTTGAAGCCTCAAAATACTTTATTGACCACTGGCATGATCGTACAATATGCACTCTTAAAAATGCACAAAACTGAAAGTGAAGCAATTATAAAACAGTTTAAAAAGACGACTGTTTGAATTGGCGTGGTATTCATTTGTTAAATACGTAGAACAGTTTCTGTAATTCAAATGCAATGAGTCAATAACTATAATCATTGACATGAGATGTTAAAAGCAAGAACATCACATTTGTGTGGGAGCAGAGGTAAATTTAGTTCTACAATAAGTGATGCATTAAGCAATCAACATCAGTTAAAAGGTATAATGACCAAAAGTGTAAAAATAGCCTTGTGAACAGGCAATAATATGCAAATAAGAGCCAATATCCCTAAGCCATTGTATTTGTAAAGGGAGTAAGTTTGACATCAGACAGAAACTCCCTCATTTTTTCTTTTCATGATAATTTTACAGTTGGAGCAGCATTCCATATTCCTACTACTTTTTTATTTGACTTGAACCATAGAAGAGGCTATACTCACATCAGCACTGGCCAGTTTTATTATGCTGACCGTGAATCAAAGATATAATTTTATATTAATTCGGAGGAGAAAACTTTAAGTCCAAATATTTCATCACAGTTCTTCAGGTTTCCATGTAATTCAATAAATAGCCACCACATTCATTAACATCTAAAGCAAGTTAATACAGTAACAACTCCATCGTTGTGCGATACTTGCTCTTACCACGTCACAGACATGCACCCAACGCCTCCTAAAAACCTAAAACTTGGAGCTCATTCTGCAATGTATACATACCAAACTAGTCACAGTTCATACGAGCAATCTCACTGACCTTAACGAGTGACAGATTTGCAGACACTACATGGAAAACATATACCGTGAGTTTGATACAACTCTGGGTTTTGTTGATACAGGGCTTTGGTGATTAAATTCATCTCAGCGAGTGCTCTGCCAGGTGGTTCCACAGACACTGACAGCACCAGAAACAGGCTGGGATGAGAAAGTGGGGGAGGAGGGTAGGGACATGCTGATTCAGCATGTACCCTGGACAAACTCCACAAGCAGTGCTCTTATAGAGCCACAATTACAAATTAAAGCTACCACTTCTGAGTGTTACAGTTTGCTCTCTCTGACCCAACCAAGTTAAATCGAGACAACAAAACTATTAAAGAATATACAATTACATTAGAGCGAATAGGATATTAAGCACAAAGAGATACTGCTCCCAACATCACCTTTTTGATCTCCTCTTCAAATGCCTTTTCCAAATATTTATATCTCCTGATTAGTTTATTGAAGACCTAAACATAAAACAAATTAAGTTAGAGAAATAAAAACATAGCACTGTCTCCTGTAAGTCAGTTGGGGAAACAGACAATGCCAGACCCCTGGGCAAGGTTGGGGGTAGGGCTCTGCACTACCAGAAGGGGCAGGGTCTCAAGCAGAAAGGGGGGATAAGGACAACTAGTCCTCATCACTACCCAGCGCATGCCATGCCGGCAGCCCCTAGTGCTTAGAGCCTCTCAGAGCACATGTGGTGCTTCAGCAGTGATTTAAAGGGCCCAGATGCAGTAGTGGTTTGACAGCTGGGAGCCTGGGCCATTTAGAATCACTGGATCCTAAGACAGTAGCCCTCCTGACACACTCCTTATCCCACTGGCAGGCCTGAAGTCAGTGAAGAACACCCATAACTTATTTTTGATAAAACTGGGAATACAATTATTTTTTTTTTAAAGACCCTGTTACAGCTCTGAGGAAAAAAGTATGGAGTAGAGAGGCTTCCTATGTTTTAATGTCTTATTACACAATTTTTTTTATATGTCCACATACACTGTCTTTCTAGGAAACTAGCAGCTACCCAGTGAAATGGGTGCTGTGCGCATTTGTGCAGAAATCCCTTGTCTCAAGCTACCGTTCCAACTGTCCAGGATGGTGTTTCTGCCCCTGTGCTAGTTTACCTGACAGTGGAGGATTAAAATCAGCATTGGGATGCCTCTATAAGGCAGCAATATTTGGTAGAGAGAACCGTTTGAGTTTCCAAGAAATCGGATTTTCAGCCTCTTTTCCCTGCTCCCCTCTCCTCTCTCTCTGTCCATTGCCCCTTGTGATGGCATGTTGGGGGTCCCCCGTCTCCTGCACCCCGAAATGGCACAAACAAACTGCACCAGCCCGTGGAATAGAGGAAGTTTATTGCCTCTCCAGGATACAGTACAGCACAGATGTAATCTGGTCACAGAGCTGGGCTAGGATGCCTCAGGCCCCCTTAAGATGGGGGAGACCAGGCCCCTAAACTCCAGCCCCTTTCCCTAGGCTGTCTCCTCCATGCTCCCAGACAGCCAGCCACTAACTAACTCTCTTCCAGCCCTGCCCCCCAGCCAGGGCAGCATTCCACCTTCCTTTGTTCCTCTCCATGGGGGGTGTCTGGCCATACTGGTTTGCATAGTGACTCATCCTGTTTTGCTGGGTCGTGGTACCCACGGCAGCCAGTGGGGGTTACCCCAGAGCCAGCAGCATAGAAACCAGCCAGGTACCCCCACTACGTCACACCCCTATTTCTCTTTTTACCCATTCGTAGATCACTTTACAGGAGTGAAACAATGGGACTACCCCCATTTGGCACACATCCTGTGATAACAGAACTGCCTTGCTAGGCTGGAGGACTGAGCCAACAGTGGTAAGCTGTAATACCATGGTGGTAGGGCTCAATGCCTTTAGTAGAAACTGGTTTCTTAAAGACCTTGACATAATGCAGGGGTGGGGAACCTTTTCTGACTAAGAAGGAGAATGACACTCCCCACATTCCCATTGCACACCAGAGCCGAGGGAGCCCAGGCTAGTAGGGTCCGTGTGCGCTCCCTGTGGTGGAGTGGCAGGGGGCCTGGAACACCAACACAGATTCCCTAATGCTGGGGCAGGAGGACTGAGTCTCAGGGGCCACATTCAGCCCCCAGGCCTGAGGTTCCCCAGCCCTGACAAAGTATCATAAAATGCTCTATAATCAGAGGTAGAATACTTTTCAGAGCTAGCAAAGTTCTCCTTTGTAAAAATCTTTTCAGGAACAACTCTGAAAGAAACTAAGTCAGTGCTGCTGGAGCATAACAAGCACATTTTGGTAACTTTTAGAGTCAATAGAAAGTATCTTAATTCATGGCCTCAAAAGTTTTGGACTTCTCATAAAGAGCCTTGCATTTCTCCCTCCCCACTGAAAGTCTTCTCCTGTCCTCAGGAGATTGGAGCAATCTCTGTACGTGTATGCATACATTGCCTTTTTTGGTACTTTCTCCACACTTGCATCTTCACAATCTCCCTTCTCTTCACTAGGGCTGTTAAAATGCATTTATTTAGGTAAACATTTACATGCAAGGGGAGAGCCTGCTTTTAAGCTGACTCCCGGCTCCCATCTGTCACCCCCCACCCTTCTGCTGCTGCCTCTATTAGATGCAGCATCATAGAAGGGGGAGGCAGGTGATTCCCTGGGAGTAGATATGCCCCTCCCATGCTGCTGCCTCTGATACAGAGGTGGTAGCAAACAGGAGGAGAGGGGGGAGGGAGAGGGCTGCATGTAACCATGTATACGTTAACCGTGTACACGTTCAAATCCCTACTCTTCACAGAGTTTGTGTTTTCTTTGTGTAAGGGTAATGGATGGCTGGAAAGAAATGGCAGTGGGCCATTCCCTATTCTGAGGGGACATAGGTCTCCCTCTACTAGGAGCTCCCGTTCTTTCCCCTCCCCTTGAGCTACTTTGGTCTCTTCTCATCAAATCCTCTGCTGTCCTTTGGTAATATCGGTCCCCCCTCACCTCCCTATCATTATCTGTCCCCTGTTCTGTCTCTCCATCCATGTTCCCTGTCCTCTCCATGTGACTTCAGCACAATGAATAGTGGAGGGTAACATACCCCTACTGTGGCTGCACTGGCCTGGGTGTGTTGGGTGGGAGATGAGAGACACTGGAAAAAAAAAATCAGTCCTCTTGCTACTGTGCAGAGCCAACACAAGGCTTGCAACTGACATGGAACTCGACTGGGATGGGGAGCTGGTTTATAATAATTACAATTTAATTTTGTTTGTTGTTGTTGCCAGGTTATTATGACCTGGGTGTAAGAGACAGATTATGTTTATTCCAACAGCATTTTCTAAAGAGGCTGGCAAGAGTTTATGAAGGGCAGTCTTAGTGCGGATCAGCAGAAAATGAAATAAAGAATGAATTATGGCAATTTGGGGAAGCAAGCGGATATGGAAATTTACAGTCCATTAAAATGCAGAAAGATAATGCAAAACATGAGCTAGTTCGCTGTTAAAAAATGAGAAAATGTTGCATGTTATGACAATTTGTAATGTAGAAAAGTGCTTTGGGATGCAGTGTAAACATACCTGAAGTAATTGGGCACTTGTGGCTGGTCCATGCTAGCTAACTGCCTCACAGGGATCAGGCTAAGGGGCTGTTTAAACATTCAGGCTCAGGTTCAAGCCAGAACTCTGATAGGTTTTCACCTCGCAGGTCCTATAGCCCAGGTTCCAGCCTGATCCAAATAGCTGCACAGAAACTTTTTGCCCTGCAGCTTGAGTCTTGTGAGTCCGAGTCTGTCTTATGATGTGGACAGCTGCAGTCATGCTGCAGGACTTTTATTCTAGTGAAGATATAAACTTAACATGCCACAATAGTGTCTACACTGACCAGCTAGGCTGTGTCCAGACTCAGGGGTTTTTTCGAAAAAAGTAGCCTTTTTTCGAAAAAACTTCACCTACGTCCAGACTCAAGCCGCGTTCTTTCAAAATTAAATCGAAAGAACGCGGCTTTTCTTTCGATGGCGGTAAACCTCATTTCACGAGGAAGAACGCCTTCTTTCGAAAGTTCCTCTTTCGAAAGAAGGCGTTCTTCAATGTAAATAGGGCTTCTTCGAAAGAGAGCATCCAGACTCACTGGATGCTTTCTTTCGAAAAAGCAAGCCGCTTTTTCGAAAGTTCAACGTGCAGTCTAGACGCTCTCTTTCGAAAGAGCCTCTTTCGAAAGTATCTTTCGAAAGAGCCTCTTTCGAAAGTATCTTTTCGAAAGAGCCTCTTTCGAAAGAGGCTTGCAGTCTAGACATAGCCCTAATGTGCAACACCTTAGTTTGCTTTGAAAATCATATCCATTGGGCCAGACAAGCCCTGTGTGCATAAGAGCAGAAAAGTGCCATGCAAGTAGTGGTATTTACCAGCACATTTAAGAGTTCTCAGGTATTCTCTGACAAGACTGGCCTGCAGAGCTAAAGTAGACCTTGATTTAGATTTCATTTCTTCATGCTAGAGTTAGATTTCTGTTTCCTATTAATCCAAAAGGCAAGAGTTGGCTGAATCAGTAACGGAAGCATCAATTCACTTAACTACAAAATGCGGTCTTATTGAGTTTTGGTATGAATATTTTTCCTGTGCTGCATTTTTAATTCTTAAACTTCCTGCCTTTACAACTAAATGCAGGTTCTGTTCCAAAGCTAATTTTTTCTTCCTTAGATTGGTATTTCCAGTTGTCATTACCAGACAACTTAAACACCTATCCAATTTGAAGACCCAAAAGCAATGGTTTTGAGTAATAAATATTATGAACAAAAACGTTCTTAAAAAGAGAAGCGGATTCTTAACAGAGGGTGTAATGGCTAAACATGTTGCTTACTACATACAATACTTTTGCTTTCCTACAGATTTTCTGGTTGAACCTCTTCAATCCAGCACCCTCAGGACCTGACATGTGCCAAACCAGAGAATTTGCAGAAACATGGAAGGTCAATATGGTATTGAGTTAATCTCTATTTTGCTCAGATGACTAAATGGAACAATGTTTACAATACTGCTTAATGTATAACAGTATTGATGCACCCTACATAAGCCCATGCCTAGCCAATGTTTATCAGCTCTCCATTAGAAAGTGTTAGTGTTGTTACACAACTGTATTGCACTGGCACAAGGAAATGAGGGGGAAAAAAAGCATAATTACACTTAGCAGCATTATCAACACTTCTACTGCTTGCTGGGCTCTTAGAAGACATTCATGGGTAAACCGAGCTAAACAGCAGCACAGAACACAGAGCCAGAATTGGCAGCTGTAAGCAAACTTTACGAGACTGAGGAAAACTTGGCCACACCCATGATAAGCGGACATCCAGCTAACTAAAATCATGTCAGACTACGGCTATTGCTGGACCAGAGAGTGCTGGACTAGAGATTCAACCTGCATAGATTTTCACTCCTCCAAGTAGGTTTTTAAAGTAGCCTCACACTTCTCAGTCAACATATGCTACTGAAACAATTCTTGATGCTAGTGCCCTTTGTACAAGTCCTGCCAGGGTCTGTATATCAGCTGAACACACTGGCCGGGATAATTGCTTTTATTCTTGTGTACTGTACCCAGTGTTACAATAAATGTTATTTCAATAGTTACATCTGCACACACATGAGATTTCTTTTTTATTTTAGATTTATATGCAGAATTATAAGGTGGCTCATTTTTCTGTAATGACAACTCATCCTTTATTAGAATATTACACATTATGCACTGCTCTTAGTCATCATTATTTGTCATACTCCACTAAGGAGTTGCATGATTTGAAATAGTACTGCACAATGTCTTAAGTTTCATGGCTTATTTGTATCTTTTTCGATTCCTGCAAACTCTTGTGAATAACCATTCCCCCCCCCCTCACATGTAGAGGGGCCACTGATGTCGATTTGATTATTTGTGCAAATCCCAATTACTTGCATGAGGAAGTAGGATTAGGTTTCCATTTTTCAGTCATTACTCTTCTGTGCCATGTGTTAATATAAACTTGCTAAAACCTTTTATTTTTAAAATAACTGCATGTAGAAGAGGACAGCACAAACTGAAGAGAAGAATTGGAAAAAAAACTGATAAGCCTCACAAAAATTGTATGAAAGATAGATGTACAACAGCCCTATAATTGTCTTTCAAAGGAACTGTGACCAGGTAATTCTAGAAATCAATTTTCTTATATAATAGGTTAAAGCTTATAGGTTAGAGGGGACAAAGGCAGATTAGTACGTAATTGTACTGCTTAACTGCTTTCTAATTAGTCTACTGCAAGGTCAATCTGCAGATTTATCACTACTATCTTTTCCAATGACTTATCAATAGACTACAGTGGCCTGTCCTTCCTACACGGACCTGAGCATAGTTTCGGATAGTGTCATAATCTTCATCTGCAGAGAATACACAGTGGCTGGTCATCTTGGTCTTGTCATTGTCATCTATGCGTGTCCCTCCAGGGGCTAAAAAGGAAGGGGGAAAAAAGCACTACTCAGATAAGGCTCCCAAGACTTATTAAAGCTTATAACCTTTTAAGTATCACTAAGTTCAAGGTGGAACGAAAATGGGCAAGAACAGCCAAGAAAAAGGCAGAGCACTTACGGGCCGTGGTAGCATTTGAGCTGTGTAGAGAAAGTAACAATCAGGATTTCCACACACGGTCATATCCTACAGACGATTGAGAGTCATGATATGAAATCTTGGTTGGCTTTGAGTGTTGAGTGCAGAGTGAGGTCCTGTGGGAATTACTGGGTGGTGCCAACTACCTGAACACACTAGCACCCTTCTGTTCATTTTCATCCCATAACATTTAAAAAGCAGATGTACAGCATCTGGAACCAGGCTGATTCCCAGCTCATGCCCAGTCCCCCCACTATGCCTCTGACTAATCAAGTAGTCGATGGAAATTCCATTGACTACTCAATTAGCTGATTTAATGCAATTTAATATTTCTACTGCTTACCATACCTAGCAAGTCAAGTACATGTAACCCTATTAAAGAGAGAAGTTACTCATTCTGTGCAGTAACGATGGTCCTTCGAGACTTGTGTCCCCATGGGTGCTCCACTGTTGGTGTTGGGCTTATTCCAGCACCATAGATCAGAGACTTTTACAGCTGTGTCCAGTCAGGCTGTGCATGCACACACACAGTGTTCCTGCCTTTGAAGTTAGCACGTGCAGCCCTCTCTCTTTTTTGATGCCCTCCTGGCAAGTGCCCAAAGAAGCGGGGAGGTGGGCGGGTAGTGGAGCACCCATGGGGGGGAGGGGGGAAGGGGAGACACATCCAAGAGCAATCGTTAATGCACAGAGCGAGTAACTTCTCTTTCTTCTTTGAGTGATGTCCCCATGGGTGCTCCACTGTTGTCGACTGTAGCAGTGCCCATTTAGATGGTAGGTGGGCTTCAGCTAGTTGTTGCAGGCTGTGGAGAGAACCACCGAAGCGACTGTGGTGTCCATTATTGAGCATGGTACATCGCGTAGCACTTCATGAACCTATAGTTAAACGACCATGTGGCTGCTCGATGTTATTTCATGGAGTGACACTCCCCTGAGGAAGGCCATTGACATTGCCATTGCTCTAATGGAATTAGCTTTGGTAGTCATTGGTTCTGCTCTGTTCTGGAGTGAGCAGCAGGTGGTTATAACAGGATGTTATCAATTTTGATATGCGCTGGGAAGAAACTGGTTTTCCCTTGGATCTTTCGGCTATAGATATGAGCAGTCACAGTGATAGTTGAAAAGACTGTGTCCTGTCTAAGTAGAAGACAATGGCCCTTCTCACATCCAGTGTGTATAATATGGCTTCGTCCCTGGAGCGATGCGGTTTCAAGTAGAAAGTGAGAAGGACAAAAGGTTCATGGATATGAAATTGGGAACAAACTTTGGGTAAAGAAGGAGGGGTAGGGTTGCTCGGAGACCTGGTTCTCGGCCTCCTGTCAATGACTGATGGCGCGTGTGCTTTGCTGAATGCTGGGCAACAGCAGCAGCTTAACAGTTTATGCCTCGGTGCCAAGTCTGCCAGTGCTAATGGTGGAGGCATTGGTACCATTGGAACCCTGGGAGATCTGGGGTTAGTCTGCACCATGAGAGGAGGGTTGGGGTTCACCTGGTATCGTCTTGGTGCTGAAGGCAAAAGCCATGCCGGGGGCTCGCAGGGTGCCAAAGATAGTGCCGGTGCTGCCGCAGCTGCCTTTGCTGATTCAGGGCCCTTAGTAGGTGCCCTTTTAAGTGTATGCAGAGCGAGCTTCACAGGCTGTTTAGTGTGCATTTTTTAGCCTGTTAGTGAGGAGGCTCGTGCTTTTTGAATGCCTGAGATGCCTGGTTCATCTTCCTTGCTAATTCATGATGGGAGGGAGTGGGCTTGTGAGGGCTTTGTTTTTTTAAATGTGCTTTTTGCCATGAGGGGCTAGAGAGGTTCCCCTGATGGGATGTCGCATCCAAGCCTTTATTGCCCCTGTTATGCACATGGGGGTCTAGGGCTTTGTCAAAGGACAGCTTGAGTATTCTGAGCTCTCTATCATTGCAAGCTCTCGCTGTCAGGCTGCGACAACATACATATTGTTGTGAAACATGCATCTCTCCTAAGAAGCGTGTGCATTTGCTATGGCCATCAGAGGCTGGCATAGAGTCCTGTCATTTCTCACATTTTTTGAAACCAGAGCCTGACACTTCATCAGGTGGCAGACTATGCGGCTTGATGCTGTAACTCTTATTTATGAGTGAAAGCTCCCTTCCTTTCTTGCTGTCTTTTTTTTTCTTTTTTGTTTCCTGCAGCTTGGCACTGTGCTGTGGTAAACTAACTATATACAAGCTGAAGTAAAAAAATGTTTTAAACTATCAACTGTTTAACAAAGGAAAAAACTATCTAATTTTCTTTCTTTTGCTCCACAGAAGTGACACAGAGTAAAGAGGTTGGAACTACGTCTGTAGCTGAGGGCAGTGAAGAAGGAACTGAGAGGAATCAGGCTGCGTGCGTTAACTTCAAAGGCAGGAACACCATGGGCCTCACGCACATTTGCAGCCCGACTAGACACTGCTCTGAAAGTCTCCAATATGTGGTGCTGGGACAAGCCCAACACCAACAATGGAGCACCCACAGGGACATCACTCGAAGAAGAACTAGCTTTATTGGCATCAGTTCTGTTCAGTTATGATGTGACCTAATAAAGCTACAAGCAAATAGTGTAGCTATATACGCTTATGCAATCCAACTCCAATCCACATATTAGTTTTTGCAAACAAATCGAAGGGTGCATGTAAACATTCAAAGTTTGCACATACTTTTGAAAGTTCAGTTCTTAAATATGAAATTACTTAAAAACTCCTACATATTTAATACCAAAAATTGATGTATCTTAAACAGACCCAACTATAATTATAGTAACTGTACCATAGTGAGATACAACATAATAGTAATTTATTCCATGAATAAGACCCAGTTCAGTATGCGAACAATCCCAATGATATCAAATTAATTAGGATTATAATCATTTTGTCTCCTCTGCCATGTTTATGCCAATATATTAGGACAGATTTCCAGGAGATAGAGTGGGAGACATTACTTGTTTAGGAGGAAAAAGCAGACAGTGGTAAGAACTGTGTGAAAAAGGTTGATGCAGGCTTTTAAAGCATTCCAAACAGAATTTGAACAAAAAGCTGCTAAAGAAAGCATCCCAGGTAATGTTAATACTGAAAAATATATACCATTATGCTTCAGGAAAAATCAAATATAAAATGAAAAATAGAGTTGCAATTCAAACACAAGTGCTAGTTGATTATTTATTGAAAGCTATTTCTGCCTACCACTCTTCCCCCAACAAATTTGTTCAATTTGTGTCTCTCTCATCAGCTCTTTTTGGCCCCATTCCTATTGATTTCCCAGTCAATAGACTGTCTCCATTTGTTTGTACTCGTTTCTTATTTCTAGTCTATTAGTGCTGCCAGGTCTTCAGGATACACACAAGTTGAGACAGCATTCCTCAAGGTCTTATTTTATTTTTCACTTTATCCCAGGACTCATGCATTTGTATTTCAAGCTCCTTTTGTAACTACTGCTTGGGTAAGAACTATTAAAGTGGAAGTTTCCTTTGTACATCAAGGATTAAAATCCGTGCTTCAGCAGTAGATTATTTGCTCTTAATTCTCCAGTGGTTGTTGGAGTTAGTGACATGACAGAGTTTTCATCTAACACCCTTATGCTGAAATATTTTTAAGCAGATTTGGGCTGGTTCTATCTAGCTGATCCAGTAACTATGTAACTGGAATAGGAGCTTACTTCTTTTAGAATCTGCCAAGTAACTCAAGAGTTGAGGGAAAATGCTGCTGCACACTCAAAGTCACTGCTATAAAAACACTTGTTGAGATACAAGTAACTGACCTGTATGTCAGGAAACCTCTGAGCTCTCCCTTCATTCCCTGGGGGTGTGTCCACACAGCACCCTTACCTCGAAATAAGTTACGCAATTTGCACTACACAAATTGTGTAGCTTATTTTGAGGTAATTTCAAAATAGCTTATTTTGAAATTTAGCACGGTCTACACAGCCACACATTTTGAAATAAAGAGCTGTTCTGACAAATCCCTTAATACTCATGGAAACGAGGGTTACAGGGATGCCAGAATATCATGCCTATTATTTCAAAAAATTTTTTGAAGTAATGGGCTTGTTTAAAGAGGCGTGTGGAGAGGCGCGGCGTCGGCGCGACCCTCCCCGAGGACCACGCAGGGTTCTCCGCCCGCCCCTCTGGTTTCCCTCACCCGAGGTCTCGTCCTCTTCGTGCTCCCCAGTTACCCAAGAGCCCTGCCCAGAGTCTGGCGGGGTCTGTCCATGCTCGCCTTACGGCGAGAGGCGTCCGCGTTGGCGCGGGGGGTGGGGGAGGTAGGGGGACTCGGGCCCTGCCTCACTCCAAGCCCCAACCCAGGGCCCTAAGGTCTGGGGGGATGTGTCAATCCCCTCAGTCCTGGTTGGTGGGGGACAGAACCCCCTAAACACACCAACCCCCTGGGTTCCAGTACCCTGCCCTGGGTCGCTTCCTACCTCCCCGGCTGCCGGGCCGCCGTGTCGACTGGGTCTCAGGGGGGGTCTATGCAGACAGGGTCCGAGGTGCCTCCTCTTCCCGGCTGCGTGTCGGCCTTTCCCCCTGGTCTCTGGCGGCGGCGCTCCATTTAAGCGTCCCACTGCCCTGACGTTCTCCGTAGTGGGGTCGGCCCGCCCACTCCGCAGGGGCGGCTGGCCCGCCAGGGCGCCGGCGCGGTTCGGCGCCACAGGCAGTGTCAGCGCCCGGCACTCTGGCACAGCTGGGGGAGCGGCGGTGGAGCCGGGCACAGCTGATCGGGGCTGCTGCTCGGCCCCGCCCGCGGCAGAACAAGCCGCGCATGGCAGGAACCGGCGCGGGGCCGCCGCTTCTCCCC
The DNA here is from genome assembly GCF_052426305.1 of Pelodiscus sinensis. Lineage (NCBI taxonomy): Eukaryota > Metazoa > Chordata > Testudines > Trionychidae > Pelodiscus > Pelodiscus sinensis. The sequence continues at coordinate 206,053,153 of NC_143053.1, forward strand.
AGCAAGCCGGGGACGGCTCCCGGTGAGTGCGGGGCGCGGGAGCTGCCCCGTCACAAGGCGGAATTGCTATTTCAGGATACTTCCGGTATCCAAAATAGCCCGCTGTCTAGACATAGCCTTGGTGATTTTCTTTAGTCCCTTTCACTTACCTATTTTTATCTTTAAATTCAGACTCTTCAGTGTACCCAACAGTAACCTTTCCCCATATGACCAGTCTTGCACCTCCAGATACATCTCTCCAAACACATCTTTACAACTACTGTCATCTCAAACTTAACACCATAGGAAATTCAGCTCATTTTCCTTCCAAACCTCCTTTGTTCCCACTGACAATTCCACGATCTGCCACATCACCCAGGTTCACTACTGCTGTGATACATTTGCTTCCCACATTCAGGCTCTCACCAAATCCTCTTCACACCATACAAAAACTGTCAAAGGCCAGGTCTGTACCAGATCCAGAAGGTCGACTTAAGGTATGCAACTTCAGCTACATAAATAACTTAGCTGGAGTCAGCATACCTTACGTTGAGTCTGGAGTTGTCTTCACAGTGGAAAATAAAATGCCTAGGGCACCAGCACCTGTAAGGACAGCCCCTATTTATCAGTCATCTCTCTTCTACATGGACTGTAAGCTCTTATTTGTGCAGTGGGATTCTCATCTATGACTGGGCATTACCATAATACAATAATAAATAATACCATCACCTATCCGAAGGCAAAGCAAATAAGTACCTAGATAGAATGTAGGGCATAGTTTTTGTGGAGCAAAGTGTACACTATTTAACCACATTTCCCCACTAAAATGTTAGCAGAAAATTTTTCTAGCACAAAGTTTACCTAGCATGCTGCCAGCTATCAGGATATCAAAGAGTGTGTCGGCATAGCGACGATAATCTAGCCTTGAGCCTGTTGAGTCCAAAAACTTGGCTACAGCCTCCAGATCGTTCCCAGCTTCATTGAGGCCTTGGATGATTGTATCCCTGAAAACTGTGGGTTCAAATTTCTCCTTTTCATCTAGGAGAAGAAAAAGAAACAAACAGTCAACTAGCTGTCCACATGCCCAGAATAACATATTAGACAACAATTTACATGTCTGTGATATAGAAGCATAACATTTTCCATTCTGGTGATCCTATTTCACAAGTACTGGTTGGCTTTTGTTCTTGGAGAATGGTACTCTTCCCCCCCCCCCATCCCCTTGTTTTTTCAAAAACTAAAAAGGAACTTGCTCAATGAAACTAGAGGAAGTGAAATAGAAATGCATTAATGCAAATTAAACTGCATATGTACAATTTTCTATTGCTATTTCTCATTAAATATAGTCAGTATGTTAACTTTAAAATACTGGATATGCAAAGCTACCTCATTAAAAATGCTGCAGGAACTTTCAGGGTTTCTTTGAATGTTAATTGTATCTTAATTCATGTACTGAGATATACACATTTTAAGGAAGAGAAAAGATCACAATACCAACAAACGCCTATGTACTATGAGTTCGGAAGAGTTTGGGTGCGGGTTTTATGGTGCCACCAGCAGTACTTCAGATTTACAGAAAGTATCATCTCTTCAAATAGAGAAAAATGACAGCCAATTATGCATCACTAGGTTCAGTGGCCTGTACAAACCTGAGTTAAAATGCTCATTTTGATCTCCAGACGTCTCCAAGTCAAGGTATTTAATCATAATGGATGCCCTTGCAAATCCAGATTAATGTTAGACACATCTATATATGTCGCTGCTTCTTTCTTTGATAAACTAACAAGCTGCGAAGAGGTAGCCATGCTGCGAAGAGGTAGCCATGTACACCTTAAACCTTGTAGCAAGGCAAGTCCTGTTTTACTCAAGTGCGCTGGGAATGTCTTACGTCTGAGAACCTGTATACACAACTTTAAATTGACCTATGTTAAGTCATCTTACGGCCAGTATAATAATTCTTACTGTAGTGGATATCCACACAATCTTCTTCCTGTCAGTGGTATGTGTTCTCACTAAAGCACTTCTGCCAGGGCTTCACTTCCTTGCTTCCTGCCTAGAGTTGGGCTGCAGGGCAGCCAACCATGGCTTCTCACCTCCAGCAGAGAGAATTGCAACCAGAGTCCAGTCAGCTGCCAGGCTTCTGTCAGGGAACCGATAGCCTGGCCAGCAGCTGTGCTCCCCTCAAGGAGCCAAGAGCCAGGGGGAAGCCAGGCTCCCAGACAGTAGCGTGAAGCTGGGACATGGGGTAGCAGGCCAAGCTGGGAGCCTTGGTAGCAGCCTGGCTTGGAACAGAGACCTAGCAGAGCCACACCATTGGCAAATAGTCAACAGCTAGGTAAAGAATGTGCTGTCCAGACAGCACATCAGCCCTAGCTACTCCAACATAACTCCACCTCCATGAGAGGCACGGGGCACATACATCAGAGGGTCAAGGCTGCAGCGTATACATGGACATAATTAGGTCAATGCAAGTTAACTAAATCAACCTAACTGCAGCGTAGACCAGGCATTAGGGTGTTCAAATAGTAACAATCATTAATTTGATAAAGCTTTTTTTGTGTTTTAGAAATGTATATTGGTGCCAAGCTTTAGGGTCTCATAATAGCAATAATTATTTAAGAATACAATAGGACTCTGCATGTGAAGGAAAAACCCTCATTAGGTCTATTAAAAAACTAGATCAAGCAGACAGTCCTGCCATTCCACCCTTAAGCTAGCCCTACACAAACTACATCTCCTACTGGAGCGAGTTCCAGAAGCTGTGGGGCACACAATGATTTTCAAACTTCTTTTTTTTCATGACTCAGTTGAAGAAAACTATTGATGCCCATGTTCCAACATAATTTTACTAAAAATGTCCAATTGCACAATACCGTTCATGTAACGCATACACTGTAGTGGTTACATGACTATTAGATAGTCCCTAGAGGCAGGGCCGGCAGCCAGGGCACGCCAACCTCACTCCTGGGGCGTCCCCATCAATCCTGCACTGAGGCTTTTGATAGGATGGGCAGGGGAGAGTTGGTCCATGAGGAGAGCCAGTTTAAAAGCCAGCTGCTCCATGCAGTCCAGCTGCCTGCCATCCTGCATTGCTGCCTCTTCTAAAGGGGCAGCAGTGCAGGGTGGGAGCGGCTGGGGGATAGGGTGGTCCAAGCTCCACACAGACAGAGGCTGCTCTGACCCGAGGATCTTGGACCCCCTGCAGACAGGCTGCCTGTGGCAAGTTGGGGCCACCTCAGACAGAGGCTGCTTTGCGGTAGCCTCCCCTACACACCCTGCAAGTATATGGAGCTGGGAAGAACTGTCAGCTCTGACTTCTGCCCACCTCCCTTCCCCACTGCCACTGTAGGAGGCTGAAGCGGGGACAGGTGGGTCTGCGGAACTGGCTCCCCACACATATGGGCTTCAGCCCTCCCTCCTCACCCTCCGCTCTGCTGTCTCTATCAGAAGCAGCAGCACAGGGGAGGGGGGCTGGATCCAGGGCTTTTGGGGAGCCAACTTTTAAGCCAGCTCTTCACGGGCATCGGCTCCCACTCTGATACATAGGCAGCAAGGGGGAAAATGTGTGAAGGTGACAAGATTAACAGACTAGCCAGATTTATCATGTAGTCGTCTCCATGCTGATATCCCTAAATTTTACTGGAGTGTGGAGCCTGGAGTGGCGTTGAGGATGAGAGGTTTGGGGTATTGGAGGCAGCTCTGGCTGGTGGGAGGGGCTTATTTTGAGCAACTCCTGGTCAATGGTGCAGCGGGGGTGGGAGTGCAGGCTAGTGCTCAGGACAAAGTCCATGCTCGGAGCCTTGTGCTCTTCCCCTCCCCCCAAAACACCTAGGAAATGGGCCTGTTGCTGTCCACTTTCGGGGTGCATTACAGTCTGCAGTGCCAGGACATGCAGGTAGCCTGCTTTAGCACCCTCTGCTGATTACCTAATGGCCCTGCAGCAATGACACCTAGTACCACACTTTCCATGCCCCAATACTGAGTCGCGATCCATTGTTTGAAAACCACTCTGCTAGGATTTTCTCTAGCTTGAACTATATAAAGCAAGCATTTCACCTGAACTTGTATTAATGCCTAATTTGTGCACCAGAATCACAATTTCAGGAGCAGAATTATGAATGCTACCAAACAAGCAAATAATACACAAACTACTCCTCCTTGGACATCAACAGCATGCTAGGTGCTTAACAGACAGTTATGGAGATAAAGTCCACGTCACTAAGAGTTTTAAACCTATGGATATTTGTATATTTTTCAGGCAAGCAGGTTTAGAATACCCAATGTATTACATCTGGAAGGCTTCCCTGTGCCTACCAGTATGGGGGCAGTGGGCCACAGTGCAACAAAAACACCACCACCCACCACCACCAATATTTTCTACAACAGTTTTAAACTTTTCCTGCCTACAAACATTCTTCACATCTGGAATGTCCTATTGTTTCCTTCTCTTTAGCAATCTAAAAACATGTGCAGGAAGAGGGTTGTTTTAAGTTGCATGAAGGAATAGGAAAACAACATTTCACTAATGATGTCTAACAACTAAAGTCCCTAGAAATAATGTGCTGAATAAGCTGTCATCATCATTGAACAGGAACAGTGTAAGTTGTCAAGTCCATAAATTAGGGCCAGCAAGCAGTTCCACTCATTTCATTTCTAGAAGTCACCCTTTCTCTCTGTACACATGCATCACATCAGAAAATACACTTGAATCTTCTTCCTCTTTAACAAATGAATCTTAATCCTTCAACAAAATGCTCATATGCCAGGGAAACTGCATTTATTCCTTCATAAAATCTATTCTGTCCCCTTTCTGACATCATTTTACTGTACATTTGAACCTCTTTAATTTGGCATGCCTAAGAAAGGGAGCAGGACATTTACCTGGTGCTCTGCTCCCAGTGCCACATGTGGCTCTACCCAGCCATCCCCCTGCTCCCAGACACGGGTCTGCCCTCCCTCCCCCCACTCCCAGCACTGCTAATCCCCCAGCAGGCGTGGAGGAGGAGTGGCTGAGGGCAGGGCCACTTCCTCCTCCCCCTACCAGGGTCCAAAAAAATAAAAGCCACTAAAAACAGCATTCCATAGAAGTGTAGGAGAGACCACACTAAAACTTTACTAGCATTCTCCTGGTTGTGCAAGTAACCAAACCCTAGATGCTGGTGTGCAACATTTAGTTATCCCATTCCAGGGAAAGCCCAAAAAAGGACTGTGTCTCAGGGTCTCTCTCACTAACACCATTCTAATTCCCTTCCTCACTTCAGTAATTTTAACTCCAGGTAACAAAAGCACTGTTAGCAAATGTATGTTAGCAACTGCTTTCATTACCGACAACTAAGCTCTTCAGGGAAGAAACTGTGTGTCTTCATAAATGTCTCCACAACACCCAATACATTTGGGGCACTGCTGTAATGTAGCAACAGCTAAGTAGGAAGCAAACTGAGACTCTAACTTCTGAAAAAACAAAACAAATAAAAACAAGCCTCAAGGTTTTTCCACATTGGGCAACTTAATTAGGGAAGGTTAGTTTTGCTGAGGACATGAGAACTCTTCCAACCCCCTTCCCTCAAAAAACCCCACCAAAAATAACAGTGCCATCAATGAAATGTGCACAGGAGTGGTGTAGTAAGCCACATATTATAGCTATTAGAAGTCCAGGGACATGCAATTCCAAAAACCTCTCCAGAATACATAAATCAGTACTTTAAAGGATGCACATGGAGACTATTTACCTTCCCCCCCAACCCTCTTCTGTTCTGAAATTTGATTTGTCCTTTTCATATGTGTTCATTTTTTTTAATTGTATCCTTTGATATATATGGTTGTGACAATTTTCTTCCACTATTTGATCTGAGGAAGTGGGTCTGGCCCCCGAAAGCTCATCACCTAATAAACCATCTTGTTAGTCTTTAAAGTGCTACATAGTCCTGTATTTTGTTCCTGTTTCCCTTTATTCCCGTAGTTAGTTTGAGCTCCTTTTGTGCCTTTGCCTTTCTAATCTTGCTCCTGCATTCCTGTGTTGTTTTCCTATATTCATCCTTTGTAATTTGTCCTACTTCCCATTTTTTATATGACTTTTTTATTTTTAGATCATGCAAGATCTCATGGTTAAGCCAAGGTGGTCTTTTGCCATATGTTCTATCTTTCCCACACAGCAGAATAAGCTTGCTTTTGGGCCCTTAACAATGTCCCTTTGAAAAACTGCCAACTCTCCTCTGTTGTTTTTCCCATGGGACCTTACCTATCAGCTCTCTGAGCTTACCAAAATCCGCCTTCCTGAAATCCACTGTCTCTATTTTGCTATTCTCCCTTCTACCCTTCCTTACAATTGTGAACTCTGATTTCATGATCACTTTCGCCCAAGCTGCCTTCCACTTTCAAATTCTCAACCAGTTCCTCCCTATTTGTTAGGATCAAATCTGGAACAGTTTCCCCCGGTAGCTTTTTCAACCTTCTGAAATAAAAAGTTGTCTTCAATACAGTCCAAGAACTTATTGGATAGTCTGTGCTCCACAGTGTTATTTTCCCAACATATATCTACATAGTTGAAGTCCCCCGTAACCACCAAATCTTGGGCTTTGGATGATTGTGTTAGTGGTTTAAAAAAAACCTCATCCACTTCTTCCACCTGTGTAGGTGGCCTGTAGTAGACTCCTAGCATGACATCACCCTTGTTTTTAATTAGCTACAAGCAACCAATATCATGTAACTGTTCCTATAAACTGTAAACCAGAGCAGTCAAAATCCAGATAAAACAACAAATAATAGAATCAATTACTACAGCAGCCAGGATATAGCTATAATTCATATTTTTTCCTCATACACATTTTGCTAACAGTGATTTCTGTAGTATCATACTCATTACCAATTGTTCTCTTTCACAAAGTGAACTAGCATAATTCTTGTTAAGCAGCCCTTTACTGGCCAAGTTCCTAGACTAATCATATATCCTACAGCAGCAAATGATCTGTGAAATACATTTTGAGATGTGTCTGTGCACATACTATGTTCTATTTCACTAAAATATCTTGGTGACATTAGCAAACCCGATGCCAGCTCATGCCAAGTCTCTAGGCCTCAATGAACATTGACAAATGCATAGCTGGAAAGCAGTACGATTAAAATAGACATTCTAATTATAAGAATGTGTTTAGACTTTATGGAATCTTATAGGACACTATGTATTAATCCTACTTATATCTGCATTCTATATTATAATGTTTAAATGTTTGCTAAGACTGTTAATCCTTCAAAGTCAGGAGAGAAGCACTTTACTAAGTGTGAAACGCTAGCATAACACGAATTTTTATCTTCTCTCCCAACAAAAGGAGGTTTACAGATATCCGAGAAGTCACTGTGGACAAAAGACTTTGTAAATTGCTTCCTCTAAACCTCAGAAGAGAGTATCATACAAGCCGTCATTCCGTCATAGCTTGAATACTAGGAGAAGGGAATAAACATACCTGCTGAGAAGTTATCCTTATACTGCTTGAACTTGGAGGGACAAAGATTTCAAAGCATAAGCAAAGAATCCCCAGTTGTTTAGTTTGAGTTAGCCCTAAAGGGCATATAAATCTTGCATATTATATCAACTATCATCATCTTTTGGAACCCAAGATAGTATTGATTTTTATGTATGTGTGTACCTACTCTAGCCTTGTAACTCACATTTCTTTTCTTACTTAATACTTTTGATTAGTTTATTGGTTAGTTTGATTAATTTATTGGCTACAAGCATGGTCTTTGGTGAGAAACCTAGAATGCACTTGACCTGGAGTAACTTTGGGCCTAAAAGTCACCTGAATATTGTTGTGGATTTTGATGTAGGGGACCATGTGTCACAGAGGCAGGTTTGCCTGCGTGGTAAGACAGATCTGAGTACCCTCGGTGACTTTCTGTGGATCCCTATCAAGACTATTATAGTGTCTGAAGTTCATATTTGTTCCTTGGTTAATAAAATCTAAGTACAAAACATACCACTAGTTCAAGGTTTGTGCCCTGTGTCTTGGCAATCTGCCCTGAAGTTGGCACCCGGGGCCATGAGCCACTCCGAAGAGTGTGACAATCTTGATAAGTGGCATTAGCATTAGACAGACTGAAACGTAGTAGTGGAGTGTAATGGTCAGCCTGCCCGGTCACATAGCATGGTCCTTTAAGGAGGTTGACAGGTCTGATGCATATTTTACACACATGTACACTCAGATACCTGGAAGATATTGGGTTAAAGGAAGTGGTCATGGACATAAGAAATATTTCCCAGGGACAGAAAGCTTGCAGAGGGGGTGTCACGTTACTGGATTTTAGGGAAGCAGCCAGATTACTGCTGCACCCATGGGGGGGGGGGGGGAGTGTTTGCCCCAAAAGTTGGTACAAAGGGGGCCATGTGAGGTGTCAAATGAAAGCTTATCTTATACTGATTCTATATATGCTATTCATGTGATTGTATAATGTCTGTGTGTGAAGTTATAAGCATGTACTTTGTTTGGATACCGCATGTTCCTCTATATGTGGTTGAACTATAGGCAAAGCAGCTCAGCCTATGGACATGCTAATGAGTAAGTCTCTTTGGAACAATAGCCCTCTATAGGCCAGGGATAGGCCACGGGCCAGGTGACCTGCTGCAGCCAAGAAGAGACCAGGAAAGATGCCATGTAGCAGCCTCCATTTTGTCTTCAGATCTGCTCCTGACCCCAGATGCGGCCTCGCAGGGAATCACGAGCCGGGAAGCACCGTGGACCCATCCGGACATAGGATGTACACCAATGACTTGAGCCAGCAGTTATAACATCTCTGCTAATGTATGATACTTTAACAACCTTGCTTCCATGCTTTTTGTTCTTTTAGTAATAAACATTTAGATTTTAGATTCTAAAGGACTGGCTCAGTGTGATCTTGTGGGTAAGGTCCAGAGGGTAAATTGACCTGGGACCTATGGCTGGTTTCTTGGAACCGGACAGAACTTGTTCGGGGAAGGTGAGAACGGGCTCTAAAACCTCTCACCTGTTTATGAGGCCCGGGGCCATCTGCGGCACGGATATTGCTGGAGTGTCGAAGGGGTTTTGCTTGTGAGGCTTCTGGCTGACTGAGCGGGCAGCTGAAGTGCTCTGTGGGACTGGTTTGTGGCCTATTTGGGAGGGTCTCCAGTCTGGGGGCTATAGAGAGCCCCAAATTTGAGCAATTCACCCTGAGCAGATGCCCTCAGCTATGTCCACACCCAGCCCGGACCTCCACAGGGGGTAAAGCCAACCTCCCTCTCTCACATCACTAATTGGGGATGAGGTGAGAAAAGGGGACCAGCATTAAGTAGACACCAGGAGATACTGGCAGGGAAAGCTGGCCTGCTGAGAAGCCTGAAGGCTTAGGAAAAGGGGCTAACTGGGGGTGAACTAATAAAGACTACACAACTGGCTAATCAGCAACCAAGCTCCCATGTAAAGAGAAAGTGTTGCAATAATTAATACAACTCAGTATTGAGGAAGTGCCGGGGACCCCTGCTCAAGGAAGGATTGAAAACGGGAAATCCTGAAAGGGACCCAGAAGGATTTCTAGATCGGAGACTGTTTCTGATGCACAAAACAAGAGTGCCTCCTGAAGGAAGGAGTAACAGCCTCCTAAACTGGACAAAGCCTCAGGCAACAAATATCCTCAAGTATATTTGAGTGAGTTTGTGCTTATGACTTATTAATAAATGAGACTTTAAGAAGGGGCGCATTCTTTGATTACAAAGATCTGTCTGGACTTTTGTAACCCAGGTGAAGAGAAGTGAAACAGGGATCACCTGACACTCCATGCCTGACAGGACACCCTCCCTCTGTGTGATCTCCTCACCACCACAGACATCATATACTTTCACAATTTATGGAATTCTGAAAATAATGAGAGAAGATACTTGGTCATATTTAGACAAAATATTAAATGATTAAAGGCCCATCTCAAAAAGGAATTTATTTTGTGGTATTTTACTTGAATAAAAAAATCTAACATTTAAAATTCATAGTTGCAGTAAAAAATAAATATTGGGAAAAATGTATCCATGTTCAAAGAATAGTACATTTTTCAGACTAATCTTGAGAAAGCACTGTATGTCCTTGGGATACTTTAGAGGTAGGAAGTGACCTGCATTTTAGAAATTATGGGCCCACTTTGGAGGATTACACAGATTTGACTCTAAAAACCTTATCAGTTGAAGTTCATTTCTGAATGCGGTGTCTAAGGAACACTTGGTAGTGGTGCTTTCTTAACCAAGGATTTGCCTTTACAGCAGCTGTAAGAAGTGTCTAATCATCATCAACCATTCTTCCTAATATCCAAATCCTCTGTAATCCTGGTTAAAAACTTGCTCTTCCTAGAGACTACTGCATCCTATTACAAACACAACTAAGCTCCAAGTATCTTACATGTAGTCCTAAATGTATATAAAAAGCATAACTTTAGCTACATTAAAAATACTAACAGCATCCTTAACATTGTTGGAAAGATAAAGTGGGTAGGAGGAAACAGCTTAACCCTACTAAACTTCAGTTACTCCATTTGTTCATTTTTAGTACTTCAACATCAGTACTTCAAATGAGAGGACAGCAGGCAATGCTCTCTATGACACTGGTAATTCTAGTCACCTTCATGAAGAGGAAAAAAAGAAAGCATTTGTCCTACCCCTCTTCCTAGTTTTGAACCGCTGGCCTGTTAGCACCGGCTTCTGATGTTTATTCATAAAATTTCTGCAAGAGAAGGAAAAAGAGTTTAACTATGTATATAATTTTAATCAGAGTACTCAGACAGACACGTGATAATAATGGAAAAAAACTCTACAGGATCCAGGAACACAGATGAAAAACGCATGTGAAAATTAGTTTTCATTATTTTAAAGACAAACACCACTATGAATTTAACATAATTTGATTGAAATGTGTTTCTTGAAGTTTGGTTCATGACAGTACCATAAAAATGGAAGCTTTTATTCCGCACAGAAATTTACTAGACAGTCTCAAAAATTATACCGTCACAACCTCATTTGTTTTGCCTCTATTTCAAGAGATATTGAGAAATTACAGTATTAGATGAGTCTCAGGACCCAGAATAATCATTGATCTAATAAGGACTGGCTTTAACCAGCCACGTGATCTTTAGGACCAGAACTCGTACATTCGTATAAATTAGCATAATCATTATAATAGAATTTCTTGATTTCTAAAGACAAAACCAAACTAAAACCCAGCAATACTTAAGTCTAGATTGAAACTTTATAATCTGACCTGGGCAAGGGACAATATGCTACTTCACTGACTAGGGAGCAGCCCTGTAATTTACATGAGGACAATTCCTCCCATAACTGCCCCTCACTCTGAGGAAGTAATTTACTACATCTTACCAACAACCACAGGACATACCACACTAATACCAACCCTGGTACTTTCCCTTGCAACAAACCCCGTTGCCAGCTTTGTCCACATATTCACTCTGCTGACACCATTATTGGGCCTAACCAAGCGAGTTATAAGATCAAGAATACATATTCCTGCGCCCCCAGAAATATAATCTATGCCATCATGTGCCGAAAGTGTCCGTCTGCTATGTACATTGGACAAACGTCTCAGACACGTCGCCAAAGAATCAATGCCCACAAAACAGACATTAAACAGGATCACAAAGAAAAAACAGTTTCTTGCCATTTCAACCAGAAAGGACACTGTCTTAATGACCTAATCACATGCATGCTACTTCAGAAGACATTCAAATCTGCACTTGAAAGGGAATCCTCTGAACTGGCATTCATGCTAAAATTCGACACTCTCCGCGGGGGGCTGAACAAAGACCCCAACTACCTTACCCATTACAAAGATAGCTTCCCCAATTATCACCTCTAATACCATTAACTCACAGACATCTACCCTTCCCCACCTCTAATATCATTAACTCACAGGCATTCACCTTCTCCCCCCCCATCCCCCTTCTGTTCTGAAATTTGATTTGTCCTTTTCATATGTGTTCATTTTTTTTAATTATATCCTTTGGTATACAGGCAGTCCCCGGGTTACATGGATCCGACTTACATCGGATCCCTACTTACAAATGGGGTGACGCAATCCCGCACTAACTGCTTCCCCCCAGCAGACCAGGGAGACGCAGAGCGGCTTTTCTCAGCAGACACCTCAGCTTGAGAATAAAGGACTGAGGGAATTGAGGTGTAGGAGAATAAAACTGAGCTCTGGAGAAATGTTTGGCTAGAGTTTCCCCTACAATATGTACCAGTTCTGACTTCCATACAAATTCAACTTAAGAACAAACCTACAGTCCCTATCTTGTACGTAACCCGGGGACTGCCTGTATATGGTTGTGACTATTTTCTTCCACTATTTGATCTGAGGAAGTGGGTCTGGCCCACGAAAGCTCATCATCTAATAAACCATCTTGTTAGTCTTTAAAGTGCTACATAGTCCTGTATTTTTTTTCAGAGCAGTTTACTCATGTGCCCATCAACTACTCAAGCTAGCAGGAAGGGGAGCACGGAGGCATGGATCCTCCCATTCTCTGCTACTTCCTTGCCCATTAGCTTGCAGGGAGAAAACCCTCTGCTGTTCTCATAGAAAGACTAAAAATCTGAGCAAGGAAGGAAGGGGAGCTTAACCCCCAGCCTGGACAGCACAGCAACAATCTAATCCTTAGTGATGCAAAACAAGTGACTACTCTCCTTTGCACAGAATTCCAAAGAAATCAGTCTCAGTCCTACAACCAGGAAGTTTACAGGATCAAGTCTTTGGGAAACACTTTTCCCAAAACACCCAACATATTTTCCTGCCCCATTCAAACGTATTTAACATCAGGACTTGCTTATTAGGTACTGAAGAAATGGAAAGAAATCATCGCCTTCTGTGTGCTGCACAAACAGTATCTAGTTTTCCTCCATCAGCAATTTTGTATTTAAATAGATACTTAAACCTAGATGGCGTTTTATTAAATAATATCAAGCTAGGATGACTATAGGGCCTAAATTACTGGAGAGTATCCCTTACTAATAAGCCTCAATTTCTGAGAGATTAATATGGCAATTTTGATTAAACAGCATATTAGCTGTTTAGCACTACTATTCTTCAATTTTGGGTACAAGTGATTTAATTACATAGTTATATTTTACCTAAAGCATCACACCCCATATCATCAAATGACTGCAAGTAAGTAATAAGAGTGAATATAATGAAATTTCATTGCACCTAGCAGCTCTCTCCTGCCCCAACCTCCCCACAGATTAGGGCATTGTTTGGACTTGGCCAGCAGTTTCTCATCATTCAGGACATAAAACTTTACCAAGATTTGACATGTGAGAGTATCCAAAAGTTTTAATTAACCCAAAACAAGTGTTCGTGATAGTCCAAAACAAAAACAAAAAACCAACCCACAGTAAGTTTAATATGCACCACATCCCAACTACTTCATTTCATGCTCATTTGTTTACAAAAAAAATATATAATTTTTTTTTTCTTACAGCAATTTTCACTCATGCTACTGGTTTCAAAGCACATATTACACATACCATTATTTCCTCCAGGTCTGAACAAAATGAATTCTTGAGTTCACAGATAGAATCTGTCAATCAATTACAAATTACTTTACAGAGTGCAGAAACAGAAACTGACAGTTAACTGGTTTTCTTTATCCCAATAAATTAGTTTTTGAACAACTCACAACTGCTCTGTAATGATATAATCTACTCCAATTTCTGAGATGTCTAACTTGTTCAGTTATAAGGGTGGTCAATTAACTGGATCACCCTTACATTTATTTAATGTAAATATTGTAAAATTAACTCAATTAAAAATAATTGAAATTAATCACTATTTAAATCACATTGTAGAAAAAATAAAATATTTAAATTGTTAAACAATGGTAGAACACCATTTTCAAATGTAATTATTTCAGTTATAAAACAATACAAAAGCTATACACTGCTCATTTTATACTATTTTCTATTACAAATATTTCACCAATAAAACAAAATAAACTGCATTTTTCAATTCATCTCAGACAAGTACAGTCAGTCCTCCTACTTGTTCAATAAATTATTATAACAAATGAATTAGTGTACATTTACAGGAAATAACGCTTCCTGATTCTTCTTTACAGTATCACCTGAAAATGGCATAATTGTAGCCTGCATTGCAAGGTATTTCCATGCCCGATATGATAAACATTCCCATGTCCCTTCACACTTTGACTTGTAGGCTCTAAAATTTCACATTGTTTTAAGTTAAAAAAAAATCTACATTTGTAAGTTACACTTTCATGATAAACAGATTATATTCTATGTATTCATATGATGTGAACTGACTATTTTTTATTTTTATTTTTACAGTGAAAATATTTATACAAAAATATAAAGCGAGCACTGGAGCTCTGTATACTTTCGCATTCTGTATTGTCATTAAAATCAATCTATTTGAAAATGTAGAAAAACCCTAAATTATAAACTGAAATAGGAATTCTGTTATTGTTTAACAATGCATTTAAAATTATGATAATCACAACGTTTTAAATCTCACAATTGTCAAAGTTAGACAGGACTCACAGATTTGTCAGACCGCTCTGTTTATTCAGCAAAGCTGCTCTGCTAAATTAACCCAGAAAATGTGAGTGCCATACAAGGTTCAAACCCCTTGATTTATACAGTCAAAAGAAAGGCAAGTTAACAGGATTAAAAGGAGGAGCAAAACTTCACGTGATTAGTGTCAGACTTAGTCAAGTATCTTCATTTCAACATCAAGCACACAGCAATCTCCGGTCCATATCTCCCTGGTTATTTTAATTGCTTTCTGCTTAACACTTAATGTTCCTTTTCCTGTTAACTCAGGCCCACCTGGCTAGCACATTGATCTGCATACCTGTTCAGAGACAAACAGTATTCCTTCAACTTATTCAATTATTACAGCACAATTCATCTTTCTACTTTCACACAATTAAATGTGATTTTTAATCGTTTGACAACCTTAGTTATAATATCATTAGCTGGCCGCTCTGTTGATCATTCAAACAGTGTATCAATTTTGTAACTCAGTAGAGTGTTTTCTAATCCAGGATTATGATTTACCAAGGGGTAGAAAATGCCAGCACAATACCTGAGAAAGATAGAGGAAAGGGCCAGAAAAGTTGAGGCATGACTGGCTTTTCTGGCTTGAAGTCATAAAATCAGCAAAGAGCCAACCAGCAGTAACAATATACTATATTGAAAATACATTCTCTCAAAAACAAACCAGAAATTTAATCAGAAATTTAAAAAGTTTCAAAGATACTACACTGCACAGCCAAACCTCTTGCAATGCACTTGCTCACTTACATTTTTGGAGTTAAAATCAAGAATGGTGAAGCTTAGAAAGTGTTATAGGAGCTGAGACTGTCCATTGAGCAGAGTCCAGCAGTCTGTCTTGTGGAATGCTCAGGGATTTCACAGGAAAACAACAGAGCAAGACAAACATACCTCTTTACCAACTGACAGCAAATCTAGAGCACCAATAAATGCTTTCTATGTGATTAGACAAAGAATACCGTAACCAATGTCCACAGTTTTAAGTCTTCTACCTAGTGATGGCTAGTTCTGATATTTATTTTGCCTGTTCTTTTTTTTTGAAGTGTTTTTAGTTACAGATTAACAAGGCTACTACCCGAGACCTGCTTCGCTTGTGTGTAACAACCCATTTGTGGAAGTTTGATATGTACAGAAGAACAAAAAATAAAATAAATCTGCACTTCCTCAAGTCTACTACTAATAATGGATTTTATGTTTGTGTTCTGCAGTTTCGGTTGGAAAGAATGTTCTATCGCTGTCTGTAGCAGACATCAGGATGTTAAGTTTCAAGAGGATACAAAAACCTTCCATCAGTCTGGGAAAGAAAACAAAGCAAACCACACAGTACGCATTAAAGAATCCTATGGTCACAGTCCTTCAGAGCATAAACAAGCCAGTAGACTGGTATTAATATGCCTTAACTCCTTCAGTTAAAAAACCACCAGCTTAAAAGACTGAAAACCTAGCCTTACTTTACTGGGTAAGGTGGCAACAAGCCTTCCTAGCAGCTGTTCAGTCTTCTGTTTTTACATTCATTTCTATTTTTCTGCATTTCCCTTGTGGTGTGGAATGGGAGGGGGGGGGGTCTTTTTCCATTACTAAAAACATTTTTCACATTCCTGAAGCTTGACAATTAGATTTTAAAACTCTTTTTCAAGAAATGCCTGTTAATAGAACCTGGGAACAAACAAGTAGAACAAGACTTACCACTTGCGGTAAATGTAATCAACAAAGATTGAGTAGAACTGCAGTGACTCTTGAGTAGTTATTAGTAGGAGCATAGGATTTGCCACCTTCTATATTTAGCTTGAAACGCACTACACTCTAATCTGCTCTAGTGAGGGTCAGCCTTTATAAGGCACTCACTAAAGTACTGGCCCAGGAGCAAAAGCACTTTAATCAGGAAATTGCAGAAGCACTAGCCTGAGCAAAACAGTTTCTCCCTGAAGAGCTAAATCTAAAACAGTGCAGTGTAATACATTGCAAGCCAGATTTTACAGTTCTGTTAACAAATAAATAAAATGCTTATGGATGAAAAATTTATTTAAAAAGTTTTGAAATGAAAATGTATCCATGAAGGTTTCCCTTAAGTGTTTATTTTAAAGCAACTCCTGTATCGATACTATCAGGACTGCAGATAAATATCTACATCTTCAATTTTAAGCTGTATACAATGTGTTTCCCACATCAAAGTGCACCTGTCATGTATCAGGAGACAAAGTCCTCAGGATCTTGAACTCCATCCTGAAATGAGCCAATTTTCAGGAAGCTCAGTACCAAAGGAGGGTTTTGTAATTCCAGCTGGAAGAACTCTGCCTCTGGGAACAGAGAAGTGTTGAGGGATAGAAAAAACACAGGAAGCAGAGGCTCTCACCCAGCTGGAGTTTCACAGAAGTCAGGAGAGGCTGAGCAGAGGCTGGGGCACACACCTACCACGATTCTCTCTTCAGAACCAAAAAGATCTCTTTGTTGAAATTAATGCTGACAAGAGCAGTCTTGGTTTCTGCCCTATGTCCTAAAATAGTTCCCAGACAGGAGAGTATTTCCAAGGCAGAGCTAGGACAAAGCAAGTTGGACAATATCACAGGGCAGCCCTTATGTCTCAGGAGGCATCTCTATGGATCCTGGGGATAAGCAAGGACTGGAAGCTCTTCAAACTCATCTCCAAAATTCACTGAACAAGACGAACCTTGCCTAGCTCTTTGGTTTCTCTGACCTCCTCCACCCCATGCATGCATAGGGGGCTTTTAGCAGTACTTAGGAAGTGCATCACTCCACTCTCTCTCCTGCCTCTCTCTGAAGCCCTTCTCCTTCCCCCCACCCTGCTCCTGGGGAACCAGCTGCCACCCTGTGCTGCACCCTCTGTTTGAGGCAGCAATGCAAGACAGCAGTGGCTCCCTCCGGGACACAGCTGGCTCCTAGCATGCACTGGCTCCCACCAGCAGCCCCACCACTCCTGGGGAGCTAGCTACCTGCCTCTGCACTTCTGCCTCTGATACACATGCAGCATCCCAGAGTGGCAGCTAGCTCCCAGGAGTGGGGAAGGGAACCTGTGTGTAACCCTGAATGTTAACTGATAAGCACAGGCTTATCAGTTAATTTACACAGTTAGACATTAACATCCCTATTCCTCACTCAATTCCTTGAGTGTTTTAGAATGCATTCCATCCACCCCAGGTGTCTTGAAAGTAGGCAACTTGTCCAAGTAATTTTTAACATACTATTTCCATATTTTAGCCACTGATGCCATCTCATTTCCACTGGCATTTACTATGTTAGAAGAGCTGTCCTGAGCAATCCTCCTACAGAAAACAAAACATGCCAGAAAACAACACACGGTTCTTTGCTGTCTGGAAAAGTAGCAGAGACGTTTAGATTATGAGCTAACAATCTGTACGTGGAAAATTCATAAATTACTTTTAGTAATGAACACATGATAAGGAGGTGACAGGTTAGACTGGATGTAGCTGGATGTGATACAACATGAGTTTCTCGCAAAATTCTCGTCAAGCTTTCCATTGCAATATTTAGCTATTGTTCAGATTCTTCCCTCCTTCCCATCTCCTTTCCTGCATTGGAAACCTCTACATTTACCCTGGCACTGTTCCTGTAAAGGCCAGCACCAAGGATGAGAAGCTAACGAAATTCTCATGACCACAGAAATAGGCCATAGGATGAAGCACTTACTAAAACAACAAATAGTCCTGCGGCTAGGAATGTAAGCAACTAGTCAACTATCCGATAAGTTCATGCTTATCCAATAGCTGAGCAGTCCCTTGATTAGTCGCTTCCCCCCTTTGATAGAGGCAGCAAGGAGGGGAAGCAGGAGCCAGTGCTGGAGCTGGGTGGAGCCGACTTAAAGGCCGGTTCCCCCAGCACCATCTCTGCAGGGGGCAAGGGAGACAGGCTTAGGGTTGCCACATGTCTGGTTTTGAACTGGACAGTCCAGTATTTGAGCTTTCTGTTTGGGAAACAAATTGAAAAAACAATTGAGAAATATAAATGTCCGGTATTTTCTAACTAAGATGTAATGTCATGTGTTCCCGGTATTTTTGTTGGAACCATCTGGCAACCCTAGACAGGCTAACCCCTGCCTGCTGACAATTAGTACATTTAAAAGGCAGAGCTGCACTGGGATTAGCTACTGGGGCTGGAAATTCCGTCGACCAGTTGATTAAACTAAATGTAACATCCTTACCTGTGACATCTTAGAGACTAATGATAGACAGACAAACAAACATGAGCTTTCGTGGGCAAAATCCACTTCCTTGGATGAGCTTCAGTGGATGAAAAAGGGGGGAACCTCACAATTTATATACAGAAAAAGACGGGAGAGTAGAAAATTAGCACTGGCACTTCAATTGACAGGCACTGCTCCCCTCCCCTTTCTTTTTCATTATAAATTGTGAAGATCCTGCTTTTTTCTCCACTGAAGCTCATCTGAAGAAGAAGGTTTTGCCCTTGAAAGTGTCACAGGACGACTTGTTGTTTTTAAAATTACAGACTAACAGTGTGACTCCTCTGAGACTTACTAAATGAAGGTCAAATTCTGATTCCCTTACTCTCACAGAATAGTACTTTACTCCAAAAAGAACTTAAGTGGGACTAGTTATGGCAGTAGTGGGCAACCTAAAGTCACAAGCAGCGCACTGGGGCTCCACCTGTGACCCATGGACCTGATTACTGCCCCCACTTCCCCCCGCCCACGCACCTCTTGCACTGAGGCGCTTCTTGATCCTTTTCCCTCCCAACCTCTCAAGCACTTTTGGAGGAGCCATGAGTTGCCCACAGTGTTCCAGCTCCACCATGGTAAGGATGTTCCAGCTCTGGGAGGGAAGGGAAGGAGCATGAACTTAACAGGGCAATTTGCACACACTGAAAGTGCTGGGAGGGAGGGGGAAGAGCAGGTAGGTGTAGGGTTCCAGTGCCATGGTGCACGAGAGGTGCGTGGGGAAGGATGGTAGATGGGGGGGGCCAGAGCAAGCTGCTGTGGCCCACTGAGATGAAGGAGGGCAACTCATGGAGCCCACCCATCATTCCTGGTTGCCCATCCCTGAGTTAGGGAATAAGATACTATTTAACCAAAGTGCATCAAAATCCAGTTTTTCATGCATATTATTTCTCTATATATATTAAAAAAGCTTTTCCTGCCATGAGACAAAACAATATCATCAGCCCACTTGAAAATGGAGTCTCAGCATCTCACTTACTTGTGCTTCAACCAGAACCAACTGCGAAACTGAGATCTCTCTATAGCTCTGTCTGTAATATATAATACATGAACAAAAGACCAATTAACAGGGTTTTTTCTATGCAGTTTAGTTTATTCACTTTTCTATATAATCAGTTTAAGATTAACAGGCTCAGAGGAGGATTGGTGAGCATAGTGAGCATGGGGTGCAGCCCCCTAATTATTATTAATCCTGTATTTCTCTGCTAGGAAGTTACCTGCGGTGTTATGGACTGATTTTCCTTATTATATATAACACGAGGCAACTAGATGCTGACCTCTGGTTTCATATTTGTAAGAGTGCCTCACTTGCAACTGATTATCCTGTTCAAGACTACATGAAGATAACATAGTAGCAGATTACAAAATATAGTAGGTACTAAATATAACTAGGGGAAGTTGTCCTTTATTATCAATGCCTGGTGGAAAAATAAACAAGGGGAGGATAATGTGCATACCATCATGTATTAGCAGCTGACAACTAAATATCAGTAATGGAAGTTTTTTTCCAGAAACTGAGTAGGCAGAGATATAAGACCACTGTGAGGATGGCATACTCCTAGAAACTTTTCATTTAGCATTCTTCTCGTAAGAGTTTTGTGCTGCTAGAGGACGTAAAAAAAACCTGTACATTTTGAAATATTACATAAACAAGATACTTTAACCTAACATCAGTTAGGTACAAACTCCCAGCTGGCATGTCCTTCCAGTATAAATATCTCAAGGGAGAAGAAATGGATGAGAGGAGTTGGTATAATTAGGGTTCAAATTACAAAAAGAGTTTTAAGCATAACATGCTTCCAATCTTCACATAAAATCCATTCCACTTACACCAGAAGTAATTCAATACATTTTGCAGATGCTCAAACTACATTTTTGATGCGTGAAAAAAAAAATTCATGAATAGTGTTTCTCTCAGAAACCATAATGGCAAGAGAGTGAGGAGGGGACAAAGGAAGACGAGGTTCTGGTGAGTAAACCAGCAACATGGAAGAGGTACCAGTATGCTTTACTGCCATATCTTGGTCCAATCCAATTTAAACACATTTTAGCAAAGCTAGTCTATAATGCATTTGGAAAAAACCTACTTACAGTTACTCAATGTTTTTTCAACCCTAGGAGTAATTTATTTAGGAAATTAAAAGGTTATCAAGCACATGCTAGGAAAAAAATGCTAGATACAAATGCTGGGTGGTGAAAAGGAATACCAGCAGCCCCCCCAATCCAACACAGACATCTACACTCACTGGTAAAAGGGAGAGCACAGATTCCCAGTAGGATGCAGTCCTGTAACCTTCCTCAAGTATTTCATCTTCTAGACCAATCTCTGGCTAGTACGGGGGTGGGGAGTCAAACTTTTGGCGGGAGGGCCACATCTGGGTAAGCAAACTGTATGGCAAGCCATAAATACAGTAATTCCTCATTTAACACGGCAGATACATTTCAGAAAATGATCGTGCTAAGTGAAAACGTGTTATGTGGGGTCAATTTTCCCATTGAAAATAACGGAAAAGATGGGGCACATTTGCGCTCGCAGCTCCAGCCTGCACTTTTTAGCAGCTGGGACCAGGACATAAAGTTGGGGGAGAAAGGGGACTGGGTTATAGCTCCATTTTGGAATTTAAAAATTTTAAATAAAACAAACATGGCAGAGAAGTTGGTTCCTTCTTCCAGCAACAGGTTATATTATATACTGCTGAGGATGAAGACACCAGTGTATGAGGGGACAATAAGCAGCACAGGTCAACACTTGAACAAGATTCAGAGCTGAGATTCTAAAATTCTTCCACAGGCTTGGAGAGTCATTTGAAAAAATCATGGAAAGAAATTCAGAGAAGGCAATTTACCCCATAAGTGTTTGACTTTGGTGGTGGGTGGGAAAGCAAATATTTCACTTCTATTTGACATGACAGAGTGAACAACAAATAGCAGGAACAGATGAAATAAATTATTCCATGAAAGTATTCACCATTTTAAGAGTGAAGAGGAATACATTATTCTAATGTGAGCAAACTAAAATCTACTTACCGTGGAGTGATCTCAGAGTAACTCCACTGACTTCAGTGAATTATTTAAGACTTACACCTGGGTAAGTGAGCAGAATTTGAGTTAACATTTCCCCCTTCAATAAGAAAACCATTTTAAACTAGATGCCTCACTTCACAAAGCAAATACAAGTAACACATTGACCTGGGTCAGTTATCTTCATTCACAATGTTCAACATTCATGTTAATATTCTAAACTGAAAAACTATCACAAGTAATGAGTACACTGTTTGTATATTTGCAGCTTCAAACAGCAGCCATTTGGTAGCAGAAAGAAATATAAAAATATAGGAAATATGATGCTAGTAATTTACCAAGGTTCTGAAGTGGACAAAAAACCCTCTAAATGCTCTTCTTTTCAAAGCTTCCTCACTATTAAAACTGGATTCAGACCTCTTTCTCCACCACATTCCTCTCAGAAGCAAATTTTTCTAGCATTTTGCACTCATAACTGTCATTGGAAACGGGAGTTTTCTATGTGAAAAATGCACTACAGGGTCCCCTGGAGTGGTGTTGGTGTAAAGAAAGAGTCTGGCCCTCATTATAGCACAATCTCTTCGTCACTCCAGGGGAAATTCAATTTTAAAGGAGTCTTAAAAAAATGGGAGTAAAACACCAATAAAAGTAAAACGTGTGCTTTAAGATGTGCGTGGTTCCAATAATCATATATATAGTAGCCCAATGTCTGAGAGTCTGTAATGTTGAAATGCTGGCTGTTCCCTCTGGGGGGGCGCTGTTGCCTGAAATGCTGGCTGTTCCCTTTGGGTGGCCCATGTTGCATGGGGAGTTTGGGGCCCATACGGCCGCTTGCTCCCCCGTGGCGGCCCAGCTGAGAGGCGCAGAAGTCAGCTGAGCGCCACGGCGGGAGGGGAAGGGGGTGGTAATGTGCAGCATGACAGCGGCTCCAGGCCCTGCCCCCAGCCGTGATCACCACCACCCCACCCTCCTTCGCCTCCCGCCAAAGCGCTCGACTGACTTCTGTGCTGCTCAGCCAGGCCGCCGCGTGGGAGCAAGTGGCGCAAGCGACTGTTTGGGCTCCAAACTCCTCATGCAGCACGAGGAGCGCTGAGCCCAAAAGGCCATCTGGGTTCCGCGGTCCCCCGTGTGAGAGGCAGGGGGGGAGGAGAAGAGAAAGAGAGAGACAGAGAGAGAGGCGGGAGGCGTTGGAGAACGGGGGGGGGGGGGAGGCAGGAGGAGGAGGAGGAGGAAGAAGAAAGAGAGACCGAGACCAGAGGCTCAGGAGAGAAGACTAACATGGAGGAGAGACCTGAAAAGCCCATCTTATGACGGACTAATTGGCTAGTGTAAAAATATTCTTGATTAACCTTATGAACAGAAGTAACTCTCTGATACGGATGCAATTATTCTGAGTTGACCTCACTGTAAGCAGACTCTGATTAGAATAATTTCTGTGTTCCTCTTCACTCACTCTTCATCATAAATACTTTCATGAAAGCTGAATCTTCATTTGATTTAATCTGTTCCTACTGTTTATTCTCCACCTGAAGTCAATTTCATTATTATGACATCAGAATTTTCACAGCAACCAGCTGATGTCAGAGGGCTATAACTTCAGATACCGATTAAACAGCAGGAGCAAACCATAAAGACAAAATAAAATCCACCTTTTTCATACATATCCCATCCACAAGAAAAAAAAATAAAGTATATATAAAAGCAAACATGCTTTTAACCAATGTTTCTTTTAAATTTTTCCACAAAGCATCAGAACTGAAAAGATTGTAAAACAACAGTATAAGATACTTTTATATATTACTGACAAACTGTAAGGTTCTGATATTTACCACATTTGCTGAAACAAAGGTTTGCAACTTAATTGATGCTGTCTTGGTATAGGAATATGTTCATCATCTAGTTGCCAGTAAAAGTAAACTACAGCATAGCAAAGCAAAACAACTATTAAGCATAAACTCCAGCCTAATCTATCTCCATATCTTTCCAATTTTCTAAAGATTCCCCTGCATGACCTCTCTGTTCCTAAACTTTTCACTGCATGACTCTCTCAATCCTAATTCATCCTCTTTTATAGCCTTGGTGGGAGCTAACAAGATCCATCTGCCAACATGACTCATCACTTAATTATACCGCAGCTTTATGTAAGACTCAAGTATCTAATATCAAGATAACTCAGTTCAGGAGAATTATGTTCCTATGCACAGTCCTAAAGTAGATCATTTTGCTGCAATGACTTTAAAGATGTTCACGGTATGAAAGTCCTCTTTAAAAAGAAATTTTGAACTTCCAAAAACTCTGAATCATAGAAACAAATGACCACTTGTAAGCAAGATTTCTATCATGTGGTAAGAATCACTAGCAGTTTACTTTTTCTAGAAGAAGAGTTTTCCTGTGTTCTTGGGAACTAAAAACAAAGAGTAATACAATATTTAAAAACTTTCACAAAGAACTTCATGTGTAATTTAGAAATCAGGGATCTCAAAGTCCCAGCCCACGGGCCAGTTCTTGCAGGAGTAATTGCACGGTCCAACCTGGGACTCCTGGCGGGCCGGGGAGGCCTGTCTGTTACTAGTCTCTAAGCATCACCCCTTCTCACCATCACCTTGCCCTCTCCCCACTACAGCTCCCTGAACCTGATTATACAGCTTTGGGGATCACTGGGAGGGCCTGTTGCCATGCAGCAGCAGTGGTGTCACACACATCCCCACAGTCCCTGTTGTGGCAAGAGCCGCAGGGGAAGTAGAGCCCAGCAGATCGAGTGCACCTGTCCAGTGCGCTCTGCCTCCCCACAGCTCCTGCCACTCCTGGAATATGGAGGCATAGGATGGCGGCTGCTGCATGACACAAGGCTCCTGGTGATCCCCAAAGCCATGCACTCGGGATGGGTGCCATGGCAGGAAGAGGATGGGATGATGGTGGGAAAGGACGGGGCTCCCACCTGCCCAGAGTCCCTGGTCATATTGCACAACCACTCTGGCCAGTACTGCCCTGCGGGGCCATGAGTTTGAGACTCCTGATATTAATACAAGTTACTATAGTAGAAGAACATATCCTGCTGTGAGCAATATTAAACAAGAGAAAACTGCAACTGCAACTACAGACCACAAGCTTTCTTTTTGCACATCTCCTAATTATTATATATTGCATGTGTAAGTAAGGCCTTGATCCTGCAAAACTGAACCAGACAGAAGTGTGCACTCTTACGGATCCCATTGCAGAACTGGAGCCTAAATCACTCTGTCATATCACTGATACAAGAAAAGAAATACATAGCATCTTTTCCTCAGGTGTCCTATTCTATCATATCCCAACATTAAAAAAAACCACTATATCAAAAGACTCTGGACTACATACTAACTGTGGGGTTTACATACACTCATTCCAGAAATAAACTATGTGGAGTTAGACAACACAAAACACATTTCCCTCAAATATTTGTATCCTCAGCAAGGTCTTCAAGTTAACTAATTGATCTAATATTAGAACAAAGCTGCTGAACCACTTAAGGCCAATAAATACCTTGTTTGAAACTAAAATCTCACTCTGAGCCCATCTTGTGATATACAGTCTTGAGATGTTTTATTCTGACAAATATTATGGGTAAGTCCATGGGTCTATCATTAGCGCAATGAGAGACACCTTGACTTGCGAATCAGGAAAGAGACCAAAAAAAGCAGGAAGTCTAATTTTGCAGAGCACAGTGCAATAAAACTGGAAGTGTCCTTAAATATCACAGAACAGGAATACATTCACCTGTCACTCCTGGAAGAAGCAATTGTTTTCAACTGCTTTCTGATGTGGCACTATTGATGGATATTTCAGTTGCCTTTGGATGGAAAGTCAGAATCTCCAGAATAATGAAAAACCAACTAGAGAAGAAATATTTTTTCAGCGATCGCTTAAGCATTCAAACAAATTGCATCTCTATATAAGCCCACCTCAATCCTGAGATGAAACATATGGCATTTCTGACATCTCAGTATGGAACTGTTTTTATTTGTAGGCTGACAGTGAGACACACATGACAGTTTATTGCCTTCAGTGCAGCATAAACAAGGGTCTTTAAATCTGAGAAAGCAGAATGAAAATTCTATGAACAAGATGAGAAAACATCAAAAATAAAGAGGCAAGCTGAGCTTGATAATCCCTCAGTCCACAAAGCAATACTAAACAGTCATTTAGGAACAGATGCAGAAAACACACGCTTACCTGTGCAGTAACGGTTATTCTAGAGTGAAGTGAATAGGTTATGCAACACATCAAAGGTGTATGTGGGTACAATTCAATCCATAGGTTCCCAGTTTTACCAGCAGGCAATCCATGTACCCACTCTTCCCTTGTGAGCCAAACCAAAGGCATCAAAGAGGCCGACCCACTCCCACCCTCTCCATAGCTTCATCTAGCTAGTAAGCTAAAAACTAAAAGTAGCAGGAAAGGTGAGAGGCTCATGGAACATCTATGTGCATAACACATTTAAAAGTGGTAGCATATAGATATGTAACCCTTTTCCCTACTTCAAGTGATTGAGCACATATTAGCCTCACTTGTTACATCCCTTACCAGTTAACTGGTGGGGGCTGGAGCAGCTGCCCGCTCACCCACACCAGGAAAGGGGTGGGGTCTGCTGGAGCAGCCCCTGTTCATGACAAGCCTGGGCCTGTCCGTGGCAGGTCCAGCTCCCCACCACAAGTTACACACTGACTTCCCAGCCCTGCTCCTGGGGAGCCCCACAGCGAAGCCTCTTCCCCATGAGCAAGGCCAGCAGGGAGGCAGCATCACTATCACCTTCCCAGAGAGGCTTCAATGCGGGCTCTTCAGTAAATAGCTTATGTAAGCTTTATACTGCTGAGCTTGCAGTGTATGTAACCAGTATTCCCTCTGAGCTGCGCGGCAGCACCACTTTATAGGTGATTAATAAGCCTTGCCTAGTCAGAGGCTCGGGGCTCCATGCACAGAGCTGACTGACTGGGCAGGGCTTATTAGTCACCTGTGAAGCTGTGCTGCTGCCTAGCTTAGAGGGAACACTGTGTGTAACCACCCCCCTGATTTTCAGTAGTTAGAGTTACCTTTTTAAACACATTTTTATATCCCTAGCACATACTCATATTTCACTCTAGCCCACTCATCAGCAGTTCCTACACAGGTGGAGGGAATTCAGACTACCTGGAGAGACTGAAACACTGACTTGCTAAAGTTGGCATCATTCTGGGATGCTTGAGTTACAGCATAGTGTCTGAGAAAGGTACATACACAGCCAATCATGTTGTAGCTTCACAAATATCGAGTACAGGAATATGGCTTAATAAGTGGAACGAGCTATTATCCTTAGTGGAGTAGAGACCTTTGCCAGATAATAGCAAAAGCATGAGCTCATCTAATATCTATGTAAAAGATGCTGCCCTTGAATGCTCAGCCATAGACTGCAAGCAGTCTGGAAGAGGACCCGGAAGAGGATCCAATTTTTTTTTTTAAGAGTCAAGATAAAATACCAGAAGCCTCTGAACATCCAACAAATAAACTTCTTCTGCCTTTGTCTATTCTACACTAAAATTCACATCTCAGGAAGTGAATCCAAAGCGCTGTGCTGCAATTCTCATGAGCGAAAGCTGTGGGTGCAAACTAAAGAATGGTTAGAAGACACCTGGTCTGCGATGCCAATATAGGTTGTACCTCCAAAATGAGCACACTTTGGTCTGGCAACATCTGTGCCAGGAACCTAAGAGCAGAAGGGCCAGCTGGGCAGGGCATCATGGTTGGCAGCCTGGCTGGGGGCAGCAGCAGCCTCCAGTGGCCCCCAGGAGTGTGGGACTGAGGCTGAAGCCCTGTGGCAGCACATGGTCGAAGTTCCTGTAGCAATCACCAAGAGCGCGGGGCAGGAAGTCCAGCTCCACGGTTGGCCCCTGCTATGCGAGGCCAGAGCCCCAGTCCCATGGCAAGGAGCCAGCAGCAGCTAGGCAAGCAGCCCAGCCAGGCTGAGAGGTATGGGGAGGCAGGGTTGCCTTCTGGGCAGCCTACCCAGCAGCAAGCGATGGAATTGGGGTCCAGTGACAGGAGATCTCCTCTAGAAAACTTTGTTGTTTGGGATCAGTCAGGTCCTGACGGTGCTGGACCAGGGAGGTCCTATCTATATCACTAGAGGCATAAACTCAGGCTAGGGCCTTTCACTCTCCCCACTTCCCACCCCATTGTTTTGTGCAATACGAGGCAGCTTCTGAATGTGGTAGTAGACCAAGCCCCACATGCAACTTAAGCAGCTGAATGCCTATTTTCTCTATGTCATGTGTCATCTGAAGAAGTGGGTTGTGCTCACAAAAGCTCATGATACTATATATATTTTTGTTAGTCTCTAAGGTTCTACCGGACCATTAATTGTTTAAGCTTTTTTTAGTTACAAACCAACACGGCTACCCCTCTGAGACTATCTTCCCCAGGTTCATGGATCTAAAGCAGAGAATGGCATTTTCCTGCAGCCCAGAATTAAGGAGGAAGTCCAAAGGAGAGGTGAGGCTTAGCACATACTTCTCTAGAGGATCTCACTTGGGCAGCTCTTTACCCAGCATGCTGGCTTTCTGGCTAACTTTCTAACATTCTCTTCCCCACTCGTATATGAACCTAATTCTGTATTGGTGGATTGTGGCATTGTTGCTACGGTTTTCTAAGTGCCCAAACATTAGGTACTGCAATGCTCAACACTACACTGCTTACCTCCATTTGTTGATCTGGTCTGGGCCTTAGTATTTCTGTTCCCTCACTTCCCCATCTGTAAAATGAGGATAATTAAACCCCTGTGAAATAGCAAAGTGCTAGGAGGATCAATACACTAGATTAAGTGTCTCACAATCTTTGTTAATAGATAGTAGTGGGAAGCACGTAAATAAGCATTTCTATGTTTTACTACAAATCACAGCAATGGAATGTGAATTATGGCAATATGAATGCCATATTTCCATCTAACAAGGCCATAAATATTTCTTTAATACAAGATATATGACACATATATGATTCTGGACATCCAACACTCCGGTCATCTGAAGAAGTGGGCTGTACCCACAAAAGCTCATACCACCATCTACCTGTTTTGTTGGTCTTTACAGTGCTACCAGACTGGTTTTTTTTTTTTAAGTTTATCCTGTACAGACTAACTTGGCTACCCCTCTGCAGTATGAAAGAAATTATCTGCATGTATATGAAACTGCACTTAAGTTGCAGCCCTTGGCATGTGCTGTGAGTATCACTGTGGCCCCCAGGGCTTCCAAAGTTGAGTAGCCCTGTCTTAAGGGATGAGGGGTGGCTTAGTTCCTAGACTGGCATCCAGAACATCAGCCTTCCCTGGGCTGCTTCCTATCTTCCTTATTTTTCTATCAGTTTGAACCATAGCACCAGTCTTCTGCTTATACTGTTCTTAGTACTTCAGGGCTTCAGCTCTGGGGAAAGAGGGGATACTTCCCAATTCACCCACAGTGTCCAGTTGCCCTTTCTTCCCTATAGTCAGGGGGCAGAGAATTCAGGCCAAATCACATTTTTTGGTTCTTACTTTGTAAAGTACTCTGCCTTGGTGGCTGCAGCCTATCTGCTTCCTTGCAGCCACTTCCTCCTTCATGTCCCCTGTCTCTCCCCCAAACTTTCAGAGCTTTTTCAGCAGCTCCTTCATAGGGAGCAAGCCTGTGCTCCTTTTTTGGCCCAATACTGTTACTTAGTGTGTGTGTGAATTCCATTACATTCCTCCCAATCAGGCTGAGTATTGCAGAGTCAGTCTTCACAGATGGGTCTCATCTGTGTCCCGTGAACTTTTCATATTTTTCTAGTCAAGGACATCTTTAGGATTTATGGGTCTCTATGCAGTACTATTGAACTAGTGCCTATTTACCCAATGGCAGATTGGGAAGGGAGAGAGGACTTTTTTTAAGAGGTGATTTTAGAATGTTCAGCAATACACCAATTAAAAAAATTTAAATTTAAACAATGAGACCCTAACACACAGCCTGGGCTACTCTTGCTTGCACTGTGCTTGACACGAGCGGTCTGGTAAGCTGCCATGGTCACTTTTTCAAAGTTTACCAGAAACATCTCTGGGTCATCCTCTGTTCCATTCTCACTAGGTTCAATGGAAGACTCAGAGCCAAATACGAACTGGAGCTACTTAACTCCCCAGAGTACCCTGGGGGGTGAAACAGTCTGGCCAAATGCTACACCAGTTGTTGCTGTTGGTTTCTTTGCTGGACTGCTAATTCCCTGATGAGTTGTTGCTGCTGCAAGGCTTTCTGCTGTTGCTAGGCAGCTGCAGAAGCAATGGGTCTGCTGCAGCTGCTGTTGCTAGTACATAACTTACTTGGACAGCTTGTCCAAGTCCATCTTTCTCCCACACCTTTCCCATTCTCTGAGTCTTAAGGTAGCTCTTCTGGGAAGTTTAATGTCCTGGAGGACAAGCTCCAGTTCATCACTCCTCCAGAGTCTCTGGGATCTCTTAGGAGGCTGGGGAAAGTGATAGAGGGTTCTGGACCTCTCCCTCCACTAGGTCCAAGAGCAAAGTCCCTTCTGGCTCCCACTCCAGATCAGCCTCCCCGGGTCACTTCCTGTTTTCCTTTGAGCTTGGGGCACAATGCCAGTCTTCTGTGTATATAGTTTTGGTAGTTCAGGGCTACAGCTGCATGGAGGGATGATTCCCAAATCAGGCTTCGAGTCAGCTGCTGTCCGGGAATCAGTAGGAAGGGAATCCTGACAGAGTCTTACTCACAGTCCTGGTCTTTGCCCTGTAGATTGCTCTACTCCAGTAGATTCAGCCAGGCTTTCCTCCACACTCTCTACTGCCAGATCTCCCTTTTAAGCAGGGCCTGCATAGGGAATATGCTTGGCAGCTGCTGAAAGGGAGGACCTTCTTGGTCCCATATTGTTCCACCTCTCCTTAGTCTGGGCTCTGAAGACCCTATTATATCACATCACAATGTGTATTCTTTATGAAAGTGTGCTTATGATATGGCTATGACATAACTGAGATGTACCTGATGGCCTGTATTATTTCCAGGGCTCAACAAATCCACTTCTCTACTCGCCCATGGCGGGTAGATTTCAGCCAGTCGCCCCGTTCACTGGTGGTTCGTGCATGCACAGTGTGGGTCTCACGCATGTGCATTGCGGGGCTGGCGAGTGGTTTTTGCCACGATCATCGAGCCCTGATTATTTCTGTATCTGAAGTGAGGAATACTGACCTTGTATCTGTACAGTATTTCAGATGGGCTACTTTGGAGATCACCCATACCAACACTTCAAGGTATAACGACGAAATGGCCTTTAGCCTAAACAACAGCCTATGAAAGAGCTTAATCTTCCTGTGGATGCTTCAGTCAGCCTGTGAGTAATGGCTGCCACAGCCCTGCAGAGACAGGCATCCAAGTCACCTGATACTGAATGCTCCTTTTCCCCTTTTGGAATGCCACTGTTTTTTCACTGGAAGACAATGGATTCCTGCCTTACACAAGAGCTATACAAGGCACAAGAGAGAGACCTCATTGTGGTTTTCCTCTGCCTCCCCACCAAAGACATTGAAATACACCTGGAAACAGGAACTGTGTGTGTAAAATTAGGTCCAAGTTTAAAAGATGTCCGGCTTGTGAGTCCAGCTGAGATCTCAAGCTGCAGTCCAGTACAGCTGTCTTGCAAAACTTTGTCATCTGCCTGCAACAACATCTAGGATGAAGAATTACCATTTATAACCAATTTATTTAACCAATCAAGCTTAGTTTGTATGTTTTATGTACTTCTGTTTTCTACCTCTTTAAGCATTTAAAATAAGTTTATTAGTTATAAAAAGTGTATTTCATTTTCTATAATACAACCCCAACTCATAATGGAGCAGGGGTTAGAGAAGCTGTGCATACCTTCTTCCACATCGATGGACGAGACTTATTTAATAATATACCTTAGGTCTGCACTCTAAGGGTACCTCTAGACAACAGCGTTATTTTGGAATAACTAATGACACACGTCTACACACACGCAGTTATTTCAACAATGTCAAAATAATGTCCATCGAGAGAACTTCTTACTCTGACTCCTGTAACCCTCACTTTACGAGGATTAAGAGTAGTCGGAGAAAGAGTGTGTTATCTCAGACTTGCTGCTATGTAGACAGCACCAAAGGCTGAAATAAGCTATTTCAACTTAAGCTACAGAATTGACATCGCTTAAGTTGTGTAGCTTATTTCGGAGTTAGCCCTGCTGTGTCCCTTATTGAGGTGGACAACTGACTGCTGAGGCAAATCCGTTAAGCTAAGCCTTCCAAGAGCTGATCTCACTGTGTGTGGTTTTGCACGTGATCCTCCCTGTGTATGTGCTGGAAGAGGCGTAAAAAGCCTGGCTAAGCAAAACTAGAAGAAAAGATGCCAAATTGCCACAACAAGCAGGGTCAGTAGTATCTCACAGGGAGCACTGTCATACCCAACTCAGAGCTTCTCAAAGAAAAACAAAGGTCACAAATCCCTTTCAATGGAAAGAGTTAGGCAACCTAAAGACAAGAGTCGCTACCAGCCCTCCCTCACTTGCAATCTATTTAGTTAAAACACATGTATAATGCAGCTGAAGTTGTGTGTTTATATTATTAATGAAAGAGACTATGGCAGAGCATGACCACTGAAATAGTCCCAATAAGTAAAAACAAGTAGACAGAAGACACAATCTGGAATGTACGAGTACAATAAAATAGAATCTACACACACTTGTATATTTATTATAAAAACAACAGCAACAAAGTCCAGGAAGTCCTTCTCTCACAAGACATATGTACATCTATAGACTTCATTAATTTTGAAACTCAGTGAGGCTATTCATCATTGAAACAATGGAGCAGGATTTAAACACCACAAAAATATGCTCAAATAAATTGACCTGATTTGTACTTACCAAAGAAGGAAAATTCAGCTGGCCAATTAAGCAATCCCTTAAAAGATTACCTATAAAACAAAACAATGCAAGTTATTTTGTTTTAGGAATTTTCTTAGGAAAGTGAAGTCTCCTCTTTCCTAAGCTTATTGGATGACAAATTTGACTATGTCTATACTATCGTTTTTGTGAGCAAAACATTTGTCACTCAGGGGTGTGAAAAAAACTGCACACCTTGGGGTCCAACCAGTTCTGAAGCAATAGCCATTATAGTGCTATAGCCTACTGCTGTTCCAATTAGCCACACTAAACCAACCAAATAGCAACATATAACTAGTGGCTAAAGTGTTGGACATGACGGATTACACAGACAGAAGTACCAGTATGGACTAGGGATGTAAAATCCTGGTTAATTAACTGGCTAAATATTAGGTTTGCCGGGCTGGGAACAAAAAAGTTACTTTCCCTCTATATTAATCAGAATTCACTTCCTAGGTACTCATCATACTATATTATGATTAATTTTTAAGACTATGACAGACTGATATAAACAAAGCTTTAATTCTGGGTGAAATTAATTCATAGTAATTTAACTCAGCAAGCAAGAAAAATTGTTTTAAATACTTCTAATATTAATTTCCATTTTTACTTTATTTCATTTTTCTAAAAAGAATAGTTCTTACTGGTTAGTGTAACTGCCTGCTTACTAAAGTATACCATCTATACACATTTATTTAAGCAATTATACAGGTGAATAATTTTTTTAAAAAATTTCCTTTGTTTAATTATGTTAGAAAATGGTAACTGATGCATTTCTTTTTTGCTAGATGACAAACATTTTCATGTATTATGTTCCTCAAGCTGCATTTGGACAACAACTGAAAGTCAAATTGGACATGCATTCCTTAAAGCAGTATTTTAAAATTGTTTACAGTAAATAAAACTATAGTAAAATGTACTGTTTGTATCACAAAAAAGTTTTATATGTTTTGCATTTAAAAGTAGCTGATTTATTAAATAAATAAAAGTATTATCTGTAGTTAGTGGACTGAACAGAATGTTTCTGGTCACCATGTCCTTCCAGATTTTAATACTACATATCTCATCCTCTCACACCTTGTTTTTACTCATACTTGAAAAGGAAAACAAGCTTTCTAGCTTTTTCAACTGTTTTTCAATTTTGAATGAGTTAGTTATTGAAACTGAATTAGCGAAATAACTGAAAAGAGGATAACGCTATCCTCTTCTTCAAGTGCAGAGACTGTCAAAAGCTTGTGTAGCACTTCAGCATGCTCTACCCAGATGTGCAGCCAATGACTTCTATGAGCACAGTAAGTTGATGCCACTTAAAACTTCAGCAGCAACCATATCTTCCTGAATATTTTAATTTAAGTTGTTTGAATATCGCATAAGAAGTTTGGCCTTTAATCTAGATTGTTGGTCTCAAATATATTTTAAATAGTTTTTTTTAAACTATTTTCCACAGATTTTGTTTAATAAATGAGGCAGAAGGGATTTTTAAAGGAGTGGGGGGGGGGGGGAGGAGAGGTTAGGAAAAACATAAACAAGACCACCACCACAGGGTTTCTGATACCAGAAAAATCAAC
Organism: Pelodiscus sinensis; assembly: GCF_052426305.1. Lineage (NCBI taxonomy): Eukaryota > Metazoa > Chordata > Testudines > Trionychidae > Pelodiscus > Pelodiscus sinensis. The sequence goes on from NC_143053.1 coordinate 206,087,417, forward strand.
AGAATGGCACAAACCACCTATTTTTCCTTTTTACAAATCATCTTTAATCCCTTCTACATTGTCACCATCTACATGTTTTGTTAGTTAGTCTTTAAGGTGCTGCTAGACTATTTGTTGTTTTTTAAGTTTTGCCATAATGAATGTGTTAAGTCTTTTAAATGCCACTGGACTGGTTGGTTTTGTTGAAACAGCCTAACACAGCTCCTTCTGAAACCTGTTATCTTGAACAGACTCTGATGTATTCTAGGGTTTTGTTTGTTTTACATTGGACCTTTAATCCAGCCTTTTATTATTTCAATGCAAATTCCTAGATGGGTGAATATATTAAGTAGAAGAAACGGAAATGCGTATTTAGTAACATTTTCAGCTATTATTTTCCTCGACAGAAAACACCTGTCCACAAAAGCTAAGTAGGTTTATGAGCACCAAAATAAGATATAGTTGGGCACATTATAAATGAACAAGTAAACAAACCCCAGAAGGTGTTTGTGACCCACAGGTCAGCAGATACCGGCACGCACAATTTGTAACGTGTGTGGGGGGGTTTAAGCTAAGTAGTAATATACTTAAGACACCTAAAGGTCAGACCTCACATCCCAGAGTTCATATAGGAGCAATATTTTAAAATGGGGGAAACTCCTACCAGATGGGGCGAGGGGGATGCTAAACCCAGGCTGCGACCCCCTGAGCTGCAGAGCCGGGGAGGCGCCCCTGTATAAAACTGCAGCGCGCCCAGTAGCCGACCCTCTGCTCCACACAGATCGCTCTTAGTACACAACACAACTAAGCAGCCACCTGCTTCGTCACGGCCCGTGTAACAAGGGGGAGCGGGGGCTGAGCATCCCTCCCAACCCCCCTGAATGGGCTGCCGCGTGCACCCCACACCCGGCCACCCGCGGGGCCAGGGGCTCAGTGCCCAGCTGCTGCCCGAAACAACTTGCGGAGCAACCGGTGCTGGAGGGAGACCCAGCCCCAGCCCCAGCTCAACTCCCTGCCCCTGCCCGTGGGGCTGCCCGGCAGCGCCGCCCTTACCTGTGGGGCTGCCCGGCCGCAGGAGCACTCGCAGCAGCCGCGCACAATGAAGCAGCGAAGGGCAGCACCGCAGACACATTAGCGCCCCAGCTGTTCGCTCGCTCCGCCCGACCGTACCATCGGCCCGCTAACGCGGGGGGGGGGGGGTAGAAGATAGGCAAAGGAGGCGACAGGAACCGCCAACCCGCGCGGGGCCTGAGCCCCCCCGGCCTACACAGAAGGCAGCGCGAGCCCCTCACGGGGTTGGGAAATCGAAGACCGGGCGTGGGTAGGGGGTGATCGCCGCGGTTGTTCTCCTCCCCACCCCCCGACGGGGAATGGTTGGGCCCCCAACAGGAGCTGCTGGGAGGGGACGGGAGTAGCGGGCGCGCGGGATCCCACTACGCGCCGCGCCGCGCCGCGCCGCGCCATGGCTCCCCCCCGCAGAGGCGAGCTGAGCCCGGAGGAGAAGCAGCTGCTGGCGGTTATTGCCCAAGGTGAGGCGGCGCGGGGGCAGCAGGCACGTGCCTGGCGGCGGGGGGCAGCACGAAGGTTCTAGGCGCCGCGCGCTCAGGCCTGTGGCACCTCGTGGTCGCTGCCGAGGCAGGGGCGCTTGGCCCCGCTTTCCCTGGGCTGGGCAGCCCCACGTGAGGCTGGTTTGCCAGGGGAGCGCCGGGCGTGTAGAGCCCCGCTGCGGGCTCAGGCCTGTTTCCGCTTCCAGGGTCAGGCTCGCTGCTCAGCCCAGCCGAGCCGCTCGCGGGGCCGGAATACTTGGCGCGGGGGCTGCTGCGGGAAATACCAGCGCGGGACTGGGCCACTGGCCAGGCTGGGATCGGGGTCCTCCCCCTACCTGGAATGGGGGGGGAGGGGAAGCAACTCAAACACTGACCTGCGTCCTGAAGGGCTGAGAGCTGCGGAGTTTCCTGCTTCTCTGGTTCCTCAAATCCAACAGGTGTAGCTCACTGCAGCCCTGTTTGCAGAGCCAGCGCTTGAGCGCACACAGGGCTCTCCACAGTTGCCCAGGGAACCAACTGCCCTCTTCCCTGTTAGTTTTCCTATTGCTGCTTAGACCCCAAGCCAGATTTAGGGGCAGGTGACCGCCTGCAATGCGGTGCCGGGGGGTTTCCGGGCAGTGAGTAGCGTTTGTGTTAGTGACAAAAGGGGGAATAAATGTTTGACAGAGCGTGTTTCAGGTATTTCCTGCGTGGATTCCTTTTATTTTTGCTAAAATAAGAATGGCCATACTGGGTCACACCAACAGTCCATCTCGCCCAGTATCCTGTCTTCCCCACAGTGGTCAATATCAGGTGCCTCAGAGGAAAGGAAGACACCCTAACCTCCATGAATCTATCTAGCTCTTTTCTGAACCCTGTTAAAGTCCTAGTCTTTACCACATCCTCTGGTAAGAAGTTCCAAAGGTTAATTGTGCGCTGAGTGAAGAAAAACTTCCTTTTATTTTAACTTCCTAGAATGTTCTGGGGCTTTGTAGAAGCTCATGGAGTCTTTCACATGTTCTGGGAATTAGATTTCCCTCCAACCACCTAGAACTGTGGTGTCCAACCAGTTCTGAAGCTGTAGTGAAGTAGCCACACTCAACTGGCCAAATAGCCACGTGTGGCTAGTAGCTAGCATGTTGGACATCCTGGGCCTAAAATGTTGTCAGCCATTGGTGGGAGAGTGTTGCCAGTCAGTAAGATATAAGAGCGAAAAGTCAGAGCCTAGCTGTGGTATTTGTGAACCTTGCTTTATTATATAATTGTACTTGTGTTTTAAGCCTTGAAGAATGTAAATAGGGATGCTAAAGGACATACTTAGAGATTCCTATTGAATCCCTATATATGTAGCAATAAAAAGAAATACTGTTACTACTTTTGCTATGCTTCACATGTAATGTTTAATTACTTTCTAGGACTGCAGAACATAAAATTTTTGCTTTCCTTACTGTCTGTTTTTTCCCTGTAGAAAATAAATATTTGATGCCTCAGAAGAAGCCTTTAGGAGCTCAGTATAGGCAACAAAAAGCTCAATTGCAGTATAGTTCCTAGCAAGAGGCAAATCTGATGAGAAAATACCTGAAACACAACAACACATTACAGGCTTTAGGTATCAGTGATTGTACCAATGCAGAAGAAGTTGAGCAAAGTGTAAATGATAGGAATGCTAAGGAATTAGCAGACTTACTGGAAGAGAAGGAATGGAAATGTGAGGAAAGTGGTGGATAGTCATTCAATTTTCCAGGCAATGCAAAGGAGAGTGATCATAAAGAAGAATGTAACTTACATGAAAAGTGGAGTAATGACAAAGAAAATCTGTTTTACATGAAAAGGAGAGAAATCATAAAGAAGAATTAGCCTTGTATGATGACAGAAAGCAACGAGAAAAATTTCACACCATAGATTGATACAGCAATCCTAAATTCTGCAGATATTGATCATTCAATTTTGAACAGGCCTAGCAAAATCGAGGCTATGACATTTTTTGTAAATGAGCACAACACTTTCCACTGCAAAAGAGTACTTGAAAATGCCTAGAAACTGAATCAACATTGATTAGTTTGTCAGTTGATGTTAAGTATTGTGTTCTGTTTTTTTGCAAAATATTTGAGAAGAATGCCAAACTGTTGCTTTGCTTTCTGCGTACAGTTACTGGCATAATTTAACTGATGCTCTGAAGCAAATGAAAAGTCACGTAGGCATTTTACAGCTTGCTCCATATGGATGGCAGTCAAATTCAGGCTCACCCTGAATAAATACATAGATGGAGAAAACCAGCATGATGCTTATGCAGAAACCCAGCACTAGAGGAACATTCTTGAGCATCTGATCTCAGTTACCCTCTTCCTTACAAACAGGGCTCTTGGATAAGTTATTCACTGAACGTAACAGTAACTGCCTCTATTTTGGTAGAGCTTTTTGGAAAATGTCAAGGAAGATGTTTGTGTGAGTACATGTGTTAAGTAGCTTGTGAAGAAGCTATGGACCATTACCGCAGCAAAACAAATTGATCTTATGGCAAGGAAGGTGATTGATAACATTGATATGTCTTGGCAAAGTGAAGTACTGTGCCAGAAAAAGGTCTAACGGAAACTTTATGAACCTTTTTAAATTAGAATACGATAATGCTTCAGGATTGCCGTGAACAAGGCTTTGATAGTGGCGTACAGCATTCACATGAAGAAACAGTGGCTTCCAGGCAAGGATCCTTGCACTGAATCCAAAAGCTTTCTTTATGCCTTGTGACTTTTATTCCCTCATTCTGGTTGTGTCAACAGCAGTATAATCTTTTTTAGATTCAGTATCTCTGGAGTACAGGCAGTCCCCGGGTTACGTACAAGATAGGGACTGTAGGTTTGTTCTTAAGTTGAATTTGTACGTAAGTCGGAACTGGTACATATTGTACCTCAGGTGTCCCCGATTCAGCTGCTGCTGAAACTGACCAGCGGCTGACTACAGGAAGCCCGAGGCAGAGCTGCTTTGCCCCGGGCTTCCTGGAATCAGCCGCTGATCAGTTTCAGCAGCAGCTGACTTGGGGACACCTGGGGTAGAGCAGCTGGGGTGCTGCCAGGTTGGTACCCGCAGCGCCGAGGTGGAGTGCTGCTGGGTTGGTCTGGTAGCGCCGACCCTTGGCGCAGCAGGACCAACCCGGCAGCACTCCAGCTGCTCTACCCCAGGCATCGGTGAGAAAAGTCTGGTCTTCTGGGGGGGCGCACTAGCTGCGCCCTCTCCCCCCCCCCCCCAGCAGACCAGGGAGACGCTGAGCGGCTTTTCTCGCCGTGGAGGATGCGGGCGGCGGGACCGCGGCACGTCTCGGCGGTCCCGCTGCCCGTGTCCTCCGCAGCGAGAAAAGCCGCTCCGCGTCTCCCTGGTCTGCTGGGGGGAAGCGCCGCCAGAGGCAGCGACAGTGGGGGAGGCACCCCGCACTAGCTGCGCCCCCCCCTCTCCCCCGTTTGTAACTAGGGGTCCGACTTACGTCGGATTGATGTAACCAGGGGACTTACTGTACTGCAAAAGATATATATCCTGTTTTTAGCATCAGCTATCAGGTGAAAAATCCTCACTGACACAGTTATGAATCTGAGGGTGAAGCTGCTATGTGACTCTTGCTGGGAGAGCTACTTTGATAGCATAAAGCTGGTGAGATACCAAGTGACTGAGGTTTATGATTCCCTGATGGAACTGACACAGTTGAGTAAAGCCAAAGCCAGAATCAGACACAAGGTGCAATGCTTGACAAAACAGATCACTGACTTCAAATTTCTGGTCTCAGTTGTGGTTTGGCATAATATCCCATTCCAAAAGTTGTAAGCAGGACCGTACAAACCCAGTCAATGGACATTGCAATCACCACTACTTTGAGTAACTGTCTTGATTTCATTGTGCTTTATAGAGACAATGGATTTGACAATGCTGTCACTGCCAAGGAAATGGTGGAAAACTTAGGAGTTGAGCCTGTCTTCAAGGGAATTTGTATTCATCAGAAGAAGACACAGTTTGGATATGAGACAATGACAAGCTCAGAATAAAAATTCAAGAGGGACTTTTTTTGTTGATGCCACTTGAGTGTCCTCTGGAAGAAGGGGTTGAACAAACATAGCACCTTGAAAAGACTCGGGGGGAGAGGGGGAGAGAGACCTCAGTAAGCTGCTGAAGGACAGGAAAATACTTTGGAACAAATGTATAGATGCTGACACCTGAGAAATCTTTGGATGTCAATGATAAACACCTCTATGTTGAATTGGGCAACATCGATAACATTTTGCTATACGAGAAACACTCTCCATTCCAGGTTTTCCAGTTCATTTATGATGCAGCGCTGAAGGATGCTTTTTCTAATGCATGGATAGCTTTGAGGATTCTGCTTAGGCTGCCAGTCTCGGACAGGTGGTGCGCACAGCCTTTTGAAGCTCAGGCTCATTAGAACATTATCTTTGGCAATGGCAGATAAGAGACTGACCTCAATTTCTACTGCTTGATGGTGCCATTGGCCAGCCTGTGGCGCTCTCTGACACGGTGTTCAGCTCATAAAAGCAAATTTAACCTTTTGAACTAGGGATGTTAAATTTTGATTAATCAGCTAATTTCCATCGACTGGTTGATGGGGGGGGGGGGAGGAGGTGCTCTCTATCCCCACTGTACCTCTGCCTTTTAAATGTAGTAAGAGCCACCCAGAATTATTATTTATTTATTTATTTTTGTAATCTGCCCCTTGACTTTTTAAAAATCAAGAATAGGAAAGTATAATTTGGGGGTTTTTTTTCTCCATGTGAAAGACTCACCAAATTATTACAAGGGAAACAGGGAAAATCACAGTAACCAGAGTTAAATCAAATTGCACGAAGTAACCCAGCTGAGTTCAGTGTGGTGGGAGATACTTTCTAATTTCTGTCAGTTACAAGTACTCTTCAAGTTACTGTTAGCAATAGTAAGCAAACAACCTGTAGTCCAGGGTGCTCCAAGAGAAATAAACATGTTCACAGTATTTTTCACTTACTTGACAATGTGCACAATTATAAGTATTCCAAAATTATCTGCTACTTGGCATGCTTATCTTGGGAGGTGAGAGAAATGAACTGAAGACACAGTCTCAAGAATTGTTATGCTGAAATGTGCTTAGAGAGCATCTCTGTGTCTCATTCTCCACCTCCCTATCCCCTAGGTCAAAATAAGCTTTACCATTCACTTAGAGGGTTCTAGAACTTTTTTATTATACAGACCACTTTGTAAAATACTGTCATGACCCACTCTCCTTCTCCTCTTCCCCCATTTTCCCACTTGTCTCTTTTTCCCAGTTATAGCCTGATCCAAAGCTCTTGGTCCCTAAAGGAGTCTTTACATTGACTGAAGTGGACTTTGGATGAAACTTTTATCCCTGTGGCTCAACTAAAAGGATTTTGTGGGCAAAAGTTTGGGCATTCATGCAGGCATAATGTACTCTTCTTCAAAATCTAAAAAAATGCCTTAAAATAACTTGGTATACTTTGGTTTGCTTATGCACAAAACAAACAAACATTCCAATAGCCTAACTGCTGAAATATTTATTAGTATCTGTCTTTAACAAACTCATGCCATGTAATTTATTTTTGTCATGGACAAAAGCATGGATATTGGGTTAGGACACTAGTTGAGGTAGGCTATGTCTAGACTACATGCCTCTGGCGACAGAGGCATGTAGATGAGGCTACCAGGCATAGGAAAATGAAGCGGCGATTTAAAGAATCGCCGCTTCATTTAAATTTACATGGCTGCCGCGCTGAGCCGATCAGCTGTTTGTCGGCTCAGCGCGGTAGTCTGGACACGCGGGTGTCGACATCAAAGGCATTTGTCGACCACCCAGGTATGCCTCCTGGGATGAGGTTTACCTGGGTGGTCGACAAATGCTTTTGATGTCGACACCCGCGCATCCAGACTACCGCGCTGAGCCGACAAACAGCTGATCGGCTCAGCGCGGCAGCCATGTAAATTTAAATGAAGTGGCGATTATTTAAATCGCCGCTTCATTTTCCTATGCCTGGTAGCCTCATCTACATGCCTCTGTTGCCAGAGGCATGTAGTCTAGACGTAGCCTAAGAGTGTGAGGGCTGGTCTGGAGTTTAGGTGCAGTAATCTTTTGGTCTTGATGACTGCTCAATCAAAAATACGGCCATTAATGTCTGACATGGATGTTTTATAAAAGTAATGTTCCACTAATTTGACTTTGAAACCAGTTCTCATAAAACTAAAGGTCAGAACCATTTATTCAGTACAGTACTATCATCACTTGCATTTTTTTTTTTTTTGATGAATTAGGAGTCATCTCAAATCCTCTGTTACTACTCTCAAAATAGTGGTCCACAGCCAAGCTTTTAACAGATTAGAATTTGAATCTCAAAACAGTTAGATCTACTCTGCATTCTGATAAACTTAGTTCATACTTTTTTTATATTTAATTTGGAGATTTTTATTATCAATTTACTTTTTTGCACACCTCACTTTTTCATCAATAGTAGCTATAAAATAAAATCTCTTCAGTGTAACATTAAAATTTATATACAGCAGAAAATATGGTCAATAGAAAAGCTATACCAAAACCATTATTGTATTCCATCTTATACCCCACAGGAATCCTAGAATACTAGACCTGGAAGGGACCTCAAGAGGTCATCAAGTCCAGACCTCTGCCCTCATGGCAGGACCAAGCACCAAATAGCCAAATTAAAATGCACTTACAATTTTTCTCCAGTATTTCTTGCCTTGATCAATGATGAACCCACTTCCCTCCTTTATTCTCTCTTCTCTCAACCATCCATGTCCTCTATAATTATTATAAAATACCATTGTAAGAGTTATGAGAGAATGATTTCAGGAAACCCACGCTCCTCCCTCTCACAAAACACTCAAGACTTTTTAGAGTGAATTCTGCTTGTGGAATCAGTATAGTAAGGTGCTGTTACAATCCAATTTTGTGAATTTGAATTTTAGGGTGGGTGGTGGTTTGGTTTTTGCTCAGAATAGAAAGGGTGTTACAGTTTAAACAAAAAAAAAATCATTCTTCATTCTGACCAACAAAGATTTCAAAGCACTGTGATAGCTCGCAATCAAATTAGTATTCAGCATTACTTGCAGAAGGATGCTAGTCATTATTTAAATGCATCTGCAGGAACATTTATATACAAATACCTTCAAGCATTCCCTCTCATGTATTTACCACGTCAGAACTATCCTGATGCACCTTATGAAAAAGATATATTAATTTTCCAAGCTTAAGTTCATAGAATAGGCTAATTTCTGTAAAGCAAGTCTAATTATATATAGGCTGTGTCTACATTGGTGTGATCTTGCGCAAAAGCAGTCGCGTTTGCGCCAAAACTTGCTGCCTGTCTACACTGGCTGCGAGTTGTTGCGCAAGAACGCTGATGTTCTAATGTATGAAATCAGTGCTTCTTCTGCAAGAACTCTGATGCTCCCGCTCAGGAATAAGCCCTCTTACGTGAGAGGCCAGTGTAGACAGGTAACATGAATTTCTTGCGCAAGAAAGCCCTATGGTTAAAATGGCCATCAGAGCTTTCTTGCGCAAGAGAGTGTCTACACTGGCATGGATGCTCTTGCGCAAAAGCATATCTCTTGCGCAAAGGCACATGCCAGTATAGACGCTCTCTGCTGGAAGAGTTTTTGCACAAGAACCCTTCCGCAAAAGAGTTCTTGCGCAAAATCATGCCAGTGTAGACGTAGCCATATTGATTTTAAAACTTCTTGACTTTTAGCTTCTATAATTTAATATTCATCCCTGAGTTTCTTCATGCTTGGTAACTTGCTAATTTAGTCTGAGTATTTTATTTAAAATCAGAAATAGAACTATTAGCAATGCTTTGATTCTTTGTTGCTTCCCTTTTAGCCCCTGACTTTTAATGGAGCACCATTTTATTTTATTTTTACCTCTTTTACATGTTACTTTTTTTTTTTTTTTTTCTTTTAAGGAAACACTGAAGAAGCTGGAAGGCTCTTGGGCAGCAAGAACGTCCGTGTCAATTGCTTGGATGAGGTACTTTTAATTTAGAAGTTTTGTTGTATCTTCTTAGTGAGTCTCTCAAGAAGTATTAGGTTGAATAGCTATCGAGAGGTCTGCAGGTTTCTTAGGAGCTAAATAACTATTATATAGCACATAGGAACTCAGAAGACTTCTGATTAGCTTTTTAACTTGCATTAGTAAGCCACTAAACTCTTCTTAATCTGTAAAAGTATTTCAGAGGATTAATATCTTTAAGTTTGGATATGATCTGTTCACTCTCAAATTCTGAACAGGGTTTTTTGACAGGTGAAATGGTATCATATGAGGCCCACAAAGAGTTTAGAATCTGCATTTCCTATTGAAGTTTTTCCAAATGTTAATTCTGAACAAATTCATGCGATCACAGGTTATCTCTGGCTCTTCAAGCAAACTCTGCATTACTGGATAATGGTGCCATCAAAACAAAGGTTCTTTGAGCCACAGAAAGCATGCTGGTTGGACTGTGACACTGACTAGCTCAGAGTGGATACAGCCCCCTTTAGTAACTGGGAGGAAGGAGAAAATCTCAAGAACGAACACAGACTAATCAATATACAACATGTTAGTCTAGGTTTACCATACATTTGGGTTTTCCCAGACACATCCACTTTTTGAGCTTCTTTTCCCTGTCCAGGCAGATTCTTCAAATAACAGGAAGTGTCCCAAGTTATTTGCAGAGCAGACAAGTTGTAGCTCAGAAAGAGCCCGCATTGGTCCTTCCCCTCCATCTGTAGCTGATTGGTCCACTCCTGGGCAAGCCATAGTTGCCAGATCCCACCCTTCCCAGGCCCTAGCTTTCAGTCTTGGAGAAGGAGTTCCTCAGGGAGGTTCTAAGGGACGACTGTTGCTGCATCTTGAACTTGCACCAGCCACCTTACTACCTTCCTTCCGATACCCCATTTAGTGCCCCCTCTGCCCTCAGCTCCTCCCCCTACCACTCTAGAAATGTTCTCCTTTTGGGAAACTAAAATATAGTAACCCTCTGTCAGTGTTTCTTAGAAATCACACCCTGCAGAGTACATTATCTCTAGGCATTGAGTAAGTCAAAGATATGCTCCCCCTCCCCCAATAAGCCTAAAAACTATACTATCGTTTTAAGCAGATATCTGCTCCTACTATGCAGCATGTTAGTTCTTATCGATATTTGGTCCAATGCATTTTGGAGGGATGGAGTCAAGGTTTCTGGATGCTTTCTCAAGAAATGATTGTATGCTGACTGTTAGACACTGTCCCCCAGACAGCATTTTTCCTTTCTGTGTCTGTACCAGAAGAGAGCAACAAGCTAAACAATGCACTAAACTAACCACATGATTAGATCATTTCAGACTTGTCAACTTTCCTCATGCAGGGTTAGCTGCATCCACACAGCTGTCTAAACTCCATTACCTAGATCCATTACAGAATTGAGAGGGTCCCTTTCAGACATTTTCCATTAAAAACAGTGACTCACTAAAATATGTTCCTGTCGTTTCTCCAGAATTAGGATGGTGTACACTGCCATACCTAGTGTTTTCAATTAAAAAAAGTGTTTGTAATTTTCATTCACTTCTCTGTCAGGGTCAGGTTACAGTCCTCAAAATAAGTCATCATGGTTCCTAAGTTCCATGGTTCTTCTGGTTACTCCAGAACAGTGGTTCCCAACACGGTGCCCGCAGGCACCATGGCACCCACAGGGGCATTTGTGTGCGTCCACCAAGTGCTCGGGGCTAGCCCCGCCCCAGGTGCCTGCGCGGTGCCAGAGTGCACGGGGAGCGCCAGCCCCGGGAGTGTGGCGAATTGGCCGCCAGCACCCTGGGTGCGCGGCGCATGGGGAGCGCCGGCCCCAGGCACATGGCGAATTGGCATCCCTGCCCCCGGGCGCGTGGCTATGTGAGGGGGGTGCTGGCTTTGGGTGCGCGGCTATGGGGGGTACTGGCCCCAGGCTTGCTGCAAATGGGCGGCCCCACCCGTGGCCACACGGCGCATAGGGTTGCTGGCCCCAGGCACGTGGCTCATGGCGGCCCCGCACCCAGGTGCGCGAGTGTCCCTGCCCTCTGGCGCCCGGCAGGCTAACGGCCATGCCCCCCTGGCGCCCGGCAGCTTCAAATGGTTGGGGACCACTACTCCAGAAGAATGTGCAGTGGGAATGGACTGAGCAACACATGGAAGCAGTGTCACAGCTGAAACAAGCCATTGTTATGGCTCCGGTGTTGATCACTCCAGTTCCTGAATTATCTTTTCACCTGGAGGTGGCAGTGAGTGTAAATACGTTGGCAGCCGTTATTTCACAGAAGAGGCATGGGAAAATCAGACCTATTGCCTATGCTTCGCAGGTGCTTTCTCCGGTAGAAATCATATATGACAACTGTGAGAAATACCTGCTGGCCACAAGTTGGGCTATTCAACATTTCACCTTCATAATTGGCCTCTGTCCAATCATATTCCACTCCTCTCACACACCTCCAATTCCTACTGTCAGACTCAGTTAAAGATGGACAGGTTTCCAATGCCGATCTAGCAAGGAAAAGACATTTCAGTGAAATTTATCAGAAGACCTCACATTTATCCAAATGTAGAGGAACAGTGGAGGGGATTAGGAGAGGAGAAATGGAAAGGAAGTGAGAAATCTTTGTCCCCCTCACTAGGGAAAAGAAGTCCTTTTAAGGATACCACTTCTTCATTGACAGGTCGAGTTTTTATGACCATGGTACTCCATATTCACGTTTTGGGATTTATGCCATTACTCCCGCAGGCCAAGGAGAACCCTGGAAGAAAACACATTCATGCATCCCTAATTTGGCTCAGTATGCTGAGTTAGCTGCAGTAGATTGCATGCTGGAACAGTGTGTGGGTACACATACTTGACTGGATGGTAATATTGGGACATCTTTTGAATATGCATGAATAAAACCACCTGCTACTGCCTTTAACCTGGTCCTGGATATGGAAAAAGTAGTTTGGCAGTTAACTGCAAGAAAGCCTGCTTCCTTAATTCCAAAGGACGGTTAGCTGGGTCTGGCAGAATCTGGTCTTATTTAGGTATCACAAGCTCATGAGGAACTGAGTCACACACATCCATCTGTGTACTGACCCAACTGATGATTTCACCATAGGGTCTGTCATAATTTCTAAAAAGAAATATTAGGAACAAATAATTTCTAGAACATACATTAATCCTTTCTTATCCCACTATACTACTGCTAAAGCCAACTCACACAGGGCAAATTAAATCCTGTAGGACTTGCATTACTAGCATTCCTACTAATTCCTACAGATTAAGATAGAGTGGAGAAGTATACAACAGTATAGCTACATAGTTGTAGCTGCATCAGTACAAATCCCTAATTCAGACACATTGAACCATCTTACTCTTTCTTTTTACTACATTAGTGAGGTGGGTTTACAGAAGTATTAGAACCAGTAAACTGTGCTGCTGTAGTTACATTGGTGTAGTTCTAAGGAAAAACCTTCAGCTACTGGGTGAACCCTTCACTCATATTTTTGGTATTGTGAATATATGGTAAGTGGTAGGAAGGTGGGGTAATATAGTTACAGCTTCATCAATTATAATTAAGAATTGACAGCATGATTTTCACAGTTGGGTGTCTGTACGTTTTGATAATTGAGACACTGAAAGAAGCCTGAACTAAATATTCTTACTCCCACCTGTATGCAGTAGAAAATACGTTCATTTGCTAACTTAAGAAGCTGGCAACTTTCCTAAATTTATAGGATATAATCTGTCTTTAACATTAAGTACATAGAGATCTTTGGCAAATGGGGATAAGTATTTTGTTTTTGGAAGACTAAATTGCATTGCAATAGTACAAAATAAAAGAAATGCAAATAAACCAATGTAATGAATGAAATTCACTATACCTACAGTTATAGTCCTTTTATCCAACATTTTGCTTTGGTTTTTTTTGCTTTTGTTAATGCACATGTCATATGAGGCATTGCACTAGGGCATGTAATTATTAGGTTGGAATCTTGATGAGTTCAAAGATGTATGAATGCAATTATCACGTGTGTATATTTCTTTCTTGATTCTTCTTTCATTAGCATGGCATGACCCCTTTGATGCATGCAGTATACAAAGCAAAAATTGACATGTGCAGGTTGCTCTTGCGACATGGAGCTGATGTTAACTGCAATGAACATGAGCATGGATATACTGCCTTGATGTTTGCCGGACTCTCAGGTAAACTCTTTCTAAGGTATTTTCAGATTTTTATAATAGTGTTATCTGGACATGGACAAGAGGCCTATGAACAAGTTGTATTAGTTCATCATCAGGATATTGCCCTAGGAATAATAAAAATATTCTTTTAGTTAAGTAATGGCAATACATATGGGTCTGTGTAACTGCAGAAGTACTGGTACAACCAGGTATGTAGAAAAGATGCTGATAACCACGGGGTCTCAACCTCCCAGACCACAGGCTGTCCCCAGTTGGAGCAATTGTGCAATCTAGGCTGGGACTCCCAGCAGGCCAGGGAGGAGAGGCTGTCCATTATTGACCTTCAAGCCCCACCCCTTCCTGCCAACATGGCTTTGGGGATTACCGGGATTGGCGGGACTGGCAGTGCACAGAAGCAGTAGTTACACTCCCTGTTGCGGCGGGAAGCAGAGTGCAGCGAAACGAGTGTACTCACTCAGTGCGCTCCTCTGCTCTCGTAGCTCCTGTCGCTGCAGGAAATGCAGGGAAGCACAATCACCACTACCGTGCAGAGCCAGCCCCTCTACCCCCCCAGTGATCTCCAAAGCCATATCCTCAGGAGGGGAGAGGGTGGAGCAGTGGCAGGAAGGGGAAGGGCTTGAGGGCTGGTAATAGACAGGCCACGCACCTGGAGTCCTGGGCCAGATTATGCACTCATTCCAGCTGGGGATGGATTGTGGGTCAGGAGTTTGAGACCCCTGATTCTGACTAATTTTGTCCCATATTAAGTTGATTTGATCAGCTATTTGAGGCATATACTATATAATTCCTGCTGTGTAGGGAGGCATATTGCTGTACTTCTTCTTGGAGCCTTAAAATTCCATCTGTTTTGCAAAGATTTTCCTGCACAGCATTGTGAATTCTGTTTAATTACATTGAGTTCCAATGAAAGATGCTTCCATACTGAAAGATGTTTGGACTTTTAAGACTCAAACATTTTAACTTTTAATAAGCAGTGCCATTTTAATACTTGCGAGGTGTATCAAAATTAGGCTTTCTGTTCAAAGAATTGGCCTAAGAAGATTTGAGTTCACTTGAATGTATTTAGCCAAATTTTGCAAGGGGCAGATCCCTCGCCCAATTTTCTTCTTCCGGAGATTGATCACTAACAGTTCACTGTATGTGTCTCGTTCTTGAGCTTTGAGTGCCATTTGTTATTTGTGACTGGTCAGATGGAATTGTTTCTGTTCCCTAATTTAAGTAATCAATAATTCTCTTGCAATCAGGAAAAGGGCTTTAAATCTGTTGTGGGGAGGAGTAAAAGATAAAGATTAGGGAAGTTTTAACTTTTCTGGGTCACTCATATTTTTCCCAAAGCATAATACCTAGAGAAATTAAGTATTTATCTTAGCTATATGTGGAGATGTTATGATGATTTTAGTTAAATGTAGAGTGAAATCAATGGCCCACAGTCTCCAATCTGAATACTCCTGGATGTTGGTATTCAGACCTTTAATCTTTCATTTGAAAAAAATGTGAGCACAGCTGAAGCAGTGTCACTCTAAAATTAGAGCAAATGCAAAAACATTTATATTTTTTTCCTTTGTAGTCACACCACCCTAGTCAGCACTCCCACAAAAACAAAGTCAAGGAAGAGTACACCTGGAAAATACAACCAACAAGTCTGGTCACAAAGTGTCTTTTTTAGTCTCCCTGAAGGGCATCAGTTAAGTGATATAATTTTGCCATTAAATATAACTTCATCTTATTTATCCCAGACTGAACACCTGGTTCCCACTGGGAAGAAAGGAACAACCTATTCTCTGCTCTGTGCTTTTGTTCCATAATAGTACTGAATTTGTTCTTTCCTTAAAGACAAGATGCTGCAGTACTGTCAAACTTGAATAGCAGATCTTGCATCTATATTGCTCCCTGTTGGGGAGGGCATAAGTCGATACACACTGGATTCAGTGGGAATTGAAAATGCATAACTGAGGACAGAATCTGACCCTGAGAGCATGAATTTTTGTTCCTTGGGCTTTACAAATAAGAGAAATATTTCTGGCTGTTCAATCCACTGTTTAAACCAAGGATATCAAGGATTTGTTGTCAGTGTTGTTCCTTTTAAGTCTTAAAATTCACCTTGAAATTAGCCACTGGTCTTTTCAATTTATGGGCATCTACAAAAGAAAACACAATTCTGTATGTCTTATCCCTATATACAGGCAGCAAAGAAATCACCTGGATGATGTTAGAAGCTGGTGCAGAGACTGATGTCGTCAACTCTGTGGGAAGGACAGCCGCTCAGATGGCTGCTTTTGTGGGTAAATTGAAATTATCTCTTGATTTTTACTTAGGCTATAAGACTAGATGGTTTGGCAGATTAAGAGGTTTCTTTCTTGAGGGAACATTACTTGAAATTTTTGCATTAATTGGCTAAAAACAAAAGATTAGATTTTATCCTATGTCTTCTCTTATAGTGAGCCAGCAGTCAGTCAGATTTCATTCTTAACAATGTAAAATATCTGTGGTCCTCCAGACAGACTGGGAAGTGCTTAATGTGTACAAACAGAAGTATGTATTTAAGTTTTAAGGCAATGTGTGTTAGTGCAAATAGCTACTACTCAGTCTGGAGGAGTCAGAACGGGGCTTGGAATCAGATCCCAAGTCCTGATGTGGACTCTGCCACTGATTTGTTATGGATGATTCACTTTACTCTCTGCTCAGTTTTTCCATCTATAAAAAAAGGAAATAATAACATTTACCAGTCTGCATCTCAGGGTTGTTAGGAGAACTGCCTAGCAAGTATTATTTATCTAATGATTACAGCAGGATACTGTAGACCTGAGTTCTGTTTCCACTTCTGCTATTGATTTGCTGTGGGTGTCTTTGGGCAAAGCACAAAGCCAGTCTGTGTCTGTTTTTCCATCTGTAAAATGAAGATCCTTGTGCTACCTTCGCAAAATGCTTTGAGATATTTATATATCATCCAAGTATAATGTATTAATATAACACCTTTTCGCCTGTCTAAACAAAGATGCATTTAAGATTCTCTAGTTTTTCAGGTTACCTTTTTCTTTCTCATTAATTAACCAGTGCTCTAAATCCCTGAGATTGATGCTTACACGTTTCAACCATCAGTGACTTATCCTCTTCTCCTTCTCGTCTCTTTTCTCCCAGTCTTGATGAACTTTTCTGATGCATTCTTCTTCAGCTCTACTTTGCACTGATTAGGCCTCATTTGGAGTATTGTGTCCAGTTCTGGGCATCACATTTCAAGAAAGATGTGGAGAAATTGGAGAAGGTCCAGAGAACAGCCAGAAGAATGATTAAAGGTCTAGAGAACATGAGCTATGAGGGAAGACTGAAAGAATTGGGCTTGTTTAGTTTGGAAAGGAGAAGACTGAGAAGGGACATTATAGCAGTTTTCAAGTGTCTAAAAGGATGTCACAAGGAGAAGGGAGAAAAATTGTTCTTCTTGTCCTAACATCAGAGGCCAAGAAGCAATTTGCTTAAATTGCAGCAAGGGAGGTTTAGGTTGGACATTAGGAAAAACTTCCTAACTATCAGGGCGGTTGAACACTGAAATAAATTGACAAGGGATGTTGTAGAATCTCCATCACTGGAGATAAATTTAAGAGCAGGTTGGATAGATATCTATCAGGGATGATCTAGACCAGGGGTTCCCAACCTTTTTCGGTCCCCGTACCCCCTTGGCTTTTAGTAAACCTTCCCGTACCCCCTATTCAATATGAAAGGAAATACATTCTAGACTCTAGAATCCACAACTTTTTTCACTAACACTATTACTTTTGGAATATTTCAATTAGGATAATCTAGTTATTTACCAAATATTCCCCATACCTCCTTGACAAGCTTCTTATATCCCCTGGGGGTACATGTACCCCAGATTGGGAACCCCTGATCTAGATGATGCTTGGTCCTGCCATGAGGTCAGGGGACTGGACTTTGATCTCTTGAGGTCCGTTCCAGTTCCAGTATTCTGTGATTCTATTAATGTGTGTTAGGCCTGGGGAAAGATCCCTCCTTCCCTGCTTACATCCTGTGCATCTTATAGACAATGCTCTGACCTACTTTTATGAATAGATTACTCTCTTAAAATGAACAGCAAGAGGTGCAATTGCCAGGGATCTCCTCTTGAAAAACCTGCTGACACCAGTATGGAAGACCCCTGTATGTTTTTGTATAAGAAAATATGTGGGAATTATTGAGAGGAATACTGACTCTCCTCGTGGTTTAGTCATAAATATATTTTTAAAGGAACCTGGGGAGAAGAAATTAGAGGGCTCCTTCTCTCCGCTCCTACAGGATGGCATCTTGCATGTACTTGTTTACTGTCAGAACTTAAAAATTATGTTGGACCAGCTCCTGTGGGGATTGGGTGGGAGTGTAACTAAATTAAATTTTCACTCTTCATGTTTTTTTTTCTTTAGGTCAACATGATTGTGTGACTATTATCAACAACTTCTTTCCACGGGAAAGGCTAGACTACTACACTAAACCACAGGGACTAGATAAAGAACCAAAACTGCCAGCAAAGTTAGCTGGGCCTCTTCACAAGATTATTACTACTACAAATTTGCATCCTGTTAAGGTGAAGTAGGGTGTACGTCTCATTTATTGGTATAGGACCACATCCTGTAACTCTTAGGTTGATAATTATCTTTTTGAAATCTAGGGGATTACTTGCAAAATAAAGTGATTTTTGAAATCCGAAGGGGAGGCAGAATATGACCCATAATTAAGAATATTAAATTTGAGACATCGAGCTAAATGATATTTTTGCAGCATTATGACTTGTTTGATGCTCATGCAAGGCATCATGAGTATGGTAAACGTAAATCATTAACTGCGTTCACATCTCTGGTTACACAGATTTAGTTCAGTATATTATAACACTCTTACTTATTGCCCTCTTACTTTGTTAATTCTATAGTGGTAAACCTATATCCTGCAATTCCATCGCCTCATCTGTGCACCTCAGAGAGGGGATGTTGGGCCAGAGTAATCATTGAGCTGCTTCGGGAGGAGCAGCTTGCCCTTAGTTTTGAAAGTCTTGGATAGTAACTATGAATTACAGTATATTTATTACTCAGTAATAAGATGCTCTGTTAGCAAAGAAAGAGAGCACATGGGAAGAGAAAATAGATTGAAAATGGAAGAACATCAGAAGTCCTATTAAAGTTAACTATTTTAAGTCATCTCACCTATATATTTGTAACTAACATGCTTAAAGGAAAAGAGTTTCTCGTTACATTAAACTCTTTTTCCTGATCCCCATAGATTGTGCTGCTGGTCAAAGAGAACCCCCTGTTGGCAGAAGTAGAAGCACTGCTGAAATGCTGCAGGGTGTTGGATCTGATTTGTGAGAAGTGCATGAAACAGAGAGAGATGAATGAAGTATTGGCTATTAAAATGCACTATATTAGTTGCATCTTCCAGAAATGTATTAATTTTCTCAAAGAACGAGAGGATAAACTGGATGGATTAATCAAAAGGTATGCATATATACAGAATGTAAGAGTAATCTGAGTGTCTATACACGAGCTAACTTTATGCTTATAAAAATAATGCATCTATTGAGATGAGGTGGAGATATACTATTGCTTACTTTGGCTTTTGTGATTTTAAAAAACTGCCAATATTAAATGGCATTGTTTGAAAGACTCCAGCTCAGCATTGTGCAGGGGAGCCCTGGTCCCTCCACAGGTGTACAAAAAGCACCCAGTTCTCATGCAGTGCAAAGTTGGGTACATTCATCAGCACTGAACACCTCATTCAGCACCTGGGTGGGTGTGTTAAACTGGTCTGGCCATGGTCCTGAATGCGCTAGAGCATGAGAAAGGTAGGTGGTGCATGCATGTGTGTGTAAGAGTGATGAGAACTACACTATCAAATCTGTAGAAGGGGTCACCTCTGAGCACGTTGCTTTCTCCATTCTGCTCCCTAGCCCAGACTAGCAGCATAAAGCAGAAATCCCATTTAAAGCCAATGGAATTTTTGCTTCTAAGTCAGTTTGGTTTGTAAACATCATGTGGGATTTTCAAAAGTACCTAATGCCAACAAGCTATTTTGATTAGTTGCCTATCGTTGAGGCTGTAGAGTTCCCCCTGCCTTCAGTGGATGCATAGGTGATTCTGAAAACTGGTTTATAAATGAAGAAAACAAGCCTGTTTCTAAAATATTAAAATCAGTTAATACAGCAGTGATTCAAGAAATAAGAGGCTAAATAAGGGAAAAGAAAAGATAAGATAGCTATAGTGAAGTCAGGACAGTAATATGGTATGACTAATAGAATTTTAAACAAGAACTGTACCTCCAAGCCTTGTGTATTTAAACATAGTATAATCTCTCTAATAAGGTGTATGTCTGGCAATGCTGATATTGAGCTAGTTCATTGAAATATAGTGTGTCTAGATTTCCAAAACTTAGCTGTAATAAATATTTTATACTTCTAAAATTATGTACAAAAATCTTCGTGTTCATTTTTAACTTAACTGTGATTTTGACACTATGGAAATTACTTCGAATCTGAATCTTGCAATAGGAGGAAAGTTGCACTATGAGGAAGGAAGCCAGGGGAACAGCAGAATAATTAACAGCCTGAAGCATGCTTGTCAGTAAACACTAATCATTAGTTGCTTGGGGATCTTCATTTAACTTTTCCTTCAAAAATGTCAGTCTATTGAAAGGCAGAGATACAGATGGTTTTCCTGTGTATCAAGAGAAGTTCATCAGGGAATGCATTCGAAAGTTTCCTTACTGTGAAGCTACCCTGCTCCAGCAGCTGGTGAGGAGTATTGCGCCTGTTGAAATTGTAAGTGTATCCAATTAATTAAAGAAGTGCTATTTTAGAAACATATTAACTTAGCCCAATAGTAAAACCTTGATATTCAATTGAAATTTAACAAGTCTTTGTGTCCTTTGGCTTATTTCCTCTATGATGCAAATGTTTTGAATGTCCCCTGAGACATTTTTTAAAAATTGGGATTCTAGGGACTTCTTCTGTACCAAATTAAAATAATGTTCTAATTATGACAAAACAACAAAACCAATGGAAGATTGCAAATGTCCTCTGATATCAAGACACATGGTCATATCTGCGACAATAAAATTAAGTGGTGCCCTATTATGCAGACATACTGGAGAATTGCTTCACCGCATGCCACAAATGGGAATGGATACAACAAACATTTACAGGTTAATTTCGGCACCATTAGCTAAAAGGACAACAGCCATGGTTTACAAATAGGAAAAGACCTCTTCTTCATTTCTTCCAGGATACAATAAGCAATAGATTACAAGTGTCTAAAAAAATCCACGAGAAAAAGCATTTTGTTTGTCCTCTTGCAGAGGACACTAGTAAATGCATGGATTACAATAAGAGAATATTCAGTGTGACATTAAGAAGTCCCATGTGCTCTGCCTAAAGCCACACTTAATGCTAAAGTGGTACTGATCGATACAGCTTTTCAGCTATAAATATGATTTATCAGAAGCACAGATGCTACTGTGTTTATGTAATGTTACCATTTAGGGCAAGGATGGGCAATCAGGAATGGTGGATGGGCCACATGAGTGGCTCTCTTTGACACAGAAGCCCACAACCCACTGAGGTTTCTCACGAACCCTATGACCTCCCTGTTTGTCCCACCTCCCTCACGCACCTCTCATGCATGCTAGAGCCCCACAGCCCCACATTTACCTGCTCCTCCCTCTCCCTCCTAGCACTTTCGGAGCATGCGAATTGCCTGTTTTGTGCTTCATCACTGCTCCTCCCTCTGCTTCCCAGAGCTGGAAAGCTGCATACAGCTGATTCAAAGCATTCCAGCTCTGGGAGGGAGGGGAAGGAGCGGAGATGGAGAGCAAGTCAGGAAATACAAAGCTCCTCTCAAAGTTCTGGGAGAGAAGAAATGATGAGCAGAAAATGCTGGGCTCCGGTGTACTGGTGCCCAAGAGGTATATGGGGACTAATGCAGCCTGGGGATCCGCAGGCTGCAGGTGGAACCCCAGTGGACCACAGGTTGCCTGCCACTACTTTAAGGCCAATTATGCCCAAGACTAAGTGGACACAGTTCTGCTTGAAGTCATCAGATTTTGTGTCTGTTTAGCTAAGGGTAGGATTTGGCCCTTCATATCAAACTTATTGGATCTGCTACAGTATTTTGAAAGCTAATATAAAAGCTCTGAAATCCTGGCCAGCAGTGTCTTTTTGCAAATCAAATAGTGAGGAAAGATTTTGCACATAGACTAGTTCTTAAAGCAGGGGTAGGCAATATTTTTTGGTGGGGGGCCACACCAAGAATTACGAGAGTGATCAAGGGCTGCACTTTTCTGTGGAGGGAGTGTGGGGTCTAGAATGGAGGTTGAGTGTAGAAGGGTGCATGGAGTAAGGGACTAGGGTGTAGGAGATGGTGTTAGTTCTGAGAGGGTGTTTTGGTGAAAGAGAAGGTTGTGACCTGGGATTGGGGTGTAGGATCAGGGAGGGAGTATGGGTGTAGGGGAGGGGCTCTAAGGGGAGGTGCAAAGTCTGGGAGGGAATTGTGACCTGGGACGGGGGAATGGGGTGCAGAGTCTGGAAGGGTGTTTGGGTGCAGGAGAGGATTCTGGCCTGGGGGAGGAGTGAAGAAGGGGGTACAGTGTCTGGGAGGGAGTTGTGACGTGGGGCAGGGGGTTGCAGATGGTTTCAGTGGTGACCTGGGGGGAGGGAGTTGAGGTGCCAGAGGCAGGCTCTGGCTAGGAGCCGCTTACCTAAGCATCTCCTGACCAGCAGCCCTGCAGTATCCACTGGACAGGCTGGGCCCCCTGTGCTGCAGCAACAAATCACTTTAAGCTGCAGGCTGTTCCCTCCATGTGACTCTCAGCTCCAGGAGGGGGAAGAGGCTTGCACTGCCTCCATCCCCCAGGTCAATCTCTCAGCTCCCATTGACTGGTTGTTTCCAGCCATTAGGAGCTAAGAGATTGGCTGGGGGTCACTTGAGCTGAGGATTGGACTGTCAGTGGTGAGATCACACGAAGCCTCCCCCTCCTTGCAGAGCAAAGAAACCATGGACTGTGCTTTAAATGGGGACAGCTGTGTGCCTTATTGTCCTGGCAGAGTGGTCCACAGGCTGGATCCAGTGGCTTGGCAGGCCAGATCTGGCCTCCTGGCCATATTTTGCCCAGCCCTCTTTTAACGTGATGGCATCATGAAAATACGGATTTAAATATTAATTCTAAACTGCTTATACTAAAACTGGATTTAACCTTTTAAGTTAGAATAAAACAATTACTATTTCCCTTCTTTAGAAAGTGCAAACTAGACAAACCTAAGCTACAGCTGTTTGCCTGAGTGAAATGAATGATAGTTAGTGGAGGGATCTGCATTACCATTGGGTTCTCTTGAAAATGCATAGACATACCAGGCACTATGCTCTTAAGTTATAAATTGCCAAAACTTCCTGCTAAATATGCATTTCATATTTCTAAATCATGTTTTTCCTCCTTATTGCTTAATTCTTTTTCCTTCTCTCAGGGCTCTGATCCTACTGCTTTCTCTGTACTTACACAAGCCATTACTGGCCAAGTGGGCTTTGTGGATGCTGAATTCTGTACAACCTGTGGGGAAAAGGGAGCAGACAAAAGATGTTCTGTATGTAAAATGGTAAGAGACTGTAGTTGGAATTTTAAAAATGTAATGCCACTAGAACTTGAAGATAGACAAATTCAAACTGGAAATATGCACAATTTTAAATTGTGAGACTAAGTAAGCATTGGAACAAGTTACTAAGGATTAGGGTTGATTCTTGATCACTGAAAATTTTGTTAATTGATTGGCTGTTTTTCTAAAAGATATGCCTTGAAATTATTTTGGAAGTTCTATGAACTGTGCTGTATAGAAGGTGATCATAATGAGTGGTCCTTTCTGGACTTGTAATCTGTGAATGTATTACTGCCAGTCTGAAAAAGGAAGGTACTTGCTGGTAAATATAGCTCTTTGAAAAATGCTCCTATATGCTCAGACTCATTGGGTACAAAGCACCTGCTTGTGGTACAGGTATCTTGACTCTAAATAGTAAGAATATTTAAAGCCCTAAATAAGGCTGTGTGGAGTTACCATATGTTGTGGATTTCCTAAATTAATTACACTAGAACAATGGTTTTCCTGTGCAATAATGTATAGAACACCTATTCTGAGTGACTTTATTAACTTTAAAATTGTAATTTCCAATATCCTAATTAAATATGTAGTTTTATCTCCACATACAATTAAATTGTTGTATTGTCTTGTTATATGAAGGTGAAGTAATGGCTGTGGAAACTTTCAGGTTATTTATTGTGATCAGAACTGCCAGAAAATACACTGGTTTACCCATAAAAAAGTTTGTAAGATACTGAAGGATGTCCATGAGAAGCAAGAGCTAGAGGCTGCCAAAGAAAAACGGAGGCAAGAAAAAAAGCGAGAGAGAGGTCAGATCCACATTTTGCTAACAAAAATTAATCCTGCATTAATAAATTCTGCTACAAGAAGCAAAAGTAAATGGTTACTGCATGCACTGAGGTTTAATAGACTCTCTTGGCAGGAAAAGTGCCAGTAATTGTTGGAATGCTTGACTTCTTATTTGTGAATTCATAAATGTGTATATAGTAATAGAAATACACATGACTCTTGAATAGAATAGGGCATCAGGAGTTATAACTTTACTGATTCAAAATCCTAAAGCTCTGATCAAAAAACCCAAAAATTCTCACTTTACTTCACTGTATAACTGGAGGACCAAATGACAAGTTGGGTAATAAAAACAAAACAGTCACCCCACGCCCTAACCCACCATCCAAAAGGTTAACTCAGAAGTTAACTCTTTGCTATATTGTGGGGATGGAGAGAGGAACAAGGAACTCTTATGTGAGTTTGTGTGGGAGTAGTTATTTTGGTTGGTTGGTTGGCGTTTTTTTTTTCCTTGTAACCACTAGCAAAAGAACAAACTGAAGCTCCTGCAACAAAGTAAAGATGTCTGACATTTTTTCTATATGTGATAAAAAGGAAAATCTCTAATGAAGTAGCATACATGCTCATTGTCTCACTTCCTGTCTCTTAGTGCCTCTCTCCCATTTTATTATCACTAATTTATGTTTTAACTTTATTGTAAGCAGTTACAAAATACAGGAACTATGTCATGCATGTTTATGTATAGGACTTAGGCTGTTAAAATACAAATGCATAGCAGTTCTTAGCATATGAGGAAGCTGTAAACAACTTGTCCTGGTGACCATCTCATGAAAAACTTAAAAAGCCAAAATGGGCTTTAATCACTAAGTAGACTTCCAATTTTCTTTTTAAATCATGGTCTCTAATGCCCAGACTACTTAATTTAGACAAACCAAATATGATTTTCCCCAAAACACTTTTTGGAATGTCAAGAGTAACATTGAGCTACTTTAAGCCTGGTCAAACAATAAAAGTCAGCTTACACCAGCCAATCTTTTTTTGGCATTTAGCTTGATTCTTACTAGACAGATATTCTCTGTTATATCTTATAACCTCTTATGCAAACCTGTATTTGCCACTTTTCTCACAAAACTTCCTAAGTTCTT
Source organism: Pelodiscus sinensis (assembly GCF_052426305.1). Classification (NCBI taxonomy): domain Eukaryota; kingdom Metazoa; phylum Chordata; order Testudines; family Trionychidae; genus Pelodiscus; species Pelodiscus sinensis. Next base: position 206,112,684 of record NC_143053.1, read on the forward strand.
TGTTAGGTTACAGTTATTTTTTCTTAGTCAGTAAGTCATGCTTTGGTTTCTCATTCCTTGAAATACCAGTGCCTTAGACTAAAATAAGTTTGAAATGAAAGTTTGATTAGAGTAGGGCACTAAGCTAACCTATTCACCCAGTATCATAATAGCATGCACCAGTTCCAGCAGTCATCATGGAGACAAAATTGATTATTGAAGAGAAAGCATCATGGGAAGTTTTGTCTGAGTGAGGTATCCAGGGTAGTTTCCAACATAACTTAAAATCTTGCTAGACAGAATTTCAGTGTTTGAAGTCACTTAAGGAAGCAGAGCTACATTATTACTTTTAGAAGAATGAATATTAGGAAACTTGTTGATAGCAGTAACAAAGGTGAATAAACTTTTCAGGGAAACAGAGAAAGTACCTGCCAAAGTCAGCCTTAAGAATAACAATATATGTTCTTGTGTGTGTTCTGGGGGTTTGTTGATTATGGGATTTGTGAGATGTATATGTCTTTTATTATTATTATTATTATTCTTTTTAGATGAAGCACAAGCAGCCAGTCTTAGTCCCACAAATGAGGAACAGTCAGACCATCCTCCAGAAGCTACCGAAGAAGTGGACTCTCATCATGCAGTTAAAAGAACAGAGGAAAGTGTGCTTAACAAACAGCCATCAGCCCCCCAGCTTCATCTTGACAATCACTCTGAAAGCGAGACTAACTTAGCTGACATTGCTGTACAAAAAGTTCAAGAATCTGAAGAGTAAGATGATGGTGGCACATGACATGTCTTGGCTAAAAGCCCCTGTACTTTAAATGTCATGAGGCATATTCTAAGTTGAATATGTTTATAACCCTCATTGCCTAGCATATGCAAGACTTCCTGTGTGAAACAGCATATGTTTATTTTTCCTGAGTTAAGAAACAGGCCAATATAATCATAGGTTGTCAAGACAAGTCTTGTATTCTGGTCAATACTACATTTGCATATATCCCCCTGGTTGTATCTACAGTAAGTGTAGTAAATCTATGAATATCTGTGGAAAATGAGCCACTCGTTAGTAAAGTGGGAAAATAGTCAAATAATTTGGATTGTCCCAGTAAGTGAAAGATTTTTCTCCATGTGCAATAAAAGTGAAACTGAGATAGTCATGTGAGATTTTAGCAGTTAAATTACTTTACAGTTCTGCACAACATTATCTTTTTGAGAATCTTCCTCTAGATTCTGAACACTCTTCAGATGAGTTGGTTCCCAATATTGGTGCACAGAAATATATTAATTTGTTTTGTGACAGTTTTCATTAAATGATACTGCTGATCTGGCTGCCTCAAGTTAACTGTGAAATGCATGTTTTAAATAGATTACTTATTTGTTCAGAGAAACAAGTTAAGTGAGGTGATATCTTTTATTGGACCAACTTCTTTTGGTGGTAGGGACAAGGTTTTGAGTTTCACAAAGCTTTTCTAGGGTCCAGGAAGGTAACCTCTAAGTACAAGGTAGGACAGTTGTTAAGTGATTCACAGATGCTGTAGGAGATGACTTCAAATGAAGTGGGCAATTATTTGTTCAAAGATATTCAAGTCTGTCACAAATCAATGAAATGATTAGCCCCAACTTTTTAATATTAAACATTTACATTGACTAAATTGTGGGATAATTTTTAAAAAAAGGTTTATTTTCTAGTACACTGAGATTTTATGAAATATTTGGTAAGAACTGACCACGTTTGATGACAATACAAGACATTAGGGTGAAGCCCTGGCTCCTTGAAGCCAATGGGAAAATTCTCAGTGACTTCAGAAGGTCTAAGATTGTGCTCAGAGCTTTTCAGTTTATAACTCTGACCCTGAATATAGCATATCTTAATTCTGTGGCCCTTATGTGTGATGAGTGGTAGCGTGTATCACAAAATTAATGGGACAGTTCACAACATAAGGTTCTACTCACTCTGTATTAAGGTAGCAGAATTTGGGCTATAGCAATCAGTATGCTTAATAATTGGTATGTGCAGAATAGGGGCTTTAAAAGACTCATATATTAAAAACTGGACTTCTTAGTCAATGTAGAGGAAAAAATATCAGAGACCATATATATCAGTTCCTGTTTAATTAAAAGGCAAAAAACTTTAACACAGAGTTAAGGTTGCTGGGCGATAGCTTGTGCCCTTCCAGAATGTAAAGTTCAGCAAAACTCAAACTTCTAAAACCTGGGATATTCAGGGTTAAGCTAAACACCCACACAACCTTACCTTTTCTCCCCTGGAATTAGCAATAGCCATTGTGAACTCCAGGTGTGTTAGGTGTAGTTTAGGGCTGTCAGTTGATTGCAGTTAACTCTCACAATTAACTCAAATTATTCACAATTAAAATTATTGCAGTTTTAATTGCACAGGTAAACACTAGAATACCACTTGAAATGTAGAAAAAAATCCAAAATATTTAATACATTTTCAAATACATTGATTTCAATTGCAATACAGAATACAGAGTATATAGTGCTCACTTTATATTTTTATTACAAATATTACCAGAGAAATAGTATTTTTCAATTCAGCTCACATAAGTACTGTAGTGCAATTTCTTTATCATGAAAGAATAACTTACAAATATAGATTTATTACATAACTGCACTCAAATAAAACAAAGTCGTACTGTAGAGCTTACAAGTCCTACTTCTTGTTCAGGAAATTGCTAAGACATCCAAGTTTGCTCAAATTTATGGGAGATAATGCTGCCCGTTTCTTATTTAGAATGTCTCCTGAAAGGGCATTTTTGTAGTCATCCTTGTGAGGTATTCACATGCAAGATATTCTAGACATGCCCCTTCATGCTTCAGCCACAATTCCAGAAGACATGCTTCAATGCTGATGATTTTTATTCAAAAAAAGTCAGTTAAATTTGTGACTGACCTCCTTGGTAGAGAATTGTATGTTTCCTGCTGTTTTATCTACAGTCTGCCATATATTTCATGTTATAGCAGCAAGATTTTTGGTTTAAAAATACTTTTGCTGCAAATTTGACAAAAGTGAAAGAAGATACAGGTGTGAGATTTCTAAAGCTAACTATCTACAGCACTTTGGTTTAAGAATCTGAAGTGCCTTGCAAAATCTGATAAGGATGAAGTGCAAAGCATACTTCCACTTCCATCGGAGCTGCACTCCCATGCAGAAACTATAGAACCCAAACCACCAAAAAAGAAAATCAGCCATCTGCTAGTGGCATCTGACTCAGATAATAAAAATTAAAAAGCATCAATTGGTGCTGCTTTGACATTTTATTGAGCAGAATCCATCATCAGCATAGAAGCATGTCCTCTGGAATAGTGGTTGAAGCTTGAAGGGACATATGAATCTTTAGCATATCTGGTATGTGAATATATTGCAATCACCTGTTCTCATTTTCAGGTGACGTTGTAAACAAGAGCAGACAGCTTTCTCTCCTGCAAAACAACATGGTTGTCTGAGCAATTGGCTAACCAAGAAATAGGACTGAGTGAGTTGTAGATTCTAAAATTTTACATTGTTTTATTTTTTAGTGCAGTTATTTTTGTACATGCTTTAACTTTCATGATAGCAATAGTAAAACAGTAGTTGTATTAGACAAACTGAAAAATACTTTATTGTTTCTATAGTGCAAAAAATTGTAATAAAAATAAATATAAAGTGATCGTTACACTTCTGTGCTGTATATTGTGTGATTAATCACAGTTTTTTAATTGCTTGACAGCTGTAGTGTCATTATATTGAATGGTGGAGGAGTAAGTTGGACCAGGTTGGAAGAAAAACAAGTTACTTACCCTGTGAAGTAATGATTGTTCTTCGAGATGTGCCCCATGGGTGCTCCACTCTAGGTGTTGGGTCCCGTCCCGGCACCACAGCTCGGAGAATTCTCATACCCGTGATCTGCCGGCCCGCGCATGTGCGGCTTTCCAAAGCACCGTTCGCACCTTTGATCAGCTGCGCGCGGACTGGCAACTGTCAGTTCCTCTCACCCACTCATCTGAAAGAGAAAAGAAACAATTCCGGAGCAGGGAGGAAGGGCGGGTTGTGGAGTACCCACGGGGCACATCTCGAAGAACAATCGTTACTTCACAGGGTGAGTAACTTCTTTTTCTTCTTTGAGTGGCCCCATGGGTGCTCCACTCTAGGTGACTCTGGAGCAGTACCCAAAAATTCGGAGCGCTCCGGAATCAAAATTTACTATCACGATTAAGTACTGCCGTAGCCACTGAGGAGTCCAAAGCAAAATGCTCAACTATAGCATAATGCTTCATAAAGGTGACATTAGAAGACCATGTCATTGCCCTGCAATGTCACGAAACGGAACTCCCCTTAAAAAGGCTGTAGTAGTAGAAACCGCTCTGGTGGAATGAGCCTTTGGAGGACACGGTAAAGGTTTTCCTCGTATAGAGTGACAGATACGCATGAAGCTATCAGTCTCAAGATGCGCTGAGAGGTCAGTGGCCCTTTTGAACGGTCTGCCAACGATACTATTAAATGATCCGTTCTCCTAAAACCCCGAGTTCTGTCAATGTAAAATGCCATGGTTCTCCTTACGTCCAGCGCATGTAGTGTCGCTTCTTGCATTGAGGTATGGGGTTTAGGAAAAAAAAATGGTAGAACCACCGGTTCATTAATGTGAAATTCAGAGGAGACCTTCGGAATAAATGCTGGGTGACACCTCAATGACACTGAATCTTTAGAAAAAACTGTCTAAGGAGGCGAAGCCATAAAAGCTGCCATCTCACTGACTCTACGAGCTGAGGTGAGGGCCAAGAGAAATAAAAGTTTGATGGTAAGTATGTCTAGCGGAACCGTAGCCAGAGGCTCAAAGGGAGGATGAGTCAAAGTTTCCAATACTAGATCCAGGTTCCATGAAGGTGGGGGAGGGGGTCTCCGAGATGGATTAAGGTTTGTGAGCCCCTTCAGGAACCTTTTTGTAGTGGGATGAGCGAATAGGGAGAAGCACTCGTCGGTATGGTGAAAGGCATTAATCGCTGCCAAGTGCACTCGTAGGGAAGCTACTGCCAGCCGGCTGTCATGGAGCTCCAATATACGAGGTAAGGGTGTGGAGCGAGGATCTAGATTGTTGCCCGCACACCATGCCTGGAATCTGGACCACTTAGCTGTATATGTGGTTCGTGTAGATTCTTTCCTACTACGTATTAACACCTGTTTGACCTGCTGGGAACAGAGTTGTTCAGCATCACTAAACCAACGATCATCCATATCGTGAGGCGTAGAATTTTGGGTCTTGGATGACTCAGGGATCCGTTGTTCTGGGTCAAGAGACTTGGGATGAGAGGTGGGGATACAGTGCTCTTATCAACATCTGATGGAGCATTGAGAACCAAGGTTGACAAGCCCATGCCGGGGCTATAAGAATCACTCGAGCCCCCTCTATGCTGATTTTCTTGAGAACCTTGGTATTAGAACCACTGGGGGAAAGGCATATGATAGCGACCTTCCACAGTGGAGAAGGAAGGCGTCCCGCAGTGAATGATGCCCTATTCCGCCCCTTGAACAATAGGCAGGACATTTTGAGTTGCTGTCTGTGGCAAACAAGTCTATTGTCGGAAACTCCCATCGAGCAAATGTACGAGTCAAAACATCCATGCGAATTTCCTACTCATGGTTATGAGGAAAACACCTGCTGAGTGAGTCCACTATCGAGTTGTTGACACCCGGTAGGTAAGATACTGCTAAAATGGTGTGGATATGCCAATTCCATAATCGGACGCACTCCACACAGAGAACGAGATCGGGCACCTCCCTGCTTGCTGATATAAAACATGGTTGCCATGTTGTCCGTCAGGATTCTGGTATTCCGTATGTGGGACCGGAAATGCTTGAAAGTATGTCATACTGCCTGTAGCTCGAACACATTGATATGCAACATCATTTCCTGTGTTGACCAACGACCTTGAACCATCAGGTTGTTCATGTGAGCTCCCCAGCCTATAAGGGAAGCATCTGTGGTTATTTGTCTTGTAGGTTGTGGGCAATGAAATGGGATGCCCTTGAGAAGATTGCTCGGGTTGGCCCACCACTGAAGGGATTCCCGTACATGCTGTGGTACCAGTACTGGTCTTGAACGCTGTGCTTTGCTGGAATGTAAATCATGCCCAACCAATGCTGGAGACAACGAAAACATAACCTTGCATTCTGCACCACGATGGTGGAGGCAGCCATGTGGCCCATCAGCTGTAAACAGACACGTGTTGGAATTGTTGGAGCATGCGTCACAGTATGCATAAGGTCTTGGATTGCTGCAAAATGTTCCGTCAGTATCATAGAACCACAGAGCTGGAAGAGACCTCAGAAGGTCATCAAGTCCAGCCCCCTGCTCTAGGCAGGACCAATCCCAACTAAATCAACCCGGTCAGGGCTTTGTCAAGCCAAGACTTAAACACCTCTAGGGATGGAGACTCCACTACTTCCCTAGGTAACCCATTCCAGTGCTTCACTACCCTCCTAGTGAAATAGTTTTTCCTAATATCCAACCTAGACCTCTCCCACCACAACTTGAGACCATTGTTCCTTGTTCTGCCATCTGTCACTACTGAGAACAGCCTTCCTCCATCCTCTTTGGAACCTCCCTTCAGGATGATGAAGGCTGCTATCAAATCCCCCCTCACTCTTCGCTTCTGCAGACTAAACAGACCCAAGTCCCTCAGCCTCTCCTCATAGGTCATATGCTCCAGCCCCATAATCATTTTGGTTGCCCTCCGCTGGACCCTCTCCAATGCATCCACATCCTTTTTATAGTAGGTGGGCCCAGTACTGGACACAATACTCCAGATGTGGCCTCACCAGAGCTGAATAAAGGGGAATGACATCTCGATCTGCTGGCAATGCGCTTCTTAATGCAACCTAATATGCCATTAGCCTTCTTGGCTACTAGGGCACACTGTTGACTCATATCCAGCTTCTCATCCACTGTAACCCCCCAGGTCCTTTTCTACAGAACTACTACTTAACTGGATTTATGTATGTTTAGCTTTTTCTAAATAGTTCCTAACCTGTTCTTTACCCACCAAAGGCTGTCCATCTTCATCCCATCTTGCGTCACTTAGCGCATTAGTCCGGGAGCCCACCTTGTCCGTGAATACAGAGGCAAAGAAAGCATTGAGTACTTCAGCTTTCCCCACATCATCTGTCACTAGGTTACCTCCTTCATCCAGTAGGGGGCCGCACACCCTCTCTGACCACCTTCTTGTTAACATGCCTGTAGAAACCTTTCTTGTTATCCTTTCACCTTCCTGATAACCCCCCGGCATTCTCAAGCTATACATTTAAACTTCTCCCTGGTCATTTATCCAAGTTTCCACTTTTTGTAAGTTTCCTTTTTGTGCTTAAGTTCACCAAGGATTTCCCCCTGTAAGCCAATGCAGTCTCCTACCATGTTTGACTCTCTTGCTATGCATCGGGATGGTTTCTTTCTGTGCCTTCAATAAGGCTTCTTTAAAATACTGCCAGCTCTCCTGCACTCCTTTCCCCTTCATGTTAGCATCCCAGGGGATTCTGCCCATCAGATCTCTGAGGGAGTCAAAATCTTCTTTTTTGAAGTCCAAGCTGTGTATTTTACTACTCTCTTTTCTTCCTTTGGTCAGGATCCTGAAATCTACCATCTCGTGATCACTGCTTCCCAGGTTGTCATTCACCTCTACGTCCCCTATTAGTTCCTCCCTGTTTGTGAGCAGAAGGTCAAGCTGTACATGGCCCCTGGTCGGATCCTTCAGCACTTGTACCAAGAAGTTATCCCCAGCGTTCTCCAAAAACGTCCTGGATTGCCCGTGTACTGCCGTATTGGTTTCCCAACAGATGTCAGGGTGATTAAAGTGCCCTACGAGAACCAAGGCCTGCGATCTGGAAGCTTCTCTTAGTTGTCCAAAGAAAGCCTCATCTACCTCATCCACCTGATTCGGTGGCCTGTAGCAGACACCAACCACAACATCACTGCTGTTGTTTGCTCCTTTAAACTTAACCTATAGACTCTCAACAGGTTTTTCTCCCTCTTTATACTGGAGTTCAGAGCAATCGTAGTGCTCTCTTACGTATAGTGCAACTCCTCTTCTCCCCTGCCTGTTTTTCCTGAACAGCCTGTACCCTTCCATGACAGCACTCCAGTCATGCGAGTCAGCCCACCAAGTCTCTGTTATCCCAATTAAATCATATTTCTTGTACTGGGCCAGGGCCTCCAGTTCTTCCTGTTTGTTGCCCAGGCTTCTCGCATTAGTGTACAAACACCTTAGATAACCAGTTGATCGTCCTATCTTCTCCATTCGAATCAGGGGTCCTCTTTTGTTGCTTGTTCCTCTTTGCATTTCTTCCCAGTATCTGACTTTCCCACTCCCCTCAGGGTTTTGGTCACCGTCCCCCAATGAATCTAATTTGAAGCCCTTCTCACTAGGTTTGCAAGCCTCCCCGCGAAAATGCTCCTTCCTCTCTTGGTTAGGTGGATCCCATCTCTTCCTAACAATCCTTGTGCCCGGAATAGAGTCCCATGGTCGAAGAAACCAAAGCCTTCTCTGCGACACCACCTGCACAACCACGCATTTACTTCCTCAGTTTGATGATGCCTGCCCAGTCCTTTTCCTTCAACAGGGAGGATAGACGAGAACACCACTTGCGGTCCAAATTCTTGGATCCTTCTTCCCAGTACTACATAATCCACAGTAACCTCAAGGTCATTCTTGGCCATATCGTTAGTTCCCACATGGAGAAGCAGGAAGGGGTAGCAATCCGAAGATTTGATCAATTTGGTAAGCCTCTTGGTCACATCCTGAATGTGAGCTCCCAGTAAGCAGCACACCTCTCGAGATTCCAGGTCCAGACAGCAGATGGATGGCTCAGTCCCTCTGAGGAGGGAGTCCCCAACCACCACCACCCGTTGTTTTCTTTTGGAGGTGGTGGCCGTGGAACCCCCATCCCTAGGACTATGCATCCCATGCCTTCCAGTAGGTATGCCCATGCCACGGTTGAGTCGAGCCGTGTACCTATAAAATCAGATCTTGGGACGGAACCAGTGATGACTTTTTTACATTTATGAGAAGTCCCAGAGAAGCCATACTGTCCATACCATATGACTTGTCTCCATATATGTTGTGCCCTTGAGGAGACAATCATCTAAATAGGGGAATATTGTCACCCCCAATCTGCGTAAGTGGGCTGCCACTACCGCTAAGGTTTTGGTGAAAACCTTGGGGGCACACGCTTGTCCGAATGGTAGAACCCTGTATTGAAAGTGTTCGCCCCCCAATTGGAACCGAAGAAAACATCTGTGAGCCACGTGAATAACGACGTGGAAGTAAGCGTCCTGCAAGCCAGTCTTCTTTGCTCAACGAGGGAATGATAGTTGTTAAGGTCACCATCTTGAATCGATGTTTTCGAAGGTGGCAATTTAACTTTCGAATGTCTAAGATGGGTCTCCAGCCTCCCAACTTCTTTGGTGTGAGAAAATATCGGGAATAAAACCCTTTTCCCCAAAACTGTTTGGGGACTCTCTCTATTGCCCTGATTACAAGTGAGAGCTGAACTTCTTGTCTCAGCAGTTGCTCGTGAGAGGGGTCCCTGAAAAGGAGCGGGGTAGGTGGGGCGGTAGGGGGAATGGAGAGAAAGGGAATAGATAGGCTGGACTGTACAACCTCCAGTACCCATCTGTCTGTGGTATGTTGGACCAACAATGGTAATACGATCTCAGATGATGGTGAAAGAGATGAAAAGTCTCGTTTTCCCCGTTGACTATGGACAGTTTGCTTACATCCTCGACAGAAATGTCAAATTTGCTGTTTGGCCGAAGGTTGATTGGCCAAATGGTTTTGTTGGGGCTATTTTCGCTGAGGACGTTGTCTAGGACGTTGGTTCTCGAAGGTACGTGTCTGTTGTCTGGGAAAATTGAAATCATATCTCCGCTGATAAGGGTAATAGCGCCTACGTTTAAAGGAGGGTGTGTACATCCCCAGTGTATGTAGAGTGGTGTGAGAATCTTTGCCCGAATGAAGGACTTCATCGGTGTTTTCCGCAAAAAGCTTAAGCTTATCTAAAGGCAGATCCTCCACCTTGCTTTGTAGCTCTCTTGGTGCTCCTGCAGATGAGAGCCATGACAATCTTCTCATTGCAATACCCGTAGCAGTGGCTCGCGCAGCTGTGTCAGCCACATCCATAGCAATCTGCAGTACAGTGCTACGTGCTGCGTATCCCTCCTTCACTATTGCTTTTAATAATAGTTTCTTATTGTCTGGGAGATAATATAACAACTTCGCTAGTTTCGAATAATTATCAAAATTGTGGTTTGATAAATGGGCTGAATAATTTGCGATGCGCAATAAAAGTGTGGCTGAAGAATAGACTTTCCTACCAAATAAATCTAATTTTTTATTGTCCTTATCCGGGAGCGCACTTTTGTACTGCGGCGCCTTAGCTCTTCGCTGCGCTGCGTCAACTACTAATGAATTAGGCTGGGGGCGATTGAATAGAAAATCCAACCCCTTTGCTGGCACAAAGTATTTTCTTCGGCCTTCTTACTTGTAGGAGTAGCCAATATTGGCACCTGCCATATCTCATCCGCCACTTCCATGATCGCTTCATCAATTGGTAAGGCAATCCTGGCATGCTGCTGCGGACGAAGATTATTTAGGAGTCAGTGCTTTCTAACCGGAACATCTGCCAGCTGTATTTCTTGTGTGCCTGCTACCCGTTTAAACAGATCTTGGAATTGCTTTAAGTCATCTGATGGAGATATGTCACCTGGAAATATTGCTTCATCCAGTGATGATGAAGAACAGTCTGCCGGAGAAGTTTCTGGTTTAGGATCTTTCGCATCAGACAGTTGTCCCTCTTCCGGCTCGGACTGATGCTGTTGGATAGTTGGATTCCTCGATGGAGGAGGTGAGTTTGACTGCTGTGGTTGTTGCGGTAAGTACTGCGGACTTGGTGACCGGCAGTTGCAGGAGCATCCCCTAGGGGATGATGACGTATGATCACGGTGGGGACGATCATTGTACGATGTATAGTAGTGACCATAATAGCGCTCAAAACGTGATGGGGAGGAATGACACGACGAGCGTGCACTACTGTGCTGAATGTAATAGACGCGTCGTAGAGAGTGTCTAGTGGATCCATACCTGGATGAACGTCCGGGTGAAAGAGCTCGTGAACGGGACCTACGTGCTTCCAGATATACTGCGTCTCTATAATTGCGCTGTCTGTATGTGACATGAACAGGAGAGACGCTATAATCACGGTATCGCGTACGCCTTGGTGGAGAGAGAGCTGGTCGTGGGGAGAACACTGGAGAGGAAGACCAAGAGTTTTTGACAGTGCTTTCCTAGGAGCCGAAGCACCGTCAGTTTCCATGACAACAGGGGAGCTCTGCCCTGAGTGAGAGCAGAGCGGTGCCGGGGAGATCAGTTGCAGCTGTGCTGCTGCCAGTGCCAGGAGAACGCCCAGTGCTGGCATTGCTAACTCTGCTGATGGTGATGCAACCGGACCTGCACCCCTGAGCCTGGTGCCATTGGGTCTAGTAACGCTGAAGTCAGCGGTGTCAGAAGCAGTGCTGCTGAAGCTGGTGCCGTAACCGCCGGTGCCGCTGAAGCCAGTGCCAGCTGGCTTGTCAGTTGCGCCACTGGCAGCGTTGTCAATTGCAGCGGTAAAGCTACGCTGTGAGTTGGGGCGGCTGAAGCCGGCGCCGGCTCGTTTGTCAATTGCAATTGCGGCACCGGTGCCAAAGTAGGTGGAGCCCTTTTGGTTGCAATTCCCTGGTGCCAGGACCAGCAGAGTGTCGGGACCCTGCGGGGGTCACTTTGAAGGCTGACAAAGTGTTTGAAGCTGCCGGAGGGAGGGAGCACGTCGGGGACGGCTTCGTTCTCTTTGAAATAGCCGGTCCCGGAGAAGCCGCTCTCCTTTTTTGACCGGAGGTTTTTGCGGTGGCTGAGGGAGGCATCAGGTCATGCTGCAGTGCCTTTCCAAAACTCATCATCCGGTCCTTTAATTCCCGCTCCCTCCGGGCTCTCAACATAAGCTTGCAACAGTGGGTGCACTTTTGTGGGACGTGTGACTCGCCCAGAAACCTAATGCAAGCGTCATGGCTGTCAGCCGCTGGCATGGCTTCCTGGCAGACTGGACATTTTTTAAAACCAGGGGACCCCGGCATTGTGAGGAGCCAGTGAAGGTGGCTGAACGCTGACCCTGCTTAATCCCTGTTCTCTGCTCCTTGTCAATTTCGGGTCTTTAGCACTTAACCGCAGCGCCTTGAAGAAACTGATTTGAAAAGAAAAACTCCTCCTTTTTTTTCCCCCCCAAACAGAAGATCAGAAGAACAGGAACACGACTAACACTAAACTTTTAACTATTTACAGCTAAAGAAACCAAGTAAAATCATTTTGAGAGAAGAGATAAGAGAACACAGGGAGCTCCGACCGCGACCTGAGGCGGTTGAGAGGAACTGACAGTTGCTGGTCTGCACGCAGCTGATGAAAGGCGCGAACGGCACTTTGGAAAGCCGCGCATGCTCGGGCTGGCGGAGCACGGCTATGAGAATTATCCGAGCCATGGTGCCAGGATGGGACCTGACACCTAGAGTGGAGCACCCACTCGAAGAAGAACTGTGATTATGATACGAGCAATTCTATGTCTCAGTACACTTCCCCACTCCAAAATGTATGTTATCAGAGGAGGGAGATGTATGTGTAACTTAAAGTTACAGTCTGCCCCACTTTCAGAATTGTGTAGGCTGTGTCAGTAGCAGGGCACTGGAGTCTTATTACCATGGGGATTGTCACTAGTGAGGAGATGACAGCAATCTGTGGATTTAATGATGTCTAGAGGAAACACAGGTTTAGGTGATAACCTAAGTGTGAGGAGGTTGTAAAAGGGTATGTAGTTGTGGTTAAATTTGATAAGTATCACATTATTAAGATAGTAGATTCAGTGTTTAGAAGGCAGGCAAGCTGCCCTGCCCATTACAGTGAAAAATCTGATTGGGGATACATCTGTTAGGGGTGTATTGGGGCATCTCTCAGGGTGCATCTACACATTAGGGGTTAACTCGAAATAAGCTACTCAAATTGAGCTACGTCAATTGTGTAGCTTATTTCAAAATTGGGAGCATCTATGCAGCACTTATTTCAAAATAGAGCATTCTTCCTCCAACTCCCCTTATTCCTCGTACAATGAGGTTTACAGGAGTTAGAGTAAGAAGTCCTCCCGTTTGACAGTATTTTTAAATAACTGCCTGCTGTGTAGACATGGACTACATTATTTCAAAATAATGTTGCTGTGTAGACATACCTCAGAGAAGGAAGAGTTAGGGTTGCACAGGCATTCACTGTGACTCACTATTTCCTAGTTTTCTGATCTTGAAAGTCTTGAGGAACATGAGCTATCACCTGGGCAGCTTAACTTTAAGGAAGGTTTTTGCCATTTGATTTCCTTAGTTTTCTAAACAGAGAAATGTTTGTTGGTAGGAGTTAGAGGTCATTTAGGCAGTTATTTTCTCCTAGATTTCTAGTGATATGCTGAGTGATGATCAAAACACTTGTCTCTGTGCTTTTCATACCTCTTCACAGCTCCTTACCCCATTCTCAGCAGTGGGTTCTTAGTGCATGCTCAGACCATGCGTATTCAAAGCTCGCAACACAGAGAGGCAGGGCTTCCTCATCACCGCTTACAGGGTTGGATTGGGAGTGGGGCTCAGACCCTTCCCCAATAATTCATGTCCCCTGTGAACCTGGCTATGGGGGAGCATGCAGCGGGGTCAGATCCATAGAGATGACTGGATGCCCCCCAAAATTCTGGTGCACACAGGGAGGCAGGGATCAGACAGCCCCAGAGAGGGAAGTCTCTCATATACAATTTCTTATAAGGGGCAGCAAAAGGGGCTCAGACCCCCTTATGGAGGCAGGGGTCCCCAGATTCTGGTGCGCACACAGAGGGGAGGGGCAGAGAATGTAGGTCAGATGTGCATGGGGCAGGGACCTCCCAGCTCACCTGGTGGAACAGCGGCCCAGATGCCCCATATTGTGGCACCCATGAGAAGAGAGGAATGTAGGGCTGAGGCACCTTGCCCTAATTCTCACCCAGCTTCCCTGCCATTCCCTCATCAGTCCCACGAGTCCCATCATCCCTCCTAAGTTCCCCTATCATGCCTCTCCTTGAGACAGCCCCATACCCCACTTCTCTACCCCATAAATGCTTCCCAGTCCCCAGCCCAGCAAATGTTCACATTCTAACTATTTTGGTTAAAAAGGAAAAAAAATCCTTTGATTACATTCTACTGACAGACCTTTTACCAAATTTCTGCCCAAGGTGGGACTGTAACTGACACTCGCAGGGTGGATTAGGTTCAAAGGACTGCTACTAGCCCCTTGAGCTATGCAGCTGAGGTGAAACTTTGAAAGCTAACAATCCTATTAACTACTCTGTCCATGCATGCTCAGTGTAATTTCTTTAAGAGCATCTGCATGTGACACACTAAATGGGAGATGCAAAATCTTTTTGAAATAACCCTTTAATTTTATCTGCCCCAAGGGCTTCTGGGTGCCATACACTCTGTTGGGGTAACCCTTAAGCTCTGGATATTTTGATGCAATGATCTCAGCCCTGCTTTAACTTCTGGGGAGGGGGAAAGGTGAGGAAGGTTGCCAGAATATCTCAACTTTTAAGAAATACTGTTTTTGGGGGTATTGTTTTTTGCAGGGGCTGTATTTTGGGAAACCTTGGGTCAAAAGACCTAACATTTGGATCACTAACTGCCCCACATGCCCATGAGGCATACCCCTTAAATAACTTGGATGAATCAAGGTTAAGACCAAAACCATCTCTTAATCATAACTATAGCAGAGTGGTATAAAATTCTAATGGGGGCTGCTATCTGTGATGTACTTCTATGGTTCAGGAGAATTTTAGTCTCCAGGGCTGGAAAAATAAGAGACTGCTATTTAAAGTGGAATTTCAAAGGAGTTAGATGCCCAAGTTATATTGAGCTTAAATGGAATTGGATGCCTAACTCCCTTAGGCACATCTGAATCCCAGTCTTTGATTCCTGCTAATTGGCCTTTAAAATGAATGCAATCATTGCCATGGAACTTTTTACAGCACATAAAGCAATTTTACCTTTCACTCTGACAACCAAAGTTTCTTCTTGCTTTCACAGGGCTTCATTAAAAAGTTCTACAGTTGGGAAAATACTGAGCTGGGGTGGGGGCGAATCAGGTCCTGTGCAAACAGCAGCACTCCAGGAGCTGAGGATTTGGGCTATGGGCTCCATTTGTGCTAGGAATTGTGTAAACATCTTATGAAGATGCCAAAGATCTTGCAATCTGATTTCAAATGAGACACAATTAGTGAGTATATTAAATTCAGTAAGCTCCTTTGAAACAGCAATCAGTACAGGAAAAAGTAGTTTGTAGAAGAAGTTGGGAACAGGATTTTACAACAAGCTTATACACAGAGAATCTTGCAGTGACTACAACTAGGAAAGAGACAGGCTGTGTGAAGCCTTAATCCAATTCAGTGGTATTGGAAACTAAAAGTGAGAGACGTCTCATTAATTTAGAAAAGAGGCGATCAATCACAAAGAACATCAAAGATTAATATATTCATCCTTAGTATCCTAAAACTTAATGTACAGGTTTGCTTTTAATCTGTCACAACAGATAGTATGGTACCGAGGAGAATTCAATTAATGGCAACATTATAATGTTACCACAAACCTATGACCTGTATTTTCCAACCTTTATCATGGAATCCCCACACTCGGGTTAAAGGAAATGAATTTAGAATTTTCCTGCTGAAAGTTTGTTTAATCAAGTATTAGTTATAGCATACATGTCTTATGGATATTAACTTACAATAAAAGTCTAATATCCAACATGTAGGCACATATTTTCCTACAGAACCAAACAGTTATCTGAATTTGACTGTCAGTTTCTCAGGGGGTTCTTCTGCTTTGTTTTCAAGGTGTTTTCCTAGACCAGTTGATATTTTATTCCAATCAACAGAGGAAAATTCCATTATTGATCTCTTCATTGCCCTCACAAAAATGGCATCTTCTGGGTTCTCAAATGGAATTCTAAAAAAAAAATATATATATATAAATAACTGACATGATAAAAACAATTTTCCTAACCACTTTGGAATTAATTTGCTAGAAACAGTTTTGTGGAAAGTAATGTTAGAGGCAATTATTGATTAAACAGACTAATCTATAATCAAGAAATAAAATTCTTTGTATGCTTCCTCTCTAAAACATTGCATAAAAATGGCACACAACCTAGGAGATTCAAAAAGAGGTAGTATCAAGGAAATCCAAATAAAATGAGCTTCATACACTAAATACATCAGGAAAGTCATTAAAATGTATTTTCCTTAACTTTAAAATGCAAATGAACTTAATGCAAAAAGAATATTAATATCATATTAATTGCTCATAGTTAGCTTTCATATTTCTACATTTGTACACAGGAATATAGTTCTGTGTATATATGGTTACAATAGGAATTATAACTGCATTTTTTTACTCTTCTACATGTAAAATCTTAATCATTACACTGCATTTATGGTCTCTGATGCCGATGTAAGTGATCACACATTTAGGCAAATGCAACTGATGTTTATTTCATTGTGATTCTTCTAGATAATGAAGGTGCAAGCTTCAGATCAGGAGATTTTTAATCCAAAAACTGAAACTACGTAAGATTATGGATATGTCATACGTTAGTTGTACCATGAAAGATGTGAACTATAGACTCATAAAATCAGTGAGTAGAGGGAGAAAAAAACTCAGTAATATAATCACTCTCATAAATAGGTGCTCAAGTGTTGGATAAAGTATCAACACAGAATAGAAAACGTTTTTCATAAAGGCATGCACTCACTTTAGCATGTGCCTAGCTTTAATCATGTAAGTAGGTCCACTCTAGTGCTTTTAGTTAAGCATGTGCTTATGGAATCTAGGAGCTAAGTATTTAAAAATAACAAGTACATGCAGCAAGCAGAGTGGTATTGAAACTAGCACAGAACTCTGTTTTCCTTTTGTTTTGCATAATTGTGCAGTGTATACTCTAAGGCTACATCTACACTGTGCTGTTTTATTCAAGAAATATGCAAATGAGGTGAAGCATGGAATATCGCTGTGCCTCATTTGTAGGGCTTGACAAACGGTGGCAAAAACCGCTTGCCAGCCCCGTACTGCGCATGCGCAAGAGCCACATTGCGCATGTGCGTGCCACAAATGAACGGGGCGCGCGTCTGAAATCTATATTCCACGCTTTGCCTCATTTGCATATGTTTTTGCGCAAGAGAGTGCAGTGTAGACGTAGCCTAAGTGAGGGTAGGTATGAGAGCCTTTGCAGGTCAGATGTGGCCCGCCAAGCCAGTTGATACGGCTTGTTTTAAAACAGCTGGCAGTTCTCTCTAGCTGCCACGTACCCCTAGCAGGGTGGGGGTAGGGGTTGAGAGACTTTGCATTCCAGACGCTGATTGGCCTGGGGGCAGAGGGAGCGCATGAAGTCTCCTCTCCCTGCCAGAGGGCATCGTGGCACCAGAGGGAACCATAAGCTGTTTTAAAACAGCTGGCAGTTCTCTCTAGCTGCCGTGTACCCATAGCAGGGTGGGGGCAGGAAACAAAGACTTCATGCGTTCCCCCACCCCCAGACCCTAATTGGCGTGGGGGCAGGAGGAGTGCACGAAGTCTCCTTCTGCCATGGTGCCTAGAGGGAACTGCCAGCTGGTTTAAAACAGTTGGCGAGTCTCTCTAGTAGCTGTGGGGTGGGAGGGCAAAGACTTCACATGCTCTCCTGCCCCCAGGCCAATCAGGGTAGCTGGGCAGAGGAGCACAAGAAGTCTCCTGATTCCACCCCTTCTGCCAGAGGCCCTGCCCCTTCTTTAAAAATTATTGCCCACCCCTGCTCTAAGTGATAGGTACGTATACATAGGAGGCTGTGTCTACGCTGGCACGATCTTGCGCAAAAGCGGCTGCTCTTGCACAAAAGCTTGCTGCCTGTCTACACTGACCACATGTTCTTGCGCAAATAAACTGATGTTCTAATGTATAAAATCAGTGCTTCTTGCGCGAGAACTCTTGACGCTTCTGCTCAGGAATAAGCCCTCTTGCGCAAGAGCTCTTCCAGAAAAGGCCAGTATAGACAGGCAACATGAATTTCTTGCACAAGACCGACCTATGGTTAAAATGGCCATCTACACTGGCATGGATGCTCTTGCGCAAATGCACAGCTCTTGCGCAAAAGCACATGCCAGTGTAGACGCTCTCTTCTGGAAGAGTTTTTGCAGAAGAACTCTTCTGCAAAAGAGTTTTTGCAGAAGAACGCACCAGTGTAGACGTAGCCAGATTGTTAAAAGAAAAGGTGGTGAGGTTATGTGCACTTACATATATACATGCTAATTTTACAAATATATTTTTCAACAATGTCTATGTTTAAAACAGCTACTCAATGTTGCTCACTGATAAAATAAAACATGAACTCTTAAAATAACTTGCAAAGGAGTCTCATAAAAAACTGCATCCAAATATCTCTCAGCATTAATATCCTTTTCCCTCCCCCAACACACACCAAGAGAACTAAGTTTTATGTTTATCTGTATGATACATGAAGAAGCCAAAAAAATTTGTGGGTTGAGAAATTTCATTCCACAGTGCAGCCTTCTTTCCGGGAAGGTGCCTATTTAAATATAGGCAGTTAAAAGGAAATTGCTTCATCCATATTATAGTAGAAATACTCTGCTGCTTTAACACATTAACGTATAATATTTGTAGGATTTAGGCTAGAGCTACACTACAGCGTTTTTTGCAGAGCATCCACAGCTGGCGTTCATTTTTGCACAAGTGAAACAAAAGAACAGAGCAGTTTTTGCAGTGTAGGTATTCCTCTTTCTTCAAGGAATAACTCCTTTTTGCGCAAGAGCTCTTGCGAAAAAAGGTGCGTGTGGATGGGGAACAGGGTCTTTTTGCACAAAAAGAAGCAATTGAAAAAAGGCCATTCTGTAAATAGCAATCAGAGTTTCCTTTCGAGAGAGCATCCAAGCAATCTGGATGTTCTCTTTCACAAAAGCGCATCACTTTTTTAGTGCGCTTTTGCTGGGTGGATGCTCTCTTGCACAAGAAGTTTTTGCAGAAGATCTCTTCTGCAAAAAGCTTCTTGCACAAGAAGTCTGTAGTGTAGACATAGCCTTAGTGTTTGATATTAGAAAATGAACTGCATTTTATCATACACCTTGCTTCTTAATCAGCAGTACTGCTGAAAACGCATTGAAGATAGCAGCAGGTGGAGTGTCTCATCATAAATGGACACAGTTGTTATAACACAACAAAAAAGAGCAGAATATTTTTAAAAGGTACTGCTGGGGGGGGGGGGAGAGGGAGGCAGAGAGGATTGAGTGAATACTTATAATGTGCAAAACCAAAAAGAGGCACAAGCAAAATACTTACTTATTTATGTGATTTGCAACTTCATAACCTGAAACAAGTTATAATAGTTATTATTTGTACAACACTTCAACTATTTAAGAACTACAGTTTCTAGTTCCCATTGACTTGAATGGTACAAAAATCAATTCACCTCGGAGTGCTAGCCATTACTACTGAATATTAGCAGTTAAACTGAAGTATAAGCTATTGCTTACTGGTTATTAAATGTTTTCTTCTTTTAATGTTGTGTAATTATTCATGTTTTACCTTCTCCAAATAAATGCTATCATACACTTTTTCTTTACAAAAAAAAGTGATAGCACCAACCCTCCAATAACAAAGCAATGTGAACATATGATAAAGAAAAAGATACATAGTTCAAAGATTTCAGTTTCTAACTTCTCAGGGGTGCTTGTGAACTATACAGAAAAAGGTTAAAATAACTGAAGTGTCTGTTTAACCCATTAATAATTTCTAAAATGGTAAATCTTATAGTCGTTCTGCATATGATTTAAACTATGCAAAATGTTACTCTCAAAATCACTTACAATTAACTTATTTTCAGGTCCAAATTTAGCACTCTGAACCCCCTGAAATTTGTTTATTATAACCAACTACATGATGTTAAGTCTACAATTGGAAAAATGTTAAGTATTTTTACCAATAGTGAATGCAGTACTGTAGATAGGGCATGAGAGTTTTTAGAACAGGCTCAGATAATATGACAACAGAATCACCCACAGCCTTTCTCTACTACTAGAGTATCCACTGTTGGTAGGAAAGAAACTGCAGCTGTGCAAAAAGAAGTTATCATTTTGGTTATAACATAAATCCATTTTCAATTATTCATGAGTTCCATATTTTTCTGTTTAAGAATGTGTGAGGCAGAGTATAGGCTAACTCCAGTCAGACTAATTCACATGCTTAATATTAATCACATGCTTCACTATATCAGTGCCATACTGCATTGCTGAAGCAAATATTTCAACAACTCTTAACAAATTCCTGTATATTTAAAATTGCCTCCAGCATTACAGTGATAGAACTTACTAAAGTAAATGTGTAACAGTGCTTCAGAGTTATCTCTGCTTACCCCAGTGGTTAAAGAAAGTTTCAACTATTTTTGCTCCATTAAATTCACAGGTGCAAAAGGAGAATTTCCAGGATCATATTTCAGTGTTTGTCTACTATGGGGAAAGGATTACCCTGCAACTTTTTGATATGCATTAGGTAATGAGAAATACACAAGCCTCACTATGTATCCCCTTATCCTTTGCTTTACTGCTAAGCAGTATGCATTCTGGGATTTTCCTTGCTATGCATTGTGGGATGCATAATGGATGCCAGGTGATTTCAAATTTTTAAAAAATTACAGGCTTCCTCTGTTTCCACCTGTGAAGGGGCATCTACCCCTACACTGGCTCTTTAAGGGTTAAAACCCAGCCCTCAGAGAGGACTGAGTGCAAAGACCACAGCTGTGGCAGATAGTAACCAATTAGGGCCCACTTGAGGCTACATAAATAAGGGCTCCAGGAGGGACAAAGGGGGAGATGCTCTTGATCTATCTGGGGAGCAGGAAGGACCTGGCTGCTAAAGAAGCTAGGAGGCTTCCCAAGACAAAGCAGTGCTGGAGAAAGGCAGGTACGGCTGGGGAGCTCTGGCCTGACCTTACTGAACGCCATCATTCGGACCTTCATCTCCCACGCCCTCCGGGCCCTCGATGTGAGCTTGCTACAATGGGTGCACTTCTGGAGGACGTGTACTGCCCCCAGGCACCGAATGCAAGCGTCATGGCCGTCAGCTGCCGGCATGGCTTCACCGCAAACTGAGCATTTTTTAAAACCTGGAGACCCTGGCTTTGTCAGGGCTGGTAAGGGTGGCTGAATACTTATTTGATCCCCGCTTTCGCTGCTTTGTCAATTTCAGTTCTTTAGTGCTTAGCTGTACCGCTTTCAAAAGAACAGTGATTCTGAACAGAAAAGTGGTTGTGTTTTGTTCTTTTGGTTTTTTTTACAGTAGAACAGGAACACGACTAACAGTAAAACTTCTAACTATTTACAGATGAAAAATCTAGCTAGGACTGTTTCTGAGAGAAGAAACATAGAAGAACACGGGGAGCTCCGATGGCGACCTAAGGCGGTTGAGAGGAACTGACAGTTGCCGGTCCGCGCGCGGCTGATCAAAGGCGCGAACGGCGCTTCTGGGAAGCCGTGCATGCGCGGTCCAGCAGAGCACGGCCATGAGAATTCTCCGAACCGCGGTGCCAGGATGGGACCCGACACCAAGCATTTGTGCAAGAAGCACTGATTTTGTACATTACAGCATTAGTGTTCTTGTGCAAATTCTCGCAGCCAGTGTAGACAGGCGGCAAGATTTTGCACAAAAGCGGCCGCTTTTGCGCAAAATCTTGCCAATGTAGACACAGCTTTAGAAACCTAAGAAATATGACGTGCTAATTTGCCACATTTTAGAAATTCACAATTCAAAGCAAAACCACATTTTAAAAATCTACACATAAAATATGTAGTGAGAAGTGTTCAACATGTAAGTCTGCTGAAGATCAAACTTTTGTATGAAGGCTATTTCTAATACGTATACTTCTGTAATATTTTAAGTAGAAGGATGCAGTCTTAGAGGCTTTGTGTATCCAAACGCTGTAGAAAAGGCTGATGCACCATCTGCAACACAATTTGGGAGAAAAATTCTTTCCTTCAGAATACTGAAACGGTCTACAATGTCAAACAAGCACCAGAGGGCACCAAAACTCTAAATTGCCTGATCTCTGTGACATATATTCATGAGACAAGGTGGATGAGGTAATGTATTTTATTGCATCAACTTTTTGTTGCTGAGAGAAACAAGCTGTCACACACAAAGCTTATCTCTCACCAACAGAAGTTGGTCCAATACAAAATATTACCTCTCCCACCTTGTCTTGCTAGGATCTTGTGACTGACATGACTAAACCAACACTGCATACAAACATTCATAATCATGCACGGATACCATGGAAAAATTCATTTCCCTGTTAAATCTCCTTATTTAGACAGAAAATGTGAATAAAAACTTCAGCACAAATTAGAATGCATGTTGAAAAGACAATGAAATGCTATTCTTTGAGTGCTTGCTCATATGCACTCCACGTTAGAAGTGTGCATTTGCTACATGCACTGGTGTCAGATGTTTTTCCCTCAGCAGTACCTGTAGGGGAGCAGCTCTGGTGACCCTTGAAAAGGCACCTTCATTGTACAGTATAATGGCTGCTGGGTACTCCCACCTCCCCCCCCCAGTTCCTTTTTGCCACAAGTCATGGTGCACAGAACACTTGCTGCTCTAGCGTTGCTTAGGCTTTGTTCAGAGATACTTGCTGTAAATAGTTTTAGTGTTGTTAGTATCTTAGCAGTAGTTCAAATATGTTAGTCCCACCTTGTACTTATCCAGGGGACAGGGCATGGCCCGGACCTAAATCTTTAAATGCTGTGACTGCTGTATATGCTCATCAGTGACCTGCATAGTAGTTGTCTTAGGTGCTTCGGAGAAGGACACGTGACAAGTGTTGCTTTTGTGAGTCTTTTAAGCCAAGGACTAAGGAGTGGTGAGAAATTAGACTTTAGAGTGCTCCTGAGTGCTCATTCGGGCACTCGAAGCAGTGGTCTGATTTGGCACCCAGCCCTGTAACAAGCAGGCAATGATGGCCATCTGTGGTTCCAGCCAAGAAAACCAATAAGGACAGTAGGGGTCAGTCTCCCTCTTTGTAACAGGAAGGATCAGGTCCAAACCAACCTAAGACCCCCCACTGGGCAGTTCATCTTTCTGCAAAGTTGGACCCCAGCTCAAGGTGAGTGGTGCAGCCCATTCCATTCCTTGCCTGGAAGCCCAGACACAGAGATGCTGTTGATGCCCAAAGCTCTCCAGGCTGTGCAGGAGATCCTGTAGCTTTCAGTGCCACCCCCACCAGCCCAAGTGGTGCCCAGACTTAGGGATAAGACATCACTGGGACCCTTCCATCCTCCCTCATCTCAGTGGTACTGTTCCTCATTGCAAGGGACATCCCAGCACCAGTCCCCTCCTGGAAGTCAATATGACTTGGGGAGGCAGTCATAGCAGAGCCCTCTCCAGTTTCCCACCTGGCATTAGCCAAGGGAGTTGAGATGAATTTCACTGGTTACTTGGCACAGACCTTTGAAGGCACACACACGCCAGCATGAGCACTGGGACTGACTTCTCGTATTGCTTGGCTGATGTAACAATTCATATGATCACTCAGAAGACAGGAACCGTCAACCCCCGGTCCAGTGATACCCTGGATGACAGGGGGGGTTCACTCAGCCCTCCCAGCCTGCCTGCTTGGTGCCAGGAGTTTGAAAAAGGCCGGTGGTTTCAACAACCTAGCCCCCGCCGATACCTAAAGCCATAGGGGAAAAGACCCCCCCCTCACCAAAGTCCATGTGGACAAAGATCAAATCAGTGAACCACCAATGGGCAGTATATGTCACATAGTACTGGCTCCCTCTGTTGTTGCCAAACAAGGTTATCATGAGGACCCTTGGCCCTCACCCTGTTCCTCAGGATCATGCCAAGACCCACCAGGAACGATTGAAGAGGGTCGCTTCCAACCTCAGCCTGCAGATTGAGGAGTTGCAGGATCAAGTCTCCAGGAGGAGCAGGACTCTCTCTTTGGTGTCCTCTCCTCCACAGCCCCTGCTCTGGTCAGTCTTTCCCTTTACAAAAGGGTTTCAAAGATTACTAATGCTTGGTGGCAACCTCCCTACTCCCTGCCTCCCATTTCTAAATGGTCAAAGCAGAAGTACTCTGTCCTGTCCAAGAGCCACTAATACCTTTATTCCCACCATGCCCCGAATTTCCTCATAATTTAGGTGGTTAACCACAGAGAACAAAAGGGGCAGCCCAGAACTAATGCCAAAAATAAAGACTCCAAGAGGTTGGACTTTTTGGGACATAAGATTTATTCTTTGTCTAGCCCAGTGTTTCTCAACCAGTGGTACGAGTACCCTTAGAGGTACTCAAGAGAAGTCTGGGAGGTATGTCAACACAACTGATATTTGGAGAAAATGATTTTTGTTTTAAGCTTTACAGTGCTTTATTATTTTTGTACTTTCTACACCCAAAAATTTCATCACTCATTCAGCTATGATTAAGTTGTTTAAACACATTTGTTGCAATGGTAGAAAAAAAAATTGTGCGTCTGAAAACTGTAGGTACTGGGGGTACTTATAATTTTTTTTTGAAAAAGAGGTACTTTATTTAAAAAAAAAAGGTTGAGAAACACTGGTCTAGCCTACAGCTGGCAGTGGTCAACCATTAGGCTCTGCTGGGTCAGTATGTCTTTAATATGTGGCAGAGCACAGTCAAGTTCAAGAGTGCTCTCTCAGGCTATGTTTACCCTCGTGGCTTCTTGCGCCAGAAATATGCAAATGAGGCTGAGTGGAATATTGCCGAGCCTCATTTGCATACCTAATGAGTCTCTGTTTTTGCAGAAGAGGCTCTTGCGCCAGAAGGAGCTGTCTACACTGCCCCTTCTTGCGCAAGAAAAGCCTTCTTGCGCAATGCCGTTATTCCTGAAAATAATCAGCGTAGCAGCATTGCGTAAGAGGGGTTTTCTTGCACAAGAAGGGACAGTGTAGACAGCTCCTTCTGGCGCAAGAGCCTCTTCTGCAAAAATGGCAGCTCATTAGGTATGCAAATGAGGCTCTGCAATACTCCATGCTTTGCCTCATTTACATATTTCTCGCACAAGAAGCCGCGAGTGTAGACATAGCCCCAGAGTACTTGCATAAGGAGTTCCTGGTGATCCTAAATGAGAGCACAGCCACCCCAAAAGCAACTCTCCTGGTGGCATCTGATGCTATGGACTCCATTGCTCACATCATGACCTCTGTTTCTCTCAGGATTCTCCACCAAAGTTCAGCAGTCAATTCAGGACCTCCCCTTTGACAGCCAGGCCCTGTTTTGCAGAGTAGATGGATACCAAACGACATGGGGTAAAAGACTCCCATTTCATCCTTAAAATCTTGCAATGCTAGTGGCTGGGACTAGAGCATAAATGGTTTAACTGCAACCAATTCAGGGTCAAGGGAGTCAGCCTTGTCAGGATCCACAACATAAGAAGCCTAAGAGCTAAAAAGCAGTGCTCAGGCCATCAACCCCCTCCACCCCATCAGGCTCAGCCTGCCCCAAGCAAGGGGCAAAACAACTGTTTTGAGGATATGCCCAAGGATATAGACTGGACCTTTCACTGGATCCAGTTTTCTGGCAATCGCCTTTCCCACTTCCTCTGTGCATCATCAGTACTAACTTCAAACCACTGAGTCCTCAGCACAGTAGTGCATGGCTACATCTTCCAATTTATTTTCACCTGCTGGTCCCACTTCCTGTCCTTCTTCGAGGACCCTTCTCACGATCACCTTCTCGAGCAGAAAGTTCAGAGGCTTTCTGCAGCTGGAAGTGGTGAAGGTGGTTCCACCTCCATACCAAAATAATGGTTTTTATTTCCAGTATTTTTTGATCCCAAAGGGCAAGCATCCCTTTCTAGGTCCTCCAGACCTCAGAAGCACCTACAGAAGCTAAACTGTTTTATGGTCTCTCTGGCCCTCATCATTACATCCCTGGATCTGGGAAACTGGTATGCCGCCCTCAGCATGAAAGACTGAAACTTTCATGTGGCAATCTTCCTGGGGCACAGGTGCTTCCTATGTTTTATGGTGAGTTTGTCCTACTATCAATTTGTGCTTGTCCCTTCTGGAAATGGCACTTAGGGTGTTTATCAAGTACATGGTGGTAGTTGCAGCATATCTCAGATTCCGAGGTATCCAAATTTACCCATATCTTAACAACTGACTTCTCAAAGGCAACTTTAAGGGACAGGCCCAGCATGACATAGAAGTCCTCCAGCTATGTATCACTCTTTGGGGCTTCTGGTCAACACTCGTCAGCTCTGTGCCAAGAGGCTCTCGATCTCTGGGACTTCTACATCAGCCAATATCCATCTGGAAAATCTCCTGGGCATCAGAAATGACCTAGCAGATCACCCCAGCAGGGATTTCTCCTCTCACCACTTGTAGTCACTTCACCCAAAGGTGGCCTGCTTGATCTTCCAGAGGTGGGGAACTCCTCAAGGCGATCTGTTTGCCACCAGGCAAAACAGAATCTGCCACTGGTTTTGTTTCCAACGGGGCCTAGGCAAGGGGTCCCTCTCCGATGTCTTCCTCTGGTTGTGGACCAACGGTCTGATGCCATTCCTGCCAATCCCTTGCATTAGCTGTGTCCTAGTAAAGATCAAGAGAAATAAGGCACAGGTTATTGTCATCAGTGTCACCAGTATTGGCATGGCAGACTCATGAACATGGCGGTGAGCCCACACTGGACCCTTCTCTACTATCTGGACCTCCTGTCTCAGGACCACCGTCAGCTCCTACACTCCAGCCTTAAGTCTCTGCACCTCTTGGCGTGGTTGAGCATGGAGAAGAGTACTTGCTCACAGGAGATCCAGTAGATCCTCTTGAGAAGCAGGAGCCATCCATTAGACTGACTTATATGCCAAATGGATGATGTTTTCCTACTGGGCATCAGAACATGGTATCTTCCCTTCATGCTATCTGGTGACGTCCATCCCAGATTACATGCGGCAGCCCAGGAACCAGGGTGTGGCATATTCTTCCATAAGAGTACACCTAGCAGCCCTCTCTATGTTCCACCAGTTGATTCAGGGACAGACCAGTTGTCTCATGACATGATGGTCAGATTCCTGAGGGGTCTCGAGCAACACTACCCTCAGCTAAGAGACCATGTCCCTGTGTGGAACCTCAAACTGGTCCTCCCTTAGCTCACCAGTTTACTCTTCAACAGCTGGCTTCCTGCTCCCTGTCCCACTAGTCTTGGAAGGTTGAATTTCTAGAGGCTGTGACCGGTCTCGAAGCTAAGAGCTCTGCTCTAGTCTAGGAACTGCCTTACGCAGTCTTCCATAAAGACAAGGTCCAGCTACAATCCCACCTGGCCTTCCTGCCAAAAGTGGTTTCTTCGTTCCATGTGTACCAGAGCATATTCCTGCCTGTATTCTGCCCCAAGTCTCAAAAGAAAGTGGAAGAGAAGCATTTATGTGCCTTGGATGTCAGAAGGTCATTGGCTTTTTATCTAAAAAATATTAAGCTCATCTGCAAGTCAACGCAGATTTTTTTGCTACTACTGTTAGGATGAAGGGCCTTCCAGTTTCATCTCACAGGATTTTCAACTGGATTACCTCTTGCATATGGACCTGCTACAAACTAGCAAAGGTTCTTCCGCTGTCAGTTATCCAGGCCCATGTGACCAGAGTGCAGGCATCATTGTGGTCTTCCTGGAACACATGCCAATCCAACACATCAGTACAAGCTGCAACATGGTCCTAGGTCCATACGTTCATGTCTTACTATGCCATCAGTCAGCAGCCAGAGATGATGCTGGGTTCAGAGGTATTATACAGTCAACATGGCCATGAACTCTTATCTGCCTCCACAGATTCTAGTTGGAGTCACCTATTGTGGAATGGTTATGAACAAGCACTCAAAAGAAAAAAAAACAGTTACCTGTTCTGTAACTGGTGCTCTTCAATATGTGTTGATCATGTCCATTCCATGGCCTGCTCTCCTTCCCTACTGTTGGTATTTTTAATAAGAAGGAGCTGAGAATGGAGGAGAGAATGATGTCCCTTATGGATAGGGGAGAGCTACTCCACTATGGATACTGCTAAGAGAAAAACTGGTGCAGATGGCGAACACATACACATAATGTGGAATGGACATGTGCAACATATCTTGAAGAACACTATTTACAGAATAGGTAACTGTCTTTTTTGAGTAGCTGCCTTAAAGGCAATTCTGCTGTTCCAGAGTTTGATTAAAACACGAAGTGCAATATACAATTAGTAGAAAGGAACCATTCACTGCATTTTGCACAGTTTAAGTAATAAAGCAGTCTGGTTTTCATAAAGCCTATCTATTTCATTATTAAATCTAATTAATTTTACAACCAACTTGGTAAAAATTATTTGTAATTCAAATTACCTGGAAATATAGGTTTCTCCCTAAATCATTATAAATACCTGGAGACAGCAGGAAACTTTTGACATGTGGAATGCTTCTTGTAGACACTGTTTTAGCCACCAAAGGTATATCTATTCTTTTTCCAAAACCTATAGACTGGAGAACACAGGACCTTTCATGGTTGTAAATATGTAAAGCTGATTCCCTTTCTTTTTGAGTAACTTCTGTTAAATGGGAAATAAACACTGTTACCCTTTCTATACCAATGAATAAAATCTAAGCTTAGCTCCTTACTTATATTCGAAAGAAGATTATTTTCTCTATAGATTTATGACCAGATCATCAGATGGTGTAAATCTGTAAAGCTCTGCGTTCTTTGATATAGAGAGATATTTGCTTACACCGGCTAAAGATTTACAGTGAAATCCTAATCAGACTGAAGTCAATACCAAACTCCCATTAATTTAATTGGGTCCTGGATTTCACCTTTAGACTCTGTTTGCATGGTGTTTAAATACATTATACAGTAAACTTCCAATAATCCAGCACCTTTAGGACCCAGGGGGTGCCAGATTATCAGATATGCTGGAGTACCGGAAGGGGGGCTATGAGAGGTCTGGGGTGGGGGGAGGGTCGGCGGGGAACTGCGCAGCGTGGGAGAGGGCAGTGCTGCGGGACCAACCCGGCAGCACCCCAGCTGCTCTGCCCCTGGCTTCCCCAAGTCAGACGCTGCTGAAACTGACCAGCGTTGGACTTGGGGAAGCCGGGGTCAGAGCAGCTGGGGCGCTCTGCCCTAGGGCTTCCCCAAGTCCACCACTGCTGAAACTGACCAGCGGAGGACTTGGGGAAGCCGGGGGCAGAGCAGCTCCAATTGTCCGGCTGGCTGGAGCACTTCTGGGTTCCAGTTGGTGCTGGACTAACAGGAGTGCCGGACCACTGGATGCTGGACAATTGGAGTTTTACTGTACTAGAGAACCAAATGAAGTCTTAAACTGTAAGATTCCACATCCACAATAAAACATAATTCCAGTTCTAAGTCATTAATAATTCCCACCACTCAATTACAGAAAGTTGTAGAAGTACAATCAGAAAGTTTTGCATCTTCATTTTACTGATTTGATCATCTGTGTGATGATTATTTGTAAATTTTAAACAGAACAGTTACATGTGTAAATCAAAAGGAGGATTTGGTCAGTAAAAATAAGCACTATCTGTTAATCTCAACATTTCTGAACTGGGATAAATGTAAACTAAAGTCTCAAAACATGAAACTCAAACAGCAGCATTTTGAATTCACTGAAATATTTTAATATTGATGTCTAAGGGACCAAATAAAAAGGAACTGCAGTAGTTATACTTGGAGGTAACAAAAGTGTGACTAAGTGTCTTGCATAAATGAGGAAAACAGGAGTATATTTTAGTAATGTTCCACAGAGAGGAGTTAATATTAAAGAAATAATTTCAAAATGACAGTTAAGCGTAAAGTTTGGTTAAATTAAAGCCTAATTTCTTAATTAAGGAATGATAATTACGCTATGGTTTACTTAAAGGAAGATTAAATCAATGAATTTAACAAGATTGTTCCTGGATTTGGTAAATATCAATATGTTTTTTCCCAGATTAAATAGCCAGTTCTCCATCCAGCAATGATTCTCATCGCAATAATAAGAAAAGTTGTGCAGAATTGCAGCAAGGGAGGTTTAGTTGGACATTAGGAAAAACTTCCTAACTGTCAGGGTGGTTAAACACTGGAATAAATTGCCTACTGGGGTTGTGGAATCTCCATCACTGGACATATTTAAGAGCAGGTTAGACAGACACCTGTCAGAGATGATCTAGACAATACTTCGTCCTGCTGTGAGGACAGGGATTGGACTCGATGACCTCTTGAGGTCCCTTCCAGTTCTATGATTCTATGAATACTGAAAAAGTTATTCTGTACAAAGCTAAATGTACACTGATAAGGCCTGCACTGAAGTACTGTGTCCAGTTCTAAGGCATCACACTTCAGGAAAGATATAGACAAACTGGAGAAAGTCTATAGGAGAGCAACAAAAATAAAGGTCAAGAAAACATGATATATATAGAAAGAGTGAAAATGCTGAGTGTAGTCTGGAGAAGAGAAGACTGAAGGGGACTCTAGTGAGTCAGCATGGCCTCCCACTGACCTGGAAGGGGAAACACTCCCTAAGATCCCTTGCTGAGTGGTGCCAGAACAACCCAGCCCCTCCCATAGGAAACAGAAAGGTGGGAGCAGAAGTATAAAAAAGGAGGCCAGAGCCCTGTTGGAGTCCAGTGGCCGAGCCAGCCAGATCTATTTCTTCTGTGGCAGCTACAAGAAACTACCTGACCAAGTCCTTAACTTAGTATTTTATTTACTTTTGTATATTCTCAAGAGTAATGGTGGCAAAATAGAGCCCCTCTTTCCCAGGTTTTATCTTGAGGGGTTGCTACAAGCGATTTATGGCTGATAGTTTTATTTCTAGTGGCTTTGCCAGTTTTATGTGGATAAGTTCAATTAAGAAATGTGCAAACATTTATTTAATTTCTAAAAAGGTGGGCAGACCTCTGGATGAGCACAAAATGAAAAACTAGACATTGTAGTGAACGTGCATATTTCTGAACACTGACATTAACCTCTCTTCAATGTGTTCCACAGAATTTTATGTAAGACAAATGGATCTCAGAATAGAGACACACATTTTTAAATAGCAAAGAAGCCACATCTTTTAGTCAGTTTCAACATGAAAGGTCTAATATCAAGAAGCAAATTGTTTAATTAATAAAAATTCAACATGCATGCAAAATCTCACAATTAATTGAATTAAATTCATAATATGTTTTGGTATATTAGCAAGTGGAAGAAGGAGATCAGTCACAGGGAGAATTCATCTACTTTTCTAAATGGACTGAAGTCATACGTGAATGTCAATGCACTGTGAAAAGAGGAAAGCAGTCCTTACTCTTCCTGTCGAGGAGTTGTACTGAAGGAAGGAAGTATATGACATAAAGGCGGTACCCTGGATCTTGTGACAGAGGGTTGTGAAATAGATCTGTCAAAGGGAGGAAGAAAAAATATCAAAATTAACAAGCCTGTGAAAATACTGTAATCACTGTTTGGTAAAGATATTGCACGAAGTACAATTAAATATGCCCAAATTGTTTTTAGGCTAACATGAGGTGTAGTTAATTGCCTGCTGTGTTGGGAGATTGCCTTGCTGTTAGCTCTGACATTTATTGCTTTCTTTACAGGATCATCCTCTTCCCCACTGTTCACATAAAATCTTGTTCATTTTGTCTATTTTTAATGTACAGTGTCCTGCTGTAATTTTCAGTACAAATGAACATTCTACAACTGATCCCATTTCAGGATGTATGCTCCACAATTGCCAAAATTATGACATTTAACCAATTGTCAACTTCTCTTGAGGCAATCTCTTTACAGGTCTCTATTTTGCTAACTGGTCTTCCTCTGTTAATCTCCAGTTAGCCCACTCTATCAATTTGCCCTAAAAAAAGTAATTTAGCCCTTACATTCCAGGACTTGCAGTGTCCTTTGCCTCTGTATCCATTTCTTAGGACTGGTCTACACTAGAAAATTAAGTCAACTTAGCTACATTGCTCAGGGGGCTGCCAAACCACACTCCTAAGCAGTACAGTTAAGCCTACATACCCTCAAGTGTGGGCACTGGTAGGTCAACAGAAGAATTCTTCTGTCAACCCAGTTAATGCTCCTTGAGGATGTGGATTACCTATACCAATGGAAGAACCCCTCCTGTAGGTATGGGTAGTATCTACACTAAAGCACTATAGTGAGACAGGTGCAGTTGTGCTGATGTAACTTTTTCAAGTGTAGACAAGTCCAACGAGACAACCTGGAGTAGAGCTTTTAGTTCCACCATTGCAGGTGTTTCTATTTGCAGGTCTCTTGCTGTTCTCTTTCCTTTATAGCTGCACTTGTTTTCTTAATTGGCCACAGGTGTGTGCAAATGCCTCCACAACTGGCTGTTCTTGTGGCTATGCCAGGATATGGGCAGCCTGATTGCCTGGAAGCAAGTAATGCTCTCCTTTCTTTTTACCTATGCTCAATATGGGGTTTGTAAACCATTCTACCCAGTCCCTTTTCTTTTTCCATATACAACTATGTAGGAAAACTGTCAGTACAGTAAGGTTCATGTATTCATTCCCCTTGCTATAATGCATTGTAATGCAAAGTAAATGGATACAATGATAGTGTAATCATCTGCCATAACTTATGCATTTACTTTTCATTGCAGTGTTGTGTATGGAAATGAACAAGGAACTGAGCACATAATTTCCTTTAAGCACATCATAAAATAACATCAATGACAGAATGGTGAATTCTACTATGATTTCTCAACTGATTCCCCATTCTGTCATTGATCTTACTGCATTTGTGACTGCTGGAAAATGCAATATTTGCACAAGTACCTGTCAGAGTTTAGATCATTTAACTACCTGGTAGTGAAGAGGAAAATTTAATCCATAATTCATGGAAGATGAATGCATTAAAAAAAGCTGTCTCAAGATGGGTGACATAATATCTTTCATTGGATGAATTTCTGTTGGTGAGAGAGACAAGCTTTTGAGTTTGTGTAGTCCTCTTCTTCAGGTTTTAGAAGTGCAGCTGCATTGATGTAAAAAACAATGCAGCTAAGTTGATGTAGTGTCTCACTGAAGACAATACTATACCAATGGAAGAGCTTCTACCATTGGCACAGATGGTAGCTCTCTCATTGGAAGAAGTCTTCCCATCGACAGCACTGTCTACACCAAAGGTTAGGTCAATGTAATGCCATTGCTCAGGGGCATGTATTTTTACACACCTGAGTGATGAAGTTATACTAATGTAAGTTTACAATTTAGACTTGGCCTCAGAGTGTCACAACCAAATCTAAGATGGAACAGATTAACATAAGTACTTAATGCATATTTCAAGGAACCACTCAAGGTGAAGTGACCCAATAACAGCTCTCTAGTCATAGGAAGAAAAGGGGAAGCAGCTCTGGGAGAGTTGTTAATAGGGTCTAAAATAGTTGTAATAAGGTATAAATTCAATATATATTGTCAGTCCACATTTTTAGTGCATAACCAAGCTCCCAGATCCATCATGCAACTTTCTCTAAGAATGAGGACGGATAAGTCAGATATGGAGTGATTGTTTTGTGAAGTGTTCAACCGCAGGTGATGTGGTGTTTTTACCTTTTATCATTTTCCTGTATGCATTCATTTGAGAGCACGATTATCTAATTTCATCCACATAATTGTTATTGGGGTATTTAGTGCACTGGATAAGGGACACCACATGTCATAAGTAGGTGTAAGACCCCTGGATCTTGAAAAGTGTGTTGTGGGTGTTGATCATTGTAGCAGTGGAAATATTTCTGCAGGTTTTCAATCTATTGTTCTGGCAGGATTTGGTGCCACTTTGAGTTAGTGTATCCTGCTGTGTAGGGACCTTGCTTCTGGCAGCGAGCCTGGAGAAACTGGGGGGGGGGGTTGTTTGAAGGCCAGAAAAGGGGGTTCAGGAAAGGTTTTTTCTCCCTTCACCCATTTCCTCTTTGTGACTGGAGGGATGTTAATGGTCCACTTCACCTTGAATGGTCCCTTGAAATATGCATAACCACATAACAAACAATCTGTTCCATCTTGTATTTAGCTGTGGCACTAAGTTTCCCAGCCCCAAAGAAGAGCTCAGTGTAAACTCAAAAGCTCATCTCTCACCAACACAAGTTGGTCCAATAAAAGAATCATAAAAATAATAATCAATAAAAATAAAATCATTCACTTTGTCTCACTAAATATCCTGGGACCAAAAGGGGTACAACAACAATGTATAAATTTAAAAAAACCTGTTCAGTTATCTTTCATTATAAATTACTAAAATTAAACTGATGAATTATATATTTTTTTGAGTAACTTTACTGATGAATACCAAACTATGGTGTATAATCTTATCTTTTAATAGGATGATCAGATGTCCCATTTTTAAAGGTCTCAGAGGAGTAGCCATGTTAGTCTGTAACTTTAAAAACGATTAGTCCTGTGGCACCTGAGGCCATGTCTAACCTAGGAAACTATTTCAAAATTACTAAATTCGACTTACCTCCCAATTTAACAAACTCGAACTAGCATGTCCACACTACGGGGAAGCCTTGAAATTAGTCCAAGGCAGTCTCGGTTAATGTAGATGTGCTATCTTGGACTAGAGTCCCAGGAAGCACTGGGGAGTAATTAGTTCAAATAACTCTGGGGAGTAATTATTTTGAAATAGTGGCACTGGATCGTGCATACTACCATTATTTCAAAATAACTATTTTGGAGTTAGCATTACTTCTGATGAAAAGCAGGAGTACAGATTTCAAATTCCACAGCATGTTATTTTGAAATAACGGGTTTGCTAGTGCGGATGCTTTGCATATAAATTCAACCTGGGGCAAAGGGTTATTACAAAATAAAGTCCTAATGTAGACCAGGACATTATATACTTCTTTTACTGTTATATATAT
Source organism: Pelodiscus sinensis (assembly GCF_052426305.1). Taxonomy (NCBI): domain Eukaryota; kingdom Metazoa; phylum Chordata; order Testudines; family Trionychidae; genus Pelodiscus; species Pelodiscus sinensis. The sequence continues at coordinate 206,147,661 of NC_143053.1, forward strand.
ATATATATATATATATATATATTAGTTTCTGTTATTTGCACTCCAACTCATCTGATGAAATGGAGTTTACCCACGAAAGCTCATAGTAATATATATTTTTGTTAATCTTTAAGGATCCACAGGCCTGCTCACCATTTTTAAAGGGACAGTTCCGTATTTAAGACCCCTTGCAGGTGTCCCTACTTTTAAAAAAAAATGGGCAAATTGTCCCATATTTTCTGACTCTTCCCTCCCATCAGTACTGATGGGTGCTACTGCTGGCCAGATCCCTGCTCACCTGCTACCTATCCACTAATGGTGAATGGGGAAGAGTCCAGTGGTTGATGATGGGGTCAGTGTTCAAGACTGGTGGTCTGGCAAAGCTGCAGTGTGCAGGGCTGGTACTCAAAGAAATCTCTAAAAGATTATTTGGTCTTAGGTGCCAGCCAAGAGGAGTCAAGCCCTGAATGTGCCAACGTCCTACGCAGCACTGTCATAGGGAAGCTTCTCAGCCTCTCAGCTAAGCTGGAGAGGCAGGAGGAAGTTATTTCCAGCCTGTTTATGCTGTGACCCTGCAGGTCCCCAACCAGGGGCATTTAACACTCTCTTCATATGCTACCCTCCTCCCCGCCCCACCCTAGGCACTGACCCAAAGTGTGTGAGGCTGCTCTGTCCTCTAGGTACCTTCCTCTGCTGAACAACCACTGTGACCCAGTTAACTGAAGCTGCTGCAGACAGATTCTCTGAGCCCTGGAGCGCAATGCATCCTTAGGGCTTAACCCTTTTCTGCCCATGCTTAGCCAGGGGACAGGAGGCAGCTGAGTTGTCAGTGACCAACAGCAGCTTGGAGGTGTTGGCTGGATTTCTACACTGTGAGAGTAGGAAAGAAAAAGCTGCTTCTAGGAAATACATGAGTCAGATCATCCCTACCCTCACCCCGTTTCAGCTGGAAACAGCTTATATCTCCTGCCTCCTGCATAGTGACAAAAGGCTGTTGGTTGCTATGTTCCGGTCTGAACCCTGACAGAAATCTGGTGATGGGTCCTGTGACCCTGCATGACCCTCTGTATTTTGCCTTGAAAAGACACAGCACTAGGTACCAGAAGAGGTGAGTCTGCACCAGAGACCCAGTCAAGCATGGAGGGTGGAGAGCACTGGGTAGAAAAGGTTGGGTCAGGTTGGTTAGTCATCCACATCCTCCTGTGGGAGAGGTTTATGGGAATGTGTGTGTGTCACCTTTCCCTGTGCAAGCCTTAAAGATAAGGTAAATAAAAAGACTCCTGCTACTCAGTATTTCTTTTTAACAGAGGCTCAGTCAACCTGATGTTAATGTGAACATTTGTACTGCATAGTTCTGATTGATTGCCACTGAACTCACTTAAAGAAAGAAAGCAAACATGATTCTGGGATGCATTAACAGGTATGTTGTGAGCAAGACACGAGAAGTCATTCTTCCGCTCTACTCTGCGCTAGTTAGGCCTCAGTTGGAGTATTGTATCCAGTTCTGGGCACCACATTTCAAGAAGGATGTGGAAAAATTGGAGAGGGTCCAGAGAAGAGCAACGAGAATGATTAAAAGTCTAGAGAACATGACCTATGACGGAAGGCTGAAAGAATTGGGTTTGTTTCGTTTAGAAAAGAGAAGGCTCCCTGGTTCAGGAGCATCCACGGTCCTGCAGAGAATGCCAGTTTTCAGAGGTACAGCCTATACTATAGTTTATTTCCTAAAATAAGTCACAATACTGTAGAACAAACACTGCTTGTTGAAGCTCTCTGTTAATTGCTTTCATTGTAACACTAAATCCAACTGACAGCACCTGAGAAATGAGATCTGTCTAAACTTTGTCTATTCATTTCAAAGAACTTCATTTTTAGGTCTATTTTTAAACTTTACACATAATGGAATAAACTTACAGTAATTTGACTGGTATGTTGTTTTTATAACACAACTTGTTTTTCGATTCTTGGCTCAGGTTCAGGTTCAATTAAAAATGTACTTTTCAAGTAATCTTTTTATTTCTGCCATCAAATATCCAGCTTTTTGAATGCATAAACTAGTGGTTGATGATATTATACATCTTCATTAATTACTAAGACATGAAATTAGTTTCCTCTTTCTTAGCATTCTGAGGGCCTGGCATGATCTATGAGCACATTCCTTTAGGAAAGATGGAGACAGATCGCTTATACTTTCAATTTCAATAGATTAAAAGCAGATAATCCTACTTCCCTTGAGGCTACTTCACACAGTACAGCTTAGTGGCGCCAGCACTGTCTTGTTCATGTTAATTTGAAATTTCAGGAACTACAGTTCTTTCATTTACCACTTATTCCACATAGCAAGTCAAAATGCCAACACTAGTTAAAACAGAAAGTGGTATGCTTAATTTAAAATATTATTATATTTGAGAATCCATGTTCTCTGAAGAAGATAGGAGAGAAAAGTCTTGGACATCTGAATGATTTAGCTCCATTCCTTATTACAAAAATGTCTCTTGCCCCCTAATTTGTAATGTTACTGATTGCTGCTATGAATAATAAAAAATAACACATTACTTAGGGTGTTCAGACTTATCATTCCCTTTAGTTCCTTCACTGTTGTGTCAAGGTTTTTTAGCTGGTTGTTGTGAAGCAGCAAGATCTGCAATGAACGCAAATGTTTCAGAGAACCTGAAATAAAATGCATTATAATAAATTATTCTTGCTGTAAGTGACTACCTGGACGTACTAATTTGTTTTGCTATGCTACACATTTCGTTTGTCATCCTAATTATCTACTAACTCCCACCCTTATATACAACACTCCTTGTGCTCACAACTCTACTTCTTCTCTGCCTCAACCCAGAAATTTTGCACCTATTTCCTCCTTTCTATTCACAGCATTTGCATCTTCATCTCTTCCTTTCCCAACCCTCACCTACTTCTCTCCCACACCTTCACAAGTCTATATCCATCCTCTACTGCCTCCTTCTTCCTCTGATATCTACCTCAATTTTGGATTGACTATCATCCCCATTCTATCATACCAGTTTCACCCTTTCCCCATTACCACCTCTGCCTCACAAGCTTTATATTATCCAATTTCAACTCCATTCCCTCTGGAACATTATCTCCAACTCAAATAATCTTACATTTTTTTAAAAAGTCACCACCAGTCACACATGTTTCTAGTCAGACTATGTCACTCCCTTCCTTTAATCACTCCACCAGCTCCCCCTTGCCTCTCATATCAGGTTTAAGTTTCTAATTTTCCAACTCCACATTCTATACAATTCCTCTCACTAGAATTCACAGGTGTCTGTTTGTTTGGTCTTTTTTACCAAAACATCTAGTCAAAAATGGACCCTGGCGGCTCCAGCTAGCACTCCTGAATAGGCCATTAAAAGTTCAGTTTGCACAGGACTAGAAGGCTTCCTATTTGGCTCCATGTGGCTCCCAGAAACAGTGACATGTCTGTTGGCTCATAGGCTTGGGTGGGCACTAAGTTTGATGCAGTTCACCAGGGTTAAACCCGAGCAGGTAGCTGGCATTTCCTGCAGCTTCCATCGGCCATGAATGGTGACCCACAGCAAATGGGAGCTTTAAGCAGCTGTACCTGCAGAAGCACAGGTAAATAAAGCACCAGCGGCCCACCAGGGGCTAATCCTGGTGAACTACGTCTGGCCCGCAGGCCAGTTATTGCCCAACGCTATCCTAGGTGGAGGGACAGGCAGGACAACCCTGTGTGCTGCACCTGCCCCAAGCATCAGCTCTGCAGCGCCCACTGTCCGGAAACCACACCCAGTGAGAGCTGTGGGGGCACTGTCTGTGGGTGGAGGCAGTACACAGAACTGCCTGGCTACACCTCTGCTTAGGTGGTAGTAGCTGCCCAGAGCCCGCACCCTCTCCCATGCTCTAAGCCCTCGCCCAGCCCTGAGCCCCCCTCTTGTACCCAAACTCCCACCCACAGTCTGCACTCTGAACCCCTTTCTATGCCCCAACTCCCTGCCCCAGTTCAGAACCCCCTCACACATTCCAAATCCTTCAGTCCCTGTCTGAAATCCTCTTCTGTACCTCAAATGACTCACTCCAAGTCCACCCTAGAGCCCGCACTCCCAGCCAGAATCTTCATCCCCCCACTTTCTAGCCTCCTGCCTCAGCCAAGTAAAAATGATCAAATGAATGAGGGTGGGGAAGAGCAAGCAACAGAGAAAGAAGGGATGGAGAGAATGGGGTTGGAGCCTTAGAGGCTTGGAGGGGCAAGGGTATTCAGGTTATTGTGATTAGAAAGTTGGAAACCCTAGCCCTCACCCAGGGGTATTGTGTGTGTGGGGGGGGGGGACACAGGTTGTATACCCAACAAACACCAAGGGGGAAAGAGGTAAGGGGCCAGCAGTTATGGATGGATTGGAGTGGGGGCAGGGAGGGGCAAGAAGGGATCAGAGCAGGGACAGTGGCTTGCGGGTAGGTGTGACGCGAGGGCGAGAAGAGACAGGTCCTAGGGTGGAGGAGGGCATTATCCCAAGCCCTGCACCCTCATGGGGACAACTAGGGGTGGCACAGAGTGGAGTCATATGGGGATTGGTCACAGGACCAGTTTCTCCTTTGTGTGTGTCCCCAGCTGTCATCATTGCCCTCAACCATTTTGCTTTGCTACTGAAGCTAACTTTGTTGTTTCTTTCTCCCATATATTGGTACCTTCTTGCATACCATTCCCTATGCTTGGAACAACCTCCCTTCCCTTCACTTTTCCCATAAGTTCCAAAAGACACAAACCAATGTCATTTAACTTCCTTCTCCAATCTAACATTATATAAAGTGAAAGATAAACTATTCATATGAACATTTTAAAAAAATATTAAGGGACAGATTCTTCCAACAAAACTAAAGAGAAATCCTTGATAGCCTTCTCAAGAAGCCAGTTTTGTAGTCACTTCACGGAGTACTACTGTACTTTAAATGTAAGTGACAGCTATTCTGATGGAGAAATTGCAGTATCTTTGAGGACACATTACATATGGGACAATGTATTACATTACTATCCTTTATTTTCACGGTGGCTGTGTCTACACTGGTGCGTTCTTGCACAAAAACGGCTGCTTTTGCGCAAAAACATGCCGCCTGTCTACACTGGCTGCGCGTTCTTGCGCAAATAAACTGACGTTGTACTGTAGAAAATCAGGGCTTCTTGCGCAAGAACTTGTACGCTCCCTCTCAGGAAGAAGCCCTCTTGTGGAAAAGCTCTTCCAGAAGAGGCCAGTGTAGACAGGCAACATGAATTTCTTGTGCAAGAAGCTCCTATGGTTAAAATGGTCATCAGAGCTTTCTTGCGGAAGAGAGCGTCTACACTGCCATGTAGACATGGCAGTAGTTTTGAGTGTCTTGCGCAAAAGCACATCTCTTGCACAAAAGCACATGCCAGTGTAGACGCTCTCTTGTGGAAGAGTTTTTGCACAAGAAGCTGCCAGTGTAGATGTAGCCGATATGTCTGTCAGCTCTGCTAATCAATTTATTATCTTATACATTTATGTGGTTTCCAGAGAGCACTTTTAATTAATTATGAATTGTCTATACAGCAAATCTTGGATGTTTATCTGCAAAAGAGAACTTGCCACACTAGATCAGAAGTGTATTTCAATGGCATGATTTTTTCCCACCAAAAAATGGTATGTTTCCAGAATCAATATATTTTCAGTTCACTTTTAACAAAAAATATAAATGCAGTCTTACCACAGGTTGTACCTCCCTTAACTGGGACTCCCTGGTCTGACAACATCCACGGTCCAGCTCCAACCATGAATGTTCCTTGACCACAGAGTCCAGGAACAGAGAGGTCTGACGGCGGGGCAGAAGCACCACAGGAGGCACTGGCGACTCAGCAGGGAGCCCCAGTTTGTGTGGGGGGGGAGGAGAGCACAGTGGGGTGTTCTGGCCTCAGCAGCACCCATGGACCCCCAACCCCAGTGGCAGCCAATGAGCTCTGGCTCCAGCCCCAGTGGCAGCCAAGGAGCTCTGACCCCAGTCCTAATGGCTGCCAGGGACCTCCAGCCCCGGCCGCAGAGCCAGGTGGCTGTGGATATCTACCCTGGTTACAGAACTCCAGCCCCAGCTGAAGATCCAAGCAGATGCAGAGCTCCAGCCCCAGCCACGAAGCCAGGTGGCTGTGGAGCTCTGCCCCAGCTGCAGCACTCTGGCCCCAGCAACAATGGGGAGGGTAACATCTAAAGAGCCCCAGGGGGTTGGGGCAGCAGCAGGGGCAAGCTGAAGCCCTAACCCGGTGGCAGCCTGTGTCAGGAGACGAGGGATATCCCCTGGTCCAGCATATCCCCTCGTTTAGGACCAGGTGTTGAGGGTGCCAGACCAGTGAGGTTCAACCTGTACATTTATTGCTTATTTAAACCTAATTTTCCATCAAGTAGCTTCTTTCAAGAACCCTTGTGGCCTGAGGGCAGCCCTGCAAGACTCCTTAGTTCGAATTAACTGTTACTCATAATTCCACGAGGAGTAACAGTTAATTCGAACTAACGAGTTAGTTCGAATTAACGTTTAACGTTTAACTGCTGCGTCTAGCCGTGGGCAGTTAGTTCGGACTAAGGGGTATTTAAAAATGACGGCGCCCGGGAACATGCAAATGAAACCCGGGATATTTAAATCCCAGGCTTCATTTGCAACTCCGGTTACCCACATTTGCCTACCTAGCTCGAACTAACGAGCTAGTGTAGACATACCCTGACTGAAGTAGATGCAATGAAGCTACTCCTACTTACATCATGGTTGAATATGACCCTAAGTATCACTATATAATCATCTAAGTATAATGTAATAAATCATGTTCCTAAAGTATCCTTTTTGTGAATGCTATTACAATCTGACTGTATTATTTTCAACTACTGTCAGCCAGTCACTGACTGTGGATTCCCTAAATCGAATTCATTTAACTTGCTGATAAACAGAAACAAAACTTCACATATTTGCTCTAAAGTTTAAAATTTAAGACAATACCTGCAATATCTATGAGCTCATTATTGTTGAGGTAGAGTTCTGTCAAACGATAATTATTGATCAAGAATGTTAGCTTCTGGATCTGAAATATGAGAATTAGGGAAACAGGTACCGCTGTCAGTCTAATTTTAATTCTGGAGAACTATATATTAATATGTTGTGTACTAGAAGATTCACTCAATATTTCTTGAATCCTTCAGGGCAGGGAGCTGGAGGTGTGGGTGGTGCAGGAGTCAGGGCAGAGTCTTAGGAATGTGGAGGGCTCAGGGCAGGAAGTTGCGGGTGTTAGGGGTGCAGGAGTCAGGGTTGGGAGTTGAGGAGGGGTTCAGGGCAGGAACTGAGGGTGCCGGACTCAGAGCAGGGGGTGAGAATCTCAGGGCAGGGATGGGGGTGCAGGACTCAGGGCACGGAGATGGAAACTGTGAGGGGGCTCAGGGCAAAGGGTGGGGTGCTCATGGCAGAGGTTGGAGTGGCTGCTGGCTGCTCCCTGGGGCCAGCCCAGTGTGGTGGGGGCTGCACAGTCCTCCCACCAGCTTCTCTCCAGGGTCAAATGGAGTGGCAGGGGCCATGTGGCTCAGCAAACAGCTGTTCCCTGAGGGTAGCTGGGGTGGCAGGAACTGTGCTGCTGGCCAGTCGCTACTCCCCAGGGCTGGGACACTTGCTGACCCCTTGCAGTCATTCTGGGGTATAACTGTCCCCTTTAGTTCCTATCCTCCTAGAGTCATTTGTGAATATAACTGTCTCTGCTATCACACTCCTCCCTTTCCATTTGATGAGAAGCAATCACATTCCACACACATCTCATTGTTCTGGTACAACCAAATTCTGATCTTGCTTTATGTTGTTATAAAAGGAAGTAGCACACCAAATGTAGTGGTCCTAGCTTTTATTATTTAGGAGGCGTTCTTGAACAGATGGATGGACAGACACACAGACTGATGCACAAACTCCCTTAAGTATATAGTAAATTTTTAAAGAAGTATTTGTTCTTGTTTCAGTGAAAAATGATTCCTTGTTTTAGGACTTTAGAGCTGAAAACCTGTTAATTATATTAATTATGTCTGAGAAATCCATATAGAATAACCTTACAGAACATCCTTTATAGAATCTTTTGACTCAGCAATTTATATTTTATATTTTGGAAATTATTTTTACTGAAAATTACTGGTGTTAAATTAAATTTCCCTAACTAACATAGGTTTAGTTCAGTTGAAATACTCGTATTATGAGAAGAATCTCATAATACATAACATTTCTTTGTTGATTTAAGAATATTCTCAAAGGTAATATCCTAAAAATAAACTCAACATCTAAATTAAAAATCATACCAGCACTGATCTGAATGAGCATGTATTTGTTCTTGGTTTCCTGAAAACATTCAAAGTTTAGTTAGGCTCCCAAACCCTCACAGATTATAATTACAGTGAAACATGTACAGTGAACTTTGAGCATCAGCTGTGTTATCCTCTGATGAAATCTCAAATTATGAGGATTCTTATTTTTCCCTTGTAAGTCGGGGTTTACTTAAATCACAGAGAAATCACACATTTTTTCAGGTTAGTCACAGTATAAATGGCATATTTGTTGTTTATGCTGTAACCAACTCACAAAAAAAGAACGGTTACTTACCTCATAACTATTGTTCTTTGAGATGTGTTGCTCATGTCCATTCCATGTAGGTGTGTGCGTGCAGTGTGCACCAGTTGTTGGAAATATGTCCCTTAGCGGCACCCATTGGGCTAGCAGGGGAGCCCCTTGGAGTGGCACCGGTATACCAGCTAATATATACCCCTGCTGGCCCTCCATCCTTTTGGTTTCTTCTTACCAGACTACTCCAAAGAAGGAGAGGTGGGCAGGCTTTGGAATGGATATGAGCAACACATCTCAAAGAACAACAGCTACGAGGTAAGTAACTGTTCTTTCTTCTTTGAGTGATTGTTCATGTTCATTCCATGTAGATGACTCCAAAGCAGAAACCTCAGGAGGCGGGATTGGAGTTCTAACCTTCCACTGAGTGGAGGACAGCCCTACCCAGGGCAGCATCCTCCCTTGCCTAATGTATCAGTGCATAATGGTTAACAAAGGCATGGAGAGAGGACCACGTTGCGACCCTGCAGATGGTGCCTGGGCCACATAAGCTGCCGAGGAGGCCTATGCTCTAGTAGAGTGGGCCATGAGGGGAGAAACTGGGACCCCTGCCAGCCTGTAGCATTCCCTAATACATGCCATGATACAGGAGGAGATCCTTTGCTGTTCCGCAATGGCAACAAAGAGCTGAGGCAACTTGCAGAAGGGCTTCTTTCTCTCTAAATAAAGGCTAAAGCTCTACTAGCATCCAAAGTGTGTAATGCCTGTTCATTACCCGATGCATGGGGCTTGGGGTAAAAGACTGGCAGGAAAATGTCCTTTGATACATGGAACTTAGACACCACCTTTGGCAGGAAGGCAGGGTGGGGGCGCAACTTGGCTTTGTCCTTAAAGAAAACTGTATATGGGGGGGTCCGAAGTGAGAGCCCTCATCTTGGACACGCGCCTGGATGACGTGATGGCCACCAGCAGGGATACCTTGTAGGACAGATGTAGCAACGAGCATGTCGCCAGGGGTTCAAAGGGAAGTCCCATAAGTTTAGACAAGACCAAGTTAAGATCCCACTGTGGAACAAGCTGCCAAATATGCGGGTAAAGCCTGTCCAGGCCCTTCAAAAACCTGTTTACCATTGGGTCCTCAAAGAGGGTCTTACCCCTGGCAACCGAGTGAAAGGCGGAGATAGCCGCTAGGAGGTGAACCTTAATCGAAGAGGAAGATGAAGCCTATGGTCCCGAAGGTAGTCCAGGACCAGGGGGACTGGGGCATCCTTAGGAGACACCCCCTTCTGGGTAGACCAGATATAAAATCGCTTCCACTTAGCCAGATAAGTAGCCCTAGTGGAAGGTTTCCTGCTCCCAAGCAACACCTGCACATGGGACGAACACTGAAGCTCCACCACTGTCAGCCACGGAGCTTCCATGCCATGAGGTGCAGGGACCACATGTCCGGATGGTGAAGTCTGCCAAAGTCCTGTGTGATCAGATCGGGGACTATTGGGAGCATGACCAGCCTTTTGCATGACAGGCTCAGGAAAGTGGAAAACCAGTGCTGCCTGGACCATGAGGGTGCGATGAGCATCAGGGACGCCCTGAAGTCCTGCACCCGCAAGAGCACCTGGTGGATCAGTGGGAATAGTGGGAATGCGTACAACAGACCCTCGTGCCAGGGAATGAGTAACGTTTCTCCCAGATAGCCCCTTCCCAGACCCAGGAGAGAACAGAACTCTGAAGACTTCCTGTTCTGGTGCGTGGCGAAAAGATCCAGGCAGGGAAACCCCCACCTGCGGAAGATGTCCAGGGCTATATCCCCGCAAGGGCCCACTCGTGGCCAGAGAAGGACCTGCTCAGCCGGTCTGCCAGAGTGTTCTGGGAGCCCAGGAGATAGGAAGCAATTGAGTGGATATATACCCTGATGCAGAGATCTCGCAGGTGAAGGGCCTCCCGATACAGATTAGGAGAGCAGGCCCCATCCTGTCTGTTAATGCACGAGACCGCTGATATGTTGTCAGACAGGATGAGGACTGACTTGCCCCTGAGCCGGGGGAGGAAGGCCACACAGATGAGGCGGACCGCTCGCAGCTCCCTGACATTGATGCACAGAGAGAGATCTTCCCTTGACTACATATCTTGCAGCCGCGTGTCTCCCCAATCTGTGTCTGACACATCCGTCATGAGCCGGAGGGTTGGTAGCGGCCTGGAGAACAGGACTCCGGCACAGACTTCCTCCTTCCGGGGCCACCAGTCCAGGGAGCGAAGGATGTCAGAGGAGACTGTCACCACGCTGTCACATACATAAAAAGATGGGTCATGAGTCCACGCAAGCCACATCTGCAGTGGGTGCATGCGGAGCCCGGTGTGCTGTATAACGTAAGTGCGCATGGCCATTAGGCCTAAAAGGCACGTTCAGGCCCTGGCTGTGGTCATCAGGAACATCTGCATGTCCCAGACAGCCGATCTGATTACCAGGAAGTGGGAACTGGGGAGGGAAGCCTTAGCTGTCTTGCTAGGCAAGAGTATGTTCCAACGACCATCACAGGCGGTAAGAAGGAATTGAGGGGATGGAGGGCCAGCAGGGGTATATATTGGCCGGTATACTGGCACCACTCCAGGGGGCTCTCCTGTTGGCCCAACGGGTAGTGGTAAGGGAAAAATTTCAGACGACGTGTGCATGCCGCTCGCACACGCATACATGGAATGGACATGAGCAACACATCTCGAAGAAGAATGTATAATTTCTCTGCACCATCCTTATAACTTTTAGCCCATTAGTTGGAACACTTACCTGGGATGTGGGAGATCCAGCTTCAGTTCTCCCATTCCCAGTCAGAGCAGGAGAAAAGATTTGAACATGGGTCTCTCTTTCTATGGTCTAATGCATTTTAAAGTATTTATTTATCCACAGTAGAACCGTCACTGGGCCACAGAGAGAAACAATGAGTGTGTATTCCAGTGGTTAGGGCACCACAATAAGTGCTCCAGTTGCACTGTCCCATTCAAACTTTCATTATATACCCAGAGGGAAACAGTTTCAATAGGAGAGACTGAGGAAGTCCCACATCAGAATGTCCCATGGAACAATGATTGGAGCACTCTCCTGAGAGGATACAAACAGAGAAAGTCCAGGGAGGGAGGAACTTGAACTTTGTTCTCCTACATCCCAGCTAACTACATCCTTGGCCTCCTACATCCCTAAATCAGCTTCATGGATTACAGTGTTGTTCCTGCTATTTTTCTAGGCATGTAAAAGTTAGGCACCACAAAACTAAGTCCCTTCATGGATGCCACCTTAAGTACCAGTGAGTCAAGGAGCTGGGAACAAAACACAAGTAAATTTACACTAGCTAAGAGTCTTGCTTCTAATCTTTTGTTCTTACAAGCAACTGATTTAGGGAGAAATTGTGGCCTGTCCAGCACACTGGCACAAGGCACTCTCTCATTTCTTTATATCATCACTGTCTATGCACATGGGGAAGCAGGCTCAAAGGAGTTACTGTATTTCCTCTTAGAGGTGTTGAGATGGATGGGAGGGTGGGACAGGCGAAAGCTCAAATCTACTGCTAACTCTCAGTGCCTACCAGGGTAGTTACCCTGGTTTGTGGGAGAGCATATACTGGGGCAGGTATAGACCTGTTACAGTTTACTCTCTCCGTGAAACAGCAGAGAGATTAATAGGAAAACCGTGCCTCAGAGTCATAACAAATTTTCCTCTGAGGCTGCTCCAGGAGCAGCATACCAATCTACTGCCTTCCGGTGACAACAGAAACTGACAATCTTAGGTATATTAGCAAACACATTTTTCAATACCTTAATTCTGGAAGGTTTTTAATTTGGAGAATACAGTAGATCTTTCTAAAATATCTCTATGTTTAGAACTCTAGCAGAGATACTTAACCCTTTCAATTAACTAAATGATTAAATATAATTCATTATTCTTTTAAGGGAAAACTTGTTAACTTATAACCTACTATTATATCAAAAGAGGTTTTTTAAATATATTGCATTCAATTTAATCAATTTACATTTTTTGTAAAGAAATTAGAAATAATATTTAAAAAATTATATCTACCAATTTTGTAATTTTTAAATGTTTTGTAATAGCAAAAGTATTAGTAATAAAAATTTATTTTAGATACCAGTATTCACATTTTAATAAAATGTCTTTTTACCTTGTTATTGTTGAGCCACAAATACCTTAAGACCTGAAATCGTGACAAATTAGGGACTTCTTTTAGTCCTCTGAGAAGAAAAAAAAGGTTGCCTAACTCAATATTTCTTAATTACTCCATTTACTTTACTATTCAACAAACTTATATTAAACAAACATTATAAAACAATTTTGCAGAGCCTTTTAAAAAAAGACATACAAAATAATATGACAGCAGTAGTGTAGTTGTGATCAGTGAAACCAAACAAAGTAATGAAGTAGTAAAGAAAATAAACTCTTATTTTTGAAATTGAATTCAATGTATCTGAAAAAAGACATTTTAAAAAATTATTATGACAGTAGGAGTCCCAGCTGCTTTGCGTTCCCCAGAAATCCTGCTTATGACACATGAGGAGAATTCTTACATTTGGGAAGACAACAAGCCAATGGGAAAATTGTTACTGAAAGTGTGACCTGGAGATACCAGGCATGGTTCCAAAGAGAAAAAGATGGAAAACTGAAACCCAACAAATGGAAGGATATATTACTCAGCATTTCCAACACTTCCTGATATTTCTAGTGTTAAATATTACTTGTCTAAGTAATATTTTCATTAAGAATTGGTGTTGTGATCAATATGTTATGTAACTACCTGCACTATGTAAACACATGAAGTTACTTACCCTGTACCCCCTGTTCCTGGGATCGGAGAACTTCAGCAGCAGCACCATTCAGACTGTACATGCAGGGGTAGACTCTGGCCACAGTGCCTGTGCCAGCTCCAAGCCTGCCAGCCCAGAGCCAGCAGTCACTGCCCCTGTCCCAGTGGCCCCAAAACATGAGCCAGCAAGCCACTGGCAGCCAGCCCTCCACCACTCCCCAGGAGCAGTCTGCCAGCTCCCAGGAGCCTACCAGGGCCCGGAGCCTTCCTTGTCCAGGGCGGAGATCATGGACCTGCTTCAGGTTTGGGGGGGATGCCCCCAACGTCCATGATCTCTGCACTAGACAGAGGAACGGGGCTGTCTGTGGCAGGATAGCTGCCAGTCTGGCCACCAAAGGCCACATGCAAACCCAGGAGCAGGTTTGCATGAAAATCAAGCTGGTCCAGCGAGACCCCCAACACTGAGCCCGGAACTTCCCTTTCCCCTTCTTCCCCTTGCTTCCCCCTCTCCTTTCCCACCCTCTCTCCTCCCCTCTACCGCCTCCTTTTCCCAATCTCACCCAGAGAAGGGGTGTTCTGCTCGGTGCACTTGGCCTGGGCCGCTGGATCTGGCCCAGCACAGCCCGGCACGGGGATAAGAGCTCGGCCTGAGACCAGGACCAGACCCGAATGACTCAGAGCACCAGGCTGGAGCTTGGACGCCTGAGTTGTGTCCCTGGCGCTGTCGCCGGCTGGCTGGGGCAAGTTGCTTCCCTGCTGCCTCAGTTTCCCCTTCGGGAGTCGGGGAGACGCTGCTGCCCTGCACGGCCAAGCACGGTGACCAGGTGGAGAGGGGCGGAGGAGCTGGGGCTCCCTGGCCACCCCCTCCGGATGGATGCCCTGCAGGGCCTTGCGCCCCTCCCCCTCCCATTCCCCCCACAGGGCCCCACTGGGTCTGTGACGTGGTGCAGGTTGGTCAATTGGTATGCGCAGCGGGGCACATGCAGGTCACGGCCCCGCGGGAAAGAAACTTGGGCAGCACTGCCCGTGGGGGGCCAGGGCTATGGGGTACCTGCCTGGGCACTGGAACGCCTGCATGAGGGGGGGGGCTGCTGCTAGCAGGTGACTACGGATGGGGAGCACAACGGGGGCAGTACAGTACACACAAGTATGGCCCAAAAGCTGCCCCTGGAAATGTACCACCCCAAGCACGTACTTGCTTTGCTAGTGCCTAGAGCTGGTGCCTGGGCTTAGGGCACTGTGCAATAGGAACCAAGCCTTGTCTATGCCAAAGGCGTGTCACAAGGAAGCCTGTCTGTCCTTCAGCTAAGCTCTGGAGTGAGGGAGTAGAGAAGAAATAACTTCAATCTTGTTCAGGACAGAAACTTGCAAGCTCCAAAGCAGCCCCTGAGCAGTGGCTTAGCACTCTCTGTACCCCTCATTCCCCACCCTCTGTTCTACATCCAGGGAGAATGGGACTGCCTTGTTCCCTGGGTTCCCTCTCTGCTGAGCCACTTCTCTGGCCGCTGGAGCAACCCCCCCTGCAACATGGTGCAGTGGGAGAGGCTGGGCTGCAGCAGGCTCCTACCCACAGCAGTGTATGAGAGTGTGTAGGTATCACCTCTCCCCATGTGAACCATAAAGACTTACCGTAAAAATAAGAAAGGAAATAGAAACCAGCTAGTCAGTATTTCTTTTTAACACGGGCTCAGTCAACTTGATGTTAATCTGAATGTTTGTACCCAATAGTTCTGATTTATCGCCGTTGAACTTGCTTGAATAGGAGTAATTTTACCAAATGTCTTGTATTCAGCATAGAGAAATATGATCACCTTAGGTAAAAGAAATCACTATAGCTGTCCTACTGCTTCTTTAGATAGCAGCAAATTGCTCTCACACTTGGGAACACCGGGACCATTGCAGGAGGTGAGGGATGGACAACATACAGACAGGTACTTTTGCTGCTTCCTGGTAGTTACAGGAGATTACTTCAGTGAAGTCAAATATCTGGCAGTTCTTAACCAACAATGCTCCTGTACTCTGACCTTATTCTTGTTTTCTTGCTATCTTTCGCACCTAACTTTACAATCCATTTGGTCAGGCAAGGAGCAGCACATGAAACTTGGTTTCTCTCCTCCTTTTGCTGGAAGGTCACGCAGAGCTCTATAAAGTCATGTACGTTCAAGCACTGGGGCACGACCACACAGTAGGGCTAAATTTGAAATAAACTATGTAACTTGAGCTATGCTAATTGTGTAGCATTTTGACTTTTGGAGTTTTATACACAGCAGTTATTTCAAAATAGAACACTCTTCTCCCAACTTCCTTTACTCCTGGTACAATGAGGGTTACAGGAGCTGGAGAAAGCAGTCCTCTAGCTCCACGTTATTTTGACATTATGTTGAAATAACTGCTTGTGTATATACGAGGACTATGTTATTTTGGAATAACATCAGTTATTCCAAAATAACGCTGCTGTGTAGACATAGCCCTGGTATGCTAAAACTGGATCTACACTGACAGCTGTTGTAAATTTAGTCTGCCTACAAATGTCAGCAAAATTTCACTGTTTTGCTCTATTTTTATCTGTGGTCCACCATGCACTGTGTAAATATACTTACTGTGTGCTTTATATATAAATAACTCTCTCAGAATATCTAACATACACAGCACTACAAAAACTAACATAAATGGTGTACCTGTATCTATTAAATGCAAAACCCCTCTGTATTAGTACTATAAATTGTACTTACTGTCCAGCAAGGTACAACACTGAGACATCCATATCTCTCTTAAAGCCACAGATTTTTAGCTGATTTTCTATTGCCTGATAACAAAAATAATTTGTTAGACTTCATCCCTGAAAATAAAAATCTTGCAAATAAGAACAATAAAGTTTAAAGTAAAGAGAGCAGAAACTTCAAGCTTTTGTTTTTAATTGATAAAAATAAGATATCTACAATTATGGTACATTTACTCCAGGATTTTTTATTCTTGTCATATTTGTTTCTTTAAATAGATACATTGCTACATATCTGGGGAAAAACACTACCCAGAAGTTGTGCATTCTTAAGGGCAGGATTTTTGCTAATAACCAGCAGACCCTTGTAAATGATGAAATCTTGAAAATTAATGAAGTGCAGATACTGCAAGCACATATGCAGTTTAACTGCACAGTGAGCATAAATGTACATAGATAAATGTGTGCAGGATTTGAACCTAAGTGATTAAATAAGATGTAAAAGAAACAACTGCTCAATCACAAAATATAACTTGCCCATTTATTTTGACAAATGTAATTTTAATTGTAATTTTTCATGATTTAACAGTAAATTACCATGGTATATTTTATAAAAGCAATGCATTCTTAGGCTGTCTACACTGGGAAGGTTTGGCATCAAAAGTGCTGTCGACATGCAAAAGTAAAAACGGGTCAAACTGTTTTTTCTGCCTCCCATTATCGACATTTCATGGCCACATTGCTAGCTCCCCTGTCAACAGAAAAAGCAAAGCAATGTAAGTAAACATCCCACAGTGCAGTGTTGTGGAAAGGCAGAGCTGATTCCTGTGCTTTTTGGGATTCTCTCACAGCATTCTCAGCTGCTGGGAGCAGCATCAGGAGTAGCTCTGTGAGCTCTCCTCACTGAGGAATGTCAAAGCAACAGTGCAGTCTCTCCAGTCTGCCTGCTTCTGTGTTTCTGCTTGCTTCTCTGGGGATGGAGGATTTTGCAGTTTGTAGAGTAATTAAGAGCTGGCTAGAAAATTTAATGAAAAATGTATTTAACAAAAAATGTTTTCTGACCAGTTTGTTTTTAAAATGCAAATCAGAACAATATGTATTATGCAAATATGTGGCACAGCACAGTTTCAATATCTAGGAGAAGGTTAAGAAAAATGTATTTCTTTTCCTTAAATCCCAACATTTCAGCCTCTTTCCTCCTTATTCTTCAGGCATGTAATTCTCCCTGTCATCCCTTTCCCAGCCAGCCCTCCCTGTGTTCCTTAAGAAAGTGGTGAATCTATGTCCTGTTCTTACTGCTGCAACAACTTCCTGGACAATTCGGCTGTGTTTGCACAGGGCTCAGTTTTTCTACTTCTTCAGATTAGGAATGTAAGCAGGGGCTCTTGTGCATTTCAAAGACTGAAATGTCACGTGGAGCCCAGGGTCAGCAGGGGACTCAGAGTCCCCCACTGGCCCCAGGCTCCATGCAGCTCTTCCTCTTTGAAATGTACAAGAAAGCCTGTACAAGAAAGTTGGACCACTGTGCGGAGCCTGGGGCCAGCGGGAAGTCCCCCGCTGATTCCAGACTCCATGCAGGCACATCCGCTTTGAAATGTACAAGAGCCCCAGTGTGGTCTCTTGTGCATTTCAAAGACTGAAACGCTGCATGGAGCCCACAGTCAGCAGGGGACTTCCCGCTGGCCCTGGGCTCCACACAGTGTTTCAATCTTTGAAATGTTCAAGAGCCGAACTGGGGCTCTTGTACATTTCTAAGCAGAAGTACTGAATAGAATCCAGGATTACCTGGGGACTCCCTGATGGCCCCAGGCTCCATGTGGTGTTTCAATCTTTGAAATTGTACATTTCAAAGGCAGAACATGCTCTAGTCCTTATCGACTAATCGAATAGTCAATAGAAATCCCATAGACTATTCCATTAGTTAATTAATCAATATTTAATATCCCTACTTCAGATCAGAGATTTCCTCAGTGAATCTTCCTTACTACTGTACCAAAAAGTGGTTTATAGGATAGCTCATCATACTGACCACCATAATCCAACAGCTGTCACATTTTTACAAGGGAGAGGCAAAGAGAGGAAAGAGCACACAGAGATGGATGGGCATATTTGCTAATCATCCAGCTGCCTGGCTAATACTAATGGGACTGAATCTTAGAAGCTCAAAATTGGGACAATTCTGATATTCTAAGACAACTCATTATACTAGTTGTGTGTTTTCATCCTCAAGGAGTTAGGAAGAAACTGGGAGGTGACATGTTGCTGTTTATTTTAGAGGTTTCTTTGTAAGGATGGAAAGAATGGAGGGGTATATGCGGAGATTGTTGCATGTATAAAAGCCTCTTTCCCTTTAGTGATAAAATGACATAGGGGAAGAACAAGCAGAATTATTAGGCTGGGATGGCAAGAACCGGAGATTTTCTGTAGGCATGTCTCTCATCAGTAGGGACGGGATGGAAGGTGATTTTGTTGCATAGGTCCACTGCCTCTCACCACAATGGAGAGAAAGTGGAAGGAGATGCTGCTATGAGGGGGCAGGCCCGCACACAAGAATTTCTGTGAGGAGGTGCTTTTTTTGGTAAATGTGGACCACAACTTTTTTAAATATGAAGGTGTTCAAAATTGTCATGCAATGAGTATGCATAAGAGAGGTTAATAAAAAAATTGAGTGTAAACAATGATTGTTCAAATAATTTTGTTATACTAAAATTTATATAGTAATAAAGGTTTTATAGAATTTACCTTCTGGGATCATGGCAGGCAGCGCGGCCGTCATGGTCACCCATCCCCTTGGATGCCTTTGCCTGCTGTTGTTTTACCTGGTGCTAGACTCGCAGAGCAGGTGAGTGAAGGTAGGGCTTCCAGCCAGCAGAGCTGGGCGTGTGTGGCTCCTCGCAGGTGGGGGGTGCCATTCCCCCAGCCCTGTTGCGCTGCCACCAGCCTCACCTGCCCATCCCCATGCAACACAATTCTCTCCCATCCCCCTAACAGAGTGGTTCTCAAACTTTGTGGCCCGTGGTCCATTGGCTCAATGTAAACCCTTCCGTGGACCACTAGTTGCAAATGGAAACTTACCATTAATTTCATAATTATGCCTGAGCCATTGGCTAGTGCTGCAGCTAAGGAGAACAGTTAATTAAACCAGTAAGAAAGGAAATATGGATTTAAATTATTAAACACAGTAGTGGTGCTTTAACTTTCTCATGTTAGTTTATCAAACTTAATTTTAAATAAAGTAAAATATTAATTTATGTCCAACACAAAAGGTTCCTGTGTGTTCTTTATTCATGGTCAGGGAATCTTTTTTGGGCCTGAGGCACAGACCAGAAAAATCAGTTGGGGACCACACAAGTGAGAAGCAAAAAACAAACTAACAAACAAACCCCTCAAAAATCCTCCAACTCTCTCTGATGTGGCCCCAACTGAGACACTTCACTCCTCTCGCCCTCCAGCCCCACCGGGGGAGGGGAAGGGACAGGGAGGACTTCCAATAGCCCAGATTTACTCTTCTGGGATTCCTGGGTTAGTGGATTTTGTGGACCCCTTAGGGCTCTAGGGTTTGTACAAAAATGGGGGATTCAGTGTGCAGGGCAAGACTGCCAGCAAGAGGAATGGGGCTGCAATAGGGGGTGAGGGTGGGAAGTCTGGATGGGAGGTAGGGTGCAGGAGCAGGCTGGGAGTAGGGTGTCTGGCCAGGGGAAGGAGGCAGGAGCAGGGGAGGGTGAAGGAGCAGGCTGAGGGGAGGGTGTCTGGGTGGGGGGAGAGGGTGCAGGAGTGGGGTGGAGGTGTAGGTTGTGTGAGGGGGTTGGGAGTGCAGGGGTCTGGGGATGAGGGGGCACTCACTTGCCTTCGCACCCTGCGCCATTCCCATACACCACCTCCCACTGCTCCCATTGGCCAGATTCTGGGCAGTGGGAAAAGCCGCCTGGCAGTGTGCCCATGTGCTGCCGTTCCCCCGGCCCGGGGAGGGAGAGCACTTCTTCCCCATGAGCTGGATTGCACAGTGAGGCTCGAGGCTTTCTCTCCTGCCCTGCCCCCAGCGGGAAGCTGAAGCTGGAACTCCAACCTTGGGGGGTAGTGGGGGGAAGGCAAGGCTGGAGTACCAGCCCGGGCTCCCCACTGCAGGGGGAAGGAGGGCGCCTGAGCTCAAGCCATGGACCCGCTGCCCTAATGGAGGCCCCTCATGCTTACTTGGGGAGCCATGGGGGCGGCCCCATTCGCACTGCCTTTGTGTAGGGGCCTCCCCGGGGGATCCCTGCCTCACTCCCTTGGGAGGGTTACTGTGGGGCCAGTCTCACACCCATGGGGAGGGGGAGGGGTTGCTGTGGGGCCAGTCTCACACCCATGGGGAGGGGGAGGGGTTGCTGTGGGGCCAGTCTCACACCCATGGGGAGGGGGAGGGGTTGCTGTGGGGCCAGTCTCACACCCATGGGGAGGGGGGGGGGTTACTGTGGGGCCAGTCTCACACCCATGGGGAGGGGGAGGGGTTGCTGTGGGGCCAGTCTCACACCCATGGGGAGGGGGAGGGGTTGCTGTGGGGCCAGTCTCACACCCATGGGGAGGGGGAGGGGTTGCTGTGGGGCCAGTCTCACACCCATGGGGAGGGGGGGGGGTTGCTGGGGGTTACTCTCACCCCAGGGGGGAGGGGTGACGGCGGGCTCAGCGGCACCCCAAGGGGGGGGGGGGTGGCTGTAGCGACCTTGCCCGCACACGGACGGGGGAGGGGTTGGAGCGGGGCTCGTACCGGGGCGGGAGCTACACGCGGGGTGACGCAGAGCCGGGCGGGCTGGCGACTGGGCTGGGCTCGGGAGCAGGGCGCGGCCGGCCCCCGGCAGTGGGCGGGACGGGAGAGGCTCACCTGGCAGGTGCTGCGGCTGGCCGCCATTTTAGCTTCCCGTTCCTAAGCGAC
Source organism: Pelodiscus sinensis (assembly GCF_052426305.1). Taxonomy (NCBI): domain Eukaryota; kingdom Metazoa; phylum Chordata; order Testudines; family Trionychidae; genus Pelodiscus; species Pelodiscus sinensis. The sequence continues at coordinate 206,168,641 of NC_143053.1, forward strand.
CAGGGTGGGGAAAGAGCAAAGAGGCCTCAGCGCCGAGGGCGGGGGAGTGAGGGGCCGGGAATGGGGAGGGGAGGGGGCCGGGCGGGGGGGGGGCGGGTTGCGGGGGCGCGCGCAGTTCAGAATCTCCCTCGCCGGGCACGCGCGGAGGGAGCCGGCCGGTGTGGGCACGATGGGGACACGTGCGCGGGACGTGGTGGGGCTCGGTAGCGCGCTGGGGACGGCGGGGAGTTAATACAGCGATACACGTGGCCGGGGTGCTTAGTTGCAAGAGATGCCTTGGTGCTGGAACTGGGAGGGGGGGTGGGTGTCACCGCCACCCCGGCTTGCCAGGCCTTCCATCGTGTACAGGCTTTACAGTTGCTTTCAATGACTCAGCACCCCCCTCTAAGAATGGTCCCAGGACCCCTGAAGAAATAGCAGTGGTGACAGGCTTAACACTAGGGTGACTCCCTGAGCCTCCAGAGAGGACCATGCGTTGAAGGCTGTGCTAGACCTCGAGGGATTCATGTGGGAGGAAGGGGGAGCGGCTGAAATAGAGTTGTGTTCCCCGGTGGAGCCTGTGCCCCTAACATCTGAGCTCTTCTCAGAGTTTGTTGAGCATGAAAAGAGGAAAGAAAGAAGAATGCTCCCTGGCATGAGACCTCAAGGAAGGAAAAACCTGAGAGCAAAAGGAAAAAGCTGGGCATCCTCTTTGGATCTACACTCAGGCTATGTGCTCCTTCCTAACTGTACCATTATCCAAATCACTCTACTCCATTTTGCCAAAGAGTAGCATAAGCAGTGAAGCATACTACTACTGTAGCTGTTGTGATGGGAGTGTGACATCCCAGGGCACAATCCAGACTAATGAATATTTGTGTCACCCCTGCCTTGTAACCTGGAGTGACGTTTACAATGCCCTTACATGACCTCCAACTTCAACTGTTCACAACGGCCTTCAGTAAGTAAGTTACCCCCAGCTATATCTGTGTGCAGCAGCTAGCCAAACACACCTTGGCTCCTTACAGCTTTGGTTATGCTGCAGCATGGCCCCAGTGTCCCACTCCCAGAAATATATGTCCTGTACTACTCAGCCCTCACTTAGATAGTACAAATATATTAAGTCTGTTATTTCTTTAAGGGACTAATATGCCAGTTTATTATTTTAAATAGTTATTCAGACACAGTGGATTAAATAAAATAATAAATTGTATAATTAATGAGGCATCAAAGTCAGAAATGCTTATAAGAAAAAAATAAGATAAAATGTTTTGTGGTATCTAACTTAGGGTATGTCTACACTACAGAGTTTTGTTGGAAAAATGGCTATTTTTCCGACAAAACCTGAGTTACGTCCACACCGCAATCATGTTCTTTCAAAAAAGAAATAAAAAAACAGAGGGGTTTTTCCGACATTAGTAAGCCTCTTTCTACGAGGAAGAAGCCTTTTTCCTGAAGAGCTCTTCGGAAGAAGGCATGTGTGGACGTGGAAGAGGGAGTTCTTTCAAAAAAAAAAAAAGAGGAAAGAGGAAAAAGCACAAGTGCATGGCTGCTGCGCAATTCCTAGGATGCCAAGGCCAAGCAAGGAGCACACAGCTGTCCCTCACTACCCATCACCTCCATCCTGTGAGTGTAGGAAAAATGATGACACTCACTTGATGTGGCTCCCCTGGCCTCAGATGATGCCTGGGACACATACAGACTCCAGGGTCAGGAGGGTGATTGTGCTGGCCTCATTCAGCCCCTCCTCTTCCTCCTCCTCCTCTTCTCTGTCTATGCCCCCCAGCAGCACGATGACAGGTGTCTCAAGCTTTGAGTCTACTACTGGGGGGGAGGGACTGCAGCAGGTCTGAGTAGTAGGGGCAGGTGTGGGGTTCTGCCCCGGAGTGGGAGCTGCACTGCCGGACCTTGGCTTATCCCTTCGTGGACAGGCTATCCGCTATGTGGCCATAGATGTTGGTGCTCCAGCATCTGGTGCAGAGATCCTAGAGGTTGGTCTTGTCGCCCCAAATCTCAGTAAGATTCAGGATTTCCACACCATATCAGGAAGGCTAGTGTCTTTTCTGTTCCTGGGCAGGGTCCTGGCAGATGGGGGACTGCTCCCTGGGAGTATTGGAGGGCTGGGTGGGAGCAGCAGAGTTGCTTATTTTGAGCTACCTTGATGCACTGGCAGATGCAGGGTGGCTCAGGGCTGTCAGGACCTGCTGTCTGCCACAAGCCCTTTCCCCTAAGGCTGCAGTTTTAAGGGCTACAGGGGAGGGGGAACTACTGAGTTTTGATAAGGGTAGACAGAGTGGCTAGCAGGGCGCTGTGGGAAGGGCAAGAGGCCAATTATTTTGAAATAATTGCAGCCATCCTGTCTACCCAGGCACTATTTTGAAATACAGGCAGTCCCCGAGTTACGCGGATCCGACTTATGTCGGATCCGCAGTTACGAACGGGGCCCGTCTCCCTGGTCTCCAGCAGACCAGGGAGAGGAAGCAAAGCGGCGGAGCACGCGGGCAGTGGACAGCCCAGACGCGTCTGGGCTGTCGCTGCCCGCGTGCTCCTTGGCTTTGCTCTGCTTTGCTCCCCGTCTCCCTGGTCTGCAGACCAGGGGGACGGGGAGCAAAGCTGCGGAACACGCGGGCAGCGGACAGCCCAGACGTGTCTGGGCTGTCCGCTGCCCGCATGTTCCGCGGCTTTGCTCCCCGTCCTCCTGGTCTGCAGACCAGGGAGACGGGGAGCAAAGCAGAGCAAAGCTGCGGAGCCTGAGGGCAGCAGGACAGCCACGGCGCGTCTGGGCTGTCCCGCTGCCCCCGTGCTCCGCGGCTTTGCTCCGGACGCCTGTGGTACAGCAGCTGGGGCGCTGCCGGTTGGTCCCATAGCGCCGCTCTGGGCGCTACTGGACCAACCAGGCAGCACCCCAGCTGCTCTGCCCCAGCCGTCCTGATTTAGCCACTACTGGTCAGTTTCAGCAGCGGCTGAATCAGGACGCCTGGGGCAGAGCAGCTTGGGTGCTGCTGGGTTGGTTCAGTAGCGCCGAGGAGCGGCGGCGCTACTGGACCAACCCAGCAGCACCCCAGCTGCTCTGTCCAAGGCGTCCCCTAGTCAGCCGCTGCTGAAACTGACCAGTGGCTGACTACAGGAAGCCCCTGCCCCGGGCTTCCTGGAATCAGCCGCTGATCAGTTTCAGCAGCAGCTGACTTGGGGATGCCTGGGGTTCTTAAGTTGAATCTGTATGTAAGTCAGAACTGGCGTCCAGATTCAGCCGCTGTTGAAACTGATCAGTTTCAGCAGCGGCTGAATCTGGACGCCAGTTCCAACTTAGATACAGATTCAACTTAAGAACAAACCTACAGTCCCTATCTTGTACGTAACCTGGGGACTGCCTGTAGCTATTTCTGAAGAGGCGTTATTCCATGTGGAATGAGGTTTACAAATGCCAAAATAAGCCTCCCTTTATTTTGAAATTATTTTGAAATAACTGGCTAGCTGTGTAGACGCTCGCAAAGTTATTTCATAATAACTTCCATTATTCTGAAAAAATGCTGCTGTGTGATGTACCCTTCCTGATCAAACTCTTTAGATTAGGTCTCCTCCCTCAAGTCCAATGACTGCTTGCTTTGTCTTTCAGGTGCAATAGATAAAAATGGGTGGAGGAATACAGAGCAGTGTCTTAGGATGCCTTCCCCTTCTTTTTATAGTTTTGTTCCTACTTTGAAAAGCATTTCCAGATGGGAGAAAGAGGACAGGAAGTCTTTATAGAAGGAAACTCAATGTTGTTTCTTTGCTAGGACATAGATTTTTTTGCCCCATCCACTTTCCTGCCAAAGAATGGCCACTTAGCAGTAATGGTCCACTTAGCCTTGTTTATACCTGGCAGAAGTGTCAGCTTGTCCTTTGTCTCTGAGGTACAGGTTGGCCACACCCCCCAGACTTATCTGGAAAACATAAATTTAGTCATGATCTCAGCTTATCAAGTTCACATATAATGCAGTAATGTTCATTTTGCTGTGATATGTTGATTAGCAATTTATGAGTTTGAGTGATAGCTCACAAGGCATTCTGTATTAAAACATTACTACAATAATTTATGGAATGTGAACACAGGGATATTCTATTTTTACAGGGGACAGTGACTCTGCCTATTCTTGATTTATAACAGCAGCTCAGTCTTTTCATGTGGTAAAAGCATGTGGCTCTCAAAGAGCAGCTTTGATACTCCACATTGTACTGCCATGCAACTGCAAGACCAGCCCAACAGATTTATCATATGGTATATACCACGACTTGAGAAGGCCACTGAGTCATAGAGACATTCCTCTGTACATTACTGGAAACCACAACATTTTATTTGTGGATCTGTGACACTGGACTTTTTCAATCTCTTCAAGAAGCCCTCCCTAACTACTCTTTTGTAAAGCTTATAACATCTTGCACCCTCATCTTCCCTGACACTGCTCTGTGCCATTACACCTGGGCCAATTAATTCTTTTGTGTTAATCACTGGCTGCATGTCCCTGACATTCTCCCAAGACTTGAGGTGCTGCTTATGCCTATGCAGTATGACACCACTTGGCAGGTTTCACTGGTTGTGATGTATCCTGAGGCATTTCAGCCCTCAAAGTAATTTTTGGAGACAATTATCAGATATAAAAAAAATCAGTATGTACAAGGAAAATGCCATTTTAGCATTAATTCTTAAGCTGTTTCCATGAGTCTCTAAACCTGAATTCTGAGACAAAGTAAAGAATACTACTTTATAAAAGAACATGGTAATATTTTCTCCACCTCAAAAACAAACTAGGCAATTTGCTTTTCATCTCATTTTTGAAAAAGCAGATGTTTTGTAATGAAAGAAATATGTAGTAAACTAGTATACAAAACAGAAGACAAACTGGAAGTTGGACATTGTCTAGATGTACATTTTAGGAATGTATTTTCACATGTAAATGAAAGATGCACAACATATACAAAGGGTAATTTTAAAAGAAATACATGAAAGCCTGGATTGTACAGTCTTGTGTTGATTTTGGACATTAAAAGATTATTAACTCAGGAGAATGACTGATGGGACTGTCCTCAATACTCAATTGTCAATATAAATATTATGAACTTGTTCAACAGTAAGGGCATTGTTTGACATTTTGGCAATGCTTGGAGTGCAATCAACCATAGATTATGAGTGCCTTTAGATAATGTGTGTTAGTGCATAAAACCAATCAATTATCCCCACTGGCTAGGTTATTCTGGCAGTGGGAATGAAAAACTTATTCTATCGTGAACTGGATACATATTGAAATATGTCATTGTTTCTCTTTAATTATTTTAATATAAATTGCAATCCCACCCATAGCTAGCATGGGAATATCTACTCTACAATTTTCACACTTACGGTTTATGATTTGTGAAACTTAGCTGGTATTAAGAGTCATTTTTAGAAAACTGGTGTGTAGCTTGAACATGAGCTATTAAAAATGAAAATATGCTGTGTAACACTGTTTAATTAAGAGCTAATAGGTCTATTGATAAGCCATTTTCAGTCTGATAAGCATCATTACCCCTCAAGTGAAATGCTGATATATAAAGTTTTTGTTTCACGCTACTATAGGTTCCAAGGCTAGAAGGAACCATCATCATCTATTCTGCCTTCCTGAATAAAACAGGAAGTTTCCAAAATAATTTCTAGAGAATAATATTTTTTTAAAAAAATCCCATCCAATCATGACTTAAATATTGCCAGTACAGGCAGTCCCCGAGTTACGCGGATCCGACTTATGTCCGACTTATGAACGGGGCTTTCTCGCCCTGGAGCTCGCAGGCAGCGGGACCGCCCAGAGCACAGCGGTCCCGCCACCTCGACCTCCGGAGCGTGAAAAACTGCTCTGGGTGCCCCTGGTCTGCTGGGGACTGTCTCCAGCAGACCAGGGACACCCGGAGCAAAGCCGGGGAAGCGGAGATGTCCCGCGCCTCTGAGGCTTTGCTCTGGCAAAGCCTCAGAGGCGTGGCACCCCGCCGCCGCTGCCGCTTTGCTCCCGGTGCCTCTGGTCTGCTGGGGACCGTCTCCAGCAGACCAGGGACACCCGGAGCAAAGCCGGGGAGGCGGAGATGTCCTGCGCCTCTGAGGCTTTGCTCTGGCAAAGCCTCAGAGGTGTGGCACCCCGCCGCCGCTGCCGCTTTGCTCCCGGTGCCTCTGGTCTGCTGGGGACCATCTCCAGCAGACCAGGGACACCCGGAGCAAAGCCGGGGAGGCGGAGGGGTCCCGCGCCTCTGAGGCTTTGCTCTGGCAAAGCCTCAGAGGCGCGGCACCCCGCCGCCAGTGCCGCTTTGCTCCCGGTGCCTCTGGTCTGCTGGGGACCATCTCCAGCAGACCAGGGACACCTGGAGCAAAGCTGGGAGGCGGAGGGGTCCCGCGCCTCTGAGGCTTTGCTTTCGCAAAGCCTCAGAGGCGGGGCACCCCGCCGCCGCTGCAGCTTTGCTCCCCGTGTCCCTGGTCTGCTGGGGGGGTGCAGCTAGTGGCCCCCCCCTAGCAGACCAGGGAGATGTGGAGCAAAGCCCCGGGCCTGTGGTAGAGCAGGTGGGCGCTGCCGGTTGGTCCCGCAGCACCGCTCCTTGGCGCTACTGGACCAACCCGGCAGCACCCCAGCTGCTCTGCCCCAGGAGTCCTGATTCAGCCGCTGCTGATCAGTTTCAGCAGCGGCTGAATCAGGACACCTGGGACAGAGCAGCTGGGGTGCTGCTGGGTTGGTCCAGTAGCGTCGAGGAGCGGCGGCGCTCCTGGAACAACCCAGCAGCACCCCAGCTGCTCTGCCCCAGGCGTTCCTAAGTCAGCCGCTGCTGAAACTGACCAGTGGCTGACTACAGGAAGCTCCTACCCCGGGCTTCCTGGAATCAGCCGCTGATCAGTTTCAGCAGCAGCTGACTTGGGGGTTCCTGGGGTTCTTAAGTTGAATCTGTATGTAAGTCAGAACTGGCGTCCAGATTCAGCTGCTGTTGAAACTGATCAGTTTCAGCAGCGGCTGAATCTGGACGCCAGTTCCGACTTACATACAGATTCAACTTAAGAACAAACCTACAGTCCCTATCTTGTACGTAACCCGGGGACTGCCTGTAATGGCAAATCTACCATAGCCCTTGGTAAGTTGTTCCAAGGGTTAATTATCCACACTGTTAAAAATGTATGCCTTCTTTCCAGTCTGAATTTGTCTTGCTTCAGCCACAGGATCTTGTTATACCTTAGTTTACTAGATTGAAGAGCCTATTATTAAAATATTTGTTCCCCAGGTAGATACTCAAACTATGAAGTGTCACAAGTGTTATGCCTCAAATCTGAAATCCTAGACACACAATGCTTTTTGCTGAAACAAAATACAGGACTATGTAGCACTTTAAAGACTAACAAGATGGTTTATTAGGTGATGAGCTTTCGTGGGCCAGACCCACTTCCTCAGATCAAATAGTGGAAGAAAATAGTCACAACAATATATACCAAAGGATACAGTTAAAAAAAATGAACACATATGAAAAGGACAAATCACATTTCAGAACAGAAGAGGGATGCGGAGGGGGGGGGGTAAGTGTCTGTGAGCTAATGGTATTAGAGGTGATAATTAGGGAGGCTATCTTTGTAATGGGTAAGATAGCCAGAGTCTTTGTTGAGCCCCCCCCACGTAGAGTGTCGAATTTTAGCATGAATGACAGTTCAGAGGATTCCCTTTCAAGTGCAGATTTAAAAGGCTTCTGAAGCAGGATGCAGATAATTAAGTCGCTGAGACAGTGTCCTTTCTGGTTGAAATGGCAAGAAACTGTTTTTTCTTTGTGATCCTGTCTAATGTCTGTTTTGTGGGCATTGATCCTTTGGCGAAGTGTCTGAGACGTTTGTCCAATGTACAAAGCAGACGGACACTTTCGGCACATGATAGCATAAATCCGTGGTCACCAACCAGTAGATCGCGAGCTTCCGGTAGATCTCAGGGGCTCTAAAAGTAGCTCTTGAGCCCTCTCTGAACTGCGCGCCTGTGCAGTACATTTACATTAGATTTCCTCATTTGAGGAGCAGCTACTCACCGAGCAACACCACAGGTGAGTAGCTGCGAGGAATGGTGAGAGCTGGGAGGTCGGGAGGACTGAAATACCCCAGCCAGCTGACTGTGGCTTTCAGCTGAAAGAGGCTGCCCCGCACTCCAGCTGATCGGCGGCTTCTCCTCTGCACCTGCCCACGTGGAGCTTGGTGCACCCTGGCTGAGTGCTATGCCAAGCTGGCCGGGCAGCCACTTTTCTTCGCTCCAGCCCAGCTGCCCTGTGGTCAGTCCGGAGGGAGCGCGGGTCGAAGGCTTCCCTCCGTGGCTGGTGTAGGGAACTCCCTGCCCCTAACCTTGTTCCCTCTCCTCTACCCCAAACCTGTCCCCCGCCTCCTGGCCCCCTGTTCCCTCTCCCTTGCCCCCCCCACCCTGCTGCAGAAACCTGCCCCCCCTCTGCAGAAACTTGTCCCCCGGCACCCTGCCCCCCCCCCCCCGCAGAAACCAGTTCCTTCTGGCACCCTGTCTCCTACTACAGAAACCTGTCCCCCTGCTCCCCTCTGCAGAAACCTGTCCCCCCCAGAATCTTGTCCCCTGCTGCAGAAACCTGTCCTGGCACCCTGCCCCCTCTCCCCTGCCCCCACTGGCACCATGTTCCCTGCTCCAGAACCCACTAGCACCCCTCCCCAGTACTGTGTCCCCTGCTCCCAAATGACTTTTCTGTGGGTCAGTGACCCCTGACTCAAGGCAGGTTCCCTGCCATTCTCATAAATAAAGACAATGCAGAAACTTTTTGTGTTTAACATAGCATTTTATTTAAAAATGAAGCCTGGCCAACAAACCCCCAAGTGGGCCCAAGCCCCCATCTGGCCACAACCACTCCTACATTCCTCTTTCCCCAGACCCTAGATCTGAGCCTATCAAACACTGGAACCTCCTGCCCTGAGCCCCTCACATACCCCAACCCAAATTCCTGCACCCTCACATCCTCAAGCCTGTGGCTTGCTTAGTATCCCAACACTGCCCAGCCTGGAGCCCCCTCCCCGAGCCAGTGTCCCTTTCTCCACTTCCTCCTGCATCCAGATTTCCTTCCAGAGCTTGCACCTCTCACCCCTTCCCACACCCAAATCCCTCATTCCCACCCCAGAGCCTACACATTCTGTCTCAGAACAGCAAGGGTCCAGCTAGACTGCAGGAGGTTTTCAGGATTCTGGAGATATCCCAGAAAAACTCTTCTGCATCCAGGGTTGCGTTTGTTCTTCCTCTTTTTTAGTGGAAGAGCAAACAGGCTCTTTTGGTCACCCCTGTATTCCTCTTTCCACAAGGAATAAGGTGGCTTCCAAAAGAAGGGTTTTTTTTCCTGACATTTCGTCCAGTCTAGACAGGCCAAATGTTGGAAAAACCTCTTCCTACAGAATAATTTATATATATATAAAAAAAGCAGCAGTATAAGGATTGGGGATAGCAAGTGATGGAGAGGAGGAGAATAGAGAGGGCGGGCTTCAAGGAAGGGGCGGGGCGGTAGATCTTGGCTTGGTCTGTCATTTAAAAAGTGATCTTGGGTGTAAAAAGGTTGGAGACCACTGGCATAAATTATATTTCTGGATGCGCAGGAATATGTGTTCTTGATCTTATAACTCACTTGGTTAGGTCCAATAATGGTGTCAGCAGAGTGAATATGTGGACAAAGCTGGCAACGGGGTTTGTTGCAAGGGAAAGTACCAGGGTTGGTATTAGTGTGGTATGTCCTGTGGTTGTTGGTAAGAATCATCTTGAGGTTAGGTGGTTGTCTGTAGGAGACTATGGGTCTGTCTCCCAGAGCCTCTTGGAGTTTAGTATCCTGTTCCAGTATAGGCTGTAGTTTATTGATAATGTGTTGGACAGGTTTAAGTTGGGGGCTGTAGGTGATGACAAGTGGTGTTCTATTGTTGGTTTTCTTGGGTCTGTCTTGAAGTAGATGGTTTGTAGGTATTCGTCTGGCTCCTTCAATTTGCTTTTTTATTTCTCCGGGTGGGTTGTTGAGGTTTATAAATGCTTGGTAGAGATCCTGAAGTTTCTGATCTCTCTCAGTGGGATTAGAGTAGATGCAGTTGTATCGAAGGGCTTGGCTATAGATGATGGATCGTATGGTGTGTGCTGGATGGGAACTGGAAGCATGTAGGTAACTGTATGAGTCAGTGGGTTTTCTGTAGAGGGTGGTCTCTAATTTTCCATTGTTGATTTGTAGTGTGGAGTCCAGGAAATGGATCTCTCGTGTAGAATGGTCCAGGCTGAGGTTGATGGTGGGGTGTAGGTTGTTGAAATCTCTGTGGAACGTCTCCAGTGTTTCTTGGCCATGCGTCCAGATCATAAAGATGTCATCAATGTAGTGTAAGTAGAGAAGGGGTTAAAGGGGACGGGAGTTGAGGAAACGTTGTTCTAGGTCAGCCATAAAGATATTAGCATACTGTGGGGCCATGCGTGTACCCATGGCTGTACCGCTGATCTGGAGGTATAAGTTGTTCTCAAACTGGAAATAATTGTGGGTGAGAACAAAGTTACATAGGTCTGCTATTAGGTTGGCAGTGGTGTCCTCTGGGATAGTGTTTCTAATTGCTTGTAATCCGTCTTCATGTGGGATGTTGGTGTATAGAGCTTCTACATCCATGGTGGCAAGGATGGTGTTATTGGGGAGGTTATCGATGTTTTGTAGTTTCCTTAGGAAGTCAGTAGTGTCTCGGAGATAGCTGGGGGTGTTGGTTGCGTAGGGTTTGAGGAGAGAGTCTACCTAGCTGGATAGACCAGTAGTGAGCGTGCCAATACCAGAGATGATGGGACGTCTGGGGTGTCCAGGTTTATGGATCTTGGGAAGCAGGTAGAACAATCCTGGTCGGGGGTCAGAAGGTGTTTCTGTGTGGATTTGTTCCCGAGTAGCTGTAGGGAGGCTTTTCAAGGAGACAGTGTAGTTTCTTTTGGTATTCCGAGGTGGGATCAGAGGAGAGAGGTTTGTAAAATGTGGTGTTGGAGAGTTGTCTGGTTGCCTCCTGGTTATAGTCGGCCTTATTCATAATGACCACAGCACCACCTTTGTCAGCTGGTTTGATTATAATGTCCAGGTTGTTTTTGAGACTCTGGATGGCATGGTGTTCGGCACGGCTGAGATTGTGTGTCGCTTGTTGTCGTTTGCGAATAATGTCAGTCTGTGCGTTGTTGCGGAAGCTTTGTATATAGAAATCCAGATTGTAATTCCGACCATCAGAGGTAGTCCATATAGAATTACTTTTCCTTTTGTGTTGATAGGGGGGATCTGGTAGGTCAGATTGATGTTCATTGGTGGTTTGGAAATATTCTCGGAGGCGGAGGCGGCGAAAAAAAGCTTCAAGATCACTACAAAATTGTATCCAGTTTGTGGGAGATGTGGGGCAGAAAGAGAGACCCCGGGACAAGACAGACTCTTCTGCTGGATTGAGTTTGTAGCTGGAGAGGTTAACAATATTATCCGGTGGTTTGAGGTAGTTGCTGTTGTAGCCTGTGGTGTGGAGCATTTTAGTAAGTTTATCGTCTTTTCTTTGTTGTAGGGAATAGAAGTGTGTATAGTAGATTTCTTATCTGGTGGAACAAAAGTCTTGCAAGGTGTCAGTCGGTGTGGATGTTTGTCTTGAGATGAGACTCTCTAAGTTAGAAATGTCATTCTTGATGGTTTTCTGTTTCTTGTATAAAATACTTATCAGGTGATTCCTTAATTTCTTGGATACTGTGAGGCAGAGTCTTTCACCGTAGTCAGCAGCATTTGTGTGTTATCCTGTGGGGCTCACGAAGGTGTGAGAGTAAGCACACAGTACAGGCAGTCCCCGGGTTACGTACAAGATAGGGACAGTAGGTTTGTTCTTAAGTTGAATCTGTATATAAGTCGGAACTGGCGTCCAGATTCAGCCGCTGCTGAAATTGACCGCCAGTTCTGACTTACATACAGAATCAACTTAAGAACCCCAGGCGTCCCCAAGTCAGCTGCTGCTGAAACTGATCAGCAGCTGATTCCAGGAAGCCCGGGGCAGAGCAACTCTGCCTCGGGCTTCCTGTAGTCAGCACTGGTCAGTTTCAGCAGAAGCTGACTTGGGGACGCCTGGGGCAGAGCAGCTGGGGTGCTGCTGGGTTGTTCCAGTAGCGCCGCTCCTTGGCGCTACTGGAGCAACCCAGCAGCACCCCAGCTGCTCTGCCCCAGGCGTCCTGATTCAGCCGCTGCTGAAACTGACCAGCAGCGGCTGAATCCGGACGCCTGGGGCAGAGCAGCTGGGGTGCTGCCGGGTTGGTCCAGTAGCGCCCAGAGCGGTGCTGCGGGACCAACCGGCAGCGCCCCAGCTGCTCTGCCACAGGCGTCTGGAGAAAAGCCTAGTCTGCTGGGGGGGGCGTACTAGCTGCGCCCCCCCCTCACCCCAGCAGACCAGGAAGACGCGGGCGGCGGACCGAGACACACCGCGGTCCCGCCACCTGGGTGCTCCGCGGCTTTGCTCCCAGTCTCCCTGGTCTGCCAGGGAGACGGGGAGCAAAGCCTCTGAGGATGCTAGCAGCGGGACAGCCGCGGGGCGTCTGGGCTGTCCCGCTGCCGGCTTCCCCGAGGCTTTGCAAAGCCGCGGGGGGGCTCGGGCAGCGAGCAAAGCCTCGGGGAAGCCGGCAGTGGAGCAGCCCAGGCACGCCTGGGCTGCCTCGCTGCCCGAGCCGCCCCCGCGGTTTTGCTCCGCGTCTTCCTGGTCTGCAGACCAGGGAGATGCGGAGAAAGCCCCGGAGTACACGGGCGGCAGGACCGCGAGGTCCCGCAGTCCGTGTCCTTCGGGGGAGCCCCGTTCGTAACTGCGGATCCGACGTAAGTCGGATCCGCGTAAGTCGGAGACTGCCTGTATGGACAAGTACTGCAAATATTCCATCTACAGTTCACTCTGTGCAGCTCTATCCTGACCTCTGCCATCCCTACTATTCTAGTCCTGAGTCTCTTCAACAGACATGATCAATTCTGCCAAAGCGTGTCTGCCAGCCTAGTCATATGAAACTCAGCAGCATCAAGGAAGCTTGTTGTTGAGGGATTTCCCACAAAGAAAAAAATTGGAAGAGGGGAACTCATTATACTCATCACCTTACATAACACTTCCCTGTATTCAAAATGGTCAAAGACCAATTTTTCTTGGACAAAAAAGGGCTATGTTTTTCATTCTTGGCTCTTAATCTAATTAAAGCTAAATTAAAAATAGCACATTCCCTTTCTTCATTGATATGAGGCTTAGAACAGATGGGATTTTGTATATTCTTTGCTATAAATCATGTTTTAGTAGGTATTCCTGAATCACACGCTTAATTTCTTAACAATGTAGTCATGGTCTTCAGTCAGAATGGCATGGTGCTTACTCACATGTTGTTTAATCCTTTTCCAAAGGAAAATATGGCTACATAGTAAAGGCTGTAAAAGGATGTTCCATCTTTTCTGTGGGAAGTTTCTCCTGTGTTCCACTATACATACATTATAGCAGTGGTTCTCAATCAGGGACATTCATAGCCATAGGGATACACAGAGGTTTTCCAAGGGGCACATCACCTAGTAGCGACATCCAGTGTTTTTTTGTGAGGGTTCTGCCTGGTACTCAGTACTGGCACCTCCAGTCAAGAGCTCAACAACTTTTCCCCTGGAGTACTGGCACTTTTTTTTTTTTTAACAAAAAAAGCACTGGGCACATCAATTCATCTAGATATTTGCCTTGTTTTTACACCATGCTACATACAAACCACTGGTGAAGTCAGTACAAACTAAAATTCCATACAGACATGTTTATACTGCTCTATATACTGTATGCTGAATTGTAAGTACAGTATTTATATTCCATCTGATTTATTTTATAATAATAAAGTACAAATGAGAAAGTAAGCAATTTTTCAGTAATAGTGCACCGAGACACTTTTGTATTGTTATGTCTGACCTTGTAAGCAAGGAGTTTGTAAAAGAGGTGAAATGTGAGGTACTCAAAACAAACCAAACTCCTGAATAGGGATGTGAACACCTTAATGGGTGATGCTTACTGGGTAATAGTTAACTGTTACCTGGGAGGAGCCACCTCCCTTGTGGGCTGGGAGTTGGCAGCCCCAGCCCCCAGCTACTGCCACTTGGCCCTGCACAAGGCTGCCAACTCTTCCTCTTCCCCCACTGCCATTTCCAGCCCCATACGAGGCTGCCAATTCACAGGGTCGGAAGCAGCCGGCCTGCAGCCTCCCCTGACCACAGCCTAAGGATGTTAGATACCATGTAATTGAATAATCATGTAACTGCAGAAAATATTATTGGTTACACAATTATTTGATAATTGGCGGGAGAAGCAACCAGTGTACTCCCGACCTCACTGCCAGGGAGCCCCCTGCCACCTTGTGTTATATCAGAGGTAGCTGCGCAGTGTGGCAGGCTGGAGCTGGTCTGCGAGGTGAGCTTTTGTATCAGAGGCAGCAGCATGTAGTTGACTACATGTTGACATCCCTACTCCAGTCCAGGTGACCTCATTTAATCAGTTAACCTGTTACACTAATTAACCAGTTAACTAATTAAACAGGATTTTACATTCCTATTCCTGAAAGGGGTATAGTAGTTTGGAAAGGCTGAGACCCTCTGTGTTATAGAAAAGTATTACTCAGGCAGTCACTTTGAGTCCTGACAATCCTGTGGTGGACAATGGCAGATGACAAAGTGAATCATAAAGGAGTGAATCCAACAATTTAAGACATGTTTGTCCTTGCCATAAGAAATAGGAAACCATACAAAGTGGCTAAAATTCTGGAAGTCCATAGCATATATAGTGCACTGTCTTTACCTACTTTAGATAAAAATACATAAGACCACACACTTTTTTTGCTACCTGTGGCCCTTAGCTGCCTGAGGCGAAGAGTAGATCCTACTGAAAGAATAGGCATGTTGTAATTAGGAGAAAAAGCTGACAAATATAAGGTAGGAAAATCACCCCCCAAATTATAAAAAAAAAGGTTTATTCTCGAGCTCAGAACCAGCATGAACAACAGAAGTCCTAGAAGATAAAGATGAGGTGGGAAAATGTTGACCACCAGAAAAGGCAAAAAATAAGTGTGCCTGGAAATCTTTGAGAAAGAGTTTGGAGCAGTTCAGCTAACATAATTAACCACCCCAAGATATCTGTCCAAGATCTGAGGTACATACTCACTGCTTTCACTCCAGTGGGCTGTGCTCTTTTTTTAGTACACTAGCTCCATCAGAGCTATCGTGGGTATGTCTCCTTGTGCTGGGAATTACTCACCCCCAACTGGAAATGTAGATACACACTAAAAAAATTGTAGTTGCCCTTGATAGGTAAATTGGTGCAATAGCCAGCTAGTAAACTTATTAGCGCAAAGTATAGATATTATAAAATCACAGATAAATATACAAAAGATGTAAAGCTTTGTAAAAGAGAAGTAATGCACTCATGTTATGCTCATGAATGACAATACATTTTAAATACTCAGATAGAATTACTAGAAAAATCAGGCAGCAATCATCAATATTAATATTAAAAAAAAACAAATAGTCTGGTAGCACTTTAAAGACTAACAAAACGTAGATAGTATCATGAGCTTTTGTGGGCACAGCCCACTTCTTCAGATGACTGGCTGAAGAATGATCATCTGAAGAAATGGGTTGTGCCCACGGAAACTCATGATACCATCCGCATGTTTTGTTAGTCTTTAAAGTGCTACCAGACTATTTGTTGTTTTTTTAAGTTTATCCTGTACAGACTAATTCAGCTACCCCTCTCAATATTAATATTGTGAGCCTTAGAAATAAAAGTAAAAGGCATACTTCTGCCCAACAAAGGTATTTCCCCCCTCAACCAATAAAGCAGTCATCAAATCAATATTTTGCAAAACTTAACTTTTTCTTGGCAATTGCCTTAATTTCCTGGGTAAATTTGGGACCCAGAATCTGCTGAGAAACTGCTAAACAACTGAAACAATGTTTTAGATGTAGTTTCAGTACCTAATTAAAAGCCTTATCAATAGACAGCTTTTAGTCCAACAGGCATTTGCCCCTAAAGCTGAATGCTCATATGTGACTCTGCTATATTTTTTGTCAAAATAATATTCTTTAGAGGTGTTTAAATTCTACTTAACCGAATCATATTAAAGTAAAAAGCTGATCTACCAACTCTGAGGCAGTTAGTGTGAATGATCTCTCTTTATAGTAAGATTTCTGAGCTACTGAGTTTGCAGTTAGATTACTTGAGGTTTAGAGTTTGGGATATTTTAGAATAGTTCATTTCGTTCTATGCTCTAGCATGCACTATAGTGTGATGTGCTCTTTCCCTGTTAGACAGCATGTTAAAATGTCACAACTGTCTTATCACTTGCTTATAACAGAGTGCCCGTATCTTTCCAATCAATAATACAGAGTTTTACTTTATATTTATGAGGTCAAAACAGTCCATGCCTATAAAACTTACTTTGTTGGAGACAAACAAACAAACCAAACTCCTGCCCCCCATCCTGGTTGTGTGAAAATATTGATGAAAGTACAAAGAGAAGTAATTTTTCTTTTAGATTCAGCCAGCCATAACTACACACAGATGTATCTGTTCCTCTGACTTTTTAGAGTACCTGAATGCTTATCCAAAAACTAAAAACTACAAATGAAATACTTTTTCAAAGCTGCCCATATCATACCATCTTCCAATCCAAATATAAAGGACTGCTGCAGAAAGAACTGTGTATGATTTATTTCAGGGGTTTTAAAACTTTGTTGGTGGCTTGTAAGGGTAAGATGGCCGCGAGACACTTTGTTTACCTCAGAGTGCATAGGCATGCCACTCGCAGTTTCCAGTGGCCACAGTGCAGACAGTATGTTGATCATTGTGTTCAGTCCCTCTGGGGCACCCGGCACTGGCCACTGTCAGCAGACAGGATACTGGGCTAGATTGACCTTTGGACTGACCCAGTATGGCCATTCTTATGTTCTTAAACAAGTGTCTCACAGCCAGCTAGCAGCTTACCCTTACAAGCTGTGACCTAAGGTTTGAAACCCCTGATCTATTTAATTTAAAGCCCTAATCCTATCCTATGCTGGAAAAGATTAGTACTACAACCTGCTTTGAAGATTAGCAAATCTGAGCTCCATCTGACCAAGAAAAGAACATCTACAACAGCTTTTTGTATTTAGATACCATAGCACTATGCACTTTTGAAATATATACTAGGTAGAGAAACAAATAATTTTGAAGCCTGAACCATCTGTATTTCTGGTTTTGAGTTAATTTGCTGTTTTGGTGTAATTTGTTGCTCAACTTCACAGACGCCTTTTTAGTGTATTGACATATATTATTTCTAGGCATGTCCAGATGAGTAACACTGATACAGTATGGTTTTTGTGTTCAAAGAGAGGTTTGAATCCATGTTCCTTGGTTGTCAGGGATAATTCGTAAAGACCAAAATCTGCATTCTTGAAGGATCAGTTTCAAAATATAACTTTTAACCTTCAATCTGAATGACACTGGATAAAACTGACACTTGACACTACAAAAATTGTGGAGTGGGCGTGTCAGTCCTTACATACTAAAGAGCAGAACTTACTTGTAAATTATACATTTGCTTCTACTATAGTTACCCACTAGATCAAAGCTTCAGGGGGTAGCCGAGTTAGTCTGAACAGGATAAACTTAAAAAACAACAAATGGTCTGGTAGCACTTTATAGATTAACAAAACATGTAGATGATATCAGAAGCTAAAACTCCAGTCATCTGAAGAAGTGGGCTGTGCCCACGAAAGCTCATGATAACATTTACATGTTTGTGTTACCAGACCATTTGTTGTTTTTTAAGTTTATCCACTAGATGGAGTTCCTTTAACATGCTATTTTAGGGCTGACTGAAAGATGAACCATTCTAGCTTTATTTAACAGCTGCAACTGCCATAATTCTCAGTCCCATGATTTTGTCCAAGTTGAGTTCTCTCACAAAGTTTTTAGTTTTAAAATTCAGCAAGATTTATTTTCAGACAAAATAATCTAATTAATTTGTAGTATAATTCACTTTTCCATGTTTTTATTTTTAATTAGTCTTAGTAGAGACATTATAGTATACATGTTCTATAAACAATGTAGAGTGGACTCTTCATTGAAAACATGAAATGTATAATTTGTACTATATAGGAGCTAGAGATGTTGGATAGTGGAAAAAATATTGGCCATGACATCTGTAATACAGATGGAGCAAACAGAGTAGTATCCTTCCTTCCAGGACAAGAGATGTGACAAATAATGGGAAGGATATAATGAAGTATTCCAGTGAATTTCCACTTACTGTATCACATGGGTATAACAACTTGAAGTAAAGGAGATGTGATAGCATAAAAGGGCAACTTTTGGGATTCCGTGGGACAAGAACTTAAGGCAGAAATTACATAAATGATCTTATAGATCCTTCCAATGCAAATATGAATAAAATGAAGAAGACTACCAAAGCCACTTAAAACCACATAAATATGGCTTATTTCATGCTTAATTTGCTTCTGAGTCACATATTGGCTAGTTTTTGGCTTGTAGCTTATTGTTTGTTGTAGATTATAGCTTGTTGCTTCTTTTTTTGATATTGGCTCCCAGCAAGTAGGGAAAGGTGGCAAGCAAGAGCAAGAGGGAGCAAACAAGGAGCAAGCAGGGGCAAGCCAGGGCAAGAGGTGAAGGAGTTCAGGGGTATACAGTGCACCCACCACAGTCCCAGACTGCATGTCCAGAGGGATATAGTCACATATATCCCTCTTCTGGGACTCTTCTACAGATGGGCTTGTTTTGTTCGGCTGTGTCTACATTGGTAAGATTTTGTGCAAAAGCAGCTGCTTTTGCGCAAAAACTTGCCGCCTGTCTACACTAGCCGCGAGTTCTTGCACAAGAACACTGACGTGCTTCTTGCACAAGAACTATGAAGCTCCTGCTCAGGAATAAGCCCTCTTGTGCAAGTGTTCTTGCGCAAGAGGCCAGTGTAGACAAGCAACATGAATTTCTTGCACAAGAAAGCCCAATGGCTAAAATGGCCATCGGAGCTTTCTTGCACAAGAGAGCGTCTACACAGGCCCGGATGCTTTTGCGCAAAAGCACATCTCTTGCACAAAAGCTCATGCCAGTGTAGATGCTCTCTTGTGCAAATACTTTAACGCAAAAGCTCTTGCGTTAAAGAGTATTTGCGCAAAATCTTGCCAATGTAGACGTAGCCTTCATGTTTTGAAATGGGCTTACCTTGATTTTTGTCCTGTGACAGTGTACTTATTTACAGCATAAAAGTTGGCAACAGTTCATTGATTCTACTAATGGTATAGGGAAGAGTACTGGGTTCATGATAGTCAAATTTATAAGACAATGCCTAACATCTGGAAATGCCCTTAAGAGCCCAATGGAAAAGAAATAAGGTTACATTCTCCACTCAGTCACATTTGGTTGAATGGGAGTGCATATGTGTATCTGAATAGTAGTTGGTTCACAAAACTGTATTCCTTTACATTTTCTGCTAGCAAATTGGCTAGACAGGAAAGCATATTTATTTTACTTTTTCTGTTTTAAAAAGTTTCTGTTTCTGTTTTTCTGTTTCAAAAGTGTCTTGTCTTATTTGTCTGTTGGCTTGACTGTAATACAGGTATCTTAAGGGCATGGTATTGCCTTAATTTCTGTGCTCTGCAAAGTGTACTTCCAACACTTAGTTCAAAGTTTACTTGGTCTTGCCACAGGGCAGGAAGTTGGATGATGACCTCTTGAGATTCCTTTCAGCCCTTCAGAGCTATGATTTTAATATTTTCAAAAATGGGAGCCTAAGTTAGGCTGCTAAATCACAGAAGGAAATGGGAACTGCAATGTGATCAGCATTTTGATATTTTAGCCTTAACAATAAAAAACAAAAACAATCAGTATTTTTTCTTTGCAGTACTGTGTAAAGACTATAAAAAAGAAAAGCAAATTGCAAATTAGTTGGAGAAACATGAACTAAAGTCTGCAGCATATAACTCAACAAATCGAAAGCTAAGGCATAAGTAATCATCCAAGTTTGAGATTACCGAAACCAGCAGTGAACAAGGCAAAAAAGAAAATCCAAAGCGAGAAGAGAAAAGTAGAGTAGGCAGAGAGAAGTGGTTTCAGATAGCAAGACTGAACTTATATGGCCAGGGATATTGTTATCAATGAAACCAGTGGCTACGTCTACACTGGCATGATTTTCCGGAAATGCTTTTAACGGAAAAGTTTTCCGTTAAAAGCATTTTCGGAAAAGCACGTCTAGATTGGCAGGATGCTTTTCCATAAAAGCACTTTTTGAGGAAAAGCGTCCGTGGACAATCTATACGCGCTTTTCCGCAAAAAAGCCCCGATCGCCATTTTCGCGATCGGGGCTTTTTTGCGGAAAACAAATCTCTGCTGTCTACACTGGCCCTTTTGCACAAAAGTTTTTCGGAAAAAGACTTTTGCCCGAACGGAAGCAGCATAGTATTTCCGCAAAAGCACTGACAATCTTACATGAGATCATCAGTGCTTTTGCGGAAATTCAAGTGGCCAGTGTAGACAGCTGGCAAGTTTTTCCGGAAAAGCAGCTGCTTTTCCGGAAAAAGTGGCCAGTCTAGACACACCCAGTGTGTTTATATACTACAATTGGTTCTGAGACCTTCTAAACCCTTAGAAAGCTTCTTGTATAGTAGAAAATACTAATATATTAAAAGACAAGTTTTAAAAATACTGATTGACATCTGTGAAAACATGCCCAAATAAATGTGTTAGTCTTTAAGGTGACACAGGACTCCTTGTTTTTTTGCAGATACAAACTAAAATGGCTACCCCTCTGATAACTGTGAAACAATTATGTTCAAGCAGCTAAGGTAAAGCTTAGTGTTCTCATGTGATATTGATTGGTAAGGTTGCACAGTTATGCTGAGCTCCAACTAGAAGGCAAATTATTAGTGTGTTTATGTGTTCATTTGTGCCTTCTGAAGTAAGAGAAAACTCTATACCCCGAGTAGCTACATATCATACATACACATTTTGTTTCTTTGGATTTAACCCTCTTTGGTTTACCAGTAAGAGTCTACCTTTTTGCTCTTCATCCTGAGAAGACTTTGCAAAACCAGCCTGGCAAGAAAGAATAATGTTATTCAATACTGGATGACTTAGGCATACCTTAGTATGTATGCCCTTGGGGGACCTAAAACCCCAGCAGTTAGCCACCGCTATGTTCTTGCACATGCAAAGGCTCCCAACCTACAAGCTGCTCTGTGTAGATGGGACCCTATGTTATAGAATGGGATGTAGGCAGTCTTGCCTAGTAGTAAGTAAGAGTCTAGTGGGCACAGCAGGCACCCAAGTTGGGGAACAAAGCCAAGGATCAGCATCAGAGCCAAGCATCAAGCCAGAGTCAGAACCAGGAATCAAAGCAAGAGTCAGATACCAAATGTGAGAGCTATAGGTCTAGCCAGAGTCAGGGGCAGAAGTTGGAGCCCAGGGTTGGAGTCAGGATTGATCACTGATGATTAGAGGAAAGGTTTAAGGGCAGGAACTGGAGGAGAGACAAGGATCAAGCACAGAGCAGGAAAACAATGGAAACAGGAGCCTATCAGGAACAGGGTCAGGGCAGGCACAAGCATGGCCCTAATACAGCCACAACAGACAACATTTTTGAGCCTCCTTCTGGTTTAACAGTGTAGGTGGGCCTACTGGTGGAGTGGAATGATCTTCCTATCAAGGATCCCCTAAGAGGCACCTTAGCTGAGGCTATCGTCCTACTAGCTCCTCTGCTCCTTGGCTTTCAGTAGATGCTGGATGGAGGTCTGGAGGCCAGGTTGCAGAAACTGTTTAGAGAATCCTAAACCTGGTTATAGGCCCAGGACACCACACCATGCACCCACAAGGTAGCCAGTGAAGTTAAAAGGGCTGTGTGCAGCTGCAGGAGTCTACCCATATGAAGTAGTTTGCAGGATAATGGTCATAGTGTGACTATCCCTAGAGTTTTGCGTGGATACAAAATTTATATCAGCATCTGCATCTGTATCTGCAAAATGAGCCACAGATATCCTCTGTGGATGTGGATACCTGTAGCTATAAAGCAGATAGCTGCAAATTTGCAGGGTTCTGGATACTAAATGTGTATCGACATCCATAGCCTCAAAAATGAGCTACGGATATCTGGATATCCCTGGATATAAAGTGGATATACGCAGAATTGCAGGGCTCTAGCAAACCCTATAGGAAACCTATATCCATGTCTCATCCATAAGGCTCCTGAAAATATGCTACCTTTTTCCAAAGCACACATTAATTATACAGTCAACATCAGTCACGTTGGGAACTTCAGCACCACAGAGGAAGATCAAAGCTGTTGCTGTCGATCTTCCAGGGTTCAAATTAGACTAGTGAAGGGAGCTAATTCAAAGTGAGAGGAGGCACTCTGGTTGATGCTGGTAACCTTGCTTCCAGGAGGAATACAGGAAGTCGAAGGAAGAGTGGCAGTGTAGATAGTGCCAAAAGTTGAGTTAAGCGACTTCGACTTCAGCTACGCAATTAACATAGCTGAAGTTGCATATCTTAATTCAACTTTGTCCTGTAGTGTAGACATACCCATTCTTGAAAGTTCTATGGGTATACAAATTTCCTTTGTGTGTCCACTTAGGCATAAATCTCGTAGTCATATGATTGTCTAGCTGTGACAATCCCAGCTTCACTTTTGAGCATGTTAGCATTTTACTTTGAGAAATTAGACTCAAAGGATAAGACTCAAAGGATAACATGTCTATTACTTGCTCAAAACACAATACATTTCAAGGAAATAAACGTAAAGACTCTAGCATTTCTACTGTAGAAAAGTAGATTTTAGAATTGCCTTCACATAGCAAGGCAGAACTGAATTATTTGGAATAGTGGCTGGCACAACACCAGAGTCAAATTCTTCTGTCAAATTAATAAGGAACATTTTTTTTGCTCCATTGTGTTTGTGCTGCCAGGACCTGCACTGCGACTGGCGGGGGTGGGGGTCGGCAGGGAATGGTGTCTCAATTACCCATTTTTTCCACTGAGTAGTTTGCAGAAGAACCTTTCTACTTTACAAGATGTGACAAGGCTTCTAGATGATGGCCACATGCAGGTTTTTTTATAATCATGTAGAACATCACATAAAACATTCCACTTTTATGCTGTAGGCTATTTGATCGTAATGTTTCTAAATCAGAATTTTCTTATTCAGGCCTTGACATTTTGCACTCTGAGTACAGTAGCCATTGTGTGAAAGCCTGTCAGACTTGTCTAAAAAGATGACTCCCCTCTAGTAAGTAAGCAAAGTAGCCAGAGACTGCCTGCCTTATGAAGGACTGAACCAGAAGTAGGAGGGAGGGAAATAAAACACCAACAGGTGACTAACCATAAATTAGCATATATAACCCACGGGTTATACATGTTTTTACAAACCCCTCCCCACTCCTGTGGGGTATACATGTCCACGGGGTATACAAATTAATTTTTACCCATTAGAATTGGGAGGGCCTGATTTCCAGCGCACCTGTGCTGTGCTTTCCATTCCCCTGCCCGGAGGAGGGTGGGTTGCACTTGGCTGCAGCTGCGCAGGGCCACTCCTCTTCCACAGGCTGGCTAGCTTGTCTGCGCTGCGCTCTCCATTCCCCCTGGTATGTGCAATTACTGTGAATTAGCTTATAGAACCTGTGGGTTATACACATCCACAGGTAATCTACGTTTATTTTTACACAGCAAAGAAAAACCTCAGGTTATACACAAGTGCGGGTTATATATGGTAATTACAGCACATAAGTAACTTCACAATAAAAAAATAGCAGGTATCTTACATTCAATACCCAATTGACATCGAACTCTAAGTATAGGATACCTAGGGTGCGTCTAGACTGGAGGGCTTAACTCGAAATAAACTATGGAAATTGAACTACGTCAACTGCGTAGCTTATTTCGAAATAGCTTATTTTGAAATTGGGAGCATCTACATAGCACTTATTTCAAAATAGTGCACTCGTTCTCTGACTTTCCTTACTCCTTGTACAATGAGGGTTATAGGAGTCAGCGTAAGAAATCCTCCAGCTTGACAGTATTTCGACATTATTTCAAAATACAGTAGACTTCCGATCATCCAGCACCTTTGGGACCCTGGGGGTGCCAGATTATCCGATATGCCGGAGTATCAGGAGGTACTCCAGTGGGGAGGGGAGGGGAGGGAAGAGCTGTGATGGGTCTGCCAGGACCTGCACTGCGACTGGCGGGGGTGGGGGTCAGCGGGGAATGGTGTAGCGAGGGGTGAACCCTCCGCTGTTTTGCAGGAAGGTGGAGGAAGACCCACACAGTCGCTGGCGACAGACCAGTTGGGGCTGCAAGCAGCAGCGGCGGACTTGGGGAAGCAGCTGAGCAGAGCAGCTGGGATGCTGCCGGGTTGGTCCCGCAGTGCTGCCCCTCACCTGAGCAGCGCTGCGGGACCAACCTGGCAGCACCACAGCTGCTCTGCCCCACAGCTTCCCTAAGTCCACCACTCATCAGTTCCAGCATCAGCGGACTCGGGGAAGCGGCTGAGCAGAGCAGTTGGGATGCTGCCGGGTTGGTCCCGCAGTGCTGCTCATGTGAGGGGCAGCGCTGTGGGACCAACCCAGCAGCACCCCAGCTGCTCTGCCCCGCCGCTTCCCCAAGTCCGCCGCTCGTCAGTTTCAGCAGAGGCGGACTTGGGGAAGCGGCTGAGCAGAGCAGCTGGGGTGCTGCTGGGTTCGTTCTGCAGTGCCGCTCAGGTGAGGGGCGGCGCTGCGGGACCAACCCGGCAGCACCCCAGCTGCTCTGCCCCACCGCTTCCCCAAGTCCGCCGCTGCTGCTTGCAATCCCAGCTGGCCTGTAGCAGGCGGCTGCGCGGGTCTTCCCCCGCCTCCTTGCAAAACAGTGGAGGGTTCGCCCCTCGCGGCGCTGTTCCCTGTCCCCTGGCCAGACACAGTGCGGTCCGGCAGACCCGTTACAGGGGTATAATCCCCTTTCTCTCTCGTCCCCTTCCCTTTCCCGGCCCATGAATGTGTGGGGCTCACAAGAGATCCAATTGTCCAGCTGTCCGGAGCATTTCTGGGTTCCAGTTGGTGCCGGACTATCACGAGTGCCAGACCACTGGATGCCAGACAATTGGAGTTTTACTGTAACTGCCTGCTGTGTAAACGCAGACTAAGTTATTTCAAAATAATGTTGCTGTGTAGACGTACCCTTTTAGGACTACTCATTGTTTTTAAAGATATACACGAACACAGCTACCACTCTGAGACTTTTAATTTAGCAGAGAATGGCATAACAATGTCTAGAAGTAAAAATTAAATAAATTCACATTAGAAATTAGGTACAAATTTTTAACAGTGAAGGATAACCACTTTTACCAAGTAAAGTGGTAGATTTTCCATCCCATGGGAAACTAGATTCATACTTGTGTAAGCAGGGGCTGAACTGCTGCTTGCTATCAGCCAGCTAAAAGGAGGGGTGGGTGTGCCTGCTACAATTGTTTAGCTTTGCAAAGTAATTAACTGTTAACTGTTGATACGTAAATACAGCTCAGGAGAGAATACGATGTGTGGCTATGTAAAGCCCATTCAGCCAGAGCTGATGGAGGGTCAGTGTTGGAATGGAATGTGGAGAATTTTAAATAATTTGGGACTGTTGTGGGGGGTCACTAATCATGATACCCCTAAATGTGGGAACTGTAAAACATGCCACCAGTGCTTGCAGGAGAGACACCACCATCCAAGAAATTAAGGAACCACCTGATAAGTAAAACTAACATGACCACCATCATGTAAGAGATCTCGGAGGAACAAGCCTCCCCCCTTCCAGAGTTGAGTGAACAGAGCTGGGGGGAAGGGTTAAAGGGCTTGAGTCAGCCTGCTTCATGCCTGCCAGGTGTGATCTGTAAGACTGGCCCAACCTGCCCTTCCCCCCCCTCCTCCCTTTTGTTTTAAGGACAGACCTAAAGCAGACTCCCTGAGGAGTCTTTTCTTTCGCTAGTCTAGTGGAAACTAGATTCCTTTGCCAGTCCAGCTGGTGGCTAAAGAGTTGAAATCACTGAGAGCTGAAATCACAGGTTTGGCTGAGAGCCAGATCCAATGCAGCCAGGGAAGTGGCGGCGGCCAGCAGAGTGGCTGGTGGGAATCACTGGCTGGTGGTGTAACATGGCTGGTAAGAGCAGTGGCAGGCGAGGAGCAGCGACCAGCAACTTGGCGTGGAGCGACGGCAGGCGAGGAGCGGTGACCAGCGGTGTGGCGCGGTGACCAGCGGCGTGGCGTGGTGCGGTGGCAGGCAAGGAGTGGCGACCAGCAGCATGGCGCGGAGCAGAGGCAGGCGACCAGCAGAGCGTCCGGTGGCATGGGACGAGACAGTTGGTGGAGCGTGGTGGAGTGTCGTAAGGAGCCCCCTACCAATCTCCCCACCCCCATTTCTATCCAGGTTGGGAGGTGAAACCCTGTCGTTGAACTTTGGGACTCTGGGTGGCACGGACCAGGGACAGAGAGTTTTGGGGTGTCGGACTCTTTGGACTTCAGGTGATTCTTGGCTGGGGTGGGAGGCTTACCTCATGTTTGGGTTATGAACTCTGTTTATGGTGTTTTCCCCAAGTTAATGCTGTATGACTTCTCTCTCTGTCTCATTAAATAAAATACAGGACTATGTAGCCCTTTAAAGACTAACAAGATGGTTTATTAGATGATGAGTTTTCGTGGGCCAGACCCACTTCCTCAGATCAACTAGTGGAAGAAAATAGTCACAACCATATATACCAAAGGATACAGTTAAAAAAAATGAACACATATGAAAAGGACAAATCACATTTCAGAACAGAAGAGGGATGCAGGGGGGGAGGGAAAGGAAGGTAAATGCCTGTGAGTTAATGATATTAGAGGTGGGGAAGGGGAGATGTCTGTGAGTTAATGGTATTAGAGGTGATAATTGGGGAAGCTATCTTTGTAATGGGTAAGGTAGTTGGGGTCTTTGTTCAGCCCCCTGCGGAGAGTGTCGAATTTTAGCATGAATGCCAGTTCAGAGGATTCCCTTTCAAGTGCAGATTTGAATGTCTTCTGAAGTAGGATGCAAGTGATTAGGTCATTGAGGCAGTGTCCTTTCTGGTTGAAATGGTAAGAAACTGTTTTTTCTTTGTGATCCTGTCTAATATCTGTTTTGTGGGCATTGATTCTTTGGCGAAGTGTCTGAGACGTTTGTCCAATGTACATAGCAGACGGACACTTTCGGCACATGATAGCATAGATTATATTTCTGGAGGCGCAGGAATATGTATTCTTGATCTTATAACTCACTTGGTTAGGCCCAATAATGGTGTCAGCAGAGTGAATATGTGGACAAAGCTGGCAACGGGGTTTGTTGCAAGGGAAAGTACCAGGGTTGGTATTAGTGTGGTATGTCCTGTGGTTGTTGGTAAGAATCATCTTGAGGTTAGGTGGTTGTCTATAGGAGACTATGGGTCTGTCTCCCAGAGCTTCTTGGAGTTTAGTGTCCTGTTCCAGTATAGGCTGTAATTTATTGATAATGTGTTGGACAGGTTTAAGTTGGGGGCTGTAGGTGATGACAAGTGGTGTTCTATTGTTGGTTTTCTTGGGTCTGTCTTGTAGTAGATGGTTTCTAGGTATTCGTTTGACTCTTTCAATTTGCTTTTTTATTTCTCCAGGTGGGTTGTTGAGGTTTATAAATGCTTGGTAGAGATCCTGAAGTTTCTGATCTCTGTCAGTGGGATTAGAGTAGATGCGGTTGTATCAAAGGGCTTGGCTATAGATGATGGATCGTATGGTGTGTGCTGGATGGGAGCTGGAAGCATGTAGGTAACTGTATGAGTCAGTGGGTTTTCTGTAGAGGGTGGTGTCTAATTTTCCATTGTTGATTTGTACTGTGGTGTCCAGGAAATGGGATACAGTAGGTCAAGCTAGCTGACCTAAAGTCATATCTGGCCTTGTAATCTATGAATCTATGAAAAAAATCATCAGGAATTCAGGAAATTAGTGTGGTGATCCATAAAGAAAATAATAACAAAAGTAGCTTTAAGAATTTTTGGCTGCCAGCTAAATTTGCCATTTTCCTTCTATATCGCCCCCTTAAATTTTCTAACTAGAAACTGCAAGGGTACATCTACACTGCACCTCTATTTCAGGGTAGCTATCTCGTGTCTTCACAGCAAGCCCGTTATTTCGGGCTCACTATTCCGACGTCCCTGTAAACTTCATGCTACGAGGAGTAAGGGATGTTTTGGAATAGTGCTTTATTTCAAAATTTGACACAATGATGAAAAAAGCTATTTTGAAATAGCATTGAAATAAGATATGCAATTTGTGTAGCTCAAATTGTGTGTCGTATTTCGAATTACTGTGCTGTGTAGACACACCCCAACTGACATAGTTCTGTGGCTTACAGTATTTCACCTTTCTTACTTAGCTGTCCCAAGAAAATAAATCCATTAATGTCTTTGATAGCCAACAGGCTGAGATTTATACAGAAGCTAAAGGTAATTAGACACTGAAATATTATTAAAACCTGTGGGAACTGGACACCTAACTTCCTTAGAGTCTTATGAAAATCCCAGCAGATTTGTGAACACTCCTGCTGCAACTGTCATCCCAGAGGCATGAGAAATTTGCTTTCTTTTGACAAAACAAAGAAACAAATAAATACATAAACAAACACAGAACTGGCTGTTTTCCTGAATTTTTTTCATTTCTTAGACAAATACTGTAGAAACAAGAACATGTCATGTAAAAGCTTTGAAACAGCAAATGGTCTAAAACATTAATTAAAAAATCACAACTCAGGCTATGTCTAGAGTGCAAAAAATTTGCAGCAGTTTGTATATCTTTTTCCACTTTTCTTTTGGAAGACGTTTTTCTGAAATTTGGCCCATCTACATGGGGCCAAATTTCAGAAAAACTTCCTCTTTCAGTATATCCCTTCTTCCTCATACAATGAGGACTATAGGGATGGCAAAAGAACGTGTCCACTTTTTCAGAAATTGTTCCAAAAAAGCGGACACATTCCTTGGGACGCGGCATAGCTTTTCCGGGATACGTCTGGTATCCCAGAAAAGCTCTTCATTCTAGACATAGCCTCTGTCAATAGACTTTTTTTGCGGGGGAAAGGACAATAAGGTTTTCTTGGACAAGCATCTGCAGAGATATCATTGCAATCTTTTAAAAATTAAAATAGATTTCTTCCCACAGACTTTTAAAGAGAATATAAAAAAACACAAGTTTTGTTAAGAGTAGAATTTACCATACATAGTAAAAAACAAGGAATAAAAAGCCATTTAAAAATTAATTTAATTTTAAAAAATCCTGCGTTCTGTAATAGTATCAGCTGTGCTTGAAACATAAATGTTATATTGATAATTAGTTAGATTACATAGAAAAGGATTGACTCTTTAACAGGAACAAGATAGTTTCTGGTACGTACAACTAGAACCAGTGTCATCCCTTTCCTCCTTAAAAGTGATAATCGACGTTTAAAAAAGTTAGACTGAAAATGTCATTACTGAAACACTTGTCTCAACACATAAGAATGCAGTTTCTAATGGATATGGTATTCTTAATTTCCTACCCTAAATTCACTTATTATGCACTCTTATACAGCTGCCAAATTCTATCCCAGAGTTGGCATCCCTTCAGTGATGGGAGAAACATTTCCTGAATACACTACATCCTGTATTTTTATGCTAATGTAACTTCAATTGATGGCAGTGGGAGAGCTTTGCTCTGAAGACGAATTGATCAAAGTGTGTCAAGTAGAGCCATATCAAAATTTTGCCCCCAAAAAATGTAAATTTAAGTTAACCAAAACATTTTACAAAATCATGTCAATTTTGCTGAATCATTTCCATTGAAATGAAAAAAAGAAATCTCAGGATATCAAAATGAATTGAAACAAAGTATTTTGATGTTTGACCTAGAGTTAGGTGCCATTCACAAATAAAAGGTGGACATTGTGCTCTGGATCTTTCACTATGCTTGATACAAAGTACATAAATGTACAGTTTAATATATTCCAGTACATGACAGTTTTGTAGTCTAAAGAAATAAGCATTTATTCTTTGCATCTATTCTCTGTTTTCTTTGCACAGTAATGACCCCACACATGCACACACTTACATATCTAAAGTATACATTATTACTGTGATAAAGTTGCTTATGTACAGTTATTTTATTTTATATATATTGTTAAATTATTTATATGGTTGCTGCTTTATATTTATACAGAAAAATGCTAGAGCTCTTCAGTACTACTTATCAGTATTTATGGGCAAACCCTGCAAAGAATTGTATTTGGGCAGACTATTGAGCCTAGGGAGACCCACCAACTTCAATGGTAGTGTGTGTTGCACACTATGGCTGTGTCTAGACTGGCCAGTTTTTCCGGAAAATCAGCCGCTTTTCCAGAAAAACTTTCCAACTGTCTACACTGGCCACTTGAATTTCCGCAAAAGCACTGACGATCTCATGTAAGATTGTCAGTGTTTTTGCGGAAATCCTATGCTGCTCCCATTCGGGCAAAAGGGCCAGTATAGACAGCTCAGATTTGTTTTCCGCAAAAAAGCCCCAATCGCGAAAATGGCGATCGGGGCTTTTTTGCAGAAAAGCGCGTCTAGATTGGCAAGGACGCTTTTCCGCAAAAAGTGCTTTTGTGGAATAGCGTCTGTGACAATCTAGATGCTCTTTTCCGAAAATGCTTTTAACAGAAAACTTTTCCGTTAAATGATTTCCGTAAAATCATGCCAGTTTAGATGTAGCCTATGTGCCAAGAGTGGAACCCCACTTCTGTATGCAGGTTCTGCCCAAGAGCAATAAGTCATCATCATGCAATGAATTTCTGGATTGAAATCTGTATCCATATATAACTGGAGAGGATGGCTTACTGGTCCAAACATTAGTTTTAGGATACTAGACTCCCTGAACCAAAGCTTCAAATCTTAATAGACTCTATGCAGAACTTCAGCCTTCCAATATGTTAATTGAATCCATAAGTTCAACACAAAATTGTTCATGATGCCTTTTTAAGGGAAACTTTAAAACCAAGATCCTTGCTCTGCCCAGATATCAAAGACCTGTGGTACGTTAGGTGAAGATAAAGTTTTTTTAATGAGTCCAAAACTTCATCTGCCCATAATGATGCCCGATATGCTCCACGCCTTGTTACTGATCATCTCACAAATGCATGTAGTTTACAATGCATGTTAGGATTTTTCAGAGTGAAAACATAAATTTATAAATGTAAAATGCTATATTATTAAAGCTGCTTCCATGAGAAAGGGTGTGTTTAGCTAAATCTTTGAAAAGACAGTTTAGTGAAATTTATTATGAGTTTAATTTTGTTTCCAAACTGTAGTCACTGGAGACCTAAAGTATTAATCTTGAATCAATACTGCCAAATGTAGAAGAAAGGAAGATCCCTCTCCTCATTTAAAATAACATGACTGGCCACAGGCATATTTCAGAGTTGAAAGTGACCTGCATTACTAGCTTTTCTCTAAATTCCAACTCAAACACCTTGGGCCGAAGAATATCAATTGCCTCCCTACAAGGCTCAGGATTGCCAATGCCAAGCATTAAAAGGCCTGAATCAGGCCCTAATACATCATGATATTGAATAACGAATCATGAGATTTTAAAAATTAGTAAGTGTGGGATTCTTTTTATTTACCATTTGGTGTTAGAGCCCTAGCCAATTACATCTTAGGGGACAGGGCCTGCCCTTTCACAGCTCTGGTGTCATGTGGAAGAGGGAACTACCCAATACAAACACTGTTCTTGCCTCAAAATGGAAGACTAGATTTTGGGAGCAAACTCAAATTATCTTACTTTTCAAAATGATGACAGTAACATCGTATACAAAGAAGGATTTTCAGCCAGTAACTAGAGTGGCTTTGGTTAACCATAACACTTGTAGCCATAAGGGAATCCTTAGTAAACAATGTGGAGTAGGCACCCCAACAGAAACACAAAGGACTATCCAAAATCTCCAGGGATTGTCCTAGTTTCTTTAATCACTGCTTATAGGACAGTTGAAGAGTCCTGAGTTAATTTCAGGTTTTGCATCATCTTGAGTATGACAAAGTGATGCTGAGTCTTGAGCATGATAAAGTGGCTTCGTGTCATTATGTCAAAAACATGCAATATTACAAATTGGAATTGGAGGGGCTGGAGGTCATCCACAAGAGTAAATTCAAGGTAGCCAAAGACTACAACAACTGCTTGACGCATCACCATTGAGAAGCAGTGACTTCATGGTGTCCCATAGAATCCTCACTTGTCTTCTTACACCTAACAATATAGTCCCAGAAACAAATGTCCAGACTGGAAAGAGTATTTGGTGGAAGGAATACAGGCTACCAGATAATGAAGGAATTAGTTGGATCATAGGACCCTAACCTGTTGTCAAGTGTAATGAGAGAAAAACAATTCAGATAACTGGAATTGCAATACACAAAAAGTTATGCATAAAACCTAAAAAAAAAAAAAAAAAAAAATTAAATATTTTAAACAATTGGATAAATCAGATGACCATAATACTGATAAATGTGTCAAGCTCTTATTTACATGGAAACCTAATTACAATAACACTAATTGAAAGTCAGTAAAAAACCACATTGGATTCTGTAGCTAAAGGATTATAATATATTCTTGATATAACTGGTCAGTTATATCAGGTGATTGTTTTCTCCTGTCAGTGTTAATATGTCTTTATCAATGTGTAAGCCTTTTAGATCTCATATGCCATCTATTGGACAGAAGTTTTAAGTTAGTTTAACCTCCACATTGTGAATAAGAGAGACTATGGGGATATTGCTATTTAATGCATACTCTTCACTGTTCTTTACATCACAGATTCAAAACCTCTAAGGGTCTATGGAAAGACACCTATTGATTTCAATAGGCTTTGGATCCGATCCTTAGGTACCAAGATGGTGATTGTCTTAGAAAAAACACAGATAGATAGATCTTCCTTTGGTCCCACTATGACATAATGTATCTACCATTAAATATTTCATCACTGAATATTAAAACCTTCCAATGAACATTTTTTACATGGATTTTCCACATGCAGAAAAAAAAGTACATTTTCACTTTCACACACCCCTTGTTTGTCATATTAGTAGTACAGTACAAAGCACAGTGCCCCTTGTAGTTGTGATTCCCCATTTTGTAAGACATTGCCTATGTGGAAATGTAAGAAAGTAAGTGGAAGTACCTTGCATGTCTGTTTAGGGCTCACATATCTGTTAATTTACAATACATATGCCTAGTCATGTATTATGAAGTAATTAAGTTACTTCATAAGGAGCAATGTTAAGAATGGCTTTCAGCACCTCTGCTATAATTGTTTCAATCCCACCTGACACCTTTCAGTCCATTTAACTTTCCCTTCTAAAAAATGGACATGATCAGAAAAAGCCTGGAAGAAAGTGTTTGAAAGAAAATGTATGTGCCATCTAAAATCATTGCTTGAGGGGTAAGTTGGAGGAGTGCATTCCAGAGCTGAGTGTCTTCTACTAAGAAAACATTGACTTTTCTATTTAAACCAGGGGACTGGTACCTTGGAAGACTTGGCTGATCACAAAGGCCATGGTATCATGCAGTCAGGACTTGCCTACTTGGAGGCTTGATCTCAGAGGATTAATTTATAGCAAACTAAGGCTATTTTACACCTAAATGAGAGCATCCATACAGTTATGGTGATTAACATACTTTAATTTATGTGCATTGGGTGATTTCATACCTTTAGTTGATTTGCCTTAACATTCCTCAGAGTCATCATGCAAATGAGCCCACACTGTATGATACCATGATCATTGTGATCAGCCGAGGTTTCCAAACTGCCAGTACCTTGGTTTAAAAGGAAGCATCAGGCAATGTTCCCTCTAATTTTTATCATCCGTGTGCAGAATAAATTTTGTTGTGGGCACCAAGGCATGTGTGGATGTGCATCACCAGCAGAAACACATGCTACCTCCTGTTGGGCAGCATTTGAATCTCTCTGGGTGGCCATCCAAGCGTTCAGCTTACAGGAAATACTGGCATCAGGGCTTTCTTAGTAAAAAGGTCCTCAGCTCTGGAATGCACCCCCCCCCATCCTACACTGCTGGCGCATTTGGCTCCTCAGGACACACTTTGTCTCTCAGCCTCTTTCTAAAAGAGAGTATTGGATGGACTGGAATGTTCATAAATTCAGAAATGCCGATTCTGTATTTAAGGCTATGTCTATGCTTGCAAAAAGATGGACGCTGTGGCGGTCAATATTCCGGCATTTGATTTAGTGGACCTAGTAAAGACCTGCTAAATCGAACACTGAGAGAATATCTATCAACCACAGTACTGTTGTGAGGAGTAAGGGAAGTCGATGGGAGTGTTTTTCCCATCATCCTCCCACTGTGGAAAGTTCAGCTTAAGGTACGTTGACTCCAGCTACATTATTTACGGCTGGAATTGCATACCTTAAGATAATCGTCCCATGTAGCAGAATGTTGAAGGATCTTTATAGTTTTAAACATTTGTCCAGTTACAGGAGGGTGTAGAGGAAAGAATATTCAGTTTGATGAAGACTTTTATTTTTTTTTTATAATGAACAAATATATACACATTTCTTCACTAATATTGTGTATATGCACCCAGAGTTTTGGATGGGTGCATTTTAATGAAACTTAATTAAATTAATGTTGTATTAGGTTTTATTCCATGAGCCTGATTCTATTCTGGGACACACATCATCAGACAAATTATTAACTAATCTCTGATTACCCAATCTTTACTGTAAGCCAGAAAGAACACAACTAGACATTCAGATCAACAGTTGTGTTTGCAATGCAGGTAACTGGAAAAATATAAAGCTGTTTTTTCACTTTTCCCTTTGTCAATTAAGAATTACTGTAATAAATAAACAAATATGGAACCTCACAATACCATT
The DNA here is from genome assembly GCF_052426305.1 of Pelodiscus sinensis. Lineage (NCBI taxonomy): Eukaryota > Metazoa > Chordata > Testudines > Trionychidae > Pelodiscus > Pelodiscus sinensis. Next base: position 206,203,568 of record NC_143053.1, read on the forward strand.
TTAGGATATTTTCCAGAGTTGAATCCCAGTTTAAGAAGCTGGGGATTGCTACTGGAGGATTGTCTTACTCCAAGATTTGGCTTCAGAGAATTAAAAATGTATCCTTTCCTGAAACCCAGACACTGAATTTGTCTCTGTGGGTCTCCAGAGTAAGTCCTGCCATTTCCACTCTCTAAAAAGAAAGGATTTATTATATATGAATAAAAGTTAGTGTGTTCCGATGCGAAGGATAGAAAATATCATGCTCTGGAATGCTGTAATTTTCAATTACATTACAATTATTAAAATTCTAATTTGGGGATTCTGCACTCAGATACTTTTTAACCTCAGTAGGAATTGTGCATATATATCTAATTGAAGAATTTATCCTTTAAGGTCTTGTATGTTTTTGTGCGGACATCTTATGTAGTTATGGCCCTAAAAGACCATTACAACAGGGCTACATCTACACTGGCCCCTTTTCCGAAAGGGGCATGCTAATTTTAAACTTCAGAATAGGGAAATCCGCGGGGGATTTAAATATCCCCCACGGGATTTAAATAAAGATGTCCGCCGCTTTTTTCCGGCTTGTAGATAAGCCGGAAAAAAGCGTCTAGACTGGCCCGATCCTCCGGAATAAAGCCCTATTCCGGAGGATCTCTTATTCCTACTTCGAATAGGAATAAGAGATCCTCCGGAATAGGGCTTTATTCCGGAGGATCGGGCCAGTCTAGACGCTTTTTTCCGGCTTATCTACAAGCCGGAAAAAAGCGGCGGACATCTTTATTTAAATCCCGTGGGGGATATTTAAATCCCCCGCGGATTTCCCTATTCTGAAGTTTAAAATTAGCATGCCCCTTTCGGAAAAGGGGCCAGTGTAGATGTAGCCCTGCAGTTGAAAAAAAGTAGCAGTCATATGTTAGCAGGGAATGAGGAACTTTCCTTGCTTATACACTAACCTGGTGAAATGGACTTGCCAAAGGATCTGAGGCATTGCTCCCACTTCTTTTACCAGAAAGCTGCCTACCCACAAGTCTGGACCCAGGATTCCTGGGGGCTTAGGTTTACAGTGAGCATCTGCAGAGAAAGAACTTAAGAGGGCTGAAAGCCAGCTTCACTCATAGCACATGTGTGGCTCTGGGAAAGTGGTTCTCAACATGAAGATAACAGACCACTTGTGCCGAGTCAGTGTACAGGTTCAGTACCTGCCAGACTTCCCTGCCAGCCCTGTCAATCTGGCTGACCTGGAGCATTGGCCCCTTTCCATTGTTCTTGAGGACTGTCAACCTCAGGGTCCTGATTTCCCATAGACCTTTCCCCTTCCTTTTGGTATTGAGAGGTAGCCAACCAAAACAACAAGAACAAGAACAACCCACTGAGTTTTGGTAAGGAGACCACCAATCCCTTGCCACATAGTTAATGCAATGAGTGCTTCATTGTACAGTAAATGTTCCCAGGATTTCTAAACAAATAATTTCACTTTTAGTAACATTTAATGTCTTTTTCAATAAAAGTGATAAACTGATTATTCAGCGAGAATATGAGCCTACAGCAATAACCTAACACAATTTATTCTATCTGAAAGATTATAGATTGAAATAAAATTACATATGCAAAAATGGAAAGAAACATAAATCAGAACTGATAATTTATTCTCAGTAATGAAAACATATGTCCGTTTTCTATTAAACCCTTAAAATGTTTGACTAAATTAAAAATTCCCATGAGAATGAAAGTGCCATTTTATTTAGAAATTACTCTTCAGTCTGATTTTTGGTTTGCATCTCTGTTTTGTTCATGAGCTTTCAAACCATGCACCCTTATTGCACAACAACTCTTTTAAGTTCTCAACAGTTTTACATTTATTACAATTTTATGTTGCTTTTGGACTAGTTCTCTTATCGTGCTCCAAATCACATTTTATGCTGCTTTGAAGTATGTTACTAATATGCTTATTGCCTAACAGATAATAACCTGATGTTCACTGCTGTTTTGAGATGCAAAGCTATATATGTAACCTTTTTTTCTTTTTTGCCATCACTTGTCTGAACTTTTATTTCTTCTCAAAATGCCTGCATTTTGAAACAAGATAAACATGCAATATACTAATTGTCTACATGAGTAGGAATGACTAAATGAGTATTTGTTCAAGCCTTTAATTAGAAGTATTGCTTTTCCTGTCAGTACTGTAATTAAGTAGACTCTTTTCCACTCTGAACCTCTTTTAAAATGCTTTCCAAGTTTTACTAAAAATTGGGAATTATTAATTACTTTTTGAATGTACATTTAATGTAGAGGTTGCAAAGCTCTGCTTTCCAGCTCTAGCCTACTCATTTGTTCTTGTCTATAAATATACTCCTTTTTCCTGTGGATTTTCTGTGCTGCTAGATAGGCATTTGCCCTACAAAAAGTTTTGCACTTTAGACATCTTCATAACACATAGAACAAATGCAGAATATGATTTTGACAGACGTAAATGACCATAAAATGGTATCACATCATGGGAGTTCTCTTCTGAAGTTTACAGAATGCTCAGATTTAATTATTCTGCACACAGTGAGAAGAAAATGTGTATATTTTTCTGTCCCAGAAGTTGCAAAAAGCAGAATTTAATGTGTGAATGACTGTGATGACTTTTTTCTGAAAGAATGTATATATACAATGAATGGTATTATTGGGAATGGTGAGCTCATTCAGCAGTGTGACTATTCAGATACATGGTTTTTTGCTGCCTGACAACTTTTTGTATCTGTAGACTCCAACACTACATTTATTTAATTATTTTGAGATTTATGTAATGTACTTATCACACAATCTGTGGGCACATGTACAAACATTTAAAACAAACTTTCTAATAGACTCACATCTTGCCCCAAGGTAAAGCTTTGTACTTTCCCCACAATAACCCCTTTCAAGGAAGAGTCTGAACAAATAGAAGGGGAACACCATGCCCTGACATCAACAGATTCAGACTTTGATGAACCAATGGGGAAGTGAATTCCAGATTTAATGCCTGTCACTCTGAAGATCTTACCTCAAGTTCCCAGACCCTGAAATCTATGTCAGTGCACTGACTGATATCCACTGTCAAATGCCACATAAAGAAAAGGGGATTTATTATTCAGGACTGAAAATATATTGGGCTTTATAGTTCAACAAAGAATATCTTGAATCCTATCTGGAGGTGAATAAGTTGCCAGGACAGGCTTCAAAGACACTTTGAAATACACTGCTAACTAAGCAAGAAGCCATGTTTTATATAAGCCACAGCCGTTGGTTGGGAGAAGGACAGCCAAGATGGAGCACATTGTAGTAGCATAATCTGGAGGTCACAAAGGAAAGGAGAACTTTACATCCACATGAGAAAGTTGGTCAGGGATGGTGTCAGTAGCCTCGGTTTGCCAGAAACAAGAATTGGGCAACAGGGGATTGATCACTCGATGATTTTATGTTCTGCTCATTCCCTCGGGGGCACCTGTCATTGGCCAGGATATAGGGCTATATGGATCTTTGGTGTGAACCAGTATGGCAGTTCTTATGTTCTTTATATAAATGGTCACAATCACCTGATCAAAGGTGGCAAAAGATATTTAATTCTGGGAATTTATGGAGAGTTGGGCATCAAGAAGCATCCCCGGACTGTGAACATGAGCAAATCTACTGATGTACCATCAGCATTTCTGTCCTGTCTTGACTTGAGTTTCATAACACTGACTCTTAAATATGTCCCTCTTTCATCCAAGCATTAAAAATAAAGAGACTACATCATCTGGGTGTGATGAAAGACACATAATCGGCCACATATTTACAACATTGCAGGCCACATTTTCTCACCATCTCCGGGAAACTCTCAAATCCATGATGAACAAGAGGGTTGAATTAATCAAATCCTGTGGAACATCATAGGAGAGAGATTTAGGAACAGATTTACATGGAATATTTTGAACATATAGGAAAGCAAGATGCAAAGATGGACTTAAAATAATAAAAACAGAACAAACTTTCTTACAACCAGTTGGCACAAGGAGACAGATTTTAGATATCTATTCCATCAACACCAAATTCAAGAGTAAACTGATCTAGTACTCCTTAAAGCTTTCAGGATGCCTATCTTAGGTTTGTCTCCACTAAGCCCAGCAGAAAGTTCTGAGCAGTTCAAGGAGGTTCCATAGATCCCAATCTTACAAGGTGCTTAGTGAGCACCCTCAAAGTTCATTGAATTTACCAGGAATTGAAAGTTTCTTAGCACTTTACAGGATTGGCCCCAGAGAAAACTCCCAGCATTCCTCTTACAAGAAGGGGGTCATTATCAGAGAAAACAACTCTATCCATCACTTCCCTATCCAACCCAAGGAATTGTCAAACCAATCTGATAGCTTTCTTTAATAGGATAATGAGTCTTATGGATAAGGAAGAAGCGGTGGATGTGGTATACCTAGACTTTAGTAAGGCGTTTGATACGGTCTCGCATGATATTCTTATCAATAAACTAGGTAAATATAACTTAGATGGGGCTACTATAAGGTGGGTGCATAACTGGCTGGATAACCGTACTCAGAGAGTAGTTATTAATGGTTCACAATCCTGCTGGAAAGGTATAACAAGTGGGGTTCCACAGAGGTCTGTTTTGGGACCGGCTCTGTTCAATATCTTCATCAATGATTTAGATATTGGTATAGAAAGTACACTTATTAAGTTTGCAGATGATACCAAGCTGGGAGGGGTTGCGACTAATCTGGAGGATAGGGTCATAATTCAAAATGACCTGGACAAATTGGAGAAATGGTCTGAGGTAAATAGGATGAAGTTTAATAAAGAGAAATGCAAAGAGCTCCACATAGGAAGGAACAATCAGTTTCATACATACAGAATGGGAAGCGACTGTTTGGGAAGGAGTACGGCAGAAAGGGATCGAGGGATTATAGTGGACCACAAGTTGAATATGAGTCAGCAGTGTGATGCTGTTGCAAAGAAAACAAACATGATTCTGGGAGGCATTAACAGGTGTGTTGTAAGCAAGACACAAGAAGTCATTCTTCCGCTCTACTCTGCACTGGTTAGGCCTCAATTGGAGTATTGTGTTCAGCTCTGGGCACCGCATTTCAAGAAAGATGTGGAGAAATTGGAGAGGGTCCAGAGAAGAGCAACGAGAATGATTAAAGGTCTAGAGAACATGACCTATGAGGGAAGACTGAAGGAATTGGATTTGTTTAGTTTAGAAAAGAGAAGATTGAGGGGGGACATGATAGCAGTTTTCAGATATCTAAAGGGTGTCATACGGAGGAGGGAGAAAACTTGTTCATCTTGGCCTCTGGGGATAGAACAAGAAGCAATGGGCTTAAACTGCAGCAAGGGAGGTTTAGGTTGGACATTAGGAAAAACTTTCTAACTGTCAAGGTAGTCAAACACTGGAATAAATTGCCCAGGGAGGTTGTGGAATCTCCATCTCTGGAGATATTTAAGAGTAGGTTAGATAAATATCTATCAGGGATGGTCTAGACAGTATTTGGTCCTGCCATGAGGGCAAGGGACTGGACTCGATGACCTCTTGAGGTCCCTTCCAGTCCTAGTAGTCTATGATTCCATGAAACGCCATCTTCATTCTAGAGAGAGGTACTTTGTCCTTGGTACCAGGGATAGCTGCATAATAGATACAGTACTTTTTAAAATTTATATTTTCATATTTGGGCCATACCAGTCCAAAAATGCAATATGGGAGAAGGGTGTGAGGCTCTGTATAATCTGTAATAGGGGAGAAAAAATAAAATAAAATTTCAAAAAAAACCCCACCCCACATATATTTGGTTAGCCACGATAACAGAAAAAATCCTTCACTAATATTACTAATTTTGGAAGGTCCATATTTTCCTGAATAGCTTAAAGGAATCTTTTCTTTACAACTGTTTTTAAAAAGGAGTGGATTTAATAATGTTTATGTTTTTGTGGTGAATTTAATGTTTATTCAAATAAGAAACTGATAGGCGTGACTGGGGCAAGTAATAATAAAGCCAAGTATTAATTAAGCTCTACACGTATGTCTGCTAGTAGACCTACTAACATTCCTGTTATTCCAGAATTGGGTGGGTTTAGTCATAATACAGACAGATACTAATCAAGCTTCCCTGCACCCAGCTCTTCCAATACACTTCAGTCCTGCCATGGAACACTCCTGTTATTCCCTGTCAGTTGCGTGGTAATTTTGGACCTGCGTCTTTTATTGAAACCATTGGTAAAGACCCCATTAATTTCAGTGGTGGAGGACCAAGGTCTGGGAGATGCGGACAAGCTGAGAATTCGGATGAGATGAATTTGCTTTCCTGTGAGTTATTGAGATTTTAAACCAGGCCATCGAAGGTAACTCTTTGACCTAGTTCTGTTTTGACTATAGCAACGTCAATACAGAGTAACTCTATTGATTTCAACTGAATTACATCAGCATAATTTTAGACGCTGACCACTAATGTGTTAACCTTTATGTGAGATAACTTCCTGTGGGGGTGACAATATTATTTCCCCTTGGAAAAAGCTTATTGGGAAAATATTGTAGGTTTTATCAGTAACTAAGTTTTGTTTATAATTGTAGCGGGTTCTATTTGGAAAGCTAGGGGGAGGGGGCGGGCGCTAGCCAGCCCGCTTCTAAAGCCCCTCCCCCAGCCCTGCCGGAGGGATGACTAAACCCAGGCCTAACTAATTCCAGGGGACAAATGATGAAAAAGGGTCAGGGTGTGTGGGTCAAAGGTTTAAAACGAGGGAACTGGACGGGGACACTGAGCAGAGGACCCCAGACAGCATCCATTGCTCTTCAAAGTGTCCATGGAGCCAGTGGACGCCGCCCAGAGGAACTCTACCCGGATGTGTGAGACCAGGGAGGAACGGAAGAAGGCCCCACAGTCACAGAGCACCCCCTCGTCCAGCTTCCTCCTCCTGTGCTGGCAGCTTTCACCGAGGCCAGGAGGAGGTTGACGAGGAAGTCTTGCGACTTTGTGGGGCCACAGATGGGGTGTGCATAAATAAAGAGGTGTAGGGTGTTCGAGGGGTGGAAAGCCCCATGTGCTGAGTGAGCACTCAGGGATCCACCCAGTCCCCCCTGTCGTAGTCCAGGAGGTCTCCAACCCTGGTGGTTTTTGCCAGGATCAACCTCCAGTGCACCACGGGAGACTCCGCCAAATGTACGCACAAGTCTGGATTGTGGAGCAGGGGCTCCGTGAGGAGGTCTGCTCCCTCGGTGGCCACAATGGCCCTGGTCGCTGAAAACAGCTTTCAGGGCTGGAGGAGTTCCTGGTAGAAATCTGGAAGCTCTGAGAAGTCTCGAGGAAGACCCCTCGGGTGGATCGGAGCCTTCAGAGGTGGCGGAGGAAGGTGTGTGCCAAAGTGCTCCACGCCAGCCTACCTGCACTATAGAAGGTAGGTCCTGGAGGTGGAAGGTCCGGACCTGGATGCCCATGCAGACCAGGCCCTGGCCCCACTCCTCCAGGGGAAGGTATAAGACCTCCTCAGAGACCCAGTGCAGTCCTGGCCAGAAAAACTCCAGGGCTATCCTCTGGAGTCTGTCCAGGACCTCCAGGACTGGGCTCAGAATGTTGAGCTGGTGCCACAGCATGGACAGGACCAGTTGATTCAGCACCAGTGCCCTCCCCCATAGGGAGAGATACTGGAGCAGTCCCATCCATCTCCGCAGCTGCTTGCCCACCGTGGCCTCCAAACCCTGCCAGTTCTCTGGTGGGGAGGGATGTGTGGTGGATAAAAAAACGCCCAGATAGAGCAGAGCACCCAGGCTCCACCTGATGGCCTGAAGCGCGGGTGGGAGGGAGCCTGCCTGCCTCCCTTCCCCGACCAGGCCAGAGCTCTTGATCCAGTTGACCCGGGCAGAGGAGGCCACCAAGTAGACTGCTTGGCTGGCCTCCACCTGCTCCAGATTGCCCAGATCCTGGACCACGAGGAGCACATCATCAGCGTATACCAACAAGACCAGATGCATCTCCAGTTCTCGGAGCAACAACCCCATCAACCACTGATGGAGAAGACAGAGGAAGGGCTTGATCAACAAAGCGTACAGCTGGCCTGACAGCGGACTCCCCGACATACCCCCCACCCGAAGCTGACCGGCTTCGTCAGGGTCCAGTTGAGCCTGACCAAACACTCCACAGAGGTGTACTGCACCCAGAGAACACCACAAAACAGAGCCCGAAGCTGAAGGCCCACAGAGTGCCCAGGAGATACTGTTGCACAGAGATCTTTGCAACAGATTAATTTTAGAATAATCTGAACTATCTTAGGCTCTGTTTCTAAAGAAGATGTTAAGTGTCCCTGAAACCAGAAGCCAGGCCCACTGGTGAACTACTGTCTTTCTATCACCAGTGATTTTTCCCTTAAACAAGTAACACTCAGAATCCAGTTTAGGGCCAAACCATATATTGTAAATTTTGTAAAACAACGATGCATGAAACTTACAATCAATCAAGAACCAAACCAACTCTAATGCAGAAGAGAAAGAAGATAGAAAAGCCCCTAAAAACAAGGTAAGGAAATACGTTACACACTCCCGGTAAGTGGAGGCGATTGTGGCATGCTAGTGTTGCTCGTGAGCTTACTACTCGTTGGCTAATTTAAAGCCGCGGAGGAGGAACTACGAGGAGATCTCTAGAAGCACGAATCCAGGCCTTTGGCACAGGATGATGAGGGAACCCAAAGCTATTAAGTCCGCAGTGGACAGCGGCTTTTCCTTAGTGTGGAGGTGGATAACTCTTTAGTACAACCACGCAAACCAGAGGGTATTCCAGATGGTGTTAGTAAAGAGAAGACTGCTGTTATCCCAAGTGTCCAGTCTGTATCCTGAGCCTTCGCCACAGTAAGTGACAACAGTGACAATAACGACGCACCCTTGGTCTGGATCCAAAGAGACACGTCGACAGCCAGCAACCCGAACACTCTTTTCAGGAGGCTTCTATTGACTTAGAGGAGGGATAATTAATAGTGTTCTGAGTGCATCAAATTGGGACTATGGACATAAATCTAGCATGTCGTGTGCACAGATATTAGGCTGGGTGTACAAATTAGAACTGAGTGCAACACCATGTGCGTGGAATGCAAAGCACTTTAGGTGGGGAAAAAAACAGATCTGACTGGTTCTATCCCTTTCCTACAGCTCCATGGAGGCAGATTCCATTCTGAATAACCGATTATACCTTCTCGGTATTCAAGCACTCTTTACATATTACATATCTTGATTGCCATTTCCCTAATTACATGTAACAGTACCCGTGGTCCATCCTGTCGAATGCCTTCTCCTGGTCCAGAGACAGAAGGGCAAACGACAGACCTTCCCTACACCTGAGCTCCAAGAGGTCCCAGACCAAGTACAAATTATCGAAGATACTGTGGCCTGGGACAGTTTAGGTCTGGTTGGGATTGACTACGTCCGCCATCATGGACCGCAGTGAAATGGCTTTCACTATGACCTTATAGTCCGTGCTGAGGAGCAAGACGGGATGCCAGTTCCGAAGGTTGCAGAGGTCCCCCTTCTTTGGCAGCAAGGTGAGCACCACTTGCCTGCACAACAGAGGGAGGACCCTGCTCTCCAAGGACTCAGTCCAGACAGTGACGAGGTCTGGGCTGAGGACGTCCTAGAACATGTGGTAGAACTCCGCGGTCAGCCCGTGCATGCCTGCGGTTTGTTGGTGGGAATGAGACGGAGGGCTTCTGAGAACTTGGCCAGAGTGAGAGGCAGCTCTAGCCTGTCTCAGTCACCCACGCTGACCGTCAGGAGCTTGGTCCAGAGCACCCTGCAGGCTTTGGTCGGCTCTGGGGAGAACAAACTGGTGTAGAAGGCCCTGGCCCATCCATGCATCGCCTCCTTCCAAAAGGCAGGTGATATGATTTTTGGCCCCCCTCGTTTTCTCCAGGGCATAGAAGAAGCAGAAGCTATGATCCATCTCCCGAATGAGACGGATGCGGGATCGAACAAAGGCACCCTGGGATTGATGGTCCTTGAGGGCCCGGAGTACCTCCTGCTTCTCCCGGTACACTTTGCGGAGGGGTGGATCCTTGTGGTTGGATGGCAGTCACCTCTCAAGCTTCTAAACCTCCTGCTCCAGGTGCTCTATCGCCTCATCCCTCCAACGGCTGGTGCCCTGGAAGAAGTCACCTTCCCCACATCCCACTGTTGCCACACCGAGGGAGAGGCAGGCCACTGCTCCCGCCAGGATACCACGAAGCCCACGTCCTCCAAAGCCTATTGTTAAAGTGCCTGTAGGCGAGCCCCCACCTCTCTCAACTTAGAGGCCATCAGATGGTGGTCCGTGAATGGGGCCGACCAGATGCTGGAAAACATAAGAACATAAGAACGGCCGTACTGGGTCAGACCAAAGGTCCATCTAGCCCAGTATCCTGTCTACCGACAGTGGCCAGCATCAGGTGTCCCAGAGAGGGTGGACCGAAGACAATGATCAAGCGATTTGTCTCCTGCCATCCCTCTCCAGCCTCTGACAAACAGAGGCCAAGGACACCATTTTATCCCCTGGCTAATAGCCTTTTATGGACCTAACCTCCATGAAATTATCTAGCTTCTCTTTAAACTCTATTATAGTCCTAGCCTTCACAGCCTCCTCTGGCAAGGAGTTCCACAGGTTGACTACATGCTGTGTGAAGAAGAACTTTCTTTTATTAGTTTTAAACCTGCTCCCCATTAATTTCATTTGGTGTCCTCCAGTTCTTCTAGTATGGGAACTAATAAATAACTTTTCTTTATCAGCCCTCTCCACACCACTTATGATTTTATATACCTCTATCATATCCCCCCTCAGTCTCCTCTTTTCTAAACTGAAGAGTCCCAGTCGCTTTAACCTCTCCTCATATGGGACCCGTTCCAAACCCCTAATCATTTTAGTTGCCCTTTTCTGAACCCTTTCCAAGGCCAAAATATCTTTTTTGAGGTGAGGAGACCACATCTGTACACAGTATTCAATATGTGGGCGTACCATAGTTTTATACAGGGGCAGTAAGATATTCTGGGTCTTATTTTCTATCCCTTTCCTAATAATTCCTAGCATCCTATTTGCCTTTTTGGCTGCCGCTGCACTCTGTGTGGAAGTTTTCAGAGAACTGTCCACGATTACTCCAAGATCCCTTTCCTGATTTGTCGTAGCCAAATTAGCCCCCATCATACTGTATGTATAGTTGGGGTTATTTTTCCCGATGTGCATTACTTTACACTTATCCACAGTAAATTTCATTTGCCATTTTGTTGCCCAATCACTCAGTTTGGTGAGATCTTCTTGGAGTCCCTCACAGTCTGCTTCTGTCTTGACTATCCTAAACAGTTTGGTATCATCTGCAAACTTTACTACCTCACTGCTTACCCCTTTCTCCAGATCATTTATGAATAAGTTGAAAAGGATTGGTCCCAGGACTGACCCTTGGGGTACACCACTAGTTACCCCTCTCCAATCTGAAAATTTACCATTTATTCCTACCCTTTATTTCCTGTCTTTTAACCAGTTCTCAATCCAAGAAAGGACCTTCCCTCTTATCCCATGGCCATGTAATTTACACAAGAGCCTTTGGTGAGGGACCTTGTCAAAGGCTTTCTGAAATTCCAAGTATACTGTATCTACTGGATCCCCCTTGTCCGCATGTTTGTTAACCCCTTCAAAGAACTCAAAGGGTACGTCTACACTACAGCGCTAGTTCGAACTAACTTAGTTCGAATTAGTTAATTCGAACTAAGCTAGTTCGAACTAGCGCATCTAGAACTAAAAACTAGTTCGAACTAGCGTTTTGCTAGTTCGAACTAGCGCGTCCACACTGATTGGACGCAGGGGGGCATTTAAGGGCAGCTGAAACCGGTTCTGGCAGGGCATCAGGTCAGCAGTTGCTTTGTGTGGCTGCTGTCTGAGGCTATCTGAGGCTCGTGCTTAAAGGGACCCCCCCTGGACAGCCGGTTCTCAGCTTTTCCTGCTTGCTTGCCAACCTCGCCGAGGGACAGCAAAGCGTCGGTCTCTGTGCCCGTCTGTGTCGGTGCTTCCCTTCGGGGGGGCCGCCGCAGGTGGCAACATGGAGCCACGGCTCGCCCTGCACCTTCTGGTGCACGTTCTGGACTTGCTGCTGCAAGCCTGCCAGCAATGGCTCGAGGCTGCCTGGCACCACCTGGGGAACGTCAGCCCCCTGCCTCTCCGCCTGGCCGCCCTGGGGGCCGTGGAGGAGCCGCGGCGGCGCCCCGGCACCGGCGTGCCCCGCCGCATCTGGCGTCTGGACACCAGCAGCGACTGGTGGGACCGCATCGTCCTGGAGCGCTGGGACGACCGACAGTGGACCCAGAACTTTAGGATGAGGAGGGACACCTTCCTGGAGCTCTGCGAGTGGCTCGCCCCTGCCCTGCAAAGAAGGGACACTCGCATGAGGCCCGCCATCCCCCTCCAGAAGCGGGTGGCCATCGCCCTCTGGAAGCTCTCCACGCCGGACAGCTACCGATCCGTCGGGAACCAGTTCGGCGTGGGGAGATCCACTGTCGGAGCAGTGCTCATGCAGGTACGGCGCTCGTCGGCCACCGAGCCGGGGGGCAGGGGGGCTGCGAGGAGGGGATGGGCCGCCCCAGGGACAAAGGGGGGGGCGGGAGGAGGCGAAAGCGCCCCGCACCGGAGGGGTCGGGCTGTCCCGGCCGTACTACACGCCGCCAGGGGGGTTGCTTCCGGGAGTGGGGCGCAGGGCACTGCCAGGGCACGCACGCTCCCAGCCACCCGGGCGCCCCACTGATTGACGCTTTGCTGTGTCTCTCTCCGCAGGTGGTCAAGGCCATCAACCGGGTGCTGCTCCGCAGGGTGGTCCGCCTCGCCGACCCGGATGCCGTCATCCGGGGATTCGGCGCCCTCGGCTTCCCCAACTGCGGGGGGGCCATCGACGGGACGCACATCCCCATCCGTGCCCCGGAACACCAGGCGTCCCGGTATGTGAACCGCAAGGGGTACTTCTCCGTCATCCTGCAGGCCGTATGTGACCACCGGGGACAGTTGACGGACATAAATGTGGGCTGGTCCGGCAAAGCACACGACGCCCGGGTGTACCGGAACTCCTCCGTGTGCCAGCGGCTGCAGGACGGGACCTTCTTCCCCGACCGCCACATCAGGGTCGGGGACGTGGACATGCCCGTCTGCCTGGTGGGGGATGCCGCCTACCCACTGCAGCCCTGGCTCATGAAGCCCTACACGGGACACCTCAATCCCTCCCGCCAGGCCTTCAATAACAGGCTGAGCAGGGCCCGCATCGTGGTGGAGGGGGCCTTCGGGCGACTGAAAGCCCGCTTTCGATGCCTCCTCACCCGTCTGGACCTGGCCGAGCACAACATCCCTCCCGTGGTGGCGGCATGTTGTGTGCTCCACAATTTGTGTGAGCGGAAGGGGGAGGCTTTCTTGCCAGCCTGGATGGCTGAGGCTGACCGCATGGCTGGACACTACGGTCAGCCCCGCACCGCCGCCGTCCGGGAAGCCCAGCGGGGGGCCATCCGGATCCGGGAAGCCCTGCGGGAGAGCTTCCAGGTGGAGGAGGAGGAGGACTGACCTCTCCCTGCATGCCCCACCGGGGCCTTCTTCCACCCTAACCCCCCCCCTTCCCCTTTCCCCTCCCTAGCTACTGTACAATAAAGACACCTGTTTTTCAAACAAAAACGTCTGTTTATTTCAGAGAACTGGGGTGGGGGAGGGAGGAATGAAGGTGGGAGAAGGGAGGGGGAAACCTGGGACGAGGGAGCTGGGAGGGGAGGGGAGGGAAGGGAGGAAGGGAAAGGAAAGCTCAGGGGTGGGAGTCTGGGTGCCTCTCCCGTCTCGCCACACTGCGGGTCCGGGGGCGTCGGTGGGGAATGGTTGTGGAGGGGGGGGCAGAGAGGACAGGGGGTGTGGAGGAAGCAGGAGCGGAAGCAGGAGGAGCAGGAGGAGCAGGAGGAGCAAGAGGGGGAGCAGGGGGAGCAAGAGGGGGAGCAAGAGGGGGAGCAGGAGGAGCAAGAGGGGGAGCAAGAGGGGGAGCAGGGGGAGCAAGAGGGGGAGCAAGAGGGGGAGCAAGAGGGGGAGCAGGGGGAGCAAGAGGGGGAGCAAGAGGGGGAGCAGGGGGAGCAAGAGGGGGAGCAAGAGGGGGAGCAAGAGGGGGAGCAGGGGGAGCAAGAGGGGGAGCAAGAGGGGGAGCAGGGGGAGCAAGAGGGGGAGCAAGAGGGGGAGCAAGAGGGGGAGCAGGGGGAGCAAGAGGGGGAGCAAGAGGGGGAGCAGGGGGAGCAAGAGGGGGAGCAAGAGGGGGAGCAGGGGGAGGAGGAAATGGAAAGCGGTCTAGCAGGCTCTGGAGGTGGCCTCGCAGGGCACGGCCCTGCTCCTCCAGGGCCTCCAGACTCCTCTGGCGCAGCCTGAGGTCCTCCTGGACCCAGTGGTCCTGGAGACGGAGCTGTCGGTCCAGGAACCGGAGATGCCGCCTCTGTTGGCCTCCTGGTTCCTGGCTGTCCTGCTTGCCCGGGCGCGGGCGGCTGCTGCAGGCGGTGTGGTGCGCCCTGCAGTCCCCGGTGCTGCAGCTGTGGTGCAAGAAGACCAGCGGTCAATTACCCCAGGGGCCCAGGTGTGTGAAACCCAGCTCCCCTCTGCAAGGCCAGGGCCCCTGCAGGATCCCCAGCTGCTGCTCCGTGGTGGGCAAGGCCCAGGCGCACGGTCCCGGGGCTCCCTCTCGCCCCAGCCCCCCGTACACATAAGGGGAACACGAGGGTACTCACAGGTGGACGCCTCCCCGGCCTCTGATGATGCAGGCGAGCGGCTCTGTGGGGTGCCTCGGGGGTCCCGGGTCCTGGGAAGGCTGGCAGCAGGCTCCTGGCTCTCAGAGCCCTCTTGCTCCTCCTCGGTGTCCAGGAGCGGTCCCTCTGCCCCGGGGTCAATCACGTCCCGGGGGGCAGGGACGGCATGAGGCCCCAGGATGCGGTCCAGGGCATGGAAGTGGGGGCAGGCCTCCGGGTCAGCCCCTGGCAGGCAGGCCCGGGAGTAGGACTGCCGCAAGTCTTTAATCTTGCAGCGCACCTGCTCCCGGCTGCGCTGGTGGCCCCTGGCGGCCAGGCTGGCAGCCATGCGTCCATAGACGGCCGCGTTCCGGTGGCTAGTGCGGAGATCGTGGACATTTGAGGCTTCCCCCCAAACCTCGATGAGGTCCACGATCTCCGCACTTGACCAGGCGGGCGCCCGCCTTGTGCGCCCCCGGGCAGGCTCCCGGGAGCCGCCAGGCTGGTCGTGGGGAGCAGTGGAGGGCTGGGAGCCCTCGGATGGCTGGCTCATGGTGTGGCAGGTGCAGGCTGTGCAGGCACGGGTGCTGGCAGCCTTGCAACTGGCACAAAGTGAGTAGCCAGCCCGTGGCCCTTTAAGGGCTCCGGGGCCGGGAGGGGGGCAATAGAGTTTCCCTGGTTTGGCCAGAGTGGCCACCAGGGAAACCTGGGAAGCCTTAGCCTCCCACTAGTTCGAACTAAAGGGCTACACAGCCCTTAGTTCGAACTAGCTAGTTCGAACTAGGCGTTAGTCCTCGTAAAATGAGGTTTACTAGTTCGAACTAAGCGCTCCGTTAGTTCGAATTAAGTTCGAACTAACGGAGCGCTAGTGTAGCGCATAGGAAAGTTAGTTCGAACTAACGTCCGTTAGTTCGAACTAACTTTCTAGTGTAGACATACCCTGACAGATTAGTAAGACAGGATTTCCCTTTACAGAAACCATGTTGACTTTTGTCCAACAAATTATGTTCTTCTGCATGCTTCACAATTTTATTCTTTACTATTGTTTCGACTAATTTGCCCGGTACTGTAGGTGGGGATGAGGGTGATGGTGGGAGCGAGACCAGGAATGGGAGCAGAGTCGGGACTGGGGGTGGGAGCATGAAAGGGGGTGGGACCGGGACCGAGGCCATGGACGGGAACGGGGAGAGGATTGGGACAGGGAGGGGGACCAGAACTTTGGATGGGGGCAAAGGGATGGTTCCCCAGGTCTGGGCCACCGGGCTGCAGCACCTCCTGAATGGGAACCAGGGGGACGGAGGTGGGGAGGGGGCCCGCTCCAACTCCGGGCTCAGATGGCTGGACAGATCATACATCTGAAGCCATGGTGTCAGTTGGAGAGATGTCATTTGTCAGGTCCCCAACAGGGAGGGAAGGCGACCACCCCTTCTCAGAGGTGGAGGAGGGGGCACCCACAAACCCAGGACCCAGCCACTCGGTCCCAGCCATCACCCCTGAGGGCTCAGTGGTCTCAGAGGTGGTGCCTGAGATGGCTGGGCTGATGGGTAGCATTAGGGGCACCCCGAAGGTGAGGGTGGAGGTGGCTGCCCAGGGCATGGGGGAAAATGGGACAGTGCTGAAGGCAGAAAAGGATGGCGCAAGAGAAAGAGGCAGGGGCGCGAGGAGAGGGCGGGGGTTGCAATTGGTGTGGGAAAGGGGAAGCAACCACTCCCTCTCACTAAGTTGTTTGTAAGGAGGGAGGGTGCTAATGGAGGAAGGGTGCACACGGAAAACTAAGGAAGGGGGAAGCTAGCAACCACTCCTCCCTGGGAGGCTAGAACAGAGGAGGAGAGTACCAGAGGGAGGGGTAGGGACGCGAGTGGGGTGGGTCACGATTGGGGAAGAAGAGGGAAGGGGAGGCAACCACTCCTTCCCTCTGGACTGTTTGCAGGAAAGGAGGGTGCTAGCGGAGGCAGGACATGAATGGGGAAGCGAGGAATCGGGAGCCAGTGACCATTCCTCCCTTCAAGGCTGGAGACAGAGGAGAAGGGTGCCGGCAGGACAGGGCAGGGGACACGGTAGCGGGTGCAGGGTGGGGGCCGACTCCTCGGGCTGCACTGGAATACAGGGGAGAACTATGGGGCCACTAAGGGGGGGTGCAGTGTATGGGGGTGTGACCAGGAGGTGACAGCCCCATCCCTGCCTAGTTGTGACTGTCCCCCGACCCCTCTCGCCGGGGCCAGGGTTTCGCCCTCCCAGGTGAGACAGTGCCCACCACCCTTTGGTGTGCTGTCCCGTGAGGCGGGTAGTCAGTTTCTTAAGTAGGATCCTGTGTGGATCGAGTCCTTAACTGGTCGCCTCGCCGGCGCCTTGGTCGAGGGGGGTAGGGAGGCTCGGGCATGCCCCCACTCAGAGCCCCAACCCAGGGCCCTAAGAACCGAAGGAATCTGCCTCCTATGGTTCGGTTGGTGGGTGTTAGTTACCCAAAATGCACCAACCCATGGGCAACCTCTGCCATGCCCTGGGTCGCTTCTTACCTCCCTCGGTCAGCCGTCCACTCCCCAGCCGTATCCCAGTCTAGCAGCCCCGGGAGTCTCTTCCACCGTCTCCTCTAGCCAACAGTCTCCTCTCCTCTAGCCGACAGTGCCCTTTTGAATTGTCCCGCTGGCTCAGAGTCTGATGGGGAGAGCAGGGCAGGCGCGGCCAAACCCCAGCCACTGCTGGGTGGGAGCGTCCATGGCGGGCGGATGCTTTGTGTTTAGAACTTTATGGAAAACTGAGTGTTTACAAGTAAAATGTCATATGTCAAAACAAAGGTTGTTCTTTCCTCTGTGTCATAATTACATGAAAAATATATTTACATTAAAACTCCAATAGTCCAGCATCCAGTTGTCCAGCACTCCTGATAGTCCGGCATCAACTGGAACCCAGAACTGCTCACGTCAGCTGCTCCCATGGCCGGGCTGCTGTGAGCCGCATGCGCGCTCACGGCCCGCCCCATTCCGTTACAGTCCACAGCGCACACAGCGTCCAGCCTGCACATGCTAGCAGCTGGCCACTGAGCACAGGCAGCTGCTTTGGGACCCGGACGTAAGGTTGGGGGAGAAGGGGGATTGGATGAGAGCAGGAAGAGGAGATGTTTGGCTCTGGGGAAGGGAAAGGGATTGGGTCACGCACAGCGTCCCGGCCAGCTCATTGAAAAGTCGGCCGCTCAGCGCACGTGCCCCAGCATCTGGAGGGAGATGCGTGGTTGTACCGGCGGCTCTGGGACTCGAGCATAAGGTAGGGGAGGGGGATTGGGTTGGGAGTATAGTGTACTTATAGTACCTCCTGGTACTCTGGCATATCCAATAATCCGGCACCACCTAGGTCTCAAAAGTGCCAGATTATCGGACGTCTACTGTACATTGTAAAAATGTTTTACTCTTGTAGGCAGTGTACTAATTTTAAAAAGGTGAGTTTGATGAATGAATATAATGCATGTCTGTGAATATAGATGAGTGTACTGACAAGCCTGGGGGAACTGCTCATTACCCATGGTGAGACAGAACTGCACACTTATAACCTTCACATGGAGAAGCAAATATTCCCCTAACACCAGTAGTTTCTCTAGCAATGTTCCTTTTTGATCAAAGGTTCATTATTTAAATCTATCTGGAGAGAACTTTACATTTTCATCAGAATATTTTTTGAAAAGTGTTATTCTCCATTGCTAAAATATGTGTAGTATTTTTGGGGGGGGAGGAAGAGGGGATATTTCTTTACATAACTGGCAAGTTCTCCTAAAGACACATTGTAGGAGAGGAAGCATCAATTTGGTATAAGAGGAACAGAGAGACACCCAGTTACACTTTGTTTCAATCGCATCATACATAAATCCCAGACATGCAAAGGATTTCAGTCTGTCTGCTGCCATACAGACTTCCTGACACCCTGAAATGCCCCAACTAGAATTTCTGCAATTAGTATAAGTAGGCTCCTCCTTTACTGAACTCTTCTTTTCTATTGGTAAAATGTCTTTGCAAGCTCATGTGGGAATCCCACCCCTTCTCTGGATTTTCATTCTGAGTCTATCTACAACTTTACACCTGCCTGAGTGCCAAGCCTCTGTAGATATATAAGGGAAACCTTCCAGAGCCATTTCAGAGTTACAGGAACAAGCTGACGAAAAGGAATTCACCCAGCTCGGTCAGACAGAAACGGAGCAAACATGATTCTCCCTGCGGTTCACTTCTCCGGCTTTCTCCTAATCTGTGTCTTCATGAAAAGCTGTTTGGCTTTCAAAAATGATGCCACGGAGATTCTTTATACACATGTGGCCAAACCTGTCCCAGCGAGCCCTAGCAGCAACAGCACGCTGAATCAAGCCAGAAGCGGAGGCAGGCATTACACAGGCTTGGACCGTCACAGTAAGTATCCGACTGGTATCAAAGGGCTTATCATGCCTGACCAGTGCCACCTTGCTCTTCTTTTTTAACCCATGTTCAGTTTGCGGTACAACAATGCAGTTGTCAGTGAGCACGTTTTCCTAAGTAGTGATTCATAGGAGGGGTCATTTGTATGTAACAAAAACCTGCCAGATGTGTTACAATCCGACCAGCTCTATAGACTCAGCCTGGCATTTTGGCTTTTCCTGAATATGTTTTATTCCTACAGGTTCCGTCACTGTGATGATACATTTAATATCAAATTAAATCTAGGAAGGAAAATATTTTCAGTTTGTCTTTCCTTCCCTCTGAACACACACCCACCAACTTCACTTTAACGTGTGGGCTCACAGTCACATTCATTAATTGACACTGGGAACTCGTTTGATGCTGCTGCAGTGGAAGAGGGGGAAGATTTTAAAAAAATGTGTGTGTGTGTGTGTGTGTGTGAGAATGACATTTTAAATATGATCTCTTTCTTAGCTCACTCGCTCTGGCTTTCAGTGTAGTAGTGTGTAGGTTCAGCATCCTGTCTGGGCTGCTTCATGAATGTAACTCTTCCAGACAAAAAGCTTTGATTTTCTTCCAACTTTTTGTTTTTCACTTCCCGGTTTAGCATTTCCCTGCTTAACGCCTCTAGCAAAAGAAAACAAACAGGTTCACAGCCCGTCTCTGCTCCAACTTGCTTTTTTATGTTATAAGGATTTTCTCCTCCCCACTAAATTATATGTATGAAAAGTCCAAGAGCTCCTCTGCCTATGTGGAAATCTTTTCACCTCCCATCCCCACTTCATTAAGCTAAAATGAAAAGCCGACCCACAGTCATTCAGTAAGCAAAGATAAAAACTGATGGCAACAACCTTCAGCAAAGCTAAGGTGTGTCAGCTTTTATAGAATATGGGTGGTTTAACTGCACAGGAAATGTCTCGTCATTATGAGATTACCGGAGCAGCCCAGTAGGTATTCATTGTCAATGAAATATCACTAAAGAAAAACTGAATATCTATATACATAAAAACAAATCAAAGCTGTGATCAGCTGCTTCTAGGTACATTCCTGAGCACAGCTGCAGGGAAGAATGCAAGCTTGGATCATTCAGGGAGTCAAGCAGTCTAGAAACCAGTCATTTTGTAAATCATTGCTCCAGAACAGTCTTCAAATTCCTAATTGCCCAGTATTGTACACCCAGAGGACTTTTACACTGCAACAATTTTTTGGGATAGCAGTATCCCAAAATAGCTATCCTGTTTCTTCAAAGCAAGCCTGTTATTTTGGGCTCGCTATTCCAACGTCCCTGTAAACCTTATTTTATGAGGAATAAGGGATGTTCCAGAATAGCGCTTTATTTTGAAATTTGGTACTGTGTAGACAGCTTATTTCATCATTTGGCACTATTTCAAAATAGCATTGAAATAAGATACGCAATTTGCATAGCTCAAATTGCGTCTCTTATTTCAAATTATGGTGCAGTGTAGACGCACCTCTAGTGAGCAATGGGGAAAGGAACAAGAAGTCTTAACTCAATATCTCTGATTAGAGTTTGATTAAAAAAACAAACCAAAACAGAAGCATCTTGTAACTCTGAAGGGGTGAGGTACCTTCAAACCCTTTTATTAATCTTGTATGGTATCTTCCTAGTGATAATAACTTCCATTTTTAAAAAGCATTAATCTGGACACTCTTGTATAATATGTGTACAGACTCCACTGTAAATTTTATTGAAGAGAGAGAACAGCCAACAAAGGACTGCATATTACCTTAATGTCTACGGGTATGTCTACACAGCAGGGCTAATGTCGAATTAAGCTATGTAACTTCAGTTACGTCAATTGCATAGCTTAAGTCGAAATAGATTAATTTGGCTTTTGGCGCCATCTACACAGCAGGAAGTCGAAGGAAGAACACTGTTCCTTCAACCTCCCTTACTCCTCATGAAATGAGGGTTACCATGAATTGGAGTAAGAAGTCCTCCAACTTGACATTATTTCAAAATAAAGGCTTGCGGTGTAGACCCACACTGTATTAGTAGTTGTACTCTGATTGTAATGACTGAAATAAGCAGTTGTATTTATTGCAGTGAGCAGAGCAGCACATACAAGCAGGCACAAACATGCCTATATTTGCAGCTCTGCATCTTTATACCTTATCACCTTAACCAGAGAACTAAAAAAGTTGCCTCAGGATTTGCTATATTCTATTATGTAAGGAATGCTGCCCACACTAGTATGTTATCCTTAAGGCAGAATGACCAAAGTACATAATTAAACATTTGAACATCATGAGCAGAACATAACACTTCTAACTTTCATTATTTATAAAGCTGTTTTTCTTCAGAACATTAACCTTCACTGGAGTGTAAATCCATAACAAGCATGAAATTTTAAAACAATTCTTCCTTTATTTAAATGCATTAGAATACTTTCCAAAATCCTAAAAACACTATTTTTCACATTAAGGGTCAGAGTTTTGTCTCACATCTGGACCAAATTCCCTTTAAGTACAAGTAAGAGACGCTTTTACCCCAGGACATTTTTTTCCTCCATGCACCTGACTGGGGCCAGGAGGGGGGGAGGAGGGGCAGTGCTAGAATGAAATTGCCTCCTCTCTAGTGACTCTACTGGTTCTGCAGTGCTATGACATAGATATCATTATTTGTACTGTAATAGTACCTCGAGGATCAAGGCCCTGTTATGCTAGATGTTGTCTACATACAGAATTAAAGAATCACTCCCAAAATCTTACTGGCTAAGCCTGTGTCACCAAGTCCTATGCATGCTATGATCAATAGAAAATAACTTGGAATCTGAAGGTTGGCTTAGGATATCTTTTCTTTGAGTCTCAGTGTTCATTGTCCTGTGCATTCTGCAGAGCACGTTCAAGTTGGCTGCCGGGAACTGAGATCCACCAAGTACATTTCAGATGGCCAGTGTACCAGCATAAATCCTTTAAAAGAGCTTGTGTGTGCTGGCGAGTGCCTCCCTTTGCCATTGCTACCCAACTGGATTGGAGGAAGTTATGGAACCAAGTACTGGAGCAGAAGGAGCTCCCAGGAGTGGAGATGTGTCAATGACAAAACACGCACACAGAGGATCCAGCTTCAGTGTCAAGACGGAAGTACAAGAACCTACAAAATAACTGTGGTCACAGCCTGCAAATGCAAGAGGTACACCAGACAGCACAATGAGTCCAGCCACATTTTTGAAGGAACCTCTCAGGCAAAGCATCACAAACAGAGAAAAAGAGCCAGTAAATCCAGCAAGCACAGCTCAAGTTAGAGGTCAGACAACCCTTTCCCCCAAACTGAACTGATCTGTAACTATCTTCTTTACAGATCTGACTGTTTAAAAGACAAGTCTGCTATTGATGTGTTCTCACCTGGTGGTGCATTGCTATGACCAAACTCAAAACATCATTCTGTATATATGGACCTTTTTGGTGATTTTCCAAATGCTCCAGATGGGTAGTTCTACAAGCTTTTCAACCCCGCACAATGAAGTCTTACATTTTTTTGAGGTGTGGAGGCAAAGAATTGTTCCCTTGAACATTTACTGAAATTGTATTTTTTTAGAAAGGTGCTTTGTTGTGAGTTTTCACAGGAACAGTTGATTAACAAACATCTGTTGCCTTCCAAATAACATTTTTTGAACACCAGTAACTGTTGTCAGTTTCATTCTAAGAAAACAATGCCTTGCACACTGATTTTTCTCTTGTATCTCAATTTACCAAAAATTAAAATATGCATGGGGATAATTAAAAAGTACAGTTGAATAAACTATTTATTTGTTACTGTAATTATTTAATGAGCTTTTTACATGTGATTTTTTTTCAAAATGTTAATCTTTTGTTTTATAGCTTTTTCTATGTATCAAAGTATTTTCCTATAATTTTGAGTGGATTAGAATATACATTTTGTAGATAATGTAAAATAGGTGTTCTAACATTCTTGGTGTATATACATATTCATTTTGAACATTAATAGTTTTGAGCTTTATTTTACAAGTAATAACATTTTAAAAACTGTTTTGTACATCATAAGTTCTGCTTATTGTTTTTAAAGTGTGTAATTGAAAGATAGATATGTCTTCCTTTCAAATTCATCTGTTTCTCTGTGTCTTTTTTTTTTTTTTTTTTTTTAAACAAAAATAAACTGCTATGGAGATGTATCGCCTTTGGAGCTCTAACATGCATGAAAACACGCACATTTTAACCAATTACAGCATGCAATCTAATAAAGTGGAATGTTTTACACTACTTGATTTAAAGAAAGTGCCATAAAATATATCTGACAGTGATATTTAGGATAAAATAACTTTTCAACGGATTCCATTGGCTTGTAGAAATCTTGTGTGACTATCTAACAGCTGGTGCTTATTTGTGGTCTAAACCAGACTCATATTTAACAATTCTCAATGTGTACATTGTAGAAAATATGTTTGGGAGGTTTTACAAGCTAATAAAAGCACTCCAGTTTATTTATATTTTTCCTTTATGATTATCAAGTTACAGACTTATGGTAAAAATAGTAATCAGTATAATCTTCCTTCTAAACACAAGTTAGTCCTGCACATTAGTCACCAACTGTTATTGTGAAATATATAGTAAGCAGTCAGCTATTCAACATAGATTGGGAATCATCTCTTCATCATTCAGACTAGATTAAGATTGAGATGATTTTAAGCAAAACTTGAACTCGATGGTTACTCTATAATGGGGTAAACTGTAAGGGCTAGATTCCCCAACCTGCTGTATCATTCTTAACTAGTAGCATTTTATACCCTCTTTGCTCTCACTTAATTGTCTACCCAAGGAATAGGGCAATGAAGAATCTGGCCTTAATAAAGTATGCTGTACAAAACTTCTCTAATATAATATTTGTATCAGTTCATCTTACATTTAAAATTAATAAGACCTAAAACCCAGATTCTATCATATTTTTTTAAGCAGAATTCCTCAAGCAGAATACCTCAAGCTGTTTTTGCACAAGAAAATTTACAGTAAATCAACAGAACAGAAGGGCTACGTATACACTGGCATGATTTTCCGAAAATGCTTTTAACAGAAAACTTTTCCGTTAAAAGCATTTTCGGAAAAGCACATCTAGATTGGCAGGATGCTTTTCTACAAAAGCACTTTTTGCGGAAAAGCGTCTGTGGCCAATCTAGACGCGGTTTTCCGCAAAAAAGCCCCGATCGCCATTTTCGCTATCGGGGCTTTTTTGCGGAAAACACTACTGTGCTGTCTACACTGGCCTTTTGCGCAAAAGTCTTTTGGAAAAAGACTTTTGCCCGAATGGTAGCAGCATAGTATTTCCGGAAAAGCACTGACGATCTTACATGAGATCGTCAGTGATTTTCCGGAAATTCAAGCGGCCAGTGTAGACAGCTGGCAAGTTTTTCCGCAAAAGCAGATGATTTTGCGGAAAAACATGCCAGTCTAGACACAGCCACGGAGTTTTGCGGTATGGGTATTCCTCTTTCTAGGAGGAATAACTCCTTTTTGCACAAGAGCTCTTGCGCAAAAAGGTGTGTGGGGACGGGAAACAGGGTTTTTGTGTGCAAAATCAGCCTATCGAAAGAAGCACAGGTGCCCTGGTGGCCATTCTGTTAATGGCAATCAGAGCTTTCTTGCGAACGAGCGTCCATGCAGTCTGGACGCTCTTTTGTGCAAAAGCGCATAGCTTTTCCAATGCACTTTTGCAATGTGGACATGCTCTTGAGCAAGAAGTTTTTGTGGAAGATCTCTTCTGCAAAAAGCTTGTTGCGCAAGAAGCCTGCAGTGTAGATGTAGCCCCAGGGTCCCACATTGAATGACACATCACAAAACTCTTTCTAATTACATTTGCTTGCCCTTACCCAATTTTTTAAAGAACACATATGAAGATAACATTATGTATGAGAAATAAGAGTAAATATTCTTGTACTTGTGCTTTTCTTCCAGTTCAGAACTTAATTTTGGAAATGGAAAGAGAAAAAGATGAAACCTACCATCCTATAGAACACGTAGTGCTATATATTTAAGGGAAACATATCAAAATGAATAACCCAGATAGTTTTCTTTAAATTAACTTTGGGTGATCATGGAGAAGCCAGACTAATAGGCCTGGGATAGAAGGCCTGGCTCCTTATACCAAAGCCTCTGTACACCACTCTGGAAGTTTAAAGATCCTGCATTTACATCCAGTTTAAGATCATTTCACATTCTAGGAGTGGTATAAAGAAGTTTTAGTCTAAATGAGAAAATGTTTTTCCACAATATATATATAGCCTGGGCAGCAGTATGCTTCACTATGCTTTCCCACTAAGGGGTCTCAACCTTACTAGAAATACTGTAACCAACTCTCGCACTGACAAGGCAGTTCAGTCTCCATTCCAAATTCAGTCTTTATCTTCTTCACTATGTCTACAGAAGAACAATGACCCTTTGGGTCCTACCAAACTGATGTTTAAAATATGTGGATAGTACCCAGTACTGTTACAGACAATGCCACTATGTCCTATTTAGTTTCTAATACCCTTTTTGAAATTACATTGAAAATGATTTTATTCTTAGACTAGCAGCTAAATTATTTTCAGGACTAGGTTTTTTTTGGAGAGAGGGGAGAGGAGGGGACAACAAAAGAAATCGTGTATAGAAAGGACCAACATTTTATAGTATTTTCTATTAGC
Source organism: Pelodiscus sinensis (assembly GCF_052426305.1). Lineage (NCBI taxonomy): Eukaryota > Metazoa > Chordata > Testudines > Trionychidae > Pelodiscus > Pelodiscus sinensis. Next base: position 206,229,352 of record NC_143053.1, read on the forward strand.
AGAAAATTTTTGGTCATGTGGAGACTGAGAACTAAACTAAAACCATCAACACATTTCACAGGGACCACAAAACAGCCATCAGCCACTACATGCAGCCAACACAAACAGGTTATGTGTGTTCTATTACATATTCCTTGATCAATTGAGGAATATGTAATCTACTAAATGGATTACTAATCCACTAAAGTGGCTAGTGTTAATGAAGCTAATCAAATCAGGATGGAAGTGGATCATTCACAGTATTTGGCCTGGAGATGTAAATATCCAGAGAGGAGAAATTTCCTTTGTAATGCGTTAACCAATGGAGATCTTTATTCAGTCCTAAATTGAGTTACTAATCCACTAAATGGAAGGATGGTCTTGTAGCTGAAACTGGATTCAAGCAATCTGGGGTCAATTCCAGGTTTTGGAATCACAGAATCAGGTGTATGAAATAGGGCAATTTTGCCACCTTCTATCAGGTTGAATAGCACCTTACTCATCAATTTAGTCAATGGGACTACTCAAGGAATAAAATGCTATTAAACCTGAATGTGTGTGAGGAAAATTACCCACCATTTGTAAAATAGGAATTATATTTATTTTCTACCCCACAGGAATGTTGTATGACAAATCCATAAATACTTAGAAGCAATTTCCCCCTAATTTTTCCATCAATGTGTGGAATAAATTTTGCTGTGTGCACCAAAGCATTTGTGGATGTGTACCACATGTAAAAAGACATGCTACCAGCTCTAGGCACTGTGCTAATCACCTGGATGGCATTTAAATCCCTCCTGGATGGCCGCCCAGACACTCAGTTTACAGGGAATGCTACAAGGTATGCTCATAGATTACAACCCCATAAATAATTAGAGCAAATCCAAGTCTTTAACATAATATAGAATTTATCTTCTCATTCCTTCATTTTTATCAGTAAGACTATTCCAAATGCTAACAAAATGTATCCATCTTCACACTAATCTTTAGACATACAGGGCACGAATTTTAAATAATTAAAAAAAACTGGTTACAACAGGAGACAGCTGAACTGGAAATCATTTGCAAATTCAACACTATCAACTTAGGACTGAATAAGGATCTCTATGGTTAACGCATTACAAAGGAAATTTCTCCTCTCTGGATATTCACATCTGAAGGCCAAATGCGGTAAATGATCCACTTCCATTCTGATTTGATTAGCTTCATTAACACTAGCAACTTCTCTCTCATATATATTCCTGCTTCTGTAAATTCTACTCCAATTCATCTGATGAAGTGGGTTTTTCCCACAAAAGCTTAAGCACTAATAAATCTGTTAGTCTCTAAGCTGCCACAGAACTTAGTTTTCAATGAAAACATTAATGTATACAGACATAAGGAGCTTGTACATGAATAAATACAATGTAGAGGCAAATAGGGTCATTTGTGACATGAATAAATAGTGAATTTTCTTCTACAGAACATATAGCAGCTGTCTATATAATATGCTCCTCAATGAGTGGGGTGAGGCGGCCCAAGGCTTTTGAAAATAGTGTTTCTCTGTAGTTATTGTAACATCAGCCTATAATGTAAAGTGATATCTTTCATCTCAATGCCTTCTTTTCATTGGTAAATAAATACTTGTGTCTGACTTCCTGATTGACGGACTACCGGTTACAAGACAAAGGAAAATATCTCCACTCTGATAAAATGTGGGCCCCCTGCAATCCAATGTCTAGAAAAGCAAGTTTAGTTTTACATTTAAAATCTAGTAGATATAAAAATACTTTTAAAAAAGCCTATTTGCATCTTTTGAAAATTAAAGCTGAACAAGTTCAGTACAATCAGGTAAAATAGATCATTATTTCATTACTTTCCCGTTGATGACAATAGCCCACAACAAAGGGGAAATTTGATTTATAATGAATGAAAATCAATTTTTCACAGGCATTTTCAAAACATACTTACCCAGATGTTGATTGTTTTGATAGCACTGTAGCTACTCAGAGGAAAAGGAATGCTGTAGAGTTGAAGTAATAGTGTGTGTGTGTGTGTGTGTGGGGGGGGGGGGGGGGGTGTCATTAGAGCATTCTCCATTTTGGAGGTCAAAAGTGTATGACTCCTATAGAACAAAGACTAGAAAGACCTTTAGGAGGTTTATTTATTCACTCTTTAGTAACAGTCATATATCCACTATTCCTTTCTAACCAGCAACCTTGAAATCAGAAGTGCCAAATCCAAGTTCAGTCATTTATTTGGAAATAAAGTAGATTTTTTAATAATACCCCTGGAAATGCCTACCAGATTTCTGTTAGTAAATCACTGTAGTCCTTCTAAACTTGACCTTTACATTCTTCCGAAAGAGGTACGGCATTAATCACAAAGGAATCGCTCAACACATTCCAGAGTGGGATTCATGTTGCTACAGTATTAACCTGGAGGTTTTCAGTAGAAAATTATAAGGAGTTTTCAGTGCTGGAAAGCATTCTCCTCTCATGATGCATTTCCTTTCCCGTAGGCCAAGCGGGGGGCTTTGATTTTAATTTCATTGACATACATGTAAATTTAGCTCCAGGTTAAAACTGAAATTTGTCTACAGATTTATGAGTCAAGCAGACATTCTGTCATTAGATTTGTTCATTTTACTTGCACATCATTCCCACAACAAGAAACCTGCCTGAGCATCTTTCTGAAAGACATCCAACCTTTCAGATCATTTCACAACTAAGCTGCATACGTGGATGTCTTGACACATTAGTTTTCCCCCTACTCTTTGTAAATTATTTTGCCCACTACCTGAAAAATCTCTCAAGACTTCCATTTACAAGTAATTATTCTACTTTTCCTTCTTAATTAGTGCTGTTCATGCAATACAGCACAATTACTTGAAATACTTATACATTTGTTTTAAAAACAATCTCCTTAACATGTACATATGTAACATTTAAAAACACACACATAGAAAACTTTAACAGGCAATGCAACATTGCATAAATGTAACAATGGGTAAATGTAATTTATATCCACTTTAAGATTTCTTTAAACTGCCAGAGCAGTGTAAAGATGCCTTTGTATAAATGATAATCAGTTCTATTGATTTCAATGGAGCTGTTTGTGAAATAAAGTACTCTACAATACACGCAGAGGTATCAGATTCTGCTTCTTTATAAGAGACTTACAAGAGAATATTCTATAAAGTTGTGGGAAGTCCAGTTAAGAAGCATTTAAAGAGTCACAGGTGCAAGAGTAACCATTCTTTTGGAATAACTGTCTTGTAATAAATAATTTATAGCACTGGCATGAATAGTGTCACTTGAACCCTAAAGCTGCATTGACACAATGTTGAGCGAAAGTTCCAGTTACATTTCAGGTGCTGGAGTCGGAGATTTTGGAAGCTCCAGCTCTTGTTTGCTTTCTTTTTCAGTAATTAATAAAAGGTTGGTATGTGTATGACATCCTCACACATTCTCAGTCATCTCTTCATAGATATATCAAGGTGCTCGTGATTTGGGATACTGCTGTTTACATAACTTACAAGGGCACTGTGAGACTCAATGAATCTGTAAAATGTTGCACATTATAGGATGACAGGCCCTATAGAAATAGGAAGTATTATTGGTATTTACTATTACACTACTGCTTCTTACCCATTACAAAGATAGCTTCCCTAATTATCACCTCTAACACTATTAACTCACAGACATCTACCCTTCCCCACCTCTAACATCATTAACTCACAGGCATTCACCTTCCTCCCCCCCCCCCCCCCCGCATCCCCCTTCTGTTCTGAAATGTGATTTGTCCTTTTCATATGTGTTCACTTTTTTAAATTGTATCCTTTGGTATATATGGCTGTGACTATTTTCTTCCACTATTAGATCTGAGGAAGTGGGTCTGGCCCACGAAAGCTCATCATCTAATAAATCATCTTGTTAGTCTTTAAAGTGCTACATAGTCCTGTATTTTGTTTTAGCTACACCAGACTAACATGGCTACATTTCTATCACTATACTACTGCTTCTGTGACTCTTGTTATATTAATAGTGTTCCTTAGTCATCCTTAGTATGCCAGAAATGTTCATCTGAACTTCACAGTGAATGCAAGCAGGACCACACTTGACTGGCCAAAAAGGTGCAGAAGAGATTACTTTGATGTATAAAGTTACTTCCCAACAAACATGCTGGTCACAACTAAATTGTCAGGTACCTAAAATGGCATCAGGTAAAGTGAGATTACAGTCAGAAGCAAACTGAGGCTGTATTACCAGTAACAGACTGGCTTAGTACTTCTTAAATAAAAGGGCGTGTGGGTTTTTTTTTTTACAGTGTTACCATTTTAACAGGTGCTTTGGGCAAAGTGCCTGCCTTGTATAACACTGATTTGTGAACCTTTTAATCTTTAAAAAAAAAAGTTTTAGAGCAGCAGTGAGCAAATACTAGCCCATGGGCAGGAGCCAGGGTTAGCTCTGGCAGCTCCTTAGCTTCTCTGCCAAAAGTTTCAACACATTACCAATCTTTCCCACTTTCAGTGGTGTGATGCAGCTACCTGCCTCTAACAGTTTTACAAAGTCTGTAGCCTAGATCCTGGAAGGTATTTTTGAACTCCTAACATCCACTGAAATCTATGGAAATTAGGAGCCTAAATCTATTTCAGGATCTAGGCCTATGAGTGAACCAATAACTTGATGAGAAATGCTCTGTACCCTTTTACCAGTTCTCTGAGGCTATGTCTACACTACGCAGTTTTTGCAGAAAAACAGCCATTTTTCTGGAAAAACTCGTGGAGCATCCACACCACAAACACATTTTTGCGCAAAGTAATTGGAAAGATCAGAGGAGCTTTTGCACAATTGGTAATTATCATTCTACAAGGAAGAACGCCTTTTTGCGCAAGAGCTCTTGCGCAAAAAGGCATGTGTGGATGGGGAAGAGGGGTTTTTAGCACAAGAAGAGGAAAAAGGAAAAAGCACAGGTGCCCTGGTGGCCATTCTGTCCATAGCAATCACTGCTTACTTGTAAGAGAGCATCCAGGCAGTCCGGAAGCTCGCTTTTGCAAAAGTGATCACTTTTTCAATGTGCTTTTGCAATGTGGATGCGCTCTTGTGCAAGAAGTTTTTGCGGAAGATCTCGTCCAACAAAAGCTTCTTGCGCAAAAAGCCTGCAGTCTACACATAGCTTGAGATATGTGTCCTCTATTCTTCCATTTTAAGCACTTTGAAAATATTTTTCTGACATTCATCTATATTTATATGTCCTGCTTCTATTTAAGATCTGGCATTTGGAACATTAAATATTTTGAGAATACATTATCCAGTTTTTCTTCAATACAATTTAGAAACTTCTTAATTTGTGTGTGGAGGAAATGTTCCACTTCAGTGAACAAGAACTACGGGAGAGGATAGCAACTGCCAAGAAAAAAGGGGAAAATTTTGTCATCAGCAGACACTTGTTATAAAGGGGAGGTTGTCAGACTTGGACAGATATCTGCAATATTTGAACAGATAAAAAATTCCAACAAATGTTACTTTAAGGAAAGTTACAGACACCTATATAAACAAATTATATAATTAAGGCTTTTGTATAGAAAATGCAGAGGCTAATTAAGCAAATGAAAACTGGAATGTTTTCACTGACACTTGCCCTAATCTTGGCAGAGAATCTTGCAAACACATTTTGTTTCCTTGGGAAGGGGTATCAAGATACACAAGTACATATATGAAACAGGTAAAAGAAAACAACACCTTAGTAGTTGTATAGAACTTGAGAAAAGTTTTAGTGAAAGGTGATAGTGTTTGCATCACTCATTTAACCAACCTATTACTGCTTGACTTCATAGTATATTTACTGCTGTGTCATGCCTCAGGGTAATATCAAGATGAAGAAAAAAGGTTTTAACAACACTTTTAGTACACTGAAATGAAAAAAAGCAAAAGTGTTCAAAAGATCTGGCCTAACTCCAAAAGCTCTCTCTTGAAATTAAACACAAGTTTAATAAGAAAGTTTAAGATGGCCAAACAAACTCTTTGGTCATGCTAAAAAATCTGTACACATTAAAAAGTGTTATTTTGAATTATTTTAAAATAATTCAGTTTAAATCAATTTACTCTTGAAATCTATACTTTAAATTTTTAATTTCATTAATTTAAGAACATAAGAACATAAATAGATCTAATGCTATAAATATTCATGCATGTACTAAACATTAAGCATGTGAGCGGTACCATTGACATCAGCAGAACTGACTAATATATTCAAAGACCAGAATGAACCATTTGTGGTCATCCAGTATGAATTCCTGCATAACAAACCACAGAACTCCCCCAAAATAATTCCTCATGTGAATTTTTTAGAAAAACATATAATCCAATCTTAATTTTAAAATTGACAATGATGAAGAATCTACCATAAACCTTGGTAGACTGTTCCAATGGCTGAATTACTCTCACAAATTTACTTCTGCTTTATGCATTGTGAATTTATGTTGCTTTAAAATTTCAGTCACTGGATCATGTTGTATCTTTCTCTGTGAGAATAAAGATATTTAAGAGTCTTGCTGAATTAGGGTCACTGTGACCTCTACCGCAAAGACTCTTAAAGTAGAATGAAATAGGAACACAGTTTATTTAAATAAATCAAAATTATTAATAATGGTTCACATCTACAGCACATTTCACCAAATGCTCTCAGAATACTTGGTCACAAATCCTTTCCAATCACAACTGTAAAAAATATATAGCCAATTTTGATTCAGCACAAGGATATTATTTTAACGGAAACTGTAGAACAAAATATCATCACTTCTTCAATAATTTCTCTCTACTGTACAGCCTCAAGCCAAACTTTACTCCTGCTGATACAGAGAGTAGGACCTATCAGGATCATGACAAACTTGACTCTATATGCCTGCTCAGAGAAACCTAATATTAAATTAATAAAGACTAAAAAGCACAGCAGCAAATAAGCTTGAAAGGGAAGAACAATTTATAGTTTAATCCTCTTGTATATAAACAACTAGCTGGATTTACCTGGCATTGCCCGGGAAACCAGAGGAACAAAATTTAGAAAAACAGAAGCTGGTCCTGACAGCCTCCAGCCACAGCGCAGCTGCCAGTGCCTGACATCTGGCTATTGTGGCAGACCCCCTTACTTTTCTACTGCTGCATAAAGCAAAATCTCTGACTCAAAAAAGAGGCATTGCAATGTTGAGAATCAGGGCTATTTGACTTGGCAAACTTAGATACAAAAGTAACAATAGAAACTATGTCTCTGTTTTCTTCCCAAGTCATGAGTCTTGGAGCCATTAAAAGCACAGTGGAAGGGAGAGCCCTCACATTACCATGGCTTGTTTCCCCACCCTTACTGGAAGCTTATGGAGGCCCCTCTTCAATAGTGCAATATTTTGCCTCCTATCAGATGGTATTTTTGGGTTAATTATCCTTGTAGAAGCTAATGTTTTTTTGGTAGGGAAGTAGGGGATAGGCATGCTGGGTCTGCAAATTCTCATCTAGAGCTGAGTATAGGGATGCCTCAATCAATGGGGCTGGCCCTACTGAATCTGAGAGATTTCAAGGTGACACCTCAAACTCTTCTTCCATCTTTTTTGATGAAACTATGAGTCAACTTCCTGAGCCTGCTAGCACCTCTATAGTCCCTCCTCCAGCACCACCCCCTTGACTAGCTGCCCCTCCCATGGACTGCATCTCTCACCCCCAGGATCATCCAGTATCAAACCCAGGACCAGTGCAGATTTGAGGGATCCCGCCCCCGCCTTGGATTAATTTCTCACCCACCCAGCATCATCCAGTGCTGCCACTTGGGCCAGTGCCCCTCAAAGGAGACCCTCCCTCCCCATCATGGGCTTCATTTCTCACTTACTCCTTGCGGGATTGTCCAGCCCCACTTCCTTCATCCTCCTACAATCCTGCCCTCCCCCCACTGGTCCGGCCCAACCCCCCCACAATACTGCCCTCCCCCCACTTGCTCCCAACAGTCCAGCCCCCCCAGACCAGCCCGCCCCCCCAACGATCCAGCTCCCCTAATCCTGCCCTACCCCCCACTCACCCCCAATGGTTCAGCCCTCCCGGACCAGCCCCTTCCGCATTAATTCCCTCCCCACCCTGCTCTCACCTTCTGGTCCCCGATGCACCTCCTGGACATTTTTTCAAAGTGGCAGCTGGGCGGTAACAGCAGCCCCACCCCCTCCACCTAGAGCGAGCCCCGGCAGCAACCTGCCCGCCCATTGGTTGGCAACTGAGCCTAGAGCCAATCGCAGTATTGAAGAGGGGCCTCCATATGCTTCCAGCAATGGCGGGGAAGCCGCTTCTCCCCGCACTGCCAAGCTCTGTGCAACCCTGGGGAGAGGGGTCGGTCTCTCATCTCTTCCCTCCCACAGTACCTTAAAACCTTCTTCTAGAGGAAAGGTTATCCTATGGAAAGTTTGTTTGTGGTAGGTCTTATAATGTCAAAGTTATTAGAGCACAAACATTCTCCTTTATATGTTAGATTAAAAAGCTTGGAATTCGAGAGCTGCACAAGACAAACATTTACCTTATGTTTTATTGTAATGTCTGGTCCAGTAAGTGGGGTGCAGATGCAATTCTGCTTTTTTACAATTATCACAAAAATATGTATTTTTCCCCATTCAGAATTAGAGAGAATTGATGAAGGATTAATGCCTTGAGATCCCGTGATGAAATGTATTATAGATTGCATTTGGCAAGTAAGCAGATAAACCCATAGGTTCAGGTTCATGCTGTGCCCTGTACACATACAGACGAAGAAACCATCCCAGCAACATTAAACAATAAATTGTGGCCTCTACAATTACATATATCTCTACGCAGAACAGTAGAAAGATTAGACAGCTAACTTATAAGACCAGGACTCCTTCTCTTCAAAATGAATTGTACTTGATATTACACCTGCTAATTTCCATCTCAGGCTGATTGTTTTACTGCTTGTCACTGTTAAATAAATCACTGTTATGTGAAACAAAACCCTACAAGATGACAATTTTGGCTGAATGCTTCCTTTGCTGCTGACGATGCTGAAAAAAGTATTGTTTAGCCAGTCATGCTCTGTGGCACTTTTGGACATTTTCAGTTTAGTGTATTTTTATGGTTCATACATTTTACATTTATATAGTGTGAAGTTTGGGTTTTTAAAAGCTTTTTGCAAATAACATAATTAATAATTTATTTAATTAGAGGGACAGCTTCTATAAGATAGTTTGATGGAGATCCACGGCAGAATGTCCTATATCCCAATGGTCTATGCCAGAGATGGGCAATAATCAGTCCATGGCCTGGACGCAGTTCATCACAGTTAGCCCTTGGCAGGCCACTGGATGTTTTATTTACCTGAATATCTGCAGGTCTGACTGCCTGCAGCTACCATTGGTCGCAATTCACTGTTACCGGCCAATGGGAGCTGTAGGAAGCAGTGCAGGTACTGATGAACTGCGTCCAGCCCGTAGGCTGCTTATTGTCCATCCCTGGTAGATGCACTCACCTGAGTGGTGACAGCCCCCATTCAAATCCCTTCTCCTCAGTTAGGAGAGGGGGGCTTAAAGCAGGGGTCTTCCACATACAATACTGGGTAAGCACTCTAATCACTGGGATAAATGCAGTTATGGAGGTCCTCCCATCCCGATCCTAGCTGCTGTCTGTAGATTTAGGGGGCCTCTTAGCACACCTACTGGATCAGGTCCTGCATGTGACTTAGTGGAGAAGTACCTATCTTCTCTCTGATTCATGGATCATGCTGGGGCTCAAGTAGGAGGTACATGGCCTGACACCTAGACTGAAGCAGCAATTCACATTCCCAGGGGCAGAAATTTAAGCCATCAGGCAGTTTTAGTGCATATATTTAGGCATCAAGTTAGTTTAGGTATCTACAGGATTAGGTTGGATCCTAGCAGGGTTTTGTGGATCTAAGTAGCACTTAACAGGGCAAATAGGTACCTAAATATTCAGTTTACATGCCTACATTCCTTTGTGGATCTAGGCCAGGAGTGAACAAGAGGCTGCTAGCAGGTTGGATCTGGCCTGCGGCTGCCTTGCTGGAACCCTTAGGCAGAGAACAGCTCATGCTATAAACAAGGAGCTGCTCTCTGCTTTAGATGGCCAGGGAGGGAGGAGGGAGTCTTTGCATGCTGCCCTGCCCCCTCCCCAGCAAAATCTCTCAGCTCCCATTGGCCAATTTCTGGCCAATAGGAACTGAGAAATTTTGAAGGGGAGGGAGGCAGGGGCAGTGTGGGAAGCCCTCCCATTGCTGGATTGCAGCAGACAGTCTGCTGGCTAAGAGCTGCCTAGGTAAATGCCTCTCAGCTGGAGCCTATCTCTAGCACCCCACCCAAACCCTCTGTATCCCCTTTCAACCCAGGTCACAACTTCTTCTCAGACCCTGTACCTCCTTTTACACCCCTCCCCCTAACCAGAATCTTCTCCTTCCCTGTCCTCCATTCCCTTGCCCCAGGTCACCACCCAAACTCTCTGTACCCCTTCACCCATCTCACAACTCCCTCCCAGACCTTGCACCTTCTCCTAGAGCCTCTACCCCAGGCCAGAATCCTCTCCTGCACTCTTACTCCCACATGGATCCTCCACCCCAAACCTCTGCCCTAGATCACAGCCCTCTCCTTCACCCAAACTTCCTCAGACCCCACACCCACTGCTGCACACCAATTCCCTACCCCAATCTCCCTTCTGCACCCAACCGCTGCCTCTGACCCCATTCATAGAAGTGAGGCTCTTGCCAAAAATCTTGGAATGGACCCCCATAAAAAAATTATTGCTCACTGCTTATGTAGGCCCATAAAATAGGAACTAAGATGGTAAACAGCTGTATTCAGTCAAGACCAAAGTGATACAGACAGGCAATGAAAACCATTTTAAGGAACAGGTGCTGTGATTGCAAGATAGGGTACTTAATAACTGATAATGCATAACATTGAGGTATTTTTCAAACTGTCACTCCACATGGACATCCAAATAATTGCTGCATTCTAGGGACGTTAAAATGCATTTATTTAGAACATAAGAACGGCTGTACTGGGTCAGACCAAAGGTCGATCTAGCCCAGTATCCTGTCTGCCGACAGTGGCCAGCACCAGATGCCCCAGAGAGGGTGGACCGAAGACAATGATGAAGCGATTTGTCTCCTGCCATCCCTCTCCAGCCTCTGACAAACAGAGGCCAAGGACACCATTTTATCCCCTGGCTAATAGCCTTTTTTGGACCTAACCTCCATGAATTTATCCAGCTTCTCTTTAAACTCTATTATAGTCCTAGCCTTCACAGCCTCCTCTAGCAAGGAGTTCCACAGGTTCACTACACACTGTGTGAAGAAGAACTTTCTTTTATTAGTTTTAAACCTGCTACCCATTAATTTCATTTGGTGTCCTCTAGTTCTTCTATTATGGGAACTAATAAATAACTTTTCTTTATCAGCCCTCTCCACACCACTCATGATTTTATAGACCTCTATCATATCCCCCCTCAGTCTCCTCTTTTCTAAACTGAAAAGTCCCAGTCGCTTTAACCTCTCCTCATATGGGACCCGTTCCAAACCCCTAATCATTTTAGTTGCCCTTTTCTGAACCCTTTCTAAGGCCAAAATATCTTTTTTGAGGTGAGGAGACCACATCTGTACACAGTATTCAAGATGTGGGCGTACCATAGTTTTATTTAGATTAACTGCTGACAATGGCAGGGGCTCCATGTTCACACAGTGGAAGGGAAGAGGAGGCAAGCCAGTGGAGCCACTCCCCCGCTTCTGTATTAGAGGCAGGTGGGAGGGCAGGTAGGAGCAGATGGCTGGAAACCAGTTTTTACCCTGAGCATTGGCTCTCACCTGCTCTCTCCTCCTAGTTAACCTTAATGGTTACACGTAACAACTCCCCCCCCCCATATTGTGCTGCTGCCTCTGTATCCGAGGCGGCAGCAGCATGGGTGGGCAGCTCCGCGGGAGCTAGTTCCCCCTGTGCACCAGCTCCCACTTGCCTCCCTTCTCCCACCCGCTACAGAGGCAGATGCGCGGGGAGGAGGGTCTGTGTATAACCGTGAAGGCTCCCTGCTAAGGCCGGGCTCCTGGGCTGACTCTGTGCACCTTTACGCTCACACCCCTCCTGCGTTCAGAACTATTTTCGTCAGCGGCCGGGTGGCCTAGAGACTAACCCTACAGAAGGTTTAGTCCTGTCCCCGCGCCGCCCGAGGGGGAGCGCTAAGGCAGGCGGTGCGGTTCCATTCCACCCGGCAGCAGGATGGTCCGGGAACTCGGACGCGCAGCGGCCCCCGCCGCCACAGGCAGAGAGAGCTTCCTAGGTGCGCATGCGCACGCTGGTGCCTATCTTCACCGCCCTTTCGGGGATTTCTAGGCCCCGCGGCCGGGCCTGCCTCACAAGGTCCCATCTGCTGGTGGGGCAAAGAGCCGGCCAGTGACGCGCACCGCCCCCTCAGCCCGGGCGAGGAACAGAGCGGGAGGGGGGCGCCTGGATTCTCTGGAGCGCGGACATTCCAGGGGAGAGAAGCGACGCGGGCGGGTGGGGAAATCGGCCGCTCGCTCCCGACTGGCGCGTCCCTGCCGGGATCGCGCCGTGCCCTGGGGTTGGGGGGGGGAAGCGGGTTTCCAGCTGCAGCTTCGGGAGCGGACGCTCCAGCCCTAGGCCCGTCATGGAGCCAGGGGCTCTCCTGAGCGGCGCAGCCTCGGTGGCTGCGGTGCTGCCGGCGGGCGGGAGCGGGGAGCGGCTGGGGGGCGCCACCCCGAAGCAGTTCTGCGCCCTGCTGGGCAGGCCGCTCGTCAGCTACACGGTGCGCGCGTTGGAGAGGTAAAGAGCCGCTCCCCCCCCCCCTTCCCGCACGTGGCTCCCCTCTTCCCGCCCCACAGCCCCGCCCATTCCCCCACGGCCCCGCCCACATCTTCCCCTCAGACCAGCAGCCCCTCTTAGCCCGCTGCACCCTCCCCCGATTGCCCCCCCCCCCCAGCAAACTGCCCCTTCTGTCCTCGCCTCGCCCGGCGCTGCCTGCCTGGGGGCTCTGAGCCCTTCACCCCCGCCAGAGCCCAGCTGCCTGTACCCCAGATCCCTCCCTGCACTGGAACTATGTTTAGTGAGCTGAGCTGCCCCCCCCCCCCCCCCACCTCGCCTGTTCCTTTTTCTCACCACCCCAAGCTGGGGTCACACTTCGGGTTGTCAGTTCTCCCCATCTGGTCTCCATTCCGGGGCAGTTGGCAACCTAGGCACAGCTGGAGGCAGGTGCAGAGCCCTGGGGCAGGGGTGGCTGGCAGCACCCTGCACCTCAAGTTCTCACTCTCATGTCCCTGGGCACTTTGGCACCAACTTGCCTACTCTTGCTGCCCACTGTGCTGAAGCTCTTTGCTCTCTTGCCTAGTTTTCCAGTGCTCTCCCTGGGCCCTCTGCTCTTGAATATTCTGTTTGTTTGCTGACCCCTTATGTGTCTCCTTTCCCCCTTGGGCCTCTGGTCCTCTGCTTCATATCCCTGGAGCTCTTGTCATTTGTTTCATGCCCGCTCCCAAATATACTTGTTTGCCAGCAAACTGGGAACCCTGCCACCCCACCTGTGCTCATAATCATAACCAATTATATTTATATTCCAGTAGGAAACAGTTGGGCTTTACTGAAGGCTGGAGTAAGCAAGAACAAGACTATGTGGTGACCAGGATCTGAATCCACTTACTGTTGGTGAATTTGGTCCTGTTTTTACCACATAATAGGCCAGTGGTCTCCAACCTTTTTAACCACAATATCATTTTTTCTATTTATGTGCAATGTAAGATCTATCTCAAACCCAGATACTCTTGCCACACTTCCTTCCTGCCCCTTCTCTTAGGCACTGCCCCTGCTCCATCCCTTCTCCGAGGCCTCACCCTGCTCACTCCATCCTCCTTCCTCCCCAAATCTTATTCACTTTCACCAGGGTGGGGGACAGGTGCAAGCTCTGGTCTTGGGCCAAAGGATTCAGAGTGCAGGGCTCCAGGCTTAGCCCAGGGCAGGGGATTAGGGTCCAGGAGGGAGTTCAGGGTGCAAGCTCTAGGAAGAAGTTTGGGTGCAGGGGAACTCATGTCTGGGGCAGGAGGTTGGGTGCAGGAAGGGGTTCAGGAATGGGACAGGATTCCACTTAACTGAGATGGCTACCGGATGGTGGAGCCATGGGGTTAAGGTAGGTTTACTCCTGCCATGACCCTGTACCAGTTCTTGTACCCTTGTACCACTCTGACATGTACAGCAATGGCTCCATGGTGCCATGTGCTGCGCTCATTTCAGCACTGACCCCACAGTTTCTGCTGGCCACGGTTTCCTGTTATTGATCAATGGGAGCTGCAGGAGTGGTGTCTGCAGGCAAGGACAGCATGTGGAGACCCCTTGCTCTGCCTTTCTCAGGAGCTGCAGGGACATGCGAGCCACTTCCAGGAGCAGTAGTTACCATAGGGATAATTACTCCAGCCATGACAGGTTAGGCTTTTTAGAACTCACTCTTCAAATAATTAAATGTAAGCATAAGAGAGAAATGAAAATTATTAAATGCACAGACCAGTCAAAAAACAAAAATAACTCACTTTGCAAGTAGTAAAAGAAGTAACAAGAATACATGTATGTGTTGGGTTGGGAGATGAGTAGAGGACAGTGTGTTTGTGAATGTGACAGATTTGCATTGCCAAGCTCCCTCTACCCCCTTCTCTCTGTGAGGATATGGGGGGAGGACATCCTGATATCAGCAAACCTCCCCCTCACTCCGTCCCACACCCTGCATAGTAAACAGGAGGCTCCCAGGGTGGCAGCTCCAATGCAGAGAGCAGGAGCAGCATCACAATGGGTGGAGGGACAACTGAAGTGCCAGTGCTTGATAGCTTTTATCTAGGCCAAACCAGTAAGGATCACCTGTCAGAGTCTCCAAGATCTACCCATAGATCCCAATCTACTGGTTGGTGACCACTGTTATAGGCTATTGTTAGAACTACATACAGTAAAACTCCATTCGTCCGGCATCTGATGCTCCGGCACTCCTGATGGTCCGGCACCATCAGGAACCTGGAAGTGCTCTGGGCAGCTGGACCATTGGAGCTGCTCTGCCCCCGGCTTCCCCGATTCAGCCGCTGCTAAAACTGACCAGCCCCCGAATCTGGGAAACCGGGGGCAGAGCAGCTTGAGTGCTGCCGGTAGGTCCCGTAGCGCTGCCCCTCGGGGCTGCGGGACCAACCCGGCAGCACCCCAGCTGTCCCCGATTCAGCTGCTGCTGAAACTGACTAGCAGCTGACTCCAGGAAGCCCGAGGCTTCCTGGAATCAGCCCCTGGTCAGTTTCAGCAGTGGCTGACTTGGGTACACCTGGGACAGAGCAGCTGAGGTGCTGCCGGGTTGGTCTCACAGTGCCAAGGGTTGGCGCTACCAGACCAACCCGGCAGCGCCCCATCTGCTCTGTCCAAGGCATCTGGATTCAGCCACTGTTGAAACTGACCAGCGGCTGACTCCAGGAACCCTGGGGCAGAGCAACTCTGCCTCGGGCTTCCTGGAGTCAGCCGCTGGTCAGTATCAGCAGCGGCTGACTTGGGGATGCCTGGGGCAGAGCAGCTGGGGGGCTCCTGGGTTGGTCCAGTAGTGCCGAGGAGCGGTGCTGCGGGACCAACCCGGCAGCACCCCAGCTGCTCTGCCCCAAGCGTCCCCAAGAGCAGCTGGGGGTGCTGCCGGGTTGGTCTTGCTGTGCCAAGGGTCGGTGCTACCGGACCAACCAGGCAGCACTCCAGCTGCTCTGCTGCAGGCGTCCCGGATTCAGCTGCTGCTGAAACTGACCAGCAGCGGCTGAATCCGGGACGCCTGGGGCAGAGCCGGACATCCCCCCCACCACAGACCCCTCATAGCCCCTCTTCTGATAGTCCTGCAAATCTGATAATCCGGCACTCCCTGGGTCCTAAAAGTGCTGGATTATCGGAAGTTTACTGTATTTGAGACGAGCAAGTGTTTCTGATATAAGAATATATATGAATAAAATTCAGTTAAACCAAGCACACCACTTATGACTGTTCCTAACATGCTTCTCCTGTGTTTACTTTGCTGCACGTAGCCAAAGCTTTGGCAATGAAGATGTGGTTAGTGTTGATTGATATTCCTGAGATAAATTGAAAGATGTGATTTCTTGTTTAGGGGAAGTGGAGGGAATGCAGTGCTCTCAATCACAAATCACTACAGGCTTCCTGTATGCTTGTCCTTGGCACCACAAATACAGTAATACAAACAGAAAACATGAACTGTCTTGCAGATTTAATTGAAGTACCTCTAGTTGAATTGCAAACTAATAGCTAACATCATGCAAGGTTGCATCTGTGTCTTTTCTTTGTTGGTGCTGAAGCAAATTAAAGTATAGGGACACTACAATTAATATATTTTTTCCAAGTTAAATGGTTTCTGGGTATTAGGCATGTGACTATTTGGATGGTTAATAGAGCTTTAATTTATAATCTCAAATGTGAACATAATACAAAGGCCAGGACCTTGGGTAATTTAAAATGTGGGAGGGAGGAGCCGACACGTACTATATAGACCCTTTCATAGCATGTTACATAAAACAGGCCTTCAAGTTTTTGGAGGCTGGAGATTTGGATAAGGTAGGTCCCTTCTCCCACCACTCAGTGCTGTTGGACACTTGCAGAACACCAACATTCAGATTCTTTTTCTTCCTTAACCCAGCAATAAAGACTGCTTCTCTGTTTCAGTAATTTTTGACAGAGAAAGAATATTATTTGTTTTCTCTGCTTAATGTTCACCAGCAGCCAGTCACAAAACAAATCACAACTGTAACCAATCAAAACCTCTAATTCAGTATTTGTCACAGCTCATCTCTTTCACCTCTGCCAAAATTTGTGGGAGTCAGGAAAGGAATAATAGTCTGTAGTTAACTTAAAAATATGGGCAAGAGAGTGCAGTGAGGACTAGGAAAGAAATATTTTCAGAAAAATAAAATATTTAAAAAAAAACCTTCATTTTTTTTGCAGTCATGAAGCTCTGGGAAATCACAGTTTTTAGCCAAACAATGATATTATAAATGCTGTTCCACAGATTTTTAAAAAAAAAAACAACATCTGGGTATTAACTCTACAGTCCACTTAGGACCAGCACCTGAATAGACTCCGAATCATGGTCTAATTTAGTGCTTCCTCTTTATTCCAAGCAATAAATAAACTATGCCAGTCTCTTCACTGATGCAGATTACTTCCACTTTGGAATAACCTCAGAGATGCTGGCTGGTATGTCTGGAGCAAAAGTGAGAAGAAGAAAACAGACTTCACAGCCTAGCTGTACTGAAGAGGGAAATCACCAAGATGTGGGGATGTGAGTAGCCTGCCTACTGGGTCTAAGGAGCCCCCCCCCCCTCGTTTTCACTTCTTTGCCTGGATGTGTAAACTAACATTTCAATAATTGAGCCAGGAGAGTATAAAATAATCAAACAATTTGCAGTTTGTTATTGATAATCCTGGGAAAGATAGAATCCCTGTATAACATCTTCCCCTGACATTGTCTAGTTAGCTACTCTAATAAATTGCTTCTAGGTGACATATAACTTCTACCACTCTGCCTCCTCTGCTCCTGAAATGGTAACAAATATTCAGGGGAAATAGGCAATTTTCTGTCTGAATCTTTGAGTGATTTTAAAATCACAATTAAAAGTAATTGTGATTTTTTTTTTTTTTTTGGTGTCTACCCTGAGACACCTTAAAGATGCTTAATTATATTCAGAGGACAGGTGCTCAGAACTTCTGAAAAGCAGGCCCTATAGTTCAGTTTGTACATTAGAATTCACTAGTCAGTTTTGAAAACTTTGACCTCAATGCTCATGTACCTTGTGGTATTTCATCAAAGACTTGAAAAAGGTATCTTTGTAGTCTTTTGACAGGGTTATGGGGAGGGAAACATCTTAAAATATTTTCTGAAAGCATGTAGGGTCAATTCTCTTCTGATGTCAATTCAGTTTTACCGGGGAGGAACTTGACTCAGTGTCATTTACATTAAACTAAAGATACCATTTCCTCCTTAGATGGCTATTGCTTTACAGATATTTTCCCAATAAGGCTAAGATAATAGAATATTTCATTAACCTGCCTCAACCCTTTATGGAGTTCTTGATCGTCTCAACCACTTCATAAATCCAAATAATAAATGTGGGATATGGATCTATCACAAATGTAGCAACATATAGGCATATTAACAGACCTAAAAATGACACATGCTACCATAATATATCCATGTTTCAGGAGAATCAGCTTCTCTTGCACTCACCAAATGGGGAAAAAAACCTATGTCGGGCACAGGGCAGCCCTAGACTAGCTGCCAGCAACTGGCGCCTTAGGCGAGCCATGCAATCAGCGCCCCCACCTCCGAACCCCTCAATGATATTGCGCCACCATTTGGCACCCCATTTAACTTGGCACCCTAGCCAACCGCCTAGTTCGTCTATATTGATGGGCCGCCCCTGGGTATACCTTAATTATCCTCTGGTTATTTAACAAATCATCTCTGAGCTGAGTCAACACAGACATTTTAGCTCAAAATAAATTAGTTTGACAAAAGTATAGGCACCTAAAAATAGAATGGAAATGTAATACTCTTTCTTGTTATATCTTAGAATTCTTCTTGAAGGATAGAAAACATCCTTTATAAAAGTCCTAAGACTGCCCCATTGATGTACTCTTTCCAAGCTGTACTGCTGTTCAAATGTTTGGATTGCTTTGACTTAGCTGGAGATACCTGTGAACGCTTATGTGAGAAGTGGGAAAATAAAGATTGCGTGCTGTGTAAATTTACAAGCAAATGGAATTATTAGGCACTACAATATGATGAAATGGACAGTACAGTCAGGCATAATTAAAACTAGGATTTAAGATGCAATGTTAATATGCATGTAGCTAGTAGCTGTTAAGGTATTTTTTTTTAAAGTTTAGTGTGGACAGGCTATTGCATATAACACATGTTAAACTAGTCAAGTTAAAACCTCAGCTCTTCGATCAGTTTAACATGTTTTATGTAGAGTACATAAATTTATCCATGATAGATTTTCAGACTATGTTAATTAACATGCTAATATCATTACTTAAATTCTGCTCAGGAAAAGGCCTCAATGTACAGAGATGTTGTATAATTACTGAATCATAATTGCAGCTTTTCTGCCCTTGATGCAGTTCACTTTTGTCTCATTGTGGATTTACATGACTGATGTACACTAATTGCTGACTAACTGTGAACACGAATCCTCGTGCTTGGGCAATCTTTAATAGCCAATAGGAGTTTAGGGATTTGAACAGTCGTCATATGGTTATTTCAGTATTCTCACAACTCTTATTACTTTAATCCTTCTGATTGGTTTTTGTAATAGAATTTTCAATCCACTAACCAATAACAAAGTTGCTTTAGCTTCTTGCTCCCTTCTGTTGAAAGTAGCACATTTTATGTAGAATCGGGAAAGGAATACAAAAGCCAATAACCTGGAGATTTTTTTTTTAAATAAAAAGGGTCATTTTCTTCAGACCTATTCCTGCATTCAGTTATCTCAGTGAAACTATTATCACTAACTTCAAATAGAACTAGAATTGGACTCTTCTTCATTTCTGCTCTGCAGGCCAGCAGGGCACTCTTGTCCAATGTAATAGTTATAGATCTGCATATGCAGTAGGAAGTTACTAGCTGTTTCCCTCCATTTATACAGGAAACAACAACAAAAAATAAAACACCCCCCTCCTCAAATGTATATTGCAAGGCTGTGTCTACATTGTCATATCTTTCCAGAAAAGGGATGCTAATGAGACACTTCGGAATTGCAAATGCCGCGGGGGATATTTAAATCCCCCGCGGATTTGCAATTCCGAAGTGTCTCATTAGCATCCCTTTTCCGGAAAGGGATGACAATGTAGACACAGCCCAAGTGTTTTGGAGAGAAGAGTCTAGCAGACAGAGAAAAAACTGGATAAGGATGAGAGGGAAGCCTCTTTCCCAAAGAACCTGTCAGCAGTTTATTGAACCATTTTCTTCTTTCTAATATTTCTTCAGTCATTTAATGTTTGAATATTGGAGTCAGTGTAAAATTAATTAAAAGTTACTTCTTGCTGACTCAGCAATAACTATATCCTGCACTAAAACTCATTGGCCTTCAACTAGGGATATTTAAAAGCGTGGCTTTTTTTAGTTTTTTCTGAAATGTTTAGCAGTTGCACATTTACATGCAGAGGGGAGGAAGCTCCGCAGGAGTCAGTTCATGCGTGTAGCCAGCTTAAAAGGTGCCTCTGATGTTGGGAGAGGGTGGACTTGTGTGTAGTTGTGAAGTTTAACTGATGAGTTGAGGCTCATCAGTTAAATGTATATACTATCACCTCCCTACCTTCAACATCATTCTGTTCAGTCCAAATGCAATAAAAAGGACCAATATCTGTGATACATTATCTACATATAAAATTGCACATTTTTTTTCTCATTTGATTTACATCACCCATTTGATTTCAGAATTTTATATTCAATGTATACACAGAAAAGCACTTTCCTTGAAGGTATTTTGCAATGATCCAAGACTTTCTGGTTCCAAAAACCTCTAAAGCATCTTGTCTTTTGACATATACTTAGTGGCAAGGAGCAGACTATTCAGTTCTAAAGAAAGGAGGGAGTATACTCTTCCATACATTTTCAGTCTTTCAGAAAAACCTCTGTTGTCAGAGATTAGCAAGCTGAACTCAGCTAGTTATTCAGTCCAAACATGTCAAAGGGTTTCATCCTGCCAAGAATCTGCTATAATAAATTGCCCAAGGCTTGTCAGTTCTGTCCTATACATATTGTATTCTGGCTTCCTGTGATGTATTCCTACTTGACATGAAATCTCACATGCCAAATCCTGTTGGCAGACTTGTGTGTTGGTATCTCTTTATGACAATTTCAGAAGTGGTAGATATTAACTGAATATCTGTGTTTTTTAAACAGCATTAGGTTATGTCTAGACTGCGGGGGCTTTCCGGGATACCACCACGTCCAGGGAACGCGTTTGCTCTTCTGCTTTGTGTGTGTGTGTGTGTGTGTGTGTGTGTGTGTGTGTGTGTGTGTGTGTGTGTGTAAGAGCAAACGTGTTCTTTCAGGGACCTCTGTATACCTCGTTCTATGAGGAACAAGCTTAGGAACAAAGCTGAGCGTCTTGAAAATGTGTGTATTTAGCAGCATGTTGTATGGATGTGATTCGAAGAGAAGTATATTGGCGTTCGAGGGGGGTTGTTATAGAAAGATCTTGAGAATAGGATGGATGCAGAAGGTTACCAATGAGGAATTATATAGGAAGATACAGCCGAAAGAGAACCTACTGCAGAAGGTTATACAATGGAAGTTACAGCTATTCGGGCATATATGCAGAATGAATGATATGCAAAAAGTTAAGACCTTGGTATTTGGCATAATGGATGGTCTGAATAGGAGAGGCAGACCCCACAGAGAATGGGTAGATGATATAGTAGATTAGTGCGGAGCTAGTCTACAGAAACTAAGCTATTCCGCACTGGACAGGGAAAGATGGAAGGAAATAGTGAAGGAGACATCGGACACCAACGGGCGCTGAGCCCATGGTTATTGATGATGATGAATACTTTGTCTTATTATCTACTCCTTTTTTAATGATTTCCAATATTCTGTTCACTTTTTCAACTGTTGCTGTATATTGAATGGGTGTTTCCAGAGGATTACCTACAACGACTCAAGATCTCTCTTGAGTTGTAACAGCTAATTTAGACCTCATCATTTTACACGTATAGTTGGGATTATGTTTTCCAGTATGCATCACTTTGCATTTAACATTACATTTCATTTGGTCAAAAAAAAATTATTTCCAGTGAGCTCACCTTTGAAGTGGTTTAAAGTAAATTTCTCCAAATGTTTGCTATGATCAGAGTTGGAGGCCCATTATTTTAATCACATGTTTACTCATTTGGAAATTTTCATAATTAGTATTCATGTCTATACTGTTTGGTGATTATCTAGTTTTATAACAATTTGATTTGTGTGTGAGCGCATCAGACTATAAAGCATTTTGGGAGCTCAAAGCATATCTATTTCTCAGTTACTGTTTTGTACAGATTCTTTTCCATATTGTATGAGATCGGATTAGACTGAAAGCTTCTTTTTAAATTTTTTTATAGTTGCAAATATTCCTTCCTTTTTTTGTTTTAAAACTAATTTTGCCAACTGATATTAAATTTAAAAAGTTTTAGTGACGTTTACCATCAAAAGATAGAGTTCTGGCAGCTCCCCCAGCTGTTGTAATGCCCACAGCCCCTCCTTCCATCAGGTAATGCAGGATGAAGAGAGGAGGAGAAGAGTGTGGGGACACAGGGACGGGGTGGAGTCACATGAAAGGGAAATGGTTGGTCGTGTCATGCCCCTTAGTTCAGTGTTCTCCAACCGTTGTAACCACAAGATCACTTTTTCAATTTAAGTGCAATGTAAGATCTACCTCAAACCCAAATACACTTGGTCCACTTCCTTCCTGCCCCTGCTTTGAGGCCCTGCCCCTACTCTACCCCTTCTCTGAGGCCTCACCCTGCTCACTCCATCCTCCTACCTCCCCCATCCTCACTCACTTTCACCAGGCTGGAGTAGGGGGGTACAGGCTCTGGTCTTGGGCCAAGGGGTACGAGTGTGGGAGGGGCTCTGGGCTTAGCCCAGAGTGGGGGATTGGGATCCAGGAGGGGTTTCAGGGTGCAAGCTCTGGGAAGGAGTTTGGGTGCAGGGGGGCTCATGTCTGGGGCAGGAGGTTGGGTGTAGGAGGCGGCTTAGGGCTGGAACAGGGGTTCAGGAAGCAGGCTCTGGCTGGGTACCAATTTAACTGAGATTGTTTGTTTCCGGATGGCGGAGCAGTGGGGTTAAGGCAGGCTTACTCCTGCCCTCGGCCTGCACCACTCCTGGAAGCAGCTGGCATGTACAGCAATGGCTCCATGGTGCCATGTGCTGCCCTTCATCTACATGTACTGAGCCCACAGCTTTTGCTGGCCACAATTCCCCATTACTGATCAATGGGAGCTGCAGGAGTGGTGTCTGCAGGCAAGGACAGCATGTAGAGACCCCCTGCTCTGCCTTTCTCAGGGGCTGCAGGGACATGCCAACCATTTTTAGGAGCAGCAATTACCATAGGGATAGGGATAATTACTCCAGCCATGACAGGATAGGCATTTTACAACTCACTACTCAAGAATTAAATATAAGAGTAAGAGAGAAATAACAATTATGAAACGCACAGACCAGTCACAAACCCAAAATAACCTACTTTGCAAGCAGTAAAAGAAGTAACAACAACCACCCACGTATGTGTTGAGTCAGGAGAGGAGAGTGGAGGACAGTGTGTGTTTGTGAGAATGACAGACACACACACAGTGTGTGAGTGATAGATTTGCATTGCCAAGCTCCCTCTAACCCCTTCTCTCTGTGGAGATAGAATATAGAAGTGGGGGGGAGAAGAGACACCCTGATATCAGCATTCCCCCGACCCCAACCCCCTGCATAGCAAGCAGGAGGCTCCCAAGGGGGCAGCTCCAAGACAGAGGGCAGGAACGAACACTATGGCAGCAGGTGGAGGGGCAACTGAAATGCCAGTGCTTCACAGCTTTCCCCGCCCAACCAGTCAGGATCACCTGTCAGAGGCTCCAAGATCTACCAGTAGATCCGATCTACTGGTTGGTGACCACTGCCTTAGCTGGTATGCGCCTGTCCTGCCCTCATTCTGGGAAGAAATTAATTTTACTTTTACCACTGACTGACACACACAATAGAACTTGGAATAGTCCAAAATCCTGTGTACCAAATGATATGGGCTAGAGGCTAAGAGCAGTGAGACTTCAGCTATTGGTTAGAGCGCACAAGCATTTAAAAGGTAAGTTATAGATCATTGGGAACCCGAATGAGATTGGACTGAATTAGTTGTTGAGGAGGGTTGACAAGGAGATTTCTGTCTGGTACATCTGAAGTCTTACTCGCCAGTCCTGCAACTTCTTGTGTGTGGGCAAACACCTGCACTGAATCCCATTGATTTCATTGGGTCTCAATGTGGATGTAGAAGGTGAGGTTCACCCAGCTGATCATGAAATGAGCCATAAGCTAAACTTTCAAAATTATATAGCCACTTTAGAATGTTGAGAAGTGCATCATTGTGATCGTATTTTTACTGATAATTATGTTTCTCACTACAAGAAATTATTAATTTTTAGTCCTAATGCAGGTGTTAGAAGTTTTATTTAAGAATACATGCAAACAATATTTATGATTCTCTAATTTCTTACAGAATAAGCTGGATATCAGATATCGTGGTGGTGGTCTCTCTGGAGAACATTGAAACAATGAAATCTATAATTGAAAAATATGGCCACAAACGAATTACGGTTGTAGAAGGTGGAGTGACTCGCCACCGGTCAATTTTCAATGGACTGAAAATCTTTCTAAATAGCAAGCTCTCCAGCTGTCCACTCCAGAAACCAGAAGTAGTGATTATCCATGATGCTGTGAGGCCATTTGTTGAGGAAGATATTCTTCTTAAAGTTGTTTTGGCTGCTAAAGAACATGGGGTATGTACAGCACTGCAATTAAACTTTGTAAAGCTCTCTTACATTGGTCTAAAGTAAAATTACATTGTTTTAATACTTCAGCTTTAATACCGTTCCTTTTAAGTGGCATAAATATAGGATCCAGTTATGTAAGCAGATCAGCTTGGGTGCACATGCCTACAAGATAAGGGCCTTATTTGGATTAGGATATGGAATTAGTCTTCTAAGGTAGGAACATTTTTTCTGATGAAATTTTTTTTGTAATTTTTTAAAATGGAAATTCCCTATAATCTCATTATTTGCTATGTTTTAACAAAACAAGGTTGTAGTACATTTTGGTTTCCAGTAACATTTTCTTCTAATTTTCAGACTTTAAGCATTAATTTTAGCTCTACCAAAATAGAGTTCTACTCCAAATTTCTATGTTTTATCTCTTTTCCCTAAGGTTTATTGAGGAAACAATCCTATTCCAGGTTCATCCCATTTTTCTGGCTCACCTTGGGTCAATCTTTTTCAACATTCACTCAGTTATGTCAATTCTGAGCGCTGTACTTGATTTAGTGACTCTGGGTATGTCTACACTTGCAGCCTATTTCGGAATAGGGTTGCAAATGTAGGCATTCGGAATTGCAAATCAAGCCCGGGATTTAAATATCCCGCGCTTGATTTGTATCTTCCCGTCAGGGCGCCATTTTTTGAAATTTACAAGCCCGGAATAACTGCCCTCATCTACATGCGGCAGTGAAACGGGCGTTCGAAATAAAGCCCTATTTTGAACTACCTGTTAAACCTCATTGCAAAATAGGCTGCAAATGTAGACAAAACTTCTGTCTCTTTTTCTGTTTGGTTTTAAGAGAAGTAATCGCATTCTAGGCACATCCTGTTTTCTTGGCACAAGCAAACCCTTATGTTGCTTTCAGTTATGATAAAAGGAAGATGTATACTCAATTTGGTGGTCCTACCTCTTACTCTTTAGGATAGGGTTTGGCAATTTTTGGTGGGGGGCAAATCCAAGATTTTGGAAAGTGATCAAGAGCCACACTTTTCTGTGGAGGAGATGTGGGATCTAGGATGGAGATTGGGTGCAGAAGGGTGCACGGAGTAAGTGACTGGGTTGCAGGAGATGGTGTGAGGTCTGAGAAGGAATTTTGGCTGAAGGAGGGGGTTGTGACTGGTGTCAGGAGATTGGGGTGCAGGGTCTGGGAGGGTGTTTGGGTTCAGCAGAGGATTCTGGCCTGGGGGAGGGGAATGCAGAGGTTTTGGAGCGTGACCTGGAGGAGGGAGTTTGGAGTGCGGGAGGGGCAGGAGTGCCAGAGGCAGGCTGTGGCTGGGAGGTGCTTACCTAAGCCAGCATGCCTGCAGCACCCCCAAGGCAGGTTGGGCTCCCTGTCTGCTGCAGCCCCAGATCACTTAGAGCTGCAGGCTGTTCCTTCCACGTGGCTCTCAGCTCTGGGAGCGGGAAGAGGCTTGAGCTGCCCTCATCCCCCCCAGGCCAATCTCTCAGCTCCTATTGGCCGGTTGTTTCTGGCCAAAAGGAGCTGAGGATTGGGCTGGAGGTGAGGAGATCACACGGAGCCGCCCCATCCCTCTAGAGCGCTTTAAACCCACGGCAGCTGTGTGCCTAAGGGCCCCCGCAGAATGGTCCGTGGGACAGATTCAGTGGCTTCGCAGGCCGGATCCGGCTCATGGGCTGTATTTTGCCCAGTCCTAGTTTAGGAGGAGTTCTTGATAAAACAGACAAACTCTCTGAATATATATAGTAGACTAGAAGAGAGTTATATTTTTGTGGCATAACAAAAAGCTTTGCAATTATTCTTTTCCATCTCATCCTTCATAGCAAAAGTACTGTTCTCATTACATTACTTGATTTTCTTAAAAACCTTAAACATTGACATATTGTGCAGAATTTCATATACATCTTGTAGAACTGTGTACTGTTTTGTATGGATATAACAAAATTGTGATCTTATTCTTATGGGAATAATTTGCAATAAATGGCAGAGAGGTTAACTAACAGTTAATGATCAGCTGCAAGTCCTAAAACCAGCTGGCTATTAAGTGCCAGGAAATGGCTGTTGTGGAGATCATTATTTCCATTGTTTTCCTTTATAAAATAGGTTTTAGTATTTTTTGTCTTGAGCTTTGTCTGCCGTTGGTAGTTTTTGTTTCTAGTATCTATGTTTTCCTTCTCACTAATCATTGGTACATTAAAACAAGATATTTCTGAATGCTGTTAGGATATACAAAAGTGATCTTATAAATATCAGTTAAGTGAAATTAAAATATGACGTTACTTTGAACTTAAACTGATGCACAGCCAAAACGAGGATATGACCTGTACTTTGGTAAGTAGTTTCAGTGAAAATACTGGGGACTATGACTTTGAGTAAGGTGAGCAGGACTTGTCCCTGTATTTTTAATGAAATGCCTAACATAGTAAAACTTACCGTATTTTCCGGCGTATAAGGCGACTGGGTGTATAAGACGACCCCCTAATTTATTAGTTAAGATAGGTTTTCGTCTTATACTCGCCGTATAAGACTATCCCCCCTTAAGAGGCCAACCGGCAGCGCCCCAGCGCCCCTTCGCCTCCCCAGCTTTGCTCCCGGTGTCCCTGGTCTGCTGGAGACGGTCCCCAGCAGACCAGAGGCACCGGGAGCAAAGCCGCAGCAGCGGCGGGGTCCCGCGCCTCCCCGGCTTTGCCAGAGCAAAGCCTCAGAGGCGCAGGACCCCTCTGCCTCCCCGGCTTTGCTCCCGGTGTCCCTGGTCTGCTGGAGACGGTCCCCAGCAGACCAAGGACACCGGGAGCAAAGCTGAAGCGGCGGCGGGGTGCCGTGCTTCTGAGGCTTTGCCCTGGCAAAGCCTCAGAGGCGCGGGACCCCGCCACGGCTGCGGCTTTGCTCCCGGTGTCCCTGGTCTGCTGAGGACCGTCTCCAGCAGACCAGGGACACCGTGAGCAAAGCCTCTGAGGATGCCGGCAGCGGGGCAGCCCAGGCGCGCCTGGGCTGCCCCGCTGCCAGAGCCCCTCTGCGGCTTTGCTCCGCGTCTTCCTGGTCTGCAGACCAGGGAGACGCGGAGCAGCTTTTCTCGCCCCGGAGTACATGGGCGGCGGGACCGCGAGGTCCCGCAGTCTGTGTCCTCCGGGGCGAGAAAAGCCCCGGCGTATAAGATGACCCCCGGTTTTTGGGGGATGTTTTTTAGCATAAAAAGTCGTCTTATACGCCGGAAAATACGGTATGTTCAGTGATGCATGTGAAAAGTAGTAAAGTTCTATATTTTCTGCATTACTACATAAAGTTCTACCTGTGAATATATTTTATTACTACTTTTCTTCAAACATAGTATGGAGCAGAGGTCCCCTCAGATCCCCTCCAGGTTCCACTTCAGCTCTTGATGCTGTCTTTTTGTCTTCCCTACAAGTGGGTTTTTGGAGCAAATAAACAAGAGTCCTCTCCCCTCTCTTCTTTGATGAGTGGGGGGGAGTCCATAGGAAAATAAGGAGAGATAAGGGTGGCCTGTAACTCTTGCAATCTTCTTATATCTTTCCTTTGGTCTTGGTCTAAACAAGGTTTACCTCCAGTATCTCCTTGTGAGGTGTGTTGCTCTGAGGCTAGGTCTTGTAGCTTCGAGAGCAGAGAGATTGTTGCTATCTTCCTCTCAGTAAACCTGTCCATGGTAGGATAGCCTCTTCCTGTTCACCATCCATTCCTGTGGCAGGTTTTCCCTTTTAAGCCTCTATAGCCCCCACAGATCAAGCCTTGCAGCAGCTGCTCATTGAAATTGAACAAAAACATGATCATTAAAAAAAAAAAAATCACTCACCTAAGAAATTCAGAGTCCCAAGAAACCCAAATGTTTAAATCCTACAGTATCCAAACTCTGTATGAGACAATAGAAATTTTGTAATGGTACTTATGAAAATCATACATTCTATAATTCTTCATCATTTTCTAGAGCTTTATTATTTCCTTTTCTTTCTCTGTTGGTAGGATCAAGTACCACTACCTCAGGGAAGCGTGTGCTTCATAGGTTGGGTTCATTTGATATTTTTGATAGCTACATCCATGTAAGTTGTAAAAACTTCATTGCCACCAGCCTTCCCCATTCTGATGGCTGAAGACAAAACTGTCTCATGTTCAAACTGCTCTCTGCGAGGAACAATACATTAGAAGTTCAGCAGCATTAGTATATATCTGCCTTCTGATTGAGATAAGACTATTGCTGGAAAGAGGATGAGGCCTTATGCTTCAGACTGTGCGCCATGGAAATGGTGATGCCAGAGCGATGTTGTTGCAATGAAACAAGCATTTTTGTTTCCTAAATGTGTTTTGGTTTTGCTTACCTGTAGGATAGTTTTGGTTCCATTCTGTCCTGTCATCCTTCAGATTGTTGCTAGTTTGAATTTTTAAATTCCCTATTAATGTTAAAGGGAATAAACTCAGACTTTATCTGCAAGTGAGTAATACTTTCTCTCACTAATTTTTTTTCTTGGATGATTAGTGTATTTAGCTGCATAATCTTTCCAAATAAATTAGGTACAAGACACAAAGGCAACCTTTACAGGAAGCCCTCCACATTTTCAGGGGCTACGTTCCAGAGACAGCCACTAATGTTGAGATCCGCACATACAGGAAGGCCGGGGGTGTTTGTCCACAAAACCAATAAATTGTCCAAAATGAGCATTTTATTGCCTGCTGTTTCACAGTCAACAAACAACTTCAACATCAAAACTAGTCACCCAAAACAATTATTTGAATTTGCTCCCTGCAAATCTTTCTGTTCCTCTGGGATGGGGTAGGAAGGTTAACAAAGGTGGGTTTGCAAATGAACATAGTAATGTGAAGATGTTTAGTCTTGTTTTTTAACACCTTTAAAATTTCTGGTACGGCATCACTACAGCTTCAATTTCCCTTTTAACTTTCTGGCTCCATTCCACCAAGAGATCATAGTGAAACATTTTGTCAGTGAGCTGTTTTCTGCATCTGAAGAGATCAGCCTGTTTTTTACATTTAAATCTGTTGTTTCTGTCTCATGTTCCCGTTCCTCTTTGTCTTCCCTATTTGTCATGAGTCCTGCTAGGTCCTCATCAGTCAATTCCTATGAATGCGACTGAATCAGTTTTTCAACCTCTGATTCCTCTGTATCCTCAAAATCCTCCCTTCCAGTATCATGAGACATTCTGACAATGCTCTTGATCCCTTCATTGACAGGTGGGAAATCAGTGATATCACTGACCGCTTCCTTCCGCAACTTCCTCCAACAAGCATTGATGGTTGATTTTATTGATGTTAGTGATGTAGTTAGCAATGTTGTAGTCATCCCAGCACTTCCTTAGATCAAGCATTTCATCAGTGTCCTGCTCGTTGTGAATCTGAACAAAAGTGCGCCTGGTATAATAAGCTTTAAAAGTAGCAATCACACCTTGGTTGAGGGAAGTTGTGTTAGGTGGCAGGAAAATCACTTTTATGTTAAGATGGGCAAATTACAAAGTGCCTTGTGGGTGGGCTGGGGCATTGTCTAAGGTGGGTAGCACTTTGAAGGACAGCTCATTGGACTGTAGGTATTTCTCTGCCTCAGACAAAACAGTTGTGGAACCAGTCCAAAAATATCAGTTGTCACCCAAGCCCTTCTGTTTCACCTCCAAAAAACTGGCAAACTGTGCTTATTATTTCCCTTTAATGCCCTGGGGTTCAAAGCATGGTAGAGCAACATAGGTTTCACCATACAGTCTCCTGCAGCATTAGCACAGAAAAGGGTTAGCTTGTCTTTTGCCGCCTTGAAGCCGGAAGCTGTCCTTTCCTCCTTGGAAAGGTATGTTTTGTGGGCATCCTTTTCCAAAACAAGGCAGTTTCATTGGCAGTGAAAACTAGTTGGCACACACAACCCTTTTCCTCAATAATTTTAAGAAGGTGCAAGGTATAAGCCCATGCTGCTTTATGGTCTACTGATGCTGATTCCCTCGTTAACTTCACATTATGCAAACTGTGCCACTTTTTAAACTTGTCAAAGTGCACTCCTTGCTTACGTTGAATGACACTGCATGTCATGAGTTCCCACCTGACCACCTGATGCCTGTGCAAAATGCTTCCACAAACTCAAAGCCTTTTCTGGAATTCCAGCACCATTCACAGGTGCTCATTTCTGTGCCGTGTCTTCAATCCTAATGCTTAATGCCTTTTTCTGATTTTTCAGTTATGGGATCACTACTCACACATGACACCTTGGCACAAGTTGGCACACTTGCAGCAACACTACCCTTTACATTTTTCTCCTTTTTAAAATATAACCTTTTATAGTAGACCTTTTAATGCCATACATACTAACTACTGAGGCTGCATTATAACCACTTGCAAGCTTATCCAATAATTCAGTTTTCTGACTTTTTCCTTTCTTAGTCTCTTGATCACTGACTGGATCACTCACTTTTCTTTTTGGTGCTGTAATTAAGGTGAGGTGTTACTTCAGTGATCGTAATTTTTTTTACCAGAACGCACTGAGAAAATGTCAGCATGCTGCATCATGTGCTTATACCGTGTGGTGTAGCGCACCATGAACAGTGAAACTACAGATGGCAATGTCTTGCTGTATAAATATTTTCTTCACCAGATAATGTGCTCACGTTTGTGTGATCATCCCCTGACAATAGCTAACCATTCTCCAATCTAGATCATCAGTTTGGTACCACTTTGCCCTTGCCCATATAATCATCTATTTCCCATGTCTGACAGTCTTCCTTTTCTAATGTATAAAGTCTATTTTAGGAAGATGAGCTGTTTTGATTCATTACTTTCATGTATTTAACTTCTGAAGGTTTCTAAAAATATGCCTCGTGACCAGGAACAACAGATGAAACATCTGTTTTCTCGACTGGCATAGCTTCATTGAACTAAGTTGAGTTATGATAGCAGAGAATTGACCCAAGAAGCTCTTGGCTTCCTTTGCTAACTGTCAACCTTCAATTTGTGAAACAGAAGCCTTTGTAGTATAAATTGGCAAACTCCTCTGCTTTGTGGGGGAGAAGACAGTACCTTCATCTAACACCGATGCTGCATTTTGAGCAAATCACTGGACAGCCATTGACTCTCCGTCTCAAAATTGACTCTTGCAGTTTCAGAATATCATAAGTTAGTGTCTCCTGTTCTTCTCCTGTAATCATATTCTTACCATATCTACAGGAATCATTTCTTCAGTGTTTCATTACACAATGCACAGTAATTATTTCTTCTTAGATTATGTGAGAAAACTTTTCTAATACAAAACCTGGTAGAAACATTAAATCACGAGTGCAATAAGGATAATACTACACTGTTGTTCATCTGCATACCATATAGATCATGTAATTGTATGAAGTTTTAATGTTCTTAAAATGGCATTTGATCAACTAGAGGATCACCGTACTCCTTAATTCTACTTGTCAGACAAATGAATTACTTTATTGCATTTACTAATCAGTTTGCTATTTGCCTCTAGGATTCCAAATGTGCAGCTTATCCAAAACTAATAAATTATACCTTAATATATTAATTATCTGAAACAGTCCCTTTATTATGTAGCTTTATGACCAATTAAATTCATTTCTGATATTTGAGGGCTATTTATAAGTAAAATTATGTTTCTAGAAGCAAATTTTTCATTTCCAATAAAAGCTGGGAATGGTGGAGGCTGAAGAAGGCAGGAATCCAAAGCCCCTAGCAATATCTAATTGCCAGCATTTGAAATAGTATCACAATTTTTTTTTTATAATTAAAATGAAAAACCTGTCAGATCTATTATTGGAAAAACTAGATCATGTTGAGAAACAGTCTAATTATCCCTCTGTCTGTAGTTAAATTTGCAGATTTGATTATAAACTGAATTTTCATCCCTCTTCTAACTCGAAGTAGAAGCTTCATTCTAAGAATTGGAAGATGGTCTCTAGTTAATTGGATGAATATTTGTTGTTTTAAATGGTCTTAAAAGAAAAAAATCTTTGTTCATAATTAGCAAGAGTCTGAAGATAAGATATATGTGTCAGAGAAAAAATTAGTTGGAGGAAAAATGTATGCTGAGGGATAAATTTTCAGCAGTGGTCACAGTGTTGCACTGAAGAAACTAATATTTAGGGGAAAATTATACGCTCCATAAAATGCTTGATGGCAATTGTTGCTTTATATACAGATGGAGGAGAGAATTGGGTTTTTATTGGATGGTATTCATATTAGGACCTTACTCATATGTCAATCATGGAACCAAGACGTGTAGAAACTTCTACTGTATACATTGCAAGGACTTTCAAAGCTTACTGAAATCAATGTAAAGACTCTATATTAACCCCAGTTTACTTTCTGTCAGTGCCACGGTGCAAAGAGATTCATTCTTACTGCTCTCCTGCAGGAGAGGAACAATGCTTCTAAGCACCTCCTAAATTCATGTGGCGTAACCTCCTCTTTTACTCCCTCCTGGAACTTCACACCTGCATAGGAGAGGAGCTCCACTGTTATCCACCTGGGGAGGTACATAGCACTTCACAGCTTCTCTCCTCTAACCCCTTGGAGCTAGATGCCATATGACAATTTATGTGCCTCATGAAACAATGATTTTATTGGCATAACTCAGGGATAATGTTTGATGGCGGGGCCACTCCAAGATTTTGCAAAGTGGTCAAGGGCTGCACTCTTTCATGATATTAGTGGAGGAGGTGCGGGGCCTGGGATGGAGGTTAGGTGCAGAAGGGAACTTGGGTTAAGGGATTTGGGTGCAGGGATTTGGTTTGTGACCTAGGGCAGCACAAGGTTGTGGCCTGGGACAGATAATTAGTGTAAAAATTGTTGAACTATCTTTGATTATTTTTCTGCTATTTAGTCAGCCTTAGAAAAAAGTTTGCATCCTTTTAACATGTATGAAATGGAAAGTATGGCAAAATTTAATCCCTTATCCTCTTGAGTTCATGTACGGTATTAGAGGGTACAAACAAGGCTTTCTTCATTTTTTTTATGCTTACCTTTTCCATAAATAAGGTAGTGTATATAGGGGAGATGTGAAAAAGAATTAGTATAGGTCTAGTGAAGGAGTTCTTTCCAATTCCATATGAATAGAATATATGCGCAGAACTCACAGTGCGTGTTGATGCAGTAAGTTGAGGAGAACAAAGACAGAAGAAAGTCATTGAGAATCTACAGAGAGCAGAAACAAGAAAGTCAGAGGGTACGAGAGGAGGCTGTGGGACTTTAGAAAGTGAAGAAACAGTTGATGATATTCACAGAGCTGCTTAAAAGCATTAGACCACTTTCTGTTCTAAGCCCTTGTTTAGGCTGGGAGTCGAACCAGAGAGACCACAATAATGTAGGAAACTCAGATTTTTGTAGTGATGAAGTGTTTCTGTATCTCCTGTATACAGTTGGGCTGTTGGAAACTATTTTCAAGCAGGCATTGCTCAACTTCAAATAGGTGCAAGATAGGATTAAGAACAGATCTGAAACAATAAGTATAGAAAGCTGTTTCCAAGAGAAAAGAAAACTCATAGAATCATAGAGCTGGTCATCAAGTCCAGCCTCCTGCCCAAGGCAGGACCAATCCCAACTAAATCAACCCAGCCAGAGCTTTGTCAAGCAGAGACTTAAAAACCTCTAGGGATGGAGATTCCACCACTTCCCTAGGTAACCCATTCCAGTGCTTCACCACCCTCCTAGTGAAATAGTTTTTCCTAATATCCAACCTGGACTGCCCCCACTGTAACTTGAGACCATTGCTCCCTGTTCTGCCATCTGTCACTACTGTGAACAGCTCTTCTCTAGCCTCTTTGGAACCTCCCTTCAGGAAGTTGAAGGGTGCTATAAAATTCCCCCTCATTCTTTTCTTCTGCAGACTAAACAAACCCAAATCCTTCAGCCTCTCCTCATAGGTCATATGCTTCAGTCCCCTAAACTTTTTGGTCGCCCTCCACTGGACCTTCTCCAATGTGTCCACATCCTTCCTGTAGTTGGGGGCCCAGAACTGGACACAGTACTCCAGATGTGGCCTCACCAGACCCGAATAAAGGGGAATAATCACTTCTCTAGATCTGCTAGCAGTGCTCCTCTTAATGCAACCTAATATGCCATTAGCCTTCTTGGCTACAAGGACACACTGGCACATCTTCATACCTTTATTAGAATTTTTCTTAAACTAAACACTCAGAATCTAGTATATTTTAGAATGACTGATAGTGGCATTTACTGGCATTTTACAGAGAGATAATAGGAAATACTAGTTTTTATTTTTATGCATTTAATATATAACTATGTACAAGAAGAAAACTAAGGAAACCAAGATGGCCTCAGTCCAGGACCAGCAGTTGATGCTACTGTCTTCTAAATTCCCAGCTTGTCAGAACTAATTTGGGCTGTTAAATCTGTTGCTATATTCTCTTTCCTCAATTACGCAGTTCAGTATAATGCACAGATAAAGGGAACCTCATTAGAAAAGTCATGGTGTCATAAATTTATATTACATTTGTTTAAGACATCCTGTCTTTTTTAAGCCAATTCAGTATACAACATCGTGTCAGCTGGTTAGTATTGGATCAAAGTGTATATTAACCTCCTGATTAAACAGCCCTCTTCTGCTGTGAGGAATAAACACAATTATAACTTCTTCCTTCCTGATGTTGGTTTAAGATTAACATATGTCCAGTTTCAGTGAGTTCACCATTGTCCTTATCCAGCTGGGTAAACAAACTTTAAGGAAATGTAGTAAATTGTAGCATACAAACCGTTCACCTACTGTTCAGAACATGTGCAAGGAGTTCTGGTGGACACTCTCTTTGTCTGACTAAAGAGTATATTTAGTGTCTTTCTTGGAGCACACTCAATGTCTCAAATCCAGTTTCATGCAGTTTTTATATCTGAAACCCAGGGACTGTGTAGATTAATAGATAAGTGGTCAATACACATACGTCAGGTAAAACTAGAATTGGATATGACACTTCCTTTAATCAAATTCTAAAATTAGCTGTTGATCTCCCAGTTATTAATGTAAATAACTGATATTCTGTTCTACAATATCTAAGTAAGCTTCAGTTAGAAACTCACAGATTTAACAGAAAGCAATTAAAGTATGTTTCTTCTGTTTTAAAAATAAAACTAAAACTTGTGACTCCTCACCAAATCCTGAACCTTGCACTAGACTTTTGTGTAGAAAAAGAAATCTTTACATACAATAGAGCAAAACTTTTCAGACAGCATTTTTTGATGAAAAATGAAGATTCAGCAACACTGAAGAGAGTTGCTAGTCTATGTTGGTTTCATTGACTTGTTTGAGTTTGAGGGAGAAGCAAGGGAACAAAAATAATTCTCAAGAAAAAGATCAGTGTTGCGGGATAGTTCCCTTGTCCCTCGCCCAGGGTTCACTGTTGAGCCCCTGAGCCTTCTGGCACCACACCTTGCATCTTCTGAAACATAGATACGGCTATACCCCAAAGCCCCTCTTCCCTGGGCAGTTCACCAGGGCAGTGTGGCCTAGCGGCTGGAGTTTCTAGCAACATTCCTCTTCACCGAAGCAATGCGGCCTACCAGTCAAATTAGTAGTCCAGGTGTAGTGTCCCCCTCGGGGGATAATAGGGGAACCCAGGCCCTCTCTTTTCACTGGATCCCAGCCCAGAGCCCTCTCAGTGGTGGACATGTCCCACTACTAGCTCAGCAAGGAGTCTGCCCGAAACATGCTCAGCACTTGGGGACTCCAGTTCCCCACCTTGGGGTACTTCCTACCCTGTCCAGGATTGCTGGCATCTTCCCCACCTGCATCCTTTGCTGGCCTCTGCTGTGCTATCTGTCTGCTGCTCCTTCTCTGGGCTAGAAGCCCCACTGTCTGGTCCCTGTTGGCTGGCCTCCCAGTCTGGCCCCTCAGGCGGCTTGTTTACAGGAGCTCAGGCAGTACATCCTTCCTCCTCAGCAGCCAGCCCAGACTAAGCCACCCTCCATGCTTTTATACCTGATCATGCCCAACTGGGTTGTGGGGGCAGGGCTTCTTCAGTCAGGTGAGCCTGGTTAGGTTTAACTTTCACAGCGTGGGGCTGGTACACCCCGTCACAGTCAGAATGTTTAATTTAGATCAGCGTTTCCCAAACTATGGGCTGAGGCCTGGTACTGGGCCGCGGGAAAAAAATACCGGGCCTCAGCATGGCTGCTGGGAGGGGAGCAGAGCGGGGCGGGCTGGGAGGAGGAGGGAGGAACCGGCCGCCGGGAAACAGTGCTGGGGGCAGCGGGGCTGTCTTGTAGAGATCCGGGTCAAAGCAGGGCTGGGAGCAGCAGGGCTGGGAGCAGCGCGGCTCTCCCGCGGAGATCCGGGCGGGCGGTGAAAGCAGGGCTGTGAGCAGCGGGGCTGTCCCGTGGAGATCCAGGCATGTGGGCGGGCGGGCAGGTGGCGGAAGCAGGGCTGGTGGCAGCGGGGCTGCCTCACAGAGATGGGCGGGCGGGCAGGTGGCAGAAGCAGGGTTGGCAAGAATATTGTGGGTGATTGTATCAAAAGCTTTGCTGGCACTAGGGGCTTTGGGAGGACTAGAAACAACTTATTTGAATATTCATCATTTGCTTATTGAATATGCAAATGAATGTTACTGGGCCTCCAAAATCTCATGAATGGATTTACTGGTCCCTGTGCCAAAAAGTTTGGGAACCCCTGATTTAGATGTATGTGAAAAAAATGTGTAGAGTTTTTATTTTTAAATTCAAAATAACTGTTCAAAATGTTTTTTCAATTATATTTGAAAAATAGGATAAACACTTCAAATTGAAGTGAAAAAATTATTTTTGGATTGAATTAAATGTTTAGGTAACACAAATTTTGAACTGTCTGCAAACCAAAAAATCAGTTATTTGCACAGATTCGGTCTTCTGTTCCTTATCTGAGGCTGAAGTTTTAGGGTTGTAGTAGCGCTAACAGCTGGTGCACTTCCAAGGGAGAATGGCTGCAGAGTTTGTGCAGTCATATCTTCTGTGTGAATCCTACTCCCTAACCTCACCTATACACATTGGTACAAGGAGCCACAATGGCACAGGAACAAGGATGCCTTAAGTAGGGTTCCCACGATTATGCTTTTCTATTTTTCTGCAGTGTAACCATGCCGTTTCTGCTAGGTCACTGTCTTGAGTCTGTAGACGAAGTAAGATATAGCCCTTAATAACAACTGGATAGAATTTGGGCTAAGTGCTATTAAGAAAAAGGTCTTTATAAGAAAGAAGAATAAAATACGTCACAATGAAACCTGATATCTTCAATTACTGAAAACCAGAATTAATAAGAGGAATTATTTCAAAGCTAGTTATCAGACTTTGTTTCATTAATACATTATGCATTTCAGGTTCACAGATGCAGACGGTTTAAAAAGAATATTTCGTTAAATATTTGTAATATTTTAATCTCATAATTACCAGTGGTTAATTTAGCTTTGAAGATGTTCTGTAAGTTTGGAGTAAGCAGACATTCACTGAAGACAGCCCTGCTAACTAGTTTAGTAATTACTGTATGTGTCTGAAGCTTGTTGATTAGTACAGATATAATTAGCTTGAGTGCAGACGTCTTAATAGACGTGCATGTTTTTACCTGTGGCATGCATAGGTCTACAGGTATTGCTTTCATTTCTGTTTTTAAAGTGTATATAGCTGTTTTTAAAGTGTATATAGCTCACCATTGCAAGCCATTTGATTTGTGAAAAAATATTTTCCTTGTATTAACATGTGGAAACAGTTTGATAGACTTGAATGAGAAAAAATTCATCACCGTGATTTTGAGCAGTTTCAGCTGGCTCGTATCCAGAGCTAATTTAGGCTACATCCCAAAGAGACAGAAGTGTTTGTTAATTTGCAAATAATATTTCACATAATCAAAATTCCACCACAGCATTGTAAATTGTTGGATATATATCTAGCATGTCTGCATTCATGTGTGTTATTATTCTGAGCTGTTTATTTGAACAGCATTTTATGTGACTCTTATATTCATTGAAGACTAAAATAAAGTCACGTTCATTTCTACTAAATTTTGAAGGTTAGTGGACATCCTGGGCCAGATTCACCCTCTATACAATTCCATTGATTTCAGTGATATTTCACCATTAATGTATTTGTCTCATTGCGTCTAACTGTCCCATATAATTTCAGCATAAAGCTTCAAAGAGACCATCTAATTTAAAGTGATTTAATTATACGTCTAAGTTCTGTCCGTCAAAGTTTAAGACAGAAGGTTTGCTTCTCTTTAGGGCAATGAAATGCAAGATTATCAGAACTCAGTTTCCATACTGCAGCATTTGTCAGAGCAGAGAATAAACTCTCTGATTAAAGAAACCAGTGTCTTCTGATAAAAATGTTAATATTAAGATAGGTAAACACTAAGAAATGTGGGGATGGTTAAAGTTTCCCTAATATTAAATTGTCATTCCTAATCTTGATTATAGATGACTCTGATATCAGGCCTACTCTTTGTATTAAAAAGTGGGAACTCTCATCTGTTAACATAGATTCATAGATATATAGATATATGCATTCCAAGACCAGATGGCACTGTTGTGATCATCTAGTTTGACCTTCTGTATATCACAGGCCACAGAATTTTTCAAAATAATTCCTAGGTCATAACTTTTGGCAAAACACCCAATCTGGATTTTAAAATGGTCAGGAATAGGGAATCTACTCCAACAAATTGGTGAATTTGTTCAAAGATTAATTACTCTCACTGTTGAAAATGTGCACCTTATTTCTAGTCTGAATTTGTCTAGCTTCAACTTCTGGCCATTGAATCATGTTATACCTTTCTCTGCTAGACTGAAGAGCCTGTTAAATACTAAAATAATTAAAATATATACATGACAAGATTTACTCAGAGTTGCTCAGGTTCTTAACTCAATTAATTTTTTTTAAAATGTATGTACATGCTTCATTTAAATCATTGCTTTGGGGTGGGACTGGGGATGAGAGGTTCAGTATGCAGGTTTCCCAAGGAGAGAGGTGTTACGCCAGAGACTTAGGTAATCCAATTAATATGTGGCCAGTTAGGGAATTTAAGGGTGTTAGGGTGTGTCTGTTCAGAACAACAAATCCGGCCTGGTGTTATGTATCTCTATCACCGCTGGATTGATTGTCACAAATCAGAGAAGTACACGAGATTAGGGCCAAACCATGTATTTGAAAGGTAAAAGCACAACACCAACAAGTAACAATAACGATCCCACCCTATTCCTAGAAAAGAGAGAAGATAGACAGATCCCCAATACAAAAGGTAATACTTTACAATGGGAGGAGGCGGCGACGAGGCCTGCAACCTACTACCCCATAGCTAGTTGAAAGCTTTGGGGGAGGACAGCAGGGAGATCCCTCGCAGAGGTGAACCGACCTGCCGGAACAGACCCTCTAGTTGATGAATCCTCGCCTTTCGTGGAGTGTTCCCTCTGAATATGGTTTTCACCAGTCCTGCGACTCCGTGAGCCAATTCAGTGAGTGAGGATGGAAGTGAGTATAAAAGTCCAAGTCCGTATGGTGCCAGCCAATAATCCAGTGGATGGGGTATTCCCACACCCACGGTGGTTGATACACCAAGGCCTGGGCTTCCCAATCCTAATCCAGTGTCCACGAATATGGGGAGATGGAGTGTCACGGGAGACAGACAAACACACGCTGACAGGGCTACGGACGGACAGTGACGAACCTGAGCTCCCCTCAGGGCAAGGTTTATAAGCTCTCTGAGGTGGGAAAATCATGATAGGGAGCTGGGTGCAGAATATGGGGTCATGTGCAGCAGGTGATGGGGTGGAGTGCATAGATTGACTGCGTGCGCAGCAAAGAGGGTTGAATGCAGATGGTAGTGTCATGTGCACCTTTGGTAGAGAGGGGTGCAGAGGCTGTATGGTGGTGTGCACCTAACTGATTTTGGTGGGAAATGAGCTTCTGAGGTAAAACCTCAAAATGGAACCCAGACAGACTCCATCTTGTATATCCTGAGAACATAACATATTCAGTAATTGCTCAAACCGTGGTAACAGAGGACTACTTGAGGCGCCTCTCACCACAACAACTTTGGACCAGGTGAAAAGGTCCAGCAGGCAAGCCAGGGCAGAGATGCATGTCCCTTACCTGCAGCAGGTACAGGTTTGTCTGCCCCCCTGCGCTTCCCAGTCAGAGTGAGGAATGCAGCAAATTGTGCATTTTCTCCTCACTCCCTGATGAAGGGGAACTGCCAGTGATGTTCTTGTATGAATAAAGGTGAGGGAGCTTCAGCCTCCCGCAAAGTGTGCCTGGGGGATAGAAGGCTTGGAGCTGGGGGGAAGGAGGCTGTGCCCCTTGCCAGCCCCTTTCATCTGATTCTGTCTCTTTTCTGTATGGTGTTATGAGAAGCAATCCCATTCCAGGCACATCTGATTTTCCTGGCACAAGCAAACACTTACCTTGCTTTAAGCTATGGTAAGAGGCAGCTATATACCAAATGTGGGTGGTCCTAGCTCTTACCATTTAGGAGGGGGTTTTGAACAGACAGACAAACTCAAGTATATAGTAGATATGCTTTGGTTGGTGGACCTAGCCAAGAGAGATTCAAGCTGGAAGGAGACTGAGTATTAGGAGATATGAAGCTGGGTAATAGAATGGAAACAATTGCTAGCAGGAAAAAAAGAGGAGGGGTGTCAGAAGATAGAAGAGTCCTCACTTTAGGATCTGATGCTGCAAACTAATTGTCCTTAAATGTTCTGTGAGCCACCTATTCAAGCCCTGGTTTACACTAGGGAATTACTTTGAAATAACAAGCAGAGTGTCCACACTACACAGCCTATTATTTAGAAATAATAACTCCTGCTTTCCACGAGCAATAATGCTTATTTTGAAAGTTACAGTAATTCCTCATTTAACACTATACATATGTTTCAGAAAATGATCGTGTTAAGTGAAAACGTGTTATGCGGGGTCAATTTTCCCATTGAAAATAATGGAAAAGGTGGGGTTTGCTTTTCAAGCTGTGGCATCTGTTGGGACCGGCACATAAGGTTGGGGGAGAAAGGGGACTGGGTTACAGCAGGGAGGGGAAGTATTTGGCTCTGGGGAAGGGAAGGGGCAAAGAGGGAAGGGGGATTGGTTTGGGAGTACGCCCCTGTGACGGGTCTACTGGGACCCGCACTGGTTCGGTGAGGGGGGGTTGCCGGGGAGCGGCGTGGCGAGCAGCGAACCCTCCGCCGCTTTGCAGGGAGGTGGGGGAAGCCCTGTGCAGCCGCTGGCGATGGGCCGGCTGGGGAAACCCAACTGCCGGCCTGCAAGTGGGGGCGGAGGAGAGGGGGCAAGGCATCCAGTGAGGGGGAGTCAGCGGGGAATGGCGCGGCGAGCGGCGAACCCTCTGCCGCTTTGCAGGGAGGCGGGGGAAGCCCCGCGCAGCCGCTGGCAACAGGCCGGCTGGGGAAATCGTGTTGTTCTGGGGATGGTCGTGTAATTAAAAAATCGTTCCTTAAAAAAAAAAAAAATTGTGCTATTGCGAAAACGTGTTAAGTGGGCACGTGTTAAATGAGGAATTACTGTATTTCAAAGAAGCAGACCCGTCACAGGGGCATATTCCCAAATCACGAGGTGCTCCACTGCTACTATTTTGAAATGAATGACTCTGGGAAGCAGCTAAAGTAATTACAGGCAGTCCCTGGGTTACATGTATCCGACTTACATCGAATCCCTACTTACAAACGGGGTGAGGCAACCCCGCACTAGCTGCTTTTCCCCCAGCAGACCAGGGAGACACGAAGCTAGCGCCCCACCCAGCAGACCAGGGAGATGTGGAGCTGCTTTTCTCAGCAGACACCTCAGCTTGAGAATAAAGGACTGAGGGAAGTGAGGTGTGGGAGAATAAAACTGAGCTGTGGAGAAATGTTTGGCTAGAGTTTCCCCTACAATATGTACCAGTTCCGACTTACATACAAATTCAACTTAAGAACAAACCTACAGTCCCTATCTTGTACATAACCCGGGGACTGCCTGTACTCCCCAGTGCTTCCTGGGGCTCTAAATCGAGCTAGCGTGTCTACATTAAGGGAGCCTGCCTTGGGCTAATTTCAAGACTTCCCTGTAGTGTGGACATGCTATTTCAAAATAATTATTTCGGGAGTTATTATTCTTCTTCGAGTGGCCCCGTGGGTGCTCCACTCCAGGTGTCGGGTCCCGTCCCGGCGCCGTGAATCGGAGAGCTATCAGAGCCGTGGTCCGCCGGACCGCACATGCGTGGCTGCCCGAGGCGGTGTTCGCGCCTTTGATGTGTTGTGCGCGGTCCGGCTTGCTCAGTTCCTCTCAGCCGCCCTCGGTCGCGGACGAGAGCTCCTTCTTGTCAGTTTCATTCCAACGGTTTTCTCTCAGAGTCTTCACGTTTGGTGAATAGTTCAAAAATTTTTCTTTCCTTACTTTTGCATTAAATTGACCATTTCTTAAAAAAACAAAAAAAACAAAAAAAAAAACCAGTTTTTCTACAGACTTTGGACAGTTTCTGCGGCAGCCTGAGGGGGACGGGCGTAGGAGAGATTGTACGTGTCAATTTCTCTCTTCCCACTACTTCAGTATGCCGGCGTCCCCCGGTTTTAAAAAATGCTCAGTCTTCCGAGAACCCATGCCGGCATCTGACGGGCATGATTCCTGCGTCAGGTGCTTGGGTGAGACGCATGTCCCCCAAAAATGCATCCACTGCAGCAAACTGACGGCGAGGGCTCGAAAGGATTGGGACTTGCGCCTGAAGCTGATCCTTTATGGAAAGGCGCTAGAGTCTGATGCCACCCCTGCCTCAGGCACAGCAGCCCAGAAACGGCGGGCAACGTCTCCCGGGACAGCCGTTACAAAAAAGACTAAGGCGTCCCCAGCTCGATCGTTGCCAGACACCACCAAAATGAGATGCCCTGACAAGGCATCCAGGTCAGCAGCCCCAGGGCAGAAACTGGCTCCTGGACACACGAGACCGGC
This sequence comes from Pelodiscus sinensis, assembly GCF_052426305.1. Classification (NCBI taxonomy): domain Eukaryota; kingdom Metazoa; phylum Chordata; order Testudines; family Trionychidae; genus Pelodiscus; species Pelodiscus sinensis. The sequence goes on from NC_143053.1 coordinate 206,272,792, forward strand.
ACCGGCTCCAAAAACCGCGCGGAAGCCGGCACCGCCAACTGCTGCCCAAACGGCGCCGGCGGCGGCGAGTTTAAACCCCTCGGTGCCGAGCCGCCAAGTCTCTCAGGCGGTACCGCGGGCTGATCTGCCGACACCGGGCTCTTCCTCGGCACCGACAACGCTGCCCCCATGTGGCGATACAGAGGCATTACAGCCGCGTGCGGCACCGAGCTCTCCACCAACAGAAGAAATTGACAAGGCTTCACTGCCTTGCAAAGCCGCAGAGAAAGAAACTTACAGGGCGCTTTCCCCATCGCCTACCTTCTCTCCAGGACCGTCTCCTTCTCCACCCAGGTACCGAAGGCACCGGGACTATAGCCTCTCTCCATCTTATCAAGTGCTTAGAGGACCTTCCCATAGGGACACGGTCTATGTAGAAACAAGATGCCCCCCATCACGTTCTCGCTCCCCAAGGGGGTCATCAAGGCATAGATCACCTAGGCGGTCGCCACAGCGGATCTACTACATCCGCAGTTTGCGAACCTCCAGATACTCCTCACCAGCACGGTCTGACCGTTATTATGGCCGCTACCATAGGGCTGAATATGATCGCCCCCACCTTGGTCACGCTACTCTATCTTATAGGGGTTCTTCATGTACTCGTCTATCACCCAGTGCGCAGCACTTATCAGAGCGTCCACAAAGATTGTTTTCACCACCTCCATCAGAAAACTTACCCATCAATCAGGACCACTCAGAACCAGAAGAGGGCCAACTGTCCGAGACAGGAGATCCTCAGCCACACATTTCTCCAGCTGACTGTTCCTCGTCGTCACCGGATGAAGCAATGATTCCAGATGACGCCTCTCCCTTGGATGACCTGAAGCAGTTTCAGGACCTATTCAAAAGGGTTGCAAACACACAGGAAATACAGTTGACCGACGTTCCCATGAAGAAACATTGTCTCTTAAAGAATTTGCGACAGCAACAACGGGCAAGAATCGCACTCCCTATCGATGAGGCCATCATGGAAGTGGCAGACGAAATATGGCAAACCCCTACATCGGCTGCCCCAACTAGTAAGAGGGTTGATAGAAAGTATTTTGTACCTGCTAAAGGACTGGATTTCCTTTTCAACCACCCTCAACCCAACTCTCTTGTAGTTGATGCGGGACAGCGGAGGGCTAAGGCTCCTCAATATAAGAATACAATCCAAGACAAGGATAATAAAAAATTGGATGTGTTTGGAAGAAAGGTTTACTCTTCGGCTACGTTATTGTTACGAATCGCAAATTATACGGCCCACCTTTCTAACCACAATTTTGATAACTATTCAAAGCTTACAGAGCTACTACAATATCTACCTGATGCCAAGAAACCCTTACTGAAAGCCATAGTCCAAGAAGGATATATAGCCTGCAATACTACTTTGCAGATTGCCATGGATGTGGCCGACACAGCTGCACGGGCCACAGCTACGGGGGTCGCAATGAGGCGGTCTTCCTGGTTATCATCTGCCAGAACTCCATGGGAGCTTCAGAATAAAGTAGAAGATCTACCTTTTGATAAACAGAAGCTCTTCGCTAGTAACACCGACAAAGTTCTTCATTCTGGCAAAGACTCCCGTACCACTTTACGTACCTTGGGAATGTACACACCTCCCTATAAACGTAAACGTTACTATCCTTACCAACGGAGGTACGATTATGCATTCAATAAGAATCAATCACGTCCCCAAGACAATCAGCGCTTCCGGCAGCGTCCTCAATGTAAGAGATCTCAAACGAACCGTTCATCTAATCAACCTGCACCTAAACAGCAAATTTGACTTTCCCGTCGAGGATGCAAGCACGACACCCACGTTCAATGTACCACAGGACTCTTTACACATGTTTCACCATCGATTAAAACAGTATCTCCTTCACTGGTCCAGTATCACCACGGACAAGTGGGTTGTGGAGGTGGTACAATTTGGTCTCTCCATCCCCTTTCTATCCATTCCCCCTACCACCCCTCCTACCCCGTCCCTTTTCAGGGACCCCTCTCACAAACATTTGCTGAAACAGGAAGTTCAGCGCCTACTGAATATCGGTGCTATAGAGAGAGTACCAAGTCAGTTTCAGGGAAAAGGATTTTATTCCCGGTACTTCCTTACCCCAAAGAAGACAGGAGGGTGGAGACCCATTTTGGACCTACGCAAGCTAAACCGCTACCTCAGGAAACATCGCTTCAAGATGGTGACCCTAAATGCCATCATTCCGTCGTTGAACAAGGGAGACTGGTTTGCAGTCCTCGACCTGCAAGACGCCTACTTCCACATAGCGATCCATGTGGCACACAGGCGTTTTCTCCGCTTCCAGCTAAGTCAAGAACATTTCCAGTACAAAGTACTACCTTTCGGCTTGGCATGTGCACGCAGAGTTTTCACCAAAACCTTAGCGGTAGTGGCTGCCCACTTGCGCAGGCTGGGAGTGACAATTTTCCCATACTTGGACGATTGCCTTCTAAGAGGTCAAACATATTCAGAGGCCAAACACATGGTGACAACAGCCTCTCAGGTTTTTCACTCTCTGGGTCTACTCATAAACATGCAGAAATCCTCGCCAGAACCTACACAAGATCTGGCCTTCATAGGGGCGAGGCTCGATTCGAGAACAGCGCGCGCTTATTTACCTGCCGAACGTTTTGCCGCCATTCAAGATCTTTTCACACGCTGACGTATGCTCCAACGATTCCCGTCAGAGTGCCGTTACAACTACTGGGACACATGGCCGCCTCAACAACTATTGTTCAAAATGCAAGGTTACATTTTCGCTGCCTTCAACACTGGCTGAGTACAGTATACACTCCGATGAAGGACAGCATCCACAAGGTGGTGGCGATACCATCACATGTACAACAATCCCTACAGTGGTGGACCAAGCCGACCAATGTTATGGCAGGCATTCCTTTTCACCGTCCACAACCGTTGAAGCAAATAACAACAGATGCGTCCCTTACTGGCTGGGGAGCGCATATGGACGACATGACGGTTCAAGGTCGCTGGTCTCCGCAGGAGATGCTCTTACATATCAACATTCTCGAGTTACGAGCAATACGTCATGCATGTCAGCATTTTCAGTCCCATATAAGGAACACGACTGTCAGAATCCTTACGGACAATATTGCCACCATGTATTATGTAAACAGACAGGGAGGGGCTCGATCCCGATCTCTCTGTATAGAAGCGATGCACTTGTGGAACTGGTGTACCCGCATTAATACCATCCTGACAGCCTCCTATTTGCCGGGTGTCCAGAATACTATCGCGGACTCACTCAGCAGGCTGTTTCCCCACGACCACGAGTGGGAACTTCGCACGGACATTCTACACGGTATTTTCGCCCAATGGGGGTTTCCCTCAATAGATCTGTTCGCTACTGCTGCCAATGCCAAGTGCCCCTATTATTGCTCCAGAGCAGGGATCGGACATCGCTCCTTGAGAGACACTTTTCTCCACAATTGGGGAACGTCACTGCTATACGCCTTTCCCCTGATCGTCCTAGTTCCCAGGATCCTGGAAAAGATCACTGTAGAAAGGGCTCGAGTAATTCTCATAGCCCCAGCTTGGCCACGGCAACCTTGGTATTCAGTACTCCACCAGATGTCCATCAAGACACCATACACCCTTCCTCTGCTTCCAGATCTCTTGACTCGGGACAACAGCTCCCTTTCCCATCCAAAACCCGAAACATTACACCTCACGGCGTGGATGCTCGCTGGTTCAATCCAGTCGAACGCTCATGTTCACAGAGAGTCAAGCAAGTATTAGTACACAGCAGAAAAGACTCCACACGAAAGACCTACCTCGCCAAGTGGGCCAGATTTGAAACGTGGTGTAGCAGTGATGGTAGGGATGCTTACGTCGCAGGGATATCCCAGATACTTGATTACATTTTACACCTCCACGACACGGGCCTTGCAATAGCCTCGCTGCGAGTGCATCTAGCAGCAATTAGTGCTTTTCATCAAGGTCAGGATGGGTTTTCTGTATTTGCTCATCCCATCACAAGGAGGTTCCTAAAAGGACTTACAAATCTCAACCCACCACGGCGACCACCACCACCTTCCTGGAATTTAGACTTTGTTCTGGATTCCTTGACACGCCCCCCCCTTTGAACCCTTGGCTACGATACCATTGCAACTTCTAACCACTAAGTTGCTTTTTCTGCTTGCCATTACATCAGCTCGCAGAGTGAGTGAAATAGCGGCATTCATGTAATCACCTCCTTACACGGTGTTTAATAAAGAGTCGGTAACATTGAGATCTCATCCAGCTTTTGTTCCGAAAGTTTGTTCGGATTTTCACATCAACGAGCCAGTTGTTCTCTCCTGTTTCTATCCCAAACCTCATACTTCAAGGGAAGATGCACTGTTGCACACACTCGATGTGAGGAGGGCATTAGCCTTTTATATCGAAAGAACGCGACACTTTAGGAAATCGGACCGTCTAATAGTGTCATTAGCGGATCGAACCAAGGGACAACCCATCACTTCCCAACGGATTGCGAGGTTAATAGTGTCGTGTATTACAACCTGCTACTCCATACATAACAAACGTCTTGCATGTGCTCCTAAGGCCCATTCTACGAGAGCAGTAGCCACGACTACAGCTTTTCTTAGAGGTGTTCCTTTCCGAGACATTTGTCGAGCAGCAACATGGTCATCTCATTCTACCTTTGAGGCATTACGCTGTAATAAACCAATTTGCTGCCGATTCCTCTGTGGCTACGGCAGTACTTTCGCATGTCCATAAACCTTAATTCCGGAGCGCTCAAGTGTTCGAGTACTGCTCCGAAGTCACCTGGAGTGGAGCACCCACGGGGCCACTCGAAGAAGAAGAAGAAGTTACTCACCCTGTGAAGTAACGATTGTTCTTCGAGATGTGCCCCGTGGGTGCTCCACGACCCGCTCTTCTTCCCCGCTCCGGTATTTTTCATTTTCTCATTTCAGGGAGCGGCTGAGAGGAATTGAGCAAGCCGGACCGCGCCCAACACATCAAAGGTGCGAACACCGCCTCGGGCAGCCACGCATGCGCGGTCCGGCGGACCACGGCTCTGATAGCTCTCCGATTCGCGGCGCCGGGACGGGACCTGACACCTGGAGTGGAGCACCCACGGGGCACATCTCGAAGAACAATCGTTACTTCACAGGGTGAGTAACTTCTTCTTTTGAAGTAAATTATTTCGAAATAATTTCCTAGTGTAGACATGCTCTAAGGCCCCAATTTAATAAGCTGATTTTGATAGGTGGACTTCAGTGGGACTCTGTATGAGCATCTATGGTCCACTTGCAGAATCAGGTTGTAAAATACTGCTTTTCTTCTGATGCCAAGCTGTTGCAACTGTCAGGCTTGTGCACACAGTGTGCACAGTGTACTTACACAGGGCTCCCCTCCCCCAGGAGGACCTCTGACCACTGGCAAAAAGACAAAATAAAACCTGAGTGGTGTTGCAACTGTGGATGTTAAGTAACGGTTAATTAGCTAATAAAGTAGCCATGGAATTTCCATCAACTACTCAATTAGTCGATAAAGCACCAGCTCCTGCTCCCCCCTCCTTTGCTGCCTCTGTACTTGACTAATAATAACTAATAATATGTATAACAACCACAAAACTCAAACCCTACCTTCATGAAAAGCACAAGAAAGTAGAAGAGCATGCATAGTATTCTAAAGGTTAACAAGCTGAGGCTATTTAGTATGCAAGGGGATAATGAGTTTGAGTTAATAACCCTGGACACAAAACATGCTGGCACAAGATCACTGTCCATTTTAAAACTAGCGGTTGCCTATTTATGGCTACAACTTTTAGACTACTAAAAAGATTTGGAAAACTGTATTGAGGTTCCCCATTGAAAGTAAAGTCATACTATTTTCACATGATTTATTTACTTATTTAAAGTACTCTTGGACAAGCCTACTACTTAAGTAGCCAGGTCACATACCCACAAATTGGTAACCCAAGTAGAAAATCAGAGGTACTGAAATGGTTTCTGCCATCACTTCTTGATACTTTCTTCTGTCTATCAGCTCTACATCAATTTTGCATAGATTAAACCATAAATAGGCTCCAGTCTCAGTTAAATGTTGGGGTGGATTGCTTCCATGCACCATCTGAGTAGACGAGATTGAGATGCGAAGCTGGGATTACAGGGCCATCTATTAGTTTCTCATCTGTGTTGAGCAGGATATGTGAAGCACACGAAAGAGCTCTTAAAGCAGATGAGCAATTGCCCAAACTACCCCAGGATATCTAAAAAAAGAAAAGAGTTGTGAGTAAATCCACCAAACTTTTTTAGTGATTAAAACTATGCTCACAATACATTTTAATTAATATTATTGTATCAACTGAAAGACACATAAGACTCCATTATTGTCTTCTAGCTCCAAACCAACACCACCATTGAAATGTCTAGAACATACTCAGATATGAAATCCAATGGGCTAGGGTCATGACACTTGCTGAATTGCCTCACTGCAGCCTTCTTCACCATCCCCAAAAGAGACATATTTGTGATGGGGTTGCCTGCACTAACAGGGAACTGAATTAATTGGCCCATGAGGTCCCTTCCAGCCCTATGTTCCTATGGTTAGGATGTAACCTTGCATGATCGACAAAGAGATTATAACAAAATATTGAATGAGCCTAGGAAAGCTTATTTGACAAAATGTGATTTTCCTGGTATTACCATTTAAAAAAAACAAACCCAACCTTTTATTAGACATTTAAATAGACTTAACAGCTTGCATATGACTCTTTCCCTAGACCTTTGAATTTTATATTGTTTTTGTATGTGGGCAATTAAAACATACTAAAATAAATAACATTATCCAAAGGCCCAGCAACTGGGATATAAGAATAATAGTCCAGCACATTAGAATCAGAAATTAGAGATGGAAAAGATCCAGTGTCTTAGATCACCTAGTCCATTTACCTACCTCAATAGGTTTGTTCCCGGCAGTACATCTGCTAATGCTTTATTTCTTAGTTGATTTGTAGCCTACTGATTAATTCGTGAAGAATGAAAATTGCCATCTTATTGACTTTTTGATGCAATAATCTGCTCTGGCATGTGAAAAAATGTTTCTTTTACCCCAATACAACTTGTGAGCCCTCTCTTACCTGCTCTCATAAAGAAGAGAAGCTCTTCATGCAAGAACTTTGTTCAGATCCTTTTCCTGGCATTTGAATTCTCAGGTCCTGCCATTCCCCTTGAACTGTCCATTGTAATCTTAAGCATAGGTCCACGGCTTCTTGAGTACAGGGATTCATCTCAATTATGTGTCTTCCCTCTGTGCATGCAAATGTATAAACTAAGTAATTTTTTTCATAACTCATAAAAGCTCAGTTTATTTGAGTAAATTTTGTCTAACTATACTTGCTGTCTCCGCCCTGCTTTATTATTAAGTGGTTTAGCAGAGGAGGGGTAAAGCAGCAATATTAATTGAGAGACACATTCTTGCACAATCAAGAGCAGATTTTGGTAATGGAAGGTCATGGAGAAGAAGTAAAATATCACTGTTATTTTAGTAATAGATTACTCCCTCCCTGCATAGCAATACTGCACCTGCTCTGCTCTGAAGTGAATGGTGGATACTTAGAATGCCTCAAGAAGAGTTTACCACCTGGCAGCACTGCCCTAGAGAGTTAATATGTTAAATTTGTTTTGGCTTGTTCTCTGTGCAGAAATTAGTTAAGGTAAACATCTAAGAATATATTTAAGATGTTTTTTGTTTTGTTTCCTAGGCAGCTGGAGCAATCCGTCCTCTGGTCTCTACTGTTGTTGCTTCTTCTGTGGATGGTTCCTTAGATCATTCACTAGAACGTGCTAGGTACAGAGCAAGTGAAATGCCTCAGGCTTTCGTATTTGATATTATCTATCAAGCATATAATCAGGTAAGAATTTGGGCTTTTTAAATCAGAAGTTCATTCCCCCATGTATGTTCAAGAAAAATATTTCTACTTGTTTGTTTTTTTCTGAAAATTATAAGTTAAATTTCTATATGTGTATCTCAGACTAAGAGAGTTTGTATGTAAATCATTTCAGTGTAGTATCATACAACATTGCCTTTATAATAATACTATAAGATTCACCCGGCATTTCTCATGTCCTAAACTCAATTAATTTTTGTTTTTCTTCATTTAAATCATTGCTTTGGGGTGGGTCTGGCGATGAGGGATTAACTATATAGGCTTCCCTTGGGACAGAGGACTATCCCAGCCCTTTCTCACCACAGCAATTTGGGGCCAGATGAGAAGTGCCTCTCCATGGTCACTGCTGGTCCTGTGGGCACAGCTGGGGGAGGGGTGCATGTACACCCACCTGGGTCACATCTAAATTCATCTGCCCCCAAGCTCCTCAGCCAGATTGAGGAATGGAGTAAACTGTGCATTTTCCCATTGCTCCCTGACGAAGGGGAACTCCCAGCTATGTTACTGTATGAATATAAGGGGAAGCTCTAGCCCCCCCTGCCCTCAGTAAAGTGTGCCTGGAGAATAGGAGATTTAGGGATGGTAAGTGCATGACGGGGGCGGAGCATCCCGAGACAGTCCCTTTCATCTGCTTGGTGATTCTGTCACTTTTCTATATGGTTTATGCATCCCTGTATGAATCAGGAGAGGCAGGGAAGCTTCAATCCACCTCCCCACAATCAAACCCTTACCTTGCTTTTAGTTATGATAAGAGAAAGCTGCATACCAAATTTGGTGATCTTAGCTCTTACCATTTAGGGGGAGTTCTTGAAGAAACAGACGCAGGGGCACACCACAGACAGGGGCTGCTCTCGTCTGGAGCAGCCTCTGTGTACAGCAGGCCTGGGCACCCCGCAGGCAGGGGCTGCTCCAGCATCTGGAGCAGCCACTGTTTGCAGTAAATCCGGGTGCCTTGCATGCAGGAGCTTGGAGCCAGTAGAGCCAGCCCCAGCACAGAACTGGAGGCGGGGGCCCTGCATGCTGGGAGCTGCTCCGGCTAGGCTAGAGCAGTCCCCAGCCCAGATCCTACTTTAGTCGGTTAACCAGTTAAACATTAGGTCAACCTAATGCTGAACCAGTTAACTGATTAATTGGGATTTTACATCCCTACTGATAATTCTTATACAGCTGGTCTCCGACTTACGACCACCTCCGCTTACAACAATCCGCACTTATGACTAAAGCGGTCATAAATGCGGTTCCCGAGTTACGAACGTGATCTGCGCTTACGAACTGCGTGGTCGCTATGTAACTCAATGGATCCGAGTTACGAATACATCGAGTTACGACCAAGTGTTTGGTCCGTAACTCGTTCATAACTCAAGGACCGGCTGTAATCTGCTCAATTTGTTCTGTTATCAAACTGCCAAATACTACAGTAATGTGATTCCTGGGTATTAGGTGAATTCCATATAGTCAATGGAATTACACCAGAGAGAATTTAGCCATTCATGTATTTTACCAATGCTTCTTTCTTCCTTTGTGCGTGAATGTATCATTAAACCTGTTAAAATTAATGCTACAAGACTGACTTTGATTTAAGATTCCAGTAATCCAGAAAACTCAGTCATACAATTAGCAATTATAGTTATTTAATTTCATTTCCTTTTATTTTTTATGTTTTTGCTGTAATCTTTGTCCCTTATTTAGCTCTTTTCCCATGACATCTTCCACTTCATGGGTGAAGACAGCTTAAGCAAAGCTCTCCTCCACTCCAGGATTTATTAAGGGCCTAATCCAGAGCCCATTGGAAAGATTCCTATTGATTTAAAGTTTAGGCTTTGGTTCAACAAAATACATAAACTAGTGAACTGACATGCTTGAAGTTAGATGTTTAACTATCTTAATGAATCATTGCAGTAAGTGGTGGGAATTCGGGGAGGCAATCTTGTGCATGAGTGGTGTAATCATGGACAGTGGGATATGCTAATATATTAGAAAATCCTAATTTTGCAAATTTAAGTTAATTTATGTGAAACTATAAAATATTCCATCCATCATAATACGTGATCAGATTCATTAGATACATTGATTAATGGCTGATCATGATACATATGTGAATACAATCTTGGTTTTTACTTTCCAACGAATAAATGCATTGCATTAATATCTTTATTGAACTGAAAAAACTGGAGCAGGAGATTCTAATGAAAACTTAACTGTTTCACCATTATCCCCTCAATATTTGCTTCACTTTACACTCAGAGCACTCCAGAATCCAATCTCCTCTTCACATATCAACTTGTGGAAGTTGCCTGTCATCCAGGGATCTCCAAAAAGTTGGTGCCTTGGAGTATGAGATTTCTTCACTTACCTCTTGGCAGGAATTCTTTCACTGCATTAGTGTGTAAAGCAGTGGACACCAAGCAGTAGATCGAGTGACAGAACTGAGGACACGGATAATGGGGAAACCCACTTCTCTGTATGTTGACATATTGTAATTCATTGTGGACTTTCTGAAGAACCATGGACTGCTGACATTCTCTTTGTCACCTGAAGTGACTGTGATTTTCCACTTAGTCTTTTTCTACTTGTTTTTGTTGTTACTTGTTTAAAAAGGAATGATGTGACTAAACTAGGAAAAACAAAGCTAAGAAAAATTCTGGAAAGGATATATGGGGGCTCAGAAATCAGTGCTGCTCACTCTTTTTGTGAGACTGGTACTAAATGATTTCTTCATATTCTCATTTTAAACATTCAGCTATGTCTATACTGCTCCCAATTTGTGGAAAAAATATGTAAATGAGGCTCTGCTTTTGTGCAAGACACTTTTGCGCAAGAGACGTTCTTCCGTGTTTTTTTCAGGAAGAACAGCTCTTGCGCAAGAGGGGGTTTTGCACAAGTCTCCCACATTTAAGAAAGATGGACTCAAAATGGAACAGGTGTGGAGAATGGCTACTAACATTATCAGATGTATGGAGAATGTGTCTTACAAGAGGAAACTTAAGGAGCTTGTCTTGTTTAGCGTAGCAAAATGAAGGTTGACAGGAGATATGTTTGCTCTCAAAAATACAGCAGAGGGACACATGCCAGTGAGGGAGAAGAGTTATTTAAATTAAGGAGCAATGTTGGCACAAGGCAGAGCAAGGCGCTGCTGCGTGGCAAAGTACTAGCAGGGCTCGCGTCATGCCACAAACTGTTTTCCCTGTTACTGCACTTTTAGGGGCTGTAGGGCAAGGGGATTTATAGAATGTTGATGAGTGTGGACAGAGTGGGCAGCAGGGCAGCTATGAGAATCGCTGGAGGCCAGTTATTTTGCAATAACTCTAATTGGGCCATCTACACATGCTCTATTTCAAAATTACTATTTTGAAATGGACATTATTCCTTGTAAATTGAGGGTTACAGAATTTGGAATAAGACACGTTATTTCGAAATTATTTCAAAATAATGGGCTTGCTGTGAAGACACTCACTTTATTTTAAAATAACGTGAATTATTTCAAAATAACGCTGCAGTATAGACATGCCCTGAGAGACATAGCTAGGCTGACTTAGCCCCCACTGTAGACAGTGCTAGGTCAATGGAAAAACTTGTGATTGGGTGTACCTACCCCACACAGAACAGCAGGGAGTTGCCCAGGCCCAGCTGGCTGAAAGGGCCCCACCCCCATGGCTCTGCTGGGCATGCTCCCAGGGGAGCCAGGGTATAAAAGCCAGGGAGCCATTCAGTTGGGGCTGACCACCAGAGGGGAAGGAGCTCCGGTCCAAGCTCCAGAGCAGCCACAGCGGCAGTAGCGACAGCCCCCGCCAGGGAGGCCGTCCAGAGGGGACTGACCCACCGAGCAACACCCCGAGAACGGAGCAGCGCACCAGGAGGTGTAGGAAGTAGCCCAGGGCAGAGGATTGTCCTCTGGGAGCTCGGCATGTTCCGCCCCGCATCCCCGCCGAGCTGGTAGCGGAATTTGCCACTGCCAATAGGGCCCTGGGCTGGGACCCGGTGGAGTGGGAGGGCCTGGGTCCCCCTACCTCTCTGTCCCAGAACAATCCAGCTCCCTAGCATTTGGGGAAGCTTACTTTGGACTGGACTGCTAGGCCATTGTGACCTTGAGAGAGGGGAGTGAGTGAGTATCTGACTAGGCCTGCAAGGCCATATTTACCCTGTTAGAAGGGGCTGTACTTTGGGACTAGGCCAGCAGGGCTGTATTCACCCTAATAATGGGGGCTATACTTTGAGAATTAGGCCTACAGGGCCGTATTCACCTTAATAGAGGGAATCGTACTCTGGGACTGAGCCTGCAGGGTCCTGTTTGCCTGGTGGAAAGCGAATATGGACCCTGACTTTGGGCACTTTTGGACCATTCAAAGGGGCTGGTCCCTGGACACCCCTCTTGGAGAGGTGAATTAACTACAGCAACAGGAGAGTACTCCTGTTGCTATAGTGATTGCCTACAATGTAGCTGCTGCAGCTGTGCCTCTCTAGCATTTTAAATGTAGCTGTACCCTATATAATTAAATTGATTAAGGAAATATAAGACTATTGTGAGTCACATTATAGAATTGTCGCTCCTTTCTTCTGAAATCAATCTAACAGACTTTAAAGACATTCACAACTGCCGTGTTAGGCATTATTGGTTTTTTTCCTTCCCTAAACCGAATAAGAAAAGAAAGGGGAAAAGGGAATAAAAAATAAATGTATCAGATTACTTTTTCTGTCGCCCTATAAAATTCTCATTTCATACTCCCTGATTATGGTACTTATATGCTAATACTGAGGTGTAAATAAGTAAATGAGTATAAATAATTTGGCTTCATTCTTCTCTGCTTACAGTACAGCTGCTCCCTGAGTTATGACCACCTCCACTTACGACCATCCGCACTTACGATCAAAGTGGTCGTAAATGCAGATCCGAGTTATGAACGGCAATCTGAGCTTACGAACAGCGTGGTTGCCATGTAACTCTATGGAATCCAAGTTATGAACACTTCGAGTTATGGACCAGGTGTTGGTCCCTAACTTGTTCGTAACTTGGGGAGTGGCTGTAGTGTTAAAATGTTCTGCTTTGGTTTTCTGCTTCTAAATTGCTGTACGCCACAATTAATTGTGTAATCATGCCATATTTTAATTACTCAGAGATTGGAAAAGGAAAACGTTTTCTATATATTTTTCGATGGGCTCTAATGTGAACTTTTTTTATTTTGGATAATATTTTCAGTTATTTTGGAGCATTTGCAGCTATAACTGAGCGATGTATGAAGTCAGAATTTAAAACCATTTACCTTAACTCTGTATTTTTAAAACTGAACATGACAAATAACTTCTCTAAACTGAGCGTGGCACTTCTGCAATCCCCGCCAAATCTAAAGAAAACTAATTTCATAGTGAAACTTGTATATAGGATATCTGCTAGATTCTTGGCCCTGGTCTAGACACTTAGAACATAATCTAGCCACGTGGGGAATTTCTTCTGCAGTGTTGTCTCCTATGCCATTCTTATCTTATTTTGAAATAACGCGTCTACACACAAAATGCATTTCGAAATAGCATTTTGCTATAAAATAGCACGTCCACACTGAGTGTCATTTAAGGCTGGCAGTTCTAGCAGGGCTCCAGGTCAGGACTTAACTACTTGGGGCTGCTGCCTGAGGCTTTCTGAGGTCTGTGCTGAAAGGGACACCCCTCTCCCTCTTCCCCCCCCCCCCCCCCCAACAGCCAGTTCTCAGGTTTCCCTGCTTGTTTGTTTACTTTGATGAGGGACAGCAAAGCATTTTGTCTCTGCGTGCTCTGGTTGCCCTCACTTGGGACACCACAGCACTCGGCAACATGGAGCCAGAGCCGCTCCTGGGCACTCCGGTGCTTCTCTTGGACGCGTTGCTGCGAGCCTGGCTGCACTTTCTGCAGGCTGCCATCTGGGAGGTCTGTCGGGGGGCTGTCAGTATCCAGGAGGCTCTGCGGGAGAGCTTCCACCCTGAGGAGAACTAAGAGCCTCCCTGGTCTGCGCCATTGGGGGCTTGTGCCTCATTCCTCCCTCATGTCCTTTCAATTACCCCTTCCTAGCCCCCCTTCCTGATGTAAAATAAAATACACATTTTCATGAATGCAAACTCTCTTTATTTAATAAAACTGGGGAGGGGGGGGAATGAAACTCTGGTGAGACTGGAGAAAGGAGGCAGGACAGGGGAGAAGAGAGGGAAACCTGGGAGGAGGGATCTGGAAGGGGGAAGCAAGGGGATAAATGGGGAGGGGAAGCTCAGCGTTGGGGCTTCTTTTAAGCATAACATGTGTGCTTCTTTTAAGCATAACAACTTCATGTGAAAACTTGTGGTTATAACATGGAGCCGTATTACTGTAGGGTTCTGTATGTGTTTGACCATGGATGCACAGATATGTAAGGGATATATAAAATCTCATTTAACTCCTTCATTTTCCCATTTTCCCATACTTTAAATACATTGCCCATTTTGTCTTTTGAATGAAAATGCCCATTCTTCCACTGCCAGCTACAGAGTACCCCAGTGTTTGTGAAGTTAACTGTTAAATTGATATTTCAATAATTCCCTTTAAAAATCAAGGCCTCAACAGCAACTTTTCATAACTTGAACTTCTGATCATCAAAGATTAGCACCTAATGGTGCACAAAGGCTATCTCGAGTCGTGAAAGTATGTAAATTACTAAAGTCTGGCATAGTGTGAACAAGGTATGTTTCCTAGCGTGGCTTTGCCAAGCCACCTGTCCCCTAACCTACACAAGTTAAGGTGCCAGTGCTGCGGATGGAATTGTAAGGACACCAAATGTGGTTAAACTAGAAAAATATTTTGTCACTTTGACCATTAATGTGATGATTATACTCTTAACTGTAATAACACAAATTTGTTTTTGTTTTAATTGATACAGTGTAGTGATTATGACTTGGATTATGGGACGGAATGTTTGCATTTGGCTCTAAAATACTGTAAAACAAATGCCAAACTTATAGAGGGATCACCTGACCTCTGGAAGGTAAGAGCAATGTTTCTTTCATTCATTCATTCATTCATTCTTAGGCCCTGAATGTTCATTTTAGTCATTTCTGTAAAATTTTAAAATATCACTAATGCACTTAGCATTAGCCAGTTACAAACAGTGATTGTCTAATGTATTATTACTGGCTTTTCTATGAAGCATTTTGGTGTTGTGATGAGTTACATTACACATCCAAGAACTGATATGTCTCCAGAGGAATCAACATCAGTCTTTTTACTTCCACCAGAGGAAAATAACTCCACCCTAATTAAGGAGAACTGACACAATAATAATGCTTCAAAGGGTTTTTGAAATTTCAAAGTATCTAGAATAGGATGTCTGCAGCCTGTTGTCCCTTATACAATGGGAAACAGTTTTAAGTAATTAAAAATGCTAAAACAGTCTTCCTCTCTGACTCTGCTCCACACATTTTTGTAGAGGTTTCTAGATCCTTAGTAAGCCACAATCCATCAACGGATATTCTTTTAGAACAGCTTTGTTTTGTCCATAATCTTCAGTATCTTTGGATTCTGTCTGAGGAAAAAATGTCCTTTCTCAGTTCTTTAATTCTTGAAGAGACATTTGTAGCAGTTTTGGCCAATCTCAAGGTACTCACCCAAAAGCTGCTTCACTAAACTGATGATAAAACAGAGAGCTGCTACTAACAGAGACTTCAGGAGGTAGCCGAGTTAGTCTGTTATAGGAAAAAAACCAACCCATGAAAGCTCATGATACCACCTACATGTTTTGTTAGTCTATAAAGTGCTACCAGACCATTTGTTGGGTTTTTTTACTAACAGAGAGACATCCTTAGTAAGCCAAGTTTTCCATCCCACCTCTTGAGATGAGGGTGACGCAATCTGAAAATCTTGTTTTAGGAATATTCCTTATCTGATATTACCTCAGAGCAGTTCTGCCATCTTTCCACCACCCTTTCATTATTTGGAATGCTGTTTACATCTCATTAAACTATGGCTTAACTGATGTAACCATAGAAAAGATGATTTTTACGTGCATGTAATGCTGTTCCTTTTAATTATGTCAGGTCATTTTATCTGACTTATCTAGATCATGATTGCTTTTGTTTAATAACTACTCTTAGTAACACTTTTAAATGTGAGCACTGCTATTTGCTACCTTTGTTCTATAAATGCTTTATGTAATAATTTTATTTTCAAAGCTTGTACTCATTTTTGGAGTGAGAATCATTCACAAAGCTGAAAACAATTATGAGCCAAATCAGCAGAAAGGTAGAATTTAATCAGAAAAGTGTTAATGATATTGGGAATTGCTTAAGAACAGTTGACTAGATGCTCCAAAGGCTACAAATCCACAATTAAGGAAGGACTACCAGTCCTGGCTTAAAGGGCAAGTTAAGACAGCTATAAAAAAATGTATGTATAAAACCAATGGGAGAAAGTTGGTAGTAAGCCAAAGGATGTATATGTATCAGATGATAATATATTTCACTCTGACAGCATCTGAGGATACTAACCTGCAGCTGCTATAACTAGACACTTTAAAATTACACCCAGACAACTCACATCTTCAAGTTTTAACAAGAGCTGGCTAAGAAGATCTCTGGAGCATAAGTATTAATTTTTCAGTAAGTCTTGGATCACTGAGGAAATTCCAGGGAACTGGAAGAAAGCAAATATTGTGCCAATATTTAAAATATCGTAAATGGGATAACCTAGGTAACTAAAGATTTATTCTCCTGACATTAGTTCTGAACAAAATAGACAATGGCCGATACAGGATTGTATTAATACAGAATTAAAGGAGGGTAATACGATGAATCATAGAATCATTGGACTGGAAGGGACCTCGAGAGGTCATCGAGTTCAGCCCCCCACCCTCAAGGCAGGACCAAGCTCTGTCTACACCATCCCTGACAGATGTCTTTCTAACCTGTTCTTAAATATCTCCAGAGAGGGAGATTCCACCACCTCCCTTGGCAATTTATTCCAATATTTGACCACCCTGACAGTTAGGAATTTTTTTCCTAATGTCCAATCTAAACCTCCCTTGCTGCACTTCAAGCCCATTACTCCTTGTCCTGTCCTCAGAAACCAAGAGGAACAAATTTTCTCCTTCCTCCTTGTGACACCCTTTTAGATATTTGAAAACCGCTATCATGTCCCCCCTTAATCCTCTTTTTTCCAAACTAAACAAGCCCAGTTCATGAAGCCTGGCTTCATAGGTCATGTTCTCTAGACCTTTAATCATTCTTGTCGCTCTTCTCTGTACCCTTTCCAATTTCTCAACATCTTTCTTGAAATGTGGCGCCCAGAACTGGACACAGTACTCCAGCTGAGGCCTAACTAGTGCAGAGTAGAGCAGCAGAATGACTTCACGAGTTCTGCTTACAACACACCTGTTGATACAACCTAGAATCATATTTGCTTTTTTTGCAGCAGCATCACACTGTTGACTCATATTCAACTTGTGGTCCACTATGACCCCTAGATCCCTTTCCGCCATGCTCCTTCCTAGACAGTCGCTTCCCATCTTGTATGTATGGAACTGATTGTTCCTTCCTAAGTGGAGCACTTTGCATTTCTCTTTATTAAACCTCATCCTGTTTACCTCTGACCATTTCTCTAACTTGTTAAGGTCATTTTGAATTATGTCCCTATCCTCCAAAGAAGTCGCAACCCCACCCAGTTTGGTATCATCTGCAAACTTAATAAGCGTACTCTCTATCCCAATATCTACATCATTGATGAAGATATTGAACAGTACGGGTCCCAAAACAGACCCTTGCGGAACTCCACTTGTTATCCCTTTCCAGCAGGATTTAGCACCGTTAACAACAACTCTCTGACCACGGTTATCCAGCCAATTATGCACCCACCTTATCGTGGCCCTATCTAAGTTATATTTGCCTAGTTTATCAATAAGAATATCATGCGAGACCGTATCAAATGCCTTACTAAAGTCTAGGTATATGACATCCACCGCTTCTCCCTTATCCACAAGCCTCGTTATGCTATCAAAGAAAGCTATCAGATTAGTTTGGCATGACTTGTTCTTCACAAACCCATGCTGGCTATTCCCTATCACTTTATTACCTTCCAAGTGTTTGCATATGATTTCCTTAATTACCTGCTCCATTATCTTCCCTGGGACAGACGTTAAACTGACCGGTCTGTAGTTTCCTGGGTTGTTCTTATTCCCCTTTTTATAGATGGGCACAATATTTGCCCTTTTCCAGTCTTCGGGAATCTCCCCTGTCTTCCATGATTTTTCAAAGATCATAGCTAAAGGCTCAGATACCTCCTCTATCAGCTCCTTGAGTATCCTGGGATGCATTTCATCAGGACCTGGTGACTTGCTGACATCTAACTTTCCTAAGTGATTTTTAATTTGTTCTTTGTGTATCCTATCTTCTAAACTTACCCTCTCTCTGCTTGTATTCACTACGTTAGGCACACCTCCAGACTTCTCGGTGAAGACCGAAACAAAGAAGTCATTGAGCATCTCCGCCATTTCCAAGTTTCCTGTTACTGCTTCTCCCTCCTCACTAAGCAGTGGGCCTACCCTGTCCTTGGTCTTCCTCTTGCTTTTAATGTATTTATAAAAGGTCTTCTTGTTTCCCTTTATGCCTGTAGCTAGTTTGATCTCATTTTGTGCCTTTGCCTTTCTAATCTTGCCCCTGCATTCCCGTGTTGCTTGCTATATTCATCCTTTGTTAGTTGTCCTAGTTTCCATTTTTTATAGGACTCCTTTTTTATTTTGAGATCGTGCAAGATCTCCTTGTTAAGCCAAGCTGGTCTTTTGCCATATTTTCTATCTTTCCTACACAGCGGAATTGTTTGCTTTTGGGCCCTTAACAACGTCCCTTGGAAGTATTTCAAACTCTCCTCAGTTGTTTTTCCCTTCAGTCTTGCTTCCCATGGGACCTTACCTACAAGTTCTCTGAGCTTATCAAAATCTGCCTTCCTGAAATCCATTACCTCAATTGTGCTGATCTCCCTTCTACTTTTCCTTAAGATCATGAACTCTATTATTTCGTGATCACTGTCCCCTATCCTGTCTTCCACTTTCAAGTTCTCAACTAGTTCCTCCCTATTTGTTAAAACCAAATCCAGAACAGCTTCTCCTCTGGTAGCTTTTTCAACCTTCTGAAACAGAAAGTTGTCTCCAATGCAGTCCAGAAACTTATTGGATAGCCTGTGCCTCGCTGTGTTAGTTTCCCAACATATGTCTGGATAGTTGAAGTCCCCCATCACCACCAAATCTTGGGCTTGGGATAGTTTTGTTAATTGTTTAAAAAAGGCCTCATCCACCTCTTCCACCTGGCTAGGTGGCCTGTAGGAGACTCCTAGCATGACATCACCCTCGTTTTTTACCCCTTTTAGCTTAACCCAGAGACTCTCTACACAGCTATCTCCTACGTTCATCTCCACTTCAGTCCAAGTGTGTACATTTTTAATATACAAGGCAACCCCTCCTCCCTTTTTTCCCTGTCTGTCCTTCCTGAGCAAGCCGTACCCTTCCATACCAACATTCCAATCATGCGTCCCATCCCACCGGGTTTCTGTAATACCAATGATATCATAGTTGTATATATTGGTTAGCAATTCCAGTTCTTCCTGCTTATTACCCATACTTCTCGCATTTGTATATAGGCATCTAAGTTACTGATTTGCTCTTGCCTCCCTGTTGTGCCCTGACCCTCCTTTCTCCTTGCCATTATAGGCCGTAGTCTCCCCTATTTCCAACCCATCTCCCAGTCCCGCACATGCAGCACTTACCTGTGGGCTTTGCTCACCTGCCCCCGACGTACCTAGTTTAAAGCCCTCCTCACAAGGTTAGCCAGTCTGTGTCCAAACAAGGCCTTCCCGCTCCTGGAAAGGTGAACTCCATCTCCGCCAAGCAGTCCTTCCTGGAAGAGCACCCCGTGATCAAGGAAGCCGAATCCCTCCTGGCGACACCATCGTCGCAGCCAGGCATTCACCTCCAGGAGGCACCTCTCTCTGCCCGGGCCCCTACCTTTGACAGGAAGGATAGAAGAGAATACCACCTGCGCTCCAAACTCCTTCACCCGTACTCCCAAAGCTCTGTAGTCACACTTGATCTGCTCAGTGTCACACCTGGCAGTATCATTTGTGCCCACGTGGATGAGTAGCATGGGGTAGTAGTCAGAGGGCCGGATAATCCTCGACAATGCCTCCGTAACATCTCGGATACGGGCCCCTGGCAGACAGCATACCTCTCGAGATGAGCTGTCAGGGCGACAGATGGGTGCCTCCATTCCCCTCAGAAGAGAGTCTCCAACCACCACTACCCTACGTTTCCTCCTCTCAGTGGTGGCAGGAGACTGCTCAACCTTGGTGGTGCAAGGCCTGGTCTCCTCCACTGTGGGGGGTGACTCTTTGTCTCCTGCTGAAAGTAAAGTGTAACGGTTATGTAACAACACAGTGGGAGGGTTAGGAGCAGGGGTGGAACACTGCCTGCTGCCGGAAGTAACCAGCTGCCAGTGCTCACCCTGCACCACCGCCTCCTCCATAAGTGGCTGGTCAACAGTCCCACATCCTAGGACAGTGACTTCCGTGGACTCCACAGGAATACTGTCCAGGAATTCCTCATGGCTTCCCCTTTTTATAGATGGGCACAATATTTGCCCTTTTCCAGTCTTCGGGAATCTCCCCTGTCTTCCATGATTTTTCAAAGATCATAGCTAAAGGCTCAGATACCTCCTCTATCAGCTCCTTGAGTATCCTGGGATGCATTTCATCAGGACCTGATGAAGGGCGTCAACATGGATTTATGGGAAATAGATCACAGCTAGAGGATTCTCTGCATCTTGGGGTCTTCAAAGTATTTGAAGGCTTCAATATCTGAGATATAGGTGAGAGGATTATTCTAGGAGGGGTGAGTGAGATTTTGTGGCCTGCACTGTGCAGGGGGTCAGACTAGATGATCATAATGGTCCCTTCTGACCTTAAAGTCTATGAGTCTAAAAAAAGTGAACACATATAAAAAGGACAAATCAAATTTCAGAACAGAGGGCGGATGGGGGGGGGGAGGTAAATGTCTGTGAGCTAATGATATTAGAGGTGATAATTGGGGACGCTATCTTTGTAATGGGTAAGATAATTAGCGTATTTGTTAAGACCCCGGCGTAAAGTGTCAAATTTAAGCATGAATGACAGTTCAGAGGTTTCTCTTTCAAGTCTGGAGTTAAAATGCCTTTGAAGCAGGATGCAGGTAATCAAGTCGTTGAGACAATGCCCTTTCTGGTTGAAATGGCAAGAAACTGTTTTTTCTTTGTGATACTGTCTGATACTGTCTTCCCCAATTATCACCTCTAATATCATTAGCTCACAGACATTTACCTCCCCCCCCATCCCCTCTCTGTTCTGAAGTTTGATTTGTCCTTTTTGTATGTGTTCACTTTTTTTGATTGTATCCCTTTGGTATATATGGTCATGCCTATTTTCTTCCACAATTTGATCTGAGGAAGTGGGTCTGGCCCACGAAAGCTCATCACCTAATAAACCATCTTGTTAGTCTTTAAAGTGCTACATAGTTCTGTTTTTTTTTGTTTCAGCTAGACTAGACTAACATAGCTACATCTCTATTACTATAAAAACAGAGTATGATTCTATAGTGTCTCTTGTGATTTCCATAATGTTTGTTCTCATATTTCCCAGTGGTATTTCTATAATTAAGAAATTGACTAAATCATTTGTTTATGGTACTTCAAATGTAAAGAATTGCCTTTGGGGTACTATTTTATTGGTTTTACATTCCTTCCTGCTGTGTTAAGTCTAATGAGGTTTATCTGTCCTTTAGGTGACCTACAAGAGGGATCTATATGCTGCTGAATCAATTATTAAAGGTATGTGTTTGTCCTGGTGACTCTCAGTTCATATAATTTTCAAATGAAGTTAGTATGACTGTTCTAAGTCTATGATCATAAGAAACAATAACAATCTGTCTATTTTGGTTAGTTCTTTTAAAATATTAAATTTATTTTTAATTTTTTTTACAGATAATACTGTAGCAACATTAATGCTATTTACACTATGATATCTAACACACACTTATTGATTGTTACCATGGCAGCAAAACATTCTACATTCATAAATAAAATACATTTATAAATAAATATAAATAAATATTCTATGTTTATAAATAAAAAACAAAGTACAAGTGAGAATTCAATAGAATTACATGAATGATACATATATGAAAATTATAGCATATCTGCTCCAATTATATGTGAAACTAACTTCACCGGATAAATACCCTTCACATTTGAAGATGCTGTGTCCTCATTTCCTATACAAGCAGTTATGAGTAAAACTACTTTATGTGGATCTTGTTTATAAAGTAAATGATGACCATTCATGTTCTGACAACCTGTGAGATAGATGCAGTGCTTTTTTTGTAAGACAAAAAAGGTGACAGTACTCCAGGGTAAACTTGCTGAGCAAAACAACAAAAACACAAAACAAACCCCCCCGCACTGGGGGCCGAAATGCGGTCGCAGCCCCTTTAAGAGCCAAAATGCCGCGCATCCTGAGCAGGCTTCCATCAGGAGCCATACCGCCCCAGGAAAACAGGTGAAATGCCATTCCTTTTCTGTGTGCTGGGAAAATAGGTGACGGTATGGCTTTCCGGGCCGTACCATCACAAAAAAAGCATTACATAGATGTATGTCTTAATTTGAAGAATCTGGAAATATGAATCTGCAAATATGCACAGTACAGGACTGTGGAAAATAATGATCATGGAGGATGGGTTGAGTAATGACCCAGATTTATATAGGCGTTTATTTATAGCACAGCATAGTGTACCAATATAATAATTTTTATGTATATATGTTACACAATGTACACGATATGTACATGTATTTAGGAGTTATAAAAATGCATACCAGAAAAAATATTTAGGAACACAATAAGCTTGTGGGCATTTACCATAATAATCAGTGATGAAGAAAGGGCCAAATTATGGTTTGTTTTGCACACTGGTCCAAAGTAGTAAGGAGACACTAACTACATGTACCATGAGTAGTAGCAGGGGAGGGGAAACAGGCTAAGAGCCACCACATTGTAAGAGTCTCTCTTCCCTGATGTGCATGACAGCAAAACTGCATCAGTGTTGTCAGGTAATCTGCATTGCAATAGGTATAGATCTGATGCAGTTTGTTCCCTCCCAGACCAGTGGAGAAACCATAGAAACTTGTGGTCTCCTAGGGTGCTCCAACAGTGTGTTGCTTTTTACTCTGGGCACATGGCAAAGCCATAATTTAGCACAAAATTATTAAACAATTCTTTTCTCACAAATCACAAAACATCACAAAAGTTGCTGAAAGAAAATTAATGCTCATTTTATAATTCAATAGGGTTATATTTTTAACTGTATTTAAAAAACTTTGAAAAATCCAAAATATTGATAGATCTTGAAAATCCTCCCTGAGATTTTTAGCTCTGTCATATAAGTAGTCCCATTGATGCAATAAAGTATCTGGCCCTCCATGTGCAATGCAAAAATAAATTATAGTTCACTTTAAAATTATGTTAAAGGAAATAAAAGTTTAGATGGACATAATTTAAGATCACAGTTATTGGATAAATTGCCATTATATACTTGAAATAGATGGGGTAGTTAAGAGTGAATTAGTACAGGATGAGTGGAAAATGGAAAAAAAAACCCATAATTCAGAGACTTGGGTATGATGAGTTTAAAAAAACAACAGCTAAATATTGATCCTTTAGCCAAGATATTTTTAGCATATTGAATTAAGTGCTGTTTTGGACTGTTTGTATTGTTTATGTGAATCTAGTTCAGTTATGTTACTCTTGGCATTTCTAACCACTTTTAATAATTTATATCCGTCTGAGCATGCAGAAAAGCCTTGGGTGGGCTCAATAAGCTCAAGTGACAAAAGTACAATGCTACTTTAAGTGGATATTTATAAAATCAGAATCAAAACAAAACATGTTAGGGTAAAAATCACAAGCCCAGTACTGTACACACTCTACTCTACTGATTTTAATGTGAATTCCTCTCATGGAGGGCTTGGAGGATCTGTCTGTGACTAGTTTCTCAGTTGACATAAAATGGCATAGCTGAATTCTGCCACTTTTTGTGAGCTGAAGATCTGATCACTGATTATATAATCTTTAACTATTGTTCTGTTACCCGTTTTTTGCCCCAGTTTATTACTTTGATCCTGCATATACACATGCTCTTAACAGTAAGCGTGTGAGAACTCCTGCTGAAATCACGAGGGCTTGTGGGAGTGGGACCTATCTTATTCAAACTGGTAAAATATCTGTATTTATTTCCAGTATTATATTATTTGGTTAGCTTTTTCATTCTGTTAGCTTGGACACCTCATTTGTTATTACTTTCTATTTTTGAATGTATATTAGAAGCATAAACTTAATATCGAGGCACCAAATACGGGAATTAAAAGTAGTATGGTTGTCTAGTTATATTGTCTGATATTTCTTCCTTATTTTACCAGCTCACAAATTCTAGTTAATTTGATGTTAGAGTTCTAATGCACTAATAAATACAGTATAGCAGTATTTTACCCATAACCCATACATTATTATTTGTTTTCTAAAAACCATAACAGTTTAAGCAAACTTTGAGAAAGCATTCCTAATGGACTTAGACTTTGAAAATTCTTTTTACAAAAATTTATGTTTTGCATTAAATATTACCTTTCCATTCCCTTCAAGTATTAGTGGTAAGAAGGAGGAAAAAATACAGTTATCATAGAAGAGTCAAGCAGGGAAGTTTATATTACTAATAATACATTTTGGAATAAGCCTGTACATACGAAGTACTAACTATAGTACTATACAGAAATATTAGCCAAACATTTATAAATTTTAAACTGACCTTTGTGTGTACTCAGTATAAAAGTCATAAATTAACTATCTTGTAGGTATAATAATAAATAGCTTCCTAAATGAAGCAGGCCATGATTGGCGCTGGGAGCCCTGTGGTCTCATGCAAAAGCCGGGCGGGGCGGGGCCCGGGACTCTCAGCCACTACCTCCTCCCGGCTTCTGCATGCAACCAGAGGCTCCCAGTGCCAATCGCAGCCCCGCCTCCATGCTGGGAGCCTCTGGTTCCATGCAAAAGCTGGGCGGGGAGAGTGACTCCCAGCCCCGCCCCCGCCCGGCTTCTGCTCGAACTAAAGGGAGTGCCTGCCGGGAGCGCAGGTGGAAGGACTCCGGCTGTGGCCAGTGACTGCACTTTCCCTCCCCTTTCCTGCCCCCCTTTCCTCCTGTTCAGCCTCGCGGCCCCTGATCCTCCCCAGCGCTGCTTCCCTGCCCCCCTGCTTTCTCCCGGCCAGTCCCGCGGCCCCCGGACACTCCCTCCCCCGGCCAGCTCTGCCGGTTTTTTGGCGGGGTCTACCTGGCAATCCTAAATGAAGTACTTGCTATTTGTCTTTTTTGATCAGTTTATCTTGATTGAAATCAATGAGCTATGCCGATTTATATGAAGTGAGCATAACCCACTATATATGCCACCCTTAGGGCATATCTTTATGCAAGATAATGCACAGCAAGCAAACCTACAGCTTTTTGTCTTAGCTCACACTTACCAGCTATATGGACCTTACTACCACATACTAGACGTTCTGTAGTGCACTTTGTCTTTAGACCAGAGGCATCAAACTCCCAGCCCACATCCTGGGCTGGAGCAGTTGTGCAGGCTGGTCCAGGAGTTGTGGAGGGTGGCTGTCCATTACTCTTTCTCAAGCCCCATCTCTTCCACCACAGCCCTGTCCCCACCACACCATGGCACCCTCTCTCTCTCTCGGACATGGCTTCAGGGATGACTGGGGTGGGAAGGGGGGCAGTAGCAGTGGTCACCCCCTACCTCCGCTCTCGGCGCAATGGAAGGAGATGCAGGGAAATGGAGCACACTGGGGTATGTCTAGACTACATGCCTCTGTCATCAGAGGCATGTAAATTAGACATACCGACACAGTCAATAAAGTGGGGATTTAAATATCCCCCGCTTCATTAGAATAAAAATGGCTGCCACGTTGTGCCAGCTCAGCTGTTTGTCGGCATGAACCGGCAGTCAAGGCGGGGATCGGTCAGCAAGGAAAGCCTTTGGAGACGTCTTCACTTTTTGATTACATATGATATATTTTTTTTGCTTCAAGTTATGGTCTTGGATGAATAAATCTTTAAAGAGTCTATCCTTTGAGCCAAAATGTCAGATTTATACTTATACTGTACATAGCTTGACTAGGGAATAGTTTTCCTTTTAGTACACTTTTCAGTGATGGTCTCATGGACTTTTTGAATAATGACTTGCAATTTTATTTATTGTAGGATACTTTTGCTTTTCCATAATTTTCCTTTGATTAATTGTTTAATTGTACATTAATATTATTAAATAAAAGAAACATTGTAAAGATAAGTATTTGGCTGTAGAATAGTGTGTGAAAGAAGTCACAATTCATCATCTGACAATAATTATGTGACTATTTCTTAGTCATCCACATTACAAATGTAACTCTACCTATGCAAGAAAAGCTAACAAGTCCCAAATGCTTCAGAGGAGCACAACTAGGTTTTTGGCTGTTGGATAAATGAGACTTGATGACAGACAAATTCCAGCCCACCAAACTGAACAGTGATGTAGGTAAGGAAAACACAAATGTAGTGTTCATATTCAGAGCCGGGGAGTGTAACATATAAATAGCTTCTTAAGTCAGTATCTTCTGAAACTCTTTTCTTAAATCATACTTATTTTCTCACTTGCGTAAGTCACAAAACCCTAGCATCATTCATTTTATAAACAGTAACATCAATTCTTTTCTACAGTTTAGCAGGTATGAACTTGTGGAGTATGTAGACAAGGTGGCACATGCCTATTTTTTAATAGCCTATAAGTAAGGAAACCTCATCTTGCAGTCAGGCTGACTCATTTAGAAATGAGAGCTGGATAATACAAAATATCCTAAAAAACCTCTATTAGAAATAGTGCCCCTAGGCTAAGTATCTTTGGACTCTAGTTCAAACATGTAAGCCTAAAAGTAGTTTTCCCCAGAAGAATTTTGTGTTTAGAGCCTGATGTTTTTTAATAATCAGAGATATTCTATAACTTCTTTTGCATGCATGTTTATCAGTGTGCACATACAGATTGAACATTTTGCATGCATAATTGGCTGGATAGATAGCTCCTCATCTGTGTGCATGTGTGTACAAATTACAATTTTGGAGACATGTACAAATGTAGGGACAGACCTCCAGCCCCAGTTTATGCAAATCAGGAGCTAAGTTTTATGTTCCATATTATATGGAAACGACATGTGAAAGGTGCTGAAAACACTGTGAGTATCAAAGGATATACCGTATTTTCCGGCGTATAAGACGACTTTTTATACTAAAAAACATCCCCCAAAAATCGGGGGTCGTCTTATACTCCGGGTATAAACATATAGGCAGTCCCCGACTTGCAGGTACGAACGGGGCTTTTCTCGCCCCGGAGGACACGGACTGCGGGACCTTGCGGTTCCGCCGCCCGTGTACTCCGGGGCGAGAAAAGCTGCTCCGCGTCTCCCTGGTCTGCAGACCAGGGAGACGCAGATCAAAGCCGCGGAGGGGCTCCGGCAGCGGGACAGCCCAGGCGCGCCTGGGCTGCCCCACTGCCCGAGCCCCTCCGCGGCTTTGCAAAGCCGCGGGGGAAGCCGGCAGCGGGACAGCCCAGACGCGCCGTGGCTGTCCCACTGCCGGCGTCCTCAGAGGCTTTGCTCCCGGTGTCCCTGGTCTGCTGGAGACGGTCCCCAGCAGACCAGGGGCACCAGGAGCAAAGCCGCAGCAGCGGCGGGGTCCTGTGCCTCTGAGGCTTTGCCAGAGCTTTTGTTGTGGACCCTGGGGCAGAGCAGCTGGGGCGCTGCCGGTTGGCCTCTTAAGGGGGGGGGGTAGTCTTATACGGCGAGTATAGGCGAAAACCTATGTTTTAACTAGAAAATTAGGGGGTCGTCTTATACGCCCAGTCACCTTTTACGCCGGAAAATACGGTATGTGTAGGATGCTGGACTATCAGTCAGGACTCGAAGGCAGGCCAGATCCTAACAAATGGCAGGTCTCCACTCTGTGGAAATAGGTGTCCATAATAGTGCTGAATGGAAGCAAATTCTTTATTCGCTCACACAACAAACATTGCTCCTTCCCTTTTTTACATGCTAACTAGAAGATTAACCTGACATTGCTTGTCTCCTTAACTCAATTATTTTTTGTTTTTCTTCATTTAACTCTTTGCCCTGGGATGGGAATGGGAATGAGGGGTTCAGGCTGCCCCAGGGTGGTAGGCCTATCCCAGACCTCTCTCATGGCATCAGCACGGGTAGTGTGCTGGGGCTGAAGGAGTCCCTGCTGGTGGCTAGGGTGGTGAAGACCAAGTTGCCTGGTGGCTCCCTGGGGATGGTCAGGGTGGTGGGGGCCACGCTCTCTGCCTGGTGGATCCCTGGGGCTGTCCAGGATAATGGAAGCCATGCTGTCTGGATGATAGCTCCCTGGGGCTGCAGGGGCCACATTGCCCAGCTGCCTGAGCTTCAGGGCTTCAACTCGGGAGTGCTGTGGCTGCCCAGGTGCTATGGGTGGTGGCTTCAGCTCACCAGGGCTGGGGTCTGACCTCTCCTCCCCCAGTTGTTTGGCGCTGGGGCCAAGGTCAGGGGGGAATTGTTTGGGCTCCAGCTGTGGGAGATGGAGGCCAGAATAGGAGGGATGGGCCAGTCATGTCTAACACCAGCACGGGAACCTTACCTCCGTCCTTGCTGTCCCATTGGGGTTACATCTCTGGCCCCTTGCTCACCCACTGTGGTCATTATACAGTATAACTGTCCCTGCTAGCAACCCTCTTTCTTTCTGTGTTATGAAAAACAATAGCATTCCATGAACGTCCCATTGTCCTGGCACTATCAAACCCTTACCTTGTTTTAAATTATAAGATGTATTCCAAATGTAGTGTTCCTAGCTGTTATCATTTAGAAGAAGTTCTTGAACAAACAGATGGACGGATAGACAGACTCACTTGCTTGCAGACAGACAAACTCTCTCAAATATACAGTATGGGCAGTGTCAAGTTTGACAGTTTTTTGTGTGTAGTGTTATGTGTTGTGAAGTGGACAGTGATAAGTTTGGTTTGTTGTGTTCTATGAAGAAGTTCCTTCAGGGAACTGATGGGCAGGATCCCCTGAGATGAAGGGGAAATGAATCCAGGAGAGCTCACAGTATTTTAAAGAAGCCTTACTGAAGATAGGAATAAGCCATCCCGATGCGCAGTAAGAAAAGCACATATGGTAGATAATCAGTGTGGTTTACTAGTAAAATCCTTGGTGAGCTTAAACACAAAAAGGAAGTTTACAACAAGTTAATACTTGAACAGATGACTGGATGAGAGAGGTAACCTAGTGACAGATGGGGTATGTCTAGACTACATGTCTCTGCCGACCGAGGCATGTAAATTAGACATACGGACATAGTCAATGAAGCAGGGATTTAAATATCCCTTGCTTCATTAGAATAAAATGGCCGCCACGTTGTGCCGGCTTAGTTGTCGGCACGAACTGGCAGTCAAGACGCGGATCGGTCGGCAAGGAAAGCCTTTGCCGACTGATCCTGTAAACTTCATTGCACGAGGCATAAGGAATCGGTCGGCAAAGGCTTTCATTGCCGACCGATCCCCGTCTTGACTGCCAGTTTGTGCTGACAAACAGCTGAGCTGGCACAGCACAGCGGCCATTTTTAGTCTAATGAAGCGAGGGATATTTAAATCCCCGCTTCATTGACTATGTTGGTATGTCTAATTTACATGCCGTGGTCGGCAGAGGCATGTAGTCTAAACATACCCATGGTGTGGGAAAAGCGGAAGTACTAAGTGCTTTTTTTGCCTCTGTCTTCACAGACAAGGTCAGCTCTCAGACTACTGTGCTAGGCAACACAGTATGGGAAGGAGGTGGCAGCCCTCGATGGAGAAAGAACAGGTTAAGAACTATTTAGAAAAGTTGGACATACACAAATCAATGGGGCCAGATTTAATGCATCTGAGGGTGCTGAGGGAGTTGGCAGATGTGATTGCAGAGCCATTGGCCATTATCTTTGAAAACTCATGGAGATCAGGAGCTGCCACCTGTGGTCATTCATGAGTAAAACTGTCCCTGTTAGCACATCCCTCTATTTCAGTTTTAATTTTAATAAAAAATTCTTCTAAATTATCACATCTCATTCATTTTACATGAACACTAACTCCATAGGAATAAGCAGGTTTTAAATTTATTTTTTTTCTGTGTTTTCCCTTTATACTGATGTGCTTGATCATATGTCATTGAGAGGGAGGGAAAGGTTTCTTAGACAATGTTAAAGGCATTGGAATGAATTTATCATTTGGAGTTTAAATATTTAAAAGCTTTCCATGTAAAGCCAGTATATATCTTTATATTCAGTGTTATCTTGATGTGCATTCAGGGCATATTTTTATATATTCTTTTAATCCCTCAGTGCTAATTTAATTTTTTTGTCATTAAAGGTGTGGTACAGATTTGTTTTCAGTGTAATTATACTGCACATTTATAATCTTTTATTTCCTTGTGTACGAGGCACCCAGAAGACAATACAAACAAATTTCAATATACCTATTAACTGAGCATCAAAAGGATATAACATTCTGTTAAATAAGACGACTTGCATTAAACATATTTGTTAAAAATAACAAAAACAATCCTCTACAAAAAATCTTGTTGAATCCTAAAATTAGAGACAGAATTTCTGCTTTGAAATGTTGATATTATGCAGCTTATTAGTAAGCCATAAACTGCATTCTTAATTATTATTATTTATTATGTGATTAAAACAATCATGATTAATTGCACTGTTAAATAATATGTCATTTATTTAAATATTTTTTGACTGTTTAATTTTTTAAATATATTCAAGTCAGTTAAAACAGTTAGAAAGTGTACAATGCTCACTTTAATTTTATTACAAATATTTGCCAAAACAAGCCAAATAATATTTTTCAATTACTGTAGTGCAATCTCTTTATCATGAAAGTTGAATTTACAAATGCAGAATTAGGTACAAAAGATTACATAAAAATAATATAATCATTTTAGAGATTACAAACTACTCAGTCCTACATCTTATTCAGCAAGTCGCTCAGACAAACACATTTGTTTATGTTTTCAGGAGATAATGCTACCTGCTTCTTGTTACAGTGTCACCTGAAAGCAACAACAGATATTCATATAACATTGTTGTAGCTATGTCACAAGGTATTTACTTACTAGATGCACTAAAGATTTATGCTTCCACCACCATTCCAGATGACATATATCCTTGTTAATGACGGGGTTCTGCTCAATAATGAGCCAAATAAGTGCAAACCGACCCACGTTCATATTCATCATCCAAGTCAATAGAAGGTTGATTTTCTTTTTTGGTGGTTTGGGTTCTGAAATGTTGCTCCTTTAAAATTTCTAAAAGTATCGCTCTCAGATTTTGGAAAGCACTTGAGATTCTTAAACCTTGGGTCAAGTGCTATAGCAATCATGAAAAATCTCTCTCTTTCTCTCTCTCCCTCCCTCCCTCCCTCCGACAGTTTCCAGTGAAAGTAAACTGAAAAAACAACAAATAGTCTGGTAGCACTTGATAGACGAACAAAACTTGTAGATGGTATCATGAGCTTTCGTGGACACAGCCCACTTCTTCAGATGACCGGGGTGTTAGATGTCTAGGACAAAAATAAATAGGGGAGATTGTGCGGGGGGGAGGGAGAAGGCAAGAAAAGGCAGTGGATAAAAAATATATCAAGGGAAAGCCGAATCTATAAGCACCTAAAGACTAGATAGTCAAAGGGGGCAGATAAGAACCATTAATTAAGTGTTTCCTGACATTTTGTTGTTTGCTAAAGACTGATGAAACATCTAGATGGTATCATGAGATTCTTCAAAGACAAAGAACCATTGTTGCCCTCATTGTTTGATAGGTAGGTAATGACCTAACCATCCAGTATCTTTGTTTAATCCAGAGTGTGAAAATTGAACTTGCAAATGAGCTGAAGCTCCAGTCCTTCCCTGTGTATTTGGCTCCTGTAATTGGTTTGTAACAAAACAGCCACTTGGAAATCTGTTAATGCATGCCCAAGGAGATTAAAGTGTGCCCCCACAGGCTTTTGTATGTTCCCTTTACGGATATCTGATTTGTGTCCATTAATTCTTTCACGTAGGGACTGTCCAGTTTGTCCAGTATATATTACAGTGGGGCATTGCTGGCATTTGATGGCATAGATTAAATTACTGGATGTGCAGTTGAATTGGCCTCTAATTTGGTGGCTCATATGGTTGGCTCCAGTAATGAGTTTGCTTGTATAGATATGTGGGTAGAGTTGGCACCATGGCTGATTGCAGGGATGGGTTCCTGGATGTTTATGATGTAGCTGTGTAGCATGGTTATTGGAAAGAATACGTTTCAGGTTGGAGTAGTTCATGTCTGGGTACTTTTTTGGCTCTGTCAATTTGTTTTTTCACTTCTCCAGGGGGGTATTTCAGTTTTAGGAATGCTCTATAAAGATCTTGTAGGTGTTTGTCTCTGTCTGTGAAACTGGAGCAAATCCAGTTGTATCTTAGGGCTTGGCTGTATACAATAGATTGAAAAATGTGTCTGCGATGGGAACTGGAGGCATGAAGGTAAGCAGGGCTCGCTGAGCCTTGGCAAGCCCTGCTCGCCAGCCACGCTGTCCGTCAATCTGCACATGCGCAGATCGCCCAAGCCCGGCTCTTCCGGGTTGTAATCTACTCGCCATGGGCGAGTAGATTACATAGATTGTCGAGCCCTGAAGGTAAGTGAAAATATTCTTAAAATGAACAGTGGAACTGTTCTTAAAATAAACACATGCTGGGTCAGAATCTGAGAGTTCTACAGCATGAATTTATATGGCAAAATATGGGTAAAACAGAGCAGGAGACATACAGTTCTCCCAAAGGAGTTCAGTCACAAATTTAATTAACACTCTAATATTTTAAGGAGTGTCATCAGCATGGAAGCATGTCCTCTGGAAGGATGGCTCAACCATGAAGGGGTATATTAATATTTAGCATATCTGGCACATACCATAAATTAGCAAATATAACCCGCATCCATGTATAACATGCGCTTGTGTATTATCTGTGGTTTTTTTATCGTGTGTATAAAAACAAAAATAGATTACCTGCGGATGTACATAGCCCGCAGAGACTTCAGCCACCTTCATAAAAGGCTGATGTTATCATGTTGGTCTTGTCTTCTTTTAATATGAGTAAAAATCAACGTGCATAAGACGAGGACATGTATACCCTTCGGGGAGGACGGGATGTGGTTGGTAACCCGTGGGTAACCCGCAGGTTATATTCGCTAATTCACGGTAAATACCTTGCACGTAATATCACGGCAATTAAAAGCTGGCTATAGAAGTGCCATGCAAACATTTATTCTCACTTTCTGGTGACATTGTAAGAAGCGAACAGCATTACCTCCCATAAATGTAAACAAGCTTGTTTATCTCAGAATTTGGCTGAACAAGACGTAGGCCTGAGTGGACTTACAGGCTGTAATGTTTTACATTTTCATTTTTGAGTGCAGGTCTGTAATAAAAAAATTTGCATTTGTTACTTGCACTTTCGTGAAAAAGAGTTTGCACTACAGTATTTGTCTGAGGTCATCTGATGTTGCCGGCAAGAGTAAGTCTCAGGTCCGACACTGGATTCTCAAAGTACAAAAAACGCTACACAGGTATCTGTCAAAAACCAGGGCTTTGGAGCGGAGCTGGAGCGCGGAGCAGTGGAGCTGCAGGTTTTTGCCCGGAGCTGGAGCGGAGCCGGAGCACAGAAAATCGTGACTGCTCCAGGTTTTTTTTTCATTTTCAATCCAAAATTAATGATATTTTAGCAAGAAAGTCCTAAAGGTGCCAAAAAGTTTCAGATTGTATAACAATTGATATTAACATCTACTTTACCACTTTACGTAGTACAGGTCCCCGGGTTACGTACAAGATAGGGACTGTAGGTTTGTTCTTAAGTTGAATTTGTATGTAAGTCGGAACTGGTACATATTGTAGGGGAAACTCTAGCCAAACATTTCTCCAGAGCTCAGTTTTATTCTCCCGCACCTCACTTCCCTCAGTCCTTTATTCTCAAGCTGAGGTGTCTGCTGAGAAAAGCCGCTCCGCGTCTCCCTGGTCTGCTGGGGGGAAGCAGCTAGTGCGGGGTTGCCTCACCCAGTTTGTAAGTAGGGATCCGATGTAAGTCGGATCCATGTAACCCAGGAACTGCCTGTATGTCACAGTTATTCTCATTTCGGCCAAAATCAAGATTTAATGTACAGATACAAAAATACAAAGTTTTTTGGAGATATGTTTTATTAAAGAATCAGATAATTATCAGACATCTGGAAACACTGCAGACTGCTCCCACCCTTGTGCCAAGGTTAGGCGAGTAGGTACTTGTGTAGATTAGTTAGATAGTTAGATTAGTATGTGTTTATTTGTAACGTGAAGCCTCATTACATCCCAACAATTAATATTGTAGAACAGCGACAGCACGTTCTAACGCTATAGCACACACCGAATTTCATTGATATATCTATATTAAAGCATTTTTGAGATATTAATTAAAAACTTGGAAAATATTTCAAATATTTTTACTGCAAAATTTCCTAAGAAAAACTAACTTGCAATTTATAAATAAAAATTTATATTAATTGTGTATATTAAAATACTTTTCTTCATTAACACTGCAAGAAACATGTTAAAATATTAAAATATACTTTAATAATAATTTTGTTTAAAAAGAAAATGTGACCATTTTTGTCCAGAAAATCCAAAATAAATTCGAAGTACCTTAAGTGGTTAAGATATCACAAGCAGGTACATTATAAAAAAATTTAATCCTTTTGTTCATTGCTTTTCTAAGATCATAACAAGAAATATTTGGATGAAGTAGCAGCACAAGAAGATTTGGCCATGGCTTCAACAAAAAAATCAAATCTGCTCCCCATGATAGATAGCTGATTTACTTTTGAAAGTGAAAAGCTCAAATTTGGGCTTTTGGGAAAAGCAAAGAAGAAATCGGCAACTTGCAAGGTGGAAAAGGAAGTGAATGGCGAGCTCAAACCATGTAGCTTCAAGACAAGCGAAGCAAGTGCCGTGAAAAGTTTCAACTTTTGGCGTCATGTAAAACATAACCATCCTGAAAACTATGCAGCTTTGGTTACAAAAAAGGACCACGAAGATGAGGCAAAACAGAAAGCTGACATGGCTAAACGACGTTCATCTGGTTCTTTGTAAACTC
The DNA here is from genome assembly GCF_052426305.1 of Pelodiscus sinensis. Taxonomy (NCBI): domain Eukaryota; kingdom Metazoa; phylum Chordata; order Testudines; family Trionychidae; genus Pelodiscus; species Pelodiscus sinensis. Next base: position 206,308,048 of record NC_143053.1, read on the forward strand.
CTGGAGGAGATTTTTTGCGGAGCTTCATTTGAAAAGAAACCCAAAATGAGCAAACAAAACTTGACTCATATTTAAAGTCCTCAAAGGTTAAAGTCACCATGGATGCCAATACTTTCCGTGAAGGGCTGATGGAAATGGTTTGCTTGAGTTGAACACTGCTCACTACCTCCAGGCTAAAGAACAAAGGATTCCAAAAAATTTCAGGTGAAATGGGTCAGCAGCTTGACGTTTCAATGGGGCACAATGCGGTTCGTCATTTAGTTGTCAGCACAGCTGAGTCTGGTCGTGAAGGACGACTCAAAAGTCCAACTGATGAGGTGCGGTATTCACACTCTTCAGTTGGCAATCTCGGATGAACTGAACAAAGAACATGCAAAGAAATTTCTGGCAAAAATTCGACAAGTCATGGTCAAACTACAAACCCCAAGTATTTGAAGTTTTCTGCTTGATCTACATGGGGTAACTCAGTCCTTGGATATTGTGACTCGCTGGGGTTCAACATTTGCGATGATTGATCAGCTTCTCGTTTTTCAGTCTTACTGTGAACTAGTGGCTGCTGCTGGAACAAGAGAACTCAAGTTAACAAAAGCTGAATGGGATGAAGTGAAGAAGCTGTGAGGAGACTTGGCAAAGCCAAACCATACAACTGTGAATCTTCAAGCTGTCAATGTAATCCTGGGAGTTTTAATGAAGGAATGGTGAAATCTGTCAAAATTCTTGCAAGAAAATGGTGGACAAATGGCAGAAGGAATTCTATCCTCGATGCAGAAATGCGAAGAGAAGCTTTTTGACAGCATTCATTTCCTTGCTGGTGTTTGTTGGCCCACGGTATCAGATTCTTCTTACCTCAAGGGAAATACCAAAGGCAAAGGAAGAGCTCCTTCATATTGCTCGACGACTCAAAAAACAAAATCTATTGCTACATTTGAACTCGGTGAAAAAGGTTGAAGAAAATGAAACATAACAAAAGGAGTCATCAACAATTGAATTTGCGGTTTCGGAAAGTTCACATCCTTCAGAAATAGCAGGCTATTTTCAAACTTCCATCTCCACTCTGAACTTGTTCGAGCATCCATCCTTGAGATGTCTTAAACCATCACAGGGAAATGGAGATAATTCAAGCACCAATTCTTCAGAAGATGACACTTGGAAAAGGAATTGGATAAACAAGAAAGACGCTGGCGAGTTTCTGCTATTCATAATTGTAATGAAGCATTATTCGAGAGAGACTTTCGGGAAGATTGTGAGGCGATGGAGTCTATTGGTAGGCAAAAAGTTGTCTGTTTTTGAGGCCGTTCACAGCTACCCACACCACATTCAGGTAGAATTGCTTTGAGCATGCCAACAACTCAAGCTAGTGTAGAGCGACTGTTTTTGGATTTAAAGTTAAGTTAACTTTAGTATAAACTGTTCAGGAAGAACAGGCAGGGGAGAAAAGGAGGAGGAGTTGCACTATATGTAAGAGAGCACTACGATTGCTCTGAATTCCAGTATAAAGACGGAGAAAAACCTGTTGAGAGTCTATGGGTTAAGTTTAAACGAGAGAACAACAGCAGTGATGTTGTGGTTGGTGTCTGCTACAGGCCACTGAATCAGGTGGATAAGGTAGACGAGGCTTTCTTCGGACAACTGAGAGAAGCTTCCAGATCGCAGGCCCTGGTTCTCGTAGGGGACTTTAATCACCCGGACATCTGTTGGGAAACCAATACGGCAGTACACAGGCAATCCAGGAAGTTTTTGGAGAATGTTGGAGATAACTTCTTGGTACAAGTGCTGAAGGATCTGACCAGAGGCTGTGCACAGCTTGACCTTCTGCTCACAAACAGGGAGGAACTAATAGGGGACGTAGAGGTGGGTAACAACCTGGGAAGCAGTGATCATGAGATGGTAGATTTCAGGATCCTGACCAAAGGAAAAAAAGAGAGTAGTAAAATACACACCTTGGACTTCAAAAAAGCAGATTATGACTCCCTCAGAGATCTGATGGGCAAAATCCCCTGGGATGCTAACATGAAAGGGAAAGGAGTCCAGGACAGCTGGCAGTATTTTAAAGAAGCCTTACTGAAGGCACAGAAAGAAATCATCCCGATACGTAGCAAGAGAGGCAAACATAGTAGGAGACCGGATTGGCTTACAGGGGAAATCCTTGGTGAACTTAAGCACAAAAAGGAAGCTTACAAAAAGTGGAAACTTGGACAAATGACCAGAGCGGGGTTTAAATGTATAGCTCGAGAATGCCGGGGGGTTATCAGGAAGGCGAAAGCGCAAATGGAATTGCGACTGGCTAAGGATGTGAAGGATAACAAGAAAGGTTTCTACAGGCATGTTAACAAGAAGAAGGTGATCAGAGAGGGTGTGCGGCCCCCTACTGGATGAAGGAGGTAACCTAGTGACAGATGATGTGGGGAAAGCTGAAATACTCAATGCTTTCTTTGCCTCTGTATTCACGGACAAAGTGGGCTCCCAGACTAATGCGCTATGTGATGCAAGATGGGATGAAGATGGACAGCCCTTGGTGGGTAAGAACAGGTTAGGAACTATTTAGAAAAGCTAAACGTACACAAATCCGTGGGTCCGGACTTAATGCATCCGAGGGTACTGAGAGAGTTGACAAATGTCATTGAGGAGCCTTTGGCCGTTATCTTTGAAAAGTTGTGTAGATCGGGAGAAATCCCGGATGATTGGAAAAAGGCAAATGTAGCGCCCATCTTCAAAGAAGGGAAGAAGGACGATCCTGGGAACTATAGGCCGGTCAGTCTTACCTCAGTTCCTGGAAAAATCATGGAAGGGATCCTTAAGGAATCCATTTTGAGGCACTTGGAAAAGAGGAAAGTGATTAGGAATAGTCAGCATGGATTCATAAAGGGCAAGTCGTGCCTGACCAATCTGATTAGCTTCTATGATGAGATAACTGGCTCTGTGAACGTGGGAAAGTCAGTGGGTGGTATAGCAAGGCTTTTGATACGGTCTCCCACAATATTCTTGCCAGCAAGTTAAGGGATTGTGGATTGGATAAATGGACAGTAAGATGGATAGAAAGATGGCTAGAAGGCCGGGCCCAGCGGGTAGTGATCAACGGCTCAATGTCAGGATGGCGGTCGGTTTCTAGCAAAGTGCCCCAAGGTTCGGTTCTAGGACTGGTTTTGTTCAATATCTTTATTAATGATCTGGATGAGGGGATGGATTGCATCCTCAGCAAGTTTGCGGATGACACTAAGCTAGGGGGAGAGGTAGATACGCTTGAGGGCAGAGTTAGGGTCCAGAATGACTTAGACAAATTGGAGGATTGGAGCACAAGTAATCTGATGAGGTTCAACAAGGACAAGTGCAGAGTCCTGCACTTGGGACGGAAGAATCCCAAGCATTGTTACAGGCTGGGGACCAACCAGCTAAGTAGTAGTTCTGTAGAAAAGGACCTGGGGTTTAGAGTGGATGAGAAGCTGGATATGAGTCAACAGTGTGCCCTGGTAGCCAAGAAGGCCAATGGCATATTAGGTTGCATTAAGAGGAGCATTGCCAGCAGATGCAGTGATTTCATTATTCCCCTTTATTTGGCTCTGGTGAGGCCACATCTGGGCTGTGTCTACATTGGCACCTTTTTTCCAGAAATGCTTAAAACGGAACAGTTTTCCATTTTAAGTATTTCCGGAAAAGCGCGTCTACATTGGCGGCGCGCTTTTCCGGAAAAGCAGAAGCCCGGAGCCATTTTGAAGAGGGCAAAGGCCACCAGACCTTTCCGGGGGCGGGGCCAGAGCGCCGTTCAGACATGTGCTTAAAGGGGTCTCGCTGGACAGCCGTTTGTCTCCTGCTTCCGTGCCTTGGGGCCTCTGCCAGGGACTGGCACCCTTAGCAGGTTCGGTGGTTGCCCTCTGAGTTTTGGGGACACCACCCTTTGGCTCCCAACTGCTTTTCCCTGAGTTTTGTTTTTTCTGCCCTGCTCTGTCTGCTATGGAGCCGTGGGTGTCCACGTACCTGCTCGGGCCCCTGTTTCAGCTATACAAGTGCCTGCTGCTCGTGCTGGAGGCCGGTACCATGGTGTACATGTACCAGAAAGCAGAGATCACCTTGGACTCCCTCACCAGGGAGGCTCTGGCAACCATGTCACATCAGCACCCCACCGTAGAGAAGCCCGTCTGGAATTTGGAGAGCAGCACCGACTGGTGGGACCGGGTGGTCCTCGGACTATGGGACGACCAGCAATGGATCAGGAATTTCCGGATGAGAAAGCGGACCTTCCTGCAGCTGTGCACCTGGCTCACCCCCACGCTGCAGAAAGCCGCCATCTGGCTGCGGGCACCCATCCCCGTGAACAAGAGGGTCGCCATCGCGCTCTGGAAGCTGGCCACACCGGACAACTACCGCTCGGTGGCACAGCAGTCCGGGGTGGGAAGATCAACCGTCAGAGTGATCGTTGTGGAGGTAAGTCCCAGGAGGAGTGGGGTGGGGGGAGGGTGCTGCACTCCAGGCCCAGGGACAGCCAAGACTCCAGGCTGGGTTGCCCAGGGGTTTGGGTCGTCCCTCCCTTGCACAGGCCCGGTGGTGGGAAGGTGGTGGCCGTGGGGCGAGGGGGGCCTGGTGTGTGTGTGTGTGTGTGTGTGTGTGTGTGTGTGTGTGTGAGAGGACAGAGGGAATCAAGGGGGGGCCCAAGGGAGCGCACACTCACCCCTGCCGTATGTGATGTGTTCCCTTGTGTTTCTCTGCACCCTTCTGCAGGTCGTCCACGCCATGAATGACGTCCTGCTCCCACGAATCATCCACCTGCGCGACGTGGATGATACTATGGCCGGCTTCGCTGCCCTCGGGTTCCCCAACTGTGGGGGAGCCCTGGACGCCACCCACATCCCCATCCGGGCCCCGGAGCATCGAGCGGGCCATTTCATGAACCGCAAGGGGTACTGCTCCATTGTTCTGCAGGCACTTGTGGACCACCGGGGCCACTTCACGGACATTTACGGGGGCTGGTCCGGCTGGGCACACGACGCCCGCATCCTCCGGAACTCTGGACTCTTTCGCAGGTTGGAGGCGGGCACCTACTTCCCCCGGCGGGACTTCACTGTCGGGGATGTGCCTATGCCCCTCTGCGTCATTGGGGACGCGGCCTACCCTCTGATGCCCTTGCTAATGCGGCCGTACATGGGGCAGCCGGACCAGAACCGGGCCCGGTTCAACGACCGCCTCAACTGGGCCCGAAACCCAGTGGAGCTCGCCTTTGGACGTTTAAAGCCCGCCTCCGTTGTTTGCTCACCGGTCTCGAGATGAGTGAGCAGAATGCAACGGAGGTACTGGCTATGTGCTGCGTGCTCCACAACATTGTGGAGCGCAGTGGGGAGGCCTTCCTCCCTGCATGGATGGCAGCCGAGGCACAGACGTTGGAACAGCCCGACACAGCTGCCATCCGCCAGGCGCGCCAGGATGCGGTGCGCATCAGAGAGGCCCTGGTAGACATGTTTGCTCAAGCCCCATAGTAGGATTGCCTGGGTCTCCCCAGACTACTCCCTCCCATTCCCTACCCTTTCCCACCCCCTCCCCTTACCTCCCCCAATTGCAAAGCGTCGACTCAAAGCACATCGGCCGTCATCGTGACTGTTCGTCGGGTGCGTCGGGCTTAGGGTTTTTCTTTTTAGTTTAGGCTAGGGTTTAGGCCACCATCGCCTGTCCTGAAGAACAGCCAAGAGGATTCGGGGTTTGTGCGGAAGGCTCAAGTCAGCGTACCTGATTCCAGTCAGCTTCTGTCGAGGGATCTCCTGGCTGTTCCTCTCCTGAGGCCCGGAAGGACCAAAGGATTGAGGTGGCCAGCAACACTACCCAATTGTCCTCCTTGTGCCTAGATTATGTTTAATAATCTGTAGTGTGCATCTTTTAACCATTCTTGCTTGTTGGTTAGCTATGTAAATATAGTTTGTGGTTTACATTTTACTGAAAAGTCTCAGTATTTCTTTATGCGCCACAAACCAATGACCACTTACAAAGGCCCCCCCCCCCCCCCCCCCCGGTGATAGAGTAAAGAATTTGTTGTCCACAGTTTGTAACCCTGTTAAATTTAAGTGGCTAATTGGCATCTCAAATCATTTCTTACAGTTACTAGAGTAACACAATAACCAACACAAGAATGAACTGAAAAATAGAAAACTTTTTATTTACAAGGGGGGGGGAAGACCTTCAACTGGGACAGGGAGAGGGGGCAGTTACTGCGACGGGCGGCCCCTGCGAGCGCTCCTCCGGGGGGGAACCTGCACACGCTGGGCAGACCGCGTCTTGGCAGCCTGCACGGGGAGCAGGGGCAGGAGCAGGGGCAGGAGCTGGGATAGGAGCAGGGATAGGAGGGGGCAGGAGCTGTGCTCCGGGAGGGATGGCGGGGGCATGGGGTCTGGCCATGCCATAGTGTATGGCGTGCACTAAATGTGCCGTGAGCATGTCCATCGAGCTGCGCATCCCTCTGCACTCAGTTAGGAAGGCAGCCCAGCCCTCCTGCTGCCACTGCAGGTCCCCCTGCACCCGCTCTGCAATGGAGCCCTGGATTCCCTCCATGGCGTTCACATGGTGGCGCAGAAGCTGGTCCCTCTGACGCAGCCTGTGCCTCCGGGGTTGGCCAGCTGGGGGTGCCACTGCTACCGCAGTGGAGGGTCTGGTGCTGGGTCCCGCTGCAGGGAAGAGAAGATAGGATGGGTCAGTCAGGCAGGCCGTTCACTGTCCCCACACCTCATGCCCTCCACCCCTGAGCCCAGGTGACCTCACAGTTGTGTGGCTTGGGCCCACTCTGTTCCCCTCCTGCCCCCGTGTTGTATGTTGGCAAGGAGGACTGCCCCTGGAGTAGGGTCCTCCCTCCAGTATTGTAAGCACTGGTCTGTATCCTGGCCCCGTGGAGGGCGGGAGGGTGCTTGTGGAACTCCCTGCCGGTGGAGACTGTGAAAAGCTTTGGGCTAGTCACTGGTGTTTGACAGGGAGCGAGATGCATCCCCATGCAGTGCCTGGGAGCACATCTGGCAGAGGCGGTCTGGGCTCTCAGATCCCTCGCGTGGGATATCTCCTGGACGGAACCAGAAGAGTGACTAGGTGGGGGGGTGTCCCATCCTTGCAGCAAAACTCAGGGGCCCTTGTCCCTCCCACTATCCCTCCCGCAAGGCCGGTAGCCCAGGGACCTGTGTGGCCGTAGTGGGGACTTCCCTCGGGGAACCAGCCAAGGCACCGGGAGCAGGCGAGGGGCTCAGTGGGGCCCACGCTCACAGGACTGTGACGCTGTGGTTTACCCAGGAGCAGCTGGCTGTACCTCACAGCCAGGCATGGGACAGTGTGCCGTTCTCCGTGCTGCACCCTTGGCAGAGGTGCGGGCTCTGGGCTGAGTCCCTGGGGCCCTGGCCAGTTCCAGCTGGCATCCACCCTTCCCCCTGGTCCCGGCGAATGTGTGTGAGCAGCACGGTCCCAGGCATGCCCTGCAGTTGCCTGCAGCGGCCACATGCTGCTCGGTCACCAAGCTGCACTTGGTTGCACGTGCTGCTTGCTGCCTCCTGCTACACAGCGTGCAGCTGACGTGGCCTGAGTGACATGCTCTCCCCCTCCTCCCTCCGGACACCAGGCTCCCCCCCCGCCCTCCATCCCCCGCCCTTTGGAAGTGAAAACTGCAAAGACTCACCAGTGGGTTCCTCCCTGGCCTCGGCCTCGGAGGAGCTGCTGGAGGGGGCCTGCTGGGCGGTGGCAACGCTGGCCTCCTCTCCACCGGACACGCTGCCGCTCTCCTCTCCCTCCCCCGTCTTGGTGGGTCGGACGATGGCGGGGCGCTGGCACGTGTCCACAGCGACATCAAGGGCTTGCAGGGCTGGCTGGCCCAGAAAGGCGTTCATCCGCTCGTAGTAGGGGCAGGCGTAGTCCTGCCTCCCTGCCCTCGCTGGCCCGGACGTACCCCAGCCGCAGCTCCTTGACTTTTGAGCGGACCTGCTCACAGTTCCAGGAGGGGTGTTCCTGCTGCGCCAGGTTGTCGGCCAGCCGCGTGTAGATATCTACGTTCCGGCGCCTGGAGTGCAGGTCGTGGAGACCCTCTTCCTCCTGCCAGAGGTCCAGGAGGGTCTCCAGCTCCCTGGGGGTCCAGGATGGGGCCCGCCGTTTGCGGCCCCTGGGCGCCTCCTGAGCTGTGGGTGCAGGTGGCTCACCACCCGGAGCTGCCATGGCTGACTTCTGATGCTGGCTGGGCAGGACGGGCGCTGTGGCAAACCTCAGGCCGCAGGTCTGAGACACGCTCCTGCCATGTGCGCCCAGCAGCCTCCGAACTCTTTATGAGCTCGGGTTACCAGGAAGTCCAGGGCTCCTACGGGGTCTCGCGCCGTCCAAACCGCTTTTTTCCGTTTCTTCTCCTTTTCCGGAAAAGCTGTCTACACTGGCCCTTTTCCAGAAAAGCTTTTCCGGAAAAAGGACTTTTGCCCGATTGGGAGCAGCGTAGCTTTTCCGGAAAAGCGGCTGATTTTGTACAGTACAGCATTGTTGCTTTTCCGGAAATTCAAGGGGCCAGTGTAGACAGCTCGCAGCTTATTCTGGAAAAGCCGCTGATTTTACGGAATAAGTGGCCCAGTGTAGACACAGCCCTGGAGTATTGACAGTTCTGGGCCTCCCACTACAAAAAGGATGTGGACATATTGGAGAGGGTCCAGTGGAGGGCAACCAATGATTATGGGGCTGGAGCATATGACCTGTGAGGAGAGGCTGAGGGAGTTGAGTCTGTTTAGTCTGCAGAAGCGAAGAGTGAGGGGGGATTTGATAGCAGCCTTCAACTTCCTGAAGGGAGGTTCCAAAGAGGATGGAGAGAGGCTGTTCTCAGTAGTGACAGATGGCAGAACAAGGAGCAGTGGTCTCAAGTTGTGGTGGCAGAGGTCCAGGTTGGTTATTAGGAAAAACTATTTCACTAGGAGGGTAGTGAAGCACTGGAATGGGTTACCTAGGAAAGTAGTGGAGTCTCCATCCCTAGAGGTGTTTAAGTCTCAGCTTGACAAAGCCCCAGATGGGTTGATTTAGTTGGGATTGGTCCTGCCTAGAGCAGGGGGCTGGACTTGATGACCTTCTGAGGTCTCTTCCAGCTCTATGGCTCTATGATTAAATGATCTGGGCAGGCTACGAAAGACTACTTGATTGCTGCAATAATTTTTTACAGATTGAATTATGAATGATTCTAGTTTGTATCATTGTTGATGACATTTACGTTGTTTTTACAACTGAACAAAAATAAAGTTTTTTCAAAATTATAGTATGCACTTTTTTATGTAGTTAAAAATTAATTTCAGTCGGAGCGCGGAGCAAAGCTGGAGCAGTCACTATTGATGCTGGAGCGGAGCTGGAGCAGAGCAAATCAAAAATTTGATTGCTCCAAATCCCTGTTCAAATACAAGCAGTTTATTTCCTGACTATCAGCTGTGCCCCTTAACTAAAAGAACAACATGATAGGAAAAGTGGCATTTCTTACATCCTTTCTGGTAGCCGGGGAACCCGTTTCAGCTGCGGATGAAGTGGAAGACTGTCTCAGCTTCCGAGGCACCAGTATCCAAAGCCCATCGGTGAGGTCCAAATTGCCGTGCTTTGGTGCAGCTTTAAATACTGTGTCTCTACTTTGTTTGTGGCTGGCAGTTTGGAAATTTTGGGGGGTTACTCGTTACTTGTTACAGTATGGCTCAGCTGTACTGCTTGTCCTTTGACTTTGTTTACATGATCAGTACATTTAGGTAAACAAGATTATGTTCCCGCCCTTATCTACAGTTCGTTCTTGCTACAATGGCGTATGTTGCTAGAGCAGTGTTTCCTGATTTTATTTGGCCATGGAACCCTTTTCAGCTTAAAATAATTTCAAGGAACCCTTAGGGTTCCCACAGTAAAATTTGGAAAGCAAAAAAAAAAAGAAAAAGTGCCCCTCCAGAACTGGTTGAGCAAAAAACCTGCAAAATACTCTGTCTCTTTAAGAGGGGGCGGGGCAATGCCACATTCTTGCGGAACCCTTACTTTCGCTTTGCGGAACCCTGGGGTTCCACGGAGCACCAATTGGGAAACACTGTGCTAGAGGCTTGATTTTGGCTCATTAGTAGCAGGGAAGGGCGGCGGATGGTAAAACAGGGAGAATGCAGGCCTCACTACCTCTATGCTTAACACGTACGGAGTTCTTCTGCAATTGACCCCTACATCTGAAAAATAGTGTTTCTTTTCTTTATCATTTTTACGGTGCATATATTTATAATAAAAATCATATACAGTTGTACTGTACACTTTTTATTCTGTGTTGTAATTGAAATCAATATATTTGAAAATGTAGAAAAAAGTAAAAAATATTTAACAAATTTCAATTGGTATTTTATTGTTTAATAGTGTGATTAAAACAGCAATTAATCAAAAAATGTTTACTCATAATAATATCTATTGCAACATTTGACCTGATTCTAAAACTTGAGTAGCTCCCTATGCCCACAACCCTATGGTTTTTAATTGAGCAAACACCCACCTAGAGAAAGCCTTTGTTTATCTGTCCCATCTGCTTCTTGCCCATTTTGTGATATACTTTTTGCAGCTTTGCTAATAATGTATTTAGTGTCTGGTTAGGGTAGGGAGGAATTAAGCTTGTGTGAAATCAGTATATCAGGAAACTATTATACTCTCTTGAGATACACTAAATGTAAGTATGTGGGGTTCATCCAAAACCCATTTAAATCAATTAGGAATCTTTCCACTGATTTCTTTAGATCAGGCCCTCTGTGTGAGATTTTTACAAAGTTCTGCAGAGATAGGAAATAGGGAATAAACTGCTAATTTGATTTTCTGATTTATGTTCATTGTGCTGACTTGCCTTGGAGTAAGGCCTCTTAAAATGAAATTTTCCGCTGTTGAAAAAGCTATATTGAAAAACAACAGCTGAAGAAATTGAAAGTAGAGTTCATCATATTAATAATTTTGTTTGATATATACTTTATATGGAATATTCAGATCTTGTTTTCTCTTGATCACAGACAATCTATCACAACAAGTTTGTGTTACCACTGATATGAAAGAAGATTCTATGCAATTAGGTTTTCTTCTTCATGAAACTCTGAAAAGTCAAGTAAAAGTAAGTACTAGTGTATAGTACACTAGAGGGCTGCGTCCCCTTCTCATTATGCTCACCAACCCCCCTCTCATGGGGGCTAGGCAGGCCGAACTCTCCTCTCGGCCACTGTGGAGGGACAGGCTGCAGCAGCGCCAGCCAGGGCCCCTTTATTCCCCCCACCAACTTTGGCCCTTTTTCCCCTCCCTAAGCTCCTCCCACTCCGACTGTGCCATCTCGGGCCCTTTCTTCTCTTACCTCCCCTCATTGGCCATGCCAGCCTGGACCCTTTTTCTTTCACCCCCGGCCACAGACTAACCTTCCCTAACCCCCCCCCTCCCCGCCCCCCTGGTTGAAGCTGCACCAGGTCCAGCTCTACTCCCAGTGGCTGGGGAAGGCCAGGAGTGGGCTGGGGGTGATGAGGCACTGGGAATGCAGGGTTTGGGCATGGGGGGTTGGAGGGCACTTAATTTTTTCCTGACACACACCACTTTCTCGCTGTTCCAAGGGGGAAGCCACCTCCGGCCCCACTTCTACTTCCGGGTCTGGGGCCCTGACGCTCTGCAACCCAGTGCAGAACTGCCGCCTGCCTGGCATTCCAGCTTCATGCCCTCTTCCGCCCCCCCCCCCAAGCTTATAGCACTATCACCAGTTTCCTGCGGGGTTGGGGGAGGAGAAAGCCCCCATGCTCTGCCCCAGATCTGGCTTATGGGGAAACATGTGCACTTCCCCTCCCCTCCCCACAGTAGCATGTGCGCTTCCCTTGCAAATTAGATCCGGCACGGATCCTGGGGGCTTTCTGTTCCCCCTTCCATGTAGGAAGCTGGCACTATAACCTAGTTGAGCGGGGGGCTGAGGCTGGAGCTTCAGGTAGGTGGCAGCAGGCAGCAGTTCCCCATTGGGTCACAGAGCATTAGGGCTCCAGATCCTGAGATATAAGTGAGGCCAGAGGTGGCTGCCACGGCTGCCCCCTGGGCCTCTGCAGGGGAGCCAGGGCCAGGAGGGAACCCAGAATACTCCCCCTAAGAGAGGCTGGGGGGAACCCCAGCCATGGCTATCACTGCTGAGGCTGGGGGGGGGGGGGTGTGACAGAGTGATGTGATGGTCACATTCTCGTCCCACAGGAAAAAAAACGATATATAGAGATGCATTAGTAGTATTACTAGCCTGTTTCTGGTTGCCATCAACTCTTACAGACAGAAATTGACCTAATTTCAGCATAGTCTTAAAGACAAAATTCAAGGTCTTCTGTGCCATTAGAATAGCTTAAATGGGGAAATGTCTTTCACTTTCAAACATGTCTTGCCAAAACTTGGAAAAGTGTGTTACTGGTGCTCAGCATTTTAGAAATATATTTTAATTTATCTGAGACAGTTGTGTCATTCTAGGCCATAATAACAAGCAGATTAGGATTCACTTAGCTTTTCTGCTCAGTTCTAAATGCAAAGTCTAAAGAATCATTGGCTACATTATTGTCATATGGATTTCTCAGATTAAGATTATTAAATTAATTCACTTTCCAGGGGACAATTTGTGATGAGAGATTCCAAAAGCTAGTACCAACAGAAATAAAAAACTCTTAAAAAATTATATCAGTGAGTTGAAGGAAATGCACACACAACTTTTCTGACAAAATTTCAACAATTATTTGCAAAGTAGTACCTACCACAATGATTTTAACTGGAACTTAAAAATAACATATGTAAGTAATAAATTAATATTGTTACTGAAAGATACTTTTCATGACAACCATATTTATTATTGTAAAAGAATTGGGTCAGCAACCTTTCCTATTCATTTTGTTTGTTAATTTATCCTTTGCCTTCTTTAAACAAGTAAATTTATAAAGACCCTAAAGATGTTTCCCTCTTTGTGCTTGAAAATTATGCACCTCTGATTCCTTAGTACGGGGCCTCTCCTATCCAAAGACTGCCAATTGTGATGAATATGACTAATTTGTTTAATAGTTTTGTAATTGAATAAGTATCTACAAGGGACTAGATTGAAACTATTAAATTCATGTCATTTGGGACATAGGCTAGGTTTGCTAATCAGCCTTTCGGGGGTGAAAGGCTAGTGCATTAATCACAGCACTATTTAGTCCCCTCGAATGGTATTAATTACGTATATATTTAATAAAGTTAAACTGTAATATTTTAACTAGTTTTATGGATGCCTGATGCATGGTATTCATGTTCTTCTTTAAAAATGGAAATTGAAGAAAGAAACTGTAACATGTCAAGGTAAATAAGAAAAATGTGTTTTCTCATAAAAAAAAGAGTGCTTACTATTCAATATATTCATTTTATGTTAAAACATATCAAGATTGTTTAAAATTTTCATTTTATACATGAATCAAATTGGCCCATTTGTAATCATTTTTGACAACGGAAAGCTAATTGCTTCTAAATGCAGTAATGATTTGGCAAAACCTCTTATCACCATCCATTTAATTGTCACATAAGCATACTCTGCTCATTAAGGCCGTATCTATACTACAGAGAAGATCGAAGCTGCCACAGTCGATCTTCCTGGTTCGAATTAACAGGTCTAGAGAAGATGCACTAATTCAAACTGAGAGGGATGCTCCCGTTAAGGCCAGTAGTCCAGCTCCAATGAGTAGTAAGGAAAGTCAAAGGGAGGAAGAGCTCCCATTGACTTCCCACCGTGTGTACAATGCCATAATTCAATTTAAGGTACTTTGACGCTGGCTATGCAATTATTGTAGCTGGAGTTGCATATCTTAATTTGAACTTATCCCGTGGTGTAGACCTAGCCTTATTGTTATTTCTGCATGTTGTTTACTCATTAAGTGTTATCAAAGTTGAATGGATAGCTTTCAAAATCACCAGTTTCATATACTTCAGAATTTTTTAAAACATTTTAATTCAAATTACTATCACATAAAGTAGGCTACAAATCGTCTCCATTTGGTTGCTGCATTTCTTAACTGCTTCTGAATTGGAAATCTAAGAGTCAGTGACAGATTCCTGCTTCTGTGGATAGCTCAACAACTTGAGGGTGAACTAACTGCTGCATATTTTTTAGAAAGGCATCCAGTCTTGATATATAGATTTCACAGAGGGAGAATCTTCCACATCTCTTGGTAATTTGTTCTGATGGTTAATTATCTACTGTTAAAAATACGTTTTCTGCTTTGTAAATCCAATCTCAATTTCCAGCTCTTGGATTTTGTTATGCTCCTGTCTGCTGGGCAGACACATGCTTTCCTATCAGATGATTACAAGCTAAACACTTAGATAAAGAGAAATTAAGTAATCTCTTAACCCTTTTATTTTGGATAAGTTAAATAGATTGATCTCCTAAATCCTATTTTAAGCTATGTTTTCTATTCATAAATAATTCCAGCGACTCATCTACAAGGCCTCTCCAATTTTTCAGATTGCTAATGCAGTGTTCTCAGTCTCCAAGGTTTGGGATCACTCAGGTCCCAAGGATGCTAGATTAGGGAGGTCCAACCTGTACAATTGCAGACTATTGAAAAGTTTATTGAAAATATGGTCCCTGGGATATATTCTAAGAGTTAATCATTGTATATCGAAACTTAAAAGTTCTAGACCCTAAAAAAACACTCTCCCATCTCCAACCCTCCATCTGTCTGTCAGAAACAGTGAACCTTGCTCTTCAAAGGCTAAGGCTCACTGGAGGCAGGACATTTCTCAATAGCAGATCTATGTTCCTAGAATTGCTCTTTGCAGCATTACCACTTAAGTATGATTTGGCTGTGATGATAAAGATTTGAAGGATCTTTTTGTCCAAGTTTTTTCAACGGGCACAAAGGGCTTTTTTAAAGGGCTTTTATTTTTCTCAGCAGATCTAGCTCTGCCCTCTTTCTTTAGCTGCAGGGAGTGGTTTTCAGTCCTATATTTAGAATGTTAAATGTGAATTTTAAGCCATGTAAAATGCTCACAGACACTGCAGTGGTAGTGGCTTTAAAAAGTAGCAATATTTTTCTGAGTCTGTATAATGACACAGTATCTATTTGCTTTTTCAACAGGTTAAAGGAATATCAGTGTTTCTGTGCAAAAATGATAATTGTCTGCAAAACATCTTAAGACAGTGCTACAATTTTATTTGCATAAATGTGAGTATTTTGGACAAATATGCTAATTATGTACTTCACATTTAATATATCTATTGATTTTTAAAATAAACAGCTCACAATAAGTTTTTGTATTTCAAGAGTTATAGACTGTTGAAACACTTGTAGTTGAATAGGAGCCCTTCCAAACCCCATTCTTGCATTCAGTCCGGTCACAAGTACCTTGTAAACCATCCAGTGAGTTGTTGCATAGGAGGAATAAAGAATTCTTATAAATCACCAGTTGAAACAAATAAACTGCAAGGGATCATAGCGCTGATAGTGTATTTATTTAATTCTTGTTGAACAATCTCAAAAACAGAATACTCATACTTATAACTGGAATACAATTTGACCCATGATTCTGAAGAGATTTTAGTCTACTGAGATTGACATATGTGGCAATATGACTGGTTCAGAATGTTGTGGCCATCAACTCGACATTTATCACATAGTCTGTACTGGTACCTACTGGCTCTGACAAATCCATTCCACTAAACTTCGGGCCTAGCATCCCATACCAGGGCAGGAAGGGTTTAAGTTGAGTCATATCTAGAAACCAGTGTTATCGCTTACCCCGATCTACACTAAGGGATACTCCCTTCAAATTAAGATATGCAATTCCAGCTACGTTTATTGCACAGCTTAAGTCAAAGTAACTTAATAAATTTTAGCACCATCCACAATGCAGGAAGTCAAAGGGAACACACTCTCCCTTCGACTTCCCTTACTTCTTGTAGAAGCAGGACTATCAGCATCTACGAGAGTGCCCTCTCAGTTCAAGTGAGTGTGTCTTTACTATACCCGCTAATTTGAACCCTGGCAGATCGACTGCAGCTGCTTTGATCTTCTGTGTAGTGTAGACATGGCCCTATATACCTTAGAAATTGTCTTAGTAGTATTTATAACAGCATGCTATATGAACCTGTAATTTCATCAATTCAAAGCATTATAAATAGAAGAGTTATTTCCTTTCCGGCAACTAAAAGAAGTTTTCACTGCACTTTGTGAATTAAGCTTTGCTTTATTTTCTTTTGGTAACTTTAAAATTTGTTTTTACTTAGGCTAAAAAATCTTACTTTCAAGAAATTCAGGAACTAGTGGATATAATTGAAAATGCAAGTATTTCTGTCTTACACCCAGTTGTTCTCATTTCGGTACGTTAACTTATTCAGTTTTAATGTAATAAACCTCTAATCAAATACAAATAGTTTTTTCTTAGAATCTGTATAATGTATAAAATATTTCATGTGATGCACCCTTGCATTTTAAGTATTTTTAAATGGTAAACTGTATATGAGATCACAAAACATCATTAAACTTCAGCAATATGTACTTTATGCGACTAGGAGCCAAGGTGAGGCAAATAAAAGGCACAGTATTAGTTGAAAATTTACTTTATTTTCTTTAAGGTTTCATGATGCCCAGTCCTAGGTAACTTTTAGCTCTCAATCCTTTATTATGTCCCATTCGTTCTGGGAGTGCTACAGATTGCATAGAGCTCTGCAAGGCCATGTCTACACTAGGAAACTATTTCAAAATTACTAAATTTGACATAAGAACTCCCGATTTAACAAATTCAAGCTAGTGTGGTCCTTACTACAGGGAAGCCTTGAAATTAGTCTAAGGCAGGCTCTGTTAATGTGGATGCGCTACCTTGGATTTAGAGCACCAGGAAGCACTGGGGAGTAATTAGTTTGAATTATTCTGAGGAGTAATTATTTCAAAATAGCAGCACCAGAGCTTCCACACTGCCATTATTTCAAAATAACTATTTCAGAATTGTTACTGCTGATGAAAAGCAGGAGTACAGATTTCTAATTCCACGGCCCATTATTTTGAAATAATGGGCTTGGTAGTGTGGATGCTCCACTTATAAATTCAATCTTCGGGGTGGGGGTTATTTCAAAATAAAGTTCTAGTGTAGACCAGGGCTAAGAGTACAGAGTTAGACAGTCAGTTATCATATATTTAGCATTTATAATTATGCTGTGTAATGTTTATCAAAATGTTAAAATTATGATCATTTTAATATTACAAGGAAATTTAATTTAAAAATGTCATATATTTCCCTGGGTCTCTTAAGACCAAATAAAGCATTTCTCAAACTGGGGTCTGCAGATCCCTAGGTGTCTGTGAGGATACTCCAGCAGCTCTGCTAGCGCTGTTGATCAACTCCTTCATTTCCCTCCCTTAACTCTTCCTCCTCCTTTTCAGTGCTTCCTACACACCAGAGAACTACCAATCAGTACTGTGCAGGAGGTACATGGAGGGAGGGGAAGGAGCGGGGATTGGTGCACTTGGAGGAGGGCGGCAGAAAGAGAAAGGACAGGGATTGAGTGGGGATGGGAAGAGGTGGGGCAGGGATGGGACAGTGGGGGAAGGGATGGAGTGGAGGTAGAATCTGGGACTGGGTGGGAGGAAGCTTGGGTGTTCACAAACATTTTAAATGAAAATGGGGGTCCTCGGGTTGCTAAAGTTTGAGAACCACTGATGTACTAGATCACGGGTGGGCAATAGTCTGCCTGTGGTTTGCCACAATTAGTCCCCGGTGGGTCACCAGCACTTTATCTACCTGCACATCCACAGGTCTGTCCACTTGCAGCTCCAGTTGGCCACAGATTGCCATTCCTGATCAGAGGGAGCTGCAAGAAGCATCCCAGTCCACGCTGCTTCCCATAGCTCAGCTGGGAATGACTATCTGCAGTCAGTGGGAGCTGCAAGCAGCTGTACCTGCAGATGTACAGGTAAATTAAGTGCCAGCTGCCTGCCAGGGACTAATCTTGAACCGTGTCCAGCTCACAGTCCATTTATTGCTCACCCCTGTACTAGATTCAGCTCTAGGTAAACTTCAATTAAGTGTCAATCTTTCTAAGTGTATATGTTATCCATCTTTATGTGGCCTACATTCTAGTTACATGGGTCAGTTCCTACTGCTGCTGAGGATATCTTTAGAATTTGGGCTGACTGCTGCTTCTTCACCTAGACGGCCAGAGGGATTTATAGCCACTCAAAATGTGATACTAGAATTTTCTGTGCCACTGAGGAGCTCTGTAAGCCTCTGATGAAGAGCTGTGCATAATTGTCTGTACTAGTTTTCTGCCTTGTTGAGAGAGAGAGTATGGGAAAAAGTTGAATTATCAGTACTATCTAGTCCCAAGGATTATGCTGCTGTATTGTACTTAAATAGTTTGATAGCAATTATGCACCACAGCTGACTGTTACTTTAAATACCATTCGTTGAATAAGGTAGTTGCCAACATGTAGGGTGATGCAGAGGTGCTGACTTTTGTTTTTGCTTGTGGGTGCCTTTGAAGTGTTGTCTGTGTTTTTGGTGTGAGAGAGGGGTCATTTTGTCAGGTTTGGGGAGAGACTGTTATCAACGTACTTATCCCTTGTTTTATATTTTATCAATGACTGTGTGTATCATTGATATCTTTACTATTATAATTGTGATTAAATAGTGACAAACTGCATAATTACACTATAATGAATTACAGCATGCTACAATCAGTGCAATCACCTACAAACTGTCTTCACCAGCACCCAGTTTAAAGACATTATGTCTCTCTGTAAGTTTCTGGATGAAGCAGTCAGATGTCCTATTTACATCTAGTTCCCTGATATTGTTTTTATGCACAATAAGGTCAGCTACATTATTCATTTACATCTGTCCCATTGGTGACTGGAGATAATTTTTAAGTCATTTGACGGTGGAGAATGAGTTATGGATGATATAAACACAGTGAGATGGATTATTATAAATTTTCAGTACTCTGAAAATATAGTGCTTCCCGAGTACTGCAGATAACTCCAAGATTACTCTCTTCATGGTTTATTGCTAATTTAGACATTGTATGAGGATTATATTTTTCCATGTGCATTAATTTGAATTTCACATTGAGTTTCGTCTGCTGTTTTGTGCCAAGTCACTCAGTTTTGTAAGAGCCCTTTGTAACCTTTCTCAGTCTGTTTAGGACTTAACTACCTTGAGTAATTTTATATCATTTCACTGTTTATCCCTTTGTGCAGATTATTTATTAATATGTTGTACGGAGACCAGTGCTGTTCTAGCCCCTCAAAGACACCTCTAGTTACTTCTCTCCATTCCAAAAGCAGACCATTTTTCCTACCTGTTGGCTTTCTATCTTAACTGAAGTGCCTGGGAATGCTTTCAGGAGCATCTCAGGCTCCTTACTTTAATTATGAGCCTTTTGCTATCTTAATCACCCTACCTCTGTTTATAAACAAACTCCCTGCTTTAAGGGCAGAAGTTGTTAGCCGCAGAGAACTCATTCATTGCACACTCAAGATCTGGCTCCCGGATGGTGAGTACCACAATTTTATCTCATGGCATCAGTGCCTGTGGGTTGATTTTACACATGACACCATAGGAAGTGGTATCTTAACTCCTCTGAAAGGATTGTATCATCTAAGGGCAAGGCTAGGTGTCAGGAACTCCTGAGTTCTAGTCTCAGTTCTGATAGTCACTTCCTCTGTACCTAGGACAGTCACTTATCCTGTCTCATCTGTAGAATCTACGATATATTTGAGAGTGTGTCTGTCTGTCTCTTTGTTCAAGTACCCATCCTAAACAGTAAGAGCTAGGAACATCAAATTTGGAAAACAGCTTCTCCTTATCATAATTTAACAGAAGATAAGGGTTTGGTTGTGCCAGGAAAATGGGATATGCTTGGAGTGGGATTGCTTCTCCTAAAATGGAAAGGGAAGGCTGTGCTATATAATGACTACATGGGGGCAGCAGGGGATATGGGATAGAAAGCAGGGATAGTTATACAGTGTAATTACCACAGGGGGCAGCAAGGGGCCAGAGATGTGGACTGGGACAACTATAGCTTCATTAGGGCGGCAGGGGGCAGAGGTGAAGAGAGGGACAGTTATCTACTATATATTTGGGGGAGGGGGAGCTGGGTAGTCCTCTCTCCCTGGGGTAGCCTGCATACTTAACCCCTCATTCCCCAGTGACACCCCAGGGCAATGATTTAAATGAAGCATGTACATTTTCATTTTATTTTCCAAAAAACAAAAATTAATTGAGTTAAGGATCTGAGCAATGCTGGGTAAATCTTTTAGTACGAACATAATTCCTATTTACCAACTAATAGAGGTGTTGTAAAGATTAATTAGTTTATGTTTATAAGACACTTTCCAGATGAATAGCACATCAAAAGGACTATATCTTATTTGACCCAAGTGTTCAATGCACACTGAGGGTTGGTGTGAATGCTGATCCTTGGCACCTGAGAATTTAGTCTTTACTTGCAGTTCTCTGTTACATTGCTTATGTACATTTAAGAAGAAATTCTGTAGGGAACTTCATGTGTACTAGCCTATAAAGTTTTAGCTAGGTTTCCTGTGCACCCAATATGTAGGGTCCTCTCTATATATAGGGACTCTTCTTTCTTGCCAACTATTGGTAACACAATACTTCTCCTCGGTGGCAGAGTATTGTTTACATTATCCCTTGAATAACTGTTTTAATCACAGTCTCAACATATAAAACCCTAGAAGGAGCATGATGAGATAACACTATAACTTTTGCAGTAGATGGTATGGCTATTGTCTGTTATAAGGATGGGTATTACATTCTTTCTTGTCTGGGGTATACAATGAAATGGATAAGGACTGATAATAGCAATAATAAAACATACTAAACTTATGTCAATGTCTCAAGAAAAATATGAGAACATAAATCCCTTGCAAGATTACTTAAAGAACTTCTGTCAGGTTTCTGCCCTCAAACTGCATAGATCCTGACTTCTGCACCATCTTTGCAGAAGCCCTTTTTCTCTACCTTGCCTCTCAATAAAAAAATTGTTAAACTCTTAATATGTAGGAAGAATAAGATACATTTAGTATGTTCTTTTTAGCAATATATATGTTTTTAAACTATGGGATCTGATTCATCTGTCAAATTATTCTCCCAGTACTTTCTAAATATCGCTGGCATAGATAGCCTTGGGAATAGCCTTAATAACAGATGCCTGTGTATGAAACATATTTCTCATGCACATGAAGTCTCTCTTAAAGTAGAGCAATAGCCAAAGAATAAATAGACTTTGTGCTATGCTAAAAAAAAAGGTTTATATAGAATTCTTTGTCTGGAATTCTTATTGCTACCTATTCATATTCTGGATATATGGCGCTTCCAGATTATTTTTAGAAATACCACAAATAGAAAATGGAAAGCAGTCTGAAAAATGTTTTAAATTAATAAAGAGTTAGCTAAACAAATCATTATCTCATATTAATCACTGGGAACAATTTAAGTACTTTAAACTTCCGATCCCTAAAATTCAGTACAGATGATATAGCTGGGGGATAGAAATTTCTTTCATCAGTTTTTAATTACTCAGTGTTGGGTGTACACTTAAATAATGGCAACTATAATGGATTTTTTTCTCAGTTTGATATTTTTATTTTAAAAAATAAATAAATTTAACCGACAAAGCCTGAATGGATTGTTAGACAAATATTCTGTATAATCTTGTGCTTTTGATGTAAATGTGGATACTTATATTTCTCAGATACTTTAAGTTTTGACTTTTTTTATTTTGAGTATATTGACACATTTGGTCATTGCGGTTTTTTAGATACTGGTTGACTAGTAAACCACGTAGATTTCATTTCTGTTATATTCTATGGGACTTCTACAAAGAAGAGAATGTGTAGTAAACTGACAGTAACCCTATTTTAGCCTCTAGCACTGATCTTCCTTTCTGATAAAATGCCATTTAGCTAACAATGTGGCAGCTTTCTGCTTCATTATTTCATATTCTAAGTGTAATAGAAAGAGCATTACTAATACATGTGCATTAGTGATAATTTGTTTATACTACGCGATTAAAAATAAATTTTTCCATTGCAGTTGTGAACTAGGTACTAGTGTGAACTTTGCACTAGGTAGCATTGCCTGGTGGATAGAGCACAAACTGCAACTCAGGAGGCCTTAGTTCTATTCCTAGCTCTGCCATTGCCTGTTGGGAAACCTTGAGCAGGTTGTTTAATCTCCCTTTACCTCAGTTTCCACACCTGTAAAATGAAGATAATGATACTGACTTTCTTTGCAGAGTGCTTGGGGATCTACTGATTAAATATGCTTTATAAGAGCTAAGTACAGTCAGTAGTGGTATTTTCTATTCCTAATGTTTTGGTTAAATATGTAATAGATTATATTCCTATTTATGTTGTTATATATTTTACATCCTGCATATACAGGCTGTGCAAAGTCAGGAAGCTAAAATTCCACCCCCAATATTATCTCTCGAATTCCATGATTTTATTATGTACTGTGCACATGCAGACTTAGTGCCAGGTTAGCACATTTCTTTTATTTAATACACATAATCATAATCTCCAACAATTATGCCCTTTCCCTGTTGGAAGATAGAGAATATTGCACCCTATTTCAAAATAATATTCTTAATTTTTCCTATTAGTGTAAGATGCCTTCTAATTGTGAATTTCTGCTTATTAAAAATGGCTAATTATTAATTACTTTAGCTTTTCTTAAACATGTCATATTGATGGACATGCATAGAGATACCCATAATACATTTTTGAAGCATTGATGAAGGTTCCTTATGGTTTGAAGTAGAACAGAAGAAAGGCACAAGTGTTGTCGAGGCATAGCTCACTAGCTCTTGCCTCCATCAGGAAGACGAGGCAGGACTAGTAATTACGAAACTCAATCTCAAATAAGGTATTTTAAAAACACAAAATCCTATTGAGATTTTAGGGACTTTAAATTTTCTGCAAAGTAGGTTTTTTATTTTGTGGTTTATGAGACTCGTTTTAACTATCCACTAACATAGCTGAGGCATCGTATGAAAAATGTTGTATGAACAAATATCCACCTTAAATCTTGCTTTTTTGAGCTTAATAGAAATTTTGTGAAGAGATAAAGATAAAATTGTTTGAATAGTTAAAGTATTGAAAAGCATGAATCAAAGTTTAATAAATAATGACTTCTCTTTACAGTACTAAAGTGCAGCATTGTAAAGAATACAAATTATAAAATGCAGTGTCCCAGACAGAGAACAGACACAACAGATATTCTTAAGAATGTAATTCCATGTTGAAAAACTAAAACAAATTACTGGAAAACATGTGTACTCTTCTCTGATTTTTTTCAGATGATTTTATCTGTGAATCTATTAGAACGCTGCTAATGCACGGATATCCGCTTTATATCTATGGGTATCTGCATCCACAGATGGATATCTGCAGCTCATTTTTGTGGATGCGAGTACAGATGTATATGTTGTATTTAGAACCCAGCAAGTCCACTTTATATCCATGAGTATTCACATCAGCGGTTGTGATGTGGATAACTGCAGCTCATTTTTGCAGATACAGATGCAAATACCGATTCAAAATTTTGTATTTGCGCAGAGCTCAAAATATGGTTCCAAAATGACAGGGTTTTTTTTAGATTAATAAACTCTTAAGTGTATTGAGGACATTATATTCTGATCACTTCTGGCAGATTTTGAAAAGAAACAGTTTTCCTTTTATTAAGTATTTAAGTCATGGAGCGTGACATGAATATAAGTTTATAAAATTTTCCTGCCATCTCATATTATTTTTAGTATATTTATTTAACAGTTTTTAAAAAATAATGCTGGAGATCTAGCAGAATTTATTTTGCAATAGAATGTAGTAATGGTTTGCTTTTTGCACCCTTTTGCAGGTCTATTTGACTGCTTCAGAAAATATGTCTTTCAGCAATGGAATAGAAGAACTGGCTGGGATAAAGGAATTTGCAAGGGAAGTAGAAAAGAAAAATGTTTTGGTTTATGGTCTTCTCATCCATTACATAAAGGTATGTAATTCTCTTTATACCTGCGAATTATCTACTTTTGTAAACTATATGATTAATGATAAGAATCTTTATTTAAAAAAATCAAAGGAAAAAACGACAAGGTAGTTTTCTCGAAAATTTTCTTGCCTGTTCATGTTCAGTAGAGCCTCTGGTTACTGGCAAAAATGTAAGTGATTTGATTAGAGAAAAAAATGGTAAATAGTAAAAAAAAAAAAAAAAAAAAAAAAAAAAATGTGAACATGCTTGAGCCGTTCTTTTCCTGTTGCTCATCTTTAAAGCTTGGTATCTGCAGCTTATTAAAATTGAAAATATGAGAAATATTTGTAATCAAAATTGATTTTTCAACTGTTTTCTGTTCCCCCATCAAAACAGTGTTTGGTATTTAGGTAACAAAAAAGGCATACCTATATCTGGGGAAGCAAACAGTATCCATGAATCCAGTTGCTGTAGATTACCAAAGTTGGGGGCCAAATGAGCTGACATTTCAGCATCATTGTAAAAGCTATTTAAAATTAACCTTTTTGTTTAGGGATACTTTGTCACTGGTGCATATATAGATTTCACTGATTGTTAGTGGCATAGAGCCACCAGTTAAGTTAGGCAAATATTAAAATATTCAACTGATGTTTAAATAAGTGAAATAAAATCTGTTTCTTACTGAATTTTTGGAATGTGGTAGTTATTTAGTGTTACATGTGGCTGATTACGCACAACTATACTTCATAAAATTTTATCCAAAAGTGCCAAGGCCTCAAAAATTCCACTGATTTTAATGAGGCTACGCCTAGACTACAGGCTTCTTCTGGAAGAAACTTTTTTTGGAAGAGTCTTCCAAAAAAACTTCTTCAGAAAGAGAGCATCCACACTGCAAAAGTGCATTGAAAAAGCGATCTGCTTTTTCAAAAGAGAGAATCCAGACTGAATGGACGCACTCTCGCATGTAAGCTGTGATTGCTGTGGACGGAATGGCTACTAGGGCACCTGTGCTTTTTCCTCTTTCCTCTACTTTCGAAAGAACTCTCTCTTTCCTGTACACAAACGCCTTTTTGTGAAAGAACTCTTTTGCAAAAAGGCTTCTTCCTCATAGAATGAGGATTACCAATTCAGGAAAAGAACAGAGGGGTTTTTGATTTTCTTGGGGAAGAACGCAAATGCAGTGTGGACATTCCTCAAATTTTTAGGAAAAATGGCTGTTTTTCCAACAAAACTCTGTGGTGTAGACATACCCTGAGAGCCTGAGTTGTGAATAGTTAGTATCTTTGAAAATCAGGTTGCTTATTTTTAAAGACTTATTAATGTTATTATAAGAATACTGTTATAAATATCTGTAATTCTCCTTCTGTTCACTTATATTATAAACCACTGTTGAGAGGAATGTATTTTAGAATGTATTCTTTCTACAATGAAGCTTAAAATTCAAAGTCTGAGATGAAGGTAAAAAGTTATTTTGAAATCAAATTTGGGCTAAAAATCCAAAATGACCTTTATTAACTTACACAACCACAAATAAAATAATTTAGTGGTTTTAAACACCTTTTGCGCATATGTTTTAAAATGACATAGGTTTTCAAAATGTAATATGACCGGGATACCTTTACACATGTGGGCACATACAAATTAAATCATATATATTATTTCACTTAGAACAGCAGTTCTCAAACTTTAGCACCTCGAGGACCCGCATTTTCATTTAACATGTTTCATAGATTCCCAAGCTCCTCCTTTTCCAGATTCCATTCTCACTCCACCCCTTTCCTCACATCCCCACCCTCACCCCACCTCTTTCTACCCCTGCTCCACCTTTGCCGCTCCTTTTCCCCTCTACTGCGAGGGTGCCATTTTCCAAGGGGGGGCAGCTGCTGTGTGTTCTGAGACACAGCTTGCTTTTCATCCTGGTCCCCCTACTACTAGGGAGGGAGGGGAAAGTTCATGCATTCCGTGCATGCCTCTCTCACTTGGCTGGTGAAGGGAGCTCATCAGCCAGGTGCGAGAGGCATGCATGGAATGCAAGTACTTTCCCCTCATCCTCTTAGCTTCTGGGGAATGGGATGAAAAGCAAGCCACATCCTGGAGTGCACGGCTTCTGTACCCCACATCCTCCATAAATGGTGCCCTTGCTCCGCTGTCCACCCCCTCCTCCAAGTGTGCCCCATCCCCACTTTCCCCTAGCCTCCCTTTTCCTTCTGCACACTGTTGAACAATTGTTCTTCCATGTGCAGAAGACACTGGGAGGGAGGGGATGGAGTTGAGGGAAGAAGAGAGAGGAATTGATCAGCAGGGTTTAGACCCCCCTGGAGTAGCCTCATGAATGCCCAGCAGTCCATAGTTTGAGAAATGCTGGCTTAGAAAGTGATGACTGTGTAACTTTTTTAACTGAAAAGTTGAAGGTGTTTAGCAGATTCTCAAAGATTAAATCTTGACTTTTAATATGTGTGTGCACTGACTTATCTCCTATAAAACAGTTGTACTACTTGCACAACTTGAATGCATGGTTTAAGCTTTGAGTGAGTTCTTCCCCTTTTCCTTCTCTCCGCCCCCCTCCCCCCCAAAAATTATAAACTTCTTTAGCATTCATTTTGCACATGAAAGCTTTATAGACAAGATAGGTCTGTTAGGCTATGTCTACAGTAATGTTATTAAATAACAAAAAGCACGTCTACCAGCAAGCCATTATTTTGAAATAAAGGTCTTCTTACTCTGACTCTTGTAACCCTTATTTAACAAGGAGTAAGGGAAGTCAAAGGAAGAGTGTTCTTCCTTTGACTTCCTGCTGTGTAGACAGTGCCAAAAGCTGAATTAAGCTATTTTGACTTCAGCTATGCAGTTGACGTAGCTGAAGTTGTATAGCTTAATTCGATTTTTGCCCTGCTGTGTAGATGTGCCATAAGAGCTTTTTTGACTACTGATTCAGTAATTCACAGAATTAAAAGAATTTACATAGACTTACTAAAACTGATCCAGAAAAGTCTCAAATCATGAATCCTCATATTAAGAAAACCATAAATCTATATTAATATAATAAAACATAATATCTCTGTTGATCTGTTACTGCTTTTAACATAAGAAAATTTTAAAATAACTTAATTTACACGAGTGATCAAAATGGGTCTTGAAGAGCCAAAACAGTGCAGCAGATCTTCATTTTAAGAAGTTTATAAATTGCAGTATAATGTCCTAGTTTTTATACCTTTTATACTCTTCCTGACTGATTTTAAAGAAATACAACTAATTAAGGGGCAAGAAATATGTATGATGATAAGTCTGGTGAGAATTTTTGTCCACATGTAGTAGGAACCTGTACCCAAGGAATTGCTCCTATAGCAGGCCTATAGTTACCCGGGTCGCTTTTTTCCCCTTTCTTAAAAATCGGAACTATATTAGCAATTCTCCAGTCAAATGGTACAACCCCTGAGTTTAGAGATTTATTAAAAAATTTTGCTAATGGACTTTCAAGTTCATGTGCCAGTTCCTTTAATATTCGTGGATGAAGATTATCTGGGCCTCCCGATTTACTCCCATTAAGCTGTTCAAGTTTGGCTTTTACCTCAGATATGGTAATATCTACCTCCTTATCTTTAGCCCCATTTGTTAACTTACCATTATCCCTAAGCTCTTCATTAGCCTCATTAAAGACTGAAGGAAAGTATTTGTTAAAATACTGGGCCATTCCTAGATTATCCTTAACCTCCACTCCATCCTTAGTAATTAGCGGGCCTACTTCTTCTTTTTTTGTTTTTTTCCTATTTATATGGCTATAAAACCTTTTACTATTGGTTTTAATTCCCTTTGCAAGGTCCAACTCTACCTGACTTTTAGCCTTTCTCACTTTATCCCTACATGCTCTAACCTCAATAAGGTAGCTTTCTTTACTGTTCCTTCCCATTTTCCACTCCTTATATGCTTTCTGCTTTTTCTTAATCACCTCTCTGAGATGCTTGCTAATCCAGCTTGGTCTAACACACCTGCCTATACATTTTTTCCCTTTTCTAGGGATACAGGCTTCTGACAGCTTCTGCAACTTTAACTTAAAATAATTCCAGGCCTCCTCCACTTTAAGATCCATAATTTCTTTAGTCCAATCAACTTCCCTAACTAGTTTCCTTAATTTACTAAAGTTAGCCCTTTTGAAATAAAAAACCCTAGTCTCAGATTTATTTTTGTTTATCCTTCCATTTAATTTAAACTGAATTAGCTCATGATCACTCGAGCCAAGGTTGTCTCCTACAACCATTTCATCTATGAGGTCCTCGCTACTCACTAAAACCAAATCTAAAATAGCATCCCCCCTTCTTGGTTCAGCAACTACTTGATGAAGGAATTCATCAGCTATCACATCTAGGAAAATCTGAGCCCTATTATTATTACTAGCACTTGTTCTCTAGTCTATATCTGGAAAGTTGAAATCTCCCATGATTACACAGTTTCCATGAGTATTTACTTCATTAAAAACATTAAAGAGGTCTCTATCCATATCCAAATTGGATCCTGGTGGTCTATAACACACCCCAAGCACTATCCCAGGGGAGGATCTGATAGTTTTCTTCTCCAATGTGAATTTTGCCCAAACGGACTCTGTCTTCTCCATTCCATCACTTTTTATTTCTTTACAATCTACCTCATCTTTGATATACAATGCGACTCCACCACCTTTACCCTTATTTCTGTCTTTCCTAAACAGCACATACCCTTCAATACCTGTACTCCAGTCATGCCTAGTATTCCACCATGTTTCTGTTATTCCTATAATATCTGGTTTCACTTCCTGGACCAATAGCTCTAGTTCCTCCTTTTTGTTACCTAGGCTCCTCGCATTGGTGTACAAACATCTTAATTTTTGCTGTTTGGCCTCATTCACATTCTTTACCCAATTTGGCACAGACGTTACACCTACAATATGACCTAGTAGACTAGTATCCACCCCACCCTTCCTCATGTTCATTCTCCCACCCCCAGCTATATCGTTTCTTACTTCGTTTTCCTCCCTCTCAGTGTTAAAATCTGGCGTAGAGATTACCTGGGCATCTCCCAACCGTCTCCCCCAAATTCCTAGTTTAAAGCTCTCTTAATAAGTTGAGCCAGCCTCCATCCTAGAAGTCTATTTCCCTCCTTACTTAGGTGAAGTCCATCTCTAGAGAACAGTCCTCTCTCTGTCCATAAATGCCTCCCAGTGACCATACATCCCAAAGCCCTCCTAATAGCATCACTGCCTAAGCCATCTATTGATCATCATACTCCTGTCACATCTTAGTTGCCCTTCTCTAGGAACAGGCAGAATCCCACTAAAGATCACCTGAGCCTCAATTTCCTTAAGCATCCTCCCCAGCCTAGCATAGTCTCCCTTAATTCGTTCCAGTGAGAATCTAGCCGTATCATTTGTTCCTACATGAAGGATGATCAATGGATTCCTTCCTGCTCCCTTAATAATTCTCTTCAACCTCAGTTCCACATCTCGTATCTTAGCACCTGGCAGACAGCACATCCTTCTATTCTCTGGATTAGCTCTGGTTACAGGCCTATCTATTCTTCTCAATAAGGAGTCCCCTGTTGGAGCTGTCATGTAACTGCTGAAATGTAGTTAGGAGGCGTTCATGCAGGCAGTACAGACTAAAAAAATTAGTTAGTCTAATATTAACCTACTAGACCATCATTCTTCAAGTCCAGTGTATAGTTTCATGTTAGAGGGAATATGTGATATTAATCCGAGAGTGCCCTTTCTTATATGTGGGATATGAGCAATGTTCCCCTCTAATCATTTGCATCCATGTGGATTTTTCCCATCCATGTGTGGAATACATTTTTATGTGCACCGAGGCATGTATGAATGTGCTCCACAAGTAAAAATAAAAAATCTGTTAGTGGGCACTGGACTCTCTCCTGAGTGGCCACACAAGCGCTCAGTTTACAGGAAACATTAGATATGAACATAGCAATGTATCCTTTTAAAGTTAAGAATAGTTGGATGCATGTCTGCTAAAGGCAAAAGATCATAACCACAAAATATCTGAATTG
Organism: Pelodiscus sinensis; assembly: GCF_052426305.1. Lineage (NCBI taxonomy): Eukaryota > Metazoa > Chordata > Testudines > Trionychidae > Pelodiscus > Pelodiscus sinensis. The sequence goes on from NC_143053.1 coordinate 206,338,048, forward strand.
ATTTTAACCGCAGAGAGTTGAACAGTTGCTTAATCAGGGTTTTGGATGAATGAAGTGTATTGTGCAACTATTAAAGACAGTGCTTGTTTATAAAGTGATGTTGAGATTTTTTTAGATTTACTAAGGAGTCATGTTTTAATGGACAAGCAACTTCTAAGAAGTTACCCAGAAAAAGTAAAAAAAAAAAAAAAAAAAAACCCTCCTAAAAATGTCTATAACTATTACAAATGTACAGTATACTGTAAATATCATGTCATTCATTCAGAAAGAACATGTGTTTAGTTGTAAACAAAAGGAAACTCTATTAACATAACTGTGCATGAAATACTAAAATAATAATATTGATACAAATGTTGGATAAACCTAGCAAAAGCTCTTGTTTGTGTTCTGAGTGACTAAATGGAATTTTTTCCTTCACTGTTTACCACATATTTTCCAAGACACAGTCCTGTGGAACATGAGCAAACATAATTTAAATCTTTACTGAAATCCACAATATAATGTTAAATTCAATTTTTTTCAAGAAAATGAAGGATTTTTAATCATATTGTTAATTAGTAGTTTTGTTAATTTTCTACTTAGGGTCAGATATTCCCTACCTGTGGAAAAATACATACAGGCAGGAAAAGAGATAGTGAGAAGATTCCACTGATCTGAGCTGTGACTGGGTCAGGCTAGAGAGCTAGGTTAGAAGGGGAGAGAGGCAGCTCTAGAAAACAGAAACAGCCTTGGCTAATTAGGAGAGGATTATTTCAGGGCAGCTGACCCAGAGTTATCATGGTCGGAGTGGCAGCAGCGGAGATGGGGCTACTATAAATTAATTAGGGCTAACTGATCTCACTTGAAGCTGCCACAGGGCCTCTTAAAAAGCCTTCTCTGCTGGTGGAAGGTGTGGAGAGTAGAAAAGGAAGTTTGAGTGAGACTGAGTGTATAATAGATTATGAGCTTTTCTGATTCTCTCCTTAAGGGAATGGCAGCATTGCCATATACAGCAGGGGAGGTGAGGAGCCAGACAAGAAGTGTTTGGGTTCCTTTTCCAGGTAGCCTGAGAGTTCAGCCAGTACTTGGGGAGGACTATTTACTTAGCCCCAGGCTGAGCAGGGGGCACTTGCCCCAATGCCCTTCTAGCTGAGGGACAGAAGCCCAAACCTCAGCAAGGGCAAGTGGGGTCCATCCTGTAATACCTAAATCACCAACGAGATAATGAACAGATCAGAGGTATGGGACCCAGGAGTGGGACTGAACTTGTCACATGTGGTGTCAGGAATTGGATCTTCAACTGCCATAAGACCCTTTTCAGAAGGAAAAAAAGCCAGATTGAGAATGTAGTGAAGGTGCTCATACAATCCACAGCTGTGCAGCAGGAAGTTACCAGGTCCAGGTTGATCCCGCTGGGAAACAATGTGGCTACAGCAGAAAACTAATCAGCCGCTGCTGATCCAGGCTGCCCAGAACCGAGCCACCCTGCAGGAGGTGATAATGTAGCTGAAAGCTTTGACTGCCCAGGAGCATGGCCAAGATGAGACTCGATCCCTATGGGTCTATAGTTACCTTCAGAAGATGACAAAAGAGGATGACAAGAGGTGTACCTCCTAGCCTTTGAGAGGATAGTTCTAGAGGAAGGCTGGTCCTGAGCCCAGTTGGCCAGCATCCTGGCTCCGTTCCTGTACGGTGGGGCGGGGCCCAGAAGGCCTATTTTGACATGCCTGAGGAGGCCGCCGCTGAGTACCCCCAACTGAAGGCAGAGATCCTAGCCAGGTCCAGAGTGACAACTGCCATCACAGCCCAAAGGTTCTACAAGTGGAGGGCAAAGCCCTGAGGTTCAAGCTATTTGACTTGATGCACCTGGCCCAAAAATGGCTGCGGCTCAAGACCCACAGTCTGGAGAAGATCATGGAAATCATCGTCCTGGACCAGTATTTGAGGGGGTTATCTCCTGCAAAGATGAGTCATCCAGGGTGAGCCCTCTTCATATGACAATAGTAGTGGTAGTATTTCTAGCAAGGGTATATGGTCATTCCTTTAGAAGGGGAATTCTCTCCTATGAATCCAATAGATAGAGAAGTGGAGGTCACTCTCAACGAGACTGACTCCTCCTTAATCTCCCTCAGAATGTCTGTAGCAGCTTCCTGTTTTGTCTTTCCTGGCTCGATATTTTTGGATTTTGCATCCTGAGCCATTCTCCAGGTAGAGAACTGACTACAGGCAGTCCCTGACTTACGCGGATCCGACTTACGTCGGATCCGCACTTGCGAACGGGGCTTTCTCGCCCCGGAGGTCGAGGTAGCAGATTGCTACCTGCGAGCTCCAGGGCGAGAAAGCCCCGTTCGTAAGCTGCTCCGGTGCCCCTGGTCTGCTGGAGACCGTCTCCAGCAGACAAGGGGCACCGGGCGGGTTCCCGCGCTTCTGAGGCTTTGCCACAGCAAAGCCTCAGAAGCGCGGGGAACCGCCGCTGCTGCCGCTAGAGTCCCGGTGCCTGTGGTCTGCTGGGGACCGTCCCCAGCAGACCACAGGCACCGGGACTCAAGCCGCAGCCGCGGGGGGGTCCCGCGCCTCTGAGACTTTGCCAGAGGAAAGCCTCAGAGGCGCGGCACCCCGCTGCCGCTGCGGCTCTGCTCCCCGTGTCCCTGGTCTGCTGGGGGGGGGGGGGGCACGGCTAGTGTGCCCCCCCCCCCCCCAGCAGACCAGGCTTTTGTTTTGGACCCTGGAGCAGAGCAGCTGGGGCGCTGCGGATTGGTCCTGCAGCGCCCGCTCTGGGCACTACTGGACCAACCCGGCAGCACCCCAGCTGCTCTGCCCCAGGTCCTGATTCAGCCGCTGCTGGTCAGTTTCAGCAGTGGCTGAATCAGGACGCCTGGGGCAGAGCAGCTGGGGTGCTGCTGGGTTGGTCCAGTAGCGCCGAGGAGCGGTGCTACTGGAGCAACCCAGCAGCACCCCAGCTGCTCTGCCCCAGGCGTCCCCAAGTCAGCCGCTGCTGAAACTGACCAGCGCTGACTACAGGAAGCCCGAGGCAGAGTTGCTCTGCCCCAGGCTTCCTGGAATCAGCTGCTGATCAGTTTCTGCAGCAGCTGACTTGGGGAAGCTTGGGGTTCTTAAGTTGAATCTGTATGTAAGTCAGAACTGGCGGTCAGTTTCAGCAGCGGCTGAATCTGGACGCCAGTTCCGACTTACATACAGATTCAACTTAAGAACAAACCTACAGTCCCTATCTTGTACGTAACCCGGGGACTGCCTGTACTTAATTCATTTCAAGTAACGTAGTTTCAGTATATCATGCTGATGATTACAAACCAGTCCCTCATTCCAGTCCAGTCACATATGTTAAAAAAAAGTCACAGGTCAGGAAAATTATTCCAATGGCCAATATTAATTCTAGATTTACTAAAATAAGGGTAAAACATTGTTTTCTTGATAAAGACACATAAGTATGGGTTTAAGTCTCTCTTCTTTTAGTGTTGCTTAAAGAGATCATTGAAGATTTTTTTCCCCCCAAGTGACAAGATTTTAGCCAGAGCTGGAACCAGTCTTACAGTGATATGAGTTCCAGCTTATTTCAAAATAGTTTTTTCAGGAGTTATTTCAAATTTAGTTATTTTGAAACAATTTCTTAGAGTAGACATGCCCTCAAACCTGCTGCTGGAAGCAGTCAGAGCTCTTTTCGTTTCCCCTCAGTAGCCAACACCCTTCTCTGAGAAGGAGTAAGCTAAAGAGCCCGGCAGCTTAGGATGGCTCTACTTCTGTCTCCTCTTGTGATCTACAAGACAACCCCTCCCACCTTCCTTCTCCCTCACTTGCAACACCCAGTCTGGGATGGGACAAAAAAGGTGAAGAACCATAGGAGCTGCAGGAGGAGCAGAGGTGAGTCTAGGAGGACAGAACTCATGTGGGGGCAGGTGAATGTGGAGGAGAACTGATGTGGAAGCTGTGGGGATAGGCAGATGCAGGGGGGGTGAGAGCTCCTGAGGTAGGGACCATAATCACTTACCGTGCATTTGGGAGAGCCACTGACACTAATTGTCACATACGCACAAGGATGAGGTAAAAAAGACAGCTCAAACTATACAATCTTCTTTTTAAAAATAAACCTTGTGATTTTGGGGCCACCTCTCATGTTCTGGGTCTAACTCAGGATTTTTTTGTTTGTGTGTGTGTGGCAATTCTGGATCTCATTTTTGCACTAATGAGTGAGTACTGCTGTGTGTCATGAGAGGATACACAGCTAAATGTCTATACTCCTGCAGGGTAATAGAAATTATAAGGACTACCTTTAGATCAGCTTGCCCATCACCCTGCTAGTTACACATGGTTTCCTTTCCCTTCTGGGCATTAATTAGTGTATCTACGAAGAACTCTCTCTCCACATCTGTAAACCTTACACAGCAGAAAATAAATTAGCTGGTTTATGGGAGCTATGAAATTTTAATAAAGGAACACAAGTACCCAGATGAACATCCTGCCAACAAACTTTCCAGTATGATGCCAGTCTTGGAAATATGAGCTGTTGAGAGAAATAATTGGTAACCTTTTAGGTTTTCACTAAATAATTATCCATTTGTATTGGAAAGGTCAGAGAATTTCTCAATTTGTCTCCACTAGAAGAGTTTCTATGAGTTTAACAAGCTGCATAGAAAATGATGAGATTACTATTTTATGTCTCTACACGTGATCCTTTTAAACTTGTTTCAAATAGCAAACTTTTAATTGCCAATTGAGCATCATCCTGCTATACTGAATGAAGCACAGGAGACACTTGATATCGGTTTAATCAGGCCGCAACTTTATTATTAGATTTCTAGGACTACCTAGCAGATAACAGTGCAGTAACTCCCTGTTTATTCGTTAGTTCCACCAACTCCCCCTCTTTTTTCCATCTAAATTCCTTCAGCAAATCTATTGCTGGGAAGTTATGGCACCTTCTACCAGTGCTCCCTCTTTTACCATCCATGACCCTCTAACAAATTATTGCGGGGCCTTATCCCCCTTTGTAGGAAGGGTAAAGTGGGCTATTAGAATGGGGGTTTGGCTTCCTGCAGTTACAAACATATGAGCCCCAAACCTTACACTGTTGTGTTCCTTTAACCAGCATTTTTTAAAGTCCTTTACTAGACCATTTATCTGGTTGCTGGTAGAGATGTACTAGGATAGTGGATTAAGTGATAAGCAAAAGCTAATAGGTTAATGTTATAGACTACATGCATTCCCCCCTCCCCTGCAGTAATTTTTTTAGTAGGCTGACCAGCAACCCGGCTCAGTCCCAGCTTGCACCGGGTCCAGAACCTACCCCTGCTGCGGCTCTGCATTTAAATTCTGTATCAGAGGCAGTGGCGCGAGGCAACAGGCAGCTGGTCCATGAGAGAAGCTGGTTTTTAAACTAGCTCCCCTTGTGGATCAGCTCCCTCCTGGCACTCCACACTGCTGACTCTGATAAAGAGGAAGCAGCACAGAGTGTCAGGGGGTTCCTCGGGAGTGAGGCCCGAGCACACTGGCTGCTGGCCTCACCTCAGGGACTATAGAATAGTCAAGTAACCCATAAGCATTCATGAGGTTAATCGACTATTCAGTTAACCGATACTTAACATCTCTTGTTGCTGGATGCCTTCCCTATGGAGTACTTGTACTGGATAGCCACTTGCCAAATAAGCTGCAACATATGGCCTACCATGCCTTTTGTGCTCACCATAATAGTTCTTCACTGGCACCCATTGGCGGGGAGGCAAATAAAGATCAACCCACCAAAGCTAATATGCTGGCGAAGAAAAACATTTCTTTCCAATCCCCCTAAATAGAAGTGCCTACCACAATGCCCACAGCAGGTTCAAACCCCACCTGATAATCATACCTCAGGGAGAGGGAGTATGGATGCTGCCTTGCCTGTTTCGTGGTTTGATGTTTAACAAGATAGGAAATGAATATTGAATCGGAACAGTTTGTATGTAACAGCAGTATCAAATTTGAGCTGTTTCATCTTCAAATCCATAATTAGTTACTATGAAGTATTTTTAATTCACTGAAAAGTTTTCAGTGTCTTTCTCTGACATTTTCTTCTATATCACATAACTAGATGCCAAATGTATGTTAGATAATGTCTGAAATTTAAAACCTGAGATTTAGCAATCTCTTGTTTGTTTGAAGTTCTGTGGGACTGAAACACAAAGGTCATTATTTCGTAGACACTATTTTTTCCCAGTTATACATATAGCAAAAAGACATTTACATTTAGATCAAATTAACATATTTTTCATGGCAGTGAATAATAGCTCAACATTTTCTAAAGGTTCAATTTGTGTACAGGCAGTCCCCGGGTTATGTACAAGATAGGGACTGTAGGTTTGTTCTTAAGTTGAATTTGTATGTAAGTCGGAACTGGTACTTATTGTAGGGGAAACTCTAGCCAAACATTTCTCCAGAGCTCAGTTTTATTCTCTCACACCTCACTTCCCTCAGTCCTTTATTCTCAAGCTGAAGTGTCTGCTGAGAAAAGCCGCTCTGCGTCTCCCTGGTCTGCTGGGGGGGGGGGGGAGGCGGGGAGGGCGGGGGGAACGCTAACTTTGCGTCTCCCTGGTCTGCTGGGGGGAAGCAGCTAGTGTGAGGTTGCCTCACCCCGTTTGTAAGTAGGGATCCGATGTAAGTCAGATCCATGTAACCCGGGGACTGCCTGTATTTATATAAGTGCTAGATATTATTACCACAGTAAAAAGTTTCATTATATTATGTAAAATAAAAATCGGTAGTTTAGATGGTTGTAATATATTTGTGGATTCTATTTCTTCTGGGGAAAAAACCTTCAGATACATTGCTGTATTATAGCAACATGTGAAATTGGCAAAACAAATATATTTGTTTTAAAGAATGTAATCTGGATCATTAAGGTTCCTACGTTGTCTATGATTTTTTGAGTATGTAGCAGACATAGCACATACATCTTTAATATTTATTTGTAGAAAAATTGGATGCCTATTTTTAACATATCTTAATTAAAACATATTTTTTAGCAATTTTTTAGGATTGAGTTTTTTTATTTTATTTTGCCCAACACTATATTTACAGCTGAATTACTTGGTTATGGCAGCCTTTTTTTAACCACTAAAGAGCTGCATACACCGAACCAAGCACTTAAACTTATATATCATATAAAAAAGTCTCTATATTGTATATCTAAATATGTACTCTCATCTGAAAGAATCTTCTTTTTTGGATATGGTATTTTTATTCTTACTGGCTATATTTTTCTTTATAGACTATCACTGAAATCTATGCCTTATTCTAAGTGTCTTTTTTAATCTGCTATATATTTGAGAGAGTTTGCCTGTCTGTGCATCTATGCTAGTCTGTGTGTCTGTCTGTTCAAGAACTCCTTCTAAATGGTAAAAGCTAGCACCACCAAATTTGGTATGAAGCTTCCTTTTATCATATATTAAACCAAGGTAAGCATTTGGTTGTGCCAGGCAAATGGGATGTGCCTGAATGTGATTCTTTCCTGTATAGTTTTATAAGAAGCAGACAGAACCATCAGGCAGCTCCTTCCAACCCCAGTTCATATGGAAACTTTGCTAGCAGGAAAGTGCACAGTTTGCTGCTCTCCTCATGAGAAGCGCAAGGAGCAGATGAACCTGGACCTGCTACCCCTCTACTGGCTGTGCTTGCTGGAGTTGCAGCAGCCATGAACAGACACTTGTCACCTGGTCCCAACCTGCTGTGGTGAGAGAGGGCTGGGGTAGCCCTCTCTCCTTGGAGCAGCCTGCATACAGAATCCATCATCCCCATCCCCAGGGCTCGACAAATAATGCATTCTACTCGCCCGTGGTGAGTAGATTGCAACCCAGAAGAGCCGGGTTTGGGCAATCTGTGCATGCGCAGAATGATCTGTGCATGCGCAGATTGCCGGACAGTGCGGCTGGCGAGCGGGGTTCGCCGCGGTTCGGCGAGCCCTGCCTATCCCCACCATTTTATTTTCCAAAACAAACAAACAAAACCCAAAATGAATTGAGTTAAGGACTTGAACAACTCTGGGTAAATCTTGTAGTAACAGCATAAATGTAAGAGAGCCTGTTTGCAACACACTTTTTCCTCTCTAACTTGAGATGAATCACTCTTTATTTTCTGCTTTTATATAGCAGTTAACATTTTGATCAACTTATAAATCTTTGTTTCGTTTCCAGTACTTAACTTCCCAGTCCTAGAGACTGCACATTAAACTGCATTGAAATTGATCTCTATATTTAGCAATCAGTGACTTTATCACCTGATCAACTGGTTACAGATAAAAATACAATTTCCAACAATTATGATTTTTCTCATTTGCAGAGGGAATTCACTATCCGCTTCATTGTGAAAAGCAATGGTTAGGTATATTGAGAGAGGCTGCCACACACATTGAACCTTCTTTTAATGTCTTTTGCTAATAAACTCACCATTAATATCTGGGCACAGGTATGGAGAGAATGTTATAATGATACCCTGTTTAATCCATAACCGGTAAATTTTTACCACTCTAGTCAATTCAAGATTGAGCTTTCATGTCATTTCTAGGGGAATTTTCTGTTTCCTTTTGGATTCAGTTGAATTTCTACACCAACTTTAGCACGCAATCTTCATTTGTTTCAGACAGGATTATTAATAATTAGTAATAATTCTCCATTAATTTCAATTTACCAAATACTAAGCATATTAAAGGTTTTAAACATTTATATTGTGCCATGTAACCTGATTTTTGATACACATTTCTGTTTTTATCTTGAGGGGTTTTGTTGTCATGGTTCATGTGCGCAGCTGCGCAGTTTGTGAAATACTTCAACCATTTAAATGGATAGGGGACACATCTCCCACCAAACTGTATAGTGACAGTATGTGAAGCCACTTTGTGGGTGTTATTGCAGTTGTAAGTCTATGGTAGCTCTTGAAACTCCTGCAGGGAGGACAGTGTCCATCAGATCTACATTGTAGCAGTTACATTTGGTTTTTGTTAATTCTTCCCTTTGCAAAGTGCAGAAGAGCCTCAGATTGTTCTTAGGAGACTTCCTTGCAAGTTGTGGCCTAGAGGACAATTATAGCGGGCAGGAAAGGTGCGGCAGCTTGTAGCATTTTGGGGATTTATTTGCAATGCTGCTATCCCTAAGCAGGGAGGGATGCTCTGCTGTAATTTAGACAGCCATGCTATATTTTCTCTCTATGTATAAAACAGTGTTTCCTGCTGGATAACAGAGTGATGTCATCTGCATCCTCATGCCACTGCTGCCTGCCTCCACCTCCTTCCTCAGATGCTTGCTGTGGCCAGCCTCAGTGTCGTCCCCTTCTGGGCGTGGGCTGCTCCAGCTCTAGCTTTCGCTTCCTTCCCTAGGGCGCTGTGCCACCAGGGAGGAGCTGCTGGGACCATGTCACCTCCACCATCCAAGCCTGACACTCCCCCCTCAGAATGCACCAGGATGTTTATTCATTGGTACGTGTAGCATTGGCATATCCTAGGGGGCTATATGCTGTAGCGATGTTAGCGGGTAGTCAACTACTCAACTACTTGCTTTACCCCTTCCTCCTCGCTACCTCTGTATGACAGGGGCTGAATAGGGGCTGCTGGACTTGGTGTGAACTGGGACCAAGCAGTCCCAGCTCACGCTGATCTGGAACACTGCACCTCTGCAGTGGGGTCTTACTATATTTTAAATGCAGAGCCACAGTGCAGGTGGCTCCCAGAGCCCTTGCAAGCCAGGACTCCTCAGTCCTGGCTCCAGCCAGCTCTGGGAGCTACCCCCGCTGCAGCTCTGCAGAGTGGCTCCTTATCAACTAATCGTGTAGTCAGTACAAATTGTATTGACTACGTGATTAGCTAGATAACTGCAGTTTAATATCCTTAGTCTGCTGGCAGCACAATGCATTTTCAGTCTGTTCAGTCTCTCTTCACACACAACCTTTCTGGGTCTCTAATCATTTTCACTGCCTGGCTTGCAAATCTCTCCATGTCTGCTACATCTTTTTGGCGGTAAGGTGACCAAAAGTGAGAACAGCCAGCACTGCAGGTGAGGGCAAACTCTCAGCTTATAGAACGGCATGAAAATTAAGGTTCTCAATTAATCAGTACGTAGTTCCTGAGCTATGGTTCTGAGAGCCACACGAAAGCAAGTAAATGGCCCCCCTTCCCCAAGCTGAGACCCTGCACCCTCAGCTCTCTCACTACCCTGCTGAGATTCTACACCCCCACCCCGCTCACTCACCCGCTCTGCCGAGACTCCACACCCTCACCCTATTCACTCATATCCCCCTAGCTGACACCTTGCACCGCCAGCCACCTCATTCGTACCCCCTAACTGAGACTCCGCGCCCCTAGCTCCCTCACCTCTTCTTCCAAGACCCCACACTCCCAGCCTGCTTCTGCCCCCTTTTCCCTGGTTAGACACCTGTCCCCAGAGAGAGGGGTGTTGGCAAGTGTAGCAAGCAGGGGGCACAGCCCCCGGTTAGATATAAAATATGTATTGCTATAATTGTAACAAACTATTTAATTTAAAATTACTTCAGTGTTCAGAACCTTATGTATATATTTTATTAGAAGAAAAGGATATTGGTTAGTACATTTCACTGCCATTTCAATATGAATATATCTCTTTAAGGAATTTCCTACCAGATGCTTGGATTAATAAAATATTGAATCACTTCATGGTCATTTATAGAATTTCCAACATAACTAATTATATTGATTTTAAAACATTCTTATGAACTCATATTTGCTTTGGCCACTTTTATCCATCTTTTAAAATAATGTTTACTATATATTATTCCTTGAAATGTAATTTCCCACTGGTTCAGGGAAGTCATCCTTTCTAGAATTAAGAGGCACAGATTCATTACTTTGCAATGTGCTAAATAAATATACTTGATTTATAACTGTGACTGTATTTTGATCTTTGAAGTTTCCACCAAGTAGTTGGTTTAAAAAAAAAAAAAAGAATAAATTGTTTACATTTGAGATTGATTCAACCTGTGAGGTATTGGCAGCAGCGTGCATATTCATTTTTGGCAACCACTTGCCTTTGGCTTTGTTACTTTACTTATTCAGTGTTTCCATACATATGCATGTGCTGGCATAGTATCTCTTACTCAACCTTCCCTTCCTTCTTCCCCCCAAAAACTGATCCATACTTCTCTTACCCACACCTAAAAACTCTTTATGTTCACTCCCAGGCTCCTTCAGAGGTGCTGGAATAATTTCTCTAATGGGGGTACTGAGAGCCATTGTACCAGACTAATAACCGTGTATATAATGGACACCACTTCAATCCCTCAGCACCCCCTACTTTCAGCTATGGGCTCCTTCTCTCTCACTCAGCTCCTCTATTATCGTTGACTCTCACAAGGCTTTGTGCTGCTTCTGGGGAGTTCAGGAAATACATTTCTGTATTATAATTTAAATGAATTACTCAAAATTCTGTATTAATTTGCCTAGTAAAAAATCTATTTGTCAAAAAAAATTACCTAAATCATTTTTGTGTATCTGTATTGTTACAGACATACTTGCTGATGGACATTTTGAAATAAATTGCCAAAACAAATCAAATTGGCATGACTAGACCGTGTTATTTTGACAAACAAAATATGCAGAATTTTAAAATGTATGCAGAATTTGTAATATTTTGGTACAGATTCCCCCCAGGATTACAGTTGTAATGCCATTTACTTCGGTTAAATTAGTGTTGATTTACATGACTAATTGTGATGAAGATCAATTCCTTTGAACACCCAGCCTAGGCAGACTTTTTTAGGAAACTGAAATCAGCCAGAGAAGCAATTGACATGCCCCACAATTCAGAGATTTACTAGTGGTAGCTAAATATCCCTCTTTATCCATTATTCTAACTGCTGCTGACAAAGTTAGGCTTGACTTTTGCATGAGGGTCAGAAACTGAGAATCCAATCAGGCAAATCTTTAATTGACTTAAATTTAACAGCTAAAAAAATCCTCTAAACAAATGTAACAGAATTTAAAGACAATGTATTTATTAGGCAAAGGCAACCCTTTAAATTTTGTGCGAAGATTAATAATAATCTTTATTTTAAAAGTTGAGCAAAGAGTAAAACAAAAACATTAAATCAACAGTTGCACGTCATAGATTATACTGGACGACAGAGATACAGTTTATCAGCTACAACAAACAGTAGCTCAGTTCCCAAAACATAAACTCTTTGAAACTTCACTTCTTGAATAAGTAAAGGTCTACTTTGCATCTTTACTGAAGATATTAAGATCATCTACTTTCCACCTCTCCCCACAACAAACATTCCCTTATATTCATGCTCAGTTTAACTTTTCTAACCCCAATCCTCCATTCTCCAGGATTTCTATCTCCAGGACAGATTCCTCTAGTCTGACTGTGCAAATTGAAATAAATTGAACTACTCACGAAGTAAGGGTATGTCTACACATCAAAGTTATTTTGAAATAACTTCCTAGCATCTACACAAGCCAACCACTATTTTGAAATTAAATCAAAATAGTGGAGGGCTTATTTAGAAATTGTTAAACTTCATTCCACGAGGAATAACACCAATTTTGAAATTGCTATTTTGAAATAAGTGCTGTGTAGACGCTTATTTTGAAATAGGGGGCCTCCAGCCCTTCCCAGGATGCCCTGGTGGCCACTCTGGCCTCAACTAAGAACACTCCTCTTCCTCCCTCACCGGATCCCTTAAAGGGGTAGACCTGTGCCAGCTCCAAGCCTGCCAGCCCAGAGTCAGCAGTCACTGCTCCTGACCCAGTGGCCCCAAAACATGAGCCAGCAAGCCACTGGCAGGCAGCCCTCCACCGCTCCCCAGGAGCAGTCTGCCAGCTCCCAGGAGCCTGCCAGGGCCCGGAGAAGATGGGCGCCTTCCTGGTCCAGGGCAGAGATCATGGACCTTATTGAGGTTTGGGGAGATGCCCCCAACGTCCATGGTCTCTGCACTAGACAAGGGAATGCAGCTGTCTATGGCAGGATAGCTGCCAGCCTGGCCACCAAAGGTCACATGCAAACCCAGAAGCAGGTTCACATGAAAATCAAGTTAGTCTGGTGAGACGCCCAACCCTGAACCCTGAGCTTCCCCTCCCCCCTTTTCCCCTTGCTACCCCCTCCCCTCTCCCACTCTCGCGAACAGGAACAGCTAACAGGAGAGGTTAGAGGGGGAGGTTAGAGGGCACTAGTGACTTCTGACCTTCTTTAAAACATAACTCTTAGAATAATCTATATTCCAGAGGTTTAAAAAGAATCCCAGTTTTTACTTAAACTTATTCATTAGAAAAATGGAGACAGAAGCCCAGCAGCAGAGTGGGGGCTATCATGTTTGTGTTGAGTGTAACATGTATGATTACCTGCCCTGTGGGCGGGTGGCATATGTGTGCACCCATTGCAAGGAGCTCTTGACCCTCAGAGACCGAGTTCGGGCTTTGGAGGCCAGGGTGGCTGAACTGGAGGAGCTAAGGGAGGTAGAGAGCTATGTTGATGAGACTTTCCGGGACACTGTAGTACTGTCCCACCTCCAGTCTGAGAGCCCCAGTGCTCTTAAGGAGGATGAAAGTCTCAAGTGAACAGAGCATTTAATGGGAGCAGAGGGAAACCATCCCATAGTTGGGACCCTCCTCCCAGAGGATGTTGCGGTATCCTCTCGCACTGAGGATACCTCTGACGGGGAGGGAATGCCAGTTAGGAAGAGGCAGGTGTTAGTAGTGGGTGATTCGATCGTTAGAAACATAGATAGTTGGGTTTGTGATGACCGGGAGAACCGTATGGTCACTTGCCTGCCTGGTGCGAAGGTTGCTGATCTCTCGAGGCGTATAGACAGACTTATGTGTAGTGCTGGGGAGGAGCCGGTGGTCGTGGTACATGTAGGTACCAATGACATAGGGAAGGGTAGGAGAGATGTCCTGGAGGCCAAATTTAGGCTGCTAGGAAAGAGACTGAAATCCAGGACCTCTATGGTGGCATTCTCGGAAATGCTTCCAGTTCCACGCGCAGGGCCAGGTAGGCAGGCAGAGCTTCAGAGTCTCAATGCGTGGATGAGACGATGGTGTAGGGAAAAGGGGTTTAGATTTATTAGGAACTGGGGACACTTTTGGGAGAGGGGGAGCCTATACAGGAAGGATGGGCTCCACCTAAACCAGTGCCAGCAGTCTGGTTCCACCCTGAACATTAAAAAGGCCGTAGAGCAGTTTTTAAACTAAGAGATGGGGGAAAGCCGATTGGTGCGGAGATGCACGTAAATCGGAGGGAGACTTCTCTTAGAGGAGAATCCACTGATAGAGATTCTATAAGCTGTAGTCAGAAAGAGAGGAGGGGAGAGGGCAAACCATGGGCCAGAGCAGACAAACAACCGCATACAAAGGAATCCAATGCATCAGGGAAGGGCAGACAAATAAGCAGTGGCAAATTTTTAAAGTGCTTGTACACAAATGCTAGGAGTCTGACTAATAAGATGGGTGAACTAGAGTACCTTGTATTAAATGAGGAGATTGACATAATAGGCATCACTGAAACCTGGTGGAATGAGGAAAATCTGTGGGACACAATCATACCGGGATATAAAATATATCGAAAGGATAGAGCAGGCCGGGTGGGTGGCGGAGTGGCACTGTATGTGAAAGATAATGTAGAATCAAATGAAATAAAAATATTAAGTGAATCAACATGTTCAATAGAATCGCTATGGATAGTAATTCCATGCTCCAATAATAAGAAATTAGCAGTAGGGATATATTACCGACCACCTGACCAGGACAGCGATACTGACATTGAAATGCTAAGGGAGATTAGAGAGGCTACCAAAATAAAGAACTCTGTAATAATGGGGGATTTTAATTACCTCTATATTGACTGGATACATGTCACCTCAGGAAGAGAAGCAGAGATAAAATTTCTCAATGGCTTAAATGACTTCTTCTTGGAGCAGCTGGTGCAGGAACCCACAAGGAGAGACGCAATTCTCGATTTAGTCCTGAGTGGAGGGCAGGATCAGGTCCAGGAGATAACCGTTACAGGACCGCTTGGGAATAGTGACCATAATATAATAACATTCAACATTCCTGTGGTGGGAAGAACACCTCAGCAGTCCAGCACCCTGGCATTTAATTTCAAAAAGGGGAATTGCACAAAAATGAGGAGGTTAGTTAAACAGAAATTAAAAGGCACAGTGACTAGAGCCAAATCCCTGAAAGCTGCATGGAAACTTTTTAAAGACATCATAATAGAGGCCCAACTTAAATGTATACCCCAAATTAAAAAACATAGCAAGAGACCTAAAAAAGAGTCACCGTGGCTTAACCACCATGTAAAAGAATCAGTGAGGGACAAAAAGGTATCTTTTAAGAAGTGGAAGTCCAATCCTAGTGAGATAAATTGAAAAGAACATAAACACTGTCAAATCAAGTGTAAAAATATAATAAGAAAAGCAAAAAAAGATTTTGAGGAACAGCTAGCCAAAAACTCAAAAAGAAATAACAAAATGTTTTTTTAAAGTACATTAGAAGCAGGAAGCCTGCTAAAAAACCTGTGGGTCCCCTAGATGATCGAGCTATAAAAGGAGTAATCAAGGACGATAAAGCCATTGCGGAGAAACTAAATGATTTCTTTGCTTCAGTCTTCACGGCTGAGGACGTTGGGGAGATTCCCGAATCTGCACCGTCCTTTGTGGGTGATGAATCTGAGGAACTGTCCCGGATTGAAGTGTCATTAGAGGAGGTTTTGGAACAAATAGAAAAACTTAATGTTAACAAATCTCCGGGACCGGATGGCATTCATCCAAGGGTTCTAAAAGAACTCAAATGGGAAATTGCTGAGCTATTATCTGTGGTTTGTAACCTATCCTTTAAATTGGCTTCCGTACCTAATGACTGGAAGGTAGCCAACGTGACACCAATATTTAAAAAGGGCTCTAGAGGTGATCCTGGCAATTACAGACCAGTAAGTCAAACTTCAGTACCGGGCAAATTAGTCGAAACAATAGTAAAGAATAAAATTGTGAAGCATGTAGAAGAACATAATTTGTTGGACAAAAGTCAACATGGTTTCTGTAAAGGGAAATCCTATCTTATTAATCTGTTAGAGTTCTTTGAAGGGGTTAACAAACATGCGGACAAGGGGGATCCAGTAGATATAGTATACTTAGATTTTCAGAAAGCCTTTGACAAGGTCCCTTACCAAAGGCTCTTGTGTAAATTACATGGCATGGGATAAGAGGGAAGGTCCTTTCTTGGATTGAGAACTGGTTAAAAGACAGGAAACAAAGGGTAGGAATAAATGGTAAATTTTCATATTGGAGAGGAGTAACTAGTCAGTCCTGGGACCAATCTTGTTCAATTTATTCATAAATGATCTGGAGAAAGGGGAAAGCAGTGAGGTAGTAAAGTTTGCAGATGATACCAAACTGTTTAGGATAGTCAAGACAGAAGCAGACTGTGAGGGACTCCAAGAAGATCTCACCAAACTGAGTGATTGGGCAACAAAATGGAAAAAGAAATTTAATGTGGATAAGTGTAAAGTAATGCACATCGGGAAAAATAACCCCAACTATACGTACAGTATGATGGGGGCTAATTTGGCTATGACAAATCAGGAAAGAGATCTTGGAGTTATCGTGGACAGTTCTCTGAAAACTTCCACGCAGTGTGCAGCGGCGGTCAAAAAGGCAAATAGGATGCTAGGAATTATTAGGAAAGGTATAGAAAATAAGACAGAATATCTTACTGTCCCTGTATAAAACTATGGTACGCCCACATCTTGAATACTGTGTACAGATGTGGTCTCCTCACCTCAAAAAAGATATTTTGTCCTTGGAAAGGGTTCAGAAAAGGGCAACTAAAATGATTAGGGGTATGGAATGGGTCCCATATGAGGAGAGGTTAAAGCGACTGGGACTTTTCAGTTTAGAAAAGAGGAGACTGAGGGGGGATATGATAGAGGTCTATAAAATCATGAGTGGTGTGGAGAGGGCCAATAAAGAAAAGTTATTTATTAGTTCCCTAAATAGAAGAACTAGAGGACACCAAATGAAATTAATGGGTAGCAGGTTTAAAACGAATAAAAGAAAGTTCTTCTTCACACAGCGTGTAGTCAACCTGTGGAACTCCTTGCCAGAGGAGGCTGTGAAGGCTAGGACTATAACAGAGTTTAAAGAAAAGCTAGATAATTTCATGGAGGTTAGGTTTATAAAAGGCTATTAGCCAGGGGATAAAATGGTGTCCTTGGCCTCTGTCTGTCAGAGGCTGGAGAGGGATGGCAGGAGACAAATCGCTTGATCATTGTCTTCGGTCCACCCTCTCTGGGGCACCTGGTGCTGGCCACTGTCGGTAGACAGGATACTGGGCTAGATGGACCTTCGGTCTGACCCACTACAGCCGTTCTTATGTTCTCTCTCCTTTCCCCTCTCCTGCCTCCTTTCTCCATTCTCACCAGAGTATCATTCCCTCCCCCCCCCGTTTTGTTAAATAAAGAGAGTTTGTGTTCATGAAAATACGTGTATTTTATTTTACATTTTACGTCAGAAATGGGGGTTAGCGAGGGGTAAGTGGAAGGACGTGAGGGAGGAATGAGGCACAAGCCCCCAGTGGGGCAGACCAGGGAGGCTCTTAGTGTCCCTCAGGGTGGAAGCTCTCCCTCAGGGCCTCCTGGAAACTGACAGCACCTGATGAACCTCCCAGATGGCAGCCTGCAGAAAGTGCAGCCAGGCTTGCAGTAATGCATCCATGAGAAGCACTAGAGTGCTCAGGGGCAGCTCTGGCTCCATGCTGCAGAGCATCGTGGTGTCCCGAATGAGGGCAATCAGAGCACGCAGAGACAAAATGCTTTGCTGTCCCTCACCGAGGTAGGCAAACAAGCAGGGAAACCTGAGAACCGGCTGTCCAAGGGGGGTCCCTTTAAGCACAGGCCTCAGATAGCCTCAGGCAGCAGCCACACAAATTAACTCCTGACCTGATGCCCTGCCGGACTGGTTCCGGCCAGCCTTAAATGCAATTCCGCGTCCACTCAGTGTGGACGCGCTATTTTGAACTAGCCAAATGATATTTCAAAATGCATTTTGTGTGTAGATGTGTTATTTTGAAATATTTTATTTCAAAATAACTATTTCGAAATTAGATATTTTGAAATAATGCTGTCATGTAGACATACCCTAAGGTACTACTCAGAATCTGGGCCTGGCCTCTATCCTAGATCAGGGGTCAGTAGTCTTTAGCTCTCTGTCCATCAGGGTAATCAGCTGGTAGATCTTGAGATATTTTGTTGACATTGAACATCTGCAGGGCCCCCCCACCACCACTACCCCCTGCAGGTCCAATGTCTGTGGTTCGCCATTCCTGGCAATTGGAAGCTGTGGGAAGTGTCGGCCACCAGGTTCCTGCAACCTGCATCACTTCCCCCAGCTCCTATTGGCTGGAAATGGCAAACTGTAGCACTAGGTGTGGGGAACCATGCCTGAAGACTGTCAACATCAGCAAAATATCTTGCAACCCGCCAGTGGATTACCCTGACGGGCCAAGAGTTAAAGGTTACCAATCCGTGTTCTGGATGAGGTGGCTAGAGAGTTGTCTAAATCTAGACAATTACTGACAGCTGCTGGCCTCTCTGCTGCACATCTGCTGAAGCCTGGATGGAAGAGCATGTAAGATTATAACTTTGGCCAAGGTAGCGCTTAGAAGAGCCCTGATTGTCAGATCACCCAGCTCCACTGATTGGTCCAATCACTCTATTTAAGCCAGAGGGAGGTAGGGGAATTTGTCTGAGCAATAAGTTGATTTCCAGTTGTGGCTGCATTTGACCCTGCTTGTTTTTACTCCCTGTACCCATCCATGCTCCTGATTCGTGCTGTAGTCTTGGCTGCTGCCTCATTCCTGCGTTCACTCCTGTATCCATCCTACTCCTCCGCTTTACTTGATCAAGGCCTCTTCTCCAGTTCCTACCCTTATACCTCAGCTCCAATGCATCATTTACCAGTCCTATCTCTGACCCTCTGACGTCTGCTGCTGGCTCTGGCATTTGGTATCTGAACCCTGATCTGACCCTGGGTTTTTTTTTTCTGTTTCTGACTCTGGGCTTGACCTCAGCTTGTGGTAGTTGGTAGTTGATTCTGGTGCTATCCCTTGGCTTTGCTCCACTACCTGGATGTGTTCTGTGCCCACTTCTGTCCTGATTTATAGGCCAAATTGCCTACTTCCCAGTCCAGGATTGTTTTAGGAGTTTGTCACTATTACTCCTCAGTTGGCTGAATAGTCATTGCTGAGACTGTACAATTGCTGATGGAACATTTTTTTTAAAAAAAATAGAGAGCGCTACTTTTCTTTTTTTAGATTTTTTAGACCAAACCATAAGATCCTGGCATCCTGAAGTGATGGATGGGACACTTATTGTTTTGATTTATCAGAGATAGATGGGACACTGACCTGCAATATTTCCTCAGTGAGATTAAAATACATAGCCCAATTTAAATACATACACCTTCAAATAACTACTAGGAATTATGAATGTCTGTTGTGGTGCTTCAAGTTCAGTTAACTAACTTTACCAGTAGTCATTGTGAAGATTCTGTTGACCTGAAAATGTTACTAGAAACAGTTCCTAATGATAACCTTGATTGTAAATAACTTCAAATGACTATAGTGTTGCAAATTATGCTCCATCTACTTTTTTTGCTGGAGAAATAAATAATATCTACAGTGTCATACCGTGACTTTTTATGAATGTTAGGAGGACTGTGTTAGAAATCACGATCAAAAGTAGCTCAGGAAAATGTATCTTTCCCCAAACTTCTATTTATTGTTATGTTGGCATGCAGTACAGTGTAAGAAAGAGATCAATATCTCAAGAGTTAGTTTCACATGCATATTTTCAACAAACTGAAGAAATAAGAGGATTACAATGTTTGGGATTCAGTCTGGTAAGCCCCACTCATAAGTGACTCCACTGGAGTCAGTGAAGTAAATAAGATGACGCACAGGAGTGAAGGTTTGTAGACTCAGATTCTGGGTTGCTCCAAGGATCTCATGGTTTGGTTTGGTTTTTGTGTGGCTTGTTTGTTTGTGTAAATATATTAAAGGCACCTAAAGGCATCTAAGCCAAGGTGTCCTGGTTTAGGACATAGCAATGATTAAGGGTTTAGTATTTACTTATCTGTTTTGTGGAAGATGTTGAGGTATTGTACTGCATTGTTGTTGTCTCAAATCAAAATGGAAAATGTCCCAGAGCTTGCCAAACTTATACTGCTGTTTTCCAAACTGAATTAGAAAAGAATGTAACTTAAGGCAATTCCTAACAGCTATGCTGAACAAATGCTTTCTAAATGCATTTAAGAAAGCTTCCATTTTTATAAATTAAATATTAATTTGTGCAAATTGATAGCCTTTTTTAAAGAGTTCACAAGATACTGATGACAACTAGTATGTGTTCTTTTTAATGAAAAGAGTGAATATAGTCTTCCTGTTTGTAGAGCTATTGTGCTTTATAATCTTAAGGGGAGACAGTAATATGAATACCTGGGTCACAGTGCAAACAAAATAAGTAATGAGATTTTAGTTTGTCTTACATAAACAGAAAATATTGCTTGAAAAGGGCAGACGGAAATTCCTTGTTTCCTATGTTTGCATTGCTACAATACCTACACTAGTCTGGATTAGTTTGCTAATGTGAAATGCTAATAAAAGATCCTTTATGTCAAAAAGAAAACTGTAAAGAATAAGAATAAATTCACAATGAAGAGAGGTAATGTGGGGGATCTGCCAAGAATTTGTACTGAAACCTGAGCTGTTCAACACAAGATCTAGAAAAAGGGGTGAAAAGTGAGGTGACAAAGTATGGAGACAAGACTAAATTAGTAATTTAGACTCAAGGTAATTAGGTCAGAAGCAGACTGAAGATTTACAAAGGGATCTCACAAAACTGGGTGAGTGGGCAACAAACTGGCAGATGAAATTCAGTGTCGATAAATGCAAAATAGGGCATGTTGGAAAACATAATCCCAATTGTGCGCACCAAATTATAGGGGCTAAAATAACTGTTACCACTCAAAACAGAGATCTTGGAGTCTTATAGATAGTTCTCTGAGAACATACACTCAATGTGAAGTAGCAGTCAAAAAAGCTAACGATGTCAGGAACCATTAGGAAAAGGATAGATAAGACAAAAAACATCATATTACAACTACATATAGCCATCATATGTCCACAACTTGAATATTGCCATATAGTTCTCATTATCATATCTCAAAAAAGATATATTAGAATTTGAAAACACATAGAGAAGGGCAATAAAAATGATTATGGATATGAACAGCAGGTTCCATATAAGGAGAGATTAAAAAGACTGGGATTGCTTAGTTTAGAAAAAAGGCAATAAGGGGGGATACAATAGAGGTCTATATAATCATGAAGGTTGGAGAAGATAAATAGGGAATTGTTATTTATATGAGAACTAGGAGGCATCCCTATTAAATTAAATTAATAATCAGCCAGTTTAAAACAAACAGAAAGAAGTACTTCAGAACATATCATCAACCTGTGGAACAAGTTGCAAGGGGATCACTGTTGTGATGGCAAAAAGTACTAATGGATTAAGAAAAGAATTAGTTAAGTTCCTATAAGATAGTTCCATCACAGACTAGTGACATAATTGCATGCTCTGGGTGACCCTAAATTTTTGATTGTCAGAAGCTGGGACTGGATGCCAGGGGATGGATCCCCTGGTAATTCTCTCTAAAGCATGTGGCACTGGCCACTTTCTGAAAACAGGATACCATACTAGATATACTGTTGGCCTGACTCAATATGGCTGTTCTTTATGTTCTTATGAAACTACTTTTTTATGAAATTTAAAAGGGAATTCAGGATCTCTACCAAGCATTTATAAACCTCAACTACCCACCCGGAGAAATAAAAAAGCAAATAGAAAGAGCCAGACGAATACCTAGAAACCATCTACTTCAAGACAGACCCAAAAAAACCAACAATAGAACACCACTTGTCATCACCTACAACCCCCAACTTAAACCTGTCCAACACATTATCAACAAACTACAGCCTATACTGGAACAGGATACCATACTCCAAGAGGCTCTGGGAGACAGACCCATAGTCTCCTATAGACAACCACCTAACCTCAAGATGATTCTTACCAACAACCACAGGACATAACACACTAATACCAACCCTGGTACCTTCCCTTGCAACAAACCCCATTGCCAGCTTTGTCCACATATTTATTCTGCTGATACCATTATTGGACCTAACCAAGTGAGTTATAAGATCAAGAACACATATTCCTGCGCATCCATAATAGCATGATAATCTATGCTATCATGTGCCGAAAGTGTCCGTCTGCTATCCCCACCTCTAATATCATCAATTCACAGACACTTACTTTCCTTCCTTTCCCCCCTCCCCTGTACCCCATCCTGTTCTGAAATGTGATTTGTCCTTTTCATATGTGTTCATTTTTTTAAATTGTATCCTTTGATATATATGGTTGTGACTATTTTCTTCCACTATTTGATCTGAGGAAGTGGGTCTGGCCCATGAAAGCTTATAATCTAATAAACCATCTTGTTAGTCTTTAAAGTGCTACATTGTCCTGCATTTTGCTTCAGCTACCCCAGACTAACACGGCTACATTTCTATCACTATTCTACATCTATGGGTGTGTCTACACAGCACTGTAACTCCAAACAAAATATGCAATTTGAGCTATGCAAATTGCGTATCTTGTTTCGATGCTATTTCAGAATAGTTTATTTTGTCATTTGGTGCTATCTACACAGCACCAAATTTCGAAATAAAGTGCTATTCTGAAACATCCCTTACTCGTCGTAGAATAAGGTTTACAGGGACATTGGAATAGGAAGCCCGTAATAATGGGCTTGCTGTGAAGATACAGGATAGCTATTTTGGGATACTTCGGTATCCCAAAATAGTGTTGCAGTGTAGACATACCTTATGAGACTTATGTTCTTAAGGACCTGTCACACAGAGTCCTTTGAAAATTTTACTGATAGTGTTAAATTGTGTTCTTTGAAGTCATGTTAGATTCCACATATTTATTACCAATGAATATGTTTTGAAGACTAGTTTTATTTGATGTGTATTGCCTTCTCACCCAATACTGTGGAACTTCTTGGACCAGAAGAAGTGGTGGAGGTAGCTATAATTCCTCCTCTGGTCCTATTTCACTGAGCCATGGTCTGCACTACAGACTTAGGTCAGTACAACTACATCAGTCATGGAAGTGGAAAATCTGACATAACTCACATCAATTGGAGGCAGTCTCTTGTTAGTTAAGGTAGTGAAGGTACAGAGTAGCTTAACTGTGACAATATTCTTGACGGGAACAGAAGTTGTATTTGCTTCAGTTATGGTTATAGTATTCTAATACATCTTGCACAGCTGATATATTTTTGATACTTTGTTATGCCAGAAGGGTACTTCTCTTTTGAACAAAATTATTTTTCTGAATTTCAGTTTTATTTTTGGTAAAAGTGTATTCAATTAACTTTGGGTACTTCCTTCAACAGTTTTTAATTCCTATTTTATTAATTGTGTGTCTTTCACCTACTAGCCAGCAAATGTATTTTTGTCTTTATATTTCAGCATAGTAAGAAGCTAACCAGCACCTGCAATGGTGCCTTATACGGTGTTTAATTTAATTGGCCACTTGTTCCTTTTTGAAGTGTGACATGAGCAGAAACTCAATCAGTTCAGACACACAAATTGCAGAAATGTTTATGGTGCCAGCTAGTCTTCTCTGTCCCAACCATATTCTGGATACTAGCTTATATTGTTAGGAATGTTTTTCATACTATTCTTAGAATACCAGTTCATTTATACAGATATTCATTGGATCTGTGCACCATTCTGCGATCAGTGCATTCTGCAAGCATAATGGAAAATAAAACATAATATACAGACAGTACTACATAGCTGACCTGGAAGTACAGAGTAGCTTAATTTACTTTCCCACATCATAGACAGAGATAGATAGGGTCAGGTGTGGATTCAGAATAGCACTGAGTAGTACAAGGGAAACATTTTAAAGCATTGTTCCAACCCTGTAATCATCCTTTTCAAAGAAGTTATATCAGTGTTCAAAAAACCTAGATAACCAGAAGATATGTGGAGAAAATGCAGTTGAGAAAGTTAGCAAAAGTTTTATATACTGGGGTTTTAACCTAGGTCTTTCCTGGGACTTGCCTTCACTGGTATCTCAAATAATAACAGGGACAAATGTACACCTTAAATTTCCCCTTTAAACTTGGCTGTTCCTAGTAGTTTCCTGAAACAACCATTCTTTCCAAGGCCAAAGAGCAGCTATTTATCTTATAGCATGGGTGGGGAGACTTAAACCATGGCCACAACAGTGAAACAGAGAGGAAATCAACCAACAGTTCCAGCACCTGCCAATGAACTGAGTTAAGAGAAGAATGCTGTGAACCCATTACGGGTTCCCATTACTACTGTATCTGAACACATTGAATGTAGGTTAAATGGAGATATTGTAAATCTTAAAAGCAGACAATTAACACTGTGCTATGAAAATCTTTCAGTTAGTGCCAACATTGGAAATTATATATCACAACGGATTGCTATCATGATGATTATTTATTATTGTTTATGATTAAAAAGTGGCAAAGTATGACAACAGTGATGAAGGTGATTTTGTGAGATAAAGAGGGCATAGTTCAGGGATGGGGTCCCCAGCTTGACTGGATCTGGGCCCTGAGGCTCAAGACACCTGCACCCCCAGAACTGGGGAGCCACTGCTAGTGTTCCAGCCCCCGTCCCCCTGCTGCCTCACTGTGGGGCTGGAGCTCACAAAATGTACTAAGCTGGGTCCCCCCTAGGCTCTGGTGTGCGAGGAGAATGTGATGAGTCTTTTTCTTTTTCAGTCAGGGGCCATGTCAGTGAAGGGTATTTGTTTTTTTTTTCTCTCTCACTTGTGTGCATCTCGTGACTGATTTTCTATGGGCCAGTGGGCCACCAACTCAAAAAAGGTTCCACACCCAGGCATAGCTGGACAGACTCGATTGAATTAAGGGGGGACATGATAGCGGTTTTCAAATATCTAAAAGGGTGTCACAAGGAGGAAGGAGAAAATTTGTTCCTCTTGGTTTCTGAGGACAGGACAAGGAGTAATGGGCTTAAAGTGCAGCAGGGGAGGTTTAGATTGGACATTAGGAAAAAATTCCTAACTGTCAGGGTGGTCAAATATTGGAATATATTGCCAAGGGAGGTGGTGGAATCTCCCTCTCTGGAGATCTTTAAGAACAGGTTAGATAGACATCTGTCAGGGATGGTGTAGATGGAGCTTGGTCCTGCCTTGAGGGCGGGGGGCTGGACTCGATGACCTCTTGAGGTCCCTTCCAGTCCTATGATTCTATGATTCTATGAATCATAGGTGTGGAAGGCACCTTGGTCATGTCTACACTAGAGAGAAGATCAACCCTCCGGAGGTTGATTGTCCAGTGTTCAATTCAGCGGGTCTAGTGTAAACCCCAAATCGAACACCCCTGCTGGCGTCCTGTAGTCCTCATTCTGTGCCGCTGGCCTCCTTCAGTATAGATGCTGCGGCAGCTCGATTTAAGGTAAACTAAATCCGTATACATATTTTACCGTAAGCAGTTCTGCATTCAGGGCAGGGTTAAGTATTATCTAAACCAGGGGTGGCCAAGAGGACGCTAGCAGGTTGGATCCAGACCTCCAAGCCACTGGATCCTGCCCATGGCCACCTCACCAGCACCTTTACTACAGAGCAACTCACACTGCTTTAAAGGCTGTCTGCTCTGTGCTCTGGATGCTGGGAAGGCTTTGTGAACTGTCCCTGCCCCCGAGCAAAATCCCTCTATTGGCCAGTTTCCAGCCAGTAGGAGCTGAGAAATTTTGCTGGCGGCAGGGCAGCTAGCAAAGCTTCCCCCCCACACCTGTGCTGATGCAGACCCACGTGGAGCAGCCAGCCCAGCACACAGGCATGGGGCCTCAGGTTATTGCAGAGCTGCTGGCTAGGAATGACCCAGGCAAGCGCCTCCAAGCCAGAGCCTGCCTCTGGCACCCCAGCCCTTCTCTTCCCCCAACTTCCTGCCCCAGGCTACCACCTCCTCTTGCTCTTGCTCCAGATCACCTCCCAAGCCCTTTGTACCCCCTCTCCCCACCTTCTCCCGGTCACATCTCCCTTATAGACCTTGTACTCCTTCCTACACCCCTCTCCCAGGCCAGAATCCTTTCCTGCACCCATACTCTCTCCTGGACCAGGTACCCCAAGCTTCTGCCCCGATCATAACCCCTCCTTCATCTAAAATCTTGGAGTGGTTCCCCATTAAAAATTATTGTCCACCTCTGATCTAAACCATCTCTGATAAGTATTTATCTAACCTTGTCTTAAAAATCTTCAGTGACAGAGATTCTACAACCTCCGTAAGTAATTTATTTCAGTGCTTAAATAGCTGATAGGAAGATTTCATATTCTCCAACCTAAACTGCCCTTGCTACAATTTAAGTCCATTGCTTCTTGTTTTAATCTCAGAGATTAAAGAGAGAATTTTTTCTTCTTCCTCCTTGTAACAACCTTTCATGTGTTTTAAAAATGTAATTGTGTCGTCCCCCCAATCTTCTCAAGACTAAACAAGCCCATTTTTTTCAGTCTTCCCTAATTGTTTGTTTTCTACAGCTTTAATCATTTTTGTTACTTTTCTCTGGACTTTATCCAATTTGACCAAATCTTTCCTGAAATACAGTGCCTAGAACTAGACACAATACACCACTTGAGGCCTAATCAGCACAAAGTAGAGCAGAATTACTTCTTTGCATGCATGTAATGTTACGTTCCTTCACTAGGTGTACGATATTTTTGTGTACTAAATATGGTTAGATTCTACTGCAAAAAGCCCTAGAAAACTTTCATAGATACTTACAAAGCTGTAATCAACAGCTTCAACAGATCAACATACCATATCTTTATGAAGACAGAATAGGAAGGATGTTTCAGACAGGTATTAAAGTGGTACTACACATAAGAAAGGAATGTTCTCTTCCGTGTAGCTTCAGGCAGAAGACAGTAGAATTTCCTGTAGTATGCAGTGTGCTTCTGTTCAATGGCTACCTGGGTGGCTTTTTTTTACTGACTTTGCAGGTATTTTTGTTTTAACTTTTTTTCATGACAGCTGAATAGAATCCAGTTCTTATATAATTATTTAATACTCTTTAAAGGCAAGATTGTAATTTAGGGCACAGCAGGCACACATGGAAAAAAAGGTTTCCTGAAACTTTCTGTCCTAATAGGCTGTGTCTAGACTGGCATGATTTTCTGGAAATGTGTTTAACGGAAAAGTTTTTTGTTAAAAGCATTTTCGGAAAAAAGCGTCTAGATTGGCACGGACGCTTTTCCGCAAAAAAGCCTCGATCGCCATTTTCGCGATCGGGGTTTTTTTGCGGAAAACAAATCTGAGCTGTCTACACTGGCCTTTTTGCGCAAAAGGACTTTTGCCTGAACGAGAGCAGCGTAGTATTTCCGCAAGAAGCACTGATTTCTTACAGTAGGAAGTCAGTGCTTTTGAGGAAATTCAAGTGGCCAGTCTAGACACAGCCATAGAGTCCAGGAGGGAAACTAGGCTCCATGGAAGGGCTTGGAGAGGGGTAGTGAGCAAATGGAGATTTATTTGCACCCCTGTAGCTCACTTTCCCACAAATGCATGGCGTGCTGAACTGACAGGTCTACTAAAAGATATTACCTCACCCACTTTGTCTCTCTAAGTGCAGTTGAAGACAGGTAGAGTTGTACTTTGAGTAGATAAAACTTCTCTAAAAATGCTAAGTACTTTGGAAAATCAGATTCTAGGTGTTTCCAGTTGGTGCCGGTAGCTGTCACTGCCTACGGAAGGCCATGTCCCTTTGCAACACATGCTCTGAAAATGGTTTATAGTGCGAAATTAGCAATCTCTGGCTCAACAGTCTAGGGTGCTGTAAACCTCATTTCATGAGGCATAAGGGAGAGGTCGACAAAGGCGTTCCCTGTCGACCGATCCACATCTTAACTGCTGCGCTGTGCCGATGATTAGCTGAGCTGGCACAGCGCGGCGGCAATTTTTATTTTAATGAAGCTAGGGATTTTTAAATCCCGGCTTCATTGACTATGTCGGGTAGTCTAATTTACATGCCTCTGGCGACAGAGGCATGTAGTCTAGACATACCCATTGTGATTTGTGCACTAACAGCTGGTGAGGGGGAGTAGTGCTGCTACAGTGGTAGTGGGGGCAGGGATGCAGGCCTGTGCAACTTCACTGCACCCTAGCCCAGGGCCCAGTCAGTGGCAGAGATGTCTACTGCTAGGTCAGTGGGAATCTCACCACAACATGCCAACTACACCTCGGGGAGACCCACAGTCAGACATTATTCTGACTCCCCTGGGCTCTTTTCTAAACTCCCCCCCACTCATAAATGCATCCATTGGTCGTCATTGATGACTTCAGGGTATTCAGCAAGGAGTAGTCCCAGCAGTTCCTTGGCTTTAGGTGCATATGGTTGGCCAAGATCCCAGGTGTCTGTCTTCATCTGCTCAAAGTCCCTCATTGCAGCTGACCTCCACAGGGGACTGAAGGCCTCCAGCTAGCCCTCTGTTTTTCTGTGGATGGAGGCAGTCCCCTGACCAGAGAATGGCTTGGAGGCATCTACTCCCTGCGGTGGCTGGTGCCCCCAACTAAGCCACAAGGCCCGGCTCTTATACTTCCTGTTTCTCTTGAGGCTCCACCTTTCTGCCTCTGTCGTGATGGCAGAGGTTTTTCCAGGTCCTCTCAGAAGAGGTTGTCGGGTCCTTCTGAACTGTCACTCTCTGTGGAAGTCCATGTCCTTTTGTTACAGTGTCCAATATTAGTGGACACTTTTCAGTATTTTGGCCTAAATCTCTGTGCGCCTCCGTTCCCCAGGTGTAAAATGTGAGCCTTCATGTTACTGGATTATTTTCAGGGTGCATTCATTAATGTTTGTGAAGTGCTCTAATACTTTGGTGAGAGCAACACAGAAACACCCATGGGAAATGAGTAATTCGGTGTTCAGTGCAAGAATGTGGACACAAGAACACATGGATATAAGCTGACTAGTAGGAAGTTTAGATTTGAGATTAGACGAAGGTTTCTAACCATTAGAGGAGTGAGGTTCTGGAACGGCCTTCCAAGGGAAGTAGTGGGGGCAAAAGATCTAGCTGGCTTCAAGATTAAACTAGATGGGTTTATGAAGGGGATGGTTTGATGAGATAACATGATCTTGGTAAATAATTGACCATTCATTAACAGTGGTAAATAGGTCAATGGAGGGATAATAGGATTTACTATAGAGAACTTTCTGGGTATCTGGCTGGTGAGTCTTGCCCACATGCTCAGGGTTTAGCTGATCGCCATTTTTGGGGTCAGGAAGGAATTTTCCTCCAAGGTAGATTGGCATTGGCCTTCCTCTGTAGCATGGGGTACAGGTCACAGCTGGAGGATTCTCTGCATCTTGGGGTCTTCAAACTATTTGAAGGCTTCAATATCTGAGATATAGGTGAGAGGATTATTCTAGGAGGGGGTGAGTGAGATTCTGTGGCCTGCATTGTGCAGGGGGTCAGACTAGATGATCATAATGGTCCCTTCTGACCTTAAAGACTATGAGTCTGGATTAAAGGCCATACATTGAATGTTAATAAAAAGAAATAGTCAATATACTACCCATTCACTAAATGAAGCCTGGATCTAGTAAGTGGGGAAAAAAAGTAGGTGAACATGTATTTGGACTCTGTATCATAGCGCAAGTGCATAAGGGGTCCAAACTAAAGTTGCATGGGCAGTCTTAATTCTGAATTTCCTAACTGTTGATGTTAGGCTTTGCATATCTACCATTCTTTAATGTAAGTTTTTTGATGCAATCTGAATAAACAGTACTTCTCCATGCTTGTTTTTAAGGCTTTAAAAATAAATCTAAATTGAAATGAATTATAATTCTAGGGGAAGTTGCTCAATTAACTGCTGGCCATTCCAATAACTTTACCATTGAGTGTAAGGGTACGTCTAGACTACAGGGTTTTGTCGACGGAAGTTTTGTCGACAGATACTGTCGACAAAACTTCTGTCGACATAGAGCGTCTAGACACATTCAGTTCTGTCGACAAAGCAAGCTGCTTTGTCGACAAAACCCTGTAGTCTAGACGCAACCCTACAGGCAATAACACCTTCTGTCGACAGAACTCTGTCGACAGAAGGTGTTATGCCTCGTAAAATGAGGTTTACCAGCGTCGACAAAACTGCTGAGTTCTGTCGACGTTATGTCGACAGAACTCAGCGGTAGTGTAGACGCAGGTATAGTTTTGTCGACAAAAGTCCACTTTTGTCGACAAAACTCAGTAGTCTAGACACACCCTAAGAAAGATAGTGATGTATGTTTACACCCACAGTGGGTGACTGTGTCCATTTTCTCTCCTACCCAGCAGAGCTTCCCCTCTCACCCCAATGGAAAAGTATTTCCCTTGACAATAATCAAATAATAATCAAAATTTGCAAATAGCAAAAGTAAGAAAAAATGCTGATTAAGAACTTACGAGAATTTGATTTCAGGATATTTACTTCATATATTTTGGTTTCTGATGTTCGCAGTTTGTTTTAACACTTATAAAGCTTTATCTTTTTTAATCTCAATGTCTGCTGTCACTAAAAATTGCCTGACTTCTGGCCATTCCCACATGATTTACCTGAATCATGAAAATATAAATAAAAACAAACAAACTTAAAAATAAATATTGATACTATCCTTTGAAAGTGTGTGGGGATATATATATGGGTCTAATCTCATTGGCAGAATTTGGAAACTCTGTATCAAAAATCAGTTCATAAATATAGATTAAAATACCCATCACATTTTACCCATCTTTCTAGAACATCTAAGGCTTGTAAATTAAAATTTGATGATGAATTCCCATTTGGCAGCAGTAAAATTGGCCTCCTTTTTAATATGCTCTCTAGGGATATACTAAGCAAAGTAAGATTAAAGAAATGATTTTAAAATGAGGATTGAGCCTTGTAGACATGTTTGAAGATAGTCAGTTTAATTTACTTAAGCATTATTTTGCCCATATTTAAAATCTATTTTAGTAACTTTAGTATCTATGATAAAAGACCAGATTTCTCAACTGAATGACTAAAAATGAGTGGTGATTTTTAATCCCTCAAGGATAATATCATGTTTCTTCATCATTCAGGAGTGCTGTTATTAATATAATTACAGTAACAAGCAACAGGACCTGATTTTATCCTGGTGATAATTATAAATGTATTGCCCAAGTTTCAAATTTTTTTATCGACACACGACATTCCCATGCATGCTTGTGCACGCACATACACATAGAGGGCTATTGTGGACTTGGAATGTTCATTTCACAGAAGAAATGTGATACATTCATGTTCTACAAATGAATTCCCTCTCTTTGCAGCTATGATTATTCTGTATAGTTATAATATTTAATTAAGAAATTAACAATGCCAATTAAAGGTGAACTGCTTAATAGCAGCATAGAAGCAAACTCAAAATTGGGCTTTACTTTTCCTAGATCCCAGCGGTGTACTCAACTGGGGCTTCTAGGCATGTAAATCAAAGTAGTTTCTACTGATGCTCAAGATTCCTAGAGGTTGTCAGAGTCTCTCCCTCCCTCCCCTAAGGAAGACAAAGAAACCAGGATGTAACATTTTTCATGTAAGAAAATAGGATGAGAAAAACTTTTTTAAAAAGTGAAAGCATCAGAAAAAAGCCATAAAAGGAGCAACAAAAATTGTTTTTTTACTGAAATTCATTTTTTAATCAGACGAATGTGGTTTGTGGATTACAGACTCTATCTCCTGCTTTCAAACACTAAATGACACTTGCTTTTTTTAAAGCCACAAGATACTTCACTTGAATTCTAGAAACTTAATTATAGTTAATGAGATTCCCCATTCTCCTCCACTGCAGGGATGCCAATCAGTAGGGCTAGTGGGGGGTAAAAGTCTCCCTTCCCCCAAGAATTTTGCACTTGCTCAAAGCCTAATTGGCCACCCAATTAGGGTTGCCAGATGGTCTCCCAAAAATACCAAACACATGGGCTAAATACTTGTCGAGCAAAAAAAACAAAACAAACCACCACCCACACGGAACACACATCCTGTGTGGCTTACTACCAAGAGCCACCAAGCTGGGAACAAAGTAGCCGACTGCTACCCAAAGCAGAGAGAGGCAGACACCGGGGCAACACAATGGCAGGGCGGGGTGGGGCGACCATGGGTAGGAAGGTGACCCACTCCACCCCCCCCCCCCCCATAGCCAGGTCTTTGTGTCTCCCAGTGGGAAGAAGCAGAAATTCCACCCCAGTCAGTTTTGGCTGAGAACCCATGGAAGGCTCCTAAACGCAACTACAAAGCACCTGCGGGATTCTCTCCTGGACTACGGCGCCACAACGCGCTTGAACAGCGCTTAGGAGCAGGGACAGGGCTTCTCCTCCTCCCCAAGGCGGCACTCCTCCTCAGACGCAATCAGCTGAGGGCTCCCAGCACCGATCGCAGCCTAGCCAAGGGACTCCCTCTGTTTGTGTGCAGAAACCTGGCAGGGGAGGGTGGAGTGGCTGAGTCTCCAAGCCACTCCCTCCACCCCTGCCACATTTCTGCACGCAAACACAGGCTCCCAGCTGGGAGGCGGGGCCGCGATCGGCGCTAGGAGCCTGTGGTTGCGTGCAGAAGCCGGGCGGGGAGAGTGGCTGGGAGTCCCAGCTACTCCCCCTGCCCCCGCCGGGCTTTTGCATGCTACCACAGGCTCCTAGTGCCAGTCACGGCCCTCCTAGTGCCAGTCACGGCCCTGCCTCCCAGCCACTACCCCGCCAGGCTTCTGTCCGGTGCCCAGCCGGAAAAACAGAAAATACTGGACATTGCATATGTCCAGTATTTTCTGTATTTTTTTACCGGACAGAGAGCACAAAAACCGGTAGAATATTGGACACCTGGCAACCCTACACCCAATTAGCACCCAGAACCACCCAAATCTGATTCTGTGTGAATGTTCTTGAATGGGTGGGGTTCTGTTGCTGGTCTGAGTGATATGAACCAGTGACCCCACACCATCATGTTGTTTTTCCCCCTCTACAAGCAGAATTTCCAGAGGGAACTATGTAATCCCACCTCCAGCACCAGCAATGTCTCCTCCCAGGCAGGTAATACCACAGGAAGCCATCACTCCAAGGGTAGGGAGCATGCTGACAGGCCGGGGCAGTGATATCTGAGAGGAGGAAGTACAGGGACCTCAAAACACAACAGTCCCCTCCCCTGGATTCAGTATGTGCATGAATCATCTTCCCTTCCCCCAGGTTTACTCCTGTGCACACCAGATATGGTAGCATTGTCTGCACCAGTTGCTACCTCTCTGCTGTGGTAGGGAATCTGCGTGCCTGCAGGAGGTGGTGTGTATGCATGCTATGGCTGCTGAGGTGTGGCAGCAAAGAGCCTCACTAAATTTTTTATATTGTATGTTTAAATTCTGATCTGAAAAATGTATAACCCCTCCCCCCAAATATATCTGAATTGGCATCCATGCATATTTTATACCTGTTAAGTGCATCTTGTGTGCTCTTGCTAGTTTTTCCTCCTTCCAGACTTTCCATCTTTTAGTCCTGCTAGATTTTCTTTCAGTTGGGCACATGAAACTCAGTGTAGTAAATAGCCCTTTGTGGTTACCCATATGCTAAGAATTCAGCTTTACAAGCAAGAATAATCTTTTGGACTTCGTTAATTTGTATTTGTAGATTTATTTACATTTTCAGTGTGTCCATTCTTGTTCTTATTTAAGAAAATAAGAGCTCTCAAATGACAGATACTTACATCTAAAAATAACAACTGAGCCAGAAGAGAGATTTTGTACAGTGCATATATGGTATAGGACCTCCTGGTCCCACACTCTCGGATGTCAGTGCTGGCCCCTCTGCCTCCATACTTTAGATCTGTTCCTGGTTGCTGGGTTCTGCCCCCAGCCACTGGCCTGCAGCTCCCACCACCAGGCTCCACTCTTGGCCACAGGGCTCTGCTGATGGAGTCTACCCCCTCCCCAGCCGCTAAGCTCCAATCCCAGCTGCTGGCTCCCAGTCCTGGGGCTCTGCTTCCAGTCTCCTGCCTGGCTCTCTGGCTGGCAACATCCATATTCCTGCTATGTCAGTTTTTCCCTGTTAGTGCTCCAGCCCTGGAGCACCTACATGATCCTAGGCAATGCTGCACCTTGGATGTTATCGGATCAGAGATTCCTGGATTAGAGAGGCTCAACCTGTGTAAGTAACATTGCTGGCATAGTAATTGACATATCTATTCAGTCCTTAGCATTATATTAGTCTCTAAAATGTCTAGATTTCCTGAATGAAGGCATTTGTAGACCACGTAGAAAGTTGTTAAGGGTAAGATAAGAGGTATCACCTAAGTCTGCTTGGAGTAATACCTACATAATATTTGAAAGCTAATAGAAATCTTACAACTTGTGCTATACTAAATCTAATTAGAAACAATGAGTGACGATACCAGAAAGGTTTGAATATGTTAAAAACTACTAATGAACTGTGACCAATGTTTCCTTGTTTACCAGGAAATGAGAGATGATTGTTATTTTAAAAGAAATAAATTCTGCTGTTCTCCTGAATCATTTGTTATCCATATGTCTCTAAAAATATAAATTAAATTTCACGCTGAAATGTGCAATATACATGATCAAAAAACTCCCCCATCTCAAATAGCCAACTTTTTTAAATATGTAAAGTAAAGATGCTTGTGCAATGTTTTTAATCTTTACCAGACTTCTTGGCAGTTTTATGGTAAAATTGACCTTGGTGAGAAATCTGTATTTAAAGTGTCAATCTTCATTATTTATTTTTCTAAGAGTGCATCTACACTGCACCCATACCTCAAAATATTGCATAGCTTATTTTGAGGTAAATTCGAAATACCTTATTTCAAAATTTGGCGCTGTCTATGCTGCGCCAGAATTTTAAAACAAGCGCTATTCCAACAAGTCCCTTGTGGAATGAGGGTTACAGGGATGCTGGAATAGCAGAATATATTTTGAAATAACGGGCGCGTTTAAAGACTCCTGGCCACTGGATACTTCTAATATCCCAAAATAGCACCACTGTGTAGATGTAGCATAATTGTTCATTTTTTGTCTGCTGAGTTTTTAATACAGTTCTTTCTTCCGTGTCAGCTTCTGAAACGTTTTGATTTTGTGGTGATACACATTTCATAGTCTCAAAGGCTATTAAGAATTTATGTCCTCCCACCATCATGGGTGTTAAGTCTATATAATTTTGATATGAAAGGCAGCTTTGATATTTCTGAAATGTTCTACTTTGTACTCCACACAAGTATATTTTAGCTAACAGTGAATTAATAGGGACTTTTCTGAATTATACATCTTTAGTGGAGATGGATGCAGTGGTTAGTTTGTGTCAAGCAAAAAGAGCATAATGCATGACCAAATAATGGTAATTGGGTAAGATTTTTGTCAATGATTTTACTTTACATGGATTTCAGATACTGACAGTCTATTTTTGTAGATTATATTATTGAACTTGTGTCAATAATATTGATTATATTGATCAATAGAGAGAGAGCCTCTGAGTTTATAGGAATTGCTTGATCTTACAAGAAATTGAGGAAGATGCTGTATGAAATCTTCTTATTGGTGGAATTCACCATTTCACAAAAACAGACTGTTGGCAAATCCTGGCTGCCCCTTCATGCTCAGGAATTAGCTTTAGAGCTTATCTTCATTGCAATGTCTGACCAATCTATATTTGAGTTAACTCTTCTCAAAATATTTCAAAGGTTACAAGTCACATTACAAGTCACTGACTAGCACAGAGTGTTTATGGTAACGCAGTATAACTGATTCCTCACTACCCTGACTCCATCCCCTAATGGGCTAGCTAGCTCATGTTAAAAGTGCCACTAGAGCTAGAGTCTCGCGTGTGTACTCTGGGAAGGTGTTAAAAGACAATACTTGAGTTAGAACTCGACCTAACGCTGCAGTTAAAGGACAAAGTTGAGGACAGTCCTGTTCAGTCTTCAACTTAAAAGCATGTGTCATCTTCCACATTATAGGAGCTTCTAGGAGTTCTGCCTTTTGGCTGTCTAATTCAATTTCATTTAAAAGAAATGCTGTTGGTTCAAATGTTATTTTCATTCACTGATGTGTGTGTGTGTGTGTCTTCCTTGTCATGTGCTCCAGGTATTTTCCTTAACAAACTATTCATGCTTATGACATTGACAGTGCTGCATTTAAGGGTACTTGAAATCTCTGACTCTTTCTTTTGCTTATCAGCTTTAAATTGTCATCTTTAAATATTCATTTCCTGTGCCAGTCAAATATCTTGATGCCTTTTCTGTTTTAAATATCTTTTCTTATATTTAAATATTAAAATGTTCTACTGGTAACTGTAAAATTATTGGACTCACATGTTAAATTCAATCGAAGTGAAAACAATTTTAAAGTTTGCATACAATGTCTTTTGTAAATGCAAAATTTTAATATTAAATGGATAAGCAGATTATCTTTCTAATCAAAGTGATGGGAATGTATTTGGTTAACCTAAGAAGGTCCTTTTGCACAGTATGCATAAA
The DNA here is from genome assembly GCF_052426305.1 of Pelodiscus sinensis. Classification (NCBI taxonomy): domain Eukaryota; kingdom Metazoa; phylum Chordata; order Testudines; family Trionychidae; genus Pelodiscus; species Pelodiscus sinensis. The sequence continues at coordinate 206,374,663 of NC_143053.1, forward strand.
ATGATAAAAACCCATTTGCTATTAAATAGTAATAATCTACTTAAAGTATCATAAATGACTTGTCACTTGTTATTTTAAGACCATCTCTAAACATAATCTGAAAATAATGTATTTCATCAGCCATTCTCAAGCTACTATTCAGTAAATGCCTTTTAAATATTTTTGCAGTCTCTCAAAATGAAAGTTATTAAACTTGGCTATTATGCACTGGGCATCTTTACCGACTATCCACCCTGGTTGAATGTTATATGTACATTCAACATTGCTCATAAATTTAACAGACTTATGCTGCTCTTGTGAATTTGAGACATTGGAGCTGGTTCTACCCTACTTATACCAGTGTAAACTTAGTTGCAATCTATTGTTACATGTCAGAATCAACTTCCAGGTATATACTAGAAGATTTACCCAATGCGGCTTACTTAACTCAAATATATTTTGTGGGTTTTTTTTTTCATTTAAATCATTGCTCTGTGGTGGGGCTGGGATGAGGGGTTTCATATGCAGGCTGTTCTAGGGAGAGAGGACAACCCTAGCCCTCTAGCACCACATCATCTTGGGCCAGGTAAGAAGCACTTGTGCATGGCTGCTACAGCTGCAATAGGCACAGCTGGGAGACAGACACACACACAAAGTCTCTGAAATACATAGCATAGGGTGTTCCCACTATAAGTCACCTCGGTATACATCCATTCTATATTAATGTTGACGCTTGTAGGAACTGATGTATTGTAAGTATTCCCATTCCCCATTTGTAAGTTGCACAAACCCCTCCCCCCCAATTTGCACAAATGGAAGTCAGCCATGAGAAAAAAATTCCCTGCTTTAAGTTGTTTTGCTATAAGTCGAAGTTTTTTGGAAAGTAACTTGGACTTATAGCTAGGACGGCCTGTAGATAGCTGTCCCTGTCTCCTCCCAGCCCCCTGCTGGCCCAGTGAGGTTATAGCTGTGTTGCTCCCTATCTCTGGATTCCCCCCTGTGGTCATTCTGCGGTATAACTGTCCTTTCTGCCTTTCCATTTTATGAGAAATAATCCAATTCCAGGCACATCCCATTGTCCTGGCACAACCAAACTCTTACCTTTTTTAAGTAATGATCAGAGGAAGCTGCATACCAAATGTTATGGTCCTAGCTCTTACCATTTAAGAGGACTTTTTGAACAAACGGACTCACAGGTAGATGAACAGACAGACACACATTTCTAAAATATATAGTAAAGATATATATTGTTATAAGGTAGACTAGGTTTGGAGGCTCCCTTGGGGTGGACTAGGTCTGAAGATTCCCTTCTAGAGGCCTAGCAGCCCTGTTGTTCCTACCTCCTAAAAAAGAGCAGAGGAGATATCCTCAAGGCAGCCAAGTGTGACTGTGCAGCAGAACATCCAATCAGAAGGGCCAAATATAGGGAAGCAGTAGAGGTAGAGCAGCCACTTGCTTCCTGGAGCTCAAAGAGACAGGACCAGGTGTTTGGCTGTCTGGAAGAGCAGCAGAAATATGGACAGGTCAGTGGAAGTAGCCTGAGCCCAGAACCTTACCCAGGGTGGGCAAAAGGGCCGGATCTGGCCCACCAAGCGGGTCGATTTGGCCCGCGGAGGCCCTGCCACTTCCACTCCCCCAGGCCAATTAGGGCCTGGGGCCAAGGGAGCACGTGAAGCTTCCCCCTGCCCTGTGAGCAGCATGCAGCGCTTTGAAGCGTCGCGTGCTGCTCGGAGGGCGGGAGGAGACATCACACGCTCCCCTGCCCCCAAATCCTGATTGGCCTGGGGACAGGAGGAGCATGTGAAGTTTCTTTCCCCCTTCCCCCCAGCTCTGTGAGGACCGCATGGCATTTGAAAGTGCCGTACACTCGCGCAGGGTGGGAGCAGCGTGAGGGAAGCTTTGCACAGCTCCCCTGCCTCCAGGCTAATCAGGACTTGGGGGTGGGGGAGCGCGTGACATCTCATTCCACCCTGCGAGCAGCACGTGGCGCTTTGAAGTGCCGCGTGCTCCTCACAGGGCGGGGTTAGGACGGGAGGAGGCGGGAGGAGGTGGGGGAGTGTGTGAAGCCTCTTCCTGCCCTGACAGGGGCATGGGCACCTAGTGGGAAGCGAGGGCAAAGGCGCTCCCCCACCTCCAGACCAATTATGGTCTGGGGGTGGGGAAACCCAGAAGCATTCTGGCCCTGCCCCTTCTGGATTAGGCCCCACCGCTTCTGGAGCAGACCGGAGCCACTTCCAAAAATTTTTGAAGTGGCCCCCGGCCAAAAATTATTGCCACCCCTGACCTAGCCAATACTGTGGTGGCCCTTGCTGGTCTGGTTGAAGATTGAGGCTCGGCAATGGCTGCTCAAAGGACACGAACAGTGGGTGCTTTCAAGTCCTCCTTTCATCATGAGGGTGTTTGCTATAAGTGGCCAGCATCAAATTTTGTAGTTTTCATAGAAAGTCACAAAACAGTGTGCTGAGTATTAGAAAATTGGTGCACAGTTAGGCATTTATCCTGCCATTTAGGACAGTGATGGTACAAATCCAAAGAGTGTAGCAAAATAGTGGTCTGGCACAATCTACAGGCAGTCCCTGAGTTACGCGGATCCGACTTATGTCGGATCCGCAGTTACGAACAGGGTTTTTCTCACCCTGGAGGACGGGAGCGGCGGGATGCCCAGATGCGCCGCGGTCCCGCCGCCAGCGTCCTCCGGGGCGAGAAAAGCTGCTCCGCGTCTCCCTGGTCTGCTGGGGGGGGGAGCCTCCCTCCCCACAGCAGACCAGGGAGACGCTGAGCAAAGCCACGGAGCACGCGGGCAGCGGGAAAGCCCAAATGCGCCGCGGCTGTCTTTGCTCCCCGTCTCCCTGGTCTGCTGTCTCCAGCAGACCAGGGAGACGTGGAGCAAAGCCTTGGAGAACGCCGGCAGTGGGACAGCCGCGGCGCATCTGGACTGTCCCGCTGCCCGTATGCTCCACGGCTTTGCTCTCCATCTCCCTGGTCTGCTGGTCTCCAGCAGACCAGGGAGACGCGGAGCAAAGCCGTGGAGGACCCGGGCGGCGGGACCACGGTGCGTCTCAGTCCGCCGCCCGCGTCTCCCTGGTCTGCTGGGGGGGAGGGGCGCCCCCCTCCCCCAAGCAGACCAGGCTTTTCTCCGGACGCCTGTGGTAGCGCATCTGGGACGCTGCCAGTTGGTCCCGCAGCGCTGCTCCTCGGCACTACTGGACCAACCCAGCAGCACCCCAGCTGCTCTGCCCCAGGTGTCCCCAAGTCAGCCGCTGCTGAAACTGACCAGCGCTGACTACAGGAAGCGCGAGGCAGAGTTGCTCTGCCCCAGGCTTCCTGGAATCAGCCGCTGATCAGTTTCAGTAGCAGCTGACTTGGGGTTCTTAAGTTGAATCTGTATGTAAGTCAGAACTGGCGGTCAGTTTCAGCAGTGTCTGAATCTGGACGCCAGTTCCGACTTACATACAGATTCAACTTCAGAACAAACCTACAGCCCCTATCTTGTACGTAACCTGGGGACTGCCTGTATTCCCATTAGACAGCTGTTTAATGGAAGTTACACCTATTAGAGCAGTGTTTCTCAACCTTTTTTTTTAATAAAGTACCCCTTCTTTAAAAAAAGATTATAAGTACCCCCTTTTAAAAATATAAATAAATAAATATAGATAGATAGATATAAAGTATAAATAAATAAATATAGATAGATAGATATAAAGTACCCCCAGTACCTACAGTTTTCAGACACACACAATTTTTTTCTATCATTGCAACACACTTGTTTAAGCAACTTAATCGTAGCCGGCCGTGTGATGAAATTTTTGGGTGTAAAAAGTACAAAAATAATAAAACGCTGTAAAACTTAAAACAAAAATTCAGTTTTCTCCAAATTTCAGTTGTGCTGACATACCCCCCAGACTTCGCTTGAGTACCACTGGTTGAGAAACACTGTATTAGAGAATGGCTATGGTGGATTAGCAGCCTGTCCTCAGCATTGCTATGAGTAGAAGTTGTGATCAGGTAAATACTGGCTAATTGTGCTGTGATTCCAATCATACAACAGCAGAATAAGAGGAACAGAATAGAAATTATTTACGGTAGAAATCTGTCATAAAGTATGTTTATGAATGTTAAAAATAAAGCAAAGGGGAAAACAGAGACCACAAAATCTATCCTGATAAATATCCACTGTGTATGTCAGCGCACACAGTGTCTGTATACAGGCAGTCCCCGAGTTACGCGGATCCGACTTACGAACAGGGCTTTCTCGCCCCGGAGCTCGTAGGCAGCGGGACCACCCAGAGCGCGGGACCCCTCCGGCTCCCCGGCTTTGCTCCGGGTGTCCCTGGTCTGCTGGGGACCGTCTCCAGCAGACCAGGGACACCGGGAGCAAAGCCGCAGCGGTGGCGGGGTCCCGCGCCTCTGAGGCTTTACCAGAGGAAAGCCTCAGAGGCGTGGGACCCCGCCGCCGCTGCCGCTTTGCTCCCGGTGCCTCTGGTCTGCTGGGGACCGTCTCCAGCAGACCAGGGACACCCGGAGCTAAGCCGGGGAGGCGGAGGGGTCCCGCACCTCCCCGGCTTTGCCACAGCAAAGCCTCAGAGGCGCGGGACTCCGCCACCGCTGCGGCTTTGCTCCCCATGTCCCTGGTCTGCTGGGGGTGGGGGGGCTGCTAGTGCGCCCCTCCCCCCAGCAGACCAGGTTTTTGTTGTGGACCCTGGGGTAGAGCAGCTGGGGTGCTGCCGGGTTGGTCCTGCAGGGACCTACCTGGCAGCCCAGCTGTTCTGTCCCAGGGTCGAGATTCAGCCGCTGTTGAAACTGATCAGTGGCTGATTCCAGGAAGCTGGGGGCAGAGCAATTCTGCCTCCAGCTTCCTGTAGTCGGCCCCTGGTCAGTTTCAGCAGCAGCGGCTGAATCTGGAGCCAGTTCCGACTTACATACAAATTCAACTTAAGAACAAACCTATAGTCCCTATCTTGTACGTAACCCGGGGACTGCCTGTAATAAATTCAAAGGGTATATGGAGCTCATATAAAAGTGCTCATATAAACTGGATCCTTTCATAATTATTATTTGAAAATGGATTCTGCTAATGAGCTTACGACCTCCTCAGTTAGTTATTTGCTCTAGAAATAATCACACACTTGTTACTTTCATCATTCAGCAGTTAGTAAAAAAGCATAAGTACTGTCTAGTAAGTGAGAATATTCTCTATTGATTTTGAATTAGAATGAATACAAGTTTTATATTGTAACTGAAAGAACAAACATTAGTAAAATGTGTTTTAATATACAAATAGCATAGAAATTTGTTCAACAAAGTTATCTGAAGCATAATCCCCTTCATCAGATATATTCCATTTGTTTTGTGTCATATTAAGAAGATAGTCATTAGTTCATTTTTTCAGTTATACAGTAAATCTGCATTAAACTCTGTTCTGTGAAGGGGAAAAAAGTGAAAATATTTTCATATTTTAGCATAATATATGCTTGATAATGAACTCCATAGTACTTTTTTGTGTGTTTGTTTGTTTGTTTTTGTTTTTACTAATTCTCAGTTACTAAAATTGTGTATATAATTCAGACATTTAAACAGGAAATTGTTTTTCAGTAATACTATTATGGTTAGAAACAGTAGCTATTTCTTAGTTTTGTAAGGACTTGATCATTTAAAAATAATTTTAGACCTTAGGCCAAAATGTCCTATCTCACACAAATTGGGAGATGGAATAGCAGAGGCTCTCAAACTGGTCCACGAAGAACAAGTGTTTACAGAATTAAACTTTTTAAAAATCAAGTAGTCTGAGACTGACAGATGGAAAGATGATGGTCCACAAAAGATTCTTTTTATTGGAAAGTAGTTCAAATATTGAACTATGGGGAACCTCTGTAGAATAGTTTGGAAAAGAATACGGTGAACTTAAAAGCTGTAGGACAATTTAGGATTCTTTTCTTCAGTTCTTGAAATTCATTGTATATGGTGGCATATGGGATTTGAACGACAGAGTTGAGGCAAAGTGGAAGTGTCCTTTTGAGAAAGATGCTTTGTTGAGGGATTTGGGTAGAAATTGAGCAAGAACACATTTGGTCAATGACAATATAGTCTTTCCTTCATTGAGTGGGTGAGATGGGTGGAACTTGTGACTAGAATATATACATGTGGTTACAGCTAATACAACAGAAACTTTGTTCGGAATTCTATTGTTTATTATGTTAAAATGAGCTTTCCGATAAACATGTCTGGTAGTTTCCAAGTGTACAACATACAGTGTCATTCATTTATTGCTTCACTGTTTACTTTGCATGAATTAAGTAATTCTACCTTCCAGTTGTATGATATTTTTATGATGTGCTGTATAATATGATACAGTTTGTCCTCTATATATTAAATCAAAGTATTTAACAAATGTAATTTGATGTGAAAATGTCTTAAAGTCAGTCCTTTAATTAAGACCTGAACATTCTCCAGGAACACCAGATGAGAATGAAAGTTAAATGTTCTGCAGCTATTTCTTCAAGAATGTAATATTTAAGACTACTTTTGAATCTATAAGTACACAATGGCAGAGAAATTAAAGGTCAATGAGACTGTGGGCCTGATCTCTAGCAGTTAGGGGAGTTGCACTAAATGCAGATGGGGCCTTGCACCTCCTCCCACACTCCAAACCCCTTCCCCAACCTGAAGCTCTCATACCCTGTTCCCCTCATTTCTGGCTTCACCTGTAGCCCTCACCCCGTGCATCCCAACCGTCTGTACCAGCCGGGTGAAAGTGAGTGAGAATGGGGGCAAGCGAGCGACAAGAGAGGAATGATCAAGGAAGCAGAGAAGGGCCTTGGAGAAGGGGTGGGGCAGGGGCAGGGACAGCGCCTCAGGGAAGGGGCAGGGCAGGTGTGTTTGGTTTGGAGGGATTAGAAAGTTGGCAGCCTTACTAGCAGTGGAAAGTCTGTCAGGAGGGGTGCAGTTGCTCAAATCTTCTGCAATATCTTTTCCTCCCTCGGAGCCTGAGATGACAGCAAAGGGCTAGCTGGGGTGAGGGTGGGACCACGACATGTAGGAGATGCACTGATTAAGTTGAGTATCCACTGCAGACTGAGAAGTGTAGGTGTATAAGTGGGAGTTGAGCTATGAACTATGGAAATAATGAAAAGGCTTATTACTGGTATGAATATCTACTTTACAGTTAGAAGGGTCAAGTATTGTCTTCAATTCTGACATCTTAAAACATATTAGAGAATCCAGGCTGCAGAGAGCTATGTGCATAGCCAGCCAGCAGCCTGGGGCTGCTAAGGAGATGGCGGGGAGAAGCCTGCCTGAGAGTGCTGCTGGCAAAGAGCAGCTTTGGTAATAACACCCCAATTCCCTCCCAGATCTTGCATCCCCTCCTAAATCTTTCCCCAACCCAGAATCCACACCTGCACCCATATCCCCTCCTGGACTCTGCACCCCAAACATCTGCCCCAGGTCACAACCCCAGGGTTACAGCTGTACCCTCTGTACCCTCTTCCCCTTGACCCAGATCATAACTCTCTGTTCCCTCCCCCCGGATTCTGCACCCCTCCATAGAAAAGTGTGGCCCTTAACCACTTATCAAGCTTAACCACTATCAAATCTTGGAGTGCTCCCCATCAAAATTATAGCCCACCCTGCCTCAGCCCCTTCTCCTCACCGCCCAGAGAGTCTGCCTCTGTGTCAGCTGTCAAGTGGCGGCTCAGTTTCACGCCCATTCTTTTCACCTCTTCTGAGCCGGGATGTGAGCAGCATGGTATTCACACTCAGCCAGACCAGGTACAGCATCTCCTCGATGCCAAGCTCCTGTACCCACTTCTAAAAAGCCATACAAGTCCTGAGCAAAATTGAAAAGGTGCGAGGCAGCTCCCAGTTGGAAACTGTGAACAGGAGCCAATGGGAGCCATGAGGTTCTGTAGCTAGGTAAACAAACTGATGCAGGATCGCTAGCAGCTTTGCTAAAGCAGGCCCTCAGAACAATTTGAGAACCACTATTGTAATGGATAAATGGCATGAGTCTTGTCATGTTGACTGTCTGTATTTTAATTCATAACAAGGAGCAAATAGTGCTTTTTTCATTTACCTGGTTCACAGCTTATTGTCATGTTAAATCCTCACCTGAATATCGAAGTACTCTGCCTTTCACAGAGTAACTCAAAGCAAATCATCCTCACTTTAAAACTAGCAATCATAATAATAAACATTAATATACGGATAAGCATGCAACATAAAAAAAAACGCAGAAAACAAAGAGGAAGCAGGAAAAGCTAGGTGGTCAGTCAATAATTAGAGAACCCAGCCTTTGGTCACTCTCCATTCTTCTTTTCTCCCAATCTCTTGGCCATTCACTTAAGGATGGAAAAGGGAGGGGTGCCAGAGGCAGGTTCTGGCTGGGACGTGCTTAACTAAGCAGCTCCCAGCCAGCTTTGTATATAGCATAAATTGAAAATATTAGACACTTTTGTTTTGAGAGTCAAACATTATTTCAAAAATAAACATTATTCCAAAAGGGTCAGTAGTCTGGGGCAGATTTCCTGCACTATTTACTACATCTATACTGTTCGGGTGGTGCAAAGGGAACAGAAACCATCCACTTGTATCCTGTTTGTCTTCCCATGGTGTGGGGGACTCTGTAGTGGGTATGGCACCAGCAGAGATGGCTCCTTGGCCTTTTGCTGTTGCACTGTGGTTATTCCTATCTGAGATGTGTTCAGTGGGGGGGGGGGGTGTTGTCAGATGATGCAAATGAGACCAGTGCCCAGGTTGTTCTAACCTGAACTGAGGCAAAAAATATCAAGGCATCTTGACTCTGGTTCTCATCTGATTCTCAATTCCTGAATTTGAGCTATTTAGATACATTCATGTCCAGATGAAGAATGTATGATTAAAAATTTAGCATGGTTGTCATGTCCCTGTGAGTTATTGATGCTTTATAGAACATTTAGAAAAACATTTTCTTTAGAAACAGTTCTGTGCACAGTATATGTCATGTATCTTTCATCTCAAGTTCTTTGTTTCAAAGGACTTCGGCAGGATCTTTGTTCCTTAAGTGTCTTTACATTTTTTATAGCCACCCCAAATCATAATTCTCTGTCTAAAACATTATAATTGCTCGCTGATAAAGAAGCAATTACAATTACAGATACAAAATACTCTTCCTGAACAAATGAACCCTTTAGAAATAATGTTGCGTGCTGATATACTTAGTACTGAAAAGTAGCCTATATACAAATGATAAAGTAGATGCATGCTTTTGCATGTATATCTCTGTCAGTTGTATTTTACTGTCAGAAGATAGTGACATATATCCTGTAAGGCAATAGTTTTCCACTCTTAACTTTCAACTCCTATCAGGATAGATAACATATGAAAGAAAAATATTTAATGGCAAGCCCACCAAATTTCTCACTTTATGTTCTCTCCAGAATCTATGCATAATTTAGCTCCGTAGTTCAATTGGTTTCTACACTTCATAGATGCAAACTCTGCAACATCTGTTGGTCTAGCCTCTTCACTTTCCATATGATCTCTCAGTTCAGGCTCTGTCTAGGCTACGGAGTTTTTCTGGGGTCCTTATCCTGGAAAAATTCCACCGTGTCCAGGGAATGTGTCTGCTCTTCCGACATTTTTTGCGAAAGAGCAGACACGGTCTTTCAGAAGTCCTGTCTTCCTTGTACCACAGAGAAAGGCTCTTCTGAATGGAAGGTTTTTCTGAAACGTGGCCCAGTGTAGACGGGCCAATTTTCAGAAAAGACTCTTCTGACAAAACTATCGGAAAAAGGTATGCAAATTGTGGAGTGCAATTTGCGTACCTTTTTCCGATAAAAAGTGGCAGTCTAGACATAGCCTCAGAGTGTCATAGACTCCGGAGTGAAGACAAGCAAAAGAGAGTACCCTTATTTTGGAAAAACAGTGAATGAGCATAGTAGATAATTCACAAAAATGACAAATTACATCTTGGATGTGCTCATGCTTACATATGCCTCCCTTTGCTAATATATGTTTGGAGGTGGAATACAGATGGTTTTACTGGGAAAGATACGAGTTCTAAATATTGTAGAGTGGTTTTAAATGTCACAGTAGAATGGTAAGTGCGAACACCTGAGGAATTACACTCTCATGCTTCAGAGATAAACTGATCATTATTTTTATAGCTAAGTTTAAAAACCCATGAAAATAATTGTTCATGGTAGGTTATAACTGAAGTCAGAAATGTTTGTGGTTTTTCATATGGAATCTGATTTGTCAATACAGGCAGTCCCCGACTTACGCGGATCCGACTTACGTCGGATCCGCACTTACGAACGGGGCTTTCTCGCCCCGGAAGTTGGGGCGAGAAAGCCCCTTTCGTAAGCTGCTCCCGTGCCCCTGGTCTGCTGGAGACCGTCTCCAGCAGACCAGGGGCACCGGGCGGGTTCCCGCGCTTCTGAGGCTTTGCCAGAGCAAAGCCTCAGAGACGCGGGGAACCGCCGCTGCTGCCGCTTCAATCTGGGTGCCTGTGGTCTGCTGGGGACCGTCCCCAGCAGACCACAGGCTCCCGGACTGAAGCCGCAGCCGCGGCGGGGTCCCTCGCCTCTGAGGCTTTGCCAGAGCAAAGCCTCAGAGGCTCTGCTCCCGGTGTCCCTGGTCTGCTGGGGGGGGGCAGCTAGTGTGCTTCCCCCCCCCCCCCAGCAGACCAGGCTTTTGTTTTGGACTCTGGGGCAGAGCAGCTGGGGCGCTGCCGATTGGTCCTGCAGCGCCCGCTCTGGGCACTACTGGACCAACCCGGAAGCACCCCAGCTGCTCTGCCCCAGGTCCTGATTCAGCCGCTGCTGGTCAGTTTCAGCAGCGGCTGAATCAGGACGCCTGGGGCAGAGCAGATGGGGTGCTGCTAGGTTGGTCTAGTAGCACCCAGGAGCGGCGCTACTGGAGCAACCCAGCAGCACCCCAGCTGCTCTGCCCCAGGCGTCCCCAAGTCAGCTTCTGCTGAAACTGACCAGCGCTGACTACAGGAAGCCCCAGGCAGAGTTGCTCTGCCCCGGGCTTCCTGGAATCAGCGCTGATCAGTTTCAGCAGCAGCTGACTTGGGGACGCCTGGGGTTCTTAAGTTGATTCTGTATGTAAGTCAGAACTGGCGGTCAGTTTCAGCAGTGTCTGAATCTGGACGCCAGTTCCGACTTACATACAGATTCAACTTAAGAACAAACCTACAGTCCCTGTCTTGTACGTAACCCGGGGACTGCCTGTACATAATTGACAAGGTCATTGCTAGGTTCCCTAAGTCTCCTCAAGGCTTACCTTTTAGTGAGGTTTTAATTTTATTTTATTTCACCCGATGAAAAAAACAGGCTGTGTTTTCATCTTGATAATTACCTTTTTGGGTAAAAGGAGGAACCAAATCTAGAATAAACATAGTCTTACAAATAACACTTCATATATTGCAATTACAAAGCATAAAGGTCAGCACAGAGTATAATAAAATTCCTACTAAATGCAAGGAATTCAAGGATTATTTTTAGGTATGTGTATATACAACCTTTTGATACAAACTCATATGATGCGTGACCCTATTAACAAGAATTAACATTACATTCATGTTTTAATTTTTCAATTTTGAGTTGCTCAGAACACATGTGCGCACACAAACGTTTTTTGGAAATAATGTTTCAAGCATAAAGTTAACCATCACACCAGAAAATTCAGAGTGAAGGCTAATATCTCTATCACCCTTAAACACCCAGTGAAAGCATAGGCATCGTGACATGTATCATGTATTGGAGAAATATCATCATACCTGTACTTAATGTTGGTTAAGAAACCTTAACATTTTTTACATTTGTTTCCATCTGAATTGTGCTTTTGTTTCTCCACTATGCTAAGAAATAGGATCTGATCTGATAGACTGCAACTGTGATTATAGAATAGTTTCACAGCTCCATATAAAATGAGAGCTCTGAGATGGACTATGTTATTTTATTCCCTAATACATGATGCCTAGTACATACATGGCCCTGTTTTCCATGTTTTATGTTTGTTTTGTATTCTATAATGATAATACAATCCAGACATTTTCTTTCAAGACTCTCAGCACTTTTGGGGAGTTAAACTCACTAGGTATTAGTCTCATGCCTTATAAATACTACCCGAGGCAAGTTATAACTTCCTTGAAATACGCTTCCTGTCATGACTTATGTCCTAAATAATACCTATTGTGTAACTATGAATTTCAGCACCTAATATGTATATTATTGATTAGTGGCCAGCATTGTGTACAGGGCCAGCCCGAGCCATTCATGCACCCCAGGCCCCGGGAGCATGGCGCCACCCCTGGAAGTGTGATGCATGCGCGGCCCCGCCCCTGGGCGCGTGGCGCCCCCGCCCCTAGCACATACGTGGCCCCACCCCCAGGCGCCTGGCGCATGTGTGATGCCATCCCAGCCGCGCGGCACATGCACAGTGCCTCCCCCGCCCGGCCCAGTAGCCCCACGAGGCACCCCCTATAATGGAGTGCCCCGGGCAGTAGCCCGGTCAGTCTGTAGCTTGGGCCGGCTCTGATTGTGTATTATGTGCTTATACCAGGACTTTCAAAATTATTGATCTTTGATATAGTTGTCTGTGAAAGCTCTCTCAGAACCATTTTCAAATAAATCCATATTAAGGGATTAGGTTTTTTTGATTGATTTGGTTCTGAAGTGCCATGTGTTTGCTGACTGCAGAATATGGGATACACAACTATTGTTGGCTTCCACTTCCTCCAGGACAACAATAGGTGTAAAAACAAAAGCTTCTCATAAAAGCTATTTAAAATATTGTTTAAAAGCTTCCAAAGAGAATTCCAATGAGATGTCATATATTAAAACTAACAATGCTTAAGAAAAGACGAATTTGCCTTTAGAGTTACATTTGCCTTAGTAAATGTCTCTGTGAGATGAAACAGTGACATTTTCTTCTTATTTTGTTTGTGTTTTGGTGGTCTGAAAACATTTTTTAAATTTCTTTAATTTAAGGACAATAATTTTATTTATATTGTTCCTAACTGAAGTTTATGATGCAAAAATATAAACCTCAGACCGTTTAGCAAGCTGGTAAAACCACATTTTTATTTTTAATTGTGGCTAAATAAAATGATTCATGCTAAAATCCAAACTTGTATGAGCATTTTCTAGATACTATGATTTTGTAATTAATTGTGAAAATAAGTAATTAAAAAGATTGCCACAGTCAGATTAACTAGTCGTCTTGGTAGTATACTGGATCAGCAATGCCAGTAAGAATTACTTCACTAGCTCTTTGAAGGGCATGACTCTACTTATTTACAGCAAATTGGCATCCGGAAAATTTGTGTTTCAGCTTTTTGGAATGAAAACAGCAATCAAAATCCCGAATTTACGAGGGAGACTACAGATGTGGTCCTTTGGGAAGCACATTGCTAGTGGATTGTTAATGCGGTTGGGAAAGGGTGAGGTCTTAGTTTCGGAAAAACTCCAAAACCTGCAGGGAGTGGAAGAAAGCAAATATTTTTACAGTACAAGTTTAATTTGTATAATGTCATGCATATACTTTGTATAAAAATGCCTTGTGGAGTTCAATCATGAAATTACAGTAATAAATAACACTATAAGAGAGTTGCAAGTGCAGCATAGGCAAGAAGAAAACCTACTTTTTCAGCTAATGTTTGAACTGAGATGGAGAGTCAAGGCAGACGAATACAGAAAGTGTTTTGAATCAGTAGTAACCAGACAACATTGAGGCACATGGAAACTATTGATAGTTAATAGAAGGAACAGAAAGAGAGCAACTGTATGTGTTTAAAAATCCCACCTAAAATAATGGGTTTAAAATAAAAGGTGGTGGGTGTTTTGAAATTGGATCTTGAAGCAATGGAGGACTTCAACAGCGATGGGTATGAACTTCTTTGTACATAGCAAAAGACATTCAGTAGTACTGTGCACATGCTAAAGGGTAAGCCTTGAGGAGACCATAGGAAAGGAAACTTTAGTCAAAGTATGAGGCGAAGGTATACGTCATGCTAGGAGGGTGCCAGCTCATGCCACAGCCTGTAGCCTCGCTGAACACTCGCTGAACATTTCTCAGACAAAAAGTTTATTTGCTGGGTTATTGGGATGGAGGGAGGAAGCAGGGAATATTTAGGATATCTGCAGGAGGAGAAAGTATTCGTCCTGTTACAGTAGGCAGGGCAAGAATAAACTTTAACAGGGATTTGAATATGTGTGTTCTTTAAGTGCAAGGGACTACCCTAGTCACTAGACTGAGTGGCTAGGTGAGGGGGAGTCTTTCCCCATCTCTTCTGTTAAAGCTGTGGAGCAGGGACATGACCGTGTCTTGTCTCCAAGAGAGTGTCCTTAATCACCTGGCTATAGAGTCATTCTTACTCACTTTCTGTGGCTCACTAATTATTCATCACTATTTCTTCTTCATCTCTCTGTATGAATTTAGCCCTTCATTTCCTTTTCATTGTTAAAAAGTGCCTGGAAACAAATCAAAGCAGTTAATTGTAGATTAAATGAACTATTCCATTTGACCTGAATCAAAATTTGTGGACTTTTTTGATTTGCTAAAATGTCTCAGCTTTTTTGGTACAGGTCGAACCATTTTGTTTTAATTTTTCAAAATTGCCATTGAACTGAAAAATCAGTTTTCCACACAATAGTAATTGTAACACGATTTGTACTAAAAGTTTAAATTGAATATCAACAATTAAGCTTTCTTCACAGTGTTAAAAAATTGTGTCTCATTTCTATGACATAAAAAGTTGCCGGGATATGGGGAAAATAGAGGATTTTGCTTATTCTTTTATTTTAACAATTAAAGTCAGCAAATAACCTCAAGAACTAGATTGAATCTTATAATCAATTATTTGTGAGCTTATTTGCAATTTTATGTTCAGTTCATCTTTATTTTTAAGAACATCCAAAGCATATAGTAAGGGAGTTTAAATAATATTTATTTAGAGTCTAACTCACTCCTTGCATTACAGGCAAGTAACAAAAATTTTGTGGAAAACTGTGGAAGGGGAAAGGAATATGAGGGAGAGGTCACTCCCCACTAAACTACACTCAGGCTATAGAGCAAAAATGCAGCGTCTTCCTGGCAATTCTTCTAGTTTACGGGTTAGAATATTGGCCACTGCTCTTTCATGGCTAGACTTAGGGCCACTGGATCTGTAACCATGGAGCCACAGTTCATGTAGAGGTCTGAGCCAAAGCCTTTATTCAAGTCAATGCAAGTCTTTGGTGTCCATTGATTTCAGATGACTGCATCAGGCCAAATGCTACGATTGGGCGTAAGTGCTATGAGGCACTCAGAGCTGGAGTGAATTTCACTCTTATAGTAGAACTTGTTGTATTCATAATAATGGGAAATGGGTTTTGATTTTTCTAAAAATTATTTCCTTATTTGAATTCCAGTTACAGGAAAGCACTAGGAAAAATTGGTCTTTGAGGACATATAAAACTACAAGTGTCCATAGGAAAGTGAGTGGAGTTTTGAAGCTATTTGAAAGGAGACTGGTTAAATAGTCATTAAGGACTATGCAGTATAGAAACTTTTAAGGGGTACCCATTTTTGCTACTTTTATTATACAGCTTAACACATTTAGTGTAGGTTAGTATTGAGTACTAACATTAACAAAAATGTGGATGCCTTCACAGGTCATGAATTATGCATCTGTTTTCCTTTCCATTAATATGGAGTGCAGTTAATTCATCATTGTACCATTAAAGCAAAATGAATTATTTCTTCCTTTAATTTTTATAATTGGTTCTTCATTTTCTTTAATTCAATTTGCCATTTCGAATAGCTTTTTAAAAAAGTCTTGATTATTTTACGAGTGTTTTACCTTTTAAATTAATTTCAATTTGAGTGTGGGTGTTTATAAAGGAACAGTTGTACTGATGATTGATATTAGCTGGCAGATATGAACTACCTATCTTGGCAAACTGTACAGTTTATTTAAGAGAACATAAGGGACATTCATATTTATCTGATTGAACTAACAAAGTCTAGAAGAGAACTTGAATGTAATATTAAGAATATCTTTCCCCTAAAGGATAATAATGTTTATTATACTCAAAAGGGAGTTTTTGACCTTTAAATCTATCAGAAATGCTATTTTAATCATTTAATTTAAAAGCAGCGATTATACCATAGCTATTGTTTATTTGTTTACATAACATCCAATATGATATTCAAGTCAAAGAAGCAATGTAATATGGAACGTGCTCCATCAATCTCGAATACTTTAGCTTTGAACATTGAAGAGTTATCCAGATTGTTTCACAATCACATTTCTGATAAGGTAAAGAGAGTAAGATTACAAGGAGTCATACTGGGAGCAGTGATGTCGGTTTCCCAGGCTATGTCTACACTACAATGAACTGTCGGAAAAAGGTACGTAAATTGCGCTCTGCAATTTGTGTACCTTTTTCCAATAGTTTTTTCAGAAGAGGCTTTTCCAAAATTTGGCCCGTCTACACTGGGCCAAGTTTCAGAAAAGCCTCTTTCAGAAGAGCCCTTCTTCCTCATGGCTTCCAAAAAAGCTCATCTGCTCTTCTGCAAAAAAAACCAGAAGAGCAGACAGGTTCCCTGGATGCGGCGGCGTTTTTCCGGGATACATTAGGTATCCCGGAAAACCCCCATGGTGTAGGCATAGCCCCAGAGATGTTCATTTATTTTGTTTGAGATTCTGACATTATCCAGTGATTCCTCAATGAAACCTGTTTCTCATTTTGCAAATGCTCACAGTTTTCCTATTCAAATCCCTCATACAACTCCCCCTCAAATTTACTGTCTTCAGAGGTGGACCTTTTTAGTTGTTGTGACATCACCAGATGGGTGAGAGAAATGAACATTGTTACATACATATACCCTGAATCTTCAGTTCTTTCTGGGAGATAAGAATTTCCTTCGCTTGTCAGAATTCATCAAGAAGATAAACATGGAATTCACCAACAAACCAGTTCTTCTCTCCTCTCTTTCTGGAAAGTTATCCATATACTGATGTTCTTTCTTGTTCTCAAGAGCTCAGAGACATTAGGCAGTTGGTCTGTTTTGAGGATTGTTGCAAAATTATTGTGCCAGATGACTAAAGGACTGGATCTTATGTACCTGCATATGACACAGTCAATTCCAGCATTATAGATGGTCACATGTCATTCTGCAAAAGGGATCGTGGCACCCTGAGCCATGCAATCTGAGATTTCCACTTCCAAAGTGTGTAAGGCTGCAATGTAGTCATTCCCCACCCCTGGTTCTATCATTTGGATCTATCTACATTGGTAGATCAATCATCTGGTCACAGAATTATTGAGGTCCCTAAGTAAAATTAGGTCCCTTTCTGCTGTCTACCTATAATGCACATCTTAGGATGTAAGCCATTTGAGGTATGGTCTACATCTGTTTGTACAATGTCTTCCACAGTGGGGCTTTGAGCACAATTAGAGTCTCTCAGCTCTACCATAATATTAATTTTAAAAACTAACATCCTACTGGTATAAGAGAGGCATAGACGGAAACTACTGTTAATTCCTTTCATTGTAGTTCTCCTTTCTTCCATTCAACATCCCCTTCTCTTTCCCCTTGTGGAGAGATACCACTTTATATCTTAACATCTCTTTTCCCTATTTAACTTTTTCATCACTCTGAAAATTTTCTCATTCTCCTAGAAAGTAGGCAATCCCGAGTCCTTACATGCAACTCTTCATTTTGCCTTTATTGTCTCGATTATTTTGCATGCTTGCTTCCCAATAGGTAGGGCTATAATACTGTATGTCCTTTGTGTTCCTGTTGGTAAGATGGGAGAGAATGGGTGTATGACAAAGTATGAAATTACACAGAAACATCAACCTAAAACAAATCTGCCCTATGCCTTTTTATATTATTTTCTCTTCCCTTTATTGCCAGCTAATGTGATAGTATTAGTGACTACAAATTGGACTGAACTCAAATATTTTATCTTACTGTAAATACTGGTAACTGGAGCTTATTATACTTTTTCAAAATTTAAAATAAACATATGATGCTTTATAGTTCATTATAATTAAAGTGGGCTTTGAAAAATAAGGTAAAATTTACTTGGCTAGATGCTTAATTTTTAAATATTAAGGTGCAAATTGTCTGGCATAAGTCAACGTAGTTACATTGATTTCAAAATGCAATTAAAGTATGAAGGTTTTATGTCTTGTTCTCTAGACTGCCCCTTTTGATATTAGGCCTGATGCTGCAATGTGCAGAGAACTTACTGGCAAGGTGCTGAATACGCTGAGCTCTCGTTGAAGCTGAGTAGGGAACCTTGCAGCGCCAAACCCTTAATAACGAGCTGTCATGACCATGAGGGTTAGCCATCAGCCAGGGGACTAAGGGGTTAACTGTACCTAGCCATGTAGCAGTCAGCCAATAGAAATGCTGGTAAGAATTTCAAACTGGGACAAAGAAATTTTTGGTTTTTCCCTCCTTTGTCCCTGAGCAGTTGACTCTCCAGATACTGAGGGGGATAGACAACATGTCCCTCTCCAAGAAAAGACTCTTCCCCATCTGTAAGTAGGGCAAAGTCTAGATAAATCCATTTTATTGTTTTATGGTTTGGGGATGGGAATCTGATGTTTGTGCATTTAGAAATGGGTTTTCCTCTCTTTTGTAACTCAGTTTTGTTCCCATGGGAAAATTCCTCATGAGTTTATTAATTGGTGGCTCTTATCATCTAGCCAATCCAACTATGCTTGTAACAGGAATATTGTGGTGATAATAAAAGTTCTTTCTTTTTTATTAACCTGGTATTGGTTAATTTTTGTGTCCTGGTTTTACTTTAGGGCTGAGATTTCCCAAGTGATATCTTCCCTGGTTTTCTTACCATTACTTGGGTGGTGGCAGCGGATTTTTATCCCCAAAATCTACATTTTTAGGATTTTGGGGGAAAGTTTTATACCAAAGCCTGGAAAGATAAGGTTATGTGGGGTACTTTTGTGGGCCCCCACTTCTGCATTCATCATGCCAAAGTGTGGAATCAGCCTTGACATGAGCCTTTGTGGTACGGCAACCCTGCAGCTGGGGATAAGTCTCCCAGTCCAGATAGACGAACTTGCACTAGCTTCACTAGAGTGGAAATTGCATCTCTAGTAGAGATTGATGCTAGCTACCTGAGCTCAACCTAGGGAGTAAGGACAGCTTGAGAGCTTGAGCTACTGCATCTACTTCTATTTTTAGCACGCTAGCTCAAACCCCACTGGTACAAGTTCACGCACCCATGGTGGAAAATTTACTTCCAGCTGCAGTGTAGAATGTAGATGTGCTGCCCATGTCTCATTGTTTTCGAGATAGTCGTTGGGATACTCCAAACCCTAATCTTGACATCATGGGAGAGCAATCAACATCACAAGAAATTAAAGCACATATTGTTGTGTCCAGTGAGCATGTGTGTGTAATTGAGGGCTTGGTGTCAGACCCATTCTCAGTTATACCAGTGTAATATCAGAGTTACTATGTTGATGGCAAAGTAGTTACTGAGGTTGGAATATGGCTTGTAGCCTCTTTTACTGGTATTTTTGCCCAAAAGGATTGGGCACCACAGCATAGGGCAACATAAACAATAGCCCAAAGGATGCACACACATGTGGTTTGCCTTACAGAATCTCATGTGTTCAGTTTATTATTCTCCCCATAGGAGAATTTATCCATTTTGTTTTGTTACATATTGTACAGCATTTCCTGTGAACCATCTTAAACAAATTATCTATAATCAAGGGGAATGTTTCCAATCAATTAAGTAATTATTGCAAACTTATGCTTGTGTTTCAAATTACCAACAGCTTATAGGTGTGGTATTTAATGAAGATTTTAATGACTAATCAGAAATAAGTACAGGCAGTCCCCGACTTACGTGGATCCGACTTATGTCGGATCCGCACTTACGAACGGGGCTTTTCTCGCCCTGGAGCTCACGGGCGGCGGGTCGCCACCTGTGTCCTCCGGGGCGAGAAAAGCTTCTCCCGGTATCCCTGATCTGCTGGGGGGGTCCAGCAAAGCCGCTGGACCCCCCCAGCACACCAGGGACACCCGAGCAAAGCCGCCCAGGCGGCGGGAGTCCCGCTGCCTGGGCGGCTTTGCTCGTTTGCCCCGGAGCAAAGCCGCCCAGGCAGCGGGACTCCCGCAGCCTGGGCGGCTTTGCTCCTGTCCCCCTGGTCTGCTGGGGGGGTCCAGAAAAGCCGCTGGACCCCCCAGCAGACCAGGGACACCCGAGCAAAGCCGCCGCCTGGGCGGCTTTGCTCCCGGGCAAACGAGCAAAGCCGCTCAGGCGGCGGCTTTGCTCTGGTGTCCCTGGTCTGCTGGGGGGGTCCAGTGGCTTTGCTGGACCCCCCCCCCAGCAGACCAGGGGGACAGGAGCAAAGCCGCGGAAACCCGCCCCCCCCGCAGCGGGACAGCCCTGGCGCACCTGGGCTGTCCCTCTGCGGGCGTGCTCCAAGGCTTTGCTCCCCGTCTCCCTGAAGACCAGGGAGACGGAGAGCAAAGCCGCTGAGCATGCCAGCAGGGGGACAGCCCAAGCGCGCCCGGGCTGTCCCGCTGCGGGCGTGCTCAGTGGCTTTGCTCTCCGTCTCCCTGGTCTGCAGGGAGATGGGGAGCAAAGCCTTGGAGCACGCCCGCAGCGGGACAGCCCAGGCGCGCTTGGGCTGTCCCACTGAGGGCGTGCTCCAAGGCTTTGCTTCTGTCCCCCTGGTCTGCTGGGGGGGGGGGGGAAGCAGCTAGTGCCCCCCCCCCCCAGCAGACCAGGCTTTTCTTGCTTACCCCTGGGGTAGAGCAACTGGGGGCTGCCAGGTTGGTCCCGCAGCGCCGCTCCGGACCAACCCGGCAGCACCCCAGCTGCTCTGCTCCAGGCGTCCTGATTCAGCCGCTGCTGGTCAGTTTCAGCAGCGGCTGAATCAGGACGCCTGGGGCAGGGCAGCTGAGCTGCTGCTGGGTTGCTCCAGTAGCGCCGAGGAGCAGCGCTACTGGAGCAACCCAGCAGCACCCCAGCTGCTCTGCCCCAGGCGTCCCCAAGTCAGCCGCTGCTGAAACTGACCAGCGGCTGACTACAGGAAGCCCGAGGCAGAGTTGCTCTGCCCCAGGCTTCCTGGAATCAGCCGCTGATCAGTTTCAACAGCAGCTGACTTGGGGACGCCTGGGTTTCTTAAGTTGAATCTGTATGTAAATCAGAACTGGCATCCAGATTCAGCCGCGGTTGAAACTGATCAGTTTCAGCAGCGGCTGACGCCAGTTCCGACTTACATACAGATTCAACTTAAGAACAAACCTACAGTCCCTATCTTGTACGTAACCCGGGGACTGCCTGTAAATTAAAATGAATACAAATTTTGTAGCCTTCTTTTCTTTTCTGTTTTTGGAGGGGAAGGAGTTCTGTTTTAACATTTAGATTATTCTTTATGAAACTAGTACATTCAGGAAACGAAAGAAGTTTGCATTGTGCTGAGGGAATGGAAAAAAATGCTAACATTTCTTCTGCACTGTTTTTCAGTGCCCCACAGGAGAATTTAATGCATTGCTCACTCTCAACAAAGACATTTCATTTTGTTACAATAATAATTATTAAATGTTGCTCAGTTTTTCAGCATACTGCTAATAATATAGAGATTACAAAGCAAATGTCCATCATCTTTCAGTATAAAACAGATCTTGTGCCTTTGTATGCTAAAGCATTTCATGTTCTGAACTTTTAGTTTTTGTAACTTGAGTTTGTAGTCCATTATGGTCAAATGTTCTTGAATTTGACAGTAGAATAACCCATATTTTCAGTTTTTGTATGAAAATAAAAGTGAAAAATCAAATTCACGTATTCTAAATTGATACAATTTATATTTTTCTGTTAAATTGAAAATGCCTTTACATTCGAAGATTATAAACCAGAAGGGACCATTGTGTTCAGGTAGCCTGACCTCCTTTATTTAGGTGCTCTGCTGCATTAAGACCTTGATTCTCAAGTAATCCAAAGAACCAAATACTTTTATTGGAATACCACTATTGTATTCATCTTCTTTTAGATGGTTCTTAATTTGGCATTTTTGCGCACTTTCTGTGAGATATGGTTTTCTTGCAAATTGATCTAAAAATGAATTTTCCAGTTTCTATAGCATTTCCTAATTACAAGCCTTTATAAGGATCCTTCTAAAGTAGATAAAATAAACTAGAAGATTGATTGATGAGATTACCTTTATGAAGCAAACTTGTAATACTGTTGATGTATTATACTTAGATATCCATAAGGTATTTGCCATTATACCACACAACCATCTGATTACAAATTTATACCTAAATAAAGTTAACATGGCACACATTAAATGTATAAAACCTGGCCTAATTGGTAGTCTCAAATGTAACTGTAAATGGGGACTCATGATCCAGTGTGATCTTGCGGGGATTGGTTCTTTGCCCTACTCTATTTAATATTTTTATCAATAAGCTAGAGGAGAATATAAATAATCACTGATTTTTTTTATGTGTAGATGATATAAGAATTGAGGGAGTGGTAAGTAATGAAAAGGACAGGTCACTGATTTAGAGTGATCGGGATTACTATGAATAATATGGCTACACGCAAGTGTATACGTGTAGGAACAAAGAATGTAGGCCATTCTTACAGGGGGAGGGCTCAAAAAGATCTGTTCTAGGAATTATATGGGGAATGGTCTGTGGCCTGTTTTCCAGGAAAGGTTGGTCTAAATAATCACAATGATCCCTTCTCCACTAGAATCTAGGACTAGTACCTGTTTAGGAAGCATGAATTCATATATGTTCACTCCTGGAATATTAGTTTTTTGTTACTATAATGTGTATTTGACTACCATAATACCAACTTTGTGTGTTTGTACTCAGTAGCAAAAATAATTGTTTTTAAAAAGCTGAAAGATAATGCATATGAAATTAAATTGTGTGTTAACATACTGGCTAGTTTGGTTACCTAGGAAAGATTCCCAATTGATTTAAACAGTGGGAGTCAATATCTTCTAGTGCCGTGGTCACCAACAGGTCGATCGCGAGCTACTGGTCGATCTCGAGGCCTCGACCAGTCGCTCGCAAGGCATCCTGTCCGTCCCGCCCCCATTTCCCTCCCACCCCCCAGAAGTCCCACTACTTACCTCAAGGTAGTGTTGGCTTCAGAAGTACAGCAGCTTAGTCCCACTTCTGGCAATTCCAGAAGTGCACTAGCTGCTCTGCCGGCCCCCTGCACCGCACAGGAGGGGTGAGTCAGCCCCGCGGGAGGCACTCAGGGGGTTTCCTGGCGCGGGGGGGGGGTTGGCACTATTAATTTCTGTAGGCTTTGTCCCAGGCTCAGATTTTAACGATTTGGAGCACTATTGAGTTAACATTCATACCTAGTAGGGAAATGAAAGTGATTCTGCTCTGCTTCCGGTTTATACCTTTTTTCCCCAACCCTCATCTTGTCTGTTTTGATAATAAGAAACAGTCCTTGTCCCTAAAAAGTTTACAATATGGTTTCATAATGCCTAGTAGACAGGGACCCTGATTTTGGGTGAAGCCTGTATGTATTACCATAACATCTTTAATAAATAATAATACATCATCCTTAGTAGGCAATATCTTATACTGAGATTTCACCCCAGAAAATACTCAAATGTACAGTATATAATATTCTTCCACATTTATTAGATGGCTACCTCCATTAAACAACTGGTTTTTGCCAATGCTTTTGTACTAGTCACATATAGCTGAGATACTTCTGCTAATTTAAGCATGAGGTTATTTTATTGGACACAGGAAGAGGAATTAATAGTAGCTCTTGCAATCACCAGTGCAAAGTCGGTGAAGCTAGGTGCATAAAGCAGGATATATAAAGGGGATAGTAAATGGGGAATGAGAGCCCCAAAAGCTCCTGTGTTTTGAACTACAGGTAGTCCCCGGGTTACGTACAAGATAGGGACTGTAGGTTTGTTCTTAAGTTGAATCTGTATGTAACTCGGAACTGGCGTCCAGATTCAGCCACTGCTGAAACTGACCTCCAGTTCTGACTTACATACAGATTCAACTTAAGAACCCCAAGTCCCCAAGTCAGCTGCTGCTGAAACTGATCAGCGGCTGATTCCAGGAAGCCCGGGGCAGAGCAACTGTGTCTCGGGCTTCCTGTAGTCAGCGCTGGTCAGTTTCAGCAGCAGCTGACTTGGGGACGCCTGGGGCAGAGCAGCTGGGGTGCTGCTGGGTTGCTCCAGTAGCGCTGCTCCTCGGCGCTACTGGAGCAACCCAGCAGCACCCCAGCTGCTCTGCCCCAGGCGTCCTGATTCAGCCGCTGCTGAAACTGACCAGCAGCGGCTGAATCAGGACGCCTGGGGCAGAGGAGCTGGGGTGCTGCCGGGTTGGTCCAGTAGTGCCCAGAGCGGCGCTGCGGGACCAACTGGCAGCGTCCCAGCTGCTCTGCCCCAGGGTCCACAACAAAAGCCTGGTCTGCTGGGGGGGGGCACACTAGCTGTGCCCCCCCCCCCCCCCCCCAGCAGACCAGGGACACGGGGAGCAAAGCCGCAGCGGCGGGGTGCCGCGCCTCTGAGGCTTTGCTCTGGCGCGGGACCCGCCGCCGCTGTGGCTTTGCTCCCGGTGTCCCTGGTCTGCTGGAGACGGTCCCCAACTGAACTGAACAGTAGGTGGGCAATAATGTGAGATAACTATTGTGCAGCTTACAAGAGCTCTACTGAGCATTTTGTGCTTACATCCTCTTCTGTGCCTTGTGTCTAAACTTCTCAAGCAAATACATTTGTGAAAACTTAGGTCTACTTAATCATTTGGCTTTCACCAATCAGTAGTGATATTTTTGAAAAATTCAGTGCTGTAAGACTGAATACACATTCTCAATTTGTAATCAGATTCTCATTTCAGTTTCCTGTACCCTTCTGCTCAGTATGTGAGTTGCAAATATCTCAAAGGATCTTCTTTTTCAAAT
The DNA here is from genome assembly GCF_052426305.1 of Pelodiscus sinensis. Classification (NCBI taxonomy): domain Eukaryota; kingdom Metazoa; phylum Chordata; order Testudines; family Trionychidae; genus Pelodiscus; species Pelodiscus sinensis. The sequence goes on from NC_143053.1 coordinate 206,399,561, forward strand.
ATTTCCCTTGAAATTTAAAAAAACCTTTGAGTTGGCCTTAGATATGATAAAAGATTCTATTTAAACTAATTTTCAGTCAAATTGTACCCCACAATATCACTTTAGGTCCATTGGCTTTAAAATAGTGAAAAGCTAAACTTCCCTCTCACGTCCTTTCATGTTCAAAAACTGAAATAATTTATTACAACAAAGGAATGTGTGTAGAATCTAGTAACCAACATAGGATATAGAAAGATTTATTAGAAGAAGCATTAAGAGCATTCCTGGCCAGGTGTATTTTTTTTCTTTTTTCAAAAAAAGAAAATAATGTATACAAGTTTGGTCAACTTCAGATATGGCTGGAAGACCATTTAGAAAACATATCTGTAATAGTGAAACTTTTATCCATACTTTGCAGCAACACACTAAATAAAAGTGGAAACAGAAGATGACTGCTACTGAATTTCAAGTAGTGTATACTAAATCTTGAAAACAATTAAAATGTTTGTCTCTGTGACCCTATGGGCTTGATTCCTTGCGCCTTGTGCAGTTATTTACACCTATGCTAAGTGGACAAAAAACAGAATAACACCCACTTTCCACATGTATATAAATGTCTACATGAGATGAAAGGCAACATCGAATCAGGCCCCAAAGTTCCAATTCCACACTCCTTGTTTATCCAGAACTTCCATGCGCTAATTGGGACTTTCGTCTGAGTAAGAAATATAGAGTTTCACTATAAGTGAATATTAAATATCTGTGTTCTAATTGACTATGAGTGTTATTTATAACAGAAAATTTTGCAGGCTACTAGGAAGTAACATTGACTAATCCTCCTAAATATAAAAAATACCTACTTTCAAAAAGAAAATTTAGGACACATTTTAGTCTGACCCAGTCATTTGTATTTCCAAACTAAGTACTAAAGGCTCATGTGCAAACTGTGCATTGTGCATCTCAGATAAGCAGCAGATTATCTGGGATGCGTTGTGATCCTTTTCACATGCCTCTATGCTCCAACTAGGGATTTCTGAAGACATTCTTTCAAATGTCTAAGTCAGTGTTTCTCAAAGTGGTCCACTCTGAAAAAGCTGCTAACAGGCTGCTCCGGTTTGCTTACTTACTAGCTCCGCAGCCATGCACTCTCGTGGTTCCCATTGGCTGTGGTTTGCCATTGTTGCCAAGAGGAGCTGCGAGGCTTTGAGGCCGTGGAGCTGGTAAATAAACAAACTGGAGTGGCCCAATAGCAGCTTTCTCAGAGTGGGTCTGTGGTCCACTTTGAGAAACACTGCTCTAAGTTCAGAACCCACAATGATAGTGATTGTATTGTTTCTAAAATATTCACACATCAGTGAAGCATCAATGTACAACAGAACAGCTCGGCTTAACTCCCTTATCCTTTTAAAACTACCACCCCTACCACCTCTTCTCTAACCTCAATCCTTTTCTTAAACCCTCTCTTCCATTCCTTCCAAATTCCCCCTCTGCCTTAGTTTTTATAATTTTCTTACAAATGAGCATAAGTCTGAGAGTTTCTCCAGTGCCTCCCTGCCCAATATCCATTTTCCCTTTGTTCCCAGTGGCCTGGACTACACTAAAACCTTAGTCTGAAATTAACCCCCCCAAGGTCAAAGTGGTGCGTCCACACACCAACCCTATTATTCCAGTGTAAGGGGCCACAGAATTTGAACTCTGTGGTCCTGCTTTTCATGAGGAATAATGCTATTCCTGAACTTATAAGTCCGAAATTATGTTAGTGTGGATGCTCTGGTGCTGCTATTTTGAACTAATTGGCCACCAGGAGGCCTCCCACAGCTCCCCTGAGTGCTTCCTGCGGCTCTGAGTCCAAGTAGCACATCCACATTAATGGAGCCTGCCTCAGATTCCATTAGATTCTTCCCCATAGTGAGGACACGGAACTTCAAATTTGTAAAATTGGGTGCCCAGAAGTAAAACTTAGTAAATTTGAAATACTGTCCTAATGTTAACATGGCCAGTTAGACTCTTGAGGCCTCTTACTCTTAACTCCTGTAATTATATACCAATTCTGTCTCCCCAACCCATGTTATAGTCCCTTTACTTAAAAAGCCAGCAGTTGACTCTCTTTCCACCTTTATATCATTTTCCAGTATCCATTAACCCAGAGTTCTTGAAAACTCCATAATCATTGGCTTAGTGTCTTCTTTTCTGATTTTTCTTAGGAAACCTGACTTTTGCTGCATTGTTGCCCACAGAGCTGGACTTAGGGGCAAGAGATCTAGGTGACCACTTCCTGAAGGGAGGTTCCAAAGAGGATGGAGAGAGGCTGTTCTCAGTAGTGACAGATGGCAGAACAAGAAGCAATGGTCTCAAGTTGTGGTGGCAGAGGTCCAGCTTGGTTATTAGGAAAAACTATTTCACTAGGAGGGTGGTGAAGCACTGGAATGGGTTACCTAGGGAAGTAGTGGAGTCTCCATCCCTAGAGGTGTTTAAGTCTCGGCTTGACAAAGCCCTGGCCGGGTTGATTTAGTTGGAATTGGTCCTGCCTAGAGCAGGGGGCTGGACTTGATGACCTTCTGAGGTCTCTTCCAGTTCTATGATTCTGTGATTCTATGAATGTGGGATTGGGGGGGGCGTCAGGCTTGGGATGCTGTTTTTGTTGTTAGTGACAAAAGGGAAAATTGAATAGTTGAAGGAACATACTTAAGGTATTAAATGTGTGGAATTATTTTTCAATAACCTACTAGAATGTTCTGGACCTTTGTAGAATCTCAGGGAACTTTCCATGAGAATTACATTTTCCTCAGACCTCCTAGAATGTTGTCAGTCAAGACTATGTGGGTATATAAAAGGTGAGGTGTTGCCAATAAATCAGTGAGATGTAAGAACGAACTGAAATGAAATGAGAGCCCAGCTGCAATATTGTGATCCTTCTTTTATTGTGTAATTATGAAAGTGTACTTCTGTTGCAAGATTTGAAGAGAGTAAATTACAATTTTACAATAATGAGACAACCGAGATATCTATCATGCTCCTATATACACATAATATGAAAGAAATAATGTTATTTATTTTGCCATCCTTAAAATGTAATGTGTGACAACAGCCTGACTGTGGAACATATCCTTTTGCGCGCCCTAAGTAATTGAAGTCCATTCAGTGCTGGTGCACAGTTCAATTTCTTGATGTTGGTACATGTCAGGTATTCTAAAAATTAAAAAGTTTCTATAAGCTTAGAGGAAATTTTTAGTTATTTACGTGGCATATGTGGCATGAATAAATACAGATTTACAGATCCTAGAAAGTAAATTATCATCATTAACCTGAAACAATTAAAATACATTCCATTTGTTTATGTTCTGTTTCTGTCTACAAATGTTTCTTTGTGTTATAGGCTGGAGATTTGACATTAGAGTGAAATTTTCTTTTATAAACAATCACATTTTTGGAAGGCTTTTGTATTGGCAAATGCAACATATTTTGAATTTTTGTCAGAAGTCATAAGGTGATTGTGCATATTTTAAAAAGGGTGTTAAATGTGTTTATCTTTTTCATAATTACTCATAAGCTGTTCCTTTGTCTTTCAGGATGATCCAAAGCTTCAGGAGACAATCAATTCTGCTGCTGCCATTATTTCTGCATTAATAAAGGATAGAAACCCTGAGCTGATTGGACAGGTGCTGGTAGCATGAATAATAAAATCATTTGTAGCTATCAGAAGTATTTCTTTTTCATCATGTGTTTACCAACGTTCTTGAAACATTTTACTTTGTGATTCAATCACTGGATTTACAAAGTTTGCTATTAGGATCTTTTATCAACATAAAATGTAAGTTTGACCTCATGTTAAGATGCATGTGTAAATGCAACAAGTTACGTTTTGAAGTGTTATTATGAAGTATTATTATATGTGAAGTACTAATCATTTCTATAACTACAACTGGTGCTATTCAGTCCTTTCATATCCAAAGTACTTGATCTAAGCACAGCTCTCTCTTCAACCAGATAACATATACGATCTTAAAGCACAACTGGTGTTCTTTACTCAAAATGATTGAGGGATTGATCCTGCACTTACTATTGGGTTTAGAGTGTAATACAAGGTATAATCCCTTTGAATTTAATGAAAGTACCCTAATAGAAGCCATCACTAAGGCTTGACATGGATGGAGGTTCATGGGACCATATGAGAAGTAGCCACTATCTGTTGAATATTTCACAAGGTTTTTGTTCCAGTTGCAATGAAGTCAATGAGAATTCCTAAGAATGTTACATAACCTACTCACAAATTGGGGAAACACAATTCCAAAAAAGCATAAAGACTTGGGGTTCTGCTGCGAGGAGCAGTAGAGAAATGTACATTTTCAGCTAGTGCAGGGGTGGACAATACATTTTAATGGGGGGCCACTCCAAGATTTTGGTGAGTGGTCAAGGGCTGCACTTCTGTGGAAAGGGCATGGGGTCTGGGACAGTGAGTGGGGTGTGGAAGGGAACTTGGGATAGAGGCCTGGGGTGCAGGAGGGAGTGTGGGATCTGAGAGGGAGTTTGGGTGAAGAAGAGTGTTGTGATCTGGGGCAGGGGATTGGGGTCCAGGAGGGGTTATGGGTGCAAGAAAAGATTCTAGCCTGGGGGAGGGTTATAAGAGGGGGTGCAGGGTCTGGGAGGAAGTTGAGACCTGGGAGAAGGGAGGAAAAGTGGTGCATGAATTCCTGGCTATGAAGCATTATCTCCATGCCCCGCCCTTCCACCTGATGCCACAACCACTCCCAGCCCAATCCTTCTGGGCCGTGTGGAGAGCTGGGCTGCCATGCTGTGGCCCCAACCCAGTCCTCCCTGGTGGCTGGGAGAAGCTGGGCTGCAGCACCGTGGCCCTAACCCTCCCCAGGGCCCGGGAAGAGCCGGGCTGCTACGCAGTGGCTCTATCCCTCCCAGGTGACTAGGCTGCTGAGCTACACTGTCTTCCCCAGTGGCCGGACGGAGCCAGGCTGGTGTGCCGCAGCCCCAGCCTTCCCTGGTGATGGGCCCAGTCTCAGGTGGTCAGGCACGTAGGCAGTTTTGGGAAGGTTATGCCTTCTCTTGCCTACATGACCAACCACCCACAGCTCCAGTAGCTGAAGCTCTGAGTGCTGGCGGCTCCCCGCCCCCACCTTGCCCCACTTCAGGGATGAAATTCACCACCCACAGCATGCAGAGTGGGGATGTGAGGGGAGCCAGCGGTGCTTGGGGCTTCAGCGGCTGAATCCCTTAGCTCTGACAGCTCCTCCTCTGCCCCCTGCAGGCGAAATATGGGACAATATGTCCTTTTTTTTTTTAAGTCAGGTCGGAGGGAGGAGGCCTTATCTACAGGACTGTCCTAGTAAGAACAGGGTGGATGGTCACCCTAACCCATGCAGTCTAGTCAAACAAATGAGAAACTTGAGAGATTACATTATTTGCAGTCACTTAAGAATAAACATTTCAAATTCACTTCTGTCTGATGCTAATAAATTGAGTTTGATACAGAAATTCATCTGTCAGGTTTTCAAAAGATGTGATGTAAGTTACTAGCTAGATTGCAAACATGTAGATTATTAGAGTCCTCTTTCTTATTTTTCTTATTTTTCACTTAAGATGTAGAAAGGCTCTAACACAAAATATACTACATGTTTCCTCAGGACTAACAACCAAGCAAAGAAAAAATCCTTTTTCTTTTACATCTACAGTAATTTTTGCCACTGTGCTTATATTCAAGCACTGGAGTCAGCAAACTAACTTCATCATTATAAAATAGTCTGTTATGTCAATTTCACTTTTTTCGGTTGTAATTTTTTGCTCAGTTAATTTATTTTAAACACGTTTTGAAAATTTCTCATGCAATAAACTCCTATAATGAAACATGATTTTCTATAGGCTATTTTGGAGCGGCTCTTGAGAAAAAATGTAAATTAAGTTTCAGGTTTTCATGATCAATATCGTGTTTATTTTAACTGAAATTCAGGGGTAAAATACAGATTTCCCTAATGTGCTATTAATATATTATCACTGTTCTTTCCTTTTAAATAGTTCATAAACAGCCAGTGAACTAGTGTGGAGAAAATATTACAAAGAGAAAGCTATTGAATCAGAGGGCAAAACAGAAAGCTTCTGTAGAAATGAATGAAACAGATCAGAATGAATGCTATTAAGTGTCCAAACTAAATTTTTTTCACAAATATTAATATGTATAGTATGAACAAATAGATAAAGCAAAATTAAGAAACAGTTTGATTTGCTTTAATCTACACACAACAACTCACAAATATTCAAATGAAAAAATTGGCATATGTAAACACACAGGGTTAACCAGTGAATCAGTCACAACCCATACTGCTTGAAATATACTAGAAAGCCTTGTGTGATGGGGTGTACCAGCCCTGCACTGAATTAACAGGGTTTAGCCAGGTTACACTGACTGAAGGAGCTCTGCCCCCGCAGTCCTACCAGGCATGCTCAGACTGTAGCCCAGGTATAAAAGCCTGGGGAGAGGCTCAGTCTGGGCTAGCTGGTGGAGGAGAAGGACCTCAGGTTGGAGCTCCTGAGCAGCAGCAGCCAGATGCCCGAGAGAAGAGCAGTGGAGGCTCCGATGCCAGTTGGGAAGTAACCACCGCAGACAACCAGGGAAGTGTGGGCCCCCCCCCAAGGAGTGAGAAGACCCAGCTGCCATGTGGGAATTTGGCTCATTGGATCAGGTAGGAAGTGGCTCAGGGAGGGTGCAGGAGCGGCCTCTCCCACCCAGAGATCCTCGGCATGTTTCGGTTGGATTCTCTGCTGAAGGAGTGGTGGGCTGTTCTGCTATTCACAGGGCCCTTGGCTGGGACCCGGTGGAGTAGCATAGCCCCCACCCCTGTGACTCTGGTCATTGGGCAATCCAGCCCTGTCTTAAATGGCTGCGTTACACTGTGGTTTATTGCCTCTGGCCATTGGGCCGTCCAATCCCCAGGGAGGGGGAAGGAAGGACCACCCCACGACACCTTGGAATATTCAGCCTTTCCTATTCACCAGATTCAGCCTTTCCTATTCACTTACCCCTGCAGTCATCACCAGTGATGCTTCCTGGGTAAAATGCTATTTAATGTGAATAAGCATTTCAGAATCTGATTCTAGTAAATGTTTAAATGATTACAAAGTTGACTGAGTAATCATAATATATCTGAAAAGTGAAATAAACCTGTTTGTCACAACAACTGAAAATAAAGTAAAAACTTGAGGCTTGCTAGGTAGGTCATTTGGTAGAAATATTTGTACCCCAATCTTCATTCTATTTCCAGGCCATTTGCCTTGAAAATTACATTTGATTGTTTCCCTGAAAAAAATTACACAAATGAAAAGCACAGAGGATGATGTAATAAAGAAATGTCCAGATAGAGGGTGAAATCCTAACTTTACTGAAATCAATGGCAAGACTCCCATTTTGCCCTCAGGGGCCTGGATTTCACCCATGAAGGTTATGGCTGATTCTTCTCACTATAATGTGCTGGACAAAGAAACTTTGCATCCAAAAACCTTTAAGTTTATGGCACATTTATCATTATACACACAGAGAAAATATACTTTTTAGGTGTTTATCCAAACAGAAGCTTCAAAAACTATTTGAAATTCCCCATTGCTGGTTTGTGCTCTCCTATTGTATGTCACCTCTTACTGAAAGATATTTTTAACAAGTGATTTGAATACGTCACATCGTCATATTTTATCTGTGATTAAGGATACTGTATCTGTTTGAATTAAAAGTGGAAGGTTCTGAATCTTGATGGATTGGACACGCATCTAAAAGGGCAAATTCAAATGAACTCGATTGATGAAACTTCCACTAAGTAGAGCCAGGTTTTGGCCTAATGAAAGTATAAACAGCTGTGAAACAAATTTTGTTGCGGAGATTCATGTAGCAGCAGTTCACAGTGATTTTATTTGCTCATCCTTTTAAAGGTTCCTACTCAATTGTTCTATATACCTTTTGAAAAGGAAATCACTACCTGTAATTCTCATCTGATTTTTTTAATAATGAATTATTGGGATCTTTCCAACTTGGGAATTCAGATACAGAGTTTATTAAATGGAAGCTTTTCTGTGTGACTTGGTAGTCAAAGAATGCTATTCAAAGGCATTTCCTCTTTACTGTTACAAGAATCACTTATAAAAGTCACAATTAACTCTTTGTTCATTTTAACTTGGAGAGATGGTGAGACTTATAAAAAAGAATGTAATATTTAAGTGCCCATTTTAGTGTTAATTATGAAATGCTAAGATGTTGATATTTGCTATGATGCAAAAGATTCCACTATAAATCTGTAATTTAGATACCACTTTGGGTGCAGTAACTAGATAGAACAGGAATGAGATACCCCAAAACAAAACTTAACTAATGGCCCGTTGATTTGGTCACTCAGGCTTCTTTTCCAATTCATGGTAAATCCAAATTGTGATATATTGTAGCTCTATTTTTTAAATGACTTGCTTCTGCAACAGCACCCAGTTAGATGTGTAAACCACCTTATTTCTAGGTGCAGTCAGTACTGTCTTTTTGCATGGTTATTTGTGTGGCCAATATTTGAGACCGACACTCCAACTTTAGGCTTGTTACCCCCATGTCCCTCAATCCTCATCTCAGCCCAGTGATTCTGTCTTTTAACAATTTGGGGCTGAGGCCATGATTTCTACAATGCCTTGTGCAATAGGGCCTCAACCTGGCTGGTTTCTATGCACTCTCACAATATAAATGTTAATACTGATTATTAATAATGACTTCAGTAAATTGAGTTGGGGCCTGAAAAATGCAGTTTCTGTACCAGTGCTGACATCAGAGTTCCAGCTTCATAATAAGTTTATGGCAGAGTAGGCAGTTTGATTACATATACCAACCTGAGGAGGCATGGCATTACTCAATGAATAATCCCTCAAATGAATTAAACCACATAACACAATTTTCTGTTATATGTCATCTCTCTCGTAGACTCTTGGTATCAAAATGATTCAAAGAGTTAAATTACAGTGTTACTCAAAGAAAAAGAATGGGTGGAGAGAGAAATTAAGAGGCTTAGAGAAGCAGAAATAGCTATGAGCAAGAGATTGTAAGGCAGAGATACAATAAAGTTCCTCCAGGTGTCAGGAGCTGCAACGGAAAAAGGCCTTTGAATATTTATTCATGTCAAGCTTTTACAGTAGCAGAATGTGCAAAGAATATGGGTAATTACCTGCATCTGGCTCCGTAGAACCACAGGGTGCAGCTGTGGTAATCATGTTTCCCATTTCCTGATAGTTAATATTATTTCTCTGGTAATTACTTGCCCCTTCTTTGTGTCACTTCATCTCTTTCTCTTCCATGGCACTGCCACTTTCCTTCTATTTTATATCCGTGTATTTCAACTGTCACGTGTTGAATCTTATCTTTATTTCCCTTCCATTTGTCTTCTGACCTCTCCTCTGTCTCTGTATCTCGTCTATCTCCTCTTATTTGTCACTATCCTCCTTTTCCTCCCAGGCCACTATGGTTGAAGGAAACAATCCGCTCCCTCTTCCACAAAGCCACGCTGTGTGCTTACACAAAAATGCCTTTCTTGCTGGCCTGGATCAAAAAATTAGGTAGCCATTGTTTTTTGCTCCTGTGTGCTCTTCACAGGTGGGACTGCGAGCAGCTGTCACCTCCATTGGTACCTCAGCACATGTAAGCAGTAGCAGACTGAAAAGACAGACTTCCTGTATGGAGAGCTGCTAAAAGTGACACTGAGCCCCAGTAGTTAACTGAGAGTAGCCTCAAGCTCCCTGTCACATGGACACAGATCTGCTTCCAGGTCAGATAAGTACATTTGGGTGAATAAAGTTAGGCAAATCAAGCAGCCGGATTTGTAAGAGCCAGAAAGAACCCATCTAGGCTCTCAGAATTCAGGGATTGCTTCCAGGATTCTGAAGTCTGGAAAAATGTTTATGTATAAACAGAAAATTTGATTAGAGTCACTGAGAAACAATAAACTGGGAACATCACAAAGCCATGTTAGTTCTTTTTTCACAGCAAAACTCCACTGAAATCAATGAAGAGATCATCTGTGTTCAGTGTCCTTGGTGTGTATTCCATCTACTCCTTCCTGCCATGTTCTGTTAACATTACACATAACCAAGTGAACCAACAGATTTGCCAGGCCCCTCTACATAGTGTGTGGAGGAGGGAAGGGAGGAAGCTCCACAGTCCCGGAAGGGGTGGAAATGGGCCTTGGGTAGAAGGGATAATGCCACCCAAAGTATCCCTCCCCCTCACTGGTCACATGATTACAAGTGAGACTCATCAGTTAACCATTTATATGTTTAACCCTTCTGCCGGTAGCAGTGTGCAACCTGAAGGGCCAGGTTCAGTATCTAGGAAGGTTCTTTCAACAAGGTGACTAAAACTGGCTTGAGCCCCCACCCAGTAGATTGGGAAGATTCCAACCTACCCACTGGGTACCTTTAGAGGCAATTCTTCCCCTCTCGTAAGCACTGAGTCAGAGATAGAAACAGTCTGTTTCATAACAGTACTCTATTGTCAACCCGCAGGACCACACTTAAACAAAGAGAACCTATAATATGAAAGAAACCTGTAAGCAAAGTACCATCCCCGGAGTCTGCAGGGCAAAGTCTTTTGCCTAAAGGTCTTTAGTCCAACCCTACTTAAAACACCCTATTTACAGCTTGGTCCAGTCAATGCAGACCCAGTCACATCACTTTGATGTCTCCACTCATTGAGCATGTGCCAGTGCCACCTATGCACTGTTCCTGTTGTCCACTTGCTCATGACAGCCGCCCTTCTGGCTGCTGCGCTGGCCGCCAGGTGCCCCGCTGGCCACCTGCCACTGGTCCTGCCAACTGCCTGCCGCTGCTCCTGCCAGCTGCCCCTCTGGACGCCTGCTTCTGCCAGCTGCCCCGCTGGCTGCCTGCTCCTGCCAGCCACTTCGCAGGCCACCTGCCATTGCTCCTACGAACCATCCGCCAGCTGCTCCTGCTGGCCGCCTTGCTGGCTGCCTGCCACTCACCGGCCATTCCCACCAGCCGCCTGCTGGCTGCTAGCTTCTGCCAGCTGCCCTGCTGGCCCCTTGCTGATGCTTCTGCGATGGGTCTGGCTCTGGACCAAACCTAGTGATTTCAGCTGTTTGTCAGTTGCTCAGTGATTTCAGCTCTTGGCCACCACCTAGGCAGGCCAAAAGATTCCAGCTTCCACTGAACTAACATTTCAAAATAATAAAGAGACTCCTTATGGAGTCTGTCTTTAGAATGGGGGGGAAGAGAGACAAGTTGAACCAGTCTTACAGCTAATGCCTGGATGGCATGTAGCCTGCTGGTTCCAGCTTCTTCCCCCCCAGTCCAATCCACTTGAGACTGGAAGGGGAAGGCTTGTCCATCCAAGACTCTTTACAATGACAGTGTTTCTTCTGCAAGCACTGGTGGTCATATTTTACAATTCCTACATTTAGGGTTAACATGGTTTGTGACCCCATAACAACCAAATTAGTTACAATACACAACATTCCATTCCAACAATTGACCATCCATGAGGCCTATAGCACTGACTGAACTCGATTTATATATTGCATTCCCTGGCATCCTTTCCCATTTCAGCATGAGCTGTATTTACGTATCAACAGTTGATTATCTTGCAGGGCTAAACAACTGAATGAGCATAACCACACCAAGGACTCCTCTCCCCTTTCAGTTGGCTGCATTGGGAGCAGTGGTTCAGACCCTGTTTACACATGGTTACCCTTTCACATATCTTCCAGGCAATGGTGATAGTGGGAGCTCTAGGCCACTCCGAATTGCAGACACCACGGCCAAATGCTCCCTTTGAACTCCCTACTTTCCCCTCCCTATTGGCGGGCCTGAATGTAACCACACTGCTCAGTTTAGGCTCTTTTTGTTTGTGCTACATTCTGAGATGTGTGTTTATGCAGCACCCCATATTTCAACATTTGTTTGGGGAGGATGCTTACAAATAATATTGATTTTGATGCAGACCTACAGAATAGCTTTTTGTGTATAAGTAAAGAACTAGTTAATTCATGTACATGTATTGAGCTCCAGGCCCTTGGCTACATGTGCAGCATTTATAACATATAGCATTTATAACATGGATGAAATAAATCATCCATACCCTGTACACACTGAAATGCAAGTTTTATGAAAATGATCTCTCCAGAAATGCTCAGAACTGTGTTCTAATATGGCAGGGCTGACGGGGAGGAAGGAAAATACCTGTAAACCATTTTGGGAGTGGTTGTTTAACACCAGATCAAAGAAGTCTTATTATGAGAGGTATTTAAACAAAAAATTCAAAATACCTTCAGTGCACAATACAAAAGCCAGTCTCTTAGGGCATTCTACACTAGCAAGAAGATCAACACTCCAGAGGTTGATTTTCTAGTGTTTGATTTAACGGCTCTAATGTAGACCCCTAAATTGAATGCTGAGGGCAGCTCCCACCGGCACCCGGTACTCCTCCTTCTGAGAGGAATAAGGGAAGCTGATGGGAACATGTGCTCCCATTGGCCTCTGTATGGATGCTGCAAAATGCGTAGCTGGAGTTGCGTACCTTAAGCCAACCTTCCTGGTCTAATATGGACCAGGCCTTATTTTTTTTAAAAACATCAGCCTTCCTTTTTTAATTCCACATATTTAATGTGTATCTTTGTGCAGGCAATCACAAAAACTGAAAGTCCGTGGTATGTTCAAAGCTTCACAATACTGAAGTACGATTGCTTTTGGCTCCAAAGACGACAAAATACAGTGGCAGCAAAGCCCCACCTGGTGGTGTTGCCTTATGAATTTCTAGCCAACAAATCCTTTCTAAACTGGTTCAGAAGGCCAGTGCCACTAATGAGTAGCTTGGCAGTGCAGTGCCTCTTTGGCAAAGATTTGAAATCATCACCTTCATCTCAAATATCACTGATGTCTTTTCCCTAGCAACACATCTCTCTGAGGCTACATCTAGACTACAGGCTTCCTTCAGAAGAAGCTTTTTTTGGAAGAGAGCTTCTGAAAAATCTTCCGAAAGAGAGCATCCACACTGCAAAAGTGCATCGGAAAAGTGAATGGACGCGCTCTCGCATGTAAGCTGTGATTGCTATGGACGGAATGACCACCAGGGCACCTTTGCTTTTTCCTCCTTCCTCTTCTGAAAGGACTGCCTCTTTCCTGTCCCCACACACCTTTTTGCAAAAGAGCTTTTTCTCAAAAATACTGCTTCTTTGTAGAATGTGGATTACCAATGCTGGAAAAAACCCCTCTGATCTTTTGATTTTCTTGCAGAAGAACACAATTGCAGTATGGACATTCCTCAAGTTTTGTTGGAAAAACAACCATTTTTCTGACAAAACTCTGTAGTGTAGACATACCATGAGTGTGGTGACTGGTGAGAAATGGGCTGCCTGTTTGAACAATGCAGCAAAACTGAAAAAAATAAGGAAATCAGTGGTCTAGAGCTGTCATTCCAGCTTCATTCACAGTGACTAAAATATAAAAAGGAAAAGCACAATCATTACTGTAAACTATAGTTTACAGAGAGTGCTGAAAAATACACTGTGATACAGTATTATTAGCCCATTGGATAGTGACAAGTTGCCAGACATGTTAATCAAACAGTCCATGTGGGTGGGCAATGTAAATGCAATATTTGTTGGCTAGGATACAATGGATTATCTTGGCTGACATGTATAGTCTTTGAGCCAGTTTCTCTTCAGTTCCCAGGATTTCATTCAGACTTTTTTCAATTTCTGAGATGCTGAGTTTCATTTTTTTTCAGCTTGAACAAACCCAAAAACTTGGCCAAAGTTGTGCTCAGTTATGGGTTGAAACTATAGAGTTCTGCTTGGTTTACAGCCCACCTCTTAAATAAGTTTTATTTCATGCAAAAATCTGCCTTGGCTTTCTTGAAAATGAACCTGAGTTCACTGAAAGGTTTCTGAACAGCAGAGAGCCTTTAGAACAGTGTTCCTTAAACTTTTTAAGACCTAGGAACACCAAACAATAATTTTTTTTTATGGGGAACACCAAGGATTTTTTGGTGAGGGGGGAAAAAAAAGTCAGGGGGAAAAAGAGTAGGGGGGAAAGTTATTGAGGGAAAAAAAGGGTCGGGGGAGTTATTGAGCCAAAAAAAAAATTGCCTGCCCTTTAAATGGTGGCCATTTTGAATTCTGTTGTTCTCTGCGGTACACCTCCGACTGCCACGCGGCACACTGGTGGCAGTTTATGAAACACTGCTTTAGAAACACCGCCTGCAATGCACTGTGCTGCATGCAGTCAATAGCATTCCATGCTATTTAACACAAGAAACGTGATTTTCAAATAGATGTTAAATAAAAAATCGATAAATGTCAGCTGATATTAAAATTGCATAACTGTAAAATAGCATAACCACTTATTGGTGCAAAAGGATTTAGTCCTGTGGTTTTCAAACTTTTTTTTTCTCATGACCCATTTGAAGAAAATTCATCTAGAATGTGGGCTCTGGGGTGGGGTTGAGGATGGAGAGCTTTAAGCTGTATGATGGGGCTCCGGCTTTGTTGGGGGTGGTCAAGGCTAGGACAGGAGGCGCTTACCTTGAGTGGCTCCCAGTCAGCAGTGCATCAGGAGTGCTAAGACAGGCTCCCTGCCTCTCCTGGCACCAGAGAACATGCTGCACCCCAGAAGCAGCCAGTAGCAAGTTCCCAGCCAATGGAAATTTGGAGCTAGTGCTAGGGGCAGGGGCAGGGGCAGTGCATGGAGCCCTGTGTGCTCTCTTTCTTTCTTCTCCCCAACTGGGAGCCAGGCCTGCTGCCAGCTGCTTATGGGGCACAGCACAGTCTATGGTGTCAGAACAGCAGGTAGCCTGCCTTAGCACCCACACTGGTCACCTGATCAACCTGCAGTAATGAGACCCAGTGCCTGACATTCCATGTTTGAAAACCACTGGTTTAGTCTATGTGTGGAGAAAATAACCACAAAGACAGATTTTCCGCAGAGCAAGATATTTATTAGACTTGACTCTATGCAACAAAATAAATTTGAATTTTCTACTATGATTATCATTAAAAAATGTACAAATGTCATGTAAATGTGATGTTTTGTGTACTTTGGAGTCACATTTTGTGTGTGTGTGTCTAACAAAACACTGAAAAACAGATTGGATATTGCTCCTTAGAGGTGTGTAGAATGCTAGGTGGAAGAAACCAGCCATATTTAAACTTTATTGTAGAAAATGCCATACTTGAAAGACTATTTTATAAGTACGACACTTAGCTGTTCAGTAGCTCTTTCATGCCCTCTGCAGTTAACTCAATTTTTTGTGAATGTGCAGTGAAATTAAGATCTGTTATGTTTCCTACAAAAACATTTTACCCAGGGTAAATACCAGTACACAATGGGAGTAAATGCTATTGGAAAGATTCATTTTGTTGCTTCTTGGCCAGGTTGTGGCTTTTGCCCTCCCCCTGCCCTCCTCCGTAGACAAGCAATTCTGTAGAGCAGAATAAGGTTGTACTATACATAGTCTAATTCAGGTCAGAGCACTGAAATACAAACTCATTATTGCATATGCTGTTTGATGGCATGACTAACTTTTTTCAAGTTTATGTGTTACTGCACATGCAATCATCTGTGCACTGGTTAACATACATGCGGTACTCACAATTGCAGAGCCTGTGTATAAATGACAGTCCAAAACTGCTTTAAAATAAGTAGGTCTATGAATAAAGCTGCTACTATAAATTGTATTTTACTAATTATCAGCTTTTAAAATGTGTGATTCAGTTATTGGTGTGTATATTTACGCAAATAAAGGTATAATTCAATTAATAATCTAAATGAGCATAATCTAAATTGTTTGTGTATGAATTAAGACAGTGATTCTCAAACTGGGCTGGGGGTCTTTGAAAATACTGAAGGGTATCCAGGAATCATGTCTAGGGCTGCCAGCTTTGCTGATCAACTCCTCTGCAACACTCCCAGTACCTTCTGCACACTGTGAAACATCTATTCAGGCTACGTCTAGAGTGCAGGCTTCTTTCAAAAGAATTTTTTTTCAGAAGAGATCTTCTGAAAAAACCTTTTCTGAAAGAGAGTGTCCACACACAAAAGCACATTGAAAAAGCGATGCACTTTTGCGAAAGAGAGCGTCCAGACTGTTTGGACACTCTCTCACAGGAAAGGCCACCCAGAACCACTTCTGGCAGGGCTTAGGGTGTCCAGTTGCTTCTGAGTGCTGGTACTGGAGCCTTACAGAGAGACATGCACTTAAGGGACCTACCTGGACAGCTGCTTCTCTGCTTCTGCTGTGTGCTTGCTACCTCTTCGAGGGACAGCAAAGCTTCAGCAGTCCCTGCTGTGGTTGCCCCACTTTTTTGGATGCCCCAGCTTTTCTCTTGGTGCCATGGAGCTGGAGCTGACCCTGGGCATGCGATGGCCCCACACAACCATGCTGCAGTTTCTGGAGCACTTTGTGCCGGTTGCCTTCCTGGTCTTGACCAAGCTCAACTCCGAGCTCATTCTGGGAACCCTCTCCCTGGGTGCGAGAGCTACACTCTGACAACCGCACCCCACTGTGAAGAGGAGTTTTTGGAGTCTGGACTCCAGTTCTGACTGGTGGGACCAGCTGGTCATGGAGTGGTGGGACAACCAGCCGTGGCTCCAAAACTTCCACATGTGTAAGGTCACCTTTTTGGAGCTGTGTGCCTAGCTCACTCCTGCCCTCCAGAAACATGACACCCACCTGCGGCCCGCCATCTCCCTTGAGAAGTGAGTTGCAATCACCATCTGGAAGCTCACCACACCCAACAGCTACTGGTTAGTGGGCAACCAGTTTGGCGTGAGGAAGTCCACCATCGAGGCACTCCTCATGGAGGTAAGGCACTCTGGGCTGCAGTCCCTGCAGGGGGATGTGGAGAGTGTTGCATAAGGGGGACCCTCAGGAAAGGGGGGCTGAGGGCTGTGGGGGAGGGAAGCCCCATCTCTGGGGGGGTTGTGCAGTCCTGCCATCACACAGCCCTGCTGCTGGGGGGAAGTGGCCTCATAGGAGGTGGCTTCTGGGGTATTGGGGAGAGAGGAGAAGAGGGGGGCAGGCACTTCCCTACAGCTCAGGCACTCCCTCTTTTATTCTCTGTTGTGTGTGTTTCTTTGTCTCCTTCTGCACGTGGCGAGGGCCATCACTTGGTCCTGCTGTGGAAGGTCATCCGCCTGGGAGACCTGGACTCAATCGTGGCAGGATTTGCTGCCCTGGGATTCCCGGACTGTGCTGGAGCCATAGTTGGGACCCACATACTGATCTGCGCACCTGAGCATTGAGCGGCCCAGTATATTAATGGGAAAGGCTACTTCGCCATGGTGCTGCAGGCCCTGGTTGACCACCGTGGACGCTTCATGGACATTTTTGTTGGATGGTTGGGCAGGTCACACGATGCCTGGATTTTTTGCAACTGAAGCCTCTATGGCAAGCTGGAGGCAGACACATTCTTCCCTTGCCGGGACTTTGCGGTTGGGGACTTGCAGATACCGTTGTGCATCGTGGGGGACGCGGCCTGCCTCCTGATTGCTGTGGCTAATGAAGCTATATACTGGACACCTGGACCCCAGCAGGGACCAATTTAATGCCCGCCTGAACCGGACCAGGATCCAGGTCGAGTGCACCTTCGGCTGCCTCAAGGCGAAGTTCAGGTGCCTGCTGACCTGCCTCAATGTGGGTGGTTGCGGCATGTTGTGTCCTCCACAACATTGTGGAGAGAAAGGGGGAGGCTTTCCTCCCAGGGTAGGGGGCAGACACTGGCCACGAGAGGCAAGCCTTCAAGCAGCCGTGGACAACTGCCATCCACCAGACCCATCAGGCTAGGGTGAGCATCCAGGAGGCCCTGAGGGAGAGGTTCTCTCAGGACCCCAGTAACTCTCCCTAGGGCCTCCCCAACAGGGGCCTCTGGCTGGCAGCCCTATCCCTTCCCCACCACAACCCCTACCTTCACCCCATCCCTGACCTCTCAGTAAAGATACCTGTTTGGATGTGAACTAAACAAAGTCTGTATTTATCTTCCAATCAAAAGGGTGAGGAGGGGGAGGAAGACTCATAATCTGAAGGGGGAGAAGGGCTCAGAGTGGCATGGGTGGCAGCTGAATGTGCCACCTCAGGTGTGGGGACCTCATTGGACTTCGGGTTGGGTGGGTCTGGGGACCACAGGAGGGTGGGCAGAAGTGGGGGCGGGGGGCTGGAGTGGGGTCAGGGAGGCAGGGGTAGGGGCCATAGGCATCACTTGGGGAGGGGGCATTGTATGGGGAAGGAGCAGAGGCATTGTATGGGGGTAGGGGAATGGGAATGGGCATGGCAGGAGGGTAGTAGGCAGGAGGAGCGACAGCAGGCGGGTGTGCCATCATTTCTGTCATGACAGCACACATGCTATCACACTGCTGCATGAGGTGGTCCCAGGCACAGTTCCGCCACTCTGAGTCCTTCCGGATCTTCTGTGCCAGAGTCTGCTGCATGTCATGCAGGATGCTGACATGCTGGTGCATGAGGCCTTCCTGGTCCCTGGCGCACTTTTGGGTCCCCTGGGCTGTGGCAGCTGGCATGGGTGGTGTGGCTCGCTCCTCAGTCCAAACTGGTCCAGCTATGGAGAACACGAAGAGGGAGAGGGGGTCCGTCATCAATGCAGACGCTGTCCCTGAGGCCGTGACCTCCTCTGTGAGCAGTGACCAACAGTCCTCGGACAAGAGGAGGAGGATGTCCTGGGAGCAAAGTCATGTGTGTCCTGCACAGCAAGCCCTGCCTCCCAGGGGACCATGCTGCCCACTCCCTTGTCCTCCTACCCCATCCCACAGACAAACAGGCAAGGGAAGTGTCCGGCCACAATGGGATCCCATGGGCAGCAAAGGATCTGGGAGCAGCCTGGCCCTCCCTGGGGTCTGCACACACACCTGCGGCTCACAGCACTGCCTGCGGGAGCAGGTGGTGCCTTGTACGTGCAGACATTCCCATGTGCTGTGTGCAGCACTCCTCGGGGTGTCAGGGTTGTGCCTGCTCCCTTGTGGCTAGCCTGCTTCCAGCTGTGGCAGGTACAGGGAGGGCCCCTCCCCCGGGCCAGATGTGTATCAGGATCCCACCTGTGCTCAGGGGCTGCCTGCTGAGTCCTCATGGTGCACTCTAATGTTGCATGGGGTTCCACGTGCACAGACTGCAGCACGATGTCCAGCCTGAGCGACACTCGCACCCGGTCTCCTGTGGGCCCGCCTCCCTCACTCTGTGTGTGACAAACTAAGAGCACTCACCTGAAAATCCCTCCCTGGAATCAGACAAGGCCTGGGTAACATCCTGGCTGATTGGCACTGGCTCCAGGGACATAGTAATAATGTCCATTCCTCCTCCTCGTCCTCCTGCTGGCCCTGGTCCTCCTACTCCTCTGCTGTGACCTCCAGCCAGGCGATAACGGGGTTTGGTGCAGCTCCACGTAGTAGGGGCTGGTGGGGGCTCCTGCCCCTGAGTGTGAGCTGCGCTCCCTGTCCCTGAAGTATCCATGATGGAGCTCTTTGACCTTACTCCGGACCTTTTCCAAGGTCCAGGGTGGGTGTCCATGCTCCACCAGGGACTGGGCCATGCGCTTGAAGATGTCTGAATTGCGCTTGGAACACAGATCCTGAAATGTCTCCTCCTCGCCCCTACCTTGAGGAGGGATAGGATCTCTGCTCTGGACCAGGAGGGTGCTCGCCTCTTGGTCCCCATGTGTGGATCCTGGAACCCCTGGGTCTGCTCTCTGTGACGGCCAGGTAGGTCTCGGGGCGCTTGTGGCTCTGCCATGGATGGCAAGGCCTGTGTGGCAGGGAGAGCTGCGCAGTGAGGTGCTGCTCTCAGGCCGGCTTCCTGCCACAAGGCTTGTCCAGAGTGCCTGCAGCTTTAAGAGGGGCCAGGAGACAAGAACTATAGAGTTGTGATTATTGTGGATGCAGTGTCCACCAGGGGACATGTATTATTTCCTGGAGGCTTCTTCTTTCGAAAGAAAACCCTCCTTCCCATCCACACACGCCTTTTTCCAAAAGAGCTCCAAGTTCAAATCACTTTGACTCTTTTGGAGTAGGGATTTGAACTCTTCCTTCTTATTCTGGGGCGAGGCTGTGTGTCTCTCTCCTGTTGGAATAGTTCCAATGTATATAACAGTTAAATAATCATTAGAACAGAGAGTGATTATATGGCTTGATGATGAGAGACCTGGACTCAATTCCCTGCTTCAACTTGGGTATCCCACAGAGTGTGTGAGTGCTTTAATCACATCTGTTGGATTTTGAGGGGATTAGGTATGCCTAGAGCAGGCCTACTAGATTGAACCCAGCCAGTGAGATAGGTTGAGGAATGTTTTGGCCATGTCTCTAGATACTAGCAATTGATGTGTCAGAGGTCAATCTTCTGGTGTTCGATTTAGCAGGTCTAGTAAGGACCTGCTAAATCAAATGCTGAGGATGCCCCTGTCAGCACTGGTACACCTACTTCTTGAGGAATAAGGGAAGTCAACAGGAGTGTTTCTCCCACTAACCTCCTGCTGTGGGGACAGTGCCAAAGTTTGAATCAAGGTATGTTGATTCCAGCTACACAATTAACATAGCTGAAGTTGCATTTCTTAATTTGAACTTATCCCCTAATGTAGACCTGATCTTATTCTGTAAATCCTGCCAGTGGTTAGGCATGAGGTAGCATTGAGCTGCTTAATGCTATCAAGATATGGGTGGCAGTGTGCATGCCCACCAGCAGCAATTTACACATGTAGGTAATGGAAACTTAGTACCCAGAAAATTTAGGCCCCTATGTTTAGGGTTAGGCTGCAGATAAAGGGTGCATATGTTTGTGAATGTCAGGGCTGCCTAAATGTTGGATTTAGGCACCTAAAGTAGCAGGCTCCTAAGTCCTTTTGTCAATTTGGCCCTAGTGGAATGAGGGAGGAGGAAATCTGGAGCTGATCATGAGATACCTGGAGGGAGGGGGATCTCACAAAACAGACACCCACACCATGGAGGATTCTGCTTCCAGGAATACTCTGGATGGAGAGTCACTAATTTAGGAAACTGCCTGGAAAGAGGAAACCTTTGGTACTGTGAAGAAGAGAAAAGTGAGAGAAATTGAGGGAGGGGGGATTAAAATGTCTTTTTTTTTTGGTTGAAGGATAAATACAAAATTCCAGTAGCTACTTATTTGGGTTTCTTTTAAATATTAGTGCACAGCCTCACTTAGTTTAAACCTTTAAAAGAAAATAAAAGGCAAAGTTGAAGAATCTGCCTGCTTTAGTTTCCCACTTGTCCACCAGAGGGAGTATAACATTATAAATGATCAAAAGTTACAAAGGGGTGGCCAAGTTAGTCTGTAACAGGAAAAACTTTAAAAACAACAAATAGTCTAGTAGCACCTTAAAGACTAACAAAACATGCAGATAGCATGATGAGCTTTCATGGGCACAACCTACTTCTTCAGATGACTTGAGTGTTAGAAGTCCAGATCCAAGAATAAATAAGGGAGGGAGGGAGGAGGGGAGAAGGAGGAAAAATTGGAGGGGAAGAAGAAAAAAGAGACAGCGAGTAGATAAGCTTCAGGGGGTAGCTGAGTTTGTTGTTTTTTAAGTCTTTCCTGTTACAGACTAATAGTCTAGTAGCACCTTAAAGACTAAATCAGTCTTTTGTAACTAGGGTATCATGAGCCCACAAAAGCTAATGATACCATTCAGTGGTCCCCAACGTGGTGCCCGCGGGCGTCATGACGCCTGCCGGGGCATTTATGTGCACCCGCCGAGTGACCAGGGCCGGCCCAACCCATTCTTGCGCTCTGAGGCCTGAGCATGCTTGAGCCATTCCTGCGCCCCGGGCAGCAGGCCCGTGACACATGCGAGGCTCCGCCCCCGGATGCATGGTGCATGCGCGGCCTTGCCCCCTGGCACGCTGCGCATCTTACATCTGCAATCGGGTGCACAGCGTCTGATGGCAGCTCTAAGGGGCGCTGTGCGGCCTCCGGCCCCTGGCATGCAGTGCCCCTTACAGCTGCCATCAGGTGCCCCCCCATAGGTTGGTGCCTCAGGCAGCTGCCCGGCTAGCTCCCCCCTTAATCCGACCCTGCGCGTGGTGCCAGCCCCAGGCGCGTGGCGCAGGCGCACAGCGCTTGAGTGGCCCCACCCCCGTGCACCCAGCCCCAAAAGGTTGGGGACCACTGATCTACATTATAAATGATATATCCTGAACCAGTGTTTGGAAACAGGAATCTAGTCAGGGAAAAGTCCTGCAATGCAGAAAATGTTTTACAGTAGGTATCTTTTTTACCACTTCTATCTCTAGTATACATTTTCTAATGTTGGTGAATCATTCAGCAATATGGTCAAATAGTCCCATATTTATGTATATATATGAGATTTGTGCATCTGCCTGTCTGTGAGTCCATCTATCTGTCTGCAAGTCTGTTTATTCAAGAACTCCTCCTAAATGGTAAGCACTAAGACCACCATATTTGGTATGCAGCTTCTTCTTATCCTGACCTATAGCAATGCCGGTAAGTCTTCTAGTATATGATAAAAATTCACCAACCTGGAGAGCAAGGAACATACAGAATCAAACAAATTATGTCACAGTAAAACTGTGTGAAGGGGGGAATTAAGACATGGCCATGCCTATTCAAGTAAAGAATCTGGATCAACATTGTAAGTACCTAACTATAAAAATTAGGCCTATCATGTTGTTAAAACAGCATTCTTAACTAAAGGATTTAATTGCAAACTAAATCCAGAATTGATACGGTAACTGAATGCAATTCAAAGTCTATAAGAACAAAGCTGTTCAATGTTTGGCCAATTTTTAATAAGATGGATTTTTTGAAATACAGTTCATGGTAATACTATGTGAATAAGGTGTGTAACCATAAATTAAAAGTTAGAACTCCAGCAGAGATTGTTGATATTTATTCATTTCATAGTTTCTGGACCTTATTCTTTGGGCTTCCGCTTTTACTTTTTGCCATTCAAGTAGCACAAAAGGAAACAAAAATGTGCAGCATCTTCCCTGCTGGGGTCTCACTTGGCATAGGAAAGTGCCTAGCAATGTAGAGCCAAGGTATGCCTCCTACACCCAGCCACACAGAGCTCTGGCTGGCAACTGGTCTTTTGGCAACTGTTACCAGTTTCCAAACACTGCCAGGGTCAGCCAGAGAATTGTGGAACTGTAACAGAGCCGCTGCACCCTGCAGTTCCAATCAGACACTGAACATACTCATACATATGTTTATAAGTAACGTCTTTGAATCTTTACATTATCACTGTTGTCCTTATTCTTCTACAGTCTGACCTTCTATTGTTCATTACCACCATATCTTGTCTTAAACTGGACTGTTAGCTAAATTGTAAAACAATGTAATAAGTAATAATCCATGCCTCCTTCAAGTTCAGAGGGAACTGAATTTTCATAAATTTCTCCGTAATTATATATCTAAATACCCCCCTAGTTCTTGGTGCCTAGTTTAGGTGCCCAAGTCTATAAACATTACCTGTGTTTAGGTTGGTAATGCTGAAAATGCTCTTATTCTATCAGACTGTAGAGAAACAGAAATTTCGATGAAAAAGAAAGGCTCTTGTTCTCTGTTCATATCTCAAGACACCTAACACTGTTCAGGCAGTTTTCTCAGTTCTCATATATTTGAGCCAGATAGGTCAGATTTACTGGAAAGCAGGGAACTATTGGAGATTAAAATTTTCCTCAGTTACCTGTTAGCATTGGCTCAAAGAAATATATGCTAAAATACTTAATTATCAATGGCACTTAAGTGATATTTTTCATCTGATGAGACCAAAGTGCTTTACAAGCATTCATTAATGGTAACAACAACTCTGAGAAATAGCTGTTATCCCCATTTTTCAGACAGACTCCCCCCCCCCCCAAAAAGCCAACATTCTTTCACGTCTATTTATCTGCAGCTAAGTGAGGCCTGGTAAAGGAGCACCAACAAGCTTCTTTAACAGGTTGGCATCTATCTACAATGTATGCTATGTAAAGATCTCATTCCGGTTTTGAACTGCTATAACTGCATTTTCTTAAGTTGCTAAATAGAAATGGGCAGCATTAAAAAACCCAAGATCAGGTTTTAATCTTAGCTGCTCTAAGGAAAAATTAAATGGGCTATGCTGAAGACAGTGTAATTTCTCCAGATTTAACTGGTGTAAGAGAGCACAGCTTGCATGTCCTTTTTGTACTTCGTGCTTACAAAAAGAGCAGACTGTTGCTAAAGTTCTAATTCCTTCTACTAAAGTCCAAGAGAGCAAAAGTCCTTCGACATTCCTTGAGAAACAATCCGCCCTTCAGCCTACTTTATAAATTAATAAAAGCTGGTACGCAAAACCCAAGGAAGATTGGAATCTGCAGCCTGATCTCTGTTAAGTACATATATGGGTTTATATGTTTCTATTCTCTCTGTCTCGCTCTCTTTAAATATATAGTTTGAAAAACAAATCTGTTAACTTATTCTTTAAAATGTTAACAGTTAAAACCAGGTTTCAGGTGAGCAATAAAACATGCAGCTTCCCCAGACCTGTTCAAAACAATAACAATAGCCTAAGTCACATTAAGCCAGATGTTGAAGCACAAAAGGGAGGTGGGGGAGGGAGGTTCATGGAGACAAGAACAAATATGTGGAGGCCAAGATCTTGAAGGTCATGGAGACTGAACTTTCTTAAAGTAGAAGTCCCTCAGGTTAAGGCTGAGTCATACTGCCCAAGCAATGTGAAAAATCTTGCTCTACTGGTTCCTTTGCTGTATGTTTTCTATGGGGCAGATTAAAAGAAGTCTTCACTCTCCAGATCTATTAATCTATTATCTTGCACCTAAATTTGCTAAACAGTTAAGAAACTTATTCAGGTTTTCCTCCTTCCTCCTCCCATCTCTTTTTCTAAAGCTGTTTGTAGGCTGGGCCAGCCTTTATTAGTAGGCAGTGTTCAGACTAAGGCCACGTCTTCACTACCAGAAAGACTGGCACTGCAGCAGTCGATCTTCTAGAGTTTGATTTAGTGGGTTTGGAAAGACCCACTAAATAGAACAGCCAGGGCACCCCGTTGATGCTGGTACTCCTCGATTCACAAGGAGTAAGGGAACTCGATGGGAGAATTTGCTCCCATTGACCTCCCACTGTGGAGATGGCGTAGAAGGTCAAATTATGTCGACTCCAGCTATGCAATTAACATAGCTAGACTTGTATATCTTAATCTGACCTTCCAGGTAAGTATAGACAAGGCCCAAGCGTCAAGAGACATGGATTTTGTTCCTGGCTCTGCCATTACCTTGCCCTGTCTGTCAATTTTCTCATTTGTGAAATGAGGGTAACATTTTATTTACTATTTTGCTAAGGTGCTGTTACATTAGAGAAGAAAAAAGCTCTGCTCCCAGAGATAAGTATTTAATTATTCTTAAATGTATTTTAAATTAAATAGAAAACCTAATTCAATTACACGTAACTTTATGAAGCTGAAGTTTCCATGGACAGAAGAGATGAAGTTGATTTTTAGCTGTTAAAATGTTTAGCATTAAGCAGCCGACCCAAATCACTCTGTAGAAGGGATTACTTGATTTTCATTTGTTTTGTGGATTTTCATCATTGAAAAAAACTAGTGTCAAGAAGGGTATATCATACGCCTGTGGACTAACATAATCCTGTGCCTTATCCCAACTATGATTTGCCAAATCAGGGAATCCAAATAAGAATATTACTATCCTAATTACCAATATGTTCCAACACCCTCTTGTTTCCTTTTCAAATCCTCCTTTCCCTTGTCCCAGGCTATGACAGGACTTGGAGATGAAGTTCTGAGCAGACTATTGTGGATGCTGACTGTTTGGAACTGCAGTGTCTCCATGGCAGCAGGCAGCAAGTGGGTGCCAATGATAGCCCCTTGCTGAAAACAGGAGGGGCGTTGTGCAGACTTGCAGAAAAAAGGCAGTGGTGCTGTGTAGTGGGGGAAAGGAGAGCAAGGTCATAAACTACTGCAAAAAGGTGAGTGCTGGTCAGCTTTGCAGCACTGACTCCCCCCTGGGAATGCAAGAGTGGACAGCTTTAAAGGTGCAAGCCGTGGCTTTGGAAACCCCTTTTTCCACACAGTGGGCAACGCAGCACCCACCTTCTCTCTCTCCTTGAGGTGTTTGAACCTGCTGTGGACATCGTGCTAGTCACTCCTTTTTAAGGGGGCTGGGGAGAAATTTTTCCCTCATCACCATACTGGCTTCAGCCAAGTGGGATTTTTTCACCTTCCCCCAAGCAGGTGTCAGGGAAGACCTTATTATGGTGAACACCAAAGGCCTCCAAAGGCCTGGTTAGGCCCTATATCACAACTTATTTGGTAAGTGTGGGGCGACTACCCCATAGGGAAGGGGTCCAGTGCAGCTACCCCATAGGGAAGGCATCCATTGCCCAGATAAATGGCCTGATAAAGGCCTGAAATGGAGGTGCTGGTTAAAGAAACAGAATGGCGTGGGGTTTGGAGCTCTGATGGTTGTAATGGCAAGGAGCCAACCTCCCTTATAGCCCACCTTACCCCTCCTTCAATGGATTTGCTGGATGGCCCTGGTGGAAAAGAAGGTGGAAGAGTTGGAAGCCTCTTGAGTAATTACAGAATAAATGTACACAGTACAGCTGTTATCTGCCGGGTAGCCACCGACATCTAATACTAAAGTTGTGGCCTGATTAAATCCATATCAAGCATCTCCTGTCCTTTTGGTATATCTGTATGAGTAACAATGGCATTCAGGAACAAGTGTTGCTGTAAGAGTAGAAATACAGGCAACCCTACCCAGGTCAGAGGGCTGAGCATAGGCAAGAATTCAAGCAAGAGAACTGTAAAGTAACGAAAGCCATCAACTGAGGCAGGTTAACTTCAAGATGTGAGTTGAGTCAGTTCTTTATCTGAACTTGCCCTCCTCATCCCTGGTTATTACCCGCTTACAACATTATTTACAAAACACAGAATCAGACCAAGACTGAAAATTTTCTGTCTGGAGTTTCTCAGAGAGCCTCTTCTGTTTCTCACATTAGCCAGTTATTTACTATGTCCAATTTGCCTACCAAATGGACTGTCAAGACAGACACACCATTCTCAGCCAATGCCGGAGACCATTATTCCACTGGTATAAATCTGTTATTTGATCCAATCTCATTTTGGGCCTAATCTAAAGCCCACTGAAAACAGGAGAAAAACTCCCATTGACCTAATTTTTTATCCAGTCCCTTATATATTAATTATGAGTGCATCAGAAAGTCCCAGTTATTAAAAAGCTGTATGGTACGGTCTGAGGAATGGGAATTGTTTTAGAGAATCATGATCAAATGGCCTGAGCTTGTTCCTGTATTCTTATCCCAGCTTTAATATTGACTCCTAATTTGGCTGTGGACAGTTTATCAGCAATGATATTTGCTGTAGGGTGAGTGAGAGAATCAAAAAGCTTCAGCTTTTGATCCAAAAATGTACATTTTGACAGTACCATTTTGTGAAAACAGTGTCATGATTTTGTTTTTGAATGAATGAAAACACATTTCAAAACATTGAAAGTTGCCACGAAACATCATTGTGATCCTCTAGGCATCCGTAATCACTACTTACCTAAATACCTTCCGCACAGTACTGTTATCAGTCTCGATCAGGTAACCTCTGAAAAGTGCTTTGTAGACACATATATCACTCTGGACAGGTCTACACTTACGAGAAGATTGACATTCCAGAGGCTGATCTTCCAGCATTCCATTTAGTGGGCATAGTATATACCTCTAAATCGAACGCAGAGGACAGCCCCTCTGGTGTTCGGTAAACCTTCTTCTGTGAGGAATAAAGGAAGCTGATGGGAGCATGTGTTCCCATTGCCCTCCTGCTGTGTGGATGCTGCCCCAGCTCTGCTTAGGATAAGCCGACTCCAGTTACACTGTATGTGTAGCTGGAGTTGCGTACTGTAAACCGATCTGCCTGGTCTAATATAGATGAGGCCTCTGTGTGTTATTACTTCAGACAGTGTATCTTTTATGGTAATGCTGAATTTGGAAAATTGAAGGTCAATTTTAAAGCTCAATGAAGCCATATTTATATTAGAATTCAAGCTGACCTGCATATTTATCATCATCAGAATCATAGTTATTACTATTATTTTAGTAGCACTGAAATATGCTAGGCACTTTCCAAAAGCAGAGGTCTCACAAAGCCCTGCCTCAAAAGTGGTAGGATTTGTACCTGGCCAAACAAACTTTCCCACATTAAAGATATTTTTGAAAGTTTAAAAAGAAAGTTAAAGCGCCGTGTTTATTTAGAGCTGAATAGCAGTGTTTGCTGCTTTATAGCTACGATGAACAATAAGAGAGATTAATCGAATTAAACTGGTGATATCAATGCTATGGTTTGGGTTCTTTAAACTAGCTATTCATGGAGCATGTTTACACAGCAGCATTATTTCAAAATTATTTTGAAATAATGGGCATCTTATTCTGAAATCCGTATCCCTCATTTTATGAGGAATAACGCTTATTTTGAAATAGTTATTTCAGAATAGGGTGTGTGTAGACTGCACAGTTGTGGTTATTTCAAAATAAATGGCCTCTGGGACTTCCCATATTTACCCTGCTGGCCACTCTGTCCACATTCATCAGGACTCTATAGTTCCTCTTCCCCTGCAGGCTTTAAAGGTGCAGCCTCAGGGGAAACTGTGTGTGGCATGCAGCAGGCCCAGTTCACACTGTGCCACACAGAAGCACCCAAATTTGCCAACCCTGATGCCATAGCTGACAACAGCACTTCACCTGAGCCTCAATAGCTGCCAACACAGTTTCAGGAAGCTCCTAAGCCCCTGCCTGGGGCAGAAGAGTCAGGCACCATCCTGGACTGGTGTGGAGATCCTGGATCTCACTGAGATCTGGGGAGAGGAGGCAAGCCTCCAGGATCTCCGCACCAGATGAGAGAATGGATGGCCGACAGCCTGGAGCAGAGGGGACACACCTGCACCCAGGAGCAGGTTAAAGAGCTCAGGCACACCTACACTAGGGCCAGGAAGCACAGCTCCCTCTCAGGGGCAGCACCTGCCATTACAACCAGCTCCACTGCATTCTGGAAGGGGGGTCAGTCCCTTTCACCCCTCCCCTCCCCTCCGGGATGCCCGTTGTCACTCTCCCAGAGGGCAGGCCTGCAGCTCAGGATGAGGAGGAGCAGACCACACTGTCCTTGGAGCTGGTACCACCCTCCCAGGAGGTCACCCAGGGATCAGAGGATGCCGGAGAAGGCCCATCAGGTGAGCTCCATCCATGACTGTTCCTAGACACTTCCCGGTGTAGGCGGCAGGTGGCGAGGAGCTACACGCTCCTCACTCGGCCTTCTCAGCCTGGGCATTGCGCTGCAGCCTGTGCACGTGGATGCATGTGGAACGTCAGTCCGGAGCGCTCAGCCCCAGGAAGCTGCCATAGAGGGTTATTGCAGAGACCTGCCTTTGTCCCGACCCCATGGTGGGACACCCTTCCACCACAAGCCACCACTAAGGAGGCTGAGGTCCTGGAAACACACAGCAGTGCCACAAAAGGCACGTGGCCAGCCCTACGCTTTTGGGGCCGCATCCATGCCCAGGGACCTGGAGAGGGGGCACATTGCCACCCTGTGTGCCTTGCAGCAGTCTCTGTAGGTGGTCGTGGAGCTGCACTGCACCAACGGGCAGGCACTCTTGAAGCAGGCCTGGACCATGTGCCTGGCTTACACCGCTGCAGTTGACAGCCTGCTGTTGTGGATGATGGGGTCCACATTGCCCAGGAGGATGAGCTGGTGCAGCAGGATACTGTTAATGGTCCTCATCACCTCTGGAAGGAGACAAACAGAATCACAGGGTAGCCAAGGCCCTCAGGAGTTCCCTGAGCCCAATGCCTCTCTCCCTTCCCCCAGACACAGCAGGACCAACTCCCTACATACCCCATCCCCTGACAGGGTTTGTGAAGGCAGGACTGAAAACCTTTCCAGGGAGAGAGCCTCCACCACTCCCTCCCCTTCTCTAGGGAACCCTATTCCAGCAGTTCACCAGCCTCCTGGGACAATAGCATGAGAGCACCATACCTGCATAGAGTCATAGAATCATAGGACTGGAAGGGACCTCGAGAGGTCATCGAGTCCAGCCCCCCGCCCTCAAGGCAGGACCAAGCTCCGTCTACACCATCCCTGACAGATGTCTATCTAACCTGTTCTTAAATATCTCCAGAGAGGGAGATTCCACCACCTCTCTTGGCAATTTATTCTAATATTTGACCACCCTGACAGTTAGGAATTTTTTCCTAATGTCTAATCTAAACCTCCCTTCCTGCACTTTAAGCCCATTACTCCTTGTCCTGTCCTCAGAAACCAAGAGGAACAAATTTTCGCCTTCCTCCTTGTGACACCCTTTTAGATATTTGAAAACCGCTATCATGTCCCCCCTTAATCTTCTTTTTTCCAAACTAAAGAAGCCCAGTTCATGAAGCCTGGCTTCATAGGTCATGTTCTCTAGACCTTTAATCATTCTTGTCGCTCTTCTCTGTACCCTTTCCAATTTCTCCACATCTTTCTTGAAATGTGGTGCCCAGAACTGGACACAGTACTCCAGCTGAGGCCTAACTAGTGCAGAGTAGAGCGGCAGAATGACTTCACGAGTTTTGCTTACAACACACCTGTTGATACAACCTAGAATCATATTTGCTTTTTTTGCAACAGCATCGTGCATGAGCATGGCCCTGATGGTCACTCTCCCTATACCAAACTGGTTCCTGATAGAGTGGTAGCTGTCCAGTGTGGCAAGCTTCCAGACAGCAATGGCGACCCGCTTGTGGAGGGGGGTGGCATGTCACATGTGGATGTCCCCTCGCCTAAGAGCAGGGATGAGCCACTCGTAGAGCTCTACGAAGATCCATTCTGCATGCGGAAGTTCTGGAGCCACTGCTGGTCGTCCCACCACTCCATGAGGATCTGGGCCCACTAGTCAGAACTGGTGGTCAGTCGCCACAGCAGTGGTACATGGTGTGCAGGGGAGGTCGGGAAGGGTCGTGCTGCATGAGCAGCACATGGAGAGAGGAGAGGAAATGCCCTGCAATGAGATGGGGGTCCTGTTCCTGTAGGGACATGAGGGCAGCCTGCACTAACTGCACCAGGAGGTGCAGCATGGGGATTTAAGAGCTGTCAACTGCTTGGAGGCAGGCCTGGTTCCATGGCAGGAGTTCTGTGGTGTCCGAAAGGGCAACCAGAGCAGGCAGTGAGAAGGATTTGCTGTTTCTCAATGAGGTAGGCAAAAGAGAGGAGCCTGAGACATGGCTGTATAGGGGGGTCCCTTTATGCTTGAGTCTCAGACAGCCTCAGGAAGCAGCTCCAGGAAGTGAGTGCAGTCCTGATGCCCTGCCCAAAGTGCTTCCGGGTGGCCTTAAATGCAGTTCAGCATTCAATGAGTATGGACGCTCTGTTTCGAAATAGCTCAGCGCTATTTCAGTTGGCGTTTGCTGTGTAGACACGCTATTTCAAAATAAGCTATTTTGGAGTTTGTATTCCAAAATAGCTTATTCCGAAATAAGCATGCAGTGTAGCATGCAGTCTGTCCACTTTTCTGCCATGATAATATCATGCTAGTTCACAAAATATATTACATAATATATTTCAATACAATACCATAAAATAATCTTATTCTCCTGCACAGACTGTCTTGTATAGCCTATGGATCTCATGAGGTTATATTCATAGGTGACAATGGCCAAAACTGAGAAGCATCTGTTAATTTCTCTTGTTATCTTGTATACCTGTTAGCAGTCATTGGTGTGGTTTGATTAAGGAACCTGTGTTTTACCTGGCATGTGTACTGTCCGGTACACTTCAGTCTTCTTTACACAGTTTACTCCAAACCTTTCTTCCTGCTGCTTAAAATAAAACAGAAAGAGCCAGATCCTTAGCCAGTGCACTCACCATAGCACCACTGAGTTGAGTGGTAGTAGACTGGTTTACATCCACTGAGGATCGCGCCCTACAATATTATTTTGTAGTTCATGCCTGAGACAGTTTTTTAAATAATAGCAGAAGGAGTATGGGTAAATTACAACAAAATGATCAGTCCCCTCATCTCTAACAATGAGATTTCACTTGGTTTAAGGATAAAAGAGTGCAAGTGTTTTGCTTCTCTCATTCTACTTAATTATCTTGCCATCCCCACGGTCTTACTGCAGAGACATTTATAGCCATCAAACATAGTCTGCCAGACCTAGGTGTTATGGACTGTGCCTCCAGGGATAATAACCATATGGTATTTTAGGAGAGGACACAGTTCATTTCAGAGCAATTCGAATAAGCAGATTTCTTTTCTTTATTACACCATTGCATTTGGCGGCAATCCGCTAGAGGCAGATTCTCTGCTCTCAAAGGACTGGTCTGCCCACTCTGTCCATTTAACAGGACATTCAGCTCAGAAAATCCAGTCGCTGATCACACATGTGGAGCAGATGTGCGAGCATGCGTAGCAAAAAAAAAAAAATCCCAGCAGTGGACCAAGGGAAATGTAGCATAACTACTCAAAAACAGTGACAAAAAAACCCTGATTCTGAAATGGTGGATATTGTGGCTTGTAAGGGACTATTTTTCTTATTAATTCTTCGTAGGGGGAAAAAAGCATATGCTTCCTCTATTATTTTTCTTTTTGAAGGTGGGGGAGTCATATTCATGTTATGCTGATGTGGCTTCTTTGTTCATTTTCACAGCCTTCTTACAATGATATAATTCTCACTATTTTGACCAGACAGTCTTGGGGCCCTACCTCTCAGGAACTGACTGCTGGAAAACTTCCACTGGAAAAAAACACCCATTTAAAAGAAAGGATATCAGAAGTATACATCCTTTTATCCTTGCCCCCATAGACTTGCATGTAAAAGGAGAGCACCAGCTGTTTTTCTCATGGTGAATAAGGGTTACTTGGGGAAATCTGACTTCCTGTTTTTACATGGACAACTACATTGTTACATAACTAGTTAATTTTGGTTAGGTCAATAGAGCAAGTTTAATTATTGGAACTTTCCTTTTTCACTCAAGCTACACACCGTACATAAGAAAGAGAAATTACAAGAAAGTCAGACGTGTACAGTAGCTGATATTTTCATCTTTATTAAATGGATGGATTTGATACTCCTTATTAAATGTATCCCCTCTTTTTCAAATATAATGATCTGGG
Organism: Pelodiscus sinensis; assembly: GCF_052426305.1. Taxonomy (NCBI): domain Eukaryota; kingdom Metazoa; phylum Chordata; order Testudines; family Trionychidae; genus Pelodiscus; species Pelodiscus sinensis. Next base: position 206,432,696 of record NC_143053.1, read on the forward strand.
GGAAAATTTTGCTGCACTATATTTCTACTGGAAAATGCTGTTATTTAATATCTCTGGGTGTGTTTACACATCAGTGTTATTTTGGAATAATGGCTGTTATTCCAAAACAACAATGCGATGTTACACACCGATTCTGTTATTTTGAAATAAATTTGAAATAACGGATGGTTATTCCAACTTCTGTAAACCTCATTCCATGAAGAATAATGCCTACTCCAAAATAGCTATTTCGGAATAGCTGTAGTGTGGACGTTCCACTGCTGCTATTTTGAAATAGCTCTTCCCCAGGACCTTTAAAGTAATTACTCCCCAGTGCCTCCTGGGGCTCTAAATCTAGGTAGCACATCTATATTAAGGAAGCCTGCCTTGGACTAATTTTGAAGCTTCCCTGTAGTGTAGACGTATTATTTTGAAATAAGTTGTTTCAGAGTATTTCTTCCGGATGAGCTTATTTTGAAATAAGCATGCAGAGTAGACGTACCCTCAGAGTATAGTGAATGAAATATTGTGTGTGAAATTGAAAAAATGTAATAGCCAGAGCACTCACGGAGACCCTCCCCTCAGCTCCCTGCAATATCCCCCGCAGCCTTAATCTAGCAGAGTTCATAAGAACAACATTTAAGCATCTTTATCCATGGATATACAAACGTATCTTAATAGGCAGTGCTATTAAACATACAGCCATTATTATAAGAACAACCACCCAGGACAATGCAAAATATAATCTAATTACATATTGGAATGTATCAGAAATTAAATACGGGTCTTGCTATTTGTGATAGTCGGAATTTTCTTTAAATGAAGCTCTTTCTATTTATTTTGTGTTTCTGGTCAGTGACTAGATATAGACTTTTTTCTTCAGTTCATAGGGTATTGTAAATTATGCTAGATTTCAAAGTATTAGTTTTGATTAATGCATCAAAGGACATTTGTCCCTGTTTCCTCCACATTCTCATAATATACAAGTAGTTGGCTGTATGCTGTTAATCCCTTCAGAATAAAGCAAGCAGATCATTGTAGATCATAGTATCTCTTTTGTGTGTTTTTGGTACAACAATATTACAGTGGAAGGAACCCACTAGCACTGTTATATGGATGAGTGTTTTTATTCAGAGCCTTGTTCTTAATAAACATCCCAAAGAAAAATATTCAACAGCAGCAGGCAGTAATAAAGAGGCAGAAAATGGCAAAACCACAGTACTGAAGGAAACCTATGTGAAAACACTGGTTGTATCTTCCTGGTTACAGAAAACAAATAGAACTGTTCAAAGTGCTTGCCAGCAAGGGCCTGCCAAATAAAATATTGTTTTATGAAGTCAGGAAAAAACTAATTTTAAAGGTTATTGTAGGTTATTTGTGGTCACTTCTTGAATGCATAAAACATGATGTCATTTTGAACCCTTTGCTATTTTTATTTTAATCCTATAGGTCTTTGCCTGAGATACTATCTCAGCCTCTGCAGAAATCTAAAAGGTGGTGTTATTGTTTAGTACATGCAAAAGCTTGTTCTACAAAATGAATAGAATTAAATACAAGCCAACAAAGTGCCAGAACACGTCGTACCATATCAGCCTTACTGCTGCGTCAATATATTCACACTATAAAATAACTCTGGAGAAAAGGATCACCACCCTACTAGTAAACTTGAATCGGAAGATTGCAAAGAGATTTTCCTCATACTGAATACATAAAGTTTATGTTATGGTACGGTTCTCTTGGATTATGTGTCATGCTAACAGTATACATACTCTCCTTGATAACATCGGCTTAACTTCACTAGCTGAACAATATTGTGGATGTGATAATTATTTTCATTTGGGTAACCTGTCACCACATGTTACTTGCCTGCTTCTGGTCTTCAGTAGTATAGGTTTGTCTGGCTTATCTGAAAAAGTAATGCCAGCACCAAGTGTAATGTATCTAGATCAAAGGAGGAGGCAGTTTAAGCAGGCATTTGATTAAAAGAAGCTGACAGTAAAGGGTAAAGTCTATTTGTCACCACCAATCAAAGTTAAAGCTGTTCCTACTTTTCTTCTTTTAAATTGTAAGTTCTTCAGTGTATGGAGCATGTCTTTATAGGTATTTGTGTACCAGTTAGCACATCAGCGTCTTGATCCTAATTGCAGCGTTTGGGCTAATATATCTATATATTTTAGAAATTGCACCTGTCTGTCAGCCTAAGAGTCTTTGTTCAAGAACTCCTCCTGAATAGTAAGAGCTAGGACCACCACATTTGGTATGCAGCTTCCTCTTACGCTAACTTAAAGCAAAGTCAGGGTTTGATTGTGCCAAGAAAATGGGAAGTGCCAGGAATGGGACTGTTTTCGAAAACATGGAAAGGGAGGGGGCACAGAGAGCAGGGACGCAATACTTAGAGTGGCCACTGGGGGCAGTGAGCATAGAGGAGAGCTATACTGCAGAGTGGCCACTGGGGGCAGTGAGCATAGAGGAGAGCTATACTGCAGAGTGGCCACTGGGGGCAGTGAGCATAGAGGAGAGCTATACTGCAGAGTGGCCACTGGGGGCAGCCGCACCACCAAGAAAGTGGCCAGCAGGTCTGGGGATCTGCCATCTTGCCTGCCACTGGACCAGGTAGCCCCTCCTGCCCCTGGAGGCTGGGGAAGCAAGGGGGCACCAAAGACCTCTGCCAGATGGGTGCCTGGGAGGAGGAAAAGGCCACTCTGGGGGGGAGCCAGCCCTGTCAGATGGGATCCCCCACCCTGAGCCCCTCCTCACCCATCACTCTCACACTCCCTCAACCTCCAGTCTCCTGCCCTGCCCCCCCTTCACACCCTCAATGTCCTGCCCTGACTCCTGCACCTCCCACACCTCCAGCTCCCTGCCCTGAAAGTCTTCTAGTTAATAATAAATAATTCTTCCATCTGCTATAGTTTCCATAAATATAATGGGCGACTATTTTAGGGTCTGATACAAAATTTACAGAAGTCAATGGAAAAACATTGACTTCTGTATGCTTTAAATCAGCTCCTTAATCAGCCCTCTGAGAGATTCCCAATCTCCAACCATTAACTTGGACCTGTTAGTTATCTCACATTCATCTGTAATTACCATTCCTAAGAGGGGTCAAAATGAGCATGAATACATAGAACAGATTGCCTGCAAGAGAAAGTACTTAACCAGGCTACGGCATTCTCTCAGGCTATGTCTACACTATGAGTTTTCTCAGCAAAAAATATTCTAATGAGGGACTCATTTGCATGTCACAATCTCATTTGCATATTTTCTGCTATCCAGTTTTTTGCTAGGGTTTTTGTGCAAAAACAAGCAGTGTAGACATTTTCTTTTTGCACAAAAACCCCTTTTCCTGCAAGATCTGTTGCAGGAAAAGGTCTGTTGTGGGAAAACGGAATTTTGCGCAGAAATAAAACGTCCACACTACTTGTTTTTGCACAAAAACCCCAGTGAAAAAAATGGATCAGCAGAAAATATGCAAATGAGATCATGACTCATGCAAATGAGTCCTTCATTAGCATATTTTTTGCAGAGAAAACTCATAGTGTAGACGTAACCTCAGAGGATATGTCTATTCAGCAGCTTTATTTTGGAATAACTGATGTTATTCTGAAATAACAAAGATTACATCTACGTAGCAAGTCATTATTTTGAAATAATGTCAAGCTGGAGGACTTTTTACTTCAACTCCTGTAACCCTCATTTTACAAGGAGTAAGGGAAGTCGAAGTGTTCTTCCTTCGACTTCCTGCTGTGTAGACAGTGCCAAAAGCAGAATTAAACTATTTTGACTTCAGCTACGCAATTGATGTAGCTGAAGTTGCATGGCTTAATTCGACTTTTGCCCTGCTGTGTAGATTTGCCCAGAGTGTTTACTGGTAACATGCTGCTCAAGCTAATGCCCTGTCTTTTGACAAAGAAGCAAAAATTGAAGAGCTGCTATCCCTGTGATAAATTAGGGTATACTTAAGTTTTCCAAGAAAATCATTGTTCCAACACAGGGCAACAACACATGGCTTGGGGAAAAAATACATGCACAGTTTTAAACTGATATTCTACAAATTCAGTTTTTACCTTGTATAGTCTAGCTACTTGCTTTACATCACTACAGCATTTATAAAATGACTTTTGAATATTTTTATCTTCCTCGCAAGCTTTCTCTTACAGTCCCTTCATATTATTAATTTATCCAAATATCCACAATACACAGCCAAGCATTTTCTCTAACTTTTAATTACAGGTTGAACCTCCCTAATCTGGCACACTCTGATCCAGCAACATCCATGGCCCAGCATGGTTTTAGTTAGCCAGATGTCCACTTATCGTGGGTGTGGCCATGTTTCCCACTGTCCTATAAAGTTTGTTTATAGCCATCAGTCCTGGCTCTCATTGTTCTTTGCTGTTATTTAGCTCTATTTTATCCTTAAATATCTTCTAAGAACCCAGTAAGCAGTGGATGGGTTGGTAATGCTGCTAGACAATATTGACCTCCCATGGTTCGGCAAATTCTAGAGTTCAGCACCAGTCAGGATCCGAAGGTGCCAGACTAGACAGGTTCAAACTGGTGGTATTCTCTTCTATCCTTCCTGTTGAAGATAGGGGCCCGGGCAGAGACAGGTGCATCCTGGAGGTGAATGCCTGGCTGCGAGGATGGTGTCTCCAGGAGGGCTTTGGCTTCCTCGACCATGGGATGCTATTCCAGGAAGGACTGCTGGGCAGAGATGGCATTCACCTTTTGAGGAGGGGGAAGACCCTATTTGGACAAAGACTGGCTAACCTAGTGAGGAGAGCTTTAAACTAGGTTCAACGGGGATAGGTGAGCAAAGCCCACAGGTAAGTGGAGAACATGGAGACCTGGGAGATGGGTCAGAAATGGGAGGGAGCGTGGGCTATAATGACAGAGAGAAAGGAGGGTAAGGGCAAAACTGGGAGGCAAGGTCAAATCAGTATCTTAGATGCCTATATATACAAATGCGAGAAGTATGGGTAATAAGCAGGAAGAACTGGAAGTGCTAATAAATAAGTACAATTATGACATTGTTGGCATCACAGAAACTTGGTGGAATAATACACATGATTGGAATGCTTGCTCAGGAAGGACAGACAGGGAAAAAAGGGAGGCGGTGTTGCCTTATATATTAAAAATGAACACACTTGGAGTGAGGTGGAGATGGACATAGGAGACGGAAGTGTTGAGAGTCTCTGGGTTAGGCTAAAAGGGGTTAAAAATGAGGGTGATGTCATGCTAGGAGTCTACTACAGGCCACCTACCCTGGTGGAAGAAGTGGATGAGGCTTTTTTTAAACAACTAACAATATCATCCAAAGCCCAAGATTTGGTGGTGATGGGGGACTTCAGCTATCCTGATATATGTTGGGAAAATAACACAGAGGGGCACAGACTATCCAATAAGTTCTTGGACTGCATTGGAGACAACTTTTTATTTCAGAAGGTTGAAAAAGCTACGAGGGAGGAAGCTGTTCCAGATTTGATCCTAACAAATAGGGAGGAACTGGTTGAGAATTTGAAAGTGGAAGGCAGCTTGGGTGAAAGTGATCATGAAATCATAGAGTTCACAATTCTAAGGAAGGGTAGAAAGGAGAGCATCAAAATAGAGACAATGGATTTCAGGAAGGCAGATTTTGGTAAGCTCAGAGAGCTGATAGGTAAGGTCCAGTGGGAATCAAGACTGAGGGGAAAACCAACTGAGGAGAGCTGGCAATTTTTCAAAGGGACGTTGTTAAGGGCACAAAAGCAAGCTGTTCCACTGCGTTGGAAAGATAGAAAATATGGCAAAAGACCACGTTGGCTTAACCACGAGATCTTGCATGATCTAAAAATAAAAAAGGAGTCCTATAGAAAATGGAAAGTAGGACAAATTACAAAGGATGAATATAGGCAAACAACACAGGAATGCAGGGGCAAATTTAGAAAGGCAAAGGCACAAGATGAGCTCAAACTAGCTACAGGAATAAAGGGAAACAAGAAGACTTTTTATAAATACATTAGAAGCAAGAGGAAGACCAAGGACAGGGTAGGCCCACTGGTCAGTGAGGAGGGAGAAACAGTAACAGGAAACTTGGAAATGGCAGAGATGCTTAATAACTTCTTCTTTTCGGTCTTTACCAAGAAGTCTGAAGGAATGACTAACATAGTGAATACTACTGGGAAGGGGTAGGTTTAGAAGATAAAATAAAAAAAGAACAAGTTAAAAATCACCTAGAAAAGTTAGATGCCTGCAAGTTACCAGGGCCTGATGAAATGCTTCCTAGAATACTAAAGGAGCTGATAGAGGAGGTATCTGAGCTTCTAGCTATCATCTTTGGAAAATCATGGGGGACAGGAGAGATTCCAGAAGACTTGAAAAGGGCAAATATAGTGCCCATTTATAAAAAGGGAAATAAGAACAACCCAGGAAACTACAGACTAGTTAGTTTAACTTCTGTGCCAGGGAAGATGATGGTGCAAGTAATTAAGGAAATCATCTGTAAACACTTGGAAGGTGGCAAGGTGAGAGGGAACAGCCAGCATGGATTTGTGAAGAACAAATCATGTCAAACCAATCTGATAGCTTTCACTGATAGGATAACGAGTTTCGTGGATAAGGGAGAAGCGGTGGATGTGGTATACCTAGACTTCAGTAAGGCATTTGATATGGTCTCGCATGATATTCTTATCAATAAACTAGGCAAATACAACTTAGATGAGGCTACTATAAGGTGAGTGCATAACTGGCTGGATAACCATACTCAGGGTATGTCAACACTAGCTCATTAGTTCGAGCTAGGTAGGCAAATGAGGGCAACTGGAGTTGCAAATGAAGCCCGGGATTTAAATATCCCGGGCTTCGTTTGCATGTTCCTGGGCACCGCCATTTTTAAATCCCCCTTAGTCTGAACTAATTGCCCGCGGCTAGACGCGGCACTTAAACGTTAATTCAAACTAACTCCTTAGTTCGAATTAACTGTTACTCCTCATTCCACGAGGAGAATTAACTGTTACTCCTCATTCCATGAGGAGTAACAGTTAATTCGAACTAAGGAGTTAGTTTGAATTAACGTTTAACTGCCGCATCTAGCCGCGGGCAGTTCGGACTAAGGGGGATTTAAAAATGGCAGTGCCTGGGAACATGCAAATGAAGCCCAGGATATTTAAATCCTGGGCTTCATTTGCAACTCTGGTTTCCCTCATTTGCCTACCTAGCTCGAACTAATGAGCTAGTGTAGACATACCCTCAGAGAGTAGTTATTAATGGTTCACAATCCTGCTGGAAAGGTATAACTAGTGGGGTTCCACAGGGGTCTGTTTTGGGACCGGCTCTGTTCAATATCTTCATCAATGATTTAGATATTGGTATAGAAAGTACGCTTATTAAGTTTGCAGATAATACCAAGCTGGGAGGGGTTGCGACTGCTCTGGAGGATAGGGACATAATTCAAAATGATCTGGACAAATTGGAGAAATGTTCTGAGGTAAACAGGATGAAGTTTAATAAAGACAAATGTAAAGTGCTCCACTTAGGAAGGAACAATCAGTTTCACACATACAGAATGGGAAGCGACTGTCTAGGAAGGAGTACGGCAGAAAGGGATCCAGGGGTTATAGTGGACCACAAGCTGAATATGAGTCAGCAGTGTGATCCTGTTGCAAAAAAAGCAAACATGATTCTGGGATGCATCAACAGGTGTGTCGTGAGCAAGACACGAGAAGTCATTTTTCCACTCTACTCTGCGCTGGTTAGGCCTCAGGTGGAGTATTGTGTCCAGTTCTGGGCACTGCATTTCAAGAAAGATGTGGAGAAATTGGAGGGGGTCCAGAGAAGAGCAATGAGAATGATTATAGGTCTAGAGAACATGACCTATGAAGGAAGGCTGAAAGAATTGGGTTTGTTTAGTTTAGAAAAGAGAAGATTGAGGGGGGACATGATAGCCATTTTCAGCTATTTGAAAGGGTGTCATAAGGAGGAGGGAGAAAACTTGTTCTTCTTGGGCTCTGAGGATAGAACAAGACGCAATAGGCTTAACCTGCAGCAAGGGAGGTTTAGGTTGGACATTAGGAAAAACTTCCTAACTGTCAGGGTTGTCAAACACTGGAATAAATTGCCCAGGGAGATTGTGGAATCTCCATCTCTGGAGATATTTAAGAGTAGGTTAGATAAATGTCTATCGGGGATGGTCTAGACACTATTTGGTACTGCCATGAGAGCAGGGGACTGGACTCAATGACCACTCAAGGTCCCTTCCAGTCCTAGTATTCTGTGATTCTATAACCTATAGAATTTGGCTTTGCTAATAATAACAAACCAAGTAATCTTGCAAAAGTCTTGCAACGGATACCCATTCCAACGGATACCCGTTGGACAAATCCCTGGTGCCCAGGGACCCACAGAAAATATGACAGTTCAGTCTTCTTATATCCTTGTTTCAGGTCTTGGCTGATCCTGGCTTCAATACCCTTGGCTTGATCCTGGCTTCAGATTCACAACCTTGTTCTCTGCAGCAAAGGTGACCAGAGCTGTGGGCTCTTTAAATCACCTCCAGAGCCTTGGGAGGCAGTGCAGTCCATGCAGTGGTGAGCGCTGCCTGCCTACAGCCCTACCCCTTCTGCCTAAAGACACACCCCTTCCACGAGGCTTGGAGCCAAGTCCCCCCCCCCCCCCACACACACATACACATAGCCCAGGGCCCAGCAAAGTCTGTTGCCAGCCTGGAGAGTGGGTGAGGTCTGAGAGTTGTGGCACTGAACTCATAGCCCAAAGGGAGGGGAGCTAATGCTGTTTTAATCCACTTTTGCACCCTCCTAATCTGGAGATGCTCCAAAGACTGAAGCAGCATATTCATTTATGTGGCCTTGGAAACCTGTCACAGGGTTGCCTGCTCTATGCGCCGCAGCACTACCCAGAATTCTCGTAATGTGATGTGCTGCAGCTCTGCCCCTGCTATATACCTCATGCCTGGGCTTCAATGGGATTCTTAGAAAGACAGTGTGGAGCTGCCTCTGCAGTGCCTGCATAGGGGAATCCTCCCCTTGTCAAATCTGGTGTTTTTAGAGCCCCTTTTAAACTGCTCTGGCCTTTATACTCATATAAAGGGACTGGGGCAGGTGTAAGAATCTCATCTAAGATTTCTTACTTGTAAATGGTATTTTTTTCCAAATCAATCTCTAATATGCTGCCATTCGTTGTCTTTCTGTTTTATAGCCAGTTGGCATTATTAATGCTATTTCCTTGCTGTACTGTCATACTCATGAGAGAACTCTCCTGAGCACAATTTCTATTAATGTCTTATCGTTTGGTCTTTCTGGATAAAAGATGTTTGCTGTAACTAAGCTTTACTAAGGCTCTTATTCCTGTTATAAATTTAATTCCACCCAGGTGTCTCCCACCTCCCAGCTTGTAAATATTTCCCTTTACAGTCAGTTCTGTGGGATTCATGTTTGGGAAACCACTGGCTAGGAGTATGATGGGCTCAGGACACAGATTTGTAGTGTGTGGATGGGGCTGGAGTGTTGTGGCAGAAGACTGGGGATTTGGGGGTGCAGGAGTTTGGGGATGTGAGAGGCTCAGAACAGGGGCTTCCAGTGTATGATAGGCTGGCGTTTGGAGTCTGGAGGTGGTGGTTGAGGAGTGTTATGATGCTGCGGCCAGATGGGGGCTTGGGCGCAATTTGGGGCTTGTTGTCCAGGCTTCATTTTTAAATAAAATATTATATCCCACACAAAATGTTTCAGCATTGTCTTTATTTATGAGAGGGGCAGGGAACCTGTTTTGAGTCAGGGATCACTGACCCACAGGAAAGTCAGTTGTGGCCACACAAGTGAGATGCAAAAAAAACCCCCTCCAAAACCTTCCAAGCCTCACTAATATGGCCCCAACTGTGCTGGTGGGGGTAGGTGGCAGGGTGCTGGGGCAGGGTGCTTGTGTGGGGGGGGGAGGTCTGGCCAGGGGGAGAGGACAGAGACATCTGGGGCCAGTACTTGGGGATCCTGGGTCTCAGGAAGTGCGCGGGCTGCTCTTCCCCTCCCCTAAGCAGCTGGTGTGCTTCCTGAAATGCCTAGTCTGTCACTCCACCGGGGACTTCCTTCCTCCCTCCCTGCTGCCTGCCTGCGCAGGGTATATGTGTAGGAGTTTCAGGACTGCATGCCAGCTCCAACTTCTCAGGAAGTGTGCACTCTTCCTCTGCTCCCCACAACAGCTGCGTGCTTCCTGAGAAGTTGGAGCTGGCATGCAGTCCCAGGTTTCCAACTCCGTCCCCTCTCCCACCTGGTGCAGGCAGGCAGCAGGGGGAAAGTCCCTGCTGGTGCAACAGACCCAGCATTTCAGGAAGTGCACCAGCTGTTTAGGGGAAGGGAAGAGCAGCTTGTTCTAACCCAGTCCTCCTCCCCTTCCCCAAAGCCAGGCATACACACCTCCACCCAATCCCCCTCTACTGCCCTCTCCCAAAGCCAGGCACACCCCTTCCCCAGCCCAATCCCCCTCCTCCCACTCTAACCTAATTCTTGGGTCCTAGAGTGTGAAGGACCGGGTCTGGGCACAGCTGAGGGCATCCGCTCAGGGCGAATTGTTCAAATTCGGGGTTCCTTACAGCCCCCAGACTGGAGACCTTCCCAAATAGGCCACAAACCAGTCCCAGAGCACTTCAGCTGCCTGCTTGAAGCCTCATGAGCAAAACCCCTCCGGCATCCCAGCAATATCCATGCCCCAGATGGCCCCGGGCCTCATACACAGGTGAGGGGTTCTAGAGCCCAATCTCACCTTCCCCGAACAAGTTCTGTCCGGTTCCAAGAAACCAGCCACAGATCCCTGGTCAATTTACCTTCTGGACCTTACCCACAAATCACGCTGAGTCAGTCCTTTAGCATCTAACATTGGTTTATTGCTACAAGAAAGAAAAGCATGAGAGCAAGGTTGCTAAAGAATCATACATTACATGCATCGAATCTCCCAGGTCTCGATGCAAGCTCTAGCAGAGATGTTGTAGCTGCTGGCTTAAAAGTCCTTGTTGCATATCCTAGGTTAGGATGGGTCCACAGTTCTTTCCAGCTCTTCGATCCCTGTTGCCTCTGGGATGAAGGGCTGAGCTGAGTATGAGATGGAGACGGCCACATGGCCAATTTATACCTCCTTCCTGGTCTCTTCTTGGCTGCAGCAGGTCACCTGGCCAGCGGCCTATCCCTGTGTTCCTTGCTGGTAGCCCTTAGGTGTCATTCCTCATTCCCGAGGTGTGTCCTAGGCCCATTGAGTGCTATTGTCCCACAGAGCCTTGCTAATTAGCATGTCCATTGGCTGAGCTCTGCCCATTGCTCAAACACACACAGAAATATTTAATACTCGCACAAAATACATACTTATAACTTCACACGCAGACATTATACATTTACATGAATAGCATATATAAAATTAGCAGACAGTAAGCTTCTAGTCAACATCTTGCATGGCCCCCTTTATACTACTTTTGGGACCAACAACCCCCCCCCCCCCATGGGTGCAGCAGTGACCCAGCTGCTCCCTTCACAATCCAATAACGTGACACGGAGCCACCACTGCTACAGCTGCACATCTCCCTCTAGGTGCTGGGGCACATGCGCTGAGTGGCCGACTTTGAACCAGGATGCCATGCACACCTCTTCCACCCCTCCTCCAGAGCCAGGCATCTCCCCCTCCCTAACCTTATGCCTGGGTCCCGGATGCTGTGTGCAACCCAGTCTGCACGTGCAGGATATGACATAGTGCACTGGGGGCCGTGAGCAGATGGCGCAGGCCAGGAGCACCCATGCGGCTCACAGCATCCCGGCCATGAGAGTGGCTGACCTGAGTGATTCTGGGTTCTGTCCTGGTTCTGTCAGGAGCCACAATTTTTTTCATGCAGCTTGCGAGCTGTGGGTTGGCCACCGCTGATCTAGACGTTAGCAATGGTATGTCATGCTGAGTGGAACTTCTGAGCAACCACATTTATATTCTCTTTAAAGGAACTAGCTTTAAGTAACCATCCAGTTCCATCAGCTGAACCATTTGATTTGTTTAAAGACACCTCAGGTACCGGATCTGTCACAGTTAAAGTCTAATTCCAGAAGCACCGGACAACAGCAAGCAAGGAAATGTCTTCCTGCCTCTCCTTATTGCCTCCAGCAGGTAAACCGTATTAATACTTTTCTCTAGTTCACCTTTCAAAGAGAAGAGGCTGATGGATAGAAATAGATATATCTTTCTATATTTGACTTCAGAATAGAAAATTGAATATTTGATTTTTACTTTCTCCCTCATAATAAAATAGTGACTGTCACTTAGGTTTCTTGTAGGATTTGTCAAACTCTTTCCATGGTCCCCAAGTGTATATGAGCCTTGATTTTTGTTGTGTCTGCCAATAAAAAAGCAGATTGGAATGTATTTTGATATAAATTCTAAAAAAGCCATCATTTTTACTAAAGGGAACATTCCTTGTAAAATGAACAGCTTTGTAATTCATTAAATCTCCTTCCCTGGGTGGATCAGAATATTTGTGCTCTATTGCATGCTTTAGGAGGTACAAATGAAGAAGAAATGCTTCAAGGCTGAAAAGAAAGCCAATCAAGATGGGAAACATGGGTTAGCCTTTTTCAATAGGAGGTTAGAGAGCACTTTTCTCTATTTCTAGCTTCTTCTGGGTCATGTTTTTGCAGTGCAGGGGGAATTTGAGTTCTGCTCCATCCCAAAAGAAGATAGTGTGCAACAGAATTGCAGTTACATGAAAACCACAGAAATGGAGGATGAAGGAACTCCCTTTAAGTAAAGTTAGAAAGAAACTTAGTGGCTTGATTTTGTAAAATGCTAAGCACTGACTCCAATCCAGCACAGCATTTAGCTACATGAATGTTCCCATCAAACCTATGTAGTTAAATATGACCCTCCGAATCATTAATGGCTTTTCCCCCATAATGCCCTGCTAGTGTAGAAGTATTTTCCCAATTTGCTGATGGGGAACTGAGCTAGAGATAGAGGGTAAGTGGCTTGACCAAGGTCACATCAGCTTTTGGCAGAGCTGGAAATTGAAAGGGCATCTCTCAGGCCTGAAGCATATTCCGTGTGTAAGCAGGGTCTGAACCACTGCTTCCAATGCAGCCAGCAGAAAGGGGAGAGGAGTCTTGGGTGTGATTATACTCCTTCAGTTGTTTAGCCCTGCAAGGTATTCAACTGTTGATATGTAAATACAGCTCATGCTGGAATGGGAAAGGAATCCAGGGTGTGATTATGTAAATCCAGTTCAGTCAGTGCTATAGGCCTGGTCGATGGTCAATTGTTAGAATGGAATTTTGTGTATTGTAACTAATTTGGCTGTTGTGGGGTCACAGGCCATGTTGACCATAGATGTAGGAACTGTAAAATATGATCACCAGTGCTTGTAGGAAGGACACTGTCATTGTGAAGAGTATCGGATGGACAAGCCTTCCCCTTCCAGACTCAAGTGGTTTGGATTGGGGGGGAAGGAGCTTGAACCAGCAAGCTACATGCTTTCCAGGAGTGAGCTGTAAAACTGGTTCAACCTGTCTTCTCTCTCCTCCCCTCCCCCGTTCTAAGGATAGACCTAAAACAGACTCCATAAGGAGTCTCTTTGTTATTTTGAAATATTCCAGTGGAAGCTAGAATCTTTTGGCCTGCCTAGATGGTGGCAAAGAACTGAAATCACTGAGAAACTGACAAAGAACTGAAATCACTAGGTTTGGCCCAGAGACAGAGCCATCGTGGAAGCAAGCGGCCAGCAGGTGGCTGGCAGCCAGCAGGGTGGCTGGTGGGAGCAGCCAGTAGAAATAGCAGCAGGCATCTAGCACAGTGGCTGGCGGGAGTGGCAGGCAGGCAGGCAGCCAGTAGAAATAGCAGCAGGCAGCCACTGGGGTGGCTGGCAGAAGCAGATGGCCTGTGGGGTGGCTGGCGGGAGCAGCTGGCAAGAGCAGCAGCAAGTGGCCAATGGAGTGGGTGAGATGCCTCCTATACCCACCCCTCAAGGGTAGGAGGTGAGCTCTGAAAATCACCTCTGAGCTCTGATCTGCCCTGACTCAGGGCAGCAACTGTGAGTGGGGTACGAAGAAAGGTTGGGCATGTGAATGGGACCCTTACATTGCTGGATTTGTGAGCCTGAGAGGCAAAGGAAATTGCTGAATCTGCTTGAGTGGGGATGTTTACTCGTGGCTTGGTTATAAACTTTGTGGTGTTTTCCCAAGTTAATACCATGTTACTTCTCTCCCTCTTTCATTAAAAGTTTATTTTCTATGCTCAGACTCTGTGCTTGCAAGTGGGGAAGCACTGCCTCCCAGAGGTGTCCAAGGATGTGTGAATTTCCCCACCGGACTGGGTTGGGCTTGAGCCAGTTCTGTGTGAGATGGATAAAAAGAAACCCTAGATATTGAACCCAGCCTTGGCTGCTGCCAGCGCTACCTGGCAGAAGGGTTACACGTGCATTAGACCGTCCTTTCTCCCTGTGCACTGAAGTGCTTTGCTGGATCAAGTCTAGTGCTGAAACAGCGAGTGTAAAGTGTAGAACAAAAGAGAGACACAACCAGGGAAATTGATTATGGAAGCCTGTTGAAGACAGCACCCACTGCATGATTCCACACATGCTGCCTACTGAAGAATAGCCATAACAGCCACCAGTTGTAATTCTGCAAACAAATCACAACGGGCTTAGCTCTGAGGGTGACCCTAGAGCTCACAATTTGTAGGAGTAACCACAGGCTTATTTTTAATAAGATTTGAATCAGATCGGCATGTTGGGATCTACTGCAATCAATAAATAGCTGCACTGCATAGTTATATTTCTAAAGGGTATGAAAGCGTAGGTCCTGCAAAGACTTAAAGAGGCTTTTGGAAAATAATTACACTGAAAGCTATAGTGTAGTGACAACTGTGTTGAAGTTAGGAACTATTGCTTTAAGCATAAGAAGTTTATTGGTTCTGCTTGCAGATAAGGGGCTCTGTAGGGAAGCATGCAAAGTGATACTGCCTTTCTGTAAAGAGAGAGCCTATAACAAGGTGGGGTTGAGCCTCTCTGCTTTGGGGTTCTTGTATGGTAGGATTCTGGAGTCTAAGGGTACATCTACACTGCACAGCTATTTCAGGATACCAGAAGTATCCCTAAATAGCTACCCCAGTTCTGTCTTCACATCTTCACAAGCCGCCCATTATTTCAAATTATTTTTTTGAAATAACAGGTGCACTATTTCAGCATCCCAGTAACCCTCGTTATTTTGAAATTTGGTGTTGTGTAGACATGCGAAATTTCGAAATAGCCTACTTTGAAACTCAATTGAAATAAGATACGCAGTTTGTATACTGCAAATTGCATATCTTATTTCGAGTTTAGGGTGCTGTGTAGACGCACCCTACGAGATATTGTGTTTGCTACTCTGCAAACTGCTGAAACAGGTATTTTGTAATATTATCCAATTGCTTTGCATGTTACGAATGTAACACAGCCCATGGCTGGGAACGTCCTGTGAGAAAGCTGTGGGTTCTTAAACTGTATCATAGTGTTGAGCACAAGTTAACAGAGAGCTTATCTTGTGGGCCCTCTCTCCTGTGATTCCCTACCACACAAAGTACCTCTTCTCCCATTGGCTATTGTGTAACATCTCTCTGGAAACAGCAGCAATTGCTTCTATGAAAAAAAAATCCTTTCTGAAAAGTCTATTTGTGGCTGTTTTGAGTAGCTGGAAGCAAGGAGCAGTATCAGTGCCATGTTACCTGTCAACTCTTCAGGCTGCTTCTGAGAGGGCCAGATGTAAGCAACCAGCATGGGACTCTTAGGCGAGCTACATACTACAGTTGAAGGTGGGCTTACGGCAGGAGTGAAAAATAATTTTTGATCAGAGGCCACTTCAGAAATTTTTGAAGTGGCCCTGGGCTGCCCAGAAGGGGCAGAGCCTCAGGTGGAAGTGGCGGGGCCAGGACAATTCAATGCTTCCCCACCCACAAGACCCTGATTGGTCTGGGGTGGTTGGGGGAGCCTGTGAAGTCTTCGCTCCCGCCCACCCACAGAAAGAACCGCCAGCTGGCACGAACACCTGGCAGTTCCCTCTAGGAGCTTGCGCCCCTGGTGGTAGGAGGAGACTTTGCACACTCCCCCACTGCACCCTTATCAATCAGGGACTGGGGAGGGGAAACATGCGTCCCACTCCCTCCCCCTGTCCTGTAAGGGAGCACCATGCTTAGAGTCAACCACCAGCCTTTTGCAGGGAGGGAGGAGACTTTGCGTGCTCCACCCATCCCCAGGCCAATCGGGGGGGGGGGAGCACGTGAGGTCTCCTCTCGCCCTACAAGGAGCTCCAGCTTCGACAGGGGTGCCCTGAGCATTCGATTTAGAAGGTCTTTACTAGATCCGCTAAATCAAACTCCGGAAGATCACTGCAGCATCACTCTTTCGGGAAATGAAGACGGCCTTAGATAGTGACTTTTAGTTCTTTTCTGGGCCTGCAGCAGTAGGTCAAAGGAGACCTAGGTTCAATAGCTCAGAAAGACTCTGCCATATGATATTGTGTAAATCATGTAGTTTAGCCCGTGTCTCCATTTCCCATTTGTAAAATTCAGGTGATGTGAGGATTACAAGTCCATTTTTAATGCGCGGGTATGACAGAGTGCAGGGAGTTAACAGGATGAGCCTGCATTGTGATCACTCTGATGCTAATTAGCTTCCCCCAGAGAGGGCTGACTGGGGGGATGAAACATAATTAGCTGATCGGACTAGCAGGGTGTGATAGCAAAAGGGAGAGAAACAGGACTAATATTGTTCAGAGACAGAGCAATCTCCAGGAAGAGAGACTTCTTTTTATTGGCCGTACAGAAGTGCCGAGGATACAAGGACTGTTGTAAATAGTATTGCTGCATGTAATGGTAAAGGTGTGGGTGGTGGGAACCCAAATAAAGAAACTGCGGGGGGTGCTCGCTCATCCAACCAACGGCATCTGAGCAGCCTTGTGTAATGCTAAAAAGAGGAAGTGGATCATTCCCTGTCACAGTAGGGTCAGAGCATATAGCTAGAGTAGAACTCACTTCCTCTGTGACTTTGAGTAATTCACTTCATCTCCCAGCCTCAGATGTAACATGGTGTTAGTACTGTAATATATATTGCAGCTTTTACACCTGACACTGATGCTTTGAAGAATAACATTTTCAGAGTGCTTTGAAGATGTGCACTGATATAGCTGTATGTATTATTAATACACAATTTGTGACCTCTTATGTCCAGAGGTAAAACTGCTCCAATGGAAAACAACAGGGAACAAATACATCCCTGATGCAATTCCATCAACATGAGAGGAGTAGCACTAAAGAGGAATTTGTCCCAATGGATGTGTTAGTGGGATCAAAAATATTAATGGACAGTGTCTAAAAACTATTCAGCAATTAAGTCTACTTTACTGTAATGATTTGGATAAATTAAAGCAAGGATGTTTTGTGAAAACAAGTGTTTTTGTTGTATTTTTAACTTGCTTAAATTAATTTAACAAAATTAATGTTTTGAATTTTTATTGACCCCTTTCCTTTTTACTGGCATTTGGCTGGGTAACCAAAAAGGAACTTGACATTGATATTCAAACAGGACTCGATGAGATTGCTACAAGGGGCTTTCCCCTTCTTTCTTGCATTGCCTGTGAAACTGCAGGAGCCTGTCCTCACGGCTTGTATTTGGAGTGAAAGAGTGTTCAGTAACTCTAAGAAGATATGAATTTGAATTTGGAAAGACACACACTGTTTTGGAAAATTAGATTAAAATCTTTTAGTGGTGGGGGACTTGGTGACTCAGGAACCATTTCATCTCTGCGTCACCAATTCAGATGAACAGCTGCCAAAAGCCATGACTATTTGATTGATTTGTGCCGTAAAGGGGGGAATCTATCCAGTTCCTACTCCATATTACAACAATTACCATCAGAGTTAGCATTAATGTTCAGTGTAAGCAGAGATGCTGAGCACTGAGGGATTTAGGACAATAAAATCTCTCCAAAAAAGAAAAAAATCCATTAATCAATGGATGAGTTGAATGACACAAAACCACTTAGCTTTTTATTTTACAACAGTCAAAATAGTGCTGAGCACATTAGAATCACAACACAAATTTCATCCCTCACAATCTAATATCATACATGATACAGTGATGGGATAACATCAGGAAAGCAAGGAATTGGAAGTGCGAGAAGAGGGTAGCTATAGGATAATCCAGCAAAACTGACCACATAGCACATTGAATCATTTAAAATGGTTGAAATATATTTTAATTGAGTTGTTCTGGTGAACAGTAGTTGGCTGCAGTATCTTTCTCAAAAAGCCAAACACTTCTAGCTGCTTTTGTTTAGGGTCAGGCAGTGTAGCAGTAATGTAGTTCTTGGGCTTCAAAAGTAGAAACACCATTACGTCTACACTGCAGGCTTCTTGTGAAAGAACTGTTTTGCGCAAGAGTTCTTGTGCAAAAGGTCTTCCAGAAGAGCACATCTACACTGCCGTGTGCTTTTGCCCAAGAGCGTCCATGGCAGTGTGGGTGCTCTCTTTTGCAAGAAAGCTCTGATGGCCATTTTAGCCATAGGGGTTTCTTGCGCAAGAAAATCATGTTGCCTGTCTACACTGCCTTCTTGTGGAAGAGCTCTTGTGCAAGAGGGCTTATTCCTCGTGGGGAGAGGAACAACTCTTCTGGAAGAAGCCCTGTTTTCCAACACTGTACTGTAAATTTACTTGCGCAAGAACACGCGTGCAGTGTAGACACCCGGCAAGTTTTTGTGCAAGAACAGCTGTTCTTGCTCAAAAAGCCTGCAGTGTAGACATAGTCCATGGGTTTTATAGACACTATTCTTGGCTTATAAATCTACTTTAGAATTGTTCAACTGTAGTACAGTTGCAGACTCTTGGTATAAATTAGCATTGCCTGGGGCTCCCTTGTTGTTTGGTCTAAAAGTATCAAGAAACAATTTTAATTTCTTTTTCTTGTATTGCATCATTGCATCCCAAAACTGGTGATGTAACATTTAATAGATCTTATTTGATGGTATGTATCTGTCACAGCATGTGCTTTAAATGAGCAATGTTAATTCTTAGGATGTGGCATCCTCTTTCAGGGGCTTTGAAGTCTGCATCTTCTTTGTTTCTGATTGACATGACTGAGATCCTAGATAAAGCGGGGACAAATGAGACTTGTTGTATTTGTAGGGTGTAAGAAGAGGTTAGAAGGGTGCTGAAACACTCAATAAAATGTGGGGTGCTGAAAGCCATTGAATCAAACTAGAAACCACTTCAAGCCAGGGGGAGGAGGGTGCAGGAGCACCCCAAGTTCCACAAGCTCTGATATGTTGTGATTTTCAGGAATGCAACTGTTAGTGAAAAATTACACTTTTTAAGCCATTCAGAGCATGTCCAGTTTAGATACACGCATTATAGAACACAGTGCCTATAAACTGTACACACTGTCTATAGATGAACCATAATGATTCCATCAGGGGTCACCAGTGGAGACTGAATCCTGAATCTTCAGCACTAAAAATAAAGGCTTCTAGCATTTGAGATGAGGGAACAAAATTCAGTTATCTGATAGCAATAGTAGGCACTTTATTATTTAGCTGAGCCATTAAAGGGGAACACATAATGCATGCTGAGCCCAATGAGTTACATGTACATGGGTCATTATAATGGGGCATAGTAGACTAACACTCCTGAAGTCTGTGAAAGGAAGAGTCCTAAGAGAGAATATTATTGAAAAGCAAAGGTTGTATGTCCCCTAATATATATGTTCAGAAACCTGGAGCAAAATATCCTGGCTGTGTCTACACTGGCACGTTCTTGCATGAAAGCGGCCACTCTTGCGCAAAAACATGCCGCTTGTCTACACTGGCCGCGCGTTCTTGTGAAAGTAAACTGATGTTGTACTGTAGAAAATCAGGGCTTCTTGTGCGAGAACTTTGACACTCCCTCTCAGGAAGAAACCCTCTTGTGCAAGAGCTCTTCCAGAAGAGGCCAGTGTAGACAGGCAACATGAATTTCTTGCGCAAGAAGTCCCTATGGTTAAAATGGCCATCAGAGCTTTCTTGCGGAAGAGAGCGTCCACACTGCCATGGATGCTCTCACGCAAAAGCACATGCCAGTGTGCTCTTTTGTGGAGGAGTTTTTGCACAAGAAGCTGTGTAGACGTATCCCCTATGTTCAAATATGAAAGAATCAAGCACATCTGATAGGCCCAAACAATAAACAACTAACAGAGAAAATTCATCTTGCTTTCTGTCTTCTCCTTATATACATTACAATAATTTCTTGTATCAAATATTTTTCTCTTAGGAACTGAATCCCCCTTTTTTCCCTCCTATAAGAACCCTGGATTTCTGTTTCTGATAGTATCCTATCAGAAACACCTATGAAGTATCTATATCGGGGCGGGCAAAAGTCTCTCAGCAGGCCACATCCAGCCTGCTTTGGGCTTTGATCTGGCCCACGAGCCAATTACAATCCCCACCCCCTAATTACAGGACCCATGGGGAGGGGGGAAGGAGCTCAGCCCTGACCCTTCATGCCCCATGCTGCTGCATGAGAGGAGGCAGCGCTGGGGCTCAGGCTCCTCAACAGAGCTGGCCCGGAGGCATCACTACTGCAGCCACACAGTCTGGGAATGGTCCTGGAGGCTGGAGGTGCAGCTGCCATGGTGTCTCCAGGGCCAGCCCCAGGCCACCTGGCCACAGTAGCGGCGCGTCCAGGACCAACCCTGGGCTGCAGTGCCTCTGGGGCGGCCCCAAGCCGCATAGACACAGCAATGGCACCACTGGGGCTGGCCCTGGCCTATGTGGCTGTGGCAGCAGTGCCGCTAGGGCCGGCAGCAGCGGCGCCTCCGGGGTGGCCCCAAGCTGCATTGCCTCTGAGGCAGCCCCAAGTTGTGTAGCCATGGCAATGGCATATCTGGGGAAAGCCCTGGACCATGTGGCTGCAGCAGTGGCACTTCTGGGGCCGGCTGCAGTAGCGGCACCTCCAGGGCCGTCCCCAAGCCACGTAGCCACGGCAATGGTGCCTCTGGGGCCGGCCACAGTGCCTTGGGTTTGGTTGCGTGGCTGTGGCAACGGCACCTCCAGCCTCCAGGCTGGCCTGTGGCTGTAGTGCCTTGGGGCCAGTCCCGGATTGTGTGGCCATGGCAGCAGTGTTTCCAGCCTCCGGGACCGTGTGGCCGCAGAACTGGGGCCTCCCTCCGGGACAGTTGGGACAGCGTGGCTGCAGCTGTTGCTGCAAGGGAGCACAAACTCAGGTAAGGTTCCCCCTCAAACCCAGACCCCCCCACCCGCACCCCAATCCCATCACTTCCCTCCCCCCCAAAACCCAGCACCCCCAGCTTGCTCCGACACCTCACTTGTTCTTGTACCCTCTCTCCTGGTCACATTCTGCACCTTCCCTTGTTCCTGCTCCTGCCACCTGGCCAGAAACCCTAATTGCAGCCTGCTTCTGCACTCCAGCTACCTCTCAAATCCTGCACCCCATCCCTATCCTACTTGCTGAGAGCCCTGTCTCATGCACTGTACCCCTCATTTTTGTCCCCACCCCATAGCCTAAGTAGGTCCATAAAATCCACTGACTCCAGAACTCCAGAAAAGTAAATCTGGTCTATAGAAAGTCCTGAACCTCAGTTTCCCCCTTTCCTTCCCTTCCCTTCATCCATGATGTTGTGGCACTAGAGGAGTGAGATGTCTCCATTCGGGGTTACATCAGTGAGAGTCGGGAGGTTTTGGAGGAATTTTTTGCTTCTGACTTGTGGTCTCCAGTGGTCAGTGACCCCAGACCCAAAAAGGGTTCCACACCCCTCCCAAAAATAAAGAAAACATTGAAACCTTTTGTGTTGGACATGATATTTTACTTAATTTAAAATGAGGTTTGATAGACTAACATGAGAAAATTATAACGCTTAATCTGTTTCATAATTTAAATTAAACTGTTCTTACTAGCTGCAGCTGGGTCAGAAAATAAGGTCACCATACTCAGAAGGGTAGTTCTCAACCTTGCCCCTTCCACCCAAGTCCCCGCCTCTTCCGGGTCAGCCCGCAACCACTTCTGAAATTTGTGAAGTGGCCCCTCTTCCAAAATTATTGCCCACCCCTGATCTATATCAATACTCAAGTTGTCAGCAACAAATCACCTTTCAATTACTGGTGAAAGAATGCATTTAATTTTTCTAATCTCTCCTACGTCATTTGGAGCTTACAGCAGCTGATACTGGTTCAAAGTAGTAAGGCTGTCTGGTCTGTAACTGCAGAGGATATCTGGACACAAACATATCAGCCAAAAGAAAATGGCTTGTAAATTCTGACTATCACGTCCATCACCTTGAGATGTCAGTCCATTTTCTGGCAACTGCGAAAGTGGAACTTGCTGTTCCCTGACACTGAGAGATAAGGTCAAATTATTAAGGTTGATTTTTAGCACCCGATATTGTAAAGCTGAAGGTGCGTGTTCTCAGTATGCACAAGAATTCGACACAGTTCGAAATAGTGTGTCCTGAGTAGGGTAGCTACCATCGACTTTGAAAGTGATGCACTGTGGGTACCTATCCCACAATTTCTGCCCCCCTTTGCATTTTGGGTTATGCTCCCAGTACATGCTGGAACCAAAACTGTACAGGGGGTGGTCCTAGGTACATGTCATCAATGTCCCACAATATATTCATCTCTTCCCTCACTTGCCCCACTTGAAAGCAACAGCAAACGGTCTTTTCATGCCCCTTTCCCCCTGGTTATCCACGTAGATGCCGTACCAGTGTAAGCATGGAACCTATCATGGATCCCATTCAGCAGCAAAGCATTATGGCAGTCATATTAACCATGGTGAGCTAATGCTGGAGAATCTCCACAGTGTATCCAGGGTCTGCCAGAAGGAGGAAGAATCCTGGGAGGCCATGAACATACTCTTTTGCGAAGCACTTAAGTTGAGCAACTAGCAAATGTTGCTGGCATTCGATCCTCTGCACACAGAGGAATGCTGGTTCTGATGCCATGAGACAAGCACAGACTGGTGGGATGCAGCTATGGGAAGATCTGCGGTGGCTGCAAAACTTGTGTGTGCAAATGGCCACTTTTATGGAAGTTTGTGAATTGCTTGCTTCTGCCCTGAACATGTTCCTTGAACATGTCATCCCTAGTCCATATTCACCTGCAAATTTGTGCCAGCTGGACAGCTGGTGGAGCCAGGGAAATGTGTAGCATGCTCGTTGTTGTTCCTGCTGTAACAAAAAGTGAAGGGTAGACTTTACAGAAGATACACTGTAAAACCTAATATGTTAGCATGAAAGAAAGGTCTGTCTAAACACAATAAAGATGTTATGGACAAGGCACAGTTACACTTTTAAGTGGCCACTATGCAGCAGGTACACCTCAGAGTACTTGGGGGAGTAGCTGGACTCAATTTGGTGGCAGGCATGGTAAGGGACATCTCGCGGGGGTGGGGGAAATAAGGAGGCCAAGACATGGCAGCAGGGCAGGGCAGGGCAAGAGCTCATGTGGCATCCATATGTTTGGCACCCCCTATTTGCTAAGAGAGTGGAATTTTCCCATCCCGCAGGAGCATGCGGCTGGGAGGTGGTCTGGGCATGGTGGCAGTACAGGGCAGGGGCTCAAGGCATACTTCACTGGGGTTGAGCAAACAGAGGTTTCCTGCAGAGGCACCAGCTAGTCGCTTCCCCTGTTTCATCCAGGTTGCCATGTGTGATATCAGTCTTCTCTGAATCACACAGAGTGATAGGGAGCAGATGCTGACTGAATGTGGCCAGAAACCTGGACTTTACACTGCGATGCTTTGTGCTGCAATGATGCCATATCACTTACTGCTGGCTTGGCGTGGAAAGGTGTCCTACTGTGGAGGACGGAACAAGGCAAGTCTCCCCAGAAGCCTCGTGAGAAGGATTAAATAGTTTCTCTATGAAAGCTTTATGGAGATGTGCAGGGAGGATTCCCTTCATCTCCAGACATGTTAACAGGCTGTTCTGGGGACCCACCACTGTGTAGATCACACCCAATTCCCTTACCCCACTTGCAGCATGATAAAAAATGTAAACTCACTGTGACGGTTCCCCTACACCCATGCTTTATGAAATTGACTTATGGATACAAATATGCGTAACTTGAAGATGCTTTGGACAAAATACCTCACGTAACCTATACATCTTAATGTCTCAGTCTGCTGGATCTGTGTATCTTATTTTGGTGTATGTATCACTCTTTTATGTAGAGTTAGGAATATGGAGTAGAGAATGGTTTTTGGTTTTAATGTGCAAATGAAAGCCATCAAGGATGTTTCCCTCAATGTCTGGGTGATCACCTGTAAACAGCCCCCTTTGTGCTTTAAGTCTTAACAGTGGTTGGTCTTAGGAAGTCACGTGACCTCTCTAACTGGTAGGGGCTGGCCAAGTAATTTTCCATGGACGAGGAGAATGTAAATAAGAGAATTTCACCTGAAAGGGAGGCTATTTAAGATGCACAGTTTTTCACTTCTTGGCCTTGGCTGGCATTTGACTTCCAAGAGAGTGAACCAAAGACCCCAAGGAAAAGGGACTTTCCTGCTTTGGAGGCTAAGCAAGAATAAGAATAGTTTTAGGGTAAGTTTATGATAAGTGTTATAACTAGCTATGAGTTTTCTGTTATTTTAAATTTGTAAACTATTTTGCTCTGCCTGTTTTCACTTGCAATCACTTAAATCCTACTGTATGTACTTACTGAAATCACTTTTATTTACTATAAAGCCCAGTGTAAATGATTGTTACATGGGGGAACAATCAGTGTGTGCATCCTCCTTTCATTGTTAAAGGGAGCTTACTGTAATAATTTATTTGGAGTTCTGATCCTATTTTGGAAGTGGTTTCCTTAGAAGCTGGGCCCCAAACTGCATTTTCTTTGGACCAAAGATTTCCCATGTCTATATTGCTCCTTGTGGGGGAGGGGGGTGATCTCAGCTCTGTGTCTTGGCTGAGAGAGACCAGGAGATCTGATCCTGCAGGACAGGATGGTGAAAAGCCCCAGAGAGCAAGGAGGTGAGTATCAGTGGCTTTATCATCACTCCAGAAAGCACCCCAAGGGGTCTTCTGTAACCACACCTGTCACACTCACCAGAAGTGCCCAGAAGTGCCTAGCTGTGAGACATCCTGGGAGGAGGGGATTGTCTCCAAAATTATTAAAAGGTTCTGATTGTCAGTGACATCGGTTGTCCTGCTTGCCTGTTGACCTTTCTCCTCCTCCTCATTCTCGCTGTCTCCCATGCTGCTGCCCAAGGACACCAAAGGAGTGTGGAGGAATCTGCAGACTGGCTAGGGAGGCTGGTTGGGTCCCCCCGCCCCAGGATCCCAAACAGCTGCCCATCAAAGTGACGTGTTTGTGGCCATGATCCAGACTATCCATTTGCCTCCTTTGTCTTCTGGTACAACTGCTTCAGCTCCTTTATTTTCATGTGGTACTGCTGGGTATCCTTGGTGTATCCTTTCTCCACTATGGACTTTGTAATTTTGGCATAGATATTTGCATTTCATTTGTTGGTGCGTAGTTCTGCAAGAACAGATTCCTCTCCCTATACAGCAATGAGGTCCAGGGATTTCCTACACACTCCATGCTGGTGATTGTGTGCTGCCTGCTCTGAGGTCTTCTAACCATGCTGGCCACACAGGAAATGAAATTCAAATTTTCCCAGAGCTTTTCCTGTTCATCTGGAGAGCAGTAGAGTTGAAAGTCCCGGCCACAGTGGGTCACTGCAGGGCAATGTGCGACACCTCTCGGTGGCCAAGAACCTCCATTTTCACAGTGCTCTGTCTGCACTACCATAGAGTTGACCATGAAAGGTTGAATTTAGCGTTACTCCCCATGAAAAGCTGAAGTGCCAAAATCAACTTTAACGGCCCTTCAAGTCGACGGAATGGGCTAGGTGCTGTGGACTCACGGTGTAGAAAGTCAGCCTAACATGGCTAAGTTCGATCTAAACTCCCAGTGTAAACCAGGCCTGACACTCTCGTGTAGCTGTGTAACTGTGAAACCCTTGTATTCTGCTGGAGCTCTAGGTGTAAATGTAGGAGATGATGAAAGAGGAGCAGATCCAGTTTGTGCTGCTGTCTGTCTATTTCCTCCTTGTGCATGCTTTTGCTATTTGAGTGTAATTCAGAAAGTGTGAGGATAGTGCTTCCCGTTTAGAGTACACGACTGGATCTCATGTAAGTGATTCCACATGCTGGATGACAAATGGCCTTTATGTTTACCCCTTACTATGCTAAGCCTACAAATCACACACACAAGGGCCTTTTTTTCTTATTCTTTTTTGACCTATCACTTTAAACTCCATTTAACTATTTTAGCTGCAGTGTAAAACAAATAGTTCCACAATCTGATGAAGACTTCTTACTTTTGGTGCCAGGAAAGGACGCATCATAAAAACAATCTGTTCTCATACTTCACTGTTGCTTGTTTGATAGATGTCCTAAGCAGTGAATATCCACTGGAGGTTGCTGCTGCTTATGATCATGTTTGGTTTACACTGCTTTTTTGTTTTTGCCTTTTTTTCTTTAGCAAAGCAGAGGTCTACATTTTTTTCTCGCTGTCTCAATGCTTGCAGCATTATCTGGAGAAGATACTTCCAGTTTCCAGGGGATGAACTTGAGAGTGACATATAGAGTACCACAGAAACTGTATGAATTCCAAAGGCATAAACTCTCTCAGTGAACTACAGTATGTGCCCATGTTTGGATATCATTCTAAAATACTGGGGTATGGGAGAAGCAATTAACACTGGGTGCAATCTTTTTGTCTTGCTCTGTTCTTTAGAGCAAGCATGAAATAATATGTAGCTTACATCAAAATAGCTTAATTCGGCTTTAGGCACTGTCTACACAGTGCAGAAAGTCAAAGGAAGAATACTCTTCCTTCAACTTCCTTTACTCCTCATAAAATGAGAGTTACAGGAGTCAGAGTAGGAAGTCCTCCAGTTCAACATTATTATGAAATGATGACTTGCAGTGTAGACACACTCTGTTATTTCGGAATAATGTCAGTTATTTGGAAAGAATGCTGCTGTGTAGACATAGCCATAAGATGGGCCAAACACTGTGAAATGTGTTCCCATATTTCATTAAGCTTATTAGGTTTATGCACCACATGTTACTGAGGGGTTGAGCAAGTAAGTCTAATAGAAGCCCTGAATGGTGCATCGGGGCTATACCATTGGCGGTTGAAACATTAAGGTTGAGATGAGTTTTGGACATAAAAGTAGTGATTCAACCTTTGGTTAAGGATGAAGCATATAGTGTATCCTCCCCAAAATTATAGCACAGACTCTTGGGCTACGTCTACACTGGCCCCAAATTCCGGAAAAGGGATGCAAAGCAGGTAAGTCAGAATAGGGAAATCCGCGGAGGATTTAAATATCCCCCATGGATTTAAATAAACATGTCCACCGCTTTTTTTCCGGCTTGGGGAAAAGCCGGAAAAAAGCGTCTAGACTGGCACGATCCTCCGGAATAAAGCCCTTTTCCGGAGGATCTCTTATTTCTACCTGAAAGAGTAGGAATAAGAGATCCTCCGGAAAAGGGTTTTATTCCGGAGGATCGCGCCAGTCTAGACGCTTTTTTCCGGCTTTTCCCCAAGCCGGAAAAAAAGCGGCGGACATGTTTATTTAAATCCGCGGGGGATATTTAAATCCCCCCCGCGGATTTCCCTATTCTGACTTACCTGCTTTGCATCCCTTCTCCGGAATTTGGGGCCAGTGTAGACGTAGCCTTGGAGTACAGGATGAATTTTCTGAGAATTTCCAAGTAAATCAGTTAGTTAATTTACAAACTAAAAATAATAACTATAGCTCTGTCAGACATTTCCCTTCCTGAATGATCTTTTTAATGGAATAACACTGACCATTATTCACAGTAATGTGATCCAGATAGATATTTCTGGTCTTTATCAACTGCACAACTATGGTGCCTGTAAAGAGGAGGACGGGGCAAAACTTAACATTTGAAAGACATTTAAAAGAAATCTTTTGGCTGCTTTGGAGAAGAATGTATCATTTGGCATGAGTTAGTGAGTCCCTTCCTTTTGTCTAAATGATGTCCATTGGATTAGATGTGCCAGAGGTCTTATTCTACTAGAATATAACCATGCTGCAATCAAAGCAGAGAGGGTATGTCTACACTACCCTCCTAATTCGAACAAGGAGGGTAATGTAGGCATACCGCACTTGCAAATGAAGCCCAGGATTTGAATTTCCTGGGCTTCATTTGCATGAAGCCGGCCGGCGCCATTTTTAAATGCCGGCAGTTCAAACCCCGTGCCGCGCAGGAGTACAGCTAGTTCAGATTAGGAAGCCTAATCCGAACTAGCTACTCCGTGCCGCGTGTAGCCGCGCGGCACGGGGTTCGAACTGCCGGCATTTAAAAATGGCGCCGGCCGGCTTCATGCAAATGAAGCCCGGGAAATTCAAATCCCGGGCTTCATTTGCAAGTGCGGTATGCCTACATTACCCTCCTAGTTCGAATTAGGAGGGTAGTGTAGACATATCTGGAGTAAGTGCAGCACGTGTAGACATACCCTCGTTAACACTGATCTAGCTCAGATAACAAAAGCAGTGAACCTATGGCACCGGTGGACACGGCATGGGCTCTACAAGCTGACTGGACACCTTGGGCATGTACTTAAGAGCTAGCCCATGCTTCTGTCTATGCTGCCCTGGTTTCAGTGCTATTGTTAGTTGAGCCAATTAGGTCAAAGCTAGTTCAGGTGTGTCCACATGTGCAGTTGTAACCCACATACCAAGTGTGGTTCACTGTCCCATGCAGTGTCACCTAGACCACAGCAATGGATAAGAACAAGAGACCTCTACAGCATGGGCTGAGAGCCAGCTGGCTTTTAGCTCAAAGGGTAGAGGCTCCTATACTGGGCTTTAGAGGTCCTAGGTTCAAATTTGCCTGGTGGCGGTTACAAGGTCGCAGCTCTGAGTACAGTGTACATACTCCCCTCGATCTGCTATATCCTCCAACTAAAAGGTGCTTTTTTGAATTTTTGTACAAAGCTACGTTCACCTCAACTTTTTAATCATATTACTAGGTTTGCTAAACATTTGTTAATTTAATGCCAATACAAATGAAGTGGTTGGCTGGTCTCCCAATACTTTGATCTATCCACAGCTGTTGGGTTTAGTGTGTAAGTGCTAGGCCGTGCTGGTGGCCTGTGATATGCAGGAGGGCAGACGAGTTGATTTGGTGGTCACTCCTGACCTTACTCTCTGACTCTGTTAATTAATTCAGGTAGCAGACAGTGGTTGTGATCTTTTTCTGGCAGTTTTAGAGTTAGTTTCTTAGGTGTTCATTGTCTGAAACAGATGGTGATTACTTTACGAGCCACGCCTATTTTTAAAAGAATGGTCATCAAAAAGTGGTCAATCTCTCAATAGTTTTTATCGTTTTGCTAAGATAATATCTAGGAGGTACAATTCATGCAGTTTTGCTTGTTTTATATTGTTGGTATCCATTTTGCTACATACTCACAATGTGCCTCAATCCAGTTGAAACAGCCCTGGGCTTCTGTGTGTGTGTCAAATGCTCTCAGATTTGGCTTTATTGCAAACCAGTTTGGCCAGCCTACAGCAGACGCTTTTGGAGGGTCATGAGTCTGGGTTGCATTAATCTGAATGATAAGATCCCCTTAGCCTGTTTAGCATTATACCTGATTTAACAGACAGTTTAATGGATGATCCATAGCAGTACATCCACTTTTTTAACCCTGGGAATTACACTGTACAGCCACAAAGCAGGGTCTAGGTTTAGTGGCCCAAATGCAAAATCTTTTTTTTTTTAACGTACCAAACATTGCTTCTTGACAAGGGGGTCATTTTCCCATCTGTTGAAGGGTTGTTTGCCTTATGTTACAATTTTCAGACTCTCTGACTCTCCCAGACTCATACTGGTATAAAACAGATGTAATTCATTTGAAGTCAAAAAGTTACGCCCGCTTAAAACTGGTCTAAGTGAGAATAGAATAACATTGATAGATGTGAAAATCTGGAAGAAGGCTCTTTATGCCTGGAATCCCTTTGGACTCTATCCTCTCTCTGGTCTAATTTAAATATTTTTGTGACATCTCTTTTTCTCTGTCACAGCTGGCTGTCAACTGCCTCCATTGCAAAGCTCAAGAGGGGATTGCACGATGGTGGAAGAATTTCAGGACAGCCCCTCAACACGATGTAATTCTCTGGCCTCATTTCTCAGTAACTGCTGGATGGGAAAGAGCATGTAACACAGCAAGGCCCACTGTTTAATGCTGCCGGCAGGGGGCCACTGGCAAACTGGGATGTGGTTAAGCTGTTAAGTCCACTATTGAATCTGCCAAGGAGATTCAATGGTGGATTTAATGGCATAGCCAAGAAGCATAGCCAAGAAGTCTGGAATAGACTATGTATATTGAATTGAGCCCTTAGTATGTAAATGTGCACAAACCCAAAATATGTATCGTAATTGAGACAACTGAATTACAGATGAATAATCCTAACTATAAAGGAGATATGTTGCAATATGAAATGGGATAGACTAAAACTGATCACTTTAGTACTTCCTGCATGGCCTAGAATATTTATTAAACAGGCATTGCATGTGGATAGTTTTGTCACAACACATTTTATGACAGCTCTCTTCATGTTGGGAAATTTACTTTCAAAAATATATGCAACTGATCACCAGGCAGCTAAGGACTTAAGAGCTGAGATTCCAGTGTACATGGACTCTAAATATTCATGCAATAACAAGCACTTGGTGGTTATTGGGTTAACAAGCACTGCTCCAGTAAGTACCAAAAATGTATATTACTCTTTAAAAATCACAGACATATTTGAGCATTTTCAGTGTGTCAAAGCAAAAATTACCTTGTGTCCTTTTAGGTGATTGTTTTCAGGATATTGGTCTTGCTAGAGTGACTAACACATCCATTATTGTAATTATAATTTAGTGATAATTGCTGTGTAGAATTTCCAGCATTTTATTACTATAAGCGAGAGCTCATTTTGAAAGTCAGCAGTGAAAATCTCTGGGGAAATGGCTGCTGGCTTTATTTATAATTTCCAGACTTGTTACATTCATTTTTTGGAGAGGGGTTGGGGAGAGTTATACCTGCACTGAGTAAGTTAAAGAACCATCTCTCAGCTGATTAAAATGAAGGACTGTCATTGAAATGTCAGACCAACAGTGTAATTAACATAGAAAACATGTCTGAGCCATGTTGGTTAAGAGAAATTACTTCCTTGCATGATTTTATAAACAGTTGTAGGAATAATGCCAAAGTGTAAAAGCAAACTGTGCTTTATAAAAGTCCATTTAGGTTCCCTTTCAAATTAGAAACAAACTAACTCCTCATACCAATACATGATTGCTCAGTAGAGACATCAGGCTTTTGCAGTAGGCATGAGGATTAAATCACAGGTTCTGCAAATACTCTTCCTTTGTAGAGCATGACTCCTGCAGACAAAGATAAAACTTGACTCTCTCTCTTACAAAGATGTATCACAGAAACAACAGGTTGCAAAAAGGTCATCTAAAGAGACCTGCATTTCTTGCAGTTTTGTCTCATGGTATTTAATCAGTTTATTTGTTGAAAGAAAAGACAATGACTATGGATTACATTATTGCTGCAGAGCCTGAAATGCTTTTTGGAATATTGTCCCAAATCCTCAGTTGGTATAAATCATCATTGCCTCCAAAATTAGTCCTATATATTAAAAAAAAAGAGAGAGAGAGAAATATTAGCCACTTTAAAAAAGAAAAGGGAAAGAGTTGGTGTCTGAGGAAAAAGAATAGGAAGAGGGGAGAAGGGTTATGTATCACTTCGTGTTTGATCCAAAGCTATTGAAGTCAGTACAAAGTTTCATCTAATTTCATTGAGCTTTGGATCCAGGTCTTTGTTCCCACCCTTTAAACATAATATCCAATTTAGTGTTAGTCTACTTTAGTGCAAAAAATTGACCAGCTGCTTATGACCAAATATCAATCTATGGGAATGTGGACTCAACTTCTGACCCTGGTATTTTCATGGTACAGAGATTGAACGAGGCTTAACCAGTGCATTGAGAATTCATAAAGTTTAGAGAGAAATTCCCGAGAGGTAGTTGGGATCCTTGTTCAAGGAAAAGGAGGCACAGCAGTTCCTACCCAAGAACTTATGGATATGGGCAGGTGACATCAGCCATGTAACTTAGAGGCAGCAGTTAAACTGACAGAGGAATTCATGCAAGTTGACCTTCCCAGGACAGCAGATTGGGGGGAAAAGTCTGGAGATTCTACCAGTGAAAATGGCATAGAGAAGGAAAGGGAAGAGGAATTCCAACAGAGACCTCTGCCTTACCTACTACCACTATGGCTATGTCAACACTACAAAGAAAAGTCGGAAAAAAACACGCAAATTGCAAACCGCAATTTGCGTATCTTTTTCTGCTTTTCTTCCGAAAGAGGCTTTTCCGAGATTTGGCCCATCTGCATGGGGCCAAATATCAGAAAAAACCCCTCTTTTGGAACATCCCTTCTTCCTTGTAGAACAAGGTTTACAGGGATGCCGAAAAAACGCGTCTGCTTTTCTGAATTTTTTCCTTGGATGCAGCAGAACTTTTTATAGGATACCTCCAGGAAAAGCTCTCCAGTGTAGACATAGTGTCAGGAGAATCTAAACCCAGGTATAAGGGAAGAACCCTGAGAGTAAGGGGGAGAGAGCAGAAAATATTATAACCTTAACTTGTTGTTGGGTGCTGAGTGGATCGCAGAAGCACCATTGGTGCACCAAGGGGAAAAGTTCAAGCACAGTTCATAGAGTCAGAAGAACCAGGAACTCAAAGTAGGCTGGAGCATGGGGAGAGACCACCAGAACCAGGTGCCCATGGTACAAGGACCTATATTCCAAAGCAAAATAGTGGGGGCAACTCGCTAAGTATGATTTGTGCAGCTGGAGAATGGGTGGCCCATATAAGGAGATGCTCACCCTGGAGACAGAGGGAGAATCCCACAAGGAAGCACTTGCAGTAAGGAAGGGAATGCATGGGGGAAGAAAAGACTTGGGAGACGGTGGGAGGTGTGTGCCAGAGTGTTGGAGAAGTCCTGAGGAAGTGGGGTGAGCACTAGACCACCCACATTTAGGCCAGTGCCAGGTGGGAGCATGACAAGGAGGCTTTGTGATTTTTGTGGGGCTGCAGACAGGGTGTGCATAATTTGGTGTGTGTGTGGGGGGGGAAAGCGGGTGTATATGTGTGTGTGTGTAAAAGTGCAGCCAGAACCTGATGAGAAGGTTCTAGAGGATCCAGAGGAGGAGCTGCAACCTTGTACACTTGAGGCAGGTGTGGCTGGGCAAGAGCTGCTGCATTGGCACTGATTATTGGGCTCCCATAAATTGCCTTAGCTTCTAGTGTGTGCTGAGCACCTGCTCATTTTTCCCCAGGGATGCTCCAGCCACAGAACACCCATGGAGTCAGTGCCTGTGCCTCTGTCTCTCCTTTCCTTAGCTGGGTGAGCTCAAGGGTGTATGTTATTGGAAATACAGACCCACACAAGTTTGTCAGATTGATGGGGAGAACTGGTGAAATAAATCATGAGATGTTTGACATGGAGAACGTCTTCCACTAGTCTGTGGCTAGAAAAGAGACAGGGCCAGGATGATGCTCAAGACATTTTAAAGGTGGCTGATTTTCATTAAAAACATCAGCGTCCATTCTCTGAAAATCAGACCCTTTTTAAGGTGTTTTCAGTTGGACTTTGTGAAGGAGTGCGACCATCTCCATAGGTATGAACCCCTTCTTTCTGCCTTTTTACGTATGGCCAGGCCATGACCCCTCGGGGAGGGCTACCGTGGCTTCTCTTTGTGTTATTGCCCCGAGTGGGGATGAGGGGGGCCTGGGCTCTCCCTCTCTGCAGGCCCCAGCCCAAGGCCCTAAGGTGGGGGTGTCCTCCTTGTCCGTCACCCACCTAGCTCATGGGGCTAACCACCGCAGCTCGTCAGCCCGCAAGCAAGATTCCAGCCACCCGCCCTGGGCCACTTCCTCAATCCCACTCTCCATGCCTTTCCTTCCGCTACCCCCCTTCTGTTCGAGCCCCTGCTCACCTGTTTTCTCCTCCTTGTCTACCCCCCTTTTGCACTGTCCATCCTCCCTTTTTAAGGACCTCCAGACCCTAACGCACCTGCACCGGCATCCTCAGTCCTTCCGCCTCCCCTACCCCTGCAGTCACTCACTGACCTGCTCCCTCCTGCGCTTGCACCGGCGTCTGACCGGCTTGCGCACAAGGCACATGCGCAAGCGTCTGTCAGGCCACCATTCCCCTGGCCTGCCTCAGCCACCGTATTTTCCCCTGTCTCTGGGGCGGGAGGAGTCGGCCAGCCGCCGTCCTCCATCGGGGCCCGGTTTGGGGTCGTGCGGGGGGTCACAGACATCCAAAAACTGAAGTATCCAAAATCATTTGTCATTTTTAAAGTCCTTGGTGTTTACTTGTACAAGGATGGATTTTTTTTAGGTGAATGCTGCACAGTTTAGTAATGAACTATTTCTTATCATGTTTTTATTTAGGGATGGTTCAAACTTCAAAATTCATTGCCATTCGAAGCACTTGGGGATTTTTGGATTGGGATATAGCTCCAGTCTATTACAGACACAGAGTGCATTCATAAAACGAGGAGCTGCATCCAGGGTTGGGTTTCAAGCACCTTCAAAGTTCAGCGTGTTCTATACTGGCATAGGCCTTTCTCCATTTTGTTGTGTGAACAAAATGAACTGCCTATATGACAGTGAAACAGATTCACAAATGTGCAACTCCCCTCATATGCAGAAACAATTTCAGGGCTCAGTCCTCCAATAATTACTCATGCACTGAATTTCACTCTCTTCAGTGGGCTCCACATGTGACTACAGATACACACGGGAGTAACCATTTCCAGGATCTGGCCTTATGTGACGGGCCACCAGCAACCTCCATGGCAGACAGCCGGGGCCGCCGGGCCGCAGAAAGCGGTGGCGTGGCCCAAGCCCTTCCCACCAACCCTGGCACAAGCAGGGGAAGCCGGTAGGGCCGCGCTTAGCCTCCGCAGCTGCGCCGGCAGGGAACTGCTGATCCCTCCCTGGGGGCCATGCTGGGCGGGGGCTGGGTGGAGCCATGCAGCCAGGCGGCTGCTGAGAATGCTGGCACGCCACCGGAAGGGGTGGAGCCCCGGGAGGCATCCGGCACGGCAGGCCATTTTAAAAAGGCTCGCCGCCACAGAGGGAGGGGGCTGCCTCCTCGCAAAGAGGGAAGAGAACCCCCGACCCCAAGACGGACCCCGATGACACCGAGGCCGGCAGACGGCCCGGCCTCGGCCCCGAGGTTCCCGGGACAGCCACTGCACCTTGCGGTCGACCAGCCCCAGCTCCGACGGGGATTGGACCTCTCCTTGCCGGCCTTGGAAGGAACGGCCCGGTAGGGATCGGACTCAGCGGAGGGAGTGGACCTGTGAGGCATCACCGGAGCGACTCCAGACCCAGACTCCTGAACCAGGGTAGGCTCCGGGAAACGGGCTGACGGTGCGAAAGTACCTGGAAAGGGAGGAAGAAGCCCAGAGCGGGGCCCTTTTGGTGTCCGTGGGTAGATGGGTTACAGCAGGAGTGACCCCCGTCTACCGTGTCGGGGCGCAAGCAAGCCCTGACGCTTAGGGCCCCGGGTTGGGACCCGGAGAGAGGGTGGGACCGGGTCCCCCTCCCTGACCCCCGAGGAGCATTCAATCCTGGGCAGCACTGGCTCAGGCGTGCGATAGAACCCGGTGACAGTCAAACAAGAGGAGACTGTGGGCTCAGGCCCCACCCCGCAGGGACGGGTGATAACTGCAGGGTCCGCTGACCCCCCCCTCCGGAAGGGGGTGATCACACCCAATTGTCCGGGCTTACAAGCAGGGGCCCGAGACGGGATACTGGTGGAAAGAGGGCAAAGGGGTTCACCGAGCCCCCCTCTCGCTCTGGGAGGGGGTTATCGCACCCCTCACACCATACAAAATAATACACTGGTGACAAGTTAAAAAGTAGGTGTAACTTTTATCTAACCTTGTGTAGATTACTCTGAAAGAGACTGTCTGGATGCAAGCTATTGTCACACTCTTTTGAAGAAGTGTTTTTGGAAAGGTTATTTTGCTCAGTCCTTGTTTACTAGTGCAGCTCATGTTCTGTCTTCTAAAAAGAAGACAGGTTGTGAATGTATGTTAACAACTTGAAAAGCTACAAATGAATTTTCAGTCTTTGGTGCTGGTCTTTCTTACCTCATGAATCCACAAATGTCTACAAATTTGATGAGGGAGGATCTCATCTCTTTCCATATTTTTCAGTTTTGTTTTCCCTTGCAGCTTATTCAAGACTAGAGTACCAACTTCCCAGAGAAAGGTGGATTATTGTTGCTTCTCCTTTCTGCCTTTTAATTGCTGGTTGAGTTTTACCTACATTTGGAACAGTAGTTTCCATCTTAGGGGTGGGCATTATTTCTTATAAAGTACATAAAACAATAGAACCTAATGGCCTCAAAAGTAGAATCTTTACAATTGCACACTTCTCTGCTTAAAAAAATGATAATATGGAAACTCTAACTTCACAAGTGCAGCTTTACATTGCTGACTTAACAAAAGGGCTGCAAGTGTGAAAATGTAGTGAATTGTGAAGATCAGGGTAGTAAAGTGGATACCTGTGTTCCATAATGGATTGTAGAATGTATAAGGTTCGAATTTGCTTCATAGGAATATAAATGCATTAAAAGGTGCAAAATGTGTCAATTTTCATTCAAGGGATGTACAGATAATGGAAAAAAGAAGTACTGCTCCTCTCTTGCATAGCTACTACCTGTATGCTCTGAACATTTGACACTGCTTGGATCTCCTACATTATTTCCCATGTTTATAAAGTGACCTTAGAGATGCTGTTGAAATGGCTTTTTCTAGTCTCTTGAATATTTTTGTTTGTGAATTTAGTGTTCATGAAAAGCACAGGGCTGACTGTACTGGATAATGTAGTTCAGGAAACCTTAGTTCTGGTACGACTTTTTTTAAGTACTTGATTTTGTGACTTCAGTAATATTATTTTTAGGTTATTTGTAGGTTTTTGTTGCATAATTGCATAGACCTTTTAAAAAAAATTGAAACCCCCCCCCCTCCAGAAATTCATCGTGTACCATCACATTGGCATTCACATGGATCTGAGAAGGACTGGAATCTTTACATCCATTGCCTGGATCTCTGCCACTTGAATAAAGTATTTTACTCCCATAGTAGGTTGTCATTCTCTGTATAGACCAATATGAGAAGGAAATGGGATACGTTTTTGCCAGTGGATTTTATAGATACGTGCTGAAAGAAGAATGGTGAGACTCGGGAATCTTAGGTTTTACTCAAGTCACTATTTGGACCCTTCCTCCAAGAGTGACCTCTTCTGCCTCATCCTCTCCATCCTGTGCTTGTCCTATTCCTATCTCTTCCATATTCATGGCTCCTTATCCCAGTCTTAATTTGGTTGCTGGGTTTCATGTGCAGGTGTTGGGTGGGGTTGGCGGACTGTGATGTACAGCAGGTTGGACTAGACAATCTAGCAGTCACTTTTGGCCTTGAACTCTGACTCTGCTCATCCAATGGCAGTCTTCCTCACCAAATGATAGTACCAGTTTCCTTTCTCAGTTCTCATTTCCCCCTCAGTCCCAGACCTAGTCTCCTTGACCAGCCAATCCTCATCTGACCTCCAGTTCTCCTCCATCATTCCCCCATCCACCCTCGGTCTGGCTCTTGTTCTCTGTGCAGTTGAATTGGGTAGAATCATTCTCCATGTTGCCTGAGACCAATAAGTAAGTGTGTGGGTGGGGTGGGGGGAAGTGTCACTGAGAGCACAAAACATAGTGTCTTTGCTTCCTATTCAGTTGCTGTACTCCAGAGAAGAGCATACTTGGTTGGGATGAAATATTTAAGAAATGTAGCTGCTAGAATCTAAGGCTCTACTGAGCACATGCAAGTTGCTATTTGCTCCAAAGTCTTGTAACTTCGGCAGATTTTCATGATCTGCTTATTGCTGCCCTCCATGACCTAAGTCCAACCCCTTGAAATATGTCAATCCCTGCTTCAAAGTCCAACGCCTTGTAACATGTCGATCCAGTGCTAGAGTTTTTCCAAAGAAAGGTCACAGGAATTTTTTTTAAGGTGGACAGAACAACGGATCTTTTTTGAGCCTTATTCTCAGAAACAGCTGCAGTTTTGACTGAATTTTCCCATTCAGCCTGAGGAAAACACCCAAGATGGAAAATTTCAGCCCAAACATTTGGCAGAGTTACTAGCAACTGAAAACACTATATGGAGAGAGACCAAAGGTGGAATGTTATGGCAATATTACATTCTATGTACTTCTCTAAACCAAACCTCTTAGCCTTGTAAGGTTTGCTTCCATGACATTTCTCTATTGATCTCTGCATTGAGACTGCCAAAAAATGACTAACCATGACGTTTGTGAGACACGCATATATACACAGTGGGAACTTGCTTTACTTTTTAATCTACAGGGTGTCTTGATTCAATTATCTATGTAAGTGATGGAAAAATAGTCCATTGGAGTTTTAAAAGAAAGATTTGCTGTTATCTGAGTCCTTGCTGTAACACATTGCTGAAACAATCTGCACATGATTTTAAACATCTAGATTCTGCAGAAGAAGGTTTATATGAAACAAACTTCTGAAAGCAGTCACTCTTGATTGGCAAGTGTGGTGGAAGAGCCCTTGATGCATGTCTTTCCCTTCTTTCTTCTTTCCTCTTTGTCTGGATCCAATGAGCTCAAGGACCAATATGGGTGTCTTGTGTTCTTGTGGTGGTGACTCATGAGGTGGGTTGGTCCAAGCAGTGTTGTAGGTAAATATTTCACCTAGCTTTTTTTCAATCTGGGACACCTATACACAAAAGCTGATTTAATTGGAACTCCTCAGCTCCCTTCCCTTGGTATTGTGCTGCTAATTAGGCTCTCAAAAATGGGAATATAAAGAGGCCACCTCAATGTACAGAAAGTGACTAGTATATAGTATATGTGCTTCTTTGAAAATGCTGCCTTTCCACACTACTTGTCTTCCCTCCTCTCTTCCTTAGAATTCAACTCTCAGTATGAACCTGGGATACTGTAGAACATTCTGAAGACTCAGTGCTGTGAGTAGCTACTGGTCTGATCTCAATGGAGACTGCTTTACTAGAAGAGTCCCAAAGGCCTCCAGTGTTGGGGAGGTACTAGATGCTAACACAAGTGGCAACGTACAATGGGGAAACTAATGAAGAAACGGTAGTACTCCAGAGTAACTCTTCTTTCTTCATTGTACTTCTTCGCCTTCGCCATCACCATCTCTCTCTTTCTATGGAGGCCCAGTTCTGAGATGCAATGTGTGAAAAAGGCCCAAAAAGAAAGATGAAAATTCATAAAGGAAATGTAAAATGTTTTAGGATTCCATCTGATTAAGACTCCTTCCTTTAGTGCAAGTGACACTGTAGGTAATCCACTTGGCATGATTCTGTATTTATGGTTGAAAACTATTTACCCCAGGAGCATGAAGGGTCACCAAATATGTGTGGAACTTTGAAACTAAAATGTGGATGGTTAGAAAAGAGGGATGGCTGAGAAGAGTGACCATTAATGTTGTCCATGGAATTTTTTTAAAGAAAGAAATGAAGCATGTTTTTGTTTTCAAATCCAATGCAGCATTAGACATTTGACCTGACAGTTTTCTGCAGCTAAGAATAAATAAAGGTGCTTCTGTTGCATTTTCATGAGGCAATGGTGCCATTCATTGGTTGGTTTAAGTAACAGCAGGTGCACATTCCTTACCATGTAGGAATATCCCAGAAGACTTATTCCAGGTTCTGTTTTGAATTTAAAGTGAAAGTTTCAAGACTGATTATTGCATCTCCTTTTTAAAGGGACTTTTAAGTCTGGTCTCATGTGGAATATAATGTTTAGTGCTAGAAAAACACGGATAATATATTTGTTTCCACAAATCAAATATGCGACACAGGCAATATGAAAACACTTTGTAAGTCTGAGTGCAAGGCATATGCATTTCACTGCTTTTATTTTTTTCTCCTGTGGATGTCTGCAGATGACAGTGCTGAATAAAATTTGGTCCATCACCTCACAGTGAAATAGAAATTGCAAATGCAGACCAATTTCTAGCAGCACATGGAGAAGACAGTTGGATTTTCTGTTCACAGTGATTAAAGAACCCTGCTAAATTTCTTCTGTTTGTCTGCTCAGGGGGTTCTTTTAATTGGAGTGTGCTGTGAAGGGTCTGGTACACTTCATGCTAGGGGCCAAATTCTGATCTCAGTTGGAATGGTAAATATGAATTGACTCCAATAAGGTAAATGGAGTTACTCCGGACTTACCAAACAACAGAGATCAGAATTTTGCCTTACGTGTCATATGTGCTGTATGAGATCTTTGACTTCAACAAAAGAAATGTTAAACAATCCAGCAGATGTCTAACTCTAATGCTTGATCAAAACTGCCTGATGTTATTTTTTAAATTGTGCTTGCATAAGTGGAATTGAACTGAACAGGCCATAATCTTGTGATCTTTTAGGGAACTGAATTCATGGAAGCTATCAAATGGTAGCTGAGCAGGATGGAAAGGGAGTCTGCCAAAGGGAGTGTTAGAACTAAGAGGTCATGGTCAGGTTTGTTTTGATGGGTTAATCTTGGATCCTTCAACGTTCTGCAGTGTGGGTGGTAACTGAGCTCCTCTGAGAAGTTCTAGTTGGAGTCATCTTTTGACAGGTGGATTTATTTTCGAGTCAAGCCAATTTCATTTTTTTTTATTCTAGGAGTGTCCATATTTTCCTGTTAAGTATCTATGTGAATAAAGGAATTTCAGAGATCTTCTTTTTGATAG
Organism: Pelodiscus sinensis; assembly: GCF_052426305.1. NCBI lineage: Eukaryota > Metazoa > Chordata > Testudines > Trionychidae > Pelodiscus > Pelodiscus sinensis. Next base: position 206,473,536 of record NC_143053.1, read on the forward strand.
ATCTTCTCTGCCTCTTAAAAGGCTTATAATAAGATGAAGTGTTAGAGGTGGATTTGTGCAAAGATGTAGCAATTTCCCTGATCTTTGTATCAAAACAGAATTCCAACACCTTAGAATCTCAACGGATTTTGTGCAGCTATTGAGAAATAGCATTTCCATATTTTCAGATGCTTGGTTGGTGCATTGTGGTCACATCTAATTTAGGGGATCCCAAATGTTTTGCCTGTGTGGCCACATTTTGAGACTTACTGTTTCTTGTGACTCCAGGCAGCAACAAAACAACATAGTGACCAAGGAATTTACATTAAAAAAGTATATTGTTTAATGCCTTCTAATGTGACATTGGGCTTGTGTGTTGCAATGCAGCTTCCCAAAAGTCCAGTGAACATCTAAACTCCTATGTGACATCAACAGTAGAGTGATACCAAGACTTGATGGATAAACGCACGCTGAATCCAACTTCTGACAAGTATATGCTCATGAACGGCTCCATGAGTTTCAAGTCTTGTGCTGAGAGTGTAAGATATACATTTTTTGTAGTGAATCCGAACTCTGTAGGAGAAAGTTAGGCAGATGTTCCTTGCAAGAATCGATTGCAGGAAATTTTGATGAGCTGTTTGATCTCAGATGCTGGCCAATCCATGCTACTTAAAGGGATTTTGCACCCAATCATACTTTCACATCCAAGTTGAGGAATAGAGGGAAGGATGCAAACTGTTCCTCCAGCTGGCTGAGATCACCTGTGTGGGAGGCTGAATAACTTCTTTGTCAGCCAGGAATTTGCAAGGCTGTGGGAAGGATTCAGAGTTCGTCTTCAATAGATTATTCTTCCAGAAAACAATGTTTTTTTCATGAAGCCTGTTATTTGATCAGTTTGCTGAAGGATGTGGGTGTTCTTTCCTTGCAGACTTGTAATCAGTTAATTCAGCTTCCCACATATGTCTGACATAGGCAAGAAGACATACATGCTGACTTATATTTTTCCCCAGGGATGCTCAACATCCTTCCTGAAGCCCCGCCCCCACTCTGCCTCGTCCCCAAAGTCTTCGCCTGCTACTCACTGTTCTCCGCCCTCCCCTGTCTGCCAAACCATTGATCAGTGGCCCTGCCAAACAGATAGGGACCAAGCAGCCATTATATTTTTTCCCATGGATGCTCCTGCCCTAGAGCATTCACAGAGTGGGTGCCTATGCAAGAAGGCATGTCTTCCTGTAGCCAATAGAAAATCAGTGAATTCACACTCTTTGCCATCTACTGCATCAATATGCCACTTGTCTCTCGGTTCAAAAGATCCCAGAACTTTTCCTCCTGAGCTTCAGTGTGGAACAACAGCATGTTAGGATTCTTTGAAGAGGCTGAGTCTTTGTACAGATGAGACCTGCTGCAAAACTTCATCGAGCTTTGAGCTGTAGATGCCAGTTGTTCTCTATGAATCAGTCACTGGGTGCACAAAATAGATGAAGCAACTTTCTTTATCATGGCACTCAGGTCTGCTTTATGGCCATCTGTAGGTGGAGCTTCATTATGTAGAAGTCTACAATGTGTGCACACTTCATATTTTGATCTTATGTGTAGCACATACAACATTTATTGTGCTGTCTTGAGTTTGGGAAGAATTGTGTCCTCCCCTGTGTATTTCACAAAGACAAGAAATGTGCATGACGATTCTGACTGTCACATCAGCTTGAAAAGCAAATGCATTTGTGTTTTTCAGGTACTTTCCCAGTGTTAGTGCCTCATCTGTTGCTATCACTTCAGTCCTTCACTTCACCATATTGCTAGAGAGCAATATGTGTTTGACCTTGTTTGCCTCATTTTCCCCACAATAACGTTCGCATATCGATTGCAACGAATCAAAGTTTCTCCATTTGCATAGGCAAAGAATATTGCCAATATGGCAATTCATCCCAAATGATGTGTTTTAAACTTGGTCAGAGGCAAACATGGCTCTCTTGAATTGCTACAATTGATGCTAAAGTTCTTCTTTGTGGTGCTGGTTTTCCCGTGTATTCCTTGGGTGTGTCTAGACTACAGGATTTTGTCAACAAAAGTGGACTTTTGTCGACAAAACTATACCTGTGTCTACACTACCGCCGAGTTCTGTCGACAGTAAGTTGACAGAACGCGGCAGTTTTGTCGACAACGGTAAAACTCATTCTAAGAGGAATAACGCCCTTTTTTGACAGAGTTATGTCAAAAAAAGGTGCTATTGCATCCACACTGTGCTTCTTCAAAAGAGAGTGTCTAGACTCTCTGTCAAAAAAGTGGCTTGCTTTGTCAACAGAACTGGCTGTAGTCTAGATGCTCTTTTTCGGCAGAGGCTTTGTCGACAGTGTCTGTCGACAAAAGCCTGTAGTCTAGACGTACTCCTTGTGAAGCATTTCTACATCTAATTTAAGTTTATTAGGCTTCATTATTTTGTTAGCAGCATGTGATACAGGCCAAAATGCTGTTTTCTTCATCCTTGACCAAAACACCGATGAAGCCATAATAAAGAAAGCCCTGGCACAAATTTGAACCATTTCCTGGGCTCTTTGTTTGTTTTTACTTGTGACTGAAACATTAGACTCACTGTTGGAGACTGAAGCAGACACTGTGTAAAAATGAATCCATTGCGCCTCTTACCATAAGTTGGAAGAATTCACTGTTAAGCAAATGAGGCCAGGATGTAGGAAGACCCTGTGTAATCATACTAGGGCTGCACAGAGATGGTGACTTACAATGATTCTTCATCCTTAAGTACCAACAAGGTATTCAGGATGTAATAAAAGAATGGATGGCTCCTGCCTTAAGGGACTTGCAAGCCTCTGCAGATTCCCAGGCTATCACAGTCTCCTAATAGCTTGAGCAAAGAGGATGCTCTGTTGATGAGGCTGCTGCCCATAGATAATGGTCTTCTTCATGAAAGCCCTTCAGCCGGATGCTTGCACAGCTGGATGGTGCAAATGGCTAGATTGGTGTCCATACAGCCACTTCCATACAACCTACTTCACAAAAGGAGCAGAACCTGCCATTTTGATCTACAAAATGGCTGCCTCTGCATACTATGACCTTGACTCCAAATCACCCAAAGTGCATTATAAACAAATATATGCAAATATAGATTGGTACTGCTATTTGTTGTGTAAGGTCGCAAAAACAACCCGGTGTGTGCTTTACAATAGGTGCAAGATACTATTGATTTCTGAGTATATCCAGCATGTGCACTTGAGAAGAGAATTTGGCCCATAGTAGCTTCTAGCACAATTATTTGCATGTGTTAATTTAGCCTACTTTCCAAGAACAGTCACACACATTACAGATTCAGGCACAGACATAGCCAAGCCAAAACAGATAAGCACATATGTGTGTATGTATCACTATAGTATGTGAACTAGGTTGTGGGGTATCCCCTGAAAAGCATTCAAATAGAATGGATCATTTCTGAATTTTAGACTATTTAAAAAACATTTTAACTCCCCTTCACTCCCCCCAAATCTGACAGAATGGTGAGGCTACCTGGGATTTATTGTGAAATCTAAAGTATAGTATTTTGTCAGTGGCAAAGTATGTTTCTGAGATTTACAGGAGAGAGAAGAGTGGAAAAGAAAAATTAACCAGAGAAAAAGCAGATCATGTAAAAGGGGTGGGAGCAGGGGGAAGAGAAGGGAGCAGTAGCCAAAAAAAAAAAAAAAAAAGGAAGTAGAAAGCAAAAAACTAGGTGAGGTCAAGTTAAATTTTTTAAACTGTTTTATGAAATTCTTGGTGCCAAATCGTTACAAAAACATGCACAGTTCAGAGTGTTTGACATTGTATGTTGGATATATATGTTTTATATGTGATGTATGGTAGATTATATAAGACTGCCTGAGAGGTACAGAGAAAATGCATCAGTGAGGTGAGCAGGTGTTCCTGTTATAGGGTATGTCTACACTACAGCGCTAATTCGAACTAACTTAGCTAATTCAAACTAACGCATCCAGACTAAAAAACTAGTTCGAATTAGCGTTTTGCTAATTCGAACTAGCATGTCCACATTAAGTGGACCCTGAACTGGGCTTAAGGATGGCCGGAAGCAGTGCCGGCAGGGCATCAGATGAGGACTTAGATCGTGGAGCTGCTGCCTCAGGCTAGCCGAGGTCTGTGCTTAAAGGTACCCGACCCCCACCCCGGACAGACAGTTCTCAGGGGTGCCCCGCTTGCAAAGCAGTCCTGGCTTGGAGTGCCCTGAGTGCCTACACTGGGCACATCACAGCACTCGGCCATCAGACCGGCTGCACTTTCCGCAGGCTGCCATCTGGGGAGAGGGAGCAATTGGGGGGCTGCAGGAGAGCTTCCACCCCCAGAAGCCCGCAGAGCCACCCCAGTCCTCCCCATCGGGGGCTTGTACCCCATTCCTCCCTTACCTCCTTCCACTTACCCTTCCCTAGCCCCCCTTCCTGATGTACAAAATAAAGAAAACGTGTGGTCAAAAATAGAATCTCTCTTTATTGAACAAAACTGGGGGAGACTGGGAAAAGGAGGTGAGAGAGGGGAAGAGAGAGGGTGGGAGAGGGGAGGGCAACTACAATGATCAGAGGTTTGGAAGAGGTCCCATATGAAGAGAGGCTAAAGAGACTGGGACTTTTCAGTTTAGAAAAGAGGAGACTGAGGGGGGATAGGATAGAGGTCTATAAAAGCATGAGTGGGGTGGAGAGGGTGCATCAAGAAAAGTTCTTCATTAGTTCCCATAATAGAAGGACTAGAGGACACCAAAGGAAAGGAATGGGTAGCAGGCTTCAAACTAGTAACAGAAAGTTGTTCTTCACAAAGCAAAGAGACAACCTGTGGAACTCCTTGCTGCAGGAGGCTGTGAAGGCTAGAACTAGAACAGAGTTTAAAGATAAGTGAGATCAATTCATGGAGGTTGGGTCCATGGAGTGGTATTAGCCAGGGGGTAGGAGTGGTGTCCCTGCCCAAAGTTTGTGGAAGGCTGGAGAGGGATGGCACGAGACAAATGGCTTGGTCACTGTCTTCGGTCCATCCCCTCCAGGGTCCCTAGTGTTGGCCGCTGTCAGCAGACAGGCTACTGGGCTAGATGGACCTTTGCTCTGACCCAGTACGGCCATTGTAAGCTCGAACTAGGCTTAGTCCTCGTACAATGAGGTTTACCTAGTTCGAACTAAGCGCTCCGCTAGTTCGAATTAAGTTCAAACTAGCGGAGCGCTAGTGTAGCGCCTATCAAAGTTAATTCGAACTAACATCCATTAGTTCAAATTAACTTTGTAGTGTAGACATACCCATAGGTAGTTTTGAGGGTGTTTACCTCTGGGGTCTTGCTCAGGTAGTTAGAGCAGTGCCAGATGCAACATTCAGCTCCACATTCAACCTCTTCCAAACATTGGGCACTTGGAATTTGGAAGCTGTTTCAGGCCAGACTCTAGGATCTGTTATGATGGAAGGGATGGGCTGCTTTGGTTCTGTATCTTGTACACTGTGGTTTTCTATTTCCTCTTATGGCTATTTGTTCCTTTTCCCTCCATATTTTTAAGACCTCTTTCCTTTCCACAAGTCTCTGCTTTCATCCCTCTTTGTGTTCTTCCCTCCATCCCTTGGTTTAGCTAGATACTCAGAAGCTTACCAGGAAGCCACTAGTCAAATATGCTCTGGCCACTAGTCAAACACCTTCTTTCTTCTCGTAGATTGGCAGTATCGGGTGGTACTGACTGTAGAAGGGTGGTAGTGGTAGGGACTGTGACTGCTTGGTGCTTTAGTGCTGCCATTTGCATGCAGATGGATGCTGGCTCACAATTTTGGTTCCATAGTTAGGAAAAAGTTTACAGAGCCTGAAAGCACTTTTGGACATCAAAGCACCTACAGGTTGGACCTTCCTGGTCTGCCACCCTAGGGACTTTACTATTCCTGGATGAGGGATTTTGCTGGACTAGGGAAGGTCATATCTGGTCTCCCTGCTGCCAGCCCCTTCCTGCCCTCCACCCCCCAAGGTTCCTCCCTCCCCCTATCCTCCATAGCTCACGCTGGACTTCCTGACTCCTGTCCCCTGAAGCCCAGCCAAGCTGCATGCCAGCTCCTGCCCCCCTCACCTAGCCTAGCTGAGCTGGACATCATCAGATGTTGCCAGACCAGGGAGTTTTGATTTATAGAGGTTATTAAAGTCTTTTTTTGGTATAAATGAACATACAGTATAAATAAACATAGCAAGAATAATGTAGGGTCCAACCCCTGTGCCGTCTCCATGTTGATTAGCAGTGGCTCCATGAGCAGCAATGCTGTGAAAGAACCTTGCTGTCTGCAACGGAAAGCTCATGTGAAGCAAGATACTTTTTGTGGAACGTCTGCCATGCAAAATTTCAATAGATTTACAAAACTGAAAATGAGACACTCTCAGTTTGAAATCCAGAGCCAAAACTGAATTATAAGCAGTCTTCCAAGGTTCTCTCTAAGCTGCATGGTAGCACGGCCACTCAGCTGCTTAACCAGCTTTACCCAGCCAGGTAGCTCCATGTGCTCCTGGCTGGGTGGGGCTCATTAAGCAGCTGTGTGGCCATGCTGCTGCGCAGCTTAGAAGGAACCTTGGCCTTCAATACTACACCCACCCCAGACGGACCCTGATAGTTATTCTATTTTGAGATTAATAGATTCTGAGGCCAGAGGGGACCATAATGACCATCAGGTTTTACTCTTCTTCACAAAATGGCGATAAGAGCCTCCCCCAATGACTTCTGCACTGTACCAAGTCCACAGCTGCTGACTGTCTTTAGAAAAGAAACCTGTCTGCAGACTTCAAATATTGGAGAATCCATCACATTCCTAAGTAAGTTGTTCCAAGTTACCGTCAATGTTAAATACTTATTTCTAATCTAAATTTGTCAAGATTCAGCTTCTAATCATTGGGTTGTGTTAGGCTTTTTTCTGCCAGATGAAAGAAATCTTCTAAAAATCTCTTCCGCACATGGATATTTGTAGACAGTGATCTTAATCTCTTAACCTTCTCTTAAGAAGCTTGAACTAGTTAGTCTTCTAAGTCACTCACTATAAGGTACATTTTTGCAAACCTCAGATCATTCTTTAGCTCTTTTCTAAACCAGTTCTAAAACTTTATGATTTAACGATGATAGCTTTTTTTTAATAAAAATTTTCGCGGCATTGTTAAGTGAGACCCCCATGAAAAGAAGTGCATTAGCCATAAAACGGAAAGAATGAAACTGACTATAGAGAAAGTATAGAAATATACAAATAAAAACAGTGGAAATATAATTTTCTATGACAAAAAAAGTTTAGAGAAAACAATCAGAAAATATTAGCAAAACAAATATCTATCAGCAAAACAAAATACCCACTCTTTGGATAGTTGATTTTATATATCATAAATAATTCTGCTTCCACACAGAGGTGAATCTGCAGTGGCCCAGTGAACTTATGATGATTTAACTTCCTTTTTCTTGTATGTAAAAACATTTTCTCACTTCATTGTACAGTTGCCGCTTCCTGTTAGCACAACATTGAATGTGAACATAACAAATTCCATGTCCAGATTTAAAAGTTGTTTAGTCTGATTTAATATCTTCCTTTTCTTTCAGTTCTAATAGCCAATATTTAACCTTGAAACTCAAAGATTAATACTTCATTCTATTTGAAAACTGTAAGTATGTGCTTTGATATAGTGTTCACCTTTTTTTCTAGCTTTAATAGTTCCCCAGATAGTGGTTGGTAAATTAGATTAGATTAGAAGTGGGAATGAACAAGGTAAGATGATGCATGATTCAGTTTTTAAGATCTGCTATCTCATGAACTGGTAAACCTGGAATTCCTCATTTTCCATTGGTCTTTAGCATTCATTTCTATCCCTGGTGGTTCATGAAGTAATAAAATTTAAAATGGTTGCTGTTCCTCCAACTTGGTAGAAACACTGGCTGTTTTCCAGGGAAACCAGATACTTTCAGTATCCCAGACATCCAAGCTAAGCCCATGTCTGTTATATAGACTGTAAGTCAAGGAAGAACGTGGCTCATTGTTTTTCAGATGGAAAGTTAAATTTAAATCTCCTTCAGTTGGAGATCTGAGAGATGCTCAGGAGAAATTAACTCTACTCTGGTTGTTAATTTTACATAATCTTTGCTTTGGGGTTGTATACAGAGCATTTACAAACTCTCAGACACTGTGTTTATTTCAGCTTACATTTTTCCGTGACCGAGATAGAGATGTTCACTGTTCATTCTGTTGCCAAATCGAAATGAGTTCACAATTTCATATCTGAGTAAAATCACAAACTTGTCCCAAATAGAAATTCACTTGCTTTTTAAAGAAAAATGGTGTTCTGTCTGCAAAACCCTCACTTAATTTTTGCAAAAGTGTTGAGGCAATAACAAAGCTTGCTTCATTTTTTTCACAAATCCATAACACCAGATTGTTCAAGAGTTTGGTTGATGGTGGGACATTCTTCTAATATTTTGTGCTTGAGCCAACATGTTCTGTTTTCAGTTTTACAATAATATTTATGTTGTGACATTGACATTATTAGCCATATTCTGCACACTTTGGATATTCATAGCAATCAGTAGCTTTTAATATTGCACCTAGTGTTGAGTACATACTGTCCTCTCATCTTTTACACAATTAATATACTTTATAAACAATTAAGTACTTTGCATGACTTGGAGTGGAAAGGAGGTTCTATCAATCTAATGTGTATTCTGTATCTTTCTGCTTCTGCAGTTATCACTGTTTACATCTGTGTCTTCTTTGGCTTGTATACAAAAACAACCCATTTTATTTTGTTCAACTTTGGATGCACTGTAATTATGGTGCTTATTAATCAATAAATAATGAATCCTGCATGTAAAAATAATCAAATAAGAGATTTTAATGTAACTCTATGGAGTATTTTTTTAAGTTTTGCTTCAGAGTCTTGCTTTTGATCTTGGAGTTGTTAAAAACATGGAACCACAGATGAAAGGAGTTAGAAAATTCCATATCATAATGCAGTTAGATCAATAATTCATGGAGCAGGTAATTCACAATGACTTGCCAGTCCTTTGATTGTACTGGGTTTATGGCTATTAGCAGTTTCTCCTTTCAAATTTGTATGCTTCCATACTTCCTTTCTGACCTCTTTTTCATCATTTATGGTCCAATTTGGTAGTGAAAAAACATAACCGCCACTCTAGTGCATGGCTGTCATTCAAACTGAGCGTTACTGAGCAGTTTGACATTTGCGACTATGGAGGAAAAAAACATTAAGCAGGTGTACAAAACACTAACCAGGTCCTTTAAATAATGCTTTATGGGATTCACAACTTGCCTTTAGGCTATAAACCTGATTCAGTCTCAATTTAACAATATAGATTTCATCTTAATATTTACACTCCATAGCACAATTTGCATTGAGCTATTTAATATCAATGATTTTTATATTAGATCCCATTTGAAAAATGGAGGGGGAAAGTTTTATGATAGAATAGCCTGGAGTTTAAAGGTGTTATTTGAAGTTAATAATTATCACTGCTAAATTTTAAATTAGTTACACTGCTGTAAATCAGCGTGATTAGTGAGATTCTGGCCCTGAAGATTTTCTAGCAGCTGTATAAAGGAGTAAGATGTAAAAGCAAAACAAGCTGCAATAAATGCTTGTTTCTGCTTAACCGCTTTGTAACTTAAGTCATCTGCTGTACAGGTGTGCACTCAGCACACTTTCTTTCTCTTACATTTACCAGATTTCTATGAATCAATGCTGCAGTTTTACAGCTGTGGGGAGACTAGTATAGCTGACCAAATAATATCATGTCAATGGGTTAAATGCAGTTACTGATTTGTCCTTTAAAGATGAATATCATGTTCAGGTCACTTGTTAATAGCCATCTAATAAAAGAGGATTTTAAATTTAAAACGGGAAGTTGAGGAATGGGAATTGTGATTCTGAACACTTTACAATTAAAGTGCCAGTTTAAAATATTTGTGTATATAGTATGCTTCTGTTTTGTGTAATACTTTGATCTTGATCTTTTAATCTTAGTTTTGGATGACTTCTTAGTCCTCACAATGAAAAAACTCATAGATAATGAGATATAGGGAGTGCCATTTTGAGAGTTGCAATGTGAATATATTTATTAGGTATAGGAGAACATGCAGATATTTGGATTGTGATCGTAGTCATATTTTCAGGCCTTAGTTAAGGAATATTCATAAATATGAACATTGGTCAGGTAAACATAAAGCCTGATAGGGAAAAGAATGAGGAAGATGAACGGTATGCCAAAAGCAGGCAGACAGAAGTGAAGATTTGTGATTATTTCATTAAATGATGTTTACTTGTATCCTTGAGATGCTGTGCAAATGTGGAACAAAAGCCAGTAGTGACTGAAAATGTCCAGAAAGTGAGCAGTGACCATAGCATCACAAAAGAAGCAAAGAAGACAACATGAAAATTTGCTCTGACTTACTGTGACTGACAAGAAACCCATGAAAGTCAATGGAGAGATAGCCTTTCATTTCAGAGGGCTTTGGATCAGGGCCAGTATGAGTGTTCATATCCGTCATGAAATGTCATAGAGATTTAGACTGCCCTGAGTGGGCATCATAGACTGAAACATTTCTGAACTCTGCTGGAGATGTTTTGGGTCTGGTATGATTTTTATCTCTGTAACACCCTATACACACGGGATAATTTTTTGTACGGAAAGGGTCTGTACATTTGGTGGTGTTAAAAATCCATCTGTCACTTTCCAAACATGACTATCTCCTACTTCCTATTAAGGATTCTGGATAATGTAACCAGATACACATTTCTTATGCTATGTTGAGATTAGGCATCCTTATGTTGCACTCCTATCATGTGGCAGTTTTTCACAATGGATTTTAAAGAAAATGTGAAGTCTCTGAAGAAATACTCTGCAATGTTGTTCTTGTATCCTGGATAGCTTAGGTATAAGAAAAGTGATTGGAAAATGGGAAGACTAGTTCGTGAAAGATTTGAAAAGAAAGAACAAAAATTATGTTTGATGTTTTTGTTCACAAAGAAACAACAGTGGGGCTACATCTACATTGGCAAGATTTTGCGCAAATACTATTTAACGCAAGAGTTTTTGCGTCAGAGTATTTGCGCAAGAGAGCGTCTACACTGGCATATGCTTTTGCATAAAAGTATCCGTGCCAGTGTAGACGCTCTCTTGCACGAGAAAGCTCCGATGGCCATTTTAACCATCGGGCTTTCTTGTGCAAGAAATTCATGTTGCCTATCTACACTGACCTCTTGCGCAAGAACACTTGTGCAAGAGGGCTTATTCCTGAGCAGGCGCATCAGAGTTCTTGCGTAAGAAGCACTGATTTCTTACATTGGAACGTCAGTGTTCTTGCGCAAGAACTCGCGGCCAGTGTAGACAGGCAGCAACTTTTTATGCAAAAGCGCCTGCTTTTGCGCAAAATCTTGCCAATGCAGACACAGCCTAAATGTTTGATATTTTTTTCCACAAAACTAACCAAAATTAATGGGAAAGATTTGTTTAATTTTATTTAACATTAAACTTTTGACTCTGTTTTTAAGGTTTTGAATGCTTTTTCCACTATTTCTCCCTTTTACTTTTTGCTTGGAGAGAATAAGAAAATTAGGCTAGGTGTAATATAAAAACAAAATCTTAAATTTTGTTTTGAATTTATATTATACTATAAAAGTCAAACTGTCATGCTGTGATCTTATTGAAACAAAGCACTCTGACATTATCAAAATGAAAGGTTTCAGTTTTTCATTGACAATTTTCACTATATTGATTTTGTTCCTTTGAGATGTTTTGATTATCAGAAAATGCTAGTCGGCCAGAAATCTGATAAGCAGCACTACTCTTTTCCTTCTCTCTCCATCCAATGTCTTAAATGTATTTTTCTTCCACTGCATTAAGTTCTCAGCCTGAAATCCTACAGTTTTATTTCCTTTCTCTTTCCATTTCTCTTTGGGACATATCTCTCTGACTGAATACCATATGCCTCTGTGTTCTGAGAGTTCTTGTTTTTTCTAGCCACCAACTTAACTTTGTTCTGGGATTTTATTTGAATATTTTGGAAACTAAGCTCAATCTCTTCCTACTCTGATCCCCATCTTGTACAAGTCAATGCAAGGGACATTCTACATTTACAGTGGGAGCTTAAGTTACTAACAAAAGCTCTTGAGACTGTGTGTCTCATTTGAGTTCCTTTTCCAGTGGAGGGTCAATTGGCTCAGTAGCTGCTATTATTAAATGTTAAAACTGTAAGCTCTATGAGGACCACTTCTTATCATAATGGGTTTTTAAGGTGATTAGTATATTGGGAAGCCCTTTTCCTATTGAGCAATATCACAATATAAATATGTTAGAGGCGGCTCTAGCTTTCCAACCTCCTTGCCATACCCTGCTCTGTGTGTGTCTGAGGTTTAACAGTAAAATCTTCTGTGCAGAAGAATATCTTGTAAAGAAAATTATCACAACTGAAGGGGCTTCCCAGACATTTGTTCAGTAAGGTGCACAGAACAGCTGTGAATGAGGAACTGTCCAAATGAACACTCTTAAGTAGTATATGGTGGTTAATCCAGACTGCCATGTCCTGTTAGGAGCTCCATTTCATTGATCTTATGAATATAATACATTCTCAAGGAATAAGAGAGAGAGATGATCTGTACAGAAAAAAATCTACAAACTTTCAACTCTACTGAGCTATTTACATCAGTTTGTAGTTGTACATATTCCAGGTTATCTTCAGAAGAGAAAGATACATTTGACCTCCATTAAATTACTCTGTGTTAAATTAGTGTAATGCAGGTTCTTACATCATTATAAAATGAAAGCTAGGATTCTTTACCTCTTAGCTCAGTTTCAGCCTTTGACTGGCCTAGCAGATTTTTACTAGCATGAATTTTTGAATCTGAATCTAAACTTTCTAGATCTCCTTTCTTGCATCAGACCAGAATTTGCTCTGACTAAAATGATAAGGAGCAAATTCTGATCTGAATTAAATCCACTTTTACCTGGTTGTTTTTGGTGTTTCAAGTGGTCATCTGGTATAACATCATAATAGCAACATTGACTATAACTGTTACAAAATGAAAACCAAAGTAGAAACAAAGCACTACTTTTTTAAGATCAGAAAACATTTTCTGCTTGGATTAAAATAATTATATACTTTTAACAAGAACATTTTAAATTCTTTCTTCAAAACCTTTTATTCAGCGTAGACTCAAGCATTTCCTATGGCTTTGCTTTGATAATAGTTAAAATAAAGGAAGAACAAAACGTCTGCTTTGGCTACTCCTCCCAGATAGTTGGTTTTAAAATATTTGGGCAGAAAACCAATAATTTGGTTTACAGATTACAATGTTGTCCAGTTTCCTGTATGTTTTAACAAAGTGGAACAATGACATTAGCCTTCCACTTATTTTTGTGTCTCTTTGAGACACTTCATGTACGGATCTTTCCACAGTCCATTAAAAAGTATCTTGGCCATTTACCTAACAAGCCACAGGACATCTGTTACAAAATATTACAAACACACCAGTATTCTCCTTTCCTGGAGAGAAGAGGACAGGAAGCTCAGGATTGAAATGCAGCATTTCCAATATTTTATGATATTTTACAAAGGTGCCAGACAATGACATCATATCTACCATGTGTCCCATCCCTTTATGACTGTAACTTCACTGCATAGTGGATGATTGCAGGAGGATGACTGATCTATACTTTTGCCAGCACTGTAGTAAAGAAGAGGTAACAAATGGTGTCATTGCTGAAGCTGGCAAAAAAAAAAATATTTGTAGTCATAGTTGTAGTTGGAGCCAAACTCCAAGGCATTGACCTGGAACTATAGAGATCCCAAAGTTTTCCATGTTCATGCAGTTTTGTTTTATTTCTTATGTGTCTGAGTAGTTTTTTGATCATTTAACTTCAGCTTGAATGTTTTACAGTCCTGAGACTTTACAGGAAAATAAATAGGAACAATGCATCAATGATTTTAAATACAAATATGTGGCCACATAGCTCATCTAACTGCAGCCTTTGCTCATACTTTCATGTTACCTAGAACAGCTTCCTCAAGATCCTTGATGCATATGTAGATTAATGTGAGCAGGAATGAATTGGCCAGGTTTTCACTTGCCTTGTAGAAGTGCAGTACTGCAGACACTCATAAATAAGGCTGAAAAAATCAAATCAGTCTGTATTGTGCTTACTTGGAGCTGTTCACTCCAAGCCAAATCCTGATCCCACTTGAAGGCAGTGCCAGACCTCTCATTGATTTCAGTGGGATCAGAATTTGGGCCAGTTGTATCGGAGATGCGTTTTTATCCCTAAATAAGTGGTGTATTGAGGGAGCTGTCATGTGACCTCACAGGTTTTGCCTTTACATAAGGAATGACTGGATGCAGTGTTCTTTTTCACTTCCACTTCTCAACCACTGGTCAAAAATATTGTTAAGTGCCATTAAACAGCTGGCATGTGCAGCTTCTTAAGTAGGGCTGGCTGGAAAACAACACTTTTGTTTCATAACAACTTCACAGTTTTGAAATTTATTTTCATTCCAAAGTGGAACAAAAATGGGACCTTCCCAAATTTTTCAGAAGGTGGGAGGGCAGAAAGGTAGATATCCACCAACCCTCTCCAGAGTGCTGATCAGAAATTCTATTGTGTACCGGATAAACCTTACCAATGACACATGAAAACCAAAACATTACTGCAAAACACTTCATTTGACAGGGCGTTTTGGTTTAAAAATATCCCCAAATCTATTCAGAAGTGGCTACATTTCAATTTTGGGCAAAGCACCCCCTACATTCAAAGTCTAGTTTTCAAAATTATTGTGCACTTCCAATTCCAATAAAAAAAATCAATAACAGCTGCAGTTGTGGCATACCTTTTGATAATCATGAGCCCCATGCCTAATGGTTTCTTTGAGAAGAATGGAGCAATGCAGTATACAAATGCTGTATTTTTAATAATTATGCTAAATAACATTGACGTTCTTACTGAAGAAAGTAGATAAAGTACCACATAATTTTGCAAGAAATAATGCTGTTTGTAAAATAAAAAGTTTGTGAGCAGTTTGTAATCAAAACACTGTAGGTCATCTGAACTTTCTAAGAAAACCTGCCTCAAACCATCTTTTTAATAATGCTCCAAAATATTGTTTGTTTAAAATCAACATAAACACGCAACAATGATATGAAAGTTAAACCTCAAAAGCAATAGATCTTCAACCTACATTCGTAAATGAAATATTCATAGAATATTAACTCTAGAGAAGCCAGTGATTACTGTCATGTAGGAAAAATCTATTACAATAAGGCTACATTCCATACACTTATTGATTTATAAGCATTAGACGGAACTAGGATCTTTTCTTGTGTTTATCAACAGCATTTTAAAAAAATGTTAAGTGAACTTGGAATACCACAAACCAATCAATAAAGTTTAAAAGCACCAGTGAATCTAACCCATAACAGGTCCTTGTTTGGAGAACATGCTCAAGAAACACATGTGCCCTTAAGAGGTCTTGAAAGAATTTACACCCATGGACCATTACCATTTCCAAACACCCTGCAGCTTTACCAGCACAACATGTGCTGACTGTATATCACCATGACCCTTTCACTAAAGCTCTTTTGACTGGAGTGCTTTTAATACCCACTTTCTCAGCTGAGCTCAGGAATGATTTGTTTTACATGCCACATTAATCCTTTCCACATTTTCTGGATGAGGCAACCACAATTCCACTTGTGAGGTGTTTCTAAAACATAGTTATAGGAATAAAGCAGCAGGATCCCAGACTTGACAACTTCCCTCCAGGCAGCCGACAAACTGGGCTATCGTGACTGGGTTTAGCTTTTTAAAACTAGCATTTGTGCCCAGCAATCAGGGTGGGCTGGTCTCAGTGGCTAGTAGGAGGCCCAATTATTGTTGGCAATTCAGCCACAATTAAAACCCTGCAGGGATCTTCATAGATTTAATGTCCAGTGAATGCTGATGAAGATTAAGAAAATCAAATTCTTATTTTATATGCTTAAGATGAAATGAAATAGAGAGAAGCAGAACTGAAAATACAAATAACAGCTCAGTAAAACCCAAGAAGTTCATGCCTCACACTTTCATGATGGTAGGAAACCAGCTTTTTTTAAATGGGCAATTAGTGTCCAGTGCACTAACTTTTATTATGTGGTAATTTTACAGTTTTCACTTTAAAGACAGACACAAAAATCAAAGACCAAATGAATTTCTGTTGTATGCATTTATGAGCTTTCTATATTTATAATGTTACCAACGTAGCATTTTGAAAATTTATTGTTGTCAACAAGGCTAACGGAGTGGACCAACCAATTATAAAACTGTTTTTACATGTCAGCACAGTACTCATTTTATTAACAAGTTAGTATTCTACTCATTTTTGTGTGTGTTAAATCTAACTGTACAAGCAGCTGGAGGATTAAAATTATGTTTCTATCCAATTCTAATTTATTGCTCTTTCCCCGTAAATTTTACTTGTAAGCTCAATCGTCTGAACCGAGCTATAAATTTGAGCAAGGCAAGTCTCATATATAACTTGGTTAATGCTTGAAATTTCTGAATGAAATTGCATTGCATTTTACACTATCTAGTAATATAAACAGAAAGAGAACACTGTTGGCCTAATCGAGGCTTTACTTTTTTTCTTAGACAATGTTATCATACATTGGCCTTCTTAACATAAAGTCAAAAGAAAGGTAGCCTCATTATCAGAGAGACACCAGAATGCGTACGCTTACATTTGTTATTCTAAGTAGCACCATTGCTCTACTACACTCTTTTAAGTTCTTAGTATTAGTATGCAAGCTAATGTTCTGTCTTGGAGGATGTGTGCTGTTGTTGGCTTTGGTTATAGATAGTTTTGTGTGTTAACAGGAGAATTTGCTTTGTACCTTGATCTGAGCAGAGTCATTTTGTGGAGGAGATTTGCACTCCAGGCACAGGTGTTGAGCAGAGACTCCTGAATGAAGGGAGTGTCTGCATGCTGTCTGACCACCTCTGTTCTAGGGCTGGTGTTCCATGTGCAAGTGAAATGAATTACACTTAGAATATAGCCAAGCTTCATGTAAATGACTTCTGTAACACTGAGAAACTGACCTACAAGAGCTCAAGGGCAAAAATACAGTGTAAATCAATTTGGGCAAAATACTTTGTAAATCAATTCTGGTTTTTAATTCATAGTCTAAAAGACTAAAAGTCAGGTCTGATTTTTTTTTTTCTGTTTCAGAAGCACTGATCAAGTCGGAAGCATTTTCCATCAAGTCGATTGGGCCTATGAGCACCCAGTACCCCAAATATGCTATTGTAGTTAATGGGCCCAATGGCTTTGGTGGGCCCCAGATCAATCTTGGAATAGCTATATTGTTTTACTATATTCCCCATCAGACACACACAGTTAATTGCTGAAAGGAAACTAGCAAGCTTTCTTCCTCAGATTTATTCCTGAGGGGTTAAAGGTGATGTTTCCAGTAAGGAGATGAAATAGTTTAGCATAAACAGAAAAAGTACCCTATGATGGGAGTGTAGCACCATCTACAGACATTCTTCCTCCTCTGCCTAAGAAGCTGCTCACTTCCTATCTACCTTTCTTAAGCTCCCTTGTGACTCAAGGAAAAGCTGAACTGCAGTTAACACCCTATTCACTAGAGAACAGAGAAAGCAGAAACTTGAAAGAGTTTTTAAAACGTTCAGGACAAAATTGCAGCTGCCCCATGCAGGTGCGATGTGGAGGTTAAAGGGCAGAGAGCTCACACACACACAGTTTGTGCACCAGTATGGTTGACAGCCAGATTATGTGACTGTTCTGTCAGGTTAAAATTCACCCTTCTGTAAAGTGCTAGCAAAAGGCCTAACAGCCATTCAAGCCCTACAATGCAGGGCCTACATAAACTTTTTCCTGAACTTAAATAGTGCCCAGACCTTGTATTAGCACTCTGAGTGCAAGGAAGGTGTTGGTTAACATGGCCAACTGTGTTTAGCATCTAGGGAAATACAGCGTATATGGGGTTACTATAAGGTGGGTGCATAACTGGTTGGATAACTGTTCTGAGAGAATAGTTATAAATGGTTCACAGTCATGCTGGAAGTGCATAACAAGTGGGGTTCCACAGGGATCAGTTTTGGGACTGGTTCTATTCAATATCTTCAACGATTTAGATGATAGCATAGAGAGTACACTTATAAAGTTTGCAGATCATACCAAGCTGGGAGGGGTTGCAAGTGCTTTGGAGGATAGGGTTATAATTCAAAATGATCTGGGCAAACTGTAGAAATGGTCTGAGGGAAATAGGCTGAAGTTCAATATGCACAAATGCAAAGAACTCCACTTAGGTTATGTCTACAGTACAGAGAAGATCGAAGCTGCCCCTGTTGATCTTCCACGGTTTGAATTAGCGGGTCTAGTGAAGACATGCTAATTTGAATTCAGGAGCCCTCGGTCGATGCTGGTAGTCCTGTTTCTATGAGGAGTATGGGAAGTTGAAGGGAGAATGTTCTCCCTTCGACTTCCTGCAGTGTGGACAGCGCGAAAAGTCAAGTTCAGGCACTTTGACTTCAGCTACGCAATTAACATAGCTGAAGTTGCAAATATTAATTTAAACTTATCCCATAATGTAGACATACGTTTAGGGAGGAAAAATCAGTTTCACTCCTGCAAAATGGGAAGTGATTTTTCTAGAAAGGAGTACTGCAGAAAGAAGTCTAAGGGTCATAATGGACCACAACGGTCAACAGTGTGACACTGTTACAAAACAAAAGCAAACGTGATTTTGGGATGCATTAACAGGAGTGTTGTGAACAACACATGAGAAGAAATTCTGCTCTACTCTGCACTGATTAGGCCTTAACTGGAGTATTGTGTCTAATTCTGGGCACCAAATTTCAGGAAAGATGTGGACAAATTGGACAAGATCCAGAGAAGGAAAACAACGCGATTAAAGGTCTAGAAAACATGACCGACGAGGTAAGATTGAATGAATTGGGGTTGTTTAGTTTGGAAAAGAGAAGACTGAGAGGTAACAAAACAGCTTTCAATTTGAATTGCAGCAAGGGAGGTTTAGGTTGGACGTTAGGGAAAACTTCCTGTCAGGGTGGTTAAACGCTGGAATAAATTGGATAGGGAGATTGTGCAATCTCCATCATTGGAGAAATTTAAGAGCTGGTTAGACAGACATCTACCAGGGATGAGCTAGAGATGGTGCTTGGGCCTGCTGTGAGAGCAGGGAACTAGACTTAATGACTTCTCAAGGTCTGTTCTATGATTCTATGGTCTTCAACCATAGGAGAATTCCTGCGGCCCTACTATCTGTATGCAAACAAATGGAAATTTTATCTTTGATCTCAGTGGCAGCAGAAGTAGATCTTAAATCCCCCAGTTCAGCAAAAAACAAACAAACAAACAAAAAACCTTCAACGGGTCTTAAACAAAAGTTTAAGATTAAACATCTACCTATGTGGTTTGCTGATTAGGGATGGACAAACAGGTGTATAAATGCTTTGCTGAATCAGGCCACTGGTGATTTTGAGTCTGCTAGGGTTGCCATGTGTACAGTTAGCTTCTATAACTGCTTACTCCCACTAAGCCCCTGGCTTATGAAACCAGGATTTTGGTCTAATTTTCTTCATTCATTCATTCATTCATTCATTCATTCATTCATTCATTCATTCATTCATTCATTCATAAAGAAGATTTCTCACACACATAGCAAGGAAAGAAACTGATAGGTCCTCCCCTTTAAAGTGATTTATAATAACCTATATTATGATAAGATTAATTACTATATATCATAGAAAATGAGTCATGGAAAATAGTGGACTGTAAATATCACACAGCCAACTAGCTTTTCAAGGCCCACAGTCAGGACTGAATAATACAAATAAAAAATATGATTTCTTTAGCAAATAAATAAATACATAAATAAAAACCAAAACTTCCTGCAGCTTTTAGCATTTTTTAAATCATTTTTTAACATTTTAGAAAATAATTTTTCTATAAAGAAAATAGAAACATATTTTGGACTGACTCTGTATGGAAACTGTTTAGATATTTTATGAACTTATTGTATCTTTGTATTTTCAGTAGTCACTTAAAATGTTTGCTGTTTTTATGTGAAGATAGATATTCTTATTTTAAATAAAACAATATATTTTTTATTAACAGAATTCAGATAGCTTTTGGATGCTTTTTAGTTCCCATACTTATGGAATTGTTCTTTTTATATCTTAGTGAAGAAGTCTCTGCTGTATTCAGTGTTAGTATTTAGCTTGATCCACAAAAATTGCCTGCTTCATTTTTTTGCCTTTGGGCAATTTTTCAATCTTAACTAAACCAAGTCCATAATGTATGCCTTCTGGCCAACATTCCAGGTACATGAATAGCTTTTTAAAGAAAAAAAATGTTGTTTTTTCTAAAGCTTGACATTTTAAAAATACAAGTCCAGAATTGAAACCCTCAATAATTTTTCCATGCCTATAAGTTGTAAGCAGCAAAATGTTACACAAATGAATACATCTGGGATTATTTTCAAGCTGTTATTTCCCACTAGGGAAAATATTTAGAAATAAGGTTCAATTTTTCTGCTAAAACTACAAAGAGGCCAGCCATCTTGATGCTTTTCCAGATTTTTAATGGTTTTCCTGATATTGTATAGTGACTTTACTGCTCTGTTTTGTATGGCCTTATATACACCAATAGTAAGCATTTATGTTGGGCTTATTTCAGTGTTCAAATCTGTTTTGTGGCATTTACGGCCTAAAGCTAATAAGGAGATTGAGTATTTTCTTGTAAAACATTGAAAAAAAAACCTGTACCAGGAAAATAAAAGGGAAATCTTTTTAACATTAAAAAACAAGTCTCACCAAATGCAGGGACCGCCCTTTTTCTAAACTCAGACTGGACAGACTCTGGAGTAGAAATCTTCTGTTTCTTGTCGTCAGATACCTGATCCGAAGTTCAGATAAGTCAGTAGGAATCTTTCAATGAATTGCAATAGGTTTTGGTTTGGGCTCCAGCTTAGGAGAAATTGGGTTTTATGTATATAATAACATAATAATAATTAATAGTTAATAAATAACTCTTATGTAGTACTACCTGCACAATATACATAGGAACAGGGTTACTCATTGGCAATAGTGCTTTTCATTTATAGTTCTTATGGATTAAGAGTGCAGTAAAGTGACTGACCCAATTATCACAGGGCTGAGACCAGTACCCAGGCCTCTTGAGTGCTAGACTTGTAGGCCACACCATCTCCACGCAAACCACATTTTCTACTTAAAACCTAAGATTACTTTTAACTCTTTTATTTAGATTTTATAATGAAACCATTAGAAAGGCACCTATTAATGGCTCTGGGTACCCCACCACACCTCCACTAATGATATTGTGAAATCCAAACACTACTGCCATGGTCATTCCAACATGAACCTCAGCAGACCTGACACTTATAGACACTTATTTCTTATCCCCTTTAAAACTGTGGCAAGCACATCCTTACTCCTCTCTAAATCCCCTCTCTAGCCATTTTTGCCACATGTCCAGGAGGTCACCAAATTTGGTTTATTATGGATAAGGGAAGGCAGCAAGTTCTAGAGTCAAGGTGCCCTCTGAGAATGCCTTTCCAGCCATCTCTTCTGCTTTACAGTGAGGGGGAACTGGCTCCCATTACCCTGCTTACTGCAGAGGTTGGTGCAGTTGGGGCTGGGGGAGGCAGGACCCCATCCCCATCTACAGCTCTGCCCCCTCTGCTGAGACCCTGCCCCCACAGGGAGTGGAGGAGGCAGGACAGCACACCGAGAGAGCCTGCACTCCGGGAGAGGAAGAGACGGGGCAGTGCGCTGAGGGGAGGAGGCGGGGCAGCATGCCAAGTACACCCCAGCATCTGTAGAGAAAGGCGAGTGTGCAGTGCACCTCCCCACCTCCCTGGAGGGAAGGATGGCGTGACTCTCAGAACACTGGGAGAGGGAGGAGGCCACACAGTTCCAGCCTCCCAGGCCAGAGCACGAGGAGGGCAGGCTTTGGGGGCAGCAACATTCCACCCCCAGAATGATATAACAAGCATTCTGTGGGCAGAATGTGGGTGGGTCCAGGCTGACGGCTTGGGAAGGCCTAGCTTCCCCCCTCTTACGACACCAGATGCCTGGGGTGGCAGTCTCTCATGAAGATTGATGTGTTGACCACATCACACATCATTGGCGCATTAGTGTGTTTCCTAGTCTAAATGTTGTAAAATACAAGTTGAATCTGTCTAGTCTGGGACACTCTGATCCAGCAATATCTGTGGTCTGGCATGATTTTAGTTAGCCAACTGTCCACTTATCATGGGTGTGGCCAACTTTACTGTGGTCTCATTACATTTTGTTTACAGCCACCAGTCCTGGCTTCCAGTGTTCAATGCTGTTATTTAGCTGTAATTTACCCCTACATGGCTTCTAAGACCTCAGTAAGCAGTGGAAGTGTTGGTAATGCTGCTAGACAATATTGACCTCCCGTGGTCTGGCAAATTCTCTGGTTCAGCACCTGTCAGGACTAGAGAGGTTCAACATGTAATAGCTCTTATTATTGGTACACTATGGGCTCCATGCTCTTCTGTAACAGTGTAGCTATTACTATTGAACATTATAACATTTTTCATTTTAAAGTTACCTTGATTTTAAAAAGAGAAAAAACATACATAACAGTATTTCTGAGAGTTGTATAATATATAGGCATTATTAGCCAGTAGTTAATAACCAACTATCTCTGCTTCCCATTCCTATTTTTAGAGGCTTATGAGTGATGTTTAGACACCAGTTACCACCCACAAATTCACAAGTGTATAGATGCAATGTGTTGAATATGCCAGGTGCTTTCATGGCCTCATGAGCAGAGCTGAAGGAGAAAAGAAGATATGACCAGAACTCTGAAAGGATTATTCTTTTATTCACTACTATTCTCTTTTTATTCTCTATTTAACATGCCAGTCTTTCAGCTCTCAGAAATCTATTGACTTTCCAAATAACCAATTCAGTTACTTAAATGGTGTATTGTATGAGAATTGTGTTGGCCCTCTGCACAGGAATAAATATAATCTCTGAAGAGCTCTTAGGAATGAGTTACAGAGGCGGAGAACTTGAAGCTGTTCTATAGGACTTCATCAGGCATATTATTTGTCAGTTAGTTGTGCTAGTATCTGATCACTAATAGAGAGCCCTATAAAAATATTGCGAGGAATCCTGTGGCACTTTAACGACTAAGGGTACAGCGACACTGCACCCAGAGTGTGAAATAAGCTACGCAATTTGAGCTATGCAAATTGAGAAGCTTATTTTGAGTTAATTTTGAAATTTGGTGCTGTCTACGTAGCACTTATTTTGAAATAAATTGCTATTCTGAGACATCCCTTACTCCTTGTGTAATAAGGTTTATAGGGATGTCAGAATAGTGAGCCCATTATATTTCAAAATAATAAGCAATCTCAAAAGATGCAGAATAGCTATTTTGGAATACCTCCAGGATCCCAAAATAGTGCTGCAGTGTAGATGTAGCCTAACAGATTTATTTGGGAATAAGCTTTCATAAGCGAAATCACACTTTGTCAGATAAATCTTTTCATGGGTTTTTGCTTATGTGCAAATAAATCAGTTAATTTTTAAGGTTCCCAGGACTCCTTATTGTTTTTACAGATATAGACTAATACGGCTACCCCTCTGATTAAAAAATACTACTGTCTGATCTGAATAAGGATGCACATGATTCCCATTTTAGGGCCTCTGAATTTTTCTATTGATTTCAATGGGAATTGGATCATACCCTTAGGTGCGTGTGGTCTGTTAAGAGTTGAATTTGTCCCTATTAGTGGAATGAAAAGTTCTGTGCTGAGCCTGGTAAATTACAACTGTGCTTACAAACCATGTTACAATATTCTAAAACAATGGTATTTTTATTGTGGCTTCTCCTAGGGTAATTGCTTTTAAGTTTGTGTTTGGGTAACCTACTAGAAAGTGATAGTGACTGAATATATCAGAATCTGTGATAGGACAATCGGCACCACTGGGTGTAAATATCAGGTATTTTCTGAGTGCTGTTGTTGTTATTAATTCTTCTAGATTTGTAATGGACTTCAAAAGTATCAGGCAAGATTCCCATTTACTGTAATTCTATTGATTTCAAAGGAGGTACATCAATTTATATAAGCTAAAATTCCAATCCAATGAACCTTACTAGATAGCAGAACATCATACCTGTTGTTCTCAAGGAATTGCTGCAAGCAAATTCCATTTGGCTAACCCAGTTACATGAGATGGTTAAATATTGAGCTCTGCCTCCTGATTATTTCTTTAGGGAGCTGCTTTACTTGGCAGTTCTATCCTTCCCCCCAATCACTCATTGTCAACAGCTCCACCAAGAGAATGCTTGGGTGAAAGGGCAGGATTCAAAGGAATACACAACGCATGTTCAAAGGGAATGAGATCACAATCCCAGAAGAAAAGAATAAATTCAGATTTCATGCTTGTGTGAAACAATAGCAAAACTCAACCACAAAGATGCAAACAGTTATTTGCAGTATTGGAAGATAGGTTGGAGTTTACTTATCTAGACCCCCAGTTTTTATTATTTTGTTTTGCCAGGGTCAAGCCAAGCTCTCTTATCTTCTGTCTTCTAGTCCAAACAAAAGACATTTCTAATGTGTTCTATTGTTCTTTTTTAAAAGAAATCAGCTCCCAGAAATGGGAACAACTTTTAATTTTTCAAAATTTCTTCTCCCTGATTCCACTTTGAAAAATTGGGTATGATTATTTCTTGCTAAAATAGAACCTCAAAGTTACAAACATGAAAGTTATGAACTTTCCAGCCAATCACACACCTAATTTGGAACTGAAAATATTCAATTAAGTGGAAACAGAGACCCTCCCCCCCTTCAAAAGAGAAAATACAGTGCAATACTATGTTAAACTTGTTACTATGAAAAAAAAACCTGTTGTTTTTTGTTGTTAAAATACGGAAAAAAAAAGAAAAGCAGCATTTTTCTTCTGCTTACTAAGGTTTCAAAGCTGTATTAACTTGGTGTTCAGTTGTAAAATTTGAAAGACTGTAATGATTTGTTCAGTTACGAATATTTCAGAGTAACCAACAATCTCCATTCCCAAGATGTTTGTAACTTTGCAGTTCCATTGGAATTGACAGGGCTAAGAAGTCATTTTCACCCTGGGCATACCTAGATATTTTCATGGTCCCTGAATTAGGCCAAATGAAAACTGTAAAACTATCAGATGATTAGCATTTGTCCACAAATTAAACTTCAAATAGCAATTATTCAGCAAGTTGTAAGTGTGCAGCTTATTAATAAAAGTTTAATGTACTTTTAATGAACAGCACACTCCCAGACAAGCTGTCTTTGCAATAATTTGAGCAGAATTCATCTAGTATACACAGGATTTTGACCTTCTATGCTACTACACTGATACATCAAGGTAGAAATGTTAAATCTACATCTGTTCTTTGAGAAAATGGAAATACAGCAATTGTAACAAAATGCTTTCCATACAACTTGCTTTGAAAAATCTTGGCTTCGTATTTGTATTTTTTCATAAAAGAGATGCTTTGCATTTGGCATTTATGTGGCAGCAGGAGACCATCAACTGTGGGGATGTTCTTTTCCTTTGACATTATCTCTTAATTAATCACTCTGAGCTCATCACTTGAACAGAATCCTGGGTTTTTGGTTTTTAAAACCCTGTAAACATGTTGCTTTAGTATCTAATCCCAAGAAGGTGTTATACACTTTGAGGTTTCTGCTTCCTTTTTAAAAAAATACTTTGGAACTCACGATTGCTTAAAAAGGAATCAACGAAAGTGCTTGTCTTTTCTTTGAAGTCATTTTTCTGTGGAAATCGGCCCCTGACCAAAAGGTTTCAAACGATTAAATAGTTCTTATTTTACGACGTTCTAAAACAGCAGGGGTAAATGCTGGGCTTGCTGCCAACCAGCAAACTGCACCCATACTTTCATGTTCAGCAGCCAGACACCTCTACAACAGTTATTCCTGAGCAGGATTGTGTCACTCTGGACAACAGAGAGATTTCAGTGTTTGAATAATTTGAAGGAGGACTGATGAAAGGGCATTTTATAAATGTGCCACAAATGTAATGCATTTCAGAGTGAGAAAGGTGACTTTGCAATGAGATCATAGTGGGCAAATTAGATATTTGAAATTCTTTTTGCCAAGGGACGATTCTGTGGTGACAGAATTGACTTTATGGATCTGAACACCCAGTCCTGTGGATCCCAGTGTGCTATTCCAAATGTCAAGACAACTGTCTGTGGTCATTCTCTTTGCGCCCTGATGCTGAAATTCATTCTTTAACAGAAGGCCAGCCCAGGGTCTACACTCCATTGAAAATCTCTCGTAAGCTTCCAGAAGTGCTTTGAAGAGGAAGACTTTGACCTGGATGCCTGTGAGAAATCAGTGTGGAGAGCTGGCCTTTGGGTGAAATACTCGCCCAAGCCTTAGTCAGCAGTGTTCTGAACAAAGTAGAGTTTTAGAATTCTGCTCCCATTGCAGTCAAGAAGTTACCTACTCACTTTTCGAGATTTTTTCTTCTGACCTTTCGGTTTTTGTCTTAGGGTGCCACCGGGTCTTCCATTTTTCATCTCCTCCTCCTCCTGATTACTTTGTATTGTTGAGGTGGTGCGAAACACTGAATTAACTGGCCAATTGAAAATTCTCCCTGTACAGGGAACCTTTAAGATGGAGTTAAGTGGCATAAACGGTTTCTTCTCCAACTGATCCCCTCCCTTGGCAAGTGTGGTCAGTCAAAAACATGTGGGAATGGTGAGGGGGTGGGATGCTGTGTACCTGCTCTCTGCAAATTTTAACTGGTATATCTCAGTAACCATAGCCAGCTGGCATAAATCAGAGTAGCCAAGTATCCCCTAAATTTATGCCTGGGCTCAGGCTGACACTGGATCAACCAGGAAATGGGATGACTATAACTAGCTCTCTCTCTCCTGTTCTGAATGGGTCTTGGCATGGGGATTCTGGGCCTCTTATTCTCAAGCAACTCACTGGATAAAACCTCATTGTGTACAGATCAAAGGGGTCTGATGAACTGTCAAAAAAGTAACTATATGTAAAATGTGTGCTCCATTTACAGCAAGCATTTGAAAGTTCCCTGCTACTGCAGAAATGCAGTTTATGTTGATTTACTGTCTAGTTGTAAACAATATGGAGAAACTCTTTCATTGAGTTCCATTGCATATGCTACAGAAAGACTGAAGAGAATTCCTCTTGCTTATATGCAATCACATGAAGTATATCTTTCAGCTATTTTGCAGCTCTAGCCCAAGAGAGAAGTATCATCACCGGGCCCAGCACCTCAGCTCTTAAAGTTGTGTGAAAATCAGTGGTCTTGCCTTTTTGACGTATTATTTAGACTATCCATTTATTTTATTACTCAATCTACTATCATTGTTTCATATATGCAGCACTTTTTGCCTGTTTTTCTGGTAACATCTTTTGTGCATAGTGTATTATTCAGTCACTCTGTGTCTTTGTTATATAGACAGGATGTAGTATTTGGTAAATAAGAGAGACAAAGCTGGGAATCAAGCAATGTAGAAGTGATTTTATTTGTGCCTGTTTAAGTTGAAGTGTTTTTTGTCTAGTAAATGCTTCTCATATAAGGAACACTGTAATTTCATATGTTAGGAATACTTGCTACTAAGGTCTACACTGGCAAGTTACTGCTCTGTAACTTTCTAGGTCAGGATATGAAAAAACATCCTCCTGAGTACAGTAAGTTATAGCACTGTACAGCAATAGTGTAAACAGGCTTCTGGAGCCTTGCTCCCAGTGCGGTTAGCTACTTCCTTCATGAAAGTGGTTCACTCAGGGTATGTCTAGACTACATGCCTCTGCTGACAAAGACATGTAAATTAGACATACCGATATAGTCAGTGAAGCGGGGATTTAAATATCCCCTGCTTCATTAGAATAAAAATGGCCACCATGTTGTGCTGACTCAGCTGTTTGTAGGCACAAACCGACAGTCAAGATGGGGATCGGTCAGCAAAGGCTTTCCTTGTCGAATATCTTACTGCCCCTGTATTAAACTATGGTACACCCACATCTTCAATACTGTGTACAGATGTGGTCTCCTCACCTCAAAAAAGATATTTTGGCCTTTGAAAGGGTTCAGAAAAGGGCAACTAAAATGATTAGGGGTTTGGAACGGGTCCCATATGAGGAGAGGTTAAAGCGACTGGGACTTTTCAGTTTAGAAAAGAGGAGACTGAGGGGGGATATGATAGAGGTCTATAAAATCATGAGTGGTGTGGAGAGGGCCGATAAAGAAAAGTTAATTATTAGTTCCCTAAATAGAAGAACTAGAGGACACCAAATGAAATTAATGGGTAGCGGGTTTAAAACTAATAAAAGAAAGTTCTTCTTCACACAGCGTGTAGTCAACCTGTGGAACTCCTTGCCAGAGGAGGCTGTGAAGGCTAGGACTATAACAGAGTTTAAAGAGAAGCTAGATAATTTCATGGAGGTTAGGACCATAAAAGGCAATTAGCCAGGGGATAAAATGGTGTCGTTGGCCTCTGTTTGTCAGAGACTGGATAGAGATGGCAGGAGACAAATCACTTGATCATTGTATTCGGTCCACCCTCTCTGGGGCACCTGGTGCTGGCCACTGTCGGCAGACAGGATACTGGGCTAGAAGGACCTTTGGTCTGACCCAGTACGGCCGTTCTTATGTTCTTATGTTATTCTAATGAAGCAGGGGATATTTAAATCCCCGCTTCATTGACTATGTCAGTATGTCTAATTTACATGCCTCTGTTAGCAGAGGCATGTAGTCTAGACATATCCTCAGAGAACTTTCCACCAGTTTTTCGTGCCATGACCACATTGGCAGATTAAAGCATAGCTGCGGCAGCACATTACACTTCGAAGAGTAGACATAGCCTTAGACTTAACCAGAAAAACAAGTTGATGGTGACTGACAAGAGTGCAAACTCAAAAAAGTAAAAGCCAATCTATGGAATCAAGCCTTGCAAATGTCTTCTTCAGAAACAGTATATTTGAGGAGAGTAAAAATACAAAAGAGCTGTCCAAGGCAACAGAAGTGTACAGCAAATACATGTGATGAAGAAAGCTGTTACACTAATCCATACCCTGAGTCTTTCCAACTGGCTTATGAGGTTATTTTTATTTTTTAGTTTACTTCATATTCCTACATAGGTATCTTGATGGAATTAATTTTTTCCTGTGGAATCATCTGATGGATGGGAAGAAGGTTAGGGAATGGTCTTTGGAGAAATTATGCTGGGAGAATACAGAAAAAAACTTTGTCTTAAAACATCGATTTTATTATAACATTGGTTATGACTCCAATACACCCTCAGCAAGTTTGCAGATGACACTAGGGGGAGAGGTAGATACACTGAAGGGCAGGGAATAGGGTCCAAAGTGACCAAGATAGATTAGAGGATTGGGCCAAAAGAAATCTGATGAGGTTCAACAAGGACAAGTGCTGAGTCCTGCACTTGGGACGGAAGAATCCCAAGCATTGTTACAGGCTGGGGACCAACTGGCTAAGTAGCAGTTCTGCAGAAAAACACCAGGGGATTACAGAGGATGAGAATCTGAATATGAGTCAACATTGTGCTCTTGTAGCCAAGAAGGCTAATGGCATATTAAGTTGCATTAGGAGGAGCATTACCAGCAGATCCAGAGAAGTGATTATTCTCCTTTATTCAGCTCTGGTGAGGCCACATCTGGAGTATTGTGTCCAGTTCTGGGCCCCCCACTATAGAAAGGATGTAGACTCATTGGAGAGGGTCCAGCGGAGGGCAACCAAAATGATTAGGGGGCTGAAGCGCATGACCTATGAGGAGAGACTGAGAATTTGGGTTTGTTTAGTTGCAGAAGAGAAGAGTGAGGGGGGATTTGATAGCAGCCTTCAACTTCCTCAAGGCCCACCAACCTTGGGAGCAGTGGGACAGCCAGCAGCAGAGTCAAGGCAGGCCCACTCTCACCCTGCCTCCCCACCACTCCCAAAAGCACCTGGCATGTATAGCACTGGCTCCATGCACCACCCCTCATCCATAACAGGACCCAACCCCACACCCTCCACTGGCCACAGTTCTCCATTACCGATCAATGGGAGCTGCAGGAGCAGTGTCTGCAGATAAGGACAGCACCTGGAGACCACCTGCGCTGACCCTGTTTCCTTTCTCTAGCATACTGGACATTATACACTGTGCAATGGATCTAGGACTCTAAAGAATTACTTCAATATTGCATGCTCATAGCAAATCCTATTCTTTCTCCAAAGACCATTCCCTAACCTCTTTCCCATCCATCAGATGATTCCACAGGAAAAAAATTAATTCCATCAAGAAACTTATGCAGGAATATGAAGTAAACTAAAAACCATGATGCACCATTAAATTAGCACAAGTTCAGTATTTTTTTATTGTATCTTTCCATCCATTCAAATACCTATATATTCATGATAAAGACCTGGTCTAAAACAGATGGAAGTTATTGGGCAGTCTCATATTGAATTGAACATAGAATTTTAATAAGGCCCTAGCTCTGTGAGATGCAAATAAAAGTCAGCCAACCATACAACCAGGGAGACCAACAGACTTGCTGGGCCTTTGGAAAAGGTGTGTGTGGGAGGTTGGCTTTGTGTTACTGGAAGGGATGGGACTTTGGGTAGAAGGGGCAGGGCTGGAGCATTCAGCACTCGAAGCTGCCTGGAGTGTACCGTGTGGCCCTCCAGCAGTGATTTTAAGGGCCCAGAACTGCAGCTGCCACCACACCTGTGGTAACGGTTGCAGTGGCTTGGAGCCCCAGGCCGTTTTGAGCTGTTAGGCTCTGGGGCAGGTGCTGCCTTTGCCTGCCCTTCACCCCCATTGGCAGGCAAGCATGCAACTCCAGGTATAAGCCTATCAAGGAGTTGTGATAACCTTATGAATCACGAAAGCAGGCACTGATGACAAATGATTACATTTCAGTGCATCCTTTTGAATGTAGAGATTCATTTTATATTGCAAAAGGATGAGTGAGCTATCATGCTACATTGCTTCTCTTTCTTCTAGCAAAGCCCCTCACCTTCCATTATAGCCAATTGTCTTTTGTAGCTAATAAAATATGCCATATTGGAAAATGAGTATTTTTGTCAGATAAAATGAGTATTTTCTCTGGCAAAATAAGTATTAAATAGAGCTGTTAAGTGCAGTTAACTCATGTGATTAATCTTTTTGAATTAATTGCAATAAATCTCATTGTTACACAGTAGAAATTTGTTAAATATTTTTGTATTTTTTTCTACATTTTCAAATACATTTATTTCTATTACAATGCAGAATACAAAGCGTACATTGCTCACCTTATATTATTGCAATTACAAATATTTGCACTATAAAAGGATAAAAGAAATAATGTTTTACTTCACCACATATAAATACTGTAATGCAATCTTTTTATCATGAAAGTTGAACTTACAAATGTAGAAATATGTACTAAAATAACTGCACTCAGAAATACAACCATGTAAAATTTTAGGGCAAGGGCGGGCAACCTGTGGCCCATTGTGTGAACCTGTTGGCTCTTACAACACCTCTCTCAGAACTTGAACACTGCATATTAACTGATTCACAGTGCTCTGAAAGTGCTGGGAGGGAGGAAGAGCTGGTAAATGTGGGGCTCCAGTGCATCAGGGGCATATGGTAGAAGGAGTCAAATAGGGGCTGCCCAGTGGACCACAGACTACAGGTTGCCTACCACTGGATTTCAATCTTGTGGCTGAGATGAAGGAGAGCTACTCATGCAGCCCACTCTCTAGTCTTGGTGGCCCATTGTTTTCTTAGGGCCTACAAGTCCACTCAGTCCTATGTCTTGTTCAGCCAATCACTCAGACAGAAAAGTTTGTTCACAATTTGCAAGGGATAATACTGCCCTCTGCTTGTTTATAATGTCACCTGAAACTGAGAACAAATATTTGTGTAGCTTATAGACAAGTCCTTAGTTAAG
The DNA here is from genome assembly GCF_052426305.1 of Pelodiscus sinensis. Classification (NCBI taxonomy): domain Eukaryota; kingdom Metazoa; phylum Chordata; order Testudines; family Trionychidae; genus Pelodiscus; species Pelodiscus sinensis. The sequence continues at coordinate 206,505,553 of NC_143053.1, forward strand.
TAGCTTTTTCCTGGTAGTCCAAAAACAAAGTAGGAAGGAAAATCTACAAAAATGCCACTCATCTGCCTTGGCAAGTTGATGGGGTGAGGGAGTTGGCAATGAGAAAGGGAGAAATGTGCTGAGAAACAGAAGGTAGCTGGGCACCCCCACCATGCATCCAGTTTTGAGACTCTGGCACCTGTTGGCTAGCTGTGGAAGTTCAGGAGCTAACTGACCAATATTCCCCAGCTTTTTTGATTTAACATGGAATAGGTGCCACGAGGAGACTTTTTTGGCTCCATTCCATCAGCCCTGCTCTGTCTACCCTAAGCTAGGAAAGGGAATCCATTCTGACATGTGTTGTGGATCTAGATGATCCGCTGTCTGGAGGTCAGGAAGGATTTTTTTTTTCTCCCACAGGGCAATGGTCAGAGAACTGGGGAGTTGCCTTTCTCACTACACCTTCAACCCATAGTGGGTTGAATAGCAATGACCCTTGATCCAGTTGTTAACTGAAGACCTGGGATTTTGATATTAGGGCTTAGGACCATGGGAGAGAGAGAGACCTTGTGGCCCTCATAGGCTGAGGTCCCCATTCTTCTGCACCCATTGTCCCCATCTGGTGGGAGAAAGTGCTAAGAATCAGAAAACACATGAACCTGGGTAGAGGCTGAGGAGATCCTGCTCCACATTATGGGTTATATAGTAAGGAGCCCTGTAACCACCACTCTGGAACCAGCTAATTGCCCAGTATAGGAAAGTATAGATGATGGATAGATAGCACCCCTCCTGTGGGTTAAAGCTTAATAAAAACTGTCAACTAAGTCTGCTGCTTAAAATCCATCCATATGTCTGTCCTCATTTTGGTGCCGTCTTGTATCAATTACTATTGTAACAAGAAAATATTGAAAAGAAGGCCCAGCTGCTCCTCTATTCCAGTACTGTTCCAACACCTGTTCAATTCTTGTTTACATGTCCATTCTATTATGAATAATCCTTTAAATGCAACGAGGATTCCCATGGCACCTTAAAGACTAAAGGTCTGTCTACACTAGCCCCCTAGTTCGAACTAGGGAGGCTAATGTAGGCATTCAAAGTTGCAAATGAAGTCCAGGATTTAAATATCCCGGGCTTTATTTGCATCTTCCTGTCCGGGTGCCATTTTTAAATCCCCTTAGTCCGAACTAACTGCTCGCGGCTACACGCGGCAGTCAAACGTTAACTCGAACTAAGTCTTTAGTTCAAGTTAACTGTTACACCTCATGAGTGCCTGGATGGGAAGATGCAAATAAAGCCCGGGATATTTAAATCCTGGGCTTCATTTGCAACTTTGAATGCCTACATTAGCCACCCTAGTTTGAACTAGGGGGCTAGCGTAGACATATCCTAACAGATTTATTTGGACATAAGCTTTTGTGGGTAAAACCCACTTCATCAGATGCATCCAACCAGGCTATGGCATCACAGTCAGTCATCCTCAGTCTCTCCTGCTGGAGCTCTTCCACTATGTATTTAATATTCACAAACCCTGAGAGAGGGCAACTGACTGGCTAGGTAAACCACTAATGGGAGTGCTCACTTGGGATGCAGGAGAACCTGATTCTATTACTCACTCTAATGAATATTTAACTATTTATGCAAAGAGACTGAGACATCTGCGCTGCTCTCAGAATAGCCAATAGATAAGGGTATGTCTACACTGCATGGCTATTTTGGGATACTATCTGCATAGCTATCCCAAAATAGCTACCCCATGTCTACACAAGTCGCCTGTTATTTAAAAATACTTTTTTAAATTATGGGTGGGCTATTTTGGCATCCTGGAAACCCTCGTTCCATGAAGGTTAAGGGATGTCTTGAAATAGCGTGTTATTTCAAAATTTGGTGCTGTGTAGACGTGCCAAATTTCAAAATAAGCTATTTTGAAATAGATTCAAAATAAGATACACAATTTGTGTGGCACAAATTGCCTAGCTTATTTCAAATTAAGCCCTGCAGTATAGATGCACCCTTAGGATGTGTCTAAACTACATTTCTCTTTCGAAAGAGGAATGCAAATGTCAGAAATCGAAAATGCAAATGAAGCACAGATTTACAAATCTCGCACTTCATTTGCATAATCGCGTCTGAGCACTTTTCCAAAAAAGTTTAAAAAAAAAACAAAACTAGTCCAGATGTGGTTCTTTTGGGGGAAGAAAAAACCCCTTTATTGAAAGAACTCTGTAAACCTCATTTTTTCAGGAATAAGTGTTCTTTCGAAAAGGGGTGGGTTTTTTTTTTTAAAAGAACCGCGTCTAAACTGCTATTTTAAAAAAAAAACTTTTTTGGAAAAGCGTGCGGACGCGATTATGCAAATGAAGTACGAGATTTGTAAATCTGCGCTTCATTTGCATTTTCAATTTCCCTCATTTGCAGGGCTTGACAAATGGTAGCGACACCTATTTGCCAGCCCTGCACTGCGCATGCGCAAGACCCGCATTGCGCATGCGTGCGCCACCGGTGAACAGGGCAACTGGCTGAAATCTACTCGCCATGGGTGAGTAGATTCAGTGATTTATCGAGCCCTGCTCATTTGCATTCCTCTTACAGAAAGGGAATGTAGTCTAGACACACCCTTTAGTGACTAGGGCATTCATCTGGGATGTGGGAGAATAAATGTTTGCCTTTAAAGTACCACAGGACTCAGTCTGTATCTGCAAAAGCAAAAAGAACACAGCTGCCCCTCTGAGAATAATCCTTAGTGAATGTCAAAGAATGGCCAATAACATTTTGGGGAAATATTTATGCTTTATGTGAGTATAAATTACAGGACAATCGCTGACTGAGAAGATAGGTGGAAGTTTTCCCTTCATGTAGATTATTGATTGACTACTCGCTTTTGGTTTTCTGGTAACTTCCTGTGAAACGCCTAGGTTGTGTCAGTGTTTGGAGGCAGAATTCTGGACTATGTAGAGACCTTCAATCTGATCTAGTTATTGCCATCTATGATATTACATTGTAAAAGTATATACTTGTCACCATGTGCATAATTAAACAAATAAATACAATATCCATAGTTTGCTGTAGTTTACAACTTGTGGTTTTTAACCAGCTGGAATAACTACATACTTTCAGATTAGTTTGTAATCCCTTTTTTTGTCTGCTTAGAAAGAAAGTGGGGGCCAAAGGTCAGTGTCTTAGTGCTAGAGGTCAACTGTATTAGGTGCATGGACTTTATAAAATAGTACCACCTAGCTCTCAGCAGAATTATTTCATTCAGAGTTTCATATCTTAGGTAGTTAATAGATTACAAATGGACAGAAGGATAGACTAGCCTGGAGATGCCAGCTGTATTGCGGTAGGTTAAATGGCTTGTAATGGTGAAGGATCCCTTAGGTACTCTGAATATCTGGATCTCTTCTGCAATTCAGAAAGAATGATGTATGTTTCTGCTTTCTTTGTACTACTTTCTCCACTAAAAGCACTAGTTTGGTCCAGTGATTGTTTTGTGGTTTCATTACTTTGCAATAAAAATTAATACCCTGGCCAATGCTAAACTGTGGTGAAGTTTAATTAAGGGCGGATACTAATTTTTGTTGCTGCTCTGGTTTGTGATGGGCTGAACCTGAGATTGAAATCCTTCAGTAAATCTAAAGGTTTGGACATGTGTGGAGTGATTTTCTCCCCCCCCCCATCTCCTCCGCTTCATACCCTTTAAAGACTTTTCTCCTCCAGTATGTCCTTCATGCTCTGGGGCCCTCATTACACTTCTGGGTTGGGATGAAGGCAGCTGGCAGCAACCAAAGCAGGCTGTGCACTGCTATAAGCACAACAGCCTAGGAAAGTTCCTTTATTTTTCAGAAACAGATGCGGTTTATACAAAACCAAATCAATTACAGGGGGCAACTAGTTATTTTTAGTTGCTAAAGGGGGTAAGGAGAGAAACTACCATCAGTCTTTATGTAAAGGATTCCAGAAGATTAGGGGAATACATAAGAACGATGATAATGGTCAAAAGGCATTGGAGTAATATACATAGTTTGCACTTCCTTTCTGGAGAGAGCACAAAGAAAACCAGTCTCTTTCATGATTGTAGAAAAATCCTAGGTGGCGTGGTATAAAAAGAGCAGGTAGTTGCCAGAAACACACAACTTTTTTTTCTACAATAGTTTTTTTTAGTATGCTGTCATGTCCCTCTCCCTCTCCCCCCGCATAAAGTGAAATGTCAAATCAGCAGAAAATGTAAATGTATTTACCAAAAAAAAGCCCAAATGAAAGGGCATGTGATGTTTTACAGACATTCCAACGCCTCAGGAAATTTGAACTCACACCAAAGCGTCTGATATTCATCTGACTCTCCATGTGCACTGAAGCACACGTGCGTACGCACGACACTTTGAACCACTGCAGTAGGGAGGGGAAAAGGAGGAAGGGATGAAATCCCTGCTCTTAAATTATAGCCACTTTCCAAAATTCTGCAGTAACAGCACAGGACTTGATACTTTCAGACATCACAGTGACTTGAGATGATCTGATAAAAAAGTCAATTTGTTAGAGAGATCGTTCTACTGAACATTATAAAAAAGTTGCGCCAGAGACACAGGGTTCGAATGAGAGTAGTGTGGAGTATAAAGGAAAGACACAACAATGTGATGTGACTGCCGACACTCAGACAGATTTGACTTTGGAAACATTGCATTTTTAATTCCTCCATCAACTTACTTCCAATTCTCTGTGTCAGCAGGATTCTCTCTGTCTCAGAGGAATAGATTCATTTCATGGCATGTTTTTTGGAAGCAGAACTATATTATGTAACTCATCATCATATATCACATTCTTTGAGGGCTCATTCCCCAATTTTAATTCCGCCCTCCATTTTATTAGTACTTTTAGAAAACTCCCTTCTCTAGGACCTGATTGATCTTAATTACATTGGCTTTAACTTTTATGTACTTGCTCCTGTTTTTACACTGAAACAGGCTCTGAGTCTGTTAAATATTTCTGCTAAAATGTTTATTTTAAGGCTCGATTCACATTTAACCCACACCTCTCTTCACACACTTCTTTACACACTTTTTAATAATGCATACACAAAATAAATAAGAGGGTCAGATTTATGAGAATGGAATGGTTTTGGAATTGCACCACTGATTAATTTGGTTGCATTTGAAGCCTGATTTATCACAGCACTAAAACTTGTGATTAGTCCCATCAACGATAATTAAATGATGCATTGCTTTAATGATGCATACGCTTAACTGCAATGGAAGTGAATTGGTCGTAAGCATGGCCTTACTTTTAACACATGGTTAAGTGCTGCGCTAAATTAGGGCCTAAATATAGAACCAGATTCATCACTGGTGCAGATCGGTGGAGTTACATTATTATAGATCTGGTCCTCTGTTACGTCATGTCTACACTAGGAAATTATTTTGAAATACATTATTTTGAAGAAATAACCCCTGAAAAAATAATTTTGGAATAGTGGGTCCCTACAACAAGACAGCACTGAAAGAGCTCAGAATTATTTCAAAATAGCACGTCCACACTGATTGGAGCCTGCTTCAGATTTAAAGCCCCAGGAAACACGCTGGAGAAGGCACCAGGAGGGTGGACACTTCCTGTGGTTGCTTGGTCAGGCAAGCTGAGATGTGCTTTCAGGGGCTCCTCTCTACAGCCACATCTCACACGCCTCCCCCCTTGCGGGACACCAAACCAACCCTGTGTGCTCTGGTTGCCCTTGTGGATGCCACAGTACTTCCAACATGGAACCAGAGCTGCTGCAAAGGAGGGCCAGGCTCACGGGCCTTGTGCTGCACCTCATGTTGCAGTTCATCCAAACTGCTCACATGCTGCTTCAGCAGGAAAATGACTAGCCTGAACTAGAGGGCTCCTTCACCCAGCTCCTGGCACTCCTATTACAATCCTCAATCTCCTGTCCACCATCAAACGCCACTTCTGCAGGAGGGAGACCAGTTCATAGTGATGGATTCACATAGTTTTGCAGTGATGGGACGACCAGCACTGGCCCCAGAACTTCCACACATGGAGGGCCACCTTCCTGTAGCTCTTCCAGTGGCTTGCCCCACCCTCAGGTGACAGGACACCAACTGCAACCTTTCACCCCCCTGCAGAAGTGCATCACCATCGCTCTGTAGTAGCTTGCCACACCAGACATCTACCATTCTGTGGGGAACCAGTTCAGTGTAGGGAGATCTATGGCCAGGGCCATGCTCCTACAGGTAGTCAAGGCCATCCATAACATCTTCCTGTGGAGGATCATCACTCTGGGGAAGGTCGACCTCATTGTGGATGGCTTTGCTACCATGGGCTTCCCTAAATGCGGAGGGGTGGGGGCCATAGATGGCACTCATATCCCCATCCTGGCCCCTGACCACCATGCCTTGGACTATATAAACAGAAAGGGGTACTTCTTTATGGTGCTATAGGCCCTAGTGGACCACAAGGGATGGTTCGTGGACATTAACATCGGTTGGTTGGGAAAGGCACATGACACCTGCATCTTCTGGAACTTCTGCCTATTCTAGAAGCTGCACTCCGGCACTTTTTTCCCTGACTTCACCATCAGGGTCAGGGATGTGGACATGCTGATCTGCATCCTTGGTGATGCAGCCTACCCTTTGCTCCCCTGTCTCATGAAGCCCTACATGGGCAGCCTGGACCCCACTAAGGAGAACTTCAAAGCCAGGCTCAACAGGTGCTGCATGGTTGTGGAGTGTGCCTTTGGTCACGTAAAGGGGAGGTTCGGGTATTTCGTTACCTGCCCGGATATAAGCGAGTATAACATCCCCTACGTGGTGATGGCCTGCTGTGTGCTCCACAACCTATGTAAGAGAAAGGGGGAGATTTTCCTGCTGGGGAAGGGAGAGCCAGAAGCTAAATGGCTGGCCAGGGCTTATGAGCAGCCAGATACCACTGCCATATTGAGAGCACATCAAGGGGCTGGGTTAACCAGGGAGGCCTTGAGGGAGAGTTTCAGCCAAAGCCACCTGTGAGACATTCTCCCGTGCCTCTCTACAAAGGGCCCCTGCATTGCCCCTGTGTGCCTTCCTCCCCCACCACTTCCTTCCCCTGCCCTCCCTTACTATCTTCCCCTCCCCCCACCCGAGCAAACAAAGAACCCTTTTTGGCGGGGGGGGGGGGGGCAACTCTGTTTGTTTATTTGGAGAATATACCACAGGAAAGGGACTAGGGAAAGAACACGGAATGGGGGAGGGGAGCTCAGGGCTGAGACTGGGAGTGGTGCCTGCCACCTCTGAGGCCCCAGTGGCCCTTGAGAGGGACTAGGAGGGGAAGACAAGGGGGGAGAAGGATGGGAATTTGGGGGGCCAGGGGTAAGCTGTGGCGGCAGGGGTTGGGAGGTGTATGCATGTGGCTATGCACTCCATCAGAGAGGTGAGAGAAATGCGCATGGACTCATGTTGGCATACTAGATGTCCCACATAGCCTTCCACTGCTCCTGGTCAGCCTAAAACTCCTCCCGGCCAGCACTCCACTCCTGGTGCTCCTTGTCGAACCCTGGACAAGGCACTGGAGGCAGGCCTTCTGGTCCCACAGTAGTCTTCCTGAGTTCACTTCTTCTGGAGGATTCCGCAGAGTTGGAAAGATGGTGTGGGAAGTGGTGGACACGCCATGTTCACCACTGGCCCAGTTACAAAGAAAAGTTACAAGGCCGGTCATCCCAGCAGATGCTGTGTATGAAGCCAAGCCCTAATCTCTGAGCCGACACCCAAGACGATAGCAATGTGCTTCAAGCAAGGCTATAGGTTGCTTAGACTGTGGGCACTTTCTTGCAGGAGCATGGGCATCTCAGGGGAGACTCTCTACACCCACGTCCCAGGGACAAGTAGGCATGGGAATGTGTTGGCCAGGCCAGGTGCCTGTATGTGGGAGTGGGGGCCTTCTGCGTCCTGGACAAGCCAAATCTGGCACTGGCAGCATCCTGCAGAGAGAGAATTCTCTCCCTTCCCACTGGAGGAGGAAGGGAGGCATTGGGAGCAGGTGTGGGGAGCAGTGGAGGCCTTTTGCCAGAGAGAGTGCTACTAGGATCCCCTCTTCCTTCCTCTAGCAGGTTCCCATGCATGGGATCGGTCTCCTCTGCATTGCTCCGTGTGGCCAGGAGCGGATGCTGCCTGAGAGCAGGCATGACGCTGCTCCATGTGTGGCACTGCTGTGTGGTTCCATGACCCCAGACTCCTGCGTAGTGGCTTGTCGTGGGAAGGTGTCCCACCATGGAGGCTGGAGCAAGGCCGGCCTCTCCAGGAACCTTGTGAGAAGGACCAACGGGTCCAGTGTGGGAGTGTCATGGAGCTGAGTGCACCAGACTGGCGCTCCACGTGCACAGGCTGTTGTGCAGCCCCCAGGCCAAGCAGGCCAGGTCCAGGCTCCTTATGTGTCCTTTTTCAGCAAGGCTGGTGGCTATCTGGCCATAGACATCAACATTCCTCCTCTTGGTGCAGAGATGCTGGAGGTTGGTCTCCTTGCCCCAGACCTTGATGAGGTCCAGAATCCTCACATCAGTCCAAACTGGTGCCTTCTTTTTTCCCTGGCCAGGGGCAGCAGAGGGTCATGTGTACATGCAGGCAGCCATGAGGGGCTTAGAGGGAGTGCTGGGGTCTAACATGGCTCCTGAGAGGGGTGCTGTGTGGAAAGGATGGGGCAGGGAAAGGACGTACCACAAGCCCTTTTCCTCCAGCCTGCTGCTTCAAGCTCTGCAGGAGAAGGGAAGCAGTGGAGATGTCAACTGTGGTCTGCAGCTGTGAGAGGCTTCCGGAGGCCAATTATTTTGAAATAGCAGCAGCTGAGCAGCCACACTCCTGCGATTTCAAAATAACAATTCTGAAATAAGTGTTATTCCTCATGGAAAGCAGGCGTTGTTATATCGAAATAACCAACCCATTATTTCGACATAACGGGTGTGGTGGTGTGGACATTCCGCTTGTTATTTCGAAATAAGGGGAGTTATTTTGAAATAACTCCCTAGTGCAGACTAGGGATTAGTGTTTTGCTGAACAGGCACACTTAAAGTTAAGCCTGCGCTTAAGTGTTTTGCTGAATTAACACCTTAGTGCTCGGTCCATTGTTGTGCTCTTTTGTTGCTCTCTATCTGATGATGTAATCATTAGGGCCCCAGGTAACCTGGCAAGCTGCTTCTCAGTTAGAATTCCTCATTTAAGAGAGGATAAAATTAAGTTGTTCTGCAGCTGTGAACCAGAGAAGTCTCAACAAGCTTCCCAGTAATATGAAAAAGAGATGGTATGCCATGTTGGCCAATAAAAATGTAATTTAAACACTGCCCTCTCAGTACAAAAAATCACATTCAGGACACAGTAATCCCCCTCTGAACCTTATCTTACATTTCAACAGCTCCTTGGACTCTTACAATTGATGCACTTTGAATTTTCTGCATGTCAGGTAGCGTGGCTTTCAGTGTTTCCCTCCCGCAAGCACAGCTTTGCTCTTCATTCTGAGCCTCACAGGCATTTCCATAAATAGGAGGAAAACTGAATCCATCATGTAAAATCCAGTAAGTTCAGGAACTTTTAAGTACTAATTATCAGAGTTAAGAATACTGCTGCATAGAGCTGTAAGGTCTTTGCACACATTCTACCCAAATAAATGGAACCTCTTTCTTTTTTCAACCAGTTTTACAAAATTGAGATTTTGTTGGTCTTGTCAAAGGCTTTTTTTTTTAATGAAATTCTTCATTTAGGACAAACACTCACCAGAAGGGCTTATTAAAACCCCGAAATTTTGCATACTAGATTGGATACTCTACTAGCCTTGACATCCTTTTCTGGCAGTATGGTTTTATGCTTCAGGAGGCATAGGCATTGGGTTCCTTGTTACTCCAGGGATGCTCAATGCCATGTCCACCTCAGGTCCTGCCTCTTCCTTCCCCAACTCTGTTCCAAGGTCTTCTACGCCTTCTCCCAAGCCCCATGCTCTGCCTCTATCTGACCAGGTGAATCCCTACCCAAAGCGGGGCCTGTCCCTGCTCCTCACTGTCATGATGGGAGGGAGCTGGGTGGAAGAGCTGGGTGGGGAGAAGGGAAGCTGGTATAGGAAGAGCTGGGTGGGGAGAAGGGAAGCTGCTGTCAGTGCTAAGCAGAAGATGCCCTGGGTAGTTCAGTCAATGACGTACTTGATGTGGGAAGGGAGATTACTGCTGGAGCTGGTAAGCAATCAGCTGATTGAACTATGAGATTATTTCAATCGAGCATTTACAGTATTGGAACTGGTTGGGGAATTGTTTTGACAAAACAAATATTTAACTAGAGTGTTTTGAATTTTGACAGAATGTCCTTTGTCTAGCATGGACCTTCTTTGGTTGGACAACTGGAGAGAGGACTCCCACATGGAAGAGCTAACAGAAAGAGGGTTAGGATACTCAGCTGGGATGTAAAAGCTTCATGTAGTTGCTGTGAATCAGCCACCACAGAGACTTAACCCTGGTTCCTACACTTCTTAGATAAGTTCTAACCAGCAGGCTATGGCTTCAGTCAGTCATGCTCAATCTCTCCAGCTAGAGTTCTTCCACTCAGTATATTTAATATTCACAAAGTCTGAGAGAGGGAAACTGAGGCTATGTCTACACTGATACTCTGGTATCCCGAAATAGTGTATCCCAAAATAGCTATCCTGCATCTTCATAGTAAGCTGTTATTTTGGGCTTGCTATTCCAATGTCCCTGTAAACCTCATTCTATGAGGAGTAAGGGATATTTCGGAATAGTGCTTTATTTTGAAAACTGGTGCTGTGTAGACAGCACCAAATGATGAAATAAGCTATTTCAAAATAGCATTGAAATAAGATATGAAATTTGCATAGCTCAAATTGTGTATCTTATTTTGAGTTACAGTGGAGTGTAGACACACCCTCACTGACCATATAACCCAGTGGTTAGGGTTCTCACCTGGGATGCAGGAGACCCTCATTCAAATACTCATTTTAATGAGTATTTAACTATTTATGCAAAGAAACTAAGACATCTGTGCTGTCCTCAGTATAGCCAATAGTTTAGTGACTACTAAGCCATTAGCATTCATATGGTATGTGCGGGACTGAGAGGACATGAACCTGGGTCTCCCCAAGCCCTAACTTCTCTCTCCCTCACTGACTTTTTGCACAACAAAATTACAAAAGCCAAAGCTTTCAAAGGTTTTGATTTTGTCTCCATGTGGAATAGGAAGCACTTTGAATTCACAAACTTTTTCAGGACAGGAAAACCATTCTCTACCCAGATGTATAGAATATAATGAATTGATCAGAAAATTATAATCCTTTTTTCTTTTTAATGTATGGCTTTCTTACCTGACAATAACCTGCAAAGGTGCATTGCACACGCTGACAATAGGCTCATGTCCCATTCTTATGGAGCTTTTTCTGGCTGGCCTGCTTCTCCCTTGTGGGCTAGACATGCTGAGGAACCTTGGGTATGTCTACACTACAAAGTTAATTCGAACTAACAGACGTTAGTTCGAATTAACTTTGATAAGCGCTACACATACAAACTGCTATTTCGAACTTAATTCGAACTAGCGGAGCACTTAATTCGAACTAGGTAAACCTCATTGTACAAGGACTAACGCCTAGTTCGAATTAAGTAGTTCGAATTAAGGGCTGTGTAGCTACTTAATTCAAACTAGTGGGAGGCTAACCCTTCCCAGGTTCCCCTGGTGGCCACTCTGGGCACCACCAGGGAAACTCTTCTGCCCCGCTCCCGGCCCCAGAGCCCTTAAAGGGGCACAGGCTGGCTACGGTGCCCATGCCAGGTGCAAGCCTGCCAGCACTCAGCCAGCAGACCCTGCACCTGGCATGGCACGAACCAGCCACCCGCTGCCACCCAGCCCTCTGCCTCTTCCCGGGACCAGGCTGGCGGCTCCCATGAGCCTGCCTGGGGCTGCAAGAGGCGGGCTCCCGCCTGGTCTAGTGTGGAGATCGTGGACCTCATCCACGACCTCCACACTAGGCACAGGAAAGTCTCCGTCTAGGGCAGGAGAGCTGCCAGCCTGGCCACCCAGGAACAGGTTTGCATGAAAATCAAGGTGGTCCAGTGAGACCACCGACCCTGAGCCCTGAGCTTAGAACGGCCGTACTGGGTCAGACCAAAGGTCCATCTAGCCCAGTAGCCTGTCTGCCGACAGCGGCCAACACCAGCTACCCCAGAGGGGATGGACCGAAGACAATGACCAAGCCATTTGTCTTGTGCCATCCATCTCCAGCCTTCCACAAACAGAGGCCAGGGACACCATTTCTATCCCCTGGCTAATACCACTCCATGGACCCAGCCTCCATGAATTTATCTAACTTCTCTTTAAACTCTGTTCTAGTTCTAGCCTTCACAGCCTCCTGTAGCAAGGAGTTCCACAGGTTTACTATTTGCTTTGTGAAGAAGAACTTCCTGTTATTAGTTTAAAGCCTGCTACCCATTCATTTCATTTGGTGTCCTCTAGTCCTATTAGCGGAACTAATGAAGAACTTTTCTTTATGCTCCCTCTCCACACCACTTGTGCTTTTATAGACCTCTATCATATCTCCCCTCAGTCTCCTCTTTTGTAATCTGAGAAGTCCCAGTCTCTTTAGCCTCTCTTCATATGGGACCTGTTCCAAACCCCTGATCATTTTAGTTGCCCTCCCCTCTCCCACCCTCTCTCTTCCCCTCTCCCAGTCTCCCTGAGTTTTGTTCAATAAAGAGAGTTTCTATTTTTGAACACACATGTCCTTTATTTTGTACATCAGGAAGGGGAGCTGGGGGGGATAAGTGGAAGGAGGTGAGGGAGGAATGGGGTACGAGCCCCCGATGGGGAGGACTGGGGTGGCTCTGCGGGCTCCTCGGGGTGAATGCTCTCCTGCAGCCCCCCGATTGATCCCCCCCGGATGGCAGGCTGCGGCAAGTGCAGCCGGGCTCATGGCCAAGTGCTGTGATGTGCCAAGTGTCGGCACTCAGGGCACTCCAAGCCAGGACTGCTTTGCTGTCCCTCATCGAGGTAGACAAGCAAGCGGGGAACCCCTGAGAACTGTCTGTCCGGGGTGGGGGTCGGGTCCCTTTAAGCACAGCCCTCGGCTAGCCTGAGACAGCAGCTCCACACTCTGAGTCCTAATCTGATGCCCTGCCGGCACTGCTTCCGGCCAGCCTTAACCTCCGTTCAGGGTCCACTCAATGTGGACATGCTAGTTCGAATTAGCAAAATGCTAATTCAAACTAGTTTTTAGGTCTAGATGCACTAGTTCGAATTAGCTTAATTCGAATTAACTAATTCAAATTAAGTTAGTTCGAATTAGTGCTGTAGTGTAGACATACCCCTACTTAGTTAAATATTGGTTTCTGGGCCTGTGAGCTCTGTGTAAGTTTGAGAGCTTATCTCTCTCACCAACAGCAGCTGGTCCAATAAAAGACCTTGCCTTTCCAATCAATTGTGATTCTGGATAAGACAGGGAAACCTCAAACAGTTTAGAGTTTTGTTCTGGAGAAGAACCTCAAAGAATGGATAGTGAGCCTGGATTTGACCCATTATCTATGTTGTCTGAACCTTGTTAATCTTCAATATTGTTGCCTCTTTCTCCAGTGTGCTGAGCTAATATTGAAGCATTGGACCTTGATTTGCTCCCATTAGGAAGAGAGATGGCCAACATAAGGTGTATTTTTGGTGCAATCCTGATTATTTTCAACGTTTGTACATACTATTCTGTTTCCATGAGCACAGCAGAAGCAGCAGCAGCAGTCCTTGCGTGTCCTGTCTAAGTCTTCTGCTCCTGTCAGTTCTGTGTCCTGAGGTACTTTCTCCCTGTTCTCCCTCTCTGGACCACAGATATGACTTCTTCTCTTGTAATCTGCAGGCTTTCTCCAGGCTTTTCTGTTTGTAACCCACATCATTTGCAAACCACCAACCCTTGTGTTGGTATTCAGGGATCCCCTTGGGTCACATGGTTTGGTTTTTGATCTGGTCTTGCTATGAGGCCCATTGTATTAGATGGTTACTTTCGTTATTTCCAGATATCTTTCTTCATTAGAAGGCTTAAATGCTCCTTTCATTTAGCCTAAAAGAACAGTGTTTAGCATACACATTGATTCTTGATTATCTATGGATCAAAGACCCGGCTGATGGCAGTCATTGATATCTTCCAGCATAAAAGTATTTAGCTGGGAATGTACTGAGAACAGGAATAGGACTGTACATACAGATCATACATTTACATGCAGGTACTTGGAAAGGCAAATGAGCTTCTAAGCAATATGACCATAGCTCCATTTGTATTTTACTATATATTAGTTATCATCTTAGTCAGTGTTAAGGTTCTTTTTTATTTTCAAAAGTGAATGGCTGGAGTCAAATTAGCTCCGAGACCACTTCTTCTGCTATACCCTAGCTGTTATAGTTTTCGATAGGTGGTAAATGTTTAGTCAATATTAATATCACGTTATTATCTAGGTTAGTTACCAACTTTACCAACGCGATTAGAGGGTAGTTACAGGAAAATTGTAATACTTGAGCCACCGCATGTCAGCTCATTAGACCAGGTAACAATCCTATGCTCCTGCAATAACCTTTTAAAACAAATGCTGTTCCGAAAGGAGCACACCTCACCCATTTTTACTACTGAGTCATTATTTACTTTAGGCAACAAAAAGACATTCCTTTTCTTTTTACAAGGCTACTACTGCCAATGCTCCCTCCTTTAAACTAGGCTCAGGAACTTCAAATTCATGACCCTCTAATGCATTTTTTTTAAAGAGCCATTGTTAGTTTAATATAAAAAATTAGAGATCAGATTAGGTCCCATTACTCACACTGAGTAGCTCTTTACTCTCTATGTCGTCTTGCTGGCATCTTAATGGAGGGGAAAACTTCTGAGTTAAGTGACTACTCAGCTTGCACATACGAGTGGGAGAATCTATCCTTCGTTGATTGTAGATAGTTTTGATTGGACAACATAGCATCTCCCATATTTTGAGGTTCTACTTACCATTTGAAGGCTTGTTGCGCCTCCTGTTGTCTCCTCTGCCACAAAAAGATGCAAGATTGAATTATATCAGCAGAGACTGAAGACCCACCAATTAAAGACTGAAAATCTCAGGATAGTCAAGTGTCTTAAAAAGGGAAGCGTAACTGGGAAAGGAGCTCCATTAGTCCCTGTGACTGGCTTTTCATTCATGCCTAATTCTGAGGCCACATCATGGCTGTGCAGCTGCCCTGGGCCAGGAGCACAGCATTCCTAATTAGAATATATACAATGGCTGGCCCCCGCCCTTTCTACAGCTGTGCAGCCATTATAACTTCAAATAATGTTTTACAGCTGGGGCACAAGGCTGAAATAATACATGTGGCTAGTTACTACTTTATATATGGTATCTTTCAGATCCAGTATGAGTCTGCTTTTCCTAGGTAGGGCAAATATTGACATACAGTATTTTGTTCCCTTTTAGCTCTTACATTTCCCTTTTTACCAGATGTAGCAAACCTTTTCTAAACTATTCTCTCTCTATTGCTATGCATGTTGACACCAATAGACTTGTGAGTGAGCAGGCCTGTCAGCACTAGATATTTTCTCTACCATTGTCATTGAAATAATGACATCTCCGGCTTGATATGGTTTTGTGTCCAACAACTCAGTAATCCAGTGTAGCTGACAATGTCTGGCAGCAAGACACTAAAATATAATTCATTCCCCCCACTAAAGGAAATCCCTTCACTTTAGGATGAACGCATACCAGGCATCCATAGTAAGCAAAAAGTCTAGAATGCAAAACTCTTTGTTGATTTTGACAAAGTAAGTTTTATTTTGTAAATAAAGGAGTAATCATGGCTAAGAAAATAACTTCAAAGACAAGATAATTTGGGGGCTAACCTGCTTCATATTTTTCTTTAAAAAAAAAAGCAAACAAAAATCAGCAAATAAATATTTTAAGACTGAGATTTTATTTCCCATTTAAAATAGTATCCTTTAAAAAAAAAGTGATGCAGAGAAAAGGAGAAAAGGGAGGCATGTACAACTTAGACAATTAGACATATAAGTAGTGGGTTTGAATGCACATTTGATATCTGGATCTTGGAAACTCTAGTGTGGTTTTATATTTGGTTTTTATTTCTGGTCCATTGCTAATAAAAGTTGATGCTCTATGATACAGAATAAAGAACAGTATTTCTGTGAAACACCGTCGTTCAAGATACAGTCTTTTCAGGTTGTCAAATCTCTTTCTGATTCAAACAAAGATATTTTCCAGAATAATGAGGTCACTGATTCCAGTTTACCAATATGGAATATTTAGTTTATTCCTCGAATTTTAGTTCTTTCAGTAATAGCTGATGTTCTCAATAGCGGTTGCTCCTGTGAGAGTTGAGAGTTTTAAATGTTCATTAAAACGTGAGTTACCATTGTTGACAAAATACAGATGGCTGCGCATAAACTGGCGACACCTAAGAATAGATTTCCAGCACACTGCATGGTGATTTAAGCACATAACAGCAAGAGCATTTTTAATAGTTCTAATGTCTCATTTTTAAACATTTTTCCTGCTGTAAATTCATTCTCTAGGTATGACATATTATATTATTTACTTTTTAATTACATTTTTAAATTTAATTTTTAATTTACTACTACTTCTTATAATACCCAACATTACTGCTTCTCATACCACTGCAATTTTATAAATAGATAATATTGTAAAAAGTTAGATGCGCTCAATACTATGAGGGGTTAGAATTCGTCTCTGATCGAGGCTCTGATTCAACAAGGAAGGCACTTGAGCACAGGTCTAATTTTAGCAGAGTTTATCCCACTGGCTTTATGTGAGCAATCTGCTTAAATATTTTGCTGAACTGAGGCCTGACAAAT
This sequence comes from Pelodiscus sinensis, assembly GCF_052426305.1. Taxonomy (NCBI): domain Eukaryota; kingdom Metazoa; phylum Chordata; order Testudines; family Trionychidae; genus Pelodiscus; species Pelodiscus sinensis. Next base: position 206,522,368 of record NC_143053.1, read on the forward strand.
TAACCCTTATGGACTGTGGTTAGAATTGAAGCAGTGTGCAGTCTGCAGCATTACAATTGCATAATTATATAACATCACATTTGAGGTTTACATGTTATGGAAACAAAGCCCAATCTTTATCTTTTGGAGTGTTACAGCACTGGGAAAGAAACTGAAAAGAAAATATCTTAAGTTCATATGAAGGCAAAAATGATTAAATTACAAGATAATAAAACAAAAGATTTTTTAAGTACCACTTGAAATAACTAGTAGGGGGAGTTGGATAATAGACAAATCAATAGCTATAGTCATCTGTTTTGTATTTTTAACATATCCTTAGATTTTCCTGTCCCTTTCTAATATCCTTTGCTCCCTTCAAACTCCTCCCAGTATATTTGGTAACACTGTTGATGTTTACTTGCTGCTGGATTTATACTCTTCTACTTTTTTCCCCTCCACTTTTTACTTCTTTTGCTCTTGCTTTCTCCCTGATACCTTCTTTTTACTGCATCATCTGTTTTACTTCTTCCCCTTTACTAGCTGTGGGAGAACTGTCTTTTTTGCTGATCCTTTGCAAATTATAGTGATATTTCCGATGTGGGTGGGAGGGAGGATGTGTGCGTGAGAAAGAAAGAGAGAGAAAAGACACTGTGAGGAAGCCAGCAAAAGTCAGAGCTGGAGGAGATGGAGACTTGAGGGACTAAGAGACTCTGTTCTTATTGAACTTGGAGTAGAGGGAGGCCCACCTGGGGCAGAACCAGCAACTGAGAATATTAAGGAAATAAAATCATTATGGAAAGTTAGTGCTGGAATTGTGAATGAGCCCAAAACTTATGGCTATGGCCCAGGAACTAACTGGGAGTGGTGACTGCTTGGACTGAATCAAACATACAATCACTCAAAATCAGAGCAAATAAGTGGAAACCATACTTGGAGGGTTCTACTACAGATTGAAGCAAAATTTCTATCACTATACTACAGATTGAGATACTCTGACTTTAAAACAAAAAGTGATTCTAAATATTAGAACTCTCAGGTCTATTTGCTAGAGCAGTTTGAAAGTCTAATTGGGATGACCAAACAAAACAATCCATAAAGAATAGCTCCTAACCTTTCTGACTTTTCAAATCCATCAAGGCTTTCAAACTTGATGCATTAAGTAAAGATGGGGTCAGCAAGCTTAAAACAGACATAGTTTTGAGCTTAATGTTCATACTGGTCCCAAGTTTTTCATATAAAAGACTTCATGGTAATCTCTTTCTGAGTGGATATTGTCTGTTCCTGAAATGCACGATCCTTAAACTAGTGGTGAAATGTAAAGTACAGGACAGTATTTCAACTGAGTCATTTTTAGCATAATTGTGCAAATAACTCAAATGTATAGAATCAAGAGATTTTAATGTTCTATCTCTTAGCCTTTGGTTTTTGTGTTGTCTTTGAGGGGGTCTTACAAAGTTCACAGAGAAAGTGCACCATAATAAATAAAAATATCTTCTGTCATTTATATTGCACATTTCATCCCAAAGAATCTTAAAGTACTTACAAACCATCTAATGCATTTTTCATAATATCCATACTTATCACATGGATAGTTGTCTCTCTCAAGTTTTAAATGATAAGTTTTTGAACTGTTTAGGGATTTGGGGGCCAGATCCTCAGCTGGAATAAACTGTCATAGCACCATTAAATTATTTTAGAATTTGTCTATTGTATGTTATTACTAGACCTAGTAAAGATGGAGCAGGAGGTAGAATGATAGTGAGGTAATTAAATATGGATGATTAATGCAGTTTTCACTGCCAAATATATGGTGTGTGTGTGTGTGTGTGTGTGTGTGTGTGTGTGTAATATGAGCTATATATAATAGATATGTACACACACACATTGACTATCTATTAATCATTCACCTGTAAGAATCTGAGGATTATTGGTGGAATGCTGGCACACATTGTATTTCATGATTTGTTAACACAAAAGTATTTTTAACCCAACTACGTATGGTGCATTTGATGAATAGCTCCAGTGACTTTTTTTTTTTCAAAGTGCTCAATGGCAGTTTATGTCTTCTCCCTGTGAAGTCAAGTTCTCCTTGTCTTCATTTGGAGCAGGTAGTAGGATAGTGCTCAGAGTTTTTGAAAATTCTTTCCCAATAGCCAACAGCCATAAGACAATAGATGCCCATTCACATACTCAATGAATGCCCTCAGTATCTGATGATTGAGTCTGGGTGAGCGGTATGGATTTGAGTCAAGTTGGAATGAAGATAAACTAGTGGGTGCATGGCTTTTTCTGTCTTTTAGTTGAAAAATTCAAGTTAAAAAGTAGGTTCAATTAACCATAATAAATAGAAAATGTTTGGATTGAAACATCCATGATACAGCAAACAAGATTAATAGGAAAAGGAAGACAGTGCTTGATGAGGTGGTATAGATCACACCCTGCATTTCTGGAGGTTACACATTTCTTATTAGACTACATATAATGCATGCACATTTCAAATGCTTGGAGGGGCCCCACTAGATAACTTATGAATTACTGGCTGTGTGTTGGAAGTATTTCCTGCAGTGAATAATAGTGGGTAACTTTTTTTTTGCTGTAGCATACAAAGCAACAGCAGGATTTATGTAGTTATTCACAGACAACATATTTCCCTTGACATTTCACATACTCTGTCAAATTAAAAGTACTCTTCAGTAGGGCTTCAACTTCTGTTTTCATTGGACATGCAACAATATCAAGTGTGAATGTAAAAAAGGATCTTATTTACTCTCTGATGAAAGTGAAGATATCCTGGAATTCAATGAAGAATTTTTGGCTTATTCTCCAGGTAGATTAGACTTCTGAAATGATAGCTTCTGGAGTCATGCTTATTGTTAGGCAGTGTGACATAGTGGATTGAGAATTAGGAAGCCTGGGTGTGTTATTCCTGCTATGGCAACTTTCACTGTGTGACTTTAGGTAAGTCACTTAATTTTACAATAATATAAATAATAGTTACATCCAAGAACACTGAAATGTGTGTATATGTTGGGAAGGAATGTTCTTTTCATTACAATTCTGCTGACCTTCTCAGTGATTCTTATGTAGTAAAAAGGGGGCTCATTTATTTATTTATTTATGTATTGAAGAGTGAAGAAGTTACTATCACTCCTGAGGAATGTCTACACTACCGAGAAGATCGACCCTCTGGAGTCTGAACAAGTCTAGTAGCTAGAATATGGTCCTTAGCTATGTTCCCTCTAAGCTGCGTGGCAGCACAGCTTCACAGGTGATTAATCAGCCCTGCCCCGTGAGAGGCTCAGGGCTCCATGCATGACCTATGCAGGTTTTAGTAATCCTCTATCTGGAAAGGGAAAGGAGCAAGTTAATTCTCCATAGGAACAAGAAGTAGGGGAGGTGGAAAGAATTTTTGAATCACAGACGGCGGCCCACACTAGCGTGGGGAGGCGGACAACACCTGCCCCGGCTAACACCCCGGGAGGGGTTGCTGGGGGCAGGTGGCCCGGAAGGGTATCCCCGCAAGTACCGGGAGGAAAGGCGCCGGGCGGCCGGGGCCAAATTTTGAAATAAAGTGCTCTTTCAAGCCATCCCTTATTCCTTGTAGAATGAGGTCTACAGGTAGGGCGAAAGAGCACGTCTGCTATGTCAAAAAAAATTCTGAAATAGCAGATGCATTCCTTGGATACTTCCAGTATCCCAACATAGCAATGAAGTCTAGACATAGCCTGCCTATTCCTCTGTTTATACATCCAAGGATCACATTAACTCTTTTTTACCACAGCAACCCAGAAGCTTGTTGAATTGCTTGTCCATTGTGATCCTTAAATTCTATACAGTTCTGCTTTTCAGGATACAGTCCCCATACTAAATTTCTTGCTTCTATGTCTGACTGAATTATAACATGCTTTGTTTGAATGGCTCCAACTTACCAAGTCATCCAGATTGCTATAAGCGACTGCCGTGTCCTCATTATTTACCACTGTGCAAAAGGTTCTGTCATCTACAGATTCTTTCAAATGTTATGTTTGCTTCCAAATCATTGATGAGAATATTTAATGCTATTGGACCTACTGCCAATCCTGTGGATCCCCCCAAAAAACACCCTCATTGGATGATAGTTTCCTATTTAGAGAGTTCTTGAAATCAAAATATATTAATACACAAACCATTTTCAAAAAATCTTTCTCTTTAAAAGCTAGGACGTTTCTAGGCCCTATCACTCTCAACAAGGAACAATTAAATCAGTATATTCCACTTCAGAGTAGTTCATTAACTATATTTATAGAAAGTCAAATCAAGTTTGAAAATTGTAGATTGGTTAGATGGAGGCCCTGTTAGAATTTGCAGCTGTGTTAAAGATGGACTTGTTTTTTACTTAGCTCAAGAAGCTATAAGTGACTGCCGTGTCCTCATCATTATCCCCCACTCTGTGAAAGGTTCTGTCATCTATAGGTTCTACTTTATCCATCTACTTTATCCATTTAAAAATGCAAATATAGGGTATCGTGCTAAGGCCATAATTCAATTTTGGCATAATACTCAATTTGTTCATTAATTCACTCACTAAGGGAAATCAGAAATAACTGTCATCAGTCTATCAATATCCTCATTCTAAACAGAAACAAAATACAGGACTATGTAGCACTTTAAAGACTAACAAGATGGTTTATTAGATGATGAGCTTTCGTGGGCCAGACCCACTTCCTCAGATCAAATAATGGAAGAAAATAGTCACAGCCATATATACCAAAGGATACAATTTTAAAAAAATGAACACACATGAAAAGGACAAATCACATTACAGAACAGAAGGGGGATGTGTGTGTGGGGGGGAAGCTCATCATCTAATAAACCATCTTGTTAGTCTTTAAAGTGCTACATAGTCCTGTATTTTGTTTCAGCTACACCAGACTAACACGGCTACTTCTCTATCACTATTCTAAACAGAGGCACTCTTTGGTACTCGTAACACAATTTCTAAGAAGTTAGAATTTTCTTAACTTCAGGGATTAGCGTAGTTTGAGATTTGGTTGCTCCTAAACTTGGAAATAATAGTGCTTTCCATTTTCTAAATACAGGAAGAAAGAAATGCTTCATAAAAGCCATAATGACAGCTAAAAAAAATAATACTCATTGACCTGGAAATGCAAATCAACACCTTATGTAGAAGCCTGGATCAATGTTCTGTTGAATTTTGCCAAATGGGAAAAGGCTTATTTTACTGAGCAGAGAAAAACAGACTACTGAGATCTCTCTCTCTTGATTAGTTATCTAGCCACTAACAAAAGGCTACTATAAAGTGCCTTAGCATACCTTTGGCAACATGGGACAACTAATCCATCACTTGGCATAAACAGTGAAAAGCCTCTGCCCAAAGCTACAGAGAACAGAGCTGGGTGACATTTTCCAGCTAAATCTTTTTTCAGGTGAAAAATGCAGATTCAGGTTTACCAAAACACTTCCTGAATTCATGTAATATTTGGTGAATTGTTAATCAGAAAAAACAATTCTGAAAAAAATCTAAATGTTTTGTTTCAATAACGTTTGTTTAATTTTTCCAATTCACAAAGAAATTTAATTTATAATTTTATTTAAATTTTATTTAAGGCTTCTGAGAAGTAAATGAAATGCTTTATTTCTGATTGAAGGCAGCATTTTCACACCCAAACATTTTTTAATTTTATTTTTACAAAACAAAACAAAAATACTTGTGTTATTTTGAGTCAGCTCAAAATGAATCCTTCCTCCCACTTTTTTTATTCACACGGCTCTAATAGAGAAGCTGCAGAGCCTTTGGCTTCAATAGCCCATGTGAGTCCCACCGAGACCACAACTCAATGACTAATCACAAGCATAAAATGATTGGTGTGTCAGTGTTTGCAGGGCCAGGATTTTAGGCAATGATCCAAAGTTCTTTTAAATCCACAAAAAGATTCCCATTGATTTCAGTGAACTTTGGATCAGGTCCTTACAGAGTATGATACATGAGCTGACCTATATTGTAGCACTTGGGGAGGGGGGAATGGAAACTGATATATTGGACCTTTTAAAAATTAATGGATTGCTACACATTTATACTTGTTACCTTGGAAAACTAGACTAGCCACTTTTTATTGCATAAAATTGGCCCGTTATATAAGCTGAGTTGGATTTGAAAATGGTGCTTGGCTAAAAATCACCCCAAATGCTTCCTAATGGTTATATATGATAAGAATGAACAGCCCAAGGATTTGACAGTCCCTGGCATGTGAAAGATGGAATTCCTGAATGTAAATTAAACAGATTAAACCATTCTTTAAAGGGCCTTGGCTGGAAAGATGGATGAACTTAAACCAATATATTTCATATCTTGTTCAACTGGCTGGGAATAACAGCGAGAATTCTTTGTTTACTAGGAAATCTACTCATTTTTACTCTGTGTGTGTGTGTGTGTGTGTGTGTGTGTGTGTACAGACATATTTAAAACATTTGCCAGTCATATTCACCTTGAAGAAATAATTATGAAATCAGCGCGAATTCTTTGTTTACTAGGAAATCTACTCGTTTTTACTGTGTGTGTGTGTGTGTGTGTGTGTGTGTGTGTGTGTGTGTGTACAGACATATTTAAAACATTTGCCAGTCATATTCACCTTGCAGAAATAATTATGAAATCGTTTGGGAAAAAACTTTATATTTTCGTAAGTGTAGTATGAGTCAAGATGAATTCACCATAATCTCATTTAACGATCATAAAACAACAAATTTCTTAAGTGTCTATGAAAAACTTTTAACAAGAAATTAAATGAGCTCAACTACTGCACAAAATCTTATACACAGTACATCAAAAATGATGTGCTTTGATAACACTACCTTTTGTACTGTTTGTAGCCTTTTGTTTGAAGTTAGAGATGTCATAAGTAAGGATGAGGCATTTTAATATTCCTAAATTGCTTATATTATTGGCTGTGCTAGTGCAATTGCACAGTAGAGCCTTTGTTATGCTCTGAGCAGAGCTATTTATACATTGTGACTTACTGTGTCCAAGGACTGCTTCCTGCTTCTGGTTTTTTTAAAATGAGTCCCTCCAAATAAAATAAAATCAGTAAGCTCTAACATTATTCATACCCTGGCAGCTGAAATGAAAAGTAAAAGCTTTTGTATTACTTGCATGGCATATTGTTCTGCTCAGTTCACTTAAAAGCCTCCATGATGAATCTCAGTGAAAATGATATCATTCTTGTCTATCGGAGAGAAGTTCTGTTTGGCCTACAGCCACTGTAGTCCAAATCTTCATGTATACCTAAGCCACCACATGTAGCTACCAGGGACTTTTCTAGTGGCCACAGCCTTCTGGCCTGTAATTAGGGGCTGGGGAGGGGAACAGCCACCTCTCCGCTTTCCAGTTGCTTCTAGATGCCCCAGCTTGGTGTGGGTTTCTGGGGCTGCATCAGGGGTTGGGCCCTGCAATCTCTTGGAGATACCGGAGGTGAGTTCAGATTTTGGGCCTCAGCCCTAGTGGAGCTTCAGGCTTTTGGGTCCATCCCTTGTCCCCTGGCCACAGTGCTTTGAGCTTTAGTCCCAGAACTTCAGCTTTCTTTGCATCCTCCCATCTGTCTCCCCTGGTCCTCGTTGCTTCTTCCAGCCCCCCATCTAGGGCTTAAATTGTCCCCAGGCTTGCTATGGCTGAGTAACACTGCTGTGAAAGTGATATTTGTATGTTTGTTAATAACACTTTTCACAAGAGACTTACTAGCTAGCAATAAAATACATTACTGTGATTTTGAATGTGTGCTATACATAGTTGCTTGTTTTTCCTACAGCTAATTAAGTATTGTCGGGAAAAGTGTGAGAGCAGCCACCAGCAAGAGTTGGTGGATGCACTCTGAGGCCACCATAAATGTTGTGCTGAGAAGCCCTGACTTAAGCCATGCAGAGGACATCTGGGTGTGAAGGAAGGTATATGTTAGTTCAGCACATTACTTAGAATGTAAAGCCCCTAACCGCAAAGAGTTCTAGGGCCATGTCTCCGGGGTTCAGGTGCTTAAGTTACAGATCTAGGAGTTAGAGCCATCCCCAAAATCCCCTCTCAGCTATCACCTAACTATGTCGGCACCTAAACTCCTGTAAAATCTCCCTGTGTGCCTAAGATTCTGCCTCTGGGTATGCTCACTGATGCCTCCCTCTAGGTGTCTGAGCACCTATCTCATGCTTAATAGTAACTGCCCCATGGAATATTTTTTCTTGTAAGATATGAATGATTCTCAATCCAGGTGAATTAGACTGCTGTCATATGCTCAGAGCAGATCAAGTGCTGTACAAAGCAAACAAGGAGCAGGCAACTCCACCTAGTTATGGTACTCTGAGGGGATGTGAGAGATCCCATTTCAATTCCACCTTCTGCCTGAGGAGAAGGAATATGAACAGGGGTTTCCCCCCTCTTCAGTTTCTCCAGTTTCTCCTGTTGATGTCATACCATTTAAATAATTATTGGGCTGGAGAGTGACAGAATGACTCTATACTCCAGCAGTTAAGGAGGTCAGCAGAGAGGTGGGAAACTCCTGTTCAAATCCCTTCTCCTCAGGAGGCAGAAGGAGAAATTTGGATGTGGGAGACCTCATTTTAGGTGAGTGCTCTAATCACTGGATTAAAGGTTATAACAGCAGTTGCCACCACCACCATGATCTCTGCCTCCTGCACATTTCCTGCTGGGTTTGTGTTGAGACAGGCAGATGCCTAAGTCATTCTCACAAGGAATGGCGTAGGCATCTCAGTTGACTGACTCCAGGAGAAGGGTTTTTAGCTGTGGATCACAAGCAGGGATATATAGCTCTCTGCAGCCTTTATATAGACTTTTGTGGACTCCAGTGAATTTTCTAAGTGACTAAAGCCTAGATGTCCCCCCCCTTGTGAATACAGATGTAAGTTTCTTGGGGCAATTAGGGTACATCTACAATACAGAGAAGATTGACCCTCTGGAGGTTGGTGTTCTAGCATTTGATTTAGCGGGGCTAGTGTATATCCCCTTTCCCCCCACACATACACATACATTGAACATAGAGGGCAGCTGTCGGCCTCCCACAATGTAGACACTGCGGCGGCTGGGATTAAGGTAAGACGAATCCAGCTACAAGTTTTGTGTAAGAGGATGGCTTATCTTAAGCTGACGTGCCTGGTCTAGTGTAGACTTGGGCTAACAGCCCTTTTTATTTTGTGCTTGTAAAGCAAAATGGGGTCCTTTTAACATATGCCATTAACACTAGCTACCTAGAATCTGCTCTGTCAGCCCAGGGTGCTGCCACATCACAGTTGCCGTACTCAATGACACTCCTCTGCTTCCGGGGAAACCTGCTGTGCTAAAGAAATGGAGATCAGGAATAAATGGCTGTGCCACACAGGGTTTCCTCTCCACAAGGGGAATTTCCAGATGTCCAATGAGGATGGAGCAGAGGCCAGGATCAAGATATTAACCATGCTACCTCTACAATATTTTTACGGGTTCTGTGTACCCATTGAGATGCAGACTTCAAATATCCGCAAGTATAATCCAGCTCTGCTCTCTTTGCTAAATATGCAATATGCCCTTTGAATGGTAGCTTGTAGGGCTGTAGTGGATCTGTTTAATAATAAGTTTTACATTTTAAGAAATTTGAATTGAATTTCCTATCCATAAGTCAATGCAAAAAATAAAAATAGAGGAAAGATAGGAGAAAAAAAGAGGAAGGTATGAAATGATTCAGGCATCGCTTTTCTCACTGTATGTTCACATCACCTTCCCTGTTTTTATAGTATGCGAGGATAACCTTTAATGCAATGAGGCACACACAAAATCATGCAGATAAACTCACTCAGTATTATTGTCCTGTTAACTCCCCAAAAGATTAAATCTAAATGTTTTCCCTGAAAATGGTTGAGCGTGAAAGATCTACCCACACCCTTCAAGCTTCTTAATATGACTATTAGAGAAAGTCCACGTCTCCCAACACCACAGACAACTCTTAGGGTCTGCTTTATCTGTTTTAAATGAATTAGCCAGTGTTTGCTGTCCATGTGTAGAAGAATCAGATGGACTTTGCTGTCTCTGGCAGTCACCCTTCCTAATTGAGAGTTTAAGTAAGTTCAGTGTGGACCATTATCCATAGGTCTGTGATAATGCTGCTGAGCTTCATGGGGCAGTTACCGTTCAGCTTTGTTCTTGTAAGATATCGTGATAATGGAGTTTTGGAAAACCCTAAGAAAAGTTTATTATTATGAACTGCAACAGTTTGGTTCCAACCAAGACAAAACCAGGGCCATGCACTTTTTCCTCAGATAGTACTATATTTTTGGGCATCCTCCTATTTTGAAACTATGCAGCAAAGGGCTGGTAGGCCCTAATTTATTTCTGAATTTATTGCTACTCTAAAGAGAGCACATAAATTTTGCCTAGTTCTGCTCTCATTTGGTTTGGTGCAAATCAGGAGTAATGCCACTGAAGTCAATGGACTTACATCAGCGTAAGGGAGGACAGAATCATGACATATTTTTGTACTGGTAGCTGAAAGTGGCATAATTAATAACTTTGTGTGGGAGATGAAAAGGATGAAAATGGCTAAGAACTTAAAAATTGAAAGGTAAGAGACAGCAAATCCCGGCAATGACTGAGCCTTGAAATAGTCTAAAAAGCGCTTGCAGCCACTTTGTATCTGTTTCCATCACTTAATACTCTGACAAACATTCTAGACTTCAAAGTGATATTTGGGATTATTGTGTATGCTGGATGCAGTGGTGTTTGGGTAGCTATATTGATTTGTGTCTAGGATGGGTTGTGTTGGAAGATTTGTTTTAATTTGTGTGGCTAGAATTGGCTGCATGGGTTTTTTACTTGAGCCAGGTAATCCACCAACCAGATTTCTTCATATTACCAATGAAAGTGTTGCATGCAAATTAACTGTAGAAGAGTGACTGGTTGAGTTAATTCTGTCTCGGTGGTCTCTTTGTGTGGCATAGATCTTTGCCTTACTACATCTGTACATCTCACAGGTATAATTTGTAACTCAAAATGTCTGAGAACTTAAAAAAAATGGACAGTAACAAGCTTCTGAATGAACAGAACCCTCGACAATACTTGTAACTATTTCCATAGTTTCATGCTGATTCAAAAAGAATTTTAGAGTGACACACAGTAACATTCCTAGAATTGTATTACATAGACTCTCTAATTTTAATGACAATTTTTATAAGTTTTCACTAAAATGCTTTAAATAGTAATGCGTATATAAATATTGATTTACAAATGTTTTATTCATAGTATCTTTTCGCTTTTTTCAGGAGCTAAATAACAACGGTGCATACCTTTGGTTCATGAAAATAGTAAAGTTTAAAATTGTCTAAGAGTCTATGGTTCCTAATAGAGTGAACAGGTTAAACTGAAAATATCTAAATAAATTCTTGTGGATTTTCATTTGCTTTTAGAAGCAATTCAGTGCATTATAATTGTAAATGGTATTTCTGTGCTCAAACATCATGCCTTGTACTGTATATAGCGTCTATTTTTTTTCAATATACGGAAAAAGTGTTCAGCTTTGATTTAGGAGATCTTAGTTCTTAGATTAATAGGCCAGGTCCTGAAGACATAAATCAGATTGTACTCAGTCCTGAGGCAAACACCCATTAATATGAATAGAGCTTTAGCTGACATAAGGATGGAGCAATAAAAACTGAACAATCCTGACCTCAGGTTTTGGTGCACAGATATTAGATCTATTAGAGTCCTACTAAATCTTTTTGCCCATGCGCCTGTTGATGCAGAATTGTTCCCTTCAGCATAATTTCAAGTGTTTCATTCAGGCTAGTTTTATGTGTCTCAGGTGAGGTAGCTTCCATTACTTCATTTGGCTGATCACTGCACAGTCTAATACCATGGTTTTTAAATGCTTTAGTCTCACAGATCATTTCCCAAACCTCGCATAGCCCCCAGACATATGAGAAAAGTTAGGGTGAATTTAAAAGGAGTATAAGGAAAGGGTGGCATGAAATCCTCTTCCTCACTCAGTTTTTCATTACTATGACTTGCTCTCTGTTTTACATTTCAAAAGTCTGCCCCTGCACTCCTGCCAGTGATGTTTTTAACAAACTACTGCAGCTGGTCTTATACGTCCTGAGAATCATATTTATTGTGAATTTTGCCATTTTTTTCTGCTTATGAATCATTCAGGAACAGACTTTGATGTTTACTTCTCTGTTCAATGTTATATAGAACTATATTTATTTCTCTCAGTATTTTTATTAAGCTGTTCACTTGGACCATTGCTCTCCGTTATTTAAACTGCATGATTGCTAGCCTAAGTCATATGGTATTATTCTTGTTCCCTGATTGGATTAATGAAACTTTGTATAGAGGAGAATAAGTATTGTTGTTTATATGTGAATACGCATGTGTGTAGGAAGAACAATCATTCTTAAGCCTTAATATGAACACAAACCTTGGTGGGGTTTTTTTGAATTAATAACAATGAACATACACATAACCAAAGGTAAAGCCATTCAGAATTTGAACAAATGATTCCAAGCACTGTTTTACAGGATTCTGCCACCTGTATAAACTACAGTGTCTGTAAATAATCACAGTACACAAAAGAAGGTTGAGATACATGGTGGCGTAATTGAAATTCCATGCTAAGAGCTCCATTCCAGTAAGCTGTAACACTGTAGATGTTCCAAGAAATCAATTTGGCCCTTTCTAGAGATGTAGAACATTGACATCAGGAATTAATCTTCCTTGTAAAAAAATCACTATTTTTGATTTACTGTTTTACAGTCTTTAGTAACTGAGGGTACATCTACAGAGCAGCACTATTTTGGAATAACTAATGTTATTCCAAAATAACAGTGCACATCTATACTACAAGACTTTATTTCAAAATACTGTTGAGCTGGAGGACTTACTCTGACTCATGGTAACCCTCATTTCACAGGAAGTAAGGGAAGTCGAAGGAAGAATGTTCTTCCTTCGACTTCCTGCTGTGTAGACAGCGCCAAAAGTCGAATTAAGCTATTTTGACTTAAGCTACACAATTGATGTAGCTGAAGTTGCGTAGCTCAATTTGACATTAGCCCTGCTTTGTAGATGTGCCCTGATAATTTGAAACTACCTTTGAAATCTGTTATTATATAAGGCAAGTCACGCAGAAATATTACACCCTCCTTTTATCAATGGATATTACCATACTCCCTGCTACCAAATCAAGGAACTTCTCTGATCCCAGTTGGTCAGAAAGATCTATGGTTCCAATCAGAACAGTAGTGGTTATGATGACCTCTGTCATTTGGATGCAACCTTCCAGAATTGGAAAGTCTGCCTGGAGAAGGGTTGCAGTAGCATCAGGTGCACATAACTCCTCTCCACAAGAGGGTTATAAAAGTCATTGGCACTCTCCTCCAAGAGTGTATCACTAGGTAAGTGAACATCATGGTCAGCACATGAGATTAATTGATTCAGCACATTTTCTGTGCAGACTTTCTGAGCATACAACACAGACAGGGCACCTGTGAAGCCCTAACCCAACATAAATCTACTTTCTAGAGGGTGAATCTCTGGGAACAGCAATAATGCAGACAAATTTACTTTCTTTGGTGGAGTCAGTTCTTGTGGTACTATGGTATTTGCTAGCTCAGGGATGTACAATCTGCACATTTCTGCCCCTGCAGCTGGGGTGAAAAAAAGCCATTTCCTTAAACACTATGGCTACGTCTAGACTGGCCCCAAATTCCGGAAAAGGGATGCAAAGCAGGTAAGTCAGCATAGGGAAATCTGCGGGGGATTTAAATATCCCCCGCGGATTTAAATAAACATGTCCGCCGCTTTTTTTCCGGCTTGGGGAAAAGACGGAAAAAAAGCGTCTAGACTGGCGCGATCCTCCAGAACAAAGCCCTTTTCCGGAGGATCTCTTATTCCTACTTGAAAGGGCTTTATTCCGGAGGATCGCACCAGTCTAAACGCTTTTTTTCCGGCTTTTCCCCAAGCCGGAAAAAAAGCGGCGGACATATTTATTTAAATCCGTGGGGGATATTTAAATCCCCCGTGGATTTCCCTATGCTGACTTACCTGCTTTGCATTCCTTTTCCGGAATTTGGGGCCAGTCTAGACGTAGCCCATGGCTGTGTCTAGACTGGCAAGTTTTTCCGCAAAATCATCTGATTTTGTGGAAAAACTTGCCAGCTGTCTACACTGGCCGTTTGAATTTCCGCAAGAACACTGATGATCTCATGTAAGATCGTCAATGTTTTTGCGGAAATACTGTGCTGCTCCCATTCGGGCAAAAGCCCTCTTGCGCAAATCATTTGCGCAAGAGGGCCAGTGTAAACAGCACAGTACTGTTTTCCGCAAAAAAGCCCCGATCGTGAAAATGGCGATCGGGGCTTTTTTGCGGAAAACCGCGTCTAGATTGGCCGCAGACGTTTTTCCGCAAAAAGTGCTTATGCGGAAAAGCATCCTGCCAATCTAGACGTGCTTTTCCAAAAATGCTTTTAACGGAAAACTTTTCCGTTAAAAGCATTTTCGGAAAATCATGCCAGTGTAGACGTAGCCATATATGAAAACACAAAGTAGTCACAGAGTTGGGAAAGTAAATAATCAACTGAAGTAACTCTTATGTGCAAGCCCTTACTGTCTAGGGTGTTGCTTTTATATGAGCCTAACCACTTCTGGTTGATTATTTAATGCACAAAGAGGAAAACTGGAAGGATTTCCTTGATACCAAAAGATATAAAATAAAATATTTTTCATTCAACTAGATAAGCGTTGGCTATCACTTTACTTTTTCTAATATTTTGCTGCTTTTTCCATTCATTTCCTGTGAGTATATTAAACATAAACCAGTACACTTTCATGATTATACATTTAAAAACCTTTGGGGAAAATATTTTTCCATATTAGGGTCTGGGGTACTGTATGTTCAGTGAGCAAAATCCTGGAAGTGAGCCTGTTCCATACTGCATACAGCATCAGAGACATGTATTGTTTGTAGCCATGAGGGTAGCTGCACAGAGAAACTGCACATTGTTTGTATATGAAACTGATATGTGTCTGCTGTGCTTTACTTTTAGTTATACACAAACCTGAACATAAGATACGAAAGAATATGGCACTTGAGCAAGATCTAGACAGGAAGTGATTTCCCTCAACGCCTGAAAGTGAGGGTGTTCAGCACTAAGCAGAATCAGAACCTTTCAACGGGAAATTGTGGAAGTAAGTTTTATCATGATGTGTTCACCAGAATTTGCAGAGTATTGTCCATGTGCCTGGTCCACCGAGCCTTTTACAATACCCTGCTTATGGCATACATAATACATCATCTCAGCCTACCTTGAAAATAAACAAGATGAAATAATAAATTTACTACATTCCCTCTGCATCACAATGCACAGTGAGTGCAAATGCTCAGCTGGGAAGAAGCATCCCTTTAACCAAAACCCAGGGATATTGGTGGTGGCTGCAGTACTCTTTGGCTCACAATGGGAGAAATGTGCTGTGGACAGGAGTTTTAGGGTATGTCTACACTATAGTGTTATTTTGAAATATCTGTAGATGGCCGCGTTTCTGTGTCTAGTGCAGAGATCATGGATATTGGAGGCCTCCCTCCAAACCTCGATCAGGTCCATGATCTCCACACTGGACCACCTTTTGTGGCCCCGGCAGGCTTCTGGGAGCTGCCAGCCTGCTCCTGGGTAGTGGTGGAGGGTTGGCTGGCACTGGCTGGCTGGCTCATTCAGGCAACTGGGTGGGGGCAGCGCCTGCGGACTCTGGGATGGCAGGCCTAGAGCTGGCACAGGCCCTGTGGCCAAACTGAGTCTACCCCTTTAAGGGCTCCGGGGCTGGCGGGAAGCAGAAGAGTTTTCCTGGTTTGGACCAGAGTGGCCACCAGGGCCCTGTAAAGAGCTGGAGGCCCCCTAATTTGAAATAAGCGTCTACACAGCGCTTATTTTGATGTAGCTATTTCGAATTTGACGTTATTCCTCATAGAATGAGGTTTACCAAATTCGAAATAAGCACTCTGCTATTTCAAAATAGCGGTTTGCCTATGTAGAAACTATTAAAATTAACTTGAAATAATGGCTGTTATTTCAAATTAACATTGATGTGTAGGCATACCCTTAGGGTATGTCTAGACTGCATCTCTCTGGGTATGTCTACACTACAGCACTAATTCGAACTAAGCTAATTCGAATTAGCGCATCTAGACTTAAAAACTAGTTCGACTTAGCGTTTTGCTAATTCAAACTAGCATGTCCACACTAAGTGGACCCTGAACTGAGGTTAAGGATGGCCGGAAGCAGTGCCGGCAGGGCATCAGGTTAGGACTTAGAGCGTGGAGCTGCTGCCTCAGGCTAGCCGAGGGCTGTGCTTAAACGGACCCGACCCCCACCCCGGACAGACAGTTCTCAGGGGTTCCCCACTTGCAAAGCAGTCCTGGCTTGGAGTGCCCTGAGTGCCCACACTCGGCATATCACAGCACTCGGCCATCAGCCCGGCTGCACTTGCCGCAGGCTGCCATCCGGGGGGGGGGGGGGTGTTAATCGGGGGGGCTTCAGGAGAGTTTCCACCCCGAGGAGCCTGCGGAGCCAGCCCAGTCCTCCCCATCGGGGGCTCGTACCCCCTTCCTCCCTCACCTCCTTCCACTTACCCCTCCCTAGCCCCCCTTCCTGATGTACAAAATAAAGGACACGTGTGTTCAAAAATAGAAACTCTCTTTATTGAACAAAACTCGGGGAGACTGGGAAAAGAAGGTGGGAGAGAGGAAGAGAGAGGGTGGGAGAGGGGAGGGCAACTAAAATGATCAGGGGTTTGGAACAGGTCCCATATGAAGAGAGGCTAAAGAGACTGGGACTTCTCAGCTTAGAAAAGAGGACACTGAGAGGGGGTATGATAGAGGTCTATAAAAGCATGAGTGGTGTTGAGAGGGTGCATAAAGAAAAGTTCTTCATTAGTTCCCATAATAGAAGGACTAGAGGACACCAAATGAAATGAATGGGTAGCAGGCTTCAAACTAATAACAGGAAGTTCTTCTTCACAAAGCAAATAGTCAACCTGTGGAACTCCTTGCTGCAGGAGGCTGTGAAGGCTAGAACTAGAACAGAGTTTAAAGGGAAGTGAGATCAAGTCATGGAGGTTGGGTCCATGGAGTGGTATTAGCCAGGGGGTAGAAATGGTGTCCCTGGCCTCTGTTTGTGGAAGGCTGGAGATGGATGGCATGAGACAAATGGCTTGGTCATTGTCATCGGTCCATCCCCTCCGGGGTACCTAGTGTTGGCCGCTGTCGGCAGACAGGCTACTGGGCTAGATGGACCTTTGGTCTGACTCAGTACGGCCGTTCTTATGTTCTAAGCTCAGGGTCAGGGGTCTCACTGGACCACCCTGATTTTCATGCAAACCTGCTCCTGGGTGGCCAGGCTGGCAGCTTTCCTGCCCTAGATGGCCGCTTTCCTGTGCCTAGTGCGGAGGTCGTGGATGAGGTCCACGATCTCCGCGCTAGACCAGGCGGGCGCCCGCCTCTTGCAGACCTGGGCAGGCTCCCGGGAGCCACCAGCCTGGTCCTGGGAAGAGGCGGAGGGCTGGGTGGCAGCAGGTGGCCGGCTCGAGCCGTGCCAGGTGCAGGATCTGCTGGCTGAGTGCTGGCAGGCTTGCACCTGGCACAGGCACCGTAGCCAGACCGTGCCCCTTTAAAGGCTTCGGGGCCGGGAGGAGGGCAGAAGAGTTTCTCTGGTGGTGCCCAGTGTGGCCACCAGGGAAAGCTGGGGAGGGCTAGCCTCCCACTAGTTCGAATTAAGTGGCTACACAGCCCTTAATTTGAACTACTTAATTCGAACTAGGCGTTAGTCCTCATAGAATGAGGTTTACCTAGTTCGAATTAAGTGCACCGCTAGTTCGAATTAAGTTCGAACTAGCGGTTTGCATGTGTAGCGCTTATCAAAGTTAATTCGAACTAACATCTGTTAGTTCGAATTAACTTTGTAGTGTAGACATACCCTCTGTCAGCAGAGGGATGCCGATTAGGCCGGTCGACATTGCAAATGAGGCAGGGATTTAAATACCCCGTGCCTCATTTGCATAAAAATGGCCACCTTGTTTTGCCGACTCAGCAGTACGTCGGCAAAAAGCAGCAGTCTAGAGGGGGATCTGTTGAGAAAAAAAGCCTTTTTCAACAGATCCCTTATGACTCCTACAAAGAGGTTTACAAGATTTTTCGAAAAAGGCTTTCTTTCTTGGCAGATCCCCCTCTAGGCTGCAGCTTTTTGCCGACAAAGTGCTGAATCGGCAATATGCGGTGGCCATTTTTAAGCAAATTAGGCATGGGATATTTAAATCCCTGCTTCATTTGCAATGTCGACTTGCCTAATCTACATCCCTCAGCCGACAGAGGGATGCAATCTAGACATACCCCTAGAGAACAAACAGGAACCTTTGTTTCCTTCCATTTAGAGACAAGAAAAACAAGGCAAAAAGAGGAATGCTGAACAGCTACCCAAAAGCTGGAATTGCTTTTTTCAGGTTCATTATGACATGATCTCTTAATTCAGTTTTTGATAGAGTATTTAATATATTGGAAGAAATCACAGACTAGAGGGTACTTTATTTAGAAGTTATGCTGCCTATAGACTAGAGACAGCTGCATAAGGTCTGATCTGCAGATGCTATACCATTTGCAGCAGTAAACTGAAATTTGATATTTTACTGAACAGTGGAATTAACATCAAGCATGATAAGGCAAAAAAAGCTATTCTCAAATTCTGGTTGACACCTGTTTCTTCATATGGACAGCAAAAAATCATGGCAGTGCTACCTATTGGAAGCATAAAATGTGCATGAGAATCCAGCTCATTTTACATCGTGCATCATTATTGTTGTCACTGTAGAAAGCAGGTATTCAATATGGCAGGCTGTGTTAAAATTTCCAGGAGCATTTGAAGTTTGTAGAGATGTGAGTGCTTGTAGTGTCTGCTTTTTACATTGCAGTATTCTGATTATTTGCAACCTTAAAAACAGATGTCTGAAATAGTTTATTGTGCTTTTCCTCAGATTTTGTATTGCACTGGTATGTGCAGAGCACAAAAGATTACCTCAGCACTGTTGTATACGTCTTTGTCTTTAGTTGTGCTCTTTATGATCTATTGCACATAAAACTTTTTATAGGGAATGGGAGAGGATGTAAGTAAAATGTGAAGTATTTTTTGCAATAGTTTTGGGTCTGTAAATGGACCAAATCAGGAACAGGAAACTTTTGGAAATCAAAACACTTACAGGACAGGTTTTTCAAGAGAAGTATTTTACAGAAGTCCACAGCAAAAGATGTTATTTTTGGTCATATTGGCTAGAACATGAATCGTCAAAGGGATAGAGAAGTATCCTCTAGTTTCTTACACATTTTGAAAATTTGGCAGTAGGCTTGTAGCTATTTTTAATTTTAATTTTCACATTTTTGAGGAAAAAGTAGTAACAGTTAGCATTTAAGTATCAATATAGCTCAGGGCCAATCAGCACTAACTCACTCTGTCCTGGTCTACATTAGGGCTTTATTTCAAAATAACCCCCTTAGGTTGAATTTTGTAAGTGGAGCATCCACACTACCAAGCTCGTTATTTTGAAATAAGGGGATACTTATTTTGAAATCTGTACTCCTGCTTTTCTCGGGGAATAACGCTAATTTCAAAATAACAGATGCTCCGGTGCTGCTGTTTTGAAATAACTACTCCCCAGAATAATTTAGTTTAATTACATGCCAGTGCATCCTAGGGCTCTAAGTCAAAGCAGCACAGCCACATTAATGGAGCCTGCCTTGGACTAATTTGGAAGTTTCCCCATGGTGGAGACACACCATTTCAATTTTGTGAAATTGGGAGTTAAGTCAAATTTAGTTATTTTGAAATAGTTTCCCAGTGTAGACATGGCCTAACTGTTTTCCAAGGGAAATAATTGGCATATTCCAATTTTGTGTCAGGGCACCTTTGTAGACATAGGGTGTAATTCAGTAACATGCCAATAACAAGCCTCCTTTTATCTATTACTTATCTGATAGCGTTTGTCTGTCTGCTTGTTCAAAAACTACTAAATGGTAAAAGCTAGGACTACCAAGTTTGGTGTATAGATTCCTCTTATCATAACTTAAAGCAACGTAAGGGTTTGGTTGTGTCAGGAAAATGGAAGGTGCCTGAAATGGGATTGCTTCTCATAAAACCAAACAGAAAAGATAATAGTCAACCAGGTGAAAAGGGGCTGCCTGGAGGCAACCCCATACTCAGGACTGCCCTAGTCTCAAGCCTCCCACCCTCCAGATGCCCTTCAGGGAGATCGGGGGGCTGAAGCTCCCCCCCCCCGACCTCCAGATTCATACGGAGACATTGCTGGCTGTTCCCCTTCACCAGGGAGCAACAGGAAAGTGCACAGATTGTTGCATTCCTCACTATGCCTGGGGAATGCAGGGAGCAGATGAGTTGTACACTTTGCTCTCACTCCTTGGCAGAGACAGGAAGGGGAAGAGCAAGTAGCTCTGGTATGAATCTTGGGGGTGGGGAGAAGCCCCTCCTCAACCCCCCAACTCTAACTCCTTCCCCTCCCCCCATACCAACTCCCTGCCTTCAACCACTCCTCACCCCAACCCTAACTCCTGCACCCCCCCCCACCCTGGGTCCCCTGCCCTGAGGCCCCCACACACCACATCCCTGCCCTTACTCCTGCACCCCCCACATTCCCAACTCCACACTCCACCCCACCCTTAAATTTCTTACAGGTATTCTTGTATTACAACCCCCCTCCAACCTCCTGCTTGAGGGGTACCTGGCGGGGAGGGGGGGACGGGGAGTTGCAATATGTTAGTACCCATAAAAAATTTAACTTACTTTCACCCCTGGATTGAACCAAGACGAGTCAAACAACCACCTGCAATTGGATTGCATCTCAATAAATCTTAGAGAAAAGAGATAAAATGGAGACATGTGGAGTACTGCTCTGTTTTTGGCACATCTAAATCAATGCTTAAGGTTTGAAAACTCCTCCTAAATGGTAAGAGCTTGGACCATCAAATTCAGTATACACCTTCCTCTTATCATTACTTAAAGCAATGTAAAGATTTCATTGTACCAGGAAAATGGGATATGCCTGAATGGGATTGTTTCTCATAAAACCAAACAAAAAAGAGACATAATAACCAAATCTAGTACAGGCTTTGAAAATTGACTTAACTGAACTAATGTTAAAAGAGACTGAACCAAGATGAACCAGAAAATAAGATGAACCTGGAATAGGATTGCTTATCAATAAATCTTACAGAAAAGAGATAAAACGGAGAAATTTGGAGTAGTGCTCTATTTTGGCACAATTAAATCAATTCTTACGGTTTGAATACTGGAAGAAAATGTAATTTTAAACCACATTGACTATAGCTCTCTCGTTAAAACGTAACAAATGATAAGAGTTTATAAGGATGTAGGAAAAATACACTTGATGAAATTCCCATTTTAAAAAAATGTACTGAAACAGTTAAATGGAAAAAATGTATCAGTCCCTTTTGAAAGAAATCCAAAATAAAAACTAACTTCATCAAAATAATATTGTTGAAAACCACGATCATTTAAATAAAACATGTACATTTTCCTTTTATTACCCCTCCCCACCCTCCAAAAATTGAGTGAAGAACCTGAGCAATGATGGTTCAATATGCTAGTACTGAATAAAGTAACATATTATTTCCCCACAGGAATTATGCTACTCCAATCGGCCTATTTTATCTACATTACAAATTGATTTAATAATTATCTCATTATTTGTTGCAGATATTTAGATATTAGGAGTAAAACAACAACTAATCAGTATCATATATAACTCAAGACTTGAATCCTGATCTTTAGGCAAGTAAGCCAAGGATTTTCAATGGAATTCAGCTGAACTCTGAAATCCTAGAGATGTTTAGAGATATTTAGGCACCTACATGACTAAATTGGATAGGTGTTTCAGGGATATTCAAAAGAGCCTCAGGATTGCCTCTTCAAAGATACTTAAGTGCCTAAGTTGAGTTGACACAGCTAATTCCCTGTTTTAACAATATGCTTCTAAAATGTGATACCTCTTTTCTTTGTGTATTTAAATGAGGATTTAGATTCAAAATTCTAGACAGCAAAGTTTGAATATTTTGGGTGTATGTTTCATGTGATTATTGTACAACTGTTAGTTAAAATGCTATCTCCTTCTCTGACCCCTCAAATTCTTTCTAATTCTTTAAAAAAATGATGACAATGAAACACCAGGTGACACAAAAGTCACATGGTTTGGGCTTTTGTTGCAAAGAAGTAATGAAGATCATATTCATCAAATGATTTGCTCAGATTTGTGGAACTTCTGCATGAACTTAAACCTACATGGGGTAGTTTGTGGCTTTACATCATGTGAAATTCACATCTCTGCTTGGTTTTGATGTAATGTGCAAAGGAAATAGACACCCGGTGGACACCCGGTGAAACTCAGAAATGTCAGCTGAGTTTCACTTTGAGTAGGATCAGATTTTCAGTTGATATAAGAGTTACCTTTCCTACAGTAAACATTTTGCTTCATTGTGGTGTATCCCAACTTACAGTGGTTGAGTTAAATTTATGTTTGCTTGAATTTGAATGTCAAAGTGAAACAAACGTAGCTTGTGTGAAACTATTTGAATCATCAGGAAAGAAAATATCTGGAGAAATGCTTGTGAAATGAAGCCATCACTTTGTTTCCCAGTTTTAAGGTCACAGACTTATTTTCAGTTATATAGCCTTAAGTTATAGCCCTGTGATCACTATATTTTTAGTAGTGAGTTTTTTATATATCTAGGTATGGCACAAAATCTACAAGAATGAGAATATTTCTGATGGAAATCAACTTAAAAAAAGCAGAGAACCTGGTGGCAATTACAGAGATGGTCTGAAAAGCTAGTGTCTAGGCATACCCAAGATATATGTTGTGCTATGTCAGAGAAGAAGACACCTATAATCACTATACTAATGTTTCAGGGGGTAGCCTAGTTAGTCTGTACAGATAAACCGAAAAAACAACAAATAGTCTGGTAGCACTTTATAGATTAACAAAACATGTAGATGGTATCATGAGCTTTCCTGAGCACAGCCCACTTCTTCAGATGACCCGAGTGTTGGATGTCTAGGACCAAAATAAATAGGGGGGGGGGGCAGGAGGTGTGGAAGAAGGAAAAATTGGGAGGGGGGCAATAAAAGGCAGTGGGTAAAAAATATATCAAGGGAAAGTGGAGCTGGAAAGCAATAGGGAAAACAAATAGTCTATAAGCACCTAAAGCAGTGGTTTCCAACCTTTTTAAGCATGAGATCACTTTTTGAATTTAAGTGCAATCCAAGATCTATCTCAAATATAAATACCCTTGCCCCGCCTCCTTCCCACCCCTGCTCTCTTCATCTTCCTTCTCTTGCCCATCCTCCTTCACTTTCATCAGGCTGGGGCAGAGGGTTGTGGTGCAGGCTCTGGTCTTGGATTAAGGGATCTGGCGTGAGAGAGGGGCTCTGAGCTGCTCTTTGGGGTAGGCAGTTGGATGTAGGAGGGGGTTCTAGGTGCAGGCTCTGGGATGGCATTTGGATGCAGGGGTGCTCAAGGCTAGGACAAGGGTTTGGGGTGTAGGAGGAGGTTCATGACTGGGGCAGGAGTTTGGGATGTGGGCTCCAGCTGGGCACTGCTGGTGGCTCCTGGGTGGTGGTGCATTGGGGTTAAGGCAGGCTCACCCCTGCCCTGGCCCTACACCATTCCCTAAAGCAGCCAGCAAACTCCATCCTAAGTCCTGTTGTGCCCCCTCTCTGCTCTGTGGAGAAAGGATACAGAGTGGGAGAGGGGGCACCCTGACATCAGCACCTTTCCTTTCCCTCCCCTGCCCTGCACAGAAAGCAGGAGGCTCCCAGTAGCAGGGGCAGCACCAAGGCAAAGGGCAACAGACGCACAGCAGTGGGTGTAAGGGGCAGTTGAAGTGCAGGCACTTGATACTCTGTTGGCCAAACTAGTCAGGATCATCAGTCAGAGGCTCGAAGATCTACCAGTAGATCCCGATCGACTGGTTGGTGACCACTGACCTAAAGACTAGATAGTCAAAGGGGGCAGATAAGAACCATTAACAGCAAACAACAAAAAGTCAGGAAATACATAAAGACTGATGAAACATCTAGATGGTATGATGAGATTCTTCAAAGACAAAGAACCATTGTCATTGCAGAAAGATTATGAAAAAACTAACCAGTGTCACTGCAACCTTAAATGTAAGCTTTGGGCAGGATATAGGGGCTCCTTCAAATAATCACAAAAACTGCATTTTTGACTTTTTTCTATCTTCTGTGATCCTTGTGTTACATTCTGATGTACTGGTTTACACTCTTGAAATGAACCAGTGTTTCTATTTCAGCTATATGTTAAGGTGATCAGCTCTATATCAAAGAAAATGCTAGCGGAATTAAAATTTAAATGCAGCCATAGATACTGGGGTTGCAGACTGGGAATCCATGTATTACCAGATAGCGTTCCCATTCAAATAATTCTATCAGTCCAGGCAATGATCTTGCCTTAATTTGCTCTTTTTGTCTATATGGATTTTAAAAGGGGGAAATAACTATATATAGCTCAGAGAGGTTGTAGTGCAAACCTAGGAGTTGGTTAAATCTCTAAAACACTGCTAACAGTTTTCACTGAAGTGTACATATAATACTGGGCTCTTGCATCTCCTTTCCAGCCACATCTCTTTTACAGGTCACCTGAACCATCAATGAGATCGCACCTCATTATCTGCTTAGCTTTTCTTTTCATATATTGAATTTTTCTTTCTTGTTTCTGAATCTGATAGTGGTCAGGTCTCCCAGGCATAGGGATGGCCTAGTGGTTAGGTGACAAAGGTTAGCTGGTGACAAAGGGTGTACAAGCTGTGTTATCCAGTACTGTAATATCCAGAAAACTTTGTTAATCAGCATCTGTCATAGATGGCAATACAATTCCTCCTTTGGTTAACCAGAAAAATTCTGATAGCCATCCAGCATATTTTTTTGATATTTTCCAGCACTTGCAGAAGTCAAATTTGTAAACTTCTGGCAATAAAATTTGTTTGTGTCATGCTTCTGCTTATAATAACCTTATTGGATATTATCTAACCCATTCTGCAACTAAGACTAGCGTTTGGTGAAAAAATCATGCACCATCGGTGTAAAGCTTGAGTAACTGGCACATTTGATTAACCAGCAACCTTGTATTGTAATGGGAGATGGGGGTCATTTTGAATAAGGGAAAATTCATGATTTGGCAGCCTTTCATCACCTTGTCTTTAGACAGATTTAGAAAAAAAAACACCCGGAAAGCTGGGTCATATCTGTGGAATTACATAATTCCCCAGTATTATATAAGAAGGATGTTCTGGGGTCAGTTGTACCTGACATCAGCAGTAGGAGACAGGGAGAGTATCTCAGTGCTGAGAAGAGATGGGCTTTCTTCCTCTCTGGAACTTGGCTGAAACAAGCCAGATTTTTATACCCCTAATGTGGACTTTGACATAAACCATATTTTGTTTGTGTTCGACTCAAAGGTGTCAGTCTACACTGAGGCATACAGAATTCTTAGAACTTCCCCCACAGCTGTTCTTGATAAATAATGAGAAGGGGATGTCTGATCATTGGAGATAGTGAACAAATATTGTTTTTTGTGGAACATAAAACAAACACACAAAGGAAAAAACACTTCTAATTTCCCACAAACTTTAAAAATACAGTTTATCTGTTGTAGAAACCATTTGTGGAAAAACAATTGGCTTTCTAAAATAAAAAACTGACAATGTTTGCTAAAAGGTTTATGTTTTTGGTAATGTGACGAAATCAGAATGTGACAAAAATCAGAAAATGTTGACCACAAGCTCTGGTCTACATGAGGATTTATTTCAAAATAACCCCTCCAAGGTCGAATGTATAACCGGTGTGCCCACCTAACCCTTAGCCATGAAATAATGGGCCATGGAATTCAAACTCTGTACACCTGCTTTTCATGAGGAGTAATACTAATTACAAAATAGTAATTTAGAAATAATGTTAGTGTGGATGCTCTAGTGCCTCTAATTCAAAATAATTGACCTCCAGAGGCCTTCTGCCGCTGCAGCTCTGACTGCTCTGGCCGCACCAGGCGTCTCCATTTCTCTCCTCCTCCTGTGGAGCTCTAAAAGTCCTGGGAAGAGAAGGGCTTCTTGCACATGACCAGTTGTGTGAGCCCTGTGTGAGAGACCAGGACTAGAGACAGACATGAGCAACCCCAATGCTCCCCTCAGAACCTCCAATGGCTGCCAGCACTTCTTCTGCTCCCATGGCCGCCACTGCCCAGGAGAGCTCTGGCCTGGACTGGTGTGAAAATCCTGACCTCATCAATGTTTGGGGTGGGAGTCCAACCTCCAGAATCTCTGCACCAAGATTTGCAATGCCAACATCGATGGCAGGATCACTGCCAGCCTGGCTGAGAGGGCACAGCGGGACCCTCAAGCACTGTTGTCTCAAAATAGAAGAGC
This sequence comes from Pelodiscus sinensis, assembly GCF_052426305.1. Taxonomy (NCBI): domain Eukaryota; kingdom Metazoa; phylum Chordata; order Testudines; family Trionychidae; genus Pelodiscus; species Pelodiscus sinensis. Next base: position 206,548,869 of record NC_143053.1, read on the forward strand.
TGCACCAGACCTACCACAAAAGCCATGGAGCAAAGCAGATGCTCTGGGGTGGTATTGCACACCTGATGCAACTGTGAGCAGCTGGATGCCATCCTGGGAGGAGGGCCAGTCACCTCCCCTTTCATCGTCATCAAGTCCAGCTAGGACATGCCCAGAGTCAGTCTGCAGGAGAGCAGGGTAGCGGAAGAGGTGGAGCAGGAGGAGGAGGTGGCCAGCCAGGTGATGAAGCCCACAAGCTAGGAGCTGCTTCTCACCTTGGAGCTGATCCCCACCCCCTCAGGACATCTCCCAGGCTTCTGAGAAACAAGGGGAGGGCACTTCAGATGTGGGCACACCTGCCCACACCTAGCCACCACTAAGTAGTCTGAGGTCATGCAACCAAACAGGGTCATGCCCACACTCAGTTAACATCCACTCCTGATAAAGCTCAGTGATATGGAGGAGACTGATACCATGCATGGGAACTTGCTGGAGCGAGGAGGAGGAGGGGGAACCCATTAGCGCTCTCTCTGGCAAGCAGCATCTGCTGCTCATACACGCCTCCCTCAACTCCCCTTCCTACTCCAGTGGGCAGGGATACAAGTTCTCTGCAGGACACCATGAGAGCCAGACCCATTGTGGACAGGACACAGTAGGAAGCCGTGCCACTCCATCCCCCCCTCTCGCCTGCAGGCTTCTGGCCTGGCTGGCATTTTCTGATGGCTGATTGTTCCCAGGTCAGGGGTGCTGTGATGCTCTGCTGGAACATCTGTGCTCCTACTGGAAAGTGCCTGCTTTCTAGGCAACATATGGCCTTGCTTGAAGCACATTAGCATCATCTGAACAGAGACCTTTAGTGTCACCTCAGAGATTGGGGCTAGGCTACTTATACAGCATCTCCTGTGATGACTGCCCTTGTAAATTTTCTTGTCAGCTGGGCCAGCTGTGAGCTTGGCACGTCTCACACCTCACACTCCATCTACCCAACTTGAATGGGAGCCGCAGGTGAAAACACACGCGGGAGGAGCTCATGAGGGAGCAGATGGTGTGCCTGTAGTCCAGGGACTCAAAGCAGAGTGCTAGGAGTGGGCTACTGACCAGGAGGGCTGCCTGGAAGGAGAGGAAGGCCGCATGGAAGAGCTATCGTGGCAGCATGATGCCATGTCCACCATCCTCACCTCAGTGAATGAGCGCATGGTATCGTACATAGAGTGGGCCACCAGTTACCTCTCCATCCACCTAACGGCTTCCCAAGGGTCCCCAGGGCTGTCGGGACACCAGAACACATGGCAGTGAGACCTTTAGGGCAGCTGGAGCTACCCAGAGGCATGTGCCACTCCCAGCCCTATCCCTGATTCTCTCTCCCCCTTTCCAGGTTCTTTACCCATTCCCTTCTCTGTTGTATGTTCCCCCTATAAAGACTCCTGTTATTTCAAAAACAATGTCTTTATGTTTGCTCTGCAGGGGAAGGGGGAGAAGGTGGGAAGGCAAGGCAGCAGAAAGGAGGGGTGGAGGGTGAAATGCACATGCAGGGAATACAGGGGCCTATGGGGGAGAATTTCAGAACTGGCCTTGCAAAAAACTGTCTCTCAAAGCCTCTCTGAAAAGCACAGCCCCTTGCTGTGTTCTCTTGATGGCACTGGTGCCCGGCTGCTCGAACTCCTTGGCCAGACATTCAGCCTTAGCCCCCCACCCTGGTAGAAAAGTCTCCCCCTTGTTTTCAGAACAGGTCACAACCATGAAGGGGATGTTGGGCTCGCTGATGTCCAGACAGGTGAGGAGACTCCTGAACCTCCCCTTTAAAAGCCCAAATACACATTCCACCACCATTCAGCACCTTCCCAGCCTGGTGTTGGACTCTTCCTTGCTGGGGTCGAGGCTGCCTACGTAGGGCTTCATGAGCCAGGGGAGCAAGGGGTAGGCTGCATCACCCAGATTAACACAGTGGGCATGTCTACTTCCCCAACTCTGGTGGTGCAGTTGGGGAAAAAAGTGCCGACATGCATCTTTTGCAACAGAAAGGCGTTCCAAAAGATGAGGGCATTGTGCACCTTTCCCAACCATCTGACGTTGATGTTGGTGAAATGCAACTTGTGATCCATGAGCACCTGCAGCACTATGGAGAAGTGCCCCTTTCAGTTGATGAACTCCACAGCATGGTGGTTGGGGGACAGGATGGGGATGTGTCCCCTCACAGCTGGGAAAGCCCAAGGCGGCAAAGCTGTTGATGAGATGTCCATGTTCCCCAGAGTGATGACCTTTCGTAGCAGCATGTGGTTGATGGCCTTGACTACCTGCATGAGCACAGCACCAACTGTAGATTTCTCCACACTGAACTGGTTCCCAATGTCCAGCATGCCGAGCTTCCACAGGTGATGAGCATGCGCTTCTGCACAGAAATGGTGGGTTTCATGCAGGTGTCCTGTTTCCTTACAGCAGAGGCGAGCAACTCATAGAGTTTGAGGAAGGCAGCCTTCCACATGTGGAAGTTCTGCAGTCATTGCTGATTGTCCCATCCCTGAAGGACAATGCGGTCCCACCAGTCCGAGCTCATCTCTCTCCTCCAGAACCGCTTCCAGGCATACAGGGCGGCATGGAAACTGGTCCCCATGTGGGAACAAGTGAAATATGTAACCCAAACTTTCACTCAGTCAGCATACTGCCCTATTTCCTTCTACATATACAGATTGATGAGCCTACTACAGTTGGCTAACAGACCTGGGGGGATTTAGCAAGTTCTCAGATCTGAGAGGCTCCTCCATCTCATCACAGGGGCAGACTATGAGAGGCCCCACACCACTCGAAACAATTCCGCCAGATGGCACTGTGCACAATCCTTTCCTTGCCAAATCCTGCAGCAGCAGCTCTAATGTATTTTGTGTTTATATATGTTAAGTCTTGGGGGGGGGAGGGGATACTCCATGCCAAGCTAAAATTGATCCATAAACGTATTATATGCACTGCATCTCCTGCAGTATTTGAAATATTGTCTTAACAGAGTCAGGCACTGGAACATTACCGTCGAGGTGTGTTAAGAACTATTCGTATTGTAAAGAACTATTCTTGATGTATTGCTGTGGGGAAGCAAAGAACTCTATACAGGACATGAATTCTGCATATAGTGGTGCAGAATTCCCCCAAGACTAACCTCTTCAAAGAACGCCTATTAGGTCAACAGAAAAATTCTTTCACCAGCTTAACTATATCAGCAGTGTGTCTAATTATGTCAACCTAACTACATTGCATAGGGAATGAAATTTTACACAGCCCTGAGCAATGTAGCTAGGTCGATCTACATTTTAGGTGTAGACCAGACCTCGCTACAGTCCATAAAAATCATATTAGAAGATATTGTGAAAAAGGTCCCTGGCTGAAAACATGATGTCGCATTTAAATAGGTGACATCTGCAAAATAAAACAAACATTTTTAAAGGAATCAGTTATCTAAATTATCAGAGGGGTAGCCGTGTTAGTCTGAATATGCATAAACAATGAGAAGTCCCCTGGCACCAGAGGCAAGTTTCCACTAAATGCATCTGATGAAGTGGGTCTTTGCACACGAAAGCTTATGCTCCAATAAATCTGTTAGTCTAGAAGGTGTCACAGGACTTCGTGTTGTTTATCTAAATTAGTCTATTTCAAAAAGATCATACTTTTTTCAATAGAGTTGTTGGTAGTCCGTCGTGTCCTACGATGACATCTTGAGCTTGCACAGGCTCATTGGTTGTGGACTTACGTGTGGCTGAGGAGTCCAAGCCTTGAATGGCATGGGCATTCATGGGCATGGGGGCAAAGGAATTGTCCTGGCTCTGTTGGTGTGGCTGCTATTGTTGCTTTTCTCCTCTCATGAGCATCAATCAGGCGTATGCATCGCTGCTCTTTGAAGTTGTCATACGCGTGTTGTACGAGAGCATGCCATCCTGTTTGGTCTTCTGCATGATGCTCTAGCTGCTTTGGCTTTAATCCAGCATGAGCAATGTTGGCCTTTATACAGTCTCTATACCTCTTCGAGGCCTACCTTGATTCCTTTTGCCCTGGGAGAGTTCACCATAGAGGAGTTGCTTAGGAATTCTTGACTTCTCCATTTGAATGACATGCCCTGTCCAATGAAGCTGGACTTTCAGAATCATGGCTTCAATGCTTGTGGTTCCTGCTCTGTCAAGAACTTCCAAGTTTGTGACTCTGTCCTGCCATCGAATGTGCAGTAATGACCTCAGGCTGTGTGTGTGGAAGCATTCCAATAGTTCCACATGTTTTCTGTACAAGGTCCTGGCTTCACATCCATACAGGAGGCTGGTCAAGACTACAGCCTTGTACGCTTTCAATTTAGTAGATTGTCAAATATTGTGCTGATTCAACACTCGTGCTCTCAGACGTCCTAATGCCTGGTTGGCGTTACAGATCCTGGCATTGATGTCTTTATCATACTGCTGAGGTACTTAAACTCATCCACTGTTTTTAACTCTGTTCCTTCAATAAAGATTGAAGCGGGAAGAGCAGCAGATCCTGGAGCAGGCTGAAATGATACCTCGTTTTTTCCTAAGCTGATGGTCAAATCAAAGAGGCGAGTGGCTTCAGAAAACTTGTTGATGATAAGCTGGAGATCAGATTCCTCGTGTGTCATGAGTGCACAGTCGTCAGCAAAATGGGCTTCTCAAGTGTCTTGGTTCTAGCATTCAAACGATGAAGGTCGAAAAGTGACCCATCAAACCTGTACTTTATATAGACTCCATGATCCAGCTCCCTGACTGCGTGGCTGAGGACGCATGTAAAAAAGAGGTTGAATAGAACTGGGGCCAGTACCCACCCTTGCTTCACACCATTAGATATCTCAAATGGATCTGAAAACTCACCATTCAAAAAAAACAAAGCCAGTCATGTCATCATGGAACAGATGTATGAGGTTGACAAATCTTCTCAGGCAGCCAAATTTTAACAGGATAATCCACAGTGCTTCTCTGTTGACTGTATCAAATGCCTTGGTCAGGTCTATAAAGATGGTGTATAGATCCAAGTTCTGTTCTATGCACTTTTCCTGGACCTGTCGAACAGCAAAGATCATGTCAATAGTGCTGCGACCTGGACGGAAACCACACTGAGCTTCTGGTAGGTTCTCCTCCGAGATGCTGGTGATCAGGGGCGGTCCATGAGCCTAGGCAAGTGAGGCAGCTCGCTGGGGCACCCCGTGATGATGTCATGGCCATTGACGGCAGTGCAGGCCTAAGGCACCAGCTGGCCTTGGGCCACTCCTGCTGGTGATCAGACAGTTAAGGATAACTCAAGCCAAGATCTTCCCAGCAGCAGAGAGAAGGGAGATGCCCCAGTAATTGCCACAGTCAGCTTTATTGCCCTTGTACTTAAAGAGCGATACGATCGTGGCATCCCTAACGACTTTGGGCATGTCTTTTTCTTCCCAGATGCCGGTCAAAATACTGTGAAAGGCTTCGAGTGACACTGGTCCTGCTGCCTTGAAAATTTCAGCAGGAATACTGTCCATCCCAGGGGCTTTGCCAGAGATAGTCTGGCTGATTTGCCTTTTTGACCTCATCCATTGTAGGGGGCAGGTCGAGACTGTCTATCATGGGTTTCTGAGGTATCTGATCTAGGGCCGCAGGGTGGACAATGGAGGGCCTATTGAGAAGATTGCTGAAGTGCTCTCTCCACCTATCATTGATGCTGCTCTTCTCCCTCAGGAGGGTCATGCCATCTGCAGACAGGAGAATTGCAGCCCTTGGCTTTGAAGGTCCATTTACAGCTTTGATAGCACTGAAGAACATCTTGGAATTCTTGGTATCAGCATAATGTTGGACTTAATCAGCTTTTCTCTTCCACCTCTCATCTTGCATTTTGCGAAGTGCAGTCTGCGCCTGACTCTGACAGTGCTTGAAATGGTCATATTTGGAGATTGAGGACTGGTTGTTTTGCCATGCCAAAAATGTGTTCTGTTTTTCCTCTAAGATCTTCATGATGGTCTCGTCATTTTCATCAAACCAGTCTTGGTGAACTCTTTTTTAGTCCTGGTGTTGACTTAGCTGACTTGGTCACCAGGGCTTTTTACTGGTTCCATTTTTGTGTTGAGCCTCCAGTCAAGGGTCCATGGGATGTCAGCACATCATCAAGGCAGGCTATGAATTGCTCATGATGACTAATAAGCTGCAGCTTCCTGATGCTGAAGGAAGGTCTGACAACCTTGGGCTTCTTGCGGTACATTGGTGTGATGTGCAGCATAAGAACAGATCTGACGATTCTATTATCAGTCCAGCACTCAGCTCCCCGCATGGCCCTAGTGAGCTTAACATCACACATGTCCCACCTGCGACTGATGACATAGTCAATCAGGTGCCACTGTTTTGATCTCAGCTGCTTCCATGTGGTCTTGTATTTATCGGCCTGCCTGAAGAGAGTGTTGGTAATCGTCAAGTCATTTTCTGCACATAAGCTCAGCAAAAGGAGGCCATTGGCATTCATGTTATCAATGCTGTGATGCCCCAGCACCCCTTTCCAGTTCCTACAGTCCTTTCCAACTCTGGCATTGATGTCACCCAACAGGAGAAGCTTGTCACTAGGAGGCCTTGCTTTTGAAAGATGATCAAGGTCCTCATAGAAACTCTCTTTTGCTTCATTGCTGCTGGTCAGGGTGGGGGCATAAGCGCTGATTACTGTGACGAGACAAAAGGGGTTGAGGGGGAAGCGGAACTTGATCAGACACTCACTGACGCAAGTTGGTAAGTCAGGAAGCTGGTGCAGAAGTGATGTCTTAATGTCAAGTCCCACTCTGTGGATTCTGTCTTCGTTTTCTGGCCTGCCTTTCCAGAAGAAGGTGTAACCTCCTTTCAGTTCGCAGATAGATCCTTTCTCTGCCAGCCTGGTCTTGCTCAAGGCAGCTATGTCAATGTTACAGCGTGCCAGTTCTCTTGCTATGAAGGCCATTCTTCTCTCAGGCCTCATAGTATTCTCCCTGTCCAAGAGGGTGCAAACGATCTATGCTCCAAATATCATCTTTCTTTTCACTGTTTTTGAATGCTGTGAAGATAACACTGCCAGCCATGGCATGCTGGCCAGTTTGGTTGGGACAAGCAAATTTTGGGTCACCTTTTCTAGTCCTCCCCTTCATTTGAGGGTGAGCAATACTACTCCTAAAAAGGCCTACTCAGTTGCCTTGGATGTTGCTGAACTCCTCTGCTGTCCCGGGATCAGAGTCATGCATCTGATGAAGTGGGTATTTGTCCACGAACGCTTATGCTCCAATAAATCTGTCAGTCTATAAGGTGCCACAGGACTTCTCGTTGTTTATCTAAATTAGTCTATTTCAAAAAAGATCATATATTTTTCAATAGAGTACAATCTTATGAAATCTACACACTTCATAGTTTGTACAGAAGTTTGGCAGATTTCCCCACTTCTTAGCAAAGATTTAATAGGAGAGAGCTGTAGTGAGGTCTCATATTGCTAGGACTACACTATGTAACAAGAACTTTACTAATTTGTACTAGTGTTGGTTCTACCCATGGTGTTCTTTTATTTAAAGAAGAGTAAGTGGGTAAACCTGCACCTAGCCTAAGTAGCAAGTCAGTATGTTGGCAGATGCATGGAAGACACCAAATATGAGAAATTTCTTTTACACTCAGTATAACCCTAACTAAGGGCAGAATTTGCCACAATGGACTAATAATAAAAAACCTGAGCTCTATACCTACTTTTGGCATTGAGTCGCCAGGTGGTCTATGGTAGCAGTCACATAGGGTGACTCAATCTCTCTCTGCTTCAGTTTAGCAAATGTAAATTGAATGTTTTACAGAGATAGCTGTATCCTGTAAGACCCTAGAGCGAAAGATTTTTGATACGTTTTAAAATAAACACAGCAATATTCCACATATCAGTGGGGTTGAGATAATTGACATAAGTTACTGAAATCAGGAGGTTTGCATGGGGTGTAAGTGGGGTCAGAATTTTGTCCGCATTTGTAAAATATTTTGTATGCCTGAGTTATGAAACCTAAATGTATAGATTTTAAATAATTAAAATAAATGTGTGCACAGCTGAGGTCATTTATGCTGAGCCTGTCAATGATTAAGAATAGGAAAAATAAAACATTCATTTTTGACTCCTTTAGTTTAATTAATTATAACTAAGTATTATACATATATTATTGCAATATCTGAAAATGTTTTGCTGGTTAAATACATCATTAAAAATAGGATTTGGCTTTCGTTGGCTGCACAGTAAATACGCCCTTGGATCTATAGTATTTAAGTAGGATTACTGCAAAGCACAGAGTAACTAATTAAAAGATGGCAGCTTTCCAGTTCTCAATAGATGACCTCCTGCTTCTGGTTGCTGTCCCCAGGGTGAGCTCTGCAACATGATCTTACACATCAGGATGTACAGAATGTTCTGTGGTGTCTGAGTCAGTAGCTCTATGGAAACTTACCAGGATCCTGCATCCTCAATGTTTTTCATGCATTCTCACTGTTAAGAGTGGCCAGAAAGCTAAACCAAACATTTTTATGGGTTTCCTCAGGCTCTACCTCTACACCTTGTTGAAAAATTAAAGCACACTATCATGGGTGGGTCTGTTGAGACAAGCAAGCAGTATTATTCCAAGTTTTCAGGATTGTTTTGCAGTCTGTTGATCCATCAGTTAAGGAAATGCACATCTAAACTCTCCTCTGAAATTTCTCATGAAAACCCCCCACATGGGAACCTTTTCTAAATATTACTTTGAGAGAGATGCTTGGAAGCCATTATGAGCGATTACAGAGATTTGCCGTAGGTATGATCAGGTTGGTGACTCAATAGCTTTGTCATGTTGACGGTTTATGAGTTAAAATTTCACAAAAAATAGTTAATTCTTAAAAAAAACCCTTCATTTTTCTAATGTAATTACGTACGGCAGTAAACTTTATCTAGTATTAGCTGTCTTTGCAGAATGATGATCTTAGATACCATGCATAGAAATGCTACATTGTCAGTAAGCTTACTTTTTCTATACACTTTTACTATGTTTTTTCTGCATCCCCATCTATGATCCAGAAAGACCATCCTGTCTGGACCTGAAATTGATCCAGTCTGTAAATGTTGTATCTCAAGCTAAATGTAGTGTTCAATCTTCCAGAAGAAATGAGTGCACCTAAATGTGATTAAAAACGGTTTCATATCCTTAGCTCTTCAAGAGATTAAAGTGTAGATCCCAATTATGCCAAATGCTTTGCTAGTACAAATTGTGCAGAAGCCAATACAACACATCTTCAGTGTGAGTCCTTGCCAAGTCTAAGCATTCACAATAAGGTTGCAGTGTGATTGGGTTACATGGCACCATTTAATACCAGGACAAATTTGCAGAACTTCCTGCCTGAAAACCCTGAGCTGCATAACTTACAAGACACAGTCTATCAAACTACCCTACTTCAGAAATTGAAACCACCAGCTTATTAGCTTTCTGGGGAGAAAAATATCCACTCCACTTAAAATATCCCTTAACTCCCTGAAGTTCCATTATGAAACTTATTGTTTTCAGTCTTGTTTCCTTGTACTATATTCTGTGAGGGTTCATCCTCTTGAACGCCTTATGAGTCATACATGCTCCTAAATGACATGACTCATAGAGCTAAATTATTCACTTGCATTTATTACTGTAAAAAGACCTTGTGATGTGTAAAGGTCATATGGGGGACATACAGGTGATGTGGCAGGAGCAGTTTGTTTTTATTTCTGGATGAATTGTAGGATGCAGTGGCAAACTTTGTACGGTTAGCCTCCCTAAAATATGTTTTATGTTAATTATGGGCTGAACTTTTCAGACTTGACCATGTTAGAAGTCCCCAGTCCATAGCTACCTAGAGGATACTGGGCCTCATTTTGTTCCTTCAAAGTGGAAAGAAGCCTGGCCTAAATTAAGCTTGCAGTGCTTTTCCCAGGGCATATCAGGCCTTATGGGACTACAAGCCCAGGATTTCAAACTCTTAATTCAGCAGTATAGGGAAAAGCAATTGGTGCTATAGTATGTTTCTCTGTCTAAACAATCCAGTATGTTTTCTTTTTGCATAAATGTGATGCAGCTGGTTCTAATACCATGTTTATAGTACAGCTCTTTTTTCTAAACTAAGGCCTTATTGAGGCCATATAGTAATAATGTGTTAAAGGATTTAATCCACTTTTGAACTGATTTGCAAAACTTGTGTTTGCTTTTTTGCCATTGAATTAATTTAATTGGCAGAACTAAAGAGCTGTAAAGTAAAGGAGCAGCAAAAGTGCACTACAACATGGGTGGATTTAGTAATTGCCATGAACTTCTGTAGGAGCTCAAATGAAAACCAACACTTCACATCCAGAATCTTTTATTTAAAGCTAATGAAAGAATTAAACACATAAAAACGTTAAGATGATAGGGCCGAAGCATGTCACTTCATTGAATGGGAATCATTTTTAATATTCTAATTTATTTACTATGCCAAGTGAGAAAACACCCCAAAGATGTTTTGCAGTTAAAATTATGGTGAGACACTTAATACACACATGCCCTATATTTTGGACATTCATTTTTTGATAGCCTGAATCGCACATTAACAAGTATTATTGTTGAGAAATGTAGTCAAAGCAGGCTAAAATTTAAAAATATGATCTATCCTTCTCTATATTGTCATAGATAAGCAAGGCCCAAACAACATATATGCCTTTTCCATTAAATACGTTAATAGATTTATTTTAAATAAATGTGTTGCATGAGAAGCGTGAGGATATAATATTCCAGTTCTCCAAAGGTAGGAATATATTTAGAACCTTGCTGAATAGCAACTTAATTAAGAGCTGCATCATTTGAGATATTGTCTGTTTCATACTAGTAATTAGTCTGCTTTCCCTTATGGGTATGTGCGTAAGAGAGTACAAACAACTAACTGGTGTATCTGTTGTCCCCTCACACACTATCACCTTGGGAAAAACACAGCAATGGGGTCCATTGTCTGAACAGAAATTTTTTTATTAGATCCTTCTACACGTTTGGAATCCAGCACAGTGTCTATTGCGTTCATTATTCATATCTCAGACAGCTTAAGCAGTCCAAATAGTGCTATTCTTGGCCTCTACTAAAAAACCACCATAATGTCAATGAAAAATTCATAGTGGAATCCCATCTAGGACCAAGTTACAGTTCATGTGTGCCAACGTTCTCAATCCTTCAATCATCTACACCAGCTCCCGGCACCTCTCACTGGCACAACTAATATTTCCCACAAGGCTAATGACACTTTTAGACTCAAAGATATTCTGGTCACAGTTCAGAGGGTATGTTAGATTTGAATTCAGGCTGTAAGATCTGTGCAGACTCCAGGGTCCATTAAACTTCATCATCTTGAAGGTCACTGGCATCGTTATTATTTTTTCAGAAAATACCTAAAACATGAAGCACACATTCCATATTTACTAAGTATAACTTTCATTACTAAGAGTATTTCCATATTCAAAATTATGTGAATTTGTATTTAATTCAATGCTTCTGAAAGAAACCCTTAAGGAAAGATGTTTCCATTTGGTTCAGTAAGTGCTGTTTAATTTGTAATTACTCAGAGGATTAACTATATCAAACAAGAGAAACGTAAGAATGAAAGATGGAAAAGTTTGTTTATCTAGATTTGTTTAAAAATAAACAGCATAATGTGCATGGCCAATGATACATGTGTTCCAACTGGTACTCAAGGATATAGCAATAACATTTTAGTTTGGTTGCTCTTGATCTTTCTAGAGAAATTTCAGCTAAGTTCTGCACACAAATGTGAAGAATTAAGTAATGACTTTGGTTGTGGATTTTATGCTTGTGGATTTGTGAGCCTCCAGAATCATTGTACCCTTTGCACAACCAATCAAGACCAAACTTTAAAGATAAGGGTAAGTGCTGATCCAAAAAATGTTCATTTGATTTAGACCCAGATTCCATGCAGAAAATCAGTGACCAAATCAATTTAAGAGGCTTTGCATGTGTTTGTGTAAATTGGGTGTAATCTCCTATGTATGGTTAATTTACACCCCTAATAATAACAATACAATGTTATTATATGCTTTTACATAAATTGACATTCTGACCTCACTTTGAACACTGTCTTTGGATCTGTTCACTTAAATATTAATTCTTTGCTTTGGTGAAAATTGACCATTAATTCCTGTTCCTTGATTTTTGTCTTGTAACCTGTTTCTAATTAATAGCACTGCTTTACATTTCACAAATTAATTATGTCAAACTCTTCTTATGTCATAAGGTCAACATCGCTTTGGAAACTGAGATTGTGAAAGTCTTTTAGAGGAACACCATTAAATAGTTTCTTTCCGTTTTTTTTCAAGTTTTGAAAAAACCTAACATAAATAATGCAATTAAATAATTCAACAAAAAACATTAAAAATGCAAACATTACTCTGCAGTTTTGAATACTCCAACATGATAACATTGTGTTGTATGAAAATGTGAAGGTGAAATTGCTGCAAACAGAAAATTAATCTGACCAACTCTGGGAGTCCAGCCAGCAACCGATTGTGGGGAATTTATATCTAAGTGGGAGTAAGGTGCTGAGTGGACATACTAACCATAGTGATTAGCAAATGAATGAATTCATAAATACAGACCAGTCATAAAGTGAACTTTTCAGGAAATAAATATTGAAAAGAGGGGAGTTCTTTAAGTAGCAAAATTTACAAGCTCCAACAAGTGGAAAGAGGCAACTACCATAAAGAATGGCTTCTGAAAAGTCCAGGATATGTGCAATGTTCCCGTTTAGGAATAAAAAGGATGACAGTTACGTGCAGTAAATTCAAGTAGACATCTCCACAGGAGAAAAAGATAGATAGGGTTCTGTATGTCACTTGATATCGCTGAATGCAACAAAGAAAGCTAACTTTGATTTCCAGTTGTACAGGAATTTGTGAGTGACAAGAAAGAAAGTCATAATGCTGGAACAGCAGACAAGATAGAGTTGTAGAAAGTTGTGTCAGTGAAAACTAAAAGCCATATGTAGAGCAGAAGGAAAACTAAAAGAGAACCTTTTAATGCTGATACAGGCAGTCCCCGACTTACGCGGATCCGACTTATGTCGGATCCGCACTTACGAACGGGACTTTCTCGCCCCGGAGGTCAAGGTAGCGGATTGCTACCTGCGAGCTCCGAAGCGAGAAAGCCCCGTTCGTAAGCTGCTCCGGTGCCCCTAGTCTGCTGGAGACCGTCTCCAGCAGACCAGGGGCACAGGGCGGGTTCCCGCACTTCTGAGGCTTTGCCAGAGCAAAGCCTCAGAAGCGCGGGAACCCGCCACTGCTGCCGCTTGAGTCCCGGTGCCTGTGGTCTGCTGGTGACCGTCCCCAGCAGACCACAGGCACCGGGACTGAAGCCGCAGCCGCGGGGGGCTCCCGCGCCTCTGAGACTTTGGCAGAGCAAAGCCTCAGAGGCGCGGCACCCCGCTGCCGCTGCGGCTCTGCTCCCCATGTCCCTGGTCTGCTGGGAGGGGGGCGGCTAGTGTGCCCCGCCCCCAGCAGACCAGGCTTTTGTTTTGGACCCTGGAGCAGAGCAGCTAGGGCGCTGCGGATTGGTCCTGCAGCGCCCGCTCTGGGCACTACTGGACCAACCCGGCAGCACCCCAGCTGCTCTGCCCCAGGCGTCCCCAAGTCAGCCGCTGCTGAAACTGACCAGCGCTGACTACAGGAAGCCCGAGGCAGAGTTGCTCTGCCCCAGGCTTCCTGGAATCAGCGCTGATCAGTTTCAGCAGCAGCTGACTTGGGGAAGCTTGGGGTTCTTAAGTTGAATCTGTATGTAAGTCAGAACTGGCGGTCAGTTTCAGCAGCGGCTGAATCTGGACGCCAGTTCCGACTTACATACAGATTCAACTTAAGAACAAACCTACAGTCCCTATCTTGTACGTAACCCGGGGACTGCCTGTAGTTACAACAGACATAATAACTATTGATGAAATATTGATGAAACAGAGGAGGAAAAAGACAAAGTAGCAACCAGCTGAAGCTGCCTTTCACTAAGCTTTTGACCAGAATCCAAGCCAGAAACGTGAGTCATTAGAAATAAAGAGGAAAATGAACCTGATTGGTGACTCAATAATGAGGAAGCTTGGCCAAGACAGCTGTGGCCCATATAAAGAAAACAGGATGATCTATTTTCTCCAGGGTACAGGATAAATTGAGTTACGAAGTTTAAGGTATTCTTGCCATGTATAGTGTATGTGGAAATATACGTGCCACTATCAGAGGAAGCTTTGAGGTGATCAAGACTCACCTGAAGAACTTGACAAGAAAACAGGAAATGGCAGCAATGCAAATCTTCTCACAGATCTTTCTAGCATATGAAAAAAGGAGAGGTCAGGTGCTGGAAACCAGTCATTGTCATACAGAGAACTTCTAAGTCCGAGAACCTTGCAAGTGTGTCTGAAGAGAATGTGCTCGGACTTTAGTATCTCCACTGAAGCAGAAAGGCCATCATCTTTCTAGTTTCAAAACTAACAGGGCTTGTTAGGTATGATTTCACATAGATGGGGCAAGAAAAGAAGGGGACTTTTGGACACTCTGCCAAGGATTTTCCTCATGCAATATAAGACAGAAGATGAAGCTCTTAAGAGACGAATATTTAAAATATCTGTACGTAATTGCAGAAGCACGGGGGAAAAAACACCCACTTGAACTATGAATGAATGATTGTGATGCAGAGGCAAAACTGAAGCTTGATAAGATGATTTTTATAATTGGAATATCATTCTATTATAGATAGTTTCACTCCACAGAAAAGGAAGAAGAAATAGCACAGTGATGCGTTTGCCAAATGTATTTAAATCACTGTGAGATTCAATTAAACAACAAAGCACAAGAGGTGAAACTTTTCAGATAGGACACAAGTAATGAAAAATACAGGGGAAATGACACCGGACCTCTGTCACAGAGCATCAAGACAAGCATCTCTTGCAAAAAATATGGTAAACTTGTCTGCCTTTCCCAAAGTGTCACATGATAGAGGAGAGACTGAGGTTTTGTTGGCCAGCCTTCGACTATCCTGAGTGGCTATGTGCTTTGTAAGGGTATGGCTACACTAGCCACCCTAGTTCGAACTAGGGTGGCTAATGTAGTCATTAAAAACTTGCAAATGAAGCCCAGGATTTAAATATCCCAGGCTTCATTTGCATGTTCCCGGGCGCCGCCATTTTTAAATGCCCGGTAACTGGAACTACCTGGCCACGGCTACATGCGGCACGGGCTAGGTAGTTTGAATTAACACTCTTAATTCAAACTACCGTTACTGTAGCCAGACAGACCAACACCCCATCTCATCCATCTTATTTGCCTCTCTGAAGCATACAGGGCAGAGAAGGAGCAGTAAAATCAGCATAGTCTATGCTGGCTCATCTGATCCTGAGAAGCTGAAAACACAGATATGTGGAGTGAGAGAGCGATTAAATCAATAAGCTAAGCTCGAGGCTGCAAGAAGTGTCAGGCTGGCACCTATGTTGATTCGAACACACACAGTCCCTGGGAGAGGAATTTCCCACTGAGAAAAGAATCCCCAGTACTTCCAATTTAATCATCTCAATTCTCTCTTACAAGTGTAAATTAAGTTCACAACTCCCTTGTAAGAACTGGTCTCACAAAAGACAGACCAGCCCCATTTGGCATGACAGACAAGAAAGAGAAATACGTGACCCCATGGGTATATAAGATGGGCCCAGCACACACTCACTTTGAGTGTCATTCTACCCTCTACCTGCTGGTCAGGTTAGGTGTTTGACCTCTCAAGGTTCTATGGGGACGCCCACCTCGTATTTTCGTCTTTCCTAGGAATTGAGGGACCGGCCCTGGCCTGACATGCTGGAGTCGAGAGGCACAGAAGGGGGTAAAAATTGTACCTGGATTTGGTCCTGTCTTAAGTGTACACATAGAAAGAGTAAGCTGTTTCTTGGTACCATTATTTCTATTTTTCTATCTTTATCTTCTTTGTAACCATTTTTTAAGATCTATATTTTGCTAGTAGTTAAGAAATAGAGCAATAGCCATTGTAACCATATGATTTATAAGCTTCTTTAATAAACCTGTAACTGTTTAAGTTTTAACCTGACTCCTTCAGTTGCTGTAATAGAACCAAGAACAATTTAAAAGAACTTCAGCCGGTCTTAAGGGACAGATATAGGGAGCCCTGACCGTCGGCTGACAGTTACTCCTGCAGTGAGGTTTGGGGGGAGGCCTCCAACGTCCACGACCTCCGCACTAGGCACAGGAATGTGGCCGTCTAGCGCAGGATAGCTGCCAGCCTGGCCACCAAAGGCCACATGTGAACCCAGGAGCAGGTTTGCATGAAAATCAAGTTGGTCCAGTGAGACCCCTGACCCTGAGCTTAGAACATAAGAACATAAGAATGGCTGTACTGGGTCAGACCAAAGGTCCATCTAGCCCAGTAGCCTGTCTGCCGACAGCGGCCAGCAGCAGGTACCCCGGAGTGGATGGACCAAAGACAATGACCAAGAGATTTGTCTCATGCCATCCATCTCCAGCCTTCCACAAACAGAGGCCAGGGACACCATTCCTACCCCCTGGCTAATAGCACTCCATGGACCCAACCGCCATGAATTTATCTAACTTCTCTTTAAACTCTGTTATAGTTCTAGCCTTCACAGCCTCCTGTGGCAAGGAGTTCCACAGGTTGACTATGCGTTGTGTGAAGAAGAACTTTTGCTTATTAGTTTTAAACCTGCTGTCCATTCATTTCATTTGGTGTCCTCTAGTCCTTCTATTATGGGAACTAATGAAGAACTATTCTTTATTCACCCTCTCCACACCACTCATGATTTTATAGACCTCTATCATATCCCCCCTCAGTCTCCTCTTTTCTAAGCTGAAAAGTCCCAGTCTCTTTAGCCTCTCTTCATATGGGACCTGTTCCAAACCCCTAATCATTTTAGTTGCCCTTTTCTGAACCCTTTCCAAGGCCAAAATATCTTTTTTGAGGTGAGACCACATCTGTACACAGTACTGAAGATATGGCGTACCATAGTTTTATACTTCCCCTCCTTCTTCTTCCCCTGGCTTCCCCCTTCCAGCTCCCTCCTCCCAGGTTTCACCCTCCCCTCTCCCACCCTCTCTCTTCCCCTCTCCCACCTCCTTTTCTCAGTCTCCCCAGAGGTTAATCCCCCCCCATTTTGTTAAATAAAGAGAGTTTCTATTTTTGAACACACATGTCCTTTATTTTGTACATCAGGAAGGGGGGCTAGGGAGGGGTAAGTGGAAGGAGGTGAGGGAGGAATGGGGCACAAGCCCCTGATGGGGAGGACTAGAGTGACTCTGCGGGCTCCTCGGGGTGGAAGCTCTCCTGCAGGGCCTCCTGGATCCTGACAGCCCCCCAAATGACCCCCCCGGATGGCAACCTGCGGCAAGTGCAGCCGGGCTGATGGCCAAGTGCTGTGATGTGCCGAGTGCGGGCACTCAGGGCACTCCAAGACAGGACTGCTTTGCTGTCCCTCATGAGTAAGTGTACCACAATCCAGTTCTGAATGATTTAGGAGCATATGCTGCCCTGGCAATTTCCCCCTTCACTGCTCTGTTCTGTGTCTGCTGAGGCACCTGACCTACCTCAATCATGCAGCTCCACAATGGGCATAGTTCCTGGATACTTAAGGAACTTGAATCGTGGTAGGCGGCACTAAGCAAGGAACCTTACAGAGTGGGATTTGAGGGGAGGAGCAAGGAAAGGCCAATGGATCTGTCACTGCATGGATTTACTGAGCCTTACTTCTAAAGAAATGTGGTTTGGATTATCCTGACATATCCCTGACAATTGTTGCTCTAATAGAATTTTGAATTTCTAAATGAATGAGAATGAAACCACGAGGCAAATCACATGTACCAGAGACTTGAAATTATTTCAGTTACTTTGTCAGCTACATAGAGTCCTGGAAAAGGCAATGCAAAATTAAAGCGATTCTTTGGGCATAGCCCATAACTTTTCAGTCACAAAACATCCGAAACCATGAGTTTGTTAACTTCATTCTCTAAAATGGAAGCTGCTGCAATCTGCAGGAGGTCAGGATACAAATAATCTGTCTGGGTTGGAGAGTGTTAGGAAATCTTTTTTTTTTTCCCCAAAAATTCCCACAGCAGACATTTAGCAATGAGGGGTCTATCACCACAACATACAAGTCTGAGAGAACAGTGTAATGCCTCTGGTTTCTCTTTCTCAAGGCTTACTGCTGCCTTACGTAAAACTGGAAAACATAAGTCCATCAATCCTAACTGTAAGCACCAAATTAAACAGAAGTTTTCCATATTTTGCTTGAAATGAAGTGATTGCTGGGATGAAATTTCACTGCACATTCTGTCCCAAGAGATGGAGCAGGCTCACTGAAAAAAAAGAAGAGAAAAAAGATGGCCCATGAGGAGCAGTAAGAAAAGTTTTAAATTATTGGAGTGGGAACCCTGCTGGTTTGAACGGATACCAAATATTTTTCAGTGTCAATCCTTCTTTTGCCTTAGATAATCTACTGTTTTGCTTACTGTCCTGAATTGGCTTTGATTTTTATTTATCACCCATATTTATTTAAAAGTTTTAGTGAAGATCCAGGGTAAAAATTTCAACAATGCTTAAGCCCAGATTTTAAAAGATATTTAGATATTACTGTGCTTGTCTTCTCAATGTCGAAGTCTAATTTTTTGAAAGTGAAGTAAGTTCTATTGACTTTCAGTGAGACTGCCAAGTATTTGGGTCCTTTTTGAAAATAGTAGGGTCCATAATTTACTTAAACACTTTTGAAGAGGTAACACCAAATGCATATCTGTCTACAATGGAAAGTCACACAGATCCTTCTATCAGCATATGTATTTCTGCTCTGCCCATCAATTTAGGATCCAAGAGACAGACATAGTCCATATTGGATACTGCTTTTCCGCTCCTACAAACCATTGCTCACTCATAGTCCGTATGGTCCCACACAGTCAACATATAGGTAGCAGCACACAGAGAGGCTAGTTATCAGCAGGCAGCTATTCCCCTCCATTGCAGATGGTTGAGGAGTGGGTGGGGAGGTATGAACTGAGTTTTGGTATCTGAACCCAATGCACGGATATCTTAACCCTGCTTTATTCCTGGGCATATATTTACTAACTGTAACTACCAATTGGTTTACAGCAGGGGCGGCCAATCCATTTAACAAAGGCAAAAAAAATGTAAAGAGCTGCACCAGAATTGTTGAGCAAAAAAAAAGAAAAAAGAAAAAAGGAAAGCCCCACAGAATCAAGCAAAGAGGCTGCCCCTTTTAAAAACAAGCTTACGCTTTTTGGCCATATTAGGCTCCCGTCGACAGCCATCATCTTGGGTGCCATTTTTAATTACCGTCCCAGTGAGCACAGGGGAGCCGGGGTGGAGGGGAGTTGGGGCCATTTGGGGGTGGCGCAGGAGCGGCTTCGTGAGCCACACTTTTGCGGGAGTCAAGCCGCATGCAGCTAGCGAGCCACAGGTTGGCCATCCCCGGTTTACATGTTCAGATCCCTGATCACTGCATACATGTAGTGTCTCAGTACACCACCCATATTTAGTCTAATTCTTTACGGTATCAAAGTGGCCCTGTGCACTGCACAAGCTAACTGGAATTGGGGGCAGTTACATCTTTGCTCCAGGAAGATTTACTACCAAGTGGGTTCACAACCCAAGAAGCAAATCCGCCCTTCTGGTTGCCATGCTTAACAAACTATATAAGAAATGTCACTTTGCATTGTAATACAATTAAGTTTTTATTCAAGATCCTTATTTCATGGCATTACCACTGAGGCCAAAGCTAAGGCTGAACAGTCAGAAACGTCATTCCTTTGTTTCCTGTCTTTTGAATGCTTTGTTTCTCAGCCTCAATTCTGTGCTAGTTTTCTGCTTATGTATATTTCTCAACATCACTTCACACCATAATGTACGTTGGATGAGATCAAAATTGGGAGTAACAGAAGAAGTCAGCAACTTTTGAGATTATCAAAATTAGTGAGTTTTGTTATTTTTATTTTAAATAGGCATGGTAGATGCCTTTCTTCCATACATCCCACTCCTCAGACTGACATCTATTCACTCACTTTAGCATTTAAGTTCCTCCAGGTTGTGACAGACGTCACAAAATATAGGGATTTTTCATCATGTTGGTTGACTGCCCCTTACTCCTCATCCCATTTTCAAGGGAGGGGAATTTATTTGCTCTGTAGTGATGAGTGCTTATGAAGCATACACTACTAGGCTCCACAATGAAGGTGATCACTCTTTCCTTAACTAGGAAGATGCATCACCTGAAACTGTGGCTAGGTCTACACTACACCTTTTCCCAATTTTTTTTGGAAGAGTCTTTTCCAAAATCTGGCCCATCTACATTGGTCCAAATTTTGAAAAATCCCCCTCTCTCGGAATATCCCTTCGTCCTTATAGAATGAGGAAGACAGGGCTTCCGGAAGAGCGCATTTGCTCTTCCACACAAAAAAGCACACAGAGCCAGAAATAGGCTTATGTATTTCTCTATTACTATTTGTCTCAAAATAAGGATATAAGAAATGGACAGACTTCATACTGGCCCTATAAACAGAGCTGGCCCAAGCTACGGGCTGACCGGGCTACTGCCCAAGGCGCCCCATTGTAGGGCGTGCCGCACGGGGCTGCCGGACTGGGCAGGGGTGGGCCTGTGCATGCGCCGGGTGCCCAGGGTGGGGCCATGCATGCTCCAGGTACCTAGGATCCGGGGGCGCCCGGGGCGGGGCTGAACATGTGCCACACTCCTGGGGGCAGTGCTGCACTCCCAGCACCGCGCACGAATGGCCAGCCCTGCGTATAAATGGGGTGATGAATTTCACTTATGTGAATACCCCATAACTGAAATCATGGTAGCTGAATGACTGCCCTTGCTAGCGTATTCAGCTATTGACTTGATCTTGTTGGTATAAAGGGCTTCCCACTATGTTGCTCACTTTCCTCTATATTTCAGTCTATAATGATTCCTTGTACTAACTAATGCAAATAAGTTACCACTCTGTTCAACCTCGTTTTACATATAAACAGATGAAAATGTTTTTCATCAATGGTGCCCTCTTTTTTTCTTTTTAAATTCTGTGCAGACGCATGGTACATAGTATTTTTTGTGCTAGTGATATCAGCTAGTTATAGCTGAAGCAGATGCAAATGCAAATAAAGTGCTACTAGCAGGCTGTGCCCCATGCTCGCTATGCTCACCAGTCCCCCTCTTTCTGGCTGCTTTCACTTTTGCGGCCAGAAAGCGTGAGAGCATGATGATGTCATTCTGTTGCCCGGCGGGAAAAACTTTTTTATATATATTGAGAGACATGAGAAATAGTTTAGACTGCAACATAGTCAAATATATGGAAGATACTTAGGAGTGTCCAATAGGGCCACATGGGACCAATCACTTAACTCCTATTACGGACTTTAAAAAAAAAGCCATGAAAAACTTTTTACTTTGGAAGAATAATATTGTCCCACTGAATCCTTTAAAACATAAAATTAATAAAACAAAGATATGAGTTTTCAGATTTTGCAAAACTGTGTAACAGCTAATATTGTTTCAGCAGTTTGGTTTCAGTTTTGGGAATCTGTGTTATATCTAATAAACCCCTCAGGAGAAAAAGAATCTTTTATGAGATTAAGGGAGAAAAAGGTTCTCCTCCTCCTAGAGCTGTGCAAAACTCAGTGGTCTCCGCAGAGTTTCAGACAGACCATTTATTTATTTTTGGCTTTGGTTCATGTGGGTTTGGACCCCAGAGTTCCTTCAGGAAAATTACTGCTATGGGTTTGTGAGCTACGTTTGTTTGAAAAGCTAACTTGCAGCCCAATCCTGAAAAGTGCAGAGCCTCTGCAACTCCCATTGCCACCAGGGCAATTCTCAGCAACTTTTAGAATCAGGCTCATTCTTTACTGTCAGTCTTCATGCTACAGTTTGGTTTTAGTCAGATATCATTTGGGAGTGTACAGTCTCCCTGGTCTGTATAAGTTCCTGCAATGTTGCACCATTGTACAGATTCTGTAGTTGTGCGTGTGGTTTGCCTGCTGGCCGTAGACTGTGCTCATGAATAGTGTCCCTAACCTGTGGCTGCATACTTTTTTGTGTTAATGGACCATTAATGGACTACAGCTCTTGAACATGTGTAACTTTAACGTTGTCATCAACGAGACCGTTCACATGTTTAGCGTTACATATGTGCTCAAATGCTTTGATGAGTTGGGGCATATGTGACTTGTACTGAATTAAGCCCCCATGAGACACAGATAACAGCTTCCCCAGTTGGGGAAAAAAGTCAGAGGAGGTGCAGCTGCCTTTCACTTTTCTCAGAGGAAAGCTGTTGCACTGGGTATGAGCTGTTAACAAATGCATAAAGCATTAAAATAAAATTAGATACCTTTCCCCAAATTACACACACAAAATAATTAAATCTTGGCATAACAGAAACTTCTGTTAGCTATGTCCCCCGATTTTGTGAACTAAAAATCAGTTGTTCATAATACTGGATATTTTTGTTAGCATGTTCCATTTAAAATGTTTTGGTGATTTTAATCAAGGCCAAGGCTATGCTTTTTAAAAGGAGAAAACTTGAGGGTGTGGGGAGAGCTTGAAGTATTTTCATACTGTTTTCATTTTTTAATACAATGCCCTTGGAAAAAGAGGCAGATGGTGACATCATAAATTTGGAACTCTAAGGTCACAAACAGGAATTCAGACAACAAATGGGAGTGCTTAGGAATGTACACTGTAAAAATAAATCTATCAAAGTCAAAAGAAGAAAAACTGTAGTATAGAAATGCAGTATTTTCATGTAGATATTTCTGTGGTAGATATATCCTTCTCAGATTTACTTTTCCTTGAAGTTTTTTTGGTTAAGTTATAGTCCTCAGGTCTCAAAAGTTCGGAGCTTTCACATTTTCCCCTTTTTCGCTCAGTAAAACTACCACCGCCTTCTTCATCCTGATATTTATCATTCCACTGGAATGCTTAATTCAGTTTTGAAGTTTCATATAATACAGTAGAGTTTACTTCATCTCTCTAGGTAGCAGCCAGGGAATTATATGTAGTGGTGGTAAAACTTTACTGAAAACTACAGAACAGGAAGTTTTTGTGAATTCTAAGATTTTTCTGCTAGGGATTATATTAATATATTAATATATTTTTTCTCCTTTGTACCTGAGTGCTTCAGAGGGTTGGTTGCATTTGGATGATTTCTGGCCACGGACTAGAAACTACAGCTTCTTCTGAATGAGGTTTTTTTTTCCCCCCAATTATTTTTATTGTATTAGACTGCTCAGACTAAATTACATACAAATCTACTGTACCATATAAACCCCACACCCTTGTTTTCTTTTTTTTTTTTAGTGGATTTTTGCTTTGTAGGCTACTATACCTATTTGTTCCTGTTTCCTTAATATTGTTTTCTCCAGATGTTGGAAGTAAAAACACCGTTGTTATTTTTTTCCAGTGTCACTCTTTGATACTTTCCATAGCCAGGCAGTGGAGGAAATAGCAGATGTGTTAGCCTCAAATTATAGGCATAAAAATAACTTTAATAAAATAAGTATTCAGTGACAGAACTTTACAAAAATCCAGATCTAATTTACTCTAGGCTAGAAAGCAATAAGTTTAAGGGAGCCTCAGCATGCATCTATGGATTCCAGCTAGTTTGTTGCAGCGTGACAGTAGCTTGGATGATGACAATCCCAGCTTGCTGTCAGCACATTCCAGGAGGGGGTGTCAGGGTGTGTTTGCGCTAGCCACTTTGCTGCCTGTAACACTATTGTTTTCTCACAATTAAAATTCCATTATATATCTGATCATTCATCCGGGGGGGGGGGGATCTCCCTTAAGAAGAACAACAACAATAACAAATAATAATTATTAATAATAACAATAATAATAAATAATAATGAAAGTCAGCAACTTCTGACTTTGAATCCAGACAGAATTGTCACCTTGGCTTTGCTCTCCTTTTACCAGGCCTTTGGTTCCTGCTGTTCACAGAAGGCTGCAGATGGCTGCCTCAGCAGGAAGCCCTTCCCCCTTCCTTAATGGAGCTCGTGGGAATGAAGGGATCCTGGAACTGAAGCCCTCCTTCCCTTCCAAACCTCCTCTCCAAACCCCTACTGACTAAAAGGAAAAAAATCCCCACATCCCTGGAAACATTTTTGCCAGCCTGTTTTTCAGTAAAAACTTAAATTAACCACTTCACTCCTGATTATAATAAAGATTCATTATTGAAACAGCTTCTCTTTAATGTCCTGAATCATTTCCACCCGCTTATTGAAGTCGCCCATTTGGGTTGAATTATAGCATCCCACTTCCATTATGTAATAATTTCAAATAAATGAAAACAGGTTTGAACTCTGCAACAATTAGCAATGTTTTAGCACATTCCCCTTCTCTCTCCCATGACCAATCTTCAATTAAAAAAAAAGTTTTTAAAATAACTTGGTTAAACCATTTGATAATTTTCTCTTTCTAGTCGAAACCTTCTCCAAGATTTGCTCTGATGCATCATATGGGTTAAGTTATGGTTTCCCATTTATTTTCAAGTGCAAAATAAAAACAGCTTAAGCATTGTGATTTAACATTAGGAATGAAGGAGTTAAATGCCTGAACAGACCACTCCATTTATAATTTTTGTTAGGAACACCACACTACACATTTGAGTGAGGTGTGTCTTATAAAGAGGGTGTTTATATTGGATTTAATATAGTTAAGAGATTCAGCTAACATATAATAGTCTCCTCTAAGAAGGAGCATAAAACAGAATGAGTTCAGTGGGATTTGCTCAAGAATAAAATATAGTATAAAAGCCTAATCTTATAGACTAGTACCAATCACAGAGGAATTCACCTTTTGCAAAACAGTCCGTATGGGGTGGGAGGGGGGGAGGAGGGGGCAGAGAAATAGAGGTCAAATCTGTATCCCATACTCACTGGAGTAGTCCTGTTGCTTTCCACATGATCTCCATTGACATTTCCCATGTGAGTAAGGGCTACTAGATTAAGGGTTTCATGATGGGGCCTATAGTTTAAATAAAGAAAACAGATTTTTTTTTTTTAGACTAAAGGACCTGATTCAAGTAAAAAATTTTCCATTGCCCTTAATGGGCTTTGGATCAGTCCCAAATCTATTGGGAAACATTACAAAATGTGAACCACAAGAGTAGACATCTCAGACATTACTTTATTCTATGAAGAATGTGGGTCTCTTCTTAAGCCTAGTATTTTCATAATAAAATTTTAAAATATACTCAGGTTCAATTCAGGACATACACAGTAGCTGCTCTGCATAATTAAGAAATAGCTGAAATATTAGAAAAGTCTCTAAACCTGAGCCAGAAGTAGCCATACTCAGAAGTTTAATATGATTTGTATTAAATAAGTTACAATTGGCTTCAGTCGTCCATCTAATGTACTGCACCTGACCAAGGTGGAATTAGTTTCTTCCACCATTAGAGTATCTCTTAAGACCTCTATTTCTTTTGTCACCTTTTGAAGAGGTGAAACTTCTTGACTAAGAATGTAATGAACACCAAAGCAAAATAAAAAGGAACTAGACTATGAGTCTATGGAAGAACATTAGAAAAATGGATGAAAATGGAAATTGCATATCATGCCCAATGGTGGGGATTAAAGCAATGGTTTCATTAGCTGCACAGTAAGAACAGTTTAGGGAAGATTGTGAAGTGGGAAAATAAATATACATCTGCACTTAAACACAAGATTTAAAAAAGGAACATATGGTGACCTCCGGTGCCAGTTTCTCTTAATGAAGGTTGCAGAGTCTGTTACGTTAGTTATAAAGTCTGAACAAAGACACAAGAATAGCACAGAGCTTCCTAGAACTGATGGTGTCATACTCTGGAGGTGTTAGTTTGAGTTTGTTTGCTGCCAATAAGGCTGTGATTCAAAATACCATTGAAGGTTGAAAGTTTCCAAAACTGCATCTGCCCATTTAATTTTAAGGAATCTGTAGACACACATACTAGGAATGAGAGGGTTTAACCAGAGTAATGGGCTACTCTGAAAACATTTAATTCATTGCTTGTGTCAGCTGAAAAAATAACATTCCTGCAAAGCAGGCAAGTGCTGTTCTGTGACAGATGTCAGGACATACCAATAGGAAAGCAGGAATGAACAAAAAATTACTATAAATAGAAATATTAAAAAGGAAAATAGTCGATATTTTGTTGCCAAATATGAAGCCTATAATCTAACCAGTAATGAAAAATAAGTGGTGAGTGATGTCATCATAGAGTATTCTTGTCAAATGGTCAATGTTTGGGCTTTGTGGTTTTTCAAAGACAGATTTATTGCTCAAGATGAGGGGAAAGTTCTACAAAATGCACTCCATAAAAAATAAAAAGAAAATTGTATGATCTCATTCATTATGACTTTTGCCAGAGAGCAGAATGAGCGGCGATCATAGCAGAGATACTTAAAAGGGGAAATGTGACCAAAAGTTAATTAAAGATAAAACATGAACTGCATTTCAGGTAAAGGGGAATAGTCACCCTGGAAATGCTTTAAATGTTTGCATGTGTAATGCTTCTCCAAGACGCAGCACACTAATGATAGGCCATTGCATTGAGCTAAAAAGGAAATCCATTCCTGTACACTACCCATATCCAAGTCCATTAAGAAATAATGGTTGTAAGATGAAAGTAGTCATAGTATTTCAATGAAAACGTTTGGCACAGTATGACGAAAAGTCAACAATCGGCTTTTAACGAGAGACACTGGAAAAACGTTGGTTAACATACCACTGAAAATATTAATTCTCCTTAATGGCAGGATGCAACACAGCTTTTTATAGTTTTTGATCCATGTCATAAATTTGGCCATGACAAAGGGATACTCCAGCTTTAGCTCACTGGCAGGAACATTAGCTGTTTCCCAGCAGTAAAATGTTATTTCTTTGGATTCTTTGTAATGCACTAAAGGGCCAAATTCTTAGCCTGCAAATAAAGTGAGATAGGCTAAAGAGTGAGAGGGGAAAACATTTTAGTCTGTGTGTGTGGGACCTGTAACTAACTTTGCTAAGATTTCAGAACAAGCAGTCAACTTTTTTTAATGCCAGTCTCATTGCTATAGTATCTAAATATAACACTAATGGCAAGATTTAATTTAGGATGAAAAAAATGAAGGATAGAAGCCTTAGAAACGTGGATGTGCCAACCATTTTCTATCTGTTTTATAGAGATATCTCTAATGAAATCACTAATGGTATGTATTGTTTTCTCTATATAGTTGTTCAAAGTGATACTGGAGGAAAATGTTGCTCCTATGAGTTTGCAGTAATGAAATCTGGCTTCAGAGCCCCTTTTGTGGAACAATATATTAGGTGTTCAAAAGCTGATTGAGTTGCCACTCTAGTAAAACCTATGTAAAACGTTGATAATAAATTACTTCAGTAGCAAAGGCATATGCTGACTAAAACAATTTCCCTGGTTCAACACGATTTGTTTCCTTATAATAAACAGTAGTGAAATATGGAAGTCAGAGAACAAAATAAGTACATCGACTCCTGCAAAGATAATATTGTTCCCTTTGTCTTAAAATCATGTGACTTCAATCTTGATCTGATTGGATTTGATGTCAAATTTTACCCCTACTTTTTTTGTCTAATAATGACAATAATAGTAATTACATATTATTTAGCACTTTTCATGCATAGATATGAAAACCGTTTACCAAGGAAGGGTCAGGATCATTATCTCTGTTTTAGAGGTGGAGAAACTAAGATAGCCAGTGGTGAAGTGAGCTGGCTAAGGTCATCCAGTAGGTTAGTGTTAGAGCCAAAAATAGAAAGTAGATCTCCCGAGTTCTAATCTAGTGGATGGGACAACTAAACCTCAATAAGTCTCAGGCTCTAGGTTTGAGTCTCGAGTGATATGTTTTTGTAACAGAAACTGTCCTTTTACATGAAGTTGGATTCACCTTTCCTGTTCTACTGCAGTTGCATCATAGTTTCGTGTATTGTTCCAGGGAGTTATATGTGAAAGTAGAAGAATAGAGAGAACTCAGGAGAAGAGTAGAGAACTTCAGGGAGGGGAAGCTTCTGAAGGAGGGAGCAGTGCATGTTCCTTGGTTGAGCAGTGGGGCCAGCCCAGGCTGGTGAAAGTGGAAAGCAGAAAGTCTGCTGGGGTCACCTAGAAACTTTCTCAGACCAGGACACCATGGCTGTGTCTAGATTGGCATGATTTTGTGGAAATACTTTTAACGGAAAAGTTTTTCCGTTAAAAGTATTTCCGCAAAAGAGCATCTAGATTGGCACGGATGCTTTTGCGCAAAAAGTGCTTTTGTGCAAAAGCATCCGTGCCCAGTATAGACGCGCTTTTGTGCAAGAAAGCTCTGATGGCCATTTTAGCCATCAGGCTTTCTTGCGCAAAAAATTAAGGTGCCTGTCTACATTGGCCCTCTTGAGCAAGTATTCTTGTGCAAGAGGGCTTATCCCTGAGTGGGAGTGTCAGAGTTCTTGCGCAAGAAGCACTGAATTCTTACATTAGAACGTCAGTGCTCTTGCACAAATTCAAGCAGCCAGTGTAGACATCTGGCAAGTTTTTGCGCAAAAGCAGCTGCTTTTGCGCAAAATCTTGCCAGTCTAGATGCACCCCATGACTACAGAGGGCTGAAGGCTCAGAGCAGCAGAGAACCTGCTGGCTGTCTGAGTCAGACAGCTGAAGCTGGAGGGCCACGGAGGGCTGGAGTACAATGGAGGAAAAAGCTTACCTAGGAAAGAAATAAGGCAGAGAAGTAGCCAAGGTAGGGAGTCAGGGTGAGGCCTGGTGAGAGCCATAGGAACTATACCTGAGAGACTGATTATGGTGAGAGAAGCAAGAAATGTACGAGAGAGTGGGAGCTTGGTGAGATGTGTGCTTGGTGTGCTGAGGTACTGTTGGTACTTGAACACATCACTTGCACTGTTCTAGGGTTTTGGGGGTTATTGTTGTAGGACTTTTATAATAAATTAATCTCTCAAAGATCCACATCTATGTGAAGAGCTTGTGTGGAGTTACTGGGAACTCAAGAAGAAAAAGGAAACCGAGGCATCTGCACCTGTCTCATCTCCACCTGCTGCTCTATGCAGATAGCCTGAGTACGTCCATAGGCTTTCAGTACAGTAGGTCCTCGCTCCTTGATAGAAAAATTGCTTCAAAGTCTCACGGCTATAACTGCCTCTGGGGTAATCCATAGAAAAGATATATCATAGTTGTGGGGATAAACTCCATGGGCATCAAAGGAATAATATTTTTTCTCACTGCAGCTATTGCCCTGATTTACCTTTATCAGTCTTTCAGTCCTTCCACTTCTAACTTGGGTCCTGCATGATGGGGGCAGGCTATGCAATGGAGGTGTTTGATCTTTTACCCATCAAGTGGAGGGCATTTATTTAACATAGTGAGGACTATCTGACCCTCAGTTAGTGTTAGTGTTAGTTCTTCTGTCTTTATAGGCAATAATCTCAGTTTTCCCACTTGTTTTGAATTAACACTTACGTAATCATATTGTATGAGGAGGGCCTCTGGGATTTTATCAAAATATGTCCCTTATTTCCTGAAGTAATATTGACTCTTAAAAGGTAAAAATCATGTAATAAAAATATGTGTTAGTTTGTGTTACAAATAACACCTTAGATTATTAGAATTGTTTATGCTGTCGGTTTCCTTTCTGTGTTTGAACTTGGAAAATAAAACTGCTTGGCATAGACTGCTCATGGCCATTTTTTTGCCAGTTAGTTTCTTTCCAGTTTTGCTATTTTCTGCTCATGCATTACAGAGTTTTGTGTTGTAAACATTACAAGATTTCGTTTATGGGAGTGTTTCTGAACATTTTAGTTTCTATAGAAGCCTGCTCTGTTCGTTTGTTTTGTGAAATTTGAGATTATGTCCAAATCAGAGATCTGGTTTTGAAAAACATCGACATTGGCTCGGATTTAGTGTTCCATTCAGGGGGGAAAAATTACTTTAAAGAGAATAAGAGGGAAAGGAATAATTGCAGGGAGTGAGACAAAAGGAGGATCATTGAACTGATATCTATTACTGGAAATGTTTTCCTGTGCTTTGAACAGAGTAGGGAACTGACACTTGGTCTGTCTGGTGACCTCCTTCCTGGCTGACACTCTGAGCAGAAGGATTTTCCAAAGCATCCATGCTTCTGGTCTTAAGAGAGTAGGAAGGAGGCATTTAACTCAGTGTGTGAAAACAGCATTCAAAATAATTAATAAATTCTGTGTGGGCAGGGAGATGGGGAGAAGGGAAAGGAGCGTAACAGACACACTTTTTCTTGTTACTGAATAGTGCTGCTTCTTGTACACAGTTCCAGGTGTCAGATTTTGGATCAAGGATTCCAAATTCCAAGCCAAATTCTATGACATAGTGTGATTTCTGTCAAAGATCTACAGATCGTGGGAATCGCTCACATCTCACTGTCATTTTTTTCCTTTCAAATATTTAAAGAAACAAAGAAAATGAGATAACCCTCTGCATTAAAATAATCTTGAAGTTTTCATTGTGAAACTTCCTAAGTAATGCAGTGTATGTGGAATAGTATTTACATTAACACACGCTGATTTCAAATCCCAGCAATGCCTAATGGGACCCTCTAGGAGGGTGCCAGTGATGGGAAAAGCCTTAACTTTCAGTTTTCATATTTTGTGGAATTCAATTAGAACCATAACATCACTTGCTCATGTTTGTTTTGCTTTTATAGAAAATATTTGTAACAAAGGTATTTATGGAAGCATATAACTCTTTGCTCCTGGCATTTATACTCTCAGAATATTGCCATGCCTTCAGCTCTGTCCTTCTGGATTGGAACAACAGTACTTGGAGGTCTGGTGCTTTTGGCCAGAATCCAACCAATGGTCCAGATTTACTGGAACACTCCAGAAGTGCAAAGGGGCTGGAAGCCAGCTGTTCCACAGCAGCTGAGAATTCCCCTGACAGGGTGGGACAAGAGCCGGCATAGCTAGAAACTATACATAAGTCCAACCCCACCCCCTCCGCTTGTGCATAATACAACAGTTCAGAGGGAACTAACTTCAGCTTGTGGTTGGCCCCTTGGGGATTGATACCAGTAGTATCCTGAGAACTGGGGAGCTACCACTAGCTTCAGTACCCAGTGGAAACTAAACACGACTAGAGCCTACTGTTTTTGTGCCATAACAGTCTCTATTGGTTTACTACTGCATGGTGAAACACAGGGAAGGGCTGTCTCAGTAGATTTTTTCCATCTCCAGTTTCTGTAAATCATAGACTATGTTTCGTGTCCACCACTGTGGAACAAACTGAGCAGAGAAGAGGCTGCACAACAGAAAGACATTTCAGAGGCATGCTCACTTCAGCCAGAACAACTCCAGGGCTGAGTCTTTGTACCCCCTTTGAGAAGGGTGCAGCACTTGCATTTCCCCACTTGGTCCTACTCTGCTGTCCATTACAGAAGGATTTCATAGCACTGCCTTGTTTCTGCTTTCCTTGTCGTTGTCGAGCAGCCAAGCAGTAGTGCTACACGAGGTACCCAAAACCCTTACGGTCTTTTAACACAGTCCTAACTCAGGCAAAACTTCCATGGATGCACTGTACATTTTCCATGAATATAGACTGAAATAAACATGAGGAAGGACTTAGGATTTGGCCCAAGGTTCAAATGGACTAGAAATGATATAGAGGGGGTTAGCTGTTCTTATGAGGATACCCTGCATCACTTGACTTTAGAACTCCCATCGAAGCACAGAAGAGAATTTACTCCTTGTCTGGAGTCAAATAAATCCACATATACAACCATTTCTAGCATGCACATTAAATGGTCTTAGAGATTGTGGAACCTTTTCTACATAGCCAGTGTGCCCTCTTTGCCTGCTGCACATGTACAATGACCAGCAAGCAGTGGATGTACTGGGGCTGAAAGGAATGTAGGTACCTCAATTATTTCCATATGACCTGCTACAGGTAGTTCTACTGATGATGATGAATTATTTATATTTATTATCATGTGACCTATGAGCCCCACTTACAAACCAGGACCTCATTATGCTAGGTGCTGTACAAACACACACCAAAAAGACAGCCCATGCCCCAGGGGGCTTACTATCCAAAGATAAGATGAAAACAATTGGTTGGATATTGGCAGAGGAGTACAAGGAAACAATGTGCCAATATTGGCCAGTGCGGGCGGCAGTAGTCCCTGCACGTGTTATATTTTTGGCAGCCCCACCGGTGTTAACATTTTTGTCATGGCAGAGGAGAGGTTTAAGGAGAGCTATGAGGTGGAAAATGGGGGGGGGTCTATGTGTGTGAGACATATGGGGAAAATATGAATGTGTTAGTTCAAAAATTAATGAGTGGGCTGTGGAGACTGGCATTGTGGGCAGATTGGAGGCAAGTATAAATAGCTCAGTTAAGGTTGCTGGGGAAGGGGGGACCAAAGGTCACCAAAGGGGACAAAACAGGTCCTAGAACCGATCCTTGGGGCACTCTACGTGAAACCGGATACCAACAAGACATTGAGCCATAGGGCCCAACACTACCCATTGGGCCCAACAATCTAGCCAGTTTTCTATCTACCTTACAGTCCATTTATCCAATCCATACTACCTTAACTTGCTGGCAAGAATATTGTGGGAGACCGTATCAAAAGCCTTGCTAAAGTGAAGGTATATCATATCCACCAACTTCCTCATGTCCACAGAGCCAGTTACCTCATCATAGAAGCTAATCAGGTTGGTCAGGCATGACTTGCCCTTTGTGAATCCATGTTGACAATTCTTGATCACTTACCCTTCTCCCAAGTGCCTCAAAATAGATTTCTGGAGGATCCCCTCCATGATTTTTCTGGGGACTGAGATGAGGCTGACTAGTCTATAGTTTCTTGCATTGTCTTTCTTCCCTTTTTAAAAGATGGGCTCTCTATTTGCCTTTTTCCAGTTGTCTGGGACCTCCCCTGACCGCCATGAGTTTTCAAAGATAATGGCCAATGGTTCTGCAATGACATCTGCCAACTCCCTCAGCACCCTCGGATGCATAAAATCCCATGGATTTGTGTATGTCCAACTTTTCTAAATAGTTCTTTCTTTCTCCAAAATGTGAGATGAGAGCGTGCATGAGAGTTTTAGCTGTGTGGATGGATTTGAAAATCTGTATTTTGGCAATGTCATGCAGAAAGAATCTGCAGCATTTAGACATCTGCTTGATGTGAGGACTATTTAGAGAGGTCTGAATTGAAGATGGTTATGGGCCGGAGTGACACGTAGGTTGGTGGTATCCATTGTGATAGAGAAAGGAGTTAGAAGGACAGACTTTTTAGGAGAGAGGGATTAAGAGCTCTCTTTTAGCCATGTTTGGCTTGATCTGAAGGCTAGATATCCATAATACGTCAGAGAGACAGAATGAGATTTTAGTTTGGACAGGTTCAGAGGAGGGAGGTTCAGAGGAGGGAGGGAGGGAGAGAGAGATCTATTAAAATCCTAGATATTGTGAGTAAGACAGGGCATTTTAGCCACTTTATAGTTGTCTGTAGTTTGTGTTCAAAGGTAGGTAATTGCTACAGTGAGGAAATATGCAGCTCTAAATTTGTGGTATTGGCCTTTTCTGTAAACTTCTACTTTACATAAGAGGCCAATACACAGTTCAGCAATAAAAGTGAGACTGTGTACACATTTATTTTGAGATTTTGGCAATTAGAGGAAGAACTATAGAACTGTCCTTAAAAATATTCTAGGAAGTTCTTAAAATCTGTTCCACAAATCTCCATATACCTTTTATTAAGGTCTGTTATTTCCCAGGGCAACTTGCATTGTATATAATTTATATTATATATAATTTGTTGTAGCTAGAGTTCCAAAATTATCCAACATGGGGCAGTAGTTGCCAAATCATGGCATAGAAGAGTTGCTTGTTTCTATTATTAAAAATATTTAAGGTTGTATGTAGAGAGAGAGAAATTACTAAAACAGATCAGTGTGAATGTGGAAGAGGAGATGATGGGGGAACACTTATTTTTCAGTTTATATTTTATTGTTTTTATTTGTTTATTTGCTGGAAGAGCAGACTTCATGTGGACCTGGCATGTTTTCCGGATTTTACATTCTTGGTTATCTTGCAATCTAAATATTAATCTTTTAGGTAGGCTGCAACATCTGATTAGACCAGTGATTCATTGTCTAACTACTGGAGGGATTTTCAATGACTGTGGATTATTTTGTTGGTGGTTAACTATCCAAATCCCATATTGAAATTTCCTCCTAATAAAAATAGATTAATAATTCCCTGAATTCATTTGTTTAATGAAAGAAAATGGTGTTTGATACTCTAGCTCTTGTTTGTTCTCTCTTTTATTCCCCAAGTTAACTAGATTCCAAGCAAACTTGCAGCTCCCTTAATATTTATTAATGACAATTATTTAACCAGAAATACAAAAACATGTTACTGACATTATAGAGGGTTATTTACACTAAAAGCATGAATCCCAATACATTTTACATTTCCTGCATGTATAATTTTTCTGTTTCTCTCTCTCTCTCTCACTTTGGACCTTTTCACCCATTGTGTCCCACATTTGGGCCCTGGACAGTTGATAGATATGCTAGGAGCGCACAAAAGTTGGAGGTAACTAATTTCCCTGAAAGTAGCATATAGCATTGGCTTTTTGTACTTGTTGGAACAGATAAAAGGAACAGATGATTATGGTTCATTGAACTTTCTACTATTGACTAGCTTTTCTCTACCCTGTATCGATTGATTGTTTGCTTCAAGCCCTTCCAGCCCTTCCCTTGCAGTCTATTTACCTCTGCCCCCTTCCCTTCAGTATTCTTTTCCTTTCTATTTAGGTAATCTCCTCCTAATTCAAATCTATTCCCTCAAAAAACATTGTGAAATGTGCTCCGCCATCACATTGTGCTTGGGTGCTATAACACCCTTTCTTCACCCTGTGTTTGAAAACATGTTCTTCCATTTTCCATATGTTCCTCTTCTATTCTGCAGCTATGAAATGCAGAAGACACACTTTCAACATCCATTTTTGTCAGCCAGCAGTATGTTACCTATTACTGTTATTTGTCTACTGAGATCTGCACTGTGATCAGCATAGAAGAAATATCTGGCCAGATTTTTTTTTTAAAGTTATTGAAAAATAGTGACTAACACACATTCAACTCACCGCCACACAGTTAAACTTTATTAAACTTCAGATACTTCAGTACTGCATAAGGAACCTTCTAATATTGAAAGCTTCAGAGGGCCAGCCGAGTTAGTCTGTCATTGAAAAAAAAATTAAAAAACAAGAAATAGTCTAGCAGCACCTTAAAGACTAACTAAACATGTAGATGGTATCATGAGCTTTCGTGGGCACAACCCACTTCTTCAGTTGAATGGAGTTATTAAAGGTCCAGTTTCAAAATACATAGGGTATAGGGCGGGGGAGAGAAGAAGATAGAGAAAAGGGGGAAAAAAGTCAATTGGAGTGTTCATGTTACATGAAGCAGATATTGGTTTGGGTGTGTATCTCTGTGTGTTCAAGGAAGAAGACTAATAAAGTGCTCTATGCGATGCTCCAGGGGGCACTAAGAGCTGGAGTGATGGGGCTGTGATGCAGGGTGTTGCAGGGGGAGTTGAAGACTGGCTGTCCCAAGCTCTTCCCCTTCCACTTGAGGGTCTGTCCCTTCCATGAGTGAAGAACCACCCCACTCCACCTTGCCCACAGGCTGGGCAAATCTGTTGCTTTCCTCCCTCCTTTCCTCCCCTGCCCCAGTGATCTAAATTTGACATGCTTAGTTGTACTTCTCCAGAATTTGGTTTTGCCTCATGACAGCTATGTCTACACTGGCAGGTTGTTGCGCCAGAAGTATGCAAATGAGGCTAAGCATGGAATATCGCCGAGCTTCATTTGCATACCTAATGAGCAACCATTTTTGCGGAAGAGGCTCTTGCACTAGAAGGAGCTGTCTACACTGCCTCTTCTTGCACAAGAAAAACCCTCTTGCGCAATGCTGCTATGCTGATTTTCAGTAATAATGGCATTTCATCTAACACCATGGAAAGACAAAGAGAATTTTTTTAAAAGGGCCCCCAAATCACTTTCTCTCCTTTTCCCATGGAGCTAGCAGTAGCCAATGGACTTTATTTGCATACACTCCAGATGTAGTCTGTGTGTGTGAGGTGTTAGGTATACCTGCACTCAATAGTGGTGGCAGTAATTGAGTCTGCTTGGTAAATGTGTATGTCATATGAGGAAATGTATAGATTGCTTGAAAGTGTGTGACAGAACTGTGACTGTGATATGAGATCTGTTATCCACCCTCGTATGTGTTGGAGGAAAGAAAAAGACATGTATATGTGCCTTTATGATGCAGTAGCCATCGTTTTTAATCAGAATAGTGTAGGTTATGTCAACAGAAGGACATAGGGCTTTTATTATAAAGGATATTGTCAGCAGTGAGGTGGAATATGAGAAGATATCATGCTTTAATGTGGTTAAATGGATGTGAGATGGTATCCTGTGAGTAAGTGCAAGGAAGTTGTAAAAGACTGTGAAATGTGTTCTTATATTGTACACATGTGGTATTCTTTCTGGAGAGTTGGCTGAGTTTGTATGTATACCAGATTCTGGAATCTCCTGAATCTTATACTGCCAAGAGCCAGTGGAAGTATATGCATGTGCTCGTCTAGGCATTGTTAAAAAATGTTAGAAGGAAGGCAACATGGGCAAACTTTCATTTTCCTCTCCTTTTTGTGTTTTAATGGTGTTAAATAGAATTCTGTAGGGGAGAGAAAACAGTTTGTAAAAGGAGGTGAAATGTTTGTAGATTTCATCAATTGTGCAGAAGGCAGAGCAATGGTACATGTATTAATGGGGGTGCTTTGGGTCATTGCTGAAAAGGGGCAGAGTTAAGGTTGAATAGGCAACCTTAACTATTTATTTCCTTGTATTCAGCAGTTTGAGTTTTGCTTAACTCATAATTCTGAAGGGGCATGACACAACACCATGCTAAAGTAACTCTAAATCAATGTATTTTTTGGCCTTTGAATTATTTCTATATTCTTATTAGATGAGTGTTATGGTTACAATCAGGATTTGAATAAATGTCTTAGAATGGGAATTTTAAAATTCTCTACTAAAGGCATCTGAATGTGCAAATTAAAAAAAACATTTTGGCTAATAATATTGCAAAAACAAGTATGGATTGAATATGAGTGAAGCAAACATTTTTTCTTAAAATTATATTTAACCAATATTGAATTTTCATCGGGAGTTCTTGAAGTGTTTTATAAATGTGTGTTAAGGCTGTAAGTCTTTCCATGGAGGTCATATCAGCCACCGGCCACTGCTCAGGCTGCCCCAGGTAGGTGGTCCTGGAGCAAAAAAGGCACCCTGAGCCATCACCACCTTCTGGAGCAGCAGTGAGGGAGAGTTTGTCTGCCCTCCCTAGAGCAGTAGCAACAGTAGCATGCACCAGAGCATCTCTCCTGTCTCTCTCTGGAATACCTGCAACATCCTGGAGCACCTAATATTTAGTCAGGTTATTTATAATACAAGACATGGACAGGTCATAGGGCCCTTAAAAAATTTTTTTTATTGCCCATGACCTGTACATGACTTTTACTAAAAATACATACGACTAAATTGTAGCCTTTGTTTTGTAGATAAGGAAATTGAGGACCAGACATATTAGGTAACTTGTCCAAGACCAGACAGTGAATTGGTAGCAGAGCCAAGAACTGAACATTGCCTTTTACTAATAATTTCAGTAAACAATCAAAATATATGACTGCCATGACACCAGAAGCAATAATCATCAAAAGTCATGTCTGGAGACAAGTAAAAGTGTTACAAAGTTTTATTGTTTAATTAAAAATAAAACATCTTCCTAGCAGGGAAACTAAAGGAACCAGTGTTTATTTCTGCAAAGCACAAAATATTTCAATGCTTCTGTAGAAACAGATTATTTGTAAAATGCTGTTGGTATTATATTTGCACAAAAACACAAAAGGAAAAAGGCTTACACCTTATATTTGGTTCAGTGCAAATTAACTTCTCCAAAACAATCTAAGTGCAGTGGCAAAACTTAAATACACATTAAGAGCAATGATAATATTTAAGTAATTAAATTGTTATTATATTTAAATAACTAAGTGCTTTTGTAGAAAGGGAGAAATCCAGGAAATACATTTAAAGCTGATGTTCTATTCTGAAATTCAGCATTGTTCCTTTTTATTTTTCTCAGCAGCATGGGTTCAGAATGGAGCCGTGAACCATAAGTTAGAATTTTCTAGCTTTTTCATATTTTGGGCTATGTTTAAACATTAATATTATTTAAACATGGTTTTTCAAGCAAATCAACCATATAAGCCCTTTTGTCAAAACTTGTATTATGCATAATCAATCATTTATCCGATAGCATATAACAATTTGAAACAAGCCCTTTCAGGCTGTTGGTTCCAAACAAATATAGTGAACTCCCTATTGCTAACAGAATTTGTTACAATATAAGATATTACCTCACTCACCTTGTCTCTATAATGTAGTTTTTAAAAGCTCTATTTCTATTGCCCTTCCAAAAGTCTTTATTTTCCTTTGTTGTTCAAACAGAATTGCCTCTCTGAAAAGACTCAGAACTGCTTTCTTGGTGCACTGAGAAATTCAGCTTCAGGCTGAGTGTTACGCATTAGAGAGAAGTGAGAGCTAATGAATTTTTCTTTTGCTGCTACCCCTATGCTAACATTGTGTTGTAATGGGCCTTGCCTTCAGTGGCAGAAAGTAGCAATTGTTTCAGGCTATATCTACACTATCACTTATGTCAGTATAACCTGTGATGCTCAGGGGTATAAATAAGTGACTCCCAGAAAGACATAAATTAACCAACCGAAGTGTGGACAGTGCTATGTTAGCAGGAGAGCTTCTCCCACTGACATAGCTATTCTATTTGTTAGAGGTTGTTTAATTAAGTAGATGGGAGAATTGAGTGGCTCTATGGACTATTTACACAAGTGCAGTTACATGCTGTAGTGGAGCCATGGCCACAAGTTTCATTTTAAGTCTGAAGTAATCAATGGAACTGGTCAAAAAAACTGATGGAACATGGAAACAGGTGGAAAATGATGTTCTGTGAAAAGCGGGTAATGATTGATTCTGTCGGTAGTTTATGTTGGGAAAATCAAGCTGAAATGTTTTATTTAGAAATGTTGACCTGTCCCATGTTAAACATTTTTGTTTCCCCTGCCACTATGGTGCATCATCAGAGAGATAGTTCTATGTACTTCCTATCCCGAGTTTCCACTACAGATTATCTCCTATCATACACTGCGCTTTCTCCAGAGGTTAATTTGTAATGAAGGAGGTGCTCAAGCAATTTTTTTTTTCATAACTGGTGTGTCAAGCCAGAGGTACTGGGACTATGAACTGCAAAGCCCAGATGTGCTATGGCTCAGCTCTGGCAAGCTCTGGCACAAATTAAGCACTGATTTTCTCTCTGTAATTGAACCACTAAAGTTCCTCATTCCAGTTATGGATTCTGAATCAAAACCCGTCAGAATTTTTCATTTCATGGAAAGTGGCACTCTCAACTTTTCCTTCCAAATCAGAGTGAATATGAATGTCAAAATATCAGAATTTCCTGTGGATTGGAAATCCTGGTTTTTATTAGCTTTAGTAATCACATAATGACTCGAGCTCCAGAAACAAAGCCTCCTTTATTGGAATCTAGTTTGTTAATATACAAAATATATCTTAATACTTGTACCAGAATCCCCACCTGTCCAAGCTCACTCCTTGGACTTCCACATTCTTCTTGTACCAGGGATTCTCAAACCCTACTCATAGGTTGCACATTGTCTGAAGTTTCACAAATGCATAGATTGAATAGAAAGGCTGAGATTATTCCCAATTCCTATTAATTTAAAGAGAATTTGGCTCTTACATCATTTTGGCAGTTTTGAGAATCTCAGCCAAAATGGGAGTGTTTTTTATGAACATGGGAAGACCTGGGCAAAATCCTGGGCAAAATGCTTAGTATAAACTGGCAGAGGTCCATTGCCTTTAGCTATGCTGATTTATTCTGATTGGTGATTGCTCGTGGGGGGATTCTGCACCAAAAAAACTATTTTTTTCCAACAATATATACAAATTCTGCATACAATATTTTAAAAATCTGCAAATTTGTGCATATTTTATTTGTCAAAATGACAATATAATCAGTTTGGTTTCAATTATTTTCGTAATTTATTTAAACTACAAAAATGGATGAAGAATGAGATTGGGGAGCATTAGAGGGATTCTCCAAACTGTGTCTAATAGTAAGGTAGCTAGTATTGACCCTTTATTTCTAGTTATTAGTGAAAAAATATAGGCAGTCATATGCTCAGTGTTACAACACAGGTAACTAAAAAGCAAGTGAGGTGCTAGGAATTAGTCTCACAATTTGTATTGGCTACTGACAATCTCCAAAAATGTCAGTAGCAAACAGTTCATGGTGCACCTTTTGATAGGAAATTTTTTTAGTCCAAAAATTTAGACAAATTCTAATCACTAAAGCATCATAAGTATATATGAGATCATATTCTTCTTTACTCCAGTCTGGCACTGTGAAGGAGCCTTAAAATATTTACACCTTTTTTATATTCCTACGGGAATTCATAAAGACAATGGGAATAATTTACCCAGACAGTCTGCTCTATCTGTCCCATGATTACCTCCTCAGAAAGACCCCAAAGACCAGCCCTTCCATGAGGAGGAGGATGCATTGTGCACTAGTCAGTGAGAGAGACAGAGTACCTCTCTCATTTGCATAACTGTCCAGCCTTTGTTCCCTCCCTGATAGTGATTTATGTCTCTACTGGCTGCACTAGGCCCCCTGAACGGATCTTCTGGAGGCTTCCCTTTGCATCCCCACTAGAAGTAATTTTTCTGCAGGGAAACAAAGAAATCTGCAGGGAACATGAATTCTGCACATGAACAGTCACACAGAATTCCCCCAGGAATAAACTGTGGAAGAGAAGGCACCCTAGCTTTGCATGCAAGTTCAACATTTTAAGTGATGATTGATAGCAATGGAGCTCTACTAATTTACACCAGCTCAGCATCTGATCTTGTATAGTAATGAATGCAAATGAGATCACCTGTGTGATTCTATTTACTGTTTTATATCACAAGCAAGGGGGCACCTAAGAAAATGAAGTAGCAGCAAATTTATAATTTATATAGATTAAAAAACATCTTTTACAGAGCATATAATTAACCCGTGTAACACACTGCCACAAAATATTTTGGATGGAAAGAGACTTGGATTCATAGAAGGATTTGACATTTCTCTGGATATTAAAATAACTTCAGTTATACTGACTGGATAAAAATATACAACTGACATAAACCCTCATGCCTCAGGACTTGAATTGACACAAACTGCCCAAGGTTTTGGAGAAAGTTTCCCACAGGTTTAGTATTCCTTAATTGTTCATTATGCAGGAGATTGAGGGTGGTAGTGGGATGAAGAAATTTCCTTTAGACCATATGACACTATGCACTCTCAGAGAAAGGATACTGGCTTAAACGGCCTATTGGTCTGACCTGATATAGTAATTCTTAAACCATTATGACAATAAAGGACTTTTCCAGATACCAATTCCTAAGCTTTTTAGGCAGTTTAAACAGAGCTCTTTTTTGGATTATTTTCAAATCCTGTGTAGTGCCTGAAATTTCAGCCTACAGCCTTCTACTCCTGTTCACTGGAGTCCACTCCCTGATCATTTGATGCTGATGTTTTACTTTGACACCGTGCTAACATGATGTGCTGAGGATGGAGAAAATTTCAGAGTGCAGAAAACTCTTCTGTTGTTTAAAAATATTTGAAACAAAATATAGACTTTTCTGATAACTGAATCCTTTCTTTTTGTGATTGTTGGATCAGATAGGCTTTTTATCCAAACTATTTATCCTAATCAGCAGTTGGAAGAAAGGAATGTTAAATAAACTATTTTATTCTGATTCTTTCTCTGGATGTTTACCAGCCTGTTGACAAAGGCCAGAGGATGTTTAATGACTTGGTGGGGAGAGTTGAAACAGAAGTGGGGATCATATTAGATGCCTCTTATTTGCTTTCTTTCGCAGTGCAACAAAAGGAAAATTATGACAGACCACCTCTTGATACTCAGTTTGATTAAGAAAATTTATCCTGTTCCTTGTCAAGAGTTCAAGTCTCCCACATTGAATAGTATAAACAGTCAAATGAAGCCAGAAAAATGCAGATAAGACTCAGATGTTTCTAACAGGGAATCTTAAGCAGACGAGAAGAAACTGACAACAAATGACCACAGAGTAACTATCATATAAATCTGGGAAAGATTTAAAACTTAGTTGGAAGCTTTTTCTCTTACCACCAAACTCCGAGTTTGGTGAAAGAAGCAGTGTTCTCCATATCTGAATTATGGAAATCCCTTGAGCTGACGGTTATTAGGCATCATAGTCAGGAACTCATTACTTTCTTGGAGCCATAAGTCTATTTAATTTTGCTATCTGTCATACAGAAATTCATCACAAAAACAAACAGGAGAACCAGATGAGGGTTTTTTTTTTTTAGAATGGTAAATTTGTAAAAAAAAAATGCATTTTCTGGGACATCAAAACTCTTTGTGAATTTCTATCAAATTCATCAGCTAATTTCAGTTGATAAAAACCTGAAAATGCAGTTTTCAGAAATGTCCAATGCTTCTTTTAGAAAAAAAATGCATTTTTCAAAAATGTTGAGTTGAAATTAACTATTTTTAAATAAAATGTTAAACTAAATCCATATTTTTAAAATTGAAAATGATATAATCAATTTTAATTTGACTTTTTATTTCAAAGTGTTATTTTAATTTGACCAACATTTTGTTTTTGGTGGGGGGTTTTCATTTTTCATTTTAGGGAGAAAATTCGGAAAATCAAGTTATGGTTTGAAATAATAATTTTTCCCAGGCAACCACAAAACCAAAAGATAAGTTCCTAACTCAGCTGTAATATTCAGTCTATGTTGATGACTGTAGAGGACATAACAATGTCATAGAGTAGGCCTCTATTTCAAACGTGTGTATTCAAATTTATTCCGACAGGACATGAGACTTAATTTTTCATCATCAAGGATGCAAATAAATGGGGGGGGGGGGGGGGAGATTTTAAAATTTGTTCAGTTTTTAAATGAATTTGTCCTGATGGTGTTTTTGCACCTCTCTGATTTCTGTTTTCTCTTTGTGAATATCCTAGAAAACCTGTTTATTGGAAGGATTCTTATGGAAACAGTGGATTTTAGTTTACAGTAAGTGCAGGGTAACTTCCTTCTCACATTTACACCAGAGATAGCATGGAATATGCAGTCCAGGTTGAATGATTGACATGTAAAAGCCACCTTTATATCTTCTGAGTTTGGGCTTCTCTGGGGCCCCCATAGTAATTTAAACTGC
Organism: Pelodiscus sinensis; assembly: GCF_052426305.1. NCBI lineage: Eukaryota > Metazoa > Chordata > Testudines > Trionychidae > Pelodiscus > Pelodiscus sinensis. The sequence goes on from NC_143053.1 coordinate 206,592,279, forward strand.
TGCAGGAGGTCTGAAATCATGGCATAACAAGTTATATTCCTTGTCTCAAAGTGGAATATAAGGTCAATAAGGCCATAGGGGTCTAAACCTGGCCTGCTTATGGGCAACCCTTTCCTTGAGCTTCTGAGTGAGTCCTCAGAGGGCAGCCTTATTGCTGCCTTCCTCAATTCCTGAACCAGAGGAATCTCACCCCTGCTGGACCTGAGGTTTTTAGGTCCCCTAAAGGGCTAATTCATCATAATGAGGGTGTAAGAGTCGCAGCATGAAAGTGTGTTCTCACTTACGGTCTTCTCATGGATAGCTGGTGAAGGGAAAAAAGGATTAAATACATCGAATAAATTGTTCATTGCAAATAGCTTTCCCTGCTCTAGTATGATGGTTTAGTGTACTAGCCTGTTCACCAGTTTCTTAGGACTTTAATGTGTTTCCTGATATTTCAAAGGCTGGATATCTTGAGTTTACAGTAAACCCCCAGACAGAATTTCCAGCACACTTTTGTTGCTGAGTAGTCTTTATTATAGATGGGTGGTGGAAAAACAACCATTAATGTTATGCAATACATGTGGTAGACATGTGGCTGAAAATGACAGGGGATTTAAAACACCACAATAGAAAATCAAAGGAATCAGTCAGATGAAGCAGGTGGGCTTATGCTGTAAGTGAGAGATATGAATCTTTAGGTGGTGGTGATATCATAATTTCACCTGTTAAATCCATTCCAGTTCAGGTGTAAGATTTTGTGATTTCCAATAAAAGGTGTGAGAGGGGCCACGTAGGTGAGGTAATATCTTTTATTGGATCAATTTCTGTTATTTTCTCCCCTACCTCATCTCTTTCATATCCTGAGACAACAATACTGCAAAAAATAAAGGATTTGTCTCTTCTTTAAACCCCACATGCAGTAAGAAGATGCTTACATAGGTAGAAGTGTAAGGAAGCTAGTAGCTCCATCCTAGGGAATATGAATGGCTAGTATATTGACCTGAGAGTGCATCAATGCACAAAGTTAAGAGGATCTATTTCCATATGTGTAACAGAGGACCTGGCTAATTAAATGAAATTGGGCTCATCAGTCCAGATACTTGCATTTGGGCCAATTAAAAGGGTGAAGCAACATGTTGGGGGCTATCAGAGAAAGACAGGGTCAGAGCAGACTGGTGCAGGCAGGAAAAGAGGAGAATTGCTATAGATAGTAAATTGGTCCTGGGAGAAGACTGATGGCAGCAGAGAAACAAGAGAGGGTGCTGAGCTAGAGAGTGAGGACCGACGGTGGTGGTGGCAGCAGTGGCAGCAGGAAAGGAAGATGCATGGTGGTCTGAGCTGCAGTCCCCGGCCAGATGGGGTTGAAGGAAGGCAAAGCAGTGGATGACTTACCTGCTAGTATCACCTTGCTGGAGAGCTAAATCATGAGGAACAGTGAGAAAGCCAGGGAAATTGAAGAAATTTCCCATGACCAAGATAGATGCTCTCAGCAAAGAGGTTGGGAGAACTCCTTCTGGGTGGAGCAGGGCTTCACCCCAGAAGCAAAGGGGTCCATCCATACAGTGGAAAGGAGCACTGATGATGAACCAAGTATGGTGGAAGAAGCCAGAATGCAGCCAAGAGGCTATGGGGTTTTTTTAAGCATTGCTTGCATAACTACCACTGGGCAGATTTGAACCTGGTACCTCTAGAGCTTAATATAAGAGCCACTATAGCTTAAACTATAAAGACAGCTGCCTCTCTGCTTAGGCTGTAGAGCTCCCTTGTTCTTATCTCTCACAGTAAGTGGTGTAAGTGCCACTGCATGGGACAGTGAACCACACACTGGTTACACAGTGAACCACACACCCGCTTGGCGCATGGGTTACCCTTGCACTGGGGTGATAAAGATTATGCTGTGGGACTTTTGTACTGTGTTTTGTTGATAAACTGTTGATGAACTGGAAGATGAGATTCCATGGAATTACTGGGACCTAAGAGGGATACTGTCTACACTACATGGCATCATCAATCTACTTCAGCTACACAAATAATGTAGCTGAACTCGACATGCCCACTGTGGTGTCTTGCCTGCGGTAAGGTTGGAGGGGCTGCTCTCACGTCAATTATTTCTGGCTACTCTTCTCTTTTTGGTGGAGTATCAGCATTGACGGGAGCTTGCTCAGAGATCAATTTATCATATCTACAGCAGACACGATAAATCAATGACTAGTGGATTGACCATTGCAGCATTGATCTACCGGGTATTGTAGACAAGTTCATACGTGAGGACCCACTTGTAGGGCTGTTCTGAGGACATAAGAGGGCACTAAGGGGGAAGCCACTTATTTATCAAATGTGGAATTGCTTTCTGTGGAAACTTGTAAAACAGGACTATTCAGAAATAGGGTTGCCAACTTTCCAGACGGGATGGACCAGACGCCATTCAAGGCAATTACATCTGATCTGAGAGAGTTGGCAACCCTATTCAGAACTTTTCTCTAGAAGTGACAGGTCAGACATTATAAATGTGGTCAGAGGAGGGATCACTTCATATGTATTGGTCATTCCCTATGTGGTCCACTATTATTACATTAACACTTAACATGGGGACACTCCTGATTACCTTATGACTACTATTGCTGAATCCATGGTAGATTTGTAATCATTGGGGGTTCTGAATAAGTAAGGTAATTAAGACTATTCCATACCCACAAGGGTCACCTATAGGGCACCTCAATTTGCATATATTTTTCTGCTTTTCTGTCGGAAGAGACTTTTCTGAAATTTGGTGCATCTACACGGCACCAAATTTCAGAAAAACCTGCTCTTTTGAGCCATCCCTCCTTCCCCATAAAACATGATTTACAGGGATGGTGGAAGAACATTTCCACTTTTCCAAAAAAAAAATCAGAGAAGCAGATGCATTCTTTGGACGCAGCAGTGCTTTTCTGGGATACCTTGGGTGTCCCGGAAAAGCACTGAAGTCTAGACGCAGCCATAGTGTCTCAGCCCTGGTCTATACTAGGATTTTATTTTGATATGACTCCCCCAAGGTTGAATGTATAAGCAGAGCATCCACACTACCAAGACCATTATTTCAAAATAACAGGCCACATAATTCAAAATCTGTACTCCTGGTTTTTTTCAGGAATATCACTAATTTTTAAATCATTATTTCAAACTAGCAGTAGTGTGGATGCTCCTATTTTGAAATAATTAGCCTCTGGATGTCTCTCTCAGCTACCGCTCTGACCACACCTAGCTTATCCACTGCTTTCCTCCCACAGAGCTCCAAAAGTCCCAGCAGCAGGAGAAGGGCTTCTAGCACATGGCCAGCTTTGCAAGCCCAGTGCAAGAGACCAGGATCTGAGGCAGATATGAGCAACTCCAATGCTCCCTTGGACCCTCTGATAGCTGCCAGTAATTCTGCTGCTCCCACAGCCCCCACTGCCCAGGGACACAGGAGAGCTCCAGACTGTACTGGTGTGGAGACCCTGGACCTCATCAATGTTTGCGCGGGAGCGGAGTCCAACCTCCAGGATCTCCACCCCATGAATTGCAATGCTGACATCTACAGTAGGATCACCACCAACCTGGCTGAGAGAGGGCACACACACAGCAGGACCCTTGGGCAATGTTGGCTCAGAATAAAAGAGCTGAGATAGGCCTACCACAAGGCCAAGGAGCAGAGCAGATGCTCTGGGGCAGAACCGCACACCTGCCACAACTGTGAGCAACAAGATACCATCCTGGGAGGGGGGCTGGTCACCTTCCTTGCCGTCGTCATTGAGTCCAGCCAGGACATGCCCAGTGTCAGTATGCAGGAGGGCCAGGTGACAGAGGAGGAGGAGCAGCAGCAGGAGGAGAAGGTGGCCAGCGAGGTGACTATGCCCACAAGCTAGGAGTTTCTCCTCCCCTTGGAGCCAGTCTCCACCTCCGATGACATCTCCCAGGCTTCCAAGGAACCCGAGCAGGGCACTTCAGGTGAGTTCTCTACAAGTGGGGTCAGGTAACGGGCTGTGATGGGGCTGAGATGGGCTGTGTGCTCATCTCTTGATCTACTGACCTTGGGGTCGCACAACAGGTTCCTCTTCTTCACGGGGAGAGGAAGAAGAACAGAACCCATTAGCATCCTCTCTGGCAAGTGACATCTGCTGCTCACACACATCTCCCCCAACCACCACTGCACCTCCTGTTATTTCAGAAACAATGTCTTTATTGTTTGCTCTTCAGGGGAGGGAGGCGGGAAGGGATAGTGGGAAGGGATGAAAGGCACCCAGAGGGAATGCAGGGCCCTCTTCTGGAGAGAGTTTCAGAACTGGCCTTGCATAAAATTGTCCTTCAAGGACTCTCTGATGAGCAGAGCCCCTTATTGTGCTTTCCTGAATGTGCTGTTGTCCCACTCCAGCTTGAACTCAATGACCAGACATTCAGCATCAGCTCCCCACCCCAACCCTAGCAGAATTGTCTCCCCCTTGTTTTCACATAGGTAGGGAGCATCCAACAGGCTGCTACCTCGAAAGGGATGTTGCACTCACTGAGGTCCAGACAGGTGAGGAGACTCCTGAACTTTCCCTTTAAATGCCCAAACACACATTCCACCACCATTCAGCACCTGCCCAGCCCGGTATTGAACTCCTTCTTGCTGGGATCCAGACTGCCCATGTAGGCCTTCATGAGCCAGGGGAGCACTGCATCTCACAATGGGCATGTCTACCTCCCCGACTGTGATGGTGCGGCTGGGAAAAAAAGTTCTGGTGTGCATCTTTCATAAGAGGCAGGAGTTCCATAAGATGTGGACATCGTGCCTCTTTCCCGACCATCCGACGCTCGTGTCAGTGAAGCATCCCTTGTGATCCACAGAGGCCTGCAGCACCATGGAGAAATGCCCCTTCATGTTGATAAATTTCAAGGTGCAGTGATCGGGGGCCAAGATGGAGTTGCATGTGCAGTCTATGCCCCCTCCCACCACAGCTGGGTAAGCCCATGGCTTGAATAATGCTGGGTAAGCCCACATTACCTAGAATAATGACCTTCCATAGCAGCTCACGGTTGATGGTCTTGGCTACTTGGACAAGCATAGCCTGACTGTGGTATTCCCCACGCTGAACTGGTTTCCTAATGAGCAGTAGCTATCTGGTGTGGCGAGCTTTCAAGGGGCGATGGCCAGGTGCTTCTTCATGGGGATGGTGGGTCTCATGCGGGTGTCCTGTCACCAGAAAGCAGGGCTAAGCCACTCACAGAGCTCCAGGAACATGGCCTTCCACATGTGGAAGTTCTGCTGCCATGGCTGGTCGTCCCATTGCCACAGGATGATGCGGGCCCACCAATCTGAGCTTGTCTTTCTTCCCCAGAAGCAGCATTCCACAGTGTTCAGGGGACTGAGGGGCATGTGCAGCAGCAGGAGTACCAGGACTTGGGTGAGCAGGGCCTACGATCCACACTGGGGTTCGTCCTTCTGGTCCTCATCCTCGTCCTGCTGGAGCAACATGCAGGCAGTTTGGAAGTACTGCACCATGAGGAGGTCCGTGAGCCTGGCACTGCTTTGCAGCAGCTCTGGCTCCATGGTTTCAGTGCTGGGGCATTCGCAAGGGCAGCCAGAGCACAAGAAAGCACAGGCTTACTGACTCCCTTTTGTGTCCCGCGAGGGGGGAGGCAGTGAAGAAGGCTTGTGAGATGCAGCTGTAGAGAGAAGTCTCTGTAAGCATGTGTTGCAGCTTGCTGGACCAAGCAGCCACCGGAAGTATCTGCCCTCCTGGTGCCCTCCCCAGAGAGCTTCTGGGGGCTCTATGTCGGAGGCAGGCTCCATTCAATGTGAGCGTGCTGTTTCTGACTAATTCGAAATAGCTTCCCCATAGCGAGGACACGCTATTTCAAATGTGTTTAATGGGGAGTTATTAAATTGAATTTAGTAATTTCCAAATAGTTTTCTAGTGTAGACATGACTGACCTCAGAGGCCAGAATCTGTTGACCTTATTTTTTGTGAAAGATGATATGCTTTTTCAGGCAAGGAATATATATTGTTATGCATGTTTACCAGTGAGCGCATTTGTCTATATTGAGCACATAAATGTAATTTTAAGAAAAAAAAGATTAAAGGGCTTTTCTAAATTCAAACACTAAGAAATTATCAGGATACAGTAGAAATTTTGCTCCAGAATCGCTTAAACTCATTCAAGCATCTGTAACTGAAATTCATTCTTGTTAAATATAAATAAGGAAAGGAGAACAGAGACCAATATATTTAAGTGGGGATGTAAAGATTAGCGTAAGCAACAAGCATAAAATGGTTTTAAGATACAAATAGCCTCTAACCAAGTTGGATTGAGTGACTTGTATGAGGGTATGTCTACACTACAGAGGGTTTTTTTCGGAAAAAAGGCCGTTTTTCTGAAAAAACTTCAATTACATCCACATTGCAATCACATTCTTTCAAAATAAAATCAAAAGAGCAGAGGGGTTTTTCTGGCATTGGTAAGCCTCTTTCAACAAGGAATAAGCCTTTTTGTGCTAGAACTCTTTCAGAAAAAGGCCTGTGTGGACGGGGAAGAGGGAGTTCTTTCGAAAGAAGAGGAAAGAGGAAAAAGCACAGGTGCCCTGGTGGCCATTCTGCCCATAGTAATCACAGCTTACATGTGAGATAGCATCCACTCAACTTTAATGCTATTTTTCGAAAAAGAAGACCCTTTTTTGATGCACTTTGGCAGTGTAGACGCTCTCTTTCAGAAGAAGTTTTTTCAGAAGATCTCTTCTGGAAAAGCTTCTTCCGAAAGAAGCCTGAAGTCTAGACATATAGGCTACGTCTACACTGGCCACAATTTCCGGAAAAGGGATGCAAATCAGGTAAGTCAGGATAGGGAAATCCGCGGGGGATTTAAATATCCCCCGCGGATTTAAATAAACATCTCCGCCGCTTTTTTTCCGGCTTGGGGAAAAGCCGGAAAAAAAGCGTCTAGACTGGCGCGATCCTCCGGAATAAAGCCCTTTTCCAGAGGATCTCTTAGGGTAGAAGGAAGGATCTGACCTAGGGTAGAAGGAAGTAGGAATAAGAGATCCTCCAGAGATCCCCCCGCGGATTTCCCTATCCTGACTTACCTGATTTGCATCCCTTTTCCGGAAATTGTGGCCAGTGTAGACGTAGCCAGCCTGAATGAATAAAAACAAGTTAGAAGAGTAAACAGAAGAGGGACATTGAATGACACAGGACCTTTCAATTAAAAACTTAGTCTATCCTCCCAAACATACTGTTCTCAACAATAAGTAAAAGTGGAAATTAGTCCTCCTAAACTGTTAAATAAGAGAGAAATGATTTGAAATGGCAAATAGACATTAAACTAAAATGAATAACTTGAAAGAGTAAAAGGATCTTGTCTGCCATGGTAGTGACCAGAGAATGGGCTAAATAAGGTTACTCCAGCTACCAGGTCCTATGGACATTCAGTGCAGAGATGGAACCAGATTCAAGGTTTAAATTGGAGCGGTGGAGGTCTGTGCAATTTCATACAAATTTAGATAGTCAGGTAACTGACTGCTGGTATTTGTACAGAACTACACAGTTGTGGCAAAGGCATTTTTTACTTAAAAAAATGGTTAAAGTCAAGCACAAATCCAAAGCAGTGGTTCAAATCCAATGAGGCATCATGAGCATGGGTAGTTTTGAGCAGTATGATCTAAGTGGTTACAGCAGGGGTGGGCAATAATTTTTGACAGAGGGCCACTCCAAGGGTGCATTTAGACTATGGGGTTCTTTTGGGAAAAATGGTAGTTTTTGCAAAAAAACTTCACTTACGTCCACACTACTAGTGTGTTCTTTTGAAAGACAATCGAAAGAACGCAGGGGTTTTTCTGACACTGGTAAACCTCATCCTATGAGGAAGAACCCCTTTTCTAAAAGAACTCTTCTGGAAAGAGGAGTGTGTGGATGCGGAAGAGGGAGTTTTTTTAAAAGAAGAGGCCTCCAGGAAAAAGCACGGGTGCCCTGGTGGCCACTCCATCCATAGTAATCACAGCTTAAATGCGAGATAGCATCCATTCAGTGTGGACACTCTCTTTCAAAAAAACAGATTGCTTTTCTGATGCGTTTTTGCAGTATGTGGATGCTCTCTTTCAAAAGAAGCTTCCAAAAAAGCTTCTTTCGAAAGAAGCCTACAGTCTAGATGTACCCCAAGATTTTGGAAAGTGGTCGAGGGCTGCACTCTTCCATGATATTAATGGAGGAGGAGATGTGGGTTGTAGGATGGAGGTTGGGTGCAGAACAGAGCTTGGGGTAAAGGATTGGAGTGCAGAAAGGAGAATGGAGTCTAGGAGGGAATTTGCGTGAAGGAGGTGGTTGTGACCTAGGGCTGGGGACTGGAGTGCAGGGGTTGGGATGTGACCTAGGGTAGGAGGGGATTGTGATCTGGGGCAGGAGATTGGGGTGCCAGATCTGGGAGGATATAAGATATGGGTATAAGAGGGGGACAGAGGGTTTGGGTATGTTGAGTGAGAGGATAGAGAGTTGGGGCAGGAAAGGGCGGGGGTGCCAGAAGCAGGCTGCGGCCAAGAGACTTACTTGCCAGCTGCCAAACTTGCCTGCCTGCCTACCTGCAGAGATTAAAATGTTTCCTAGCCAGCCTGCTGGCTTGTCAGGCCATGTGCTTCATGAATAATTGAGCCCAGGAGATGGGGCATGATTCTTCTTGGCTGCCTATTATTCCAACAAGTAGCTCGCATTGGCTGGGGTCTGCCAGAAACCAGCCAATGGGAATGTGCTGGGTGCGGGGTGGCTCTTAAAACATCCCCCCTCCCCTCCAGTTTTAAAACAGAAAAGGAGCCCTGCAGCTGCGTTTCTGCATGGCGTGAAGGGCTGTGGGGTAAGCTGGGGAGTCTGCCTGGAGCTCCCCGCTGCCTCTGAGGGCCGGAACCAGTGGTTTGGTGGGCTGGATGTGGTCCCTGGGCTGTATTTTGCCCAGGCCTGAGTTATAAGGTGTCTGAAAACATCGGCTTGGGGCTTGTGAGGGGATAACGTGGAGAGAGCTTTGAGAGAAATATTGAAAGGCACCATTAGACACTTCTCCCACTCCCCAAAAGTAAATAGGAGCTAAGCATCTCACTGCCATTTGGGCATCTAAAACCTTCTTGCTTTACCCTGAATTGGCTAATTAAACTTTATTAGATAGCTGATAGCAATGGAGTTAAAAAGCATTTTGATGATATTAAAGTTTACAGGAAATCTTGTCAGATATTCACTCTTACAAACCTAGCACATTCAGCTTCTAACTAATACAAAAATGGCAGAGCTCCTTTCTTTAAAGGCAGTTAATTAAACTTCATAACGCCCCAGTATGGTTCTGTTGTTAGGGAGGTTATGTATTGCTATATCTATTTTAAAGATGAAGAAATTGAGAGCCATAGAGATTGAATGACTTGTCTAAAGTAACATGAAGAGTCAGTTGCTCTGACAAGGTGAGAGAAGATAGTATCTTTTATTAGACCAGCTCCTGTTGGTGGAAGGTACAATCTTTTGAGCTTCAGAATTCGTCAGGCCTGGGGAAGAACACCAATCAGTCCTGACTTAAGTCATTATCAGATATTTAGTGGCCTACAGAGAATGTCCAGTTCCTACAGACCAGGTATTTACATCACAAAAGCTCCTTGAACAACTTATTCTAATTTAATTTTTAATTTTATTTTAATTTTCAGTCTTGTTTGATTGTGACATTCGTAGTCATTAAAGTCCCTTTGAAAATTAAATTTTAAAAAGAATCTGGTTGGATTCTACATCTGTTTAACTGATTTTTTCTCCTTGACAGCCTGATATGCCTGGATTAGTGCCAGCTTTCTGCATTTTCGTTTCCATTTATTTCATGAATTACATCATGATGAAACCAGAGATATCATGTAATAGACTCACCCCTTCTGTTACCAGTCATCTTGCTAGTTCCAACAGCTTGCAAATCCTCCAAATTAGATTCACATATCAACACTTCAGTAGTCTTCAAAGTCAACTTGACACCACATAACAAGCCTTCTGAAACTAAAATTATTAGTGATGTTCATAACAGCAATGGTACAAACTTTATTTCATTTCTTTAAGATTTTCATAACTTTCCTTCCAAAGATTGTAGGGAATTATTCTACTTTTTTTTTTTTTTTTTTGAGAATTGGACTGACTTGTAAATTGATGTATGTTATCTCATACTGGAGAGAACCCAAGTCAATTTAAGTGTATGATCACTTTCAGAACACCCTTTTAGCTTGCTATAGCACACACGCCACAGATTATATGGCTTCTTCTCTGGCACTAGTCAGCATACTCTATGGCTGAGTCTAGACTGGCATGATTTTGCACAAAATCTTGCCGCCTGTCTACATTGGCCACGAGTATTTGCGCAAGAACACTGACTTTGTAATGTACAAAATCAGTGGTTCTTGCGCAAATACTCCAATGCTCCCGCTCAAGGATAAGCCCTCTTGTGCAAGTATTCTTACGCAAGAGGGTCAGTGTAGACAGCCACGTTAATTTCTTGCGCAAGAAAGCCCAATGGCTAAAATGGCCATCGGAGCTTTCTTGCAGAAGAGAGCGTCTACACTGGCACGGATGCCAGTATAGACGCTCTCTTGCACAAATACTTTTAACGGAAGAACTTTTCCATTAAAAGTATTTGTGCAAAATCATGCCAGTTTAGATGCAGACTATGAGCCTCATATATATGAATGAATTTATCTTTTCCACACCTCTGAGTCAGACTGGGATTTGTATGCATGGGGAATCGAGGCCCTGAGAGATTAACGACAGAATTTATAAAAGTCATCACTGATTGGGGTGCCCACTTTGAGACACTTGTGGCCTGACTTTTCAGAGCACTGAAAATTATACTCAAAGGTCTAAAGTTGGCACCCAGAAAATGAGGAATGCAGTTAGGGGCCATCTGTGAAAATGTTGTTTAAGTAACTTGCCCAGAATCACATAGGAATTCTGTGGCATAGGCAAGGGTAAAATCTAGATCTCTAGCTGCCATTTAACTACCTGTACACACACACACACACACACACACACTTTGGGTGCTTATTATTTATATTGACATAAGTAAAACAGTGTTTTAATTGATGAGTTGGCAGGCAAGAGTGCCATTTTGGAAGGGTGGGGGAGGGGTGCTACAGCTGCACATACTGGGACGCTACTTGCTCTTCTTCCCCTTCCCCTATCAAGGAGTAAGAGCAAAGTACATATCTAGTGTCACTTACTCCTTTGCCCCCTCCCCTCACCAGCTGGGAATGAGAGGGATGCACTCAAGCTACATAGTTTCCCCCTTGCTCCCTGATAATGAGGGGAAGGGTAAGAAGAACAAGAAGCATCCTGGTACTTTAAGCAGCTGTAGTCCCCCCCCCCCCATTCCCAAAATGGCACCATTGTTGGCAGAGATGGCCAAACTTCACACAAAAGTCTTTTTGTCCATTGTTTGGTTTTGTTAAAATAGAAATTTTCCAGAGAGTGGGTGGGAACATCATCAAAGTACCTCTTTTGGTGAGAGGTGAGAAGTGGAATAAAAAAACCCATTTTATTTCATGTTGGGTGCTACCTTAATCTTTTTATCTCCCTGAGATACAGTGCCTCATAGAGAGATAGCTCTGGAATGTGTATGCCTGTGTTGTTTCCTATGGGCTCTGCTCTCTGTCTGGACTCTGTATCTCAGAGGCTGTCTCTGGAAGATGTAGACCTCATGGTGCATCTTAGTAGAAGGCCTTGCTTCCTGGAAGGACTCCAATAGAAAGTTTTCTTATTTCATTTCAAGTTGACAAACAAAACATAACCTCTTGATTCAGGAATTCTGAAATGTATCATTTGGAAAGGTTTATTCCAATTTTAATTACTTTTAATTTCCTAGGGGGTGGAAATTCATTTTTTTTCAATCAGCTCTATCCTATGCAGATGGCAGAGCAACCAACTATGTTGAAAGGTCTTCAAGCCAGATTTATACATCCCATGTTTTTATCATTATTATTTTTATTTTTTTAATGATTTATACTCTAATTCAAGCTTTGTGGGTGGGCTGGACTGGGTCTCATCAGAGCAAAGACTAAGAGTTGTGCCAAACTGTGCAACATTGTGGTGGTCTGATATGGATTTCTGCTATTCTCTATTTTAATATTGACTGCTTTCTTTTAGCATTTTAAAGCTGGCAGTTGCTAGTCTTTTTAATTGACTTGCCCACGAAGTGAGAATACCAGATACAGTTGACACAAATGATGCAACAGAATGAACTAATAATATTAATTACATGACTGGAGTCTATTTCATCTACAGAAAATCCTTTTTGTGACTAGCCAATAGTTCCTAAATTTGTATGTGTTTCTCCATCATCACCACAAGCCTGTCTCGTCTGTAGCCTGTTTCCCTTTCAATGTCACTTTAGGCTTGAGTTGACATGTCTTTCTATAGCTCATACTATTCTTGTAGTAGAGCCAATTGCCTGACAACACTTTTTAAAATAATTAATAGGGTAAAGTATGCACAGTAATGATACAAAATTCCATGGTTTTTGCGTTTCCTCACAATAGGTTTGATTGCTGTGCAGTCATGTACCAATAAAGCACAGTAAGCACAAAGTGATTTTTGTAATGTAATTATCCTTTGAAAACTAGATCCTTGCAATTGGATTATCCCAATAGTTATATTTTTATACAATTCTCTCATCATAGTGTCATTTTTAAAAGGTAGAATAGTGATAGAGATGTAGCCGTGTTAGTCTGGTGTAGCTGAAACAAAATACAGGACTATGTAGCACTTTAAAGACTAACAAGATGGTTTATTAGATGAGGAGCTTTCGTGGGCCAGACCCACTTCCTCAGATCAAATAATGGAAGAAAATAGTCACAACCATATATACCAAAAGATACAATTAAAAAAAAATGAACACACATGAAAAGGACAAATCACATTACAGAACAGAAGAGGGATGGGGGGGGGGGAGGAAGGTGAATGTCAGTGAGTTAATGATATTAGAGGTGGGGAAGGGGAAATGTCTGTGAGTTAATAGTATTAGAGGTGATAATTGGGGAAGCTATCTTTGTAATGTGTAAGATAGCTGGGGTCTTTGTTAAGTCCCGTGCGGAGAGTGTCGAATTTTAGCATGAATGCCAGTTCAGAGGATTCCCTTTCTGGTGGAACGAGGTGTACAGATAGTTCGGATTAGGAAGCCTAATCCGAACTATCTAGTCCGTGCCGCGTGTAGCCGCGCGGCATGGGGTTCGCACTAGCCGGCTTTTAAAAATGGCCTCGTGGAACGAGGTGTACAGATAGTTCGGATTAGGAAGCCTAATCCGAACTATCTAGTCCGTGCCGCGTGTAGCCGTGCGGCATGGGGTTCGCACTAGCCGGCTTTTAAAAATGGCGGCGCCGGCTTTATGCTAATGAAGCCCGGGAAATTCAAATCCCGGGCTTCATTAGCAAGTTCGGTATGCATACATTACCCCCCTAGTTCGAACTAGGGAGGTAGTGTAGACATACCCATACACAAATTGCCTGTCTTATTTCGAATCTACACAGCACCACATTTTGAAATAACATGCTATTTTGAACCATCCCTTATCCCTCGTGCAACGCGTGCCCATTATTTCGAAAATAGCGTGCCTGTTATTTCAAAAAATATTTCAAAATAACAGGCAGCTTGTTATCCCTCTGGTATCCCAAAATAGCCATGCAGTGTAGACAGACCCATAGGCAACATCTATACTGCAGCCTTTTTGCGCCAAAATATACGAATGAGGCTAAGCGTGGAATATTGCCACGCCTCATTTGCATAATCAATGAGCGCCCATTTTTGTGCAAGAGGCTTTTGCACAAATAGGAGCCATCTACATCGTTCTTTTTTGCTCAAAAAAACCCTCTTGTGCAAGAGCCATTCTTCCGGAAAAAAATGTGAAAGAACGGCTCTTGCACAAGAGGTGGTTTTTGTGCAAAAAGGAACAGTGCAGACAGCTCCCTTTTGCGCAAAAGCCTCTCGCATAAAAATAGTTGCTCATTAGGTATGGTGATGTTCATCGCCACACCTCATTTGCATATCTTCTTGAACAAAAAGCCTACAGTGTAAACTTAGCCTTAGAGTCCATATCATTGGTGTCACATGTCCAGGAAAAACCGCCCCACAGATAACTATTATGAGATCAGCTTGTCTTAAATTTGAGATGCAGAGCTTCGAATTCACTTTCTTCATCCACAATAAATAAACTTCCATCTGTGTACTCCCTCATTACTTGATATCTACCTGCTACCCTTTTAACACCTTGTTTAGTTACACAGGAATGTTTCTTTTAAACCTTTGATTCCATTACAACCTTCTTGATCTATACCCGGAAAGTTAATAGTTTCATTTCTATCTTCTATTGTCCATTCCTGTTCACTAACTCTGATGGGGTATGTCTACACTACCCCGCTAGTTTGAACTAGCGGGGATATTGTAGTCATCCGCACTTGCAAATGAAGCCCGGGATTTGAATTTCCCGGGCTTCATTTGCATGAAGCCGGCCGGCGCCATTTTTAAATGCCGGCTAGTTCGGACTCCGTGCCACGCGGCTACACGCGGCACGGACTAGCTAGTTCGGATTAGGCTTCCTAATCCGAACTAGCTGTACACCTCGTTCCACGGATTAGAAGCCTAATCCAAACTAGCTAGTCCGTGCCGCGTGTAGTCGCGTGGCACGGAGTCCGAACTAGCCGGCATTTAAAAATGGCGCCGGCCGGCTTCAAGCAAATGAAGCCCGGGAAATTCAAATCCCGGGCTTCATTTGCAAGTGCGGATGACTACATTACCCCCGCTAGTTCGAACTAGCAGGGTAGTGTAGACATACCCATGGTGTTTACAATGCCCCAGGTCCAAGATACAGTATTTCTTTCTCTATCTTCTTGTTTTAAAGGTGCCATGATGGGGGAGGGGACAGTAAAACTTGATAGCTCAAGAATGGAAAAACAATTGCCTGTGACCAGATGCACAGATGCCTTTTAGACAACACCATGTGACCAGCTAGGACAAGTGTATGAGGCAAATGTTCATGCAGAACAATTATTTCTACAAACCAGTACATGGTCAGAAGAACCTTTTCTGGGGTCTTTTACAGGGTACAAATGCTGTTCTTATATAATCTCTAAGTACAGAGCCCCTCGTCAAATCTGTATCAAAAGACATAAGGTTGGACATTAGGAAAAACTTCCTAACTGTCAGGGTGGTTACACACTGGAATAAATTGCCTAGGGATGCTTTGAAATATGTATCACACTGGAGATATTTAAGAGCAGGTTGGATAGACATCTATCCAACCTAGAGAGTGATTGGTCCAGCTGGGAGGGCAGGGGACTGGACTCAATGACCTCTCAAGGTCTCTTCCAGCTCTAGGATTCTATTATAGGAATTCCACTGGCGGCATTTCAGATATAATAACCCAGTATTCATGGCTTGCTCCCCATTTCTGCCTTTTGGGAGAAGGGAGGAAGAGGTCACCATTTCTTTTTCATTCCCAAAAGCATGGCCATTTGCAAGTACAGATTTCTTAGCAGGGTCCATAATATAACTACCATTATGTGTTTTGGTTTAGCATGTGCAAGCAACCCATTACATTGAGCAGAATGAGTTTATTCAATAATTTTAATTATGTATAAGGTCATATGCCATGGGATTTATGGCATCCTGGAACAGTCACTGGATCTGTTATTGAATCTCCTGTCTTTGGCTGCTAGTTTGTTCTCTAGAATAAACACCCTTCGCTGCTTGCAACAACACTTTCTCCCTAAAGACTTTATTACTGACTCATAGCCCCCGTTCTTTATGAACCTGACTCTGATAAATTCTTTTGACTTTGCCATGATACTCTTTCAGTTAATATGTTTTAGGAAGATCTCTTCCACTCTGGATTGGTGTGGATTCCCTTTGTCCTCTCGCCTATTTACAACCTTTCTCTATTGTGTCGTGTTAGACTTAGTTCTTATGGGTGAGTCTACACTGCACCACAACTTGAAATAAGATATGCAATTTGAGCAATGCAAATTGCATAGCTTATTTCGAGTTAATTTTGAAATAACTTATTTTGTAATTTGCCGCTGTGTACGCAGCGCCAAATTTCAAAATAAAGCACTATTCTGAAACATCCCTTACTCCTTGTAGAATGAGGTTTACAGGGATGTTGGAATAGAGATCCCAAAATAACGGGCTTGCTGTGAAGATGCAGGATAGCTATTTCAGGATACTCCAGTATCCCAAAATAGTGTTGTAGTGTAGACGTAGCCTATCTTCTCTGGGACAGGGATCCTGTGTTTGCTTGTTTGTGAGGTCCTTTGCTCATTTTTGGGTGCTAGGAGAATAATAATGCGGCTCCCACAAGGTCAATTAGTAGCAGTTCCTTTAAACTTTGTTAATTATTCTGCCTGGTGGGAGACTTCCATACCTTGTTTCTACCTTGACAGTTCAAATCACTTACAATCTTTTCATGTAATGTTGGGAGGGGTTTTTTCTCCCCTGTGTGCACAACTCAGCAATTTCACATGGATCATTTCCAGGTCAGTCCCTAGGTCTTGCTGCTTTGCAGCCTCCAGATAACAAAGATTACAAGAAGAGGGTCATTGTTGCCTCTGTTCCCTCTAGCTCAATTTGGAGGATGTTCTGGCAGGCAATCAGCCTCAGTGAGTCTTGGTGATTTGGCACGGCTCTGAGTTCTGCTTACTTCCCCTCTCAGGGTTACAAGCCAGGAAAATGTTGTAATGCAGTTTCTTCCCTCCAGTTAGTCCTTGGAGATTCCTCCTCTTCAGCTTCAAGTGCAGACATTCAAATATTGCCTGCCTTTGCTGTTTTTTAGCTCAGCGTTCTTGTAACTTCCTGCCTGACTAACAAGTCCATCTCCTCCTCTTCACTCCTTATATGACCATGAGGTCATGATGAAGTTGTTTACTCATAAGTCTGCTTCCAGAAACCCTTGTCCTTTCCATTTGTAACCTTTTAAACCCTTTCAGGGCTCTCAAAGTTTTCAGCAGAGTTTGTTTTTCTTTTGAGTTTTCAGTTTACATTATTAATCTTTTTATTTTCTCAGTCTGCACACTTGAGTGCTACAGATTTTTATGCAAACATGAAAGAGAAAACAAGATATTATAGAGGAGACAAATATACAGGAAACAGAAGACTAATCTTAATTTGGTTTAATAAACAAATATGTGGATGGGGTGGATGGAAAGCTTCCAAAGAGCAACTAATGTGCCACAAGCTAGTTATACGGGCCAAATTTATAAAAGGGTCTTCAGGTTTGCACATGTAAATAATAATTGATACAAATTATGACATTTGGAAGCTTATCTACCTGATTTCCAGTTAGATGTGCAAATACTCCACTTTGCATTCATAAATCTGTGCTCATAACTAACTGTAGGCACAAAATTGCAGTTATAAATGTGGAGGTTGTTACATAATTTAGATTTAAAAACTTTTTTTTTTGCCCTTTTATGTGTGTACAAAGGCCTGGACCCCTGACATGATACCAAAATGGAAAATCAAAACTATGTTTCTAGAAGAGTGGAGATGATGTTGGGAGCACATAGACAGAGATACTGATCATTTGGGTGTTTACCTGTGGGTTCTTTAAGAGTGTACCATGTGTAGGCTGTTCACACCTCTCGTATTGAGAAGAAAGCAATCAGTATACAATGCTAGCTTAGACAGAACACAGAAACCTAGTCTTTTAAGGCATGTCCACAGATCAGAGCAGGGGTGGGCAATAATTTTTGATCGGAGGAGCACTCAAAGATTTTTGGTGATTGGTCAACAGCCACTCTTTCCTATGGAGGTGATGTGAGGTCTGGGATGGAAATTGAGTGCAAAAGAGTGTTATCTGGGGCAGAGACTTGGGGTGCAGTGTTCAGGAGGGGACGTGGGTGCAGGAGAGGATTCTGGCCTGGGAGAGGAGTGTAGAAGGGGGTACAGGATTTAGGAGGGAGTTGTGACCTGGGGGAGGAGGGGAGGAGAGGCTGCATAGGGTTTGGATGATGACTTGGTATAGGGGATTGGGGTGCAGTGTTGGGGAGGGAGTATGGCTGTGAGAGAAAATTCTGGCCTGGAGGACGGGTATGGGAAGGGAGTAGGGTCTGGGAAGGAGCCGTGAACTGGAGGAGGGAAGGGGAATGCAGAGAATTTGGGTGGTGGCCTGGGGCAGGTAGTTGGGGTGTGGCGGGGGGACGTGAGGGTGCTCTGGCTATGAAATGCTTATCTAGACAGCTCTCAGTCAGCAGCCCTGCAGGACTCTGAGGCAGGCTCCCTGTCTGCTGCAGCCCCAGGCTGCTCAAAACAGATGGCTGCTTCCTCCATGTGCCTCTCTGCTCCCTGTGAGCATGGAAGAAGAGGCTTTGGCTATGTCTACACTACAGAGTTTTTTCGGAAAAATTTCACTGATGTCCACACTGTAATCACGTTCTTTTGACACAAAAAATCGAAAGAACAGAGGGTTTTTTCCAACATTGGTAAACCTCTTTCTACGAGGAAGAAGCCTTTTTCCGAAAGAGCTCTTTTGGAAAAAGGCATGTATGGACGGGGAAGAGGGAGTTTTTTCTATAGAAGAGAAAAGAGGAAAAAGCACAGGTGCCCTCTGACCATAGTAATCACAGCTTAAATGTGAGACACATCCATTCAGTGTGGATACTATCGTTCAAAAAAGCTGATTGCTTTTTCAATGCGTTTTTGCAGTGTGAACGCTCTCTTTCGGAAGAAGCTTGTTCAGAAGATCTCTTCTGAAAGAAGCCTGCAGTCTTCTTTCTTTGAAGTAGGAATAAGAGATCCTCCAGAAAAGGGCTTTATTCCGGAGGATCGGGCCAGTCTAGATGCTTTTTTTCCGGCTTTTCCCCAAGCCGGAAAAAAGCGGCGGACATGTTTATTTAAATCCGCGGGGGATATTTAAATCCCCCACGGATTTCCCTATCCTGACTTACCTGATTTGCATGGCTTTTCCGGAAATTGTGGCCAGTGTAGACGTAGCCACAGTGAACTTTGCATCCTGTACCCATGACATCTGAGGCCTTTTCATATTACAAAAATGGTATGTCCTTAACTTGAGGTAACTAATGCAATTTAACTAATTCAAGGTAAAATCCCAAGGCAAAGTAGTTTTTAATTTTCATATGAGTTAAAAAGTCAAGCTAAATCTGTGGGCTTACGAATGCATTTAGTTAGTTAGCTAATTAAATAAGTAAGAAAGACAAGGCCTCAGAGCCAAGCCAAAATATATACAATGTGTTACTCCTCAAGGCATAGGTTTGGAATTTGATTTTCTCCCCCCTTCTGATGTTATAGGAAAGGAATCAGCTGTGCAAAATCCTGTTCACAATTTCCTGAGGGAAGTGCAAGCAATTTTGATGGCCAAAAAAAGTGTTGTGCTATGATCTGGGAGAGTAATTTTTAGGCTAGTAAATTTTCATGGTAATTTTCACAACTGAATCCTATTTTAACTGAAGTATATGTTGAGTAATTTCCCATTCATTTGAAGCTTTTAGAAGTACTGTACTTTTTCTGTACTAGCAGAGGTATACAAAATGGTTTGTCACTGGAACTTGTCTTCCTTTTTCCGAGAGGTCTTAACGTATTGCTGGAAAAGCTTTTATCCACTCCCAGGGTATGTCTAGACTAGCTCGTTAATTCGAGCTAGGTAGGCAAATGAGACGACCAGAATTGCAAATGAAGCCCGGGATTTAAATATACTCCTAATTGCAGGAGGAGTAACGGTAGTCCAAATTAGAGGCTTTAGTTCAAACTACCTAGCCCGAGCCGCGTGTAGCCGCCGGCAGGGAATCCAAACTACTGGGCATTTAAAAATGGAGGTGCCTGGGAACATGCATCCCGGGCTTCATTTGCAAGTTCGAATGACTACATTAGCCACCCTAGTTTGAACTAGAATGGCTACTGTAGACATACCCTTAGAGTAGTGGTCATGTATCCTACTTTTTTCTCCTCTCCCCCAAGTACCTCTAGTTAGTGATATGTTTGTGGCCTTTGCCTACTGATGAGGCAACTACACTGCACCCTTAGCTCAAAATAAGCTATGCAATTTGAGCTATGCAAATTGTGTAGTTTATTTCAAGTTAATTTCAAAATAGCTTATTTTGAAATTTGGCACAGTCTACACTATGCCAAATTCCGAAATAAACCACTATTCTGAAATGTCCCTTAACTCTCATGAAATGAGGTTTACAGAGACATCAGAATAGTGAGCCCGTTATATTTCAAAATAAAGGGCTTGTTTCAAAGATGCAGAAGCATCCTGAAATAGCGCCGCAGTGTGGACATACCCTAGTTACTCAGAAAGCTTTTAATTAAATCAGTGGAAATTCTGCTTGTGTTAGGACTGAAAAACATTTGTAACTAGCACATGTTGCATGCACTGCAGTAGTTACCCATTTTGCATATAAGGAGTCATGTGATCAAATGTGTTTATACTTTATGTGAAGTTGTAGCGTAAACTCCTTCAAAATATCTGTATGAAACTAATCTTGACTATATTATTATGATATGAGTTTCCAGCATGCTTTCCTTTGCCAATCTGATTTGCATACACTGCCTTGCAAACTTTCAGGGGGTATGTCTACATTAGCTCATTAATTCAAGCTAGGTAGGCAAATCAGGCAACCGGAGTTGCAAATGAAGCCCGAGATTTAAATATTCCGTGCTTTATTTGCACGCGGCAGTTTAAAGTTATTCTGAACTAAGTCTTTAGTTCGAATTAACTGTTACTCCTCATTCCACAAGGACTTAGTTCGGATTAATTTTAAACTGCCGCGTGTAGCCGTGGGCAGTTAGTTCAGAGTAAGGGGGATTTAGAAATGGCAGCCGAACGGGAACATGCAAATAAAGCCCGGGATATTTAAATCCCGGGCTTCATTTGCAACTCTGGTTGCCTGATTTGCCTACCTAGCTCGAATTAACGAGCTAGTGTAGACATACCCAGGCACACCATCTGTCTCTCAATTGGTAATGCGATGTCTAAAATCTATTTGACCCTTTTTTTAACATGATATTTTCATAGGACTTTATGCCAGAAGTGCAATCTAGTGGGCAAAGCCTAAAGTTCTCCCTCTAGACTTTATTGGGACATTTTTCTGTCCAAAGATGTCAGGACTGAATCCAATTTGAGAATAATTTTTTTTATGAACCATAGGAACTTGTCTCTAGGCATTTTTGTTCCTTGTGTGGCAATCAATATTAATAGGATATAAGGATTTTACTATAACAAACAGAATGCCAGGTAGTCCCAGTTTGTGCACATGCATCAGGTGATGGGTGCAAGTTTTCTACACTTATTATAAAATCTGTTTCACTTGACTTATGGACCAGCCATGATCAAGGTCCAGTTGCACATCCACAACCACAAAGCAGTATAATCTTTGCCTTGAAGAGTTTATAATCTAATAGATAGGATAGATGAAGGGTAGGAGAAATGGATATAATATACAAGCAAAGGTCATCAATGCGATTGTAGCAACCATCACTGTAGATTGGTGACATTTGTAGTAGGGATAAGGGAATTAGATGAATGAGTTTATAGCTAAATATGAAAGAAAAAGAAAGGGCTATTGAAGGGATCATTTTTGAGGGGAGGCTGCAGGGGGACTAATGGGCTATGAAGTGAAACTGAAGTGAAAAAGTTGGAAGGATGAGAGGGGTTGGAGGAAACAGCTTTGAGGCGAGAATGCTCTCTCAAAACTGTAGAAAATAATCCGATTACATCATCCATGTTCACTGGTCACTCCCTTAGTCTCTCTCTCACTCCTTCTACTGTTTATTTCTCTAGCCTCTCACTAAGGGGTGGGTGGATAAGCACCATGAATCTTTCCCCTGAAAAGTCCTGGGGAATGAAGGGGTGCTGGAGGAGAAATGTGGCCAACAGAGCCATCACTGTTATCACATGCCTCTTTCCTTGCACCTCAGTTTAACTTTTTGCTGTCTGTCATGTCTGAAATTTGTAGAAAGCATTGCACAGTCAAAAAGGGCCTTATTGTATTAAGAATCCCACATGTAGGTGCTAGTGACAGTTTCCAGACACCTGCAAAAAGAACCGCACCGCTGTATAGTAAACAAACATGCATATACAACATATGCATTGTGAACAGTATTTGGACTACTTCTTAAGTCTTTACATAAGTAGCATTTGTTTTAAATCCATGAGGTTTTTCTTCCTATATAGTTTAACATCACTCAGCTGCTATTGTCATATACATCCATGGATTGAAAGTTTCAGTTGTAACACTTGCATTGTTTGGTATTACATTGTGTGCTTTAACGAATGCATAGAAGCATATTCTTCCTCCACAGTTTTATTTCTGAGATGATTTCAGGCTATATGTGTGGCCTAGTATATACTGTGTGTCTCTTAGCTTTCTTAAGAGCTTGGAGGGAGGGAACTGCAGTCTCCAATCTCCATCATTATATAAATGCTTATCCTGGCAAATAACAAAAGTCCAGAGGCTCCTTACAACTGACAGCATTCAGGCCTTCAGTTAGTAGGTAATTTGCTTTTGGCAGCTTGTGTGGTCTGATAGAAATACTATATTGACAACATTCAACAATCAGGTAAAGCCCCCCCCCCCCAAAAGCATGAAATGGTTTTTAAATGTCAGGAGTGAAGGCAAATAAATATGGAATTCTTGTTATTTACCTTCTGATCTTTGCACCATTCACGTTCATGTTCTTAATCTTTTCCCTGCAAAAAGTTTAGAAAAAATGAAAGCCAAGATTCTCGCACTGACCAGCAGGCTGGAGCTTTAAGGAGCACACCAAACTCCCAGGACGTGAAATAAAATAGCAAGGGTTGGTAATATTGAAAACATGTAGCCAAAGTGACATCAACACCTTCCATGAGCCTGATCTTATTCTTCTCTCTAGTCCATTGACCTCACAGAAATCCCTGCATATGTGACTAGAGCTGGGGAAAGAGCAGCAATACCTTTTCAGGGGGGATTCTGAGATTTCAAAATATGGCTTCATTATGATTTGGAACCAAATTTAGGAAAATCTTCAGGAAATGGAATTATTGTTGTGCTTCCAGCTCAGTTGGGAGCCTTGGCTCCAAGGCAGCTGCTCAGGTTGTTGGCTCCCTGGAATATACAGCTGGGCAAAACATCTTTGCCTAAGTGGATTCTCTACATAATATGCTGTTTGTCAATTCCAAAAGCTTTCATGAAGACATAGCAGTGTCCACAAAAATTTCATCGGGAGAGTTTCTGGAGGGAGTGGAAGATGAGAGAGACTTTAGCCTAGTATACTGTCCTAAAGCTGAGGAGCGTAGGCTACCAACAATCTACGAGCTCCTTAGGTTCTATCTACACTACTGCAGGGATTGATGATCTCAGATTGATCCACTGGTGGTTGATTTAGCAGGCCTAGTGAAGACTTGCCAAAGCAACCGCAGATCACTTTCCAGTCAACCCTGTAACTCTACTCAGGACAAGATGAATAAGGAAAGTTGACGAGAGAGTTTCTCCCATCAGTTTCCTCTCCCTGGGTTATAGATATCATGGTAACTTGACTTAAAGTACATTGATTCCAGCTAAGTTATTCACATAGCTGGAGTTGCATAAGCTGACTTTATGCAGTACTGTAGCTGTAGCCTATGACTTGTAATTGTCAACTCCGCATCAGCCCTCCAAATCAGCTCTGCGAAGCCATGTAGGCAAACTGGTAGGAAACCCAGGAAGGTTTCAATATTGGCCTAGCAAGCAAGGATCCATCAGAAACTTGCCTAGCTTCCAGCAAAAATTTGTCAAAATCACCATGGGCCCATGGAACGTTTCAATTTCAAAGAACTGGCAAATTTTTATTAGAAAAAAATGTCACTGAAATGTATCCAACCAGCTGTATTTATAATCTCTCCCAGGCATGATCTTGGCTCGTCTCTTAGGTTGTTAATATGTCAGACAGGCATCACTAAATGATGACTTTCAATTTAGAAACTCAAAAACTTAAGCATACCTACTAATCACCACACCCTTCTCCTATATGCTTCTGGACCTTCTAGTTGATTTCTACTATCCACACATGTGCAGAACACGTGAGTCAAACAATGTATCCAGCCTGTTGCTACTCTTCCCTTCTTTGGATTTAAAAATAATACAGAGTTGCATTATCAGATTTGTGAGTGACTGTAGTAGCAATGTGTCAAACATTTTCTAATGCATACATTTCAAAAACTCCATCTGTTTTTTTCCCTTTACTGGTGGAATTTCCTACAGCTCTGATCTCTGTGAGAAATTTCACATATTCCATTGGCTTGAGCAATTTTTCTCATGATATAATTCTACATCGTAATCTCCTCTATACAATACTCTAGCTCCACTGGTCTCTCTGGGTGTGTCTACACAGCAAAGTTATTTCGGAATAACGGCCATTATTCCAAGATAACTCTGCAATCATCTTCACAGCAATTCCATTATTTCAAAATAATTTTGAAATAATGGACAGCGTATTCCGACTTCTGTAAACCTCATTCTACAAAGAATAATGCCTATTCCGAAATAGTAATTTCAGAATAGGATCTGTGTAGACACTCTACAAAATAGCCCCTCACCAGGGCCAAAGTTATCTTTCCTGGGGCTCTAAATCAAGAAAGCATGTCTACATTAGGGAAGCCTGCCTCGGATTAATTTTGAGGCTTCACTGCGGTGTAGACGTGCTATTTCGAAATAAGTTATTTTGGAAAAGCTATTCTGGAATAGCTTATTCCAAAATAACTCTTCAGTGTAGACATAACCTCTGATACTTCTTCGTGGATATTATACCATTTAGGGATAAAAATTGCTTGAAAAATAAGTATATAGCAATAGGGACATAGTACTGACCATCTGACCAGAATGGTGATAGTGACTGTGAGCTAGTCCTGAAACCCACAACAAGATTTAGTACTAAGTGGAGCACAGGATCTGGTCCAAGAAGTGAATATAGCTGAACTGCTTAGCAATACTGACCATGACATAATAAAATTTAACATTCCGGAGGGGGAAGGGGGCATACCAAAGCAATTCACCCCACTAGCATTTAATTACTGAAAGAGGAAATACACAAAAATGAGGAGATTAAACAGAAATTAAAAGGTACAGTGTCAAAAGTGACATCCCTCCAGACCACCATAACAGAGGTTTAATTTAACTGTATACCCCAAATTAAAAAAAAAAAGTAAGAGGACCAAAACAATGTCTCTGTGGCTAAACAACAAAGTAAAAGAAACAGTTGAGGCAAAAAAAGTTCTATCTTATCGAGGAAAATAGAAAGGAGCGTAAACTCTGTTAACTGAAGTGTAAAAATATAATTAGGAAGGTGAAAAAATAATTTGAAGACAAGCTAGGAAAAGATTCAAAAAGTAACAGCAAAAAAACAAGTATATCACAAGCAGAAAGTCTGCTAAACAACCAATGGGGACACTGGATGATCAAGATGCTAAAAGAACACTCAAGGATGATAAAGCCATTGCAGAGAAACCAAATCAATTCTTTGCTTCAGTCTTCATAGTTGCGGATGTGAGGGAGATTCCCAAACCTGAGCCATTCTTTTTAGGTAACAATTCTGAAGAACTGTCCTAGATTGAGGTGTATTAGAGGAGGTTTTGGAACAAACTGGTTAACAGTAATATCACTGGGATCAGTTGGTTTTCACCCAAAAGTTCTGAACAAGATAACAGGAGGATAGTTAATATGAGGCCAATTTTTTAAAAAGGCTCCAGAGAGATTGTGGCAATTACATGTTGGTAAGCCTAACTTCAGTATCATAAAAATTGGTTGAAACTATAGAACAGAACGGAATTATCAGACACATAAGTATATATGATTTCCTGGAGAGAGTCAAAATGATTTTTATAAAGGGAATTCTTGTTTCACCAATCGACCAGAATTCTCAAAAGTAGTTAGCAAGCATGTGGGCAAAGCTGATCCAGTGTATTAGATTTTCAGAAAGCCTTTGGTAAGGTCCTTCATGAAAGGTTCTTAAACAAGGAAAATAAGCAGTCATGGGATAAGAGAGAAGGTCCTCTCATGGATCAGTAACTGGTTAAAAGATACAAAACAAGGCGTAAGATAAATGGTCAGTTTTCAGAATGGAGTGGGTGTACTGCAAAATGGGGATAAACTGTGACAAAATTTGCAGAAAATACACAATTACTCAATATAATTAAGCCTAAAACAGACTTGAAGAGCTACAAAGGGATCTCACAAAACTGAGTGATTTAGTAACAAACTGGCAGATGAATTTTTAATGTAAATCCGAAGTAACACAGATTGGAAACATAATCCCAACTCTACATATAAAATAATGGGGGTCTAAATTAGCTGTTAACACTCAAGAAAGAGATTTTGGAGTCATTGTGGATAGATCTCTGAAAACATCCAGTCAAAAAAGTAAATAATGTTAGGAATGATTAGGAAAGGGGTAGATAATAAGAGAGAAAATATATTGCCTATATAAAATCCGTGGTAAACCCACGTGTTTAATACTGCACAGAGATCTGGTAGCTCCATCTTAAAAAATAAATAGAAAATGGAAAAAGTATAAAAAAGGGCAACAAAAATAATTAGAGGTATGAGGCAGTTTCCATATGAGCAATGATTAATAAGACTGGAACTTTTTAGGTTGGAAAAGATATGCCTAAATCGGGAATTAGACAGGGCTCTATAAAATCATGACTGGTGCGGAGAAAGTAAATAAGGAAGTATTACAGGGCTACTTAAAATGTGTCCCGTGCGCTGTTTGTTTGTAGCTCACGGTGTGGTTTGGGTTTATGCGGGCCTCAACACGCGGCCTGTGGGTGGGACCCTTTGAACATGGCCTCCAGTGGGAACACGCTCCACAGTGGCAAGGCATCTCCCAGGAGGAGTGAGCATTGAAAGTTTCAAGCAGATGGGTTGGCTGGAACAGACGGGTAAAGGGTGTTGGCATTTCTAGCCACCAGGCAGGAGGTGCCGGGAGCGCTGGGGCATTGTGGGAAGTGCTGGCTGCTTAGCCTTGTGGGCAGAGCCTGAGAGGTGCTGACGGACTCACACTGGCCATGTTTGGGTCCATGTTAGGGGAGCCTGGACAGCCCAGCCTTGACAATAAATGGTGATGTCTGCCTTGACCACAGGACAGATCCCTAAAAAGCAAAACCCAGGCCTGTCTCAAGTCTGGTGCACATAAGCTCGCAGGCAAGGCTTGGGAAGCAGAAATGTTTTGCATAGCAAGGCAGATTAAGCATAGTACACAAGACCATGTCAAGAACACATGACAATCAACCTTGAACTGGTACTTCTGCTTCTAATAAGCAAAAATTACAAATGCAGCCATAAAACTATTAATTACTCAGATAGTTTTTTCACCATTCTGAGTATCAGGGTGTACCCCAGATAGGGCATTACGCATTTTAGGTATCTTACACAATATGTAATCAATTGGTAAATATTATTAGAATGACCAAGACTTGCTTTGCTATAAAAAGGGCTTAGTAAGAAGAATAGATGGGAGGGAATGAGCGGGATTGACCCACAGGTCCTGCTCATTGTAACTATAAGTAAATAGGCCCCTCACACTGGCTACACAGTGCATGGTGTTCCGACAGGTGGGAATCAAAGGGAACAGAATCTCCTGTTTGGTACTATAGGGGGCATATGGGTGAAGTGTAAGTGAACTAGGCTTTATTATTGTATTATAGTAGATCTTCTATTAATTGCTTTTGCATTGCTTTGCACTGTATTAATTGCTTTAGAATTTATAGTATTTAGGGTTTAAATTGCATAGTAATTGTTTTTAAGGCTTGTAAAACTTAAACAACTATGTTAACTGCTTAAAGCTTGCAATAAATAAGAAAGTGGTTAAGTCTCTCTGGAGTGTCCTGGTTTCACTTGGATCTAAAATAAATTGAACCACACGACAGTCCAGTACCACGGCTTAAAGCTTAATCTTTGTATTTATGACCATCAGTGTGAAAAAACTATTTGCATATATATGCCACCACAATTAAGTTGCAGCCCTCAGCATGTGCTGTGAGTATAATTGTGGCCCCCGGGGCTTCCAAAGTTGAGTAGCCCTGAAGTATTATATACAGGTTGGACCTCCCAAAACTGAGACTCTCTAATCCGACAGCATCTGTAGACCAGCAGAACCATGGATGTGCCTGGACCAGGGAGTTCTGCCTGGGAGCCCATGGACAGGAGGGCTGGCAGCTGGGATCCCTGCTGGGCTGGGAGCCTGACAAGGATGGTGGCTGTGGGCTTGGGGCTGGCACCAGGACTGGTGCCCCAATAGTCCACAGAGAGGCCAAGGCCAGGATCACAGTAGCTGTGGCAGCCTCAGTAGTGGGGCCAGGACCAGGGACGCAGCACCCCATGCTCTCACCTCTTCCTTATTGTCTATTACTGAAAACAGCACCAGCAGCTTTCTCATGTTTCAAATTTGCAAGTGAATGATCATTTATAATGACTTCTCTCCACACATCCTGTAAGTGCTATCATACCTCTCACTACTCCCTATCCAAAATACCTCTTGTCCTCTTCCCCCCCCCCCCCCCCTTCGCTGCCAAGGTTCTGTTTCTCCTGCCCTGACTACCTATAATCTCCTTTTTAATCCCCCTCTCAAGTCCATCTGCTTCATACATTATCTTATTCTTTCTCCTGACCACTTTTCTATGCTGGCTTCTACTGTGTTCAAGTGAAATTCAAGTTTTTCTTTTCCCGTTTCATTTTCACTGTTTTTTCCCTCCTGTGTTATATCCCAATGCATTTTCTCCACTAAGGCTTCTACTGAATATCTCTTTTGGTACTGTGCTCCATTTTCAGCGTATTTCATTCTTCCACATTATCCTATATTCATGGCTCAATTAACCTACCTCAAGCACCCAACTCCCTCCGTCTCACAAATATGTCAAGGATTCATCCATATGAATCTGAAAAGACTGCTTGCTGTTATTTATTGTTTGTGATATGCTAATGTTCTAACACAAACCCAAAAGCTATTAGATCTTCAAAGTGCAATGTCTGAACTGTATTTTGCACAGCCAGACTTATTTCTGTCATATAAACAGAGCTTTAAATAATAATAAAATGTGTAATTTAAAAAAATTAAATCCTATTTATTGACAATAGAAAACCATACAGCATAAGCCCTTCTTGAATAGGCAAACTATAGCTCTCTCTCCTTTTATTTCGAAGATTTCTAAATGGCGAATAATGTATTAGTGATACTACCTAGTTTTTTTAATTGCCGTAATATTGTTTTGTAAATTTTATCCCATCTGGTAAAATGACACATTAAGCTATCATTTCATCTCTGCAAATCCATAATATTTGCAAATGCTCAGATCTGTTATGCTTAGCAGCCCGAATTCCCAAACTGAGCTCCTGGAATCTGCTTTTTGAGATTAGCAGTGCCTTCTCTCCTGATTTAAACAAAAATAATTGGAAAGGCACATGTACCAGCTTCCAGTTTATAAGAGTTCATTTATTTGAAATCCCTTGAGCTCCTCCAATTAGAAAACAACTTTTTGACTTAATATCCTTCAATTGTTAAAAACTTGCGTCACTGAGAGATCACAGTGAAACGTAAAGGTCCCAGCACATTGGTATTTGATTGTGAGGGGATGTGATTGTTCCACATTTAGACTGGAAAGGGTTAGGAACTTTGCTTCCCAATGTGCTTAATGAATGAAAGGAAAATTGGACCCTTGAGCCAGAGTCAATGACCTAACTGAGTGAAAAAATGTTTGCAGGTTAACAAGGGCAACTGTTCCTTGCTATAATTCCCACTGGAGGTGAATGACAAAAAAGGCCAATAAACCTCAGACTTGATATTATTTATTAACCTGTTTTCTTCCTCGAAAAAGACCTGACTGTAGATCTTGGAAGACAGCGGAAAAAAGTGTTCTTTGGCAGAGGAAGAAATGACCAAACAAATGCTCACTGTGTAGAAAGATTAAACAATGTAATACTTTGAACTCTTTGTGATTAGTTAGATTACAAGGGATCACCTTTGCCAGCATTCTTAGGCTATCACATTAGAAACAAGGTTGTGGGGGAAGCACACTCATGTAAACAATATAAATATAAAATATAACTGGATGTGACAGGTTATACTGTTGATGCTCTAAGTCAGGGAAAAGACAATGAAGTTGCATGCTTTCATTGTATGTCTTGTTAAAAGCATTGCTGCATGATGTGCTGATGTAGCACATCTGTAGCTTTCTTTCCAAACACTCAGCAAGTAGTGTTTGGCAGGTAGTAAAATGCCCTCACATGGATTTGAGTGTATAAGGTATCAGAAGTTACAATTCACTTAGTGGACCTAAGAAAAATACTATTTATATTTTTTTGTCTAAAAGAGAATAATCTTGATGTACTCTAAGGGCTTGATCATACCTCCATTAAAACCAGTGGAGAGACTCCTATTGACTGCAGTGAGCACAGGCCTGGGGTTTAATATAAAAAAGTGTTACAACCAAATTTTAGGACAAAAGCCAGAGAATTCAGAAAAGCATTAGCATAAGCGGTCAGCAGAACAGCATTGTATACTGTCTTTTGAAAAATCTCTAGATAAAGTCCTACTGCAGATCTGGAGCGAAGTAGAGCAGTAGTCAGGACAGAGTTTAAGATCCTGATCCAAATCCAATTGATGTCAGTGGTCTTTGCATTGAGCCCTAACAGTATAGACAAAGAACATGTTATTTCCTGCATTTAAAGTTTCCAAACTGGAGCAGTTGCAGGCATTCTGCAAACCATATATCATTAACAGTTGAGGACCTGATGTAGGATATAGTTGCATCATGCCCTCTATTTAATATATAGAGAAATGTGACATGTATTTGCGTGATAGCATCTCCAATTATGAAAACAAAAGAAACACCACGAAAGCACTTTGCATTCTGGGTAAGAGAGTACTGCCTTCCTTCTTAGACTCATTCGCAGAAATGGATGATGCTTTTCATATGGGCACATCTCTGTCCTTAGTTACATGTGTGCAATGCTCATTGAGTTCACTGGGAACTGGGCATGTGAATATAAGGACAGAATATTTGTCCTTTACCTCTTAGATCAAATAAATAATTGCAATAAAGGTAGAACTCTGCTTTCTAGCTCAGGGAGTATTACTAAATAGGGAACATGAGAGTAATGTTGCTTTCTTTTAAATTCTTATTATCTTTTGCATGATGTTAGAAAATGTTAGAAAAATAATGTTTTAAAACAGTGGTTCCCAACCTGTGGTCTGCGGACCCCTGGTGGTCCACGATGGTAGTGAGGAGGGTTCACGGAAAGTTTAAAAAGAAATTAAAATAAATGTACAGAGCCCTCTCACAGCCAGCATGTCCTTCAGCCCATGTTGCTTCCTGCGTCTTAGGAAGCAGCTGAGAGGCTCCATGCTGGCAGCCAGCAAGTCCCTCAGCCTGTGCTGCTTCCCAAGTGGACTCAGCTCAGGAAGCAGCGTGGGCTGAAGGACATGCAGGTTGCAGGCACAGCTATACTGTTGGGGGGAGGGGGGGGTTTGTAAAATTCTAATTGATTGAAAAGGGATCTGTATGCTGGAAAAAGTTGGGAGCCTATAATATGCTCAAAAAAGGGTCTGGCTGCTCAAAAAGGTTGGGTGCCTATAATACACATCAATCTTAATTATAGTTTAGAGGAATAGTCTGAAACAGTGAATTATAGTACTAAAAGTGCTCCAAATCCTTTTTTAAACATAAAGTGTTTCTCTTGGGCCAATTTTTAAAGGGACCTCAAGTCACTCTAGCAGTTTGAACCAAATTTTTCAAAGTGATCTGCTAATTTTAGGTACTTCTGGTTTTGAGACACCTTCAATCTTACATGTTGATGTTGCACTCCAGGTGTCAATGTTCTCAGCTGAAGTTCAGTGTGCTCAGCATCTGTGATAATAAAGCCTTTGGTATGTCAAATAGGCAACCAAAATTAGTGGACCATGAAAATGTGGCTGTAAATATCTAATTACCTGATCAGATGGTGCAGAGGTAGGCAGTATACTTGGAACAATATGGAGGAATAAGGGCTGAAAAAGTAAACAGGCAAGACCATAAGCATGTCTGGAAAACCAATATTCAGACATGGATGTGAAAATGGGCTG
This sequence comes from Pelodiscus sinensis, assembly GCF_052426305.1. Classification (NCBI taxonomy): domain Eukaryota; kingdom Metazoa; phylum Chordata; order Testudines; family Trionychidae; genus Pelodiscus; species Pelodiscus sinensis. The sequence continues at coordinate 206,624,322 of NC_143053.1, forward strand.
CAGCATCAGAAGCAGAGATGAGTTGACAGTCATTCCAGGATCTTTGTAGCTATGTGTGTCCCTGAAACCAATAGCTAGTGATTCCATGTCTGGTGATATCTTCCATCAATAGACAAAATGAGGTGATGGTTATGATCATTCTAGTCTGTCTTGCAAGATTTCACATACAGCAAAGAGTGATTTTATTTTCTCTTCTGATGTATTTTTCTTCTGAGGGAAAGAGAAGATAACACTAAGTGCCATCTTTGAAAGCCTCTACTGCAAATGACACAAGTTGTCTTAATATAGTATCCAAACTTTGTTACATTTAACTTTTAAAAATTAAATGTCCAAAAACTTGATTCTAGCTAATTTTTGCCTAACATTATACAGTTTGTTTTCTTTGCAACATTTGGCAAATTTCTCAAATGACACCAGATTAGATAGTGTTCCTGTTAATGTAGGAAGGAACAAACCTGGTATATGCACAAAACCAAAACAACAAAAAATAATTTCCCTCTTTTCTTCCCTTCATTTTTTTCAACATCCGTCTTTGTCACAGGGGTGACCAACCCCTTTAAGAGGGAATGGGGTCTAGAATCTCACCCATCTATTGAGTCTGCTTTAGTGTTTGGCTATTCAAATGTAACAATGGGCCAGACACCTAGGTAGTGTAAACAGAAATAGTTTCATTGACCTAGAAGAGCTACACTATTTTAGACTGTGGATCTGGCCCAATATGGCTGGTGTCCAGCTGCGATGCCTTTCTCACTTCAAGGGAAAATTTAAAAAAACTGTGTTTGATTCACTTTCACTTGTTTCACACTGAGTCACCATTACCACTGGACACTGGGGTTCCTGTATTACCTCTTTCTTCTGTTTTCTTACTGGCAGTTTAAATGCTCGCTTTTGTTTGTTTTCAGTTAAAGTGGGTCTCAAGATGAACAAAAAAATTAGTAGGAGGAGCAGCTGATGGATAAAATATTTTGAAATACAGAAACACCTATTTACTAACTGTAAAAGGATAACTTACTGTGGAGAAAAATTAATAAATGAGTTGTAGCATCAGTTATTTGCAAGTTAGCTGAATTGTTATTAAATCTAACCCTGAATTTGACCTTCCAAAGAATCCTTCTGATTTTTGAATGCTGAAAATAAATTTTTCATAGGGAAAATATCATTGTATCAGTTTTGCTCTGTGTATATAGTGTACAGATTATGGAGACTGCTATTCAGCTTGTTTGTTTATTTGAAAATCCTGCCAATCTTCTACTCTATGGATTACTATTAGCCTACAGAGAGGTTTCTTAATCTGTTTGTGGAACACACATTCTTTTAAGGCTGTAGTAGTATTATTTCAAAATTCTAAATACACCCTATTATTGTTGGATGTCATTGTAAGGGATTGTAACAATTTTTTTTCTGTTAAGTTTTGTGCCAGTACTTCTAAACATTTAATGTAAACATGTGAACTGTGAAAAATTTTGGGGAGAGAAAACAAACAAAACCAAGAAAATGTAACAATTTTGTTTTTAATTTGAAATTACTCTATTTAAAATTTGCTTTGTTTATACCTTATATTTTAATTGCCAAAACTTAAACTACATGTTTTGATTGTATCAAAACAAAATTTGAGTGATCTGAAATGAATTTTTTTTCATGTTACACAGAAAACTCAGTTCCTGCCCTGCTCTACTTATATTTGCAATCATGAAATTAAAGACTGCATCTCTCCCTCCACCCCATATGAAGCCCCTACCTCATTCAGTGCACTGAATGCACCTGCACTTGGAATGAATCAGCATTATGGAGGACCCATGTTTCATTTGTTACAAAAGTTAGAAAGTGTCTAATGAATGAGGCAGGTGACTGGAGAGAGAGAGGACAGTCTCATTGCCCGGGGCAGTTGAATATTGTGCTAGAGAATTGTATTATGTCTGTGCCTCAGAATTCCTATGTGATACTAGTCAAATCACTTAAACCAAACTTTTTAAAAGTGTATTTGTTGTTCTCTGACTTGAGACCTTAGGGTCTGATTTGCAGAGCTACTGAGCACACACATAGTTCAAATGTGGTCAATAATAAGTGCTTTGAGCATATAAAATGCTAAGTAAAAAAACACCTCCTAGGTATCTAAAATTGGGCACCTTAATCTCTGCTTCACTTCCCCAATTGTAAAATGGAGCAAACACTCCCTGATGTCACAGGGGTTTTGGGAAGATAAATTCAGTGAGATTTACGAAGCATTACGGTCACAAGAAATTAGCACCATAGAAAAGCCCATGAGGCTATCTTCAGAACAAGGTTTGAACAGTATACAGCAAACAAGGCCTGTAGCCACACATTGGACAACAAAAAGAAAACAAAATATTGAATTAAGTAAGCATCGCCCATTCATTGCACTGAATGAGACTGCAGTCCTGTGAGAAAAAAATAGCATGTGATTAAGAACTGTATCCATAATGCATGTGTACAGACAGGTTGAATTAAAGTTGCATAAGCTAATTTTAAAATGTTAATGTTCTTTTAACATAGGATGTTTCATGAATAATATGAATTACAGGAAGTTCTACGTACTGCTCTTAGTACAAAAACTGAACCAGCTGTATTAGCACTTTAGCTTTTCATAGAATCAAGAATCATAGAATCATAGGACTGGAAGGAACCTCGAGAGGTCATCGAGTCCAGCCCCCCACCCTCAAGGCAGGACCAAGCTCTGTCTACACCATCCCTGACAGATGTCTATCTAACCTGTTCTTAAATATCTCCAGAGAGGGAGATTCTACCACCTCCCTTGGCAATTTATTCCAATATTTGACCACCCTGACAGTTAGGAATTTTTTCCTAATGTCCAATCTAAACCTCCCCTGCTGCACTTTAAGCCCATTATTCCTTGTCCTGCCCTCAGAAACCAAGAGGAACAAATTTTCGCCTTCCTCCTTGTGACACCCTTTTAGATATTTGAAAGCCGCTATCATGTCCCCCCTTAATCTTCTTTTTTCCAAACTAAACAAGCCCAGTTCATGAAGCCTGGCTTCATAGGTCATGTTCTCTAGACCTTTAATCATTCTTGTCGCTCTTCTCTGTACCCTTTCCAATTTCTCCACATCTTTCTTGAAATGTGGTGCCCAGAACTGGACCCAGTACTCCAGCTGAGGCCTAACTAGTGCAGAGTAGAGCGGCAGAATGACTTCACGAGTTTTGCTTACAACACACCTGTTGATACAACCTAGAATCATATTTGCTTTTTTTGCAGCAGCTCATATTCAACTTGTGGTCCACTATGACCCCTAGATCCCTTTCCATCATGCTCCTTCCTAGACAGTCGCTTCCCATCTTGTATGTATGGAACTGATTGTTCCTTCCTAAGTGGAGCACTTTGCATTTCTCTTTATTAAACTTCATCCTGTTTACCTCTGACCATTTCTCTAACTTGCTAAGGTCATTTTGAATTATGTCCCTATCCTCCAAAGAAGTTGCAACCTCACCCAGTTTGGTATCATCTGCAAACTTAATAAGCGTACTCTCTATCCCAATATCTACATCATTGATGAAGATATTGAACAGTACGAGTCCCAAAACAGACCCTTGCAGAACTCCACTTGTTATCCCTTTCCAGCAGGATTTAGCACCGTTAACAACAACTCTCTGACTACGGTTATCCAGCCAATTATGCACCCACCTTATCGTGGCCCTATCTAAGTTATATTTGCCTAGTTTATCAATAAGAATATCATGCGAGACCGTATCAAATGCCTTACTAAAGTCTAGGTATATGACATCCACCGCTTCTCCCTTATCCACAAGGCTCGTTATCCTATCAAAGAAAGCTATCAGATTAGTCTGGCATGACTTGTTCTTCACAAACCCATGCTGGCTATTCCCTATCACTATTACCTTCCAAGTGTTTGCATATGATTTCCTTAATTACCTGCTCCATTATCTTCCCTGGGACAGACGTTAAACTGACCGGTCTGAAGTTTCCTGGGTTGTTCTTATTCCCCTTTTTATAGATGGGCACAATATTTGCTCTTTTCCAGTCTTCTGGAATCTCCCCTGTCTGCCATGATTTTTCAAAAATTATAGCTAAAGGCTCAGATCCTCCTCTATCAGCTCCTTGAGTATCCTGGGATGCATTTCATCAGGACCTTGTGACTTGCTGACATCTAACTTTCCTAAGTGATTTTTAACTTGTTCTTTGTGTATCCTATCTTCTAAACTTACCCTCTCTCTGCTTGTATTCACTACGTTAGGCACACCTCCAGACTTCTCGGTGAAGACCGAAACAAAGAAGTCATTGAGCATCTCCGCCATTTCCAAGTTTCCTGTTACTGCTTCTCCCTCCTCACTGAGCAGTGGGCCTACCCTGTCCTTGGTCTTCCTCTTGCTTCTAATGTATTTATAAAAGGTCTTCTTGTTTCCCTTTATGCCTGTAGCTAGTTTGATCTCATTTTGTGCCTTTGCCTTTCTAATCTTGCCCCTGCATTCCTGTGTTGCTTGCCTATATTCATCCTTTGTTATTTGTCCTAGTTTCCATTTTTTATAGGACTCCTTTTTTATTTTGAGATCATGCAAGATCTCCTTGTTAAGCCAAGCTGGTCTTTTGCCGTATTTTCTATCTTTCCTACACAGCGGAATTGTTTGCTTTTGGGCCCTTAACAACGTCCCTTTGAAATACTTTCAACTCTCCTCAGTTGTTTTTCCCTTCAGTCTTGCTTCCCATAGGACCTTACCTACAAGTTCTCTGAGCGTATCAAAATCTGCCTTCCTGAAATCCATTACCTCAATTGTGCTGGTCTCCCTTCTACCTTTCCTTAAGATCATGAACTCTATTATTTCATGATCACTGTCCCCCATACTGTCTTCCACTTTCGAGTTCTCAACTAGTTCCTCCCTATTTGTTAAAATCAAATCCAGAACAGCTTCTCCTCTGGTAGCTTTTTCAACCTTCTGAAACAGAAAGTTGTCTCCAATGCAGTCCAGAAACTTATTGGATAGCCTGTGCCCCTCTGTGTTAGTTTCCCAACATATGTCTGGATAGTTGAAGTCCCCCATCACCACCAAATCTTGGGGTTTGGATAGTTTTGTTAATTGTTTAAAAAAGGCCTCATCCACCTCTTCCACCTGGCTAGGTGGCCTGTAGTAGACTCCTAGCATGACATCACCCTCATTTTTTACCCCTTTTAGCTTAACCCAGAGACTCTCTACACAGCTATCTCCTACGTTCATCTCCACTTCAGTCCAAGTGTGTACATTTTTAATATACAAGGCAACCCCTCCTCCCTTTTTTCCCTGTCTGTCCTTCCTGAGCAAGCCGTACCCTTCCATACCAACATTCCAATCGTGCGTCCCATCCCACCAGGTTTCTGTAATACCAATGATATCATAGTTGTATTTATTGGTTAGCAATTCCAGTTCTTCCTGCTTATTACCCATACTTCTCGCATTTGTATATAGGCATCTAAGATACTGATTTGCTCTTGCCTCCCTGTTGTGCCCTGACTCTCCTTTCTCCTTGCCATTATAGGCCATAGTCCCCCCCATTTCCAACCCATCTCCCAGTCCCGCACATTCAGCACTTACCTGTGGGCTTTGCTCAGCTGTCCCCGTCGAACCTAGTTTAAAGCCCTCCTCACAAGGTTAGCCAGTCTGTGTCCAAACAAGGCCTTCCCGCTCCTGGAAAGGTGAACTCCATCTCTGTCAAGCAGTCCTTCCTGGAAGAGCACCCCGTGGTCAAGGAAGCCAAAGCCCTCCAGGCGACACCATCCTCGCAGCCAGGCATTCACTTCCAGGATGCACCTCTCTCTGCTTGGGCCCCTACCTTTGACCTTTGATATTGAACCTTCTAGTTACTACATTTTGGGCATTCAAAAAAGGTCATGTTTGCTGCAGTGATTTCAAGGCAGAAACTGAGTTATTTTAAAATTGATTGTGATATGACCAAAAGCTGTGCAGGATGTGCCTTATGTGCTTACATCATGGGCTCCTCAAACCTCTTTCTTTCACCAGAACAAAAACAGTGACCACATTTTTTCAATACTGAGTAGTGATTTTGAGTATATCAAGTTTTGGGTGCCCAACTTGAAATACCTTAAAGATGCCTGACTTCCAAAAAGTTCTCAGTTCCCACTCTCTGAAAATCAGGCCCCTTGGAGATGGAATCCCAAGTTACTTCTTAGTTCTGAAAATTCAGATTGGCTCATCTTCTCTCATAGTAAAGGATTGTCCACACAGTGAATTAATGCCTGGTAGGCTGGTGTGCTGAAGATTCATATCTTGGTTTGCTGCACACTAAGGGTGTGCCGCCACTAGGAAATAATTTCAAAATAAGTAAAATAAAAAAAATAGTTCCTGAAATAACAGCATTTAAATAGTAAGTCTACACTACAAGGCAGCATCGAAATAGAATCATAGAACACTAGAACTGGAAGGGACCTCGAGAGGTCATCAAGTCCAGTCCCCTGTCCTCAAGCAAGGACCAATTCTAGACTAGCCCTGACAGGTGTTTGTCTAACCTGCTCTTAAATATCTCCACAACCTCCCAGTGTGCTTTGGTTGCCTTTGAGGACACCACAGAACTGATACCATGAAGCTGGAGCTGCTGTAAAGCAGAGCCATGCTCATGGGCCTCATGCTGCGCCTCATGGCACAGTTTGTCCAGATTGCCTTCATGCTGCTACAGCAGGATGATGACTAGCCTCAACCGGAAGATACCTTCACTCAGGTCCTGGGGCTTCTGCTGCTGCAAAGGCCCCTAAACTCCTTGGACACCTTTGAATGCCACTTCTGGCAGAGGGAGACCAGTTACGACTGGTGGAACCACATCTTCCTGAGGTGATGTGACAACCAGTCATGGCTCCAGCACTTCCGTATGCAGAAGGACAACTTCCTGGAGCTCTGCGAGTGGCTCACCCCTGCCTAAGGCTACAGGGTCAGCCAGCTGAGACCCACCATCCCACTGCAGAAACGTGTTGCCATCACTCTGTGGAAGTTCGCCACACTGGATGGTTACTGCTCCATTGGAAACCAGTTTGGTATGGGGAAATCCACAATAAGGGCCATACTTCTGCAAATAGCCAAGACCATAAACAACATCATTGTGAGTAACATTGACACCTTCGTTGATGGCTTTGCCACTGTGACGGGCCGCCGCGTGGCAGGCGGAGCGCACCAGCGCCGAGGCCGTGGCCGTGGCGGTGGCGGTGGCAGCCAGAATCTGCCTCCGCGGCTGCGCCGACGTGAGGCAGCCAGCCCCCACCCCGGGATGTCAGGGGGAGGGGCTGCGAGCGCCACTCGGGACACCGCCGACACGCCAGCCACATCGGCAAGGGGGCGGGGCCGGCTGCCGATGTCAGGGCCGGCGGGACAATTTAAAATGGCCGGCGGACGCGGGGAAGAGGGGTCTCCTCCGGGGGAGCGGGAGGTAGACCGCGTCCGGGGACGGACCGGGGACGCACCCGACCATGGCTGGTGGCGCAGCCCCACGCTCGGGGATCCCAAACCAGCCCCCAGTGCAGATGGGCTACTAGCCCAGGCTCCTGCAGCGACCCAGATAGTACGTGACACCCACGGAGGGAGCGACCCGACCGGGTCCTATATGGGCGACAGCCCCAGGGGATATTAGACATTTTGAGAGAGGATTGGGAGGCTCAAACCACCCGGTGCCGGGGTACGGCTCAGTATATTTTGCAGCTACGTGAGAGACTACGGCAAGTCGGAGGATACGCCCAGCTGAACCTGTTGAAAGCGCAAACCCGGCAGGCGCACTACTACAACCGCACCGCGGAGGTCCGCCGCTTTGAACCAGGGGACCGAGTGCTACTTCTGCTCCCTACCAAAGAGTCGAAACTCCTCGCCAAATGGCAGGGGCCATATGAGGTGATTCGGAAGGTGGGGGACATGGACTATGAGATCCGACTCACGGGGAGGTGGCGGAGTAAACAGATCTTCCACGTCAACCTTCTCAAGAGGTGGGTGGCACGAGAAGGTCTTCTAATGGCCCCGGTGGAACCAGAGGAGGACCTAGTACCCTCCAGCGAAGGCTGCGGTGGATGGGGAGGTGACGCTAGGACCAGACCTCTCAACGGGACAGCAACAACAGGTAGCGGAACTGCTGTGAGAATTTCGAACCATCTTGACGGCAGCCCCGGGATGGACCAAGGTAGGGATATATCGCATCCGGACAGAACCGGGACAAGTAGTGCACGAGGCGCATCGGCCTCTCCCGCGGAAAGTGTGGGAGACCGTGAGGAAAGAGGTGCAGGACATGGAGCGGTGGGGAGTTATCGAGGATTCGCAGAGCGAGTGGAGAAGCCCCATTGTCCTGGTCCTGAAGAGGGACGGGACAGTACGGTTTTGTATCGACTTTCGGCGGGTTAACACCGTGTCCCAGTTCGATGCCTATCCAATGCCCCGGGTCAAAGAGCTGTTAGAAGGTCTAGGGCAAGCTAGGTATATATCCACCTTAGACTTGTCCAAGGGGTATTGGCAGATACCGCTGGACCCACTGGACTGGGAGAAAACCGCCTTCTCGACCCCATTCGGCCTATACCAGTTTCGTAGAATGCCCTTCAGCCTCCATGGAGCTGCCGCGACCTTTCAGCGGGTTATGGACCGGGTGCTGGCACCCCACCGAGGATATTCTGCGGCCTAAATCGACGACATCGTGATCTACAGTCGGAGTTGGCAAGAACACCTGGAACACCTGAGGGCGGTAATGCAGGCGCTGCAGGCGGCGGGGCTCACGGCCAACCCAAAAAAATGTCATGTTGCGAAGAGGTGTCCTACCTTGGCTACATGGTGGGAGGAGGGCGCCTAAGACCTCTGCTGGACGAGGTGGAGGCCCTAAGGGATTACCCCGCTCCAATGACCAAAAGACATGTACGGCAATTTTTGGGGCTGGCGGGGTATTACCGTAAATTCGTACCAGACTTCGCAACGGTAGCCACCCCGTTGACCGAATGAACTAAAAATGCAAGCCCTACCAAGGTACGGTGGACGGACCAGACGACTCGGGCTTTCCGGGAGCTAAAGCTCCGATTAACCCAAGCCCCGGTTTTAAAACAACCGGACTTTGAAAAACCTTTTCTCTTATGCACAGATGCCTCGGAATGCAGACTAGGAGCCATCTTAGCACAAGAACACGGGGGTGAAGAACACCCGGTTTTATACCTCAGCAGGAAACTTTTACCTCGGGAAAAGAACTATGCGACCATTGAGAAGGAGGCCTTGGCGGTGAAATTGGCCATAGAATCCTTGAGGTACTACGTATGGGGTAATAAATTTAAGTTAATCACGGATCACGCACCGCTGGTCTGGTTGAATTTAATGAAAGATTCTAACCCCCGCATTATGCGTTGGTACCTGTCCCTACAACCATACCGGTTTGAGGTGGTGTACCGGGCAGGGGCGAAACACCAAAATGCGGATTTCTTCTCCCGAGTCTTTGAGCTGGGAGGAGAGGGGGGGAGCCCCCCCGAAAGGGGAGAGGTGTGTGACGGGCCGCCGCGGGCCCGCACTCCCGGGGGTCCGGCCGCCCGGGGGACTCGCCCAGTGGCAGGCAGAGCACACCAGTGCCGAGGCCATGGCCATGGCGGTGGTGGCGGCAGCCGGAATCTGCCTCCGCGGCTGCGCCGACGCGAGGCAGCCAGCCCCCACCCCGGGATGTCAGGGGGAGGGGCCGCAAGCACCGCTCGGGACGCTGCCGACACGCCGGCCGTGTCAGCAAGGGGGCGGGGCCGGCCGCCAAAGTCAGGACCGGCGGGACAATTTAAAATGGCCGGCAGGCGCGGGGAAGAGGGGTCTCCTCCGGGGGAGCGGGAGGTAGACCGCGTCCCGGGATGGACCGGGGACGCACCCGACCACGGCTGGTGGCACAGCCCCATGCTCGGGGATCCCAAACCAGCCCCCAGGGCAGACGGGCTGCTAGCCCGGGCTCCTGCAGCGACCCGGATAGTACGCAACACCCACAGAGGGAGCGACCCGACCGGGCGAGAAGACGGGGCAGACGGCTGGCCCCCGGGTTCGATACGGACCAACACCCGACCCCCCCGACTGAGGCACGGTAAGCCGGGCCAATGGACGGCTCGTCCGAGGGTGTGGGGTGGAGGGAGGAAGCAGCCCGGGGCGGAAGCCTTCTGGCGCCCGTGGGTAGACGGGTTACGGGTGGAGCAACCCCCGTCTACCGCCTTGGGGCACGAGCGAGCCCCGACGCTTAGGGCCCCGGGCTGGGACCCGGAGAGAGGGCGGGACCGGGTCCCCCTCCCTCCACCGGAGGAGCATCCAGCTCCGAGCAACGCCGGCGTAGGCGTGTGACAGAACTGAGCCCTGCACCCCCAGGAAGTGGGGTTGGGCTAAGGGGCGCAAGCCCCCCTGCAGGGACGGGTAACAACTACTGGGTCCGCTGACCCCCCCCTCCTTCTAGGGGGAGGTGATCGCACCCGATCGCCCAGGCTTCCGGCTAGGAGCCCGGCCTTAAGACAAACCAAAGGAGACGAAGGGGTCCGCCGAACTCCCCTCTCGAGCTGGGAGGGGGTGATCGCACCCCAAACCCCCCACAGCCACTATGGGCTTCTCTAGCTGTGGGGAGGCCATAGACGGCATTCACATCTCCATCCTGGCCCCAACTACTGTGCCTCGGACTATATCAACAGAAAGGGGTACTTTATGATGGTGCTGCAGACCTTGGTGAACCACAAGGACTTGTTCATGGATATTAATGTTGGGTGGTTGGAGAAGGTACTAGATGCCCGTGTATTCCAGAACTCAAGCCTGTTCCAGAGGATGCACGCTGGCATTTTTTTCTCCAATGGCACGGGGGAGGTGACCAGCCCCTCTCCCAGGATGGCATCGAGCTGCGGGTAGTACTGGTACACATGCAGGCCTGCCCCAGACTGTTGGCTCTGCTCCCTGGCCTTATTGTAGCCTTGCCTGAGCTCTTTAATTTTCATGTGGACCTGGTTGAGGGTTTGTGTGTTTCCCTTCTCGGCCAGGCTGGTGGACATCTGGCTGTAGACATCAACGTTGTACCTTCTGGTACGGAGATCCTGGAGGCTGGTCTTCTTGCCCTAGACCTTAATGAGTTCCAGGATCTCCGCATCAGGCCAGTGCTCGCTTGTGTCACTGGCCAGGGGCAGCCGAGCGTGCTGCAGGGGTGCTGACAGCCGTGGGAGAAAGAGCTGGGTTTGGCATGGCTCCTGTGCTGCTGTGGTGTGGCACGGGACTGCCAAAGGTCTGTACATGCCATAAACCCTTTTCCTGCCACCTATTGCTTTAAAGGTTCTGCAGGAGAAGAGGGGCAGTGGAGATGGCAGGTGTGGACAGAGCGGCCACAGATGCAGCTGAGAGAGGCCTCCGGAGGCCAATTATTTCAAAATAGCAGCAGCTGAGCATCCACACTCATTCTATTTCAAAATTAGTGTTATTCCTCAAATAACCAGCCCGTTATTTTGAAATAATGGGCTTGGTAGCATCGACACTCAACTTATTTCAAAATAAGGGGAGTTATTTTGAAATAACTCCCTAGTGTAGACAAGGCCTAAATAGAAGAGTGCTGGACAGTATTGCTGACACTCCTATGGTTTACTAAATGGGACCTTGGAATTTGGCAAATTGGTGTTTCCCCCCACCTCCATTGGGCATATGCACACATACATGCATAACAGTGCATAACAGTGATTAAAACCATCTCAGTTCCCCCTTGCTTGAGAACATGCACCTGATTTTAACTGTTCATTGTCAGGTGAATCAGACCTGACTCTGCTGAGCTGTATCTTTACGCATGCCTCTTCTTCTCACTTAAATGCTCCCTACTGGCTCCTGTGGTTTTCTCTTTGCAAATGCACTAGTACAAACTACTGCTTCTACTGTAAACTTGGCTCTAGATAGAGTGCACCATATCATTTGAGGTAGCAGCTGCATTACCTCTCTGTTAATTTTTCAACTTGTAAAAGGGGGATGATTTCTGGTGCTATAAAAATAAGTGGTAAACATTTAAAGAATAGGACATGCACATGGTATTTGCATAAATCTCAGTTCTGATCTCCATTTCAATCCTGCCATCCTTAGGTGAGTCCAGACTTAATATCAGTCCCAGAAATACTACTTCCAGAGAGAAACTCTCAGTTTTGGCCAGTCGCTGTTTGATGATGATGCAATGCTGAGGAACATACATTTATTTGTGGGCTGTGCTCTGGGAAGTGACGCGTTATTGTCCAAGTAGTTGAGAAAGGCATATGTAGTTACTTTCCCCCAATGAAACACTGCCATGTTTCAGGAGTATTGACTAGAATCAATTCCATTTCACAAATACATGTTCAACTTCACACAGGGTATCTAGGTTAAAGTATAAGTCCAGCTGCTGCAAACACCTAACCATGTATTTTCTTTGAGTGCATAAAGTTATGCCCAATGTGTGTCTTTGCAGGATTGTAGTCTTTGTTTGAGATGCCCCTGTGATCTTCCAGCCCATAAGATTGCTGCTGCCTTTTGTTTTTTAAGTTTAATAGTTTAAAATTGACACTGGAAAACAGGTTCCCACAAAATTGAGCTCTTTCTGGCTTATTAAAAATACAAGTAGTACCAGACAGTATAATGTGACAACAAATACTTAATGTGATTTTTTTCAGTCCTTACCCGGAATACAATTTAATGAAGTCTGAAGATGTAGATGTGGAAGAAGCTCAAAACCCACATGTTCTCATGGCATATACATTGCTACTTTTTTTGCTGTTCATCAAAAGGGACATTAAAAATAACTTTGAGGTTTTAATTTACCACAATTATTTTCTCTAGTTCTTAGAGGCTCTGAATAGTATCCTAGTGGTAGATCATATTTTTGACAACAGAACACCAGATATACTGTAATGACTTGGCATTCAGCCGTTTGGAATGAAGGCCAAAACTAGCCAAATAAATCATTCCTCAATAGCAAGCAGCAATGATCGTATTGTAAACTTTAGAAAAATCTGTGATATCACAGAAAGCAACTGTTTTTCAATAAACTGACAAAATAAAAGTTAGAAATCTATGGAAAAAATGTCCTATGCTCGAGAAACACCACTATGGTGTAATGTTGCTAGACTCTTCTGTTTTATTATAGATTAATGTTTAACAAACTGAGATTACAAATGCTTCAGAGGGGTAGCAGAGTTTGTTGTTTAAGTTTTTCCAGTTACAGACTAATAGTCCTGCAGCACCTTAGAGACTAAGAAAACATGGGTTGTGCCCACAAAAGCTCATGATACCATCTACATGTTTTCTTAGTCTCTAAGGGTTCATCTAGATTACATCCCTCGTTCAAAAGAGGGATGTAAATTAGGTAGATCAAAAGTGCAAATGAAGCACGGATCTAAATATCCCACACTTCATTTGCATATTTGCATCCGATCACTGTTTCAAAAAAGGGTATTTCAAAAGTGAAACCGCAGTCTAGACGCGGTTCTTTCTAAAAAAAAACCCACCTTTTTCGAAAGAGCTCTTACTTCTGAAAAAATGAGGAGTACGGGATCTTTTGAAAAAGGGTTTTGTTTTTTTCCCCCAAAAGAACCACATCCAGACTGCAGTTTCACTTTTGAAATACTTTTTTTTGAAACAGCGATCGGACACGAATATGCAAATGAAGAATGGGATATTTAAATCCACACTTCATTTGCACTTTCACTCTGCCTAATGTACATCCCTCTTTCGAAAGAGGGATGTATGCTAGACAAGCCCTAAGGTGCTGCAAGACTATTAGTTGCTTGAGATTACAAATGTTCTTTTCCTTATGATGGTCAAATTAGGGTGAGTATTCCTTATGGGTAGGTAATCTGTACAGATTTTAATAGAAAATGTTAACTTAAAAAAATCCTATAGTGTACAGTAGGGAGTACCCCCTGTAGAAATTGATAGGATGGTTCAAAACAGGCAGCTAGGGAAGGCTTTGAATATCATGGTTAAGCCCTTGAAGCTGGCTTTGTATTCAATTGGAGACAGTAGTTGATATAAATAATGAAAGTGTATTATCATTGCTATTTCTGATCATTTGTATTACTATGGTGCCTAGAGGCTTCAGCTAAGAGTTGACTCCATTGTGCTAGGCACTGCACAAATATAGATTGAGATAGGTTCTTCTGGGTAGTAGGAACTACAATGTAAATTTAAAAAAAAATCACTGGAGCAGCAACCAGTGAATAGACAATATGCTGCTGCTCTTTTCCTTTTTGCTGGGGAATCCGGTGAGTTACCAGCAGAAGGGGATTCTGGGGCAGTTGGAAGGTATAGCTTAGAGAAGCCATGTTGTGGGGCCCTGGGAAAAATGTGGGATTTGAATAGAGTAACCATATTTCCCATTGCCAAATACAGCACACCTGGTAAAATTACTCATATTCAAGCAAGTTCAATGGCAAGCAATCAGAAATATGCAGCTCACAAACATTCATATTAACATCAAGTTGACTGTTAAAAAAATATTCCATAGTTAGATTTTTTTTATTTACCTTTTTATCTTTAAGTTTCACATGGGCAGAGGATGGACACACACACACCTTTCTCACATGGTGTTGTGTGGCCTACTGAGCTGACCCTCCTGCCTGAACCTCTATGCCTGCCAGGCCTGGCTGGGGCCTTGGAACAGACTCGCATCTCCTGGTTCTTGGCTCCACATTTTCCTGAAGTAGTTGGGAGGAGAGGGGGCGGCCAGGGAGAGGACCACACAGGTTTCTCTGTAGATTTCTGCTACAGTTAATACCAGAATGGGGCCAGCATTGTGCAGGAGGGAAGAGACGGGAGTTGCTTTCAGTCACAGGGAAGGAAGGAGAGGGAAGGAGGTGACTGTCCCATGTCTTTGCAGAGTTCTTCCCTCAGCTCCCTGCCTCTGTGGCTGGAAACACCTTGTCCCTTCCTGCCAGGATATTATCAAAAAGCAGTTGATGCCTCCAGGCTGTTACTGGCCACCAATCAAACCCAGCCATCTTTTGTCCCCAGTCTACAATATGGGCAGGAAAGAGTTAAGCTTTGAGGATGCCTTGTGCACCAGGGCCCAGGGAACCTGACTGCAGGGGCTTCAGTGAACCTGGCTAGAGAGGTAGCTAAGCAGAGGAGGATGGCTAGGGGATGGAACAGATCTATGCTCTCTAGGGGCAGGACTTGGTGTGGCAGGTGAAGAGGGTGCCTGCCAACCTGACATGCTGCTGTAGAGCCTGCTGGTCAGGATGCAAATAAGCTGGAAATCTTTCACCTCTCAATCCCCAACACACCGGAGTTTAACTGAGAAGTAGAAATGCTTCCCTGTGCCAGCGCTGGGCAGGGTTTTGGCCCACTTAAGGCTAGCCAGGCCAGAGGAAGTGGGGGAAGGAAGGAAGCTGCCAGCCAGGCTGTGGGTGAGCTGAGTGCTCTGACCAGGGACTGGTTCCTCACACAGTGCTGGGAGCAGAATGTGCTTTGCTGTGAGATATGGAGGAGCAATGGGGATTAGGTGAAGGGGCAAAGCAGGGAGAGAAAGGCAAGAGAGGGAGCACATAAGGGCTAGTGGGTGGCCAGCAGAGGTGACACATAACTTGGCTTCTGCCTGGCACGTGCCCACACTCACAAGCCGCTTCTTGTGCAGCCAGCACTAGCTGGAAACGGGCCAAGAGGTGAAACCTAGCTGGCTGAGAGCTGACACACTGGGGTCTGTGCTGACAGACCAACAAGGGGACAGCCAGCCCTGCACACTACAGCTTTGCATACTCAGCTTCACCATCAGCCACTGGGCCCTCCCACTCACTGCTTACAGGTGGGCAGCTGGCAAATAGGGAACTGGCCAGCAGCAGAACCAACTACTACTAGATGGAGGGGAGACAGAAAATACAGGACAATTTGCCCATTTTTTAAAGAGAAAGTCAGGACACCTGCAGGAGGGCTTACGTGCAGGTCTGCTCCTTTAAAAATAAAACATCTGATTAACCTAGGTTTGAAGGCACTGACTGACTATTGGAATGTACTAGCTGCTGAAGTCTTATAGTCCTAGCATCTGAGGCACCTACAGTGCCTGTCTCATCTGTGACATGTCTAGAGTGGTGCTAGGGACATGCTGAGACCACATTTGGTACCATGGCACTCCAAAGGTGCTGCCAAAGATCAACAATTGCAGCTGTAATGTGGCCTTTTTCTGAGTTACTGCTGCATTCAGTTTTGGGCCTTAAGCCTAACAATCCAGCTGAGATGCAGTGCCATTCTAGCAGGATAAACAATTACAGGTAATAGCATGCAGAACCGTCAACCATTTCTCCACCCAGGTAGACTAAGGGTATGTCTACACTACAACGTTAATTCGAACTAACTTAGTTAGAATTAGTTAATTCGAACTAAGCTAATTCGAACTAACGGATCCAGACTAAAAAACTAGTTCGAAATAGCGTTTTGCTAATTCGAACTAGCATGTCCACATTAAGTGGACCCTGAACCGGGCTTAAGGATGGCCGGAAGCAGTGCCGGCAGGGCATCAGAGGAGGACTTAGAGCGTGGAGATGCTGTCTCAGGCTAGCCGAGGGCTGTTCTTAAAGAGTCCCGACCCCCACCCTGGACAGACAGTTCTCAGGGGTGCCCCGCTTGCAAAGCAGTCCTGGCTTGGAGTGCCCAGACTACCCACACTGGGCACATCACAGCACTCGGCCATCAGCCCGGCTGCACTTGCCGCGGGCTGCCATCTGGGGAGAGAGGGCAATTGGGGGGCTGCAGGAGAGCTTCCACCCCCAGAAGCCCGCAGAAACAGCTCAGTCCTCCCCATCGGGGGCTCGTGCCCCATTCCTCCCTCACCTCCTTCCACTTACCCTTCCCTAGCCCCTCTTCTTGATGTACAAAATAAAGAAAACATGTCTTTATTGAACAAAATATGTCTTTAAAGAAAAATGGAACCTGTCTTTATTGAACAAAACTGGGGGAGACTGGGAAAAGGAGGTGGGAGAGGGGAGGGCAACTACAATGATGAAGAGTTGGGAACAGGTCCCATATGAAGAGAGGCTAAAGAGACTGGGACTTTTCAGCTTAGAAAAGAGGAGACGGAGGGGGGACAGGATAGAGGTCTCTAAAAGCAGGAGTTGGATGGAGATGGTGCATACAGAAAAGTTCTTCATTAGTTCCCATAAAGAAGGACTAGAGGACACCAAAGGAAAGGAATGGGTAGCAGGCTTCAAACTAGTAACAGAAAGTTCTTCTTCACAAAGCAAAGAGTCAACCTGTGGAACTCCTTGCTGCAGGAGGCTGTGAAGGCTAGAACTAGAACAGAGTTTAAAGGGAAGTGAGATCAAGTCATGGAGGTTGGGTGCATGGAGTGCTATTAGTCAGGGGGTAGGAGTGGTGTCCCTGCCCAAGGTTCGTGGAAGGCTAGAGATGGATGGCACGAGACAAATGGCTTGGTCACTGTCTTCGGTCCATCTCCTCCATGGTCCCTAGGGTTGGCCGCTGTCGGCAGACAGGCTACTGGGCTAGATGGACCTTTGGTCTGACCCAGGACGGCCATTGTAAGCTCAGAGCTCAGGGTCGGGGGTCTCAGTGGACCCCTTTGATTCTCTTGCACATCTGCTCCTGGGTGGCCAGGCTGTCAGCTGTCCTGCCCTAGACGGCCACTTTCCTGTGCCTAGTGCAGAGATCGTGGACAAGGTCCACGATGTCTGCACTAGCCCAGGCGGGTGCCCGCCTCTTGCGGTCCCAGGCAAGCTCCTGGGAGCCGCCAACCTGGTCCCGGGAAGAGGGGGGGGGCTGGGGGGCATCGGGTGGCTGGCTCGATCCGTGCCAGGTGCAGGGTCTGCTGGCTGCGTGCTGGCAGGCTTGCACCTGGCACGGGCACCGTAGCCAGCCCGTGGCCCTTTAAGGGCTCCGGGGCCAGGAGGGGGGCAGTAGAGTTTCCCTGGTGTTGGCCAGAGTGGCCACCAGGGAAAGCTGGGGAGGGCTAGCCTCCCACTAGTTCAAATTAAGGGGCTACACACCCCTTAATTCAAACTAGCTAGTTTGAACTAGGTTTAATCCTCGTAAAATGAGGTTTTCCTAGTTCGAACTAAGCGCTCCGCTAGTTCAAATTAAGTTCGAACTAACGGAGCGCTAGTGTAGCGCCTATCAAAGTTAGTTCGAACTAATGTCCGTTAGTTCGAACTAACTCTGTAGTGTAGACATACCCTAATATACTTGCACCTGCTCTTGTGGTGCCTTCATTGTCAAAGCAGGAGACTCCAGGGCACAAGCTAATCTTGTATCTTCTCCTCCTTTATATGAAGTTTTCTCTCATAACACAGATGGTGTCTCTTCTGAATACTATTCTGTGTACTATGAAATGTAAATTGATAAACAAATAAACCATGCAACGTGTATGTATTATATTTAGTTGAATGTTTGTAAACACCTTTGAAAGTGAAAAGGGCCTTCTCAATGCTAGATATTTTTAGAGAAGCCATCCTGGGAGAATAGCTACACTTTTGCCAGAGGAAAGTAATTACCTTTAATAGAAACTGGTCTTGTTTGGAAGTCTCCTTTGATTTAAAGCCACAGTGGAAGTAATTAAATGGTGCAGTAACAGCTGTTGAATGGATATAGATGGCATAGAGCCTCACAGGTGTTGTTCAGAAAGTGTCAGAAAAGAAAAACACAACTTCAAGGGTCTTAACTGTCCTATGTAAAGAACATAGCTCCGCAAAGGACAGCAGACCTTTTTAATTCTTAAAAACTGATTTTAATTTATTAGAATGTATATAGATTAGTGAGAATGGGTGTGAAGGAAGAAGCAGGACCAGAAAAATGCTGGTGGAAGAAAACATTGAGGTAGCCAACAGAACCAAGATAGTTGATGACTGATTGCAAATAACTTTGCAGATGAATAGTGTCACAGGGTCAGTCCCACTCCTGGGCCCCAGACTGTTGTTCAGTCCACAAACTCATAATCTAAGCACAGGTCCCACTTGTCCTTGTCAGTGTTAGGGCTTCTGCCCCTTGGCTAAAAGGGTGTTGGGGCCTGTGTCCCTGGTTAGCCTGGGCTGGGTAACCAGTCCTCCTCAACTACTGGCTAGGATCTCAGGCTGCTTGGGTAAAGGAGTACAAACACGCCCAGCCAGAGCCCCTCACCTTTCCTGTTGTTTCTGACAACACTGCTGTTTGCTGTATCAGCTTCTCTTCTTCTCAGTTAAGTTATCTTGTCTCCCCCTTCTGGGTGGCAAGGGAAAGACTTTTTAAAAGGCCCCATGGCTGCCTGAAGTCAGATTGGCTGGCCCTTAATTAATTTATAGCAGCCCCACCCAGCTGCTTTTATTCTGCCCTTAATAGCCACAGGTCAGCTGCTCCTCACTCTTCTGGAGTAACTCTTCCCCTCCCCTCCCCACTGCAAATTGCATATCTTATTTCAATTCCATTTTAAATTGGCTTATTTTTAAATGTGGCGCATCTCCACAGTGCCAGATTTTGAAATAACGGACTGTCTTGAGACATCCCTTAACCCTTATGGAAGAGGGGCTACAAGGATGCCAAAATAACCCGCCTGTTATTTCAAAATATATTTCAAAATATATTTCAAAATAAGGGCGGCTTGTTAAGATGTGGGGTAGCTATTTCAGGATAGCTCCAGCATCCCAAAATAGCCACGCAGTGTAGACATACCCTAACAGATTTACTTGGGCATAAGCTTTCATCACTTCATCATGCATGTGATGAAGCGGGTTTTGCCCATAAAAGTTTATATCCAAATAAATCTGTTAGGGTATGTCTACACTACAGCACTAATTCGAACTAACTTAATTCGAATTAGTTAATTCGAACTAAGCTAATTCAAACTAGTGCATCTAGACCTAAAAACTAGTTCGAATGAGCATTTTGCTAATTCGAACTAGCATGTCCACATTGAGTGGACCCTGAACCGAGGTTAAGGATGGCCGGAAGCAGTGCCGGCAGGGCATCAGATTAGGACTTAGAGCATGGAGCTGCTGTCTCAGGCTAGCCGAGGGCTGTTCTTAAAGAGACCCGACCCCCACCCCGGACAGACAGTTCTCAGGGGTTCCCTGCTTGCAAAGCAGTCCTGGCTTGGAGTGCCCTGAGTGCCCACACTCAGCACATCACAGCACTCGGCCATCAGCCCGGCTGCACTTGCCTCAGGCTTCCATCCGGTAGGGGGTCAATCGGGGGGCTGCTGCAGAGCTTCCACCCCGAGGAGCCCGCAGAGCAACCCCAGTCCTCCCCATCGGGGGCTTGTACCCCATTCCTCCCTCACCTCCTTCCACTTACCCCTCCCTAGCCCCCCTTCATGATGTAAAAAACTAAAGGACATGTGTGTTCAAAAATAGAAACTCTCTTTATTGAACAAAACTCGGGGAGACTGGGAAAAGGAGGTGGGAGAGGGTAAGAGAGAGGGTGGGAGAAAGGAGGGCAACTAAAATGATCAGGGGTTTGGAACAGGTCCCATATGAAGAGAGGCTAAAGAGACTGGGACTTTTCAGCTTAGAAAAGAGGAGACTGAGGGGGGATATGATAGAGGTCTATAAAAGCATGAGTGGTGTGGAAAGGGTGCATAAAGAAACGTTCTTCATTAGTTCCACTAATAGAAGGACTAGAGGACACCAAATGAAATGAATGGGTAGCAGGCTTCAAACTAATAACAGAAAGTTCTTCTTCACAAAGCAAAAAGTAAACCTGTGGAACTCCTTGCTGCAGGAGGCTGTGAAGGCTAGAACTAGAACAGAGTTTAAAGGGAAGTGAGATCAAGTCATGGAGGTTGGGTCCATGGAGTGGTATTAGCCATGGGGGTAGAAATGGTGTCCCTGGCCTCTGTTTGTGGAAGGCTGGAGATGGATGGCATGAGACAAATGGCTTGGTCATTGTCATCGGTCCATCCCCTCCGGGGTACCTAGTGTTGGCCGCTGTCGGCAGACAGGCTACTGGGCTAGATGGACCTTTGGTCTGACTCAGTACGGCCATTCTTATGTTCTAAGCTCAGGGCTCAGGGGTCTCACTGGACCACCCTGATTTTCATGCAAACCTGCTCCTGGGTGGCCAGGCTGGCAGCTTTCCTGCCCTAGATGGCCGCTTTCCTGTGCCTAGTGCGGAGGTCGTGGATGAGGTCCACGATCTCCGCGCTAGACCAGGCGGGCGCCCGCCTCTTGCAGACCTGGGCAGGCTCCTGGGAGCCGCCAGCCTGGTCCCAGGAAGAGACAGAGGGTTGGGTGGCAGCAGGTGGCTGGCTTGTGCCGTGCCAGGTGTAGGATCTGCTGGCTGGGTGTTGGCAGGCTTGCACCTGGCACGGGCACCGTAGCCAGACCGTGCCCCGTTAAGGGCTCTGGGGCCGGGAGGGGGGCAGAAGAGTTTCCCTGGTGGTGCCCAGAGTGGCCAACAGAGAAAGCTGAGGAGGGCTAGCCTCCCACTAGTTCAAATTAAGTGGCTACACAGCTCTTAATTCGAACTACTTAATTCGAACTAGGCATTAGTCCTCGTAGAATGAGGTTTACCTAGTTCGAATTAAGCGCTCTGCTAGTTTGAATTAAGTTCGAACTAGCGGTTTCTATGTGTAATGCCTATCAAAGTTAATTCGAACTAACGTCTGTTAGTTCGAATTAAGTTTGTAGTGTAGCCATACCCTAAGTCTTTAAGGGTATGTCTACACTACAGAGTTAGTTCGAACTAACGGACGTTAGTTCGAACTAACTTTCATAGGCGCTACACTAGCGCTCCGCTAGTTCGAACTTAATTCGAACTAGCGGAGCGCTTAGTTCGAACTAGGTAAACCTCATTTTACGAGGATTAAGGGCTGTGTAGCCCCTTAAATCGAACTAGTCGGAGGCTAGCCCTCCCCAGCTTTCCCTGGTGGCCACTCTGGCCAACACCAGGGAAACTCTATTGCCCCCTCCCGGCCCCGGACTCCTTAAAGGGGCACGGGCTGGCTACGGTGCCCGTGCCAGGTGCAAGCCTGCCAGCACCCAGCCAGCAGACCCTGCACCTGGCTCGAGCCAGCCACCCGATGCCCCCCAGCCCTCCCCCTCTTCCCGGAACCAGGCTGGCGGCTCCCAGGAGCTTGCCCGGGACCGCAAGAGGCGGGCACCCGCCTGGGCTAGTGCAGACATCGTGGACTTCGTTCACGATCTCCACACTAGGCACAGGAAAGTGGCCGTCTAGGGCAGGAGAGCTGCCAGCCTGGCCACCCAGGAGCAGGTTTGCATGAAAATCAAGGGGGTCCACTGAGACCCCCGACCCTGAACCCTGAGCTTACAATGGCCGTACTGGGTCAGACCAAAGGTCCATCTAGCCCAGTAGCCTGTCTGCAGACAGCAGCCAACCCTAGGGACCTTGGAGGGGATGGACCAAAGACAGTGACCAAGCCATTTGTCTCGTGCCATCCCTCTCCAGCCTTCTACAAACCTTGGGCAGGGACACCACTCCTACTCCCTGGCTAATAGCACGTCCCTTTAAACTCTGTTCCAGTTCTAGCCTTCACAGCCTCCTGCAGCAAGGAGTTCCACAGGTTGACTCTTTGCTTTGTGAAGAACAACTTTCTGTTACTAGTTTGAAGCCTGCTACCCATTCCTTTCCTCTGGTGTCCTCTAGTCCTTCTTTATGGGAACTACTGAAGAACGTTTCTGTATGCACCCTCTGTATCCACCCTCTGTATCCACCCAACTCCTGCTTTTAGAGACCTCTATCTTGTCCCCCCTCCATCTTCTCTTTTCTAAGCTGAGAAGTCCCAGTCTCTTTAGCCTCTCTTCATATGGGACCTGTTCCCAACCCCTGATCATTGTAGTTGCCCTCTCCTCTCCCAGCCTCTCTCTTTCCCTCTCCCACCTCCTTTTCCCAGTCTCCCCCAGTTTTGTTCAATAAAGACAGAGTCAATGTTGGAAGAAACGTTATCTTTATTTTGTACATCAGGAAGGGGGGCTAGGGAAGGGTAAGAGGAAGGAGGTGAGGGAGGAATGGGGTATGAGCCCCCGATGGGGAGGACTGGGCTGGCTCTGCGGGCTTCTGGGGGTGGAAGCTCTCCTGCAGCCCCCCAATTGCCCTCTCTCCCCAGATGGCAGCCTGCGGCAAGTGCAGCCAGTCTGATGGCCGAGTGCTGTGATGTGCCCAGTGTGGGCACTCAGGGCACTCCAAGCCAGGACTGGTTTGCAAGCGGGGCACCCCTGAGAACTGTCTGTCCGGGGTGGTGGTCGGGTCCCTTTAAGTGCAGCCCTCGGCTAGCCTGAGACAGCATCTCCACGCTCTAAGTCTTCCTCTGATGCCCTGCCGGCACTGCTTCCGGCCATCCTTAAGCCTGGTTCAGGGTCCACTTAATGTGGACATGCTAGTTCGAATTAGCAAAACGCTAATTCGAACTAGTTTTTAGTTCTAGACGTGTTAGTTCGAATTAGCGCTGTAGTGCAGACATACCCTAAGATACCACAGAACTCCTGGTTGTTTTTGCAGATACAGACTAATACGGCTACCCCTCTGATACCTGGAGGAAAGTGTCATTCCAGACTCTAATGTCTACAATGGTGTGTGGATGAGTAATTGGGAGAGAGGGTTGCTTCAATGGTCTGGCCTACCAATTGTCCATAAAGAATGAAGCAGATTCTACAAGCATGCTTTTAGAGGGAGATATTATGGACAGAGCACTTAACTAGGACTCAGGAGAGCTGGGTTCTATTTCTGGATCTGCTAGATGACCTTAGTCTTGTCAACATTTCCCCTGCCTCTATTTCCTTACCAGTAAAATGGAGGTAATGATACTTGCCTGCCTTTGTAAAGTTATGTGAGGTGCATAGATGAAAAGCACTGCATAGTAGCTATTTCTTAGGCCTTGAAATGCTGCTCTGGTAGAGTGCACAAGATACTGCTCACATGGTCATCTTGCCATTAAACACAAGTTGTGGCCAGGTTAGACCAGGGACTGTTTGTATGTCCCTGGGTCCTACTCGCCTTAATGTTCCTTTACACTTCATAAGACAAACAATTCCCTCAGTAAATTCCTCAAAGAGGTGTCTGGTATCCTTTGTGCACCTTAAATACACCAGATGGAAACTATGCTACAGTAAAGGGGCCTGTGAAGAAGTTCAAGAGCTGATTTGGCAGAACGAGACTAGAAGTGTGCTTGTATTTGCAGCAGAAGGCGCAAGAAAAGAGAGATTACAGATGAGGGGATGTGTGTCAGGGGAAAAGGAGGCTAGCAGCCAAGACAAAATGGGTTGAGGGGTCTTGTAGAGAAGTTGGAGGTGTAGAGAACATGAGAGATCTCAGAGTTACTGCGTGTAGTGAGGCATGAGGTGTTTGGAAAGCTTTTCAGAGCTTGCATTAAATACACTGCCTTATGCAGATGCCTGTTATAGTGACCAGAAAATAGCAGAGCCTTTGCTGGCCATTGGAAAACACACACAACAAGCAGGTTTCACTCTCTTTGTATATTCATAATGTGAAGCCTTATTCTCACGTAATATCCTTTGAACTGAATAAGCAAGTCAAGATGCACCAGGATCATCCAGCCATGGAATAATCACGCTTACTAGACGTTACTAATTTGACAATGAGCAATGAATTGGTTAACTATGTTGGCACTTAGTTGTTCATATTTATGCTTCAAAGCTGACACCACTTTAAGATGAATGGGGGAAGTTAATTTCTCTTGATGCTATTGTTTTTAGCCGGTAAGGATGAGGACTCCACAAGATGAAAGTACGTTGGTTTATATTGTCAAGGTTATCTTCCAAACCAGAAGCTAGAAACTTCCTTTATTATAAGAAAACAAAAGCATAAATTCTGGGAAACAGAACAGAACCCTTGACTATTCTGCATGAAGATCCTCAATCATCAGGATTCATGAATGTGCCACTCCTGAAGTTTTTCATTATTCCAGGTTCTGAGGTATTTTGCCCAGGCCACAGTATGATTTCCGCCAATAGGCTGATAAAGACATCACATATCCTCCTCTAAAAAAATAAAAGAAATGAAAAATAAAGTAGGCATTTTTCCTTCCAAGTGTAATCTTCAAAAAATGTAACAATGGTTGTTATTATTAGTAGCAGTGCTTTTATTGCATGTTATCCTGGTCCAGCAAAGTTGGCACACGATAGGAAGTAAAGGACCTTGGTTCTGGTTTTGGATCTGCCTCTTACTTGCTGTGCTTCACAGGATGAATCACTTAACTGTGCCTCAGTTTAGCCCCTGGAAATGAGGAGGAGGATTCTCACTCACTTTTTGTGAAGTGTTCTGAGAGCTAGGCATGAAAAATTGTTATGTAATAGCTAACTAAGGGCCAAATTCTAATACCTTTATCCACACTGAATAGTAGCTTATTCCTTAAGTAGTTGCACTGAGCTCAGTAGGACTGCTTGCAGAGTGAAGTACTATTCAACATGAGTAAGGGTGGCAGAATCAAGCCCTTAGCATGATTTTGGGGTTGGCAAAAAACAAGCAGACAAATTCCTAAATTTCTAGCTAGATTTTTACCCTCACATTTTAGTAAAAAAAATGTGATCTGAAAATGGGTGAAACTTCAGGATAATGGCTAGGTCAATGGCATACACAATGGCTGTATGCTTGAAGATAGTCACACTCTATCTTAATCACTGTATACATCTCCACTTACCTGTATCACATCTGTAATATTGCCTCTGGGATTTCAGAAAAATAGCTTGAAATGTCAGTTCTGCACTTAAACTGTAACCAAAACCCCTGAGGAGCTATCAAGTTATCAGACTTTAGTACTGAAAACATAACACCGGTTTAAGTAGAGCTACTCAAACTAGGTCAAATTACAATTGGATAATCTTCTAGCAAGCTGGAATTCAGAGAGATTTTCGGGCAAATGGGCAAATTCACAATTGTCTCCGTGACCCAGTTCTACAACATGTAAACTTTAAAGTTAGGCTCACAATAAAACTTCAGATCTGAATGTCCCAGTTCTCTGCTATGCAGAACTCAAAATAGTGGAAAATGAGGACTTGGTGGCTTCATATCTGGATATGACTTTACAGTCAGGGATGTTTGGATTTGGTGTTTTGAATTCTGTGCACTGTAGAGAGAGAGATTTGAGTGACAAACTCTGGCCTTGCCTGGATCTGTGATATTGGGTCATATTGATCACCAGTAAAATTCTTCCCTTTCAAAACAGAAACAAATTTCAGAGGTCTCCACAACTGCAAATCAAACATACTGGCTGCGTCTAGACTGGCAAGTTTTTCCGCAAAAGCAGCTGCTTTTGTGGAAAAACTTGCCAGCTGTCTACACTGGCCGCTTGAATTTCCGCAAGAACACTGACGATCTAATGTAAGATTGTCAGTGTTCTTGCGGAAATGCTATGCTGCTCCCGTTCGGGCAAAAGCCCTTTTCTGGAAATGCTTTTGCGCAAAAGGGCCAGTGTAGACTGCTGTTTTGCGCAAAAAAGCCCCGATGGTGAAAATGGCGATTGGGGCTTTCTTGTGCAAAACCACGTCTTGATTGGCACGGACGCTTTTCCACAAAAAGTGCTTTTGCGCAAAAGCATCCGTGCCAATCTAGACGCTCTTTTCCGCAAATGCTTTTAACGGAAATTTGTTTCCGTTAAAAGCATTTGTGCAAAATCATGCCAGTCTAGACATAGCCACACTCTTCCTAAAAACTAGAATTTCTACATACAAGACAGTGTGAATAGGTCTTCTGTGAAGCATTGATAGAAGGATCTGTTTTGGTGACCCATATTTAAGAAGTGGATCAATATATACACTTTCTAAAATGAAATGTATAAGACTAAATTCCTCCTCTCAGATATGCATTGTTAAATTACGAATTAGGGGCTGGCTGCAGCCAGTTCTTTAACTTTTGTTCCACCATTACTCTGACATCTTTATATATCTTCTGCGTTCTAATGGTGGATCTTCAAAAGAGGGAAGGATTCAGTCCCAAATTGTCAATTTTCCCCCAAACTAACTTAAATTATTCCCGTACCACTGATTCGGAAAACATCTAATGCCAGCTTACATTTCTGGGAGGAATAATTTGCACTCTTGAACCTACTCAATTGTGTTGCCATATATTTAGCTATATGGATATTTTATACTCACTTCAGCTAAATTGGAGACCCAAATGCAAATTCTGGATTTGTGACACTCCCTGAAGAAGCTGAGAGTGAAAAAAAATAATTCATAATCCACAGATATAATCATTAAACAATCGGTAGCAGATGCTAATTAGCTTTCTTTTTAACTCTGTAGTTTCATGTCTGAATATATGGGGAATGAAACAGAATTTACAGAATTAACATTTTAAACATATGTATATAACACTTAGTCTTAAAAATTAAGATGTTCAGAACTTTTCCGAGGCTGACTACAGACACAAGAAGACCTTGGAGTTTCAAAAAATAATTGATAACAGAAAAAGTGCTGCAACCAACTCAGCGTAATTCTGTGTTAGACCTCATCATGATAGATAAAAAACAGATCTTTATACAAGGTATTTATATGGTTCCCATTACTGAAGTTTCTGAGCAGCTCAGTTTTTAATGTATTCATGGTCTTTAACATGTAAGGCAGGGAACTTTTATTCCTAATTTACAGGTGGGGAGCTGAGGTACGTGGACAGTAAGGGCATGTCTACACTGACCGCTTATTTTGGAATAAGCTATTTCAGAGGAAATACTCGTCTACACAGCAAATGTCAATCAAAACAGCACTGAGCTATTTCAAAATAGAGTGTCTCAACTACACTAAACACTGATGAGAGATGCAGAGGGGGTAGGATACTGCAGACAGCTCATCTTCTGACTAGTAAAATCATAGATCTAATGGTTTCGGGATAACAGGGGAGGGATGGGACTGCCTCCTCCCAGGATGCAATGGGGCTGCCTGTAGTAGAGGCAGGTCTGGGGTGCCACCCCTGAGCAGAAGCTGTGGTCCCTGGCCTTCATGTAGGTCTGGCACCATTCTTTGACCTTCATTCAAACCTGCTACTGGTGTGTATGTGGCCCAGGCTTTTAGCCATCCAGCCATAAATGCTGCATTCCTGTCTGGTGTGGCGATCCTGCTGATTTCCCCCCTCACCCCAGATCTCAAGGAGATCCAGGGTTTCCGCACCAGACCGGGATGGTTCCCTCCTCTTTCGGCCCTGGGCAGGGTCCTAGGAGCTTCCTAAGGCAGAGGTGGCAGCTGTGGGGGGCTTGGCTGGAGCAGTGGGCTTGGCCACGACAGCAGGGAAGGCTGTGCAGGGGCCTGCCATGTGGCATGAGGCAAGCAGGGCCTGCCTTGTGCCACAGCCTTCAGGGCATCAGGGGAAGGGAAGCTATAGAGTTCTGATGAGTTTGAACAGAGCAGCCAGCAGAGAACCTGTGGGATTACCCGAAGGCCACTTATTCTGAAATAACTCCAGTTGCCCTGTCTATACATGCCCTATTCCAAAATACAGAATCCAGAATAAGGCACCTGTTATTTTGATACTATTTCAAAATAGTGGGCTTGCTATGTAGACACTCACATAGTTATTTCAGAATAACTAAGTGATTGGGCAACAAAATGGCAAATGAAATTTAATGTGGATAAGTTTAAAGTAATGCACATCGGGAAAAATAACCCCAACTATACGTACAGCATGATGGGGGCTAATTTGGCTACGACAAATCAGGAAAGAGATCTTGGAGTTATCGTGGACAGTTCTCTGAAAACTTCCACACAGTGTGCAGCGGCGGTCAAAAAGGCAAATAGGATGCTAGGAATTATTAAGAAAGGGATAGAAAATAAGACCCAGAATATCTTACTGCCCCTGTATAAAACTATGGTACGCCCACATCTTGAATACTGTGTACAGATGTGGTCTCCTCACCTCAAAAAAGATATTTTGGCCCTGGAAAGGGTTCAGAAAAGGGCAACTAAAATGATTAGGGGTTTGGAACGGGTCCCATATGAGGAGAGGTTAAAGAGACTGGGACTTTTCAGTTTAGAAAAGAGGAGACTGAGGGGGGATATTATAGAGGTCTATAAAATCATGAGTGGTGTGGAGAGGGCTGATAAAGAAAAGTTATTTATTAGTTCCCTAAATAGAAGAACTAGAGGACACCAAATGAAATTAATGGGTAGCAGGTTTCAAACTAATAAAAGAAAGTTCTTCTTCACACAGCGTGTAGTCAACCTGTGGAACTCCTTGCCAGAGGAGGCTGTGAAGGCTAGGACTATAATAGAGTTTAAAGAGAAGCTAGATAATTTCATGGAGGTTAGGTCCATAAAAGGCCTAGGGGATAAAATGGTGTCCTTGGCCTCTGTTTGTCAGAGGCTGGAGAGGGATGGCAGGAGACAAATCGCTTGATCATTGTCTTCAGTCCACCCTCTCTGGGGCATCTGGTGCTGGCCACTGTCCAGCTAGATGGACCTTTGGGCTAGATGGACCTTTGGTCTGACCCAGTACGACCGTTCTTATGTTCTTATGTTCTTATTCAAGAATAAGGTTGCTGTGTAGATATGCCCTAAATAACTTACCCAAAGTCACACAGGAAGTCTGTAGTAGAGTAAGAAACTAAACATGGGTCTTCTGGGTCCTAGGCTGATTCCCTGACCATTGCAATGTACTTCCTCATGATGAGCTGCTCTATATGTATGAACTAAAAACTCTTAACAGCTTATGTGTAATTGATCATGGTCTAATTTCATTTGCTATGTACAGACAGAATATTGTCCAAACCAGTAAAACACACACACACAGCCAGTGCTTTTAAAAGGAATAGTTTCCCAAAACCTGTAAATAATTGTATACAATTGAGTGGGAGGAAACATATAAACATGAAAATGTGAATTACTATTGAGAATTGTTTAAATATGCTTTATTAGATATTACAAAAGAAACAATACCTCAAACACAAAATAAGTTTGTCTTTTGGGTTAAAAAATGTTCCGACTAAGAAAATGGAGGCAGCAATAATAATTAACAAATGGAAAAATGAGGAAGATGCAATTAGAAAATGTTAGTCTGAATCTGCAAAAGCGATGAGGAGTCCTGTGGCACCTTATAGACTAACTGAAGTGTAGGAGCGTAAGCTTTCGTGGACATCTGACGAAGTGGGTCTTTGCCCACGAAAGCTTATGCTCCTACACTTCAGTTAGTCTATAAGGTGCCACATAACCCTTAATTAGTGACTCATTTTCTTGATCAGTAATATTGGGCTAGTAATATTTACAATATTTTGCATGTATGACTAGAGTTTAAAGTCATTAATGTTTGTAAAAACACTTTAAGGTCCATAATAGAAAGCACTGTCTAAGTACAAAGAACATATTTATTCATTAAGAAAACTAAGGATACATTTACACTTGGAATTAGGGGTATGATTCCCAGCTCAAGTTGACATATTTATCTCATTGAGCCAGAGTCTTAAAAATAGCAACAAAACTATGGCAGCATGGGCAGAGGAAAGTGGTGGCGTAGGCTAGTTAGCCCATGTACTTAACCACGGGGTCTGAGTTTGCCACTGCTCACCACTTCACCTGTAACCACAGCTACACTATTATAGTTAGTAGGACAAGTATCTCTGTCGGAGTTGGGAATTGGCCCCCGTTTCAAGTGTGGACATTGCCTTAGATTCTTGGTATCATGTAATAATATTTGGCAATACCTGGTATGAAACTTGGTGTTAATGGTATTTTATGTTGTGCAGAGAAGGGTCACAGATGCAAACTTGAATCCATAGCCTATTTTCCATTGTCAGTGGAAAAACTAAAAATTGATCAAAAAATGCATAGATATTCCAAAAGAATATCTGTCTGCTATCTCATGTAGGATTTGCATCCATGTATAATGTAAAATAATACACTGTTTTCTCATTATTGCAGCCACCATCAGGCCTTTGCCTTTTATAGTTATAATAAATAAATACATTTAGTTTTATGCTCATCTTTATTTTAAGAATATGCCTTTGTTTATATTTCAAGCCTTCTTATTAACAAATCCTCCCAGAGGTTTTTACCAAGAAACTGAACTCTTCATTTCTCTATTTATAGATCTTTAAATGCCATCTATTTTTATGTCTCTAAGGCTGCTTCTTCAAATACATATTCTGTCTCCCAGTGCGGTTCTTGAAAGCTTTTTTTTACATCTGTTGATCTTCTCTATGCTTTCTCTCAGTCCTCTCTTGCCACGGCTTGGTTCCTGACAAATTTTTGCTAGACTTAGAGCTTGGAACTTTTCAGGAAACAATACCTTTACCATTTCTGAAGGCTCATCATGTCCTCTATACCACTGGGAGATAGCACTTTTGAGGGTGGTGAGATCGTGACAAGAAATCAACATAGCAGCTTTCTGTAGTACCACTCCTCTCCTACCAGTGGGAGGTCTGTACACGTTACTGCAGTTGCCATGAGGGAGCATGCTGCTAGATCTAGATTCTAAACTCCCCCACCCACACCCGACAAATGTAGTACCTTTTGAGAATCTAGAAGTGGATTGGGGAGAGCGTTCTTGTTCCGCCAGCTCTATGTTGGATGATTCTTTTGTGTAATACAGCCTTTATTTTTCCTGGCTGGTTATTCTGTTTCAGAGCTGTCCGTCAGCTATGTCATTCAAGGGTCATTGGCTCTTTTATGGCTGTTACTTGTCAATCAGGAGGAATCTGCACCCTTGGCTCACCAGCAAGGGGGGCAGAAAGGTAAGATATGTTCTCACCTATTTCCAACTGGTAGATGACCATCTAGACTGAATAATTCATGTGTGAGGCAAGTTCATTCATAGCTTATTGAATGAAGGAGTGAGGTAATGAATGGACATGGCTAGTAGAAGAAAGCACATAAATCTTTCAAGTTGTAGTCCTTCATTTTATTGGTATACTTAGCCCATTGACCCAGTCTAAAGTAAATCCAGACCAAGTCATAGCTGGACAAACCTCTGATATTCTGTTAGCAATCCATTAGGTCATGTTGTTGGAGGTCTCAGAAGTCCTTTGTTTAAACCACAGAGTTTTATTTGGCCCACTGGGCCAAGGAAATGCAGAGGTGTGTATGTCTTCTAACCCTAGATCATGAACATTGGACAATTGCTTAGTATAATATAATATATAATATAGATAATTCTGCTCCTGTTTATAGTAACTCGTAAATTCAAATTAATATAGGTTTAATTCATGATTTTATTGTGATGAAATTATTCTCCATTAGACAGCAATATGTATTGTGTCCTTTATTTTCATGGCAGCTTTGTGTGTTAGGTCAGGCTATTTAGAGGTAACATTTGCAACTTTAAGGCAATAATGTTAATGATGCAGTGCCATAGGTGTCACCACTAGTGCAGACTCTGGAGCAGGCTCAGGTCTGCCTGGAAGGGGATTGTGGTGCAAGTGATTTTGCAGTGATGTTTCCATAGAGGAAGGTCTATAAACAACAAGCAATACCCCCCAAAGGGAGGCCAAGGGATGGACTGATACAATATATGCTTGCTGTAATGTCTGCCAATTAACTGGTCTAGAGGCAAAAACAGCCCTTTTGCTGCAAAACCTCAGGAAAGCATAGTGGTGGAAACATAGAACTTGGCACCTCCCGAGCTAGTGGGTTGACTAACTATTTATGCGTAAGAACAGTAGAGCAACTGCAAATCTTAATACACCTTGAGATCTTTTTGAGGAAATAATTGTTTTAAGATTTCACCATTTCTCTCTCTTCCTGACCTTCCAGGTCTTTTATCCTGTGAATATCCTGAGTGCCATGTGCCCATATAACTCAGAAAATTGGAATTATCTGTGGAGAAAAAGCACATTCCTGAGGAACACAGTATCATAGAGACTTGATTATTTCTTCTTGTAGAAGGGGCCAAGGTGTTTTATGATACCGTGCAGTTGCAGCTAAGATTGGCTTGTAGCCCAATCAACTAGTCACTGCTTTCCAGTGTATTTTTGTATTGGACTTCTGCTGAAATGCCCACAAGAGATTTTGGTAACTCTGCAAATGCTTTTGCCGGTAGTGAGTGTTAATATAATTTAAAAAATCTGTTCTGCTCCCACCCTCCCTTCTCTTTGTAAAAAGAGTAAATCATTTGGAGACTGTTTCCAGCAAACACCAGCTTGTTGAATTTCTAGAAAGGGCTGTAGTTTTTCTATTTGAGCAATGCTTTATAACATATCATTGGAATTCTAAAAACAACCCAGCATGCTTAGTAGCTAAGCATATTACAATGCTATAAAACCAATTATATTAATTTCAAGTCCCTCACAGAACACTAAAATTCTTTAAAGGCCAAAATATGTCCACTCTAGAGAAGGGGAATAGTTGAAAAGGATGGGATGTAGTCCTGATGTAGCTCAGGGGTATGGATTTGATGATTTCTCAAGGTCTCTTGGAGCCCTACATTAGGGTTTTCCATCCTCTGGCTATGTTTACACTGTAGCCTTCTTGCAGAAAAGCGTATGCAAATGAAGCTCGGCGTGGAATATCACCACACTTCATTTGCATAATTAATGAGCAGCCATTTTTATGCAAGAGGCTTTTGCGCAAAAAAGAGCAGTGTAAATGGTTCCTTTTTGCACAAAACCCCCCTCTTGCACAAGAGCCGTACTTCCCCTGAAGTATCTGGGGAAACTCTATGGGTGTGTCTAGACTACATGCCTCCGTCGACGGAGGCATGTAGATTAGCCAGATCGGCAGAGGGAAATGAAGCCGCGATTAAAATAATTCAACAGTCTAGATTGTACCCTGGGTAATATCACATGGTTATTTAGGGAATCAGACTCACCTGTTATCCAAAAAGTTTGTCTCAGAATCTTTGCATTCTTCCTTCCATACATAAAATGATATTGTACAAAGTACTGACTAACCAGCAGTGGCATGGAAACTCAGATGTGGAGAGAAGAAAAGGAAAGCAGTGAGAAGGAAAAAGAAAAAAACCCCCAGAGAAGTCATGTCCATTTCTTGATGACTCTTAATCCTAGAGTAATGTTATTTCCCAGGAAGTAAGCTATTTAATTTGTTCTTTTTCTGAGTTTTATGGGTACTCAGTGTTATTGGTAAAAAAAAAATATTATATGCATATTTGTGAAAATGGCAGCAGGTAGTTCTAGAACACTCAGCCCAAAAAGCTAGGATTTTTTGAATTAGTCAAGGGATGTGGAAATACAGGCAGAAGCACAAGAAAAAAGATAGTCACAGGATTAGCCATAGTGGTATGTGAAGTAAAAATTATACTGGGAATAATGGGAATCCAGAGGACAAGGGCAGGATTGGAACAACACAGAGCACTGGGACAGAAGAATGTCACCTTTAGAATGGGATTTTGGATAAACAAGAAGAGGTAGCATTGACAAACAGGTAGGTAAGGAAACAGACTCATTTAAAGAAGCTAATATACCAAAATCAGGAATATAATCAGGTAGAGAGACTCTTAATCCTCTTTCCATTTATGCTAGTTTTAATGGCACTATTACTAAGTTAACAAGAAAATACTGGCCCCCATTTACTCTTTAGAAGAAAAATGGTTAATCAGACAATGTAATCATGATTCCAGGCAACTTTTATTTACATTATCTACAGTTTCTCCAAAATATATCTTTCAACAGTGGGGATACAGAACAATTCCAGCACTCTTTGAATTTGTGCATCCACAAATGGCAGTCAGCACACCTGGTGTCTCCAAAACTGGAGCTGGTCACATGATCAAGTGACCTGTCTATGTCTTACATGCAAGTAGCCATGATGCGCTGGCTGATTTGCAGACTTCCAGACACATTCCTCAGGTGTGTTTTGGCCACTCTGAGAGCCATTGTCCATGAAGCATTGCTAATTAGCACAGCCATTCATTGAATAATCATCCCTCATAATAGGTGTTCCAGACCCATTGTTCCCTTCCAGACAGAGAACATTTAAAATATAAGAATAGAGTCCATATTTATAACTTCACATCAAAAAATCATACTAGTACATGAGTAGCATACCTAGAATCAACAGAGCATAAGCTTTCATTTGATACTTCACATGGCCCACTTTGTACAGAATTTGGAGCAAACACCCACTAGGGGTGCAGCAGTGACCTGCCTGCTCACATTAAATTCCAATAACATGACATAAAGGTCTATCCCGAAGTTTATACTGGTCTAACAAAAAGCATTTTAAGAACTGATCATAGTTTTTAACTCCTGCGTGTAGACAAGGCCTGAGATTCTGAAACACAATCCCATGGCAAATTCAACATCAGCAGAATACAGAATAAACAGAGCCCCATCCAAAGCTGGGAATTAACATGACATGATCAGGGTCTGATTCTTCTTTTACTTATAGTGGTGCAAATCAGGAGAAGCTCTGCTGAAGTTAATTGAGTTACACTGGTGAAAAAGTGTCATAAGAGAGAAGGAAATTGGCAGTTTTCAACCAAGTGTCAGCAAAGTGAATGCTTTTCATGCCTGAAGGTACATTCAGACTATTAGTTGATTCTATTTTTGCAGCAAGAAACCTGATACTAGCCCAATGTGGATGTTCTCCAACTTCATTGGACAACTACGCTATATGGGCATATATAAATTCTTAATGTGCTGGAAGCATGATTAAATTCTGGATTGTTGGACTAATACGTCAACTTTTGAAATACTCCAGGAATATAAAAGGACCATGAGGCCATCTCCATCTTGTCTTCAATCCTGCTCCTGATTCCAGAAGTGCCTTTGTTAAGGACACAGAGCCTTGAAGGATTTGCTGACCCATCCTGACACAGAATGTGTACCAGAGATGTTTAAGCTTTCAGTTTGTAACATCTCTGCTGAGAGTCTGCATCAAGAATGTGGGGAGTGATGTATGTAATATATTCTCTTTAACAATCTCACTCTTAACCCCTTTCTTTCTTTTTATTAATAAACATTTAGATTTTAGATTCTAAAGAATTGGCACAGCATGCTCTTTTGGGCAAGATCCAAGATATAAATTGACCTGGGGCTGTGGCTGATCATTTGGGACAGAGAGAACCTGTTCAGACTTGTAATAGAAATGTAGCCGTGTTAGTCTAGTCTTGCTGAAACAAAAAACAGCACTTTAAATGTAGCACTTTAAAGATTAGCAAGATGGTTTATTAGGTGATGAGCTTTCGTGGGCCAGACCCACTTCCTCAGATCAAATTGTGGAAGAAAATTGGCATGACCATATATACCAAAGGGATACAATCAAAAAAAAGTGAACACATATGAAAAGGACAAATCAAATTTCAGATGTCATCGATGTAGCATACCCTTTTACCCCTTCTCTATTTATGCTACATCGATAACATCTTCATTATCTGGACCCATGGCCAAGAAACCCTGAAGACATTCCACAGAGATTGCAACAACCTACACTCTACCATCAATCTCAGCCTGGACCATTCTACACGAGAGATCCATTTCCTGGATACCACTGTACAAATCACCAAGGGTAAATTAGACACCACTCTCTACAGAAAACCCACCAACTCATACAGTTACCTACATGCCAAGCCCTTCGATACAACCACATCTGCTCTAATCCCACTGACAGAGTCCAGAAACTTCAGGATCTCTACCAAGCAGTTATAAACCTCAATTACCCACCCGGAGAAATAAAAAAGCAAATTGAAAGAGCCAGACGAATACCCAGAAACCATCTACTTTAAGACAGACCCAAGAAAACCAACAATAGTACACCACTTGTCATCACCTACAGCCTCCAACTTAAACCTGTCCAACACATTATCAATAAACTACAACCTATACTGGAACAGAATACTAAACTCCGAGAGGCTCTGGGAGACAGACCCATAGTCTCCTTATAGACCTAACCTCAAGATGATTCTTACCAACAACCACAGGACATACCACACTAATACCAACCCTGAAACTTTCCCTTGCATCAAACCCCGTTGCCAGCTTTGTCCACATATTCACTCTGCTGATACCATTATTGGACCTAACCAATTCAGTTATAAGATCAAGAACACATATTCCTGCTCATCCAGAAATACAATTTATGCTATCATGTGCCGACAGTGTCCATCTGCTATGTACATTGGACAAACGTCTCAGACATTTTGCCAAAGAATCAATGCACACAAAACAGATATTAGACAGGATCACAAAGAAAAAACAGTTTCTTGCCATTTCAACCAGAAAGGGCATTGTCTCAATAACTTGATTACCTGCATCCTGCTTCAAAGACATTTTAACACCAGACTTGAAAGAGAATCCTCTGAACTGTCATTCATGCTTAAATTTGACACTTTACGCCGAGGTCTCAACAAAGATGCTAATTATCTTACCCATTACAAAGATAGCTTCTCCAATTATCACCTCTAATATCATTAGCTCACAGACATTTACCTCCCCCCATCATTGCCCCTCTGTTCTGAAATTTGATTTGTCCTTTTCATATGTGTTCACTTTTTTTTGATTGTATCCCTTTGGTATATATGGTCATGCCAATTTTCTTCCACAATTTGATCTGAGGAAGTGGGTCTGGCCCACGAAAGCTCATCACCTAATAAACCATCTTGTTAGTCTTTAAAGTGCTACATAGTCCTCTTTTTTGTTCAAAGTTGGTGAAATGGGGTTTTATAACCCCTCACCTGTGTAAGGTGTAGGTCTGGTTCTGACACAGGTAAAGCTACGTTGTCTGGGGATTTTGTTTGTAGGCTTCCTACTGGCCAGATTGCAGCTGAAGTGCTCTGTGTGACTGGTTTGGTGTCTTATAGAGGAGAGCCCCAGTCTTGGGCTTTAAGTTGTCCTGATTTTAAGTAATTCGCCCTGATCTGCTGTTCTCTGTGGTGCTCCTACCGACATGATATATTACACCTTATTTCAGTTTCAGTGGCTTATTTTGGTTTATCTTAATTATTGGGCTTGTGCTATACTAGACCAGGAAGGCTGGCTTAATGTACGTAATTCCATCTACAGAAAATGTGTAGCAGGAGTCGGTTTACCTTAAGCTGAGCCTTGGCGGCGTCCACACTGTGGGAGGCCAACAGGATCAAGCACTCCCATCAGTTTCTCTTACTCTTTCCAAAAGGAGGAATAACGGATGCTGGCAGGAGCTGCCCTCAGCATTCAATTTATGGGTTTATACTAGCCTTGCTAAATCGAACGCCAGAAGACTGACCTCCGGAGCATTGATCTTCCGGTAAGTATAGATGTGTCCCTTGCTATTTGGCTTTCCTTATTCTGGAATAAGCCTAATTTGAACCAAAATAAGTGTCCAGGCAGCCTTTTGCACCAGAAATATTTTGTTTGTTGTATAAAGAAATCCTCCATTTTCATATTTTTAAAAACATGTTTCTAGCTTTTATAGTTATGGAAATATCCTTGAAAATGAGACCTGAATGCAAACCAACACAGGAATGTCTGCCTGAGTTTGCAAACAACCAGATACAATAGCTCTAAGAGATGAACGAATAATAATTCCATCTAATTCAGCCAGCATTGCAGCTGGAATGGTCTGCAGTGGTTTTAACCTTGGTGGAAGATTCCTTGCCATCTCACAAAACTTTTTATTAATGCTCTCCCTGTATTTTTTCCACAATAGCATATATTCCCAGGAAAAGGAGACCTGCCATACCTGATCAGAGCAGTACTTCATCTAGGCTGGATATCTTGGTTCCAGATGCTTCAGAGAAAGGTGTAAGAAAACTCATAATATCCCGCTGTCTGGGGAAGTTTCATCTTAGTTTCATGCAGTTTTTTGGCTGGCCAATGCTTGAGCATGTGTTTATATCCCTTATATCTTTTCTGTCATCTATCATGTATTTCTATTGTTGGAACTATTCTCTACAGGTTCAGCCATAAAGGTCACAATAGGACATAGGTCATAAGTCAAAACAGATCAAAAGCTATAGAATGCCAAATGTTGTAATATAATTCATGCTAGTGCATGCAGCACATACATAAAGTGATAGCTCATGTTAAGACATTGCCTCATATTGTTCTTCTAGTGCTACAGCTCCCCTAAGAGTGTTACAATAGCCTTTTAACTTTCTCGTGGCTTCGCCATGCTGTGAGTTATTTCTGGCCAGTGGAATGTACAGAGTTACCTTTTGGGTATTATTTAAGCAGGCGTTTTGTGATTTTGCCAGAGATCTTTTTTGCAGGAGTCAAGGTGTGTATTGTTTCCCTCATTTAAAAAAAAGAGAGGGAAGGAAACTGAAGATTTACACTTTGGCGTAAAGACGTATTGGGTATATGAAGAAGTGATCCCTTGGTCACAGCAGGGATATGTGTGAGAAGCCATATACAGCAAATTTTAGGTGCCCCGTTTTTTTTACTCCACCTTAAAACAAAAAATGGACAACTTGCTGCCTAGTACTTCTGTTTCTGGTGTTGAGGAGGGTTGGATATTTATCTTATTTTCTAAATGCTGCTACTCACATTTGTGTTTATTGGATAAGAAAGAAAGAAAGAAAGAAAGAAAGAAAGAAAGAAAGAAAGAAAGAAAGAAAGAAAGAAAGAAAGAAAGAAAGAAAGAAAGAAAGAAAGAAAGAAAGAAAATGATCCTTTTCTTATGAACTCTCCCCTCCCCCCCCCCACACATACTCTTTTGACTTTTCCCCCTTTGGGTGCTTAGTGGAAAAATCATTACTTGCATGTGAAGGGAAAATCATTTAATGAATCTCAAAATCATTCAATTATTCTTAAAAACACTTCACATCACACATCTTTTTCCAAGTAAAGTGTGCATTTTTCACATGTAAATGGTGCATAACTGCCTAACACAATGAGTCCCTAGAGACAGAGACATTTTTAACAAAGGGTTACAGAAGTATATGCAGAATTTTGATATACGTCAGCATTAAAGATCCTGTATTTAAGATGCAGCGTTTCCTTCTCTCTCTTCACTGTCTTTCAACAATTTTTATGCAAAAATGCCTTAGTGTTGTAGTGAAATTACCTAGTTAGAACCATAGTGAGATTCACATGCTTTGCTTATCTCAGAGTGCTACATTACCATATGATAAATGTGTAGTGATCCTTAAGGACTGATTGTGTTAACCATATTATTTAGATTTTTTGTAATGAAATATGTATCTGTGGAGGACTGTAGGACAAGAAGTGAAGGACTTCTGCTACAAGCCAAATTATTCTCGGTTTTTGGTTGAGCCTGATTCTAATCTCATACAGGTTGGACCTCCCTGGTCCAGCACCCTCGGGACCTCACCGGTCCCGAAGGAGGGAGTTGGCCAGGCCAGGAGAGGTTGGCCCCTCTGTCAGGCTCTCCTGTCCCTGGATCACCGGTCTCTCAGCTCCTCAGCCCGTCTTGGGGCTGCTGGGGCTCCACTGCCCCAAGGCTGTCAAACCCTGCAGCCCCAGTGCTGCTGGAGCTCAGCTGCTCCGGGCTGCCAGGGCTCCAGGCCACCAGGGATTTGCTGCTCTGGCACACCAGGTCTCTGCTGCTCCAGGGCTCCGCTGCTCTGGAGTTGCTGGGGCTCTGTTGTCTCAGGGCTGCTGGGGCTCAGCTGCTCCGGAGCCACTGAAGTTCCACAGCCAGCCCCAGGGCCACCGGCATTCTGCAGCCCTGAGGCTGTGCACCAGGACTCTGCTGACTGGAGCCGGGACTCTCTTGTCCAGTTAAATCCATGTTTCTGCCGGACCACAGATGTTGCCGGACCAGAGAAACCCGGATCAGAGAGGTTCAACCTGTGCCAACTATTCACACGTTCAATTCCACTGATTCTATAGGAGTTCCTCTGGGTTTATATATACATGAGAATAAAACAGTCCTCATCTGTGTTTTATTTTCTGTTCGTCTTCTGCCTTTTTTTAAACTCTCTTCCCACTCCCCTACTCCCCACCTTGAGATTTTGTATGGACTTGAGCTGAAAAAACAATGTTATGAAAAATACGTGCTCTGTACACAGCAGGGTCAGGTGAAATTCAGGGAGTTTGAGAATTTTGCAAAATGTATTGGGTTTGCAAAATAAATATGAGGGCCAGATCCTTGGCTGGTATTACTGGAAATAGATCTATTCACTTGCTATGCTGATTTACACCAGCTGAGGATCTGGCCTTGCTTTTTTAAACCTTTTCTCCCTCTGATTTAAACAAAAAAAATTTCCTAGTAATTTAGCTTTTAAACAACCCTTATTTTACTAACCATTTGGAATTATTGGACTATAACAGGGATAGCAGAAAACTGCCACCCTCAGATAGGATATATTGACATACTAAGTGCTGCATATGGTATGGTTAGTTGAGAGAAATGTTTTCTTGAGAATATTTCTCTTTCCTTTTTTGAACCATTTTTTTCAGCCTTTCCTATCCAAAATGTAAATTCAGAAACTTCCATATGTGTGATTTTCAGACTCATGATTTTCCTGAAGGTACAAAAATTGGGCAAAACGAGTTAGCTATCTCTCTGGTTCACTTAAAGAGTATGATGTCTGTTAATGCATAATTTTCAACTTCCTTTCTTTTCTCTGGAGTCCAGGAAGTGTTTTAAAATTACTTATCTGTAAAATTTTCACTGTTTCACATCTCAAGAGAATTCTTTGAAATTCACTGTATATCACTAGTCTGTACGACTTTCTAAAGCATGGTGCCATTAAGGAAGACATACATTCATACTTTTATTAGTTCCCATAGTTTGGAGAAAATCCTGATCACATGCAAGGTAGCCTTAAAGGGAGAAGTCCCTTTATACAGCAAAACCAGGCTCCACATTCACATTCGCCTTTTTGGCTGCAGTGTCACACTGGGTGCTCATATTCAGCTCACTACCCATCATGATTAATCCTGAGCTGACTGAGGCTGCCCTAGAAGACATAAAAGGAGATCTACAATTGAAGTCATCATGGATTAGAAGGCCAGAAAAGCCCATTGTAGTCTTCTAGCTTGTTCTTCTGTGTAACATGACTTCCCTGAATGTCTTTCTTTCTGAACTAGAGGATATCTTCAAGAAAGTATGCAATCTTGATATAAAATGTTCCAGTGATGAAGAGACCACCACACCCCTTGGTAAGACATTCCCATGGTTAATTATCTTCATGTTTTAAAAAAATATATCTCATTTCTCCTCTAGTTTGAATTTATCTAGCTTCAGCTTCCGGCCATTGCAGCTTGTTATACTTTTGTCTGCCACAGTGAAGAACCTTCTATTATCACACTTCTATTCCGATGTAGATACTTACGAACAGATCACATCACCCCCTAACCTTCTCTTTGACACATTTAATGAGTAGTCTCAAGGAGCTCAATCTCTATAAGGCACTTTTTCTAACCTTTAGTCATTCTCATCACCCTCTACATTTTTTTTCAATTCTTGACACCAGATCTGGTCATACTGTATTACCTCTGTACTTGGCATTGCATCACTGCTACTGGAACAATCTCGCTACTTCTCGATATTCCCATTTATACATCCAAGGATCACATTTGCCCTTTTGGCTGAAGTGTCACAACTGGGTGCTCGTATTCAGCTCACTACCCATCATGATCGTTTAATTTTTTATTATTATTATTTCCTGAGTCACTGCTTCCCAAGATAGTGTCCCTGTCCTGCACGGATGTGTGACCTACTTTTTTTGTTACTAGAGGCATGACTTTACATTTAGCCATACTGAAATGCCTATTGTTTGCATGCACCCAACTTACCAAGTAATTCAGATTGCTCTATCCTGCTAATTGTTTGCCACTTTCTCCCAATGTTTGTGTTATCCACAAACTTTATCTATAATTATTTTATTGTCTTCCAGGTCATTGATGACAATATGAAGTTGAGCAGAGGAAGGACTTGAATCATTTGCTTCTGAGCTGTTGTTGACTCAGAAATTGCGAATGACATTTTAGTGAGTCCCCTTCTTCTTCCCTTTTGCCTACCTGATCCTTCCTAACTAGGTTATAACCATTGATTATATCATTTGAGGCATACATATCTTCACAACAGGTTTCAGTAATACCAACTACATAGAATTTGTTCTCATAAATGGGTGATTCTGATGTGTCTAGGTTATTACTTACATTCTTAGCATGAATGTAACATCTATTAAATAATTTATTTTTATAATTTCTTAGAGCCTTGGTTAATTTTGTTCTTTACTTGTGCATTGATGTAAACAAGTGATCACTGGTTTCCCCTTTCATCCTCACATTTTATTGGTCTTAAATTCAGTGAAGCTAGGATAACTTACATTAGCTAAGGATCATCCCTGGCAGCTTTCTCTTTATTTTAATAGGAGCTGCAAGTACATCTTCATATTGACCTTTAAAGTAACATGTATAGATCTTTGGAATCATGTGTTTGGCAAGAGAATAGTAAATGAAAAAACAGTATTCAGATTTACTATAATATATTAATGTATTCACATTTACATACTAACATATTTCACAGCAAAACCAGTGAAATCATCAGGGCCAAGTATCTGATCTCAAGTATGTTCAAATCTTCAGCCATCATCCAGCAGCTTCTCTGACAAAACCTGTTCCAAATATTGTGACTTCACTCCAAACCAGACTTATCACACAATTCAGTTCCTGGACCGTAACTGCAAGTGTTTAGCCCTCTGTATTTAATCATATCTTTGGAGAGAGAGTGAAGTACTGAAAAACTGACTTGAACTATCTCACTTAGTGTATTTTTTTAATAATTACAGCTTCTGCTACTACAATACTTGACAGAAGATAATCCCTAAATATGGTTTGAAACAGAAAAGTATTGAACAGTTTTTTATTGGCATAGCAAATCATTTTTAATTTAATCTGAATTGAGTATTTTGGGGATACGTGAGTATGTTTGCCATCTTTATAGTCAATTATAAAAGGCATAATGAAAGAGAAAAGTTTACAGGACAGGGTAGAAATATATTTTGACTGAAAGCTGATTGTGATGGGAAATGTTTATTATTGTACACACAACATATAGCACAATTTCAATACTGCAGGTTGAACCTGCCAGGTCCAGCACTCTCAGGGTCTGACTTGTTCTGGATGAGGGATTTTGCCAGACTTCCTGTTCCCCCTGCCACCAGTCCTGC
The DNA here is from genome assembly GCF_052426305.1 of Pelodiscus sinensis. Lineage (NCBI taxonomy): Eukaryota > Metazoa > Chordata > Testudines > Trionychidae > Pelodiscus > Pelodiscus sinensis. The sequence continues at coordinate 206,668,140 of NC_143053.1, forward strand.
CACCTTCTCTGCCACCCCACCGGGCTTCCTGGTTCCCCTGGCAGCTCAATTGGGTCGTGTGCCAGGCTTCCTGGCTCTCCTCTCCCTGCCACCCTCCCCGCAGCCCAGCTGAGCCATGTGCCAGGCTCCCTGGCTCTCATGGGAAGCCCAGATGGGTCATGCACACCAGGCTTCCCATCCTCCATCTCCACAGCCCAGCTGGACTGTGCGCTAACCTTCTTACCCCATCCTCTACCCTCAGTTCAACTGAGCTACAGCCCAGCGGGGCCATCCGCCAGGCTCCTGACACCCTCTTGCATCGTGCTGAGTACCTCATCCTCCTCATCCCCCTCACACCAGGCATCCCCCCCCCCCCCCACCCTCTGCAGTGCACCAGGACTCACTGATCTTGGAACATCCTGTACTAAAATACTACAAATCTCAAATATTTTAGTGTGTGTCTTCCTGTCTGTTTGTCTGTTTGTCCAAGAACTCCTTGTAAACAGTAAGAGCTAGTCCCACCAAATTTAGAATGCAGTTTCTTCCTCCCCTTACTTAAAGCAAGGTCATGGTTTGGTTGCGCCAGGACAACTGGAAGTTCCAGGAAAGGGACTGTTTTCCATAACATGCAAAGGAACGCAATACTGAGAGTGGCCACTGAGGGGGTAGCAAACTCACAGGAGAGCACTATCCTGCAGAGTGTCCACTGGGGGTAGCCATATTACCAACGGAGTGGCCATCAGGCTGGGGCTCTTCCATCTTGCCAGCCAGCATAACGGGTAAGTATCCCTCCTGCTTCAAACCCTTTCCCCCTCCCAGCCCTTGGCCACACCACTGTAGGGAGGGGAAGAGAAACACCCCTGGTGGCTGGAAGGGGCTGGGGGACAGAAAATGTCTCTGGCAGATGGGGGGGCTGGGAAGAGAGGAAAGGTCTGTGCTGGATCCCCACCCTCAGCCCCATCTCAGTCCTCATTCCTCATTATTGCACCCTCCTGCTCCCAGCCTCCAGCACTGCTCCCCATCCCCAAAGCCCTGCTCTGACTCCCACGCCCACCTACATCACCAGCACCTTGCTCTGAAAGACCTGGGCAACACTGGGTAAGTCTGCTAGTCCACTAGATATTTGAGAGAGTTTTGTCTGTCTGTCTGTCTGTCTGTCTGTTTGTTTAAGGGATGCCTCCTAAATGGTGTGATCTAGGACAGCCAAATTCAGTATACACTTTCCTCTCATTGTAACTTAAAGCAATATAAGGGTTTGATTGAGCCAGGCGAATGGGATGTGCCTGAAATGGGACTGCTTCTCATAAAACCATACAGGTAGGTGAAAGTGACTAGCTGGGAGCATGCTCTCCCACCATTCAGGATGCCCCAACCCCAAACCTTCCACCCCACCCCAGGCAACCTTTAGGGAAGGCAGGGGAGAGACTGAACCCCCCTGATTCAGACAGGAACATTGCTGGCTGTTCCCCTTCATCAGGGAACAAGGGGAAAGGGCACAGTTTTCGGCATTGCTTACTCTGACTGGGGAGCACAGGGGACTCGTGAATCTGGACCTGCCCCAGACTGGGGACATGCACCCCACCCCAGGCATGTGCATGTTCATTTTATTTTCCAAAAAGACAAAAATTACTTAAGTTAAAGACCCAAGCAACACCAGGTAAATCTTCTAGTAATAAATATTAAACCTCTAACACTATTATAAATGAATAAGAACACAGGTTTTAGTCAGCAAGTGTATAGTATATTGCCCCCTACAGAAATCGTATCCCAAGTCCCCGAATTTTTTTAAAGTAATAATCAATTGTGTATAAATTCATAGGTGTGTATGACACCTTTGAAAGGGAATAAGGACATGTTGGGACTCTCCAATCAACATTAATGAATTAACAATATAGTTGGCTTTAAAATTATAAAGTGAGAGGGAACCTGAGTGGACAAGAACTACAGGTTGAATCTCTGTAATCCAGCACCCTCAGGACCTGATGGGTGCGAAATCAGAGAATTGTAGTGAGTGGTTCTTTTTATTTTTATATCACTAAGGTGAATAAACGGAACAATGCTTGCAATGATTGTACTGATACACCACATATAAGTCTACTCCTAGCCAATCATAGAATCCTAGGGCTAGAAGAAACCTTAGGAGGTCATCGAGTCAGCCCCCTGCCCAAAGCAGGACCAACCCTAACTAAATCATCCCAGCCAGGGCTTTGTCAAACCGGGACTTAAAAAACTCTAGGGATGGAGATTCCACCACCTCCCTAGGTAACCCATTCCAGTGCTTCACCACCTTCCTAGTGAAATAGTTTTTCCTAATATCCAGCCTAGACCTCCCCAACTGTAACCTGAGACCATTGCTCCTCCTTCTGCCATCCATCACTACTAAGAACAGCCTCTCTCCATCCTCTTTGCCCCACCCCCCCCACTTCAGGAAGCTGAAGGCTGCTATCAAATCCCCCCTCACTTTTCTCTTCTGCAGACTAAATAAACCCAAATCCCTTAGCCTCTCCTCATAGGTCATGTGCTCCAGCCCCCTAACCATTTTGGTTGCCCTCTGCTGGACCCTCTTCAATGCATCCACATCTTTTCTGTAGTGGCCTTACCAATGCCAAATAAAGGGGAATAGTAATGTCTCTAGATCTGCCGTAAATGCTCCTCCTAATGCACCCTAATAGGCAAGGCTTATTAGCAGTCTTCATAACAAAGTGTTAGTGTTGTTACAGTTTTACTGTATTGGCACAAGGAAAGAATTAGATAAAGCATAAATTCCATGCTTACGCTTAGCAGCATTACCAATATTTTCACTGCTTCTTGGGCTCTTAGAAGACATTTAGGGAAAATTAGAACTAAATAACCGCATAGAATTCTGACAGCCAGGACTGGTAGCTATAAATAAACTTTATGGGAATTAGAAAACTTGACCAGATCCATGATAAGTGGATATTTGGCTAATGAAAATCATGCCAGACCACAGATGTTACCAGACCAGAGCGCCAGACTAGAGACGTTCAACCCGTAGTTGTATTTTTTAAGCAGACACGTTACCTGACATTTAATGTGTGAAACATAGTAGTTACATTTCTTATTGGATCCCGGCATTAAACAAACTCAAAAGCACATGGAAAAATCAGCACAATGATGCCTAAATGTAAACAGCAAAAACACTTACAGAAAACATTTACACTAACAGGAACCGTTTTCTTTTATCTTATTGAGAAGTCCAGGAATGAATGGACATAGGCCACCGAAACCTGACATGTGGGGGTTTATATCCTAGTTTTAGGCACCACTGTGATCCACAACCTTCCCACTCAGCAACCACTTAACCCTGTAGGTGCCTCAACTCACTCAGGCTATGTCTAGACTACAGGCTTCTTCGGAAAAGATCTTCCAAAAAAACTTCTTCTGAAAGACCGCGTTCACACTGCAAAATGCATCAAAAAAGCTATCTGCTTTCTTGAAAGAGAGCATTCAGACTGAATGGATGCTTTTTCGCATGTAAGCTGTGACTGCTATGGACGGAATACCCACCAGGGCACCTGTGCTTTCTCCTCTTTTCTCTTCTTCTGAAAGAATTCCCTCTTCCCCATCCACACATGCCTTTTTGCAAAAGAGCTCTTTTGCAAAAAGGCTTCTTCCTCGTGGAATGAGGATTACCAATGCCAGAAAACCCCCTCTATTCTTTCAATTTTCTTGTGGAAGAATGCAATTGCAGTGTGGACGTTCCTCAAGTTTTGTCGGAAAAATGACCGCTTTTCTGACAAAACTCTGTAGGGTAGACATACCCCTAGTGTTTAAATTTCCATGGTAAAACTTCCAAAGGGATCTACGCATTTGCCTTTGGGCGAGTGCAGTGCTGCCTCACTGTAGGATAATTGGGGGAATGGAAGGCCTGTCTTATGAGGGGAGCCTGGAAGAAGTTGGCTCGTTTAGTCTAGCAAAATGAAGACTGTGAGGGATGTATTAGGTTAGTGAATGCTAATGAGGGTGAAGAGTTATTTAAGCTACAGGACAATGTTGAGCCAAGAACAAATGAATATAAATTGGCCATGAACAAATTCAGGCTGAAAATTAGGAGAAAGGTTTCTAACCATTAGAAGAGGTAAGTTCTGGAACAGCCTCCCAATGGGAATTGGGGGCAGGGAAGTAAACAACTGAATTAGTTTTCTGGAAAAAAAATGTGGAGTGTACGTGTATAACAGGGTTGGTTGTGACAGCAGGGGACAGGGCTCAGCAGCTCTGTGGCTCACCCCCAGCATATTTCCTGTGTTCCTAAAGCTCATGCTTGAGGGGTTCATCCAGACACCAGGAGGTATTCTGGGACGGTTTTATAGTTCCTTCCTCTGAAGGCTGGAGATGGGACATTGGGGATGAAGTGGGCCATGACTCTGAAGTGCCACTGAGTAACTTCTCTCTCAAGTGCTTGGCTGGCTGCCTCTTGCCAACATGGTTAGTGTCTGATTGCCCTAGGCTGAATCAAGCAGGAATTTCCCCCCTATGTCAGATTGGCAGTGATCCAGGAAGGGTTTGTTGGTTTTTTTTTTAAACTTCCATATGGTATGGGTTTGAGTCACTTGCTGCAATTATCTGGGTATATCTCATTTAATTCCCTACCATTGTGGAGTCTTGGGCACTAGTGCATCTCACACCCTCCTATTCTGTGCCTGTGGCACATAAGTCTAGTCTCCTGTACATGGAAGTACTCTGGTTTCATTTTGGCTGTAAGGTTAGTGTGCAGGTGCAAGGTAGTATTGATAGTCTGTGCTATCTAGGAAGTAGGAGAGAAAGGACTTCAACAGCAGCTGTTTCTCACCTCCAGAACTGAACATCACGTTATAGAATCATTCTCTCTCTTGCTCAATGATATAATTAAATATTTATACAGCGTGAAACAGCTTAAATAAGAGAGTCTGAGGCATGCTCGCATCAGAATATCCCATCGCCCAGTAGTTAGGGCCCCATCCTGAGAGATGGGAGACCTCTGTTCAAATTCCTTTTTCCCATAAGGGAGATTATAAATAGGTAGCACCACTCAGTTCCCATTTTGAGTTAGGTGAGGCAAAGTAGTTACATAACTCAGTATTGCAAGAAACAGCTTAGGCGGCTAAGCTGCCTGACTCCAGGAAAGAAGTGTCTAACTGCATGAGAGGGATGGGGATTAAGAAACATCCGTCTTTTATGTGCCATTGGCTAGCATAAGCAAGCAGCCAACTAGCATGCTGTATTTTGTGAAGTCTTTTCTCAGGCTCTTATCTCTCCCCATGCATTGTAGAGGGAATCTATACGTCTAACTCAGGATCTGTGGATCCTAATACTGTTCCAATGATTTTTACGGGCCTAAAACTTAACTATACAATGCCTAAGTGCCTTTGTGGTTCAGGGCCATGGATGGTAAAATATTCTCTCACCAGTGAAGATGGTCCTTAAGACATTGAGTGGGATATATTAGATTGATGCTGAACAATTCAGTGTAATCTTTGTTCTTTCTTTCCCCTTGAGCAAACTGAATGAAAGCTGACTGGGGCCTAGAGCCAATAAAGGACTGAAGCACGTAAGTTAAAAATGTGCATAAGTCCTTTTCTGGCTCTCTGCCTTTATCATTACACATTAAAGTAGAACATATCGCATGCCACAATTTACCTCTCTTGAGAATAATATAGAAAGGCTCTTGGCTAGGCATAGAACAGACATAGAAGCAGTTCAGAATGAGGCCATGGAGTCGCATCTCTAGATATGTGAGATGAAGATCTCTTATGAGATGATATGTGTAGATAAGCACTTTGATAATGGAGCATTTGGAGGGAAAAATCAGACGCAACCCTAAAAATTGTCATGCCTTGATCATCACCTAGCACGGAATGGTGGACATAGGTTTATTTGTTACTAGAACTCTTGCTGATCATCTAATAATCAACCTAATAGAAAAGGAAAGTGGTTTATTTATGGTAAGGGAAAAGAGAACAAAGCTAGTGCACATTTATAGGAGCCATATCTGACACAGGAGGCGAGACAGATTTCTAAAAGCAGCAAGCAAAAAAAAGCAAGACATTAAGTATCAGGAGAATAAAATCCTTCTGTTTTTGAGTCTCTCCCCTCTCATGCAAGCCAAGAAAAAAGTGTTCTAGTGTTTCTGAAAAAAAATTTGTTTTGATAAATAACACCAAAACTGCAGTATCCTCCCCTCTTCTCCCCCTCCCCCCAAAAAAGATCTTGCCCTGGAAGATAGTTTCTAGGAGAGAGTATTCTTGGAGCAAGGGTGGAAGCAAACAAGTAAAAATCCAAATCCCTGAAAACAGTAAAGCTAATGGCAACTGAACTTTTTTAAGTCACTCTTTGAAACCTTGGCAACAATCCAGTCTTTTTGCTAACCCTTTGTTTTCAATCAGAAAGTCTGGAAAATGTTGCTCTAATATGAATAATATTCATATTTATAGTACCAGTAATGGGACAGTATTAGCTGACCATATGATATATAACCCCTTTTGTGCAAGCTATTTATGTTTTAGCTTAATGTGGCTGTTTGATAAGAATTCTTCAAACTCAAATAGTTTAATATGATTTTTATTTAGTTTTTTCTCAATACACGGCAACATACACACATTGCAAGAACTAGAGAGAAAATTCAACCCTCCAATAATCTTTATGGGTCAACTGTTCCCTTAATAATCCCTTATTCTATAAACACCTAAACAAGAGAACTAGAGAAAAATTACTGGACATACTAACAGACTCAATACCTTTGAAGATGTAGCTGCTAAGTTGGTTTAATAACAATGGTTAACTAGTTATACAGGTAACCTGGGAATCATGAACAGAGTTAGTTCATCTAAAGTTGAAATTTTACCCTTTTTCCTTCCTTCCTTCCTTCCTTCCCCACCCACCCTTAAGCTAAGAGTAAAAATTTCCCCACAAGTCTGCATTGCATAATAGACCTGGTCACTCATTTTCCATTCTCCCTTCTGTGTATGTGTGGAACTATCTTTGGTACCAAAGGGATACTGGGACATCATGCCCTCTTGATAGACATTTCAGAAATACTGCTTGATTAAATAGCCAGGAAGAGCAGAATTTTATCTGTGATCCAGCAAACAGATCTCAGAGAAGCATATTGCTCTAGGAGAGGATAGACTTTCAAGATATGTGGTGCTATAAAAGGGGATGAGGACTTTTCAATTCTAATCCACCCATGCCGGATGAGAGAGACTGAGCTAATACCCTCGTGTATGGTGCATTGCCTCTAGCTACGGAAGTAATGTTAGGGTGGAATTTATGGACTCTAAATTGTTTGCCAGGAAATGTTTACTAGCTTTACACAATAAATGACTGTGAAAGCATGTCCCTGAGTTTAATGTAATGTGGCTATTTCCTTACATTTCATACAAAGTATTATGAATACTAATAAAGGAAACTTTTTAAAAAATATAAAACAAATAAACAATATGTGTTCATATTTATAGACTGAGTTGGAAAGGTTTGGTTGAATACAAATTGTACAGAGTAAATTTATTGCACACACCTCTGGATCCATGCCATGTCTGACATATCAGAAATGAGATGTATGACTTATTTTTAGAACCAATATTCTCATCATCAAGGTATATTTTTTTTAAAAGCACCTTGTTACCATACCTTCAGTGTGTCCTACACAATTAAGACCTCCACATACATAAGAAAAGGCCAGATATAAACCCCTGAAAATGGGTGCAAAACTCCACATTTATCAGGTTAAAATATCCAACAGTTTTGCACTTCTCTTTGTTACAGTTTGGAATCTTAGAAGTCTGTTACACCTTACCTGTAACCTTTTATCTTATACAGCTCAGTGCTATGCTAGGGACCAGTGAACAATTTTACAGAGTATAGTACATAATATACTCTGAAAAATGTTTTTCAGAGTAAGTGAGAGAGCTGCTTTTCCTAGGTAATCTGTATATAAAATGTTTTTTTCTGATAATAACCTATACCTATATGTATGAGAAACAGCTGTTTTAATTTCAGGGGGTTTGTTTTCCTTTGTAGAATGCCTATGTAACAACTCTTGTTACTGTTAAAAAGAGAATTGACACAACATTGTTTGTTTTAATCATAGAATACGTTCCAAGGAGAATTAGATGCTGGCATATTTTTTGAATTTCTAAACACTTGTGTGTGTGTAGTACAATTTAAAAATATGATTTTTTAAATAGATTAATTAGGCGTTTGCAGCAGCGTGTTCTCCCAGTTTTTACATGCACCTTCTTTAAATAGAAGCAATAGCATACATGGATACTATAATCCCATTTCATTATGTTTTGCTTTTTAGGCTCATAGAATTGAGTTGATTTACAAATGTAAATTTAAAGAAAATTCCAAAATTGGAGGTCTGATCCTGCAAACCTTTGCACATTCCAAAATCTGATATCAGCAGTAAAAACTTGTTGCAATGTTGAGGTGTGCAGAAAAGATCACTCTTAACATGTTAATAAAAGCAGCTAAACTGCTGGACTTTCTATTAACATGCTCATGTTAAAGTGCAGTTTTCATGTGTCTTCAAATTCATCTGAAACAGAAATTATGTTTAGTGGATTTCTTTTTATTTCTCTTACATTATAACTGTGGGGCTGATCCTATAAAGGGCTATGCAGTGAATGTGAGTAGAAAATATCTGGTTTGGCATTTTGCAGGGTCAAACTTAAAACATTTATAATAGAAAACATTTAAGGGATGAATTATTTCACATTTTCTTCATAATATATACTAAGATGGTAATGGACATATAGTACAATTTTAAGAGTAAATAATTCTAGGATACTATAGGATTCAAAAAACTTAGCCCAGTGAAGGATGAGCATATTTACAGTGCAAATTTTGTCTGATAGAAAAAAATTTTTGTACACACCGGGGTTTGTACAATTGGGTGCAGGATGAGTTAATTATTGGACATTTTAATTCAAATTCTTCTTTCAAATTAAGAGATTAGATAAACAAGATTTTACTGTAAATAATAATTTATCACCAAACCTCAGTCAGTTCCTACGGCCTAAGTTTGGTGGTGGGGAAATCCCAAATGCCCAAAAGCAAATTGTTTGACCAGTGAAATTTATTTGACCCCTTTTAGAAGGAGCAGCAGGATTTGGTGCTATGAAGAAAATGCCACAGTATTCAGTATAATATAGCCAAAATGCTGGTGTGTCTCATGCCTTTTCTTTTCATTAGAGGCACATTATGTACCACCAGATGTTGCAATCTAGGTTTAGAGGCATATACCAATCTGGCACAAATAGGAGTTGCATATGTTATGAGTTAATTTCGTTTTGTTGTGCTCTATTGCATATGGTGTTTGAAACAGTTAAATACATGGAAAATATTTTTAGTTTGCTGTATTTTAGTAGCTTGCATTGAAATATCCTCCAATTACTTATTCATGAAAAATGAAATTTGTTATATATGTGCTATAACAAAACATATGAATGACCCCATGAATACATAGTACTTGAGGGAATTGCACAAAACTGGACAATGTCCCTGAAGATTGGGTTTAGCATTTGAGGCTCACATTTATCTGAAATGTTTGTAGAACCACATTATTTATTATTTGTATTACAGTTGTACCTTTAAACCCCAAACAGAGTCATTATGCCATGATGCTAGGGGCATTGTACATATATACATAGTAATAAACAATCCTTGGCCCAAATAGCTTACATAAACCAGAGTCCTGCCTGCTGATGTTCTTTCTGAGGATGTCCAAGTGCATTGCCTATTAAAGCAAAAGAAATGACACAAATATTATAAGTGTGTCTATTTTAGGTGTTAGTACATATAATATATTACAATATATTTAAAATTTTGATTGAAACATAATCTCTTTAGGGAATCTATAGAAATAATGCAAAGGATATATTTTGAAGGATATAGGTACTTCTCCAAAGAATCAACAATTTTAAGCATGAAGTCAAGACACAAAAGCACATGCCTAACTTAAGCACAGTAGTAGTCTCTTTGGCTCCAGTGGGAGACCTCATGTGCGTAAAGAACTCTGCTGCATCAGCACCTCCAAAATGCAGAGATGATTTCGTATTCTGGCATTTGCAGACTGAACTCTTTTTGCACATCTCAGACTAAAGTCCTAAATGTCTTAGCCCTAGAAACAGAAGAAAGTTTTGCCATGAATTTCTAAATAACATTAAAAAAAGAAATGGTATGTAATTAGGCTTGTATTATTGGCTCACGAATTGATAAGGGGATAAGGAATTTGTTCTCAAGGTAATATGAATCTTGCATGCACTTGGGCATAGGCCACTTCTTCTTCAAAAGCTAATATATATGCTATATGTTTAAACAAACCATCCCATACATACTTCAATGTCTGCTATTAACTCGGAGACATTGGTGTTTGGAATAGATGAAGCAGATATGCGTAAAGACACACATACCCTTGTTAGAACTGTATTCCCTGTAATTATTATTTTATTTTATAATCCCACAGTTGTTTCCAATTAGTAAAACTCCCTGTGGATGTAAATAGGTTTCCATAAGTCTCCATGAATCTGCCCATGCAGAGCAGATTGCAGGAACAGAGCTTAAGAACTTATGGGCAAAGACAGTCTTTGGCCTGTGCTTGTACATCACCTAGCACAGTGGTCCATGACTAAAGCTCTTAAAGGCCACAGTGTTAGAAATAATGAGAGAGCCCGGTGGCGCTAGTAATGATTGTGTCTGAAGAGTTCACGATCTAACTGATAGCTGACAACATTTAGGTATTTTACTTATTTATTCTTGGTCCTTTTATCTCCTTTCTCAAACTCCTGCAATTAACTGCATGTATGAGCAGGAAGACACAAAGTGGAGGCCACAGGTGTCTTAATCTCCTATACCCAATGTATGAGATCAGTGGCATAAGGTCATTCACATGTTGTCCTGCTAACTTGCCTTACCTGAGAGGCAAATTATAAAATGTGCCCCTCCCCCGTCATTCGATCCCAGAGCACCTAGAAAAAATATCACCTGAATAAAGCAGCAAGAAAATTTAGGAGCTGATAATCTTTCTCGGTAGTTACATTTATATAGATAACCTGAATAAACTTCACATTGTATCAAGTAAAGAGATAAAAATCTTATGTCAAAGTATATGACCTACACATATTTTATAGTAACAGCCATCTGTAATTTAGATATTTCTTGCATGATATTTAATTGCATGAAGCAATTAAAACGTATGTTCTGTTTCACATACAATATGTTTGAAATACATTGAGAGAGCCACCATGATTCAATATTTCTTTAAATGAAGGCTAATAAAATGTCTTTCAAAAGTTGTAAAAACTGAAATTCAAAACCCAAGCAGACAAATAAAAAGCTGCATAATATACAAATGTATATACTTTGAAGTCCTCAGTAATATAGTTTCAGCAAAACATTAAATGTGCATAGACTGTCAAAATATTCAGTTATCAAACAAATATTACTTTACTAAATCATTCACTTGCCTGTGTATGTATTGAATATACATCTAAATAATAACAAGAACTGGATAGTGTTATTCAACAAAAATATGCAATATATAATTTGATAGGCAATTCTCAATTCAGAGCTAAGATAATGCTAAAGAGCAAATCAAACAGTAAATTGCAATAAGATGTATAGATCTGGAAATAAAATAATATTGTTTTGTACAATAATGCTTGATACCAATTATTCAATTAAAAAACAACAAACTCCCCATCCCTATTTTTAAAAGGACTAGTTTTGAGCATGCCTGGCAAAAAAATGACTATTTAAACAACAAAGAAATTACAAACCATGAAGTGAAGATGTTCTTGATACATAAGGATTCACATTTTTTTAAATAAGAAATTTATTTTAAATTTAAAAAATTAAGACATATTGCTTCACTAAATGGATTATACTGGTAATGATTTAATACAAATTTGCAAATCACTTTCAGAGGGGGACTTACAGTTTTGCACAGCTTTTATATAAAATACTAAAGCGCTGGTGAGATTAAAATATTAAAAATATGAATGCTTGGAGATCATGAAAATTATAAGGGAAATGGAACAGAGCCATGCTCCATGGTTTTACAGATATTTTAATTCGTAGAAAGCTTTTGGTTTTTTCCACCCCAAAAATTGTCTGATAAGTGTTATATTATCGTACATAGAAATATTAATGGTAAAATGTACCACAAATATGTCCCAAAATACAATATTGAGATCATGTGCTGTGGTTTATGGAAGTGGCATTTTCTTAGCAAAAAATTACCTTTTCTGTTAGGTACAATGAAAAATGTAAAGTGAATTCTAGATTTATGAGTGCTAACTGTAATCTTTATCCCCTTTCAACTCTATGCAGGGATTCACTTGTTTTCCCATCAACACATTATTCCTTTTATGAGCAAAGATACAGTTATAGGCAATACAGCATCTTTATGTATTCATTAATGGTAATATTATTTCATCCGTTATATCTGTTGTTCTTTGTTGCCAGACAGGGATCAATATAAGCAGATAAATATTGCTTCTGTCGGAGTTAGACAGATTCCCCCCCCCCCCCCCCCCCCCCGTGAAAATTAACATCTGTTGCAAATATGTATTTGCTGTAAGGTTAAAATAATGGTGTCCTCCTTGACCAAGCTGCTGTGAAAAACTACATTGATAAGTAAACATATACAGCACAATAAAAGACATTTCACTTTGATAACCCTTGGGTGCAATAAAATCTATTGCTAAAATAAACTGAAATAATTGTTAAACTTTATGGTTAGACATTAAGGGTCAGATCCACAGATATTGTAAATTGTCATAACTCCATTGACTTTAATGAAACCAGGATAAGTTACATCAAGAAAGGATCTGTCCCTAAAATGATTCCATGTATCAGATCTTACTGTAACTGGTAAGTATGAATAGACAGCAGCCTTATGCAAGTGTGATACTTTCCCAATTAATAGTAGATTTATCATCATTGGAAAAATTATCAGTGTAGCCTAAATATTCATTGAGATAATGGATATAACCTCTGTATGGAAGTTTAGAGGTTGATGCAAAATAAATTTTATGTTCACTCATCTGGGTCATGGATCATATAATTTTTTTTACAGTAAATCAAAATATATTTTTTAATGAAAGTATTAACCTCCTCAGAAGAGCATAAACAACATCTAAAACATTCTGTTTCTCCTGGCATTAATCCTTTGGATTAATTGGTGGCACTGACTTAATTCATTTTTTCAGACATATACATTAACTATGCAATATAAAAACTATAACATGAATCCAACCAATAATGCAGAAGTCCACTAATCATTAATATTTTTCTTCACAAAATTACTTCACTGAAAAGTTGTACATTAGAATGTCCAAGCCTAATTTTAAAATATTCTTAACTGAAGTTGGAAGATTGGAGAAGTGACTAAGTAATAAATCTATACATTATTTTTTGTTAGGCAATGCCTTCTATTTACTGATAAATTTCAGTACATTTTGTCAATTATTAATTTGTTTTAAAATTGATTATTTGTGTTTAATTTTATTTTTTAAAAGTGAGTCATAATGGCCTAAAATATTTTATATTTTCATTCGAAGCAAGTACATTCTTGTTTGCTTCCAACAAGAACATGTAAAAAATTGTAACGCTTTGTTTTAGAACTATATATTTATTAGGAGAGAAAAAATTAACTACAATTAGTCACCAATAATCATGATTGATTCTGAAATAAAGCGTAATTGTATGACAGCTAATGAGTTTTCAGTTATTCTTCTTTTCACCTTTTGGAGCCTCCTCTTCTTGCCCCCCTCCCCAAAGCTATTTGGCTCTGGCTTCTGTTTCTTTTGGAAATTTAATCTTCCTTTTTTTCCACCCCTGGTATTGTGCTTCATTTATATGCTTTTTGTTAGAGAAATTGTACCAGTGTTCCTCAAACCTCTAGAATTAAAAACCCATTTTTCATATTGCATTTGATCTGGAACAATAATTTTGCTAACCTCTTTTCAGCTGCTTAGATATTTTATGGCTCAAACTGTGTCGGTCTCCCTCTCTGTATTTCTATTTTTTCCCTTCAAGACTCCCCGTTCCACATTTCCAGAGACTGATTGACAGGAACAGGTTGGTAAGAAACTTCAGGACATGCAGTTAACATCTGACACTGTAAAAGAGCATTCAGCCCAATCATTGGGCATGCAAAGGGAAGCTGTACCTATTAGAGATGAAAGGGAACTGTGCTTGACCGTTATTTTCAAGTTACCCGAAACAAAACTCCTTTAGTTCCAACTGCTTATTTCAGGGCAAACTGTTTATTCCTGTTTAGTGTAAAAACCCAAAACTGCCTCTGTGACTAGTCTTGTAACTTTACTTGACTTACCTCACAAAACAATTTAAACCCAAAGCTCTACTCTTTGTACGTTTCTCGGTTATTATTTCATGAGTCCTATCTGAGGATATACCTTATGGACCGCACGCCTGTTTTCACAGCACTGGGAACTAACAAAACAAATAACATAGTGTAGCCATTGCTTTTTCTTTGTATTCCTCCTATAATATTAGAGCTCACATTGTAACGATACGGCACTATGAAGAGGACAAACATTTCATCCGTGTGGTAATTGTATATTTCATCCCCCCCCCCCCTTTTCCTGAAGAAATACCAAGTTGTGTACCGTCCCACCAGCAGCAAGGTTCTGGACACCACAAGTTTCAAACAGCATTGTTACAGAGCAACCGGATTTAAGAATATTTTTTTTAAAAAAACTTTAGATCTCAGAAAAGGGGGAGGGGAAGAAATCTTACCGTTTAAAGACTGCTGCAGGTTCCAGCTCAGCCTGAAACTGCAGGGAAAAGCGGAGCAGCTGCTGAACAAAAGTTTTAGATTTTTTTAAGAAAGTCTGCAAAACTAATTTCCCACAAAATAGAGCTCAATTTCCGTTTAAGAAACTAGGTCTTGCGAATCTCATTCCATTCCTGATTTTTTTCCAATAGCAATTGACATTCATTTTATCTTTCACACATGGACCCAAGAATTTAGACTGAAATTGCAGGAACCAAATGGTCTCGAAATGTAGGGGGCAAGGAGAGGAACTGGGGTTTAAGAAAGGGAAAATATTTATGACACTGATCATCACTTGATTGTTGATCAATAACACTTTCATTTAAACCAACTGACTGTCATGTTCGCTGTCAGCATTAATTCCGTCAGCCATTTCAAGAGCATATTTAAAATTGTCCAGACACCTGAGACAATGAAAACAACAACCAAGTAAAACAAAACAAACTTCCAGCTGCAGAGCCCCGAAAGTGGTTTGAGATAGTGATTTGAAAGGGCAGAAAGCAGGGGACGGTTGTCTTTCATTGACCTGTTTCTGCAGCTCATTAACTGCTGGTCATTTTATTTTAGAATAACCGCCCTCGCCTTTCAGGTCTAGTTGCGCCCAAGCACAAGTGCAGAAGTAGCGGTGCTTATTACAGTTCTTTTTTTTCCCTCCAGACTTTGCAGCTGAAGACGCGCCGGGTCAGTGACATGTCTGTGGCTGTCATTTATTAATCAGCGCGCCGGTGTGGGTTATTTGCCGCTGTTTCACTGCGCTATCGCGCTGCCTGTCCTCTCGGCGCTTTGCGCCTTTCGGGGGACGGATCATTGGTCTGTGACTGATCGCAGCGCTGATCGTTTCAGGGGAACATTGCACTTTAGAGAGGAACAGCCAAAGGAAGGCGAATGGGAGGTGAGTGGGCAATACACCTGGGGCTGCAGGTGAGGATGCCTGTAAGTTTGGGTTTGAAGCTGCCTTCTCCTATACACCCCCGGCCTTGCCTGCCCTCCTCCCCCCACACACACCACCTTCCTCTTGGGGAATAGGGACGCTTTATTCTGGAAAGGGACAACCCCCTCCACCTGTCCTTCCCCCAAACACCACGGCTCATCAGGAAACACTGTATTCAAGAAAGCGACTGTCCAGGATCAGGATGGGGGGTGGGAGTTCAAGCGGGCCCATGTCTAGCTGCGAAGTGCAATGGACGGGGAGGAGGAGGAACAGAAGGGGAAGCATTGGCTCGCCAAACCTGCGTGGGGCCGCGCGGAGCTACCTAGAGTCTGGAAGTGCAGCGTGGCCCTAGCCGCCTGCGCCAGAGAGCGGGGAGGAGGAGTGCACGGTGCCATACAGTGTCCCTTCTACTTTCCCGCGGCTTTCCCGGGCCTGCGCACAGCAGGGCCCCCGGGCGGGGGGGACCGTCTCTGTGTCAGGCAGGGATGAGCTGCCCTTCAGGGCGGCCGCTTCTCAGGGCTCGGCGGGGTGACTGCGCCGGAGTTTAGGAGGGAGTTTGCATGTGGTCAGCGCCGGGCTGCTAAGCCGGCCCCCGGCTCACATTACACACTACTGTATTTATAACCTCTCCGCGCTGTTTCCCCCTTCCCGCAGTTCCCTGGGACCACCTTCTCCGGGCTGTAACCTCTCCCACTGCTTGACATCTGAGGAGCTCTGAGAGAACTCCTCGAGGGCGAGTGCGCGCGCGCGCCTGTGTGTGGATGTTTGTGTGTGCGTGTGTGAGAGTGTGTGCGTGTGTGTGTGTTGCATGCAGCGCAGCTCGGCCGCTAGGGCGAAAGACCTGGATTATCTGAGCGCTGCTGCAAAGTGTGTCGTTGCCGTTTTGGAAAAAAAAAAAAAAAAACCAAAAACCAACAACAACCAAACCCCACCACCCAGCCCTATCTGTTTACAGTGAAAGTTGACAAAGGGTGGTGAGTTGGAGCCTTCCTAGCCGCTCCTGCCTGGAACCCGAGACTCGCATGCCATGGATCACACACTCTTTGGCTGCCTGCGCAGCCCTCATGCCACCGCGCAGGGCTTGCACCCCTTCTCCCAGTCTTCTCTCGCCCTGCATGGAAGATCTGACCACATGTCCTATCCCGAGCTGTCTACTTCTTCCTCCTCGTGCATCATAGCGGGATACCCCAGCGAAGAGGGCATGTTTGCCAGCCAGCACCACAGAGGGCACCACCATCACCACCACCACCACCATCACCACCAGCAGCCGCAGCAGCACCAGGCTTTGCAGACGAACTGGCACATTCCTCAGATGGCTTCTCCGCCCGCCGCGGCCAGGCACAGCCTCTGCCTGCAGCCCGACTCGGGGGGTCCACCGGAGCTGGGCAGTAGCCCCCCAGGCCTGTGTTCAAACTCCTCCAGCTTGGGCACCAATACCCCGACGGGGGCTGCGTGTGCCCCAGGGGACTATGGCAGGCAGGCGCTGTCCCCAGTAGAAACAGAGAAGAGAGCCGGCAAAAGGAAAAGCGACAGCTCAGGTAAAAGCTTCTTCCCCTTTGCTATTCTTGGATGTGGGGAGGGGGGTAAGGGGGTTGTAGAGAGAAACCCTGGGCTTGATGGAGGGACTTCCTCGCGTTAAGGCTTCCCTTATGCCAAGGATCTGCGCTAGCCCCTTTCTGTGCGGACCGCAAGCTGCTCTCCAAAGTCAGTCTCCATCCTAAAGCCAGTTTAGCAGGAGCAGGGGGAAGAGGGAGCACGTGGTAGACCGTGAAATCGATTGCGAGCCCTTGCCTACGGTCAGGAGGGGAAATGTTTGTAGGTTTGATTAGTATTTAGCATCTGGTATTGTGGTTCTTCCGTCCCCTCCGTTTCAAGATTCCCAAGTTAGCTCCTTCTCTCCCTCTCCGCCCCCCACTTCTCCAGTTGAGCTAGTTGAACATAGTTAGGAGCGTTTGCCCAAGTCTTGTGGAAACTTTTCCTTAGAACTGGAACTTTTCTTGTGAATTCTAAGTAGGTCCTGCATTGGAGGGCGCGTCTCTAGGCAGTGTGTATATAAAACAGAATGTAATTTATTATGGGCTATGAACTGGAATTTATAGATCACCATGTAGGGAATCCCATCTTTACAACTTTTAGCATTTCATTTCATTTCATTTGTCTGGGCTTTGCTATACTTTTGATGCACCGGTTTTGGTTTTTCAGAATGTGACTCAGGACATGCATATTTGCAGTCCCTCGGAGAAAGGTGATGCTTGAGTTTTATATGCCACAACTGAACAGATGTGAGTTTTCAAAGTGGGAAAAGAAACTGTCAAAAATCCCATATTACCAAAAGACAAGTGATCCAGGGGCAATATAGTAGTTGCAACTGGTGACATTTCCATTGTACATGTAAGCTGAATGTTTGCAAAACATACTTAGATACATGCAGTTGGTAGCCAAATAGGCCAGCATTCCAAATATTGAAAATTTAAGAGCAGACATACAAAGCTGTTTTCTACTAGTGAAGAGTAAATGAAAGGATTTTCTAGATATTTACTGAAGTTCACAATTGGAACAATGACCTTGATAAACTTGAAATGCCATTAATTAAGTTTTTAAAAGTGATAGAAATTTTAAACTGCTTTTTGCAGCTACATTATATTTTCTTCTTTGTGGCTCTCCGTGTCAGTTACATTAGGAATGTTTTACAATAAATTGGGATAGGTTTGTAGGATTTTACTTTCTATTGCTAGATAGGCTGAAAAAAGTTATCCAAAATATAAAAATCTGTCATTCATAGACACTTGAAGTTTATTTGCAGTTAAACCTTCTTGTGTTTTTAAAGAAAACATGCAACATTGATCATGTGAGGTATGAGGAATATTAGACTTTTTTTTACCTGATTTTTTCAAGGGAAGTAATTTTGTGTTGCCTTGTGTATGTGAGGGGGGAAATCAGTAAACTTGTCAGTCATTTACAAATGTAGAAAATTAGATGAAAACATATCTGTGCTTTATTAATCTCTAAGGTGCCAGAGGACTACTTGTGGTTTTTAATACTAGGGCATGTTGATGTTGCTTTCCATGTATTGAATTTTGCAATGCAAATGCACAAATCAATAGGCATTAGGTAGGACTCTATGCTAAAGTGAATGGAATCTTTCCATTGGTTGTAATGGGCATTGGATTGAGCCCTTAATCACAATCATGCTGATATAACAACAAAGTCCGGAGTTAACTTAAAAAGACAATGTCTGAACACAGCCCCAAAAATCATAGTATAAAACTTTTTGTACCCAGAAAACAATATCAGCTATTTTAATGTATTCTGAATGGCTTGAGCTAACAAGTCTCTTTAGACAATGATGCAATAGTCAAAATACTTCCATTATTTTAGAAGAATATTGCTTTCAGCCACAAGACACAATATTTTACCACCCCATCCCTTTGATTTAATCTGAACTTCTGCACTGAATAGTTGATGTCAGTGTAATTTATGGCAGCAAATCTCATTTTTAGGTCAGTCAGTGTACTTTTGCAGTTGCCAGCGGCAATTGCTGTTTGTTTCACTATATTTAAAAAGGAATGTGTGTGATGGATCATTCTTTTTATTTTCTGAATCAAATTGCTGTATGTTTTTAAACTGACCTTTTATTGAATACTGATCATTTAGAGAACATTTATCCATCTTCCCCAATTTTAAAGTTATTTAGTAAATGTTTAAAATTAATTATAATTTTAAAGTAAATAACTGATAAGTAAACAAAGAGGCTGTTCAGGTATAGCATCAGCGGAATCTAATTAAGCACTACTGAACATTTAGAGAAATACCTCTATGCCTCTATTTATCATTTAAGACAACAGAATGTTTTATGGATATTCTTATGCTCCGAACACATCTCAGATTTTTTAACTAAATTTGCTTTAGGCCCACCTCAGTTTTGCAGTATCCAACTTTCATTAGTACAAAGTGTTGACATCAGAAATATTAACTCATGAAGTGTTTCAACAGTTGCCTATTCTCAAGAAACCATCACAATGTCAATTAAAACTACATGCATTATTTTTATTTTAAAAAATGCTATTTTATTTACCCTTATAAAATTGCAGTGAAAATTTCGCAGTGAAGGCACAATTTTTGTGTGTGTTTATCTTTACTATTATTATTTTATTGGTTCAGCAAAAAATTGCTCTTTCAAGTCTCATATAACTGTACATAAGTGAATGGAGAGGGGGAATAACTTTTTTGTATAGAAAGCAAGACAAAATATACCTTAGAAATTACTTAGGTAGAATGTCTGATTTTTGGATCGCAGGCTGGGAAGTAACTTCTAAAGATAATGTTGAATAAGCCGCTGCATAAATATGGAGACACTGTCAACTCTGTATAAAAGATTTGTGATTTATTATTATGAGTGGGAAATACCACTTAGTCATCTCTTCCTGGATGCAGCAGGTCAACATACTGCTCAACCTGCCTGGGCCCAAATGTGAGACTATAACCAGTCATGCACACGAATACACACGAATCTTTAAACATTGTGAGTTCATTTAATTCAAATAAACATTTCTGATGTCAACAACATTAATAAAAACAAGATGACACAACATTATGGTGTATGTTGCAAACAAATTTAGCTCTTTCGAATGCAGACAGGGTATTTGAGCGCTAATGAGAGATGGATGAAAGCCATATTCAATGAATAAGAAAAATATTTCTAAAATGTGTTGTTGCTTTATATGATATGAATTCTTGCATGATGTATAATTTGGATTTTTTCCTCTCATAAATTACCTGTGACTTCTGAACTGATTTAATTTCAACATTGTAAAATAGCAGTTTTTATTTTAGAGAGGATATAAAACAAGTAATAAATGCAAAGCTATACATTTAAATTAGCTTATTTGTGTCTAAATTTTCTTAAAACATCCATGATTTTAGGAAAGAAGTAAGCACAGACGCACTTTGTAGTCACAAAGTGTTATCTGGATTCATGTGAAAACAATTAACTTTCTGAATATTTTAGGAAGTCCAACTTTCAATGGGAAAAATCTGAAAAGCTCCTACTTTTTAGTGGCGACCTTTACAGGATAATTATTAGATATACAATAATCTAAACAGATTGAGATATCGATTAGGCTACATTAAGATATATTAAATGTGAATACATGAAGAAATGATATGGTGTAATGCCATTTTAAAATACTACTTAGTATGAAAAATATGTTCGCACCTGACACAAAGATTCTGTGTAGAAAGCAAGATCTACAGAAAGGTTGATGTATGTAAATATATCTATATGTCCATTTATATTTTTTAAATGAACACAAAATGCCCTCATACAAATTTACCGTATTGATGTGCCTTCAGAGAAACTTCTTTTAAAATCTAAATATTATAAATGTACTGCCTAAAAATGATCACTTCAAAGCAAGTCATTTTGATGAATGACTGTAAATAGTGTGAATTCATTGGTTTCGATGACTTCTGATTGCTCTCTAAAACATTTCAGTAAGAAAAATGAGCTGCACCCGCATAGTCAAAAGGACTGTGTAACTGATTCATCAATATGTCTATACTTTTCAGCGTGGCTGCAGTAGAAGCAAGGGAAATACATGCTATTGGCTGAAAATTTTATCTGGAAAGAGTTAATTTGTTAATTATGTTTGGGATGTAATATCAAAACATCACTTATCATGAAGGCAAAATGTCAAAATATGTAAGTTATACAAATCAGAGAGGCATGCACCAAATGTGTTGAAGTCAAATTGAATGATCATGCTTTTTTAAAGAGAAATACAATACAGATGATGCCTTATCAGAGACTAGTGTTGCATATTGCATTACTTAGTGGATTGTTTCTTTGGGCAGAATGTACAGTAATATGTTCACTTTGCTCACAGCAAGTATAATTAACAATAAAGAACTTTATCTTTCATATATTAAATATATTTTATTTGATTCATAGGAAAATGAGAGGTTTAATATATTTTAGCATAACTCTTTGCATTAACTCTGCATGGAAAATAGCATACAGTAATACCATCTAATTTGAATTGCTATCTGTTTAGATGTAATAAGATTCATTTTAAGTACAAACATATATACACTACCCATACTCCCATTAAAAAAACAAAGATATCAAGGCCTAGATCCAGAAAAACATTTAAGCACGTGCTTAAATTTTTGAGTTGTTCCACTATTTATAGTTAAGTGCATATGCATTGCTGGATCAGGTCCCAGGTTTTCTATAATACACCAACAGAACTATGTAATTTTGTCTTATTTTATATTAGCCAATGCAGAGTCTTACAAGTAAAGTTACCGAAAATGCTCCTGTACATAAGGAGTGCAATATTAGGGTATATCGTAGAGGCATGAGGGTCTGTCATAGAGGCAGAGAAGTATACATACTCACAAAGAGTAAAGACACAGGGAGTGTGAAAATATATCAAGAAACTGGGAATGGGCTGAAAAGAATGTCAATTGCATAACTGACACACTAATTCTAGCAATGGCAATAGACTGGATATCAGTTTAGGTATCACTTAATGGTATGAACAGATTGCCAATCTGAAATTACCTATATTTGTTTTAAATATTGTTTCTTTTAGCACTAGAGAATAAGTCCCAAATTAACAGAACCTCTTTAGAGTATAATTGTAATGTTCATAGAATTTAGGATAGAACTTGAGATGTGAACGTATGCTTTAGGATTTTTCTTTCAAACTGTGATTCTTATTAGACATAAAATAGGAAATAGTTTGTAATCTCCAGAGTGTTTTATGTGCATTTGTTTATCTAGTTTGCGATTTTAGAATAGTAATTTTTGCCATTTTTATAATTCATGTTCTTTAAGCAATTGATTCTGCCCCTTTGAAGCTAATCGGAGTGGGGTCGGGCCCTTCACCTGAATTCAAAGGCATGGTGATCACATTCACTTTTATATTTTAATAATTATGCATTTTATATTGCCCTTTAATAATCCTGGAGAATTCCTATGTTTTATCTTTTATGAACTTAGTAGTGGATCTCAAACAAATTTTTGCTCTGGTCCAAAACTCCGGGAGACCTGAAGTCCTTGGGAATCACTGGGTTAGCTAACAGTGTGTGTGTTCCCCATGCCATTTATCCTCTTGTGGCAAGATGTTCAAAGGTGGCACATTCACAGTAGGACTCAGTTTGCTCAAGCGAACGAAGCTAAAAGTTCATCAGTGAGTCATCAACATCATGAGGTTTTTTTGCAGGAAGAGTTCTCCACAGGCCTGAATATTTGTTTTTCTGATTATTTTCTCATGGTTATAGTTATGGTCATGTTACATACATACATATTACATATCTATATTTTGGGACAGATTTGGCTTGAATGTCTGTCTCCCTTCAAAAATATTGTTTTCACAGCTAAGATGTGAATCATATAGATACGTTTCATTTGTTGCTGTTTTTGAAAAAAAGCTTCTCTAAAACATCACGGGCTCGTCTACACTGGCCCCTTTTCCGAAAGGGGCATGCTAATTTCACAGGTCGTAATAGGGAAATCCGCGGGGGATTTAAATATCCCCCGCGGCATTTAAATAAAAATGTCCGCCGCTTTTTTCCGGCTTTTAGAAAAGCCGGAAAAGAGCGTCTACACTGGCCCCGATCCTACGGAAAAAAGCCCTTTTCCGGAGGATCTCTTATTCTTACTTATTTAAATGCTGCGGGGGATATTTAAATCCCCCGCGGATTTCCCTATTACGACCTCTGAAATTAACATGCCCCTTTCGGAAAAGGGGCCAGTGTAGACATAGCCCACAGGTATAATGTAGACCATATACGTTGTATTAAGTTTAATAGAGTGAAAAACAATTCATAATACAGTACATACTTCATAATAATGGTGTAAAGTACTGTGATGTTTATCTTTTATGAAGGACAATTGCTTCTAAATAACTTTCACCATTATGTCATTGTACAAATGTCAAAGTCCTCTTAATTTTAAAGTCAGTACATTAACATAATACAGTACTCATTATAGATCAAAGAATAAGACCTGAGGGTAAAAAGTTCTCCTCATTACAGTCAACAACAAAATCCCCATTGACTTTAATGGTCAGGAGATTGCTCTGAATTTTGGAAGGGCCTCAGACATTGCGCGAGAAAATAATTTTGAATGCATTTTATAGCACTTATACAATCTGATTGGAAAGTGCAAGTGTTATACAATATGTCTGCAATTATGTGCAGGTGCAAAAAATAGAGGCTATTCCTGAAAATCAGAAGCTAAATGTTTTAGTTCTTAACAACTGAGAAAACTTAATGACACATCCTGACATGCGTTGAAGTCGGTGGGACTTGCACTTCAGTTCACAGGGAGCAAGTCCAGCTTTGATATCTTATTGATAACAACATGGGCCTGGGGGTACTGGAAAACAGGACCTTCAAGTATATGAAAAATAGCAAGAAGCTCAAGATTTTTAAACTCAGCTGAAAAAAAAATTCTTTTGTAGGTTGAACCTACATTACCATTTACATTTCTCTTTAACTGATGAAAAAAAATAGTTAGCCCAACAGAGGATGAAATAAGTCTCAAAGGAATGATTCAAATAATTCAATTACTATGGAAGAGCATCATTTTACTAACCCAATAAGATCCAGTGGATAATGAAACTCCACAGGGAAGCCAAAAAAACTTTTTTGAAAAGCTGCTTCTTGGACTGGAGAAAAATTTGGTTCACTAATATTATTTATGGCAAGAACAGTATGAAAAATTAGATTTGAAACAGATTACTACAGGTTATGCTGCAATGTAGGTACAGCGTTCCTTTGTCTGACCCCACTCTCTCTGATCTACAATACCTACTTTTAATTTTAGCAACAGGGCTTTAATAAATACTGCCATGCAGCATCTCTGTTACATACACTTGGAAATTTATCCATTACCACTGTACCTAATACTTTCAGTGCTTACGGCTTTCACCGTACAAAGTTTTAAGTCAACATTTATCTTCACACTTTGCAGGTAAAATCCTGGCCTCTTTGAATTAAATGGAACTTTTGCTATTGACTCCAATAGGATTAGGGTTTCATCCTGTGAGCAGCTGCCCTGGCTTTGATAGCTCTATTTATGTGTGTATTAAGCACATGCATAAATATTTTGGGGAATTGGGGCTTTAGTCTCTTTCTTAAATTTCCTAAAAAAAACACTGTTTCATTCTTTGTCCTTTCTGAAAACAAATATTAAAAACTGTTGGACATGTATATAACACAGAACATAAAGAAAGTTGAAGGAACAGTGAGATTTTTGTCCTGACATTCAAGAGGGGACTAATACCAAACCAATCCAAAAGAACAACTCTGGAATGGATCCCAGTAGAGAGGAAAACTCTATTCACTTCCCTTAATGTAGATTTCCACAAATATTTCATTTGAGGGTGGGATTCCAATGGATGCTTTGAGGGAATCCTGTACAAATAACTGTCTCTGCCCTGTTCCCTACCACAGCAGAAGATAACATAGCTTGGGGCTGTACAACATTTTCATGTATTCTCTGTGGTGTTTGTATGGAATCAAGCATATTCCATATCCCCATAAGCTCCCAATCCCATGCCCTCCCCATACGTGGATCTGAGAGCTCTCAAAGATCTCTGCATAAGATGTTGGGAGAGGGTATCTTGTTGAGATGTCTGATGTCATTGCCCCTGCCACTTCACTGGGGGCAAGGGCAGTTTCTGTCATGGTGTAACTCCCTTCTAATACCGATCTGGAGAACAATTGGGCCTATTTTGTCAAAAATCCTAAATGGATAAATAACAGACTGTGCTTTGACTCAGCCAATCCTTTCAGCAGATATTTAAAAGTGTGTAGATGTCTGATCCAGTCTGAATAAATCCTTGAGTTGATTCCTAATTCTTGTGTAAGCTTTGAGTAGTTCTCTTATCTATCTACATAAGTATTTCACACACACAGACACACACACACGCACTTTCTTTTATCAGCTAACATACTACTAAAATCATATTGCAAATAAAGAAATATAATCAGCTTGTCCTAATTTTTCTTTTGGGAGGAAAAAAAACAGGAGAAAAATTATTTAGGTAAAATCTATAACACTCAAAGTGACCATTAAGTAACAGTTTATATTGGACAAGACACTTGATTCTCAGGTAGTGTATATTCACACACTTCCATTGGATTCTATTGCTACACTGACATACACTAGATGTGTCACAATTTCTTTGTGATAAACTATATAAAATGTTTTTTATTGAAAAAGTATAGCAGTGCCACAACTTGTAATTAAAATACATTAACATGAGCTAAGGGTTTTAAACTCTTAATCTACTGAAATGTATGTCTTTGAAAATCAATCTTCAAAAAACCCCAGTAGAAATTCTGCAAGATTCTCAGAGCAATGCATGCTCTAGTCTATGGTTAGTAGTAATGTCTTGCTACTATTACAAAGTTTAAAACAGCAAACCCCTGATGCAGTTATATTATTGTTTATATCCTTGTTTCAGAAAATTATGGATTTGTGCTGCAGTTAAGGCCTAATCCTACAGGGAGTTAATTTAGCCTTCTCAAGGACTTAGAGAATCAGATCCTTACTATGTGTTTTTCTAATTAAAATTTTTTTGAGGGACATCATTTGATTTTTTTTATGCATAAGAGAATTTAGCATAATTTTTTTCTTCCATTCTGAGAAGTAACAGTGCCTTTACATTACATTTTTCTTAAAGGGGATTGTTTATGTGATATCGAGCTAAAGTAAATAAAAGAAATGGAGAGACCAAAGACTATGTAGGACAATATAAACATGGATCAATAAGTGAAAGATGAAACAATATTAGCTATGTGTAGGCAGCATAAGTGAGGAAAAAAAGGAGGATTAAAACATGTAAAGAATTATCTCTTCTTGAAGTTGACATTTTGAATATTAGTGATAAAGTGGAATTTAGTAATAACGTCTATTATTGGTCTATTGCAAAAAGACTATATTGTCATCTCCTTTTATTGAATTCTTATTTTAAAAATGTGGTTCAAACATCTTAAAATGTAATTAAATATTAAGAAAAGCTGCAGATAAATGCCTAAATATTCAGATTTTATTTAAATTATGAAGAACCAATCTGCCAAACTTCCTTTAAGTTTTGTGTTTTGAATTTTTACTTGCTTTGTTCTCCTGCCTCCAACTCTTTTTATACTTTTTTTTTTTTAGGTTACTACAGTTCAAACATCTTTATTGCTTTAATATTCAGAGGTACCCCATATTTCATGGGTTCTAAACTGAAATTTAGACAAAAGGAAGATCTCATTTAAGATTGATATTTTCCATGCCAACAGACTTTGCAAGCTTTTAATATTTTTGGTTTTTTGCAAACATATCTTCCGGGTTCTGCCAGACATGACAACCAAACAAATATATCTTTTTGGACAGAGTTAACATGCTTCAAGTACAGTGGCTAAATATGTTCAGCAGCTTGACTATGTTAAGCAAAATATCATTTTTAGACAGGCCTAATATCCTGCAGGGTTCTCAGAGATGCTGGGACCCTCAAGTCCTAAGGAAATCACTCAGCACTTTCTGGACTGGGCCTTTTGTAAACTGAACTACATATGTACACCTGTGAAGCCTTAATCCTGAAAACACGTGCACATGCAACCTACAGAGAAGGGAAGTACATTTAAGCTTGTATTAAGCTCTGTATAAATTCTGTGATACAGAAATCCTATTTGACTTGTAGAGACCAGGAATTCATATCCTTCTGAAAGACTACAGCTGTTTTTTTTCCCTATAGGAGCCATCTAAATAAGAGAAAGTCGAAATTATAATAGGATTCCCTTTTTTTTTCTTTTTAGGAATCTAATACCAGTCTTTATCATGTGATAGTCACAAACACACACATGCGTGTGCGCACACACACACACACACACACACATAATTAGCACTGTCAATTTTTTGCTTTTGTTTAGTTGAATGACACTCCAAAGAGCAACAAGACTTTTGGCTGAACACCTCAAAAAGGAGGGGAGGGACAATTACAGGGAGTTACACGTAGTCCCAATAGGACGACTCACAGAAATAAAGATAAGCATATGCGTAAGAGGCTGAAGGATATTAGCCTGTATCAGAGGCTGTTCTGTCATTGACTTCAATAGGATTCAGAGAGATAGCCATGTAAGTCTGTTTCAGCAAAAACAACAAGGAGTCTGATGACACTTTAAAGACCACAGGCAGTCCCCGGGTTACGTACAAGATAGGGACTGTAGATTTGTTCTTAAGTTGAATCTGTATATAAGTCGGAACTGGCCTCCAGATTCAGCCGCTGCTGAAACTGATCAGTTTCAACACCGGCTGAATCTGGACACCAGTTCTGACTTACATACAGATTCAACTTAAGAAACCCAGGCATCCCCAAGTCAGCTGCTGCTGAAACTGATCAGCGGCTGATTCCAGGAAGCCCCAGGGCAGGGGCTTCCTGTAGTCAGCCACTGGTCAGTTTCAGCAGCGGCTGACTTGGGGACGCCTGGGGCAGACAGCTGGGGTGCTGCCGGGTTGGTCCAGTAGCGCCGCCGCTCCTCGGCGCTACTGGACCAACCCAGCAGCACCCCAGCTGCTCTGCCCCAGGTGTCCTGATTCAGCCGCTGCTGAAACTGATCAGCAGCGGCTGAATCAGGACTCCTGGGGCAGAACAGCTGGGGTGCTGCCGGGTTGGTCCAGTAGCGCCAAGGAGCGGTGCTGCGGGACCAACCGGCAGCGCCCCACCTGCTCTACCACAGGCCCGGGGCTTTGCTCCATGTCTCCCTGGTCTGCTGGGGGGGGGCACTAGCTGCGCCCCCCCCCCCCAGCAACCAGGGACACGGGGAGCAAAGCCTCAGCGGCGGCGGAGTCCCGCGCCTCCCCGGCTTTGCCAGAGCAAAGCCTCAGAGGCGCAGGACCCCTCGCCTCCCCGGCTTTGCTCCAGGTGTCCCTGGTCTGCTGGAGAAGGTCCCCAGCAGACCAGGGGCACCCGGAGCAGCTTTTCTCGCCCCGGAGGTCGAGGTGGCGGGACCGCTGCGCTCTGGGCGGTCCCGCTGCCTGCGAGCTCCGGGGCGAGAAAGCCCCGTTCGTAAGTGCGGATCCGACATAAGTCGGATCCGCGTAACTCGGGGACTGCCTGTAATGAATTTATTAGGGTATTAGGCCATAAGCTTTCGTGAGCTACAACTCACTTCATATGCTGAAGAAGAAAAGAAAAAAAGGTATACAGAGATGAGAGTGTGACATCAGTGCTAATTAAAATCACAGTGGATGTGGCTCATCTCCAACAGTGATGAAAAGACTTAAAAAACAACAAATAGTCTTGCAGCACTTTAAAGACTAACAAAACATGTACAGTAGATGGTACCATGAACTTTTGTGGGCACAACCCACTTCTTCTGCCCATGAAAGCTCATGATATCATCTGCATGTTTTGTTAGTCTTTGAGGGTATGTCTACACTACCCCCTAGTTCGAACTAGGGGGGTAATGTATGCATACCGAACTTGCTAATGAAGCCCGGGATTTGAATTTCCCGGGCTTCATTAGCATAAAGCCAGCGCCGCCATTTTTAAAAGCCGGGTAGTGCGAACCCCGTGCCGCGCGGCTACACGCGGCACGGACTAGATAGTTCGGATTAGGCTTCTAATCCGAACTATCTAGTCCGTGCCGCGTGTAGCCGCGCGGCACGGGGTTCGCACTACCCGGCTTTTAAAAATAGCATGTTTTAAGCCAGCGCCGCCATTTTTAAAAGCCGGGTAGTGCGAACCCCGTGCCGCGCGGCTACACGCGGCACGGACTAGATAGTTCGGATTAGGCTTCTAATCCGAACTATCTAGTCCGTGCCGCGTGTAGCCGCGCGGCACGGGGTTCGCACTACCCGGCTTTTAAAAATGGCGGCGCAGGCTTTATGCTAATGAAGCCCGGGAAATTCAAATCCCGGGCTTCATTAGCAAGTTCGGTATGCATACATTACCCCCCTAGTTCGAACTAGGGGGGTAGTGTAGACATATCCTAAGGTGCTGCAGGACTGTTGGTTGTTTTTTAAGTTTTTCCGTTTACAGACTAACTCAGCTACCCATCTGAAGTATTGAGAAGGTGAGAGTACAGGTTTGGGAAATTACTATTGTAATGCAAGAACCACTCAATGTATCTTTTTAGAACAGTTTTAGGGTGTCAAATTTGTATATGAATTCCAGCTCATCAGTTTCCCATTGCAATCTGTTTTTGACTTCAAGCCCTAATGCCCTAACAAATTTGTTATTCTTTAAAGTGTCACCAGACTCCTTGTTGTTGTTTTTATATTGATTTTAATTTTTTGACTAAGAACATTTTTCAATTATATTGCTTATGGGTGAATCTCAGAGAAAAATAGTCTTTATGCAGAACCATATTTCATTTTGTGTGTTTTAAGTCTATCTCAAAAACTAATTTGTAGTCTTAATTCACAAAATAATTTATAAATATGTATGCTGCTTTCTTGTTACCACTGAAACATGGCAGACTTGATTATATACTGAGAAGTGAAAAGCATGCAACTAAACATGTAATGGGTTATAGAAAGGGTGGAAGTTTTAATGCTGCTTATCGGGCCTGTGCTGTGCTCTTGTCTGACAATAGCACCCGGTTCATATACTAATGAGCACTTAAAACAGACTGAGGTGAAATTCATCTGGGTCCAAAAGGCACAGAACTTATGTAATACTGTATGGAAGTCTGCTGGCTGAATAGCTGTCTTGGGGGTACTTGTGCATTTACTGCCTTTTGTAGGAAAGATCTTTGTGCAAGATCTGCATAGGCTCCCATAGGACACACTGGAACAGGACATGGGAGAAGCTTCAGTACCTTGTGCCTGCTGCCACTAGTCTGTCCGTGGCCCTGAATTTAACCTGCACAATTTTTTCATCCTCTACAGAGCTCAGATAGTCAGGTTTTAGGTGGGTAGAGTGGAATATGAAATGAAATCAATACAGCCTTTCTCATTCAGTCCTTCCTAAATCTTCATATCTTTCATGGGATCTTACAATTACTAATCCCAAGATAATCAAATGCCTCCTGCACCTCAGCATTGTATAAGAAAAGGAAGAGATAGTAACAAACAAACAAACAAAAAAGTCAACACTTCTACATCTGCCATTTGGGTTGTCTTGCTCGTCTTCAGTATTTCAAGCTCTTCAGGGTAGAGACAGTTTATATTGTGTGTAGCACTAAGCATTTCGTTGATTGTGGAAGTAGCTACAGTAGGTATATGAGCCAAAGATGATGATGATTAATATTTAGTGCTGAGATTATTCTTAGAGATGTCAAACATACAGAAGAAAAGAGTTTGCAACTTTTCTAATTCTTTACGTGTCAGTGGTGCAAAAGTGGAGTTGTAATCTTCCCGAATTTTAGCCTTTACTTCCAGTCTGTTAGGTGACAATTCTTGCATTCCAAGAGTAGGCAGAGTCAAGCTTCATTATAGGTGGAATATATCAATGATCTTCAACCTTCTTCCTATAGGTGGAATTTTACAGTGTAAATAATTTCACAGTTCCACTAAGGTACTGGAAATGCATAGGCACCTTAGTTAGTCTGTCCACTGTATCTAATTCGGCAATAATCAGGTTCTACTATATTATTCCATTTTCATATGCTTGCTGAGCAATTAAGTTCTGGGGAAGTTTACCCATGATTTTTGAATGCTCAGGGATGACAATTCTGCAGTTGCATTAAACGTTCAGAAAGCTTCATAATAATATCAGTGAACTGGATGTAAGGTGCAATTATAGAAAACAATACCTTACACTTCAAACTCTGGGGACCTAAATTCACATGAGGTATAGATCTCAAGAACAAAAAAATGGCTGCTGTCCAGATAGTCCTCTATGGGCTTTTGGCCAAATCACAAAACTGCTACATAATTTGGCACAACTTTCAGGCTCAGCCAAGAGAATTCTGTTCCAGGACTGAAATAACCAGGCATGCTGCATGCCAGGATTAAGGTGCATTTGCAGAGCAATGTGAAGACACATTTACAGCTATTGTCTGAATTTTACCTGCCTGTGGCTAATGATGCAGCTCTTAATTTGAATGTGTAATAATTTCATCCATTTAAGAAGCAAAGAAATCAACATGATTGTCTAATTTAATGTAGCACAGCTGCAAAATGAGGACAGAATTAAGCAGCAGGCTGAAAGATGTATTAAATCTTAATACAGGAAAGGAGCACAACCTCCCCCCTCAAGGAATGAAATTGTTTCCAGTGTGGCAGTCACAGGGCTCCTTAGCATATAACCCATAATGCAAGGTAGGATCTCCTCAGTTACATCCTGGACTCAGCTCTCTTGAGTCCTAGCATCCTCCATTTCCCCTCTCCCCAGCTCCCATGAAGGGAACAGAGGGTGAAGCAGTGCAGGGATCTTGGATTGAGAGTGTCACAAAATCTTAGGTGATGGCTAATGGGTACCAGAGACAAGGGAGAGAAGCCATCTATTGTTTCTCGATGAGTGTATCTCTCCCTTTCTCCAGGGACTTTCTGCCTTTCACTGCTGTTCCCATGAAGTTCCCTGGCCTGTTGATGTAGGTGAGAGGCATTTTTGTGAAATGATGACAGAAACAAATACAGTTATTCATATAACATTCTACTAGCATTTCCCACAATTCACCTTAGATAGTCAAAAATTTTAAAAGAAAAAATATAAAAGGTTTTATACATTTTTATTTTTTGAAATCTGACAATAGAGATTCTTTTGGACACCTTGAGAGTTGGTGGAGGTGTATTGATTGCTGGGAAATAGAAAGTCAGAAGTTTTTTGGGCAGTTGAGTAATGCTAATAAACCTGTAGGTAACGCAGTTACAGCAATTAAAAAAGAGAAGGCTCCAGTTTTCTGAAGAATGTGTTGTACAAAATTAAGAACAAACCAGCACCCCACATAAGATATTTTGAAGTAATCAGAAAGTGCAGACATATCTAACTCTTTTCTATTTCCAAATTTACATAAGGAAAAGATTATGTACATAATCTTTATGGATACAAGAAAGGACTTGCGTGTGTATTTAAAATCTATTGACCTTAGTGGGAATTCAGCATGTCTCTAAACACCTTTCCTGACCAGAGCTGCTTTCCCAAATCAAGGCCTTGGTGAGATAATTAGAAGGATCCAGGGTCTGTCCCCTTCAGAAAATGCTGCAAAACTTTTCTTGTTGCTAAAGCTTTTCCTGAATGACATCCCAACACTTCTGCTGCATTCTTTAGCACACACACACATACATGCACAAGTACAAAGTTCATGGTGATTTTCAGAACAGTACTACAGAAAGGCTAATGTATCAGGTTAACCAGTATGGTTCTGATGATGAAATATTCATTTCATTTTTTAAAAATAAGTTGCATTGATGAATATCCACTGGAAACTTTCCCACAGTATAATAAATCTTGCTTTCAGGAAATTTTCATTGTGTTAATCTTAAAGTGTTCCTGATTTTGTCCCATTCCTGCTGGTTTAATGATCTAGGACTATGTTAAATAATTATTCCTCTATGTGCAGCCTCCAGATATTTGCAGACAGTTGATATGTGCTTCCTGCACTAACTTCACTTAGTTAAGTGATGGCTACTCATTCCTATATATTTATTTTTTCCTATGGACTCAGTCTTGCAGCTGTCTAATAATATCTGTTCCTTTTTTACCGAGCTCTATTCAATTTGTCTAAGGATGAAGCTAAGAAAGGACTGGGTGCTAAAACAATGCAGAAAAAATCCATTACATTGGTTAATTTATATGTGGAATAAAGACCAATTAAAGCTGCAACTGTGAATATGTTGGAATAATACACCTGCAATTAAAGGGGGAAAGTACTATCTGGTACAAATGCTAAAAGGATATGTGAAGCACTCTAGGCTGGCCATCTGCCTCTTCTCATCCCCAAAATGTTGCTAAATCTATATATTTGAAACGTTTGTCTAATCTGTGAGTCTTCCGTCTGTTCAAGAATTCCTCCCAAATGGTAAGAACTAGGGCCACCCAATTTGGTATGCAGTTTCCACTTATCATAACTTAAAGCAAGATAAGGGTTTGGTTGTGCCAGGAGAATGGGATGTGCCTGGAATGGAATTTCTTCTCTTAAAAACATACAGAAAAGAGACAGAATCACCAGACAGGTGAAAGGAGATGGTTGGGAGCACACTCCGCCTCTGGGACAAGCCTCCCAACCCCTCGAGGCCCTTTGGGAGGGATTAAAGCTCCCCACCCCCAATTTGTAAGGGAATATTGATGGCTATTTCCTGTTGTCACAGAGTGATGGAAAGAGCACAGTTTTCTGCATTCCTCATTCTGGTTTAAAAGCACAGGGGACAGACGAACCTGGACCTGCCACAGCTGGGGGACATGCATCCCTCCCCCAGCTGTGCCTGTGGAGCTGCAGTAGCCATGGAGAGATGCTTCTTCCCTGGCTCCAAGCTGCTGAGGTGAGAGAGAGCTGGGGTTGCCCTCTCTCCTGAGGGCAGCCTGTATACTGAACCCCTCATCCCTACCCCTACCCCAGATTTAAATGAAGCATATACATTTTCATTTTATTTTCTAAAAACCAAAAAATTATTGAGTTAAAGACCCAAGCAATCCCAAGTAAATCTTTGATTTATCCAATATAAATTAAAGAATTTTCTGCTAGTAATATTTAAACCTTTCTCAAAACAGCTTTCTTTCATTCCAGTCCGAAAATCAGATTTCCACTGGCTGTCTAGATTCTTGATTTTCACTGATTGCTGAACTATAACTCATTGCAGCTTTACTGGTCTATAGGCTTCCTAAAGTGAAAGTCATGCTCCTACAGAAAAAAACGTAAAAAACAGCAAATGGTTTTGCGGCACCTTAGAGACTAACAAAAAATGTAGATGCTATCATGAGCTTTAGTGGACACAACCCACTTCTTCAGATAGAGTAAGGGGTCCAGGGTACAAATAAATAGCAGAAAAAAAGAGGGAATGGGGAGGGAAAGAGATGAAAAAAAATAGGAAAAAAATCTTGTCAGTTAGGCTTTGTCTACACTTCAGTGTTTTTGTACAAGAAGCCTTTTGCGGAAGAGTTCTTGTGCAAAAGCGCATCCAGACCTCAAAGTGCATCGCAAAAGCAATGTGCTTTTGTGCAAGAGAGCATCCGCACTGCATGGACACTCACAGAATGGCCATCAGAGCACCAGTGCTTTTTCAGATAAGGTTTTTTTGTGTGCAAAAACCCCTCCAGAGCATCCATGCTTGCCTTTTTTTGAAAGAGCTGTAGCGCAAAAAGGAGTTATTCCTCGTGAGGCAAAACCCCTCTCTTCTGTTGATTTTCTAGTGCAAAAACGCACTTGAGGTGTAGCCTTAGGGTGTTTGTGCTAAATGAGGATAATAGAGTGGCTCTAAGTACCCGGTGGTTAGATTTTGATGTCATTAGGGTGTGGAATGTAGCGGCCCATCAGGTCTTTGTGCAAACCTTGATTACAGGTGTCAGATTTGTAAATGAAAGCAAGTGTTCCTACGGGTATTTCCAAATTAGTTTGATTTGTCACTAACCTGCTAGAATAGTGATAGAGATGTAGCCGTGTTAGTCTGGTGTAGCTGAAACAAAATACAGGACTATGTAGCACTTTAAAGACTAACAAGATGGTTTATTGGATGATGAGCTTTCGTGGGCCAGACCCACTTCCTCAGATCAAATAGTGGAAGAAAATAGTCACAACCATATATACCAAAGGATACAATTTTAAAAAATGAACACACATGAAAAGGACAAATCACATTACAGAACAGAAGGGGGATTTAAGGAGGGGGGGAAAGGAAGGTGAATGCCAGTGAGTTAATGATATTAGAGGTGGGGAAGGGGAAATGTCTGTGAGTTAATAGAATTAGAGGTGATAATTGGGGAAGCTGTCTTTGTAATGTGTAAGATAGCCGGGGTCTTTGTTAAGTCCGGTGCGGAGAGTGTCGAATTTTAGCATGAATGCCAGTTCAGAGGATTCCCTTTCAAGTGCAGATTTGAATGTCTTCTGAAGTAGGATGCAGGTTAGCAGATCATTGAGACTGTGTCCTTTCTGGTTGAAATGACAAGCAACTGTTTTTTCTTTGTGATCCTGTCTAATGTCTGTTTTGTGGGCATTGATTCTTTGGCGAAGTGTCTGAGACGTTTGTCCAATGTACATAGCAGACGGACACTTTCGGCACATGATAGCATAGATTATATTTCTGGAGGCGCAGCAATATGTATTCTTGATCTTGTAACTCACTTGGTTAGGCCCAATAATGGTGTCAGCAGAGTGAATATGTGGACAAAGCTGGCAGCGGGGTTTGTTGCAAGGGAAAGTACCAGGGTTGGTATTAGTGTGGTATGTCCTGTGGTTGTTGGTAAGAATCATCTTGAGATTAGGTGGTTGTCTATAGGAGACTATGGGTCTGTCTCCCAGAGCTTCTTGGAGTTTAGTGTCCTGTTCCAGTATAGGCTGTAATCTATTGATAATGTGTTGGACAGGTTTAAGTTGGGAGCTGTAGGTGATGACAAGTGGTGTTCTATTGTTGGTTTTCTTGGGTCTGTCTTGTAGTAGATGGTTTCTAGGTATTCGTTTGGCTCTTTCAATTTGCTTTTTTATTTCTCCAGGTGGGTAGTTGAGGTTTATAAATGCTTGGTAGAGATCCTGAAGTTTCTGGTCTCTGTCTGTGGGATTAGAGCAGATGCGGTTGTATCGAAGGGCTTGGCTATAGATGATGGATCGTATGGTGTGTGCTGGAGATTCTTATCCTCGAAGAATTCAGTATTTTATAGTGCTCTTCATGTTGTCCTGGTAGGATTTCTTAACACTTTTGAACTTGTTTCACTTTTAGTGCCTGTTCTCTACACACTTCTGTGGAAATCAAGAATCCTCTGTTTTTCTTTGCAGCCCACTGTAGGGTCTAGACACAATTCCAGTGTATGCATTTTCTTGATCTAAGAAATTGAGCCCTATTATTGTCTTCAGGTATCATAGTACTGCA
Organism: Pelodiscus sinensis; assembly: GCF_052426305.1. NCBI lineage: Eukaryota > Metazoa > Chordata > Testudines > Trionychidae > Pelodiscus > Pelodiscus sinensis. Next base: position 206,704,818 of record NC_143053.1, read on the forward strand.
CCCTGACTCTGCTGGGATTGCCAATTTTCTAATGTCTCAAAACTGAACACTTTTGTCCGATCCCTTCTCCTGCCTCTTCCCTGAGACCTTGCTCCATTCTACCCCTTCCTCAAGGCCATGCACCACTCACTCCATCTCCCATCCTCCCTCCCTTTCACGAGGTGGGGGTTGGGTTGTGAGAGTAGATGCAGGCTCTGGTGTGGAGCTGGGGACGAGGGCTTAGGGTGTGGGAGAAGGCTCAAGATTGTTCTTCATTATAGGTGCCTAAATGGATACTTCTGTATGTTGAATTTTCTATGTTGAGGCAGCTTCCAGACTCCAACCTTTTTGTTCATGACTATAGGTTTATGATCCAGAAGTATTTTCTCATTGTCACAGACTTCTTTCCTGGATGCCCCATTCACATGTCCTTTTTACATTTGCTCTTGTAATGGTCTGAATTTTTTAACAGACATTCAATAAGATAAGCAATAAGACAAAAAAAATGCAAAAAGACAAACAATAGACAATGTTCTGCACTAGGTGTGGGGGTTACGCAAGCCCAATAGCTTACCTTGAATTTAAAGCAAGAAGACCCCTTAAGTATATTAAAAATACTCCCGTTTAATGCCAGTCCTAGTTAACAAGAACCAACAACTCCATCCTCTAATGTGCTGTCAAGACATTCCCTTAAGAGTGAGATATGGTTAAAAGATTTGACATACAAAATATTTTGCATTAACTACCAGAGCAAAACACCTGCAAGAAACCATGCCTATTTATGTGATCTCTTGTGTTGCTTTTTTTTTTCTTTGCGATTGGGGTTTGATTGTGCTAAATGTTGTACGCACACTGAAGCATGGTGCTTGGACCAAAAAACTTGCTTATAAGATTTTATTTTCCTTAGGGCTTCATTCTTGAACCACTTTTAAAAGACATTTAAATAGTATGGGTATATTTTCAAGTCAAGTTAAACAAAGATTTAATAGGTAGCTTGAAAAGATAAATACTTCATGAATAAATCACATTGGTATAAAAGGCAATAGATGCTCTTGAGTTTAAGGCGGAGGCTTGGGATTCAGAAGATCTGAGTTTAGTTCCCAGTTCTGTCACAGACTTCTTGTGTGACTATTGATGAGGTATTTAGTCACCTGGTGCCTTAGTTTCTCCATCTATAAAAGGGGAGAATACTTACATTTTATATACAGCAACAAGCACAACAAAATCCTGGTTTGGGTTAGTTGAAACCATAATATAAATGATGGCAATAATGAAAGAAAAATATTTTCAATTTTTGAATTGTTAGACAGTATTTTTATGGGCATGTGACTAAGTTATAAATACAAACTTTCAATTTTTTAAATTAAAAATAGGCCTAAATCATCAAAAATCATATCCTTTTGATGATTTCAAGCCAATTATTTGCAGGCTAGGTCTAACCAACCATATGGATAGAAGTGATACAGAAATATGTTACTCTGCCTCAAAAATATTACAGTTTCTTTCCAAATGGTCAGTTTGTTTGACTGATGCACAATCCTTGCCACACATTTTTCTAAAATTGAATCCAGATCAAATAGCATTCCCATTGATTGGATCTCATTGCCTGATTTGATCAACATTCTTAACTCCTATTGAAAGTGGGCAGTTTCCAGTTTGCACAGGACCCTGTATTGAAAATCGCTGATGTTACCCTTAGCACTTCATTGCCTTTTTCAAGTGAGGTAAACAAGACAGATCTGTTGTCATTAGATTATAGCAAAATGGTATCTATCAGTAGTACCTGGATTTAGAACTGTGAATTTAGATTTTTTTTTCTGATTTAGAATGTGCAGTTCTGTTTCAGTAGGTCTTAGTACATTCCCAACTGCCTCCCAACTGTTGAAAATTTTGCTGCTTGTCTTCTCACTGGACTAAGTTGTATCAGTGATAATCACACTGACTCCCACTGAAGTTTGATATTAATCTTCACGTTTTATTGCTCCTATGTGAAATTCTCCACTATCTAGTCTCCTAGCTATGAGAACTACTGATTCTTGTGCTACATTGTGAAATCTTATCTTGTATCTTGAAATTTAATTTGAAGGGATCAGATGTTCAGGTTTCTTTCATTGTTACCATTCATTGACTGACCCTTTGCCAAGTGATATTCAGCAACTGATTTCTCTTGTGATTTCAAATCTAAATGTATTCATGTAACTTGGGACAGTGATTGTTGCATTTCAGTACAGCACTTTGGGAAACTGTGAAGGGGTTATAGAAATGTACAGATTAAAGGGGAGTGGATTAAATGCAATTGGATTTCAGGAAGGCACAGTATCACTTTGTACTGTGAGCTCATGTAATGTAGTTAGAGCCATGACTGTATAACATTTTTTTGTGATGTCCGTTTATCCAGTAAATCTGTCATCACAGACTGGTCTCCATTTCCTCTGAAATAAACAAATCATTTTTAGTTTCTTTGAAATAGTAGACTGCCAGGAAACACAAAAGTCACTTTTGCTTCATCCAGTGAGATAAAGTAGTTAGTAAGTGGAAATGAGCTGCAACTGAAGGAGCTTCAGTGAGCTCACACCTGCTATAAAATATAGTGGGTTTCCACACAGCAGGAATTCAAACAAACCTCAGGTCATTGCATTCAGTGAAAGTGACTTTGCCCAGCCAAAAAAGTGAATTGCAGGGCTCTTGGAAACTACTTTTAAAAGCTAATTTCATAGGAAATGTGAAAATTGAAGGAGTCCGGGAAGTGCATCTAGTTCTGACTCATCTCTAGAGTCACTCTATTTCTGTTTACTAAATTGACTCCCATTTTAAACCAAATACTTGCTCCTATTTCTTTTCTTGGTATTTCCTTCCAAATAGTACTTCTCTGTATAATAATAATTTCCATGTAAGTTTGTACAAGCTTTTTCTTCAAACTAGCTAAGGGTATGTCTACACTACTAAGGGTATGTTGTCATTCGAACTTGCAAATGAAGCCCGGGATTTAAATATTCCGGGCTTCATTTGCATGTTCCCGGGTGCCACCATTTTTAAATGCCCTGTAGTTCGAACTACCTGCCCGAGGCTACACGTGGTACGGGCTAGGTAGTTCGAACTAAAGCTCCTAATTCGAACTACCGTTACTCCTCATTGCAGGAGCTTTAGTTCAAACTACCTAGCCCATTCCCGGCGCCCAGGAACATGCAAATGAAGCCCGGGATATTTAAATCCCGGGCTTCATTTGCAAGTTTGAATTATTACATTAGTCACCCTAGTCCGAACTAGGGTGGCTAGTGTAGATATACCCTAAGATAGCTGGATTTCATTTGCATTCTCTGCTCATCAAATTTTTTTAGCAACTTAGGTTTCTTTTTTAGCTCTTCTCTAATAATATTGATTTGTTGAATGCCTCTTGGGTCCTTACTTCAGTCTGCTGTACCTTTTCCATTTTGTATAATATCTTTTTGAACATAAGCTGATCAGAGCCTTACATAATGTTCTCAGAAAGATTCTTACTATTAGTACCCGTGTGAACGTCTGTGTTGTTGTTTCACATGATTGTGTACTGAAAAATGACTAGAAATTTCTCCTAGTAAAAGACAATATAAAAAGTACTTATCTGTAAAAATTAATAAAATAATAAAAATAAAATAAATAATAATAATAATAATTAATAAATTGAGAGATCTGTTTTTACTGGGTTCATTGGGGCCAAAATTCCAACCTAGTTCAATAAATAGTGTTAATATAACACTTGATTTTCCGTATTTCTCTTCAACCCTTCCAGAATTATGATTGCATTTTAAACTGTTTTTGCATGAAGAACTCATTGGCAAAATTCCCAGGTTTTTTGCCTTTCTTGATTAGAAAATATGACCACCGAAGTGTCAGAATAACTTCTTATTTTTTCTTTGGATCTTCCTTGATGTTGAATCCTGTCTGCACTTTATTTGATTATCCAAACCATTCTGAATTGACTTCTTGTCTTTCTTGTATTAATTGCTCATCTTAAATTTTTATCATTCACATTTAATAATAGTACTTCAACTTTTTAACCATGGTAAATACTGATATTTTCAGTGCCTTCAGTCCTAGATTGCATCCAATCTCAAGTACCTCTTCTGTTTTCAGTATTCAAAACATTCTGAACTCGAAGTGGTCCAAAGATGGTTTAAGGAGGCACAGCTTCCACACTGTTTGTCCAAAAAGATTATCCTTAATGAGTTCAGAACCTTTTATGAACAACAGATTCACTTTGATTCATCTTTGTCAAGTATCAGGGTTTTGTTGTTTTATTTTTTATTGTAATTTTCATTGCAGAAAACCATCAGATTAATTTTTCTAGTGACCTTCCTAGTTCGATGGTAAACAGACTGTAGGATCTTTGGGGCAGGGACTACTTTGTACTGTATATTGGATCAGAACTCAGCTCAGACAGACTCTGATATGGCTTGGGTCTTCTCCAAAGATTAACAAAAATTAATAGAGAATATTGTAACGAATATTTCTTCTCTCCATGTTCTTCCAATAGCAGATCAAAAGAAAGGAATATGCTATTACTCTTTCTTTTTATAGTTAGCTATGATAAACAGGTTTCGTAGTTCCTTCCCATATTTACAACAGTACAGGACTCAAATCCAGACCCACAGGCTGTGATCAGACTATGGCTTTCATCTAGTAGCTCACCAGAATGCCCACCGATGAAGCTCCTCATTGCAGGAGATGACCAATACTCACCTATTGGGGATTATTCTACTTAAATCAGAAAGAGGGCCAGAAAGTTGTCTGAGGAGCTAGTGGAATTTTTGGTTATTTGCTACTATGTACCCTGCCTACTTGCATGATTCCTGAGCACTATCTTCTTGTTTATTCCCAGTTTCTGCTTTCCTGCCTCACTCTAGATTTTTGTTTTTATGCCCCACTGCTGACTCCACTTTTCACCCTGATTAGGAACCTGACACTATCTCTGATTTTCACTTTGGTACCTGACTCTGGAACAGGTTCTAGACCCACTGATGTTACCATTAGGTCTGACTCCCACACGCCCATCTCTACACACTTGCCTGTTAAATCTGCTCATTTCTAACAAGTGCAGTGCCCATCAACTGTGCATAGGCAATATATCTGCTACTGTTGCCCTGGGCCACTTGGTATGGATATGGATGGTAAATGTGAGCTGGTGGGCTAGCTGCTCCTCAGGAATTCTTTGACTATGAGTCTATTTTCTCCTCACATTACAGCCTAAATTCTCTGTCCTTTAGGTATTGGTCATATGTATCAGTTAATATGGCCCTGAAGATTCTCCAGACAGCAAATAAAAGAATAATTTTGTGCTTTATACTAAAAAGAAACTAGATTTTTTTTCCTTCTTTAACCAAATGAAATGCATTTTAGTACCTACAGAATACATCCCTTGCCCAGTGACCAATCTGAACTTTTGGACTACTTCCCAGAATCCTTTCTCAAAATGAATACTCACATGCTTTGAGTAACCTCCCAGTAGTGTAGAGGTAATTGTGGAAGTACGGTGATTCCAAGCCCACCTGCTAAAATATTTTTAAAAGGAGACTGAGAAGCGATGTTATTTGGGTGGGGAGTTAGGCTTGTTTGGGCTTTCTCTAATTGGCTTAGAGGCATAACCTGGATGTAGAATGGGAGTAGTAAGTCAATTTATACAGAATGAAATGGTGGGAGTAAGGAGAGAGATGAAGACAAGAAGCTGAATTTCCACATCGTTTAAAATTTAAAATCCATGTGGCTGGAATGTAAGTGGGAAGTCCTGAAGAAACAAATGACACCTGGGACAGTCTGGTAACACATGATGCCTTTCTCTTGCTGTTTTCCATTTATTTTTCTTTTATTTTTTCTTGCTTAGGTCAGATGATTCATCTCTTCTCTATCATACTTGCACTTCCCACTGCCAAAACCAGCTCTTTCCATATAAAACTTTAGCCAGCAATTAATAAATGATCCCTGAGTAGTAAACCTATGAGTTTATATACTTATATTTGCTTATTCATGAGAATTTTTCCATCACCTCATTACTTGGCTTCCGTGTGGCCTTCTGAATCAATCAGTAGGGGTTTCAAAAGCTATTTTGACTACTTTTAAATGCGATAAAAATAAATGTGGAAGTAACAAAGAACTCTAAATAAGCACAGGTGTACCTTTCAGGAAGTAGGGAAAAATCTCTTAAGGGATCTTGAACTACGTCCTTAGATGATTTATTTGTGTAACTGCTAAACCACCTCATTACAGGAAGGAAGAAAATTGGAGGGCTATTAAACACTTAGCCCTACATTTTATGAACTTTGTGGTGTTTTAGCCATATGACAACTATGAAGAGACTTCCATGATTTTAAATCATGCCCTGAGCACCCAAGAGTTTGTTGTAACCACTGATCCATGTACAGGAAACCCCTGCCTTACGATAACCCAAGTTGCGATCCCCTTCACTTATGACCATTTTCATAAGTGCAGAAGGGGCTGAAAACCTCCAACTAACTTCCTTGGCCCTCATTTACAGACGACGCCTGTAGCTGAGTAGCTCTAAAGTTGTATGCAGTGTTTCTGTAGCTGTGTTGGCCCCACAATATTAGAGAGACTAGGTAAGTGAGGTAATATTTTTCATTGGACCAACTTTGGTTGGTGAGAGAGACAAGCATTTGAACTTACACTGAAGGAGAACTCTGTATAAACTCAATAGCTTGTCTTTATTTCCAATCAGAGTTGATCCAAGAAAAGATACTACCTCACCCACCTTGTTTTTCTAACATTTCTACAGTTATAAAGAGTGTACCAGGGAAAAATTCATTTAATTTTCAGATCAGTCATCTATCCATGTAGCATAGTGGATCTATGCTGAGGAAGGAGCTGCAAATCAATTCAAATAATTCTAAACTTGCATCCTTGTGAGCCTTCAAATGAATTTAGAACCAGTTTGTTCATACAGGCTGAAAATGTCTAACAGGCCTGGAACTAGGCCCAGATAATACTATATGAGAAAGGCTGATCTAACCATATAGCCAACAGACAATATAAAGGCTTGAAATCTTACGCGAGAGATTTTTTTTGGATGAGGGTTAGACCAATTTAACAGGCCTAGATGAATTTGAAAAACTTCAGGTGAGCATATGTGTATCTAAGCTTTACAGATGCTGTTCAAAGCAAACTTGATAACTGCAGAAGGGGCTGAAAACCCCCAACTAACTTCCTCGGCCCGCATTTACAGATGACGCCTATAGCTGAGTAGCTACAGATTTTTTTTGGATGAGGATTAGACCAATTTAACAGGCCTAGATGAATTTGAAAAACTTTTTAATTTGGTCCACTGTTACTATTAATAGAACTGAACCAAAATGCCAGGCATGTGGTGGTGACAGTATAACTTCAAAGTTATCTTGGAATAAGTCAAAAGATGGTGTGATAACAATAACAATCTCTTTTTCTGATTGTGTTCTTTCATAGCCTGCAGGAAAAATGGCTTGCCTAGTTTATAAACACTTTGTTTTTCTTGTTTGTGCTATTAGTATAAAACATACAGAGGACAAATTAAGTTGGCAAAATTAGTTTTGCATTTAGTTTGAAAAGTGGTGAGCTCTGTGGAGGTCTAAATGCAACTTGTGAGAAAAGTTCTGTCTTCTATATTTATGTCCCTCATATGTTATTCATTTGTGTAATTGTTATAATGGAACATCATTGTTGTGGGAAGGCATGGGCCTTGGAGGAAACTCTCTGTCAGATAGAAAGGGCTAGATCTGTGGAGGGTTTTAAGGTATCAAGAGAAATCTTGACTAGACTCATTTACTGGAGAGTGAATTCAGAGAGTAGGGGTACGTCTAGACTACAGGCTTTTGTCGACAAGTTTTGTCGACAGATACTGTCGACAAAACTTCTGTCGACAAAGAGCGTCTACACTACATTCAGTTCTGTCGACAAAGCAAGCTGCTTTGTCAACATGGTAGTGTAGACGTAAAGGACAGTTTACATGCAATAACACCTTCTGTCGACAGAAACTCTGTCTACAGAAGGCGTTATGCCTCGTAAAATGAGGTTTACCAGCGTCGACAAAACTGCTGAGTTCTGTCGACATTATGTCGACAGAACTCAGCGGTAGTGTGGACGCAGGTATAGTTTTGTCGACAAAAGTCCACTTTTGTCGACAAAACCCTGTAGTCTAGACACACCCTAGAACAATGATAGCTGATATTTTCATGGTGATCTTTGTAGCTAGATGTACTACTTCTTCTTTTCTTTGTTCTAGATAGTTTTTTAGGATTTGTGACTTCATTTCTAGATATGAGTTGCATTAAGTAACACCTAGAGATCATGAATATGGGGACTACCAGTGCCACATCTGTGCCCAACAACATGGGGAACAGTATTCTGGCCAGTTATGCATCAGAGTGAGGTTATTTGGGTAAACCTCACTCTAAAAGGATCCCAAGGGCTGTACTATGACTTAACTACCCAAGGGCAGATGCCTTTGGTAGTGGGGGAAGTTATAGGATAAGTAAGTTCTTTAAAGTGCTTCTTTCTTCCTACCAGCAACATGCACCTCTACATAGGTTCAGCTTTCATCAGCTGTTCTTTCTCCAGGTGCTGATTTCTGCTTGTCATTGAGAAAGATAGAAGATGGCACTGTTTGTCTGATATTAGACAAACTTATCTTGCATTATAAAAGTGATTAAGAGTTTACTATTGATTTTATTTGCAACAGATCCTAAATGAGTAAAACTGTAGGACCAAAAATGGTGACCACTATTTTAAATTCCAGTTCTGCCCACTGACTTGACCAGTGACATCATTCTCAACATTTGTAAATACACATCTGCCTTGAAAAGAGGCATGAGTTAATGTTTGTCAAAAGGAAAGAATAAAACTGTGAGGCAGGCTTCACTAACATTGGGTAAAGGATGTGTTAGTCCTAAAAAAATTACTAATGCTCCATATTTTTGGAATCAGGGAGTGAGAAGGCATATACTCCCTGTTTTCAAAAATAAAAAGTGAAAATGTATGTGAGTAGAAGGTAGCACATCTAGTTTTGATAGATTTTAGCATGCAGATAAATGCACAGGTGCATAAACTAAACACTAGGGATGTGAAAGGTTAACTGGTAAGCATCACCTGTTAAAAGGTTAGCAAGTGGGGACTGGTGCTCCAGTCCCACAGGGGGCCTGCCATGAACAGGGCTACTTCGGTGATCCATGGAGGGAGGGAGACCTGTGGTGGCCTGCACCCCCTTCAATTGGCTAACCGGTTAAACATAATGTTTAACTGGTTAACCAATTAAATGGGATTTTACATCCCTACTAAACACCCAAACCTAGACTAGAACTGTTTATGTAATAATACAATTTCCCAACAACATTTTCAATTAATAAGTAGTACTAATAACATCACTATTTCACAGTACAGTCCTCTCATATCAATCAGCCCCTTATTCACATACACACACGCTTTTTTAGCTGCCCTTTTTACATATCGTGTCATGCTTTGGATGTGAGATAAACAGTTCAATATTTGTCTTAAGTTGGAAATTTGGGGATATGGAAAAGTCTAATGTTCTTTTGAAAAAGAATGGGGGAATGCTTCCTGTAAATGATGTTCCTCGTCATAAATGCTGTAATACCAGAATAGATTAACTGTTTATTCAGAGACATGTTTACATCTGAAAAAGAGATGTTGCTTCATATTTTTAGTGCCCTAGGGGCCTATAATTCCTATGAAACACACTGTAACAATGTAAAACAACCCAGTACAATCTTCAACAAGTATCATTTTTGTAGAAAGTGTGCTATATCAGAGTCTAACTATGTTCACTCCAAGGTCTGAAGGAAACCTAAATCCCAATTGCTTTTGTTCTACTTCCTTGGATGTCCCTGGGGACTGAATAAATAAGTGAAATAGACACAGACTTTGCTTGTTGTATGCATAATATAATATCAGACTTCTAGCATCAAGCAGCTGAATCTAAGAATTCTATCTTGTTCTTAACTGGCATTCCTAATTTTGATCACTACTAGTTAGCACTGACGGCACTTCATCATCACTTCTTTGCTTGTCTGTATATCCATCTCAAAGTGCACCAGTAACATTAATGAGGACAATTTGCAGTTGGCTGTGTAATGTGATATCCCCAGCCAGCTTCAGATTTAGTTTGGACTTGTGACTTTTTCACCATCTATTAGCGCAATATGCCAGTGTCATAAGGCAGTAGAGAGTACCATTCACAGGTTTATGCCTTAACTCAAGTTACCATAGATTAGGGATGTAGAAAGTACTAGGCCAATGAACTGCATTATTCTTTCAAGTTAGCTTTGTTCTTTTGTGGATGAAAATTTGGGGGGTGAAAAGCTTAATCAGTTCCTAAATGAACACTGAAATACTTAAAAGCCACAAAACTTAAAATAAGTAAGACATACATAAACAAGAAAATGTTATATAATATAAATGATCTGGTGGAAGCTTTATTGCTGTGGTGATTTAAAAGTGGGCTAGATAAAGCTTTATAGTGTAAAGAACAATCCTGTTAGATCTTTCATCTCTAACTTCTATGATTCATTGTGTTTCCAGGGGGTGAGCTATATACTCCCCATCTTACCAATTACCATGCTGCTACAGTGTTTTCCCATAGTGCTTAATCCTGACGCTTTTGGCTTCAGACCTTTAGTTCTGGAAATACTATATACCTTGTTTCAGGACGAAATGCAATGTAAAAGCTAAAGAGCCACAGAGTAGCTGATAGTATTTGTAAGTTTTCATAGCACCCTCAATAGTCTACATTGTTAAACAAAAGGGCTAGTGTTTGTCCATCACTTATGCTGCTTTTTATGAATATAGATTTTTCCCACATGGAAGGAAGATCAAAGAAATAAAATACTGTGATTGTTTTCTCTCAGAGAAAGTCAGAAGAAGCACTGAACTACAACGTCAAATTTGATTGCAGACTTGTTTCTACTTTGCCAGTGATTCCTGCAGGGAGCTCCTCAGAAATGAGAATTTGGGGGGTTGAACGAGATAGTTTTTAGTGAAGAATTAAATTCCTCCCATGCTATTCCCCCATCTTCCACCCAGTGTTAAAGTCTAATTTGGAGAGAAATCACAGAATGTCATCTCAACTTGTGTCTTATGTGATTAAGCCTTTCATTTCAGTGGTAGCAGGATCTCTACAGAACATTGTAGGCAAGGACAGATTTTCTTATATGAACAATAGTTTACTACTAGAGTTCTGAATTTAAAGTGAGCACATTTAAAGGAAGAATAGCAAATGCTGTCCAGGTTTGTAAAACTATATATGATTTATTATATTTGACACGTGTTGTCAGGATACATCACTAACACATTTATATTACCAGAAAGTAGCCTTCCTACTTCAGGCTAGATACTGCACGCAGTTAGAATAGTACACAGGAAGCATCAGGCTATTACTTAACTTCACATGACAAATGAAGTCTAATGGATAAATAAATATCTTTGGGGAAATAGAGTTGGTTTCTACTTTCATATTAATATAGGGTATATCTATGCTACAGGATACAGTTGAATTAAGATACGCAACTTCAGCTATGTTCAACTCAACTTTTGGCGCTGTGCACTCACCCTTCGACTTCCCTTATTCCTTGTGGAAGCAGGACTACCAGCATTGACCAGAGTGCCCTTCTTAGTTTGAATTAGTGAGTTTTCACTAGATCTATTAATTCAAACCATGGAAGATCGACAGTGGCAGTTTCGATCTACTCTATAGTGCAGACATACCCATAGAGGCTCTGAAAAGACTTTTTGTCACTGCAAAAAGAGCTGGAAATGAAGCTATGGTTGAAACAATCTTCCTATTTGATTTAAAAACTTTTGATGTGATCTAATTGTTACACATTCTGAGGTTTTTTATTGGAAAATATTTGATATTGAAATGTCCCCTTGACAACTGATCTTGCAAACTGGTACCCAAATGCCTTTGTGTGTAAAGAATTAGATCTTTCTTTTATACATTCTCTTTTATCAATATTTAAAATCAGAAACACATTAAATAGTAAAAACATGTGGAAGCCTATCTTTCAGCTTAGTTATCTATTTTACTGAAGACAATCTTGGCCCCTGAGTCAGTGTATCTTTAGGTAGATCTACTGTATATTTGAGAGAGTTTGTCTGTGAGTGAGTCTGTCTGTCTCTGCATCTGTCTGTTTGTTCAAGAACTCCTTCTAAATGGTAAGAGATAGGACCACCAAACTCAGTATGCAGCTTCCTCGTATCATAACTGAAAAGCAAGGTAAGGGTTTGGTTGTGCCAGGAAAATGGGATGTGCCCAGAATGGGATTGCTTCTCATAAAACCATACAGAAAAGAGACAGAATCACCAGATAGATGAAAGGGCCCTCTCCCCGATATGGGATTGCCTCAACCCCAAGCCTCCCACCCGTAGGTACGCTCCCTCTAATATCTCCCCCCGCTCTGCCCGATTGATAAAGTAACGTAGCTGGTTGTTTCCCTTAGTCCAGCGTTTCCCAAACTATGGTCCGCAGCGCGGTACCAGGCCACGGAAAAAAATGCCGGGCCTCAGCGTGCCTGGTGGCTGCTGGCCCTTAGGCCGATTGACCCATCTGGTCGAATCGGGCCCCGCACCCCTGCACCTGGAAGTGCCGGCGAGTTAAGAGCCGGGCCCTGCTCCAGCGCCATGTGGAGCTGGGTCTCTCCCCGGCTCTGTCTGGAGCGGGCCCCACCCCCGTGCGTCCTCTCCGGCACTGCCCTCAGAGCGTCTCCTCAGCCCCGGATGTCTCTGCTGCGCACGGCTCCTCCTCGCCACCTGCCACCCATGCGCGGCATTGCACGTGGGAGGGGAGGACGTGACGTCATGGCCCGGGGTTTTGAAACCCGCGCGAGGCACGGGGCGGGGCCTGGCTGGCTCCGGGTTCGGCCTTCGGGGCCTGAGCGCGGACCCCAGCCCCACAATGGGGAAAGAGAAGGTGGGAACCGGCTCATGCGGCGGCGAGGAAAGGAGAGGGGTGGGGAAAGGGGTGGAAGGAGAAGGGGCTTGAGAGGGGAAGGCACAAAGGGACAGGGGTGCAGGAGAGAGAGATAAATGCCAGGGGGCCAAGTGCAGACCATGAGGGAAAGGGCAGGAGGGGAGGTGTCAGTGGGAGGGGGGACAGGGTGATGCTGGGAGAGGAGAGGAGAGGAGAGGGGAAGGGCACTGGGGGCTGGAGAGGGAGGTGCTGGGAGAAGGCTTGAAAGAAGGGGTGGGCATGAGGAAAGTCAGGATGGAACAAATTGTGTGTGAGGGCACAGAGGGGCAGGAGGGGAATGGGGCAGAGACTGGTGAGGGGGTGGGTATTAGGGGAAAAGGAGGCACCAGGAAGGTGCAGGGCTAAGGGAAGGTGAAGGTGCCAGAGGATTCTGGGGTGAGGAGGAGGGGAGAGCTGGCCACCGGAAGCAGAACTGGATGGGGGAATCAGGGCAGGCTGGGGATATTGAGGGGCCGGTGGAAGCAGGGCTGCCGTGGGGTGTGAGGTTGGGGGGCAGGGCGCTGGCCGGGGAAGATGTGGGCGGGGTGGGAGAAGTGGCCGCTGGAAGGAGGGCTGGATGCAGGCAGCGGGGCTGGCCAAGGCAGATTGAGAGGAAAAGCGGGGGAGAACTGACTGCCAGGGAGGGGGTTGGGGGAAGTGGGGCTGGCAGAGGTGCAGCAAGGGGAGCAGGGGGGAGGAATGAATCGGCCTGCAGGGAGTGGGACTGACCCGACCGCGTTCCCCTCTCCCCCCCACCCACAAAGCATGAGTTAGTCTGGCACAGGGATTCTACTGTCGCCCCCCCTTCCCCCCCCCACAAACCCCTTGAGTAGTTGCTGGTTGACACACTCATGCAGCCTGAGCACATTTACCAGCCAGGCAGTTTGAAACTACAAAATGATACATCTAGTAATAATACAACTTACCTACTGAGAAAATACCAGACATGTTATATGTCTGGTATTTTCTTCATTTGTTTTTCATGTGTTTATATTTTTGGGCTGCAAAAAGAACTGAAAAAAAAGGGTTCCAATTAAAGTAAAAAGTTTGGGAAACCCTGGTCTAACCAGCTTTCTGTCTGTCTTACAGCCCATTTATCCAATCCATATTCCTCAACTTGCTGGCAAGAATATTGTGGGTGACCATATCAAAAGCTTTGCTAAAGCTGGCACTGGGAGATTTGGGAGGACCAGAAACAACTTATTTGAATATTCATAATTTGATTAATGAATATGCAAATATACAAATTAACATTACTGGTCCTCCAAAAGTTCGTGAATGGATTTACTGGTCCCCGTGTCAAAAAGTTTGGGAACCCCTGCCTTAGTCAGTGAGCCAGGTGATAGTGCACAGTTTGCTGCATTCCTCACTCTGTCCTAGGTGGGAGAGGTGGTGGTGGGGAACATGCACCCCTTCCCTGGCTGTGCCTGCTGGAGTTGAAGCAGTTATGGAAAAGTGCTCACTTGGCCCCATGCTGCTGCAGTGAGAGGGGGCTTGTGTAGTCCTCTCTCGCTGGGGCAGCCTGCATACTGAACCCCCAATTCCCAGGCGCACCCCAGAGCAACGATGTAAATGAAACATGTACATGTTCATTTTATTTTCCAGAAAACAAAAAGTAATTGATTTAAGGACCTGAGCTGTGCTGGGTAAATCTAGTATTGTATACATATGGTATAAATACTGTGAACATTTTCTTGTGTTGTATGCTTAAAACAATAGAAAGTACTTTGAATAATTGTTATATCAGAGCTGAAAGCTTTTTTATTGCACACTGCCAGTGATTTTAGTTATGACAAATTATGAGAATTCTTTGTATTACTAATTAAGGAGAAAAAATTCACAGAAGTGAACTTTTTGTTTTGATGGTAATAAAATAGGCTTATTTTAGGGAAATAGAAAATATTTAAATTTTCTTTTGAATGAGCACTATTAATTTTAGTTCTTCACCAGAATTTCTTTGGCTCAAGGTTGTTTAAGGGTACTAATTTCTTTTTAATGCCACAAGAAATTTTTTTTCAGCCTATACTTTGCATTTTTCCAAACATCTGAAAAATTCCTTTTCTAAAAATACCTCTGGATTCCTTTTCTAATGGATTCTGGCATTTAGATGATTCATTAAAGAAAAAGAAAATGTGACCTGTCTTAAAGTATCAAGTAATGCAACTTAACATCAAACAATTGAGCGTCAGGATACCCTGAGGTATTCATTTGATATCTATCAAATACTAACAGATAATTTTAGTAGTTTAAGTGAAAAACAAATGCCTCAGTACTTTAATAACATTTTTCACATGTTTATACTATTGATACTTTGTAACCCTTTTTAATTTTTTGTTCCCCCTAAAAGTTCCATTTATTTACATATGGGAAAGTAGTTTTCACTGTTCCTTTTTTTTAAAAAAATGTATGGTTAGTGTTATACTTCAGCACTATGCTATAAAAGTAAAATGTGAATGAAATAGTAGAATATACACATACGGGCAACCCCCATTGTTTTTGGAAAAGAAAAACAGATAACGTCTGGGCATTTACTGAAGTACATTTATGAGCACAGCTGGCCTTTTTGGCTACATTTTACGCTTTCTGAGGGGTAGTAAGATTTACAAAACATGTGAATAAAACACATGTGTACATGCACATATGCACACAAATCTAGGACATTCCATGATAAACCAAAGAGGGGTTTCATTTTTATCTAATGCCAAAATTTGCTATTCCAGTAGGTAGCACAAATCTAACATATTAAATCAGAAAGGCGGAAGATCAACGTATGCTATTCACTAAGGGAGAAGCAACAGACTTGCGTCTAGACGAAACAAAACATGATTTGTGAATGCAGGATTAAGTTAGATACCATCTACACTTTTGAGGCAAGTTATGAGCCTATTAAAATGTTTTTGGAAAAAAAAAAGCTTCAGGCAAACTGTTTATAACAAGAAAAGAGAACGGGCTGGGTAATATTAAATAGAAATGTTGGATTCTAGATTCACTGCAAATGCCATTTTATTCTGTCACATGCTCGGCATATATAAACTTTTCATCATTAAGAAGTTATTACAAAATCTATTCTGTGATAAGCGGAAAATTTCTTTTTAGCCAATTTCACACTTGGGAGATAATTATATTTAAAAATATCACTGTGAAATGATTTCTGGTTTCCTGCGACTGCAATATAATTTTTAGGAAAAGAGTTAAACAAAATGGAATTGTTTCTACAAATTTCTGCTGTCCTTTGTGTAATGATATCCCAACGACAGACTTTTGCAAGACAGCAAGTGAGGCAACACAGAGCCGTAAAAGAAACTTTTATCATGTTAAACTTTGTGAGTGTTTCACATTTTATTGCTAAGTATGGAAAACTTTAAGCTGGATTCTTTGGCTTAAGTACAAGCTCTTTATTTTTTGGTCAAACAGGAGCTACTGCATTTGCAGTAAAATATAATAAAAAAGCAAACTTGAAAGTCAGAAAGATCTAAGCCTGTAGGACATATACATTTTTGAAGAAAACACTGTAAGAAAATAGCCAGTTTAATAATCACAAGGCTACTTTCATAGTCGTACAGAAAGCAAAGTGTTTGTAACCAACAGAGGAGCAATTTTTACCTCTTACACTAGTGCAATTCAGGAATTACTTCACTTAATTTACTGAATTGCTCAGTTGTGCTGATGTAAATCTGAAGAGCAGAATTTGGTCAATTTGCTGAAATGAGCAAAAATGATGTTTCAAGCCTGCCAATTATGGTGTATATGCATTGTCTGGTACACTCAGGTGTATGAATGTGATCTAAAATTATTACAATAGGTATTCCCTTTTTTACTATCTTGCTATAGGACTCCATGCACCTCGTGGAACGAGGTGTACAGCTAATTCGGATTAGGAAACCTAATCCGAACTAGCTAGTCCGTGCCGCGTGTAGCCGCGCAGCACGGGGTCCAACCTAGCAGGCATTTAAAAATGGCGCCGGCCGGCTTTATGCAAATGAAGCCCAGGAAATTCAAATCCCGGGCTTCATTTGCAACTCCGTATGACTACATTACCCCCCAGTTCGAACTAGGGGGGTAGTGTAGACATACCCATATATAGCACCTTACAATAAGAAAGAGAGGACACTACACTTTCAGTCATGTTCTAAAGCTATTGTCTTCAGTAATCAGGTTGCTAGAGACCAAATTCTCCCCCCCCCCCCCTTACACACACTTCCAAAAGATAGAAGTCCAGTTTTAAGTAGAAAAGTGAAACTCTGAGTAAATTTGTCCCTTTGGCATTTGGAAACTGAATAAATGGGGTAAATGCATATGTAAAGGACAGGTTACATGCACAGTTACCCAATTTGTACACACAGTGGCATGAAGCTTCTTGCGGTTTGCACCAGGATCATGGAAATCCCACCCATAATATCCCTGATGAGTGTTTTATGCCATTAGAAAGTGGAGGTTCCTGGATTTTCAATGAATTATGCAACAATTGTTGAAAGCCCTTTTATTTTCCAGTATACTGGATTTTAAACTCTGGGCACTTATATACAGAAAAAGGGTAAGTTAAGTAATTTTTAGAGGTTTCTAAAATGGATTGGTCGTAACTTCTCCCTTTTTCCAATTGTACTGTGGACTCATCTATCAAGTCAGGTTACCTTACTATCAAATGAATGTGAAAAACAGATTCAATAAAACTTTTAAAAATATGTTATAGATTTTTAATGTAAAATATATGGAATGCATGATGGGATGGCAATGTATAAACTTTTACTGGCACTCATTTGGAATGACTTACAGAATTCACTTTTGGTTTTGCCATTTGTGGGTATAAAATGCCCATGCAAAGTGCATCCTACTAAAATCTTTTCATTGCACTGCTATGTATTCTATCTATACCTAATGTTGCTCCATCAGGTGAAAGTCTATTCAGCCCTTCTTATTCTTCTATTCTATGTCTAAAGCTCTGTAAATGTTGCTGGCAATATAGCAATTAATTGAAGCTACAAGAGAAATTCAGATTGCTAAAGTTTATATAAAATGAAATTACCTGAACAGTGGTTTTGGTTAGGATCCAGATGGTAATCTACCTACTTTTGTGAAAAAAGACACGTTATCATACAGCTCACTGGCTGAACGTACAAAATGTATACAATATATTTTCTATTATGTGAACAGCTTAGGTCCTTTCCAGATGGAAATAAAAATGTGTGGCCTTTTGTGAAACAAGTCCTTGACCACAGCATATATTGGCTGCTCAATAGGATTTTCATCAGGACAAAGGACTGCCTGCTGTGTAAGCCCATAATGGAAAAAATAAAATAAAGCCCAGCTTTCCATCAAGGAGATGTGGAATTGCGGAGGGGAAGAAGTGATCATATAAACAAATTCTGTGCAGCATACGTTTTGTTCATTTTCTAAACTGGGACCAGACCTCTTCCTATGGGTTCATCCTCCACAGTACATGCTGAGGAAATGTCTGTCTTCTTAAATGTATTGAGAGTGAGGCAGGATCAGAATCCCTCTTTACAGTGAGGGTATAGCTCCTATAATGAGAGAATATGTTAGCTCTGAAGACTAAAGGGAGGCACTCTGCCACTCTCATCCATCACAATTTCTGCTCCTGCTTTATTTGTCTAGTAAGGTGTGGATAATCTTTGGGTCATCGTACCCTTCTTCATTTCTGATCTGTTTTCAATGTGGAAGATAAGAAACAGTCTCTTGTGTAATCACTGTGTTTCTGAGGTCTGGTAATGAGACTCAGGGATGCTCCAGACCCTCCTGCATGCCATGAAGTTCAGCTTCTCATCCAAACTCTGTGTGTGCAGTGTGTGGACAGGCCTGGAAACTGGCCAGTGAGACCACAAATTGGCCATAACCCTGAGTAGATGAGTGTAGCCACCAATATACCTTTGGGTTATGGCAGTAGGGTAGCTTCATGAGTAATGTCCATCTTGCCATAAAACTTGGAGTGAAAGATTCCATTCAAGCCCATTTATTAGATACCAGCTATTAATGTGATGTAAAGACTAGAAGACTCTGATCCTGCAGATATTTAACTCCTTAACATCCCACTGTCTCTCAATGATTTCAGAGGGACATAAGGGTAAGAATTTGCTTACCCAGATCCCTTTGCATGGTCTGTGTGCATGGTTTCTCTCTCTCTCTCTCTCTGTGTGTACATGCAATTAATAAAAACAATAAGACATTCAAGATTTGAACTGATTCCAGAAATTCACCATAAGAGCAAATCAGTTTTAATTCTCATACTTTGCATAATATAAACCCTAGATTCTCAATAAACTTAACTGAAAAATGCAAGTGTTGGTACAAACTATAAAACAGGATTCAGCTATTGTGTTTGTATAGTTTATATCTTCATTCATTCACTTATGTTTTTGTATTTTAAATAATCAAATATATTATTTTAACTACCATTTTCTCCCTATAGAAATCTTTTTTGTTCATTCACAGAGGATGCATCAGTAAAACGCACAGTAATTTTGTTTTTAACCAGGAAGCTGTTCCTAATAGACAATGGTAAATATTTTGTATAATTACAATTATTTTTAAAACCTTTTCCCTACATACTATACATTTTGTAGACGTAGGTTATGTTATGTCATGTGTCTGTCTTGTGGAAGTCTTCCATATGCATCCTTTCGTATGCACATAAGCAAATCTTTCTTATTTCTACTATATTATTATATCTAAGATAAGAAATATAAAAAGAATAAAACTTTCAATCCTAACACATATGCACTTCTAGAGCAATCTTTACTCATTAAGACTTGCTGGTTGTCAGCGAGGACATGGTTGGTCTCATAGTTCTAGCTTTTGGCATTTCCACCTGCTAAAATGCCTTTAAAGACAACTAACAATAAAAATAAACATCATCTTAATATAAGCAGTCTCCACAGAGACTCAAATGTTATACAGTTGTCAATGGGAGGAATGTTGTCCCCACAATCCCAAATGGGGGTTAGGAGTTTCACTAAAAAGTCTCCCTATTGAGATGCAATCCATGCTGTATTTAAAAACTAGAGAGAGAGCAAGCAAACCCATTTGTTAGAGCCAGTAGATTCAAGTTACATGTAAATCAATTAATTTACAAGACTTTTCAAATATCAGTACCAGTCCTGCAAACAGTTAAGCTTGTGTGTAACTTCACTTGTGTGATTAATCTAATTGACTTCAGTGCAACACCTCATGAGTTAAGTCATGTATAATGCTGACAGAACACAGTTGTCAGTGAGCAGGACTAAATCCAGAATCTCATGAGCTAAATGCATGAGCCTTTATTGCATGAACCAAAAGCCACATGTCTCTCAGTCAAGGCTATAGCAAACTCATCAGTCTCTGGCTGGGCTTCTTGCCTCTGAAGGGGACAGAGCATCACACCAAGTAGGCATGGGTTACAAATGCACAGGGTTAAGTGTCTGCAGGACTGAGGCAACAGATAAAAAAATATATGTGCTATATAGACTAAGCTGGAACTTACAGAAATGCACCCAACAAAATAGTTAAAGAACTATAGGAACTCTTAAAACCCCAGACATCACAGTGGCAGCGAATCAGTGTTTCCAACACAGTAATGTAATTCTTGGACTGCTACTTTCAAGAGGCAGTAATAACAAAAAATATTGGCAGCCATGGAAAGTGGTAATGGCATAAGGCTCCTTATAGTAGGTTTCAAAATATCCACAGATTTGGCTGAGTCAGTTCATGATTTTGTGGCTGCTATAATGAGCTCAATACGGTAATAAGTGTTTGCTTTCATTAGTATGAAAAGAAGAATTCATGCTACTTTGTTATCTTACTAATGCTCCTGTACAGATTTGCCCATTTTTTAAATCAGGGTTATCATAGAATCATAGAATCCTAGGGCTGGAAGAGACCTCAGGAGGTCATCAGGTCCAGCCCTCTGCCCAAAGCACGACCAACTCAACCATCCCAGCCAGGGCTTTGTCAAGCCGAGACTTAAACACCTCTAGGGATGGAGATTCCACCACCTCCCTAGATAACTCATTCCAGTGCTTCACCACCTTCCTAGTGAAATATTTTGTTCTAATATCCAACCTAGACCTCCCCCACTGTAACTTGACACCATTTTTCCTTGTTCTGCCATCTGTCACTACGGAGAACAGACTCTCTGCATCCTCTTTGGAACCTCCCTCAGGAAGTTGAAGGCTGCTATCAAATCCCCCCTTACTCTTCTCTTTTGCAGACTAAATAAGCCCAAATCCCTCACCTTCTCCTTGCATGTGAAGTGCTCCAGCCCTCTAATGATTTTGGTTGCCCTCCACTGGACCCTCTCCCACATTCTTTCTGTAGTGGGGGCCCAGAATTGGATATGATCTCACTAGTGCCGAATAAAGGGGAAGAATCTCTTCTCTAGATTTCCTGGTAATGCTCCTCCTAATGCACCCTAATATTCCATTCTCCTTGGCTACAAGGGCACACTATTGACTCATAACTAGCTTCTCATCCACTGTAATGCCCAGGTCCTTTCTACTGTACTGCTACCTAGCCAATCGGTTCCCAGCCTGTAACAGTACTTAGGATTCTTCCATCCCAAGTGCAGGATTCTCCCCCTAGCTTAGTGTCATCCGCAAACTTGTTGAGGGTACAATCCATTCCCTCATCCAGGTCATTAATGAAGATTTTGAATAAAACCGGCCCTAGAACCTATCCTAAGGGTACTCCACTTGAAGCCAATTGCCAACCCAACATTGAGCCATTGATTACTATCCATTGTGCCTGACAATCTAGCCAGCTTTCTAGCCACCTTACAGTCCATTTATCCAATCCATATTTCCTTAACTTGCTGGCAAGAATAGTGTGGGAGATCATACAAATTATAGTAATGGAAGAGAAGGTGTTCATTCAGATTTTTCAAAGAATTCTGTGAACATATGTGATTAAATTGTAGTTCCAGCAGTATCTTTGATATTATTAACGAGTTTGAGACTTAATAGGCTATGTCTAGACTGGCATGATTTTCCTCAAATGCTTTTAACGGAAAAGTTTTCCGTTAAAAGCATTTGCGGATAAGAGCATCTAGATTGACATGGACGCTTTTCCACAAAAGCACTTTTTGCGGAAAAGCGTCCGTGCCAATCTAGACGCGCTTTTGCACAAAACAAATATGAGCTGTCTATACTGGCCCTTTTGTGCAAAAGCTTTGCGGAAAAGGACTTTTGCCCGAATGGGAGCAGCATAGTATTTCCGATTTCAGACAGTAGGAAGTCAGTGTTCTTGCAGAAATTCAAGTGGCCAGTGTAGACAGCTGGCAAGTTTTTCCGCAAAAGCAGCTGCTTATGCGGAAAACTTGGCAGTCTAGATGCAGCCAATAGTGTTTATGATGCTCTCAGATCAGCTAGTGTGCACTGACTGTATGCAGCATTATGAGTCCATTAACTTCCATGAAACCACAAGGTGAATATATGACTCATTATTTCTATAGAGCAAATGTATTCAAAAGGAATGCAAGTTATTTTAAATTAGTATCTCAAGATTCAGACATAGCATGGTTTGGTAAATTTCCTTCCAATAGAAAAGTGCAAAAGTTTGCTGGGGAACAAATGGATTTACTCATCAGCTTCTGCAATTTAGTTTCTTATTTAAAACTCATACTCTGGCTCAATCTGCCTTTTATGCATTCCATAAACCTTTTGTGTGTCATCCATACGATGTAAATAATGTACTGAGCAACAGTCAGTTTCAAACTGTGAGCCCAGTTCTCTTCCTCTTGTAGTCTGTGGCAAAACAGTAGGTTCTAGATTGAGACTATATATCAATGTTTCACTTATACACTGAAAAATTAGGGCATTTCATATTCTCATAGGGTGTGTCTAGACTGGCCAGTTTTTCCGAAAAATCAGCTGCTTTTCCAGAAAAACTTGCCAGCTGTCTACACTGGCTGCTTGAATTTCCGCAAAAGCACTGACTTCCTACTGTAAGTGCCCTCCCTCCATAAGCCCCCTCTACGTAGAGGCAGGGCACATACTCTCCCCTCCCCCCCCACACACACACTCTGGCTGTGTCTACATTGGCACCCCTTTCTGGAAAAGGGATGCTAATGAGACACTTCGGAATGGCAAATTCCGCGGGGGATTTAAATATCCCCTGCGGCATTTGCATGAACATGGCTGCTGCTTTTTTCCAGCTCGGGGTTTTGCCGGAAAAAAGCGCCAGTCTAGACGGGATCTTGTGGAAAATAAGCCCTTTTCTGGAAGATCCCTTATTCCTAATTGAAATAGGCCCCCAGGGGGGTTGGGAAGAGGGCCTTGGGGTTGGGCTGCAGCAGATGCTGCCAGGCAGTCTCCAGCAATTGCAGCCAGACTTGCAGCAATACGTCCATAATGAGCACCAGAGTGCCCAGGGGCGTCTCCCACTCCATGGTGCCGAGTGCTGTGGTGTCCCAAGTAAGGGCAACCAAAGTAGACAGAGAGAAAAAAGCTTTGCTATCCCTCAGTGAGGTAGGCAAGGAAGCAGGGAAAGCTGAAAACCAGCTGTCCAGGGGGGTCCCTTAATGCACAAGCCTCCGATAGCCTCAGGCAGCAGCCACACAAAGCAACTACTGACCTGATGCCCTGCTGAAACCGGTTTCAGCTGCCCTTAAATGCGATTCAGTGTCTAATCAGTGTGGACACACTATTTCGAAATAGCAAAATGCTAATTTGAAATGCATTTTTTATGTATGTAACTTATTTCGAATTAACTATTTAATAAGATATTTTGAAATAACACGGTAGTGTAGACATACACATATAGACAGGGAATATAACAAGCTAAAATGTCAGAAATGGCTAAGTCACACAGAATTAAAATGGTGTAGTCATTACATTTGTTAGCAGACGAAAAACATATTTTAAATTTATAATTTTGGAAGATAATTATCAAGGAGACAAACTAAATTTTCATTAAATTGTACGTGGCCAGTGTCTTGGAAAAAAGTTATAGACATTTGGCACAAAACCACATATCATTGTAGAGTATTGTTGATGTTTAAAATCTATAAAACTTTTGTTTACAAGTTAGTGGTTTAAGTGACCATGAAAGAAATGTCAGGAAGAAACACTCCTTCATGCAATGTTGAGTCACTATGAAGTAACAAGATTGTCATGATAAAATAAGTGTATAGATTACTCAAATTTTAAAGTAAACAGTGTGTAGTAGTTACACTCTATAAGCACTTGAAAATTATTATAAAAAGGTCTGCAATTAATTTTAATTGGTTTATACAAACATCACAATAAAGTTACAATGAAATATACATGTAGAAATTGATAGTGCAATTTTTGTGTAGATAAGCATTTTGTCACATCAGAGGATTCACAAATTCCAAGGAGACTAGTTGCATGAGCAGATGTTCATTGATGTAAATAAGAGTTACACAATCCAGCCCTTAAAAATAAAGAGAACATTTTAGGAGCCAAATTCTGATGGCCCTTCTTCTTGTTGAATAGTACTTTTATCCATGAGTTGTCCTGCTGACTTTGATGGGACTACTTATGAAATAAAATACTATTCAGTGTGGGTATGGGTTTCATAATCTGATGCTAGCTAACCAAGCAACTATTTATGAAACTTCAAATGAAACACCAGCAATTTTATTTATTTTTGCTTATATTTGCATACAGTATTTGCACTACAAAGAATTCTAACTGAACATCCACTTTCATTTGTAAACCCAGGATTAGGTCAGTTGCTGAAGGAAGCCAAACAAAGGCTGTATATTTTAAAGTTTTTATATCTGATTTTATGTATTATTTTCTTCTTTAGTACAGGAGCTGTATCTTTCTACATTACTGCTGGGTTGAGTATGTTGGTTGAGTACAGTAAAATAAATAATATGGTACAAATTAAGTATTTGGTCTTCTGTTAGCTTTCGTTCATGTAGGCCACAAAAGGAAGACTATCAAAGTGGGTGCTATTCATGCCAACATGGAATTCATGTTTTCTATATTATGTAGGGCAGATTTACCATTGTATTACTCTATTTTCCCCATGATCAAAAAGGTATGTGGAGAGAAAGTACTTATTTCACTGATGTAACAATGTTGGGAAGGGATACTGGAATTTTGGTAGAACAGTAAGAATGAGGTCAACAACATTTCTTTAGTGTAAAACAGAAAGGTAACTTTTGTGTCATATTAGCACAGATAGACATGGTCTTTCATAACCTTTTTTCCAGTCTTTGATGAAAGATGTACTAATAATTAAACTAAGTTAAACCAAGACTCCCGTGTTTATGGCCATTATGTCCTGGAATTACCCTTTCTGCAGGAAATCCCTGCATTCAAGCAACTCACAGTACAGTCAGTGAGAATGATATTTTTCCAGATAGCATGTTGTGCTAGCAGTGAATCAGGAGATCCAACTGTTGTTTGTCTCTGACAAGCATTATCGTTTTTATCTTCCACTCTACTGGGTGAAGTTATAGAAGGCATTCTAAAAACCAGCCAGGAACAACCCTTATAGGGTGATTTATGCACTTCATGATAGTATGAAACTATTTCAATTAGCATCGTCCCAAAGAGCAAAGGTTTACAAAAGAGAGATTGTCAATCAACCAGTATCTGAATTCTGGCCTGAAAGCATGTCTGAGGTTGATGTTGATAATGGGAGAAGACAGAAAATGTAGATTGCTGTATTTTACATAATGTATTATAGACCAGAAAATATTTTGTGTTTTGGGGGGAAGAGAGTGTAATTTAGGTTTCCCCTGGACTTTGTTCTTTGCCTCTACACCTACCATTTGGCATAGGCCAGTAAAAGAAAACAGTTTTTTTGGTTTTGCAACAGCTGCAAAACAGATGTAAACTGACATGAAATCTGCCAAAAATTTCTTCCAAGTTCCCCACCCATTTTCCACAAAAGAGAAGCTAGTCAGGTGATACAAACACAGTCCCTGCAGTGGAAAAAAATGGGAACACCCAACTTTGCCCTTTTAATGAGTGTTAAAAAGAAGTATTCCAGAAAAAAAAAACCAACAACCTAAATTTACTAGTCTGGAAATTAAAAGAACCAAAATATAGATTAGTAAGAAGTCCAATATATTTATTCTGAGTAGCCTGAAATTAATGTCAGAGAGGGGAGATTAATAACAAGACTGAAGCAGAGAGAAATTCAAATGTTTGTAGGAGTTTATAATTGATGTGGCACCTTCTAAATCAACCACATTTTCAAAGTCTGAATTTTTGAATATTCAGTTTTAGATGCTTTAGTTCAAAACTCCATTGACTCACTGTTTGAGAACATAATTATTATAGTGTATAATTGTCTTAAATTGCTTTTAAATAAAAACACAGATACACATCTTGTGGGTACTTAACTAGCTCAATTTCAGAATCAAGCAATTCAGTTAGTTGTTGTTGTTGGATTTGAAACTTGAGTTATTTCCAAACTTGTGTTTCAGACTGGTCACTAGAAGTTTAATCATTCTGTTGTGTAAACGTAGTTACTAAGAGGAGAGTACTTAGTGTCTAACGTTTCTATGTACTTTTCCAATTTTAGCATTTAACTGTATTTGTTATTTATCGTGTGTTTTTTCTCAAGGATCTTTGAACATTACATGATGATATAGAAGATATAAATGTTTAAAATAAACACAATTTAACATTTTTCTCATATCTGTTTCTTAAATCAAAGATTCCTAAGGAAATATACAAAACATGAACTACTTTAGTCAGATTGTTGATAACAAATTATAACAATGTAATTTAGGCTGAGTTCTCTCAGCATTTTAAGTGACATGAGAAGGCACAATGAAGACTATCAGATAGAAGTTCATGATGGGAGTCCTTTGTATTCACTGAACATTCTTATGGATACTAGCAATGAGTACAAAGAAAATTAATTAATCTCTCACCTCTGCAATGTATGAGTCTTCCACCTAAAGATTACTGTGATAAGACCCACAGAAAATCCTAAGCAATCAAAGCCCTTAGTAGCTGTGGCAAAAGTTATTTGAATTCTCCATTAAGATGCATCAATCTGCTGGTACCGCAGCCAAGCAAGCTGCCCTACTGGAAGAATATATGAAATGTAGGCTGAGTGTGTGCTCCATTCTCAGGAGTAGTTATCAATGGTTCATCAATATCAGTAGTTATGCTGAAAGGGCATAAAAAGTGGGGTTCCTCAGGGATCGGTTTTGGAACTGGTTCAATATCTTCATAAATATCTTTATCAGTGAGGGTATGTCTACACTACAGCGCTAATTCGAACTAACTTAGTTCGAATTAGTTAATTCGAACTAAGCCAATTCGAACTAACGCATCCAGACTAAAAAACTAGTTCGAATTAGCGTTTTGCTAATTCGAACTAGCATGTCCACACAGAGTGGACCCTGAACCGGGCTTAAGGATGGCCGGAAGCAGTGCCGGCAGGGCATCAGATGAGGACTTAGAGCGTGGAGCTGCTGGATCAGGCCAGCCGAGGGCTGTGCTTAAAGGGACCCGAACCCCACCCCGGACAGACAGTTCTCAGGGGTGCCCCGCTTGCAAAGCAGTCCTGGCTTGGATTGCTTGGGACTACCCACACTGGGCACATCACAGCACTCGGCCATCAGCCCGGCTGCACTTGCCGCAGGCTGCCATCTGGGGAGAGGGAGCAATTGGGGGGCTGCAGGAGAGGTTCCACCCCCAGAAGCCCGCAGAGCCAGCCCAGTCCTCCCCATCGGGGGCTCGTACCCCATTCCTCCCTCACCTCTTTCCACTTACCCCTCCTTAGCCCCCCTTCCTGATGTACAAAATAAAGGACAATTGTGTTCAAAAATAGAATCTGTCTTTATTGAACAAAATTGGGGGAGACTAGGAAAAGGAGGTGGGAGAGGGGAAGAGAGAGGGTGGGAGAGGGGAGGGCAACTACAATGATCAGGGGTTTGGAAAAGGTCCCATATGAAGAGAGGCTAACGAGACTGGGACTTTTCAACTTAGAAAAGAGGAGATGGAGGTGGGATATGATAGAGGTCTCTAAAAGCATGAGTGGGGTGGAGAGGGTGCATACAGAAAAGTTCTTCATTAGTTCCCATAATAGAAGGACTAGGGGACACCAAAGGAAAGGAATGGGTAGCAGGCTTCAAACTAGTAAGAGAAAGTTGTTCTTCTTCACAAAGCAAATAGTCAACCTGTGGAACTCCTTGCTGCAGGAGGCTGTGAAGGCTAGAACTAGAACAGAGTTTAAAGCGAAGTGAGATCAAGTCATGGAGGTTGGGTCCATGGAGTGGTAATAGCCAGGTGGTATGAGTGGTGTTCCTGTCCGAAGTTTGTGGAAGGCTGGAGAGGGATGGCACGAAACAAATGGCTTGGTCACTGTCTTTGGTCCATCCCCTCCAGGGTCCCTAGGGTTGGCCGCTATCGGCAGACAGGCTGCTGGGCTAGATGGACCATTGGCCTACTCAGTACGGCCATTGTAAGCTCAGGGCTCAGGGTCGGGGGTCTCAGTGGACCACCTTGATTTTCATGCAAACCTTCTCCTGGATGGCCAGGCTGGCAGCTCTCCTGCCCTAGACGGCTGCTTTCCTGTGCCTAGTGCGGAGGTCGTGGACGAGGTCTACGATGTCCGCACTGGACCAGGCAGGTGCCCGCCTCTTGCGGTCCCGGGCAAGCTCCCGGGAGCCGCCAGCCTGGTCCCGGGAAGAGGGGGAGGGCTGGGGGGCATCGGGTGGCTGGCTCGAGCCGTGCCAGGTGCAGGGTCAGCTGGCTGGGTGCTGGCAGGCTTGCACCTGGCACGGGCATCGTATCCAGCCCGTGCCCCTTTAAGGGGTCCAGGGCCGGGAGGGGGGCAATAGAGTTTCCCTGGTGTTGGCCAGAGTGGCCACCAGGGAAAGCTGGGGAGGGCTAGCCTCCCAGTTTGAATTAAGGGGCTACACACCCCTTAATTCGAACTAGTAAGTTCGAACTAGGCTTAGTCTTCGTAAAATGAGGTTTACCTAGTTCGAACTAAGCGCTCTGCTAGTTCGAATTAAGTTCTAACTAGCGGAGCGCTAGTGTAGCGCCTATCAAAGTTAATTCGAACTAATGTCAGTTAGTTCGAATTAACTTTGTAGTGTAGACATACCCTGATTTAGGTAATGGCATAGAGAGTACACTTATAAAGTTTGCAAATGATTCCAAACTAGGAGGAGTTGCAAATGCTTTGGAGGATAGGATTATAATTAAAAATGATCAGGACAAACTGGAGAAATGGTCTAAGATAAATAGGATGAAGTTCAACAAGGACAAATGCAAGTTACTCCAGTTATGGTGGAACAATCAGTTTCACACATACAAAATGGGAAGTGAGGGTATGTCTACACTACAAAGTTAATTCGAACTAACGAAAGTTAGTTCAAATTAACTTTAATAGGCGCTACACTAGCGCTCCGCTAGTTCGAATTTAAATTGAAGTAGCGGAGCGCTTAGTTCGAACTAGGAAAACCTCATTTTACGAGGATTAAACCTAGTTCGAACTAGCTAGTTCGAACTAAGGGGTATGTAGCCCCTTAATTCGAACTAGTGGGAGGCTAGCCCTCCCCAGGTTTCCCTGGTGGCCACTGTGGCCAACACCAGGGAAACTCGTCTACCCCCCTTCCGGCCCCGGACCTCTTGAAGGGGCACGGGCTGGCTACGGTGCCCGTGCCAGGTGCAAGCCTGCCAGCACCCAGCTAGCAGACCCTGCACCTGGCACGGATCGAGCCACCCACCCGATGCCCCCCAGCCCTCCCCCTCTTCTCGGGACCAGGCTGGCGGCTCCCGGGAGCTTGCCCGGGACCGCAAGAGGCGGGCACCCGCCTGGTCTAGTGCGGACATCGTAGACCTCGTCCACGATCTCCGCACTAGGCACAGGAAAGTGGTCATCTAGGGCAGGAGAGCTGCCAGCCTGGCCACTCAGGAGAAGGTGTGCAAGAGAATCAAGGAGGTCCACTGAGACCCCCGACCCTGAGCCCTGAGCTTACAATGGCCGTCCTGGGTCAGACTAAAGGTCCATCTAGCCCAGTAGCCTGAGTGTCGACAGCGGCCAACCCTGGAGGGGATGGACCAAAGACAGTGACCAAGCCATTTGTCTCATGCCATCCCTCTCCAGCCTTCCACAAACCTTGGGCAGGGACACCACTCCTACCCCCTGGCTAATACCACTCTACGGACCCAGCCTCCATCACTTTATCTCACTTCCCTTTAAACTCTGTTCTAGTTCTAGCCTTCACAGCCTCCTGCAGCAAGGAGTTCCACAGGTTGACTATTTGCTTTGTGAAGAACAACTTTCTGTTACTAGTTTGAAGCCTGTTACCCATTCCTTTCCTTTGGTGTCCTCTAGTCCTTCTTTATGGGAACTAATGAAGAACTTTTCTGTATGCACCCTCTCCACCCCACTCATGCTTTTAGAGACCTCTATCCTGTCCCCCCTCCGTCTCCTCTTTTCTAAGCTGAAAAGTCCCAGTCTCTTTAGCCTCTCTTCATATGGGACCTGTTCCCAACCCCTCATCATTGTAGTTGCCCTCCCCTCTCCCAGCCTCTCTCTTCCCCTCTCCCACCTCCTTTTCTCAGTCACCCCTACTTTTGTTCAATAAAGACAGATTCCATTTTGGAAGACACGTTATCTTTATTTTTTACATCAAGAAGAGGGGCTAGGGAAGGGTAAGTGGAAGGAGGTGAGGGAGAAATGGGGCACGAGCCCCCGATGGGGAGGACTGGGCTGGCTCTGTGGCCTTCTGGGGGTGGAAGCTCTCCTGCAGCCCCTCAATTGCCCCTTCTCCCCAGATGGCAGCCGGGCTGATGGCCGAGTGGTGAGATGGCAAGTGGAGCCGGGCTGATGGCCGAGTGGTGTGATGTGCCCAGTGTGATGTGTCGGGCAATCCAAGCCAGGACTGCTTTGCAAGCGGGGCACCCCTGAGAACTGTCTGTCCGGGTGGGGGTTGGGACCCTTTAAGCACAGCCCTCGGCTAGCCTGATCCAGCAGCTCCACACTCTAAGTTCTCCTCTGATGCCCTGCCGGCACTGCTTCCGGCCATCCTTAAGCCCGGTTCAGGGTCCGCTTAATGTGGACATGCTAGTTTGAATTAGCAATATGCTAATTCGAACTAGTTTTTTAGTCTGGATGCGTTAGTTCGAATTAGCTTAGTTCGAATTAACTAATTCGTACTAAGTTAGTTCGAATTAATGTTGTAGTGTAGACATACCCTGAGTGTCTAGGAAGGAGTACTACAGAAAGGAGTATAAGAGTAATAGTGGACCACAAGCTAAAGATGAGTCTATAGTGTGACATTGTTGTAAAACATCAAACACTGTTCTGGTTTACATTAACAGGATCGTTGTGAGTAAAACATGAGAAGTAATCATCTCCACTACTCTGTGCTGATTAGGCCTCAGCTAGGGTACTGTGTTCCATTCTGGGCACCACATTTCAAGAAGGATTTGGAGAAATTGGAGATGGTCCAGAGAAGAGCAACAGGAATGATTAAATGTCCAGAAAACATGAAAAGAGAAGAATTAGAGTGAACACGATAACAGCTTACAATTACCTAAAAGATGTTACAAGGGGGAAGGATAAAAATATTTCTTTTTAACCTCTGATGGTAGGACAAAAAGCGATGGGCTTAAATTGCAGGGAGCGGTTTAGGTTGGATGTTAGGAAAAACTTCCTAACTGTCAGGGTGGTTAAGTACTGGAATAAATTGGTTGGGGAGGTTGTATCATCTCTGTCATTAGAGATATTTAATAACAGGTTAGATAAACATCTGTCAGAGATGATTTAGATGCTGCTTGGTCCTGCTGTGAGTACAGAGGACTGGACCTTTTGTGGTCCCTTCTCATTCTAGTATTCTATGATTCTATCTATCATGTGCATGAAGAATCACCATGCAAGACTGCTAGGCTGTGTCTACACTGGCCACTTATTCCGGAAAATCAGCCGCTTTTCCGGAATAACTTGCCAGCTGTCTACACTGGCCCCTTGAATTTCCGGAAAAGCACTGACAATCTACTGTAAAATCATCAGTGCTTTTCTGGAAAAAATATGCTGCTCCCGTTCGGGCAAAAGTCCTTTTCCGGAAAACTGTTCTGGAAAAGGGCCAGTGTAGACAACACAGATTTCTTTTCCGCAAAAAAGCCTCGATCGCGAAAATGACGATCCAGGCTTTTTTGCGGAAAAGCGTGTCTACATTGGCATGGACGCTTTTCCGGAAAAAGTGCTTTTCTGGAAAAGCATTCTGCCAATGTAGACGCGCTTTTTCCGGAAATACTTATAACGGAAAACTGTTCCGTTTTAAGCATTTCCGGAAAATCATGCCAGTGTAGACGTAGCCCTAGAGTGCTGTGCCAGCCAAAGAAAGGGATGCATGACAAGCCATGAAACATATCCAGTAATTTGTATACCATGTTGGATGCTTCCAGTGTGAAGGCCAGTTAAAGTGTGCTTTGCCAAACATTGAACCCATAGTGACATCAGCCTTCAGTGAGAGGCAAAACAAACAAACCTTAACAAAAATGCAGGCTTCACCAATATATTAGTCTGCTGATGAAAACACAGTGCTGATAGAATCACTGCTGCCAAAAATTTACAGTGTGACATTTACTAGTAACTAAACATCTAAATAAGGAGTTGCTACAGCAACTTTAGTTTCACACAGGATCTGCATGGGCTAACAATACTGGCTTTCTTAAACCCAACAATTCAGGCTGTATGCTAGCAAGCATGAAGGACAAATACTTCTTACTTTGATAGTTATATTTTTCTTTGTGCACTGGCAACCTAAGGGCTTGAGATTTAAATTCTGAATTCCTGATTTTCACAAGTTTAAAAAGTAAAGATTTGGCTTTTATCTACAGATACCATACTACAAATACCAAAGGATGATTATTTCACCAAGATGTATTATTTCCTACTTAGGTTGTACTGCATTCTTAGTTAACTTACTGTTCCCTGTAATGATCTGTGTGCTTGCAGTAAAGAATTACCATCAGTGTATTCCTCAATTGACATGGCACCAAGGGGTGCTTTCTGCTTAGCCATAGATGGTTCTAAGAAGCATTCTTCACAGAGTAAAAAAGTTTTAGATACTTTGGACACATTCATCTTTCTGTCAGACTTAGAGGACATGCCCCACAAACAAAGAGAGCTCCTCTCTGCCCAAGAACGCAATGTTGTTCTGTGGATTTTAATCAAAATTATTTTTCCTAGGGTAAGTCTACACAGCAAAGTTATTTCAAAATTAATTCAAAATAGCGGATGGCTTATTTTGAACTTGGTAAACCTCATTCCACGAGGAGTAGCACCTATTTCAAAATTGCTATTTTGAAATAAGTGCTGTGTAGACGCAGAATAGGGGCTATTTAGAAATAGGGGGCATCCAGCCCTTGCCAGGGTGCCCTACTGGCCACTCTGATCCCAACCAGGAAAACTCCTCTCCTCTTCCCTCCTCGGAGCCCTTAAAGGGGTAGAGTCTGGCCACAGTGTCTGTGCCAGCACCAGCTCAGAGCCAGTATTCACTACTCCTGACCCAATGGCCCCAGCATGAGCCAGGCAGCCAGTGCCAGCCAGCCCTCCACCGCTCCCCAGCCCAGTACCCCAGCTCCCAGGAGCTTGCCAGGGGCTGGAGAAGGCGGGCGCCTTCCTGGTCCAGTGCAGAGATCATGGACCTGATTGAGATTTGGGGGGATGCCGCCAGTATCCATGATTTCCCCACTAGATGGAGGAATGCAACCAGCTATAGCTGGATAGCTGCCAGCCTGGCCACCAAAGGCCACATCCGAACCCAAGAGCAGGTTCAGATGAAAATTAAGGCAGGCCTATCCCAGGGCCACAGGGGGCAGCTCCCAAACAGGGGCAGACCCAGAGCCCAGCCCCTATTTTGACTACATCCTGGGGGGGCAGGATGGTCTGTGCCCCCCAGCTGGTCATCGACTCTAGGGCAGAGGGCCCTGTCCAGGGCATAGAGGAGGAGGAGGAGGGCCAGGAGCCGTAGGAGCCCGGAGGAAGCATGCCGCGGAGCCAGGACCCCCGAGCTGTCCCAGCGGACCTGTCACCGGTGTCATCTGGGGAGGCAACAACATGTGAGTGCCATTACTGTCCCCTTATGGGTGGGGGGGAGGGAGACCAGGTACCGCACGTGTGTGCCTTGCTGTCCATGGATCACACAGCAACCTGTGCATGTGTGAGCATGTGATGTGCCACCCCTGGGCACGTGGCCCCAGCTGGCTGCCACACAGGGGTCTGGGCCTGTTATCCATACACGTGTGTGAAGAGACATGACATGATCCTGACCCCGGAGTGGGACACAGCAGGATGCCTCCCTCCACGAGCCCCCTCGTCCCCTGCACAGAGGCAGGGACATCTCCCCCCCCCTCCACACACACACCCACACTATACACAGCACAGGGGCATGGGTGCAGTCCAGGGGCAGCTTCCACTTCCGGAGGTAGCAGGACATCCCGAACATGGCTTCTGTGCAAGCACATCAGCTCTGATGGTGCAGAGAACTGTTGTCCTCGCCTTGCAGAGGGAGACTGGGCTTCACCCACTGTATCCCCAGGGATAACTGACCACTTCTCTTGTTTCTCCACAGCCATACCAGCTGCGAGTGCGGGGCGCACCACACCACCCAGGACATCCTCCCGCACCCAAGGATTCTGCAGGCCCACCCATGCAGTGGAGGGATTCCAGCAGAAGCACCTGGGGGCACTGCGAGCCCTGCACCGCACCCTCAACCATTGGGTGCAAAAGACCTGCAGCTCCGGCGGGAGCAGCTTGCCAGCTGTGAGCACCTGCAGACCCTGGTGCAGAGCTTGCTGCCTCCTGACGCTCCAGCCCCTGCTGTCTCCCCAGTTACCGCTCCTCCTCCCACTCCTTTTCCCCCTCCCACTTCTTCCTCCACACCCTCCTCCCTCCCCCGGGACACCGAGGCCCCCGCACCCGCGGTGCTGGGAGACAGTTGGGTCGACGAAACCCCCAACCCTGAGCCCTTCCTCCCCTTGCCTCCCGCTGCCAGCTCCCTCCTCCCAGGTTTTCCCCTCCCCTCTCCCACCTTCTTTCCCCAGTCTCACCTCAGTTTCATCCCTCCCCTCCACACCCAAGTTTTGTTCAATAAAGAGACTTTGTTGTAATGAACACGTGTCTTTTATTGTACAGCAGGAAGGAGAGTTAGGGAGGGGTAAGTGGAAGGACATGAGGGAGGAATGAGGCACAAGCCCCCAGTTGGGCACATCAGGGAGGCTGTTAGTACCTGCATAACGTGCTGCCAGGCTCACAGCAACACATCCAGGAGAAGCACCAGAGTGCCCAGGGGCGGCTCTGGCTCCATGCTGCAGAGTGCTATGGTATCTTAAGTGAGGGTAACCAGAGTACGCAGAGAAAAAAATGAGGTAGGTAAGCAAGCAGGGAAACCTGAGAACTGGCTGTCCGGGGGGGGGTCCCTTTAAGCAAAGGCCTCAGATAGCCTCATGCAGCAGCCACACAAGGTAACTCCGGTTCCGACCGGCCTTAAATGTGATTCAGCGTCCAATCAGTGTGGAACACTCTTCCTTCTACTTCTTACTCCTTATGAAATGAGGGTTACAGGAATCAGAGGAAGAAGTCCTCCATCTCGACATTATTTTGAAATAATAGCAAGGACATATCAAGTGGGATCCTACAGGGATCAGTAGGGATCCAGTTCTGTTCAATATCTTCACCAAAAGTTTAGATAATGGCATAGATGGTGCATTTATACACTTTGTGGCTGATACCAAGCTGGAAGGGCTTGGAATTGCTTTGGAGTGTAGGATTAAAATGATATGGCTAAATTAGAGAAATGGTTTTAGGTAAATAGGATGAAATTCAATGAGGACAAATGCAAAGTACTTCACTTAGAAAAGAACAATGAGAAATGACTGCTTAGGAAAGAGTAATGTGGAAAACAAGCTGGGGTCATAGTGGACCACAAGCTAAAAATAAGTCAACAGTATAAAAGTATTGAAAAAAAAAAGCAAACATAATTCTGGGATGTATTAGCAGGAGTACAGTAAGCGAGACATGAGAAGTAATTCTTCTACTCTAGGCTACACTGACTAAGCCTTAACTGGAGTGTTGCGTCCAGTTCTGGATGCCACATTTCAGGAAAGATGTAGACAATTTGGGAAAAGTCCAGAGAAGAGCTACAAAAAAGATTAAAGGTCTAGAAAACATTACCTCTGACTGAAGATTGAAAAAAATGGGTTTGTTTAGTTTGGAGAAGAGAAGACTGAGAGGCGACATAATCTTTCATGTACTTGAAAACTGTTACAAGGCAAAGATAGAAAAATGGTTCTCAATTTCTAATGATATGGCAAGAAGCAATGGGTTTAAATTGCAGTAGGGGAGGCTTAGGTTGGACATCAGGAAAAACTTCCTAACTGTCAAGGAGATTAAACACTGGAATAAATTGCCCAGGGAGGTTCTACAATCTCTATCACTGGAGAGCATTAACAGCAGGTTAGACAAACACCTGTCAGGGATTGTCTAGGTAATATTTAGCCCTGCCATGAGTGGAAGGGATTGAACTAGTTTACTTCTCAAGACTCCTTCCATTCCTATGTTTCTGTGATTCTAAGTGCTTATGATCGCTGGTTTAGACTTCCATCTAAAATGATTCATGGAGAGTGCTGGTAGATGGATTCAAGCATATAGAGAGATTTATAAATTACACATGGACCTGAATTGGGGTATGGCAGAGCTGCAGCAGTTGAGGAGAAACTCCAGGAAGGAGATGCAAGTGTGAATGCCTACATGCTGAAAACGTTGGGAAGAATTATGCTGCCATTGGCTGACAATAAATTCAGCAGGATAGTACAGAAGGTAGAAGGGAGCCTGACTCAGTTATCTTCTTGCCATCTCTTGAGATAGTTGGCAGCCTATATTATTAGGAAGGAGCTGTGCATCCCCGAGATCCATGACTTAGGTTTTATCCAGTTCTTTTGCTTGCAGGGGAGCAATAAGAGAAGGTGGTTTTTTTACCCCCTCCACTCTGCTCTTACCCTCATACCTGCACAGGAACTGGACACCATTTCATCCATAATGAGGCACCAGAAATTTATATATTGCATCACAAAATATTTTCCCTAGAGTCACATTCTTATATCATGGCCACAACTATATTATTAGTGATGTTAAGTTTTGTTTTGTTATTTAAATCAATCGACTGGGATTTGAACCCGCAGCAGTATAACCCTGTGACAGTAGCACTGATTCATTCATCAAGATTTCTCACTAATTTGCACAAAACCTACTAATTCCTTTTTTCAAGCAACAGGGTAATTCTGCTCCCCTTCCCTCCCCCAACCCACTCTTATTCTACTCTTATAAATATGCATAATTGTTAGTAGTTTTGCTATTGGGCTGAGTGGTTTGGTAAGTTATTTCAAGCATGCTGATGACACATCTGACATAAGCAGTCCGTCTATGACATTCTGTGGGTCCAACCATTTGGAAATTGCCACAAGTTTCTGTTTAAATCAGCAGCTGAAGTGTGAATGTATT
The DNA here is from genome assembly GCF_052426305.1 of Pelodiscus sinensis. NCBI lineage: Eukaryota > Metazoa > Chordata > Testudines > Trionychidae > Pelodiscus > Pelodiscus sinensis. The sequence goes on from NC_143053.1 coordinate 206,742,226, forward strand.
TTTGACATTTTTGAGATTGTTCATGAAGCTGGGAGTTGACCAGTGATTTGCATGCTGAAAGCCTAATAATGTTGAATTTATAGGAAATGTAAATGCTAGATTTTAAAAAGATAGAATAAAAGAAATTCAATGGATAAAACTTCTAGAATGAGATCAAAGCATTTATTCAAATAGTTTCTGGTCCAAATTCCATTGATGACAATGGAAAGACTCATTGACTTAGCTTTGCATCAGACTCCCTGGCACCTTTCTATGAAAAAAACAGAAAAAACCTGAAACCAGAAGGGTAATGAGGAGGGTTTCACTGTTGTAGACATAACAGAATAATAATTTCCCTGCATCTATAGAAAGAATAGTTTAGGGAAGGTGTTTTCAAACTTTGGGTCATAGCTTGTAAGAGCGAGATGTTTTATCTGAGCATCCATAAGCATGGTCGCTTATGGCTCCCAATGGCTATTCCTGGCCACCATTCCTGGCCAAAGGGAGCTGCTGGAAGCAGTACAGGATGAGCCACCAATTTCTATAGCTCCCACTGGCGAGGAATGGTGAACCACAGCCACTGTGAGCTACCAGTGGCCATACCTGTGGACACTCAACTAAATAAAGTGTCTCGTGGCCAGCCAGCGGCTTACCCTTATAAGCCATGACCCAAATTTTGAAACCTTTTGTTAAGGATATGGGCTGTGATGGCAGCACCACTTTCCATTTGGATATATAACAGGGGAAAGCACCCTAGAATTCTGCAGTAGGTGTTTATTCATTTAATCATCAGGCTGCTGACTGGATTTCACATGTTTGTCTTCGGTTTATTTTATTTTTACAAAGCTATAATTAGCTTAAGTTGAAAATGTTTCCTCTGAAATGGGCAGCTTTGTTTGCAGTGTCATCCACAATGTCACTAGCCAGAAGATTAAACCTATTCAGAATTAATAGTTTAGTTACAGTCAGAATTCTGGGAGCAGGGAATGGCTGAAGCATCACGGAAGTTCTATAGATATACTGTTTTACTCCCCCCTAAACATAGTGGCTACGTCTACACTGGCCCCTTTTCCGGAAGGGGCATGTAAATTTCATGAGTCGTAGTAGGGAAATGCGCGGGGGATTTAAATATCCCCCGCGGCATTTAAATAAAAATGTCCGCCGCTTTTTTCCGGCTTTTAAAAAAGCCGGAAAAGAGCGTCTACACTAGCCCCGATCCTCTGGGAAAAAGTGCCCTTTTCCGGAGGGTCTTATTCCTACTTCACTTTTTCCCAGGGGATCGGGGCCAGTGTAGACGCTCTTTTCCGGCTTTTTTAAAAGCCGGAAAAAAGCGGCGGACATTTTTATTTAAATGCCGCGGGGGATATTTAAATCCCCCGCGCATTTCCCTACTACGACTCATGAAATTTACATGCCCCTTCCGGAAAAGGGGCCAGTGTAGACGAGCCCAGTCAGAGAGGCTAAGGGTATGTCTTCACTACAGAGTTTTTTTTGAAAAACGGCTGTTTTTTAAAAAAAACTTCAGGAACGTCCACACTGCAATTACATGCTTCCGTAAGAGATGTTTTTCCGGCATTGGTAATCCTCTTTCTACGAGGAAGAAGCCTTCTTCTGAAAGAGCTCTTTTGGGAAAACGTGTGTGTGGACAGGGAAGAGGGAGTTCTTTCAGAAGAAGAGGAAAGAGGAAAAAGCACAGGTGCCTTAGTGGTCACTCCGTCCATAGTAATCACAGATTAAATGTGAGAAAGCGTCCATTCAGTGTTGACGCTATCTTTCGAAAAAGCAGATCATTTTTTCAATGCTCTTTGGCAGTGTAGATCTCTTCCGGAAAAGCTTCTTCTGAAATAAGCTTGCAGTCTAGATGTAGCCTAATACTCCACAGTGAAGAACAGAGGCAGTTCACAGCTCTTGGAGAAACTCCTGCTATTCTACTGTGTTGCAGCTGAGGTTTCACTAATATCAAAGGTAGTGTGCTTCTGCTATTCCAGGGTGGGGCAGTTTCTAAGATGTTCATGTAGAAGATGAGTACACATTTAATCTGTAGGTTTAGTTCCTAATAAATAACACCCTTGTTATAACTTTCACTTTTATCTCTCCTTTGTTTCAGATTCCCAGGAAGGAAATTACAAATCAGAGGTCAACAGCAAACCTAGGAAGGAAAGGACAGCCTTTACCAAGGAGCAAATCAGAGAGCTAGAAGCAGAATTTGCCCATCATAACTACCTAACCAGGCTGAGAAGATATGAGATAGCAGTAAATCTGGACCTCACTGAAAGACAGGTACCGATGGAAAGTTGTTGATTTTGAAGTGTATGTTAAATATTTAAAACTACCAGCCATCTTCTTAGCTCTAGTTGATTTATCCTAGATATGCTAATGTATAAAATAAAAAAATTACAGGTAACTCTGAAATGATACATGTTAAGATTGAGTAAAAATGTTACTTTGAAACAGATATTTATAAATTCAGTTAACCCACTGAAACAGGTGTTTACTATCAATAAGTCAGATAGTGTACCTCCCAGAAGGGAATCAATAGGTTTTCAGATTGCCCAATGCATCTCTACTTAAAATATATCCAGTCTTCTCTTCTGTGCAAAGGCTTCTTCCTAGATATTTACGGGCATTTTTACATATGTCTACCACCTGTTCTCTGAATCCTGAAAAATCACAAACCAAGCTACTAGAGTGGGAAGGAAGACATTGAATTACCAAACCATAACTAAGACTTCCATTTCAAGCATAATAAGCAGTGTGTCTTTTCATACTTGGAATATTTGATGACAACTCTGTTCTCTTACGCTTTTAACACAACAAGGAGTCCAGTGGTACCTTACAGACTAACAAGTTTATATGGAACAAGCTTTTGTGAGTTCCAAATCATTTAATCAGGTTCCATAAGAGAAAGTAAAAGAAACAGATAGTAGGAATACAGAGATCAAGGTGAATGTGGCTAAGAAGGTGAAAATACCTAAAGTGGAAAATTACTTATGGCAAGAAGAAGTCATTTCAAGTCTCTATTCAGACCCATTCTGATGGTATTAAATTTGCATATGAATTCCAGCTCAGCAGTTTCATGTCTATTTTTGAAGGGTTGGGTTTTTTTTTGTTTTTATTTTTGGCTTGAGGATGGCAACTTTCAACTCTGCTAGTGTATGTCTACACTAGCCCCCTAGTTCGAACTAGGGAGGCTAATCTAGGCATTCGATGTTGCAAATGAAGCCCGGGATTTAAATATCCTAGGCTTTATTTGCATCTTCCCGTCCGGGCGCCACTTAGTTGGAGTTAACATTTGACTGCCGCGTGTAGCCGCGGGCAGTTAGTTCGGACTAAGGGGATTTAAAAATGGTGCCCGGACGGGAAAATGCAAATAAAGCCCGGGATATTTAAATCCCAGGCTTCATTTGCAACTTCGAATGCCTACATTAGCCTCCGTAGTTCGAACTACTACTAGTGTAGACATACCCTTACTGTTATCCAGAGAGGTTAAAATGTTCTCCCAGTGTTTTTTGTAAGTTACCATTCTTGATGTTTTACAACACAGCAAAATTAATCCAGCATTATAAAGTGGTATGACACAACCATATGATGAGATGATTCAGTGTTCCAAAAGTAAATTGATTATTTCAATATACAATACAGAGATAGGTGTACCTGAACATACATCTTTGGGAGTTCACTGGGAGAAAAGGAATTCTTCTGATACTTCTATATCAAAGAATAAAATCTCAGACTTCCTTTACTACACGTTAATTCATGAAGGGGAACATGAGGGGATACTTTCTACTTTGTCGCAGATGTGTAATATCAATGTTAGGAATCATTATAATGAATCTATCCACATACCATCTGAGCATAACTTTTCTGTGCTTCTCTAGTTAATCACATGTGGCACCTAGGTTGCTGAGAATGCTGCACTTCTAGGACAAAGGCCCAGATAGTTTCAATCAGGACAAAGGCCTGGATAATTTCAATCAGGAAGGGAAAGGTTTTAAAGCTTCTACTCCCAACATACACAACAGCATTAACAAGATTGATTTATGCCTTCCAGTTAGACAGGAAGGGGCCATTAACTGCACTGAAGATGCACAATGGTCCACAACAAAAAGATAATTGGAAAGTGGATGAAAACCTAGCCGATTCTCCAGTATTCATTTGATTTCTAAAAATTGGGGGAAATTTTGCTGTCATTGCCTCTGTTGTAATTTGGGAACATTTTCATAGAAATCAGATGAATTACCTTAGTGTGAAACTGATGTGAATAACATCAGAATCAGGCCCTCTCCTTCCACATTATATGAAAACTTCTAAGAATGGAATTTCGGGAATTGATTCTTCCCTCATACTAGTTTTACATCGGTGCAAGCTGCACTGATTTCAGAAAACGTATGCCACAGATTACACTGCTGTGAGATCAATATTAATTTTTTCAATGCAGAGTCAGAATATTTCTTAAATATGCATTACATTCAGTTGTTAACAGAATGAATGCTAACACAATACCAGCATCCAACCACTTGCATATTTATTATTGTAATTTTTATTACCTAGTAGCATGTACTAGTCCCAAGATCAGAAGCCTGTTGCGCTGGATATTTTACACACACATGCTAGGAAATAAGCTCTTTAGGGAAAGGACTATAATCTAAATAAAAGGCTAAATATTCTCATGTAGCATAGCTCATTTGGTCTGGTTTTCAGAAGTGATCACTGCATAGAGTATTATTCAGAGAATGATGTGACACTGTGGGGGCACTCTCATTTCTGGCATATACTATCATTTTCTAAAATTTTTGCCAAAGCATCTTTTGCTGAGAATAGTAGTCACTGTCTCTGACTAGGTTAAGATATAAGTTATAGTACCTATGCCAAAACCAGCTGTAGACCTACCTATGTTTGAAAGATCTTCAAACATTCAGGGAATGCTTATGATTTTTTTGTGAAATAGATACTCAAATTGGATATTGGATAATGCAGCAAAGAAAAAAAAAGCAGCCGTTATTAGATACATTAAACATCTCCACCAAGAAACTATGTTTGTGAACAGAATTAACCACTGACGGAATTAATTATTTTGCATATGTTGTTGTTACTGACATTCAAAAAAAGCAAATATCAAATTATTATACAGAGTCAGAGACACAAAAATAAACAAGAGAACACTATTGTCAGTCATCCTAAAGTTACTTCTTTCAATTAGTTCCCAATATGTGGCAGATGTGAGATAAATCATGGGGCCCATTATCTTAGGAAAACTCAATCTTCCTCTTGATCATTATGATAATTTCTACCATACGTTATAGCTTAAATGGGACATCACCACCCAACATTCATAATTACCTTTCTGGCACGTAGAATAAACTATAGAAAAACATATGTTTTACCATATTTAAAAGCCTATGCAAGACTGGCCAAGTTTTCTACTAGCATCAAAGCAAGACACAAATTAATTTCCAAACAATTTCTAAGGTCAGCACAAATATAAATGCCTGGTGGAAGGACATGTTCACTAAAAATGTGTGAAGGAGCCAAGTCCTGATTTTTGTTGTTTGCATGTTAGGCTACGTTATTTAGAATGTCAGCATGGAACAGGAATGAGCATAATTTGTATGGCACCCTAACAAAAAAAGATTACATAGATATCTCAAAGTCTCGGTTATTGAGTGCACTTCAAGAGCATTTCAAACACATATTGTGGCTCTATTATCACACTATAAAAGTTCCAGCAATATAGGTGCCTCTAATTCTTACTCCATTGCCTATAGAGTGCACTCCAATCCCTACTCAGCCAGCAGTTAATGATTTTCAGCTGGCAGGCCTCTATGTATTCTGAAGAGCTAGTTAGTCTAAAAAAAATCTCTTAGGTCTCTAGATATTTGTAACCTTGACAAGCGCATTCTTGGCTTTTTTGTCCATCCAGATAAACTTGGAGAAGGCGCCATCCAAACTTTTAATATCTCACTGTGGGATGAGGAGAGGAAGCAGCTGGAGTGGGGTATAAGAGGTGTGGCAAAATGGACATTTTTATAGGGTCAGTCCTGCCAAATATAGAAAGAGTGGGAGATCTTTTCACATCACAAGATCTTTTTGCACAGAGCTAATCAAAGGAGCAACGTTGCAGTTCTTCAAGCTAGCTAAGGTTACCGGAATAAACAGTTCAAATATGTAATGCTTCTATTTGCCAACATAAACGGAAAATCCCACCTAGTCAGATTAAATTCCACTAGGAGGGCTTATTTTTGCTAGTTAACCTTGAGTCCCGATATCTGCCCAAAATCCATCAATCATTTACAAAATACCCAGAATCAGTGTTTCTTCGTAGGTAATGGGGAAAACAGTTTGTTAAAATAAAGAAGGGCTTTATGCTCCCTTGTCTCAGTTCAGCATAATGAAAGTCTCTAGTGTGTCAAGTTATGAAGTGGTGCCGGTAGTTCCACGAGCAGATAAACAGCAGTATATTTACAGTATCTAGCACAGTGGGGCTGTAGTCTTGATTAAAGCCTTTTTATGCTACAGCAATAAAATAATAAATAATAATAGTAAATCACCATTACAGAGGTGCCCATCCTTCTTATTCATAAATGGCTACTTATACTTGGTTAACATCTTTTTCAGCATCTCAAGACTGAGTGTGGGATTCTACAATCCTTATTCAGGCCAAACAGCCTTTCCAGACAAAGTCAGGTTGATTTGCTGGAGTACAGACAACCTTAACATAGTTAAGCAATATCAATCAGATATGCTGGATTGTCGAATCTTTTCTGGAAGTCGATTGCTCATTCCAAATTTCCACTTATTCAACAGTGTCCATGTATGCTATAATGATTTGAGTGTGTAGATATGTCTGTGTGATGAGCAGCAGCCCACAGCAGCAAGCCTCTAAGTTCGGGTTGACAGATTTGGGATTGAGGAGCTCATGCTATAGCACTACAAATAGCTGTATAGACATTGCAACTTGGACTGAAACCTGGGTTTAGAGATGGGGTTTGCCTGCATTCCTCTGGATTTGTCATTTTTTTAAAATAATGTACTTAAAAATCTAGTGATACTTGTATGTTTATCTGGAATAAAATGATTACAGGAAGCATTACTACAGTAATTCCATAATTTCTCCTGAAAAAAGAAATGCTTCTGGAAACATAAAATATATCTAATTGGTATTTTAATTATATAATTTTGGCTTGAGTAATTATTTACATTTAAAACAAAAGTTTGTGGTAAAACTTCAAATGATGAGTTTACTTTTGCTACATAAATTGGGAGTGGAATTATTGTTAATAATTCATTCACATTGGGAAACCTTATATTCAAAACTTCCAGTGGTTCAGTGGACATCAAGGGTCCAGCTGCTAGTCATGGTTAGATCCTGACATCTGCATGAAGTCTAGTTGAATTCAGTGAGGTTTTGGAAAAGTAAAGTGGTCTGCCTGTGCTAATCAGCTTATGGGATTTGGCCCAAAGTTTAATAATTGTTCAGACAATGCTTCTGTTAAATCTAGTTTGTGCAATGGGGTTGGGGTAAAGGTAGGACCATGGAGCTGGTCAGGACAAAAAGCAGGGGTGGATAAGATCCAGCCCGCAGACCATACTGCCGGAACGCTCAAACACGCAGCAGCCACTGTTTTAAGGTGCAGGGCTGTTCCATGTGGCTGTCTGCTTTAGAGGGAGGGGGAAGCTTCATGTGACCTCTCCGCCCTCAGCCTAATCTTCAGCTCCTATTGGCTGGAAATAACCGGCCAATAGGAACTGACCCCAGCCAATCTCTAAGCTCCTATAAGTGGGCTCCTCCGAGCCAGAGCTTCCTTCTGGCACTCCTGCTCCTCAATTCCCTCCCCAGGTCACCATCTAACCACTTTGCACCCTCCTGCCCCTAGTCGCAACTCCCTTCCAGGCCCTGAACCCCTTTCTATATCTCTCCCCAGGCCTATACTCCCTCCCTGACCCTATACCCCAATACTGTGACCCAGGTCACAACCACCTCCTTCACCCAAACTCTCTCTCAGACCTCACACCATTTCCTGCACTCCAGTCCCTTACCCTGTGCACCCTTCTGCACCTAACCTACATCCTAGACCCCACATCCCCTCCACAGAAAAGTGTGGCTCTTGACCACTTTCAAAATCTTGGGGTGCCCCCCCCCCCCAAAAAAAAATTATTGCCAATCCCTAACCAAAAGGAAGCACAAACTGTATTTTTTTTTTTTTTGGCATAGAAGCTACATTCCCTAGGAATTTCAGCTGGAGAAGTGATTGTTCTGTACTGCACCTTTGGAAAGTGATGTCTTAATATCACAATTGAGTTCTAAGAAAAGTGACACATTTTGTCAGCCTAAAAATCAAACAGCAGAAAAACTGAAAGCACCATATTTCTGAAACTTTGTTTTGAGTATCTTTGGAGATTCACTTATGGATCTTTCTGTCTATATGTGGAGGAAAAAGGCTATTTGTTATGCTAGGTACTTATAACAATTAGCATCCATTTAGATTGCCATTGTATTCTTTGGGCCTACTCCAGCTGAAAATAGCTGTAGCTTTCTGAGCCATGCCAGCTGTAAAAGACTGGATGTTGACTCTGTGGCCAATTTACTATCAAGGATAAAAGATTGGCCTGCTTTGGAAGTCAAGAGAATGCCTCCAGTTTTAAAGGAATGAGCTGTGGAGTTGATTAAACTGAATGCAAATTAGAGTTTGGCCTATGAGAAGGTGTTTCAAGCTGTGGAGTCCAAGAGCTCTAAAGAGTTGTCATGCTTCTTCCCTCCTCTAGTACTAAATTGTCATCATGGAGCAAAGTGAGCATATTCTCTTAAGAACCATGGAGCTCTGATTCCCCATTGCTTTGAATGTGTGGAGTCATTTGAACCTGCTAATTGGCTGTAAAATTCTAGCAATAGTGCTTTCTTGTACACTTACTTCATGTAGGTGTAAATGTTTGCTCAGGACAAAGCAGTCCCATATTGTCTAACATGACTCTGATTTTGCATATTATGTCAGAATATTGTATTTGCATGTTATATTAAGCTATTCTATCTCATTATGAACAGCAGTAATTTCAGAAAATCAAACTCACAACTTCAGCTAATGTAACAAATCCTGATATTGCATATAAATTGAGTGCCTTCTCTACTGATGTATATCAATTGGAATGTGACAGGCCCTCGTGAAAATACCTGGGGGCAGGGAAAGAACAAGGCTGTCTTGTGGCAACTCTTAAGGCCAACATAACCTAAGATTGCACATAACAAAAACCGAACTCCCATGTGAAATCCACACCACAGCGTGTGCTTGTGAATGCAGGCAATCTGAAACGGTAAGGCCGGGGTGGGGATCCTAAGGCTTGCCTGGATCGGGCCTCCGAGGGACTGATTGGGACATTGGGGAGCCTGTGCTGGCACTTCAGCCCCTCCGCAACCCACTCTGCTCCTTCCCCTGGTGAGGCTGGAGAAAACAAACTTCTAGCCAGGGTTCCTCTAGGCTCTGGTGTGTGAGGGGAATGTGGGGAGTGTCCTTCTCTTTCTCAGTTGGGAGCCACATCAGTGAGTGGGTTTTTTTTGGTGCTTCTCACTTTTGTACCACCCACAACTAATTTTTTCTGTGGGACAGTAGCTCCCCACAATGTAAAAAAGGTTCCCCACCCCTGCAATAAAGTAGGAACTGCCCCATTCTGCTCCGTATAAGATAATGCTTTTAAAAAGTTAAGATTAACTATTTCATGCTTGAACATTGTAGCAGACCTATGAAATGAATTGTTGAAGATTATTGTCGGATGAAGTGGCATTCATTGGGATGGAGTATGGCAGGTTGCTACCAAGATTTACTAGCATTGAGAATGAAATATTCAAATTACTGCCTCCTCTGAAATAATAAGTGCCCTCTATCCCTGCCTTGCTGTAGGAGGGAGGGAGCAAATGTATTGCCTTTCGAGTATCCAAAGTGTCAACTGCCTCTGAGTAACAAAAACCAAAACCATCTCCTACACTTTGGTGGGTGCCAAAAATCCCACCTGTCTCTTATCCATCTTCCAAAACCTCTAGCTTTTCTTCAGCAGCCCCTGCTGTGCACTTATGAATATTCAGTATAAAAATCTACAGTGTAAAATAAACTGAATTTACCATCAAAATAAGTAAACAGAAGGCACACAGAAAGGGCTAATGACAGGAGAAAGGACTTGTGGGGCTGCTATACTGTTTAAGAACTGGGGTTCTTAGTACATAAATTAGGCATAATGCACCACAAGAATGTGGGTCTCAGAAAGGTACGTTTGCATTATATGTGTACTAGAAATGCTAGGGCATACTGATTTTATTGCTATGAGTTTTGGATGGGTGTTACCCACAAGTCTCAAAGCCATTCACGAGTTATGCACATCATCTCAAACAAATGCCAATAAATTCATTTATCGCATAGTTTGTGATAGCTCACGTATTTTGCAGAAACCTGTTTTAAAAAACGTTTAACTTTTTTTTAATATTGTGATTAATTTCCATGTTATTACACTAGTGAAACCTTAGCTATCATAAGTTCTAACTGTGAAAGATTTTGAGGGAAAGGAAAAATCCTAACTAACGTATTTTAAACAGATTTGCAATAGCTTTACTATAAATAAAAATGTCACAACTTTAAAATCCAATATTTTGGCACCTAACAAAGCTGGTCATTCCATTAGGAAGTTACCATTTTTAAAAGAAAAAGTGCCTATTTTCTGGAGACATATGGATGAGCTGAGTATAAGTAAGGCAGTCATACAGTTTAGTCACAGACAGAGTCATGTATCTATTTTTCAGAAAGTAAGATAAATATTATTTTCCTAGAAAATTCATTTTTTAAAGAAAAAGTCATCATTTAGATTTTGCTGTTTCAACACAGAATTCTCAAGTCCTAATTCAGTCATCCAGCTTGATTAAAAAAAGCATTTAAGCAGGTGCTTAAAACCTATTGATGTCAATAGGACTAACACACTCTGCTTAAAGTTAAGCATATACTGATATGCTTTGCTGTATGGGGTAGTCTTAAGCATATGTCCAAATGCTTTACTCAACTTGAACCTAAAAGCCATGTTAATTTTCACATACTATTGAAGTTGTGTGGATGGAAGACAGCAGAGAATTTTGTTCTTTGGTAGCAGGTAAAACTCCGGCCTGTCATAAGTATTAGCTATTAATAATAGCTGCCTAACCCACTGAAATAATGCATCAATTACCAGCCCCACATATTTCATCCTACCCCTCTGATTACTGTGGAGTATTCCTTAAAATAAATCAGCCATAGCAAAACATTTCTCTTTCGTGTCTGCTCCCAAGGAGATGCTCAATATGAGGTCATGTAGTCCTAAACCTATTTAAGCAACAGCTTAATCATCAGTCTGGGAGACGTAAATGCTAAACAACTTGTCGACTAAGTGAAAGGCTTTCATGCCAATGAGCAGATGTGCCTAATAGACCAGCCCATAATTGCTGATTTAGAAATAGTTGCTAATACTGTAACAAAGTCTTCATTTCTCTTCATTCTCCACATACGTATATATACACACTCGCATATATATATATATATATATATATATATATATATATATATATATATATATATATATATATATTCTGCACATTAAATTGTTCTATATTCAGTGTGTGTTTTGTATATGAAATATGCTGTTTGCAGTTCTTAATATATATTCAAAGAAGGAAAGAGTACACACATATTTTTACTTATATTGTTAAGTATATATTTCTGGGAGGTACTAAATATCCTTAACTCCCTCTAAAGTCACCAGGGAGTTGAGGTTACATCACAAGAATATTCAGCAACCTATGGGATCAAGCTTCAAAACAGTAGGTACAGTATTAATTATATTTGGATGCACTGCAGTTAATAGGCTGTTTCAGAGATTCTCAGACTTCATTGCATTGTGACCCCCTTCTGACAAGAAAAATAACACCATGACCCCAGAAGGGAGAACTGAAGCCTAAGCCTGCCTGAACCCCTCTGCCCTGCGTGGGGAACCAAGGCCGAAGTCTGAACTCCTACTGAGGGGACTTTCAGCCCAGGCAAGGGACCTGTAACCTGAGTCCCACCAACTAGGGCTGAAGCCCTTGGGGTTTAGTCCCGGGCAATGGGGCTCAGGCTTTGGCTTCAATCCCAGACTCCAGCAAATCTAAAAACAGCCTTGGTGACCCCATTAAAATTAGGTAATCATGACTCAGTTTGGGGTCCCAGCCCACAGTTGGAGAACCTCTGGGCTATTTCAAACACACAAACTGAACATCATAGCTTTATATTGCTGTCGTTCTATCCAGTTTCCACCTCCTCCCCCCAGGTTTACTTCAGCTTGCTCTGACAGCCCACTCCTTTTTCAGTATAGCTAGTATGACATTTCAAGTAAGACACTTAACATTTTCAAAAGTGCTGTATATTTGAAAAGCATTGGCTTCTGTAAATTACAATCAATTGACACTCAAAATTCTTCAGACTTCCTGCCCATTACTAAAATGTATCTAGATCAAGTATTAATACCTATCCGCTCCTTTGTTTACTGTTCACAAACTCCAAAGGAAGTTCAGATTTCAGATATCTGAATCTGATCTCTAGAGGAAATGGCATGTGAAAAGCCCGTCTCGTATTATTATTAGCACATGAGCATTAAAGGCCTGATCCATAACCCGTTGAAGTCAATGGAAAGACTCTCATTACCTTCACTGGCCTTTGGATCAGGTCCTAAAGGCCTTTCAACACTATGTGTATTTTCAGTGTCTGAATATCTTCAGTTATAAAGTGTTCTCTCACTTAGCAAAGCATGTGAAATTAATAGCACTTCATGTAATAAGTAGATAAAGCAAATTAAAATAAAAATGAATTGCAGGTTTTATTTAGTTCTGAATTTCAATACATTAAATTTTTAGCATATATATTTTACTATTTTTTCCTAAACAAGAAAAACAATCCATTTGAGGTTATCTGGGTTAATCATTTTACAAGGTAAATTTACCACAGAGCGGCAGGTTATTTATAATCATTGTTAATGAGACATTAACACAGTTATTGCAGTTTTAAATTATTGCAACTCTGGTTTTTTAAGCTGACTGCCTTAAATAGTAGATATTTGGCACCAGATGTTAAACTCAGCCTGTAAAATGGAGCAAGTAAACCATACTCACCTCACAGGAGCGCTGGGGATTAAATTGACCCCTGTAAAGGGGGCCAGCACCACTTAAACTGCATTTGGAGGGCTTATATAGGATATAAGTGGTGAATAAGCCTTTTGCTGTTTCAGTGGCTAGACTTCCCTAGTTATTGGGCCTAGTGCTCTCCCATGGGAGTCAACAGTCCAGATCAAAATTGTGCCAGAGCTCACTCAGTTGAAGAGCTTGAAGAAGAGATGTAATTACATTGCCCCAATTGTACGTTAACTTCCACTTTTTTCCAGCTGCTTGGTGTTAAATTGCAGCTTCTTAGCTTCTTTTTACACACTGCTGGAATGTAGATATAAAGTAGGTCTAAGGGAAATTAACTGACTGTAAGGGATAGGAGCAATTTACACCACTTAATACATTAACTCTAAATTTTGCCTTAAGGCAGATAAAGAGGGGAGTCTCAATTGGTTTAATTTTCACTTTCTCCCTTTCCTCTCTGTGTGTATGTCAGTGGTCTCCAACCTTTGTAACCACAAGATCACTTTTTCAATTTAAGTGCAATGTAAGATCTACCTCAAACCCAAATACACTTGGTCTACTTCCTTCCTGCCCCTGCTTTGAGGCCCCGCCCCTACTCTACCCCTTCTCTGAGGCCTCCCTCTGCTCACTCCATTGTCCTTCCTCCCCCATCCTCACTCACTTTCACCAGGCTGGGGTAGGGGGGTGCAGGTTCTGGTCTTGGGCCAAGGGGTACGAGTGTGGGAGGAGATCTGGGCTTAGCCCAGAGTGGGGGATTGGGATCCAGGAGGGGTTTCAGGGTACAAACTCTGGAAAGGAGTTTGGGTGCAGGGGGGCTCGCGTCTGGGGCAGGAGGTTGGGTGCAGGAGGCGGTTTAGGGCTGGGACAGGGGTTCAGGAAGCAGGCTCTGGCTGGGCACCATTTAACTGAGATTGTTTGTTTCCGAATGGCGGAGCAGTGGGGTTAAGACAGGCTTACTCCTGCCCTCGCCCTGCACCACTCCTGGAAGTAGCTGGCATGTACAGCAATGGCTCCATGGTGCCATGTGCTGCCCTTCATCTACATGTACTGAGCTCACAGCTTTTGCTGGCCACAGTTCCCCATTACTGATCAATGGGAGCTGCAGGAGTGGTGTCTACAGGCAAGGAAAGCATGTAGAGACCCCCTGCTCTGCCTTTCTCAGGGGCTGCAGGGACATGCCAACCATTTTCAGGAGCAGCAATTACCATAAGGATAATTACTCCAGCCATGACAGATTAGGCATTTTAGAACTCACTACTCAAGAATTAAATACAGGCAGTCCCCGGGTTACATGGATCCGACTTACATCGGATCCCTACTTACAAATGGGGTGAGGCAACCCCGCACTAGCTGCTTCCCCCCAGCAGACCAGGGAGATGCAAAGCTAGCGCCCCCTTCCCCAGCAGACCAGGGAGACGCGGAGCGGCTTTTCTCAGCAGACACCTCAGCTTGAGAATAAAGGACTGAGGGAAGTGAGGTGTGGGAGAATAAAACTGAGCTCTGGAGAAATGTTTGGTAGAGTTTCCCCTACAATATGTACCAGTTCTGACTTACATACAAATTCAACTTAAGAACAAACCTACAGTCCCTATCTTGTACGTAACCTGGGGACTGCCTGTATAAGAGTAAGAGAGAAATAACAATTATGAAATGCACAGACCAGTCACAAACCCAAAATAACCCACTTTGCAAGCAGTAAAAGAAGTAACAACAACCCTCCACGTATGTGTTGAGTCAGGAGAGGAGAGTGGAGGACAGTGTGTGTTTGTGAGAATGACAGAGACACACACAGTGTATGAGTGATAGATTTGCATTGCCAAGCTCCCTCTATCCCCTTCTCTCTGTGGAGATAGGATATAGGAGTGGGGGGAGGAGGGACACCCTGATATCAGCGTCCCTCCCCCCCCCCCCACACCCTGCACAGCAAGCATGAAGCTCCCAAGGGGGCAGCTCCAAGACAGAGGGCAGGAACCCCATTGCAGCAGGTGGAGGGGCAACTGAAATGCCAATGCTTCACAGCTTCCCCCCAAACCAGTCAGGATCACCTGTCAGAAGCTCCAAGATCTACCGGTAGATCCGATCTACTGGTTGGTGACCACCAGTGTGTGTTATAGCAAAGAAGAGTCCCTACAAATTACTTAAACTAAATTACTTAAATTTAAATGAATTGCAGGTTTGCTGTTTCTCTTTGTAATCTGGTTTGGAAGTTTTTAAACAGCAGAACTACAATTCATTTGCAAATTCAGTATAACCAAATTAAGACTGAAGAAGGATTTAGATTGGGTACTTCACTACAAAGGCAATTTTCCCTCTCTTGGTATATGCACCTCCTCATCAGCTGCTGTGAGTGAGCCACATCCACCCTGACTGATTTGGCCTCATTAACACTGGTGAAGGTACATCACAGGAATGGTGACTTACTTGATAAGTAACTTCCCTGTAACAAACCCTGTTGCCAACTCTGTCCACATATCTACAAGCAACACCATATCATACAAGCAGCACCATCACAGGAACTAACCACATAAGCCACACCATCGGGGCTCATTCAGCTGCACGTCCACTAAAGCAATCTATGGCATCATATGCCAGCAATGCCCCCTGCCATGTATATTGGCCAAATTGAACCGTCTCTGCGTCAAAGGATAAATAGACACAAATCAGATGTCAAGAAAGGTAAGATACATAAACCTATATAGGAGAACACTTTAACCTCTCTGGACATCCAGTAATAGATTCAAAAGTAGCTGAAAGTTACCCACCAAAGATTATGCCCTAATAAATCTATTAGTCTTTAAAGGGCCACAGGACTCATTGTTTTTCCAGATACAGACTAACATGGCTACCATGACTAACCTTCTGAGACATAAACTCCCTCAGGCGAATTTATTTCCACAGTTGTAGCCACTTACCAATTTACACCTCCACTTAAACACAACCTTTGAATTTGGTCCCAATATGTTGGATTTGGTACTATTACGATACCTAATTTTTTGATGTGAATAGGCTTTAAATGTTTGTTTGTAGAGTTTTGTATGTGTGTGCATTCCTCTCTACCTACTCTAAGTCATTGTTTAGCCAAGCAGTTTCTATTTGGCTCTTTTAAAATCTGTTTTCATAAATCAACCCTCCTAATTACTGACTGCTGAACATCTGTAAACAGCTTCAAAATCTCTGTTTTTCTGGAAATAAAGTGCCCTAACATGAATGCATTTTCTAAAGTCTCTGAGAACACCAAAGCCTGAGAGAACAGGCCTATAATCTCTCTACTTAATGACATGGTTGCCTATCTATGTGTTTTTTTTCTTAACTGCTGTGTTTTATGACAACCTTCTTCTTTAATTTGACCATTCCTAGATCTCTTTCAGTGTTACTACTTCCTATGTTTCTATGTTGTTGAATGTTTTCCCCCAGAAGTATTAGCTTTGAGTTTTTCCAAGTTCAATTTTATTTATTTATAACCTGAAGTTATTTCCAAAAATCTAGATCTGTTTGAATTTCTGTTATTAATTTCCAACATCACCCAGTCATCTTTGATTCTTGTTAATATGGTGTTCTCTTGCTCTGCTAGAACATTATTGAGAACCGTAAGAAAAACACAATCTAACACTTTGTGATACTCTTACCAGACACATGCTCCAACCATATTGCTGTTTATTGGTATCTTAGTTTATTTTATACTGCTTCTGCTCAGTTTATGTTCATGTGATTGTATTACTACCCATATCTATTTTAATTAATTTGCACAGTCCGATTTTATTATACAAAATCTTTCTTGTATGTTTGCTTCTATGTTGACAATCCAAAGTGTTCTTTCCTCTTAATATATGTCCTGGTGCATTAGCAATGGAAATTAGACTTGTGGAGTGGCAATTGCCAGGATCACGCGCCTTCCTTTTCTGAAGACAGGTTAAGTCCTTCACTTGCTTTTCTTCAGTCTTCTGGTACTTTCCAAGTTTTCAATCACTTTTCCTCGAAAAAGAATTGTTGATGATTGCAGAAGTTTGTTAATTTTGTAAGCGTATATGTTCTGGATCCACTTATACGAATCTAAGTAGTCTTTTACCTGCTCTTTTATCACTAGCTATGTTTACAACATTTTCATTGGTCCTAAAGACCAAATCCTGGCAGGGGTGACTGATGCCTGCAGGGAGAGGGATGTAGGAAAGGTAACCCAAAGGGGTAGGGAGGGGACATGTGGGAGCACCCCATTTGGCAATTAAGATTTTGAAAGAGGCATAGGAGGGTGGTGCATCTCCTGAGTGTTATCCCGAGTCATTTATAAATCCTGGCTCCATGCATACTAACACTGCTAAATACATGAGCAGTGAAAAATTGTGACAATATGGTCCACACACTCCTGATCACTGAAAATGAACAATTTGCCCATACACATTTCCCACTTGCATTCACTTAATGACTGCTCCATGTCTCAGCATGGTTGTAAGAGTAGCTGGAAGTCTAGTTGAATCCTCAGCTTCACTAATTATATTCTCCCTAAGACACTGAAACACCAGCAAGCATGGACTTGCTTACTAGGCCTCCCAAATAGCAATAGGATTTTGAAAAGCACAGTGGTCTACTTGTGACAATTTTTTACACACATATATACCCTGAATAGTAAATGATTTTGCCCTAAACAGATATGCAAAGAATGGTTTCTGAAAAAATAAAGGTGACACATGATGACTAGGATACACATTTCACATGATAGCATATTCCTTCATCTTTCAGAGCTGCAAAAATACCCTGAGATCATCTTTTTAAAATCTCAGTGGGAAGATTCCCATTAATTTCAGAGAGCTTTGGATCATCTCCATAGCTTCAAATACTACAGCGTTACTCCAGTGTTTGGCATCAGTGCTGTAGTGTCTTTTAGAAGAGGAATTTCATTGTAAAAAAAATGACATCAGTATCTTCCTATAAAGAGCTGTAAGTACAGTACTAATATTGTAGTATTGTAGAAGACACTGCTTTCATGGAAGTTTCTGATATATGGCCTAATTATAGTTCCCAATGTTATAGCAGCTTCCCTTTTATGCTCATTTGACTTTACTAGTCAGAGTCTTTTGACTTTGATGAGTAGTCTAAAGGAAAGAATGTCCTGGGATGTGAGGCTGTTAACCAACCTAGAATCATTTTGCCTTACTCCCAAATGATTGGCTTTAAGAACTCAGTTTAGTTGTAACGGCAATGCTAAGTACCGTAAATAAATTTTAAAAAAAAGTGAGTTTAAACATCAATTCTGTTTAAGTCAAATTCTAATGTATAATTCACAATTATACTAAAGGTTAAAGCCCGCAAGATTTCCTGAACATACAACATAAATTCTTCAAAACATCCATTTGTGGCTCTATTACTCATGTTGTCACAGCAGGACACATTGTATAACTCTTTGGCATTTCTCTTAAAGCTCTGAAATACATTCCACTTATCACTGAAAAGGACACATCAATATTCCAAGCTCTTATTTCCTTTCCAAGAGAGAAGTTGCTTCATGCTGTAGAATTTTTGGTTGAACTTTCATGTTGAAAGAGACACAAAGACATAGTTGGAATATTCCATTATAGCCGTAAGTGTCAAGGTGTTAAAATAATTATTTTTTCTCTTCTTCCCTTTTCACAAAATAAATTTGCTTTCAATATCAATGGCATAGGCTTATTTAGAATTTACACAGGATCAGATCAGGGTACATTTATAAGAGTTGACATGTTTCTTTAGTCTTTGGCAGTTGCAAAAGTGGCTCCCCTGTAGTTTGCAGTGATTAGCAGCACACCAAGGCTATGTCTAGACTGTAGGATTTTTTTGAAAAAACTTCACCTGCGTCTAGACCGCTGCCGTGTTCTTTCAAAATTAAATCGAAAGAACACGGTGGGGTTTTTGACAGCGGTAAACCTCGTTTTTACGAGAAAGAATGACTTTTTTCAAAAAAGCTTTCAAAAAAGGCGTTCTTGACCACAAACAGCGCTTTTTTGAAAGAGAGCATCCAGATTGCTTGGGTGCTCTCTTTTGAAGAAGTGGATCATTTTTTCGAAAAAATTGTGGCTGTTTAGACGATCTCTTTCAAAAGAAGCTTTTTCGAAAGCTTCTTTTGAAAAAGCTTCTTTCAAAAGAAGCATGTAGTCTAGATGTATCCCAAATTTGCAGGAAACAAGTACAGTTTCATACCAAAAAGGAAGACTGGTAACCATTATCATAAAAATAAATATTTAAGACAAAAAGGGAAGCCATTATAAATATTTCATATAAAAATTCTTCTAACATGACCTTGAATGTATTAGAAAAGGGATAGGGCAGGGCATTGAATTGGAATTGACCCATAAAAAATTACAGTTGTTTCTTACTCTTCCATATTCTTGTTTTTTAATACAAATTTCTTCTTCTAATGCTCATTTCCCAAGTACTCTGAAAACATACTTAGAAAAAGGCTAAAAATAAAAGGACGTAGAAGCATGATTCAATATTAAGGCACAAAACTGTAAATTAGAGAGAAGAGAATGGTTATTTTCTAAGCTCTCTATTAATTTGTGCTTGCCATTTTTCCTGATCAAATATCTGCATTTCCTCACATGCAAAACAGGGACAATATTTATCTCACAAGAGTGTTAATTTATGTTTCTAAAGAACTTTGAGATCCTCCATTAGAAAGTATGGTAGTAAAGGTTGAACCTCTCTAGTCCGACACTCTCTGGTCTGACAACATCTGTCATCTATCATTATTTTAATTAGCTGGACGTCCACTTATGATGGGGGTGTGGCCAAGTTTCCTGCAGTCCCATAACATTTGTTTACAGTCACCAGTCCTGGCTCTCAGTGTCCTGTGCTGTTATTTAGCTCTATTTTACCCCTAAATGTCTTCTAAGAGTCCAGTAAGCAGTGGAAATTGGTAATACTACTAGACAATATTGCTCTTCCTTGGTCCGGCAAATTCTCTAGTTTGGTACCCATCAGGTGCCATATGAGAAAAATTAAACCAGTAGTGCTAAGTATTTCATATAATCGCATTAACATACTTCTGTGACTCTATTGTTGCTTACTCTCATGCATTATTTCATGTTTAAAATTAGACTGTGAGCTCATTGGAGAAGGCAAGCTGCCTTTATATTTATACTGTAAAGAGCCTAGCATCATAATACATGATGCATTATTTATTAGTGTACAGAACACCATTAGCCTTTAGTGACCTTGTCTTCATTTTTATTTTTAAGGTAAAAGTTTGGTTCCAGAATAGACGAATGAAATGGAAGCGGGTAAAAGGGGGCCAGCAAGGGGCAGCAGCCCGGGAAAAAGAACTGGTGAACGTGAAAAAGGGTACACTGCTTCCTTCAGAGCTTTCCGGAATTGGTGCAGCTGGCCTCCAGCACACAGGGGACTCACTAGCGAACGATGACAGCCATGATAGTGATCACAGCTCTGAGCATGCACACTTATGATACACAGAGATGATCCCAGCTCCGTTCTCAGGAAAGAAATGCTATGATGGCACGCCTTACACAGGCATCGTTTACGTATGCAAGTGACTCTGGCAGTGATTTTTAAAAAAAACATTGTTATTAAAAATTCAAGCTTATTGTGTCTACTTTTCTTGATTTTTAGATGGTTTACAATAAGTGCCATGTCTTAAAGGTGCCTCAAGAGTGGGAAGCGGAAGATGAACTTGCTTTGAACATTCCAGATTTGTTTGTCATGTTTATGGACAGCGGGCAGGTATTTTGGCTTTAGCTTGCACTGAAAATTACATTGCTTTAAACAGAGATTATATTCTGAAAAAACCACAGTGCCACAAAATCACTGTCTAGTGAATAAGAAACTTATTTTAACTCTGTATATATTTACCTTACAGCATTTTCCTGTCTTCACTAATTTTAGTAATGCATTAATATTAGCTGATGGCAATAATCACTCATGATGATAAATGGCTTCTTGTTTCTTTATTTTTGTTTTGTTGTCCCAATGACAGACAATACATGTAGACACTTGTGTTCAAATAAAGAACTATACCATAGTGTCTGATAGGAAATGTCCTTATACCACAGACAAAACAAACCTTATGTTGCATTTATTATCAACTGCTGCTAATAGGGTATTATTAAACTTACCTTGCTCCTCAATTCTTCTTATCTTATAACTGCCAGAATTACTTTTAGGATCATAAGGATAGTCTAGTAATTTGCCAGAAATAACATCTTGTTCCACTTGTGTCAAGGAATTTATTTCTACCTCCCCCTCCCCAACTCCTAAAAATGTACACATTACTTCTTCATCCTAGTTGAGTAGATTTGTAAGCACTCAGCAGAAATATTGTTTCTTCATCTTCTGATTTTAAAACCAGCAGTTAAGTTGAATTGGCTGCTTATGTTGGGAGAAATAAAAAATATGGCGATAACTCTGATACTATGTCCCAAGTCTAAATTCAAGACACATTTTCTGTTACAGACTTATGTGTACATACAGGCAAACACCAAAAATAAAATCTAACAAAACACTGATTGTACTTTGTAAAGAAAAAATGTTTAATAAATGATCCTTTTTAAATAATTTCAGTCTGCCTATATTGATTTAATGGGAAACTTGAAAAATCCTTTAAAAATCCTAAGCAGCTGTAACTTCATGAATCTTTCTAAAACTTGTTTTGCTTTAGGCAATATAAATCTATGTGTTCAAACTTACACTTGATCTTGGATAAATCTTCTACCTTGATCCATTTGTGAAACTCTTTCCTTTATTAGGAAAAAGCAGCTCTCAGCTAACGATGATTTCAGCCAAGAATAATACAGAGACAATAAACTATTTTCCAAGATCTAAGGCAAATATTAAAGAGATATTTTGTCATGTGTTGTGGAAATGGAGAAAAAAAATTGTAACTGCTCAGGAAGATGATGTTAATTTACATTACTTTGCCTTTATAAAATAAACCTGTTCAAATCAGAGTTATTGGGCAACATTCCTCTTCATCAGAAAGGTAGGAGATTAACTGGAATGAAAAGCATCCAAAGTACCAGTGCACATTTACTGATGATTAACAGTCACGTGACTCAAAAGTATCTTAAATGTTAGACA
The DNA here is from genome assembly GCF_052426305.1 of Pelodiscus sinensis. NCBI lineage: Eukaryota > Metazoa > Chordata > Testudines > Trionychidae > Pelodiscus > Pelodiscus sinensis. The sequence goes on from NC_143053.1 coordinate 206,764,427, forward strand.
TGATCAAGAACTTTTCTAGTGAAATTCCCTTCTAATTCAGATTTATTCCCTATTACCCACTAATTAGTATGTAATCAATCTAATTTAAATGTCCGAATGATGGGCCATCCACCACTTACTTTGGAAGACTACTTCATATATTACCCTGTATCTATCAAATGCCCACGCTAAGGCTACATCTATACTGTAGCCTTCTTGTGGAAAAGCATATGCAAATGAAGCATGGCGTGGAATATCACCGTGCTTCATTTGCATAAGTAATGAGCAGTCGTTTTTGCGCAAGAGGCTTTTGCGCAAAAAGAGCAGTGTAGACTGCTCCTTTTTATGCAAACCCCCCCTCTTGCGCAAAAACTGTTCTTCCTTATTTTTTCAGGAAGAATGGCTCTTGTGCAAGAGGGAGTTTTTGGGCAAAAAGGAGCTGTCTGCACAGCTCGTTTTTGCGCAAAAGCATCTTGGTCAAAAATGGCTGCTCATTACTTATGCAAATGAAGTGCAGTGATATTCCAGCTCCGCTACATTTGCATATGCTTTTCCACAAGAAGGCTACAGTATAGACGTAGCAACAATGACTGGTCTCAGAGGGATAGCCGTGTTAGTCTGTATCTGAAAAAAAGAAAAGAAAAAAAGAGGAGTCCTGTTAGAAACTAACACAATGATTTAGATGGAATTGGACAAGGAAGAAATAATAAAAGATATGCCACTATACCATTATTATATGAAAATAATGAACCAGAGTAAAAACATGTTCTTATTCCGATACTCATCTTCTTCGCCTTTTCTCCCTACAACTGTTCATTGCTGTTACTCATATATGTCTAAAATTAGACTTTATATTTTTAAGGAATAAGACTTTTATTTGATTTGTAAAATACTCTGCACATTGTAGGCAGTACGAAAATAACAATTCATCATGTAGGGCCAGATTCTGTCAACCCAACTCAAACTGAGTAAAACCTTACTTTGTGACCAGTTCCACTGATTTTGGCAGGGATACTTGCAAATGATGGTAGCATCCAATGTGATTAAGAGTGGCAAGGACCACCAAAGTCAGTATGCAGCTTCATTTTATCATAACTTAAAGCATGGTAAGGATTTGGTTGTTCCAGGAAAATGGTATGTGTCTGGAATGGGATTGCTTCTCAGAAAACCATACAGAAAAGAGACCAGAACACCAGGAAGGTGAAAGGGAATGGCTGGAGTTGCACCTCTCCCCATCTAGGACTGCCCCAGCTCTGAGCCGCCCACCCCTAGTCACCTGTTAGGGAGCAGAGAGGGGAGCTGTCACTCACTCCTGATTCTTAGGTGAATATTGCTGGCTGTTCTCATCCTCGGGGAGCGAGGAGAAAGTGCACAGTTTGCTGCATTCCTCATTCTGACTGAGGAGCACAGGGAGCAGACAAATTGGCACCTGCCCCAGCCAGGGAACATGCACCCTTCTCCTGGCTGTGCCCACTGGATCTGTAGTGGCCACAGAGGGGCGCTTCTCACCTGGCCCCAAGCTACTGGCATGAGAAGGGTGGGGTAATGCTCTCTCCCTGGGGCAGCGTGAATACTGAACCCCTCATCCCCAACCTCACCCCAGAGAAATGGTTTAAATGAAGCATGTACATTTTCATTTTATTTTCTCAAAACTAAAAGGATTTGGGATAAGGACCTGAGCAGTTCCAGGTAACTCTTCTAGTAAGAAATATGCCATTCCTTGTATGATGAAAGTATGACATCAGTAGTATTCATGTGTGCAGTAAATTGTTTGCCACAGGAAAGGGCCATGCATTTAAAAATAATTTGTAACCCTTTAAACACAAATGTCCAGATTGTAAAACTAACATCATGACCAGCGTTTGGAACAGTTTGGAGGCACTTTGCTACAAGAGACACTCAGGGTATGTCTACACTACCCTACTAATTCGAACTAGGAGGGTAATGTAGGCATACCGCACTTGCAAATGAAGCCCGGGATTTGAATTTCCCGGGCTTCATTTGCATAAACCGGGCGCCGCCATTTTTAAATCCCGGCTAGTTCGAACCCCGTGCCGCGCGGCTACACGCAGCACGGAGTAGCTAGTTCGGATTAGGCTTCCTAATCCGAACTAACTGTACTCCTCGTGGAATGAGGAGTACAGCTAGTTCGGATTAGGAAGCCTAATCCGAACTAGCTACTCCGTGCTGCGTGTAGCCGCGCGGCACGGGGTTCGAACTAGCCGGGATTTAAAAATGGCGGCGCCCGGTTTATGCAAATGAAGCCCGGGAAATTCAAATCCCGGACTTCATTTGCAAGTGCGGTATGCCTACATTACCCCGCTAGTTCGAACTAGCGGGGTAGTGTAGACATACCCTCTGGTCTTAGGAATGATTTGCACCAATCCAAGGGAGCAGGTCTTCAGCCTCATTGAATGCAGAGCTTAATATTGTTTCTGGCCCTTTCTCAAAGGGTACAAAAAGATAGAGAAGGCTTCTTGCACCCTCATCATGCCTGCGAAAGGACCAGACCCATTCTGGCTAAAAATATGTTATAATCTATTTTGAAATCATACAGTTCACCACAATGACTGTTAATCACATAATTGGCAACAACTGGAAAACCCACTGAAATGTACTTCTAGCAGGGCTACATTTGCCCATATAAATTAGATGAAAACCCTGACTTATTGTTAACTCTTGTGAATGATTCACCAGTGCTTCCAAGGATCCAAAATGACGGCAGATGGAGAAGAGTTAGAAAAGGGAAGATTAAAAGGCACATTTCTCCATGATCATAGGGAGAAACAAACAAATCTGCATTGTATGGTTTAAAAATGACTGAAATCATACATTGCTGCTACATAGTGCTTATCATTCAAAGATTCCCAAAAGCACAGAATAGGTTACATGGAGAAGATGCATTTCCTGCCAATCGCACGAGTGATCTGGAGTGAGGCAGTAAAACCAAAATGGCTGTGGTGGTAGTAACCCCCAGGGCAGAATATGTGCTAGTTGCTCCCAGCTTGCTGAAAGATGGCAAGACCTCTGCTGGCTTTGAATAAGTGTTCTGAGTTGCTTTGCATCCCCTAGTTTTACAAAGGTGTGTTCATTGAAGTGAACGGAGATACTCACACTGCAGAAAAGTAAGTATGTATGCAACTTCTAGCAGAAATGGGGGCTCTGTGGTGTTAAGCCAAACCTGAAAGGAGGGCTTTGGTTTGAACTTAATTTCATGCTTTATTTGATCTTCTCTGGCTGGTGTATCCACCCACTGGTTTATTGGTGGCTTAAGCACATTTAACATTTTAAACATACTAACATGTGAGAGGTAAGTCTTTGGTTTACAGATGGACAAAAGGAAGCACATCAGGATGGTTACATACCCAAGATCACACTACCAGTCACTGAAGAATTAGGAATGGAACCCTGAAGAACTAACTGACTTTCTGTTCCTGACTCTAACCACTAATTAGCTCTTCTGGAGCTGATGGTATTGCACTGTTTTGGGGAGATGCCATGGTATGAGTTAAAGACAGAATATCAATTTGAGCCTCCTTTCAAATTTTCTGACTTTAGTCAAACTGTCTCTTGAATGACATGTATTTAAGCTGAAACAAATAGATTATATGCAGTATTTAGGAAACAAGATTTAGGAAAATGTTAATGGTGATATTTAACCAATTATATGATATAATTTAGTGGTTCTATTCCAGGGCCAAGTGGTGGTGAGGGGGCATGAGCTGGTTTCAGTGTAATCTAGAGAGTAGGGCCAGCACTGGACTTACATTATTATAAAAAAGTCCCACTTTAATGTATTAAGGCAAACTGCTATATTTTCCCATCAAATGTATACCATACAACTAACTCAACATTTCTGGATTTCTGTTCCTTCACAGTATGCTGCTAAATGCACTAAAATACTCAGAAATACTCATTTAGGATTGATGCAAATTGATTATGCTAAAAAGAAAAATTTTAAATAGATATTTTTAATTTAAATTACATTTGAAATTTACAGTGTATGTTAAGGTGCAGGTTTACTAGTTATTAAAATCATTTAAATACAAAAAAATTAAGCAGGACATGTTAGCTAAATTTTAAAGAAATTCAGATCACTAAACTGGAGGAAGTAATTTGCTAAGCACTTGGAACCAGCACTTGTACATTCTAAACTAGCTTTTTAAAGCAGCAGTTCCATCAGCAGACACAAGTAAAATTTTTCTTCAGAGTAGTTTATTCAGTTAGTTCAGTTCAGTTGATAGCTCTTTCAAAATTTAAAATACAATGGAGAGTTGAAAAAAATGGAAAGCTTTGTATTCCTCTTCTAATCCATGAATTAAAAGTAGGTGTGAGAGGATCAGATCTACTAGTTCTAAAATCTTGATGGACATGGTGACCAGAAACAGGCTGACTGCAGACAATACTTCCTGGGTATGTCTACACTACCCTCCTATTTCGAAATAGGAAGGTAATGTAGGCATACCGCAATTGCAAATGAAGCCCGGGATTTGAATTTCCCGGGCTTCATTTGCATAAGCCGGGCGCCGCCATTTTTAAATCCCGGATGGTTTGAACCCCGTGCCGCGCGGCTACACGCGGCACGAACTAGGTAGTTCGAACTAGGAAGCCTAGTTCGAACTACCTAGTTCGTGCCGCGTGTAGCCGCGCGGCACGGGGTTCAAACCATCCGGGATTTAAAAATGGCGGCGCCCGGCTTATGCAAATGAAGCCCGGGAAATTCAAATCCCGGGCTTCATTTGGAATTGCGGTATGCCTACATTACCCCGCTAGTTCGAACTAGCGGGGTAGTGTAGACATACCCCCTTTGTTTAATGAATTAGTTAATTTTAAATGCAAAACATGTTTTGAGAAACTTTTTTCTCTTGTTCACCCAACACATTTAAAATTAAAATACTGGTTTTGTGCATTTTAATTGACTTTAGTTTTCCATCCAATTGGATTACACACAAATGACGAGCAAAAAATAATCATCTAATAAACAAGAATGCCTCATTCATTATTTTCTAACATAATAAAAATGTAAAAATAAAGAATCTGAAAGCAAGTTAAGCTACACAATTATTAAATAAAACATATCCCCCGGTAAGCAAAAAGAATTACCAAAATTAGAGTGAAAGCTATACCTAATTCCAAAGAAACATGTTTTAAAGGTTAAAGGTTACTAGTAAATTAAAATTAACCTTTCTATAGAAAAATAGCTAAAAAGGGCTCATTGCAAAACACGATTAAAATTGAAGATTTAAATCTTTACTGTTTGCTGATTTAAATATGATTAAAACTGATTATTTAAATTATCCTTATGTAAATCAATCACATTTATTCCAGAAATCTGCTGCCTAGATTTGACACAATTGTCTGTCTGTGTCAAAAGACCCGGTATTAAAGTAATCAAGGGGATTGCAAGTGATAATTTAAGTATGCTTGTAGGGCTATGGTGCAATTCTCTCTTACTCACATGTACACTGGTGCAAACCCATACATCCCTATTCAATTTTTTTCAGAAGTGTCCAAAACTGTCCAAAAGGTTAGAGACAGATTTTCAAACACACTCGTGAACCCAATGTGATAGAACAACAAACAGAATTTTCCTAATATCACAGAATGAATGATCAATTATTAATTCTATTCCAGTGGCACCTAAAATGCATTAAGCATTATTTACACATGGAAGAAGACACCGTCCTTACGCTGATATCTAAAACACCATAACATAATTTTCACCTTTGGAAATTTTATGAAACAGGTGCTTGTTTTCAAATTTAACTGAAAATAAAGGACACGTTTTAATGGCTACATGTATGGAAAGTCCAGCTGGACAACATAAGTAAAAAACTTGTTATGAAGTACAGGGAAATAATCATCATTAGCTTGTATACCATGCTTTTCTTCTACATATCCCAAATTCCTTTTAAAAAGAAAGGTAAGCATTATTATTCTCTTTACAGATGGGGAAATGCAGCTCAGAGAGGTAAAATGATTTGTCTAAGGTCATCTGGCAACAGAGGTAGTATTCTGATTCTTATTCTAGCACCCAATTAACTGGCCCACACTAACTTGATTTTGATGTATTATTTGTAGAGGTTAGAGACACCCAACTCTGCTGACTGGGGTGAATTCAAGACTCTATTTTTGAATTACATAGACGCTTGCGTCCTTACTACACCTCTCTAATGGTATGTCTAGACAACAGTGCTGTCTAGATACTTTAGGTATCCTGAAATAGCTATTCCACATCTTTAAATGCACCCATTATTTCAAAATATATTTCAAAATAACGGGTGCACTATTCTGGCATCCCTGTAACCCTCGTTCCACGAGGGTAAGAGTAAGAGTAAGGGATTTGTCAAAATAGCACTTGTGTGTAGATACACCCTAAGTGGCCACCTTGGATAATGTCTCTAAACCAGTGGTTCCCAAACTTTTTGGCATCACGCCCCACTTTTGATTTTTGAAAAACCCTCACGCCTCTCCCCCGAATAGCAGCAAAACTTGTTGAGCAAAGAAGAAGAAAAAAAAAAAGGAAAAAAGGAAAAAAGGAACTGAACAGGGCAGCAAAACTTGATGGGGGTGGGGGGCGAGGATAGGTCGCCTCGCGCCCCCCTGGAATTTCTTCACGCCCCCCAGTTTGGAACCCATGCTCTAAACATTCCATACCACAATCACAACATTTACACCTGATACACATGAGGATAGCTAGCTTAGGTCATACCTTTCTGGGCCGACGAGGGAGCTCAGCTACCTCTATCAGCATCCATCCGTCCCTCAAGGTACATCTACACAGCAGGGCTTAACTCAAGATAAGCTATGCACAATGAGCTATGTCAATTGCATATCTTATTTTGAAATGTCTTATTTTGAAATAGGGAGCATCCACACAGCACTTATTTCGAAACAGAGCACTCTTCTTCCTTCTGACTTCCCTTATTACTCAGGTTTAAAGGAGTTGGAGTAAGAAGTCCTCCGTCTTGACAGTAATTTGACATTATTTTGGAATAACTGCCTGCTGTGTAGATGTGGACTAAGTTATTTTGGAATAGTGTTGCAGTGTAGGTGTGCCCTCAGTGGGCACTTGGAATACACACAGGAGGCAAGTGGAGAAATGAGTGGAGTGGGTGGGAAGGTGCACGGCACCCCACACACAAACACTATATTTCTGCAGTCTCAGGGTGCAAGGTAGTAATGCTGAGCTGTGTCATCTTTCTGCTAGATCACTTAAGTGCCAGGATTCTCCTTGTAAGACAGGTCTCACACCTTTGCCAGTGGCTCCAGAGCCCTTACAGCAAGATTCAAATTGGAACCAAGCTGTGAGGAAGAAGTAAAGAGTGGGGAGAGAAGGACTGTTTTAGGGCCCAGAGCCTGTGCATGGATGCCTCTCCCCTTTCACTGATTCCTGAATATCCATGTAGCTCTTATGGCTTGTCTACCTGGGAAAGTTAAGCCAATAACCAGGCTAAGATTGGGAATCAATTTAGGCGGTGACAGTTTTATCACTATAACTCACTATAGAAGCACTCTTGTTCTGGGATAAGGCACCCTTTTTCCCATTTAAATTACAGTGTTTGGGAAACAATTTACACTAAGTCAAATAAAGCCACATTTATCCTAGGAGTATCTACTGGAAATTTATATCATCATCACAATAATGGTTATACTAAGAGGCTATGTCTATACTGCGCTCTCTTGTGCAAGAAAATATGCAAATGAGGCAAAGCAGTGAATATCACCACACCTCATTTGCATACTTAATGAGCCACCATTTTGCGCAAGGAGCTTTTGCGAAAAAGAAGCTGTCTACACGGCTCCTTTTTGCGCAAAAACCTCTTGCACAAGAGCCATTCTGCTGCTTTTTTCAGGCAGAACGGCTCTTGAACAAGAGGGGGATTTTGTGCAGAAAGGAGCTGTGTAGATAGCTCCTTTTTGCACAAAAGCCTGTTGCGCAAAATGGCGGCTCATTAAGTATGCAAATGAGGTGTGGTGATATTCATCGCTTTGCCTCATTTGCATTTTTTTTGCACAAGAAAGCACAGTATAGACATAGCTTAACTGTATAATTGGAAACATCGCTAGTATAGACAAGTCCATAAGCATCCACTACCTTTGTGGAAAAACATCATATATATGAAATTTTAGTGATAAACATCCACCAGAAGAACCTCATGGAGAAACTCACTCAAGCAGGCTTGCCTATGGAAGAAGGTGATGAGGCCCTTTTTAATTTACAGGAAATCCCACCTGGTGAAAAAATTACTGCCATGTTAGTATATTAGAAAGTGTTCTATGATCACTCATTGCTTGTCATCATATTATAGATTAAGCAACTCAGCTATGTTATTCCTTATTCTTAAACAAATACAACATGATCTTATGTTAGAGGTAATGTGTTTGCTTTACTAACAACATGGGAATGTATTAACCACAGACATTTCACTAATATAAATGTTATATCAGTGAATTATAAAATGCTATTTTAACACCCTGTACTGCTAACCAGTAGAAAATTATATTTCTTTTTAGAAAAGGTTAACTAACCAGACTATTTTGATATTATATCGCACCACACCTGTTTATATCTTAGTCAATTATGGTAGCATATTGTAGAGAATGATTATTTTCATTATATAATGTGTTGCATATTGTAGATTTGTAGTTTTAAAATATAAATGCATATACTGTTATGACTAACAAAGCAGAAGGCCATTCCTAGTCATGATATAAGCAGGCACAATTCCATACATTTACACATGGGCTAGAATTTGGCCCTAAGTATTTTTATATAAAAAAAATTCAAGAGTGAAATTTGCAGATCCAATAGAATAGGGGTGGGGAACCTTTTTTAAACAAACAAACAAACAAACCCCTGACTGAGAAGGAAAAAGACAGCCTGGGCTCCCCAATGCCGAGTGGGAGCCCTGAGCTTCGGGGACCATATCCAAGCAAGCCGGGGGCTGCAGCCAGCCCCTGAGCCTTAGGTTCCCCACCCTTGCAACAGAAGATTTGTCAGTGCTATTTTTATATTGTAATGGGAGATACCGTCAGAGAGTTATCTAATTGATTTCAAATGCTATGCATTCAATTCTCCAGTCCTGTAGCAGGCTTATGATTGATTCTATGGGAGTTTTGCCTGCTGCTCAACTACATGATGGGTTTCTGTGCCTTTTTTTCCTGTGAGCTGTAGAATCTTATTCATGTGGTGGTTATCAGATTCAAAAATATTATGTAATGTGCAGGGCAAATATCCATTAACAATAGGCAATTTTTAATATTTGTAGATATTTAATTTCTCTGGATATTTTTATACCTACATATGTCCAATGTTGGTGTTATTTCGGTACAGGCAGTCCCCGGGTTACGTACAAGATAGGGACTGTAGGTTTGTTCTTAAGTTGAATCTGTATATAAGTCGGAACTGGCATCCAGATTCAGCTGCTGCTGAAACTGACCAGCGGCTGACTACAGGAAGCCCGAAGCAGAGTTGCTCTGCCCGGGGCTTCCTGGAATCAGCCGCTGATCAGTTTCAACAGGCTGAATCTGGACGCCAGTTCTTACATACAGATTCAACTTAAGAACCTCAGGCGTCCCCAAGTCAGCTGCTGCTGAAACTGATCAGCGGCTGATTCCAGGAAGCCCAGGGCAGAGCAACTCTGCCTCGGGCTTCCTGTAGTCAGCGCTGGTCAGTTTCAGCAGCGGCTGACTTGGGGATGCCTGGGGCAGAGCCGCTGGGGTGCTGCTGGGTTGCTCCAGTAGCGCCGCTCCTCGGCGCTACTGGACCAACCCAGCAGCACCCAAGCGGCTCTGCCCCAGGCATCCTGATTCAGCCGCTGCTGAAACTGACCAGCAGCGGCTGAATCAGGCCGCCTGGGGCAGAGCAACTGGGGTGCTGCTGGGTTGGTCCAGTAGCGCCCAGAGCAGTGCTACGGGACCAACCAGCAGCACCCCAGCTGCTCTACCACAGGTGTCCGGAGAAAAGCCTAGTCTGCTGGGGGAGGGAGGGGCGCACTAGCTGCGCCCCCCCCCCCCCCAGCAGACCAGGGAGACGCGGGAGGCGGACCAAGACGCACCGCGGTCCTGCCGCCCGGATGCTCCGCGGCTTTGCTCCGCGTCTCCCTGGTCTGCTGGTCTCCAGCAAACCAGCAGACCAGGGAGATGTGGAGCAAAGCCGCGTGGCTGTCCCTCCAAGGCTTTGCTCCCCGTCTCCCTGGTCTGCTGGTCTCCAGCAGACCAGGGAGACGCGGAGGAAAGCCGCGGAGCACGGGGCAGCGGGACAGTCCAGACGCGCCACGGCTGTGCCGCGGCTGGCGTCCTCCGCGGCTTTGCTCCCCGTCTCCTTGGTCTGCTGGACACCAGCAGACCAGGGAGACGGGGAGCAAAGCCTCGGAGGACGCTGGCAGTGGGACAGCCGCGGCGCGTCTGGGCTGTCCCGTTGCCCGCCTGCTCCGCGGCTTTGCTCAGTGTCTCCCTGGTTTCCCGGGGGGGACTCCCCCCCAGCAGACCAGGGAGACGCGGAGCAGCTTTTCTCGCCCCGGAAAAGCCCCTGGGCGTCCCGCCACTCCCGTCTTCCGGGGCGAGAAAAACCCCGTTTGTAACTGCGGATCCGACATAAGTTGGATCCGCGTAACTCGGGTACTGCCTGTATTGCCAAAAACACAGTTGAATATACAGACACAACTTACTTCAGTATTCACTATTTGTGTTTGCTTATGGATAGCAATTTTTAAAAGTGTGCCTGTTTTGAACATTTACCAAATTATTTGCCAAGCAAGTCACATGTGCAGCTGAAAAAACACTGAAATGTGTACTTGCCAAGGTAAAAGTTTATCCTGAATAGTACCTTTACAAAAAAATGGATATCACTGCCACAGAAATATATATTCCATCAAGTGAAAAATGCTAAATATAACTGTGACTCACTAAGAATAATTTTATGTGTATTTTTGAGTTTCTTATCCATGCTTGCACATAAGCATGCATAAGAGAAAATGTTTGCAGTCTTTTAATTCAGAAAGCCTACAAATGGAAATTTAGTGTCATTCCTCCATACAGCGTATTTGCTTAACATATTTGATTTCTGAGGGTTGAATATTGATAACACTATTAAAGACTCCTGTTATAAGTAATGATTTTGCATTAAATGAGTAAGAACTATTTCTTTAAAGAAAAAAATGGGCCTGATCTAGAGCCTATTTAAGTCAATGTAAAGAGTCACACTGACTTCATTGAGCTATGGATCTGTTCCAAAATACACACTAGGTTTTAGTGAGTAAAAAGTGCAGCAAGAAGAACACAGGCAAAGTTTAAAAATGACTACCGACTTTGGGTGCCTCAACTGAGGGTCCTAGTTTTAAGAATGCTCTGAGCACTCATTCCCATGAAAAATCAGGCCCCCTTAATAGGTTGTACATTAATAGTATAGTACCTTAATAGGATCTTAAAAATGGACAAAGTAAATCACTAGGCATGGTTGAAAATCTTGTTCAGAAGCTATTTTATTGCTTATGACGAGACTCTTATAATACTGAGTTCCTATATCTGGAAAGACATCCTTTATTACTGAAATGTTGATTTCAAAATCAAAATAAATTTGCTATGGTGCATGGAGTTTCCTTCAGCAATAATCTATAGTACCATTAGATAAGAAACAGTAAAGTACATTATATAGGGTCAGTTTTAACAGATGTTCATATATGGTAAGGAAAAAAACCCCTTTCCTTCCACTCAGATGTCTGTCTTGAATTTCTCACAGTTTTTGCAGACAGTTTGGCTAGCTTCCAACATACATTGTTGCCTGTCTAGTATGAAAAATGCCATCTGTGGTGTATGAAAGTCCTTCCTCTAAAAGTGGACAGCTAATTATATTCTGGGCAGGTGGTACCAAAGTGAAGTCAGGTGTCAAGCATGGTGTAACCTTGGAATTGTCTAAAATTACCATATTCTGTTGGGAAAGTACAGAATAACAGAAACTGAAAGGAATTTAAATGTAGGCCAGCATACAGCTTTCTTAGTATTCAGATGATGATAATATACATTGTGGTAACATATTCAAAACCATACATAAGGTTAAAGCAGGTGGGTTAAATCACGTGTAGATTTCCCCAAACAAATATCCTCCTTGACTCTTATATCTGTGATTGCAGTTCCTTTAAGCGTACACTGTAACCTTTAAGAAAAGTCCTGATGTTCTCACATTTTTCAGATAGGGCAAAAGATGCAGGAGGGAATTTTCTTTCTGCAGTTTAATGGTCTGGGAAAATTGTTGAAGAAGGAAGAGAAGATGGCTGCATTGTGTGAATGACCCCTGCGAATTCAGCCTCACAAATGCTCACCTTGCAAACATGCATTTTTGAGGTTGAGTAAGATTTTTTTATTGTCCAGAATCAACATATGCTTCATACCAGGAGATGATTAAGCTGGTTGCTTCTCCACTGAGCTGATCTACAAGATTCCCAACACCACCACCCTTGCCACATCTGACTTTACAACAGCTAATCCTGACTCCACTATAAGCTTTCTTCTAGTGTAGCAGCTCTAAGACAATGGGAAAGAAGTTCTTCCATTGACTTAATTAATGCACACTCAATGAGCAGCAGTAACTATGTCAGTGGGGGAAACTATCCTGCCTACATATAACTCTCCACACTGGTGCTTAGGTCAGTGTAATTTATGGTGCCCAGGAGGTGGCTTATTCACTTCTCAATGATATAAATTATACCACTTTATAGGCACAGCTATAGCATCACAACTCAATTCCCAGATATTACAACACTTGCTCTTTCCCTTTAGATGAATGTTATATCAGGGGTTAATGATTTACTAGCATAAGTACAAGTCTTCAGTTTTCCTGCAAGAGATACCTTTGTATAATTTTTATATTTCCCTCTTTATATTCTCAGTTACCTGTTAAAAAGGGAGTGTGGGGTATATTTTAAAACAATTAAGCTGGGTGGCGTTTCAGGCCCATTCACCAAATGGTTCCCCTTATGTTTGGTAGTGAGATTTCAGGTTGTTACGTTTTCCTTCAATAATTTGACTGATCCCACTCAGTACAATCTCTATGGAATACTCAACGAGATACTTACAATAGACTGGCATAGTGGTATGGCACAGTGGCAGTGGTGGTGAACTACTTCACAGATAGTACTATTCAGTTTTTGCTTGGTGCTAGTACATCTGGATGATTCTGAATTACCATATCTCCACTGTGAAGAACAGTTCTACTTTGAGAAAGCATTTCCCCTGCTGTTTCAATACCATGTGTAATCTTGGACTTTCTTTGCAGCTTGCGATAATGTGATGTACACAACGCACTGGCATGCTGCATTATTACAGATTTCCTTTTTGGATGAGCCAAACTCCTGTTAAATGTTACTGTGGAATCTTGAGAGACTAACAAAAGAAGAATGAAAGACCCAACAATTTAAATAAGACAAACTCGATGAGTCTGGAGCCAGGTGTACTGGAATTAAAACCAGGCTTTTAAAAGGCTAAACTACTAAAATTATGTTACATTAAAATAAAAAAATAGTCCAGAAACATCACATTGTGACCAAGTTTTATACCTTTTGAAGGCCCTAATCCTGCAAACACTTATACATGTGAATTATGGTTTAAAGAAAAGCTTCTGTTAGCCTTTGTCTATATACAAAGATTGTACTGACTTTGCTGGTACAACTGTGTATGTTTTTATATTATTTTGAACATGAAACTGAAAAAAAACAGTTTGAACTGGAAATTTTGCACAAAGGTTTCATACCATTTTGGTGAAACCAATGCAACCTCTGAGTTTGGACCAGGGATCTGAAACTTCTGACTTGCATTGCTCTGCTTCCTTGCAGCTCCCACCTATGTGGAAAGTATGGGGGTCTGATCACTGCTGCCACCTCACACCAGGCCATCCCGGTAATCTACGAAGCTGCGTCCCTTGAGGGAGGAGTGCTATGGGGCAGAACAGGGCAGGGTGGTTGCGTGAAGGGGCAGGGCGTGGGTGATGGGAATAAACAACCCCTCCCACTGGGGGGTTTTCCCTCACAAAGACTTACTCCTATTTCCTCAAAGTTTGCTCTGCTGAGAGCTGAGTAGAAGGCAGTTATCAAAACTGCATGGATCCTGGGGGCTCAGCAGGAGGCAAGGGGTATCGCAAATTGGTGTTCTCTAGAGGTGAGTCTATATTTATTAACATTAAAAAGCATAGTCAAAAGTCTATATTTTTGGATCAGATCCTAAACTAACGATATTAAATTTAGATTAATCAACTAATCGAATAGTCGATGTAATTTGCATCGATTATTCGATTAGGAAGGCAGATGTGCCGGGGGGACCATGGCCAGTGGGAAACTCAAGCAGTACCCCCGCTGGTCCCGCACTCCCTGCTTTCGAAGTGTACAAGAGCTCCTCCACTCCGGATCTTGTACATTTCAAAAGCAAAGTGTCACCGGGAGTGCGAGGCCAGCAAGGGACTGTTTGCTCTTGCTACATTCCCCACTGAGCCTCTGCCCCTTCTCCCCACAGAGATAGTGTTGGGGGGAACCAGCTCTCTCCAGCACCAGATTCTGCTCCCCCCTTGCTGCCTCTCTCTGATAGAGGCAGGAAGGGCGGGGGGGGGGGGGGAGGAGAAGGGGAAGCGACTAGTCAAGTCACTAGTTGACTAACTGATAAGCATTTGCTTATCGGACAGTTGACTAGTTGCTTGCATCCCTATCCTAAACTAGTTAGCATTGTAGAATGGGTATATAAAATCACACATTTATAGACATCTTGATCACAGCTATTTTAAAAGTTATTCTACAGCATTAGAAGAATTTCTCACAACTAAATATGCCTGACTACATTCCATTCTTATGGCACTCCAGTATGAACGTCTTCATGCTCAATAAACATAAAACAAAATGAGAAATATTCTTGAATAGACGGAGACTCATTAATGACTTTTGGAACTGAAATGAAGAATAAAAATATGTATTTCATAACATGTTTAGTAATATGTAGTTATTTTACTGAAGCATGTATATAATATAGTTGTGATGTTTATTATCTTTTCATTATTATCCCTAAATCTCTTCTAAGAGCCCAGTAAGCAGAGGAAGTGTTGGTAATGATGCTAGACAATATTGACCTCCTACAGTCCAGCAAATTCTCTGGTTCAGCACTGGTCAGGTCCCGAGAGTGCCAGACTAGAGATATTTAGTGTGTATTTGCAACCTGCATTGGTCATTTATAACAATAAGGCTGTATTGGTCTGTTTTCTATTACCTTAAAAAACAAACAAACAAACAAACAAACAAACAAACAAACACGTTAAAGGAATATTAAGATTGCAAAGTCAAATATTAAAAAGTTAGGAAATGCCAGAATTTAGGTTGCTTGTCCTTTTGTGTGTATGTATTACAATAAAGTCTTATTTACATTATCACGTGCTAGTTTTTGCATAGGACCCTGGGCCAGACATCTGTGCGAGAGTCTTGTTCCATTTCATGCCTTTATTTATTTGGGCTTCTTTATAATCAGTTAATAATAGTTTTAAGATGATTTCATGTTTAACAAAAAAACCATATTTTTCTTTTGTGGCTAACCATCAGCTTTTGAAAAACAACAAATGGTCTGGTAGCACTTTAAAAACTAACAAAACATATGAGCTTTCATGGGCACAGCCCACTTCTTCAGATGACTGGAGTTTTGAGTTTAGGATGTGCAGATCCAAAATAAGTAGGGGAGAAGGGAGAGAGACGCAGGGAAAAAAAAAGGAGGAGGGGCAGGAAACAAGAAGCAGAGGGTATGAAAATATCAAAGGGGAAAACAAGCAGGCAGAACTGGCAATCAGTAAGCACCTGAAGATTGGAGAATTAAAATGAAGCAGATAAGGATCAAAGGCAATAGACAGGAAGGGTAGTAACGCTAGAATCTACACAAAGAGGTGTTTGCACCTTCATTGAATGTTAGGTTCATAATGTCCCAGCCATCCCTCATCACGATTAAAGCCATTAGCATGAGAACTGAACTTGCAGATGAATTGTAATTCCAATACTTCTGTTTATTTGACTTGAAGAATTTGTTTCCCACAAGACAGCGGCCTGGAGATCTTTTAAAGAGTGATTAGGTAGGTTGTAGTGCTGTCCAGTATGTTCTCTTTATGTATATCTGATTTGTGTCCATTGTCTTTCTCTTAGGGATTGTCCAGCTTTTGGTGAGGGACCTTGTCAAAGGCTTTAGCAAAGCTTTTGATACTGTCTCCCACAATGTTTGTGTCAGCAACTTAAGAAAATATGGATTGGATAAATGGACTGTAAGGTGGATAAAAAGCTGACTAGATTGTCGGGCCCAAAGAGTACTGATCAACGGCTCGATGTCTGGTTGGCAGTTGGTTTCAAGTGGAGTGCCCAAAGATTTGTTCTAGGTCTGGTTTCGTTCATCTTTATTAATGAGCTGGATGAGGGGCTGGATGAAACCCTCAGCAAGTTTGCAGATGACACTAAGCCAGGGGAAGAGGTAGATATGTTGGCAGGTAGGGATAAGTTCCAGAGTGACCTAGACAAACTGGAAGATTTGTCGAAAAAAAAATCTGATGAGGTTCAACAAGGACAAGTGTAGAGTCCTGCACTTGGGACGGAAGAATCCCATTGTTACAGGCTGGGGACCAATTGGCTAAGTAGCAGTTTGGCAGAAAAGGACCTGGGGATCACAGTACATGAGAACCTGGATATGAGTCAACAGTGTGCCCTTGTAGTCAAGAAGACAAATGGAATATTAGGGTGCATTAGGAAGAGCATTTCCTTCAGACCTAGAGAAGTTATTACTCCCCTTTATTTGGCCTAGGGAGTTCCCTAGGGAGGTGGTGGAATCTCCATTCTTAGAGGTTTTTAAGTCTCATCTTGACAAAGCCCTGGCTGGGATAATTTAAAAAAACAACAAATAGTCTAGTAGCACCTTAAAGAGTAACAAAACATATAGATGGTTGTGACGTAGTGGGGGGGAACTTTCTGGTTTCTATGGGTCTGTGGTAACCCCACTGGCTGCCGCCGGTACCACAGCCTAGAAGGACAGGGATGGGTCATTATGCAAAGGGATCTCTCAACCCGTCCGACCAGCTAACCCCCATGGAGAGGAATAAAGGAAGGTGGATGCTGCCCTGGCTGGGGGGCAGGGCTGGAGGAGAGTGGGTTAGTTTCTGTCTGGGAGCATGGAGGAAGCAGCCTCAGCAACAGGCTGGGGGGTTTAGAAGCCAGACCCACCACCCCATATCAAGGGGGGCTGAGGCATCCTAGGCCTGCCCTGTAACCTGATGACATCTGTGCTGTGCTGTATCCTGAAGAAGCAATAAACCACCTCTATTCTACCGGATGGTGGAGTCTGTTCGTGCCATTACGGGGGTGCAGGAGGCGGGGGACCCCAACGCGCCATCACAATGGTAACATGAGCTTTCATGGGTACAACCCACTTCTTCAGATGACCAGAGTATTGGAAGTCCATCTTCAAGAATAAATAAGGGAAGGGGGGGGGGAGTTTTACCTGTTACAGACTAACGAGGCTACCCCGCTTTTGGGATGATTTAGTTAGGGTTGGTGCTGCTTTGGGAAGGGGGCTGGACTTGATGACCTCCTGAGGTCTCTTCCAGCTCTAGGATTCTATTATTCTAATTCTCACAAATGGAGGAGGCATAATTTTCTTTACTAAAGCTGTGTTTACTGTCTCCCCCAAGAAATTTAGGTTTCCAATAATTTTGTTCAATTTGCCTCGTTAGGATTACTGCCCTGTATTTGCCAGAATCAGCTCTGTAACTTTTTTTGAAAAATTGTAATCATATTAACATACTCTAGTCTTCTGGTACAGAAATCAATTTAAGTGATAGATTACATATCACAGGGTATGTCTACACTACCCCGCTAGTGCGAACTAGCGGGGTAATGTATGCATACCGAACGTGCAAATGAAGCCCGGGATTTGAATTTCCCGGGCTTTATTTGCATAAGCCGGCCGGCGCCATTTTTAAATGCCGGCTTGTTCGAACCCCGTGCCGCGCGGCTACACGTGGCACGGGCTAGATAGTTCGGACTAGCAAGCCATTCCGAACTATCTGTACGCCTCGTGGTTCGAACAAGCCGGCATTTAAAAACGGCGCCGGCCGGCTTATGCAAATAAAGCCCGGGAAATTCAAATCCTGGGCTTCATTTGCACGTTCGGTATGCATACATTACCCCGCTAGTTCGCACTAGCGGGGTAGTGTAGACATACCCTCACTTAGTAATTCTGCAATTTCATATCTGAGGTTTTTTTTTTTTTCAAAATTCTTGGGTAAATACCATCTTGTCCTTATGTTGTATTCCTGCTTAATTTATCAATTTGTTACAAAATGTACTCTAATGACACCTGAATGGGGTTCAGTTCCTCAGACTTGTCACCCAAAAAGAATGCTTCAGGTTTGCAAACCTCCCTTACATACTTTTTAAGTGAAGATTGATACAAAGAATTAATGTAGTTTCTCTGCAATGGCCTATCTTGTCTTTTTGGAGTACTTCTCTAGGATCCTGATCATCCAGTAGCACCCTGATTCTTTGGCAGGCTTCCTGCTTCTGAGGCACTTAAAAAATGTTTTCGCTCTTAGTTTTTGAACCTTCTGCTACTTGCTGTTCACATTATTTTTTGGCCTGCTTAACTGTATTTGTACATTTGACTTGCCAGAGCTTATGTTCCTTTCTATTTTCCTCAGTAGGAACTGACTTCCAATAAAGGTTGCCTAACTCAGCAGTGGGCAATAAGCTGGAGGCATTTCACCAGGGTTAGCTCCTGGTGGGCCGCTGTCATTTTATTTACCTGGGCCTCTGTAGGTATGGATATTTGCAGCTCCCACTTGTCACGGATTTCTGTTTCTGAGTAATGGAAGCGGTGGGAAGCGGTGCGGACTGGAACACCACTTCCTCCAGCTCCCATTGGCTGGGAACAGTGCTCCACAGCCAACAAGAGCTTCAAATGTCTGTACCTGTAGAAATGCAGGCAAACATAGTGGTGGCAGCTGCTCTGCCCCGGGCTTCCTGAGTCAGCCGCTGGTCAGTTTCAGCAGCGGCTGAATCGGGGAAGCCCGAGGCAGAGCAGCTCCAATTGTCCAGCACTTCCGGGTTCCAGATGGTGCCGGACCATCAGGAGTGCTGGACCATTGGATGCCAGACCACTAGAGTTTTACTGTACTACAGAGTTATCTGTTTTAGCAACAACATCATCAAGCCCCTGCAGCATCCACAACAAAAGACTAACATAGTATCTCACCAACCACAATATAATCTATGAAAGCCAAACTAGTTTCCTCCTAGAGAAATGAATCACAGATCACAGTTGCTCATTAACAAAAAAAAAAGGGGGGGGGAGAGAGAGGATATTTACCTCCTTTGTGAACTTTAAAAGAGCTTCAGGCCTGCCACTTTTACTATGAGATGCAGGCCACACTTGGTAGAGATCACACCAACACACTGCAGCTCACTCTGAGAAGCTCGACAGACAGGCCACTACTGTGAACAGTGAAGGATGGAGGTCATATGATTTGGGGTTCCAGCTGTGCTTTCTCCTCAGTTCTGTCAGTCCTGCTACCTGAGCTCAGGTAGGCAGATGCAGGGAAAGGGACCTTGGGTAAGTGTGAGAGTGCATTTCCCACTACACTACTCTAAGATTGTCTTCACTGCCAGTTCTTCCGGCAGAAAATATGCTGAGGGCTTTTTTTGTGTGCAAAAACCCCCGTTTTGCACAAGATCCTTATGCCTGTCCTGGAGAGGCATAAGGATCTTATGCAAAATGGGGGGTTTGTGCAAAAAAAAAAAACCCCTTGCGCAAAAAAAATGGCAGCAAGTATGCTAATGAGATTGTGACTTATACTAATGAGTCCCTCATTAGAATATTTTCTGCCAGAAGAACTGGCAGTGAAGTCGTAGCCAAGATGTTCAGACAGTGCCCAAGCCCAAAAGTAAAAGGACATAGGTATTGACTTTTCATACAACAAACAGAGGTAGAGTTAAAACACAGCAAATACTCCTGCAGCACCTTAGAGACAAACAAAATGGCTATGTCTAGACTGGCATGATTTTCCGGAAATGCTTTTAATGGAAAAGTTTTCCGTTAAAAGCATTTTTGGAACAGAGCGTCTATATTGGCATGGATGCTTTTCCGCAAAAGCACTTTTTGCGGAAAAGCGTCCGTGCCAATCTAGACGCGCTTTTCCGCAAAAGAGCCCCGATCTCCATTTTCGTGATCGGGGCTTTTTTGCGGAAAACAAATCTGGGCTGTCTACACTGGCCCTTTTGCGCAAAAGTTTTGCGCAAAAGGACTTTTGCCCGAACGGGAGCAGCATAGTATTTCCGCAAAAAGCACGGATTTCTTACAGGAGGAAGTCAGTGCTTTTGCGGAAATTCAAGCAGCCAGTGTAGACAGCTGGCAAGTTTTTCTGGAAAAGCGGCTGATTTTCTGGAAAAACTGGCCAGTCTAGACACAGCCAATATGTAGATGGTATCATGGGCTTTAGTGGGCACAACCGATAGAGCTGTTACCTCTAGAATTAAAACACTAGAAGGAAAGAAGGAAGGGGAAGAAGAGAAAGCAATTTATTTATGTATACATGCATGGCCCTTTGAATCATCCTGAGAGATCTCAATGAAATTTTCATGGAGGCATTCTGCAATCCTTTCCCAAAAGTTTCTAGGAATGGCAGCCTTATTCCTTCCTCACATACTTACCGAAGGACACTTTCCCATGCCATCCACAGAGACTCTGGTAGGCAGATCGCAGTAAACAGGGGACAGGTAAATGGGCCCTTCGCTGCTCTGGAATACCAGCAGCAGCTGCCCTCTCTCTGCCCTTGTTCTAGCCCATACCTGGTTTTACTACTTCCTGATATTGTTCGGATTTTAATTAATTCTTTGCTAAATGACAACAGAAACAGCAAGCCCTTCTAATCCTCTTTGGAGACTGAAAGGCCTTTCCTGAGGGTCATCAGATGGGGGTGTGATAAGCCTTTCCCAACACTCCAAAAGCAAACATGAAACATGAAAAAGTAAATGTGTGACTAGTAAATACAGCCAAACTCAGACACAGAAAGCTAAATATCTGTAGAAATTAGAGCTAGTAAAAATGACATTTTTTTTCTCCAAAATTATGTATCCACATTTTTTTTAATTTTCCAGATATGTTTCCCACTTTACAAGCAGATAAGCCCCGGCAAAAAAAAAAAAAAAGTGGGGTTGTTTTAAATAGCTGCAAGCTCAGAAATATAGACGGGGTGGGGTGGGAGTGGAGGTTGGAGCGTGGTTGTACTCATCGGGAAGCCCAACTCGCTGGGCTCTCTGATTGCCACAAGCCCGAGGCAGGGAAGTGTCTTAATGTAGCTGGAGCCGAAACATGTGCCTCAAACTTGCAACACCAGAAAAAGCTTCAGCTAAACCCCCTCATGAATCACCGGCAGGGCGCAATTAGGGGCTTTTCCCTACAAAGGGGCTAAGGCAGACAACACAGCCGGAAGAAGGAGAAACCGGAGAGCCCAACCCCTGAGTGCTCCGCAGGGCATTCGCGGCTGTGCGGGCCTGCAGAGGAGGGAGGGGACTCGCAGGCTTGGGCGCGGGCGCAGGGGGAAGGGAGCGGGCTGCGGTGTTCACCTGCTTAGCGGGCTGGGCTCGGCCTCCTCCCCGCGCACGGACTTTCCCCCTGGGCCAGTCACTGTTCTCCCCTCCCTCCGCATCGCTAGGGAGGCGGCCGCGCTGGGGCTCTGCGCAGTCGGGGCCATGGACGCTCCCGCGGCTCCGGGGGGAGGCCTCTCTGCGTCCCAGCAGGTCCGCTTGATGTTCTATGCGCTGCAGCCCAATGAAAGCTCCTTCCCCAGCCTCCAGGAGGTGCCCGACTATGTGAATAAGGTGAGAGCTTGGCGGGGAGCTGGGCTGAGACAGGAGACTTCACAATGCTGGCCACTCCCTCGCCTTCAGGCTTTTGCCTCGCTGCCCTTTGCAGCCCTGCCTGCTCCTGCCTCCTTGCCCCCAGATGACCCTGCCTGGCCTACTCTTGTTCTCTCTGTGCTCTTTGCAGCCCCTGGCCTGCCCGTTAAACCCCTGTCTGGCCTTAGCTACCCCTGTCTGTAACCCTCGTACTCACTCTCCACCCCCCCACCTAGTCTTACTTCCCTCTCCCTCTGTGCCCTTTGCCCCTCTCTCTCTGCCCTTGCACTCCCTCATCTGCTTGCCCTGGCTCTGTGCCACCTGCCTCTCCTTCCCTCTGAGTTCCCTGCCAGCCCTTTGCCTCTGTCTGCCTCCCACACTAGCTGCCCTTTACACTCCTTCACTCTTTTCTCTGCTTGTCCCTCCCTGCCCTGATTTCATCTGCACCCAGTATTATCATCCTCAAGCTGTCAAAAATGTATTTACCTGCCTCCCACCCATGAGTTTGCCATAAAAATAATCAGTTTTTTAAATGTTGTCTGCTGGTTTCTGAGCCCTTAGGGTGCATACACTTCCAGTCTTCAAGCTGTCTCTGCAATTATGGGGGCTAGGTAGGAACGTTTACTGTAACGGCTGAGACTTCCATGCTACCTCTGGGTACTGAACCCTGAGGTTTTAAGAGTAACCTCCAATACTGTGAGACCAGTGATAATGTTGGAAGGTTTGACATCTTGCTGGAATTGGATAGCTTGAAAAAGGGGGAATCGATAATACTTTCTCTGAAAGAACTTCAGTTAGTAGTGTACAGTGCTTCACAGAATATGCAGATAGATCTCTTTGCTCTGAAGAGCTTGTAACCTGACAGGGACAAAAAAAACAAGACTATCCCCATTTAAAATATTTAGAAGACTTAGTGTTGCCCAGGCACGGCCTGGAGGCAGGTGCTGGGGAGGGGCACTAAGGCCTCCCACTGGTGCTCTCCAGGCCAGGAAGGGATGCAAAGGGGGCTGCGAAGGCTGGTCGGCTGTGGCTGGGCTGGGAGGCCCAGCAGGGCAGGGATGAGGGGAGCAGGCTGAGGCTTCTGAGGCAAGTGGCAGGGGCTTTGTTACCTGACCCCAGCGATACTCTTGAGGAGGAGGGGGGTGCAGCAGTGGAGCGGGTGGGGCTTTCCTCCCCTCCTGGTCTGGCGTGCTGGGGTGAGGGTAGGGACTTGGGGCAAGAGGGTCACTTACCTGGGCCAGTGGCAGACAAAATAGTGAGCTCTGCCCCCAGCTGCCCACTCCCTTGGTGGTGTGGCTGCCCCTAATGGATAGCTGTCCCCTGTGCTCACTTTTCTCTGTGGTGGCTATGAGTAGAGCATCCCTCTGCTCAGCCCTCTCGCTTTCCATGTTATAGAAACCAGCTGGATTCCAGGTACGTGTCATTTTCTTGGACCAACCAAACCCTGACTCTGCTTTAAATTAGGATAAGAGGAAGCTGCATACCAAATTTGGTGGTCCTAGCCCTTGCCATTTAGGAGAGTTCTTTTGAACAAATGGACTTGCAAACAGACAGACAGACAGATGCACAAATCTCTAATAGATAGATAAAGACAGTTAAAATAAAGGAGCAGTAGTAGTTTTGGAGAGTTTGCTCAGACTTGTTTTGTGCCATGCTCACTCCAGCTTTGATTATCTTTCAAATATTCTGTCCCACTTCTGGAGCCAAAGACTTGCTGTACCAGATGTTAGAGATGGATTTTTTTATTATTGTTATCTGTAATGCAAAACTGAGTGCTGGGTTCCCAATAGAGTGTGAAGCCCAAAACATCTAGCTACTCCTACTTTAATAACCTCTGTGTACAGTGGAGTTCTAAAGCAGTGCGTTGTAGAGAAGCCAGTCCCCACTTCCTTGCAAAACTTCAGGCAAAAGAAAGTGTTTGGATTCTGTTTAGGATCCTGGCCCTTCATCATACTCCATACCATTTTGGGTTTGTGAATGGTAAACCAATTAACTGGTAAATTTCACCCTTAATATTATGGTTAATCGGTGGGAGCTGAAGTAGTTCCCTGCCTGCTGTGGGCTTGGGGCTCCTCCAGCCCAGCCCCGTAGGGCTCACCATAAATGTGGGGTACTTCAGCCTGGGCAAAGCAGCCCCTGTCCCTGGCGGGAGTGCTGCTCTAGCCCGCCTGCCCCCGTTTAACTGGTTAACTGGGAAGGTCCTTTCTTGGATTGAGAACTGGTTAAAAGACAGAAAACAAAGGGTAGGAATAAATGGTAAATTTTCAGATTGAAGAGGGGTAGCTAGTGGTGTACCCCAAAGGTCAGTCCTGGGACCAATCCTTTTCAACTTATTCATAAATGATCTGGAGAAAGGGGTAAGCAGTGAGGTAGTAAAGTTTGCAGATGATACCAAACTGTTTAGGATAGTCAAGACAGAAGCAGACTGTGAGGGACTCCCAAGAAGATCTCACCAAACTGAGTGATTGGGCAACAAAATGGCAAATGAAATTTAATGTGGATAAGTGTAAAGTAATGCACATCGGGAAAAATAACCCCAACTATACGTACAGTATGATGGGGGCTAATTTGGCTACGACAAATCAGGAAAGAGATCTTGGGGTTATCGTGGACAGTTCTCTGAAAACTTCCACATGGTGTGCAGCGGCAGTCAAAAAGGCAAATAGGATGCTAGGAATTATTAGCAAAAAGCAGGACAATGTAGCACTTTAAAGACTAACAAGATGGTTTATTAGATGATGAGCTTTCGTGGGCCAGACCCACTTCCTCAGATCAAATAGTGGAAGAAAATAAAGTGCTACATTGTCCTGCATTTTGCTTCAGCTACCCCAGACTAACACGGCTACATTTCTATCAGGAATTATTAGGAAAGGGATAGAAAATAAGACCCAGAATATCTTACTGTCCCTGTATAAAACTATGGTACGCCCACATCTTGAATACTGTGTACAGATGTGGTCTTCTCACCTCAAAAAAGATATTTTGGCCTTGGAAAGGGTTCAGAAAAGGGCACCTAAAATGATTAGGGGTTTGGAACAGGTCCCATATGAGGAGAGGTTAAAGCGACTGGGACTTTTCAGTTTAGAAAAGAGGAGACTGAGGGGGGATATGATAGAGGTCTATAAAATCATGAGTGGTGTGGAGAGGGCCAATAAAGAAAAGTTATTTATTAGTTCCCATAATAGAAGAACTAGAGGACACCAAATGAAATTAATGGGTAGCAGGTTTAAAACTAATAAAAGAAAGTTCTTCTTCACGCAGCGTGTAGTCAACCTGTGGAACTCCTTGCCAGAGGAGGCTGTGAAGGCTAGGACTATAAGGGTATGTCTACACTACCCCGCTAGTTCAAACTAGCGGGGTAATGTAGGCATACCGCACTTGTAAATGAAGCCCGGGATTTGAATCTCCTGGGCTTCATTTGCATAAACCGGGCACTGCCATTTTTAAATCCCGGCTGGTTCGAACCCCGTGCCGCACGGCTACACGCAGCACGAACTAGGTAGTTCGGACTAGGCTTCCTAGTTCGAACTACCGTTACTCCTCGTGGAACCAGCCAGGATTTAAAAATGGCGGCGCCCGGCTTATGCAAATGAAGTCCGGGAAATTCAAATCCCGGGCTTCATTTGCAAGTGCGGTATGCCTACATTACCCTGCTAGTTCGAACTAGCGGGGTAGTGTAGACATACCCTATTAGAGTTTAAAGAGAAGTTGGATAAATTCATGGAGGTTAGGTCCATAAAAGGCTATTAGCCAGGGGATAAAATGGTGTCCTTGGCCTCTGTTTGTCAGAGGCTGGAGAGGGATGGCAGGAGACAAATCGCTTGATCATTGTCTTCGGTCCACCCTGTCTGGGGCACCTGGCGCTGGCTGCTGTCGGTAGACAGGCTACTGGGCTAGATGGACCTTTGGTCTGACCCAGTACGGCTGTTCTTATGTTCTTAACTAATTTAATGGAATTTTACATTCCTAGTCCATTTTTCTGTAACAGTTTTTAGATAGCAGAGTTTGGAAGTCTCCCATTCCTATTAAATACTAGGGAAAAAAGGGGATACATTTCAGAGTATCTCGGATGTTGCAATATGGAGTGATGGTTTTTCTGTCCCTCAGTGAAGCTTTCTTTTTAATGTGAGCCTAAGAAGATGGGGTAGACTCTGCTATTCAATCTCTCTCCCCAGAGTCTATTTCTTGGTCCTCCCGTAGCCCCACAAATGGGCAGAACTAATGCTTGACTCTGCTTCTGCTTATAGCTTTCAAAGCAGGCAGCAGCGCTTGCACTGTGCTTTGGCTACTTTGAAAAAGTATGAACAGCAGTAGAGACACTGAATGTCTATGTCCAGGGAGTCTCAGGTATACATATTATTGCTAGTTTCGAGTGTTCAAAAATCGTGAGTTAGTCCCCACTTCCAATTCATGAAGTTGTCTTGAAAGATCACGAGGTTTTTCTTTTTAAAGTGGCTTTTTATTTACATTCCAGTTTGTGAGCCTATTAAGTGCACTCTGTTCATGTTTTTCAGACTTCTCTTCCATGAGAACTAGAAACTTTTAATTAATATTAATTTTAATTGGGATTCTCATGAAATAAAGTTACAGGAGCTGAGACTTTACGAAAACCCCAAGGACTGTGAGACTCTCAGTCATATCACAAAAGTTTGTTCAGTGAAAATAGTGCAGTCTATTGCATCAGTTCATATTTAGTTCATATTGGGAATATTATGTTGCAGAGATTTTTTTAAAATGATGTTTTGAAGTCTCCAGAAATCGATGATTTAAGTCCGGGTGAAGAATCTTTTTTGGGTCGGGCTGCAGACCCACAGAAAAATCAGTCGGGGTGGGGAGGGGGCACACACAAGTGAGGGGGGGGGGGGGAAGCCACACCCTCATTGACGTTGCCACTGACTGAGGAGAAAGACACTTCCCATATTCCTCTTGCACAACAGAGGCTCTGGGGGGGGGGGATCTTAGTAGATTTTGGGTGTTCCAGCCACACAGTGGGGCAGTGGGAGGCTGGAGCACCAGCATGGACTCCCCAATGCAGTGGGGGTGACCATGGGCTTCGGGGGCTGGATCCAGGCAAAGCAGGGGCTGCATCCGGCCTGTGGGCCTGAGGTTCCCTACCCCTGATTTAAGTGCTTACTCAACTAGGACAGCTCACTCCTCAATGCCAACAGCGGGTTTTTCAGGCTACATAGTCAGGCTAAATGAAGTGCATATCAACTACAAACACCATCTACATATCAACTACAACCCAAACCCACTTAAAGTATTTATGGTGACGAGCAAAAAGGTGGACATTGGAAAGGGGAGGGCACTTTTGGAGATTACAAACTAGATTAGGTGATCCCTTCAGTTTGTTTTCTGGGAGCAAGGTTTGTAGGTAGGGGAGAGCAACAGCAGTTGACATGGATTCGGATGCTCCGTTTCATACATGAAAACTCTTTCACTAGCAAGCTGCTTGCTTGGCAAGTGGGTATGCCATGTGAATGGTGCTCTCTCTGCTTGCATAGGATTGTCTGACACAGTATTCCATGTCTGACAACCAGAAAACACTGTCAGATGGCTGGATGTGACTCAGTTGGAAATCAATACTGAAAGCGGTAGCTGTAAAGGAGTTGTACAAAGGAGTGTACAAAAGTCAAATATTTCCACCAGCATAGTTGTTGGTAGGTAAAGCTGTGTGCACAACATAACCATATGTTTCTTATTCACCATTCCCCTTTATCTTTAAAGGGCCACAAAGTGGTGTTCTTCTCTTGATCTGTGCAATTTTCAGTGCTGAGCTTGCTGCTACATTGCTCAGGTGCATGGATTAGTGTGCATGCCCAAATCTGGCTCTCAGTATTTAGGACAATGGGTCTTAATGAGCTAATTCTTCTCTCTACTGTCTATATACTCATTTTTTAAAATTTGTCGCTGAGCAGATGGGAAATGTATTTGACATAGAATTTTGTTAGAAAAATAGTTATTTTTAATTGTATGCCAGAAAAAAGTCATGTTTCCTATTTCCTAGTACTGAAGCAGATTTCTTAAAAAGGTGGGGTGGGGTATAATGTGGGAATGTGGTTTGAGAAATGTCTAGGATTGGTGAATTTCAAACCAAAAAAATGGGCTACTTATATTTGTGTTTTTTATGATTTATTGGTTCCAAGTTATTAGTGTTGCCTGCAGTGCTTTTTTTGTTTTTTGTTTTAAAAAGGTGCTGGTACTCCAGTGGAAAAGTTGTTGAGGTCTCACTGGAGGTGCCGGTACTGCGTACCAGGCAGTACTTTCACAAAAAAGCACTTCTTGCATGTATATGTTTGTTTTTGTTCCAGAAGGAGACTTGAGGCATTTTGTCTGCTTTAAATAATTGGCTCTCCATTCTTTGCAAAAGATTTCATGTAATATTTCAGAGTCCAGTCCTGCAAGCAGTCATTGTGGGACATAGTGCTTTTAAAAGCTTCATTGCAACAATTCATGACAGACAAGGCCTGTAATATTGTAGTACTGTAAAATTTGTCACAGAATTCATCCCTTCCCTCATATTTGGGAAGATATGAAAACTAGAACCAAATACAGTAGACTTCCGATAATCCGGCACCCTTGGGACCCAGGTGGTGCCGGATTATCAGAAATTCCGGACTATCAGGAGGTACTCTGGCAGGGCCGGGTCTCGTCGAAGGAGAAGCGGAGGAGGGGGCGGGGGTGTGCCAAACCCTCCCTCCTGCTGCAGGGAGGCAGAGCCTGCGAGCAGAGGAGGAGAGGCGGTGACAGGCAGGCAGACGCATTCAGGACGTTCTGGTCAGTTACAGTCACTCCGGCTGGATCCACAGCCGACACGCAGTTCATGTAATTTTCCTCTCTACTGGCAGTAGAGAGGAAAATTCCATGAACTGCGTGTCGGCTGTGGATCCAGCCGGAGTGACTGTAACTGACCAGAGCGTCCTGAATGCGGCTGCTTTGGCACACCCTCGCCCCCTTCTCCTTTCCCTCCCCCTCTCCCACCGACCCCTACCTTCCCCTGGCCCCCCTCTCCCGGCAGTAGAGAGGAAAGTTACATTTAACTGCGTGTCGGCTGTGGATCCAGCCGCAGTTAATCAATTACTCTAACAACTTGAAGCAGCTGCTGGAGCACTTCCGGGTTGCAGTTGGTGCCGGACCATCAGGCGTACCGGACCACTGGATGCCGGACCACCGGAGTTTTACTGTACATTGTTGCTTTCTTGAGACTTCCCACATCAGGAAACACTAAATTCTGAGTGGTTTGAGCCACCCACATTAATCTCAATTGGTGGTTAATTCTGAATCCTAATGAAGGAAGCGTACATGTTTGTCTTGTTATCTATTTGACACCAGATCCTTTAGGCAGAGACACCATGTGCTGTGCTTAACCCACAATCCCTGCCTGCCTCTTGTGCCTTCCTTACACCAAAAGCTTCAAATGACCCTTCAACCAGCTGTGCAAACCTCCAGTTTCCTTCCTGACAGCATAGGTAATTGAGTTAAACCTTTTTACAGCAGTACAAAAATCTGCTGTGCATTGAAAACTGGAAATGTGTGTAGAATAAAAAATAAATTTAATTCAATATAAACAAAAATAACAGGCAGTGTGAATTAAGCTCTGCCTTTATAGCAGCAAATGTATTTCATTTGAATGTTTGCAGGATTAAGTCTTTTAATCTGGCCAGAAGTAACTGATGGTATCAGACCTGGTTTTTTCATACCTCCATGAACTCAAACAGTGACTGCACAAACATAAGCAAGCATAATCATATGTTTATCTTAAAGTCAAATAAAAATCAGTGGAGATATGCCAATGTAACTTTTTTAGTTCTTCTGTGTTTTGTGTCTTGAGGTCATTATATTTCCCCCAGTAAATCACAATATACACAATGCCCGTTCATTCACTTGTAATCTGATGCTGCTGCTGGTATGTCTAGAAAAAGATTTTGGCTGTACAAAACAGTCTATGGGCCTTACAGAAAAGTTCCTGTAGCCAAAGTCAGCAGTACATAGAAATTAATTGAACAATTGTCAAGATAGCATGCAATAACCCACTCATATTTGTTTACAAATGAAATCAATCTGTGTTTATTCAACTTTTCTCAGATATAATTAATTTTGTTATTCATATCAATTGTTGCCTTATGAATGTAGCTAAGATTATTCA
Organism: Pelodiscus sinensis; assembly: GCF_052426305.1. Classification (NCBI taxonomy): domain Eukaryota; kingdom Metazoa; phylum Chordata; order Testudines; family Trionychidae; genus Pelodiscus; species Pelodiscus sinensis. The sequence continues at coordinate 206,794,445 of NC_143053.1, forward strand.
CATCTTAGCCCATTGTGTTCTCTATACACAGTGATGATCTAAATAATAAATAAATGGCTCTAGGAAGGCCATTCTAAAATGTCGTTATGATATCTTCTAACATATGCTGTTTTGAAAGTCCTGCTTGGTATAGTCTTCAGAAATTTATGCAGAACTTAACTTGTGTTATAGTAACTGCTCTTCTCATCAAATCCCTTTTCAGGCTACGCCGCTTTTCATTGTCTTGATGCTGTTGGAGTTTGTTGTCAGTTGGGTCTGGAGGCATCAGGCATCAGTGCGGGTCAATGATAGCATAACTTCTCTCTCTGCAGGAGTTCTGTCTCGACTTCCAGAGTAAGTGTTACTTGTGTATTGGTTTGATTCATTCCTCATTTGAATTCATTAAAATGTTGTAGTGAACCCAAATGAATTAGTCAAGAGCTGGATGGAATGCTTCCAAAAATTGATTTTGCATTAAAAAGATATATATTTCTTTTTGAAGTGTAACAGTACATTTAATATTTAAACAACTTGATCTTGAAATCTGTTGGGCTTCAGCTATTGAGGAATCTGTGACTTTGGTTGGGAGGTAGACTACTTCTTGTGTTACTATGTACATTTAAATCTGTTTTCTTCTGTTATCTCTTAGGCAAGAGCAATATATAATACAGGCAGTCCCCGAGATCCGCAGTTATGAACAGGGTTTGCTGCCCGTCTCCCTGGTCTGCTGGTTTCCAGCAGACCAGGGAGACGGGCAGCAAAGCCTCTGAGCACGCCGGCAGTGGGACAGCCGCAGCGGGTCTGGGCTGTCCCGCTGCCGGCGTCCTCAGAGGCTTTGCTCCCCATCTCCCTGGTCTGGGGACCAGGGAGACGGGGAGCAAAGCCGGGGAGCACATGGGCAGCGGATAGCCCAGACGCGCCGTGGCTGTCCCACCGCCGGCGTTCTCAGAGGCTTTGCTCCGCTTTGCTCCCCGTCTCCCTAGTCTGCGGCGCGTCTGGGCTGTCCCGCTGCCCCCGTGCTCTGCGGCTTTGCTCCGGACGCCTGTGGTACAGCAGCTGGGGCGCTGCCGGTTGGTCCCGTAGCGCCGCTCTGGGCGCTACTGGACCAACCCGGCAGCACCCCATCTGCTCTGCCCCAGGCGTCCTAATTCAGCCACTGCTGGTCAGTTTCAGCAGCGGCTGAATCAGGACGCCTAGGGCAGAGCAGCTTGTGTGCTGCTGGGTTGGTCCAGTAGCGCTGAGCAGCGGCGCTACTGGAGCAACCCAGCAGCACCCAAGCTGCTCTGCCCCAGGCGTCCCCAAGTCAGCCGCTGCTGAAACTGACCAGCGCTGACTACAGGAAGCCCGAGGAAGAGTTGCTCTGCCCCGGGCTTCCTGGAATCAGCCGCTGATCAGTTTCAGCAGCAGCTGACTTGGGGACGCCTGGGGTTCTTAAGTTGAATCTGTATGTAAGAACTGGCGTCCAGATTCAGCCTGTTGAAACTGATCAGCGGCTAATTCCAGGAAGCCTGGGGAAGAGCAACTCTGCCTCGGGCTTCCTGTAGTCAGCCGCTGGTCAGTTTCAGCAGCGGCTGAATCTGGATGCCAGTTACGACTTACATACAGATTCAACTTAAGAACAAACCTACAGTCCCTATCTTGTACGTAACCCGGGGACTGCCTGTATTGTGCCCATTGGTCTTTTAATAAGGAGTAATAAAGAGATGTAATAAGGAGAATTCTCAATAATTTCTCACTGATCCAGTGACTATTAACATCAGTGGGGGTATTTTGTTTAGTGGGTTTTTAATAGATGTCGAGACCAGAAGGGGCCACCGCGGGAATTTGCATATTTTCTTCCGATTTCACTTTCGAAAGCAGAGCTTGTGAAAGTAGTTTGGACATGTTTTTTTCAGCAATCCCCCATTTTTTTTTGAAAAGCCACTGTTAATCAAAAAATGAGGTTTATGCAGCTTTTCGAAAAAGGGGGGGATTGTTGAATAAACCCGTGTCCCAACTACTTTCACTTTCAAAAACTCTTTCGAAAGTGAGATCAGAAGAAGATATGCAAATTCCCGCAGAATTTGCATATCCTCTTTCGAAACTTCTGTGTAGTCTAAAGTCTCTGTGGGCTTGTCTAATCTGACTTCCTGTATATCACAGGCCATACAACTTTCCTTTATTAATCCCTGCTTTAAATTCAGTAGCTGTGGTTACTTGATATCTTTTAAAAAACCCATCCAATCATGATTTTAAAATTCCCCGTGGTGGGGAATCTGCAATAGCCATATGCAAGTAGTTTTCCTACGTTTGATTACCCTCATTGCTAATAATTTGCATCTTAGTTCTACTCTAAATTTGTCTAGCTCAGATGTGGGCAAGAGGCGGGCAAGAGGCAGCCAACAGGCTGGATCTGGCCCGCAAAACCACCATATCCAGCCCACAGCTACTTCACTGGAACCCTTAGGCAGAGAGCTGCTCACACTCTCCTCTGGGCGCTGGGGAGGAAGAAGAGAGGCTTTGCACGTTGCTTTTTCCCCCAGTAAAATCTCCTCTCTCTCTCCAATTTCCTGCCCCTGACTACCACCCAAAAGCCTCTGTACTCCTTTTCCCCCTTCTCCCAGGTCACAACTCCCTCCCAGACTCTGTGCCACCTCCTGCACTCTCCCTTAGGTTAGTATCCACTCCTGTACCCATATCCCCTTCTGCACCCTGCATCCTAAGCTCCTGCCCCAGATCACAACCCCCTCCTTCATCCAAACTCCTACATCTCCTCCTACATCCCATTCCGCTACCCCAAGCTCCCTTCTGTATCCACCATCGTACCAGAACCCCCCTCAGAAGTGTGGTCTTTGACCATTTGCCAACATTTTGGAGTGGCCCCATCCATTAAAATGTATTGCCTACCCCGGTTTAGCTTAAACTTCCAGCCACTTGGTTTTGTTAGTTTCAGTTTAGGAGTCCAAGATATATCTATTATCTAATTCCTGTTCCCTATGTAGGTACTTGTAGACTGATCAAGTCACTCTATTCTTTGATAAAGTAAATAGATCAAGTCCTTCAGTCTTTCTCTGTGAGGAATATTTTCAGTTCTTTAACCACTCTTGTATCTTATTGAAATATCAGAGGTTTTTAAATATCTTTGAAGTGTAAACACCAGAAGTGGACACCAGATGTTAGAAGTGACTGCTAAGTATGGAGTTGATGTCACCTCTTTTCCTACTTGATACTCTTGTTTATACATCTAAAAAACTGCGTTAGCCCTTTTGGCAACAGTATCTTCCTGGACATGTCCTTTATCCACCATGACCCCAAGTCTTTTCTAGAGTCATTTCTTCCCAGTGTAGTTTCTCCATGCTGCAAGTTTGTTCCTAAATCAGAGGTTCTTAAACTACATTGCAGTACAAATATCTTCTGATAAGAAAAAATTACTAGATGTGCCCAAGAGGGGGGACTGAAGCCTCGCTGCCCAGGGTGGGGAGGTGTTAAAACACAAGTAGCTCTGGTGGGGAGAGGCAAAGCCAAAGCCTAAGGACTTCAGTCCCAGGCAGGGGATATATTATGCCAGTGCTGATGCCTGAGCCTTGCTTGGCGTTGGGCAGTGGGGGTCAGGCTTCTGCGTCAGCCCTGATGTTGCACTTAGAGAAATAGAACTAGCAGAATCTCTTGTTTTGGGGGTAGGCAATATGCCACATTTTTTCAAATTCAGAATTCACTTATTGTCCCTTGCCACTAAAACTATCCACCACACACATGCACACACAGTTCTATAGATGGAATACAGGCAGTCCCCGGGTTACATGGATCCGACTTACATCAGATCCCTACTTACAAACGGGGTGAGGCAACCCCGCACTAGCTGCTTCCCCCCAGCAGACCAGGGAGACGCGAAGCTAGTGCCCCCCCTCCCCCAGCAGACCAGGGAGCGGCTTTTCTCAGCAGACACCTCAGCTTGAGAATAAAGGACTGAGGGAAGTGAGATGTGGGAGAATAAAACTGAGCTCTGGAGAAATGTTTGGCTAGAGTTTCCCCTACAATATGTACCAGTTCCGACTTACATACAAATTCAACTTAAGAACAAACCTACAGTCCCTATCTTGTACGTAACCCGGGGACTGCCTGTATAATTACCAGCCTCAGTTGCCCATGCTAGTCCACTGGCCAGGTAGTTTAAGCATGAAGAGGGGAGCTGGGTCATGTTAGTGTGCACCAGTACTCCTTGAGGATGATTGTAGAACTGAAAGACCTAATTCTATAGTTTTTCATACACCTCTTCCTCCTCCCCACACAGTCACACTTTTAAATGAGATTATATAGACACACAATTAACTTGAAACAAAATTAAGTCAGTACAAAGTTTAAAATGGGGTTTCATTTACAATGTGGAGTCACTTTAGTTGCAATATGTTAAAAAGGAGTTACAATAATAGATTCTTCAAAGGTAATTCTGAACAGGATACTAATAAATTAATTAAAAAATGGTTAACACTGTTTCATTTATAAAATCCCATTCATAAACATTGGGCTTCAATTCAGGAGATTACATAATGTCACAGTGGTGATATAATTTATTAAAAGGGCAATTTCACTCTTCAGCCCTAAACCAGGCCCCAGCAAGTGTACACCAGGCCTGGGGACCCCATTAAAACAGGGTCACCACCTACTTTGGGGTCCCAACCCACAGTTTCAGAATCTTTGTCATACATATATGAATTACATTTAGCTATATTGAAGCACATGGGCTGAGCAATCCAGATCATTTTTTCTCAGTGACCTGTCCTCTTCATTATTTATAACTCCCCCTATTTTGGGGTCATCTGCAAACCTAGTTAGTAATGAGTTTGTTTTCTTCCTAGATGTTGATAAAGATGTTAAATAGGATAGGGCCAAGAATTGATGTCTAGGTGATTCCACTAGCAACCCAGCTGCTCACTGACAATTCCCTGTTGGCAGTTACATTGAGTTAGACAGTTTTTAATGCCTTCAATGTGTGCCATGTTGATTTTGTATTGTTTTAGTTTCTTAATCAAAACGTTGTGCAGTACCAAGTCAAATACCTTACAGAAGTCTAAATATATTACATCAACAACACTATTAGCTTTATAAACCAAATTTGTAGTTTAATAAAAAAAGATATCTGGTTAGTTTGACAAGATTTATGGCTATGGGTTTGGATCAGTCCCCCAGATAGCATGTGGTTATTTATTTCAGTTTTCACTAGGATTAGCCTTGGCAGTTGTCATTTAAAGAATTAAGCAGATACATAGAAGATAGCTATTTCCCAGTCCTGCATGCACATACACGAATAAGAGATGTGAACTGTCAACATCAGAAATACTCAAAAAGAAAGTTCTTTAATTTATTCATTTGGTTATTTTATGTTACTATTTTTGAAGGTGCTAATATATTCAACCTGTTTTGCGTATCAGTTTTTATATAGACAAGAAATTCTTTTAGTAACTGAGTAGTGAAAATGACTCTATAACTGAGAGATCTCAATCAGCTCCTATTATGCTATGTTTTCAGTTGGAGTTTGTTGTTTTCTAAAGATTCATACACATCACAAATTTACCTAATCAAGTAAGCATGTTTCTGATCTGGAAAAGCCAGGGTGAATTGTGCTGAAGGTCAGGATGTATAAGGAAGTTAGCAGACTGGGTACATTTTATTTTAAGAGCACTAAAATTCACCAGATTCATCCATCCCTGCAAAAATATTTATTAACAAAAATTGCATTGTATGCATATAGCTCAATTTTGCAAGGTGTTGAGTGCTTTTATCGCACTGACCCTCAATATTTAGCAGGCTTTGGCTCGCTGCATGTTACGCACATAATTATTTTGCAAGGAGAATATGGTGAAGTGAGTGATCACTAAGGACAGTCCGCACATTTCAGGATCTGGCCTTTGTAATTGGCACTGAAATGAGTAAGCATCCTAAGAGTCTCTTCTAGCTCACAGCTATTTTAATACAGTAATTCCTCATTTAACACTTGCCCGCTTAACACGTTTTCGCGATAGCATGATTTTTTTTGGGGAACGTTTTTTGAATTACACGACCGTCCCGGAATTACACGATTTTCCCAGCTGGCCCATTGCCGGCGGCTGCGTGGCGCTTCCCCTACCTCCCTGCAAAGCAGCGGAGGGTTCACCACTCGCTGCACCATTCCCCCTTGCCGGATGCAGTGCGGGTCCTGGCGGATCCGTCATAGGAGCATACTCCCAACCCAATCCCCCTCCCCTCTCCTTGCCTTCCCCAGATCCAGACACCTCCCCTCCCTGCTGTAACCCAGTCCCCTTTCTCCCCCAACCTTATGTCCCAGTCCCAACAGACACTACCACTTGAAACGCAACCCCTACCTTTTCCATTATTTACAATGGGAAAATTGACCCTGCATAACACGTTTTCACTTAGCACGATCATTTTCTGAAACATGTGTATAGTGTTAAATGAGGAATTACTGTATTACTTTGAGATCTGGTAACACTGTAGCTCTTTTCACAGTTGTCTTTTCAAGCAAGAGCTATGAAAGGCTCTTAGCTTTCTGAGAGTACATTCACAAAGCAGGTACAAATCATATAATTTAAAGTTTTAATTGCTAGTTTCTAATAATGAACGCTTGACCTAACATTGTTTTTATCAAGACATTAGATAAACTAGACAGGACTGAAAAAAGCATTCTGTCCCTCTTCCATTCTACCTTTTGATGGCGTATAGGGTAAAAAAAAAAAAAAAAAAAAAGCACAAATTTGTTGCTGAGCTGTTCCCTTCAGTCAGTCCCTTTTCAGCAAGAAAAGGGTAGGGAAATCTGACAGAAACTGCTAAAACAATATTTCAGCAGAACCCACAGCATCAGGGGAAATCCTATTGCAAATCATTAACAGCTGAGGGTTAGATTAACACACCATTGATTGCATCCTCTCCCAGGGACTAATATTCATTTTCTCAACTAGTAGAAATAGTTTGCCACTTCCTTACAAAAATCTGTGGTTGTAGCTAAAATGGTGTGCTTCAATCTATTAATCTATTAGTTAAAGTGAAGCTTCACATGCATCATCACAAAGAGGTTTTTGGATCATGGGGAAAAATGAGAAGTCTGAGTAGAGTTTTCCATTTCACATCTGGGTAACAAAATGTAGCAGACCTGAGGGAAAGTAGTTTTTATTCCGTCATTTTGTACTTGGTTACTAGAAACAATGAAAAACATAAATGTGGGTATTCGTGAATGTGTGTGTATATAAACATTTGTGTATACAGGGGAAAAATCTTATTAAACATAGGAGTGCATCTTGCTTATAAGCACTTCCCTGTCTTTGCACCATGTGATAGAGAAACTTGCTGTGAATTCACTACCATTTGCAACATAACCTGTGCACTCTTTTAAAAAAACAATTATTTCCTCCTAGTAAGTATGATATTTGATGAAAAGTAGTTATTCGGGGATAAACCGGATGGGCTTATTGAACTTCCTTTCAATGGGAATAGAAGTTGCAAAATTTTGTCATTAACTTTAATGGTGAAGGGTAAAATATATTTTGAGAACTTTTATTATAAATAACTATTTTCCCCAACAAACTGTTGCCAGGATGCCTGAAATGTTTGTTTTTTTAAAAATATATTCTCTCAAGAGAAGTTTATTCCAGACACACATACTTGTTCAGTAGATATTTATATTATTTCTTAATGGTCCATTTCTTCTGTTTAAAGCAGTAGAATATAAATCAATTCAAAATGTGTTTGGGGGATAATTTAGGTAGGTACATTTTTAAAATAGTCAGGGAGCTCTCTCCATTTAATGTGCAGCTCTCCAACACACATTCATATATAAGCACACACAGAGTTTTGTTGGTCATGTCTGCAATCGTATTTTCCATTCCAAGGAGAAAGCTGCAGTTTATCAGCTGCATGTTTTTTAAAAAGAAGAAATTAAAGTTATTTTAAATATTGTTGACCTCAAGAAAAAAAAATGACTTCTAGATTTTTTCATACTATTGTTTGTTTCATAAGATTTTTGCACCTTATTAGTGGCAGTTGTTTGTGGTCCAGTAGGGATAAATTTAATAAAGTTCTTTCGTAACTTACACATTAACCAATGTAATTGAGTTTGTTTACCAACACTGCACACATTTCTTTTTTCATGTTCAATTTAAAACCTAGCAAGAATAAATTCCAAATTTGTACTTGTCAAGTGGGCTTTCTATTAGGGGTGTTTGAGTGTAAACGACTAACTGTTTAACCAATAAGTGGATGCTTTTTTGGTTAAAGGTGTCAGTTACATTCAGCGAAGCTGCCTCCACAGGAGTGGAGTGGGCAAGGACTGTTGACTCTGTTCACAAGGAGGTGGCTTTGCTCCTGCAGTGAAGCTGCCTCCCTGGGAACAGGGCCACCAGCCCCTCCCTGCTCCACTCCTGGGGAGGAGGCTTCACTGCCACAACAAAGCCTCTTCCCAGGAAGGAGAGCCAGCTGAAGAGTAGGGATGTTAAATATCGGTTAATTGAATTGTTGATGAACCTCATGAACTCTTATTGGTTACTCAACTATTCTATAGTCCGTGGGGGTGGGGCTGGAAGCCAGTATGCTCCAACTCCACTCTCAAAGAGACCCCTGTCACTTGGGAGTCTGATCCAAACTGTTGATTTAGAAAATCCCTATGAACATATAAATATGTTTTTCCTCATTTCACCATATGACACCAAATAATGATGCATTACAGTTATTTTATTAAAGGGCTATTACTCCTTTCTGTGTTCTCGGAAAATCCACATGATTTATTCTGGGCTGAATGGGACATGTCCATTTCTCGTTCCCAGTGAATACGGTACTGGTGAATACCATGAGCCTGATTCAGGTCTCACCAATTAAGTGTTAAGCCCTTTGGGTTCAGTGGAATCACTACTGATTTCAGTAGTGAGTTCTGAATCAGGCCTAATGTTGAAAGAGATACTGTAAGATAATTGCTTTTTCCATAGCATCATATATATATATAAATAAAATTGTTAAGGTTCAGGCTGTTAGTCTGTTTCAGAAAAACAATGAGGAGCCCTATGGTACTTTAAAGCCTAACAAATTTATTTGGACATTAGCTTTTGTGGCCTGGAGATGAATCTGATGAAGTGAGTCCATACCATGAAGCTAATGCTCAAATAAATTCATTAGGCTTTAAAGTGCCATAGGATTCCTTGTTGTTTTTGCTAAAATTATTAAGACAATTATCTGTGGAGGAATGTAGCGTAGGAATCCATCTGAAAATCCTAATGTCTTTTCTGAATAAGCAGGTTGTGCCAGTTATAGTTAAAGCAGTACAACCTCTCTAGGCCTTTAGAGTTTTGTCAGTAAAAGTCAGCTTTTGATGGCAAAATAGTGGAGGCATGTACATCCCGCTAATGTAGTTCCTCTGATAGACTGACGTGATAAAACCACCATGAAGTGCAGCATAGAACAATTTGTGACGTAGTTAATACAAGAATATAAACATATGCACTCCCTTCCGCGCGCCCCCCCCCCCCCATTTAAAGATCCAGGGATTTAAAAATTCCTTTTCCTGCTTGCTTGGTGTGCATTGGTCACCTAGCATCTTCCCAATTTACCATTGCATCTTTTTGCAACAGATGCTGCTCTTCTGCATGGAGTACACTGGATCTGCTGAGTCTGAGGAGAGGAGGCTGTGCAGTCACAGCTCTATCCCAGCCGTAGGAACTTTGATACCTATGGTCTGTTTGCTAGTGGATGCAGGAGAAGAGGCACCTCCTCCTGAGCTCCACTAATTGCCCTTGTAATTGGCTGCTCAAAATCAGCAGCCAGCCAATCAGCCTCTGTTGTCCACTCTTGGGAGACTTTTCCCTCTTTGCTTTGCAAATATTATGCAGAGTACAGCGGGCCACAATGACTATTGGAGTATTTTCCTCATTGAGGTCCAGCCAGACAAAAAGCAAAATCAAAAAACAAAAACCCCAGTGCCAGTGATGTTTTAATTGGACAAAGTCACATTCATTGGTCATGTGGCACCTGGTGAGTCTGTTGCTGAAGTACTCCTTGCTGTGTCGATCTTCCTTCATGAGCAGTGGGAGCAAGGGCTAGGGTGGGTTTCCAGGGATCACTATGGATATTTCCACATCCCCTGTTGGAAACTTTGGTCTGGAAAGAAAGTCCCAGTGTGCAGCTTTGGATATAATCCAGTGTGTCTTCTCTGCTTAGCCCACATTGATGTCAGTGAAATGACTCCATCAGTGCTTGCAAGATCAAGGAGAAGTAGTCCTTTTGGTTGATATACTCTATCACAAGACGGTTGGGGGTCAAATTTGGGATATATGTGCCATCTATTTCCCTGCTGCAGTTAAGAAATCCTTTTGCCTCAAAGCCATCAGTTATTTCCAGGAGACAATGAATGGCCTTGCATCACTGCATCCATCATGGAGGTCTTTCCAATTTTAAACTAATTCAGAACTGACTGGTGGGAATCTGAATTTTTCAGCTTCCAAGCAACAATCATAACTCTTCCACTTTTCCCTCATGAGAGAGCTGCTCTCTTTTTGGTGTCTTTGTGCTTCAGTGCTGGGGCAAGTTCTGACACAGTTCCAGGAAAATGGATTTGTGGATTCAGATGTTCTGCAGTCTCTGCTCATCATCCCATACCTGCATCACAATTTAATTCCATCACTCAGTGCTTGTTTCATGAACCCTGTACCAACAGTTCACCATGGCAAAATGTTCTGTGAATTCCAACAGCAATCTTGAATTATTTTTTTTCCCAGGGCAGACAGCATGTTGGAGTAAGAGTTTTATACTTGTATTTTAGGTTTAATAATGTTGTAATGTATGATTTATGTTAAGGTAGAGATAGATTTTTAGGCTTTGTGTTAAATATATATTTCTTTGTTCTAAGGTTTAGTAAGTGAGACACAGAATCTTGTATTGTGTATATGTTAATGAGATTAGAGGAATGCTGAAGACACTCTTGAGTCTGTGTGAGCTGTTTTGATTATAAGATTTAGTGGGGTCTAATTTGCAATGTCTTTTGCATTTACTCAATATAAAACACTGCTGTTTGTATTCTTCTTTGAAGGTCTCTGTAAAAGCAGGGCTGTTTGTGTGTGAATGAGGAGTGTGTGAGTCAAGATAAGGTGTGAAGGCCATCCTTAGAGCCAGATGGCCAAGAAAGGAGGGGGTAATGCGGGTGAAGACAGACTGTCAAAAGATCCATCAGCGTGCATCCATGATTAAGGAGGGGCAAATTGATGGCTTTAAAGGTGAAGGTTGGCACCCCCGAAAACAACGCATTAAAATCCAGGACAGGATAACTCTCTCAGAGATGTTGGAATGGTAACATCAAAAGATAACACACCGGACACAGACTGACACAGCAAAATCCATAGACTGCAACAGAGAAAAGGATTATAAAAGCAAGGTGCTTTGCCACGAAACTTTGGGTTCATCTTGCCACAAACTCCAGGAGCATCGGATTGCGACAGACAAAGCCTGGCTCCCCTCTACGATCTATCTGGCTGGCCACTAGATTGATTCAGACTCTGGACTGGTAATTATAACATCGACTGGTGGGACTGTGGGTGGGTGGGTGAGTGACTGACTGAAAAGTATATGCTACTGTTGTATTCTCAATAAATGTGGCATACTGCCTTTTCCCCTATAAAAGATCTCGTGTGCTTTGTTTAAGCATAACAAGCAGGGCACTCCTCACTGTGAAATAATGCGGGACCAGCCACATTGTGTTCATAATGCTCATTCCCAGACTGGTCAGGAGCTCCAGATCCATGCTGTCAGGCAGAGATTGTGGGTGCACAGTTTAGAGAGGCTGTTGAAAAACAGTGTAAAATGAAGTAGGGAGCCCATATAATGGGATGTCAATCTGTTACCAGAGCTCCCAGTGCTAGAGGGAGAGAGAGGATGGCAAGTTGCACAGTGGGATAGCTACCCACAGTGCAACACTCTCGGTTGATGCAAGAACAATGACTGTGGAGGTACACAAGGAACATTGTGTGGACATACACAATGGATATTAGGAAAGTGACTTATGAACATCAACATAATTCAGGATGACTGAACTCTATAGTTTAGATATGGGGCTAGTGTGGGCACAGTAATATTAATAAAAACAAGCTTATACTGGTTGAGCTTACTCTGTATAGGAAGTATAATATATACTTGCATAAACTAGGGCTTGTATTACCATAACTGAATTGGTAAAAATTGATATATAGTTGCACAAAGACTATGTAGACTCATGTCAGTAGGCTTTGCTCACATAAATAACACCTCTGAAGTCAGTGGGACTGTTTGTGAGGATAAAGATGATGTGCACAAATAAAAGGCTTTTAAGAGTTAGGTGCTAAATTGTACGAGGGATAGCAAGAGATGAAAAAGAGGTATGTGGGGGGAAAAAAAGAGGTATGTGGGGGGAAAAAGAGTTTTCTGATAGTAAGATCATGATAAACTTTTGCTTCTTATTCTTCCAGAATTTAGATACTGTTTTTTATATCTTCTTGCTCTAAGATAGTTTAATATTAATATGTTAAATTAATGGTTTGATAGAATGAATCCTGATAGGAATAGATATGTGAAATGGAGGTCAGTGGTGGAAGACAACAAAATACAAAATAGAAGATCTGTGTGAGTACTCAAACTTGCCACATATATTTTACTTCATTGTGCTTTTTGATAATTTTTTTTTCCTTTTGAGGAGAAATGGGAATTTGGATTATTTAGGCTAAAATTCCAGAAAACAAAATTGCATTGCAGCAGTGGCTTTGTTTCAGATTCAGGGTCCAGTGGGAATTTTAAAAAAAATGTAGGGTGCTATTTCCTGTAATCAAGTGCTTTCCAGAGCCTGATGATGATTTTCCAGCTGTATTGCTTTGGTAAATTGTTTTTAGCCTTGGGTTATTTCATGACTGGTTTTCACATATTAAAATGGGAGAGAATAATATTCATCTTGCTGATAGAAAACAGGGAATAGAACTCCCATAACTCCCTCTCCCCTTCCCTCCACCTTGTGAAAAGTTTGGCTTCGTGCTAAAGTGTGAAAAAAGCCTTGACTGTAGAACGTCAGGCATATTTCACCTCGATTTGTGTCAACCCTAATAAGTCAGTTGACAGGGTAATAAATTGGGTGTCTGTTCAAGCCCTGGCACCTGTACAGGAAATAAAAGGGGATTTCAGTTGCAGGCGGGTTTACTTTGTTCTGCAAATGGAAGTTTTCACAAGGCTTCTCCCTCTCCCTCCCTTTTAGTGAAGTCATATTATCAAAATGTTTCTTCCAATTTGAGATGTAGCCAGTTTTTATCTGGAAAAGAAAGTTTCATAGTGTCTTTTGAAGTGTAAAACCTCAACCTTTCTTCTCTAAAACAAGGTTTATTGAACTTTTAATTATTCATGCATCCTGATTAGGGCTCTCGATTTAATCACAGTTAACTCATGTGATTAACTAAAAATTAATCATGATTAAAATATTTTATCACAATTAATCACAGTTCTAATTGTACGATTCTACATTTTTTTCAAATACATTGATTTCAGTTACAATACAGAATACCAAATGTGTAGTGCTCACTCATATTATTAACTTTTATTACAAATATTTGTACTGTAAAAATGATAAAATAAATGATAAAAATAAACAGTATTTTTCATTTCACCTCATACACATACTATGCTGCAATTTCTTTATTGTTAGAGTGCAACTTACAAATGTCAATTTTTATGATATAACTGCACTCAAAAACAAAACAAGGTAAAACTTTAGAACCCACAAGTCCATTCAGTCCTACTTCTTGTTCAGCCAATTGCTAAGGCAAACAAGTTTATTTACATATAAAGGAGATAATACTGTCTACTTCTTATTTACAATGTTACCTGAAAGTGAGAAAAGGCATTTGCATTACACTTCGGTAGCCCTATTGCAAAGTATTTATATGCAAGATATGCTTTTGAATGTCCCTTCATGCTTTCAACACCATTGATGAGGATACTTTTCCATGCTGAAGATGCTTGTTAAAAAATACATTAATTAAATTTGTGACAACTGTTTGGGCAGAATTATATATCTCCTGCTCTGTTTTACCTTCAGTTTGCCATTTATTTAATGTTATAGCAGTCTCATGTGATCACCCATCTCATGATGTTCTTTTTAGGAACACTTTCATTGCAGATTTGACAAAACACATAGAAAGTACCAATGTGAGGTTTCTAAAGATACCTACAGCACTTCACATTTTAAGAATCTGAAGAGCCTTTCAAAATCTGAAAGGGATGAAATGTGAAGCATGTTTTCAAAAGTCTTAAAAGAGCAACACACTGATGTGGAAATTATAGAACCCCCAAAAAAGAAAATAAACTATCTCTTCATGGCATCTGACTCAGATGAACATGTGTGAGTCCGCACAGCTTTAAATTATTACCAAGCCTGCTTTAGCCCAAAGTTGCAACCCATTATCAGTAAGGATGCATAGCCTCTGGAATAGTGGCTGAGGCATGAAGGGACATATGAATCTTTAGCACATTTGTCACAACTCTCTTGTAACATCAGCTACATCAAAAGTGCTATGGAAACACTTTTTCTCACTCAGGTTATATTGTAAATAAGAAGCAGGCAACATTATCTTCCATATATCTAAACGAATGAGGTAGGACTGAGTAGACTTGTAGGTGCTAGGGTTTTACATTATTTTATTTGTAATAATTTTGTTTGAACATAATTCTACATTTCTAAGTTCAACTTTCATGATAAATAGATGGAACGACAGTACTTCTATTAGGTTAATATTACAGGTTGGACCTGACTGGTTCCACACAAGGGGATTTGTTGGAATAGGAGACATCCTCTGTAATTGGCTGGAACTCCCCGCTGCACTGCCAGCCCCCCCTCCTGCCATGGGTCCCCCACCACGAACCCGGCCTTGCTGCCTATTGTCCCTATGCCTGGGCTCTGTGATCCAGCAACATCCGTGATCCTGCCGGACCATGGATGTTGCTGGACCAGAGAGATCCGGTTTAGGGAGGTCTAACTTGTACTATTGTTTTTTACAGTGCAAATATTCATAATAAAAAATATAAGGTGAACACTGTACACTTTGGGTTGTGTTGCAATTGATATTGATATATTTGAAAACGTATAAAGTATCTCAGTAAATGGTATTCTATAATTATTTACCAGCTCAATTTTAATGTTGCAATTAATAACAATTATTTTTAATTGCTTGACAGCTCTAATCCCAGTGTATAATGTGTTTGACTGATGTATAATATGTTTCTGGCTAATTGCAGTTCATTTTAAAAACATGGCTGTCTTGTTTATTCTGAAATTCTGTACTGCTGTGACTTTGTTTCTTCCAGTAATTGATTTTCATGGTTGATCTTCAACTTCAAGTTTCACAAGAAAAGCACAGGAATCCTAAAAAAGTCCATGATCAATTTAACATAGTCTCCATGATCAATTTAAAATTCTTTTTGTTTTATCATATAATAAACTAGTAATTATAGAGGAATACCTTTCAAGATAAAAGGCGAGCTTGCTAGTTACATAATACTGGTGAGTTCTTCTCCTCTGGAATAATGCACACAGTTCTTTTACCTTCACTTCTAGTAGTTCTCAAACTATTGGGTGGGCCCCTGTTTAAATGGGATCTCCCAGGCGTGTGTTAAATTTGCTGGAGCTCAGATCTGAAGCGGAAGCCTGAGCTCCAAGTTACTTCAGCCCAGGGTTGCAAGGCTCACGCTTCAGTTTTTCCTCCCTCTCTTCACCCCTCCCCCATCCTGGATGGCCAAGCTTATGCTTCGCTCCTCTCCTCCACATGCACTCAGGTCATGTAATAACTTATGGTCAGTGTGTTTTGTGTCACCTTCTGTGTCCAATTCTGACAGGCTATGGATCTCTTTCCACTCTTAACTTGAAAGCCTCGCTTTTAGTTCAAGTTGTAAAAGCTCTGAAGGTCCCAAGTTCAATTCCTAGCATCAGGCAAGATGGTAGCTGTACCTCTTGCTTTCCCTGAGATCTGCACTGGTGAGGGCAATTATATGCATTTATTTCCTCCTTTGGCTCAAATAGTACCCTTCGTCCAACTTCTACTCACACCCTTCTGTGTCACCAGCCCCCACAACTCCCATTAGTTGAGATTTCCAGTTAAGAGGCTCTCTGAAGCCAGTGCCAAGGGCGGGGGTAGCGTGTATAGCTTCCTTGGCCCCCCGTATGCCTAGGAGCCACAGGAATCTGATGTCTGCTTCTCAGGAGCCATGTGGAGCCAGGGCAAGCCCTGCTGTGACACCTATCAGACTTTGAATGGCTTGGTTAGTGATGCTGATCAGAGCAGCCAGGATCCCTTTTTGACTGGGCGTTTGGAAACCTGGTCAGCCTAGGTCAGGATAATTGGACAACAGTTTGTCTAGAATACTGAATTCAGCAGAGAGTTTCAAAATGAGACTAGATAAGTCTGTGGAATATACAGGTTAGGAAAGACTCTCTCTCTCAGGTTTTCATACTCCTTGCAGAAGAATGGACTAGATGATCCAAAATGGCTGGCATGCAGTTCCAACCCTGTGTATGATTAACAGATATAGCATAATTGTGGGAACTAAATTGGTTTCAGTTTTTTCAAAAAGTAAATTGAGGCTGCGTCTAGACTGGCATGATTTTGCGCAAATACTTTTAACAGAAAAGTTTTTCCGTTAAAAGTATTTGCGCAAGAGAGCGTCTATACTGGCATGAGCCTTTGCGCAAAAGATTTGCTTTTGCACAAAAGCATCCGTGCCAGTGTAGATGCTCTCTTGCGCAAGAAAGCTCCGATGGCCATTTTGGCCATTGGACTTTCTTGCGCAAGAAATTGATGTTGCTGTCTACACTGGCCCTCTTGTGCAAGAATATTTGCGTAAGAGGGCTTATCCCTGAGTGGGAGCATCAGAGTATTTGCGTAAGAACCACTGTTTTTGTACATTACAAAGTCAGTGTTCTTGCGCAAATACTCGCGGCCAGTGTAGACAGGCGGCAAGATTTTGTGCAAAAGCAAATGCTTTTGCGCAAGATCATGCCAGTCTAGATGCAGCTTTAGGGTTCAGAAGAAAAGGAATTAAATTTTAAAAACTCTGAGTGAGCTTTAAAGTTATAACTAAATGCTAGCTCTGGACTTTTCTGTTTATCACGCTGTAAAGGAGCAAATAAAAACTATTTAGCAGAACAGTATCTGTTTTTTCTGAATTACATAGTGATATGATGGATTACTCTTCACTAATTATGGTAATCAACTAGTGTCATGTGCTATAGATTTGTGGTTTGAGCATAAAGGGGAAAAATAAGCAGCTTCTGACTTGTGCTGAGAATTGTATATTAAAAAAATATGTTGCATGGCTAGATTGAATTTTACACCTTCATCCTGCTCATGGAACAAAAGGACTCAAGGGGAAATGCTGAAAGTTGATCAAAATGGAGGAAATGTATCAGTTCACATATCTTTCGATGTAGTGCAGAAGCATTATATATGTTAATAAAAGGCAAAGACCCAAGTGAGAAAACAGTGTGTAATAACCGATACTGTATGTTGCAAGAGGTGTTTTAAATTTCCTGGTCATTGAAAAGATGTTAAGAAATACCTTTTCTGTGTATATTTGGATAGATCAGTTCCCTTCTGACCTGTTGTGGAGGTGATTGAAAATTTATGTTAAGCCTTGTATATGCCTCATGAGGTGAATTGCAAAAATCTGGTTGGAGACATAAAATCATCTTTACAAATATTTCTGTTACATGACTCTGATGAAAGTTAAACATGTTCCAGGTGTGTCTATTGCAACTTCTGGACACAGCTAAAATGTTTTTGAAAGTGGCAGGTACACCTGGTGTTGCTGCTTGCTGTGAAATTCTTAATCTACCAGCTGCCAAAGTGAGGGAGAGCAAACTTTGGAAGTGAGAAAATAGGGCAGCTGTTGCAGGGATGGAGGTGAAATGCAGGTGTGTTTTTGAAGCTGACTCCTCTGCTAAATATTCCTGGCATCTTTCTTTCCCTAAAGCCTTCTGCCTTTTTCACATTAAAAATGAGGACAGATTGATGCTTAAAACTTTACTGTAGTTAAAGTTTAGGATATTCAGCTGGGTTGGCTCTTTATTAAGAGAGAAGATAGCGGTAGAGAGACTCATGTTTTCTTCTAATGTTACAGAAACTATTGTGGCAACAGGTGCTAATGTCACTAATTTTAAAACATTTGGGATGAAAGTCTCAAAAAAAAAAAAAAAAAAAAAGAGAGAGAAAATGCAGGAGATAAAATGCAGCCTGTGTACTAAAACTGTTAAGGGAACAGTGTGAATTGAAATAGAAGGGTGGTTAACTTTTTTGAAGTTCCTTTGTGCTACAGTACAGGTGCATTGTGTGATCCTATGTTAGCACTTTTTGGTCTAACAGTTTTCCTAGGTAAAAAGCATGGGAAGTGAAGGAATTAAAAAACAAAAACAAACAAAAAAAATCCACCACCACCACCAACAAAATCTATATGTTAGGCAGGGGGATTCCAGGAGAGACCTAGATCTAAGACAGTTGTAATGCTTTTACTGAGGTTTCTTCAAGAGGGAGTTGCCTGTGTGCAGTTGGTGACTCCACCTCTATTCAAGGAAACAGAAATTGTGTACATTATGTAAATAAACGAATGACACCAA
Organism: Pelodiscus sinensis; assembly: GCF_052426305.1. Classification (NCBI taxonomy): domain Eukaryota; kingdom Metazoa; phylum Chordata; order Testudines; family Trionychidae; genus Pelodiscus; species Pelodiscus sinensis. Next base: position 206,813,049 of record NC_143053.1, read on the forward strand.
AATACCTTTATTTTGATCAAGAAATCAGTGATGAAACTGAGAAGGTCTTCTACCACTCAGCAAAGGTGTAACAGTATACTCACAAGTCCTCATTACTTTGAACAAAAATAGGAAAGACAGCAGCAAATGTCAGTGAAAGTTTTAGCTGTAGCACAATCTTTAACCCCTTTAACTGTAGTTTCTTGTCTGTAAGTTGTCTGACTCCCAATAGTGAATAGGGTTGCCAGGTGTCCGGTTTTGAACCAGACAGTCCAGTATTTGAGCTTTCTGTTTGGGAAACAAATTGAGAAAATATAAATGTCCGGTATTTTCTAAGTAAGATGTAATGTAGATTGTGATGTAATGTCAAGTGTGTCCGGTATTTTTGTTGAAACCATCAGGCAACCCTATTAGTGAACCATGGCCTAGAAACCTCAGAGCCTGAAACTAAGCTTTTTCTCAGTCATACCAACAGTTTTGTACTCCGCACTGATTGAGGTTTAGGCCAGACATGTCGAGGAGTATAATTACCCATTGTCCTTCTACCACTCAACAAGTGAACTCCTCAGCCAACTTTTGTCACATTTTCCCTTTTCCCTCGCTTTCTCCTTTGCACATTCTTTCTCCTTTCTCTCTCTCTCTCTCTCTCTCTCTCTCTCCCTAAATTTCCATTCTGCAGTACTTCTCCTTCCATCACGCTTTCTAATATTTTTCCTCCTGCTCTCTTCTTGCCACGCTCATTGTTTCTTATTCATCCTCAGTCCTTCATGTGACTGTATTAAATTTATAATGAAACTGTTCAGTGTGTTTAGATTTACCTTGGTATTACTCAAATAGAAATACTTTTAGGATACTACTAATTGTTAACTTGCAGATTACAAATGAGTTTGTCAATCACACGAATACCTTGCCATCTCTGTGCACAATAAATGTGGTAAAAAAAATTGTCCAAAAGACTTCAGGTAATCTGAAGCCAAGGGACTATTGATCTTCAAAGAAACACACACATTCTCTCTCTCTCTCTCTCAATGGAAAAAAAGGTTAAACAGGATGGGGAGTGTGCTATTTTTCAGTTTTAATTGGCCCATTGGGGCTTTGTGTTAGGGGGGAAAAAAAAGCTGCAGATTGAAAAGTATAGTTCTGCAATGAAAAAAAAATTGTAACTCTAATTAACAAGCTCGTTGAGAATTATTTTGTTGTATTTTTCAGTGTTTTTTCCAGAAGCCTGGAGTTGACTACTTACATCTATGTATGGGATAACTACAGGCTCTTTGAAATGCTATGGGACTCACCATGGACTTGGTATTTGACATTCCTAGGAGTAGATTTTGGATACTACTGGTTTCATCGCATGGCACATGGTAGGGTTTTTTTTTATTTTGTTTGTGTATATACATATTCCATTTATGTATTCTCAGCAATCTACGAAAATTCTCTTGAATGTTGAGTGGGGAAAACTGATTTTATAGTTTGTTTTTTAAAATGTAAACATGAATTTAGTAAAATGTAAGACTTAGAATTTTAAAAATATTGCTCCTATGCTCAAAGAATACCACAGAAGGAAACATTTGGGCAGAAATGTGGGTAGGACATTAATTCTATACGTACTTCTCTAATTTTTACTTCTGGCATTAGTTGAATATTCTGAATAGAGTGGCATAATGGGTTGAATATAAAATTGTATCAGCATACTTGATATTTTTTTATTACAGTAATTCGCAGATAGGGACCTGGATCCCTTGTGTTAAGCTATGTACAGTATCAACAAAGTCTTTGCTTACAATTTCAAAAGAGATATACACCTATGTAAAAATGGTGGGAAGTAATATGTAAACAAAGTACTAATGAACACAGCTTGTTAATTTAATCTTTTTGCAATATATTCAGTCTGTACTTAGTTTTTAGGAAAGGGGAAATATTAAAATATGTTTATGCCCAGTTTTAAAACAGGTTTTGTTTATAGTTAACACACAAATGTACAGTTACTTTAATTTAACACTTGCCTATTTATAATTATTTAAAATTCATACTTAATCCAAGCTTCCCTCTTTCTCATAAAAAAAGTAAAAGGTTTAAAAAGAATAAATCTGTTATTTATTCTGATGGTGAGGGTCCCTGTAAATACTTTGGAAGACTGGATAGATAGATATTTCTGTACATGCAGTATATTTTTAAATATTTGTCCCTGGGTTAATACCTGATTTAGAACTTGTCTATAAAGTCCTGAAGTTCAGACTACAGGGTATATTAACTGCAGAGAGTACTACATGTTACACTGTAACTCTCCTGTGTGGATATTGAGGGCCCAAACTAAAAAGCAACTACTTCGCATTAACATGATCCTGCCTGAAAGCAGACTAATTTAACCCGAACTAGGTACTTTTAAAATTTGTACCAGTAACTCATGTGAGTTATGTCACAGCACGCTATTATTCAGACACCCATAATCCAAATTTCAGGACTCTGTAGACATAGCCACAAAATGGATCACACTCATAATTAAAATGTTGAGTGGTAAACATCAATATGAAGAGTGTTGAAAAAATCAATATCATAATAGGGAAATTGCTAAACAATGTATTATTTCAGAACTGAATAAGCAAAATCTAATGAAAGGCATTTTTAAAAAGCCTCTCAAAAACCACTCAACATCTCGATATATTTGGGCACTGAAATGTAATTGTGAGTTCAACAGCTAGGGTTGCCAGCTGTCCGGTATTCACTCAGACAGTCCAGTATTTGCAGACTCTGTCCGGTAAAAAGCAAACAGGAAATACTGGATATGTGAAGTGTCCGGTATTTCCTGTTTCCCTCAGACAGAAGCCCAGTGGGGACAATTTTCCCATGCCACACCTGGTGGGGGCGGGGGAATGAGGAGCACGGCAGAGTCGTAGTGAAGGGGGGCTGGAGGGGACACTTGCCGGGCTGGGCTGGGGTGGGAGCGGAGGGCACGCTGCTCTGGCCCATGTGACCAGCAGAGACCCGGGAGCTGGTCACGTGATGCCTACCTCAACAACAGCCATGGCCAACCCATGGCTTTTGCCCCCCCAAAAGTGTGGCTTGTGAAGCTGCTCCTGTGCACCCCTCCCCCCCCAACAACCCCCACCAGCTCCCCCCCTCCCAGCTTTCCTGTGCTTACCAGGAGGAGCTGCGAGGTTTTAAAAATTGCACTAAAGATGGTGGCTGTCTTAAAGGGGCAGCCTCCTTTTTACAAATTTTTTTTATATATATAAATTTCTTTTTTGCTCCACAGTTCTGTTCTGGGGGAGGAGGTGTGCTTTTTTTTGTTTGCGTAACAACTTCTCCCCCTCAACAGAATTCCCCCCCCCTTTTTTTTGGGTGGGGGGGGGAGTGTGTTTGGTATTTTTTGATTAAACCATCTGGCAGTCCTATCAACAGCTCTTGTTGATTGTAATAGAACTTTAGTGAGAGACTCTGTGAAATTCGGGAGCGGGCCGTCCAATGGCAAGACCAGTTATAAGAATGGTATACCCGAGTAAATGGAGTTTTAAAAGATATGAATGACAGCACTAATTATCCCAAAAGAGTAAAGGACTATGACTTCCTGCATTTGAAAGTTGTTTTCTTACTGATGTTTGAGATAATACAGTTGCATCTACAATTAAGATTTAAATTCATTCTGTTCTGATATAAAAGTTAATGGAATGTTGAAAGGACTATACACCTCACAAGGATACATTGTCATTTGTGGGACTGTTAATTTGATGATAAACAACAATATGAAGTGGTGTGCGATCTTCGGGATTGGAAATGTGATCAGAAAAAGAATGTTTACTCATCAGGAGAGAATTGCTTTCCTCGTGAAATCCCCAAAATTTGGGGATATGCCAACTGTCTCACAAAGCAGTAGCTTCAGTTTTTGAACATTATCCATTTCATATATGAAAAAATGAAACTGACTGCACGAATGAACACCAGTTCAGTGCTGTTACGTTTAGGAGTGATATCTGACATAATGCAGACTGAGAAAGATGTGATTCTAGCAAAGAAAAAATAGGAAACAGGGTGAGGTGTTAAGCATCTGGGTAGTAGTCTGCTCTCATTCTTCAGGAGGCCCTGGAAACTGCTTCTTGCAGTGGGAATTGATCCCCAATGATAAAAGGAAATGTATATGCATTTTTAGCAATTTAATCTCACCCTATAGACAAACATACATTTCAAAGCATATGTATGAATATTTTAAATGATAAAGGATCATGTTCAGTGTTAACAGGCCAAAATATTATCCTTCCCACACACACACATTGCCAAATCAATATATATATATTTATTTTAAGAAGTTAATCTGAAAATTGTCAGCCTTTCAACACAAAGGATAGCATTGTAATACTAGGTACTTGCAATTATAATGTTTATCCAATATATTTCCTTGTGCTGAGACCTCCAGAAAGGGAGTGGTAACATAGAATAATGGACTCCAGCTTGTTTTGCTTTTAGCTTGTGACTGTACTAGTATATGCCTGTTGCTTAAGAAGGGCTATGGATTCCTATATTAGGTCAGTAGCTGTGTTAGTATCTGCTCTGGGAGTGGTAAACTCACCTAAGATGCTTAGTTTGTTGCGATACGCACAGATAATCACTATCCACTTTTCCCTAAAAGGGTACGTCTACACTACAGAGGAAGATTTCTACGCTACAGAGGAAGATTGAAGCTGCTGCTGTCAAACTTCCAGGGTTCAAATTAGCGGTCTAGTTAAGACAGCCAATTTGAAGTGAGAGAGGCACTCCCATTGATGCTGGTAACCCTACTTTCACGAGGAGTAAGGGAAATTGAAGGAAAAGAGTTCTTCCTTTGACTTCCTGCAGTTTAGAAAGTGCCAAAAGTTAAGCTACATCAACTTCAGCTACACAGTTAACATAGTTCAAGTTGCGTATCTTAACTCGACTTTGTCCCATAGTATAGACATACCCTGTGAAGGTAGAGTGAGCCAATAGGTGGCTGTAACTAGAAAGGCTCCCTTGTGCTGAAGAGTTTGGTGGACTGGAATAGAATAAAACTTAGGTCACATTTTGTATTAAATTTTCATTTGTAATAGTTTATAAAAGATTAATAAATGATTAAGAGATGTTATAAGCATGTGGCAGACCCAAGTAGTATCTGTTATAGTTAGAAGTACATCAAAAGAAATTATATATAGTTCTAAGCCATGGTGGTTGACCTTTTGTTGACTTGCTAGACTCAGTACCAACTGATCAGCCATTTACTTACACACCTATTCATAATGTATTAATCTTTTTATAACCTGCTTATAAATAGGGACGTAAAATGTGTTTAAAATGTAATTATGTAACTGTTAAAAAATCATAGCGGTTACACATGCTGCCGGCACTGCAGTATAAAGCTGAAATAAGTCTGTGGCTGAGACATAGGTAAGAGAGATTCCAAGTGCACTTGTGTGAAGGCAAGTTGTATTATGGCCCTAAGTTATGTATTTTTTCCATAAGTCATTACGAATTGTAAAATATTTGAGCATTCAAAAAGTAATGGCAGGAGGGGAAGTCTTTTAACTCATCCAGTAAAACAGCTAAACACAGATTTTTAAAAGCTGAAATGAATGTCAACCATCATTTATAGACTCCATCCTTTCTCCCTCCTTGCCGTCAGTCGCCTCTGAAATTGGTTTGTCTAGTACAGAATTGTGTAATGCCACATACCTGAGATACTACAATTGTGTAGTACTTGCTGCTGACTATTAGACTTGCCTGACAATCATCTAGTTAAAAAATATTTTTTGTTGAATTAAGTGCTCAGACTACAGCCACCATCAAGCAGCTCGACTGAACAACTAGAGAAGGGAGCCACGGAGATTCTGGCTCAAAAGAGCACTGACTACAAATAGGGTTCCCAGGGGTCCAGTTTTTAACTGGAAAATCAAGTAGAAAGGAGACCAATACAGTGTTTGGTTAGATGTGTACTAACTGGACACCAAAAGTCTGGTTACCACTGGTGGGTGGGAGGCTCTGGATCATCAACCCATGCCAGACCCTGCTGAGCTTGAGCCATCTCTTTTATGCATCTCATGGGAAGGTAGGCTCTGTGTCAGGGACTGCAGCTCGCATCCGAGCTCTGAGACAGAAGGAGCTCAGCTTGGGAAGCAGGGAGGAGGGAGAAAAGGTGGAAAGGATGGAATGAAGGGGGAGGCTGAAAGGGAGAGCAATGAATGATCTGGGCAGGTCTTTGAGAGAAATGGGAAAGGGGTAGAGCCTCAGGGGAAGAGGCAGGGCCAGGTGAGGCCCGGTGCTCCTCCTGTAATGTCTGGTTTTCAGAAATTAGACAGTTGGCAACAAAATTCCTAATAGTGGGACACATTCAGCAACACTGATTGGCTGGGAAGCTCTCTTTAAACCAGAAAGGTACAGGACATTGTCCAAGTAACTAGAGGAATTCCCAAATGGCTACTACTACAATAGATCCTGGCTATTTATTTGACTTATGAGTGCTGCCTTCCTGTCTGTACCTGCATCCCAGTTCCTACTTTCCTTCTGCTCTCTAGGTCCCTACTCCTACACCTTACTCCTGACTCTGGCTCTGGCTTTTGACTTGGAACCTGATGTGGTCATCTTCTTGACACTTGTGCTGTCTTCAGCTCTGATCTTGGCATCTCACTCTAACCATTAGTCCATACTGTCCACATCCAGGCCCTTACACTAGGTTACATATTTGAAATGACTGCTGACTTATAAAAATCCTAAACTTTAGCTACTGCTGCCCTCTAGTTGCCCATGAATTTTAAAAAAGAGAAAGTGATTTTTGTTTTTGGTTCTGGGATTGGGCACATGGGTTTGAAAGCATCTAACTTACTGTGCATAGAAACATTTCATTTGACGTACTTTTCCCAAGTATTTTGTTGAAAACCTATGTAAATAATGCATAAAGTAGAGCTTGAGCTTTTAACATACATGAGCAAGAATCTGAAATATTCTTGATTTGAGAGTTACGCTTTTTACAATTTGGGGTTTTTGCTTTTGTTTTTAATAACTTTTGTGTGTATGGAGTTTTTAAAAATAATCCATTATGCATGCCTATAAATGTCATCCAGCTGGGCTACCAAGCTCACAACATTCTTTCAAACAGGCACTATTACAAAACTGTATTTTGGAATTTCTGCTAATTATCCATTTAAGGCATCAGATACACATTTCTCTTCCTTTTTGGACTTTATCCATATCTTCGTATGTACATTTCTGTCAAACTACATGGCAAAGATTGGTATATGAAACCAAAGTGGGAGTGTGTGCAGTGCCTTGATTTCCTTGATCTCATTTAAGCATGCGTTTAATCTGTGTTGTTTGTTTTGATTCAGGATATTCCATCTCTATATATTTACCTAAAAATGAATTATCCAATAATACCACAGGTTTCTAAGCCTACCAGCCTTTCTCCTAACCTAGAGTCATGATCAAGAATGTAGGATAGCTAGTTGTGCTGCATTGCATGTCCATTTCATGCTTTACCTTTCTGCTGAAATTTCCAATAAGGCTGCCAAATGCAATGGTGGTTTTGTTATGAGGAAATTTGCTTTTGAAAAATTAGATTGAGAAGAAACCCCTTTCATTGACCCCTACCCCCATGGTACTAACCTCAGGTGTATACAAATCTGAAGTAGGACTGGGTACCTAGACAAGTGATGTTGACTATTTTTATCACAGCTAATGGCCCTTTGAAGTATTTAGGCATCACCCAAACTTGCTGTAATGATAAATAAGTAAATGATGTCTGTCTCCTGTTGCACTAGCAAAAATGTCTGCTCTATATTTATTGCTATTTCTCTGACTGTATAGCTGCTGCAGCAAGTTGGCATTGAAATACACAGTAATGAAGACTTATCTTGGTTATCTCTACTGTTATATGGCAGATAGTTAATGTATGTTATGATGATGCTTTAGAACTTTTGAAATTTTTATGGGAGTGCTTTACAAACATTTTTTAATTTGGCCTAGCAATTTATTTGTGAGATAGGTAGGATGTGTCTTTATTCCTGGTTCATAGATTCGATTTGTGTTGTTTCTTTTACTTTTTCTTAAAGGTCCTGGGATGGGGGAGGGGTAGAGTTATGGATTCTGGGGAGGCTTTGGACTGTTGTAGAAGGCTCTAAATTCCTTCCTCAGAGGGCCTTTTACTTTTGACTCTTGTTTTGTGTTGCATAATACACATATAAATTCCCATTTCTGCAAAACCACAGCTAGGAATTATCCATAAAATCTCCCTATGTTTCATGCCAGTAAATAGATGTGATAAACTACAGTAGAAACAAAATTGGACATACTATTGTGTTCTTTTCTTTCCAGGACTCTGAAAACTTGAATCTAAAATGACTCTGATTTCAGTGGTCCTAGATATTTATAGATTTGGAAGTTACTGTGACTTTCGTATATAACTTTTTTTGAATAACTGAAATATTTTTAAGAGGCTGTGCAAATTCAGCACATCAGAATTACCCCAAACATGATTTGGCCAGGATCTGGTTAGACCCTCAGACTGATAACTGACTTTTCTACATTACATTTATAAATATAACAAAAAGGGTAGTAATAAAACCTTAATATTTATAAATATAAAAAGTGTGTATGTGTTACAGTGAATAAATATAATCAAATAAGCTTTGAAAGCACAATGAATACAAGTACAACTTGTTTTATTTCCAAGTGGCAAGCAATTCTTTTCAGTATCTTGATTTTTAGAAGCTGGATGACTGTGAAGATTTAATTTCTTTGATAAAATTGTAGCAAGACCATAGTAACTTAAAGTTCATTGTTATACATTTTTTAATTGACAATTATCATTTAAAATGTGCATGGAGTAAAGAAAACATTGCTGCCTCTTGACCCTGTTTTTTGCATGTATGTTCCTGCAATACATCTTTATTTACTTAATTACAATTATTTAAAGTTGCCAAAATTGTTTTTTGAGCACAAGAAAGGAAGTGTTTTCCCCAGGACTCTGTATAAACTAAGAATATATTGCTGAAAAATGTAACCTGAAAAAAATGGCCAAAGCAGATTCCTCCCCCCTCCTTTCTTCTGTATATTTAATACATAGGAATAAGATGAGAATTGTTTTGATGCCTCTTCAAGGTTTTACAGTCTTTTTCAATCCCAGTCCAATTACATAGGAAATTTCAGTAAAATATATTAATTCTCAAATACATTTCTAAAGGGTCAATAATTCTTCAAAATAACTGTTAAGTGGTTTAAAATATTATCTATTTAGCCTTCATAATCAAATCACATACTTAAAGCATAACAGAACACAGGCAGGTTATTATGAGAATATATCAGTGATGCACACTTCCATATGCAGTATTACAAAGCTATATTGGGATATCAGCACGTGAAACTTCAGGTTAAGTTAGTGAATAGTTAAAAATAATCTTGAAATTGGAACATGGCTGAAATGTTGACAATAAAATAATTGACTTGTACTCCTCCTTAGTTAATTCACATATTTAATAATAACAATGCTTAGCTCTTACATAGCCCTTCTCCTTACTAGGCCTCAGAATGCTTTACAAGGGGAAGTCAGTGTAATTATTCCCATTTTAGTAATGGAGAAACTGAGGCACAAGGAAGTCACGTGATCCGTCCAAGGTCAGCAGCAAATCTGGAAATAGAACCCAAATTTCCTGAGTTAGTCTAGTGTTCAGGCCCATAAATCACATTGTCTTCTCCCTAATTTTATCACTTAAAGTAATCACGTTATGAAACAAAGTTAATATTTTTGTAGTCATCTTAATATTTGAATGTCATGTTTTATGTGTTTCAAACTATATTTCATTAATGTAGGATTTAACACTTACTATACTTATAAAGTATAGAAATTAGTTTTTATTTTTGTCTGGGTGCTAGGGAATTTAATCTTGAATTTATTTAATGTCTATATTTTTAATCCATAATGCATTTTTTAAAGAAAAAGCCCTGTTAGAATCTAGGAACCTTTGCCGTATACTGGAAATAAACACAGTCACATATGTATGTACACTGTGGTTGCAGAAGTACATATTCACAGACTGAAAACCATAGTCAAAGGAATCCAGACTGCTTATTTTTATACTTACTGATATCCCAGGGAAAAAGGTAAAGATCAGTTTATAAAACCTAGACAAAAGAAGGATGTAACTTTTTCTATTCTCCCTAGGGCTGAATCTCAGCTGAAATAACTGACAGTTTTTGGACTTACAGAAGGAAATGATGAGCTAAGATAAATATCCAGATGTTTGCTGGCCAGATGGATAAGCTTACAGTTTGGAAGACATGACTGTTATACCTGTGTCTTCTGAGAGGAAGTTGTAAATAGTAAACATACAAATTCTTTTACTTTGCAGCCCTGAAAAATTTGACTTTCCAATTAAAACTTCAAGTTTGTCTTTTTGTTTCTTCTTACTATACAACTTCACAAAAGCAGATCTTATAACTAGCTTCCAAATATAAATCTGTACAGTACAAAAAGGGATTTTTGAAATAGTCATACAAGACTAATTTAGCATGTATTGTTGGTACATTGTTTTTAATTTAGGGGCAATCTAGTTTACTGAAGTGTCTTGGTTTTCCACTTCCAGAACAAGGAAATAGGTGTGCTTTTTTTTAAAGGTTTCCTATGTTCTATTTCATTGTTTCAAGCCATTTATTTACCAAAATGTAAACCTTGACTTATACCACTCTTTCACCTGCTTACACTAATTCTCTCCTTGTCCCAAGTAGCACACAGATCTGTTTCTTTTCAAGTAAATTGGTAGAAGTAGCTTGCTGCACATGTAGCTGTAAAGCTCATCTATGTGCTTGCTTTCAGGCTCTGGGAGAGAGGAAGGGACAGACTCATGTAAGTCATGTAAATAAGTTAACTGTTAGGACTTGTGACCCAGATGTAGCAATTTGAGGAAAGTATTAGATTGAAGGAATATTCTTCCCAATATAGAAAGAGGTATCTTAAAATTGGCAAAGAAAAACAACTCTCTAAAAACTTGCAGGGATAAATTTTGAAAAGTGGCCTCAAAATGTGCACCTATGCATTTTTTTGTTGCCTATGCATTTTTGGTAGTTAATAATGTAGACGAGATTTCTCTGTTGGTGACCAGGAACAAGAGGCGTTTGTCATGACTCCAGGACTGAAGTAAAAATGACCCCTTCCAGAATTCAGGCAAATAGTTAGCAGCCAGAACTCCCTTCTAGGACTGAAATAACTCCCATGGTTTGCATGGTCTGAGATAGGGGAGAAGATTGAAGCCTGGATAAGAACGTATGGGAGGTGATGAACTCATTATATGAAGTTCTCACTCCTAGAGAAGCTTCAAAACAAACGTGCAAATCTGTATTCGGGCTCCCTCTTTTGAGGCTTATACCATGGACTGATAATTTCCTGGCAAAGTGGTCTCACTACACCCGCCAGAACATTTAAACTTCCATGGCTTGCATGGAACCCACAGTTTCAGATTGATGCAACCCTTAATTTTATTTATTTATATGTTAACATCCTCTATTGTGCACGTACATCATAAAAACATGAAAACTACAGTTCAATAAGGTGTCATCCTCACCCCAAAAACTGACCTTCCAAAATTCCACAGCTGAAAACCATAGACTGTCACTGAGTTATTTGTTCCTCCCCAGAGCCCAAAGAGAACCGAAAGCCCCTGCAGCATGACCTGAAGGTAAACAATTCTAGCCTCAGTAAGAATATAGAATAGTGTAATCCTGTGAAATGCTGTTATGAAGAATATTATGGACAGACAAAGGGTGAGGGAAAGGGGCAAAATGTATAAGTAAGATGATCAGGGCAATATAGGGCACGCTCCTTACTAGTTCAGTGTCTTTTTCTATAGGGTCTAGAAAGAGGAAAGTGGAGAGATAAGAGGTGAGGACAATGGATGAGAAGAGTGAGGACAATCAGCTGATAAGTTACAATGGTAGAAGTGGGGTTGAATGAAAAAGGAACAACCACCAGTGTGGTAAATGAAAAATCATGAATCATCTTAAAAATTAGATTGCTTTTTAATGGGGAATTTTTCCTTTGTCTGCTGTCCGTACCATTAGAGTACATGTTTTCAAACCTTTTCCCACCACCGCAAGCACTAAAAACTTACTTAAAAATAATGAAAGCTGAGAATCTCATGCAACCAATAGACTTATAGGGTTGGGAGAGACTTCAAGAGGTCATGAAGTCCAACCCCAGGTTGAAAGCAGGACCAGTCCCAACTAAATCAACCCAGCCAAGGGTTTGTCAAGCCGGGATTTAAAAACCCTTGATTCCAGGAATTGTGCCTTAAGAAAAATGCAAAATGATCATGGCACTCTCTGTAAAATGGTAAGGATTGGTATCTTTGCAAGCAGGAGGAGAGACGGAGAATGTTAGGGGGGAAGCAGGAGGAGACTGAAAGGAGCAGAGGGGAGCAGAAAAGGGCTGTAGGTCAATGGGTATTGGGTAGGGATGTGACTGTCTAGTTGATTGTCCATTAAACAAATGCTTATCGGATAGTCAACAAACTAGTCGCCAAGCACTTCCCTCCCTTTCTGCCTCCATCAGAAAGAGGCAGCAAGGGGGGGGGGGGGGGAGAAAGAGGTGATTCAGGGTGTGGGGAGAAGCAGGAGACAGAGCAGGGGAATGATGGGGCTCAGGAGGAAGATAAGGGGAATATCAGAATGTGAGGATTGGGAGTAGATGCAGAAGGAGGGCAAAATAGTGATAATAACAGGAGATGGAGATGGGTAGAATCACAGCTCTTGTATTCCTGGAAGATTAATGGTGAAATCCTGGCCTAAGTCACTAGCAGTTTTGCCATTATCTTCAAGGAAGCTGAGACACTGCCCCAGAAATGGGTAAATTAAGTTTTTGTGAATGTTGCCAACTAGGATGTATTTTTGCATGTGCATTTACGATAGAATTTTGAATCTGAACTGTTCACACAGCTTGTGGGACAGCTTCTTCCCCAAAAGGTCAAAAACAAGATAACTGTAGCAAACACACTCCTCCTTCAACAAGTTATTTAAAAACCTCACAATTTTAAGACAGATTAATTAATTAATTTTTGAATGCATGCTGTTGGCACTCCTAGTATCTTCCTGGAAGATCAGGCAAACTTCCACTCCACTTTACTTCTTATAGGTGACATAGCAATAGTGAATGTTGAGGAATGATTTCAGTGTAATATTTTCTGATTAGCAGCACAGCCATTCTGAAATATTTACCTTTTTAAGCTTCATTTAGCCATTCCTGAACAGATGCGCTATTGATTATATATGGTACTGAGGAGTATCATGCATTTTTCTATAAGAAAATTATGTAACGGTTTCTTCATGCTGAAAAATCTCGGTGTTTTACAAATGTACCAAACTGATACAGAAAGTCTGTGCAGAGATCTCTTCATCTACTTTTGTAGAAGAACACGGTTGCAACACAATTTAGGACAGGACGTGAAGAATAATACTGTAATCAGCTGAAATTACAGGGGAATTTATATAGTCAAAATGTAATTATGCAAGGCAGAACTTGGTCAGGAAGCAGGATTAACTTTTGTGCTCTTTTGAAAGGCCAGAGGATCGTTAATAGCTATAAATGGTCAGGATGTTGGTTTTACGTATCACCCAAATGATGGCACTTGCAGCAGAGGGGTGCTCTTTAATATTGTACTGAGGAACTGATTAATTTCTGACTCGGTGATGAAGATGTATCCTACGGAAACAGGATCTAAACTTCCTTATGCAGTTTAACTTTCTTAAAGGTCTCTTGTCCAAATATCGACCCAATCCTTATTAGCTTGTCAGATCTAATGTGATCACAGCACATTCTAATGTAGCTGCAGGCTTGAATAAGGTAAATAGGAAATTACTTCACCAAATTTGTAAGCAAAACACTTTTCCCTATGTGTCTGTGGCACAAGGGCATACTCACAGCTGTTTGTCTGCAGTGTTTCTTTCAGTCTTTGCCTATTTTGCTACTCAGACAAAATACGCTGAATTTTTAATTCAGTGCTTTAGAGTAGGAGCAGTTTTTCCCTTTAATATTTGGGGCTATATGTCAATCACTGAATCTCATAGCGAGATAAATGTTTCTCTCCTAATGTTTCAAAATAGTATCTGACTCACCCTAACATTGGTGTAATTATGTGGCTATTACTCTGCACATTATGTCAAAAATGTACACTTTCCAGTTTCAAGAAGTAACGTAATAGAGGCCTAATTTCTAACAAAGAAATAACAAGCATGAGTAGCTACTAAATATTGACTGTCAAAATCCAGATGTAGGGAGTAAGGCCTACTAGAAGCCGAAATTTGCTGTATCTGTTTTGTTCTAAGGAAACTTAGCTCACTTTAACTTTGGAATGTTAATTGAAACCAAAATATTGCAGTCCACCAAGTCTGACTCAGGTAAATGCTATATTGGCAGCTGCTTTGAATATTTAACACTAACAAGGTCAAAATGAACCACAATGCAGCCCTACTGTATCATAGTTATTCCCATACATCAGCCACATTGTATTTAAACATTAATTTTAAGTTCAATGTTATTCTTCAGGGAAGTCATAAATTTAACCAGTGATTTGCCAAATTTAGAGGTGCAAATTTTTAAAATATAAAAAAATTAAAAATGATTCCTTTTCCTTATTGTTTTAATCATAATCATAATAACATAAGCCTTTTCCGTGGTTAGAGCTAGCAGTTCCTTCAACATTTGTTTTTCTGCTTTACCTGACCTTGCTGTTAGGTTTATAGCTTAATTTGTGAGGGAGTGACTCATTTATGCCCACTTTCATTATAGCATTATAAAACTGGTGCAGTTCACTTAAGCAAAAAAAGCAAAATTAGGTTTCCACCATGAACACATGCTTCTGGGGGGAAAAAAAAAAGCTAAGTACTTTTATGGCAGCATTTCTCATTAGCATAACCAAAAGATGGCAGTTGTCCATCCACTCAATATAATCTAAATGTATTCTCTTAATTCTATAATCTGCTAAATTAATAAAGTAAATTTGAAAATTAAGATTATTTAAAAGATTAAATAATGTAACAATGCAATATATGTGCATTTTACAGATAAGTGCAGTTTAATGTAAAATTAGTACTATAAATGCTTGTTTGAATCTGCTACTGAAAAAAATCACAAGACGTTAAATTGCTTGATGGTAATGCAACTGGCCTTACTATATTGGTACATTTTGTAATATAGGGATAAATAACAATCAATGCTCTACCTATTTAATGATTCCTTAAGGTCTAGTCCAGCTTTTAACATGTACATCATCATGGATTTTGGTAGGCAGTGTTATTTACATCACATGTCCTTCTGATCAGATAGCATATTCAACTCAAGAGTATGAGTGTGACAGACCCATATCCTGTTTTAAAGAAATATAACAAAAAGCTAACATCTGCCTGCTTGGCTTCATGTAGTGGACAAAAGTTTAGCAGAAAGTAACAAAATGTTAATCCTTTGTGCTCGCTAAAGTATGCCTGACATCATGAGCACAACTCTCTGGTATTTGTTAGAGTACAACTTGCCAAGCCTGTAAAGAAAATGTTTTTGCAAGGCGTCTTGTTTTGTCCTGACATTTGCATGAGGACACAATTCAACATGAACCTTTTACTCTTCCTTTTCCCTTGGGGAATAATGAAAGGAGTCTATTCATTGCAGTCTCTTGGTGTTTTCACGGAAAAATCATACATAACAGTCTATCAACACAGGCCCACTCCTCATCTGAAACATGAGTAAAGCTTGGAATTGAAGCACTTTATGCCGACTGCATATTTCTACAGGAGGCTGGACTTTTGCCATTGTTAATAATGTTGAAACTAGAACTGACATCCCAAAATAAAAGAAACCGTTTGTGAAAAGAATATTTAAAAAGAGCAGTTGTATTGGCACTTGCTTATCTGATACATACCACATAGTTACGCTGGAAAATGTGGTGTTGGTTGGTTATTGTGCATAGTGGTTCTTGTTGTTTTTTTTTTTTTTGTTTGTTTTTTATAAAGAATATTACTCTTAAAAATGGGCTCTTCTCAGTTTGCAGGTTGAGCACATTCCTTAGGGAGTTGTGACAGGATGTTTTCTGTTAACCTCGTTTTTACCTTTTTTTAACTAGAGAAGGAAAATGATTTCTTACCAGTCATTTTCCCTCTGTATGACTAGATGGTAAAGTTGTATCTTAAAAAGCATTTGCTAGAATGCAATGTTCTCTATTTTGAAGTATGGAAACTGTATTTACCTGATTTTGAATTACTGAGGTATTCCCCCAGAAGAAATATCATAGCTCTTCCAGTGCAAAATAAGTCTAATGATGTGACATGGACAGTAAAAGACTTCAGAACCAGTGGAATCTAAGGGCTACACTTGCAAAGCATAGTATGAAATCTGAGCTGTATGACTCCATACACAAAGCAGGAGTAGTGAGGCTGTAATGTCACTTAAACACTTACAAATATTACCTTGATGTAATATGCTACTGTATCTTAGTACACCTCCAGGGTCAGTGGAACTCAAGCCCACTGGTTCAGCTTTTGCAATCCTGGGTTTAAGCTTCCACAGTGAATAATGACCCTAGGTCTAGAGTTTCCTAACCTGGGTCTCAGGCATCTATGTTGTCCTGAAATATTGGCTGTCTTGAAATTTGGGATTATATCTTCATGGTCAGACAAGCATAATATTCCCAGCAATTTACAATTTCATTAATGGAATTATTGTCCCCACTGTTATAGTAGGGGACTCGTTTACGTCCTTTCACCTTGGTTTATGAAGCCATATCCTGATCTCAGAGGGTCTGGCAAAAGATTCACAGCAGGTACAGAATGGTGGTTGAATGTGTGTTTGGCAGATTGAAATCCCGCTGGTGCTGTTTACAGAACCATTTGGATTCCAGTGTCATCAATGCTGTTTGCATTATCGTAGTTTGCTGTGCTCTTCATGATGTTTGTGAAGCCAAAGGTGAGCCATTTGCCCCTGAATTGGCCCATGACAGTGATGGATTGCTGAAAGTGCTTGGATCACAACTGGAGCAGGATGCACCTGGGTGACAGAAAACAGGGATGCTCTGTGCTCCTACATTATGGACTTGCATGGAGGAATGGAAGAGGGAAAATAGTATGATTATGAATGTGTTTGTACAGCAGTGTTCACAGTAGACGAGGAATTGTCACTGAACACTTTGAATGGGGAAGGATTGATTGTTTTAATATTTAATTATGGATGAGAGAACTTCTTTTGAATTGGGGAGGCAGTGCATTGTATGGCAAAAATTGTTGATTTTCATTATGGATTGATGCAAATAGATGTATTGAGAAATGGAATTTTGAAACAATTTCCCAATTGTGCTGTATCATGTTTATCTTTATTATCTGAAATACACATTATAAGTTGTGATGAAGTGATGGCAATAACCTTTCTGAATAAAAGACATTATTTACGAACGTGCCTATATAATAAAAAAAAATAACACTCAAGTATTGTTAGGCAGGCCAGTGGCATTATAGCACCAAAACATCAGTGAGAAACCAACAACAGACCAAATAATAAAACAAATTTCTCTTTTGGGCTCAATCAAGTCCCGAGGGTGCCG
Source organism: Pelodiscus sinensis (assembly GCF_052426305.1). Lineage (NCBI taxonomy): Eukaryota > Metazoa > Chordata > Testudines > Trionychidae > Pelodiscus > Pelodiscus sinensis. The sequence goes on from NC_143053.1 coordinate 206,830,592, forward strand.
GACCAGGGAGGCCTAACCTGTACTGTAAAATGGATGTTTCAGTTCGCAGATACTCCTGGATACAACTGATATAAACAAAGTGAAAAGAGAGTACAAATATTGGTAAGTTTAAATTTACAAATGCTTTATGTTCAAAAATTGCAGACTGTTTTGGGGTTAGTATAAATTGGACCTCCCTTGTCCAGCACCCTTAGGACCTAACCAGTCCCAAAAAGGGGCTTTGCGGGACCAGTGGAGGTTCCTCTCCTCATGGTCCATGCTGCCCTGCTACCACTGGGCTAGGGATTCATTCTGGCCCCGCTGCTGCCCCAACCCCCGCTGCTTCCCCAGCCCCCAGCTCTCTGGCTGCCACTGACTGGGCCAGAACTCTTCCCTGTTGCCAGCTTCCTCCCCTCTCCCACACACTGGACTTCTGGCTGAGTCGCTGGTTCACCCTGTGGCACTCCTGTCTTGCTGCCAGACATCCCTGTTCCACGGCTCTGTGGTCCAGGAACATCCATGGTCTGTGCCACACCATGGATGTTGCCAGACGAGAAAGTCCCCGTTAAGGGGGAGGTACAACCTGTAGCTGTGGCTTATTAGCTAACCCTTCTCTGCGAAGTGAGATAGCAACCTGCAGAGGAGAGCCAAGAAATTTGCTCTCTGAAATATGATTATTTATCTGGTGTTCCTACTGCACTAAAAGTTTGCAGCTTTCAGCATATAAGATTGTGTCAAAATTCATGGGAGAAACAACAGAATCCTGCGTTAACATCCACATGGATACTGCCTCCTTCTGGTTTCCACAATAGTCTAGTCTGACTTTTTTTACTACATGAAAACACACGATAGATGGACTTTCAAATTGCTATAGAGCCATCTCACTTTCCAGCCCCAGAATACTTCTCTCCAGTTATGTTTTGGAAATGGATGTTGTGACTCCCTGGTACAGTTTCCTGTTTTTAGGGAGCTTATTTTGCTAGTGCATGGCTGATTTGAACGCAGCAGCATACTGAATGGGAAGGCAGTATAAAGTTCTTGTTTTTAACACTTGGCATATCTGTGTAAAAATGTGTGCGTGTCAAGTAAAAATGTAAATGGAAACTTGCCTAGCTGTTGTTTGTGCTTCCTGACATACATTTTGAATTCCTCATGGTGGCGTGGGGCTATGCCAAGGCAGTGGCATGCATTCTGACACTAGTGGTCACACACAGCTATCCCTTAATAAAGGGATCTGCATCTTATACTGCATCTTAGAATAAAAATTGAATCAGTTCATCAACTGGACAATCCCTTTCATTTGTAAATGTGTACAACAAATATGGAGCCAAACACTTATCAGGCACTGGGGTAGTTTTGGGGCTGCTCCTCCTGGGGCAGTCATTATACAGCTCCTCCAAAAATGGACCCAAGATATGCTGCGGCTGCTCCTGTGGCAAAGCTACCTTGGGGACAGGTATGAGCACCGCATTCACTTAGCTAGCTTAATCTGGTGCCTGCTGTCTCTCTCTGGGTCCAGTACGAGATTTGTGGCCTGAAAGTTACCATGACAGCTGACTAGACTATCATGAACAGCGGTTGGCTCGGGGCGTGGCATATAATTTGGTTAAGTTCCTGATAAAAGAGGAAGGATGATGGGAAGTTGACAGCATTACAATTTTTATCCCGGTAGTAGTCTCTTGTCATGCATGCTGCTCTGCCTGAAGTTGAATGTTTTGCTTGCCTTGCTGCCTGGTCACAGGATCACAGACAAATTTTGATAACAGTCCACTTTGAAAAGGACTACTTGCCCATGGCCATTAAAAGTGTAGGAAAAGGTTCATTCTGTTTGCAGTTCAGTGGTCAGGAAAAAATGGAAAGAGATAAATGCTGAGCAGATGGACTTGAAACAGGGGAGTTGCTTCCATTCCTTGAGAGTTGATTGCCTAATTTTGGGATAGAAAGGACAAGCCCATGTGATTGTGGGATAGCATTGATGGAGTCTCAGGACAAGCTGTGTCCTCACTGCAAAATAATGGAGCTTGAACCTGAGTCCGAGTTTGAGTTCAGCCTGAACCGAGACACCTTGCTAAATTTGGGGGCCCAGGACTGTAGGACTAGAGGGCTTGTGTGGACCAAGTCAAACACAAATGGCTGTAAATGGAAATGGGGTTTCGGCTTGGGCCTGAATTTGAATCTTGGTTTATGCTACAGTGTAGATGTACCCTATTGGGAGGGGGAGGAGAGAAAGCTGCCTGGGGCTTCTCATGCCCTGGGAGTGGGTTCCAGTTGCGATGGCTTCTCAAATCCCCTTCCGCCACCCTGATCCCTGCCTTGCCCATTTTGCAGCTTCACTAGAGTCTTGAAATTGACAAGAGAACTAATAGCTGATGTAACAGAAACTACACAGACACTGCATCATCCTCACTACACCGACTTAAGCCCTATGCTTCTTCTGGAGGTGGAGTTACTACATCAACCAAGGGCACTAAGGGTTCGGCTAGACTGTGGAGGATAACAGGAATCCGAAAAAACTCTGCCGTGTCCAGGGAATGCGCTTTTTTGGAAGCCCCTGTATTCCCCCCCAAAATTTCGCCTTGTCCAGATGGGCCAAATTTTGAAAAAGCCTCTTCTGACAAAAATGCGGAGCACATTTTGTGTATTTTTTTTCTGATAGAGCCTCACAGTCTTGCTGTACAGTGGGACAAGATTGTAGTTTAGTGACATAATTAGGTTGATGTAAACTGCAGTTCGTTGACTTGTGTAGTGTAGGCCAGACCTAAGAAGCTGGGCAAACTGACTCAGATGTATGGGGCTTGGACTGTGGGGATAAATGCTGCAGTGTAGACATTTGAGGTTTGGGCTTTGAACCCCCAGCACAGTTGTGATGGAGGGGGGAGCAGTGATTGAGAGATTCCTTCTCTTCCACTTGCACAAGAAGGAAAGAATTCAGACCTAGTTCTCCCTCCTTCTGTATTTCATATCATTTTCTTTATTTCACCTCTTATATACCTCTATCAAGATTTTCAGCCTCCTTTATATCATTGCTGCAACTGTTATCACCTACAACTAGTCCTCTTTAGATGCACACTAGAACATGTATCTGTGCTGTGAAGCTGCTTCTAAGACGTTACCTTAACAGGTCTTACCCTGGCAGGAATTTGCACTGTATTTATGTGGCACTCTGGTGTCTGAGGAAAACTAATTGCAAGTGACTGAGCCAATTCTCTTCAAAAGAAGGCATAACCCAGGAATGGCAGTGAACCAGAAACCACCACATCATATCAACTGCTAGTGACCTATTTATGGCCTTTAGATTAGGAACTGCTACCCTAGCTATGAAGATGTAGTGATGCCATTTGTTAAGACTGTGTGTAACTGCCACTGGGTGGATTTGAACCTGTGACTTCTGAAGCTTAGTATAGGAGCCTTTGAGCTGAAAGTCAGCTGTCGCTCAGCCCATGCTGTAGAGGTCTCTTATTCTTATCTGTTGCTGTGGTCTAGGTGCCTCTCCATGGGACAGTGAACCACATTAGGGCTATGTCCATACTGTAGTCTTTTTAGCAAAAACATATGCAAATGAGGCTAAGCATGGAATATCGCCTCATTTGCATAATTAATGAATGTCCATTTTGCGCAAGAAGTTTTTGCCTCTGCATGGTTCCTTTTTGCACAAAACCCCCTCTTGTGCAAGAGCCATTCTTCAGAAAAAAATGCAGAAGAATGGCTCTTGCATAAGAGCCTTGTGCGCAAAAATGGATGCTAATTAATTATGAAAATGAGGTGCAGCGATATTCCATGCTTAGCCCTATTTGCATATATTTTTTTCGCGAAAAGGCTACGGTATAGATGTAGCCTAAGTGTGTGGGTTACATATATTGAGTATTTCATTTTGGCCAGGATTAAAACCATCCCTCTCTCCTCCTCCCCCCAAATAATTGAACGTAGACAAACTTTACACACTTCTTTTAACATAATTGATTTTTAAAAAACAGTGTTTGTTTCTTTAAAAAAAATACCCCAACCGTAGGAAGCAATAATTAAAAGTGCTGCTTTATTTGAAATTTGGATTGAGATGCTACCTGTGAATTGCAAAATACCTCTCTCTCTCCCTCTTCACATCTGTTCTGCAGTACTTTTTGCATGAGATTTATAGTTCCATTCACAGCAGCTGTTGGAGCTCCTTACTTATATGGCAAGAGAAGAGGTCTTTGTCCCTCCCTACCAGTGCTATGCCCCCAGGGTTCAGTAAACATCCTTCCCTTTTATATAACCAATGGCAGTCTGATTAGCCTCTTTTGAGCTTCTTGGTTGATCAATGACAGGGGCTAAGGAACATGGCTGGTAGCTTTGCTCCTGAAACAGCTTTCAGAATAAATCTCTGTCTCTCCCATCACCATGAGGGTTCCTTTATATTGGGATGGAACAAAGGTGATTGGAGAGACGTGCCTCAGCAACCAAGCTACCAACCTCATTCCTTACACAACCGTACTAGGAGAGAGTCCCATTCTGATATGCTAAATGAGGCTCATTGGATGGGCATTGCAGGTAGAATGGTTGCACAGGCACCTTCAAGTTTTCCTTTTGAGTGATTCTACATCTGCTCCTCTCATGTATTTCCTGGCCTCTGTGGAGAGATCTAGCACACGGCCTACTACTAAGATTGGGTTCTGGATCCCTTTGTTTGGCCCAAGTGTATAATTTGAGGACTATATCCAGCTCCGTGTAGATGATAGTTATTAGAAAGCATCCAGAAATTTTCTGCTGTGTGTTGTATGGATCCACTGAAGAAACAAAAACCTTTTGAACCATATAAACACATTCTCAGTCTGTTACACTGAGGCATGTCTGCATTTAGTATTATATTACTTTTTTTGGCTATTATTTGATTTATATAAAAATGATTGGAAAAGTCCAGAGATAAGGTATATAACTTTTCTCTGCAAATGGCCTAATTAAAACATATAATATAACTTTATTTTAAACTGTTTTGATTTCTTTTTGTAATTCTCACACAAACAAAAATCCCACATTTACTTTGAAAAAGCATTAATTACACATCATCTTATAGTAGCATTTAATCTGTCTACATCAGTGTGAAGACTTTCATATTTGTTAATATATTCATTATTAATATTAATCTAGAGACATGGAAGAATTTGTTTTAAATGCACTTGTTTATCTAGATTAAAAATATTCAAAACATCGTATGAATGCCTGTAAAATATGATAGATGTTTCCAGAAAATCTTTACTCGTTTATATTCTTCCAGCAAAGTGAATCAAAAACCAAAGTTCCTTTTACTATTTCATATCTCTGATTTTTAAAATTAAGAGATAAATTAAATGGCTGTTGGACTGAAAATTTTTAGAAGGAAAAAGCATGTTTTCATTTAAGGAGTGCGTTAATATATATAATTTTCCAAATGGCTAGAGAAAGGCAGTAATACCTTGTACAAACATAGTTTGCTATCTCCTGACCTCCACACGGTACATATGAAATGAAACTATTTTTCATTTGTAACAAACTGCAGAAACTAAAGTATGGAAAATTCATTCTGTGCTTCGTCAGTGGCTGCAAGTGACTGAAGGAGCATAAATAAGCTTGTCTCAGAAGTCACTCATCGGTAGGTTGTAATCCCACACCAGAACACAGTGAATAATTACTATAGTGAATTGTTATTTTTGTGACATCCTGAATGTTCTGTAGTAATCAAATTTATTTTTACAGCATAATGTGCAAAATATAATTTATTAAGTTAGTTTGTTTATGTATAATTTCTATAATGTTGAAATCCTCCTTGCTATTTTTAAAAAAATAGTGTTCAATAATTATTTTATAATGATACAGTAGTAAGGCTTCATACTGTATTACTGTTCTTAATGCGGTCACATAACTAAAGCTTTTCCAAAGGCTGACAAGCAGAGTAAAAAAAAAAAAAATTGAGAACGGCTTTTAATTTGAAAAATATTAAGAACCTGAGACAAATGTGTACACACACACACACAAAGACTGTCATGATTAACACGTATAGTATTTAAACACAATGGGAAATTTAACACTTTCCATTCTAGCAGATTATCTACATTGGCAATCCAGGTTGTAGCCCTAAAATCTGGGATTCTCTGGTCCGGCAACATCCGTGGTCCAGCATGACCATGGATGTTCCAGGATCAGAGTGTCACAGCATGCTGCAGAAGGCTGGGGGCCTGGGAGCTGTCGCGTGGCATATTTGGGCTGTGAGGGGGAGCAGGTACCCAGTGCACTGCTCAGCTGGGCTGTGGGAGCCCACACTGACTTAGTTGGGCTGAAATGACCTCCTCTGGTCCAGAAAAATCCCTTATTTGGGACCAGTCAGGTTCCGAGGGTGCCAGACCAGGGAGGTCCAACCTGTAGTTTGAAAGAATGTGTTCTAAAGTTTGGGGCATAGGACAAATATCTTAATGAATATCTGTCCATATTAGAAGAGGATACCTGAGCCTTGGAACAGATTAATCCTTTTATGTGGTATATTTTCAATTTTAAAACATGGACCTAAGTCAAATAAAATTCTGTATAATCTTGCAGGTATGAAGCCATTAGGGCTCCCTAGAAAGCTTATCTTTGTCCACAGATGTGTTTTTAAAATCGAAGATGTAAGTCCACTTATATGATTACATCAAACAATAGTAAAACCCCTTTCTGTCAGGCAGCTTGCAGTTTGTAGTGAACACTTCAAACTATTGTCACAGTTTTCAGTACATATTTGTTAATTTGTTCAACATTTAGTTAGAGTGATGGTTTAAGACATATTAACTCCCAGAAATATGTATAAACTTTGTTAGGAAATCTGTTTCTATCATCATTCTAGGTCTTTTTCAAACCTTTTTTGTAATTAGTAGTGAAGTAATTTGTATAATTATATTAGTGCTATCCTTGGCATAAAGATACTGATTGAAAATAGAACCAAATGGGGTATCTATCCTTAAGATACATTATATTTAATTCTGGGGGATTTCTGTGGATTTTGGAGTCACTCATGCTATGAAAGGCTGAAGACAAAGAGATTCTATCTGTCACCTATCCAGAAGTCAGGCCAACGCTTTGAATTAGATAAAAAAGATGTCTCCATTACTCTTTAATCCCTTTGCATAATCCCATGCTGCCTAGGAGAGTTAAGGTACTGAAGAAAGATGCATGGACCTAGATCTGACCTTAGGGTCCAATTTCTGTTATGTGAAAGGTTTTTTTAAGTGGATTTATGGGAGCTTCACCTGCTCACCTCTAATAACTGGAACATTTCTCAAGCATTTGTGTTGGACAGAATCATGATTGTGCCTTTGGGAATGTGATAATTTAAGGTAGATTGCTGTCTAATTCCCAATGGTCTGTTGCAAAGGTGACCATATTTCTAAAATAAAACATAAGGAACTGTACTGGCAACTTGTGTTGTGTTGTGTTGCCCTGCCCTTCTTTACCTGCAACTAATGCCAGGCCTGGAGTGGGGCGAGGGATGGGGGGAGGAGGAGGAACTTGGCTCAGTTTGGTGCTGACTAGAGAGAAGGGGGAAGGCAGGAGCTTGGTCTAGTGGTCTGAGGGCCTGAACCAGAGCCTTTCTGGCCAGAATCCACGGGAACAAATAAGCTCCACCCATACCCCTTTGGGGAAAAAGAGGGGATCTGGACTCTTAAGGTCACACCCCAAATTTAAGGACTTGGACAGGGAGTGGCTGAGACTTCTTGGGCCAGAAACACAGGGGACAAGGGGACAACCTTCCCTCCTTTGGCCCCTACCTACTCAGTTACGTAACCACTAGGCTACTCAGCCTCCAGGGACTTGGTCACACTTGTATACTTTTTAAAAAGAATTAGCCCTTGTGTCACCACTACCAGCTTCTGACTCAGCAACAACACCTGCATACAGGCAGTCCCCGGGTTACATGGATCCGACTTACATCGGATCCCTACTTACAAATGGGGTGAGGCAACCCTGCACTAGCTGCTTCCCCCCAGCAGACCAGGATGACGCAAAGCTAGCGCCCCCTCCCCCAGCAGACCAGGGAGACGCGGAGCGGCTTTTCTCAGCAGACACCTCAGCTTGAGAATAAAGGACTGAGGGAAGTGAGGTGTGGGAGAATAAAACTGAGCTCTGGAGAAATGTTTGGCTAGCGTTTCCCCTACAATATGTACCAGTTCCGACTTACATACAAATTCAACTTAAGAACAAACCTACAGTCCCTATCTTGTACGTAACCTGGGGACTGCCTGTATATCTCGGAATGGAAGTCTTCCCAGTAATTTGTGTAATGTTTACTCTACAGCTGGGAGTGAGCATCCCAGCCTGAGTAGACAGACTTGTGCTAGCAGGACTTGTGCTAATGGCTCAAAATTACTAAGTGGACGTTACAGCACTGGCAGAGGTTTGAACTATCCACCCAAGCTTGAACCCACAGTATAGAGGTTCCAAGCTCAAATTTCCTTCAGTGCTTCAATGTCCACACAACAATTTTTGTGCACTAATGCAAGCCCCTGTAGCACAAGTCTGTTTACCACAGCTGGCAGGCTTACTCCCAGCTGCAATGTAGATATGCCATTAGTGTTCAGAATTAGTTCACTGTGAAATGGGCAGGCATTCTTACCATTCTCTTTAAGCTAAACTGCTTTGATAAATGTACACTCATCTGATTCCCATGTCCTTCCCCCGCAAATATTTGTTCATTACAGTTAGCACTTGTTCCACTAGATTTTGTTTCTGATAAACAGAGCAAATTCTGTTTGTGTCTGGAACATACATTTTGTAGTTTTAAAATACTAAAAGACTTACTGGGTGTGCAGGAGTCAGGGCAGGGCAGAGCCTTGGATTATGCGGGGCTCAGGACAGGATGCTGGAGGTGTGGGGGATGGAGGAGCTGCAGGGGGCTCCCTCCCTTCTCCTTGGCTCCTCCTGGGTTGGGAAGGGGAGTGCTGGGGACTCTCTCCCTCCCCCCGACCTCTCCTGGGAAGGAAGGCCCTCTTTCTCCCCCTTAGTCCCTCCCAGGGTGGGGAGGAACCTGTGAGGGTTGGGCTGTCTCGTGAGCAGGGGGACCCCATTTACCACATCTGGTGACAGGCAAGATGGAAAACCCCAGTCCCAGCTGGCCACTCCCTTGCTGGTATGGCTGCCTACAGTGGTACCTCTGCAGTATAGCTCTCCCCTGTGCTTACTGCCCCCAATGGTGACTGTGAGAATCATGTCCCTCCTCACTCTGCCCCCTTTCTTTCCATGTTCTGGAAAACAGTCCCCTTCCCCACAGTTTCCATTTTCCTGGCACAACCAAACCCTAACCTTGCACTACATTAGGAGAAGAGAAAGTTGCATACCAAATTTGGTGGTCTTAGGTCTTACTGTTTAGGAAGAGTTTTTGAACAAACAGACTCATAGACAGACAGACAGATGCACATTTCTAAATATTGATAGATAGATAGATAGATATGGAATAACTTCTGTAGCTACTAGCCCTGGGGCAATTCTGAACAGAGTAAGTACCCTTTAAAAATTTCAAGGAACATCCATATAAGGCTAAACTATTGTTCAGATTGCATATTAGTACCTTGATGTAAGGGAAATTAGGCCTCCATAAACGCCTCCATGGCCTTTGTACCATGTACCTCCTTGCATACACCAGGGGGCAAAGGGAGGGGGAAGATGGGCAGAACCAGGGCTGGCCCACAACATTTTGGCACCTGAGGCGGAGAGCTCAAATGACACCTCCATGCATCCTCACTGCACAAGCAGCAGACACAGTCTGGGGCATAGGAGATTCCATCTGGGGCATAGGAGATTTCATGACAAGCTGTGGCCTTACCATGCTGTTCCATCTGTGCACTCACTCCCTTATGGAGCCTCATTGAAATCAATGATTCTCTGTCAGAGCCAAGGTGTTTGATATAGTGAATACAACTCAAACTGGTGTGTTAGAAAAAAAATGAATCATTGTAATGTGTCTTGATGTGAGAGCATACTGGAGACTTCTGTTTGCTATATAGAACATTTTGCATTATGTAGTGCTTATGCTTTATTGTTTAGAATTTTTTAATGTTGTTGATTTTTATATTAATTTAAAAACTTGATTTAAATTCCTTATGCCTTTTTTGCTTTCAGAACTGTGCCTTACCAATAAATGTTCTTCTCAGATTGTTCAGTTTATAGCACAGAATATTACTTTTTTATTTGTAATTGCACTGCAGATTATGATGTGGTGGAAAAAAGCTATTCTTTTCTTAAGGCATAAAACCAAGTTCCTGTCTGTTTTGCGGATGTTAAAAATCCCATGACACTCCAGAAAGAAGAGTGAGAGTATTAACTCTCAGGAACCCTTGGCTAAATACCCATGAAAAGATCTTTTTCCTCCCAACACAGGGGGCTAAGCTTGTTAAGAATGCTCCCTGTGAAAGAAACACTTTAATAAATAAAATAAATTTAAGAGCATTTTCTTTGGAGAAGGAGGAGAGCAATGGGAATCAAATCCAGCCTTTTATCTCTCTCTTAAGAGTGTTATGGAGTAGGACAGCTTTTTTGAGGAGTGCCCTGAATATGTAAGAATGAACTGCTAGGGAAGTAATGATTGCTTAGAAATATTTTTTTACCTATTTTTACATTTTACAGCTTTGGGGAGAAGCCTTATATGTAATTTTTTCTCTAGAAGTTGGGTGTCTTTTTTAACTAAAGCACTAAATCAAAGGTAGTGTAAAAAAATCAAAAAAGTTTTTTGGACCAGATTTAGACCACTTTAAGAAAAGAGCAGCTTTCATTATTTTAAACCACTAGAACTTTTACTCAAGTTAATTGTGCTAAGTAGTTATTTAAAATTATTGTGTCTCATAAAAATACGCGTCTTGCAGAGAAATTTCACTCTTGTTAAAGGTTGTGAAATTGCTTAATATGTTTGCTCTGTAAGGTGGTGTGTATTTTTTTTTGTTTGTTTTTGTTTGAACTTTGTCAGGCAGATGGTTTTCCTGGAAGAGATCGTCTGATGTTAAAGCATCTTTAAATGTTAGTATACTTTCTCAGGGTGCACTTTGCTACCCTTTAGAAATGTGGAGCAGTTCTTTGAAAATATCAGTTATCTTAGATGACATAGGGCTGACAGATACCGGGAGTCTGAGCTACTGTGCCTAACAATTGATAGACACCCCTCACTGGAACTGGGGGCTTTTGTGTGCTCTGGTTGTTAAGACAAACAGAAAATGCTTCTGCCAAAAGAGGCCACCCTACAGAGCTGTGGATAGATGTTGTTATTTTTAAGAAGAAGCCCTCTGGTGATATAACAGGGCTGACCCTGTTAGTGGGGGCTCCATAAATCTTTCTCAACCAAAAGTTCCTGGCCGTGCAGGTTGGAGGGTGGACAAAAGAATCAAAAGAGCCAGGATGTGAAGTCTCTGTACTGTACATGTGAGGATTGCCTATGGGACTTTGCAATAATATAACAATAGCCAAGATTGCAAGGCGCAGCTTCAGTTCACTGCCTGCTTTCAACTGCTTCTAATAACAGCTTTAATTTTAGATTCCTCATGTTATTCTACATAAAATCTCAAGGTTATATTGGTACTTTTCAGAGTTTTAAAGAAAACCCCAGAAATCTTGCATAGCTTCTCTCTGTTAGTAAGAAACTCTATTAAGAAGTGTGGCCATAATATAAAAAAGGTAATAGCTGGACTAGAAATGATGGTGACATGTATGATTCTCCATATTTTAGGAGATTCCCATTCTCCCCTGTTGAAAAGAATTCCATAAAATGTAACATGTCTACCTGTCTACAGTGGATGTTTTACCATCCCATGTTAATGTTTGTTAATCATGTACTTTATTTAGAATTTTGCTGTACTGTAGCTACTGAAATGTGAACGATGAGGCCTTTCTTTGAAGATGCTGATGAAAAACCAACCTCTAGGTCAGAATCAAGCTGTGAAACCCACCTAGTGATTCCAGAAAAAAAAATCTCTTGTTTTCCACCTAATGAAGCCATGGGCACAATCATTTGCCACCTGCGAACAGGTGACATCACAAACAGAAACTAGAATTTTTAGTTTGAAATACAGGACTGAACATTTCAGTTAGCTTGTAGAGGTGGTTAAGGTTTTTGCCTGGTTGCAGGAACCAGCTAGAGGCCAACATAGTCCCTAATTCTGAGCTATAGTCCATTCCCTTTATATCTTTCCATGAGGGACACAATTGTGTCCCCCTAGCCACCAGTACCTCTGGTGCAAGGGGATTTTCTGTGTGGCATAGGGCTGTTGAATTAGCTCCATGCTACCTCCTCCAGACGTGACATAGGGCTATGACTAGAATTCTCTGTGTTGCATCTAATCTGGATCACAGGTAGTCCCTGAGGAAGTCAGTGCAGAGAATACACGATATATTGAGCCTTCTCTAAATTACACTAAGGGCTATTTTGGTCCTTGGGCAAGCCCAACATTTCAGAAACACAAAGGTGGCATAAAGTCACTTTGCCTATCTTTCTAATGGGCAATGTCTCCTGTAAGGCATGGTGCAGAATCTGTCTCTTACGTCTAATCTCCATTTTATCCTCCAGCTGTAGGCATGTGCTATGTATTCCTTACCATTAGGAGAAGTACTTGGATGAGAATAATTACAGTGGCTCTTACTGGAATGCATCTGATATCTCAGCACTCCTCAGGAAGCAATTCAGAATTCTGCAACAAATGTACAGTTGATGATATTGTGTAATTATCTGTATATAAACAGGAACGTTCTCATTAATAAAATTCTGCATTTGAACACAGTGAAGTCAATAGGTTTCATTTGGTTCAGACTGGCTTTCAGTCCAGGCTTTCATATGAGGTACTCATTTATACACTGTTGGAGCTGAATTAGAATCAGCCCCCTTGTCACGGAGGTCTGGGAAAGCTCCTAGAAGTCCTTGACCATCTTTACGCATTAGAAAATTCTACCCCTTGATGCAGAATACAAATTCAGTTTAAAAATGAAAAGGCTTTATTTTGGTTGGGCAAATAGGCCCAGATCCTCAAAGGTATTTAGGTACCTAACTACCTTTCAGGAGCTGGGCCATAGAAATACTTTAAGGGCAGTTAAAGTGAATGGTTAAGACTCCTATTGTTTTCAGTAGGCATTGAGTTAGACCCATGAAGCACGCGGGCAGACTTTTTGCTCTATAGTTGTGCAACAGCTAGTTCTCCTTACCATTTTAACATCTCAGTATACCTTCATTCCACAAATGCAGAACTCACATGGTGTGCCTTCATGTAAAGCACAGTGAAAACAAAACCATATATATAGCTCTTGTTTGGAATAAAGTAAAGTTCTTGCAAGAATTATACTCAAGAATCTAAATGCCCAAAGGACCAATAAAAATAAAATAAAATTTATATAAAATTTCATTAGGATTCCATTTTTAAAATCTAATTATCAGTGAGAAGTAGTTCTGTGTCTTATGTATCAATCATCAGAGAAGGTGGAGGAAAGAAAAGCATAATGGAAATCTTTGGAAAGATATAGTTTTGAAAACACTCTAATTAGATAATATGTATTTATAATCTGTATTATGGCACTGACAATATTTTGTCACAAATACAGTATTTAGAAGTGAACAACTGGGACTAAACTGATAACCGTGACACTACCATCTATTCATATTGTAGAATGAACTGTTCTAGTCACCCTTAAAAGGGCAGGCTGCCATTGAAGAAGTCGTCAGTAGTATAAACATGTACTATGTGTAAGGCAGAACATACTCTAAACAGAAATATTAACAAACATGGCTCTAAACAGAAATATTAACATTTCATATCTGCAGTATTTACAAACACGGATTTTTCTTATTCACACATTAACATTTGCCAAATCATCTTTTAAAAAAGATTAAGAAAATATCGTTTTGGTGAAGCAGTCTTATTTTTAGGTATGAGTTGCCTTTTCTCAGCATTTCAGTTATTCCCTGTAGACTGTCATGATATATTTCCCAGAGATATCCCCAATATCCATCCATTAACTTTGATGTCAATCGACTTTTGCTTCCACAAGGTAACAAATGCTATTGTTACATGTCAGAAAATAATATAGTGATAAATTTGTTAAGCGCTAAATGGAAGTAATGGAACCGAGAGGACGTGAAATAATGAAGCGAGCATAATATTGCTAATTTGATTGAAAGATCAACTACATTCAAGATTTAGAGACTTGCTGCAGATTACAGGTTTTGCAAACAACAAGCAATTGAACAAATGTAATTAAAAAAATAAGGGCAGTGCATCAGATATAATACTTCATTTGTTTCACATGTAAAGTTTTATTGTTTTGTTGATCATTAATAATGTACAGGCAGTCCCTGGGTTACGTACAAGATAGGGACTGTAGGTTTGTTCTTAAGTTGAATCTGTATGTAAGTCGGAACTGGCGTCCAGATTCAGCCGCTGCTGAAACTGATCAGTTTCAACAGCGGCTGAATCTGGACGCCAGTTCTGACTTACATACAGATTCAACTTAAGAAACCCAGGCATCCCCAAGTCAGCTGCTGCTGAAACAGATCAGCGGCTGATTCCAGGAAGCCCGGGGCTGGGGCTTCCTGTAGTCAGCCACTGGTCAGTTTCAGCAGCGGCTGACTTGAGGATGCCTGGGGCAGAGCAGCTGGGGTGCTGCTGGGTTAGTCCAGTAGCACCGCCGCTCCTTGGCTCTACTGGACCAACCCAGCAGCACCCCAGCTGCTCTGCCCCAGGTGTCTTGATTCAGCTGCTGCTGAAACTGATCAGCAGCGGCTGAATCAGGACTCCTGAGGCAGAGCAGCTGGGGTGCTGCCGGGTTGGTCCAGTAGCGCCAAGGAGTGGTGCTGCGGGACCAACCGGCAGCGCCCCACCTGCTCTACCACAGGCCCGGGGCTTTGCTCCACGTCTCCCTGGTCTGCTGGGGGGGGGGGGGGGGCACTAGCTGCTCCGGCAAAGCCTCAGAGGCGCGGGACCTCTCCGCCTCCCCGGCTTTGCTCCAGGTGTCACTGGTCTGCTGGAGACAGTCCCCAGCAAACCAGGGCACCTGGAGCAGCTTTTCTCGCCCCGGAGGTTGAGGTGGCGGGACTGCTGCGCTCTGGGCGGTCCCGCTGCCTGCGAGCTCCGGGCGAGAAAGCCCTGTTCGTAAGTGTGGATCCGACATAAGTTGGATCCGCGTAACGCGGGGACTGCCTGTACTAGTAAATATTCTGTAGCACATTTTGCAAAGCTGTGGGTCCAGCTTCTTCTCTAATTTATTCCTGTGCCACCACCTTCACGTCAAAGTTCAAAAAGGATACATAGGAAAATAATTTGGTCCACTAATTTTCAGCAGTAAGAGGAATCATTAAAGTCCTATAATGTTCAGTCTGTACCAAAAATTTCAAGAGCTCACTGTTTGTATGTGCACAGTGCAAGTTACAGGTAATACAGATTAGTGACATGCAAAATGAAATGATGTTACTGTATTTATACTATCAAATTCCTGAATTTGTATCTGCACCCATTGCTCTGTAAGAAGACAAGGATACCAAATGTATGGTTATGTTAGTAACATGTGAGGCACTTGGCCAAATTCTGATCTCTTTTTACACTGGTGCGAATGTGGAATAACTCCCTTGATTTGAATGGAATTATTTTGGATTTACACTGGTGTATTTGAGCACAGATTTTTGCCCCTGTGGAGTTATTCTGGATTTGCACAAATGTAACAAAGACTAGAATTTGCTTACTGTGTGATAGAGTGTGTCATCCGATACTCTGTCACCTGCTGGCATGTGTGGTACTCTCATGCTGAAGATAGGATTTTCTTGTTTAAGAAACTGTGGACCTTTCACAAAATAGGGAATAGTCAATAAATTATATGCTAGCTATGGCTGTTCCACATATCAAGTCATATTTCTGTGTGTCATTGCCCAAACTGTTCTAGGTTGTTCACATGTTTTTGTTGCTCTGTCTTTTCAGGTTCTTAGAATTAGTTTTTGTTGTATTTTGGTCCATAATAATTTAGAAAAATAATTTTCCTTTCCTTCTGCCAAAAGAAAGAAATGGAACGAGGAATTCAACAGACAACTTTGCTTTCCAAATACCAGTGATTGCACATAATTGTGTCTTTGCTAAGGATATATTGCTACTAAATTATGCAAGTTAAACTGCAGCCCCGGTAAGAAATAATAGAATCATAGAATACTAGAACTGGAAGGGACCTTGAGAGATAATCAAGTCCAGTCTCCTGCCCTCATGGCAGGATCAATCACAGTCTATATCATCCCTGATAGATGTCTGTCTAACCTGCTCTTAAATATCTCCAGTGATGGAGATTCACATCCTCCTTAGGCAATTTATTCCAGTGTTTAACCACCCTGACAGGAAGTTTTTCCTAATGTCCAACCTAAACTTCCTTTGCTGCAGTTTACGCCCATTGCTTCTTGTCCCATCATCAGAGGCCAAGGAGAACAATTTTTCTTCCCCTCCTCCCTGTGATACCCTTTTAGATACCTGAAATCTGCTGTCATATCCCCTTTCCGTCTTCTCTTTTCCAAACTAAACAAGCCCAATTCCTTCAGCCTTGCCTCATAGCTTATGTTTTCTAAACCTGTAATCATTCTTGATGCTCTTCTCTGGACCTTCGCCAATGTCTCCACATCTTTCTTGTAATGTGGTGCCCAGAACAGGACACAGTACTCCAACTGAGGCCTAATCAGTGCAGAGTAGAGCAGAAGAATGACTTCTCGTGTCTTGCTCACAACACTCCCATTAATGCCTCCCAGAATCATGTTTACTTTTTTTGCAATGGTGTCAGTGTTGACTCATATTTAGCTTGTGGTCCACTATGACCCTGAGATCCCTTTCTGCAGTTCTCCTTCTAGACAGTAATTCCCCATTCTGTATGTGTGAAACGGATTGTCCCTTCCTAAGTAGAGTACTTTGTATTTGTCCTTATTAAACTTCATCTATTTACATCAGACCATTTCTCCAGTTTGTCCAGACCATTTTAATTATGACCCTATCTTCTAAAGCAGTTGCAACCCTTCCCAGCTGAGTATCATTTGCAAACTTAATAAGCATACTCTCTGTGCCATCACCTAAATTGTTGATGAAGATATTGAACTGAACTGGTCCCAAAACAGACCCTGGCAGAACTCCACTTGTTATGCCCTTCCAGCATGACTGTGAACTGTTAATAACTACTCTCTGAGAACGGTTATCCAGCCAGTTATGCACCCACCTTACAGTAGTCCCATCTAAGTTGAATTTGCCTACTTTATTGATAAGGACATGCTAGACCATATCAAATGCCTTACTAAAGTCTAGGTTTACCATGTCTACCACTTCAAAAGACTTATTATGATATCAAAGAAAGCTATCAGATTGGTTTGACATGATTTGTTCTTTACAAATCCATGCTGGCTGGTACCTGTCACCTTATTTTCTTCCAGATGTTTGCAGATGAATTCCTTAATTACCTGCTCCATTATCTTTCCTGGCACAGAAGTTAAACTGATTGGTCTGTAGTTTCCTGGGTTGTTCTTGTTTCCCTTTTAATAGATGGCCACTAGATTTGCCCTTTTTCAGTCTTCTGGAATCTCTCCCAACTTCCATGATTTTTCAAAGATGATAGCTAAAGGCTCAGATACCTCCTCTATCAGCTCCTTGAGTATTCTAGAATGCATTTCAGCAGGCCCTGATGATTTGAAGACATCTAACTTTTCTAAGTAATTTTAACTTGTTCTTTTTTTAAATTTTAACTTCTAATTCTACCTCATTTCCACTAGCATTCACTGTGTTAGGCATCCCTTCATCATCAAATGTGTTGGTGAAGACCAAAAAAAAAAAAAAGTCATTAAGCACCTGTGCCATTTCCAAGTTTCCTTGTATTATTTCTCCCTCCTCACTGAGCAATGGGCTTACCCTGTCCTTGGCCTTCCTCTTGCTTCTAATATATTTATAGAATGTCTTCTTACCCTTTATGTCTCTAGCTAGATTGCACTCTTTTTGTGCCTTTAGTAATATTCATTACCAGTGAGTTAATGACACTTCTGTGCTCAGCATTGCAATTTCTAATTGGTTTAGAAACAAATCTCATTTTCAAGAGAAAGTCATGACATCTGAGAAGTTGCATTTTTAAACATAAGAATTAAATGTACAAGAGCCAGTTTTTATGGTAAACTACAGAAAGTTGCCAGCAGATTTGTTTCTTTCAACTTTATACACTACATATTTGATCAAGATTTCGTATACAGTAAATTAACCCCTTAAACAGAGATGTTAGTGTATCCTGGTTTTAAAGAAAACAGATGGTTCAATAAATGAAGTGCTTAAGAAATACCAGATAAGCCAGGCTACACTACAGGAGCACATTTCTTGGACCCACCCTATACATTGTTCAGTAATAAAGTAACTAAGTAGGGAGGAGGAACTATTATAGATATAAGATAAAAATGACTTAGATATAGTTTTTATATCTAATGATTAGATAGTGAACTGAAAAGACAGACTTTGTGATTTAATCAAAACAATTGCTTGATAGTTAATGCTGTTACACTCAAGTAATTTTTTTATAAAAATTGATGTTACAGTCTTCATTTAATATAAAAAGGCTCTTTTTCTGGCTTAGGAGTGAGAACAGCATTGTGATCAGTGATGACAGCTCATGACATGTCCAGTATCATAGGATCCAATGGTTGTTTTGATTGGCTGACTTAGTCCAGCAAGCTTCACAGGATTCTGTACCCCATTGACTGTATTTGTGAAGTTCTGAGATTAATCAGCAGAAAGAAAATCAACAGTTATTCAGCATATTACTTACATGTACTGGGCTCTACCATCTGTTGTAAACTTTATTAGCTGCTTTCATTTTGTGTAGTAAATATTTCACGGCCTGATCCAGAATAAGTTCAGAAACCAATTTTATGAAGTTTGTATGTTGCATCTTAATATTTTAGCTGACTATAAAAGTAGAAGCATGTGAAACTTTATTGGTCTGCATTGATTTTAATGAATTCTCAATAGCTTATCTTGGATTTTAAAAAGTTGGTTTCAATGAGATATGAAATTTCCTTCTTTAGAGGCCTCTCATCAGTTAGTTGTTCAAATTACACTATAAAATAAGATATTTCCTTTTTTTCTTTGCACTAAGCATTGGCAGAAAGTTTATTTCTTAGTGCTCAGAAAATGGTCTAATGCACATTTTAAATTCTCTTTCACTCTTGATACTCGCAAAGAATTCTCAGTTGCATAAATAGGAGTTACTCTACATAAACGTATAAAAAGGAGAATAGTAGATCCAGAGCTGAAATCACCTGGTTAATTCAGGAAATGGCTAAATTCTATTGAAGTAAAATTGATGTCTAATTGTAATTGTATTTTTAATCCTAGTCTATTTGTATGAACCTCTCCACTGCAGTATTTCACAAACATTACAAATATTCATACAGTCTCTGTATTATTACTGTTCCAGTAAACGCATTGCAGACAAAAATATAGTATTGCTGTAAACACATTTTTAGTGAAATATTTAGTTAAAATATAATCCATAACTTCCTCCCCCCTCCCAGGTAAATAGAAGTCTAAGTGTGAGTCTACAGTGCGGGGCTTAATTTGACATAAGCTACGCAAACAGAGCTACGTCAATTGCATATCTTATTTCGAAATAAGGAGCATCTACACAGCACTTATTTCGAAATAGAGCACTCTTCCTCCGACTTCCCTTATTCCTCGTACAATGAGGGTTTCAGGAGTTAGAGTAAGAAGTCCTCTAGCTTGACAGTATTTTGACACTATTTCAAAATAACTGCCTACCTTGTAGACACGGACTAAGTTATTTTGGAATAGTGCTAGTTATTTTGAAATAATGTTGCTGTGTATATGTACCCTAAGCAAACTATTCCTAAAATATATAGAATATCTAATTGCAAATTGGTGTGACAATAAATCCTGTATTGTAAAAAGTATAGAAATAGTTGTTATTGTCTTCTGCAGTACAACTTTGTAACAGTTATTTAAATTTTCTATACTGTCTGAACTTTTAAAACTTTTGCTTTAAAAATTGCCCTTTTAAGCTGAAATTTAGTGGATTTTAGAAGCATGAGATAAAGGCAAATTTTATGTGTGAAAATAAGAGGGCATAAAGAGTATGCACCAAAATTGTTCTCTCAATAATCAACAAAAGCTATAGTAAGGATCACAGAATCCTTAAATTGATCTGTTTCCCTCTTTGGATTTTACAAGAAGTGTTGTCCCCTGTCTTACAGCCAGGGAGACTTGAAGATTGGTGTGTGTTCAGATAACATATTGTCATCACCTTCAGTTCTTGATGTTTTAAATGGCACTTGGTAATTTACATTTACACTTGTAATTGACTTTTTTGGATTTAAGGAATCCTTGGCTTTGTGTGAGTGCGTAATAGTATTAACTGGTATCTCTACAGTGTGACCAAAGGAAGCTGTTTTTAGGTGTGGTATGATGACTGTTAAGGAAACTTCCATATTGCTCAAATGGTAGATAATGGTATTATCAATAAAACATCTGCACATATGCACTCATACAAATAATTGAAAAATAAAACAAAGTTCCAGATAATACATCCACTTTAACATGGGCACAAATGCATGGCACTGACAAACTATTTTTTTTTCAAATAATGTATATTGTCCCTTTTCCATTACTTTCAAAATTGTGTATGGAGTTTTAACTGCACAATTCTAATTGACACTGGGAGGCTTCCTCAGTGATGAATTTTAAGAGACCTTTTATCTTACTGGTATTACTTACGTTATTTCACAGATATTTCTTCAAGTGTGCATAGGCACTGTGCCAGCATTACTAGCTGTTCTTTACTGACACACAATTAAAGATGTATACTGACTCTTAATATGTATATTTATTTTGTACAGCTTGAAATAAGGTCATATGTCTTCCAAGAGGTGCTGGAAACTTTTCCAAGGGACACTTCTGAACTTCCAAATATTTCAGCTTGGTTTTGCTGACTTTCATGCTGGAGATGAGTAAATCTGAGATGTATTTTAATATTGACAATGTGAAGTGATCTGGTGTTACCAAGGTCTGCGGAAAAAAATGAGAAAAACAGGATCTGAGCCAACAAACCTCTCTGGATTTAGTGAATAATATTTTCAGAAAATCACCAGATCTTATCTCCAGAAGTCAGCGTGTATAATTTGGAATTACCTTATTTCAAAAGAAGCAAAATAATACCAACTTTGTGGTGCT
This sequence comes from Pelodiscus sinensis, assembly GCF_052426305.1. NCBI lineage: Eukaryota > Metazoa > Chordata > Testudines > Trionychidae > Pelodiscus > Pelodiscus sinensis. The sequence continues at coordinate 206,851,753 of NC_143053.1, forward strand.
TTTTTTGTTTTGTTAATTTTATAAAATATATAGTTTTTTTCTTGTGGTTCTAATAGGAGAAGCTCTATTTATTTTGTTTGTCTCAGGAAAATGGTGAACTACAGACTTGCTAGGTGTTGAAGCTTTATAAATGAGTCAATACAATTACCCTCCACCCCCAACTTTCTCCAAACATCTCAGGGTACCAGTCCAACAGACAGCAGGTAGTATGACTTGCCAGCAGATGGAGACAGGAAACACACAAGATTGGTCAAGCCTGTAATGGAATGATGCCATGCTATGCTCAGAGACCATTTATTCATTTACACACGTTGTTTTATTTAGCAGTGTATGGTACAATTATTTTAATTTAAACAGCATGGCTTAATTGTTAGTTATCTCTGATTATAACTTTTAAAAATAATGTGGCTTAATAGAATACAGCTTATTCTATTTTATGTCCATAAAATAAATGTAAGTAATGAGTGATTTTGGGGGCTTCAGTTTTTGGTTGTCCAGAACTTTCTGAATATGGGACCCCTTTCACACCCTGAGACTCTTAAAATTAACAGATAAACATGTAGGTCACTGTCTCTAAGCAACCGAGTCACTTAGAGATTCCGAGATTCTGTAGAAAACCCATCAGCTGTTAAGCAATAGGCAGCAATACAGTTTTGGTCTTGTGCTAGAGGTGGACAGCCTTCTGCATTTTTTCTTCATAATGTTGTAATATTAGATAACATTAAATATTTTCTATGAAACCTGTTCACAAATAAGGGGGAAATTGAGCTTGTAATAGCTCCTACTCATGGGAATTGCACAAGGCCAGAGCCTGCAATCCCAAAGGTGAATTAAGAGATTTATAAATTGAGCAAAATAATCTGCAGAGGAGAATGCTCTCACTAGGGAAGGGTTTTTCATTACTTGTCTAAAGATAAAAATAGGGGGAAATGTCCTCAGAGTCATTCAGCCAAGAAGTAGTCCTTACAACAATATCACATCAATACTCTGTGGGTAGGAATTGAAGATCTCTTGATAGGTGATCCATTATTCTGCTTCTACTGCCCCTCTGTAGAAGATCTCTGTGTAGTACCACTCAGCACAACTTTGCACAGCTTTGCATGGACGTCTGCAAATCAAGATCCTCATCTTTTGTAGTGGAACTGCACTAGTTATACTGCCAGAGAGAACAGAAAGGCTGCAGAGCAAAATTCTGGATTTTCTCCTAGTGTAAGAGCGTGCTATTATGGTAAGCAAGGGGCAGAGGTAGAAGTATACTTTCATGTCCCCTATTTCTGTTATTAATTTATAGAATTTGTGTTTTTAGTGTCACCAACACAACTTACTTCCCTTACTTTTTGAAAATGTGATTTTTTGCACGAGTGTCTTTTTTTTCCTTTGCACAATTTATTGCAAACAATCTTAAATCCTGGAAATGATGTAAAATTCCCAGATACAAAATCATTCAAACCAAGTTGCTGAAAATATTTGCACTATTTGTTGAAGGTATTTCCATTAATATTGCCCCACTTTCTTTTGGATGTGAACATTTTCTACACAGCTTCAACTAAAATCGGAATTGTAGGAACTTTTGTTTTTGTGTTTGTTGGACAGTTGTTTTTAATGAGTGAGCAAGAGAGCAATAATTTAAGCTATCTTGCTGTTATTCTGTTTAAAAAGTGTCACTGAGCTCTAACTTTCACTAGGTGGATGCCCACCAGAGATACAAAAAGAAGAGTTAAATGAATATCTCCTCTGAAAAATGGCACCTCTGAATGTGCATCACTGAATTCCTGCCTCTTTTGTACTGCAAAGTCAGTATTTTGAAAGAGATTTCAAGATTTAAAAAAGTATATTTAGAAAAGTGTTTCATATTGCAAAGTACTGCAAATTAACATGAAACTTTTGGACAATCAGCTCTGTAATATATCAACTACACAGAACCACGTCCAAGATTATTTCCAGTTCTAATTAAATTCAGAAAAATAAGGAATTTCAGAGCTGCTTCTGAAAATCCAAACTAGGGGCCTGATTCACCACCTATTCAGGTGTTGTGCTTATATAAAACTGGAGCAATTCAATGGGGAATTATACCTGTGGACTCTAAATTTTAGCTCATAAATAAACGGTAGTAACAACACAAAAATGATACCCAAACCTATCCTCTAACAAATAAGTTATATTACCAGTGGATAAGACAAGAATATTGGTCTGTGTCTGTCTTAAACAGAATTCTTGTAGCTGAAGCAATATACTTTCCTTTATCCAAAACCAGGAAAGCAGGTAAGTTTGTGTGTAACTCTAAGTAAGAGCACAGTTCCATTGATTTTTGAGTGTGTCTTTGTTTAAATATGTTTGTGTATCTTTTAAAAGAGCAAAAGTAGTTAGTCTCTGTTATGATCTATTTACTTGCGAATTTCTATTTAAAAGAAATGATGAATAGTCCCATATGGGCCTATGTAAAATAAAGCACATGCTTCACTGTTTGCTCTATTGGGGCCTCAAACAACATTCCTTCCTATAACATAAGTAGCTTGAAAAGGTTATTTTCCCTTCCAAAAAGTAGTTTGATCCCTGGTTGAAATACCACATTCCAAATTTCAGCTTGAAGATGTTTAGAAGAGGAGTTTTAGGCTTGTCCACTTTAGTCCACCAGCTAGCAGAAAAGGGGACCAGTCCTGAATTGGGTTTTCTGAATATTCTCATAACATAAACATGAAAAAAGCAATGTGTATTTTAAAATTAATACAAAGAGGATGTTATAATATTGGTAGATGATTATCTCTAAAGTTCTGATGTGTGCTATTATAGTATTCATTTTACGAGTAAAAGAAATGCCATATTAGAATATTATAATGCTAATGTCTACTGGACTGTGGCCTTTGCTTTTTGTCACTAACTTATCTGTTAATTTAGTAAACATTTTTCCCACAGGGGAAAATACTTTATTTGTTTGTTTCCTTGTTTGTTTGTTTAAAGCTTAAAAGAAACTTGCAGTCTCTTTTTTTCAGCGTAATAAAACTACATTCCCCCACCCCAATTTTCTAACTGGTGCCGCTGATTCTTTTACATTAATCATGCCACTTTGTAGTATGACAGCTCTTCCAATGTGTAAGGTATCATAGCCAGAGTATCAAAATAACTAGTTACAGGGAAATATTGCAAATCTCCAAGGTTAAAGGGCAGCATTCTGATAAGAAAACCAGGTAAGAGCGCTGGTAAATGCTGGAATTCTTACCAGGGTGCTGACTGTCTGGACACTGATCAGTTCAGGTCAGATCTTCACTAGTAGATGTCTGATAAATTTGAAGCTACCATCACTTTCTGAATAATGGAAAGGAGAAAGCAAGTTTCTTCTTGTGACAGTTCCTCAGCATCTTCACTTGCAACCTTTTGTATACTGAAGGTGGATCTGTTTCTTTATCCCTCCTAGTTTGTCTTTGTTGATGATGGGGATTCTGTGCTGATTCTATCTCTTCAAGACATGAATGCCTTTCCTCATCAACATGGGTGTGTCTAGACTACTGAGTTTTTTTCGAAAAAAAGTCATCTTTTTTTAAAAAAACTTCACTTGCATCTAGACTGCCATCGCATTCTTTTGAAATTAAATTGAAAGAATGCGGCGGTTTTATTCGAAATCGGTAAACCTACTTTTACCAGGAAGAATGCCTTTTTTCAAAAGCACTCTTTTGAAAAAAGGCATTCTTGACCGCAAACGGAGCTTTTTCAAAAGAGAGCGTCCAGATTGCCTGGGTGCTCTCTTTCGAAAAAGCAGCTCACTTTTTCAAAGCCGCTTTGTGGCTGTCTAGACAATCTGTTTCGAAAGAGGCTTGTAGTCTAGATGTACCCATATTGTGTTCCTGCCTCTATTGTTTTTTGTAAACTTTCCGAGCAGTAGAAGAATCTGAATACATGCTTAAGAGGACACAATTAGAATTCAAAACAACCGTGACAAGTTGGAAAATGTGCCTGAAATCTACAAGATGAAATTCTGTAAAGATAACTGCAAACTACTTCATGTAGGAAGGAAACATGCCTAATATTTTTTAACTTTACCTCATAAACTTTTTATCGTGTTTATTGCTCTCCTTTTACTCTTTTCATTTTGTCCACATCTTTCAGAACTAAACACAGTATTCAAACTGATACCTGACCAGTGCTATCTATAATGGGGGCAGATCTCTCCTTTATCTTACATACAGCATCCTGCTAATGAATCTCAGAACTATATTAACCTTGCAATTGTTGATTCATATTCAAGTTCTGCTGTACTATAACCTGCAAATCCATTTAATCAGTATTATCATCTAGCCAAGAATTCCCCATTTTGAAATTGTGCACTTGATTTTTCCTTCCTAAGAGAAGGATTTCAGATAAGTACAGTCTTCAAATATATTAAGTGCTATTATAAAGAGGACAGTGATCTATTGTACCCCATGGCCACTTAAGGGAAGGTCTAGGTTTACTTAATCCTGCATTAGTGCAGGGGACTGAACTAGATGACTTCTCAAGGTTCCTTCCAAATCAACTATAATTCTGTAGGCATTTGTGATGGTTGGCACTTGAAGGAAGCATCACCTATTAGTTAAGGGGTCCATTCCTTAATAGTGTAGACAGATATTGGTAGGAGAGACTGGGCTCTCTCACTTCACTGGGCTCCAGCCCAAGGCATGTAAGTGTTATCAAAGACTAAGCACCTAAGAACACTCTACAGGTCTCCCCTCTACCCCTAGCGCTATAATTCAAGGTTTGCATTCTGTAGCAACAGTTATGGCATAAAAGATATCAACTGCAGCATTAGTCTGTCTGGGGCTATCAGGTAAGCTTCCCTCCTCTGAGGGCAGAGCAGAGCCTTCTCTCTATCTTGTCAGCCAGTTTCTTAGTGGTCTGGTTTCATTTATGCTCCATTTGCTTCTGGGCTCAGCTATACTTTTATCCAAGTGACGGGTTTATACACCTGGGCTGTGTCTACACTGGGCCACTTATTCCGGAAAAGCAGCCGCTTTTCCGGAATAAGCTGCGAGCTGTCTACACTGGCTGCTTGCTTTTCCGGAAAAACAATGACGATCTACTGTAAAATTGTCAGTGTTTTTCCGGAAAAACTATGCTGCTCCCGTTCGGGCAAAAGTCCTTTTCCGGAAAAACTGTTCCGGAAAAGGGCTAGTGTAGACAGCACAGTAGTCTTTTCCGCAAAAAAGCCCCGATCGTGAAAATGACGATCGGGGCTTTTTTCCGGAAAAGCGCGTCTACATTGGCCACGGACGCTTTTCCGGAAAAAGTGCTTTTCCGGAAAAGCATCCTGCCAATGTAGACGCGCTTTTTCTGGAAATACTTATAACGGAAAACTGTTCCGTTTTAAGCATTTCCGGAAAAGGCTGCCAGTGTAGACTTAGCCCTTGCTTTGGTGCAGTGGGTTATGTCACATGTAATTTTAAAGAAAAATCCTTGATTAAAACAGAATTTTACAAAACAAAGAAAATGGTCCAGTGGTCACAGCCACACATCAATTTAATTTTCTCAGTGTTATTTATTAGTATGTATTAAAGTGGCAGGGTAGCAGTTTTCGTGACTTTACACAGGAATGTGTGGCTTATCTGTCAAGTCGCTCTAAATTCTGGTGTTAAAGATGCTGGGTAACTGCTGCTGAGTCACACTGATTGGTGAATTTTGTTAACTGCAACCAAGATATAAAAGGAATGCATGGCCTTTGTCCCCTTCCTCATGTGTGTATCTCTGGACCCTCAGAAGATTCTTGGTAAAAACAATAGGAGGCCACAAGTGCAGAAACACTGCTGAAAATCAGGCCACTTTTACTTGAGACATAGTGACAGCTTTAGGATCCTAATTTCAGGCTGCCGGGTTTGAAAAGTTTTTATGTATGGATATAGTATAAAGTTGTCATTGTTTCTTTGAATCAGGCCCATAGAAACCATGTTAAGAAAAGAAATCACATCTGGCAAGTTATAGCAGACCCCATAAGTATACCTCAGTAGACCCCCATGAATTTTGAGTTCCATTACATCCTAAGCCCGTTAGTGGAACTTACAAGGAATAAAAAATATTTCTACTAAAAATCTTTCCTAGATTTTCTCCTGACTTTGAAATAGCTGTCTAACCCATAGTCACTAGCTTCCTAAGCTAATGGATCAATAATATAAAAATCTAGTGTTTAATGCTTGTTTGTAATTTGAAGATGTTGGCCCTAATGCTAAAAGTGTAGTCTTTTGTATTATTCATAGAATATTATAGATGTGGAAAAATTTCCTAATAAGAATAGAATTTTTAAGACATAAAAAAAGCCCAAACCCAAATCCCACATTGTGATTTTCCTATCACCTCACATCTGGAATGTGTAACTTGCTCAACCATAACTCCTGTTCTGGTGGAATGTGCAAGTGAAAAAGTGTGCATTTGTCAGGGAGAGGGAGTAGAGTTGGCACTGATACAGGCATTTCTGGTACTTTAGTTCAACTTAAGTTTTTGCTTAAAGAAAAAATAAAACCCAAAGAAAACGATCAATAGCTGTTTACCAAAATCCATGAGAGCTCAAGTGCACACATCTGGCCTGTAATAAGGATTGACTGCACTCTACGTTGTCCAGAACACTTACCATTTTTAAAAATCTTTTAAACAATCAAAGTAGATTGGTGCTGGGATATACCATGATTTTGGGCACTGAATAGCATTTTTGTAGTTCTGGGTAAATTAACAAAGGTGCTATTGAGTCAGAGTCTCCGTTTGCAGTCCATTACACAAAATTCAGACTTTCAGTAGTAGTACTTGAATGCCAAATTGGCAATACATTACATGGAACAAAACAAAAACCTAAGTAAAAGAGTACATGTTGCCTTCCAACAATATTAAAGTTTAAAAATATTATATTGTACAGTACACTAGAAAACTAAATGCAAACTTCACAGACAAAATTTTATGTATCCCTGGTGGAGTTCCATTGAAATCAGTATAGTTATGCTGAGGATGACTTGGGACCTGTATTATTTCCAGCTAGCAAGATAAAAAACCCACACTGTGCAAACATACTCTATCAGAAATCCTGATTTATCTGCAGATGTTGTGCCAATGAATAAGTCCTAATCAGTTACAGTGGTTGCATTAATATATCTCCTATAAAAAGCAAACATTAATATGAGAGGAGAATAGAAATAGCCAGGAAAAGTTCAGTCTAGCATTTGAGTGGACAAACTCAACTGCTCTCATTAATGCTGCAAAATGTGATTCTGCTCTGTGTCTTTGCCATAGATATTCAAAAAGTGTGTCAGTGGTCTTATGTGTCAGTTTAACAGCACCACTCACATTGTCTCTCATACACCAACTGTATCTGCTAGATGACCAGGGTTGCTCTCAAGTTATGTTTCACAAAACTCTTGATCTGAACAAGGGTTATGTTTGTTTTCTCAGTAGATTGTGCCAGGCCAGCACAATGCCAAAGCAAGTGCTAATGGATTGCAAATGGTTTTTCTTCTTTTCCCTTTTTCTTTCTGGATCAGATATGGTAAATTGTTTATAAACTACTCACTGTATAAACGCTGCATGAGTATGGCTGCTCTTGGCTTGCTCCATGCAGTTTTTGAGGCCCTGTTTTCTCATCTGAACAGCATTGTGATACATGTTGTTCTTTTTGCTGATGATGGAGTTGTAGTCATTTCATGTTCTCATCCACAGGAAAGTGCTTAATGTAAATGTCTCTATAAACAGCAAATGACCTTACTTTACTTTTTTCTATAAATTCCTTCTGTTCACCTAATATGGTTGAAGGGATGGTAACATTTTACAAAGTCACTAAAATGTCTTGTGGAGAGAGGTTGAGAAGTCAGTATTCAGTAAAAGCTCCTATGAAAAGCAGTCAGTGAGGACTACAGGATTTGGCCCATAAAACGCACATACAAGAGATTTTAGAGAAAGAGTTATGATTTTTTTTTTTTTGCAAAATTTGCTACAATACACTTGAATGATCCATAGTTTTTTCATAGCTAGCTAGCTAGCTAGCTTTACCAATACAGGAATGCCATGACCATATGCAATGCATATGTGTATGTATGTATATCTCCCCAAATTAGATAAAGGTAAGAGGCTAAAGCAAACATTTTGCTTTTGAACCTCTGCCAAAAACCCTTTCAAAATCACCATGACAAAATTAGTACCATATTAATGCTGGTGCAGTATATAATTCACAATCGCATCCTATTATGTATTATACAGCATGATCAGATTCAACTCAATACACTGTGTCTGCTCCTGCTTCCTTAGAGTTAGAATATGTGTAGCTCTAATGTGGCCACATAGGGAATTAGGGTGAGGTGAGTCCACTTTTTTAGGACTGCTTGGATTGCTGCTGAGAAATCTGGGGAAGTATGGGGATTGTGCATTAGATGCTCCTTTCCTGTATACAGGTGGGTAAGGAGAAGTAGAGTGATGACTTCATCCCCTATGAGCTGGCCAGCAGAGCCAGCTGCATGCATGCAGGGAATATACTGCACCCCCAAAAGGGATGTCACAAAGTACCTGTTCCCCAAGTGAAATCAGGGAGTGAAACCCAAGTATGCTTGTGGTACTGCATTTACTCAGAAAAATGACTTAAAGGCATTGCAGAGAAATTGATGAAAGGCTTGCTCATTGACTTAATTGGGGACGGGATCAGGCTCTCACAAACATTGTTTCTTGTGTTCTCGGTAAGGGAAAAAGATGTTGCTTTTTCAGTTTTTAAAGATGAAAGCAATAAGAATTTCGCTGCATCTCTGCAAGAGGAGTAAATTTTTTAGTCCTTTTGTTCCTCCTGTAACTTAGTTTTCAGTATCGATCTCCCTTTGGACATAGGGATGTTAAATTGAGGTTATTTTAGTAATCAAGTAGTCAACAGAAATTTATTGACTACTCGATTACTTGATAGGGGAAGGCAGCCCCACTCAGTCCTAGCTTGCAGTCGGACCAAACTCCTGCTCTGGCTCTGCAATTTAAAAGACAGTAGGAGTCGGGCAGTAGTAGGAGCTGGGCAGGCAGGCAGTCCAGCTCAGTCCCTGCTTGTGCTGGGTCAGGGACCGAACTCTGTTGTGGCTCTGCAATTTAAAACACAGTAGGAGCCGGGGATGGGAGCGGGGGGCAGGCTTCCCAGCTCCTACTGCCTTTTAAATTGTAGAGCCACAGCGGGGTTGGGTCCCAGCGCAAACCAAGACTGAGCGCGGCTGCCTGCCCTCAGCTTGTAGCAGCCCTGTCCACTGGGGACCTGCTCAGACAGGTGCTGCTGCCTATGGTGCAGAAGCAGCCTCTGTTTGTAGAGGGTCCCAGTGGGAAGTTGGGACCTCTGCGGACAGAGGCTGCTGCCCGTGAAGCAGCCCTTGGCAGCAGGGGGTCCCAACTACCCATTGGGACATCCCACGGCCAGGGGCTGCTGCTGGAGCAGTCTTCCCTGCCCCTCTTGCTCTTTTAAGCTGGTTCTCCCTAGAATCAGCTCTTGCTCCTCCCACCTTTATATAGAGGCAGCAAGGGGAGGGGAGAATGTGAGTAGTCGACTCTGGGTAATTGACCAATTGACTCTATTACATCCCTATTTGGTCATTCATTGTTTTTCAGCATTTACATATTAAAATATTTCCAGCATTTCAGGCACTTTCAATATATTTCTGTATAATTAATAGCCTAATATAACAGCCCCCATATGTGTTAAATACACATTGCACCATATTCTGTCCTGAGCTGACGTGGTATAAATCCAATGAAACCCTACTGAAAGCAATGGCAATAATCATATGTAACTGTAAGCAAACTGTGGTCCATTGACTTCAATATGAGTTATGTACTTAGAAAGCATTGTAAAAATAGACCCTTAATGTATGTCTACACTGTGGTACTGTGTCTCAGAGGCTTGCAGGGCTTAGGCTCCTGAGCTAAAAATAACTCTGTAGATGTCCAGGCTTGGGATCTGAGACCCAATGTAGGGGGCAGTATCCCAGATCCCAGGCTCCATATGTGCTGAATATCTATCTCCACTGCAGTGTGATGGCGACGCAGCCTGACCCCTGAGCCAGCTGATGCCATGCTGTCGTTGTTTTATCGCAGTGCAGATGTATCCTCAGTAAGATTATTTTTGCTGTTTAATAGGTGAGAAACAATAATAGTTTGTCATTTTTCATCATTTCCAGTGTACATTTTAGTTTGTAATTTCACAGCTATGGGCTTTAATTCCAATTTTAACACCAGATTTACTTTGTATAAACTCCATAGACTCCAGGGGAGATACTATTGATGTGCATGAGAGGAGGTGAGAATAGAATCAGGACTCTAGATATAAGTGGCTAAAAGAGGATGAATATACATTAAGTGATTTATTTTCTTTAAAGATCTCATAGGGTATGTCCACACTAGTCACCCTAGTTCGGACTAGGGTGGATAATGTAGTCATTCAAACTTGCAAATGAAGCCCGGGATTTAAATATCCCGGGCTTCATTTGCATGTTCCCGGGCACCGCCATTTTTAAATGCCCGGTAGTTCGAACTACTTGCCCGCGGCTACAGGCTCATTGCAGGAGGAGTAACAGTAGTTCGAATTAGGAGCTTTAGTTCGAACTACCTAGCCCGTGCTGCGTGTAGCTGTGAGCAGGTAGTTAGAAGTACCGGCATTTAAAAATGGCGGAGCCTGGGAACATGCAAATGAAGCCCGGGATAGTTAAATCCCTGGCTTCATTTGCAAGTTCGAATGACTACATTAGCCACCCTAGTCCGAACTAGGGTGGCTAGTGTAGACATACCCATAGAGGTTTTGAAAAAGATTTAATAAGTCTTCCATAAAGTTTCAGAATAACTTTTCCTGATTAGTACATTTTCAGCCAGATCCTGAGGTGTTCTTGTGGTGCAATGATGCAGGAATGTGAGAGAAAAGCTGGCTTGAAAATGACCTTTGCATGGACCTAAAGCTGCTGCTATTCTGTGCAGAATAGAGCCCTTGCATCATGTATGAACACCAGGGACTAATCTTACACTGAATTCTTGCCATAGTGCATGATTTTATCATGAACCCCTCAATATTTGCTGTTTTTTTTTAAGACTTTGTTCCTGGAGTCATGTGAAGGGAATCTGAGCTGTCATTAAACAATTATTTAAATCAGTTACTTTCTAGTCCACATGGATTTTTGAAAGTAGAGTGAGGAAATCACTGATATAGCAAAACATTAATGGAAACATTTAGGGTCTTGGAAACTGTGGATAGTAGCTGTTTCTGAGAAAAAAAATTACCCCTATGCATGTTTTAATTTACTTTGTGAACCTGGAATAATGGTTCTTATCAGCCTCTTGTAACTACAGTATTTAGTCTTTAAGGTGCTACTAGACTATTTGTTGGTTTTTTTAGTGTGACAGCAGGATCCACATAGACAGTCAGTGAATGATGGGCTAGTGTGAGCCAGCTTACCATGAACTACATGTTAGTAGAGACAAGCCTTCTGGGTAGCAAGCTAAGCATACCATAGGCACTCAGCACCTAATAAATACTGTTATATTTTCTGTGTTCTTGAACCATAGGCCATATTTCCCCATGCATTTTGATGCAAGACTTCATTTATTTCAATATGGCTGAATTTAGTCTTTAAATAATATGTGTTTTTATAGTTTCACAATCCAGGCCACATACAGTAAACTTTTACTAGGAACTATCTAATTTCATTCCTTTGCATCACACTGATTATTTTCCTCTAAATATTTAACTGAGATCATCATACTTCCTTCAGATATAAAGAAAACAAAGTAGGCTTGACCTTGGTAATATAAAAGAAGTTATAAAAGTAGACTTTTAACATGGTGTCCAGTTAACATTTCATTTGATTTTTAGATTTAATATATTTATGTTCTTGTTTATTGGATTAAATCATTAGGCTCTGATCCAGCAAGTTTGTGTGCATGGGCATAGGGATTCATTCAGGTGCATCCCATTGCAGTACTGGGGCTACACACAAACAATTTGTATGTGTGCATGTTTATATGTAAAGTGTTTGGCTTATTTCTTATTTCATTACTTCTCCATGATGGCCCATCATAATCTCACTAGTCTACTCCTCTCACAACCTTTTCAATCCAGTCTTGTAACATTCTGCATGTCTCGGGGAAGGTACTTAGCATGTGCTTGTATACACGTACGTGTGTGCATGCGTTCTCCTCATTGTCATAATAAGGGTGGGTACATCGATTTTGTGCTTTAGGTTGAAGATATTTCATGACAATTGTGAAAGGCTGCCTTAATCCTTAATCTTAACAGGCTCTCTCTGCCATCCCCTGCCTGTGACTCTTCCCCTTTCAGCTTTCCCGCTCTGAAAATGTTTCCTAGTAGAACCCAGCAGGTTTTTCCAATGATAAATTGCAATTTTGTATTGCAGCTGGGGTTCTCATCAAATCTGCAGTTTGCTCTGGAGCTCATTCATTAATCCGATAGAGTAGCTGTCGGCAAATCCCTACACACACATTTTAAATTTTTTAAAGTGCAGTTGTACTCTGAAAAGCCACTTTAAAAATGGGATTTTTGGGGATCCGTGTTCATTGTACAGGTAATTAATTGATTTCTGTATAAAATGCACTTGCTTTACTAGTAAAATGGGAATCCGTTTACATAGAATACAAAAAAGTAAACGTGGACATATGTACAGAAGTATGATTCCCCCTGGGGGGGAAGAAAATCTATCAGATGATGGTTCATCACCAGTATGACATGCCTTTGCATACAGGAGATCATTCTTGTAGACCAAAATAGCTCATGGGCAGGAGGATGAATTCACTTAGGCTATTTTCACATTAGTGTGACTTCACTGACTTTAGAGGCGCGACTTCTGACTCTCACCGTCATGAGATCAAAATTATACCCAAAGCATCTGCCCTATGTGTGGCCTGTCATCTGTGTACCATATTCTGCCACCCATTGTAGTTTTGTGCTATAATTCTGGGATAAGCAGTTGTAAAGTCATCTTGACTAGCTACTCACAGATTCCCCTGGCATGAGTGAATTCCTGAATATCCTGGAGCTGGAATAGTGGTTTCTGTATCAACTCCTTTTCTTGCCAGTACAAAGGGCCATGACTGTGTAGATGCTATTTTTGACCAGTGCTTAACTACCACAATTGCCCTTTGTGGGATCATTACCAGCTGCCATAATTTACAACTCTGGAAGGCTATAAAAAGTCCAGGCTTGGAGATCTGTTCCTAAGACTTAATACTCAAAAATAGACTTGTAGATATGTTGGTTCAATTAGTGGAATGCTTTGTATTTGAAAACTCAGTAACTGGGAGCTATATTTCCAAATTATCTTGTCTTTTTTGATGTGGCCACCTTTGGTATATAAACTTTTCCTCCAACATTTTGTAATAGCAGACAGATTTTTGGGGAAAGGATGTTCCCTTTTTTTTTCAATGGTTTGTTATACGGCATCTAGCTTCTACTAGAAATGGTTAAATTAGTATGTCACGTATTTTGAAAGATGGCCTTTCTAGTTGGAGGTCAAGGATCAATTGTATTGATTCTTTGGCCAGATCACATTGTTTGAAAAAAAAATCCTGAATGCAAAGAAGCTTTTACATCTTTTTAAAGCTTAATTTTCAAGTGTGTCATACTTGGTGCACAATCCAAGGCAGGACTTTATGCGTGAAAATTTCATGGAATGCGAGGACCTGTCCTAATGATCATGCAATTGACAATTTGTGGACAAACTCCAATAGCCAAACATCCACAGCGTATCCAAAGCTGTGAAATCAATACAATATTGTCATTTAAGAAAGTTTGGTATTGGTGTTTGGGATTCCCAGAGAGACCCATTATTTTACTGGCTCTATTATCTCATGTTACCAAAATCTAGTTATGTATTACAAATAAAGTTTAGAGCAGTGATTCTTAAACCAGTGTGCCGCGAGGCAGTCGGAGATGTGCCGCAGAGAACAACAGAGTTCAAAATAGCCACCCTTAAATGGGCAGGTAACCTCTCTCTTTTTTCCTTAATAACTTCTCCTCCACCCCCCGATCGTATTTTTTTTCTTTTGCTCAATAACTTTTCCCTAGTCTCTTTTTTTTTTCTCAACAAAAAAAATCCTTGGTGTTCCTCATTAAAAAAAAAAATATTGTTTGGTGTTCCTCTGTCTTAAAAAGTTTAAGAAACACTGTTTTAAAGTGAGGTTGAAATGTTGTCCTTGATACATCCTGGTATGCTTAGTTCTTGTAGAGCGAACTGAGTTTGCACATCAGCTATGCAGCATGAGCTAAAGATCCCATGTTAGCTATAATTTCACACAATTCTTGAATTCCCTCCCTTTTAAATTTAAAAATCAATGTCACTTTTATGTTAACATTTGTTTTTTAATTACAGGCAGTCCCCGGGTTACGTACAAGATAGGGACTGTAGGTTTGTTCTTAAGGTGAATCTGTATGTAAGTCGGAACTGGCGTCCAGATTCAGCCGCTGCTGAAACTGATCAGTTTCAACAGCGGCTGAATCTGGATGCCAGTTCTGACTTACATACAGATTCAACTTAAGAACCCCAGGCATCCCCAAGTCAGCTGCTGCTGAAACAGATCAGCGGCTGATTCCAGGAAGCCCAGGGCACTACTGGGGTGCTGCTGGGTTGGTCCAGTAGCGCCGCCGCTCCTCGGCGCTACTGGACCAACCCAGCAGCACCCCAGCTGCTCTGCCCCAGGTGTCCTGATTCAGGAGCTTGGGGGGGGGGGGAGCGCCGGCCCCGGGCGCGCGGTGCTTGGCGGGGGGAGAGCGCCGGCCCCGGGCGTGCGGCGCTTGGCGGGAGGAGAGCGCCGGCCCCGGGCACGCGACGCTTGGGGGGGGGGGGGGAGCGCCTGCCCCGGGCGCGCGGCGGTTGGAGGGGGCCCGGCCCCGGGCGCGTGGCTATGGGGGGCCCCGGCCCCGGGCACACAAGTGTCCCCGCCCCCTGTCACCCGGCGGGCGAACGGCCACGCCCCCTGGCGCCCGGCAACCTCTAATGTTTGGGGACCACTGGTCTAGCAGCATTACCAACACTTCTGCTGCTTACTGGGCTCTTAGAAGACATTTAGGAGCAAAATAGAGCAAAATAACAGCACAGAGCACTGAGAGCCAGGACTAGTGGCTGTGAACAAAACTTTATGGGATCGTGGGAAACTTGGCCACACACATAAGTGGACATCCAGCTAACTAAAATCATGCTTGACCACAGATGTTGCCAGAGTGACACACTAGAGAGGTTCAACTTGTACAGGGTCTTTGTTTTCTATGGAAACCTTCAATAAATGAAAAGTTCCTGGAATAAATCCTTAAATACCAACCCTCATGTTTAAAATAGTACAAGTAGCTTCTCTTGTCTGTTAAAAGTCCTAATATAAAATAATAACTGGGTGTTAATGTAAATGCTGTTTATAAGCATTCAGTTTGCGTTAAACTAATGTCCATATTCATTTGAACAAAAGAGAAAAAATAAGCTCCTCTTATTTGTTATGGGCTTAGTCACTAAGTGCTTTGCTGGTTTTGAGCCAGAAGGCTCAGCACCTTGCAGGATCAAGTCTCATCTGAAGAAAAGCTTGGGAGGCAAAGGAGGGAATAGTTCTTGAGTTTATCTCAGTCCAGCTTCAAGCTGAGAATAGATTCCTAATGCTAGTTTGAAGAAACAGTTTGTGATGGAAAAGCTGGTGAAATACAGGGCAAACTTATCTTGCGGAAATACAGAATAAAATAATGATACCATCTTATCTGAATTTAAAGAAGGCTGTCATCAAAATTTGTTAGAACAGTTTTCACAAGACAAAAATGAAAATTTTTCCAGTGCAAATTGTTATTTCATCATGTGCAGACTCAGATTTCATCATGCACAAATAGTCTCCCATACTGAGCTCACTGTACTTCACTAGGGACCTGTGTAGCTACATGGGCCTGCCTGTTACAATTATAGAGTTAGGACCTAAATTTGCTTTTGATACTATTAATCTGATTCCTTTGCAGTTCTTAATGCAGAAAGTGAGATGAGTTTAAAAACAAACAGTACAATAAGATTTTGAGTCAACCAAAATCTTAGGCTATGTCTACACTGTGGAGCTATTTTAGGATAATTTCGCATCTTTTGAGCAATCCTGTTATTTCGAAATATAACAGATTCGCTTTTCCAGTGTCCCCGTACACCTCATTCCATGAGAAGCAAGTGATGTTTCGGAATAGCGCCAAATTTCAAAATAAGCTATTTTTAAATTAAATCGAAATAAGCTATGCAATTTGTATAGCTCAAATTGAGTAGCTTATTTCAAGCTCCAAGTGCAGTGTAGATGCACCCTCATTTAGAGTATTAAGAGCAAATGTTTGTGTTATGTAATTTAATTTACAAACAAAAACTATGCATTAATCTATTGGCATAATAAAGGAAAATTAAATATATGCAACCCTGTGCATGTATGTTTAAAAGGTCATATTTATACCTTCCTGAAGAAGACTGCACAGAAAGCAAAACTCTGTGTAGAATCTTTTTAGAGCCTCCTGATCCGTTCCACTTTCCTCTTCTGTGTATCTCTCCCTCCCAATGGCCCAAGCTTTCTCCACATGAGATACTTTTTGTGCCTGTTCACTACATGAAAGCAGACAGGAACAAATGGCCCAGAATAAATAGCACTGTCAAAACATTCATAGGCAGAATCAAATCAGCATAAGTCAACATATAAAGGGCATTAATATAATATTTAGTTAGATGATCACATACTGATTATAGATGTAGCCTTCAAAAATGTCCAAAAATTGTATTACTATATAATTAAATTTGCAACTGGATTCCTCACATTTAAATGTTAGTTGGTGTTTTGTTATGTCAAGATATAAATTAATTGATATAATGGGGTAAAGCAGATAAATATTAACCTATTTCAGTTGTAAGATTAAGAAATACAGTCAGTCCCCGGGTTACGTGCAAGATAGGGACTGTAGGTTTGCTCTTAAGTTGAATCTGTATGTAAGTCGGAACTGGCGTCCAGATTCAGCCGCTGCTGAAACTGATCAGTTTCAACAGCGGCTGAATCTGGACGCCAGTTCTGACTTACATACAGATTCAACTTAAGAACCCCAGGCTCCGCGGCTTTGCTCTGCTTTGCTCCCCGTCCCCCTGGTCTGGAGACCAGGGGGACGGGGAGCAAAGCGGCAGAACATGCGGGCAGCGGACAGCCCAGACGCGTCTGGGCTGTCAGCTGCCTGCGTACTCCGCAGCTTTGCTTTGCAGACCAGGGGGACGGGGAGCAAAGCAGCAAAGCCGTGGAGCACACGGGCAGCGGACAGCCCAGACGCGTCTGGGCTGTCCGCTGCCTGCGTGTTCCGCCGCTTTGCTCCCCGTCCCCCTGGTCTGCAGACCAGGGGGACGGGGAGCAAAGCAGAGCAAAGCCGCTGCCCGCGTGTTCCGCCGCTTTGCTTCCTCTCCCTGGTCTGCTGGAGACCAGGGAGAGGAAGGGCCCCGTTCGTAACTGCGGATCCGACGTAAGTCAGATCCGCGTAACTCGGGGACTGCCTGTAAAACAATTAGTATGCATAAAAGCTAGAATCAGTGCAGGGTGTGAGAATAATGAAAACATTTTTAATTTTTATGGCCCAGACTCAGCAGAGCACATAAACGTGCTTAAAATTAAGCACATGAGTAATTCCATTCTCATGCGCAAAAGTACTTTAACATATGCTTAAGTCCTACTTAAATAAATGGTAAGTCAAAGTCAAGCACCTGCATAGGAGCTTTCCTGAGTTATGGTTTAAAGTGTCAATCATAGAATACTAAACTGGAAGGGACCTCAAGAGATCATTAAGTCCAGTCCCCTGCCCTCATGGCAGGACCAAGCATGGTCTATATCATCACCGATAGATGTCTTTCTAACCTGCTTTTAAATATCTCCAGTGCTGGAGATTCCACAACTTCCCTAGCCAATTTATTCCAGCATTTAACCACCCTGACAGTTGGGAAGTTTTTCCTAATGTCCAACCTAAACCTCCCTTGCTGCAGTTTAAGCCCATTGTTTAAGGCCATTGCTTCTTGTTCTATCATCAAAGGCCAAGGAGAACAATCCCAGGCCCCCTTCCTGTGACACCCTTTTAGATACCTGAAAACTGCTATGATGTCCCTTTCAGTCTTCTCATTTTTGTTGCTCTTCTCTGTACCTTCTCCAGTTTCTCAAAATATGGTGCCCAGAACTTGGACACAGTTCTCCAATTGAGGCCTAATCAGTGCAGAGTAGAGCAGAAGAATGACTTCTCGTGTCTTGCTCACAATAGGATGTTAAATATTGGTTATAAATATATACCTATCTCATAGAGCTGGAAGGGACCTTCATCAAGTCCTCTCCCCTGCTCTCACAGCAGGACCAAGTACTGTCTCTGACAGAATTCCCACAGATCCCAAGGTGGTCCCCTCAAGGATTGAGCTCACAACCCTGGGTTTAGCAGGCCAATGCTCAAACCACTGAGCTATCCCTCCTCCCGTAATTTAATAATCGAGTGACCTCATGAATTCTTATCAGTTAGTTGACTATTCTATAGTCCCTTGGGGTGGGGCCAGCAACAGCGTCGGGTGCCAGGTGGGAGCTAGTCCATGAGGGGAGCCAGTTTAAAAACCAACTCCTCTTGCAGACAGCTGCCTGTTGCTCTGTGCTGCTGCCTCTGATAAAGAGGAAGCAGTGCGGGGTGGCAGCAGCCCTTGTCTGCGGGGGTGGGGGAGGGCGGTTGTCTGAGCTCCCGGACCCAGCGAGAACCAGAACTGAGCCCGGTTTCCTGCCTGCCTGGCTCCTAATATACTTTAAATGCAGTCACAGCTGGTGTAGGTCTCACACCCAGCGTCAGCCCAACCTGCTGGCCAGCCTGCTAAAAAATGTACTGATTGAGAGAGGGTAAGGGAAATGCGTGTAGTCTATAGCATTAACCTATAAGCTTTTGCTTATCGGTTAATCGGTTAGTCGACTACACTATTACATCCCTAGCTCACAACATGCCAGTTAATGCATCCTAGAATTGTTTGCTTTTTTGCAACAGTGTCACACTGTTGACTCATATTTAACTTGTGGTGCACTATGACTCTTAGATCCTTTTCTGCAGTACTCCTTCCTAGACGGTCACTTCTTATTCTGTATGTGTGAAATGGATTGTTCCTTCCGAAGTGGAGTACTTTGCATTTGTCCTTGTTAAACTTCATCCTATTTACCTCAGCAATGATGGTATATATCCAAAATTCTTTTGGTAAATATGTAAATGATTACATTGTATAGTAGCAATGAAAATTGTGTGGCATGCAGTAATAAAATCATAATTATTGAAGAAATTATTTTCCTCATATTTCAGTAATAAGCAGGAGCCTGAAGTAGGTATGGGCTACCTAAAGTATGGGATGTGGGATGATGTTACTCCCTGCCTGGTTTTGCAGTGTTTGACGCCCCAATCATTAGACATCAAAGTAATGTTTTTTGCCGTCCCTTTTATTACTATCAGTGCATGTCTATTGGAGCTTGACAATTATAGAAGCAAGGCTGTATGTTTCTGTGTGTGGGATAACTACTTAAAGGAACTAGGGATGTTAACAGTCGACTAGTTGCATAAGCTTATTGGGCAGTCAACTGGAGTATCAACTACTCGTTCCCCCCCTTGGTGCCTCTGTGAGTGGCAGTAAGTGGAGGGTGGGGGTGTGGCAGAAACAGGTGCCACCTGCCCCTGCATGCTGCCTGTATGGGGCTGCTGGACTCAGCAAGAGCAGGAAACAAGCAGTCTCAGCTCGCGCTTGTCCGGGACACTGTACAAGCATTGTAAATGTAGTAAGAGCCTGGCAACTCTTACTACATTTAAAATGCAGAGCCAGAGCGCGGGTGGCTTCCAGAGCCATCATGAGCCAGGACTGCTCAGTCCCAGCTTGAGCCAGCTTCTGGAGCTATCCCTGCTGTGGCTCTGCAGAGCAATCCTTATTGACTAATTGTGTAGTCAATACAAATTGTATTGACTGCATGATTAGTCGGATAACCGCAATTTAATATCCCTAAAAGGAATGCTGAATACAGGCAATACCCATTACCTACATTGCAGCATCTAATCTGCTCGCAGATACCTGTTAATGAAAATATACATTATCGCAGAGCAATTTATAAGAGACAGGACGGGGTAGTTTCCTATACCTATTTATTACTGCTGCCGATATAAAAATTATGAGGGAATGCTCAAAGGCACAAATACAGTCAGTTACCTAGAGCAGTCAGTAATAGTATCAGTATGAACATTTCCCTGCCTCATGACTTTTTCCTCAAATGGTTTGTTACCTGTGCACATTACATCATATCTAATTTTAGATTAGAGACGTCAGAGTATTAGGTCAAGCTTTGTATTTATTCGTTAAAGTATCACATATTTGTGGGATTGTATAAATTATAATGTAGATCCCTTAGCAAGGCATATTTTTCAATATAAAGGCATCCATTGTCTTACTGTTTAAGAAAGCTAAAATATGCTTTGTTTTCATATGGGAGAAATTGTGTAGTCTTTTGAAAGAAATTCATACAGATAGGAAATTTAAAGATGTTAAATTTCTTCTTGAACCTGTGAAATGCCTTCCTGAAATTGAATTTATGGACTCTGTAGTCAGTGACCCATGTTAGATGATGGACAGATTTAAGACATGGTTGGTACAGTTGTAGTATTATGTGTTGTGCAGTCTGTGTGACTGTGGGTTAGTCATGCCCATTAACTTTACTTCTAGAGTTCAGGAGACAAAATGAATTTGTTTGATGCAAGAAGTGTGGTTAAACTTTAGATTTTCCTTAGAATCTAGTGGCACTTAATCCAGTAGATTAATGTCCCCCCCTCCCTCCTTTTCCAAAGATTTATGTTATAAAACACAGGACTTCTTCAGTTATACCTAGAGTTTTCTCCTCTGGGCAAGCAGCATTGTAAATTATTAAATACAGCTACAGACAGTGTCATGATAACTTTTAGTATGATGGTGAAGTGAGAACATTGATCTTATGTAATTTGAGTCAGAAAAATCTTAACAGATAAACTATTTGTAACTTTTTGCAGCTGAATAAGAACCTAAGTAATATTAGTAACAGAAAAAGGCCATCTGGTCCAATTTGCCTGCTGTTTTTTGATTGATTATAATCTTAACCACCTGCACCTTCACTATGCCCCCTGCCCAGTCGCATCCTATTTCAGAAACAACTATAGCCATAATCCACTTTACTGGCTCACTTTTTCCTTATAACTTTGCATAAAATCTGAATAACCGGTGTTATTGTTTGTAGTACAGTAACCCCCAAAATATCTAATCATATCAGGCACGAGTTATATTCAGTGCAGTACATAGTGTTGTAGAAAGACAGCAAGAGACATCCTTGCCCAAAGAATCAGCTCTCACAAGCTAACTCCTTATATGTCCCTGGATTCAGTAGGTTGGGTTGTACAACAATGCTGAGCTGTGACCTTCATGTGCCCTCGGGTTAGGTTAAACATACTTTAAGATGCCATCCTCATACCCTCCCCCCCGTTCAGCACCTCCTTCTCCCCATTTTCTTGGCACAACCATTCTGCTAATAACTCACCTGACAAGCAAACCCCCAGGATTTTGAGGCATCACAGGGATCTTTATCCTAGGTACAAGGAGCATTGCTGCAGAGTGAATAGGGAAGTCAAAAAGAACTCACTGGGGTGGGGGAACAGAGAAAGAGAGAAAAGCAACCAGTTTAACCATGAAAGTTATTTATTTCCAAGTAGTAACCGTACAAAGGGAGTCAAGCAAACAAAACAGTTACAATATTAAAATTAACTTAAATCTGATTACAAAAGAGAGGTTAGTGAACCATAACTGACCACATAAGGCAGTGTCAGGAGGCTATACCTAGAGAGAAAGAAAGAGAGAGAGAGATCTTGCAACGCCATAAAGCTTGAACTAGTTGGGAGTTCCTAGGAGATGGTAGCTGGGGGTCCAGAGTGATGGAGATGGGAAGAGCAGAGCCCCAGAAGATGAAGTCCCAATGGAACTGATTCAGAATTTATTTCCAGGTGTCAGAATACTTAACTTGAGCATGGGTAGGGGGCTTTTGTAGGGAAACAACAATGGTTCAAATGGAGGTACACCAGATTTGTTTATAGGTAAACTGAAGATTCAAGGGAGTATCCCAAAGCTGTTTTCTTTAGGTTAGACAATGGGAACTGACCATTCCTGGCTATGAGCAGTGTTCCTTCGAGGGAGTGTCAGTATTTTGGAATCCAGTAGATGATTTATTATTAGATTTGGTCTACTAATTATTGATCTGGGTGTGTGCAGGCATGGGTTCATTAGCATGTGGAGCAGAGATTTCCACTTTTCTGCTTTCTGTGCCCCAAAGTTCGATATGGTTCTTGCCTTGGAATTGTTCTCCAACCTGTCAGCTAATGGAAATGTCTTTCTGTCCCATTTTTGCTGTAAATGGGGATTTCCAGAAGGGTTTGGGTGTATTTTCTCATGCCTTTTTATTGCTTTTTGTAAGTCTTTCTTCTGATGGACTTTGGTCCAAGCAGAGGCTGGGAGAGAGGGGGAGATCCTTCATGAGTCAGACAGCCTGGATACTATGACCTGGTTCCCCAAAAACACAGAGATGAGAGATACCACAAGAGAGTGTAACAGATAAACAGAAGGAGTGGAGAAAGGAGGATAAGATTAAGAGTCAATTGATTTCATAGACCAGTGGTCCTCAATGCGGTGCCTGCAGGTGCCATGGCGCCCGCCGGGCCAGTTATGGGTGCCTGCGGAGCAATCTGGGCTGGCCGCGCCCCCGGGCGCGCGGCAGGTGCAGCCCCGGGCGCATGGGCGGCCCCTGCCCCGGGGTCATGGCGCATGCCGGTGCTGGCCCCATGCATGTGGCGCCTGGACGGCCCTTGCCCGGAGTCGTGGCACATGCTGATGCCGGCCCTGGGCATGCGGCGCATGCTTGGCCCTGTCCCCAGGCCCGTGAGCGGCCCCGCCCCTGTACGCATGGCGCGTGAGCGGCCCCGCCCCCAGGCGCCCGGCAACCCCAAAAAGTTGGGGACCACTGTCATAGACTATATGCACAGAATGCAGATATGATGCTTTCTTGGAGTGCCCAGAACTGAGAGTAACCATGTTCCCCCTTCTTAGCATGAGAGAAAATGGCTGGTGCTAACATGACACTGTCAGCTCCCTGACACCCTCAGCTGGTAAGTCACTCAATATCCCCAAGGTTCCTTAAGCCCTTATTTTGCCTGAGCAGTTAACACTTGGGCTACGTCTACACTGGCATGATTTTCCAGAAATGCTTTTAACAGAAAAGTTTTCTGTTAAAAGCATTTTTGGAAAAGCACGTCTAGATTGGCAGGACGCTTTTCCGGAAAAGCACTTTTTCTGGAAAAGCATCCGTGGCCAATCTAGACGCGCTTTTCCGCAAAAAAGCCCCGATCGTCATTTTTGCGATCAGGGCTTTTTTGCGGAAAACACGACTGTGCTGTCTACACTGGCCCTTTTCCGGAACAGTTTTCCGGAAAAAGACTTTTGCCCGAACGGGAGCAGCATAGTTGTTCCGGAAAAGCACTGATGATTTTACATTAGATCGTCAGTGCTTTTCCGGAAATTCAAGCGGCCAGTGTAGACAGCTGGCAAGTTTTTCCGGAAAAGCGGCTGATTTTCCGGAATAACTTGCCAGTGTAGACACAACCTCGATGTACTCCAGCCCCTGAACTCCTCTGCAAGAACCCCCTTTAACATACAACACTGTCATTGGACACTCAGAGTAATTGCCAGCTTCATTATTATACACACAACTTGATTAGCACAATTCAGGATCAGGTCTTTTGAATAACCACAGCCTGGAGAGGTATTTATCGTGGAACAATTGTAAGCTTATTATCAAAGATTGATATTTAAGAGATTTTGAGTAAAGATAATGGAAACAAAAATGGTTACATCTATAAAAAACGTGAAACATGCTTCTTAGAGTCTAAATTTAATTTTAACAAGCTAAAATCCTTGTTAATCCAGTTTTGCCCTACGGCTGCCTTGCAGCATTTCTCCATCCAGTAGGATCCTGTTTTCATAAATGTAATTGCACTGCCCAGTTAGTTCCTCAAATAGATGATAAAAATTGTGGTGTTTTTCGTATTCCTCTGAATATCCATTGTTTCTGACCTCCGTGATTTCTTTCCTAAAGTTCTGGCTCCAAGATGTCATCATATACTCTTGTTTGTTCCATATGCAAAAAGGCTTCCATTGTGTTGATTTATAATGCTTAATTTATATGGCAGAGAGATACACATCTTATCTCCTGTGTGTAAGAAACCTGTTTGTCAACACTGTGGACTATTGGTTTTAGCACACAAGTACACAACTTCTTAAATATTAACCACACAGACATTTCGTAGTGCTAATAAAGATCAAGATGCTATAAGCTTTTATTAGACAGGAGACATGACTCTTTTTGGATAAGCAGCATGTTGGGCACTGAGTGTCTTTTTCTGCTATCGGGGTCCTCTGCCAGCAGAAGCTACGCTTCACCCCATGATAAATGTGGGCAAGTTGTTTAACTTAGTACAGTAAAAGCCCTTTTATCTGGCAAGTTGGAGGGCTAATGAGAGCCAGTCAGTTGAAAATGCTGGTTAACTAGGAGAGAGGGCTTTGGAGTGCAGGGGGAAGGGTGCAGGGCAGAGACATGGGAGAGGCTGTGAGTCACGGACTCTGTGAGGGAGTTTGGGTCCAGGAGGGATTGGGCATGGAAGGGGTTTGGGATCCCGAATGGGCGGTCCCCATAAGCAGCTGCCAGTTCCTACTGCTCCTGGCAGAGGCAAGGCCAGGAGACTCTGTTGCAAGCAGGTACATTGATTACCTCTGTCAGCAGACACCTCCCCTCACAGTTTCCATTGGCCATAGTTCCTGGCCAGTGGGCTGGGAGCTGCAGAGTAAGCACTTGTGGAAGGGAGACAGAGGCAGCATGTGCCTGCAAAGCTGCCTGGCCATGCCTCCGTGCCTCTAACTGCAGGGACAGGGAGCCACTTGTAGAGCATCCCTCGCATCTGGTACCTAAACCCCTCCCATACCTCAAACCCTTCCTCTAACCCCTCCTTGAACCCGAATTCTCTCCCATATCAAGCCTCTCCTGTGCTTCAGCACCGTATTGGCCCTGTGCCAACTGCACTATAAACTGGACTTGTGCTGATCAGAAATGCAGATTTATTGAGTTTACCAGTTGGTGACGTGCTGGATAAAAGGGCTTTTACTGTATGCATTTTGAGAGCTCCAGTGCTCTTTTCACAGATACCATATACTGCCATTCAGAGAAAGAAATGTTAAAACACTGTGAAACTTACTACTTACAAATATGTTTTCTATAAACCACCCAGTCCCATAGCATCTCATTTTCAGTGAAAGACAAAGGTTTGGTGCCTGGTTTTTAACTGTGGGAGGAAATTAGTGGCTATAGAATAACAGACAATTTCTTCAGTATACTGGAGATATAATCGGCACAGTCCACCTAAGGAGGGCAAGAACAGTCTCTACTGGAACAGTTCTGAACCATAGGTCTCAGAGGAACAAAACAGCTATTTCAGCATTTATTACAAAGCATCATACTCAAGTCGTATAATAACACAACTATGATACTTTATAAAATAAAAGGCTGTTTTCTTCAAGAAGACCTGGTTAGTATATAGATTGTGTAGGCTAGGATCCATCTCCCCATATTTTAGTGCATTGTATTTCATAGCTTTAGTTAATTCTTGTTCAATATAAGCCCTATGTTACAGTTGCATCCCTGCTCTGAAACACTAATCTCAGGTTATGTTTGGGGAGAAAAGGTAAAAAATCTGTGATTTAAATGTGAAACATTACAAGTTGTTATTCAGCTGGTTCTCAAAAATCTGCTTTTCCACACTTGACACCCTTCTCATCCTTCCATTTCTCCCTTCTCCCACTCGCACTAAAATGCCCTCTGACTTAGAAACCCAGCCTGCCTGTTGCTAGAGAAGCTGCAGAAGGGGGCTATAAGTGCAAGAAGGTTGGTGCATGTAAGGGGTACTTAATAGTCTTTCTCTTCGTTGCTAATCTGAATTTGCTCCACAGATGTTTGTCTATATTCCCTGCTCCCCACCAGTCCTCTTTCATCTGGTGCCTGAACAAGTCTATGTGTTGCAGTGTTTCCAGGAATCCCTGGACTTCCCCAGTGGTATGGAATCTGGAGCAATAGTGGCCAAACTCCAGTTTATCTGTAGTGTGTCTGCCATGGCAACACAGGGTGCAAGCCCCACTTGGGGTGTAAATGAGGGTAGAATTTACCTCACAGACTGTACTGTATACTTGTTTACCCACTCCACCTGCAGTACCTACCTAATTATATATTTTTAAGAAAATAGACTATTAACCACTCCCATTTCATGATTAAAATGCAAGAGCAGATAATATCATAGAATCATAGAATACTAGGACTGGAAGGGACCTCGAGAGGTTATTGAGTCCAGTCCCCTGCCCCCATGGCAGGACCAAATACTGTCTAGACCATCCCTGATAGACATTTATCAACCTACTCTTAAATATCTCCACAGATGGAGAGTCCACAGCCTCCCTGAGCAATTTATTCCAGTGTTTGACTACCCTGAAAGTTAGGAACTTTTTCCTAATGTCCAACCTAAACCTCCCTTGCTGCAGTTTAAGCCCATTCCTTCTTGTTCTATCCCCAGAGGCCAAGATGAACAAGTTTTCTCTCTCCTCCTTCTGACACCCTTTTAGATATCTGAAAACTGCTATCATGTCCCCCCTCAATCTTTTCTTTTCTAAACTAAACAAACCCAATTCCTTCAGCCTTCTCTCATAGGTCATGTAATCCAGACCTTTAATCATTCTCATTGCTCTTCTCTGGACCCTCTCCAGTTTCTCCACATCTTTCTTGAAATGCGGTGCCCAGAACTGGACACAGTACTCCAACTGAGGCCTAACCAGCACAGAGTAGAGTGGAAGAATGACTTCTTGTGTCTTGCTCACAACATATCTGTTAATGCATCCCAGAATCATGTTTGCTTTCCTTGCAACAGCATCACACTGCTGACTCATATTCAGCTTGTGGTCCACTATGACCCCTAGATCCCTTTCTGCCATACTCCTTCCCAGACAGTCGCTTCCCATTCTGTATGTATGAAACTGATTGTTCTTTCCTAAGTGGATCACTTTGCATTTCTCTTTATTAAACTTCATCCTATTTACCTCAGACCATTCCTCCAATTTTTCCAGGTTATTTTGAATTATGACCCTATCCTCCGGATTAGTCACAACCCCTCCCAGCTTGTTATCATCTGCAAACTTAATAAGTGTACTTTCTATACCAATATCTAAATCGTTGATGAAGATATTGAACAGAGCCAGTCCCAAAACAGATCCCTACGGAACCCCACTTGTTATACCTTTCCAGCAGGATTGTGAACCATTAATAACTACTCTCTGAGTATGGCTATCCAGCCAGTTATGCACCCACCTTATAGTAGCCCCATCGAAGTTGTATTTACCTAGTTTATTGATAAGAATATCATGTGAGACCGTATCAAACGCCTGACTAAAGTCTAGGTATACCACATCCACCGCTTCTCCCTCATCCACAAGACTCGTTATCCTATTAAAGAAAGTTATCAGATTGGTTTGACATGATTTGTTCTTTACAAATCCATGCTGGCTGTTCCCTATCACCTTGCCACTTTCCAAGTGTTTACAGATGATTTCCTTAATTACTTGCTCCATTATCTTCCCTGGCACAGAAGTTAAACTAACTGGTCTGTAGTTTCCTGGGTTGTTCTTATTTCCCTTTTTATAAATGGGCACTATATTTGCCCTTTTCCAGTCTTCTGGAATCTCTCCTGTCTCCCATGATTTTCCAAAGATGATAGCTAGAGGCTCAGATACCTCCTCTATCAGCTCCTTGAGTATTCTAGGATGCATTTCATCAGGCCCTGGTGACTTGCAGGCATCTAACTTTTCTAGGTGATTTTTAATGTGTTCTTTTTTTATTTTACCTTCTAAAACTACCCCCTTCCCACTAGCGTTCACTATATTAGGCATTATGTTAGACTTCTCGGTGAAGAAGTCATTGAGCATCAGAAGTCATAGCACTTCAACTAAATATTATTGGGCCATGCCCGCTAAGTGTGGTTGTGCCAATGTATGCCCTGTTGCCAGCTGATCTTAATGCTAGTATATCTGACTCGGGACCCTTATGCGCTAGTTCAGACACAGGGGATGTGGCTTGAGAAAAGGAATGTGGCTTAGATAGCTTCAAGGCTTTACTGATCCTTCGCCACCACATCAATCCTTTAGAACCATTAAATTAGAGCTTCCACTCCTACTATTCTGAATTTACACTTGAGACTAATACTAAGGTGAACTTTATGCCACACTAGCAGCTTTGCCTTTTAACTTGGACTGTTAACTCCAGGGTAGGAACTGAAGATCTGGCGCATTTATCTAGCCCATCTGTCAATACAGTTTTCATCACCATGTTGTCTGAGTGATAATCTCACCTGCACTGCAATTGATACTGGCTGGAGTCAGCATGTGGCCTGAAAGTTGCAGCAGTCAGTAGTTTAATGAATGGCACAAAAGATCCAGTGTTGTATAGGGGGTTTTAGGAGTGGGAACAGAATATAGGCATTGAGAGTAAAGAAAATGATGTCTCTGGTGATGCAAATTCATTTGTACATGAAGTGTTTTGTAAATGGGCTAATGTGTGACTACCAAACTGTGTAATGCAGGAATTGTTGTGTGGGTTCATGTTCTCTCCTGGAAGAATAAGGAATGGGACATTTTGCAATGACTTCTTATATATTTCTGGGTGACTTAGAATCCCTGCAGTATATTGATAATATGACTGAATGTTGTAAAGTCTAAAGTCCTGTTGTTTTGGTTGGGGTTATGTATACTGAGCTTGTTTGAAAGCCCATTGCAGTCAATAGGGAGTATTTCTGTTGAGTTAAATGGGCTTTGGATCAGGCCCATATAGTATAACATTCAGAATTTGTCATGCTTCATGTTTTTAAAGGTCTGTTTGACTTTCTTAGGGGACATCTACACCGCGGGCTAAAGTTGAGTTAAGATACTCAACTTCGGCTACATTAATTGCGTAGCTGAAGTTGAAGTACCTTAACTTGACATTTGGTGCTGTCTACACAACAGGAAGTCGAAGGAAGAACACTCGTCCTTCGACTTCCCTAACTCCTTGTGAAATGAAGGTTACAGAAGTTGGAGTAAGAAGCCTGTTGTTTTGAAATTATTTTGAAATAATGGGCTTGATATATAGACGCACCCTGATATGTAGACGCCCCCTCTGTTATTTTGAAATAACATTAATTAATAACTTGAGTTATTTCGAAATAAGCATTTAGGGTAGACCTAGCCTTAGGATTTACAAATCTAAAAGCTCCAGCAGGCATGACATTCACCATATATATATTTAACTAATGTAAAAGTTTATTTAAAAGGAAGAAAAAAGAGAAAATAATGTATTTTTATTATTTAAACTATTTTGTGCCACCTGCTTTATTAATTATCAGAACCTGGAGTTATTTTTTGAGTGGAGGCAATGAAAACGTTGAAAATTAGTTTATTTTTTAAAAATAGAAGGGAATTTTAAATCCATCCAAATTGTTATAAGCTTTTAATGCTTATGATTAGGACATGCGAATCATGAGTGAATGTGGTTTGTTGACAAATCAAAGGTCTATTGAAGTCACTGGATGACTTTGGAATGTATTTGAAAAATGAAGGGCACAGGGTTTGCACTAGCTGATACCAGTGCAGGATGTGGGTTTTGACTCTGTTCTATGTTTCGATTTACCTTAAATGTGTGGTAATCAAGCTATTTTTTAACCATGTAGGATTCATTGTATTGTGGGGTCCAGTGGTGGCCCGTCAATACAGGCGAACTAGGTGGTTGCCTAGGGCACCAAGTTAAACGGCCATTGCAGGCTTTGGAGGCGGGGTGCTGATCGTGCGCCGATTGCGCGTTTCACCTAGGGCGCCAGTTGCCGGCAGCTCATTTAGGGCCGCTCCTGGTGGGGTCATAATTGTAATAAGTCTTTAAATTGTTTATATTTGCTTTAAATATGATGTCTTTTACCCAGGATCCCAAAAGACCTTGAGAGCTAAGTAAGTGACCCATATACATTTCGCCTGATTGACGCTCCTCATTGTTCCTAGATGTTGGCAGACTATTATTTACTATAATTTGTCATTTTTTGTAATATCTCCTAACATTCCTTGAATGTTGTGGTGTGGGGGGACAAATAAGTAACATGAAAGTTTCTTGAGTTAATATCAGTCATGGTTTCCTTCTTAATATCCTGTAGCTTTATGTTGCTTTAAATGCATGCACATTCATAGGTTTGAATGTTGTGGGAAAAGGATTCACTGGCATCCATTCCTGCCATTAAAGTACTTCCCATCTGAATATCGTCTGCCAAAGTATGTGGTATCCTGCTGAGCAAGAGGATGAGGACATAGATTGCAATGAAGCTGAACAGTTTGCACTTCCTAGCAGTGACACCAGACATCAATCTTTCCGAGAGACAGCCTAGAATACAGAAAAATAAGAACCCTCAAAAAGAACAAAAGGAGAATTATCTTCTCTTTTTCCATTTCATTCCAGCAGTTTCCTTAGATCCTCCAGGATGAATATGTTCTCAAATTCCATATGCTGACATGTCAGTGGCTCAGTTTTTTAATGCAGCAGCAGCTTGTAGAGGTAGCAATGTAGGCACTCTAAACTACCAATTATCTGATTTTTAAAACCCATTTAATTTACTGTCAGGTCGTCTTTTCATTGGGAAATGGAGCAAAGTGCCTGTTTGGTCACAGATAATGTTTCTCACATTAATGCCACAGAGTTTGACATTAGCATGCATTATCACCAAGGTATATTATGCAACTTGGCGATACTCCAAAAATCTGAGTTGCCAGTAATACTAATCAGACATATTTGGAAAAGCTTTGAGTCAGATTTTAAGTTGGTGAAAAAAAAGATATAACTCTTTCGATTTCTGTGGAGCTATGTTTGTTTATTCCAATTTTCATGAAGTAGGAATTTTATTCTTAACACTAAAACTTCTTGCTCACTCTTATTTTAATATATAAATCTGGTTTCACCAGCAGAATGATTTATGGCATTCAATTAATGAGCCATATGCTCCTCTTTGCAGTAAAAAGGTGCAGAAAGAACTAAGAGCTGTAAAAATTTGCTGCATAAATGAGCTTCATGAGTTCATACATACCAAGTCACTCCATCAAAGGGCACAAAATAAACTTTGCAATAACCAGCGGGGTGTGGCTAGAAATACCCACTGAAGAGAGAAATAACTGAGGATTTGGGGCCAGCTACTAGACGGCAACTGTGTAATGCTGAAAATCAATGAGGATGTTGGCAAAAAGGAGATGTTAAACTACTATTAAGCCAGTTTTGGAGCTGCCTTATCACTAGTCCATTCCCTGGTATAAACCAAAGCAGACTACTGTTGTGGTCAAAGAGGACTTGAACTGTTATGACAACAAGAGATTGCAAGGATGCCCCAACCACACCCCTGCAAGTAGGATTGCCAGATGGTTTCAACAAAAATACCGGACACACTTAACATTACATCACAATCTACATTACATCTTAGTTAGAAAATACTGGACATGTATATTTTTTCATTTATGACTTCTCAATTTGTTTCCTGAACAGAAAGCTCAAATACTGGACTGTCCAGTTCAAACACCTGGCAACTTGTACAGGACACTTGGCAATCCTATGCATGTGCAGTTGGGATGAAGAGTGGCATAGGCTGCTGTGGTGGCTCTGCACCATCTGAAGATCCATCCTTATGCTGAGAAATCCTCTAGGCATTCACATAGTCCAGCATTAGGATGCCCTTATTCCTATGGAGATGGTGCAAAGCTTCTTCACGAGACCAGAGAATCAGGTCTACTATCTTGAGGAGGATTTGAAACACTGCACTTTGAGCATATGGGAGAATTTATAGTAGGGGACTATAGTATACAGAAATATACAGCAAGCTTTTGTGAGATGAAACATTTGAAGCTTCAACACTGTGCATATGGCCTTTCCTACTTTACCATCTTCTAAAACTTGTGTATTTTTCCTGAGGTGTGGATTTCTGGCAATAGCAAGTTAATGCTGCTTTGGGATATTTATCCATTCAATTTTTTCCCCCATAGACAAGGAAATCTGTTCCGTTAGCCTTGGAAGAATTGGAGTTAGCGGAGATTGAGTCAATGTTGAATGACTTCATTTAACATCTGCTGTGCATTTGTGAAGTCCATAGCATAGTGGGGTGGGGAATTAATATGGCATAGCTGCAGTTTGCAGCATTATCCTCCAGCAGCCACATGGAGACTCCCATACAATATAAGTTAATATTGACCTTGTCATAATTGACTTATTTAGGCTTCTACTTCTTGCCTTGATCTATTTGGGACCACACATAGGCAGGTTGACCATGGCAGCCTTGCTCCTGAGGATGACAACAGAAAGCTACACTACATTGGAGAGACAGTGGGCCCTGGGAGGTATTGTGGGTATGCATGGTCTTTGCATGAATAGCCAAAACTTATAAGGATGGCAAGAATTCCCCGCAGATCTTATGACGTCTTTGGTTTGGGAGGACCACTGCTTCTAAGTGTTTTGCAGCTGCTAGTGTCTGCTCCCTTGATCTTCTTTTATCTCAGAAATTTTGCAAGATTAAATTGTATCTGAGTTTTTGGAATATATTTTGCTATCCCTTAGGATTTTGCTGTAGGGGGACATAATCCGCCCCTTTTTCCCCTGGGTAGAATATGTAATACTTTGGTTTCACTGATTCTTCCCACGTTTCCTTAGAAGACCATTCTTTCTGTTTTGAGTTTTGCAGATCTTTTGTGTGGGAGTGGTTTTTTGTTTTCAACTGGTATGGCAGCAGATCAAGTAGGAGGTTTTGGCTTGTGCACAGCTTTTGAAGGCAGGTTTTATACTAGGTTCCTACAGCTTTTGGCATGTAAACCATGGGAGTATATAGCCCAATGAACTACTTGATGATAAGTTAGCCCACTCATAGAATATTTCACTGACCACATACAGTAATTTAAGAAGAGGAAAAAATACGGAGAAAATTTTGAAAAAAGCAGAAAAAACACCTCTTTTCTCATCAGAGAAGAATCATGCATTTGATTGCCTTATGAAATTAGCTCATTACATTGGTAACAAGTTAATTGCTGAATCACTTTGTGCTGCTTTATTATGACACATCATATAGTAACTTTATTGTTGAATGTCTAAAAGTTATTGTGTGACATGTCTTATGATATAACACAAGGTAACCTGGACATTAATTTCTGTCACCACTGCACTTTGTAGAGAAGAATAATGCTTTGCACATATATTAGTGTAGCGTCTTTCATCTCAATATTACAAAATGCTATATATACAATGAAGGTTAAATTGTGTCCTTGGCAAAGGTGTGGCATGGAGTTGCCCTGCCTCATCTTCCTTTATAAGAACAGTCCAGTGTGGCTCCTGCTGTATGTGTCCACAGGATGCAGCATGTTCTTCCTTCTCATCAAATCTTGCAGATTCATCTTTGCTAGCTGATGCCCTTTTCTACTGAGATGAGCATCACCCTCAGGACTTGCCTGTAGTAAGTCTGCCTTCTTTCTGCATGCAAAGAGTGGGACTGTCTGGCCCCTGCTCGGGAAAACAAGGTGAATGGGTCACTCCTTGCATCCTCTTTTTTGTACCTATGCAGGATTACATGCAAATGCTGGACCTAATTAATTTATCCTCATAAATGTTCTGTGAGGCATTGTCAACTGTTCTTAGTATAGTCTCAGTAGGGGTCTCAGCTTTTCTTCCACTAGTTCACTTCAATTTGTCTGCCATTGGATGTAGAAATAAACTCTTGATTTATTGAATCTATCAGCTGTAACCTCCAGGGATTAAAGTCTCTTTTGTCTCCTTGTTTGTTTCTCCCTGGCATAGGACTGTTGCCCCCTACTCTCCCAGGCCTTCTGCCTGCCTTTACCTCTTTGTTCCCTTTCCTTTATAGCTGGGTTTATTTTCTTTATTGGTCCTAGCTGTGGGTGTATGTCTCCATGGCCATGTCTGCACTAGGAAAATATTCTGAAATTACTAAATTCAATTTAATAACTCTTGATTTAACAAATTCAAACTAGCGTGTCCACACTACGAGGAAGCCTCGAAATTAGTCCGAGGCAGACGCAGTAATGTGGATGCGCAACCTCAGACTTAGAGCCCCAGGAAGCACTGGGGAGTAATTACTTTGAATTACTCTGGGAAGTAATTAGCAGCACCAGAACGTCCAGATTACTTTTGTTTCGAAATAACTATTTTGGAATTAGCATTATTCCTGATGAAAAGCAGATATACAGATTTCAAATTCCATGGCCCATTATTTCGAAATAGCAGGCTTGGTAGTGTGGACACTCTGCTCATAAATTCGACCGGGCGAGGAGGGGTTATTTTGAAATAAAATCCTGGTGTAGACCAGGGCCATGTATGGTAGTTCTGGCAGCTCTGCAGGGGGTGTGGTCAACCTGACTGCTGGTATGCAAGGAAGAGTCTCTTCTACCTGTGCCCAGTATGGGGTTTGTAAACGCTGTTACAGGTACCTAAAGGGAGGGAGGTTAAATGATTTGCTTGAGGCAACACAGTGGTTCAGTGGAAGAGCAAGAATTAGAACTCAAGAGTCTGTATGCCTAGGTTTTGATTTAAACACAATATTAATGTTAAATGACTTAAACACAAACATGTTAAGAATATTAAACTCATTAAACTAAGTCTATGAGTAAGAAAAAATGTCTGATTTAAGAGAAATAATCAGATTAAAGGCCATGTCCTTCTGCATTCCTATCTTCCCCCAGACTAATGTAGTGGTATGAAGGCTAGCATTCAGTGAGAAGATATAATATATATATAATGCTTTGAGTGTGGCACATAATACCCTCTACCACATACATTCCTTATGTCAAATCCTGCTCTTATTTAAACTTGTACAGACCTATGGTTGCAGTGGTGTAACTGAGGGAAGAATTTGGCCTTGTGGGAATAAAATTTGTGGGGTAGGAAGGATGTGGAGGTCCTTAGTGAATAGGGCATTTTAGTGCTGTTATTCATTTAATAACAATTTACAAGACATGAGGAAAATAATTCCAGCACAGATGAACTAGAGTATATCTACATAGAATTTTAAAGCCCATAGCAGTGAGGCTCAGAGCCTGGGACGACTAGAGTTGATAACCCTTCTGGTTTCATAGGAAGTCACCTGGAATCAGGTTTGGTCTCCTGGACTCCTCTGAAGCCAAACCAGGAGATCAGCTGCTAAAAAATCTGGTGGCACAGTGGGGCTAAGATAGATTCCCTGCCTGCCTTGTCCAGGCGCTGCTCCTGGAACTGGACAGCACTTCCCTCCCTGCAGCCTGCAGGTGGGGGAGGACTGATGGCTCTTTGTGTTGACCCTACCTGCAGACATTGTCCCCACAGCTTCTATTGGCTACAGTTCCTAGCCAGTGAGAGATGCAGAGTCGTCATTCAGGGCAGGGGCAGCATAAGGAGACACCCCCCCCCCCCTTCCTGGTGACACAGGGAGGGACATGTCGCTCCTGGAAGCAGTTGGCAGCTGCTTCTAGGAGTGATATTGGCCCAGGGCAGGCAGAGAGCCCGCATTAGCCCTGCTGTGTCACCAGACCAGGGGTACGCAAGATGCAGCCCACGGGCCGGATTCAACTTGCCAAGCTGTTTGATCCAACCCGTAGCCAGCCTTGCTGCTGCACTGCCCCCAAGCCAGTTGAGACCTGTTCAAAGCAACTGGTGGCTCTCCCCCCCTCCCCACTAGTGTTGCATGATACCTAGATCAAGCCGCCAACCATTTTGAACAGTGAATGACTTCACGCACTCCCCCATCCCTCAGGTCCCAATTGGCCTGCAGGCGGGGAATCGCACAAAATCTCCTCTCTACAGTAGGGTAGGGGTGCGTGGCACTTAGAGCGAACTGCCAGCTGTTCAGAATAGCTGATGGTTCCTTCTAGGCGCTGCATGCCCCCTAGTGGGGAAGTGACAGGGTTGGGGGAGAGACTTCAGGTGCTCCCTAGACCCCGATTGTCCTGGGAATAGGGAAAACATACAAAGTCTTCTCCCCCTGCCAGCAGCAAGCTGCGTTTAGAGGGAACAACCCCTTTCTATACCATCCATCAGTTCAGACAACACAGAAAATTCTTCTTCTATTAATTAATTAATTAATTGAGACCAAATCCTGCTCTCCTTAGACAAAACTCCCCTTTGGCCTGTACTTATGTACTATAAGTTGTTTGGCATTATTTCCCAAAATGAAAACAGATTGCAAAACAATAATGTTTCAAAAATATGACAGAACTAATAATTTCCATGATTTCTCATCTCCCCCGATTTCACTATCTTAGTTTGGGAAAGCATAAGTGACAGATTTTTACTCTTTTGTAGGTAAAAGTTTCTCCTAAATGTGGCACTTAAAAAATAAGAAAAATATTGTTAAAATGATATTTCTCTGCTCAATCTTTTGGATAATTCTATAAACCCGTATCTGTGATACACACAGGGACAGTAATGGTAAACTGCTTCAAATAAAAATAATATGAATATTAGTGGTGATCAGTTTATCATCTAAAATAAGATAAAATTTATTTCAGATTATTGTCTTCCTTTTGATAGGGTGACTAGATGGTAAGTGTGAAAAATTGGGACACTTTTTGGAGATGTGGGTGGGAATGGGATGTGCAGGACTATTTGTATACAGTATATAAGACAAAGTCCCTAATATCATGACGATCCTGATATTATCAGGATATATTCATGGTAACCCTTTCTCCCAGTGAACTGAAGGTAAATTTTGCCATTAACTTCAATGAGAACTGAATTAAAGCTTTAATAGAGTACAACATAAGGATGAGAGACTATTTTTAGACTGAATTACTCATGGCAGTATTGTTTGTTTTTTCTAATGTCACTTTCCTGTGTTTTTAACTGATCTTCTAAATAAATTGGCTTACATTTGAGAAAATGAACATTTTATTAACATGCAGTTAACCTACTCATTAAATTAAGAGGCTTTTAAAATTTTAAACTCTTTTAATAAAATGTCATTTTAATAATTAGTTTTGAAAACCATTTGACCTTAACTAGAATGAATGTAGACTGTAAAAATCATCACAGATTCCCTTCCTTGAACTTTTCACAATGCTGAAAAATGACTGAGGGAAATAAGGAAGATCCAGTTACTGTACCTTGTTTGCACAGCTGTACTTCATTGAGTGAAGGCTTGTGTTACACACAGTTTGTGATAGGAAGTAAATGCTTTTAAAACAACTAAGGAGACAGGTTTTTAACCTCCACCTTTTTAGATTCTTTTTTCACTCAGCTTCTGTTGAGGTCTTGGGAAGCATTTTGAATACAAATTATTACACAGTATTGAAGCTCACCTGAATAATTCATCTCCTTGGGCTCATTAAGGCAGCATGCATTAAGATGTTCCTCCCCACCCTCAAAAGAAGACAAATGTTAGATAGATTGCACACTTGTTACTTTAGTAGAAGTAATGTTTAAGAAATAAATATTGAGTGTTAAGTATTTTTTGCAATAGGTAGTTTATAGTTTCAAGCCAGCTATCATAAGGATTTTCAAAGGCTTGGAAGACAGACAGAAATGATGAAGTTGCCTCATAAATTACTAACATGTCACAGTTTATTAGATACAGAAATTCTTATTTCTAGCACACTAGGCATCCTTTTATTTCTCTAGTCCCTTGAAATGATGAAGACACCTTGAGATTCTTTGAGGTATTTTATATGACATCTGTTTACTTTACAGTTATGTGCCAATCATCTGTCCTGAACCATTTGACATAGTTTTGGCACTAGATAATTTCAAGGCATTTCAGTACACATTTGTAAGCTCACTCTTGTGGATGGGATCCCAATATCTGCCAAAGGCAGTTCCCTAATTGTTCCAGTGAAACATTGTCATTAGTGGGAAGGCTTTAACTGGCTGTCAACCAATAAGTAGAATTCTGCATCATCTCAAACTGCATGCAAATTTCACCTCCCCCCCTTAAATATATGTGACCTTTAATATAGTTGCAAGCTAAAAAAGCATCTTACAAGGCTACATTAATGACCCACCTTCTCATAGTGTAATTAACACTTTCCTCACAGTCTCCTGCTGTTCATCTGATAGCCGTAAAAGATTTTGGCTTTCCTTTCTGCATGATAATCTTCCACTCAGTATTGTCCAAACATCTTTAGATTTTCAAAGTTCATGATAAGGCCACCTAGAGTGGTTCTTAATTTTTTAAAAAAATGCTCTGGTAAACTTTATTGCTCTGATACATTCAGCAAATCAAAAGTGTCCTACTTTTGGGGCACATAGCCGACAGCCTCACCCAAACCTCACCCTAGTCACTGTCCTTTGACTGAATCCAACCAAGGTTCCTAGGCAGTAATATCTGATTTGTTTTTCCATTTCTTGTTAGTAGGCAGACATTGGTGATATCCTTGTGGTGTGAGTTTCCAAGCAGGCTTTGAAGGCATCCCAGAAAGCCTTTTAACAGCTACTATTTAAATTATTTCTTTACTAATCAAGCACTAAAACTTTTTCAGTAACCAAGTCTGAAGGAAATCCAAAAAGTATAGTACTTGAGCACATAAATGCAAACAAATTAATGGACACCAAATTTGAAGTCAATGACAAAATTCCTGGAGAAAGTAGAATTTAAACAAGGCTGCCTTGAACTGACCCTTCATCTCACGTTTTCTTAAACCCTTTCATTGATAGCTTTACTTTTTTTTGTAACACCATTCTTCTGCTTGATCAGCATGTAGATTACAACCACTTGTGTCCACTTACTAAAGTGTGAGCCTACACCACTCTCTCCATTACCTCTGAATTCAACTCTGCTAGTTAGTTTTTATTACCTGCCATATTGCAATAAAAGAGCAAAATGTAAATTTTGGAATTAGTTGCTTTCAGATTTAAAAAACTATCATGGGAGACAAATGCTGATTTGTTATTACTTTCATGCCTCATTAGAAATTATGTATTTTGCAGAGGTTAATATATTATGGGCAGCACACCAAACACATCACAGTTCTGAAGCTTATAACTTATCCACTGCACTGAGACAATCTGCACTACAGAGATATGCTTCTTGGGTAAGTTTTGCAAAATGCAATTATATAATTGAACTTTATTAAAAATCACTGAGGTATTTCATTTTGTCTGAAGGAAACCAAAATAAAAGTCACAGAAAATGGTACACACAAAGCACAGTGCAGAAAGGTAATTTGAGGCATCCTGAGAATTATGTGAATAGGAAACAGGTATGCTCACACTTTAATTGAAATGTGTGAAAAAGAGGAAATAAAGTCAACTTGGAGGAAGCCAATTACAGTCCCAGGTTTTCACACAGTCATCATTTTTAAAAACATAATGGGACATATTCCTCTTTGTTATGCCAGCACAGACACAGAATAACAGCAATGAACATAATATGTGGATCTATGCTGGGGTTAATGAAGGCATAACTTCAGTCAGTCAGAGAATTGCTTGTGTAAGGACAGGATGGGATGCCTCTGTGTGTGTGTGTGTGTGTGTGTGTGTGTTTCCATTAATTATTCATACCCAAATGTTGTTGGTAAGCATTACCCTAGTGCCTACAGTATTCCCTAAAGCAACTGAAGGAAATTGAATTTCGGAATGGTGATCACTCTGCATGTCAAATATAAATTGTTACCAGGGCTTACCCGTGGATTTTGTGAAAGAATTTCATAGAACCAAAGAAATATAGGACTGAAAGGGACAGTGACAGGTCATCTGGTGAGCCTCTGCAGTGAGGCATCAGTATTATCTAGGCCCTCCCAGAATGGTGTTTATCTAACCCGTTATTAAAAACCTTCAGAGATGGAAATTCTACACCCTCCCTAGGTAATTTGTTGCAGTTACCATTACAGTTAGGAATTTCTTCCTAATGTCTAATCTAAGTCTCTAGGGTTGCCAGGTGTCCGGTATTGACCTGGACAGTCCAGTATTTTCGCCTCCTATCTGGTAAAAAAAAATTCAGAAAATACCGGGCACCTAAAATGTCTGGTATTTTCTGATTTTTTTTTTCCTGGCCAGGAGGTGAAAATACCAGGGTGCTTACCTGGTTCTGCAGGGGAGCTGTCTGGACCGGAGCAGGGAGACAAGATGGCAGATGGCCGCTGGCAGCCTGTTAGGGCCAAAAAGCCTCAGAAGCATGTCTTAAAAGGGCCACGCTTATTTTTAATTTATTTTTTTATTTTCTTTGCTTAACTCTCGGGGCCCCCCCCCTTTTTTTTTTGCTCAACAACTTTGGTATCCCCCTTTTGTTTTCTCAACAGAATTTTTTCCCCTGTGGTTTTTTTTTGGAGGGTGGTGGTGATATTTTTGGTTAAATCATAT
This sequence comes from Pelodiscus sinensis, assembly GCF_052426305.1. Taxonomy (NCBI): domain Eukaryota; kingdom Metazoa; phylum Chordata; order Testudines; family Trionychidae; genus Pelodiscus; species Pelodiscus sinensis. The sequence goes on from NC_143053.1 coordinate 206,892,199, forward strand.
GGCAACCCTCTAAGTCTCCCTGAATCAATATAAGCCTGTGACTTCTTGTCCTACCCTCAGTGATTAAGGAGAACAGTATATTGCCCTCCTCTTTGTAACAACCATTTATGTACTTGAAGACTGTTAATGTGCCCTGACACAAAATCTAAACAAGCCCAATTTTGGTCAATTTTTCCTCATAGATCTTGCTTTCTATATCTTTAATCTTTTTTATTGCTCTCCTCTAGACTTTCTTCATTTTGTCTACATCTCTCCTGAAGTGTAGTGCACAGTATTCTGCTTGAGCTCTTATCAGTGCTCAGTAGAGTGGAAGAATTTTTTCTCACATCTTGCTTACAGTACCCCTGCTAATATGTCTTAGATGATGGTTGTGTTGTTTGCAATAGTATCACTTTTTTTTACTCATGCTTAGTTTGTGACCCACTATAACCCCCAGATGCTTTTATGCATGGCTTCCTAGGCAATTATTTCCAATTCTGTATTTGTGAAATTGATTATTGCTTCCTAAGTGTAATACTTTGCAATTGCAAAAGTGAACTCTTTATGTGATTATATAAATTGTTTATGAAGATATTGAATAAATCCAAACCCAGAACTGGTCCTTGCGGACTTCCCCCCCAACCCTCAATATTTCCTTCCAACTTGTAGCAAAGTGGTGTAGTCTCCCACCATGACAGATGAAAAGGGAGATGTAATTGCTCTCCGGTGGGCAGAACCAGGCTATCTGAAGCTACTTGCTGGAAGCAGAGGAGTGGAACAGGAACAGGAAATGGTGCTATAAAAAAAACCCATCCCTCTAGTTAAGTTAGGGAAGAGCTGACAAAAGAGCAGGAGGTCTCCTCTCTGCTGTTGCAGCTCAAACTTATCAGGAACTACTTTGGTGCTCTGGACCTGCAGAACTGACAGAACTGCTAGATCCCGAAGAACTGTTGGGACAGCTGCTTGTCATCTACACAAGCAAGACCAATGACAACTGTGGAGCTCAGATACATCAGAATGAGGAGGATAGGAAGGAACCCCAAGGGAAATGGAATAGATTTCAGTGGAGTGACTGTGTGCAAGCTAGTCAATGTGTTGCAATTGGATTTCTCCACTGATCCAGTAGCAGACCACTTTGATACTTAAAAAACAACAAATAGTCTGGTAGCACTTTAAGCACTAACAAAACATGTAGATGGTATCATGAGCTTTCTTTGGCACAGCCCACTTCTTCAGATGACCCTCTTTGATACTGTTAGGACCCTGGGCTGGGATGCAGTGGAGTAGAAGGGACTGTGTCCCTCTACCCCCGCTACTCACTGACAGGGGTAGCTTCCTTCTTTTACTTAAACACACAGCAACCCTAAACCCTACCAAAAGCAAGACACTCAATTGCTATGCAGGCTTCTTCCTCTGGGTGGAGGATGGGAGAACAAACAACGAGGGCACGTCTAGACTATGTTTTACTTTCGAAAGAAGATATGCAAATTCGGTGGGAATTTGCATATCTTCTCCCAATTGCTTTTTTGAATGAGTTTTTTTTAAAAAGCAAGCAGTCTTGATGTGGTTCTTTTGAAAAAAAAAAAATCCCTTTTTTTTTAAAGAACCTGTAAACCCTTTTTTTGAAAGAACCTGTAAGCCTCAATTTTTGAGGAAGAAAGTTCTTTAGAAAAAAGGTTTTTTTTTCCCTGAAAGAACCACATCTAGACTGCTTGCTTTTTCCAAAAAAAAAATCTTTCGAAAAAGTTATCAGAAGAAGATATGCAAATTCCTGCCGAATTTGCATATCTTCTTTCGAAAGTAAAATGTAGTCTAGCGTGCCCTAAGTGAAAAAAGCATTAAGTTGCTTAAGGCACTGCTGGCAGGCACTTGGGTATCCCCATGATGCACATGATTTAAAATGTTACATATATTAGACTAGAACCAGCTAACATCATGGTGTGCATTATGTTCTCATCTGACAAAGGAAAATAGAGATTTAATGTGTTTGTCTTGTAGTTGGAATTGCAAGAGGATGGATGAAAATTCTCTCTAAAGCATAGTCATGACTTGAACACAAATTTTGTAAATACCCATGTTCTAGGAACCCCATGCTAATTCTTAAAAAGCTACCATTTTCTGAACTGCCTGCATGATGAAGAACCGTGTGTGTGTGTGTGTGTGTGTGCCTTTAAACATACTCTAGTGAAGGGTTATTGTCAATCAAGCGTGATCTGATGTTTGTGATCATATGCAATTGAAGGCAGCTTGACATCTCATTTTGTTGACGCATATGAAGAGGCGTGTGAGAATGTTGTGGTGAATGATGTGGGATTGTGGGACTGTTCTGCTGCCAACTCTATATGTGGTTTAAGTTAAACATTATAAGATAAATCTGTATATTAATCTGGGTTGAGTGGGTTCTGTATATGCAGATTCTGTATATGAAGAGAGAGGTAGACATACTTTAAGTGCAAGAAGTGGTGTGAAAACATATTCCTGAATTTTGAATCAAATGCTTATAATTTTGTTATGTGTGTAGGCTGAGAGGATGGACTTGAGGCTTGCACTGAGTAGACCCTAGAAAATGGCCCAGGATCTCTGGTACAGATTTTAGGAATGAAATCCTCTGTTTCTTCTGTATGGGAAGAGTCGTCATCCCTCCACACATCAAACACTTGTGCACATGAACCTTACAGAAACATTCATATTGCAGTCATTCCCAACCTTTTTTATACAGCGGACCAGCAAACCCATTTGCAAACTTTTGGCAGACCAGTAATATTTTATTTGCATATTTGCATATTCATTATGCAAATAAAATGTTACCAGAATGCCAAAAGCCCCGGCCCACAGAACCACTGCGAACAATTGACTTCAGCTCCAGCAGTTGCCATGTGGCAGGCGCCTGCCGCAACTGAAGCCGATTATTCTCAGTGGCTTTGGAGGCTGGGAGTGGGGTACACCCCTAGAGCCCCTATCCCTCCACTACCTCCCAGGGCCAGTCACTGACCCCAGAGTCCCCTGCACCCAACCCCCCCAGTACCAGCCTCTTGCCCTTAGATCCCCCAGTGCCTGCTCCCCATCCCAAATGCCTCAGTGATAACCCTGCACCCCTTAGAGCCCGCCAGCACCAGATTCCCCAGTGCCAGCCTTGGGTTTCCAGAGCCCCACTGCACCCAACTCCCCCAGAGTCTCCCCCAGTGTCAGCCCCCAGTCCCCAATATTAGCCCTGCCTCTAGAGCCCCCAGTGCCAGTTGCCCACCCCAGATGCCCTAGTGCTCCCCCAGCATCAGCCACTCGCCTATTAGAATCTCCCCACCCCAGAGCCTCCCAGCACTAGCTCTGGCCCTGGAGCCCCGCAGTGCCTTCCCCGCCCACTCTCACCTAGCTTTGTGCTGCCTCCCAACCACCATCTGAACACTGCTGCTTGGGTCACAGCTGCTCTAAGGTGGCCCTGTCGGGCTCTGGGCAGCCCTCCTGCCACTCTGCTGGGAGGAAATCCCGGCCTTGCCTGATGCTGGTTGGCTGAGAGGTGGGGCAGGACATACCTCTCTCAACAGCTGTGGCAAGAGGGGAGGCGCTGGGTGGTGTGTCCCAGCCTAGGCCCCCAGATCTGCGGTGGTCCAGCAGCCAGCGTCTTGCGGACTGGTAGTTGGGAACTGCTGCATTATTGGATACAACTTAAATTGCAGAGAAGCATAAGGCAATTAAGAAAATGTGCTGTGTTATCAATCTTAAATTTATCTAGGGTTTTTTATAAAGATTTTCCCCAGCCCATTCCTTACAAGAGAAATCCATATACTCATAATGACTCATAAATATGACGATGACTTAATTCCTCTGCACATCATCCACAAATACCTCGAAATTATCCTTGCTACCTTCAAACAAAAGGAGATAATTAAACGTGTCATTAGAATGGTATTAGATTGCACAAGTGTCATTGCACTGGGCTCACTTAAATCTTGCCTGCGTGCTGCTCTTCCTGTGACCTTTGCATAAGGTGTCTTTTGAGAAGTTGCATGTATAAAAGGTCATAATTTGGCATTGATTTATTCTTTGTATAACCTCTTGCATGAAATGTGAATTATTACAGAATATGGCCCAAGGAATCCAACTCTTGCATAGAAATGCCTCCTGTAGTCCTCCTTTTTATTCATAACAAAATGGGTTCTTAAAAGTGCTTGAAGTAAATAGCCTGAAGAAATCAATGAAGAAGAAAAGTCACCTGGTGTTTTGCAAATATACAAGGTTTTGTGTTCAGAAAGACCCGAAGAGTGGAACTGTGGATTTTTTTCTGTTCTGTTCTACAATGAAATATTTTCTTTTTATTTTCATTTAATAAAATATTTTTGTCAAAACATCAGCCTCTGAGGATCAGAGTGATTTTAACAAAATTGCAGATTGGCTTGTTTCCTGATATTCTAACCATTTTTATGGTTTAGGCATGCAGGACCATAACATGAGGCTGCTTTTATGACTGCACATAGTGACTAACAAAGTACAGATTGAACCTCTAAAACTCAGGACTCTCTGATATAGCAACATCTGTGGTCCAGGGCCAGCAGCAGCCGGGATGGCGGCTGGCCAGGGGGGCAGCAGTGGGGCTGGTGGCCTCGCTCGGGGGGAGGGGCTGCCCAAGCAGGGCTAGTGGCTAGGGTTATTTGTGGGCCAGAATTGACCTCCCCAGGTTCAACAAGCTCCCTTGTTCAGGACTTGTCAGATTCCAAACGTACTGGACCAGGGAGGTCCAACCTGTAGGAACATTTATGTTGCTTGGAGCAATGAAATAATGCAGTGGAGAACCATCAGATGTGGCCTTTTTATTTCAAGAAAGTCTGTACTTTTAGAAGAAGGTTAATGTGTCAACTATGTGCAAAACAGACACCTGCCCCATCACCTTCCTGTTGAAATTATTACTAAATACTGTATGGATGCCTTCTTTAACTTGCTAGTACCAAGACAGTCTGAGTTCACGATACTTACTGCTGATAACAGCTGCTTCTTTTAACCCAACATTGGTTTTGTAGTTTGTTCTCCCAACTGTTGTTTGGTTTCAGATTTTTAACAGTTAGGTAATTTACCATTGGGACAATTAGATATTGCCCAACATTGTGAGGCATCTTACCACTGCCTGTCCTTTGTGTGAAACCATCTTGTCAGTGCCTTCTGTGGATCAGTTCCCTGAATTTCCCAGCCTTTAGCATCACAGGCACCACTTTCTAAGCTTCCTCTGGCTTCATTCTCTGTATACAGGTAATTATAGGCACAAACCAGGCCTTGAATACTTGGAGCATTCCCTGTAATAATTAGCCCCTCCTCTGAGCACTCTCAAAATTACCAGGTGCCTGCAGTTCCCAAAAGAATGGCACACACCAGCTTGCAAGATTCAACTCAGGACTATTATTTTATTTTTAAACCACAGCACCTAGCTATATTCAATCATCAAGAATAAAATTATTTCCAGAGAAATACAAAACAAATTCACAACACACTTTCTAGATACTAAACTTAACTAACACATTACCGTCTTGTCTAAAGAAACTTATTTCACCCAAAGTTCTCTCTAGCATTTCCAGCCAAGCCTGATTGAGACCTTTTTTTCATGAAGCAAAATCACTGTCCTCTTACTTCCTTAGTGGAAAGTGATAGAGTGACTCCTCTGTCCCCCAGGCTATGTCTACAGTACAAAGAAAAGTTGGAAAAAGATACACAACTTGTGACTGGCAATTTGCGTATCTTTTTCTCCTTTTCTTCCGAAAGAGGCCTTTCCAACATTTGGCCCATCTACATGGGGCCAAAGGTTGGAAAAAAACCCCTATTTTGTAATATCCCTTCTTTCTCATGAAACCAGGTTAACAGGGATGCTGACAAAATGCATCCACTTTTCTGACTTTTTTTTGGAAAAGTGGATGCATTCCTTGGATGCGGCAGAGTTTTTCCGGGATACTGGAAAAGCTCTGTAGTCTAGATGTACCCCCAGATATACTCAATCAAGTCATTTGATTTTGGAAGCTAAATTAGGGAGCCTTTATGTCTTGCTACCAAAAGTCGTATTTGTGCGCTTACCCATTCTCCCATTTCCCTGAGATATATCTCCTGGATTGTTTTGTTTTGTTTTTTGTTTTTGTCTAGAAAAACTTCTCTTCCTAATGAGGACTTATTACTCCATGTGGCTGTTGTTTCATCCCATGTCCAGTGAAACAAAATCATTGACATACTTCCTATTTGCAAGGAATGGGGACTATGACCTATTTTTTATGTGTGAATGTCCCAGAGTTCTCTCTTGATGACATTGTTTAAAGAGCCATTAGAACATCTAATTGTGAAAATTAATATGACTTATTTTCCATGTATTATCTTGCCTAGATAGGTAAGTTAAATTTGTGGCAGTGTGATAAGAGAGTGAGGTAGTTAAGATCAGCAAATACTAAAAATGTGGTAGTTGTTTAGTTATAGCACATCTTTACCATCATTAGAGGCAGGAAAATGTAGTACTTAATGTCAAATATATACTTATAGGAGTATTGTCAAATCATCACAAAAGGAATATGGGAGTCAGAATTTCTGCAATCTCTTTGTGACATTGCCATTTGCTTATTGTGTGACCATTGACAAGTCATTTATATAATCTTTTTGTCTCTCACTTTACTACTGTTAATAGCAAAATTTAATATAATATTTATTGCTATCTATTATTTTTCTATAATACCCATCTGACAGAGGTGTTGTAAGTTTCATTTAATATTTGTAAACTCCTTTGAGAGTATTTATAATAGCTGAACAATTTTGAACCATAAACATGTGTATATTTCCTTTCTCGTATTTCAGATTTTCTACTTGCCAATGGCTCTTTTTATTCCTCCATCAGTATATGCTGTTCATCTCCAGTTTAATCTCCTTTACCAGTTTTGGATCCATACAGAGGTAAATCAGGTTTTTAAGCTATATCTAAACAGTTTGCCTGGAGCAGTGTCCTGGAAAGTCACTAGCAGCTGATTTATTGTGTAAGAAAAATCTTTGTCTGACTTCTTTAAGGAGAAACATCTGGTCATTTTTATTTCTTTTTCAGAATATATATTGCAAAGTTTATAAGAAGCAATGAGGCAGTTGGTCCCAATTAGATTTAAAAAAAAAATTAACTGTAAAGAATCAAACTTTTTACTATTTTAATACTATATTTTCCTATCTTGTAGCTTATTAAATATTTCTGGCAAATATTGAAACTGATTTCATTTCTAAGATACATATTTTAGTGAAACCAGTTAGAAAAACAATAGTGCTTAAATATTTAGTTTTGATTCTAAGGCAGATACGGCCTTTTCTCTAATTACATCTAAATTCTCAAATAAAAACCCATTCTGAGATTGTGTGAGTGCACTTGAATGTGTGTATATATATATATATATATATATATATATATATATATATATACACATGCATATTCATGTGAATGGTAGCTATATTTTACATACTTTAATCCATTGTAATTAGTAAGTAGATTCCTATACTTCTCAGACAGTTGAAAGGGCCTTGCCTTTAACTCTTCTCCATCACACTACACCATAGATGCTTATGGCTATCCACAAAAGCTCATTATCTAATCAATGTGTTAGTCTCTGAGGGTATGTTTAGACTACATCCCTCTGTCGCCAGAGGGACGTAAATTAGACATACCAAAATTGCTAATGAAGCGGGGATTTAAATATCCCACGCGTCATTAGAATAAAAATGGCCGCCGCTTTTTGCCAACGCGGCAATTTGCTGGCAAAAAGCGGCAATCTAGAAGGGGATTGGTCGACAAGGAAAGCCTTTTCTGACCAATCCTGTAAATCCCGCTTCATTAGCAATTTCGGTATGTCTAATTTACATCCCTCTGGTAACAGAGGGATGTAGTCTAGAGATACCGTGAGGTGCCACAGGACTGCTCTATGTCGTATCTGTGTAGCACACTGCCTGTTGAGCTATTGATTAATTATCTCTGCCATTGCTAACATCACAACTTTGGTTACGCTGGCACCTAAAGTGAAATTTGAGAGCAGGGTGCATCACTTAAGCCCCACTAAGCCCTTAAACCCTTAATAGGATTTAAGAGGGATTTATATGTGCAGTGTGTTGGCACTCAGCACAAGAGTGAATTTCACTCTTAATTAATCATTAAACCCGTGATTAGTAGATTATTGAGACATTATTGCTTTGGAATGGTCACAGTTCTTTGTTTAAATACCCTGTTTAAGGGACATATTATTGATATGTCTGCTACCACTGTTACTACTAAGTGTACTAACAACTTGCATTAAATTTAGTATTTGCTTTGTTCACAGCCTTGTTGTGCTAGGCGATGGATAAATACAGTCCGTGGCCTCAAGACTTGAGTAGACAAGACAGAAAATGGGAGGGGAAAATGCAGTAACCAATGGACTATTATTTCCTTCTTTTATAACTATGATATTATTAAGATGTTGCTGTAATTACTGTGAACAGGAACTATGGGCGTAATCCTGCAAAGTGCTATTTCCGTGAGACTTGGAGTGCTCTGAATTCTCCCTAACATTGACCTGAGTCAAGGGAGCTTTATATGTCTTTGCTTGTCTGTGCTAGAGAACGGTGGTTTTGGAAAATCCTTATGATTCCAGTTACACACACACCAAACATACAGGGATGTTCAGCCATTGTTGATACTGCACTGAGGGTGTGTCTAGACTACAGAGTTTTGTCGACAAAAGTGGACTTTTGTTGACAAAACTATACCTGCGTCTACACTACCGCTGAGTTCTGTCGACATAACGTCGACAGGACTCAGCAGTTTTGTCGACGCTGGTAAACCTCATTTTACGAGTCATAACACCTTTTGTCGACAGAGTTCTGTCGACAGAAGGTGTTATTGCATGTAGGGTTGTGTCTAGACTACAGGGTTTTGTCGACAAAGCAGCTTGCTTTGTCGACAGAACTGAATGTGTCTAGACGCTCTTTGTCGACAGAAGTTTTATCGACAGATACTGTCGACAAAACTTCTGTCGACAAAACTCTGTATTCTAGACGTACCCTGAGAAAAGCTCAACGTGGCTTAAGCCACTGTTGTGTCAGTCTGCACCGTTGCAGTTCTAGTTTAGAGAACAAGGACAAGGGTGGCAGCTGCAACAGTTCAGTTGGCTCTACTGTTGCTATGTTGATATGCTGCCCCTGTCCCCAGATCCTTGTGAAGAAACAAAAACAGAGGAAAGTATTTTGAAAAAGAAGAAACTTCTTTTTAAGAAACCTCTTAAAAAAAAATCCGTGCCCCAAAATAAAGGACAGTTTGCTCCCTTTCTCAAGTACTGACATCCACCTGTCAGTGTTCACTGTAATATATTCTTGTCTACCAGGATTACATTTGAGTGGAGGAAGAGGAATGACTTAGGCAGCCTCCGCAAAAACAATATAAGGGTGTGACACCTGCCTTTGAACCAGGAATCGCTAGGGCTGAAAGCAAGAGCTGCTATGGCTTGAACTAACACTCCAAGGCTTTCCAGGTGAAGCTGGAGCAGTTTTGTAGCCTCTAAGGATCAGACCTGGAAGAAGGGACATGGAGGGATCTGTAATACAAGTACACCTATGGGTTGCCATTAAAGGCTAAATACATGGAACTGCAGTGTCTCCAGTCACATCAGACACAATTGGAAGCAATATTGAATTAAATTACTGGGGCTGGCAGCCAAATACAAAACAATTAGGAAATTGTAGCTAATAATTTGTTAAACTGTTCGTACTTTATGTGCGATATTGAATTATGTGACAATCTTTGTTGTTTTTTTTAACCCATTCTAATTATTGTACATAGGCTATAATTATATGAACATATTTATTATATTGTATTTTATTATATTGTATTTTATATATGGCTCGGTACTGCAGTAAGAACTCTATGAACAGACATTGTATCCTTGTAGAGGCCCATCTCATAGTGTTTCATCTGAATGTAGAGCCCAATAAGAGTACAGGCCTCTCGTTACAAAGTCAGGACCCAATTCATTTCTACCATTGCCTGCAATGGTCCTATAAAGCACCTGCTGCAAGTGTGGGCAGTGACTTATATGAGCCCATGTTATTTGGGCAGCAGAAATATTCCTGGCCTGGGGATCGGCTCCAGTAAATTTGGAGCAGGGTATCTCCCCGACCCTTCCTGCTGCCCCTGTACATCTAAAGAGGAAATTACAGGATTAGTGTCTTAATACACCCTGGCTCTTCCACCAGTGCAAATTGTAACAGTTCAGCTCCGCAGTGTAGAGCACTTCCCTACCAAGTCCAAAGTTTACTTTTAGAGACTTGGCTTATATTACGCGTAGATGTCTCAGAAGGCAGGATTATGTCCTAAGGAGACATGGACAAAAATACTATGAAATCTTAAGTTTAAAGTTTTTGTTCACATGCATTTGTTGTTTCTCGGTTAGAAAAACAAAATATGCCCAATCTGTTGATATTATTTTGTTCCAGAATATTGAAAGATTAGTTTAGGTTATATAGTAAATATTAGTATAGATTGTTCACTAAAGACAAACAATTTCCATCTTAAACAAAAGTGAAATGATGAGTATTCAGTTTGAGTATTAGGAGAGAGGAAGGAACCTGACTTCTGATGGAGGTTTTATTACAACTTACAGAACAATTAAGTATTTACTTTCAAATTCAGTCATAATTTTTAAAAAATAAAAGACGAGATCCTTCTGTACTGAGACTTTGTATGCCACGTTTCAGTTTGGAGAAAATGTTTATAGCTGAAGTACAAACTCCAACCCTTCCCCAAACCAGAACTTAGATTTTCCATTATTACATCACATGATAAATGAGGTTTCTTTCAACATCACAACTTTCAACTTTCTCCATATCTGTAGTACTAGTTTCTGTCCAGCTTTCCCACCAGAAGGGCAAACAAAGATATATTTTATTTTAAATAATGAAGCTCATGTAGTTCTGTCAAAACAACATTCAAAGTCCCGAGGTTTGAAAATGTCCACTCTTTGCTTCCCATTTGGAGTAGCTCAACCCTCAGAATTTTTGTCCATATTCCTCCAGTTTTTTAAACATTAGAAATCTGAACATTATACTAAACTGTTCTGCTAATTACAATAAAAAATCCTAGTACCAAAATCATAACAGGCTGTTACAATGGATAAAGCATTCCTAGTGTTTGATAAGATACAATGAAGATGTTACATAGTGATAGAGATGCAGCTGTGTTAGTCTGGTCTAGCTGAAACAAAAGACAGAAGTATGTAGCACTTTAAAGACTAACAAGATGGTTTATTAGGTGATGAGCTTTCGTGGGCCAGACCCACTTCCTCAGATCAATATATGGAAGAAAATCAGCACAACCTTATATACGAAAGTGATACAATCAAAAAAATGAACGCATGTGAAATTGACAAATCAAATTTTAGAACAGAGTGGAGGTGAGGGGGGAAGGTTAGTGTCTGTGAGGTAATGATATAGGGGTGATAATAGGGGAAGTTTCTGTGACGTAATGACATTAGGGCTACATCTAGACTGCAAGCCTCTTTCGAAAGAGGCTTTTTCGAAAGGACTTTAGAAAAAGCCTCTTTCGAAAAAGAGCGTCTAGACTGCAGCAGTACTTTCGAAAAAGCAAGCCGCTTTTTCGAAAGAAAGCACCCAGGCAGTCTGGATGCTCTCTTTCGAAAAAGCCCTGTTTGCATTCAAGAACGCCTTTTTTCGAAAGAGCACTTTCGAAAAAAGGTGTTCTTCCTCGTGAAATGAGGTTTTCCACCGTCAAAAGAAAAGCCACATTCTTTCGATTTAATTTTGAAAGAACGCGGCTGTAGTCTATATGCAGGTGAGTCTGGACACAGTCTAGGGGTGATAACTGGGGAAGCTATCTTTGTAATGGGTGAGATAATTAGAGTTTTTGTTTAAACCCATACATAAAGTGTCAAATTTAAGCATGAATGACAATTCTGAAGCTTCTCGTTGAAGTCTGGAGTTAAAGTCTCTTTGAAGCAATATGCCTGTTTGAAGGTCATTGAGGGGAATGGTCAGTCTGCTGAAATGGAAAGCAACAGCTTTCTTTCTGTGAGAGAGTCTTATGTCTGTTTTGTGTGCATTGATTCTTTGGCGAAGTGTCTGAGATGTTTGTCCGATGTACATAGCAGACGGACACTTTAGGCACATGATATCATAAATTATATTTCTGGATGAACAGGAATATGTGTTCTTGATCTTGTAACTGGCATGGTTAGGTCTAATAATGGTGTCAGCAGAGTAAATATGTGGACAAAGCTGGCACCGGGGTTTGTTGCAAAGGAAAGTTCCGAGGTTGATATTAGTGTGATGTGTCCTGTGGGTTGTTGGTAAGAATCATCCTGAGGTTAGGTGGTTGTCTATAGGAGACTATGTTAAAGTGACAGAAGAGGAAGTAAATTTATTCAGACGTTACTCTGTGACAGATGTGAGCTATCTATTTATAGTCAATTGTATACTTTCATTATAAGAATCTCTTATCTGAGGGCTATCCGTATTGCAAGGTTAAGTCATATACACATGCTTTTCTGAAATGCAGTCAGGAAGTCCTGAAAGAAACCCTTTTAAAATAGATAGATGGCAAAATAACATAGGCCATGTCTACACTACAAGCAGTTATTTCACAATATGTCAAAATAATGTCTAGCTGGAGGACTTTTTACTCTGACTCCTATAACCCTCATTTTATGAGTAGTAAGGGAAGTTGGAGGAAGAGTGCTCTTGTACTTCCTCCTTCAGCCCAAATCTGAAATAAGCTATTTTGTCTTACGCTATGCAATTGACATAGCTCAAGTTGTGTAGCTTATTTTGGCTTTAGGTCTGCTGTGTAGACATGCCCTCACAGTTGTAGGATTCTGAAATAAATCTCATGATTGTGTGTTCATTGACTAATATTAAAGAGAAATGCTGAAAGACTGTAAATACATTTTTGTAATGCTACATAGGAATAGGTAAAATAAGTCAAGAAAATAAAAGGACTCAGTTTATATATATTTAAGTCAATTGAGAGACTCATTCAGTAGGACTAAGATTAATTCCTTAATGAATTGGTAGAAATGCCTATCCAGGTAAACTATTCTCACGTCAAATAAAAAAAGTAAAACACAATTACCTTGGTCAAAAAGCATTATAATACAATTTTTCAATAGCTACAAAATATTTTAGGCCAACAGGTAACAGACAGAAATACTTTATTTCAGTTTCTTCCCAAAAATGATTCAGAAGATTTGCATTAAATTATATTCTTCTACTGTGCCTTTATTTGAGCCAATAAGTTAGTCCCATTTGTAACCTGACTGCAAAATGCAGAAGCTAGTTTCTGTGTGTTCAGCTGTAACTCCATGGATCTCAAATTGTATTTGGAAAGCAGCAACTGAAACAACCCCTGATAGTGATGTGGTGACATAATCTTTGCCTTTTTTATCTTTGACACGCATTGGTTTCTGCTTAATTTGCTTATCTGAGGAAAGATTGTGAGTTGCCTCACACTGCCATGTATGGCAGTAAACTTGCCGAAGGTGTCTTAGCCCTCTTTCCCATCTTCTTATATGAGGAGGAAAATGAAAGCTTATGGGTCCATTGCTAGTAGCTTCAAGTGGGTTGCAGGAGGCAAAGGCCTTGAATCTGTCCTGTGTTGGCTGGCATGGAAGGGATGTTATCTGTTATTGGTGTTGGCCAGTTGTAAATTAACAGAAGAGTAAGGGGTGACTTTATTATATCCTGTAAGTATCTTTATGGGCGAACAAATGCTAAATAATGGGTTTACCAATCCAGCAAAGAGAGGTACAATCCAATGCCTGGAAGATTAATCTAAACATATTCAGAATGGAAATAATAGTGAAGACAATTAATCAATGGAACAGTTTGCCAAGGGTTGTGGTGAATTCTCCATCATTTTTTTTTTTTAAAGATGTGATCTAGGGTAAGTTCTCTGGCCTATATTATGCAGCGGGCCATCAAGATGATCACAATAGTTCTTCTAGCCTTAGAATCTGTGACTCTATTACTAGCTTCCTGCCTTGGAGCTCGGGGAGGTTTTGGGGAGAGAAGGGGCAGAGGGGAAGGAAAGTGGGAAGGAGTTTTGCACAAAAGCCCTCAGAGTGGCAGATGAGTCTAGGGTTGTTTAATAATTATGATGAAAAAAAGTAATCATAGGCTGATAGAAATGGACTTATGAGTAGGAGTAGTTGAAAATTTTCTTTATTTCGGTAACTGGGTTTGGTTCTTTAAAGGATTTGAAACCGCAGACAGAGGAATACTTATTTTTAGGGTTAAACAAAGATTTTTATTTTTCTATTTACTTTATAATTAATTTTTCATTTAAATCAATTCACTATCTTTGATTCTTTTAAGACAGTGTAATATACAAATAAAAAGTAGAAAAACAGTACAGTTAAAAACCAAGAAATAATTCCTCCTACAGATATACCCTTCTGATTTACCTTTAAACAGTTTATAGAATTAACAACTATATAATACTTACGTTAAGAAAGATTGAAGCATTGCTTAGATTCAGGAGATATTCTTTTCTTTATGTTTCTCCTTTTTTTTGGATTTTTCGTTGCAACTTACGACCGGAGTTATTCCCCTTTCAGAGCTTATGTGCGGCAGCGAGATTCAGCGCCGGGGAGGGAGCCCTGGTTGATCAGACCTAGCTTTTTGGATTCGCAACCCGTCTGCTCTTGGTCTGTTCCATCCAATCTTATATACCCCGTTTCGGTATTTTGGTATTCCTCCACTCACCTGACAATTACTGACATTAGATTTTTGTAATCTCATTCTGCTCTTTCAAAACTTTTGTCTGCTCCATTTGAGGTAATCAGCACTTTGTTGCATATTGCTGTCTGTTACTTACTTCCCTAAAAGCGGGGTTACTGTTGGTTATCCAATCAAATTTTGTTTTTATTTTATATCTCCTGTATCTCACAATGCTGCCTTTCCTTTACACTTACAATTAAACTGGTGCTCATTTGACATATTCTGGGTAGGCCTCAACACCTTCCTTTCATACTGTAAAGACTGTTTTTCATGGGGAAATGGACATTTTTATTTTGGAGAAAGATTTTGCTTTCTACAGAAAATGTTGCCTTTTTTTGAAAACATAAATACCCCAAAATCTAAAATATTTTAGCCAAAACCAACATTTGGGTTAATATACAAAATTATGCCTCATGGAAGTTATAGTTGGAGTATCTCATTTTCCCATTGTTCTTGAAAGGCTATGCAACTTAACTGAACTATATCCCCTGTTATAGATCATCATTAGGACACACATGTAGCACTAATTCTCTTCACCAAGAGGGGAGACCATGATGCTTTATGGGAGATTTAGTTTAGCCCAGGCTTGCAGTGGAGAATAGGGATATGTCTATACTGCACAGCTACTTCGGGATACCCTGTGTAGCGCAAATTGCGTATCTTATATCAAGTGTAGGATGCGGTGTAGACGCACCCTAGGAGCTAGAAGTATACTAACAATAACTCCCATAAGTCATCCCGTGGGCATTTTTAAATTGAAATATTTTGGATTTTGGATGATATTTGTCAGTATTTCCTGTACACCCAGTATACTCTGGGAGTGTAGAATTGTTCTCTAGAATGTTTCTTCAACAGGTTGAACCTCTGTGGTCTGGGACTCTCTGGTCTAGCAACATCCATGGTTAAGAAGGACCACGGATGTTGTAGGACCTGAAAGACCCAGCAGCAGAGGTTACAGTGGCTCAGAGCAGAGCTCCCCAGCAGGGCAGTGGCACCGACAGGGCACTAGAGCCTGCAGCCAGTGAGGCAGAGAGGCTGGAGCTCACCGGGTAGTGGAGCCTGCAGCTGGTGGGGGCAGTGGGCTGCTGCAAGGTCAATGGGGCTTCTGCGAGGCTGGCAGGGGCATCAGGAACTCCAGTGGGACTGCTACAGGTCCAGTGGGACGAGTCAGGTCCCACCAATGCCAGCCCAGAGAGGTCCAACCTGTAGTGTTTTTATTCTTCAGGAGCCAAATTATAGCTGTGAATACTTCAAAAGAGCTGCAGTCAGAGGGAATAGTTATGTCTTCCTCAAAATCTGCAATAATATTCCAGTCTCTCTGCTTGTGCTCTGGGCAAAAGAGAAGATGTAGAGTCTGTGGGCATGTTCTGTATATGCTGATGTGCATGCTTCCTGAGCAACCTCAGCCCCCTGTCCCATGCTGGTGATCCTAGATCTGAATAGGACACAACTTGTTTGAGAACAAGTGCACAACTCTGATCAAATCCAGAAATTTTCGCATTGGTAAACTCTCATCTGAGTAAGAAATGCATAGAAACTAACTGCCAGATTGAGGAACACTTTCTAAATCCTAATAAATTGCAATATATGGCCAACAAATCCCAATTCATAAGTAAAATACACACTGCTAGTTAAAGGAAGTACAGTATTACAATAAACAACCTAGTCATTATGATGTAATTGCTGTAAGTTTGCACAAAGAGAGCGAAAGAGAGGGGTGTATGTTAATAGCAAACAGACATCAATATGGTACTGTAGGAAATCTGTTTAGGACACAGCTCTGATGGTCAACACATAAAAGAATTATAACATCTGACTTGGAAGTCAGCAATAGCATATGGGAAAACATTGGATATTAGAAAAAATAATGATATATTGACCCACATTTCTTAGTCAACGTGATCACATTGATATTTATTTGTGAATTTTGGATTTTTTCATCTTTATATATTCCTTATCCACTCTGTCTATGATACTCCCACTGAAGTCAATGGAAGTTGTGTATGAAGAATGGTTGTAGGAACAGATGTGTATAACTAATAATTTATTCATAAGTAATCCTTTTTTTAAAGGAATACTTTCAGGTCAGATTAGTCCAGAAATGCGAATGAACGACCGACCGAACGAATGAACTAACTAACTAACTTAGTTTGGCAAAACATTAGGCTAACATAAATTATTCCATTTCCAATTATTTCAAGAAATAATAATATGAATTTCCCAGCAGTGTTTGCAACTCAAAAATTGAAGATCTGTATTAGTAGGTAAGAATTGAAGGGCATGAAATTTCAAAGGCTTATCCATGTGCCATATGCTTATGCACCCATGGAGCTATTTGGGAATAGCTATTGCACCTCTCACCATACCTCAGTCCAAATGAACTTTTAAGTGTAGACAAGTCCTAACTTTATACATTGTGGGTTGTCCCAGTTAAGTCAACGATATTGTCCATGGTGAGAAAACTTAAGAATGTGCATAGATCTTCGTAGGTCCATGGCTTTCAAGTGGTATTGAACTGAATGGACTAATAATAAAGTGGAATTGACCAAGTTGTTTTATTGTGCAAGTTGAGAAATATGCAAAATGCAGATAGTAAATACAACATAAACCGTACCTGGGCAAAATATGGCCCGTGGGCAAGATCTGATTCGCCAAGCCACCAGATCCGGCCCACGGAGGAAGTGGGGAGCCCCAAGCTTGCCCAGCACACCACACAGAAATGCAGCTGCGGGGCACTTTCTCTTTGAGTATGAAGGGGAGGGGGAAAGATTCAGACGTTGCTCCCACCCGCAGCACAATCCCATTGTCTGGTTTCTGGACAGATACTGGCCAATTGGAGCTGCCTGTTTGAATAACAGGCAGCCACAAAACACAACCCTCCAGCTCACTCACTCAAGCACATGGCTGAGCAGGCAGAAACATTTTAAGATCTGCAAGCCTTTAGCTCTGCAGGCAGGCAGGCTGGTAAGTCTCCTGGCGAGAACCTGCGTCTGGCACACCTCAGTCTCTCCCTTCCCCAACACTTTGCCCCACACTCCTGCCCCACTACTCCACATGCAAGTACCCCATCCCAGATCTGGCACCCCAGTCTCCTTCCCAAGATCTCAATCCCTTCCTATCCTAAGTCATATCACCAAAACCCTGCACCGCAGTTCCCTGCCCCAGATCACGACTGCCTCCTTTGTCCAAACTCGCTCCCAGACTCCATTCTCCCTCCTGCACCCCAATCCCTTACTCCAAGCTCCCTTCTGCACCCACATTCCATCCCAGACCCTGCACCTCCTCCATTAATACCAAGGAAGAATGTGTCCCTCAACCACTTTCCAAAATCTTGTGAGTGGTCCCTCATAAAAAATTATTGCCCACTCCTGACATGAACAATGAAAAATAATCTAAAATAACAAAGTGGGAGAAGTAATATCAGTGTAACTTGAAATTTGTCTCTCCCAATAGCTTTGGTTGGACCAATAAAAGATATTATCTTAGTCATCTTTTCTTTCTACTATCCAGGGATGCAAGTGTTATTTGTAAGGAAATGTTATGTATGATTATTAATTTGAGAGTTTTCATTTGTCACTGGAAAAAGCCATACATCTTAACTTTAGTAAAGACATTGATGAATTCCAAGAATTAATTTCTGCTTAATCAAGATTGTATGGAAACAAAATGTAGCTGCTAATGAGAAATATGGAGGTTAAGTGTTGAACGATTAGTAAAGCTCTCCATCTTGTCTAGTTACAGTAAGTTTGTTCCTTTAACATGGGGTGTTTCTTCTCAGTTCAAGAGTTGAGAGGAGAAAGTCCTGCAACTATGTGTGCTTAGTTCTATTTGGTGTGCCCAGTACAAACCAGAGATAGCAAGAAAGTCACTAAAGTCGGGAATAATTTAATGGTATCTGTGATTTAGAGCCTGAAAACATTGACATTTTTGAGTTTGACCTTTAAAGTGTACCACTTATACCCCACTGAGACAAATGATTTCAGTGAGCCTCTTAGAAACAAGCCACTGTAGTTCCTGAAAATATTTTGAAATTGTGTTTTTTTGCAATATTTTCACACATCAAAAAAGTAGCTTAACAGTCAATTTGCATCAGTGTCCTGTCACAAACGAGGAGCTTTGGAACAGAGCAGGACAAGAACCCCTTGATGTTGAAATCAAGAGAAGAAAGTGGGGATGGCTAGGCCACACTCTCAGAAAACCATCATCCAGCATAGTCCATCAAGCTCTTACATGGAACCTTCAAGGAAAACGCAAAAAAGGAAGACCTAGGACTATGTGGAGAAGATCTACTGAGATTGAAGGACAACAAGTGGGGTACTCCTAGAGTCAGCTAGAAGTTTTGTCTCAAAATAGTGTGAAGTGGAGGAGACTTGTAGATGACCTGTGCTCCACTCGGAGTACAAGGGTTTAAGAAGAAGATATCTTTTTTTTTATATTGAAAATATAAATTGTCAATTTACTGTGAATGTCTGATTTGGCCAAGGTCTCTAAATATAAAGCTCACACAGTAAATATCCAGTCCCATTGACATTTTACAGTTTTATATTTAGAGACCCTGGCCAAATCAGATACAGCAAATAGACAATTTATAATTTCAATATAGAAAAAGAGAGAGACTTAAAAATTGCACTGAAAAAGCTAAAAAATGATTGCTAAGATTGGCCAGCAACCAACATTTCAAGAATCATTTGGTTTTCTAACTGCTTCAGTACATTAAATCCATCCAAACAAGCTTTTCTTAAAATCAATGAAATATACTCAACTCCAGTTATGTGAATTGCATAGCTGGAGTTGATGTACCTTGCATCGATTTTTCAGGGGTAGCTCCACAGTGGGAGATTGATGGGAGAAACCCTCCCATCAACTTCCCTTACGCACATCTACACTTCTGAGAAGATTGAGACTCCGGGGATTGATCTTCCAGTGTTCAGTTTAGCGGGACAGGTTAAGACCCACTAAATTGAACGCTGAGAGTGCCCCTGTTGGCCTTGAAACACTGCGAGGAGTAAGGGAATTCGAAAAGTGAACATTCAGGCTTGATGATATGAATCTGCACTCCAGAGTTAACTGGACATGAGGAGAGATTGGGAACAGTCTGCTTGCTCCCTCCTGAAGAAGGAGGAATTGTATCATCAAATGATGCACACTTGTGGCCTCTTTCTCAGTCAGTGGAATTGGCATAATTTCTGTGCGTAACTGGTCTTTGCTTTTTTTTCTTCTTCTTTTTCTGCTGGGAAAAGGTATATGTTGGAATGGGTGAAAAAATTCCATTTTAAATATTTTGGTGAGAAAGTAGTCATTTTACATATATAAAATTTTAATTGTATTTGAATTTTTGTGATTCTTCAACAAACTGGAAAATGATAAACATGGACATTTCTAATTTTTCAGACTACTAAAATGATTTTTTAAAGTTTTATTTATTTATATATTACTTTTCTCCTGCCATCCCTACTTCTTTCCATTCTTGCTCTATCAAATTTGGCGTGGGGAAAAAAGTAGGAAAAAAAGGGAAAGAAAAAGGGAGAAAAAGCCAGAGAAAGGAAAACTAAAACTAAAATTTATTTGATTTTTATTTAAAAAAATTAAAAATGTAGTGTAACCCCCTTTTTCCTCCCTGGGTTACTTGGGAGCAGGTCACACTCACAGGTGAGCCTGGGTGCGTGATGGTCTTAACATAAAAGGAGATCCTGAGTAACCCGGAGAAGATGTTGTTTAGTTGGGGATTCCCTATCCACCCCCTTGCTGCAGTCCCTTGCTCATAAAGAATATACAATGGCGGTGCCTTAACCTGGCTGGCCCTGTGCACACACTTAATGGTGTGCCTTGGGAGCCTCCAAGAATAAAATTATTCTAACAGTAATCTGGATCTAACTCCAGGACAACAATTATAAATAATATACATCTAATTGATTACATTAGAATGAACACACCTTTACTTAACAACTTAAAGAAATAGGGTTTAGCAGATTAAAAGTGAATAAAATCAATTAACAAAATACACAAAATAAGAGGAACTTATGTATCTGGCATTTGCACTGTCACCATTTATCCCACCCCAGAGTGTGCACTCCTCTAGATTCAGAGACCCAGATGCTTGCTTGTGTAGGCACGCTTGAAGGTGTGGAACTGGAATGGAGAACAGCATCGTGCAAGTCTTGTGTGTGTTAGTCCAAGCTGAACAGCCAGCTGCAAAATCCCTCTGCCACTGGAGCAGGCTCCACCAAACGCCAGCAGCTCTGGTTCACTGGGCTAGATACTCTGCCTCTCTTTGGACCCAGAGTTAGTCTATATCTCTGAGGTCTGTCCCAGGCAGCACTTTCCCAAAGAGCCCATTTACTTATAGCTTCCTCCTGTGTGCCAGTTTCTGTAGTCCTTCTCAGTCACAGGTACAGTCAGAGTTTCTCCCCTCTAGGACTACCAGCAGCCGCTGAAGCAGCCTGTTAGAGCCAAGCCCCGCAGGCTCTCAGTCCCAGGCTGTAGCGGCAACACAACAGCTCCTGGACTGGATAAGACTCCTCCATGGCAGCCTGGCTCCTCTGTCCCAAAATAGAGAGCACCCTCTCCTAAGATGCCCCGACAAGCCCCACTTCCCCCTTTTTTCCTCAAGGGCTCATGGGAGTTGCAGTCTCTAGTGCTAGATTGCAGCACATAGGCTCCTCGCAGTAAAAGTCAGAGGCCTCTTCAGTAAGGGGACTACATTAATTAAAGGTAGAAAACAAATCAGAAAATGAAAAAAGTTAAAAAGTTCTCATGGCAAAACAACTGATAATTTTTGACCAATTCTAATGAAAACTTTTTCCCCCCCAAAAAACGACTTTTGCTTTGAGCTGAATGAGAGTAAATTTAGATTGGCCATGTACAATGCAATTAATATGGGAACAGGAGTTTGGTCTTTTGAATTCAATATTTTTTATGATGGGAGTAACCACTGTAACACTATGTCTATCCTACATCGACTCTTTCGACTCTTTCGAAAAAGCGCGATTTTGAAAGTAAAACCGCAGTCTAGATGCGGTTCCTTCAAAAACAGCAGGCTTTTTGAAAGATCCTGTAAACCTCATTTTTTGAGGAGTATGGGATCTTTCGAAAAAGCCTGCCGTTTTCGAAAGAACCACGTTTAGACCGTGGTTTTACTTTTGAAATGGCACTTTTTCAAAAGAGCGCTAATATGTGATTATGCAAATGAAGTGAAGGATATTTAAATCACCTCTTCATTAGCAATTTCGAAGTGTCTAATTTACATCCCTCTGTTGAAAGAGGGATGTAGTCTAGACACAGCCAAAGAGATAAGAGGGACAGCAACAGACTCCATTATTGTGCCGAAATCCTCACTCACAGCAATATACACTAGATTGAGCACTATAATGTTCCATTAATTTTCCTTATAGAGACTTCCATGAAGTGGAAAGGCCCATTAATATCTGGGTGCTTTTCATTTCTTTTGTTGATTGTGGGGAATGAACCTGGGTTTTTGAGAGTAATAAAATGTGTGCGCTTCTTATCGTATATGAAAATGAGTCAAGTCAATCAATGAAGGAAATCAATGAAGTAGTATAATAATAATAAATCATAACTGTCCATCAAATTCTGAGAAGTGTTGAGCACCTGTAAATCACATTATGCTGAATGGTGCTGCAAATACTCAGCTCTTTATAAAATCTGTCATGTTCACTTACAGGGGACATGAATTTCAAAAGTGACTAGGGATTCTTGTTGCTCTCAATTTTCAAGTGCTCAACTTGAGAAACCTTTGAGGGCCCTGACTTTCAGAGGGAAGTACTCAACATTTTCTGAAAACCCAGCTTCTTTAAGGTATCTTCAGCTCTTTTGCAACAAAGCAAACTCCCAGTAAACCATCATCTAATCACATAAAACTATAAAAAAAACTTTAAAAAATTGATTTTTGACTGCAAGTATACCCGTATAGTGCTTTGCTGCTGCTGCTGTGACTACAACAGAGGGAGAGCAAGGTAGAGGGCCAAGTCCTTGCCAGAAAAATTCCACCTTCTGTGTTATAGTTATATGAGGCAATCTTAGCTATTGCCATGAGACCCAAGATAGCTGATAGTCCCTCAAGGAGATTATGCTTATATCAGTTAAGGTTTTAAGTCCAAACTGTGAACTTAAAGGGCACTTCTTTTATAAACAGCTGCCGGTGCTAGTCCCTGGCTATGCTGCATCACACACAAATAAAAAGTGCAAAGGGCTGCTCTTTAGTTAGGTTGGAACCTTAATCATATGTTATTATTTTGAAGCTGAGTCCGAGGGGTCTAGAACACTCAGCCTTCTTGGTAGGCCACTCTTTTTTGAGTGCACATAAAGCTGATAAGTCAGATCAAGTATGTCTTTCACATTTTATGTGATGTGTAGGGGTAATCAAGTTGGCTAGCAAAAGTTCTTCCTGGAGTTGTTTGAAACATTTAACTTCAAATAGTAGTACTGTGTAGTAGTACACATAATTTTCTCATGTGCTCACTCTCTCTCGACAGTGACCAATTAATGTAGATTTTCTGTCATTTTTAGTTGGCAGTATTGATTGAAATAACACACACATTTACATGCTCATCATCCCTTAAAGAGAAGGACTGGAATAGGCATTTTTCCCCAAAGAGAAGTAGAATTCCCTATTGAAAGTGTTAACTAAAATATTCACATCAAATGCCAACTTGATTCAAATCTTGACCTCCTGGTCGAGAGGTAAAACAGCTATGAGTGACAACAATCTGCCTTCAAGATAATTTATTATAAACACATTTCTGAAGCCTGTGTGTTTATTATATAAACATACCCTAAGCCTGACTGTCCATTAAAGCTAGGCTTTTACCTCCTTCTACAATACAGATTTATCAGAAATTCACCCCCTATGAAACTCTTTATGATCCCAACAGGCCTGATTCCTTAGCTTGTTTTATTTCCAAACTATAAATATTGTTTTTTCACTCCTCAGTGTGGAAATTTGGCTACCTCCATATTACATGCTTATTGGAGTAGAAAACTGCCTAATCAGATAGGAAAACAGTTGGCGGTGTATAAATCAGGGTTTGCTGAGGATTTCAAAGTGTGAAACTGGGCAGACAAGCGCATATCCTAGGAGTTCTGCCTTTCCCTAGCTTCCCTGTAGAGACTTCACATGGTAAATATGGTCACCAAGGCCATCTGTAAAAATACATGGGAGTGTTGTCTTGAATTAACACAACAGTGTTAGTGAGGAATGCAATATTTTTATTTTTACATTTCCTCACCAGATGGTCTCAAATATAAATTCATCTAATAATAATAATTAATAAATAAATAATAATAATAATCCTGATTGTCTTGATATGGTGCGGAAATTGATAGTATAAGTGCTTGATTTCCTGTTACACTGGCATATGTGCGTATTAGCTAACCCTTGGTTCATATTCATCCATGGTGTAATTTCCTTGACAGCAGTGGTGTTGAACCAAAGATGAATTTGACCCCTGCTGTCTATAGGTCAGTAACACTGAAGTAATTGAACTACCACCAAGTTATAAGCAGTCTCTCCTAGAATTATAGTAAAAATTTGCCTTTGTCACAAAAGGTTTTACTATAATATCGTTTGTTTTACTTAGTTTACATTCTTTTCTAACTTTCATGTCAAAATAGAGCTGAAATAAAGATTCATGTTGTAGTGGTGACAGAAGGAGTTGTTACAAGATGGAAAGTGTCCCTTGGATTTTTTCTCATTATTTAAACAAGAACAGCATTGAAGTGGTGCAGGTACCAGGCAATAAAGATTTCCCAGGGTGCTGACAAACCTTGAGACCGCAAATGGAGGTGCTTACATGCCACAAGAGAGGTTGATACATTTATGTTTTTTTCCTTCCAGTCTAGATTTTGCTGTCACAAAGGAACCATCTTTATATAAATATGTTCCTATATAAAATATATATTTCCAGTTATGTACCAAGACTTTATTTAATTGCCAATAGGTTTTTGATTAATAATAGGTGGAGGGAGTTTCTGAGGATATAGCTTGGAACCTATCAAGTGTATTAAATTGGTGCTGGGAAATCATTTTTAAATATTTTCATAGTAAGTCTATTGTGCTATTACATTGTGTAGCAATTGCTAAGCATAATAAAAGAGAGGTACTCTGTTAAAAAGAAATAAGATGCAGAAGTATATTTTCTGAAGAATTCTGAGTAGAAGCTTTTTTTTTTTTTTAGTGGCACATTTAAAATACCGGTGTATTTGGCAAATAAGCAGTTTATTTATAAAGTTCATTTGCAGGAGGACTGTCAAACGAGACTTTTCTGTGGCTGTAGATTTTTATAAAAACCAAACAAAGCAACAAGCAAAATACACTTTTATTGGAATCCTGCAGTTCATCTAAGGGTCACTGATAGGGGAATTGAGGTGTACGTAGTGTGCTAATTCAGGGAGGAGAAATGGGAGACATGACTTGATTTTAGAGCAGTGGGTGGTTGTGCATGAAAGACAAAAACAGGCATAAGAAAACAGCCTTTTTGTTCAAAATAGGGATGAGGTCACAGTTTGACAACATATTGGACTATTTAAAATATTAGTAGCTATTGTTTTGCTGCATTTCTAAAATAGCTGCAAAAGGATGTTGCAGAGAACAGGCATGTTTTATATAAACACATATACATGTGAACTGCCATGTTTTATATACATACTCTGATTCTCACACACATATGGGCATACACACACTTCTTCCACATATCCTATACCTCAACGTTTCTTTTTAGTACCGTCTAATCTTTTGATGCTTAGAAATTATGATTTCAAGGGTAGAGATCAAAGACTAGTAAAATTGCTTACACCGCATGCATCCTTTTTCCTTAATTTTTTTTTCACAAAAGTTTTTTTCATGGCAAAACATTTTCCCTCTAAATAATATTACATTTTGTGGCAAATTATGGTTGTTCCATTTATAGAGCAAACTAAAAATGAAAATCTATTTTCACAAAAAAATCAAAATTTGAAATCAAAGTGTTTGAAACAGCATTTGAAAAAAAGTAACCTTTAAATAACATAAAAAACATCTATTTGAATCTTTTAAAATGACAAGGTGGAAGAGGTCAGATCTTTTTTTGTGTCAGTTTTGTTGGTGGGAGGCAAGTTTTTGAGTTTACACACAGCTCTTTCTCAGCTTGATTTTTTTTCTTTCATCAACAGAAGATAACCCAACAGAAGTTAGCCTCTACCACTCTATAATAGCCTGAGACCAACATGACTACAATAGTACTGAAATCTTTTGTTTACTGAAAATCCTAGTTATAGTAAGTGGGGAAAAAATAGAAATAGTAACATTTTAAAATTAAAAAAATTGTCAAACAGGTATGATAAAATTTGTAGAAAAACAAAACTGGTAATTTTTGTGAAAAAATTAAATTACATTTTTGAAAATATATATTTTTATTTAACGTTTGAGCCAACGCTATTATTTGGGATAAAGGAACAGTTAGCAAGACTCAGCCATAACATGAGCACAAGATATTATGGCCACTGATGATATCAACAGTAATCAGTATCTTACAAGGGGCATAAAAGTAGAATTGGGATGTGGTAATACGTCTGTGCTAGAAGCTGTAAGATTGTTGCTAAAGAGACTGCAGTAATCAGTATCTTACAAGGGGCATAAAAGTAGAATTGGGATGTGGTAATTCGTCTGTGCTAGAAGCTGTAAGATTGTTGCTAAAGAGATATTACACTATCTCTGTTTTACAGGTGAAGTAACTGCTACTAGTGCACTTATGTCCCCTCTCCTGTTTGTCGCCTACTAGCTCTTCATTTTCAAGGAGTTCATTATAACTTGATGTGTGTAACATGTTTAAGATTGTTGCACGTTTATTCATGTACAGTTAAATCCTTTTATCCTCACTGAAGCGAAACTCCCCTTGACCTCATTTGATGAAGGGGGAGGCATATCCTTAGGCTCTGTAAATTATCAAAGGGCCATAACTATAACAGTTTACTCCAGCCAAGGATCTGCCCCTGGGAGTTTTGCCTGAGTAAGGATGGCAAGATTTGACTCTTAGAATCCAATTCAGCAAAAATGTCTGGCTTCTTTGCCATGCATGACTGCAGGAACCTTGAAAAATGAGCTTTCCAGATGTGTGCTTTTCTGCTGGACTAGAGCCCTAAATAGTGTCCACGAGGATAATATTTATATCATATTTTATTCTTTAGGAAGAATTCACAAAATAGTAAAAATATAATTTAGCACAAATGAAGTTTCAAAACTCAGTTTAGTTTTACTTCTAGATATTCAGTAAAATTGAATTTTTGTTGTATCTTGGCAGAAACTTAGGTTTATGTTTTGGTACTTTTAACATGTCAGGCATTTGTTAGATGAGCTCTGCAAATCTTCAAGAGCTTTTCAGGTTGAACTTGAAAATGGGATAGTTATTATTACCATCTTAGAGAATTTTTTCACCAGTGTGCACTACTGTTTCTCTACAGTAGAGGTGAACATGATTGAGTAATACATTGTATAATGGTACTTGAAAGCATTAATCATTAACAATGCAGACTTGCAAATGTCATTGCTCAAGAAAAGCTATTCTGCCTTTTGGGGTTATTATCATGATTGCATTTTCCAAAGACTATAGTCTCATTAACATTAGTCAAATGTATATATTTAAAATGTTACTCATATATCTGAGATTCCCAAGGAGGCAGACATAGAGGCTGTGTCTACACTGCACCCTTTTTCCGGAAAAGGGATGCAGATTAGACACTTTGGAATATTTAAATCCCCTGCGGATTTTGCTATTCCAAAGTGTCTAATCTGCATCCCTTTTCCGGAAAAGGGGTGCAGTGTAGACACAGCCAGAGTGTCTTCAGCACACTTGGTGGAGCATAAATTTTATTAGCAATTTTTATGTACATATTTAATCAATTGGAAATTAAAATAGTTAAGGTATCCACGTTGTCAAGGACTTGTTATTTATAGACTGACAGTTGAAATCACTAACCCATCACATTTAGCTCCTTGCTACAGTATTCTTGTTTGTCCTTTTAAAAAAACACACATTTATTTAAATATTTAGTTAAAATCATTTTGAAAGAAAGTGGATCATAGTTAGGTGTGGTCTAGTAGATAAATCACTTCTCACTTCCAGGTTTTGGACTACAGCTCAAGCCAGCTCTTTGACTCAGATTATATTAATTTAGTGGTCAGATCTCACATATTTTGAAACAGTGGGATTTGCTGCTTGAAAGAGAATGGAAGCAGAGCTAGCCTGAATGATGAATTGTTTCTCACCATTAGGTGGTCTTTTCAAGCTTGAAGTTATTTGGAAAAAGCATTTGGAAATTCAGATGTGCCTGCTTATGTTGTCCTTGGCTTATGAATATAAAATACAAATAATAAAAACCTCTTTAGTATTCCAGCCTTCATGTGCAGAACTTTTCCCTCACAACTAAGGGTGGGAAGGGAGAATGTGACAGGTAAAAACCAGTAGAGTGAGAGCGTTCTTCACCTGAACCAATCTGCCCGTTTCCATATGTTCAAATCTTCTGATGCCCCCCATCCACAATCTGTTTGCTGTCCATCTGTAGTTTTTGTTTGTTTTTAGTTTTATATCACATATGCAGCCAGGAATAGACAAAAAAGTAAAAAAAATTATTCTTCTGATTATGGGGGATGCAATCTGTCCACACAAGCTTCAGTTGATGCATTTTGTCTTCCCTCGCACATATGCGATAGCTGCAAGCAGGAATGGAATATCTTGAAGTTTAAGGGATTTATTCTTTAATCTTACATGTAAACCTTACCTAGTTAGACCCATTGAAATGAGGGTGTCTGCTCTCAAGGGCAATAGCTATCTGCCTCCCTATTTTATCTGGAATCTGTGAAATCCAGCTTTATGACAAATTACAGAGCACCAGTCACTGTAGTGTTTAAACATGAAGGCTGTGTCTAGACTACATCCCACTTTCAACAGAGGGATGTAAATTAGATACTTCGAAATTGCAAGTGAAGTGGGGATTTAAATATCCTGCGCCTCATTTGTATAATCGTGTAATGGTGCTCTTTCAAAAAAGCGCCATTTTGAAAGTAAAACCACAGTCTAGACACGGTTCTTTAAAAAATGGCAGGCTTTTTCGAAAGATCCAGTACTCCTCAAAAAATGAGGTTTACAAGATCTTTCGAAAAAGCCTGTAGTTTTCGAAAGAACTGTGTCTAGACCGCGGTTTTACTTTCTAAATGGCGCTTTTTTGAAAGAGCGCCATTACGAGATTATGCAAATGAAGTGTGGAATATTTAAATCCCCGCTTCATTTGCAATTTTGATGTGTCTAATTTATATTCCTCTGTCCTAAGAGGAATGTAATCTAGACACAGCCGAAGTGATTAGGTTCATAGCAAAATGTCCATAGAGGGTGAAATGACAGATTCTGCTCTTCATATTTCCTAGGTTCTAGAAAGGTATACATAGTGGCTGTGTCTACACTGGCCACATAACCTGTAATAGCTATGGAAATGAGAGAAGTGAGAATAGGGAAGTGCGTGGGGGATTTAAATATCCCCCGCGGGATTTAAAGAAACAAGGCCGCCCTACTTGCAAGTAGGAATAACAGATCCTTCAGAATAGGGCTTTATTCCGGAGGATCGCGCCAGTTTGGACGCTCTTTTCCGGCTTTTCCCCAAGCCGGAAAAAAGCGGCGGCCATGTTTATTTAAATCCCGCGGGGAATATTTAAATCCCCCGCGCATTTCCCTATTTGACTTCTCTCATTTCCATAGCTATTACAGGTTATGTGGCCAGTGTAGACACAGACAGTGAGTTTCTGGGTTTTTTGCTTCTGGAAAGTAATCACAATGTCAAATATTCAGTCCTGGAGAACAGATATTATTGTGGAATTTACTCTGAAGACTGATACATTCTCCTCAGAAGATGGGAAGGTTTACTTATGGCAATGAGTGTTTCTGGAACAGGCTCTAATGAAGATGACTTTGCAGCATGAATTAGAATTACATTTAGTCTCTGAGGCGCGTGGGTGACAAGGCTACATGAACAAGTAGCAAACATATGAGCCCTATGGAATCATGAGCAATGTAATAAAATGTAAACATGCCAGCAATTTATTTTATGTATTAAGCAAGCATAGAAAATAATCCCAATTTTAGTTTGCATTATGGAGATTTTATGATTCATGAGTTTTATAAAAATTCCTACTACGTAGTAGCTGACAATAGAGTATAAGAGTTTTAGTGGATTATTTTAACTTGTACAGTGTTCCTTTATGCAAAAACCTTTCCAGATGTAGTTCTCTTGTAAGGGAAAAATTAGCCTCCTTATGTGTCCCCCTCCTCCAACTTTTCCTCCTCTTTTTTCTTGATTTTACACAGTCTGTGCCAATTCATTTATAAGTTAATTTTGTTTAAAGGTAGTTAACAACCTTGGACCTCTGGAGTTGATTCTTAATACTCCCAGTCACCACAGAGTTCATCATGGTAAGCAATAGGCATGTCATCTGATTTTCCGTTGTTTGTTTTCTTACTGTCATTATTTATATTATATGTAAAAGGTAGAGAAATGAGGAAATGTGACTGGTGTTTTTTTAAAATAATAGGAGAGGTTTCATAAAGAGTTTTATAACAACCTTTTATTCTCAGTGAGTTATAACTTTAAAACACTTATTTCTCAGACTGAATTTTTTCAGATTTGTTCTCTGTCCAAATGTGAATTACTTGCAATTTTGCAAAACAGTTCAACATTTTTGAATATGAGAAGAGTGATGGGAATAGCAAACCTTTTCTCTTCATTGTTTAAAATTAATAAATATTGTAACCCATTTTCATCTGTTCTTGCACCTTAAAGTCAAACATTCAATATTTGCATAGAATTGGCCCATTTAAAAAAAATCTGCATTTGGCTATTTCAGTGAAACTTCAGTTTTCATTTCACTGCATTATTGAAAATATCATTTTGCAACTGTTCAATACAATTGATATTAATTTTTTCACACTTTTCAACAATAGCGTAAGGATAGGTTGTAGTGTACATATGTGATTGGTTAATTTAATGGTGTAGTGTAGTGGAAAAGGCTTGAGAACTTGTACAGGACATGGAAAAAGTTGGGACTCTAAAAGTGCCTTTGGCTTATCCATTGGGCAGTTTGCAAGGCTCATTCATTATCTTGTCAAAAGCAACGATAATAAGTAGAACAGTAATGGTGAGATGAAGACACTTAATTTACTAATTTGAATCAGGCTCAAAAATAACTAAATGTGCAGTGGGTGTTATAACTGTTTATTAGAACGGTGTGTTAATTTTTATTTTACTGTATAGACATTTAAGAGGGTGAATTTTTATGAAGATCCAGTCCTTCAGATTTGCACATGTATTGGCAATCCCAGTGTACCAAATTCTGTTTTCACTCAGTGAGCCTATTAGCCACAAATCTCGTCAAGTTCATTCTAGTTATGCACAGGTTTAAATCAGTTGTGGGTAACTGAGGGCAGAATTTAGCTCTTTGATTTTAATGGGACTGAGTAAATATGAGTAAAATTTAGGAATGTGGAACCCTGTACTAAATAGAGAGATTGGTCCTATTCATAATTAAGTCCCTAGAAGCTCCCCATGATTTAAGTGAGGGTGAAACCTGAGCTATAGTATAGAAGGCGTACAGAGGTCACAGGAAGTCATTCATGAGATTGTTGTACACATCTTGTGTATATTAGGCACATATCTTGTTAGCCACAATTTGATTAATTGTTTATGATTTTTTCTATTTGTTTTTTAACTTTTGTATGTATATACAAGTTGGGGTGAATTCATCCCAGATATAATTACATTGATTTCAGGTAAATTGCAGCAATAATGAATTTGAATCATACATTTTCATCCCAAGTTATATTTTAGTATTCAGATGAGAGGCATAAGAAAATGTGTAGCTGGTTAACAATGAAAAGTTAGTTACTTCCTGTCTTTGTTATTAAGTAAGCAAGTCAGATTTACAAAGGCTTACTTTTGGAGTTCAGTTGAAGTTAGTACAATTCACCGATTTTTCATCAGTGTACTCTTTTGTGTGTGTTCTAGGCAGAAATCCTTACTGCATTGACAAAAATTATGGTGGTACTCTGATTATTTGGGATAGAATTTTTGGTAAGTGAAATAAGTTGCAGTTACTAATGTTAATTAATGTTGCAAACAGGAAGTTTTATGCTTTTAAACTTGATTATTTTTCCTTCTCCCAGGAACATTTGTGGCAGAAAATGATAAAGTTATATATGGCCTAACACACCCAATAAATACATTTGAACCTTTCAAGGTCCAGGTAATGTATTTTGCTTGCTAAATTTTTATATTTTAATGTGAGTTTATATTTCAAAGAACCACATTTTTGAGAGATATGGCAAACTATACTGTACTATAGATAGTTTTGTAATTATTTGAAGTGTTTACTGTAGTGCTGTCACATGTTAGTGGTTTAAACCATTTCATATAAACCACATATAATATATTTCTGTAAATCTCAATTGTTGTTGGATCATATTTCTCAATGTAGTCCATTTCTATGCTCTCTTTGGAATGGTGGGTTCAGCAGTACACCCTGGGCTGAAAATGCAATGGGTAAAAATTATTCATGTTATTTTTCACTGAAGTCAGCAGATTTACCCTAGTAACGAGTAATACTCCTGTCATAATAAGTTTTTTCTTTCCTGCTTAATTAGGATGACATTCTTTATCAGCAAATGGTAAAGATACAAAATGTATTATATTTGTTACGTATATTCCTCTTTTAAAATAATTCCCCAGTCTAAAGGCTTATATAATTTGTTTTTACCACATCTCTTCATTACATTTGATATTCAGGTTATCCCAGAATGATTTATGAAAACAATGAATTAATGTTACTATTGGCAGTAAATGCAACAGCCAACATGCACTGAATAAACGCTGAGATACAGTTTGAACGTTAAAATCTGTTTTATTGAGGAAGATTGTTAGCTAAGGCATGACATTTATCCTCACCTCTCTTCTCAAAACCCAAAAGGTTGTTTATCTTCCACTTGGACAAGCGCCAGAAGAATAGTTTTCAATTTAACATGTCATTCCAAAGCTAATGGGGATGCTCAGGAGTATCAAGACAGAATTTTGTCTAGTTCCTCTAATGTTGCAGTGCCTCTTATAACACTGATCCCTGGGCCTGGGTGCTACTGTGGGATGTAAACCTCTGTCCTGGCATTGAAAAGAGTTTTCTACCAATACATTATTCTGATGCCTGATGTGAAAGATGGGGGTTTTGTTAGTGGCATGTATATCTAGGTACAGTTACACCTAGAAGATTCCGTTCAGAACTTTTAGTGGAACATTTCAGCATTTTCAATGGAATTATGAGTTCTCAGTACCTCTGAAAATCAGTCTCTTGGTAAAGCAGGGTAAAGTATAATGTTTTGTTAAATTGCAGTTTTTTTACTAATGAATATGGACAATTACTTATGTCTTCACAGTTATGTCACTTGGTTCATATATGGAGAACATTTTGGGCCACTCCTGGATACTGTAATAAACTCTCTGTAATATTCAAAGGACCAGGTTGGGGACCAGGAAAACCTAGACTCGGCCTTCCTGAGGAAATCCCAGTGGTAAACTGAATATATAGAAGGATTTCAGTTGCATATAAGTTACTTACCCTATACGTGCTGGTGGATCAAGGTTAAAAAAATCTACGTCTACTATCTTAAACTAGAAGCTTTAAAGAAGGGTGTGTCTAGACTACCTAGTTTTGTCGACAAAAGTAGACTTTTGTCGACAAAACTATACCAGCGTCTACACTACCGCTGAGTTCTGTCGACATAACGTCGACAGAACTCAGCAGTTTTGTCAACGCTGGTATACCTCATTTTACGAGGCATAACACCTTCTGTCGACAGAACTCTGTCGACAGAAGGTGTTATTGCCTGTAACATTGCGTCCAGACTACGGAGTTCTGTCGACAAAGCAGCTTGCTTTGTTGACAGAACTCAATGTGTCTGGACGCTCTTTGTCGACGGAAGTTTTGTCGACAGTATCTGTCGACAAAACTTCCGTCGACAAAATGCGGTAGTCTAGACGTACCCGAAGAGGGAATTAAAACAGACTTAAGGGAATGGAAGTTTTAGCTGCGTGTTCCCTTTGTATTTGAATTTTAAAAATTAGTCATATATAGACTTATTCGTTTTCCAGAAATTTTCAGAAGTTTTATATAAAGTGGCACTTAAAACCTTTAGTTTAACCTGTTTCTCACAATAGATCATGTATATATTTAGATAACAAGTACTCCTCAATTGTTTCTCCCATATGCCATTAAACATGACCCTTCATCACTTGGTATTTGCAGTTAACATAGGGACTAAAGGATAACATGATGGAGTAGGTCACTAATGAAGACTATTATCTGTTTTGCTGTAGATCACTGGAAAAGAAGTTAATTTCGATCCCAAATTACCTATATATCTTTCTGTCTATGCAACAGTACATTTTGTCTTGATGCTGGGCTTTTATATGGATCTTTTTGAAAACAAGGCTGTAAGTAATTCATACTTTAGTGAAGTGCAATGTGTCGTGTTAGCAAAAAAATGTCTGAATGAGAGATGTTTTGAATGTTAAAATGAAGTATTCAATTCTGCAGAGGCCTGATCCTACTCTCACTTACTCTGCTATACTCAGGAATAACTCCACCAAAGTATATAGAGTCCTACCAGTTGAAAGCAAGTGCAACTGAGTTTGGATTCAGGCCTAAGAAATGTATCTATAATGATTAAACTAAAATATACCCTCTAATATGAACAATATTTTCCTTTTCACAAACAAATTAGGGTTTAATATTTTCCCCCAATATCAAGAATTCCCCCCGCCCCCTTGAACTCAGATATTTATCAGCCTGTTCTGAAGATTTTAGCTTGGCTACATAGCTGTATAAATGCATAAAAGTTAGAATATTTCAAATAAAAAGTAGAACGAAGCCAACTTATTGGAATTACAGATAAAATAACTAATATTAACTTTTCCAAAAATGAATTTGGGTGCTTGAGATTCTAGTTGACCAATGGTAGAAACGTAGAGGCATGATTCTTTAGTGGATAAGTGCTTGGCGTTTTCTAAAAAACAGTCCTTTTTGAAATGTCTGAAGTTGGGCACCCAAAAATGTAGGCTTCCAAACTCAATAGTCACTTTCAACAAATCTTGACTGAAATATTTGCGTTGATTCTAATGTGAATGCTCCTTCTCAAGTGCATGTCGTGCAGGGCAGGGAGATGGTCTGCAACTATAACAAGGAGTTGGGGCCTGCGTGGTGGCAAGCTATGGCAATATGGTATGATCCCTTGGCACTGTATAGCCTCCCAAAGCCATTCTATACCAAATAGGGAAAGTTTGACTAGAATACAGAAGAGAGATTGTGCCATTCTGGTGGTGGAGGAATTAAAAATAACTACTTTACACCTCATCCCTGCATAATTTAGGTGAAAAAAATTAACTCTGCTTTAACATCAACTTATTTTGTGTACCTTGTGACCTTACCAGAGGGTCATGTGTGTCTCCATAGTTTGGTGATCCAAAGGTAATATGCTGACTAGCTGTGATGACATTTCTGAGGACTTGGGCTGGACTAGAGCTATGCAGAATTAGGATCAGCATAGCTGCATATGGAGCATATGAGAGAGAGAGATCAGTTACTCTTTGTGTCATGTGAATTGTCAGGCTATGAATGATGTTCAAGCCTTGTCCTCTGGCACCAGTAAATCTGATTGACCTAGATGAACATACAGTGGGTCTTTGCAGCAGCAAGAGCTATAGCATACTGCATGTGAATTTCTTCCTGGTTTTGTTTTTTTTCCCTTCAAGTGGGGGAATATATGGCTCAAACTATTTTTGTACTATCATTTACAAGTGCAGCTGTTTAAGAACTGTCAAAGGATTAAAGGAAGTTTAAATAAAACCTGAAGTCCTTTAACGTTATTATTATTCTCCACAATCTCACAAAAGTATCATTCTGAAGGGTCAGTGTTGTAAACTTAAAATTGCAAAATGAGCAGAAAATGATCTGCACAAAATATGAGGTAGTGGGGTAATAATGATAGAAAGGAAAAGAGAAGACAGGAAGAGAAGTGTCCGCACTTCTGGAAATAAACTCCAAAGATGGTGAAGAAAGCAGTGCTATACAGAAGGTCAAGTTCCTGGATATTTCTAGAAATAAAGAGGGAAAACTATCTCCAAAAGAGAACACATATACGAATAACGTAACTTGGCAAATTCTTCATTTAGTATCAGTTTTCCTGTACGTTGAGGTTTGAAATGGCTATAGACACAACTGGAACTTTCTGCTTGTCTATGCATTATGTCATAACCATGGCATAGCTCCATAAATGGAAAGAACTAACTGTTTTCCTAATTTTTGGGACTAAGTTCCATTGCATAATAGCAATAAGACATTCTACCAGCACGCCGTTGTTACATTCCTCGTGTGATTAAAGTCAGACTTTGATTTCATGTCCTTTAAAAGTGTAAGATTTTCCATACACAAAGAGCAGCCATAAACCTTCAGTTGAAATAACCTTTAATTTAACTTAAGAAACTAGCAGAATAAGAAAGAACAAATTAAACATTTTCTGCAAGAGGGAGCAGAGAGTCTTTCTTCCATAGCAATCTGCACAACATTCTGAGAATAAAAGTTACTGCTAAGCTCGATACACCATGATTTGACTGAAATTTTGCTGAAGTTAATGGGCTTTGGATCATTCCCAAAGAAAATGCTAGAAACGTAAAACTGCAGTATATTAAAAACAAATGTCATCACAGTTTCATAATTACATCTACTGCAAAAATCACTCAAAATGTAACTTGATCAACACTTTCTGGAGTGTCTTATTGCTGGTTGTTACTATAGCACATGTTAATATATGTACTTATGTTAGCTTGTTTGTACATAAGCAGTTTTGATGTGATCAAGAGAAAAGATAAGAGATGTCTCTCAAAGACAGGACAACATTGAGTGATGTGCATAATCCTGTATTTTTAAACACTCCAAGACATTTTAAGGGTTTTAATAAAAGCTTCTAAATCAAGAAATTTAACAAGTGACCTCCTTAACACTGAAACTAAATTCTTCTTTAGTGCTGCTAAATGAGGAAACCTAAAATCTGATGCAGATTATTAGCATTTGGTAAACTGTGAAAATTGCCAGACCTTTTCATAGGGGCTGATGTTCTGCAATATGCCAGTAGGAGAAATATTTTCGTGGAACACATCACAAAAATAAAATAATGTACAATCCTTTTAAACATAAAAGTAAGTTTGGAAACAGGCTCTTATCTAAATACTCTTTCACTCTGAATGGTGTATTTGCTTGATTTGAGCAAATTATTTCATCTTTACTAAAAATATTTTGTGGTAATCTGTTGATTATGCAGCAGTGTAAATTTCTTCCCCAAATTCCATAACTCTTTTTTTTAAACTTTGGGACATTTTGAAAGCTTGTAGTGAAATCAAAATCCAACAGAAATATTTTTTTCTGTTTGATTGCAGCCAATAACCACAATGCAAAAGTTGTGGCTGATGTGTAAGTGAGGGTCCTGCTGTGGTCCCATAGGCTTCTCTGTTTATACAGATACTATAGTATATAAATACTCATTTATTTTATCTAGCCATGCATATATATAATTTTTGGTGTGGTAAGAGAGTGCTAGCCATAATGCTAAATTGTAAAAGGCACATTCATTTCTCACTGCTATTTGCAATGCCTACATTTAACATATAATGTTTGGTTTAGTGAAATAACCTACTGACTTTTTTGTTGATCTTGGTAGTTTAACACTTAGGAAACTGATGTTCAGCTGCCAGCATCCACTCATGGGGTGATGCTATGAATAAAAGTTTGAAATGTAAATTGAGGAAACATGTTATTGAGTAACTGCAGGGCTAGATCTGTAAAAATAAAGATATAGTTGTTCAGTGTAATAAACGCATATTTACACTATGTAGCTGATGTTCTCAACAACTCTTGTTACTACAAGAATGATATTACAATATATTTGGGTGCAGATTATTTTGAAGATAGCCGAGAGTATCACTACAAATGTGGGAAAACATATTTGCTATGCAAAATGGCTTGAATATAGTTCTCAATTTCTCATCTTCTGTGAAATATAACTTACTGCATCTAAACTTACCTGAATGCTCATTAATAGATTTAAAAATAACCATTCTTCTACAAAGGAATTTCAAAAGCCAACTATAGAGAAAGCGAGCAGAATTTGCCTTGATATGCAAATTAGACACTGTCTCTCATGGCTTGAATGAAGACTTGAACGGGATGGCCCATTATAAAACCTGTTTTCTTTACATGCAATGCTCAATTGACATTAAACTCTAAGTATGGGACACTTCCAGCCCATTCAGTTAGCCTCATTAGCACCTGCACTACAATTGACAGGTACTTTCCCTGAGCCCTCATTTTTTTTATGAAGGTTCCCCCTTTTTTTGTCTGCTCTGCTCATCTGAAGAAATGGGTTTTGACCAAGTCACATGGTTCACCCTTCACCACTTCAGAAAGCAGTGTACTTTGAGAATGGGAGACAAGTGATGCAGTATATATTCTTCCTTTCAGCATGTTTACACAGCATAAAGGAATCAGGATAGGTTTGACTTGCAAATAATGGCAATCTGTAGGCCACCATGTTCTCAAGTGTGGGGCCTGAATCAAGTTTGACAGAAGATACAGATGCCATTATAAAGTATACTTCCCAATTGACAAAGTTGCTAAGAAGAAATAGAAAGTGGTCCAAAGCAGAAACTGTAAAATAGACAGCTTATACCCAGGCCCAGATTAAGACATGCTGAGGCACTAAATTATGTCAAGTTTAAGAGGTCCCATAGCATTGCCAAAAAAATGTGTATTATTCTAATAGAAAGGACAATGAAAACAGGAATACAGGGCATCCTCACTATAAGTCACCTGGTATACATCTGCATTAAAGTTGTTGACGCTTGTAGGAACTGATGCATTATAAATTCTCCCATTACCTGCTCTTAAGTGGTGCAAAACAAAAAACCAACAACAGTTTGCACAAATGGAAGTCAGCCATGGGGAAAAAAAAGCTTTAAATTGTTTCGCTACAAGTCCAAGTTTTTTTAAACGTATCTTGGACTTATTGTGAGGACAGCCTGTAATAAAGTTTTATATTTGCACAGATAGTGGTATATGGGGGAAGATGTAACTAGAAACTAGTAATTTTTTTTGAGGGGGAGGGTATTTGGAGGTCCTAATTTAATTTATTTACTTTGTGCATAAATATGGCACTGCTGGTACCTCTTTTTTCACCTTCTTTATTATTGTAAAGGAGCAAGGGTTTTATACAGATGAACTGCATATAATTTTAATCCAGATGCTAAAAGCCTGTTGTTCGTGAAATATATCTATACTCCCTTCTCTTTGCCAGAATCTAACAGTTATATAGGTGTAAAGCTAAACTGCATTTAATTCTCCCTTTGGAAACTGAGATTAGGGAGAACAGAAGGAAACTTCTTGGATGACTGAGTCCCAATCCTTCAAAGATTTACACACACACTGCAGGAGATTATTCTCATAAGTGACATTTTTCGTGTATATAAATTTTCACAGGATGAAGTCTAAATTTCAATATTTTTTCCTTCTCCAGTGCTGGGGAGCAAAATCTGCAATTTAAACCATTATTTCGATCCCCTCTAGCTCAGATTAGGTCCATCAAATGGAGACAAATGAGGACTTCAGCTTGTCAGAATTCTTCAAGTGAAAAATGGCTTAATGAAAACTGTTAACATCTTTAAAACTGTAACTGTTTAATTTTTTTCCAAAATATTTTCTCTTTTCCTATTGAAAATTGTGGTTTGGTAAACAAATGATGTTGATAGGCATTTAAGATAAGTCATCAGGTGTTTTTTTTTAAATGAAGAAATGCCCTTTTGATTCTGGAGGTTTTCCAGACGGCAAAGTGCCTTCCTTCCCAAACAACCTTAAGGCCCCTCGCAACCAAGGCAACCAGGGACAGAAAGGAACATGTTATGGAGAGTTTTACTGCAGCCCCAATCACTGCTGTAACATTCAGGGGCAAATCTTCCATGTTCTTGATGCAGTAGTCAGCTGCCCACTGGTCCCTAGTTTCCCAGCTCTTCTCAGAGGCGTAAGTGGGTACTGCCACACCATGGTCTCCAGAGCTGTGTCTAGACTGCAGGGTTTTTTCAAAAAAGGTAGCCTTTTTTCGAAAAAACTTCACCTGCGTCTAGACTACAGCCGCGTTCTTTCGAAATTAAATCGAAAGAACGCGGCTTTTCTTTTGACAGCGGTACTCCTCATTTCACGAGCAAAAGTGCTCTTTCGAAAAAAGGCATTCTTGAATGCAAACAGGGCTTTTTCGAAAGAGAGCATCCAGACTTCCTGGGTGCTTTCTTTCAAAAAAGCGGCTTGCTCTTTCGAAAGTACTGGTTGCAGTCTAGATGCTCTTTTTCGAAAGAGGCTTGCAGTCTAGACGTAGCCCAGGAGAGGAATCCTCTTCAGAATCTAAAAGGGAAAGCTCCTCCCAAAGCTGACTGGCACTTGGCCTACATGTCAGACATTGGTACCATCTGTGTGCTGGTCCCTGGGCACTGGCTGATGCAGTGGTAGTACTGGAATCCCTAGGTCTTTTCCCTAGTTTGGGGGCTCTCTGCCCATCGCTCACGGTCTACACATCAGACTTTGGAGAGCTAGCAGGGACCTTCTTGTGCAAGTCTGTCAGCCCAGGCTTGATGGCTTGCTCCTGTAGGTCCCAAAATGCTGTATTAGATATATCCTGTGTAACACTGGCTTCAGACTGCAAGGCTTGATGAAGTAACAAAGCATGGACAAGCGTTTCTGCTTCCTTGAGTGCTGGAAGTTTAATATCATTTGGAAGGTGAATTTTTTTAATCACAATTTTTATTCACCTGGAGATAAATCTGTGCAGTGGAGCAGCTTGACAGATGCAGCTAGAAAGTAGTATGTGGTTGCTTGTAAACTGGTTAGACTCTGGTTATCCCTTTGCTGGAAATCTGTTTTCTTTATCTGATAACTTTTTATGAATGATATCAAAGTAAGTGCTTTCTGATTCTTCAGTAAAACAATAGAATCCATTGCAACCTGAGCCTGTAGTCTCAAGTGTGCTGGAAATATGGACCATGAAAATTTGTACAAGTGTAAAATTTGAGAATCCCCCCACCCACACAGACTCCCACCCACACAGGCACTTACCTTAGATCTCTTTTGGATAGGGGCCACCACTGGAAGGAGAAGTGGTGATGTTGCAGAATGGGATTTTTGAACTCATACTTTTGAGCATGCATATATGTATTTTGATTTGTTTTCAATACTTGAAATCTTGAGGTTGCAGTTTATAAACCCTGCAGTTAGCCAGACCTGTGGTGGATAGCTATTTTCTTTTGAGCACCAATATAAAGGGTTCAGATAATCTCAGGAGAAAAGCAGAGGGATGAAAATTAAAAATAATTATTTCAAAGTTTAATCCTACGAGCAGAATTATTTTAGGAAAAATCTGATTCCAGTAGCTTCTGAACAGCAAAAATAAGGACATTTAGGAAACAGGCTGGAGAATCTGGCATGGGTTTTTTAGATACAAATTTCAAAGTATCAAACTACTTTAAAAGCAGACACTAATGTATAATTGAGAGTGAAAGTTCAGTCTGCTCCAGTGTCAAGTTGAGAACCAAATATCCCTTCAGAGAGTTACCCAAAATGAGAAATTTGTCTCTTTGTTGTTTTAACAGACTTTATCACAGGTGACTCTTCTCTTGAGGATTGGCTACATTATCCTGACATTGACCTCTATTGGATTCCTTATGGAGCAAAGGCGAGACATGGAACATTTTCTTTCTTTTCTTATTTCCTGGCTGTGAAAAATATAAAAATTCTATTGTGTACCACAATCACTTATAAAATATGACAACCACACAGTATCAAGAGGCCATCATTGTAATCAAAAGCATGCATTTAATACTTGCTCAGGAGTGGGCAATAAGATCAAAAGCAGTTTGCCAGGGTTAGCGCTTGGCAGGCTGCCAGATGCTTTATTTCCTTGCGTGTCCACAGGTATGGCACCTTGCAGCTCCCCGTGGTCATGGATCACCATTCCTGGTCAGTAGGAGCTGTGGAAAATGGCGTCCCAGTTTGTGCCATTTCCTTCAGCTCCCATTGTGCAGGAATGACAAACCACGGCCAATAGGAATTGCGAGTGGCCATACCTGCAGATGTGTAGGTAAATAAAGTGTCTGGCAGCCTGCAAAGAACTAACGGTGGCAAACTGCATCTGGCTCATGGGCTACTTATTGCTCACCCCTGTACTTGCACACTGCAATATATGGACCAAGCTGTGATGCATTTATAAGTAGTACCCAACACCGCAAGTACTTCTGTTGGAGTCGGTGAGGGTTCTTTTGGACTGTTGGGCTACTCAACTTGAGTAAGGAGCTAAGAAATAATGGAAAACAACTATTGAGGGAAATGGTATTCATCCTGCTTGTAAACTAAATAGACAAAATTATTTATCTTTAAATATATAGTCATTTTTCATTTAACATTCCAGTGACAACTGCTCTGTTTGACCTGCATTATTCATTCAGAGATAAAATGCCTTTGATCCTTACACACTAAATTGTTTAGTTCGGCATAGGGAAATAATTTGCCAATGTACAGAAGAAGTTCAGAATTTATGCAACTAAAAATGTGGATGGGTGTAAACTCTATATATAGTCACCAAAAGGGATTAATAGGTTA
The DNA here is from genome assembly GCF_052426305.1 of Pelodiscus sinensis. Taxonomy (NCBI): domain Eukaryota; kingdom Metazoa; phylum Chordata; order Testudines; family Trionychidae; genus Pelodiscus; species Pelodiscus sinensis. Next base: position 206,934,695 of record NC_143053.1, read on the forward strand.
CAGCTTTATTTGTTGTTTCCCAAGTAAAGATACATTAAAATAGAATTAAGATTGAGTGCATACATCAGAAATTCTAGAACATGGGTTCTTAATTTTCATTGCACCGTGACCCTTGCAACAACAAAAATCACATTGGGTTGTATCTCCCTTAACTGAGACTCCTTAGTCCAGCCACATCCATGATCTGTGGACCACAAAGCCCAGGAAGAGGGTGATGGGGCAGGAGAGCCATAAGTGGCACCAGAGGCTTAGATGGGAGCCCAGTGTCTGTGAGCGGGACAACATGGGGGAAGTTCTGGCTCCATCAGAGCAACCTGACTGCAGCAGCTGGGCAGGTCTAGCCTGTGTGTGACCATGGACCTCTGGCTCTGGCCAGGGAGCTCTATCCCTGTCCTTGAACGTGGAGGTCCAGACGTGTTCTGGATCCAGTGGTCAGGGAACTCCAGCCCCAGTGGCAGCCAAGGAGCTCTGGCCCCAATCCGCCACTTGGGCCACAGAGCTCTGGCCCCAGCTGTGGAGCCAGGTGGCTGCTGAGCTCTTCTCTTTAACATCTCTGGCTATGGCACTCTAGCCCCAGCAGCAGTGGGACTGGGGAGAGCCCAGTGAGGCAGCAGTGGGGACAGGTTGGAGCCCTAGCCTGGTGGCAACATGACCACAAGAGGAGGGACCTTCCTTGATCTGGCAAATATCCTCATTCGGGACCAGTCAGGTCCCAAGGGGCCAGACCTGTGAGGTCCAACCTGTACATGACCTTATCGGGGGGGGAGAGGGGTTGAAGCCTGAGCTCATTTGAGCCTTTTCACCCCGGATGGTGGAGACAAAGTCTGAGCCCCACCACTCCAGGCTGGGGAAGCAGAAGTCAAAGCCCCAGGGCTGAAACCCTCTAACTTGATTCCCATGTCCGAAGCCACTAGGCTTCAGCTTTGACTCAGGGCTCCAGCGAATCTAATGGCAGCCCTTATGCCCCCTTAAAAGCGGGTCACAACACAGTTTGGGGTCCTGATCCACAGTCCAAGAACCACTGAGGCAGAACACATTACAAACATGTTGATCCTCAGACCAAGTTTACTAATCCAGGAAATTCAGAGCTAAGTTTTAAATTGTAAACTTAAATCAGATTTTTAGTGAAAATAACTACAGGATGTCCTCAGTGCCTCATATTATATCCCTATTTGCCAATGACATACTGAACAGAGTACTCAACATGTAATGAAGAAAAGATGGAACAATAATTTTAATTCTTATTTCTAGGCCCAAAGGAGCTAGTTTGGAAGCTGTCCGCTGCGCAGTTTTTCTAGTTCTGCACAAAGTTGGCTACCTGAAAACATACATTGCTAGCTTGGCATTTACTTATGAGGTAAGATATTTGTTTTTAAGAGTGCTATATGCAGATTGCAGGCCCTAGGGACTCTTGATTTTTTTCCCTTTTCAGAAAATAATCATTTTGCCAATTTAAGATTAAGGGTTGCCTTTAGAGTTATATATTTCTGTTATATATTTTGACTATACAGTTGATCAGAATTTTGGAATTTTTTCTTAGCCTTTTATCCTGTTTCTCACAGATTGCTATAGGGGAAATTGTTAATTGTGGTTGGTACCTAATGTATCAATTTAAAAAAAAAAGTCAGACACAAAAATGTGTATAATATATTAGTGGCCATAAACTTTTAAAGAAATTCCTTCATGTGCTGCCCAACCTCCAGATTTAATTTATTGCATGATCTTAATTATTCTGAAGGATTTAACAATCCACCTGAAGTAGCATACTCAGTTGTCAAGGAAATCAGATTCAATTTGTGTTTCCTGATTTCACATCCTCTTTAGCATTTGTGTTTAGAGTGTAGGATTTTGGTGGTGGGGGGGGGGTGGTCTGGACTTAGAATACATAGGTGTATATTTTACATTAGGAGCATTGCCAGCAGATGTAGAGAAGTGATTATTTCCCTTTCTTCCGCACTGGTGAGACCACATCTGGAATATAGCATCCAATTCAGAAAGGATGTGGACACATTGGAGAGGGTTCAGCGGAGGACAACGAAAATTATTAGGGGGCTGGAGCACATGACTTACAAGGAGATTTTGACTTGTTTAGTCTACAGAAGAGAAGAGTGCAGAGGGATTTGATATCAGACTTTAACTACCTGAAGGGAGGTTCCAAAGACGATGGAGAGAGTCTGTTCTCAGTAGTGATGGATGGCAGAACAAGGAACAATGGTCTCAAGTTGCAGTGCGCGAGGTTTAGGTTGGATATTAGGAAAAATTATTTCACTAGGAAGGTGGTGAAGCATTGGAATGGGTAACCTAGGGAGGTGGTGGAATCTCCATCCCTAGAGCTTTTTAAGTCTCGGCTTGACAAAGCCCTGTCTGGGATGATTTAGTTGGGATTGGTCCTGCTTTGGGCAGGAGGTTGGAATCGATGACCTCCTGAGGTCTCTTCCAATGCTAGGATTTGATGATTCTATGAGGGATTGCTGGCAGCGTGTAGCTGGGGTTGCCAGACCCTGCTCTCTGATGCAGTCACCTTATGCAGGGAAGGGACTGGGAAGGGGAGAAGCTGGCCCCGCTGTGGCCTCCTCTTCTTCCCTAGAAGTGCCCCATGCTGGGAAGGGTTTTGGAGGCTTCCCGCTCTAGGGACAGATTTCCCCCTTCCTCTTCCCTCCTGGTCCCACACGCCTCCATATGGGCAGGAGTTGTTGTTGCTAATAGCATCTGCAGCCGCCCAAAGCTGGGAAGCAGCTCCAGCTTCTTCTGTGCTGCCGCCTGGCCACCCGGTGCGGGGGAAGGGCGGCAATCACTGAAGTACTGGAGGCACTTCTGTTTGCACAGGGGCTCCAGCACATGGAGCCTCCTCTTCTGGCCAGGTCTCTTGTGCGTGCCTCTCCTAAGTGCAGGAGAGGAGCCAGTTGTGTCCCATCTGTGCTACAAGAGAGGCTGGGGGAAGTCTTTAAAGTGGCTCCCAGGACTGCAGCGTTTCACGGCTACTGGACCCCCTAAGGGCTGGATTAAAATGTGTGGTGGGCTGGAAGTTCCCCACCCTAGCTCTAAATCTTGAATTTTTAAAAAATCCATTTTGTTTCTTAGTTTTTTCTTCATCTTTTTTCTTCACTGTAATATTGATATCCTTTGGTCTCTGACTTCTGTAACTCTTCTTCCATTGTTTTTTCCCTCCCCTTTTTGCTTTTTGGTTATTTCTTTGTGTTCTTTAGTCTTTTTATCTTTTTCCCTCATATTGGTCTTCCCATTTGATTACTTCCCTGGCCCCTTGTCTTTTTTGTCTCCCTTCTTATTTTGCACTAGCAGGTTAGTCATCATTGGTAGTATCTCGGGAACAGATTGTTCCGTGATGTTTTCTTTGAAAATACTATAAGCGCAAGTGCCATCTAAATAATTTTCCAGAGAACAAATCAAAATATGAAACAGCAGATGTAGAGTCTTAAAGTTAATATAGGGTTTGTTAACTGTCACACTGGACACATCAAGTGTTCCATTTACTACAGAATAGATACATTATAGGTATGTCTATACTGCAATTAAACACTCACAGCTGATTCAGGCTCTTGGGGCATGGTCTGTAAAATTGCAGTGTAGGTATTTGGGCTCAGGCTGGAGCCTGGGATGTGGGACCCTTCTTCATTCCGGGGTCCTGAAACTTGGGCTCAAGCCCAAACGTGAACCACCTATACTACATTTTTCTAGTCCCTCAGCTCTAGCATCAGTCAGCTGGTGTGGGCCATGGTGTTTTACTACAGCATAGACATACCCCAAAGATATGGTACAGTTCCTCTAAGTGTGCCAGGATCTAGAAGATTTACCTTCATAGATAAAAATAAATGTTTAATTCTACATGCACACTGCTTTGAGTGTTACTAAAGGATTGTAATTTGTGCTAGTGAGTTTTATGATGCAGTCACCTAAAAAGAAATCGACAGATCACAAACTCATAAAACAAAATCAAGAACCCTATCAAACAGCTTTCAGATGGCAATAGTTTCTGATTGTTATTGATCTGGGTGAATTTGAAACCAGTGACCCAGCAGTAAAAAATTTCGACAACTTTCCCCAGAATTTCTCAGATCTTGAGGTTAGGTCTAAGGTAGATCAGTGAAAACTACTCACTTAACTTGGCTATGTATGTACAATGATATATTATGACACACACAAATGTTAACCTGTCTAGTATGTGAAATGATTATCGTTACTTATGCCACCTTTGTCCTTTTAAATTTTTCATCTGCTCATCCACACATCCCTCTTTCCCCCCTCTATTTCTCTTGCACACAGACACCAGTCTTATTTACAACTTGAGACAGATAGTTGTTTTATCATTTTCATTCACTCTTTTTAATCTGAAGGACCCATACGCACACACTCTTTCTCATTCTCTCACTTGTCCACCACTAATGTATCCCCTACGGAATATATTTGTGTATCAATTATAGATATTTGTGGTGGTAGTTTGAATATCTCTGACTCCAGTTTCTGTTGACTCACTTGGTCAGTACCTAAAAGTTGTCTTTTTGGATGCTGATTTAGGAAAATAAAGAAAATGATTGTAAATTTTAAAATGTACATACTCTGTACACCTAGAATGTAGTGGATAATTCTGCCCCAGAAGTTTGTGGTGCTCACTGGAGCAGTTCTATGGCAGTTTCTGTTTGCTAAGCACTATCTTGAATCATTTGAAATGTGCTTGGGTAAGTATAAATATTATTCATATTTATTCTCTTGTAGTCAAATATGCATTACAGAAAATTATGTGTTTCTATCTGAAATGGATGAGATTCATGAGATTTTAGAGTGATGTAAAGATGGCTCACAAGATGGAATAAGTATCAATTCTTCAGTGCCAGATTTAAGGAGCTTCAAGCAGGCCTTTATACCAGCTGAGTAAGGGGAGTTATTTTACAAAAGTAATCTGCCTACTTGCACAAAAGCTAATCAGAATCTGGCCGTAGTGTTTTCTTTATTCATACTTTTGGGCAGAGGGAAACACTAAGGAGGCTATGGATTTTTTTCTCAAGGTGATTTTAAATCAACATTGTTGACTTGAACATGTGGGTTAATTCTAGTGTAACTGAAAGGTTAAATAAAGTATAGATGTGCTTTGATCCATGCAGTTGAATAAAACAGGAAGAGTATCTGATATAAATTGTTAAACAATTGAAGATAAGATCTCAGAAACAAATATCTTCTCCATAGTAGGTTCAGGGCATTTTGATTAGTAAAATTAGATGCCTTAAGTTCTAAGGTTGTGACTTTAAATAAACCATTATAAATGCAAATGAATGTTTGGTATTGGCACTGCTCGCAGGGTATTTCAAGGAATAATTGTAGCAATATCCCAATGATAAGAAGATGTTGAAATTATAATGGATACTAATTTACTTTGGGTTAGGGACTTTAAAGAACATACTGAAAAAAACTTAAGAAGTGTTTCTGTGAACAAAATAAAAACATCTCACAGAAATTAAAGTCAAAATTTGGTTCAACAGAAGCTGTCTATATTAGACTTGAGCTAAATACAATGGTTTTAAACAGATCTGCATTAAATTAAAGCAATATTGGAATGCTCACTCCACATTTTAACATAGCCTGACCATGTTTTTTTGAGGGGGAGGGGGGCATTTGATCTGTTGGTGCAAAACTTGCCTGTTAATAGCTGTGTAAAAACTCTAAGACTAAACATTGTGACTGAACCAAGCTCTATGCATCCCTGCAACCAAACTAACTATGGAAGACTTTATTAGCTCTTATAAAAAGAGAACACTACAGAGCTACAAAACTTCCAGATATGAGGCCTTGCTCTCAAATATTAAAAAAACTCTAGCTGTGTCTACACAGTATTATAAATAAACATGACTACCATGTGGCTACCACAGCAAGCAACACTTTTAAAATAAAGTATTTCTGTTTTCTTTTCAGTTTGACTCAGGCATGGGTTGTATATGGATTAAAGAATAATAAGAGTTTTAGAAGGAATGTAAAACTTCATGCTTTAGGATGTATCCTAGATTCTAACTACTGAAGGCTAAGAGAAACTTCCTTGTGATCTGGATATTCCACAACTGACCTCTGTAGGTTGCCAGCATCTTTTTTTTAGAAGCAGCTGTACTTGAATGCTGTTGTTGATGGGATTCTGGACTAGATGAGACACTGTCAGATCTAGTGTGCTGTTCCTCTGTTTTTGTCTGGATACAAATATATAATTGATATATACTTAAAAGTTAACTCACGATGGTCCCTCTGAATGTGATGTATTACCATACTACTGACTTTCATCTTCTTACATCTCGCAGAGACTTGTTACCTCACTTGTTTGTTAATGTAGTTTACCAGCATTAGAATGGAGACTTAATGGCAATGACTTAAAACAAACCTTTACTTAAAAGGAATTATTTGCACATCAACTTATTTTTTGCTCTGCTCCTCATTATGATCATCAGTGCCATATTTCAAGAGCAGCATATCTCATATTTGGCTTCCATTATGTGGAATGCTCCATGCCCTGGGCTATAATTTATGACTTCAGCATTTGTGCAGTCTCCATGCACTAACAAGGTAGGCTGGTTCATATGAAATATATTTTAAAAATGAAGGTGGAAGGAGGAGGGATGGGTGGAAACCCTACAGCCTCATGATAAAAAGCCTTGTCAACACATGTGGAACTAAACAAACACAACTTGTAATCTTTATTTTATATGTTACCTTTGCTCATAAAAGTCTGCCATAATGTGTCGTGAGCATTCAGTGGCCTGGACTTTTAATATTCTTGACAACTGCCCTAAGAGAAATAATGTCCCTTAGAAAAAGTCTCAGTTAAATCTGGCAATAGATTAAGTTAGTTTCCATTTCAGTGTGACAGCAGAATCATTACTGGTTTTAGCCTGAGCCAGTTTGTGAGTCGGCTTCACCACCATCAACTAAAGACTATGATGTATGGTTCCAGATGCTCTGGCCAATTGACCGTAAAATTGCTCCGCATTTCTGGCAGAGTAGCCAAGCTGGAGCTTTTTAAAATCTCCACTCCCCAAGCTCAACACCCTCCCCCTGCCCTGCTTAAAAGCTCCTCATTATTCTTCCTTTGCCCCCTGATCTTAGCAAAAAGAAAAACTTCTGGAACCAATTAGAAATGTCTGCACTTGATGAGATTTGCACGTGAGTTTGGAATTGTGAGGCTTTGATAGTGTCAGCCAACAGCTGCAGTTTCAGGTGGTAAAATCTTGGAAGGAATTTTCCAGAGTTTATTTACAATCATCAAATAAAATAAAAATCAAGGCAAGTTGGAGACCATCTAATGTGCTAGTATAATGAGATTGAAATTTGGTTATGTATTTATTTAATCTGAAAAAAGCAAACCAGTGGTTTTAGTATCAGGATCTTTTTAGTTACCTTACAATCATTAGTCTATGTCAAGCAGTTGCAATAAATTGCAAAATATGATCTTCCTGTCATAGGTTTATCTGTAAAAGAAGCATCTGCTATTACTTTTGTCACTTTAATTGCTTGACAAGTCAAGGAGATAGTCAGGGCTAATAGAAATCAGAAACATTCTATAAAAATTGAGAAAAAAAAAGTGGATTCTTTCCTGTGTCAAATATAAAAGTGGTAGTGGAGGAAAGAGAAACATTCAAAGGTATAAATTCTATCAGCATCCATTTAAAATAATGTATTGCACTTTTAATGTCTCTAATAGATGTGAAAAACATTATTAATAACGGTGATACTATCTTTCTATTTGTGAATGGTCTCCAATCTGTCCTCCAAGGAGAGCAGGGCTATGGAGGAGATGGGGCCTCTGGCAAGTGGGGGGCACACTTGCTCCGATCTCCTGTCTGGCCCACCTCAGCCTCCAACCAAGAAGAAGCAGGTGCTGAGCTGAGCTCTCCATAAAACTGAAAATTCTTTATCTCAGCTTCTCAAAACAAAAATTTTCTCCAAGTGAAAAGCTATACCTGAAATCCCACAAAACATAAACGTCCCTGAAGTTCATTTGTGCTGTGCCCTTCAGGGCATGGTCTGTTTTGGATCCAGTGGGAGTGCATTCCAAGTCCAGCCCCTCTCAGGGTATGCCGGCCAAAAGTATCATCTCCTCTGTGCAAAGGAAGCTCCACATCCTGTGCTGTGGCAGACTCACCTGTACCAGAGTCATCTGAGGAGCCTCTCAGTGTATGTCTACACTAGCTCATTAATTCGAGCTAGGTAGGCAAACGAGGTGACCGGAGTTGCAAATGAAGCCCGGGATTTAAATATCCCAGGCTTTATTTGCATATTTCTGTCAGGTCACCATTTTGAAATTTCACTAGCCCGAACTCATTGCCGCGTGTTAATTTGAACTAAGTCCTTAGTTCGAATTAACTGTTACCCCTCATTCCACAAGGAGTAACAGTGAATTCAAACTAAGGACTTAGTTCGAATTAACGTTTCGCTGCCGCGTGTAGCCGTGCAGCAGTGAATTCGGGCTAGTGAAATTTCAAAATGGCGACCGGACGGGAACATGCAAATAAAGCACAGGATATTTAAATCCCAGGCTTCATTTGCGACTCTGGTCACCTCATTTGCCTACCTAGCTCAAATTAACGAGCTAGTGTAGCCATACCCTGAGATAGTCAGATCACAAGCCATTGTGGACGCCATAGGTTAGAGCCAACAGATGGTGCAGTGCAGACTCAGGGGTATTGGTGTTATGCTCACATTGAGACTCTGCTTAATTATGCCATTGCCCTTTGTCACATAAAAAGCCATATGTGGGCCTGCAGGGGTTAAATTTGTATTTCTCTACGCCAACCATGAGCCCTGCTGGCAAAAATAGCAGGTGTTCTTTATCAGACAGCCTTCATTAGCCACAACTGCCTGTGCTTGCTAACTGAGAACGGAGTATGGGATAAATAACATGACCTCGGTTCTCAGCCCCATGGAAATGTTGAGAGTGGCATTGGGCCAGTATGTGCATACCCAGTAAACAACTGTAGTATAACTAGTGTAGGGAGTCCCATGTCCGGTGAGTCTCACCAGGGACCTAGACCTCAGAAGATGCCCTAGGTTCTCCTAGCGGGAGCCTCGTCCACTGCAGCCAGGTGCGAGGTGATAGGAACGGGACTCCCTACAGACTGAAGGGGCCAAAGCAGTTCCAAGTGCTGGTTGCTCGCTTTTATTCGTTGTTCTGCCTATGCTCATTGGCATATTACTTTGTAGTAGCTGTGTAACCATCTGGCAGTATTAAGCCTGTAATAGTAGTGACATAGTGAGATTAATAAAAGCAACAATCCCTAATCGACTCTGTCTTGAAGCGAATACAACCCTGTTGGGCCCTGGCCCTGCGAGTTAACACCCTCTGCATCTTCTTCTGTTTTAGAGTTGATTTAAACTGCAATGCTATGTGAAGAATTTTGCAATACTCTCATCTGTTAAGTGATAAAGTCATGGGCAATACTCATGAAATCTGCTTTCCCTAAAAACGGGTCACGGCTTCTTGCCCACATACAGAAGATTAAAAAGCCATCATAGAATACTAGGACTGGTAGGGACCTCGAGATGTCATTGAATCCAGTCCCCTGGCAGGACCAAATACTGTCTAGACCATCCCTGATAGTCATTTATCTAACCTACTCTTAAATATCTCCAGAGATGGGGATTCTACAACCTCCCTGGGCAATTTATTCCATTGTTTAACTACCCTGACAGTTAGGAAATTTCTCCTTGCTGCTTCCTGCTGCTCTCTGATTGTCTTACTGCCACCCTGTCATGCTGCTCTGGTTGCCCTGTCCACTTCCCACCCCCCTTTCGCTCCCCGGCCGCACCTGTAAATGGAAGGAGAACTCTTGCCCGTAATCCTTGGGTTGGACAAAATAGACCGGAGTGTCATAAGTATAGATATTTATTTACATTTTAAACGTACTGACCCAAGGCATCCTCATTATTTCTTCTGACAGTAGCATACTCAGATTAAGTGGGAAGGATGATCTTGGGAAGAATCTTGTAGCACTCTACAAGAGCTCTGAGGCAGAAAAGCAATTGCCCCCTTGGTGACTTTCCAAATAAAAAATAACAAAACCATTGCAGAGTAGATCCAGGAGCCCCATACAGGTCCTCAAGCAAGCTAACAGAACATTCTTATCAACAGCATCAAAGGCAGCCAATCGATATATTGATATCAGTAATGACATTGAGCTATCACCTTGGTAAGATTATCATCCATACTCCTAACCAGGCTGGAAGCTGGACAAGACCCACTGAAAATTGTCATGTCTCAACCATGTCCATAATTTTAACCACAAATGGAAATTTAGAAGCAGTCGATCACATACCCAGCATCACATCATAGTTTACTGACCAAATTTGCTGCATGTGCTTCCTTACGAGTATTTGACACTCTGGGTACATCTAGACTACAGGGTTTTGTCGACAGATACTGTCAACAAAACTTCTGTCGACATAGAGCGTCTAGACACATTCAGTTCTGTCGACAAAGCAAGCTGCTTTGTCGACAAAACCCCGTAGTCTAGACGCAACCCTACAGGCAATAACACCTTCTGTCGACAGAACTAGACTACTGAGTTTTGTCGACAAAAGTGGACTTTTGTTGACAAAACTATACCAGCATCTACACTACCACTGAGTTCTGTCGACATAACGTCGACAGAACTCAGCAGTTTTGTCGACGCTGGTAAACCTCATTTTATGAGGCATAACACCTTCTGTCGACAGAGTTCTGTCGACAGAAGGTGTTATTGCCTGTAGGGTTGCGTCTAAACTACAGGGTTTTGTCGACAAAACAGCTTGCTTTGTCGACAGAACTGAATGTGTCTAGACGCTCTGTGTCGACCGAAGTTTTTTCGACAGTATCTGTCGACAAAACGTCTGTCAACAAAACCCTGTAGTCTAGACATACCCTCGTAAAATGAGGTTTACCAGCGTCGACAAAACTGCTGAGTTCTGTCGACATTATGTCCACTTTTGTCGATAAAACTCAGTAGTCTAGATACACCCTGAGTCATCATTTGAGAAGACATTGAAAGCCCCTATCATCACAGGAGTCAACACTTCCCTACAGGCCTTTCCAGGCAGGAAGATTATGGGTCCAAAACATCATCTATAAAACAAAGTTCTCCCAATATAAACTAGAGCCTTATTGAAGAACTTAAACTGAAGAAGATGAGACTGTCCTCTCAAGATCATGTTCTGCCCTCATAAATGCAGGTAACTTGGTCTGATTTTTTTCCTCAAAGAAATAAGTTGTTTCCTCACAACAGAATGTTTGAATCAGCTCCTCAGGAGAAGACAGTCTGGATTAAGCTGCTTGCTGTCCACTTGGGATAGAGCAAAATTTTGCTGATGTTGGACACAAAAAATCATGGCACTTTTGAAATATTTTAGATGTTCTTTCAATGAAGAAAACTTAACATGAAAAGGAGAAATAAAACGGTAGGTCACTTGATTGTGTCTGGCTCTTGCAAAGATGCCTAGGGAGAAGAAGCCTTCTGCCACCCTGTGTCCCAAAGACCTCTTAATGCCAAGTGTGTGCAGAGGTGTTACAAGAATCTCTTTACTAATGTGTGCGTACAAGTTCACCAAAGAATGTCATGTTAAATCTCAAAGGAAAGCAGTGTCACACTGATCATCAATATAATTGTGAAATGTATGTATAGAAACAATTTTGGGAAAACATTAAACATATATTCTTATAGGCTGTATCAAGGCATTAGTAACCAGCAAAGGTGAAAAACAGATTTTCTGTGAGACACCAGATGTTCAGCCATGTATCTGCTTACATATATATTAAGTATTGTCTCATACTCATTGGTTCATCTGAACGAATGCATGTGAAAAAGTATAAGAAAGAAGCTAAGCTAATAAGAAGAGAAACAAAGCAGAGGAAGAGAAATTTATCTTGAGGTACAAACATTTGTTTGAGTATATTTGGGGGGACCAAGGGGATACCCAGTCACCCTCAGTGGAGGAATAAAAACAGTGGTTTGGCTTCTTAAGAATAGGTCCTAAACCAGGCATGTTTGAAAATGCTGGAGAGAACTTTGAGTGAGATAAATTTCCTTAGATAAGAGAATAACTGGTTAGTTACGTTCATTGTCTAGAAAACATCTTATTTTATTTCATATATAACCATTTGTTTTTAGTATTCTTATTCACTCAAGTATGTGTTCTTTGATAATAAATGAATGTTTGTTTACACTATGTCTATATCTAAATGTTGTGGGGTTAGGCAAAGTGTTTATTCTGAGTTGAATCTCAGAAGCTGCTGGGGTACTGCTCCTTTGGGGAACAATTGGCTTGATCAATCCTTGAGTGTTCAGTGGATAAAGGGGCTGAATATTGAGGGTTGGTGTATGCTTGTTGCTATCTGTACAGAGTTGGTAGTTCTTGTACTGCCAGAAGTTATTGATTACAAGGAAATGATCTATAGCAGGCATGGACAGGACTGTTTTACGCTAAGGGCAGGTACTGGTGAGATGCTGCACAACCCGGGGAGCATCGCACACCCTTGCACAGTTCTGCCTTTACAGCCAATCTGGGTGGCTATCCTAGATGTGCTTCCTGTATGGGTCTGGCCTTTTAGGATAATGTGTCTCTGCACATGGTAATAAGTCACAATGAAGCACTTACATAGCATCAGTGTCTAAGTTTGGAAGCAGATTGTTGGGGAGGAGGAAGAATTAAAATACCTCCTCAATGGGGTGAATAAGTTAACAAATGTAACAACTGATAGTTGCTAGTAATTACTTAGTTCTAATAAAAAAGGGTACATCCATTAGATTGTTTTTGACAATGCTAATGACATCTTAGATGCAGTGGGTATGACTTTTAAATTATTTGCCTAATAACTGCACCTGAAATAACCATATCGTTTGAAAGCTGTTTCATGACATCTGGTGAACTGCAGACTGATTTCTAATCATCTAAATGTTTCTTTGTCTAAAGTGGGAAATGGATCGATTGGCTAGAATCAAGCTGTTGTAGTTTCTGTGATTAATCTTATGTATTGCCTTGCCATGTTTGTCATTCCTTTCCTGAGGATCTGTTTGATATGCTGTTTAGAGTCAGGAAACATAAAGAAAACAACAATGCAATATTTATTTTTGTGTTTTGTATATTATGCAAGGAAGAAAGAATGTTTGAAAGATTTTCCTTTTCTTGCCATTGCCAAATAAAAATTGCCTGATGAAAGAAGATTAGCAAATGTTGTGTTAGACAACTGGTTCCCAAGCACAGAATACATAAAACACTTTGTATGTTTAAAAGTTGGAAATAGGTGTTTTGAAGGGAAATGAATATACAAAGTCCTAGTTATTTACTAATACCTCACTTGAGACAGGCAAAACAATGGAATCACCCCCCATGGAGTCTGAGAGTGATCCCATCTGTCCTGACAGAACTGATTTGGTTTATCTTCATGTGGAGCCTGTGTAATGCTTAGATTAGATTGTTTATTTTGCTGATTGAGTGCTAATGTACAGTTGGAAATGCTCTTTTCTAGATTTAAAATTTTAGATTTTATGGAGAAGAGGATCTATATTTTATCTTTAGCTATTACCTTAATTTACAGCACATCAGCATATGACTATAAATCTCTGGCATGGATTCATTTTTTCCCCACTGTTGGCTTCAGAAATATTGGCTACAGAAAACAGGAAGAGATTAAGTAGCAATAAAAAGTGGCAGTTAAATGTGTGATTTAATAAATACATTTAAAAGAAAGGAAAATAAATAATACATTTGTCTCTCTCTCTCTCCCTTTTCTCCTTTGTGTACTAATAATCTTGTTAGATTATTAAAACCTTTAGGGATAGAATTGGATCTGCTTGCATGTTTAAAAAATGTCCATCACACTTATAGTGCTATATAATTACTATATAATAATGAATAGGAATCATCATCAGACTTAAATTCCACAAAGTACTAGTTTTTTAAATTTATTTTCTGATTACCTTTGCACTCAATTGTGGCCCACCAAATGATTGCCAGGTTCAGCAACACTTGGCCTCCTTTCATCCATGTGGATGATTTGGCTTTGTTTGTTTGTTTGTTTGTTTTAACATTTCTGAGGGTTTTAACCTGGATTTGGTCCTGGATATACCTCCACTCTTACATAGACTCTTTACGTCAAATTCTCTGCTGAGGCAAGTGGGTTTCCCAGAGATGTTCCCAATTATATTGACATTCAACTGGTCTGTTTGTGTTATTAGTGGCTGTTATACAGTCTTGCTTCAGAGCAAGCCCCACGTGCACAGAAGCAATGTTTATGGGGTTCACAATTTGTAGGGCCCTCTTTTCCATCCCAATTCCATAATGGTCTGCTTTTTCCATGCCTTCTTACAAGGATGTGCTAACCTAGGCTGCACTACTCTTAAGGAGGTAAATTACCCTTTCATTGTGTCTCTTAAAGCCAAATTTACTAAGAGCCAGTAGTTTAATTGAACCTGCTCAATCTCTCTCTCTCTCTCTCTCTCTCTCTCTCTGTCTCTCTCTCTCCATATATACACACACATATATATAAAAGATTGTGTCCATGTATCTGTGAGTCCATTCATTCAAAAACTCTTCCTAGGACCACCAAATTTGATATGCAGTTTCCTCTTACCCTAACTTTAACCAATGTCAGGGTTTGGTTGTGCCTGGAAAATGGGAAGTGCCAGGAATCGGACAGTTTCCATAGCATGGTTTGTGTCTCAGCTGGCTCACTCCCCAGTCACAAAAGGAAGGGGCACAGAGAAGAGGAACACGAGGAGCCTGAGCAGTGCCACCCTTGCTGTGACAGGCAGCCCCAGTAAACCCCTCATCTCCTAACCTGTTGTCCTGAGCCGTCTGCCCTGAGTCCTGTACCTCCCATCTCCCTTGATTTCTGCACCCCCAGCTCCTTCCCACTGAATCCTCCACCTCCTTTCCCCTGCCCTGAGGTCCCCACCTCCTATCTTGAGCCCCCACGCCTCCAAACCCTTTGCCCAAAGGCGCCCACCCCCTTCCTCTACTTATCTCTGAACCCTCACTTCAGCCTTCTTTTTCCTTAATTTTTAAAAAATACAATCATTGAAATAAAACATGTACATTTTTCATTTATTTAAAAAATTTTTTTACTTCAGTTAAAGACCTGAGCAAAGCCAGGTACATCTGCTAGCCACGATAAGAGGGAGGGATTCATAGCTTAATCTGTCAAGTAGAATAATATCTTGGCAGGGAATTATCAACAGAGGCTACCATTTCAAATACTTAAAAAACTATGGAATAAAATCATGTCTCCTAAGGCCTGCAGAGACCTTTGTGATTATCTAGTGATGAAGTCTGACCTCCAGCACAATACAGATCATAACATTTCTCAAAAAAAATTCTTAGAGCATCTTTTTAAGAAGAACCTCCAATCTTGATTGAAAAATCTTCAGTGAGGGAGAATTAATCAATCACCCTTTGGTGATTAATTACTGATGGTTAATTACTCTTACTATTAAAAGTTTATACCTTATTTCCACTCAGAATTCAACTTCCAGCCATTGGATTATGTGTTAACTTTCTTATGCTTCAGTTCCCATGCTGGAAAGATCCCATTGAATATTTACTCTCACTGTTGTCAGCAAGTGATATTATGGCTTGACCATGAGAACCAAGAATTTTCCCATTAACAGGGAAGAAATAGGTCTAGTAATATCTTACTTATGTTAAAATCATGATAGTTATGTAAAAAAAAAAATCTTTTCTAGCTGTAGGACAACCCTCAACATTGGCAAGACTTCAGAGACTCAAATTCCAATCGGTTTTTCTGTTGGTGATTGCCAGCATACTTGGAATATTCCTGAACACCAGGAAAAGTAATACATTGATATTAAAAGGTATGCACAGCAAGGGGTAAAGCCTTCAACACTTCCCTTTCTTGGAAACAGATTTGGAAGGAGATAGCCAAGATTCCCTGATCCATATTTCCACCATTTATTCCTGGAGACTTTAATACATTGTATGCTGCATGACTAATTCAGATACAACTGTCAATTTTGCCATGAAAACTAGAGTCTAATGCATAGCTTCTGTTTGAAAAAATAGATTCTTCTTTAACAGTAGCATATTTTGCTGCTGTCAGAAAGGAATGGTTGATTGTTTGGGCTTCCTAAGGTTACAATGTGCCATGACATATCGGAGGTCAAGAGTTATCCATCTTCCGTTTTATAACTCACTGTCAAATGAATATCCCCATGTCTCCAATCTCCCTCTGCTTTCAAGATCATCCTATTGTTTATTTTGGTAATTATGGGCCTTATTGTATCATCCCTTGTAATAAAATTTTACTCATGAAGTAGTCCCATGGAAATCAATGGGGTGATTCATAGAGGCTATGTCTAGACTGCAGGCTTCTTTTGAAAGAACCTTTTTTCAGAAGAGATCTTCCGAAAAATCTTCTTCCAAAAGAGAATGTCCACACACAAAAGTGCATCAAAAAAGCGATGCTTTTTCAGAAGATAGCGTCCACACTGAACGGACGCTATCTCGCATTTAAGCTGTGATTACTATGGATGGAGTGGCCACCAGGGCACCTGTGCTTTTTCCTCTTTCCTCTTCTTTTGAAAAAACTCCCTTTTCCCCGTCCACACACGTCTTTTTCCAAAAGACCTTTTTCGGAAAAAGGTTTCTTCCTCATAGAAAGAGAAAGACCCCCTCTGTTCTTTCAATTTACTTTTGGAAGAATGCAATTGCTTTGTGGACGTAACTCAGGTTTTGTTGGAAAAACAGTTGTTTTTCCGACAAAACTCTGTAGTGTAAACATATTCAGAGTTAAGCATTTTCAATGTAGGCCCGAACCAAGTCCTATTAAAGACTGTGGACAAACGCCCTTTGATTTGAACAGGAATTAGATGAGGCCCTATGAGAGAATCAGCCTCTGGGTATTTGGTGCACTCCTGCCAATGAATTCTACAAAATAAACAACCAGAAAAGCAAACAATAACATGATGTATTTTTATATACTCTTATTTTCCATGCTATCATTCCTTTAACCTCTGCTGTTCTATTTTAGCCCCCTAGAGGAAGATAGCTTTGTCTTTAGTTTTGTTCTATAACCTTATGTAATCTTAACTTGAGGTTTTTAAGTGTCTTGATGTAGCAATTATAGTGTACTCTGTATTTAAGCATTTGCTAATTTCCAAGTTCTTATAATAATTATATATTATTTCTATAAAATGCACACCTGTATGATTCATATCTGTTCCTCACAGTGAGAATGATAATAACTAGCCATTATAGCTAAGACTAAAGGCCAGAAGGCCCAACTTCTGATTCAAGGAGATTTAAGAAAGTGAAAAACAGAATCTTTAGTGGATCCAGGTTTATTTTTTTGGCTTTGTGAAATATCTCCAGCTTTCAGGACCTATTAGCATCAAGTACAAATCAAAAGCATCAGATTGCAAAACTAACAAAAATTATAGCTGTGAAAACAGCATGCAACCCAAACTGGTCTGCTTTTTAGGTTTGTCCCTCCACAGTCAGTTACTTCACTCTGTGCTGTTACATTCTGAACCCTGTATGGATGAAATTACACAGTTTTCATGATTTTAGTTTGCTTTCTGCTGTGCAGTAATTCGTACCATAAAACACCATACAAAATGCAAATTACAGCTGAGAAACTGCATTTATTAGACAGTATTTCTTAAAAGGAAGAGTGGAGGCATATTTTTAGTCAGTGTTGATAGTATAGGTTATATCAGGCATTTGGGCAATCAAGACCTTTTAATGTTCTGAGATTTTCATTTGGAGACAAATTAGGCTTTGAGTTGCATGTAGTCATATTATTATTTTATTTTATTTTATTTAAGTGCTGCTGCTGTGCTTAGCACTGGACAAAAGACAAAAAAGATAATAAAAATATTGAATTAATTTAGATGGACTATACGGGCCAATGATATTATCCCAATCACCATTAAATAATGTTAAATAAGGGTTTGGTATACTGAGGCCTCAGCCTGTTTGGCATATTGGCAAATACCATTACAAATAATTTTTACCTTTTAGTAAAGATACAAAAATGAAGGAAAAAAAGTTAAGGTGTTTGAAATAAAAGCTATTAAGTACTCAGGATTCTGCTGGAGTTGGTAGACGGGGCAATTTCATCTGGATTCTTCTCTCTGGTCCAGGGTGGACGAGACATCCCTCAATTAGGATAAAGTTGATCTAGGGTCCTAAGAGATGGTGGGATGGCAGCAATGATGGTGATGCTTGCTCCACTAGCCTCGATCTGTTCTTCTCTTCCATTTGTTCTTCCATTAAGGACCCAAAAGGGGAATAGTGGAAAGAATAGTCCGGCCCCTCATTGTGGCCTAATATCTAACATACTATCTTTGGCTCATTCATTTTTGGTTCCACATCTTCTGTCTTTATGATTTCAGCACAAGTCCTTGAATTATATTAATGTGGCCTTTTTTGTTTGTAATAATTTAGTTTATTCAGTTCATTTGCACCTGTTTATACTGTGCATCACTGAAAGCAACTTGATTTACTTTCAGCTAACATTTGTTTTTGGTTATTGTATGGTTGGTTATTTTGTGATCTTTCATGCACTATTTACAACTGATCTTACAATTAGGTTACGTTTTCATGCTCACTTATCATAATGGCACCCAGAGGCATCTGCTGTTTAAAAGAAAGATACAGATAAAAAAGGACACAAACTTGGACGCCGTCATAGCAATGTTAGCGTTTTGGTTTTTGTTGGGTTCTCTTTTATACAAAGTTGAGTGAAGAATGCATTTGACTGACATAATTTTAGTGTTCTTGAGGAAGAAGTGTGTCCTGGGGAAAAGGTGTAGTAGGCTTTACAATTCAGTCCATGTGTTTTTCTCCCAGTCTGCTGAGAAGGCTAAACTCATCATCTTCTTATTCATGTTCATAGTCATATTCATTAGCAATAAAATTGTTGCTCAAAATTTGTTTGGAGCATTGAAAACTAAGGTTCTTTTAATGTTCGAAACATAGCAAGACAGCAAAATTAACATTAGACTGGGCCAGTTTGGGCCATTAGACTTCAATACTTTCTTTCATGGTAATTGTCACCATGCAATGTATAATTTATATTCTGCACTCAAGTGCTTTTTTCTTTTATAAAAAAATTGGAAACCCATCCTTTTGTAAGATTTGTACAGATTGCATACACTACTAACAGTCTTCACTATGTGCTACTGCTGCCATCAAGTGTAGTTATATCATTATGCAAGTGTGCCTGTTCACATACTGCTGTTTTTAAGGTGTGCCAACTTTCTAGAGTGCATTCTTGCAGGCAAAATCCCAGAGGACCGAGAAAGGGTAGATATATTATCTATTTATACAAAAGGGAAGAAGAACAAACCAGGGAATTATAAAGCAGTCATCTCAGCTTTGGAACCTTGGAAGATAATGGAGTAAATAAACAAAAAGAACAATGTATAAGGATCTGGGGGTATGTCTACACTACAGAGTTTTGTTGGAAAAATTGTCATTTTTCCAACAAAACCTGAGTTACGTCCACACTGCAATCGCCTTCTTCTGCAAGTAAATCGAAAGAACATAAGGGGTTTTCCAGTATAGGTAATCCTCTTTCTACAAGGAAGAAACCTTTTTCGGAAAAGAGCTCTTTTGGAAAAGGCACGTGTAGACAGGGAGGAGGTGGTTCTTTCAAAAGAAGAGGAAAGAGGAAAAAGCACAGGTTCCCTGGTGGCGATTCCATCCATATAATCACAGCTTAAATGCGAGATAGTGTCCATTCAGAAAAAGCAGATCATTTTTTGATGTGTTTTTGTGTGTGGATGCTCTTTTTCAGGAGAAGTTTTTTTTGGAAGATCTCTTCCAAAAAAAGGTTCTTCCAAAAGAAGCCTGCAGTTTAGACATAGTCTAGAAGATAATAAGGTGATAGGTAACAGTCTGTATTTGTCACGAACAAATTGTGTCAAACCAACACAATAGCTTTCTGTGATAGGGTAATAAGCCTTATGGATAAGGGGAGAGCAGTAGATGTGATATATCTTTATTTAAGCTTTTGATACAGTTTCACATGACCTTCTCGTAAACAAACTAAGGAAATGTATCTTAAACAAACCTACTATAAGGTGGATGAACAACTGTGTGGAAAACCATGCTCAGAGAGTAGTTAACAGTTAAGCTTCTTCAAGGGCATATCAAGTGAAGTCCTGAAGGGATCTGTTCTAGTCCGGTTCTATGTAATATCTTCTTAAATGATTTGGATAGTATTATAGAGAGCACACTTATAATGTTTGTGGACGATGTGAAGCTGGGGGAGGTTTCAAGCACTTTGGAGGTCAGAATTAGAATTGAAAATTATCTTGACA
The DNA here is from genome assembly GCF_052426305.1 of Pelodiscus sinensis. Taxonomy (NCBI): domain Eukaryota; kingdom Metazoa; phylum Chordata; order Testudines; family Trionychidae; genus Pelodiscus; species Pelodiscus sinensis. The sequence continues at coordinate 206,955,001 of NC_143053.1, forward strand.
AACTAGAGAAAAGGTCTGAAGTAAATAGGATGAAATTCAATAAGGACAAATGCAAAGTACTACACTTAGGAAGGAAAAATCAATAATACAAATACAGAATAGAAAGTGATGCCTAGGGAGGAGTACTACAGAATAGCAGCTGGGAATTATAGTGGATCACAAGCTGAATTTGAATTAACAACATTGTAAAAATTGTAAACAGTATTGTAAAAAAAAATGAACATTTTGGGATATAATAGCAGGAGTGTTGCAAGCAAAGTAGAAGAAGTAATTCTTCCACTCAACATTGATAGGCCTCAGCTGGAGGTCCGGACACCACACTTCAGGAATGATTTGGACAAATTGAAGAAAGTCCAGAGGAGAACAACAAACATGATTAAAGGTCTAGAAAACGTGACCTATGAGGAAAATTTGAAAACAAAAAATGGGTTTGTTTAGTCTGAGGAAGAGAAGACCGAGGGGGTAACATGATTACAGACTTCAAGTATGTAAAAGGTTGTTAGAAAGAAGAGGGTGATAAATTACTCTTTTTAACTTCTAAGGACAGGACAAGAAACAATGGGTTTAAACTGCAACCAGGGAGATTTAGGTTAGACATTAAGAAAAACTTTCTAACTGTAAGAGTATTTAAGCATCAAGGTAGATTGTAGAATCCCTGTTATTGGAGGTTTGACAGACATCTGCATGGAGTGATTTTGATAATACTTACTCCTGACTCATAACAGTGGACTGGCCTATATATTGTATCTATAAAGAAAGCTAAGGATTCCATGAAACACCTCATTTTACATTAATGGGAGATGTACCTTTGAGAATCACTGAATCATAAAACTGGAAGGAACCTTCAGAGTTCATCAAGTCCGCTCCTTTATACTCATGGCAGGATCAAGGAACTTTATAAAAACACTGGTTCAATATATTCCTTGAAGATTGTTTGCCTTGATAATGAGGTGAATCCTCTGAAGCTTAGTTACTATGTTTCTTGCTAGTTTGCGGCTAGTAAGGCAACCATATTTTTCTTACAGTAAATAAATCCATCTAAAGGTTGTACCTTGCTAAACCAGGACTCTCTGGTTCAGCAATATCTGTGGTCCAGCAGGACTATGAATGTTCCTGGACCAGAAAGCCAAGGAACAGGGTGGTCTGGTGGTGTGGGCAGGTGCCCAGAAGTGGGGGCTAGCACTGTGGCCAAGAGCCCAGTGGAGGGGAGGGAGCCAGGAGCCCCATAGCACAGCCAGGAACCTCTCAGGGCCCATAACAGTGGAACTGGTGGTGGCCAGGAAGTTCCGGCCCCAGGGAGCCTCAGCCAAGCCAACCGCAGCAGCTGTGGAGTTTTAGCCCCGGGGAGCCCCAGCCAGACCAGCCGCAGGTGTTTCTCTGGAACTCTGCCCCTGGGAAGGCCCTAGGGTTGCCAGGTGTCTAGTATTGACCCAGACAGTCTAGTACTTTTGCCTCCTGTCTGGTAAAAAAATTCAGAAAATACTGGATACCTAAAATGTCTGGTATTTTCTGATTTTTTTCCCATCGGGAGGCGAAAATACTGGACATCTGGCAACCCTACGACACAGTCAGCAACTGGGCCTAGCATCTACACAAGCCAACTGCTATTTTGAAATTAATTTGAAATAATGGAGGGCTTATTTTGAAATTGGTAAACCTCATTTCACGAGGAATAGCGCCAATTTCAAAATTGCTATTTCGAAATAAGTGCTGTGTAGATTCTTACTTGGAAATAGGGGGCCTCCAGCTCTTCCCAGGGTACCCTGCTGGCCGCCCTGGCCACAAGGTAACTTATGACCTGATGCCCTGCTGGAACCTTAAATGCGATTCAGTGTCCAATCAATGTGGATGCGCAAGTTCCAGCTGGCCTTAAATGCGATTCAGTGTCCAATCAATGTGGATGTGCTATTTCAAAATAGCAAAAAGCTATAACCAGAAGTTAAACTGTCTGGTCTATAGTTCCCTGGGTTTTTCTTATTTCCCTTTTTATAGATGGGAGCTATATTTGCCTTGTTTCAATCTTTTGGAATCTCTCCTGATTTCCATGGTTTTCCAAAGATGGTAGCTAAAGGCTCAGATACCTCCTCTATCAGCTCCTTGAGTATTCTAGGATGCATTTCATCAGGCCCTGGTGACTTGAAGACATCTAACTTTTCTAACTAATTTTTTACTTGTTCTTTTTTTTATTTTAACTTCTAAATCTACCTCATTTTCACTAGCATTCACTATGTTAGGCATCCCTTCATCACCAGACTTGTTGGTGAAGACCGAAATGAAGACATCAAGCATCTCTTCCATTCCAAATTTCCTGTTAACATTTCTCCCTCCTCACTGAGCAAAGGGCCTACCCTGTCTTTGGCCTTCCTCTTGCTTTAATATATTTATAGATCTTCTTGTTACCTTTTATGTCTCTAGCTAGACTGAGCTCATTTTGTGCCTTTGCCTTTCTAATCGTGCCCCTTTGTACACGTGTGTTGTTGCCTTATATTCATCCTTTGTAATTTGACCTAGTTTCTACTTTTTATATGACTCTTTTTTTATTTTTAGATCATGCAAGATCTGGTTAAGCCAAGGTGGTCTTTTGCCATACTTTCTATCTTTCCTATGCAATGGAATAGTTTGCTTTTGGGCCTTTAATAATGTCTCTTTGAAAAACTGACAAGTCTCTTCAATTGTTTGTCCTCTTAGGCTTGCTTCCCATGAGACCTTACCTACCAGCTGTCTGAGTTTACTAAAATCTGCCTTCCTGAAATCCACAGTCTCTATTTTGCTGTTCTCCCTTCTACCATTCCTTAGTATTATGAACGCTATGATTTCATGATCACTTCCACCTAGCTTGGCTTCATCTTTCAAATTTTCAACCAGTTTCTCCTTATTTGTTAAAATCAAATCTAGAACAGCTTCCCCTCCCCTCGTAACTTTTTCAGCCTTCTGAAATAAAAAATATATATACCTTGAACAATTCCATGACAACATGTTGCTGAAAATAATTTTGTTTCCTTTATCAAGTAAACTCTTCATAAGTTCACTACCTGAACTTGTGGCTAATTTAAACAACTATTGAAATAAATGAGCAAGAATCTTCTCTTCCTTTTCTGAGGGAAAGAAAAAAATAATTTTTCTGATGAAAAGCTGTTCTTCTTTTCTATAAAAAGAGTAATTGCCAGATCCACAGCTGGATTAAAGACACATATCCCTATTGGCTTTGCTGGAGCTATGTTGATTTGTGTTAGCTGAGTGTACCAAAGTGTAGATATGAGGCTTTCTGGAGCCTGATCCAGAACCTGGCTCATGATAAAATCCCATTTTGCTGCTCTATCAGTACAAATGAACTTTAATATTGTTCTAAAGAGTCAGCTGAGGATTTCTCTGCTACAGTGTGCTGTGCTCTGCATCATCTCCAGATAGCATGACTCTCTGTGAGGAGTGCTACATGCAGGCACAAGTTAGAGAAGCCTTGAGACTGTTCTAATTAATGTTAGACTAGCCCCAGCTGGTCTAGAGAGCAGGATACTGCAAAGATGACTTAAAGCATCCTTTGCTTCTCCCTGCATCTCCAACTCGTTAGCAGTTCTGAATGGAGTTGAGAATCAAGGCACGTGCCTTTAATACCAATTTATTTTGAAAAAGGTATCCGAAAATAGTATCTGGAAGAGTTGTAGAGATAACAAACAAAAAGTACCAACCACACTGCAGTATTACTTTCCCCTGGCTCACTGCCTTCAATGATAATTTTACAGTATAGCATGCCTCCAAATAGCCCCACTCCTTTCCATGTTATAGAAAACAGTCCCATTGCAGGGACTTTCCATTTTCCTGGCACACCCAAACTCTGACCTTGCTTTATGTTGGGAGGTGAGGAAACTTCATACCAAATGTGATGGTCCTAGCTCTGACCATTTAGAAGGAGTTGAAAAATGGACTCATAGACAGATGGTCAGAAATACAAAGATGCACATTTTCTCAACTATTTAGATAGATATTGATGAAGTAGAAGATACACGGAGGCTGTTCCTGATGACAAAAGAGGAGGAAGTGGTAAAATTGTGAAAAGTGACATAACATAGGGAGAGGAAAGGGGAAGAGACAGTATTCTAGTTTGTAAAGTAGGTTGGAAAATGTCTAGGAAAGATTGTGGGAATAAGTGAAATACTCTAGTCAGAAAGAGAGGGCAAACAAATAATAATCTTTCAGGAATTTGGTAATAATGGATACCCCCATATGATTTCCAGTGTGCAGTTTTTCTGATAAATTAAGACAGTGTTAAGATGAATGCTGAAAGAAAAAGAATGATTAAAGTATTTTTAAATAGGCAAGTTTGATGTGCTTTTGAAAAAGGGATAGTACCATTTTAAGCCTGACTCAGCTGCCTCGTGATTTCTCAAATAGGAGAGGGAACTGTGTGGACATATATTTATGGTGAGAGCACCATGTGCTAATTCTTCTGTAGGGTGTGGCATGCTTTTTATGCTGTCACAGCACATTCAGCCTATTCAGTGTATTGGGAAGGATGAGCCAAAAGCCATTTAGAAATTGCTATGCCCGAGGAATCAATTATACACTCTCACCATTAAGAAATTAGAAATCTCAGAGGGGTTAGTCTTTAACTTTAAAAAATGAGTAGTTGTGTAGCACCTTAGGCCATGTCTACACTAGAAAACTTTCTAAATTACTAACTTTGAATTAAGAACTCCTGATTTCACAATTTTGAACTAGTGTGTCCTCACTATGGGGAAGCATCAAAATTAGTTCAAGGCACACTCTGTTAATGTGGACATGCTACCTTGGATTTAGAGTCTTAGGAAGCACTAAGGGGAGTACTTAGTTCAGATTAATCTGGGGAATAATTATTTTGAAATAGTGGCACTGGAGTGTCCACCCTGTCATTATTTTGTAATAACTATTTTGGAATTAGCATTACTCCTGATGAAAAGCAGGGGTACAGATTTCGAGTCCCACAGCCTGTTATTTTGAAATAATGGGCTGGGTAGTGTGGGCGCTCTGCTTCTAAATTCGACCCACAGCCTGTTATTTCAAAATAAAGTCCTAGTGTAGACCAAGCCTCAGAGCCTCTGCTTATCCGAGTCAATGGGTTTTTTCCCCAAAGCTCATGATACTATATATTCATTAAGAAATTAGGTGTGGTGTGATTTTTTTACATCATTGATATTATGTGCAAAGATTTATATAGGTAGAAGAGAATACTAGTTGATTAAAATTGGGATGGGCTATTATAAAACCAGCTAAATTATTAACTGCCTGAAGAACTGTCTGGCACCCGTGGGCATTTGGATTACTTGTTACATTTATTATGTGGTGTTTTTCTTATGATGTGAACCTGTTAAAATCGCTATAGTAGTTTCTCTCTGGATTAGTTAAAAAAATCGGAAATTCTTGCATTTGGTGTGGAGGGATCTGTTTTAAGTAAAAAGAAAAATATTGCTAAGCTACTAAGGAGAAGTGTGAATGTTGTGATTGGCTACTGCACCTAAACCTGTAGACAGGTAATACGTGGAGTGCAAATGAATTGCTACTGTATAATTTTAAAATTGTAGATGTGAAAGCTAAAAAAATATTTAGCTATATATGCTATAATGAATCTTTATTGGCAACTGTTATTCATAGACTATTTGAAAGGCTGTGTTGGCCAGACATAAGTTATTTGGCAGAGACCTAGCCTAAAATATATTTGCAGAGCCTGTCTGAATAAGGGTGCTGGCAGGTTTACCCTGATTTCTATTCCAGGTGACAAATTTTGGTCCAAGCCTATGAGTGACCAAATATTTTCCAGTGGAATCTGGGCACTGTAAAATTTCTGAAGCTGAATAGAAAGAATCACAGGACTTACTTGAACTATATTAGCCTCTGCATACCAACATGACGGCAAAATATTTCCACTTGGACAACACAGGGATTAAATGCGGTGAATTAAACAGAACATTTCTGTTTAATACAGGCTGCATTTTATTGTCTCTTGTCAGTGGTGTGTTCTCTTAGAAAGCAGGTCATGATCACTTAATTATCTTCTGTAGTTAATCTTCACAAGAAAATCAAGAAGCAGCAACTGAAGGCAATAGGAACCTATTATCAGTTGCCACAAAAGGAAAGAAACCCAGGCCAAACCAAACGAAAGCCACACCATAACCACATTAGCTGATTTGTTTTTTTCTGAGCAAAACCAATTAAGAAATAGAGGAGTTTCCATTAGTTTATTTATCTTTCCTGGAGCAATTACAGTCGAGTATGCTTTCCCAAATGACATAAATGTGGACTCTCCCCTTGCGACTGGCTGTTTAAATTTATAACATAAAGCTAGCATTTCCATCTCCAATAAAAGCCAAACAGACATTTAATTATGGTGCGTGACATTTCTGACTAAAATAGAGCCAGCAGGGCCTGTCAGACAGCTCTCATTGTTCATGAATTTTGAACAAATTGGGGATCTATAAATTTATAGCCAAGGTTTTCTCTAGCATTGTTTAAAATAGCACACATGGAAAACACACCATGGGTGTGTTGTAATTCAGCTTTAATGATGTAACACTTGGTTCTAGTCAATAGTTGGAGGACTGCAGCAATGTTGGTTCAGTGGTTCAGACATTGCATGTTCCTTAGCAATTATAGTCCAGATTTCAATAATGGCTGTTGGCAGGCTATCCACAAGTGAAGTCATAGCAATTTTGAAAAAGAGCTAATAAAAATACACCTGCTTTGTAGTGGAAAATGACTCTTTAATATCACTGCTTTGAAGTAAGGTGAAGCCCACAACTTTAACTAACGGATACCTCAGTGTATTATGATGCAGTAATCCCCTCCCCCAGAGGAAGGCAGGGATTGAAGAAGGAAAAGGATGCAATTTTCTGATCACATATTTTTTAGTTACTATGACTTCATGAGGAAAGAATGAGAATAATGAGGTGATAATAAAATCTGGAAGGGATGTTAGCGGTAAAGTTAGTAATATATGAAAATGAACTATCACAAACTGTAACTTGAAAGTGATAGAATGTAAGTTAACTGTGTACGTGGCATCAGTCATTAATTTTATAATAATTCCTCATTTAAATAAATCAGATACATGTTTGTTATCTCATTATATGGAATTTTGTAAGGGCTCTTCATAAAAAAAAACATTTTAAGTAATATTTGTCAAAGAATATTTCATTTTGTTAGGGAATTAGTTTGGCTTTAACAAAATTCTAGCTCAGCTACTGAATATTTGCACTCTTCATTGATTCTTGGTGCTCTTCTGTTGGATGCTTTGTGAATATGCTTTCTCCTGCTGCATCTCATATGCTTTGACTTATTTTTCATTATGAGAACTATGAGTGTGTTATGCTTTTGCACATAAGTTCATCTATCCTATCTTTTAAGGAGAGTCCATATTCCACTGGTTATAAGTAGAGCTCTTTGAAATATTTTAATCACAAATATTTTTAGTGAAAACTGGTGAAAAATTCCCACAATTTTTTAACAGCTCCAGAGAAGGGGCTGGAAATAAGGACTTGTGGATTCTATTTCTGCTTCTACTACTAACTCATTTAGTTACTGTTTTCACAAGTCATCTAACCTTTCTTTGCTTCCATTTAACTATATGTGAAATGGGTATGATAATGCTTATCTCAAAGTAAATTTATTAATGAATGTTTAAAGAAATCTTCTCACAGGACTGCCTTAAAATATGTGTAAAACATGGTGTGTGAGGAAAAAAATGTCCAGTGCTCATGTTTGTGTTCTGTACAAGCCTTCATGTTCCCTTAGGCATACACATTCCTCCACAGAGATGATTGCATACTGCCTTAGTCCTGCAGTCTTCATGGAGTGGAATCTACCCATGAAACTTTTAAATCAGGACTAAATTTAGGTCTACAGCTATTCAGCATAACTTGATTTTATACAACTGGTTTGCAACCACTTGGTTTCTTATTAGTGAATCTTAAATGCAATGTGGATTGTCGTCATTCACCATCGATCAGCAAATAAATCATAGCAGATCTGCAGAAATGGCCTTTTCTTTATCTTGATTAGAAGGGTATTAGAAATTCAAATGATTATGTACTGTCTGGTGGGTTGTACCCACTGCCACATATATTTGCAAATCAATAGAGAGACATACACTAAATCAGTGGCCTCCAACCTTTTTAACCACAGGATAATTTTTTCAATTTAAGAGCAATGTAAGATCTATCTCAAACCCAAATACCCTTGCCCCACGTCTTTTCCGCCCCTTCTTAGAGGCCCCATCACTGCTCTCCCCCTTCTCCGAGGCCTCACCTTCTCACTCCACCCCCTTTTTTCTCACATCCTCATGTACTTTCACCAGGCTGGGCTGGGGTGTAAGCTCTGGTCTTGGGCAAAGGAGTTTGGAGTGTGGGAGGGGCTCCAGGCTTTGCCTGGGGCAGGGGATTGGGATTCAGGATGGCTTTCAGGGTGCAAGGTCTGGGAAAGAATTTGAGTTCAGGGGGATTCACGTCTGGGGCAGGAGGTTGGGTGTTAGAGGAGGTTCACAGCTGGGATAGGAATTCAGGAAGCAGGCTCTGGCTGAGCACCATTTAACTGAGATGGCTTCCAGGTGATGGAGCAGGGGAGTTAAGGCAGGCTTACTTGTGCCCTGGCCCTGCACCACTCCTGGAAGCAGCTGGGATGTACAGCAATGGCTCCATGGCACCATGTGCTGCCCCTCATCCACAGGCACAGGGTCCACAACTTCTACTGGCCATGGTTTCCCATTACTGATCAATGGGAGCTGCATGAGTGGTGTTTGCAGGTAAGGACAGCCTGTGGAGACCCCCTGCTCTGCCTTTCTTGGGGCTGCAGGGACATTCCAGCTAATCCAGGAAGCCCCAGTTACCGAAGAAATAATGACTTCAGCCATGACAGGTTAGAATTTGAGAACTTATTACTTAAAGAATTAAATTTAAGCTTAAGAGAGCAATGAGAATTATGAAATGCACAATCCTGTCAAAAAGCAAAAATAACCCACTTTGCAAGCAGTGACAGAAGTAGCAACAATCCCCCACATATGTCTTGGGTCAGGAGATGAGACAGAGACACACACACAGTGTGTGAGAGTGACAGAGATTTGAATAACCAAGCTCCCTTCATCCCCTTCTCTCGGTGTGAGGGTAGGATACAGGACTGTGGGGAGGACGGACCCCTTCTCCCTCTCATATCCTGCACAGCAAGCAGGAGACTTCCAGGGGGACAGCTCCAAGGCACAGGGCAGGAGTAGCATGGCAGTGGGTGCAGGGGCAACTGAAGTGCCAGTGCTTGATAGCTTCATGGCCAAACCAGTCAGGATCCCCTGTCAGAGGCTCCAAGATCTACCGGTAGATCCCAATCTACTGGTTGGTGACCACTGCACTAAATGAACCAGTAAAAGTGGTTGAAGAGATAGAAAATACGGTGTGAATCAGAAATTGCTTTGAGCCTAAACTTAAAGCCAGCCTTCAAATTACTAACATACAATGCAACCACAGATATGAGGATATATTAGTATAAGCAGGGCACACCAAGCGGCGGTGAACCTTGCTTGCCAGCCACACGGTTCTGCACTCAGCGTATGCGCAGATCGTTCTGCGCATGCGCAGATCACTCTGCACTGACTCTTCCAGGTTGTTATCTACTCGCCACGGGCGAATAGATTACATTATTTGTTGAGCCCTGATTATAAGCTAATTGGTTTTCCTAAAGACAACTTAATTGGACTTCCAGGCTTCATCTACACTACGAGGTTTTTTGGCATAAGTATGCTAATGAGAGACTCATTAGCATGAGTCACGATATCATCAGCATATTTTGTAGACTTTTGTCGACAAAACTATACCTGAGTCTGCACTGCCACTGAGTTCTGTCGACATAACGTCAACAGAACTCAGCAGTTTTGTTGACGGCTGTAAACCTCATTCTACGAGGAATGACGCCTTTTGTCGACAGAGTTCTGTCTACAGAAGGCGTTATTGCATCTACACTGTCCTTTGTGTCTACACTGTCATGTCGACAAAGCGGTTTGCTTTGTCGACAGAACTGGATGTAGTCTAGATGCTCTTTGTTGACAGAAGCTTTGTCGACAGTATCTGTCAACAAAACTTCTGTCGACAAAAGCCTGTAGTCTAGATGTACTCTGTGGTAATCACTGGGGCTTATTCATTCTCTCCTGTGAAAGCTCTTCCAAAGTGAGTATAGATTTAAAGTAGTGGTCTCTAAACTCTTTATGTCAACTCCCCCCCAAAGCTTATTATGCAAGAGGTCCACAATCCACCCGTCTCCCAATGGCTGTGAGCAGGGCTGGGGAATGAGCTGGGGCTTTGGCCAGGAGCAGAGTTGCAGCCGGGCGGAGGCCAGAAACCACAGCTAGGGGCTGGGCCACAGAGAGGGCCGGACTGTGGTCAGGGCCAGGAACTGAAGCTGGAGATAAACTGGGGAGCACTCTCTCTCTCTCTCTCTCTCTCTCTCTCTCTCTCTCTCTCTCTCTCTCTCTGCCCCGCAAGCTAGGAGCCATAGTTGTAAGTGTGACTGGGAGCTTGGTCATGGCCAGGGGCTGAGGCTAGATGGCGGTTGGGGCCAGAGTCACAGCTAAGCTAGGTAATGCTTGCTCCATAGCCCCTGGAGGGAGAGGGGCTGGGGCTGGAGTGGAGCTGGGGGCAGAGCGGGCCTGACAGGGGCTTCCTTCCTGCTTGCAGTGGGGTCTGGCCAAATATTCCTCTGTGCTGCTGTAGGTGGCAGAACACACAGCGTGGGGATCACTGATTTAAAAGAGTCATTTGGATCACAGAGCATGCTCAAGCATGAGAATGACTCTATGGCCTGATTGTCAGAGCACTCAGACAGGATGTGGGAGACTGAATCCACTCCCACTGCTCCAGTGACTCTCTCCTCTTCCTGAATATGCCAGATAATTCAGGCCCCACACGCAGCACAGACATTTGGATGCCTGTCTTCCCCTGGTTTGTGAATATCTGAGACTTAGGCAGAAGACAGGCATCCAGATACCTAGAGTGAGGCAGCAGTGTGTATGCCTAGAGACTGAAACATAGGTGCCCAAGAAAATTTTACAGCAAAAATGTAGGTGCTTACAGGGTTCAGCAGAAGTTTCCTGAACACCAGTGGAGCCTAAAACTAGGATTTAGTCATCTACCCCCCATATTTAGGCACCTACATCTGGGATTTGACAGCCTATGAACCTTTTTGAATCTAGCTCTATGATCCTTCATGTTCCTCTATGATCCAGATGTCCTACGCATCCAGGGGAATATGCAGATATACATGTTTAGCCTTATGTAACTCCTTGCAATACTCAGGACCTGTATTATCCTTCCCTCTTCTTTTAGCCCTTACATAAGTTCTACTTTTTCATATTGGCTTGTGCAATTCAAAACAAGGGAGCGAAAACCAATTAGACACGATCCTCATCTGGTGTTAATTAACTAATTGCCTGTCAGCCAGCAAAAGCAAAGCAAAGCTTTATCAGTGAGGTACGCAAGTGGTAGTGGAATGTGCGTGCGTGCAGAGGACATGTCCTATTGGTGGAGAGAAGCCATAGGATAGATTTAACAGACAATAAACAATGGATAAAGAGCTCTACAGGAGCAGGTTAGACTCTGGCCATGGGACAAACAAGGGAACTACAGTGAAGCCAGAGGAAGGGGAGGGCTATTAGTCTGCAGTTTTGTTTGGACTTTTATTTAGACTTGGTGCTCTCTGGGTTTTGCCTGATGGGCCAAGTCACAGAACACGCACAGGAGGAGTAGGTGCAGGCAGTACGTGCCCATGAGGAGAGAATGTGCTTATATCTTGAAGAACTGAAAATTCTCTGGTGCCACTAAGGTGGCTTGTATGTTCAAGCTCATCTCTTTTATGTACTCTAGTCTGCGGGTTTTTTTACCTTCAATTTATTTATTGTTTGTGGTTATTATTACATTACAAAGTAATACAACATTAAAACCTATGTTGTCTTTTATTTCATCAAAGGCCATACACATAAACAACAATTAAACTAGTCCTTCTTTCTTTAACAAGGCAATAAAATAAAGAATTGCATATGAATGTTCATTGTGTACTGTTGCTTTTTAGGACTGGGCATGGGTTTCTGCTTCTGTTAGAGGAGGATATTTTTTATTAATCTATATTTAACGTGTGAATGAGAATAACAAAGATACTTTATTCAAATCCTAATTTGGGGGGATGAAAATTGAAATCTCCCTAGTCACACGATAAATTTGAAGTTTCCAAACCATTATAAGGATCAAAGGAATTTTAAATGTCAGTTGCACTACTGTTGTCTACTCTTCACATTGAAGAAAGTATACTTTGTATTCTTGTCAGTCATAAGGGCTTCATTACTGTGGGCAAACCTGATATTTCAGGGAGTTAATCTGTTGTACCTCTAACAAATTGCAGAGTGGAAGTATTCCATGAGGGAATGAGGGGTTTTTATTTGTAGGATTTAAATGTGTAATTTGCATCATGACTTTGAAATGTATTGCTATTGAGTCTTCACGCCTGCCAGTGGTGGTTTTCATTTCAAGCTGTAAAGCACTGCTGAGAAACAAATATTGGGGAGCTCATTAAATTTTGGATCTGATTCAGTATCCTATACATTAGCACAAACTAGCATGGTAAAATATTTCTGGATTTATTTTTCCTATTATGCATGGAACCTAACTCTATCTGAATCATTTCTGTATACTTTGTGGGCATTTTTTCTCTTTAAAAAAGTCCTGTATTTTCCATGTTTGTCTGTTTCATATGTAGGTAAAATAAGCTTTTTAATTGGCTTTAAATAAAGTTGAACTGGGATATATTGTAATTAAAATATAACTATGACTACACAAAAGAAGCATGTTTGTAATTACATAAATCCATCAGAAGAGATGAGCTGGAAAATATGAATATTTCCTTTCCTGCTGAAAGTGCTCATGGCCTCTTCGAGCATGTTTTTTATAAGTATATACTTTTTAATAGTTTATATTTATAAATATATAATTATACCCTTAATGGTAATCTAATAATTATATTTTATTAGCATATTACATTTCTGCAGAAGTAGGCTCCTCTCTGTGGCTCTAATCATTCCATAGTTAATGACATAAAGATGTCCTGAGAATGTTTCGGGGGGGGGGGGGGGGGGAGGCTGCCGTCTCTGTGATACTGAACCCCTCACTCTTGGTCAGGCAGAGAGTGCTTCTTTGGGCTTGGAAGAGGATTGAAGTAATCAGTGCACAGTGTGTTTTGTTCCTGTCGTTCTCTGCTCTTCATAGGAAATCAGCAGGGAATCAGCAAAAAGCGATTGCTGCTTACAGATATATCAACCTTTCTGTGGAGCCCTTCTGTATTATGGACTCTGTACTTCACAGAGGGTACTGAAGGCAGTTGGAGGTAGGGGAAGTGCTGATTGGATTTGTACTAGAAGAGAGGTACAGGACACAGCACAGGGCATAGGGTTTCCCATCCACATGGAAGGCACTGGCCTATAGCACTTGAAATCTATGTTATTGACTTAACTCCCTGCCTAATAACCCTGGGGCCAAATTCAGCTGTCCTCATGGAATGATCTGGTGGCAGTTTTGACCAGGGAATCATGCAGAGGTCATTGTCTCCTGTGCAGGTTTTCTGGCAATATACTCTCATTGTTGTTGTTTTTTCTGGGTGTAGTATAGTTCTACAGTATGTGTGCTTTGTACGCAGATACACAAATGGAAACTGGTATGGTGCTTGTTCAATAAGATTTCTAATTGCAACAGTAAACCGTCTAGACCAGTGTCTGATTCTGATAGGATCTAGTATCCGATGCATCAAAGGAGCAGAACTGATTACAAGTCCTAGTATTTAATTACATATTTATAACCACAAATCAGATAGAGAGTTCACTATTAGAATTTCTGCCTATAATTATTGTGCCTGCAATTTTGTTTCTATAACTATTTGCAAGATTACAGTCATGGCTATGGAACTGGAAACTAGATCAAGACCCTTTTAAAACTCTATATTGCCCTAGATATGCATAATAAATCATTGCTATCTTATTATATGGGCCAGGTATATGCCCAAGTCTGTGAGTTTCAGGCATAGGTCCATGGAAAAACACCTCCATGTTGTTGTTATTTCAATTGTAAAACAGGCCTTTATTTAAATTTTTTGTTGTACATGTCTTATATGTAGGGGGTCATGTGTTTCCATGATGTATCTTTTATATGTATACTATGTAGTGTAACCTGGCTGTCTGACAAGGTGTCAAAACAAATGGCTGGAATTAATTACCTTTCAAACAGAGTAAAAGTTAAATTGGGATGCAGAGCCCAAAGGGGCTTAAGAGTGTAATATACTCTTCTATGGCTCTCCAAGTTATGGTTCATTAGGTGTATAAATAAATCTTTGCCGTACACTTTGGCAATATGGAAGTAAATTGTCATTTTAAATTAAACTCTCATTAAAAAGAGAGTATAAACTTTTCAGTAACTTAAATATGTTTATTTTTGTAGTGGTGCTGTTTCATTAAGTTAACCAGCAGCTTTCTTTGGTCACCTGAACAGCAACAACAAAATCTGAAATGATCATATTCATTTTGGATTTTGAACATTCTTATACATCTTCCCACTGTTGCAAACCCAAGGGAAAATAATTTCTTTTTAAATTTGAGGCCTAAAATTCCACTGCCTCAGCTCTTAAGAGGATTTTAGAGAATGAAAAACTCCTCCTACAAGGGATGCTGAGGAAGTGGAAAATAGCCAGTTAAAAGGCCTTGTGGGATTAATAAATCTCATATTCCTTGGAATTCCACTGAACTGAAGTTAGAGTGGCCATGGAGACAAAGATTTTAATGGCCCTTGTTTTCCTCATTGCACCATCAAAGTGGAATAAGTAATTTTTTGGACAGTAAATAGTCCCTTTTTTTGCTATCTTTAAACATTGTTGACATGTTTCTTCTATCTTTAAATACTGTTGCTAGGGTCAAAATCAGTACAGATCTACTTCCATGACTTAATATGGGTATGTCTATACTGTGGCACTATTTCGGAATACTTCTGATATGCCAAAATAGCTATTTTATGTCTTTTGAACAAGCCCGCTATTTCAAAATATAATGGGTTTACTATTCTGACATCTTTGTAAATCTCATTCCACAAGGATTAAGGGATGTTTCAGAATAGAGGTTTATTTCAAATTACGAAATAAGCTATTTTGAAATTAACTCAAAATAAGCTACGCAATTTGCGTAGCTCATATTGTGTAGCTTATTTCGAGCTAAGGGTGCAGTGTAGAAGCTCCCTTATATGTATTTAGCTGAACAGAAATTAAATAATATGAATGATACAGTATAGATTAATGAAACTGATATATGCTGCAAAGTGTTTAAAAATATTTAAAGTGTTTCTGTGATTGTGGAAGAAAATATGTCCATAATAAATCAGCCAACTTGATTTTTCTCCATACCAGTAATACTGAAAGATGAAGTATGAAGGAGTTAAAGTTTCTGTACTGAGACTTTTAATTTGTTGATGACTTTAAACAAAAGAAAACAAGTGACCCTTAGAGTACAACGGAAGGGTTGGGTAAACTGTAATAAACCCAGCTGGGAAGGGCAGGGAAGGGGGGTGGTCAGTTGAGAATACTTGCAAAAACAGGAGAGAGATTTTGGGAAAAGAAGAACCAAGGAAAGAACATTTTTCAGGGCAGGTCTGTGTTGGAGGGAATTAGGAAAGGGTGGGGAATAGTATACCAAGCCAGAGAAAGAAATAAAAGTATGTGCGTGCATGCGTGTTTGTGTGTGTGTGTGTGTGTGTGTGTGTGTGTGTGTGTGTGTGTGTGAGAGAGAGAGAGAGAGAGAGAGAGAGAGAGAAAACGTATAGCGGGAGAACCATACTTCTATTCCAAGAGGGTTTTAACAATAAATAAAATTGAACTCGGAGTTGGGCTGAGTGCGGAGGAGGCAAACAATAAAATGGCAGAGCATGCAAAGGCATGGTGTAGAAAATACTCTAAGTGGTAATGATGACATAAATAAAGGGGCATGAAGAGGGAATATTCCTAAGAGTAAAATAATGGGAAAAAATGGTTTGTGGTAGTTCAACCTGGCTATGTGACCATCTTAAAACAGGCATTATTGCACTCAGGATGGACAGAGTTTGACACTTTGCCCCTGGAAAAAGAACCCCCTTTTTGGACCCTCAGAATCAGCCATATTCTTCTTCTTCTGAGGGGAGGGACTTCAGCTAGAGGGTATAATCTTTGGCTAAGAAATCTAGGAGGCTTTTGGTGGAACTATGGACCGAGGAGAGTCCAGTATTTACAAATGTTAAAGAAAGTGTTACAGATTTTTATACTACACTCAGTTGTGAGACCTGATTCCTTCCTTACATCTTGTGCAGCCATTCACACCTGTGTGAAGTGGATATAGAATACTACCATTTTGGAGGGCTGGACTGCCAGGTGTGACCCAACTGGGCTTCTCAGCAGGCCCATAGCCCAGTATGCCACAGCGGGGTTGCCCAATGGAGCTGGGAGCCCAGTGCGCTGTAGCAGGGCAGCCTGGTCAGGATTTGGAACCCTTAGCAGGACCAGGAGCCCAGCATGCAGCAGCAGAGCTACCCAGTGGGACCAGGAGCACACTGTGCCCCAGCTGCCCAGAGGGTCCTGAAGTCCAATGTGCTGGGAGCTGGGAAGAGGAGGGACCAGCAGGGCTGTTGGTGACTATGGGAGCCATCCAGAAGGCTGGTGGCTAGTCCAGGGTAGGTGGGGCGTTAGCAGGGAGGCTAGATATGACCTACTGTGATCCAGCAAAATCCCTCAGCTGGGACTGGTCAGGTCCTGGAAGGTGTCGGACCAGGGAGGTCCAACCTGTAGTTAATTTTTGGATGATAATCCAGCACAACTCTCAAATCTTTTTCAGTGTCATTGCTTCCCAGAACAGAAGTCCCATACTGTAAATGTGGCCTACATTTTTTGATCCTAGATTCATACACTTTCTTTTATCCATATTAAGATACATATTGTATGTTTGTGCCCAATACTAGAAACACATCCATTTGATAATTCCCCATTTATAATTAAATATATATTTAATGAGACTATTTTATCTATTTAATATGTTGTGTTAATTTGTATTTTCTATTTGTATTTTTCTAGTTATTTTAACACAGTGTCATGCAGTGTCAAGTTAAATACCTTGCAGAAGTTTATGTACATTACAGCAACATTTTTACAGTTATCAGCCACACATGTAATCTCATTTTTTAAAAAAGATATCAAGTTAGTTTGTCAGAATCTAGTTTCTACACTCCCAGGTTTATTGCCATTAATTACATTACCTTCCTATGAGTCTTTATTAATCGAGACTCATATCATCTGCTCCATTATCCTGATGTCAGACTGACTTACCTATACTTACCCTTTTAAAATGTTGGCACAACGTTAGCTTTCTTCCAGTTTTCTGGAACTTCTTCAGTGTTTCAAGACTTTTACTAAAAATATTGGCATTAATGGTCCAGCAAGCTTCTCAGCCAGTTCTTTTTTAAATCTCTTGGATGAAAGTTACCTGATGATTTTAAAATGTCTAACTTTTGTAGCTGCTGTTAAACATTATCCAGAGATACAAATGGAATGGAAAAAGTGTCATATAAGATGACTACATCATCTGATTCCCCCAAAATATGGAATAGAAATATTTATTAACACATCTGATTTTTCTGCATTATTATGATTTCATTCTATCATTTCCAGGTAGTAATTAAGTTTTTTTTCCTAATATATTTAGAAACACCTCCTTATTGTCCTTAGCTCTGCTAACAATAGATATCTCTGCATGTCGTTTTGCTTCTCTTATCAGTTTTCTATTATCCGTAGCTTCTGATTTATTACTATCAGCTTCCGTTTTTTCACTCACACACACAATTACAATTTGTTGATGTCTTCACTTTCCCTCTAAACCAGGTTGTTTTTTAAATTAGTGTAGCCTTCTTTCTCAACTGTGGCTTTTTGGACACTTAGTAAGGGTGTCTTAAATAATTCCCAATTATCATTCACATTTTTCAAATTGATTACATTCTTCCTCCCAGGTGATTTGGCTCATAATTGTTTCCAGTTTTATGGGCTGTTTTAAAGAACCATATATATATATATATATATATATATATATATATATATATATATATATATATATATATATATATATATATATAAAAATATATAAATCAGGGGTCTAGACTGCATTCTGACTGCACATTATAAATATGATCAAGTCATGAATGCTTGTACATAAACTACTATTCTTTTTTTGTTCTATAATCAGTTCCTCTTTACCTGTCAAGGCAAGATCTAGTATAGAAATCCACTATGTTGGCTGCAACACTATTTGAATTAGGAAATTTTCATCCCATCTCCATCTGTTGGCACTCAGTTTGCACATATAACTGACTGAACAAGGTTTAAGGCGGACACCTCTGCAAAAGAAGTTCCTTATTTGGAAAGGCAGAGAATGTAATAGAGAAAGTACATACATTTCTGTATGTAAAAAAGTATTACAAGAGTTGGTTTTCAAACTTGCGCACACCACTAGACAGGTATGTATACTTACCGTACTAATGCTTGCAATACTATCAAACTCCAGTGTTTATTCTAGTAATATAGCAATTTCACAGGAAATCCTCTATTTATTTAGCTGGAGATTCCTGAGTTGACGTATGGGAAGTTGAGAAATGTTAAAGATGCTGATGCCAAAAAACAGAATAGTGAAAGTGGTTTAAAGTCAAAAAGGGAAAAAAATGTTGAAGAATATTACTTTTCTATGAGTTTGTCAGTGTTTGATGTTATTAGAAGAAACCTGCTTGATACATTGTTCAAAAATCAGAAGTCTAAATCCCTAGGAAAAGACTCACCTATCCTTTTAAAAGTGACACACAGTCACTGACACAGAGTATAAATATACTCAAAAAAGAAATGGGTACAATCATGGTATAATTCATATAGCTACATTCACCAACAGTTAGTAAATTGAACATACACATATTGTGGTTTTGGAACGCAGCACTGGAAAGTGCTTGCATTGCTTATTCATGGCATTAGAAAGAAGGTCTGCCTTTGGGTCAAATTGTAACAGTGTGGAATAGCTTCTTTCTTTTTGTGTGTTTCATAAGATGGGGGCAATTTAATAATAACCTTAGAATTTATATGAGGGTTTATATTTCCATTGCAAAACAAATATTTTATGTAGGGTATGCAGTTGAATGAATAACTTTAGCACTTGACTGAATTTTGAACACTTTTATTCTCTTAACATAGGATAGAGGAAGTATACATCCACCTATCTTGCTTAAGTATGTCCAGTGCAGGGTTACCACGGAAGAGCCCAGAGTAGGCCTCTCAGCCTATCCCTAGGGTTCAGGTAATTTCTGAGTCCTTTTAACCTTCTCCCTACTCATGAAGGGAATAGATAGTACAAAAGAGATACTTCAGTTTGTAAAGACTTCAGGCCTTTTCTTTTCCTTACAGACAAAATCCGCCAGGAAAAATCGTAAGTCACATTTGCCTCTGGTAGCTGGCCCTATTAAGTCATAAGTCAATAAGAATGGCCATATTGGGTCAGACCAAACGTACATCTAGCCCAGTATTCTGTCTTCTGACAGTAGCCAATGCCAGATGCTCTAGAGGGAGTGTACAGAATAGGTAGTCATCACGTGATCCCTCTCCTGTCATCTATTTCCAGCCTCTGATAAACAGGACACCATTCCTACCCATCCTGGCAAATAGCCATTGATGGACCTAACCTCAGTGA
The DNA here is from genome assembly GCF_052426305.1 of Pelodiscus sinensis. NCBI lineage: Eukaryota > Metazoa > Chordata > Testudines > Trionychidae > Pelodiscus > Pelodiscus sinensis. The sequence continues at coordinate 206,974,769 of NC_143053.1, forward strand.
ATTTATCTAGTTCTTTTTTGAACCCTATTAAAATCCTGATTCATGACATTCTGTTTGCTTTTTTGACTGCCGCTACAGAGCGAGTGGTTGTTTTCGGAGAACTATCCGCAGTGACTCCAAGATCTCACTCTTGAGTAGTTGTAGCTAAATTAGTCCCCATCGTATTGTATGTGTAGTTGGAATTATTTTTTCCAATGTGCATTATTACTTTACATTTATCAACGTGAAATTTCATTTGCCATCTTGTTGACCAATTGCTTAGTTTGGCAAGGTCTTTTAGAAGCTCTTCACAATCTATTTTGGTCTTATCTATCTTGAGCAGTTTGGTATTATCTGCAAATTTTGCCACCTCACTGTTTACCCCTTTCTCCAGATAATTTATAAATAAGTTGAATAGGATTGGTCCCAGTATGGACCCTTGGGGGACCCCACTAGTTACTTTTCTCCATTCTGAAGTCTTACCATTTATTCCTACCCTCTGTTTTTAATCAGTTAACAATCGATGAAAGGACCTTCCCTCTTATCCCATGACAACTAACTTTTTTTAAGAGCCTTTGGTGAGGGACCTTTGAAATCTAAACACACTATATCCATTGGCTCCTTGTTGTCCACATGTTTCTTGACCCCCACAAAGAACTGTAGTAGGCTGTATCTAGGCTACACAGTTCTTCCGGAAAAAGATATGCAAATTGTGAACCTCAATTTGCATAGCTTTTTCTGCTTCTTTTTTCGGAAGAGTCTTTTCTGACATTTGGCCCATCTATGTTGGGCCAAATGTCGGGGAAAAAACCTTTTTCGGAACATCCCTTCTTCCTTGTCAAACAAGGTTTGTGGGGATGCCCAAAAAATGCATCTGCTCTTCCAAAAAAATTTTCAGAAGAGTAGACACGTTCTTTGGATGTAGCAGTTTTTCCAGGATATCTCTAGTATCCCGGAAAAACTCTGCAGTCTAGACGTACCCGTAGATTAGTAAGGCATGATTTCCCTTTACAGATACCATGTTCACTTTTCCTCAACAAATTATGTTCATCTGTGTGTCTGACAACTTTATTTTTCACTATAGTTTCAACTAAATAGCTTGGTACTGATGTTAGACTTACCGTTCTGTAATTGCCAGGATCATATCTCTAGAACCCTTTTTAAATATTGGCATCATATTAACTAACTTCCAGTCATTAGGTATGGAAGCCTTTATCCACGTTGGGGGCATCAGCTGTTATCTTGGTTGACCCGTCTTTATTAGCCTTGATCCACCCTGGGGGCATCAGCATTTAGCTTGTTGTACCTGCACCTCCACCCATATTGCTATATTGTCTATTTTCTGCCTAAGCCCCTATGTCCCCAAAGCCATTTTTAAAAGCTCTAGATCATTGATTATCCCTGTTCACAATATTTGTTACCACCAGATTACCTACATCTGAAAAAGACTCTGAGAACCTTCCAGTTCCCATTCTTCTGGTTAGAGCTAGTTGCAAGTGGGAAATTCCATTCAATAGGCAAATTCAAATTTATTGAAAAAAATTCTGTTTGAGAACAAAAAAATAGAATTTTCAAAATTTCCCACAAAAGGGGAAGAAAAGTTCTGGGAATAATATAAACACTTTTGTTTTAAACATTTCTGAAAGAAGTGTGTTTAGGAGCTCAAGTTGTGAGTTCTCACAGTTCAGCCTGAGTTCCCAGTTCTTTCAGACTCTTGGCTTCCTGTCGTTCTAGGCATCTAGAAACTCTGTATGTGGCAGCTGAGTCAGGTGCCTCTGAACTGGGGATGCAGGCCCCGTCTCCTGTCTGAATGGTAGGACTGCTCCAAACCTGCAGACCCTAAAACCTGTACTCCCAGAAGTATGTCAGGCGAGCTGACAGGAAATCAGGCAGGTTTCCAGTGGAAACCTGGCTGTGTTTTGTTGAGAGTTTGATGAAACTAATATATTTTTGTGAAACATTTAGGATTAGAAAAATTGGCTCTTTCTGACAAAACCTTTGTCTTGTTGGAAAATTCCCCGCCAGCTCTTCTGCCAGGCTCCATCTACACACCAAAACTTGCCTCACAAGCATTTTAGAGTAAAGCAGTGTTGTGTTCAGTCACAATTGTCTTATCCTTCATGTCCTTTTGAATCTTAACTCTCAAATTAACTGCAGTGCAAGGTCTCAGGTAATTTGCCCCAAGATGAATAACTGGGACTTTAGGTGGTAAGAATAGAAAAAATATGAACTGATCTCACTACTTGCCCCTTCTGCTGATTCATTGAAAATGGATGGCTTCAGTCTTGAAGCTCAACTGCAATCTTCCATCCAGCCTGGCTGATCCTTGTGGTCCCAATGCATTATAGAATTCCTGTAGATCCAGGCATTGGCCCTGCTTCTTTTATCTATTGTAAACTCAGATGGAAAAGGTTAGTTCATACGATAAGCCTGTGTCAATAACCCATCAATATGGAGAACAAAGATTCTGTTAGTCCAATTTCCAGCAGCCAGGTGCCCATGTAACCCACACATCTTCTAGGTATGGTTCACTGTCCCAGGTAGTGACACTTAGCTCACTTACAGAAAGAGAGGTTGAGTTTGCTCTACTGCCTTAGCTGAGAACCAGCTGGCTTTTAGCCCCTGTGGTAGAGGCTCATGCACTAAGCTCCAAAGGTTCTAGGTTCAGTTCCACTTGTCAGTGTTATACCTGGGTCCTCTGAGGGTCAAAACCCCGCCAGTGCTGTAGACATCATTTCACCAGTCCTATAGGAATTCATGCCAAGATTGATTGGTTTGAGACCTATGCCCTCCTCACTCCCCCTGCTTTTTTTTACAGCAGCAAACTCATACCTGCTGAGGTAGTGATCACCAGCACGTGCACGTCCTATCTCCTGGTTTGGTATGGCTTAAAAGGCTTTGACTGCTTTCACAAGATATACTTATTCATCTGTGCATTTCCTTAATTCTACCTTCTCCTATTTTGATTAGTTCTGGAATATTTCAGTTTCCAAGAAATTGCTCCTTATGGAAACACATCCCTGGAGCTCTGCCCTGCCACCTGTTGCACACAGAAAGCACAAAAAACCTGCATTAAATGCTTCTTTAAATAGAACCATCTCCATCTCACAGCTGCATGCCTTAAGTGAAACGTCCAATCACGCTAAAAATTCCTGTATGTCTGTGGGCTGCCTCTTATTGTTCTTACATCTTTTACCTCTAGATAATCATTCCAATGGCTCCTTAAAAGTCTTGCTGTCCAACACGCTAACCACTATCCGCATGTGGCTATTTGGCTGGTTGAGTGAGGCTAGTTGGCTTGAACAATTATTCATTATTTTAGAATAATGTGGCTAGTTCGCTATAGCAGTAGCCACTCTAGTGGCAACTACTTCAGAACTGGTTGGACACCATGGCTTAAAAGGATTCTGTACAAGAGGCTGCAAATCCTGCAGCAAAATGGCAAGCTCACAAGGGGTGTGTCTAGACTACATGGCTCCGTCGACGGAGCCACGTAAAGTAGTTTACCCGACGTAGTCAATGAAGCGGGGATTTAAATAATCCCTGCTTCATTAAAATAAAAATGGCTGCCACACTGTGCCAATGATCAGCTGATCTGGCACAGCATGGCAGTCTAGATGTAAATCGGTCGACAAGGAAATCCTTTGTCGACCGCTCCTGTAAACCTCATTTCACGAGACATTAGGGAGCAGTCGACAAAATCTTCCCTTGTCGACCCATCTGAATCTAGACTGCCACGCTGTGCAGGATCAGCTGATCATCAGCACAGCGTGGCGGCCATTTTTATTTTAATGAAGCAGGGATTATTTAAATCCCCGCTTCATTGGACTGCGTCGGGTAAACTACTTTAAGTGGCTCTGTCGATGGAGCCATGTAGTCTAGACACACCCAAGGGGTTCAAATACCGTGGATGAAGCTGATCCACAGTGCTCCAGAGACACCACATAGCACAGGAAGCTCAGAAGTCCTTCCTTAATTCAAAATCCTATGCATTTCACAAGTCCAATCCTGTAAACCCTGAATGTACTTGGGGGATTGGTGCTTTCTGCTGGTCTTAAAACTGTTGGGAGCTATGTTTCCACAAAGGAGCAAAATGGCACCTGGATCTAATCCAACTGAATCAAGAGTCCTCCCACAACAAAAGAATGCTTCTCCTTCCTCAGAGAAATGCATGCCCATTCTTTGCATTTGCTTATCTGATTCTCACAAACTTTATAGTTGCCTGCAGAACTGAGCTAGTGAACATCATAGGCACTGGGAATCTGTTGTCCTGAAACTGACAGTCGCAGCAATCAGTGGAGGATATAGGGCAGGGTTACTGCCCCGGGCCCCGCGCTCAGGGGTGGACTGTCCGGCAGGATACCGCACTTTAAATTCCCCAACGCTGCATGGTGGAGGAGCGCAAGCGTGGCGTGCTAAAATGCCGCGCAACACAGCTGAGTGAGGAAGCGCCTGGTGAGAGGTGAGAGGGGCCCCACAAAATTGTGCTGTCTTGGCCCCGCAAACTTCTCATCCGCTCCTGGCAGCAATGTCACTGTCTATGCCAGGAAGAGCTCTTTCGGAAAAAGACTTCTTCCTCACAGAAAGAGTATTACCAACCCCAGAAAAACCCCTGTTATTTCAATTTACTTTCGGAAGAACACGATTGTAGTGTGGATGTAACTCAGCTGTTTTTCTGACAAAACTCTAGTGTAGAAAACCCTCAGTTCCCTGTTTCTTTTCCACATGATGGGACTGCCCCAGAGCTGCAGACCTCTGAGAAGCATGTCCCTTACCCCTGTGCTGTCCAATTTTCAGGGTATTTCCCTTGGTAGTGCACTCTAAAAACCAGGTCCCAGAGGCATCTCACTGAACCTAAGACTCTGTTCATAACATCCAATCAAACTGATAGATTGAAAGCCCATGTAACTGTTCAGTCAATATTTCCCAACATGCCTGTCTGGTAGGTAGTTACTTATTATTATTCCCATTTTATAGATAAAAAATAAACACCAAGTGACTTATTCAAGGCTTCCCTAGATAATTTCTTAGGGAACATATCCACAGCAGCGTTATATCAGAATAATAGATGTTATTCTGAATTAACTATCAGTATGTCTACACTGCAAACCATTTTTTTTTTAAATAATGGCAAGCTGGAGGACTTCTTACTCCAACTCCCGGTAACACTCATTTTATGAGGAGTAAAGGAAGCTGAAGGAGGAGTGTTCTGTCTTCGACTTCCTGCTGTGTAGACAGCGCCACAAGCTGGGCAAAGCTATTTCAATTTAAGCCTTGCAACAATGAACATAGCTCAAGTTGTGTAGCTTAATTCGACTTTGGCCCTGCTGTGTAGATGTGCACTCATTGTAGATCATGTTCTAATTGTAAAAGGGTGTGTGACCAGTGGTGGTTAATTAAAGCAAAATGGGACCTGGATCTAATCCAATTGAAACAAGAGGGTCCTCCCACAATAAATGAATACTTCTCCTTCCCCAGAGAAATGCATGTCCATTAGTTGATTCTCACAGACATAATTTTCTGAATTTAATGAGTATAATTTTAATTAATGGTTAGGAACTGCTCATTCAGCTGATAACCAGTTTTCTATTTAAACTTCTTGTTGTTATGCTTTATATGCATGTTGCAACATAACGCACACAGTAAACATTGGCACAGTGTCCTGACTTTCAGAGTTATTGCATCCAGACTAAAGACAGGCTTAAATACAAATTCTTTTCAAATGTGTTTATTACAGTTTTTCCATGAAAAACAAATCGGGTTCTTTTAGTATGAAGTCTCTTTCTCCCCTTAGATGATTTGGCCAGGAAGATTTAACAATACTTGGGACTAGCAATTAAAATTGCATACACTGAAGAAGACTATAAACTTCACAGAAGTACACATTATTCAGCTGTCTCTTTTCTGCATGTAGTGACAACAGAAATCATCAATCACATTATTTCTTCTTCCCCTCCAGTTGGTGTGTGTGTGGGGGGAGCCATATGTTAAATCTCCGGAAAAATTTTTAAAATAAAATGTATGGACAAGAAGGCTCAATGCAGTAGCTTTCTACTGGAATGAGGAAGGATCACTTACTCAGTCCAATAGCTGGCAAGATGGTGTGGGTGCCCTCCTATGGTCACCCTGCAGTGTAACTGACCTCTGTGCTAGCTGCCCCTGGTGGTCACTCTGCAATATAGCTGTTCCTCTGATCAGTCCCCTCCCTTTCCATGTGATGGAAAACAATCAGATTCCAGGCACATCCTATTTTCCTAGCACAACCAAATCCAGACCTTGCTTTAAGTTAGGCTAAGAGGAAGCTGCATACTAAATTTGATCATCTTAGCTCTTACAATTTAGGAGGAGTTCTTGAACAAACAGACTGACACCCAGGCAGGCAGACACACGTTTCTAAAATATATAGATAGCTTTGGGCCAGGTCTCTTCATATGAACATGCTTCATTTTAGCAAATGTTCTTGTTTCCTGTTTTGATGCAGATGGTAAATTTGTTTTCCATTCGAAAAATCATATGGAATGGATAGATTCCCCTGCTTTGTTCCAAACAAAGACCAGAAATATCTATTGAAAACTTCTGTCTTTTCTGCATTTATTGTTTTATGACATCTGCATCTAGCACTGGATGTGTGCCAGACCTATGGTTTTTGTTGTCATTGTTGTTGTTCCTAATATGCTTTTACAATGTCTTCTTATTGTCTTTAATCTTATTGACCATTGATATTTCTTGATATTCCTTGATTGATATTAATTGATTCCTTAAGTTCCCTTACCAGTTGCCTACATTTTTAAAATTATAATTTATATTCATTACCATTAACTTGCCCCTTTTTCGCTTATTATATATTGATTTTCTGTTTATTTTAACTGCTTTCACATCTCCTTTTTGCAATGATTATTTTTGTCCTTTATACCTTTTTTCATGGCTTTTTGGGCAGTCAGTACGATGTCTTTGAACAATTGATCACTTTCATTAATAGTCCAACTTTAAATTTTATTTTCTCCATCAGTTATGTGGACAATTGCTTTAAATCATTTGTCACTGACTGCACATAACTTTGCAGTTGTGTATCTCGGTAGAAACATTATGCAGTTTTTCTAAATAAAAACAAAAATACCTAAAGAGAATTTTAAGGAGCTACAGTTCGTCAACTTTGAGTCAGTGAATGACAAAGTCAAAGCTGCACATAGAACTTTAACTTTGTTCCTGTCTGTGTATGTGTTATAATTATATAGTTTTTAATTACATGATCATATATAGGAGTGTTTCTCAAATAGTGTACTATATCATAATTTTATAGCTATAGATACTCATGTAATTATTTTTACATTCTTGTTTACATGTCATTTTAATCAAGATTTTCTTAAATTTACACTTAATTGCAAAATTTTGATCTAAAGTATGTAATGTTACACAGTATTATATACTGTCCTTTCAACCTGCAGACTGACATGATTTATAATAATTAATACCATGGCTATAAACATAATTAAACACCATAGCATGATACTGGCAATTATCAAGCTAATTTAGTGACATACATGTTGACATGATAGCATTCTTTAGGTCCAATTTAGGAGATGAATCAGTTAATTCAACTGAAAAACTGCCAGAGTTACTGTGTAGAATTCAAAGTCTAATAATAAATGATCTTTATTGATTGTGTGCTAATGAAATGGAAGTTAGATGTCCTAATTGTTCAAAAGATTATTTTAATTCTAAATGTAAATTTTCCAGAGAACACTCCACATATGGTCAGAAGTGTTGTGGTTAATCTTTAGAAGATATGAAGTGGTCTGCAAGATTGACCTTCCTCTTTATCTATGGGCATCAGCGTTATTCAATGGAAACTAGATACTAGCTTCTCTAAGTTAAAGGAAGAGAACCAAAGAAATGACAGGCTAACGTCTGATTTAAAAGAAAAACTATTATGTGGTAATAAAATGTTCTTTCAGTGATACCTGGGAGTTTTTTTTATCTGAAAAATAGATTCTGATTTTCACAGAATGGAGCAGAAGCCTGAGGTAACCATAGGAAAAATATTTTTAAAAAATTAGGCCAAAATTTTCAAGGAATAAGAATCTAAAGTTAAGTCTCTAAAAGCATTTTTAGTCTCACAAAGATGAAAATTTCAAACACTCCTAAGTAACTTAGGACCACTGAAGTTATGGGGACTGAATCAATCCCCATATGCACTGATTTTCATGCAGCCTGGTTAGTTTCTCCCTTGCTGAACAGCCCCTTTTTAAAGGAGTCACTAACTCTGTGCGTATATGCAAAAAATGATGTAATTAAAAAAAACTTGCAGCCATTTAATCCTTTTTTAAGAACTGCATTCATATCAACCCTAGGTTTCTAAAATAATCAGATGCTTTTTAAAAATAAGTAAGATACCCAGATTCCGGCTTGAAATTGAAGCGCTAAACCAGCATAAGAAAGCTGCCACTCTCTGCATTTTTAGCTCAGTTTTGCAAATTGATAGCTTAGCTGATATCTTAATTCCCACCCATAGAAGTTCTGGTTGTGCAAGAAGTACAGAATGGGGTACAGTATTCACATAATTTAGATAGGCTTTGGATGTCTCAAGCTTCTAACATCTTGAGTATTGTTCACTTATATTGTGCTATCCTAAAGCATGAAAACTTAAATGATCAGACTAATACATTTGGCTTTTTTCCCTCCAAGAGCTTTCCCAAATCAGATTTTCATTAAAATGATTTAGAAATAGAAAATATCACATTTCCGCTCTACATGATGAAATCAAGACATTCACACGCTTCTTGTGCCTGCTGAAAGACCAATAGCTGTTTTAAATTAGAAATCAACAGACATGAGTCAGTACCAATATATCTGAAAAGTTAGAAACAAGCAGTTTTTTGATGTGAGGTTAACCCTCTAGAACCCTGATTTTCTCTCCTCTCCTGCTGTCTTGAGCACATGTGAAAGTTCTAAAGATACTTAACATTCCACTAAGCATTAAAAGTACTTACATTTATCTGTTATGATACACATCATTCTGAAATGGTTATCCCTGCTTCCTTCATGCCTGAATTTGGCACAAGGTTCATTAATGTAACCCTCAAATTTCAGACGTGTACAAATTATGCATACTGACATTATAATTGATATAGCTGATATTTGGCTATAATTGATTTCCTAATTTTCCCACTAACTGAGAACAACTGGGATATCTGTATGCCCCTAGCTCCTATGTAGTAGCCAGTAAAATATTTTTTCCCCACTAGCTACAGATATTATTTACTTAAAGCAAATATTCAACTTTATATGTTTTTTTAATTGACAAATTTAAAAAATCAATTTCTGATGAAATAGCATGCACTGCTTTTTAATAGAATGTGCTTTTAAAAAACATTTTATCACTTGTTTTCCTTTAAAAGAGGCCATTCAGCAAGGGAGAAACTGAATGCCTAAGATATGGAAACAGTGCAACTGATCATTCTCCAAATCATGTCAATTGAATAATATAAACAAAATAGAAAAAGATAGATACCAAAATATTTTTCATTAACTTATTAATACTCCAGTCATCTGAAGAAGTGGGTTTTGCCCACGAAAGCTCTTGATACCATCTACATGCTTTGTTAGTCTTTAAGGTACTGCTTGACTATTCATTATTTTTTAAGTTTTTCCAGTTGTATCATTGGCTTTTGTAAGTACAATAAGTATCTGATTTTTCAGACAGAAAAGTGATTTTTAGTTTAACTCTTTGCATATTAGGAATATTTACCACTAAACCCACAGTTGAATATGAATATTAAATATACATGGAAGTTCAAACATATTTGACATTTCTGAGTTAATAATGCACATGGCATATGGAAATTACAGAAGCTGAGTCAAATCCATATAAATGTAATCTTCCAAAAGCAAGGTCTGTAAGTATCTACATACGAGATCCATAACAGAAGAAGAAACTAGCTAAGTCGGGACTAGAAATATGTTTTAACAGTTTACCAAAAGATGCGATAGATTCTCCTTCATGTGAAGTCTTTAAATCAAGATTGGAAGTCTTTAAATCAAGATTGGAAATCTTTAAAAAATGAATATGTAAGTGATCTAAGTGCCACTGCATGTAACCCAGAAACCTACTGAATGTGGTTTAATTATTCTCTAACTCACTGCTATATACACCAGTCTGAGGCATACTCGATACTGTACACTCTGACTCACTGCTGTTCAAATCTATACCACAAGGTGCTTTTGAACAGACCACAAAAGCTTTTTGCTGACTGACTTTTATCATTATTGCAATTATTTTTGTATTATTATTGTTAATTTGTTTATTATTTTTGTATTATTTTCTTTGGAGTCTGGACTTCAACAAAACCCTAACCAAGAAATTTGGACGGGGGGGCGGGGGGACGGCGGAGGGAAGCAGATTACCTCTGCTAACTTAACTAGAATTTATGGACTTGATGATGAATCACTGGTGGAATTTTCTTGACTAATTTATGCAGCAGCTCAGTTGAGATGAACATAATAGTACCTTCAGGTCTCAGAATCCCCAGGTGGCAGATGATCCTTTTTGGCACGGTTGGGGAAATTAGGGATCCACTGGCTTATCTTGATGCAACCAAGGCTTGGAGTTTCCCTCTACAGCAGGGTGAGGCTTGTCACCCTGCCTCCCCATCTCCTCCCCCCAAAGGGCTGGAGTGCAAGAGCAGCCCAAGGCCCCAAGTTGTGTGAGTGGGACCAGGTCACTGAGGGTTTTTTTGTTTTGTTTTCTTTTGCTTCTCACTTGGGGGCCAGATTACTGTGGTCTGGGTTTTTTGTTTGTTTCTTTTTTGTTTGCTTTGGGGAAGAGCAGGTCAGTGGGATTTAGTTTTGGGGGGCAAGATCAGTGAGCATTGGGGGGCTTTTTTATGGAGGGGCGGGCTTCTCACTTGTGTGTGGCCCCTGACTGATTTTTCTGTGCCTAAACAAGGTTCTCCACCCCAGTCTTAGAGGTTCTGTTGTGAGATGATACTGAGTAAAGGAGCCCTTTGATTGCTCTAATGTGCACTGGGGGGTGGTAGAGAGTAAGGATGTTAAAATGCTGTTAATTGACTAGTTGATGGAATTTCCGTCGATTAGTCAATAGGCACTTCCGCATTCTTCCTTTGAAATGTACAAGAGCCCCAGTGGGGGCTTTTGTGAATTTCAAAGCCATGGAGGCTTGGGTCAGTAGGGAACTCACAGTCCCCCTCTGACCCCGGGCTCCATGCTATGGGCTCCTCTGACCCCTTTCAGTCACGCGGAGGCAGCAGTTTCAAAGGGGCAGCAGTAGCACAGCTGATCAGCTGTGTGGTGGCTGCCCTTTGAAACTGCCACCTCTGAGTGATTCAGAGGGGAGGGAGAGGAGCCTGAGCTCCCCGCGAACCGGGGATCAGCTGGGGAGTCCCAAGCCGACCCCAGGTTCCAGGGAAGTGCCACATGGAACCTGGGGTGGAGACTCCCCATCTGATCCCGGGTTCCAGGGAAATGCCGCGGGGAGCCTGGGATCAGTTGGGAATCCCCAGGGCTCTAGGGCTGCCCCTTTGAATCTCCGCAAAGCGGCGTTTTAAAGGGGCAGCCCACCGCACAACTGATCCAGGATCAGCTGTGCAGCTGCTGCCTTAGGATTTTGAAGAGGCAGCAAGGGCGGGGGGGGGTGGGCGGAAGGATTGACTAGTCGATAAATGCTTATCAGATAGTCGACTAGTCTTTAAGGGTATGTCTACACTACCCTGCTAGTTCGAACTAGCGAGGTAATGTATGCATACCGCACTTGCTAATGAAGCCCCGGGATTTGAATTTCCCGGGCTTCATTAGCATAAGCGGGGAGCCGCCATTTTTAAATCCCCGCTGCTTCGAACCCCGTGCAGTGCGGCTACACGGGGCTTGAACTAGGTAGTTCGGACTAGGTTCCTATTCCGAACTACCGGTACTCCTCGTGAAATGAGGTGTACCGGTAGTTCGGAATAGGCACCCTAGTCAGAACTACCTAGTTCGAGCCCCGTGTAGCCGCGCTGCACGGGGTTCGAAGCAGCGGGGATTTAAAAATGGCGGCTCCCCGCTTATGCTAATGAAGCCCGGGAAATTCAAATCCCGGGCTTCATTAGCAAGTGCGGTATGCATACATTACCCCGCTAGTTCGAACTAGCGGGGTAGTGTAGACATACCCTAACATCCTTAGTAGAGAGTCAGGGATCTTCAAGCAGCTCCATTTCTGCATCTAGGAGAAAATGAACAGAAGGTCTGTTCCTATATTTCAGCCAACTGAACTCTTCTGAGATTTGAAAGAACCTTGAAAATCACTGTGATTGGACATAGTTTTTTTTTTAAAATGAGCACAAATTAATTTTTTTTATTTACTGGCCCCCAGAAATGTTGTTCTTTTCCAAGAAAGTCACTACCAACAATAAACTGTTCTGCCAAACTTTACAGCCATTTAAACTTTCTACCTCTTTCTTATTGCTATAGTTCTCTCAGTTGTCTTCTGAAAAATCTTAAGAAATTAACATAACCTTAATTTCTCCATGCCTTACTAGAATAAATGAAAAAATATCCTCTTTTTAGAAAAATGTCCCAATATTTAAAGAAATGACTTGACTACTAACCAGCAAGTGATGAGGGTAGAGTGTGCTATTTTTTCATATGAAATTTTGATGGCATTACTTTAAAAAATTAAAATCAAAGATGAACCCTCTAGAATTTCAGTCAAGTCAAAAAACCTGTTTATTATCTTTAAAAACCCTCAAAAGCATAGTAACTGTAGTGGATGAGTGAGGATTATAGTCAAGACACTGCATTCTCCTCTGCCTTTCCAAAAAAAAATACAGCAGAGCTTGGGCTTGGTTTTGTGAAGCTCATAAGCTAAACTGGGTTGGAGAAGAAATACAGAATATCTATGAAGATTTGGTATCACGGAGTACTTCCTTCAAAATTTCTTAAGCATAGCAGTGATTTTTAACAGGTCCCAAATATTCGTAAGTAATTTATGTTTATGACCGTATCTATAATATATATCTATATTTTAAGTTAATTAAACTATCACCCATTGCAGCTTAGTTGCCATGTGATTTTTACCTTAAATTTGAATGATAATTTATAAGCAATAAGAACTAACTCAATCCTGATTAATTGGCATTTGTTAGGAAGATCATAGAAAGTAATAACAAAGCCAGAAAGAGATTCTTAAATACTGTGCTATCTGGAACACAAACAGCAGGCAATAGAAATTCTGTTTACTAGGAATTTTGCCAGACCTTCTGAGGCAGAAATCCAAGTGATTTTTTTTTTTTTTTTGTATTCCAGCTAGATTTTTCCATTTTGAACCAAACAAACTGATGACCAGTGGAATCATATAACTCTTGCCTGCATTTTATTAAAAAAATGAAGCTCTGACTTTTTAGGAGTCTCTATTAGGTACAAACAAAATAGTATCATAGCATCCTGAAAGAAAGTGTGATGTAATACTAAAAACAATTAACATTAAAGTATTGTAAGTTGTTATATGTGATATACCTAGTATGCAAACTATGTCCCTGATTCTGCAAAGACTTCTGCTTGTGAGTATAGGCCCAATCATGCTAGGTATTGAGCTCCCAGTGAAGTCAATGGGTGTTGAATGTGCTTTGTGTTCTTGCAAGATTAGGGTTCAGTTAATCCCCATTAATCTTTTTATGGGGAGAAAGAAAGGAGTCTGGGTTCCTCTGTTAATTATTTACACTATTAAAGTTCTGTGTAATAAATGTAGTGCATTCAGAATAATTAACTTGTGCATACTTGTTCTCATCATACCACAAAGAAATCTTCTGTACTTGATTATCTCGTCTCCGGAGCAAAAAATATGCTGTATGTCAATTTAAGGGACATACTAAGCTGTCTGCTTCAATGTGCAAGGGTAATTAATAAGCATTTCTGTTTCATAGCACAAAATTAATGGACTTCACTTGAGTTCTTTATTCACTGAATTGAAAAGATTTTGCATCACAAAAGTAGCAGCCATGCTAGAAGCCCTCCACAATACAGCACTAGTCAGAATCTATTTAGCAAGAGCCAGGCTAATAATCACTTGCTTCCATGACAATTAACTTTCAAGAACTCTGCCTGTCCCTGAAAAAAAAGTGAATTAAATATTATACAGTGCCAGATGTTGTGAAAAATGGCAAAAATGTATTTTCTTGAATTTTGCTTTTCTAAACTGTTCACTATAAATAAAAAATACTTGGGGACAAAATAAATGCATAATACAATGTTAATTAAATATTAAATGGGACTAGAATCTCAGAGATTTGCCAAAATGACCCCTGCATTTTGCAGGCCTACTTTTATGAGTGCATTATTTCTGCTCATGGTTGTACATATCCTTTTCTTGAATATCCTCAAAGACATCCCAACTCTGTGTGTGAGATGACTCTCAGTCACACCCCATGAAAGCGGAAACCTTGAGTATGATTTGGTGGGCTCGTTGAGGAGTGGGCGCTACTGTTTTGCAAAAATCCCCAGTTAATATGCTCCCAGCCCTATCTGCCCCCAAGGGATATTGGAAAAGTAATTCTCCCTGCACATGGAAGATGAGAGTACAGTTATGTTTCATTAGTTAAACCCAGAAACAAAGACTTTTTGGAAACTAACGTCTAATTAAGTCTGGTGAAAGGGAGCAAGTTCTGATGAGTAGTGGAGGAACATTTCAAAGTAGAGTAAAAGAGAAGGTCCATAACAAAATCCTCTACAGTGCTAGCTAAAATCAAGCAATTACACTCTGAGGGGATAAGTGGGCAAAGGAAAGCTTTGTCTATCATGATTGTGGGGACAGAGGTGAGCTCACTCTTTAATTACTGGGCTATGCCATAAAATTATAACAAAAGAAGAATGGAAATCTTTACTAACATAATTGTAACATTCCAATGAAATAAGGAGTCTAAATGTCGACAGCTTTGATCACTTACTACAGCTGAATCCTTTTGAAAGCTTTTAATGTTTGTTTAAATAAAATTGAGTTAAAAATTATTTAAATGCAAACCAAACCTGATTCATTAGATGCGAGCCAAGTTGCTCACATGGCTACATATCTGCTCTCAGCAGCTGTTGCTCCTGAAAGAATTACCAGGAGAGAGTGTAGAGATAGAGTTTGGTATGACATTTACTGCTGAGTGATGACTTATTTCACTGCAGTACATGATTTATGTTTTCAACTATTAAGTACATATGGTTGTCTGTATTGGAGGTATTCACGCACCCAAGACGTGAGCATTCAGTACAACCACACCCCCAAGCATGACTCCAGTGGGAGTTATTTTTAGTCTGTGGTGGGAGTATAGGCTTTTTGTGGGTATATTTTTTGTATTGCTTAGAAGAACAAATTATGTTGCTTGCACTTTTTTTGTCATGTGTGTGTGTGTGTGTACATGTGCACATGCACACACGCAGGAGAGATGTAGCTATACAAAATGTTAAACAGCTAAGAAACATACACCGTTATATATTATATTAATTATCCACACTTCTTGGGTGCATGACTGCTTTCAAATGCCTGAGATATTCAGTAATCTTACATAACTACACCCCCTGAGGTTCCCTAGCTTTAGTTAAGCAAATTCATTGATATTCACGAAATAGGAGGAAAACTACAATGGCCAAACTCTCAGTTATGTGGCACAAAGGGAGTGGGAACCTTCTGAAAGTCCCCTGCAGGGTATCTTTGCAATCTGGGGCCATGTGTTGTTGCATCCCCAGATGATTATGGTCATGAGGCCATTAGCCCTGATACATTTTAGAGCAACCCTTAAGCTCTGATAGTTTGTGCATGAGGCTAGGGAGAACATCACCATGACCCACTCCTTCACAGTGGTTCTCTCTGCAACACTCAGGCTTTGCCTCCATGCAGAAGTAACCCTGGTTTAATTCAAATAGGTACAACCCTCTTTGCAGACACACTTCAGTGTAAGAATGGTTCATTGTTGGTTAGCTTAAACTTGTTCCTGCTTGATTTAAAGTAACATGAAATAAACCTGGTTAAACCAAACAAAGAATGTCCACAAAGCTGTCTGTGCCATTTTTATGGAACCAATTTTAAATCGTGCCATAAGTTAAACCAGTGCAACGTTGTCATGTAGAAGAGCTCTTGACATTTTTGTTTTTATTGTTGTTTTTAGTTGCAGAACTTTATGTATCACATTTAGCCTGTTTCAGACTTCAGGAGCTTGTTGAAGGATAAAGGTAGGGGTTCTGTTGGAGAGCCACCATACCTCCAGAGACCACCTTGCTGTCTGCATTAGATGCTCCTCGTGTTGCCATGAAAACAGCTGTTGGCTTGTCAAAAGGGAGAAGGGTGACTTTAGGTAGGCAGCTTTTCAGAAAAGCTTGATCATTCTTTTTGTACTTTCTTTTGAACGGTGATTATCTGAAAGCAAGTGGCCCCGTTTTCTGTGCTACACTGTTCATTTCCATGGGAATAGAAGCAGCACGCAACAGGAGAATGGTCACATCTCTTAAATTTCATGGGCTGGAGCAGACCATTGCAAATGATTTTCCAGCAACTGACAGAAACAACTTACAGTGAAATGGATTCACTTGTGGAATGGTCTCTGTTGAGTAGTCAGTAGACTCTTCATCCCTTCTGACATTTAAAACATAACTGTACAAGGTGCTAAGAAATATAGCATAGTGGAGGACATCTCTGCCCTGGTAGGAAGATGAGATTTTTTCATCTCATAACCCATAATTTTATTATTCTAATTCTTTTAGTTTCAACAGTGGATTATTCATGTGTGCAGTGATACCAGGGACATAAGTGTGTGCAGGAAGGGAACCTAAGAGTGTGAAGGGGGAGATTATGACATATATATAACTTTAATACAGAAAGTTCAGTGGAATTAGTGAAGTGTATAACTGTTGCAAGAGCAAGGCTTGAATTAGCATCTCTCATTCTCCTGTTGTAGTCTTGTGACTAGCCCACCTGAACATGAAATGATGATTGTGAATTTGTTATTTATTTATTCTTTGCATTATGGCAGTGCCCATAGTCTCACTATGATAGTCACCAGGATAAACATATAACGAAAGGATGGTCCTTGCCCCAAAGAGTCTGCAATCTAAGGGTGTGTCTACACTACAGAGGAAGATCTTCCAGGGTTCGAATTAGCTGTCTAGTTAAGACAACTAATTTGAACATAGAGGGGCACTCCAGTTGATGCTGGTAACCCTGCTTTCATGAGGAGTAAGGGAAGTCAGAGGGAGAGTGTTCTTCCTTCAACTTCCTGCAGTGTGGACAGCACCAAAAGCTGAGTTAAGCTACTTCGACTTCAGCTATGCAATTAATGTAGCTGAAGTTGCGTATTTTAATTCAACTTTGTCCTGTAGTGTAGATATACTCTAAGGCAGAGAAGCTATAATTATTGGATCAGGAGAGAATCTAAGCAGACCTCATTTTTTTCCAAAGTTACATATAATATTGAGTCCTTACTTCTAATAGGTTCAGGGCACCCTTTTGGAAGTTAACTTTTACAGAGCAGTTGTGGGGTCCTCATTGGGGCTTCTATTGGAAGAAGATTAGAGGATGTTGTCATGTTGTCTAATTTATAACAGAATCATGCTTTTTTTTAAACTAAGTTCACTGTCTGCTTTTACCTCTAGTATAATAAAGTAACTGTCATTTTATGTTGTGGAATTAACATTTTTGTGATTCTCAACGTGAGAAGCTGATCTTAAAAAAAAACATGTTAACAACTTTTAATTTTGTCATGCATCTTCTCAAATCTTTAATGTTGCAGTTTTTGTTACATATTGTTTCTCCATAAGACATTCTTAGTTATTCTAAAATTTGGCCTGGGACCAGGTTGAGCTGTGGAGAGCTGTTAACTTTGAAATCCTGTCTCACAGCTGAAAAGCTCCCCAAAGTGAAGTGATCCCAGAAGAATGTTTCCCATTATCCAAAATTTTACCAAATCATTTCTTGTAGCTCTAAAATAATTAAGACTTTGGAAGCCCTAAGAGGTCTTTTTTGATCCATGAAAATTACCCTAGTTCAAGTAACTAAAACCTGACTCCTTCTCAGCCAATGAAACACAAAACTTCTCTTTTTGTTCATGTAACCTAAAGAGACTACTCCAGGTTGTCAAAACCTTTAAAGTATTCAACATCAGGATACCTCCAGAGTTTTGATTGCATTTATTGGGGATCAGGATGAGGTGTTTGTGTAGTCCTGAGAGTAGAAGATGTAAAGTTCTGTATAAAATGGTGTAAAAAAACATACCGAACTTGGTTTAGAAGCATGAATTAGGGATGTTAAATATCGGTTAATTGAACAGTCAGTTATCCTCATGAATTGTTATCAGTAACTCGACTATTCTATAGTACTTGCGGGTAGGGTTGGTAGCCAGTACTCTCTGGCCCCCATTTCCTGGAGCAGCAACATGAGGTGCCAGGTAGGAGCTGGTCCAAGAGGCTAGCCAGCTCTCCTCGCAGACTGGCTGTCTATAGCCCCATGCTGCTGCCCCTGATACAGAGGCAGCAGTGCGGGGTGGCAGCACCCCCTGTCCAGGGGAATGGAGCCCTGAGCTCCCAGACTCAGTGTTAATAGACTTTAACTGCAGAGCCACAGTGGGGAGGATGGGGAGGGGTATGAGTGAGCTGGGCTGCTGGCTAGCCTGCTAAAAAATATACTGGTGCATGCGGGGAAGGGGGACAGAATGCTTGTAGTCTATAGCATTAGCCTATAAGCTTTTGCTTATTGGTGTATCAGTTAATTGACTACACTATTAAATCCCTAGCATGAATGATGATGAATTTGGTTAGAACAAAATAAACCTTAATAGGCCCTCCAGCTACTAATAACTGCACATCCTTTGGTATCTACCCCAATCATTGTATATGATTTCTGAAAGCATACACTTCACCTCTTATGAAATAATGGTGGGGAATAGACATTTCTTTGAAAGAGTAATGCAGCTGAGTATTTATGGAGCTAGTTATTTTATTACTCAATTTAAAATGGTATTGTGGCTTCGAGATGAATGTTTCTGAAGTACCAGATAATGATATCAGAGACTCACTTGATTACGTGTTCTGTTAAGTACCTCTGGGGCAGCTGACGGTCACTGCTGTCAGAAGACAGATACTGGAGTAGATGGACATTTCATCTGACCCAATATGGCCTTGGTATATTCTTAGAAATAGTAACATTTCTAGGAAGCATTTCTGGATCTACTGGGGGAAAATTAAGTGATAGGCTTTTTCTAAAGTACATGTAGGTAGAGTAGTTTTAGTTTAATGAGTACATATTTTAATAAGATATGCAGAATGAGTAGTGGGCCATAGCCCTAGATTTTCATTTTCAAGTGCATGTTAAAAATTGTTACACTTACAAAAACTAAATCAAACCATGAAAATAGTAGTGGTATTACATTCATTATTGTTGTTGTTATTATTATGCTTCAGTCGTGACTCCATTCTGCTACCTGCTTTTTATACACATAATGAGAGAAAGTTGCTGTCCTGTAGAGTTTTCAATCCAAAGAGACAAAAGGAAGATTTATAATCTCATTTTTACAGAATTGGAACTGAGTCACTGCGGGTATGTCTACACTACCCCACTAGTTTGAACTAGCGGGGGTAATGTAGTCATCCGCACTTGCAAATGAAGCCCGGGATTTGAATTTCCCGGGCTTCATTTGCATGAAGCCGGCCGGCGCCATTTTTAAATGCCGGCTAGTTCGAACCCCGTGCCGCGCGGTTAGACGCGGCACGGACTAGCTAGTTCAGATTAGGCTTCCTAATCCGAACTAGCTAGTCCGTGCCGCGTCTAACCACGCGGCACGGGGTTCGAACTAGCCGGCATTTAAAAATGGCGCCGGCCGGCTTCATACAAATGAAGCCCGGGAAATTCAAATCCCGGGCTTCATTTGCAAGTGCGGATGACTACATTACCCCCGCTAGTTCGAAATAGCGGGGTAGTGTAGACATACCCAGAGAGAATAAGTGATCTCCCCAATGCAACAAAGGGAGTCAGTAGTAGTCCTGTTTAGGGTATCCTAAATCCCAGGCTGTACTTTAGCCACAGGATTATACTTCCTCCTGAATGCTAAATAAGAAGCATTAGCTTATGACATCTGATTGGATTAAGTTCTGAATTAATCATATTTGACAGAAGGCCTAGGCACATGTTATATTTATAATTTACTGCTTCTGAGATCTACATAGAGAGTAAAGAAAATATATTATGACATAGAATGAGGGCTGGCTTTGAATCTATGAGATTCCTATACTGCAGGTAAAATACATTACCTGTAATACATTTTGTAGGTATGCACCTAATTGACAAGGTGAACGTAAAATGACGGTGTGGAAGAGCTAACAAATCAAAATCTATGATACACTAATCTCCAAGAAGCACTAGATTGGTTTGTATTTTTTAAACAGGTATCTTTAGAAAAGATGAAGCAGCCAACATTTAGCTGCAATAGATGGCTACTGAGTTAACCACGCTGTCTGTAAATACATATACAGGTTGAATCTCTCTAGTCCAGTACTTGGTGGTCCAGCAACATCCATGATCTGGCATGATTTTAGTTAGCTGGATGTCTGCTTATCGTGGATGTGGCCAAGTTTCCTGCAATCCCATAAAGTTTGTTTACACCACCAGACCTGTCTCATCTTCTAAGAGCCCAGTAAGCAGTGTACGTGTTGGTAATGCTGCTAGACAATATTGACCTCCTGTTATTCGGTAAATTCTCTAGTTTAACACCAGTCATGTTCCAAGGCTGCCAGAGAAGAGAGGTTCAAATTGTATATATTGTAGACTTCGTCATTCTGCCAGATTCAAAATGTTGGTGTTTAAAATTGCACTGAGGATATGTCTACACTTGCTCCCTAGTTCGAGCTATCATTAACATAATCCTGCCCATGCGTTATTCTGCTCAACAGATGATTCAAACCAGGAAGTGTGCTCCGGGACGCATTGGTTCGAATTAAACCCTTTGGTTTGAGCTAAAGTTACTCCCCACTTCATTAACAATTTCGGTCAGCTACATTTGCATCCCTAGCTTGAACTAGGGAGCAAATGTAGATGTACCCTGAGTGTTTTCACAGAAAAGAACAAGCCAATGATAATTTTTAAAACTTCTCAGTCATGTAAAAGAAGAGGTAGGTGAGTACTTTGGTAGTAACACCATTACCTGGGATAAAAAATAGAATAAGCCACTCTATTTCATTCTACAAAAGTGACGAGGAGTCCTGTGGCACCTTATAGACTAACTGAAGTGTAGGAGCATAAGCTTTCGTGGGCAAAGACCTACTTCGTCAGATGCATGACGTGGGTCTTTGCCCACGAAAGCTTATGCTCCTACACTTCAGTTAGTCTATAAGGTGCCACAGGACTCCTCGTCGCTTTTGCAGATTCAGACTAACGCAGCTACCCCTCTGATACTTGACACTATTTCATTCTAGTATTCCTTTCCATTAGCTCTTCTATTTTTTTATTGAAGAAAGAAGTATTTATGGGAGAAGAAAAAGCTTATTCTTAATGTTGTTCCTACAATAGAAATAAGGAAACTGATTGAGAAAAGCATCAGGGTGTTTTCTTTGTTTTTACCTTCACTTACCTCTCTTCCTCCTTTATTGAACCTCTTCCACATGGATAGCCAAACACCCTTTCACTCATCAGACATTCACTTACACAAGCCATATTTCATTCTTCTGAATTTCAGCGCCATTCATATTCTTCACATTCCTTTATGGCAGTGCACCACTTGCTCACTCTTCCTAACAAGAAACACACGTAACCATTAAACAGCAGAGGTCAGCACCATGCTTGCATCACAGGTCAATCAAGATCATTTACATTCTTTATGAGGGTCATTTCTTCTCTCTGTGTGGGATGTGACCTTTGCTTTTTTCAAAAAGAAGAAACAACCCCAGATGCTCACCACTCCTTATGCAGAGAGGTTGCTAGTTGGTATTCCTTCATTTTATCTTGTAAACTTGCAAAATAACCAAAGATGCATTTGGAAAACCAACCCTGTAGGGGTAACACTAATTCAAACATTTCATTTAAATACCAATACACCTGATGGTCAAAAATTTGAAAGATCCACCGTGAAAATATTCTCTTCCGTTTTTAATAGAATTGTATGAATTGAAGAATGTTTTTGTTTGGTTCTGTGGAATTTCACAGGAGATATTTCTTTTCATGTTAGTTGTCATTACCCTAAATAAATTTATTTACAACTTTAAAAATAAATGGGTATTCATTTTTAAATTGTGCATGATTTAATATAAAAGCTATATTTGCCCAATAAAGTGATTCTCAAAGGAAATAATTTGGGAAGGGAAAATATTGTGTCCATCATGATTTCCCATATCAATGTAAAATGAGACATTTTTTTAAATTGTGGACAACCATTGTTACAATATTTTCCACTATTCTAATTTTAGGATTATTAAGAAAAATTGTTAACATTTGCCTGGTCAGATTTTAAAAAGAGCATCACTGCAAACCTGTGACTTGCCCTAAAGGAACTGAGAAATGATGTATTTCTCCTCCTAGTCCACCCTTACAGTGGATGAAAGGTATACACGTGTAACAGAGCACCAGGAGCTTGCTTAAGAGCCTGCTTCAGTTTTCTTCAGATATGCTCTAGTCAGACAAAAGTTGTTGGCCTCCATGCAGGGGTAACTGAGTGAAATTTAAGAGCCTTTTATGGACAGAAAGCACTCTAGATGATATAATGGTTCCTTCTGCCCTTAAACTCTGAGGGCTCATCTAGACTATGCAGAAGATTCGAAAGAGGACATGCAAATTCTGCAGGAAAGTAGACAAGACGCGTTTTTTTCGGCAACCTCCCCTTTTTCTAAAAGCCGCGTAAACATCATTTTTTGAGGAAAAGCGGTTTTTCGAAAAAGGGAGGGTTGCCAGAAAAAACCTGCATCTTGACCACTTTCACTTTCGAAAGCTCCACTTTTGAAAGTGACATCAGAAGAAGATATGCAAATTCCCACAGAATTTGCATATCTTCTTTCAAATCTTCCACGTAGTCTCGATGAGTCCTGAATTTGTTACAAATGCTCCTTTTCATGACTAATTTTTTTCACATTACATAGTGTTAAAGCTAATGGACATTCTCAGTTTGCTCAGGTAATTTTTGTTGTAGAAACATGCAGGTTCAGATGCCATGTAGGTGATGACTATGATGTTTATGCCATTTGCATGCAGCATGCTGACCCGTTACGGCTGAATTCCTTTTCAAAGCATATCTCTGAGTGTAGATTTTGCATGCGCCTCTCTTGTGCCTTAGGATTTTTATGGCTTCGCTTTGTTGTTGCATTGGGGTTAAATTGAAGCACTGTCACTTTCAGTATAATTTCATACTCAATAGGTACACAAGTTTGACCAACCAGAATTAGCACTTCCACTTTGATAATGTTACTTTTAAAATACCAAGATTCAAGGTCCAACACACAGTATTGTTTCAGTCTGCTCTGACAGAGCAAGAATCTTTTCTCATTTTCAATGGTGTATATTCAGCATAACTTTCATTACCTCCCCTAACTTGAGTTTTTTTCAGTTTTGATGAGTATAACTGATTTTACACTATTGCCAATTCTCATGGCTTTATTGCAAGTTTCACAATATTTTTTTTGTTGTTTTTCCTAAAAGCCCAGTCCCTGGAGTCAAGTTGTTATGTGAGAATCTTAGCATCGTTTAAAAAGAACCCAAGGTTTCGAGCCCTCATGATTGCAGCAGTGAAGATGAGAGGGTCTGCTATTGAGCAATAAGAAGTACAGCAATATTGCTTTGATCCAAGCCAAATGGCAGGCCACTTGTATAGAAGCCTGAGAACAGGCATAATTAAGTGAACTCTGAGAGAAACATTCAGAGGAGTCTCTGAAATGATGTAAAGGATGAGAGTACTTAAAAGGTCATCTACTGATAGACACGCTCATTTTTTTCTGTTTTCTGTGATGGTTTTTTGTAAGTGAAATAAGAGATTTGGACGTTCTTATGACAATCTGGCCCTTTTAAATTACTGCACTTTTCTGAGTGGGACGCATCATAAATTCAGCACAGATGACCATGCTGTATCCTGATATGAACTCCCAGACAGCAGCTTGTTAAACATAATGTTCGAACGTACACCTGCAGAACTTGTTATTGTGGAAGTGTCAAGTTATGCTTACCTCTTCATTGGTCTGCCAGGAGGGGCTTGGGAATGATATTGTTTGCATCAGTATTGAATGGTATGACTCTGGCTACATCTAGACTACAGGCTTCTTGCACAAGAAGCTTTTATTGGAAGAGAACTTCTGCAAAAACTTCTTGCGCAGGAGCATGTCCACACTGCAAAAGCGCATCGAAAAAGCAATGAGCTTTTGCGAAAGAGAGCGTCCAGACTGCATGGACGCTGTCTCGAAAGTAAGCTCTGATTGCTATGCACAGAATGGCCACCAGGGCACCTGTGCTTTTTCCTCTTTCCTCTTTTTGTGCAAAAAACTCCTCTTCCCCGTCCACATAAACCTTTTTGCGAAAGAGCTCTTTCATAAAAAGCTGTTCTTCCTCATAGAATGAGGAATTCTTATGCTGGAAAAACCCTTCTGTTCTTTCAATTTTTTTGTGCAAAAAAGCATTTGAGGTGTGGACGCTCCATAAGTTTTTTTGGAAAAACAGCCATTTTTCTGAAAAAAACTGTAGTATAGACATAGCTTAAGTGGGCAGGTTCATGGTCCCAACTCTATTGCACTAGTAGCAGCAGCTAGTGACACTGAATGCACATTCCCTAGGTGTCCTGGAGCTATTACATTAATGTCTGCACTGCACTACACTGTTGTATAGAGCACAGGCTGTTCATCTTCTTCCTGTTCTTCACAATGCACATATCTATATTTTGTCTGTAACTATACAAGAGACAAAGTCTCACATATCAAATTCACCCATGTTTAATTCTGAAAATCTGCCATCTTGAATTAAAATGTATTGTCTTAAACCAAAACTGTTTGGAGATACAGGTTGGACCTCCCTCTTCCAGCACCCTTGTGACCTGACCAGTCCAGAAGGAGGGAATTTGCCAAACCAGAGGAGGTTGGCCCCTCTGCTCTTGTACTCTGGGGTCTGTCAGCAGATCACCAGGCTCTGCTGTCCTCAGTCCACCTGCCTCCTAGTTCCATGAGCAGCCCCTCCCTCTCCCCTCCAGGGCCACTGAGACTCTGCTGCCCCAGGACCACCAGGGCTCAGCTGCTCTGGGACTGCCAGGGCTCAGTTTCTCTGGGCTGCTGGGGCTCAGCTGGCCTGAGCTGGAGCTCTCTGGTCCAAGGGCTGTCTGGCCAAGCAACATCCGTGATCTGAAGTTGCTGGACCAGAGAGTCCCAGACCAGAAAGCTTCAACTTATACTATAAGTGTGTTAAATAGTAGCTGGTGCATGGGTAAGTTGGCATGTAGTTCCATTTAATAAGTATCAACAAGTATTAGTTGTTTAATAAAAATCGTAAGTAATGCAGGAGATTGTTCACATCTGTAAATTGAACAACTGTGCAACTTTTGAGTGTAAGGAAATAAAATGCAGATATCTAGAGAAGTAACAGACTCATCATCACTCTTGTATCAGATTGTAATTCTAAAAGAGCCTGATCCTCAATTTCTACTAATTCAGCAATTTTGTTTTGCTGTTGTATTGTCCAAATCAAGCACAGATCCATGGCATTTCATTTTCTAATTTATAAGCTCTGAAAAAATGTACAAGGCAAGAAATAGTCATTGATTTTTATACTGTGCCTCAGAATTACATTTTTACAGCTTCCATCAGTTTTGGCAAAGTGAAGATTAGTTTGATCCAACTTCTGAAGCTGGGAACTAGTCCAAAACACTGGTAGGCAGAAATCTGTGAAGTGCATTGGTGCTATATTACCTGACACATTTGGCCCTATTTTGAACATTTTCATAGACTCTTTATATTTTCTTGTGTGTGTGTAGGATTTTTTCCCCTAAGGTTACAGTCAAGGAGCATTTTCACTTAGTGTCTTTTCCACGTAATTAAATGCATTGAACACTAGTTCCCCAGCCTTAGCCATGCACCTCTGGGCATATTCAGCCAAACAAATGAGTGGAGTTGGCTCTAATACGGACATTCCCTATTCTCCTGAGCATTTCACCTTAATTAATAAAACAAACCTGAACATTTCTGAAATGTTTATATGTACAAGCCATTTTTTCACCTCATCAATTTTCTAGACACCTGAAAACTGATTTTGTGTGGAAAAAGTGATTCACCAAATCTGCAGACCCACACAGGCATTAACAACACAAGTATAATCTGTCAAAAGTAGAAATGCTCAAATTATTTTATGAGTAACACCACATATTTTTAAACTTTTTCACTTAATTATTATTTGTGAATGAATTTTGTCATTTAGCTAGCTTTCCAAGCTTTCAGATAATATGTATGATCAACAAGCATGTTGTCAAAGAATAACACCATTTGCCATTCATATTTATATATAAACTGATTTATCAAGCTAGTACAGTTAAATTCTAGTTTAAATTTGAAATTTGGGAAACTTAATTCCGGGGCAAAGGAGCAAAGCCGCACGGGCAGCGGGGTCCCGCCGCCTGTGCGGCTTTGCTCGGGTCTCCCTGCTGTGCTGGGGAGTCTTCCCCAGCACACCAGGGAGACCCGGAGCAGCTTTTCTCACCCCGGAGGATGCGGTGGCGGGACCGCTGCGCTCTGGGCCCCTCTTGTTTCCAGTTTCTAACTTGAATTTAAAAACATCTAAAATAAATTCAAAACTTGTAAAATATCACTTTTCTAAGGATGCAATTGCACTAGTTGCCACAATGATGTTATGTCGACCATTCCTTCAGACTTGTAGTCTTTCTGGAAAACTGTGGTCCATTCTAGGGAAAAAAAGGTTGAAAACCCCAGAGCTAAGCAAAAATAAGATTACGTCTAGACTACAGAGGTTTTCCGTGGTACTGAAGAATGACAGACTGCTGGCTAAGCCAGAGCTCTATCACTATAGCCTTGCTAAAGAGGCTGAGGGGAAACAGCTGAGCAAGCCAAGGCCTGAAAGGATATTAGAAGCAGCTGTTGGCCTCACTGGGAGAGGGCTATATAAGGCAGAAGAAGGAAGCCAGGAGGGGGCAAGGAGCCCTGGTGTGGCTGAGTGTGCTCCCAGGCAGACAGAGGAGCTGGTTGAATTGACTGTAAGCTTTGTATATAGAAGGTGGTGCGAACTAACAATAAAGGCACGGGTGACTGCACCAGAAGCATCTCTGGCTGATTTGTGACCAGAAGGTGTCCCAAACCAAGAGGCCTGAGCGGGGACTCCACCACACGAAGGTATCCCGGAAAAGCTCTGCTGAGTCCAAGGAACGCATCTGCTTTTCCGAAAAAAAAATTGGAAAAGACTACCGTATTTTCCGGCGTATAGGGCGACTGGGTGTATAAGACGACCCCCTATCTTTTTAATTAAAAGATAGGGTTTCATCTTATACCCCAGCGCCCCTCCGCCTCCTTTGCTCCCGGTGTCCCTGGTCTGCTGGAGATGGTCCCCAGCAGACCAGAGGCACCGGGAGCAAAGCCGCCAGGAGCGCCTGGGCTGCCCCCCCCCCCCCCCCGCCGCCGGAGCCCCTCCGCGGCTTTGAAAGCCTCGGGGGAAGCCGGCGGCGGGGCATCCCAGGCGCGCCTGGGCTGCGCCCCCGCCGGAGCCCCTCCGCGGCTTTGAAAGCCTCGGGGGAAGCCGGCAGGGGGGCAGCCCATGCGCGCCTGGGATGCCCCCCCGCCGGCTTCCCCCGAGGCTTTCAAAGCCGCGGAGGGGCTCCGGCGGGGGCGCAGCTCAGGCGCGCCTGGGATGCCCCGCCGCCGGCTTCCCCCGAGGCTTTCAAAGCCGCGGAGGGGCTCCGGCGGGGGGGCAGCCCATGCGCGCCTGGGATGCCCCGCCGCCGGCTTCCCCCGAGGCTTTCAAAGCCGCGGAGGGGCTCCGGCGGGGGGGCAGCCCATGCGCGCCTGGGATGCCCCCCCGCCGGCTTCCCCCGAGGCTTTCAAAGCCGTGGAGGGGCTCCGGCGGCGGGGCATCCGGTGTACAAGACGACCCCCGATTTTTGGGGGATGTTTTTTAACATCAGAGGTCGTCTTGTACGCCGGAATATACGGTACGTGTTTTTCAGCATCCCTGTAAACCTTGTTCTACCAGGAACAAGAGATGTTCTGAAAGAGGGCTTTTTTCTGACTTTTGGCCCCATTTAGGCAGGTCAAATGTTGGATAAGCCTCTTTCAGAAGAAAAACAGAAAAACATACGCAAATTGCAGTTTGCAATTTGCGTATCTTTTTCCGACTTTTCTTTGTAGTGTAGACATAGCCTTAGTAAACTGATTAGATAAAAATGAAAGGAAAACTTTTGTTATTGAGCAAAAATACTTAGTGGAAATATCATTACTGGTAAGAAAACTTGCATTAGTCTTTGATATACCAGTTTTATGTTATTTTACCTATGTCCCTTTGATGGCAGAATTGCCATGAGTGGGAATCTTTCTGTGTAGTATAAGATATAAGGAGTTCGTTAGTATTTCTCTGAATTCAGAGGTGTCACTATATTTTAGGCAGTACTCTCGCTCTTGCAAAGATAGAGAAATTGGAAAGAAACAGTGACAATATAGAAAAGGGACGGGAACCAATACAAGTAAGGCTTAGGGATTCCAGAGAAGAATAGAAAATCCCCTATAAAAGACATCCAACCCATCAGGAGATAGGTTCTAGGATTAGGACTCAGTTCTCTTATTTAAAATGAAAGGAAACCTAGTTCAATAGATGTTGCTACTTCCACATATTGCACCAAATGTATGAGAGTAAATGATGAAATAGTCTGATGCCATTGCTTTGCCTCTGATTTTGCATGACTGAAGTCAATGGGAACTTTGCACTGATTTCAGTGAGCATGGGATTAATGTAAAGAGGAAATGACTGTACAATAATTTTCAGGTTTTCCTTCCTGGAATAAGTTTCTTTTCACTACATTATCATCCGTATGTTTGCTTGTTTATTCTTTGGGGGGTCGTGGGGGGTTTTTGTGATTAGATAATTTATCCATCTTCAAAATAAAAAAATCTTCTCTTAACCAGGAACATTGGAATTGGGGTGGTGGACACCTCTGAAACCCTTTTTTAAAGAAGCACAATAATGAGAAATAAATCTAACTTGGATGACTTTGCCACTTCATTACAAATGTTTTCAGTTTATTCTCTGGGTTTCCACTTGACACCAACACAACCTTCCACCTACTCTAGGCTCTTACCATTGCCAACGACCACTGTATATCACATGGATAAGCTAGCTTTTTACCTTCAGCTGCCCCTCCATTCAGTTTCCTCTGAGCAACACTGTTCTCTGTAGCTAAACACTGCTTTTCACATACAAGGAAATTCACAAGTGTATTGATTTTTCTGCCCCCACAATAGCAGACTATTCCTTTAAAAGGCAAATTGGAGAAGGGGATAACTTTGACAAACTGGAAATATAAAGACAGGAAATGAGTCTGTGACTGTATAAATGAGTTTATAAATTGGCCCTTATTTTAATATGAAACTAGCCTTTTACGGTAGAAAAATCACCTATTGAACAAAGCCATCCCATGGTTCAGCACTGTAGGATCATGAAAAAAAATCAAGTTTCTTTCAAATATATTATTTAGTCTATCGAACTGTTTCCAACAACTGGAGTGCTGTTGGCTGTGCTTGAGGTCCATAGCTTTGTCAAAATACTGAGATTCTACATAAAATCATCTTAATTCTTAACCCACTGTGTGCTAGAAAGATGTCTATAAAACAATCGTTTAAAACTAGTATGTCATGGGAATATATTCTTTAACATTGTAAAATGCAAGTATCCTAAATTTCATCAGTGACCCATTTGATTTGTGTTCCTTTATGCATAGTTTCCCTTTGCCATTATTAAAAGAACTTCTGCATTTAACAACTGTTCTGATGCATGCGAGAATTGTGTTCTGTACAAATCTTGGAGTAGCCAGATATGTAAAAATCCATTTCATTGTTGTCTAGAACAATCACAGCATTTTATGCCAGGTAATTTTTGCAGGCATGACCATAAAACCCATGTTTTCCCAGTCTTGCACTATGACATCAGCTAGCATTTTTTGAGCTTCCATATCAATTGCTGCTGATATTGATGAGGGAAGCTATACTAGCAACTATCATACTTAAGTACAGTTGCTTGCTAGCATGGTTCCAATGGGAAAATATGTAGATCACTTGTTATCTTTTGGTTTGACTTTTCTTTTAATTAATACATTTTAGACATGTAGATGGAAGACCCAGAAGAAATCAAATGAACAATTGCATGAAATTCAGACTGATTCTATTAAAGAGCTTTTTCCCTCAGGTCTTCAGATTTTTGTATACAGAGGTGTAAAGTGCTTCTCCCTAACTCGCTATGGCTATGTCTACACTGCAGAGTTTTTCTGGGATATTGTGTCCAAGGAATGCGTCTGCTTTTTCGGAACTGTTTCTGAAAAAGTGGACGCATTCTTTCAGCATCTCCGTATTCCCTATTTCATGAGAAATAAGGGATGTTCCGAAAGGGGAGGTTTTTCTAAAATTTGGCCCCATCTACACGAGGCCAGAAAAGCCTCTTCTGAAAAAAAAAGCAGAAAAAGATATGCAAATTGCGTTTTGCAATTTGCATATCTTTTTCCAATATAACTCTGCAGTCAAGTCATAGCCTATCCCCCTTTATTCCATTACTAGCTCTCACCAGGTTCAGAAGTGACAAACGGTGAAAAAAAATTAAGATTACAATTGTCAGATATAAGAAAAAGAGCATGAAAACTAGACAGGCCATCATAATATATTTAACTTTTAGGTTGTGGTTAGCTGCAGAGAAAGAAGCTATAGAAAAATGTTTTGTGGGACACTGGCCAGAGGAGGTGTTAACTGGAAGCTTTGCATTTTTCTTTGATAATGGCATGGGCAGTACTTTGATGATTCATAGTCTTATTATGTTCTTGAACAGGGCAGATCAAAAAGCTACTGGTTGTATTGGATTGACATTTTTTATCCAACAGTATTATGGGCAGTGTGGTCTGTGAAGCTATCATATTCCTTCTTCATTTAATTTTAGTTTAAAAAAAGTTTTGTCCATATCATGCTAAAATATTTTTTCTTCTTTATCTCAGACATGAAAGGTATTTTAGTTACTCTTACTGAATGAGTCTTTGAGAATATTATAAAAATAAATGCATGGAAAGATGAATCACACTTTTTCTGTGGGAAAATAGACTAGCTTGGATAACATCTTAAACTTATTTAAATAATGTCCTCCTTTACTATGTTTTTAGAGATAATAAATGTCTTCTTGAAGATAATATAATAAATTGAACATATCTTAAATTTATTTAAATATGCTTCTTCTTTAGTGAATTTTATGGGGGAGGCTTCCTTTATTAATTCTGAGCCAATTTCTGTCAAGTGGTATGTATACAATTCCCATTGATGTTGTACATGCAAAATATAATATAATATAATAGCCTTTGTGTGCAATGTTAGGGCCTACTGTCCAGGACCAAGCAACATAATTACTTAAAAATCAGTTACTTCTATCCAGTGTTAGATTTTTTAAAATATGAGGTTCTCATGAACTAATCCTTATTATGTGGTTTTCAGAACACATTAATGTAAAATTTTCAATAATTTAAAATTAATTTACATCTTTTTGTTATACATGAAATGTCTGTTACTCATATCCAATCATTTCCTATTTCTCATGTAACCATGAGAACTTAATTTCAGAGATGTCGAACTCCCAAGGCAATGTCTACACTCACAGCTTCTTGCGCAAGTAATATGCAAATGAGGCTAAGCGTGGAATATCGCCAAACCTCATTTGCATACCTAATGAGCCACCATTTTTTTCAGAAGAGGCTCTTGCGCAAGAAGGAGCATCTACACTGCCCCTTCTTGCGCAAGAAAAACCCTCTTGCGCAATGCCGTTACACCTATTACTTTTCAGGAAGAACGGCATTGCACAAGAGGGTTTTTCTTGAGCAAGAAGGGGAAGGGTAGATGCTCCTTCTTGCGCAAGAGTCTCTTCTGAAAAAAATGGTGGCTCATTAGGTATGCAAATGAGGTTCAGCGATATTCCACGCTTAGCCTCATTTGCATATTACTCACGCAAGAAGCCGCGAGTGTAGACATAGTCCAAGTCTTCACTACTGGAAGTACTTTCTTTCAGAGTCAGAATTCCTTTTATTGCTGGATAAATTTTCTCTGAGATATAGTTGAAGGGCATAATCTTAACTTTCAGTGAATACTTCCATAATGTTTTTCATTTGGAGCATAAATATGATTATACGTAGTGCTACTGAATAAATAATAAATTCAAGTTCTCTTTTCCACTTAAAGGCAGCTGTCTAATTTGAGTCCAGTATAATTCCTCCACAAAGGACTGTGGAACAGATTTTTGCAGGGATATAGATGCATATATGCCTAAGCATTTTGAAAATCCCATTGGGTGCTTCTGTATTGCTTTATTTATATGCCTAAATATCTTTAACAAACTTAAACAATGGAGCAGCTATTTTAAAGTTACTCAAGTGCATTTCCTGTCAATGCAATCCCTAAAATTCCAGGATATCATCAATTAAACTAGTATCTACCTCTGTGCTTGTTGGAGGTCATCACCTCTAGAGTATCATTTTCATTGATTGTGGAATAATGTTCAAAAGTGAAATACAATTGCAGAAACTGCAATACTACTTTATTACATGATTTGCTTTGCTTGGCTTATGCAAATAAGTTGAACCAGACTAGTTCATAGTTTTAAATTTGTTTTTCACAGTTTGTCCCTATCTCAATGACTAATTAAATTATGTTATAATCTGCTTTGTCACAACCAGGTTTCAACAGTTTTTCAACACTGTTCTGCTGAATAGTGATGCAAGAAATGTCTGCTCTCACATTTAGCCTCTGCAGATTAGTAGGAAAAGGCTCTTTAGCATGTAGATGCCAAACAACTTCAATACATTTTCTTCTCTATTTGTCTCAATTCCAATCCAAATTCCTTGGTCTAAAACTTTCTCATGTTAAGTGCATGATCCTCCTTCCACTTGCCACCTTCTGACCTCAACATGCTCCCCTCCTCCACCTAGCTGAGGGGGGGAGTGGCTAGAAGGTAGGGAATATTGCCAGGATGCCATGGACCTTGGGATAGTCATGTAAGTAATTTTATAATATTTTCTGTAAGGGATGATGGAAGATTAGCAAGGAATATTTCAATTATCAGTGCAGGCCATTCAAGACAAGAAGAGAAGACTTCAAATCAATAGCTCTTTCTACATCTATCCATTGTACCAGAGTTTCTGTTAATGCTGATGCAGTGATTCTCAAACTGTGTGTTGGGATCCCAAAGTGGGTCACAATCCAATTTTAGTGGGGTAACCTAGGACTTGCTGGGACTCAGGACTGAATTGCTCCTGGGTGGTGGGACTCATATTACAGGCCTCCTGGCTGGGGCTGAAGCCCTTGGTCTTCAGCTTTGACCCTTTCCATGCCCAGGACAGAGGGACTCTGGCTTTGGCTCCCTGACCTGGGACAGTGGGAATCCAGTGGATTCAGGCTTAGGTCCCCTCTCCTGGGGTTGTTGTGCAATGAGGTTTGAGAACCCTTGCTGTAAAGCGATCAGATTACTCACTCTCAAACATCATTATTCCGGGATAAGGATACATTACATTCCTTCACTCCATTTGGTTTCTTCTTATTCCTTTTGATGGCTTTCCTATATTCCAACCAATGCCTAATTTGAACATGCTTAAGCGAATGACTCTCTTTGGGCCTTAAAGGGTTGCAGATGTGTGTATACCGCTTAGAGAATATTACATCTCTGTCATTCCTCCTTTCAAGAATTGAATAGATACAAATAATCACGTTGTTTTCACTGAAAATCTCCCTGCCTTTGGATAATCCACATTCCTTCACCCAGAGTAAGTTAATTACAGCATTGAAAATACAAAGCTAAATCATTCATACAACATGGAAATTGCCCTTGTGAATACTCCCTTTGATGTACTCTTGTTCTTTAATTATATCTTACCTTTTTAGGATATAAATATAAATATATTTGAGAGAGTTTGTCTCTATCTATGTGTCTGTCTGTTCAAGAACTCTGCCTAAACAATAAGAGCTAGGACCATCAAATTCAGTGTACAGCTTCCTCTTACCATAACTTAAAGCAAGGTAAGGGTTTGGTTGTGCTAGGAAAATGGGATGTGCTTGGAACAGGATTGCTTCTCCTAAAACCATACAGAAAAGAGACAGACTCACCAAGCGGGTGAAAGGGGTGGATGGGGCTGTCCCTTGGGACTGCCCCAACCCCCCCCCCCCCAGGTGCTCTTTAGGGAAATAGGTAGCACTGGAGGGGCTGAAGCTCCCCTCCCCCAGATTCATATAGGAACATTGCTGGCTGTTCCTCTTTGTCAGGAGAGAGTGCACAGTTTGCTGCATTCCTCATTCTAGCTGGGGAGCACAGTGGACAAATGATCCTGGATCTGGCCCAGCCAGAGGACATGCACTCTCCCCTGGCTGTGCCTGCTGGGATTGTGGATTGCGTCTCATAAAACCAAACAGAGAAGAGTCAGAATCACCAAAGAAAGTAGAGTCCACAAAACTGACATAACTGAGTGAATGTTGAAAGATGGCGGGCTCAGGAAGAACAGGGGCTGGCTCAGGAAGAACAGGGGCTGAGGGAGGGTGAGCAGTCTGCCATCTCTACTCACCGACCCTAGCACAAAGTTGCCACAGCAGCTCCATTCTGGACCGGGAAGCGGGGGGCTGTGTCCCACCTACCCTTGGCTACTCTATGCTGGAGCCAGGGGAGGAGGGACTGCCTCTTCATCCCCTGCTGTGTTGCTTCATGATAGAGCCAGAAGAGGGGCACCCCTCCAGCCATGACACCCAAACCAGTGTTGTCCCAGAGCTGCTGCTGCTGGGGGACAGGTAGTTTCTTCCATGGCTCCCACCCAACCTAATCTGTCCCAGTCAGGGGACATGTACCCTTCTCCCCTAGCCATGCCTGCTGGAGCTGCAGCAGCCATGGAGAAGTGCTCCTCACTTGGCCTCAATCTGATTCAGTAAGAGTGCATTGTCCTCTCTCCATGGGGCAGCCTGTGTACTGAACCCCTCATCCCAGCCCTTTCCCAGAGCAATGATTTAAATAAAGCATGTACATTTGTCATTTTATTTTCCAAAAATACTAAAATTAATTGTTTAACAGACCTGAGCAAAAGCCGGTCGGCGCCATTTTTAAATGCCGGCTTGTTCGAACACGCGACATGGGCTAGATAGTTCGAACTAGCAAGCCATTCCGAACTATCTGTAGACGTTCTTTTCCGTCTTTTCTAAAAGCCGGAAAAAAGCGGCGGACATTTTTATTTAAATGCTGCGGGGGATATTTAAATCCCCCGCGGATTTCCCTATTACGACCTGTGAAATTAACATGCCCCTTTCGGAAAAGGGGCCAGTGTAGATGTAGCCTTAGGGTATGTCTACACTGCAAAGCTTTCCTGAAAAAACTGCACTTACGTCCACACTGCAATTGCATTCTTTTGACAGAAAGATGAAAGAACACAGGGGTTTTTCTGACAGCGGTAAACCTCTTTCTACGAGGAAGAAGCCTTTTTCTGAATGAGATCTTTCGGAAAACGGTGTGTGTGGACGGCGAGGAGGGGTTTGGGCTTATTTAGTCTATAGGAGAGAAGAGTGAGGGGAGAGTTGATAGCAGCCTTCAGCTTCCTGAAGGGAGGTTCCAAAGAGGATGCAGAGAGGCTGTTCTCAGTAGTGATGGCAGAACAAAGAACAATGGTCTCAAATTACAGTGGGGGAGGACTAGCTTGGATATTGGAAGAAAAACTATTTCCGCCAGCAGGGTGGTGAAGTACTGGCTTTGGTTACCTAGGAGGTGGTGGAATCTCCATCCCTAAAGGTTTTTAAGTCTCCGTTTGACAAAGCCCTGGCTGGGATGATTTAGTTGGGATTGGTTCTGCTTTGGGCAGATGGCTGGACTTGAAGATCTCCTGAGGTCTCTTCCAGCCCTATGATTCTGTAATTTTTTTTCGAAAGAAGAGATCTGCCGGAAAAAACACAGGTGCCTGATGGCCACTCCGTTCACAGCAATCAGACCTTAAATGTGAGATAGTGTCCAATGAATGTGGACACACATCACTTTTCATTGTGCTTTTGCTGTATAGACACTCTCTTTCGAAAGACCTTTGCGGTCTACTCTAGACATAGCCTTAGGGATAAATTAGAGCTAAATAACAGCACAGAACACTGAGAGCCACGACTGATTGTTTTAAACAAACCTTATGGGACTGTGGGAAAGTTGGCCACACCCATGATAAGTGGACATTCAGCTAACAAAAATCATGCCGGACTCTGGATGTTGTTGGACCAAAGAGTGCTGGACTAGAGAGGTTCAACCTGTAGTAGAAGTAGGAAAGTCATTTATTTCAAAATAAATTTTAAAATGTTTTGATAAGTCTAGTTTCTCTTTCAACAGGATATTTTGGGGTATGTCTACACTACAGCGCTAATTCGAACTAACTTAGTTCGAATTAGTTAATTCGAACTAAGCTAATTCGAATTAGCGCATCCAGACTTAAAAACTAGTTCGAATTAGCGTTTTGCTAATTCGAACTAGCATGTCCACATTGAGTGGACCCTGAACCGAGGTTAAGGCTGGCCGGAAGCAGTGCCGGCAGGGCATCAGAGTAGGACTTAGAGCATGGAGCTGCTGTCCAGGCTAGCCGAGAGCTGTGCTTAAAGGGACCCGACCCCCACCCCGGACAGACAGTTCTCAGGGGTTCCCCGCTTGCAAAGCAGTCCTGTCTTGGAGTGCCCTGAGTGCCCACACTCGGCACATCACAGCACTCGGCCATCAGCCCGTCTGCACTTGCCACAGGCTGCCATCCGGGGCGGGGGGCTAATTGGGGGGCTGCAGGAGAGCTTCCACCCTGAGGAGCCCACAGAGCCACCCCAGTCCTCCCCATCGGGGGCTCGTACCCCATTCCTCCCTCACCCCCTTCCACTTACCCCTCCCTAGCCCCCCTTCCTGATGTACAAAATAAAGGACACGTGTGTTCAAAAATAGAAACTCTCTTTATTGAACAAAACTTGGGGAGACTGTGAAAAGGAGGTGGGAGAGGGGAGGGCAACTAAAACGATCAGGGGTTTGGAACAGGTCCCATATGAAGAGAGGCTAAAGAAACTGGGACTTCTCAGCTTAGAAAAGAGGAGACTGAGGGGGCATATGATAGAGGTCTATAAAAGCACGAGTGGTGTGGAGAGGGTGCATAAAGAAAAGTTCTTCATTAGTTCCCATCATAGAAGGACTAGAGGACACCAAATGAAATGAATGGGTAGCAGACTTCAAACTAATAACAGAAAGTTCTTCTTCACAAAGCAAATAGTCAACCTGTGGAACTCCTTGCTGCAGGAGGCTGTGAAGGCTAGAACTAGAACAGAGTTTAAAGAGAAGTGAGATAAAGTCATGGAGGTTGGGTCCATGGAGTGCTATTAGCCAGGGGGGAGAAATGGTGTCCCTGGCCTCTGTTTGTGGAAGGCTGGAGAAGGATGGCATGAGACAAATGGCTTGGTCATTGTCTTTGGTCCATCCCCTTCAGGGTACCTAGTGTTGGCCACTGTCGGCAGACAGGCTACTGGGCTAGATGGACCTTTGGTCTGACCCAGTACGGCCATTGTAAGCTCAGGGCTCAGGGTCGGGGGTCTCACTGGACCACCTTGATTTTCCTGCACACCTGCTCCTGGGTGGCCAGGCTGGCAGCTCTCCTGCCCTAGACGGCCACTTTCCTGTGCCTAGTGTGGAGGTCGTGGATGAGGTCCACGATGTCTGCACTAGACCAGGCGGGCGCCCGCCTCTTGCGGACCTGGGCAGGCTCCCGGGAGCCGCCAGCCTGGTCCCGGGAAGAGGTGGAGGGCTGGGTAGCAGCAGGTGGCTGGCTTGAGCCGTGCCAGGTGCAGGGTCTGCTGGCTGGGTGCTGGCAGGCTTGCACCTGGCACGGGCACCGTAGCCAGCCCGTGCCCCTTTAAGGGCTCCAGGGCCAGGAGCGGGGCAGAAGAGTTTCCCTGGTGGTGCCCAAAGTGGCCACCAGGGAAAGCCGGGGAGGGCTAGCCTCCCACTAGTTCGAATTAAGTGGCTACACAGCCCTTAATTCGAACTACTTAATTCGAACTAGGCATTAGTCCTCGTAGAATGAGGTTTACCTAGTTCAAAGTAAGCGCTCCGCTAGTTCGAATTAAGTTCGAACTAGCGGTTTGTATGTGTAGCGCCTATCAAAGTGAATTCAAACTAACGTCTGTTAGTTCAAATTAACTTTGTAGTGTAGACATACCCTTGCTTGCATAAAAAGCTATACTGAATTCAGGTCTGAGATGTCCAAAATCTCTATGATTTTGGAGTTAATAAAATGGCCAGGTTGAATTCAAACTGCTTCACTCATGCTTTAACCATGAATGATGATTAATCTGACATTTGACAAATAATATTTTAAAAAATTGTAAACCATTTAATTGTAGTAAACCCTTTTGATTAGACCACCACTTAAATAGTAATAAAAACTTCAGAAACAGTTTACATTCATTCTGAAAATAATTCTTCTGGAACTCATACCCTATGATTCAGCAAAGCGTGATCGTTTTTTAAATAACACTTCATCATTAGGAGTACACCTCTTCAGCTGATGAGCCGATAAAGTAAGTGGGGAAGGGGGAGGGGAGGGAAAAATAACTTTTTTTAAAAAAAAGCTGTAATAACTGTTTTACAAAACCTTATCCGGGCTTTTATTTATGGGTTTTTTCTTCCTGTAACTTGAGTTCTATAGATGATATGAGTAAAGGCTTATTATCAAGCTGACTCACTTCTTATGAAGGTGTGGTGATCATACATCGTACAATTGTTCCTTTTGTTATGTTAAAGTTCTAATGACAGCAAGCCTTAGAACAGTGTGTCTTGTATTGGGAAACAATACAAACCTGCAAAGCTAAAATGAAAAGCCACGGGGTCAAATTTATCCCCAGTGCAACTCATCTAGAATAAATCTGACCCAATCTGTCATACATATCCTGCAAGATTTGCTGTGTAAAGCAATACTAATTAACACCACTAAGAGCTAATTTATTTATCATTCAAATCACCGTCATTGAGTATACAACATTAGCAACACTCAGTTTTGCAATGTTGGTTTGATTACAGAAAGACACTTTTCTCAACACTGAAAGTGTTAGTGTTGAATTTTTTAATAAATGTGATGAAGGCATTTGTTTTAAGAGAATGTACATATATTAAAAATCAAGTTATAAAATCAGATTTTCAGAAATGCACATGTGTGGGCATAATCATTTCATTTTGCAATTGCAAACAGGAAAAGAACAAGTTAAAAATTACTTAGAAAAGTTAGATGTCTTCAAGTCTCCAGAGCCTGATGAAATGCATCTTAGGAGCTAATTGAGAAGGTATCTGAGTCATTAGCTATCTTCTTAGATATGCCATGGAAGATGGGAGAGATTTCAGAAGATTGGAAAAGGACAAATATAGCTTCCATCTATAAAAAGGGAAATAAAGAAAATCCAGGAAACTATAGACCAGTCAGTTATGCCAGGAAAAATAATGGAGCAGATAATTAAAGAATCTATCTGCAAACATCTGGAAGATAGATAATAAGGTGATAAGTAACAGTCAGCATGGATTTGTAAAAACAAATCATGTCAAACCAACCTGATAACTTTCTTTGATATGATAATCCTTGTGGATAAGAGGGAAGCAACAGATGTAGGATACCAGACTTTAATAAAGCATTTGATACAGCAGGGGTCAGCAACCTTTCAGAAGTGGTGTACTGAGATTTAACTTATTCACCTTGGCTGCATCTAGACTGGCCGCTTGAATTTGCACAAGAACACTTACAATCTAATGTAAGATTGTCAGTGTTCTTGCGCAAATACTATGCTGCTCCCGTTCGGGAAAAAGCCCTCTTGTGCAAATGTATTTGCACAAGAGGGCCAGTGTAGTCAGCTAAAAACTGTTTTGCGCAGAAAAACCCCGATGGTGAAAATGGTGGTCGGGGTTTTCTTGCACAAAACCGCATTTAGATTGGCACGGATGCTTTTCCACAAAAAGTGCTTTTGCGGAAAAGCGTCCGTGCCAATCTAGACGCTCTTTTCCGCAAATGCTTTTAACGGAAACACTTTTCCGTTAAAAGCATTTGCGGAAAATCATGCCAATCTAGACGCAGCCTCAATGTATGGGTCTGAATGCTGGTGATACTTTTTAAAGTCAATAATAGTTCTACTTACAGCAGCTTCATCAATGAATGAATGAAGATGCAGATCTTACCATTTAGCGTGATCTTAGGCCTTGTTTTGTCTTTCTGAGTTCTCCAATCCCAGGCTTGTAGTTTAATACTTTAAGCAGCACACAAGCCTCTGACAGTTTGGTCAGACACCCTAAATAAACTGTCCCCTGCTTCCACCTTACCACATAGATGCGATCACCCTCCCACCCCTGTTTTCCCCACCCACCCCTGTGGAATGTGCTCCCCCCAACCCAGGTGGGGACTGGGATAAAATCCTGCTTCTCAAAGTAGCAGGCACCAGCAGTCTTTCCTGTCCTAACTCCCAGCTAAAGCACAACCAAATTTTCCACACCTCCCCCACCTCACAGCACAAACTACCTTCCTACCTCCACCTCATCCTAATATCAGCATCCGTCCAACCCCTCTTTCTCCCACCCATCACATGCAGTCACATGTATGCTGCCCCTGTCCCTAGCTGGGTTGCCAGGCTGCCTCTGCCCCACTACTGTGGCTCCATTACTGGTGGAGCAGCCCATGGCCCAAGCCCCAGTCCCGGCTGCCCAGGAGCAGCCCCCTGCCCTGTCTCAGCCCCGCTGCCAAAGAAGCAGCCCATACGGCCCAATTCCTGGCCACCAGAGCTTGGCCAGCTGAGCCCCCACGCGCCTACCACCACCATCAGCAGCT
This sequence comes from Pelodiscus sinensis, assembly GCF_052426305.1. Classification (NCBI taxonomy): domain Eukaryota; kingdom Metazoa; phylum Chordata; order Testudines; family Trionychidae; genus Pelodiscus; species Pelodiscus sinensis. Next base: position 207,015,778 of record NC_143053.1, read on the forward strand.
CACCTGCTTTCAACGGATCACTTCTGCAGTGGACTTGGGCGGGTGGAAAAGTGGGAGAGCACTGACCACTGGTTGGCACACAGCCCAATCTGCAGCCTCTCTGCCTGCACCCCAGAGCTGGTTCTGCGACTGTGCACTGACCACAAGGCTCAAGCAGCAGTGCAGGCTCTCACTGTATGGGGAGGAATGTAGGCTCCCGCTGTGCCAGTAAACATGGGCTCGCGTGCCGCCTGTGGCACACGTGCCATAGGTTGCTGACCCCTATGATACAGTCACACATGACCAGGACTTTAACAGGGTTCAGAAAAGAGCTAGATAAATTCATGGAGGTTAGGTCCATCAATGGCTATTAGCTGAGATGGGCAGGAATGGTGTCCCTAGCCTCTGTTTGTCAGAGGCTGGAAATAGGTGACAGGAGAGGGATCAGTTGGTAATTGTCTGTTCTGTTCACTCCCTCTGGAGCATCTGACATTGCCTACTGTTAGTAGACAGGATACTAGGCTAGATGGACCTTTGGTCTGACCCAGTGTGGCCATTGTTATGATCTTTTTTTTCAATAAACTAGGGAAATAGTTGGGGCTACTATAAGGTGGGTGTATAACTGGTTGGATAACTTTTCTCAGAGACGAGTTATCAACGATTCATAGTCATGCCAGAGGAGCAGAACAAGTGGAGTTCTGCAAGGATCAGTTTTGGGTCTGGTTCTTTTCAATATCTTCATCAAAGATTTTTAGATAATGGTACACTTATAAAGTTTGCAGATGAAACATGCTGGGGATGGCTTGCATGTGCTTTGGAAGGTATGGTCATAATTCAAAATGATCTAGACAAACTGGAGAGATGGTCTTAGGTAAATAGGATGAAGTTTAATAAGGACAAATGCAAAGTACTCCACTTAGGAATAAACAATCAGTTTCATATGTACAAAATAGGAAGTGATGGTCTAAGCAGGCAGAAAGGAATCTAGAGGGCACATGCAAAATACTAGACCAAAATCTGACACTGTTGCAAAAAAAGCAAATGATCATTCTGGGATGCATTAACAGGAGTGTTGTGCGCAAGACACCAGACATAATTCTTCTGCTCTACTCTGTGCTGATTAGTCCTCATTTGGAGTATTGTGTCTAGTTCTGGGCTCCACATTTCAGGAAAGATGTGGAGAAATTAGAGAAGGTCCAAAGAGCAACAACAAAAATTATTAAAGATCTAGAAAACATGACCTATGAGGAAAGACTGAAAAAATTGAGATTTGTTTAGTTTGGAAAAGAGAAGTCTGAGAGGGGACATAATAAGAGCTTTCAAGTACAGGTTGAACCTCTCTAGTCTGGCAACATCTGTGGTTTGGAATGATTTTATTTTGCTCAATGTCCACTTATTATGGGTGTGGCCAAGTTTCCTGCTGTCTCATAAAGTTTATTTACAGCCACCAGTCCTGGCTTTCAGTGTTCTGTGCTGTTATTTAGCTCTAATTTACCCCTAAATGTCTTCTAAGAGCCCAGTAAGCAGTGGTAATGCTGCTAGATTATACTGACTTCCCGTTGTTCTGCAAAATCTCTGGTTCAGCACTGGTCAGGTCCCAAGGGAACTGGATTAAAAAGGTTAAAACTGTTCTAAAAAGGATGTTACAAAGGGGGGAGATTATTCTTAATGTCTGATGATAGAACAAGAAGAAGTGGGCTTAAAGTACAGCAAGGGAGATTTAAGTTGGACATTAGGAAAAACTTCCTAACTGTCAGGGGGGCTAAGCACTAGAATTAATTGCCTAGGGAGATTGTAGAATCTCCATCATTGGAACAAAAGGAAAAACTATGTAGCACTTTAAAGACTAACAAGATGGTTTAAGTGGTGATGAGCTTTCGTGGGCCAGACCCACTTCCTCAGATCATATTCTGAAAGGGAATTGGCATGACCATATATACCAAAGGAATACAAGGAAAAAAGTGAACACACTATTAAACTGACAGATCAGATTTAGAACAGAAGGTGGGGCACGGGAGAGGGAGGGAAGGAATAGCTGTTTATAAGTCATTGAATGGCTAATCAGGAGTGATAAGTGGAGAAGCTGTCTTTATAATGTGTAAGGTAATTAGCATCAAGCTCATCACCTATTAAGCCATCTTGTTAGTCTTTAAAGTGCTATATAGTTTTTCCTTTTGTTTTAGTAAGATCAGACTAACACAGCTACCTCTCTACTTCCATCACTGGAGATATTTAAGAGTAGGTTAGATAAACATTTGTCAGGAAAGATCTAGATGGTGATTGGTCCTGCCATGAGTTCAGGGGATTGGAATTGATGACTTCTTCAGGCCCCTTCCAGTTCTGGTATCTTATGATTCTATATGCAAATCACTAGCTAAAGATGTAACTGGCTGTTCAGATGTGCAATTAGCACATTTTCACATGATTGTGAGGTAATTGTCCTACATTAAACAAATTTAGAGTTTTATCTCTAATTGGTAAATTTTCCAGTGATGCTGATCCTGTTTTGTGCTATTAGTAGCTACCCTTTTATATATATATATAACGGTATCAATTGGGAGGGTCAAAAATGATGAAAAAGGTTGTTACCAAAAAATCTGTTCAAATTTCAAAAAATATTGACTACATGTTTTTATGTTATAGCAATAGCAAGACCAAAGTTAAGGTTACATTAGTATTTTCTATTGTACAGAATCTGAGCTTTCATATCTAATCTTTTTACAGACCATATTTTTTGTAAATATGCCAAGAAAATTTGATAAATAACAATATCTAAAGCATACTGGTTGACAGTCCATGCTGTGCCTTTTGGGGCATGACTGCCCTGCAGTTAAAAACCTGCGCCTGGTATGTGCCTGCTAACTTGGGCTTTTGGGCTGTTTAACTGCAGTGTGGAGATTTAAATTTGGGCTGGAGCATGGCCTGTAGGACATTTTAAGGTCAGATGATCCCAGAAGTTAGGCTTCAGTCCAAAACTGAACATCTAAACCGCAGTTAGCACAGTCCTTGTCAGACTGAGTCAGCAGGCCCAGAGCAGCCGCAGGTTTTTAATTACAGTGTAGACATACTCTTAGCCCTGGTCTACACTAGGACTTTATTTTGAAATAACTCCCTCACCTGGTCAGATTTATAAGTGGAATGTCCACACTACCAAGCCTTTTATTTTGAAATAATGGGCCGCGGAATTTGAAATCTGTACTTTTGCTTTTCATCAGGAGTAACACTAATTCCAAAATTGTTATTTCAAGCTAACGGTAGTGTGGACACTCCACTGCTGCTATTTTGAAATAATTACTCCCCCAGGCTTCCTGGGGCTCTAAAATGAGGTAGAGCATCTACATTAATGGAGCCTGCCTTGGACTAATTTCAAGTGGGTTAGTGTACCAACCCACAGTTTGCACATGCTACTTCGAATTTGTTAAATTGGGAGTTATTAAGTCAAACTTAGTACAGGCAGTCCCCGACTTACGCAGATCCGACTTATGTCGGATCCGCACTTACGAATGGGACTTTCTCGCCCCGGAGCTCGCAGGCAGCGGTCCACCACCTCGACCTCCGGGGCGAGAAAAGCTGCTCCCGGTGCCCCTGGTCTGCTGGGGACCGTCTTCAGCAGACCAGGGGCACCGGGAGCAAAGCCGCAGCCGCAGCGGGTTCCCGCGCTTCTCTAAGGCCATGCCTACACTAGGGAAGTATTTTGAAATTACAGGCAGTCCGCGGGTTACATACAAGATAGGGACTGTAGGTTTGTTCTTAAGTTGAATCTGTATGTAAGTCGGAACTGGCGTCCAGATTCAGCCGCTGCTGAAACTGACCGCCAGTTCTGACTTACATACAGATTCAACTTAAGAACCCCAAGTCAGCTGCTGCTGAAACTGATCAGCGGCTGATTCCAGGAAGCCCGGGGCAGAGCAACTGTGCCTCGGGCTTCCTGTAGTCAGCGCTGGTCAGTTTCAGCAGCGGCTGACTTGGGGACGCCTGGGGCAGAGCAGCTGGGGTGCCACTGGCTTTGCTCCCCGTGTCCCTGGTCTGCTGGGGGGGGGGGGGGGGGGCGCAGCTAGTGTGCCCCCCCCCCCCAGCAGACCAGGCTTTTGTTGTGGATCCTGGGGCAGAGCAGCTGGGGCGCTGCCGGTTGGTCCCGCAGCGCCACTCTGGGCACTACTGTACCAACCCGGCAGCACCCCAGCTGCTCTGCCCCAGGCGTCCCCAAGTCAGCCGCTGCTGAATACTGACCAGGGGCTGACTACAGGAAGCCCGAGGCACAGTTGCTCTGCCCCGGGCTTCTTGGAATCAGCCGCTGATCAGTTTCAGCAGCAGCTGACTTGGGGACTTGGGGTTCTTAAGTTGAATCTGTATGTAAGTCAGAACTGGAGGTCAGTTTCAGCAGCGGCTGAATCTGGACGCCAGTTCCGACTTACATACAGATTCAACTTAAGAACAAACCTACAGTCCCTATCTTGTACATAACCCGGGGACTGCCTGTTATTTCAAAATACTTCCCTAGTGTAGGCATGGCCTTAGAGACACATCATAGAACTGATTGGTGGGGAGATGAAGGTGTATGGTTGCTTTCAGTCACCCTTGCCCCTTCTGATTCCAGACCCTAATATAATTTATACAGTTCTAAATTACAACAGCCTGTCCCCTCCTACTTCTGGGCAGCAGCATAACCTAGCAACTCTGTCCTGCTACTGCTTTACTCTCAACCCACACCTCCCTCCTCCCCCAGACAGTCTTTTGGTACGCTCCCTTGTCCGGGTTTCCACGGGATTCTGGAGTCCTGTGCTGTGCTGGGTAAATTCTACCTCAACTGGAACTGAGTTTTGAGAGCCCCTTTATACAGCTCTGATATGTTTTGCAATGAATGGAGAGAGGGTGAGAGTCTCATCTGCTATGATTTTTGTCATCGAGGCTAGAACAGATGTTTACTAAAAAGGCGGAAAATAGGAAGAAATAAATTCAGTGAAGCATGTCACGAGACAAGTTCTTAATTTTTCATGCTAAAATATCTGTCCACCTAATCAAGTTGGCTTATCTGAAATAATGGAATAAAGGGCTATTATTATGTGATGAGGAAGACATCCGTGTGCAAGCTACTCATTGTTTAATAATATGATTCTGATTAAAATCTCCAGCAATGCATATTTTCTCTCTCTGTGTCTCTCTCTTAGACACACACACACATACACACACTCATTATAATACTGAGAAAAGAAGGAGTATTTTGTCAGTTTATTGCTTTAAGAATTGTCACACTTCAGCTGTTTGGTTTGTAACTAATATTCATCGTTCGTCAGCCCAAAAACAAACTAACCCCATATTTAATTGAAATTGTTTTTAAATACCTCCCACTCATCAGCTTCTTCCACCCCATTGTTAGAGTAAAGATTGCAGTTCAGTGACTTACATGCATTTTAACTTGTGATAAAAGTTAGAGTTTGAAATATTTATGTATCTCAAACTCAAGCAATGAGCACCAATGCCCTGATTCAACAAAGCACAATGCTTTGGTAAATTGCTGGACCTGCAAAGGCCCAATACACAGATGGCCAATTGGCATTTGTCAACTTTGCCTACTCTTAAATCAATCCTTCGGGAAGTTTTGTGTCATTCTTTGAACTGTGCATGTTTCAAATAAAGAAGTGTCTGTTCTGGTTTAGAGCCTTTTGCATTCCTAAAGAATTTTGCTACAGTTTGATCTGAGTTTCTTATCATCAAATTGTATTGGCTTTGATTTCAGCTTCCAGAGATAAATTCTCTGTTGTTATTTTCCTGTCAGTGAACATTTTTTTGAGGGAAAAATCCTCTATAATTACGCAAAGAGAAAGATGAAATCAACTGGAAATGCAGACTCCAGAGGAGAGAGATTTGTTGCATTTAGTTTCCAAAATCAGTTGTTATTATCTATTCTGAAATCTGAACTTTATCAACTGCAAGTAGAGTAGGAGGGGGTGTGAGTGAGAGATGTGTGTGTGGAGAAGTATTTTTTTGAATGTGTTCCACTTTCCCATAACTCCAGTTAGGGCTCATGATAAAATTATCAATGAAATGTCCTAATTTGATCCTTAAGCAAAGAGATCTTGTCCTATGAATCATTTGGGTTTGTGGGAGGCAACAATGGAACTCACAGAGCAGGAATGGGACCCAGATGTTTTTTTGGGGAAGCTAGTTGCACTGTAGGCTGTGTGCATTACCTAACGTAGGCGGCCATATGGAAGAAAAGGTTGGAAACATCCCATTACAAGTCATATATCACTGGGTTGACAGCATGGATTTCAGCTTGTTTTTATTTAAATCATGAAAGCAGCTGCTTAGCTGTCCAGCTGCATTAAATTTAACCCTTTTTTGAGCATATGAATTTAGTTTTTTATGCAATAGCAGCCAAACTGTGTGGTAAGCTCACACCAAAAACAGTGTTAGCGGAGATCACATTTATTTTTGGCCCATAATTCACTTTTATGACCACAACTGGCTAAATCTACTACTGTTACTGTGAAGACAAATAAATCCCAATAAGCCTCTCATACTGGGGAGGACACAGAGCAATAGTAAATATCAGAGCTGGTAGCAAGAGAAAGGATAAACAATTGTAATGCTGTATGCACTTGGGTTATCTTGAAATTATTTTATTTGTAATTTTTCAACAGCTTTTATTATAAGCCAATAGTTATCCTTCATATTTACTATTTTACCCCTTCTATCTATTCCCTTTTTTTAATATTATTTTTTCCTTCTTCGCTAACTTTCCCCTCCTCCTGTCTTTCTGTGATTCTATTTTCATCCTGCTCCATCTCTTACCTGTTCTCTTCCTCACAATTTTCAAACCAAGATTAGATTATTTGTAAAAGATATGCTTTAGGAATGATTTCAGGGAAATTCTGTGGTCTGTTTCATACAGGAGGTCAGATCAAATGATCAGAGTGGTCTCTTCTGACCTTGGAATCTATGACTCTCTCTCTACTTTTCTCTCTCCCGTCTCTTTTTATTTGCCTCATCTCTTTTCTCTATCTCTTCTGAATGTATTTCACTCTTTCTGTCTGATATCTGTGACTCCCTTCTTGGCTTCTCCCTTCCCTGCTGCTCCTTCTCTTTGCTTTCCCCCTCAATGTAACTTATCTTTCCAAAGGATTCCTCCTCTTAACCATAAGGGTTGTGACCACCATGTAAGACCTCCAGGATGAAAGATGTAGAAGGGGAAGCTTCTAGTCTCTGATGGAAAAGTGGCAGTGCCTGAGTCCTGGCACTTATAGTTTTACAGTTCATAGCCCTAGGGTCTTGGCTACTGGCCAGCAGCTCCCAGTGTCCAGCCACCCCGCTCTGAAGAGAGCACCACGGCCAGTACCAATGCAAAAGTAAGGGTGATAATACACCATACCATGCCACCCTTATTTCTGCACTCTTGCTGGTGGTGCTGCCTTTATAGCTAGTAGACACTGCTCTGTGGGTAACTCTAAGCCTGGGCACCTCTTTCATTACAAATTAAGCACTGGGAAGTGGAGAACCCGTCATGAGGGTGAAGAGTATGAAAATAGGTGATAGATCCCTTCCATCCCTGCCCCAAGCCAGTGATCTGTTCTTTCGTATGGCTTGGGCAGGTAGCAACAATTACAAATGCATATCTAGATTTGATAGCCATCACATTGCCACAGTAGTGAACTGATGAATGCCTTTCAGCCCCTAGTAAAAGAACAAAGGGGAAACTCAGATATGATGTGCTCTATTTTTGTGCCTAGTGATCATAGTTGCATTCAGGTCTTTCCCTCATTTTCAATTTAAAAAGAGGTTGTCCTCATCTCCCAGGAGATATCCTGATGCAAATCAATCTGTATCAGATTTTCCAACATAAATCAAACCCCGTTGGTTCTTCGGCTGGGTCAAAGTTGAGCTGTTGGTTTTGAGTGGTCAAAATGTTCCCTGGAGCTCTCCAGTGAGTCTTAGGGGCACATCTACACAGCATCATTATTTCAGAATAACGTCAATTATTCAGAAATAACATAGTGCGCATCTACACAGGAGGCCTGTTATTTAGAAATAAATTTGAAAGAATGGGCTTCTTACTCTGACTTCTGTAAACCTCATTTCATGCGGAGTAAGAGTAGCTGGGGAAAGAGTGCTCTATTCAAAATAACTGCTATCTAGACAGCGCCAAAAGTGATCACAGCTTTGACCTTGCCGAGGAACCACGGGGTTTGATTTATGTTGGAAAAGCTGATGCAGATTGATTTGCATCAGGATATCTCCTGGGAGATGGAAACAACCCCTTTTTAAATTGAAAATGAGGGAAAGACCTGAATGCAACTGTGATCACTAGCAGCTATACAATTAGAGTAGCTCAAGTTACGTAGCTTATTTCGAGTTTAGCCCTGCTGTGTAGTCATGGCCTTAGTGTTGAAGTTGAGTGTAGGAGTCTTGATGTGACTCCTTAGAGCTTTTGGGGGGTGAGAGGAAAGAGCTGTGGTTGGGGGAGGAGCAGAGGCACAGCTGGAAAATTTCCTCCTAGTTTCTTCCTCAGCGTGTAGGTCACAGACAGCAGGAGGAGGAGGGAGGATACCATTGTGCAATGGGAACGTAGTCAGATGTTTTCTGCTCATGTGTATTGATTCACAATGTTGTCCCAGCTCTGAGCAGATAGCTGATACAGCAGACCTTGATCAAACTGCCCAGTAAGACCAGCAAACTTGACTTGGTAGCAAAAGTACTAGGTTTATTGTTGATGAAGTATCCTGCAGACTGTACTGGACCACTAATACATGTATGCCTGTAACAATGGACCAGCTCAGTGAATGGTGGGCAATTTCATTCCCCCCTCGGCCAGACAAAGATACTCCCTCTGACCCTCATCTTTATATACCAATACAAACAAGTTATGTATTGCCCCTGTGATATCATTAGTTACCATTCTTTATCTTGCAGATGTTGATTCTATCAAAACATCTCTGCCCATTATTACAATGTCATCTTACTTTTATCTGTAAGAGAGACCAATGTCTTCCTGTTATCTTTGGGAAGTGTATTTGTACTAAGGGTCAGTAACATGTCCATACATGGATACAAATATCCATGGTAGAAATGTAAAAGGTTAATAAGTTAACCGGTTGCCTTGTAAGCATTAGCCTCTCTGACATGCTTACTAGGTAACTAGTTAACCAGAAAGCTGGGCCCAACAGGAGTAGCTCCCCACCCATGGTGGCCCAGCCAGCTCTACCCCAGCTTCAATGAGCCTGGTGAAGGAAGTGGACTCCATCCACAGTGGGCCCAGCCAGAGGAGCCCTCTGCCTGCAGTCCCCCCAACCGGAATAGCCCCAGCCTGCAGTGCCACTGAAGTTCTGGTCAGCAGTACAGCAGGACTAATGCAGGCTCCCTTCCCTGGCCTGACTCCTCATGGCTCCCAAGAAGTGGCTTTTATGTCTGGCTCCTAGACACAGGCACAAAGGTGGCCTCAGGAGCTACACACACTGCCCATGCCAAGTGCTGGCTCTGCAGCTTCCATTGGCTGGGAACAGCAGCCAATGAAAGCTGTAGGTGCAGTGTCTGTGGAGTGGTGCCTCCAGGCATGAGCAGCATGCAGATTCCCCTCCTCTCTGCCTAGGAGCAGAACATCCCAGCCACTTTTGGGAGCTACCTAAGGTAAACACCACCTGGCTAGTGTCCTCATCCTGAACCTCCTCCCACATCCTAACCCCCTACCCCAGGTCAGAATCCCCTCCGACACCCTAATGCCCTCCCAGAGGTACACCCCAATCCCCTGGTCCAGCCCTAAGCTCTGTTCTGCATCCAAACTTCCTGGCCAATGGGAGCTGTGGAACTGGTGCTTAGCATGGGATAGCCCCTTGATGGTGCCTGTACTTTAGTAGCTGGACATGCCAGCTGTTCCTTAGAGCTGTGAGGAGCCAGGGTAGGTAAGGAGCCTGCCTTAGTCCCTCTGGGTATGTCTACACTAGCCCCCTACTTTGATCTAGGGAGGCTTATGAGGGCGACCAAAATTGCAAATGAAGCACGGGATTTAAATATCCCATGCTTCATTAGCATGTTCCTGGACGGTCACCATTTTAGAAATTGACTAGCCCGAAGTAACTGCCCGCGTCTACACACGGCAGTGAAACGGGATTCCGAATTAAAGCCCTGAATCAAATTAGCTGGTAAACCTCATTGCAGGAGGAATAACAGCTAATTCGAGGTAGACGCGGGCAGTTACTTCGGGCTAATCAATTTCTAAAATGATGACCGGCCGGCAACACGCTAATGAAGCGAGGGATTTAAATATCCAGAGTTTCATTTGCAATTTCGGTCACCCTCATTAACCTCTCTAGATTGAACTAGGGGGCTAGTGTAGACATACCCTCTGAGAGGCCAACCGGACTTTTAGTGACCCAGTCAGCAGTGCTGAACAGAGCCTCCAGCATCCCTTTTCAACTAGGCATTCTGTCATAAACCAGATTCCTGACAACACTAGCCTAGACCAATGTTTCCCAAATGGTGCTCCATGGAACCCTGGGGTTCCGCGGAGTGAACGTAAGGGTTCCGCGAGAACCCGAACGCTCCCCTCCCCCGCCCATAAAGAGACAGAGAGGAGCCCGGTGTGCAAAGACACTGGCTCCTTCCCCACTGCCCTTTCAGACGTCTCCCGTCCCCCGCTGCCACTCTGCTTTTACCACTGGACTTAGCAGCAGCAACAGCTGCTTGTCCCGCTTCTGCCTGATCGACCCAAGATACCTCTCCCGCGTCCCCCGCTGCCACTCTGCTTTTACCACCGGACTTAGCAGCACTTACTACATCCCTTGGAAAAAGCAGAGCGGTAGCGGAGGACACAGGAGAAGAATCGGGTTGATGGGCAGAAGGAGGACAAGCAGCTGTTGCTGCTGCTAGGTCCAGTGGTTGCTGCTAGGGGGTTCCTTTAAATTTTTCTGAGTTTAAAAGGGTTCCGTGGTCAAAAAAAATTGGGAAACACTGGACTACTGTGTAATGGCTTCTTAGTGATAGGCCTTCAACAAAGTATAAAGCATCCTTCTGAGAAGGATAGATGTCTGAAATACTATAGGCTGCCATCAGACAACTTTAGATATGTTCAACACATAATATAAAATAGAGTTCGTAATTTGCTATAGAGAAGCTCCACTCTGTCACATCAAATATTTGCGATGAACAGTGTGTGATTGATTTCAAACCCAAAATTATTCACTAAACAGATCCACGAGTAATTCTGAACAATGAATACATTTGAGAGCTCAATTTGTACCCACTAAAAAAGAAAATTGTTGTATAAAATATTCCTTCTGAATATAATTGTAAATATATGTGACAGAGATGCAATAAACTATCCCATAAAGGTACAACATTTTCAAAGAATTTATGTAGAAAAAAGTGGAAAGCAAAATCAGAGTCTACAGTTTTATAATCCTTTGTGTTTATAAATCCTCATTACTACCTGTAATAAGGCTCCTGTCATTTCAGGCCCACATAAGAACCCCAAAGTACATTTTTGACAGAATAATGATAGATGCGTATGCATTCACCTAAATCCCACATATACAGATTTATAATAGTTGTCATAATACACAATTTATTTTCTTTTAAACCCAGCACTCACTCCTCACGACTCTCAAGTTTAATTTCCACAGCATCATGATGAAACTCCCACACGGTTTGCTTTTTTTAATGAATACAACTCAGTGCAATTCTTCATAAACAAAAAAAAATAAGAGGTGAAGGAAAATCTTTAATATAATTTCTAAATTGCTTGTGTAATAGGCTTGAGGAAAGCACTATGCTAATATTAAACATAATATTTCTGTTCCCTTCTGCTGTACATCAGTTTTCATCTCTGTTAGTGTTTAGTCTTTACAGGTCTTAAATGTCTATCCATCTATCTATAATATCCCAAATTATATCTTAGGAAAATAAAACTGACACAAATATCTTAAGGAAAAAAGCTTATTAACTCTGTGTGTGTGTTGTGAATATTGTCAGAAATAACTTTTTTAAAGATAATGCTTTCCTGGGATATTACCTAAGTTTTAGTATTCATTAGTATCACAAGTTAAAATGCAAAATATAATTATGCACACACACATACATATGATCCCCTAGGTCATGTTTCTTGTACAATGTAGCCTTCTTAAGAGAAGCCTACACTGCAACTCGGAGGTGTAAGTCCCAGGTTGGGTAAACATACATGTCCTACCTCTTCTTGAGCTACCATGCCAAATATAACAATATGGCCATGGCAGCAAAGTTAGCAGTTTGGTTTAGGAACTTGACTGGGATTGTATTCCAGTGTGCAGCTAGCTTGAACCACTGTGCATGCCACCACATGCCACTCCTCTTACTCACTAGTTCAAGCAGAGCTAGTGTGTCTATATCTGCTCAATGAGAGGATTATATCTCCAGGTGCCGCATGGACATAGTTAAATTCAGGACACATGTGCTAGTCCCACGGTCTCTTTCAAACCCCTCTTGAGTCTTTGCTACATCAGTCTGCAATTTGCACAGCCTGCAGCAAATTCTAGTTGTCATAATCTTCTCCAGTGGGATGAGAGCCCACAATCTAAATCCAGCAAGGTGGTAAAGTCCCTGGAACATAATCCTTACTGCCATCGGTGCTGACTCTGTGGGTGCTCCGGGATTAGAACACTCAGGGCCATGCGAAGTAGTTCGCAGATGCTTAGCACTCCCTGGCAGCCAGTTCCCCCTTCCCTCCAGCACCTCCTGTTTGCTGGCAGCCCTGCTCATTAACTCTCCCCCTACCCTGCTTCTTGCCTCTGTGTGTGTGTGTGTGTGTGTGTGTGTGTGTGTGTGTGTGTGTCTGTGTCTGTGTCTGTGTCTGTGTCTGTGTCTGTGTCTGTGTGTGTGTGCGCGTGCCCACCATTCACTGATAATACTTTCCTGGGATATTACCTAGGTTAGCATTTGTAGTATCACAAGTTAAAATGCAAAATATAATTATGCGCACACATATATGTATGATCCCCGGCCTAGATCATGCATTCTGCCTGCTGCAATCAGTTGTTCTGCAGTATGCAGGAGGCACTGGAGGGGGTACCAGGATAGGGTTGTTCAGGGGAGGCAGTGGAACTGGTTAGGAAGAAGTGAAACAGGGGTGGGGAGGTCTCAGGGAAACGGTTGAAGGACATAGGGGTTGGGGCTAAGCAGGGTGCACCCACAGGTAAAGGAAAAAGCTGGCACTTGTGTTTACACAGATCTTGCTGGTCCTTAAGCTGCTTAGGAAGAGTACTGCACTGAGACAGGAACAGAAGAAACTGTCCTTACAGTCTCCATCACAAGAACCACTCTTGTCTATTAGTAACTGAGAATAATTCCCTTTACAATCAGTAGAGGACATAGATATCATGCTCTGAGCTGACTCTAATACTCTCTCCTCAGGTTCTAACATCATCTGTCATTGTTATGCTACCACTAGTATTGCTGTATAAATCTTATATAAGATTATCTTGCTGCCAAGCCATTTTATCCATCTGGACCTAATTTGGTTTCTGACACAATATTTACTCCTGTGTCTTTGTGACGACAGTGAAGCAAAGATAGATGGCTGGATCCTTTTCATTTTTAAAGGACTGGGATCTGACCCTGCTTCCTTTAGTTCACTACTTCCATAGAATTCAGTGGGACCTCACGACAGCAAGGGCAGCAATATGAGGCCCTGCTTTATATACTGTTATATACTATTTTTGTTGGAGGTATGTGTGTATCCTTATGGCTTCCCAAGTCAATGGTATGTCACTGTGAAGTTTTAGGGAACTTAGAAATTGGTGTTCATTGTTACTTGCAAAGCAGGTTTGGACTAGAAGTCCTGAAGAGTTTGCCAGGAGGGCAGACAAGCTGATGCATCAAAGAGCAGATACACATCTTAGCAAGAACAAAAATCTCATTTACTGAACCTGAAAGAGGTAACACAGTGTGTCATAATTCTGGGAATTGTCACAACCAGTGTTCCAGTGTGCACGTGTGTGGCCGCTCAGCCTCTCCATGACCAGCTCAGCAGGATGCTTCCAGGCCAAAGCCAGCCCCTTCACAGCCGGTCTGGCCTGGGAGTTCCCAAACACTGCTGGCCTCTCTGCTGCCAGCTTGGCTGGACTGGACCCACTGCAGCCCATCTGCCTGCTACCCTGCTGGTGGACTCCCAGTTGGCCCCATTCCCAGCTGCTGGGGCTCTGTAGCTGGACCAACATTGTTGCTGGATCACAGAAGTTGCTGGACCAGAGAGTACCAGTTTTTGGAGGTGCAACCTGTAGTATCCTTTTCCAGCTGTGGTGTCAGATAGTTGTGGAGAAGGTGCCTTTTAGGGATGATTGGCAGTAGCAGGAAATTCATTGCACAATAGCATCGTCAAACAAAATATCTTGACTATCTGTGGAGAAGAAAGGAAGAAACCTACAAACTCTTCTGTGGCTGTATAAATTGCCTCTTGTAGGTCTCCAAGCAGACAGCCTAAAGGGTGCCATATCTGGCTCATGGCTACCTCATATTTGACACACTTCAGCTCTATCCAACAGTCTCATAGGACCAATATGAAGGAGGGAGCACCATGAGAGTTTAGCTCCACTTGAAAAAGAGTCCTGTGGCCCCTTCCCTATGGCTCAAGTAAAGTGTGCTTCAGCCTCTGCAATGGTGGAGCTGTCATCAAATATCTTTTTCATTCAGGCCCTCTCAGAGCTCCAAGGAGCCCCCGGCCACTTTCAGCTTTTGAGGCCCCTGGCCATAATAAAAATAAAAAGTGATGACACACGAAAACAAAATAAGGCACCAAAAAAAAAAAAGTGAGACATAATCTGAATATTTTTTATTTAACAAATACTTTTCTAGCCTGAGCGTGTGTTCCATTTTGGTCCAATAGGGATGTGCATAAAAACAAGTTGTGCAACTTATGAAATGCAAAAAATTAACAAGTGTCTACATTTGAGGCTTTCTTTCTTTCTTTCTTTCTTTCTTTCTTTCTTTCTTTCTTTCTTTCTTTCTTTCTTTCTTTCTTTCTTTCTTTCTTTCTTTCTTTCTTTCTTTCTTTCTTTCTTTCTTAATACAGATAGGGTTGTTAACCCTAAGCCAACCCCGTTTACCATGGGAAGAGGTGATCCAAATTTGTCTGGTCTCTGCCCTTTGACCTGTCCAGTTTGGGTGACCCTTCCAGGAGCTGTAGCTCCCACTGATATAGTTCTCCAGGTCATTGTGACACACAAGCCACCTCACCACATGACGTTCAAATCAAGAGAAGAAAGTGGGAATGGCAATGCTCCACTCGGAGTACAAGAGTTTAAGAAGACGGCATTTGAGGCCCCTTTGAGCTTGAAGTCCAGACCAAATGGCCTTCTTCCCCTCCTCACTGATTGGTCTTGCTTTCATTGACAGGTGTTACAGTAAGCCAGGACTGCTTACTCTGTTCCCCTCTTGTGATAGCTAGGCCAGATAGAGATTGTTGAGCCTGCAACAGCTTTGGCTAACAGTCTTTTAGAGCAGGCAGCAGCAGCTCATCCATTAAGAACAAAAGATCCTAAGTTTAATCCTCACTTCTGCTGCCCCACCCTGGGGCATTGGTGTTATGCAGTGGAACCAACAGCATCCCTGGGCCCCTGGACAAGGTGGGTGGCGGGATAGCTCTGGATTCCCAAAAGGGGTAGAACAAAGAATGGAAGAGGCAGAGCTGAGGGCAACCAGTCCTCAGTAATGCCTGGAGCATGGTGCACCTCCCCCTCCAGCACTTAGCTTTGGTCGGGGTACACTGCATTGCACTTGGGCAATGATATAAAGGTCCCAGGGTGCCAGCCATTACCACTGCTACAGTGGTGGCAGGCAGAGCCCTAGGGCCATAAGGCAACTCCCCACTTTGTGCCTCCTGCTCCTTTTCCCTATCATCATATCAGATATAAATCAGATATAAGAACAATTAGCAGTCAGATCTTGGCAGATCTTTTGTGAAATATCAATATATTGCTTTAACTTGTTTAATAAAACTCAATCTTGAAAATACCGTGGATGCCAATTACATTTTTTGGGAAGAGAGGAATTGAAAATGTGTGGAGGAAAGCTAGAATCAGACTACCTGAAAACATTTTTAATTATTCAGCTCAGGGAGTCTGCTGATATTTGTGTCTTTAACCTCTCTCAGCTGATTCTTAGCTCTTAATAAAATGATAATAATAACCAAATAATTGCAGTAAAAGATAAAAGCCATAGCTGGTATAACTGCATCATAGCTGGTATAACTGTGCTGAAATCTGTGATATAGCTGTACTGTAAAATATAACGGGACAAATTCATACTTGGTATAAATATCAATGTACCTTTATTGCCCTCAATGAGCTACATTAGGAATAAATACAACTCAACATTTCAAATTCAAATGCACATTTTGATCTTCATCCTATAACTTAATATAAGAAACTAATCTTCTCTATGCAAAATAGATAAGTGTATAAGTTAAGATCTTTTGGAGTAATATGTGCTATCCTCTTTCTTGAATGAATATCTGCTTTCATAATGAAGGGCTTTATTCTGGTCATTAAATTTCTGTTTGAGATGGAGAGTGTTAGAGCATGCTCACACCTTTTTTATAGTTTGAAAGCCAGAAAAAATCTTTTGAATGTTTTCAGTGTTTATGTAATCAGTACCCATGTTGCCAAGGCTTATTTAAAACAGCTGGATGCCTTCTGCTTTTCTCCCCCTTTGTTGGAACTGCCGCCAGAACAGGTAGTCAGAAACGGAAAGTAAGGAAAAATTCAGGCATCTGTGTTCTCTCTCAGGAAAACAGCTGTGGCTTCCATAGGAAGCACTCATTTTTTCCCATCAGCCAAGACTCTGGATACCCTTGGGTCCTCTTTTGGCATAGTTAGCCAAGTAGGATGCAGTTTATGGCTTAGAACTTATGAGAGAAACTATTTGGGCAGGCCCATCCCTGGCAGAATGCTGAGAGAAATTCTCCAAGCTGCAAGCCACATGTGAGCCTCTGACCTCTTATTAGCACACCATGGGAGAGGTTAATAGTTGCTGAGACTTCAGTCATCCCTTTGACATACAAATAAAACAATACCAAGTAGCCTTCCCAAGATATAAGCATATGCCACCTATAGTGTCCTTTTAAATCTAAGATTCAATTTTGCAAAAAAAAAACCCAAAAACCTTGCAATAGCAAAGATGATATATGTCACCAAAAAGAGAACCTGGATTTCTATTGCTAAAATATTTACTACCCTTTTTGATATAGGGGGAGTGTAACTTTTTTAAACACAAAATGAATCATGAAATACCAACTTATTCTTACATCATTATTAGGTCTTGCATGATTTAGCACAGATATGTGGGAATGGTATTCTTAAATGTCTGGAGTAATGTAAGAAATACATAAAATCAGATTGCTGGTAAGGATTGGACTCATTGATCATGTTATTAGAAACTGTTAGGCTGTATTGGTATGGGAAAATTGATAATGGAAAAACTAGTTACAAATTATCTCTATGAAGCTCTTCACAGAATGGGTTAAATGTAGAGGGCCAGATCTATTTTAGATACATCAATGCCCTCCATTACTGTAGTATAGGAGCACCTCACAATCTGTAATGCATTTATCCTCACAACACCCCTGTGAAGTAAGGAAATGCTGATATCCTCATTCTACAGATCAGGAACTGAGGCACAGAGAGATTAAGGATATTTTTACACTTTTTGTTATTCCCAGTTCAAGTAGATGTAGTCACTCAAGCTCTCATCAAACTAGCATGCTAACAATAGAAGTCCAGGGATAGTAGTATGGATACAAATCCATCCACATCCTATCTCCTGCCATGCCTTATGCTACCATAACACATCTACTATTTTTAGTGAGCAACCTTGATGAGAGGTAGAGCAGGTGAGCTGGGAATCACGTATACAACCCCAGCTCAAAGCATAGATGTATCCCAAGTGAGTTGCCTACGGTCACACAGGAAGTCCATGGTACAACAGGAAATTGAAACTATGCCTGTCATCTACCAGAGGGTTGAAGTTAGTTGACTATTTACCACCCACTCCCTTCTAATTGGTGTAGAGGGTATGTCAGAGGCTTGAGAAAGGTGAAGTCAAACCACACTGGAGCTGCTCTAAACTGTGACAGGCTGGTTCTACCTTGACCAACCTCAGAGGAAGGAGAAGATAGATTAGATTAGAGTCAGATTGTCTCCGCATCTCAGCTGTGCCAAATACACCTAAGATCCTTGTCCAAAGCACCACACAAAGGCTGGCTACAACAACCAAACCCAGATAATCACTATGAGATATTGTCGAGGGTAAGAACATAAGAACAGCCGTACTGGGTCAGACCAAAGGTCCATCTAGCCCAGTAGCCTGTCTGCCGACAGTGGCCAATACCAGGTGCCCCAGAGAGGGTGGACCGAAGACAATGATCAAGCGATTTGTCTCCTGCCATCCTTCTCCAGCCTCTGACAAACAGAGGCCAGGGACACCATTTCTATCCCCTGGCTAATAGGCTTTTATGGACCTAACCTCCATGAGGTGAACATCCTTATTTCTCTAGATAGGGAATCATGAACAAGCTGATTTCAGGGACCTGTTGTTAGAGTTGAGGACTTCCTGTCAGACTATGTTATACTACAAACACTAGCATTTGCAGTGTAGATATTTCCTGTGTCAATGGAAGTTTTTATGTTGATGTGGTTAGTCTACCTCTCCAAGAGGTCAATAGAAGAATGCTTTTGTTGACTTAGTTGTACCTATGCTGGGGGTTAGGTCAACTAACTAAGGTGCTCATGGCGTAACATGTCTCATAGCACTGAGTAACATAGCTAGGCTGACAAAGGGGGTGCTATAGTCATCATTAAAAGGTCAAATTATGAACAGGAGTCTGCCAGACAACTCACCAACACCACATTCTACAGGCCCCTTCCTCTGATCCTACTGAGGAATACCATCTGCTCAAGAAACTCCGTAAGACAGCTCAGGATCATATCTACACAAATCTACACAAAAAGACCCCCCGGCTCTCCAGAGCCTTGACAAGCTGTATTCTGACTGCTGCCCAAAATCCATAAACCTAGAAATACTGGACGTCCCATCATCTCAGGCTTTGGCACCCTCACAGCAGGATTATCTGGCTATGTTGACTGTCTCCTCACATCCTATGCTACCTCACTCCTAGCTATTTTCAAGACACCACTGACTTCCTGAGGAAATTACAGAACACACTAATCTTCCTGAAAACATCATCCTGGCTTCTATGGATGTAGAAGATCTTTACACCAACATTCCACATGAGGATGGACTACAAGCTGTCAGGAATACTATCCCCAATGATGCCACAGCATGACTGGTGGCTAAGCTATGTGAATTTGTCCTCATCCACAATTATTTCCAATTTGGTATACTTTCAAATCAGTGGCACTGCTAGGGGTACCCACATGGCCCCATAGAATACCAACATTTTTATGGCTGACCTAGAACATTGTTTCTTCAGCTCTCATCACCTATCACCCCTCCTCTACTTATACTATATTGATGACATCTTCATCATATGGACCCACAGGAAGGAGACCCTTGAAAAATTCTATCAGGATTTCCACAATTTCCACCCCACTATCAACCTCGGCCTGGATCAGTCCACACAAAAGATCCACTTCCTTGACACTACAGTATAATTAAATGATGGCCACATTAACAGCACCCTATAGTGGAAGCCTACTGACCGCTATTCTTACTTACAAGTCTCTGCTTCCATCCAGGACACATCAAATCGATGTATTACAGCCAGGCCCTAAAATGCAACCAGATTTCTCCAATCCCTCAGACTAAGATAAAAACCTACAAGACCTTTATCAGGCACTCTTAAAACTTAAATACCCACCAGGGAACTGAGGAAACAGAGTGACAGTACCCAGAAGTCAACTGCTTCAAGACAGGCACAACAAAGAAAACAACAGAACACCACTGGTCACCACCTAGGCTATGTCTACACTGCAGCACTATTTCAGAATACTAGAGGTATCCCAGAATAGCTATTCTGCGTCTTTTGAGCATGCCTATTAATTTGAAATATAATGGGCTTGCTATTCTGACATCCCTGTAAACCTTATTCCACGAAGAGTAAGGGACATTTTGGAATAGTGATTTATTTCTAATTAAGTGCTCTTTTGACAGCGCCAAATTTCAAAATAAGCTATTTTGAAATTGACTCAAAATAAGCTATGCAATGGGCATAGTTCAAATTGGGTAGCTTCTTTTGAGCTATGGGTGCAGTGTAGATGTACCCCTACAGCCCCCCGTTTAAACCCCTCAAGTATGTCATTGACAATCTACAACCTACTCTGGAGAATAATCCCTCAGTCTCACAGACCTTGGGAGACATGCCAGTCCTCTCCTTCAGATAACACCCCAACATGAAGCGAATACTTACCAGCAGCCACACACCACACCTCAGATGCACTCACCCAGGAACCTACCCCTGCAATCAATGCTGGCCACATATTTACACAAGTAACACCATCACAGTATCTAAACCATATAAACTACAACATCAGGAGCGCATACAACTGCATATCCCCTAATGTGATATATGGCATCAAGAGCCAGCAATGCCCCTCTGCCATGTATATTGGCCAAACTGGACAGTCTCTATGACAAATGGATGCAAATCTGACATCAGGAATGATACCATACATAAACCTATAAGGAAACATTTAACCTAACTGAACATTCAGTCAAGGATTTAAAAGCAGCCATTCTTCTACAAAGGAACTTTACTACCCAATTACAGAAATAGACTGCTGAATTTGAATTCATTCACACAGATTTGACACTGTCAACCTGAGCTTGAATAAATATATTAACTGGCTAACACACTACAAAGGCAATTTCTTCTGCCTTGGACATTCACATTTTCACATCAAAAGCTATGAATGGGACACATCTGTCCTACTTAATTAGCTTCATTAACATGGGTCCTACATTTGACAGGTAACTGCTTTTACTTTTATGTATATCTTAGATTCTGTTATTTCCACTTCAACTCAGCTGATGAAATGAGTATTACCCATAAAAGTTCATGATCCTATATATTTGTTCATTTCTGAGGGTATGTCTACACTGCACAGCTATTTCGGGATACCTAAGGTATCCTGAAATAGCTACCCCACATCTACACAAACTGCCCGTTATTTTGAAATATTTTTCAGAATAATAGACACTCTATTTTGGCATCCCGGTAAAGCTCACTGCACAAGAGATAAGGATGGCTCGAAATAGTGCATTATTTTGAAATTTGGCACTGTGTAGACACGCCACATTTCAAAATAAGCCATTTTGAAATAGTTTAGAAATAAGATACACAATTTGCATAGCTCAAATTGCGTATCTTATTTTGAGTTTAGGGCTGTGTAGACGAACCCTAAGATACCACATTTTAGAGCTAGGTGATCTAATTTCTAAGTATTGATCAGGCCTCAGTTGCAAAGCAGCTGCACGAGGGAAAGATTAGTAGCTTTTCCCATATGAGTGTGGTATGCTCAATCCTGAGAATAAGGGTGTGGTCAAGAAATAGTGACTATTAGTCTCAGGAGTTTCCCAAGGGCCAGAGCAGGGCAAGAGAACAAATAACATGCTGAGAGTAGGACAGAAAGATTTGAAGAGGTTGGACATTGTGAGAGACCAAAACCCAGAAAGGGAGCCATATTCCAAACTAGGGATGTTAAATTTCAATTAATCAGCTAATCGAGTACTGTAGTTGATGGAATTTCTGCGCTGGGTCCTGACAGCTGGGTCTCTGCCTTTTAAATGTAGTAAGAGTTGGGACCTGGTGCAAGTGCCAGGTTCCCTTCTGTTTCTCTGCCTCCCCTGTCTCCCACCTCACACTGTGGAGATGGTGCTGCGGGGAACTGGTCTTTAAGACTGGCAAAAACCAGCACCAGCACCAGCGCCTGCTCCCTCACCTTGCTGCCTCTGATATAGAGTAGTTGATTCGACCACCTGATAAGCTTAGGCTTATCAGGTAGTCACATATTTGACTACTCTTTTACATCCTTGTTCCAAACAGTGGGGCTGGACTAACCCAAACACATTTTCTTTGCCTTGAAACTAAAAAACTCACAATTTACTGTTCTTGGCCTTAAAAGGATTTGGCCTGTTCACTGGGATGTGTCTCGTGTGTTTGAAATTTGGATATGTATTGTTTATGGCAATTTTCCCTTTAGAGCATCAGTGAATATTAGCATAATTTCCATCTCTTCATCGGTCCAAAAAAATCCTCATTTTTCAACTTGTTTTTGCAACATTTTAGATTTAAGAACAATTATGGTCTGGTCTCACGTGAACTTCTCTCCTGGCTTGGTATCTCTCAATCTTCTTTCAAAGCTTTTCTGGTGTACATTCCCTCTGCTGAATCTCCCTTCAACTTGTCACTCAATTGCTTCATCCCTCTCTTCACATTCTGTCCCTAGGTCACACATTGCCTTTGTCTCTGTAGCCAGCTGTGGAAGAAAACATTGTAAGCAACAAGTAGCCAGAGGCAGTTTTATTACGAGCTGCAGCAAGGGAAAAACTGGTTTGGGCAGGGGGGAAGCCCCGCCCCCCCGAGGCAGATATTCGAATACAAGCAATTATGAAGCAGTTTATATACTGTCTATTAGATATAATAACAATAACAATTAGTCTCCTTCCCATTACAAACACTAATGGTTAACAGTTATTTAGTTCCACCCAGATGCTCCTTATCTCAAGGTCCCTGCCAGAGTCAGTATTCTATCCTTATCTCCGTATAGAGGCAAGAGGCGACGGTAGCGTCTTATTACAGATCTCGCGTTATCAGGCCACAGACTTAGCCTGACTCTTGCTCTCTTGTTAACAAGACCAAGATGGCTGCACACAAATTTCTTATTCCCTTTTCCTGCCTCTTTCCTCCCTTTTTCTTTCTCCCCACTTCTCTTAGACATCTGCAGCAGAGTGCTCTGTCTCAGCAGTAATCTGGGACTGGGAACTCTTTTCAACCCAGGGATTAACTTGTTCTGGGGTTTGAGGCAGAACAACCTTTTCTCAAGAGGACAGTTATACTGAATCTTTTGCTTTTTAGGCATCTTGGGTCATTTTTCCTCCCTCTTCCTCCACCCCATTCCAAATAGCTAGTTCTTGGTCTTGTTCACCAGCTTTACTTTAGACTTCCATCTCATGTACTGTGACAATGGTACCACTGCAAAGTGAAATTAAATGAAATACTACTGTTGCTAACACTATACATTTTCATTGTGAGGTTGGACTGTTTATTATTCTCTTTCCTAATGGTTCTTCTTCATATATGAGTAAAAGACTTACCTAGCATTGCTTGAGTCCTTCAGGGCAGGGAGCTGGTGATGTGGGGGGTGTAGGATTCAGGGCAGGTTCTTGAGGGTGTGTGGAGGAGTGCTCAGTATCACACCACTCCAAATAGCCCCTCCCTTTCCATGTTGTGGAAAACAGTCTCTTTCCAGGTGCTTCTGGTTGTCCTGGCACAACCAAACCCTGACCTCATTTTAAGTTAGAAGAAGAAGAAGCTGCATACTAGTTTTGGGGGTCATCGCTCTTACCGTTTAGAAGGAGTTCTTGAACAAATGGACTCACAGACAGGCACACAGATGTCTAATTCTATGTACATACACTAGAATATTTACCCAACATTATTGCTTGAGTCCTTAACTCAAAGAAGTTTTGGTTTTCTTGATTTAGATCATTGCTCTGGGGTATGGCTGGGGATGAAAGGGTCAGTATGCAGACTCCCAGTGAGAGAGGACTACCCCAGTCCTTTCTCACTGCAGCAGGTTGGGACCACATGAGAAGCACCTCGTCATGGCCCCTGCTGTGAGCACAGCAGAAGAGGGTGCATGTCCCCCACCGGAGGAACAAACAGACACACAGACAACTAGGCACACAGACAAACTCTCTGAAATATGTATAAGATAGCTACCCCTTTCACCACCCCTGTCTCCTACTGGCCCAATGGGGTTATAGCTGTCCTGATCCCCATCTTTGACCCCTTGCTTCCCCCATTGCAGTATATTTTACAGTATAACTCCCTCCTGCCAGACCCCTCCCTTTCCATTTTATGAGACACGATCAAATTCCAGGCACATCCCATTTCCCTGGCACAACCTACCCTGATCTTGCTTTAAGTTATGATAAGATGAAGCTGCATACCAAGGCTACATCTAGACTACACCTCTCTGTCGACAGAGACATGTAGATTAGACACGTCGAAATTACTAATGAAGCCGAGATTTAAATATCCTGCTCCTCATTAGCATAAACATGGCCACTGCTTTTTTTCAAAATGGCGTTTTTTTCCGAAAAAATGGCAGTCTAGATGCGGATCTGTCGAAAATAAAGTATTTTTCGACAGATCCTGTAAACCTCATTTTTTGAGGAATACAGGATCTGTCGAAAAAGGCTTTATTTTCAACAGATCCGCGTCTAACTGCTGGGGTTTTTTTTTTAAAAACTCCATTTCGAAAAAAGCGACGGCCATGTTTATGCTAATGAGACATGGGATATTTAAATCCCAGCTTCATTAGCAATTTCGATGTGCCTAATCTACATCTCTCTGTCGGCAGAGAAGTGGAGTCTAGACATAGCCCCTAGACGTAGCCCCTCTTACTGTATAGGAGAGCTAAACCATTGCTTAAATTGAAATTGACTCCGTGTGTTTTCATTTTCATTATCATTTAGGAGTTTTTGAACAAACAGACTCCCAGACAGACAGATGGACACACATTTCTAAAATATATAGTAAGATTATGGAAATATTGTACAAGCTGGAAAGAAAAATAAGGTGATCTATTTACTGCTAGGTCTTTAGCTGTAGCTAAATATATTAACTATTCAGAAGAGAATCCACTCCAGAATTCTGTAATTTTACCAGTTCAGTCTTTTTTTCCCCTGGAACACACTAGCTGCAACTCATGTAAATTTATGAGTTATATGAGGTGATCATTGCAACAGTAGGTATATGGATGAATTAATCTTTGGTGCCAACCCACTGCTGTGAATTTCTCCCATCATTCCAATAAAAGTTCATTTCCTCCAGAAAATAATTAAGAAAGGTAGTATCTAACCTTTTTTAAAAATCCATAATCCTAATAGGCCAATAGTCCTAACTGTGATCTTGGCAATGTACATGTTCAGTGGTTCTTGGATATAGTGTTGCACAAAGAACAATTCTGAATTTGATTAACTATCAAAATTCTGCAGTAAACCATTGATTAAACTGAAATTGATTCCACGTGTTTTCATTTAAAGAGGAAAAAAAAAGGTTCTTCATATATAATTTAGTTGATATTTTTAAAATGACAGTGTTCTTCTCAGGTGTGTCTTTTTTACCCTCTGAGTTATAAGTGATGTAGTGATGTGTATATAATTTATGCTTCAACGGCTGACAGGCATAAAACTAAATGAGATGTTGCATCTCACTGGGTGCATTTCCTGTATAAATATTTAAGAAAATAAACTCCACAGTCTTTGTAGTCAAAATGGAATGGGGCTATTTCAAGTATTACATTTCTACAATGAACAGCTTCTAATAAAACTTCCAGTCTCACTTGGCTTCTTAATGTATAGCAGATTAAATCAATATGTTTACTTGTTGAGATATTTTGAGGTTTTGCCTACTTGGCGTCTATGAAAGTTTTATATATTAATTTTACCTTATTTGAAATCAGGTCAGATTTGTGAGAACTACTGGCAGTCATCCACTCCTATTGATTCTTAATGTTAGAATTTTAGGTGAAACTGAAAAATAGAAGATTTCATAAGAGAAATGTGTGATGGCATTCAGGCTTTGCTACCTTTACCAAGGTATTATTGTAGATAGAAACCCAATAAGTTTTTCAGACTTGCTTACCAGTAATTGTTCATTGGTATATTAAAAGCACTCAGAGGGTACTTTTTAATGTTCAGTGAGCATGAACAGCAGTCCTATATGAGATGAAATCTGCTAAGCAGTAATGCGTCAATTGAGGGCAATGAGATGAATCAGTTAATAGTGAACCTGCTGCTGATCTCTTGTGATTTTTATTGTAAGTCTCTTAAACTGTTTTCTCTTAAAGCCACCTACAGTCAGGTGGCTACATCAGAATTTCAGCTTCCATTTTTTAAAGAAGTAAATTTCTAGCCCTTGTGGCTATGGAGGCAAACCTGAAAATGTGAATCTCAACAATTCAAAAACCAAAAGGCAGATAAATTGATCCCTAAACATATTTTTACAGTGCTCTCCTGATTTGTGAGAGATTTTTGAAAGCTTGGAGTTGGTAATAGAATCATATATATAGTAGCCCAGTGTCTGAGTCTGTAACGCTGAAATGCTGGCTGTTCCCTCTGGGGGGCGCTGTTGCCTGAAATGCTGGCTGTTCCCTCTGGGCAGCGCTGTTGCCTGAAATGCTGGCTGTTCCCTCTGGGCAGCGCTGTTGCTGAAATGCTGGCTGTTCCCTCTGGGCAGCGCTGTTGCTGAAATGCTGGCTGTTCCCTCTGGGCAGCGCTGTTGCTGAAATGCTGGCTGTTCCCTCTGGGCAGCCCGTGCTGCATGAGGAGTGTGGGGCCCAAACGGCCGCTTGCGCCGCTTGCTCCCCCACGGCGGCCCGGCTGAGCGGCGCAGAAGTCAGCCGCGTGCCACAGTGGGAGGCGAAGGGGGGCAGGGCGGTGACGTGCGGCGTGACAGTGGCTCCAGGCCCCGCCCCCTGGCCATGAACATCATCGCCCCGCCCCTCTTCGCCTTCCACCGTGGCACTCGGCTGACTTCTGCGCTGCTCAGCCAGGCTGCCGCGTGGGAGCAAGCGGCGCAAGCAACCATTTGGGCTCCGCGCCCCCCAATGCAGCACGGAGAGTGCGGATCCCAAACGGCCATTTGGGCTCCACGGTCTCCCAAGTGAGAGGCAGGAGGGGGAGGAGAAGTGAAAGAGAGAGACAGAGAGAGAGGCAGGAGGCAGAGGAGAGCTGAGAGAGAGAGGGGGGGAAGAAGACGGAACAAGAGACAGGAGAGAAGACTGACGTGGAGGAGAGACCTGAAAATCCCGTTTTATGATGGGCTAATTGACTAGTCATAGAATAATAGAGCTGCCCTCATGGCAGAACCAAACACCATCTAGATCTTCCCTGACAGATGTCTGTCTATCCTGCTCTTAAATATCTCTTGAGATGGAGATTCCACAACCTCCCTAGTCAATTTATTCCAGTGTTTAACCACCCTGACCATTAGGAAGTTTTTCCTAATGTCCAACTTAAACCTTCCTTGTGGCAATTTAAGCCCCTTGCTTATTGTTCTATCGTCAGAGGTTAAGGAGAATATTTTTTCTCTCTTCTGCTTGTAACATGCTTTTAGGTACTTGAAAGCTGCTGTAATGTCCCCCCTCAGTCTTCTCTTTTCCAGACTAAACAAACCCAATTCTTTCAGTCTTTGCTCATAGCTCATGTTTTCTAGCTCTTTAACCATTTTTGTTGCTCTTCTCTGGGCCATCTCCAATTTTTTCACATCTCTCCTGAAATGTGGTGTCTAGAAGTGGACACAATATTCCAGCTGAGGCATAATCAGCACTGAGTAGAAGGAAGAATTACTTCTCATGATTTGCTCACAACACTCCTGTAATACTGCAGTGTGTTATAGTATGGTGTACAGAGCAGGCTACCAGGGACGATTTCAGGACAAAGTCTATTGTAGCGCACTATACTGGTAAAGATATGTCATATATTTTATCTCCCTTGTATAGACAGGAACCTTTACACTGTTCATTCTAGTGTGTCAGCAAAGTCACAGAGTATATTTTTGTAGTACATGTTTTACCATCTACCTGTTAAAATAAAGGACCAAAGCTGATTCCATTGAAGCCAGTGAGATTGTTGCCAGGGAATGCAATCAGCAGAATCTCTGGTTAGTTTATTTATCAGAATTAAGCTTTCAAAAGGATGAGATGAATATAAGGTGAGAAAACTTTGTACTATAAATCATTACCTCATAGCAGAGTTATAGACCACTGTCTAAAGTTACAGGGTTGGGCTGTACTCTTTTTCTAAAAAAGAAGACAGTAGCAAGGTCTGATGGAAAAAAATCCATAATAATACTGTGATCCAAGATTAAGTGCTTGTGGGTGGATGAATGTATGTGGGTGTGTTTTGCTGGGATTTGTAAATTTTAATGATGACTGACAATTTACAGCTACAAAAGATATTGGGTTCTTGGAATGAATTAGCACAAACATAAAGCATAAGCTTGGACCATGTACAGAAATGATTTTTAATAGGTTTTATAAATGTGCAAGCAGAATGTTTTGTTTTGTTGGGTTTTTTTTTTAAACAGGAAATTGCCCCAGAGAAATTCAGATATTATTTAGGTTTGGAAAAAGGAAGTTTATCTCCAAGTATCAATATTATTTATTATACTTGCAAATCCTACATATTTTAAAGATGAATTCAAAATGTATGGAGTGGAATAAGATCACTTCCTGGAGGGAGTAATCTAAATGTGTATTGCAATATAATATTTTCAGGCAATCTGCAGACTTAACAGCAACAAACAAAATTCAGAGGTTTGTTTTTTGTTTTTTTCATTTGTTAGCAGAATAGAATATAGGTGCAATCTCCAGCTTGCATTAACTCATGTTTCATTATTGCTTCAATACAAGATAAAAGTATAAATCACAAGAGAGTCCTTTGAAGATAGTATTTACAACAAGATAGTGGTGGCAAAGCTTTTTGTTTCAGCTTATAGGTACAATCAAAAGATCAGCAACATAAGCCAGAGTTTTTGCGAGACATGTCAGTCCAAAATAAGATAATAGAGGTGTTATAAATTCCAAATCAGTAGATATATTTGAGAGATATTAAATGGGGATTATGTCGATGCAAAACCAGCCTAACTTCAATTTTCTAGTATAAAAACTCTTGGGAGGCACAGTGAGCTTGTGTTCAAAGCACTGGCTTGACACGCAGTAGATACAGATTCAGTTCCCAGCTCTGCCTCAGATTTGTGATGAGTCTGGTATGGTATGGGTATGGGAAGACTGGGGGTGAGTCACAGTTTCCCAATCCTGCATCTGTAAAATGGGGATACTAACATTTCCTGTGCTCTTTCAGGAACAGGAACTCAAGGGCAATGTATACTGTGGCTAGCACAAGAGATTGAGAATTTAGCTGGGGCCTTTTGAAGCTACTATAGTACTCTTCAGTAAGCAGGGAGAATTTAAAACTATCTTAGTGTATGTCTACACTACCCCGCTAGTTCGAACTAGCGGGGGTAATGTAGTCATACGGAATTGCAAATGAAGCCCGGGATTTGAATTTCCCGGGCTTCATTTGCATAAAGCCGGCCGGCGCCATTTTTAAATGCCGGCTAGGTCGGACGCTGTGCCGCGTGTAGCCGCGCGGCACGGGGTCCGACCTAGCCGGCATTTAAAAATGGCGCCGGCCGGCTTTATGTAAATGAAGCCCGGGAAATTCAAATCCCGGGCTTCATTTGCAACTCCGTATGACTACATTACCCCCCCTAGTTCGAACTAGGGGGGTAGTGTAGACATACCCTAAGCTAGTAGAGTCAATATAACATTTTCCTATTACTTTTTCATCATTTGTTAGAAATTGAATGTAAAACTAATAAGCTATGCTCTATTGTAAGAAGAAGACTTCTTACAATAGAGCATAGCTTATTAATGCTGCCACTACACATCCAAGGGATAAATTAATGGTGCCACTACACATCCAAGGAATAGTTTGCTAATCCATATGCTATCCAGGCTTACTGCTGTGTTATAAACTGTTTGGAGTATTGAGAAGATCAACCACAGCAGTGTCAATTTTCCATGTGGTATAGACATGCCTTCAGAGTGTGGGGAAAAAACCACACTGCCATGCACCATAGTTAGACTAACCTATAAACCTCAATTTCTGAGGAAGAAGGTTCTTTCAAAAAAACGGGTTTTTTTTAAAAGAACTGCGTCTAGACAGCTTGCTTTTTCGAAAAAAAACTCTTTCAAAAAAGCGATCGTAAGAAAATATGCAAATTCCTGCCAAATTTGCATATCTTCTTTCGAAAGTAAAATGTAGTCTAGACCCTATAGAGTAAACAAGGCCTGAATCTACAAAGTATTTAAGCCCATGCCTATCTTTAAATTCCATTGAAGCCAATAGAACTATTCATATTCTAATGGTTGGGTAAGTATTTAAATACCATGCTGACTTGAGTTCTAGGGCCTTGGCTTTTCAGGACATCAAGAATTCCAGAGAGGTTCTGTGAGCCCGTAGCTGTCAAGTGGCTGTGCCCATGAAAGCTCATGATACCATCTACATTTTTTGTTAGTCTTTAAAGTGCTACCAGACTAACTCGGCTACCCCCTGAAGCTATTGAAATCAATGGGTGTTAAAGGTACTTAGCACCACACAGGAGTACACAGTATCTTACAGGATCAACCCTTCATTCTCTAGAAATGCCCAGTCTGTATGATCAGAGTTACACTGTCTAAAAATTGCAAATGAAATACAACTTTGATTTGTATTAAAAAGAGACACTAAATACATGGTCTACCAAAAAATAAAAAATAAATTCTTACTTCCTTTCCCACACCAGATACTGCCAAGCCCTGTAGCCAGCATGCAGCCTGAGAAATTGGACTGGGAACTGGGGAGATGAAGAGTGAGGGTAGAAGGAATTTCCCCACACACACGCACACCCACTGGTGGTCTACAAGTACTATTATGGCTTTTAGTCATAGCAGTCTCTGAGGCCTCTGTGTTCCACCTCCACATGGGAAATGGCTGCTAGCTCTGCATAGTTTCTGATCCACTAGCGCCGTGTTGCCTCAAAGAGCACAGAAGAACTGCAGACCCATGCACATTCTTTCCAAATCCTGATTCTAGCAGTGCTTCACCAGTTCTCCTGCCTCTGAGATTCATCATCCTTCTCTCTCTTCTAGTGTACGTCTACACTGCATGCTTATTTCAAAATAAGCAATTCTGGAATAGTTATTCCAAAATAGCTTATTTTGAAGTAGCACGTCTACACTGCAGGGAAGCCTCAAAATTAGTCTGAGGCAGGCTTCCCTAATGTAGACGTGCTCTCTCGATTTAGAGCTCCAGAGGGTACTGGGGAGAAATAAATTTAGAATGTCCCAGCTGAGGGGCTATTTCAAAATAGCAGCAGTGGAGAGTCCACACACACCTTATTTAGAAATAGCTATTTTTGGATAGGTGTTATTCCTTGTAGAATGAGGTTTACAGATTTTGGAATAAACTCTCCGTTATTTTGAAATTATTTTGAAATAATGGAATGGCATGTGTAGATGCCCGCATTGATATTTCGAAATTGCGCTAGTATCTCAAAATAACGGTGCAGTGTAGATGCACCCTTAGTGAACTTTGCCCCCTCCATCTGATTTATATATAAAAGCAGAAATGAAACTAGTGATGAGGGCTCATTTCACAACCAGTGAGCTCTTGTGTAAGAGGAATCTTCAGTGCTGTGCAGGGACCACAACATCCAGCTGAAAAGGAATTCTAGTGGCTTTGGTCAGCAGTGCTAACTGCACCATTAAAAGTTTGGTTGGTGTGAAGCTGACAGGCTCTCAGTTTGAATCCACGCAGCTCCCTGAAAGCAGTAACATATCCCCTGAGCTCCAGGGTGGAGGGACAGTCATGGGGGTCGTATATTGCCTCCTTCATAAGCACTAACTCCACAGCTTCAAAATGGAACCCTCTTGGCCATGCCTCTGCTTAGGAACCAAGGGAAGCTTCTCGGGAGCCCTCCCAAGGTAAGCATGGCATGGAGTCCACTCCCTGTACCCCAAACCTCTGCCTCAGTGCTGAGTCCCCTCCCGTGCTCAAACTGTTTCCTGGCTTCTACACCCACCTCTACACCCCAATCTCCTGGTTGCCCCAGCCCAGATCTCCCTCCTTCACCCTTAACTCGTCATTTATGGTCCCACCCCAGAACTTGCATTCCCAGCCCAAAGTGCACACTAAGCAATGAAATGCACATACTGAGACTATTCTGTGAGTGGAGACATAGACCTAATTCAGAACTAAATAGGATATAATGTAGCAATTATAAAACGTATAATGCATATCTTCAGACAAAGACTATGCAGCACCAGTGTGATCAAATGCTAAAATAGGAAATAAAAACCCCGTAGAGGATATAAGATTATATTTATTCCACCCAAAAAAACCAAAATCCATCTTTTTATATATTGGCTTGATCTCTGCAAAAGTTGTTACAACATAATTAATGCTAACTAATCCTGGAAACACATTTCAGGAATATTGCTACATATGGTATTGTGTTCTGGTGAGAGGTCTTGGAGAGACATACTCATACAATATACATGTTTTTTTTTATTTTTATCTTTACTAGGGGGCTGCGCCCCCTGCTTACTACACTCACCAACACCGCCTCCCTTTGGGAGTCGGCAATCTCGGTTCTCCCTCTGGTCGCAGGGGAGTGCTGGGCCAAGGCCAAGGGCAGCCCCAACCCGCCCCTCCCCCAGCCACTAGGCCCTGGCTGCACCACCCTCAGCTCTCCTCCCACACCCTCCCCACAGCACCAGGGAGGACAAGGGGGAGGAAAGGAGGAGGCCATGAGGCTGCGGGCGGCAAGACACAGAGTGACATGATGATGTCACTGTGTCATCCTACTGAAAATGTTTATATATAGAGAGAGATTACTGTTGTGATTCAGCTGCCATGCAAAACAGACCTATTTATGGTAAATAAGTTATCTTCATTCATCAGTATAACCAAAAGGCAATATATCAGCTATTTAAAACATCAGCTGTAGTAGTACAAAAGGGGAAACCTGAATTCCATTAAGGATTTTAGAACAATTTACAATCATGCAAATATAAATTCTAATCCTGCCTTTGAGATTTCATGTGTACCTAAGAGCCCAAATCTGCAATGCCCTAGTTAAGTGAGCAGTCCTTATCCCCATAAATGGTTCCTTTTAGAGACCGGGGTGGGCAGTAAGCTGGAGGTGTATCTTCCGGCTTAGGCTGTGGTGGGCCGTCGGCACTTTATTTACCAGCATATCTGCAGATATGACCGCTTGCAGCTCCCATTGGTTGCAGGTCACAGTTCCTGATCAGTGGGAGCTGCAGGAAGCAGTGAAGACTGGGACAACGCTTCCCACAGCTCCCGTTGGTTAAGAATGGCAAACTGTGGTCCACAGGAGGTACAAGTGGCTGTATCTGCAGATGTGGGTAAATAAAATATCAGCAGCCCACCAGGGGCTGACCCTGGAAAACTGTATCCAACCCACAGACCGCTTATTGCCCACCGCTGATTTAAACTAATGAGGACAACTTGGAAGTATTTGAAAGAGTACAACCCCTTTCCATCAGTATAAATAACAGATATAAAATTTAATTTCATAGTTAGCTATATAATAATAATACCACAGTCACTGGTAGTAACTGTTAAAATTAAGATTGTAAAACAGTTTCCAATATAAATCTGTTTTCACTGGCTAGAGCATTCTGAAAAATTCATTGTTGGGGCTGAAATGTTTCATGCATGATTGCTGCCCACTGTACATTATTAATCATGATTATTGTTTATTAAAATCTGAAGATGAAACTATCAGCTATTTTGGGAGAAGGGAAAAAGTATTTTCCCAGTGTTTCAAAATATTCCTAACCATGCTTTTAAAAAAATCAGATTATGACAAAAATGGTTGAACTTTGAAAATTGGTATGTAAATTATTTTTAGCAAGAGGCAAAAAATAAAGAGTCTGACGGGAATGGGAATTTCCAGATGAATACTCTGAAAAGTACATACTGTATATACACAGCAGAAATGGGCAGTAGGCTGTAAGGTGGGTACTATGTGGCAAGCACACTTTGTAAAGGTAGCTGTCCGATACATATCAGCTCTTCACATGGAGTGCTCTGTCCTATTGTTCACACCTTTTATTCTCCCCAAATAGCTCTAGTGTTATTTTAGTGTGACCATTAAATCACACCATTCCAACTTCACGGGTTCTGTTGCACAGAATGCACTACAGGCTCCAGAGAAAATGTAAATCTGTGACTACACAGCGGGATCTGCTTAGGGCAGCTTTGTGGCACTGGACAGGACAGTTACGATGCAGGGGTGAATGTGGCCCCGTTATAATTATATTCTCTGCTGTTTTTCCCCCACTGGTGCAGCCTGATTGTTTTGTGATTGCAGTACTTTGCATTTAATACTAGCAATGTTGAATTTAGTAGACATTAAATCAGTATTTTTTGCAGAACTTCGAAGCCAAACTAATTCTGCAGAATGTGGTCTCTCAGTCTGGTATAATAACTATAATTTGAAATACTCCCCCACAAGCATACATTGCATTCTTTAACAAACTCACAATAAAGAGTTTAATTTAAAAAAGGGAAGGGGAAGGAACTGCATCAGCCCATTTAAAATATTCGCCCATGATTTTTTCAACTTATAATAGTAATAACAATCTCAGCTGAGGACATTTCCTGGGGCTTAATGGCCCGTGGCTGTGTTTCAGGTGATCATCATCTGCCAGCCAGTCATTAATCCCCTAGAAATGCCCTGTACCTCAGTCATTATTGCTTAAATATGTTTTTTCTCTGAATAAAATACTTCTATGTTTAATGGATCTTCCAGGGATAGATGTGTTCTTTCAGTGGTGGGGACTGGAGGTTT
This sequence comes from Pelodiscus sinensis, assembly GCF_052426305.1. Taxonomy (NCBI): domain Eukaryota; kingdom Metazoa; phylum Chordata; order Testudines; family Trionychidae; genus Pelodiscus; species Pelodiscus sinensis. The sequence goes on from NC_143053.1 coordinate 207,050,390, forward strand.
AGTAACATGTCAAGGAAGTGCTAACTTTGAGAAGGAGAGAGAACCTAGAAATCCTAAAGTCTATAAACTCCAACATCTACTTTTCATAATTTAACAATATGCTTGGAATACTTATATAGATATGTTCTCTTGGGAGAGTTCTTTTTATCCATTTTACAATAAATACTATACAACTTTTATTAAGAAAGCTTCTATAACATTTTTCACTCTGTGCTTTTTATTGTAGATTTTATTTTCACTCTGTATTGCATTCTGGGGAGTACAAATTATGAAGCAACTGGTCTCAAGTACAGCAAAACATCACTGAATTATGGAAAGAGCTCTTTGGAATATGCTTTGAAGTTTCCTGGAATAAGTTGATGGTGCCTCTTTCTGAAATGCATTGGATAGGTAGGACTCAAGATGTCTTATGAAGATGCACTAAAAATGGTCATCTGTTTTCACTTGATCTTTTTAATATGTATTCTCCTGTACACCCACATGAAATTAAGGGTCTCTCTAATTTTTCTTGTGCTTTCGCAGCATTTTGTACATTCTTGAAAAATATGTAAAAATAATAGCAGTGAAAAGCATTATTTACACTAGAAATCATTACAGTCATATTTGTTGGCACCTGGTAGACACAGAAACTAAATCTAAAAGTATGTGAATGTAATTTTTTCTCTAATTCTTGAATTACAGTAGAATCTAATGCCATGTCCAATTGTGCGTTCATAACATACAACTACATAAAGATGAGTTGTTGAGACAAGAAACTGATTTTAAAACAGAATGATAAAATAACTCAGACTTGTATTGATTGATTGTTTTTCAATAAAACTAGATGATATGTGTTATGTAATGCAAGATTGCAACATAGATTAATTTGTTTATGGAGTATACCTGCATTTGCCAACAACATTCAAACTGATCTTGCCAACACTGACCCAAGCAAATTGTCCTCTTGAAATAAAGTACCTCCTATCACAATATATTTGCAGATCAGCTTGTTGGTTTCTGACAAAGTGATCCTGAGGAAGTTGGATTTACTATCCTGTGCAAAGTGCTATTTTGATTATTTCTACTGATATAGAAAAACTGAATAAAAACAGAGAAGGGGACTCCAAACAGCAAGATTAGCAAATATAAAGGAACTCAGTTGTTTTTCTTTCCTTATGCTCTTCCAAGACTATAAAAATAAAAAAAAATTAAAGTCAAGTAACTAAAAAACTTTAGGATGCCTTGAAAGCTTCAAACTGGTAAAAATATCTGGATTAAAATGTAATTGTATTTTTTTTCATTTTTCTCTACAGTAATAAGTTATATTAATAGAGAGCTCAGATGTACATAAATACCCTGATTTTAATGAACTCGCAGTTTTAGACTTCAGCTATAGCAGAGAATTCATGCCAGCATTTACAAGTTGGATGCCTCCAGTTGGCCACCTAACTCCGTATTTAAATAAAATTGGCTTGATTTTCAGTGGTGTTGCACACCAAGCCTGTTTGCATAGGTGCCTCCCTTGAGGCACCCAAGTTTGAGGCCAACATTTTTAGTCTATTAGGCACAAGCAATTTGACTTTCTGTCATTTGGGGCTATGCTCAAAGCCTGAAATATATTGAAGTGGGAAAACAGATGTTTGAATAGAGATGAATCTAAGATGCAATGTTGGGTTCAGACTTCCCTAAAGTATGGGAATGTTTGTATCCAAGATTTTTAAGTCAGACTCTTTTCTAATTTGTTTAATTAAAACATGAACAAATTGGCCCTTAGAAAAGTTGAAAATCTTCAGGTTAAAAGTATTGTGTTTGTCTTTTTATTCATAGAGTTACTCATTCCTTGGTAGAATTCTAACCTCTGATAAGAGATTTGATAAATGAAATCATGAATTTCTAACTCTTATTGTGGAAATATGATCTAGCTGATAAAACACAGGATAGCAGCCAAAAAAATCCAGGTTTTATTCCTAGTTTGTGACCTTGGGCATGTAACTTAATTGCTCTGTGCCTCAGTTTCTCCATCTTTGAAATGGGGATAGATGGACCTATGTCGCCAGAGTGTTACATGGTTTTATTTAAATTATATGGGTAGCTTAGAGATGGGTACTTTAAAGACGAGTGTGCTACAATGTGTGACATTTAGCAACAATATATATTGAAATATCACACTCTTGCAATCTTTGATAAATTTGTAAACAGAATATTCTTACTAGAGAACTATAGGCAGGAAAGGAGTCCCTCACTGGCTTTTAAATGTCCAACTGAGCTAAAACTTCATAGGTTCCTATGATATTGTTGCAGCTTATCTTCGGGTTCCTATGTTTCCAAATGCATTGTGTGCACCAGAAGTCTCTATTTGATATGTATAACAATGAAACAACCTAATGAAGATTTTAATCTGATTGTAATTTATTAAATTATTTTAAAAATTACCTTAAGCAATGTCATTTATTTATATGTAGTAGTGAAAAGAACACGATGTCTAAGGTAAATGCAAGTTAAAGACTTTGGACTGTGAAAGTATGTCACATTTAACATGAAGTCAAGTATCAGAGGGGTAGCCATGTTAGTCTGGATCTGCAAAAGCGACAAGGAGTCCTGTAGCACCTTATAGACTAACAGATGTATTGGAGCATAAGCTTTCATGGGCAAAGAGGGTCAAAGTGGGTCTTTGCCCACAAAAGCTTATGCTCCAATACATCTGTTAGTCTATAAGATGCTACAGGACTCCTTGTCGATTTAACATGAAAATGTTCGTAATTCACATGGAGTATCCAAAAATAAATTCAATAATGCAAAGAAAAGGAAGTCAGAAATATAAAAAGGTAAAAATATTTATGATGGAACACAATGGTCAGATTCTGTGCTGTGCCTCTTAATACAAAACACTCCACCCTTCCAACTTGCAGCCGTTCCCAGAGCATGTCCAAATACTGGATTCTGTGAGGTGTGGTTGCTGTAGGGCTGTGTACTGAGCCTGTTCAAAATCACTGTAATAGGGTGGCAGCAGAGCCCACAGTCAGGCCCTTACTTCCTATATAACTCTGAGTATGAAAGTTGTGATGAAATTATCAGATGTCTATTATTCCCCCATTCCTCTTTAAGTTGCAGTAGGCCATAGCTATTTGGAAACCTTTAATAGACTTTTATTAGTCTTTAATTTCAATATACAAATTTTCAAGTACATTTTCCTGTCAAGTTACGGTCTAGTAGCCCTGAGCAGAACATGACACATAGAAATGCAGGATATGAATCAGTCAAGCAGGGAAAACCGGTCTCTCACATTAGAAAGAAAGCCAATAGCTTTGCATGGTCGCATAATACCTTGTTAGCCATCACATAAGGGGAAATGATCACCTTGTCTTAAGGTCTCTATTTCTGTGTAATCTAGGAGGCTTCAGAGTCAGAGCTGGACAGTGATTTGAACAGAATCGATTTCATTAACTGAATTAATTAAATGTTAATAGCAAATATTACCTAGTGCTAATAGATGAAACAAGCAATGATCACTTATGGTTTGGTTATTTTTTTCTTTCTTGCTTATCTCCCCACTTTTCTTACAGGATTCATTGCTCCTTTTCATTGCATTCACCACCTGCTTTTTATTTGAAAAATTATATGGAAAGAGCTGATATCAGATTAATTCTGGAAGGGCATCTAGTGAGCAAAATACTATGCAGAATTTATGGAATTTTCCTCAGTAACTCTTTTACATTAAAATGCTGTCACCTCATGTCCCTGACAACTCAAATGTTCTGTATGCGGAGCTCTTAGCTTCATATATCTGGGTAAGAAACTTTATAAATATTTGTGTCACCAAGGTGTGGGGAGCCACTGGGCCTTGCACCTCGATCTACAGCCAGATGTGATTCTCAGCGTGGAGGTAGAACAGAAGGTTTATTGATTCACAGGGACTCATCATAGAACAGACTTGTTAGCACAGCAGCCAGGAGCAGTCAATACAATCCACATATTTACTCTGGAGACATCATCACTGGACCTAACCATGTCAGTTATACGATCAAGGGCTCATATTCCTGTATATCCAGCAATGTGATATATGCCATCATCTTCCAACAGTGCCCCTCTGTGATGTATATTGGACAAACTGGACAGTCACTTTACCAAAGAAGTAATGCTCAGACATCAGAAATCTCCACGCACACAAACCTGTCAGCCAGCATTTCAATCAAATTGGTTGTTCTCTTAAAGACCTGACAACATGCGTCTTACATCAAAGAGACTTTAACACCAGATTACAGAGGAAGACCTCAGAACTTTTATTTATGCTAAAATTCGACATGTTGCGAATCGGCCTTAATAGAAATGATAATTATCTTACACATTACAAAGACAGCCTCCCCAACTTTTGATATTCGTAGTGACCCCAGATTAGCCACTTAATTGGCTCTTACAATAAGCAATTTCCTCCTTCCTTGTCACTTCCCCTTTCCTTCCCCCACCTTCTATTCTATGTAGCTGACTTGTCAGTTTGTAATAATTTTCTTACCTTCTTTCATTGTCTCCCTCTGTTATAAAATGGTCATGCCTATTCACTTTCAGAATATTATCTGAAGCAGTGGGTCTGCCCCACAAAAGCTCATCACCTAATAAACTATTTTGTTAGTCTTTAAAGTGCTACATGACTGCTTTTTTGTTTTACCAAGATCAAACTAACACGGCCACCTTTCTGTGACTATTCATTCAGTCTAGGTAGTGAACTATTATACTCAAAATCTCTATATATATTTAGAGTGTATCTGTCTGTCTATGAGTCCACTTGTTCAAGAACTCATAAAAATATAAGAATGGCCATACTGGGTCAGACCAAAGGTCCATCTAGCCCAGTATTGTGTCTGCTGACAGTGGCCAATACCAGATGCCCCTGAGAGAGGTAACACAACAGGTAATCATCACGTGATCCCTCTCCTGTCACCTATTTCCAGACAAACCGAGGCTAGGGACACCATTCCTACCCATCCTGGCTAATAGTCATTGATGGATTTAAACTCTATGGCTGTGTCTACACTGCACCCCTTTTCCGGAAAAGGGATACAGATTAGACCAGTAGGAATTGCAAATCCGTGGGGGATTTAAATATCCCCCGCAGCATTTGCATTTACATGGCTGCCGCTTTTTTCCGGCTTGGGGATAAGCCGGAGAAAAGCGCCAGTCTAGACGCGATTCTCCGGAAAATAAGCCCTTTTCCGGAGGATTTCTTATTCCTATCCCCCGCGGATTTGCAATTCCGATTGGTCTAATCTGCATCCCTTTTCCATAAAAGGGGTGCAGTGTAGACACAGCCTATGAATATATCTAGCTCTTTTTTGAACCGTGTTAAAGTCTTCACAACATCCTCTGGCAAGGAGTTCCAAAGGTGACTATGCAATGAGTGAAGAAAAACTTCATTTTGTTTGTTTTTAAACTGCTGCATATTAATTTCACATGGTGACTCTTAGTTCTTATACTGTGAGAATAAGAACATATTTTTCCTTATTCACTTTTTCCACACCAGTCATGATTTTATAGACCTCTATCATATCCCCTCTTAGTATTCTCTTTTCTAAGATGAAAAGTCTCAGTCTTTTTAATCTCTCTTCATATGGGACCCATTCCAAACCCCTAAACATTTTTGTTGCCCTTCTCTAAATCTTTTGCAATGCCAATTTATCTTTTTTGAAATGAGGTGACCACATCTATACGTAGTAGTCAAGATGTGAGTGTACCATGGTTTTATATAGAGGCAACTCCTACAGGATAAGAGCTAGGACCACCAAATTTGGTATGCAAATTCCTCTTATCCTAACTTAAAGCAAGGTCAGGATTTGGTTGTGGAAAATGGGAAGTGCCTGGAATGGGACTGTTTTCCATCATATGGAAAGGGATGGGGCCGATGTTTCAACAGTGGCCAATGCCAGTGCTTCAGAAGGAATGAACTGCAGAGGTAATCATCAAATGATCCATTCTCTGTCACCCATTCCCGGCTCCTGGCAAACAGCAGCTAGGGAAACCATCCCTGCCCATTCTGGCTAGTAGCCATTTATGGTTCTATCCTCCTTAAACTTTTTTTTTTCTTGGTGGAACCCTGTTATAATTTGAAGCAAAATGCAGGACAATGTAGCACTTTAAAGACTAACAAGATGGTTTATTAGATGATGAGCTTTCGTGGGCCAGACCCACTTCCTCAGATCAAATAGTGGAAGAAAGTAGTCACAACCATATATACCAAAGGATACAATTTAAAAAAATGAACAAATATGAAAAGGACAAATCACATTGCAGAACAGAAGGAGGATGCGGGGGGGTGGGAAGGGGGAGGAAGGAAGGTAAGTGTCTGTGAATTGCTGATATTAAAGGTAGGGAGAGTGGGATGTTTGTGAGTTAATGGTATTACAGGTGATAATTGGGGAAACTGTCTTGATAATGGGTGAGAAAGTTCAAAGACTTGTTAAGTCCCTGGTGGTAAGTGGGCCTTTCTGCCATCTCCTGGCAAAGAATTATGCAGGTTGACTGTGAAGAAATAATATGTTTTGCTTGTTTTAAATCTGCTGTCTATAAATTTGATTGGGCTAGCTTCTTGTATTATGTTAGTGAAGGAATAAGTAACATTTCCTTATTATATTTTCCCATACCATTCATTATTTTCTAGACCTTTAACATATCCCCCCATCCTTTAGTCATTTCTTTTCCAAGCAGAAAAGTTCCAGTCTTGTTAATTTCTCCTCATGTGGAGGTTATTCCTTCCACTTAATCATTTCTGTTGCCCTTTCTGTACCTTTTCTCGTGTGTGTGTGTGTGTGTGTGTGTGTGTGTGTGTGTGTGTGTGTGTGTGTGTGTGTGTGTGTGTGTGTGTGTGTGTGTGTGTGTGTGTGTGTGTGTTTCCTCTGGGACAACAAAATGATGTCATATTGTCATATCATCTGCCTCCACAGGCTTAAGGGGATAGGCATGAGTGGTGAAAGCCCAGCTGGGAAATGCAAGCCCCAGCCCAGCCCCTGGAACCAAGCCCCACCCACTCCCAGTCCAGCGCTCCTCAGCGGCCACCTGGGGAGCTGGAGTTGCCACACACTGGCCCTGGCCTGGCTCTCCCCTCTTCAGTTGCTGGGGGAGGGGCTAGGGGTGCCGCTTCGTGGCCTCAGACCTCCCCAGCAGCCAGGGGCAGAGCTGGGGCTGCTGCGCTGTGGCATTGGCTCAGCCCTCCCCGGCAGCCAGGGAAGGAGACCCAGGGCTGCCATGGTCTTAACGCAGCCTACCCAGAGCCCGCACCCCAGCCTCCTCACCCACCCCCTCCATCCAGACCCCACACCCCCAGCCTGCCCCTGCTCCTGCCCCATCCCTCTGGCCAGACATCCTGCCCCCACCAAGAGGAGGATTGGTTAGCATAGCGAGCAGGAATTGTAATATATATATATATAAAACCAGCTCTGCATACAGTATTCAAGATGTGGGCATACGATGATTTTTTATATATAGGCAATATGATACTTTCTGTCTTATCTATTCCTTTCCTAATGATTCCCTCTATTTTGTTACTTTTTTAGTTTTTAGACTGTGTCTGCACATTGAGCAAATGTTTTCAGGGAACTATCCTATCAACAATGATTCTAAAATCTCTTTTTTGAGTGGTGACAGCTAATTTAGACCTATCACTGAATTCCATCTGCCCTTGTGTTGCCCAGTCACCTTGTTTTGTGAGATCCCTTTGTAACTCTTTGCAGTTAGCTTTGGACTTAACTGTTTTGAGCAATTTTGTATTTTCTGCACATTTTGCCACCTCACCATTTACTTCTTTTTCAAGAACATTTATAAGTTTAACAGTACTAGTCCAAATGCAAATCCCAACAGCACAACACTCATTCCTATTCTTTTTTTCCGCCTAACTTGTAAGTGGAGCAACTGGCAATGTTTTAATGATGATCTAACAATCCTTCAATTACTTGAATGACCAATCTTTTGTTATTCTTAATCACCTGCGTCGGTCTTTTTATAACAAACTCCCTGTCTCAAAGGCAAAGCTGCAATCAGCTCACACTCTGTTGCATTTAAGAACTGCCTCTGGAGCCAGGGCACGCAGCTTTAAGCAGACCTCAAGAATTAAATCCAGGGGTTCAAACTATAGGGGGGTTGCTTCCCCTAGCCCTCCACCCCAAATGATGCCTTTGTTATACAAACCAGGCAGGTAAATAGAAACAAGACATCTTGTATAGTGGATCAGCACTTGTATATTAAAGTAAGGGCTAATGGAAAGCTTGTCTTAGATCTTTATCATCTTTGCTCCACCTATGGAAAATAGCAGAAAAATGTAGAAGCATTGACTAAGTTAGATCTGTTGGGTGTACTTGGGTTTATAGTTTGGCACTGAAAAATTATACAAAAATAATCTGCTTTTCTCCCCTCCCTCTTCCTATTTCAGATACTTCCTTCTCTATTCCTTCTTGTCTTCACGTCTCTTTATTTGTCCCTGTATGTACATATGTTTACTTATTTATATAAAATATATTGGTTCTGCTCTGCTTGTTATGAGTTCCCGTCTGTGGAAGTGTATGAAGACATGCGTTTCATGTCCATAGATATTATATCTTGTATAGCTATTACATATGTCAGCTTACTACAACAATAAATATGCCCCCCTTATAAATCTACCAGAAGACTTACCCAGCATTGCTCGGGTCCTTCAGGATAGGGAGCTGGTGGGAGGGGTGCAGGGAAATAAGGGTTGGGGGCTGAGGAGGGTCTCAGGATGAGAGGATCCCATCTGGCAGGATTCTGCCCCCCACCCCCAGCGATGTCTTTTTTCCTCCCGTTCCCTGCACCACCCACCAGGGACCTTCTCTTCCCCCCAGCCACCAGAGGCTTCTCTCCCCCCATGCCAGCGCATGGCCAAGGGCCAGTGTGGGTGGGGAGAAGAGTTTGGGGCAGCGGGGCTACTTATCCATTCTGGTAGCAGAAAAATAGTGGAGCCCCAGCCCTGCTGGCCACTCTCTTGGTGGTATGGCTGCCCCCAGTGGTTTCTCTGCAATATAGCTCTCCCCTCCAGGCTCAATGCCCCCAGTGGCCACTCTGGGTACTGCGCCTCTCCTCTCTGCCTTTTGCTTTCCATGTTATGGAAAACAGTCCCATTCCCAGCACTTCCCATTTTCTTGGTGCAACCAAACCCTGACATTGCTTTAAATTAGGATAAGAGGAAGCTGCATATCAAGTTTGGTGGTCCTAGCTCTTACCGTTAAGGAGGAATTCTAGACTTACAGACAGACATTTCTAAAATATAGATACATTTTTACTCTTAAATGGCCAGTATTCAAAACATGGAGTAAGCTACTTATAGTGTTCACATATGTTGCATACTTTTCACTTCGCATGTGCCTGCCTGATTTTATCTTATGATTCCTCCTCTATTTCCACCTCAGTATTTTATCACTTCCCTTTTCCTGTCTTTCTCCCTTCCCCATCTCCTCTGTTTACTTTATACCGCAGAATATATTTTACATCCTATCTTGGAACATGTTGAGTTAGTGCAGTGAAGGCAGAGAACCCAGTAGCAACATGCCTGATTAAAGAAAAAAGAAAATCAAAGAGCATTTCAAGCACTTAGTATTTGGGATTTTATTATGACAGATTTTCCCACAGTCCTTGAATGTGAGACTTTATTAGGTCATAAATTGCAATTTCAAAAATGTTTGCCAGAAATGGAAAAGAACCATATTAATTTCAAATTCAAGTACTGTCTTTTAGCACAATGCATGTGATCATATCTCTCTCTGGCATCTGCCATGCATGGAGTATAACAGCTTACTTTAAAGATAATGAATTAACATTTTCTCAAGCAATAGCGAAGAGGAGTCCTGTGGCACCTTATAGACTACCTGAAGTGTAGGAGCATAAGCTTTCATGGGCAAAGACCCACTTCGTCAGATGCATGCTTTTGCAGATTCAGACTAACACGGCTACCCCTCTGATACTCTCAAGCAATAGGAGCTTATGGGTATAGTTTTGAGGATGCTGAGTTCTCTGTTCATGCGGTTGACAAAGGAAGCCTCGTGAAAGAAGGTTTACCGGAGTGGTTGACAAAGGCTTCCTTTGTCATCTAGACGCAGCTAGACTGCCGCACTGTGCCGGATCAGCTGATCGTTAGCACAGCATTGCAACCATTTTTATTTTAATGAAGCAGGGATTATTTAAATCCCTCTCCTTTACTACGCCAAATAAACTATTTTACATGGCTCCGTCGACGGAGCCATGTAGTCTAGACATAGCCTCAGTGTGAGCATGTCTACCAGCCAGGTAGTAAGCAACTACGTACTGATACTCATGATAATAATAAAGCTTACTTAATTAGAAAATACCAGATATTTATGTATCTGGTATTTTCTCAATTTATTTCCTGGATAGAAAGCTCAAATACCAGACTGTCCGGTTTAAAACTGGACACCTGACAACCCTAGATGCAGATTCAGAGCCTTTATACAGGCCTTCTGCATAAGGATTAATTGCTTCCAAAGCGAACAAGAACTGGATTTTGGTTCTCCTTTGCTGAGGTGAATGAGGGACGTCACAAGGTTAGTTGGACCTTCTCCATCCTTCCTACCTTTGCACACTCATTGGAGGGGCAATTAGAATCTTCATCATATCAGAGATTTTATTATTTGCATCCACATATTCTTAATTATAAAGAACAATGGAGTAAATATAACAGTCTATCATATAGCAGCAGAATTGTTTGTCACTAGTGAATTTTTAATTTTTTGTTGTTGCAAGAGGCTTTCTATCTATGCAAATAATTAGTAAATAGATAAGGTGACAGCATATGGTGCCAAAGAACACATATCTAGCTTAAGATTTTTGTAGGTCCAATAAAACTTCTTGTGTACTGCAAATGGCTTCCTCCCTGTGGTTCTTTATAACAGTTGTTAATATTTTCCATGAAGACTTATGAGGTCTTTAAGAATTCGCTTGAAACATAACCATATCATGTATTTCCAGGGGCAAAGTTGATAGGCTTGAACCTTCCTGACTTTTTTGTCTTTCCTTCTAAACAACCTAAACAAAATGAAATGCCAAGACTTCTCCCCCACATTTCCACACATGACAACTGAAAAGTGGGATTTGGAAGCACGAAGAGACAGGGGATTTTTGCAGTGTGTGAGAGAAACAGCTGCATAGCATGCAGCAGACCACCAGCAGTGCGTTAGGGGAAAGAATATGGTCTAGAGAAAAGGAGTAGGAGGATGACAACTACGCAAGTAGGACTGGGAGTAGACAGAGAAAGGCAGAAAGTGAATAGCATAAATTTCAGGTTATCTTTTCACTGAACATGTGGTCTTCAAACTATAGGTAGCATTAGCAAAGGAACAGGCATTTCAGGAAGAATCGCACTTGAGCAAATAGCTCATGGTCAGATAAGACTTGTGGTCATTAAAGTCCCCGTGGTGCTTTTTCATCAGCACTAAGGTATTTAACCCTGGTGCTCTTTCCAAATCTGGGTTAGGAGCGTTCTGTCTTTTAAATTGTCCATGCAGTTTCAACTTGCTATGCTGTGAGGGGGTTTTTGTTATTATTTCTTGACCTGAATTGTTATCACATTGCTGTGCATATTCTACCACCCAGCTGGCTGTATTTTGTCTGTGAATGATATAAACTGCACATACTGCAAAACAAGAAAATAGCTTTTTCTGATAGATTACATTGGTTTTCCACTTTTACACAAATCAAGGAAATGAAATGTTGTGTTGGTGATTTCGGGGAGTCTACAAGTACTTGCATTTCCTTTTGCTCCTGCCAGACTCTGCTGCTCCACTGGGTTTGTAAACATGCTACTAAAGATATGCTGAGGCCTCCCTAGTACTGACCATCATGCCTTTGAGGATTAACATCATCCAGCATATTTCTCAGGGCCATGGCCCAGCACTGACAACATGAGTATTACTAAGTAATGTGCTCCAAACATTGCCAGGTAGCCTAATAGAGGGGAAAATAGAATATTGCTGTTAATTATTTTAATGAGCTTTCAGATGCACAAAAATATAGAGCAGGATGTTTATATTTTACAATATTTTGTAAATATATAAAGTCAGATGTACTGTATGACATAGCAGCCACTAGGATGTTAATCTTTGCTAATTATAACCCCACAGTTACCAGAGGTGTTGTTTATTCTAAATATAAGGGCAGTCTGTGCAGCAATAGAAAATGTAGTCCACTGTACTTCTGACTAAATATTCAAAAGCGTAACACAATATACCAAATTCAGTCCCATAGCCTGTGCCAGTCATAATTGCCAAAAATATACATCAGTATTCTTGTGTTTTTTCCTGGACGGTTTTCTGGAAAAATGAAGCTCTGTAGAGGTCTAAATAAGCAGCAGGATATTCGCTGCTAAATATTCTGAACTAGTATCTGCTTTTCCGCTAAGGTGATCTCAGAACAAAAACATCAGTGTCAGCGTCCCTGAGAGTGCATTGCTAAAGTAATGACATCAGGGTGCTGATTTTTGGACCAGGAAATATACCATAGGTACATGTGTATAAGTGCTCACAATTGTTACTTATATAATACAATTTTGTTCTCCACAAGACAGATTTCTTGGCCACTATGTAATATATGTGGGTTATCTAAATTCTAAATATTAGAGTTTGACAAACTGCACACAGTATTTAATAACCCCAAGGGTCTTTTTTCTTGCTGTCTATCCCCCTTATTTTGGAGAAAATGAGTCATAAAAGGAAGGAAATGTGTTCTCAAGTCATGTGTCCTGCAACACTAATTGATTGTCTAGAGAGATACATTAGATGTTATATTTGCAGCATGAAGTCCCATCAGTTGTCTCCTTTTCAGCTTTTTATAGTTGTGACAACTGTGGTCTCTATGTTTATATCTACACAGCAGGGATAAAGTCAGATTAAGCAATGTGAGTTCAGCTACATCGATTGTGTAGCCGCAGTCAAAATAACGTATTTGGCTTTTGACGCTGTCTACACAGCAGGAAGTCAAAGGAAGAACACTCTTCCTTCAACTTCCCTCTTACTTGTCATAAAATGAAGGTTACCATGAGTCGGAGTAAGAAGTCCACCAGCTCAACATTATTTTGAAATAAATACTTGTAGGCTGTGTCTAGCCTGGCCAGTTTATCCACAAAATCATCTGCTTTTGCGGAAAAACTTTGCCAGCTGTCTACACTGGCCGCTTGAATTTCCGCAAAAGCACTGACGATCTCATCTAAGATTGTCAGTGCTTTTGCAGAAATACTATGCTGCTCCCGTTCGGACAAAAGTCTTTTTCCGAAAAACTTTTGCGCAAAAGGGCCAGTGTGGACAGCAGAGATTTGTTTTCCGCAAAAAAGCCCCGATCGCGAAAATGGCTTTTGCGGAAAAGTGTCCTGTCAATCTAGATGCTCTGTTCCGAAATGCTTTTAACAGAAAACTTTTCCGTTAAAAGCATTTCCGTAAAATCCTGCCAGTCTAGATGTAGCCGTAGTGTTAGACACACACTATGTTATTTCGAAATAATGTCAGTTGCTCTGGAATAACTCTGCTGTGTAGACATACCCTAAGGCTATGTCTACACTGCTGGGATTTGCCAGCAGAGAGTATGCTAATGAGCACTTCATTGTTGCGCTGTCATTAGCATATTCTCTGCCCAAGGCTTTTTGCGCAAGAGATTTTCGCGCAAAAACAAGCAGTGTAGATGGGTCCATTCTGTGCAAAACCTCCCTTTTGAGCAAGATCTGTATACCTCCTTTTTTGAGGCATAAGGATCTTGTGCAAAGGGGAGTTTTTGTGCAAAACAGACTGGTCCACACTGCTTGTGTTTGCGCAAAAACCTCTTGCGCAAAAAGCCTCAGGCAGAGAATATGCTAATGACGACGTGACAAATGCTAATGAGAGCTTCATTAGCATACTCTCTGCTGGCAAAAGCCGGCAGTGTAGATATAGCCTAAATGTGGTACCTCTGCACAAATGTGAGGATGGAAGCACAGAGCTGGCACATTACATTGTTGCAGCAAGAGATTGTGTTACTGGGAGCAGACTGTTTTTGATGCTTTGTTACTGGTGTTATTGTAAGAGCAGTAATCAACCTTATCTCTTTTTTGAAGAAACTACATGTATTTGATAATCAGCCAAACCACAGCATCCTCCTACTTGATGTGGGGCATCCATCCAAGAGCACAAAGAAAAAGATGCTTTGTGCATGACATATATTATGCATAGGGTTCTCAAGCTTCATTGCATTGCAACCCTCTTCTGACAACAAAAAGTTACTGCTTGACTCTAGGAGGTGGGACTGGAGTCTGAGCCTGCCCAAGCCCCATCACCTTGGGGAGCAGAGCAAAGCCCAAGTCTCATCACCCTGAACAGGTAGGAAAGGGACAAACCCAAGGACTTTGTCTCAAGGTAGGGTGCCTGTGTGACGGAGCTCAGGCTTCAGCCCCAGCCTCCAGCCCGTCTGATGTGAGCCCTGGTGACTTTGGGGTCCCAAACCACAGTTTAAGAACTGCTGCACTATGCAACTGGAGGAAGCCATCCAAGCAATCTATTTATGTTACGTGGCCCTTCACTCACGGACAGGATGGCTGCTATTCTCGCATAGATTGAATACAAAAGAGAATTCCCGGGATAAAGCTCCATTTGGCAACAACATATCAGACATGACTGAAGGGAGAGAAAAGGGAAGCTCCTTGTGTGAAGTTAGGTGGACTGTCCCGCTGCCTGCGTGCTCTGAGGCTTTGCTCCGCGTCTCCCAGGTCAGCAGACCAGGGAGACGGAGCAAAGCCGTGGAGGACTTGGGCGGTCCCGCCACCCCCGTCTCCCTGGTCTGTTGGGGGGGGGTGTAGCTAGTGCCCCCCCCCAGCAGACCAGGCTTTTCTTGCCTACCCCTGGGGTAGAGCAGCTGGGGGCTGCCGGGTTGGTCCCGCGGCGCCGCTCCGGACCAACCCGGCAGCACCCCAGCTGCTCTGCCCCAGGCGTCCTGATTCAGCTGCTGCTGGTCAGTTTCAGCAGCGGCTGAATCAGGACACCTGGGGCAGAGCAGCTGGGGTGCTGCTGGGTTGCTCCAGTAGCACCGAGGAGCGGCCGCGCTACTGGACCAACCCAGCAGCACCCCAGCTGCTCTGCCCCAGGCGTCCCCAAGTCAGCTGCTGCTGAAACTGACCAGCAGCTGACTACAGGAAGCCCGAGGCAGAGTTGCTCTGCCCCAGGCTTCCTGGAATCAGCCGCTGATCAGTTTCAGCAGCAGCTGACTTGGGGACGCCTGGGTTTCTTAAGTTGAATCTGTATGTAAGTCAGAACTGGCATCCAGATTCAGCCGCGGTTGAAACTGATCAGTTTTAGCAGTGGCTGACGCCAGTTCCGACTTACATACAGATTCAACTTAAGAACAAACCTACAGTCCCTATCTTGTACATAACCCGGGGACTGCCTGTATTTCAAAATTATTTTGAAATTACAGGCTTCTTATTTCAAAATAATAACCCCTGCTTCTGATGAGGAATAATGCCTATTTCAAAATATGTGATTTCAAAATAATCTCATAGTGTAGACATAACCATAGGAACCAAACCCAGGGAAGAAATGCTTTGGTCTTTACAGGTAAATGACTGAATGGCCTTCCAGATTAGTTAATATTTATTTACTGTGCACTCTCTCTTTACAATGTGCCTGAATCCCTCTATGAACTTCAGGTTTTTTTAGCATTACATCACCCTATTAGGAATCCTAAATTCTGATGTAAACACTTTGAATAAATATGTCTTGTTAGGGAATTCCCAAGTGCTGTAACAATTTGAGCTTAACCAGAGACAAAAGTTTTTCTAATATTTCTGTCGCCAGCTCCTCCACTCTTGTCTCTCATACTCTGATGCACACAGGCATTTCTGTAGCCTGAGGTAAAGTGGGGGGCAGGGCAGATTGTCCCCCAATCTTTTTGCTTATCAGGGCATCCCCCAAAAGCTATCACAATTGCAGGCCACATGACCTCCAAAACACATCTCACAGGCATGTTTAAACGCAAAGATGCTCTGAAAACAACCACCAGCGTATAAAGCCCAACAAATGTTATTCAGAGACTCCACTGGGTGTGTCAAGTAATAAACTGGCCTCAATCAGTGTGAATACCTGGCTCCCATTGTGTCAGCAACCACAGCCAGAACACACGATATGAGATGGCCCACTGAATTCCGTCAAAACCATTCACCATAGTTAAGCCACGTCATGCCCACAAATACGTTATATACCTGCTGGCTGTCCATATATTTCAATAAATCTGGGTTTCTTTTCAGGTACTGCTCCAAAATAATACCCACTTTGATTGAAAAGACTGCTTCACAATGGTTCCAGGTTTTAGCTACCCTCAATCATTTGGATTTGTCATTGCTTTCCTTGTGGTGTTTTCTCTTTGCTTCCATGTGGAGCAGTGATATAATGACTACTGTATTTTCTCTGAATATGTTACCGTTAGTGAACTCCCATTGCATGTGACACCCCTCCATAACCATACTCCCAAACCAACATAAATATGCAATTTATGCTATGCATGTCTTCCTCCTCTGCAGTTAGCCCAGACTGAACTGGGCTACTCCCTTTTATACTGTGGCAGTTGGAGCATGCCCGGAAGAACTTCTACAGCTGAGAGAGCTTACTTAACCCTTTCTTCCCCAGGGCAGGGCCTGAATCTTTCATCACAGATGGCAGCTCATGTACCTCGTACCAACTGAGATGTTGCTCTAGTCCTGTCCCCTCTCCCTTGTGTAGGAGGAGGGAATATACCTGCCAAACCATGCTTCCAGCTGGTCCTGGTGAAGCTTCTCCAGGGCTGCATGGAATAAATATACTCTTGCAATCAACTGGAAAGGCAGTAAAGTGACCTTTTCCTGACCTGGCTCCAGTTGCTTCCTGAAAATCCCTGTAAACCTTCCCCCTTCTCCCCACCTCTTCTCCCTATCCTTTGTAGGAGGAATCCTTAACGAGACAATGGCTTTTTTTCCAGCCATCCAGCCAAAGACTTCCATCCCACCCACTTTGAAAGTTGTAGTAAACACATTGCCCACAATATTCTGCTTTCCTAGTGGGACCAAATTCTTACCTGATGTAAATCAGTATGCTGCCATTGACTTCAATTTTTGGTTTGTTCTTCAGTTTGGTTCATTGTGTTTTTTCACTTCCTATATAGTTCATTAAAAGATGGTTACAGTCCAAATCACCATAAAGTGATTTAAAACACAACTGCCTGCATTGTGGCATGTTTGCACTCAAGAGATGTTTCTGTAAAATTAGGTATATTAAAAAACAAATGTCCTATTCCATGGAAGTCCCATGACTGTCACCACATTGAATGCAGAGTGCACTTAGTGATTTATTGTATTTCATTTACAGTTGCCAGCTATTAAGTAAGTGGCAAGAACTTTCCAAGTTTGTTTTGGGGCTTGAGATCTAGAAAAATAAATTCAGAACAAATAAACTCACCAAACAAGCCTTGCCTCTTTCCCGTCAGCCAACTGTCTGCAAACAGATCACAATTTTTGCAAATATATTTGTTATTCAAAACTATTTCTAAATTCCTTCTTCAGTGGCTTGGCTCACTGTGAGTATTCAATATATTGAGTATGAACTATTTCATTGGAATCGGACGTCACAGGTTCTAATGCTTGTCGATTACTCTTGAGGGGATGCAGCATATATTTTGCACTTGTAGATTTTCATAAAAGGCTGCTATGAATATACCAAAAGGGTGGCCAGGGCATAAGGGATTGGATATTCTTTCTGGGTTTTTGAAAGTACACACAAGCTCCCTGAACCCATGCACCCAGACAATTGCCACTGTGCAACCATCTCAAGGCCTTGGCTAGTCTAGGAGGCATAAATTAAGTTACTGGGACACAAAAATAAATAGGTGAAGAGAAAAAGGGGAAAAGTTTTTGATAGAGAATATGAAGTTTCCTGAGGGAGAGGTGGGGTGAGCTGGCCGACAAGGGGAACATTGGCTTATTCTGTTCTCAGCCTGCAACAGTATAATCTTTGGCTGCTTTTGTAAACTGGCTCTCATTTTAGTTGCTAGCTTTGCCCCAGCCTGACTATTTCAGATATCTCTGTTGTCTCTTGATCAATATAGCACTTAAATAACCCCATAAACTGCAGTGAACCACAAAGGATTCTTGAGAACAACAAAGCAAATCAAAACACTACTTCTCCTTTCAGTGGAAAAATGATGCAATAGTGCTCAAATTTGAAAAATGACCTAAAGGAAAAAAAGGATCCGATTTGAAAATCAAATACAAGTGACAAAAAGATGGAGAGGTTTGAGGGAAATTGATTGTTGAACACTTTAGTCTCATTCTGTCCTAAGTATGGGTAGTTCCTGCTCCTAAAGTAACATTTTAAGCAACAAGATAGTGTTGCATAATTTATTTGCGCTTTACTTTGATCTATAGAATGAATTGCTTTGTCTTGTTGGAATCTGAAACACGCCTGCAAACAAGACTTTCCTCCGTGCCTTTCTCTTTGATAGCATTATACAACTTGCTCTCTTTTCTATTTTGATAGTGACATCTATTGGAGCTTTGAAGAATATTCTTTTAAAATATTTATCTTTTTCTAGATCATAAGGTAAATACCAAGGAAAATAAAAATCCCAAGCAGAACAAAAGCAAGTAAATTCATCTGAGTGATAAAATTTGATCAAATAGATAATAATATTTGCTTGTGTATGTATATGTCTCTGCAAATATCAATATATAGCTACGAAAGATGACAATACAGGTTTAACAAAAGAAGTTCCAAACTATATGATTCCAAAAGAATTTTGAAACAGTTATACCAGAACCGTAGGTATGGTTTTTTTTATTCTGCCCATTATGAACATATGGGCAATAAGAAGTTAGTGTCCGGATTTAGATTCTTAAGGGTATGTGCACATTCTTGGGTTTTGATTCAAGGCCATTTCTAACAATAATTCACGTGCAATTTAAAAAAGAACTGTTGGAGCGAGAGGGATGTCCATTGCTTACATTTTATTATCTTTATTCGTGCCACAATCTGTGTTACTGAAGGACATTTGTATATCAGATGGGAAAGCTGAAACAATTAATAAATCAGATAACTTCAGATCTTCATCCTCACTTGATGTAAAAGCAACCAAAAATAAAGCTGGTTTCTTCCTTCACAGAGCTTCTAACCATTTGCTTTTGGGTAAGAACATCATATACTGGAGGGCTATATGCAGTAAACATGGGTCTACTAGAATTCTTTGGGTGGGTGCTTTTCAGGAGGACAAGTCAAGTTATCACTGAATTAAGTTCACTGAACTTAGACAGAGAATTTGCCCAGCTATAAAGAGAAAATGATTAGCAATTAGCAAGAGCTAGGATTGGTAGCAAAAGGAAAGAAAAGTTAAATTCTTGAACTTCAATTTTATGGACTCAAAATTTAAAAGTGAATCTCAGATAACAGAACCAACTGTGGAAATTTACAAATTTCACATCAATTTATAGGAAAATCATTAATTTGCTTGAAATTATGTAAATTGTCGTGGGTTATCACAAGTGTCACAATATGTGATTTTGTCCCTTAAATCCCTTATTCCTAGAGTCATGTTATTACTTATGTATTTAAATAAAGCAAGTTTCTAGCCTTATAGTTGCAGAGAAAAGCTTGCAGATGTGACCCTTGGAGACCCAAAATCCAGAAAGTAAAAAAAGAAAATGCCTAAATTATTTTTCAAAATCTCATAATTGTTAAGACAATCTCATGATTTTTAGAGACTCTCTCAAAATTTAAAATGTGTATGATAGCTACTGAAATCTTGTGATTTAAACTGAGATAGTTCTTATCATGGCCTCCATTAAAAACCTTTACTGTGTGGGGGTTCCTAAGATACCACCCATTTTTATGTATGTATAATAGCAAATGTAGTTTTGTTAATGGCAATAACTTTATATATCCATATCCATTAGGTTGGTAAATTGATTTTTTGTTTCTTTAACAATGTATCTCAGCTGGATAAAATTAACTCTAATTTGCATTAATCTTCTTGTTGCACTAATGGCTAAGAGACATACCCCATATATATTCCTGAGCAAAGTGGGATACTTACTATGATTTTTGAATGCCAATATCCAGAATGCGCTTCATTCATAAATGTTGTATCACCTATTGAGTGATAAGTTTAAATTTAAGGAGGCTTTATTAACTAGAGTAGCAAATCTCTCTTGAGCAGGTGACTACTCAAAATTTGTTATTTTGCAACTGCTCCATTCATATGATGAAGTGTGGATTTTATTTATGTGGTTTAATCCTTCTAGATGCAGTCTACTGTTTTCACAGCTTCTGATTTGGCTTATGTTGTTAAACTTATTGTAAAGTATTCCCTTCACAGACATGTTGAGTTCTGATTTACCTCTCAAATTAGGGGATTTGCTAAATACTCCAAGTCACTTCTTTCCTTCTCCCATATTTTCTGCAATATTTAGGATGTCATGCTAGTGAGTTTCTCCAGGCATCTCAACAGTTGCTAATTATACATTGTTCTACTTTTCACTGAAGTCTCTAAGAATGTAGTTGATTTTTAAACACCAGATTCTTATTTAACACAAATTGGTTTTGCACCTAAAAATACAATAAGCGTGATTATAAAAGGTACAACAATTTGTTGTTGTGTTAATTGCTGTTAAAAACCAATGAGGCAAAACTTTATATGACTATCCCTTTGTTTTCATATTTGAATTATTTTATGACACAGCTAGCAATGAATTGAACATGCCAGCTGCTGGCAGTTCATTAATTTTTTTATGCTCTTAAGAACCTAGATAGAAACTTCTTCCTGTCAGAGTATTTGCTACTTTGATCTCCTTCAAGTCATTGCCTTATAATGCATTGATCCATTAGCTTATTGCTGTCACAGTATTAGACACATTTTTCTAGTTGCTAAGCAGCTAGATACATGAGTCATAGGACATTGTTAGTTTCTTCCTAGTGTAACTGTTATTTTTTCTTGCCACGTAATTTTTTTTGGAATGAGAGTGTGGTCAAACAAGGAATTTAGCTCACAAATTAGAATAATATGATTGTTTTTTTATTTCCGCTGCTTTGCCAGACCTAGAAAAAAGCAAAATAATATTCTGCAAGGGAATACTACCTCCCTGAAATGAAAACACTACCCGCACCTTTGCTTTGTTTTGTTGCTAATTTTTTCATTGTTTGAACTGGTGTAAATCTGGAGTTATTTCATTGACTTTAGTGCTCTTTATATTTCCTCATAATTTAACTAATTTCAAGCCAACATTGACTTTGATGAACTTCTATTCTCAAGGGGCTTCTACCTTGGCTCTTCATATTTAACTTTTACTCTGTACCTCACCATTTATTTCTTGTCCCCAATTTCTCAGGCCTCATTTCTTAGATGTAATTGGGGGTTGGAAGCAATTAGTTAATGGCTTTCTATAACTGTGTTCTTTTTTCTTGGGACCAGGTTTTCAAGTTGGCTCACATGAGTGCAACAGCTCCATAGATGTAACATTCTTTGCCCATAAAAGTTTTAATGATAGTCTTTTGAAATGACTTGCAAGATTCCAACATTACCTCTAACCATATTGGATCATTCTATACCATATGTGTCTAAACTATTCTGTATGTTTCTGCTCTAGATTTTAATCTCTTCAGAATAAGGACCATGTCTTCTTGCCAGTGTCATTGGCCCGCAGTAAGAATTCAATTATAATATCAATATACTAATTTCTTTTCCCTCTTGCACTCTTACACTAATTCAGTGTAATTTAAAGTATCCATGTCTTGACTCTATGAGTCTAGGGCATTATTTCTACACCAATGCATCACTTTTCATTACATCAAATTAATACTCATGTAATTTCCTATTTCGCCTCTGAGCCCATTTCCCTAATCTGTCAAGATTATCCTGTAAAATAGCTACATCCCAGGAGTCTTAACTACTCCCCCAATTTTAGTATCATATGCAAATTTAATGATCTGGCATATTACAGCTTTGTCTAAATCACTGAATAAAACATGAAAGATTGCCAGTGTTAATCTTGGCCTCTGTGGGACTCTACTCCTCACCAACTGTATTTCCACCTTTAACTCTCCACTTTCTACATATTAACAAGAATCTTGATCCCCCAGATGACTCTCTGTGGGCAGATTCCTGCACTCACATGGAGTACAACTGAAGCTAATGAGGCTCTACACGAGGTACAGATGTCTGTGTATGTGCAACAAATTACAGCTCAAGGACTGCAAATAGGTGCAGATCTGAACACTACTCGTAATTGAAAAGAACTTGGTTTTCAGGACTGAACTTTGTACCATAAGTCCATCTTTAGTCATGTCATCTATATGAATAATTAATTAGCAAACCCATGCTTACTGGCTTTTGAATGATCCGCCATTTCAGATTTTGTCTAGGGCTTTTTGCAAACCCAGAGACATCAGATCTTTTGGTTTTCTTAAACCAAGATTTATGTCATTTTAAAATGTAATCAGCTTTGTCTGACATGATTTGCCCTTTTCATCGCCATGACTCATAACTATTAAATTCTACTTACATTACTGTAAGTGTATAGCTATCTATAAATATCTCAAAACCATTTCTTCATTTAAGAGCCTGATTTCTGTGAGGTATTGTGCTCCCTCAACTCTAGCTTTAGGCAACAGACATGAAGGGAATCTTGCACAATTTAGCAGAATTGTTGGATTTATAGGTTTTTAATTATCAGTCTTTTCCCTAGAACTTTTATTTTATATATTAGGAATATTCCTGCTCTTTTCTAATCTGATTTTTCTTCTCTGGGCTCAAAATTCTCACAAATAATTAATGACACAAATATTTGATCTCTAATCTTACATGTTATACAAAATATGACTCTATTTAATATCTCATGCTTTATTTATCTCTTATCTAAACATTTCTTTACTATTTTTCTCCAGAAAATTCTGTTTCCTTCAGTTATTCTCATTAATATCGTAAAGTAGCTTTACCTTATTTATTTCACATGCTGTGCATAGTGATTTAATCTGTGCTTTATAGTTTGATCCATTCACTTCATTTTTATAAGTAGGTCTGAATAATTTTGTGCTACTAGCTCTGTCTGTAGTTGCCATATTTTTACCATTTGAGCTGAAACTTTCAATGCTGGATATCTCCCTCAGGCTGACTTGTTTTACTAAATTTCAGGGAAAAAAACATTATTTTTTTTCAGAGAATGAGATTACATTGTTTTACCCATATGAAATAAAAATCTGGTGACAAAAATCTGTTCCTTGTGACAAGTTAGCATCTCTGTGTTTTAGATCCGAGTCCTGAAATTTGGCCTTTTGTGTCAGGGGTGTTTTTCTTGCCATCCCTGGGAAAATCTCCTCAAATTCAAACAAGTTAAAGCACTTTGAAAAAAAAATCTCTGTTCACACATGCTCTATAGAAACTTGCTATAACTTTCCAGGTAAATTCTCTTAAAGATGCTGTCTGCAATGAGTACCTTCCAGCCCAGGGCTACAGGGGCTAAGCAGGATTTTCCTTACAATTGCTTATGCCAGCTGCTGTAGGCTAAGCACTAGAAGGGAAAGCAGTAAGACTATCTCTTCTGGGATCTGAATGCTTTTCCTGCTGGTGCCCAGGCAACTTGGAGACAGATGCTTCATGATCTGTATGCAGAAAAGAGAAGAGCTGGAATTGGAGAATGAGGGATAAATGGAAGAGAAGAAATATGCAGGAAGGGATGGAAATTTGGACTGGAAACTGGTCAGGAAACTAGATTTTGGAGTTGGGGTTAGAGAGACTGGGACTGGCTAGGAAAGGAGTCTGGGACAGGGAGCAGGAAAGGGGAGAGACTGAGATCTGGGAGAAGGGAAACCAGCCTTTGCACTGAAAGTGTCAGGAGTCCTGTGGAGGAAAAATAATATATGAGCACCTAATTAAAGACTTCATCATAAGAAATGCATGAGCACAAATACCACCTCAGTTCTAGCTATTTCTAACTGTTGAGTGCTTGACTTTTCTCTGGAAATGTCACCATGGGATATGCTGAGTGAAAAACATTTTTCAAACTGTGACCTTTTATTTCAGTGTGAAAATGGAAACGTTCCTTCTGAATATCTGGTCGCAGTTGTTAACATGGAGCACTTGAAAAAATAGTGTCTAAAGTCTGGTAGGGCCTTTACATAACTGTAACAAAACTAGATACTGTCTCAAAGAACTTAGTCTAGTTTAGATATATTACAAATGATACTAGAAGAAGGAGGCTATTGGGAAGGAAGATCAAAGGTTATAATAAAGATCCTGGGATACTTGAGTCCTTAACTCAAATAAGTTTTTTGTTTTTCTTTATTTAAATATTTGTTCTGAGGTGGGACTGGAGATAAGGGGTGCCCCGGGAAGAAAGGACTATCCCAGCCTCCTATAATTGCAGCAGCTTGAGGCCAGATGAGAAATGCCTATCCATGGCCACTCCAGCTCCAGCAGGCAAAGCCAGAGAAGGAGTGCATGTCCTCCAGCTGGAGGATAGACAGACAAACTCTCTGAAATATGTAGCAGATAGCTGTCTTTTTATCCACCTCTTCCCCCTGCTAGCCCAGTGAGATTGTAGCTGTCCTGGGCTTCTTCTCTGGTCCCTTGCTGCCCACCTGTGGTCATTCTACAGTATAAATCCTTCCTGCCAGATGTCCCCCCTTTTCAGTTTATGGGAACAATTAAATCCCATTCACATACCATTATCCTGGCAGAACCAAACCCTGAGCTTGCTTTAAATTATGACAAGAGGAAGCTTTATTTCAAATTTGGAATGTAGTAACGGTCCTAGCTCTTAGGCTGTGTCTAGATTGGCAAGTTTTTCTGCAAAAGCGTCCGCTTTTGTGCAAAAACTTGCCAGCTGTCTACATTGGCCACTTGATTTTGCGCAAAAGCACTGACGTTCTACTGTCTGAAATCAGTGCTTCTTGCGCAAATGCTTTGACGTTCCCCTTCGGGCAAAAGCCCTTTTTCAGAAATGTTTTTATGCAAGAGGGCCAGTGTAAACAGCTAAAAACTGTTTTGTGCAAAAAAGCCCCGATGGCGAAAATGGCGATCGGGGCTTTCATGCGCAAAACCGCATCTAGATTGGCATGGACGCAAAAAGTGCTTTTAGATGTGCCAATCTAGATGCCAATCTAAACTTTTCCGTTAAAAGCATTTGCGGAAAATCATGCCAGTCTAGATGTAGCCTTACTGTTTAGGAGGAGTTCTTGAACAAATGGACTCACAGAGACCCACACGTGTGTTTCTAAAAGTTATCACCATAATTATTGGATGTGGGGAATGGAGGATAAGTTGAAAGAAGATAATTCAGGAAGGGATGGAAATCGCGACTGGAAGCTGGTAGGAAAGCAAGGGAGAGTAAGTCAAACTTGGCGTTGGGGTAAGGGAGACTGGGACTGGCTAGGCAAGGAGTCTGGGACAGGGAGCTGGAAGGAAGGGCTGAGAGGTTTTCAGGGTTAGAGAACAGTATCCAGATACAAATATCAGAGTGGTACAGAGAGAATGTATGATGCATTCACTGCACATAAATTATCCCTGATTAAACTGAGGCGCTGGCAGCATGGTTTTAAAAATGAAATCAGTGAGGATGCTCAGTGCCCAACAGCAAGAAATAAAATAAAATCTCTGCTACTTACCATAGTGCTAGAGACCAATAGACCAATTAGTTTCAGAAAATGGCCTATACCAGATGTCTAAAGGGTAACAAAAAATACAATACTGTACTGTGATTAAGGTTTCAATCCTGTTGAAACTTCTGAACTACCAAGAGGCTAGAAAAGCTGGTGGGGGAGCTCAAGAAGCTAGGAAGTGTCTTCCACATCTCCAGACTCCTGTAGTCTTCCCAGGATTGTGCCCCACTACTTAGCCTCGCTTTTGTGAGGGATGAATTTCACAGGAGGCCCCTGATCTTGCCAACACTTATGCACATACTTACCTTTATTACTGAAAGTAGTACCGCTGATGTCACTAGGATTACTCACGGCAATTTCTCCCTCTCTCATATATATATATAAATTCCTGAGTGACATCATCTGTGTTCACAGGAGCCAAGCCTCACCTACTATAGTCTGGCCCTCCCCAGGGTCCACATGGAGAGCTGGGGCTTCCTGCTTCCCCAGCCCCCCCTCCACTTCTCAGTGGCAAGGGGGAGAACTGTAGCTGCTGTGGTATCAGCCCAGCCCTCCCCAGCAGTGGAGGTGGGAGGAAGAGACCGGGGATGGCATAGACTCAGCTTTGGACCCAGTGCTGCCTAGGTCCAGCCCCTCTGGTGACCAGGGGGAGAGAGCCAGGGCTGGTGTTGTGGTGGAGAATGGAGGTAGAGGTAGTACTGGCATGGCCTCAGCCCTCCCTGGTGGCGGGGGGTGAGGTGGTGGGCAGCATCTGGGCTGTCGTGGTCTTGACTGTGGCCAGGGGGAGAGCCCAGGGTGTGGCCTTGTCCCTGTCCAGTGATGGAGTGGTTGGGGAGAGCCAGTCCATGGCAGCCTCAGGGCCAGGTCCTCCCTGATGGCTGGAGTTGGGAAGGACCAGGATATCCTTGGCCCCTGGTCCTCCCCAGCCAAGAGGAGAGTTGGCAGGCGTAGCAAGCAAGGGGCACAGTCTCCTAGTAAAGTTAAATACATGTATAAATTATTTTCGATTGTGGCTTAGGTGACAGTCTTTATCTATGCTCCTGCACAATCCATATTTTTTCCTTTTTCCCACATAATATTCAAGTACTTCCATCTATCTCCTTTTATCCCATATTCCTCTGCACATCCTTGTTTTCCTTCTGTACCCCACATTTCACTGTTCCCACAGGTTCCTGTCAAGGTTTTTAACTATAGTGCACAGGAGGCAGCAAACCTCCCTCAGGATATACCAGCTTCAGTCTCATTGAAAATAATTGGTGGTGGCGGCCATTGGTAATAGGGCCAGCTTCACTTACTTCTACAAAGACTTTCAGGGAAATGGTGCCCATCTCAGATAAGAGGAGTCTACAGCTACAGTCTACTTAGAAGTAATAGGAATAGAAGTGAAATCCCCTTGCACCCTTCATAACCTTGTCCTGAGGTACAGGGCATGCTGATTGTTCCAGGAAGAGGAATTGCAGTACAGACTTTTCCACCCAGATATTTATCTAAAGTTCTCCTCGTTGAACTGGAGAACTAACTGTAGGGCTGGGACTAGAGTTTATTAGCACCATCCTCAACACAGTACACAGACTCACTACCCTGGTTCAGATGCCTTCCTAATAGGCTGGGGAGCTCACCTACACAATCACAAGGTTCAAAGCAAATAGCCTTCCACAGAAGTGAATCCCCTGCTCCCTCATGTCATTCTTTTGGACCTAAGTGCCAGCAGGAACTCCTATATATTTCTGCCTTTCATCAAGAACACGCACATGAAGGGGCTACCTTTAGAGGAAGAAAAGAGGGTGGGAAACCCTGCTGAGCCTTATGCAGGAGGTGTGGGAGTTCTCTGGTGGAGCTCTTAACTGGGACCCACATTAGTGTGAAATGTAAATTCTGAAAAAAAGTGCCCCTGGGTCAGGGAGTCAGTATTTTTATGTACAAATAGAGGCAGGGTGCCTAATTTAATCACCAGCCCTTTCTTATCTGAAGGATCTGAAAGTCCAGGCTGTAAAAGAGGAATCTCTCTGGGAGAAATGAGGATAACACAGGAGACTCAGAAAAATACAGCCAAGTCCTCTGAGCCAAAGTTACATTCAGAAAAGGAGGAGCATTGAGGGACATAGGTGAAAAGAAGGGGACAAAACCTAGGGAAGGGCCTGAAGTGGTACAGAGAAGTTCACAGTCTACTTATTGTACTTATGTGGCCCCATTACTATAGTATCTAAGTACCCCACACGGTCTAAACAATTTCTCCTCTCATTTTCTTGATGAGATAGAGCCGTGCTGTGATCCCCATTGTACAGATGGGGCATTAAGGCACACACAGACAATAGGCCAACTTTTTCAAGGTATTTATGACCTATGAAGGAAGATTAAAAGAACTGTGTTTATTTAATTTGGAAAAAAGAAGACTGAGAAGACAACAGCTTTCAAGTATCTAAAGAGGTGTTACAAGAAGGAAGGAGAAAAAATATTCTCCTTAACATCTGATAGTAGGATAGGAATCAATAGGCTTAAATTGCAGCATGATAGGTTTAGGCTGGACATTAAGAATGTTATGCTTAAAAGAAGCACACGGGATCTTTTTCAAAGTGATAAAGTAACATGCCACATTTATTGATAATATAACAAAGTACCATATGCATTCACACACACACACACACACACAAACATACATGCATCCTGCTGATGGAAAAGTTACTAGTCTGTTGCTCGACCTAACTTATTGGGAAGACAAATTGAGTATGAGGGAGGAGCCAGGTTCTTGTCGTGGATGATGCTCCATCCATGTTCGTAGCAAGCTGGAACCCAAAGAACCATTCTACACACCCCATCTTTTATAGGATTTTCCTTCCATGCCAGTCTATGCATTTTGCCTTGTCAGGCTTTAATCAGTCACTCAGCATCACAATCAATCTTCCTAAGACATACGCTTATCAGAAAGATAAGCTTCCTACGACATACACTCATGATCTTTTGATATCCACATGCTGACAACCCTTTGGGGGAATTGTCTTCTGGCGAAAGTTGTTAGTGGTTCCCTATAAAGGGGTGCTTGCCACTAACTTCAGGGTTTGTCAATCTGCCTTGGTCCAATTTACGTCTTCAGCGTGCTTTCACTTAGTTGATAATTATTTGGTGCTTCTGAGTCTCCGGCCCCTCCTCTGATGATCTGGGCATGCAGTGGCCTTCACACTTATCTCTCCTAAAACAATCTCTCTTTTATTCACACAAAATATATTTACATAATAGCAGCATGGAATAAAGGGTACTTCTAGTCACTTTAACAAAATTATAGAGCCTTTCAACATTAAACTTTTTTCTGTCTATTACAAGGCTTTATCTAATACTAACATCACTATGCATTACAATATTCCATCCCTTCACTTTATCATCAGAACATGCTAACATCAAACAGAGCTGGAGCTAAGTTAACAGAGCAGCCTGGCCTGTCTGAGGCCTACATCTTGTGTTTACGTTGAATCCAAACCATATGCTATAACATACATTCATTATAACTTTATATCCTTTAAATCGGCTTCCGTATCTACTGACTGGAAGATAGCTAACGTGACACCAATATTTAAAAAGGGCTTTAGAGGCGATCCTGGCAATTACAGACCGGTAAGTCTAACTTCAGTACCGGGCAAATTAGTCGAAACAATAGTAAAGAATGAAATTGGCAGACATGTACAAGAACATACTTTGTTGGGCAAAAGTCAACATGGTTTCTGTAAAGGGAAATCATGTCTTACTAATCTATTAGAGTTCTTTGAAGGGGTTAACAAACATGCGGATAAGGGGGATCCAGTAGATATAGTATACTTGGATTTTCAGAAAGCCTTTGACAAGGTCCCTCACCAAAGGCTCTTGTGTAAATTACATGGCCATGGAATAAGAGGGAAGGTCCTTTCTTGGATTGAGAACTGGTTAAAAGACAGGAAACAAAGGGTAGGAATAAATGGTAAATTTTCAGATTGGAGAGGGGTAACTAGTGGTGTCCCCCAAGGTTCAGTCCTGGGACCAATCCTTTTCAACTTATTCATAAATGATCTGGAGAAAGGGGAAAGCAGTGAGGTAGTAAAGTTTGCAGATGATACAAAACTGTTTAGGATAGTCAAGACAGAAGCAGATTGTGAGGGACTCCAAGAAGATCTCACCAAACTGAGTGATTGGGCAACAAAATGGCAAATGAAATTTAATGTGGATAAGTGAAAGTTATGCACATCGGGAAAAATAACCCCAACTATACGTACAGTATGATGGGGGCTAATTTGGCTACAACAAATCAGGAAAGAGATCTTGGAGTTATCGTGGACAGTTCTCTGAAAACTTCCACGCAGTGTGCAGCGGCGGTCAAAAAGGCAAATAGGATGCTAGGAATTATTAGGAAAGGGATAGAAAATAAGACCCAGAATATCTTACTGCCCCTGTATAAAAGTATGGTATGCCCACATCTTGAATACTGTGTACAGATGTGGTCTCCTCACCTCAAAAAAGATATTTTGGCCTTGGAAAGGGTTCAGAAAAGGGCAACTAAAATGATTAGGGGTTTGGCACAGGTCCCATATGAGGAGAGGTTAAAGCGACTGGGACTTTTCAGTTTAGAAAAGAGGAGACTGAGGGGGGATATGATAGAGGTCTATAAAATCATGAGTGGTGTGGAGAGGGCTGATAAAGAAAAGTTATTTATTAGTTCCCTAAATAGAAGAACTAGAGGACACCAAATGAAATTAATGGGTAGCAGGTTTAAAACTAATAAAAGAAAGTTCTTCTTCACACAGCGTGAGGTCCACCTGTGGAACTCCTTGCCAGAGGAGGCTGTGAAGGCTAGGACTATAACAGAGTTTAAAGAGAAGCTAGATAATTTCATGGAGGTTAGGTCCATAAAAGGCTATTAGCCAGGGGATAAAATGGTGTCCTTGGCCTCTGTTTGTCAGAGGCTAGAGAGAGATGGCAGGAGACAAATCCCTTGATCATTGTCTTCGGTCCACCCTCTCTGGGGCACCTGGTGCTGGCCACTGTCGGCAGATAGGATACTGGGCTAGAAGGACCTTTGGTCTGACCCAGTACGGCCGTTCTTATGTTCTTATGTTATGTTCTAACTAACTATGGGTATGTCTACACTACCCCGCTAGTTCGAATTAGCGGGGTAATGTATGCATACCGAATTTGCTAATGAAGCCCGGGATTTGAATTTCCCGGGCTTCATTAGCATAAAGCCGGCGCCGCCATTTTTAAAAGCTAGCTATTCCGAACTATCTGTACGCCTCGTTCCACGTTCGAACTATCTAGCCCGTGCCGCGTGTAGGCGCGCGGCACGGGGTTCGCACTAGCCGGCTTTTAAAAATGGCGGCACCGGCTTTATGCTAATGAAGCCCGGGAAATTCAAATCCCGGGCTTCATTAGCAAGTTCGGTATGCATACATTACCCCGCTAGTTCGAACTAGTGGGGTAGTGTAGACATACCCTAACTTATTACCTACAAAATTACAAGGCTACAGGAAAAACTTCCTAATTGTCACGGTGGGTAAACACTGGAAAAAACTGCCTTGAGACATTGTGGAATCTCCATCTTTGGACATTTTTAAGAGCAGGTTAGAGAAACATCCGCCAGGGATTATCTAAATGGTGCTTGGTCTTGCTGTGAGGGCAGGGGACTGGACCTGATGATGTCTCGAGGTCCCTTCTAGTTCTAATAGTCTATGATTCTCAAATTTAGGCACCTAGTGGGATTTTCAAACTGGCTAGAAGGTAAGCTGTTTGTAAATTCTACTAGATGCCTAGCTGCATCTTTGGGTTCCTAAAAAAACTTTTGAAACTCTGTCCCTCAGGCACTGGCCTGAGGATTACAGGAAGTTTATAAGATAGAGAGGCAGGTAGTACACAGGTCTCTAAGGACTAGTTCCCTATCCTGCAGACTTATCTACCTCTCTTTTGCATGCTGGAAAAAAGAGGACTCTGATAGATGGGAGCAAACCCAAGGCAGTCAGTTCTGTGTGATTCCAACAAAAAGTCCCAGGAAGCTGGGATGGATGTCTTGGCTGACAGCATGAAAAGTAGCACAGAATTCAGAATGGATACTGAATGAGTCAGATGACAGGAGATCATTTACCCCAAAGAGTGGCAGACTCTGCTCCAAGCAGCCTTGTAGAGCAATAACTGCTGTGAAATTTTACATTTGAACTGAAAACCATATTGTGGTCATTTTTTTTCTTGAGTTGAGAAAAGGAAGGAATCAGAAAGTATCATATAAGTATCAGATGTGTTTATGTCTTGAATTCTTAGAGTTTCAGTTATATCCAGGCTAATCCTAGAACAAAGAACAGAAATTTCATCCACAGAGTCCATGAAGTCAACAACTGTTGTCATTATTTGTAATATTCACTGGGCCCCATCTGTGTGCTCAGCATGTTCAGAAGGTTCCAGAAAATGCAATCACTGAGTCAATGGGCATAAAATGTGTGGTCCTGGATATGATGGCTCAGATATTTAAGTATGAAGTGCATAGTTATTGAGCATGTGTTAATATCTATGAATGGAGGCTTTGGTGGCAACAGAAGCTTTACTCAGTGGTCCTGAGATACCTCAGAAGTGCCTGTTCAATTTTCTTGGTGTTTGGTTGTAAATATTTTCCTTTTAAAAACTGCAACTCTAGTGTTTGGGTTCCAAGTGTTCTAGAAAGTAACTAACCTTTATATAGAAGTAAAAGTGTTGCCAAGTCTCATAATTTTGTCATGAGTCTCATGATAATTATTGTTTTCCTTAAAACCTGAGCTCCTCAAGTCAAGTGGAGATGTGATGATTTCTGCCTTCACCCTTAAAGAAAAAAATGAAGTTTCAGCCCTCATGGCTGTGGAGAAAGCCTCAAAATGTGACCCTCATGCACTCAAAAAGCAAAAGGCAAATAAAAAGATCACCAAAGCTGCTGTTTTTATATAGTCTCATGAGTTTAAAGCCAATCTCATGATTTTTGGTGAGCCTTCATGAGTTCTGAATATCTGGAATTGGCAATGCTGTGAAACTGACTTGAAAGAGTCACTTGTACTCATGTTTAAGGTCAGTTTCTAGTCTATTATTTGTAGTGAGGTAACACCTCTTCAACCTTGAGCAGCTGCATTATAATTTACCCAGTAGGATGTTTCCAGAGTTAAATGATATATTCCAAAGTTGGTGAACTGCAAAAAAGTGATAGAAAGTAATTTAGATTATTCTACAAGTGTTGTATTCAAGAAATAGTAACAAATTAAGAATATGTTAAAATTTTAAATCTAATCAGCAGCCCATAAGTGACTTGACCCAAGATGTGAAAACATGTTAGTATTAGAGTTGAGTGGCTCTAACATTTATTTCATTCTCTTTTAAAATAAATGAATAAGACACAGTGCTCAGCTAATTTCTAAGTTATCTGCAAAAAAAAAAAAAAAAAAAAAAAAAAAAAACAACCAACCAACCCCTACAGATTTCAGGGGCTTAAGTAGTATCTGGAGTCATGATTAAAGTTGCTTGCTCCTAGCAAAATCTGAAATGGCACCCCTATTACCATCTCTTGTTCTTTCCTTTTGTTTTATAACTTTAGTCTTAGATATTAAAGGATTGGCTGGCAGTACAATATTTGGAGTAAGAGCCAAACCTATACTGACCTCATAATGTGGCTGACCTACAGCCTGCATTGACCTTGGAATTTCCAGTATGGCCTGCCTTAGGTACACACCGGGTCATAAGTCACCCACACCGCCTCCGTACCTTCAGAGGGTCCCTTATCTTGTGAGATTGCCGTGAACCATTAGAGTTTCAGGGAAATGCCAAGCAGCTTGAGGAAGGAGCAACCTGAAGCCCTGCGATTCCAAGGCTCATCAAGAAAGACCACAGACAGAGGTATCCCAGAAGGGCTGCTAGGATCCCAGGCTTAGTGCCCATCTGCATGGAAGGAGAATTTATGAAGCATTGCTAGACAGCGGATTGCTGGCCAGCATACTTTATGAATCCAGCTATGGTTACTCTGAGAGGCTGTCCTGAGGCTAAAGGTAACTGATTAGAAAGTGAATTTTATTGAACATGAAAGTGTCAAGCCTGTTGTTTATTTTCTGTAAAGCTTGTGCATGTTTGCTTTTCCTTACTATTTCATCCTAGAATCTGTGGCTTTTCTGTGAAATAACTATTTTATTTATGTTTATGCTAAGTAGGTCTTTTCTGTGCATACTGTGTGTTGTATGTATGCCAAAGTGAGCTGGTAACTGGGGGCCTGGTTTCAGGTCTTTGGGGGTGATGAACCAGAAGGCAACAGTCAGAATATCTACTGATTAAGAGCTTGATTTGTCCTAATGGGTACTACAACCTGGGATCCTAACAGGATGGATTTGGGGAGACCTACGTCTGGAAGGGCTCTTAGTATCACCCTGCATGGAGTAACTGGGATTACACCAGGGTAAGACCTTTTGCTTTTGGGCAGACCACTAGCATCAGAGAAGTGAACCATTGCTGCACAGTGTAAGGGTTTCCCCAGGACAGGTGGTGACAGTCCCTTACTAGTCTGCATGGACCCAAAAATATTATATCATCTTTCAGCTTGTCAACATCATTCTGAAGGCAAAGAATTTCAGTTAACTCCTCAAAAGCAAACTGTTGCATTTCATTGTCCACTCAGAGGACTGACATTTGTTTCAGATCTGATGTCTTGAAATAAATACTGTTTCTGAAGCTGTGTGAAGCATCTTAATAAAGCCTTCTCTGCTTTTCTCCTGTTCTACACACACTCAGTAATTAGTACTCTTTTCTTGTGTCTTGTTTGGAATGCGGACCTTCCATGTCACAGGTGGCATTGTTGCATTACTGGTTTTGAGTGCTTCATAAAACACTTCCAGCAGCAAATGCAGGAACTAAATGTAACAAAGAGGAAGACATTCCTGATTGTCCTAACCGAATGCTTCCCATATAAACTTGGCACATGCATTTCCCCCTGCTCCAAAATGAATGTGGCTTTTAAAAGCAGGCCAACCCAGTAAGACTCATTCTATCTCAGGCGGGAGGGACAGCCACATTGTTGGCACATGAACCCAAAGTCTCTTACAATGAATTTCTACAAAAATGGAAAATGAACAGAAAGAATCCATCTTCTAGCCCAGGAAGAGAACACACTACATAATTTCAGAATAAGACAGTCAATGTTATAACTCAATATTTCATACTGTTTTTAACATGGTTGTGAAATACGTGACACTTGCAGCCCTTCTGAATCATTCTATCATTCAGTTGTTTCAGCTTCTAGTAAACTGTTTTTCCCAAAAATAAGAGGTATCTCCCCTACATGAGATGCCATTCAGTTTATACTAAGGCAAGGGTGAGCAATAAAATGGTGGTGGTTTACCAGAGTTGGCCTTGGGTGGGCTGCCACAACTATATTTAGCTGTGCCTCTGTAGTACGGGCGGCTGCAGCTCCTGTTGGCTGTGGATCACCATTCCTGGCCAATAAGAGCTGTAGGAAGTAGTGTGCCAGTCCATGACACTTCCTGAAGTTTCCATTAGCAGGAACGGTGATCCACAACCAACGGGAGCTACAATCACCTGTACCTGCAGAGACACAGGTAAATATAATGGTGGCAGCCCACCGGGGATAACTCTGGTGAACCGGATCTGGGCCAGAGACTAGTATTTGCCAGCCTCTGTACTAAAATATAAGGTATTATTTAACTGTTGAAATGTTTTCAGTAATTACATTTTTGTCTCGTCGGAATCATCATAAAAATCAAGTATCAGAGGGGTATCCATGGCAGTCTGGATCTGCAAATGCGACAAGGAGTCCTGTGGCACCTTAGACCTTATAAATATTGGCTCCAATACATATGTTAGTCTATAAAGTGCCATAGGACTCCTTGTCGCTTTCATAACAATCAAGTAAGTCATTTGTTATCCCTTGCATCTCTGAAAAGGAGCAAATAGTTTATAGGAGAAAACTTAATTCTCTTATGTGAGACATCCAATCCAGTTTAGAAAAAAAAAAGCAGCACCAATTCAAGATCACTAACTAAAAATGTTCTCTATTTCAGCAGCACATCTGAAAGACTGTTTGTTTACTTATATATAGATCCAATAGAAACTCTGGAAAAAATTACCACAATCTTGACTAAAATAACTTAATGAAACATACAGTTGTAAATTTCTCCTATTTCTGATGTTCTCAATAGATTTTCCTGAGCTCAGTTCATTCTTTCTTTTGTAAAAAAGGATGTAACTTGAAGTGGTGTTCAATTCTGATTTTTCTTGGGGTCTTTATATTTACATTCCTTATGAATGGCAATAGGTTTTCTTCCCTCGTACTTATAGTAAAATGTTTGATGATGCAAAATGTATTAGTCGTGAATTCATTGACCTAGGAGAAGCCAATTTTTATGTTCAGAGTTATTATCATAAGTATAGTAGTATTTTCACTATACCATCAAAACTCCTATGTTTTGAAGAGCCACCACTAAAATCATTCATTTTGGAAAACAGATCTGTTCTTTTGGAAAATGAGAAAAGCTGTTACTATTTTGTTATTTTGAGACAGCATTGACTTTACGGTAGCTACATATTTTTAGTCTCAGCTCTAGTACACCAATATGATGAATGAGAAAATGCAAGCACATATAACATTTGTATACCACCTGGACTAGAAAAATGTCTGAGCATGTATGAAATTAATGGAAAGGTGACAGCAAGATAAATTTTATTCAATATTCCACTCTCATTTTGAGATTTCCTTGTGATTTTTCTTCTAAATTGTTCACAGCAGTGTCCAGGAGATTAATCTTTAATTCTTGGAGACTCTAGGACAATTCTGGAGAACTGGCAAACTTAGAGCATCAAGAAAACAAAACAACCAGCAAAGTATTCTTATAATTCATCCTGTTTGGCTGCTTGGATTCTAAATGTAACTTGGCCGCTAGTTAGCCTCAGTGACTCCTCAGCAAGGCTGCAGGAAATCCCTTACGATACAGTGGTAACTGACTGCAGTAGTTTCCAGTGCAGCCTGTCTGGACAGGCTTCTCTGGCAGGAACATCTTGGAAACCACAGGAATGTTAGCAGAAAAGGCCACCCCTTTCATCCATCCATGGCCGGGTTTAGAAGAGTTAGAAAGGGGGAACAGACCAGACATGGAGGAGCAATCAATAGGCAAAGGGATTCTTGATTTGCCACTTATTCCGTGCCATTTCCTCTGACCCTTTCACAAGGGGTGAGTGAGCCCTGCTAGGCCCACTGGGGAATTCACTGAGACAAAATGGCTGAACCATGCAACTAATTATGTAATAGTGCTTTCACTATGGGTGTGTCTATACCACAATAACAGACCCATGGCACAGAGTCTCAGAGTAAGGGTCAATTGGATTGGGGTGTGAGGATATAATATTGCAATATATACTTCAGTCTTGGGCTGAAGCCTGGGCTCTGGGATTCTCCCCACCTCTGGCCTGAGCTCAAATATCTCCACAGCAATTTTATAGCCCCACAATTGTTTAAAAACAGCTGTTTTATAGCCCTGCTAGCCAGAGTCAACCAATCCATGCCAGCCATGGCCTTGCTGCTGGCCTTTTATTATAATGAAGACATACCCTATAGGGCTCAGTAAGTCAAAGTGGCTTCTCCACCTGAAGGCTTCCCCTGCCCTTTGCATAGGCAGGGGTATAGACAGCTTCCATACAAGTCAAAGAGCCCACTCAGGGATCATCTCAAAAGAGTGAAAGTTTCTATTGTTACCCTTATAGCTGTAGAAGTAGAGGTCAGTGATACTGTTTGATTGAAACTTCTTTTCTACCGCCCACCCTACCAAAAAAACAACCACCAAGATTCAACATTTGGGGGATTTGTCACATTTGCCCTTCTTTGAGCAAAACAAACTGAAAAAAATCAAATGTTTTTGAAATGTCAAAATGATACATTTCAATCTTTGGATTCAAAATGATTTTTTGTGTTGAAATTTCCTTTCTATTTTATTTTTTAAAAATGTAAAAAGACAAGCTCAAAACTAAATGAATCTCTATGTAAGGCACAGAGCAGTGGTATTCAATTACATTTTCTGGTGGATGACCATGGCAATCCTGGTGCCAGCTCATGCCAAGGCCCCTAGGTCTGAACTCAACACTGAGAAATACATAGATAGAAGCCAGCCTGGCTCATTTCTGTGTTGGTATTGTTAAAATAGATGTTAAGATGACCATGTGTTTAGACTTTTTATGAAAGACTTGTAGGATGCTGCACGTATTATCTTCACTTATAAAATTTGTGCCCCATGTTATAAGAGGTTAGTAAATGATTGCATAGGAATCCTCTGGCCCTTTTGCTTCCCTGCTGGTCCCAGTTGCAGCCTCCCTCATAGAAGCAGGAAGCAGAGGTGTAGGGAGTGCTGCTACAGTCCCTTTTATTTGGTTAACTGGTTAAACATCATGTTTAACCCACAGGGCATTAGCTGTTCTGTCTTTCTTTCCTCTACCTGGCACCTGCTCCCCCTTTGGTCACAGCTGCAACATCCCTCCACTCGCTGACCTGCCTGCACATGTCCTCCCACTTGCCCAGACTGGCATCTGCAAATGCTATACATATAGTCAAGGAGCCTTCAGTGTGACCTATGCACTTTTGAAAATTTTGTCATTGTATTGATTCAGTGTAAGGAGATGTAGAGAGAATAGTTAGGAATCTATTTTGTTTCCAAAACAGTTGTTTTCCTTTCATATTGCTCTGCATAATCAAACTCTCCTCCAGGTGTTTATAGTTTCCCCATTCACCTCAATGAGTCTGCATTGCTGCATGTCTGCCACTATGGTGCTGTCTAAGGTTATAAATCAGTCTCACTCTCAGCTCTATTTGTCTGATTCAAAATGGTGTCTCTCAGCTACAAACAGGTGCTTCTGGCTTCTTCTCTGCTCTGAATCCAGAGAAAATCTGAATCGTTGGAGGCCATCTGTGTTACTAGCTCTCATGCTATGTGGAGCTCATTGAGTTATGTCACTGCATGGGAATCTCTACTTTAATTTTTTTAAATGTAAGTGTCTAGATCTTGTATCTTACTATATATATATTTATTCATTGTGCTTTTGAAACATTTAGTAAGCCACCTAGAATATTTTAAATAGAGAGGCTGGGTAAAAATATTTTAAATAAATAATATTTGTGGAAAAATGTTTGAAAATGTGAACTTTTAAGGGTCAAAAATGAGCAGGCAAAGAATTTCAGATCAAATATGTTTAAAAAAATATTTTATGGTTTTAGATTAATTTCATTGGAGGTAAAGGG
This sequence comes from Pelodiscus sinensis, assembly GCF_052426305.1. NCBI lineage: Eukaryota > Metazoa > Chordata > Testudines > Trionychidae > Pelodiscus > Pelodiscus sinensis. The sequence continues at coordinate 207,089,255 of NC_143053.1, forward strand.
GCATTGATACCTGAGTTTGGCAGTGCAGTAATTCCCTCTTTGGGGAGTATTTTTCTGAGGAATAAGCATGCCCTTTTTCTTTAGGAAGTAAATAGAGGGACTCAACTCTGTCTAGTTTTCCACCCTCTGTGACTGTATTAAGCTGTTTTATGGAAGCTGTTTGAGGTAATTAGGTAATTGGGAAAAGTACTGTTCAATGGGTAGGGTATCAGGACATGAGTGCTCTATTTCTTAATCTGCCAGTGACATACTTTGTGATATTTTTTTTTTTGGACATACCATGTAGGTCCTGTGTTTTTGGAGGTGTTGGGCACCCCAAGTTGGTTGGTTGCTGCATGGCTTTTCTGAACTATCGTGCCAGTAAACCTCCCTATGCTTTGGTTGCCCAATACATGTAATGGGGATAATGATACTTAGCTTACTAAAACCATTAAGATGACAGGTGGAAAGTGCTGGGCCTCCACAGCCCTCAATGGTGTGACATCATCATTGGGTGCCCCGTTTAAATCGGCACCCTAGGCAATGGCTGAATCGGCCTATACGCATGGGCTGCTCCTGAGTATAGGAGGCTTTACAGTTGGAGCTATAAAACTAGCTGGCTCTCAACCCAGATTGTAGACGTCTCTTGTTCTTATCTGTTGCTGTAAGTGGTCTAAGTGCCACTGAATGGGACAGTGAACCACAGTAGGTGTGTGGGTTACACTTAGGAGGAATATTGTAGTATGAAATAAGCCTTCAGTAACTTCCTCTTTCATAGAGGTTGGCTGTTCTATCAGACTGATTCAGAGACACTGTATATTTGATACAAAATAAGACATGGCAAAAGAGAATGTAAAGGTAATCTATAAAGGCTTACTTATTTAGGACCATGCTGTTTGTTTCCTTCCTTATGGTGTGTATATAGAAACCTTAAAAAGTGGAGGTGGGGCTTTTTGTTTGCGTTTTTTACCTTTGGAAATTTCAAGAGCATCATCTGACCTAGTTTTGCTAAGGAATTTACTAGAGTATATTTATTGTGAACTCTTCTTGGGCAGAATCACTGAATTTATATAAGCCTTTATTTAAAATATTAGCTATTTCAGTTAAATAGGTGTTAATAAAGATAAACTAAAGCTAGAGTTTGAAAAAGTCTCATTAAAAATCCCGTCTCCTTTCAGCTATGATTGAATTTGTGATGTCATTACTTGACTAGTTCAGTTATCAAAGTGTCTTGAGGGGTTAATAAAACCTAAATTTCTAAAATAATAAAAAGCCCGAACTTACTGAATTGACATCATGAAGAAAAAAGGTCCAAGTACTTCCCTTTTCAAATCATCTTTAATATGGCTCTCTATATAGGAATGAATATACCTATTATTACAATACATCTGGTTCCCAGCATATTCTTTACTCAGGTTTTTATTTGTACGTATTAAGAAAAAGGAAGGAAGAAGAGAAAGGCAAAGCATTCCAAATAATAGTAAAAAAATTGGCAGTCAATGTGCCCTAGATAGAGCATATTATTTATTTCTATATGCTGGGACTAGTTCTCGAAACTCTCCAATTCCCTTCATATAAATTTGCTTTCTGCTGATTGTATTAATGGATTTGTTTTCCAGTGGGGTGTAGGTGGATAATTCATCAACCAATCCTCAGAAGTAGGAGAATGGGTTTCCTTCTATTTAATTATAATACATCTTACAGTAGCTTCCACTAAAGCCAATTTAATAATCTTCTCCTTTTCAACTTGAAAAGATGCCGGAACAACGCCCCCGGTATTCCCACAGGAAGAGAGTCTGGACGTGCTTCCTGGAAATTCTTCCTCACTAGCACAATGATTGAAAAAGAACTAGTTTTAAAGTTTCTGAGCAATTCTACTAATGTGGTTAAGCAGTCATATGTAACTGTCTTGATAAGTTTGCGACTCTCAACTCTTTCTTATATGATTTTGAAACTTATGAGCTAGGCAGCTCCCTAACACAATCCTCCTCTTGGCTGACCAAAATTAATTTTAAAAAAGTTTTTGTCACTCATAAACAGCGCGTGTGATTTCTTGAAGTTGCTTTTCTTCTAGTTCTCTTCCTGAAAAACCATGTTATTTGTTTCAAATTGCTAGTTCTAGAAGCATTTGTACTGCTTTGCCAAACTGTTTTAGTCTATCAAGTCACAAGCTGTTGGCTCTTTAGGTGTAGTATTCATCTGATATATTACATTTTGAGCATATTTTGTTGAAATTTTTACTATTAAACATTCTTGGTAGCTTCGCAAAGCCTAAATGTTGGTTTGTCATTTAATTAATGTGGCAGATTTTTTTTGCTCATGCTGTTGCTGACATCAAAAAAATTTCTGAATTCAGAGAAGAGGCTCGGATTCCAATAAGGCACTTGGTATCCAAAAGTGAACACTGCCTTTCAGCCAAATTAGTCAATATGAACTTAATTGCTATTTCCCATTGTTCCTTTCTGTCAACCAACGTTGTCTAACATGTTTTGTGTCTCAGCTAGTTTGTTCTTCATCCTTGTTGAAATCTTGATAAACTCACCCTTTGGGATTTATAAAGCAGACATTGAACTTGCTTTAATTGGCCTGCTGAAGACACATCAGCCCAAAGCTCCTAATTTACTCCCATAATAGCTTTGCATACATATTGAACAAGAAAGTGACAATCTTATAGCACTCCACACAGGAGATCATTCACAGAACAGATGAGGAATTGCCCGATACTTCCCTATGGATCCTTTCAGAGAACTAAAGAATAGAGCTACATAAAATTGCCTTGGCTGCCAGCGTCTGCAGCTGTGTCAACGTCACATCTCAATTGCCAAAGCCTCCATGCCTGTGAATGTTATTCAGCAGCTCTAATTCCACCTGGGAATAGAGAGTTATTTTCCATTAGATGTTGCCTTCATTTTAATAAAAGAGATATTAGGTTCTGCTAGAGTAGTCTAGTGGGGCTAACACGACCCTTTATAGCTCCCCATTTGGAAATTTTTGGGGCTAATACAGGTGTGTTGTATGGGCTAATGAAATCCCAGTTTGGAGGAATGAAGATGACCCTATTTCCACATTGCAGTCATGAAGGATGATTTGGTATACCTGTTGATTATTTCAGCTCTGCGCTACAGACATCTCATGTGTATATGAAATTGGTACAATATGCTGAGAGCAACCGTTCAGAGGAATTAATGAATGAATCATTTAGGCTGATCATTTAGGCTATGTCTAGACTATATCCTTCTGTCGGCAGAGGGATGTAAATGAAGCACTTCGAAAGTGCAAATGAAGCCAGGATTTAAATATCCCGTGCTTCATTTGCATAATCACGTAATGGAGTTCTTTTGAAATTGAAACAGTCTAGAAGTGGTTCTTTCGAAAACCTCAAAAAATGAGGTTTACAGGATCTTTTGAAAAAGGCTTCTGTTTTTGAAAGAACTGCATCTAGACAGCTTCAATTTTGAAAGAGCGCCATTGTGATTATGCAAATGAAGCATGGGATATTTAAATCCCGGCTTCATTTGCACTTTCAAAATGCTTCATTTACATCCCTCTGCCAACAGAGATGTAGTCTTACTAACCGTATTAGACAGAGAAGGTAGGTAAAAAAATTTACTGAACCCATCATGTGGCTCGATCAATGGGAAGTTAGGCTGAATACGCAATACTTGTGAGGCAGTAGCATCAAAAATGACTTAGATCTGATTCCCTAGAATTTCCACACCCCCTGGTGGTGTTGGTATTGCAACAATTGGAGACTTAATAGGAGTATAAACCAGCAGGCAAATATAACGACTCAGTCATAATTTTAACCAACTTTCATTGTAAATGACACTCTGAGCAAGACACACAATTCAAGAAAGTTCGGGCATGTCTAAACTAGGAAATTATTTTGATAAAATTCCCAAGATGATAATTTCAAATTAGTCTGAGGCAGGCTCCATTAATGCGGACACTCTGCCTCAACTTAGAGCCCCAGGAAGCACTAGGGAGTAACTGGGGAGTCTGAATGCAATGCCACTATTTTGGAATAACTACTCCCCATAGTCAGAGTCCTCACTAATGCTATTTTGAAATGACTATTTTGAAATAAGCATTATTCCTCATGGAAAGCAGGAATTATTATTTTGAAATAATGGGTTTGGTAGTGTGGATGCTCCTCTTGTTGTTTTGACATAAGAGGACTTATTTAGAAATAACTCCCTAGTGTAGACCAGGGCTTTCTTGCAAACAGGGGCAGCTAACAGGGAGTTTCGAGAGGGAGTTCTCCAGGTGAAGGAGGAGTGAATACTGGACTGTTGAATTAAGAGGCTGTCTGTAGTGTGTGTTGGTGTTTGGGGGTTACTTGCAGAGGCATAGCAAGGGTGCTATGCACCCGGGGGCGAAGGCAAAATTGATACCCCCTACCCCTGCCAAATGGTGGGTCCCCGAACCTGGCTCTCAGATGAGCCTGACCCTGGGAGGAGTGGGGGGAGCTTATACCACGTCATACCCGATCCCCTCCAGTTTGGGGCTGGGTCCTGCACACACTAACCCTCTGGGGTTGGGCTGGGGGCAGAGAGGCGGGGAGGAGGTAGTTCCAGCTGGTGGTGGCAGGCAGAGGAGGAGTAGGTGAGCAGAGGGATGACAGGGGGAGTGTAGAGGAACTATACTGGCACCTCACTAGTGTGGCACCCTGGGGCCACTTCCCCTTCCCCCACCCCCCCACACCCTCCTCACTACACCACTGTAAATAATCCATCTCTTAGGATATTTATTGTTTAATGAATTACTTAATTTACTGACTACACACATATAAATTATAATGTTTTTGTAGTTTACATTCTGTTAAATATTTTTCTCTTGAAAATGGGATATGAACATATTAATTAGGTTCATGTCTTTTACATAAAAAATGTCAAATTCTTAAATATAAAACACGAGAGAAATTAATGTTATACGACCTAAATATGAATTTCATCATTATATTTCATTCAAACATTTAAAACCACTGTTATAGCAAATGAGTAACACATTGCTTTACTGAATAAAAAGTAAAAAAGATTATGAGCATATCAAATTTATTGTAATAGAGAGGTAGCCATGTTAGTCAGATCTTGATAAAACAAAAAGAAAAAAAGCACTTTAAAGACTAACAAGATACCTAATAAATGTATTGTAAGCAATCTGTAATGCTTCCTAACTGCCCATTTACTTACCTAGTTAACCTAATTGTTTTTCACATTATCGCTCAGCGAAAAACTACATGAGAGTGATGAATGTAAGAGATGAACTTCCGTGTTAAAATAACACTTTGAAAAACTTTTAAATAAAAGTAACACACAACAGAAGAATCACCCTCACTTTCTCGAAGGCACTTGAAGCAGTAAGTAGCCTAAGGCTGAGGATACTCTGCAAGCGAGGCTTTCTGTCTGCCCTAAGATTCTGTCCTTAAGTAAAGGAGAGGTCTCCCTGAGCTGCTCTTCCAAATTTCACACAAGTCATTCAAATGAAGCAATACATGTCAAGATTGAAGGCCAACTTGTCCTTGAGCAGACTGCCTCTCTAGGTGTTCACAATCACATCTGAACAGCTACGTCTACGCTGGCATGGTTTTCCGGAAACGCTTTTAACACACAGTTTTTCGTTAAAAGCATTTTCAGAAAAGTGCGTCTAGATTGGCAGGATGCTTTTCCGGAAAAGCACTTTTTCCGGAAAAGGGTCCGAGGCCAATCTAGCCGCGCTTTTCTGCAAAAAAGCCCCGATCGTCATTTTCGCAATCTGGGCTTTTTGGCGGAAAACACTACTGTGCTGTCTACACTGGCCCTTTTCTGGAACAGTTTTCCGGAAAAAGACTTTTGCCCAAACAGGAGCAGCATAGTTTTTCCGGAAAAGCACTGATGATTTTACATTAGATTGTCAGTGCTTTTGCGGAAATTCAAGCGGCCAGTGTAGACAGCTGGCAAGTTTTTCCGGAAAAGCGGCTGATTTTTCCGGAATAACTTGCCAGTGTAGACACAGGCCCCATGTATAAGACTTTTAGTTGAGAAACCCACATTAATCCCAAATCTCTGCTATGACTGGGAGATGGAAAATCTGCAACAAAATGTGGGGTGATCGAACACTTAAGTAATGCCAACTCCTTTAGAATTGAGGCTCTGATTATCTAGCACCAGCTGAGGTAGAGTTAGCACTGTGTGCACGTCTAATACATTTTTTACTAAAACTCCTGCCTGCCCAACTTGCCAAAGGAGAAAGGAAATAGGGAGGCAAAAAGGAATGGTATAGCATAGAACCTTTTTTTATAAGCTCCAAAGGGGTAGCTGAGTTAGTCTGTAATAGGAAAAACTTTAAAAAACATAGCATAAGAACGGCCGTACTGGGTCAGACCAAAAGTCCTTCTAGCCCAGTATCCTGTCTACCGATAGTGGCCAGCACCAGGTGCCCCAGAGAGGGTGGACCGAAGACAATGATCAAGCGATTTGTCTCCTGCCATCCCTCTCCAGCCTCTGACTGACAGAGGCCAAGGACACCATTTTATCCCCCGGCTAATAGCCTTTTATGGACCTAACCTCCATGAAATTATCTAGCTTCTCTTTAAACTCTGTTATAGTCCTAGCCTTCACAGCCTCCTCTGGCAAGGAGTTCCACAGGTTGACTACACGCTGTGTGAAGAAGAACTTTCTTTTATTCATTTTAAATCTGCTCCCCATTAATTTCATTTGGTGTCCTCTAGTTCTTCTATTTAGGGAACTAATAAATAACTTTTATTGGTCCTCTCCACACCACTCGTGATTTTATATACCTCTATCATATCCCTCCTCAGTCTCCTCTTTTCTAAACTGAAAAGTCCCAGTCGCTTTAACCTCTCCTCATATGGGACCCGTTCCAAACCCCTAATCATTTTAGTTGCCCTTTTCTGAACTCTTTCCAAGGCCAAAATATATTTTTTGAGGTGAGGAGACCACATCTGTACACAGTATTCAAGATGTGGGCATACCATAGTTGTATACAGGAGCAGTAAGATATTCTGTGTCTTATTTTCTATCCCTTTCCTAATAATTCCTAGCATCCTATTTGCCTTTTTGACCGCCGCTGCACACTACATGGAAGTTTTCAGAGAACTGTCCACAATAACTCCAAGATCCCTTTCCTGATTTGTTGTAGCCAAATTAGCCCCCATCATACTGTACGTATAGTTGGGGTTATTTTTCCCAATGTGCAATACTTTACACTTATCCACATTAAATTTCATTTGCCATTTTGCTGCCCAATCACTGAGTTTACCTAAACAGTCTAGTAGTACTTCAAAGACTAACAAAACATGTAGATCAGAAGCAAGCAAAAGGGCCTCTGTGGGTCGGATCTGGTTCGTGGAAACCCTGCTGCTCCCCTGCCCCCAAGCCAATTAGGGCTTGGGGGACGGGGGAGAACATGAAGCTTTCTCTGCTCTACCCCCACCTGCGAGCAGCACGTGGTGCTTCCAAGTGCCATGTACTCCTCACAAGGCAGGAGGAGGCTTCCTGTGCTTCCCTGCCCTCAAGCCCTGATTGGCCTGGGAATGGGGGATCGCCTGAAGCCATCTCTTGCCCTACCAGAGACATGGGTGCCTAGTGGGAAGGAAGGGGCAAAGGGGCACCCCCACACCAGACCAATCATGATCTGGGTAGCCCCACCCTTTCCTGTTTAGGCCCCGCCCCTTCTGCAGTGACCCACTTCAAAAATTTTGAAGTAGCCCCCTGGCAAAAAATATTGCCCACCTCTTATGTAGTCAAACAGGATTCTGTCAAACAGGCTTCTGCTGGGCTGCATGTGGCCCGATCGAATTTTTTTGTGGCCTGCCACTACATTTTATAAAAGAATAAAGTGCGTCCCGCTGGCTGCTCAGAGCACGTGGCCGAGTGCAGATCACAGCTGGCTGGGCTGCTCTGCACAGGCATCAAGTGCCTGCTCACAGCTGGCTGCTGTGCTCATGCCTCCCCAGTGCCTGAGGAAGAAATGTGTGGTGGTGGTGACACTGGCTCAGGGACACAGGCATTAGGTATGGGGGGAGGAGGAGGAGAGACTGGGAGCCCTGGGTCTGAGGGAGGGAGGAGACATTGGGTTAGAGTGGGGAGGGCGCTCTGGGGGAGCGAAGGGGAATTGGGTTAGAACGGGGATATGAGTGCCTGGCTCTGGAGGGTGTAAGGGGATATTTTGTTAATGTTTTGGATTTTATGTATTTCCAAATAAAATCACACAATGTATATTATTTTTATATCAAATACCTATCAATTTTTTGCAATTGCACGAATAATTATATGCTTATGCAAAATCTCAGACTTACAAAGTATCTGAAATTTTCACAGAAGCCTGTTCTATTTGATTGACCATGGTCTATGCTTGTTTTTATTTCAACAAAACAAGCTCTGTATCATATGAAAAAATGTAAAAGTATCTTAAATTTATATTTATATTAAAAATTATTTTGAGTAAATAACAATTTTACACATCAAATTATTGTATTATATTAAAAGAAGACCTGAAAAAATATAAAATATACCTAAAACATAATCTATTTATTATTTATATTTATATTTATTTTTTATTATAATTACAACTTTCTGAGAGAAGTACATTTTCTTTGGTGTCCCTGAAAGCTATCAGTTTTCATTTGTGTGGTTCTCAGTGGGCTTCAAGTTTGACTGATCTATATGTTTGTTAATCTTTAAAATGTAACCAGACTATTATTTTTTTCCCTTTTGTTATAAAGTATCTATTTTAAAAATATATTAGTAAAACCAATGCACCCAACTCTCCCCCAGAGCCAGACCCCCCCCCCAACATTCCCCCATCCCAATGCACTCACCCCTCCCCAGAGCCAGCTTCCTCCAGTGCCCCCATCCCAAAACACTCAGCCCTCCCCTTACGCCAGCCAGCCCCCCCCCGCACCCTCCATCCCAATGTGCTCACCCCTCCCCCTGAACCAGGCCCCCCTAGCACCAGGAGCGCCCCCCCATCAAATCCTCCCACTCCCTCAGAACCAGGCACTGGAGGAACGGAACAGCTGGGTAAGGAAATCTAATCTTTAAAATGGCTGCTGCTTCCTCCCAGGCCTACTGCTATAGCTTGCAGTGTGTAGAGAGCCAGGAGCACTTAGCCAACTCCCGGGTCTCTGTTTAAAAGTGTCACGCGGCATGGGCTAGGTAGTTCGAATTAAAGCTCTGTTACTCCTCCTGTGGTAGTTCGAATTAGGAGCTTTCATTCAAACTAGTCCTAGCCCATGCCGCATGTAGCTGCGGGCAGGGGGTTTGAACTACCGGGAATTTAAAAATAGCCGTGCCCAGGAACATGCTAATGAAGCCCGGGATATTTTAATCCCAGGCTTCATTTGCAAGTTTGAATGACTACATTAGCCACTCTAGTTCGAATTAGGGTAGCTAGTGTAGACATACCCTAAGAGATTGGGCAACAAAAGAGCAAATGAAATTTAATGTTGATTTATGTAAAGTAATGCACATCGGAAAACATAATCCCAACTATACATACAATACGATGGGGTCTAATTTGGCTATAACTACTTGAGAGAGATATTGGAGTCATCATGGATAGTTCTCTGAAAACATCCACTCAGTGTACAGCGGCAGTCAAAAAAGCAAACAATGGTAGGAGCCATGAAAAAAGGGATAGAGAATAAGACAGAAAATATCTTATTGCTTTTATATAAATGCGTGGTATGACCACATCTTGAATACTGTGTACAAATGTGGTCACCTCATCTGAAAAAAGATATATTGGCATTGGAAAAGGATCGGAAAAGGGCAACAAAAATGATTACGGGTTTGGAACAGGTCCCATATAAAGAGAGATTTAAAAAAATGTGAACTTTTCAGCTCAGAACAGAGGAGACGAAGGGGGATATGTTAGAGGTCTATACGATCATGACTGGTATGGAAAAAGTGAATGAGGAAAAGTTATTTACTATTCCCACAATAAAAGAACTAAGGGTCACCATATGAAATTAATAGGCAGCAGGTTTAAAACAAAAGGAAGTTTTTCTTCACTTAGTGAACACTCAACCTGTGGAACTCCTTGCCAGAAGATGTGGTAAAGTCTAGAACTTTAACAGTGTTTAAAAAAGAGCTAGATAGCCATTGATGGACCTAACGTCCATGAATCTATTAGCCTGGATGGGTAGGAATGGTATCCCTAGCCTCTGTTTCTCTGGAGGTGGGTGACAGGAGGGATCACGTGAGGGTTACCTATTGTGTTTCCTCCCTCTGGTCATCTGGTATTGGCCATGTTGGCAGACAGGATACCGGGCTAGATGGCCCTTTGATCTGACCCAGTATGGTCGTTCTTGTGTTCTTCTGCTCCTTGTATGAATCAGAGAGAACCCCTGTGTCATACAAATTTTTCTTGAGATGAAAATTATATTTGTTTTAGACTCAGTATTTGTATTCCATGATTCTATATGTTTTTGTCCATATTAGGCAATAATACAGGATGATATAGGGCTCTATTAGCTATTGTGTAAATTTTATACTCCAATCAAGCAACTTCAGTATAAAAATGTCATTATTAATAATATTGATGACCTGCCTAAATGGTAGCTGGACTGACCTCTTATATCTATTAAAATTACATGTTGAAATCAATCCGTTTGGAAACACCACGATTAAAGCTGTGGAAGGATAAATATTATTGCTGGACATCCTATATTTTTACAGGTTTAGGCCCTCTTCCTGTAATTACTTTTGCATGTTCTTAATTTAATGAACTTTGAATACGGTCATAGATTTACTAAGTAATGTAAGTTTTTGGAGGATTGAGGCCTTAATGAAAGAAATGTTGCTCTCTTCTTTCATAGAAAAGGGTCCATTTTGAAGAGTACGAAATTCAAACCACTTCAGTTTTGATTTTTTTCCCCCCTGTTAATGTTGACCAAATACTTTAAGGCAGTGGTGGGGAACCTAAGGCCCAGGGGCTAGATGCATCCATCAGCTTGCTTGGATCCAGTCTCTGAGGCTCAGAGCTCTCCCCAGGATTGCGGAGCCAACGTTGGTACTCCTGCCCCCTGCCATCCCTGGAGCACACACAATCTACTATCCTGGGGCCCCCAGGCTCTGGTACGTGAGGGGAATGTGGGAAGTGTCTGTCTTCTTTTCAGTCAGGGGCCACGTAAGTGAGGGTTTGTTTTTTGCTTCTCACTTCTGTGTGGCCTGCGACTGATTTTTTCTGTGGGTCAGTGGCCCCCAACCCAAAAAAGGTTCCCTACTCCTGCTTTCTGGGGTGATTTGAAGTCTTTTCATAAACAGTAGACCAATTTCTCTCTGTTTCCTAGGACAGATTCATATATTATCCTCCAAATAAATTTTAGCTATTTTAATTTTAAAACACTGTTTTAAGTAGAAGGGACAAGATGTCATTCTGAATCAAATGTATCAGCACGTCTGGAATCACTTTGTTCATTTTGCAACTGTGTGTGTTTACTGGTTTAACACAATTGCCCTCATGATGCTCTACAAGCCAATTTTAATAAAACATTAGTACCATTTTTAGAAAGCTAAATCAGCAAATCTGAAATTGGCTTCAATAATGATGAGATTTCCACAGTTAAATCCAGCAAAGAATTGGACTCTGTTGCTGACAGAGTTCCTTACAAATATACGTTTCCTTTATAGGAAACATTGTCAGTGCATGTCTGATAAATAAAAGCCATTTTGGAAAAAGTTCAAAAGAAATAGTCCAATGACTACTAAAACCAAAAACATTCTGCCCTAAAATGTAAGGAAAATGTAGACCAAATGAGTGTATTCCTTTTAATTCCCATTAGGCCCAGAAGGATTTGTATTCTAGAGTGGATCAAGATTTGAAAGAGAGAATGGTGAAAGAGCTCCATAAAACGGCATAAAACTCCAGGGAATTTCTCTTATGTTCCAGGGAAGGGACTTTGAACTATTTTTAAAAGGTTCTTCTTTCACACCTTACTGAAACTATGCTCCATTTTTTAGACAGGGTTTTCCGTACAATAACAGTGTTTCAGTCATAATGCCAACAATCAGTTATTTCAATTTGTCTTATAAATTGTAGATGTGCTCCTTTTTTTTGTAATATGCCTTAGTTTTGTGCTGTGACCATTTTAATTTTGAGGCTCCATTATGAAATGAATTTTAACCATTGCAGAGCTTAGATAATCTTTGGGTGATCTTTTACTGTTCCCTCCTCATGTTCTATTTAATAGATAAGGACAGCAGCACTCTCCTCACAAAAAGGGTGCAAGCAATTTGGAAAAATAGGATGGAATTCATACAAGAATGGAGCACCTCACTCAAGGTTCTCGATACCTCTTTCACTCTGTAGTAGCAATCATATGATGAGGGTTCCTGCTTTAAAGAGAGGGAGGGTTGTAGAATAGGTTCAGCAGCCATGCACTTTACACCATGATCCCATAGGTCAACATGGGAGAGGGGAACTGTGGAGGTCATGCTATAAGTGATTACTGGGAACATGTCTACACTAGGAAATTATTTTGAAATAGCTCCTGAAATAACAAAATAGAAATAGCATGTCCCCACTATTAGCCTGAGGCAGGCTCCCTTAATGTGAATGCACTACTTCAACTTAGAGCCCCGGAAGCACTGGGGAGTCATTTCTTTGAATGACTCTGGGGAGTAGTTCTTTCAAAATAGCAGCAGTGGAGCACCCACACTAATGCTATTTTGAAATAACTACCGTTAAAATCTCGGGTATAATGCACACTTCCCCCTCTGGTTTTTAAGGATTAAAACCGGGGTGCACATTATACATAGGAGGTAATTTGTAAAGTTTTTACCTAACCATCCCCCCCAGGCTCCTGGATAAGGGAGCTGCCCCGCCCATGGCTCCTCACCTTGTCCAGGAGCCTGGCTGACCTCGTGCCTGCTGCGGGGGCCCCCTGCTCAGCTGCCGGCACACAGTGCTGAACTCCCACCTGCCGCAGGGGCCCCGTGCCCAGCTGAACTCGTGCCAGCTGCTGGGCAGGGAGCCCCCATGGCAGGCGCAAGGTCAGCGAGGCTCCTGGACAAAGTGAGCAGCCAGTGGGCAGGGCATCTGGGTGAGGAGGGAGAGATGAAGGGGCCCTGCAGCAGGCGCGAGCTCAGCCTGGTGCACGAGCAGCTGGGCGGGGAGTAGGTATCAAACTCCGCTGCCGGCTCCCCTGTGCTGCGTGCGCTTTCCCTGGGCGAGCCTGCAGGTGGGAGTGGGACAGTAAAATCGTGAGTATAATGGGGGGGGGGGGCGCATTATAGATAAGAGCTCAGTTTATTCCGGAATTCTGACGTTTAAAAGATAGGTGCGCATTATACATAGGTGCACATTATACTCGAGATTTTACGGGTATTTCAAAATAAACATTATTCCCTGTGGAAAGCCAGGAGTACAGATTTCAAAATAACCAACTGGTTATTTTGAAATGACGGACCTGATAGTGTGGACACTCTACTTTTTGTTTTGAAATAAGGGGAGTTATTTCGGAATAACTCCCTTATATAGACCAGAGGTAAATGTATATGTAAGCGGGGGAATGGTCCCGCTATTGTGGGGAACTTTCCTAGCTTCTATACCACCCCGGTGAAATGGACCAGCGAAAGGATCTGAGTCCCCTCTCCCACTTCCTTTACCCTATGGCCTCCCTGTTCCTGAGGGCTCCCCCTCCACTTTCCTGAGTAGCAGAGTCCTCGAAACCCCAACAAGGCTGGGCCCAGGTTTCTTGGGGCTAAATCCCCGACCTTGTAGTCACTAGGGGCAGGAGTTAGGGTGTCCCCACTCCAAGGTGCTCTCTTCACACTGCATGCTTTCTTGGCCCAGTGATCTTTTCATAAGGTTCTAAGCAAAATACAATTTATTAAACATCAACTGATTAAAGAGAAAAGAATAAGAAAAAAATGAGAATGGTTAAATGAGAACACACAGCCCTGCTCTGTAGCACAGGGACATCAAAACAGCAGCCTGCAGAGTGTAAGGACAGTTCAGTCTCTTCCTTAGAGGCCCCTTAGAGGCCCTGGATGTGCTGCAGGGGGGCTGCAGGCTGGACACGCTTGCTCTGGCAGTGACCACACAGCCTCAAGCTCTAAGTGCCAGACCCCTCTCCCAGTCTGCCCTGCTGGGCCTCTTGGCTGGTGATATCTCCCTGCCCAGAGCCTCTCCCCACACTTTGCTGGTCCCAGCTGCTCACCACACCCAGCTGCAGGCTGTGCTGCCTTGTCAGTCTCCAGCTCCTTGCATTGCTTCTCTGTCCCTTTTGGCTTCTCTGAGCACTGCCAGTCTGCTGCTCAACACAGAGTCTGCGCTCCTTGAGCTGTCTGTGTCTGGCTCTGTTGCTGCAGGACTTCTTTTGCACATAGCTTACACTGCTCTTAGCTGCCTCTCAGCTCTCTTCTTGCTCAGAGAGACCCAGAACAAAACCCAGCTCACAGGGAGGACGGGGCCTGGCCTTTTGCTTTCCTCACTGGCCTGTCCAACCTGTCAATCAGGCTGAGCTGGAGCTTTGGCTGCTTTCCATTGGCTCTGGGGTCTGTCAGTCTCAGGGCCCTGATTTCTCATGGACCCTTCCCCTTTTGATACTGGGAGCTGGCAACCCAAAAACTCCCACAGAGTTTTAGTAAGGGGCTAACAGTCCCCTTACATATACTTCTAGTGGTCCAAAACTCACGTTTAGTAGAGGTGTAGACAGTCAGCAGGTAGTATTCCAGACAGTAGGCTGCTGTAGCAGTAGGGAAACACTGTGTTGCATTCCTAGAGGCTGCTTGTGGTTTGAGAGGAAAGGGGAGATTCAGTTGCCTCTCATAAAACATCTTTGGAGTTTCTTGCACACAGGCTGATTGTCTAGGCTGTGTGCAGAGGGATGTAACTGCTTATGGGGGAGTTTGATTAACAATGTTCCTTCTTGATCTACACCTGAGTGAGTTCTAGTTAATGATATGAAGACAATCTTCCTTTATTTTAAGGAAACAAAATATGAGATCATTGTACGTGTCAAATATCTACTTTGTCTCTACCCTACCTACGGTGCTACCCAGCTTCTAGAGATTTTCGTGAAGGCTTTAGAATTGGCCTGTAAATCTTTATAGAAAATGCCACTCTACACGGGAATATGTGCTGATAACCCATTCCCCAGTTAAGAGGTACATTCAAGCTGGAGGCCTGTGGCAAACCCCTCCTGCTGCAGACCCCCCCCCCCATCCCCACTTCACCTCTCCTCCAAACTCTGCCCCTGTTCTCTCCCTTGAGCAACGTGGCTCGAGGGATTAGGGCTGAGGGGCTGACATAGTAAGCAGCAGGGCTCCCACATTCACACTTACAATGCTGGCAGCAGAATCTGGAGAGGCCTGGCAACCTGCTCCAGGCTCCAGCTGCACTCTGCCATGCCGTCCTCTTGGCAGTGGGAAGCAGAGTGACTGGGGGCTGGGGTGCTCTGCATACCTCTGCTGTTGAGAAGCCGAGCACAACCAGCCAGAAGACAGAGTTGGGGTGGGGTGGAACAGACTGCTGGGTTGCTCCAAATACTGCCATCTGCATAGTAAGTGTGTGGGGGATGCCAACTGCCACCCCACAGCAAGCCCCCATAATCTTCCTGGTCCCCCTCATCCATAGGATGATTGGGGTGGTTGCTGTGGGACCCCCAAAGTATGGGGCCTGGGGCAGCCCTCCCAGCCACGCTATGGATGGGATGGCTCTGTCCTTTGATACTGACACACTGTAAACTCTCCTTTCATTGTATTCAAAGTGTTTTGTGGGCAAAGCATTATATGTGAGTTGTACATAGAAATCTTTACCCCTCCCCCCCCAGTTTAGTGCCTTTATGCTGCATAGAAGGGCCAGAAAGTGACCTGAAAGCTTTGTGTTCAGTAGCAGGAGGAGTCCTTCAGTACAATGACTGTAGAAGACGGCTATCAGGCTGTCTTTGCAAACCCTGTCATAGAAATGTTCTGGGGGCAAAAAAATGTGTAGTTGCGGCACACTGGGTAGGCTACTGTAATTTACACCTGCCTTCAGGGAAGTTCAGCTTAAACTGGGGAGCTTCCTAGTCATTAACACAGCTCAGGAATAGGAGGTGCAAAGATGGCTTAATGTCACCATAGTTACCTTTCCTTCTTGGCTGTGAATTCAGTAGTGTGCCACTAAGGGGTGCAGTACAGAATGTCATCTAGTGTGAGACACACCATACATAAACAGGCTTCATTGAGAGTCTCCCTCCTGAGGGAAAGAGACTTGTATTTAACTGATCAGGTAATGTGTGCCAAGTCAGCATCTAGGCGCACTCTGATCAGTTTGGCTACATCTAGACTGGCATGATTTTCCGGAAATGCTTTTAACGGAAACGTTTTCCGTTAAAAGCAATTTCGGAAAAGAGCGTCTAGTTTGGCATGGATGCTTTTCCGCAAAAGCACTTTTTGCCGAAAAGCGTCCCTGGCCAATCTAGACGTGCTTTTGCGCAAAAAAGCACCGATCGCCATTTTCGCGATCGGGGCTTTTTTGCGGAAAACAAATCTCAGCTGTCTACGCTGGTCCTTTTGTGCAAAACTTTTGCGCAAAAGGGACTTTTGCCCGAACGGGAGCAGCATAGTATTTCCACAAAAAACACTGATTTCTTACAGTAGAAAGTCAGTGCTTTTGCGGAAATTCAAGCGGCCACTGTAGACAGCTGGCAAGTTTTTCCGGAAAAGCGGCCGATTTTCCGGAAAAACTGGCCAGTCTAGACACAGCCTTTAGGTACTATTTGAGAAGCTAATTGAATGACGAGCCAGGTCATGTTTACCAAGGTCATCCATGTATAACATAGATAAGAATCTAAGATGACAACGAAATCCAAGAATTTGGCAAGTATTATTTGGCCATGTTGCAATGTTTTGCTATCTTCCTATATATTCTATCATACGAAAGCTTATTCAGCCTCTGTTTTCGATGTCCTCTTTGGTGCAATGTAATCATGTAGACTGAGGATACTGGACAGAACAGGAAATTTAAACTTTTTGCCCACTCACAAACTTCCTTTCTAACTTAGGACAAGTCTCTTAAACTCTGATCCTTGGCTTCCCAATATGTAAAATGGTGGTGGTGATGATAATGATTTACCAATGTTTGTAAAGCCCTTTGAGACTGATGGATGAAAATATATTTAATGAAATAAGTGCTGAGTAGTTTTTCCACATTTTGTGCATTCTGTAATGATGCCCTTCTGATTTTGTGACCTCAATCAGGGTTAAAAATGTGTATTACTGCTGACTTTCTCCCATTTAATCCCTTTAATTGCAATGTTTTATGAATTGAGATTTATTTTTCTCCAGCAGAGTGCAGCATTCAAAGGCCTTCTGAATTCACCACTTACCACTACTTCATTGTTTGGCTTACTGCCTATGAAGGGGGTACTCGAATAATAGTATTATTTGGAATTGGCTGCCAAGATTGTATGATATAAAAAACAATTTCTTATCTTAAAACTAAGAAATTCGGGTTTGATTTTAAATCTATATGTGTATATATTGTTAACTCTCCAAATCCAGCTCATAAGTTATTAACAACCACCAAAAAAGCCAACATGTAAAGATGTGAATGGCATATTCAGAGCTAATTAAGAGGAAATTCTGATTTCTTTCTATGCTTTTAATTCTGCAAATAAATCTTTGCTTTCATGAATCTTGAAATTCATTTAAACGTTCATCTTTTTTTATAATTATTCCAGGTTGCAATTTCCTGAATAAAGTAGATTAAATTCTCTGAATGTTTATAATACATGTAATAATTTACATGTAAGAATATTCTTGCACATCTGTACTTCACTAGGATCATTGTGATACCTTGGTAAAATTTGTGTATTTCATAAAATATTTTTAATTATCTAGTGGGCAGTAGGAAGGTAAATATTTACTCAGGTGATAGAAAACAAACTTGAAAATGTTTGTTTCCACTGACTACATATTCTCTAGAACTGATTGGAGCTTTTCCATTTAAATCAAAATGTTGAAGAAAACAAACGTGTTTTCTCCCCCATTATTCAACCAGTTTTATTTCTTCCATTGTCTGCTGTGTGAGAGAATGCACTGTAAACTTAATAATTTTATCCATCTGCAAATATAGGATTATTCCTATATTAATTGAACTGTTGTATGGTAGCTTTTACCCTATTATCTATTCTTTGTGTAATTGTGTAATACATTAAGTATGTGCTTTGCTTTCATGGAAGTCAGTAAGATTCTGTTATGAAAAAGAAAAAGGACATATTGGTTTAATCCAAAGTTGATTGATTTCTATGGGCTTTGGATCAGATTTGAATGTATGAAATATTTTGCCAAACCATAGTTTGTACTCTGTAGTTTAAAACTAAGTTTATTATCGTTTATGCCCAAAGCAAT
The DNA here is from genome assembly GCF_052426305.1 of Pelodiscus sinensis. NCBI lineage: Eukaryota > Metazoa > Chordata > Testudines > Trionychidae > Pelodiscus > Pelodiscus sinensis. The sequence goes on from NC_143053.1 coordinate 207,107,578, forward strand.
TATTTACATTGATTGTGCTACTGAGTACATGTATTTAGGGGGTACATCATGCCTCCATACCTCTATTCATTTAATAGGGCAATTTATCTGAGCAAGACTTTGTTCAAGATGGCTGCTATGAAGAGGAGAGAGTGATTTTTTTTTTTAAAGCAGTATTTCAGAAAACTTTGAGATGACAAATAGGAAAACTAAAATGCAGAAATTTCAATGGGCAGTTGTTGTGATAAAGACACCATATGTTTGCATTGTGTGCAAAGACTAATTGTAATCTTTGCCTTTATAAAAGGCATAAAGTGGTATGAGCAGTTTGTGAAACTCCTATTCACATAACTGCAAATGTATACAACATATTGTATCATCACCTGCCAAAGTCTGTCTGTCGCATGTTTGGGAAACCAGGTCTGGTCTAGTCTATTTCAGTTCAGATTTGTAACCTGTGAAAGTAGATAGAACTTGTAAGGCAAATACAGCATCTGGCACCTGAAATCTACTATATATTTGAGACAGTTTGTCTGAATGTGTCTGTCTGTTCAAGAAATTCTCCTAAACAGTAAGAGCTAGGACCACCAAATTCGGTATACAGCTTCCTTTTATCACATGTTAAAGCAAGGTAAGGGTTTGGTTGTGTTAAGACAATCGGATTGCTTCTGATAAAACCACACAGAAAAGAGACAGAATTGCCAGGCAGGTCAAAGGGGCTGTCTGGGAACATGCCCCTCAGCCCCAAGCCTCCTATCCTCCAAGCACTCTTTAGTGAGGGTGTGTGTGTGGTGGGGGGGGGGGGGGGGGGGGAAGGGGTGCTGAAGTACTGGTCCCCTCTCCCGTTCATATGGGAACATTGTTAGCTGCTTCCCTTAGAGCAGGCATGTCCAAAGTCCGGCCCACGGGCCAATTGCGGCCCGTGTTCTGGTTTAATACGGCCCCACAGGTAATTTGGCAATATCTATCTTTTATGGCTCCCAATGAATCCATATGTATTGAGATGAATACATTGTAAAATCTCAGTTAATGTCAGTTGGTCTAAATCAGTTATAAATATATTTGGACACAACATGTATACTTGGTGTTATGTTCCTGTTCATATTTTTTGAACTTAAAAGTTGACAGACAACCTTTATTACCAATAATATGTAAAGTACTTTACAATGTTCCTGACATATATTTCAGCTTCCTGGATTTTTTTTTCATCTGGCCTTCAGATATGAAAGGCAGAGTGATTTAACACCTGTTTAGATTTGTCATCCATGTGACGAAATGAAAAGTATGCCGTTTGCAATAAACTTTGCATAAAATAGTTAATTTGTGATTAATTTTAATGGTTCAAAGAATGTCAGGCAAAATGGTCGGCCCTCGCGCATGTTCACTTCATAAAATCTGGCCCTCTTTTAAAAAAGTTTGGACACCCCTGCCTTAGAGAGTGAGGAGAAAGTGCTGAGTTTGTTGCATTCCTCAGTCTGGCTGGGGAGGGCAGAGGAACCTGCACCTGCCACGTATGGGGGATATGCTGCCTGCAGGCTGCAGGATCTGCAGTGACCATGAAGAGAAGCTTCTCACCTAGCCCCAAGCTGCTGTGGTAACAGGTGATATGATTAACAGAATTGTTAACTAAGTTCCAGATAGCTGAGGTAATATCTTTTATTGGACCAACTTCTGTTGGTGAGAGAGACAAACTTTCCAGCTCTTCCCCAGGGCTGGGAAAGGTGGGAAGAGTGTCACAGCTAAATAGGAGGTTGAACAGATAGTTCAGCTAAGTAGTTAGCGCACACACTCTAAGGGACTATTCAAGGTGAAGTGGCCCATTAACACCCCTACAGAGGTGTTAATGAGCTATTTCACTTTGAATGAATAAAAGATATTACCTCGCCCACCTTGTTTCTTTAATTTCCTGGGACCCACATGCCTGCAACAACATTGCCTACATTTTTCAAGGAACTATTCAAAGCTAAGTGGCCTATTAACACCCTCTCCTGCCCCCAGATTTTTCCTGCCCTCCCCCTTCTCCTTATGCCTGGAGAGCTGTTAAGTGGATTATAGCTTGTAATAAACCATAAATCTGGCATCCATATTCCGTCCATGAATTTAAGTTCCCACTCTTGTCTTTTAATGATGTTGTACAGCTTTTCTTTGAGAATGAGAGCTGTGAGGTCAGATACACAGTGAATGCTCGTCAACGTTCTATCCAAGTTCCTCTGAGATCATAGTGATTGTCTGAGTTCACTTACCCAGGCTATGTCTACACTACAGAGTTTTTTTTCCCCAGAAAAACATCCTTTTTTTCCAAAAAAAACCTTCACTTACACACTGCAATTGCATTCTTTTGGAAAAAAATCAAAAGAACAAGGGGGTTTGCCAACATTGGTAAACCTCTTTCAATGAGGAAGAAGCCTCTTTCTTTCTTTGCATCTACTCTGGCGGGACCTGTTGCTGCTTTTAGTTGGTATGTCCTGGCCTGTGGGAGCTTATTTCTAATGATGAGCTTTGAGAATTTGGGGATTGTTTGAAGGCTAGAAGAGAAGGTTATTGTGGGGATTTCAGTATGCAGATCCTCATGAAGGAAAGTTGTAGCTTTTTGATGATACTCCATGTGGGTTCCAGTGTGTGGTGGTAGGTGAAAGCAAGAAGCATGCAGTTGGAAGGAGTTTATTTCCACAGTGAAACTGGCTGTCTTGTATATTTGGGTGGGCCATTCTATGATGCTATCTACTGCTCTGCTGAAGTGTCCTTATTTAGTGATTGGTTTTAAAATGTGTTAAGGTGTGTTCTTTGGACTTTCTCCCCTGAGTATATTACATGGTATTTCAGTACCTGGCTATAGATAACTGATTTCTTGCTGTGTTTTGGGAGAGGCACTCTGCTGGATTTATGAAGATAAATTTTGATAATCCATAGGTCAGGAAGGTCTTGGGCTCAAGTCTGTAAATACTTAGTTATGCATATGCTTAAATATACACACATGAATAGTCCCATTTAGCTTGCTGGGTCTACTCACGTGAATAAAAATACACACACTTAATAAATCTGTAGGATCGGGACATGGTATGGAATGGTTAATTTCAGTGGTTCACTGGTATTTAGTTGTGCGTTTCCCATTGATATGTTCAAAGGGGTAAATACTCATACACTATCTTTTAAAATCTAACGATTCATACTGATAAATATGAAGAAAACAAAGTGCTATAGAATATTCTTTCAGGTACTGTACAGTTGACTATTAACAGGCTAAATACAAATTGAACATCTTTAGATATTTTAGATCTGCTGAGTCCTGGTCTGTTTTCAACCAGTTAAAACATGGCCTATGGCTAAAAATAGGCATGGATATAAGACACTAAGAAAATGACTGACATCAGTTATTTAGGATACATTAAACAAAATATAATTGCATATGCAGCATGCTTGATTTCAGCCAAAGAAGAAAAAGGATTGGACAATAATCTCATGGCAATAATTCATATATTTTTGCTGCTACTCTGGATATAATAGTTTCTGCCTTGCAGCATAGGTAGTTATTTACATCTCTGTAAAGTGACTAAAAATGGCTGTCAATCAAAATGGAAACACTCCTCACTCAAATTGCACCGGTATAGATGCACAGAGCAGAACTGGGCCAAAAAAGCAGAAAATGACAAGGGATATAATGTGATAATACATTGATAAGACCCTTACCCCTTCTCTAGCCTGTTTTAAACCATGTAAAAAAGGCTTGTGTCCTATACATTGGCCCTAGATACCTAATTACTAGCTAGGGAAGGATCCTTAGAATATAGTGACTGTGCTAGACAGCAAGCTGCAAGTTGTAGTGTAATAGATGTGTTGATCTGTGGCTGGGACAGAAGATGCAGCACAAAGTACTATAGAGATTCTGGACCAGGGCTGGGCAAAATATGGCCTGGGGGCTGAATCTGGTCTGCAAAGCCACCAGCTCCAGCCCATGGACCACCCTCCGGAACCCTCAGGTGCACAGCTGCTGTAAATTTAAAGCAGTTTGGTGGCGCTCTGCTCTGGAGGAAGGAGAGGCTTTGTGTGATCTCCCCACCTCCAGCCCAATCCTTAGCTCTTATTGTCCAGAAACAACTGGCTAATTGGAATTGACACCAGCCAATCTCTCAGCTCCTATTGGATGGAAGCAATCAACCAATAGGAGCTGAGAGATTGGCCTGTGGGCTGGATGCAGTGCTAGTCTCTTCCTCCTCCCAGAGCTGAGAGCCACATGGAGGGAACAGCCTGCAGCTCGAAGGGTGTGTCTAGACTACAGGGTTTTTTCGAAAAAAGTGGCCTTTTTTCAAAAAAAAACTTCCCCTGTGCCTAGACTGCTGCCGTGTTTTCGAAAGTAAATTGAAAAACGCGACAGTTTTTCTGACCACGGAAAACCTCGTTTTACAAGAAAGAACACTTTTTTTCGAAAGTTCTCTTTTGAAAAAAGGCGCTATGTAATGCAAACTGCTTTTTCAAAAGTACTGGTTGTAGTCTAGATGTTCTTTTAGCTTAAGTGATCTGGGGCAGCAGCAGACAGGGAACCCAGCCTTCCTTGGGGGTGCTGGGCAGGAGACACTTACATAAGCGCTTCCCAGCCTATACCCCAGCTCCTTCCCCCATGTCACCACCCAAACCCTCTGTGCACCCCCTCCCTCCCGCACCATGTCACAACTCCCTCTCAGGCTCTGTACCCTCTCCTACACCCCTCCCCCAGGCCAGAATCCTCTTCTGCACCCATACCCCATCCCAGACCCTGAACCCCAATCCCTTTTCCCTGGTCACAACCCCCTCCTTCACCCAAACTCCCTCTCAGACCTTTCACTGTCTCCTGCATCCTAGTCCCTTACCCTATGTGCCCTTCTGCACCCAGCCTCCATCCTAGATCCCACATTTCCTCCACAGAAAAGTTTGGCCCTTAACTACTTTCCAAAATCTTGGATTGCCCTCCCCCCCCCCCCCCACCAAAAATTACTTCCCACCCCTGTTCTCGACAATGCAGACACACCCCCAGCCAGCCTGCCTACGGGATTTCGTTAGTAGCTTCTATACTATAACTGTGGCTCAAAGGATACTTCACAAGCTAGGAGTAGTTTATGGCAGAAAGGCCACAACTTAGTTTTTTGAATAAAAATTAGGAATGGACACACTCGAAGGGGAATGGATGCAGGGTTTGCAGCACATAGCTGTAGTTGCTCAGCTAAAGCATATTTGGATTGGCAGATCCCAAGGTCAAAATGGCTACTTAGCTGGGGAATGTCTGGTGCAGGGTTGGCCATGCTTTTTGGACATTCATCTCATAGGGCATGACTAGATTTGTTTTCACTTTTGAAAGATATGCAAATTCGGTGCAAATTTGCATATCTTCTTCCGATTGTTTTTTCAAAAGAGGTTCTTTTGAAAGAAAGTAGTCTAGATAAATGAGGTTCTTTCGAGGGGGAGAAAAACCCTTTTTCAAAAGAACTGTATAAACCTAATTTTTAAAGGAAGAGTGGTTCTTTCAAGGGGGAAAAAAAGGATTTTTTCTCGAAAGAACCGCTCTTCCTTAAAAAATTAGGTGCATACACTTCTTTTGAGAGAGTATCAGAGGGGTAGCCGTGTTAGTCTGAATCATGCATCTGACGAAGTGGGTCTTTGCCCACGAAAGCTTATGCTCCTACACTTCAGTTAGTCTATAAGGTGCCACAGGACTCCTCATCGCTTCTTTTGAGAGAGGTTTTTTCCCCCCCTCGAAAGAACCGTGTCTAGACTACTTTCTTTTTTGAAATAACCTCTTTTAAAAAAGCGACTGGAAGTGAAAGCAAGTCTTTTGAAAGTGAAAGCAAGTCTAGTCGTGCCCATAGGGAGGACTAGTTCCACTATTGATAGAGATCTTAGGCGCTCTCTGGTATAGAGTATCTTAGCTCAAGCTCTCCAATGACTGCCACAATTCTGGGCAATATATTCCTCTCTTTATTTACCATCTCAACCTAAATGGTTTATCCCCTGCACATATTATATCTTTCCCAAAGTTGTGTCAAATCATATTGCAATGCTTAGGAAACCAAATATGATTTAGGCTTGGTCAGAACAAATGCAAAGCGATCATGGTTAATCAGCATGACAATATTAAATGTCAATACAACGTTCTGAGGATGAGCACTGACTGTTTCCTTCTGTCTTGCCATCCAATCAGTGTGTGGGAAAACAAGAGTGTAAAATGGTGGTGGAACTATTTCCTTTCTATAACTATTTCCTTTCTAGCCAATCAGTGTTTCTTAGTGCTGAAGAGCAAACTCTTGCACAGACTAACAAAAAAGTTTGGGATGGTTGGTCAGAGGGGCAACCCCCACGGTCCCGCTCCCTTCGGCATCAGGGATTTGTGGCACTTTTTCCTGGCTTATAGACTGGCAAGGATGGGGGAAAGGTGGAGTGAATGATGGGAGTGTTAAGGGGTGGCTGTTAAATATCTCAGTTTTATGATAAAATATCTTGGAAAGAAAAAAAAGTCTGCTCTAATAATGGTGCAATGCTGTTGTGCATAAAGGGATAATAGAGTTGATAAATGGTTTTAGAGAAAATATTTTTCAGCTGATGGTAAAGCAGTATCAGGATTTAATAATTCATGGGTAGAAATGTGGAGCTACAGTTGCAGGACAAACAATAGTATGCCAGAGAACCTTTGTTTCAGTAGTAAAGTGAGCAGTAGGGCTGTACACCCTGCAATTACAAAATCATTGCCAGTGTGTGCTGTATTTCGTATTCTACATTATTTAGAATATACTAAAGCAAGGAGGTGAGTTTCTATGAGAGGCTCCAAAAATATCATAGCTTAAGAGGTGATCTAAAAAGAAATTGCTTACATCGTTCTGAAACAAAATTGAGGAAATGTAGTGTTCATGAAAGTAAAAGACAAACCTTTACTTTCCGTTCGTGGTTACTATGTGCTGCTAGAACAGCACAAGACAGCTGCTCAAAAAGTGGTGAATCAAATTGTGACCCAAGAGCATCCCAGTGTCAGATGGCAAAGGGCTCTGAAAGATAAGACACTAGTGATTAATATAATTGTGGAATGCATGTATTAACATGATGTAAAAACTCTGTGTAAGGCATTATGTGTATTCATTTGCATTAGACTATCCAACCTGCCCACACAGGAGGGAACATCTTTGAACAAGGGGGAGCTGAGCACAAGGGTAGGAGACATCTTTCACATCCATCACTAGAGAGATCCAAGGGGCCAGATTCTTACAAGCTAAAAGAGACTGGTACTTCAGTCAAGGAGGGGTTGAATTTCTGGAACTGAAAATGGGTAAGAAATCTGCTAAAGCTAAGATGTTTCACTTCAGAAGATGAGGGAAGCTTGCACTTTTATGGAAGGTCCAGACCGGGTATGTCTACACTAGCCTTCTAGTTCGATCTAGGGAGGCAATGAGGTTTAACAGCTAATTTGAGTTAGGGCTTTAATTTGGAATCCCGTTTCACTGCCGTGTGTAGACGCGGGCAGTTACTTTGGGCTAGTCAATTTCTAAAATGGCAACCAGCCGGGAACATGCTAATGAAGCGCGGGATATTTAAATCCTGCGCTTCATTTGCAATTTCAGTCGCCCTCATGTAGACAGACAGACTGCCCCATCTCAAACAATCTTGCTTGCCCTCTGAGATGTCTGTATACAGAGCAGAGAAGGAACAATAAGAAGATCAGCATAGCCATTAAGCTTTGATCTGCTTTGACCAGGATATGCAAGTTTCTGATTCTGAGTAACGATTAAGGAAATAAGCTAAGCTCGAGGCTGCAAGAAGTGTCAGGCTGGCCTCCAGGCTGCGAGAAGTACCCGGCTGGCACTCATGTTGATACGAACACACAGTCCCTGGGAGAGGAATCCCCCACTGAGAAAAGAATGCCCAGTACTTCCAATTTTTAGTTATCTCTCTTACAAGTGTAAATTAAGTTCACAACTCCCTTGTAAGAACTGGTCTCACAAAAGACAGACCAGCTCCATTTGGCATGACAGACAAGAAAGAGAAATACGTGACCCCATGGGTATAAAAGATGTGTCCAGCACACACTCACTTTGAGTGTTATTCTACCCTCTACCTGCTGGTCGGGTTAGGTGTTTGACCTCCCGAGGTTCTATGGGGACGCCCACCTCGTATTTTCGTCTTTCCTAGGAATTGAGGGACTGGCCCTGGCTTGACATGCTGGAGTCGAGAGGCACAGAAGGGGGTAAAAATTGTACCTGGATGTGGTCCTCTGTCTTAAGTGTACACATAGAAAGAGTAAGCTGTTACTTGGTACCATTATTTCTATTTTTCTATCTTTATCTTCTTTGTAACCATTTTTTTAAGATCTATATTTTGCTAGTAGTTAAGAAATAGAGCAATAGCCATTGCAACCATATGATTTATAAGCTTCTTTAATAAACCTGTAACTGTTTAAGTTTTGCAAAAGTGACGAGGAGTCCTGTGGCACCTTATAGACTAACTGAAGTGTAGGAGCATAAGCTTTCGTGGGCAAAGACCCACTTTGTCAGATGCATGTAGTGGAAATTTCCAGAGGCAGGAATAAATATGCAGGCCAGGATCAGGCTGGAGATGACGAGGTGGATCCAATCAAGGAGGATGAGGCCCACTTCTAGCAGCTGATCTGGAGGTGTGAATTCCAAGAGAGCAGAAGCTGCTTTTGTAGTTAGCAAGCCATTCACAGTCTTTGTTTAATCCAGAGTTGATTGTGTCAAACTTAAAGATGAACTGTAGCTCAGCAGTTTCTCTTTGAAGTCTGGTCCTGAAGTTTTTTTGCTGCAGGATGGCTACTTTTAGATCTGCAATTGTGTGTCCAGGAAGATTGAAGTGTTCCCCTACAGGTTTTTGTCTGTTGCCATTCCTAATATCAGATTTGTGTCCATTGATTCTTTTACGTAGGGACTGTCCTGTTTGTCCTTCAGACTAACACGGCTACCCCTCTGATGTATAAGTTTTAACCTGACTCCTTCAGTTGCTGTAACAGAACCAAGCACAATTTAAAAGAACTTCAGCCCGTCTTAAGGGACAGATATAGGGAGCCCTGACAGTCGGCTGACACCTCATTAGCCTCCCTAGATCGAACTAGGGGGCTAGTGTAGATATACCCACTGAGGGGAAGTCAGCTATGGCTTGGAAAAAAAGTACTGGTTAGAAAAGCCATCTTGAGCAAAATATGTATTTTGCTAGATTGTTTTATAATTTATAAAGGCATATTTTCACTTTAAATTGCTTGTAACTTTTTCTAACTTTATTGCATTTACTTGGCATCACTTAAACCATGTCCTAGTGTTAATAAGTATAAATGTTTTGTTTTACTATAAACCAACTCAGTTTGGTGTTTACAGAGAAGGGTGTATGCACTCAGTCACATTAATAAGTTGACATGCTTTTCTATCTTTAGAGGAACAAATAAGCCTTATTACTTCTCTCAGCAGGCCGGGAGAGGGCTGAACACATGGTTTGGATGAAATTGGGGACTCTGAGTATGTTGGGGTCACCCTGCTGGAAGTAACCAAGGCTGGTGGAAACTAGAGTAGGTCTGTGTACAGGTTGCTGGTATCAGAACTGAAGACCCAAGGCTATGTACTTAGGGTGTGACCTGCATATTGTGAGCAGCCCAGGTAGAGAGCTATAAGCAACAAAACTTTGCAGGACACCCAAGGTTACAGGGCAAGTTGTGTTACATTGCTTTGCTGTATTGCTGGTCTGTATTGCTTTGCTCTCCTCCCCCACCCCCCACCAAGCTGTGGTACTTGTGACAATTCCACATGCTGCTGTTATATATTTTTAAAATGTGTCCTGTAATATGTCATTTGAAAACAAATTGTATGTTTGTCTTTACGATCATGGTGAGCTGACAATATTTTTGAAATTATGGATACTCTTAGATATGTTTTGCAGTCTGTAAACAAACAAGGGAGGCAAAAAGAGAGACAACCATTTCTCATGTGAATTAAGCAGAAAGAGTCCAAGGATATTTGCATCAGAGTTTGCAAGAGAAACATCTGCATCAAAGATTGGGGAGTGAGAGAGAAGAGATGGATGGTAACATGGTGTTGGTTCAAAGGGTACAGCAGGGCTGAACTCTTGGTGTTCTTCCTGGCTCTGGCCAAGAGGACAATGAAGTCTGGAAACATAAGGAACAGTTGACAAACTTATGTGGGTGTCCATTTCCTGAGGGAATAAAGAAACTAGCATTTGGATTCTGGCTGGAACAGCCGTCAGGCTGGAGAATGCTACCAGCTTTAGAGTACAGAACGATATTAGGTGAAGCTATATCTTGCTAGAATTAAGTTGTAGATACCAGAAAACATGCTGTGTTTTGTTGTCTGCACACCTTTCATGCCTCTTCTCTCTTGCTTGAAATCACTTATTCCAAGTTTTACTACAAACTGACTCCATGCTGTGTGTAAAGGTGGAATGTATAATGTCAGCTGATCTAACAGGCTATTGTGTGTATTGGCTCTTTGGAGGCTGCAAACTTGGTGTTACCTCTGTGAGTGCTCAGTAAGTGGGTCTGGACACTACAGAGATGGTTTTGGGTGTCTAGGTATTGGAAGGGGTCACCTTAAAATGAATAATTAGGCTTGTGATAGCTCAGGAAGAGACATTTGTGCAGTAATCTGGCTGCTGGTGTCAATGTTTTGAGTTAAAGCTGCATAGCCTAAGGGTTACGAATGCTGAGAGGACTCTCAAAACATAGCATTAATATTTTAGAAAAGCTATTAGGAAGAGAAGTACTAAGTAAAAAAGTAATAGTTTGAGCCCAGGTATCCCAATCAAATAGGTAACCTTATCAAAATCAAGAGGTGATGTATCTAGCTGGAGACATTCAGGCAAGTCAATACAAATTAACTAAGGGTACATCTACACTGCATGGCTATTTTAGGATACCTCCAGTATCCTGAAATAGCTGCTTCATTTCTAAACAAGCCGCCCATTTTTTTGAAATAATGGGTACGCTATTTTGCCTTCCCAATAAACCTCATTGCACAAGGTTTAAGGGATGGTTCAAAATAGTGTTATTTCAAAATTTGGCATTGTGTAGACACTCCAGATTTCAAAATAAGCTATTCCAAAATAGATTTAAAATAAGATACACAATTTGTGTTGCACAAATTGCATATCTTGAGAGTTTAGGGTGCTGTATAGACGCACCCTAAGAGGCTACGTCTACACTGGCCCCTTTTCCGGAAGGGGCATGTTAATTTCAGCGATCGTAATAGGGAAATCCGCGGGGGATTTAAATATCCCCCGCGGCATTTAAATAAAAATGTCTGCCGCTTTTTTCCAACTTTTAGAAAAGCCGGAAAAGAGCATCTACACTGGCCCCGATCCTCCGGAAAAAGCGCCCTTTTCCGGAGGATCTTATTCCTACTTTGAAGTAGAATAAGAAATTTAAGACACACAAATAATGTGAATAAATTAAAGCACACTAAACCCTTGTGTGTACCCTTGCATTAAAAGACTTTCATTCACTGTTGCTTTGTACTTTTAGGGTGCGTCGACACAGCACACTATGGCTACGTCTACACTGGCCCCTAAAAGCGCTTTTTCCGGAGGATCGGGGCCAGTGTAGACGCTCTTTTCCGGCTTTTCTAAAAGCCGGAAAAAAGCGGCGGACATTTTTATTTATATGCCGCGGGGGATATTTAAATCCCCCGCGGATTTCCCTATTACGAGTGCTAAAATTAACATGCCCCTTCCGGAAAAGGGGCCAGTGTAGACGTAGCCATAGTGTGCTGTGTCGACGCACCCTAAAAGTACAAAGCAACAGTGAATGAAGGTCTTTTAATGCAAGGGTACACACAAGGGTTTAGTGTGCTTTAATTTATTCACATTATTTGTGTGTCTTAAATTTCTTGAGTTTCCTCAGGCAGACAATCCCAAACATTTTTATTGCCACCCAAGTATTTGAGGCATCGTACAGGAAGCATATACACTGGCAAAAGAGAAAAAGCAACCATTGTTCACCTGAAATGAGCAAGATTTAAGTAGAAGGTTATTTTTCACCTAGTCTCTTACCAAACTACTATTCCATTTTGTAGGTGGTAACGGAAAGCGATGGCTAGTGACAGAGTGCAAGCAGGTGACATCCTGCACTCTGTTTTAAATGCATTGAAGTGGGTCAGAACTTACCTCATACAGAGGATGGGTTTTCACCACAAAGTGAACTTAATCAAATATAATGAAATCCAGCCAAAACCATTCCCTGCTGGTTTCAGCTGCTCCCAGAGTTCTTCCCCAACAAATGTGGAACTCTCACCCACAAGTTTGCCTGAAGAGCCACTATTGCTTGATTGATGTGCAGAGAAGACAATGAGCCACTTCCAGTGATAAGTCTGAAGAACTCTCCTAAACTGTGTTATTTTTATTCTAAATAGATGTGGGAGCAGGAGCTGAAGGAATGTGTCCCCTTGCCATTAAATGGAAGTAGAGAGATACCCTGGATATGTCTATGTAAATAGTTTGTTCCTGCTTTGCTTTGATGTGTTAAGTATTCAGCAGATGGAGTGGTATTTTGCTCATTGTAATCAGCTTAATTTGTGACCCAACACCAGCTATGTTTGTATTAAATGCAGGGATAGCTACAGTATGGTTACCATTAATTTTTGTAATTTTGTGCGAATACTGAAAAGTAGGATTGTGCTAAGGGCTTAATTAGCAGAAAAATCTTTCTAATGCGGGGGCTTGAGGGGAAGGGATGAGGAAAGGCTATTCTGGTGAGAAGTCTATATGGCTTCCCCTGCTTTGACCCATTTAATCTTAGCTCCCAAGAGCAGAGCTAACTAGGCATCACTAGCAAGGCCGGCTTTAGGAAGTGTGGGGCCCAATTCGAACAATTTTGATGGGGCCCTGCAGCAATATTGGTTGAGCGCCAAAAAAAAAAGGGCACAAGTTTCAAAGGGAGGGGGGAGGAATTTTTTTAATTGAGCGCCCCCCCAAAAGAGCACAAAAAAATCCCCCGCCAACTCTCTCTCGCGCGCGCACACACACACACCCCCTCCCATGGCACAGGAAAACCCTGCACTAAACTCATACCTCCTATGGCGCAGGCGGCTGATGCACTCCTCCTCCGGGGCTGGCAGGGGCAGCAGATTTGTATAATTTTTGGTGGAGCCCCATTAGCCACACCCCCTGACCCCCATTAACCATGCCGCAACCCCTATTAGCCATGCCCCCTAACCCCTGTTAACCAGGCCTCTGGAGGTAACCCGCTCGGGGCAAGAAGGACACACAATACCTTTTACTTCTGGTCATGTCACCCCTATCAAAGGACTTTTCCCACCATTCTCCTACCAACAGGGATTAGTTTGGGCCACACCAAACCCCCCTCATGCAACTATCTTGCAATTGCATTAACCCAATGTGTGTGACATTAACTCGGGGGCAGAGAGGCTGGGGGAAGTGTTCCCTCTAAGTCTGTCTACATTCACGGCTTCTTGCGCAAATAGAGCCGTTCTTGCGCAAGAACCCACAGAGCAGCCACACTGCCTGCCTGCTCTTGCACAAGGAAATTTACAATATGGCGTGGTAAGAGAGGGTGTCTTGCGCAAGCGCTACACTCTTTTCTAACAGGTATAAGCTCTCTTGGAGAAGAGGGCACTGTGGATGCTCGGCAGGGATTTCTTGTGCAAGAAACCCCTATGGCTAAAATGGCCATTGGAGCTTTCTTGCTCAAGAGAGCATCCACACTGCCATGGATGCTCTTGTGCAAAAGCACAGCTCACACATGGCCATGTGGACATGTTCTTGCACAAGAAGCTGCCAGTGTAGACATAACCTAAGAGTTTCCTCCCATGAGCAGAATGGATTTTGTGTTGTGCACCTGTACTGAGTTCATATGGCTTGTTTGCATGTGCCACTGTGGCACCCAAGTTATTAATAAATATTTTATGAACCTTTACCTTTTCTCTGCTGCCATGTCTCCTTCCCTTGTTCTATCATCTCCCCTGGTGCCTGTTGCCCCCAACTCCTCACCCTCTTCTGCTGTCCTGACACCTGCCCTTCTCGCTGCCCTCAGCCCTCCTGCGACCTGCCCCCCTCCACCAGTCCTTCTTTCCCCGCTGTGCCCATTCTTCCAGTAGCCCCACTCTGATCATGTGAGCTACCCCTCCTCATCCCCTCTTCTAACACCTTCCTCTACACACCTGCCCTGCCTCTCTCCTCTGGTGCTGGTCCCTCCCCTGCAGGTGTCTGCCCTTCTGCTTCACCTCAGAATCCCCTGGCACCTGCATCTTCCCTTAGTCCTGCAGCCTCCTGGTGCCTCCCCCTTCTCTTACTGCCCTGCCCCCTTTTTCCCTGATGCCCACCCCCTCATCACTCTGTTCCCCATTCCCCTCCTGCCTCTCTGTGCCCTCACACATGACTTATTCCATACCCACCTTTCTCATGCCCATCCCTTCTTTTCAAGCCTTCTCCCAGAACCTCCCCCTCGCCTTCTAGTCCCCAATGCTCTTCCCCTCTCCTCTACTAGAATCACCCTGTTCCCCCCCTCCCCCAACTGACACCTCCCCTCCTGCCCTTTTCCTCATCATCTGAGACTGGTCAGAAGTCAGCCAAGAAGTGGCTGGCACCGGATAGTGATTGACAGCCAGCAGAGGCAGTGAAGAGATGTGATGAGCTGTCAACGGCAGTGGCAGAGAGGCATAATGAGTGGCCAGCAGGTCAGTGGCGCAGTGAGGAGGCAGATGGCAAGTAACCAGTATGGTGCCCAAGATGCCTCTTTACCCCCCTCCTCACTTAAGATGGGCCATTGCCCAACCTACGTGGGGGGGGGGACTTTTACTCATAGTTTTGGTTATGAACTGTTTGTGGGGATTTCTCAAATTAATGCAAAGCTATTTCCCTCCCTTTTAATAAAAGTTTATTTACTATGCTTTGCAAGTGGGGAAGCATTGCCTTTGAGGTGCCTAGGGGTGGTGTGTGAATTTCTCAGGTTACTGGGTGGGGGCTCAAGCCAGTTCTGAATTGGATGGATGGAGAGGAACCCCTAGATATTGAATCTGGCCTGACTGTAGCTGGCTCCACCTGGCAAAAGGGTTACAGATGGTGGTGGTTTTTACATTCTATCAACTTGAGGAAATTGATATTCTCACTCTTTCTAGATCTTTCTTTTTCAAATTGACATCAACTGTAGTTATTATAGATTAGAAACTCTGTTTATAAAAAACCTGCCTTTTGGAAAGAAAAGAGAGGTACTGTCCCACTTTTGCTTCATGGCCATCTTTGTTTTTTGAATTATTTTGGACATGGTATAGTAGTTCTTGAACTCTCAGTATATTTGGGCTATAACAATGAGTAAGTTTTCATTTTTGTTTTCTTAGTCCATTAACTTGCTTTGTATTAGAGATGAGATCTATAGGGCTTAAAATGAATTTTATTTAACTATTAAGAGCAGAATTGAAAGTGGAAAGTATTAATGAAGTCCACAGAAAATGTTTTAGTACTGAGGTACTAAAATGTGGGTAGGTGGAATGTCTAGAGTAGTTGCTGACTACCATGTATGTATTGCTTAGTGTATTTATAGACCATTAAAGAGAGAGCTGGAAGAATGTTACACTTAATGTCAAAATCAGAAATACCTATATCAAGGGCACCTACTTACTCATATGTCATAAATTAATCTCCTAGTTCAGAGACTTTCATATAAAGGTAGGTTGAGTGAGTCTCTCTTGTATAATTAATTTTAATATTAAGGTTGAGGGAGTCTCTCTTGTAATAAGTTTAAAACAACTGGACAAGAAGGAAGGACAACATAATTTATCAGACAAATTGACATGGTCTGAGTTCCTGGGTTTCTTTAGCATTTAAGTAATGCTTTAAAATGTCCAAATGTCTTAAACGGAGCCAGTGCATCCATATACACTGGGGAGAATTACTGCTTCCCTGCACAAAGCCAGGTATCAGATCCCTAATTCATACATACATCCCTAATTCATATGATTAATTTGGAGGGGAGAGGCTAAAATGAATTCCCCTTAGCCTTTCTTTTAACCCTCCTCCAGCAGGTGTTGCTATTGAGCAACATTTCTCCTCCTAACACTTGCCGCTCTTCTACTGGTTAATAAAGCTAATCAGATCATGAGGCAGCAAACTGGGAAAGACAACAGTCTCTATGCTGTTTGAAGTCAGCCACTTGACTACCACTGTACATTAGCAGAGCTATACTAACCAGATTGCCAGGGAAAGTACATTGTAGGAGTTACTGAGCTGGCTCAGATCTCATGTGAAAGCCATGATTAAGCCTAGGAGATTTAAGAGAGTAATTCAGCATTGTAAAAGTCATCTTTTTGGGTCTGCTTGATCATTTTCACTTTCTTTCTCCCCCTTCTTCTAGAAGCACTTACACCTCAGATTAGTGTTCCCTGATTTATGTATTTTTTGACATTTCCTTCAGTGCAGGCTTCACTTTATTGTATTTTCCTAGAGCAGTGGTGAATAATTTATTGTGTTGAGTGAGCTACTGGTTACGCATGCATAAAATAGTTCATAGCATGAAACTGAACAAAAGATATTTGTGCACGTCTAACAAATACATAAATCAACAGTAATTCTCAGGAAATACCAAAAATTCTAAGCACTGCAAGAATACAGAAAATCTATTAATGGGC
Source organism: Pelodiscus sinensis (assembly GCF_052426305.1). NCBI lineage: Eukaryota > Metazoa > Chordata > Testudines > Trionychidae > Pelodiscus > Pelodiscus sinensis. Next base: position 207,124,167 of record NC_143053.1, read on the forward strand.
CTGTTAGAAATAAAACTGGTAAATACATATCTGCATACCCATACACAATTATTCCAAAGTATAGCTATAGATCTGGTTTCTGATAAGGTTAAACATTACCCTCTGAATGTCTTCAGTATAAAGAATCCCAGAATATTCCTACTCCTTGCCAAAGTCAAACAAAAAATTCTTCTAGAAACACTTCTTGGTACTTAAAAACCCCCAGTCTCATCTGGATGGAATTGTGCCGCATCTGATATACTGAACTAAAGCCTTGACAACATTACCTAGTTTTGTCGTCAAATCTTACATTGACACCCAAAAATCAACAAAAATCGCTAAACAGTGTTGACACTTGCTCCCTCCTTCCACGTATCATATTTATATTGGGCTCACCATCACTCAGTGTGAGCAGTTTGGGTATGTATCCCACAGTGCAGTATTGTGGGAAGCCAGAGCTGATTGCTGCAAACCTTGGGGCTTCCTCTAAGTTCTCCCACAGCCTCCTCAGCTGCTAGCAGAATGGGCAGAATGGCAGCTCTATGCTGGGGCATGTCAAAGCAGTACAGCAGTCTGTCCCCCTCCCTCTGGCCTTGAAGCAATAGTCTGCTTGCTGCTGCATGCCCAGTGCAGGGCAGAACAGAGCAGTCCACTCAGCTGTCAGATATTTTCCATAGCTTTGAAAAGGAAAGGGCACCTACTTGCAGGGCAACAGAGATCAAAACACTGAGCAGAGCCATCACGGCCGGCATTGTTGAATAGTGGCGAATGCCAGTTCTGTCAACAAAACAAAAAGTGTTGTCTACACTAGCTCTTTGCCAACAATAAAGGGGGGGGGGGGGGGGAGTCTTACGTAGTGATAGAAGAATTTTCTTGCTGACACTGAGCATTTTTCATGACGAGTCGCAGTGCAGTCTGTACGCTCTCACTGTTTTGTCACCAAAACACCATTTTTGGAGACAAGGCTTAAGTGAAAGAGGGTGTCAGACAGATATGAAAGTAAGCAGGTGCACCTTGGCACGCTGCTCCGGTAAAAGCCAGCTGGGGCGCTCTGCGACAGGAGGAGGTGGAGCATGTGCCCAGTCAGGCCTCTGGGGGGGGGTCTCTTTCAGGCTGCCACATGAAGCAGTAGGCAAGTAAAAGGAACTGTCTGGGAGTGCACCCCCTTCACCATTCTGAGATTGCCCCAGCTCTGAGACACTTACCCAGGGCACCTTTGTGTGCAGGGGTGAAGTCACCACCTCCATTCCTACCAATGCTGTTTGTGGCTTACTGTTCTCCTTCCATCACTGTCAGGGAGCAAGAGGGAAGTTCACCGCATCCCTGCATTCCTTTCCTCTTGGCTGGTCCAAGGAGAGGACAGAGGAGAGAGTGACCTCCCCCCGCCCCCCCCCCCCCCCCCGCTATGAGCTTTTCCCTCACTCCTTGACAGTGATGGAAGGGGAACAGTATGTAACTAGCAGCATGGGTAGAAATGGGGATGGGGGGAGGGCTCAATCCAAGGGGCACCCTTGCCCCTCTGCACTTCCCATACACCCCAGTTCCATGTCCTCTGAACCTCCCCACCTTGACTCCTGCACTTCCGCATGCACTAACCCTTTTTTCCCTGAGCCCCTCCTCACATTCTCCAACCCTGTCTCCTTCATCCCCACACTTCTTAGCCCCTCGCCCCTCCTTACGCCTCCCCAACCATGACTCCTTCCCTTCCTCCAGAACTGACTCCTATATCTCCCCCCACATCCTCAACACATGCCCTGAGTCCCCCCCACAATCACCCACAGCCATGAGCCTCCTGCACTACACCCCACTTAGATTTCTTACAAATACTGTCATATCGCATCCCTCCTGCCCTGAGAAGCACCTCCTCCTGCATGTGGAGGCATTGCAACAGTACCTGTAACAAATTTAAGTAAGTTTCTCCCATGGAAGAAAAAGAAAAGTGTGTGTGTGTGTGTGTGTGTGTGTGTGTGTGTGTGTGAAAGAGAGAGAGATGTAAAAAGTTGTTTAAAAAATGAAACTGCGTAACTGCTAAAAATCCTAGCAGTTATACATGTTGCAGGCTCTGCATTATAAAGCTTAAATAAGCTTTATACTGCAGGGCCTGCGGTTTAAGCCTATTAACCGTCATTTGCCTTATTTTGGCCTATTAATATGATATTCCCTTTAGTTAAATAATAGTTTTGTTATCCTTACATCTTTTTAATATAGAAATATGAAATATGCTGGTAATGTAAGGGGCCTACAGGATCCATGTTCTGTAAAATGGCTGATGGCAATAAGATATAAGTGGGGAAACTATATGCCTTGTGTTTGTAATTTTCCATAAAGGGGTGAAGCAAGAGTCTGCGGTCAGGGCAAGTTTATTTTTTGAGCCTTACCCAGAATTTATGGTATAAATCTGCTAACACAACAGTTACGAATGTTCCAATCTCTTGGTGCAATCGCTAGCAGCTGGAAAGTTGCCAACCGCAACTTCTGTACAGCTTCCCGCCCTTGGTGTGTGGTATAGGGACAGCATCCAAAAAGTCATCTGGCACCCATAATGAATATTCATAAGATACCCAGAGATTTCTTCCAATCAAAGATGGTACCCTCAAATCTTTGGGTGCTAGGCCCAGTTATGGAGAAATGGGGGGGGCATATCTGGAATGCTTTGGCACCCAAAAGGGGTATTTAGGCCTAGTGATTTGGGAGATCGGGGCTGCTGTAATCTGGCATTTAGCGGAGAGAGCAGTCCGTTCCGGGGTCATGTGAGTATAAGGTCAGAGAAAGCTTAGGACTTATCTCTATTCCTCTCTTTTATAAAGGTTTCTTTTCCTTTCTTGCTTAAGTCTGCTTTTAGAAATCCTACTAGCACTTGCTCCCAGGTCTTCCAGGGGAAAGGAAGCCACCCTTCTCTGTCCTACCTTGGGATCCTTGTGTGTGTAGGAATTAGTTGTTGTTAATAATAATAATAAATAATAATAATAATTAATAATTAATAATAAATAAATAAATAAATAATAGTATTATTATTATTTGTACACTTACATAAGTTTGGAGTTAATTGTGTTAATGAAATTTTTGGAAGGAATTCAGGTGATTTGTGTTCTTACTGTAGTTTTTGCTGTGGTGATCATAATCATTATTCCACTAGCAATAAAACTGTTTTCTATTTCATTTTCTGACTTAAGTTGTGGCTGTTGTCCGTTGCCTGTTGACCTTCAAGAGGGGGAAGCCTTGTGGTTCCATGGAATTGTAATCTGGGATAAAGGATGAATTTAGATTTATTCTGATCAGATTGGCGAACCTTACCAATCCAAATGTTACAAAACTTTCCCAGGCTACACGGTGCAACCTCCCCAAGAGCAGGGCCAGCAAGGGCTGCCAGTCCCACTCCCAGGAAGGATAATTTGCTCCTGAGGAAGCTTCTTTGTGTGCTCTGCAGCCTGCTCCTGTGTGTGTGTGTGTGTGTGTGTGTGTGTGTGTGTGTGTGTGTGTGTGTGTGTGTGTGTGTGTGTGTGTGTGTGTGTGTGTGTGTGTGTGTGTGTGTGTGAGAAATGTGATTCCCAGCTCACTCACCATTTGTGCTTATCTGAGCTGTCTCAAAAGGAAAATTAATCCCGGAAGTCCTCTGACTAAAGGGCAAAGTGCTCTGACTGAAGGGCACAAACACAGTATTGTTAGCCCTACACCACACATCTCTTAGTTGTAGGGCACATGGCTGGGGGCATGAAGGTGCCATGTCCAGCCATTGGAGAAGTGTCTAAATACCACTTAGCATTCTTGTAACTTCAATTGTCTCTAGGTTGCTCTTAAACAGGGTTTATTTACCTTTGGTAAAACTGTAGGATAAGGACAACCCATTTTCCAAGTTACTTTGTGTCCTTTGACAAGCCAGTATGGCTGAATCCAGAAATCTGCCCCCTAGTGTCGATCTGTATTTATGTACTTAAAGATTTCTGACCCGTACCTGCTTTGTCCTACCAACTTGTGCACGTTTCCTGAGTAATACTCCATAGGTACCAACCCCAGCAGCATTTCCTACCTCAGTGACCTTCGCTCTCTTTTCGCTTTATCTGTGACTGTGCCTTAAAGCTATGTGAGTGGAACACAAGTGTTTGGTATTTCAAAAAGAGAAAAAGGTTTTCATTGCAGGAGATGTTCCTTACAGCCTTCAGGGAACTAATTTTTTTCCTGAAAAATGCTTGTTTTCTTTTTTTTCCCCAAAGTTCTAACCAAACTTAAAAAAATTCTGATGGTATTATACATTACTTTGATAAATAGGGAAACATTGTGAAGATTTCTTTCAAGGAGTAAATCTCTGTTGAAGGGTTCTAGTGGAGGAATAAAAATTTATATTTAATGCTTATTTGATTAAACTCCATTGGGGAAGTACTATAATTGTTGTTTATAGATAATACCTTCAAGTTCAATATCCAGCAAAGGAACTATGAAACAATCTTTTGTTGACGAGGAGTCCTGTGGCACCTTATAGACTAACTGAAGTGTAGGAGCATAAGCTTTCGTGGGCAAAGACCCACTTCGTCAGATGCATGTGACATGCATCTGACGAAGTGGGTCTTTGCTCACGAAAGCTTATGCTCCTACACTTCAGTTAGTCTATAAGGTGCCACAGGATTCCTCGTCGCTTTTGCAGATTCAGACTAACACGGCTACCCCTCTGAATCTTTTGTTGGTGAGATTATATACCTCCTTACATACTCTGACCTATCTTTGGGGTTAATACAAGTCTGTTAGGGCATGTCTATGTGGCAGGGCTAAACTTGAAATAAACTACACAACTTACTAGAAGTAAACTAGCTTATTTTCACTTTTGGCTCTGTTTACACAGCAGACAGAAATAGAGCACTCTTTCCCTGACTTCCCTTACTCCTCATACAATGAAGGTTACAGAAGTCAGAGTAAGCAGTCCTCCAGCTCAACATTATTTTGATATTTATGTTGATATAACTCTTGTGTGTAAATGCATACAATGTTATTTCAGAATAACATCAGTTATTCCAAAATAATGCTGTTATGTAGACATTGCCTTTGATACTCCTTGACCTACGTTATAAGCCATTTGAACAAGCTGTCTTCCCCACACAGTAATACTTAATTTACTGAAGAAAATACCCTAGACTTATTCACACAATTAACTGTACTTTATCCCCACTAGAGCAAAAATAAAATAATAGATGCAGGATCAAATTGAAATGTGAAAGGAAGCAAATACAATTGTTCCATAGGCTACATAGTTGGAACTTGAAGGCATAAAAAGAATAAAATGATTAATGACAAAGGCTATCATTTTATTTCACAATTGTTCCTGCAGTGTGCAACACAGTGGGAATTGTAATTTATGGCAGAGGACCTACATATGCAAACAGGGAAATAAAATGCTAAGCATGACATTGAAAATATCTGAAACAATTAAGATATACAGTTTATTTTTTAAAAGGTTAGTCAATGAAAGTTTGACTTCATTGTCTTTATTATAAGGGAGGCATAGTGGATCCCAGGTCCTTTTTTCAGACAAATAGAGAGCTCACTTTAAGTGAACAAAATTCTAGAATATTAAGGTAACACTGAATTGCACAGAAACATAACATTCATAATTATTATTGACACAGTCTTAATAAAATATTTCTAGTTTGCTATTTCACAGAAGATTGACATAACTAATTCCCGATAATATATCTTGGAATTTACTGTGGAAAATTCAATAGGCATATTTTTTTAATGGACCCTCAAAAAAAAAAAAAAAAAAAAAAAAAAAGAGGTACTAAAGCCAACCCTGTGGAGAAAACAAGATTTCCCTCACTGGCCTGTTCTTGGGGGCAGTGTAGGTATGCATAGATTATAAATTTTATAGTCTAGTCCTGAGCCATTTGTGGCTTGATCCAAACCCGACTAATGTCAATGAGAGCTTCTCTGTTGACTCCACTATGACTTATGTCTTGCATTCCTGCAGCAAAATATTATCGTCATAACAAAGCAGTTGCAAATAAATATTCTGCAGCTTTTAAAATCTCTAAAGAGTAGAGAGCACATACAGTATTCTGAGAGCTTTTGCTATGGTTGTTGCCCCAAGATGCTCTAACACTGTGAAAGTAATATTGATGTTACTATCTCTAAATTAAACTACTTCATTGGTAGAGAAAAATCACCAACCCAGACATTTGTTGTTTGCAAGGTTGTGAGCTTTAAAACTGTATTTTGATGATACTTCTGTGGCAGCTTCATTGAGTTTAGGAAGAAAATATTGAAAGTTAGTATCAATGTTCTTAGTCTTTTCTCATGGCACAATTTACCTGAAAAAAATAGACAGACAAGTGGTTTATTTTGTCCTGAAATTTGCTATAGATGAGTGGTAGGCAGTCTTCAGCCCATTGGAGTTCTAGGTATGGTCCACAAGACATTTTGTTTACCATTTCCTGTACACAGAGTTGCCAGATTCCACTTGTTTTCATCGATATAGGTTTTTTTCCTCCTGATATTACAAAAGCGACACAAACTTAAAGCAAGGACTTATATAGTGAGGTATGTGTTGATTGCACACACAACTGACTGAGAGCTGTGTGCTCTTTCTGCAGCCAAAGTGTTGCTACAGTTCAATCTGCACATCCTGCAAATTCTAGGTATGCAAGCACAGTTAGCAAAACTATCCTATTCAGGTATACTGTCTTGGTTACGATAATCTTGTGTCCCACTGAGAGGGAGGGCCACTCATGCAACCCACTCATTAGCCTAGGCTGCCCCTCACTGCTATAAATGTTTCTCAAAATGGCAAGATGAAATTCTTCAGTTTTGTGTCTTTTATAGCCAGAATGGATCATTATGATCATCTAGTATGGCTTCCTACAGGCAGGGGCGGATGACCATTTTGCGGGGCCCAGGGCAGCCCAATTTCATGGGGCCCCCCTTTTGCCACGGCACATGCACGGGGCTTCTTGAAGTGCAGGGCCTGGGGCGGCCACCCCTGCCTACAGGACATAAATTTTACATCATAATTCCTGCATCATACCTAGTCATTTCTTCTTCTTTGGGACTTCATGATGGATCATCTGACAATGAATTAGAAATGTGAGTGGCTACATAAATCTGACATGTCATTGTGTTGATGCACTATTTGCTTACGTTGCAGAGAGTGATAAGAATTGTTTAATCATAACCATGAGAAACTCCATATATCAAGAAAGATTGTTCCCACAAGGTCATTCAAACTGTTCTTGGTGGTATTCTGTTAGTGTTTTGGCAAGTGATTCTTAAAAATGCTATCTGTTCTCCTGGAAAGGAGGTATACTGTCAGCCGACGGTCAGGGCTCCCTATATCTGTCCCTAAGACCGGCTGAAGTTCTTTTAAATTGTGCTTGGTTCTGTTACAGCAACTGAAGGAGTCAGGTTAAAGCTTAAACAGTTACAGGTTTATTGAGGAAGCTTATAAATCATGTGGTTGCAATGGCTATTGCTCTATTTCTTAACTACTAGCAAAATATAGATCTTAAAAATGGTTACAAAGAAGATAAAGATAGAAAAATAGAAATAATGGTACCAAGTAACAGCTTACTCTTTCTATGTGTACACTTAAGACAGAGGACCACATCCAGGTACAATTTTTACCCCCTTCTGTGCCTCTCAACTCCAACATGTCAGGCCAGGGCTGGTCCCTCAATTCCTAGGAAAGACGAAAATACGAGGTGGGCGTCCCCATAGAACCTCGGGAGATCAAACACCTAACCTGACCAGCAGGTAGAGGGTAGAATGACACTCAAAGTGAGTGTGTGCTGGACCCATCTTATATACCCATGGGGTCACGTATTTCTCTTTCTTGTCTGTCATGCCAAATGGGGCTGGTCTGTCTTTTGTGAGACCAGTTCTTACAAGGGAGTTGTGAACTTAATTTACACTTGTAAGAGAGAATTGAGATGATTAAATTGGAAGTACTGGACATTCTTTTCTCAGTGGGAAATTCCTCTCCCAGGGACTGTGTGTGTGTTCGAATCAACATGGGTGCCAGCCGGGGGCAGTTCTCGCAGCCTCAAGGCCAGCTTATTGCCTTTATCGCTCTCTCCTCATATCTATGTTTTCAGCTTCTCAGGATCAGATGAGCCAGCATAGACTATGCTGATTTTACTGCTCCTTCTCTGCCCTGTATGCTTCAGAGAGGCAATAAGAAGGATGATATGGGGGGTTAGTCTGTCTGGCTACATATACATAGTGAGGTGCATGTGCTTTCGCAGAATCAGTTCATTTCCTCCAATTGAACAAAGATGTTTTATTGTAGCCAAGAGCTCTGCCATGGCTCTTGACTATTATTAGTGACACAATGACTACTGGGGTTCCCTAGTGAAAATACGGAGTATACCTCTACCACACTTTTTCTGAAGGTGCAATGTAGTGACTATGGGCTCCTCTCCTCCTTTATCTGATCAACGGGGTGCCCTCAGGGAGGAGTCTTTAAACCCAGTGAAGGACAAATAAATACAATAGTAATGTTTGGCCTTTTGCACACATGACTTGATAGAGATTTCTTGTGCATTTCTTTCCCCTGCCTAACACCTACAGGGGATGGATATATTGTGGCCCCAAATAAGGAGGTAGTGCTACTTGAAAAATAAGTTTATATTAAGTGCATTTCCTGGGAAGTTGTAATACATTGGTCTTGGAAGATACACTAGAATCATAGAACACTAGAACTAGAAGTAACCTCGGGAGGTCATTGAGTCCAATCCCCTGCCCTCATGGAGGATCCAGTACTGTCTAGACCATCTCTGATAGAAGTCTGTCTAACCGGCTCTTAAATACCTCCAGAGATGGAGATTCCACAATCTCCCTAAGCAATTTATTCCAGTGTTTAACCACCCTGACAGTTACGAACTTTTTCCTAATGTCCAACCTAAACCTCCCTTACTTCAGTTTAAGCCCATTGCTTCTTGTCCTATCTTCAGGCCAAGGAGAAATTTTTTTCTCCCTCCTCCTTGTGATACCCTTTTAGATACCTGAAAACTGCTATCATGTCCCCTTTCAATCATCTCTTTTCCAAACTAAACAAGCCCAATTCTTTCAGTCTTCCTTCATAGGTCATGTTCTCTAGACCTTTAATCATTCTCGTTGTTCTTCTCTGGACCATCTCCAATTTCTCCATATCTTTCTTGAAATGCGGTGCTGAGAACATGATACAATACTCCAACTGAGGCTTATCAGCGCAGAGTAGAGGGGAAGAATGAATAATGATATGATACAGCGTTCCACTTTTAAGATGGTCAGTGAGGTGAAGACTTTGTTGGGCCAACAAACATCCTTGTCTGGTATTGTGGTGTTTCTACAGTTTCACATTAACTTCCCTGTTAATCCCCTGTACATAGTAGTGGGTTGACAATGGCTTCATGGCACTGGACCCAGGCTCCAAGAGGCTGCAGACTGGCCTACTCCTCCTGGGCTGTGCTCAGAGGCCCCACCAGATCTTTTCTGCCCCCATCCCCTGATCCCCAACCTCTCTCTCTTTCTCTCTGGCCGACGGTTCCTCTCTCCCTGTCTCCTTTCTGCCCCCTAGCTGAACCCCACTTGGACTTCATCTCCCAGTGGTCTTTGTTGCCCATCACACATGGGGGCACCACCTACATGAACTGGAGTTGCAAACACCAATTGAAGCTCTTCTGGGAGATTTTTTCCCCAACATGACACACAATATTCTTAATATAGCCTATTAAAATCCCCAGGATTGCTTTCAATAGTTACCATGAGATTTACGTTGATTCTGGGAAACTCCAGGCCAATCCTGTAGGACTGGCAATCCTAGTAGCCCCAGGTGGCCTCTAACACCTGCCTCTGATCCTGGAGCCAAATTGCCTGGGACCAGTGGAGAAGCTGGACCAATCTTGGCAAATGCAAGGGATGGTGTATGTGGGGAAGAGAGGGCAGAATTTGGCTGTGCTGCTCCAGGGTAACCCTACTTCCTCACAGGATGGCCAGGAGCTCACTAGAGCCGCGCTCACAGCTCCATGTCCTCATTGTCCCTTGACAGCCCATTCCTCCAGGGACTACTTTCCCTGTGCCACAGTCCATGGAAACTTACAAATATGTTCTGCGCTGGGCCCACAAAAGTCTAATCAGTCCCTGCCAGTACAGTCTAGTCCTAAAGACTCATTTCCTTTCAGGGGGGTTGATGTGCTTTGCTCTATAATTAGAGGCTTAATAAGGGATTGGAGTTTCCTTAAGGAAAGCAACCCAAAATCTCTTCAGAGAGAGGCTATAGGAAACATGTGGATGAGACAATGCTGTAGGAAAGAACGATTCAGGTTTACTAGTAACTGGAGAACCTTTATTGGAAAGCAAAGGTCTATACAGTAAGGATAGGCTCTGCCTAAATCAAAACACAACCTGATTGCTGGCCAGTAAAATTAAATCAGTTGTAAAGGAGTCTTTGAACTAAGCATTGGGGGAAAGCAGATTGATGTGGAGGAGCATGTGGTTAGTACATTCCTTCTGGGAGGATTTAAGGGGGATACTCGATATCCTACTAAAGAGGAGAGGATAGATGTTGATAAAGTACAGGCAGGAGCTGAAGAGAAATGATCAAATGAAAGAATCCTATCTGATTACATCACATGAAGGTAGACTACTAAAATTTGTCAATACTGACAAATTTTATTAGGGCTTGTATATAAGTGCAAAATGTTTAACACTAAGATAGGTGAATTTAAGTGACTAGTATCAAATGATAATACAGGCAGTCCCCGGATTACGTACAAGATAGGGACTGTAGATTTGTTCAAAAGTTGAATTTGTATGCAAGTCAGAACTGGTGCATATTGTACCTCAGGTATCCCCGATTCAGCTGCTGCTGAAACTGAAGAGCGGCTGACTACAGGAAGCCCAAGGCAGAGCTGTTTTGCCCCGGGATTCCTGGAATCAGCCGCTGATCAGTTTCAGCAGCAGCTGACTTGGGGACACCTGGGGTAGAGCAGTTGGGGTGCTGCCAGATTGCTCCCTGCAGTGCCGAGGTGCAGCGCTGCGGGGACCAACCCGGCAACGCTCCAGCTTCTCTGTCCCAGACGTCCAGATTCAGCCGCTGTTGAAACTGACCAGCAGCGGCTGAATCGGACACGCCTGGGACAGAGCAGCTGGAGTGCTGCTGGGTTGGTCTGGTAGTGCCGACCCTTGGCGTGGCGGGACCAACCTGGCAGCACCCCAGCTGCTCTTGGGGACGCCTGGGGCAGAGCAGCTGGGGTGCTGCTGGGTTGCTCCGCCGCCCGCGTCCTCTGTGGCGAGAAAAGCTGCTCCGCGTCTCCCTGGTCTTTCTCGCCGTGGAGGACGCGGGCGGCGGGACCGTGGCGCATCTAGGCGGTCCCGCCACCTGCGTCCTCTGCGGTGAGAGAAGCCCCGTTCGTAAGTAGGGATCCGATGTAAGTCGGATCCACGTAACCCGGGGACTGCCTGTATTGCTGTAATAGGTTAGAACATAAGAACATAAGAATGGCCATACTGCATCAGACCAAAGGACCATCTAGCTGGTATCCTGTCTACCAACAGTGGCCAATGCCAGGTGACCCAGAGGGGGTGGACCAAAGACAATGATCAAGCTATTTGTCTCCTGTCATCCATCTCCAGCCTTTGACAAACAGAGGACAGGGGCACCATTCCTTACCCCCTGGCTCATAGCCTTTTATGGACCTACACTCCATGAATTTATCTAGCTCTTTTTTAAACTCTGTTATAGTCCTAGCCTTCACAGCTTCTTGTGGCAAGGTGTTCCACAGGTTGACTGAACGCTTTTTAAAGAAGAACTTTCTTTTATTAGTTTTAAACCTGCTACCCATTAATTTAATTTGGTGTCCTCTAGTTCTTCTATTATGGGAACAAGTAAATAACTTTTCTTTATTCACCCTCTCCTCACCACTCATGATTTTATATACCTCCGTCATATTCCCCCTCAGTCTCCTCTTTTGTAAACTGAAAAGTCCCAGTCTCTTTAGTCTCTCCTCATATGGGTCCCATTTCAAACCCCTAATCATTTTAGTTGTCCTTTTCTGAACCTTTTCTAATGCCAAAATATCTATTTTGAAGTGAGGAGACCACATCTGTACACAGTATTCCTAATATCTGATGTGTCCATCTGTCCAGTTTGGCCAGTGCATAGAGCAGAGGGGCATTGCTGGCACATGATGGCGTATATTACAATGGTAGATGTGCAGGTGAATGAACCAGTGATGGTGTGGCTGATCTGGTTAGGTCCTGTGATGGTGTCGCTGGTGTAGATCTGAGGGCAGAGTTGGCACCGAAGTTTGTTGCAGGAATTGGTTCCTGAGTTACTGCGGTGCAGTGTATAGTTGCTGGTGAGAATATGCTTCAGGTTGGCAGGTTGTCTGTGAGCGAGGACTGTCCTGCCTCACTTTCAGAGACCTTGTGATAGTATTCAAGATGTGGGCGTACCATGGATTTATACAGGAGCAGTAAGGGATTCTTTGTCTTATTTTCTATCCATTTTTTAATAATTCCTAACATCCTATTTGCTTTAAGTTTCACAGAAACTTGGTGGAATTATGGTAATTAAGACCTACCAGGGCACAAAACATATAGGAAGGACAGTAGGTTGCATTGGTGAAGAATGACACTATGTGTGTGTTGGGGTGGAGGGAAGCATAGAGTCAAATACAATAAAAATCTAAACGAATTGAACTGTGCCAATTCTATGCTTGAATAATAAAAGTTTAGAAATATACTACAAACCATGTCAGCAGAACAGTGTCAGCGAAATTATCAGGGATTTTATAAAAGGCCACAAAACCAGAAAACTTCATAACCGGAGATTTCAGCAATACGCATATTGACTGAGAACGTGTCACCTTGGGATGGGATGCAGAGGTAAAATTGCTGGACACCACTGATGGCTGCTTCCTGGAGCCTTTAGTCTGGAACTCACAAGGGGAGAGGCAATTCTTCATTTAGTCCTAAGTGGAGCACAGGAACTTTTTAAACAGGTAATGCAACGCAACTTCTCCATAATGGTGACTATTATGTTAATACATGTAATAACCGTATGGAGGGAAATACCAAAATAAACCCACCTCAGTAGCATTTGACTTCAAAAAACAGTAACTTCACCTAAAGAAGACTAGTTAAACCAAAGTTAAAAGGAACAGCCACAGTGAAATGCCTTCAAGCTGCATGGAAACTTTTAAAAAACACCATCAGAGAGGCTCAAACTACATGCGTAGCCAAAGAAAATGGAGAACAAAAAATATGCCTCCATGGCTAACCAGGTAAAAGGCAGTTAGAAGGGGGAAAAAGTCCCTTTTAAAAAAATTGCAAGTCAAATGCAGCTGAGCAAAATAGTAAGGAACATTAAACTCTGGTAAGTCATGTGTAAAAATGCAATTAGGCAAGCCAAAAAAGAATATGAAGAACGGCTAACAAGACTCACAAACTAACCAAATTTTTATAAAATAAATCAGAAGCAGGAAGCCTGCCAAACAATCAGTGGGACCACTGGATGACTGAATTGACAAAGAAGCATCCAAAGAGTACAAGGTCTTTGTGCAGAGGCTTAATGAATTCTTTTCATCGGTCTTCACTGAAGAGGATGCAAGGGAGATTCCCCACCCCCTTATTTTTAGGCTACAAATTTAAGAAACTATCTCAGAATGAGGAGACTGAGGAGTCATTAGAGCAGTTGTTCAAATACATAAATGGTCAGTATCATATATTAGTCCAAGAGTTCTGAAGGAACTCTCACATGAAATTGCAAAACTACTAACTATGGTGTGTAACCCATCATTTAAGTCAGCTTCTGTCAGATGACTAGAAAAGAACTAATGTAACACTGACAAATTCAGTACCAGGCAAATTGGTTGCAACTATAATAAAGAACATAATTATCAGACACACAAATGAACATGATTTGTTGGGAAGAGGTAACATGGCTTTAGTAAAGGGAAATCATGCCTCACAAAACTAATTCAGTTCTTTGAGGGTGTCAACAATCGTGTGGACAAGGATGATCCAGTGGATATAGTGTACTTGGATCTTCATACAAACTTTGAGGTCCATCACCACAGGCTCTTAAGCCAAATAAGCAGTGATAAAATCCCACTTACGGATCAGTAACTGGTTAAAAGATAAGAAACAAAGGGAAGGCGTAAATGGTCAGTTTTTGTAAGGGAGAGAAATAAATACCAAGTCTCCGAAGGATCTGTACTGGAATCAGCAGTACTCAACATTCATAAATGATCAGGGAAAAGGGGTAAATAGTAAGTTTACAACTTTTGCAGGAGATACAAAATTAGTCAGTATATTTGGGTACGTCTAGACTACATGCCTCTGTCGCCAGATGCCTCCTGGGATGAGGTATACCTGGGTGGTCGACAAATACCTTTGATGTCGCCACCCGCGCATCCAGACTATCGTGCTGAGCCGACAAACAGCTGATCAGCTGTTTGTCGGCTCAGCGCGGCAGCCATGTAAATTTAAATGAAGCGGCGATTATTTAAATTGCCGCTTCATTTTCCTATGTCTGGTAGCCTAATCTACATGCCTCTGGCGACAGAGGCATGTAGTCTAGACGTACCCTTTTAGTCACAAGCTGACAATGAAAAGTTACAAAGGATTCTCACAAAACTGGGTGACTGGGCAACAAAATGGTGGATGAAATCCAACGCTGATAAATGCAAAATAATGCACATTGAGAAACATAATCTCAACTATATCTATACAACGATTGAGTCTAAATTAGCTGTTACCACTCAAAGATCTTGAAGTCATTGCAGATAGATGTCTGAAAGAATCTGCTTAATGTGCAACCAAGGTAAAAAATGTTAACAATGTAAGGAGCCATTAGGAAAGGAATAGACAAGATTGAAAATATCATACTGCTTTTATGTAAATGCAGGGTATGTCCAAACCTTCAATTCTGTGTGAATTTCTGGTTGACCCATCTCAAAAAAGGATACACTAGAATTGGAAACAATGTAGAGGGCAACCAAAAATTGAGAGGTGTGGAACACCTTTTATATCAGCAGAATTTTTTTTAAAAAGTAGGACTCTTCTGCTTGGAAAAGAGACTGTGGGAGGATGGGGGGTATGATAGAGGTGTATAAAATCATGAATAATGTGGAGAAAGTGAATAAGAAAGACCCCCTTCACATAACACAAGAACCAGGGTTCACCAAATATAGCTAATATGGTGAACATACAGGCAGCAGGTTTAAAACAAATGTAAGAAGTACTTCTTTACACAGTAATTAATTCAAGCCGTGGAGCTTGTTGCCAGGGTTGAAGTGAAAGCCAGAAGTATAACCAGATTAAAAAAAAGAACTAGTCCAGTTTTCCATGATGGTCAGATGCAACTCCTAAATCACTGACTGCCAGAAGCTGGGACTGGAAAACATGGTAAATTCACTTGATTAAAATCAACCTGTTCTGTTCATTCCCTCTGAAGCATCTGACACCAGCCACTTTTGACTCTGTTGGAATACAGGACACTGAGCTGGATGGACTATTGTTCTTATAAACATACTTAAACACATCTCTGTATCAGAATTTTTGATTTTTAATTATTTGGACACCACCACCCATGTTCTTGAAAATAAAAATGGTTAGTGGTTCAGAACATGACTAATTTGTTTGGTTTTTTTTCCTGTTGAATCACAAGAAGAAATGCGAAGTCCTTTCAAAAGGAAAGTATTATTCTCCCCCTCCGCTTCATTTTATGTTAAGAAAAAGATAATGCTGTGGAGTGGACTCAGGATTCAGAGGGAGATAATAGCTCCTGTATATAAAAGATAAAAAGTCTCACTGAAAACTAATCTCCTCCAAATACCCTTCCTTTTTTTTTTGGTAGCGGAGGTGGAGTGAGGAGGAGTTTCATTGCCTGTTCTCTCATTCCAAAACTGTTAATAGTAGCTATATTTGCTGTGATACCACCTCAGCATTCACTCTTATTTTTATTTTCTTCATTTTTGTCTTTTTTTCCCTTGTCTCCTTGCACTTCTGGGGCTGTTGCTCCCATTTTAGTCTAAAAATAGCTCTGCTGCTGCCGTTAAACGTGATGAATTCATCGCCCACGCACTCCCTGCATAGAAGCACAATCTCATCTCTCTCTGTACTTCACTAAAATTGCAGGCTGCTGTTAGCAAAAATGTACTGTTCAGAGGGAGATGATGGAGGGAGAATAAGGGGTTTATATATATATATATATATATATATATATATATATATATATATATATATGAATGAAACATAATCTTGAATTCCCACTGTGGTCTCCCGAGGTACACGTGTGTGTTTGCGTGCAGCTAGTCTTAATTATTACTTCGTGGGGAAATATTATAAACCTCTAGTAATTTTCATGAAGGTCCCAGATGGAAAACTGAAAAAATTTGCTGGGGTTTCCCTCAGAAATAACGGCATAAGATGATATTATACCATTTGGATTAATGACAAAATTATAGTATAAGATATAGATTTGGGTTATGCAAAATAACAAGGGTCTAAGTAAAAAAACATCTAAAGTGTTTTTTTAGATATGAATTCCAATCCTCTTATAAGTTAGTTGTAGGAGATTCAACTAATTTAACCTCAATTTTCAGTACAGTTTTTTTGGTTGGGTATATTAATTAGGAAGATTAGATAAATAATTTTGGAAGTGGATTTGGTTTCAGATGACTGAGAAATGGCACTGTAGAACTACATTTCCTGTTGGTTTGCAGAGTTTTTAAAAAATCATGGTCAAATCACTGCAAATTCATGTCTCATTTTTTTTTCCCCTGCAAGATCTGTTCAGTCCACTAGATCTGAGTTTGGTTTTAAACTGTTTTTTCATCAGTGTAACTCCATTGGCTTCAGTTGAATTATTCCTGTTCGCACTGATGTGACATGAGAATCTGGGTTCACCAAATACAGCTAATATGCTAAATATGCCCCAATTTATTGCAAAGACAATATTTTAAAATTTTATTTTAAAAAGTTCTTGCAATAGGAATTCAAGGGAATGCTAAAACTCTCAGAGACTTAATAGATGTGGAATAATGGTCTCTGAATGTATACTTAATCAGACAAATCCTTCATGAGCGTGTAAGCTAAAACATGCAATATTGAGGATACTAAAAGACATTCAGCTGCAAGCCTCTGTTTCTTGAACTAAAGGACAATCTTGGTTGGTTATTATAGGGCTTCCTCTCTTCAGACTAGCCATTAGCATGGAAGACCTACTCTTGATGTTACAAATTGTGCTTCCCCATAAAGCAATTCTGTTAAATGTTTGAGAGATCAGGTGAATTTCAACCATTTGTTGAAAACCACAATAGAATTCATATTAATCAATCAAGTAAACAATCTCGCTCCCTACCGAATGGTCTATCGAGGTGTACCAGTGAACTCTCTTCTCTGTCACTTCTCCAAACAGGCTCTTCACTCCCCTCATATATCTGATCACAGGCCACATACAGGCAGGAAAGCTGGCAGTCTCACTGGGCCCCTGGACAATGTGCACAGGGGTTGTCCCAAAGTTCCCAGAAGTGCCATGGTCTTGGGTGGAAGGGTCGGGACTGGAGCAGCCAGTCCTTAGTGCCACTCGGACCACACCAACCCCCTAGCCCTCAGTGCCATCTGGAGTATATCATTGGGTGGTCTGGAGCATGTCACATGGGCCTCCAGCAGCAATTTAAAGGAGCTCCAGATGCCACAGTAGCAGCAGTTGGAAACAGTGCACCCTTTTGAATCACCTAACCTTTCCCCATTGATGGGCCTGCATATAGAGCATGCCTTGACATGTCCAGCCACATTCTTTCCTATTGCTGGACACATGCTAAAATGGTGATGACCTAAATATTAAAACAAGAATGGATAAGATGCCTCCTCCAGGGGTTACTTGAATGTCTAAGGCCTATATTGGGGCTCTTCAGGCCCCTAACAAAGATCCAGCTGGGTCTTTTTTCCATCAGACGATGACAGTATGGGACAACATATCTGAAAGTTTGCATGTTTTAGAATGTGAGGTTTTACAAAAAAATCAGGTGAAATAATGGCATAATGACTTCAACTCTTTCTAGGTAAAGATGTATTTGTCAAACTCAAATTCGGGAGGACTTCAAATTTTATGTGGAAGTTGCTGCTGCTTTGCAAGTATAAAAAACACACTTCTCTCCAGGGAGCTGAAAAATGATACTATGCTACTTACTATAATGAGTTGACCCGAATCACAAGTTGGAACTTTACAGTTACATTCCTGTTGTTGATTAAGGGGCAGCTTTAATTTCTAAGAAATAATATTTAGATTAATTGCCAATGACTCCTCATATGTGGTGCTAGCAGGACTTTATCTCCTCTATTGTTGCAAAACTGTGGTATCAGCTGAGGCAATGAAACTCAAGCAGCATCTTTTGTGATTGCAATAGATTGCCAGTAGCCAATTTTAAGTTCTTTTAACATAAGGAACATAAGAACGGCCATACTGGGTCAGACCAAAGGTCTATCTAGCCCAGTAGCCTACCTGCTGACAGTGACCAATGCTAGATGCCCCAGAGGGAGTGAACACAACAGGTAAACGTCATGCGACCCATCTCCAGACACCCATTTCCAGACAAACAAGAGGTTAAGGGCATCATTCTGAGCCACTGATGGATCTAACCTCCAGGAATTTATCTAGCTCTTTTTTGAACCCAGTTAAAGTCCTAGTCTTCATGACATCCTTTGGCAAGGAGTTATTTGCAAGCTAGCTAGCAGCCATCAATAAAAATCTTAGCCAATAATCTTTAGATTGGCTTGTGATCCCGTGTCTTTAGCAAACAACGCAGATAACACATGGAGTGGACTGTAAATGTGGTGGTTTGTTAGAATTGAATGTTGAAACTGAGAACAATAGCAGAACTACTTCTTTTAAACTCTGTCATGTACCACAGATTTTTAAAACAACTCATATGAATTTAAGCCAAATGTGTGAATATTTGTCTTCAATCTTTCTGTCATAGCAGGTAAGAGACCAAGTTATTGGAAAGTTTGGGTTTTAATGAAGTATTTTTAACATGGAAATAATTCCTTAAATCTACAGACAAGCTTGAGGAGAAATGTGATTGAGGAAGAAGCAGTCAAAGGAGGGGTCAGTTTGTACTGAAAACCATTTGTCAGAGCAAAGGTTGATGGTGAGGATTAGCCAAAGCTGGGGAACTCCTGCTGAGTTAAAGGAGAGGCCTTTCAGAAGACCAGAAGGAACCAGCGTGTGATTAGGAGTAGCTGAGCCCAAAACAAGAGGGTTGATGCTGGAGGATGGATCTCAGGCACACAGAGAGGACTCACAAGAAGAGAGGCCCAGGTGAGTGGAATGCTGATGGAAGCAGGTCTGAGGGGAGAGCCACAAGAACAAGCGGTTAGCCCTGGAGGGAATGTTTTCTGCACAGGGGTAGGACTCACAGGAAAGGCCTGACTGAGCGGAACATTGTGGGGAGTGGTCTTATGGGAGATCTGACTTGGGACTACTGGAGAAGACTCATGGGTGAGAAGCAGGTTTTGAAAGAAGGCCTTGAGTGGGGACCTGGAATGGAGCCAAAAGAAATGAGACAGTGTGGTTAATGATTCTTGGGTGGGGGGTTACAGTGACTTCCAAATAAAGAGCTTCAGCTTTTCACTTTGTTTTACTTGGAGCATTTGAGAACTTGTTTTTACTACAAGAGATCCATAGTGGGTGTCACTTGATATTAATAGAAGAGTTGCATTAGCCACTAAGACAATATTCCCTTGCAGAGGAGGATTCCTAGGGGATATTTAAACAAGCACATGCATAGTGACATTGCCTGTTCTTGTCTCCAGGCTGGGCTACCCAATAATACCCTCTAGGTCAAAACTCCCCATTTGGGCAATAGGGCCTTGGAGGAGGGGCATCAACCCTCCTTTTGCACAGCTGTTTTGCAAGACAAAAGAGCACCAGAACTTTAAATGTCTGAACCCTTTAAATGAAGCCCTGTAGCCCACACAGTTTCCCTAAGGAGCGTCTGGATGCTTATACATTAATGACTCTTAATAAGCATGTTGTTAGTAGCACATTACAACAGAGGAGGTTCACATACGGTACTGAACCACTTGGATCATGTCAAAATGACAAAGATAAAATGCACCATCATCCAACATGCAGTGAAGTAACCATTGAATCTATATTGGAGCTGAATTCAGAAGGAAAACAGGAAAAAATGAATTTAAATCTTCCAGCACTTATAAATTAACAAACAGAAAACGACAGGTGTTATCAAAGAATTCAAGTTCAGCAATCTATATTGTAAATATTAAAGTGAATTCTAATTTCATCATTAGCAAATTGAGGATTATACAGTAGCTTTGCTTTGAGGATTTATTCCTGCCTTGTTTGCAGCAATCTGTGATCATAGATTTATTTTAAAAAAATGTTTCCATGTGTTCAAACAGGTGATTCCTCTGCACACCCTTATTTATTCTTATTTTATAAGATCCAATTCTCCCACCCTTATTGATGATTGAAATGAAACAAGATTGATTTGATTTCAGGATTTAATCTGCAACAATTAGAGCCAATACAATTTATTTTCTTTTTAGGTTTTAGAAAATAATCTAATATAATTTACCTTGCCTTATGTAGGGCACAAATGGCTCCAAGTGTTTCATGCAATCTAATAAAAATTGAGCTATTCCAAAGAAAAGTCAATCTTATAAATGTGTCAGCCTTTTAGCCTTAAACCTCTAAATGTTTCACATTCTGAATTGGATGTTCCCGAGAATCTAAAAAGGTATAGAAGCAGAAAGATTTGTATTCCCAAGGACTAAGCCATAAAATGTAGGCTGGTTAAAAATAATCCACCATAATAGTGCTCAGTGATATAAAATAGACATTGAGGATCAGTCATGGTAGTGACTTAATTATAAAGTTTCAAATCAGTGTGATGCTACTTCTCAGGAAACCTATTAAAGGACTTCTAAATGCAGTGTGATGCAAATACTCTGGTTTGTTTTTTAAAAAAGCCGAAATGTATGATAAAGTAACTTCTAGCAAACTAATGAATGAAGAACTGCAACAGCAAAGACTACCCTAGAGAGCGCTACAAAAGAGGGTGGGGGAACTGAGGGGGAATATCAGCTTTCAATCTTGACCTATTTTTCACACTATCAAAAAAATCTTGGAAACATTGAACAATGTCAACTGACTTCAGGAAAAAAAAAACTAATATAAAACTGGGCCTTGATATCCACTGACTGCCTGATAAAATAGTATTAGCAAAAGTGCAAACAGCCAGGAAGCAGCTATCCCAAGAAACATTGTGTGCCAACTATGAACTTTTCAGACACTTGGCTATCATCAAAATGAGTACATTTCACTAACACCAAAGTGATGCCTCAAATTGGAGGTTAGTGTTGCCCAACGCAATCTAATACTTTTGAGGCTGGAGATTTATTTAAGTACATTCTGCTCTAGGCTAACTGAATAAATATCACGTTTCTCTATACAATCTCAGAGCAATCATGATGAAGCAGAGCAAGAAAAGGAGACCGAAATTGTCAGGCAAGGGAATGGAGCTGGAGAAGAAACAAACACAATTAGCACTGTAGACAGTATTGTTGGAATAGCATGTCGGGGATGTGGTAGCGCTAGCTAAGAGAATGAGCCAGACATAATAGAAAATGGATAATTTAAGAAAAGGAGGTGGCTTCCATTGGTCTTCATTTCTTTACGTCTTTTTCCATTGCATCTCGCCTCCAGTTGGTGCCATCTATTCTTTTCCCCCTTCCCTCTCTTACCTAGCTTTTACCATTAACTTTACCCTGCTCACATCTCCCCCTTCTTACTCTTTCTATGTTTCTCCTCTGTTTTATTTCATTCCCTTATTCCTACCCCATGTCTTTCTCGTTAGCCTCACATCCACAGACCCCTGATTTGTCCCCTCCCATCTCTTCTGATTCTTGCCCACTGACGATTCTCTGCATTTTTGAAAAACCAAGCTAGTTATTTACGTGCCTAAATTTGAATTTAGGAGTCTGACTTTTTGCACCCAGGTTTGAAAATGTTGGCTGGAATTAATGTAATTTGAAATAGATCATTTTTACATTTCGTCAGTGTGTTTAAATCCACACAAACTAATTCTAACTTTGGAAATATGGCAAACAAGAACTATGAGAAATGGAATGACTTTCTAGGTTACTGGCATAAGTGATGTACGAGAGAAATATCAATGTAACTTTTTAATAAAACACAAGTGTTTCTAAAATCAACAAATTCATTTTATTGTATCTGCAGAAAAGATCATACAGTACCATGGACAGTAACCCATGAGCATCTAAATTCTAAAACATCTGAAATACTCACATACATTTTTGCTATGAATAAATGTATGAGCTTGCCCCATTTCCCATCAGGAACTTCTGATGGGAGGATCAGAAATGACTCAGCTCCTATATAGCATTTCTCATCCAGAATGGTACCTCTTCTAGAGTTTAAAATTGTCTACGAAATATTTGATTTAAACTCCAAATTTAAGGTGGGGTCTTCATAAAGCAGCAATGCTGGATTATAATTGTTTTTTCATATGCTAACTGCCGAAGGCCCCTCCCCCCAAATAAGGTTTCCAGGTGTCCAGTATTGACCCAGACAGTCTGGTATTTTCACCCCTTGTCCGGTAAAAAAAAAAAAATAATTCAGAAAATTCCAGACACCTAAAATGGCTGGTATTTTCTGATTTTTTTTTCCCCCCCCCTCGGCCAGGAGGCAAAAATACCGGACACCTGGCAACCCTAGCACCTGGGCCCAGGCCCGGCACCCGGCCTCCCTCTCTTCCCCCAGTGTACTGAGCAGTCCCCAGTCTAGCTGGAGAAGCGGGCAGCACGCCGCATGCTCCCCAGTCTCTTGGGAGCACTGGGGAGGAGGCAGTGCAGTGCACTGAGTGCTCCTTAGCTTCCCCAGAGCACCGTGGAGAGGAAGAGGGGGGGAAAGGGAGCATGTACACAGTGTGGCTCCAGGAGCAGTAGGGGATGGGAGGAGGTGGTTCCAGCACCATGAGGGTGGGCACTGAGGCAGTGTCATGGGGTTGCGTGCCCCTTTGGGAGGGGAAAATATGGCCCAATGGTCTAGTCCGTGCTGCCCCCTTTCTGTGGGGTCAATATGGCCCAGCGGTCTAGTCCGTGCTGCTTCCAAATAGCACCCCTCTCTGGGGTGTCAGAGTAGAGGGGCCCGGGCCCTCCCTCTCCACTGGACCCTAGCTCAGAGCCCTGTCAGTGGCGGGTGGCTTCCACCACTGGCTCGGTGGAGAGCCATCCCCAAAGGACGCTGAGTTCACCGAGTGGTCTCCTGCCCCCTGTCCTGGGCTGCTTCCTACTCTCACCTGCTGGCTGGCCCCATTCCCACCTGGGCTGGTGAACGTGCCAGTACCGGCACTTGGCCCAGCATCGGCAGTGCCTGATGGCGTAGTGGTTATCGTCACAGCTGTGGTGGTAGCTTGTGGCAGGCATGGTGGTGGGGGGGGGGGGGGGGGTGGCAGCAGCATCTGTGGCTCCAGCAGGTTCAGCATCTCCGGCTCCAGCTGCCATGGCCACTCCGTCTGATACCATGGGGAGCAAGGAGGGGGCTGCTTCTCACCTCTGGCAGGAGTTCCTTCCCCTTCAGTGGTCAGCCCTGACTGAGCTGCTCCACTGGCCTTTATACTGACCCTGCAGCTGGAGTATGCCCAGCAGGGCTGCGGGGGAGGGGCCTTCTCAGCCCGGCAAGCCTGGTTAACTCCTTCACTACCAGTGCGGGGTTGGCGCACCCTATCACAGGCAGCAACACTCTGCCCCCAGAGCACCTATAGTAGGCACTCTGGGGGTGGAGTGTGGGCATGGCCAGGCTGAGGGTTTGGGAAGGCAAAGCCTTCCCTTGCCTAATCCACTGTACGCCCCTGGCTACCGCTCTGAGATTTGTTAGGGTATTCAAGCATAAGTTTCCTCAGATGCTGAAGAGAAAAGACAGAAAAAGGGGAAAAATAGGATACAGAAATGAGACTGTGATAACAGTGCTAATTAAATCAGAATGAATGTGGCTCATCTTCAACAGTGGTAAGAGTATCTGAATGGGAAATGACCTATTGTAATGCAAGAACCACTTAATATGTTAGTTTAGAGTAAACTTTGGTTCAAGGTGACTTCCAGCATATGACTTCTAGCTCAGCAGTTTCTCTCTGCAATCAGTTTTTGTAGTCTTTCTCTGTGAGAGTGGCAACTTGAAAGTCCAAAATTGTGAGCCCAGGCAGGTTAAAGTGCTCCCCCTTTTGGTTTTTGGATGTTGCTATTCTTATGTCTGATTTGTGTCCATTTAATCTTTTGCATAGCAACAGTCCTGTTTGTCCGATGTACATGGCAGAGGGGCATTGGCACGTGATGGTCTATATAACATTAATAGATGTGCATGTGAATGAGCCTTTGATAGTAGCTTATGTGGGTGGATTTTGTGATGGTGCCACGAGGGTAGGCAATGGGTTGTTGCTGGGACAGACTCCTGGATTAGTGTTTCTGTTGTGAGGTGTGGAGTTGGTAGCATTTATCTCTAGCTGGGAGGCTAAGTGAGACTAGTCTGTCTTCTGAGGTCTGTGAGAATGAGAAACCTATCTATGATAGGTTGTACATGTTTGATGTGTAGGAGAGGTTTTAGTTGGGGGCTCTTAGTAATGGCTAGTGACTTGTTACTTTGTTGGTTCTGTCCTATAGTAGTATCTGTCTGATTTTATCAATCTTTTTCTTCACTTCTAGTAGCCTCCTCTTTGTAATCTGACCTGTTCAGGATGATTATAGCATCTTCTTTGTCCATCTCTTTGATTATAATGTCAGAATTTTGTTTGATGTTGTGGATGGTGTGGTGTTCTGCATGGCTGAGGTTATGGGGCAAATGAGTGATGCTTCTGTTTAATAAACAGAAAAAATAAGGCTAGGCTTAAATTATTTGTTTTAAAGGGAAGCTAATCCATGGGGAAGGTTTCTTATTGCTATTCATTTTAGATCATACAGTTGCTCTGACAGTTGTACGTGTACTTCACCAAGAGTACAGTTGCAACAATAGATAGCACAGAAATAGCATTGCCTGTTAAGCATCACTGATGACAATATCTTTCTATGAAACTAGGTCTGTAAGAAACTCAGTAATTTCATTCAATTATTTGTTTGAGACATAAATAAAAATATAGTCACCTTGGTTCAGATACTTAAGTTTGATTTCCGTTTTGTGTTTGAATGAATCCAGGAAGTCAGCTTAAATCAATCAGATTCTGCTTGAATGCCAGTTGAAACCAAGAGAGAGTTCTGTAGTGCACAATTTCCGTCCCAAACCAATATATCATCCCAAATTTACTAAACTCCAGCCCAAGTTAGCTTCTTCATGAAAGCTGAAGCCACGTAAGTTTGGCCTGGTTTGGAGTTTCATTAAGAATGTTTTACCCAGTATTAACTACAGTTTAAATATTCCTTTCTCCTACCTCATTTTGTTATAAACACATTTAAATTGAATGATGCACATTGTAATCATAGTTTATAGTTCTGAGGAAGAAGAAAAGGAGGCAAATATTTGTTTCACATGGAATCCTGGCTCCTTGGAAATCAACAGGAGTTTTACCAATTACTTCACTGGGCTAGAATTCTATAGAAGAGAGTAAGGGACACATTTGGAGCAAAATGAGCTTTTCTGGTGCTTGAAGTGAAATCCTAGAATAACTAGAATTTGATTAAGTCCTGTGGCACCTTGTAGACTAACAAATTTATTGGAGCATAAGCTTTCGTGGGCAAAGACCCATTTCATAAGATGGACCATTAACACGGCTACCCCTCTGATACTGGAATTTGATTTAAATTTTAATTCCATATGGGTGGGTAGCTGATAGGAGGAAGTTCACGCACCCCAAATCTAAAAAGAGTTTGTATTGCTGTCATGCCCATGCGATCTTTCCAATTTATGGATTAAAATATCTGTTGCTACCCATCCAGAGCCACTCTGTAAAAGATTTTTCCTACTTAGTCCTCCTAGATTTTTTGCTTCCTTCCCCACTCCAGCCCTCAGTTAAGAACATAAGAACGGACATACTGGGTCAGACCAAAGGTCCATCTAGCCCAGTATCCTGTCTTCCTACAGTGGCCAATACCAAATGCTCCAGAGGAAGTGAACACAATGGGTAATCATCATGTAATCACTCTCCTGTCATCCATTTCCAGACAGAGGCTAGGGACACCATTCCTACTCATCCTGGCTAATAGTCATTGATGGACCTAACCTCTGTGAATTTATCTAGGTCTTTTAAAGTCCTGGTATTCACAATATCTGGTATGGAGTTCCACAGGTTGACTGTGCGCTACTTGAAGAAAAACATTGAGGGATCTTGTCAAAGGCTTTCTGGAAATCTACATATACTATATTCACTGGATTCCCCTTGTCAACATGTTTGTTGACCCATTCAAAAAACTCTAGTAGAGTAGTAAGGCATGATTTCCCTTTACAGAAGCCATGTTGACTTCCCCCAACAAATTATATGTCTGACAATTGTATTCTTTATTACAGTTTGAACTAATTTGCCCAGTACTGACGTTGGATTTACCAGTCTGTAATTGCCAGGATCACATCTAGAGCACATTTTAAATGTTGGCCTCATGTTAGCTATTTTCCAGTCATTAGATAGAGGCTGATTTAAAGGATAGGTTGTAAACCACAGTTAATATTTCCGCAATTTTACGTTTGAGTTCTTTCAGAACTCTTGGGTGAATGCCATCTGGTCCCAGTGACTTGTTACTGTTAAGTTTACCAATTTGTTCAAAAATCACTTCTGACACCTCAATCTGGGACAATTCCTCAGATTTGTCACCTAAAAAGAATGGCTCAGGTTTGGGAATCTTCTCAATATCCTCAGCCGTGATGACTGAAGCAAAGAATTCATTGAGTTTCTCTGCGATGACTTCATTGTCTTTGAGTTCTCCTTTAGCATCTCAGTCATCCAAGGTCTCACTGGTTGTTTAGTAGGCTGCCTGCTTCTGATGTACTTAAAAACATTTTCCTATTACTTTTTGAGTTTTTGGCTAGCTGTTCTTCAAACTCCCTTTTGGCTTTTCTTATTATAGTTTTACACTTCAATTTACAAAGATTATGTTCCCTTCTATTTTCCTCACCAGGATTTGGTTTCCAATTTTTAAAAGATGTCTTTTTCTCTCATTGCTTCTTTTACTTGGTTGTTAAGCCATGGTGGCTGTCTTGGTTCCCTTACTGCATTTTTTTAATTTGGGGTATACATTTAACTTGGGCCTTTGTTATGGTGTCTCGGAAAAGTTTCCATGCAGTTTGCAGGGATTTTACTTTTTAATGTACTTTTTAATGTTTAACTAACCTCCTCATTTTTGTGTAGTTCCACTTTCTGAAATTAAATCCCACAGTGTTGGGCTGCTGGTGGGTTTTCCCACCACAGGGATGTTAAATTTTACTACATTATGGTCACTATTTCCAAGTGGTCCAGTTATATTTACCTCTTGGATCAGATCCTATACTCCACTTAGGACTAAATCAAGAATAACCTCTCCCTTTGTGGATTCCAGAACCAGCTGCTCCAGGAAGTAGTCATTTAAGGTATCAAGAAATTTTATATCTGCAGTCTGTCCTGAGGTGACGTGTACCCAGTTAATATGCGGCTAGCTGAAATCCCTACCATTATTGAGTTTATTTCGATAGCCTCTCTAATCTCCCTTAGCATTTCATAGTCACTATCACTGTCCTGATTAGGTGGTAGTTAATATATCCCTACTGCTATATTCTTATTATTAGAGCATGGAATTACTACCCATAGAGATTCTAGGGAACATTTTGGTTCATTTTAGATTATTCTACATTTTCTTTCACATATAATGCCATTCCCTCACCAGCATGACCTGTTCTGTCCTTCCGATATATTTTGTAGCCTGGTATGACTGTGTCCCATTGATTGTCCTCTTTTCACCAAGTTTCTGTGATACCTACTGTATCAATATCCTCCTTAAAAGTAGGCACTCTAGTTCACATATCTTATTATTTAGACTTCTAGCATTTGTGTATAAGCACCTTAAAATGTATCACTATTGATCTGTCTGCCATTTCCTGATGTGTTGGACTCTTTCATTTGTGTCTCATAGGGTCTGATCCCATATTTTATCATCTTCCATCTTTTTCTCCTGACCAGAACATAGAGAATCTCTATTAATAGACCCTCCCCTAAGAGCTGTCTCTGTCTGATCCATGTGCTGCTCTGCACCCATTGGCTTCCCCCAGCCCTTACTTTAAAAACTGGTCTACAACCTTTTTAATGTTAAGTGCCAGCAGTCTGGTTCCAATTTTGTTTGTGGAGCCCATTCTTCCTGTATAGGCTCCCCCTATTCCAAAGGTTTCCCCAGTTCCTAATAAATCTAAACCCTTCCTCCCTATGCCATTGTCTCATCCATGCATTGAGACTCTGAAATTCTGCCTGCCTGCCTACCTGGCCCTGCGCGTGGAACTGGAAGCATTTCAGAGAACACTACCAGAGAGGTCCTGGATTTCAGTCTTTCCTAGCAGCCTAAATTTGGCCTCCAGAACCTCTCTCCTACCCTCTCCCATGTCATTGGTACCTACATGTACCATGACCACTAGCTCCTGCCAGCGCTACACATAATTCTATCTCGACGTCTCGAGAGATCTGCAACCTTCGCACCAGGCAGGCAAGTCACCATACGGTTTTCTTGGTCCTCACAAATCCAACTATCTAGGTTTTAACGCCTGCCTTTTCCTAATGACTGGAGTTCCCTCCCCCGGAGATGTATCCTCAGTGCAAGGGGATAGCATAACATCATCTGGAAGGAGGATCTCAACTATGGGATTCTTTCCCTCTGCTCCAATTGACTGTTCTCCTTCCCTGAGCCTTTTATCCTCCTTAACAGCACAAAGGCTGTCTAACTGGAGGTGGGACAATTCTACCATGTCTAGAAAAGCCTTATCTACATACCTCTCGGCCTCCTTTTGCTCACCCAGTTCAGCTACCAGGCCTCCAAAGCCCGTACGTGGTTTCTGAGGGCCAAGAGCTCCTTGTATCTAATGCACATCCATAGGGCAGGTAATCATACATGCTACAATGGGTGCAATAAACAGGATAGCCCTCACTCTGCTGCTGGGCTTCTGCCTGCATAGTCTGACAGATAATTAGATTATTGATAGGCTTTTTATTTAAATCAAGTAGCTTTGGTTTTAGTTTAATTTAAAAGTTTTAAAGAATGTCAAGGGTACCTAGTCCCCTTCCAACTCTCCTTCTAAATTCCCTCACAAAACTCCCGGTTAGCTGCCCCTGGTCGCAAAGCTCCCTGGTCACTTACTAATGGGCTTTATAAAGCCCTGACTTTCCTAATAGCCCTACCCCCTGTCTAATGCTTGGCCAATTAACAGTTTTTCTCTTTGCTTTTTTTTCTTTTACTGACCGGGGAGACAACCTACTCCCTTCCAGTAGTGGCTTACATAAAGCACAGGGCTTCCATCTGTTTTGCACTGTGTGAATGTCTCTTTTAACTGTTAATAAAGTTCTGATTTAAATGTGAACTGTTTCAAGTACAGTAGACTTCCAATAATCCGGAATCTATGAGACCTACGTGGTGCCGGATTATCAAATATGCTGGACTATCAGGAGGTACTATAAACTGGTTATATATATACTGTATACATTATATACTGTATATAAAGTGGTGTTAACCCTTTTTATTGTACTGTATACTGTAATGTTTTAGTTTTTTTAAGTCTTTTTTACTCTTTTTGCTCAGTTCAGCTGCTGCCGCTGTTACCTTGTGACTCATTTTTTGCCAAAGCTCACTCACTAGGCTCTTGCCGTTTTGATGCCGGACTATCAGGAGTGCCAGACTATTGGATGCCGGACTATTGGAGTTTTACTGTACTGAGTTTTTCTTTATAAGGGTCTGGTTCCTTCATTCATAAGTATTGTGAAATATTTTGGTATTGGATACCTCCTTTTGATGGAAGTGTGAGTATAATTTATCATTTGATTGATTTGTATTATTTGGAGCACTTCTGACAAGTAAAGGCATGTTTCACACCTATTTCAGAGTGCAAAGAACCACTGGAGTGCACCAGTATTTTGTTTAAAAAAAATCATCTAAAGTCTATGAGCAAG
The DNA here is from genome assembly GCF_052426305.1 of Pelodiscus sinensis. Classification (NCBI taxonomy): domain Eukaryota; kingdom Metazoa; phylum Chordata; order Testudines; family Trionychidae; genus Pelodiscus; species Pelodiscus sinensis. The sequence goes on from NC_143053.1 coordinate 207,154,259, forward strand.
AGAGAAACTAAGCAACTGGTTTTTAGCACACATAAAAAAATCTATACATTTTCTCTTGATGGGGAAAATGCAGTTCTTCTGAATAGGCATAATACAGTAATGTGCATATTAAATGATATATATTCCATCCTAAAAAATATTCACCAACAGTTTTCTCACTTGATGGAGTTAAAATATCCTGCAGTAAGTGGTAACAGACAAACAAGACAAACATTTTTTTTGCTTAATATAATCTACTTTCCCTAGGAGATATTAAATTTCATTTATACACCAAACAAACGGTGAAAGTAAGATGTACTGTTTGTTTCCCTTAATGTACCACAGACTTATTAAATTTTCAGACCCCAATAAAACAAAGATTCACAAATGTGATTAAAAATCAGTGCACATCTAATGAAGCGAATTTTTTCCTATTTATTTCAAGCAGGAATTCATTTCAGTTCCTTGCTAGAATGACATTGGCTTTAGATTTAAAAAAAAAAAGTTGAATAGAAAATGTGTTATGAAACCATAATGACCCAGTAATAAAAATACATGTTTTAATTATCACCGATTCTCTAGTTAGGTAACAAGGTTTCCAGGGTATCACCAAACTGAAAATACCTCATTGGCAAAGTAGGAAAACAAAGAAAAGATTTGAATGTCATCTTTGTTTCATCTTCGCACTGTGATAGGGCTTATGAAGATGGCTAGTTTTCAAACTATACATGAGTTAACAATTACAGGACAAGTAGCAATTCTTGAAAAATGCTGTTTTGTTCTTTGTATTGCAGGATGACCTTAAAAAAAGGGCTAATGAAGATCTGCAAAAATCCCTTATTGTAGCATAACATTCTTAGCGGTCCCTACCATGCATGGGCAAATGGTTCTTGCTAATTACACTTTTCACTGAACTTGCACAGGTAAGAGTCAGACAGGTAGATGAAAAGTCTTGTCTGCATGAGAATAATGTATTAATATAGAGCACTGTTCTTAGCATGTCAGACAATGAAGACACCGTACTTTCTAAGAGCTTATGTTCCAAAGGACTATTCGGCAAACCCTTACAACATGGGTGAATTGCTTAGGCTTAGTCTACACTAATACTACAAAGTGATGTAAGTTATGCTAATTAACTTAAGTTCTGTAACATCAACTTAAGTTCTGTAACACATCATTTTAACATAGTGCCTACATGGCACAATATTGACAGGGGGTGCTCTACCATTAACTTAGTTTCTGCCTCTTGTTGAGATGGATGGATTCAACAGGAGAGCATTCTCCCATCGATTTATTGCATCTTCATCAGACTTGCTAAATTGATGAATACGTGTGTCTTCCTTACTCAGACCCCAGCTGCCAAGGGAAAAGCATTTTTCAGCTTCTCTGGAAGAAGCATTTTATTATACCCCTTGCAGATGGTATCTGGTGTTCCACTTCTTGGGTTCATTTCTCTGGAGTCCATGGAAATTACTGATGAACCCAAGAAGCTGAATAGCAATATTGCCTCAGCTGCTCCAAACCTGCATGGGGCATAACAAATAAACTCTTCCCCCCCGCCACACAAAAGCCTACAACCTGGGGCACAGAGGTCATGGCAGCATCAGAGGAGGCAAAGTCTCCTTTGGTCTAATATACCTGCTGCCCATGCTGCTGCATCCATCACAGTGTGCCAATTTTAGCAGGATCAAGCCTTTAATAAGTGAAGGTCTTTTAATTCTATTTTTCCTTCTCTTCTGTTCCCTCCATGCTAAAATAGACAAAAGTTCAGGAGAAAGGATTTCTTGGGCCTGATGTAATGCCCATTATACTCCATGGAAAGATTCCCATGGACATCAGTGGGACTTAGATCAGGCCCTTAAAGAGGGAGGCTGGTGCATGGCATGAATATTTTAACCACAACTAAGCTAGGGTGAAATTGACCTTTATGAACAGGTCTAACATCAGGTCTGTGCGCCACTTAAATTCCACCTAGTGAAAATAGAGCTCAAGTGATACACAAAGGTAATTGTGCTGGTTTTCCTCACTAGGGCAAATTTCACCCTTGGCTGGATCTCACATTGCCAATTTTTAGATACTGTTATAAAAGATACCCCCTAGGAATGCTCTTACAGCATCACAAGCTGTAGTTAGCTGGGAGTGAGTTCATTCCTTACATATTTCTGAGTCCACTTCCAAGACTTGAAGAAGAGCTCTGTATAGCTTGAAAGCTTGTCTTTTTCAAACAAAAGTTGGTCCAGTAAAATATATTATCTGATTTCCCCCTTGTATTGATGCACACGTTTCAAAAGTGGCTTCTAATTTTGTTTAGCTTTATATAATATCCATCCACATAGTTATGTAACTTGATGTTTAGGAGAAGTATTTTTAGCAGACTACTTCATTCATGAACATGCTTTTGAATGCTCTTCCCCCTTGGAAGAATTTAGATTCCCTGAACATGGTTTTCCTGTCCTTACAGTTCATCATCAATAACTCCAATCTCCAATTTGTACATGCTATAGAATTCAAATGGGTTTTAACAAGAATTCTTCACAACAGAGACTGTTGTTCTGGGTAGCAATTTTAGATTTCTTTTCATGTAATATATTCCCAATCAAAGTGGGTTTGAGTAAAGATTGAAATTGGTATAATTATGGAATTGAGAATAGTTGAGTTTGTTAGATTCTGTGTAGCTCTGACATATGGGCAATTATTGGTATTTGGCATCTGTACACATCTGAGTAGTAAAGATCTCCATATGATTGTCTGATCTCGTTGCTATTAGCAGATTATTAATGGCAATTCTCTGGTTATATTCTTCTTATATCTTAATATATCACCTTATTTATATTAATTATGCAAGAGAAACTGTAGTGTTTCTGCCAAGTATACTTGTCATATATTTATTACTTTGTTCATAACTTTATATAATTAATTTAATCTGATTATTTATTTAGATTTTAGTTTTATGCTACCTACATGCCAAAAAGTGTTAGTGCACCCCTGAACAAACATTTAGAAGCAAAAGAATATGGGATTTGTTGGGTAACTATTGGCCAAAGCTGCTAGAATATGAGCCACAGAATGAACAGTATGATTTAAAGTTGGGTTGAGTTTCTCTTTGTACAGCATTTTAGAAGACTACCTGCCTTGTTTTTGTGCATAGCTGGTAAAACGATCTTCATATTTTCTAGTTTCATATTGCTCTTTTTTAAAATTAACTAGCTTCACTAACTAAAAAAAGCTTCTCACCAATAATTAATTTCAAACATAAAATATTGCTGTTGATTCTACACAAAGAAGAGACTTGAGTGACTGCTAAAGGATACCAAAGGAACTACTTTGTCAGTATATTTTTCTGATAGAACAGCAATGTGAAATTGAGCCACACATTTTAGTGTGTATAAAATTGAGGATTTGTGTGCATGTGTGCGCGTGCACACATGCACAAACAATTTGGAGACTTAGTTTTAGTCAGTGATAAGTTTTGTGGGGCAAGGGAAACAATTCCATCAACCACTTGAGCTGGCAGCAAAAAAAAAAAAAAAAAAAAAGGAGATAAATAACTGCTGAAAGAGGCAGTCTCTTGTTCTGTGAGGAGGGGAGTGAACCTGGAAAATTGAGCTGACAAAATACTGCATTATTTAAGGATTGTTTATAGTTGACAGTAAGGAAAATAGTAACATAATTAGATGTGTTGCTAAGCCCTGTTGTCTTCGCAGATGAGGACCTAATTCACTCTGGAAATATTCAAAAATTAATTTAATTCTCTTCATTACCAGATATATTTACAACTCATGATTTCATCATTGATTTTACAGTTTTATCAGATAATGTCTGTCATTTTATATCAAGCAGACCTAATCTAAACAAATGGGTTACCCAGTACTCTGGAGCCCCATTCCTTCCTTTATCAGATTAAAGTGTGGAGATTCATAGTGTGCATTGGAGCAGGGGCACTTTTTTCCCTCCTGCTCTCCATGTATGTTGAAAGTAAATCATGAGTAATAGTCTTTGGAAACGAAATAGAATAACCCAGATTTCATATATGCTGAGAAAACCTTGCATGGTCTGTGAGCACACCACGTTCCCTGACAAGATGTACTTTCTAGAAAGACACAGCTATTTTTAGATGTCACTGCATTTTTTTCTTAGGTATATTATTTAAAAATGATGCATTCACTTTTCATGTTTTGAAGCTTTCACTTGGAATCAGAAAAATGCAAAATTAAGAAGGCCCTATATGTGTTTATTGTATTTGTATATTTTTTCAATTTAATATTGGTGTGACTTATATTTAATCTGTAGGACGATTTTCTGTTTATTGCTAATAACATGCTGGCTCTCAAATCCAGACCAAACAATGGCAAATTGAAAGATGTTCCCCCTCTGGATTTAACTGTTCTTCTTATAAATCTGAAAAGCAGTCTGATTTCATTAATTATGAAGGATGTGCCGGTCCTGAGCAGTTCAAAAAAAATCATCCAAGGTTTGTCATTAACCACTTAAAGATGTTCAAGCCATAAACAAAGTTTATGAATAATTCATTTGAAAAACCAGTATATGAACAGATGATGAATAATCATGAACTTATCTGGAATTCATTATTAGCTTATGAATATTTATGCTCAGTCAATGCCCATGTGTTTCACGATTCTCTGAAAAAAATTACCTGTATGCAAACTTGTAAAGGAGGGGGGGGGGGAAGGCCTGAGGGAACAAGAATATCAAAAGTGCATACTTGCAAAAAACAAGTGCTGAAAGAAGCTGGGTCAAATGAGACTTTTAAATACTTCCAGAATATTATCTTAGAAGTGACAGACAAGTCAGAAAGAACAGAACACTTAATACCTTTGAAGTGCACACATCAGAAATAAAATATAAATTTACTAAATATCCCTATTAATTTTACAGGTATGTATTATTCCAGTATAATAATAATGATGCCTGGCACTTGCTCAGAGCTTTACAATATTAATTAGGTAATCTATCATCAAACTTTATTAATTTGCAGTGGGCATCTGAACATTCACATTGGTATTGGGGTACTTTACTTCATGCATACATTACACATTAGCTCTGGGACTGTTGTCAGCAGTCCCCCTAAGGATAAAAACTGAATTTCTAGTAGTCAAATTACTTTGATCAGCAATATGTTTGATGTCATTTCATTGTAAAATTCAGCCATTCACAAAGGGGGCTATTTATGCAAACTAGGCTGGCTGGCTCTGCTTCATGTTGTTTGTTCATTAATATTCCCCTCCTCCCAACAATATTAAACAGAATACGCATTTTAGTATAGAGTTTTCTTGCAAACAATATTAAATCTCATAAAGAATCTTGCTATTTTTTCTTATTTGCTATGCCTCATCCAACTACATATAAATGTGTAAATTTCTTATCAGCTTTAAAAGATTCTGAAATATGTTTAATTTGTGTATGTTTTCTAATTGTTTCTATATTAAAGTAAAATTTAAGACAAAGGATAATGGCTTGCCCAGCTGCAAGAGTGAAATGTTTCCTCTGTAAAAATCAAAACCATATCTTTATGTATTATGTTTGGTGAAATATTTACATACACATTTTAGAAAATTCAATCACACTCCACTGTGGCTGTCTTTAAGTAATTCTGCTTTCCTTTAGTTTTTATGTGAACTCAGTCTTCCTACACCTTGTCTTAAACCTGAGCCTTGTCTCAATTCTAGCTATTGGTGTCTTGCCACTGTTGGGCTGGGCTGGTGTAAACCCTATATTCTACATACTTAATATTTCTCCGCTGTATTGAATGCAAATTGCATACTTAAAATTGCAAACTTTGAAGCATTTATCATGTGTCCTGGCCCAAGCCATGGAACCATTTCCCAAGAAACCTCCAATTTATCACAGTATATTTATAAAGTCACTACTTACTAGGTTACTCCACAAACCCCTGGTCTACACTAGGGAATGTTCGAATTAAGATGTGCAACTTAAGCTGTGTTGCATAGCTTAAGTTTGAAGTATCTTAACACAAATTTTGGCGCTGTCCATACTGTGGGAGGTCAAAGCACTTTCCTTTTGAATTCCCTTACTACTTGTAGAATCAGGACTATGAGCATCGACGGGAGCGCCCTCTCTGTTCGAATTAGTCTTCACTAGACCCGCTAATTTGAACCCCAGAAGGTTGACTGCAGTGCCTTTGATCTTATCTATACTGAAAGTATGGCCTTAATAAGAATCTTAGAATCTAAGAATCAGCTTTTTTTCCTGTTCTTTCTTATATATTGTGGTGAGCTAACTGTTGGTAAATTTGAACTCTTTAATGGCAACTGGATTAATTACAAAACAATTATATGTCTGATGGATCTTGTGCTTTAACTATAAAATTTTGTCCTCCAACCCAGCCAATCTACCAACAGATTTATTGGAGAGAAGAGGCCTTTAAAAATAAACACAAGCAGTGCAGGGAGATGTTATCAGAAAACAAGAAACAAAATAAATTCTTCAATTAGATACTGTACTTGAGCAACTGCACTGAATTCACCATGTCAGTGAGGAGAGAGGAGTATTTAGACCTTTTTCTTGGCATTCAGTTCTAGATAACATAAAACCACACAGAAATAAATGACTATCATTAAAACATTTACAATTAGGTGATTCATTCATTATAAACTTAGGGTTTAATTTAACTTGAGCTATCCATATTTGCTCAGTGGCAGTTCTTGCTATCCTACAGCTCAGTTAATACAGTTTTGTAAACTACCAGTTCTGACAAGCACATACTTTCTCCATATGTGTCCTTAGTTTTTAGGGAGTGGGAGGTGGTTAAAAGGGCTGTTTTTTGCTTTGTTTTTTTGGCAACAGTTTTATTACAATATATTTATTTATTTTTCTGTTGGTAGCTAGGGGCCTCAGAAAGGACTGACGCCCCACTGTACTGGGCAGTGTCCACTGCTGTAACAAAGAGGTGATCCCTACCCCTGTTTATGAAATGGCTTCAATAAACATATGGTAGGAGGTAGAGCACAAAGGTAAGGGTGAGACAAGTGCAATTTGGATAGCTAACAGCTTTTGAAGCACAGAAGCTGCCTAGCTGTTGTAGGTGTTGTATAACAGAAGTTCATGCTTGTTTGTTTGTGATGAGAAAAATAAAGCCTTGAGGAAAAAGAGAGTTACCAAAATTTAACCCAAGCCTGTAGATCTGGGCAGAGTGAAAAAGTGAACTGTGAAGTAGGTCTGAGGCATATCACAGTCCTTGATGCAGTTAAGGCTCAATCTGAAATCCAGTTTTACAGTTGGCAGTTGGTTCTTGATATCTGTTATGCCCATCAGGATGCTGTTTAGAATTTTTAATGCTATTGGTTTGTATTTAAATATGTTGTCCTAGTGATTTATCAGGTTAATTTCTTGAACTGGTGACTGGTCCATTTGACAGAGAAAACCCCCAACAATCTCAACACAGGCCACCATAGGCTTTTTAATAAACAAACCAAAGTGCTTTTAGCATCCCAAGCATTTTGGATATATCCAGCCCCGAATATAACATCAAAGCATTATCTACAGCAATAAGGGTTATACATAAGGATAAAACAAATTTCCTTATGTTCTACTTACTTCCAAAGTAATGAGGTACAGTTAAGCTTTGTTATCCGGCACTCTGTTAACCAGAAAACTTTGAGAAGTCCTGTGGCACCTTATAGACTAACAGAAATATTGGAGCATAAGCTTTCGTGGGCTAACCTACTACTAAAGCAGTTTCTCAACTCTTGCTTTTCGCACCTCCACATCAGCTGCTAGAAGTGGGCCTCATTCTCCCTGACTGAATTGACCTTGTTATCTCTAATCTTACTCTTTATTGGAACTCTTTTTTTATGCCTATATATTTATACCTGTCTCTGGAATCTCCACTACATCTGATGAAGTGGGTCTTTGCCCATGAACGCTTATGCTTCAATATATCTGTTAGTCTATAAGGTGCCACAGGACTTCTCATTGTTCTTGCAGAAAACTTTAACCGGTATTGTCCCCAGACACAATACTGTCACACGTTCAGTCGCACAGGCCTGGCTTGGTTTACCACGATTGGCTTAATTTTTTTATTAAAGAAGTAATAATCATCTTTAACTCAAAATAGAAATATGAGACCAGCTGCCTCAGACTACAAAACTACCAATATTAAAAACTTGAGTTTTACTATTATTGTTTTTTTTCCCCCCTAGGTAATGGGGACCCTCAGATAACTGGAATTTTTAGATAACCGGAGTGCCCTAATCCCCGAGCATGCTGGGTAACAGGTTTTACTCTATTTTCCCATCTCAGGACTATGTTTCAGATATTGAGTTTGTTTTAACTGGTGAAGACCTTTATTTCACATTGCTTTGAAAATATTCGTTGCATCATGTCAATATTCATTGCATAAATTGCTAATAATATGGTCTGATGTGCTCGGCAGAGTAGTTATGTGCTTGGAATTGAGTTGAGAATTTCATAATAACTTGGATAAACTCCTTTAATCTCTGTTAACTTTCTAAGCATTTGATTAAATAAAGGGTATTTCACTAAATCTAAAAAGATATACAGACATACTTCTGTGTTTGACCTGAAAAATGCTAGACTGCTTTGCAGTCCAAGTGCATGCAGTGATATGCATGGTTTACAGTAGGTACTCTACCATGAAAAAGACGGTACATTTGATTCTCCCACAATATTCTAATTTGCTGAAGAGAAAGCATCTTATAACAGGTTATTGTTGTAATCAGCAAATCTGTACCTATAACACACCCACTCTTTTCTCCTTCTGACTGGAGAGTAGTTAGCAGGCCACTGCACCTTGAATGATCACTTGCAATATGTGTTAACGACTTATGCTAAACAATTTGTTCCATCCTGTCTTTAGTTGTGAGATGGAGTAAATTTTCCAGACCTGAAGCAGAGCTCTGTGTAAGCTCAAAAGCTTGTGTCTCTCATCAACAGATCTTGGTTCAATAAAAGCTATTACAGTGGTTGTTGCATAACCATGAGAATAAACGGTAAAATGTATTTAACCATCTAGAAATTTGGTTTGCCCCTTGAAGACATAAAATACTATGTAGATGTAGATGTAGGCAGGAGATTGGGATGATAAGGAGGGGGAAGAGTGGCCAGAAGAGCTCAAAGCCCTTTGCTCGGGAAGTAATGAACTGTGAACTGTAAAGCTGAAGTGATTTTATAGCTGTGCAACAACATGGTGTATTTTCCTTTCTTACTGTTGATTTTTTTTTAATGCAGGATCAGTGTCTTTTGGCTAATTTATTGGAAGTGTCAGACTGATGGGATGAACCGCTAGAATTCTGAGCAATGTCGTTTGGATGAAAGCTGTTGTCAGGCTCAATAAAAGGGGCAGTTAAACCAGGCTACACACAGGAAGGGAAGATTGAAAGAGAAAAAATTACATTCCTACCTAGAGATTCTACTTCTTTACTGGCACATACAAACTGGCAGGTTGGAGTCAGCTGCTCTGATACTTTGGTTAGAAAAATAGCCAGCTCAGAAAGCCCAAAGAGAAAACAGAAGGTCTCCTGGGATTGAGAGGCTAGCAGTCTGGGCTAAATCACTCTGCTGCATCTTGCGAGAGAAGAAAAAAAACCCCAACATGAGGACATTCAGTTAGGGCTGTAACAGATACCATTAACCAGAAGGTGATGGGTATTGACATAGTTGCAACTTATGGTTTGGCTGGAGTGAAGAGATTTGTTCCCAACTGGCTTCTTTTCTTTTTAGACAGAAGACAAGACATGATTATTCAATAGAGAATCGTATAGGTAGTCTATCACAAGATTCCATCTTTTCCCCTTTTCTGATTGCTGCATGTTATGACTGTTAGGAGAAGGCACGAATGAGGGTCTCCTATATAAACAACACACAACTTTTATTTCCTTTTCATTTCATCCTTCTACTGGGGCAGCGTAATACCAGAGATTGGAGCTTTTACATAAGCTAACTGGTTGTGGCTCAGTCTGGATGAAACAAAGGTAATTTTAATAGCATTGGCTGTGTTTATTTCAGAACCCTGACTGAGGGTATTGACACCGATTTACACTTCAGGAGTTCTGCTTGATCTTGGACTGCTACTAATTGCTTGGATTTGAGTCATCAGGCTGATGGTATTCACTCAAGAGTCTTGAGGTTCTCGCATGTGAAATTGCAGAACTACTAATTGTGGTATGTAATCTACCATTTAATTTAGGTTTTGTACTAGATGACTGAAGGATAGCTAATGTGATGCCAATTTTTTAAAAAAGGCTCAGACAATCTCAGCAGTTACAGGTTGGTAAGCCTAACTTCAATACAGGGAAAACTGTTGAAACCGTAATAAAGACCAGAATTTTCAGACCCATAGGTGAACATGATTTGTTGGGGGAAGAGCCAACAAGGTTTTTGTCAAGGGAAATCATGTCTCCATCAGAATTTTTTGAAGAGGTCAACAAGGAGGAACCAGTGGTTATTGTGTATTTATATTTTCAGAGAGCCTTTGACAAGGGAAAGTTGAAAGAGAAAAACTTAATTACGCTCATATCTACAGTCTGCTTCTTTCAGTGGCTTATTGGTTCATACCAATTGGCAATATGGGGTAGACTCCTCTGATGCATTGGTTAGAAAAACAGTAAGCAGGTCCCTTACCAAAGGTTCAAAAGCAAAATAAGCTGTCATGGCGTAAGAGTAATGGTCCTCTCATGAGTAATTAGTTAAAATATAAGAAACAAGGGGTGGAAATAAATGGTCAGTTTTCAGAATGGAGGGAAGTAAATAGTGGGATCCCCCAAGGTCCTGTACTGGAACCTAATGGACATATTCATAAATGATCTGGAAAAAAGTGTAAACAGTAAGGTGGCAAAATATGTAGACGATACACAACTAATCTAGATAGTTAAGTCCAAAGCAGATTATGAAGCACTACAAAGGAATTTCACAAAACTGAGTGACTGAGGAACAAAATGGTTGTTGAAATTCAATGCTGGTAAATGCAAAGTAATGCATACTGGAAAACATAAGGCCAACTGTACATATAAAATGTAGTAGTCTAAATTAGCTGTTACTAGTTAAGAATGAGACCCTGGAATCACTGTGAATAGTTCTCTGAAAAAAGCGAACTGAGTATTGGGAATCATTAAGAAAGGGATAGATAATCAGCCAGAAACTATCACATTGTACTGATATAATGTGTGTTTGTTTTAAACTTGCTACCTATTAATGTCATTTGGTAACTCCGAGTTCTTGTGTTATGAGGAGTAAATAGCACTTCCTTATCTACTTTCTCCACATCAGTCATGATTTTTATAGACCTCAATCATTTCTCCCCCGTCATCTCTTTTCTAAGATGCAAAACCCCACCCTTATTAATCTCTCCTCAGACAGAAGCTATTTCATACCCCTAAATCATTGTGTTGCCTTTTCCTGTACCTTTCCAATTCCAGTTTATCTTTTTTAGATGGAGCAATCACATATTCATTCAATATGTAGGCAAACACTGTACTGATATAAGTACAGTCAGTGCCAAACTGCATTGGAAGGACTGAGCTGGGAGAAGGGAGCAGAAATGAGACCTTATGAGTGTTTGAAATGTCATTAGTTCCTTCTTCCTTATTGTAGCAGCAACTACTTCAACAGAAGGCATTTACTGGAGGAATTTATTTTCAGCTGTTCTAAATGGCCTTCTAGCAAACAGTTCTTCCAACTTGCCATTAATCCATGCAAAAGGCCTGTGTCTTATGTTATGGCTTACAAGTATAAATCCTTCTTTTTGTGATCAATTGCCATTCTTCCTTAGTTTCGTTTTGCCTCACAACTGGCATTTCCACAGAAGCACATCTTTCTGTGAGCTTGGAGGCAGTGTCTAATTCTGAGAAATTGGCCTCTTTAGCTCATGGAATGAGTGATCATACTGTCTTCACAAGGAATCAGTGGGGTCTTATTTAATATTGACGCTGAAGCTGCTTTCTGTTAGATTCATATAATTGCAATGCAATGTATGATGGGGTGAAGGAAAAAAATGGCAGGAATAATATATTTTGCCATATTTTTAAGCAAAATTTATTTAGAGAAGAAAGATGGAAAATGGGGAAAAAATTGAGGGGAAGCCAGAAAATTGTTTTGCAAAATGAGCATTATAGACGTTTCCAGTTACTAAAATAAGATGTACTTTTTTCCTCTATATTGTTATACTGTACTAATTTTAGCCAGTGTGCAAGACTCCTAGTTTGTACCCTATCTCCTACATAACACTTCCCTGAATAGCTCACTCATAGAAAATGTCTAGGTTCAGCTTGAGTGTAGAATAGATGGGATTTAAGAGGCTCTCATAGAGGATATTTCACACTGCCAGAATGCTTGTGAGCTGTTTGAATGAGAACCACTTACACACAGTCCTGTAGGCACAGTGTTTCCAAGATGAAATAATCATTTATGTAGTAAACAAGAGAAACTCTTATCCTTGAATTTGTTGTTCTGTGCAGAATTTTGGGTAACGTAGAACTGCATAGATAGCTAGAAAGCAGTGTGATATCCAAGGGAAAAATATTAACCATCCTTTTTTTTCCAGTGTGGGATGCCAGATTTGTACATTCAGATTTACATTCAAATCTAAAACTTGCAATTTGGTTATATTATTGTAATGGGCCAAAATAAAACACTGGTATAATCCGATAAAAACTTTTCAGAAATTTGGACTAGGAGTCAAATCCAGATCTGAATTTAGTAACTCAGGCCAATTTCTTACCAACACAGTGTGGCTAATGCCACATTTTGTATAAATACATTTTACAAGTAGAATAGATATGTGTTCATGATGATGTGTGATTCCAGATCTATGTATAAGTAGACTTTCATCAGAAGCAAATATCTGAATGGGCCACTGGTTTAAAGTACACAGATAAGATGATATAGTTAGCTTACACTAGACATTCTAAAATAATAGAGTTGTACATCCCTATTATGGTTATATAAACTTGAGTATTATACCTACATCATAAAACAATAAACTTCCCATATCAGACAGAAAAACAAAAGCCAATTTTCTATCCAACAAGAACAAAGCTATTAATATATCACACCCTTTAATTAAGATATGCCCACTTGCATGCCTAATAGCACTGCAAGCTGTTTTGCTATTCCTCAGAGGAATGGAGTACTGCTACCCTGCCGCTGCTCAGACCCTGAGGTAAACATGAAGCCAGAATTCACCTAGCCTAGGAAATGGAATCCGCTTTTTGACATAAGCCAATCTGTTTCCCTTAGACTGCGTGGTGTGGAGATCATTCTTTCTTAGAGACTTCTCAGAATTCCTTCTCTAGCTTTCTAATTGCCACCTCCACAAACTCCCACTTTCCCAATCTCACCTCTTGGGTTTTACTGAAACTAATTGTGATAAAAGATGAAGAAGTCTGGAAAGCACTGGCAGAAATTAATCCAAGGTGGGTGATGCCAAAGAAAATTCATAGTATGTGACACAGGCAATGCTGATGGCTACTGGGCTTATTTGTGTAATTGGCAGAAGTTTTTGAAACATCAGTTTTATGAACTCAGACCAGGATTATTCCTTCCATCCGAGTTTTGTTTGCCAGAAACCAAGCACTAATGTTTGGCTTTAGAGAGGTTATCCAGGATTAATTTCACTTTATACAACTGAAATTCTACCTGCGAGCAGAGCCGGCCCAAGCTACGGGCTGACCTGGTTACCTCCCAGGGTGCCCCATTGTAGGGGGCGCCATGCAGGGCTGCCAGGCCGGTCAGGGGCAGGGCTGTGCATGAGCCGGGCCAGCCCTGCCTGTGAGTATCGTTATGGCTTGATAATAAAACTTACTTGATTCATTATGTACTGTTATAAATGTCTCAGAAGGAATAATATTGTTATCTTCTAGCACCAGTAATATAAGTAAGGAGTAATCTTTTCCTGTACAAGAGGATAAGTTGAGCCTGAAGCTAAGCTGCCACTGTAAGTGATGCTTTGAGAAGATTCGACATTTATAATGTTGGAAAAGTAGGGCAACAGAACACTTTTTGACTAATTCCCAGTAACTCTCCCGAGCTAACCATTTGGAGGTTCCCTGCTAAAAAGTGTCAGGAAAAGATCTAGATTCTTTGTGCAGCTGAAAAGGATGAAGCCCACCATGTTTAGAGCAATGCTCATTAGGGTCAACGAGTGTTTGAGGGGTGGGGATTGTTTAATTTATTTCATAATCCTCTGTAAGGCTGGATGAACCCAACCTCTGGGAATTTATAAGTTTGCAGGTCTCTTAGTAGTCAGTGGCTTCTTGAAATAGAGCCTTCTGTAAAGTTTATGGAAAAGCCCAATAAAAATTCATAGAGACTGATAAACTTTCTACAGGTTGAACCTGTAGCTCCATGGAGCTCCAGCTGTTGGGTATCTCTCTATGCCAGCAGCTCAGCTCCTGGCCCCACATTGCCACCACCTGTAGCCTCTACCCTTCTCTGCATTCCTTCCCCTCCTGAAGCAAGGGCCCTGCTTTCAGCAACCAGCTTGGAGAGGGGCTGTGTGTGTGGGAGGGTGCATACAGGGATAGGGGTGTAAATGAAAAGTTTGGGTACTATTTTGCAGTTTTGTTAGCTGGCTTTCAGCTGCCCTTACCTCCCCCCCTCCCCCCCCACACACACTATAAAAAGTATGCCAAGGCCAATGGGATCACAGACCAGGACCATAATTTATCACCCTTTCCTAAGCATATTGGCTGCTTTAGAAATGGGATTCAGCCTTTAGTACAGTTGTTTCTGGTAGATTGATACAATTTAGACACCCTAAGGGTGTCATTAGCTTCCTTTATGGGATTTGAGAAGAATGCAGTGTGGTCAAATGGCAAGGACACAGTACTTGGTGTTTGTTTATGCTGCAGTGTAAGTCCAGGGTTAGTAGAACTTGAGTAGCAGACCCTGGGTTTGTTAACTGAGAGCTTGAACATCTGAACTTGTTTGTAACAGTAGGTTAGGAATTTCTGTATCCTGGGGTATATCTGATGATGGTATTCACCAGGCCCTAGGGGCAGCCAGCTCTGGGCCCCTCAGAAGGGGTGGGGCTCCAGCCACTGCTGAGGTTATGGCAGCCAGCAGCCCTGAGCCCTTTTAAATCACCAGGCCCCAGAGGAGCTACCCTCTTTGCTGACCGCCCACCCCATTAGCAGCTCTGTCCTCAGGCTTCTATGCTGAAATATGTGGACTCCAGCCCAACCAGCCATATCCCAGACTTCCCAGAGACCTCCCAAAATGTGGCCACTCTAGCCCTTGGTTCATGATGCAGTGTGGGAAAACTTGACTGTCTTGAGAACAAAGAAAGTTGACTCATGAGATTCTGGGTTACTTTCAATGGGCTCTCACAGCACAAGACCAGGGGGCACGATCTCTGCATTGAAAAGCAATGAGGCTTGAATCCTGGGTTCCTGCTTGACTCAGGCTTAGATTGTCCACACACACATCCCCATGCAGGAATGACCAGTGAGGAAGGACACAGTGGGGGACTCCAGCCATGTGACCATCCCACCCCCACCATGCGACTCGTCCTCAGGGCGCTCCTAGCCTAGGGAAGGGCCAGAAAAATACCTGTTCTGCACCAGGCCCTGCCTCTCCCTGACTCCATTCTGCCCTTGCTCCAGCCCTGCCACATCTCTTCCCCAGAGTGACATGGCCTGGGGAGGTCTGACTCCAGCAGCAGAGATCAGATCCTCCGTCCCCCCAAACACAGTCCTTGGTGGTGGTTGCGGAGGGAAGTGTAGTGATGCAGCTCCAGTTCACTCTGCTTTCCTGGCTGCTAGTTGCATTGCTCTGCTTCCTGCCAGTGAGTGTGTGGGCAGGTAGTCCTGCTCTTGTCTCAGGCGCTGTGGCCAGAGAGTGGAATCGCATTGCTCCACTTTCCCTGCTGCTGCTGGTGAGTGAGGGTGGGGAACACGATCCCTGCTGCTGGTGCCAGGAACCACCCCCCCAACTAATCCCTTCGCCTGTTGTTTCTCCTGGCCTTGGTATGAGGGGGTCAGGTGCCCCCCTCACTACTTTCCACACACATCATCCCTGCCCTCATGTGGTTAGTGCAATTTATGTGTAAATGGAAGAGGAGTTAGGCCTGAGTCTGCACGTAAACTCTGGGCTGGGGAGTTATTAGGCATGCATTCCTTTGTCATTTGTCACAGACACAGACTCTGTGACTTCAAATGAGCCACACAACATCTTCGCTGTGGTTTCCACGCTCTAAAATGGGGCAGATAATACTTCTCTGCTTTTCAAGACCATTTTGAAATGACTTTTGATGAAAAGTAATATAGAATTGTAAGTTGCTACTTATTGATCTTAGAGCCGTGTTCAAACTGTTTTGAGTCAATTGGAGTAAATTCTCATTAGAATAGCTTTCTCCACTGGGAGACTGAATGAGCTAGAAGCCCTACTTATTTATCCTCCCTGCTTGCAGAATGAACAAAGATTTGCAAAGTAACAACATTGAAAACTTTTCCTTTTAACAATGCTATACTTTCCTAGAGTGCACCTGTGGCTCCATGTATTTCTCTGTACAAAAGGCTCAGAAGGATAGCTGTGTTAGTCTCCAAGGTGCCACGGGACTACTATTTTTTTTTAAGTTAGACTAATTGTGTGTGTGTGTGTGTGTGTGTGTGTGTGTCTGTATAGTATCACAAGCATTCATGGTCAAAACCCACTTCCTCAGCTGAACTTGAGTGGAGCTGTACAAAAGGATTCCTGGAGTGTTTAGGCAAAATGCTGCTGGTTTTGTAAATAAGGGTGATCTCATTATAAAAACTTATTATTGAGTAAGTGAATAAGGCATGGGACAGGATGAAGGCAGTGGATCACTTTTATGGGATCCAAAATCCTTTTATTAACCATTTTGCCCAAAGTTTGTTTCGACTGTACCCTTTGGGACTGGTACTAATTCTTCTTATATGTGCTCTTAGTGACCATAGTGGTCTTGGGCTTCACAAACTGAGCCCTGCTACATGTGAACTAATATATCATCATTTTTTTCATTTTCAGAATAGTAGTATATATATCCCTAGCAGACATGAATAACTATGCCCTAGTCTACACTACAAATTTATGTCAATACTTTGATCAGGAGTGTGGAAAATCCCTGCCCTACTATATACCAAAATTGGTAGTCCTAGCTCTCACTGTCTAAGAGGAGTTCTTGAACAGACAGATGGACAAACAAGCAAACTCTCTCAAATTCATAGTAGATCATGCTGAGATGTGCTGGGGACTGCTTGATGGCAAACCTCATTAAGAACAGTTATAAACAGTATCCATCTATTAATAGGACTATTGGGATAAGAAAATCAGAAGCAACCTCCCCTACCTAAGGAAGAAAAATGGATCATGAACTCTCTCAAGAGATTGAATCGAGTGGGAGGAGACTGTGCTGATCTTGTAGTGGGTGTGTGTGTCTGAGAGAGAGAATGCAAACAGACAGATGCGGGGTGATATGGAGAGACAGATGGAAGGAGAAACTGAAAGCATAGTCTTTGAGCCTGGAAGAAGCCTGAGGAGAGGTTTTTGGGGTAGGAATGCAGGTTGAAAAGCATATTCTTAGTGCTGTTAGCTGCTCTTCAATCCCTTTTGCATTGAGAGATGCAGGCTTTGGTTCATTCTTCATCAATAAATCAAAAGCATATGAAAGAAATACTGGACTAAAACTAATTTCTGCTCCCAACTGGAATATTCCTTAATTTTGACTAGCCACTTGAGTGGTGAAGGGGCAACAGTATCTTTGTTAACGGCTAAATTACAGCATATAAAAATGTTGTGGATCAGACTCTACCTTTCATAGCAAATGTCCTGAGGAAATTATGGTGGATCATCATGTTAGACAACAATAACACCTCCTGATTTGTCAGAAAGAGGCATGTCCTGCCAAGTGCATAGAGCCAGTGCATCAAAGAAAATTCCCTGGATGCTGTCTTCCACTTAGATCACTCCCTCCCTTTTCCCACTATTGGCTTTTTTTTCTGTACTGCTACTGCCTAAACTACCCCCTGCTGTAAGCTCCTTTCCTTTCAAAGACCAGAAGAGGTGGTGGGAATGTAGGAACATTCAGCATTCACTTGTGTGCTAATTTGTCATATAAATTAATGTAGGTTGCCATGGGGAGCATGCAGGGAGCTATTGCTCCCTGACTCCATTGGCACCCTTCTTACCTGCCCACAAATCCCTTCCTGATGAGTAACGTGTATTTGATTCCATCAAGCTTCAGAATGAAGGGGGCTATGTAATCATTTGGAAATTATTTCGCTTCTAACATTATCCCTTGTAGCATGCAGCGTGGTTGAGATAAGGCCCTGGAAGGAAAACAGTAAGTGGAATGAAAACAGTAAGAGGAATGAAAGTGTGCAGTAGGAGTGAAATCTGTTTTAGAAATGACTGCAGGCTGAGGAGTGTAACAGTTTTGTCTCCTGAAAGGAAAGAGAAATGAAAAATTGTATTTCTCACACTATCTTGTGAACAAGAGAGATCTCGCATGTGGGGGGAAAGGTGGCGGTGGTGGTTATATCTGTGCCAACAAAAATACTCAATTCTATATAATTCCATTATTCTGAGTTATCATTCTCGGCCTTTTCATTAAGAAAATATGTATAATAGGTAGAGAATGTTATTTATACACAATAAAGGAAGCAGATTTCATGACCGAGGGCCTCAACTGACAAGCTGTGCCAATTGCATAGCTCCTACTAGCTTCAGTGGAGGCTCAGCACACATAGTCGCACAATCAGGCACAGAGATAAAACGTCATTTTGTAACTGAAATGGTTTTCCAGTTCCTTTTGCTCTCCTCAAACCTCCTGAATTAACAGTAACCCCAGATTTGACACAGAAAGACTCAGTGATTTCTCCCCTGGGTGGAGTGGAAATACAAGTGAACTACAGAACCCTCCTGATACTGTTAAATGAAAGAGAATGAAGCCTTGCTTACAGTTTGCTTATTTGGAGAGTAGTGCTGAGTGCTGGTTATCTAAAAACAAAGTTGAGCTCAAGAGAGTAGGATACCATATTAAGAATGGGGTGGAAAGTTTTACATGCAGTGGCATGGAAACATTAAGTGGGGTGCTAAAATCGAGCCTCTCTACCCTTCTTCATTCCCTCGCCCACCCCACTAAGCTGAGGCTGGCAGCAGAGTCTCTAGCCATTAGGGGGCAGAAGTAGAGCTGCCAGTGTAGGGCAGCACTAGGGACCCCGGTGCTAGGCTGGGGAGCCTGCGGGTGCTGCAGCGCCCCCTCCCCTGCACCTCTAGTTCCCACAACTATGTTTACATGTGAATAGAGATACATGCAGTTAACCTATCCTTTTGAAGCTATTATAGGACCCATCGTCATAGTACTGAAGGGTTCTAAGTCATTCAGGGTATGTCTACGCTGCCACCCTAGTTCAAACTAGGGTGGCTAATGTAGGCATTCGAACTTGCAAATGAAGCCCGGGATTTAAATATCCCGGGCTTCATTAGCATGTTGCCAGGCGGGTGCCATTTTTAAATGCCTGTAGTTCGAACTACCTGCCCACGGCTACACGCAGCACAGACTAGGTAGTTCGAATTAAAGCTCCTAATTCGAATTACTGTTAAACCTCCTTGCAGGAGGAATAATGGTAATTTGAATTAGGAGCTTTAATTCGAACTACCTACTCTGTTCTGCATGTAGCTGTGGGCAGGTAGTTCGAACAACGGGCATTTAAAAATGGCGCCTGCCCGGGAACATGCAAATGAAGCCTGGGATATTTAAATCCCGGGTTTCATTTGCAAGTTTGAATGCCTGCATTAGCCACCCTAGTTCGAGCTAGGGTGGCAGTGTAGACATACTCTGTCTCCTGGAAACAGGGTAATTCATTAAGATGTGAAAATACAATTGTATCAAACACAGGGGGAAGAGAAATTCGCAAAGAGGTTCAAGTCTCTGCTCCAGACTTCCTGTGTCATCTTGGGGAAGTCATTTGGACTCGTTCTGCATCTGTAAATACAGATAATACTTCTTACATATCTTACAAGACTGTGGGGAAGACAAATTCATTAACAATTCTGGGAATAAGACCCATATGATTACATACAAAAGGAAGTTATCCCTTCATCTAATTATATTAAATAAAAGCCCAGTAAAAGTAGACCAAACATTTGAACATAAACACACACACAACACCACAGATATGCTTTGCAAAACCTTTTAAAAAACTAATTGGATGGTCTCATAATGTAATGTGACAAAGAACCCAGAGCCTCTAACATCATTGTTCTATTGTGTGTCCCTTGAACAGGCATCAATTTTGTCTAAGCCAAGATGCCTTACCATCATCCTGACAGTTGGAGTGGGGGTAAGGTCAAAAGAACTAAGACACTCCGCTCTCACTAATATTAAAAGAAACTGAAACCCAGACCCTGCCTTCGTTTTCTCATGCTTTTTACAGTATCTTTTTGGCTTCTGACCAATGCTTAGTCTATAGTATAGCTTATGTCCATCTAACTCTAAGCATTTATACTAAAACTAGGCAATTAGCCCATCATAAGACAGGATTTTCAGGTCTCTCCTCCACATCGGTCTTCTCTCCTGAGCCTCCGGACTTTCGCTCCATCTCTCTCTCCTCCTCCTCCTCCTACTGCTTTCCCCTCTCTCAGCTCTCCTCCGCCTTCTGCCTCTCTCTCCATCTCTTTCTTTCTCTTCTCCCCCTCCTGCCTCTCACTCTCCCTTTCTCTTCTCCTCCTCCTCCTGCCTCTCACTCTCTTTCCACTCTCCTCTGTCTCTGTCGGGGATGCAAGTGCCCGGGTGAGTCCGGCTCCCCGCCGGCTGATTCCTTCTTCCCGCCCCCTGCCAGCCAGTTCCTTCTCCTGATTTCCCATGGCCAGCCTTGCTGCCCCCAACTCCACCTCTGACCAGCTTTGCTTCCCACTGGCCAGTCCTGTGGCCTCTGATCCCCACCCCCGATCAGCTTTGCTTCCCGCCTGCTGCTCCTCCCCCATTTTCCTCTGGCCAGCTATGCTGCCTTTGACCCCCCACAGCTCTGCTTTGCACCCCCACCCTCCTCCTCCCAGCCAGCCCCACTCCTCTCCCGGATAGTCCCTCCCCCCTCCAACCCCCAATCAAGTGTGTCTGGTGTATTTTTTTTAATCCTACCCTAATGAGGTACACGGCCAGGGGGCAAGGCCCCTCTTCCCCTCCCGCCGTGGTGCACGGTTGAGTTCTGTGCTGCTCAGCCGGGCCGCCATGAGGGAGCAAGCGGCTGTTTGGGTTCCCCTGCGGTGGCCCAGCTGAGCGGCGCAGAACTCAGCCGAGTGCCACAGCGGGAGGCGAAGGGGGGGGGGGGGGATGGGGCGATGACGTAAAAAACCCTGTAGTCTAGATATATCCTGAGAGACATAGTGCTTAGGTTAGGTAGTTAGGTTGATGGAGACACTGCATTACTTTGATTTTAGTGGCCTTTAAGAGGTGTTCCACATGCCCTGACCATGACCACTCTCATCATTGTTTTGAACACCACTGCCAAGCAGCCAGTCTGCAGGTACATATCCTTCCCTTTTAGAGCCCTGAGAATTTTTTTGAAGTCCCATTTCCTGTTTCTTGGCATGGAGGGCTTACCTAGTAACTAGCCAACTGGCCAAGCCAGCTCCACTCTACACATGTGCTCCTGCCTTGAGTATACCGTGGGTGGTGGATCTCCTGGGTGTGTGGATGCTATGCAGGCCAAGTTCTTATTCAGCTGTAGACATGTGGATATCTATAAGCAGATACTAGGGGCAGGCAGAAGAAGGGCTACAAAAGAGACCCATAGCAGTGCCATGGAAAAGTCAAGGAGCTACAGCAGGTGTGTCAGAAAGCAAGAGGGGCTAACCCTCTCGCTACATTTACAAAAAACTGCATGCCATCTTCTGTGGAGACCCTATGACCACCACCAGGAGCCCCATGAATTCTTCAGGGGAACTGCAGTCAAAGGCCCCTGGAGTGAACAGTAAGGAGGCGTTGGATGAGGAATAGGAGTATGGGAGACTGGCAACTGGAAGATCCAGTGGTGCAGTGAGCCAGATCCTGTTTTTGACTCTAGAGCAGTAGAGCCTACAGTCCAGTATGCGTGGGATTGATGTAAGAGAAGAAATCTCTGGTAAGTATGCAGGTTGCTTTGTAATTGCAGGAACACACCTGTTCATTTACTCTTTTTAAATCATGCCAGGGGAGGTAGTGAAATAACCAATTGAATTAGTGTCTATTTACTTCTCATTCCCCTGTACAATTAGGCAGAGGGCCCCTGTGGAACAGTTTATCTGTTCTGAGATGCCCCATGAGTGACCTGAAGAGATCTCAAGGAAACTTTGAAAAGTCGTGGAGATTGGGAGAAATCCTGGATGATTGGAAAAAGGAAAATATAGTGCCCATCTTAAAAAAAGGGAAGAAGGACGATCCAGGGAACTATAGGCAGGTCAGTCTTACCTCGGTTCCTGGAAAAATCATGGAAGGGATCCTTAACTAATCCATTTTGAGGCACTTGGAAGAGAGGAAAGTGATTAGGAATAGTCAGCATGGATTTACAAAGGGCAAGTCGTGCCTGACCAATCTGATTAGCTTCTATGATGAGGTAACTGGATCTGTGGATATGGAAAAGTCAGTGGATGTGATATACCTTGACTTTAGCAAGGCTTTTGATACAGTCTCCCACAATATTCTTGCCAGCACATTAAGGGAATGTGGATTGGATAAATGGACTGTAAGATGGCTAGAACGATGGCTAGAAGGCCGGGCCCAGCGGGTAGTGATCAATGTCTCGATGTCAGGATGGCGGTCGGTTTCTAGTGGAGAGCCCCAAGGATCGGTTCTAGGACCGGTTTTATTCAATATCTTTATTAATGACATGGATGAGGGGATGGATTGCACCCTAGGCAAGTTGGCGGATGACACTAAGCTAGGAGGAGAGGTAAATACGCTCGAGGGCAGAGATAGGGTCCAGAGTGACTTAGACAAATTGGAGGATTGGGCCACAAGAAATCTGATGAGGTTCAACGCGGAAGAAGCCCAAGCATAGTTACAAGCTGGGGACCAACCAGCTAAGTAGTAGTTCTGCAGAAAAGGAACTGGGGGGTTCAGTGGATGAGATGCTGGATATGAGTCAGTGTGCCCTTGTAGCCAAGAAGGCTAATGGCATATTAGGCTGATTTAGAGGAGCATTGGCAGCAGATCCAGAGATGTCATTATTCCCCTTTATTCAGCTTTGGTGAGGCCACATCTGGAGTATTGTGTCCAGTTCTGGGCCCTCGATTACAAAAAGGATGTGGGCACATTGGAGAGGATCCAGCGGAGGGCAATCAAAATGATTAGGGGGCTGGAGCATATGACTTATGAGGAGAGGCTGAGGGACTTGGGTCTGTTTAGTCTGCAGAAGCAAAGAGTGAGGGGGGATTTGATAGCAGCCTTCAACTTCCTGAAAGGAGGTTCCAAAGAGGATGGAGCGAGGCTGTTGTCGGTAGTGACAGATGGCAGAACAAGGAGCAATGGTCTCAGGTTGTGGTGGGAGAGGTCCAGGTTGGATATTAGGAAAAACTATTTCACTAGGAGGGTAGTGAAGCACTGGAATGGGTTACCTAGGGAAGTAGTGGAGTTTCCATCCCTACATGTATTGGCTTGAAAAAGCCCTGGCTTGGTTGATTTAGTTGGGATTGGTCCTGCCTAGAGCAGGGGGATGGACTTGATGACCTTCTGTGGTCTCTTCCAGCTCTATGATTCTAAAGTTTCTACTGGGGTGAAAGACAGAGGTAGAATGGCCGAATGCTGATTTCAAATAAGGATGATAAATATCAAGTAATTGACTAATCAAATAGTTGATGCATTTTGCCAACTATTTTGGTTGTCCTCCGCTGGACCCTCTCAATCCGTCGACATCCTTTTTGTAGTGTGTGTGTGGGGGTGGGGAAAGGGGGACGAACTGGACACAATACTCCAGATGTGGCCTCACCAGAGCCAAATAAAGGGCAATAATCACTTCTCTGGATCTGCTGGCAATGCTCCTTCTAATGCACCCTAATATGCCATTAACCATCTCGGCTACAAGAGCACACTATTCACAGAAGGCCCAGATATGCTGGCTCATTGTGACCCTGGACAACTGTAAACATAGATAAGAGGGTGGTCAAGCTAGTCGCTGACCAACAGGCTGCGAGAAACTGCCCTTGACTGGCACCTATGTTGATACGATCACACAACCGTCCCATGGAGGAATCTCCCACTGAGCAAAGAAAGTCCAGTACTCCCAATTTAGTTATCTCTCTCTTACAAGTGTAAATTACATTGAAACTCCCTTGTAAGAACTGGCGTCACAAAGATGAACTAGCACAATTTACTACCATAGATAAGAAAGAGAATACGTGACCCCATGGGTATAAAGATGGGCCCAACAGCACACTCACTCTGAGCGTTAATCTACCATCTACCTGCTGGTCGGGTTAGGTAGTTGCCTCCCGAGGTCCACACGGGGATGCCTGGCCTCATATTCATCTTTCCAAGGAATTGAGGGACCAATCCTGGCCTGATACGCTGGAATCGAGAGACGCAGAAGGGGGTAAAAATTGTACCCGTATGTGTCCTTTTGTCTTAATGCATGCATAGAATAGAGCTCTTTAAAGATTAAGCTGTCACTTGGTACAGTTATTTTCTATCTTCCTTTTCCTTTTGTAACCATTTTAAGATTTGTTTTTGCTAGCAGTTAAGAAAGCCTCTTTAATAAACCTGTAACTGTTTAAGCTTTAACCTGACTCCTCCTGTTGCTGTAACAGAACCAGACACAATTAAAAGAACTCCAGCCTGTCATAGGCGCAGATGCAGGCAGAGCTGGGCGTTTGGGTTCTGTCGTCTCCCTGGGACAGTCCCTTGGGGCACCTGTCAGCCTTCCCTGGGCTGCCCGCTCGCTGAGAAGGGACCTTGTCCTAGCAGCTAAAGACTAGGGTGCATAACACACACAGACCACACATACTGCCCTGCCCATCGTCTGACAATCCAAAAGTTCTGCAGCCACTGCTCGTCATCTCATAAATGCATAATGAAGCCATTTCACCAGTCAGAGCTTTTCTCAGGCTCACAACTGGCACTCCGCCATCTTTAGCTGCACCCTGAATGCCAACAACTGAATTGTTTGTTTTTATGTCACAGAGAAAGTTAGCTTCCAGAGAATTGTCATGTTCCCCACAGGTCCTCTTGTGGCTCTCCAACTACTACAGGATCCAGGGTACTGTGTTTGCAACACTCATTACAATTGTGCAGAATTGTGTAGTATTCATGCTTCTCAAAGAGATGGCAGGCTTTTGAAACATGTAATATGGATAAAATTGTGATGGAGAAAACAGCATTACAGAAAGTTGAAATCCTATTCCCACAAATTTTGATGTGAAATGTTTGTCCCCATGAGGCATTGTGAACTCACTGCAAAACATCTTGTGTGAGAAGGTGGCAAGTTGCCAGGAGTGGCTCGAGGAGAGCTGCCAGCAACTGGCGCCCTAGGCAGAATGCACAATTGGCGCCCCTGCCTCCATAGCTCTCAATGGCGTGACGTCATCATTGGGCGCCGCATTAAACACGGCGCCCTAGGCAACTGCCAAGGTTGCCTACATCCACAGGCTGCCCCTGCAAGTTGCACAGTGGGAGAACTATCCATAATGAACTGCTCTTTGCAGAGATGCAAGCACTGACTGTGTGGATGTACACTACCAACACAAGGATTGTAGTGTATGGACATACAGAAGTGATTTAATTACTGCAGCAACTGTAGATGAACATCAATTAGGGAAAGTCTACATCACAAAATTAAGTTAACCCAAAAGTCATGGAAAACTGATTTCTTTAATTTTCTGTTTTAGCTGTTTCTTTCATAACCTGAAACTGATAAGGTCAATGGGCTAATAACTTTTATTAGGCTAACCTCTACTGGTGAAAAAGACAAACTTTCAAGCTACACAGCACTCTTCTCCAGTTATTTACCTTCTAATAATTGGATTAATGTGTTCAATTCCCTCAAAGGAAGGCCTGAATTAATGGTTTTATATTTTTGCAGCAAGAAATTTGGACACACTTGTTGGTCTAGTTAACACACAGATGCTGTACTTTTTTTAATGAGAAGGGAACTTACCATGCCATGAATCTAATATGACAAAACTAAAAGGGGATGCACTGACCCATACTTAAATTGCGTTCTTAAACAATTGCATTGTACTGCATTCCTAAGCTACTACACTGTTAAGCCTTCTACTACATTAAGTGACTACCTTTTTATTTTTGCCATCAATCTAATTTTCCAATACCAGAAGGGGATGCATTGGTAATAATTAACTGAATGATTAAACTTTGTACCTGAAAACACTTTCTTTCTCTGTGGAACTTTGCAATATTTTCAGTTGCCACCTGTATATTTACCAGCACTGACATTTCTATTGATTGTTGTTCCTAGATGAATGATCTCCTTCGCTCTCTATTCCTTAATTTATAAGTTTGTAGTTTCCACTGCTTTGATTTCCTAAATTATTTATGTCTGAAGTCACAGCCCAGAAATTGAAAAGCAGATTTTTAATTGCCTCTTCTCTCTATATGGTCATATTGGAAAATTGCATGACAGAAAAAGTTCAAAGGTAAAAATGGTGTAAAACATATATAAATGTACATTTTAAGAAACAATAGCTAAATGAATTCCATTTTATTTAGTAGAAGTGCACTCCTCATCTCTGAGGAAGCTCCCCAACATCACACAGCTCCTGTGTGGCACTTGACTATCGCTCCAATTTTGATCTAAGTATATGAAATAGGGATCTAGTACTTAAACATCACATGTCTACCTTTGAATTCAGTTTCTTTCCCCCTTGTAAGATCACACACGTGATATGACCTAGCCTTATGCTTCTGGTAAGAATACTCCAATTAAGTCTTTCTTAAATTGGGCCTTTGCTATAGTATCCTTCAAGCAATGGCAGGAAAGTTGCCATCTTCAGATGACTGTTTATTTGAAGTATTGGGGAAAATGGGTTAGTCCATAGAAGAACAGGTACAAATCTTCACCTATTGCCCAAGCCTAAACTTTTCTTGAGGTTTGGGAATGTTTGTTTCTTTTCTTTCTCCATCCCCATCACCCTGGCTTACATCTGCTGATCTCTGGCAGTCTTTCTGTGTGACCACACTACAACGTGTATGCACTGGGTGCAGTAATCCATGAGATGCCACCAGGGAGAAGTCTGATCAGGAGATACAAGTGGAGTAGAAGCTGGGCCTGTTATGGAGGCCGCTGGGCTTTGTTTCTAGGCTTGATGTTACCTATGCAATTAGGCAAAGAAGCACAGAACTTCTTCCCTGAAAATATGAGAAATGAAATCCTGACCCTATTCCTCAATAAATGTTTATTTACTTCAATGGGGCCAGAATTTTACCCACTGAGCCTTCCACCAAATACCTGTTGCTTGTGAAGCTGAGGGCATAATTTCTTCCTTTTTAATTAACTATCGTCTCCCTTGAAAAATGGGAGTTAGTCTTTAAAAGGAAAAACATCCCTCCAAAAACATAAGCCTGTCTGGTTCTTGTTTGCATTTGTGATTTCAAAGATACTATAAATATCCATTCTGAAAACTCTTAATGTTTGATGTAATTAAAAATCTCCTCCATGACAAATGGATGTTGATTCCTGCAAAAATGCCCGTGGTAGATGGCAATGCACTAATAGGCCTACCGATTTATAATGAAGCCTTCATTATCTAATTCCTTTCCTTTTATGATCTATAAGTGACTATCAAATAGACATCATAAAAAGTGTTTACAAACTGCTTTCACTTCTCAGCTGTAGATCTGTCTGATTATCTCAAAGAATATAGTTACAGTAGTCTAGCTCTTTTCATTCACACAGTTTGTTCACTTTGCTGCTGCTTCACAGATTTATTTTAGGCTTCATAATCCACACACACTGTTCTTCATTCCCTCTTTTATTCCAACGACATAGTAAGAGTTTGATTTTGTTAAATTTTTTTAAAAGTATGATTATACATTCTTTTGATTTTTTTTCTAAAGTTTCAGTGTATTTTGAATATCTGGCTGTAAATATTTACCCTAAATATATTCCAGTTACTCTGTCCACCTTAGTATCACATACTGTTCTGTGTGGCTGAATCAATCTTCTTTCTAACTTTGCTTTCTTTTATGTGCACTGTAATATGTTGGATCAAATCATTATACATGGCAGACAGTGCCATCTGTATTGTGAGATCTAGACATCTGTAACAGGTAAGTATATACTTCCTATCAAAGAACAGTTTGAACTGCTGTGTATTACTTTCATATTTTATCTTGCCAACTTACAAATATTGTCTTCGCTAGACCTATTTGAACTTACCTGCCTTTAAATTTTTTTTTTAAACGTCTGGAGTGTGGTGGAGCGGGATGGGGAGACTTAGTGCACATCAGCTTTTACATATTGACACCTTCATTCAAGTCCTGGCTTATAACATATATGAAAAAAATGTTTTATATTCCTCTCCCTGTTACCATCTCTTCACATCACAAATCACCACACACTTTTTGGCATGAGATGACTATGCAGTGATAGGAACAGAAATTGGAAAACACTATAATATCTTACAGACCTTTGAATAGCAGCCACTCTACTATTTATACCCTTTTATATTCCTAGGCCTGGATTCAGTAAAGTATGTGCTTCACATGCTTACTGAAAGAGAGAAGCAGAGCTGTCATAAGATGTAGTCTTGATGTAGAAACCTGCGCTTACCAAATTTTCTCAGTAAAAGTTGTATCTTCAGAATTCTTCACATTTAAACAGGGGCTGGGGCTGACAGAATTATGAACTTGATCCAAAGGTAACTGCAATCAATGGACAGGCTTCCATTAATTTAATTGTATTTAAGATCAAACACATGTACTAAGGTTATGTTAAATTCTCCAACACCCTGATCTTTTAGCTAATCTTTGGAAGTAATGTTTTTTGGCCCCTGGTTTGGTTCTAATGGATAACCTCTCATTCTGTAGGATGAAAAGTACTGGGAAGTATTTATTAGATTGGATATTGTAAATAGTGACCAAGGTTCGAGAATCACCTAAAAATGTTGGGAGATCTATTTGGTTAATTGTATTAGGGGTGTTACCTATCAGACTGATAATTCTGAAGTCTGTTGTCTTTAGGTAAATATGAATGTTCTTTGGCTCAAATTTTAATGTTCTTTATTTATATAAAAGTGTGATAAATACACGCTCCAGAGCAAAATAAATCATCTTTGAGCAATATGAAACCTGAAAAAGTCTGATTCAGATACACAAAATAGCCACAACCATGTGGCAGCAGCTACTTTAAGTATGGCCTAGATCTCTCTACCTTTTTCCCCCTACTCACTAACTCCTTCCATTTTTGACACTTCTCTGAAACCAGAGAGTTTCTTTCCTGCTGTGGCACCATCCTTAAAATAGGACATTTCATGCTACAAACACTTTAAGTATTGAAAATAAACTTCCTCAGGAGGTTTTAGGGGCTAGGAATGCAAGATCAGGCCTTAATTTCCATAGCCCAGTTCCTAAGGAGATTTTTATTGGCTAAGACACTTCAGACCACTATGGTCAAAAGCAACTTTTCAAAATCTTCAGGTTTGCCATTTTCAAAGCACCATATGTTACAGAAGAACAATCTCTCATTTGACTTACAAAGGTTTCCCCATGTATAGTTTTATAAGTCCATAAGCTAGGACACATGTATTGCTTACATTTTATTTAATGTGTATTGAATTAATTTTTATATTTGGTATTTGAAAGCAGTTTAAAATACTTACCTTCTTGATTGGCTTTGAGGGTGGGTTGGGGCCGATCATTTTTTTCAGATCAATTTGTGGAAGAAAATTGGCACAACCTTATATACCAAAGTGAGAAAATCAAAAAAATGAACGCATGTGAAATTGACAAATCAAATTTTAGAACAGAGTGCGGGTGAGGAGGGAAGGTTAGTGTCTGTGAGGTAATGACATTAGGGGTGATAATAGGGGAAGTTTCTGTGAGGTAATTGTCAGTCAGTCAGGGCAGTGTGTGTATGTTTAACGTCCGTGTCTTTACTGCTAGGACCGGGGTCCCGTCACAGAGGGTGGCCAGCAGGCTAACAGACGCCCCATTATATAGGAAGAGCTTATTACACCTTAGATTTTAGCTGCTAAACCCAGGGGTTCCTTCGCAGCGGGCAGCCTAGGAAAGGCTGAAAAGGTGCCCCAACAGATCTTGTCACCTGGGAGTGACACAGATCCAAACGCCCAAGCTCTCCCTATGTCTGTCCCTTTATGACCGGCTGAAGTTCTTTTAAATTGTGCTTGGTTATATTACAGCAACTGAAGGAGTCAGGTTAAAGCTTAAATAGTTACAGGTTTATTAAAGAAGCTTATAAATCATATGGTTACAATGGCTATTGCTCTATTTCTTAAATGCTAGCATATATATATATATAGATGTGTGTGTGTCTTAAAAATGATTACAGGAAAAAGGTAAAGATAGAAAATAGAGATAATGGTATCAAGTGACAGCTTAATCTTTAAAGAGCTCTAACACTATGTATATATATACTTAAACAAAGGTTCCAGGTACAATTTTTACCCCTTTCTGTGCCTCTCGACTCCAGCGTGTCAGGCCAGGGCTGGTCTCTCAATTCCTAGGAAAGATGAATATGAGGTGGGCATCCCCTCTGGAACCTCGGGAGATCAAACACCAAACCCGACCAGCAGATAGATGGTAAATTGACACTCAGAGAAAATGCGCTGCTGGACCCATCTATATACCCCTGGGGGCCCGTATCCTCTTTCTTATCTAAGATGCCGAATTGTACTGGTCCGTTTTGTGGTGCCAGTTCTTACAAACAAGTTTCAAATTAATTTACACTTGCAAGAGAGAGAACTAAATTGTGAGTACTAGACATTTTTTTACTGGGTGAGAGATTCCTCCCCCCGCGGACGGCTGTGTGTTCGTATCAATATGGGTTAAGTCAAGAACACTCCTTGGCAGCCTCTTGGACAGCAATTGGCATATCTCTGTTTACAGCCATTCATGCTCACACAACCTGGGCCTTCTGTACTGTGTGCCCTGTATGCTCCACGCAAGCAAAAATGGATGTTACAAGGGGGGTTCCTGTCTGGCTACAGTAATGACATTAGGGGTGATAATTGGGGAACTTAATAATAATAATAAAGAAAACTTCAACTTGTCAGTAGGCAAATTCAAAATGCAGGGAGCCTTTGCATAGGATGTGTCTCCATTTTGAGTGATTTTGGGTGAGTGGCTCTCAAGTGTCAACGTCAATGTTACACTTCTTATAATGCTTCCATTGACCTCCCACATTAAGGTATCTTTCTTTCAGCTGAGAAAACAGGACCTGTTTTGGGAGGTGATGGTCTGGCATTCGAACAACATGACTAGTCCAAGGAAGTTGCTGATGGATGATCATTGTCTCAATACTGATGGTCTTTGCCTCTTTGAGACCAATGGGCTCTGTCTACATTGGCACCCTCTTCCGGAAAAGGGATGCTAATGAGACCAGTCGGAATTGCAAATGCCGTGGGGGATTTAAATATCCCCCGCGGCATTTGCATGAACATGGCTGCTGCTTTTTTCTGGCTCAGGGTTTTGCCGGAGAAAAGCGCCATTCTAGACGGGATCTTGTGGAAAATAAACCCTTTTCCGGAAGATCCCTTATTCCTACTTTCAAGGAATGAAGGGATCTTCCGGAAAAGGGTTTATTTTCTGCAAGATTCCGTCTAGACTGGCGCTTTTCTCTGGCAAAACCCCGAGCCAGAAAAAAGCGGCAGCCATGTTCATGCAAATGCCGCAGGGGATATTTAAATCCCCCGCGGCATTTGCAATTCTGACTGGTCTCATTAGCATCCCTTTTCCGGAAGAGGGTGCCAATGTAGACACAGCCATGGTGTTTGTGTGCCTGTCTTCCCATTTGATCTTCAAGCTCTTGCAGAGGCAGCATTGGTGATACCTCTCAAGGATTTTCAAGTGATGCCTGTAGGTTGTCCAGGTTTCAGACCCATATAATAGTGTTGGGAGGATGTCCTGATAGACAAGAAGTTTGGTGTCTGTTCAAATATCGTGATCTTGAAAAATCCTGTGCCATAAATGAGCAAAGGCTGCACTGGCACAGATCAGGTGATATTGGATTTCTACATCAATATCTGTCTTGGATGAAAGAACTTCCATGATAGAGAAAATGATCGACATTGTCTGGTGCCTCTCCATTGATTTTAATAGATGGGATGTATGATACCTCATTTGGAGAAGGCTGATGAAGTCCTTTGGACTTCTCGATGCCAATGGTGAAACCAAGACATGCGTAAGCATCAGCAAACACATTCAGGATAGTTTGAAGAACTTTCTCAGAGTGGGGTGGGGGGAGGGAGAGGGAAACGGAATAGTCATCAGCATACAGAAGTTGCACAATAGGGGTATGTCTAGACTACATGGCTCCATTGACGGAGCCATGTAGATTTGTTTATTGGGCAAAGGGAAATGAAGTGGCGATTTAAATAATTGCCGCTTAATTTAAATTTAAATGGCTGCCTCGCTGAGCCGACAAATAGCTGATCAGCTGTTTGTCGGCTCAGCGCGGCAGCCATGTAAATTTAAATGAAGCGGCGATTTATTTAAATCGCCGCTTCATTTTCCTATGTCTGGTAGCCTAATCTACATGCCTCTGGCGACAGAGGCATGTAGTCTAGACGTACCCTTCGTAGCTGCATCCATGACTGAGTAATCCTGTTTAGGACCCATTCTGCTTACCCCCCACATAGGGAGGGGGCTAGAAAAAGCACCCTAAAATAGTCTTACTCTAACCCTAACCCTAACCTGTGGCAAACCTCTAATCATTTTAGTTACCCTTTTCTGAACCTTTTCTATTGCCAAAATATCTATTTTGAAGTGAGGAGACCACATCTGTACGCAGTATGCAAAATTGACAAGGAATCCTGCAGCACCTTATAGACTAACAGATGTATTGGAGCATAAGCTTTTGTGGGCAAAGATCCACTTCATCAGATGCATATAGGGGAAATTTCCAGGCAGGTATAAATATGCAGGCCAGAATAAGGCTAGAGATAATGAAGTTAATTCAGTGAGGGAGGGTGAGGCCCACTTCTAGCAGCTGATCTGAAGGTATGAACACTAAGAGGAGAAACTGCTTTTGTAGTTGGCTAGCCATTCACAGTTTTTATTTAATCCTAAACTGAAGGTGTCAAATTCGCAGATGAACTGTAGCTCAGCAGTTTCTCTTTGAAGTCTGGTCTTGAAGTTTTTTTTGCTGCAGGATGGCTACCTTTAAATCTGCTACTGTGTGTCCAGGGAGATTGTAGTGTTCTGCTACAGGTTTTTTTTATATTACCATTCCTGATATCTGATTTGTCTGTTTATTCTTTTGTGTAGGGACTGTCCAGTTTGGCCAGTGTATATAGTAGAGGGGCATTGCTGGCACATGATGGCGTATATTACAGTGGTTGATGTGCAGGTGAATGAACCTGTGATGGTGTGGCTGATCTGGTTAGGTCCTGTGATGGTGTCGCTGGTGTAGATATGTGGGCAGAGTTGGCACCGAGGTTTGTTGCATAGATTGGTTCCTGAGTTAGAGTTACTGTGGTGGTATAGTTGCTGGTGAGAATTTGCTTCAGCTTGGTGAGTTGTCTGTGGATAAGGATTGGCCTGCCTCCCAAGGCCTGTGAAAGTGAGGGATCATTGTCCAGGATGGATTGTAGATCACTGATGATGCATTGGAGAGGTTTTAGCTGAAGACTGCAAGTGACGGCCAGTGGTGTTCTGTTGGTTTGTTTCTTGGGCTTGTCTTGGAGGAGGAGGCTTCTGGGTACATGTCTATGTTAATCTGTTTTCTCGCTTCCTTGTGTGGGTATCATAGTTTCAAGAATGCTTGGTGAAGATCTTGTAGGCGTTGGTCTTTGTCTGAGGGGTTGGAGCAAATGCAGTTGTACTTTAATGCTTGGCTGTAGACAAGGGATTGTGTGGTGTGTCCAGGATGGAAGCTGGAGGCATGAAGCTTCTTATCAGTGTTGATGAGCCACATTCACTCTGATTTAATTTGCACTAATGTCACACTCCCATCTCTGTATCCTTTCACTTTTCTTTTCTCTTCAAGCATCTGAGAAAGTGAGTGTATCTCTCAAAGGCTTATGCCCTTATGCTCTAATACATTTGTTAGTGTTTAAAGTGCCACCAACTCCTATCCTTGAGGGGGGACTCTGAGCCCTCCTGCTGGCTGATTCATATGATAACCAAACCCATTTACAGATCATTGTCCTTATCAATTGAGCTATCAAGTTTCTTAAATGCTCTTAATGACCCTCTCTTAGAAATATGAAGTATAATTCTGTTTTACTAAACATCCTAACATCACATATGAGAATGATACATTCACACAAATAGAATATACACATTCAACAGCGTATATTCAAATGCTACTTTATGAGAAGTAAATTGAAAAATGCTTTATGCAAAAATGCATATTCATAAAACATAGGGAAGGTTGTTACAGTCCTCCAAAAATTGAGAGAAATATAGCTATTGCATGTTTGTTTTCTTTTGTGCTGTTCAATTGTACTATCTGCTTTAATCATGAAAGTAGTATCACATGATTTGGTACAGTGGAGCAATTAATTGCAAAAGAATAGCTCAAAGTTAGACTAGCAAGGATACTTCTGGTCAGGATTGGGATATTAAATTCAATTGCGGGTTGCTGCAGTCAATATGTGTTTATCCTGTGCCATCACTCCCTTGCTTTCCTAAGAAAAAAGAAACTGTATTAGTTCAGTAAGACATTACAAAAGATCAGCATGTTAATTTTAAATGGAGAATTTCTTGGATGGCTGCCTATGTTGGTAGGTTGGCACAGCTGAAATTACTACCACCAGAGAAGCTCAATATGTTTTCAAAATCTTTTGTTCAAAATTGCTGGTGGTAAAGCCTGTCACATGGTAAGTCACAGAACTAGGATCTATTCCAAGCATGATTAATGCTACAATGTGGGTGTCTGTGTACAGGACACAGGGACAAACACAGTGTTGAATTGTGATAGAACATAGGGCTCTACCAAAAATAAGTGGAAGAGTCACCAAGAATGTGGCTTCGGGTTATGCTAGTATATATTAATCCAACTACCTGATTGGAAAATAGGGTTCCTTTCCCTTCCCCCAAACTGATACACTTCAAAAGCTGTTGTTAAAGGGTCACATTCTGCTTATAGGCCTGGAAACTAAAATATCCAGGAATACCATTTTATTTGTAAACAACTTTTTTTAAATTCATTTTTATTGCTTCAGCAATACAGGAAAAAAAAATCACCTTTATTCTGGGCATCCACCTGTGGGCAACTGAAGAATAATTCTAATTGCATATTCAGCTTGGAAATAATCATGAGGACACAGTCTTTTGGATAGCCAAAACCTTTAGTTAACCACTCTTTGATTACTGTAAATGTTAGAAATAACATACTATGGATGAAATTCATCGATGCCTGCCCAAAACTAGAGTAATTAGGCCTTGTGCAGGGGACTCCATGCCGGGTAGGAGCATTATCCTGTTAATGTGTGGGCAGGATGCTAAGCTGGTCTGTAATGCAACTAACAACTGTGGGGCTTTTTTTAAGCTTGTGAACTAGAATGTCAGTTACAGCCCCTCTGTAACTGTATCTAAGCATGGATCTACAGTCCTTTATCAAGTTTATCTTTGGTGGCCTGATATATTGGCTTCTTTAGGACAAGTATCGAATTTGTTTTCATGGTTCACGAAGGGTACAATGAAGCTCCTTTGTGTGGCTGCTAAATCTACACACTCTTCACCCCAGGTTTATCTTAGGAAGTAAAAAAATAAAGAATGACAGTCTTTCTCTTGAACCAACAGAAAGATAGGGAGATATAATTAATCCTGAATCAGTGCAGAGGGGTGGACTAGATGACCTCCTGATGTCACTTCCACCCCTATGTTTCTATGATTATATTAAATAGGCACCTTTGTAAATCAGTAAAAGCTTTGCCTGGCAGCTGGATTTTCTTCTGGAAAATTATCAGCCAGAGCTAGGTGGCTATTTCATATGGCTTCATATTTTCATGAATAAATAATAGCGAGAAAGTGAAATAGCACTTTGCAAACCAAAGCCATTTATATTGCTTTAATCCACTCAGTAGAAATCCACTGTAAAGTGGCATCAGGAGGATTGAATTCTGCACCTAGGTCACTGGCTCCAGTATCAGACTATTAGCTGGTTTGGTACAGATACTCAGATATACAGCAGTTTGTTTTAAAAGCTAAAAAGATCTTCCTGGTATAGATAAGATAGTCTTGAATGAGTTGGTTTTTTATTTTATTCAAATTAAAAACTCCTTCTCCTTACATTTATTTCTTACCCTTTTCCTGTTCCTTGTACCATTCTCCTTTCTTTTGTCTTTTCAATTTTCTCTTTATTTCCTTTCAGTTTTCTTCCTTTGTCCTACCATTGTCTTTCTCCCTTTTGCTTGTCCTCCATCCCTCTTGCTTGATGCTCATTATGAGTGTTAATATATTTAATGTAAATGGGTTTAATAGTATGCTGGATCCTATATTGTATAACAATTAAATTCTGTAATGGTGCAGCATTTACTATGCAATTTGCATGCATTATATAGTGGCCTCACAGAGAAAGGTATTCATTGAAAAATAATAAGACTAAAAACTATTCTGTGAGCAACACCCATTATCACACCATTCAAAATCTAAAGCTCACACTGGGGATTTTGCAGCGATATGTTGAAACCTCTAGGTAGGATAACATCACAGGCCTGTGTAAACTGACAACAAAATAAGTAGCTTGTCACACGTCAAATGAGGTCACAGGACTATGAGAGAAAGAGAGAGAAACTCTGAAAGGAAATTTCAGCATGTGGATTAAAGTACGCATTGGAATTTATTTCTGCAAATCTCGTCCAATAGATTTTAATTTTACATTGTGCTTGCAGATTGAATATATTAATTCATGTGTTCCATTAAAAGGTATCTCCAAGAAGATTAATCAAACTAAATGTTAGCTGATTGTGAATCCGCATAAACTGTGAGATTACTCAAGGTTTTTAAAACCCAATTTCAAATTATCCTCTTTGAAAAAACATTTGCTAGGAACTGCAAATTGACCAAGCTGTGACTAATAGTGTGCTGCAGTTGTTGGAGTGCTTAGAGAATAAAGGCAAGTCTTCTGTTGATCTTTTAGTTGCCAGTAGGAGGACATATTTCTGGAACTTTTTAAAAGTACTCAGTTTGATCATGTTTAAGTGCTTTAAGATCTTTGTATAAAAGGTGTTTATTTATTAAGCAGCAAAACATAACCAAGTACATGTTTTTCTGGGCTATTACTAAGCCATGCAGAGTTGTTAGGTAGAATCCCAGTTGCTGCAAATTCCCCAGCAGAGAAGCTGTACCCCAGCCTGAAAACAAAACCACTTAAGATTTTCTGATCACTGCCTGTATTGCTGTACAGTTTTACTAACAAGAACACAAAATGATTTATTCCATTTTGCGAAGGTTTTCTTAAAATGCTGAAAATTGTGCCAAACAAAACCTAACCGAACTTCATACAATTCCTTAAATATAGACAGCTTAACTCTTAACACTGAATGTGTTTTAAATAGTTTAGTTTTCCTGGTTTTATCCACTTGTTTTGCCACATCCTCGACTCCTGCATTGTGGTTTCCTTGTTTGCAGGAGGCTTTACATTTGCTAGTGAAAAGAGTTGAATCAGAAGCTGTAAAATATTATTGCTCTAACTATGATGTATGTCAGGGAGGCTGAGGCATGCTGGACTTATCACTACTACTGAAAAGCTGATTATTGTGTGCTGAGATCTGCAATGCAAGAGTGCTTTGGGGTTTTAGGGATGGTTTGCTTTGGTGGTACAGCTCTCGCAGATATCTGGTAGCACAAGGCTGGTCACTGGGCATTAGGTAATTGTTGACCTAGTTCTCTGGGGCACTGTTTCTAGAGCAGGGGTGGACAATAATTTTGGAAAGTGGTCAGGGGCCACACTCCTCCATAACATTAATGGAGGAGGTGTGGGGTTTGGGATGCAGGTTGGGTGCAGAAGGGAGCTAGGGGTAAGGGGTTTTTGGTGCCCTTGGTGAACTATGACTTTAGCATTGTCCTCCCCACATTCAACCTCTTATAAGTATCAAATATTGTACTTATAAAACATTGTATCATTGCCCTGTCAGAGGTTGTTATAATTTATTTCACACTTTGAAGCACAGCTGTGTATGTAAATGCAGTTAAAGTGTGTGTCAGCATAGCTCAAAAGAGAGCTGCCTGGGTTTGCTGCCAGGGGGTGGGGTCTGGCAGTTCAGTTATTCTCAGTAGCCTAGTGTTAGCCATTCATACAGTTGAGTTGCTCACCACTTAGTGAAGGCTGGTCAGTGACCTGCAACAGCTGTTTTGCTGCGTTACAAGCCATGATTCCAAGGATGCCGTGCCCATGAAGAATTTGTATTGTGTTCGACTTGAAAAATTTGGTAAGAGGTTTGTAAAAAAATTGTAAAAGGAGAAGTACTTGTAAGATTAAG
The DNA here is from genome assembly GCF_052426305.1 of Pelodiscus sinensis. NCBI lineage: Eukaryota > Metazoa > Chordata > Testudines > Trionychidae > Pelodiscus > Pelodiscus sinensis. Next base: position 207,192,788 of record NC_143053.1, read on the forward strand.
ATTGAATATTTATTGTAGGCTATTACTATTAAAGTAATAGTAAAGTCCTGATTTTCAAACACCTAACTGCTAATGGCAACAAATATTACTTAATAGATACATTCCTTTCCACCCTAATTGCAATAATGTTTGATGATAAAAGAAATTCTGAATTTCTGTTTAATTTTTTAAACAGTACAATATTTGATGCTTTCATTTATAAAAGGTAACATATTAGTATATTTGAAATAGAGGATGTGATGGATAGGAGGAGTGCTGGCCAGCACCCACAAATTGGTGGCTAGCAAGGGTGTTGGCAGAGAGTCAAAAAAACCTATGGGCATACCGTACTGGAATTTGAACTGTATAAGATAACATGCCTGCTTTCTTTGTGTGGGAGAGTTCATCTAGGAGTTGAGAGACACAGAATGATTTAAACCTATGCAGGACTACCATGCCTCCAAGGAATTCAGGACATGGAAGTGGACTGAACTAAGAAGGGATTGTGAGTAAATAAGAGGAAAATGAATCTAGTCGTGACCAGGGTATTTTTCTTTATTTTGTGATTTGGTTTGAACTGCTCTGTGTGAATCTATATCTCCCCTCCCCCATTCACCATCTAAGAACTGTTCCCAGAGATTTTCTCTGTGTTTTAATTTGGTTTCCTTAGTTCCTCTGTAACCCCTATCCATCAAGTACGCTTTTTCAAGTATATCTTTTGTTTTGTAATAAAAATCACTTTTTTAAAGTGGTGATTGGATTCTTGTATCCTGGAAGGTAACAGGTCTGTCTGTCTGTCTGTCTGTTTGCATGCCTCAGACTAAGAGGTTAGCTACCAGAGACTGCAGTTTCTTTTTCTCTTTGTTTTTTCAAGGTCTTGTGGTAAAAGAGCTTGGGATACCCATAGGGGAGAATTCAAGTGTTCCCCTCTGATTTTTAGGGATAAATCACTTGACGGTGGCAGCTTTTGTTTCACAGAGCCAGTGTATCTGTGATTCTGGGGAGGGATTTTTTTTTTTTATAAGCAGAGCCTAGAGGCCAAGGTATTTAAGGTCTTTCCGGGCCCCCATCTTCTGCACTTGGAGTCCCAGAATGGGGATCAGCCTTGACCAAGGAAAAAATTCACTTTCATCTAATTTGGTTCCCCTTTAAAACTTTGTGCCCTAGGCAACTGCCTAGTTTGCCTGTGTGGTTGGGTTGTCTCTGTGATGTCTGTATAGGATTTCTATATGTAATCATAACTTACAAGTTTTAGTAAAGTTACAATTAAAGATCGATTAAATCTTGTTTTGGTGAGTGAATATATTATAAAGTTTATTTTTTAGTAAAATTAAAAAAGCTATGTGCCCCAGCTCTGACATGAACTCTCACCTGTTGCTTGCATTCCCACCTCCTGTTCCTAAGTGCAAGTGGCCTGATATCTCTCAGTTCTCGTGCAATGAGAATTTCTGCAGTTATATTAGATGAGAGAAAACCTTATAGAGGATATAGCCTTCCTCAGGACTGTGACCCCAACAGCCCCTTGATACTAGCTGGCAAAAGATTCACTATTCTGTAACAGCAACTCCTATCTGGCTGATGGGGGTGTGATGTCTCCCAGATCTAAATGCCTCCGGGGAGTAACACAAGGGCATAAGCCAACCACTTACTGATGGGAATTAGGAAGCAAGTTCTATTGTGGGCAGTGTTTATTGTACCTTCTCTGAATAATCTGGCAGTGGTGCTGTGAGATAACCACAGGGCTAAGCTGGTATAGCAATTCTTATGCTTTTAGGCAGAGTTAGGTGCTCTTAAGGTTTGTGGAATGTAAAGAGGATCTGTTTCCTAATTCAGCTTGTGCTCCTTGGTGTTCAGCAAAACACTATGTTTATATACTCTTGTTGTTCCCCACCTTTGCAAAGAATAGAGGAAATGAGTGTAAATGCTATGTTGAGTTTGTAACAGGTGCCGCCTCCTCCTTCTCTCCTCCCTCCCCAAGGCTTTTTTGAACCAGGAGTACTTTCAATGTGAAAAATGTGCTCTGCTACTCTAGACCAAGTTAAAAAAAGGCAAGTAATTGGCATGCGAGTGTGGTTAGACCAGCCTGAAGAACAGAGTACAAAGCAAAGCTTGATCCAAATAACCATTTACTGAGTTTACATACAAGAAGGCAGGGACTCTGTCCATTCACAACTTAACATTCAGGAGTCAAAGTGACTATCTGTTAAGAAATGGTCACACAATTTCTTTTTATAAAGAAAATAACTTTCTTGACCTGAAGCACGATAGAAGAGATGCAAACTAGGAAGCAGAAAAATAGATTGACAAATCTTTTACAGACAGTCTGGGCTCCAAACCAGCACTTTGTTAGTGGTTTAGAAATGCAGACATGGATAGTAAATTAGTATTTGGGTCACGTCTTTCAGAGAATATGGGAACTGAGATATCTAGTTAGTCAGGAAAGGAAAAGAGACTCTGAGGAAAACAATGGATAAAAAGCCATGTGGGGGAAAAAGCATGAAAAGAAACTGCATCTGAGGGGAAACGCTGAGAGAAAACATCTGTAAGCTGTAGAATAGTGATAGAAATGTAGCCGTGTTAGTCTGGTGTAGCTGAAACAAAATACAGGACTATGTAGCACTTTAAAGACTAACAAGATGGTTTATTAGATGATGGGCTTTCGTGGATCAGACCCACTTCCTCAGATCAAATAGTGGAAGAAAATAGTCACAACCATATATACCAAAGGATACAATTAAAAAAAATGAACACATATGAAAAGGACAAATCACATTATAGAACAGAAGGGGGTTGCGGGGGGGGGGGGGGGGGGGAGGGAAAGAAGGTAAATGTCTGTGAGCTAATGGTATTATTAGCTCACAGACATTTACCTTCTTTCCCTCACCTCCCCCCCCGCATCCCCCTTCTGTTCTGAAATGTGATTTGTCCTTTTCATATGTGTTCATTTTTTTTAATTGTATCCTTTGGTATATATGGTTGTGACTATTTTCTTCCACTATTTGATCTGAGGAAGTGGGTCCGGCCCATGAAAGCCCATCATCTAATAAACCATCTTGTTAGTCTTTAAAGTGCTACATAGTCCTGTATTCTGTAAGCTGTGTTACTGATGAGGAAAGGATATTAGAACACGAGTATAACCAGTCCAGCACACTTTTAGTAACTCCTGTTTAATTACAATGAGCTATTACAGATCATAAAAATTTTCAATACAAAAAGATGGATGAGAACTGGGTCTGAGAATTGTTAGGTTTCTGTGTCACATGATGAAGGTCTTGCTTTTATTTCCCATTATATATAATTAAATGAGGAAATCCTCATACATTGCTGATGTGAACTGTTATTTTTCATATTACTTGTTCCAGTATGTGACTCTGCATTTGGACTATTAAAAGAAAGCACAGCTCAGGAACAGGGACCTAAATGATAATCCATATGTGGCCTGCAAGGAAAGCCAAATCCTACTTGATGGCACAGTGAATCCGATCCCAGTCTGACTAAACAGATGCCCTTTCTCAATTGTACGAAAAAGAGATATGTTTGTTGGTGGAGGAGGAAGAGGCTTGAATGAATCCTTCAGAAATTCGTTTCAGTCTTTGCTTCCGCTGCAGTTGATGTGTCTCAAAGCTCTGGTGCCAAGTTTTATCATAGGGCTCTGTGGTGAGGGTCAATCTTCCCATCAATTTATTATTCAGCATCATTTAAAAAGAAATAACTATGCTGCTTTCACCTGGTCCTTCAAAGTCTACAACTGTTGAGTGTGGGGGATATGGCAGGATTTAAATAATTTTCTGTAGAATTAATTTTTTACTAGGAAATAGTTACCAATCCTGATAGTTGCCCCGTGTAAACAAAAGAGTAAACCAATGCAATGTCATCTTGCTGAGTGTCAAGGCAGACTCATTGCCAAACAACAGCAGAGTGAACTAGGAAATATCTAGTTGGCTTATGAAAACCATGTAGGAAGGCAGCTGTTAAAAATCATCCATTTCATACTGCAGCTACTCTAGAAAGACTTGAAGAGCAGCAGAGACCTGCATTGAAGATACTGAGAACAATGATGAAAAACAGAAAACAACTACAAAGAAAGGTATGGCAAGACCAATGGCTAGAAGCTGAAGCTTAAAAAAAATCTATCTGGAAATAGTTTGCACATTTTTAACGGGGGGAGTTATCAATTTTGAATGTGGTGGATTCTCCTTTACTTGACGTCTTTTTAAATCAAGACTGGATTTGTTGTTACAAGATATTTTCAAACTCCGGCATAATTATTGAACTGACTGCAGAAATTGCCGAATGAAATACTATGGCCATTCCTTGCAGAAAGTCAGAGTAGATGAGACATTCAAATCTGCACTTGAAAGGGAATCCTCTGAACTGGCATTCATGCTAAAATTCGACACCCTCCGCACCGGACTTAACAAAGACCCCAACTATCTTACACATTACAAAGATAGCTTCCCCAATTATCACCTCTAATACTATTAACTCACAGACATTTCCCCTTCCCCACCTCTAATATCATTAACTCACTGGCATTCACCTTCCTTCCCCCCCCCCCCCCAATCCCCCTTCTGTTCTGTAATGTGATTTGTCCTTTTCATGTGTGTTCATTTTTTTTAAATTGTATCCTTTGGTATATATGGTTGTGACTGTTTTCTTCCATTATTTGATCTGAGGAAGTGGGTCTGGCCCACGAAAGCTCATCATCGAATAAACCATCTTGTTAGTCTTTAAAGTGCTACATTGTCCTGCATTTTGCTTCATAATGGTTGCTCTTAGCCTTAAAATGCATTTTTATGGGGAGAAGACCTTAAAATGAAGGCTGAGGGAGTATAGGGAAGCTTGAATCTTGCCTACTCCCTTGCAGAAGCAGGGTCTAGGAGATAGGTAGCATACTGGATACCTTTCCTCTAAAACAGCAGCCAGGAGACTCTGGTGGGGGACTGTGAAAAGACACAGAAGTTTTTCTTTTTCCAGGAGAAGAGAGGGACTAATACTTCAGATGTGATGCCTACAAGCTATAGGCTAATATGAAAGAACTTTGGGCAGTGGCTATTCTTGGCATCCTGCTAGGAAACCCAGCAGCTGAGAATTACAGGAGGACTCAGCTTCATCTTCAGAGTAAGCCAAAGAACTAGGAAAATTTATAAAAATCTAAGTAAACATAAAGTGGAAACCAATAATTAATCCTGAATGTAATCAATATTCCATTAACATCAAAATAAATAGTAAACTACTATTATGAAAGTAATAAGGAACAAACTTTTATCACAGAAAATCTTTATACAAAGACCACAACAGTCTGTGTCACCTTCATGCTGTATTGAAGTTAGAACATCTAAGATGCTTCATATTGGATAGAATAAAGGCAGATCAATGGCAGAGGGTGGGTGGAGATCCAACTTAGAACTTCCCAGTAAATCTCTGAAGGAAAACTTACTTCAACTAGAAAATTTTTCCCTTTTCTCACAAGATAATTTATTATGACTCATCACAATATTTAGTGCAGGGATCCCTTTGAATCATAGGATTGGATCATTCTTTGTCCAGAAACAAATTTTGGGGGCCATTATTAACCTGATGCTACTTGGTACAAAGTAGCAAAATACTTTTCAGATTAGGACCCCAAATAATGTTTCTTTTTCTTGGCGTGCCTATTCCAGTCTCTTTTTATATATAGTAGCATTAATTGTACATGTAATAAACTGACAAAAGTCCTTCCCCAAGAATGACAATTTCAGATTTTTACTCTAACTAGACCTCACTTGATCTCTCTTAAGTGACCTTCCCAACCCACAACTCAAGTTTGTGTAGCTATTGCAATCTGGGGAAATTCTGTTTTGTAGCTGGATATACACATACATTAAAGCTGGGCAGGTACATTAAGACAGACACATCTAATTAAGTACAATGAGGAAGAAAGTACAATTAATGTTTTTAAAGCGACTTGATTAACGTCAGTAACCAGGTTAGTGGCTACTCTTAGAGTTGGAGATCTCTGTGTACAAAACACTGTGTACAATGTTTTATATGTAAATGCACTTGAACCTCACTCCTCTTAGTAGTCTCATTGATCACAAATGGTCTTCAGTGAGGCAGCTTGTGTGTTTAATGAATTAAAATTTGTAGGATTGAGATCTAGTTGTCTGTGTGCTGTAGATTTCCTAGCTGGATTCCATTGTACTTTTGTGCTTCAATGTGCTTATACGAGCCCTGCACTGTAGTATCTGAGCAATGCAGAAAGTGTTATGTCTAGCATCTGCCTCATGTCTTTCCATGCTGTGTGTGTGTGTGTCTGAGATGATTTTCTATCCCATTGCTAACACAATTTAATACCTATTATAGGAAATAATAATATTTGCTTCAAAAACCTCAGGGTTGTTTTCTGATAGTTCAAATAATTGGACTTTTTTTTTTTTGTTTTGAAGGACATGACAAAATATCTTGGTTTGTAGCAGTAATGATCAACTTTTTCATCCCAAGGAACTAAAATATTATTACGGTAAGGTCAAGGGGTCACCATCAATACTTTGGGGTAAAGTCTCTGCTATTCAGCTACTCAGATGGTGCAAAAGGGGCAGAGGCACCTAGAAGTCCCCTACTAGGCATTTCCCTAGTGTGGGGGAGTCATCAGTTGGTGCAGAACCAGTTCCTATGCCTCCATCATTTCAACTTCTGGCAAAGGTGGTGCTTAGGAGGAGGAGTATTTCTGTATCATACTATACTGCAGCTGTCCTTAGCTAGTACATGGTCCCTTAGGACTGCCAGGCTGGGGACTGAGGAAAAGGGAGTCATAATTTGCATTTTTTCTCAGTTTTTCCCTCTCATGTAATGTTATGTGTAATAGTGTAAATGATCTGCTCCATCTTTTGATAGACCCTTCCCTTGGTTCAGGCCAAAAAAGTGGAGTGCCTATTCAGATACCCCTTCCCACAGGTTCTCCAATGAAGTTGCTACAATGAAGTAGCAAGAACTGATTTTTTCCATTGGCTGCAGTGAGCATGCAATGAGTTGACAAGCTGCTGAGGGGACTAGTACAAGATGGTGCTTCTGGGGACTGGGAAAATAACACCACTCATTCCCCAAGGTTTGTGCCTGATTCAGACACTTCAGTGTAAATATTACAAGGTATGTCTCAAAAGACATTTTCAGTTCATAATCAAGGTATGATAGCAGTTGCTTTGAGGGCCATAGGCAGGATACCTCTGGTTTGCAGAAAGTCCCTAATAAAACAGAGTGCCTTTGAGTATTTGAAATAAATACAAGTTTTGGAATTATAATTTTGAGTTATTTCCTATAGTTTTTTTAATTGTGAGTATTTGACTGTAGCTCCTATATGTGGATTGCAACTCATGTGGATTTATAATAGCTTCAGGAGCAGACATACCTGCCAGGCCTGGGTCTTTGGGACAGAATACCCAGGAGTTAACTAGGAACCTGCATTCTGGTCTTTCTCATCAACTAGTTCCCCTACAGAAGGCTTTTTGGAGTAACTGGAGTTAATTATCTAATGGAGGAGATGCAGCTGGGTGAGCTAATGAGCTTATCAAACTGCTAAGAAAAGCACAGGAGTAAGAAGTGCAAGGAAAAGATGCAGATTTAGCTGAGCTTAGAGTCAGAGAACTCCAGGAAAAGGGGGGCTCTTCTCCTCCTCTGTCCTGGGAGAAGGGTAGAGGGTATAAGAAATATTGTAAATAGCATGGTTGCATGGTGCTCTAAAGATGTTGGTGAAAGGAACATATATATATATATATAGCACAGTAAGGATATTCAACCAGTAGGGTTCTGTAATGCAAGAAGGTAAGAATGGCGTGCCCCTCGACACAGGCTTCTATACCACAGGGTCCAAAAGAGTGGGGAAAATCACTGGAAAACAGAGGTCCAGAAGATCCAGATTTTGCCTGGAGACAGAGCTGGACAAGTCCTTTCTGCAGGAGAGAAAAGGAGCTGGAGTAGGAGGTAGGTTTGAATTTCTGGGGAAGCTAAAATATACTTACCTATGGGATGCATCTTTAAACTGTCGTACTGGGTAGACTCTAGATTTGATGTTTGAGGGTTTGCTGGTTCCAGGTCGATAAGTACCTATGTTGTCAAAAGGCATTTATCTAGATACCAGGAATATTCCTTAAGGTAGTTATAACAATCCTGTGAAATTATGCAATAAAACAACTGACTTATCTCTGCACATCACTAAGAATATAGCTCTGTATTCCTGGAGCGGCTTCTAGTTAAAGTTTATTGTTCTATATGAAAGGATGATTAAGCACTAAGTACAGAACTCTTGCTTATTAATATTTTTCTCTCCTATCCAAGTATTCAGCAACCCAGATTTCCTCAGTCTGTGAGATCTGATAAGCTCACAGTCCCCAGGAGTACGTCCACAATGAAACATTTTGTTGATGTCCACTAAAACACAAGGGAGCAAGATGATGGGATGAGGTATCAAACTCAGGTCCTGTGTAGTGAAGCAGGGTACTACTTTTAGCTCAGCTGGCAAAATGCCATATATATAACATTTTCAAAACATACAATGAAATATGTACAGACTGTGCCACTTCCAAGGGCACTCACTGTACATCACATGAAAGCCTCAGGAAATCATTTCATTGCTCCCATCAAAGAGAATAAGTATCCTGTAGTAGTACTGGGACAATCGCTCTCTCAAGCCACTTTCATAGGAAGAGTTTTTTTCTTAACTGTTCTATCAGTTACAGTTAGGGGTATTATTAAGGTGGTTAAAATGTGAAATTACTCATGACTGTTGCTTTTCTTTGTTACACTTGAGGGCATTCAGGAAATAGACATCAGTTCAAATCAGAGGTGCTAATATGCAATTAAAGATCACAAGTGTTAGCTGAATGAAATGAGTTGTGGCCTAGAAAAACTTTATTTTAATGGGATGTCTGCTTAATTGGAATGGATGAGCCTTCACAAAAATATCCCAATTAAATGGTGGCTTTTCAAAGGGGCCAAAGAGTTAGGCCTCATCTGAGTGAGAAAATTAAATGGGTTTAATTACTTCCATTGGGGTGTAAAATTCCATAATGCTGAGTGATCTGCTTAAACCAAATTAAATTGCAGTGTAGACAGTGCTGAGTCAATGGGAGAATTCTTCTTTCAGCCTAGCTACCGCCACTCAGGAGGGTGGATTATGTATGCTAATGGAAGAACCCCTGGCATCAGCGTAGGTGTCAAAGCTATAATGATACCCTTGTGCCACAGTAGCATTTGAAATGTAGACAAGCCCCTATGCGCTTAAATTCTAGTCACGTTTGGTAGGATTTGGTTACTTAACTCCTGATGGTCCTTTGAAATGAAAACATGGCTAAAATTTTCAGAATAAACTCTGCTAATTGTAGGCGGGTTCTCTCAGGCCCAGTGTAAGCAGCCATATTGCTAAGTCACTTCTGTCCTCATTGCTGCTATGCTAACCCATGCATGTCCAAGTGCTTCTGTGGGAAGATTCATGGCTCTTTGAGCTGCACTATGCTGAGCTGCTGCATTCCCAGTGAAATGAGGGTACATGCCTGTCCTCCAGTGCCATCCCATAATTCCCCCTGTATTCCCAGAAAGACAAGCAGCACTCATGTGGTTTTGCCTCTGCCCTTTCTGCAAAGTGTGCCTATTATCAGCCTGAGAGAGCCTGGGCAACAGGCTCAAACCTAGGACAGGTAGCTTGGGTAGAAAGCACCACCAAGTTCAAGTAAGAGGGTTTTGGGGGCGGGGAGTGACAGAAGGAAGGTTGGAGCCTAGGTTGACCCTGAAATAGAAACTTATCTTACGTGGAACCACTTCTAATCTAGAAAAAGCTTAGAATAACTAGTATCAATTCTATCATACTCTTACATGGCTACAATACCATTACTGAGCTGGTAATACTATTGGTGGTTTATGAGGTATTAAGATACATGGAGATGTAAACATGAAGCAGCATCAGTGGGGTGGGGGTGATCCATGTAAAAGGCGCTAAGCAATAATCATCTGGATTAAAACATCCAAACTCTTCAGAAACTCACTGTTGATACCTAGAAAAATTCTTCAGGGCAGAAAGATTGACAGCACTAAACTACTACTCATTATTCTCTTTCACTACAAATCAAATGTCTGCATCTGAGGGTTTTTTCTGTGCTTACGAGCCTGATCCTAAGAAGTGATGCAGGCTACTAACATCCACTGAACTCAGTGTGAATTGAGGTTATGTAATACTTCATTGGCTTGAGCTGTTAGAGCCTGCTCCACCTCCCCTTTGAAGTAAATAGCACAATGCCAGTATTTCATGGACTGGAAGCTTATTAATGTAAGTTATAAAATATAGAAGCAGAAGTGTTGCCAAGCTAGGTCAGACTAATGATCCATTCACTGCAATATTGCATCTCCAGCATTGTCCCGTAGCCGAAGTTTCAGGAGAAAGTGCTAATCTATAATGGCATGTTATCTAGTAGTTAGTGGTTGGTTTAGGATCTAAAGCAAGGGGATGTAATGTCCTTATACATTTTATCCTATCTAGTGAAAACACTGATTTATTTATTTATTTATTTTTTACTATCCATATAAATATCCAATTCTTCATTCTTGCTAAACTCTTGGCTTTAGTTATGTCTCCTTGCTATGGGACACACAGGTTTATTATTATTATTATTATTGCTTTTTCAGAAGTATCTCAATTTGTTTACAAATCCTTTTAATCAACAGTTCTGCAGTTAGAATCACCAACTACCAGGCAATGATGGTGAAATATAACCACACCAATTGCTCGAACAAATTGAACTTTAAGTATCTATCTGCGGAGCAGAGGGACCAATTCCAGGCAATCATTACAGAGAGTCAGCTCCTTGCTGGAACATTTCTGCAGGCATTTCTGCATGCTGCCTAAGATAGCTGCTAGCTCTGTTTCTATGGCAGTGGTCACATGGAGGGTTTCCACTCCCTGGATTTCCAAGGAAGGTCCAGACTACAGTAGAGATCCTTTCCTTGAAAGCCTTTAAATTGTTTCTGGAGAAACAAATGAGTCTTTCCATACCTTAAAAACACTTCACATTCTAAGGGAAATTGCATATTTGCACATAAAAGGAAATTTAGTAAGTCCCTGATAGGGCAGAGATTTCATCCTGTCCCATTCTCCAGCTCTCAGAGAGCTTATGAATGGCAGTGAAAGAGACAGAGGCTCCTGAAAAACCACTTCCTAGACTGGCCTAAAACTCTTAACTTGCATCATCAAAACACCAATTTTGAAGGTGGTTAAGGTTTTGAGTTACTTTCCTCCTTTTACTTACCAGCTGCAATGAGTCACATGCCTTTCTTGCACTGGGGACTTGCCTTTTCACTTCCAACAACTTTGAGATCACATCATTATGGACAATTGGGTTTTGAAGATGATATTAGCAGGCTACTCTATCCAAAGAAGGAAGGAGACTTCCTCCTGAATTTAGGTGCTATAGAACTAGTTCCAGTAAAACATAGAGGTATCGGACCTTGTTCCAGGTACTTCCTGGTTCCAAAAAAAGGGGGACACATCTCACAGAACTTCAGTTACTGCACAGGGTGAGTATCCTCTCCTTCCTTCCACTACAAGGCAGTTACTCATCCCTTTGTAGTGACTCCTATCTGAGATCCTTCAGTGGCTAAAGTAGATTCAAACAAGAGGGGGAGGTCTCATAGCCTTAGTCAATGCAGGGTGGAAGCTGAGAAAGGATTAATGCCTGCCAAGCCAAAGAGTAAGGAAGCAGGGGGGCTGCCCTGTACTTTTAGGAGATGATGAATTGCATCCCATTTGACCATAGCTTCATGCTTAACATCTTCTAAAGTCTCTAAAGCAGTGGCAGGTAAATACTGGCCTACAGGCCAAATCTGGTTTGCCAGGGTTAACCCCTGGCAGGCTGCCACCACCATATTTACCTATGCCTCTGCAGATATGGGTGCTTATATCTCCCATTGGCCATGAATTGCTGTTCCAAACTGATGAGAGCTGTGGGAAGCAGTGTCCCAGGCTGAGCTGCTTCTGGCAATTCCCAAGAGCTGAGAACAGTGATCCACAGCCAATGGGAGCTACAATCACCTTATCATGGAGGCACCAGTAACTATAGTGGTGCCAACCTGCTAGGAGCCAAACCTGGTGAGCTGCTGAAATTTTATTGCCCACTTCTACTCTAGAGTTTTGTTGCAAGATGCAGTCTCACACATGCTCTTCCACTCCAAGAGATTGTTTGCCACTTCTTAAATATCTTGGATAGGTCAGCATTAGTCCTTAACTTGGTTCTTTTACCTGTTAGCATAATATGAGCCCAGCACCCATGGTACTTACTCTTGCACTGACCCAATGACACATGAAATCACATTTACTTGGCATACATGAATAGGATCTAGTTGATCAAAATCTCTAAGCAAAGAGGTAACTGAGTTAGAGATCAGTGCTTTTCTTTAAAGTCATGGTGTAATTTTTCACTGAGTAGTAGCAGAAATATACATGTTTTGCTCATATTTCAGACAAAATGTTTGGTAAACTGCTATGGATCCTGAAACAAATTCCGTCATGTTCAAATCACTGCTGAATCATTGGTAGAGTTCACTGTTCCAAGGATTTTTTCAAAGGCAGATCAGTGTACACATTTAAATAAAGTACATAACTGAACATGACTAATTGAAATAGCTGCTATATCTGTGAAGTATTTTTTTAGCAATCCATTAGTCTACATTTTCAAGGATACTGATAAGAGCTGTCGTCTTTATTGAGAACCCAGAAACTGTCGTATTTGTAAATATGCCACCAAGTTGTACCAATTATAATCTGATTATTTTAAAATTGATTGTTAGATATTCTATTAGTTATAACTGACAAACATTTTTCACTTAGAGGTCACCTTATACGTTTTTCAAGTCATACTCCATTGTAAAAATCTTATTACCTTTGCATTTCATTCAATTATATTATGGAAAAGACATGTTTTATTACCATTCTGTACAGCTGAAGAAGTGAACTTGTGTTTGTGTTAACAGCAAGTACATAAAATACAGTATAAATCACCTAACTCTACATATGCATCTAATGAAAACATAAAAGATTTCCATTATTTATTAATCATCATTGTAATATTGCTTTGGTCAAAAAGTCTATGGCCAATATTTAAAACTTTTTTCCAAAGGCATAAGGGGCAGTTAAGCAATCAACTCCCATCAATTTTCAATGGGAACTGAGTGACTCACTGTTTATCATTAATGGAGGTACAGTAAATGTCAGGAGGAGAAAATACAGCTCTACTGTTTATAATTATCACATCTAATTATTAATAGGCTACAAATCTTCCACTCCAATACTTGTATACTTATGACAATGCCATTCAACTCCCTATACTATTTTTTATAAGGGAAACAATTTTTAAGAGAAACATAGACTTTGTGTGAGGGAGGAGAAGAGAGAGAAATACATTCAAAAGGTGAATGCATGCAATGTGTAAGAAGAATCATGGATATATTTTTTCAACTGCTATATCACTTATTTAAATCAGGGCATGCCCATACGCCCCACATTTTGGACAATCTAGGAAGTTTTTTTTAGAGAGTTGGGGACAACTTCCTGATGCAAGTGCTAGAGGAACTATCTAGGGGCTGTGCTTCTCCTGTCCTGCTGCTCACAACCAGGAAAGAATTGGTAGGGGAAAACAAGTAGGTTGCAATATGTGCATCAGTGACCATGAGATGGTTGTGCTCAGGATCCAGAAAAAAGAAAGGAGAGCAACAGAATATCGACTGTGTACTTCAGAAAAGCAGACTTTGACTCCCCGAGGGAACAGATGGGCAGGGTCCCCTGGGAGACTACTATGAGGGAGAAAGGAGTCCAGGAAAGTTGGCTGTATTTTAAAGAAACCTTACTGAAGGCACAGGAACAAACCATCCAACTGTGAAGAAAGGCTAGCAAATATGGCAGGCAACCAGTTTGGCTTAACAGATAAATGTTTGAGCTTAAACACAAAAAGGAAGATGACAAGAAGTGGAAACTTAGATAGATGACTGGGGAGCATAAAAATATTGCTGGAGAATGCAGGCATGTAATGAGGAAGACCAAAGCACATTTGAAGTTGCAGCTAGCAAGGGATGGGATCCCCACAGGTTGACCTGCTGGCCCGCGAGGGGAATGTGGGGGGCAGCTGCCCCTTTGAAATGCTGCCTCTGTACATTTCAAAGGGGCAGACATGGAGGCTAAGGTCAGCTGGGGACTCCCAGAACCTGGAGTCAGCTGGGGAATCCAGGGTTCTAGAGAAATACTGACCCTAAAGAAATGCGTCTCGGAACCCGTGGCTAGCTGGGGAATCCCCAGCCTACCCTGGGCTCCACGGCGCTTCAGCGTTTTAAAGGGTCAGCACTGCCTTGGGGTTTCAAAGCGGCAGCACCGCACTGCCGATCCCCAGTTCAGCTGTGCAGTGCTGCCACTTTGAAGTACCCCTTTGCCTACCTTTGCTGTCTCTATTTCATAGAGGAAATGTGGGGGGGGAATCGACTAGTTGACTAATCAACAGACTATCCGATAAGCAAATGTTTATCGGATAGTCGACTAGTCCTTAACATCCCTACCTTCACTTTAGCAAAGCTTTTGATATGGTTTCCCACAGTATTCTTGCCAGCAAGTTAAAGTTGTGTGGTTTGGCTAAATAGACTATAAGGTAGATAGAAAGCTAGCTACATCATTGGGCTCAACGGTTAGTGATCAATGGTTCGATGTCTAGTTGGCATCTGGTATCAAGCAGAGTGCCCTAGCGGTTGATCTTGGAGCTGGTTTTCTTCAACATCTTCATTAATGATCTGGTTGATAGGATAGATTGCACCCTCAGAAAATTCAAGAATGACACTAATGCTGGGGGAATAGACAGATATGCTTGGAGAGCAGGGATAGGGTCCAGAATGAATATGCATATGGAGCACATGCCTTTATCAGGAAAGGCTGAGGGAACTGGGCTCACTTGCTGTACAGGAAAGAAGAATAAGGGGGGATTTAATAGCCTTCAACTACTTGAAGGGAAAAATCTAAGGAGGATGAAGCTAGACAATTCTCAGTGGTGGCAGATGACAGAAAAAGAAGCAATGGCATCTTGCCTAGACCTCCGTCAGTGAAACTTGAAGTTAGGAAGTATTATTTCAGTAGGAGAGTGGTAAAAGAGTAGGGCTGTGTCTACATTGGCAAGATTTTGTGCAAAAGCAGCCACTTTTGTGCAAAATCTTGACGCCTGTCTACACTGGCCACGAGTATTTGCACAAGAACACGAATGTTGTAATGTACAAAATCAGTGCTTCTTGCGTAAATATTCTGACGCTCCCGTTCAGGGATAAGTCCTTTTGCGCAAGAGGCCCGTGTAGACTGGTAACATCAATTTCTTGCACTAGAAAGCCCGATGGCTAAAATGGCCATTGGAGCTTTCTTGCGCAAGAGAGCGTCTATACTGGCAAAGATGCTTTTGCGCAAAAGCAAATCTTTTGCGTAAAGGCACATGCCAGTATAGACACTCTCTTGAGCAAATACGTTTAACAGAAAAACTCTTCCGTTAAAAGTATTTGTGCAAAATAATGCCAGTGTAGACGCAGCCTAGAATGAGTTACCTAAGGAAGTTGTGGAATCTCCATTTCTGAGGCTTTTAAGGCCAGGTTTGATAGCCTTAACTGGAATGATTCAGTTGTTCGTTCCCTGTGTCCATTTAGTTGGGGGTGGTCCCTCTTTGAGCAGGATTGGATGAGATGACCTCTTGAGGGCTCTTCCAATCCTAGTCTGATTCTATGCTGTGCACATAACAGTGAATGCCAAAGTGCTTAGCTTTCACTCCCTGGTGCGGATTCTGTGGGTGTGAACTAAAAGGTCCCCCAGTCTGCACTAATGTAGTATTTTCCAAAAAGGGAGCTGTAATAATAGAACTGGAAGTGGGGGTATTGCCACACCCCCTGCCTTAAGGTCATTTCTGCGGTATACAGATTTTACAGTTTGGTTCAATGGCTCTCAGCTCTCCAGTTGTATGTAACCTGTCTGCCAAAGTTGATAGCAACAAAGGATAGGTTTTGTAGTATTTTCAAGAATACAACACAACACTGGCTTAAGCCCTCACCCAGTGACCTGGAACATTTATACCTTTGGGCACCTCCAAGAGTCAATACATCCCTTCTCACAAAGACAGAGTCAGAGTGTAGCACAAACCTTTAACAGAAGATGGGAAGTAATTCAGCATTAGTTTGGGAAATCATCACAACTAGGGTTCATAACCACAAACCACAAGACTTACCCCAAGCATATTGGGCAGTGTCTTTTACTTCAGGTTCTTAAGTTGAGCAGCCAAAAAGTCCCTTTACTATGCCCATCCCTTCTCTGCACTCCAGTCACAGTTGCTGTCTTTGGTCAGTGCAGCCCCAGAGTTCAGAAGTTCATCTGAAGAGTTCGCCTCCCAGCCGTGTGGTTTGGGCACTCCTTAGCTGCTCTGCTGACCACTCCTCACCACCAGCCACCTCCTCCCTGCTATCCATTCACTGAGGCTGTGTCTAAACTACATGGCTCCATCGACGGAGCCATGTAGATTAGGGTTATAGGCAAAGGGAAATGAAGCGGCGATTTAAATAATCACTGCTTCATTTAAATTTACATGGCTGCTGCGCTGAGCCGACAAACAGCTGATCAGCTGGTTTGTCCACTCAGCGCGCTAGTCTGGACGCTCCCCTGCCGACATCAAAGCCCTTTGTCGGCAGCCCCGTTATTCCTTGTGGGATGAGGTTTACCGGGGCTGCCGACAAAGGGCTTTGATGTCGGCAGGGAAGCGTCCAGACTAGCATGCTGAGCGGACAAACAGCTGATCAGCTGTTTGTCAGCTCAGTGCAGCACCCATGTAAATTTAAATGAAGCCGCGATTATTTAAATCGCCGCTTCATTTGCCTTTGCCAAAACAACAAATCTACATGGCTCTGTCGATGGAGCCATGTAATTTAGACGTACCCTGAGAGAACTTCAGGGCCCCCTCTTAACACACCTCCCAATGATTTCAGCTGTTAGTAGGGGAGCCTCGCTGCTTGCACATACTGGCAGTCTTTTTGCAACAAAGACACTGTCTCAAAGTACATCTAATACACTACATCTAGACTGGCATGATTTTGCACAAATACTTTTAACGGAAAAGTTTTTCCGTTAAAAATATTTGTACAAGAGAGCATCTATATTGGCATGTGCCTTTGCACAAAAGCATCCATGCCCAGTGTAGACGCTCTCTTGTGCAAGAAAGCTCTGATGGCCATTTTAGCCATCGGGCTTTCTTGCACAAGAAATTAACTTGTCTGTCTACACTGGCCCTCTTGCGGGCTTATCCCTGAGTGGGAACATCAGAGTATTTGTGCAAGAACCACTGATTTTGTACATTACAACATTCGTGTTCTTGCGCAAATACTCATGGCCAGGCTAGATAGGTGGAAAGATTTTGCACAAAAGTAGCTACTTTTGCGCAAAATCTTGCCAGTCTAGATGCATCCCAAGGCATCAGTGATTTCAGTTTTGCAGCATCTAACACGACCTTCGATTGAGCCTAATTTAACCTATTATAGCATGGAGAAAAGAAAGGTGAAGTGGTATCTAAGGAAAGGATGTGAAAGTTTAGTTGACTAATTGACTATCCAATAAGCGAATGCTTATCGGATAGTCGACTAGTTGCTTCCACCTAGTTGGAGTCCTGGGCTCCATGGGGTGCTGCCGCTGCCCCTATGAAATGCTGCCATGGAATTTCAAAGGGGCAGCGCCGCACAGCTGATCCCAGGCACCATGCAACACTGCCCCCTTTGAAATGCTGCTCCAGCGTTTCAAAGTGGCAGTGCCGCAGTTAACTGGGGAATCCCCAGCTGATCCTGGGCTCCCCCCAGCATTTCAAAGTGGCAGTGCCACACTGAGCCCGAACTCCATGTAGCATGCCAGCTTTGAAATGTACAAGAGTCCCCAGTGGGGGCTCTTGTGAATTTCAAAGAGAAAGCACAGAATGGATCTTGGGGCCAGTGTGGGACTTTGAGTCACCCCCCCCCCCCACTTTACCCCAGGCTCCATGCAGGCGCTTCCGCTTTGAAATGCACCAGAGCCCCCACTTGGGCTCTTGTACATGTCAAAGGCAGAACGTGGAAGTGCCTATTGACTAGTTGAGTAGTCGATGGCGACTACTCAACTAGTAACTTAATTGCTAGTTAACATCCCTAGTCTAGGTCATTCTCATTCCACATCACCAGATACAAATACCTGTCCTCAACCTTCTTTTAATTCACTGGCTGTTGAAAGCTGTGTCCTCTGTCTAGCAAGAGCTGTTTAATTGAGGGTGAGTCCCTCCAATGGGATATGCCAGGTAGTTCGGCTGCCCTCAATTGGTGAGACATGGATAACAACCCTTTATTATGTCTGCTCCCAATAAAAAGGAGACTGGGCTCCAGCATCAACCAAAAATGATCATCCAAGGCAAGCAATACCATCATGCTGAGCACCTTGCCAGGGTGGGTGTGCTTATGCAAATTAGATCAGTTCCTTTTCTGCAACTCAGCACTAGATGTCAATGGAGAGCTTGTTCAAACTCTTCTTACATATACACATTGTTCCAGCACACCTGCCTTTTAAGTTTGTGTCTGCATCATCAACGTGAAGGAGTAATAGTGTAGTGCTACAGTGTGCACTGCTATTTGCACACCATGTAGTCCAACCATAAGGGAGCACAGAAGTGTCCCAGGCCTTTTCTAATTCTATAGCTACCCACTATTGCTGCTATTCTGTGGCTGAGAATTGAGTTTGCAGTATCAGTTCAGTTACTAATGGAGATGCGGCTGCATCAGAGAAAGGCAAGTCTAGTGGTTAGGGCACTGCTTTGGCACTTAAGAGACCTAGGTTAAATTCTCTGCTTTGCCATTGACTTTTTGAGTCATGGACATCTCTGTTTCACTTCCCAGTTTGTAAAATGGAGAAAAGCCTTTCCTTGTGTCACAGGGCTGCTGACAGACTAAATACATTAAATATTGCAAGCTGCTCAAACTACAATAATGGGATGGCACAGAAGTGTTTAATAGCTGGTCTATTCTAATGCTGTATGTTGGTCTAAGTTACATTAGTTCATTTATATAACTGAAGCTGACGTAACTTAGATTGAGTACAGAAGTGTATTCCTTGGTACAAAGCCTCTGCTGATTTCAATGGGATTCTATGCAAAGGTAAGGTATTGTGAGGCAGGGAGGTAGTTATGCTCCAGCTGGCTTTTGTTATACTAGTACCTAACTGTTTCAGTTTTAGATATGTTTGAAATGTAGGCACCAACTTTGGTTTTAAATATTTTTCTACATAAAACATGAGAGCTTGTTTACAACTGATAGAAATAGTGTGGTATAGTCTGAGTTAAGAAACAAGGAACAATGTATTAAAAATCTAATGAGACTTGAAAAGGAGATCAATATAAAATACACTGAGAAATCAATGCTGATGTTTTCTTTAGATAAATTGCAGCACTGATTGTCATGAAGTATATTGATGTCACTGTCACTATGACAACATTATGACAAGAACTAGTCACTCTAGGCTACCTTGTAAAAAGATCTGTCGTCTATATTTTTGTATAAAAAGTAATAGAAGTGAGAACATCTTGTTTAGTACAAGCCTTTAGTCATGGTGAGGTCAGATGATTTGATGTAGATATTGGATCAAGGTTTAGTGTGTCTCTGGCTTGAATAACTTGTCATGAAAGGTAAGAACAATTTATTATCCAAACAGTGTATTATTTTACTTTTTTAGCCAATTAGAATAAAGAGAAAGGGATTATTTTTGTATTAGTTGTATAAATTACTTAATTTTAATTTAGAAACTTCATTTCATGTTTAAATTTGTTACAAATTCAGTAAGGGTGTGCATTTGAGGAATTATGTAGCATTTTTTCAGTGAAATAATTATAGTTTGTGCTTTTCTGTGTAGTTTTCACCTTTGTCATTTACAACAATCTTTCAATCTCTTCCTTTTTCTATTTCTGTAAGACTTTCAGCTTTTTTTTTCTCCCCATGTTAGTTTTAGTCACTGGGCCTTTGATGTACTGGACTTCAGTGATATTGTAAAATCCATACTCCTAGTTTTTTTTCCCTCAAATCACTTGGCTTCTACTAACTCATATTTTAAATGCTCATTTTCCCCACCCCACATCAGAAATATTACATTGCTGCTGGCAAAAGCTTCTCGAGAAGATCTTAGTCATTAGAAATATCACAAGTTAAGTAAAATCTGTCATAGTTGCATTTTTGCAGCTGTTCCAATTTTCTACAGCACAAAGCCAAAATCATGACATTAGTTGTAGGAATATATAATACAACATAGTAATAGCATGGAGATATATCCGAAGTATCACATTTTCCCTAGCATTCAGGGTTTATGTTCTGATTAAATCTGATCCAAATCCAAAACTCTTCAGGGGGATCCTTTGTATGTCGTTTGTCTTTTAAAAAACAAGCCTAATTCAATAGCATTGGCTTACTCCATCTTGATTTTACTTATTTATTACAATAAGGTAAATGGGAGAGATCACAGTGACCTTCTTTAGTTTTAATACAAAACCAGCATCGGTAGTGAAAAGATATGATACTCATTATTCAAGTATAGCTGCAGGAACAAAAGCCATTACATTTGTGATTAAGATTTAATAGGATTGCTTTTTACATTAACCCATCGTTTTTATTTTATTTTACCTTGGGGGATAGGTTATTGGAAAGGAATACAAATAAAAAAAGTTGTCATTCACCTCATAATCAGATTGAAATGAAACTTCAGAAAATTTACATGATTTAAGCAATATCTATGTAATTAGACTTTGGGGATGTGCATGAATGGTCAGTGTAAAAAAGCCGCCAAATCCACACAGATAAAGGGGGGGGGGGAGGAGATCAAAGCCTTGGCAGTAAGATTAATGTTAATGTTGCCAAAGATTATTACTTAGAGGTCTAGCAATGCATGCACACTGGCCAAACTGTTCTACAGTACATCTTAAGCAATTGAAAGAAACATCTTAATAAATTATATCTCTGGAGCAAATTGAGAGGTGAATTGCTGCACTGATCTTTTTTAAAAAGCATAAGCAAAAGAGTGGTATCTGAGGAGATTGGGGGAGCACTGATGAAAGTGCAGAATACTTGTTTCCCCAAAGAGCACTATCAAAAATGCAGAATGTTTGTTTCTAAAATGAATTACTCAAGGAGCTAAGACACTCTCCATGAAACCAACCGCAGTTATGCATTCTCTATCCTTAAGTTAAAGTACCAGTGTGGTAGATTAGAACATCAATTTTTTTTATATCACATGATTTAAGTTCCCATTAGTTCCCATTGCACACACAGTTACAGAGGAATTTATCATATGATCTAAGTAGTTTATCTAGAAAAATTTGAACCATCATAACTTAACAAAGAATTTTTAGGCTTCTGAATAGATGGAGCAAAGTTAAGAAGAGAGAAGAATATACTCCACATAACCTCAAAGGCAGGGAGGCAGGTCTTTGTTTGAACAGGTGGGGAAAGAAGGGAGGTTGCTTTAAGGGCCTCCTCCCCACTTGGAGTTTGGTGGGGGAGAGAAGGTAATACCTGGGTGGGTGGGATGGGATGGGATTTGGAAAAATCATTGGTCTCTGTGCTCTGGAGGAGAGCATATAAACCCTGCTCCTGCATCCTTCTCACACCTGAATTACACACACACACACTCACACCTGAATTACACACTCACATACACACACAGACAGAGACACTCATCCAGGAATCCATCCTTGCAGTCAACCCTGATGCCAGGTCTGTGTCTACACTTCTATAAAGGCGATATCATCACAGGACTGAGCCATGTAAACCACCACATCAGATGCTCATACAACTGCACATCCTCTAATGTGATCTATGCCATCAAGTGCCAGCAATGCCCCTCTGTCATGTATATTGGCCAAACTGGACAGTCTCTACAAGAAAGAATTAATGGACACAAATCAGATATCCAAAAAGGCAGCACACAGAAATCTGTTGGGGAACATTTTAACTTGTCTGGGCACCCATTAATGGATCTCAGTCACCATATTATTGCAAACCAAATGTCAAAAGCCAGCAGAATAGGGAACCTACAGAACTTACTTTCATTTACAGTTTGATTCCTACAACAGAAGTCTAAACAAAGATATTGGCTGGATGGCTGGCTACATTCCACATCATAATGACATAAAAAAACCAAACAAAGGGTACTTAAAGAGGGTACTGAGTATTCTTATCAGCTTCATTTAGCATGGACACTCTAATTGACAATTTCTTTTCCCTTTTTTCTTCTTTTTCCTTCTCTTCCCTCCCTACCCCCTCTGTACTATTTATTTGAAAACTGGACCCCTTAAAGTCCATTCATCTGAAGAAGTAAGTTATGCCCACAAAAGATCATCATCTGCATGTTTTGTTAGTGTCTAAGGTGCTGCTAGACTATTCCTGAAGTTTTTCCAGTTACCAACTAACACAGCTACCGCTCTGAAACTTTTGAACACACACACACACACACACACACACACACACACACACACACACACACACACACACACACACACCTCTGTGCCTCCGGATTAGTAAAGACTGGGGTTTTTTTTTGGTCCACTGTGGGTATCGTGTTAGTTGCCTTTTTTGAGACTGGGAAGGAATTTTTCCCTTTTTGCAAGAATGGTGTGTGTGTGCGTGTGACAGAGACCATCTTCCTTATATCTCAGCGGCCTGGTGGAGCTAGGTAAAGAGATATTTAAGTTGTCTCTATATAGCAAGTGGCAGGCGTCTAATACAGGTAGCTGTGGAACCAGAACTCCTATGCCCTAATAAACCAGAATTAGAAATAAACATAGAGGAAGGAGTCACCGAAAGAAGCTGGGGGGGTCAGGTTGGCGTTCCTAATGTTGGGGTCGGCAAGGAAACAGCCCCTAGCCCCAGCAGTTTAACCATTATATGAGTGGGAGAGGTGGGACACCAGTTGTAGCTTGGGGCCAACTGAGAAGAGGGGCAGGGAGCTGATGGTAGGATCAGCTGTACTGGTGAGTTATTGCTGGATAATCCCAGAAGACTTAAATTATTAAAATTGCAGGCTAATTAAACTGTATTGTAATGTATCTTGTTTTTCTTCTCATTTGTTTAGGACAAAGGCATTATGATCTAGTGAAGTGGTTCTCAACCTTTTCCATACAGTAACCTTTCTGGACAATCCTTTATCTAGAAGGCATTAAGTGTCATTTATGCTTCAGGTTTAAACTAATCTCTAACTGTTAGGGATTAGGATGTTTACAGTTGAGTTCTTGCGCCCTACTCTGAAGCACTTAGTGTGGCTACTATCAGAAAAAGGATACTTGAGAAGATGGACTATAGATCTGATCTAATATGTTGTTTCCTAAGTTGTGATATAGAAAAGTAGGCTAGTAGTCGTCACCCCTTACTACTCCCAGGAAATCTCTAATAATTGTGACCACCTAGGCTGAAAATTGATGGGGCTAAGGAATGCATTAGTCATTCTGCAGTTTTATCCTGCCTCTGAGGCTTGTTCACTATACAGCTTTTGGTAAAACACTCTTTTCTGTATCCTAGCTGATTATTCATTTGCAAGAGGTGAGATGATTGATTGATTGATTGATTTAATGTTTTCCCAGTGCTTTGAAAGTGTTTATATATGTGATAGCCAAACATTTTTATAATGGTTGATAGACATAAAAAGTAAATAGTGTAATCATTTGCAAATTAAAATATTGAATTGTGAAACTGAATAATGTCCTAGAGATAAAAAATGTGTTTGTTAGTGACCAGTCTTGTGTTTTCTATTATCATTGCTGTCTAAGTTATGTAAAGGCAAGTCAGGTGGTAACGAGGTGTTTTTTTTTGTTTTTGTTCGTTTGGGTTTTTTTTGCTTTTGATAGTCATTTCTGACTTCTTGGAAAACTGAACAAAATATTTAATTATAAATGAAAGTGGATAAGGCAAGTGAAAAGCTTGCATGGCCGAAGACCAAGACTTAATTAAATTTGTCAGTTTAAACTACTTCAAAGAGCTTATTTAGCACAACCAGGAAAGCAAACTAGGAACATTTAAAGTAAGCTGCAAAAAAAAAAAAAAAAAAAAAAAAAAAAAACCTTACCAGTGACACATTTAATGGCTTTGAATTTTGGCTCTGCCATTTGATTTTTAAAACATTTGCCAAATAACAAAGGGTTTATGACATAATGCACTTTTATTCTCTAGCACAAGTATCCTAAGTTAAATTATTCACGTCCGCATAAAATATTCTGTACTGCTTAGTTAGGTCTGACTTTGTTTCTTTTTTTTTAATACATTGTGCTGAGGTGTTTCAGTATTATGCTGATTTAGCAAAATAGTGGCTAGAAATACTGGTATTCCTGTGTGTTTTATGAAATTGGCAATTGAGTCAGGTTTTTATCGCTCTAGATAGATGTGTGAGTTCTTCATAAATTTACAAGTCTTAATGAGTGATTTTTATCTTCTGATGAAAGAGGTTAACACTCGACTGCGCTCTTAGTGGTATCTGAGGTAAGCAATGTTTCATTCCTCGTTGAGGCAAAATTATCTAAATCATTCACTATATTAATATATATATATTGCCCTTTGCACCAGAATACAGTTGACTTCCAAGCCTACAAGTTAGTGTGTGAACCTTGTCCTATCCAGAGGGTAGATCAGCATGTTGCTGAGGAGAGGGACCTGCCTTTGCAGCAATGTGCCAGAAAACTGATTCATCTTCTACTTTAGCTTTGGTTCCCCTATTCAGGAGATTGCAATCACAGGGAAATTACTCCAGCCATACAGCTGAATAAACTATTTGAGTAATTTGCCTCTTTAAAGGGGAACCTGAGAGTAATTTGAGTAATTTGCCTCTTTAAAGGGGAACTGACCACTTTTGCTTCTACTTGCTCTAGGGCTTTTTTTACACCAAGACGACAATGTGTTCTGGCAGTGTTTGTGAGAGAAATTTCTGCCTGTTCCTTAATTGTCAGTCTGCTTAGAGTCCCAGACTTGATTCTCAGTCTACTAGGCAGGTCTTTTCCCCATAATTGGCTTTGATGGTATAGGCTTCTTCCTAGTAGAGAAAATGGAGCTGTTGAAAAATCTAATGATTTTGGGATGTGGACACTTTGCCTAGGAGCCCACCTCTGTATCTCCCTGATTGAGTGCCATTTGTGAGGGTATGGCTGGTTAGAGTCATAGACCCTGCTCCTGTGGGTTTGGACTCCTTTCATATTTGCCATAGAAGCCCAGAGTGTATTGCTGTCTTTGACTTGGGAGCAGTTTCCATAGCTGCATGACCTAGAACACTCTGTGAAGCCACAAGAACCACTCCCCCCCCCCCCACCCTGTCATATTAGGAGTGGTGCCTATCATATTAATGTAGTGTAAAATTATTCCCTTCTTGGATGGCTTGTACACCCATGCTAACAGTGGAAAGAAGGTTGCAGGCAGAGTAGCCATGTAGGGAAAGGTGCTATCTACCCCACCCACACAAGTAGTAGCTTTTATGTCTATTTTGAACAGGTGGGTAGTGGACAGTGTTCTCCTGAATCAGGGGAAGTACATATTTGCATATAGTGTCCAGAAATCAACCCACACAGTGGAAGTGGAGGAGGAAACTCTATTAGCAGCTTTGCAGGAGCTGTGCTTACAGCCCTGTTACTTGTTAATAGGATGGGAGATGGATTCCACTTTCTACACACAGGATGAAGTCAGGCACCCAGATTTTAATAGTTTGAGGTAAAACCCGAGATACTGTGAATAAACATGGACTTGACTGAAGTTATGTTGGTTTACATCAGTGATAGATCTAGCCTTGGCTGTGAGGCGCCAAAGGTTGAGGTGAGTTTTGCACTTGATGAAAATCAAAATACTCCTTAATTTGAGTCCAATTCCTGGTTTGATTTTTTGTGTGTGTGTGTGTGTGTGTGTGTGTGTGTGTGTGTGTGTGTGTGTGCGCAAAAGTAAGGCTGCCATCCACAAAGCAACCAAAAAATTCCTGCTTGAGCTCTGCAACTCTGTGGATTTCCACTTTATATTTGCAGATATGGATATCCATGGACTGTGTTTGCTGATCATAGATCAGATGCAGATTCCCATTTTGTATCTATGCAGGGCTCTGGCTTCTGGAATTTTTCTCAAGAGAAAACCAATATGACAAAAGAGCTGTTGCAGGCCAGGACTGAATTTCACAGGGAGATTTTACAAGAGTACTTCTATCCTTTACATTCATGAACACTAAATTCACCAGAAAAATATATTTTTGCACTATTATTGGGGTAAAGCAGGTCTTCCATTTTCTAACACATGATGTGATATGCAAAGAGCTTTCACTTTCATTAGGCATCCCTGTGAGGAGACAATTCAAAGCTGTCAATAACTGCTCAGAGATTCAGTGTATGTAGTGGTTTATTACAGACAATGCAGGGCATACATCTATAAATAAAGAGCATAGGTCACAGTTACATAAGGAGACCATATCCTAGGAAGTAGAGACTGAAAGGGGCTCAGAGTTTGGGGTATATAACCAATTCAACATGAGCTTCCACTGTGGTGCTGTAGCTGAAGGCAATTGTGGTCCCTGGACATGCAAACACTGGAGTAGGAAGGTGTCTTTAATGATACCTTTATAGATTAAAGTGATGCCTACATTCCGAAAAGAATGTTGGAAAATCTAAAGGGTTGAGAAAAGAGTTGCAGAAATTATTTCAGGAGCGTCTGAACCTCAGTCTAGTTAGTTTATCCTCAAGGAAGATTGAGATGACTTGGTACTTTTAAACCATGAACTACATGGGCAAGAGATTTCTGATAGTTCACAGCTCATTAATCTAGCAGAAAATTACGTAAATTGGAATGGTTGGAAGATGACGCCAGACAAATCTGGATTAGAAATAAGGCACAAATTGTAACTGTGAAGATAATTAACAAAGGAACTAGGCATATACTGGGTTGTTTACTACATGTAGTCTTGAAATAAAAAATTGAATATCTTTTTGTGGTAAGGTTAACTCTTTCTGTAGGGTTTTGGTTAATTCTCTATCATGTGCATGCAATTTAGCTCAAGAATTGATCTTTTTAGAAAAATATAGATACTAGTTCAACTATGAATATAGATTGGACTAGAAAATTGTGGCCTGGGAATCCATAAATTCACAATAGTAAACATAACAGGGTTAACGCCAAAGAGGAGCCCTGTGGCACCTTAAAGTCTAAGCTTTCATGGATCAGACAAAATGTGTCTTTGCCCAGAAAAGCTTATGCCCAAATCAATCTGTTAATCTTGGTTAATTCACAGGGCCAGGGCCCAACAGGGTTGTAGATTTTCTTCAACACAGAGCCAATTAGGGATAATGTACATTATTAAGCTTACTACTCCACTGCTACTACAGTTCACAGGGTAGCAAGCGAAAGCACTACAGGACAATGCTTAAAGGAGTAAAAGGCTCTTTGAAATGCCTATGTCCCTTCAGGTCTGTGGGAGTCCTGTTCTGGTTACCTTGCACCCAGCCGCAGTGGACATGGCTTCAGCATGAGGAAATCCTGGTCAGCCCTCAAGGCTGGGACCCTGGTTGAGACTCAGCTAGGGATGGGACTTTCTAATTATATTGCAGTTGTTTACCAGGTGTGCACGTACCTGGCTCAATGCCATTGTCACTCTTCAGATCAAATTGTGGAAGAAAATAGGTATGATCATATATACCAAAAGGATACAATTAAAAAAGTGAACACATATTAAAAAGGACAAATCAAATGTCAGAACACAGGCGGGATGGGGGGGGGGAGGTAAATGTCTGTGAGCTAATGATATTAGAGGTGATAATTGGGGAAGCTATCTTTGTAATGGGTAAGGTAATTAGCATCTAACTCTGGATCCTATCACTGCCCTCTAGTGTATCTACCTCTCCCCCTAGCTTAGTGTCATCTGCAAACTTGCTGAGGGTGCAATCCATCCTCTCATCCAGGTCATTAATAATGATGTTGAACGAAGCCCGTCTTAGAACAGATCTTTGGGGCACTACGCTAGAAACCGACTGCCAATCTGACATCGAGCCGTTGATCGCTACCCATTGGGACCAACAGTCTAGCAAGCTTTCTATCCATCTTACAGTCCATTTATCTAATCCATACTCCCTTAACTTGCTGACAAGAATATTGTGGGAGAACGTATGAAAAGCTTTGCCAAAATCAGGGTATATCATATCCACTTACTTGCCCATATCGACAGTCAGTTACCTCATCCTAGAAGCTCAACAGAGTGGTCAGGCACAACTTGCCCTTCCTGAATCCATGTTGACTATTCCTGATCACTTCCCCTCTTCCAAGTGCTTCAAAATGGATTCCTTGAGGATCCCCTCCATGATTTTTCCAGGGACCGAGATAAGGCTGACTGGTCTGTAGTTTCCTGGATAGTCCTCTTTCCCTTTTTTAAAGATGGGCACTATATTTGCCTTTCTCCAGTCATCTGGGATCTTTCCTGATCTCCTCGAGTTTCCAAAGATAATGGCCAAATGCTCCACAATGACATTTGCCAACTCCCTCAGTACCCTCAGATGTATTAAATCCAGACCCATGGATTTTTATATGTTTAGATTTTCTAAAAAGATTAAGATTTACTGTAGTAACTTGAATGCTGGTATTTATATAGTCTTGGATCAATCCATATAGGAGGATAACCCACAAAGATGATTGAACTGAAGATTCTCCTCCTCATTTTTTTTTTGAGGGGGCGTAGAAAGAATGGCTTGTGTCTTGTAGAGCAAATAGGGAAGTTGTCTCCCACATGGAGCTCCCATCCAACTGCAATTGTAAAGTATTGACTGAACTAAACATTTCCAACTTAAATAAAAAATATCTTTTTTTTTTTTCTGGTTGGTTGGTGGTTGGTCGTGTGTGTGGTTTGAGAGTTTATTTCAGGAATGGGTTTGAGAAAGGACAGTGACTACTACAGGAGAGCTCAATTTGGTTTTAAGTGTTTTTTTAAGAGATTCACTGACTGAAACACCTTTTCTGTTTTTCATTCTCGGTGAGAGAAATGAAACTTGGGGTACATCTAGACTACACAATTCTTTTGAAAGAAGCTTTTTCAAAAATCTTTCCAAAAAGCTTCTTTCAAAAGAGATTGTCCAGACAGCCACATTTTTTTACTATGCTCTCTTTCAAAAAAGCCCTGTTTGCGGTCAAGAACGCCTTTTTTTGAAAGAGCTCTTTTGAAAAGAGGCATTCTTCCTTGTAAAATGAGGTTTACTGCTGTTGACAAAACTGACGCATTCTTTGATTTAATTTCGAAAGAATGCGGTGGCAGTCTAGATGCAGGTGAAGTTTTTTCGAAAAAAGGTCATTTTTTTGAAAAAACGCTGTAGTCTAGACATAGCCCTACTCTCCAATAACTTAGAGCTGGAGTGGTGGTTCTCTGCTTGAGTAGCACTACCCATTATCTGTCATTTTGGGTTAGCATGTGAAAAATATTGTAGCTGTGGTAGCATCAGGGCTGGAGGGGGAGGGGACATGGTACTGCAACCCTTACTTCTGTGCTGCTGTTAACAATTGCCATGATATAGTATTCAGCTCTTGCTTCTGCACTGCTGCTGGTGAGAGGCTGCCTTCAGATGTGAACCCCTGACCAACAGCTACTATATTACATGCTATATTATAAGACAGCAGTCTGTAATCAAGGAGAGATGAAAATAAATAATCCAAAATGGGGAAAAGAAGGAAATGCAGCTTAAGTGAATGAGGAGGAAAAGGGCCTTTCTAAAAATGTTTTGTTACTTCAGGAAAAGAAATGCAGAACTAACAGCATGCATAAATAATCTTCACTTCAAATGGAAGAGTTTAAAAGTATCTCAGACAAAATATAACCAGTCATTGAGAACTCCATGTGAGTTTCAAAGTAAGAGTCATTCTGGTTTTATGCACCAGTGAATAGCCGTTCAGACAGAAAGTGAAGGAGAGAAAAATTTGATGACCTGCACAAACAATGACATAATCAATAAATCTTCTCTAAAACCTTTACAGAAGAGTTCCGTGCTATAATGGCCAAAAAGAAGTAACAAATCAAGTTGAAACAGAGGCTCAAGCAAATCCATACAGAGGATTGTAAAAATTGCTGTTAGTTAGAAACAGGAGATCATGAATAGCTCTACAAAAGAGAGAATCCTGAAAGCAATACAATGAAAGAAAGATGATTTATCTTGAAAATCAGACTTCCCAGATAGATAGCATCCAAGAGACTGTAGGTTTGAATATGCTCATCATTGGAGGAGGTGACCAAACATGAGGTAGGTATCAGATTCAGCAAAATACAAAAGGTGACAGAGGACGGTCATTTGAAAAAGAATTGATCTATTCAAATGAAAAAATGTTTGGTTTTTTTTATTGGCAGTAGTTTGGCTGTCTCAGTGCTAAGGTTAGACCAATGCACCAGTCAAAGCTTATGATACTAAACTTCCTGTCTTCAAGGTAAACTCTTCATGCCTAACATGAAAACATCATTTAGTCTTTCCACAAAACAGAAGACTTGAGGAAAATACTATTTGAGTCCCGGATTACCCAGAGATAAAAAGTTCTGTGAGCATAGATTACGAAGAAATCACTACCATTAATGATCAGGAGCATAACAAAAGTCCATAGTTTCCTTCTGAAGATGACTTCACCGCCACAGAAGGAAAAAAGCCAATTATGAACTTGTGCTCCAAGAGAAACAAAGGAGATATGCTCACTGAGCGCCCCCCCCCCCAACCAAAGCTTGGAAACAGCTCTTTCGAAATGCTCAAGTGTAAAAGCAAGAGACTGAAGAAGAAATAAAAGAAAAGGACTTAGATTACTGCCAGATAAATCACTTTAAAATTTATTTTGAGGAAAGAAAAATCATAAACCGAGGAAGATAGAAGAACGAGGAATTGGAGAGCATGAAATAAACTTCACATTAATTTTAAAACATTTTTTTCACTTTGTTATTAGTATGAGAGGAAGAAAGCTTTATAAAACATTTCACATTAGAGGAAAGGAATGCCTGGGAGCAAATCTTCAGCAGATATAAATTTATACAAATTAGAGGACTGTCCCCAGCTGTATGGCAGTATGATTTACTTTTTTGCAGAAGAGGACTGATAAAGCAAATTTAGGGAATACACCTGTATCAACACATTTCTTTCCAAAGATATTGATGCAAATAATTCACACAATCAACAAGAAAGGCAAATTTTATGCACATAATCTATTCTTTCTATAAAGGTCAGCCAAATGTATAATAATTTTCTCACTGAATATTTACTGACCACAAAACTAAGCAATAGAAATTGATAGGGATCCCTCTGTATTTTAAAGTAACATTCTGTAATAAGCCAAAGGATATAAAGAGATGAAAATTAAATACCAAATGTAAAATTTACACAAAATGGAAACAATGCTTTTGTTCTTTTTAATAGATTCCAAAATGAATTGAGACCACTGATTAAAATTGCTGACTTCAACAAATGATAGGACCAGTAGAAGTCTCCAGAGTAATGGGAAAATGGCATTATAGTCGAAATACAAACAGGTGATCTAAGCAATTGCAAAAATTGGCATGAATTATATGTTGAGTGATAACTCCGTAGTTTTCTTAGGTAGAACAAAATAAGTAATTGAGGTAAAGCTATTTAGTTCCAAAGATCATATATTGGCCAGATTTTCACCCTAATGCACACTTAAAATAAAAGCTTCAGGGGATAGCCAAGTTAGTCTGTACATCATCATCATCATCAACCACCATGGGCTCAGCGCCCGTTGGTGTCTGATGCCTCCCTCACTATTTCCTTCCATTTTTCCCTGTCCAGTGGCTTAATTTCTGTAGACTAGCTCTGCACCAATCTACTATATCATCTACCCATTCTCTGTGGGGTCTGCCTCTTCTATTCAGACCATCCATTATGCCAAATACCAGGGTCTTAACTTTTCGCTCATCATTCATTCTGCAGATATGCCCAAATAGCTGTAATTTTTGCTGTATAACCTTCTGCAGTAAGTTCTTTCAGCTGTATATTCCTATATAATTCCTCATTGGTAACCTTCTGCATCCATCCTATTCTCAGGATCTTTCTATAACAACTCCTCTCAAACGTCAATATCCTTTTCTTCGAATTTTTTGTTATCACCCATATCTCACATCTGTACAACATGCTGCTAAAAACACACGTTTTCAAGATGCTCAGCTTCATTCCTAAACTAATCTCTTTATTTTTCCAGATCTTATCCTTTGCCTTCAAACTTGATCTTGCTTTCGCTATTCTAGTTGCTATTTCCTTCTTACAGTCTAGTTCATACATCATATTGCTCCCCAAATATGTGAACTTCTCTATGTTCTCTAATTCAATCCCATCTACACTGATCTTCCTTCCTATTTCCTTATCACCAAAAACCATTGTCTTCATTTTATCGATATTCATAATCAGTCCATACCACTTCCCTTGCTCATTTAGCACCTACACCATTCTCGCTAACTTCTCTTCATCTTCCTCGATGATAAGTATATTATCCATGAATCTCAAGTTAATTCTCATCCTGTGCACTGATATCCCTTCTACCTCTTTCTTGATCTTGTCCATCGCTCTCTCTGTGTGTGATGAAGGTACTCGTTGATATCAGACCTCCTTGTCTCGTACCTCTACTCATTCTAAATCAACCTCCCAACTCTCCGCACGTTCCCACCACTGCCTCCACATTATTGTTGATATCCTTCAACAATTGTATCAGTCCACTATCCACTCTATACAACTCCAACACCACCCAAGTCACTTTGTGATCTATACTGTCAAATGCATTCTGAAAATTGATGATGCGATTGTAGGTATTCTTGTTCTTTTGCTGAGCTTTCTCCACTATCAATCTTAGTGCCAATATCTGCTGTATGGTACTTCTATCTTTCCTGAATCCTGCTTGCTAATCCACTAGATGTTCTTCTATCTTCGATCTCAATCTCTCCATCAGTATCATCAGCAGCACCTTGCCTAGATGACTCGTTAAGGCAATTGTTCTGTAATTCTTGCACTCAAACACACTTCCTTTCTTGTGTATTGTCACTAGCACAGATCTTCCCTTCTTTCCATGCTATATTACACAATCAATGTGTTTCCTGAATTAGTCTGTACAGGATAAACTTAAAAAACAATAGTCTGGTAGCACTTCAAAGACTAACAAAACATGCAGATGGTATCATGAGCTGAAGAAGTGGGCTATGCCCACGAAAGCTCATGATACCATCGACATGTTTTTTAACCTTTAAAGCGCTACCAGACTTAAAATAAAGATAGACTTGAGTAAGCAGTCTAGTATAGAGGTGGTCAAACAAGCATCAGTGTTACCTTTGCTTTCTGGCATTGCCATTAACTTCATTATCAAAGAGTGTTAAATTACAATACAGCCATCAGATAGGTCAGTAGCAGAACACTAAAAGATCTAGATTTTTCTGATGAATTAGCTTTTCTAAGTGACATCTTAAGCAACATGCCAGTAAAGAAAGACATATTTTTATTTGTCTAGATTTTTTTTATTTATAACCAGTTGTGGTGGGGGAAGAAAAAGCTAATAAGTATTCCAACTTAACTATTATTTTGCAAGTAGAGAGCACTCAACTCAGGCTTTGTGAATTGCAGAGTTGTTGCTGTGACTTTCTAGGTGCCTAAAAGTTAGGTGCTGTGATGCAACGTCTAAGTCCCTTTTTGGAACCCACCCAGAGAGATTGGCTCTTGTAGGGGGCTCAAGGTCCACTTCTGATACACTTGGCTTGCCTGCCTATGTGGAGAAAATAAAATCATATGATAGGCAAGTCATGTGGCTAAAATCATGCCTTCTGGTGCAGTGAGAATTGCATGGCCTCAATGCAGAGTCCGGTGAAGAAAGATGGGAGGCTCCATAAAGCAGTGCTGGAATCCAGATACTTTTCAGCTGGGGAACTAGCTTGAACCATTTCATGTCAATGAGGGAAGGCTCTGGATTCTCTTAACTAGGGAGGAACAGTGAATAGCATCAGGAAGACAGGCTGTGGAACTCCTTACCCTGAGGGAAACACTGTACAACCCTAAAGAGCCAGGCTGTACATCCTCGAACAAGAAGAAGGTGCTTGTACCTGAGGCCAAAGGAGATAGTATCCTAATTTAAACATTTAAACAATTTGAACCCCAGAAAGGGGATGATCTGGGCTGTGAACAAGCTATCAGGGAGACACAAGTGACTGAGAGTGTCTTGCCTGTATGGCCACGCATAAGGAGTGTGCTTGGGATGGGACCCTGCCACAGTTTGCCATGACAGATTTGTAGTTGTGTAGCTAGAAAAGCACAAAAAAGGTGCTGACTGAAAGAACCCCTCCATTAAACATTCTCAAAGGGGACTTAGCCCACAGGCCATGCAAAGAGCACCCCAGAGTGCATTTGTGCATTTAAGTGATGTCTAATGACATGGAAAGAATTCAGACTCCAAGAAACCAAAGCTGATTTTAAATGGTTTTACCCCATCACTGATTTACCGGTGGCATGATCTTATTATAGACAATACAATTTTATGCAATACAATTATAAGCTGACTGGCATTTTCAGAAAGGGTTTCAACCTCAGACTTTAGAAAAATTAGACAAAAAAACCCATAAACAGAGAGAGCTGCATCTTGAAGGGCATCATGAAATAGCAGCAAAAGAGCATTGCTGGTTTTGGAAAGGTGAGTTGTCTCACAGAGACCATAAAAAGGTCAGGAAGGCAACTAGGCTGCGAATGGATGTAATTGCTATTTTAGAAGATGGAACTGGACTAATAACAGAGTTGATTAGAGTACCAAGCAATGGTTGTAATTAGAGCAGGGGAATAATTGAGAAACAAGTCATGAATATTTCTTTGTTATGGATGGCTCACAGACAGGAAAAATGGCTAAATTAGTTACAGGTTATTTATTTGTCCAGCTGTACCTCAAGAATTGTTTCATTAACCACAAAGGGCATGGAGATGCAAAGTACATTGCCACAAAGGCAATAAAATAGAAAATCTTTTTCCCTCAAAAGAAACATTAGGAAAGATGTCATTTCCTTCCCACCCCAACCTTGCCTCACTACTGGTGCGTCACCTGGTTCCTTGTATAATGCAATGTGCCTAAGAAAAACATGTATTTTAAAAGTGAAAGGACTTGAGTAGCAATGAATGAGAGCTGTAAAGGCCCAATCCTGAAGTCTTTGAGAGTGTTGGCAGAGGAAGAACTTCTAGCCTGGGCCTTACAACGATATGATTTTTTTTGAAAAAAAGAAACAAATTAAACTAGAAAGTGATCAAGAATGACGGGTGAAGGCCCATCTGGGGAAGGCAAACCCAAGCCCTACCCTTTCCGCCCAAAGCCACGCCCCTTTCTCCTCTAGACCATGCCTTTTCAACATGCCCCCAGCCATGCCCCGCCCAAACCCAGACCTCAAGCCTGATCCTTCCTGGCCATCCGGAGTGCTGGGGCTGCTGTGCTGTGGCTGGGGAGCCCAGCTGCTGCACCGCAGCCCCGGCCCTTCCCAATGGCCAGCCAGTGTAAACAGTTCTGGAAAGGCAATGCCTTCCCTTGCCTACATTACTTGCCGCCCATTTCAGTGACGATCCAGGATGCTGACACTGAAATCTGTGTGCCAGCCTTAAGAGGTGGTGGTGTTGAGTGATGGACGGGTGCATGATCGTGATATTAATAAATGACTTGGTGGCAATGATTTTTCTAACAATTTGATTAAATATACTGTGGTAAGGCCATGTGAGCTAGCAGTAAATGTCACAGACAGCAATAGGGCAAAACTTAAAGTTAACTACAGACTATTGCACCGTGCTTTCCAATCTGACTCAAATATTGAAAGAACACAAAAGACAATGCTACAGGGCACTAAATCCAAATAATGTGCACGAACCTAATTAATATATAGTCTTTTTACTTTACCTGCTGAGGGCAAAGCTAGAGTGAAGTGTTGTATACTTAACTAGAATGAGTGGTCCTCTGACACCTGACACACTAACCAAAATCTATAAAAACTTGAAAGGAAGCCTAGTTAGACTGTAACAGGAAAAATTTAAACAACAAATAGTCTAGTAGCACCTTAAAGACTAACAAAACATGTCGATGGTATCATGAGCATTCGTGGACGCAACCTACTTCTTCAGATGAGCCGGCCATCTGAAGAAGTGGCTTGTGCCCACGAAAGCTCATGATACCATCTGCATGTTTTGTTAGTCTACTAGCACCTTAAAGACTATTTATTGTTTAAGTTTTTTCAAAATATATAAAATCATGAGGTCTGATGGGCAAAACTCAGACTAACACAGCTACTTCTCTGGCATACTTAACTAGGGTTTCTGTCTTAACCCTGGTCTACACTAGGGAGTTATTTTGAAATCCTCTCCCCCATATTTCAATATAACAAGTGGAGCATCCACATTACCAAGCCTGTTATTTCAAAATAATGGGTTGGTTATTTCAAAATCTGTACCCCTGCTTTCCTTGGGAAATAAGCTTATTTCAAAATAGTTATTTTGGGAGTTATTTTGAGTTTAGTTATTTCAAAATAATTTCCTAGTGTAGACATGCTCTCAGTTCTCAGTTTGCTTTCAAACTGCTACCTGTCCGTAGTTGATTGTTACTCTTTATGTAATACTATAAGTATGTTTAAACAGACTTCACTGGTGTACAGAGGAGCCCAGAGTTAACAGGCTTTAAAGCACATCTGATTAAATGACAATATTCACATTTCCAAATCTAATTGTGCCATGAAGTACAATAGTGATTGTTCAGGTGCTGTCTACAAGAAAGACCTTGGTACTTTAGTGGCTATGTATTAATTTGAGTATTAAAACCGTAAAATAAACATAGTAATTGTTATGCTAGCATATTAAAGATAAATACATCCAACAGTTTAATCCAACTGTATGGGAGCCTCTCTATAAAAAACAGTTAAACAGCTGATTGTGTAAGTAAATACTGTATAAAAAGAAAATTAAAAGTACTAGAAGCTGCATTGCTTGGATCCTTAACTCAAATAAGTTTTATTTGTCTTCATTTAAATAATTTTTCCGGGGTGAGTCTGGGGACAAGGCATTCAGTATGTAGGATACCCTGGGGAGAGGACAACCTCAAACTTCTGTCACTGCAGCAGCTTGGGGCCAGGTGAGAAGAAGTGGGCACAGCCAGAGGAGGGGTGCATGTCCCCCGGCTGAAGTACAGACACATAAACAGACAAACTCTCTGAATTACCGTGTTTTACCAAATATAACCCATGGGTTATATTCGTTTTTACAAACCCGACACCCCCCTGCGGGGTATACTCGGGTGTGAGGTATACAGAATTTTTTTTACTCACCAGGTGGTGAGCTCTCCATCACCTTTTCCTCTGGCTGCACAGCTGTCAGACTCCGGGCAGGGGAGCACTCACTCCCCGGTTCCTGCGCAGCCGCAGGAAGGGGCGGGAGAGCGCTCATCCTCCTGCCCCTTCCTGTGGCTGCAGGAATCAAGCAGTGAGCGCTCCCCCTCCCAGAGGCTGGTGGGTCCTGCTCCCCGGCCCCTTCCTGTGGCTGCGGAGGAACCTGTGGGATGAGTGCTTGCCCGCCTGGAGGCTGGTGGCTGTGCTGGAACCTGGGGCGGTGAGTGGCTAACCCCCCCCCACTGTAAATATACCCCCAGCAAATATACCCCTGGCACAGAAAATTCTTGTATACCCCGCAGGTTATATTCGTGCATGGGGTATATAAGATTTTTTTTACTCAAATAGAAAAAACCGTGGAGTATATTTGGGTGCGGGTTATATTTGC
This sequence comes from Pelodiscus sinensis, assembly GCF_052426305.1. Taxonomy (NCBI): domain Eukaryota; kingdom Metazoa; phylum Chordata; order Testudines; family Trionychidae; genus Pelodiscus; species Pelodiscus sinensis. The sequence goes on from NC_143053.1 coordinate 207,230,569, forward strand.
AAAATTACAGTATATAGTAGATAGGCATCCCTTTCTCCTCTCCTGCCACCTGCAGGCCCAATGGGGTTTTAGCTATCCCCTTCCCCACCTCTGGCCCCTTGTTGCCCCCCTTGCAGTCATTCTACAGTATACCTGTCCCTCCTACCAAACCTCTCCCTTTCCATTTTATGAGAAACAATGGAATTCCAAGAACATCCCATTCTTGGCACAACCAAATTCTGTCCTTGCTCTAAGTTATGATAAAAGGAAGCTCCATACCAGATTTGGTGGTCCTTAGGAGTTCATGAACAAACAGACTTGCAGACAGATGATCAGACAGACCCACATTTGTAAATTATATTCAGGAGGTAAGATTTTCACCTTGGAGCAGGGTACCCTGGTGGCCACTCTGGGCCAAACCAGGAAAACTCTTCTGCTCCCCCTCAGCCCTGGAGCCCTTAAAAGGGTAGACTCTGGCCACAGTGCCTGTGCCAGCAGAAAACCTGCCAGCACAGAGCCAGCAGTTGCTGCCCCTGGCCCAGCGTGAGCCAGCAACGCACTAGCACCCAAACCTCCACCGCTCCCCAGAGACAGGCTGGAAGCTCCCAGGAGCCTGCCAACGGCCGCAAAAGATGGGTGCCTTTCTGGTCCAGTGTGGAGATCATGGATCTGATTGGAGGGAGGCTTCAAATGTCCATGATCTAGATGCAGGAACACGGCCATCTACAGATGGATGGCTGACATCCTGGCCACCAGAGGCTACATGTGCACCCAGGAGCAGGTATGCATGAAGATAAAGGAGCTGTGACAGGCCTATGCCACAGTCACAGGGGGCAGCTTCCAAACGGTCTGAACCAGATCCCTACCCCTATTATGATACCCTGGCCCACATCCTGGGGGGCAGATGATCTGTGCCCCCCAGGTGGTCATCAACCCTGGGGCAGAGGCCCCTGACCAGGGCGAGGAGGAGGAGGAGGATGACAACAACAGCCAGGAGTTGCAGGAGCCTAGAGGGGGAGTGGAACTCACCCAGGACCCCTGAAGTGTTACAGCAGCCATGTCACCGGTGTCATCCAAGACTGGAAGGTCTTGACATGTGAGTGCCATCATTGTTCCCTTATGCGGGATGGGCGGTGTGGGACGAGGGAGACCAGGGACTGCGAATGTGGGCCTTGCTGAGCATGCAGCAACCTGTGCATGTGCCGTGCCACCGTGGGCATGTGGCCCCAGCTGGTTGCCACAGAGGGGCCCTGACCTGTTACCCACACGCGTGTATGTAGGAAGGCACATGACATGCTCCTGACCCAAGGGAGGGACACTGCATGATGCCCTCCCTCCACAGGCCCCCTCTACACAGAGGCAGGGCACATCCCCCCCCCCCCCACATTATATACAGCACAGGGGCATGGGTGCAGTCCCGGGCCAACTCTTATTCCTGGGGATAGCAGGACATGCCAAACATGGCCTGTGTGCAAGTACATCAGCTCTGACGGTGCGGAGACCTGCTGTCCTCGCCTTGCAGAGTAGGGCTGGACTTCACCCACTGTGTCGCCAGAGATAACTGACCACTTCTCTTGTTTCTCCACAGCAGCTGAGAGTGCACGGCACACCACACCGCCCAGGACATCGTCCTGCACCTGGGCCAGCAGGGTGACCCGGAACCATGAAGAGCACCAGCGGCAGCACCTGGGGATCCTGTGAAGGCAGGTCCACATCTTGGAGCACTGGGTTCATGAAGACCTTCAGCTGTGGCAGGAGAGCAGGCGGGAGCTGCTTGCCCAGGGCTGTGCCATCTGCGATCACCTGCAGACCCTGGTGCAGAGATTGGTGCCTCCTGCCACTCCAGCCCCTGCTGCCACCCCAGCTATTGCTCCTCCTCCTACTCCTGCTCCTCCTCCCATCTCTTCCTCCCCCCCCACCTCCACCACCCTCCATACCCGCTCCTCCCCGGGGATGCCGAGACCCCCGCACCCGCAGTGCTGGAAGACAGGTGGACTAGCAAGACCTCCAACCCTGAGCTTCTCCTCCCTGTTCCTCCCCTTGCCACCCCCTTTTCAGCTCCCTCCTCTCAGGTTTACCCCTCCCCCTCCCATCCTCATTTCCCCCCACCCCAGTTATGTTCAATAAACAGAGTTTGTTTTTGGCAACACACGTGTTTTTATTTTACATCAGGAAGGGGGGTTAGGGATGGGAAAGTGGATGGACATTAGGATGGAATAAGGCACAAGACCCCAGTGGGGCATGCCAGGGAGACTTCACTCCTCCTTCATCTGGAAGCTCTCCTGCAGGGCCTCCCGGATACCGGTAGCCCCCCAATGGGCCTCCCGGCTGGCAGCCATGCGGGACAGCATGTACAGGCCAGCCAAGTGATCGGCCTCTGCCATCCAGCCTGGCAGGAGAGCCAACCCCCTTCCTTTCACACGAATCGTGCAGCACACAGCACGCTGCCACCACGTGTGGAATATTCCTCTTGAAGAGGTCCAGGCGGGTAAGGAGGCATCTAAATTGGGCCTTCAGCTGGCCGAAGGCACCATCCACCATGATGTGAGCCCTGCTGAGCCTGGCATTAAAGGCCTGCCAGGAGGGGTTGAGTTGTCCCGTGTAGGGCTTCACGAGCCAAGGTGGTAGGCTGCATCCCCCATCAGGCACACAGGCATGTCCATGTCCCTGATGCTGATGTGGCAGTCGGGGAAAAAAGTCCCAGCGTGCAGCCTCTGGCACATGGAGGAGTTGCGGTACACCCACGTGTTGTGTTAATATCCAGAAAGCCGCCCCGGTGGTCAGACACAGCCTGCAGGATGACCAAGAAGTATCCCTTCTGGTTTATGTACAGGGAGGCCTGGTGGTCTGGGGCATGGATGAGGATGTGTGTCCCATCAATTGACCTCCCCCCCCCCCCCCCCGCAGTTGGGCAAGCCCAGGGCACCAAAGCCCTTGATGACTACATCCATATCAGTGAGGTGGATGACTCTGCGGAGCAGCACTCTATTGATGGCCTTGACCACCTGCGGAGGGACACACAAAACTGAGTCACTGGGATACCAGGGTGGCTGACAGTGCTCCTTCTCCACCACTGCCCTGTGCCCCCACTTCCCAGGAGCAACCCTCCCTGCAATTCTGGCCACCGCAGGCAGTCCGTACTGTGGCTGGGACAGAACAAACCCTCCTGGTGAGGGGACTTTTACCTCCTCCCCCCCTTTTTCTAGGGCAGCCCATCTCCTCCTTGCACCCCCCCCCCCACCATCCTCTTCCTGGCACAGCAGCCAGAGATTGCCATAACTGCATGAGCATTGTTCCAACAGTGGCTTTCCCCACGCCAAACTGGTTTGCCATGAATTGGTAGCTATCTGGCATGGAGAGCTTCCAGAGGGCGATGGCCACACGCTTGTGGAGGGGAATGGTGGGCCTTATGTGCATGTCCCATCACTGCAGAGCAGGGGCGAGCCACTCACAGACATCGAGGAAGGTGTCCTTCATCCTGAAAGTCTAGGTTCATTGTTGGTCTCTCTAGTGCTCCAGGATGATGTGGTTCCACCATCCAAAATGAGCACCAGAGTACTCAGGGGCAGCTCCAGCTCCATGGTGCCAAGTGCTGTGGTATCCCAAGTCAGGGCAAACAAAACAGACAGAGACAAAAATGCTTTGCTGTCCCTCAGCGAGGTAAGCAAGCAAGCAGGGAAAGCTGAGAACTGGCTGTCCAGGGGGATCCCTTTAAGCACAAGCCTCAGATAGCCTCAGGCAGCAGCCACACAAAGCAACTACTCACCTGATGCCCTGCTGGAACCGGTTTCAGCTGGCCTTAAATGCAATTTAGCGTCCAATCAGTGTGGATGCATTATTTTGAAATAGCAAAACGGTATTTCAAAATGCATTTTGTGTGTAGGTGCGTTATTTCAAAATACCTTAATTTGAATTAACTATTTCACAATAAGATATTTTGAAATAATGCTGTAGTGTAGACATACCCAGAGAGAACTGGGGTTGTCCTCTTTCCCAGGGCAGCCTGCATACTGAACCCCTCATCACCTGCCCCACCCCAGAGCAATGGTTTACATGAAGCATATACATTTTCATTTTATTTTCCTCAAAATATAAATTGAGTTAAGAACCTGATCAATGCTAGGTAAATCTGGTAACCTATAAAGTAAACATAGCACTGATGCTACTGTAATAGAGCCTGAATTCCCTATCTCTGTCTCTCCAGCTGGTTCTCGTGTCTGTTGGATATTCTTCAGAAAACATGGCACTCCCTTAATGCTGCATTCTGTGTAAAATGTTATACTGTTGAAGCATAGTATTTTATATCAAAGTAAACTTCAGGAAATGGCAAGCAAGAAAGAAAAAGGGAGAAATATGAGTGTTGAACCCCAGAGAACTAACGGGGAACAAAGAGTAGAGTGTGTAAAGGCCACAAACAGAATAATATATCATTCTGAATGTAGTAATTGGTTTATCTTTTTGCAGACACTTTACCTCCAGGGTGATGGTCTCCCATCAAGTAATATGTATTATTTAATGGCAGTTATGGGTGTGTATCAAGTGAAGATGAAGGAATGCCTTATTTTAAATAGAACAAGACCATACAATCTACAGGCTGATCCTCTCTAATCCAGCATTCTCTGGCTCAACATGTGTGGTCCTGCATAACTTTGGTTAGTCAGATGTCCACTTATGTGTGTGGCCAAGTTTCTTGTGGTCCCATAAAGTTTATTTACAGCCACCAGTTGGGGATCTCAGTAGTCTGTGCTGTTGTTTAGCCCTAATTTAACCCTGAATGTCTTCTAAGAGCCTAGTAAGCAGTAGAAGTGTTGGTAATGCAGTTAGACCATATTGACCTCCCATGGGTTGGCAAATTCTCTGGTGAAGCACCAGTCAGGTCCCGAGGGCACCAGACTAGAGAGGTTCAACCTGTACTAGAATTCTTTAAGCTGTCATGAGGGGGTTGAATTTGCTGTTCCACCCCGCAGTGAGGCTGACGGGCGTCTCCATCCCAGAGTCTATAACTAGGGTGAGGAAGGGACTGCCTCGCCCACAAGGATGCGGTTGGGCTCCTTAAAATAAGGGCAGGTGTGGGGCTCTGCACTGGATCAGGAGCTGTCCTCCCTAGCGCTGGCATAAGACTGGTGGAGCTCTTTGACTTTCATCTGCACCTGTTCTTGAGTGTGCATGTGGCCTTTGGATGCCAGGTAATCTGCCATCAGGCCATACGTATCCGTGTTCCTGCATCTGTTGCGGAAATCCTGGAGGTTTCTCTCATCCCCTGAAACTGCAGTAAGGTCCAGGACCTCTACACCAGATCAGGAATGTGCATGTCGCTTGCAGCCCCTGGCAGGCTGAATGCTCCTGGGGAGCAGTGGAGGGATGGGTGGCACCATCAGACTGGTTCATTTTGGGCCTAAATGCAGTCGGGGCAGCTGCAGGTTGGCTCAGGACTGTCAAGCCTACTGTGAGCCACAAACCCTGTCTGCAGAGTGTGCAGCTTTTAAGGGCTCCAGGGGAAGGGTGGGGGAGAGAGTTTTCCTGTGTATGGACAGAACGGCCAGCAGGGCACCCTGGAAAGGGCTGGAGACCCCCTATTTCAAAATAGCCCCTATTTCCTGTGTACACAGCTCCTATTTTGAAATATCTATTCCTCGTAGAATGAGGTTTATAGAACTCGAAATAGGGCGGCTGTTGTTTCAAAATTATTTCAAAATAGCGGTTTTGCTGTGTAGACGCTTGCAAAGTTATTTTGGAAAAGTGGCCGCTATTCCAAAATAACTGCTGTATAGACATACCCTTGATGATTATCTGCTCAATTTATTCTCTGGGGCTCCTGGCATTGGCCACTGTTGAAGACAGGATACTGGGTTACATAGACCTGTGGTCTGACTCGGTATGGCCGTTCTTAATTTAATGCTTGATACATATTGTGCTGAATAATATTTCAGTCAAATTAGGAGTATAAGGCCACCACTAAAGTTTTGATTCTTTTGCAATGAGAATTGCCTTATGAAGATTGAAAGATGTAATTGACCTCTGATATTACATTGTCTGGTACTTACTGAGGCAATGCTATTTAAATATTAAATCTTTCAATGTTTTTAAGTCTTCTTGGCTAAAAAAGCTCCAATTATTTTCTTAATAATCATAAGACTTATGCTAAATGAACATTTGTACCATATTTGACACAATATCCAACTATTTTGACATTCTTGATTAAATATCTGTCCATTTCTTCTTTCATTTTAAGTTCTCATTTCCTTAAATGCCAATTAAATAATTGTTTTTCTCAAGTATCTTTTGCATGAGTGATGTCAGCTTCATTGGCTGTATAATTGAGCACTCTCTGTGCAAGCTTCCCTATTGTGTGGCTTCCCTTGCCTGTGCGCCCCAACGTTAATTTGAAGAGGACACCTTGAAAGAAGAACGGGTAGTGCTGAAAATTCCAGTAGTCCTGATCCATCTAGATTTGTGGAACTTACTAGAATATACATTTCTTTGCTTTTGAAGAGAGAATGTATTGGGATCTGTGATAGTTGTTCACTTATTTGATTTTTCCCATAGTCATGAAATATTGAGCCTCAGGCAAACTGTTCTCTGGCAATCAGTGTATTGGCAGATTTTAGTTCTGTGTGTGTGATTTTTTCACTGTGTTAGAGAAACAGAGAAGAAAATAATTTAATGCTGAAACCAGATTAGCAGTACATTGCAAGCCTCCTGTACTTTTCATGTCTTGACATAAATCTCTGGTCTAATTTATATCTGTTAACCATTGAGGGCATGTCTACACAGCAGTGTTATTTTGGAATAACTGACATTATTTTGAAATAACAAAATGCACATCTGCATAGCAAGCCATTGTTTTGAAATAATGTTGATCTGGAGAACTTCATACTGACTCCTGTAACCCTCATTTCACGAGGAGTAAGGGAAGAGTGTTCTTCCTTTGACTTCCTGCCGTGTAGACAGCTCCAAAAGGTGAATTAAGCTATTTCAACTTCAGTTACGCAGTTGACATAGCTGAAGTTGTGATGCTTAATTCGACTTTCGCCCTGCTGTGTAGACGTGCCCTGACTGTGCAGTAGATACCTCACAAGACATAGAATACTGTCCTTTCCTCCAGAGAATTTGACAGATACCCAGTATGTTAGAAGGGGCTGCTCCCAAAGTAGGAGATAGAGCTCCAGGTCCTGCAACCCCTCCTCACTTCCTCCTCTCCCCTACAGTTTGACCAAAATTTTCAAAGAAAAATCCTGGAAAGGGTTTTGGTGTGAAACCTTTTTGGCTAAGTAGGAAGAAACAGGAACCCTGCTCCATTTTCACTTGAGTGCCCATGATGAAAACTTGAAATTCTTTCATAGCTCACTAGGTGGTGTATAGTGTATAGTTAATCTGTGAAAACTGTCCTGAGAGGGCTGGCAGTGGAGACTCTGTAATTAATGGTCTGCAGTATAGAAGTATCTGAGTTAATTAATTGCCTCATCTTTATTTATTATCCAGCTTCAGCCTCTATCATAGCAGTGCTTGCAAACAACTCTTATTAGAGGTTTTATACCGATTGAAATGTATGTAAAAATGTTCCCTTCTTCAAACAGAACCACACATATAATACACCTTCAACATGTGTTAATTTTTATTAATGATGATGGATTTTTTTTCTGTTGTTATAGAAAGGCCTTTTTGTATTTCTTTCCTATAGTGACATCCCTTAGCACTATAGGAATAGACATCATCGTATCTAAAATAATTGCATAGTGTCTGAGTCCTAAAATGAGCTCTTGGTGTATACGGCTGGAGGGACATGTTCTAATTTATTCCTTGTCCTACATTCAGTACCCCAAGTTCTCTACCTGTTAAGGAAAAAGAGATTACTGGGCTGTAGATGATCAGCTGGAATTGAGAAAAAGTAAATTGATATCTTTCTGACTTATGCTACTATATAAATAATTATTTAAAATTTAAAAGCACTGATGGACTTAAAGAGTTCTCAGAGATCTATGATGAACTAAAATATTTTCAGTCTCAGAGGGGTAGTAGACATGTTAGTCTCTAACTTTAAAAATGAGCGGTCCTGTGGCACCTTGGAGACTAACAAAAATATATAGTATCATGAGCTGTTGTGGGCAAAACCCACTTCCTCAGATGAGGAGTCTCATCTGAGGAAGTGGGTTTTGCCCATGAAAGCTCATGGTACTATATATTTTTTGTTAGCCTCTAAGGTACCACAGGACCGCTCATTGTTAGAATATGTCCACTCTCCAAGCCCAAATAGTTGGGTTTTTTTAAGTTCAGAGGAGCCCATTTTATTGTCCTTGATGTGTCTGTTTTCAGCATGTTGAGAGCTTAGCTGCTTTAGAACAATTTAATTTACTAGTAAGTCATTTTGCTACATATTTATAGAGATTTTTATTCTCCCTAAAGTTTTTTTTAATGTGTATTAAAACAAGTAACTCGATGAAAAGTTTGAATATAAGGGAATTGAGCTTACAGTTTAATTGAATTATCCATGTGAGTAAGCCTTTGCAGGATCTGGTGCTAATACAGGATGGGTCATCCTCTACCCGCCAGTGGAAAAACACCTGTGAGGCATGTCCTAGGAGAAAAGTACTATGAATATCCACTTGCAATGACACCGTGCACATTGTTCTTTTGTTTCCTTCCCTTCTCAGCACCATTAATCTGATGGCAACAAAGGAACCTAGTGCCAAACCTGGGTGATCTTCAAGATCAACCTTGATCTTCATATCTTTGAGGCAGCTGAGGCCCTATACCTCCATACCAGTTTACAACCCCAGTTAGGCCCCTAGCTCCTTGGCAGTGTGGCTCCATTGGAGCTGAGCCACTGGAGACTCACTCTGTCCACATTTGCCTGGGATCAGATGAAAAGTTGGTACCAATGCACAAGAGCAGTTGTGGTAGGGAAACAAAAGATGTGTGTATTTTTCATTGCTTCTCTATCTGTTATACATGTGTGAAATACAGGTTTCACATAAGTACCCTTCTGAATGTAAAAAAACAAAAACCCCAGGAGTGATCTTTACATTGCAATATTGCATTTTGCAATGCAGACCAATAAGGCAAAGTGTCACTATTTGCTTGCAATCTGGAGTGCCGTGCAATGCTTTGCTGCTAGGGCATGGCACAAACAGCATGCAGGTCATATCCTGAATGTCTGTGTATAGGCTGTTGGCCTGATCCAGATGCATTGACCTCAGCAGCCTGACTGCAAACACCAGCCACACTCTGGCTTCCAGCAGGCTTGCTTATTACTGGCAAGGTTACCCCAACACATTCCCAGTCCTGGATTTCCCCCAAACACATGTACTCTGCACATTCTCTCTTGGAAAATACAGACACAATAGATTCATTGCTCTTCTGAGGGGATCAAGGGAGGGCAGTTTGCACATGAAATGAAGTTATTAACATAGGTCATGTCTACATTGCAAATAAAATTGAAGAGCCGCACTCAATCTTCCAGGGTTCAAATTAGCGAGTCTAGTGAAGACATGCCAATTCAAACTGAGAGGGGCAATTCTGTGGATTCCGGTAATACTGCTTCCATGAGGAGTAAGGGAAATCGAAGAAGAGAGTGTGCTCCCTTCAACTTCCCGCAGTGTGGACAGCACCAAAATTTGAGTTAAGATACTTTGACTCAAGCTACGTAATTAACATAGCTGGCGTTGCGTGTCTTAATTGGAATTTATCCCCTAATATAGACCAGAGGATAGTTCACTACACTAGATTAATTCTGACTAAAGAATAAAACAAGTTTATTCAATTACAAAGACAGAGGTTTTAAGTGAGTTCAAGTTAGAATGCGTTAGTCAGAAATGGTGACAAGAAGGAGAAAATACTGTCTAAACTTAACAAACTGAACTTGGTTTAAGTTGAAGCCCCTTACAACATGTTTTCAGTACATTGTGGACTAATCTGTCTGGTCAGAAACTGCTCCCAAAGTGCAACAGTTTGTTTCCTTAGTTGTCTTAGGTGAGAAGAGAAAGATGGCTAGTGAGAGAACTTGGGTGTTTTTGCCCCCTCACTGTTACAGGTCAGATATTCTTTTAAATGCATTTTCCTAAGAGTAACCCCGAAGTTCTTGCCAGCTAAGAACAGAGAGATAGGAAGCCTGGTAGTGAAGAGATTTCATGCTGTTATCTGCTAAAATCAGATCTATTTATTTCTGCCCCCTTTCCTTGCCAAAGAATGGCCACTGGATAGGTGATGGTCCATCAGCTTTGATACCTACTTGTCTCTTGTCTTAGAGAAACAGGTTTATTCCTTCCCAAGACTTGCCTGGTAAACACACTTCAATCACTATCTTAGCTTATGTCCATAAATGTTTACATATGATTTTGCTATACAACTTATTCATAAATGATCTGGCGAAAGGGGTAAACAGTAAGGTGGCAAAGTTTGCAGATGATACTAAACTGCTCAAGGTAGTTAAGACCAAAGCAAACTGTGAAGAACTTCAAAAAGATCTCACCAAACTAAGTGACTAGGCAACAAAATGGCAAATTAAATTTAATGTGGATAAATGTAAAGTAATGCACATTGGAAAAAATAATCCCAACTATACATATAATATAATGGGGGCTAATTTAGCTACAACTAATCAGGAAAGAGATCTTGGAGTCATTGTGGATAGTTCTCTGAAGACGTCCATGCAGTATGCAGTGGCAGTCAAAAAAGCAAACAGGATGTTAGGAATCATTAAAAAAGGGATGGAGAATATCTTATCGCCCTTATATAAATCCATGGTATGCCCACATCTTCAATACTGCGTACAGGTGTGGTCTCTTCATCTCAAAAAAGATATACTGGCATTAGAAAAGGTTCAGAGAAGGGCAACTAAAATGATTAGGGGTTTGGAATGGGTTCCGTATGAGGAGAGATTAAAGAGACTGGGACTTTTCAACTTGGAGAAGAGGAGACTAAGAGGAGATATGATAGAGGTATGTAAAATCATGAGTGGTATGGAGAAAGTGAATAAGGAAAAGTTATTTACTTGTTCCCATTATATAAGAACTAGGGGACACTAAATGAAACTAATGGGCAACAGGTTTAAAACAAATAAAAGAAAGTTCTTCACACAGCGCATAGTCAATCTGTGGAACTCCTTGCCTGAGGAGGCTGTGAAGGATGGGACTATAACAGGGTTTAAAAGAGAACTAGATAAATTCATGGAGGTTAAGTCCATAAATGGCTATTAGCCAATATGGGTAAGGAATGGTGTCTCTAGCCTCTGTTTGTCAGAGGGTAGAGATGGATGGCAGGAGAGAGATCATTTGATCATTACCTATTCGATTCACTCCCTCTGGGACACCTGGCATTGGCCACTGTTGGCAGACAGGGTACTGGGCTGGATGGAACTTTGGTCTGACCCAGTATGGCCAGTCTTATGTTCTTATGCTACATACATTTTATCATGATATTATTGACCAGCAAGTTAGACCTCAACTCATTCCTTATAAGGCATATTTGTACAGAGATTATAACAATAGTGTATTGGGTGTGCATTCCATTGCACTGCAGCCATAGATTTTCCATGCTTTGCTTTCAGTTTAATTTTTTCAAACCTCCACAACATTCACAATTCATTTCTGAAATGGGGGGGGGGGGGGGGGAGAGAAAGCAAAGCATAATTAGCTGTGCACATAGCTAGTTAAAAGTTAGTCATGAGATCACACAGATTTAGTTATAGAAGTTAATAGGATTTTTTTTCATGATTTTAACTCAGTCTAAACATGGACACGGTCTTCAAAGGACTCCAATCATCCTCCCTGTGAAACCAAATGGGATTTGTGTAGAGTACTTCAGATCAAGCATTATGTTCGTATGAATATATCAGGGACTTGTGTACAGAAAAGCCAATAAACACTCCTCACTTTGCTGAAAGTTGCAGTGAAATAAATGGACTTCAGGTCAAGCAGACAAGTGGTCAGAAAGATTCATAACAGTCAGATAGCTATAGTACATCTTCATATAAACAGGTTTGTTTAAATAGCAAGCAGCATGCATGGAACAACCCAGTTGTTGCTAGGTTCTCAGTTGCCAAAAACAAAGCCTTTTGAGCCTGTTGTAATAACAAATTGAGAAGTTACGTAAATCTGTTGAAGTCAGTGGAACTAGTAATGTGAATAAGTGCTCACCAGCATGAATAATGGTCTGCACAATTGACCCTTAGTGTATTTGAACATTGATTAATTCATTGACATAAAACAAACCCTTCCTTGCATAATTCCTTGACACTTTCTGTATACCAATGTACAGTGATTTATTCCTCTACATGTTCAATAATTAGTTTCTTGTGCTCACCTGGCATGAGAGAATAAATGTTCTCTTTGTATTATATTATCTGTGAATCAAAATATTATCTAGTTTATCCTTACCCTGAGAGTTGGAGGCCGTAAGCTATCCAATGGTAGTGTTGCAGGTACAGCTCTTGAGCATTGCATTTAGCTTAGAGGCCATACTCCTACATGAAGTTTGGGATTATATTTCACTGTCATACATTTTTCAAAGAATATATTATGGCAGAACTACTTTTTCCCCCAACAGTCCTCTTCATTCATGTCTGCTGCTGCTTCTGTGTTATGGAGAAATATGGGTGAAAACTCCTGATATCCATTGTATTCTACTTTACTAGTCTACCAAAAATGTGTATCTGTGCACACAACTGAGGTCCACTCAGTCTATCTAAGGGGGAAATGTCTCAGTGCGGGGAGGGCCAGCACAAAGCTTTCTGCTCCACTTTGCCTCAATATAAGGGCTGTTCAGATACCAGTTTGTCAAATGGGTATTTAGGCATTCGCACATCCAGTCTGCCAAGGAACGGATTTGTGTGCTTGTTCCCTAAGTCAATGATGAAAGTTAAAATATTATTGTGGCTCATAGGAGGGTCTGAATAACCATGGTTACATGGGGGAGGCCCACTTTGTGACACCAGTGTAGAGTGGATGAGGATGCTAAACTGGAATAGATGCCATGGGATGGACTGAGCAGAATTTCTGCATCCCAGTTGTAGGCTGATAAAGCAATTTTGTAAAAAAGTTGCTATCTATAAAACCATTTTTCTGCTTGGAAAGTATGAACACATTTTGTGACTTACAATCAGTATAGAGGTGATGATAATTTAAATATCTGGAATTATTCAAGTGTCCTGATTTTCAGTCAGGACTCCTACACTGTCATTTAAAATAATTGTAGGCATATATGTGTTGAATTAAGGACATGAAATAAGTAAGCTGGCATTTCAGTTGTTAAGGCTGGCTTCAGCTTTCCACTTAAAGTGGAGATTCAAGCTCTGTTTCAGACATGGAAAGCTTGACCAAATTTACAGCACATGGGTGGTGGGTAAAGCTTGAACTTTCTGGCAGAGGGAACTGAAATAAATGTTACTTTTTGGGGGTTCAGTTGTGGTTTTGCCATGAATCTGGAGCAAGGGCCAGCTCATTGTTACCCATCCATGTTGAGAGTAGGTGCACAGAAGCTGTGCAAAACTCATTCTCCTGCCATACACTACAAACTTTGGTACAGGTGGCCTATAGGCATGATTATCATAGAATACTAGGAATCGAAGGGACCTCGAGAGGTCATCGAGTCCAGTCCCCTGTCCCCATGGCAGGACCAAATACTGTCTAGATCATCCCTGATAGACATTTATCTAACCTTCTCTTAAATATCTCCAGAGACTGAGATTCCACACCCTCCCTGGGCAATTTATTCCAGTGTTTAACTATCCTGACAGTTAAAGGGATGCTGATGCCCTTTGTAGCTAGATCACATAAGAGAAGAAATTTGTGAGAACTTTTTCACTTATAATTGACTAACTTTTATGTTTTCAATATATTACATGTTAAATAACTGTGGTTTAAACACTGTTTAGTGTTTATAGTAGTCTAGCTTGTTGTTTCAACAGTTATTGAAACAAATGATGTCCACACACTGGAGATAAAATACAACCCAAACAAACAAGCTTTTTCAAACTTTTGTTTTTACTAGTGTTCAACCATAGCTTGTTAATTTAACCTGATTAAAAATGTTGTTCATATTGCTGGTGACTCAGACAGGGATTTGCTGAGTGCTGCATTTAGCAAAATACAATAACAGCACCAAATTACTGTAATTTGGCCATTTTAACAGTGACACTGCACTGCCTTTCTCTCTGCTTTTCTTTTGGGCTAAAAAGGTTAGATCTCTAAATAGGATATGATCCAATAATCTGTAGAATTGCCCATCCTTTGCTTTTTAGAGGCCTGACATTTTCTTTGGATGATACCAGGTTCTGTAGTGTTAGAGGAGTACAATTGTATTAGAAGAAAATGGATCTTAAAAAAAGATTTAAACTTCAATACCATCTGCATATGTTTTCTGCTAATATTCTTCACAACTTATCTGTAATACTATTCACCTAGAACCCATTTTAGATCGCATTTTATTTCTTTTAAATAATTTGTTTGTATTGCATGTTTTGTCATGCATTATTACTTAGGGTAAATTTGTGGACTGACCAGAAGAAGCACCGAGGAGCAGCATATCATTGCACTGCTCCAAGAGGCGACTTGAGAACTAGATTGTAATTCAGAGTTACAATTGGCTTCCCACTCTCCCCCCTCCCCCACACTTACAGGAGAAGGAAGGTAAAATCATCTGAGACCTACAGCTGATGAAGATTAGATCACTTGGTGGCTTGTGTGGCGGGATGACAAAGCTCTGTCCATTCCCTGCCCACCTGCCTGGGAAGGTGGAAGTACCACATATGTGCACTGCTATCCACCTACTATCTGGCATAGCTTAGCCCACTTGTGTAGGAACATCCGATTATGATCCAACTAGTGTTAAGGAGTAATCCCATACAATGTAAATTCTAGGGGATGGGTGCTCAAGATTCAAATATTTGGGGTGGGGAATGAAGTGACAGTAGTTGGAATTTTGTGAGTGGTCAGTAACAACACTTCAGTACATACATATTGATAATACTGTATGTTTTTCAGGGTCAAATGTAGCTTTTAAGTATCTTTTCATACTTATTCAAAATAGCTAGAGATATCTGCAATATCATTAACACTAGTAAGCAAGATGAAGTACTGTGCATTTGGCAAGCCATTCTGTATCACCATACCTGAAATAGAGCTGTGTTGAAGCTCAAAAGATGGTCTGTCTCACCAGCAGAAGGTGGTTCAAAAAAAGATATTACCTCACCTAACTTGTGTTTCTAATATTGCAGGATCACTCTGCAAACATACACCAGAGAAGCCTGGCAGTCATAAGAATCCACTGTAGTAGGATTGTCAGGTTTTCGGGAATTTATAAAGTTATACATTCAGCCACAACCTCCTTACTGTGCATGCTCCAAGGTCTTGGATGAATGATTTGTAATCCTTGTTCACATGTGAAATATTTATGAAGTCAGAAAAGGGTATTCAGAAGAAAGAGACTGGACAGCCTCTTATTTACACACACAAAATCTCCATGCAGCATCACCATATAGTGGTGTTCAGTGTGTGTTTGTTTTTTGTTCAGTTGGATCTCTTGAAAGCAGGCCTTTGAAGACTGGCATATAAGATCTAGGTAAGGCAATTTGCCAGTGGTCACAATGTCATTTTCTATAAACTTACCATGTGCCAGAGTTTGGGTAAGAGAATTGCATGGAGACTAAAAATGAGTTCTAATTATAATTCAGTCACCGGTAAATCTGGGGCTTGTTCATTGTAAGGCTCAGAGATGACAAAGTGGGATAGAGTCATACATTGGTTATGCAGGGGAGAGACGCTGTTTAATTATAACAAATTTAATTACCCGATCCTCCCAAACAAGTGGTACTTGCAGCTGTGAGGTCCATGGGACAAAAGATCAACTCTGCCAAATGTGCCCAATCCAGTGATAAAGCTTAAACCTGATAAGATGATCTGGACAGGTTTTTTTTTTTTTCCTGTCAGTTCTGCAATTGAAAATTATCCTTTAAACTAGTACATCTCTTTATATATGAAATGGATTTTACTGTGAGTTTCAAGAGTTAGAACAGTACTTTGTTCTAATGGTACATTTGGTTATTTTTCTTTAGTTTGATCATCTAGGAATATACTGTAGAATGTTACATGAGTACATTTCTATAGCACATGCTACTATAACAATCCCTAAAGCTATTGACACAGCAACAAAACAAAAATAAAAGATGTGCCTGCTTCAAGGACAGAGATACCATGAATCCATATCCATAGTGCTGTATGTAACAGTAAACACGCTGCCTCTCAGTGCTCTAAAATGGAATAGAAAGAAACAATGTTGGTATTGCAGCAGAAAAACAAGCTTCTGTTGAGCCAAATATGAAAATAACAACAGTAACTATTTAATTACATGTATTTATTTTGGAAGTATTTTTATTTTAGTCAATCTATAAAAGGTTCAAAAACATATTAGAATAAAATTGTGGATCATTTTATTAGACTATAAATATTGCAGACCGATGTTACAATTAAACTGTATGTAGCCACTAATTAAAATTCAGCAACAGGATTAAACACTATCTCTGATCTTTAATTATTTTATTTAGATTTTTTAATTCCCTCTGCTTTTGTTAATTAAATAGCATGCTTTTTATTTGGTGCACCTCTGTTTTCATGATTGTTTAAATAAAAAAACCCAGATTAATAAAATCACAGAATCTTAGATCATTACTATTTGATTAATTAACATTATATTTTTAAAACCTTTAATTTCTAATCTAGTTTTCTTTTTAAACAACAACCTTTTTTTCCCCTCAGTCTTTCTATATTTTCTGAATAGTGTGAGGATTGTGCGGGTCATGCAGTGTATTTAACTAGTGCTGAACACTGAAAAATCATGAGCATATTCACATTGATTTCAGATGCTGATGATCTTCCTCACATTCAGTAGTACCTTAATCCTTGATTAAACCTGTTAAAATCAGTAGGATTGTTTGAAAAGTAAATTACTATTCAATGTAAGTGTATTACAATTTATTCTTTAATCAGTTCTACTGTTTTTTTAAGTACAAATTGAGACTCATTCCAATAGTGTTCGTGGTGTAACAGAATGCATAGGATCTAAATTTTGTCTACAGCAAACCTTCCCAGGCCAGTAAGAATTAGGAGCACTGTGGAGTGTAAGAATGTATACTCACGCACACCACAGATGTCTGTCATCTGCACACAGGGCATAGGAACTTTCTCCTCCAAAACCACTGGCACTGAATAAGAATCTTCATGAATTATCACTGATGGTATGTACCTCAACATACTGTCCTAATGGTAGTGCACATATAACAGTGTATATGCTCACTAGACAGTACATTACAAGATAAATCATTCTTAAAGAGAGTGCATCATTGTCAAGAAACCACCCTGGATGGCCTTCAGGTTAACACTAGCTGGCTAAGGCAAGGGACTGTCCATTTTTTCAGAGCCAGAGGAAGGGCATCCACAAGCGTGAACAACATAAGTTGGGATAAAATGAAAGGGAGTAATCTTCAGGCAATGATAGTCAGAATCAGATGGAGTCCCAGCTAATACACATCTAGAAAAAATTCATCAACATATATACACAATTCTAGAAGAAATATTTATAATAGGTGAGTCTTCACAAATTATATGAAATAATTTTTTTATTTTGCCTTCCCTTCAAAGGAACTGTTTTATCTTTCATAAACATAAGTCTTTACTTTGATCCTTTCTCACTATGTATACTCTCCCCTAGACTTTCTGCTCTTTTGTGCTTGATTGTCCCTTCTGTTGTGTAGCTTATGAAACCTTCATCATGTATAACCCATTGCTCTCCAGGAACTGGTCCATATGAGGTTAACTTTCTACTACTTTTCCATCAGTTAAAGGAATTATTCCCTTTTACACAAATGGTAGATGGAGGTGTTCTGATACTGAAGGTCCTTGGTTCAAATCTTGAGGGTAAACAGGTATTAAATTTCCAAGCAGTACAAAAGATATTAAATCAAAAGTGTCACTCTTCCTTCAAACACTGAAGTGGACTCTCTGATGTGCCTAAAATGCATATGGAATCCCATCTGAAACAGTCTGCTTGGAATGTGACAAATAGGCTACAAGGCTGTGCTCAGCAGTTGATGACTTGTATGTCTGAGTCATGGAAGTATCTACCCGATTCTAAGGAGTAGTTGCTGATATCAGTCCATACTTTTGCATGTTGTTCAGGCTGTGCAATAGATTTATGGATCCACCTTTGTAACAAAATCCCCAGGTCAACACAGCTACATATAGCGTAGCCTGACTGGGATAGGGTGGACAGTGTACCATATGCCAGCATGTTAGAAAGTGAACCTGTAGTGGGGTAACTAACATTCCTCTTGCTGTATGCAGGGATGCTGATTCCTAAATCAAAACTGCCTTCACACTGATGTGCTGCATTACCACACTCTTTGTGCTGCATCTGTATTGATCTCTTGTCTCATAGCTAATGGGCATGGTGTAAGCCAATAATAACAGGTATTCTAATCAGCAGAGGTTCATGGGTGTTACTTCTGAATTCAGTCTGTTGTCTCACACAGACTAAAAAGGGACAAAAAAAGCTCTTGGAGAGGGATGTGGCAGGAGCAAATCAGCAGAAAGATTAAGGCAGACAATCTGCGCCTGGGTGGGTTGTATAAAAGGACTGCAAGTCTGAGGACATCGGTCTCTCACCTTTAATCTCATCTAACCATGAAGCATTTTTATTAGACATGCCTACTACATCCTCAGAGAAGGCTGTTGAGTATTGCTTTAGGGGAATCTAAGATGTTAAGTATATTTTGGGGCACAACTGTTTCCTTGTGCAACTTTATGCATGAAATAGGTGACTATCTGATTCCTATGCAGGTATGTGTGAAGAAAGCTGGGAGTGGGGTGGGGAGAGAAAGCAGTGTATTATACCAAACTCTTCAATATATTGTATCCAGACCTTTAATATACTGTTGCATGTATCTATTGTAATAGTTTCATTTATTTTCATGGAAGAGAAAGTGAAACCTTTGATTTAAAAGTGTCCAGATCTACATTCTGGCAGCATTCTCTAAAACTGCAACCCAACATTATATGTTTAAATAAATATAAACATGCTGTCTGGCATTTTCAAATGTGCTCCATGCTGGTCTCTTCGGTCACAGTGAAGTTAATGGTAAACTCCCATGGAATGAGGTGTAACAGTTACTCCAAACTAAGGACTTAGTTCGGATTAACCTTAAACTGCGGCGTGTAGCCGCAGGCAGTTCGTTTGAACTAAGGGGGATTTAAAAATGGCGGCCGGACGGGAACATGCAAATAAAGCCCAGGACATTTAAATCCCAGGCTTAATTTGCAACTCCAGTTGCCTGATTTGCCTACCTAGCTTGAATTAATGAGCTAGTGCAGACATACCCTAAGATAACAAGTTTTGTAGATAAGGGGGAAGTGGTGAATGTGGTATACCTAGACATCAGTACAGCATTTGATAGTCTTGCATGACCTTCTCATCAATAAATTAGGAAAATACAACTTAGATAGGGCTACTATAAGGTGGGTGCATAACTGGCTGAATAACCATTCTCAGAGAGTAATTATTAATGGTTCACAGTTGTGCTGGAAGGGCATAACAAATGGAGTTTCGCAGGGGTCAGTTTTGGGACTGGTTCTGTTAAAAAACTTTATCGATGATTTAGATACTGGCTTAGAGAGTACTCTTATTAAGTTTGTAGGTGATACCAAGCTGGGTGGGGTTGAAAACGCTTTTGAGGATAATGTCCTAATCCAAAATGATCTGGACAAAGTGGAGAAATGGTCTGAGGTAAATAGGATGAAGTTTAATAAGGACAAATGCAAAGTGCTCCACTTAGGAAAGAACAATCATAGCTCCACTATGCCACCACCTGGAAACACCTGAGGTAACAGTGCCCAGTTAGAGCCTAAACTCCTGTCCCAATCCTGAACACTCCCTTCTACACACCAATTTCCCCAGTCTCAGCCCTGAGCCTGCCTCCCATATTCTGAACCCCTCAGCACTATCCTTGCGCCTGCTTCCCCTCCTGAGCCCCAATCCCCTGCCCTAGCCTCGTGAAAGTGTGAGAGGATGGAATTAGCAAAGGGTGGTGTCTCAGAGAAGGGGTAGAGAAGGAGGCGGGACAAGAGTATTTGGGTTTGAGAGAGATTCTGGATTGCACTTCCATTCAAAAAGTGATTTTTTTTAATGCTTAAAAAGGGTTGGAGACTATTGTTTTAGCAGATTCCACACAGCTTTCAAAATGGGAATGTTTCTCTGAATGGTTTAAGGGCCTGATCTAAAGACCACACAAGAATATGAGGTTCATTCGGTTGACTTCAACAAGCTTTGGATCATGTCCTAAAACTTCTTAAGAAAAAGAGAGACCGTGTCAGATTTGTTTAAAGTGGGAGGTTGACATTTTTTTGCATTTTTCAGCAGCTATCTGCATTTTTCAGCAGCTTTAAAAATCTGTCCCCTTAGTCCACATGCTACATCCTCAGCTGATGTACAAGGCCTAGCTCTATTGAAATAAATGGTGCTACATTGATTTATATCAGCTGTGGATTTGACTCATTCAATGATGTACTGAGTTGCTGTGTGTTTTGGCTTTCAGGAACTTTAATACTTCACTTGAATTAGCCATCTCTGACACACACAGTCTTGGTAGTGTTTGATTTCATGTAAGTAACATCTGTGTGTGTGTGTGTGTGTGTGTGTGTGTGTGAAACTGAAACCATACTTCCTATTATCTTAGTTACTTAATAGTTCTGTACCAATTTTGTACACTTTCTGTTAGACTGACCATGAAAAAGTAAAGAAAATCATGAGTACATTGCTAGTCTCAAATTTAGCTAGCATTCTGTCCACTTATGCAACATTTGTTTCCATGTTTTAGGCTAACATCATGCTAACAGCAATCAGAAACATCCTCAAAAACAAAACACATTTAAAAAACCAACACAGCAATTGAATCAGTACCCAATCTTGGGGTATGTGCCAAACCACTATGTCTCCCTGCTGCTCTTTGGAAAAACATAACTCAATACCATTTCCTCCCTCTTCCCAAAGTGAACACTCATGGGAATGCAGATAGAGCGACTCCAATGAGATGTAGTCAGTCACAAATGATTGACAAAATGGATAATTTAAAAGATGTAATTAACAAAAATAAGCTTTGATATTCTTGGAAAAAGTTTAGAAAACATGTTTTCTATCCAAGCTGTTTTTAGCTAAATAAGAAGTTAGCTGTGAACATACACTGCCAGCTCCTTTGGCAGATTCCCCATTTTCATATATATTGATGCCAAAAAGTATTCCACTTCTCTACACTTGAGGGTTTTGTATGTAAGTGTTGTAAAATGATAGCTTTCAAAATGTGATTGATTTTAAGTACTACAGAGAGTCTCAATGAGGTTATGCACATGAAACCTATCTAATTTTAAAGACAAACTTAAAGGTTGCATAACTAGTGTACATACAGGATTCAAGCCAATGGGAGTTCTGATATTGACTTCAGTGACATCAGGCTTTCATAATATATTGTTAACATAAGAGCAGCTGTTTTTGTATTACAGATAGGCTACGTCTAGACTGGCATGATTTTCCAGAAATGCTTTAATGGAAAAGTTTTCCGTTAAAAGCATTTTTGGAACAGAGCGTCTAGATTGGCACGGACACTTTTCCGCAAAAACACTTTTTGAGGAAAAGCGTCCGTGGCCAATCTAGACACGTTTTTTCTGCAAAAAAGCCCCGATCGCCATTTTTGCAGTTGGGGATTTTTTGTGGAAAACAAATCTTAGCTGTCTACACTGGCCCTTTTGCGCAAAAGTTTTGTGCAAAAGGGACTTTTTCCCGAACGGGAGCAGCATAGTATTTCTGCAAAAAGCACTGATTTCTTACAGCAGGAAGTCAGTGATTTTGCAGAAATTCAAGCGGCCAGTGTAGACAGCTGGCAAGTTTTTCCGGAAAAGCGGCTGATTTTCCGGAAAAACTGGCCAGTCTAGACACAGCCTTAGTGTACATAGTGAATTTTGTTCTCCATGTAGACTATCAAGATAAGGTAGGTACAATTGATGGAGGCTCAAGGTCCATAGGCAGAAAAATATTCAAGTTTTTCTGTCTCTAATTCAATTATCTATACAAAGTGGAACAGCTTTAGCATGAGACACTGAGAGTAAGCTTCCCCCCATCCGCCACCTGGTAGTAACGACACTGACCTGGAAAGTAGGAGAGCCAAGCTGTAGTCCCTGCACCAATTCAGGGAGAGCAGGAATTCAAAACTGGGTTTCCCACCTGCTAGATGAATGCCCTAATTACTGGACTATTGGTTGTAAGCCATGTCATGACAACATGTGTGTCAGGCATGCTCAGAGCACATTTATCAAATCAAGTAGAAGAGGAAGGGAAATGTCCAGTTCAGGAATCCGGGAGGGTATTAGGCATAAGCGAGGCACTGAGTGCCTAGGCTGTGTTATAATTTAAGTAGATATGCATGTGCCCACTGGCAAAAAATTTAAGAGATTTTCCAATGGGAAGTTAGATACTTAGGGACTTCTGGTGAAACTGAGTGGTGGTTTTGTCAATGCTGGGGAGCCCAAAGGTTGGTGTTAAGCACCAAAGTTTTCTAATTAATCTAGCCCATGGAAACTAATCTGTTCCATTATCTCTTTTACTTCCTGTTTCTGGACCTAATTGAAGAGACTATCATCTCTGGGATCACTTCTGCTGGGCCCTGATTGCTATAAGCTCAAATTTCATCAGCTGCAGGGCATATTACACATGTAACCCTGTAAGTATGCGGTCACTCCTGCTTACAATGAGAAGCTGAAACACCAGGGATTTTCCTCTGGGGTGATTTCTGAACCAGGCTTCCCACACAGCATAGCACAACCAAGTAAAATGACACCAAAAGAGATTAATCATTCTGAATCTAATACTGTAGAGTTTTGCAATATTAATATCTCTTTATCAAACACACTGAGCTACCCGATTTTAAATAACAGGTGCCAGAATCATTATGAGCCACAAAGAATGAAGTAAAACTACTGAAGCCAATATTTAAGCAAAGAGAACTCACATAAATGTATGTATTATTTTCACTGGCACTGGATTTTAAAACGTTGTATATCAAAGAATACATTTAGAGACTACATTAATCTAAACTTTAGTTTCTTGTTTTGCATTGCCTATTCTCTGTTTTCTTTTTGCTAGTCTCTAATAAGTGAGGGTTAGAAAGAAGTTTTTGTTGCTGCTATTCTGCAGATAAAGGTAAGCTCATGTTCTATCACTTTCTTTACACACACACATAGTAATTAAATAGGTAACCATCTCTTAAAAGAAATCTATGCAGTGTAGTTGAAGCCACGTCAGTCCCAAGATATTAGAGAGACAAGGTGGGCGAGAGAATAAGACATATTACCGGTACTTCACCCACCTTGTCTCTCTCAAAAGAAATGCATTAGTTTTGAAAAGTGGTTAGTCAGTTCCAATCAAAACCTTTGCACATGGCAGCAATGGAAAGACACTCCATACAATCACCCACACGGCAGAAAAAAATTAGAGAAACTACTTATAAAATCCTCCACTGAGATGAAAGCTAGAGATGACTCAGCAGTGGTCTCTAATGAGTACAGCTTTCAACCTGCAAGCTAGTCTCAAGAGATATTCAATACATTCCAGGACTAGATCTCAAATGAACTATAGCAAAGGAGAGATTTTTCTACTGTGAAAATAAAATCAAGACTGACACCGACCAAAGAACCGAGCATAACCTAAAATTCCATCTCTCTTTGAAATATCAGTATTGGATGCTCTGAATAGATTTCAACTTCAGGATCCTGCTGGTTTGTAAGTAAGAACTGTTTATGCAGAAGAAGAGGTGTTCTTAAGACATAGCTACACAACAGCTGAGGAGATTCTTCTCAGCCTGGGCAGGCAGATGTGGTAGCTTTGTGTGAGCTAGTGGACTAAATACAGCAAACTTCCGATAATCCGGCACCTTTAGGACCCAGGGGGTGCCGGATTATCAGATATGCCGGACTAACAGAAGTGGGGGCTATGAGGGGTCTGGGGTGGGGTGGGGGGATGCTACCCCAGATCCCCTCATAGCCCTCCCTTCTGATAGTCCGGCTCTTCCCCAGGAGTCCCCAATTCAGCCGCTGCTGGTCAGTTTCAGCAGCGGCTGAATCTGGGACGCCTGAAGCAGAGCAGCTGGGGTGCTGCTGGGTTGGTCCGGTAGAGCTGACCCTTGGCGCCGCGAGACCAACCCGTCAGCACCCCAGCTGCTCTGCCCCAGGTGTCCCCAAGTCAGCCGCTGCTGATACTGATCAGCGGCTGACTCCAGAAAGCCAGAGGCAGAGCTGCTCTGCCCTGGGCTTTCTGGAGTCAGCCCTGGTCAGTTTCAGCAGCGGCTGAATCAGGACGCCTGGGGCGGAGCAGCTGGAAGGCTGCTGGGTTGGTCCCACAGCACCGAGGAGCGGCGCTACTGGACCAACCAGCAGCACCCCAGCTGCTCTGCCCCAGGTGTCCCCAAGTCAGCTGCTGCTGAAACTGACCAGGGCTGACTCCAGGAAGCTGGGGCAGAGCAGCTCTGTCTCAGGCTTCCTGGAGTCAGCCACTGGTCAATTTCAGCAGCGGCTGAATCCGGGACAGCTGGGGTGCTGCTGGGTTGGTCCCGCAGCCCCGAGGGGCAGCGCTACTGGACCTACCTGGCAGCACTCCAGCTGTTCTGCCCCCTGCTTCCCGGATTCAGCGCTGGTCAGTTTTAGCAGCGGCTGAATCAGGGAAGCTGGGGGCAGAGCAGCTCCAATGGTCCGGACCATCAGGAGTGCCAGACCGTCAGATGCCGGACCATCGGAGTTTTACTGTATATTAATGTGGCCACACTGGCTTGGGCTAGCCACCTGAGTACATTTCTGCCTGCCCACTGACCATGTACTTTGGCAGCTAGACTGAGCAGTCATCCTTGCCACCACAACACTAGCAATGGCCTTGGAAGCTGTGTAGATGTGAGGTTATAGTTCTTAGACTTTGGGAAGGCAGTATTTCACATAGGTGATGTTTCTGCTGCTTATAAATAAATACCTTTCTCCTCCTGAGGATTTCTGGAGATAAGACAGGTACTAATTTGGAGCCTTAAAGTGTGATTGTTTTTGTTAGCTCACATTGAACCATTATTGTCTGATACAGCCTAGCACAAGAGACATATGCTATGTCTACACTACAAGGTTAGGTTAAGCTATGTTAAGTTGATGTACATCCGCGGCAGTAATTATTGTGGTGGCTCATGGCAACACTGCCCTTCTTGTGTTTTGTGGTGGATGTGTCCTCACCAGAAGTGCTTCCACTGATGTAAGAGGGGCATGGAGGTTAGAGCCAGGGTTCTCAGCTTCACATACAGCTCCCCACTGGAAGCATGACTCCCTACAATCCAGGCTCTTGGCTCTCCATTCTCTGCTGGGAGCATGGCTGTCACCACTTCCTGCCACTTTCAGCTCTCTGCTTCCTCAGACTCTCAGCTCCCTATAGGGAGCTTGGCTTCACCCCTGGGATCTCTGCTTCCCACTCACCATAGGGAACCAAAACCTCACCTCTGTCGACTCTCCAGGGAGCCAGGTGAGCAAAGCCCGCTGGAACTGGAGCTGGAGTTCCCCACACATCCCAGGGTTACAGCCTGGCTTTCTTGTAAATTTCACAGCTTCAGCCTGGACAAAAATAACAGGCAACACCTGAAGTAAGTAACCCTCACTGTGACCATAGACAATTGCTTCACTCTAACTATACCATGTCTACTCCACCGTAAGCCCTATGCCTCTTGTAGAGCTGGAGTTATGTCAGTGTAATAGGACATGTAGCTTACATCTACACAGCAGTGTTATGTTGGAATGATTGACATTATTCTGAAATAACATAGTCTGTGTCGACACTACAAGCAGTTATTTCGACATAATGTCAAAATAATGTTGAGCTGGAACACTTCGTACTCCGACTCCTCTAACCCTCATTATATGAGGAGTAAGAGAAGTCGGAGGAGGAAGGTTCTTTCTCGGACTTCCTGCTGTGTAGACAGTACCCAAAGCTGAAATAAATTATTTTGACTGAAGCGCTACACAATTGAAGTAGCTCAAGTTGTATAGGTTATTTCAGCTTTAGCCCTTCTGTGTAGACATGCCCTCACAATGGTGGGAACATGTCTGCAGTGTGTACAGTGCCATTGATAGACATAAGCTTCCTTATGTCAACATAACTCTGTAGTGTAAACCAAGCCTCAGTGATACATTAAACTGGATTCCCAACTCACTGTTTTCTTATTAGGTGTGGATCAAATAGTATGACATTCAAAAACGGCTTAGAAAATTGAGGACAATGGAGCACAGTTATTTTGAAGTTATGACATTAGTATCACTAAAAATTAATTCTTTGAAGAGCTCTTGGGCGGTTTATATGCCAAAGGTTTTCAAAGTTCTTCTTAGTACTGTGTGTGTTATACCAGTCAGCTATATGTTGTAAGGTTCTCTATTCACTCATGGTCAAACCCTATAATCCTTACTCTGACCAAATTACAATTGAATTCTATAACAGTTCATTCTGATTGATGGATGGGGGTTGTGATCCTCAATTTTTAGCCTGTGTGTATACAGGAAGCTACTTGTCAGAGTCCATTTAGTCAGATAATATTAATGAATTGTTTCATTTCAAGTTTGGCACAGTTTAAATAAATTTATTTTTATCCATAATAATAATAGAATATCTTTTGCTATAGGCCTGTGCAACAACTGATCTGCCAAAATGTATTATGAAAAAATAACATAGCAGAGGTATGTAAGTTTTTTGCAATGGTAGTTAATATGTTCTCTTTAGCATTTGATGCACACTTAGGATGCCTCTGGAGAGTGGTGCTATTTCGGGATACTTCTGGTATCCTCAAATAGCTATTCCACATCTTTTAAATAAGCCCATTATTTCAAAATAGCTTTCAAAATAACGGGCTCACTATTCCGATGTATCTGTAAATCTTGTTCCATGAGGATTAAGACTCATTTTAGAATAGCACTCTATTTCAAAATACACTTGAAATAAGCTACGCAATTTGTGTAACTCATATTGCGTAGCGTATTTCAAGCTATGGGTGCAATGTAGATGTACCCTAAGAATTAGGAGGTTTTCTTAGCACCTGCTACTTCATTACATGAAATCTCAGTTGCATGCTAAGTTTTAAAGGGATCTTCCTAGGTCTCTGTCACTACTGTTACTCTTACAGTACAATCAATGTCTGTCCTTGGAGTCATGCAGCCATCACATTGTTAATATAGAAATATTAGCTCTTTATTGGGATTATTTGTATTACAGTATATTTTAGAGGACTCTTCCAAGACAGGGCTCCACAGTGTTAGGTTATGTTCAGACATCACCACTGGAAAAATTTTCTTGTTTCGCTTCAGGACCCTCCTTTTTTGTGATCTAAGGATTACAATTTCTCTGCTTGCTTCAAAGGTTTTAAATGAAGCTTTACAAACTTCTTTTCTACTGAAGAGCTTACTTCATGAAGCAATTTAGGATTCCCTCATTCAGTTCCCCATTGGCACTGATGCTATTGCTTAAACCAAATTCATTAGGGAGTGATATTAAATTGGAGAGGTTGAATGAGGCTGTAACAGCATAAGAGTGAAACCTTAATCGTATCACATTCTTGTCCATTCAACCAGAAAGTGACCTGAATACTCAATGAAAAGGAAAAACATAAACGCTCCATTAAAAATAATTAAAATGATTCATATCTGGAGCCCACTGACAGCCCAGTAGGCAAATGATGCTGTTTGGCCTCAAAACACATATCAGAAATGGATTTTGAATCCATGGTTACAGTATTTTAAACTTTTCATGCTGCTGCTGTGTGATTTGTTTTTATTTGTTTTCATTTTCCAGAAATATCTATGGAAACAAATAACAGTAAAATGTACTGTATCAACAGTAAAATGTACTTAATCTTTACATTCTTTCACTCCTGTCATTAACTACAGAGTGATCATTTATTCATTACTCTTGAAATAATTCATCACAGATATTCTTTGGAAGTAATAAGTATATTGTTCATGTATAGGGCGTACATTCTTAGCATAACCTCATACTTGTAAATGATCCATTTTTATTGCTATAAAAATGGCTATTCTATTAATAGGAATATCAGGCTCATGTACGTGGATTTTTGTTTCAAAAAACTCTTAAATATTTTGGCTACTAGTCTTTCCCTTTTATTTAACTTCAAGATATGTCTTTTATATACAGATCAATAGTGCTTCTGAAGGCACTCTAAATTGGAAAGCTATTGGCAGCCTCATTAGTGCAGCTGAAGCAGATTGTTCACCAACGATTTATTAGCTGATGTCTTCAAAGTAATGTAAAAGCTTCAATAGTTTCAGAATCCACTCAGAGTGGACAATTGTTTCACACTCTATTATAATGACAACACAAATGGAATCATAATATCACTGTGTATTATTAAAATAAATCATAATTTTACCATTCTGTTGATATTGAGATCCTGATGCACTCTTAAAGTTCAATTCACTGGATACAGTTTGAAAAATTGAAGATGACCACTTAAAAAGGCAATCAGTAACTGCCACAAGAATAATTAGTTAATTGGTATGATAACATCATTAAAACAGATTTGTATATATAGTACATATAGCCTCATTATTGTGCTTTGCTTCTTGATTCTTGTGGTTAAACTAATATTCATTCCAAACAATGGCTGAGGAGAATTCTCTCAGGCTATGTCTAGACTGCAAGCCTCTTTCGAAAGAGGCTCTTTCGAAAGATACTTTCGAAAGAGCCTCTTTCGAAAGAGAGCGTCTAGACTGCACGTTGAACTTTCGAAAAAGCGGCTTGCTTTTT
Source organism: Pelodiscus sinensis (assembly GCF_052426305.1). Lineage (NCBI taxonomy): Eukaryota > Metazoa > Chordata > Testudines > Trionychidae > Pelodiscus > Pelodiscus sinensis. The sequence continues at coordinate 207,259,408 of NC_143053.1, forward strand.
CGAAAGAAAGCATCCAGTGAGTCTGGATGCTCTCTTTCGAAGAAGCCCTATTTACATTGAAGAACGCCTTCTTTCGAAAGAGGAACTTTCGAAAGAAGGCGTTCTTCCTCGTGAAATGAGGTTTACCGCCATCGAAAGAAAAGCCGCGTTCTTTCGATTTAATTTCGAAAGAACGCGGCTTGAGTCTGGACGCAGGGGAAGTTTTTTTCGGAAAAAGGCTACTTTTCCCGAAAAAACCCCTGAGTCTGGACACAGCCACAGTGAAATCATCTTCACAGAGTAAACTTTTTCATACTGAAGAGAAAAAGTGGGTATTTAATTAAAATATATTATCCAGAAATGTGGGAGTGGATGAAAGCTTTCTGAATTCATTACAAATGGTTTATCTGAGGTACAGTCTGCATGGGCAAATGTGAATCTGAGGTACAGCATTTCTTTTCAGATGCAAGACAAAGAATCATATTAATTGTGACATAAACGGAATAATAAATTACACATCTGGTGTAAATTAGCCAGAGTATGGTGGTTAAGCAGCATATGTGTCATGATTTGCAAGTTAGTGGCTGTACAAAATGAGACTCCTTTTGGTATTCTATGGAATCAAATTTAGCAAAAAGCATAGTTAGGTACAATTCTCTTTAAATCTAATAGGAGTTGTGCCTTTTTATGGCAGTGCTAAATATGACCCCAGGAATGTTGGGGATAGCATGAGCATGAGTTAAATTAGGGGAGGAGGAACTCATACCTTCCGGAGAATTGGTGGTTTGGGGTTTTTTTTTTGCTGTCTCTCATCTATCTTGGGACACTCATTTTGTGTACCTACTGAGTAACAAATTGGTGTAATCTATTCTAATTTGTCATTTATGCCTGTTCTATGACCTAATTAAGATACCACTGAATTTGGTCCACGTTGCTTTGGCTAAATGCAGCCCAAACAATGCATGCTATTAATCAATGGCAGTAATTAATTAATATCTGATGAAACAATGCTCATTACAATGGGATTACACCAGAGATAAATTTAGCTATCCTTGTTTTTGTTTAAGGAAATGGTAACATTTTTAAACTTAAACAACAGTATTTGCTTTGAACTGTTTTCAAAACTATTGTATATGTAAATGCATTGCAGCTACAGACATTCTAAACTAAATTTAATCACTTGCAGATGAAATGGAGGTTAAAGTGAGTTACAGGGACAAACTGAAATCTTGCTCTGCCCAACACATATCTGACAGGTAATTCTAGCATTCCTATGGCTAAGGCTTCATGGTACAACTGGACTGTCTATAGCAGTGGTTTTCAGGCTAGGGATCACGACCCAATACTGAGTCGCAGAATGTCAGGCACAGGGTCTCACTGCTGCAGACTGATCAGTGAGGGTGCTAAAGCAAGCTTCCTGCCCAGCCTGGTACCACAGACTGTGCTGCACCCCAAAAGCAGCCAGCAGCAGGCCCAGCTCGAGGGGGTGTGGAGGAGGAACGAGCGCATAGGGCTCCACACACTGCCCCTACTCTGAGTACTAGCGCTGCAGTCCCCTTGGCTAGGAACCTGCAGCTGGCTGCTTCTGGGGTGCAGCATGGTCTGCAGTGCCAAGAGAGGTAGGAAGCCTGCCTTAGCACCCCGGCAGCACCGCAGACTAGGAGCCGCTCAAGGTAAGCCCCTCCCCCCCGGGCCAGCCCTGACCCCTCCAAGCTGGAGCCCCCTCTCACAGCCTAAAGCTCTCATCCTCAGTCCCATATGCTTGTCAAACTATATTGGATCACAGGCATCAACAATTTTCTTCAATTGGTTCATGAGAAAGAGTTTGAAAACCACTTTTCCTCTGTGTAGTTATAAAAGAATAGATGATATTCAAATATAGATCAGTGTAGTGAGCAGGGTTGGTCACTCACTGACCCCAAGGAGGAAGAACCCCTCTCTGAGACTGGATGGGCTGAGATGGAGCCTGCCCCTTTAAGTCCACAGAGGCCTATGGGAGGGGCCAGAAGTATAAAAGCTGAGCCCAGAAACTCAGTAGTAGGGCCCCAGCAGAGGCCTACCCTTAACTCTCACTCTGGGAGGACTCTGAGGATGTGGCTGAGGCTGATGACTGGCTCGGGCCACCAGGCCCAGTCATTGAGGAAGAGACCCTTTTTGTCCTAACCCCAAATGTGGACTATGCAGACCCTGTGAACCTGCCACTGGCTGGGAGCCAGGTGCAGACTGAGGGGGAGACCAGAAGTGGCCCAGGGGAAGTGGAAGATGGTCAGGTGGACCTGATAGCCCTGTGATGTGTGTCAGCATGTTTCAGAGCCGATTCCCTGCTAACCCCAGTGGCTGCCAAGACTGTCACTGCTAGGATCCTGGGCTGGCCCACGTCTCCCCATATTGGGTGGCAGTTTCCCCTTCCTTGAGAACTGTTTGCCTGCCATGCTCTGAACCAGAGCCTGAGTATAGCATTTGACTCGGAGAACTATGTGTTTGCCTACCCCGCCCTGAACCAAGGTCGGGGCTGTGTTGTCATTTAGGCTAGTATGGACATTGCACCCTCCCCCACCTTTAAGCCCCACTGTCTTAAAGGGGTTGCCGGACTAATAAATATAGGCCTAAGCACCAGTCATGGGCCCAGGACTGAGCGAGAACTCTTACAATTAGATATACACTAATCTTAAGCACTGTATGAATAATCAACCACTGGAAGGGTTTTCTCTTCCTCCTGAGTGCCATTGTTCAGATGGCCATGCAGCGCAACATTCATTGGTAAATGAAGCACTTGGTAAGTCAATGTATCTCAAAGCACTGGAGATGTCTTGGGTTTGATTCTTCTGATACCAATCTCACCCTAGCAGCCTGACCTATGCTAAGTTATATTGGCAAATTTATGGTGGTTAGATGTGTAGAGAAAGTCACTCCTAACCAGCAGATATACTGACTAAAGCCCTGATGTAATTTTCTGTCATTTGGGGTAAATGGTACAACCTTCACTGGCAAAAGTATTCTTTTGTTTCTATGAAATATGTCCAACCTAGTAAGGTTTGCCATTATAACTACTCAGTTGTCTCTATCATAGAGAGTGTGACTCCATTGACTTTACTACTGCTTTATATGAATGTAAGTGACAGACGAATCAGGCCTATAATCTCACTTTTAATTAAATATGTCCTCTATACTACAAAACAAAGTGTTACAGTCAATAAGGGGGAATTCTTTATTGGACTCTGTCTAAATTGTTAGAGGAACTGATCACAGAGGTAAAAATTAATGATACCTGAGGTACAAGTGATTGACCTGAGCACAATTATAATGTACAAGCAGAATAAAATACAGAACTCTAATTATATATATATATATATATATATATATATATATATATATATATATATATATATATATATACACACTTATACTTTTAGAATCAGTTTCACAAAGCTGAAAACAATTGTGAACCAAATCACCTAAGAGGGAGAATTTAATCAGAAAAAATATGTGAATAATGGTTAGGAATCAATCAAGAACATGTTACTAAATGTCCAAAATCCCACAATACTACACTCAAGGAAGAAGGCTTAAAAATTAATCTGATGTAGAGGGCATTTTATGTGAATGCAGCTATAAAACAAATTATATATGGGTGCGGTCTCCTATATAACGTATTGAAGAAAAGGAAACTGATAAGGAAAGCCAAGGAACACAATCACAATTCTATGCAAGCAGATTAAAGCCAATAAATTAATTTTAATATATTAGGAACAGAAATAATGACAGTGATTTTGGTCCATCCCTAGACTGAAATAATAGAATTATCATTAATAATACAGAAAAGGCAGAAATGTTCAATTAAAATTTGTATTATCTATTGGAGAAAAAACAGATGGCATAGTCTTATTTTATGATGGTGATAATTCTTTTCATTCTATTAATATATTCAGAGACTGTTAAACAGCAGATATTGAAGTCAGACATTTCTAAATCAGCAGGTCCACCTAACTTTCATCCAAGAATTTTAAAAAGCTTGGTGAGGAGTTCACTGGACATTTAATTTTCATTTTCAATAAGTCATTAAAATAACTTCTGGGGAAGTTCCAGAACACCGGAAGAGAGGAAATGTTGTGCCAATATTTTAAATAGATAAATAAAATGAACTAAGTAATTATAAACCTGTCAGTCTGACATTGATCTTGGGCTAGACAATGGAGCTGCTAATATAGGACTTGATTAATACAGAATTAGAGGAGGATAATGAATGCCAGTCAACATAGATTTATGGAAATAATACTTGTCAAACTCATCTCAAAACTTTTTTTTGAGATTAACTTTGGTTAATAAGTGTTAAAAATTAACAGACACTAATGGTATTAAAAACTGACTATTTGATCAGTATGAAAATGTAAATAGGGATTCATCATCTATGGGGTGTGTTTCCAGGAGGTCCTTGCTTTTTAGCCATTTTATCAATGACCTGGAAGAAAATGTAAAATAATCAGTGATAAATTCTGGGGAGTTAAGAAGACAGGTCAGTGATTGAGAGCAATCATATAAATTGGTGAGCTGGGCACAAGCAAATATGTTTATTAAGCTAAATGTATGCAACTATTAACAATGTAGGGCTTACTTATACAATGGGATATTCTATCTTCAGATGTAGGGGCTCTGAAAAAGATATGGGGTTCATGCTGAATAGCCATTTGAACATGAGCACCCATTGCTGTGGTCAAAAGAACCGATGCAATCTTTGGATGTATAAATAGGGGAATCTTGTGTAGGAGCAGGGAGGTTATTTTACCTTAGGAAGGGTACTGCTACATCTGATGCTAGAATACTGTTTCCAGCTCTGGTGTTTGCAGTTGAAGGACATTAATATAGTGGAGAGTGTTCTGAAAAGAACTATGAGAATGATTAAAATATTAGAAAATATGGTCTATGGTGACAAACTGAAAGAGCTCAATCTATTTTACTTAGCAAAGAGAAGATTTAGGGATGACCTGAGTATAGTTTATAAGTACCTATATTTATAAGTCCTGGCAAAATGGAAGGATGGATCACAAATTCTTCTGGGACCAGTCAAAGGAAAAGTCAGGGGAGTTGGATTTGTGTACCCGAAGGTGGTAGGAAACATCATTTCATAGATAATTTTATCATCTCATTTTGGAGTGCTCACGATGAGGATAGGCAAATGGACCACCATTAGAAAAATAGTAGCGTACGCACCAATGTCCACTGAGGAAGTCAAAGAAGTGGAAAAGTTCTATGAAGAACTTGATAGATTTCTTCACACTAAAAGAACATATATGATGGTGCTTAGTGACTTCAATGCCAAGGTGGATATGGGAGAAGATCGAGAAAACTACAATGGACAATATGGCTCAAGTATGAGAAATGAAAGAGGCCAAAGGCTGGTCAACTATGCAGAAGCCTCACATGTATATATCATGAACACCTTCTTCAAGAAAAGGGTTGGAAAGCTATGGACTTGGTGAGCACCAAATGACATAATAAGAAATGAAATCAATTTACATTCTGGTAGACGGGGTGACTGGTTACAGATGTAACAGTCATTTCAGAATCAGCCATCTGTATACAGTCAGATCATCAACTGGTCAGAGCAAGAGTCAAAATAAACATCAAATGGGAAGAAAGGATAAAAGTGAGAGTTAGGCACTGTGTGCTAGTACAACTGTTCTGCTAAAATTTGTTTAAGTATGCTCTCATCTCTGAGACACGGGAAATGGACAAAATCAGAGAGACTGATTCCGATTACAACAGGTTTTTTTAGCAAAGTTGGACAAATGTAAAACTGTTGCCACTGTGAAAAAGCCAAAGGAGTCCAGAAGCCATTTTACCCAGCAAACTCTTGATCTTGCCAAGCAGAAAGACATGGCAGCCAAGGATGATACCAGCCTGGAATATAAGCTCATCTGTAAAATGTTGAGGAGAAAGATGATAGACAATTATGAGCAGTATTGTCTAGCAAAAGGCAGTTGAAGAGAAAACGAGTTTGCGAAGAGCTTGGTGTGAAATCTAGCAAAGCTAAACTTTTCCAAGTGCATTTGTTGACAAAAACTGTAGAAGAATGACAAATAGCCGTGAAATGAAACACATTTGTGGGCACTTTTATAGCAAACTATTTTAATCAGCAACAGCAGTGGAGCTATTGTACCTGGGCTCCACCACCCCTGAACCTGATTTGCTCCATGAAGATGTGGCAGCAATATTTCAGAAGATGAAATTGGGAAGAATGGCAAGTACATGTAGAAGAACTTTTTGTGGTTGCACAGATGACTAAAAGGTGTGGAGAGTTCAAGATCCTACTACGCTTGTTGTTGGTTTGGATAATGGGCTTTTCCAGAGAAAGGTATAATATGGTCCAATAGCTAGAAGTTAAAGCTAGATGAACTCAGACTGGAAATAAAGCATAGCTTTTAACAGTAAGGGTAATGAACTGTTGGAGGAATTTACCAAGGACTGTGGTGTCAGTTTTTAAATAAAAATTGGATGTTGTAATAGATGTGATCTAGGAATTATTTTGGAAAGCACTAAACTCTGTTTGTACAGGAAGATTTATGTGCAGTCTAAGATGAATTTTTCATTTATCAATTAAGAGTAATCTGTCATTTTGAACTTCAAGGATAACTCTGAGGTAAATAAGTAATTTCAAACTCAAATTAAATTCATGTACTTATTTCAGAATTTGTTTCATTATGCCATATACTAAAAATACTATATCGACAGTTGCATGCACAATAATGTGCAAGCTGCTATGCAACAGAAACAGCAAATCTAATATTCCTTTCTTTCTACTTCTACAATCCATTATTAAATGACTATTCCCTTCTCTAATATTCATCTTCCTAGGGAAACCATGCAATCTGTTTTAATTTACCTTTTTGTTCATTTTTAAAGTATCTGATTTAATCCCTGAATAACAATGCATCTTGAGTTTATGGAAATCCCATAGAATTTATATTACTAATCACAATCTTATCTTATTACTTTGCAAATATACAGTTTGGTTTCTGTGACTTGTAGAGTAATAGTATTTACATGTATTAGTAGAATAGCTGAGTGTGAATGAAAATTATCCTGTGTGGAAAAGTTTCATGAATCACAAATGATTATTCATCCTAGAAAATCTTACCAGAAATGCATGGTACATTATTTTCCACCTCCATTATCTAATTGGGAAGCAAAATCTATGCAACTTTGGTAGCCAATCACATACCACAAATAACAATATGTTTAACAGAAAAGTTCATGAATACCTCATTGTACTGACATTATTCTTAGCATAGTTATACATACTATCTTCAAAGAAAATAGAGAATATTCAAAGAAATCAAAAAGAAATTACCAAATATCATTCATAATTAACTAGTCAACTAGCTTTTGCCAGACCACTCATTTTATAAAGGTTTCTACCGTAAAAGCCTCAGTGGACTTGAAGTTAGGTTTATGGGACTAAATTCTGTTCTCATGAATTCTGACACAGATCCAGCTCACATTATTCTGTTTATACCTGACTTAAACAGGTGTCACTACAATCAGAATTTATCCTGTCCATACACCACAATTAGATTCAAAAGCCAGTAGGACATTGTGATCATCTAGTGACTTTATTCTATTAGGCTGAGGATTTGTTTTCCATAACATTTTATTTTAAAACAGGTATCTGGTGATAGAATCATAGAATAATAGGACTGGAAGGGACCTCGAGAGGGCATCGAGTCCAGCCCCCCACCCTCAAGGCAGGATCAAGCTCCATCTACACCATCCCTGACAGATGTCTATCTAACCTGTTCTTAAATATCTCCAGAGAGGGAGATTCCACCACCTCCCTTGGCAATTTATTCCAATATTTGACCACCCTGACAGTTAGGAATTTTTTCCTAATGTCCAATCTAAACCTCCCCTGCTGCACTTTAAGCCCATTACTCCTTATCCTGTCCTCAGAAACCAAGAAGAACAAATTTTCTCCTTCCTCCTTGTGACACCCTTTTAGATATTTGAAAACCGCTATCATGTCCCCCCTTAATCTTCTTTTTTCCAAACTAAACAAGCCCAGTTCATGAAGCCTGGCTTCATAGGTCATGTTCTCTAAACCTTTAATCATTCTTGTCGCTCTTCTCTGTACCCTTTCCAATTTCTCCACATCTTTCTTGAAATGTGGTGCCCAGAACTGGACACAGTAATCCAGCTGAGGCCTAACTAGTGCAGAGTAGAGCGGCAGAATGACTTCACGAGTTTTGCTTACAACACACCTGTTGATACAACCTAGAATCATGTTTGCTTTTTTTGCAGCAGCATCACACTGTTGACTCATATTCAACTTGTGGTCCACTATGACCCCTATATCCCTTTCCGCCATGCTCCTTCCTAGACAGTCGCTTCCCATCTTGTATGTATGGAACTGATTGCTCCTTCCTAAGTGGAGCACTTTGCATTTCTCTTTATTAAACCTCATTCTGTTTACCTCTGACCATTTCTCTAACTTGCAAAGGTCATTTTGAATTATGTCCCTATCCTCCAAAGAAGTCGCAACCCCACCCAGTTTGGTATCATCTGCAAACTTAATAAGCGTACTCTCCATCCCAATATCTACATCATTGATGAAGATATTGAACAGTACGGGTCCCAAAACAGACCCTTGAGGAACTCCACTTGTTATCCCTTTCCAGCAGGATTTAGAACCGTTAACAACAACTCTCTGACTACGGTTATCCAGCCAATTATGCACCCACCTTATCGTGGCCCTATCTAAGTTATATTTGCCTAGTTTATCAATAAGAATATCATGCGAGACCGTATCAAATGCCTTACTAAAGTCTAGGTATATGACATCCACCGCTTCTCCCTTATCCACAAGGCTCGTTATCTTATCAAAGAAAGCTATCAGATTAGTTTGGCATGACTTGTTCTTCACAAACCCATGCTGGCTATTCCCTATCACTTTATTACCGTCCAAGTGTTTGCATATGATTTCCTTAATTACCTGCTCCATTATCTTCCCTGGGACAGACGTTAAACTGACCGGTCTGTAGTTTCCTGGGTTGTTCTTATTCCCCTTTTTATAGATGGGCACAATATTTGCCCTTTTCCAGTCTTCTGGAATCTCCCCTGTCTGCCATGATTTTTCAAAGATCATAGCTAAAGGCTCAGATACCTCCTCTATCAGCTCCTTGAGTATCCTGGGATGCATTTCATCAGGACCTGGTGACTTGCTGACATCTAACTTTCCTAAGTGATTTTTAACTTGTTCCTTGTGTATCCTATCTTCTAAACTTACCCTCTCTCTGCTTGTATTCACTACGTTAGGCACACCTCCAGACTTCTCGGTGAAGACCGAAACAAAGAAGTCATTGAGCGTCTCCGCCATTTCCAAGTTTCCTGTTACTGCTTCTCCCTCCTCACTAAGCAGTGGGCCTACCCTGTCCTTGGTCTTCCTCTTGCTTTTAATGTATTTATAAAAGGTCTTCTTGTTTCCCTTTATGCCTGTAGCTAGTTTGATCTCATTTTGTGCCTTTGTCTTTCTAATCTTGCCCCTGCATTCCCGTGTTGCTTGCCTATATTCATCCTTTGTTAGTTGTCCTAGTTTCCATTTTTTATATGACTCCTTTTTTATTTTGAGATCATGCAAGATCTCCTTGTTAAGCCAAGCTGGTCTTTTGCCATATTTTCTATCTTTCCTACACAGCGGAATTGTTTGCTTTTGGGCCCTTAACAACGTCCCTTTGAAATACTTCCAACTCTCCTCAGTTGTTTTTCCCTTCAGTCTTGCTTCCCATGGGACCTTACCTACAAGTTCTCTGAGCTTATCAAAATCTGCCTTCCTGAAATCCATTACCTCAATTGTGCTGGTCTCCCTTCTACCTTTCCTTAAGATCATGAACTCTATTATTTCGTGATCACTGTCCCCTATACTGTCTTCCACTTTCAAGTTCTCAACTAGTTCCTCCCTATTTGTTAAAACCAAATCCAGAACAGCTTCTCCTCTGGTAGCTTTTTCAACCTTCTGAAACAGAAAGTTGTCTCCAATGCAGTCCAGAAACTTATTGGATAGCCTGTGCCTCGCTGTGTTAGTTTCCCAACATATGTCTGGATAGTTGAAGTCCCCCATCACCACCAAATCTTGGGCTTTGGATAGTTTTGTTAATTGTTTAAAAAAGGCCTCATCCACCTCTTCCACCTGGCTAGGTGGCCTGTAGTAGACTCCTAGCATGATATCACCCTCGTTTTTTACCCCTTTTAGCTTAACCCAGAGACTCTCTACACAGCTATCTCCTACGTTCATCTCCACTTCAGTCCAAGTGTGTACATTTTTAATATACAAGGCAACCCCTCCTCCCTTTTTTCCCTGTCTGTCCTTCCTGAGTAAGCCGTACCCTTCCATACCAATATTCCAATCATGCGTCCCATCCCACCAGGTTTCTGTAATACCAATGATATCATAGTTGTATTTATTGGTTAGCAATTCCAGTTCTTCCTGCTTATTACCCATACTTCTCGCATTTGTATATAGGCATCTAAGATACTGATTTGATCTTGCCTCCCTGTTGTGCCCTGACCCTCCTTTCTCCTTTCCATTATAGGCCGTAGCCCCCCCCATTTCCAACCCATCTCCCAGTCCCGCACATTCAGCACTTACCTGTGGGCTTTGCTCACCTGCCCCCGTCGAACCTAGTTTAAAGCCCTCCTCACAAGGTTAGCCAGTCTGTGTCCAAACAAGGCCTTCCCGCTCCTGGAAAGGTGAACTCCATCTCCGCCAAGCAGTCCTTCCTGGAAGAGCACCCCGTGATCAAGGAAGCCGAATCCCTCCTGGTGACACCATCGTTGCAGCCAGGCATTCACCTCCAGGATGCACCTCTCTCTGCCCGGGCCCCTACCTTTGACAGGAAGGATAGAAGAGAATACCACCTGCGCTCCAAACTCCTTCACCAGTACTCCCAAAGCCCTGTAGTCACACTTGATCCACTCAGTGTCACACCTGGCAGTATCATTTGTGCCCACGTGGATGAGTAGCATGGGGTAGTAGTCAGAGGGCCGGATAATCCTCAACAATGACTCCGTAACATCTCGGATACGGGCCCCTGGCAGACAGCATACCTCTCGAGATGAGCTGTCAGGGTGACAGATGGGTGCCTCCGTTCCCCTCAGAAGAGAGTCTCCAACCACCACTACTCTACGTTTCCTCCTCGCAGTGGTGGCAGGAGACTGCTCAACCTTGGTGGTGCAAGGCCTGGTCTCCTCCACTGTGGGGGGTGACTCCTTGTCTCCTGCTGAAAGTAAAGTGTAACGGTTATGTAACAACACAGTGGGAGGGTTAGGAGCAGGGGTGGAACACTGCCCGCTGCCGGAAGTAACCAGCTGCCAGTGCTCACCCTGCACCACTGCCTCCTCCATAAGTGGCTGGTCAACAGTCCCACATCCTAGGACAGTGACCTCCGTGGACTCCACAGGAATACTGTCCAGGAATTCCTCATGGCTTCGAATGCTCCTCAGCCTGGCCACCTCCTCCTGTAGCTCTCCCACCTGCTGCCTGAGAGATTCCACCAACAGGCACCTTTCACAATGGTTGTCTCCCCCAGCCTGGAGATCACTCAGTGGGAATTGCAAGCCACAAATACAGCAAGACCACACCAGGACCTGGGTAGAGGCATCCATGCTCAGGTTCTCTGTCTGGATACAGGCACAGGTGGAGGAGACAGGAGAAGTACTGGCACAAGCGCTTCGGGTCTTCATCACCATCAGTCACTCCCTCTGCTCAGTTCCCTCTTCAACTCCCCTGTCTGCAGTCCCCTGTCCGCTTCGCTCCCCTGGTCGCACTGCTCTGGCTTTTTAAAGCCTGCTTGCCTAGGTCAGGCCTGCTCCCTTCTGAGTCACACAGGGGAAGGCTAGTGAGATTGAAGTAATATAGATTACCAAGTGTCTTTGGTGTATTTTGTATTAGGTGTCGGTGACAACATCTTATGGGCTACAGACTCTCATGATTTGCATACTGAACATCTAGCAACTTATAGCAAATCTATACAGAAGATTTGTCAATAATTTATACACCCTTCTAAAGTACGTATAGTTTGAAGATACATGGGAGAAATAAGGACAAAACATATGTAATTAATGCTCCCTGAGAAACCAAAGAAAGAATGAAATCTTGCCTTGGTGAGCCACTCATAGATGTTCCCCTGACTCTGAGCAAGGGTTCCCTATTGCCTTTGCATTCCATGTTGCCTTTGCATGGGGAGACTGTTTTGCAGTCCACAAGGGAAGCAGAGACTGGGATGGAAAGGATGCACATTATCTACTCAGCAGTTAGGTAGGAAACTCATGACAGTGTGGGTTTTCTACTTCTGCATAAGGAGGAGGCAAATGCCAGAACAGAGGGTATGTCTACACTACCCTCCTAGTTCGAACTAGGAGGGTAATGTATGCATACCGCACTTGCTAATGAAGCCCGGGATTTGAATTTCCCGGGCTTCATTAGCATAAGCGGGGAGCCGCCATTTTTAAATCCCCGCTGCTTCGAACCCCGTGTAGCGCGGCTACACGGGGCTCGAACTAGGTAGTTCGGACTAGGGTGCCTATTCCGAACTACCGGTACACCTCGTTTCACGAGGAGTACCGGTAGTTCGGAATAGGACCCTAGTCCGAACTACCTAGTTCGAGCCCCGTGTAGCCGCGCTACACGGGGTTCGAAGCAGCGGGGATTTAAAAATGGCGGCTCCCCGCTTATGCTAATGAAGCCCGGGAAATTCAAATCCCGGGCTTCATTAGCAAGTGCGGTATGCATACATTACCCCGCTAGTTCGAACTAGCGGGGTAGTGTAGACATACCCAGAGTGAATTATGGGAAATGTATATTATTTTGTTTTTAGTATATGTACTGAATCCTAAGTACAAAGGAAGTTGTACGAAGCTCTTAATCAATAGCCTGTTAACCATTTTGGTAATGCACAAGCGGGGGACCCCTAACTGAGATAAATGAGATTGATTGGATGGGTAAGAGGTTTTCTGATAGGTATTGGTTTGGTTAGCTTTTCTGGGATATCTAATTTGCAAATCTTCAGTTTGTGTTTTGTGTAGTTTTAAGCAGTGGCGGCCCGTCAATACAGGTGACCTAGGTGGCCGCCTAGGGCACCAAGAAAAAGGGCCATTGAGGGCTTTAGAGGCGGGGCCGCCGATTGCGCGCTGATGGCACGTTTTGCCTAGGGCACCAGTTGCCGGCAGCTTATCTAGGGCCAGTCCTGGTTCTAGGAGCTAGGAGTATATGACTTGATAGAAAAAGTAAGATCTAACCCAAACTTTTGTGCAAAATTAAATATGAAATCAAACATTTGCAGAGTTTTGCAAAAGTTTAGAAAGTCTTTTCTGAGCTGTTTAGTTGGCGTGTTTCTTTACTTCCTGGTTGTATCAGTAAAATGGAAAACCAGAATAAATAGCACTAGCAAATGTATTTTATAATTCTTGAATGCATTCCCTTATCTGGCCCCCAGAAATTAGATTTCTTCAGTGCCCTTGTAAGGGTATTGAAGTACAAGAACACAAGGACATTGAAGGAAACCTATAGGCCTAATAAGTATCCTCATGAATCCATTTAAAAATGTTTTTATCCTATTACTGTACATTGTAAAATCTTTTCATTATTTACTGAAAAGGGTGGCAAAAGGTCTTCTCTGCTTCTCTTCTGTTTTTAATTTCACATTCCTAAATGCAGAAAAGAATTTCAGTTATATGGAAATCATAAAATCTCATGGAAATTTGGTCTGGGAACCTACCTGGAAGGAAAAAGTAATCACCTACCCCTACTGAGTATGTCTGCTGAGAGACTAGAGGTTGCTAATATAAGATGACTTGCGCCCAGCATAGAGTTGGAGGGAAGTCAGGGAGGTCAGTCTGATTAGCTCATATGGAGACAGTGTAGCATAGTGGATAGAGGTAGGACAGGGCACTAAGGTTCTATTCTTGACTCAATACTAGCCCGCTAGATGACCATGGGAAAGTCACTTCACTTTCCTGTGCTTTGTTTTGCCTTGTCTTTTCCGAGAATAAAATTCTTACTCCCTTTGTAATGAAAATTGAGAGGTGGTTTCATTGTTATATGTCGCCTTGTAGCTTATTGCTTAAGCCTGAAGCTAAACTCCATTGATTTTTCTGGTGTGACTCCTGAGTGAACATGTGTCAATCTGGCATTCCTTAATGTTCATCGCAGAAATGGAGGTTTATATTTATTATGTATATTTCGTACCGATATTGGGACTTCATTGTACTAGATGCTGTACATATAAAAATAGTAAATGACAGTCCCTGCCCACAGAACTAAGTAGAAAAGGCACACAGGCAGGGAGACAACTGTGAAGAGACTTGTATAGGCAGTCCCCCGGTTTATGTACAAGATAGGGACTATAGGTTTGTTCTTAAGTTGAATTTGTATGTAAGTCGGAACTGGCTCCAGATTCAGCTGCTGCCACTGAAACTGACCAGGGGCTGACTACAGGAAGCTGGAGGCAGAGTTGCTCTGCCCCCAGCTTCCTGGAATCAGCCTGATCAGTTTCAACAGCTGCTGAATCTGGAGCCTGGGACAGAACAGCTGGGGCGCTGCCCGGTAGGTTCCCACAGGACCAACCCGGCAGCACCCCAGTTGCTCTACCCGAGACGTCCCGCAACAAAAGCCTGGTCTGCTGGGGGGGGGGGGGGTGTGCACTAGCTGCGCCCCCTCCCCCCCCCCCAGCAGACCAGGGAGACCCGAGCAAAGCCGCACAGGCGGAGGGACCCCGCTGCCCGTGCGGCTTTGCTCCTGTCTCCCTGGGCTGGGGGGGCCAGCAAAGCTGCTGGACCCCCCCAGCAGACCAGGAACACCCGAGCAAAGCCGCCGCCTGGTGTCCCTGGTCTGCTGGGGGGGTTCAGCGGCTTTGCTGGACCCCCCCCCCAGCAGACCAGGAGGACTGGAGCAAAGCCGCCTAGGTGGTGGGGGTCCCGCTGCTTGGGCGGCTTTGCTCCCGGGCAAACAAGCAAAGCCGCCCAGGCGGCGGCTTTGCTCGGGTGTCCCTGGTCTGCTGGGGGGGGTCCAGTGGCTTTGCTGGACCCCCCCAGCAGACCACGGAGACCAGGAGAAGCTTTTCTCGCCCCGGAGGACACGGGTGGCGACCCGCCACCCGTGAGCTCTGGGGCGAGAAAGCCCCGTTCGTAAGTGCGGATCGGACTTAAGTCGGATCCGCGTAAGTCGGGGACTGCCTGTATAGCAGTGTCAGAGTCAGAAATAGGACCCAAGTATTCTGACTCCTAGAGTAATATCCTATGAACTTCCCCTTGATGCTCTTGAAACAATAGAAGAAACGCCAAGAAAATTTGTATTTGCTTTATAGCCTGGCTATTTTTAACTTTTACTGCTGCTACCTGTGTCCCTCCTGAATTGAATCTTTAGGCCATGTGGCCAATCTGGAGTGTCTGAAAACAGTTGAAATATTTCATGCAAGATGCAGTTAACTCAATTATTCAGTGTCCTGGTCTCTTTCCCAAAACACATTGTCTCAATAGGCACCTCTTAATTACTTGCTGTGCTTCTTCCTGCTGCTATTTTCATACACAAATTGATCTCTCAGCTGCTGTAAAACAGTGCTAAATCTCCACAGGGAAACTAGACCTTTAGAATTCACTATAAGTACAGGCAAATTTTCATGTGGATTCTGTCTGCTATTTCAAAAGCTATGAATTTCAGCTAAGACATTTGTCATAAGTGAATAAAACTCTCGACACTTCACTGCGAACATTAAACTTAATTTCACCTTTTCCCACCCTTCAGTGCCACGAGTTCTGTTGGCCAAGAAACTTTTTCACCTATTTGGTCTAATTATGGTAATTCTGTGTATGCTTCCTCAATGCAATCTGCTTTAGAAGAACTCTTTTAGATGTTCCTCATAATTGCTACACTCATCATATTTAATCAAAGCACAGTCCAGATGGATTGCTGAAACATGCCACTGCTTTCTTTAGGGCTGTCCTTACCATATGCAGCTGCATAGGGCACTCAAAAATTTGAGGCACCACTGAGTCTTAATGTCCACAAACCTCTGCCTCTTCCTATTCCTGTTCTGTGACTTCAGTTCCTCCTGCAAGGATCTAGTTCATTTAAAAGTGAAAAACCTGGCAGACAATATTATTAGCAGAAGGCTGAACCTGTGATGGCAATGAAGAGCTGGTGTTGGCAAATGGCAGTTTCTGAATTTGCTGTGTTAGTCTGCAGGACATAAGAACATAAGAACGGCTGTACTGGGTCAGACCAAAGGTCCATCTAGCCCAGTATCCTGTCTACTGACAGTGGCCAGCACCAGGTGCCCCAGAGAGGGTGGACCGAAGACAATGATGAAGCGATTTGTCTCCTGCCATCCCTCTCCAGCCTCTAAAACAGAGGCCAAGTACACCATTTTATCCCCTGGCTAATAGCCTTTTATGGACCTAACCTCCATGAATTTATCCAGCTTCTCTTTAAACTCTATCATAGTCCTAGCCTTCACAGCCTCCTCTGGCAAGGAGTTCCACAGGTTGACAACACGCTGTGTGAAGAAGAACTTCCTTTTATTAGTTTTAAACCTGCTACCCATTAATTTCATTTGGTGTCCTCTAGTTCTTCTATTATGGGAACTAATAAATAACTTTTCTTTATCAGCCCTCTCCACACCACTCATGATTTTATAGACCTCTATCATATCCCCCCTCAGTCTCCTCTTTTCTAAACTGAAAAGTCCCAGTCTCTTTAGCCTCTCCTCATATGGGACCCGTTCCAAACCCCTAATCATTTTAGTTGCCCTTTTCTGAACCCTTTCCAAGGCCAAAATATCTTTTTTGAGGTGAGGAGACCACATCTGTACACAGTATTCAAGATGTGGGCATACCATAGTTTTATACAGGGGCAGTAAGATATTCTGGGTCTTATTTTCTATCCCTTTCCTAATAATTCCTAGCATCCTATTTGCCTTTTTGACCGCCGCTGCACTCTGTGGAAGTTTTCAGAGAACTGTCCACGATAACTCCAAGATCTCTTTCCTGATTTGTCGTAGCCTAATTAGCCCCCATCATACTGTACATATAGTTGGGGTTATTTTTCCCGATGTACATTACTTTACACTTATCCACATTAAATTTCATTTGCCATTTTGTTGCCCAATCACTCAGTTTGGTGAGATCTTCTTGGAGTCCCTCACAGTCTGCTTCTGTCTTGACTATCCTAAACAGTTTGGTATCATCTGCAAACTTTACTACCTCACTGCTTACCCCTTTCTCCAGATCATTTATGAATAAGTTGAAAAGGATTGGTCCCAGGACTGACCCTTGGGGTACACCACTAGTTACCCCTCTCCAATCTGAAAATTTACCATTTATTCCTACTCTTTGTTTCCTGTCTTTTAACCAGTTCTCAACCTAAGAAAGGACCTTCCCTCTTATCCCATGGCCATGTAGTTTAAAATTTGCTTTAAAAATGTGTTACTGAAAATTGTAAACATTGCATCATAAAAAAATCATCCCCTTCCCCCATCCTCCAGCTTCCATCTGGCATAGGGACACCAGGTAATAGTACTAAATAGTACTATATGGGGCCCCATAAATCCAAAGGACAGCCCTAGTTTTCTTTAATTTTTTGATCTACTTTCTCTTTAACAGCATCAGTCAGATCCTTATTTTCATGTTATGCTTGGTGTAGTAATTAGGGGCATGATCAAATGCCCACTGAAGTCAATGAGACTTTTTACTGACTTCAGGTTTTGCTGGATTAAACTGCAGGAGTCCAATAGGAAATTAGAAAAGTAGTTACACAATTACACATCTTAAAAACACAAGAAGAGCCTTCTTAAAGTTTCCAAAGAACTTCTCTGAGTATCAATTGACAATATACTGTGCCATTATCTTTTAATGTGGGAACATGAGCTCACCAAAACAATTTTATTGGCTAATAAGTGATCCTGTGAGCAAGAGAATGTTATATCGCTACTACTGGGAGTTGTTCAACCTCTTTATGTTTGATGTAATCTATAATCTCATGGTTTAATCAGGAAACCTTGAACATTTAGTTTCTTTTAAAATAGTGCTGACTAAATATTTCACAATTTTAGTGGATATCCTATAATACTAGAAAAGATTTTACCATACTACTGTTTCTTAGGTTCCCGAAATCCATTTTCAGGTTAAATCTTAATGCTTCAAAAAGTATCACCTTTAAACATACAATTGAATGAAAATGCCACTTGTATTTCTCGGCCTGTAACATGGTATAACTCATTACGGTGGCACTCCTGCTGGTCATTCTGGGAATTAGCTCTGCTCAACACTGAAGCTTCCTCTTCCGGTTGTTGTCTCACCTGCTGTTACCTGTTTTCTGTTAATTGCTCCATCACCTTCTGTTAAGATCCATGTCCCTCCCAGACCACAGCACCCTTCCTTCCAGGTACTACCCCACAGAAGTGTCCCCACATTCTGGGATCCTCCTCAGGGAACCCCAAAACCCACCTTGCTTTTAGTGACCCTATTGTCAGTCGTCACTTAGCCCTTTACCTCGGGCAAACTGCAGTCTGACATGGCCACTCATCATAGGCAAGAGGTGTGGACCTGCTGCCTTTTGCCTGCTCTAGCTGCCTCCCTGCAGCCCTACTGCCCCTTAGGGCTCTGTTTCTGGCCCCGCTGTAGCCTGGTTCCTAATACATTTAAACTTCAGAGTCACAGGAGAGGTAGGGCGTGGGCCCCGCACGAGCAGGGACTGAACCGGGATGCCTGCCCATCCAGCCCTTACTACATTTAAAATGCAAAGGCACAGCGGAGGTAGGTCCTGGACCTGGTGCGAGCCAGGACTGAGCTGGGCTGCCTGCCCACTGGTTCCCACTACATTTTAAATGCAGAGCTGCAGTGCAAGTAGATCCCCTGATGTGGCTCTGCATTTAATTGCAAGTAGTCGATATCATTAATTGACTACTCTATTACATCCCTATTTTATACAGCCCTCCTGGGCTCTGATTGGCTGCCACAAGGCCTCTCATGATTGGCTTCCTAGCTACAGTCCTTTCCCAGGGCTCTTTTAACCATTTTTTATGCCTGGAGCTGGGTGACCACCCTGCTTACATAGCCATGTAGAAAGTAGTTTTGACATGTAGTTTTCCATCATAGTATGTTAGAGGAAAAGTATTTGTACTAAGGAGAGCATAACTGAACCTCTAGACATATATCTTCAATATATCTAATATAAAATACTGCTAGAATTATCTAAATTCCCTATAAGCTAATTTCTGTTTTGATTTATATAACTCCATTGAAGGAAAGGGCAGAATTTTGCCCCAGCATTATTAACTGACCTCATAAGGCATATTTACTGCATATATATTCCCTACACGTGCCTATGTAGAGGTCCCTGTCCTATGCTATGTATTGTACAGAACAAGCGTTTCAATACAGGTGAAAAAGTCATCTTTAGAATTTTTGCTAACAATAGTTGGATGGCAGTATTAGGTAGAAAAACACCTCTGAAGTCTGACATGACTGTGAAGGCATCTGCCATTTCCTTTAGTATTTCTCCCCTATTTTGTCATTAAAAACTCTTTGAAGTCTCTCTTTTCCCTTCTTTTATGTATCTAATAGTATCTTTTTAATCACACACAATCTCATTTTCTCTTCAGCTCTTTTCTTAAAAATTAATTTTTTGTGTCTTGATATTTTCGTTAAATCTGATTTTTTCCCTCTTTATTTACCATTTTAAAATCTTTTTGTCTATAAAGACTATTGTGTATTGTTTATTACAAGTAAGTTTCTTCATCCTCCTTCCCTGGTTGCCTTTTCCCAAACTTCTCTCTGGCTTTCATCACCTTTGATTTATTTAGTATTCTATTTTCCTCATGTCTTGTTTCCCTCCTTTTCTCTTGCTTCTTCAGAACAGAAAAATGTAATTTAAGTGTGTTTCTGCTCTGAAAAGTAACTATAAAAATGGTCCCTTCGTGGCTTAAATCTGCAATCATGCTTCCTCTGTGCTCAGATTCACATCTACTGCCTTTAGTGACAGTTTTTTTAAAACTCCTATTCCTTAAAAGTGAATCAGCTTGGATTCTCCTCTTTCCTTTGTATCTTTGTTTCTCCAATTGGTTACATTTGTGTAAAGTTATTGTAGCCACTGGAGTGATGCAGGTGTTACTGAGGACATAATGAAGACAGTAGGGTCATACCTAATTTTGCTTCCAATCAATTTTTACGGAGTAAAACCACAACTCAAGAAGTAGAGTGCTTTCTTTGCGTCTCCCATTTCTCTTTCTTTCCTCTTTAAACTTTGAGAGGGAAGGAAGAAGGCTAATAAGGATACTTTCACAGCAAAGCAGAACAATAACATCTTGGGAAGTATGCTGAAGGGACTATATTGACTTAATGTCCTTATGTGGTTTGTTTGGCAAGATCAGGAGAAATACAGTGGTGAGATTAGGACCAAATTTCTATTCTTGTCTTTCTCATAGATGAGGGGCACTTCAGTACTCCAGGAGAGGTAGAGTATTGATTATACCTGTGAATGAACTTTTAAATATTGTAACTGCTAATAAAGCTCATGAACAAAAATTGCGTTCTGCTTTTTGTGAAAAGCCGGTTCATTTAAAATATTTTTCTTACTTCCAGATAAAGGAGAAACACTTTTTACCAGTGACCATCAGCTGCCCTTTTGCATGCTAAAATGCTGGCTTATGACATTTAAAATGGAAAGTGTTCTTTTATGGTCAAACTCTCCAATGTTGTCTAAAGCTAAATGTCAACATTTATAGCAAGGATATGTCTTTGATACCCTTGGGGATCGAAAGGTATGTGGAAGGGCCATACTCTTAATATCAGAATTTCTTAGAGTTCCCAGACATCAAGAACTTGAATGATAATAGTGTTATCATCTTGCAAATTCTTCAGTCCAGATGCATCCTCCCGAGCCTCCCACACATCTCATGGCAAGCCCCAGGGAGTTGGGAAAAGCCCCTAACTCAACCTTCGTTTCAGATACATATAGTGATGGGGCAGATGCTAAGGGTGAGCAGGACTTGTACTCCCAAGCCACACTGCCTATTCCAGGTATTCTTTTAGGTATTTTTCCCAGGTTAGGGGTTTTTTTTGCATGCTCTTGACACACTTGAGCACTCATTCAAGGGCAAAATTCATACTGAGCCTTAAAACTGTATTTGTCAGATTCATGCATTCTTGTGTATACTCTGAAAATTAGGGTTTTTCCCATATTTATTTATAAGATGTGATTGAGGCTGCATGAAACTCTTGCCCATCAACACTAGAATATTAACTGTGTTATTTCTATAGTGCTGCCAGTTTCAGGTGATGGTTTCATGGGGGAGCAAGTTCTAAAATGGGAAAATGAGCCCAATGCATTAGTTAAACTTTTCATGTTCCATCAGATATTGACAGTACTCCAGATATCTTATTTTTGTTCACATTTTGGAGACTGAGCTGTAATGACAGTTGGTAATCGGTATCATATATATAGTAGCCCAATGTCTGTGACTCTGTAACACTGTAGCATTAGAATCACCTCTGGGGGGCGCTGTTGCCTTGTGCCGTGGCACTCGGCTGAGTTCTGCACCTCTCAGCTGGGCTGCCGTGGGGGAGCAAGCGGTGCAAACGGACATTTCTGCCCCGTGGTCCTCATGCAGCACCCCCGCTTGCGCCACTTGCTCCCCCATGGCAGCCTGGCGGAGTGGCGCAGAACTCAGACGAGCACCACAGAGGGAGGGGAAAGGGGCGGGACGGTGACATACATGGCAAGGGGTGGGGCCCGGTCGTGTATGTCACCACCCCACCCCTCTTCACCTCCCACCGTGGCGCTTGACTGAGTTCTGCGCTGCTCTGCCAGGCCGCCGTGGGGGAGCAAGAGGCGCAAGCAGATGTTTAGGCTCCACACTCCCCATGCTGCATGAAGATCGTGGAGCCCAAACAGCCACTTGTGCTGCTTACCCCTGCACAGGGAGCGTGGAACCCAAACAGCCGTTTGGGCTCCGCAGTCCCCCAAATGAGAGGCAGAAGGAGGAGAAGAGAAAGGGAGAGTGAGAGGCAGGAGGAGGAGGAGAAGAGAAAGGGAGAGTGAGAGGCAGGAGGGGGAGAAGAGAAAGAGAGACAGAGAGGGAGGCAGGAGGTGGAAGAGAGCTGAGAGAGAGGGGGGAGGCAGGAGGAGAAGAGAGAGAGACGGACATGGAGGAGAGTCTCAAAAAATCCCGTTGTATGACGAGTTATTGGCTAGTATGATATATTTTCTGTAGAGCCACAGAGAAGCAAAATCCCTATGGAGAAGTCTTAGTCTACTGATTAAATAATTGTTGGAAAGCTTCTATGTACGGGGAGGTACAAACATCTGAAAACTTATAATGGAGTATGGAAAAGAGGGAGTTTGCCTCATCTGTATTTAATTGGAAATAGGGTAAAGTTTGCATCCTTGCTATCCTGTTAATGTTTTCTTTGTTTCTTATATAATTTGTATTCCTTTGATATTTTATTTAAACAATGGTGGAAATAGATATCTTGCTTGTTTTGTTACCTAGATGGTTTATAAAGAAAGGCTATGAAAAGTAGTAAAGAGCTTAATTTAGTTCATTCTGAAAACATAACATTTTTAAAACATAGGCACAGGAGGGTTGTGATGGGACTTCTTTTTGCCAAAAAAAATTAAATTAAAATAAAAAAACCTATAACAAAACCATTCCTGAATGTAAGTATATATTAAATAAAGAAAATATCCTATCTTGCATATTGTTACTGTTAGTTCAGAGCAAAAGGTGAAATAGATATTTTATTCACAGAACATCCCATTCAAATACTATTTTGTTTATAAGGCTACCCTTGATTTAAAAACACAATCTGCATCTCTTCAATGAAGTCCATGCATTCTCTCTTTACAATATGTACACTTCACTGTTCTACTTAAGCTATTTACAAATATTGTTCTTTTAGAACAGAGTACCATAATACTGCTCTTGAACCATACAAGCAACTTCTTCTGAAAACAACAGGTATAGGTGTTCACTGTGAATCAAAGGCAGCATATGTCTCTTAAATGTATTAAATTATTTTATTTCTTAGACACTGTTCTACGGTATTCCCATACATATATAATTAAAACAATCAAATTCTGCTTCCTGATTTCTCCGTATTCAGTCATCTGCCTAGTATTTAGCATTTGTATCTTTCTTCATTCCTGTTCTATTAGCTCTATAGATGATACTCATGGCACATTATGAATTTCAATCTAAATTCTATGCTTGTATTTGCATGTCCAGATTCTTTCACAGTTTATTACCATTTTGTGATACTTTTATATAAAAGAAGATAGACAAGCCAATTGTGTTCAACAGTGCTAAAGTCAAGAGGGCTACTACAGAACAATACTTGACACATTATTAAGTTTGAAATAGACGAGCACTAAAAAAATGAAATGGTAAGGAACATACAAATGCACATCTACACTTATTGCAATATCATTAGGAGAAAGAACATAGAAAGGAATACAGATAAAAGTGCATTTATAACAATGCTGTAGACAATTATAAGTATAATGTATCACACTAAATTAGATGTATATTAGTTAATCAAGAATCTGTTAAGTTTTAGTTCCTCTGATATTAAAATCAACCTTGTAATTATTGAATTTTGCATAAAATATCTGGTCATCTTTTCAAGGTAAACTGAAAGCTTTTGTAAAAAATAAATACATGGTTGCTATAGTGACTTCATATTTACTCCTTGAGAGGACAGAAACAGTTGTGATGGCATGTGGATGGCAATATGACTTTTTGGAACATAAAATATAATCGGAAAATATTTTTGAAATAATATAAATGTTTCTAACTGAGTTTTTAAAAAACACAATAAGCCAGGAATTAAGCAGTTAAGAAATTTTAGTTTGAAACTTGAAAGTGCTCCAGTTTCCTTTTTTTATTATTTTTAGTTGTTATAAGTCATATATGTTTCCATGAAACTGAACACACATTTTAAAATGAACTATTAAAATTATGTAGGGCTCCATTACGCAACCCTTATTAACACTGGTAAGCATTTACTTGCATGATTAGTCCCACTGTCTTAAATCAAATTATTCAAGCTAGAAAGTTCTTTGTCACTGTGAATAAAATTACACAGTTTATCCTATAAAATGTACAGTGAGTTCATGGACTGCATAGTAACTAACATGTGGGATTACCCACTGACATAGGATTTAAAAATTTCAGTCCGATGATATGTGTAAACTTAGGTTTTGATCTGTAATTGCCTGCAGTCAGGCACCTGAATGCAGTCTACTTCAGGTTCAAGACTTTAAAGTTTAAACATTACAGGCAAGATCCTCAGACTGGCTCTGACTTCTTTACACTGAGTAAATGGGCCAAAGTGACATAAAACCTCTATTCCAGTTGGAACAGGCACTTGGAGATCATAAAACACTTGTACAAAAATATTTATAATAAAAGTTAGATACCTGCAAGAGCTACGTAAAAGAACATTTTAGAAAAGCAGCATTAACACACGTGCACTATTCTAAATAAGGCAACAGAGGGCCAAGAAACAGCTAGCAGAGGTGTGTGAGAGAAAAACAAATGCTTATTAATATCAATAAATTGGTCTTTTGAGAGATGCAAAAATGAGGATATTACAAAAATATTGTTCCACTGATTTAAACAACCAGATAACTTATTCCTGTTTTCAGAACTTTTGAGTAATTTCACTGAATCCTTAACATTGTGTAAAGCCTTGTACTTTTAAAAAAATTATTTAGGAAAATCATGTTTTTTCAGGAAAGGAAATATTGCAAGGGGAGGTTTCACTGATATCCTCCCCATTTTTCTCTTACTAATATGGTGGGAAGGATTTTTAGTAAAAATTAGATGAATCTGGATTATTCTCCACCATACCACTAAACATTTTAACAGAGAACCCCATGAAGCTACTTCCACCTATTTGCTTTATTAAATGAGATATAGCCATTTTATTGCTTTGTATGGTAACTTACTGTAGGCATACAATTCTCTTAAATATTTGTGTCAGTGTTCCCATTTATTTTAATGAAAAATTGCCCATAACTTCACCAACAGAACTAATAACACTTGAGATTTAAATAGTATAGGTTAAGGAGCTGCATATTTGTATACTTATTGCACACTCCAAAGACTCCTTACATTCTTCCACTCCACACTCACAAGCTCCATCTAAAAAAGATGTATTGGAATTTGGTTCAGAATAGGACAACAAAAATGATTAGGAGTATGGAACAGCTTCTGTATGAGCAGAGATTAATAAGATGAGAATTTTTTGCTTGGTAAAGCAAAGGGAGGATAAGATAGAAGTCTATAAAATCTATAAAATCATGCCTAATGTGGAAAAAGTAAATACAAAAGTTGTGTTTGTTTCTTCTCAAAGCACAAGAAATTGATGTCTCCAAATGAAATTAATAGGTAATGGGTTTAAAACAAAAAAAGCAAGTATTTCTTCAGAATACACACAAAATATTTCTTCAGAATGCACACAAAACAGTCAGCTTGTGGAACTCTTTGCCAGAGGGTGTTGTGAAGGCCAAGACATGAAGAGGGTGTTTATACAGCACCCTTAGCTTGAAATAAGCTATGCAATTTGTGTAACTTATTTCAAGTATTTCAAAATAGCTCATTTCATAATTTGGTGCTGTCTATACAGTGCCAAATTTCAAAATAAACCTCTATTCCAAAATGTCTCTTAATCCTTGTGGAACGAGGTTTATAGGGATGTCGAAATAGCATGCCCATTATTTCAAAAGATATTTAAAAATAACGTGTGCATTATCAAGACATTGAATAGCTATTTCAGGATTCTGGGAGTATCCCAAAATAGCACTACAGTGTAGACATACCCTAAAAGGGTTAAGGAAGAACTAGATAAGTTCATTGAAAATAGGTCTATCAATGACTATAATGGATAGTCTTATCTTCTGTTTGCTAGAAGCTGAAAATGGGTAACAGTGGATGAATCACTTGATAATTATCTGTTCTGTTTATTCTCTGTGGGGCATCACTGAGCTAGAGGGACCCTTGGTCTGACCCAGTATGGCTTTCTTATGTTCTCCCTGTGCACCATCTTCTGATTTCAGGTACTCCCTTCAGTTCCCACCATCAGGTATCTCATGCCTGCAGCTCCATGTTCATCTCTTTCCTTCCCTCCCCCATTGCAGGGGCTCTGTCTGCTCCTCATTTCTCCTATTTCTATATGGCATGGTCGCCCAAACTCCCATTGTGCAAGAAGTTCTGTTTGTCTCTCGTTTCAGTCTCCCCTCCACCCCCCAGTGCTCGAGGCTGTGTCACATTTCACAACTTCCCCAGAGCAGGGTCCCTTTCTCCTTTCCCCAGTAGGGTTTCTGTGTGCCTTAATGCCTCTCTCCCATATCAGAGTTCTCCATTTCTTCCCATGTAGGGATCATATGCATGCCCTCCTTCCCAACATTATTCTTCTTTCAGTCTGGAAGGTAACTTGTTTAGGCTGTCAACATGTTAAATGTCATGGGGAAGATAAGCCTAGATGACACAGAAGTTGTACTATGCTGGAAGGCATTAATGGGTATCATCAACCTGCTAAACAAATGGTGCAGGCCCTGTGTGTCCCATTTCCTCCCCATTTCAATGTTCTGTTTTTTTCAAAACTAAATAGGATTATAACCATGATGGTATATTTCATATTATTTATGGAAACGTGCTTATGAATACGAATATGCATACCTGGAAAATGCTTCATAGAAAATATTCCAGTGAGGTGTCATTTCAAAAGTTTTAACCTGCAGAATGTGTATATTCTATTTCTATGCATGTACCATTTCTGTATCTGAAATTAGGAATATTGATTGAAGATTTATTATCAATCTGTTAATGTTGGGAAAAGCCTATTACCAGCCCATCATGAACAACAATGAAGAAATGGGACATAAAATCTAGTGGCCCATTAGCAAGAGACAACTGAGTGGGGAAGAACTGCCTTCCTGCAGCCCTGCTACACTGCTACTGAGGTGCTACGCAGGCATGTGACCATGGCACCTGATGCTGGGACAAATCTTGGTCCTTGTACTTTTACACTAAAGGTAAGA
This sequence comes from Pelodiscus sinensis, assembly GCF_052426305.1. Lineage (NCBI taxonomy): Eukaryota > Metazoa > Chordata > Testudines > Trionychidae > Pelodiscus > Pelodiscus sinensis. Next base: position 207,286,475 of record NC_143053.1, read on the forward strand.
AAAGTTTAAACTAAGTTTAAAGTTTAAAGGATTCCTGCTTTGGGCAAATCTATCTATCTATCTATCTATCTATCTATCTATCTATCTATCTATCTATCTATCTATCTATCTATCTATAAATAAAAGGTGGGAAATCAAACAATAGGGGCAGCTGCTAGATGTCAAGAGACATAGTTACTTAAGTTACCACCCAAGATGACAGCTGGAAACATCTAAGATTGATTAGGAGAAGGCCAAAGCCCAGGTGGGGAGGCTTTCTAGCCTGTGAGTAAAGTGGACTAGAGCTCTGCCTCCCCTGTTGTTGCTGTGGTCATTGGCTGCCCAGTTGCAGAGTCTGGCAAGGGAAGTTTTTTCTTTATTATATCACATGCTGATTCTGGGACATCTAGGCAGTAGCAGGTGCTATTCAGCTTCTTGGGTCCATTAATAATCTCTCTGTACTCCAGAGAGATTATTGATGAGCCCAGGAAGCTGACTACCAGGTACTGCCTTCTCAACCACCCTGGAACCTGCATGGGGAATAATGAATGCTGCTTCTTCAGGAAGATGTGCTGCATCTTTTCCTGCATGGATTGGGGTCTGGGGAGGGGAGAGTAGGCATGCCTGTGGCTAGCAAAGGGCACCTCTAGGCAAGTGGTTATGGGGCTTTGAGATTCCTCTGGGCAGGTGGAGGGGCTCATTATTCTGGCCATGAGGGTGTGACAGGGGGAGGGGTAAGGAGGTTCAGGGCTCCAATGGCAGGGGGAACTTGGGCCTCTGGCCTGATGGAAGGCCGTGGGCAGATGGGAGCCCATGAGTAGTGATTTAAAGAGAGATCCCTTCTCTCTGGATTATTTAGGTTCTAACAAGGTAGAATAATGAAAGGAAAAAATGGAGCTCCTCAGCATTATTCTGGGTTGCCCTGAAAGACTTTTGGAAAACTGACACTTCGTTGCATGGTTGCCTCCATTTGGAGTTACTGTATATATTTTATCTGTTTTAATCTTTTGATAACTCCATTCTTTTTTCTTAGCTAATAAACCTGTAGCTAGTTTACTAAACAATTGGCTGCCAGAATTGCCTTTGGTATAAGATCTGGGGTATCAGTTGATTTAGGGTGAGTAACTGGATGGGAGAAACCCGGTGCCTTGTGATTTTTTGTTTGTGACCATAATCTCTAAATCCAGTTTGTATGACTGGCAAGATACTCTCTCCAACCTAAGGGCACTGTGGCTACATCTAGACTGCAGGCTTCTTTTGAAAGAAGCTTTTCTGGAAGAAATATTCTGGAAAAACTTCTTCCGAAAGAGAGCATCCACACGGTAAAAGTGCATTGAAAAAGCAATCTGTTTTTTCGAAAGATAACGTCCACATTGATCTCTCTCGCATACAAGGCCACCCGGAACCACTTCAGGCAGGGCATTAGGTCACCAGTTGCTTTCGAGTGCTGTTGCTTAAGCCTAGCTGAGAGGCACACTTAAGGGACCCCCCTGAACAGCCATTTCTCTGCTTCTGCTGTGTGCTTGCTACCTCTTTGAGGGACAGCAAAGCTTTAGCACTGCCTGCTCTGGTTGCCCAGCTATTTTGGACACCACAGCATTTTTCTTTTTGCCATGGAGCTGGAGCTGCCCCTGGCCCTGCTGCAGTTTCTGCAGCTGTTTGTGCAGGTTTCCTGAAAGGCCCTCCCTGAGCTCGACACCAAGCTCATCATTGAGACCCTCTCCCTGGGTGCGGGAGCAAGACCTGTGCAACTGCATCCCACAGTGTAGAGACGCTTCTGGAGGCTGGACACCAGTTCCAGCTGGTGGGACTCGCTGGCTATGGACCAATGGGATGACCAGCAGTGACTCCAAAACTTCCGCATGTGGGAGACCACCTTTTTGGAGTTGTGTGCCTAGCTCGCCCCTGCCCTCTGACATGACACCCACCTACGGCCCGCCATCCCCCTGGAAAAGTGGGTCGCTATCGCTGTCTGGAAGCTCACCACCCCAGACAGCTATCAGTGGGCAACCAGTTCGGCATGGGGAAGTCAGGGCCCTCCTTGTGGAGGTAAGGCACTCTTGGGCTGCAGTCCCTGCTGGGGAGGGGGGCGAGGAGTCCTGGAAAAGTGGGACCCTATGGAAAGGGGTGCTGGGGAAGGCAGGGGGCTGCGGGTGGGGAAGAAGCACCATCCCCGGGGGGTTGTGCCATCCCACCCTCACAGCCCTGCTGCTGGGGGCAGGGGCAGCCTCATGAGGGTGGCTCCTGGGGTGCTGGGGGGGAAGCAATGAGGGGGACAGGTACCTCCCAAAGGCTCTCGTTCTCACCCTTCTTCTCATTCTCTGTTTTGTGTTTGTTTGTCTCCTTCTGCAGATTGTGAGGGCCATCAACTCCATGCTGATGTGCATGGTCATCTGCCTGGGAGACCTGGACTCTATCTTGGCCAGATTTGTCACCGGGGGTTCCCAAACTACGGGGGAGCGATTGATGGAACCCATATTCCAATCCGCACACCACAACATCAAGCAGCCCAGTACATCAACTGCAAATGCTACTTCTCAATGGTGCTGCCGGCCCTAGTTGACAACCATGGACAATTCACTGACACTTTTGTCGGGTAGGGCGCACAACAGCCGTGTATTTGAAAACTCCAGCCTCCCCAGGAAGCTGGAGGCTGGCCTGTTTTCCCCCGCTGTGACTTTATGGTTGGGGTGCAGATGCAACTATGCATTGTGGGGGATCTGGCCTACCCTCTGATGCTGTGGCTTATGAAGCAGTACACCCGTCCCCTGGATCCCAGCAGGGACCAATTTAACTCCCACCTCAGCTGGGTGAGGATGCAGGTGGAGTGCACCTTCGGCCTCCTCAAGGCATGGTTCAGGTGCCTCCCCATCCTTCTAGACGTGAGGGAGCACAACATCCCCGAGGTTGTCTCAGTGTGTTGTGTCCTCCACAACATTGTGGAAAGGAAGGGGGAATCCTTCCTACCTGGGTGGGGGCCAGATGCTAGCTGTGAATGGAGACCCTCTGAGCAGATGCATACAGCTACCATCTGCCAGGCCCATCAGTCAGGGATGCGCATCCAGGAAGCCCTGAGGGAGAGTTTCTCTCAAGGACTCCAGTAACTCTCCCCAGAGCCTCCCTCCAGGGGCTTGATCCATAGAATCACAGAACCATAGAGCTGGAAGAGACCTCAGAAGGTCAAGTCCAGCCCCCTGCTCTAGGCAGGGCCAATCCCAACAAATCCAATATCCCTTTTCCACCACAATCCCTCCCTTCCCTGAACTGTGAATAAAGAAACCTGTTCAGATTTTAACAAAATGAACTTTGTATTTATCTTTCATTTTAAAAAAGCTGGGAAGGGGGAGCGGAGTGGTGTGTGGGGCAGCTAGAAGTGCCACCTTGGGTGCAAGGACCTCAGTGAACTGGGGTTGGGTGGGTCCTGGGACCCCAGGGGGATGAGCAGGAGGGGGATTTGGAGCAGGGGAAGGGATGGCAGGGGAATGGGGTAGTGGAAGGAGGAATGGGCATAGGAGGGTGGTAGGCAGGAGCAGCAACAGCAGCCAGGTGTGCTATCTTTTCGCGCATGATGGCACACATCTTATTGCCCTGCTGCAGGAGCTGGTCCCACATGCGGATTTGCCATTCTGTGTCCTCTCAGACCTTCTGGGCCATGATCTGCTGCATGTCATGCAGGACACTTACATGCTGCCTCATCAGGTTTTCCTTTTGGGCCTCCCAAGATTAGGCAGCTGGCTCGGGTGGCATGTCTTGTCCCTCAGTTATGGCTGGTCTGGCTGTGGAGAATAAAAAGAGGGAGAGGCGGTAGGTCATCCATGCATACACTGTCCCTGAGGCCGTGCCCTCCTCTGTGAGCAGTGAGCAACAGTCCTTGGGCCAGAGGATGGGGATGTCCTGGGAGCAAGGCCATGCGTGGGCTGCACAGCAGGCCCTGCCTCTCAGAGGCCCCGAGATGCCCAGGGAACCATGTTGCCCATTCTCCTCCTCCCCCATGAACAAACAGGCAAGGGACGTGTCTGGCCACAGTGTGATCCCATGGGCGTCAGAGGAGCCTGGAGCAGCCTAGCCCTCCCCGGGGCCCCCCCACACACCTGTGCCTCACAATGCTGTCCACTGGAGTGAGTGGTGCCTCACACATGCAGACAGACCCATGTGCAGTATGCAGCACTCCTCAGTGTGTATGGGGTCATACCTGTGCCCTTGTGGCTAGCCTGCTTCTAGCCATGGCAGGTGGTGGGAGGGTGTACCCCCGTCAGGGCCAGATGTTTGTGTAGCCTCCCCTGAGCCTGGGAGCAGGATCCCAGGCATGCTCAGGGGCTGCCTGCTGAGTTCGTGTGGCACACAATAATGCTGCACATGGTTCCACGTGCATGGACTGCAGCATCACGTCCAGGCCGAGCAACGATTGCGCCCCATCCCCTCTGCACCCGCCTCCTCTACCCTGTGTGTGTGGAAAACTGAGAGCACTCACCTGAAGATCCCTCCCCAGCATCAGATGATGCCTGAAACATGTCCAGGCTTACAGGGACAGCGTGACTGTGGTAGCTGTGTCATCCTCCTCCTTCTGCCCCTGCTGTCCCTCCTCCTTCTGCTCAGTGACCTCCAGCTGAACGATGACTGGTGTCTTCAGTCCAGAGTTGACGACCCCGGGTGGGGAAAGGGCTTCCCCACCCCGCAGGATTTGGTGCAGCTCATTGAAGTAGGGGCAGGAGTGGGGTCCTGCCCCAGAGCGCAAGCTGCGCTCTCTGGCCCTCGCATAGCCCTGGTGGAGCTCCTTCACCTTACTCCAGACCTGTTCTAAGGTCCGGAGTGGGTGTCCCCACTCCACCAGAGTCTTGGCCATGCGCCCATAAATATCGGCATTCCAGTGTTTGGAGCAGAGATCCTGTAGGGTCGTCTCCTTGCCCCACAGCTTGAGGAGAGACAGGCTCTCTGCTTCAGACCAGGAGGATGCATGGAGTTTGGTGCCCTTGCATGGGTCCTGGGAGCCCTGGAGCTGCTACCTGTGAGGGCCAGGGAGGTCTCGGAGGGCTTGTTGCTTGGCCATAGCTCCAAAATGTGTTGCAGGGAGAGCTGCACAGTCAGGGTGCTGCTCCAGGGCCAGCTTCCTGCCACAAGGCTTGTCCAGGGGGCCTGCAGCTTTAAGAGGTGCCAGGAGACAGGAACTATAAAGTTGTGATTACTTTACCAGAGCACCTGTGTTATTTCCTGGAGGCCTCTTCTTTCAAAAGAAAACCCTCTTCCCCGTCCACACACATCTTTTCCCAAAAGAGCTCTTTCAGAAAAGGCGCTCTTCCTCATAAAGAGCTTTACCACTGTCAGAAAAAAACCTCTGTTCTTTTGACTTTTTGTTGAAAGAATGCGATTGCAGTATGGACATAAGTGAAGTTTTTAGAGAAAAACTACCATTTTTCCGAAAAACTGTGCCATATAGACATACCCTCTCTGTGACTCCATGGAAAGAATGATATAGTGATCCAGGAGTTCACATTTGTTACTGGCTTGGTAAAATCTAATTATAGAACATACTACCAGTTTTGGGGGGGGGGTCTACTCTGTTGTCTGGTGGTCTGAAATTGGCACTCACAGCTGAGAGCTACTACAGACAGCACGACAGGGCCTTTATCTTCTCATGGGTACTGATGATCACCAGAGTTCTGTCCTTTGTTTTCATTCTTCACTGTCTGAATTCTTCTTGAGGCAACCTTACACATTTTGCTTTTATTCGGCTCTTCTATGTGGATGATTCTGACATCTGCCTTTTGACTCCTGACTTCCTCCTTTCTCTCCAGATGTGCTCCAGGCAACAACTCTTGAATGTCATGCCACAATTCTTTTCAAATCTGAGCTGCTTATCTTTAAACACTCTTAATGTATTCTACTCTTAGTATAATAGCAATAATAAACAATAATATTATGATAGCACCTTGTAAAGGGCTCCACCCTTCTTGAGAGTGCCCCTTGATGGCCCAGGGGAGTCTTGTAGTCTCTCTGCTCGGCTGTCTGAAGGAGAGGAAGTGTCTGGTATGTGGCCTGGAACCAAGCTTCTTCTTATCCTCTGTTGTGGCTGCTGAGGGTTGGGGGAGGAGAGAAACGAGGCCTGCCCACTCCTCTGGGTCCTGGACCAGGGACCCTGTAAGTAGCAGTTACCTGCTGAGTCTCAAAGAGGTTGGTTGCTGTCACATTCCCTGGGAAGTTTCTTTGTCCAGCCCTTTCTCTTGGGCCTTGTAGTCAAGTCCTCCCTGTCTAGGGTTCTCTTGTCCAGGGTTCTGCAAAGTGTTGCCCTTGTCTTACTGGCTAGTCTTCAGATGCTGGACCTAGTTTTGACAAATTCTGAAATCCAGCTCCCACTTAGAGCTGTCCAGAGTACTGCCATTTCCCCAATCAGCCCTTAGGTCTGCCTGGGTCGAGTTCCAGCAAGGAACTGACAAGCCCTGGCCAAGCAGTTTCTTTTATATTGGCCTGTTGCACCCCGATTGGCTGTAACACAGCTGCCACTCTATTCTGCTTGGAGGACCTCTCTTCTGCTACAGAAAGGTCTCCAGGAGGGATATCTGGGCCTAGACCACACCATCACACACCTAAAGGCCCTGATCTTGATTGAGGCCCCATTGCTATTGATAGTTCTGCTATTCTCCCTTAGCCAGATCACTGAAGCTGACATGGCAAGGTGTTTATCTCTGCCCTCTTTTCCTACTACTTCACCTCTGTCTATCCTTTTCCTCCTCCTCAAAATATTATTTCCTGACAAGGATTGTAAAAAAGCCTAATTTAAGTAATCTGATTAGTTATTAGATTAGGGACTCCAATTTTTCTCCTCCTGTGTTTTACTTACAGAATTGCAAAGTTCTTATTCTGAACTCTGTTTATGGTCATTTTATATTTGAGGCAGAGAGAATCTTAAGGAGTGAATCACATAGGTATATGTGTAGGGGAGGGTTAATTTAATTTCATCAGCACTTCATGGCTCTTTTTCCTCCCAAACATATAATTGTTTAGGTGTTCCACCCAGGAAAATCGCAGTCTGGTCCCTTCATTTCATCTGATTATACTCAGCTCTATGCCTTCTGTCATGACAACTTCAAAGTTTGTAATGCATTCTCCTAGTCGTTTTCTTCAAAATATCTTCAAATCTCTGCTCTAATTCTTGAAATTCACAAAGTAAATCCTACTTCCTATGTTTAGCTTCTTGGTATTTATACCTTGGCATACTCGGTTATCTCTGAATTGTTGTCCTGTTTTGCCTCATCTGTTAGAATATAAGCACTGAATCTTTATTCTGTGTCTTGTAAAATGTTGTGCACATACACAGCACTGTATAGTTCCTTAATAATTATCTTTTAAAAAAACTGCAAGTTAGTCAAATGAAAATTCATCACTGAACAAAAAATCTATACTCACAATTTTACCATGCCCCTCTCTCCTTGTGAAGGACTCAGTAGTAGAGGGTAAAAGGCAGGCTGTTACCAGTTTTTGCTATGCATATTTGGATTTAGAGATGGGATTAGACTTTTGCTGGATAGCCCATAATCTGCTTCCAGCAGGCATACATTTTCCTTTGACTCATTAAAATGGACTCTGGGGGATATAGCATGCAGTTATCATGGGTGTGACATCCCACACAAAATATCCCAAAATTCAAAAGAAAACTGAGTGGGTGGGAGGTGGGAGAGGAGAAAACAATCAACAAAAATTGACCTTTCAAAGATTTGTGTGTGTTCTTTTTATAATAGCACAATGAGCTCTGTACCGGACACTTTCTGGGAATTAATAGCTGATTGGGTGTTAATGAACCTTGACTATACCTCAGGCTGTCAGTTATTCTGAAGTGATCATTGGCCATCACAAAACATATTGTGCTTAAGTTGTTACTGAATACTGCAAAAATAAATTTGCTATTCAATCTTAATAAAATAGTGATTACCAAAAGCATATTTCTTAAGGTTCAACGAAGATTTATATAAATGTCATATATTTTCACATAATTGTCACACCTCAGTAAACATGCAGATGGTAATTATAGTTGAAAAAAAGTTTTTAAATTATACAATAGAACCATATGTGTGATACTTCACATAAATTTAATCCTTTTTTGGAAAATCTCTGGGCCATATGCTCCATTCATGTAGCACATACTGAAGGAAAACATAGCATGCAATAAAAATAATCTCTTGCGTGTCACTGTGGGGAACAATGTCCACGTTACAATGCTACACCAAGTAAAATATAGGGAATATGATTTGTACTTTTCTCTACTGCATAGCCAGAAAGGAATTCATAGAATCATAGAATAATAGGACTGGAAGGGACCTCGAGAGGTCATCGAGTCCAGCCCCCCACCCTCAAGGCAGGATCAAGCTCCATCTACACCATCCCTGACAGATGTCTATCTAACCTGTTCTTAAATATCTCCAGAGAGGGAGATTCCACCACCTCCCTTGGCAATTTATTCCAATATTTGACCACCCTGACAGTTAGGAATTTTTTCCTAATGTCCAATCTAAACCTCCCCTGCTGCACTTTAAGCCCATTACTCCTTGTCCTGTCCTCAGAAACCAAGAGGAACAAATTTTCTCCTTCCTCCTTGTGACACCCTTTTAGATATTTGAAAACCTCTATCATGTCCCCCCTTAATCTTCTTTTTTCCAAACTAAACAAGCCCAGTTCATGAAGCCTGGCTTCATAGGTCATGTTCTCTAAACCTTTAATCATTCTTGTCACTCTTCTCTGTACCCTTTCCAATTTCTCCACATCTTTCTTGAAATGTGGCGCCCAGAACTGGACACAGTACTCCAGCTGAGGCCTAACTAGTGCAGAGTAGAGCGGCAGAATGACTTCACGAGTTTTGCTTACAACACACCTGTTGATACAACCTAGAATCATATTTGCTTTTTTTGCAACAGCATCACACTGTTGACTCATATTCAACTTGTGGTCCACTATGACCCCAAGATCCCTTTCCGCCATGCTCCTTCCTAGACAATCGCTTCCCATCTTGTATGTATGGAACTGATTGTTCCTTCCTAAGTGGAGCACTTTGCATTTCTCTTTATTAAACTTCATCCTGTTTACCTCTGACCATTTCTCTAACTTGCTAAGGTCATTTTGAATTATGTCCCTATCCTCCAAAGAAGTCGCAACCCCACCCAGTTTGGTATCATCTGCAAACTTAATAAGCGTACTCTCTATCTCAATATCTACACCATTGATGAAGATATTAAACAGTACGGGTCCCAAAACAGACCCTTGAGGAACTCCACTTGTTATCCCTTTCCAGCAGGATTTAGCACCGTTAACAACAACTCTCTGACTACGGTTATCCAGCCAATTATGCACCCACCTTATCGTGGCCCTATCTAAGTAATATTTGCCTAGTTAATCAATAAGAATATCATGCGAGACCGTATCAAATGCCTTACTAAAGTCTAGGTATATGATATCCACCGCTTCTCCCTTATCCACAAGGCTCGTTATCTTATCAAAGAAAGCTATCAGATTAGTTTGGCATGACTTGTTCTTCACAAACCCATGCTGGCTATTCCCTATCACTTTATTACCTTCCAAGTGTTTGCATATGATTTCCTTAATTACCTGCTCCATTATCTTCCCTGGGACAGACGTTAAACTGACCGGTCTGTAGTTTCCTGGGTTGTTCTTATTCCCCTTTTTATAGATGGGCACAATATTTGCCCTTTTCCAGTCTTCTGGAATCTCCCCTGTCTGCCATGATTTTTCAAAGATCATAGCTAAAGGCTCAGATACCTCCTCTATCAGCTCCTTGAGTATCCTGGGATGCATTTCATCAGGACCTGGTGACTTGCTGACATCTAACTTTCCTAAGTGATTTTTAACTTGTTCTTTGTGTATCCTATCTTCTAAACTTACCCTCTCTCTGCTTGTATTCACTACGTTAGGCACACCTCCAGACTTCTCGGTGAAGACCGAAACAAAGAAGTCATTGAGCATCTCCGCCATTTCCAAGTTCCCTGTTACTGCTTCTCCCTCCTCACTAAGCAGTGGGCCTACCCTGTCCTTGGTCTTCCTCTTGCTTTTAATGTATTTATAAAAGGTCTTCTTGTTTCCCTTTATGCCTGTAGCTAGTTTGATCTCATTTTGTGCCTTTGCCTTTCTAATCTTGCCCCTGCATTCCCGTGTTGCTTGCCTATATTCATCCTTTGTTAGTTGTCCTAGTTTCCATTTTTATATGACTCCTTTTTTATTTTGAGATCATGCAAGATCTCCTTGTTAAGCCAAGCTGGTCTTTTGCCATATTTTCTATCTTTCCTACACAGCGGAATTGTTTGCTTTTGGGCCCTTAACAACGTCCCTTTGAAATACTTCCAACTCTCCTCAGTTGTTTTTCCCTTCAGTCTTGCTTCCCATGGGACCTTACCTACAAGTTCTCTGAGCGTATCAAAATCTGCCTTCCTGAAATCCATTACCTCAATTGTGCTGGTCTCCCTTCTACCTTTCCTTAAGATCATGAACTCTATTATTTCGTGATCACTGTCCCCTATACTGTCTTCCACTTTCAAGTTCTCAACTAGTTCCTCCCTATTTGTTAAAACCAAATCCAGAACAGCTTCTCCTCTGGTAGCTTTTTCAACCTTCTGAAACAGAAAGTTGTCTCCAATGCAGTCCAGAAACTTATTGGATAGCCTGTGCCTCGCTGTGTTAGTTTCCCAACATATGTCTGGATAGTTGAAGTCCCCCATCACCACCAAATCTTGGGCTTTGGATAGTTTTGTTAATTGTTTAAAAAAGGCCTCATCCACCTCTTCCACCTGGCTAGGTGGCCTGTAGTAGACTCCTAGCATGATATCACCCTCGTTTTTTACCCCTTTTAGCTTAACCCAGAGACTCTCTGCACAGCTATCTCCTACGTTCATCTCCACTTCAGTCCAAGTGTGTACATTTTTAATATACAAGGCAACCCCTCCTCCCTTTTTTCCCTGTCTGTCTTTCCTGAGCAAGCCGTACCCTTCCATACCAACATTCCAATCATGCGTCCCATCCCACCGGGTTTCTGTAATACCAATGATATCATAGTTATATTTATTGGTTAGCAATTCCAGTTCTTCCTGCTTATTACCCATACTTCTCGCATTTGTATATAGGCATCTAAGATACTGATTTGATCTTGCCTCCCTGTTGTGCCCTGACCCTCCTTTCTCCTTGCCATTATAGGCCGTAGTCCCCCCCATTTCCAACCCATCTCCCAGTCCCGCACATTCAGCACTTACCTGTGGGCTTTGCTCACCTGCCCCCGTCGAACCTAGTTTAAAGCCCTCCTCACAAGGTTAGCCAGTCTGTGTCCAAACAAGGTCTTCCCGCTCCTGGAAAGGTGAACTCCATCTCCGCCAAACAGTCCTTCCTGGAAGAGCACTCCGTGATCAAGGAAGCCGAAACATACAGAGGTATTACTCTGCTATCTTTATCCCACAGCATTCACATGGGTGAGCTAATGGCCATCTGCTTCTGAAGTAAATTTAAGCCACATAGAATGTCTGGTACTTTGGCACAGCATTTAAAATGTGTACCCACTATTTGCTCACTTCTGAATTTGAGTCCACTATGGGCTCTATCGTGCTCCCATTGAAATCAACTGAAAGCATGGAGACTACGTACAATTGCCACAATAGAGACTCAGACTAAATAAAAAAAGACAGTAGGAGAACCAAAAGTATTCCAGCATAGCTAAACATCAGAGTAATGGGAGACATTAGAGCTAAAAAGTATCCTTTAAAAGTTGGAAGTCAAGTCCTAATGTGGAAAATAGGAAGGAATATCAACTCTGGGGCATAACATGTAAATGAACAATAGGGAAAGCCAAGAAAGAATTCAAGAAGCAAATAGAACTTACAAAAGATGCAAAAACTAACCAAAGACATAATACAGCAGCATCAGGAAGCCTGCCAAACAGTGGTGAGTCCACTTTATGACAAAGGTGCACTCAGGAAAAGTAAGGACATTGCAGAGAAGTTAAATGTACTCTTTACATCAGTCTTCACAGCAAAGGGTATGTGGGAATACCTACATCAGAGTTATTCTTTTGGGGTGACATATCTAAAGTAGAAAAAAAACATAAACAACAAATAGTCCTGTGTTGTTTTTTAAGTTTTTTTTTCTATTATAGACTAACACGGCTACCCCTCTGAAACTCTAAAGTACTGTACCAAACTGATATGGGTATCATAGAATCATAGGGTGGAAGAGACTTCAGGAGGTCATTGAGGCCAGTCCCTTCCCAAATCAGGACCAATCCCAACTTAATAACTCCAGCCAGGACTTTGTCAAGCTGAGACTTAGAATTTCCATCCCTAAAGGTTTTTATCACCTCCCTAGATGACCCATTACGGTGCTTTACCACCTTCCTAGTGAAATAATGTTTCCTAATATCCAACTTCGACCTCCTCCACTGCAACTTGAGACCATTGCTCCTTGTTCTGCCATCTGTCATCACTGAGAACAGCCTTTCTCCATCCTCTTTGGAACCTCCATTCAGGAAATTGAAAGCTGCTCCAGTCCCCTAATTATTTTCATTGCCCTCCACTGGAACCTCTCCAATGCATTCACATAGTTTCATGGGGGGCGAGGGAAGGGGGGGGGGGGCAGAACTGGACACAATACTCCAGATGTGGCATCACCAGTGCTGAATAAAGGGGAAGAATAATTTCTCTAGATGTGCTAGAAATGCTCCTCCTAATGAACTCTAATATACCATTGGCCTTCTTGGCTACAAAGGCACACTGTTGACTCATATCCAGCTTCTCATCCGCTGTAATCCCCAGGTCCTTTTCTGTTGAATTGCTACTTAGCCAGTCGATCCCCAGCCTGTAACAATGTTTGGGACTCTTCCGTCCCAAGTGCAGGACTCTGCACTTATCCTTGTTGAACCTCATCAGACTTCTTTTGGCCCAATCTTCCAATTTGTCTAGGTCACTCTGGACCCTATCCATACCCTCCAACATATCTACCTCTCCCCCTAGCTTAGTGTCATCCGCAAACTTTCTGAGGGTGCAACCCGTCCCCTCATCCAGGTCATTATTAAAGTTGAAAAAAAAGACCCTAGAACCGATCTTTGGGACACCCCGCTTGAAAATGACCGCCAACCAGACATTGAGCTTCATGTTGAGCCTGACAATCTAGCCAGCTTTCTATCCACCTTACAGTCCATTTCTCCAATCCATACTTCCTTAACTTGCTGGCAAGAATTGTGGGATTCCGTATCCAAAGCATTGTTAGTTGAGTTGGTTTTAGCACAAACTGATAAACTAAACAGTAAGAAGTCAGTATGACCAGATGAAATTTACCCTAGACTGCTGAAGGAACTGAGATATGAAATTGAAGAACTATTAACTATTTTATATAATCTATCATTAAAATTAGCCTATAAAAGTATCCAGACGAAATCCTGGAAATTACCAGCTGAGGACCCTATCCTCAGTACTGGGCAAACTGGCAGAAATGATAGTAACCAACAGAATTATCAGGCATTTAGGAAAGCATAATTTTTTTTGCAGGGGGAAAAGTCAACAAGACTTTATAAAGGAAAATTGTGCCTCATCAATCAATTAGAATACTTTGAGGGAGTCAACAAACATGTGAATAAAGGTAATCTAGTACTTGAATGTTCAGAAAGTCTTTGACGAGATCCCTCACCAAAGGCTCTTAAGGAAACTAAATTATTATAGGATGAAGGAAAATCCTCTTATGGACTGGTAACTGGTTGAAAGATAAGCAACAAAAGATAGAAATAAAAAGTCATTTTCTACAATGGAGACAGGTGACTAGTGAAGTCCCCTAAAAATTGATAGTGAAACCTGCATTCAACATATTAATTAATTAATTATCTGGAAAAGCAGGTGAATAGTACAGTGGCCAAGTTTCCAAATGAGACAGGATAGGTTAGGCCAAAGCAAACTGCAAAGAGTTAGAGGGAACTCATAAAACTCAGTGAATAGGCAAAAAAAAAAAAAAGACTAATTACATTTAATATTGACAAATACATCATGGCTGTGTCTACACTGGCACCCTTTTCCGGAAAAGGGATGCTAATGAGACACTTTGGAATTGTAAATTCCGCGGGGGATTTAAATATCCCCCGCGGCATTTGCATGAACATGGCTGCCACTTTTGTCCGGCTCAGGGTTTTGCCGGAGAAAAGCGCCAGTCTAGATGGGATCTTGCGGAAAATAAGCTTGAAAGTAGGAATAAGGGATCTTGCGGAAAAGGGCTTATTTTCCGCTAGATCCCATCTAGACTGCAGTATGGCCACTGTAGGAAGCTGCACCACCAAGAGAGTAGCCAGCTGGAGCTGGAGCTCACCATCTTGCCTACCACTAGACCAGGTAACCTCCCTGTCTCAAACCTTTTCCTCCTGGCTCTTGGCTGCAGCACCAGACGAGGGAGATGAAAAGCCCTGCTGGATGGGGAACGGCCCCTCGTGGAAGGGGTCTGGAAGGGAAGAAAAGGCCCCTGTTGGCCAGAGGAGTTGTGGGAGAAAAGGCCCCCATCAGGGAGGGAAGGGAAGAGGGAAGAAGCCCTTCTGGATGGAACCTCCTGCTTTGAACCCCTTTTTATTCCCAATCCCCAGTTCTGCTCCCACCACATCCTCAGCCTCCTGCCCTGAGCCCCTCCTCAATCCCCTACCCTGACTCCTGCCATGAAGGACCCATTCAGTACCAGGCGAGTATTTAAGTTATTTCATATGAAGATAAAAATACAAAATATTAATTGGATAATTTAGACGATGATTTTCTGGGTTACAGAATGTTCTTTAGCAGGTCATTACGTCCTCAACTTCAGTCATAACTGTTTGTAACTCCCCCCTCACCTCTGCAGCTTTATCTATGAACAATTCCCTACAAAAATATTCCATGATCAGCATTCAAAATACAATTTTAACTGTGATTGCTCACAAGTCACATCCTACTGATTTTGTTCACTGATTGGTTTAACAATAAGCTGGAAGGTCAGGCATTATTTTATTTTTAATGATCCAGGCACAGCATGGTTGGTGGGTGAACCTAGGGCTTGGTTGTCTGAGGCCCCACCCTAGTCACACAAGATCTCTTGGAAGCCAAGTTCCCTCCCATTTTAGGGGCAGGCCACAACATCTCAGGCTTCCCCAGAGGCATGTAGTCTAGACGTACCCTTAGATCTTACCAAACTCTTTGAATACTTAAATTATGATAAATGAATTGTCTGGGTAAGCTTTGATTTTTTTTTTCTCATCATAGTCACACAAAGTAATTGCTTGTTTTCTCCAGTTGCAAATAGAATAATGAGGTCTCAATTAGCTTGTTTAATTAAACAAGTACATTATTCTGGCAAGATTTTGGGGGACTTTTCTATACTCCTGCTGTGTTAAGCACTGTAGTTTATCCCATATAAATATACTAAAAGCATTGAATGTATTGGTCTACCACAGCTATTAGCATGAAATGATTGCATCTGTGTGTATCATGTTGGTTCTAAAGGAAATGGTCTGATTTTTTTCTGGCTTATGTAATGGATCAGGCATTTTTCATGTGGTAGTGCAGGAGTGGGCCGAGGTTGGCTGCGGCAGCTGGCGCCCCCACCTGCACGGCCATCAGTGTCCGTGACGTAATCACAGGGCGCCAGGGCCAGTGGCACCCTAGGCAACTGCCTATTTTGCCTAGGCTCACGGGCCACCCGAGTGTACCTCTATAGTACAGACTCAGAAATGTAGGGCTGGGAAGGGACTTTGATCAGTCAAGTCAAGTAGACTATTCCTGACAAGTGTTTGCCCAACCTGTTCATAAAAACATCCAATGCTGGGGATTCCACACTTCTCTTGGAAGCCTACTCAAGAGATTCTCTTATCATTAGAAGGTTTTACCTATATCCAACCTAAATCTCCCTCTCTGCAGATTAAGCCCATTATTTCTTTTCCTACCTTTAGTGGATATGGAGAAAAATTGATCAGTGTCTTCTTCATAACAGCCCTTAATCTATCTGTAGACTGCTATCAGGTTCCCCGTCAGTCATCTTTTCTTAAGACAAAGTATATTTAATTTTTTAACCTTTCATCATAGGTCAGCTTTTCCCCTTTATTTTTGTTGCTTTCCTCTGGACTCCATCCAAATTGTCCATGTGTTTCCTATAGTGTGATGCCCAGAATTGGTTACAGTACCCCAGATTTGGCCTCATTGTGGCTCAGTAGAACAAGGCAATCACCTTCCAGAATGGGATTAACTTTTTTGTAACTGTATCACATTATTAGTTCATGCTGAGTTTGTGATCCACTATAACTTCCAGACCCTTTTCAGCAGTACTACCAACTGAGCAGTTCTCTCTTTTGTAATTGTGCATTTGATTTTTCTTTTGTAAGTGAAATAGTTTGTACTTCTCTTTATTGATTTTCATCTTGTTGATTTTAAAGTACATTTCCAGTTTGGCAAGGTCATGTTGAATTTTAATCCTGTCCTTCTAAATGTTTGCAATTCCTCTTAGTTTCATGTTATCTTCAGATTTCATAAGCTTTCCATTCCATTGTTTAAAACATTAGTGAAAATATAGAATAATACCAGACCTAGGACAGATCTCTGCAGGATCCCATTGTATACACCTTCAGAGTTTTCCAGCAAACGATTGATAACTATTCTTTGAGTATACGTTGTGCCCCCCCTTACTTTAATTGAAACCATACTTCCCTGTTTTGCTTATGAGAATGTCATGTGGAACTATATTTAAGCCTTACAAAAATCAACCTATATCATGGCTGCTGCTTTTCCCCTACTCACTAGGTCAATAACCCTGCCAATGAAGGAAATGAAGTTGATTTTGCATGATTTGTTCCTGAAAAAAATCTATGCTGGGAATTTCTTTTAATGCTATTATCTTCTACATGCTTACAAACTGATTGTTCAATAATTTGTTCCATTATCTTTCCAGGTAATAAAGTTAGGTCAACTGGTCTATAATTCCCCAGGTCTTCTTTATTCCCTAATTCAAAGATAAGTACCTCTCCAGTCCTCAGGGGTCTAATCCATCCAGGAATTCTCAGCAATAATTGCTAATTGTTCTGAGATTGCTTCAGATAGATTTTTAAGTACCCTTGGATGAATTTCATCCGGCCCTGCCAACATGAATACTTCTAATTTATCCAAATGTTCCTTAACTTGTTCTTTCACTATTCTGACTTGCTTCATCCCCCCCCTTGTTGCTGACATAAATTGTGTTCAGTATGTGATTACATTAACCTTTTTAGTGAAGACTAAAGCAAAACAGGCATTGAGTACTTCTTGATGTCAATGTCATCAGTTATTTGCTTTTTTTATCCTGATAAGCAGATAACCTTTGTCTTTCTTTTCTTTCGTCTTTCTTTCGCTCTTATGAATGTAAATAAATTCTTCTCATTGCCTTTAATGTCCCTTGTTAGGTGTTACTCACCTTGTGCCTGAGCCTTTTCTGATTTCCTGCCTACGTACATGTACTGTTCTTACCTATTCCTCTTTAGTAATTTGTCATCTTTCCACATTTTGTAGGATTCTTTTGGTTTTTAGGTCATTAAATAGCTTGTGATGGAGCCATACTGTCATCTTACTATTCCTTCTATCTTTCCTTTGTTTTCACATTGTTTGCATTTGTGCGTATATTATTGTCTCCTTGAGAAACTGCCAGCTCCCCTGAATTCCTTTCTCTCTTATATTTGCCTCCCATGAGACCTTACCTACCAGTTCTTCATGTCTGTTAAAGTCTGTTTTTAAATCCATTGTTCTTATTCTGCTTCTCTCTCTCTGTTTCCTTTCCTTACTCAGTCTATACCATACACTACTTTTGGTGAGAATTTTTGAACAATTATCGTTTTGAACATATAAGCCTAACACTTTCTGCAAACTATTCTGTGATTGTGCCTTGGTTCCTTGAAAGTTTGCAGAAAAAGAATACAAAATGTGTGCAAGAATGGCCAAAATTAAATAACTTTAAAGTGTAATCGCATACTTATGAAAGATACGAAAAGCTCTAATAAACAAACACTATGTGGTACATCAATAGTTTGTGTTAGCTGTCATTTGTCATACCTACACTGAGTCAATGGAGATCTGATACTTTGCATCAGCCTGATCATGCTGTCATGGAAGTTGTGACAAGCAGGATTGGGCCTATTTGTCCCAAAGGTTCAAAGAGTATCCAATAATTACAGGTGAGTTATATAGTCACAACTTCTTAGTAGTAAAAAAAGGTTGGGGAAAAGTTTTAAAAAAGAGGTATATGCTTATTTAGGTATTTATATATGGATAATCTCAAAAGTATTGAGCAATATGCACCTGCCTTTAATACTGTTTCCTTAGATGGGTAAAAATAGACTAGTGTAACATTAGGCATCCATGTTTGTAACTTTTGGCCATGGATTCCTGGCATGTGTTATTGTCTTTGCCAACAAAAAAGGGGGAAGGGACTATTACAGATGCAGGTTTTTGTATTTTGCCTAATTTACATACAGGTGTGTGATGGGTGTGTACTCCCCTCACTGGGCCTGCAAGGTATACATTAGCCTAAGAGGGCTGCAAATGAGGGATACTTAAGCTGGAGAAAGCAAACTGGATGAAAGCCCAACTGTGAGGGAAAAGGTGGGCTTCCACAAAGCCAGGAAGCCAACAACAGCATGGTAGGTAACAGGGAGGAAGGCAGTAGTCTCCTTCCATGAGGAAAGGGAGAAGAAGAATAGCAGGAAGGAGGCTAGAGGTGAGACTGGTAAGAGATGCACAGCTTAATTGTTCACTACAGGGTCCTGAGATGGGTTCCCCTTCTAACCACTGCAGAATGGTGTTGTTTGGGGGCAATGTAGAGGAAGACTTTCTGAGTCACTGTTGGAGTGATAGGGTCAGGACAGTGACCATGAGGACTGCCTGATGATATGTGGACAGAAGACAATTTAAAAGATTACCCCAGGAGGGAAACCCACTTAGTGATGTTGCTGGAAGGCTGAATTAGGAAGAAAGAGAAAAGGGCTGCAGAGAAAGAGGGGCAGAAAGATGGTATGCAACCGTGTGAAGGAGTGTCAGCCTTGTGAGCTATTCTACAGAGCGGCCAAGTCTAGGCATCATCCCAGCAGTGAACTGTCACAAGGTTGTAAACATAGGAAGTGATTAGACTGCAGACATGTGTGTGATGTATGCAGCACACTACTTCTACAATACAGTTTTTCATTGAAAACCATAACCAATCTATATCTAGCATTACTACTCACTTACAGGACAGTACATCCATCCAGTGCACTAAAAGTCCCACTAAATAGCAACTATGCAGGTGAAACCAGACAATCATGACACTATCAAATGAACTAACATAGGAATATGATATGACAAAAACACCATATTACCTGTGGGTGAAAAAAACTTCACAAATTATTACTCTATCTGCCTTTTCAGTCTTCCTTGTCAAAGGAAACTAGCTTAGCACTTGCAAAAGATGACCCTTGAAGCTTAAATTCATAACTTTTGTTGTGACCAAGTCACCCCTTAATCTTCTCTTTGTTAAACAGATTGAGCTCCTTGGCTCTATCAATATAAGGCAGGTTTTCTAATCCTTTAATCATTCTTGTGGGTCTTCTCTCAGCCCTCTTCAGTTTGTCAATATCATAGGGTATGTCTACACTTGCACCCTCTTTCGAGAGAGGGATGCAAATGAAGACAGGATTTTCATATCCTGTGCTTCATTTGCATATTTCGAAATAGCGCTATTTTGAAATAACAAATGCAGTGTCGATGCGGCTATTTTGGGAGAACACCCTTCCCTCGAAATAACTGTTAAACCTCATTTCATGAGCAATAAGGGTTATTTTGAGGGAAAGGTCTTCTCCTGAAAGAGCCACATCTACACAGCGTTCATTATTTCGAAATAGCGCTATTTTGAAATAGTGCCATAATATGATTATGCAAATGAAGCATGGGATATGTAAATCTCAGCTTCATTTGCAATTTCAAATATCTTCATTTGCATCCCTCTCTCAAAAGAGGGTGCAAGTCAGACATACCCTATGCTTCCTAAATTGTGGGCACCAAAACTGGAAATGGTATTCCGGCAGCACTGACACCAATGCCAAATAAAGAGGTAAAATAACCTGTCTATTCCTACTTCAGATTCTTCATTGAAACACAGAGGCTGTGTCTAGACTGGCAAGTTTTTCCGCAAAATCATCTGCTTTTGCAGAAAAACTTGCCAGCTGTCTACACTGGCCGCTTGAATTTCCGCAAGAACACTGACAATCTCATGTAAGATCGTCAGTGTTCTTGCGGAAATACTGAGCTGCTCCCATTCGGGCAAAAGCCCTCTTGCGCAAATCATTTGGGCAAGAGGGCCAGTGTAGACAGCATAGGCCTGTTTTGCGCAAAAAAGCCCGGATGGCTAAAACGGCGATCGTGGCTTTTTTGTGCAAAAGTGCGTCTAGATTTGCACGGACGCTTTTCCGCAAAAAGTGCTTTTGCGGAAAAGCGTCCGTGCCAATATAGATGCTCTTTTCCGAAAATGCTTTTAACGGAAAACTTTTCCATTAAAAGCATTTCCGGAAAATCATGCCAGTGTAGACGTAGCCAGAGTGATTAGATTTGCCTTTTTGGACAAAGCATCACACTGGAAGCTGATGTTCAGGTGATTATCAAAAATGGCCCTTAAATCTTTTTCAGAGTCACTGTTTTCCAGGATAGAGTTTCCCATCATATAAGTATGGCCTAAATTCTTTGTTCCTAGATGTATACATTTATATTTAATCACATTAAAAAGCATAATTTGTTTGCACACAGCTTACCAAGTGATCCAGATATTTGTGACATCTCAAACTTTATCAATGATTTTGTTTTGTTCCACATCATTAATAAAAACATTCAATAATGTAAGTCCAAGAACCAATCCATAGAATCATAGAATTATAGAACACTAGAACTGGAAGGGACCTTGAGAGGTCATTGAATCCAATCCCCTGCCCTCACAGCAGGACCCGGTACCATCTAGACCATCCCTGATAGATGTCTGTCTAACCTGCTCTTAAATATCTCCAGTGGGGCTTTATTAGAAACAAACCCACTTTGACTTCCTGTTTACAATCACATTCTGAAACCCATCACTTTGCCATATTTTAAATCCATTTACTTGTATGCCATGTTAATTGTATATCTTTCTAGTTTTTTTAAATCAAAATGTCATAAGGTAATAAGTCAAATGCCTCACAGAAGTCAGTGAATTACATAAAAGACCATTACCTTTATCAACCAAACCTGTCGGTTTTGTAAACACAAACAAAATATGAAATTTGTTTGACAGGATCTATTGTTCAGAAACCAGTGCTGATTTGCCTTAATTATATTACCCTCCTTTAGTTGTCTATCAACTGCTCCTTTATCTTGCCTGGGATCAATAGTAGGTTGAAAAGCCTATACAGGCAGTCCCCGACTTACGCGGATCCGACATATGTCGGATCCGCAGTTACAAATGGGGCTCCCCCGGAGGACACGGACTGCGGGACCTCGCGGTCCTGCCACCCGTGTACTCCGGGGCTTTCTCCACGTCTCCCTGGTCTGCAGACCAGGAAGACACGGAGCAAAGCCGCGGGGGGGATCGGGCAGCGAGGCAGCCCAGGTGCGCCTGGGCTGCTCCGCTGCCGGCTTCCCCGAGGCTTTGCAAAGCCGCGGGGGGGCTTGGGCAGTGAGGCAGCCCAGGTGTGCCTCGCTGCCCGAGCCCCCCGGCGGCTTTGCAAAGCCTCGGGGAAGCTGGCAGCGGAGCAGCCCAGGCGCCCCGCGGCTGTCCCGCTGCTAGCGTCGTCAGAGGCTTTGCTCCCCATCTCCCTGGCAGACCAGGGAGACGGGGAGCAAAGCCGCGGAGGACCCAGGTGGCGGGACCGCGGTGTGTCTCAGTCCGCTGCCCGCGTCTTCCTGGTCTGCTGGGGTGGGGGGGGGGCGCAGCTAGTACGCCCCTCCCCAGCAGACTACGCTTTTCTCCAGACGCCTGTGGCAGAGCAGCTGGGGCGCTGCCGGTTGGTCCCGCAGCGCCGCTCTGGGCACTACTGGACCAACCCGGCAGCACCCCAGCTGCTCTGCCCCAGGCGTCCTGATTCAGCCGCTGCTGGTAAGTTTCAGCAGTGGCTGAATCAGGACGCCTGGCAGAGCAGCTAGGGTGCTGCTGGGTTGGTCCAGCAGCGCTACTGGAGCAACCCAGCAGCACCTCAGCTGCTCTGCCCCAGGCGTCCCCAAGTCAGCCGCTGCTGAAACTGACCAGCGCTGACTACAGGAAGCCCGAGGCAGAGTTGCTCTGCCCCAGGCTTCCTGGAATCAGCCGCTGATCAGTTTCAGCAGCAGCTGACTTGGGGACGCCTGGGGTTCTTAAGTTGATTCTGTATGTAAGTCAGAACTGGCGGTCAGTTTCAGCAGCGGCTGAATCTGGACGTCAGTTCTGACTTACATATAGATTCAACTTAAGAACAAACCTACAGTCCCTATCTTGTACGTAACCCGGGGACTGCCTGTAATTACTTGGGCCATCCTGTTTATCCTCTATAAAAATGACACATGATCACTTCCTACTGGACCCTCCATGGTAATCCAAGCTTTATAGAAGATCAGCATTAATGAGTGCCTCAGCCAGTTCTTTTAAAAGACTTGAATACAAGTTATCAGAACTTGGTGATTAAAAAAATATCTGACTTTAGTATCTTCTGTTTAACATCCTCCAGAAATACTAGTGGAATGAAAAGACAGTCTTATCCTATGGTGATATCAATCTCTTCTGTTTTTCTCCAAAATACAATACAGAAATATTGAACACTTCTGCCTTATTTGAATCATTATTGATATTCTACATTTTCCATCTGGTAATAAACACATACCATTACTAGGATTCTTTTTGTTCCTAATACACTTACAAAGCTCGTCCTTCTTGCTAATTCTGCTGGCCATGGATTTCTCCTTATGTCCTACTTCCTTTATCAGTTTTCTATCATTCCTAGTCCCTTATTTATGTTCATTACTACCAACTTCCCCTCTGTTACATGTTATATATATTATTTTTATAGCTGCCTTTACTTTCCCTCTAAACAATGCCAATTATTTTACCAATTCAGTCTTTTTCTTTGGTTGCAGGATTGTGAAAATGAGCATCTAATAAAGTGTTCCCAATGATCATGCAAATTTTTCTGATTAAATTCTCCCAGCCAATATAGCTCAGAATTGTTTTCAGTTTCATGAAACTTACTGTTTTAAAGCAGCATATATATTATTGGTCTGGACTTTGCACATTTATAAATGTTATCAAGTCTTGATCATTTGGTTCTAAGCTAAGATTGTTTTTAAAAATTGGATTTATTTCATCCATGCCCATACAATATGAGATTTAGCTCATGAAACTTATGATACCACAGATCTGGGGTAATAAGGTGAACTAGGCCCAGAGGTCCCCTGGTAGAGACGTAAGTCCTGCTACATCCATCTCAGGAAAGGAGCAGTGGAACGAAGTCCTACAAGCAGCTTACAAAGAGTGTACAGGAAGCAGCCAATCAGGAGGAGACTGCAAGGAACTAGCCAATCAGAGGATTGCAGGCTAGTATAAAAGGAACTGCAGTGCAGCCCGGAGTCAGTTGCTGCTTGAAGCCTGAGGAGTAGAACTGGTGCTCCTAGCTATCTGAAGGACTGTAGCACCACGGACAGCTCAGCGTTGGCAGGTACTGGAGTAGTGAAAGAGCGCTCCTAGATGGCTGCTGAGCCTGCATATAGAAGAACTCAAGGGTGAAGCTTTAGTGAAGGCTGGGGTTACAAGTAAGGGAGCTGAAAGCAGTTTCAGTAAAAGGGGCATAGTGGCATGTAGCAGCTATTCTTAGGGTCCCTGTGCTAGAACCCAGGGTTGTGGGCAGACCCAGGTCACCCCCATAGTCTACTGGAGAAGTGGCCAACAACTGCACAGTGACACAGGAAACTCTCATCATTCGCAGTGGATGCATTCCTGACACCACTATGTTTGGTGACACTTGTGAATACTGGGGGTCATGGCTCTTGGCCACCATGGTTTGCACTCGACCGCTACAGAACTGGGAGGCCAGGAGCAGTGGTGCATTCAGCAGCCATGGGGCACTAACTGTGGGTGCTGGGGTGAATTTCCTGCAGCTCCCAGACCCTGCAATGCACCCCAAGAGGGTGGGATTGGAGACACCCACAAATACACAGAATTGTGAGGGTTTTCTGTACACCCCAGAAGGGCATCTGAACTACTTAGTGGTCCATTTGGAGAGCTTGGGCCAGAAGGGTCCAGAGAAGTTGAAACCATTGCCTCCAGGGAGGAAGTCCTGGGAGGATGGCCTGATACCAGGCCTGGGGCTATTTAAAGACTGCAGACACATTTGACCAGAAGGGGCACTTGTGAGAGGTAGGTGCCATGTTGTTACATCAGGACATCATTCTGCTCATGGTTCATTATGTCACTGCCCTCATTTCCCATAAACTTCTTATTTCTATGGCCTCATGTTTTCTTAAATACCTCTTTAGTCACCCATGTTTCTGATTGTTAGGGAAAAGCTTGTTTTACCACAATTTTGTATAGTTGTCCCTTAAGTAGTCTAAGTATCTATCATAAATCACCTGGTGCTCAGCTGTCTTGCTTGTAGTTCTCTGGCCATTTCCTCTATTTGCTGCTAACCAGGCTACAAGGTACTAACACATAAATCTGGTTAAGATATTGGCCTCATATTGGTATTCATCTGTCTTGGTTGCGTACAAAACAGTTCAGTTATTTCTTTACTCATTGTGAGGACTACATTTATTAATTCCTTGTTCCAGGCATCAATCATCTGGATCAAATTTTCCTCACCATTGGTCATCTG
Source organism: Pelodiscus sinensis (assembly GCF_052426305.1). NCBI lineage: Eukaryota > Metazoa > Chordata > Testudines > Trionychidae > Pelodiscus > Pelodiscus sinensis. The sequence continues at coordinate 207,311,283 of NC_143053.1, forward strand.
TGTAATACGATGTGTATTGATCAACTTAATACTGCCTTTTGTTTGAATTTGCTTATTTATCAAGCCTATCATAATTATGATTGTTGGTACCAGGAGTCCAACATTTATATCAAACCCCTCTGACACCAAAGATCATCCACACTTTCTTTGTTGTGAAATCATCACAGATTTGGACAAGATCCTCTGGTGCCCTATAGAATTGTAGTCAAGACATCAGAAGTCACCCAGGTACAGTACTTTGCCAAATGCTTTCTCCAAATTGAGAAAAGACCAGCTGTGCTCAATGTTTGTTTCTAGCTTCTTTTCTACCAACTATCTAGCATTGACCAGAATCTGCTATTTTTCCCCCGTTCAAAAACCAAACTGTTCCTTTCCTAAAATGGGCTCTGTTATTCATTCAGTGAATGACTAATACTCAATCACTTAATTTCCCAGTACTTTGAACAGTCATGTATATTACTATACTGATCCCCCAGTCTCAGGTTCAGAGGGAGGCCACACTGTCTTGTTCTCTGAGACAACAGTCAATTAATAGTCTATGACTCTGGCCTTCTGAGCAGGGCAAAGCAATAAGTGGTCTCTAGCCCCAAGCCTCTGGGCCAGGGTAGGTAGCAATTACAGTCTGGGCTCTGGCTCTCTGGGCAGTGCAGGACAGAGCAGGGGGATGGAGCCTAAGCCTTCTGACTAAGGCAGCTGGCAAACAGTCTGGGGCTCCACAGTCTTTTGACTGGGGGCAAGCTAAACACACAGTAAAGGCTTTCTAGCCATGGGGAGTCACCTGCAACCTCACATGGGACTGGCAGGCCAAGCCCAGAGTTGTAACAATAGCCACTGGGTCAGTGAGGATCTGACAAAGCACATTGAATCACTCTGGCAGCAAACTGAACTAAAGTCTGGTTTCTCTGGACTATTTCCTGCCACAGTGTAGATACAGGGTGCATAGACAAAGGGTCCTCCATTTCTTTATGTTACATGGCTGAAGGCAGTCTTGGCACATAGAAGATGGACTATGTGCTTTTGAGTTGTGCAGCAGGGTAGAGACATCTGTCTCCAGCCAAACTGAGGCTGTGTCCAGACTCAGGGGTTTTTTCGAAAAAAGTAGCCTTTTTTCGAAAAAACTTCACCTGCGTCTAGACTGCAGCTGCGTCCTTTCGAAATTAAATTGAAAGAACGCAGCTTTTCTTTCGATGGAGGTAAACCTCATTTCACGAGGAAGAACGCCTTCTTTCGAAAGTTCCTCTTTCGAAAGAAGGCGTTCTTCAATATAAATAGGGCTTCTTCGAAAGAGAGCATCCAGACTCACTGGATGCTTTCTTTCGAAAAAGCAAGCCACTTTTTCGAAAGTTCAACGTGCAGTCTAGACGCTCTTTCGAAAGAGGCTCTTTCGAAAGTATCTTTTGAAAGAGCCTCTTTTGAAAGAGGCTTGCAGTCTAGACATAGCCTGAGTGGCAGGGCCTGCCTTTTATACTTCCTGCCATGTGCAGGGGAGTGTAGTGATCTCACAGAGTCAGGCTTAGAGAAAGGCTAATCTGCCTCGCTACAGTTACCTTTTTGTTGGCCAGTTCATTCTCTTGTGATTTTCTTCTGTTTACCAACTGAATGCAGGACTTGCATGAACCTGTGTGTGCCACTCTGTCAAGGCTTTGATCACTTCCACCATGATTTTGACTGGACCTGCTGCCCCTGAATTTACAAGTGCCATCTTCAGCAGTGCAGCCTTGACAGTTCCCCAGTTCATCGACATCTATTAATGACCAATTCAGATCATATTAAGGCTTCTCATTAAATAGTCCCACACAGTATTTGTGCCATTCATTGCATACCATCTTCTGTCTCAAGCAGTCTGCCTCTGCATCTTTTACAAATGATGTGTTCACCGTCTTGCTTCATTTTGTTTCTTGTCTGCATGATTTCATGCATTTTCTTTTTGGGATGTTTGAGAGAAGCTGTTCAACTCATTATATAGCTTACCAAAACTAGATGTTTTGCCTTTGTTTTTGGTCAGGAACAAATTCCATAGTGGGCTGAGAAAAAACTCCTTGAAATAGTGCATTAAAAAGGGGAATAATGGTGTTAAATCTAGAAGAGATGATAGGGATTAGCAGTGTACTTAAGGTAAATTGTTGCATGGACAGAGGAAATGCCTGCTGTCAGTTTATATAGCTTCATTGCCCCCTCTTTATCTGTATAAAAAAAACCTGCTACAGTTCAAAAGTTAGTGACCTATAGAGGTGCGCCTACACTGCAGGGCTGAACTGAAAGTAAGCTTTGCAAATTGAGCTACATCAATTGTGTATCTTCTTTCAAAATAGCTTATTTTGAAATAGGGAGTGTCTACACAGTACTTATTTTGAAACAGAGCACTCTTCCTCAGACTTCCCTTATTCCTCATGAAATGTCAGAATAAGAAGTTTTCTAGTTTGACAGTATTTTGACACCCGTTTAGATTGCGAACCAAGTTATTGTGGAATAGCTCTAGTTATTTCAAAATAGTGTTGCAGTATGGATGTACCCTGAGACTCCTCTGAAAACGTGTCTCCAAATTCATGGAGATTCCCCTCCTTCCCCACACTGTTTTGGGTGTGTGTAGTGGTAGGAGGTCTCAGATATGTTGGAAATCTTTGCTTAACAGCAGCCTGATCTTTCATGTTCTGAATAAGTTGTGGGAGTTGCTTAAAATGGGAACACAGGGTATTAGCACTGCTCAAAGGTCTCTCAACACCTTCTCAGATCAAATCCTTTAACCCAGGAGTAGCTCCCGTTGTGGAAAGACTCCTATTAACTTTAGTGTGAGTGGGATCTCACCCTTATCTATTTCCTGTTATTTCAGGCATTAGTTTCAAGGGTAGGGGGCAGTTGTGTTAATAATAAACAAGCCACCGAGACACTTGATATACAGCTTCTATTTCACAGAGGGGGAAACCGAGGTTGTCAGATGATGAAGTGGGTAGAAAGGAAGGACGGCTCCTGATGATGGGGAGGTCTGGCCTTGAAGATCTATCTTGTTTTCACTCTGCAAGGTGCTCCACTGTGCTTTTCAAGAATGCATGCCCATGCTTCTAAATTCTGAACCCTGCTGCTGCCCCTTAGGAGTCCATAAATACCCCCAAAAAGCGTTAAGACCGATGCCTGGCCAAGGAAGTGGTGGATTAGGCGGAGTAAGGAAGCCTCGTGATGGTATCTGGATCCTACCGTGGAAGAGCGAGGGGGGCTGAGCTGTTTGGGCTGTTCCTTCTGCACTGGACCCAGGTGAAATGCTCAGGGGGGCTGCCCGCAGGTGGCCAGAGCAGCCCCCACGTGAGAGGAAGGGGGCGACACCTGGCCACACGCTGGAAGAGGCAACCAGCCGGCCCCCGCCACGCTGACCGGACACCCTGGCCAATGAGTTCGCAGGGAGAGCCCGGCGGGAGGCACTGACACACGCACCGCCGCTCGGCGGGCACCGCGAGCTCCGCCTAAGGGGCAGGCTGCGGGGAGCGGCCGGCATTGGGCTGCTTACCGCTGCTGGGAGCCAAGAGAGAGCCCGCAGCTGAACTTTAGGGAAGTGCTGCCTCTGCAGCCGCGGCGTCTCACCTGGGGGTGGGGGTGGGGAGGGAACTGAGCCGAGCCGCTGCCGCCTCCTCAATAGCAACAGCAGCAGCGTTGCGCCGAGTCCTTCCCGCAGCTCCTCGTGAGCAGAGCCAGCAGGGCTCGCGCACCCGGGCGCCTGCCGCAGCCACGACCCCGGGACCGAGGCGGCGCGGGAGGGGAAAAGCCGCGGGCCAACAGGTACCGCCGCTCCGCGGGTGTCTGGCGGGCGCTGAGCCTTCCCCGCGCTTTATTGGGAGCGGCTGTGTGAGACCCTCCCCCCACCCAAAGGGGGTGGGGGCTGGGCTGGTACAAAGCCCGCATACAGCACGCGGCAGCGTTTGTAAGCGCCTGGGACCAGAGCAGCGCAGGGAAGGTGCGCGTGTAACTAGAGAGCCCTGGCCGTCGTCTGTCGGGGCTGGGAGAGCAGCTGCTGTGAGCAGTTGTTCCGGAGGCCGGGGTTGTGCTGCCACGGTGGGGGGCAAGGGTAGGGGCTCTGCTGCAGCAGCAGCTTGCGACAGGGGTGGCAGAGGCTGAGCATTTGCAACGAGCCGGAGAGAGGACCAGATGCTGCCGCTACTCTCGGGTGTGCTAATCCCTGTCTCGCTCCAGAGATGCACGTTTGCTCGGTCTGCATCGCACTGCAGTAAGTTAGCAAAGCGCCGGGTGCTTCGATTGATTGATTGCAGTCTTGAAAGCTGAGGGGGAATATGTGCGTATGTACGGGGGAGGGGTTAGGGAAAAAGTTATAGCAGCCATGAGTGCATTGGGTGGATGTTTCATGATTCATTAATCTTCAGTCAGTTCCTACTTAATGTCAGGTCCATTTGTCTCGCTGACCTATATCGTTCTGTTCATGCAACAGTAAATGCCATGTTTTCATCAATTGTTCGATTCACTATATTAGGTCTCTTAAGCATTCTGGGTGAGTGACAGTGTAGTTAGTGGAAGAAACAAAACATGCAATTGGAAACTTGAAAGGCAAGGGCCCATTTCCTGAAACTTTGTTAGGTGGCTGTTTATTTGTCTAAATGGCTTTCCAAGAACGAATTAACACATATTGCAATATTGTATTTGCCTAACTTTCCGATGTCTGAGGACAACTTATTTTACAGTTCATTCACATGTTTTGCATAGTGCAGTTGTGATTTGATTCATTTTGTTATATTAAAGAAGTGTGGCGCTTTTTTTTTTTAAGTCAGCAATGTTCACATTATGTTTCTTATAAGTGTGCTGTTTTTGAAGCGGATTAGGGATTTCCTCGGAACATTATAACTTCATGAATATTCTGAATTCACATGGAGACTGTTTTATAGAGGAAAACCAATGACCTTTTTCAGTGTTGGTAGAAAGGAGTTTTAGTCATTTTCAGAAAACAATTTTAACAGGTTAGTATAGCTTGCAAAAGCCAACATTGTAAAAATGTCAGCAAAAAGAAAAGGTGTGCCAGTAGAATGAAAAGAGGTAGCACTATTTCCACAAATGAAGAGGGAGGCAGAGAAGCTAGGCTATGAGAAACCACAATTTAAATTCCCTCTTATTTATTTTTAAAAGGAATGCCTCAATCATGTGGAGGTTTCATAATCTGTTTTTGTCCTCCCTGTCTTTTTTTTTAATAATTGAAGGGGGTTGGTGTGTTTTTTTTTTTTTTTTTTTTTTTTCAAATGCTGAAACCACTCAACCACTATTGTCTCTGAAAATTTTAGGAAGTGCTGTGGGTTCATGGAGTGTCTTAGACCTACATGAAATATATGCCTCAACCTTTCCCTTCCCATGCTTTGCAGATGAAATGACAATTTTGCATGTGTGTGTGAGGGAGAAATGACAATTCAGAAATACTGCATTATATGTGAAAAGCATAGGAGGTACAGAATGCCAGTAGCTTTTAAGGAATAGATTCTGCTTTTGAATGTCAACTCTCACAGGTTTGACAGGATGCCCCATGTTCATTTGTAGAGGTAGAACAACAGGGAGAAGCAAAATAACAGCTGTCTTTCAAGAAATGAAAGCCTTCAAACAACACTTTATTACAGGTTTTAGCAAAAACAGCAAGGAGTCCAGTGGGACCTTAAAAACTAACAATTTTATTATGGCATAAGCTTCTCTGAGTTGCAACTCACTTCATCATGAATTTGATGATGCGAGTTGCAACTCAGAGAAGCTTATGTCATAATAAAATTGCTAATCCTTTATTAGCGAATTAAAGTCGAGAGTGGGGCAAATGTCCTCTGCCCCTCTAAATATTTTGGGCCGGGATTTATTAACCCTTTTGAAATTAGTAATTCTGCTCACATCTAACAGGCAAACAACCATCTGTCTTCTAGGAGAAGGAAATGTGTGGAATGCTACTTGCCAAGGCTGTTTCATAAGCTCCTAGAATAAAGTGTTATTGAACTGTCTTGGTCCCAAGGTGTTAAGAGAAGTGTAATAATGTTGGGTCCGTCTTAATATCTAGATGGACAGATAAACTGTCTTTGTTCAAACTCTTAATCTGAGAGTAGCAAAGTTATTGCAGATTAAAGTGTATTGTGCTGTTTTACTATGTACAAGGATTTTTGTACCACTACTCACATGAGGGAAAATATCATCCATGTGGTGCCTTTTTTGGGATGCAGGGAGATGGTTCTTGACAATTGCTGGGGCTACTAACAGAGGAATTAATAGAATTATGAAACAGCTCTTGGATGTGGACAAAGCAGGAAGTAGATAGGCTGGCTAAGCCTGTGGCATTAAGCAAACGCTGTTGAAGACTTTAAATATGATCAGTTAGCTGACCAAATTGGACTTCAGCTTTTGGTGTATATCTACTTTATAGAATCTGTAAATGTCTTTAAGTTTGCCTTTTGAAACACAGACCGGTGCAAACCTCTTATAAACATTCTTTGATTTTTAAATAACTAGAGGAAGCTTATTTGAATGTTAGCATAACATTTATTTCTCCTTTGAATTGGCATGATCTTTATAGTTCATTGGTGTGTTAAATATACATTCTCCCCACACATGATTTCAGTAGGCATTATTTCTGGCATTTTCTCTGTTTTAGAATTAAATTATCACACAGAACATATAATGAAATCTATGCACGTATTCTTCCTACCCATTGTCATTCCTTGATCTGCTATATCTATTCTATGTCTACACTGGCAGCTTCTTGCACAAGAACAGCTGTTCTTGCGCAAAAACTTGCCTGCTGTATACACTGCACGTGCGTTCTTGCACAAGTAAATTTACAGTACAGCGTTGTAAAACAGGGCTTCTTCCAGAAGAGTTATTCCTCTCCCCACGAGAAATAAGGCCTCTTGCGCAAGAGCTCTTCCACAAGAGGGCAGTGTAGACAAGCAACATGAACTGCTTGCGCAAGAAGCCCCTATGGTTAAAATAGCCAGCAGAGCTTTCTTGCGCAAGAAAGTGTCCACAATGCCATGGATGCTCTTGCGCAAAAGCACATGCCAGTGTAGATACGCTCTTGTGGAAGACTTTTTGCGCAAGAACTCTTCTGCAAAACAGTTATTGTGCAAGAAGCTGCCAGTGTAGACATAGCCCTATAGGGAGAGGGATGTTGTATGGGCAGGTCTTGCTCAGAGGTATGCTTTTCAGTCTCATGGGAAGGGGAGGGTTCCTGGGAAGTATGGAATTCAGACCTGTTCCCTCACTGTGAGGAGACATCCTCCTGAAGAGCAATGTGGAGGATGACAACATTTTGGGGATAGCATAGAAATATGGCTCCATGGTGCGTGAGGCAGTCCAGAGGCACAGATTTTTGGTGGCCTTTTGAGATCAGTTTGCTTTTAGAGTCAAACTCCATCTTTGTCCGACTAAAGGATGAACTCTTCTCCCATTCTCAGTGGGGATAATCACTATCTCCTCCCTTCACAAAGAAATGCAGCAGAGAAACTGATTCTCTTCAGCCTTATAGCGGGTGGGAGGCAGAGGGTCCTGTACCTGTGCAAAGTAGTCTAAAGCACTACCCTGTCAGAATTTTATATTTACTTTAGATAACAGTAAATGACTATATAAGATGAGAGGCAGAGGAGAAAAATTGTAGTCACTTAAGCAGGAAAATCGCAATCATAGGATGACTTGGCTTTTCAATTCTAAGCTCTTTATGGTTGGATACTTTCATTTATTTGTGACAATGCTCCAGAACACCAGTGGTGGTGGGCGTATACATAAATATAATAACCTGGAGTGCGGTTGTTATAACTAACTACATACAGTCAAAAAATTCTTTTGTATTGATATACACATCAGCACAGTAATTTTTCTATACAGTGGTTAGCATACGATGACAGATTTCTAGTAGGAAAACCAATTAGTAATGCTGTGAAAAAGTTTAAAAGGTGACTTTTTAAAGTTATTTTTCATGTACTCTCTCTCAAGGAGAAAAAACACTCAGAAAATTAATATAATGAGCATTGAAACTGATATTGCCAGTTTGTCTAATTTACCTATTTTTCTCATTATTGCTGATGCTTTAATTAAGCAATGATGAAAATAAATAATTTGTTGAAGATGAATATGTTAATATAATGCCACCAGATGGGTTTGCTGCTCCTTTAAAGAAATACATATAGTGTGCGTGCTTTACTGTTTTATAATATACCGATTTTTCCATCTAAACTTTTTTTTTTTCTTTGAATTATTTTTTGCCTTTGCCCTTCAGATAATGGAAGCTTTGTTTGAGTAACGCTTGTAATACTGGGCCTGAGGGATAGTGTTTTCTTTACTTTGACATACATTTGAAATTTTAATAAATGCAAGCACTTTGTGGTTTTTTAATTACTGCTATGACTGACACATTTGTAGCAGTTTGGGATGAAAGCAAACGACTTGTGACACCATTGTGCTATCCTAAACTATTTTTTCTCTTTCAACTTCCGTTGAGGATTTTGGATTTTCAGTTGACAATATTATTGGTTTTTTTTTAGTACAGGCAGTCCCCGGGTTACGTACAAGATAGGGACTGTAGGTTTGTTCTTAAGTTGAATCTGTATGTAAGTCGGAACTGGCGTCCAGATTCAGCCGCTGCTGAAACTGACTGCCAGTTCTGACTTGCATACAGAATCAACTTAAGAACCCCAAGCGTCCCCAAGTCAGCTGCTGCTGAAACTGATCAGCAGCTGATTCCAGGAAGCCCGGGGCAGAGCAACTCTGCCTCGGGCTTCCTGTAGTCAGCGCTGGTCAGTTTCAGCAGCGGCTAAATCAGCACACCTGGGGCAGAGCAGTTGGGGTGCTGCTGGGTTGCTCCAGTTGCGCCGCTCCTCGGCACTACTGGACCAACCCAGCAGCACCCCATCTGCTCTGCCCCAGGCATCCTCATTCAGCCGCTGCTGAAACTGACCAGCAGCAGCTGAATCAGGACCAGAGCAGCTGGGGTGCTGCTGGGTTGGACCAGTAGTGCCCAGAGCGGCGCTGCGGGACCAACCGGCAGCACCCCAGCTGCTCTGCCACAGGTGTCTGGAGAAAAGCCTAGTCTGCTGGAGGGGGCGGGGGGCGTACTAGCTGCGCCCCTCCCACCCCAGCAGACCAGGAAGACACGGGCGGCGGACCGAGACGCACCGCGGTCCCGCCGCCTGGGTCCTCCATGGCTTTGCTCCCAGTCTCCCTGGTCTGCTGGAGTCCAGCAGACCAGGGAGACGGGGAGCAAAGCCTCTGAGGACGCCAGCCGCGGGGCATCTGGGCTGTCCTGCTGCCGGCTTCCCCCGCGGCTTTGCAAAGCCGCGGGGAAGCCGGCAGCGGAGCAGTCCAGGGCGCCTGGGCTGCCTCGCTGCCCGAGCCACCCTGTGGCTTTGCAAAGCTGCGGGGAAGCCGGCAGCGGAGCAGTCCAGGGCGCCTGGGCTGCCTCGCTGCCCGAGCCCCCCTGTGGCTTTGCAAAGCTGCGGGGAAGCCGGTAGCGGAGCAGTCCAGGCGCGCCTGGGCTGCCTCGCTGCCCGAGCCCCCCTGTGGCTTTGCAAAGCTGCGGGAAAGCCGGTAGCGGAGCAGTCCAGGCGCGCCTGGGCTGCCTCGCTGCCCGAGCCCCCCCGCGCTTTGCTCTGCGTCTTCCTGGTCTGCAGACCAGGGAGACGCAGAGAAAGCCCCAGAGTACACGGGCGGCAGGACCGCGAGGTCCCGCAGTCCGTGTACTCTGGGGCAGCCCCGTTCGTAACTGCGGATCCGACATAAGTCGGGGACTGCCTCTAGTAAAATTTTTCTTTTTTTATCGAAAGTTCTGTAGAGGCTGTATGAACATAGGTAAGTTGTCATGAAAATTTGTTAGGAGATTTTGGTGACCTATGTTTTATTGCACCTGACTATTTTTGGCAAAATAAGACTATAAATTAGATATGAAAGGAGAAAAAAAAACCTGATGTACTTTGGCACAAAAGAGTTTAAGCCTTCTCTTGATAGGAATTTGAGTTTCTGGAAACTCCAATCTTAATCACTTTCTCCTACTGCTGTACCAAAAAGTAATGACTTTGTATATACTCTCTAAAATAACAGGAGAACCTGTTATGAACATCCCAGAAATAGAGGCTGTTCCTAACTCTTAACAAAAGATTGATTGTTCTTTCAAAATATTGCAACTGAAAATTGACTTAATAAAGCTTTGAAACTTTACTATGCAGAAATAAAATACTGGTTTCCCTTTATTTCTTTACTAGTTTATTTTTCACAAAGCACTGTACTATATTTGCTCTTTTTTATCTATTTGTAGGGTGACCATATTTTCCCAGAGGGAAAAGAGGTCACCATATGGAGCTGGCCCTAGTCTCACTGTGGCCTTCATGGGGCTGGCTTGAATCCCCCTTTTCTTGAGCCCCACAGTTACTCACTCGCCTGACTCAAGCTCCTCTCCCTAAGCACTCCCTCCCACCCAGCGTTAGCACTGATGCTCAGCTTCTACTGCCCCTACACATTCTTCCATACCCTATTAAGGATCACTTGCCACTCTTTTGGCAAAATGCCCAATTTGTTCCATTTGCTCTTGCCAGCTGATGATCAGTTGGCAAGAGCTACTGGGACAAATGCCTAGTTTTGCAAACCCCCGCCCTCAAAAACAACAAAAAAAAAAACCAAATTCAGGGTAGCTGGGATAGGACTTTAAAAAAAAAAAAAAAAAAAAAAAGAGAGAGAGAGAGATTGTACTGGCCAAGCAGGGACATATGGTCACCCTATCTATGTTACTGCTTGATTGTTTACTTTTGGTTCCAAATGAGGTGTTTGGTTGAGATTGATCAATTCGTAACTCTGAAGTTCTACTGTAAGCTTGTCTTGTCGGCTATTATAGTCAGACTGAGACTGAAAGTGCTGTATATGTACTAAAACATTGGATTGCACAGTTATGCAATCTTCATGAAATAGAAAGGGAAATGTTCTTGAGATTAGTGGATTAGTTTTATGATATATGATTCATGAGTGACTGGTGGATATGAGTAGACCCACTGGCTATAATGCTGGTCTCACTGAAAACACTGATAGAAATGTAGCTGTGTTAGTCTGGGGTAGTTGAAGCAAAATGCAGGACAATGTAGCACTTTAAAGACTAACAAGATGGTTTATTAGATGATGAGCTTTCGTGGGCCAGACCCACTTCCTCAGATCAAATAGTGGAAGAAAGTAGTTACAACCATATATACCAAAGGATACAATTAAAAAAAATGAACAAATATGAAAAGGACAAATCACATTGCAGAACAGAAGGGGGATGGGGGGGGAGGGGGAGGAAGGAAGGTAAGTGTCTGTGAATTGATGATATTAAAGGTAGGGAGAGTGGGATGTTTGTGAGTTAATGGTATTACAGGTGATAATTGGGGAAACTGTCTTGGTAATGGGTGAGATGGACTTAACAAGAATTTGAACTAAGTCCATCTCACCCATTACCAAGACAGTTTCCCCAATTATCACCTGTAATACCATTAACTCACAAACATCCCACTCTCCCTACCTTTAATATCATCAATTCACAGACACTTACCTTCCTTCCTCCCCCTTCCCCCCCTCCCCCCCCGCATCCCCCTTCTGTTCTGCAATGTGATTTGTCCTTTTCATATTCATTTTTTTAATTGTATCCTTTGGTATATATGGTTGTGACTACTTTCTTCCACTATTTGATCTGAGGAAGTGGGTCTGGCCCACGAAAGCTCATCATCTAATAAACCATCTTGTTAGTCTTTAAAGTGCTACATTGTCCTGCATTTTGCTTGAAAACACTGAGTTTGACTACTCTCTTCAATGGGACTGCATATGTGATGAACTGTTAACGAATATGAGAAAGGAGTTTGCAGTCTATCTGTTAAAGAGGGACTACCGCAACATAAGGAGGAAAGGGGAAAACAGGTGCATGTGTCCACAGCAGTTTCCCCAAAGTACACATCATGCTGTCTGCATCACACGTTGTGGGCTGCCTACCATGAAAAACTGCTTCATTTCCATTATTTGTCCTATGTGAAGTTGATGGACCATTCCATTGCAATGGTCATTTATACAGAGTACTAGATGTGAAGGAAATTTAGGACTGTGCAATCCTGATCAGATCATAACCTGTAATACTTAAATCATTTAATACCAAAAGAAATTGACTAATGCAGGTCAATTTCCCTCTACCACAGATGCATGCGCTTTTAGGTGTTCAGGAGTTGCCTTGTGAAATGGCAAGAGTCTCCACAACTTTTCTTCTTGCTCAGAACTGGCTTTGAAAAATTTCTTCTTCCCAGTTCCAGTCAAGTGGTAGTAGATTAAGGTTCTCATTGTAGATCAGAATCCTGATTGGAAGGGGTCTACGATTCAAAATAATTTATATCTTTAGATCCGTTATGAGGAGGCATCCCTGGAAAACAGAGTCAAGAGGCATAGAATGTGGGGATTCAGATTGGTTAGTGTCTACCTCTAGTTGAACACTTGCTGCTGCTTGCGTTTGCATTATACCAGTGGTTTGGGGTATCACATAACTTGCAAAGGCCTCAATCCTGTGGTCATATACGCATGTGAGTAACCACATTGAACACTAAGGGACTACTCAAATAAGTAAGGTTTTTGCATGTGCTTACCTGCTTGCTCACCTTCTTCCTCAATGTCCACACCCCCCACCTCAACCTCTGCACCCTCCACCCCATCCCCCGGGGACGCCGAGGGCCCCTTCCCTCACCGTGCTGGGAGGCGGTTGGCCCGGCGAGACCCTCACCCCTGATCCTTGAGTTTCCCCACCCCCTCCTTTCCCTTGCTTCCCCCTTTCAGCTCCCTCCTCCCAGTTTTCCCCCTCCCCTCTCCCAGCCTCTCTCTTCCCCTCTCCCACCTCCTTTTCCCAGTTTCCCCCAGTTTTGTTCAGTAAAGAGAGTTTCTATTTTTGAACACACGTGTCCTTTATTTTGTACATCAGGAAGGGGGGCTAGGGAAGGGTAAGTGAAAGGAGGTGAGGGTGGAATGGGGTACGAGCCCCCGATGGGGAGGACTGGGCTGGCTCTGCAGGCTCCTCAGGGTGGAAGCTCTCCTGCAGCCCCCCGATTGCCCCCTCTCTCCAGATGGCAGCCTGCAGCAAGTGCAGCCGGGCTGATGTCCGAGTGCTGTGATGTGCCGAGTGTGGGCACTCCGGGCACTCCAAACCAGGGCTGCTTTGCAAGCGGGGCACCCCTGAGAACTGTCTATCCAGGGTGGGGGTCGGGTCCCTTTAAGCACAGCCCTCGGCTAGCCTGAGACAGCATCTCCACGCTCTAAGTCCTCCTCTGATGCCCTGCCGGCACTGCTTCCGGCCATCCTTAAGCCCGGTTCAGGGTCCACTCAATGTGGACATGCTAGTTCGAATTAACAAAATGCTAATTCGAACTAGTTTTGTAGTCTGGATCCGTTAGTTAATTCGAACTAAGCTAATTCGAACTAAGTTAGTTTGAATTAACGTTGTAGTGTAGACGTACCCTCAGTTCCTTCTCAGATGCGGTAGGCTAGAGATGGATTCCATCTCGTTAATGGACTGACATTTGCAATAAAAACTAGTAGTCCTGTGGCACCTTAGAGACTAACAATTTATATATAGTATCATGAGCTTATTTTTATTGGCCTCTTAGGTGTCACAGGACTGCTCAATGTTTTTAAAGTTACAGACTAACACGGCTACCCTTATGAGAATTTTTGACACTTGCAATGTATTTGCAGCCTCAGGGAGAAGCACAATCCCTGTAAGAGTTTTAGCTGCTGGCACCAGTCATTCATTGCTGATAGATGTCTAGAGAAGAATTAAGCCAATAATAAGCTCATTGCTCATGGCAGACTGTGCATGAGTTGCCTCCAAGTATAGTTTGGCTGTTTATTCAGACTAAATAAAGGCAATGTAAACAAGATCCTGTTGGTGGTGCCCACTGTATTCTAGTAATCCTTGAACTGGTGAAATGACCCAATGAACATGGAGATCCTGCTCTCTGTCTTACCCATCCCTCTTCTGACCATCAATGCACTCCTCAGAGTTCAGCCACTAAAATGTACTTCCCAGCCTATTTGGGGAAAATGGTCCCTGCCAGAGGCATGTCTCTATATCAAGTTGCTGGAGCTCTCAGCAGGTCCAAAAGGTGTGTGCTGATTTTTCCTTTAATTGATCAAGGACAACCACACAAAGGTCATGATGGACAACATGGCATTTGTTACATATATTGGCAAGGAATCACAAGGTATCATTCCTTATGCACAGATGTTTTTTCTTGATATCCTCAGAACAGATTTCAATGCGCTAACTCCCAAAATCAAGTTTAAAGTAATTTAAATGGCCATTAAACATTTTTCTGATGAGTTTAATTTTTATTGTTGATTAGAGGCTGCATATCATCAAACCATCATCATATACTGTAATTATTAACATTTATAACTTAAACTAATCTTTTTTGAAGCTGTTTTATAATTAATTACAGGGGTTAAGGAATTTGAAAAAAATGTAAAGGAAGATAAAGTAGTAAATGTGATATAAGTTTTTTTTTTTTAAGTTAACTAGTACAAAATTGCAGAGACCCATAATTGTTTTTAATATCTGATATTAGGATATTTTTAAATAGATGAATGCTGCACAAACCACCTAAAAAATCACTTTGACTGTATGTGTATCCTTCTTGTGTTCACTTTCCGCAGATATTTGATCAAATAAGAGTTACTGGCAGGATTGTTCTATAGAAACGTTTTAACTGGTTAAAAGACAGGAAATAAAGGGTAGGAATAAATAGAAAGTTTTCCGAGTGGAGAGAGAGAGAACTTTTGGGGTCCCCCAAGGGTCTGTCCTGCAACCCATCTTCTTCAACTTGTTTATAAATGATCTAGATAAAGGGGTAAAGAATGAGGTGGCAAAATTTGATGGTGATTCCAAACTGCTCAAGATAGTTAAGACCAAAGCAGAATGTAAATAGCTTCACAAAGATCTCGCCAAACTAAGTGACTGGGCAACAAAAATGCCAAATGAAATTTAATGTTGATAAATGGAAAGTAATGCACACTGGAAGAAATAATCCCAACTATACGTACAATATGATGGGGACTTACTTGGCTACAACTACTCGAGAGAGATCTTGAAGTCCTTGTATATAGTTCTCTGAAAACATCCACTCAGTATGCAGCGGCACTGAAAAAAGCAAATAGAACATTAAGAGTCATTAAAAAGGGGATAGAGAATAATACAGAAAATATTATTGTCTCTATATAAAACCATGGTATGCCCACATCTCAAAATGTGGTCACCTCATCTCAAAAAAAATAAAAATAAAAAAAATACTGGCATTGCAAAAGGTTCAGAAAAGGGCAACAAAAATGATTAGGGGTTTGGAACAGGTCCCATAGGCAGAGAGATAAAAAAGACTTGGACTTTTCATCTTAGAAAAGAGGAGACTTGAGGGGGATATGCTAGAGATCTATAAAATGATGGTATGGAAAAAGTTATAAGTTATAAAACACTCAGGCTGTGTCTACATTGGCACCCCTTTCCGGAAAAGGGATGCTAATGTAGCACGTTGGAATAGGCAAATCCGCGGGGGATTTAAATATCCCCTGCGGCATTTGCATTAACATGGCTGCCGTTTTTTTCTGGCTTGGGGAAAGAAGATTTCAACCCCCCATGATTCAGTTAATTTCCTTCCTCGCTACCCTAATATCAAGGGAAAACAACCCATACTTTTTTGTGCCTCTTCTCAAACACCTGGCTTAGCCTTTTATACGCTATAGCCTGAGATGAATGGATCCTGCTTAGCTGTGCACTCTTATTGTGGGTATTACAAATACCTATTGTCTTATACTACAGTATTTTCAGAGCTGAGACAGGAGCTTCAGCACAGAGCATTGCAATATCCTTCAAGCAACCCTGCTGCAAGAAACAATTCCTGGTTGCTGTTGGTAGTGTCACAGCAGCTGAACAGGATGGAGTGCCATTTCTGGTTCTGGGAAACCAGCGTTGGCTGGTGGCATTGCATCATTATGCAGTTATAGGTTGTGGCAGTGGACTTTTAAATGTGGAAGGCCACTTTCCAGGAACTTAGACAGAGCTTTCCACCACTTTAGTGAAGCACAGCAACTCTAAAACTGCTCTGACAGTTTGTGAAGTGGGTGGTTATTGTGTGGAAGCAGTAACACCAGACCGCTAATGGTCAGTGCGAAATCAATTTGGAGTTGGTAAATCTACCAGGATAGGAGCTGTGATCCATCTGTAATTGGCTTCTGCTAAGAAGAGTAGTGACTTGGGGCAACGTGCAGGATGTAATGGAGAAAACACAGAATAGTGATGGATGTGCATTAGGACATTTCAGGTGTTGGTGGCACACTTTGCTTACTGCAGTGAAAGTAATCTCCCCCATTATTATCAGTGCCTGTCAAGGCTGTTGCTCCACTCTGACAACTCTGAGAGCAGAAGATGGGGTCCGAAAGAGGTTTTAAAAATACCTTGCCACTATAGGCTTCTGCTTAAAAGCTCCTCATGGTCATAGATTTCTGACTTTGGGGGAGAAGCTGCCACCATTAATTGAAAACCCCCTTCTTGAATCCAGGAAGAAAGCACTTGGAACTCTTTCCAGAGGGTTACCCCAAGCTCTTTGACTACAAGAGATCTTGGAGGGGAGGGGTAAGGAAACAAACTATAATCTGATAGCTGACCTCTCAGTCTTAGGCATGCATACACAGACTTCCTATTATCCTCCAGTACTCAAGAATCAAATCATAGCTTTAAAGGTCATTTTATTAACAAAACAAAAAGATACACTTGCTAAAGCATATTTGGTTGCTAGGTGTTTTAAAGCAACTGAGAAAAGAACAAATTAAACACAGAGAATTCCATCCCCAGAAAACAGTTTAAAGTTACAGCATGGAGGTGGGGGGGACGGGAGGTGCACATGTATTTAGTACGAGAAGTTTAACCAAACAGCAAAACAAAGAAAATAACCTGATTGTGCCTAAATAGACATTCCCTATATACTAACATATCTGTGCCTCAAGCTCCAGTCCATTTTCATGCCTAGTATGCTTTGTAGGTATGATAGTCCTACCTGGATCAATTCATCTGGTTCCTCCAGCTCCTGGCTTAAACTCACACAAAGAAACTGCAGGCAGGTACCCCTTTCAGTTCAAATTTCAATACTTTCTTCTCATTGGTTCTCTGGGCTCTCTGCCAACATTTTCTAGCTACTTGGGTTTAACCCTTTGGTTACTGAATGCTGGGATGTTCAGAAAAGGGTAGCACTCCTCCTATCCATCATACTGCCTATAGTGTGCTCCATAGTATCTGTTAAGTAAAAGAAGAGACTTTTCTGCAGGAGTAGAGCATGGAGGTGGATAGGTTGAGTGCTAGCTGAGGGTAGTAAAAACCTGTACTGTCCCCTCCTTTGAATCACTTTCCTGTATCTTCCTTTGTCCTCTCCCCATAACTCCCATGCCTAGAATAAACAGACTATATCATTCTTGACACATTGACTGCTACTTCACAAATAAATTATTTTCCTGAGCTTTCAGTTCCTTTAATCTTGAACAGGTGGCATGATAACATCGGGAGGAGAGAAAGTCAGATTGTTTACAAAAGCACATCAGTCTTCCCCATCCAAGGTCTTCAAAAAACAGAAGGCAGTAATTTGTACCCTCCCTTGGTCTTGTGTGGAAGGGCTATTCAATCCAGCTCCTGGAATATTTGAGGGAAGGGAAATGCAGTGATGTTTCTAGGCTGCTCTTCAGAGGTCACAGAGAGTCTTGCCCCTAACAGTTTTTCATGAAATGCAACCAGACACCTCAATGTGTCTGTTCATTCATAATCTATAGCATCTTATCCTGCGTACCATGCTCATGCCCCTGGGCTGCATTCCAGTCTATTTGGATATGTCTACACAGCAGGGCTAAACTTGAAATTGCATAGTTTCTTAAGTCAAGATAGTTAATTGCGTAGCTTAAGTCAGAATAGCTTATTTTGAATTTGGCACCTGGGCCTGCTACAGGCAAGAGCTGTGCCGGAGCAGCCCCCTGTCCATAGCCAGCCCCCCCTGCCTGTGGCAGGCAGGGAGCTGTTCTAGCTCCCCCCCCCCCAGTTATCCAGTTAAACCTTTACATCACTGATTTTTATAGTTAGTCAGGTTCACCAAAAAATGTCCCATGAATATTCATTTGTACTTTGTAAGCAAATTCACATTGTGTGTTTTTGTTCCTTTTGTGTTTGCCTTCCAGAAACATTACAGCCGACAAATTTACTTTTAGCAATATTTACAGAAACAGCACACTTTAAGTGAATTTTGGAGAATATTCACAAAAATACAAAAGTACTCTCACCCAGCCAGGCAGAAGAAACATAGTGTTTGACCTATGTGTTCAATGCAGCCTATATTTTGTGTACTATCCAGTTCGTGCATAGCCAAGACTTATGCATCAGTTATTTGGCAATTGTTTCAAATAACAAGTAAATATCGGAGAGCTATAATGTTTGTGCACAACTTGAGGACAGGTGGTAATATTAATAAAATAAATAACTTGCTGTTTCTTTGCCGAGATCTCCTTTTTGCTAAACTACAAAGAATGAAAGAGAGAGCTCTATTGTGCTGTGTTTATTTTTTTATTAGAGTAGAAATCGATTCTGTATATTCCCCTATGCCATGAAAGAAACTGGAATCTTGAGTCATAACAAATCATTTTATGAAGCAGACCAAACCCCTCTTTTAATTATGATAAATGCACAGAAGAGAGTTTATTCTCCCATTGGTGGAAAAGGGGTTTACATGGCTAAATAATTTTGTAAGGGAGCTATGCATTCCAATTCTATGAACATTGATGAGCAAATAAACCACCCACATGGCTTTCCAAAAATCATTTCATTTGAAAACTTCTATAGTGTTAGAAAACTATGGATATGGTCAGGAAAAAACTACAGTAAACTTCCGATAATCCGGCACCTTTAGGACCCAGGGGGTGCCAGATTATCAGATATGCCGGACTATCAGAAGGGGGGGCTATGAGGAGTCTGGAGTGGGGTGGGAGGCGATGCCACCCCAGACCCCTCATAGCCCCCCCTTACGATAGTCCGGCTCTGCCCCAGGCGTCCCTGATTCAGCTGCTGCTGGTCACTTTCAGCAGCAGCTGAATCGGGGATGCCTGCAATAGAGCAGCTAGGGTGCTGCCGGGTTGGTCCCGCAGCGCTGAGGGGTGGCGCTACGGCACCAACCCAGCAGCACTCCAGCTGCTCTTGGGGACACCTGGGACAGAGCAGCTGGGGTACTGCCCGGTTTGTCCCATAGCGCTGCCCCTCGGCGCTGCAGGACCAACCCGGCAGGACCCCAGCTGCTCTGCCCCAGGGGTCCCCGATTCAGCCGCTGCTGAAACAGATCAGCGGCTGATTCCAGGAAGCCCGGGGCAGAGCTGCTCTGCCCCGGGCTTCCTGGAATCAGCCGCTGATCTGTTTCAGCAGCGGCTGACTTGGGGACCCCTGGGGCAGAGCAGCTGGCGTCCTGCCGGGTTGGTCCTGCAGCGCCGAGGGGTGGCGCTACGGGACCAGCCCTGCAGCACCCCAGCTGCTCTGCCCCAGGCGTCTGGATTCAGCCTGCTGGTGAAACTGACACTGCTGGTCAGTTTCAGCAGCGGCTGAATCCCAACTCTGCCCCGGGCTCTGCCCCGGGCTTCCTGGAATCGGTCGCTGATCTGTTTCAGCAGCGGCTGATTCGGGGACCCCTGGGGCAGAGCAGGTGGGGTCCTGCCGGGTTGGTCCCACAGCCCCGAGGGGCAGCGCTACGAGACCAACCCGGCAGCACCCAAGTTGCTCTGCTCCCGGCTTCCCCGATTCAGCTGCTGGTCAATTTCAGCAGCAGCTGAATGGGGGAAGCCTGTCCGGCTGCCCCAGCACTTCCGGGTTCCTGATGGTGCCGGACCATCAGGAGTCCTGGAGCATTGGATGCCGGACTAATGGAGTTTTACTGTATAGAGAATAATTCTTTTATAAACCACTCATCTTCTTATATGATAAATATTAAAACTAGACAATGTCATTTATATTTCTCCTACAGGATTTCAATTGTATACAATATTTGTAAGGTACAATTCACTTACAGTCACCTTCTTATGCCCCTCAGCCTTTAGTAATTTCTTTGAAGGGGGTGGATGGAGAAGGAAGCACAGCAATGGTAACTGTGTAACTCAGTATAGTCTGAACTACACGGAACATTTTAACAGGCAAAAAACGAAGACAAAATATTTGTAAAATGGCTAGCCTTGAAGGAACAAGATTATCATTCTTAGCTTCTCTCTTTAGATACAAAGACCAAAACAGAATGTATAAACAGCCCTATTTGTAAATAGTTAAGTATAAAATAACAAACTCCTATAGTGAAAATGAAATGTGAGGCAAAAAAACAGTCTATGTGTCTGTGGAAAATGTTGTGAAGCACTCTTATGAGTATGAAATGATAGGATGTGCTTATGTGGAGTGGGCTCAAGTTCCAGCTCCTAAAACTAGTAATGTCGCCTTATTGTAGAATTTTAGAAGAATGCAATTATTGAACTTAATGTTCAGTAATAAGAAAGTGATGCTAGACTTTTTAAAAAAACATTATTTAATACCACTTCAGAAATGATCTCCTATAATAGGACCTTTTAATTAATAAAATAACCACCTCCCTGCAAACAAAACAAGCAACCTCACCCCCAAAACCACACTTTAAAATCAAATTCTGTATTTTTAGGTTCTTTTTAGCGTGTTGTGAGTTAAAGTATGAAAACTGACACACTATTCCTGAGTCATCAGGGACTCTGAATCCATTGTTGGTCTAGGTTCTGTTTCTCTCATGATGACTTGTGGTTGAATGTGTTGCACGAGTACAGTGGACACATGCCAGCATTTCATCTTCAAAAGCAAATGGAGGAAAATGGAGCCCAGAATGGAAGCAGAAAGATGTTTTTTGTGAAGTAGAAATGAGTTTGTGGTTGTAGTACTTAGTGCTGTTGCTATAGAAATACACCTATAAATATGTGTATGTAGTGTATACATAGTAATGGTTGAGTGTTGCTTTTATCCCTGATACTCTGAGTGGGAGTAGGGTTTAGAAGAGTGAATTTATATAATTCTTCACTTAACAATAGAAACAATGTATTAGTATGCCACTGTCAACCATTCAGTATTATTTATGCTATTGTCCAAGACGTTCAGGAATAAAGACAAGATGCAAGATAGGTGATTTAATTAGGCTTCAACTCTGTTCACTTAGCTCATCTGGGAACTACCAGTAATAACTCATAGAGTGCAGGTCCTGGTTCCTTCCTTAATAGTTTACAGCTGGCATCAGTCCCTCTTCCCCCTCCCCCCCCAAAACTCCTCCACAGCTGGTCCCAGCCCTTGTATCTATTTGCAAGGTTCTTCTCTCCAAGGTCCTCATTTCTCTGCTGGGCTCCAACATGCAGCAGCATATGTGCTCATGACTAAAACATGAGGCCCTCGCACAGTCTTAATCTACATATTAGACTGTGCAGACACCAACCAATGACTTGGATTTGATACTTGAGATCATCATTAAGGACCAGATTCTGTTGTGTTTAATCACTCACAGTAGTAACTTACTGGCAAAAATCAATGGAAATATTTGTGGAGCAAGATACAACAGAGCAGGAGTAAGGATGGCAGAATCTGGGCATAAGGAAAGACTATGTCAATTATAAACTTTAACTTTGGTATTTGAGGTACACCAAATCAGCTATCAATACTGATATTAATTCTTGTTAGAGTGGAGCATTTTCTTCTTTTCTCTCTTTGCATCTTCCTTGTCCCTAGTTCAATGAGCAGCAGCCTAGGCTAGCAAGTGGGCCATGTGAGTGGACCTCCTTCATCTCAGTGAGCCATAACATTGTTGTAACCAACAGGTCTGCTGGGATAGGGAAATTTTGCTAACAGCACTTATAAGATCATAGAGCTAGAAGAGAGCTCAGGAGGTCATCAAGTCCAACCCCATGCCCAAGGTAGGACCAATCACAACTAAATCATCCCAGCCAGGGCTTTGTCAAGCCAAGACTTAAGAACCTCTAGGGATGGAGATTCCATCACCTCCCTAGGTAACCCGTTCCAGTGCTTCACCACACTTCTAGTGAAATAGTTTTTCCTAATATCCAACGAGACCTCTCCCACTGTAACTTGAGACCATTGCTCCTTGTTCTGCCATCCGCCACTACTCTTCATCCTCTTTGGAACCTCCCTTAAGGAAGTTGAAGGCTGCTATCAAATCCCCCCTCACTCTTCTCTTCTGCAGATTAAACAAACCCAAATCCCTCATAGGTCATGTGCTCCAGCCCTCTAATTATTTTGGTCACCCTCTGCTGGACCTTCTCCAATGCGTCCACATCCTTTCTATAGTGGAGGGCCCAGAACTGGACATAATACTCCAGATGTGGCCTCACCAGAGCCGAATAAAGGGGAATAATCACTTCTTTGGATCTGCTAGCAATGTTCCTCCTAAGGCACCCTAATATGCCATGTGTCTAGGTCACTCTGGACCCTATCCCTGTCCTCCAGCGTATCTACCTCTCCCCCTAGCTTAGTGTCATCTGAAAACTTGCTGAAGGTGCAATCCATCCCCTCATCCAGGTTATTAGTTAAGATGTTGAACAAAACTGGCCTTGGAACAGATCCTTGGGGCACTCTGCTAGAAACTGACCACCATCCTGACATCGAGCCATTGATCACTACCCGTTTGACCCAACAGTCTAGCCAATTTTCTATTCATCTTACAGTACATTTAGCCAATCCATATTACCTTAACTTGCTGGAAAGAATATTGTGGGAGACCATATCAAAAGCTTTGCTAAAGTCAAGGTATATCACATCCCATGACCTTCCCATATCCACAGAGTCAGTTACCTCATCATAGAAGCTAATCAGATTGGTCAGGCATGACTTGCCCTTTGTGAATTCATGTTGACTATTCCTGATCACTTTCCCCTCTTCCAAGTGCTTCAAAATGGATTCCTTGAGGATCCCCTCCATGATTTTTCCAGGGCCTGAGATAAGGCTGACTGGTCTGTAGTTCCCTGGATCGTTCTTCTTCACTTACATAGTTAGAATATGTGAGGTGTGCTGATTGAACTATAGCAGAGCTTTGTTTGAATTCAGAGGGAGTGCACAGCTCTCACAATCAATGTTCTGTGCAATCAGCATGAACCACACTTCACATGGCCTTGATTTGTGTGTGTGTGTGTGTGTGTGTGTGTGTGTGTGTGTGTGTGTGTGTGTGTGTCTCTAGTAATACCAGTAGGAAAAACTACATGGATGGAAACCAGATCTGGCAATCTTGTCGGTGAGCAATAGTAAAGAAAATGTCCTGCTGGCCGTATTTAGAACCCCAATGGATCACATATGGCCTCCAAGCTATAGGTTGTCCACTGTCCTAGTTTCATCCTCCTCTTGCCCTTGTTGTCTTTTCAGATTAGATTGAGATTATAAATGTTTATATTAGAATACAGAGTAATTACTTATTGCTGCTGATAGCAATCATATTTTTAGCTATACATTATTACCACTTTGACCGTTACTATCTTCTCTCTGTGTCTACTCATTGTGTGTCACTTGACAAGTGAAGTTAATGTCACCAGAGTCTGCATTGACTTCTCTCTTGATCTTGAGCAGTTCATTAGCTAAGTCTGATCTTGCTTTCTGTCCATTTCTGGCAAGGATTTCAATTTCAAATTGAGCTTCTTTTCTGCCTCTCCAGTATGTTTTATGGGGTGATACCAGCATTGCTTGTTAGAGGGATGGATGTTCGAAACAAGCACTGGAAAAAATTACCTAGGGAGCTTATGAAATCTCTGTTATTGGATGTTAGACAAACATCTGTTGGAGATGGTCTTGATAATACTTACTCCCGCCTTCATTCAAGGGATCAACCAGATGGCCTGTCAAGGTCACATCCGGCCTTACATTTCTATGATGGTACATTACATCTGTCCCAAAGTCTGGTTTTGATCTCCTTGAAAGCTTTACAAAAAGTGCTGCTCGTGGTCTCTAGGTGCAATGTGCTGCACAACTACTTTGAAAGTACACATATACAATATAGCTTTTGCCTTTTTTTATCTCACTGAGTCACAAAATTCATTTTTTAAAGAAAGTTTTATGTCTCTTGAGTGAGGGGTTTCCCAAGCAGCTGCTGCTATGATGAACTTTTTGCTAAGCACTTTACTTTTACCTGAGTTATGAAAAGATTAGAAAAAAGTATTTTCCAGATTACAAAGCACAGGCCCAAAATGTCAATTGCCTATGTTCAAGCCTGCCTAGTAAGGATATGAGTAAATACCATGTACTGTTGGCATCATTCCTCCAAGGATCCTAAAATTTTCTTCATTAAGTCATGTGTTGCAATTTTTGTCAGAGGCAAATTCTAGTGAGAACCTCTTTTTCTGTACTTCCAGTCTATGGCTGTGATCATTTCTGTACAAAGACAATGTGTCTCTGCAAATATTTTAAAATTAAGGCTCTTTTCATGCCTGTGGCAAGTGTGGAATTACAGAAGTGTTTTAAACACTGCGTCCCACTGTTAGCCTCAACTCAATTGTTGTTCCTGTCCTGGTAATGTGTGGTAGAGTCAGCCAGTTGAGAATCAGGATGAACTATCATGTGTCTTGTACCATATAATCTCCTGCACAAATTGTCACAGTGAAACCAGAGCAATCCCAACACTTGGTTGCTCAATCTTTGTGTCACCTGGAGAGGCACACAGTTCTGGTTTGGATTCAAAGATGGATTTTGCTTTGTGTTTGAGTTTCTGAGAATGATAAACCCAAATCTTGAGAGACTTTTTATCTTCATTTCCATATTTTAATCTCAATTTGATTGAATTTGACCCTTGTAAAAATATTGTGGAAGGTGATATGTGTGAGAGTGAGTGTCAATTCATGATTAGTTGACAAGACAAGAAGCCAGGAAAATGATTTAAGATGGGATAGGGATGCTCTAACTTGCACAGCATCTTAACAATTAGGATTGAATTGGTTTGGCCATTTTGGCATCAGTTATTTGTTTAATCCTTTGATTTGCAGTTATGATGATGAAATTATAATAATTTTGGACTGAACCTCTTCTGTTGTGAAATGAGGGATCCCAAGTGCATTGCATTTTGAAAGAACGTATTCTTATTAGAGCTCTCTCCACTGCTCCACAGGGGTTCTGCATAGAGGCAGAAATACTGAAGTGGTCTAGCACAATTGAAGGGTCATGAAACAGCTTGGGCGTATCTAGACTACACCGAATGGTCGAAAAAGGAAAAGCAAATTCTATGGGAATTTGCATATCTTCTTCCGATCACACTTTCAGAAGTGGAGCTTTCAAAAGTGAAAGTAATTAAGACGTGGCTTTTTTGGTGAACCGCCCCCTTCATTGAAAAGCCGCTCTTCCTTAAAAAAGGAGCCTTATGTGGCTTTTCAACAAAAGGGATGGTTTGCCGAAAAAGCCATGTCTTAATTACTTTCACTTTCGAAAGCTCTATCGGAAGAAAATATGCAAATTCCACAGGAATTTGAATATTCTCTTTCGACCGTTCGGTGTAGTCTAGATACGCCCCTTGAGAGGTGTATTTTATGTGCGTCTCCCTTTTTAAGGCTCAGAGGATCAGGGGCCAGACTCAGCTGGGAAAGGGACAAGTGGTCCCTCTAATGAGTTGCGAGTCCTTAGTTGCTGGGCGGTGGCAAGAGGATATGTAGAAAGAAGATGGGCTGCAGCAATAGGAGGGACTGACAGATAAAGCAGAAAAGTCTTTGGGAGATGTAGCCCAGGGCAGAGGTGAGGAACTGTTTTGCTGTTTGAACTTTGCTTTTTTTTATTCTTGGAGAACAAAACTGTACCTGACACAAGACTGAGAACATACCTGTGAGTCCTACCTGGGCTGGGCTGGGAGGGGGGGGGGGGGAGAAAAGGCCTACATGTTCAGCATAATGAGTGGGGTTCCTCAAGGATCCATTCAGGGTCTGGTTCTGTTCAATATCTTCAACAATTTAGACGGTGGCATTGAGAGTGCACCTATAAAGTTTGCAGATGACACCAAACTGAGAGGGGTTGCAAGTCCTTTGGAGGGTAGGATTATAGTTCAAAATAATCTGGACAAAATGAAGAAATGGTCTGAAGTATATAGGATGAAATTCAATGAGGAGAAATACTCCACTGAAGAAGGAACAATCAGTTGCAGATATACAAAATGGGAAATGGCTGTCTATGTAATAGTACTGAAAAAATGGACCTGGGGCTATATGGACCACAAGCTAAATAGGAGTAAACAGTGTAACACTGTTGCCCAAAAAACAAAAAAACCCAATCCACCCTCCAAAAAACCCAACCATCATTCTGGGATGTGTTAGCAGGAGTGTTATAAGCAGGACACAAGAAGTAATTCTTCCATTCTAATCTGCACTGATTACGCCTCTAGTGCAGTGTTGGGTCCAGTTCTGGGCACCACATTTCAAGAAACATGGAGGGAAATTGGAGACGGTCCAGAGAAAAGCAACAAGAATGATTAAAGGTCTAGAAAACATGACCTATGAGGGACCATGATCACAGCTTTCAAGTACCTAAACGGTGGTTACAAGAGGAGGTGGACAAATTATTCTCCTTATCTGTGATGATAGGACAAAGGGACAAGGGGCTTAAATGGCAGCAAGGAAGGTTTAGGTTGGACATCAGGAAACAGTCAGGGTGGTTAAACACTGGAATAAATTGTCTAAGAAGGCTGTGGAATCTTCATGATTGGAGATTAAGAGCAGTTCAGACAAACACCTATAAGGGATGGTCTAGATGGCGCTTAGTCCTGCCATTAATTCTATGTAGTAGAGACCTGAACAAGTGATAAGCCCCTGCACCTAAAGAGAAATTGAGGCAGCAGCTCTTGGAGAATTATGCTCTGGATGGCTTCTTATATATGCAATATTTTTACAAAGTCTGAAGCCAGACTGGATAAGGCAGCTCTGCAACATCCTTAAAATGCAGTTCCATCGTGTCTGTCTGGGAACATTAGAAATTAACAAAAGTAGAAGACAAATCTAGATAAACACGTACAACTGGAAAAACATGGCCGGGGGGGGGAGAGAATTTTAAAAGCTCCTAACTAGAGAGAGGTGAACATGGATTCAAGTGCCATCAACATACAGATGAGATCCTGCTGCATGAGAGCAGCTCATAAATGAAGAATAACTGGTTAATGTTGAACCCAAGGAAGACTGAGTTATGCTGATGGGTAGGGACAGAACTTTGAAGTATAACTGTCAGTGCCATCTCCTTGTGTTGAAGATTCACACCCATAATCCAGTCCAAACTGTCACAAGATTCTCTCATAGCACCGTCCCTGGGTAACACATTCAACCATCTCTAGCTCTCAGAGGGTATGTCTACGCTACAGAGTTAATTTGAAATAACACGTTATTTTGAATTAACTGTAATATCTGTCTTCACATACAAACCGCTATTTTGAAATTAATTCGAAATAGTGGAGCCCTTATTTCGAATTAGGTAAACCTCATTCTATGAGGAATAACACCTCATTCGAAATAGCTAATTCGAAATAAGTGCTGTGTAGACACTTATTTCGAATTAGCTGGCCTCCAGCCCTTCCCAGGGAGCCCTGGTGGCCACTCTGGGCACAACCAGGAGAACTCATCTGCTCCCTCCAGCTCCGGAGCCCTTAAAGGGGCAGACTGTGGCCACAGTGCCTGTGCCTGTTGCCAGCCTGCCAGCACACAGCCAGCGGACCGTGCACCTGGCACAGGATAAGCCAGCCATTCAGCCCTCCACCGCTCCCCAGGACCACAATAGTGGGAAAGATATAGTTTAAATATGCACCTCTAAATTTTAAAAATGAATTAAATAATTTTATTCCTCACACTAGCTCTGAGTTTCCTCACTGGCAAAAACGTGATATATTGGAGTGGAGGATTAGAATCACTTTGGCTAGTATTCCTCTTAACTATGGGAACTACAACAGTGCAACTTTTTCTCCCCAGTTCAAATACTTAACTTGTCATACATGTTTTCTCTCTCATGTCCTGTGTGTTATTGGTTATGTTGCAAATAAATAATTTAAAAAAGAACATTTTGAGTAATTGCCTCTCTAAGGAGTACACTGAGTGGGATTTTAAATCAAAAATTTAAATGGACATTTTTACAAGCTCAGTAACGCACTCTATGGTGTCCATTTGTCAGGCAGTATGCACATTTCTTAGTTGTATCAAAGGCATTCAGATACACAGCTGGTGTAAAATTGGCATTCCTCCACTGAAGTCAATGAAGCTTTGCTGATTTTTACCCTCTGAGAATCTGAGCCATAAAATATATCTCACTCATAACTTAGTATATTGGATATGCATTACTAAAACAAGTGAATGCTCTCTACTGTGTTTATATAAATAGCAAGAGAGAATGTAGTGGCTTCTAACAGTTGTGTGTTCAGTTAGGGGTTATGAAAAGTGTGATTACACACACAAAAAAACCCCGAAATCAGGTATCAGATGGTATGTCTACACTAGCTCGTTAGCCCACAAGGAGCAATGGTAGTTCGAATTAGGATCTCTAATTTGAAGTATCTACTCCATGCCGCATGTAGCCGCGGGCACGGAGTTTGGACTAAGGGGGATTTAAAAATGGCGGCGCCCGGGAACATGCAAATGAAGCCCGGGATATTTAAATCCTGGGCTTCATTTGAAATTCTGGTTGCCCTAATTACCCTACCTAGCTCGAACTAATGAGCTAGTGTAGACATACCCAGAAAGAGGAGTGGGTAAACAGCTTTGTGTGCATTCAAAGCACATAATGTAAACTGCAAGCTAAATGGCAAATGAATTCTAGTCAGCTTTGTAATTGCTAGAAATTGCTAAATGAATTGTAAAAAGTGTTGTTTTCATCAGTGATTTAAAATACACAAATCCAGAAGAATTTCTTAGGACTTTTCAAGGATTATTAACTTTTACATCTCCAGTATAGCTTGCATGGTCTTAACCTCAGTGCAGGGCACAGGTGATTAATAGTGAGGCATCAACTCCTCTGAGCTGGTCATTAATTCCCGGGAAATATCACCTACTGTGATCAATACTGCTTAATTAATAGAGCAGAAATGAGGTAATTGGTAACCTTGTACATTTAATATGGTACAAAGTTGGAGGTTATGGTAATTCAGGACTGAATTGCTCCTCTGTGCATTAATATATGCAATTTGTCATTGTGTGAGACAAGCCTGCTAATGTTATGACATCCCTCCCCCCCCCCCCCCCCAGATCACTGCTTCCCTCCATCTCTTCTTCGTGCCCTCCTCCCCACCCAATGCTGGCCCACAGATATTCTTAAAGAAAAGGTATGGAAAACTATTTTTTGAAGAGTCTATTTAAGCACTTCAGCTCCTTTCATCCCAAATACAAGTTCTTGTAAACTGTTACATTTTTCAATACTCTTGTGTTGTCAGAGCTTTGCTCTTTAGAGGGCTGGTTAGTTCAGACAGTGTTGGCAAACCTGTAGGCAAAGGGGCTCCCAGGTCTTGGGTGCACTCCCCTACAAGAATGTTAAACCACCATTGTGATATTTGTTGCTTGTGTTCTACTGCCGTTTAACACAGAACAGTTTGCTAACCAAGTGTTCTGTTGTGAAAGTGTGAGTGACTGAGGGAATTTGTATTTCTTTCCCTTTAATACTGTCTTATTTAAGATGTATCACAAATTTGTCATTCCTCTCTCTCTCCCTCCCTCAGCTCTTTTTTGTGCAGCAAAAAACATATGACTGTTATGTCTCTTTTTCACAAACACACACACCAGTTTGGGACCATCCTCTGCAGGTCAGCCTCTATGAGAAAACATGTGAAGAATGTAGATGAAAATATTTATCACAAAATTGTGGACCATGAAATTAGGGTATAGTGGTAGTACAGAGGGCCTCAAATAGCTTTGAGTCCGCCTTGTTTAGAGAAGACCAATACTTGAAATTCATAACTGCTTTAGACTCTATAGCAATTAAGGCATGGGACATTTTGCCAATGAATTATTTGTTCCTGTGACTGATTAGTGGCTTTCCTTGAGTAACTGTGTCTTCCATAGAAAAGAATTTATTGTCCTTCTGTAGTGTTCTCTTTCCCCTCCCTCCTTTCAAATGCATAAAGTGGCAATCAGTTTCTGAGATTGGCTAAATGAATGGGAGTCATTTTTCTAGCTTTCTGGTTGGCAGGAATGGGGAGGGATGTGTTTACAGAGAGCTTAGATTATCCCACTCCTTTCCTTTTCCTATAATTTGGAATATGCTTATTTGCAATGCAGGTTTTGCTTCTGGAACCACCAAATTCACACTCCCTTCTGGAGAGCAAGTGACTAGAAAATTAGTGAATGAACTTGTGTGACAGTTTGCACCATAGGACTGTGGAGGGACTTTCCAAATAGTGGAAAGTCATAGACATAGCAGAGAAAATGCAAGGGCCAATTTCTGGTACAGTATTACTTAGAGGCTCTTAAATTAAGGTACATTGTAGCCAGGAGATACCAGAGGAAGTTTTTGTGTTTTTATTAAATAAAATGGATGCCTTAGTAATATTCTGTCTTCAATTTGTCTTATTTGTGGGGTCTGCTTTGTCTCTAAGTTCTTAGTCAAGTAGGACTGGGAAATTACCTAAACAGAGATTTTACATGAACAAAACTATGGCAGAGATCCACATATTCTGGAATAGGTCAAACTCTTTGAGGATCAGTAGAGTTTCGTATTTGACATCCTGTATATTTTAAGAGTATACCATATTGCTTTCTTTGAAGTAATTGGCCTTTGCAAGGAGAAGTAAATGCACTGTTTATATCTGTATAATGCAGGCAATCAGTATTTTGCTTGCCAACAAGCAGGAACATGTTTGATTAATGCTTTGGTTGTTTTATTTTCCCATTTGTTGTTGTGCTGTCACTGTGATGGCTTTCTACTTCATAAACTAGGATAGATTTCTCTCATTGAATGATTTTTAGACGGTACCTAGGAGAACAACATTAAAACAAGGTGCAAAGAATGTATTTTGGTTGAAATTTCATCAACAAAGCTAACATAAATTAACATTTAATTTACATTACTAATCCCCAAGCCATTTGTATGAAGTATGTTTCTTGTAGAAAGGATATGTTTATAATATCTGATCTGACTTATACAATTGAGGATAAGTATGCATGCATGAATATTTGGCATGTTTCCACTATCTTTGCATAATCTATTGTGCACAGGATTTTTATAGCTACATCAGTAAAAAAAAACTTAACAATGAAAACAGTAACAGAGCTGCAGGAATGCTTTCTTTCCTTATATAGAGCTGGACTTCCCCTTCTGCAATAAACCCATGTGAGAGGACAGAGAGGAAATCTCCATGAAGTTCCCCTTGTGGACATTCCTCTACCCTGTTTAGCTGCACAGTGTGAGAGTCTACAAGACTTGACTCTGGGGACAACCTTATAGGGGCCTTTGCCCCTTTTCATTGCCTCCTCAGCATCCCCAATGTTGTGTTGTGGGGAGTTTCACAGTATAGAAAGAAATCAGTGGAAATACAGAGAGCTTGAGTAGTTGTAGGTGTCCATTTTATTGCATAGCACAGAACTAACTAGAACAAGCCCAAACCAGCTGGGCTGACCCCAGTGACCTAACTCAGTTACTATAACAACAAGATCTATATCTACAACCCAATACACAACACCCAACACATATAAATTAAATACATTGGTCCTACCTACCCAAAAGGCCCTCTCCTTAAAACAAATCAGAGGGCTTCGAAGAAAAGATACAGCCTAGCTTATCTTTGAAAACTCTGCTTGCCCCAGGAGATGCACAGAGTGCATTTCCCCTCCAGAGCTAACATCTGATCTACCTACTGCTCCCCCTGCTTGTTCTGTACTTGCCCCTTTCTCTCTTGTTGGTCGTCAGATTAGTGAAAGAGCCTTTCAACGAGTTTTGGGCGAATGGCATGTTGCGTCAGAAATGGTAGAACTCCTTGCACATGTGAGTTGGGAGATGTATGTGAAGAGTGCCCCAGACATCGACAGTGCACACTATCATCCCCTGTCATAGAATGTTCAATTACAACGTCATTCCAGTTGTACAGAGACTGAACAATTAGTTAAGATCACTGCCTACTCACCATCTTGTCATGGGCACTAATGCTAATATCAGATTCTTCAAATTAGGTACTAGGTTACATAATTGAACTAAGCTACAACAATGCAGAGTACACTAATTTGTTGTACAACTGAAGAATTTAACAGCATTCAGAATACCAGCAGTAATGTTGTAAAAGTTTGTGATAGCAACGTAGTAAATTACACGAATCAACCATTTAAAAATAAAACTGTTTTCAGCAAAAACTGAGTAATCAGAACATTGAAAAACCATCCTGTATTTTAAAGCTAATGCTAATTACCTGATGACCTTTGTTATTTTTTTTTGACAAATTTAACAGTGACTGAAGTTCCTAGGTCAGAATTGTATTTACCTGATAAAAATGTCAGCTCCATCTAATGTAGTTCTTCCCCTTTTCTTTGCTGTTGAATTTGACTCGTGTCTAGCAGTGTCTTTGAGATAGCTGACATAGTTGTGGACGATGGCAACTAGTGGTAATTAATTTTGCTGTACTACTGCCCTAGGGTTGCCAGGTGTCTGATATTCTACCGGACAGTCTGGTATTCTACTGGACAGTGCTCTTTGTCCGGTAAAAAAACCAGAGAATACCGGACATGTGCAATATCCCTTATTCTCTGATTTTTTTTTTTCTGGCTGCGCACCGGACAGAAGCCTGGCGTGGGCAGGGGAAGCGGCTGGAAGGCAGGATCACAGTCGGAGCTAGGAGCCTCTGATTGCGCAGAAGCCTAGCGCGGGGAGTGGCTGGGACTCCCCTGCCCCACCAGGCTCTGGGTGCGTCAGAAGCCTAGCACTGGGAGCCTGGGAGTCCCAGCTGAGAGGCGGGGTTGCAATTGCTGCTCTGGGCCCATTAGAAGGGGTGGGGGAAGTGGCTGGGAGAGGCAGTACTTATTATTCTGTGCTCCTTTTTCTTTTTGTTTGACAAAAATACCACATGTCCGGTATTTTTGGGGGAACCATCTGGCAACCCTACTGCCCAGTAATCATTTCAGTGCCATTTCTTTTACCTCTATCCCATGTTTTATTCTAACTTGAGAATATGAATGCCACAATAATCTATTTTAATGTAAGGTCTGTATTGATTCTGTTTTTAATTGAACAGGACGAGGAAGCAGTTCAGAGATTTACATGAACTAAGATAACTATTTATATCAGATGGCCCCAACTCTTTCTAGATGCATGTTCAAATGCTCACTCACTAACTAGAGCTTAGCTTTGGTGGAGCCATGAGCAGAGGAGAGAGAAGGAAGATCTCAATCCAGATCAGCTCCATGTGCTTCCTCTGCTCACCCTTCCATCTTCTGCTTGATCTTACTGTGCATAGGGCGTGGGAGAACATTGTTTTTCTCTTCTCCCTTTCCACCTTACTCATCCTGCATGATGTGGGACATGTGCAGGCGTGTCACATGCTACATCTGAGCCGAGACCTTGGAATCTCTCACCTACTGCTGCTACCGTGAATTGGTGGAAATGTTTGGGCTAGAGTGGCTGGAAAGAGAGTAGACTGTTGCTTAGATGAAGAGGAGTTCCTTGTTTCAGCCACACCTTTCCCACATTAATCTAGTTGCTGGATCTGATCTCTTGTGATGTTGAGAGCAAGGCTGATTGTCAGTTTTGGGATATGGAAAAGATTTTCCCATAAGGCAAAATTGCTGAACTGCTGTGGGGTTTTTCCACCTTCTATCTGGAATCCAGGAGAGTTGGGTTTTTTGAGGGGCATTCAAGCTACAGTTCCAACTTTTAAAGGGTTTCAGTGCAGTTGTTGGATTAGAAAGGATCTAATCTGAGGTCCTGTAATCAATGGTTTGCTTGGGCAGTGGTCCCAAGAATGGCATTGCTTCTACGTCTCTTGCAGCTAGTGACTTCACTTACCACATGTCTCTTGCCTCCAGTGTGAAGGAGGGGATCTAGTCAGGATCCCTTAGTAGATTTGAGGGTGCCATGGGGAAATGGTCTTTGTGGGGATATGGTCTTTGTACGTGCCCTCACGTTGGCAGTACTACAAACATTGGTATCCACTGGGAACCAGTGTTTTCAGTAAGTTATGTACTTGTACAGCCACTCAGGAGAGATCCAATGCTGCCCAGCTGAATGCCCACAGCTAGAATTTGTTTGTTTCTATTGCTCATGCATATTAACACATGCCTCAGTGCATATAACAAAATTTATTCCGCACATGGATGGAAAAAATTAGAGGAAACGTTGCTGAGAATCATGTTGGAACAATTGTGCCATGTAGTTTCTGGTGGCTAAACCAGTTAGGTAATATAAATACAGTTTCAGCCTCCTCAGTTAACCATATTATTTCCATGTCCACATGCATAGTCTATATTTTTCAGGTTCATCGATTTATAAAGCCAAAAGGGACCACTGTGACCATAACACAGGCCATAAGGCTTTCCTAAATTAAACCCTTTTTGTCTGTTTTTCTGAGGGTTGCTCTAGTTCAATCTCAATTTTTTTTTAAAAAAATCAGGAATAGAGAATTCACCACAGTCCTTTGTAAATTGTTCCTTACTCAGCAATCCATGCCTTATTTATACCCTGAGTTTTGTATAGCTTCCACTTTTAGCAATTGGACTTTGTCTGCAAGATTGAAGAGTTTTTTTCCTATTGTATATTTTCCATGTAAGTAGTTAGATTGATGAAGCCATCTCCTCACCTTCTCTTCGTTAGACTCCAGGAACTCAATCTATTTAGCTTTTCATGTTTTCCTGTCTTTTGAATGATTCTTGTAGCTCTTTACTGAATTTTCATTTTTTCCATATCATTCTTGAATTGTGGGCACCAGAACTGTACAATGTATTCCCATAGTGGTTGCAGCAGTGCAAAATGCAGAGATATCGTGAGAACAAATTGATGATTTTATTGTTTTTGTTTTTGTTTTTATTTTTACAATTGCAGGAAATTAAGAAGGGGCTGGAAATAGTTAGGGCAGTACTGAGGAGCCCAAGCCATCTGGGAATAAGCTAAGTGGGAAGCTCTGGTCCTGGTCTTGTTGATGAGGAGAGACTTCTGGGCAGGGCTGCAAAGGTGTGTTGTGAGCAAGACACGAGAAGTCACTCTTCCGCTCTACTCTGCGCTGGTTAGGCTTCAGTTGGAGTATTGTGTCCAGTTCTGGGCACCACATTTCAAGACAGATGTGGAGAATTTGGAGAGGGTCTAGAGAAGAGCAACAAGAATGATTAAAGGTCATGGGATATGTCTACACTACAACGTTAATTCGAACTAACTTAGTTCGAATTAGTTAATTTGAACTAAGCTAATTCGAACTAACAGATCCAGACTAAAAAACTAGTTCGAATTAGCGTTTTGCTAATTCGAACAAGCATGTCCACATTAAGTAGACCCTGAACCGGGCTTAAGGATGGCCGGAAGCAGTGCCGGCAGGGCATCAGAGGAGGACTTAGGGCGTGGAGATGCTGTCTCAGGCTAGCCGAGGGCTGTGCTTAAAGGGACCCGACCCCCACCCCAGACAGACAGTTCTCAGGGGTGCCCCGCTTGCAAAGCAGTCCTGGCTTGGATTGCCCGGACTATCCACACTGGGCACATCACACCACTCGGCCATCAGCCCGGCTGCACTTGCCGCAGGCTGCCATCTGGGGAGAGGGGACAATTGGGGGGCTGCAGGAGAGCTTCCACCCCCAGAAGCCCGCAGAGCCAGCCCAGTCCTCCCCATCGGGGGCTCGTGCCCCATTCCCCCCTCACCTCCTTCCACTTACCCTTCCCTAGCACCTCTTATTTATGTACAAAATAAAGATAATGTGTCTTCCAAAATGGAATCTGTCTTTATTGAACAAAACTGGGGGAGACTGGGAAAAGGAGGTGGGAGAGGGGAAGAGAGAGGCTGGGAGAGGGGAGAGCAACTAAAATGATCAGGGGTTGGGAACAGGTCCCATATGAAGAGAGGCTAAAGAGACTGGGACTTTTCAGCTTAGAAAAGAGGAGACTGGGGGGGGGATATGATAGAGGTCTATAAAATCATGAGTGGTGTGGAGAGGGTGAATAAAGAATAGTTCTTCATTAGTTCCCATAATAGAAGGACTAGAGGACACCAAATGAAATTAATGGCCAGCAGGTTTAAAACTAATAAGCAAAAGTTCTTCTTCACACAATGCATAGTCAACCTGTGGAACTCCTTGCTGCAGGAGGCTGTGAAGGCTAGAACTAGAACAGAGTTTAAAGGGAAGTGAGATCAAGTCATGGAGGTTGGGTCCATGGAGTGGTATTAGCCAGGGGGTAGGAGTGGTGTCCCTGCCCAAGGTTTGTGGAAGGCTGGAGAGGGATGGCATGAGACAAATGGCTTGGTCACTGTTTTCGGTCCATCCCCTCCAGGGTCCCTAGGGTTGGCCGCTGTCGGCAGACAGGCTACTGGGCTAGATGGACCTTTGGTCTGACCCAGGACGGCCATTGTAAGCTCAGAGCTCAGGGTCGGGGGTCTCAGCGGACCCCCTTGATTCTCTTGCACACCTGCTCCTGGGTGGCCAGGCTGGCAGCTCTCCTGCCCTAGCTGGCCACTTTCCTGTGCATAGTGCGGAGATCGTGGACGAGGTCCACGATGTCTGCACTAGCCCAGGCAGGTGCCCGTCTCTTGCAGTCCCAGGAAAGCTCCTGGGAGCCGCCAGCCTGGTCCCAGGAAGAGGGGGAGGGCTGGGGGGCATCAGGTGGGTGGCTCGATCCGTGCCAGGTGCAGGGTCTGCTGGCTGGGTGCTGGCAGGCTTGCACCTGGCACGGGCACCGTAGCCAGCCCGTGCCCCTTTAAGGGGTTCGGGACCGGGAGGGGGGCAGACGAGTTTCCCTGGTGTTGGTCAGAGTGGCCACCAGGGAAACCTGGGGAGGGCTAGCCTCCCACTAGTTTGAATTAAGGGGCTACACACCCCTTAATTTGAACTAGCTTGTTCGAACTAGGCTTAATACTCGTAAAATGAGGTTTTCCTAGTTCGAACTAAGCACTCCGCTAGTTTGTTTTAAATTCGAACTAGCAGAGTGCTAGTGTAGCGCCTATTAAAGTTAATTCGAACTAACGTCCGTTAGTTCGAATTAACTTTGTAGTGTAGACATACCCTAGAGTACATGACCTATGAAGGAAGGCTGAAAGAATTGGGTTTGTTTAGTTTAGAAAAGAGAAGATTGAGGGGGGACACGATAGCAGTTTTCAGGTATCTAAAAGGGTGTCATAAGGATGAGGGAGAAAACTTGTTCATGTTGGCCTCTGAGGATAGAACAAGAAGCAATGGGCTTAAACTGCAGCAAGGGAGGTTTAGGTTGGACATTAGGAAAAAGTTCCTAACTGTCAGGGTGGTCAAACACTGGAATAAATTGCCCAGGGAAGTTGTAGAATCTCCATCCGTGAAGATATTTAAGAGTAGGTTGATAAATGTCTATCAGGGATGGTCTAGACACTATTTGGTCCTGCCATGAGGGCAGGGGACTGGACTCGATGACCTCTCGATGTCCCTTCCAGTCCTAGTATTCTATCATTCTATGAAGAAGATGAAGGTCATCCTGCTGCTCAACAGCTCCTGCCCATGGTTGTCCCACCATCCGAGTCCTGGTTGAGTGAGGGAGGGTATGTCTACACTACCCCGCTAGTTCGAACTAGCGGGGTAATGTATGCATACCGCACTTGCTAATGAAGCCCGGGATTTGAATTTCCCGGGCTTCATTAGCATAAGCGGGGAGCCGCCATTTTTAAATCCCCGCTGCTTCGAACCCCGTGTAGCGCGGCTACACGGGGCTCGAACTAGGTAGTTCGGACTAGGGTCCTATTCCGAACTACCGGTACTCCTCGTGAAATGAGGTGTACCGGTAGTTCGGAATAGGCACCCTAGTCCGAACTACCTAGTTCGAGCCCCGTGTAGCCGCGCTACACGGGGTTCGAAGCAGCGGGGATTTAAAAATGGCGGCTCCCCGCTTATGCTAATGAAGCCCGGGAAATTCAAATCCCGGGCTTCATTAGCAAGTGCGGTATGCATACATTACCCTCCTAGTTCGAACTAGGAGGGTAGTGTAGACATACCCTGAGTGAGCAGGGCTGTGACAATGGAGCTGCAGAAGGCTCCCCATGTGACTGCAAGGCTAGTGACACCTGATCTCTGCATTCCAAGATGTGGGGAAGGCTGTGATTCTAGTCATTCAGTGCCCTGTGGCTGGGGGTTCATCCTCCCCCCATCCTGTCCAGGAGTCATTGCTCTGCCCTGTCAGGATCACAGCCTTCCTTTTGCATCTACATGGATCCAGTGTCATTAGGGTTGCCAGATGGCTGAAACGAAAATACCGATCCTCCCCCCTCAAAAAAAAAAAAAAAAAAAAAAAAAAAAACCCCACTGGGAAAAAATTTTGTTGAAGGGGGGGGAGAAAGGAGGCGGGGACCAAAGTTGTTGAGTTAAAAAAAAAAAAAAAGACTCCACGAACCTGGATCGCTGCTAGGGGTTACCAGGTAGTCATTTAAAAGAAAACAAAAACCCGGATACGGGGGGCGAGGGGGGGGGGCAGGAGGACCAGCCAGGAATGGAGCGGTGCTGGCTGGGAAGGGGGAGCCCTGGAAACAGGGCTGGCCGGGGAATATGGGGGGCAAACGGGAAGCAGGGCTGGTCGTGGGGGAGGGCGGGGAAGTCAGGCGGAATGGGGCTGGCCACGGGATATCGGGGGAGGAGGGACCAGCTAGGAGGGGGCGGGGCTGGCCGGGAGTAAGTTGGGGTGGGAAGCACAGCTGGGAAAGATCGGGGGCCGCGAGGGTGGCCGGGAAAAAGGGGGGGTGGGAAGCAGAGCTGGTGTGTGGGGGAGATGCAGCGGTGCTGGCCGGGGGAGATCAGGAAGGAGCTGGCGGGAAGCAGAGCTGGTGGGGTTGCAGGGGAGCTGGCCGGGGAAGATCAGGAGGAGAAGTGGTGGAGAACCAGCTGGCCAGGAAGGGTGGGGGGTGAGCAAATTGGCCGGCAGGGAGCGGGACTGACCTGGGCACTTGCTGCCTGTCCCACGCAGGCTCCTGGCAGCACATGAGCGAGGAGGAGGCTTCCCTCCTCCTCACACTCTACCAACTGAGGGCTCTCAGCAGCAATCGCAGCCTCGCCTCCCAGCTGAGACTCCCAGCTGCTCCCCCTGCTCACGCCAGGCTTCCATCTGGTGCGCAGCTGGAAAAATCAGAAAATACCAGACATTGCACATGTCTGGTATTTTCTAATTTTTTTACCGGACAGAGCGCGCAAATACCGGACTATCCGGTACAATACCGGACACCTGGCAACCCTAAGTGTCATCTGCTGTCATGGTCCTGCAAGGCTGCAGAGAGCTACTTGCTCTGCCACAAGGTTGGGGACTGCAGTCCCTGGAGAAGCCAGATGTAGGAGCAAGCTTTAGTCATACTGGCTACTACTAATGGATATTTTTGTTGTTTTCAGTGTGTTAGCTGAAATTGACATTTACTGACAGCTGTTGACTTAAAATGTATCTGGCCAATCCTAAATTTTTTCTCTACATTCTTGGCCAAGATTGCTCTGTTTATACATCTCAGGCTCACATTATCTTTTTGCCACAATGTTGCTCATATTCAGCTATTACCTACAGTGATCCCCCATGTTTTTTTCAGTCACTACATCGCAGGATATAATCTTGATTCTGTAAGAGTGGCCTACCTTTGTTGTTCTTCTGTATAACTTTGTTTGACCATGTTGAATTTCATACTCTTTACTTGAATGAACAATCCCTTCAACTTGACTAACAAGAAGGTCTCGTTTCACTTTATTAACTGCTAATTCATTTTTTCTTGGCGTGGCTAATCTTTGTTTCCTGTAATTAGTCTTCTTTGACTGCTCAGGCTATTCTACGTATTGCACAGGATCTAGAAGGATTACATTTTCAAAAAGCGGGTGTGTCAATATAATCAATATTGCAAATACTTTGTCTGAAAATAAACTACTGTGGAACTCAGGAGTAGGATTTTCAGAATTTTGCATCGGTAGCTGCATGCTGTAGGCATATCCTACTCCAATCTGCTTCAATTCTGGATTCTGTTGGTTTTGTACTTGTCTTGATCTTCCATTGCTTAGTTATGGTTATGACCTAGGCATATTGGCGTGTAATCATTTAAATGATTAACTGGTTAATCCCAACGACTACGCGCACCCCCTCCTTTGCTACCTCTGTATCAGAGGGAGCAGAGAAGAGGGGAGGCAGGAGCCAGTTCCTGTGGAGAGCTGGCTTTTAAATGGGCTCCCTGCACATACCAGCTCCAGCAGAGCTTCCTGCTCTTTTCCCCGCCCCTCCCCCCCCCCGCTGCCAACCACAGAGGCAGCAGAACAGGGGTGGGAGGGGCAGGCAGTAGCCAGTGCTCAGGCTCCCATGAAGCCAGATCCCACAAAGTCATCTGCACTCCTCTCTTACCCCGCACAGCTACCTCTGTGAGGACCTGGTTCCATAGAACCAGCCTGCCCCCTGCTCTTGCTGTCTCCCTTTTTTTGATGGGCAGGGATAGTGACCAACTAGTACCTGTGCTCAGTAGTAAAGTGCCTTTCGGACGTGATTGTTTCTGCAGGGAAAACCATGTGGGTATGTCTACACTACAAAGTTAATTCGAACTAACAGCCATTGGTTCGAATTAACTTTCATAACGTCTATACATGCAAACCGCTAGTTCAAATTTAATTTGAACTAGTGGAGCGCTTAATTCGAACTAGGTAAACCTCATTCTACGAGGACTAATGCCTAGTTCGAATTAAAACAAAAAACAGGACTGTGTAGCACTTTAAAGACTAACAAGATGGTTTAATAGGTGATGAGCTTTCGTGGGCCAGACCCACTTCCTCAGATCAAATAGTGGAAGAAAATTGTCACAACCATATATACCAAAGGATACAATTAAAAAAAAAAATGAACACATATGAAAAGGACAAATCAAATTTCAGAACAGAAGGGGGATGGAATGGGAGGGAGGTAAATGTCTGTGAGCTAATGATGTTAGAGGTGATAAGTAGTTTGAATTAAGGGCGGTGTAGCCACTTAATTCAAACTAGCTGGAGGCTAGCCCTTCGCAGCTTGCCCTGGTGGCCACTCTGGGCACAACATGGGAAACTCTTCTGCCCCCCTCCCGGCCCCGGAGCCCTTAAAGGGCCACGGTATGGCTACGGTGCTTGTGCCAGTTGCAAGCCTGCCAGCACCCAGCCAGCAGACCCTGCACTTGGTACGTCATGAGCCAGCCACCCGCTGCCACCCAGCCCTCCACCTCTTCCCAGGACCAGGCTGGCGGCTCACAGAAGCCTGCCCGGGGCCGAAGCCTGCCCGGGGCTGCAAGAGGTGGGCGCCCGCGTGGTCTAGTGCGGAGATCGTGGACCTCACCGAGGTTTGGGGGGAGGCCTCCAATGTCCACGACCTCCGCACTAGCCACAGGAATGCGGCCATCTACAGCTGCATGGCTGACAGCCTGGCCACCAGAGGCCACATACGGACCCGGGAGCAGGTCCACTGCAAAATTAAGGACCTGCGGCAGGCCTACTCCAGGGCATCCCAGCCAGGGGCCGACCTGGAGGCATGCCCTCACTTTGAGGCCCTGGACTGCATCCTGGGGGTTCACACCATCCATGCCCCCCCGGGTGGTGATTGACCCCAGGGCAGAGGGACCTGTCCTGGACACGGAGGAGGAGGACGCCGATAGCCAGGAGACTGCAGGGAGCCTGCCCTGGACCCAGGACCTCCGAGGCACCCCACAGAGCACATCGGCTGTGTCGTCCAAGGCTGGAGAGGGTTCCACATGTGAGTGCCATCATGCTCCCCCTTATGTGCATGGGAGGTGTGGGGGGAGAGGGAGCCCAGAGACACTGCGCCTGGGCCTTGCCCACCATGGAGCGGCAGCTGGGAGTCATGCAGGGGCCCTGGCCTGTTCCCCACACGCAGACCTCGCCTTGCAGAGGAGGTCTGGGTTTCACCCACCGTATCCCCAGGAATAACTGACCACAGCTCTTGTTTCACCACAGCCGCAGCACCTGGGACTGCAGGGGGCATCACCCCGCTTGCAACAGCCACCAACCCCTGGGCAAGCAGGTGCACCAGGAACCTGGAGGACTACCAGCGGCAGCACCTGCGGCTACTGGAACACCAGCTCCACATCCAGGAGCACTGGGTCCGGGAGGACCTGCGGCTGCGGCAGCGGAGCTTGGAGGTGCTGGAGGAGCAGAGCCGTGCCTTCAGAGGTCACCTCCAGACTCTGGTGGACAGGTTCCTGCCTCCTCCTGCTCCAGCCTCTGCGGCCGCCCAAATCTCGCTCCTCCTCCCACCCCTGCTCCCCATCCCGCTTCCTCCGCACCCCTGTTCCTCCTGCCCCACCCTCCACACCCACTTCCCCCGACGCCCCTGCACCTGCAGTGCTGTGACATGGGAGAGCCAGCAGGACCCCCAACCCTGAGTTTTCCCTTCCCTTCCTCCCCTTCAACCCCCTTCCAGCTCCCTCCTCCCAGGTTTCCCCCTCCTCTCTCCCACCCTCACTCCTTCTTCTCCCACCCCAATTATGTACAATAAAGAGAGATTTTTGTTGGCAAAACAGGTGTGTTTATTTTACATTAGGAAGGGTGGTTATGGAGGGGAAAGGGGAAGGTGGGGAGGGTGGAAGAAGGCCCCAGTGGGGCATGCAGGGAAAGTTCAGTCCTCCTCTTCCCCCTGAAAGCTCTCCCACAGGGCTTCCCGGATCCAGACGGCCCCCTGCTGGGCCTACTGGATGGTGGCGGTGTGGGGCTGCATGTACTGGCAAGCCATGCACTCAGCTTCAGCCATCCAGGCTGGCAGGAAAGCCTCCCCCTTCCACTCACATAAATTGTGCAGCACGCAACATGCTGCCACCACGGGAGGGATATTGTGCTCAGTGAGGTCGAGGCGTGTGAGGAAGCATCGAAATCAGGCTTTCAGGTGTCCGAAGGTCCCCTCAACCATGATGCGGCCCCTGGTGAGCCTGGTATTGAAGGCCTGCCGGGAGGGGTTGAGGTGCCCCATGTATGGATTCATCAGCCAGGGCTATAGGGAGTAGGCCGCATTCCCCCACCAGGCAGACGGGCATGTCCACGTCCCTGACTCTGATGTGGTGGTCAGGGAAGAAGGTCCCGGCCTGCAGCCTCTGGCTCATGGAGGAGTTCCGGAACACCCTGGTGTCGTGTGCCTTGACGGACCAGCCCACATTAATGTCCAAGAACTGGCCCCAGTGGTCACACATGACCTGCAGGAGGACGGAGAAGTAACCTTTGCGGTTGATGTACTGGGAGGCCTGGTGTTCCGTGGCATGGATGGGGATGTCCGTCTCATCGATGGCCCCCCCGCAGTTGGGGAAGCCGAGGGCGTCGAACCCCCAGATGACTGCGTCCGGGTC
The DNA here is from genome assembly GCF_052426305.1 of Pelodiscus sinensis. Lineage (NCBI taxonomy): Eukaryota > Metazoa > Chordata > Testudines > Trionychidae > Pelodiscus > Pelodiscus sinensis. Next base: position 207,354,737 of record NC_143053.1, read on the forward strand.
GGTGAGGCGGACCACTCTGTGGAGCAGCACCCGGTTGATGGCCTTGACCACCTGCAGAGAGACACAGCAAACCATGAATCACTGGAGTGCCTGGGTGGCTGGGAGTGTTCATTCCCTGGCACTGCCCCGTGCTCCACTCCTGGAAGTAACCCCCGTGGGCAGCGTGTAGTATGGCTGGGACAGACGGAACCCTCCTGTGCGGGGCACTTTCGCCCCCCCCTTCCATTTTCCCTGGGGCAGCCCATCCCCTCCTTGTAGCCCCCCTCTTCTCCGGCCCAGTGGCCGGTGGGTGCCGTACCTGCATGAGCACTGCTCCGATGGTGGATCTCCCCACACTGAACTGGTTCCCGATGGATCAGTAGCTGTCCGGTGTGGAGAGCTTCCACAGGGTGATGGCCACATGTTTCTGGAGGGGGGTGGCAAGCCTCATGTGAGTGTCCCATCGCTGCAGAGCAGGGGCGAGCCACTCGCAGAACTCCAGGAAGGTGTCCTTCTTCATTCTGAAGTTCTGGGTCCACTGTTGGTCTCCCCAGCGCTCCAGGACAAGGCGGTCCCAGCAGTCGCTGCTGGTGTCCAGACGCCAGATGCGGCGGGGCACACTGGCGTCCGGGTGCTGCTGCCGCACCTCCATGACCCCCGGGGAGGCCAGGGCAAGAGGTAAGGGACTGACATGTACCAGATGGTGCAAGGCAGCCTCCACCCATTGCTGGCAGGCTTGCAGCAGCAAGTCTAAAAACTGAAGCAGCATGTCCAGGGTGAGCTCTGGCTCCATGGTGCCAACTGCGGCGGCGTCCCCAATGGGAACCACTGACACAGGCAGGCGGAGAGAAAAACATTTTGCTGTCCTTTGGCAAGGAGGCAAGCAAGCAGAAAAGCTGAGAACCGGCTATCCAGGGGAGTCCCTTTAAGCACGAGCCTCAGACAGCAACCACACAAAGCAACTACTGACCTGATGCCCTGCCAGAACCGGTTTCAGCTGCACTTAAATGCGACCCAGCGTCCAGTGAATGTGGACGCACTAGTTCGAATTAGCAAAACGCTAATTTGAATTAGTTTTTGGGTCTAGATGCGCTAATTCAAATTAACTTAGTTCGAATTAACTAATTCGAATTAAGTTAGTTCGAATTAGTGCTGTAGGGTAGACATACCCAGTGTGAGTAAGTTGTTGTTGGAGCATTAACTCCTTTGTGTGGTGAATTGGTGGAAGTGGCTAAGGAGTCAGTGGCAGCATGGCTATGAAGAGAACCATGGTGCTTTTGAAGAAAAGATCTGGAGTCAGGGAAGATTTCCCAGCTCTCTCCGGAATCGTCACAATTACAGTAAACTTCTGATAATCCGGCACCTTTAGGACTCAGCGGGTGCTGGATTATCAAATACGCTGGACTATCGGAAGGGGGGGGCTATGAGGGGTCTAGGATGGTGTGTGTGTGGGATGCCACCCCAAACTCCTCATAGCCCCCCCCCTCCGATAGTCCGGCTCTGCCCCAGGAGTCCCCAATTCAGCCGCTGCTGAAACTGACCAGTGGCTGAATCGGGGAAGCCGGGGGCAGAACAGCTGGGGTGCTGCTGGGTTGGTCCAGTAGTGCCACCCCTTGGCGCTGCGAGTTGCTCTTGGAGACGCCTGGGGCAGAGCAGCTGGGGTGCTGCCGGGTTGGTCCCGCAGCGCCAAGGGGCGGCGCTACCGGACCAACCCAGCAGCACCCCAGCTGTTCTGCCCCCGGCTTCCCCGATTCAGCCACTGGTCAGTTTCAGCAGCGGCTGAATCGGGGAAGCCGGGGGCAGAGAAGCTTCAATGGTCCGGCTGCTCGGAGCACTTCCGGGTTCCTGATGGTGCCGGACCATCAGGAGTGCCGGACCATCAGATGCCGGACCAATGGAGCTTTACTGTACTCTCTACCTATGGCTGCTTCCTACCTTGAGAGACAAAAAAGACCAACTTGTTCAGTTTTTAGAGCAGTGGTGGGCAGCTGGTGGTCCAGTGAGGTTTTATGTGTGGCCTGCGAGACACTTTGTTTACCATTGCAGGATTGCCAGGTTCTGCTAGTTTCCTTCTGCATGATGCTGAAGGCTTGACTACACTACAAAGTTAAGTCAACTGCAATTATGCCAATGTTGTAATTAATTTGTGTAATTGATTCATGGTTGCATGTCTGTACTGTGCACCTTGTGTTGGTGGAGCACATCCACAGTAGCAACTCTTGCATAGATGCAGGAAACAGTGCATACTGACTACAGATTGCTTTTGGAAGGGTTTGCAATGCTTCGTGGAGGGGGAAGGTTCAACATCATCTGATGTAGGTTTCTGAATCCCATTATTCCATGACCATCCACGTGCATTTCAACTGCCTGGTTACCTGCAAGCTAACCATCTCTATCTGTGTCAGAAAGCATGGATTCTTCAATATTTTGCTGTGCATTATGAACTCAAAGACTATAAGATGAGATCAGTGAGGAGGGCTGTCTGGTCGAGGGGGCCTGGAAGAACATTTTAATAATGAGCCACAGCAATGTGTATTGCTATAGTGTACTGAGCCTGGAATTGTTTGTTTGTACCATGCTATGAACATTGTAATGATTGTGAAGTGTGCCCAACCATAACAGTACATCTGCACATATTGCTGTTGTCAGTAAATGTTAGCAGCAGCCACCATGTGATAGAGAATAATAAAGTTAAATTTAGTTTTCATAAATCGATATTTTTTTTCAATTCTGCATCCATACCTATGTTGTTCAAAGAAAAACTTCGTATATGCAAGGGAACATATCTTTAAAGGAGAGGGAACAGAGAAGTCACAAGCACATACATCCATGAGGCACTCACAGCTAGCAGCATGTGCAGCTGTCCATTGTGTAGTCTCCCATGGGACGGAGTGTGTTAGGTACTGCTGCAGCCTTGAAAGATACATAGAATGGGGGAAAGGAAGAGTACAGGAAGTTCCTGGATTCTGGAATGCTTTTTTATTTTCTAATTAAGCTTTGTATGATTGGAGAATATTTGTCAAAATTAAAACAAACCTCAAACACATGAATTGGTTTCAAATAGAAATTATTTACATTTTTGTCTAATGATTTGTTGTAGAGTGGTGTAACTCTCATGCAGAACAGTTCTCTCCTCTGCCTCCAAACAGTGATTTTTTCCCCCCTTCATATCATGACTTGTGCATCTATGCAAAGAGATAGAAAAGGAGAGTAAATCCTTTCAGGTTCTCTGCATCTACAAGCTCTAATGAATTCTGCTGTAAATACACTTCAGTATTCCCACTCCAATACAGAGTTGAGGCAATTGATTCAAAAGAGCATATCCAAGCAAAAGTAAGCACAGGTGCAGTGGAAATACAAAGGTACTGGTCTAGCTTTTTTTGACAGTGGGTTAATTTTGAGACACAACCTTTCTTCTCCTGAAAGACGTGAGAGACCACAGGGTACTATTATGCATCTGTAATCTTTGTGTTGGTAAAGACCTAAGTCGTGGTGTTCAGATAGTAAAAGTTCATTCAAATTCTGAATATGTGAATTGCAGTGGAATAACAGGCTCTATCCACATGACATTGACTCAGTTTTAATAACACTGTACAAAGCCATGTAATGCTGCAATTTATTTTAGTGTATTACTTTTACTTTACTAAACATATCTTGGAAACTTGGTTTTAACATAAAAGCCTTCTTTAGGATAAGTAAATCTTCTTCTTTAATGACAAACTTATAGGAGGTATATAGTAACTGTACCATGTACCAATTTCCCACTTTCTATCCCTGGAAAAAGTGAATGCTAGTGGTATAGGTTTTTACTCATCCCAGGGAAAGTTTTCAGTTTTAAGAATGAAAAGAAAAATTAAACACCATGACCTCTTTTCCCTACAGCCTGAGGCTCAGCACTCTGACTGCTTCTCATCTCCCACCTGTATTCCACCACCCGGACACCAGCCTCCTCCATTCCCCAAAGCTCTTGTTCCATATACCATCTCCCAACCCTGCCCCCTTCTTGTAGAAGCAGCTTATCTGCAGCTCCTCATTGGCATGACTCTTTGCCACCCTTGCTTTCTGCTATGCCTGCTGTAGCTCTCTGATATTTTTTACATGGTATTGAATATAAGAATGACCATTGTAGGGTCAGACCAAAGGCAATGCAAGGTACCCCAGAGGGAATGAACAGAACAGGTGATCATCAAGTGATCCCTCCCCATCACCCATTCTCAGCCTCTGACAAACCAGGGGCTATGGGAACCATTCCTACTATGATAGAGTTAGAGCAGAAGGCTATTAAAAAAGTAGTGGAGGGGAGGTATATAAGCCTCAGACTAGGGAAATCCTTGCTCCCAGAATAAAAGGGAGGGGCTGGCTTAAAACCAGCAGAGGCAATCAGGGACAGTGAAACACCTGGGACTAATTGACTAGGCCTGCAGAGTCAGGCCAGCAGAGGCTAATTAGGGCACCTGGGGTAATTAAGAAAACCAGTTCAGACTGGCTCTAAAAGAAGCTTTGCCTGCAGTTAGAACATGCATTAGCTGAGAGGATGGAGGAAAGCACCTCTAGGAGTAGGAGCAAAAGAAACAACAACTGAACACTAGGAGGATGAACCAGAGAGAAGGAAGGTGCGGGAAAGTAGCGCAGCAGTCTTGGAGCTGTCTTATATAGCAGGTGTTGAGGATTCACACTGGCAACTACTATTACAGGGTCCTAGGCTGGAACCCAGAGTAGAGGATGGGCCCGGGTTACCCCCAACACCCACCTCCCCATTTCCATGCAGGGAAAAGGACTGTGGAGTTTATTTTCCATTTTACAGTACGCTGGCTGATGATGAAAAGAGCTCAACAAACAACAAACTAAAGCCCTAGGTGTGGTGCCTAAAATTATGGGCTGCTGTGAGCTCTGAGGTGAGCAAGTCCACCAGGAAGCACAGGACCCACTGAGTTTCTGTAGGAGCTTTGTCACACTGCCCATCCTGGGTAATAGCCATTGATGGACCTATCCTCTGTGAATTTATTTAGTTCTTTTTTGAACCCTGTTAAAGTCCTGGTCTTCACAACATCCTCTGGAAAACTGCTGTTTTTCCTTATCATGGTCCCTCTGTTCCATGCCTCGAGCACATTCCTGCAGCTGGAGTGGAGCTGTGTCCACAAACTTGGGAGATCCACCACCACCCCCACCCCGTTTACTCTAGTCAAGAATGTGATTGTTGCATACTGCCAGATACTGCTCACCTGAGCTTGCCCTGTGAGTTCTCCACACCAAGAAAACAAGACTGAGCAATTTCAAAATTTTCCAGGAATTTAAAAGACAGGGGCACCTACCTGTATACCTGGGTGCCAGGAAATAGGTGATGAGAGCAGGCTCTATTGGCATTATGGAATATCTCCTGTAGGTCACTTAGGAAGACATAAGCAACGTAGTGTCTCTATTGACACAGTGTCACCCTAAACTCTAGCCCTCTCCTTGAGCGGATAAGCCAGTTTAGCAGGCAAGTTAAAGTGGTGGGAGGAACAGTGTAGAGTGTACGCTTTTGTAGTTAGGTCGACGTAAGCTGTTTTATATCATCTTAACTTTGCAAGATAGATAAGCAGTAAGTGTGATCAGATATTCATGTAATCCCTTTCAGTTTCCTCTTCTTCCTCTCTAGCCACTGACCTCTTCTTTTTTTCCCATGATTGAAGGGAAGGACTGGTAATTTCTTGTCTGAATTCTATGTTCAGTATTATCTTAGGGTATGTCTATACTACCCCGCTAGTTTGAACTAGCGGGGGTAATGTAGTCATCCGCAATTGCAAATGAAGCCCGGAATTTGAATTTCCCAGGCTTCATTTGCATAAAGCCGGCCGGCGCCATTTTTAAATGCCAGCTAGTTCGAACCCCGTGCCGCGCGGCTACACGCGGCACGGAGTAGCTAGTTCGGATTAGGCTTCTAATCCGAACTAGCTGTACTCCTCGTGGAATGGGGCTTCATTTGCAATTGTGGATGACTACATTACCCCTGCTAGTTCGAACTAGCGGGGTAGTGTAGACATACCCTTAGACTGACACTCCCAAGTAGTACTACTGTTACCCAACTGGTATAAAGCGTAATACTGTAAGTTGTTCTCCTCCCCATTAGTAAGGATGTTATCCTGTCTGTGGCTAAAAATTGCATACATTTGGATTGAGTCAGGGCACTAGTTTAATCCTGTTGCCTGAATTGAAGCATGGTACTATAACTGTTTATGCTAAGTATTGTTTTTAGGGGTGGCATCTAATGAAGCTCTAATTATTATAGTAATTTTTAAAATCAATTAACATCAATAAATTGCCTAAGGAGGTTGTGGAATCTTCATCTGTGGAGATATGTAAGAGTAGGTTAGATAAATGTCTATCAGGGATGGTTTAGACAGTACTGGGTCCTGCCATGAAGGCAGGGGACTGGACTTGATGACCTCTTGAGGTCTCTTCTAGTCCTAGTATTCTATGATTCTATGCTTTACATAGCAAATGAAAAATATTTGGAAATACAAATAGAACTATTAGTAATTTTAGAATATATTAATATATTTTAACTAGTAATCTCATCATTATTAGTAAAACTTGTACCTATTTTGTATGTGGTATGCACATTTTAATTATTTTCACCTCTTCTTTTAACAGTGCTGTAATTCGTCGTTGAAGCCATACATTCATAACAGTTTACACCATCAAACATTTCATGTAGACTGATTCTGTGTCTCATAAACTCTAAGCACTGTGAATTGAAACTACCAAACTACATGGAGTTTACAAGTGGCTAACGCATGGGTCAAATGGTCTATTTTCCTGATATTTAATAAGAAGCATTATCACCATTATGATGAACCGGGAGAAGTGGGTTAACCTCAGTCCTACAGAATTTTCTCAACTTCAGAAGTATGCAGAATGTAAGTACTTTTTTGTTTAAATTAGTTTATGTAGTTTCACTATGTTAATGCAACATTGTCTACTTCAAACTAAAATGTAATACCCAAGATTGTCTTGAGGTTGTATGTTGGCAGTTAAATTGGTATTCCGTGGTGATTTAATTTTATTTATTTATTTTTATTCATTGCCATGTAAGAGCCTGAATTCAACCTTTGTCATCAAAGATTGGATTTCCACATAGACTCTGGTTTTAATATGGATAGCTTAATATTATTTCAATGAACATTATGGGGTTTTAGTATGGGAAGATCTACCTATACTGATTATTCAGACAGAATATGAAACACCTCAGCCCACAATCCTTTTGGCAATCTGGCAGCCTATTTGCCTGCCAAGTCATCTTAAGCTTACTGTTTCACTTCAGCCATGTAGGGATTTGGGAGTATTGTTAAGAGAGCATGCTCAGCTATCAGAGAAACAAACACCTTGGCTTGTACCGTAAGTATGCGCCTCTGGTGGATGTGGAGAAATATTGGTTGATTTCAAGAGGAGAATATCCAGCTCTTTATTAAGAGGATGGTTTCTAGTGTTGGGATACATAAAGATACTCTAGAATTTGAAAGTGTTGAAAATAGGAATGTGCATGACACCTGTTGCTTTATTCTGTTTGCATGAATTCATAGGAGAACTGAAGTAAATTATTTTATCCAATCTGAGGATGTGGAACAAAGGATGTTATGTCTTTCAAACTACTTTCTATCAGTAATAAAAGTTCAGACGGTGAAGATAATTTATTCAATAGAGCAGAGGTGAGAAGCCTTTTATGGATTGAGGGCCACTGACCCACAGAATAATCAACTGGAAGCTGCACAGAAGTGAGAAGTGCCAAAAAGAAAAATCCATCTCACTGACATGTTCCCTGACTGAGAAGAAGACACTTCCCACATTCCCCTCACACAGCAGAGCCTAGCTGGGCCTGGGCTAATACATTTTGTGGGGGGCGGGGAAGCCTCCAGGCAACACTTCACTGTGCTGGCCAAGGGGACAGGGCGTGGCAAACACAAGCAAACTTCCTCCTGCCACCAGGCAGAGTCCATAGATCAGAACTGGCTCTGGCCCCTTGAGGTTTGGGGCTCCTGTCCCCATGGTGGGTGGTCATGGGGCTGGAGCACCAGTAAGGGCTCCCCAATGCTGGGGGTGGGCAAAGCGCTGAGCCTCGGGCTGAATCCCGGCAAGCTGGAGGCCGGATTCTGCCCCTGGGCTTTAGGTTTCCCACCCCTGTAATAGATTATTGGGTCTGCCATATGCACACCTACATTTGAAACTCTAACCAGATAAAAAGTTTTTCTCACTGAATGAAAACCCTAGTAAGAACATTTTTGAAAGTGTGCTCAAGTTTTTTTTAATTTAAAATACACAGCTTTATAAGAAACACTTCTTAGACATGAGAAATAATTATAGACACCTATCTCACTAAGATGTAACTTTTTCTGCAATATCTCACAATTTTGGCTGGGTTTAAGCAATTTCACTCAGAATCTAACTACTGAATAGTAAAACTGAGATTCAGGAAAGATATGGAAATATAAATACAGGTTGAACTTCTCTAATCAAGAACTCTCTCGTCCAGAAACATGTGTCATCCAGAATGATTTTAGTTAGCCGGAAGTCCACTTTTCATGGATGCAGACAAGTTTCCTGCGGTCCCATAAAGTTTGTTTACAGCCACCAGTCTTAGCTCTCAGAGTCCTGTGCTGTTGTTTAGCTCTAATTTACCCCTAAAGTAAATTTACCCCCCCCCCCCCAGAGTCCTGAGGAGTCTGGTCTAGAGAGGTTCAATCTGTATTTATGGCAGATTGAGATAGCACATTATGCTTCCAGTGGACCTTAAATCTGAGTCTAATGCCAAATACAAGCCTCAAAGTTAAAAATTATAAAAACTGAGCTTTAACCAGGTGCATGTTTGAGCTTATGGATTTAGCAGTTACTGAAGGAATAAGATAAACTTAAAAACCAACAAATGGTCTGGTAGCACTTTATAGACTAACAAAACATGTAGATGGTATCATGAGCTTTTGTAGGCACAGCCCACTTCTTCAGATGACCGGTCTAAATTTAAAAAACAACAAATGATCCAGTAGCACTTTATAGACTAACTTCGCTACCCCCTGACGCTTCCTGAAGGAATAAGAATAGGAACACACAAATATTTTGACAGTCTACATGAGCTGGCAGATGTATCATTCTTCATTATGGACACAATATTACTATATCATGTATATTAAAGGCTTTTATTTTCATGATACATAGTTAAAACTCTGCTGACTGCCACAATGAGACTCTCAGGTAATTGGTCAGCACAAGAGTCAAACTAATAATGCCAGAGCTACATGCTTTTAGATATACAATAATATTTGTAATATGAAATGAACACCCGTATACTGTAATATCTCCATAGGAACTGAAAAAGGGCTAAGCTATGCTCCAATATATGTGTTAGTCTATAAGGTGCCACAGGACTTCTCATTCTTGTAGTAACAAGAAATGTCACTTAAAAGTGTTACCCAGAAGATAGTAATTGTGAGATGTACACATATTGCTGTGAGGATTAAACAATAACGGTCTTTAAATATGATCATAGCTGTTATGTCTTTTGGAATCCAGCTGTGCATAGGACCTCCATAAGTCACAAATTGAGGCTTGCTGTTGTTGCATTTTAGTGGAAGGAATGTAGTAGCAAGTTAGAAAAATGCTTTTGTCTACTATGAAAAATTTTGTATTGGATAATGTCAATGTCCATTACAAAGGCCAAGTGATTTTTTCACAATTTTGAACTCATCCTTTCCTAACTACAAAAACAAATCGGCTAAGAGTAGCTACAGACATTCCCAATGTGGAGACAACACTTTATTTCTTGGTTCTCTCCTCCTCCACTTCCTCTTCCTGGTCTATATAGAGATGTTTTGAAGGATTATAATTTAAAGAGGCATCCTCCATAAGGCACTAGGGATGTCAATGGTTAACCCTCACCCTCTGCCTGCTCCCATTTAAGCTGTTAACTGGCTAAACATAACATTTAACCAGTTAACTGATTAAACAGGATTTTACATCCCTATAAGGGATAGTATTGTGAACCTAGGAGTTGGGATATGTTCCCATCTTCAAGCAGGGCTGGATTTATGCTTTAGGTGTCCTGACGTTCAATACCTTTAATGCCCCCTCTGCCTACAATTGATATTCATATTTTGCTTAAAAATGTAACTTTTAACTTTTAGGTGCCCCTAGAACAGGAGTGGACAATTTATTTTTCATAAGGGGCTACTCCAAGAATCTGGAAAGTGGTCAAGAGCTGCACTTTTCCATAGTAATTGTGATGCAGGGTCTGGGATGGAGGCTGGGGGAAGAAGGGAGCTTGAGGTAAGGAATACAGGTGCAAGAGTGGATGTGGGGTCTGGGAGGGAGCTGGATCAAGGGGGGAGTTGTGACCTGGGGCAGGGGACTGGAGAGCAGGTGTGGGAGGGGGTATAGGTGCAGGAGGGGGACAGAGTTTGGGCTATGTTGGGTAGGGAGGAGTTGCGGGATGGAGGGGGTGGGGTGCCAGAGGCAGGATGTGGCTGGGAGACTTCCGTGGGTGACTCCCACCTAGCATGTTTCTCAGGCAGGCTTCCTGCCCCTGCACATCTGCAGGGGCCATGCATGTCTGTGAATAGCCTTTGGGAAGGGAGAAGGGTACTTTGCATGGTGCCTGTTCTTCAAGCAGGCAGCTATAATTGGCTAGAAACTGGCCAATGGGATTATGCTGGGGCGGGGATAGCATGCAAAGCTTTTCTGCCCTCCTCCTGGGCTCAAAGCTGTTCAAAGACAATTAGCGCCTGGTAGCTGCAGCATGTGGGGCAGTCAGGGAGCTTGTCTGAGGCTCCTCACTGCATCCACAGGCTGGATCTGGCAACATGGTGGTCCCAGGCTGTGTTTTGCCCAGCGCTCCCCTAGAATGTTCATTGCCCAGAGGCACATGCTTACTGTGCCTAATTGGAAATCTGGCCATGCCTTCAGAGCACACCACGTGGCTGTGTGCAACAGTTCACCAAAGATGCTATCCAATTTGTTTTATTAAAGTTATAGTCCTTTCTCTTTCACTGGTTTGTTATTTAATGAACCCCAAGATCATTGTATGGGGTTGGTGCTCAAGGAGAAGGAAACTTCAGTCATTTTGAAGTTAACACATGTTTGCAACTGAAAGCAGAGACAAAGAGAGGCACCAGAGAAACACCAGGCACAGAGGCTTCTGCATGTATTTGTCAAGTGCAGTAATAGCTTGATTAGCCTAAAAAGGTGGAGAAAAAACCTACAAATAAATGTGGTGCAACCTCCATCCGGTCTGCAATTATCAGGTAATACTGCAGAAAACTGGGAGAACTTTCAGACCGAGATCTGAATTGAAAAATGGCTAAGTGGACTGAGTACAAAGAATATAGCTTGACCAGATCAGAGTAGAACCACTCATTATGAAATAGGGATGTAAAATCCTGGCTAATCACTTAACCTGCTAAATGTTGGGTTGACCTAACATTTAATCAGTTAACTGACTAGAGGAGCCTGCAGGGCTCCTGCTCCCAGCCCCCATACTGAGGCTGGCTGCTGGCTCCCAGCACTCATGCTGGGGCTCACAGGCACCGGCTCTGCTGGCTCCCAGCCCCCACATTGGGACATGAGGGCTGCTCCCTAAGGAACTGGTTAACCATTATCTGGAAAGCCTCACCTGGTAAGGGTGATGGTAACTGTGACGGGATGTGGTTACAGACAACCCCTCGGAGGTACCTCCTGGGGTGCTGACACAGCCACTGCCACTCACCTTCCCACTCTCTGGGGCTCCTCACCACCCAGTCCTGCTGGGCCAGCTCCCTGGTCTCCCCCAGTCAATGCCCTGAGCTGAGGTCCCTGCCCCCACCAAGAACCAGTACAGACACTGAACCACTTCAGGTCCAAGGAGAGTGCAGTTTAGGGCCCAGCCTCCTGAGGGAGCACTCCCCAGATGGGATCAAACCCCAAGGAATTAGGTAAGCCCCATTTAACAATGAAAGGGGGAATGTGCACACTGGTTTCCCCCCCCCGCCCCCCGGGTAACAATCACTTACACTGGGTTTGATAGAAAATAAAAATGGTTTTATTAAGTTGAAGCAGTAGGATTTAAGTAGTAATAAGTGAAAACAGGCAGAGGAAAATAGGTTACAAATCAAAAGAAACAAAACCGCTTGGCTAATTCTCCACTGAAACCTCAGTGCAAACTTAAACTCACCCTAAAACCTCTTTTGGGGCTGCCACTCAAAACTGGGGCTGTCTACCCCACCTTGGGGTCTCAGGCTCCTTCCTTCAGGTGCAACCGAACCAAAAGACTCAGGCCTCTGCTTTCCTATTCCTTTTGTTAAGGATTGAGGCCACTCACTACTAACCACTGCTCAGACTGAAGGACAAAAGATTGTTTAACAGTGACTCAACTAGAAGTTGCAGGTAACACCCTCCGTGTCTCCCATTCAAAGTATTCCCCACTCCATGTATCTAATTTTAAACACACAAATGATACATATAACAGTGTAAGATAAACAGAACTAGCAGATCATGACATGAAGATCCATGGGTTACATGAAATGATTTGCTCAAACCACCTTTGAGTTAGGTATATTCATATCCATGAGTCCATTTCATAAAGCATGGGTGGGGGTGTGGCTGAGGGGTCCATTACAGTAACCAATTAACTGGTTACCTGTTCACTTCTCTACTATGGAAACCATTGGTAGGGAGAAGACTAGGTAGAGATGGTCATGTGGAAGGTATGGATCATAGTCTGGCCCCAAATATTGTGGGGTCTTTTAGAAACATTGTAATAAATGTGAGGAAAATAATAATTTTTCAAAATATTGCAGATCCTAAATGCAGAAAAGTTAAGTGTAGTCATTTAAAGGCAATCTGATTTGAGGAGATTTTCACAAACATGCTGGGATCAAGCAAGACCGATGAGAGGGAATGCACGCTGCCTATGATAGCACATGGAATAATTATTCTGCTGAAACTGATCACAGGAGTTCAAGTTAATCTTTATTAACAGGATTATGAATGTCTGAAAATAACCCCAAAAATAGAACCAACAAAAGGTAAACGTATTTCAGTCAATTGAATGCGTGCTCAGTTATTTTGGCAGTTTAAATTTAATTACCAGGCATATTTAATATCCCATTTGGAAGATACATATTCTTACACTTACACTTCTGGTGAAGAAGGTGCGAGAAAAGATATTACAAAACTTTACACTTGCTTTATGAACATATTAAAGGTATTGACACCTCAATGGATGGCATTCTCATTTGGGGCTTACTGAAAGAAAAGCATGATTGTATACTTCAAGAAGTCCAGAATGTAACTAGAGCTGCAAACCTCAAACTAAATTTGGAGAAATGTGTTTTAAGGGTTGCAGAACTGACTTTTGTTGGGGATGCCAGGTTTTATACCTTTTAAAGAAATAATATTAGGAACATTTCAGCAATTGAAAGGATGCCATGTTCCCAGTCAAAGAAAGATGTCCAACAATTCCTGGAAATGGTTACTCATCTTAGAAAACTCGTACCTAATCTATCTACCAAAGGAGAAGCTTTGAGAATTCCTAGAGAATAAAAATGAATCACAATGCTGAACAGGAAGAAACACAGGAAGATTTAAAATGACTGATATAAGTCCAAGTTCTGTGCAACTGGAAGTCCTATTAAAATCTTAGCAGCTACTTCATAATCTGGGTTATGTGTACTGATTGCGTGAGGTTTGTTTGTAACCAGTGACATAAGCATCCAAATCACTTATTGAGGCAGAAACTAGATACCCATAGATAAATGAGCTCTTGGGAATATTGTTTGCCTGTGAGAAATTCACTCAGTATATTCATGGAGAGATGGGGGAAGTTCAAGCAAACCACAAGACCTTAATAGCTTTATTTAGCAAACTTGTAAAGGCTAAACTTACCATTCTATAAAGCTGCGAAACGTATTGTTTTATTGTGACCTTCATGCCAGCTAAATTCATATTCATGGCAGATGTACTTTCCATAGCAGTGACTCTCTCATGAAACCAAAGAGAACTTTAGAGACAGATACACAAGCCTCTATGCAGACGTGATTGTAAAATTAATTTTCTTAGCTTCCTGTAACAAATAAGAGATGAAACAGAGAAGGTTGAATAATTGGGAATCCTTAAAGAAGTGATAGTTAAAGGATGACCTGAAGAAATAACAAATAATCTGGTAGCATTTTAAAGACTAACAAAACATAGATGGTATCATGCGTTTTTGTGGGCACAGCCCACTTCTTCTTCAGATGACCAGAGTGTTGGAATAGTAATTGCTGTCCAAGGGTAAGAAATTGTTTAAACTGCAAACATGAACTAATTGTGATAGATTGGGTGATTTTTTTTCAAGGCCAGTATAGTTTAATTCCATTGAGCCTTTGAAAAAAAAATGCAGGTTGAAACTTTCTTAACCAGGATTCTCTGGTCCAGCAACATCAGCGGTCTGGCAGCACCACAGATGTTCCAGGACCAAAGAGTCCCAGTGGCAATCTAAGGTAAGACACTGATACTTAAGGATTGTTTAGTAGTCCCAGGTTGTTACTCTTTGTATCCAGAAATTTGTACACTTCACAATATTAAGAAGTCCGTGATAGCCAACATGAAGGCAGTCTTCTCCAAACATGGAATTCCAGATTTTGGTGGACCAGAGGAGGTCATTTCTGGCCCTCCTACCACCAGATCTCTCCAGCTTTGCCCCCATTGCTTGCCTCCCACCCATCGCTCGTTATTTACTTCTCCACTTCATAACTCAAGAACTTAGAGACACCAAATGAAATTAATAGGCAGCTGGTTTGAAACAAACAAAAGGAAGCATTCCCCCCCGTCAGCCTGTGGAATTCTTAATCAGGAGATTTTGTGATTTGCCAAGACTATAACACGGTTCAAAAAAACTGGATAAATTCACAGACAATAGATCCACCAATGCCCATAATTCAGGATAGGCAGGAATGGCGTCCCTAACCTCTGTTTGCTAGAAGGTGGGAATGGGCGACATGGGATGGATCACTTGATCTTACATGGTCATTTCCTCTGGGGCACATGACACTGGCCACTGTTGGAAGACAGGATAGTGACTGGACGGACTTGTGATTTTGACCCAATATGTTCTTGTGTTCAAAGGGGTACCAATAGGCTGTGTCTACACTGGCACGATCTTGCACCAAAGCAGCCGCTCTTGCACAAAAACTTGCTCCCTGTCTACACTGGCTGTGTGTTCTTGCACAAGTAAACTGATGTTCTACTATGTAAAATCAGGGCTTCTCGCGCAAGAACTATGATGCTCCTGCTCAGGAATAAACCCTCTTGCGCAACTGTTCTTGCGCAAGAGGCCAGTGTAGACAGGCAACATGAATTTCTTGCGCAAGAAAGCCCTATGGTTAAAATGGCTATCAGAGCTTTCTTGCACAAGAAAGCATCTACACAGGCATGGATGCTCTTGTGCAAAAGCACATCTCTTGTGCAAAAGCACATGGCAGAGTAGACGCTCTCTTCTGGCACAAGAAGCTGCCAGTGTAGATGTAGCGCTAAACAACAGGCTGCATCTAAGGTCTTATATAGTTTTGGATGGATCAGGAAGAAATATTTCAATGCAAGCAAAGGGATTTAATCTCAGAAAATTCCAAATCTTCGGCATTAGTCATCTGATCCTTTATTACTGAAGCAAAAAGGGGAAACTGTCAAGGAAGGAAAGAACCGCTGAGATGCTAATGAGAGGCTGATCCTGAGGGAGAGGTGTGTGAGAGCAGAAGATGCTCCTCCACTTCGTCATGCTGTCCCCGGGAACAGATGCTGCCCCAAGAGTGCAGGCATGCCTGTGTGCCGTGTGGCACTCCAAAGTAAGTGTGTGTGTGTGTGTGTGTGTGTGTGTGTGTGCCCAGCCTCCTTCCTTTGACTTGTGGTGGCCCCAGTGTCGGGAGTAAGGCAGGCTTCTCCAGACACCCTGTGAGCCATAGCATAAGGATCCTTTACTGCAGTCTCCGGGGGCTGTGTGCCCTGGACTGGTGCTCCACATGCTCCCACGTGCACAGGCTGTTCATGATCCCCAGGCCTAGAAGACCAAGTGAGGAGCACACTGTTGTCCCTCGCCATCCACTGCCTCCACCTGTGTGCCTGGGGAAAGTAATGGCACTCACCTGAAAGGCCTTCCCTGGCTTCATATGATGCCCGGAAGATGTCCTGAGAGGCAGGTACTGGTTGCAGGGTGAACATGAAGTCCTGGCTGGCAGGCATGGAGTTGGTGCTAGCTTCGTCCAGCTCCTCCTCCTCTTCCTCCTCCTCCTGCGCACTGGCTTTGTCCACCAGGAGGGCAATGACCTGCATCTCCAGCCCAGAGTGCATAACAAAGGGTGGGGAGGGACAAACTTCCTCCCAGGATGTTGTGGAGCTGGTTAAAGTAGGGGTAGGTCTGGGGTGGCAGAGCTGAGCTGCCTGGCCTTTGTGTAGGCCTGCCTGAGCTCCTTGGTCTCCAGGGGCACCTGCTCTTGGGTTTTCATGTGCTTGTGGCCCCTCTGGCCCAAGCTGTCATCCATCAGGCCATGGGCCTTGGCATTCCTATGTTTGGTTGAAGATCTTAGAGGTTTATTTCCTCTCCCCAAATTTCAATGAGATCCAGGATCTCTACACCAGACCAAGATATTGTCCTCCTCTTTCAGCCTCATGCAAGATCCTCAGAGCAGTAGGGAAGGCTGTGCAGGGTCCTGCTGTGTAGCATGGTGTGAGCAGAGCCTCCTTATGCCACAAGCCCTTTCCTTTCTGCCTGCAGCTTTCAGGGCTGCAGGGGAAGGGGAACTATAGAGCTATGAGTGTGGACACAGCAGCCAGCAGGGCACCTGTGGGATTTCCTGCAGGCTACTTATTTCAAAATAACTCCAGCTTCCCTGTCTAAATATACCCTATTCCAAAATAGCTATTTTAGAATAGGAGTTATTCCTCATGGAATGAAGGTTACAGAATCCGGAGTAAGTCGCCCATTATTTCAATATTATTTCAAAGTAGCGGGCTTGCTGTGTAGTCGTTCATGTAGTTATTTCAGATTAATGTTCATTATTTTGGAATAATGATGCTGTGTAGACATACCCCTAGGTAGCTGACGTATTTGATTTGTGG
This sequence comes from Pelodiscus sinensis, assembly GCF_052426305.1. Taxonomy (NCBI): domain Eukaryota; kingdom Metazoa; phylum Chordata; order Testudines; family Trionychidae; genus Pelodiscus; species Pelodiscus sinensis. The sequence continues at coordinate 207,371,810 of NC_143053.1, forward strand.
AAAATATAATGCATGGCTTGAGAATGCAATATATGTGTTACTAATGTTAGCTGTCACTTACACTGTGCATGCACGCGCATGCGCGCGCACACACACACACACACACACACACAATTTATTTTTCCTTAACAGAAAGTAAACGACTATATTTAGAGATGCTTCCTCATAAGGATCGATATTATGAACATAGAAATTTGGAGGTGTGCAGTGAAGGCAGGTGCCGGGACTACCATATGGCTTTGTAGTAATTTATCAAACATGCTCTTCACTTTGTTTTATTAGTTTTTTATTCTTTTCCATTCAGTGGTTTGTTAATTAACTCAAGATCATTACTCTCCGTTCTTAATTAGTTTTCTGTTTTAAAAGTCTATTTGTGGTACAGTGAAAATGTTCACTTAAGAGAAGAATGGTGAATCTGAGGAAGTGAAAGTACATTTTAATTCAGATTATAGTTATTCTTTTGTCTCATAGGGTACGTCTAGACTACATGCCTTTGTCGCCAGAGGCATGTAGATTAGGCTACCCAACATACTAAAATGAAGCGGCGATTTAAATAATCGCCGCTTCATTTAAATTTACATGGCTGCCGCGCTGAGCCGACAAACAGCTGATCAGCTGTTTGTCGGCTCAGCGCGATAGTCTGGACGCGCGGGTGTCGACCTCAAAGGTATTTGTCGACCACCCAGGTAAACCTCCTCGGATGAGGTTTACCTGGGTGGTCGACAAATACCTTTGATATCGACACCCGCGCGTCCAGACTATCGCGCTGAGCCGACAAACAGCTGATCAGCTGTTTGTCGGCTCAGCGCGGCAGCCACGTAAATTTAAATGAAGCAGCAATTATTTAAATCGCCGCTTCATTTTACTATGTCGGGTAACCTAATCTACATGCCTCTGGCGACAGAGACATGTAGTCTAGACGTACCCCTACAGTCTGATCAAGTTAGAGTCTTGATAACTATTACTCTTATAAAGAAGGGGTATGGCAATTTGTGAGGCTTGCCCTTTAATGGATTTAGAACACTGAAAATACTGAAAGAAAAATAAAGACAATAAATTGCCATTTGAGCACATTATGATTATGAAAATGGAAGAGCAAAGCATAGAAAAATGGGTACAAATTTTAACTCATAACCTATTAAGACCTTCACCAGTGACTACCTCTTTGGCCCTTTCTGTTCCTGAACCTTTTACTCTTTATTTCTAAGTCCCTCTGAGTGACTGATTCAACTTCCGTTCAAATCAAAGGCAGTATTTCTATTGCCTAAAAGAGCAGTTCGGACCAGGCCTGTATTTGTGAAACTGTAAGGGGCGCATATGAAAAGCTGTTGCTGCACACAGAATACTCACTGACTTCAGCATCGAGCCCCATCTCCAAAATAAGAAATCCCACCTCCTTGAGAGTTTGAAAAGTGCCAGGTGCATGTGTAATGTTATAATTAATAACAATAGCAGTATGCATAGTTAGGGTAATGAGACATGTCAGTGAAGCTGGAGTGATGTAACTCTCTCGACTGTGATCACATGGCTATGTACAGGATTAGTTTGGGGATGGTCAATAGGACATATCTTTCACACACAAATGAGTATAATCCTCACTTTCGGGTGGGAAAACCAGGGGTCCCACTTATGTCAATGGGAGATCTTGTCATCGATGTCACCATCCCATGATATGCTTTTTAATTTCAGCAGCATGATGAGAAAACAGTGCCTTGCTCTTAGGCTGCTTGTGGTCTCCTGAATCATACAGCATGTCATGCTACTGAGGTGCCATCTCTTTGATCAAAGGGTATCGTGCCTGCTCAGGCATCCAGCTCAGAGGGAGCTTGTGAACACTCTCATGTCATCGGTGGCAGCTGAGTCATTGCCATACATTGATCTAGCAGTACTAAAAATAGCCAAGCCACCAGTCCTGAAATCAAAGCCCTGCATAGCTGAGGAGGCGGGGGGGAGGGGGGGGAGAGAGTGGGGAGAATCACAGTGACAAACTTTTACTACTAGAGCTTGGTTTTTATCAGTTTATATTTTCAAGGATACCTTTGCAAGGAACACTTTTTAGAAGCCTCTTTAAGAACAGAGAGAGAATGATGAAAGAAACATCCTTATGGATCAGTGGTTCTCTGGTTGTGGGATTCACAGGCCTTCAATGCAGACATTGTTTCTCACTGTCTCTCAGGGACTGTTTACACTGCAACAGAACATCACAGCTGGTCTCTGTTACCTGATTTGGGCTTGTAGAGTTCAGGCTATAAAATTTGCAGTCTAGATGTTGGAGCTCAGCCTGGAGCTTATGTGCTGGGACCCTCCTTCCTTAGTACAAGCTATAAAACCAAGCCTGAATGCCTACACTGTAATTTTATATTCCCACATCCCAAACCCTGCAAGCATGAGCTAGCTGAGCCACACTAGCCACAGGTATGCATGACAGCATAGACATATCCTCAGAATCCTAAATGACAGAAAGGTATTGCTTTCCCTTGTTGCGGCTTGATTCAGTAGAGCAATGGCATTGCTCGGGAGAGAAGGTGGCAAGGGCTTGGAGGAAGGAGCGGAATGAGAGTGGAGCAGGGGTGAGGATTTGGGGGAAGAGGTGTGGTGAGGGCAGGGTCTGCGGTGGTAGGGGAGGCTTTCACAACTCACTAGAGATAGCTCTGGGGCCACAGAAACCTGAGCAAAACCTTGTATGGACCAAACAAGTTTTAGATATTGTAGTAAAATTTAAAGTCATCTCTACTGACTTATAATTTTAGTTCAGCTTGTTTTGTATGTATTTAGATAGAAACAACCTATGTACAGTATTTTCTGTTTAAAAACAAATAAATTAGTGCATAAAATGTTTGTTGGGTTTATGGAAGACGGGGGAAAAAACGTACTTAATTGACTATTAGTATACGGAAGCAGGCTGAGGACTTTATGAAATAAGTCCCATAAGTTGGACTTCCCTGTAATGAAGAAGTCACTATGCTCCTTGGAGTTTCTCCAAAGATTTTTAACAGTGAGGGAACAGAGGCCAAGGAATTGGATAGAAGTATGAGCCATGGTTCCTGAGATGAACTGAGTGATAAGAAAAAACATAAAAAGTACATATTAAATAAGAAAAAAACACTCTTCAGAAAGTAGGAAAATGTCGTCATATTGAATTTCAGAACATGCTTTTAAAAGGGTTTGCAGAACAAGGCCCATGGGTGCCTGGTAAATTTACAACTCTGATATTAAATTAATTACTGGAGAGGTCAGGAATCTGAGAGAGAGATCAGATCTCAGAATAGAATAAGTTTAGAAGAAAGTCAGAACAGTACTGGAATAGGTTTGTAGAGAAAAGAGCAGTAGAAATAATCCAGAGAGGTAACTTAGATAAAGCTCATAACACTTTAATTCAAAACTTTTTGCTTTTAATGAAAATGTGTATACAATGAATAGGAAACATTTTGTTTGAAATGGAGAGGCTGTGAGAGAAATCCAAATAACATCTGCTGAACAGAAGAAAACTGAACAGACAGGGCAATCTTTCTTTTCCACCGATGAAGAAATGGCTCTACAAGAGCTACTGCATTTTCTGCTGCAGTCCCCTGTAAAGATTCTGCAAGTGTATTAAAAAAAATTTCTATATTGAAAATAGGATTACTAACTTTCTAATTGCACAAAACTGAATACCCTAGCCCCTTTCCTTCCCTAAGGCCCTGTCCCCCATTCACTACAGTTCCCCTCCCTCAATGGCTTGCTCCCTCACTTACTCCATTGCACTGGGCTGGGCAGAGTATTGGAGTGTGGAATGGGGTGAGGGCTTTATCTGGGGGAGTAGGCTATGGTGTGAGGTTGGGGATGAAGGGTTTGCAGTGCTGGAGGGTCTTCTTTCTAGGGGATGGAGACAATGGTTATGGAGTGAAGGAGCAGGCTGTGGGTTGAGATGGTGGGTTTAGGTGTCAGAGTGGGGTACAGGTTTAGAGGGGAATCAGGGCTGGAGCAGGGAATTGGCATGCACGCTTACCTTGGGCAACTACTGCTCAGCAGCACAGTGTGGGGCTAAGGCTAGCTCCATGCTGTGCCTAGAAAATGGCCAGCCAGTCCAGTTCCTAAGCACAGGGCCAGGAGGCTCTATGCCCTTCTCATGCTTGTAGACACTGCATCTGCAGCTCCCATTGACTTCAGTCCCCAGCCAATAGGAGCATGGAGCCAGTGCTCAGGTTGGGGGCAGAATCTATAGCTTCCTGCCCCACCCCACCTAGGAGTCAGACATGTTGGGTCACTTCCAGCAGCCAGCGTAGAACCAGGAGAGGTAGAGTCTAGCCTGCCTTAACCCCTCAGTACTGCAAACTGGACTTTGGATGGCCCAGTTGGCAGTATGAACCTCTGCTGCCAATGTTCCTTTTCAACAGGGCATTCTAATTAAAACAAACAAACAAAACAAAACAAAAAACGGGATGCCTGGCAATCTTAACTGAAAAGCTGTTAACTAAGTAAGGCAACTGACCTTATTTTTACGAGCAATTAGTTAATAGTTGCAGTTAAAGAATGATTCGCTTCTAACTTCATGGCTTTGTCATAAATATAGAGCCATGTGTTCCTTGATCCTCTGATTTTGCATGAAGCTAGACGTTCTGAATTTTGTCATGTTGTTGCTTAAATTGAAGATTTGTACTTCATCTTCTAATCTCTGCAGAAATGGTCAAGCACATGTTCTTTCTAACACATGACCTTACCAAACAGGATTATAATCACACAGTGGTGCACTTTTCAATAATACATGCTTTAAGATAATACTGTGGTTTTGATATAGATGCTTAAAAGAATGGCATTTACAATAAATTGTCACTTCTTCTTCCTTAGTCCACTCTAATATTTTCCAACCAATTCATACCGTACCTGTTTAAACAAAACAGTTAAGCATATAGTTAAAATAAGGCACATTTTCAGTGCTTTGCTTATAGCTAAATATGCACTTACATTCTTTGCTGCAGTGATATCAAAGTTTCTATCAGACATTTAGAGTATTAGTTGATTTTTATGGTATTTCCCCAGTACCTGTATTAGGTACAATGGGTAATTTATAGGAGGGATGCTGTCTTTTTATTGTATACTTTGCAGTGATGAACATATAGCGGATACTAATCATGAAAAGGGTATAATTAATAAGCAGCTCCAGTCACCTTTGCCACAAATAACCCAACTCAACCTACCTTTCATCTAGTTCAGTTCTCCAGCTATCCTTCTGCTTAGGTACACAAATAGATTCTAGGCTGCTTTAATTTTCCTTCTCCTCCCTCCACATGAAATCAGTCTTATCTACCCACAAAACCTTTGATACCTACATCAACTATGTGTAACTCATGAAAAAAAAACAACACTCCAACTTTCAAAACCACTTAGCAAACACAGCCTTCTTTTTCCCCTTTTCCCTTTTACTTCAAGACACATATCTGAACTGCCTTTCAAATATTCCAGAAATGAAAGTGTAAACTGTTGCTCAGGATCTGCCTTACCATCAAAGCTACTCATAATTCTGCATAAAAAATTAGGCATGTTCCACTAATCACATGCCTCAATTTTTCCCTGGAAACTGGTAATATGCTTTTTGTATTACAGAAAGTCTTTACTTTGGGGCTGAGTCAGACCTCTTTGAATTGTACACCACCTCTGATAGATTAAAGCTGGATAAATTACTCAAAATGACTGTATTGAATTAATGAGCATAATCAATAAGGAAATTGGACATCTATGTGTTTTCAGTAGATTACATACTGTATGCATTTCAGTTTTCCAGCATGAAAGGAGAGCAACATTTTGTGCCGAAGTCTTGCTATTAACCTGAATGTACCTAACTGTTTTCTATAAAATCAGACTAGTTGTGAATTTTGCTACCTGTTGACACCTTAGATCTTCAGTTTTAATTTTATTGATATAATTTGTCATCCGAATGACAAATTTTTTTAACTGAAATTATGTGGTACCCCTTTCCTGGAAAAATAAGATATGATTAGATCTTATTTGCATTATCTCACTAGCTTGCCCATGGAAGCTGAAGTGAATACCTTATGTACTGGTTAATGTCCCTAGTGGCAGTTATGGCCCACACTGTACATTGGGGAGAGCAGTAATAATATGTGTTCTTAAGAGTGAGCATAATTGCCATTTGAAGGTATTAACAAAGAAACTAAAGCGGGAGGCTCTTATTTACTTTCAGCTTTCCTTTGGGTATGAATTCCAGTAAGGGGAGCCACTAGTTAAGTGAGGCATGGAGAGCACTTAGCAAAGTGGTGGTCTAGAAAAGCAAATTAATCTATTTATTTTTCCAGTAGCTTGCTGATTTCACCAGGCAGCTAAGATGAGTGTCTAATTTTCATTTTTAGCCTTTGGGTTTATGTACTAATCAATCTGTATACACTAGAGCAGGGGTCTCCAAACTTTTCAGCCCGAGGGCCGCATTAACTATCAAACAGCAGTTTGGGGGCCGACTACACACTTGAGGTCCAAATAAAAAACAATCAAAACATGGATGTTGTTTTTAATTATTTATTTAATATTATTTTATTCAGTTATTTAATAACACATTCATACACTACACATGAACACCTGTATTAGTGTGAATGGTGAAATTGTTTCCTGGATGCCAAAATAGCAGACATTTCTGGCTTTAGATTTGTTGTCCCTAACATCAACAGTGACCTGAGATTATCATCGGACAAGTTTGTTCTCAAATTGTTCTTCACGTATTTCATTCTTGAAAATGTTTGTTCACACAGGTATGTTGTTCCAAAGATTGAAAGGTACCTTGATGCAAAAGTTTTGACATTAGGAAAGTCTTCCTTGGGCAAAAACTGGTAAAAACCCACCAGTCCTATTTTGAACTTGTCCCTAAGGAGGTCATTTGCTTGCAACTCAATGACTTCCAGCTGCAGTTCATCTGGGCAACTGGCCACATCTGCTTCAAATGGGTTTTGAAACAATCTCACTTCTTCTGCCTTTGAATCCAAAAAGGTCTCCACGGGCCGGATGAGAGGGCCTCGCGGGCCGCATCCGGCCCCCGGGCCGTAGTTTGGAGACCCCTGCACTAGAGTGTGCTTCTCTCTCCCTCTTTCTCTCTGGATAGCTATTTAGACTCAAAGCAGAATGTTTTGGAAAGTGAGATAGAGTGGAGTTTAATAGGTTCTGGAGGGTTCCATGGCAAGTTGGAGATGTGCAGGTAGGAAGGATTAGGGTTGCCAGATGGTTGAAACAAAAATACCAACATCCCCCACCCCCTCAAAAAAAAAAACACACCAGGAAAAAAATCTTTTGAAGGGGGGGGGGGGAAAAAGGGGTGTGTGGGGAGACCAAGGTTGTTCAGCCAAAAAAAAAAGGGGGGGGGGGATTCCAAGGACTTATTAAGCAAAAAATAAATAAATAAAAAATAAAGCGGCATTAAAACAGCATGTCTCCTTTAAGAGTGAGTGCAGAGATAGGAACAGGGGAGATGTTGAGCACTAAGACCCAGGGGAAGCATTTCTTCCCCTAGGTCTTTTGGCCGGCAGCCATGAAGAATCAGGTATGCATGGGGGTTGGGGTCAGGGGGCTGGGGATTTTGGGAGCACTGAATGTTTGTAGAGTTGTCAGGTGCCTGGCATTTTTGCCTCCTGGCTGGGGAAGAATTCAGAAAATACCAGACATCTCAGATATCTGGTATTCTCTGAATTTTTTTACCGGACAGGAGGCGAAAATACCGGACTGTCTGGGTGAATACCGGACACCTGGCAACCCTAGGAAGGATAGTTTAGAAAAGTAGTGGCAGTTGGGGTGTGTAGTTGGGATTGAGCAGTTGATAAATTGCAAGAGGAAGAAGAGGTAGAGAGGGAAGGAAAAGAGGGTAATATGTCTAAGTCCTGGATTTGTGAGTGAGTTGAAAGGAGAAGGAAGAAACCCAAGGAAGAAGACAACAGATCCAGGGAGGAAGTCAGATTAATAATAGGGCAGAAAAAGACAAACAACTTGAGAAAAGCATCTAACTGTGTTTTACCTTGCTGAGAATGTTGTCTAATGAATGCATTTGTTTGGCTGCATGCAAATTAGCCACACAATCCTCTAAAAGATTCAATTTACATTGAATTCTAAAGAGATTAGTTGTAATCCAGTTCTTAATTCTGATGAAGGATCTCTACCACACAAGACATAACTGGCAGAATCAGAATTCTTCCCTATTTTTCCAGCTTTTACATGACTAAAAAGGCATACACATGACAGCATTTGTATTGTGCCTAACCAGGTGAGTGAGTCTTATCTAAGGAAAAGGGGCCAGAAAACTACCATTAAAAGAATCATCATAGGTTATGTAGTATGTTGCAATAACAGATAAAAATTTAAAAACTTTAGTACTGCCATACAAACTTTAGTTATAGATACCTACTGAAATGCTAATGCCTGACTTAAGTGTTTCTCTTTAGGCACCCCTCCAAAAAATGACCTAATTGTAAGAAATGTGGAACACTCAGGGAGTTCTTGATGACTTAAATGGGAACGTTACACACCATATGTTAAAAATCTTAGTTGTGAGATCGATTTTGCTGGGACATAGGTGAACCCCTTCATCAGCATGCAGCCCCATTATTTCCAGTAGAATGCTGCTTGGTGTTCACATCTTATTGCAGGATCTAGGATTGATTTTTCGTTTAAAGAGATAATAGCTACACATTGTAAAATAAATTTATTTTTATATTATCTTCTATTTTGATATCTTAATGGTTTGCATAGTATCAGATGTAACATTTAGGCAGAGATTTGAGTGCCCAAGGGAATCTGAATGAGATTTCAATAAAATTCAATAGGCAAGTTTGAATTTTTCAGCCTTTAAATCTATATTAAATCTGTATCTAAATTGGAAGTGATCTTCCTAACTATGCTATTTATGTATTTATTTTGACCTTTTAGATGATCATTTTATTTCTTTCAAAATTAGAATTATCAGAAGAAATAGGCTTGTGGGTTTTTCACCTGTTTTTCCATTTGCAAATGACCACAGACTTGAGATACTTTGACAAGGATATGGAATATTTCTTATCAGAACAGCTACCCAGGAGAGATTCAAATGTAGCTCAGCTGATTAACAGAGCACTGACACTGCCCATAGCTGGAAGCATATGTTTTTGCTTGTGGTGCACATTGATACAGACTTCAGTGCACACAAAATTATTCCACACATGGATGGGAAAAAATTGGAGGGAACACTGGTTGGTGCTGACATTACTTGCAACAGAGTGGCTCTGCATGACATACATGTGCCAAAGCCTTGACAGTATGAACATTGTGAGGAAGGAAACAATTTACTGTCAGTTCTAATGCCTATATTCCCAAATGAACCTTGTGTCTGAGTGCGATCAACATTTAGAAAAATGTACTACTAAATGTAAAAGTGAGATATAGATGTGGCAATGGGTTGTAATGATGACATAGAACATGAAGAATTGCCAGAGGCATATTAGTGACCACCATAAAGTCATATAAGGGTGTTAATTCTATCCTCCTCTATTATTCATATTCAAAAACGTTCACCTTTTTTGCCTAATATTTATCAGGTTTGGTATCTGTTCAGAAGTCAATGTATTTGAGGAAGATTTTTAAAAAATGGTTCAACTGTTTTGGTGTATAAGTTGTGTGTTGGAAAATACACTTTCCCTATTAAAAGAAATTGAGTTGAAATGTCTCTGTAGAAAGTTGAAAGCATCTTGCAGCAGTGATGAATACATTGCATGATCAAGATGATGTAGAACATCTACATTAGCTGCTAAAACCTCATCTGATAAATAGCACCTAAGGAATGCTGTTTATTTTTGGTTAAACATGTACAATATATTACCACTGGCTAAACTATTAAAATACAGATCTTCGTAAAGATATATGAGATCATTATTGAAATTGAGCGATAGCATATAATCACATAAATAAGGACTATATCATAACACATGCTACCATGGTTATAGGGCAAGTTGTGTCTGATCCCTTCTGTGATTTCTCTTGCACCCCATAGGGTTCAGGTTCCAAACAAGATGTATAGTTGATCACTCAGTTTTGTAATTCTGGTGCTTATAACTCTGATGTTATACTGTGTATCTATAGCATAAGTGCTTTCAGTCCCACTCTCAACCAGGTCAATTTTTTAATCAGCACAACTTTCTTCCTTGGTTGTGGCTTTTTGGTTATCTAGTAAGTAGTAAGGTAGTAATAAACAATTCCAAGATTTCATAATTGTTTTCAGTTTTGTGAAATTGGCTCTATTAAAGCACCTATTTTGTGTGTGTGTGTGTGTGTGTGTGTGTGTGTGTATATATATATTATTGGTCTGAACTTTATTCTGCTTACACAGTTCAAATGTGATCAAGATGTCAGAAGTGTAGTTTTTTCCCAAATTAATCAGTTTGTGACTAATTGGTCATGCAAGTTTTTTACCTGCAAAGCAATTCATTTGCTCATTTTCCTCCAGTGATAATTGTCTAAACTGAGTTATATATGGTAAGCAAGTGGATTTTAGCAAGTAGATAGAATTGTTTGTTTTTTCTTATTCCCTTCTTTTGCTAGATAGGTGGAAAGAAATTTCCCTGCTGTTATTCTCTGATCATAAATACTTAGTAACAGCCTGAAATGTTGGATTATAACTTTATGTGCAAATTTCACGATTTATCAATTGCTTCTTTTCATAAGACAAGCCTTCAGCTGTTTTAAGGACAATATATAGTGTGTATATATATGTCTTAAAGGTTTTGGTGATATCATAAGGAACAAGAATGATCTGGGTGTCAGTTTAATGCTAATCCAACTGCTATATACTTCTGGAGTATTTTAGTAGTATAATAATAAACACAACGGATCCATGATACTACTGCATTACTTCAATTTTACCAATTCCATTCAACTAGAAAAAGTCAGTGGTTGATCAGGCTCGGAATATACAGTTTGGTATATTTGAGAATTTCACTGCATTTGTCAAGCTAGCCTTTGTCAGAGACTCACTTTCTTTGAGTAGTGTGGTACCAGAAAAGAAGGGAACTATAACCTGTACCACATAGCCAATTCTTGTGATTTTTATCATCTTGTGATATTAAGTGTTTTAATTACTGCTTCAGCTCGGGGAGGTCTGATGGGGGCTGGAAATCTGCAATAACCTACTGAGCTCCCCGTTAGACCATCTGGTGAGTTGAAGGGGAGATGTGAGTCTTGATTCTGGCATAACTTCATCAAAATAGAACCATCTCCATGAAATATTTTGATTTGGCACATAAGCATCCTCGGAAGGAACAGTTTCCAACCAGCTGCACTTTACATAACAGGAGGGGTGGCAAATGAGGGTTGGATATTTGGCCTGTAAAAACACACATCTGTAGATCCTTAGCTGATGTAAATTTTCATAGTTCTGTTGAAGCTAGTGACTTCAATGAAACGGTGACAATTTATACAGTCTGAGAATTCCCCAAGATCTTGAAATCTGGTCATATTGCCAAATGGAAAATTGTTGGAATGTAAGCCATTATGTGTTCATAGATCAATATGTAGTATGGAGGGGAACACTGTGGTCTGTAACTCACATTGGAAATGTAGATGAGGTAGAAGGGATACAGTTGGTAGAAGTATAAAGAATTATGACCCATAGGTGGAGGCATGGCAGTTATTTTTATATTTGAAACTTTAATTGTAAATATTTTAACTTTCAAATGTCTGTTGTTATAACAATTTTCTAATAGGCTTCCTTTTAAAAAATAATATTTATTGGCATCCTTAATTTAAGCTCATCAAGATTATTTTTATCTCAGGGGGTTTTGATAAGTTTTATAAACTATTAATATCTTATGGTTAAGACATATTACTATCTAATTTTGTAAAGACTTTTTATTCTTTATATTACAGAGAATTTTTGAGAGAAAAATAAGATATTTTTTACGATTCCAAAATATACTTTATTTAAAGATAAACAACCATAAATCATTAAAATCAAGATAACATGGTCAAGTAAAACATAACATTTTATGGGAGAAATGTATTTCTGGTGGTTGAATTAATAAATATAAATCTCAAAAAAGGGATAAAATGGGTCTGTTTGTGAAAACCCAGAATTGTCTTGGGGGGAAACAAATGAAGAGTTTGGAACAATTCATGTGATTTCTGATTAGCAGCTGAAAAGACTCAAAATAAGTTCTTGTATTTCCATTACAGTTATCTCAAATGAGTATTTTAATATGCAGTTTTTATTATAAACACAATTACCAGTTTTTACTGTTATAAACAAAAATAACATTTACTGATAAATACAGGGTAAAATTCTACCCCTACAGATGACAATAGCTGAATGACTGGCTTCACTGAGATTAGGATTTCATATCCACACTTTTACACACATGATTAATTTCCATAGTTATTTTGATGGAACTTAAATATGCCATGAAATGCACCCTGGTATGGTATGCCAGCACAAAGCTTGTTCTGCATACATACTTAACTGAAAGAAGAAAATGGTTTCCTAGAATCCTTCATTTTGCTCCCAAGGGTCAAGAGTCTGAATTTAAGTACTGCAGGTTTTTTACTCCTCCTCATTGTGTGTGTCTATCTGTCTTTCTAATATATTCATATATCCTTCACTAATTTTTCTCTTATTGTATGTTTTAGAAATGTGCCTGTGAGTCCATTTGTTCAAGAAATCCTTCTAAGCAGTAAGAGCTAGGATAGCCAAATTTGGTATGCAGCATCTTCTTATCTTAACTTAAAGCCAGGTCAGGGTTTGATTGTACCAGGACAATGGGATGTGCTTGAAATGTGACTGTTTCTTAAAAAATGGAAGAGGAGGGGTCTGATAGGGGAGAGAGTTATATAGCAGAAAGACCACAAGGGGCAGAGAGGAATACAGAGACAGTTATAACCCCATTGCGTCATCAGGGGTTAGGGGTGGAGAAAGGCACAGCTATCTACTATATAATTCAGAGAATTTGTCTCTGTCTCCCAGCCACAGGCCATGCACCCTTCCCCTGGCTGTGCTCGCTGTAGCGGTCATGGACAGGTGCTTCTTACCTGTTCCCAAACTGCTGTGGTGAGAGGGGACTGAGCAGCCTCCCCAGGGCAGTCTGCATACTGAACCCCTCATCCCCAATTCCACCACAGAACAAGATTTAAATGAAGAAAAAGAAAACTTATTTGAGTTAAAGATTAACCAATGCTGGGTTAATCTAGTAAATCATATTTAAATATTAGACCATTTTTGGAGTTCTAAAATTAGGGGGCATAGTGGGAGATGGCACTGAAATAGAAAAAAAGTTTTGTTTGTGTCTGATTTTTTTTTTCAGAATTTTTCTTTGCTAACTCCCATATCTCAAAGTGTAATGTTTTAGATACTGCTTGTAATGATTAGAACTGGGAGCACTGGCTGTTGGGAGTCTGGAAGCAGAGGAAACAGGAAGGTGGGGGAAGGAGAGGAACTAAGGCTAAGTGAAAGCTACAGAGGGGGTAGCAGCAGCTTTGTAAAGAGGTTTCACCTTTGGTAAATAAAGGCCTGTTGAAGTTTGTTAGTACCTTGCTTGCATGATACAACACAAAGAAAATCTGAAATTAGTCACATGCTCTGCAAAAATAAAAGAAAAACAACTCTTATTTTCTGAACAAAAATAAAAAATGACAAATTTCAAGAAAATTGAGCTTTTGCCCTGGAAAAATAAGTAGGATGTGTGTAAAAGTATGTATTTGAACTTTTGTAATGGAAACTGGCTTATAGGCAGTCAATAGCTTGGCAGTCAATAGCATGATTCTGTAAAGTAACAGTGGAATGATTGTCCTATTCTGCCTTTTATAAAGCTTTACATTCCAAATACAGGTACTATGAAACATAGATACAAATGAACAGAGAATGAGAGAAGAAAGTCTTACAGAGCATGCTACAAGGTCACTGACCTTTCATAGTAAATTTTAGTTGTAGGTGCATGCACATGCATAACCCCCTCACCCCTCCAAGTAATAAATCAAGTACCTCAACTGCTGCTTTTCACATTACAATTTCTGGTTATGAATGTTTTTTGGATGATGGAGTTTGCTACTTATGGTCTCCAAGTGACCATTGCTTCTGAAAATGTGTGCTTTCTCTCACCCTAACCTACCTGGAAATTTTCTCCATGCCAGAGAATCTACAAAATCTGGGAAAGGCCACCTTAAACTGCCAAAGCAATCTTAATAGAGAATCTTAATAGAGATTGTTAGAACATATTCATATATTTTAAAACTCCCTTTTTAACATGCAAAAAGAGAGACTGACATTTCCCAGAACTCTGGAATGCTTGTTTCTCCAAAATAATTTTGTTTACAATTTTCCTTTTTACTGTTCATCCAGTATTTAAAAAAACCTTCTAATTGTTTTGAGTGTATATATAATGAAAATATAGATTGTTCGAACTGATGTTGTAAGATTTGGCAGCCTTTTCATATACACGTTGGACCTCCCTGGTCTGGCATCATTTGGACCTCACTTGTCCTGAAGGAGGGAACTTTCTGGACACTGGGAGTTCCCCTACCCTCATCCCCCCAGACCGCCACCAGTTTTACTTCCAGCCCCTCAACCCAGTTGGCTATGCTGTTGCAAAGTTCTCAGCTGTGCCACAGGGCCTCCCAGCTGAACCACTGGACCCCACTGCCACTGGGCTTCCGGACACATCACCAGATCTCCCTGCCCCTTGGCTCTCTGTTTCAGGAACATCCATGGTTCTGCTGGACCACCGATGTTGCTGGACCAGAGAGTTCCAGTTTACGGAGGTACAATCTGTACTTAAAATATGGTGTCTAGTACCATGTTAGGAAAACCTTTCTGAAAATTCTTTGGAGGCTTTCTCACCTCCACACATTCAGGATTTTGGAAAGTTGCTGACATTTTCCATGTCCCTGTTGGTATTAGGCTTACAGAAGGGAGGTGTAGGGGTAGAAAATGACTTTTCATTTCCTGTTTATTGTAGGTGTTAAACTCAGTTATAGTCCAATAAGCAATTTTTGATTATGAACAGTTCTCATAAATATTGAAGTACACATCTGGATTTTTATTTGACATTACTCATAGTCTAGCTGTTGTTTGGTAGCACCTATTACAGTTCAAGTTGCAAAACAATTTGTGTTATAGCCCTTTTCCACATTGCTTTCCAAACTTTTTTCTTCTAGGGCTTAAATATTTCTTGCTTGTTCTTTTTCCAAAGGATTTTATTATTATTATTTTGGGTGGTGGCAAGGAAAACTTGACCAAAATTTCCATTATTTTTGAGTTGTATGGAAATGGAAAACAATACTTTGAATCAAATTCTTTGGTACATATTTTCTCTTAGTATGAAAACTATGCTTCACTGAAGAGAGAATAAAAAACAAAACAGGAACTGTATTTTTATTGTTAGATTATAGCAAAAATTGTTTGAAGACATATATTGCATGGTCATTCCAATGAAGAGTCGCATCTTCGTTAGGTCTGAAAATGATTGATTGATTGATTGATTGATTTCAACACAGGTTCAAACACTGAAAATTGCACTGTAGCATATTCAGTATTATTTCTATTGTTTGTTTATTTATTCTCTCTCTCTCTCTCTCTCTCTCTCTCTTTTCCCCACCCCCCAGCCCTAACAGTATATCTTGTTCTTTGAACCCTTAATTTTTGTTCTAAATTAACATTTCCAACCATCAGTCTATCTATATCATCCTTTCGGGCTGTGACTAGTGATGGGAAATCCAGTTTAATTTGGTTAACTGGTTAAACATGATGTTTGACCGATTAACCAATTAAAGAGGTGGGGGTGGGCATTCTGGCCCTGCCAGGCAGGAGTGTCACCCCTCCAGTCTGCCACTGCTAGGATGGGGCAGTCCCCCAATAGCAGGCAGGGTACTCCTGCCGTGGTACTCCTGTAGGACGGAAGCAGACCCCTATCCAGGGTAGATAGGGAGCTCCTTTGCCTCCACTGGTTAACCAGAATTGGTAAGCATGACCCATTCAGACTAACTTCTCACATCTCTAGCAGTGACACTATAGTATCCTATGCAGTATTCTTCCCACATTAACCCATGGCAACTATTCCCTTTTCTTCGCCCAAAACTTGTTCCCTATGCAGTTAAGCAGCTTATACACATTGTTCAGAGGGATTTGGAAAGGCAAATGTATCTATGAAGGCCTGTTGCTGCACATACTGGGGAATCTGTTGCTCCTGGAGTGATCCAGGAGTTTGAAGGCTGAGGCTTCAGACACATGGCATGCTAGTGGGAAGTTCAGCAGGGACCGATTGCCCAAACAGCTCCCTTCCCTGTCCAAAATCAAGATGTGGGGAGAGGGAACTGGCCTGTTACACTTCTTTGTCCTTCCCCTCCCCCAGTGGAGAATTTTTCAAACTGGAACATAGACACTTTTAGTTTTTTTGCAGAGTTAACCTATTTCTATGTAAATTCTGTCCCTGAAATATTTCCTTATTGAACTGTAATTCTATAACTTCTAGGTTCATAATTTTGTTCATATTGTTATCATCATTAACAAATATCTTTTGTCATAACTGAGTATCCTCGGCACTTGTTGGCTTTCCCCTGAATCCTAGATCAAATCATTCAACCTACACTATGGGATAAAGTTGAATTAAGATACGCAACTTCAGCTATGTTAATTGCATAGCTGAAGCCAAAGTACCTTAACCCAGCTTTTGGCACTGCAGGAAGATGAAGGAAGAACACTCTTCCTTCAACTTCCCTTACTCCTCGTGAAAGCAGGGTTACCGGCATCATTCGAGTGCCCCTCTCACTTCTAATTAGCTGTCTTAACTAAACTGTTAATTTGAACCCTGGAAGATTGACAGCAGCAACTCTGTAGTGTAGATGTACCCTTTTGACAGCAATATGATTTGCTTTGTTTTCATGAAGCCCACCTCTTTTGCATAGTCACCTGCCCTCAAAAAGGTTCTCCCAATGTTTAATAAATTTAAACCATGTTTTCTATGGTATCTTCTTTCACACTTTGGTCCCATAGTTTCTACTCTGTAACTGGCCCAGTGTATGGAATTAGCAGCATTTCCAGAAAAGTTACCAGGGAGGTCCTGAGAATAAGCTTCTTTTTCTTTCCTCCCCTAATAGCTTAATCTTATCTTCCAGAACCAGTTCTAATTGAGATCAAATATTCAAATATCAATATTATTAATGAGAATCCCTTGCCATCATGGCATGTTCCTCTCAAAACAGTGCCTGTATTATTGAGGAATCTCCTTTATAGATGAGGACTGATCAGTCTCCTACATTTCTGTTAGATCACTTGATTAAAAGTGACGTGTCCCCCTCATTATTTGCTATTCTCCCAAATCTTTGGGTAATCTGCAAACTTCATCAGATAAAAATATTAAAAGGCATAGGACCAAGAACAAATCCATGCAGGACCTCTCAGGTGATGGTGTCTCCTGGTTAATGGTTTTTGAGACCTATATATTAACTACTTTAAAATTGATGCATTCCATATTGATTTTTGTATCATCCTCATTTCAAGATGTCCTGTGGTACCAGGTCAAATGCCTTACCAAAATCTAAAAATATTTTTATCATCCAAATTTGTGATATCCTTCTTCCCCTACCCCCACCCCCAAGAGATAGTTAATAACGAATTAAAAGGAAGATAATACCAAAATTAGACTCTGTCAAACTGAGTCCCACATCAACTGTTCTGTTACCTTGTCCAAGATCAACATTGGATTGCTAGGCCTATAAGTATCTGGTCCAACATATTTGCTATGTTAAAATATTGATATTAATTTTCTTCTAGTCTTATGTAACTTCCCTAGTGTTGCAAGACTTACTGAATACTAGCATTAACAGCCCAGGGAGCTTCTTGAGCACCAAACATTTTTCAGTGTAAGTTACTTGGATCGCTGATTTAAAAAATCTTAGTTTTAGTAAATGATGTTTTAACATCATCCTATGTTAATGTTGGAATGTAAATTATTTCATTATCAAGTGATATGAATATATAGACTTTTCTCAAATACAGAATATAAATATTTATTGAACTCTTCTGCTGTTTCTGATTTATCTTTTGGGCTTAGGGTTGAAAAAATGTACCATTTATTATTTAGATCTTACCAATTGTTTATGTTGAGTATTCTGTAGAAACATGAATTGTCAGAAGCTAACAAACAAGGAAAATGGAGATTATTTGGGTACCTGTCTTGTACTGTTTTGAAAATATACCCATGCTTACTCAGGAAACTTCTGAATAAATTATTAAATTGAACTGAATATCTATGCTTGCAAAAGTATCATATGGGTGACAGATACTGAATTCAGATGTGTAGGTACATCTCTAGGGTTTAACAACTTATAGATGCACTGTATCAAAGTGCACAAATAATGTAGCCATTCATGCTATATATGAAATTACAATCTATTAATTATTTGTGCTGTCCTAATGCCTGGAACCTCTCAACCTGTATCAGTGTGCTAGGCATTGCATAAACACAGAAAAAGATTGTCCACTGACCCCAAAGAACTTACATTGTAAGTATAAAGTGAGCAACAATAAATGGATAGAGATGGTTGAGAGTGCAAGGAAACAATGGCACAATTTGGTCGATATGATGTGTGTTATTGGTACACCACTATCTTGACTGTTGTCAAGCTTTTTGTTGACATCATGGGAAAGAAGGATCTAAGGGGGATAGTGAAAGTGCCCTGCAGAGGTTACTGGGAGCATATCCCAAGTATGAGGGGCAGCTTGGGAGAAAGCACAAAGGTGCTTGTTTGATAATTTAATAAGTGGATGATGGAGGCAGGCATCATGGGCCAATCAGAGGTGGGAGGCCAAAATTGTTTGCAAGTAATGGATGATGTCTAGGGTGGGGATAGGCTGTGAAAAAGAAGACAATTAAATTTGTTTGATGTGATGGAGAAAGTGGTGTGAAGGTGAAAATGAGAGCTAGGAAAATTATCATTGTACAGATTGAACCTCTCTAGTCTAGGACTCTCTGGTCCAGCAACATCCATAGTGTGGCGTGGCCGGGGACTACATAGGTGTTCTGGTGTTGGAGCACACTCAGCAAAAAAATGGTGCAGTCGGGCCACAGGTGTTGCTGGACGAGTGAGCTGGGCTGGTGGCTGGGAGCAGAGCACTGGAAATGGGGGCCAATGGTTAGGGTAGGATATCAGCAGCTGGGGCTGTGGCCTGGAGTCTGGGGTTGGGAGCTGGTAGCATGGGTCAGGAGCAGAGCCCAACAGAAGAGGGTCCAGTATTGACTTCCCCTGAGGGTGCCAGACCAGAGAGGTCCTATTTATAGCAGCATCTGAATGGATCTGAGCAAGAGGGCATTTGTCAAGATGAGATAATAGTGTTGTAGTAGTTGAGATGCAATATTATGAAAGACAAAACTAGCTCCCTCACATTTAACTCAACTTTTCTAAGCTGTCCACTTCACTTACAATTCACATTGCATTCTCTTATGCTAGTTGCATAGTTGCATTAAGATATTTTTGTCATTTCCCAGCCTGTGAATTCCCTCAAATCAGAACTTATACTATCTGGGTTGCACTATTGCACAATAATCAAATTGGATGGTTCTTGTATCGCAGGTTCTGTTATGTGTTGTTGTAGCCATTTCAATTAGGGTATGTGTATGTAAAAACTGATTCATTTTGAGCAATAATGCTCATATGAGTGAATTTACCTTAGCACTCAACCTTAGCTATCGAGTACTTTTTTTCTTAAGACAGAAGTAAACTAAAATAGTAAAGGTTTTCTTACGTTTTGTTTTAAATTGACTACTTTCAATTATATTATTTGCTCCAATTTTGTCATAAACTGTTCTTTAATTGTCTTGTTATCAAGCCGAATTATAGTTGTTGTAACTTAGTTACTTCATTTGAATCAAACTTTATCTGATACCATTTATTTACATTTAAAATTGTATTATGTTAAACATTTTCAGCTACTAGTTAACCTCAGGCTAAACAAATTGTTGCTGCTGTTAATGTCCTGTTAACTGAGTGAATATCATGGTGGTTAATACTCATAGATTTTTATTTTTTAATTTTTATATAGCTTAAACTATTAGTCTGCTCAATATAGTTAACCAACTTTGTTTTAATTTACTTTTTATTTTATAATTTCATGTTAAGAGGATGCTTTAAGAATTGCTACATTGTATCAGTATTTTTCTTTTTAGCTGAAGTCGCTCATTTGCATAATTTTGTATTTAATTGTTTGGTTTCTTCTATCATTTCTGATTACTTGAATATGCATTTGATTTCAATGTCATGATGATTTGTTTTGTTGCATCCCTTAACAAATAGTAAAAAAAATCCTTGATAAATTTTAGCCCTGCTATATCTTTGGATGCAGTTTCAATAATAACCATAATAATTAATTTAATCTCTTGATTTGTTTTTGTGAACTAGTTGTAGGAGAAGCAATTAATTCTAATTATTTGTTTTCTCCTAATTATCACTTTTAATAATTGTTTTCTTTTTGTCACTGTACTTTTAACATTACCTGGCATCCAACCTCTTTCCACCCCACAAAAGTACAAGGCCAAATCCTGCTTGCCCTGCTGATTTGGATATTATTATTATTATTTATTGTACTATTGTCGTAGTTGGGAATTTTAGTCATAGACCAGGATCTTGTTGTATTAGGTGCTGTGCAATTCCCATATAAGTAAGGCTTCTCATGTGAGTAAAATGATCAGGATTTTGCTTATAGCAAGGTGTAGTCCTTGTGTGTCTGTCAGAGAAAGGTAATGTAAAAGCTTGGATAAATTGTTTCAGTATTTTCATTATTTCTTTTTCCAAGCTGAATAAGGAAGCTTTATTTCCATAAAGATAAGAGAAAAAACTGAATATGTGGAAGCACAAGAAAGCTTAATTTTATGGATGTAGAACAGCATGCATCCAAGGTCTCAGAACACATAGGAAAATAAATAATAA
Source organism: Pelodiscus sinensis (assembly GCF_052426305.1). Lineage (NCBI taxonomy): Eukaryota > Metazoa > Chordata > Testudines > Trionychidae > Pelodiscus > Pelodiscus sinensis. The sequence continues at coordinate 207,392,717 of NC_143053.1, forward strand.
AGGGCCCATGGCATACTAATGGTAAAGATAAAGACAGAAAAACAAAACTGCCCATAGTGCTTTTTAAAAAGCAACAGGCTACTTAAAAACCTATATATATTTGTTTTATTTCATTTCAACAGATAAAGTATAGTTTGCAAATGTTTGAACTCCAAAGGGGCTTCCCATCATTGTAGTAGCATGTGCTGGAATCACAAAGTAGTTTGAATGGCATTCATTTTGGATTATTATTGTTCCCCCTTCCTGCCCAATTCTGAGTAATGCTATTATAGTCTCTTTGCCTCTACACACTAGAATTTTCAGGTATGTATGTATTTAAATGTATGTATTTAAGAAAAATGGTGGTACTGTGTTTAAGATCCTGTATTAAAACTAATTAGGAGACCTACATTCTTTTTGCAACTCTGCTACAGACTGACAGTGTGGCCTTGGGCAAGCTATTTAGGCTTCATTCCCAAAGACTTATTCACGTTCTTAACATTGTATACTATGAATTGTCCCTATTCATAAAGTCACTCAGGCCCCTAGTTTGTACAGTTAAGCGTGCAGAATAAGATCCTTAATCTCACTGAATGTCAGTTCCACACCTGCAAATTAAGACTAAGGTAATTTATTTGTCTGTCTAGTTAGACTGTAAGGTCTTTGAGGTAGGGACTGTCTCTCAATAAGCAGGTGCCCAGGGAACTTAGTCCACTCTAATCAGAGCCACCCCACTGCCCATGCACAAAGCCCAGCTCAGCAGTCCAATCTCTGCCTTTTTTTTTGGCACCAGAACCAGATGGCACTGAGCCACCTTGGTGCCAGTCAGCAGGACCAGCAGAGACTGATGGCAATGAATGAGGCAAGTCTGTGGAACCCCAGCATAGTGCTGCAGCAGAATTCATTTCCGGTGTGACCAGTGAGCCTGTCCCATCCATGGTGTGGTGGTGGCAAGTCCACCCGCTCCCCTGCACCCCCTGGTTCCTGCAATGGGAACTGGGGTTAATGTCAGAGAGAGAGGGAGTCAGAGGGAAGAATGGAGAGGCACACAGGAGTAAGCCAAACTCAACTACAACCAACTGTGGAATTGCCACACCTTTCCTTGCATTCCCAGTCCCCTCCTGCCACAGATACCCACATAAACCCTTCCCTGGTCATCCTTTTCCCCTTTCCATAACTCTTAAATGAACCTGTCTGATAGCCCCCATATAACCCCCAGGACTCTGCTTAAATCGATCCCACTCCCTAATTACCTATCTCCAAAGAAACACAAATTGAAATTGTTTACGTTAGATCTCTATATAGTCCTGCTTGTGGAAACAGAGTTTCCAGGGCAACTGCTTCTTAGAATGCTTTCCTCACAAATAGGGATAATAACTATTGTTGGATGATTAATCACTTTGTTTCCTTTTTGTGTTATGCTTAATCCACATCATGCTTTGCACTTTGTTTAGTTTTCCCAGGAAGCATTTACTCAGTAGCTATTTTAGTTATCAATATAGTTGAGAAGGTATTCAATTGGATGTTCACTGGCTTATTACTTTCCAAACCAATATTTGTTGTTTTATTTGATGTGATCTTCATGTAGTAATGAGGCTTGGAAATGGCCTAGCAATTCAAGGGAAACCTGTTAAAGTGACCTGGGCTGTACGTGTTCCTAGTATTGGTTTGTCACAAACTGTGAAAGAACTTGACTTTTTTTTTTATTATTGATAGACCTAAAACCTCTAAACCTCATTTTTTTTCCAGGAGTAAGGATTCTTCCGAAAAAAGTTTTTTTTTTTCTCAAAAGAACCCCGTCTAGACTGTGGTGGTTTTTTTTTAAACTTTTTTGAAATCGTTTGGATGTGATTATGCAAATGAAGTGCAAGATTTGTAAATGGTGTGTGCTTCATTTGCATTTTTATGTCCTTCATTTGCATTCCTCTTTTGAGAGAGGAATGCAGTCTAGACATAGTCCTAGTGAATGAATAGGAAACAATGGGTAAAATGTATTTGGATTTTAAAATAAAAGCTAATATTGTCTCATGACCTTTGAAAATAAATCATACATTTGGCTTGGATATTAATACTGTCCTATGAATTGAAAACTTCTTCAAAGGTTACCTAACCAGGGAAAAGATAACTAGCCATGCCTCAGTTGTTGGGAGGTATTGTTGGAAGGTACATCATGTTGTGCCTGCGATGAATACATTGTTAGTCCAGAACTTAGACAAACATGGGAAACAGGTGGGGCAACCCAGGCAGAACTGAGACCAGGATAGTGGATCAGACATGGTTCACCAGAGTTAGCCTCTGGCAGGCCACCAGACACTTCATTTACCTGAGTGCCTGCAGGTATGGCTACTAACAGCTCCTGTTAGTTGCTGTTCCCAGCCAATGGGAGCTGCAGAAAATGGTGGCCTGGCCCACACTGCTTCCTGCAGCTCCCATGGGCCAGGAACGACAAACTGTGGCCAATGTGAATGTTGAGTGGCCATACCTGCAGATGCTCAGGTAAATAAAGTCTCTGGTGGCTAACCCTGGTGAACCAAGTCCAGCATATGGGCCACTTGTTGCTAACTCTGGCTTAGACTCTCATCCCGCCTTTTCAATGATAGGTATGCAGAATATGGGACAAGTGTATTGTTAGATTACAGCATCCAGCTGGCATACATAAAGGGGGAGAACAGAGATACTTTTGCTGAAACTTTCCCCATCTTAGTTCTACTTGAGTTAAAAAAAAAAAAAAAAAAAGTACATCACTTCTGGGAGCAGAATTAAAAAATTCCTGCAGTTGGAATTGGAGCCTAAAACCTATCCAACTTGTTTGTATTAATTACAGTTGCATGTATATAATGCTTGTTTAAAGATTAATAAAAATACAGCTGGGAGGGAGGAGGAAGGAAGAAGTGTGATCATTCCTGGTGAAGCCTTGACTGAACCTTATAGCACTTCAGAAAGGGGAAGCTTTTATTTGGGGAAAGCATCTGCTTTAGGAAAGGGAAAATAATTTTTCCCATCTAGTACACCTACTTGTCTTCCCACCAGCTTAAGCTCTGTATTCCTCAGATTTCGTTTCAGCTCTCTGACTTTTATACATTTGCTGATATTAGGTGCTTAGATTATTGGGAGATGTTGCTATCAGCATGGGAAGTGATTAGGATATAGTGGTATATTCATATGGTTGTTCAGTGGGTCAATAGAATATATCTCTGAGGGATTCAGTGTGAGAGTTCCAGTAAAAGAGAAGAAGTTGTCCATTAGGAAGCTCTGAATGCAGCCCAAATGGAAGAATCACATCCAACTGTGTGCTTTCTCCATGCAATTCCTTAGCTGGCTAAATGTTTGGAGCCTGAAATGTGCTTGTGCATGTAAGATGAATTTAGCAAAATGGGGCCCACATACTGCTTCTGGCACCACAATCATATTAATGTTTAATAATAAAAATAGGGCTAGTTTTACCCTGTATCCATGTTAATATACTGTATAATTCACACTACACAGTTCAGTTTTCCTAATTACAAAGATTTTTTTTTTTGGTCTAGAAAATGAAGTGAATTTCTTTGTACATTTCAGATTTTAGAGCATTCAATGCCACACACCATAGATCATGGAACAAGATAGCAGTTAGTCATAGCCTCTCTCATTATGATGTCTTCATCCAGTACTTCCCAATATGAAGATTGTCTGCCAAAGGGGTTCATTGGAGCGCTTTTAGGGAGATGAAGAGTCCTCTCTGATGGACTGCAAGCTTTTTGCGGTGAAGAAGCTTGCGTGGACTAAAGAGCCTAAAAACTATATTGTTTGGAGCTTTCGTATAACATACCTGTGAAAGCGTTCATTCTTACAGTGCTTGAGCTAGTTTGAAATTGTTTCCCCTCAGTCTGTAAGATATTACAACCAAGACTTTTTTTAATCATTGCATAAATTCTTCCTGGGTCTCATATTTCCCTTTTTAGACCCATTATTGATTTAAAGATGCATTTTCTTTTTTTTTAAAAGTCAGTTTGTAGATGGTAAATTTCTTTTAACTCTCAAAAGCTACCACATTGTTGTATTTTGATGATCTAACTTAAACAGAGCTAAAACTTCTCTTTTTAATTTAAAGTGCCTGAAAGCTATTTTAAGACATAACTGAGTTGCTAGTTTTTGTTAGCTGGTTGAAATTATGTGAGGTGGTCGTGTTTAAGTGAATGATGTGTTTTGAGATAATGTGAGTCCAGGGATTAGCAGAGTGGATATTATTAAAATTTTTGTATTAATAGTGAGCAATCAGAATGTCAGCTGAAAATGATTTACCACTTGAGTCAATACCAGCAGAGCATTCCTGTGCTCGGAGTGCTTAAAATCATTATATTTCAGGTTAATATTTATAATTGGAGGGGGGAATAGAAAAGTTAAACAATGTCACCTCTGCTGCAGTAGTGTTGCTTTGCACCATTTTGCTGTGGTAAAGTAACCCTAACAGTCGCATAGTTGATAAGTGAAATACTGGAGTGGCATAGAATTGGTACAATGGCTTTTATGCTCTTTTCTGTTGCATAGGGGATATGGTTGCTGAGAAAGGGACTTTGCACTGGACTTATCTCCATTCTGGTGTGTCCTGACTGCTTTCATTGTGTCTATTGGGAGCTATGCCTGAAAGCATCTGTTTTACACTGGGGAGGACTAGCTTGATCCACAGTTGACACAGGGTCAGTGAAGTGCAAAAGTGACTTAAAGTCACTAATGCAAATAGCATTTTCTAAAATCTACTATTTGACCACAATAAAAAATTAGACCACAGAGTACAATTTTTTCAAATGTTTTTGTTTCTTTGTTTATTTCAATATGTTCTCTTACTGTGCTTATAAATCCCAGACTCCTAGAAGTGATATTCCATGTACTTTAAAAATTGACTTTAATCTCAACAGCACAGTTGAAAAACAGTCTGAAACAAATAGTGTTTTTCCCGAGTACCGTTCATACTGTCAAAATCAATTTCCTGTATTGTTTTCTGTTTTGTTTTAGATTCCACCAAGAAAATTAAGGATGTTCTGGAAGAATTCCATGGTAATGGTGTGCTAGCAAAATACAATCCTGAAGGGGTAATTCTTTTTTTTTTAATTCGGTTATTTAAAACTGTAATTAATGTAAAAATGTTTTAAATGGCATGATAAAATATACATTTATAAATAGATATTTATATATAAATTTTCTGCTTGAAGTTGTTGCTGTATTCTTCGAAAATAAAACATACTTAAGAACTAAAAAAGGATCTATTTAATGAATCTGTTAATATTATTTGTCAGAAAGGGACTTCAAGAAATGCAAAAAGCAGAGAAAACTCTGCCATCATTCAAAAGGCAGAGAACACTCATGTTTATACTGATGAGTAATATCTTTGTGTAAACAAATGTATAGTTGCTTTTTATTTAAAGAATAACTTACAAAAACCTTTGAGCTGAAGTTAATATGCTGCCACACAATAGTGCCTTCTCTTCTGCATATCCTTCTTGTGTGTGGAACTTTATAACACGAAATTCAAATGTTAAAAAAAAAAAACAAGAAATGCATACTTAAGATCTCCTCATGTATCTGATAAACAATGTGTAGGTTAAAAGAAAACATTAAGAAAATTAGGCTTATTTGTTTGCTAATTCACATGCAACCTTAATCCTACTCCTTATTGCATCATTTTGAGTGTGTCTAGACTACAGGGTTTTGTCGACAAAAGTCCACTTTTGTCGACAAAACTATACCTGCGTCTACACTGCCGCTGAGTTCTGTCGACATAACATCGACAGAACTCAGCAGTTTTGTCAATGGCTGTAAACCTGATTCTATGAGGAATAATGCCTTTTGTCGACAGAGTTCTGTCGACAGAAAGCGTTATTGCATCTACACTGTCCTTTGCATCTACACTGTCATGTAGACAAAGCAGCTTGCTTTGTCGACAGAACTGGATGTATTCTAGACGCTCTGGGTACGTCTAAACTACATGGCTCCGTCGAAGGAGCCATGTAGATTTGTTGTTTTGGCAAAGGCAAATGAAGCCGCGATTTAAATGATCGCGGCTTCATTTAAATTTACACGGCTGCCGTGCTGAGCCGACAAACAGCTGATCAGCTGTTTGTCCGCTCAGCGAGCTAGTCTGGACGCTCCCCTGCCGACATCAAAGCCCTTTGTTGGCAGCCCCGGTAAACCTCATCCCACGAGGAATAACGGGGCTGCCGACAAAGGGCTTTGATGTCGGTAGGGGAGCGTCCAGACTAGCGCGGTGAGCGGACAAACAGCTGATCAGCTGTTTGTCGGCTCAGCGAGGCATCCATGTAAATTTAAATGAAGCCGCGATCATTTAAATCGTGGCTTCATTTGCCTTTGCCTATGTGTCTAATGTACATTCCTCTGACAGAGGCATGTAGTCTAGACACAGCCTCTTTGTCGACAGTATCTGTCTACAAAACTTCTGTCGACAAAAGCCTGTAGTCTAGACGTACCCTTTGTGAATAAGGAATATTGGCCTGAATTGCAAATTCTTCGAGCGAGATGTCTGCATGGATGCTTCACTCGTGTGTTGGGGTGTTTCTGTTCCTTCATATGGAGATTTTTTTGCATCATTGTCCCTCCGAGTCGCATGTGCATGGGGACCTCAGTTCATTTAAATGAACTGAGTCTCACGACCCCTTTCATTTAAATTGCTGTGCATAGGACCTCAGTTCCCTTTCTACTGTCCCGGGCAGACACAGAGTTCAGCAGTCATGCTGTGAAAGCATTCTCCTCAGACCACCTTTAGTTAGAATAGTTTTTCATCTTTTCTCCCTCTTAGGGTATGTCTACGCAGCAAAGTTATTTTGAAATAACTTTACCAGCATCTACACAGCCAAACCGCTATTTCAAAATTAAATCAAAATAGTGGAGGGCTTATTTTGAAATTGGTAAACCTCATTCCATGAGGAATAGCACCAATTTCGAAATTGCTATTTCGAAATAAGCGTTGTGTAGATGCTTTTTTCAAAATAGGGGGCCTCCAGCCCCTCCCAGGGTGCCCTGGTGGCCACTCTAGCCACAACCAAGAAAACTCCTCTTCCTCCCCCTGTCCCCGGAGCCCTTAAAGGGGTAGACTCTGGCCACAGTGCCTGTGCCAGCCCAGAGCCAGCAGTCGCTGTGCCTGATCCAGTAGCCCCACTATGAGCCAGGGACAGCCAGCCCTCCACCGCTCCCCAGGACCAGTCTCCCAGCTCCCAGGAGCCTGCCAGGGGCTAGAAATGGTGGGCGCCTGCCTGGTCCGGTGCGGAGATCAGAGACCTAATTCAGGTTTGGGGGGATGCCTCCAACATCCATGATCTCCACACTAAACAGAGGATCACAACTGTATATAGGCGAATGGCTGCCAGCTTGGACACCTAAGGCCATATGCGAACCTAGGAGCAGGTTTGCATGAAAATAAAGGAGCTGAGGCAGGCATATGCCAGGGCCACAGGGGCAGCTCCCTACCAGGGGCAGACCCAGACCTCTGTCCCTATTTTGATGCTGTGGACCGCATCCTGGGGGGCAGGACAGTCTGTGTCCCCCACGTGGTCATCAACCCTGGGGCAGAGCTTGCTGCCTCCTGTTGCTCCAGCCCCTGCTGCCTCCCCAGCTACTGCTCCTCCTCCTACTCCTTCTCCCCCTCTTGCTTCTTCCGCCCCACACTCCCGAGACCCCGGCATCCATGCTGCTGGGAAATGCCGAGGCCCCCGCATCCATGCGGCTGGGAGACATTTGGGCCGGCGAGACCCCCTGAGCCCTGAGCTTCTCCTCCCCCTTCCTCCCCTTGCCTCCCGCTGCCAGCTCCCCCCCTCTCCTACCTTCTTTCTCCAGTCTGACCTCAGTTTCATTCCCCCTGCCACCCCAGTTTTGCTCAATAAAGAAGCTTTGTTGTAAAGAACACATGTCTTTTATTGTACAGCAGGAAGCGGGGCTAGGAGGGGTAAGTGGAAGGATACGAGGGAGGAATGAGGCACAAGCCCCCAGTGGGGCACACCAGGGAGAATTACTGAATTACTGCCTGCAGAACATGCTGTCAGGCTCCCAGCAACGTGTCTAGGAAAAGTGCCAGAGTGCCCAGGGGCAGCTCCAGCTCCATGTTGCAGAGTGCTGTGGTATCCTGAGTGAGGGCAATCAGAGCATGCAGAGAAAAAAATGCTTTGCTGTCCCTCAGTGAGGTAGGCAAGCAAGCAGGGAAACCGTAGAACCGGCTGTCCGGGGTGTCCCTTTACACACAGGTCTCAGATGCCTTGTGTGTCTGCTGCCTGAGGTTAACTCCTGACCTGATGCCCTGCTATAACGGGTTCCGGCCGGCCTTAAATGCGATTCAGCATCCTATCAGTGTGGACGCACTATTTCGAAATAGCAAAATGCTATTTTGAAATGCATTTTGTGTCTAGATGCATTATTTCAAAATAAGTTATTTCAAAATAACTATTTCGAAATAAGATATTTTGAAATAATGCTGTAGTGTAGATATACTCTTAGTTAAGTAGTAGTTTTGGAAAAAGAAAAACAAACTAATAAAAAACCTTCACTCCACCAGACCTTTAAAAGTTCCTGGTCAGTGAGATACCCAGCTCCCCAGGCTCCAGGAGATGTGCCTCTGATGAGCACAGCCAGTGTATCTGCTGTATGTGTGAGAGGCTTGTTTCCCTCCCTTTCCACCTCCCTCCATGCCAATAGTGTATCCACTGTGCAGAACTGAAGCCCAGGGCATGAAGAGATAAGGATCTGAAGCTGAAACTCCTCCTAATGGAGAAGTCACTTTGACCAGCCTGCAACCCGGGAAAAGGGGTACACTCAGCAATGGGCTTCCCCAACAAAGCTGATCACAAGGTACCCATAGCTGTTGAAAGCAGCAAAAAAGTGGCAGACAGCTTCATTGCAGAGACCTCAAAAGAGGAAAAAAAGTGATTTTAATGAGATCTCTGCCGCCACCACAGACTGCTCCTAGATTGAGCACTGTCAGCACTCCAAGCACTGCAGACACAGCCCGTATCACTCCCACACATAGCACTGATGCCGACACTAATGCAGCCACCCTCCCTGACACTCTCTGGGCACTGGCAGCACCTCAGGCAGAATCAGCACTGTGTTGCTCCCACTACAGCAGCTCTCTGTCACTCCTTGCCAGCAAAGAACCATGCATCTGTCAGCGCAGGCAGCAGTACCACAGTTGGCTGGACCATAGGTTTATACTCACCACTGAAACTCGCGAGTCTCCCCATTACCAGTATCCTCCCTGCTTGCGGCACCCCTCTCACCTACTTCATAGGCTCCATGCCGTGGCTACTCATGGAAGTCTTCACCCTTGTCCGGTGATGAGGGGGCAGGCTTTCTCTTTACCACTCGCCTCCCTCGAGCCCAAAGACTTGAAAAACAGCCAACTTACCTATTGCAACTAACCACCACCTTGGTACAGGCACCAATAGGGGCCACCTCCCTCCCATTTTCAGTGAGTGCAGTTGTTTATAAACTTTTTAAAAAATTAATTTTTTTAAGGATATTTAGGGCATCCTTAGCTGAACAGGGAGCTGTGAAATTTATGCTGCTTTTGGTACTGTCCTCAATTTGATTCTTAATTTGCCTGTGCATATTTGTCTATTTCAGTCTTTGGAATAAAGCCAGATAATGCTCTTTAGCACCTCCATGCAGTGCTAAAGAGCATTAAATAGCTTATTATCTCAATATTTATTTGCTTTTCTGACATTTTTCTGTGACTTTATATAGCCTCCATAATATGGGAGCACTTTTGCTAAGTAAACTTTACTTTGAGAATCTATTCCCATTTATTACTTTGTATTTTATGTTAGACAAGAAATTGGCAAGTACACTAGCTAAAGCCCCTTGAACTTGGAGATTTTTTTTATGGCACTTTAAATTGTGGTGGTAAAATACAATAAGTAATTTTTTACAAACACACACACACACACACACACACACACATAAATAAAAGATGCAAATACACAGATCCACAGATAATATATATAACGAGAGAATCTTCATTACTTTTATGCATGGAGTTATTCTATGAAACTTTTTAGGCTATATTTATGGAGATAAAAGAGCCTAAATAATCTTATTCCAGATTTTTCCTTGTCCTGTGGGTTCAACCTTGTATTCACATTCGTGCTGTTGTAGCACAGTTCTCCACTGTATGCCACAATTATTAAATTGCTCCAGTACAATTATTGTCTCGTTGATATTGAAAACTAAGTTGTGAAATCCTTGTTTTTTCTTTGCTTTTAACCTTGTACAATTGCATAAACATGTGCAGAATGATCAGATTGGGAGGTTATTGCAGTAAATGGAGATGATGAACTAGGTCAATGGCCACCAGAGGATCATCCAATGTAAGGGGTGGGTCCGGTGTCATAGACCTGATTATAGCAGCTTTTATTCCACTCCTTCCTACTTTTGGTGTAGGGAATGTGATAGAAGCTTCTATAAAGACCATTAACTCTCAGATGTCATTTTAGTTTCCTATGGTAGTTGTGAGCTGACTTAGTTTGAAACAGCCTTTTAGGGAATGAACCCTAAAACTCATACAAGGGTGTTTGGCTTTGTGCAATTAGAAAGTTGGCATCTTTAGTCCTGATCTGCATTAGGCCACATGATGGCAGTTGGGCTCTCATCTGTCTACCAAAACAGCAAAAAGAGTCTCTTGTGCTGAGTGCCCACTGGGTTTAAGAAAGAGGAAGGACTGATCCTCTGAGCTCTCCATACTGGTCATCAGGGAGAGTAAGTTAAGGAGAGTGTCTGGGGCAGGGGAAGGGACTCTGGGCCGAAGAGACTGGTGAGTGGGATCAAAGGCTCATGTACAGTGATGCTGATGGGAGGGGGCTAGAATCCAGAATGGTGAAGCTGACAATGTTAGGAATCATTAAAAAAGAATAAGACGGAGAGTATCTTATTGCCTCTCTATAAAACCCACATCTTGAATACTGCATACAGATGTGGTTGCCTCATCTCAAAAAAGATATATTGGCATTGGAAAAGTTTCAGAAAAGGGCAACAAAAATGATTAGGGGTTTGAAACAGGTCCCAGATGAAGAGAGATTAAAAAGACTGGGACTTTTCATCTTAGAAAAGAGGTGGTTCTTCGAGTGATGTTCCCGTGGGTGCTTCACTATTGGTGTCAGGCTCATCTTCCCGTCACGGATCAGGGACTTTCAAGCAGTCATCAAGCAAGCTGCGCGTGTGCAAGCGGAGAGCGGCATTCTCACCTTTGAAGTATCAAGCGCAGCTCGCTTTTCCCTCAGTTCCTTCTTCACCACCCTGGGACAGAGATCAACCCTCTCCTCCTCAGAATTGCTCTGCATATCAAAGAGAACCAATTGACAATCAATTGAGTACTTTAGATAGACTCCTCTCTTTATTCAAACAAAAACAAACAAAAAAAGCTGCTAGGAGCTCTCACTGCTACACAAGGACAAGTGGCTGCAGCCCAATCAAACTGAAACCAAAAATACAAAACAAAACCCACCCTAACAAATAAACCAACTAATAACCCAAGCAGGCAGCTTGGGTTACACAAGTTGGGTGGCATACTCAGCCTTGGGGCGACATGCCAATCCTACCTAAGGACAAGAAATGTGGAAGAAGCCAGGAGCCTATGCCAGCCGCTGCTTCCCACAGAGAATGCATACGCTGTTTGGGGGACAGATATGTACAACAAAAATGTGTTAATTTCCACAGCCTGACAGCGAGGGGTCTCAAGGAAAGAGCTCACAGCCTGCACACTGTCTATTGACACAGCTCTTGAGCCCCATAGCTATAAAGGGGGCAATAAGAGCTAGAGTACAAAATCCCCTCAGGGCAATCTCTCCAGCCCTTTACCTCAGAAGGCAGGGTCAGAAACCAGACCCTCACCAGCCTGCTCTCCATCCCTCCTGCCCCCCCAAGCATCAGTAAAGGGGAGGATGAACTGGGCACCTCGGGCATGGGGAAATCTCATGCCTCTTCTATGACAGGCTCAAGAGCATGCTCTAAACAGGTGGTCAAACCACCTGCCTAGGCATCAAAAAGGGTACCTCCTAAGGGCCCTAATATAATAGAAGCACCAATGGCATCAAGGACACCTGGGGTACCTCGAGCACACTCAGTATCCTTGGCGCAATGTGAACCCCCTCTGCAATCTCCACCACAGGTTCTGGGAAGTGACTGGGCTAGTCCCAGCTGCCCTCCAGTACTTCACACTAATCTCACATCCCCTGGGTTCACAACTGCACCCATGCCACCACCTCATGTACCGGGAGACTCAGCAATGGCTCACAGGGCATCATCCCACAGCGGTTCCCTAATGCACAAAAGACAGGTACCAACAAGACAGGACAGGAAGGCCAGAACTGGCTCCCTCACTCAGCCTTCAACATGGAACCGCTCTTGCTCCCCATTACTGATGAGGGATTTGCCGTGTTCCCACCTTGTCTCAAATCAGTGCCTACCAAGGGAATTCAAGGAATAGGTTCTCTTCTCAATACTCCTCCCCAGAGAAAGCATATGCACCTTATGGGGCATACAGCTTACCTCATTATCAATATCCTCCCTGGCATCCAGAATGGCTTTATTATGACTGACCAATGTTCCCCGTATCGCTATGGGGCACCTCGTCATACCTCCATTGCCCTTTCTACATCTACACAGAGGTCTGTAATGTCTATGGGTATGTCTACTCTAGCCCCCTAATTCGAACTAGGGAGGCTAATGATGGCATTCGAAGCTGCAAATCAAGCCCGGGATTTAAATATCCCGTGCTTGATTTGCATCTTCCCGGCCGGTCGCCATTTTTTGAAATGTACAAGTCCGAACTAACTGCCCGCGTCTACACACGGCAGGGACATGGTATTTCGGATTAACGTCCTAAATCGAACTACCTGTTATTTTTCCTGCAAGGACAAAAGACCTAACTTTAAGGCAATCACTAAGAGGGATATACTATATCCTGGACAGCACTGCCTGGACAGCACTGCCAATGGCCCTGTATGCCGCAGATACTGCGGCTAGATCTACTGCGATGTCTATGGTCATGAGATGTGCATCTTGGCTTCAAGCAGCAGGAGTCCCTAAGGACCTCCAGGGCAAAGTAGAGGACCTGCCATTTTATAAGACCAAATTATTTGCTACAGGTACTGATGAGGCCTTGCACTCTAGCAAAAATTCGCACAATACTTTGCGTACATTGCGGATGTACACTCCACCCTACCAGAGGAAGCGCTGCACACCTTACCAGAGACACAGGGTTGCAGCCTTTATTAGACAACAGTAGTACTTGCCTTTTGAACAGAATTGCTTCTGACCTCAAAACCACTGTAGTAGAGCCCCTAATAACTGCTCTTCCATGACTTACATATGTAGGCAGCAAGTTTGAGAATTTGGTCACGGGTCTGCCCGACCTCCCTTCCACTCAAGTATCTGGTGAGCCCAACATATTTCACCACTGCTTGTGTCCTTATCACAATTAATGGGCAGCAATCACCATATATCGGTGGGTACTAAAAATCATCAGTGGATGATTCTATCCCCTTCATAGCAATCCTCCCCAAGCTCCCAACCCTCTCCCTCCCTCTTGGCAAAGCAGTGTGTCGTAACGTCTCCTTAACAGAGGAGCCATAGGACGAGTCCCAAGAAGATTAGAAGAGAGAGATTTTATTCAAAGTACTTTCTCCCTGAGAAGAGGTCAGGGGGTAGGAGGCCCATCTTGGACATGCAGCAATTAAGAAAGGACCTCCACAAGCAGCGATTCAAAATGTTCACTCTCACCACTATAATTCCGGCACTGGACAGAGGGGACTGATTTGTAGCCCTCGACCCTCAAGATGTATATTTTCACATCACAATACCTCCCGCACACAGGTGTTTCCTATGATTTGTGGGAGCTTCACATCACTTCCAGTACTGAGTCCTTCCATTCGGACTCTCTTCTGCATCCAGGGTCTTTTCCAAGACCCTCACAGTGGCAGAAGCACATCTCAGATGCTACGGCATTACAATATTCCCCTATCTGGATGACTGTCTTATCAAGGGGCTCCTCACAACATGCCACGAGAGGACGGCTGTTCTGAAAGTGAACACACAAAAAGAGTAACGTTAGTTCGAACCAAGGGGTTTGGTTTGAACTAACACATCCCGGTGCGCACTTTCATTTTCGGAACAGCTGGCATTCAGAGTAATGTGCCGGCGAGATCATGCTAATGAAGCGTGGGATATTTAAATCCCCGCTCCATTAGCAATTTCGAATGCCTGCATTTGCATCCCTAGTTCGAACTAGGGTACAAGTGTAGACATACCCTAAGAGATTCTGGAAAGGTCTACAAACCTTCGCCCACAGCGTACACCCATACCTCCCACATGGGACTTAGGATTGGTCCTCCACTCACTCGCAAAAGCACCTTTCGAACCAATGGCAACTTCATCACTTACCTTCCTCACCATGAAAATGCTGTTCCTCCTCTCAATCATATCCACCGGGCAGGTTAGCAAACTTGCAGGGCTCACGACTTTGCTTGCATATACAACCTTTCACGAGCACAATATTATTCTGTGGCCTCATCCGTCCTTTTTACCCAAAGTTGGGTTGAAATTCCATGTCAATGAATCAATCGTCCTTCCTACCTTCTATCCAAAGCCACACTGCTCCAAAGAGGAGGCCACTTTACACACTCTGGATGTTAGAAAGGCAATTGTGTTCTATTTTGATAGGTCTCAATCCTTTCGGTTATCCCAGAGATTGCTGGTATCCCTAGCTGAGAGGTCCAAGATACAACCTCTGTCTTCTCAGCACATTTCAAGGCTGACAACATCATGCATTGCTACCTGTTACTCACTCCAGAACAGGTCATTACTGATGACTCCAAGGGCTCATTCTACCAGGGTGATGGTGACATCAGCTGCTTCCTTAAATGGGGTCTCACTCTAGGAAATGCACAGTGCAATGATATGGTCAACAAATTACACATTCATGAAGCACTATTCTATTCTACTGTGCTCCACAACAGATACCGCAGTAGCCAATGCGGTCCTCTCCACAAATTGTAGCAATTAATCAAAGCCCACCATCCATCTCAATGGGCACTGCTACGCAGTCACCAACAGTAGAACACCCACAGGGACATCACTCGAAGAAGAAAGAGAAGTTACTCACTTACTGTAGTAGTGATTGTTCTTTGAGATGTGTGTCCATGTGGGTGCTCCACGACTCACCCTGCTCCCCACTTCTTTGGGCAATAATAGCAGCCTATGAGGGCATTAAAGAAGAAAGATGGAAAAGCGGGCTGCACATGCTAATTCAAAAGCAGGAATGCCACTCTCCGCTCACACATGTGCAACCCGCCGGATAACTGTTTGAAAGTCTCTGATCCATAGTGCCATGATAAGCCCAATAGCAACAGTGGAGCACCCATGGGGATACACATCTCGAAGAATAATCATTAACTGCACAAAGTTAGTAACTTCTCTATGCTAATGGGGAATATGATAGAGGTCTAAAATGATGACTTATGTGGAAAAAGTGAATAAGGAAAACTTATTTACTTGTTTCCATAACATAAGAACTAGGGGTCACCAAATGAAACGAGAAGGTAGCAGGTTTAAAACAAACAAAAGGAAGCTTTTCTTCACATAGTGCATGGTCGGCCTGTAGAACTCCTTGCCAGAGAATGCTGTGAAGACCAGGACTTTAATAGGGTCAATTTATGGAGGTTAGGCCCATCATCAATGCCTAGGATGGGTAGGAATATTGTCCATAATGTCAGAGGCTGGAAATAGGTGACAGGGGAGGGATCACGTGATGATTACCTGTTCTGTTCTCTCTCTCTGGGGCATCAGGCATTGGCCATTGTTGGAAGACAGGATACTGGGCTAGATGGACCTTTGGTCTGACCCAGTGTGACCATTCTTATGTTGTTAAGGTCCATATAAATGTGTTCTTACATCTCTATGGGCATGTTGGGTCATTATTCAAAAACACACACAAAACTTCTGGCCTGTAGATATTGCAGCATGCTAAGGGAATAAGACATACTATCACTGTTACAATGATGGATCTAACAACTTTGAGGCAAACTGATGTTTGTGAAGTATAATGAACAGTAGCTACCTACACCTGCCATACACTCAAACACTGAGTCTATTTCAGAGGAACACCAATCGTGGAAATATCCCTTGGTACAAACTTTTTTCCCTTATCCACAGTATTCTGTCTAACACTATCTTCAGTTAGGTGTCCTTTAACCAACAGACTATTCTACTCTTCTGCCTCACTGCTGAGAATCCTCATGGCAAGAAACCCCTTACACGCTGCTACTGACACAACCAATAGAACTCTGTGCTTCAGTAAAGCATATTGATATCTTGTGGTATAAATGCACCTCTTTATCATAAACTAAGAGGAAGAGGTACCTCAGATCTTCTCATATTGCAATCCCAGCTTTTCTGAATTTCTCTAGATCATCCTTCCGCTATTCATACAGCTACACTTAACACATTGCTGGAGTGCATGCAGATATTTTTCAGTGGAAATTACTGGCTCCATCGGGTAGAGTTAAGGTTTTATTGGCATGTATATTTTCTATATTTTCTGGTTTTCAAAGATTTGAGATTAGCTGAACTCAAAATTCTGTAAGTGCATGAGGCTCTACCTTCTTAATTCTGTTAACTAGATTTTGGGTCAGTTGATATAATTCATACCCAAGATATATCTCTTATAGATACATCTAGAGTGGCAATTTTTGCTCTGAAGTAGTTTTGAGCATTTGTGAATACATGGGGGAAAATGTATACAATCCCTTCATCCAAAACTGTTTTGATTTACTTACTGTACAAATGCTGGGAATTTAGGAATTTAATAATTTTTTAAGTGGTGCTGACTGGCTTCTATCCTTCTCCGTGCTTGCAGTTAATTTGCTAACCCCGACATTGATCTTCAGTAAAGACCCACTAAATCAAATGCTGAGGATGCCCCCGGTCAACACCAATACTCCTCCCAGTCACAAGGAGTAAGGAAAGATTACAGGAGCATATGCTCCCATTTACCTGTCACTGTGAAGACAGCACCAAGCTTTGCATAAGATATGTTGACTCAGCTACATTTTCATTTATGTAGCGGGTATTACATAACTTAAGCCAACCTTCCAGGCCTGACCTTAGAACTGTTTCTGTAACACCTGTTGTTGACGTTCATTGCTGACAACAGGTAACTTACATAGAGTACATAGAACTGATGATGAAAGTTTGAAAACGTTTTCATTGTTTTTCCTTGAATGTCATTGCATGGTTAAAAATCAAATGCTTACACTATTTAACTAATCAAGACTAGACTAATTTTTAACAACTATGCTAACATAAAATAAAGGAATGTTTTTTTTTCCTTTCAAACCTGTTATCTACAAAACTAAACTTCCAGCTAAAATAGTCTCCTTAGAAAAACAGAGTCTGTGTTACTATGCTGAATTAATGTGTATTCTCTTTCTCTCTTTGCATGCACTACAGAAACAAGACATTCTTAATCAAGTAAGTAATCCTTATTAGATGTTTTTGTTATTACTAATATGAACAGTGATTGTTTATTTGCAGAGTTCCACTGAAACATTCATATATTGATAAATATGTCATGTGGCCACTCTTTCTGGTAATGCATTGCAATTTGAAGCTGAGAGCAAGGTGTATTTTTGCTAAGACAACATGCTGTTTTTCATTAGGCAAATTTAACTAGTGTCATTGTAACTGTCCAAAATTTTGCTAATAGCGTAATTAGGAACAACATGGAAAATTGAGGTAGGGTAATCTGCCACGAGATAATATGTAGTGTCTAATGCACTCTTTTAAATGATTTCTGTTTGTGTGGGCTATTATTAATGATTCTCAAAAAATACGATCACGCTATCTTTTAATGATCATACTGTGTCATTTACATGTGCATTGGTGTGATACAAAGCCAGTTAGTCCCATAAATTATTCAGGTTTCAGAATCTGAGTAGGATTTAAACTTTAGTGCAATTAGCTATACAGTAACATTATCCTATTGTGCTCCGAGTCTACAATAAAATGTATTCACACTGCAGCAGATAGATAACTCGATTGATCTAGAGGTTGAAGCCTGCATGTATCTTTACTTTGGCACATCTGTGCCAGGATCAGGCACAATGTGACTCTCAGGTTTGTAATCCTGCTTAGTTTATAAATGACAATAGATTTGGTAATCTCCTATATTATCCTGTCATGATCATGAGGGTTAGCCAGCAGCCTAGGGACTAAGGGGTTAACATACCTAACCCAGGTAGAGTTGGTCAATAGGAATGTAAGTAGGAATTTCTAACTGGGACAAAGGATTGTTTTGGTTTCTCCCTCCTTTGTCCTGAGCAGTTTCTCTCCTGCTACTGAGGGAGGCAGACAGAATGTCTCCCTCCAGGAATAGACTCTTCACTCTTCTGTAAGTAGGGTAAAGTTTAGATAAACCCATTAGGTTTTATTATTTTATGGTTTTGAAAATGGGATCTGATGTCTGTGCACTTTTTAAAAATGTCTTTTTGCTCTCTTTTGTAACTAAGTTCTAGGCCCATGGTGGGGTTCTCCTACCATGGGTATTACTTTGTGACTTTTCCATCTAGCTGTGATGCTTGCAACAGGAATATTGTAGTGGTGATAAAAGTTCTTTCTCTTTTCTTTTATTAAAAATTGGTAAATTTTTGTGTCCTAGTTTTACTTTCGGGAGTGAGATTTCCCACATAATCTCTCCCTGGTTTCTTCATTACTACATAGGTGGTGGCAGCAGAGTTTTTATCCCCAAAACTAGGTGGTTAAGATTTGGGGGTAAGTTTTCACCAATGCCTGGAAAGATAAGGTTTTGGAGTGATTTTGCTGGCCCTCAATTCTGCATTTATTGTGCCAGAGTGGGGAAGGAGCCATGACATGTCCAAAGAGCATTTATTTTCCACATAACAAAACCATTACCAGTGAAGTCCAGGCCACGTCTATACTAAGTGGAGCATCAGTGCCGCAAAGGTCAATCTTCCGGTATTTGATTTAGCAGTCACAAAAAATAACAGAAGTTGATGGGAGAGTTTCTTCCATTGACCTCCTACTGTGGGGACTCCAGAGAAATTTGGCTACCTGCCCCCAGTTGGTAGCCTCTGCTCTAGAGAGGCTCAGTGCTTAGCATAGGAATGTTGATAATCAGGATTTATATTCAGAAACAAAGTTTCTGTGAAGAAGATTGAACAGTGCAGTTCAAACACCGTTCCTAACCTTTAAAATCCAGTGCAGCTTTTTCTTAGCTTTCATTTATACCAAGTTCATCCATTTCCCAGACTCCCAAAACAGTGAATGAAAGATTTGTCTGGGATATGATATCATGAGAAGAGGGGGTGAATGCTTCATGTGATTGGTTTATATAATAACAGCTCAAGCCACAATATGTATGAAGAGCTATGCCAACAATGTCAGCAAGGGATTTCAGAAAACTATGTTGCTCAGCTTTCCAGGCGACTCCTGACTTACCACCGCCCAACATACGACCTCTGAATTTACGACCACCTTGCTTCGGCCACCGCCTTCCCCCAGCACAGCCCCTAGCCGGCTCTGGGAGCAGTGCACCTTGCTGCCTTCCCCTGCCACAGCCCCCAGGCAGCTCTGAGAGTAGCTCACACCACTCTGCCTTCCCCTGGCACAGCCCCCAGCTGGCTCTGGGAGCAGCTTGTGCCATGGACTAAAACTCCCAGGAGGCAAAGTGGGCCAGGAATGGAACCCCCATTTTTATCATTGTGCCTATGGGGGGAATAAAGGGTTTGACTTGCGACGGCTCAACTTACGACAGTTCTCCAGGAACCAATTAGGTTGTAAGTACGGGGGTCTCCTGTAGTAGAGAACAGATTAGCCAACAAATATTACATACTAATGGTTTAGTATGTGTCACATGCAGGGGTTCAATCCAGACCAATGAGTGATTGTCCCTGTCTGCCCTTCAGACTCAGGATGCCTTACAATGCTTTTCTATTTTAGCTCCCAGCCTGGACCATTCACAGCTTACCAGCATTCAGATCACGCCAAGTGTCTGTGTGTAGTTAAAACCCTGATCTGGCAGCTATGGCCCCTGGAGTCTGTTAGAACACACCAGTCACACTGGCTTCCACTAGCCTCAGTTACAAACTGACTTATGACTGACATATGACTTTCATGTGCCCACAAGATTCAGCTCTTATTTGTGTGAAGCTGAAATGACTGAAATGCTAAACCTCACCAGAAATGAGGATCATAATGGAAATAACAAATGAATAGAGCAGCAATTGTGGATAGTGATGGGAAGAAACAGGATAAACATTATTCCTTTTTATCTGACAGTATTTCAAAGTACTGGTTAGTGATTCACTTTAAATAAAATTGAGAGGAACACTTTGGAAGCAAGATTAATTCAAGATAGCTTTTTTTATATATATATGGCTGCGGATGAGGGTTTTTTTGCATAGGATTGGCTACAAGTGTTGCCTTTGGTAAGAATTCTTAGGGTGCACGTGACCAAGGGTAAGTGACTAAACTTTAGGAATGGAAGTAACCTGAATATTATTGTGATTTTTGGTGTAAGGGATCATTTATCACAAAGGCAGGGTTGCCTGGGTGGCAAAAGAGACCCCGTGTTAAGTCTTTTCTTGTGGCTGAGGAGTTCACACATGATATCTGATTGGTGAAATCTACGTATGTATACCTCAGACAGTTTGGGACTTATGCCCTGATTTGTAAGTTTGCCCTGAGCCTGACATTCAGTCATCAACCATTCCAGACAATCTGACACACACCTTTTTCTTTCAGTGTAGACATACTATTAAATATCCATACACCATATGCTGCAACAATCAAACCGGGGAACTCCAGGAGTTTTAACCTCCCTCTGGGGCAGTTTGGATCCATTGCAAGCCCATTTAGCCCCAATAAAATTATCTATTGTGTACAAAGGTGTAATTGACGGATATTCAGTGTTCTATGCCACGATCAATATCTCTTATTTGTTATTAAAGAAAAAATTCCACAGGAGAGCTAAATTTGTCACATGGGCATATCTTTATCTGAATGTAGAAATACCATTTAAGTTAGCAGAAGTTGTGCTCTTAATATCAAGATATAGCTAAAGCTGTATGAATGAGAGAGCCTGGTAGCATCTGTTCAGTGCTGGAGTCTCTGTCAGGGTAACTCTTGTTAATGTGAGTTGGAGTCACTTGCATAAATCGTCAGTTAATGGAATGACAAATTTCTCTATACTACCTTGTGCTGTGAGCTACAGAGAGGAGCAAAAGTCAAATGGAAGAGACTAGCCACAACACAGCAGGAGAAGGGGTAGAGCCAAAGCATCATGTTTTCTCCTTCTAATGAGCCTGTAGAAGTGCCCCATATCAGTTCTGCTCAATGGGTGACAGATGCTAGGAAGGGACAAGGGCCCAGCCACTGAATGTTGTGTGCTGCACTTTTATGGTATGTCTACACAGCAGTGTTATTTCAGAATAACTGATGTTATTCTGAAATAACAGTCTGTGTCAAAACTACATGCAATTTATTTTGACATAATGTCGAACTGGAGGACTTCTTACTCCAGCTCCTGTAACCCTCATTCTATGAGGAGTAGGGGAAGTTGGAGGAAGAGTGCTCTTTCTCAGACTTCCTGCTGTATAGACCGCACAAAAAACCAAAATAAGCTATTTCAACTTAAGCTACACAATTGATGTAGCTCAAGTTGCGTAGCTTATTTCAGCTTTAGCCCTGTTGTGTAGATGTGCCCTTAAAATCCTATATATATTCAGGCAGGTATCAGTTAAGTTAATGGATGAAGAGATCTTAATTTCTTTATCTTCGCTATCCAAAAAGAGCTACTGGAGAAATGTTGGAGGAGATGCTCCATATAAATTTGTGGTTTTTAAGAAGAGTGTTTTTCTTGAACTGTAATTTTTATAATGAATAAACATACTCGTGTATACCTATGCTAACTCTCCACATGAATTTATATAACTTCTCAGGTTACTTTATAAAATAAACATAAAATGAAGCATCTCAGGGTATGTCTAGACTACAGGCTTTTGTCGACAGAGGCTTTGTCGACAGATACTGTTGACAAAGCCTCTGTCGAAAAAGAGCATCTAGACTACAGCCAGTTCTGTCAACAAAGCAAGCTGCTTTTTCGACAGAGTCTAGACGCTCTCTTTTGAAAAAGTACAGTGTGGAAGCAATAGCTCTTCTTTTCAACATAACTCTGTCGGAAAAAGGCGTTATTCCTCGTAGAATGAGCTTTACTGCCGTCAACAAAACTGCCACGTTCTGTCGACTTACTGTCGACAGAACTCGGCGGTAGCATAGATGCAGGTATAGTTTTGTCGACAAAAGTCCACTTTTGTCGACTAAATCCTATAGTCTAGACACACCCTCAGATTTAAAAAGAGGGAGGGAAAATTGTATTTTACCAATAATTTATATAGTTTTCAGTGAGAACTGGAAAATGGAATTACTTACCATGTCAGTAACTTGAGAATATAATTGAAAATGGTTTCAGATTTTTAATACCTATAAAATCTAACATCCCTCTTAATTTTACAGTTCTGTCTGATATAAAGTTGGCCTTTTCAACAAATATAGATTCAAAATGAGCAAACAACTCACAATATTTGGTTACAGCTACCAGGGGCTTTTCCAGCTTCAAGCAATTTGGTAGCTTGTGTTCTCATCCTGTTCTCATGGGTAGTCTTTTTTGCACATATTAAGCTTTCTGTCAGGCTCCCTGTGGAGGGACTTCTGTCAGGGTTTTACCTCAGCCTTCTTACTGAACTCAGACTAACCCTTAGTTCTCTCCCAAAAATGGATCTGAGAAGTCAATGTATGAAAAATGAATTGAGTCCTTGAAATGTTCAGTGCTTTAAATCACAGGGGGAAGGAATAATGATAGAAATTAGTGGAAAGTTTTGTGGAAAATCTTCGGCCAATGTTTCACAGACTTAACAGATACAAATTTTGTCTGCAAATATTAGTTTTGCAAGCACAGCAGCTGTGTTCTGACACTTGGGTACACTGTTTTCTTTCCCTTTTGAAAATGTCCCATACTATTTCAGTGTGGGAATATTTTTATCAGGTTTTTCTATGTGCCAGTTGGTCATTTGATGAACTAAGAAAAGAGAAATAGGAATATAATTAGAAGAAAATAATAAATTCAAAATTGTCCCCATGTATGTCCTACACTCCTGCTTTATTGATTCACTTGACTCTTGGAGTGGCATGCAGTGGAAAAGGATCCTTTATCCTGGAGTTTGGTGAGAGAAAAAAAATGTAGGTGAAACTTGTCACTAGTCATCGCATTAAAATAGTCGTAGCAAAAAATTGTATCTGATATCATGTGACAAGAGTGGGGAACCTCTGGCCTGAAGGCTGGATCCAACCCCCTGCTTAATTTGATGCAGCCCACAGCCATAGGAGTGCACAGTACATTTCATTAGGGTGTACACCCAAATAATTTTTTTAAATGTACTTTGACCCCCATTAGCCACACCCCTGACCCCGATAACCACGCCCCCCCATCGGCCACACCCAGACTCCCATTGGCCACACCTCTGAAGGTAACACTCTCAGGGAAAGATGGACACATGACCAGAAGTAAAAGGATTCATGTGACAACCCCTCCCCCCCGCTGTAAGGACTTTTCCCACCATCCTCCTACCAATAGGGATTAGTTTGGCCCCCCCAAACCCCCCTCATGCAACTATCCTGAAATTGCATTAACCCAATGTGTGACACATTACCTCAGGGGCGGAGAGGCTGGGGGAAGTGTTCCCTCTAAGAGTTTCCTCCCGTGAGCAGAATTAATTTTGTGTTGTGCATCAGTACTGAGTTCATGTGGCTTGTTTGGATGTGCCACTGTGGCACCCAAGTTATTAATAAATATCTTATAAACCTTTACCTTTTCCCTCTGCTGCCATATTTCCCCTTGCTCCATCAGCTCCCCTGGTGCCTGCTGCCCCCCAACCCTTCACCCTCCTCTGCTGTCCTGACTCTTGCCCTTCTCACTGCCCTCAGCCTTCCTGATACCTGCCCCCCTCCACTAACACTTCTTTCTCCCCCATGCCCGCTCCTCCAGTAGCCCCTCTCTGATCATGTGAGCTACCCCTCCTCAGCCCTTCTTCTAACACCTCCCTCTACACACCTGCACTGTCTCTCTCCTCTGGTGCTGGTCCCTCCCCTGCAGGTGTCTGCCCTTCTGCTTTACCCTCAGAATCCCCTGGCACCTGCACTTTCCCTTACCCCTGCACCCTCCTGGTGCCTCCCCTGCACCCTCCTGCCCCCTTTGTCCTCTTTTTCCTTGATGCCCATCCCCTCACCACCCTCTGCCCCCATTCCCCTCGTGCCTCTGTGTGCTCACACACGCCTTGCTCCATCCTTGCCTTCCTCATGCCCACCCCTTCTTTCAAGCCTTCTCCCAGCACCTCCCTCTCCCCCTCTAACTCCCAATGCCCTTACATGCTCCTCTCCCAGCATCACCCTCTCTCCCCTCCTACTGAAACCACCCCTCCTGCCCTTTTCCTCATTGTCTGCACTTGGCCCCCTGGCATTTGTCTCTCCTCTACGCTGTCCCTTGGTTCCTTCCCCTTTCTTCTCCTGACCTGCTCCCATCCCCTTAGCACAAGCCCCTTCCTCTTCCACCCCGCCCCCTATTTTTCCCCCTTCCCCTCCCTTCCATTCCCTTACCTTTGGCTAAGCTGGCTTCTGCCTTCCAGTTTGTGGGGCTGGAGTCATAGCTGACCCAAGCTACAGGCCAGCCAGGCCCTAGCCTGGGGTGCCCCACTTTACAGGCTGCCGGGCAAGGTGGGGATGAGGATGAGGCCGGGACCCCATGCACTAAAGGGGCACCATGTGGTGCTGCTGGGCCGGGCAGGGACGAGGACGAGGATGGGGCCGGGGCCCCGGGCACAGAAGGGGCACCATGTGGTGCTGCCGGGCTGGAACTGGGCGCAGAAGGGGCGCTGGGCAGTGCTGCTGGGATGGGAGGGGCCGAGGACAGGGCTGGGGCCTGGCTGCAGAAGGGGTGCCGTGCGGTGGTGCCGGGCCGTGCGAGGTCCAGGCAAAAAAAATGGCTCGGTCCGACGTCTGTGGTCAGGCCCCAGCTGCTTCCACCATACACACGGTCTCTCTGCCCCAAAGGGCCCCGTAGATGGCTGGGGGGAAAGTGAGGGGCTGCAGCTCCCTGTCTCAAATCCCCCTCCTCCTCCAGCAGCCGCTAGCTGGCCCGAGACATTAGGGTATGCTTGAGTACACCCCATGCACATGCCTATGCCCACAGCATAGAGACTTATCAAAGACAAAGTCTAGAATCAGTAGACCCCTCCTTCTTCCACCTCTGCCCCACAAGGCTGAAACTGTGTGTTCGCTCACCCCACCGTAGGCAGCAGCTAGGTTGTCTTCCTGCTGCCCTTGGCATTGGGATGTGGAAAGATAATCAGGGAGGAGAAGAGAAGCACCAATGAGTTATGCATAATCCTGCCCCTACAACTTCCATTGGCTGGGAACTTTGGCCAATGGGAGATGCTGGGACAGGGTGGTGTGAGTGAAAATCTCACAATGCCTCTGTGGCAGCTTCCAGGAATGGTGTGTGATCAAGGTCTTACCATATAGTTACACAGGAAAAAAAAGTTACCATCATGGTTTATAATGTATAAACAAAGGCAGGCAACGTAATCTATCCTTTATATTAATATAAAAAAATAATTATAAAACTGCTTTTTTACATAATCCCTGACATAACCATGTAACTCCAGTGATGAGTATACAATTATGACACTAACTGTAATATCACAAAACCTTTTGATCTGTTCAATGACATCTTTTGTCTCTGAATCACTCCATGTTACTCAGTAGGATAAAATGTAATTGTGAGCTTTTACTGTTAATTTAATAAGTGATATTATTGTATCATCAAAATGAAAGCAGCACTATAGACTTACTACTCTCTCCAATTTACTATGCTGTAGGATACAAGAACAAATTAAATGATTAAAAACTATAAGGAAACTTTTCTTTACATATAGGTGTGTAGTTAACATGTGAAATGTTTTGCTATTGGAAGTCCTCAAGACAAATGGGCTTGTTCTTATTTATGCTGAAGACCCTTAGTTTACAGCATTCTAGTGGTGTAAAGGGGCCATAGATGAGCCTTAAAAAAATAAGAATTAAGGCCAAATGCTGTAGATGAAGTTTTGAAGGCTGTGAATTTTTGAAATATTAATAAAATGTTGTAGTTTTGTGAGTTAAAATTGTGATTTTACCTTTATAAAATATGACATTAAAGCTTTTCTAATGTTTCAGCTAATAACCAAAATATTATTTAATATTAAGGATGTAAGCAACTAAACAACTAGTCAACCATCTTGTAAGCAAAAGCTTCTTGGACAGAAGTCGACTAGTTGCTTCCCCCCCTCTTACTGCCCCTTTAAGAAAGAGGCAGTGGAGGAGGAGAAGAGGAGGAGCCGGCTTATAAATTGGCTCCCCGCAACTCCAGCTCCGTGGGAGTAGGTAGGGGTGCAGCAGTGGTGTTCTAACTTTTTGAGATGTACAAGAGTTCCCACTGGGGCTCTTGTACATTTCAAAGTGGAAGCGCTGCATGGAGCCTGGGTACAGCAGGGGAATCTGAGAGTCACCCGCTGGCCCTAGGCTCCGTGCTGCGTTTTAATCTGTTGTACTTCCACCTTTGAAATGTAGCAAGAGCCCAGAGGGAACTTGCTACATTTCAAACTGAAAGCTCCCTTATCAACTAATCGAATAGTTAATGGAAATTCCATCGACTAAATGATTAGTTGATTAATCTAATTTTAACATCTCTATTTAATATGAGATTTATTGTGAAATGCCAGAACTTAAAAATTTCTTTCCTTTGTTTTAAAACTTCAGATGATTGATATAGAAGGTTTCAAGCTGTTCATGAAGACTTTTCTGGAGGCAGAGCTGCCTGATGATTTCAGTGAACATCTCTTTACATCATTCAGCAACAAAATCTCCCATTATAGCCCATTAGTAAAAAACAAACCCCAGCTCCTTCCAGGAGGTAAGTAATCAAAGCACTACTGATGCAATGAAGACTGATCTGTTTTAAGGAAAAATATCTACATGGGAAACTGAAAGTACAGCAGTAACATTTGTTTCTAAGAGCCATAGAAGTATCGAGTTCTCGGCAATGTATGGAACTTGTGCTTATATCCTTGACTCATGTTATGATCAGATTTTTTTTTCGAACTAGGAAAAATATTTCAATAAACCTCTTTTCAAGCCTGTGTTGTGCTGTGAAGGAGAGTGAAATTAAAAAGTTTATTGATCCACACTCACCATTCTCTCAAGTCACCAAGTGGATTAACTTTGTCAAATTAAAACCTATTCAATTTCTAATCTTACATGGCACTGCTGCCTATTTTCCACGTTACTTAAACACAATTTAGGAATCATTGTTCCTGTAACAGGCTCCCACAACTATTGTTTGATGCTTTGACACTTCCCTTGCCCAATTACTTCTCTCCTCCTCCCATAATTGATTGTTTGTGCTGCTGCTCCTACCTGTCCTTTGCATTGGATATTTAAGAGATCTATAATTACTGTTTCTCAGGCACATTTCCTCAAGAGCCATAAGGCTCTTGTCCTCATTGAGTAATTTGAAATTTTCCTGACAATTTTCAGATTTTTGTTATATACTATAAGATTTACCTGGTGTTACTGGGATCCTTAACACAATTGATTTTTGTTTTTCTTCATTTAAATCATTGCTTTGGGGTGAAGTTGGGGATGAAGGGTTAAGTATACAGGCTGCATCAATGAGAGGGGACTACACTAGCCCTCTCTCACTGCAGCGACTTAGGCTACATCTACACTGCAGGGCTACGTCTAGACTGGCCACATAAGCCGGAATAGGCATGCAAAGCAGGCAAGTCAGAATAGGGAAATCTGTGGGGGATTTAAATATCCCCCGCGGGATTTAAATAAACATGGCCGCCGCTTTTTTCCCGGCTTGGGGAAAAGCCGGAAAAGAGCGTCTAGACTGGCGCGATCATCCGGAATAAAGCCCTTTTCCGGAGGATCTCTTGCAAGTAGGAATAAGAGATCCTCCGGAAAAGGGCTTTATTCAGGAGGATCGCGCCAGTCTAGAAGCTCTTTTCCGGCTTTTCCCCAAGCCGGAAAAAAAGCGGCGTCCATGTTTATTTAAATCCCGCGGGGGATATTTAAATCCCCCACGGATTTCCCTATTCTGACTTGCCTGCTTTGCATGCCTATTCCGTCTTATGTGGCCAGTCTAGACGTAGCCCAGAGTTTTTGCTCAAAACAGCCATTTTTGCCCAAAAATTCACAGAGCGTCCACACTACAAGCACATTTTTGCACAAGAAAATTTTCAGTACATTGTAAGAAGAGAGAGCTTTTTGTGCAAGAGTTATTCCTCTTTCTATGAGGAATAAGCCTTTTTGCACAAGAGCTCTTGTGCAAAAAGGTGTGTATGGATGGCAAACAGAGTTTTCTTGTGCAAAACCAGCCTATCGGAAAAAGCACAGTTGCTCTGGCCATTCTGTTAATGGCAATCAGAGCTTTCTTGTGCAAGAGCATCTATGCAGTGTAGATACTCTCTTGCGCAAGAACTTTTTTGCGGAAGATCTCTTCTGCAAAAAGATTCTTGTGCAAGTAGTCTGCCGTGTAGACGTAGCCTCAAGGCCAGATGAGAAAATTCTTTTTATGGCTACTGCAGCTCCAGAGGGCTCAACCCACGGACATGTGCTTGTCCCTCAGCTGGGACACATCAAAGTTCATCTGCTGTCTGTGCTCCGTAGCCAGAGTGAGGAATGCAGTGAACTACATTTTCCCCTTGCTTTCTGATGAACTGAAACAGCCAGCAATATTCCTGTATGAAATGGTGCAGGGGGGAGGGGCACGGAAGCTTCAGCCTTCCCTATCCCTCACTAATGAATGCTTGGGGTTGCAAGGCTTGGAGCTGGGGCAGTCCAGGAAAGGGGGCATGACCCCAGACAGACTCTTTCATCTGCCTGGTGATTCTGTCTTCTGCATGATTTTATGAGAAGCAATCCTATTATAGGCACATCCCATTTTCCTGGCACAACCAAACCCTTATCTTGCTCTACGTTATAAGAAGAAGCGGTACATCGAATTTGGGGTCATAGCTTTTATCGTTTAGGAGTTCTTACAGACAGATACACAAACAAACTCTCTCAAATGTGTAATAGATAGCGATCCCTTTCTCCAGCCTTGTCTCCTGCTTCCCAGTTCTCATCTCTGGCTCTTGCTGCCCACCTGTGGTCATTATACAGTATAACTGTCCCTGCTTTCTATCCTGTATCACCTGCTGCCCCCATGTGGTCATTATATTAGCAGAGAAATCCCTTTCTTTTTTGTGAGCAAACCTATTTCAGGAACTCCCATTTTCATGGCACAACAAAACCTTTACCTTGCTTTAAATTAGGATAAGAGGAAGTTGTATACCGAATTTGGTTGTCCTAGCTCTTACTGTTTACAGGGAGTTCTTGAACAGACAGACTCACAGACAAATTAACTCTCTCAAATATGGAAATGATTGAGTTCTCAGAAAAGGTAGTGCATCTCAAAAATATATTAGTGTAATAAACAAAACAAAATACCAAACATCCACTCCCTATAAAAAAAGGAATTTACTACTAAACTTTTCACGAAAAACTCGGCATAGCATAAAAAAAAAGCCTGAGATATTTCAGCACACATGGTAATTATTTTAAGAACTTATAACTGCTTGGAGAAAAGAAATAAGTGCCTTAATCCTGAAATTACTTATTCATATGTTTATGCATAGTAGTAAAATTACACACGTGTATGCATATGTGGGATTGGGGCCTGTTTAATATAATTTTAACCGTTAGCTTAATGCTATGTTAAATATCTTAGTCTCATCATTGATACTTACCAGAATGCTTGGGTAATCAGTTTTCTAGTACATAACAAGCCTTTTGCTTCTGCCTGATTTCTAACACCATAGATTCCCCAGTATGGAAGCAATTGAGATTCTTTGGCGGGAAGGACTATATGGTATTAGGGAGATGATTGGTTGAATTCTGTGTCCAGTTCTGGTGTACATATTTAAAAATGGACAGTGACAAATTGTAGCTTTTTCCTAAACCTTTTACAAAAATATGAGATCTTTACAATCTGCCTTATAATGAAAGATTAAAGAAACTCAAATTCTTTTGTTTATCCAATGGAAAGTAAAGAGGTGACCTGATCGTGGTCTATAAATATCTCTAAGGGTATGTGTACACTACCCTCCTAGTTCGAACTAGGAGGGTAATGTAGGCATACCACACTTGCAAATGAAGCCCGGGATTTGAATTTCCCAGGCTTCATTTGCATAAGCGGGGAGCCGCCATTTTTAAAACCCCGCTAGTTCGAACCACGTGCAGCGCGGCTACACGGGGCACGAACTAGGTAGTTCGGACTAGGCTTCCTAGTTCGAACTACCGTTACTCCTCATTTCAGGAGGAGTAACGGTAGTTCGAACTAGGAAGCCTAGTTCGAACTACCTAGTTCGTGCCCCGTGTAGCCGCGCTGCACGGGGTTCGAACTAGCGGGGTTTTAAAAATGGCGGCTCCTGCTTATGCAAATGAAGCCCGTGAAATTCAAATCCCGGGCTTCATTTGCAAGTGCGGTATGCCTACATTACCCTGCTGGTTCGAACTAGCGGGGTAGTGTAGACATACCCTAAGGGAGAAGATTTTTTGATTTTGATGGAGGGCTTTGCAATCTCCCAAAGACATAATATATCCAAAGGCTGGAAGTTGAAGCTAGATAAAATCAGAACAGAAGTAATGTGAGGGTCTATGACCATTGGAACTACTTACCTAGGGATGTGGTGGAATCTTCATCACTTGGAATCATTCATCTGAGATTGGATACCATTATCAAGGACATGCTCTAGTTCATACAGTTGTTATGAACTTCATTCATGAGCTGGTTGGTGACATGTTAGGTGGAGTGCTATGAAGGCGGTTAGATTAGATAATCATAATGGTCTCTCTTGGCATGGAAATCTATGAAATGTTGCAATTCTTAGTCCGAGTGTCAGGAAGAGCTGACAGGACAGCCGTAATGCCCCTCCTGCTCTGGAGAGTGGGTGAGAGAGAGAGATTTCCCTTTCGGGGGGAGAGGAAATAGCTGGATGAGGGAGGGGCACTGAGAAGGTATTTATACCACTGCTTTCTGGAACTCTCTCAATCACTGACCAGAATCACCCTCTCACTAGCTATGGGATCCGAGGAGAACTGGATTTTATGATCTGCCCTATGCATGTATAACCACCAACAGGCAGAACCAAACCTGGAACTTCGTACATGAGCCTCAACAGCTTGAGCTATAAAGCCAGCTGCCTCTCAGTTTATGCTTTAGAGCTCCCTTGTTCTTCTCTCTCATTGTAAGTGGTCTAAGTGCAACTACATGGGATAGTAAACCACACTAGAGCTACATCTACACTGCCCTCTCTTGTGCAAGAACATATGCAAATGAGGTGAAGTGGTGATTATCGCTGCGCCTCATTTGCATACTTAATAAGCTGCCATTTTTGCGCAAAGTGTAAAGTAATGCACATTGGAAAAAATAACCCCGACTATACGTACAGTATGATGGGGGCTAATTCGGCTATGACAAATCAGGAAAGAGAACTTGGCGTTATCGTGGATAGTTTTCTGAAAACTTCCACGCAGTGTGCAGCTGCAGTCAAAAAGGCAAATAGAATGTTAGGAATTTTTAAGAAAGGGATAGAAAATAAGACACAGAATATCTTACTGCCCCTGTATAAAACAATGGTATGCCCACATCTTGAATACTGTGTACAGATGTGGTCTCCTCACCTCAAAAAAGATATTTTGGCCTTGGAAAGGGTTCAGAAAAGGGCAACTAAAATGATTAGGGGTTTGGAACGGGTCCCATATGAAGAGAGGCTAAAGAGACTGGGAGGAGATATGATAGAGGTATATACAGGCAGTCCCTGGGTTACGTACAAGATAGGGACTGTAGGTTTGTTCTTAAGTTGAATTTGTATGTAAGTCGGAACTGGTACATATTGTAGGGGAAACTCTAGCCAAACATTTTTTTTTAGTTTTGGATAGCATAGGGAAAGGTTAACTCCCCTCTAATGTTTGTTTTGCTGTCTGTTCCCCTGTTCAGAAGATTTCACATCTATTTCTGTCCCTGTGACAAACTCAGGACTAAAGGAGTAACTCATCAAATACCAAACAGCTCTGCACCATGCTTTGAGCTAATAGCTTTATTTCCACACACCACCCAGGGTTCTAGGAGGAGGGTCCTTTTTTTGCTAACACAATGAGGCCAGCACTTTGTTTGCCCAGGGAGCCCAGCATGTATAGGGGGAGGAGGGGCGGAGAGGCTGCTTTTGTCTGCTGTTCGGCAGCCTGTTGCTCAGGGGAGGGGGCAGCCTGTTGCTGGCAGGGGGGGAGGGGGGAGGCGTGCAGGATGCGAGGCCACGGGGCGGGGGGGGGGGGCAGCAGGCATGGGGAGGCACTTTTCCTCTGCCCGGCAGCTCTGCGGGATCCCTGTCCCTGTGGCCAGCTGCTGCAGGCAGAGGCCAGTTGGAGCCGGCCGAAGAGGAGGAGGAGGTGGATTCTAGGACCCAGGTGAGCGAGCCCCAGGGACACTGCTGCGCTCCAGGAGCCCGGCATGTATAGAGGGGAGGAGGGGCAGAGAGGCTGCTTTTGTCTGTTCGGCAGCCTGTTGCTCAGGGGAGGGGGCAGCCTGTTGCTGGCAGGGGGGTGAGGGGGCAGCGGGCGAGGGGAGGCACTTTTCCTCTGCCCGGCAGCTCTGCGGGACCCCAGTCGGAGCCGGCCCGAGGAGGAGGAGGATCCTAGGACCCAGGTGAGCGAGCCCCGGGAATGCTGCTGCGCATGTGCGGGAGTTGCCTTACCCCGTTCGTATCTAGGGATCCGACGTAAGTCGGGGACTGCCTGTAAAATGATGAGTGGTGTGGAGAGGGTGGATAAAGAAAAGTTATTTATTAGTGCCCATAATAGAAAAACTAGAGGACACCAAATGAAATTAATGGGTAGCAGGTTTAAAACTAATAAAAGAAAGTTTTTCTTCACACAGCACGTAGTCAACCCGTGGAACTCCTTGCCACAGGAGGCTGTGAAGGCTAGGACTATAACAGAGTTTAAAGAGAAGCTAAATGAATTCATGGAGGTTAGGTCCATAAAAAGCTATTAGCCAGGGGATAGAAATGGTGTCCCTAGCCTCTGTTTGTCAGAGGCTGGAGATGGATGGCAGGAGACAAATTGCTTGATCATTGTCTTTGGTCCACACCCTCTGGGACACCTGGTGCTGGCCACTGTCAGCAGACAGGCTACTGGGCTAGATGGACCTTTGTTCTGATCCAGTACGGTCATTCTTATGTTCCTGTGTTCTTATGTAAAGGGCTTTTGCGCAACCCCCCACCCTTGCGCAAGAGCCATTCTGCTGCTTTTTTTCCAGGAAGAATGGCTCTAGCGCAAGAGGGGGAGGGGAGGTTGCACAAAAATGAGCTGTGTAGACAGCTCCTTTTTGCACAAAAGCCCCTTGTGCAAAAATGGCAGTTCAATACGTATGCAAATGAGCAAGGCTTGCCCAACTGCGGCGAGCCCCACTAGCCAGCCGCGCTGTCCGGCGATCTGTGCATGCACAGATCTTTCTGCTCATGTGCAGATCACCCAAACCCAGCTCTTGCTGGGTTGCAATCTACTCACCATGGGTGAGTAGATTGCATTATTTGTCGAGCCCTGGGAATGAGACATGGCGACATTCACCACGTTGCCTCATTTGCATATTTTCGTGCACAAGAGAAGGCAGTGTAGACATAGTCTAGGTGTGTGGGTTACACCACTACATGGGACAGTGAACCACACTTTTATGTGTGTGGGTTTCACTTGTGCTAGTAGCCTTTTTGAGGCTTGAGAAGGGATTTTTACCAGACCACCAGATGAATTGAGGCAGAGTGATGTGGTGTTTGTTTGTTTTTGTTGCGGTTTTTTTTTTTTTTGGTCTTCCCAACAAGAAATCAGTGACCTGGTGAGTTAGATAAGGTGAGGTCAAGATTTTGTGACTTTATAGGTAACAGGTGTGGTTGGTATCCAGTGCAGGTACTTATTAAAGAGGCATACAGTTTCCTGATAAACAGAGGTTTGCAGTGGTTTTTGGAGGGAGGCATCTCCTAGGAGAGCATAAAGAAGATGGAGATAATAATCTCACAGACAAGGGCAAGGTTATAGGGTACCAGACTGTCCTTGCTGGGTGCAGGTCACAAAGCAGAAGGGTCTGACAGCAATCCTCCCAAACAGATGGAAACAATTTAGGAAATTGTACAATTGTATCTGCGTTGTACAGTTTATTGGCACATGTTCCCAAATATATTAAATGAATACAGTTGTAAACTAATTATACCACATCCATTGCCCCATGTCTTTCTCCCTGCGTGGTTGGAACAATGCTAGTTTCTAGCACAAAGGAATAAATCAGACAACAAACATGCTGATTACCAAGGCAACAACCTCTTCTTACCCATTGGTACCTTGGTAAGCAGCAGCAATTATTGAGTTTTGAAAGGAATTCTAACATCTTGTCTACTGCCTATTTGGCAGTTCCTGGGTGGGTAATATATTCCTTTTCACTACTGTACGTAGGCTGAATAAAATATTTGTCACTTTTGTTTTAATCTCCAGTGATGTGTTTTGCCTGTTCTTCTGGCACTTTTACATTAAAAAGGTTGTAGTGTAGATTTTAAACTAAGGGCTGGGGAAAAGCCGAAGGGTGCGGAGGAGCACGTGGATCAGACAGAGAAAGCTGCTAGGGGAGATTCTATTAATAGAGATTCTCTATGTTCTAGTCAGGAGGAGAGAATGGAAGATGATAAAGTATGGGTCTGATCACATGAGATGCAATCAAATGAAAAAGAGTCGAACACATCAGGAAATGGCAGACAGATAAATAGTGACAGATTTTAAAAGTGCTTATACACAAATGCTAGAAGTCTAAATAAGATGGGTGATCTAGAATGCCTCATATTAAAGGAGGATATCAATATAATAGGCCTCAGAGAAACTTGGTGAAATGAGGACAATCAGTGGGCAGTCATAGTGGGGTGCAAAAATATATTGGAACGACAGAACAAGTGGTGATAGTGGGGGATTGGCACTGCACATGAAAGAAAATGTAGAAAAAACAGTAAGATGGCAACAGGGCACTAATCTTGACTGGGATCTTTAGTTGATGCAGTCTAATAAATAAGAATAATTATTAAACAATTTTAAATTACTTTTTATAAATTTCAGATGATAGTCTATTATTTTAATACATTTATTTTGTGTTTATTTACTACGTTTTCTAGAGATTTTGAGACAATTCTTTACATGATGGTTCTCGTCTTGCACTTCTCTATGATGACTATGTGTACTATGACAGTGCTCACTGTTTTACTACTGTGCTGATCTCACTCTATAAATGATTTTCTTCTGTAGCCACTTTGGATGCCATACATGTGTGGCTGAGAGGGATTTCTTTGGCTGAAGTGTTTGTTTTCCTTGCTAATAATGTATCTAAAACGCTGTTCCAGTGCTTCTTCTATTAAGCTTATTTTTTTCATGTTTTTCACAGCAGCTAACACTGATTGCAAATATGCCTTAGTTAGTAGTCCCTAAAAAATTAACAGTCGCCAAATACAGTAAACTTCCGATAATCCGGCACCTTTAGGACCCAGGGTGTGCCGGATTATCAGATATGCCGGACTATCAGAAGGGGGGGCTATGAGGAGTCTGGAGTGGGGTGGGGGGGATGGAGCGGGACCAACCCAGCAGCACCCCAACTGCTCTGCCCCGGGCTTCCTGGAGTCAGCCGCTGGTCAGTTTCAGCAGCAGCTGACTTGGGGACGCCCGGGGCAGAGCAGCTGGGAGTGCTAGGTTGGTCCCACAGTGCCACCCCTCAGCACTCCTGGACCAACCCGGCAGCACCCAAGCTGCTCTGCCCCGGGCATCCCTAAGTCAGCTGCTGCTGAAACTGACCAGCGGCTGACTCCGGAAAGCCCGGGGGCAGAGCAGCTCCAATTGTCTGGCTGCCTGGAGCACTTCCGGGTTCCAGGTGGTGCTGGACTAGCAGGTGTGCTGGACCACTGGATGTCAGACAACTGGAGTTTTACTGTAGTTATCACAAAGAGGTGTCACAGGTGTCACATTCCTTCAGAGATGCCCTGTGCCTGCTGATGGTGGAAGGGCAGAATTAGAGCATCCAGTTTCAGCAGTGTTACTGAGCATGCCTTGTCCAACCCAACCAGCAAATCAGAGGAGGGGACACATAATCCCTAATGCTGTCCAGCTTCACATGTATCACCTCTCCTACCTTTGTCCTTTTCAGTCTCAGCATCTAGGTAGGGGTTGACTTTTTAATAGTAACATCTATGTATTCATTTGCTTGTTTTTGTTTTGGTAGGGTGGAAGCTTTAGATAGTGGTGTTCTTTCACTTTACAATAATTTATAAAAATATTTTAATAATCTTTGGTGTTGTCTATGGTTATGTAGATCTAACCGCTACAAACAGTGCTTAAAGTGGTCTGTGAAAGGTGGTGATTGTGGGTATTTATCCTAATTTAAAATTTGCAGGTTTGTTAAGACAGTGTTTAAGATGAGCCCCTCAGCAAACCAGCTATTTATGAATGTATTTCTTTTTTCTTGAGTCTCTGATCTTGTGCAACATGAACCTCTCTAGTTTAAGTACTGCATGTATGATTAAATGGAAAGTATACAGATCTTTTTAGGTCAATTTTAGATTTACTACTAAATTCTGCCCTGGAATGTGCATATGGAATTTCCTTTACTTTGCAACACAAACTCATTTTTTAAAATAATGTTACCTGATTTAAGGAGTTATGAATTTCAATATTATTTCTGACAGTGTTTTCTTAGTATTTCTTAGCTTGCTTTTATTGTGTGTGTTTGGTTTTTATTTATAACAGTACTATACAAAATGTCTTTCCCTTCACTGTACAATTCAGGTCTTTAGCACCACGAGGCCATTTTTTCTCAATAAAATTGTTATGATTC
The DNA here is from genome assembly GCF_052426305.1 of Pelodiscus sinensis. Lineage (NCBI taxonomy): Eukaryota > Metazoa > Chordata > Testudines > Trionychidae > Pelodiscus > Pelodiscus sinensis. The sequence goes on from NC_143053.1 coordinate 207,429,789, forward strand.
ACTCATTATCAGACAATTCATTCTCTCTCTCTCTCTCTCTTTCTCTCTCTCTCTCAAATTAAGTCATTTGGATTCAATATGTTGCCAAGGGGATAGTTATAATAATGTATAAATTCACAGTGAAGTCAGTGGTGTTATGCCAAATACAAACGCTGCATTGAAAAAAAAAATTGTTAGATAATTCCATTGACCTCATATTTCATTTATGGGTAAGTTGAGACTGCAAATAGCAACAGTGCTTATAATAGATAACATGATAAGTGAAATAATTTGATAGTTGTAAATTTTAATGTAAAAAGCTGCAAAAGACACAAGTCCACAAAAAGGGTCTGAATAATTTTGTTATGCTTTCAAAACTTTTTGTAACTAGTGTAAGACAGGGATTTGCAAAAGTGAGAGAAAATATTTCAAATGTATTTGAAACTCTTCTGGAAACTGGACAAACATGTAGGAGTTAGAGGGGCGCTCATAAAAGGATAATGGACAAGTGTTGCTAGAGACAGTTGTATGATTAGCCCATTTGATGGTGGGTGGTTGCTTTGTGTCAGTGTCCCCATCACATCTGTTTATAAATTGTATTCTCCCTTTATGGCCTGAAAAGAACTGGCCCTTCTGTCAGGCAAGCTGCTGCACTAAAAATGAGCATTAGCTCTTCTGGACTTACTGGGAAATGCCTTTGCTTTCTTACACCTTTTACTTGATGATGGGCCAAATTCTATTTTGTGATACAGGTGTCATGTTTCCTCCAATTCCAGTGGGAGTCAAGGAGACATGTATATGTGTAAGATGGGACCCAGCATTTCAGTTTCTTTTATATTTCTGGACAGAATATAAGGTCATATTTTACCTTTCATTCCCATATAGCATAGGATAGTGTTAAATAGCTGTTTCCACAACATATTAAGTTTGACATGTCATTTTGGTAGTTTCTTTTAAATATAACTAAGTAATCTGTTTTGTTGATTCCCAAAAGGATGGCAGAGCACTTTCAGCCAAGAAAAAGGTGGACTTTACTTGCTGAAAAACATTTTCTTGTTCTTAGCCAGAAGATTTAACATCTTTTTTGTGACTATTTTATGGCAATTACATTTTCTAGGTGTTTATTGGCACTTAAACCTTGTGGTCTTATCATTTTACCAATCCTGAAGTTGAATCTGGGAGAAACTCTTGAATCTCTGCAGGTCTCAGACTCACTTCAGTGAGCTTTATGCATCCATAAATAAGAGTTTCAAGTACAAATCCAATTTTAGGATGAGGGCCTTAATTGCATTCTATATATTATAGTTTTCTGATCTTTGCCCTTTGGTTTCTCTCTTTTTTTCTTTTGTACTTGGCCGTCTGCTTTGTGAAATTATTTTGTTTTTCATTAAATGCCAAAATTTTCAGATTTTGGTATGAAACACAACTAGGAAGAATTTCCTTGTCTTGTAGATTTTACATTTCAGATGAAGTTTTCTTCAGGAAAACAGGTTATGTCAAGACTTTAGGGTTTTTCTGGGATACCAGAAAAATGCAACAAATGAAAATGAAAACCAGAGGTATCCCAGAAAAACTCCTCTGCGTCCAGGGAACGCATCTACTCCTCTGCTTTTTTTTGCTGAGGAGCAGACGCGCTCTTTCGGAAGCCCTGTCTTTCTCCTCCCATGACGAAGAAGGGTTCTTCCGAAAGAGGGTTTTTCCGAAATTTGGTCCAGTGTAAATGGGCCAAATTTTGGAAAAAAGTCTTTCAAAAAAAACTATCAGAAAAAGGTATAAAAATTGCGGAGTGCAATTTGCATACCTTTTCCTGATAAAGCCCCGTAGTGAAGACATAGCTAGAAATATTGGGAGATTCAGAGGAGGGACTTCCTTTAGAGTTAATTTTAAAACAATTTTTTGTAGTCTAATTATTTTCATTTGTTGCATTTGCAGACTTCTCAGAAAGAAAGACCCTTGAATTATTGGGAGGGACTAGTTTTTCCATGTAGAGTATCTTAAAGTAATTCAGAGGTGACTCCATATTTAGTGCTGAGGAGCTCCTGGCAATTATACTTGGGTACACACTGCTTTTTAAACACCCTTTTATTTATTTTAGTTTTCTTAATCTTCCTTAATATCTTCATTAAAATATGCTGAATGTAAACTGGATTTAAATTAATTGCTTCTGCATGCCCAAGTTCTATTTCCTGAAAGGCAAATCTTTCTCTGTTTACTCACTCCAATAATCCCATCGAAATAAGTATGAAATACAATTTATGAGATGAACATAGAAGAAAATGGGATTCTATTTCCATTAGATACACTAATTATTTTAGTCAAGAAAAATGTGCGTGAGAAGGAAATTACATATGCAGGTTATCAGTGAAGAACTTGTTCTGAATGAATTACACAAAGTGTTTAAGAAGTTAATCCTTTTGTTCAGATTATTTTTTAATGTTCCCAAGGTCAATGAGAAAGATAACAAACCTCTTTAATCAGTAACTTTTATGATTCCATTCTGTGTTTTCATGTCTCCCTCTTGACTGCATCTTAATTTTGGGCTTGATCCTGCAAATACTCACATACCCCTGGCCTGGTCTACACTGAAGGGGAAAGTCAACTTAAAATAAGCAACTCCAGCTATGTTAAGTACGTACCTGGAGTTGAAGTATCTTAAATTGTGTTTTTACGCTGTCCACACAGCGGGAGGTCGACGGGAGCAAACACTCCCATCAACATCCCTTACTAATCATGAGGAGCAGCACTACTGGTGTCACTGGGACCCCTCTCAGTTTGAATTAATAGGTCTTCACTAGACCCACTAATTTGAACCCCACAAGATTGACTGTGGCACCATCAATCTTCCATGTAGTGTAGACGTGTCCCCTAAGAATAGTCTGACTGTCTTTTGAATTGAAGCACGAGGATTAAAAGTCAGCACTAGTCTGATTCATAAATCTTCTTCTTCTTCTTAAATCTAGGATATTTATTTCCATAATATCTGATAGAAGGGTATCTGATTATTTACTGCTCTGACACATCTGGCTCTGTCACTGGAAAGGGTATACATTTAGGTGCATGAAAGAACATTATATGACAATAACCATCTTTGAATAGGGAGCAGCTTGTGAAGCTGCATACTTTAGAAGGCTCCTAGGACTTCTAAAGGACTTCTGCAATGGAGGAAACATTGGGCTGAATTGTGACAGCACAATGGGGGGAAATAAACAACATATCCATTAAGTGAAAATAAAGTAGTCAATGCAAACTACTGTACAATCAAATGACAACAGATAACTCTAAATGGAAAAAATCTCAGTGAGTCCTAGAAATCCTTTTTTGCTTCCTATCGAGGGGAAGTGTTTTGCTTTGTCTATGTATTTTACTCTTGTAGTCCTCTTTTAGAGATGTGTAACACTATCTTAATTCTGGTTTTTTTTAGGGAAATGTGAAACAGAACTGTAGATGTTTCAGCTGTGAATCTAAATATTAATTAAACATCATTATGTTTTCTAGGACTATAACTATAATTATATGCAAAACTCCTGATTTTGATTCTTTATTTATGTTGTTAATAAAGATAACAAACCATACATATTATTTTCAGGTTTGAGAATTAATAAAAGTACCACCACATCACGGACTGGTGCTCCTGCCAATTTACATGTACCAGATGTAATCCAGTTGAAAGACATTGTTTGCTATTTGTCTCTGCTTGAAAGAGGAAGACCAGAAGACAAACTAGAATGTATGTATTTTTTTTTAATCTGAGGAAAAAGCTGATAAAATGGGGAATTAAAGTAACAGAAGCCCCTAATTTGCTAATACATCCATCTGTTTCTAATGTTAGTAACAGCCATTAGTTTATTTTCACATTGCATACAGCTCAGGTTTGCAATCTTGAGGAAATTCTGAAATGGAAGTTTCTGACTCTAAATTTAAGATTGAATGAGGTGTAGTTTCATCTTACAATGTGACACTCTAGAAGTGTCACAGTAGAGTTCTGCATTCTCATGTCTACAGGCCTGGCCTTTGGGCAAGGTGAGTGAGGCGGTCGTCTTGTGCCCCATGCATTCAGGGCCCCGCGCTGCCTACCTCCCAGCCGAGAGTTGCACAGCTGTGCGGCTCAGCGTTCTGCTTTGGGCCCCGCACACTTTTTGGCTTGGCCTGCATGTCTAGATGATTTCCATACCAAGTTGGCTCAGTTAATTAAAAGTTTTCCAACTTTCAGCCTCAATAATTGACCCTAGGGAGTTTCAGACAAGCTGGATTCTTTCCATCTTGCACATCTTTGCTAGTAGCATAGGCTCTGCAGTCCAAATTATCTACTCACAGACCTCTTGGAAAATCCATGTAAGGGTAATGATGCCTAGAGGAGGCTTAAGTTTGAGTGATAACACAATCTGTAGACAAAAAGGCTTGCAGATATAGTTGAGATGTTAATATCATTCATAGATCCTATGTTGCTAGCTGTTATCAGCAAGATGGAAAGATCCCAGTTGTGTGTCTAAGTGAGTCTGTAGAGCTAGCAGTTAGAAAATGTCTTTGCTTACAAATAAAGAATCCAGTTCAGAAAAGCAGTAATATATGTGTTTTAAGACATGTGCTTAAGCACATTTCCTGGGCAGAAATACTTTGCTCAATTAGGACCTGAGAAGTTTATTATGGAAATCAATGAAACACAAAGAATATTGAACCCCACATTATCGTTTCTACTGCCAGTGTTTGGATTAGACTAGCACATAGACTGTATCTGCACTTGGAGCTGGAGCTGAGATTTCCAGTTCATATGGAGATACTCACATTAGCTCTCATTGAACTAACATGCTAAAAATATTAAGGTAGATGTGATAGGCTGGGCATCATTTAACTGACCATAGTTTGAGAGCAATGAAAGTATGTCTACTCAAGCTGGGAATCACTCCCCAAGCATAGACTAATGTTCTTGTTGTCCTTACTGAGGCAAAAATCATATTGATTTTGAAGGGAGCTTTGTCTCTAAGAAAGGCAGGATCAGACCCTGATATTGTTCTAAAGGTAAATATAGACCCTGATATTGTTCTAAAGGTAAATATAAACTACCTGCTGGAAGTTTATATTCTTTGCAAGTTTTAATGACCATGTTTGTTCTGGCCTATATGTAGCTTATAACTACAGAAACAAAGGTCTTAGAGTTAGTGGGAGTTTTGCCTGTGTAATGACTGCCCAAAATTTGCCTATATCATAGCAATGGTATTGTATAAATGCTACTAAATTCCAAGATTAATGATGTATTGGATGCTCCTCTGAAATTCAAAACAAAATCTGAAGATTATATGTTGACCCCATGAATAGGAAAATCTAAGTTTCTAGGTCTTAATGCAGCAAAAATATATTGAGCTTAACTAAGTGGCAGACTGTGTAGGCCATTCCAGAATCCTAATGCTCAGATCATCACCTTCAGAGCCACATACAGAAGGGGGGAACATCCTAATCTCATGGATCTGCATTATGGGAGAAGGTAGTGACTGGGATACCAGACAAGACCCCAGGCAAGAATGCACATTTCCTCCCTGCACCCTTCCCCCCCCACTCCCCTGCCCATGGTCTTGCAGAGGTTCTTCAGGAAAGATGTCACATCTGGGACTGTATTTATCTTTTCTATGCAGTCTCCTTCCCAGAAGTTGCATTGCCAGGCAATTCCCTGGTGGAAGAGGTCAATGGAGCCCAGCTGCCAGAGAAGTGGGGGTTTGTCAGGGTCCAGAGTAGTGGCAGAGGCACAAGACCCCTGTCCTGATGGTGCTGGTCTCTCATTAGTCCCATTATCTGCAACTTTTCAGAATGGTCCCCTTGGCCTATTTTTGAGATAAATCTCAACCTAACTGAACAATGTCAAGGACAGTTTGTGAGAGGATTTCTGTGGAAATGTCATGCCCTGGGACACACTCTACCACAGAATGTACACCAATAATTTCAATCACATGCTTCCACTATCAATTCAATTTTGAAGGGGTTTGATTGAAATAACTTAATTTTGGGTGGAGAGAAGTGTATAATCATAATGAACATCAATTGACGTGTCCTGCAAAATATAATCACGTGCTATAATGCTCTAAGAAGTGCTTTGATAAAGCATTATCTCCGAGTGCAAGAGCACAAAGAGTTTTAAAAACAGATCCATATGCATTGTATATTAAAAATTATTTGGAGTTTTATCCTCATACACATCACAGATTATATAAAACATCTAAAAAAACTATTCTAATGTTGACAACTGTTTTTGCTTCTTTGAAATGATGTTTTTTGGTTATCAATATTTTCTTTGCTATTTTATTTTACTACGAATACTAGTGCGTAAGATACCTCAGTTAAGAAATTTGTGGTAATTAATAGCATTTGGAAAGGACCGTGTACAGAATTCAATTTTTTTTTAAATGTACAAAAAACCCAAACCCTGTAAATAAGTAGTTTACATATGCTTTGCATGGCCTTTGGAAATTAAAACAAGTTGCATGAGATAAGCATATAAAGCTAACACTGAGATTATGTATTTTTGATTATCACCTTCAATGAAGGAAAAAATTGTTCAGTTACAGTATATTTCAACATGTAAGTTAATGATACTTAGTAAATGGGGCCCTGATCTTAAAAACATTTAAGTACCTGAGTAACTTTGCATGTAAATAGTCCTTGTTTGTGTTTAACAGGATTTGTAGCAAGAATAAGTGTTTGCAGAATCAGGAACCACGTGCTGTTCTTATTAAAGTGGAAAAAAACCCACCTTGATTCTCCTATCCTCTTCAGTGTCAGGAGAGTTGTATCAAAACTGCATGCTGTTGAAATCAGGCCCCAGACACACAAAGGAGGGGTATATGCAAAGCCCATTATGCTTTCAGACAAAATTTGAAATAAAATAGAGACCCACTAGGCAGAGAGATAAATGAATGATATATAGACTAATAAATATTTTACTAAATAGCAAATAATTTGTTATAAAGTCCAATATGTCAATCCAAAATTGTGTGATTGATCAGAGAGGAATATAATATTGACTGAAGAATTGAAGCTCTGCAGATTCATATAGAATATGATAGTATTAATCAGTTTAATTCTGTTCAGTGGATACTTAAATACTAATCTCAGGACCTAAGGAGGATTTAAGTTATGCAGGGCTTGATTTAAAAATTTCCGACATTGTTGGTAGTTTGCTATGTATTATAGCCATTTGTTGATGCTTGTCTATCACTAGCTATCTTTGTCTTGTACAGAAGTGCATATATTCATGACTTAGTAGTGCATTTTATTCTAGTATCATGTGTTCAGCATTGCTGTGTAAAACTCCCCTAGCTGATGGCACCGCTAAAGTTGACAGGACTTGATATGAAATTCACTTGGGGGGGGGGGGGGGGGAGGAAGGGGGAAAGATGATGAGACAGTTTTCTTTTCTTGACCTGAGAACTTTTAAGGAGAGAGATTTTTCTTTAATTTAAACATTAGATGAGCCTCTTTCCATTTGGGATATTATTATGAAAAGTAAATCAGTTTCCTCAAAAATAGTTCAAGAGGCTGTTCAAGGGGTAACACACTAAAGACAGACACCTTTGTGCATAGGCACTGTACCTTTTAAGAGGTATATCATATGCAGTGTCTTTACACTCCTGCTAATAAATATTCCATTAGTTACAGGAAAGAATATGTGAGATGATGTCCTTATGATACTTATATTTACAATGGGCCAAACACTGTACATTGAGCACTACCTTTGGGGAAGAATGGAATTGCCCTTGAGGACCAATTCAGGATATCAATTTAGTGCATGTATAAATTAATTCTGTTTTCTGTAGTAGAACTAGCTACTTGCATGCTTAAAATTAAGCATGTTGAACAGGAATGAGCTCTTGTATTGGGCCCAGCTATGCATACAACATTTTATACAGTAAAACGGGTGGAATTCTCTAAGGCTATGTCTACAGTGCACTTTTGTTGGATACATTTTTGCTGGTTAGGAATATGAAGAAAACACCCTTGTGGCTGACAAGTTTTATAGGCAAAAAGTATTAGTGTGATCAGCACTTTGTCAGTGGGAGACACTTTCCTGCTGCCATAGCTACCACTGCTCATTAGGGATTCTTTTATTTTGTTAGCGGGAGAGCTCTTAACTGGCAACAGAGTGGCTACATTGCATACCTTACAGCAGCACTGCTGTAGTGGCACTGTGTTGCTGTAAGTTGTATAGTGTAAACATAGCCTAAGAAAGCATTGCAATTTATTTCAAAAGAAGCAGGGTTGCACACAATAGCTTTATTATATAAAGGGCCCTACAGAATTCAGGGTCCATCTTTGTAAATTTCACTGTCATAGCATTGTAAAAATCTTGAATTTCATGGTTTCAGATATTTAAATCTTAAATGTAATGGTACTTTAAGAATCATGAATATATATTTTTAAAACAGCAAAATATAAACATGTAAAGTCCTTAAAACTCAGCATTTCTCAAATTGAGTGTCCCAACCAAAAAGGGGAGCTACAAAACTATTGTGAGGTGTGAGGCTGCATTATTGCCTCCCTTACTGATTAGCTGTCTTTAGAGCTGGATGGCTGCAGAGATGCAGCGGCTGGCCAGGTACCTAGCTCTGAAGGCTGCACTCCCAATAGATGCAATAAAGAGATAAGGGAGGGATGGTATAGTGGTGGTGCTGCTGCCTTCAGAGCTGGGTGTATGGCCAGCTACCGCTACTCAGCAGACACCCGGCTCTGAAGGATAGGGTAAAGTACACAAGACCAGATTTCACATTCTGTGATACATTTTTCACATGAATTTGGTAGGGCCCAAATTATATATTAGTATTGTGAACTTAATGAAACCAGGAAAAATTTGGAAAATTTGGAAAATTTGCAGATATGGAAATGATATTTACTGTTGCATTCAACTGAGCTGAAATCTAATACATACATTTTCCACTAGTACAATTAGCTAATCAGTAAGAATTTGTAGAGCAGTTACCACTGTTGTGGATTAAAAAACACAGTGAAAATGCAAGAGCAAGCCAGTAAAATTCTCTACATAGGATCCTATTTTATATAGAATTCCAGTTTCCAGTCAGATGTTAATTGTCTGTCTTGCTCTGGAATTAAAGGAAAATGATGTACGTCTTTATATTTTCCCCCTAATTTAATTGTCCTCTTTTTTTTTTTTTTTTTTAGTTATGTTTCGTTTGTATGACACAGATGGCAATGGGTTCTTGGACAGTTCGGTAATTTTATTTATATTGACATATTGTAATAGCATGAAGTGCATCAGTGTATTTGTATGAATTCATGCGGAACACACACTTTGGATAAACAGAAGTAATAACTGTAAACAATAAAACATCCTGGATGACAAATATTTTTGAGACTATTCCTAACAATTCGTCCTTCCACTGAGCATATCCACTTCCTCCTCACTTTTAGAGATGGTCAGGCATTGAATCTCCCACTGTAAAATCATTTCTCTATTTTTTTAGTTGTAACGTTTTACTTCAGGAAGCAATTTAACTCACTCCCAAAACTCTTTTTTACTTCCCTGGGAGCTGTACATGGAAGAGTTATTTGTATGGTTGCACTGAGAAGGAAGAAAGATGCAGCTCAAGTTTCTGGGAGAAGGTAACAGTAGGAGATGAAGGGGGGAAATTCAGCATGTTCAGAGAGGTCAGGAATAAAGACTACATTGTTTAGGTAGAAGTTTAGAAGTAGCACCTGATTATACAATTAAGAGAAAATCAAAGAAAGTAATTATAGAAGGGTTCAAGAAGTATGTAGCTTGTGGGCAAAGAAGCACTAGGCATAAATAGATTAATCAATTGCTTAGAGCCTTGAGCAGCTTAAGGGACCCACAGTTTATTTTTTATTGCCCGTGTCATTTGTCATTAAAATGTTTTTGTTCTTTCTCTTTTTTTTCCTGCCTAGGAATTAGAAAATATCATCACTCAAATGATGCATGTTGCAGAATATCTTGAATGGGATGTCACTGAACTCAGTCCAGTAAGCATCTAGACAGGTCATTGATGCAATTAATTCTGGAAATCGTTGTGTAATGTCCCATGAATACCAGTGATACTAATACATGTATTGAGTAGTAAAAATAGTTCCTATTTCTTTGAGGTTGCCATTCAGTCCTTTGCTATTCAGTCCTTGTTACAGTGAGGACAGCATAGCACTAATGGTCATAAGCATGAAATATATGTCCACCACTAAAGTTTAAGGCTTTCTCCCTGTAGCATGTAATTCATTTTTTAATGGGCTTTGCATATACCTAGCCCAAATCCCATGAGAGACAGAACCTATCATCTATGTACAACATACCTAGTACTATGGGTCCCAAGCTGCAGACTCTACCCAGACCAATTGATGTGCAGCTTTTTAATGCCCTTTAGACATCCCCATGACTTACTCAGTAGTCTGCTCCTTGTAGGTAAGCCCTCACATGCAAACCATTTCTGGTGTTTATTAGATAAGCATTGATTTATTTCTTTTATTGGCAAAGTCTTATTGGTGCCTATTGGTCAAAAGTTAAAGCCAGATGTCACAACAACAGAAGTTAAGTCAAGTAAGGCCTTGTGCTTCCCTTGACTCAGGATGAATTTCCCTAAATATTATTCTTCCATAGAATTCCAGGAATCTGTAATGACACAAGGATGACAATATAAAACTACGAGCAGATGTATTTAAGGTAGTGACCCTCTCGCCGTATCTGATCACCGGAGAGTGTGAGATATTAGATTAAGGTGGCGCATTAAATGAAAACTTAAGACTTGGTTTTAAACTGAAAACCACCAGACTATATTGTTACAAAAATAAACTTAACAAAACAATACCTCAAAATAACTCAAGGGGGCTGTCCTCTCTTACACTAAATGGACCAGGAGGGGAAGTCCCTCAAGGTCCCTATACCTACTACAGAGTCTACGACGCAGGGTGATTAATGGACGCTGGCGACCTACGACCTTAGGGCTAATTGGAAGCCTTTGGGGAGGACCTGCCAGGGGTCCCTCATCAGCTGATCCAGTGCTTGCCACAGGAAAGGAACAGCCAAAGTGATCCCTCGAAGCAGGAGTTGAGATCGAAGACGGTCGATTCGCCTTCCGCAGAATTTCTGGTCCTCGACGCCTCTTCTCGTGCTTCGGTGTGACTGGATCAGGCGATGGACGACTCTGGATCCTATTTATCCTAAACCTAACCTAAAAATAAAACCTTAAACTAATCCCGATGCGCCCGACGTACAGACACGACGACGGCCGACATGCGTGGACCGATGCAGCCTGACGTACAGACTCGATGACGGGAACTAATCTAACTAAAATACTAAGCTAACTAGCCTAATTACCTAACCTAAGTGAGTAGATCTGACCTTCCGTCAGATCTAACCCTAGAAATAGCTAAATTAACATTTAAAAGAGTGAAGCATGGCCTTGCGCCAGCTTCCCTTAAAAGAATCTCTTTACAAAACCTCTCTCATTCTACCAGACCTAGGACAAGACTTGAAGGATCTCTCTCTCTCTCTCTCTCTCTCTCTCTTAACCTATCCCTAAGCTCGACGCCCAGACGCAACCAGTAACTGCTGCGTGGCAGAAGCTTTTATAGTTTTGGTTCATACATATTCATGAACCCTAAGGTTTAAAATGATTGGACACTAAAGGATGCTCTTACGGTGTGTTTTAAACTGATTGGTAGAACAGGATGCTTGTGAATATTCATAGATTATGCAAATTCCAACAGGTAGGTGAGTTGCTATTTTCAAACCCTAACAGCTACCTGTGAATGTGATAGAATGCATAACTCAAATGGATGCTACCAGAAAGAGTTCTAAATTCAAAATGGAGTTTCAGACTCCATTTTGAGACATTGCCAAACTTTGCATATTTTTAAGTTTACAAACATTTCAAGAATTGAATTGACATTGACATATGTATACAAGGATAACCTCCGTCCTTTAGCACTTATACAAAGTGGGGGCTATCCTGTTTATTGCGTCGAGTGTAACATGTATGATTACCTGCCCTGTGGGCGGGTGGCGTATGTGTGCACCCGTTGCAAGGAGCTCCTGACCCTCAGAGACCGAGTTCGGGCTTTGGAGGACAGGGTGGCTGAACTGGAGGAGCTAAGGGAGTTAGAGAGCTCTGTTGATGAGACTTTCCGGGACACTGTAGTACTGTCCCACCTCCAGTCTGAGAGCCCCAGTGTTCTTAAGGAGGATGAAAGTCTCAAGGGAACAGAGCATTTAACGGGAGCAGAGGGAAACCATCCCGTAGTTGGGACCCTCCTCCCAGAGGATGTTGTGGTATCCTCTTGCACTGAGGATACCTCTGATGGGGAGGGAATGCCAGCTAGGAAGAGGCAGGTGTTAGTAGTGGGTGATTCGATCATTAGAAACATAGATAGTTGGGTTTGTGATGACCGGGAGAACCGTATGGTCACTTGCCTGCCTGGTGCGAAGGTTGCGGATCTCTCGAGGCATCTAGATAGACATGTGTAGTGCTGGGGAGGAGCTGGTGGTCGTGGTACATGTAGGTACCAATAACGTAGGGAAGGGTAAGAGAGATGTCCTGGAGGCCAAATTTAGGCTGCTAGGAAAGACACTGAAATCCAGGACCTCTATGGTGGCATTCTCGGAAATGCTTCCAGTTCCATGTGCAGGGCCAGGTAGGCAGGCAGAGCTTCAGAGTCTCAATGCGTGGATGAGACGATGGAGTAGGGAAGAGGGGTTTCAATTTATTAGGAACTGGGGACACTTTTGGGAGAGGGGGAGCCTATACAGGAAGGATGGGCTCCACCTAAACCAGGGTGGAACCAGACTGCTGGCACTAAACATTAATAAGGCCGTAGAGCAGTTTTTAAACTAAGAGATGGGGGAAAGCCGATTGGTGCGCAGATGCACGTAAATCGGAGAGAGACTTCTCTTAGAGGAGAATCCATTGATAGAGATTCTCTAAGCTGTAGTCGGAAAGAGAGGAGGGGAGAGGGCAAACCATGGGCCAGAGCTGACAAACAACCGCATACAAAGGAATCCAATGCATCAGGGAAGGGCAGACAAATAACCAGTGGCAAATTTTGAAAGTGCTTGTACACAAATGCTAGGAGTCTGACTAATAAGATGGGTGAACTAGAGTACCTCGTATTAAATGAGGAGATAGACATAATAGGCATCACTGAAACCTGGTGGAATGAGGAAAATCTGTGGGACACAATCATACCGGGATATAAAATATATAGAAAGGATAGAGCAGGCCGAGTGGGTGGCGGAGTGGCACTGTATGTGAATGATAATGTAGAATCAAATGAAATAAAAATATTAAGTGAATCAACATGTTCCATAGAATCGCTATGGATAGAAATTCCATGCTCCAATAATAAGAAATTAGCAGTAGGGATATATTACCGACCACCTGACCAGGACAGCGATACTGACATAGAAATGCTGAGGGAGATTAGAGAGGCTACCAAAATAGAGAACTCTATAATAATGGGGGATTTTAATTACCCCCATATTGACTGGATACATGTCACCTCAGGAGGAGAAGTGGAGATAAAATTTCTCAATGGCTTAAATGACTGCTTCTTGGAGCAGCTAGTGCAGGAACCCACAAGGGGAGAGGCAATTCTCGATTTAGTCCTGAGTGGAGGGCAGGATCAGGTCCAGGATATAACCGTTACAGGACCGCTTGGGAATAGTGACCATAATATAACAACATTCAACATTTCTGTGGTGGGAAGAACACCTCAGCAGTCCAGTACCCTGGCATTTAATTTCAAAAAGGGGAATTACGCAAAAATGAGGAGGTTAGTTAAACAGAAATTAAAAGGCACAGTGAGTAGAACCAAATCCCTGAAAGCTGCATGGAAACTTTTTAAAGACACCATAATAGAGGCCCAACTTAAATGTATGCCCCAAATTAAAAAACATAGCAAGAGACCTAAAAAAGAGTCACCGTGGCTTAACCACCATGTAAAAGAAGCAGTGAGGGACAAAAAGGTATCTTTTAAGAAGTGGAAGTCCAATCCTAGTGAGATAAATAGAAAGGAACATAAACACTGTCAAATCAAGTGTAAAAATGTAATAAGAAAAGCCAAAAAAGATTTTGAGGAACAGCTAGCCAAAAACTCAAAAAGAAATAACAAAATGTTTAAGTACATTAGAAGCAGGAAGCCTGCTAAAAAGCCTGTGGGTCCCCTAGATGATCGAGCTATAAAAGGAGCAATCAAGGATGAGAAAGCTATTGCGGAGAAACTAAATGATTTCTTTGCTTCAGTCTTCACGGCTGAGGACGTTTGGGAGATTCCTGAATCTGCACCATCCTTTGTGGGTGATGAATCTGAGGAACTGTCCCGGATTGAAGTGTCATTAGAGGAGGTTTTGGAACAAATAGAAAAACTTAATGTTAACAAATCTCCGGGACCGGATGGCATTCATCCAAGGGTTCTAAAAGAACTCAAATGGGAAATTGCTGAGCTGTTATCTGTGGTTTGTAACCTATCCTTTAAATCGGCTTCCGTACCTAATGACTGGAAGGTAGCAAACGTGACACCAATATTTAAAAAGGGCTCTAGAGGCGATCCTGGCAATTACAGACCGGTAAGTCTAACTTCAGTACCAGGCAAATTAGTCGAAACAATAATAAAGAATAAAATTGTGAAGCATATAGAAGAACATAATTTGTTGGACAAAAGTCAACATGGTTTCTGTAAAGGGAAATCCTGTCTTACTAATCTATTAGAGTTCTTTGAAGGGGTTAACAAACATGCGGACAAGGGGGATCCAGTAGATATAGTATACTTAGATTTTCAGAAAGCCTTTGACAAGGTCCCTCACCAAAGGCTCTTGTGTAAATTACATGGCCATGGGATAAGAGGGAAGGTCCTTTCTTGGATTGAGAACTGGTTAAAAGACAGGAAACAAAGGGTAGGAATAAATGGTAAATTTTCAGATTGGAGAGGGGTAACTAGTGGTGTACCCCAAGGGTCAGTCCTGGGACCAATCCTTTTCAACTTATTCATAAATGATCTGGAGAAAGGGGTAAGCAGTGAGGGAGTAGTTTGCAGATGATACCAAACTGTTTAGGATAGTCAAGACAGAAGCAGACTGTGAGGGACTCCAAGAAGATCTCACCAATCTGAGTGATTGGGCAACAAAATGGCAAATGAAATTTAATGTGGATAAGTGTAAAGTAATGCACATTGGGAAAAATAACCCCAACTATACGTACAGTATGATGGGGGCTAATTTGGCTACAACAATCAGGAAAGAGATCTTGGGGTTATCGTGGACAGTTCTCTGAAAACTTCCACACAGAGTGCAGCGGCGGTCAAAAAGGCAAATAGGATGCTAGGAATTATTAGGAAAGGGATAGAAAATAAGACCCAGAATATCTTACTGCCCCTGTATAAAACTATGGTACGCCCACATCTTGAATACTGTGTACAGATGTAGTCTCCTCACCTCGAAAAAGATATTTTGGCCTTGGAAAGGGTTCAGAAAAGGGCAACTAAAATGATTAGGGGTTTGGAACGGGTCCCATATGAGGAGAGGCTAAAGAGACTGGGACTTTTCAGTTTAGAAAAGAGGAGACTGAGGGGGGATATGATAGAGGTCTATAAAATCATGAGTGGTGTGGAGAGGGCTGATAAAGAAAAGTTATTTATTAGTTCCCATAATAGAAGAACTAGAGGACACCAAATGAAATTAATGGGTAGCAGGTTTAAAACTAATAAAAGGAAGTTCTTCTTCACACAGCGTGTTGTCAACCTGTGGAACTCCTTGCCGGAGGAGGCTGTGAAGGCTAGGACTATAATAGAGTTTAAAGAGAAGCTGGATAAATTCATGGAGGTTAGGTCCATAAAAGGCTATTAGCCAGGGGATAAAATGGTGTCCTTGGCCTCTGTTTGTCAGAGGCTGGAGAGGAATGGCAGGAGACAAATCACTTGATCATTGTCTTCGGTCCACCCTCTCTGGGGCACCTGGTGCTGGCCACTGTCGGTAGACAGGATACTGGGCTAGATGGACCTTTGGTCTGACCCAGTACGGCCGTTCTTATGTAAATGTTTACAGGGCGAATCTACATGAAGATCTTACATTTGCATTTATAATTTTACACTTCTCATTTTAAATATACATTTCTTCCTTACAGCCTACAGCCTGGGAGGCATCATGCTGGGACTTCTCTCCAAGTCCCCTGAGCCTGCCCAGCACTGCTGTCTCCAGGTGCTGCTGGTTCCCTCCCTTACTGGGACCAGCTCCTTCTCCCTTGCTGGTCAGGATGAGAGTGACCCTTCCCTCAGCTCTTCAGCCTTTTATAGGCCCCATCCTTGCCTTGATTGGCTAACTGCTCCTCACTCTGATGAAACTAGGGGGCTATGTCCCCTGCTTGCTGCACTCACCAACCCCCCTTCTCATGGGGGGGGTAGGCAACCTTAGCTTCCACCATCACCACCAGGGAGAGCTGAACTGCAGCCACGCCAGCCTGGGCCCCCCTTTTTTCTTCCCCGCTGTGCCAGCCCAGGCCCCCTCTTATCCTTCCTTCCCCCTGGCCCACCCCCCACCCCAGTCCGAGCCCCCTTTCTCCCTCCTTCCCACCCTCTGCCATGCCAGCCCAGTTTCCTCTTCCTTCCCCCCCGCCGCCAGGCAGTTGGGCCAGACCAAAGCCACATGCATCCCGGACTCCAAGCATGGGGGAAGGAAAGGGGAGTAGGCCCCATGGCTTGCACAAGGGAGGGCAGAGGGTGGTGGAAGGGTCTGCAGGGTGAAGAGTGATGCATGACAGAAAAGGTTTCTTTAATATAAAATAAGGAAAATAGTTTTACCAATTCTAATAAGGGTGTAAGTATGATTTGGCGGTGTGGTGAAAGGTAAAAAGACTTCTAATATCTCTCTTCCAATGTTACCACATAGGATACATTTTACTTTGCTTTTTTCTTTTAACTGGATGGTTCAGGGTTAATGTCTATTCTTGCGGTTTTAGAATATGCTATTTATAGCGTGTTTTTTTTTTTTTTTTTTAAATCTACAGATCCTTCATGAAATGATGGAAGAAATTGACTATGACCATGATGGCACAGTATCTCTGGAGGAATGGATCCAGGGTGGAATGACGACAATCCCTCTCCTGGTGCTCCTTGGATTAGAGAATGTGAGCATTAACCTAGCAATGTCCAAAGGTCACTTGTGGGTCAGACGTGGCCCCAGAACTCATTTGCAACCTGCTGCCTCCTTCATCTTGGCTATGGAATTATGACATTCAGAGACTTTCCAATAAGTAGCTACTTCAGGGGGAGCAGTTGATCCAAGGATGGAGAATTATTTAATGAGATCTATTGTCTCTGAAGGCCACTGTTTCATATTAAGGACATGAACAGCTGTAATAGTATTAATTTTATATCAGTTAGATGCAGCTGTTGTTTTGTTGGCAAATTGTCAACGTCATTTGCCTTCTTGCGCTTGAGCAAACATTGGGCACCTCAGTCTTAGCGCATGTTTCAGTTGTGTGATTTTGATATAAAAATAATTGTTTTGAAAATGTTCTGTAGTATTTTACAGACACTTAAATGCAGATATTAAAGAAGTCCCTCCAACCCAAGTTAAATCTAGACTATTATAGTTTTGCAATCAGTTATATGATGATATTATGGAGGTCAGTTAAGCTGAGCACTTTCTGTTGCTACATATCATATTTATATAAGAGCTTTTATCACAAGATTTCAAAATTCTTCACAAATATTAATTGATTAAGCCTGGGAAGAAGGTATTCCATGGTAAATCTCATTTCTTCTTTTTATATATGTGGAACTATGGCACATAAAGTTACTTGTCCAATATCAGAAATGGGCTGCCCTTTCTCCTGGCTCATATTTCTAGAGTCATGGATAGATGCATAGATTTCAAATACAGAAGGCACCATTGTAACTGTCTAGTCTGGCTTGCTGTATAGCAAAAGCCGTAGGGTTCCCTGGAGCCAGCTGGCTTTATAGCTCAAGCTATATAGGCCCATGCACAAAGCTCTAGGGCTCCCAGGTTTAGTTCTGTCTGTCGGTATTACATAGGCTAGTCCAAAAGCCAAGAGCTTAACACAAATTGATGGAGGCTTCTCAGGGTATGTCTACACTACAGAGAAGATCAAAGCTACCGTTGTCAGTCTTCCAGGGTTTGAATTAGTGGGTCTAGTGAAGACATGCTAATTTGAACTGAGACAGCACTCCGGTCAATGCTAGTAGTCCTGCTTCCACGAGGAGTAAGGAAAGTTGAAGGGACAGTGTTCTCCCTTCAACTTCCTGCAGTGTGGAGAGCACCAAAAGTCAAGTTAAGGTAGCTGAAGTACCTTAAGTGCTTAGCTGAAGTTGAAGTTGTGTGTCTTAATTCGATCTTATTCCAGAGTATAGACATATACTGTATGTGTCTTTCTACTATTACTAGCTCTGGTATCCTCTGAAAGAAAATGGTGTCTTAATTCATTGATTTTAAGGCCAGAAAGTACCATTGCGAATCATAACAAAGACACAGTTTCACCTTGTAACTTTTCTACTAAGGCAATAATGTATGGTTAAACTAGTCCATGTTTTTGAGAGACATCCCGTTTTGATTTAAAGATTAAGTTGTTTGAATGGTTAACTACCTAATTACCCTCACTTTATTCTCACTATGAATGTGTGTACCTTAAACTTCCAAACATTGGCTCTTGCTATGCCTTTTCCTGGTATGTTAAAAAGTTCTCTTCTGTCAATTTATACCAAATCTACCCAGATACCTTTATCACCTTTTCATTATATCTATAATGTGTTAATTCCCTTTAAAGAAAACTAAAATGCTAACATGAAAACTAAATTGCTAATTTAAAAACAACTTAAGATATTAAATCACTAACAATTCTGTAATTAGTCTATTTTACTGACTAAATGGCTGTCCCACTTGAAGGAATAGCCATCTGAAAATAGTTTAAATGCAATAAGGAACTATGTTACATAAATTGTAAGAATTTTAAAAAAGATCTCTTCTCTTTTTTTTTCTTTCTTTGTGATTTAGCCCTTCACTTCTTTCTTAGTGCCTGATTCTGCAGCTGCATGGCAGGCAAAACCTTCACTGAAATAAAAGAGAGTTTTTTGCCTGTGGAGCAGCTGCAAAAGGAAGACCAGTAATTCTATTTGTCTGACGCCCCTTGCCATGACAATCAGCATGCTGAACAAACAATTATAACACAATGCAATTACATTTTAATTGCTAATTCATTATCTCTTGTTTTATACAATGCTTTGAAAATCTAAAGCAAGATGTGAATGTTGTGTATTACAAATATTGTTTTGTAATTTATATATTAAAAGACCAGATCTTTTAGAATATTGTGTCTGGTTAACCACCAGTTAACCCTTTAGCACTGGCTGAATGCTTTCCCCTCAAGCATCATATCTACTAAAATTATTCCTGTTAAACACCAATAATTACTACTTAATTTGCTTCCTTTGGAGATATGACTATAGAGTAGTTTTGGTTCTGACTAAATGAAAATTCAGGAGGTTTTGAATGATTAAAAAAGAGAGAGTTAAAGTGGAAACCACCATGCAGCCTTAATTGTTGATGCTACTTCCACCACTATGATAATTTGCATCTACTTTATATAGAGCTATCCATACGCAGATTTCAGAGTGCTTTAACAATATTAATATATTAAGATTCACACCAGCACCATGAGGTAGCAAAGCATGTTTATCAATCTCTTACAAATTTATCAATCTCTTACAAATAGGAATGTGAAGAACAGACAATGTAAGTGATTTATTGAAGATCACAAGGAAGTTTATTGTAGGGCTTCATCAAGAATCCACATCTTCTGGCACCTCAAATGAGTCTACACTTAAAATGCTGCAGTAGTGCAACTGTATCACTTCACTGAAGATGTTACCATTCTGATGTGAGAACTTCTCCCTTTACCATAGTTAATCCTCCTCTTCAAGGGGCAGTGACCATGTTGATGGGAGAAACCTTGCTGTTGATGTAGCAATGTCTGTGCTTGTGAGCCTGATGCAAATCACCATGGTTAGCCACTCATGCCTGAGGAGGCACAGGTATAGATAGTGGCAGCAGCCCACTAGGGGCTAACCATGGTGAATCGCCTCCATTTTATTGTCCATCCATAGTCTATGCCGTGGCTTATGTCAGGATAATGGCCTTGCTTAGGTGTGCATTTTTCATACCACTGAGTGATGTAGTTATACCAATGGATGTTTACATGGTAGACCTGTCCCTAATCTGCATTGAGTATCTAGCTGCAAAACTCTTTTTCCATTTATTTGATAGTATATGAAAAGTTTTAAGAAATCAAAGGTGCAGAATGTAGTTATTGGCCATGTGTGCTGTTCTGATCTCGGCCAGTGATTTGTAAAGTCATTTTCATCTTCCTGACTACTAAGACCAATTAGGATTTGGAGTAATCTCTGAAGTGGAGTGGTGGAAGTACTTTACACGATAGGTTTTTTAGATGTGACATTGCTAAATTCACAGGTCCAGACAGTGTAGGAGAGCAAAAATTGGATTGTGTCTCTAAAACTTTGTCCTGTCTTTGGCTAATTTGGCCATCTAGAACAAGGATGGGGGAAAATTTGGGGGGTCAGGAGCCATTGACTCACAGAAAAATCAGTTGGAGGCCACACACAAGTGAGAAACAAAAAAACCAAATGCCAACCCTCATAGCTGTTGCCCCCAACTGAGAAAGAGAAGGGCACTCCCCACATTCCCTTTTCACACCTGAGTCTGTGGGGCCCAGGCTAGTAGATTTTGTATGCTACAATCCTGTGGCAGGGTGGGAGGGAAAAGCTGGAGAGTGAGTGCAGGCTCCCCAATACTGGGGGGACAGCCCTGAGCCTCAGGGGGCGGATCTAGGCAAGCCGGGGGGCCACATCTGGGCCCTGGGCCCGAGGTTCCCCACCCCGATCTAGAAGCTCAAGCACTGGGAGACTTACTGAGTCTGTAGAGCTGTTTTCCCTTCCTCCATTTCTGTTTGACCAGCATTCTACTGTGCAATGTGTATTGATACCTGTAATCTTTCTTTGATCAGTGGGTATCATCTGAGATTCTTTGCTTAGTAATCACCACTTGCACAATGTTATTAATCATTTAATCCCAGGCCAGCTCCACACTTTTGTGTTACATTCATGCTGATCAGTTGATTCTGGTTTCTTTGTGGCTTCTTGCTTGTGACTGAGAGGAGAGCCATTGCTGTGCCCAGGGTAAGCCCTCTAACTAGGGCTTGATAATTTCTCAGTTGGGGTTAACTTTTTCATGTGAGTGCTCCAGCACCAGAGCACCCATGGAGTTGGCACCTATGCATCTGACCCATCCAAGATCCCACCAAGTTCAGATACCTCCTCATTAATCACCTTCTTTTGTTCCCGTGTGCTGTATATAAGTCCAGGAGAAGGAAGTTCAGCCACAGGGAGATTCCATGTAATTTTGAGACTATTATTCTTGCCCTTATTCAGATATCTGAGCAGAGTTGCAGTGGTTGGTGTCCAGTTAGTCCGAGGAACTCTACCTGGAGCCACAGGCATTGTCTGGGATACTCTGATCACTGTCCCACACTAACTAGTTTTCATTATATCTTTATTCATCTCCCCTTGACTGCACTTTGGATTTGTCACCCAGAGTCAGTTTTCACCTATTTGTCTTTGGCTCCACACCCTGGCAAAGCAACAGATACAAAAGCTGCAGCTACATTGATCAGCATCCCCCTCAATATGCTTTTTAAGATCCAGTGGTCCTACACATGTCTGTAACATGTGGTGTACTTCATCTAGTGCACTAAATACCACAATCACTTTATAAATGACCTATCAATCCTCATCCTCAAAAGGAACCCTGCATAACACTTTTTCTAAAGACAGGCCTGAGAACATACATTCATAGCTCTGCTCGACCCTAAAAATCATGGACTGAATAGAGACATTGTTTTATGGCGTATTACAACAATTTGCAACTTCCCTTATTCTTCCCCACACACATTCCAGATGTTTCTCCACCCAGCCATCCTTTCCTCCTATGTGATGGGGCACTTCATCTTGAGTGGTCCCTTGAAATAAGTGTTAAATACATATGCTAAACAATCTGTTCCTTTTTCTTTTTAGCAGCAGCACTCTGATTAAGTTTCCCAAACCTGAAGTGGAGTTTTGAGTAAGATCAAGAGCTTGTCTCTCTGACCAACAGAATTTTGCTCAATAAAATATTACTTCATGCATCTTCTTTAATTCCCTGGGACTGACATGTGTACATCACCATTGCATACAAAGCCAAGGCATTTTAAAGCTATTTTACATTTGCTCTCCTCTTGGTTGCCACTAGATGTCATAATTGCACTACAGCTGCTGTTTTGTTGCTTCTCAGAAAGGATCTGCTTCACTTTTTTAAAAGAGAGAAATTCAATAGGAACAAATGTCTTTTAATCTATATTTACTTGTATCACAAGTAATCTGAAAGCAAATCATATTTCTTTTTAAAATTACTCCTTTTAGTCTTACCCCATTACACCTACACGCATGAAACACAGATACTTTGCATCTATAAAATATAGAAGTGATTCCTCTGTGAGGTAAGTACTCTACAAACCAAGCATGACAAACCTACAATTGAATTATGAGGACATTTCCTTGTGAATGAGATTCACTCGTATCCCCTACCATCTAATGTATTATGCTATTACTACAGAGAATTTAAAAAATAAGTATTTTACTTTTTCTGATTAAATGTGAAATCAAGTGCTTTAGTCTGAGTTCAACATCTGTGTGTGAAATGTCTGCTCTTGTGATCTCTATTGTGTTGTTATCTATTGTTTGAGCCCTACATACATAGAACTGGATTTGGAACTTGCACAATTCATTACAATACATCTTGCAGAATTTGCTGTGAATTGTTTGGGGTCCATGATATTGAGAGAGGACCTTCTTAGACAAAATGCTTGTGGATGATATCCAACTAGATTCTGCCCTTTCCTAGAATTAAGATAAACTGTGCTTTTTATTTCAACATCGAGTGTATAATTTGTGACCTGACACAATCATAATTTACACAACTATCAACTGAGTTTCTGAAGCAGACATTGATTGTGTATCATTTCCATATACAGGGCTAAATTCATTGACTTGCACACATGCGGTGCCCATGAGTCATCTTATCAGACAGAGGGCTGGGTTCACCCTGGGAGACAATAGGTTCTATTTCTACCACTGCTATCTCTTAGATTGACCACCAGAGGGAGAAACTTCAATTCCTTCAATTCTTTCCTGGAAATTTTACCAGGGACTATAGGAAAAATGTATGCACTGCTTCTTCTCGGTGCTGCCCACTTTTTCCTACATTAAACAGAGCCTTTTGTGAAAGAGTTTGCAGACACATTCTGATATTACAGCCTTGTATCTGGAAGACTTCCTCTGCCAAGGGTTATGGCAGGGGTGAGCAATAATTTTTGGTGGGGGGGCAACTCCAAAATTTTGAAAAGTGTCAAGCGCTGCACTTTTCTGTAGAGAGGGTATGGGGTCTAGGATGGAGGCTGGGTGCAGAAGGGCACATGGGGTAAGGGACTGGGGTGCAGGAGACGACGTGAGTCTGAGAGGGAGTTTGGGCAAAGGAGAGGATTCTGGCCTGGCAGAGGGTCATTGGGGTGTGTGTGCAAAGTTTGTGATGGAATTGTAACCTAGGAAAAGGGGGTGCAGACTACAGAGGGTTTGGGTCATGACCTGGGGCAGGGGAATGGGGTGCAGGGTCTGAGAGGGTTTTCAGTGAGAGAGAGCCAATAGGAGCTGAGAGATTGGCTGGGGTCAGTTCCTATTGGCCAGTTATCTTCGGCCAATAGGAACTGAGGATTGGGTTGGGGGTGGGGAGATCACACACAGCTTCCCCCTCCCTCCAGAGTGGTCTCAACCATGGGAGCTGTGTGTCTGAGGGTCCCAGAAGGGTGGTCCGTGGGTTGGATCTGGTGGTTTAACAGGCCGGATCTGGCCCCTGGGCTGTATTTTGCTTAGCCTTGAATTATGATGTTACAGATTAGCCCAGCCTTGATAAAAAGTATCTGTAGCTTACCATGCTATGCAAACATTAGAGAATCATAGAACACTAGAACTGGAAGGGACCTCAAGAAGTTTTATTGAGTCCAGTCCCCTGCCCTCATGGCAGGATCCAGTGCCATCTAGAACCATACCTGATAGATTTCTATCTAACCTGCTCTTAAATATCTCCATAGATGGAGATTCCACAACCTCCCTAGGCAACTTATTCCAGTGTTTAACCACTTTGACAGTAAGTTTTTACTAATATCCTACCTAAACCTCCCTTGCTGCAGTTTAAGCCTATTGGGCTAGCAAATATTGGGTTTTCAGCAAGCCCGTCTATTTAGATGACAACAGGGTGGGGTAGTGTTGATTTATCAATTGATAGTTGAATTTCTAAAAGAGATTCACATATTAAAGCTCAGAGAAACAAGATTCTCTTCCTCCTCTCTGGGCACCCCAGTCTATTTTATACCTGTTATGTTCCACTTGAACTCGTAGTTGCTAAAACCTGTAGTTTCCTTGCATACCTTGAAGATGGTGGATGGTCCTGGGTCCAGCCTATAAGTCTTTCTTCTTCTTTGAATAGTGTCCTTGTAGGTGATGCATTTCAGGTGCTCCTGTCTTCTATCAGAGATTTTCAACAGCAGTGCTCATTCAATCTCTTCATGCTTCCTAGCAATGCTCATGCCTCATATGACAGATGAACTGCCCTTGATTCCTTCTTGCGTGCCCTGGCTAGAGGTGGATCATTCATAGTGCTCACAGTTACCTGTTATTTTTACTCTTATAGTTTTCTTTTTTAATTGTCTTTAATATTTTATTTAGTTCTTATTTTCTTTCTTGTAGGGTTATTTTTTCATATAATTCTTCTCTACTGTTAGAAGAAGACTTTTGTTTTGGTAGCATGCTTAAATTCCCAGGCTTCAAACATTACCTCAGTTCCAGGAGTCCTTCCCAGTTAGTGACAGCCCGGCACGTGTGGTTTCCCACAGCTCCCCTTGACTGCGAGTGGTGAATCAGAGTCAATGGGAGCTGCAAGGCCATAAACAAAGTAGAGTGGCCAGTTAGCAGGTTATCGAAGTGGATCCACAGACCACTTTGAGAAACACTGCTCTAGATCCAAATATATGGATTTAGAAGAAAACCAACACTTCTCTGCCTGTGACTCCATTATACTGTTCTTCAGACTCTGATTTTTGTTCATTGGTCTTATTATCTATGTAGACCATTTTAATCTGAATATGCTCCTTCGAGGAAAACTTTAGAGCTAGGGCAATTTCAACCTGTTTTGCAGGTTGTTAAAATCAGTCCTGTAACACCGCTACCACCACCACTTTTATGGACTTCCCCAGTTGCCACATTGAAACACTTGGGCTGTTTACTGCCAACAATTCTCCCAGGTTCTCAGTGCTTTTAGAGATTGTAAGAGTCAGTGTTAGTCCTTCCATTTGCCTTCAGTAGTCCCTGCTGCAGAAGATGAGTGAGAATCAAGAATAGAGAGCTGATGAAGAAGCTATACCACAGATGAATATTTCATCATCCCCAAATGAAGCTGTTATGCCACTTCTATATGCAATAGATGATTTAAACAATTTCAGGATTTAATTGAGTGGATAGACATTCTTCAGATAAAAGTCCCGAGAGGGTTAACAGAAATTGATGGACATTTTTTACACACCATCTTCAAAGAAGCCCTTCTGTAAATGAAGTATGGCTAGAACCTGCTAAGACAATTTAGAAGATCCCTGGCACTGCCTTCCCAAAAGTTGAGAGCAAACAAAGTACCATGTTCCAGCAAAAGGGGTTCAGAGTTTTTATTTTCCCAGCCTACCTCTAATTTCTAATGAAGTATAACCAAATTAACTATTCAAAATTTTATTCCTTCACAAAAGAGCACAAGGAATAGATTTGAGGCCTTCATCACAGAAGAACAACTTTTCAAGCTTTCTCAATGCTGTCATCGAATACTAGGACTGGAAGGGACCTCAAGAGGTCGAGTCTAGTCCCCTGCCCTCATAGCAGGACCCAGTACTGTCTAAATCATGCCTGATAGACATTTATCTAACCTACTCTTAAATATCTCCAGAGATAGAGATTCCACAACCTTCCTAGGCAATTTATTCCAGTGTTTAACCATCCTGACTGTTAGGAACTTTTTCCTAATGTCCAACCTAAACCTCTCTTGCTGCAGTTTAAGCCCATTGCTTCTTGTTCTATCCTCAGAGGCCAGAAAGAACAATTTTTCTCCCTCCTCCTTGTCACACCCTTTTAGATACCTGAAGACCGCTATCATGTCCTCTCTGTCTTCTCTTTTCCAAACTCCTTCAGTCTTTCTTCATAGGTCATGTTCTTTAGACCTTTAATCATTCTTGTTGCTCTTCTCTGGACCTTCTCCAATTTTTCCATATCTTTCTTGAAATGTGGTGCCCAGTACTGGACACAATACTCCAACTGAGGCCTAATCAGCGCAGAGTAGAGCGAAAGAATGACTTCTCATGTCTTGCTCACAACATATCTGTTAATGCATCCTAGAATGGTGTTTGGGTTTTTTGCAACAGTGTCACACTGTTGACTCATATTTGTGGTCCACTATAACCCCTAGATTCCTCCCTGTTGTACTCCTTCCTAGACAGTCACTTTCCATTCTGTATGTGTGAAACTTATTGTTCCTTCCTAAGTAGAGCACTTTGCATTTGTCTTTATTAAACTTCATCCTGTTTACGTCAGACCATTTCTCCAATTTGTCCAGATCATTTTGAATTATGACCCTATTCTTCAAAGCAGTTGCAACCCCTCCCAGCTTGGTATCCTCTGCAAACTTAAGAAGCATACTCTCTATGCTGATATCTAAATCTTGATGATGATATTGAACAGAACTCGTCCCAAAACAGACCCCTGGGGAACCCCACTTGTTATATCTTTCCAGCAGGATTGTGAACTTTTAATGACTACTCTCTGAATGGTTATCTAGTCAGTTATGCTCCCATCTTATAGTAGCCCCATCTAAGTTGTATATGCCTACTTTATTGATAAGAATATCATGCAAGACCATATCAAATGCCTTACTAAAGTCTAGGTATACCACGTCCACTGCTTCTCACTTATCCACAAGACTCATTATCCTATCAAAGAAAGCTATCAGATTGGTTTGACATGATTTGTTCTTACATTGTTTACAAATCCATGCTGGCTGTTCCCTATCACCTTATTGTATTCCAAATGTTTGCAGATGATTTCCTTAATTACTTGCTCCATTATCTTTCCTGGCACAGAAGTTAAACTGACTGGTCTGTAGTTTCCTGGGTTGTTATTTCCTTTTTTATAGATGAGCACTATATTTGCCCTTTTCCAGTCTTCTGGAATCTCTCCTGTCTTTCATGATTTTCCAAAGATGATAGCTAAAGGCTCAGATACCTCCTCTATCCGCTCCTTGAGTATTCTAGGATGCGTTTCATCAGGTCCTGCTGACTTGCAGACATCTAACTTTTCATAGTGATTTTTAACTTGTTCTTTTTGTATTTTTAACATCTAAACCTACCCCTTTCCCACTAGCATTCACTATGTTAGGCATTCCTTCATCAGACTTCTCAGTGAAGACCAAAACAAAGAAGTCATTAAGCACCTCTGCTATTTCCAAGTTTCCTGTTACTGTTTCTCCCTTCTCACTGAGCAATGGGCCTACTCTGTCCTTGGTCTTCCTCTTGTTTATAATATATTTATAGAATATCTTCTTGTTTCCCTTTATGCCTGTAGCTAGTTTGAGCTCGTTGTATGCCTTTGCCTTTCTTATCTTGCCCCTGCATCCTGCTCCATCTCTAGACTTATAGTCTTGCACTAAGCCTCATGGCTGCAGTCTTCAGGATTTCCACATAAAGGTCAGAACACTTTAAAGGGTGTCCCCCTTGATGGTCTTACATTATTCAGAAAATGCACTGATGACTCCCTACATTCTCTGAAGGACTCTAGGACAGCTCTTTGATCACTGGCCATATATACATCTACAAATAAGAGGAGATTTAATTGGTCTCAGCTCAGAGAACTCACTTAGCCCAGTTTTCCACCTACAATACAGTGCCAGAAATCCAAAATTATAAATGGAAGTTCTCCACCATGGCATCTGGATTGATGCAACAGACATCTGCAAAGAGTTAATTTTGATATCTCAGTTGATGAGCACAAACACCACTGTGATCCAGATCTGGTGCTATAACACTTTTCCCTTCTTCCTATCTTTTAGGTATTGTGTTTCCCATTTCTGCAGCTCATGGGGGCATTTGACTTCAAATATATAGTGGTGGAGGTCATATTTTGAAGATTATAACGTCTGGCTACTCCATCAATTTTTAGTCCATTATTTTTCAGGGATCATCTTAAAAGCCTCTTATGAGGCAAGAAGTTCTGTCTCTCCTCTGCTTGGAAGCCTTAGAACTACTTCCCACTTGGTGCCGGGTAAGACCATTGTACTTCAATGCTTTCTGGTTGCAAAAAAACAAGAGCCAATTCAAGGTCTTAGGTGCTGAATACCTTTATCGAGAGAAAGAAATTCATGGTGGTAATACTCACAGCTGCTAGTCCATCTCTGGATTTGGTTGCATCCCTCCTAGGATAGGAAGTTCACATACAAGATGATACTATCCAAGCCAGGTGGTCCATCCAGAAATTTGCACTACATATCGATGTTCTAGAGCTCACAACTGTGGATTGAAGTAATTTCCTTCTCATCATAGAAGGCCTAGCTATCCATGTAGTGAGGCAGCATAATGGCCCAGTATGTATTACATAAATTGAAAAGATCTTTCCCCTGTTTAGAGGCAGTCAGGTGATCGAATTAATGCAGAGACCAATGAATCCTTGTCTTGGAAGTTGGTTTGCTTGGCCTCTAAAACACTCTAACCAAAAATCCTTCACACAAGATCATGAGTGGGAACTTGATAATTCTATTTCGGGCAGATACTCCTTACCTGGGGTTTTCTGAACAGAGACCTTTTCACTGTTGCTATCAACTAGAAATGTGTGAAATTTTACCTGCATAGAGAGCTTGATCACTGTCCCGTGTGGGACACATTTCTCTTGTCAAGAAGTCTCCTATATAACTTTTCTACAATGCTTCTAATCCTCAGAGTTAAAAAAAATCAGACAGGACAAAGCCATTGTAATCTTGATCTCACAAACGTGATTGAGACAGATGTGGGTTTTCCATTTCTTTTTTCTCTTCTCCTGGCAAGCCATCTTTTCCCAGCTGTGCAAAATACAGCCCGGGGGCTGAATTCAGTCTGCCAAGTCACCGGATCTGACCAGTGGACCACCCTGTTGGAACCCTCTGGCACACTGCTGCTGCGGGTTTAAAGTTCAGTCCGTGTGTGTCTGCTCTGCAGGAAGGAGGAAGGTTTGTGCGATCTCTCCACCCCCCCAGCTCAATCCTCAGCTCCTGGTGTGAAGAAACAACTGGCCAGTAGGAACTGACCCCAGCCAATCTCTCAGCTCCTATTGGCTGGAAACAACCAACCAATAGGAGCTGAGAGATTGGCCTGGGGGATGAGGCTAGCGCAAGCCTCTTCCCTGTCCAGGAACTCAGAGCCACATGGAGGGAACAGCCTGCAGCTCTAAGTGATATGGGGCTGCAACAAGCAGAGAGCCCAGCCTGCCTTGGGGGTGGTCCAGACTTAGGTAAGTGCCTCCCAGCCAGAGCCTGCCTCTGGCACTCCAGCCCCTCCTGCACCCCAACTCTTACCCCCAGGTTACCATAAAAACCTGTGCACCCCTGTTATGCTTAAACAAAGCACACAAGATCTTTTATAGGGGAAAAGGCATTATGCCGCATTTATTGAGAACACAACAGTAGCATATGCTTTTCAGTCACTCACACACAAACACCATACACGCAGTCCTGCCAGACGATGTTATAGTTACCAGTCCAGAGTCTGGATCAATCTAGTGGCCAGCCAGATCAATCACAGAGGGGGAGCCGAGCTTTGTCAGTCGTAATCCAATGCTCTCCTGGATTTGGTGGCAAAACGAATCCATAGTTCCATGGCAAAGCACCCTGCTTTTATAATCCTTTTCTCTGTTGAAGTTTATGGATTTCACTGTGCCAGTCTGTGTCTGGTGGGTTATCTTTTTTATGTTAATCATTTTCAAAACATCTTCGAAAAGCTCCTCCTATAATCAATTGTCTTTTGGGGGTGCTTACTCCACTTTAGAGTTGTCGATCTGCCAGTCTGATCAATCCTTGATCATGGGTATGCACTGATGGTTCCTCTGACGCTGACAAATCTGTCTTCACTCATGCCTGCCACTCCTTTGTTGGCCATCTGGCTCTGAGGATAACTTTCGCACCTCTTTCTCGACACATACATAACACTTTCACACACAAACAATCTTTACAAGGTCCTTCAAAGAAAAGCATAAAGAGTATCTCATATTGGGCAAAGCAAAAGACTTTATAAATCAAACCATTAAGACTCCAGCCTTCAGCATTCCTCTAATTTCATTATCATAGACACAGTACCAAAAACCCTGTCTCTTTACTTAAACTCACTAAACTTTAAAACAAAGAAATGTATATTTAACTAAAGAGCTTAATTAATAAAATGTTAAATGTGTTACCTTACATTACTACATTATTAAACCTAAAATGTAAATATAAAAAGATATAAAACTTTACTCCAACACCCCTCCTTCCCCGGTCACAATTTCCTCCCAGACTCTGTACTTCCTCCTTCACCCCTCCCCCAGGACAGAATTCTCTCCTGCACGCAAACCCCCTCCCATACCCTGCACCCCATTCCCTTGCCCCAAGTCACCACCCAAACCCTCTGTAGTCTGCAGCCCCTTTTCCCCTTCTCCCAGGTCACAGATCCCTTCCAGACTTTGCACCCCCTTCTAGTGCCACTCTCCCAGGCCAGAATCCTCTCCTGCACCCATGCCCTCTCCCTGACCCTATGTTCCTGTCCCCTCATCCAGGTCATAAACCCCTTCTTTGCCTAAACTTCCTCTCAGATCACATATCATCTCCTGCACCCCAGTCCCTTACCCCGTGCACCCTTCTGCACCCAACCACCATCCTAGTCCCTTCACCCCCTCCACAGAAAAGTGTGGCCCTTTGACCACTTTCCAAAATCTTTGTGTGGCCCCGCACCAAAAATTATTACCCACAATGCCCTAATACCTATTTTTCCCACTAAGGATTTGGGTAATGTATGTCACCCCAGACCACTCTGATTTTACTGCTGCATAGTGATAGAGATCCTACATAAGGCCCATCTATTGGATCAAACCAGAGGTCCATCTGTCCAAGTATCCCGTCTTTCAATACGGGCCAATGCTAGGTGTTCCAGAGGGAGTGAACAAAAAAGGTAATCAATAAGTGATCCATTCCCTGTCGCCCATTCCTAGCTTTTAGCAAAAAGAGGATAAGGATGCCATTAATTAGCCTACTCTCCATGAATGTATATATTTCTTCTTTGAATCTTGGTATGGTCTTGGCCTTCCCAAGATCCTCTAGTGATGAGTTCAAAGGATTGTGTGAAGAAATAGTCCATATAGCTTTTTTTAAACCTGCTGCATGTTAATTTCATTTGGTGACTCCTAGTTCTTGTGTTATAAGAGAGAGTAAATAACACTTCCTTATTCTTTTTCTCCACATCAGGCATGATTTTATAGACCTATATCATATCACTCTTTAGTCATCTCTTTTCCAGCTGAAAAGTCCCACCCTTATTATTCTTTCCTCATATGGAAGTGGTCACATATTTCTAACCATTCGTGGTCACCTTTTCTGTACCTTTCCAATTCCAATATATCTTCTCTGAAATAGGGCAACCACATCTACATTCAAGATGTGGACATAGCATGGATTTATATAGCAGCTATGTGATATTTTCTGTCTTATTATCTATCCCTTTCCTAAAAATTCCCAACATTCTGTTATTCTCTTAACCCATGACAGCTTACTTTACTAAAGAGCCTTTGGTGAGAGACCTTGTCAAAGGCTTTCTGAAAATGTAGGTACATTATAGCCACTAGGTTCCCTTTGTCTGCATGTTTGTTGACCCCTTCAAAGAATTCTAGTAGATTGGTGAGGCATGATTTCCCTTTACAAAAATCATGTTCTCTCTTCCCCAACAAATCATATTCATCTGTGTGCCTGACAATTCTGGGGCATTTATGGGCCAGCAGACAAAAAGACAGCTCTTCCCCTAGAACATATAAATTCAGTTTATAAATGGTATCATTGTGCCTCTGGTCCTAACCAAAACCACAATTATATTTATTAATAAATATCTAAAAAACTAAAATAAGTGAGCATTAACTTTATACCAATCTGGGGAGGTAAAGTTCATGATATTGTGCAACTTTTTCGTTTTTAGGGTTGGCTGTTCCTGGGTGTTTTGCTTATTTATGGTCCAATTCTTCTGCCTTAAAATAATTGACAATGCTCCTATTAACTTCAATGAAAGTAGGATCAGGACCGCAGTCAATGATAAGACTTAGTGTGAGTGAAAAAATGTTACTGTTACCATTGTGTGCTAACGTCTGTGTATGCCATATGGAGGATTCATTTTAAGTGCAATATAATGAACTGAGGAAGAGATTTGTACTGAAGATGTCCTGGTTTGAGATCTTCTAAATGACTATTTGTTGTTAAATTCTGTTTCAGAATATGGAAGTAAGATGACTGAATGTCGCTCAATACACTATGTGTCAGTAATGTGGATTTTATTTATATATAAATTCTTATACTGAAGGGGTTTGTTTCACATTATGTGGGTGCTCCCCCCACCTCTCAGCAGTGTTTTTAAAAAGTAATGTACTTGCATAATCATCTGCAGCACTTTATTGCTGATTTTTGGCAGTGCACAAGAGCAAAAATTTAATTTGCTATTTTCTAAAAGTGCATTGTGTTTATGTAATGGATTTCTGCATCAGTTGCAGCCTGTAACACAGTTAAGTGTTTTAATTGGCAGAACACCCACATCAAGACTTGTTTGTTTTTTTTATAAGGAAAATGCCAGCTAAGTTAGTCCATATGTTCTGTTCAAATAAGAAGAGGCATATTCACATGGAATGGCGAGTCTCTTAAAATTAGAAAAAAAGTAAAATGAAACTAATGTGAAACAAAATGTGTATCCATGTGTTATCGTTCATTTTATGTTAACTTTAATACAAAATCAATTGTTTTCTTTTTGAGAAGAGGGTCAGTTTGGATTGTAGGTGCTATTTAGCTTAATCCAGCACACATTGACCACATTAGTATGTCTTGGAATGAAAGTATGTAAAGTTTGTAATTATTTATCTCTCAAACACATTTACATAATTTGTATTTTGCAGTGCCTAGTCATTCTGTTAGAAGACTTAAAATGCATTTAGTACAGTAAAATTTAACAATATTAAAAATGTGTTGATTGGGGTATTAAGATAAGGGTTAACATTTAAAAATCATGGACCTCTATCTAATAAAACAGGCTGTGTACATCTGCCATTCTTGTAGAAGCTCAACAGGAATCTGGGGCTCCACTGCTACAAAAACTATTTCTGATTCTTCAGGGAATATTGGAAAACTTCCACACTCTTTGTCAGCCTTAAAGTCCCACATTAGGCATCTCCCTTGCTCTCTTTACAGAAAGAAGGCCCCGGCAGTGACCATCTGTCAGAGATGGCATGTAAGTTCCTCTTGATAATATCAGGGGAACACCATGTGGGGGCTGATCCTGAAGTGTCCAGATAGGCAAAAATATTTCCACTGATTTCAATTTCTGCTGACTTCAGTTAATGTAGGTGTTTTGTAGAAATCTTTCAAAAATGTGTTTTAAGTAGGGTTTGGTTTTGGATCAGACACAGAATTTCTCATTTCACTTTTTTACACATAGTTATCTTCATGATGTCAAATACATCCTCAGGGATTCTAATAGAGCTACATGACATTTGAGTTGTATTATGTCCATTGACTTCCTCTAACGATACTAAGACTAATGCCTCAGACAGCCCACTCAAAACCAGGGTGAATATATAGTAGTGTGAGAACCGCTCTTATGGTCTTTGGTATCATAAATGAGAAACAGCTATGTACATAGCTATTTTTTCATGTTAAAAACATTTACTTTACTTTTTAAGAACACACACATGTGTCAAAACACAACAGAGTAGAAAGTGCTTAAAAAGTATTAGCAGAGTTCAGCTCAGGTAAAGTCCAGTTGTATCCTGATACATCAGTTCAGAATTTGGTCCAGTATGTTGTGATATATTTTAGTCAGGAACATGGTATTGTTGGGTTATGCCTCCTTTGGATTAGGGTGTAAAGCCAGAATGAGAATTAGAGCAATTTATATAGATTGGGCACAAGTTTTTCTTTTTGTTGCATGCACACGTAGAATTTCTGGGTCACTTGCATATTAATTTGTTCATACCTTGCATTTTTTGCCAGAAATAATGTATTTCTTATATAATGTAATCTGAGTTAGAATGCGGGAACTGAATGTCTAATAAAGAAATGTAATATCGATGTAGTTGTGTTAGTCTGGTCTTGTTGAAACATAAGACAGGACTATGGTCTTTAAAGTGTTCCATAGTCCTGTCTTTTCTTTTAATAAAGAAATGGTCCAGGACACTCACCACAATATAGATAGAAAATAGAATATAGAATATACTCACCACAATATAGAAACACATACAACACAAAAAATCAAAGACCAAAAACTTGAAAAATTACCTCTGATCACTTTTAGTTGACAGAGATTCACTTTTTATTACCTTATCTGCTATTTTACTTATAATACAGATTATCTAATGTCTCAAAAAAAACCTTAAGGTAGTTGTAATAAGGCTGTTGATATATGGTACGTGCATCTCAGTTGCTTATTAAAACAAGTTTAATAGTTACTAATTTTGCAAAAATAAAGAAGCCTGCCAAGACACCAACTACAGAACCTGGGATCTATACAAATAGTTACAAATGATAATAAATGAAAGTAGCACAAAACAAACATTTTAAAAAATCAACCACGTTGTATTTATATAAAAAAATCCTCAATGACAGCCTTTAAGAGTATTTTGTTAATGGGAACTAATACTGATTGAAATGGAGAAGAAATCTTTCAAACATTCATGTTTTCATTCACTTTTTTTAAAAGCAAGTGCAATCTACCCTAGGAGACTATAAGGCAATATCCCTCTAGTGACTGGCCCACCCTCAAGATTCTGCTACTGCTTCCAGCTGGAGGATTTAATCCTTTGGATCAAGTACTAGGGGCTCACGTTTTAGTACTGAAGGTCTAGGATATAAATCCCACTGTCAGCCCAATTAGGATAGATAGATGTGGATTCCTAGAATGTAGGCCCAGAACGGATCATTTTTATCATTGTCTGTCATCTTGTTTAATGCAGACCATATCTGGTTTCCACGGCAAGTATGTTCTACAACCAGAAGGCCCCAAAATAAGTGTTGAAATTAGAGCAATTTTATATCTGTTAATTCTGCAGCAATATATACTTTAGAACTAATTCCCATCTAGTTAAATAGCTGCCCTATTACATTTATGGATAGCTATCTGTTGCAGTCTTATTAACAACAGGTATCTATCTTTCTTCATGGTTTTGGAAATGTATAGGTATCCATGAGCTTCTGAGGAATCTTATCACATCAGTGAGTAATTAGCCAGGATTATATTATGATCTGGTGTGAAGTGTAGTAAATGAAGTAAGAGCATGACTTTTATGTTCTAGAGTCCATCTCTAATTTTTATTGGCACTTATATATTTTAATGTTTATTTCATTAAATAAAATATGTTTCTTTTATGTCCTGTGCAGAATGTGAAGGATGACGGGCAGCATGTATGGAGACTGAAACACTTTAACAAGCCTGCCTACTGTAATCTTTGCTTGAACATGTTAATAGGAGTAGGCAAGCAGGGTCTCTGCTGTTCCTGTGAGTATATGTACTACAATGAGCATTCTCTAGTATGCTGCTTGCTAAGTGTTACATTCATAGTAGAGCTACTAGATCCTCTGTGTCCATGCTTCTGATGCCATATTGGTTATTTTTTTCCTGTTTTTTACACTTGAGTGTTTGATCCAGTTGTAAATTATTCAAACAGCGAGACTTTCTAAAACTCCCTTTGAGAGAGTATCCTGTATTATTGTGACCTCTATATTAGGGCATATCTTCTTATATCCTGCATATGTTTCACCTTGAGTAATTTCTTCCTGTACATCTTTGTTGTCATGTGATCTTAAATATTTCTTCTCCCTCTCTCTGGTATTTCCCTTTTAAAAATAATTGCAAATAGGTATGTTATTTATATTCTTCTTTAGTCATCAATGAGCTCAAGTACTGCATAGCCATATTTAGTTATACTAATCTTCCTCATAACTCATTCTGTCTAGCATACTGGGGCCTGATTGTCAAAGTCCCAGGATCCTAGGATTGGCAATCAATTTGCATAAATGCTATCACTTTCTGTACAATCAAAAGTAGGGCTTCCAATTTTCTAACTGCACAAAAACAGAACACCTTTGTCCCACCTCTGGCCTGCCCTCCACCGCTCGGTCCATCCCCTACTCTGTCACTTGTTCTCCCACACCCTCTCTCTCTTTCATAAGAGTGGAGTGTGGGGGGTCTGGGTGTGAGGGCTCCAGATGGGGGTTCAAGCTTTAGAGAGGGGCCAGAAGGAAGGGGTTCAGGATGTGGGAGAGGGCTCCAGGCTAGGGGCAAGGGGTTGGAACATGGGACAGGGTGAGGGCTCTGGCTATGGGTGTAGGTTCCGGGGTAGGGCCAGGGCTGAGGGTTTTGGAGTGCAGGAAGGGTTGCTGGGTGTGGACTCTAGGAGAGAGTTTGCATGTGGGAGGGGCAGAGGGTTGAGGTACAGGGTATGGGTTCTGGGAAAGGGTTAGGGTACAGGAGGGATAGCAGCCTGGTGGAGATGGTTGCAGTGTTGGAGGTGGTTTGGAGTGCAGACTTTGGCTGGATGGCATTTACCTCAGGCAGCTCCTGGTCAGTGGCTTAGTGGGGGATGCCAATCAGACTTTTGACCAGGGCCCCCAGAGTCTCTTTTCAAACAAGTATTTCAGCTGAATATTAGACCCCTAGCAACTTTAATCAAAAAGTATTTTTTGTCACTTGTCCTGATATTTACACATCTACTCTGGCTTCCTTATTTCAGATGTTATTAAATTTCACTATTTTCCCATATTGGGTCCAGTAATCTGTGTTTCTCTAAAGCACAACTTCCAAAAAGGCTCCCTGTCTTGATTCAGAGACATCAAGAGATGAAGACTCTATCACTTCCCTTGATAATTAGATCCAATGGTTAATCACTGTGTAAAACAAAACAAAATCCAGGGTCTGATTTCCTATTTGTATTTTTAGCTTCCAGGCATTGGTTTTGGTTATAACATTCTTTACTAGATTAAAGAGTCCTTCAGTAGCCAGTATTTCCTCCCAATGAAGGTACTTATATACTGTAATCAAGTCACCTCTTCATATTTTTTTGATGAACGAAACAGATTGAGTTCTTAAAGTCTGTCACTGTAAAATATTTTCTCCTTCTCTTGTGTCAAAATTAGCCCGTCAAAGATCTATATCTTTCTGAGCATATAATCCTACTGATGAACTTCAGACTACCAATTGTGAATAGAGCTGGCAGAATCAGACATTTATCTTTTTAAATAGTGGATGCTATACCATTTAGGAACTGAATCCTGCATATATTGGTTTCCACATCAGATAGATACAATGAACTGAAGTAAAATAGCCCTCTTTACTGCAAACAATTTAAATACCTGTCTAGCAATTCCTTTTGTCCAGGAGTACATTCTCTGTAGTCCCCTTTTCTGCTCTCAGCTCCTGGGCTTTATAAAGGCTCCTTCTGTTCTCATCTAATTAATCCCTGCTTCCTGACTTCTTGTCCAGCTGCAGCCTGGGCAGTTAATTGATTAATTGGTTCTATTAGCCACCTTAACCCTTCAGGCCTTGTGTGTGGTAGACAACCCATTACATGCAGAAGGAGCTTTTAGCCAATGGAGCTGCCTTTGCGGAACTGTATCATCTCCTTGGGCATGAAAGGGTATGATCCTGTCCAGGTCTGGACAGATCACAAGAATCTGGAAGTTCTACACATAACCTGAAGATTCAACCAATGTCATTGAGCTAGAATCATTGGGTTGGAAGAGACCTCAGGAGGTCATTGAGTCTAGCCCCCTACTCAAAGTAGTTCCAATCCCAACTAAATCAACCCAGCCAGGGCTTTGTCAAACCAAGACTTAAAAACAACTAGGGATGGAGATTCCACCCCTCCCTAGGTAACCCACTCCAGTACTTCACCACCCTCCTAGTGAGAGAGTTTTTCCTAATATCCAACCTAGACCTCCCCCACTGTAACTTGAAACCATTGCTCCTTGTTCTGCCATCCGTCACTACTGAGAACAGCCTCTTTCCATTCTCTTTGGAACCTCCCTTCAGGAAGTAAAGGCTGCTATCAAATCCCCCTTCACTCTTCTCTTCTGCAGACTAAATAAACCCAAATCCCTCAGTCTCTCTTTGTAGGTTATGTGCTCTAGCCCCCTAATCATTTTGTTGCCCTCCACTGGACCCTCTCCAGTGCATGCACATCCTTTCTACAGTGGGGGGCCCAGAACTGGACACACTACTCCAGATGTGGCCTCACCAGAGCCGAATAAAGGGGAATAATCATTTCTCTAGATCTGCTAGCAATGTCTCGTCCTAATGCAACTTAATGTTCTATTTGCCTTCTTGACTACAAGGGCACACTGTTGACTCATATGCAGCTTCTCATCCACTGTAACCCCCAGGTCCTTTTCTACCAAACTACTACTTAGCCATTCGGTCCCCAGCCTGTAACAATGCTTAGGATTCTTCCATCCCAAGTGCAGGACTCTACACTTGTATTTGTTGAACCTTATCAGATTTCTTTTGGACCAATCCTCTAATCTGTCTAGGACACTCTGGACCCTTTCCCTGCCCTCCAACATATCTAGCTTTTCCCCTAGATTAGTGTCATCTGCAAACTTGCTGAGAGTGCAATCCATCACCTCATCCAAGTCATTAATAAAGATGTTGAACAAAACCAGTCCTAGAACCGATCCTTGGGGCACTCTGCTAGAAACCAACCACCAACCTGACATTGAGTTGTTGATCACTACCCATTGGGCCCAACAGTCTAGCCAGTTTTCTGTCCATCTTACAGTCCATTTATCCAATCCATACTTCCTTAACTGGCTAGCAAGAATACTGTGGGAGACCGTATCAAAAGTTTTGCTAAAGTCAAGGTATATCACATCCACCAACTTTCCCATATCCACAGAGCCAGTTACCTCATCATAGTAGCTAACCAGATTGGTTAGGCATGACTTGCCCTTTGTGAATCCATGTTGACTATTCCTGATCATTTTCCCTTCTTCCAAGTGCTTCAAAATGGATTCCTTGAGGATCCCCTCCATGATTTTTCCGGGGACTGAGGTAAAGCTGATCTGGTCCTCCACCTTCAGAGAATATTCAAAGAATACTTACTTGGCTCTAAAGAGTCCCTCATAGGCATTATGCTAGCCAAAAGCAATAATGTGCCTTTAAACTTGTCATAGGGGTTAAAGGTTGGACTATTGCCCCAAACTTGAGAACAGACAACTATTTTGCCAAGCTTGACCACCAATACTTGGATCCTTTTTAAATCATCAAACAAATAAACTCAGTGCCCTTTAAGCTTAATATCCCAGGATCTGTCAAGATACATTCTCTCTTTCATGTTTCCCTACTCAAACTATTTAACAATCCCTTCTGTGACTGGGTAGATTCTTTTCACCCCAAAAAAACAGTTCAGGGGCAGAAGGAATGCAAAATCTATCAGGTCTTTGATTCCCAATAAGTCAGAAGGAAGCTCTCATAGCTGACAGACTAGAAGTGGTACCAGGCAGAGGAATGATCCTCATGGCCAAAAGAAAATGCTCACACTGTCTCTTCTGGGAATTTCACTAAAGATATTCTGAAAAGCCAGGGTCAGCGGCTGTTAAGAGGAACCATGGAGGCATGCTCTAGACACAACCTCTGGCAACACTATGATCAAGACTAGGCTCAATGAGCTATCGCTAAGTGACTGTGTACCCTGATTGGACAGAAAAGCCAGCGCATCATTTAAGCCTTCTAATAATTGTAGTACATCAGCTGCTCAATGTCTTCTACAGCTATAGCAGTATCACTTCTGTTTCCTATACTTGTCTTTGCACCAACCCATACTTGTTTGTGCCTCAACCCTATCCTCTACCTTCCTCTGATCCCTCTTGCTCTAATCATTGGCTTGTCTCCTAACCACTAGGCCTGGCTCTTGTTCTGATCTCCAGGTCACACCACCTACATCCTGGCATATGACAAGAATATTCTGTGCCTGTGTCAATAACAATAATATGAAAATAGGATGTTTCCTATCTAGAAAATATAACTTCTTTGGGAGAGAAGAGTGCTTCTATTTGTAAACTTTCTCATTTGCGTCACATTTACCATGACCTTCTCTTTGCTACAATATCCTTCTCTTTTCTTTACTTGCTATGTAGCTTGACATTCAGTTGATCAGAGTGGTGATTACTATTGAAAAATGTAGGGATCTTAAGGTGTTCCTTTCAGTTTCTCCAAGTATGCAAGTCAGAAGGAACCTGAGTTTACTCACAAACCACTCTGATGCTTCCATATCTTTCGGAAGCCCACCTCCATTCTTTCCACCTAATAAATGATTCCCCTCTCACATATTTTAAAGCATTGCTATAGATTGCAAATTTTTTTGTTTAAAATTGTGTAGGGAGGAAAAAACAACAGCTAGAGACCTGCAGGAGGCCCCACCATCCCTCTATGGCACAATCAACAATGTTACTCCCTGCAGTTTGTCTGATTAATGGCTGCACCTCCCACTGGGTCTATGTAATAGGTGCAAGCAAGGTGTTTAGAAGTGCTTTGTGTTTAATTGCTGCCAAGGCCAAAAGCATGAGACTTATCTGATGCAGGCAAACATTTATCCTTAGCTTTAAATAGTTGAATCTATTCAATGCTGTCATTATAAGCACTAGCATTATTTCCTCATCAACACACGGTAATGCACTAATGTTAACTATTCAATCATCACAGAAATATGAGAGTAGGGTTTTATAATTGAAGTCAGGGGAGCTTTGTATCATTAACTGACACTTTTATATTCTCCCATTATAGTTAGTGTGATCTTTATAGACAAGGTTTGTCAATAAAAGACAAGTATGTAAAACTGATGGTAGTGAATTTGCGTTTCTGTATAGAAGTAACATGATGGCAAGAAAGAGTTGAACTTTGGATGATTACGTGAAATGTGTGACAAGAATAGCTATCTGGAAATGAACTAATCAACCATTTAAGATTTATAAATCAATAGAGAGAATAACATAAACTCATTGGCTTTTATTTTCATGCTTACCAGCTGCTCTTATGCCTATAGTTTGTAAAATATAGATTTCTTCCTACTAGCAAATGACACCAAACCATTTGGCAGTCATCAGTTTGTCTTTAATATTATTGTCGTTCGGGAATTATTGTGAAAAATTTTAGTGAGGACTGATTTAATTAAGCATTTCCTGCTGTGCCATGATAGAGGATTCTTGGATTTTTCACTTGCATAATATTTCCTGTACTAATTGGCCTTTTGTATTGCATGGAAAAAACAGCCTACTTTGAGTCTTTTATTGACTGATTGGATTGATTAAATAGTAGTAGATATGAAACCGAGTTCTACTAATGTCATTTTTTCATAGAAATATAGTCAGAAACAGCATTAACTCAGTCTTAACATGCTTCTCTTTTCAGTTTGCAAGTACACAGTCCATGAACGCTGCGTCTCAAGAGCACCTGCTTCTTGTATCAAAACATATGTGAAGTCCAAAAAGAACACCGATGTAAGCCTGTGGTAGCATTTACTTTGACATGTAGCTATTAAAGTTGGTATTTGTACCTACACCTGCATTTTACTTTCATAGGTAATGCACCACTACTGGGTAGAAGGAAACTGTCCAACAAAATGTGACAAGTGTCACAAAAATATAAAATGTTACCAAGGCCTGACTGGACTTCATTGTGTGTGGTGTCAGATCACAGTAAGTACCTATAGTGAAAACATTAGGCTGAAAACACTGCAGCTTCCTTTTACAGTCACCTGTTGCAAAAAGTCTGTTTCAATTTTACCATCAGCTATGGTCAGCATGCACATGAGAGAGGTATTTTGAATATGCCAATGAGCATCTAGGTGGCATAGCCTAAATGCACTGAAACATATTCTTTTCTCTATGACAATATATGTCTCTGTTAAATGTAATTCATTAGAGTGCTTCTGCTGTATTTTAGAGAAAGGTGAGAAATGGTTTTCATTGTGGATAAACGTAAAGGGCAAGGTTTCTGTGAAGTTAGGGCAAAATCACACCTATTGTTGAACTGATGCATAAGAAGAATAGAGTTAATGGACTGCATGTTTGTCCCTAAAAACAGAAAAGTAGAATGTTTTCATACCACATGAGACTAGTAAAAATAGAGGGCTAGGAAATCCAGGCACCAGATCCAATTTTTCTCTAGTTAATGTGTATTCACTAGCAGCTGTCTAATGGAACCAATGTGATTCAACGAACACTGATGTTGTGGGTGGGATCTTTGTGGTAGAAGATATAACATCGAGGATCCTTACTCCTCGTCATTGAGTTTCCATGATTTGAATCTAAATGTGGAAAAAGTCAATACTCCTTTGTTTTTTTTAAATTCTGAAAGATTAGACATTTGTTCAATTTTCTAAAAAATATCATGGGATAATACATTTGTGAATGTTTGGGTAATTTAGGATGTACTTAACTACAGGACAAGTAAAAACTTTGAAACATCATAAAAAGAAAATAGGTTCAGATTATTTTCAGTTACAAACAGTTAAGACTACATATCTATCAATATTTTAGAATGAAAAATTTGGCTTAGGTGTTTTACTCTCAGAACAAACTACCTAAACGTTGATGGCAATGTGGGTAAATAAGTAAAATCAGGCAATTGTAATCTGATGTTTTCAGAAATGAATAGCTAAAACTGCCAGCAAAGTGAAAATAAGCTACAAATACCATGCATCTCTGAAAATCAAGTGCATTTTAATTAAGATGTTAAATATTAAATTGTTGCCAGATTTTAAAATTTATTTAGTTACTTAAGAGGATTTTCAAACACTTAGATGCCTAGGCCCTATTGCATTTAGAAGCAGAGATGCTTTTGAATATTCCTCAGGTGCCTAGATGCATCTCAAGGTACATACATGCTTTTTTAAAATCTGAGCCTTGGGATCCTTAAATTTAGATTGCAAAATTGTAAATATTAGCCCTGGA
This sequence comes from Pelodiscus sinensis, assembly GCF_052426305.1. Classification (NCBI taxonomy): domain Eukaryota; kingdom Metazoa; phylum Chordata; order Testudines; family Trionychidae; genus Pelodiscus; species Pelodiscus sinensis. The sequence continues at coordinate 207,473,155 of NC_143053.1, forward strand.
GTTTCCACATCTGTCAACCATATTTTTTTTATATCTGCTAATATTTTAATATGTGGGTTTTTTTTCCCTGAAAATTAAGGTGCTTTGCTTTCAAACTCAGTACATTCATCTTTTCCATTTGCTTTTTGGAATTCTAGTGTAAATTAGAAATGGTCCACTAGTAAAAAGCCTACAAGCTTTTCCCACCTTCAAAATATGTGCTTCATTTTTTGTACCACTTCTCATATAATATTAATTTCCCGTGTAATTCCAGTTCAACACCCTTTTTTAACCTTTTCTCCTTCTGTCACTATCACGGCAGATACAACAGAGCTGCTTAAATGCCTTAAAACTACCAATTTAAAACCAAAGCAAAGCCCATATATTTATAGCACTGTACTGAAGTTATTAAAATGGTCATCACTCTTTGTGGTCATCATTTTCCACCTGCTTATGTACACCAGCAGTTCTCAACCATCGGTCTGAAGATCAGTGGCGGGCCATGAACCCCTGCCTGCCTGCCAGGCCGCAGTACCCTGCCGGGACATGTCCCCAGTTTCTAGTGAGTCCTTCCCACTGGGAAGCTCCGTTCCCTATAAGGTGCATACTTGCGTGTGCACTAAAAATGCTCCTCCTACAGTGAGGAACACTGTAGGCTGCCCCGTGTGCTGTGTCTGGAGCCAGATATCAAATATTCAGTTTCAATGAGTTTGGATAAGAAGACCTCCTTCCCTACCCAGTTGTGTCCTGCCTCAGAGCTGGGTTTTTTTTTTCTCAAGGAATCTTCAGAGGTCTCCAGACTTTCCTGCCTCGTCCCTAAGGGAAGTCATCTTGCTTTAGTCTACTCCACAAATTCTTTGCTTTCACTATGGTCCCTCATTTCTGCATCTCTTGGGCATTTGGTTGTGAGATGTACTGTATATTGATTGAGGTTTATTCTGTCTGTCTCTTCAAGAAGTCCTTCTAAACAGTAAAAGCCAGGACCATCAAATCTGGTATACATCTTCCTCTTATTATAACTTAAAGCGAGGTAAGGGTTCAGCTGTGCCAGGAAAATTGGATGTGCCTGGAATGGGACTGCTTCTCATAAAACCATACAGAAAAGAGACATTATTACCAGACAGATGAAATGGGCTGGATGAGGGTACATTCCCCCACCCCTTCTGGAACAGTTCTAGCCCCAAGCTTCCTACCCTCTAGGCCCCCTTCAAGGAGGGGATGAGGGGGCTGAATCTCCCTGATTCATATGGGAATATTGCTGGCTGTTCTCCTTCATCAGGGAGTGAGGGAAAAGTGCACTGTTTGCTGCATTTCTCACTCTGACATGGTAGCATAGAGGGCAGATGTACCTGGACCTACCTTAGCCGGGAGACATACACCCCTCTCCAAGCTGTGGCTGCTGCAGCTTCTGCAACCATGGAGAAGTGCTTCTCACCTGGCCCCTACCTGCTATGGGGAAGGATAGTTCTCTTTCCCTGGGACAGCCTGCATACTGAACTCCTTATCCCCAGTCCTGCCCTAGAGCAATGATTTAAGTGAAGCATGTACATTTTCATTTTATTTTCCAAAAAAACAAAAATTGAGTAAAGGACCCAAGCAATGGTGGGTAAATTGTCTGGTAAGTAATAATGTAAAATTGCTATTTTATTGTTTATGTCCCCGGAAAAATCATGGAGGGGACTATTTTATTGTTTATGAAGCATTTTCTTTCTTATGAGTTGCTTAGTATTTTGCTTTACTCTGTGACTGTTATTTTCATTAGCTATAGCATACACATCTTTGGCTATTCCTTGTGTTTTCTACACTTTACTTCATTTGTCAAAGATCAGCAGAGACTAATAAGAAGATTAAACTATTTTTTCAGAGATAAGTTTGTGTGCCATTGAGAAGTAGAGCTGCTAATTATCACTGAGTGTGTGAAGATACTTTTTATTTGATGTTACATGGTCTAGTGTGGATTAATTATGGTACAAGTAGCCTTACCACTGAGGCAGGAATTAGCATAACAAATGCTTTAGATTACAGGGCTACCAAAATATCCTCACAATAAGGTTTTAATACTCAGAGTAAATCCAAACCCGTTAACTTTTATTTTCTGTTGCTAAGTAACAGCCTGAAAAGATAACTTTGCCATATAAAGGAGTATAGACAAGACTAATACTGGGTGTCATTTGCTTCAAAATTCAGAAATAAAATGTCTACTTTTTATTGTGCTAGACAACTTTTAACAGTGTGTTACTGGAAAAGTGTATATATCATCGACTGAATTGATCATATGGTAAGTTTGATACAGATAATATCAAGATGGTAAATTATCTGAAGAGAAATGAATAACTCAATAACTGGAAAAATGTGATTTATAGGAGCTGTGGAACTACATATTTTACATAACCTGCTAAATGAAATATTACCTAATCAGCTAGATGCTGTATGTTACCTATTTAGCTATTTAATAAACACATACACACATTTTCTAGGGTTATAAATGTTTATTACACCAGCGTACCCCCTATCAATTAAAATATACATAGCTGCTAATAAAACAAATCCATTTGGAATCATGCTCTTATTATGGCATACATATGCTGTCTGACAGACTTAATCTGCAGTATATTAAATCAATGTAGAGATAATAAATGACACCAAATTCCGTGCTTTAAGTGGCATTTTTATTGTGATTGTCTGGTAATATTTTAAACCATAAAAATGAAACTTGAGTAGATTGCATCTGTCTCTATAAACAAGAGATAACATTATAGCTTTGTGTTGCTTGTTTGGGTGTATAAAATAAAAACATGCTGTTAAGGGAAAATTTAATTAAATTTTTGGACAACAAGAAGAAAACCCAGACTTGTATCTAATTCAGGGTACATCTAGACTAGGGAGCTTTTCCTGGATACCAAGGAACGCGTATGCTTTTCTGAAAAAATTTTTGGAAAAGCAGATGCGTTTTTCAGCATCCCTGTAAATTATACTGTAAACTTTTCTTTTTAGTGTAGACAGAGCTTCAGACTACTTTTCTTCAACAATTTGTATCACTAATTGTATTTCTTCATATTTTATGTTGGCTTGAACTTTTAAAATCCCTCCCTTTCTTCTTTTGAATAAAGTAGTAAATCAATGATGGTAATATTGTAGTAAAAAGATGGTGATATTGTACAGCCATGTCTCACTCCTCTCTTGATATCTACTATATTTTCATTTTTATTATCATTGCATATTAAATTGCCTTGAGTCCAACATAATTGTTTTTTATTACTTAAAGTTCATACTCACACGTCTTAGTATGCTGAACATAGTCATAGATGATAGATTCCATCAACTGCTTTTTGGAAGTCAATACAACACTAGCATACTGTTTTCCCCATTTCAGTTGATCTTTCTAATATGAGATTCAGTTCATGATAGTCTTTATCGCACCCTTTCCACATTTGAAGCAATTGTTCTCTTATCTTATTCATCTGTCCTCACATTTGGTCTTGAACAATTGCAAAAGTATTTTAGGCTATCTTGTAACTGTACACAGTCACACGTGCCTTGTTTTGCCATTCTCCACCCCCATTATTCAGTCTGAAGCCCAGAAAGAGAACATTCAGCATGAAAGCTAGCAAGCATGGTGAGGTGATATGTATATACCTCTGCTATGACCTGGCCCCATGTGGCTTTTGCTATGCAGTATGGACGGAGTTGGGGGGGCAGGAAAGGTGTACTAGGTCCTGAGATTCAGTAGTCCTCCAGGGCCACTACCACAGTGCACTGATGCCTTTGCTGTATGATTCTTATCCAAAGGTACTAAGAGCCTCATCCTTTGAGTGATCTACACTGAACATTTCAGATCAGTTCTCTCTTGAACTCTGTTGATTGCCACAGCTGATTACAACTCATGTTCCAAAAGCTGCCACCTGGTCTCTTAAGCACATCTGGGTGCTGATCAATGTGTGGTCAAAGTACACCTTCCTCCACAACTTTGTGCTTTCATCAGATTCCATCCCAGTGACAGGAGCATTTGTAGCACCTGAGGCTCCTATACCAGAGGGTGAAGGAATCCAACAATCTGGGAAAGGACCTACTACATGTCCATGCTATGATTAGCTGGATTGGTGCTTTCCAGGGCTCTGGTGCCTGAATTGACTCATGATCCCTTTCTCAACCCAGCTGGCCTCATTGTACAACAGGATGCCAATGAGGGGCAGGTTGAGGAGGCAGCAAGGACCTCAGAGGAATTCCAAGAGGAAATCCTGGCAGACCCCGAGGAAGTGGATCTTGTGATTTCTGCACTTCTACCCAATAGACCCATCTGAATCTCTACTCAGGAGGATTTTAGCCACTAAAAGAACCAGAAGAACCTGGGGCTGGTAAGTTATAGTACATTTGCACATGCCTCCCAAATATCCCCATTTGCTTGGGCAATACATACTTGAAGGTACCAGATCCTTGATCCACTCCAACGTGATCCCCAACCAAGATTTGGCTATAAGTCAATGGTTTTATTGAAATTCCACGATCCACTGTATCAGAAGCAGCAAGGGGGAAAGCTTAAAAGCCGGTTCCCCCCAGCACCGTCTCCATGGTGCAGGGGGAGGACAGAGGAGGCAGAGCTGCAGTGGTTCCAAAACCGGTACAAGTAGGGACTGCTCAGTACTGGCTCATGCTGCCCCAGTAGCTAACTCTGCTGTGGCTCTGTGTTTTAAATGAAATTCCATGATCCACTGGGATCCCTCTGGGCTCTTGCTGCATTTTAAATGTAGTAAGTCACAGAGCCAGCATGAGCCATGACTGCTCAGTCCTGGCTCGTGCCATCCCCTGGGAGTTAACGCTGCTATGGCTAAGCAGTTTAAATGTATTAGGAGCCAGGCTGCGCACCCAGCTCCTACTACATTTAAACTTCAGAGCCGCAGCAGGGGTAGCAAGCACTCCCCCTTATCGACTAATCAAGTAGTCGATGGAAATTCCATCAACTACTCGATTAGCTAATTAACTGGTACTTAACATCCCTACTGTTAAGCAGTTAGCAGAAGTTATAACAGTGGTGCGCAAACTTTTCTAGTTGCACTTCCTTATCATTATTGGAATCTATCTCTGTTCCCCTCTACCCCACTCCATTACTTCATGTTCACACATTATTAAGCAGTGGAGCTTGGGCTAAAGATGGAGCTGAAGCTAGAGGTGGAGCCAGTCTGAGGGTAGAGAGAGAATGAGAGCAGGGTGGGGCTAAGGGTGGAGCATGGGATAGAGTGGAGCTGGGTTTGGGGGCTGATCAAGACTTGGATCTGAATAGGGTGTGGGGAGGAGAATAACTTTGGTCAGATCTGGTCTGGGGGCAGAAAGAGACTGGAAGTTTGGCTATCCTTCTGCCCCCTGTGGGGACTGGGCCCTGCCACATTCCACCCTCTCCAAATGGTCTTCCATGTCTCCCAAGGTTGCATGCCCAACAATTTGGGGACTACTGCTATAACAGATGACTAATGAGCAGTTATTGTGCCTCAGTATCTGTGTGTTTCTCAGCCAGCACTCTTGTTGCCATAGTCCCTAGGAGAGAACTTGGGGGAGGAGGAAGAGGAGAGTCAGTGGGTTCTGAAAGGTCTTGGTGGGGAAAGAACAATTTTGTGACAGTGATGGTTGCGCAAAGGCCCACCACCACCCCTTCTCCCACATACACTTCTTTATTCTTCCCCGTATCAGTGGGATCTAGGCAAAAGGAGTTGAGTGTGCTTGGTTACTTGTGTGCAGACTGGCCTAGAGCTAGGAAAGGAAAAGGAACTGTTGGTTGTCCGAGGAATGTTATAGTGGTCCATTCTCCCTGTAACCATTTCAAATCATTGTTACTATGCCTAGTGTTTATTCTCTCCCCTCACTGAGCCACTTGGCAGAAGCTGAGAGAAGCAGGACTTGGTAAAGCATCCACTCCAGCACATGCACAAAAATAATGCCATGTCCCTTAGCAGTGGAGAGACGACTGGCTTGTCATAATAATTCAAAAGTTCAGGGGAGAAAATATGCTTATAACATGACTCTTTGTTTACCTGCCCCTTTCTGTGCTGCTCGCTGCATGCAAGAGCCACATTTCTGGTGAGGAGAGGGTAGGGAGGGGCCTGTCAAGTGAGTAAACATTTTCTGTGGTTCTCTGTTCCTTGTCTATGGGAACTCCATCTGCTAGCTTTGAGTACAGCCAGTTTCCTCTCAAATTGTCTCCCCATCTTGTAAGCATATTTCAGCAAATGTTTGGTGTAGTAGAGATTCAAACTGATTCTTCAGGCTTACCAGCAGAGAACATGTGCTTGGTACAGCTTCATAGCTCATAAAAGTAATATGTAGAAACATCTCTCTGATAAAGGTAGCTGGGTTCTTCCACAGGACTGGAAAACCATTTCTGCTTTCCATGTTGGCACCTTGAACACTGCTACGTTCTCTGAATGATAGCCAGCCTCTAAAGAATTAACAATCCCTGTAGAGAGCCAAACCAATACTCTTCTTTGTCCAGCTGCCACTCAGGTTGCTGTTGAGGCAGTGAATCCCATACTCCTCCTTGCCAAGGAGGAGCATGCTAGCACCTGAATCCTCCCAAACCCCCTGCAAGTGACATCCCTGTTTCATCTTTGCACAATATTCCACAGCTGTTCCCACCCTTGTCAAGGTAGAGGGAGGAGAAAAGCTAGGGAATATGTCTACAGACAGTAATGTTTGTCCACTTCTCAGGGATTTTAACTTTGTGTTTTGTTTATATATTCCCGTTACAAAGCATGTTAGTTCTATGTTCAATGTATGTAAATAAATGATGTTCACTTCACTGGTATGATGAACATGATATTTACTATGTATTTGAAATGGTTCAGTGCGATTCATAGCACATAACTGATTTCTGTAGATTCATGGTGCCAAAGACCCCCACACATCCTCTCCTCCCCAACCATGATTTTTTTTAAAGGCGGGTGCTCATGACAATGAACGAAGCCAGTGGTTCTTTTAAAAAAAAATAAAATAAAATAAAAAAAAAATTGTGGACCATTTGAAAATTTGAGGGTCTCAGTGGACAATTTAATGATCTTTCCAAATGTTTGTACCATTAGCTAACTATTGTATGGCACTTGGAACCATGAAATCATCCTGATTTAGATGTAATCTTAAAGATCGGTGATACTAGAATGATTGTTCTGTTGCCTTTACAATCCCTAATCTTTTTTAGATTTGGATACACAATGGGTGTGTCTAGACTACAGGGTTTTTTCGAAAAAAGTGGCCTTTTTTAAAAAAAACTTCCCCTGCGTCTAGACTGCTGCCGCATTTTTTCAAAAGTGAATTGAAAAAACATGGCACTTATTTTGACCGCAGAAAACTTTGTTTTATGAGGAATAATGCCTTTTTTTAAAGTGCTCTTTTGAAAAAAGATGCTATATAATGCAAACTGTGCTTTTTCAAAAGAGAGCATCCAGACTTCCTGGGTGCTCTCTTTCGAAAAAGCAAGGTACTGGTTGTAGTCTAGATGCTCTTTTCGAAAGAGGGTTTTCCTAAAATATCTTTCAAAAAAGCCCCTTTTGAAAGAGCTTGCAGTCTAGACATAGCCAAGGAGGTTGTAAAGTTTTCTGACAGTTCTTCTGTCTCAGACTATTCTTTGTTACCTTGGACAGTATTTTGAAGCCTTCATTCCCCTTGCTTTGTACAAATTCAGTCAGTATTCAGTCACAAGTTGCTGCTGTGGTTTCTTCATTCATTATTGGTGGTCCTACTTGAGTAATCTCTAGCTGAGGTTTTTCAGACTTTTTATCGTGTAGGTCCTTGATATATTCTCTCAATTTCTTGTTTTCAATCTTTAGAGTGTGTCAAACATTTATTGTCTATTTTTGCCTGAACCTTCATATCGGCCACATTTTGTAATTTAAGCCAAGAAGGAGTTTGAAGAATAGATAGCCAAAGACTCAAAAAGTAATAGCAAAATGGTTTTAAGTACATCGGAAGCAGGAAGTCTGCTAAACAACTAGTGGGGGCACTGTACGATTGAGATGCTAAAAGAGCACTCAAAGATGATAAGGTCGTTGTAGAGAAACTAAATTAATTTTTTGCTTCAGTCTTCAGGGCTGAGGATGTTAGGGAGAGTCCCAAACCTAAGCCATTCCTTTCAGGTGGCAAATCTGAAGAACTGTCCTAGAGGTAATCCTGGCAATTATAGACCAGCAAGTCTAATGTCAGTACCAGGAAAATTAGCTGAAACTATGGGGGAAAGTCAACATGGTTTCTGTAAAGGGAAATCATGCCTTACTAATCTTCTAGAGTTCTTCGAGGGGTCAACAAACATGTGGACAAGGTAGAGCCAGTGGATATAGTATACTTAGATTTCCAGAAAGCCTTTGACAAGGTCCCTCACCAAAGGCTCTTAAGTAAAGTAAGTTGCCATGGGACAAGAGGGAAGGTCCTTTCATGGATTGATAACAGGTTAAAAGACAGAAAACAAAGTAAAGGAATAAATGGTAAGTTTTCAGAATGGAGAGAAGTATCTAGTGGTGTCCCCCAAGGGTCTGTTCTGGACCCAATCCTATTTAACCTATTTATAAATAATCTGGAGAAAGGGTAAACAGTGAGGTTGCAGAATTTTCATATAATAGTAAACTGGTCAAGATAGTTAAGAACAAAGTAGACAGTAGAGAGCTTCAAAAGGATCTCACAAAACTAGGTGATTGGGCAACAAAATGGGAAATAAATTGTAATGTTGATAAATGCAAAGTAATACACGTGGAAAAAATAATCCCAACTACACATTCAAAATAATGTAGATATAACCACTCAAGAAAAAGATCTTGGAGTCAATGTGGGTAGTTCTCTGAAAACATGCATTCAATATGGATTTTTTTTGTCAGTAGTCAAAAAAAGCAAACCAAATGTTATGAATCATTAAAAAAGGGATAGATAATTAGACAGGAAATATCATATTGCCTCTATATAAATCCATGGTATGCTCACGTCTTGAATACTGCGTACAGATGTGGTCTCAAAGATATATTGGCATTGGAAAAGGCTCAGAGAAGGGCAACAAAAATGATTAGAGGTTTGGAATGGGTAACATATGAAGATAGATTAAAAAGACTGGGACTTTTCAATTTAGAAAAGAGGAGACTACGGAGGAATATGATTGAGGTCTATAAAATCATGACAGGTATGGAGAAAGTGAATAAGGAAAAGTTATTTACTTGTTCTCATAACATAAGAACTAGAGGTCGCCAAATGAGATTAACAGATAGCAATCTTAAAACAAACAAAAGGAAGTTTTTCTTTGCAGCTGCCTTGTGGGTTGAGTCTTTTGGCTAAAAACTACAATTCCAAGCCTCCCAAAACTGATTGCACTTAATTGTTGGGGCACTTGTGCAATATTAGCCCATGTTATATCAGGACAACATGACTTACTATTCTTCAACTGTCATGCAAACTGGTTTGCTCTTAGTGTTGAACCAGTGCCCTGCCTGGCCAGATGTTTGAAATTAGCAACTGTTGGGCTTGCTGCATGGATTGTAAGGGAACTGAATCAACCCAGGAACCTAGTCAATATATGCAAATAAATGTTACAATAATGGGAAAACATGAAGCATTCTAAAGAGGTCTAGATTTTGTTGCAAGTCTTCAGTGGAGCAAAGAATTCAGACTTATCAGTGAAGGAGGATGCCAACGTAATTAGTCACAATTATAATAGCTAGGATTGTAACTGGGTAAATTAAGTGAGAATATTATCTGGATGTGCAATGGTAATACCGATTTAAAAAAAAGTCCAAAAATATGATTACTCAAGTATATGCCTCTACGACTGCATGTTTTGAGGAGGATGTTGAAACATTCTGTGTAAACATTGAGGTAATGGACATCTGTGGTGGAAAAAAATAGACTAATTCTTATCTGAGACTGGCATGTAAAATTAGGAGGGGAAAGACTATTTATCACAGTTGGTTTATTTGTCCTTCATGAAAGAAACAACGGAGAAGAAAGAGTTGTAAACTCTTGGGAGAAACGTGATCTCATTATCTGAAATACTTATTTTGAATTAAAAGAAAGTGCAAGGCACATTTGGGAATCACCAGGAGGGATGTATAAAAAACAAACTTATTTTATCACAATCAACTATAGGTATAGAAATAGTGTTAGAAAAGTTAAGATCACGCCTAGTATAGATTGTAGATCAGTTCATAGATTGGTAGTGCTGAGACAGTGTATGTGAACATCAAACTGAGACAGCTGCAGAAAGCCAAATGCTATGTATCATGGAACCTTCAAGCTCTGAGCTAAAAATCTACTACCAATATGAAGCATTGGTTTTAAAAAAAAAGCTGAGTGATTTGGGAATGTCTGAAAGAAGTTACCAAAGAATCTCCAGATAAACGTCTAGGGAAAATGTTAAAAACTATGAAAAACCCATGGATGACTGACAGAAAAATCATTGCTTTGATGGATGACAAAACAAAGGAAAAAGCACAAAGATCCAGAACTGGAACAGAAACACTGAAGACACAATAAAATGATAAAGCATAAATGCAGATTAATAAAGCCCAAATGGCTGAATGAGAAATGCCAAGAAATTAAATAATTGGATAAAGAGAACAAAGTGAGATATAAATGGCTTTATAGGTTGAAGAATAGTCCCCTTCCCAATAACACTTTTAACCTCTCTAAACATTTGAAAAATTGTTTCTTCTTCGAGTAGTGTACCTTTGAGTGCTCCACTGTAGTTTGTGTGTCCCTGTGCCTCTAATAGAAGATTTTTAGTAGTAGTGCCCGTTGAGCCCATGCATGTGCTCTCCCTCCCAGTGATGTACGTTGAGGCTATCTAGCACTGGGTGGGCAAAAGCCTCTCACTTGCTTCTCAACCACCTTTAGCCTCACACGGAGAGAACAAAAAAAGCAACCATGTAGCACTTTAAAGACTAACAAGATGGTTTATTACAGGGTTTCCCAACCTATGGGTCGTGACCCAAATATGGGTCGCCATTAAATTTCAAAAGGGTCTCCAAATATCTCCCCAGATGGCTCTGCCCCCCCTCATTCCCCTGTTTTTGAATTGCCTTGGGTCACCACGTCTTCCTGAATTGTCAAAATGGATCCCCATCTGGAAAAGTTTGGGAACAGCTGGTTTATTAGGAGATGAGCTTTAGTGGGGCAGACCCACTTCTTCAGGTCTGCCCCATGAAAGCTCATCACCTAATAAACCATCTTGTTAGTCTTTAAAGTGCTACATGACTGCTTTTTTTTGTTTTACCAAGTTCAGACTAACTGGGCTACCTCTCTGTTATGGAGAGAACAGTTGTCCCTTCCTTATATATCATTAGCATAATTAGTAGCTTTGGGGTTTTTTGTTCTTCCTAATTGTGTTCCTTTTTTTAAACCTCTTGGGATTAAATGCCATTGAACCAGCCCTGCTGCAAGTCAGGAGCAAGAGGGTTTACTCATATTTTTTCCTGATCCTCAAAATGAAGGGAGGTTTAATTCCCCTTCTAGATCTAAGGGTATTAAGCAAATATGGAAAGTTGCAGATGGTCACACTAGCAGCCAAAGATTTCCAACACTACCTTTGGGCAGGACCATTATCCGTAAAGATTGTTCCATCAAGGTTATTCACCACAGTTCTCCTGACTGAACTAGAGCACTAACCCCAGTATTGCAACTGAAGTTCTCAGCTCCACCCTCGATGCAGTACACAGACTTACCATCTTGGGACAGATGCCTTCCTAGGAGGCTGGGGAATTCACCTACACAACCACCATGTCGAGGAGAAATAGCCTTCTGCAGAAATGATCCTACATGTCACTCTTTTGGAACTAAGTGTTGGCAGGAATGCTTGTATGCACTTTTTGCCTTTTATCAAGAATGCCCATGTGAAGTTCATGATGACTCAAAATGACCTCTATCTTTTACATAAATCACCAAGAGGGTCCAGATCACCCTTGCTCTTCAAGGAAGCACTCAGAGTGTGGAAATGGTGCATCCCTCACAACATATTTATCCCATCTATCTATCTATCTACCAGAGATACAGGGCATGACAACTCAAGTCTGTCAGAATTTGTCATGACCCCAAATGGGAACTGAACACAGAGATGCTTTGACATCTATTTGCCCTCTGAGTAACCTTATCTACAGATTGCTTCTCTACTTAATGGAACAAGTAATGTCCTCGTTACTTCCCCAGGCCTGGCCTAGGGAAACATTCATGAGGAGTTGCCCTCGTACTCCCATGGACAATGACCTCTTGTCTGCCTTTTCCCAGTTTCCTCTTTTATCGAAGGCCTAGCTGGAAATTCAACAAAATAAAGTGAGTTATTCTGATGTCCCCTTTTCACCAAGACAGATGGCTATAGTCCATCTGTTCCTCGATGGCTGGTTCCACACTCAGTATACTTACCCACACAATGGAAACAATTCAAAGTTGTTATTAATCTAAACACAGACCCAATCTCATCTTCCTTCCCTCTGATTCCACACTACACTTTAGAACTCAACAGGTCAAAACTTTCACTTAGTTCCATTTAAGGTACAGTGTTTTCACTGTTGTATGTGCTTAAAAAAAAAGAGGGCAGTTCATTTGTTCAGGACTGATTGATCTGCAGTGAGTATTAACTATTGCTTTTTTCTAGTTTTCAGAATTCTAATTAAACTGAAGCAAAATGAGTTCCTAGAATTCTGTAGATGAGTGGAATACTTCTGCCACTTGACAACAATTCTTAAATATTTTCATGTATTAATTATTGGACTGATCTAGTGTATTCATATCTCCACTATTTTAGATAGGGCAGAGGTTCTTTACAGAGGTACTGTGGTGATTATTATTAATTTTCTTTCTCTTCCCTGCAGCTCCATAATAAATGTGCTTCACATCTAAAGCCTGAATGTGACTGTGGCCCTTTAAAGGACCATATTTTACCACCCACAGCAATCTGCCCAATAGTATTGGTGAGTTCTTCATATGTTCTATTTTCATATAGCGTTGTGTCATAGAAGCTAGAACAACATGAATGAATGCTTGACTTTGACAACTTTTGCTTTTTGTTAATGTGAGAGCACAATATAAACCCAAAATAGAACAGATAATTTTAGTTCATCACAAAAATGTTTTTCCCCCAATATATTGCATTTTCTTTCATATGACAATGAACTTTTTGTAGGATATGCTATAACTGAAGCTGATTCAGGTTTTATCACTGAGTCATTCTGTACTTACCAGAAATTGTATAGACAGAACACTCCTACATTTTACATCTTTTATAGATCCAACTTCCCAGAATAATGAAGTTATTCTTCTAGGCAGTTTTTGCTTGGAATGCATATTGTATATTTACAGTGCTGAGGTCTCTCATCTCAGCCGGAGGTTACCTAGAATGATGACATTGGCCTTGCAGCAAGCTATGCGTCAACATTATGGTGTATTTTATTCTGCAGAAGTGGACGGTAAATTTCATTGTCCACAAAACAGTTACTCAATTCAATGAAAATAGAAATAAAAATGCATACTGTACATAGGTGCCACTGGAAAAAAAAGCTGAGCAGTTTCTCATGAGAAAGAGATCTTCAAAGTTAACCGCTATATTAATACATTAAACTGAGTTTTTATGCTTATGAAACTCACAGCATCATTGTGTTAATGGTAATGACAGATATTCTATACACAGACACATGGACTTTTAATTTTAAATATACTTCATAAGAAAAATTGTTTAATTTGAGAAAATATACAGCAGTCAGAAAAATTATGAATGGTATATTATCTGTAACGATGTGTTGATTTCTATTATTATTGTGTTTCACTAATTGCAGATCATGCAAGAGATTTTGATTTTTGTTTGTTAAATACCACTATTGCAAACTCTGCCTAAGAGCTGAAAACTAACTTGGATTTCTGATATTATTATGAATTATTATTATTTATTAGTAATACTTATGCATCGTCACCGATAATAAAGCTTTTGTATGTGAAACTTTGTCCTTGGTTACATTTGTGCAACTCCATTTTTTCCATGGTGTTTTCCAAGTGCAAAGGAGGTAGTTGGAATTTAGTTTATATTTCATCAGCAGAACTGTTAATCTGGTTCATCCTTGCATAGAGATGTATGTTTGATTTAAAATAAACAGATCTGACTCAAACTATATACAGGTAAATTAATTTGGACTGTGCATTTCTGTACTGTACATGTACATTGTCAAGGGATGGAGATGGTTGCCTTTGGTGCTTTGTATTTCATTGGAAATTTTACTGTTTAATAATACAGTATGACTGGTTATCTAGTTGATCCTTCCAAAAATGTGTAATAATACAGCACTATATACACTCACATTACTGATTGCACGTCGCTGTCCTGGATTACAGGAATTCTTCCTGAATATGATTGATTACAATGCATATGTTATTTGTCTTCACAATTTTTAAAATTGGTTTCTCCCACTTCCTTTTTGTTGTGAAGATTGTACTTGATGAATGTAATATTTCAGTGAACAAGAGACCAGCTCTATCAATAACTGCAGCAAAGCAATGAATACCCACCTGGAGGAAGAATCATAGGGATGTAATCATTTAAGTGTGCAATAGTAAAGCATTCATTTGTTCATCAGTAGAAGATTTGCATTTCAGAGACAGTGCATTATGTACTAGGAAAAGGGAACATCTCTTATCCTGTACACTACTTTGGTATCATTGATCACAAGAGAAACTCATGTGGGGCTTTTGGTATTATTGCTTGTGAGTAGAAATTTGGTGAGCCATAAAACAGAATAAAAAGAACCCCATCACAGCAGGTGTTGTGTATGGAGATCATCCAATATCATACTTCACTTGGAGAGTTCATTAATCTAGGCCTTCATCTAGTGAACCCAGATTCTCTCCAGAGGTCTAGTGGCAAAGGTAAACAGCAAAGTGAAAACTCTTGCATCATGTTCATATGCAAAAATTAGCCTCTCCTCCTGGGTATTGGTATCTGGCAAAGTTCAAAGCAAATAAACAAAGTTTCTTTATCTCCTGGAAAGACTGCAAGCAGGCCAGACTCCTCCACAGTCTGTCCTGTTTTGAGAGAATGAAGCAGTTTATATTTGGTCCCCTTTCCCACCATGTCTGCCCAGAAAGGCCTACAGCTTCCAGAAGTCCTAGTGGCCAGAGGTCCCTACTGGCAGACAAAGAAAGAAGCTTTGCATTACCCACATTTGAAAGTAGTAGTGATCTGGTCTTTAGACAAAGTTAGAAGCCTGGCTTCTCAAACTGCCATCCCTGAAATTCTACTTCTCTCTTAGAGGTCATTCCCTTCACCTTCCCCTACCCTCTCCCCGCCCCCGATTTGTCGTTATGTGTATCAAAACAAAGAAACACAGTAAAAAACAAACAAATCCTGAAATTGTAACATGGCAGTGGAGATGCCTCCTGCTCATTGTGAAGACTAAAATATACTGATAAAGGAAGGCTTGAGATCAAATGTTATGTGCTTCATGGAGCTCACAGAAGTCAGTAAAGATGTGTTAACATTTCATTACATGGGCTCATCTGTCTCTGACCTCAGCTCTATACACTTTCATTCCCATCACCCGAATTGTATAAGATCATGTGCTTTTTTAGCAATCTTACAGTTTTGTTGTGCCATTGACACTGTCCCATGTGACATTCTCATAAGCAAACTGGGGAAATATAATCTTGATAAAATTACTATGTGGTAGGTGCACACCTGGTTGCAAGGTCCTATTCAAAGGGTACTTATCAGTGGTTTGCTATCAGACTGGGAGACTGCATCTAGAGGGTTTCCACAAAAGGTCAGTCCTGGGTATATAGTACTATTCAACATTTTCATTAATGAATTGGATAATGGAATGGAGAGTCTATAAAATTGATAGATGATAGCATCTAGGAGGGGGATGAAATCACTTCGGAGAACAAGATTAGAAGTAAAAAAGTCCTTGGCAAATTGAAGAATTGGTCTGAAATCAACAAGATGAAATTCCGTAAAGGTAAGTGCAAAGTACTTCACTTAGGAAATAAAAATCAAATGAACTACTATAAAATGGAGTATAATTGGGTAGGTAGTAGAACTGCTGGAAAGAATCAAAAGGTTATAGTGGATTATACAAATTGAATACAAATCACAATGTGATTCAGCTGTGAAAAAGATTAATACTCTGGGTTGCATTGATAGGAGTGTTGTATGTAAGACACAAGAAGTAATTGTCGCATTCTAATTATCAGCTTGTGAGGCCTCAGCTGGAGTACTAAGTCCAATTCTAGGCTGTACACTTTAGGAAACATGGGGACAAATGAGAGAGAGAGTCCAGAGGACAGCCATAAAAATGAAAAAAAAAAGTTTAGAGAACTTGAACTATGAAGAAGAGTTAAATAAAGAGGCACATTTACTGTTGAGAAAAGAAGACCGAGAAGAGACTGGACAACAATCTTCAAATATATTAAGGGCTGTTTTGAAGAGGACTGTGATCTGTTCTCCGTGTCCATGGAACGTAGAACAAAAGATAATAGCCTTAATCTGCAGCAAGGGAGATTTAAGTTAAATATTAGGAAAAAAATTCTAATTATAAAGATAGTTCCTCAGTATTTGCTCATATCCATTCCACATTAGATGTGTGTGCTCACCACAAGAACCTGTGCCAGATTTTCCTTCTGCAGTATCCAACGGTGACCATTGGAATGGTGCCCTTATGGTACAGTATAAGAGGTGCTGTGTACTCCACTCACCCTCAGTTTCTTCTTGCCACCAATGTCAGTGCATAGAATGTTCGCTGCTCTCCCGTTATGTAGGCTTCATTCAGAGAAACTTTGTAAAATTGCCATAGTTTTAGTATTAGTTACCTTAGCAGTAGTTTGTGTGTTAGTCCCACCTGCAACATAGTTGGGGGATGGGGGGGTATACCTTTAAACTCTGTGATCACTGTAAATATCCTATGTCCAGTGACTCACATGGTAGCTGTTTTAGGTTCTTGGGTGAAGGACATATAAGTGACAAATGTCACATTTGTAAATAGTTTATATCGAGGACTAAGAACTAGTGAGAAATTAGACTGAGTGCACTCCTGGTGGAGTTGGTGCTCACTCTGGCACTGGAGCAGCACCATGACATTGGTGTGCAATGCTCTGCCAGTTCTGTCAATGAGCCCATCCTGTTCCTTGCCTGGAAGCCTGGACACAGAGGAGAGCTTTCATCAGCTTCGGGTGCCAGTGGTACCTGGAGCTCTTCAGGCTGTGCAGGAGATCCTGTCACTCCCAGTGCCACCCACACCATTTCTGGCAGTGTCTTTAATTCAGAGTAAGCCTGCCGTGGGATCCTTCCATCCTCCCTCACCTCAGTGGCACCATTTCCTGTCATGGGGCAATTCCTAACATTGGTCACTTGCTGGAAGCTGACATACCTTGGACTTCAGGAGGCAGATGCAGAGGACCCTTCTCTGGTCACCAGACTCTGGGTACCAACAGAGAGACTTGAGACAGACTTCTGTGGCAAGGGACCAGAGACCCTCGGAGGCACAGTGTCCGACAGGTGCATATGTGACCTTTCCAGCTGGTATTGATGTATTCCCAGTCCAGGGATCACCTGGAACAGATCATAACCATCCCCTCATGGTGTTCACCACTCTGCAGTGATGGATTGATCCAGAGAATGCCCTAGAAGGGGTTCTGTTTGACAATTGTGCTCCCTCCCTCAATCTGGTGTCAGATGCCTCAGATCTCAACAAGGGTGCACACCTCAGAGACCTCCAGATCTAGGAACTGTAGATGACCGAGGAGGTGATTTTGCATTTAAACATCAAGGCGCCATTTGGCTGGCTTGTGGGATCTTCCTGCTGTACCTGTCGGGCAAAATGGTGTGAGTCCTACACCCCAACCGCAAGTCTCTGCATCATCCTGTTGGCATGGATGAAGCAGTGTTCCTGGGAAACAGGAAGATACCTACAAGACTGTCTTTCCTGGTCAAGTGGACAAGGTTTTTCTGCTGAGCCTCAGAGCCTAGTATGTCCCCCTTGAACTCCAGAGTAGTCTGTCCTAGACAAACTGTTGCCGCTTAGAAACCAGGGTCCAGGACATTCTTCCATCAGAATGCACCTTGAGGCCACCTCCACATTCTATTAGCTGATTGAGACTCAGATAGTGTTCTCTCATGACATGACTGTCAGAAACCTGAAGAGTCTCAAGCAGCTCTGCCAACAGGTATGAGACCCTGTCCCAGGTCCAACTGGTCCTCACCAGGCTCACTGGCCCACCCCTTCATGCTGCTGGGTTCCTGATACTTGGAAGGTTGCATTCCTGGTGGTTATGATATTTGGTGAGACGAGTCTCAGAGATCAAAGGTTTTACCTCAGAACCATCTTACACGGCTTTCCATAAACAAGGTCCAGCTACAGTTACAGTTGGCCTTCCTGGCCAAGGTGATTTCTTTCTTTCATGTGAACCAAGGCATATTGCTGCCTGTGTTCTGCTCCAAGCCTCACAAGGCAGAGGAAAGATGTCTACCCACTCTAGATATCCAGAGGGCTTTGGACTTTTACCTGGAAAGCACTAAGCCCTTGCACATGTTGATGCAGCTCTTCGATGCTACAGCTGAAAGAACAAAGGGCCTTCTGGTCTCATCACAGAGGATTTCCAACTGGATCACATCTTGCATATGGGCCTGTTACATGCTGACAAAGGTCCTGCCACCACAGATTGTCCAGGCCCCTTCCAGACCAGACCAGATCATAGGCATCATCAGGGGCCTTCCTGGCACACGCACCAATCCACGACATCTGTAGAGCTGTGATGTGGTCCTCAGTTCATGTTCACGTCTCACTATGCCATCACCCACCAGGCCAGAGACTCAGTTCAGCAGAGCTATGTTGCAGTTGATAAGGCCATGAATGCCTACCTGCCTCCTTGGATACTGCTTGGAGTCATCTACTGTGGAATGGATGTGAGCAAGCACTTGAAGAAGAAAAGACAATTGTCTCTACTGTAACTGGTGTTCTTAGAGGTGTGTTGCTCATGTCCAAACACACACATTTTGGGAATTAGCATTGTATATTCTTTAAAACAACCATATTGATTCACAGGGGACTTTTCTTGATTCCGTATCATTAAAAGATGCATTACCCACTGCCCTTCCCCATTGTTGGCATTGTTGACAAAAAGGAGTGGAGTGTGGGGGGAGCATGTGGCATCCCTTCTACTTCTCCATAAGGGCACCACTCCAGGAGTCTCCAGAGCTCCTCCCCTATGGATACTACAGAAAAAAACTTCTGGCACAAGTGTATGTGACAAGCACATACATCTCAAGTGCATTGGACATGAGCAGCACATCTCGAAGAACACCAGTAACAATGCAAGTAAGTGTCTTTTAAGGTCAGAAATAAACTTCTTAGAGAGCCTGTGGACTCCCCATCACCTGTCAGGGATAGTCAAGGTTTACTTGGTCCTTCCATAGCATAGGACTTCTCAAGGTACCTTCCAGTCCCACATCTCTATGATGATTCTGTGATAATTATTTATGTAACATTAAATATCATAGAATTTCACTGAGGCAATTGATGCTCTTTGGTAGACAAAAAGGACCAATGCAATGAGCAATGAAGTTTGGATATATGCTCAGGGAAGCAGAGCGGAGAGAGATGATAGAACTAAAAGGGGGCAAACTATCCAAACGTGTTATATGGATTAAACATCACCAGCTTTCTGGAAGAGATGGAATCCTTGTGCTCTGTGACCAACAATGTATACAAGAATGACATTACATTTATTAACTCCCTATTTTAGGTAACTTGTGACTTTTTTCATCTACCATCTTTTGATCTTAAATTTTGTATGATTTTTCTCAGCACAGAAATTATGATAGAAAGTTTTGATATAAATCCATTTGCTATTTGTGAATTGCATTATGATAGAATAACTGATTTATGCTGTTTTAAATGCCCTCTTTTGCAGTCAAAATAACACAAGATACTTTTTTATGTATTAATTCCAGAAATCAGATCACAGAATTCACTTGACCATTTTACAAATTTTCCACAGAATGTCTGCATGTTCCTTAATATGAATTATGTCCTTTGTAATACTTCAATCCTATGTATTATTTGTAATAGGAATTTACAATCTGTGACTTCAATCCTAGAAGTTGCAATGTATGGGCAGATCTCTGTATTCATCTTTCCCCCAGTGATTTCAGTGGTACTATCATCAAATCCATCAACCATATGAAGAAACTCAAGCTGATAGGGTCATTCATTGAGTGTGTCATTCAGGATCATGACCTGTCTTTCTAATGAACAGGCTTTCAGTGACACATTCTATGACACATATCCAAATTATTTTTTGTAACGGTAAGTTCTGATTCAACATTTACTTTATAGGTTCTCATGAATCCTTCAGTTTTGAGTAACTATATATTGTTATATATGTAACCAAAAAAAGCCCCCCCCCACTTACTCCCAAAGAGGATGCAAGGAGGTCACCTCGAACATGTGACTCTAACAGCCTGTTAAAGAAGCTGGGTTTGGGAGCACCTGCAGACACACAGTGTCTTTCAAAACATTAAAAACAAAGCCTACCTGATTCTGCCTAAATATTCAGAATACAGGCAGTCCCCAGGTTACGTACAAGATAGGGACTGTAGGTTTGTTCTTAAGTTGAATCTGTATGTAAGTCGGAACTGGCGTCCAGATTCAGCCACTGCTGAAACTGATCAGTTTCAACAGCGGCTGAATCTGGAGGCTAGTTCTGACTTACATACAGATTCAACTTAAGAACCCCAGGCATCCCCAAGTCAGCTGCTGCTGAAACTGATCAGCAGCTGATTCCAGGAAGCCCGGGGCAGGGGCTTCCTGTAGTCAGCCACTGGTCAGTTTCAGCAGCGGTTGACTTGGGGACACCTGGGGCAGAGCAGCTGGGGTGCTGCTGGGTTGGTCCAGTGGCGCCCAGAGAGGCACTATGGTACCAACCGGCAGTGCCCCAACTGCTGTACCACAGGCGTCCGGAGCAAAGCTGCGGAGCACGGGGGCAGCGGGACAGCCCAGACGCGCCGTGGCTATCCTGCTGCCCTCGGGCTCCGTGGCTTTTCTCTGCTTTGCTCCCCGTCCCCCTGGTCTGCAGACCAGGGGGACGGGGAGCAGAGCAGAGCAAAGCGGCGGAACATGCGGGCAGCTGACAGCCCAGACGCGTCTGGGATGTCTGCTGCCCGCGTGTTCCGCCGCTTTGCTTCCTCTCCCTGGTCTGCTGGAGACCAGGGAGAGGGAGGGCCCCGTTCGTAACTGCGGATCCGACATAAGTCGGATCCACGTAACTCGGGGACTGCCTGTATGGGAAAATATGGGAAATACACACATTTTGAGACTTGGCACTGTATATTCTTTAAAACAGCCATATAGATACACAGAAGACTTTTCATAATTCATATCATGCAAAGATCCAGCACCTTATGCATTGTTCATCTGTAATGTTTTAATAAGCCATATTTTGTGTACTTTAAAGTATTCATAGTTCTAGTTTACTATACATATTGTATATTGTTTGGTGAAGTTTCTTGTTTGACTTAAATGAGTTTAGTGTTAAACTGTGCATGCAGATCTCAAGTGATAGTCTTTTAATAGATGTCAGATACACTTTATTGCTACCTTCTTTTATTTCAGTAACGTTTTAATTAATTCACACTGATTGAATAAATGTACATTGAGACTTGTTTCCTAATGAGGGCACATTTAGAGGAAAGGTTTTGCATCATTCTGATATCCTGTGGGTAATTATATTCTAATTATATGGTGGGGGGAAAAGTCTATAACTCAATGCTGATATTGTTCATTGGACTCAATTAATTACATGCACATAATGAAAGTTCATGATAAAGTTGACTGGCAGCGAGTTAAAAAATCTTTAACTCAATTGAATCCAAGCCTAACATGAGTATAAAACTGGATGATAACTAGGTTAGAAATGGAGTATTGGAGTGGGATGAGTGAGTCTACAAGAAGAAAAGCTTTCCTCCCTTTACAATATGGCTTTTTATGTGAAACAGAAAAAGAATAAGGCTGTCTGACATCTTGGCTTCTCCATTTTGGTGCCGTCTCTCTCTGTTTCATTTTACCAATGTGCCACCACACCATTTTTCTATCAGTGTAAAAAAGTAATATAATAATTAAATTTTCTCTTTATGCACTCTAAATCATATGTGACCCTTTTGTAACAACCAAATCACACAATATGATTATGGTGAAACTTCATTTACCTTACTGGAGTTACTGTATAGAATTACTTCATGCACATAAGTGATCTAAAAAATCATAATCCAAACTTTGTATTTATGAATCATAATACACATTGTAAACCATTAGGCACATTAACTTTACGAAACTCCACACATCATTGCTTCCATAGTAACTAATCAATTTAAAAAAGGGAAAGTAGAGTGACATGAAGATGTATCAGAAAGGAAAGAAATAACTTTTTATAAAATTGATGATAAGGAGCATAAAGTGGTGGTGTGGAGATGTTATTGCTTGTAGTTAGGAATATCTACCTAATTCATTGTTGGACTGTTTCTGAATGATCTGGTTACTCCTAAAAATTATTGCTCTAGAAACTTTAGAACCTCGTGTTATCTTACATTCTCTTGCATAAATCAATTCAGGTTTTCTTTCATCGAGTACATACAATATAAAACCATAACTTACATCATATATGTAATTCAGATGCCTTTCTGTTATTTTTTGAAGTACCAAAATGTGTATTTTCAATTGATGAAAAACCAAAGCAGATACTGTGTTCCATTGCCATTGAGCAGAGTCATAAATGACAAGTGGCCAGGACTGTATATTTCAAATAGTGAAGGTTTAGTATATAGAAACACTGTGGGGAGGAGGGAGAGAGCAAGTAGTTTTCAACTACAAATCTGTTTTTGCTTGGATGAATTGTTTGGACAGTCTCTTCTGTGTTTTGAATAAAGATACAGGAACAGAGACATGCATTTATTATGTACTCTATACGAAATGTATTTTGTATTGCGATGGCAGGAGAATGCTCCTCAAAATGCTGATGCTGTACAAGAGCATGTTTCCTTTTGAGTATTTAGAGAAAGTAGATTGAACTTGTGCAAGCTGTTGTTATTTTTATTATGATTACTTATGTGATAACAATACTTTGTTTCACACTGCCCTCCTGTGAGAGAGATAAATATTATCTCCATTTTACAGATGGAGAAACTGATCCATAGGAAAGTAAGGGCATGTCTACATTACAGAGAAGATCGATCCTCCAGAGGTCAATCTTCTAGCATTCAATTTAGTGGATCTAATGTAGATCCATAAATCTACATTTATAGCAGCTCCCACCAGCACCCGGTACTCCTCATTCTGCAAGGAGTCAGGGAAGTTGTTGGGAGCATGTGCTTCCATCGGCCTCCCACAATGTGGATGCTGCTGTGGCTCGGCTTAAGGTAAGCCGAATCCAGCTACTCATTTTGCATAGCTGGATGGCATACCTTAAGCTGACCTCCATAGGCCTAAATGACTTGGCAATGGCATGTCAGGAAATACCTGACTGAATTGGGAATTAGTTCTTCTGGATTCTATTCTCATGTTTTAACATTAAGACTGTTTATCTGTTCTTCTCATATACAGTGTATGGGTGAAATTCATTCTTGTGCAGAGACAGCTCAGCACGTGTACACCTTTTAAGTAAAATTAAATCCTCAAAAAAGATGTTTCGTGAATCATGGGACTTATTCAAGGCTTTTACAAAGGGGTAAATTTCACCCTATTTAAGGAACTTTGTATGTGTGTCCTTGCATTGAAAGCTTTACATGATAGTGTTGCATGCCGTATAATGAAACTGAGATTAAAATATAGCAAGGATTTTTTTTCTTCTCAAACACATTGTATCAAATTTCAGATTCAGTTCTCTGCAAATCTAAAACAGTCGAAATACAATGGTGTTCTTATCTACAGTAGGAGCTTTTCCATTTCTTTTAAGTCAGATTGAAATTAATAATTGCCTTGGAGGAAAGAATGTATCTTTCCAACTAATTATCTGTACTGCAAACACAGTTCAATGTTAAAATGAATAAGATCCTGATAAACTGAAATGGCAGACATTCAATCATTTTGAATTATACCTTGCTGCCTGCCTCTGCCATCACTGTTATCCATTCCTAAGTTTGTTTCTCAGATCATCTTCCATTAGACTTAGATACATTATTATCTTAAATCTACTTTTTCTATTTGTGCCTTCTTTCTTAGGGGTTCACGGATTATTAGCTATTATTGCATAGGTTTATTTTAGGTTTTGAATGTAACTAATAAGCTGTGCTGTCTTAGACTTTATTGTGGATGCATTCTTCAAGTGACTGTAAGATGTCAGATCAAAGGCTCTATCAGTGCATCAATGGTCCAGAAAGGTTTACAAAGATGAAAAAAGCCCCAAAACCTGTGATCTTCATAAAACTCTTTTGTTTTTAATTTGATATCTATGGGTATGTCTACACTACCCCGCTAGTTCGAACTAGCGGGGTAATGTATGCATACCGCACTTGCTAATGAAGCCCGGGATTTGAATTTCCCGGGCTTCATTAGCATAAGCGGGGAGCCGCCATTTTTAAATCCCCGCTGCTTCGAACCCCGTGTAGCGCGGCTACACGGGGCTCGAACTAGGTAGTTCGGACTAGGGTCCTATTCCGAACTACCGTTACTCCTCGTGAAACGAGGAGTACCGGTAGTTCGGAATAGGCACCCTAGTCCGAACTACCTAGTTCGAGCCCCGTGTAGCCGCGCTACACGGGGTTCGAAGCAGCGGGGATTTAAAAATGGCGGCTCCCCGCTTATGCTAATGAAGCCCGGGAAATTCAAATCCCGGGCTTCATTAGCAAGTGCGGTATGCATACATTACCCTCCTAGTTCGAACTAGGAGGGTAGTGTAGACATACCCTAAGTGCTTAACAAAAATATCAAACTCTACACTTTGCACAAAGATAGTCTTGTTATCAAAATGGCTCACACAACAGAGAACAAGGGAAAAAGTAATAGGTAAGTTGTTTAGAACACGCTAGGCTGTGCTATATTTGGGTCAAATTCACCAATACAGCCCAGCTGGTTGTGCTAATCTCCTGTTTCAAAGCAGTCTCATTATCTAAGACAAACACCTGTCAGGGATGGTCTAGGTCAGGGATGGCCAACCCGTGGCTCCCAAGTCGCATGTGGCTCTTTGTGCCAAGGAATGCGACTCTTGCTAGTTCGGAGCCATGAGCGCAGACCGCTCATTACTGGCTGCTCTGCGCATATGCTCCAGTGCCTGGAGATGTGTGTGGCTGTGGTAGTGGCTCCTGTGAGACCTAGGCATTGGGTTAGAGCGGGGGGAAGCTGGGAGTGATTGGCTTTGGGGGAAGGAGTGGGCACATTGGGTTAGAGCAGAGGGACTGGGGGTGCCTGGCTCTGGAGGAGAGGAGGGGCATTGGGTTAGAGCAGGGGAGCTGAAGTTCCTTAAACTCAAAGTCTTCATGGATGCAGAATGAGGCAGCCAACACAGATATATTTAAATTCCAGGGCAAAAAAAGAATCAGCATGTACCTGGTTTACACTGCATTTCTTAAAAGAAAATTTAAAGGCTATTGTTTGACAGGCTGAAGCAACTATTCTGAGATATGGGTCACTCCCTTATTGTTTTTGAACCTCTCATATTTGCAGTCTGGGACAGACCTGAATTTTTAGAACTATAAAAACGCCATAATTTTCATAAGTAAAAAAAAATGCGAAAACCACTCCAGAGATCAACAAGCTGGAGTGAAACAGGCACTTCAAATTGTGCTAATTTACTTCTCAGTTCAGTTTAATTTAAAAAATACTCCCAGGACATAATAGGGCAGTAGTCTTAAATTTAAAAGACATGGTGAGGATGCTTTTTTTTTAAGTGTGAGAATATTACTGTATTTTTAAAGGTTTTTTTTTTTTTTAATTTGAAGTTTGTTCCTTGTCATGTTCTCGGAAGATTTATGGACTGTCCGTGAACTTTTTAAGTGACTAGAGACTTTTTTATTGTTTTTTGTCCTAAATGTCCTGTAATGTTATATTTATCATTACATTTTGTGTGTTGTGTCTCTCTCTCTCTCTCTCTCTCTCTCTCTCTCTCTCAAAATAAATATATAATACATGGCTCTTTGCACTCTATCCATAGCTATTTCGGCTCTTCATCTCTAACTGTTTGGCCACCCCTCGTTTAGGTGGTGTTTGGTCCAGCTATGAATTCAGGGGACTGGAATTGATGACCTCTTGACATCTCTTCCAGTCCTGGGAGTCTATGATTATAACATAACCAGACAGCTAAGGGAAATCTTGGCAGATATGGATTCTTCATAGAAGCTCTGATGCTGTCCCTTTTCTGACATTCAGAGCAGGCATATAACTAAGAGAGAGAGATTGGGCCAAGATGTCTATGTACCTGGTTGATCCCAAGTTGCTGGCCTGGCTCTTACTCTCATTCATGTTTGTGTAATACTATTGACAAGCGTGTAATAAAACAACTGTTACAATAAAAGGGAAACTCAGGTTTTTTTTCTGGGTTCTAAGATGCTTAAAGCCCAGAGAGAGCTTTTGCTGAATTAGTTCATTATACCTACTCCTGGAGTTTCATGAAAATCAGATGTCTATGCATCTGTTAGCTCTATCAGGTACCTTCAGTGCAGCTGAATGCATACCCTAGTGGGAGTAGAGAGAGCTGCCCTTTGTTCTTTTCTAGTAGGGTAAATTCACCCCTATTTCAATGGACTGAACAAGCTGTATGCACTCCTGAGGTCCCATTAAGCCTTTACATTCAGCACCAGAGGGGTTGGGCAATTGCATTTCAGCTCCACGGGCCACTAATGTGGAGTGGCACTGTGTTCCATGGCCAGTGTATCTGTGAACAACACTATGTGGCAGCATAGGATATTTGTGATGTCAGAATTTAATTTTTTTAAAGTCTAGTAGTGTATACCTTTGTATATCAACTGAGAATTTCTTCTGCACATGTGCACTGTTAACCAGTTGGTACAAAAATGCTTTTCATCAGAATCTCCTAGCTTTGGACTAAGATTCCAAAAAGTAAACGGACAAAGAAATAAAATACTTGAGACAAAAGGTGTGTCTAAATTATTTCAGGCTATACAGAGATTCTTTCCACATTCTTTCTCTTAATCTGTAATCAAGTGTCTCAGCCTCATTTGCAGAAATATGAATCGTGAGGTGAGGGTCATCATAAACCTGCAAAAATATATTTTTGTGGAAGATTGTTAAAGATAGGAATAAATCAGCTCACTTGTTCATTGTTTATTCAGCATGACTATTGTAATTTAGCAGTCCTTTTAATGGACTACCCTCCCCCCCAAAACAATTATTCTAATGTTTTGGCTGAAGCTTCTTTTTTCCAACAGACTCTACCCACTTTAGGAATTTCACTCCCTGAGGTGCGTAAATAGAGGTGTCCGTGTCCGTGTCCGTGTCCGTGTCCGTGTGTGTGTGTGTGTGTGTATATATATATATATATATATATATATAAACTGTAAAAGGATCATGATATTGCAACATTCTTCTTGCAATAAAGTGCATTTTGGGGCTAGCCTAGTGGTTTAGTAGTGGATGACCAGTTTGTCATAAACAATAACTATTTCAGTTTGTATAAAACAATAACTATTTCAGTTTTCAGGTTCTTTCTCTCTCATCCCCTGGATCCGCAGGGGATAGAAGCATTCTGGAGGCATTGCTCCAAGGTACTCAACAGTGATTCCCTAGAGTGATATTGATCAAAGTTCCGGATAGTGTGACAAAACAGGGATTAAAAGGCAGAGAAAAATGGGGATAAAGAGTGGGAAAATGGATAGAATTAGAATACTCTCTTGGTGTTAACAAGGTTTATTTTGAATGTTATCAACCAGAAAAATGGACAGAAAAAACAAACAATCTGATTTTTTTTAAGCCATCAAAATGTACATTGTGCAATTCGCTCAAGTTCACCCATGTCCATCAGACAAAATAATTAACAGCTACATCGTTCATTTTATATGTCCTAATAAAAAAATCATTGACTAGAACATAGCTGTAATATAAATGCCTCCTGCCTTGGAAATAAATGTGTGCATTTTGCAATTTCATTTATTTTAAGTCTCAGCTTTGTCAGCATTAATTTAGAAGTTGCGCACCACTATTTGGAAATGATTTTACCAAATTGTTATTATCTCTTTAAAAATGACATTTTTAAAGTTTCTGATAAAACTTTGGATATCATAGTAATATTCATAGTAATATTCAAATATTTCAAATTAAATTGAAATTAGAAAGGAACCTTCATTTAGATGTTGTTTGATAAAAGTATACAAAACACCAGTGCTGGGGATTTAAGAAAAGACATTTGTCCATGAAATGTAATTGTTTTCTATTTGTATTAATGCAAACATACAGTAAATGATTAAGATGTAGGTAATAATATAAATGTATATACACTATGGGCCAAATCCTTTTTGGTGAAGTGGACATTAAAACGTATGCCAAGCACCTGGGTTGTGGAATAGAAGGTAGAGAGGACACTCTTCTGGTTCTTAATGACTTACATTCTGGTGTCCTATATGTACCTAAGATAGATGGCAGGAAGTACAGAGATTGTTTGGCTAGCCTGTGTACATGATGGACCAAGATTAGGCAGTTCATGATCGGAAGCACACTGCAGCGTGCCACTCACTCTCTTTCTACCGGTACATCCCTTTTCCAGCAGCATCACACCCACAGTCACTTTAAAAATGACAGCAGGTGCCTTATAACATTAGGAAATGTTAGGAAACATTATTTTAGTTCTGTACATTTATGATGTTTAGAATTGCAATTTGGTGTATTGCAACACCGTTTCTGAAGCAGATATTAGATGCACTGAGGCAGTGCCTTGTGGGAAAGCCCTATACAGGTTATATTCAATAAATATATTTTTATAAATCACAATAAAACAATAACTATAATAGATATGTCTGTTCTGTAAATTTGCATAACACATACTAGAATTCTATAGCAGTAATATACATTTTCCATTTTTTATATGGCATAGCTATATAAGAGAAAACTCACATGTTTCTGTTAAAGACTATAGGATCTTTCTGTTTCCAGCGTATAGAGAAATTTTATAATATGACTGCAGGAGACACTTTCTTGTACAGTTAGGCAAATTGTAGTCTAGTTTAAAGCACAAGTAATAAAATCTGGATAAAGGATGTGCTGGAAAGGAAAATATCAGCTGTAGTGTGGACTGAGGGGCTTTGCTGTTATCTGTGTTTCACGCTGGGATTAAAAAAAAACAACCGTGCTTGAGGTAATCATCACTTGCTGCTTCTAGTTTGTGAATAATCAATAGCAGCAGGTTTGGGCATTGTGGTAAACATCCCTTTTGTTAAGACCATTCTGTGCAATGTAAAAATACTTCTTCGCTGAGAAACAGCACAGTATAAAATGTGACTTTTAACAACACATTAGGAATAGACCTATTTTTAAAATAATGTATTTTTTCTTTTAAAAATTATTTCCCCCTTTATATGTTGGATTTTACCACTTCCCCTTTTATTAAGTCTCCTGGAGTAACTATACAATATGTTGCTCATTTTATCACTGGTTAAGGTTTGAATTCTTCTCTGTCCACATACTTCTGTCCTTAAGCCATTTTTGTATATCAGCCATAAATGGTTTGAGATTTGAAAATATTGCAACCTCAAGAGCCATATTTGATATTTTGCACCTGTGTGTTACAAAACAAAATCCTACTTAACTCAGGTGTTTTCTCTTGATAATTATTTCCAAAGTTGTTTAGCATGTAGAATATTTCTTGCTGTGTAGAATTCGTTTTAATATTTGAAATTTTCTCTCGTTACTCATATGATTAACGGGTTACCCATTTAAAAATTCTAGAGTGGGCTCAGTAGATTAGTGCAATGTGCACCTGAGTTTTACTCTTGTGTTAGATAAAAAATGAAAATAAGACTGGTTCTCTCATCCTGGTCCCAATTTGTAAAATCATAAAAACTATATGTGGTTATTATGCTTGGGACAAAACAAAGAGTATGTATTTTGCAGGCAAGTGTTGAGATGTATTTCAGGGGCTATTCAGCTAAGCATGTACAATGCCTGACTAACACTTTTAGCTTGTTCCTTGACTAAGCATTAAATGTGCTTTGATATTCATAACAACTAAGTTATGGGCCAGTTTCTTGGCCCAGTGAAGAAGCATGTGCTCACACAAGTATGGAGGAGACTTGCAAGCTCTTCTGAGCATGTTCCAAACTCACTGAGATGCACCTGCAAGGCTTGTTCAGGCTGGAGGAGGAGATTTAAGAGGGGGGAACTTAGCACAGAAAGGGGTAGTGAACAGGAAGCAGGGCTGTTAGTGTGAAGCGCAGAGAGTGATACAGATAGTCCTGCAGAGGAGGAGAAAGCAATGAGATGCACCACTCCTAAAGCAATATGCCCTAGGAAGAGTGATAGATGGTAAATCCTGTGAAAGGGTAATAGACTCTGGGGGTGCATCTGCACAGCAGCATTATTTTGGAATAATGGCCATTTGAAATACATTTGAAATAATGGGCAGCTTATTCCAATTTCTGTAAACCTCATTCCATGAGGAATAATGCCTATAATGAAATAGCGATTTTAGAATAGCTGTAGTGTGGACACTCCACTGCTGCTATTTTGAAATAGCTCCTCTCCAGGCCATTCAAAGTAATTACTCCCCACTGCCTCCTGAGGCTTTTAATCCACGTTAGGGAAGTCCACCTTGGATTATTTTTGAGGCTTCCCTGTAGTGTAAATGTGCTATTTCAAAATAGGCTATTTTGGAGCATTTCTTCCAGAATAGCTTATTTCAAAATAAGCATGCAGTGTAGACATACCCTGGGAGACGAAGCCCTTAAAGCTGAATATTCCAGGCTGCCTGACACGCTGTCCTTCTCTCTCACAAGGGGAAGGGAAAAGGAGAAACCAATCCTTTGTCCCTGTGTGGCTGCCTCACAAAGTGCACCAAGTGCTAACAGTTGGGGGAGAAAAGAGGGTAAACAGTGAACAATGGAAGCTGAGGAGCTCCAGGGAGCCCTTCCCCAGCACACTATAATTCTATTGTACTGGCACAGTCACATAAAGTATCGAAAAGGTCAACTTAATTGGCCTTTTGAAGATTCTCCCTGTATAGAGAAAATATCCAGCAAGTACAAAGTGCCATATTTGTCCAGTGCTACATTGCTGTATCCTCCTATTGAAGGTCAAAGTGCTATTGTACTCTAGCTATCCATGGGTGCTGGAAAGGTCTCTTTATGGCCATAAGCAGTCAGGTACAACTTAGAGCACCCTGAGGCAACTTGGAGCACTAATTTTTGCCACAGCAAGTATGCTCCCTGGCACCCCCCTGATTTGAGGAGTACAAAGATGGTACCAAGACATATAACAAGTGCTGTGCAGGCATTGTATTAAGCTGAAAACCTGTCAACTATGTCAAAGAATCTGTGTCAAAATTTCTTACTAATTATTTTAAGCTGCTTGAGAAAGAGTGGGACAAAATAATTGCAGTGAAATCCCATTGGCTTTGTTGAAAGTACACCAGGGATTGATTTGCCCCAGTACATAACATAAATTATTGCATTTAATATATTGCTTATTGAGCACAGTTTGAGGCAAGTGTGAGCAGTGGCACAAAAGTGTCCTTCATGTGGTTTCCTGCTGAGGTAGTTTTGTGCCAGTCTCATCCCCTGGCTAGTTTAAAGTCCCTTTGCATGTCTCGAGTGACGTGAAATTTAATAGAGCACAGCCCAGTACAGGCAGTCCCCGGGTTACGTACAAGATAGGGACTGTAGGTTTGTTCTTAAGTTGAATTTGTATGTAAGTCGGAACTGGCTTCCAGATTCAGCCGCTGCTGAAACTGACCAGCGGCTGACTACAGGAAGCCCGAGGCAGAGTTGCTCTGCCCTGGGCTGCCTGGAATGAGCCGCTGATCAGTTTCAACAGCAGCTGAATCTGGACGCCTAGGACAGAGCAGCTGGGGCGCTGCCAGGTAGGTCCCCGCAGAGGCGGCGCTGCAGGGACCAACCGGGCAGCACCCCAGCTGCTCTGCCCCAGGTGTCCCCAAGTCAGCCGCTGCTGAAACTGATCAGCGGCTGTTTCCAGGAAGCCCGGGGCAGAGCAACTCTGCTTCGGGCTTCCTGTAATCAGCCGCTGATCAGTTTAAGCAGCGGCTGACTTGGGGACACCTGGGGAAGAGCAGCTGGGGTGCTGCCTAGTTGGTCCAGTAGAAAAGCCTGGTCTGCTGGGGTGCGCACTAGCCCACATGCTCATGCATCAATATTATCAGAAGTTGAAGCCTGATGTAGATTAGCAGCCTGCTGTGCTCTGTCTAGTTTCTCCCGTCCACAAAATGTATCTCTTAACAATTTGAAACCATTATTTTTAAATCTATTTAATCAGTTTCTGAGTGGGGAAAAAAGTATCATGGCAACCTTACAGGCTAACAGATTTATTAGGGCATAGTGTTTATGGGTAAAACCCACTTCATTGGAGGAATTAGAGTGGAAATGACAGTCAGGTGTATACATGGAGAATAGTGATCTGTTAAATAATTTCATTTTAAATTATTAGTATT
This sequence comes from Pelodiscus sinensis, assembly GCF_052426305.1. Lineage (NCBI taxonomy): Eukaryota > Metazoa > Chordata > Testudines > Trionychidae > Pelodiscus > Pelodiscus sinensis. The sequence continues at coordinate 207,505,717 of NC_143053.1, forward strand.
TTATGTGATTAGTTTCTACATTAGAGTGCCCAAACCTTGAAAATGGGGATAATACAATGGCATTAACTTTCACACCATTGCATCTGTACTGAGAGTGGACAGTTGTCATCTATCTATTGCCTAGCCTCTGTGGTACATCTAGGTACATAAATAGATGTGTGAAATAGACAAATGTTACTTAAGGTACGTCTACACAGCAGGTCTTAACTCAAAATAAGCTACGCAAATTTAGCTACATCAATTGAGTAGCTTATTTTGAAATTGGGAGCATCTACACAGCACTTATTTCAAAATAGAGCACTCTTCCTCTAACATCTCTTACTCCTCGTACAATGAGGGTTACAAGAGTCAGAGTAAGAAGTCCTTCAGATTGCTAGTATTTCAACATTATTTTGAAATAACTTCCTTTTGTGTAGATGCAGACTAAGTTATTTAGAAATAACGCTAATAATTTGGAAATAATGTTGGTGTGTAGATGTACCCTCAGTGACTTTCCTGAGATCTCATTTCCACTACAGCATGGTCTGAATATTCACCTGTTGTGGAAAATTCAGAAAGTGGATCCATTATGCCAGGTAGAGTAATAATGTATATCGTGATAAAGTGACTTTTTGTACTTTTCTTCTAGGAAAGACAAGCAACTGTGAAAAAGGAGAAAAGCTGCTCCCAACAAATCAACAAATTGGGAGAAAGGACCAAGATGCAAAGAGCAAATTCTGTTACTGTAGATGGACAAGGTCTTCAGGTGTGATTCTTGTTGTTGTGGGGTTTTATTTTTATACTGATATTTATAGATTAAGAGAAGACCACACATTGAGCAACCTTAAAAAAGGAACCATTTCCCACAATACAGTATGAATATTTCTAGTACTTCTAAGTATTGGAAAAAACTACAGTCACATTCGTTTCACTTCAATTGTATGCAAAGTATTAGAACAAATTTTGAAAGAGAAAGTATTTAAGGACGTAGAAATAAAGGGTAATTGGGATAAAATATAATATGGTTTTACAAACGGTAGGTCATATCAGATCAACCTAATCTCTGTTTTTGAGATGATACCTTATTTTTTAGAGAAAGGAAATGCATTAGATCTAATCTACTTGGTTTTCTAGTAAGGCGTTTGATACGGTTACATATGGAAAATTATTAGTTAAATTGAAAAAAGTAGAGAGAAACACACTGGAAAGATAAATAAAGAACTGGTTGAAGGGGACACAATAATGGATCATTGTGAAAGGAGAACTGTCAGACTGTGGACAACATTTTTGGAAACAGGCTTATTTAACACTTTCATTAACACAAAAAGTTGAGTTTGCTAGTAAAATTTTCAGATGTCACAAACCTGAGAGGTATTGCCAATATAGAGAAGAATGAGAACATTACACATGTTGATTTAAATGTCATCCAAAACTGAAGTAATAGAAGTGGGATGAGAATTTAATAGTGCAAAATGCAAGCTCATATTTAAAGACTAACAAAAAGAATATTTTCTACAAGCTGCAGAAGTGTTAGAGAGGAGAAAGACCTGGTTAATCACAGGATGACTATGAACTGCCAATATGTTGTGGCCATGAAAAAGGACTAATGCAGTCCTAGAATGTGTCTGGGGAAGTATGTCCAGTAGTGAAAGAGAGAGATTATTACCATTGGGCAAGTCCCTGGTGTAGCCTCATCTGGAATAGTATGTGCAGTTCTGGTCCCCACCTTGTGGGGGAAATTAAGGAGTTTGTTTTGTTTAGTCTAAGAAAACAAAGGATATGGGGGAAATATACATGCTTTCTAGAACTACACCAGGAAGGGAGAGGAGTCATGTAAGTTAAAGGCCAACATTGACTCAAAAGCAAACGGATATAAACTAGCCATTAATATGTTAAGGAACTAGCAGGACAGGGCTCTGAGTTAATACATAGAATTCTTTCCCGAGTTTCTGACTGGGTCCCACCCTCCTCCTAAGAATCTAACTGATCAACATATTTGGAGTTGGGAAGGAATTTTTCCCCAGATCAGATTAGCAGAGACCCTAGGAGTCAGTCTTTCACCTTGCTCTGCAGCATGCTGTCTTGAACTAGAGTAAATGATGCACTCTCTATAACTTGAAATTAATAAATCAAGATTTGATGACTTCAGTAACTGAGCCATAGGTTCTGGCTCCTACAGAATGGATTGGTGAGGTTCTGTGGTCTGTGATGTGCAGAAGATAGGACTAGATGATCATGATAGTCTTTTTGGTTGTAAACTCTATGGCTGTGTCTAGACTGGCAAGTTTTTCCGCAAAAGCAATTGCTTTTGCGGAAAAACTTGCCAGCTGTCTACACTGGCTGCTTGAATTTCTGCAAGAACACTGACGATCTCATGTAAGAAATCAGTGCTTCTTGAGGAAATCCTATGCTGCTCCCGTTCGGGCAAAAGTCCTTTTGCGCAAAAGCTTTTGCTCAAAAGGGCCAGTGTAGACAGCTCAGATTTGTTTTGCACAAAAAAGCCCCGATCGTGAACATGGTGATTGGGGCTTTTTTGCGCAAAATCACGTCTAGATTGGCACGGACGCTTTTCCGCAAAAAGTGGTTTTTGTGGAAAAGCATCCGTGCCAATCTAGACGCTCTTTTCCGCAAATGCTTTTAACTGAAAACTTTTCCGTTAAAAGCACTTGCGGAAAATCATGCCAGTCTAGACGTAGCCTATGGGTCTATGAGATCCTCCACATCTGTGAGGGTTTTAGGGTTTTTTTATTTTATTTTATAGTTCTTCCTAACAAAGTTTTTATAAGGACTCTGATTCAGTTAACAAATTGAATAAATATAGTACATTATCCATTCATGTCGGTATCCTAATTTTCTACATAAAGACACCCTGATGCTAATTTTGTGTGGCTGGGAAATTAAGGTTAATGTGTATTTTTAACTACTTCATTATATAATAAGATAACAAATGCTTATACTTAGTTGGATCAATATTAATCCAAGACAATTTTTTTATTTTATTTAATGTTGCCATCTCCCTTTCAACTATGGAAACTGCCATGGGTAATTTAATTCAAAACAGGTGTTCAAGCAGTTTAATTTGGAATGCAAATATTTGGATCAGAAAACTTAATATTTGGCACTTATTTAGTGTTTTATAGTCTCAAAACACTATGTAAACATTAACAGATCCTCACAAAATTTCTGCGAGATTATTAGTATGGTCCTCATTTTAAAGATATATCTGGTCTTCTCCTATTGAAAATAGTGGCAAGATTTTTATTACAGGATCGGGCTCAGATAATTTAAATGTAACTTCAAGAATGCCTTCTTTAAATTAAATTAAGGCATGAAAACGTTCACTAATTTAGTCTACATCTCAGGTTGCATTTTGAATTATCTGGAAATGTCTACATTATTTAGAAAAGTCATTTAGAAAAGCTGTAAGAAATTAATTGAAAGAGACCTTATTTTTGCAGATGGAACAGAATAGAAATTGATTATTAGGCTATTTGTATAGTTCAAGAACTTTTACTTGTGATATAGTTGGACTTCGAATTATAAAAGCTAGGAAAGGGAAATAATTGCATCTGAGTTATTTTGTTTGTTTAGAAAAGTATCAAGAAATAATACAGTCACAGAAGAATGTGAAGGTAACTCACTGGCATTGGAGATCTGTACTACTTAGAGAAGACTATTAATCATAGTTAAGCACATTAATCTTACTTCTTTCTAGCTAACCAGCATAATGATCAGGATTATTATTTCTAATTAGAGGAAGTAATAGATCATGTGTAACCTTAGGATGAGTCTCATTAATTAACCTGAGTCCTAAAGGATTTAAGATAGGTAGTCCATCTTTGTCACAGTGAGTATCATTGGTTTACACTTAGTTCACAGGAACAAACATCATCGGAATTGTACTAATCAGCCAAAATTGATTAAAATTATAGATAAGAATTAAATATATGACAATCTTCAATATATCCTGCAATTTTATAACTAATGTATACTGCTACACAAACACCCAAATCATATTCTGTGTAGATATATTGGGCCTGATTCTGATGTATTGCTTTTACATTTGGATAACTCCATTGACTTCAGTGGAATTACTCTAAATTTATCCTGGTGTGAATTAGATCAGAATCAGACCCACTCTGTCTACAATTATAAGTGGCACTGGTAATGCCTTCTATAGCAAAGGTTGCCTAATATTACATTTTAAGATCTTTTTTTCAGTTACTCGTTGCATTACTAAACTTTAACTGAAATTTTCTATGGTGTATATCTGTCCTAGAAATATTTTCACTGAAGAGGCTTTGCCATTTCAGAGAAAGATTAAGGAGAAATACTTTATTTTGCCAATGTTAAAATAAAAGGTATAGTCATTTCATTGAGAGAAACTAGTACCTCCATGCTTTGGTGGCAGGATTTGGATTTTGGTAGAGAACTTGAGCTTTTGTTAGTATTTGCTTTTTGCTATCTCCATCAAACAATCAAGATAATTTGGCTATTTTATAAATCAAACTCAGTGGAGATTTGCTGAAGTTTAGCAGATAAACTTCCTGAAGATTCCATCTTTGCTGAATATGCCTCAGCCCAGAGCTAGAAGAGCTGAACAGGACTTTGCTGCTGGGATGAGGCACAACAGTTGAGAGCAGGGACAATCTTAATTCTGCCTTTTTTTTAACTTTTGCGCATACAACATTACAACATTAGTGTGCTTTTAAGATGTTTTTGAATGTAATGTTTGAATAAGATGGTATTGAGAACTGTAATGTAAAACTGTTGCTTAACTAATGAAAAGGGATACAAGATAAGATCCTCAGCTGAATATTTTCATAAATTTATGTCCATCAAGCCATGATAATTTACATCAGTTGAGGACATGAAAGATCATATCTGAAAGTGCAGAGGCAGTATATTTTCTACTAAGGTGGTGATAATTTTGCTTTTAAGCTAAAAACTGACATCAATATCTCATGTTTAAGGCTCTGTTTAAGCCATGGATATTTTTAGTAAAAGTCATGGACAGGTCACAGACTGTAAACAAACTTTCACAGACCCAGGACTTGTCCATGACTTTTACTATATACCACTGACTAAATCTTGGGTGCAAGACCCAGGGATTCCATAGCTTCTTGTGGGGGCAGGGACACTACAGCTTCTGGGGTGGAGGGGGGGGTAGCCTGAAAGTGTCACGAGTGCTTGTAGGGAAGGGAGGTGGCCAGGGGTTCCAGCTGGTGCTCAGGAGTGGGATTGGCAGGACTGGGAAGCTCCTTACCCAGCTTCTCATAACCCCTAGGAAGTGGTGACATGTCCCTCCATTAGCTCCTAGCTCCCCATATTGCCTCTCTTCTCCATGTGCCAACTCCGCAGGTCCTATTGATGGGGAACTATAGCCAATGGGAACTGCAGGGGTGATGCCTGCAAATGGAGGCAGTGTAGAGAGCAAAGAGCTGAAGGAGGGAAATGTCACCACTTCTGGGGAGTCCCCTAAGGTAAGCACCACCCAGAGCTCCTCACCCCCTCCCTCACCAGCCTTGAGTGCCCTCCGACAGCCAAACTTCTGCTGCAGCTGGGGGAGAGGGGTGCAGTGCCCAGTGGCCATAGAAGAGGTGGACAATCATTTTTGAAGGGGAGGCACTTTTCAAATTTTGGGTGGAAGGAGTGGGGCCAGGAGACTTCTCGTGCTGTCCCTCCCACATGCCCTGATTGGCCTGGCGGTGGTGGAGTGCGTGAAGTGTTTGCCCTGCTACCTCCACCTGCCAAGGGCACGCAGTGCCTAGTGAGAACTGACAGCTGTTTTGAGCATCTGGCAGTTCCCTCTGGTGTCACGCACCCCTGGCGTCACGCACCCCTGGCAGGGAGGAGGAGATTTTGTGTGTTCCCCCATCCCCATCTTTGGCCAGTGGGCAGGAGAGCAGCAGGGCAGCCGCAGACTAGATCAACTGGTTTGGAGGGCCAGATTCAGCCCGTGGATGCTGTCTTGCCCAACCCTGGGCCAGACACTGTCCCATGTGCAGCTGGTGCAGCTCGCCAACTACATCAGCCACTGCAAAAGTCACGGTGCTCCTAGAAAATCATGGAATCTGTGATTTCCATGAGAAACTTTCAGCCTTAATTATATTACGTCCCCAATTGAGGGGAGGGCAAGCAGATGAAAAACATCAACTTCTTCAATATCAGTATTTCTGTCATTGACTGGTACTATGTAGCACTTTAAAGACTAACAAGATGGTTTATTAGATGATGAGCTTTCGTGGGCCAGACCCACTTCCTCACATCAAATAGTGGAAGAAAGTAGTCACAACCATATATACCAAAGGATACAATTAAAAAAAATGAACAAATATGAAAAGGACAAATCACATTGCAGAACAGAAGGCGGATGCGGGGGGGTGGGAAGGGGGAGGAAGGAAGGTAAGTGTCTGTGAATTGCTGATATTAAAGGTAGGGAGAGTGGGATGTTTGTGAGTTAATGGTATTACAGGTGATAATTGGGGAAACTGTCTTGGTAATGGGTGAGAAAGTTCAAAGACTTGTTAAGTCCTTGTTGGCAAGTGTCGAATTTTAACATGAATGACAGTTCAGAGGATTCCCTTTCAAGTGCAGATGTAAAAGGTCTTTGTAGCAGAATGCAGGTGGCTAGGTGACTTAGCCACCTGCATTCTGCTACAAAGACCTTTTACATCTGCACTTGAAAGGGAATCCTCTGAACTGTCATTCATGTTAAAATTCGACACTTGCCAACAAGGACTTAACAAGTCTTTGAACTTTCTCACCCATTACCAAGACAGTTTCCCCAATTATCACCTGTAATACCATTAACTCACAAACATCCCACTCTCCCTACCTTTAATATCAGCAATTCACAGACACTTACCTTCCTTCCTCCCCCTTCCCACCCCCCCGCATCCCCCTTCTGTTCTGCAATGTGATTTGTCCTTTTCATATTGGTTCATTTTTTTTAATTGTATCCTTTGGTATATATGGTTGTGACTACTTTCTTCCACTATTTGATCTGAGGAAGTGGGTCTGGCCCACGAAAGCTCATCATCTAATAAACCATCTTGTTAGTCTTTAAAGTGCTACATTGTCCTGCATTTTGCTTCAACTACCCCAGACTAACACGGCTACATTTCTATCACTATTGACTGGTACTGATTGCTACATTTTTTTTTTAAAAAAAGCATGGTTTTAGGTCATTTTAATTAGTTAAGGTTAGTGACAAAAATATTGATCATTTTGTGAGATCATCTTTAGATTCAACATTTCACACAGTTTTGGTTCTTACACACCTGGAGACTTGGCTGAAAATATATACCCTAAAGAATTGGGAAAATTAGTTTTATTTTTTTAAAACCCTCTTTTTCTTTGAGACGGCGTGTTTATTGCTTTTGTGCTGTGGGATATAACTTCTCTTTCAGATCTAAATCATTCATTTGTTGTATCAGCAGATGTGCACATTCTTTGTCTAGGTATACACTTTATATGTGCCAATGCTGAATTGATTTCAGTCGAACTTATATTTAAAATGGCAGCACAGCAGTACAGAGAGAGAATAATAAATTACACAATTTGTTAAAGTCAAAAGGGCATTATTGCAAATAGTGGAATTATTTCACCTGGATTACAATTACAGGAACACAGCCTGAGTTTGCATTAAGCTTGTTGCTTTCTGTCTACTGTAGTATAAATTGAAGGCAACACAGAACATTAATTAATACATGTGTTATTTTCTATTTTTAGATTACTCCGGTTCCAGGAACTCATCCGCTTTTAGTTTTTGTCAACCCAAAAAGTGGTGGGAAACAAGGAGAAAGGTATGTTTTTTTCTTTTGTTATTTTGAAGGTGTATTGATCTTTCTGATATGTTGATCTTTTTATCAAAATGCAATTGAAAACCTGAATAAGAGATCTAAAGAAACTAGTTTGAGTGACATTTGGAGTACCGGTTAACAATGTGATGCATTAGATTTGGACATCATTACTATCCTTTTTAGCAGATTGTTAGTACTGTAGTTAGTGATAAGAGTGAGTTCTCTGCAACATTTTCACTTCAAAACTCCAAATATTAATCAAAACCAGTGATTTACGTATAGGATTTAATTTGAGCTTTCATCTCTTCTACTAATTATTTTAATAATTTTCTTTATAATTCCCATAATAGTTAACCAGTTATGCTATTGTTATATTCAAAGCAATAGACAAGCTTTTTGTTCTGATGTAAATGTACCCTTGTACTCTACCTGTATAATGAACAATAAGAAACAATGGTCCAGTATTATAAGGACTACAAAATTGATGGATTAGAATGAATGGGTTAAAAATATTGAGTCCTGATCCTGCAAATGGTTATGTATGCGCTTAACTTTATATATGTCAATAGTCACATTGGTTTTAATGGGATGATTCATGTGTGTTAAGTTAAGCATGTGTGTAAGCATAACTTAGTCATGTCACTACCCCAACAAAGCCATGATGGAATGATGGCAAGGGTGTCCCTTCCAATCTCCAACTTATTTTCCAAAGCTGTGTCTGCTGGGTCCTGCAAAGCAGCAAGTTTGACAGTTAACTCACAGGACAATGGATGGAGCAGCTGAGTCCTCATGAAATTATTAATGTCAAGATGCTTGCAAACTCTCATAGAAATCACTGTCTCTGTTACTCTGAAGTTATATTTTCAAGATTTATTTCAGTCACAAGTGCTAGAAATATCATTTTACTTTCAACTAAAGCTGAGATTATAGTGTCATTGTTCAACTTCAGGAGTCAGTATGGTGCTTGTAGAGTCAATGTCTAAATCTGGCCTTGACACCCTCAGAAGGCTAGGTTACAGTCTTCTAGTCAGATGCTAAATAAAGCATTCTTGGGCACTGCTGCCATTTTTATGTCCAAAAGCATCAAAGGAACAATAGCACCCCCAAGTTGTTAGTCAAGGGAAGAAGTAAATATGATCTGTCATTTCTCTCCACTCTCCCTTGCTCCCAGAACATTAACATTACCTTAATTTGGCCTATTTCAGTCATTCCCCAGTGAGGGCTAGACACTGAGAAGGCTGATCAGTTGTTCTTTCTGGATCTAATCAAATGGTGATGCAGAATGGTATCTGTATTCTAAGACACGACAGCCCATTTAATTCATCATGTCCCCAATGGTCTCTCCTAATTCCTATTGGGGAAGGGGGACAGAACAGAACCACTGGAGAGATTATTAGAGTAAAAATGTAATTGTCTACAACTACCATCTAAGTGTGCTCCAGGGAAAAGAAAAATTAGGCAACTTTAGTGAAATAGCTAGTCACAGGCATAACCCATACAAATGTTATCAACAATAATTTATGGCTTCTTGTGTCAAAGGAGGGTAATTGATTGCAAATAACCAGCATGAAATCTTCCCAGTCAATCATCATAAAGGCTTGATTTCAGTCCCAAGAAAGTCAACCCAACCCAACCTAGTAGTCTGCTTCAACAGGCTATGTGTAGTGGTGCTACCTACCACTCTGCCTCCTGATTCTGCCTGCAAAACCTTTCCCTCAACCCCATTCACAAGGCTGGGTGCCCTTATTCTCCTCCTGTACATATAAAAGCAAATTCTTTGAACAGAACTGTCGGCATAATTATGTTGTTTACTTTTGTGCATATCAGACGGGCAGAGAAATTTTTAAATTCCATTTCCCAGTCATGAGCATACCACTCACATTGTTTCAGCCAGTTACAGTTTAGCATGAAGGGAAATATTTACAGGCAATTTCTTCCTTCTCCTTGGTGGACATATGAACTGAAATTAATAATTCATGAGTTCTGGCTTTTGCACAAAGAGTAACATATATAAATATGTAATTTATTAAAATCTGAGTATTCTAATAGAAAGCAGCATGTGTGGGCTGATGCTGACTTGAGCATATACTTTCCCAGCCAGTAGATATGTTCAAGTAAGAGGGCAGTGATAAGAATATTCTCTAGTTTGCACTCTCCATGTTACAATGTGATAGGGTGAAGATTATTAGTGTGGTGGAAATATTGAGTACGAATATCACTTGACACACTATGAACTGTACAGATAGTAGTTAAAATCAGCATTACCAAAATCATTCAGTAATGAGTCTTGACCCCAAATAGCTAATGTATGAACATTTAGAGAGCACCGGTGATATGCCCTAACCAGCAGGCTGAAGGGTCAGTGTCTCCTAGTCCATGGTCTAATTAATATTTAATTAGTTAATTAAGTAGTACAGGTCTAACAGCAAACATTGAAAGAGTGATTGACTGCTGGGTTCTAACTGGACTACTGCCTATGCTAGGTCGGTGCTCTCTTAGGAGCAATTCTGTCCGTCAGAGAGTAGTGCCACATATGTACATCAGCCATCAAATTAAAAGTGCAATATTTTGCCTTCTCATGAATAAGAGACTGTACTCCTTTATAGATAATGTTTGTGAAATGATAGACAGCATTTTAAAATCCACCTGTCACATGTCTAGGTTAGTAAACATAATGATAATTCAGAGTAGTCTACGCATCTGCAAAATGAAGCCAGTAACACACATTGGCCTTTCTCTCGTGACTGGCACCAAGGCAGTAGTAATGTGAGTGAATGAGAGTGGGTGAGGTGATTTTTTTCAAGGGACTGACAAGCATTGATAACATATCAGTAATTTGAAGAAATTCTTAAAATATGGTCATCTTTACATGACTATATTGAAGAGGTTTATTTATATATAGCTTTTCCCTCTCCTACCCAGTAAATTATACATTTATTACAAAAAAGTACATCAAGATTATGTACAGGCAATTTTGCTTTTTTCTAATTTGAAATCATTCAAACATCGTAAGTTCAAAAGTTCAGTTCAGATGTTATTAGATTCCCATTTTGCTTAGGGGAACATCTGTGGATAAAGGAGCAGAGAGGAAAAATCTAATGGAAAAACAAGATGAAAATGGTACAGAGTGGAAAAAAATACTAAACAGAGACCTTTAAAAAGAAGTAGATAAAGAAGCGAGACTACAGTGAACAAATTAATACAGTATTAAAAATGTGTTATTCAAAACTGTAAATTATTCTGTGGAAATATATGTTTAAATTACAAGTAGGAAAGGCTTTATGAACTCAGATTAGTATGATAGATTCTAGTCACTGTGGCAGAGGGTGACTCCATAAGGTCTTTGCTCATTCCTGAGTGAGAAGTGGAAAAGAATGACAAGGAAACAATTTTATCTGTTGTTGTCATTACTAGGAATTATATAAACAATCAATATTGTGAAACAAAACATGTATCCTATTTTTAGGAGACCGACAATCTTAATTTTTAACAAACAATGATTGTTATTTGTTATGGATTTATTTATTATCATCATTCTTAAAACCCCTAATCATGAACAGACACACAACAAAAAGATGGTGCCAGTCCTAAAGAGCTTACAATAAAAAAATGTGTTGCTAACTTTTTGAAATTTGTTTTATCTGAATAAATATTCTTATGGCTATTTTTGTTATGGGATATGAAAAAATTTTGTGTAAATATATCAGAAAGTCCTATTCTGACATTAACATTAGTAGAAAATATGCTTAGTTTTAACTAAGTCCATATTTTTAAGTCTCTTCATGACTGCCTAATAAATCTCTGGTCTGCTTTCCTCCTACCCTGTTGCTCTCTGTGTACCCTCTTCTCAGCAATGTTATTTTAATGTTGTCTCTTAATAATGACTCCATACCCTTTTTAAATGCTCATTCCTATTTCTGGATCAGCCTGCCCTATCAGGTGCTCCCCATATTTTAAATTAACTATCTGAACATAGCAGTTCAAGTGCTTACAATCCAAAATCACCATATATAAAACACTGGGTAAAATAAAAATAATTTTGTAATTTTTTATGGGTAAAAACACAGCTACTTTGCCATTCGATTGCACCATCAAATCAAATAGTCAGGTGTCTAAATGCTAGTATTTGCATCCACAATCAATTATTCCTGTAATTTTGTGCCAATAATTGCAGGTATAAATAATTATTCTAAAATTTGATGCTTTTTTTTTTTTTTTTTTTTTTTGCTCATCCCTTGTTTTGTCACCATACCTCTCCTGACAACTTTGCTCACCTGTTGTTTTTATAGTCTGTATTTGACTATACGGCAAGAACCTTATCTTTCTGCTATATCTGCAAATCTCTGTGCACATCTACAGAGCTATCTACATTGTAACAGAAACAATCATATATTTGATTTGAGTTATTGCCAGAATGTGAGATTTTATCTTAAATTGTTAAATGTATTAAGGTACAACATATACTAACTCCTAAAATTCTTCTATCCAAATTTTCCATTTGTTTTGTTTTGTTTTTTAAAATATGAAAGCATAATTTACTTGTTTTAAAAATTAGTAAACACTTTTCTTCTAACTTTTTTGCTTCTGCAGAATTTACAGAAAATTTCAGTACCTTTTAAATCCTCGTCAAGTTTACAGTCTTGCTGGAAATGGACCGATGCCAGGGTAAGTCAAAGGCTAATAGCATTACCAGGAACTCATTTAATAAAATACTGCATAATTAAATAAGCAGTCTGATATACTTATATGGTATATTTTGAATGTGTCAACAGCATATATTTGTATATTAACAGCAGAAATGACACCTTATATGAGTATGTATTTATATAAAACTACACATCATATAAGTGGTATTGATAGCCCACTGAACAGTGTTGAATCTACACTCTGCATCCTCCCCAGGACTACCTTCCATGTTTAATATATCTGAGAAACTTCAAAGAGTCACTTGTCATAGAAATGTTTCCTTCTGGCTCCTAACTATGGCATATTTTCCCCCCAAAAGTGACACTGACCCTAAGGCAGCTACTCATTTCGTAGTTCCTGGGACCACCAGGGGTCAAACATGGTGATTAAATTAAACATCCTTAGGGTTTAGGTTATGCTGGGTACAGCATTCCCACTGATACGCCACTCCACCCCCAGCATGTCCCTTCCTTGCTTCTTCCATTTATAACAGGCTCCCAAAGGAAGGAGAAAAATGGGTAGCAAACGACCAACTACATTTAGAAGAATGGTATCGTTAAGAGTTTCTGACATTGCTGCTAACGTTATGAAGGCTAACTACACAGAGCTTGAATCTCTTTTTATACCAGTTTAAATACGGTGTAAATCCATTAATATCATTGCAGTTTTATATTGCTGTATAATTGGTGCAAGTGAGGACATGTCAAATTTGCTATTTTAAAAATTTGGATTTTCAAGATGTATTACATTGTGTTTTCTCTATGTCTTCAAGGAAAACAGAAATTTAAAATATGTGAAATGAAGAAAATATAGTGAAGGATCTTGAAACAATGGGACCTATGATATATTTTTTCTTGCCTATGATATTCTCCTGCATCTCATGTGATGGCAGGTTTTGCATTTTTGCTTTTAATGCTTTGAGGGCTGCGTGTGAGCATGTGTGCGTGCGTGCGTGCGTGCGCGTGTTTCATTAACCTACCTTGGAGCGTTGACCAAATAATGAATTAATAGATTGGGAAATTATAGCATGTTGTATCAGAGGTTATTCCTAAATCTTACAAGGGCATAAGGAGCACCCTGTACCATTCTCTGAACTGCATGATCATGCAGACCATATGCTTCAGATTGAGTTCCAACTTAACAATTTTTAAAGCTACTGAAATAGCTATCTTCAAACTTAATTTATTTTGTTAATATAATTGAGACTTAAATCAAACTGAATCTAGAGCCCCTGTGTACTGTAGAGTAATTGTAGTTTATATTTTACTTTGTAACATTGTCAGATAATTTGTGATATCAGCACAAGAGGGCAGTATTAAATGCAGACTCACAGCTCTAAACTGAGAGTTTCAAATTTAAACACCATCTCTCTTTGAAAAATAACAGTGGATTTTTAGGGTTTTTTTTACAAACTTTCTCTTCTAATTAGAAACTAACTGTTTTACTCAGTGTTTCTTTGAAGGAATTTCTAATCCATTTTCAAATAGACATTGCATTTTATTAATTAATATTTTTTAAAATATTTATTCTATAGAAATGAATAATCATATGTTTCCAGGTATCTTTTACCAACTTTTTTGCATCAGGCAATAGTGTGTAGACTATATGTATAATCTGTCCCTTTTACAGGTTGTATGAAACTCCAGACAGTTGAATAAACCCATTTTCAGACTCATTTCCCCATTTTTTGTTTGTAGGCATTTTATTAAACATAAACAAATTATATTAAATTGTCAGTCAAAGCTTTACACTTATTAAATTTCAACCACATATTTCATTTCAAGTAATGGGAAATATGGACAGAAGTATACACAATGAAGAATACACTTCCCACCACTATTACTAAATATGAAAGCTCTATATAAATACAATATAAATATTAATTTAAAATTATTTATTCACACTTTTCATGATCACCATTTTTTTTTATCTCTTGGGACTATTTTACTGAGCATTGCATTTCACTTCAGATACATTTACTGTAAATCTGTAATGTTTCTATTATTACTGTGCACTTTAGTTGTTTTCTGTTCAGTTAATATTAGTTGAAAATTTTGAATTTATTTGCCCTGTGAATCTTTGTGGTGTTAAGAGCACTGAACAAATATGCAGGGGAACCAGAGAGTAGGAAAAACCCAGATTGCAGAGTGGGTCTGATGCTGTAGCATCCTGTGAAAGCAACTAGAACCCACTGGCTGGATCCCTCAGCCACACCTCTATCTCTATGATGGAATGCCCAAAGCCTTTCCCCAACACATATTGTGATAGAAGGTCCACCCACAGAACTGAGTTGCTGCAGTACCAATGTATCCTCAGCCCTGATAGAGATAGAGACAGGGTAAGCCCATTAGTGGAATCCTGTAGCTATAATTTTTGAAAAGTTTAAATAACTTCTGGAAATAGCAGATTCAGCTTTCTCCACCAATTCTCTCCTTTTCAGCAGAGCATTTCAGAAGAAGATTGAAACTTTTAGAACTGATACTGTACATATGATAATGATTCTGCTGAATAGTAACAGGTTTGTAGAGATCAGTGGGTTGAATCTCTGTATCCTGACTGGGATATTGCAGTGTACAGGTTGGATGGAGATGTGAAAGGATCAGGACACAGGCAGATGGTCCCATGGGAAGGATCAGGAGTCTCAAACACAGGTAACCTGGTAGTTGCCAGACTTAAGCTACTACCCCACCAATTGCTTATACCAGCAGAGAGTGTGTGCTAGTGCACCAGAGCTCACTAGAGATACCATGCACCAAGTTATCTATTGTAGGAAACTTCTGGTGGCTCAGATTTGTTATTTAAGCCAGAAAGAAGCACAGGAAGTTGTTTTAGGTGAATCTCTGGCTGGCTGCTACACTGAATAATGTCTTCTTGCCTGACTCTTGAGCCCTGCCTTGTTCCTGATTCTTGCCTTCCTGTCCTGTTCCCAGTTCATGTCCTCTAGCCTTGTTTCATTCAGATCCTCGCTTCTTCACTCCTCCCCTGACTACTGGCTCTGGCTCTGACCTAGACTTGACTCCTGATTTTCTCTTTTTCTGACATCTGGCTCCTGGCTCCTGACCACCACTGTTCTGACTACTAGGTATAGCTGTCTACGTCCCAGTCTATGACATCCTTCTGGCTTCTCTGACTGGATAAGATATAATTTCCCAGGTTGTGTGCTGTTGGGTCAGTCTCAGTTTGATTGAGAGGGCTCATGTACATAGTGTAGATAAAAATATGTGCATGATGTCAATAAACAAATCATACCACATTTGATTCGGAGACATTAGTTTCTCATCAAAGACCAACTGCAGGGTTCCAAAATCAACTGCCGCTCAGCTTAGGAGTAGCACTGTGTTCTAAGCATTGGCATTGATTAATGGTGTAGAAATTCTTCATTTGGGAGCGGAAAGATAAGGGTGCACTAGAGAAACCTTGTAAAAGCTGCAGCAGAATACAAGTAAAAAAGGTACTGCACAGTTATAGACTGCCACAGTTAACAAAGTGACATGAAAATTGCCAGGCTGATACATTGTGTAATTTGTGACTAGCACCTGTGTTTTTAGCCTTGAAAAGAGTTCCCGTGTTTGGTTGTTATATCTCTATAGGAGCCTTCTTCTTCTGTCAACAACTGTTATTGTGGATTTAATGATCTCGAAGAATCTGAAATTCAGTCATCATTCACCTTACAGAGACGTAAATAATAGTTGGCTGAATGGGAGTTGGACTGTAGACCCACATAACACTGTAGAGAGGTCACCATTTCTCAAAGACTTTCTCCATCTGAAAAGACTCCACATTACTTTAAGTGCTTTATCTGAAATGTCTAATTTATATAATTTTATACCTGAAAATGGGAATTATGTCCACAAAAACTGTACTTGTGTTAACTGACTTAAGCACTTAATTTGATACAGTGTCATTTTTAGGAATTCATACACATTTGTTCCACAAAAACTTTCCCTTCCATCCACTTAAAGACAGCATAAGACTGCAGCATGAATCTCCACAACTTTCTCTATAGTGAAGTGGGAAATCTATAGCAATTTGACCTTTGTTACTTCACAAATGACAGAGCTATTTTGAGACTGACAGTTTTTCCTTGATTATTGAAATCCATTATCCCAGTGTGTTCATACTTATTGTGCTGTTACACATCCAGGGTTCTATGGAGGCTTTCAGACAAGTAGATGTGTGTTCCAGAACAGTTTCTCAGAAGGCAAAAGTTGCCAAGTACAGGTGGTGGTGCACAGCTTTCTTAACAAAATTGTGAGTCCATGATTTTTCTTAAGCACTCCTACTTTCAAAAAGTGTTATGTTTTACTCAAAGAAAATCAGTAACGTCCTGAGGCCCCTGGTGCTTTCATAATGAAAACCATAAAAATATAATACAAGTGGATAAAGACTCAGAATAAATGGTAATGGGTGTAACTTAAACCTTGTCTATATGTGTATATTTTCAACAACTTGTTTATCCCGTTCAATAAAAGAAAGGAGTATATGTAAAATTAAGTGCACATATATGCAGTGCATAATCCTGTGTTACCTGACAACTGTATTGTTTATATTATTTTTAACAGAATCATGAGCCACGCTTTCTGTCCAGAGTGCTAAACCTTCCATCTAGGGTTTTTGGTATTTTTTGGAACTCAGTCTGAAATCTCCTTGTCTTTGGCCTCACTACTGTACTTTTTTACTCTTGAGTCCATTCAAAAAGTTACTGACAAAATCATCTGACTTGTTGCTTCAAATCTGTTACCGTCCTCTTTGAGACCCTCCACTTGTTCCTTTTCTCCATTGTATCAAATATAAGTAAAAACTGAGCATCTTCACCTTTAAGCATTTTACAACTGAGTTGCACTCTACCAGTCAGACTCATCAATTAATGCATCATTAACCACTATCTTCATTCCAGCCTTAAGGCATTCATATCCTCTCACAAGCAACCCTGTGCTTTCTTCAATGAGTTATAAACATCTATCCAAAAGTGATATTTTGATTTTAATAAATCCTTTTTTTATCCTGACTCCTGCTGTGATATGTATAGATCACTGTGTTAATTGCTAGGCAGGTTGTGAGTTACATTGTTTACACACCTAATCTATATGCAATGTGTTCATACAATTGTTAACTCAGTTTTCCTCTTCCCACTCATTCTTGTTTCATCCACCTCTTCTGTCATGTCATTAACTTAGATTGTGAGCTAATTATAATATGTGGTTTCTTTTTAAATACATATTTGTACAGTGTGTCTTTACTGTGAGTTTGGACTCAGAAATTAAATGAATTACACTCAAATGTAGCTCACCAATTCTATATCACAGTTATCCTTTTATGTCCATGTTTGACTGATGGTGTATCACTAATTAGCAGATATTACCCCGTACTATTTTATTTTATGTGATGACTTCTAAATAGGTCCACAAACCTGATTTAAGGAAAACCTATAGTACATTCATGGTATAATATCCACTTTAGTCACTGGCCAACATGTGCAACTTGGATGCCTTATGTTGGCCACCAAAATATGAATTTAGGCCCTGACTTTAAAATGCATTCTACATGAGCGGAAGCCTTCACTTCTATGGAATCTCTTGACTTTAAGTGGGGTTACATACAAGTGCAAAGATCACCTCATTCACAATGCACTGACAGATTTGAGGTCTTATATTTGCAAATACATTGTTAAGTTAGTTCTCTAAACTGTTGTGTTGAAAACTGTTGTACACTTGAGTTGCAAGACAGTGTAGTCTGAAAATCAGTATTTTTCAACTGTTCAGCTGCTTGGCACCCACATACCAGTTAATCTTCTCACATTAAAATATAGTCCTCAGGAGAGGAATATTTTGCCCCTCACTGTAATAAACTGCATGTTTAATTAAAATGATTTCATTAGAGTGATTTCCTGTAATTATCATCTCATGAATAGTGTCTTTTCAGCATAAGTGAACTGAGTGCTATAATGAGGATAGAGTGTGAGCTGTCCAGTTACATGGCCAACTAGAGCCAGCTTTGGCAGTCTGGACGGGGAGAAAAATCTGTGTTTCGTTTCCCATTCATAGAACAGTGTCCAGAAAATAAGCAATTTCAGGCACTGATTTCCATGTTGGCATCCAGTTTTTGTATGGCATGGTAAATATAATTAAGAAGTCAATATTTCAACAACCTAATTGCTATGTCTTTCTGTTCTTCTCTATGGATGATTGGTTTGAGAGTTTAATGATGAATTGGACAGAAAAGATACATCAGTTGGGTTAGTCAGTTAATTCCAGGATTCTGTGCCTGGAGAAGTGAGTAAGTGGCAGAGATCACCTGGAAAGGGGAGCGAGCCATGGGGTTATACTTGCTTCAGTGGAAACCTGCTAAAATCTCTAATTTACTCTAAAAAATTAATGTAATGCCAAGGGTGAGTTTTCTTCATCTTTCCCTCTGTCCCCATCTATATACTGCAGCAATATAAAAATGCCAACTGCATTTCTGTGCGTCACTAAGATAGTGGGTTACGTTACTTAAAAGTTACAAAGACATGAGAGCTATACAGGTCATCTGAAATAAGTGTAGATAAAATCTATGCTGTAGAACCTCCAAGTTATGCACTGATCAGTCTTGTACACACCTCATTTGGAACCAGAAATAGGCAATCAGGCAGCAGCAGAAATAAACAAACAAAAGCAAATACAGTATGGTACTATGTTAAACTACTAAAAAATAAAGGGAATTTTAAAAAAAGGCAAGGTAAGGAAACTGTTTCTGTGCTTCTTTCATTTAAATTAAGATAGCTAAAATCAGCATTTTTCTTCTGTATAGCACAGTTTCAAAGCTGTATTAAGTCAATATTCAGTTGTAAACTAAAGAACAACGATAATGTTCTATGCAAAGTTATGGACAATTTCTGTTCCTGTAACTTCGAGGTTCTACTGCGTGTGCCTTATACTAAATTGTAAAGAAAAGTAGTTTTAGAGAGTATTTTTGAGTTTTAACATGTTTGTTGGTTCAGTATTCTTTTATTATCCCTCCACCTGTAAAACCATCCTGTTTATTTACCATGAATGTACGGATCTCAGAATACCTTGAGTGTACAGGTTTTAGAGATCTGATTTCTCTGGGGTTAAGTCATGTAATGGATATTTGCCCAGAGTAGTTAACAATATGCTTGCAATATGATTTGCATGTATGTTGTACTGTGGTAAAAAGCATATTATTGGCATATAAACAGTCCTGTTTGTATATGTTTAGTCTTTATCAACTATCTTTTATGCAGTTTTTAAAATTCCATTATATAATCAACATAATGAATTTTCCTTGGTTGTATTTTTATACAATGGTGGCATAAGTGAGCATAGAGAATAAAAAGGGCTGAAAAATACAAATGTACATTTTTTTAAAATGTAGATCTACTATAAATTAAACATTTTCTATTTTATGTATAAGTGGCTATTATATGTAAAGCAATGGCAATTGGACAATTTTATGATCAAGATAAGAATAATAGGTGTGATTCTTGTATACAGTAAGGCTCATTTTACTGTTCTGACAGTTTACAGAGGCTTTTAAATAAGTGTAAATTTAATTCCACTTTAAGACCATTTTATACTGTCACAATGGTGTTAAGGGGACATTGTATAAAAAAGAATCAGGTCTAATATTTTCTGTCAAAAAATTTAAAAATCTATTCTGTGAATTGGAGGCTATAGGTGCAAGTAACACGCTAACTGACTAAAGAAATTTTGATAGACTATATTTATACCTTCCTTCAAGCTATGTTAGCAAATCCATCCAATTCTTTATTTACAATGATGACTGTTACTGTGTTTGAGTGAAACCATATGGGAACCATATGGGAACTATTATTATCCATTAGTGAAGGATTGAAAATTGTATTTGTAGTTAATGGGTTATATGTATACTTCATTTATCCAAAGCCAGAAGAAACATTATGTGAAGTTCATGGTATAACTATTAAGGTTCACTGTTTCGAGATGTTAAAATACATCAGTAAATTATATATTTATTTATATTTGTGTATTTGTAGGGCAGTTATAAAGCAAAACTGAAGATTAAATCTGGGCATTAACACTTAGGACATGTACAATTTCTTCTTAGCATTGTTCTGCCATCATTTATTTGCAGAACTAATGGATGATTGCAGAATTGGGCCCTTAACAATAAACAAGTGTATGATATTTGTGTCTTCCTGCCTGTGTTTTCATGTGTAAGAGTTCTAAATTACATACTTGATGACTTGTTGAGTATGGGTAGGATATTTTTTTAATGAGTGAACAAAACATTGTTTGGATTTCATGCTTTGAAAAAGAATAAGCTTTACCACCAGCATAAATGATGTGATTAAAAAAAAAGAGCTGCTGCAAGTATGAATCATTGAACATAGGCATTCTTAGATCATTAAGCTACAGCTATTTTTAAGTTTTGGTTTAGTTTATTTTGGTTTGGGTCCAGGAGTGTGTATAGCTACTGTTTAGGTGTCCCAAAGTAGATTAAGAAAAAGCTTTTTTAAATCACATACCTCTGGTAAAAATCCCTTTTTAAATTGGACAAATGCAGAATTTTAGAGCCATAAATCCCCCATTCTTTCCTTGAACTGATTCAAATGTTCCCCATTCTTTTTTAGAAAATATTACAGCATTTAAAAATAAAGAATAAATGTTTTTTTAATCCAATTAGATTTAGTGAATAAAAAGAAAAAATCAACAACATTTTGGATACAGGTGATTTTTACTTTCCAGTTTTTATTAAATGAAGTATGTCTTTTTTATATCACAAGTCACAAAGATTAAGTATCATAAAACTGAAACACAATTATACATTGTGTAGTTTATTTAAATTAAACAATTATATTTATTATTTTGCAGATTAAATTTTTTCCGAGATGTTCCTGATTTCCGGGTGCTGGCATGTGGTGGAGATGGAACAGTGGGTTGGATTTTGGATTGTATAGGTAATGAGAAGTATTATTTCTACATACTCTTGAGCTGTTAGATTTTGGAAGTCCCTTTAGAAGACTAGTCTATCTCATTTATCATCTTATGGAACCAGCAATTTCAAAAAACTTTTGTC
This sequence comes from Pelodiscus sinensis, assembly GCF_052426305.1. Taxonomy (NCBI): domain Eukaryota; kingdom Metazoa; phylum Chordata; order Testudines; family Trionychidae; genus Pelodiscus; species Pelodiscus sinensis. Next base: position 207,527,244 of record NC_143053.1, read on the forward strand.
ACTTAAAATGGTGATGATGAGACTCTTCAAAGCAAGAAATTCATTACTATTTAAAAGTTATTGTAATTGAAAATAATTAAGGACATCTAAAATACCTGTGTTCCATCTGATATTACTTGGGCTATCTTCAGACTAAGGATGTTAGCATTTGTTTATTTTTTTACTTCCATCTCCTTTCTTCAAACTGAATCTAACATGAGCCGTTTCCAAAGTTTAGACCAGTTCTTGCAAGTTCCCTCTCCTTATCTTCACTTTCTCTATTTTCTTGTATTCTCTCTGTGACCTACCAAGTACTTTTGATGGGAGTTGGTTCATGGCAGAAGTCTCTGTGTAGTGCCTCAGGTTGGCTAGGTGCTTTATTTAAAACTTTGGATTGATACGAGGGGGCTGCACCTGTTGCTTGCTACACTTAGCAGCCCCAACTCTCCGCGCAGCCACCAGGGAGGGCCAGGCTGAGGCATGACAGCCCTGGCCTGCCCACCCACCCTTTCTCCCCTCCCCCCCCCCCAGCCACTGGGCCAGGTTCGGGCCAGCCCCGCCGTTGAACAGGGCCAAGGCTAGGCCAGCCCCAGCTCTCTTCCCCTCCCCATCCACCAGCCATTCGTTCAGTCAAGCTCACTGGTACCAGGAAAAGATTATGAAGCCACAAGCTATGTATATGAAGTTTAGGAAACTATCTGATCTGGGATATATACATGCTCTTCAGTTCAAACTTTTTCCTCTCTCAGCCTCTCCCCCCATCTCTACTGTCCCCAGTATAAAAAAGTAGAACCATAATTTGGATCAAAGCAAGAGAAAATCCCAAATCTTTATCTGTGCTATTTGAGACTTCTGTACTGTACTTTTATTTTTTTCTAAAAATCTTGAAATCTTAAAATCTACTTGTAAATACCAAAACCTCCACAAGCTTTCTGCAAAGATGACAGATGATAAATTGGTAAAATAATACTGTGGTCCCCTCAGATCTACTGGATGTGTGAACTTCTGGTGAAAATTATTGATAGTGTGCACTTCAACTGGTGTAATAAAATAGCTGATAGTTTATTCTATTCAAATATCAATTTAGGATTAATAGTGTTGTTCATTACTACTAAATACGTTTTGTGCACTTTCATTTGAAATGATGTGTCATTGTAGTAATTACGCACTTGAAATATGTATATCTCAAATATTCTTTCTGGGTGAAATTTACTCCATTTCCCAGGGCCACAAAAGGCTGTTCGCCCTGTGATTAACCTCAGTTGGTTGGCATAAGGGAGAAGGGTGTGACTGGATCATGAAACTTTGTTTGGATTAGGCAGGGCTATCGGACCTATGCTTATTCCTTACGGACCCAATAAGAGGGGTATATATGGATTCAAAAGCTGCTTATGTTCCAGCCTAGAGATACTGGTTTTCATATGTAAAGGTCTCAACATTTTAGTTCCAGGCTGACTTGTGTCTACACCACAAAGTTATTTCAGAATAATGGCCCTTATTCCGAAATAACTATGTGAGTGTCTACACAGCAATTCTATTATTTTGAAATAATTTCAAAATAACGGATGGCTTATTCTGACTTTGGTAAACCTCATTCCACGAAGAATAATGCCTATTCTGAAATAGCTATTTCAAAATAAGGCATGTGTAGATGCTCCACTTCTGCTATTTTGAAATAGCTCCTCACCAGGGCCATTCTAAGTTATTCCTCCTGGGGCTCTAAATCAAGAAAGCAGATTTACATTAAGGAAGCCTGCCTTGGACTAATTTTGAGGCTTCCTTGCAGTGTAGATGTGAAATTTTGAAATAAGCTATTTTGGAATAACTATTCCGGAATAGCTTATTCCGAAATAACTGTGCAGTGTATATGTAGCCTTAGAGACCTGATCACCCACCTCTGACTTATCAGATAATTAGGAGCTTTAGGGGGTAGCCAAGTTAGTCTGTACAGGTAAATTGAAAAAAAACAACGAATAGTCTGGTAGCACTTTATAGACTAACAAAACATGTAGCTGTGCCCACGAAAGCTCTTGATACCAGCTACATGTTTTGTTAGTCTATAAAGTGCTACCAGACTATTCGTTGTTTTTTCAGATAATTAGGGCTCATCCTAAATTTTGGAATCTGATTTTCCAAGCTATTGGGTGCTGGCTTCAGGATGCTTTGGGTGGTATATCCTCAAATGGATATTACTATGTGTGGAAATACAATTAAACATAAACGTGGCCACTGTAAGAAAAATCTATAAGACTCAATTATTTGCCCAGGTCTTCTCAACTGATTAAATTCTGCTTCTTGGCCAAGTGTTAAAGCTGAAAGCAAAAGGAAACATGGTGTTCAGTCTTACTGAGCATTTGAATACCTCTGTTTTAAACCAGATACCATGCTCATGGGTGCTAAAAATCCCTGGAATAGTAGTAGTATGAGTAGTAAAAATAATAATGTATTAATAGACTGGAATAGTGGACTTTATGGAGGGGCTGCACATAAGCCAATAAAATGTCTGTTTGGGATGGTAGGGTACAGCTTCCTTTACAAAGCATGTTTCACTGAACTTTAAATCAAAATCTAAGTCAGTTACCTTATCCATAACTTTAAGTATTACATGTACAACATAAGTTTTGCTTATCAGTTTTTTGTGTCTTTAATTATGTGTTTTTCTTTCTTCACAGAGAAAGCAAATTTGCTTAAACATCCTCCAGTTGCTATTTTGCCTCTTGGGACTGGCAATGATTTAGCAAGGTGTCTGAGATGGGGAGGAGGTAAACACAAGTTAAAATATGTTGCATTATGTTACAAAAGAAACAGACTTTGCTGACAAAATGTACTTGTGACATTGACAACGAGAAATCAATTTTATTTCTTTTGACTCTTAGAATGAATTAGGAAAGTAAACTATGGAGTAAAACTAGATTTTGGTCTCTAAATGGCACATAAAAATTCCTTATAGATAGTAAGGTCCATGGTCTATTATTTTGTGATTAACTTCCATTGATATCAATGGAGGGGAGTACAATATGATCATGAATGTTTAAAATTGTCTGACTTTTTTATTGTCTTTATTGCAATTATTCACATGATGAGTACATTGTATAGTAGTAAGCTTAAATTTGGGGAGAGGGGTTACTGCAAATGCCTAATAGTTCATTGTTTTTCAAAATTTCAGTAGTTCATTGTTTTTATATGACTGTTGTTTGTTGTTTATTGCCTCTTCTCTCATCCCGCAGAAGTTTCCAGACAATCAATGTTGGTACCAGGAAGCAAGGAGGCAAAGAATAGTGAAAGCTAGAGCACATGTAAAGTCAGACCTTTAATGTCCTTTGCCTCTTTCTCCTGGAAGCATGGGATCCTCCTCTCAGCATTTTTGATAACTGCCTTCCATCCATGGCAGAATGAAAAGAGAAGAGAAAGCACAACCTGAAAAAGAAGGAAAAGAATGGGAAGGGGTCAGCCAAGACTAAGCACCCATATGATGGCTGTATACCAGTTGCACATGCTCACATCAAAAAGAATATCAGAAAGACTCCCTTCATGGAATCCAGCTGTGTAAGCTTTCTCTCACTAGGGAATTAATCACTCTACCTCTTAAGATTCCTTGTTGTCTCTAGACCCAGAGATTTGATTCCAATCTGCTGATGTCCACTTCAGCCCTGAATCATTTTAGCCTGAACGCTGCCCTTCTTTCTGGTGCTCCTTTAGTTTCTGCTACCCTTTCTTTCTGTTTCTTCTCTCCTTATGCTTAAAATGTAAGTAATTTACTGGGACTATTTTATCTTCCCCCTCTTCTCTATCCTTCATTGGTTCCTGTTTACAGATCTTTGTATCCCCATTCCAGGGTGGGTAATAAATAAGTAGCTTGATTTTCAGATATGCTGAGTTCCTACAGCTTCCAGTGAGTCTGATGCATCTCAGCTCTTGTCTTATAGAGCAAAATAATTTAGATTTGGCAAGGTTAGTTGCCTTCATCTCCTCAGGGGCTGCAGCTCAGATTCAATTTTCCTTCCATCTTACTAATTGCACGTGTTCTCTCTGCATTCTTGCTTTCTCACCAGTATGAGGAGGAGTTTAAAACTCTATATCCCAGATCCACAGAAAAATTAGACACCTAAGTAGTAGGTGCCTACGCCCAGTTTTTACACACAGCTGAGATCCACACAACTCCTGCTTGGCTGACACCTTTTTAATTTCCTCTCTGATACCTTTTCAATGCATGACAATTAGAGCTCTGCACAAATACAAAATTGGTATCCACATATTCAAAAAAGATCTGTAGAAATCTGCTAAATACCTGGAGATATTAAGTGGATATCTGCAAATTTGCAGGGTTCATCTAGTCCCATGAACCAAGGGATAGGTCTTTGACATCCATCCAGTTTTTTACTAACATCAGTTATTGATCTTATTTATAAAGATGAGGAAGACTTACTTGTGTCAGCAAAAGCCCACTTTGCTTAGGATATATTTCTTTCTCCTTTGTCAAAAAGGCTAACTTAAGTTCAGTGGAAATCTGCAAAGCCATTACATGGTTCTTGCCTTCCACTTTCAACTCAGATACTTATCACATAGGGTGAGTGCCTTCTACTAGGAGGACATTAACAGCAGAGGCAAATATAACTTGTAAAGCTCCCTAAACCAGCCTCCTCTAACGCATCAGTTTGCTATATAGCAGGGTTTCCCAACCTATGGGTCGGGACCCAAATATGGGTCACCATTACATTTCAAGAATGTCACCAGGAGTCTCCCCAGGTGGCTCTTAAGGAGCCATTCACACATTTTTTGAATTGCCCTGGGTCACCAAGTCTTCCTGAATTGTCAAAATGGGTCCCCATCTGGAAAAGTTTGGGAACTGCTGCTATATAGGGTGATTGTCTGGAATCTTCTGCAAGATGGAAGAAGATGGGGACAAATAACAATGGAAAATTACTCACCTGTAATTCAATTTGTCAGGGTCCCTCCTCTTCTCCCATCCAGCAACCTTCTCTCTTTCCCCTTTGTTTTGAGTTATGCCACCTGGAATGAGAGATAACAGTTTGAAATTTACTAATCAAATAGTAGGAAGAATCAGTGCTCACATTTTTTTTCTTTCACTATTATTTGCCTCCTTGGTAAACAGCATCATAACACTGATTTTCTGGAACCATCCATAGGATGGGAGAAAAAATGAGACTTCTGCAAACTGAATTGCTGGTGAGTGATTTTGCCTTTTCAAAAATGCAGACTTCTGGCATGAAGTATAAATAGTGAAACAAGTGACTATGGAACTTGGAGAATCATATGGACTAAAGATAGGGTTGTGGAGACTGGCAATATCTAGCTTTATTCATTCCATATTAATAGTAAAAATATTTCATGCCACTACATAGAAGTATAGATCACTAATGTAACTGTACGGATTTGAATGGCTTTTGACACACACATTCCAAATGCAACAATCCATAGATTGCTATATTCAATAGCAATCAATAGATTGCACCAATCAGTAGTGTGGTTACCTCTGATCATGTCAACTATTATCTACAGATTTAAAGGAGTCCCAGAGCTGATGTATTTGCAGAACTAAAAAGAACAGTTGATAATGGTCACCTTCTTCTATAACTTTTAACAGGAAGTTGACTCATTTTATGAGAGTGGATATGTATTGTCACTAGTGGTGACCTAGAATACACATTTGCTTTTGTATGTGCACTTAACCTTCCTTTGGAGAAGGAATAAAGCCATAGATGCAGGGTTGCTGCTGAACAACTATTTTGTCTAAATAGCATGTGAAGTTGTTCAGTGCAATCGCCTTTTCCTGGGATGTCACTTGATGAGACTCAGCAGGTGGTAATCAAATCCATTTTTAACCAATACAATGTATTGTGTAGTCCATACTCTAATCGAGGGCCTAATTACTTACCGGAAGTACCAGGTGAGTAGTCTGCTCATAGGAGTAGATATCTATATACTACCACAGGATCAGTTGTAGGCTGTGTGAACATTGGTAAGGTGAAAGGAGGATGCATAAAACAAAGGTGAATACACCATACTTCATTTATTATACTAACACCACAATTTATTAAGGTTATGGTAAGTAACTCTATTTTCAAGAAAAATCACTGTGATACTTTCTGTTTAGAAACACATATTTCCATTGTTAAGGAAGGGACTTGTATTGTTGCTGTCAGAAGCTGAGCATACCAACAGCAAAGTAATTCTTCAGTCTGAAAAGTTCATCCAAAAGTTATCAAAATATGGAAGTCCAGTTACTCTGCTGATCACGGTCCTTCTCCATTAGGGATGGCTTCCAGGCATTTGGTGGTGTTACCATGAATCTCTTTGGAAATATTGACAAATGACATATACATATGAACAGACCTTTTAGTGACAGCTTTTAACTCCTCAACATACTGCCATAATTTCTTTGGGCACTGCCTATGCTCCATCAACCTCTGTATGTATACTTATGCCCCACTGCTATATACATCGGCCAAACAGGACAGTCCCTACGTAAAAGAATCAATGGACACAAATCTGATATTAGGAATGGCAACATACAAAAACCTGTAGGGGAACACTTCAATCTTCCTGGACACACAATTGCAGATCTAAAAGTAGCCATCCTGCAGCAAAAAAACTTCAGGACCAGACTTCAAAGAGAAACTGCAGAGCTACAGTTCATCTTTAAGTTTGACACAATCAACTCTGGATTAAACAAAGACTGTGAATGGCTTGCTAACTACAAAAGCAGCTTCTGCTCTCTTGGAATTCACACCTCCAGATCAGCTGCTAGAAGTGGGCCTCATCCTCCTTGATTGGATCCACCTGGTCATCTCCAGCCTGATCCTGGCCTGCATATTTATTCCTGCCTCTGGAAATTTCCACTACATGCATCTGACGAAGTGGGTCTTTGCCCACGAAAGCTTATGCTCCTACACTTCAGTTTGTCTATAAGGTGCCACAGGACTCCTCGTCGCTTTTGGAAATGAACGTAATTTACAGGTTAATTGTCTCAGAGGGATAGCCTTTTTAGTCTGTATGAGTAGTCCTGTGGCACCTTAGAAACTAACGTGCGTGCGTGTGTGTATGTATACATAGCATTATGAGCTTTTGTGAGCAAAACCCACCTCTTCAGATGAGATGATCTTGAGACAGTATAGCATAAACATGTTACGAAGTTTAGCTTGAGGTTGTCTGTATATAATAATGTAACTGCTGGAAAATACAGACTAGTAGATCTAAACTGCACTCAGCAATACTGAGTATAAATCTGAAGTCTACTGAAATCAGTGGAGTTATTTTAACGTTATATGGGCTGAATATAGAAAGTTAGCTCTGTATATGCATTTTCCTTAATTATAGTTACTGGAAGATTGCTAATGGAGCAAAATATAATTCTGTGCTCAGATTTTATACATGCAGATAAAATATCCCAACAACTGGAGTTTGAGAGGGTTGGAGGAAGATAAGATGAGTTTGTTACAGTTATTAAAAATCGTGTTCACCTTTTGATAGGATATGAAGGTGAGAATCTGATGAAGATCTTGAAAGACATTGAGAACAGCACAGAGATCCTCCTGGACAGATGGAAATTTGAAGTCATACCCAATGATAAAGATGAGAAAGGAGATCCAGTGCCTTATAGCATCATCAATAATTACTTTTCTATTGGAGTGGTAAGGAGTTTTGCTTAGCCTTAAGTGACATTTTTTTTGTTCTGAATAAATATATGCATGCATGTCTCATAGTGAAGAATGACTGGATAGGGATAATTTATGATGTCATTTTGTTAGTGAAATGATTACACAGGTGAATGACAACAATTTACATAAATTTACTTGCATATTCAAACTGGAATTATTTTTCAGAATCTTCCACCCACGTACATATAGAGAAGATAATCATGTTGTTCTTACTGTTTTATGATCAGCTGCCGTACTAAATTAGGAGTGTCACTATAAAGACCCTGTAAATATAAAAGAAGACTAAGCATTATTAACACCTCTTAGTCACCTTATCTGTAAATATTCTCACATTCAAAATCATGTTAAAGAACAGTGTGTGTGGGGAAGGGGTTCATTAGTACTTTTTTAAAAAGTATGTGGTTTCTTCCCCTCCCTCTCTCCTTTACCCTCCAATTCTGACATCAGATTATCAGGGTATTTTTTAGATAAACAGAATAACTATGATATCTTTTGGATTCAATCCCAGACGTGAATTGACAATCTTCCATTCTGGGAAGTATTTTATCCCATCTCTTCCTTTTTTCCCCACTATTATGGTCTATTTCTGCTCCATGGGAATCAAAGGGAAGGAGGGGATACTTTGCCATTGACTTAATTGAAAGTAGGATTTAGTCCCTAGTTTTCTTGAATCTCTAGTAGGTGTATTGTTCTAAAATGTTTATTCTTAGTACATGGCACTGATAAGTTTGATTTTTCTTACATCTTCACAGTGGTTTAAATGAACATCAGTTCAGGTGGGAAAGTTACCTATTATTTGGAACAACTGACATGCAGCAGCTTCCCTGAGAAGTGACCCAGAATATTTGGCCATTCTTGCTTCAGAGGAACCCTGGATGGTCCTGTTCCAAAGTTTGCTGGGTCTCCAGCACAAGTTATAGGATACAGTCTGTTCCCCTTTTAGCATAGGGGGTTGTTGGTCTTCCATTTCTGTGAGGATGGAGGCTCTGCTAGCTACCAGACCCCTTCCAGTGAGCTCAGAAGCTCCACAATCTGCTCCTTTCCTGGGGTTGCCCACTACTGCAGAGCAGGGATACTTCAGCACAAAGCAACTCCTTAATCCCTTCCATTCTGGTGTGGTGTTTATATCCCCCCATCACAAAGATAGATTTTTGGAGCTGAGGATTGAAGAACCCCTGGAAATGGGCTCTTCTAGGACTGAAGGAAGACACTGCTAGGGTAATAAGAGAGTTTCTCCTGTTGGCATAGTTAATCCATCTCCATAAGTGGCAGTAGCTATGATGATGGGAGGGCCTCTCTTATTGACATATGCTGTGTGCACTAATTGGTATAATGGTGTTGTTCAGAGGTCTGGATTTTTTTACACCCTGAGCAACATAATTATACCAATGTAAGATGTAGTATAGACTTGGCCTAAAGAGCTTCTGGAGCACTAGAGAAGCAAAGGTATGTGAAGGTGGCAAGGAACTGATGGGTGGGGAAGGAGAAAGGGTTGCAGAATTGGTACAAGTATAGATGGGCAATGTTGATATTCGGCTAGGGATCTGAAGGGACACAGCATTGATTTGGGCCGGGGAGTATAATTAATTTATATAGAGTTGGAGGATGGACAGATGTGAGACTGGTGGGGTGTCATGGAATTAATTAGTTCTCATTTTGGGATCTTGCAGAAGCTGAAATCTCTATACCATTAAGCAGCACTTCATACAGACTTTTGTAATTTGATCTCACTTGACTCTTTTAGTAAGAGCTCTTTTGCAAGGGCCAATATTACCCTATTCTGTAAATTTGGGAGCGTTTGTAGCACTGTAGATATACCACATTTGCTGGGGATGAGCAAGGGGAGTTCAGAAATCAGAAGACAGATTAAAAACACAGTATCATCTTTTTTAAAAAAAATCTTATGATTTGCAGGGTCTGAGTCAAGATTTTTGAACTTTTGGAGTAGACACTTCTGCTTCCTCAAGGTGTATAGCAGTTGAAACACTAAAACTCCTGGTGACAGTAGTGTTTGGAATAGAGTCCTGAATGAGAATCCCCCAGCCAGTATCCAGTTTTGTGGAACCATCAAAAATAATTTTATATTCAATGATATCTCATTTATTCTGGAAACATTTTGAAATTGTAGAAGTGTGCAAGTAAACAAACAGGGTTTTCTTAGAGCAACAGAAATGACTGGAGCCCAAACAAGAATAAATATAGTGTATGTTCCAGAATGCATTTGGGTATCTCCAATTGACTTCAGTTGCACCTATTCATATTGCTTTATTTTATTTTGCATTTATGTATATTATGCTACTGAAGGAAATTTTGCTAAGATTTGTGCTACTATTAAGATTAGACTCTTACAGTGGAATTCCCAAAAGCACTGCAGCAGCCATCACGAATCATTGCATTCAGTGCCAGCTACTTTTCTTTTGTTGGAAAAAGAAGGAACAGGAGACTCAGGAGTGGACGGAGGAAATGGACCACTTTATTGCCAATGCATATTTACCTTAGACATCCAACAAACTGTTCAGAGTGCAAAGATTTAGCAGCAGTTACACTCCTTCATTCATTTTAGTACCATATTTTCCAGCGTATAAGACGACTTTTGATGTTAAAAAACATCCCCCCAGAAATCGGGGGTCGTCTTATACGCCGGGTATACAGCTTTGCGGCTTTGCAAAGCCTTGGGGGAAGCCGGCGGCGGGGCAGCCCTGGCGCGCTGGGGCTGTCCCGCTGCCGGGGCGTCCTCAGAGGCTTTGCTCCCGGTGTCCCTGGTCTGCTGGAGACGGTCCCCAGCAGACCAGAGGCACCGGGAGCAAAGCCGAAGCGGCGGCAGGGTGCCGCGCTTCTGAGGCTTTGCTCTAGCAAAGCCTCAGAGGCGCGGGACCCCGCCGCTGCTGCAGCTTTGCTCCCGGTGCCTCTGGTCTGCTGGGGACCGTCTCCAGCAGACCAGGGACACCGGGAGCAAAGCCGGGGAGGCGGAGGGGTGCTGGGGTATAAGACAAAACCCTATCTTTTAACTAAAAAATTAGGGGGTCGTCTTATATGCCCAGTAGCCTTATACGCCGGAAAATACGGTATGTAAAGTCACACATTTATCTCTACTTTCCATAAACCTTTATTTAGTAAGGTTAACTCCCATACAATGAATATTAATAAGCAGGTGATTAATACAATTGTACCCACCCCTGTTTGTTGTTTACTGGTTTTTAGCTGAATCAGCATTACATACTGTCTTAATCAACAGCTTACAGGGAGAGGGAAAGAAGCTCTGACCCTAATAATAAGTTTTACAGTGAGTGAGAACTGGCAAGTGATGCAATAAGGCACCATTAACAATGGGTGTGTTTATCAAGTTGCAGTTTAGTCTAACAGTGCCCCTATCTATCTTGTCAGCAGCCAGGGAAGAGAAAACAATCCTCACTTATCTTTCCTACAGATAGCAAGGAGAGAGAAAGTAGACCTCATGTAAGAGGAAAACAGACCTATAATTTAGTAAGAAAAATCAAACCCTCGCCAATGTTGCAGGCTTTCCCAAACCCCTATTAACTCTGAAATATCCCAACACTTTTCCCACAGAATAGATGGAGGTCCAAATGGGACCTTGCACCAGTGCAAAAAAGTTTAGTAAGTGCTATCGTTCTGATTTGTTGGCATTGTAACATACTTTCTTCTTAGAGAGCCATCCTTGGGGGTGCTCCACAGGAGGTGTCAGTGCATCCCAGCACCGCAAACCAGATTCTTCATAGCAGTGCATAGGGGCTGTGCATGCACGACGTGCAAGGCACACAGGTGCTGCTCAGCATGACCATGCATGCGTGGCCACCCTCCCCTCAATTCCTTCTTACCATCCCAAGCCTAAGCTGGAGCTCAGACAGTGCTCTTCACTCTTTGTTAATCCTGTAGGGTACGTCTACACTTGCACCCTAGTTCGAACTAGGAATGAAAATGTAGGCGACCAAAATTGCTAATGAAGCGGGGATTTAAATATCCCATGCTTCATTAACATGATCTCACCGGCACGTTACTCTGCTGAACAGCTGTTTCGAAACACGCCGGCAAGATCATGCTAATGAAGCACGGGATATTTAAATCCCTGCTTCATTAGCAATTTTGGTCGCCTATATTTGCATCCCTAGTTCAAACTAGGGTGCAAGTGTAGACATACCCGTAGATAAGTAGTTGAATTCTCATTTAAATTCTTCTCTAGTTACCTTATTTCTTATCCAAGTTTTGTTTCCTTAAAAACTTTCCATTTTTATTCTCCAATTTAACTTCCTGCCAGTTGCCATTTATTGCATAATGCCAGGGTCACCACGCTTCAAACGCTGTTCAGCATGTAATGACACCATGCCCTTCTCAGATGGACATGCTAAGTGAGTAAAATGCCTAGGTGAATCCCATGTTCAACAGGACTGCCAGCACTGCACCAAACTCAAGGCGCAAACGTAGAGAAACAAGGACCTTTACCTGAAAATAATTATGCTAGAAAAGGCACAACACCCCTCTTCCGATCCCAGCACACAAGCTCCTGACCAGACAAAACCTGAAAAAATCCCCAAAGAAACATGCCTCTTTGTTACCTTAGAGAGGGCACTCGCCTAAAACCAAAAGTTGGTACTGATGGCTCAGATACCCCGTGTACTTCTGGCATTGACCAGGTCCTTTCCAAGCACAGCACCCACAAAACGTGTACTGAGGCTACAGGCCTTTCCATGCCTGCAGTCCTGGCACCAAGACCTATTGACACAGCAGCTGCCTGTGCAGCCCTTCAGCATCACTCCACCACCTAATGGTGCTGCATCTGACTTGGCACTGCAACCCACATTAGCACCAACAGCAACTGCACCAGCTCCGGTACCAATCACAGAACTGACAACCTCCAGCACCCACCTTCTTACACCAGAAGGATCTCGTGGTATCATCTACCTTTAACTCTCCATACCTCAGTACAGACATGTCACCTTATTCAGCGGTACCAAAACACATCTCATCACCTACACTTTTATCCAGTGCTGACGACAATGAAGAAAGGCTGCCGTTCTCACCTCATTTGTCACCTGGTACCAAAATATCGGTGCCTTCGACTCATCCCAGCTTCCAGCACCCCATTGCCTTGGGCATGCCCCCCCTGGCCTTCAGACTGATGGATGCCACCGCCCATGCCTTATGCTGCACATTGGCAATATTGGAGCCCATGGGCTTATGATTACATAAAGAGACATTCAAAAAAGAAATTTATCCAGCCCCCACCTTCTCCTCTACTACAATCTCCCTCACCACAGAGGAAGCTTCAAGAAACTGATGATCCATAATTTCGTGAGTCAGGCCCAGATATATCCCCAGATATAAATGCATCCTCCTCACTTGATGAGGCAGTCATGCCACCACATCGAACAATGGCTGATGACATCACCCTCTTTCAAGATCTCTATAAAAGGGTTGTAGCTGACCTCAACATCGGCATGGAGGAGGAGCAGGACACACAACAAGAACTTACCGATATTCTCCAAGCCACGCCATTGACCAAGATTGCTTTGCCTAGTAATCCAGCTATCATGGAGCCTGCCAAAACTGTGTGGCAGACCCCTGCCACTATCCCCCTGACCAGCAAGAGGGCAGATACAAAATACTACATTCCCCCAAAAGGCTCGGAATTCTTCTTCACACCCCCACCCTCAAACTCTTTGGAGGTAGATGCTGCTCACCAGAGGAATATGGAACATCGATCTCAATTCACCCGGTGGACAGAGAGAACAAAAGGCTGGATTTGTTTGGCAGGAAAGTTTACACCTCATCCAATCCACATTGCAGCTCAGAGTTGCCAATTATGCCGCACTCCTTAGTAAATACGATTTTAACAACTAAACAAAGTTTACCACTTTATTGACAAGATACTCGAAGCTAAAAAGCAACAGTTCAGAGTGGTTATTGCAAATGGTCATGCAGTATCATGAACAGCATTGCAAGCTGCGCTCAACACTGCAGACACAGCCACCAGATCAACAGCAACTGCAGTCATTATAAGATGGGCCTCCTGGTTCAGTTCCTCCGCGTTCCCTCATAAAATTCAATCAGTGGTGAAGGATTTACTGTTTGAGTCCCTACCTCCATAGGACACATTGGTTTTGTAGTCACCTCCTGTGGAGCACCCCCAGGAATGTCTCTCTTGAAAAAGAGGAGGTAACTCATCTTTAGCAGTAACTGATGTTCTTTGAGATGAGTATTGCCAGGGGTGCTCCACTACCCTCCCTTCTTCCCCTCTTCTCCAGATACCTTTTTATCACATTGGGTTTCCAGGTGCGTGTGCAGCCCCCATGCACTGCTATGAAGAATCTGGTCTGCAATGCTGGGACGCACCGACACCGCATTTGGAGCACCCCCAGGGATGCTCATCTCAAAGAACATCAGTTACTGCTAATGGTGAGTAACCTCTTTTTGCATTAATGTAAATGCAGGTGGAGAAGCTTGGGATTTGTGATTTTTATCTCCACATGTGGAACTAATAATCCATGAGAAAATGGCAAAGCAAGTACTGCAACCAGTGTGAATAAGATTTCTTTTCTAAATACCAATAGATACTTAGCCCTAATGCCAAAATCATGCTTGTGCTAGTAGACCTCCTTAGCTGTGTTCTGTTGTCACAACATGCAATACTGATTTCTTAACAACTATTAATCATCCTAGTAAATTCTAATTTGGATAGTTTTCAACCAAAAAATCTGCATTACAAGTATATATGAGTAAGACAGTGAGAAGATTCAAACATGTCTGGAAATATTCTCCATGGTCCATGAGAAACAGCATAGTATTAAATGCTGTTTAAAATAAAACAGTCATCAGGATTGGAAACCTCATTCATATTAGTACTGTTGAACTGAAATCACTATGTGTTCTCTGCAAAATAGTCAGAAGATAGCAAAGGTTTACAACAAAGACGAGTGTACTTTTATGATACACTATATATTACCAACCAAATGCACTACCAGTATGGATTTGTGTCAATAATGACAGTGTCTAAATATAATAATAATTTAGCTAACAGTAATCATCTCACGGTTCAATCTTGTATTGTAACTACCTCTTTCAGACTGCACTGATTTCTACAAACTAACATATTATCATTTATAATACTCAGGTACAGTATTATTTTTAGGTTTGTCTTCATATGGGTTTGTGGAAAATAGATCCTGTCAAACACATTTGTTACATATTACAAATTTGGTGGATAAAGATGATAGTGTTGATGTAATATAGTCTATAAATGTATTCGAAACAAGAGGAAGACCAACAGCATAGGTCCATTGCTCAGTGAAGAGGGAGAAACAATAACAGGAAACTTGGAAATGGCAGAGGTGCTTAATAACTTCTTTGTTTCGGTCTTCTCCAAGAAGTTTGGTGATGATGGGATGCCTCACATAGTGAATGCTAGTGGGGATGGTGTAAGTTTAGAAGTTAAAATAAATTTAAGAAGTTAAAAATTACTTAGAAAAGTTAGATGTCCTCAAGTCACCAGTGCCTGATGAATGCATCCTAAAATACTCAAGGAGATGATAAACGAGGTATCTGAGCCTTTAGCTATCATTGAAAAATCATGGAAATTGGAGAGATTCCAGAAGACTGGAAAAGGGCAAATACAGTGCCCATCTATAAAAAGGGAAATAAGAATAACCCAGGAAACTACAGATCAGTCAGTTTAACTTCTGTGCCTGGAAAGATAATGGAGCAGGTAAGGAATTCATCTGCAAACATTTGAAAGAAAATAAGGTGATAAGTAATAGCCAGGATGGATTTGTAAAGAAAAAATCATGTCAAACCAATCCTGATAGCTTTCTTTGATCGGATAACAAGTCTTGTGGATAAAGGAGGGATGGATGTACTATACCTAGACTTTAGTAAGGCATTTGTTATGGTCCCACATGACCTCATCAATGAACTAGGCAAATACAATTTAGATGAGGCTACCATAAGGTGGGTGCATAATTAGCTGGATAACCATTCTCAGAGAGTAATTATTAACAGTTCACAGTCATGCTGCAAGGGCATAACAATTGGGGTTCTGCAGGAGTCTATTTTGGGACTGGTTTTGTTCAATATCTTCATCAACGATTTAGATGATGGCATGGAGAGTACACTTATTAAGTTTGCAGATGATACCAAGCTGGGAGGGGTTGCAACTGTTTTGGAAGATAGGTTCATAATTCAAAATGATCTGGACAAAGTGGTGAAATGGTCTGAGGTAAATAGGATGAAGTTTTAATAAGACAAATGCAAAGTACTCCACTTAGGAATCCATTTCACACATACAGACTGGGAAGTGGCTGTTTAGGAAAGAGTACTGCAGAAAGGGATCGTAGTGGACCACAAGCTAAATATGAGTCAACAGTGTGACACTGGTGCAAAAAAAGCAAACATGATTCTGGGTTGCATTAACCGGAGTATTGTGAGCAAGACACAAGATGTAATTCTTCTGCTCTATTCTGCACTGATTAGGCCTCAATTGGAGTATTGTGTCCAGTTTTGGGCACCATATTACAAGAAAGATGTGGAAAAATTGGAGAAGGTCCAGAGAAGAGCAACAATAATGGGTAAATGTCTAGAAAACATGAGCCATTAGGCAAGGCTGAAGGAATTGGGTTGTTTAGTTTGGAAAAGAGAAGACTCAGAGGGGACACGATAGCTGTTTTCAAGTATCAAAAAGGGGGTTACAGAGAGAAGGAGGGAAAATTGTTTTCCTTTGCCTCTGATGATAGGACAAAGAGCAATGGGTGTAAACTGCAGCAAGGGAGGTTTAGGTTGGACATTTGGAAAAACTTCCCAACTGTCAGGGTGGTTAAACACTGGAATAAATTAGCTAGGGAGGTTGTGGAATCTCCATCACTGGAGATATTTAAGAGCAGGTTAGACAGACATCTATCAGGGATAATATAGACAATGCTTGGTCCTGCCGTAAGGGCAGAGGACTGGATTTGATGATCTCTTGAGGTCCCTTCCAGTTCTAGTATTCTATGATTCTGTGATATTTAGCCATCTATAAGGTTTTTTATTTTGGTACCTAATAGTATTTTGACGAAAGTAGAAGAATATAAAATTAACATAGCACACATTAAACGGATTAAAAACTGAGTAACTGAAATGGATATGTTTCTAGTGTCATCCATCATGTGTCAATTCCTGGATCAATACTATTTAATATTTTGGTCAATCACCAAAAATTTGCAGATTTCACAAAAAGCTTGGGGAAATGGAGAGTAATGAAAAGGATAGGTCACTAACTGAGAGTGATGTAGATCACTTGGTAAGATAGGCACAAACAAACAATGCACCATTGCTAAATGTGGATGTATTCATGTAGTAAGAAATAAATACTTGGCAATACTTATTAGGCAATTGAGGACTCTGTCCTGGGAAGCACTGACTCTGAAAAATATTTTGGGAGAGGAAGGTAAGGGAGAGGATAATCAGCTGAACATGATCTCTCTGTCCAATTCTGTCTTCTAATGGGCTAATTCAATCTGTGAATGCAATAATAGGAGAATCTCATGCAGCAGTGTTCCCTGTGTGCTGTGCTTTTGGGCAGCCACTCAGGAGAGGTTCAAATGCTGCCCAGTTGATTAGCAGTGCACCCACAGCCACCACATTTAGTTTAAAATCTCTCCCTGGCCCCAAGTTTTCATTGGTATTCTAAATAAATGATCCATATTTGCTTATTATTGTTTTTTTTTTACTTTCCAAAAAATAGATGAATATCAGGGTTGCCAACCCTCCGGGATTGGCCTGGAGTCTCCCAGAATTATCATCAATCTCATAGTGGCCTTCGAAAGCAAATCTGGAGATTTAAATAGAATATTTTAAGAAAATGACAATAGGTCATATTTGGAGAAGGAGGGGGATGGGAAATCTCTCGGAATAGCTTCTGTCAGAGTTGGCAGCCCTTTAGTGCACTGGTGAGAAGTTTGAGAAAAAGAAAGTTGCTCTTCTTTTCAGATTTGAGTAATTTATGCAGTTTTTATCATTCATTGCTCATTCCTGCCATATAAAATCTCTCACATTCCAGAGACAATGACAAGAAGACGTGTTGTTTCGTATAATCAAAGTTAAACTCAAAAGTAGAACTTTTGAAAAAACATGCATCATACTCCTAAATCCTTGTCTTACTTGAAAATACAGTTTGTGGAATTGTTCTGAAGTGGTTTGTATTACATTTAATAACTTGAAACAATTAATTTCATTAAATTAAATGTAATGATATTTATTAAGCAGGTGCCATAAGAGATTTGTGGATAAAAGTGTACAAAATTAATCATAAGCTTTCGTGTTATGTTTTATACTGACCTTAATTTACCTGGTAAAAAGTTTGAAACGTGCAAAGTTCTCCTGTATTGTGTAGAGCTAGGATGCATTCGGTTGGTATTTTTAGAATTTGTTTTTTGTTTGTTTGTTTTTTATGCGTTTAAGTGTTTTTTAACTAGTTACAAAACTAGTTAGCCATCAACAATGTCAAAAGTGACAATGACAAATGAGAATGCAGGCAAAAGACATAATTCATCTTTAACAAAATTAGAACACATCCTTAGGTAAAGGCAACTAAATTTGCAATGCAGCACATAATTAAGGTACATATATAAATACTATTGTACTTAGACTAATACCTATGTAAGGTATTGTTATCTCCATATGAACTTTATAATGTAGTACACAAATATCAATAGTTCATCATAATACTTTCATATTATAATTATGATTATTGTTATTCTTAGTAATTCTTGAAGGAAATGCAAAGTGAATCCTTCCATAAATGGCATGGTATGGTATTTTTTAAAATTTATATACAAAGAAAAGTGTGTGAAATTGTATCAAATCAAAGGATATTGTACTTTCCTTTAGTCATTGGGTTGATTTCATAATTCCTCTTGTTAGAAATGGCATGAATTTTGTGAGTCCAAACAAAAGATAAAGTGAAGGACCAACGATAACATATAACAGAATAATGTGGTTAACCAGTGGGATTTGTCATGAGTCTCATCGAGCTGTAGGTAAGAAGAGGCGTCAGAGAACCAAGAAGGAGAAGAAGAAGGAGGCAGAGATTGAAGGAGAAAATATCAGTGGAAATGGAGGTGAACTAGAGAAATTAAGTCCAAAGAAACATGTTTATAGAAAGGAGCATGATGTTTAGAGGGAGAGCTAGTGAATTAGATGAGAAACCAAACTGAAAGAGTGTGGAAAGAAAAAGACTTGAGATTTTGATAGAGAAAGGAGTGAAAAAAACAGTCATATAGTTTTGATATCTGAAAGCATGACTGGGACTTCAAAAAAGAGCAGCATAGGAAGGAACATTTGTTAAAAAAGAACTTTGGTAATGGTGGAAGGGTTTGCAACAAGAGAGAAAGAGAGATAGAGAGAGAGAGAGAGAGAGATGGGGACTAGAAACAGAGAAAAGTAACAAAAGAAAGTAACAAAAGTAAAGGAAGAAAGATTTAGCCCTACGAGATTATTTTATATGTGATGTTTTACATGTTGTTTTCTTCATGTCACAAAATATACATACTTTTAAAAAAATCCGTGTGTATTTAACTGCTGCTATTTGGGAGGAATAGGGATAAACAACACCCTACTGTCTTAAAATCTCCAAGGGCCTAGAATTCCTTCAGATTTTGCATTATTTACATGGTTAAGGAGTTCATATTGTAACTGAAGTTCCAGTGGTACAAAAATATTCTTTGTATCTCCAGTTCTGCATGTTTTTCTACATTTTTTTATGGCAAAATCCCAAAAGGAACATGATTTTTAACTAAAAGTGGGCATATTTAGCCAAGAAATAGTTAGTCGTATGCTACCATCTGAACCAGGTGGATCTAGAGACAAATTACTGAACATAATTTATTCCAGGCCCCTTGTTGGAACAATTTGTGCTCAGGAGACTCTGCAGACTCATAGTCATTAGGGAGCTGCCTTGCTGTATGGGATTTTACAGCTCCATTAGTTAAACTAGAGATCCACTTGCAAAATTTAGCTCATCCTTTGTATTTGTGACAATTCCTGAAGGCCTTAAGGTCCATAAAACCAATAATAGGTTACAATTATATATAGATAGATTGTAGAGATATGATTCTAATATGTGACAGAGCCATTATTATTAATGTTAAATAAAACTACTCCCATTTGCCTCCTAACTGTCTATATGTTCAAAATTTATACTTTTTATTATGATAAAACCATGACACGCACTCACATATTAATAATCACTATAGCTACATCTACACCGTGGCGCTATTTTGGGATACTGAAAATATCCCAAAATAGCTATTCCACATCTTTTGAGTATGCCCATTATTTCAAAATATAATGAGTTCACTGTTTTGACGTTCCTGTAAACCTCATTCTACGAGGAGTAAGGGACATTTTGGAATAGCAATTTATTTTGAAATAAGTGCTGTGTGGACAGTGCCAAATTTCAAATTTCAAAATAACATTGAAATAAGATATGTAATTTGAATATTGCATATCTTATTTAGACCTACAGTGCAGTGTGGACGCACCTTAAGTGACGTATCTTTCACTTCACTCTGCACTGTGCCACTTGCACAAAAGTGCGACCACTTCTAATGCAAAATGTTGTGGTTTATAGTGGTCAGATATATTTTAATTCTATATCTCTTGGGTTCTTAAAGTGTCAGTCAAAGATTACTTTCACTCATGTTATGCTAAACAATATTACATGCAGTTAAAACCAATCCAGAGACAATTTAAAAAAGGCTAGCAGGAATGAGTTGCATAATAGTCAAAAGAACGTAAACATAGAACAATCTATGTGACTATTATAATATATAAATAAGTTAGAGTGTGTATTAGCAAGGCACCATAAGAGTATGATATCATGAACTATGCTTTATGAAAGCTCCATAGGTATGTTTGGGTTGAGTTTTGGGGTTGAACCCCTCTAAAATGTCTGAAAAATACAGCATATCTTCCCCAAAATTACACTTCTTGGGTGCAGAATGAATTTTAATAAGTAAAGGAAAAGTCATACACAGCTTAGGCATCTGAGTAGCTCCCACCATTGCTATGCATGTGGAGAGGATGGGATACTGCAAAAAATCATTGACTAAGACATGCAGAAGAATGAAGACACAGACATAATGGTGGAATCAAGGCAGTAGGCTCAAACTTTAATAACTTTAAACACACTAAAAGTGGGATATCCTCCCCTGTAATTTAAATATTAATTGGCTGCAGTATACGTTTAACTGTCCTTAAGCCATACAACCAAAACAAATGAAAGCTGGCACATCCTTAATTATATCTCCCTATCAAACTGAAGACAGGTTCAGCCCAAATGTTGACTCCTCCTAATTTCCCCCACAAGAAGGGTTGAGGATGTAGTTTAATGGTACGTCAATCAGTGAACGATGTAAGAGCTCCCTGTGATACACAAACTAATGGGGTCCGTTCCAGCCAATACCTGGGACTTGTGCTCAGATTTTACCCCAGAAACTGACAATCTAAAATTTCTTTCCATCACTGCTACAAGTTGTAATAATAATTATTCAGTTTACATTATGTCTTAATTTATTTGCTTATTATTACTGTTCCTTATCCCTGTCATCCTAACCAACCAGGACTCTGAGGCTATGTCTACACTACAGAGTTTGGGGGGGGGGGGAAATGGCTGTTTTTCTGCAAAAACTTGCGGAGCGGCCACACCTCAAGTGCATTTTTGTGCAAGAGAATCAAAAGTACAGAGGAGTTTTTGCACAATTGGTATTTCTCTTTCTACGAGGAAGAAGCCTTTTTGCAAAAGAGTTCTTTCACACAAAAAAAAGTGTGTGGACAGGGAAGAAGGGAGTTTTGTGAGGAAAGAGGAAAAAGCACAGGTGCCCTGGTGACCATTCTGGTAGCAATTAGTGCTTACTTTCGAGAGAGTGTCCACGCAGTCTGGACGCTCTCTTTCACAAAAACACATAGCTTTTCCGATGTGCTTTTGCAGTACGGATGTGCTCTTGCACAAGAAGCTTTTGTGTAAGATCTCTTCCAACAAAAGCTTCTTGCGCAAAAAGCCTGCAGTCTAGACATAGCCTGAGAGAAAAGAAAAAGAACACACCAGAAATCTTGCCAATCCTGGGTAGAGGAAAAACTTCATTCCTGGTGAGACCCAAAGCAAGCCTTGAAGCCCAGCTCAGATATCCACGGCTGCATTTAGGCACCTAATGCAGGCCCAGGAGAGTTTTAACTGATAGAGAGGAGTTCTTCCGTGAATCAGATTAATATATGGCTGAAATAGATGGAGACACTCCCTTTTAGCCCTTCCTCTACCCACAGGCAACCTCTTTTTGAGTTTTAGGCGGAAAATGGAAGTGGCACAGGCTCCCAGAACACCAAAGACATACCCTTCCATCTAACAAAGCCCATCTCCTTGCAGGTCACATATACTCTCCTCTACCCCTACTAATATGATAGAGAGGTGAAGTAGGGGGTACCCCCACCTAATAATGCTGAGGGAATCTTCAGGCAAATTAATATACTCTTACAGAATTAAGACAAGCAAATCTGTCTTAGGTTTAAAAAAGTAATAAACACTTCTGTAATCAGCAAGGCACATACGACCTTTAAGGCTAAATCATGGTAAGCAGTTTGGGATCTCTTGCGAAAGCCTAGAAATACCTTATCCCCCAGAATCCAAATAACACAGTGATCCTGAGTTCCTTTGCTTTGGGGTTTCTATCTCTTGCCTTCCATGTGCTCTGAGCTCCAAACTCAGGTGATGGGAGGAACTCACTTGCCTCAATGGGGAGGAGAGCAGACCAGCAGTTGGAAGTCTTTATTCCTTTCATTGATGATTTCTCAATCCAGTTGCAGGGACTTTCCAATTATGAGATTCACCCAGCACCCATCTCATATTGATCAGCCTCCACTTTTAGGAGTGGTACAGCTATTTCTTTGGAAAAGCAGCTTGGCATGTCCCTCTTTTGTGTGGTGATATGTACAGAGGTTCACAATACAACCACTCAGTGATTTCATTACAGCATGGAACACAGATATTACAAGTAAGAGTAATGCAGGCAGTAACTCTCAAACACTGATAGAATACCAGTACCTCTCCTTCTGATCATTCTAGTACCTATTTTATCACTATTCACCCACACCTGTGCTGGACAGATTCCAGGTATATACATGTTCGTGTTCAATTGAGATGATGATGACATTAGCAGTATCGGACCCTGCAATAGCCCATGATTCCTATCTGTTGGCTGGATACCATTATAAAATTTCTCTTTAGACTTAGAATTTTCTCTTGCTCCAACTGTATAAGTGAGAGTTTCACTATTGATTTTACAGGTAACAGAATAATTACCTTTGCAGTTTTAAATAAAAATGTAATGAGACACAGAAATACAAGTGTTTTAAATGTTTGAAAGTAAGCTATTTTAAACCTCTAAGTGGGGGGGAAAGAGATGGAGTATTTCCAAGACAAGTTTCCTAGATCAGGGTGATCATATATTCAAGAACTCCAGTTATGTATCTTTGAAGAATGTGCACTAATTTTTGAAGGGAAAAATAAACTTAACAATGGGGGTCTAATGAAAAAATAATTTTCTGAAAAGCATCTGTGATCATTTTTGAAGTTATTAGATTAATAAGTACAGACTTAGTCAAATGACATTTCCCATCTTAGGAGGGTTATTGACATTTTGATATGAGACAGAGAGACCTTTAACGAGATCTCAATCAAAGGTAATATTTAGATAATGATACATGAATTCACAAATGCTAGTCAAATAAAATGCCGTAGTCCATTTTAGCCTCTGCTTTATGGGAATCTGCACAGGTCACCTGATGAACAAGATCAGTGAGTGTCTACTAATAACTTCTCACTTTACTTTTAATTATGCCTGTTTAATTGTATGAGATAATGTTTGAAGTGGAGTCTTACAATATAACTTAATCTTTCACCCAGACAAATCCCATGGAAGGCATCCATAGCACTTCAGATATTAAAATTTTTTATTCATGTTGAATGTACTGACTTTCTGATGTTCCATTCTATGACAATAGTCCTACATTCCTCTCCCTTGCACAAGAGTGTTGGGAAACAAATGCAGAAGCTCTCTATCAAATCCTCCTTTATGACTCAAATGCACAAAGCACAAGGCAGTGGAGGATGGTAGGCATTTAAAGCACACATTTGGAGTTACCTGATTTGTTTTTCTGTGTAGGGCAGTCCCGCATCCCTCTCTTCCTTCCCCCTCACCCTGCCCTTCCTATGCTGGAGTGGAATTTATCTTTTATACAGCTCTGTAGTACAGGCAGTCCCTGGGTTACATGGATCTAACTTACATTGGATCCCTACTTACAAACGGGGTGAGGCAACCCCGCACTAGCTGCTTCCTCCCAGCAGACCAGGGAGACGCGAAGCTAGCGCTCCCCCCAGCAGACCAGGGAGATGCGGAGCGGCTTTTCTCAGCAGACACCTCAGCTTGAGAATAAAGGACTGAGGGAAGTGAGGTGTGGGAGAATAAAACTGAGCTCTGGAGAAGTGTTTGGCTAGAGTTTCCCCTACAATATGTACCAGTTCCAACTTATACACAAATTCAACTTAAGAACAAACCTACAGTCCCTTTCTTGTACGTAACCCAGGGACTGCCTGTATACATGTTTGTAATTCTTCTTCT
This sequence comes from Pelodiscus sinensis, assembly GCF_052426305.1. Lineage (NCBI taxonomy): Eukaryota > Metazoa > Chordata > Testudines > Trionychidae > Pelodiscus > Pelodiscus sinensis. Next base: position 207,551,560 of record NC_143053.1, read on the forward strand.
CCCCCCCCTCCCCCAGCCACATGCCCCTTCCAAAGAAAAAGAAAAATTAATCTCAGGACACTTCTCACCAACTGCCTTAAAAGATATTTGGGGTTTGTAGTCCAAGCCATTTTGGGGAGATGACAATGAGCAAATAATGTAAATGAACTATAGATTAAATTTCAAAACACCATGTCTAATTTTCCTAACTGCATTGCTTTTTTATGGTGATGACAAATGCCTGTAGTTCCCAGTGACTTCAGGCAATTTAGATTTTTGTGCTAATTTTAGGCACCCAAGTTAAAGATTTTTTCCCTTAACTTTACAATCCACTTTTCTTACTTTTATTAAATTTCTAAGTAAAATTATCAATGACATGGAATATTTCAGGGAGATCATTTTCTTTTTGTGGGTGAGGTTTTAAAACTAGGCTTACAGTGAGAAGTGAGATTTATTCTTAACCACAGAACAGCGGTTTTATTCCTGATGATTTTAACTGTGGGGGGCCAATTTTCAGTGACATATTGGTAACAAGGAGAATAATTTGGCGAATGATTTGAAGTCCTGGTGAACATGGTTACATAACAGCTACCTTATCTTGATTCATTTTGTAATTGACTAAATGTATGCACCTCAAGTTGCTTGATTCAGAGTTATATTCATACTACTAGTTATCCCTTTAAAAGAAAGAAAAATAAAAACCTACAATCATGAATAATAAAAAATAAATCTCTTTTCCACTCCCCACAGCAAGAGGCTATAAGTGCTACCACCTGGCATCTTACTGAAAGATCATAATAAGCTTCTTTTCTTGCAATATTTCAATGAGATGGTACATGGGAAGAATTGGTAAATATCCACTCTTAGAGCCAAATTTGATGCTCAGTCCTTACGTAGGCAAAAGTCAGTGGGAGATTTGCCAAAGCAAGGCTTTGAGGGTTGCTTTTTAAAGTACAATTTACAACCCTTCTTACTGTTCTCTGGCAGTGTTTGTTATTTTTGTTTGTTTGGAAAATCAATGGCTGCCTGAATGCACATTTTAAAATCATGAGTGTAGCCTCTCCCTATGTTATTCTCTCTGTTTCCCCATTCTGTCTACTTCTTTGTTCCCTCATTCCCTCTATATTCTTCATCTTCATTTTACATTCATTTTGATCTTATCTTCACTACTCTCTTTCTTTCCCTTTGTGCTCTCCTTTCCTTAGTATTTCACATTGGGTTGATCTACACACAGAAATTATACCTATGTAACTAAATCAGCTTCTAAATTGACTTACTAAATCAGGTCAACTGCTTCATGTGGACACTCTGTTCAGCTTAAAAGTGGCTGAAATAGTTTTTAACATAAACAAATAAAGGTAAATCAATGCTAGCCACTCTTAAAGCTTTTTAAAAGTTCCCACTTTTAATTAACCCAATTTAGTTAAATCAGTATAATTTGTATATATAAACCACATTTTAACTCCTCCTTTTAACTATTGTATTATCCCTCTCCACATCCTATGTAGTATCTCTCTCATTTTCACATTAATCCAGTGCCCTGTCCTTTGGTTCTGGATTATATTCTTTAACCTCCTTCTCTAGTCCATATGGATGAATTCTTATCTGTTTGTTGTGGCTGTTTATTCCAAACAGATAGAGCTATATTTACCTTTGCTATGAGTTAGCCAGGATGGACGAGAGGTTAGATTACAGAAACATTCAACTGAAGATTAAGCCGCTTCTGTCACTTGCTCAATAAGTGTCCCACTAGCTGGACTATGTAAAGCCATGACCTCTGTTCATATCTTTATACAGCATTATTCTTTTGTCCCAGAGTTGAGGCACAAAGTGCATTTTTGGAGGATGGCATCATTATTATTTAGTTAGTTTACACCCCAGCCTTTCCCAAAGCTGTCAGTGTTTGCTTATCACCCCACAGTGGAAATCTGTGTGAGTCAGTTCTCAGAGAACAATACAAACTGCTTACCAGATCAGTGAACTCTTCCAGGGGCTTCCCTTCACACATCCACACTACCTGGGCCTCTTCTTCACAACAAGAAGAACATTTGTCATTCTAAGGAACAGAATCTTCTGTTTTAATGTTGCCAAATGCATTTTCGTATATCTAGGTACAAAGAATGTAAATCCTACTTACAGAACAGAAGCCTTTATCCCCCAAAGCGGTGATTCTGAGAAAGAGTTGGTGCATGACCATCTGCATCTGAACTCTCTGTGAACTGTTTCCTTTAAGAAAACAAAGGTGGTCTGAGGATTTACAAACAGTGGAATACTGAGTAGGAGTAGGGAACAAATAACCTTTCTTTACAACACAGGGGAGATCCTTGTTGGAATACTCTTGTCCAGCCCTTGTCTCCCCATTTCAAAAAGGAAATTGAAAAATCAGATACAGGCCACAAAAGAGCTGCAGGAATGCTTCAAGGTCTGGCAAACCTATTTTACAGTGTGAGACTTCAGAAGCTCAGTTTGTTTAGTTTATTGAAAAGGTAAAGAGGTGACCTAATTAGTCTATTTTAGTACTTGTTTGGGGAGAAGAATTCTGATAGCTGATATGATGCTGGCCAACCAGGTTCCAGCTCATGCCAAGGCCACTAAGCCACACTGAACACTGACTAATGAATAGCTGAAAATCAGTCTGGCTCACCTGCATGTTAACATTATTAAAGTAGATATTGAGGTATAAGAATGTGTTTAGACTTCATGGAGTGATTGTAGGTTTTTGCTACAGGTTTTTTGTACCAGGTATGGTGTACTGTGCCATGTAGTGGCACTTAAACCACTTAGGGTATATCTACACTACCCTCCTAGTTCAAATTAGGAGGGTAATGTAGGCATACCGCACTTGCAAATGAAGCCCGGGATTTGAATTTCCCGGGCTTCATTTGCATAAGCGGGGAGCCGCCATTTTTAAAACCCCGCTGGTTCAAACCCCGTGCAGCGCGGCTACTCCTCATTTCACGAGGAGTAACGGTAGTTCGAACTAGGAAGCCTAGTTCGAACTACCTAGTTCGTGCCCCCATCGCCAATTAAACATGTTATCACTAATACAAATAATTATTCCTAACAAACTAAATAAACCAACATAAACAAAGGCATGTTGATGGTCATTTTGTCGGACGGAAATATAATATGTCTACTGTGGGGATGGCGCGGTCTTTGGGATTTAAGCTTATTTTCTAGGAATGAAGCAGACAGTGAAAAACAATCCCGCACGGTTGTTTGGTACCAGCCTTATCAAAGTGAGGCCCTTTTGAAATGTGGTTGCCAGGACGACCAGAGTCAAGTGTGCTTCCCAGGCCTGGCCTAATGATTTACGATTTGAGTTCTCAGTTCTCAGCAAGATACCATGGACTGCCTCAGTTTATCCCTACAGGAATTATTATCACTGTGCTGCTTGAAATTCAGAGAAGACAATATTTCTAAGCATAAACAAGGGATATTCAAGTTGCTTGACTTGGATTAGCCCTAAAGGACCTATAGGACTTGCATATTATAGCAGCTACTATTACCTTTTACAAACTAAGACAATACCTCATTTGTATGTTTTATGTTTACCTGCTTTAACCTTCTCAATGACTCCTGTCTTTTTCTTAATTAATACATATTTAGTTAGCATTATAGAATTGGGTATAAGCACTATCTTTGGACTGAGGTACAATTAACTCAGAGTAAGTGACATCATTTGGGACTGGATGTAACCTAGATATTGTGATCTATAGGACCATCTATTCCAAAGGCAGGCTTGGCTTTGGGTGGCAAGACATACCATGGAGACTGTCTGTAACTCCATGTTAAGGAGTTGAGTTATTCAACATACAGTTTGGGATTTGTGTCCTATTCCTCAACAGTCTCATGAGTTACTTTGGACAGCTTGATATTCTTATCTACCTTTGACAGTGTTTGTGGGATTCACAAGATCCTAAAGAATAACAGGATGCCTATCCTCTTGAGAGATTACGTGGGAAGGCAAGACAAGTTTTTAATGGTATAGTGGACAGTAATGCTATCATGTTATAAGAAATTTAAAGAAAATGTATTGAAAAGGTTTAGGATTACCCAGGCCTTAAAATCAAGTGGTGCAGTCTTTGTTTCAAAAAAATCATTGGGAGTTTTTCATTGAGCCAAGTTTTTCCCCTCTGAAGCTATGAGAGGGGGGGGGAAAGGGATAAGGTGGATTGGGAGACATGCACCTTTATAGCCTCCCATGGTTGTTTGGCTCAATGCTTCATGTTAGTGCTAGCAAAATATTCAGACTTATGACCCTCACAGACATGTACATCCTAACATGGGGCATGGTCCTTTAAAAGCAGTACAGCTAAAGACTATCAGTTACTTGTTAAGTAACACTTTATTTACATACATAAAATGATGAGATCCATTTTATCCACAACAATTTGCCCTTGAAGGAGAAGATTTTATGAAAATTAAATTGTGGGAAAAGCACATTATACAATTTTTCCATTTCTTGCAAGGCTAACACATGTAGCAGTTTGATATTTAAAACGGCAGACCAGTTTGATTTGAGCCCCATTATGGGCTTCTGTATTGCATGGGTCTTACGTTTGCAATGAATGATTAATGCAGGAACACTTTAAACTAAAAACCCTTTAACTAAAACAACATATTCCTCTTCAATATCTACTCTGTCACATTATCTCTTTTGATTTCTTTCTTCTCTCTTTAGTCCTTTTCCTTCATTCTATTTGTGCTCTCTCTTGAAATAATTGGGAATTTAGGCATGTGTTATGCAAACTTTCATTTAAGATATAGCAAGAATTCTGGCTTTTAAAATATCATGAATCAAATGACATTTTAGAAGGAGGAGCTGAAAGCAAGAATCACTTTTAAGTTCAGTGAAAAATGAATAAATGGAAAATGTTGCAGAAAAAAGAGCATGTACATCTGTGACATTCAATTAATACAAGATAGCCAGACCTGCTCATAATTCTTCTCACAGCTTACACTGTGGCTACCTCCAGACTGCATCCCTCTGTTGGCAGAGGGATGCAAATAAAGCACTTAAAAATGCAAATGAGCCTGGGATTTAAATATCTCGGGCTTCATTTGCATACTCACGTTCTGGTGCTGTGCCAATCACGTGCCATTTCGAAAGTGAAAGTGCTGTGTAGCCGCGGTTTTGCCAACAGCAGGGAGCTTTTTCGACAGATCCTGTACTCCTCAAAAAACGAGGAGGAAAAATCTCCCCACTGTAGGCAGAACCATGGCTACACAGTATTTTCATTTTTGAAATGGCGTGTGATCAGCACAGTGCCAGAACGTGAGTATGGAAATGAAGCCTGGGATATTTAAATCCCGGGCTCATTTGCACTTTCGAAGTGCTTTATTTGCATCCCTCTGCCGACAGAAGGATGCAGTCTGGAAGTAGCCACTATGGATCCTTTTATTTGTGGATCATATCTCTTTAACTATATTTCAAATTAAATAGCATGTGGGTTTTTCCCCCCCTTTTTTTTTCTCTTCATATTTCCTTTTTTCTGTCAAGCAGAATGACAGCCTCTACAATCCCCCTGTTTCACAGAATATGTCTATTCCAGTGACTGTTCAGGTGGTTATGCTCATTGAGTTCTAACATATCTGTGCATTAATACCCTTTTCTGTTAAAGTATGTCATACTCATCAGTATGAAGTACTGATTCTCTGAAATAGTGTGGGGTTTTTGTTGGATTTCAGACATAAAAATACAAGATTATCACAGATTTGGTATTTGTGTAACTAAAAGTGGTCTAAACATGACATACTTCCAAATTTGTCTGCCTAAAGACCACACTGGCAACTTGCGGGAAGACCTAGGATGCACTTAATATATACAGTATTAATTAGTATGAAGCCGCTCTTGTGTTTAATATGAAATTGCTGCTGCAGAGATTCTATGTCCCAACCTGTGCAATGCAACTTCTCTTCAAATTCAGTTGGGGCATTGCATATTGGGACTTATAGGTCCTGATTCTTCATTGCTTTCTACCTTGTGTAGTCATTCACACCTATGCAAAGTGGGTGTAAATCTCACTTGGTAATCTTTTACAGACACTTTCCAAAGTATGAAAGATGACTATGTGGGCAAAAGGCAAGAGAGCACTCCATAGTCCCTGCAGCTTGCACATCAGAATATAAAAACATAGTGGGCTCTTTTGCAGAACTCTCCTGGGTTGGCTATTCTCATTCTATACATATGGGTGTTCAGAGGTTTTGAACTTCTAAATCTGGAGTACTCCAGATGTACTAATAAAGCCCTTGATATGAAGAATCTACATTGTGCACTAGGTGATAACATTAGACAAAAAGGAGGAGGGAATGTGATGGGAAGGCAGAAGAATGCACCAAGTTATCTAAGTTGTTATATGCACATCTTGTGATTACATAGTATGAAAACAAGTACTGATATATTTTTTTTATTTTTACTTTAACCTCTTTCCCCTTCACCTCTCCCCACACAAACTACCCATTCACTCAGAAAACTTCCCATCCCAGATCTTGCTTACACTTACTGCTTTATATAATCTAATTGGCAAATTCACTGCTATGTTTTAAAGTAGTTTAGACCTTATTCCTATAGGGCTCTGTGAAGGCTTCTGCCCATGCAAATTTCAGTAAAGGGCCAGGGCCTTAGTAGTTATCTTCACATACCATATAGTTTCATGGTTAGACTAAGTGCTTGAAATCTTAAAATGTAGTTAGCCTTAGCCCCTGTGTTCATTAGGCAGTACATTGCAACTTCATGTAGAGCTAACTTTTAATTCTGTTTTGTGTTAACTTGTTGAATATATGAGGTAGCAAATTTAGTCTGTGACACTAAGTCCTCCCACTTTGCATCTGACTACTCCCTGTATGATATTATTGCTATGTATTTATATACCTCTTATGGGTACCAAACAGCGCTAGTAGCATGCCACCTAAGCAGTAATTTCCCACGTAAAAGGTTTACTAGCACTTTTACATGTAAGTTGTATAACTTGCGACCAGCTGCTCCTGTGCGTGGCGTGTAACTGATGGGAACATATGGCTTTAATTAAGTAGCCTATTCTAGCTTCTTTTTAGGCATCTTTCCACATGGCATACAGTATTTGTTGAATCCAAATCAAGTTTCACAGCTGTCTCTTGAGATAAACTGATTGACTGACATGAGCTGCTTTTAAATACTCTGTCAGGTTAGTTCCCATAACCTCAGGAGATTCAAGCAATCAGAAAGAATGGCTCAAGCCACATGCAGTAAAGCTTATATGTCTTAGACACTTTTTTTTTTTTTTTTAACATTTCAGGCTAACCTTCCACATAGTTAGGCTGGAGGAAATTGTTATGTAAATGCTAGTGCTGCTAGGCAACGTCATAAAGCTGAAAATAGTAAAGTAATGTCTACCTTTTTTGGTGTCAAGTATCATAATTTATTATTAATAATAGTTCACCATACTGAGTACACCTCAATCCAAACTTTGTTTTTACCGTTAAAGACATTTGCTTAGCTAATGGTGGAAAGAGATGCTATTGAAGAACTGGGCATATACCTAGAAATTTCATTTCAATATGGACTTAGCTCATGATGGTTGTAGAGACTCTGCTTTGATAGAGTTACTCCCCCCACCCCAATATAGTTGTTCACTTTAGTGAACAAGTGTATTGAGCTGCAGCTGTAAGAATTAATATGTGATGGATTCTGATCATGGGCTATACTTGCTGTGGTAGAGCAAAGTATTAAAACCACAGTTATGGAATGTAAAGAAATATTCACATACATTATAAAAGTGTAAATGTATCTTCAAGATATTTTTGTTCTTATTCTATTCTGCAAGAGGAGACAGATAATCATAATGGACTCCAAATAATATGATGACCTTCACACTTTATTAAAGTGTTCAGATTAGAAGTTCTCCATCTTATTGCCAGGTGATAGACATGTTATAACTAATATATATGCCCTTGTCTACAATAGGGAGTTATTTTGAAATAATTCCCCTAGATTCGAAATACCAAGAGCAGCATCAACACTACTAAGCCCATTATTTCAAAATAATGGGCTGGTTATTTTGAAATAATAACTCCTGCTTTCCACAAGGAATAATGCTTATTTTGAAATTAACAACTAGAAGTCCTGTGGCACCTTATACATGCATCTGATGAAGTGGGTCTTTGCCCATGAAAGCTTATTCTCCAATAAATGTATTAGTCTAGAAGGTGCCATAGGACTTCTCGTTGTTTATGCAGATTTAGATTAACATGGCTACCCCTCTGAATTTTGAAATAGTTATTTCAAAATAGCAGTAGTGTGGATGCTTTGCTGCTGCTATTTCAAAATAACTACTCCCCAGAGTAATTCAAACTAATTAGCTCCCCATGCTTTCTGGGGTTCTAAATTGAGGTAATGCATCCACATTGATGGAGCCTGCCTCGGACTAATTCCAAGGCTTCCCCGTAGTGTGAACATGCAATTTTGAAATGATTATTTCAGGAATTATTATTTCAAAATCATATCCTTGTATAGACATGCCATATCTGACTGAAGTGTCTAACTTTGTTTTAAAAAGTTGTATTTTCTTTAACAGTATGGAGAGAGTGAACCATAGGTAGTAAAGGTTTATTAAAATAATTCAGGGGACCATGAAATTTGATACTGGATAAATTAAATATTTGGAACATTGATTGCATCTCGTGAATCCTGATTTCCTGATTTTTCTACAGCAAAGTGAAATCTAAAGCTTTGCAAACATATATTCAAAGTCACCTGTCTCCAAAGAGAAGCTAATAAAAATAATTGTCAGAATAAAATAGTGGCATTCATTACTCTGGTTCTTGAAAATGGTTACCTTATTGGTCAAAAATCATTCACTTCTGTGACACTTTCAATCTTTTCACCTTTTTTATTGGTGGATACAATTATATTTTCAAAGGGAAATGCACTGGGCTCCTTGATCACTATGAAAGGGTTCCCTGCAGTGGAAATGCATGGTTCCTTTCTCAAAGGCAAGGGGGCACAGTGCCTATACAGTCCCTGGAACGCTGTGTGAGAACTGGGACAGGGATTGCAGGTAAGTCAATGCATGGTATGGTCATGGTCAAAGCCCATTCTTAGGATATATCTATAGTTCAGTCATAGACTATGATTCCAGCTCGTGTAGACATACCTGAGCTAATCTAGCTAACTCAGCAGAACAGTGAAGCTGCAGTAGCACATGATTTGGCATTGGCTACCCCTGTGATTAAATACCACAGTTCTGGTTGGGCTTGTATAGCCTATTCCGACATGTGCATTGCTACAGCTTTACTCTTCTGGTTCTTGAGGTAGCTAGATTAAAGCTATGCTGGGTGTGCCTACTCTAGCTGTAATCATACCTGTGATGTCAATATAGACATTCCCTTACAATAACTGGTAAGGGTGATGACGCACCCTGATATGGATTGGAGGGGTGTGGAGAAAGCTTTCTTTCCAATTCTTTCCTTCTCCCAATAAAGCTAAAAATGTGCATGTGGAATTCAAGGCAAAAATTCTCCAACATTCAGCTCTACTTGAATGTGTCAAACTGCTGATGTTAGTGGGAGACCCTTGTACATATGGAAAACAGACGATTGGACATAAGTTTTGCCACACAGACTGGACAGGGCAACTTTGCCCTTGACTTTTATGAATCTTCTAACTTTACAATTGTTAACCTTTTTGACTGAAAACGGAAGAAAATTATTTAGCTATATAATTCTTTGTCAGACTAAACTCATTTAATTATAGATGTATTGAAATAACTACAGCTGATCACTGCATTACTGAGGGAGACAAATAACAATGTTTTGTTTCCCAAAAGCATTACATATATAATCAAGGCAATTACTGCTGCAAGCTCCATTTTTAAAAGGTTTTATAATTGACAGCTGAACTCTACAAGGTGTGGAGATTCAGAGTAACTTTCTGCGGTGTACCTCCGAGGGACACAGCATAGAACTCCCATCAAAGAGAAGGAGGGATTAAGATGGATTTAAACCACTTTTGTGCCTTTTCAATTTCCCAAAAGACCCTGGATGATAAGGAGGCAGCCCTAGAAGTTGTCCAAATAATGACAGCTTGGTGTCAGCTACCTCTGGGCACTCACAATGTCCAGAATCTGTGATACAGCCTCCTTTCATGAACTATTCCCAGAATGCCCCATGTGCTAGGGATTGTGACAAGGCTCTGAACATCCCAGCATCAAAGGCCTGCTGCTCTCTGCAGATCCATAGCTTTTGGAGCCTGCATTAGTTCTTTTACCTGGAATAAAGAGGTTAGAAGGGGGTGAGAATCTTTGACTTGGGTAAATGATTGCCTTTAAAATTATATTTAGCGCCTTCAAATCCACAATAAGTAATAATGCATATGAATGTGTACCTACCAAACTACCTGTCTTTCATGATTAAATGCTGTTTGTGGAAATAATGTTGTGCTATATACCAGTGCAGTGGTAGAACATGGAATTACTAATGAATTTTAAACACACACGCATACACACACACATATATCAAAAGCACACTCAGAACGTATGCAGGTATGAGGTAAAATGTAAATGTTTTTGCCTGCTATTTTCAAATGTCCTGATATAGGACCAGGAACTAAATATATTTGTGGACATGATGTAATCAGCAACAGAAGGTAGTCATAGAGGACTATTAGTGCTACTCTGTGTGACCAGATCTAGATTTCTCACCAGATGGAATTTATCCAGAATATCATTTGGATGTTAGAATTAATTTATATTCTATTTTACCCTGCAATTTGATGATGCAGTGACTGAAGGAAAGTGCATCAGAATTTTCCCAGCCTTTTTATGGATCATTTTGAATTCATTTTTATCAATAAACCTCTGGTTCTAACATTCAAAACTAGTAATTCTTGCTCTTTGGAAACATGGTGATGGGTATCAATGGCTATGTCAGTGAGAAGATTAAACTAGATGGGTTTATGAAGGGGATGGTTTGATGAGATAACATGATCTTGGTAACTAATTGACCATTCATTATCAGTGGGAAATAGGTCAATGGAGGGATGATAGGAGTTACTATAGAGAACTTTCTGGGTGTCTGGCTGATGAGTCTTGCCCACATGCTCAGGGTTTAGCTGATCGCCATATTTGGGGTCGGGAAGGAATTTTCCATCAGGGTAGATTGGCAGAGGCCCTGGAGGTTTTTCACCTTCCTCTGTAGCATGGGGTACAGATCACAGCTAGAGGATTCTCTGCATCTTGGGGTCTTCAAAGTATTTGAAGGCTTCAATATCTGAGATATAGGTGAGAGGATTATTCTAGGAGGGGTGGGTGAGATTTTGTGGCCTGCACTGTGCAGGGGGTCAGACTAGATGATCATAGTGGTCCCTTCTGACCATAAAGTCTATGAGTCTATGAGAAAATAAATGTGTGTCAAGGTGAAGCAAATAATGGTAAATAAAGCTAAGACCGATAATTTTAGGGGATTTTTAAACTCTATATTAAAAGTACATTTTAACCATAAACAGTGCCTCTAAATAGGTGTTTTACTTTCGCATTTATGTGCTCACAATTGAGTTCTGATAGTTTCAAGAGTGAATGTACAGTAGTAACTTCATACCAGAGTACTAAAAGATCAGGTTAAAATATCATTTTGATCAAACAAGAAACATTTCTTTATGAACTGTTAGTTTTAATTCAAAAGTGACCCTCAGGTAATGGATTTACAGAGGTGAATTCCCCACTTGGGAAATGTAAGATCCATGTAACAGCTCATAAGTGATTTTATACTTCCCTTTTTTGAAGTGCCTCTAATAAACTATGGTTTGCTGACTAACACATTAGGAGACATCCCATTATTTCATTATACTGGAAACATCACCATCACAATGGACAGTCCAATTTGGCACTCTTTACCTCAACAAAATTCCAGTACAGTAACTGCAGTTAAAATCAATAGTTTAGTTTCAGTACTGAATGCTGGGTGGTAGCATGGAACTATCCTCCAACAGTTTAGGTAAGTGATTTTAATTATTTATTTCCTATTCAGTGTGACTTTGACCTTTCTTTAATGAGAGTATTATCCTCTGATTGATCACTGGCCTGGGAGTTAGGAGGTCTGGATTTTTTTACACTCTTCCTTGGAGTCACTGTGGGTGCATCTACACAGCACCCAAAACTCGAAATAGGATACACAATTTGTGCTATGCAAATTGTGTAGCTTATTTCGAGTCTATTTTGAAATAAAGCACTATTTTGAGCCATTCCTTACTCCTCGTAGAATGAGGGATGGTGAAGTAGTGCATCCGCTATATTTTGAAATAGTGGGCATGTTCAAAGTTAAAAAAACTTTGCTGTGTAGACATACCCAGTGTGACCTAAGGAAACCACTCAATGCCTCATTTTTGCCATCCCTAAAAGTAGGGTAGTAATGCCTACTGATCAATGCAAAGTACTTCAAGTGAAAATCTTGCCATATGGAAATCAATGGCAGTCTTGCCATTGATTTCATTGAGGCTACAAAATAATCATTTGTGCTATAAATTAAAAAGTGATAGATTAAAGTGTCAGAAATTATTAATATAGATGCTATTTTCTGTTTTATTAAAAAAAATACATCCATGTTAATCCTCAGTTTCTTGGGGCTTGTGAACTGACCATGTTGAGAAAATTAAACAATGTGATGTCTCAGAAAGCAATCAGTTAAAAATATACAGCAATTGCAATAATTTAGAATGTCATGTTCCCAGAAAATTACTTAGTAGATTCAGCTTCTCTGTTTAGCCATATCACTAAAAAAGGATTTAAATTCCTACATGCATTTTTTTCACTTTTATGCACATTTACAAAAATGTACATTGTTGCAAAAAAAAAAAAAAAAAGCGAACATGATTCTGGGATGCATTAATAAAGTGTTGTGAGCAAGACATGAGAAGTCATTCTTCCGCTCTACTCTGCGCTAATTAGATCTCAGTTGGAGTATTGTGTCCACTTCTGGGCACCACATTTCTAGAAAGATGTGGAGAAATTGGAGAAGGTCCAGAAAAGAGCAAAAAAAAAAAAAAAAAAAAAAAAAGAGATTAAAGATGTAGAAAACATGTATTTATTTTGTATTTATTTAGATATTTTTACCCCACCTTTCTATTTAAAATATTCAAGATGGCTTACAAGAACAAACAAACAAAAAAAACCAAATATATACACAAATTTAAAATATGAGAATTTAAACATGAGCTATTAGGCAAGGCTGAAGGAATTGAGTTTGTTTAGTTTGGAAAAGAGAAGACTCAGAGGGGACACGATAGCTGTTTTCAAGTATCAAAAAGGGTGTTACAGAGAGAAGGAGGGGAAATTGTTCTCCTTGGCCTCTGATGATAGGACAAATAGCAATGGGTGTAAACTGCAGCAAGGGAGGTTTAGGTTGGACATTTGGAAAAACTTCCCAACTATCAGGGTGGTTAAACACTGGAATAAATTACCTAGGGAGGTTGTGGAATCTCCATCACTGGAGATATTTAAGAGCAGGTTAGACAGACATCTATCAGGGATAATATAGACAGTGCTTGGTCCTGCCGTAAGGGCAGGGGACTTGACTTGATGATCTCTCGAGGTCCCTTCCAGTTCTAGTATTCTATGATTGTGTGAAAATAACCACTCTTTGAATGTCTCTGCCTTTGATTCACCCATCATGTTAATTTATGCAGCCCATTTCTTGTTGTATTCACTTTGTTCATTCTATTCATTTTGAGCTCCATTTCACAAGGGTAGGAGAGAGAGATAATTAAGTCAATTCTTATACGAAATCGTTATAAATAAAATATTAAGAATTACCATACTCATCTAATTTGTGATAAAAACAGTAACTAAATGGGAGAATTATTTCCATTACACCTGAAAAATGTGTTCACTAGAAAATATAGGTATATACAATACTTTCAACTTAATGCATAAGGATTTTTGTATATTAATTCCACCAGCACTGAAAGATATGTATTCAAAAATCCAAATATTAAGAGAGAATATACTTTGTGCTGACTTCTTTGTGCTTTGAACACTTGCTTAGACAAAAAATTAAGCCATTGATGGAAAGCATCTTTGAGTAAAGATTTCTTTAACTTTTTTTGTTGTCAGCGATAAAGGCCAGGATTGCATACACCTTTGGAGAAGTCATATTTTTACTTGTAATATACATGCACCTCTTATAAGTATAAGTTGTACTGACTCTGTTCTTATTATAGTACCTTCCTGGCTTCTTCAAAATGATTACAAAAGCAATCAAACTTGCAAAATTTTAAAAAGAAGCTATAGCAAAAAATTTTCCCCTTAAGGTGAGATTAAATCTTATGTTACAATGGGCACTTAAAATATTGTGAATGCTTTTACTAGTTCTGCCAGTCTTTTTCCTTTTATAAATAAAGAAAATTTCTATCTTAAACTGGTTGGAAATTTTTTATAAGTTAAGATATTAAGATAATCTTTGCTGAAATAAAATCTTAGACTTTGTTCTGGAAAATGATATTGAATATTTTGAAAGACTAGCATAGAATTCAAATTGTGCAATTTAAAGCAGTATCCAGACTTCTCTTCAACTGGATAACAGAATATTTACCAAGGCACTTCTATTAGTTCACAAGAGTATTTTCCAACACATTACGGGTGAATGCCTAGATTATAAAAGTGAAAAGTACTGCTCCAAGATGGCTGGAAGAATGCAATACAATAGTATAATTCAGCAGTTCTGAAAAGAGAACAGTTAGTTTATTAGTTTTTCTCAGCTATGCTTAGCATTGAAATGGTCTTTATTCCCTGGAGAATCCCTCAAAGAGTTAAGTAATCTATAAGCGGCATTACTTGAAATTCTCCTTTAATTAAATTATTAAAGGTTCTTCTACTGTTAGAATTACAGATTAGTGTTTCTAGTCTAAGAACTGGTTCCTCACAGATTTATAACATATTGTAGTGACTCATTTAAGTAGGATGACTATGTTCAAGGAAGTAAAGGACAACTTTATGTAAAGTACAGACCAAACGTTATTTTCAGGCATTCCACCTCAGTCATTTATTCACTGTATAAAACCATTTCTGTGTACATTCCATTACTTGATTTTTGAATCATATTTCCTTGAAAACTCTTTGTACAGTATAAGCATGTGCTTGTTAGTCGTTCTTCAATGGGCATGATTGGTGGTACATTAGTCATAACATAATTGATATTTTTAAAATCCAGTATGGGTTGTCATCCTAAATTTAATACAGTTGTCAGTCCTGTTCAATTAATGTCATCATACTTAGCATCCCTAATCTATTAATAGTTGGAAAAGGGACTCACAAGCACATTAATCAGGACTGCTAATGTGGGATTAAGAAATTTTTCAGAAAGGTTTCATGGAGATTGCATTATCCTTTACCAGTATTGAACTCTGGGGATTTTCCTAGATGTCTTCTCTGTTGTTTGACCATATTTATACAAAGTGATGATTTTTTTTGTAGTGGAATTTTGAAGATAGGAACCATAAGGCACTGATTTATTTCTTATCAAGTTGTTGGTTTCTGGTTGTATTAGTTTATCAACATTTTTACTAGCTCTTTGAATTACTCATTAGTTAGTTGTATTTCAGCAGATAAAAGTGTAATCCTAGGGTTGAAAGAAACCTCAGGAGGTCAAGTCCAACCCCCTGCTAAAATCAGGACATCTCCCAACTAATTCATCCCAACAAACTGGCACTTAAAGTGGGTGGCCATGGTCCTCTAGGGATAGAGATCCCATTCAAGTGCTTCACCACCCTCCTAGTAAAATAGTTTTTCCTAATATCCAAGCTAGACTTCCCCCACTGCAAGTTGAGACTATTGCTCCTCATTCTGTCATCCGTCACCACTGAAAACACCCTCTCTTCATCCTCTATGGAAACACCCTTCAGGTAGTTAAAGGCTTCTGTCAAATCCCCCCCCGCCCCCATGCTTCTCTTTTGTAGACTAAATAAGAACAAATCCCTCAGCCGCTCCTTGTAAGTCATGTGGTCCAGTCTCCTAATCATTTTTGTTCCCCCCTGCTGGATTCTCTCCAATATGTCTCTCTTCATGTCCTTTCTGTAATAGGGTGGAGGCTCAGAACTGGACACAATTTTTTAGTGTTTGTAAGGACTGAAAAAGTGTAATATAAATCCAGTATGATAGAAGGCAAACAAATCATATTTTTATCCAGATTGGAAAACACATTTAATAGGTTTTAAGACTAATGATTTAAAATTAATAAATATTTCTGTGTTTTAAGTGGTGATGGCAGCTTTTCTATTCAGAATTTCCTTATAGCATTCAAAGGATTTAAAGTTCAATAAATTGATCTTATAGTCATATTTAAGCTGCAGCAAGAGTAATTTATAGGCATTTGTTACTGATTGTAAATTATAAATTTATGGGATTGTGTTCAAATTTTTAATTGGTGGAAAAAATCAGTAATTAACTGGGAGGACAGAAATCATTTTCTATCAAAGCTGTCTACCACTGAGAATTCTACTAAAGCTGTTTGCTATTGTAAGGGTTATGATACATGGAAACACTATAATTTGTATATAAATGTCAGAAATATATAATCTTTTAAAATGCTTTTGGAAAATAGACTATTCTGATTGGTTAAGAAGAAATGAAAGCATTACTAACCACTTAGAGCTCTTTAACCCTATCAGTCTCCATGAGATTAACATATCTTTGAGAAGTTGCAGGAAGAGGTGCTCAGGGATAGGGGAACAAGGGAGAAATCAAAGAAAAAAAACCCTTTGTATTCTTGGCAATTTTACTCTTTTTATTTTGATTGAAATAATTGAAGAACTGCCCATTTTAAGGCTCTGCAGCAGCCAGCAGCAGAGAACTGAACCCTTCACTTTTTGGTATTCCAACCCTATGAAGAAGCCACTGGGGGTATGTCTACACTACAAAGTTAATTCGAACTAACAGACGTTAGTTCGAATTAACTTTGATAGGCGCTACACATACAAACCGCTAGTTCGAACTTAATTCGAACTAGCAGAGCGCTTAATTTGAACTAGGTAAACCACATTCTACGAGGACTAATGCCTAGTTCGAATTGAGCAGTTCGAATTAAGGGCTGTGTAGCCACTTAATTTGAACTAGTGGGAGACTAGCCCTCCCCAGCATTCCCTGGTGGCCACTCTGGGCACCACCAGGGAAACTCGTCTGCCCCCCTCCCGGCCCCGGAGCCCTTAAAGGGGCACGGTCTGGCTACGGTGCTCGTGCTAGGTGCAAGCCTGCCAGCACCCAGCCAGCAGACCCTGCATCTGGCATGGCACGAACCAGCTACCCGCTGCCACCCAGCCCTCCGCCTCTTCCCGGGACCAGGCTGACAGCTCCCGGGAGCCTGCCCGGGTCCGCAAGAGGCAGGCGCCCACCTGGTCTAGTGCGGAGATTGTGGACCTCATACACGACGTCCGCATAGGCACAGGAAAGTGGCCGTTTAGGGCAGGATAGCTGCCAGCCTGGCCATCCAGGATCAGGTTTGCATGAAAATCAAGGTGGTCCAGTGAGACCCCCCAACCCTGAGCCCTGAGCTTAGAATGGCCGTATTGGGTCAGACCAAAGGTCCATCTAGCCCAATAGCCTGTCTGCCGACAGCGGCCAACACTAGGTACTCTGGAGGGGATGGACCGAAACACTGACCAAGCCACTTGTCTCATGCCATCCATCTCCAGCCTTCCACAAGCAGAGGGTAGGGACACCATTTCTACCCCCTGGCTAATAGCACTCCTTGGACCCAACCTCCATGACTTTATCTCACTTCTCTTTAAATTCTGTTATAGTTCTAGCTTTCACAGGCTCCTGCAGCAAGGAGTTCCACAGGTTGACTATTTGCTTTGTGAAGAAGAACTTTCTCTTATTAGTTTGAAGCCTGCTACCCATTCATTTCATCTGGTGTCCTCTAGTCCTCCTATTATGGGAACTAATGAAGAACTTTTCTTTATGCACCCTTTCCACACCACTCATGCTTTTATAGACCTCTATCATATCCCCCCTCAGTTTCCTCTTTTCTAAGCTGAGAAGTCCCAGTCTCTTTAGCCTCTCTTCATATGGGACCTGTTCCAAACCTCTGATCATTTTAGTTGCCCTCCCCTCTCCCACCCTCTCTCTTCCCCTCTCCCACCTCCTTTTCCCAATCTCCCTGAGTTTTGTTCAATAAAGAGAGTTTCTATTTTTGAACACGTGTCCTTTATTTTGTACATCGGGAAGGGGGGCTAGGGAGAGGTAAGTGGAAGGAGGTGAGGGAGGAATGGGGTACGAGCCCCCGATGGGGAGGACTGGGGTGGCTCTGCGGGCTCCTCGGGGTGGAAGCTCTCCTGCAGCCCCCCGATTGGCTCCCCTCCCTGGATGGCAGCCTGCGGCAAGTGCAGCTGGGCTGATGGCCGAGTGCTGTGATGTGCCGAGCGTGGGCACACAGGGCACTCCAAGCCAGGACTGCTTTGCTGTCCCTCATCGAGTTAGACAAGCAAGCGGGGAACCCCTGAGAACTGTCTGTCCGGGGTGGGGGTTGGGTCCCTTTAAGCACAGCCCTCGGCTAGCCTGAGACATTCCTGAGTCCTAACCTGATGCCCTGCCGGCACTGCTTCCAGCATCCTTAACACTGGTTCAGGGTCCACTCAATGTGGACATGCTAGTTTGAATTAGCAAAATGCTAATTTGAACTAGTTTTAAGGTCTAGATGCACTAGTTCGAATTAGCTTAGTTCGAATTAACTAATTCGAATTAAGTTAGTTTGAATTAGTGCTGTAGTGTAGACATACCCTGGGTTATTTTTTAGCAGCTGTATTTCAAGTCATTGCAATACTTGAACCTGATGAAATTAAAATTGATTAGTAATGTTTGCAAAACTACGCAATTTTAAAATATGTATTCTTCGACAAATATATTGCTCATGAAAAGCAGCAATTTTTCCCGCACTCCTAACTCTCTTCCAGGGCTGAAGATGCTTTGGGTCTGTCATGGGCAGAAGATGAAATTTAATTAAATTATAACAAAAATATGAAGATTAGGACAACTTGATTGCATATAGATATTGCCTGTGTGTGGGGGCAGAAACATGTTTTTCATTTCTGGACAGCAGAATTCTGGAGTGGTTATATTAAAAAATGGCCTTACTTGACACTTGGGGTGTGTTGTGCGGTTGTACCAGCCCATTTATGGTAGCATCTACGCATAAGCCCCAAATGAACTGACAAACACAAATTAAGACAGGATTTGGTTTTAACAAATAGGGAGGAACTAGTTGAGAACTTGAAAGTGGAAGACAGTATAGGGGACAGTGATCACGAAATAATAGAGTTCATGATCTTAAGGAAAGGTAGAAGGGAGACCAGCACAATTGAGGTAATGGATTTCAGGAAGGCAGATTTTGATAAGCTCAGAGAACTTGTAGGTAAGGTCCCATGGGAAGCAAGACTGAAGGGAAAAACAACTGAGGAGAGTTGGAAGTATTTCAAAGGGACGTTGTTAAGGGCCCAAAAGCAAACAATTCCGCTGTGTAGGAAAGATAGAAAATATGGCAAAAGACCAGCTTGGCTTAACAAGGAGATCTTGCACAATCTCAAAATAAAAAAGGAGTCTCATAAAAAATGGAAACTAGGACAAATAACAAAGGATGAATATAGGCAAGCAACACAGGAATGCAGGAGCAAGATTAGAAAGGCAAAGGCACAAAATGAGATCAAATTAGCTACAGGCATAAAGGGAAACAAGAAGACCTTTTATAAATACATTAAAAGCAAGCGGAAGACCAAGGACAGGGTAGGCCCACTGCTTAGTGAGGAGGGAGAAGCAGTAACAGGAAACTTGGAAATGGCGGAGATGCTCAATGACTTCTTTGTTTCGGTCTTCACTGAGAAGTCTGGAGGTGTGCCTAACGTAGTGAATACAAGCAGAGAGAGGGTAAGTTTAGAAGATAGGATACACAAAGAACAAGTTAAAAATCACTTAGGAAAGTTAGATGTCAGCAAGTCACCAGGTCCTGATGAAATGCATCCCAGGATACTCAAGGAGCTGATAGAGGAGGTATCTGAGCCTTTAGCTATGATCTTTGAAAAATCATGGCAGACGGGAGATTCCAGAAGACTGGAAAAGGGCAAATATTGTGCCCATCTATAAAAAGGGGAATAAGAACAACCCAGGAAACTATAGACCGGTCAGTTTAACGTCTGTCCCAGGGAAGATAATGGAGCAGGTAATTAAGGAAATCATATGCAAACACTTGGAAGGTAATAAAGTGATAGGAAATAGCCAGCATGGGTTTGTGAAGAACAAGTCATGCCAAACTAATCTGATAGCTTTCTTTGATAAGATAACGAGCCTTGTGGATAAGGGAGAAGCGGTGGATGTCATATACCTAGACTTTAGTAAGGCATTTGATACGGTCTCGCATGATATTCTTATTGATAAACTAGACAAATATAACTTAGATAGGGCCACGATAAGGTGGGTGCACAATTGGCTGGATAACCGTAGTCAGAGAGTGGTTGTTAACGGTTCTAAATCCTGCTGGAAAGGGATAACAAGTGAAGTTCCTCAAGGGTCTGTTTTGGGACCCATACTGTTCAATATCTTCATCAATGATGTAGATATTGGGATAGAGAGTACGCTTATTAAGTTTGCAGATGATACCAAACTGGGTGGGGTTGCGACTTCTTTGGAGGATAGGGACATAATTCAGAATGACCTTAGCAAGTTAGAGAAATGGTCGGAGGTAAACAGGATGAGGTTTAATAAAGAGAAATGCAAAGTGCTCCACTTAGGAAGGAACAATCAGTTCCATACATACAAGATGGGAAGCGACTGTCTAGGAAGGAGCGTGGCAGAAAGGGATCTAGGGGTCATAGTGGACCACAAGTTGAATATGAGTCAACAGTGTGATGCTGTTGCAAAAAAAGCAAATATGATTCTAGGTTGTATTAACAGGTGTGTTGTAAGCAAAACTCGTGAAGTCATTCTGCCGCTCTACTCTGCACTAGTTAGGCCTCAGCTGGAGTACTGTGTCCAGTTCTGGGCGCCACATTTCAAGAAAGATGTGGAGAAATTGGAAAGGGTACAGAGAAGAGCGACAAGAATGATTAAAGGTTTAGAGAACATGACCTATGAAGCCAGGCTTCATGAACTGGGCTTGTTTAGTTTGGAAAAAAGAAGATTAAGGGGGGACATGATAGCGGCTTTCAAATATCTAAAAGGGTGTCACAAGGAGGAAGGAGAAAATTTGTTCCTCTTGGTTTCTGAGGACAGGACAAGGAGTAATGGGCTTAAAGTGCAGCAGGGGAGGTTTAGATTGGACATTAGGAAAAATTCCTAACTGTCAGGGTGGTCAAATATTGGAATAAATTGCCAAGGGAGGTGGTGGAATCTCCCTCTCTGGAGATATTTAAGAACAGGTTAGATAGACATCTGTCAGGGATGGTGTAGATGGAGCTTGATCCTGCCTTGAGGGCGGGGGGCTGGACTCGATGACCTCTCGAGGTCCCTTCCAGTCCTATGATTCTATGATTCTATGATTCTCTGAGTACGGCTATCCAGCCAGTTATGCACCCACCTTATAGTAGCCCCATCTAAGTTGTATTTGCGTAGTTTATTGATAAGAATATCATTTGAGACCGTATCAAACGCTTTACTAAAGTCTAGGTATTCCACATCCACTGCTTCTCCCTTATCTGCAAGACATGTTCTCCTATCAAAGAAAGCTATCAGATTGGTTTGACATGATTTGTTCTTTACAAATCCATGCTGGTTGTTCCCTATCACTTTGCCACGTTCCAAGTGTTTACAGATGATTTCCTTAATTATTTGCTCCATTATCTTCCCTGGCACAGAAGTTAAACTAACTGATCTGTAGTTTCCTGGGTTGTTCTTATTTCCCTTTTTATAAATGGCCACTATATTTGCCCTTTTGCAGTCTTCTGGAATCTCTCCCGTCTCCCATGATTTTCCAAAGATGATAGCTAGAGGCTCAGATATCTCCGCTATCAGCTCCTTGAGTATTCTAGGATGCATTTCATCAGGCCCTGGTGACTTGCAGGCATTTAACTTTTCTAGGTGATTTTTAACTTGTTCTTTTTTTATTTTATCTTCTAAACCCTACCCCCTTCCCACTAGTATTCACTATGTTAGGCGTTCCTTCAGACTTCTCGGTGAAGACCGAAGCAAAGAAGTCATTAAGCATCTCTGCCATTTCCAAGTTTCCTGTTACTGTTTCTCCCTCCTCACTGACCAGTGGGCCTACCCTGTCCTTGATCTTCCTCTTGCTTCTAATGTATTTATAAAAAGTCTCCTTGTTTCCCTTTATTCCGGTAGCTAGTTTGAGCTCATTTTGTGCCTTTGCCTTTCTAATCTTGCTCCTGCATTCCTGTGTTGTTTGCCTATATTCATCCTTTGTAATTTGTCCTACTTTTCATTTTTCATATGACTCCTTTTTTATTTTTAGATCATGCAAGGTCTCGCGCTTAAGCCAAGGCAGTCTTTTGCCATATTTTCTATCTTTCCGACACAGCGGAATAGCTTGCTTTTGGGCCCTTAACAATGTCCCTTTGAAAAATTGCCAACTCTCCTCTGTTGTTTTTCCCCTCAGTCTTGATTCCCATTGGACCTTACCTATTAGCTCTCTGAGCTTACCAAAATCTGCCTTCCTGAAATCCATTGTCTTTATTTTACTGTTCTCCTTTCTACCCTTCCTTATCATTGTGAACTCTATGATTTCATGATCACTTTAATCCAAGCTGCCTTCCACTTTCAAATTCTCAACCAGTTCCTCCCTATTTGTTAGGATCAAATCTAGAACAGCTTCCCCCCAGTAGCTTTTTCAACCTTCTGAAATAAAAAGTTGTCTCCAATGCAGTCCAAGAACTTATTGGATAGTCTGTGCCCTGCTGTGTTATTTTCCCAACATATATCTGGATAGCTGAAGTCCCCCATCACCACCAAATCTTGGGCTTTGGAGGATATTGTTATTTGTTTAAAAAAAGCCTCATCCACTTCTTCCACCTGGGTAGGTGGCCTGTAGTAGACTCCTAGCATGACATCACCCTCATTTTTAACCCCTTTTAGCTTAACCCAGTGACTCTTAACACTTCCGTCTCCTATGTCCATCTCCACCTCACTCCAAGTATGTTCATTTTTAATATATAAGGCAACATTTCCTCCCTTTTTTCCCTGTCTGTCCTTCCTGAGCAAGCTGTACCCTTCCATACAAACATCCAATTGTGTGTATTATCCCACCACATTTCTGTGATGCCAACAATGTCATAATTGTACTTATTTTTTAGCACTTCCAGTTCTTCCTGCTTATTACCCATCCTTCTCACATTTGTATATAGGCATCTAAGATACTGATTTGACCTTGCCTCCCAGTTTTGCCCTGACCCTCCTTTCTCTCTGCCATTATAGCTCATGCTGCCTCTCATTTCCGACCCATCTCCCAGGTCTCCATATTCTCTACTTACCCATGGGCTTTGCTCACTTGTCCCCATTGAACCTAGTTTAAAGCCCTCCTCACTTAGTTAGCCCATCTGTGTCCAAATAGGGTCTTCCCCCTCCTCAAAAGGTGAACACCATCTCTGCCTACCAGTCATTCCTGGAATAGCATCCCGTGGTGGAAAAAGCCAAAGCCCTCCTGGCAACACCATCTTCACAGCCAGGCATTCACTTTCAGGATGCACCTGTCTCTGTTACAAGCATACTGTTTTACGAAAGAGCGTATATTAATAAGAATGGATATACCACTGTGTACTGAAAATCTAGAAACCTCCATTGACAAGAAAATATGGACACCCACAGTGTGTGAGACTTGAAATCACCAAAGAGAGAGTTTTGGGGATTGGTGTTGGCTGAAGAGGCTTGAAGGGACTGTAAGCTAAGAAATGGTTCTTTTGTTCTTGGTTATTTTCTGCATTCAGAGGCACAGGACTTTGTACATTTTTGTAAATGAACAAAGCTGCATCTAAGAAATACTTATTACCAATTTCTCTGCCAACTGAAACACCCACGAGGAAGTTGTTTATGCATGCTCAAAAGTGGATTTGCTTAGATAGGCAGGAATGTAATTTTATTCATATGGGATTAGACTATGGACCAGTGTTCTATAGAAAAACCTTTTATATTCAGTTGTTATATTGAAGTTTAAAGACTCTAATTATAGAAATTTAGTATGTTATGAAGAAAAGTATATTTTGAGGATAAAGATGAAATTTTATGAACTGCATTTAATCCGGTTAGACACATCAATATATTGACCTACTAACATTGTTGCAATCTGGGTCATTCTTGGATTTCTGACTGCCTGTTCAGATTTTCTTTCCTGTATTACAGAAATGTGAGCAATTTGAAATTGTGTATCTGGCTATACTATCTTTAGAAATTGCTGACCATTACTGGGGTCTGATGATGAAAGAAGCTAGTCTACCAGTCGTTTAATTTTTATGGAGTCTTCAGTTAATATGTATACAGTAATTTTAAAGAAGTATTTAAAGCAGTATTTTAAAGAAGCCTTATTGCAGGCACAGGAAGAAACCATCCTGATGCACAGCAAGAAAAGCAAATATGATAGGCGACCAGATTGGCTTACCGGGGACATCCTTGGTGAGATTAAACACAAAAAGGAAGCTTACACAAAGTGGAAACTTGGACAGATGACTAGGGAGGAGTATAAATATATTACTCAAGAATGCAGGGGAGTTATCAGGAAGGCAAAAGTACAATTGGAATTGCAGCTAGCAAGGGATGTGAAGGATAACAAGAAAGGTTTGTACAGGCATGTTAGCAATAAGAGGGTCATCAGACAGAGTGTGGGGCCATTACTGGATGAGGGAGGTAACCTAGTGACAGATGATGTGGGAAAAGCTGAAGTACTCAATGCTTTCTTTGCCTCTGTCTTCACAAAGAAAGTCAGCTCCCAGATAAATGCACTAGGCAACACAGCATGGGAAGGAGGTGGACAGCCCTTGGTGGGGAAAGAACAAGTTAGGAACTATTTAGAAAAGCTAAACATACGCAAATCCATGGATCCAGATTTAATGCATCTGAGGATACTGAGGGAGTTGGCAAATATCATTGCGGAGCCTTTGGCCATTGTCTTTGAAAACTCACGGAGATCGGGAGAGATCCCAGATGACTGAAAAAAGGCAAATGTAGTGCACATCTTTAAAAAAGGGAAGAAGGACAATCCAGGGAACTACAGACCAGTCAGCCTTACCTCAGTCCCCAGAAAAATCATGGAGGGAATCCTCAAGGAATCCATTCTGAAGCACTTGGAAGAGGGGAAAGTGATCAGAAATAGTCAACTTGGATTCATAAAGGGCAAGTCGTGCCTGACCAATCTGATTAGCTTCTATGATGAGGTAACTGGCTCTGTGGATATAGGAAAGTCGGTGGATGTGATATACTTTGACTTTAGCAAAGCTTTTGATATGGTCTCCAACAATATTCTTGCCAGCAAGTTAAGGGAATATGGATTGGATAAATGGACTGTAAGATGGATAGAAAGCTGGCTAGATTGTTGGGCCCAATGGGTAGTGTTCAATGGCTCAGTTTCAGGTTGGTGGTCGGTTTCTAGCGGGGTGCCCCAAAGATCAGTTCTAGGACCAGTTTTATTCAACATCTTTATTAATAACCTGGATGAGGGGTTGGATTGCAGCCTTGGCAAGTTCGCAGATGACACTAAGTTAGGGGGAGAGGTAGATACGCTGTAGGTCAGGGATAGAGTCCAGAGTGACCTGGACAGATTAGAGGATTATGCCAAAAGAAATCTGATGAGGTTCAACAAGGACAAGTGTAGAGTTCTGCACTTAGGACGGAAGAATCCCAAGCATTGTTACAGGCTGGGGACCGAATGGCTAACCAGCAATTCTGCAGAAAAGGACCTGGGGATTACAGTGGATGAGAAGCTGGATATCAGTCAACAGTGTGCCCTTGTAGTCAAGAAGGCTAATGGCATATTAGGGTGCATTAGGAGGAGCATTGCCAGCGATCCAGAGAAGTGATTATTCTCCTTTATTCAGCTCTGGTGAGGCCACATCTGGAGAATTGTATCCAGTTCTGGGCCCCCCACTATAGAAAGGATGTGGACGCATTGGAGAGGGTCCAGCGGAGGGTGATCAAAATGATTAGGGGGCTGGAGCACCTTTGTCAAGCCAAGCAGTCTTGGCTTGACAAAGCCCTGGCTGGGTTGATTTAGTTGGGATTGGTCCTGCCTTGGGCAGGGGTTTGGACTTGATGACTTCTTGAGGTCTCTTCCAGCTCTATGGTTCTATGATACTTGGGAAATGTGATATTCTGGAATTCAATTCATATTAGACAGGGACTGTGTCATTGCCCAGCTACTAGCTCTTGAAACCTTCTATATTAGGCTGGTGTGGCTCACAGCCCTGAAACCAATAGCAAGCTTACAGGTATGCAGGTCTCGCCCTGGTTTCCAGCACCCAGTTGCTTTTTGCAAAGTGACCCCAACAGCCTGCCTATCATGAATTTCCCCATAATTTCCTGTCAATGTGACAATCTGCTGAGGTTCCCCAAATTGTGTTAGTACTGAGACAAGGTATGTGAAAGATTTTCTATTGGACCAACTTCTATTGGAGAGAGACAAACTTTTGAGCTATACAGATCTCTTTTCTCAGGTCTGGGAAAGGCACACGTTCAAATAGTTAGTTTAGCATAAATAAGACATCTAAGGGGCCATTCAAGGTGATGTGGCCTGTTAATAATCTAGTAGTTATGGGATAAAATTTAGGGTTAGTAGATTACAGATGGCTGTCATAAGTCATAATTACAGTGTGCTTATTAAGACCATAATTCCTATTGTCTAATTCATTTATGAATTCAAGCTCATTGGTTCATCTTTTGAAAGTGTTATGTCTGTTATCATTTTCCCATTTGAGTTCATTTAAGAGCATAGTGATTGTCTGGTTTCACCCACATAATTACTACTGGGGCATTTAGTGCACTGGATGAGGTACACCACATGTTAGGATAGGAACCTGTGGGATCCATAGCTCTTTAAAGGTGTGGCTCTGGGGGATGTTGATAATTGTAGCAGTAGATTTTGCAGATTTGCAGGGTTTGCATCTGTTGTTTTGACAGATTCTGGTGCCACTTCACATTGGCATGTCTGGTCAGTTGGAAGCTTGCTTCTGATGACAAGCTTAAAGAGGTTGGGGGTTGCTTGAAGGCCAGAAAATGGGTTCCAGAAATATTTCTTTCAAAATCAGGTCTCCATCAAGCATAGGTCATTGCTGTGATATGTGGGTTTCTTGTATAGGGTTCCATTGTTGAAGCTGATTGTGGTGTGAGAGCATTCCAGAGACTTTTTAATAGTGGGATGCTGGTTGTTGAAGTTGTGGTGAAAATCTAGACAGGAGTTTGTGCAGTCTGTCCAAAGGATGAAAATATCATCCATGTATCTCAGGCATATCATTGGTTTCATGGTGTATTTCTCTAGAAATCTTCTTTAAAATGGCCCATGAAGAGATTGGTATATTGGAGAGCTGTCCTAGTACCCCTGGTTATTCTAATGATTTGGACAAAGTGTTTGTTGTTGAATGTAAAATTACTATAGGTGAGGATGAAATGGAGGATTAGTTTGGCTATATATTTAGGATGTATATCTGGGTGTTGTCCATTGCCTCGTAGTTTTCTGAGGCAGACAGCAATGCCATTATTGTGAGGGATGTTGATATACTGGGCATTCATGGTGGTATGGATGATGTTCGAAAACAGTATGTTAATGTTGTAGAATTTTTGCATGAAGTTATTTGTGACTTGAAGGACACTGCCCCTTTGTGTGGTGAATGATTTGTGGATGGTTTCTGTGAGTCTTGCTGTTCCTTCAGTAAGAGTGTCATGGCTGAATATAATGGGTCTACCTGGGTTTCCTTGTTTGTAACATGGGAAGCATGTGGAAGGTCCATGCAGTGGATTTGTGAGGAATGAGTTTGTAAAGCTTTCTTGGAATTGTGTGGGAAAAGATTAGACTATTTTTAAATTCCTCTGTAAACTGTAGTGTGGTGTCTTCTCTGAGTCTATAGTAGATGGTTTAGGAGAATTGTCAGTTGGCCTCATTCGTGTAGTAGTCATCATGGCTGAAGACTATAATGGTGTCAGCCGATTGTCACACTGGCAGAAGGTTTTGGGTAAATTTAGGACTGGAAGAATATTGGGGTCACTCTGGGGAAAAAGTAACTGGGTGGGGGGAAGCCAGGCATGTAGGCTGGCTGTTGGTATCAGATTGTCAGCCATAGTAGTACAGCATTTAAGACACTGAAAATTGAAGGGCAGGCTGTGTATTGATCTGGGTAGAATCCTAAAGCATCATAGAAACCCAGTTGGGTTTTGCAATCTACTGGAGCTATGTTTTCTTCACATTGCATGTATTTGGCATGGTTGGCAGTGTCTGCTCAAGAAAGATTCTAGGTAGGAATGTATTTATGAGATAATGTGGATCAAGATGAAAGTATATTTAGGAAACCCCTCTTTGCAAATCTGAAACTAGTGCCGAACCAATAGCACTATGTTGAGTACTAAATCCATGCAAAAAAATACTTGTTTAAAGAAATTAAGTGGATTTAAAAAAAAAATAATTAAGCTAAGGTCACAAACTGGAAGTTTCAAAGGATGTACTCAACTTAACATTTAATTTAATGAAAGTTGGGTGTCTAACACTTTAAACCTGGGCTTGTGAACAGGTGATTGCTAACAGGGAGTTTTGAGAGGGAGTTCTCCAGGTGAAGGAGAAGCAGGACAGCAGTGATGGTTGATGATGGGTCTGCTGTTGTTACCTGCACGGCGTGTGCCATGTTTGTCTTCCTCCCGGAAGAAAGAACGGATTTCATCTGCACGAAGTGCAAGCTGGTCGAGATTTTGGAAGAAAAAATTAGAGGACTAGAGGCCCAAGTGTCGACCTTACGCTTGATCAGAGAGGATGAAGACTTCCTCGATAGAAGGCAGCAATTGATCCTCCAAGCACAGCAGGCAGAGGAGCCAATGAGGGCAGTACGTGACCAAGAAGAAAACTGGCAGCATGTAACTTCTAGAAGGGGGAAAAGGCCAGCATGGGATTCCCCCGATGCTATATAGGTAAGCAATCTCTTTCAAGCTCTCTCCACAGGCTCTGCAGTGCTGAAAGCTCTGGAAGGGACCTCACAAGGTAGAAACCAGAAGGGAGCACCATCTACTGAAAGGCATGGGATGCGTAGTCCTAGGGATGGGGGTTCCATGGCCACCACCCCCAAAAGGAAACGATGGGTGGTGGTGGTCAGGGACTCCCTCCTAAGAGGGACTGAGCCATCCCTCTGCCGTCCGGACCTGGAATCTCGAGAGGTGTGCTGCTTACCGGGAGCTCGCATTCGGGATGTCACTGAGAGGCTTAGCAAGCTGATCAAACCTTCAGATCACTACCCCTTCCTGCTTCTCCATGTAGGAACTAATGATACGGCCAAGAATGACCTTGAGTGGGTTGCTGCGGATTATGTAGCGCTGGGAAGAAGCATCCAAGAATTCGGAGCGCAAGTGGTGTTCTCGTCCATCCTCCCTGTTGAAGGGAAAGTACTGGGCAGAGATCGTCGAATTGAGGACGTAAATGCGTGGTTGTGCAGGTGGTGTCGCAGAGAGGGCTTTGGTTTCTTCGACCATGGGACTCTGTTCCGGGCGCAAGGATTGTTAGGAAGAGATGGGATCCACGTAACGAAGAGAGGAAGGAGCATC
Organism: Pelodiscus sinensis; assembly: GCF_052426305.1. Taxonomy (NCBI): domain Eukaryota; kingdom Metazoa; phylum Chordata; order Testudines; family Trionychidae; genus Pelodiscus; species Pelodiscus sinensis. The sequence continues at coordinate 207,581,220 of NC_143053.1, forward strand.
TTCGCGGGCAGGCTTGCAAACCTAGTGAGGAGGGCTTTAAACTAGGTTCGTCGGGGGACGGTGACCAAAACCCTGAGGGGAGTGGGAAAGTCGGATACCGGGAAGAAATGCATAGAGCAAGGAGCGAGAAAGGAGGACCCCAGTTTCGAATGGAGAAGATAGTGCAATCAACTGGTTACCTGAAGTGTTTGTACACTAATGCGAGAAGCCTGGGCAACAAACAGGAAGAACTGGAGGCCCTGGCCCAGACCAAGAAATATGATTTAATTGGGATAACAGAGACTTGGTGGGATGACTCGCATGACTGGAGCACTGTCATGGAAGGGTATAGATTGTTCAGGAAGAACAGGCAGGGGAGAAAAGGAGGAGGAGTTGTACTATATGTAAGAGAGCACTATGATTGCTCTGAACTCCAGTATAAAGAGGGAGAAAAACTTGTTGAAAGTCTATGGGTCAGGTTTAAAGGAGCAAACAGCAGTGATGTTGTGGTTGGTATCTGCTACAGGCCACCGAACCAGGTGGATGAGGTAGATGAGGCTTTTTTCAGACAACTGAGCGAAGCTTCCAGATCGCAGGCCCTGGTTCTCATGGGGGACTTTAATCACCCTGACATCTGTTGGGAAACCAATACGGCAGTACACAGGCAATCCAGGAAGTTTTTGGAGAATGTTGGGGATAACTTCTTGGTACAAGTGTTGAAGGATCCGACCAGGGGCTGTGCACAGCTTGACCTTCTCCTCACAAACAGGGAGGAACTAATAGGGGACGTAGAGGTGGGTGACAACCTGGGAAGCAGTGATCATGAGATGGTAGATTTCAGGATCCTGACCAAAGGAAGGAAAGAGAGTAGTAAAATACACACCTTGGACTTCAAAAAAGCAGATTTTGACTCCCTCAGAGATCTGATGGAAAGAATCCCCTGGGATGTTAACATGAAGGGGAAAGGAGTCCAGGACAGCTGGCAGTATTTTAAAGAAGCCTTATTGACGGCACAGAAAGAAACCATCCCAACGCGTAGCAAGAGAGGCAAACCTGGTAGGAGACCGGACTGGCTTACAGGGGAAATCCTTGGTGAACTTAAGCACAAAAAGGAAGCTTACAGAAAGTGGAAACTTGGACAAATGACTAGGGAGGAGTTTAAATGTATAGTTCGAGAATGCCGGGGGGTTATCAGGAAGGCGAAAGCGCGAATGGAGTTGCGACTGGCTAAGGATGTGAAGGATAACAAGAAAGGTTTCTACAGACATGTCAACAAGAAGAAGGTGATCAGAGAGGGTGTGCAGTCCCTAATGGATGAAGAAGGTAACCTAGTGACAGATGATGTGGGGAAAGCTGAAGTACTCAATGCTTTCTTTGCCTCTGTATTCACGGACAAGGTCGGCTCCTGGACTTCTGTGCTAAGTGACGCAAGATGGGAAGAAGATGGACAGCCCTTGGTGGGTAAAGAACAGGTTAGGAACTATTTAGAAAAGCTAAACATACACAAATCCATAGGTCCGGACTTAATGCACCCGAGGGAACTGAGGGAGTTGGCAAATGTCATTGAGGACCCTTTGGCTATTATCTTTGAAAAGTCGTGGAGATCGGGAGAAATCCCGGATGACTGGAAAAAGGCAAATGTAGTGCCCATCTTCAAAAAAGGGAAGAAGGACGATCCAGGGAACTATAGGCCGATCAGTCTTACCTCGGTTCCCGGAAAAATCATGGAAGGGATCCTAAGGGAATCCATTTTGAGACACTTGGATGAGAGGAAAGTGATCAGGAATAGTCAGCATGGATTCACAAAGGGCAAGTCGTGCCTGACCAATCTGATTAGCTTCTATGATGAGGTAACTGGCTCAGTGGACATGGGAAAGTCAGTGGATGTTATATACCTTGACTTTAGCAAGGCTTTTGATACGGTCTCCCACAATATTCTTGCCAGCAAGTTAAGGGAATGTGGATTGGATAAATGGACAGTAAGATGGATAGAAAGATGGCTAGAAGGCCGGGCCCAGCGGGTAGTGATCAACGGTTCGATGTCAGGATGGCGGTCGGTTTCTAGTGGAGTGCCCCAAGGTTCGGTTCTAGGACCGGTTTTGTTCAATATCTTTATTAATGACCTGGATGAGAGGATAGATTGCACCCTCAACAAGTTTGCAGATGACACTAAGCGGGGGGGAGAGGTAGATACGCTTAAGGGCAGAGATAGGATCCAGAGTGACTTAGACAAATTGGAGGATTGGGCCACTAGAAATCTTATGAGATTCAACAAAGACAAGTGTAGAGTCCTGCACTTGGGACGGAAGAATCCCAAGCATAGTTACAGGCTGGGGACCAACCAGTTAAGTAGTAGTTCTGCAGAAAATGACCTGGGGGTTACAGTGGATGAGAAGCTAGATATGAGTCAACAGTGTGCTCTTGTAGCCAAGAAGGCTAATGGCATATTAGGATGCATTAAGAGGAGCATTGCCAGCGGATCCAGAGATGTCATTATTCCCCTTTATTCGGCTTTGGTGAGGCCACATCTGGAGTATTGTGTCCAGTTCTGGGCCCCCCACTACAAAAAGGATGCGGAAGCATTGGAGAGGGTCCAGTGGAGGGCAACCAAAATGATTAGGGGGCTGGAGCATATGACCTACGAGGAGAGGCTGAGGGACTTGGGTCTGTTTAGTCTGCAGAAGCGAAGAGTGAGGGGGGATTTGATAGCAGCCTTCAACTTCCTGAAGGGAGGTTCCAAAGAGGATGGAGAGAGGCTGTTCTCAGTAGTGACAGATGGCAGAACAAGGAGCAATGGTCTCAAGTTGTGGTGGGAGAGGTCCAGATTGGATATTAGGAAAAACTATTTTACTAGAAGGGTAGTGAAGCATTGGAATGGGTTACCTAGGGAAGTAGTGGAGTCTCCATCCCTAGAGGTATTTAAGTCTCGGCTTGACAAAGCCCTGGCCGGGTTGATTTAGATGGGATTGGTCCTGCCTAGAGCGGGGGGCTGGACTTGACGACCTTCTGGGGTCTCTTCCAGTTCTATGATTCTATGATAAGGGGATGGTTGGATGAAATAACAGGATCTTGGTAACTAATTGACCATTCATTATCAGTTGGAAATAGGTCAATGGAGGGATGATAGGAGTTGCTATAGGGAACTTTCTGGGTGTCTGGCTGGTGAGTCTTGCCCACATGCTCAGGGTTTAGCTGATCTCCATATTTGGGGTCGGGAAGGAATTTTCCTCCAGGGTAGATTGGCAGAGGCCCTGGAGGTTTTTCGCCTTCCTCTGTAGCATTGGGCACAGATCACAGCTGAAGGACTCTCTGCATGTTGGGTCCTTCAAAGTATTTGAATGCTTCAATATCTTTGATATAGGTGAGAGGATTATTCTAAGAGGGGTGGTTGAGATTCTGTGGCCTGCACTGTGCAGGGGGTCAGACTAGATGATTATAATGGTCCCTTCTGACCTTAAAGTCTATGAGTATGAGTCTATGATTCCCCTTTGAGCACCACAGTTCCAATAGAAAATCAGTGGGATTTGTGCTCTAAACACACTTATAATGGGAGGGATTTTCCATATTTTCTGTTTCTACTATTCTTTAGGAACAATGATGCAACGGTATTGAAACAGTCATGTTCATTCACAGTTAGTTTGGTTTTGCTTGAATATTTTTGTATAGCTAAAAATGAGTGTGCAAAATAAAATTATATTAATGCTGACTGTGAATAATCAATTGAACAAAAAAGTAATTATACGAAATTTAGTGTAATCTTAAGTAATGGCTCTTATAACTGATATGAATGAGAAAAATTAACTTTTACTTCTAATTAAATATAATGCCAAAAAGGTGTTCAACCCATTCTGACATATGTGGAAGATAGAATAATAAAGTACGGACACAGTCTTAATCACTCTTCATTATTAAACATTAATACACTGTCATTAACAGTAACTGTTATAATCCTGTCATTTTGTGTCTTCCCAGAGAAGCACTCATCTCCTTTCAAATACTAATCACAAAAGCAGGTGTGTAAGGTACTGTAATAACCCTTTTATTGCCAGGTTTAATACATAGAGCAGTTCTGGGTCTTTGACAGGGTGTCACAGAGGTGCATATGGACAAGTTGGATATTAGTGACATTTCTTTGGCTGTATTATGTAGAATTCCCCAAACTACAGAAATATATAGAACTCTTATGTGCATAATGTACTCTACTCTCTCTAACAATCCTAGAGTTTATATAGCTATGGTGTGTGTAGCACATTATACAGTAGACTTCCGATAATCTGGAACCTATGGGACCTAGGTGGTGCCGGATTATCAGATATGCCGGACTATCAAGAGGTACTATAAGATGGTTATATATATATATACTATATACATTATATACTGTATATAAAGTATTCTTAACCCTTTTTATTGTACATATTGTATACAATATGCTGTAATGTTTTAGGTTTTTTAAGCCTTTTTTACCCTTTTTGCTCAGTTCAGAGGCTGCCACTGTTACCTTGTGACTCATTTTTTGCCGAAACTCACTCACTAGGCTCTTGCCATTTTGATGCCCGACTATCAGGAGTGCCGGACTATTGGATGCCGGACTATTGGAGTTTTACTGTAGTATAAAAGTACTTATTTAGTACCTTTTGTCCAATGATATCAAAGTATTTTACAGTCAAGCCTCACCACACACTCAAGAGATACACACATTATTTATTCCCCTTTTCAATCTGGACAGACTTAGACACAATGGGGTTGAAGAGGTGCTGTCAACGTGAAATCTGGTAAATTTAAAACATTGACTTTAAAATAATTTAAGGTACTAAGATACATTTGGGATGGTGGAGTACAAGGGAAGTGCTGTTTATAATGTATTTATTGTGCAGCCACTAGTGCTGTGGGACATACCCATTATGTTAAGGGGAAACATTAATTCCGCAGATGTACATTAAAATATGCTATAAACAAAATACTTTTAAAATAACAAAGTAAACAAATTTGAAAAACTGGAAAAACTTATTTTCTTTCCCTCACCTGTCTTAGCTGTAGTAAATCTGTATGTTACTTGGTAATTACAGAAGTTAAATCATTCTGAGATAGAAGTGTGTATGTGGGAGAGTGGGTTAAATTGGCAGTGTCCCTTTAATTCACTTGACTATTGTTACAGAGCAAGACCATAACAAAAAAAAGAATGTTGACTTCCAATAACCTGATATAACTGCAAGCTACTGGCTTTTGCTGTGAGATGATATTGAAATTGGGCATAGTCATTTATTGTCTAATTGAAGGGAATGCTGCTGCTTTAGTTTTAAGGTTTTTATAGGAATAACATAGGCTAGCCAGGTGACAGCATTGCCAGTTATGATGCTGAAATAGAGACAAGTAAAACGTCCAGTTTTAGTAACACTGAACTGTCATGTAGACATGATACTAGGCAGGTGGTCCTTAATGAGGGTGAACTAATTCCACTAATAATCCACGTGTCACAGCTGTTTTTTGTCATGAGGATCCAACAAGCTGCCTATAGGAACACAGATCCTACAAAGCAGTCTTGCGGCACTATTCATCCTTCACACCATTCCCTCCCACCCCATCCCCAAGTTCAGAGTTTTCAAAAATCATACACCAGGAGCCAGCAGATACGTACAGTCCTGCTGTTGCACTGGTTAACCCTAATCGGAGGTACCAGGACTTTGTGTAACCATCTCCATCTTGATTTTTTGATAGTGGCAAGGCACAGCCCTATGGACACTCTTCTTCCATTCCCTATTGACTTTCTCAAGTGGTGAATAGCAAGTGCTCAGAGCCTGCTTATTTCAGCACACCTGGACCCCAGGTCTTTTTAATCTTCACAAGGGTCCACAAAGAGCATTCTGAGTCCTCTTTATGTCCCTTATCAGTCTCTTAGGCTATGTCTACATTGGCAATTGAACAATAAAACTTTTTTATTCTGACATGCTAACTCTCCTCCATCCCAAAAGACCGCTGTGCCAAGTGCCAATGTGGTAGAAGTATTTTGTCAGCAAACGAACTGACAAACAGTGACTATACTGCCCAACTTTTAGCAACACAGTTGTGTTGACAAGGCCATGTCACTAAAAGCTGTATAGTGTAGACAAAGCCTGAATCCTAGTAACCAGGTTCTCTTATGCCCTTTAATCAGTGGCAGTTACTTTCAGAGGTAGAAAAAATGCAACAGCAAATACAAAAATAAGCAAGTTATATGGATAGTGCCTGTATGTGTAGGGTTAAGAAGCCATCTATGATCAAAGCATAATGGAAAAGCAAAATAAGATCCAGCATTCAGAGACAGAAAGCAGACTGGAGAAATGTTTGACTAGTTCTAATACAAAATTGCAAATAAAGCCAGTTTACAGTATTTTGGAATTACAATGAAAAGAATAAACAACAAATAGTTTAGCAGCACCTTAAAGACTAACAAAACATGTAGATGGTGTCATGAGCTTTCTGAGTCCAGATCCAAGAATAAATAAGGGAATCAAACTTGTAAATGAAGTTAAGTTCCAAACCTTCCCTGTGTATTTGACTTGTGAAATTGGCTAGTTAGCACATTACCTTCCACATCCTAATGACTTAACCAACCAAACAGTGGATACTTAAAGAAGTGAAAATTGTTCTTATCAGCTTCTTATAACTTGAACAATCTCAATCACTATTTTTTTATCTCTCCCCTCCCTCCCCCCTCCCCCCCATTCTCCCTTCTTTTATTTATTCTTGTATCTGAACTTTTAATACTCCAGTCATATAACAAAGGGGGTTGTGCCCACAAAAGCTCATGATACCACCTCCATGTTTTCTTAGTCTTAAGGTGCTGCTAGACCAGTAGTCACCAACCAGTAGATCGGGATCTACTGGTAGATTTTGGAGCCTCTGACTGGTGATCCTGAGTTGTTTGGCCAGGAAGCTATCAAGTGCTGGCACTTCAGTTGCCCCTCCACCCAATGTCATACTGCTCTTGCCCTCTGCCTTTGAACTGCCCCCCCCCCTCCAGAAGCTTTCTGCTTGCTATGCATTATGTGGGAAGGAGAAGAAGGGGAGGTGCTGATGTCAGGGTCTCCCTTCTCCCCCCATTTCTCCACACAGAGAGAAGGGAATGGAGGGAGATTGGCAATGCAAATCTCTGTCATTCTCACACACTGTGTATGTGTCATTCTCACAAACACATTGTCCTTCACTCATCTCCTGACCTAACATATATGTGAGGAATTGTTATTACTTCTTTTACTGCTTGCAAAGTGTGGTATTTTTGGTTTTTGACTGGTCTGTGCATTTTGTAATTTTCATTTCTTTCTTATGCTTAAATTTAATTCTTTGGGTAGTGAGTTCTAAAATGCCTAACATGCCGTGCCTGGAGTAATTATCCCTATGGTAATTGCTACTCCTGGACATGGATGACGTGTTCCTGCAGCCCCTGAGAGAGGCAGAGCAGGGGGACTCCACATGCTGCCCTTGCCTGCAGACACCACTCCTGCAGCGTTCATTGATCAGTAATGGGGAACTGTGGCCAGTAGAAGCTATGGGCTCACTACCTATAGATGAGGGGCATTATGTGGCATCTGGAGCCATTGCTGTACATGCCAGCTGCTTTCAGGAGTGGTGCAGGGCCAGGGCAGGAGTAAGCCTGCCTTAACCCCACTACTCCAACACCCGGAAGCCATCTCAGTTAAGTGGTGCCCAGCCAGAGCCTGCTTCCTGAACCCCTGTCCGAGCCCTGAACCTCTTCCTCCACCCAACCTCCTGCCCCAGACGTGAGTCCTCCTGAACCCAAACTTCTTCCCAGAGCTCACACTCTGAAACTCCACCTTGACCCCAATTCTCCACCCTGGGCTAAGCCCTGAGTCCCTCCCACACCCTGAACTCTTTGGCCCAAGACCAGAGCCTGGACCCCAACCCCTACCCTAGCCTGGTGAAAGTGAGGGTACAGCTAGTACACCGGTTTTTCGGAAAAAGCTATGCAAAATTAGCCCCACATTTTGTGTAGCTTTTTCTGATTCTTTTGTCAGAAGAGGCTTTTCTGACATTTGGCCCATCTAGACTGGGCCAAATATTGAGGAAAAAAACCCTTTCAAAAGCCCCCTTATTCCTCGTGAAACGAGGAATACAGGGGCTTCTGAAAGAGTGCATTTGCTCTTCTGCAAAAAAAAAGTGGAAGAGCAAATGCATTCCCTGGATATGGAACAGTTCTTCCAGGATACCTCTAGTATCCTGGAAAAACTGTATTTCAGCAGTACCATAAGTGAGGCTGGGGGAGGAAGGGAGATGGAGTGTGTAGAGTGAGGCCTGGGAGAAGGGGTGGAGCAGGGGTGGGGCCTCAAAGAAGGGGTGGGAAGGAAGTGGGGTAATGGTATTTGGGTTTTAGGTAGATTGTACATTGCACTTACATTGAAAAAGTGATCTTGTGGTTAAAAAGGTTGGAGACCACTGTGCTAGACTATTCCTTGTTTTTTAAGTTTTTCAAGTTACAGACTAACTGCTACTCCTCTGAAAACTATTGAAAAGAATATATGGCTAATTGTGTAGTTAGCTTTTCACAGGAATACATAGGAAAGTGAGGTGAGTTTCAGGTGCTTAGAACAGAAAAAGACCTTTGCATTGATTGTTTCATTGGAAGCCAGAGACTTCCCACTTATCAATTGGCTGTGAACAACCACAGCTCTATTTAGAACCATACCACAGTTAGCTGTTTACTGGATCTCATGCATCTACTCCAGTAAATCTACCTCTGTTCCAACTGAGAGCATCAGTTGCACTGTGCTTATTCTGTCCTCCAAGTAAGCAGCAGACTGCTTGATTTGTTTGGGATAGAATCACTCTGGTTTGTCTCTACAATTATTTCCCTAAATTCTTGATGTTCGTTTTCTAAAATGGAATTCATAATACATTGTGGGCCAATCCCAGGTATTACTGAAATCATTGTCAATATCTTCAGTGGAAACAAATTTGGCCTTCCTTATTTGCAGTTTTACTTGGCACAGTTCGGGTGCATCGACACTGAACCCTTACCTCGAAATAAGCTACGCAATTTGCATAGTGAAAATTGCATAGCTTATTTCAAGATAATTTCAAAATAGCTTATTTCAAAATTTGGTGCTGTGTACACAATGCCAAATTTTGAAATAAAGCACTATTCTGAAACATCCCTAAAATAACTCTGCAGTGTAGATGTAGTCTTAATAAGCATCTGTCAGCAAAGTTGACTTAGGTGATGTTTGCTTAGTTGACGCTCTCTTGCACATCTCACTGAACATAGATACTGGAATTTGACCCTATGATCTCACAGATTCAACTAATTTGGTCAGTTTGCAGGAGTACAATTTTAAATCCAACCAATACTATCATTTGAAAAAGCTTTTAACCTTTTGAACAGCAGCAGTTTCTGATAAAGATAATATTATAGTGTTCCTAATAAAAAAAAATCTGTCACCACCTTTGTGCTGATGATGTTCCAGAATTCACCATGTGCATGGCATGACAACCCTCTACAGCAGAGTTGGGAAATAACATGGAGATGGTTTGCTAAGGTTAACCCCAGGTGGGATGCCAGCATTATACAGGCAGTCCCCGAGTTACGGGGATCCGACATATGTCGGATCCGCAGTTACGAACGGGGCTTTTCTCGCCCCGGAGGACGGGAGCGGCGGGACGCCCAGATGGGACCAGCAGACCAGGGAGATGGGGAGCAAAGCCGCGGAGCACGCCCGCAGCGGGACAGCCGCGGAGCACGCCCGCAGCAGGACAGCTCAAGCGCGCCCGGGCTGTCCCGCTGTGAGCGTGCTCCGCTGCTTTGCTCCCCCTCTCCCTGGTCTGAGCAGCAGACCACGGAGATGGGGAGCAAAGCCTCGGAGCATGCCAGCAGTGGGACAGCCGCGGCGCGCCTGGACTGTCCCACTGCCCGCGTGCTCTGCGGCTTTGTTCCGCGTCTCCCAGGTCAGCAGACCAGGGAGACGGAGCAAAGCCGTGGAGGACTTGGGCGGTCCCGCCAACCCCGTCTCCCTGGTCTGCTGGGGGGGGGTGCAGCTAGTGCCCCCCCCCCAGCAGACCGGGCTTTTCTTGCCTACCCCTGGGGTAGAGCAGCTGGGGGCTGCCGGGTTGGTTCCGCAGCGCCGCTCCAGACCAACCCGGCAGCACCGCAGCTGCTCTGCCCCAGGCATCCCCAAGTCAGCCGCTGCTGAAACTGACCAGCGGATGACTACAGGAAGCCCGAGGCAGAGTTGCTCTGCCCCAGGCTTCCTGCAATCAGCCGCTGATCAGTTTCAGCAGCAGCTGACTTGGGGACGCCTGGGTTTCTTAAGTTGAATCTGTATGTAAGTCAGAACTGGCGTCCAGATTCAGCCGCGGTTGAAACTGATCAGTTTCAGCAGCGGCTGACACCAGTTCCGACTTACATACAGATTCAACTTAAGAACAAACCTACAGTCCCTATCTTGTACGTAACCCGGGGACTGCCTGTATTTACCTGCATATCGGCAGGTATGTGGCCTCTTGTAGCTCCTGTTGGCTGTGGACTGCTGTTCCCAGCCAGAGGGAACTGTGGGAAGCAGCATGCATTGGGATAATGCTTCCCTCAGCTCCCATTGTTCAGGAATAGCGATCCATGGCCAACAGGAGCTACAAGTGGCCTTACCGGTGGCCATACAAGTAAATAAAGTGTCAGCAGCCTGCCGTGGGCTAACGCTGGCAAACTGCATCTGGTCCATGGGCTGCTTATTTCCCACCCATGCAGACATGAAAATGAATCTCAAAAATTATTTAGTACCCTAACAGAAGAACAAAAAATGTTTATTCGTATTTGGAATTGTTGTTTTTTGCTGCTTTGCTGTATTCTTATGAAGAAATGTCATAGTGACATATTTAGGTCCTATAGGTGTTGGATTTCTAGTAATTTCAGAAAATTAAGTTTACTTACAAGAAGGTTTGCAGAAATAAACATTTTAAAGAGACAATTAGAAAATATTTGAAGAAAGAAAATTTTGAATTTAAAGCTAACCATTTGCATTAGAATCTTGATGATAAGAATTAAGCTTATTCAAGAGTGGATCAGAAACAATACCATATAACTTGTGTAATCAAATGGAGAGCTATGTCACTGAGGCTATGTCTAGACTACAGGCTTCTTTTGGAAGACACTTTTCTGGAAGAGATCTTCCAAAGAAATTTCTTCCAAAAGAGAGCCTCTGCACTGCAAAAGTGCATCGAAAAAGCAATCTGCTTTTTCAAAAGAGAGCACCCTGACTGAATGGACGCTCTCCTGCATGTAAGCTGTGACTGCTATGGATGGAATGGCCACCGGGGCATCTGTGCTTTTTCCTCTTCTTCCGAAAGAACTCCCTCTTCCCTGTCCACACACGCCTTTTTTGCAAAAGAGCTCTTTCACAAAAAGGCTTCTTCCTCACAGAATGAGGATTACCAATGCCGGAAAAACTGCTCTGTTCTTTCAATTTTCTTACAGAAGAATGCAATTGCAGTGTGGACATTGCTCAAGTTTTGTCAGAAAAATGACTGATCCACTTACATGAAAATCACCTGAGCAGAGTCATTGGACTAGATCCTCATCTTTGGCTGTAGGGATGTGGCACTTAGGTACATTTAAGCCACCTTTGTAGTAGCTTCATGATGTGGAATTATGCAGGAGTTGTCTTAGCTCTCTACGGGTGCATCTTCTGTTGGAATAAGGTACGCAATTTGCCCTATGCAAATTTCATAGCTTATTCCGAGTCTACACAGCACCAAATTTCAAAATAAGGCACTATTCTGACAAATCCCTTAACCTTTGTGGAACGAGGGTTACAGGGGCACCAGAATAGCACGTGACATTGTTATTTCGGGATACTTCTGGTATCCCAAAAGAGCAATGAAGTCTAGATGTACCCTAGGACAATTTAAGTTATGCCTGGATGCTCATCTGTCATTTGGACCATTTCCGGGAGTTACAAGAGTAGCCTGATTGCAGTCCTTATTCCTGGAAATATTGTTTATTCTGGGAATGAGAAGGTAGTGAGTATGGAGAACCAGTTACAGAGGCACTGTACCATACAGAAATTCCTTTATTGGGCAAAATTTTCAGTTGCCCAGATTCACCCAATTTATTAGCTACTGTGCACTGCTAGAGCAGCCTAAAGCAGGCAGAATGGGGCTTAGGCTATGGCTTGTTGTTTGGTCCTCCTTTTGCAACAAGAAATAACAGGAAAGTGAAGATGGAGTAATTATCACTTGAATTTAAAAAGCCAGTTATCTGACATATTCAGCTGCAGGAACATTTTTCTTTAATTTGAAAGTTAATCCAGCTCAATGCTGGATTATTGGTAACAATTCTCTATAAACATAAGCATGTAAGATCATGGTGGACAACTGTTTAGACCTTCATGGCTGGGAATCATGCCATCACTACCCACAGTTGATGCACATACATGGCTATTTGGATTTCTATCCTATGCCATCTGTTCAGATGGCATGGTGCCCACTCACAAATTGGTGAGACCTGAGCCAACAGCAATTGATGTAGATAGTTCCACTGCAAAACACTGCAAGTGGCATCTCGTCTGAAGGAAGTTCCTCATTTTTCAACACAGTGTTAACACAAGATGGGGGGGGGGGGGTCTCACAAGCATACCTGAAACTAGAGATGTAAAAGTCTTTTTCGGTTACCTATCCAATGCCCTGTCATCAAGGAAAAAGGGGGAAAAAAGGAAGAATGGTATTTACAGTTAGCTCTCACTAACAGAGAATAAGAGAACCTTTTCCAGATCAACCAAACCCACATGCTTTTTCCTCGTATTTTTTATCTAAGAAACTTTTTGTTGTTGTGGGTTTTTGTTGGTTCCTTTTTCTTTTTTTTGGGGGGGGGGGAGGGGGCTCACAGAGTCAGTGGCATAAGGCCTGAACCAAATCTCACTAAAGCCAATAGGAGTATTTTCACTGATGTCAGTGAACACTGGATTGAGTACTAAAGAGCACTAAATCTTGTGTTGGCCTCACATTTTTCATGGATAGAATAGCTTAGTAACAAGTTGCATCAAGGAATTTGGATGGTATAGTAATGGGATTCAGAGACTGTTCTTTCTGGGTCACTGGTTTAAATTCAGCTAAGGACTATATTGACCAAAGATATTACCAAATTATATTCTTAAAGACTACTGAGTATCTGTGCTAGCGCTGAGGGTCCTTTGCTGAGTGGTCAGATTTCCTCATCACCCAGTTGGTGCTTTAGTTTGCAAACTCAGCAGAGAGGCCAAGAACTAAATTGGTATTGAGAGTGATCTAAATTTTCAGCAGTGTAAGTGGTCCTAGGTCAAAAGATGAAGGATATTTGCAGTGGAGTGTGAAGAAATGTGTGCTGTTACTGTCAGTTCTGCACCTGTTCTGTAGATAAAGATAGGATTTACCTACCAACACTGTCAACTTGGCATCTTTCAAAGTCATTAAAATCACTTTAAAATGAAAAAGAAAACAGTAACATGAGTTGCACCAAATAAGTTCCACAGTATAAAACAGAAATTCCAGAGTCTGTGCAAAACTAAAAGAATTAGTTGCATGTTTCCCTTTAAAGTGTAATTAACCGTAGGAGTGTTGTCATTTTTCCTGTGTGATCTTTTCCCTGTGTATGAATGTCAGTGTTCATTCTGAGCATGCTTAGTTGAGTCAGTATGATATCATTTACGTGGGTGAGTTTCCATATATTGGTTTGTAGGAGGCATGATATTTTGCTGATTGTTAATCTGAAGATATTGCCAAAACCTTAGTCTGAATTTCACAGAAGTAATACTGATTATCTTTTGCTTCCTACCAGGAACCCAATAGGAAAAAGCTGGCTAGGCCTTAAAAATGCAAGATAACAGATCAGAACTAGGTTTTTTTTTTTTTTGTACTGAAAAAAAATCTTTTATACCTTTTTATAAATCCAGAGTTCAGGGGATTGTTCTTTAAGGCAAATATTTTTTTCTGATATTGTGCAAGCTTTTCACATTGGTGAATGCCTCATGAGTATGAAGTCAGTGGTTGAAATCCTGCTCCTGTTATCAATGGCAAAGCTCCCATTGACTTCCACAGGATAAGGATTTCAACCTTTACACTTTTCATATACATTTCACCTAAGTAAGAGCTATATAATCTAGTTCATAATTTATACTGATTGAAAGTTTAAGGGCTCTATCTTTTTTTTAAATATGTGAAGTGTCACTGCATATTAATTCATAGGTGCCAGAGCCTTTTTTCCCTTCTAGTATATGTCACAAATCACACTGTGTATTCCATCATGGAAAACAAATCCTATGTCTCTGACCAAATGTTATAATACATGTATGCAATAGAAATGTGCAGAAACAAAAATTGCATTGATGATGAAATTAGATAAAAACATCACTTCTGCTGGTTTTGTAAATCAAAACTTTGCCTGGGTTTCCTAAAAATGTTTCACAGGGAAAGCAGTTTCCAAAGATATGAAGTGTTTTGCCTTATGAAGTTGTGAAACTCCTTTAATGTTGATGCATAAAGAATTACATTTTATTCCAGGATCCATTTTTTTCATGGAAAATTGCCCCTTTGTGGAAAGACGGACATTTCTCCATTGTACAATTGTGCAATGTTTCATGAACACACCTGCAGTTCCCCATGCGAATCTGAGCAAAACACAAATTGATATATTCACACAGTTCTATTCTGTAGATTCATTCAAAGTTGAAAAAAAGGGTGTCATTGAATACTTGGTGACCATGTAGCCCAATCATTCTGAAAAATCTCAGCAGTTGCATTTTTCAAAGGTTACTTAAACCTGGGGGATGAATTGGTGGGGAGAGGGCTGATCAGTGTTGTTCCCATTCAAATGAATGAGAGTTTTTCTTTCAGTTAATTAGAATCAGAATTGGACCCTTTTGAACTGACCAGCACAAAGTAATAGCTACAAATAAAAAAGGAGAGGTCCCCCCAATCCCAGTTCCAACTAGTTCATTTTTAAAAGACACATTTCTGTAACCATGAAAACCTATGTAACCATACAGTTTGCCAACACTGAACTTTAATGAGTTCTGATAAGAAGCCAGTCAGTGGGTATCCATTTGCTAGTGATGATCTGAACTCCAGCTGATTGTCCTAGCAGCTGTGTGACTTCATTACCATTAGAAAGGCATACAGCCAAGCCAGCTGGTATCCGAAGAGGCTACTCAGTACACATAGCATGTCAGTTTGTTGGTTTACATATCAGGATTGCAAGATGCTCCCAGGAAAATGTTTAGTGTAAAATAGAATCTACATAAAGAGTTAGTTTAAAAGCCAAGTTTAAAATTATTGTGCCAGATGAAGGCTATTTTATCATATGAATGTTTTGTTTCTTCTATGATGTACTATATTGCTGCTGTTTACAACTCTTTGTTTAATGGAGCTTATGTGTAAAATTCACATTTTGGTTCCAAACATAACGGAACAGCATAATTTCTCAGTTAAGAAAACATCTTTTCATTGGGTTTTGTATTGGTACTTCTGAGAATCCATTGCCACTTTCTCTTATTTACTGGAAAAGAAAGCTGCTGAAGTTCGATACCAGTTTCTTACCAAAAAAACGAAAAAAAAATACAATCTGCAACTATCATAATGGATCGTGTTTAACATCTAGAGATAGCATCACCAAAAACTACTTCTACCTATGGGCAGTGTGTATTTTTAAAGTGGATTGTTAGAAAGAGAATAGCAGTAATGAAACATGATGATCTTCTGATAAAGAAATCAAACACCCTCAGAAATTGTCTTCAGATAATAGCACCCATAAAACAATACAAATCCGTCTTACTGATTCCATGTCAGTCAAAGAAACATAGAAAATATGTTTAAAAGTTAATTTAGGGACTAAGGATGGCTCAGATTTTTCTCAAGGCACAGGTTTCAGTGAGGTGAAAGTTTAAAGGATACCTTTTATATAATTTTGAATACGGTAAGTTTATAATAATCTCTGAAAATAAATTTTAATTCTCTTATAATTTTGTCAGATTTGTTAATTATTCTATCAACACGCACACACCTTTATTTCTAGTTGGCTTGCGCATTTACAAATAATTTTAAAACACCATTGAATAAAAAAGGCACCTTGTTACACACAGGGAGTGGATGTGTTGAGTATATGGAATCTGTTTACTTTGGTGATAACATGCTTATTTATTTTCTTTTTTCTCCTGCCATATCAGTTTATCTAGCACACACCAGGAGAAGTAAGCTGGAATCTCTTATAGATCATGTGTTGTTAAGAAAATTGTTAACTAAATTCCAGTTGAAAGGCCAGATTCTGCCCTCAGATGTAATATGCTTGTGAGAATTTTAAATCAATGGAACTAAGGCTTAACTGAGAGCAAACTTTGGCCTGCAAATTGTTTTACTACTGGTGATGCATTATCTTGAAATGAAAAAATAAAACTTAGCTTTCAGATTCTAGATTCCTCCCTGGCTCATCTGTTTGCAGGTTTGAGATTTATTTTATATGTTTTGGATCCACTGGAGGGTGTATGTGTTTTTAAATTGATTTTTCCATGTTAAGTCTGTTTTTTAAAAATGGTCTTTCAGCAGACCCCCTTCAGTCTATCAACAGACTTCCTTCTACCACCACTCATTCTCATAACCTAGGGTGGTTGCATATCACAGTGCCTCTATTTCCACTTCTCTCTGGCTGCTTGATAACTATACAAAGGCTTGTGTTCAGTAATAATACTTTTTCTTGGTGTCTGGCTTATAAGGTGTCTGGCTTAAAATACTCAAAACAAATTTTTCTCTATCCCAGTCTCACACTGAATAAACCCCTCCTCTCTGTCTTCCTTCTAGTTTTCCCCTTAAGTTCCAAGCAGGGCATAGCCCTTCCTCCCTGAGGGAATCTCCTCTGCCACCATTTCTGGCCTGGAGTTTGGTCTTCCACTCAGACCTCCTTCCCTGACGATGGCTTTTTCACTACTATGATCCTGCACAAATCTTCTTAATCTGTGCAGTGTCTGGAGCAGTAGTTCTCAACCTGAGGCAGGGATGTGAAATGTTAACTGGTTAACTGGTAAGTAATCACCCTTAATGAATGATGATTACCGGTTCTGGTTAACCAGTGGGGGCTGGAACAGCGCTCTGTCCATCATGGGTAAGGGGCTTCTGTAGCCCCATGGGGCCCATCGTGGACAGGGACAGCTCTGGGCATCTGGAGAGCTCCCCTCCTCTTAATTGGTTAATTGATTAAACTTCATGTTTAACCAGTTAAACAGGATATTACATTCCTAACCTGAGGCCATGAGATAGCCTCGGGCTTCTTCAGGTAGTGTGTGTGTGTGTGTGTGTGTGTGTGTGTGTATGTATGTATGTATGTATGTATGTATGTATGTATATATATATATATATATATATATATATATATATATATATATATATATATATATATATAGCTCACCTAACACAGAGAGAGCTGCATATGTGGCCCACAGTTTAAATCGTTTGAGCTGCTAGGACACTGGTCTAGAGGCACCTCCCAACACCCCATCTGCAGTCTCTTCTTTCTCCAAGCCAGATCTGCCACTGATCTGTTTGGTTCACTTGACGCTGCTCATTCTCCTCGTTGAGGGGAGAATTGGCTATGGCACAAGAAAGGGAGCACTACTTTCAAAATTGTCTAAAAACTACTGTTGCTTCCTTGGTTAGATTTTAAATGTTGTTGTGTTTATTATTCCTCCCAAAGTGATGTATATTAAAAAACTAGAATAATCTGTTGTGTGCTACATTTGATAATAGGTGGATCATTTAATTGTTAAAAGTGAGATTAGAATAAAGATGGTTCAGAAGTAAAAAACAAAAAAACAAAAGGCATGAGGTTAAATATTAATTTGAATGTCTACAATAATGGGTACCTATGCTATTTAAGGAAGTCATTATTCCTCTGTGTAGTCAACCAGAGTATTGATTAGAATTAATTCACTACAAAAAGTCTCCAATCATTTTTAACATAAGTTTTTCCTCTTTAACAGTACCCTGAAGCTGGTCTCTTTCTGTGGTCAATTTAGCAACAAATTTGCAATTAATCATTTGCTGATTGCAATGAATGGTCTGTCAATAATATGCAGCTTACATTGCTAAAAGGGTTATACAGAGCTTTATTGTTTTCCTTTTGTCTTGGGAACACTTTGTCTAGCTGTGTTTCCTAGAATGGATTTTGAATAGATGTTTTGAAGTAATGCATGCCAGTTTTAAAGAGACACCATGGACTGCTCTGAGGGTATTAATCAAGATATGCCCTAGCTTTCTTTTGGCATTACAGTATTTGGACATCTGTTCTGACTCCTTATATGTGAAGTAGGACACACTGGCATAAATGAAGGGTTTCATTATCTTAAATGTCATAACATTTGTTTGAATTACTTGGTGTACATTTTAAATATGGAAATTGTAATCTTGGTTTTCTTATAGATTTCATTGTCCTTTCTAAAGACTATAAAATGAAAGCCTTTTAAAAATTCCATCCATAATTCACATGGAATAATTTACAATTTATGCAATAACAGTGAAATTGCTGTAGATAATACTTTAGTAATTTCTAACAGTGTAAGTATTTTTACTGAATGCCACATAAGAATAAAAAAGTTTGTCTTTTTTTGTCTTAGTCCAGTGACAGTGTTTAGTGACAAATAATGCATGAATGAAAGGCAGCCATCGCCCATTATGAGATTTCCATTTGGGGAATGTTGACATGAAGTCTTCTTTTCAGTTAAAGTTATTGTAACTTGAACATTTTCATTGTGCTTGTCAGAAAGTGCTAGTTGGAATATACATGGATATTTCTAGGATGAGTGCCTCAGAAGTGTGCATTTCAATTCGAGGGATAGGAAACACTGGGGAGTAGAGTATGTTCATCATCAAACTATAGAGGAACTTGAACCCCAGGTTCAGTTGCAGACTCCTCCAGATGGTATAAGTGTTTGGATTGGGCTGATTTCTAAATTATACTAAATTTTGTTTTAGAAGTTAATTGGTGTATCTCACACTACAAGAAACATAACATATGATTCCTCTGGATTGTTATTAATTCTGACAGTATACCAAATAATTGCAACAATTTAATTGTTCATATGTGGTGACCTAATGGTATAGTGGTCCTCCTATAACTGTGATACTTATGTCTGAATAAAAATTAGCATTAACAAAAATGATCTGCACTGTGATTGCAGAGATAATTTTATTATAAGCATTGTCAAGACAAGTGTCTGCTTATTGTGCTGCAAATTTGAGACTACTAGCTTGTCATTTAACATTCATTACATTATTTAACTATATGAGTCGCTGAGGCAAAACAGTGCTTTATAAACAGGTGCATTTTGATTTGCAAATTCATAAAATCTAGTACCAGCTTTCAACCTTGTATGTTTTTAAGGTCAAAAGTTCAAGGGTATTTTGACTAAGCTTATGTTTAAACCAAAGTTCACTTGGAAGTTTCGATTCGATGAATCAAATTAAATTATCACAGTTTACAGGTAACACATGTTTCTGCAGATGACTCTATATTATATATGTATAAGATACATATTATCCCAAAGTCAGGAAAACCACTCTAAACAATGAGGGGTTCTGTGGCATCTTCAAAACTCAGGATGCATCTACACAGTACCCTAAACTCAAAATAAGATGCACAACTTGGGCTATTCAATTTAATCATAGAATCATAGAATCATAGGACTGGAAGGGACCTCAAGAGGTCATCGAGTCCAGCCCCCCGCCCTCAAGGCAGGACCAAGCTCCGTCTACACCATCCCTGACAGATGTCTATCTAACCTGTTCTTAAATATCTCCAGAGAGGGAGATTCCACCACCTCCCTTGGCAATTTATTCCAATATTTGACCACCCTGACAGTTAGGAATTTTTTCCTAATGTCCAATCTAAACCTCCCCTGCTGCACTTTAAGCCCATTACTCCTTGTCCTGTCCTCAGAAACCAAGAGGAACAAATTTTCTCCTTCCTCCTTGTGACACCCTTTTAGATATTTGAAAACCGCTATCATGTCCCCCCTTAATCTTCTTTTTTCCAAACTAAACAAGCCCAGTTCATGAAGCCTGGCTTCATAGGTCATGTTCTCTGGGCCTTTAATCATTCTTGTCGTTCTTCTCTGTACCCTTTCCAATTTCTCCACATCTTTCTTGAAATGTGGCGCCCAGAACTGGACACAGTATTCCAGCTGAGGCCTAACTAGTGCAGAGTAGAGCGGCAGAATGACTTCACGAGTTTTGCTTACAACACACCTGTTGATACAGCCTAGAATCATATTTGCTTTTTTTGCAACAGCATCACACTGTTGACTCATATTCAACTTGTGGCCCACTATGACCCCTAGATCCCTTTCCACCATGCTCCTTCCTAGACAGTCGCTTCCCATCTTGTATGTATGGAACTGATTGTTCCTTCCTAAGTGGAGCACTTTGCATTTCTCTTTATTAAACCTCATCCTGTTTACCTCTGACCATTTCTCTAAGGCCGTGTCCAGACTCATGGGTTTTTTCGGGAAAAGTAGCCTTTTCCCGAAAAAACTTCCCCTGCGTCCAGACTCAAGCCGCGTTCTTTCGAAATTATTTCGAAAGAACGCGGCTTTTCTTTCGATGGCGGTAAACCTCATTTCACGAGGAAGAACGCCTTCTTTCGAAAGTTCCTCTTTCGAAAGAAGGCATTCTTCAATGTAAAGAGGCCGTCTTCGAAAGAGAGCATCCAGACTCGCTGGGTGCTCTCTTTCGAAAAAGCGGATTTCTCTTTCGAAAGATCCACCTGCAGTCTAGACGCGATCTTTCGAAAGAGGCTCTTTCGAAAGATGCTTTCAAAAGAGCCTCTTTTGAAAGAAGCCTGCAGTCTAGACATAGCCTAACTTGCTAAGGTCATTTTGAATTATGTCCCTATCCTCCAAAGAAGTTACATATCTTATTTCAAAACTATTTCAAAATAGCTTATTTTGAAAATTGCCGTATCTACGCAGTGCCAAATTTCAAAATAATGCACTATTTTGAACCATCCTATATCCCTCATGCAGCAAGGTTTACTGGTCAAAATAGTTCATCTGGTATTTCAAAAAATACCTCTGGTATCCCGAAATAACCGTGCCGTGTAGACGTACCCCCAACAGATTTATTTAGGCAGCTGGTGAAGTGGTTTTCACCCATGAAAGCTTATGTCCAAATAAATCTGTTTGTCTGGGAAGTGCCACAGGACTCCTCATTGTTTTTGCAGATACAGACTAACATGGTTACCCCTTTAAGACTTCTCACCCTATTCATGATAATCTCATTGAAATAAATGCAATTTAGGCATGTGACTCAATTTAAGCATAGACTGAAATGTTTTGCTGGGTACAGGTGGATGGCTGAATTGTTGGAATCAGCCTTTCATTTCAGTTTTTCACAATGACAGATGTCTGTAGCACAACATAGAAATTGTGATATATATATATATATATATATACATACACAGAGATAAATGACTATTTTGGCATCTAGTCAGCCATTTGCACATTCATTCATATAACTCCAGCCAGGGCTGGCCTTATCATGAGGTGAACTGAGGCGGTTGCCTCAGGTGCCAGACTATGCGGGGGGTGTCACTAGGACCCAGAGTGTAGAAAATTGTGTCTGCTGCTGGTGCATATGTATTCTATCGGCTCTAGATGCACAGAGATGGTGGAGTGCCGTAAGAGAAGTAGAACAGGAAGAAGGCAGAATTGAGACCTTTCAAAGTTTTGGCCCAAGTAAGGAGGAATAGGGGTGTTAATTAGTTGATTTACTCAAATACAGAGATCTACTGGTTATGCTCTCATTTCTTGTTAGGCCTGTGCATAGCTCTTCCACATAACTTATGTCTATGGCACAGGAGGCAGCAGAGCCACTGTCTCTATACCAGTGGTGAGCGACCTGTCACCTGAGGGCCACATGTGGCCCATCAGGATTCTGTTGGTTATAACAAGGGGAAATAGGGGCATCATTTGAGCTCCCTGCCTCAGGTGCCAAAATGTTGTGGGCTGGCCCTGGCTCCAGCCTTCTAGTCTGTTAAAAATCAGCTGTATTTATCAATTACTAACAGATGTGTAGGCACATATGTAAATAAATTCATATTTATCTTCAGGCACCAGTTTGAAAATGCAGTCTTTGAAAATGTATCTGTATTGATACTCTTAGGCTGTGTCCAGACTCAGGGGTTTTTTCGGGAAAAGTAGCCTTTTTCCGAAAAAACTTCACCTGCGTCTAGACTGCAGCCGCGTTCTTTAGAAATTAAATCGAAAGAATGCGGCTTTTCTTTCGACGGCGGTAAACCTCATTTCACGAGGAAGAACGCCTTCTTTCAAAAGTGCTTCTTTCAAAAGAAGGCGTTCTTGAATGTAAATAGGGCTTCTTCGAAAGAGAGCATCCAGACTCACTGGGTGCTTTCTTTCGAAAAAGCGGCTTGCTCTTTCGAAAGTTCCGCATGCAGTCTAGACGCTCTCTTTCGAAAGAGGCTTGCAGTCTAGACATAGCCTTAGGTTTTGGGGCTGGAATGGATATAAAAAGAGTGTGTATGGAATGGGGTGGATGAGAATGAAAGGCAGGCTTGGAAAAACATTAGATGGTGTTTTTCTTTTCTTTATAAGTGTATTTAAGGAACTCAAGCCCAGTCACTTTACTGGCAGTTGTAATAAACTCTTGGTAATTCTTTGGCAGTAATATTAACTTGTACCAAACACCAAACTAATTTGGATATGATAACTTGATTATCTTATTCAGTTCTAGGAGAATTTTCATCCAAAAACATTAGTCTCAACTATATCATCCTTGCACAGGGAATTAGTTTGTGGTTTCATTAATAGAAACTTCCCCCACAAAAAAAGTGGAGCCAGAAGATTGAATCTGCTGTATCAGTGCCTTAAGTGACTACAAAAGCCACAAATTGCTGGAGCAGCCTTGGCCCACTGTAGAGCATGGTGTAAATGCATTAGACAGCAAAGAGAGATGGGTTTTTAATTAGTTGATTTACTCAAATACAGAGACCCACTGGTTATGCTCTCATTTCTTGTTAGGCCTGTGCATAGCTCTTCCACATAACTTATGTCAATGACACAGGAGGCAGCAGAACCACTGTCTCTATACCAGTGGTGAGCGACCTGTCACCCGAGGGTCACATGTGGCCCATCAGGATTCTGTGTGTGGCCCACAAGACATCTTGTTTACCATTGTTCACATTCAGGGTTGCCAGATTATTCTGGTTTCCATCCATTTAGTTTTTTTTTTTCCCTACCTGTATTGTTAAAGTGATTTAAAGATGGCCACATGAAGTGAGGTGCATGCTGATTGCACACAACATTGATTGTGAGAGCCACACACTCCCTTGCATCCCATCAAAGTGCTGCTATGGTTCATTTGATACACCCCACAAATTCTACATACACAAGTGCAATTAGCAAGACTAACTTATCCTGGGAGACCATGTTGGTTATAACAATCTTGTGGCCCACAAGAGAAAGGCCACCCAAGAAGCCCACTCACTAGTCTAGGTTGCCCATTGCTGCGCTATACATAACACTCTTCACAATGTTCTGCTATGATCTGGGCATTTTCCAGTCAGAAGATTGCCTCATTGGGGCCAAATTCTGCTTGCAAATTCACACACACACAAGTATTTCAGACTTACTTAGTCCCTTTGCTGTAACACCCTCTGGAAGTGAAGTTGCCTTGCGAGGTTTGGATGTAAAATATGGATTTGCTTTACTTAAGTCACTGTATGTTTTTTTTCTTTAGCAACTGTTGCCACAGAGAGCAATTTAGATTAAAGTGGTGTCCCTTCACAATACTTAGTTATTAGCCATTTGGAGACTGTGAAGGTAAATTGATATCCTTTTAAGAAACATTCAGATAATAACTTGTAACTTATTGCTTTTCTGCCACATAATAGAATTTGTCTGCAGAATAAATAGAAATATTTAACCTCAAAACCTTTTAATGTCAAAAGATGACAAAAATATGTACTGCATTACTCTGTATTCTATACACTATGTAGATACTGCCTGTAAAAAATTTGAATAACTAAATTATTTATTCAAACCAGATATAAAGAGAGATTGTTATGTTTCTGCAGGGAAATGTGTGTGACTCAATGGTACAAAATTTGACTATACACATCACAAAGGGCAAGTCAAGTATATATTATTATTGGTGTTATTGACTTGGTAGCAATATCACTAGCTGAAACCTGTTGTCACTTATCCAATACCAGCCTCTTTCAGTAATTCTTAATATGCTTTACATATTTGGAATTTGGGGACTTGGACTTCACAGAAGGTCTTTCCCTGCCAATGAATGATCAGTATAATGAAATCTAATTACATTCAATCCCATTTTTCAACAGTCATTTATTTAGTAGCTATCTCTACTGAAGAGGAAATTACATGAAGTATCTTCCATGTGTACAATATGTTAAATATTTAACCTTAGGGATGTGAGAAATATTTCATAGAATTTTCAACTCCTACTTTTATGGATGTACCAATCATGGATCTATGATGTTTGGTTCAACTCAGTTTTGCACTCATAACAAGGATTCAACCACTTTGTTACACATGAAAAAGACAATATATACTCCTAAAAACTAGCTTTGGGAACAAAGCCAAGGTATCCTCAGGATGACGGGGACCCTGTAAGCTATTAGGGGTGACCATCTTCTCTGAGGGTCATTTGGTTTCACTTGTTCCCAGTGAGACCCACTGGCCATTTTGAAAGAGGATTAAGATGAGGACAGAAAACAGGACTATGTAGCACTTTAAAGACTAACAAGATGGTTTATTAGGTGATGAGCTTTCATGGGCCAGACCCACTTCCTCAGACCAAATAGTGGAAGAAAATTGTCACAACCATATATACCAAAGGATACAATTAAAGAAATGAACACATGAAAAGGACAAATCAAATTTCAGAACAGAAGGTTGATTCTCAGACACTTCATCAAAGAATCAATGCCCACAAAACAGATATTAGACAGGATCACAAAGAAAAAACAGTTTCTTGCCATTTCAACCAGAAAGGACATTGTCTCAACGACTTGATTACCTGCATCCTGCTTCAAAGACCTTTTAAGACTACACTTGAAAGAGAATCCTCTGAACTGTCATTCATGCTTAAATTCGACACTTTACACCTAAGCTTAAACAAAGACATCAATTATCTTACCCATTACAAAGATAACTTCCCCAATTATCACCTCTAATATCATTAGCTCACAGACATTTACCTTCCACCCCCCACTCCCCTTCTGTTCTGAAATTTGATTTGTCCTTTTCATATGTGTTCATTTTTTTAATTGTATCCTTTGGTATATATGGTTGTGACAATTTTCTTCCACTATTTGGTCTGAGGAAGTGGGTCTGGCCCATAAAAGCTCATCACCTAATAAACTAACTTGTTAGTCTTTAAAGTGCTACATAGTCCTATTTGTTGTTTCAGCTATACCAGACTAACACGGCTACATTTCTGTCACTATTCTAAAATGAGGACGTTTGTGGATTCGGTCTCCATTGAACACATCAGGAGATGACATACATTCTGAAAGAAAGTAGGTCTTCATAAGATTTTGGGTAGACATTAATTTTTCATTGGCTTCTGCTAAAATAAAAGCTTTCAGCTATGAAGAATAATGATAAAAATTACCGTTAATCCTCCATATGGTCTTTAGAAATCTACTTGTTGTATCAGACTTTCTGAACGCTCAAAGGATAGTTTGCACAGACTTTGAGTTACTCAATCAATTTTAATTGCATCCTATAGTGACATGATGAAATCAGGAAAAAATCAAATGTGTCTTCAAAATGTTTTTAATTTAAACTAGGACTATATACTAATATAATAACTGCATGGTTATAGGGTCATTACAGTTTAGGGTTTCCTTTTCAATTTCCATCTGGATTCCCTGGCTTTGTAATATTTTGGGGGAATATTTAAAACATCCTGTAATATTTTTACCCTTAAATTACTTATATATTCAGCCATAATTCCAATGTAATATAGTTTGTATCAGCGAATTATACTAGAAATAGGATATATACGGAGCCTATCTTTTAAGATAAAATGATGTTTGCCCACCAGTCCATTAGAACAGATGGTGGGAAAACTGAAGGGAAGTATCAAGATTGTTAATTACAGCAGCACCATTAAACAATGATCAGATTAGTAACTTTCTTAAAGAAAGGGGACTGAAACACAAGGGGAAGGCCTACAAATGTGAGTGGGTAATATAGGAGGACAGGAAGAGGGCCTATATCTAAACCTATGTCTACACTTAGCCTATGTCAGCAAAACTTGTGTCACTCAGGGGTGTGAATATTCCACCTCCCTGAGCAATGTAGGTTATATATGACATAGAAATCATAGAATAATAGAACCGGAAGGAACCTCGAGTCCCCCAAATCCAGTCCCCTGCAATCATGGCAGGACCAAGCACCATATATTCTACCCCTGACAGGTGTTTGTATAACCTGCTCTTAAAAATCTCCAATGATGGAGAGACCAGAACCTTTCTAAGCAGTTTATTTGAGAACTTAACCACCTTGGCAATTAAGCAGTTTTTCCTAATGTTCAACCTAAATATTCCTTGCTGCATTTTAAGCCCATCGCTTTTTGTTCTTTCATCAGAGGTTAAGGAGAATTTTTTTCTCACCTCCCTTTTAGATCCTTGAAAGCTTTTATCATGTCCTCTTCTCTTCTCCAAACTAAACACACCCAGTTCTTTCAGTCTTCCCTCATGGGTAATGTTTTCTAGGCTTTTAATCATTTTTGTTGCTCTTCTCTAGACCTTCTCCAAATCTTTTTTGAAATGTGGCACCCAGAACTGGATATAATACTCTAAGTTGAGGCCTAATCAGCACAAAGTATAGTGAAAGAATTCTCATGTATTGCTTACAGCACTTGTGCTAATACATCCTAGAATGTTTGCCTTTTTTTGCAACAGCACTACACTGTTGTCTTTTGTTTAGCTCGTGGTCCACCAGATACCTTTCTGCAGCACTCCTTCCTAAATAGTCATTTCCCATTTGTATGTGTTCAAATGATTGTTCCTTTTAAAGTGAAGTACTTTGTACTTGTCTTTATTGAATTTCATCCTGTTTACCTCAGACAATTTCTCCAGCTTGTCTGTATCATTTTGAATTATAATCCTATCCTCCAAAAGCACTTAGCATCACCTCCAGACTTGATAAGTGCACTTACCATTATCTAAATCATTGAAGAAGTTATAGAACAAAACTGATCCTGGAGGAACCCCACCCATTCTGTCCTTCCAGCCTGACTGTGAACCATTGATAACTACTCTCTGGGAATGGATAGCCAACCAGTTATGCACATGCCTGATAGTAGCCCCATATAGGTTGTATTTCCCTAATTTGTTAATAAGAAAGTGTTGCAGTGCAGTCCTCAGTTCTCTCTCCCAGGGGGTAGGGTCCCGTATCCCTGGGCTGAGTCCGCAACCCGCCCTGCACTACCTGTAAAACACTTGTAGTAAAGCCACTCACCTCGAGGCTGGATAGCCTAATGGCCAGAATCAATGCAGGGCCAGTTTAAAGCAGGGCGGGTAGGCCAACTAAGCCTGAGTCAGTAAACTAAAGTCAAGGCTGGCCCTTTAAGGCAGCGGTAGATGGTCCACTGGCTAGAGTCAGTAAATTAAAGTTAATGGCTGGCTCTTTAAGGCAGATCAGGATAGCCGACTGAGCAAAGTCACGAGGGGGATGGGGCTGTGCCCCAGTAGAGAAACCTAGGGCCCACCCTACTCCACCAGGTCCCAGCCGAGGGCTCTGCGAGTGGCAGAACAGTCTACCACTCCCTCAGAGGGGAATCCAACTGAAATGTGCTAAGTATCTCTGGGTGGTAGAGGCTGCTCCTGTGCCCTCCCTCGGCTGCTTTCTACTAGATCTGACAAGTCGGCATCCCACAAAGCATCTGGATCCTCTTGCTCCTCGTGATTAGGAATCCCTGGGAATCTGCGGGGGTTGCATTCTAGCCTTCTCTATCAGCCAGCCAGTACAGACTGAGCCTCTCTCCGGGCTTTTATACCTGGGCTACAGTCTGAGCATGCCCAGCAGGACTGTGGGGGCAGGTCTCCTTCAACCTGGCTAAACCCTGCTTGTTCAGTGTGGGGATGGGACACCCTGTCACAGAAAGTCATGGAAGGCTGTCTCAAATGCCTTACTAAAGCGTAGATATACCACATTTACCATTTCCCCTTTATCCTCATCTCATAGCTTGTTATGCTGTCAAAGAAAACTATCAGGTTGGTTTGGCATGATTTGTTCTTTACAATTCCATGCTGACTATTACTTAGCACTTTATTATCTTTTTTTTTGTTGTTTTTTTTTGTTACTTACAAATAGATTCCTTAATTATATGCTCCAATGTCTTTCCTGGTACAAAAATTAAGCTGACTGGTAGTTCCCTGGGTTGTCCTATTTCTCTTTTTATAGATGGGTACTATATTTGCCTTTTTCCAGTCTTCAGGAATTTTTCCCATTTTCCCGTTCTTTTCAAAGATAAAAGCCAAACGCTCAGATATCTCCTCAGTCAGCTGCTTGAATATTCTAGGATGCATTTAGTCAGGCCTTGGTGACCTAAATATCTGACTTGTTCTTTTCCTATTTTAGCTTCAGAGCCTTCCCCATTTTCAAGGGCATTTACTACATTAGGTGTCCAATCATCACCAAACTTCTTATTGAAAACTGAAACAAAGAAGTCTGCCATTTTCCCATTTTCTGTCACTGTTTTTCCTTCTTTGTTGAGTAACAGGTCTATACTGTTCTTAGTCTTCCTCTTGCTTCTAATTTATTTGTAGAATGTTTTCCTGTTACTTTTGGGCTATGTCTACACTGGCGGGTTCTTGCGCAAGAACATCTTGTGCAAGAGTACTTGCACAAGAACACAACCACACTGCCCTGTGCTTTTGTGCAAGAGCATCCATGGCAGTGTGGACGCTCTCTTGCACAAGAAAGCTCTGATGGCCATTTTAGACATAGGGCTTTCTTGCGCAAGAAATGTATGCCGCGTGTCCGCACTACTCCTGCGCAAGAGCTCCAGCGCAAGAGGGCTTACGCCTGTTAGAAAAGAGCGTAGCTCTTGCACAAGAAGCCCTGTCTTTTGACGCCATACTGTAAATCTTCTTGCGCAAGAGCGGGCGGGCAGTGTGGACGCTCTGCAGAAGAACGGCTGTTCTTACACAAGAACCCGCCAGTGTAGACATAGCCTTTATGTCTCTAGCTAATTTGAGCTATTTTTGTGCCTAGGCCTAGCTTCCCATGTGACCTTACTTCTTACCTCCCTGAGTTTGCTACAGCCTTCTTGAAATCTATTGTTTTGATTTTGCTGTTCTGTCTCCTTCCATTTCTTAGAATCATAGACTCTGATTTCATGATCACTTTCATGGGAGAGCTTCTTCTGCTGACATAGTTTACACCGTTTGTAAAGGAGGGTTTTTTACACAAATCGGAGGAGATAGCGTATAATTCATGAAGGACATTTCAGTGTCAATTTTATCCAATGTAATGAAAAAGTCAGTCTTTCCTTTTTCAGAAAAGGCTTGTATACACTTACATTTTTATTTCTAAACACTCAAAATATGCTGTTTATACATGTATCAATTTTGTTACTGTTTTTGAACATTTATATTACAGTAGTACGTGAAGGCCACAACTAGGTTTAACTCATTGTGATAGGTGTTGTACAAAGTCATAGTAAGTGATAGTTCTGAATTCCCCAAAGCAAATCTCTCTTAATTATGCTTTCTGTGATTTTTGTGCATCTAGACTACTCTGTTACTAGCTCTGTTGATATGAACAAACTCATTGCTCAGGTTAGACTTTCATTTTGATCCAAAGATTACAGGTTACTGAATTACCATTTAAACTTCCTAGCCTTGTAGATCCATTTAGCCTTAATTAAAGAAGCATCCCAGAAAAATAATCAGCCTGTTTGCAACCAAACAAGGTGCATATCAGTCATGTGGTTGTTTATTAGCATAAAATATTATTTAATGGTGATTTTAATCACAGCAAGTTTATAGACAGACATATATTAAATGCATTAATCTTTCTATAAGGTTATTTTCAGTGTATAAGGTTATTCCTCTGAAAAGACTGCTTCAGATTGCTTTCCGGTAATGCTAATACCCATTAAAAAGATGAATATATATGTGTGTAAGTCAATCATAAGGTATAAAAGAGGTATAGCAACTTAAGCTTCTTTTCTTCATGGCAGGTCACTTTGAGAAATGTCCCCGTTCAATTAAAATATTTTTTTCCATTTCCTAGGAGCAGATACAAATGTGTTCTGTCCTATCTCTATCTCATCTCCACTGTCAGGATTTAAAACAAACCTGAGCAAGAAGTGACTGAGGATTGTTCAGCCATTTAAAATTTTAGTATAGGTTGGGAGGAGGAAGTGTCTCTTGAAGAGAACAGGGAGCTTCCATTCTGTTAGATGTGTACTTTGAAATTATTACCTCGGATGCAGAAGAACAAGTCATGTTCTTTGTTAAAGCCAGGATTAACTAGGAGTTACATTCATCAAATATTTATCAGTTACTTCATCTTTACTTACAAAATACCAAGGTAGCATAGGCATACACAGTGGGTGAATACCTAGCTGGGAAGAAAAGACCCAGCACCACCTCTTTCGCGACCACCCTGCCAAAGCCTCTATGGCAGAGGCCTGGTCCTTATCCCAAGTTACTTCTCGCAGCCCTTGAACATCTCCAATAACCTTAGTCTCATCTGTTGAAGTGGCACAGCCTCGACCTTCCTGACTTCCTAACGGCTGGAGACCTGAACAGCCGCACCACAGTCTGATCCTTCATGGCCAGTTGGAGGGCTAAGTAGCCGTGCCATGGCCCCAGTCTTCCCCAGTGGCCAGAGAGCAGATGGAGAGCTGGGTAGCGGGAGTGTGGGTAGTTTTGGGAAGGCAATGCTTTCCCTTTCCTACATTACCTACTGCCCGTGAGCATAGGTAGTGATTGAGCAAAAAATAAGGGCAAAAATCTTAAGGCACAAGAGAAATAAAAAGGGAAAACTTTGAAATTTTCAAGTTAGATGGATGATATTGTCCATGAAAAGACAGACACTGAGAAAAGACTTCATTGTGGGTAACTATTAAACAAGCCACGTGTGTTAAACAAGAAGTAGTGGGCATTGGATTTTTGGAATCATATTTCTAAAGCCTTTTAAAATGATATCCTAAAAGCACCATATAATAAATCTCCTAAATAGTTACAATAACTCTGGTAATAAAAGTTTTATATTCAGCATTATCTGTAGTAGGGTTGTTATAGGCCTGAAATAGAAAGGGGATCATAAGCCTTTTTTGTTATTATTTTAAGTTTTTGAGGATTAATTGATGTAGACAGTTAATACAGTTCATTTGTGAAGTCTTATGTTTAAAAGATAGATATAGAAAAGCTAAATGTTAAATCGGGGTAGAACAATACTTCACCCTAAAAAATTTCTTCACATTCCACGCAAGTATGAATGCCAGTCGTTTAAATTACACCAATGCTAATATGAAATATCCATTACAGACTAGCACGTGGCTCCTAGGTAACCTTTCCAAATGTACTGTTCAGCCTGTTTAACTGTTAGGTAATATAGTGATACGTATTAGTTTCCTTTCCTAATCAATGCATTTTCTTCTCTGTATCAATTTTCTCTCAGTGATTTCTGTATCAAGTCGATCAGGCATTTCTCAGACATTATTTGCCATTACCCACTATCAGACTACAAGGGCAGGCTATCAAAAGGGATGAACTGATGAAGTCAAATAAAAGTATTATTTGGGTTCTTACAAATGTGAATTTAATGGGAGGGACATCTTGATCTCTCTTAGTCTCATTCATTTGGAATCCTGGATAGAACTTCCACCACATAGAAAGAAATTAACTCTCTAATAGGTGACACCAAGCTGAAACGGTGATGTATTTCCGAATTATAGTAAGGGTTTTCCCAAAGCATTTTTAATCACAGTTAGTGATGTGGTATTCCCTTTTGTCTCCCCTTCAACTCCCTCCCCACACAATGCCATGATTTTTTCCTACTCCGTACAATACCAATTCACACACTTTTCTGATCTTCAGAAAACCTAATGATTCCATTCTCTGAGTCTCATAACTCACTAATTGTATACCCTTTTACCGCTGATGATTTTGGGGGGACTCAGTGCTAAGAGTCTCCTTGTTATCCCCTGCCTTCAGTGAAAGGAAGCCTCCCTGAAACCAGCAGCCTGTTAGCTAACAAAGTACCACCCTTGCAATGTGCTTGTTTGAAAGATAACATCCGCATTCATTGGACGCTGTCTCGCATTTCAGTTGTGAGTACTGTGGATGGAGTGGCCACCAGGCACCTGTGCTTTTTCCTGGAGGCCTCTTCTTTCGAAAAATCACTCTCTTCCACGTCCACACATACCTTTTTCTGAAAAAAGCTCTTTTGGAAAAGGCTTCTTTCTCGTAGAAAGAGGTTTACCACTGTCGGAAAAACCCCTCCATTCTTTCAACTTTGAAAGAGTGCAATAGCAGTGTGGATTTAAGTGTAGTTTTTCCAGAAAAACAGTTGTTTTTCTGGAAAAACTCTGCAGTGTAGACATACACTCACCGAAATAACAGGGTTGATATCACCAAGGCCATGGTGTATACACCCATTTGTAGGATTCAACTGAGGATCAGCAGTTTGCTTAATACCTTAACACACAGAGAGAGATAGCAATAGTGAAACAAAAAAAAATTATAAAAAATGCAAGAGCTAGTGAGTAAGGATAATGGAAACAAAAGGGTTCCATCTGAAACAAAAACATAACATACTTTTAAGACTAAACAGACTAACTACTTGTCTAAAGAAGTCTTATCTCAGTCAAAGCCTGTTTTTGTGAATATAAATGTACTTTCTGTTTACTTCCTAGAATAAAGGAGTGTCTTTTTGACTTCTACTTATATCCCGAAAGTTTATTGTTTATACTCTGGGTGATAACCCCTGTGGCTTCATTTACTTGTGCGCTGCTATTGTGTTGATATCAGCCCCCGCTGACTTAGTCCATAGATGCTTAGCCACTGTGTTAGCTTATAGTACTTAATTTGCATGCAACATAGAGATTGATGAATAAACATCTTTTGTGACAGAAAATCAGTTTGTAATCTCTGCCTTGATACAGATTTTAAAATATGTTCCATATACTTATGTAACTCTTTAGATACTGTCCATCCAACCATTTCATAATGATATTAATGAGCAACATGACCCTAGATTTCATTAAAGACCTCACATAGTCTTTTGGTGATCCAGAATGTACATTTCAGAATCAGAATATTCTAGTAACTCCCTTGCCAGTTGTTATAGTGGAAGGTTGGGGTTAGAGCACCTCAATCCATTAATCCGTCCATCTCCACCTCTCTCAGTATCCGCAATGTACCAAACTTGCCCAGTTTGTTCACGGAAGCTACTCTTGATGGCTTGCCTACCTGATAGCCTTCCTCAGCAGCAGAAGCTGTTGGAGACAGGCAAATTGGCCTGTGGTCCCTGGCTCCAGAATAATTGGATGGGATGGAGGGATGCTCCTACTTTGTGGTAGATGGATAATTAATGGTCAAATGAGTCTCCTGTGGTTCTGCAATTTGTTGAGTCTCCTCTGCCTGCTGGTGCTCCTCTCCAAGTTGGTTTCTCCCTGGATTGTGTGGGGAATGGGTCTGCAGGCTTCCTCCCAATCCTGTTCAAATTCTGTACTTAGATTGGGCAGGCAGTTGTAGGTGAAACAGAACTTCTTATACAGACAACAGTAGCTGGGCCTTGCTTGTCCTCCTTTTGATACATCAGAGTGACTGGTGGGGCAGAGGAGAGAGTGCTTGGGTTACAGAAATTGCTATTTTGTTATTTGTTGGTGCACTTGTCATGTGTTCCAGCTGCATTTTTCTTGAAATAGCTAACAAGCCTGTGTTTGCTAGCGAACTCCACTTGCAGCTCAGCAACTGGATGAATGAACAGCAGTTTGTTCTTTCCCAACCTTCGAGGAGGCTGGAAACATTAACAAGTACAGCCTGCTACAGAACTGTGGGAGGGATTTTGAAATAATGACCCCCTAACCCAAATTTAATCCTTTACTGTCCACAATGATCATGTGGAAACAGCCTCAGGAATTTAGGAAGATTTGAAACACACCCCTGAAAGTATTCGACTCCATTTACTTTAAAAGATCTATGGGCCAGAAACTTCTCTGGTAGGGTGAAACTCAGATTATTCAGGATAAAGAGGATGTTATCTGGTCATTCTTAACTGCTAGTTTTATTAGAGCATGGATCTAAAATTCACTCCTACCTCCAGATTCCTGCTTCTGGTTCATCATGGGCTTTGTAATTATTTTCCATTTGTTTAGACCAGTTTATGCAAAGCTCACTTCCACAAACAAATGGGCTCAACATATTTTTGAATGAAAGCTGAATTTCTTCTGCATGGGAGCAAAGGACTGCTTGTTAACAAGGGGCTCGTGTGCCTCTTCCAATGCCTTAGTGACATAGAATCCTATGTAAATAGTCAGGCCTAGGTGGGGTTTAGAGTATTACAGAATAAGGTGCCAATCAGTGGCTTTTGGAGTCACCCGATTATCACAGAATTATAGAACACAGATCTGGAAAGGACCTTGAGAGGCCCAGTCCTCTGCCCTCACTGCATGAACAAGCACCATCTAGATCATCCCTGATAGATGTCTATTTAACCTGGTCTTAAATATCTCCGGTAATGAAGAATCCACAGTCTCCCCAGGCAATTTATTCCATTGTTTAACCACCCTGACAGTTAAGAGATTTTTCCTAATTCCCAACCTAAAATTCCCTTGCTGCAATTTAAGCCAACTGCGTCTTGTCCTATCATCAGAAACTAAGGAGAACAGTTTTTCTCCCTTCTCTTTCTAACACTCTTTTAGGTACTTGAAAATTGCTTTCATGTCCCCTCTCAGTTTTCTCTTTTCTAAACAAAGCAAGCCCAATTCTTTCAGTCTTCCCTCTTAAGTTGTAGACTGGACATAATGACCACTCAATCAATTGAAGAACAGTTCCCCTGCTCCAAAGCCCATATGTGTGGGGTACTAGTGATCAGTTTGGTTTATGTTCTTTATAAATGAAATTGTACGCTTTCAACAATTTTTTTATTAAATTTGTGTGGCATGCATCCACCTTGTGCTATGTTCATAAAAATTGATTTTTATGCATTGTCCTTTTTAACCTCTTGTCTTAGCTCACTAAGGCTATGTCTAGACTGCAGAACTTTTCTGGGAATCCAGAGAAGCTCTGCCACGTCCAGGGAACACGTCTGCTTTTTCTGAACAGTTTCCAAAAAAACAGCTGCGTTCTTTCAGCATCCCTGTAATCCTCTCACTGAGAGGAATAAGGGATGTTCTGGAAGAGGAGGTTTTCATGAAATTTGGCCCTGTATAGATGGGCCAAATTTCAGAGAAGCCTCTTCCGAAAAAAAAATTTGGAAAAAATACGCAAATTGCGCTTCGCAATTTGCATATCTTTTTCCGATAATAATCTGCAGTCTAGATGTAGCCTAAGGTGCTTGATTTATTTTGGTGTCAGAAAATGTTCAGGCAGGGGAAAATTTCAATCAAATTAACCTTCCATGGAAAAATAACTGTCTGTCATCTGAAATGGGCATTGATCCCTAATTTGTTTATGCCTTGTATGGTTATGCATTAGTAAGCACATTAGCCTTTTCATTTCATTCATTTGACAGTCCTTGATTAGTGTTTTCTTGTTTCTGTGGAATAAGCTACTACTTCCTTATTCCTTTTGTCTTGGGTCTTTCTTTTACTTTTGCCTTAACAAAGATGAAAGTTAACAATTTAAGCACAACAGTGGTCCTTTGTTTACCTTGGTTTATTCTTTTTCTAAATTATATTTTCACTTATTGGAGTGTCTAACATTCAGCTAAAGTAACAAAGACTATGCTTTCTAAAGCTCATAGAGTTATTATTGATCTACTGGCTATCTTTACTTGGGAGATTGGCAACTCAACTTTAACTACCAGCATCACTTTATACTCAAAGTATTTTGTTACCAGGATTACCTATGATAGTGAATATTTTCCATGTAAAATTACTTTTAATCTTTCTTATAAATATGGTAATATGTGACTAATATGCATAAGAACATAAGAACAGCCATACTGGGTCAGACCAACGGTCCGTCCAGCCCAGTATCCTGTCTGCTGACAGTGGCCAATACCAGATATCCCAGAGAGAGAGAACACAACAGGTAATCCTCACATGATCCATCCCTCCCACAATGACTCCAAGAGCTCTCTCTTGAGCAGTTGTTGCTAAATTAGTCCCCATATATTGTATGTAAGCAGAGGAGACTGACAGGACAATGAGTTTGGGAATACTCTGTTCCTTCTTACATGCGTGCCTGCGCAGGTCTCCACCAAGAATTTGAGGCCCACCCACCTCCTAAGCAGTGCCACATAGTGGCTGCTCAGCTGCTTTGACCGGGCTGCATTGTGGACTGCCACCCCATCAAAGAACTAACAGGGCAGCCACCATATTGCCTGGGCCTTAGTTTCAGCCCTTTCCCAGGCTGGATCTGAGGGTTGGATCATGTGCAACTGCTCCTCCGGGCGCCCTAGAGCTGGAGCCACATGTGCAGCCACATGGTGGGCGGCAGCTGCTCTGGCAGCCCCAGCCAGGGCCAGAGTTGGAGCTGTGTCATGGGCAACTGCTCCTCCGACTGCCCCGGCTGGGGCGAGAGCTGGAGCCACTTGTCAACAGCAAGTACTCCAGCCCTGGTGAGCAGCCGTTGGCCAGCAGGAAAGCCCCCACTGCCCCAGGCTGCTCCCAGGAAGCAACTGCCCGCCATGCCACATGGCCCCTGTTGCTTCAGGTTGGCCACGGGGAGCAGGTGATGGACAGCCTGCGTGGCCCCACCTGCTCTGAGCTGGCCCTGGACCAGAGCAATGCTAGGTAAATCTTCTAGTTAATAAATACATTCATTCATCAGTATGGATTGCATGAATTAGGGCTTAGCTCCGTTTTGAAATAGCCACAGTTCAGCAGTTGTTGGATGTCAGTTGATGCATCATACAGGAATTTATTCTAATTAAGATGACACTTGGCCTTTTTTCCATTGGGATAATTCCAGATTAGCTCCCCCAGTGAAAGTCTCAATTTCCAATAGTCTACACTTGGGAGAAAGCACAGATGCAGGTAATGTATAAGTTCACTTTTCCTCAGTGTTACCTCAGGGTATGTCGATACAGTAGTGTTATTTCAGAATAACAAAATGCATGTCTACACAGCAAGCCATTATTTCAAAATAATGTCAAGGTGGGGGACTTCTTACTCCAATTCCTGTAACCCTCATTTCACAAAGAGTAAGGGAAGTCAAAGGAAGAGTGTTCTACCTTTGACTTCTTGCTGTGTAGACAGCTCCAAAAGCCGAATTAAGCAATGCTACACAATTGACGTAGCTGAAGTTACATATCTTAATTCAACTTTTGCCCTGCTGTTTCAGTGTGCCCTCAGTGAGCTGAGAATTTGGATGACCACCCAGGAGAGAGTCAAATGCCACCCAGCTAATTAGCACAGCTCCCAAAGCCAGCAGCATGTGTTTCTACTGATGGTGCACATCTGCACACACCTCAGTGCACATAAAAAAATTTATTCTGAATAAATAAATGGATGGAAAAAGTTAGAGGGAACATTGCCTGCCACTATTGATTAGTGGTGTTGTGTAGCAGCACAGCACAGGTTGTTAAAAAAAACAGTTCATTGTTCAAACTTTGCAGGGGTGTGTGTGTGTGTGTGTGTGTGTGTGTCAGGGTGATGTTTTTTATCTTATCTGTAACTGATGGCGTGACACAGTACATTGGAACTTAGGGTCAACCATAATAATAAGGATGTTTGGGTGAAAGTTCTGATTTAATAGCTTTTTTTATTCTTTGTGAGTGGGAAAGGGCTGTATTGTTTCTTCCATAACTTTTAATATATGAATATGATATTTGTCAGTAACTTGTGGGTGCAATGGTGGCACACATCCAAACAAGAGCACATGACCTCAATATTGGCGCACAAGACAAAACTCACTTTGCTCATGGATGGAAAATCTTAGGAGGAACATGGATTGAGGCAAGGAAATCCTACATGAGAGTTTACAGAGAAGGTGAAGGAGATAAGTACACTTAAGATTAGTACAGTCTCTCTATATAGGTCTGCATTTTTACCTTGCTCAAAAGCCACTGCAGTTGAACTGTAATGGTACTAAGAGCACAGATTGATGGATAGGAAAAACAGCATTAATAATTTTCTGTTTTTCTATTAAATACATGGCACTTAAATACATGATGTGAATGTGGCATGGTCTGGTGGTTTTACTGACACACATTTGGGATGATGTATATAACTTGTAAATATTGGTGCTACATGGGAATAATTTGATTAGTCATCACAAGCTCATACTACTTAATATCTTTGTTCCACACGTTGTCTTCATGTGCGGTGTGTGCACTGTGTATGTGTGCACTGGGCAAATTGTGATTGAAATCATTTTAGTGCCTCTTGAATGCATCTCACAGGGGACAGGCCTGGCTTCCTGTACCTCATTCTGGGTGGAACCACATGGCTTAACCATTCTTAGATTGGACTCTGGGCTGTAGTTCCCTGTTCCCAACAATGTTAATGACTCAGGTCCAACTTGGTTGTCACACCTGTAATAGTTTGCCTTTGAGAGTCTGTGATACAGGTTATACCTCCAGAAACTGGTTCTCTCTGCTCCGGCAACATCCATCATCTGGCAGGACCACAGATGCTCTGGACCACAGAGCTGGGAGCCTAAGGACAGAAGGGTGAGCCAGCCGGGGCAACAGGGTTGGCAGACTGGCTGGTGGCAGCCCAAGACTGGGGTCAAAGCCCTGCAGCAGCCTCCAGCAGCCTGTGGCAGTGCAGGGCCATGCAGGAGTCCTCCGGCAGCACAGATTGTGCTGGGCTGGAGCCTTGCTACAGCCCTGGAGTCCCAAGGCAGCCCGCAGGAGCTTGGGGTTACAGCAGCATAGGACCAGAGTCCTCCAGCAACTTTCTGGAGCACAAGGCTGGAGCTGGAGCCCTGCAGTAGTTCCTTGAGTGCAGGGCTGGGTCACCGTAGCAGCCCCTGGGAGCATGAGGCTGGATCCTCAGAGCAGCCTGTTGGATCACAGGGCCGGGGTTGGAGCTTCCACTTCCCAAGGAGCTGGCAGAAGCTGGGCAAGAAGCCCAGTCAGTTTGGGGGCTGCGGAGAGGCAAAGTAGGGCACCCGCTGGGGAAGCCTTGGGAGCCAGTGGCAGGAGACCCCCATGGTCTGATAAATTCTCCTGTTCAGGACCAATCAGGTCCCAATGGTGGTGGATCAAGGAGATCCAACCTGTGGCATATATTTTCAAAAACAAAGAAAGCAGTTTCTTCAAGATGAAGCATTGTTAATTCATTCCTCCAAGGTACAGACTACATAGAGCAAATGGGAAAAATCAGAAAAGCCTAACCAGTTTTTTTATTTACACCTTTGTATGTTCACCAATATTTAGCCAATTCCAGATCTGGAAGGGAGAAAACAGATTGCCCACTCGATAGTTTCTACCTCTGTCAATCATATGTCAGGTTTTCATTGGGCAGCTTCTTCAAGATGACCTATCTCTGCATTCCTTTTCTAGAATCTTTGAGGATTTAGATGGTTATTGATGGTGTACATTGGGAAAGAGTAACTCATTCTAGGTTGGATGGAGCCAGACAGGTATTGTATTCCCCAGTGATAACTCAGCCATTGTCTTCTCATGGGTTATTATGTGTGTTATTTGACCTTTCCTGCTTGGTTCCTTGAACAACCCCTTTTGAGCTACCTGGCTAGTAAATAACCCATCATAATCAAACACACAGAAGCCTGTACAAATGTCCAGGCTGTGTATAGGTGTTAACCTACTGGGTCTTCTACTCTACTACACCAGAGAAAGAAATGTCATAGATGTATTCTGTCGTCTAGCAAATATAATGTTGTTGATAGTAAACCTTCACTGAAGACAAATGCTTGTCTGCTGCACAAGCATTAAAAGATACTTTCAACAAAAATAATCATCACATTCCATTCGTATAAAAAGATGTAACATACTGTAAAAGGTGAATGATCTGAAGACAACAGCTACTTGGTGGAATACCATATATCTGAGCTTTCAACATTATCAGGGTACTGTTCTTATATAGAATATCTTGCAGTTTATGTGCCTTGGTTATAATTTCAGTTTTATATTTTGTATTTTTACCCATGATGGTAGATTTACACTTTTCTTTTTTTTCCTGTTAGGATGCTTCAATTGCCCACAGATTCCACATCATGCGAGAAAAGCATCCAGAGAAGTTCAACAGTAGGTAAGAGCACAAATAACATTTGCATATAAATCAGTTGTTTTCAAATGGTTAAGATGCATGTTCCATGAGGAGATAAATTCTACATTTTCCTTTAAAATATTGAACATTACTACAAGACAGAATGTCACTGAATCTTATTTTAAATATCTGGTTTCAGATTATTCTGATTAAAATCAGTTTTATCTGGTGGCATCTCAGCTGAAGTGAGCAGCATTATAAATAAACTGTTCTCATGTGCAAAATGATTGACTCTTAAGATTAGCATGATAGAGATGATGCACTGTGGTATCTGAGGATCCCTGAGTTGACACTTTGCCATTAGGAACTGCAGAGCACTTATTAGACAGCTGCAGCTGGGGATCCTTATCTTTCATTCCTGCATACACACTGCTATGTTGACAGGGGGCCCTTCCATATATACTCTGTGAGGAAGGGCAACTGAATGTTGGTTTATAAATATATACTACTTATCATTAAGAAGCTTGGGAAATGTCTAAAATGTGCAAACTGAAACTTTGCCCACATCCATGTGTTCCTCTTTTAGTTTGATATGGACTGTTGTTCCAAAACTTTCCTGGAAATGTACAATGCGTTGTTATATATTGTAAATACGTCTTTACTCAATAGATGGCTTACCGAGTTGATAAAACCCATAACACAATGCTTGTTTGCGTCTCATATTTGAGTTATTTAACAGATCAACAATGATGGGGAACTGCAGCATTTCAGAAGTCTTAAGTAACATATAAAGGCACAAAAGAGGAAAAGAAATCAGTAGAATGTATAGGAATACATACTGCACATATTAGTTTATATATGTACGAGAAGATTTACCTAGCCTCAGTTGGGTCCTTAACTCAATTAAGTTTTGTTTCTTGGAAAAGAAAAGAAAATGTATGTACTTTATCTGAATCTTTTGCTCTGGGGCTAGACTGGGGATGAGAGGTTCAGTATGCAGGATGCCTTAGGGAGCGAGAGGACTACTCCAGCCCCCTCTCACCACAGCAGCTTGGGGCCAGGTGAGAAGCACCTCTTCATGGCCACTGCAGCAGGCATAGCTGAGAGAGGGGTGCATGTCCAGTGGCTGGGGCAGGTCCAAGTTCGTCTGCCCCATGCACACTCCCTAGCCAAATTGAAGAATGAAGCAAACTGCACTTTCTCCTTGCTCCCTGACTAAGGGGAACAGCCAGCAATTTTCCCATGTGAATGAGGGAAGAGGGATGGAGTTGCAGCACCCCCAACATACACGCTCCCTAAAGGACACCTGGAGGTGGGAAGATTGGGGCTGGGGCTGTCCCAGATGGGACATCTACAGCCAGCCCCTTTCACCTGCCTGGTGATGCAGTTTGCTTTCTGTATGGTTTTATGCATCCCTGTCTGGGGGAGCTTAAGTCCCCCCAGCCCCTCACAATGAAGTCCTTGATAAGAGGAAGCTGCATACCAAATGTGGTGGTCCTAGTTCTTACCATTTTAAGAGGAGTTCTTGGACAAATGGGTGAATGGACAAATAGACTTCTTCACTCGCAGTGGATGAATATATTATCTCTCTGGGCAAAATAGTGGCATTTACCCACTTACCTGTATAGCGAGCTATGTGGAGCTGCTATACTTCCCTGGGAGACCCTGAAGCAATTATATCTTAAGTAAGCAAGTAATGGATAATAGGTACAGAGACTGCTATTTGTATAGCAGCATAATAGATCTGTTCTCCCTAGTGTTGCTGTTGTACTGTGTAGATCAGAACAGAATGGTATGAGTGGGGCCATTAACCACTGCAGTGTTCTTGCTCAACCACAGGAACAGCAGTTGTCAGTCACAAGCCATACAATGGGAGGCTTTTTACACACTGTGCCCCTCAACATCTGCGAGGAGATCTCATGATCTAGTGTTTGATTTATTATAATAAATTCTGCTATAGACACCCAGGTTAAAACTGCTCCTCTTCAGAAAACACAGATATTTTTTAATTCCCAAGAATTATATTATGAAAAGGACACACAGTGGTTCATAAAGACTTATTGCTGGAGTTATTGGACACTTATCTAATGCCAATATTCTAGTTTCTGCAGGTGAAGCTGGTTTATTAGTGTCCATTCTGAATATTTTCAGCAGTTGGAAATTTTAATTTATAAAAAGTCCATCTAATAATATGAGTTTCAGATCAGATTTCATGTCACAATAAATCATATGCCATTAATAATATCTCTTAGCAGGCTCACCTTGAAATTCATCTATATTTAAAAGATTCTGATGTTTCTAACATTATCTTAAGGAAATTAATTACAAAAATATATAGTTCCAATCTCTATACCTCTTGTTGCTGAGATACTGAAAGAACTTATATTTCCAAGGTTTAAAAGAGCCCTTATTCAGATAGATTTGTTTTTGACAAATATTATATAATCTAAGATATAACTGTTAAAGTTATAATTTGCTAGCATGTTTATAATAACAGAAGTTCTAATGACAATCTGGTCATTTTTAGATAGCCTGAGCTCTAATTATCATATTTTAAATGTAAGAGAGTTTCCTGAAGAATTTTGCTATAGGCTTATCATTTTTAAAATATTTCTTTTAGTTTGCATAAGAGGGAAAATAACAAACTCAGCTAATGTAATTTTTCATAAATGTATCTCAGATGCAGTTTGTATATGGTGACATTCCATGATGATAAACCTGATGTAAGGTATTATGTATGTGAAAACAAATCCCATTATAGAACTCCAGTGAGCCAGTGGCTATAAACTTTGTAATTTACTAGATGGTTGAATTTTCCAAAAGCATCTAAGTAATGTGGGAGCACAAATCCCAATAAGGTCAAAGGGGCATGTACTCCTAAGCCATGTAGGCTCTTGAAAATCTCACCCTGAATTTCTAAACTCGTATTCTGTCTCTGAAAAAGAATCCCTCTAAGGCTTGGAGTTAACTTCTTACGTTCTGATTTTTCAGAGAAGATGAGCACCCAGAACTCCCATTAAACTAATTGAGAGATTAAACGTTTCTGTAAATTGGACGTTTGCACTGCAGTTCTTCTTTCAGACTGTATTAACCTGATACACAACCAATATGGTATTCTTTGCTAAATAGAATTTAGAGTTGTTGGGATCCAGTTTCCCTGCCCTGAAACAGAACGAAGTAATTCTAGTACATATCTGACAAGTGTGGGGGGTTTTGTTTGTTTTTGCAACCTCCTCTAAAAACCTCTAATGATGAGAATTCCACTACCTCCTTTGGAAACAAATTTCAGAATAGCTGGAATAAGACGAGAGTATTACTTTAGGGATAAAAGTAAGTTTTTG
The DNA here is from genome assembly GCF_052426305.1 of Pelodiscus sinensis. Lineage (NCBI taxonomy): Eukaryota > Metazoa > Chordata > Testudines > Trionychidae > Pelodiscus > Pelodiscus sinensis. Next base: position 207,624,893 of record NC_143053.1, read on the forward strand.
TTGTTTTAAACAGTCAGAAGGAGTGTGAGATGGATTCTCCCCTTGTTCATGCACCATCAATAATTAACTAAGATTCACAAGGAAAGATAATTCTCCACTAATTTTAATACATTTATTCAAGTCCATTGAAACCAAAACAGGATATAGTTGCATCAGTGTAAATTAGGCTATGTTGCAAGTTCTGACCATGAGTGGAGAGATTTTTGTTTTTACTTGTAAACTGAGCACATGTGCTAGGACAATGAAATCATGTGACCACTATGGCCCCCCTCCCTCCCCCCCCCGCCCACCACCACCACTACCTCCCATGTCAGCGTTATGGTCAGAGGAAACTTTGCTGCCTCAGTTTCATCATGTTTAAAATTGATATTGAAAATGTTTCTATCTTACTGGATTTGGACAGATTATTTAGTTTAGTGTTCATAAACTGCTTTCACAGAATAGAATCGAAGTATTAAGCACTCCTTTTTCTATTCAACATGTGACAGGAGTTACAATTTTCTTTTTCTAACAAACCTTTACATTATTAATGTCTCAAAAGTATAAAAAAATAAAGTAGGACCAAAATTTTCAAAGCCATGTAAGGGATTTGGACACCCAATTCCCCCCCAAAAATCAACTTAAATTCATAATATATAAAGAAAGAAATGCACATGAATAAAGAATGCATGCAATAGATAGTTGCATCCTTTTCTGTGATTCTTTTCTTTTCTCTGATCAAGTATGTTCCCTGGTCTTACTGATAAGATACAGACTGTATCCATTCAATGGACACTTAAAGAGAGGCAAGTGTTTAAATGCATTCACAACTACTGGAATCTGACATTGGTGGAATGAAGTGCTGAGATGACTTCTCTTAAAAAAGCATGGCTCAATTCCTAATGTTTGCTGGTAAGAAAAGGATTGGATTTCTTGATTTCAGAGAGCTAGGGTCTAGTAGTTAACCCTGAGGAGAGCATTTGAAGTAATATCATTCACTAAATGTGGACATGCTGTTGAAATAACCTCATTTGGCCAGAACTCCCTGCAGGGAGATCTGTGTACACACCATGGACTGCTTCTGAGAAAAATAGATATATGGTCTATGTGAATAAAATATACATGCAGAGAGAATGTGAACATTTAACAAAAATCATTCAGGTCCATATTAAATAGTCTAAAATAATATTTGGTGATGTTTGCTAAGAAAAAACTACAGCATTGAGACTCAGAGTCTGGATCAGTTGACATGGATTTGGGCTGCAGTGCTAAAAATACCAGTGTAGATGTTCCAACCTGGGCTGGAACCAAGGATCTGAAACTCATTGTGGGTGGACAGTGGTGAAGCCCAAGCTCCAAGCTGAGTGGGAAGGTTCATACTGCAATTTTCATCCCAACAGGCCAAGCCCAAATCAATTGACCTGAATGCCTGAGGCTTTCTTTGAAGTGTAGACATACCCTTGGACACCAAATAGTATATAAGGTGTTTTTTAGGTTCAGCAAACTAAAGTAGAATTTATATCTTGCATTTACAGTTCTAGATACATCATTTTAGAAGTTTTCAAACATTAGTTGCTCTTCTTAATTTATAACTGTTTTATGATGAAGACTTCCTAAAAGAGAAACAACCTCATGCTCCTAGTAACTTGATTAGTGTAGAATTCTTGACTTTGTATTTTAGCAGTTAACTTTAATCATGTTTAATTATGCTTCTATTTTTTGTCAGTATCTATGCACTTAACCTCTAAAGACACTGGTATTAAAAAAAACCCACTTAATACCAATTTACTTTGTGCAAGTGACCGCTAAGAAAATAAGCTCTCCGCTGATTAATATGCACATAATTCTGGTTTAGATTATAATCTATAAAATATTTGACATGGATTTACACTGGAAAGAAAGAGGAACAGGCAGGAGAGAATATTGAAAGTAACTGAATTTTTAGCCAGTTCTCTCTTTTCCACTCGGTCTCACATCGCAGTGTACCAAAGTCAGCATAGCACATCACCTTATCGCACCTTAGCTATCCCTTGCAAAAAAAAAAAAAGTCTCTCACCAATAAAGAATGTTATATTAAACCAGCACCCTGCTGTATGTCTCTCTCTGCTCTAGCCCTAGCCTATTAACAAAGATAATGGAACACAGTTGCTGTTCTTGAGGATTTGGAAGGAGAGCAGAAACAATTGCTCCTGTGAACAAGTTCTACAAATACTTTAGGAACTCCCTTCCTCTCCCTGTCTTGGCGTGACTGGATGAGAAAACTTTATCAGAAGACACCAGCCCAATGCAGAAAACTGGTTGCAAACATCTACTACCTGTCTCGTTGATCCCGCCTGATTGCTTTTTTTCCACAAAAGGATAATACTCCATTGAAATGCACCTCTGAACTCAGGCTCAGGTAATAGCAATCATCAGTAAAAGCAAAACAAGATAATCCATCTTCTGATGCAGAACCTGAAATGTTTATATACAATCAAAAGCTGACCTATACTGCCCCACCTTGGCCTAGTAGGCTCCTGGCTATAACATGAATTTGGGCCATGGAGGAGGAAAAGCTCCCTTTCCTCTGACCTCAAATGCAGGAATAGCACCCTGGCCCCCAGCAAACACTTTTGTTGCACTCGCATGCTATGAAAGTAATGGCCTAGGTCAAAGTCAATGTGGGTATTCTGGTGCCATCCAGACCTTATTGCAGGACTACCTACTTCCACTGAGACCTTACTGAGTAGTGGTTAGTATCTGAATTATTCATGTTTATCACCTTAAAGGACATCAGTATTAGCACAGATAACATTTCTAAGGCCAGATCTACACTAGACCTAGAAAGTCAGCTTAAGGTATGCAGCTAAGGTAAGCTAACTCCATAGAATACGTAGCTGGAGTTAGCTTACCTTAAGCTAAGGTTGGTGTTTTCCCCACTGCAGAATCCCGAGGGGAGCAAATGCTTCCATCAGCTTCCCTTACTCCTTGTGACTGTGAAGAGTACAGACAGTGGCTGGATCTCCTTTCAGTGTTCGATTCACAGGTCTATACTAGACTCACTAAATTAAATGTCGAAAGCTGATTTCAGTTGTGGCGAGTGAAGACATGCCCTAAACCATTAGACATGGTCACTGTGACTAAGATGAGGTTTTCTCAGATAGTTTCCAGATTCAGTCACAACATTGGATATAGTTTATGCTGCTTGGGCAGAATATCAAGAGTATAGCAAATGTACTTGCCGTTTTTCAACCATCAAGTTCTCTGACCAGCCATCTGCAAACTATATCTGGTTCATTTGTGCAACTGCCAACCTTTTAAAGAGCATAATCTAAGCACATAATACCAACGTCTTGCACCTTTTAGTGGCCGTCTATGAACTTTGGGATCTGTGGGATGGTGCAGCAGAGCTACTCTCTAGCTAAGCGTGACACATCTCCTGGGTTCATTTAGCCCTATCAGTCTATTCCTGCTGCCCATTTTCTTTCTCAAATAGTGCCACTCCCCACTAGCACAACCTGTTCTGTCCTTCCAATAAAGAGATAAGGGAAGGTGCTCAGTCCTGGCTTGTGCCAGGTCCAGGAGCTACCCCCACTCTGACTCTGTAGTTGAAATGTTTGAGAGCCAGGTGCACAGTAGCCCAGCTCCTACCACAATTAAACTTCAGAGCTGCAATGGGAGTAAGTCCTGGGCCTAGCACAAAAATTCCTAACTGTCAGGGTGGTCAAATATTGGAATAAATTGCCAAGGGAGGTGGTGGAATCTCCCTCTCTGGAGATATTTAAGAACAGGTTAGATAGACATCTGTCAGGGATGGTGTAGATGGAGCTTGGTCCTGCCTTGAGGGCGGGGGGCTGGACTCGATGACCTCTTGAGGTCCCTTCCAGTCCTATTATTCTATGATTCTATGATTCTAAGCAAGCCTGGCTCAGTCCTGGCTCACACCGGGTGCAGGAGTTACCCCCTTGTGGCTCTGCAGTTTAAATGTAGTAAGAGCTGGGCACTGGGGTCCAGCAGCCCCTGTCCATGGGGGTCCCAGTGACTGGCTCTTAATACATTTAAAATGCAGAGCCACAAGGGGGTAGCTCCGAGATTTTATCGACTACATGATTAGTGAATTACCTGCCCCTTAGCATCCTTAATATTAACACTTTGGCTGCTGGCCCAGTGTGGGGGGTACATACACCACATAATAGGTTCATCTCAAAATGTTATGCTTTACCTTGAAAGTTCTAATGGATTGGTGGCTAGCTATTTGAAAGACAACCTCTCACTGTTCAACACAGGTGTTGTAGAGGTTATCTGTGAGTCTGAAACTGATGGAACTTATGTTCAGGCTTGTGGGGCTAGCTGGCAGCATGTTTTGGGAGACATTCATCCACACTAAGACACAACACAAGTCTTTTGTAATACCCAAGACTTCACAATATGGCTTCAGAGATTACCTGTACCTGCTGATATTGGCAATCACAATGTAGGTTCGGCAGCCTCTAGAACAGCTGGAATCAGACACCCCTCCCCGCGAACGCAAATTTCCCCCCTTTTCCTCCACCTAGAAATCAGCAACCCTTCCCTTCAGCTCCCAGCTTTTGCCTCTCTCCATGGGGCTCACTTTGTCAGCTCCATTCAGGGATATGGCACAGTCACACTATGTGACCAAGTGAAGTCTGCAATCCCTGGAAAAAATCTGGGGGCCATTACTACATGAAGTCCCTCCCTCACAACACACTCACATCATCTCTGTATGGCTTAGATGGATGGGATTTAAGCAATACATACTTGGTGTGCTGGCTCTCAGCACAGAAGTGGATTTTATACTCTCATTGCATGGTTCTCAGTTTTGAATTCACTGCTGCTGGAAATCAGGGTTAGCTAGGCTTTTCCGCTTTTATAATGTAATGCAAGACTTATCTCTTTCACCTAAGAAGTTACTTCTGAAGCCTCTCCAGCTGTGTGCTCCAGAAAATTGTGTGCTGTTAATCTCTGTGAGAGGGGATAGGAGGTTTTTTTCTTGGGGTAATTTGTTACTTTTTTAGAAAATTACATAATGGCACCCAGTTTATTAAAAGTATGGTTGTCTTAGAATCATGAATAAAATAATAACTGTGAAATTAACAAAGATAAAGTCTCAGACTGTATGCCCCATCTAACATCCCAGTATTATTTAGCAAGCTGTGATACAGAATAGAAGAAAATGGCCCCCAGACACATTCTACAAGTAAGAAACTGTTGATTCATAACAGATCTATCCATATGCTATGGGCCAAGGTCAATAAAATATAATTTACTGCAAATGATGTCAAGCTGGCAACTTATTTTATTGAAGAAGATATTTCATTATTCAGAGTAGGTCATGAACCTATTTTTTATGGATTTTGAAATACCAATTGGATGTTTGGTACATTCTTTAATTAATTAAACCTACTGCCTCATATTACATAGTAGTTTTAGGGCAAAACTCAGTTATTAAATGAAGTTCAGTTTATGAGAACTATGTCTACGAATTTTTCATTTATAATCTGATCATTTGGAATGAGAAGTAATAAAACAGAAAATGATATCCAAAGCTCTCACACTGCTGTCCTTCATAGTCAATTTAACATATGAGAAAGATTGTACCACAACCAGAAGGCTTTAATTTGACATTTGCTGCCTGCTGATAAAACATATTTGTAGCTTTTTGTTTGAATTAATAAAATGATTTCACCCAGCTTTCAAGTGTCTACTTTGAATCACATATACCAACATTGTGCTAACAATTCTTGGTAACATATCTTTTTAGTTGGGACAATGGGCTTGATTTTGTACAGGGAGAGAAATGAAACATGTGAGTTGATGAACAGTGCAACTGAGGTACAGAACTGGTTCTGAAACTATCTTGGGAGAGATGCAAAATAAAGTCTACAACCCTATGAGAAGGTGGGTACACCTGGGAAGAAACTTTTATATCAGATCCTGAATTGCCTAAAGAGGTGAATAGCAGCCATTTCTGAGATATATCTCCCAAATGAAATACAAAAGCCAACTTTTATTTAAAAAACCAGCTAAGATTTCTAGGTGAACACAATCTCTGACCTGTCATGAAGGCTATGCTATTAAAAGCAATAAAATGAATATTACAGTTGTAATAATTGTACACTTCCTATGTAATGAGTATTAATAAGTGAAATCCTGTGCTGTTACATGGTTGTGGCAGTCGGGCCAAATAATCCACGGTCTGTGTATTTTACCTCATAAAAATTTAGCAGCATGCAAATTAGCTGTAAGAGTAAAGGTGGTGTTTGATTGTGTTATCACTAATATCACAATAATCTAGTTCTTTTGGCACATCCTACATACATGCCTGGGTGTCTCAGAAATATAATTTATAAGGTAAAAAACTGAGAACTTAAAAATTGGATTTTATTAGACCATGGATTCCAGTGATGATTGAACACGGTGATATTCTGAACAAAAAATGCTCTCAACCACGTTTGTCCATGGTTTGATGGCTTTTTACTGACTCACCAGACATTCTAGGCTTCAGAGTTACATACAGACTGGTAACAATCCTAGAGTCTCATTATACAGATAAACACATTATTTTTTTCATTTTTTGTACGTATTAATCACAACACTGAACCTTAAATCTGATCCATAGATGTTTTACAGATTATTTTTGTTTCCTTGATTCCAGCGTTTAAGGCCCTAATTTAGGAAAGCATTTCTGTTCAGTATACCAGAAGATGCAGATAATGAAGACACCATCAGTGATTTCATATGTGTGTGTTTTATATTTATTGTTACAATCATACAGGTGCTCATGTCTTCTTCAGAAGAATTTGTATCAGTATTCATTATTTTATTGCATTCATAAAAATGCATAGTTATATAGCTAACACTGAAACAAATTAGCTCCTCCATATTAGCTCTTTAAAATCAATATATTGTTATTCTCATGGCTTTTAAATAGAATGTGTAATACAGAGTGAAACTAATTTCTTACACTTTCACTGAGAAGATAGATCATAATATATTAACATGGTATCATACTCTTTCCTGTGGTTCCCTTACATTTGGTCTAGCTGTAGGCTTCAAGCATTAATTCTAACAACATATGGTCTCTGGGCATGGTATAATCTCATGTTTTAGTTGGTTAGTGATACTTTAGTTTTCATTTGTAACTTTATTAGAACAGTTTGTAACTAATGCCCATCTCAGCCAAACATTATCGAATTGGCTTTTGCAAACTGCTCAGTTCCTTCCGAATTGCTAGCTGCTGTAGCATCTGATTCACAAGAGTCTTATGCAGCTCTGATTTATTTCAATATCCTAACATGTCACTGAACAAATGGTATTCTTTATTTTTCTCTTATAACCATGTTCCTTTGTCAGCTGTCATTTTTAAGGAACACAGTTCACTCCAGAAGAAAATTTTTCTTTCATGATCTCAAAAATTGCCTAGGCAATACATAAAGAAACATTCGCTGTTCCAGAGAACATCTATATGCAATACTATACTGACACATTGATATTATAGTTTTATCATTGCTACCTGCTGGTGAAGGAACCCCAGTCTTAGGTCCAATACTTCATGTATATGGAAATTGATGCCGTTTTTTTATGAATGACAGCTCCTGAGAGACAGTGAGCTGCATCTGGTTCTAAATCAATACTGAAAAGGATTTCGATATGGTATCCTACCAGTGGTCAAGGTGCCTAGGGGAAGCTTGGGGCTACATCAGTCCCAGACCAGTGTGGGGCATGCCCCCAACCAGCCCTTTACCTGCCTGTTGCTTAGCATGGCAGCCTGCAGCCGAGTGCTCCTACCATCTCTTACTAGAGCAGTGTACTGGAACTCACCACCTTACTTTCACCTCTGGATTTGGCATATCTCTACATTTCATTTATTACTGACAGAAGTACACTTTTGCCAATTTGCTCATTTATAGCAGAATACATGCATATTGATGTTTAGTGATAAAAATCTAATTCTGCCAAACCTACCTATTTTAAAAAAATAATGAACTGGTTACAGTTTTTTCTGATGAAACCTTGAATTTATTATTCAACTTTCTGTAACAAATATGGACATGTCACGAACTATTTACAGCTGCATATTCAGATGAAGTGGCTGTTTGTTAATTTTGTCATTTGTTCAAATGAGATTTGGGAACAGCAGCTCTTAACGTGTTTTCCTCTTTCTTGAGAGCCTTTCAGTATTTGACCAAGTCTACACTGGCACTTTATAGCTCTGTAAATTTCTGGCTCAGAGATGTGAATAAAAACACAAACACTGTCCTGAGTGCAGCAAGCTATGGTACTGTAAAGCGCCACCAGTGTAAACCAGGTCCGGCTCCCCTCGTGGAGGTGGTTTATATAGAGTGCCGGGAGAGCTTTCTCTCAGTGCTCGTGCCATAGCAACAATTTCAGTTTAAAACACTGCTAAGGCTGCACTTTAAACTTTTAAGTGTAGACAGAGCCCGTGTTCATGGGAACTATTAAAGAAATCCATATGAGGCGAAAAATCTGGCAACCTTTCTGGTAACATGAGCCAGTTACAGAGATGTCTAAGGCTTTGAATGCCCTTCGGGAACAGTAATTTGGGATTTGCGAGCATAATGGATATCTAAAGAAGTTTTTGAAGAATTGGAATATTTTGTACTGACAATATATTATAAGCAAGGGCAGCCCTGAGGATTTTTTTCATAGTTTAAACAGATTTCCAAGACTACTGCCTCTTCTAATTATGGAGACATATTAATTTGTACAGTAGTAGTGTACTGTAGAAGAAGTTTAAATTCATGAATAATTTAAATGTTGATGATAAAACTTCTAGCACTTTATTAAACTAGCAATCCGTACTTCTTGATAATGGTTTTGTTTAAGGAGGGGGAAAGTGTTAATCATAGAAACATGGACTTTTGCTGGTGTTGAAATGTCATTTAAGTCATTTTGAATGACATATTCAATATATCTAGATTCTAGGATTATATAAAGAAATCTAGGGTAAAATTATGAAAAATACCTAATTGACATAGGAGCCTAAGTTCCATTTACAAAAGGGACTTAGGCATTTAGCAGCATATGTATAGGTTAGGCATGTAGATTTTTTGTAAATCCAACTTCAGCAATCTTAACCTTTAGGTGCCTAAGTATGTTTTACAACCTTTCTTCCAAGTGCTTGCCACTTTTGAAAATAGGATTTAGAACCTTTTGAAAAATTATCACTAATCAATATATCTAGTTTTACACAACACATCAAGAATATTTTGTCTTTACTCACAAGGCATATAACTTCCAGAGTTGTATGGTATTTTTTTTTTTGTACAGGATGATAGAGCCATGTATTTCTGGGGGAGGGGTATGTCTACACTACAGAATTTTGTTGGAAAAATGGCCGTTTTTCCAATAAAACTTAAGATACATCCACACTGCAATTGCGTTCTTCTGAAAGTAAATTGAAAGAACAGAGATTTTTCAGGCATTCCTCTCTCTACAATGAAGAAGCCTTTTTTCAAAATAGCTCTTTTGGAAAAAGGTGTGTGTGGACAGGGAAGAGGGAGTTCTTTTGAAAGACGAGGGAAGAGGAAAAAGCACAGGTGCCCTGGTGGACACTCCGTCCATAGTAATCACAGTTTAAATGCAAGATAGAGTCCACACTGAATGGACACTAGATTTTGAAAAAGCAGATTGCTTTTTCAATGCGCTTTTGTGTGTAGATGTTCTCTTTCAGAAGAATAGTAATAGAAATGTAGCCGTGTTAGTCTGGTGTAGCTGAAGCAAAATGCAGGACTATGTAGCACTTTAAAGACTAAAAAGATGGTTTATTAGATGATGAGCTTTCATGGGCCAGACTCACTTCCTCAGATCAAATAGTGGAAGAAAATAGTCACAACCATATATACCAAAGGATACAATTAAAAAAAATGAACACATATGAAAAGGACAAATCACATTTCAGAACAGAAGGGGGATGCGGGGGGGGGGAAGGAAGGTATGGGTGTGTCTAGACTACCTAGTTTTGTCGACAAAAGTGGACTTTTGTCGACAAAACTATACCAGCGTCTACACTACCGCTGAGTTCTGTCGACATAACGTCGACAGAACTCAGCAGTTTTGTCGACGCTGGTATACCTCATTTTACGAGGCATAACACCTTCTGTCGACAGAACTCTGTTGACAGAAAGTGTTATTGCCTGTAACATTGCGTCCAGACTACGGAGTTCTGTCGACAAAGCAGCTTGGTTTGTCGACAGAACTCAATGTGTCTGGACGCTCTTTGTCGACGGAAGTTTTGTCGACAGTATCTGTCGACAAAACTTCCGTCGACAAAACGCGGTAGTCTAGACGTACCCTAAGTGTCTGTGAGCTAATGGTATTAGAGGTGATAATTGGGGAAGCTATCTTTGTAATCATAGAATCATAGAATAATAGGACTGGAAGGGACCTCAAGAGGTCATCGAGTCCAGCCCCCCGCCCTCAAGGCAGGACCAAGCTCCACCTACACCATCCCTGACAGATGTCTATCTAACCTGTTCTTAAATATCTCCAGAGAGGGAGATTCCACCAGCTCCCTTGGTAATTTATTCCAATATTTGACCACCCTGACAGTTAGGAATTTTTTCCTAATGTCCAATCTAAACCTCCCCTGCTGCACTTTAAGCCCATTACTCCTTGTCCTGTCCTCAGAAACCAAGAGGAACAAATTTTCTCCTTCCTCCTTGTGACACCCTTTTAGATATTTGAAAACCGCTATCATGTCCCCCCTTAATCTTCTTTTTTCCAAACTAAACAAGCCCAGTTCATGAAGCCTGGCTTCATAGGTCATGTTCTCTAGACCTTTAATCATTCTTGTCGCTCTTCTCTGTACCCTTGATGGGTAAGGTAGTTGGGGTCTTTGTTCAATCCCCCCCAGAGAGTGTCGAATTTTAGCATGAATGACAGTTCAGAGGATTCCCTTTCAAGTGCAGATGTAAAAGGTCTTTGTAGCAGAATGCAGGTAGTTAAGTCGTTGAGACAGTGTCCTTTCTGGTTGAAATGGCAAGAAATTGTTTTTTCTTTGTGATCCTGTCTGATATCTGTTTTGTGGGCATTAATCCTTTGGCAAAGTGTCTGAGATGTTTGTCCAATGTACATAGCAGACGGACACTTTCGGCACATGATAGCATAAATTATATTTCTGGATGCGCAGGAATATGTGTTCTTGATCTTATAACTCACTTGGTTAGGTCCAATAATGGTATCAGCAGAATGAATGTGTGGACAAAGCTGGCAACGGGGTTTGTTGCAAGGGAAGGTACCAGGGTTGCTATTAGTGTGGTATGTCCTGTGGTTGTTGGTAAGAATCATCTTGAGGTTAGGTGGTTGTCTATAGGAGACTATGGGTCTGTCTCCCAGAGCGTCTTGTAGTATGGTATCCTGTTCCAGTATAGGCTTTAGTTTATTGATAATGTGTTGGACAGGTTTAAGTTGGGGGTTGTAGGTGATGACAAGTAGTGTTCTAGTGTTGGTTTTTTTGGGTCTGTCTTGAAGTAGATGGTTTCTAGGTATTTGTCTGGCTCTTTCAATTTGCTTTTTTATTTCTCCGGGTGGGTAGTTGAGATTTATAAATGCTTGGTAGAGATCCTGAAGCTTCTGGTCTCTGTCAGTGGGATTAGAGCAGATGCGGTTGTATCGAAGGGCTTGGCTATAGACGATGGATTGTATGGTGTGTTCTGGATGGGAGCTGGAAGCATGTTTCTTGGCAATTAGAAACACTATCCCAGAGGACACCACTGCCAACCTGATAGTGGACCTATGTAACTTTGTTCTCACCCACAATTATTTCTGTTCTGAAATGTGATTTGTCCTTTTCATATGTGTTCATTTTTTTAAATTGTATCCTTTGCTATATATGGTTGTGTATTTTCTTCTACTATTTGATTTGAGGAAGTGGGTCTGGCCCACAAAAGCACATTATCTAATAAACCATCTTGTTAGTCTTTAAAGTGCTACATAGTCCTGCATTTTGCTTCTTTCAGAAGAAGTTTTTTCAGAAGATCTCTTCTGAAAAAAGGTTCTTCCAAAAGAAGCCTGCAGTCTGGACATATCCTGGCTTTAATAATTCTCAAAGGCCCTCAAACTGTTCTCAGTGACCGTGAGAAAAAGAAAAAATCAGTGGGTGCCGAGCAACTACCATGAAAGTGTCTCAACATCATTCATTTATTCAAGATCTATAAACATCGTAATAGTTTGCTGACATTGATTTAATTAAGTCCACTTGTTGAACATAAATTGTGTCTATTTTCAGGTTCCATTTGTAAGGGTTATTTTTGTTTCTTTGCTTTTGTCTTGTCACTAAGAACTATTTATAGTTAACAAACCACAACAACATACAATATACTGACTCTAAGATAGACAACATTATTCTGAATTAGTCATACAAATATAGAGAACTATTAGGTTATATAATCTAAATGCTTAACAATAAACCTTTGATAGGAAAAATATCCTTAACCAAAACAAAAGTTATGACTTTTAAGGGACCTTCATGAAACAGATCCCATTGTAAACCTGACCAAATTCATTATCACAGAGATCTTTGTGTATAGTAATACCTTTTTTGCATAAAGAGGCTCTGTTCTTCAGAATATAAGGGGACAGATCTATGCAAAAATGCTGATGTGAGAAGACCTTTGGGTAAGAAGGGGAGGTAGGGACCATAAGAAGATGCCTTCATGTTGTTTTCTCCAAATCATTTATGGATGGTCAGGGCTGGCCTCCGATGGAATGAAGTGATGAAGTGTGACTGCTTTTGGACTAGGTGGAGTCTGGGAGATCTGCAGGAAGCATAGGACATTTGAAATATTTATTATTAAAGCATCTATTTATTATTAAAGCATCTAAAGCATCATATTTGGCAGCAAGTGATCACCCATCATCATCATCACTGGCTTTAGATTCATTTGAAATCTTGTCAGCCGATGATCAGGGCAGTGTGTGTGTGTGTGTGTGTGTGTGTGTGTGTGTGTGTGTGTGTGTGTGTGTGTGTGTGTGTGTGTTACACCCAAGTCTTCAACTAATGGGACTCAAGGTCCCGTCGCAGCGGGCAGCCTAGGGAAGGCTGACAGATGCCCCGAGAAGTTTAACGTTCGTGTCTTTCACTGCTAGGACCAGGTCCCTTCGTGGTGGGCAGCCAACAGGCTGACAGATGCCCCCGAGTTTACAGGAAGAGCTTATTACATCTCAGATTTTGACTGCTAGGATACATGATCCCTTCGCAGCGGGCAGCCTAGGGAAGGCTGAGAGATGCCCCTACAGATTTGTCCTCTTGAAGCGACACGATCCAAATGCCCAGCTCTGCCTGTATCTGTCCCTTATGACCGGCTGGAGTTCTTTTAAATTGTGCTTGGTTCTGTTACAGCAACTGAAGGAGTCAGGTTAAAGCTTAAACAGTTATAGGTTTATTAAAGAAGTTTATAAATCATATGGTTATAGTGGCTATTGCTTTATTTCTTAACTGCTAGCAAATATAGATCTTAAAAAATGGTTACAAAGAAAATAAAGATTGAAAATAGAAATAATGGTACCAAGTGACAGCTTAATCTTTAAAGAGCTTTAAATTTATGTGTACACTTAAGACAAAAGACCACATCCAGGTACAATTTTTACCCCCTTCTGTGCCTCTCGACTCCAGCGTATCAGGCCAGGGCCGGTCCCTCAATTCCTAGGAAAGACGAATACGAGGTGAGAGTCCCCGTGGAACCTCGGGAGGCCAATCACCTAACGCAACCAGCAGATAGATGGTAGATTGATGCTCAGAGTAAGAGTTCTGCTGGACCCATCTTTATACCCATAGGGGCCATCTTATCTAAGATGCCAAATTGTACTGGTCCGTCTTTGTGATGCCAGGTCTTACAAGGGAGTTACAACTTAATTTACACTTGCAAGACAGATAACTAAATTGTAAGTACTGGACATTCTTTACTGGGCGGGAGATTCCTCCTCCCGTGGACGGCTCTGAGTTCGTATCAATATAGGTTTCAGTCAAGGGCACTTCTCGGCAGCCTCTTGGTCAGCAATTGGCGTATCTCTGTTTACCGCCATCCAGGGTCACAGCAGCCAGCATATCCGGGCCTTTTGTCAAGGCATCAAAGACCATGCTGATTTTACTGCTCTGTCTATGCCCTGTGTGCTCCAGGCAAGCAAAGATGGATGTTACGAGGAGGGGGGGGGAATTCCTGTCTGGTTAAAATCTCCATTGTTTTCCAGCTTAGCTTGAATTTGTGGGAAAGCTAAATTGGAGCTGTTCCTCTATGGCAGCATGGATCTGCTGAGGCAACAGTATAGCTGTTCTTGGCATTTAACACAGCTCACCCAGTCCTAGCTCTCGGAATGGACCTAACATCATGAAGATCCCTCCAAGCATGGACGTAGGGTAAATGCTCTGATCCAAGGAATGTAGTGCAAATGCTTTTTATAAAATATCTAATGGAGATAGCAGGTTTCTCTCATAGTCATTTTCATATGTATATAATTTACTCTTAATTCTTTCACTTCATTTTTGAAGCCTGGGGAAGTATCCTGTGCAATCCTGATAGAGAAATGAAGGATGCTCCCATACCTACCTGCTTTAGAGCTCCTCCGCTTTGCAGTGATGCTGATACCAACTAGGGATGTTAATGGTTAACTGGTGGCTTGGCTGGGCTGGAGCAACCCCTTGCCTGATTTGGGTAGGGGGGCTGCTGCAGCCCAGCTGGGCCTGTTACTCTGCACTGTGGACAGGTTGCATTCCAGCCCGGCTGGAGCAGTCTCCATATACAGTGGACCTGGCCTGTCTGGAGCAGCACATCACGGGTGGGGAGGCCCTCAGCCCAGTCAGAACAGCTGCTGCCTGTGTTGGGAAGTCACTTCAGCCCTGCCAGAACCTGTGGGCTACGTCTACACTGGCCCCTTTTCCGGAAGGGGCATGTAAATTTCAGCAGTCGTCGTAGGGAAATCCGCGGGGGATTTAAATATCCCCCGCGGCATTTAAATAAAAATGTCCGCCGCTTTTTTCCGGCTTTTAAAAAAGCCGGAAAAGAGCGTCTAGACTGGCCCCGATCCTCCGGAAAAAGTGCCCTTTTCCGGAGGCTCTTATTCCTACTTCAAAGCCTACTTCAAAGCCTACTGCTGAAATTTACATGCCCCTTCCGGAAAAGGGGCCAGTGTAGACGTAGCCGTGGTGTTTTATCCTTGATGCCTCCCCAATTTAAATGTATTTCAATTTAATTTATATTAAATGGTTAGGTGACACAGTCTACTAAGAAATCATTTTACTTCCTTAGCAGGCAGTGCATTCTGTCTCCTAACTTTATATGCTACTTGTTTGTTAACATACAGCATAGAGCCATCTTACTATATGTGCTTGTTAGCTTGTATGGTGGCATGCGTTGCTATCCCGATCATTCTTTTTTTAATGAAGAAACATACCTTCTCTAAAGTTAAAAAAAAAATCTATATTTTGGAGGACAAATGACTGAAGTTAAATAATGAGTCTACCAGCAGAATGCAAGCTAAAAAATCTGCTGTGATGTCACCACATTTTTGTACATCCAATGAGAGTATACATCAGTTTGTAGTTTAATGAAAGATCAGAAGATTTTAATAAATAAATTATCCTTGACTGTGAATTTTCATGAGTGCAAATTATAGCATAAAAATTAACATATCCATTCAGAAAGTCAGATTTGGTGTTATATATGTTTACTGCAATAGTACCAATACGCCTAACTCAGGGCTCAGGACCCATTTGTGCTAACCCTGATACAGATACGTAATGAAAACATAGACCTGGCTCTAAAGAACTTACAAGACCCTGACCCTGCAGCTTGTGTGAGCACAGCAGTTTACATATGCACAATAGAGCCCCATGGAATTCAACAATTCTCTGAGGGTGTGTCATTGTGCCCATCAACAACTCAACGCGGGATAGGAGCAAATGTATAAGGGGGAAGACACAAGTGTGGTTAGAACGCAGACACCGAAGCACAAGCTAATAGCCAGCAGCAGTCATTGAACACCACTTCCTGACCATTGTCAAGTGTTCTGTTTTTCTCATACCACCAACATCTTTTCAAAGAGAGACGTTTTAGAGGTGGAACTATAATCTTCTTCTTAAATATAATAGACACTGTTTGGTCCTGCCGTGAAGGCAGGGGACTGAACTTGATGATCTCTCAAGTTCTATGATTCTAGGAAATATAAACTTATTAAATATAACAATAAGTTCCTGAACATAATATATGCTAGAGTTGTAGTTCACCATTTATCTTTTTGTTATGTCTTGCCTTTTTTCTCTTTGCCCACTCCTTTTGACTCCTCCCTCTTTCTGTTATCTTTCTAGACTTTATTTTGTTCCTTGACCCCACAGTATAATCAAGGTTGCAAGGTTCAACAGAACAACACTGTTGGTTAAGCAGGATTTCACTTTTTATTATAAAACAAAATCAAGAGTTACTTAATGCTTCTGGTTTAGTGTTTTAATAAAAAAGGAAACTGACAAGCTGACAGAGCCAGAGAGAAGTGCTGCAATGAACATGTCTGCTATTTGAAGTTTTAAGTGTCACTGTGTTTGGACTCCTCCTTTATTATTTTTCTCATGTCTTTATCTTTAGGTTTATACTTTTTTGTCGTTAAGTTCTTATTCACTATTAAATGTTAAGTGAATTTTACATTCTTAGTATAGATGTCTTGTGTCAATTTGAAGTTTATTTCACTGAGTGGATAGCCTCTAGACAGAAAGGTCACATGTTCAAGCTCCATACCAGGACTTGAGAAAATGCCCAATTCTGACATTAAAGACCCATGCCCAGAGCAGTTGACTGAACTTTTGGAGGTGGCATTCTTCAGATTTGATGTCAAAATAAGGTACTTTTGACCCATCCCTGGCGGTGAGGAGGTAAAAATTGAGAAATCAACATATTTTTAAAAAGAGTAAGGAAAAATAATCCCACTTTCCTGAGAAGCCTTCATTCTCTTAGTAAAACCAGTCCTTAAGTACAAGGTTTTGTCTTAGCTATTGTTCACTACGTAATTGCAGTCCAATTTGTTTAGAAAATCACTACTTTTTTTAAAGCACTTGAGATACTGAAGTATGAAATGTGTTTTATTCTGTTTTATAAGAGTCTAGATTTGGCAATAAGTCTGAATCTGTTAGTTTAAAAATTAGCTCAATTAAGTTCGTCTGTACTGTCATGGAAATCCTGATACATAACATCATATAACATAACGTATGTAATATAACATAACATATATTGGCACATTTACCTGGTATTTCTTGGGTCCTTAAGGAAGGGTTTGGGGGGGAGGCTAGAGGTATATGGGGGAGTGTGTATGCATGAGTCAGGGTTGGGAGGGAAAGAGGGTTTCTGGGCACGGGACTGCGAGTTTGTAAGGAGTGGGCAGAAATGTGAGGAAGCAAACCCTTCCTGCCTCTTGAGAATCATATTAGAGCTGCTTGATCTTCCCCTTCCTGTTCCTGTCAGGGAGTGAGAACAAAGTGCACAGCTTGTCTGCCCCCTGCACTCCCCAGACAGAAATTAGGAATGCAGCAAACTGTGTACTTTCCCCCCTCTCCTTGATGAAGGCAATGTCCCTGTATGGATCTGGTGGGGAAGAGTTTCAGCTTTGCCCCCACCCTCCCTAAAGGGGGACTAGGAGGGGGAAGTTCAAGGCTGGAACAGTCAGCCCCTTTCACCTGCCTGGTGATTTTGTCTCCTTTCTGTGTGTTTTAATGAGAAGCAATCCCATTCCAGGCACATCCCATTTTCCAGGCACAACCCAACCCTTATGTAGCTTTTAAGGTAGGCTGAGAGGAAGCTGTATACTGAATTTGGTGGACCCAGTTCTTTTGGTTTAGGAGCAGTTCTTGAACAAACACAGAAAATCTCTCTCAGATATATAATAGATTATATTATACATTAAAGGCATGATTTTAGTCTTCATATATATAACCACAAAAAATGCAAAAAGGTAGAATTAATTTTAAAATAGACTTTGAGATGTTTCATTGGCTCAAGTACAATCTTGTACTACCAAAATTAAGTAACCTAATATTTTAGTCAGAGAAAATGTCTAGCTTTACAGATTGCTGATAATATTCCTTATAAATGGGATTTTATGCACACTACATTGCCTCATTATGTGGACATTCTTGATAGGGGCATGCAGGAGTTATAGAAGCCAACATTCAGAAGTGCCAGAAAGCACTTAAAGGTGACATGTTTGTGTTGTGGCTGAAAACTGCTTTTCATTTGAAAGAAATTCAGAAGTAGTGAAGAATCACTTTTATGTCGTAAATATCTGCATAAAATTGCATTTCATCACAGATGTGGTCTTATTGCCTTTAACAAAAACAACAACAAAAGGATGTCAGATAGTTTAGAAACTGACCAAATAAATTGTCCACGAAGGCTCAAATCTTTACTTTTTCAGGACTTTCTACAGATAGAGCAGGATAAAGGAACTCCATTCAGTGAACACATCGAAAGACTATAGAACCCTAAAGCTACATCTACACTACGAGTTTTTTTGGCAGAAAATATGCTAATGAGGGACTCATTAGCATGAGTTGCGACATCATTAGCATATTTTATGCCATTTCTTCTTTGCTCAAGGAGTTTTGGTGCAAAAAGAAGAAGTGTGGACATTTCCTTTTTGTGCAAAACCCCCATTTTGTGCAAGATCCTTATGCCTGTCCCAGAGAGGCATAAGGATCTTTCACAAAATGGGGTTTTTGATCAAAAAGGAAAGATCCATACTGCTTCTTTTTGTGCAAAAACCTCTTGTGCAAAAAGAAATGGCAGAAAATATGCTAATGATGTCACGACTCACGCTAATGAGTCCCTTATTAGCATATTCTCTGCTGAAAAATCTCGTAGTGTAGATGTAGCCTATAAGTAAATTCTCTAGGATGGGAAAACACTACCAAGTGGGGTTCATTCACTCAGGAGACTTATTGCAAAAAAAAATTAATAGGCTTCAAAATGAATTGCAGTCCTGGAATGCAAAGAGTTCATTTCAATAGAAGAAAAATCTTAAATAATATGTAGACTATGTAGAAGTCACAGTGTTACATTATACCTCACAGGAGAGGTGTGCCCATAACTGGAATCCTGCCCTATCTCTTTGAGCAGCAGATAGCAGTGGTTGCCACAGGCAGAAATCTCTGGAGATTCAGAGATGTGGGGTTTCTTCTATAGAAATTTGCATTACCAGTTATGTATATTTCAGGTCCCTATGTTACAATCCCAGAGGACAATCCAAGGATGATCTCTTTGAGTGGCTATGGGAACTCATCTGATAGCATTTTTCTCCATCTCTTAGCATAGGTATAGAATAGGAACTGGCAATTATACAGAAAGAATTGTTATTGAGAAGACAGTTTTTGTTCCCAAAGTTTTATTTACTGGTTGTTTGTTGTGCAAAAAAATCCACACTGTATTTGTTGAATACACACTGACTAGATAAAGAAATAGGTAGTGGAAATAATGTCAGTGTTTGCTAAATTATAATGCAGAGTCATATAGAATGCACATGAAACATATTTGTTTCTTACAGTTTTAGAAGTAGTTGATATCCTCATTTGTACTTCATGATCCACCACACTGAAAGCTTAATAGACCATTCAAGAAACGGTGGGAAGTTAATTTTAATATGAAATGGTGTGAGGGGTTTTAGGTTTTTTTCTTTAATACAATGAAGCTTCTAACAATTTTATTTGCAAAGAAGATGATTATTTAATAAAGTGACAAACTGTCCCACTGATCGGATACATTAATTTGCTTCTAAAGCTGTTCCTTGAACTCTGTAAGAAGGTGATAATTAGTTTGCAGATTAGAATAACATAATCAGACCACTTGTGTTGATGCTTGTTAAAATATATTTTCCTCTTCATATAAGCCTTATAATAATTAAAACTTGTTTAAAAAAAACCACATTATTTTTTCAGCATAGATTTTTAAATTCATCCTAATATATCAAATTATTTGTAAAATAATTCAACCCTTTTTAAAAAAAGGTTAATATTTGAAAAAGAATATGGGAAGTGATTAGCTGATGTGGTTAAGCATTAGCATTAGGTTTAGCTGGAACACCTACAGCATTCATTCATATCCTGATTTAATTTCTTTCACTGTCACTGCTGATTGTTCCATTTAATCTTTCTTAAGTTACATGAAATTATCTTGTATGTATAAATTAACAATCATTTTCTAATACCAATGAAAACTTGAAATATTGTCATAAAAGGTATTACTGATTGCTCTTTTTATTTTAAATAGATATTATAGCTGAAACATTGCACATTGAGTCTGTATAGAGTTGCATGAAAATTCTAGAAACAGAGAGCAGAAAAATAACAATGAGCGTGTGAGTTCACAGCTAAAGTCTTCAAGGTTTATCTGTATTGCACTGAATCAAAGTTGTATCTGCTGGTCTTCAGTTTAAGTCACTAAATTTTCTTTATTTGGTATTAATACTTCTTAAAACTAACTTCCTGATTTGAATCAAGGTGGGAACAGTGCAGGCTAAGATCATTTCAAATAGTTTCAAATGTTGTTGTTCCATTATTTATAATAGGATTGAGAACTGTTTTTTGTACTTGTGGCAAATAGAATTAGGAATAAATGTAAAATTAGTTTGATGCCAAATATTAACTTCCAAGAGAGGGAAAAGTTTCTCACAAGTAAATCTTTTTGTCATTCCTCCATTTCTCCATAAACTTATACCATCTCAGTTGTTTTGTTACAGTTATGAGTGGCATATATACAAAGGGTGAGGCCCATTTCAGGTCTAAGAGAGGATTCATCTGCATTACCATCAATGGAGTTGCATCTTTTAACCCTAGAACTCAATCTGGCCCAAAGTAACTACCTGCAGTTGCAGAATAAACTGCAGTATGTTAACAGAAGATAATAGTTCACCAGGTTGTAAAATTTTACACCATGCATATATATATGAGCTCATGAGCTAGGGGAGGTGGAAGTGGGCAGAAAGAGACGATGCCTAATGAGGTATTGATGGGGAAAAAAGATGATCTTTCTGCCTCCCTCCACCCACAGTTGGTTTTATAATTTTAATGCTGACCAGCTTGTGCACTTACACATATTTGTACTTAGCTACCATATAAAAATCTCAGAGAGATAGCCATGTTAATCTGTATGGTTGCATCTACACTGCACCCATAGGCTGAAATAAAATATTTAATGTGAGCTATGCAAATTGCGTATCTTATTTCAATTTAATTTCAAAATAAATCACTATTCCAAAAAATCCAACATTACAGGAACGTTGGAATATCCAACCCATTATTTTGAAATCTCTTTCAAAGATGTGGAATCGCTATTTTGGGATACCGCCACTATCCTGAAATAGCACTGCAGTCTAGATGTACCTTATCTGTAAAAACGAGGAGCCCTGTGGGCACCTTAAAGACTAACGGATTTAGTTGGGTGTAAATTTCAGGGTAAAAACCATGCATAACATAAGTGGGCAGAAATTAAATGCCGTTGATTTCTACAGCATGCAGATTATGAAGAATCCTTCACCTTCTGACCCGTGCTATAGATGTGTAGCTGTAAGATGGAAAGGGCCCTGTAAATCCTACAGTTAATCCTGCATATATTTTTTTTTGTATATGGTCCCCTTCACCCTTTCACCTTGTAAATGCTAGTATATTTAATTGGAGAAGTAGTAGTATCCCCATTGCACAGATAGCTAAACTGAGGTATATAAAGCCTAGATTCTCAAAAGTACTTAGGTCTGGGTTTAAGTGCCAACCACCTATTTCAGGCTCCATTGTGATTCACAAAATTTCCCTCTGAACCCTGTAAATGCCTAATGTAACTTATGTTTTTGGAGTAAACGTTCCCTAGGTGCCTGTGTTCCTTCCTCTGGGCATATGCTGTCTCATTCAAGGCATGCAGACTCCTATCTCCTGCCAAAATCCCAGAGCAGCTTGCAAAACAGAGGATACCTTGAGGGGGAGAAGGGATTAAAAACAGAGATCTGCAACCTCTCAGATGCGTGCTCTAACCACTGAGAAATCCTGATGTGGGGATCCACAGAGCTTGCTCAGTTTCTGCTTTGTGGATAAATAATTAGAGTTATTCAGGCCAGAGAGAGCACAAGAGAGTGCAAACATGAGAATGATGCTATAGCCTTGTGATTAGGGCATTCACCCAAGATATGGGAGATATAGGAATCCCTTTCCCTGCTCTGTTCTTATGATACTGGATGTCGAGGAGCTTCCCTTATTCTTTCATGAGGGAGCTCCCTCCGCTCCCTGTTTCTTCTCAAAATGGCAAAGGCACTTAACTTGAAGCTGACATCTTCCTGCAGCCCAGACATAGGCTAGGTCAATGGTAGACCTGCAAAGTCAGATTAAGGTATTAAAAGTAAAATAAGTAGCTGGAGTCATTTTACCTTAAGCCGAGCTTGGTGCCATTTCACAGAGGGAGGCTTCTCTTACTCTTCACGACTGTGAGGAGAATTGGTGCTGACTGGAGCCACCCTCAGTGTTCGATTTAGAGGTTCTTAACTAGACCTGCTAAATAGAACACCAGGAGACAGAACTCCAGTGCAATAAGTGGAGACATGACCTTAGGTGTCTAATTCTATGAGTGGAGCAGGACTTAGCTTAGCATTTCTTAAAGTGTCTTCTGCAGCGGAGGCAGTTGGAAGTGTGCCACGAAGAGAACAGAGTTCAAAATGGCTGCCTTTAAAGGGACAAGCCTCCTTTTTTTTCCCTTTGGCTCAACAGCTTTTCCCTGGGGGATTTTTTTTTCTCTCAACAAAAAGATCTTTGGTGTTCCCCATTTAAAAAAAATATTGTTTGGTGTTCCTTGTCTTAAAAAGTTTAAGAAACACTGACTTAGCCCATTCCACTCTGATCAGAATATTCATTGGCTACACCCTGCCTACCTGGCTGGGTTTTGTGAATTGCATTCTGTGGTGACTGTCTCTCCTCAGTCATTGGCTAGGGAGCCAAGTTGCCTAACTTAGCCTTTGCGAATTTCAGTGATTTTTGTGATGTTCAGTGCCGCAATGGCTTACTACTTTTGGGCATCCAGGCTTAAATGACTCAAACCTGCATTTCTCAAACTGTGGGTCTCGAGGGGTCATGGGCAACTTAGAGGGGGGTTGCAGCAACTTAGAGGGGGGGGGTACGAGCAACTTAGAAGGGGGTCATGGTATCACAAAGTTTGAGAACCCCTGACTTAACCAACATCATCCAACTCTGTAACAGATTGCAGAACTAAGACTGTATTTCCTGAATCCCAAGCCACTGGTTTATTCACCAGAGTGTTTTTTTATGCTTTTCATGAATGCTATATAGAACAATAGGTGTTGTGCTTGCTTAAATAGAAATACTAACCATCCTTTCCCGTTCTCTGTTGCAAGAAACTTTCCATTTACTAGAGCAGTTCATGCATTGTGTTTTGTTGTCCTGACTCTCCATATTGTCACAGAGCACAGGAGGAATATGTTTCTTAAGAGGAAAAACAGTTCTAAGGGTTAGTACAATTATTATGGTGTTTTAAATGTTTAAAAATAGCTTAAAGGATGGTAAAGGTTAGAAAGTTTATCAGGTCACTACATCTTTTTCTTATTATCTGGATTTTAAAGATGTCAAGTGTTAACCTTTTGAAAAGACAGAAAGAGAAGCAAGATGATTAGGAGATACTTAATTATCTTTTTCCTCAAGGAAGATATGGTCAGGTCCAACCTCATTCAGCTGCCGACACCTGTGTAAGGCTGCTGGAGAGAGCTCTTCTGAATACCCAATTCCATGGCCCTAATTTGAGATAAAATAATGCATCTAACTATGCTGTCATCTATAATTCATGGGTACTTGTGAGTGTAATTCATTGAAACCTCACCTCTGGCCCAATCTCTGCCACTCCAGGAAGCAAGATTCATAGCACTTGTCTTTCTGGTTTTATCCAAATCATTATGTGAACCTTATAGGGGGTTTAGGCAGTAAATCATACACAATAAACATATAGCAGATGCCTGGCATGAAGTTGAGCCTTTTAATAACAGAGCTTGTATTTGTTTTCTTTCCCCCTGTTTTAGAATATAAGGTGGGGGAAAAACAATTTGGCTGGTCTCCTGCTAAGACTAAGCTCTTCTTTGAATGTCATCTGTTTTCTAGGACTGTAAAAAATTGAAGAGCTTTGCCCTTTTGACCTATTAATACATCTCAGTCTCGGTTCACTGAGGAGCTGTGGCAACATACACGCTGATAACAAAGCAGACAGTTACATCCCCATTTTTTTAATCCTGGCTGGACTGGCATGACTGATAAGTCTGATCAGCAATTGGGCATAATGTTAATTAATTTGTACTGGTGCTCTTTTCTATTTATTTAATTTAAAAGGTCGCCTGTAATATTATCCAGAAGATTATTCTTGAGTTTGTCAATGAGAAGCTATAGTTTTTGTTATTTAATTGTGTACTTCCGTAGGTATGTTTTTCTTGGGTTAAAATACCCTTCTTTTATTTATTTTATAGAAAGGAAAATGTCTACTCTGTAAGAAGAGACTCCTTTTCCATCCCTTTCCCCACCAAAATTAATCTTGTATGGGCACAAAAAATCCAAAAATAAGTGTAATTGCTGTGGCTCTATTACACAGAGATGCATGAGTGTACAAAATACAGACAAGGCCATGTGTGCAGGGGCTAGAAGATTCTCTACTTTCTCCTTGGAAGCACACAGGTGGAAGAGGGAACAATCATGTGCCCAGTGAGCACATGTACAGCATTCAGAGCCTGCACTAGGCATAAGCAGACTATACATTTGCCTGAGGCCCTGAGCAGTTCAGGGAAGTTCCCACTCCCTCTTTTAGTATGTATTAGAGGGGACAAAATATTCCTGTTTAGTACTGCCAGTGGAATAGAACCATCTTTGGCAGCAGTCTACTCATCAAAACTTTCTCTCAGGCTTGTCTGTACACAGAAGTCACAGTGGTTAAGGTAAAGGTGGGAGATCTTTTACCAAAAGATCTTAGTTAAACCAGTACTACCTTGTATGTGGACATGCTTACATCAGCTGAAAGGTGTCGTACATCCGTTAGCTGGTGCTAGTTGAAAACTGGGTATTGCCGTGAGGTTATTTCTGCTGAGTCAAAAGAATACTAGATATAGATACCTGCTAAGATAAGTTAAACCAATACAAGAGTGTTCACACACAATGGTTAACAAGCTGCAGATACATAGAGTAAGAAAGTAGTAAATTTTAGACTAGATGTAAATGCTCTGATCCTAACTGGGTGAAAGCATTCCATCTTTGTCCTTCTATGAAAATATATACTTATGGGCTGTGTCTAGACTGCATCCCTTTTCCGTAAAAGGGATGCAAATTAGACACATCGCAATTGCAAATGAAACGGGGATTTAAATCACCCCCGCTTCATTTGCATAAACATGGCTGCCGCTTTTTTCTGGCTCGGAGCTTTGACGGAAGAAAGCGCCAGTCTAGACGCGGATCTTTCGGAAAATAAAGCCTTTTCCGAAAGATCCCTTATTTCTTATTTTAAGAGGAATAAGGGATCTTTCAGAAAAGGCTTTATTTTCCGAAAGATCCGCGTCTAGACTGGCGCTTTTTTCCGGCAAAGCTCCGAGCCGGAAAAAAGCGGCAGCCATGTTTATGCAAATGAAGTGGGGGGGATTTAAATCCCCGCTTCATTTGCAATTGTGATGTGTCTAATTTGCATCCCTTTTATGGAAAAGGGATACAGTCTAGACACAGACTACTGTACATAGACATAAAATACAATTTCAGCCATCCTTTTTTTTTTCCAATTTATTGAAATCCAGAGGTGTTTTATTTTAATATTGTTCTGAGAATCTGTTAGCCTTTTAACATTTATATGCACCAGTATTAAGATTGTTGTTTCTTTTTCTTTTTCAAGTAACTGTTAAATACTGAATGTAATAATTACTGCTCTGTGTATGTGGTTTTATTTTGATTCAGCAGAAATAACCCTGATAAAATTCTCAATTTTGCAAAGATGCCCTTTCAAGATGCAAATTAACACAATTACCATAGTTGAAAACATATTTCAGAGGTATGTAATCAAAATAATAAACTAGTTAAAGCTTGCATGTGAAATCACATTTAGTAAATAATAAATATTTCTTAATGAGGAACTTTACAAGGTTTGCTGAGTGTAGTTTTCAATTCAGATTGTAGTTAGTTCTAATATAGATAAAACAGAACATGCCACCTAATAACCAAGGCTCCTTTACTCTTCATAACTCAAAGGGAGGAAGAGAAGCAGGAATTTCTCTGGAAATGGTCCAAATAGTATGTGAAGAGGGAAGCCTCTCCACCTTTTCCTGCTCCCCTCCCATACACACATAATATGCTCACACCTTTCCCTGTACTCGGGTCTGTAGAAGATTCTGCAAGCAAGCATCATGATTGAGTTTTAGGGGCTCATGTCAATTCTGTGCTTTCTGCTCCTCTTCTATATTGTTTAAACAGCGGTTTAGAATATGAACTATTTTGGTGTGAAAGGCAGACTGTAATCTTGGTTGTCCTACATTATCAGTTGAGTTTGTTGATTTGGATGTGGAAAACTAGTTTCTAGTAAACACTAGAGAAGATTCTCAATAAAACTACTTCAATGCAAATTTTATATCAATAAGTGGGAGATGCTGTGTATATTTAGAGAGAAAGTTTTGCATTACATATAGACAATATTATGTGTTCTATAGCAAGACAGGTCATGGTTAAAGATATTTTATTTGTTTTGCTTTATACTGGTCATATTCACATCTTTTTTTGGTCTCCAGCCTCATCTTCACCATGAATACTAAATAGTTTTCCTTTTCTTTGAATATATGAAATTGTGTGCTAAATGAAAATGATGGTGCGCCCCCTGCACAAGGCAATAAAACACTACTTTTAGCAATAGAACTGTAGGTTAACGTATGCTTATTGTAATGCTATGAAATATAATTATCATCTAGTTTTAATGTACGTAGATGTCCCTTAAAATAATTTGGGGGGGACAGCCCTCCAAAATGGAAACTAGCCTGCTGCTAGTGCTCATGAATACTGCATGTGCTTTCTGAATCCATGTAAAAGAAGGAACTTAAGCTAACAATGCCATTCTTTTACAGCACAATGCCATAGTGTTATGTTCCTCACAACAAAAGCCTGTTCACGTCTAATCACTCTTTCATCAACTCAGTTGATGGTCATCATTGTCTTCTCTAATCTCATTTAACTATCTGAATATTTTTTTCCTGTCTCTCATCACCAGCATGCAATATATTTGCAAATGAAAAGTTGTACTTTCTTACCTTAGCTGCATTGATCCTATCCAATACAGAGACTAAATCGGATAAAATGTAGATGAGTGAATGAGGTTTCAAATTGTATCTTAGTCAGGGCACCTAGAGCTAATGACACATCATTTTTTATGTTGGGGTTACTCAGAAGGGCAGCAGCAATTTAAAGGGCCCAAGGCTCTGGCTACTGCCATAGTACTGGCGGCAGTGCTCGGGAGCTCCAGGCCCTTTTGAATCACCAGGCCCTGGCAGGCCTGGGGTTACTACAAAATATTGAACAATCTTTTTCATAAATCAAAAATGCTTCATTTTTGCCCTCTGAAAGATGCTCACATCATCAGTTTTGATTTATTATTTGGGCCATCTTTTCAGCTGCTGCAAATCAGCATTGTTCTGTTGACTTCTGGAGCAATGCCAATTTACAATAGCTGAGGATTTGGTACTTTACATTTTATTTTGCACTAATGCAAATGTAATATATCCATTTAAATACATTGAACATCAGTAGAAATTAGATGGAAAATGCCCCTTTTACATTCTTTCCTGTTACTATCTTATCTTCTTTCTTTTAGTAGCACAGGAGTAAATGCTTTTATTATCTGTTGAGATATAACTGTCATAGCCTTTAGAAACTGGCAAATGTCAAGATGCTGCAAGATATAACATTTGTAAATAATACATCTGGTGAGCATTTACAGAGACTCATTCATCCCTTACTGGACTCTAAGTACTCAGACATTTGTACTAAATTTCTATTAAAATTATTTATTGTGTCACTATATTAGATAAAATGTGTGGGCCACTGCATGCCCATCAAGAAATTCAGCACAAAAAAATATAAGTACCTAGCATAACATTCGTTCCTGCAGCCTTTTAGGGCAGAAAACACACCCCTCTAGTGGCATATTACATTCACGCTACATAGTAAATTTAGATGCATGCATGCTGTTCAGAATCATTAAAGATGGCATGCAGATGGTGGAAAATATGTTTACAATGAGTTAAATGATCAATTAAAATACAAAATTCTATACTGCATTAGTGGCAGATTTCTGGGCCTTGTTACAATTAAGCAACAAGTGGAACAACTTCCTTTAAACTGTTCTTATTTCACTGTTTGTGTGCAGGCAATTTGTTTGATGGAGGACACTGTGGCATGTATGGATAAGATGTGTTATATAACTGTAAGGCCTGGAAATAATTGACTCTTGAGAGTAATTGTCATAAGGTGACTCTCTGGTTTTTTTTTATAGTATTGGAAAGAGACCTTATGCAATTGAGTGTTCTATAGAAAATATAGGTGTACATCCATCTCAGTCAGGGGAAAATTGGTTAAGCCTTTGGGTACTGAGAGTAGTTGAGAAGGACACCCAAGAATCTTTTCTCTCAGAATGCTCAAGGAGAATGTACTTTGGATAGGAAAACTGCTTTCTTTCTACAGCATCCTCTACCCCCCGTGGCCAATGAATTTTGGGCAGGCTCTCTCAACTCCACACACCCCTTATACCCCTCCTGGGTGTTCAATGCCCATCGTTGCACTGTTGCTGTCCATCTTCCCTTCCTATATTTGAGGTATGGCATTCATCCCTTATTGGACTATGAGGATGCCTTAGGTTAGATCTGGACATATATGAGGATCAGGATATTTTTTCTTCCCTCTTTGCAAAATAGGTAAGATGTCTGGGGAAATTCACTTTGCATCATCCTTATATTTCTAAGAATAGGAATTTAATGTTAGGCGTAATATAGGCGTGTGTGGTTCCTCACATTTTGTGGCCAGTGCAGATAAAAGACTGAAATGGCCAGAGGGGAACATGGGTGTATCTACACTGCACCCATAGCTAAAAATAAGCTAAGCAATTTTGTAGCTTATTTTGAGTCAATTTTGAAATAGCTTATTTCATAATTTGGTGCTATCTACTTAACACAAAATTTCACAACAACCCACTATTCTGAAACGTTCCTTACTACTTGTGGAATGAAGGACATCAGAATAGTGAGCCTGTTATATTTCAAAATAATGGACTTGCTGCTAAGATGCAGGATCGCTATCTTGGATACTTTAGAAATAGTACTGTAGCGTAGACATTGTCTAAGAGTAAGAGAACTGGGAAGTGGCGGGTGGACCTGTTAGCTTGTAGGAATTAGGGCTTCACAGACTGAAGTATCCAAGGAGGGACATCATTCAGAGGTGGTTGACTCCAAGAGGAGATGGAACCCAACACTCATGTATTGGTTATATGATATGAGGCCATTTAACCACAGACTAGACCCAGTCCTCGACAGGGGCACAGAGGAGTGGTTGCCTGATGGCACTCTTCCCCTGCTTACCACTACAGTTTTGGTTAAAATTATTCAAGTTGCAGCCTGCCACTTTGAAATCTATTCTTGTGTCTGTGTTTTGTTAGCCTGTGATCCCTGATCAATTTATATTTGTTTGAAATCTGTGTGCTATGTTAACTTTGCTTTATAATGGCACTTGCATGGTCTGGCCACATCCTCTCTACTTCAGTCTGCTGCCAGATTCTCTATCTCTACATCAGCAGATAGTGACACTGTCTTTTGCTCCCATCCTTACTCCTTCTGTTTTAACTTTTCTGCCCAGTTGTTTGGGCAGTGAGAAGAAACATTCTTCTTCCTTGACATTCCTGCTCCTCCCTAGGCTGGTTAATTCTTTGAGAGTGTAACCCTAACAGAGTCACCACAGCATCTCCATACCTGCTCCTTTGCTCCAGAGCAGCCAAAAAAGAACCAGGTCAAACCCAAGTGGTTCGCTGGATGTGAAGCAGCCTTCTCAGGTTCCGCAGACAGTGGGTTGTTACTCAAGCTTCTATCTTTGTCTAATTCCATTAGATCCCACACTCTGAGTCAGGCAGGCAGAGAGGGTACCCTACCCACTGAGGCAGTGGCTAGTTCAAAGAGAGGAAAATGGACCAGGAACATCAATGCAGGGGAATGAAAATTCCCAAAATGGATGTTCTACCATAAGAAGCCATCCCTTCAAGCTCATGACATCAGTTTCAGTCTTTTATCTGTTCATTTAGACTTGTTTCTTAGTATTGTCATATCTGCCCAGTGAATGTTGAAGCTGGCAGCATATTTATCTCTATTGTTATGTCTATACAGCAGCGTTATTTCGAAATAA
The DNA here is from genome assembly GCF_052426305.1 of Pelodiscus sinensis. NCBI lineage: Eukaryota > Metazoa > Chordata > Testudines > Trionychidae > Pelodiscus > Pelodiscus sinensis. The sequence continues at coordinate 207,655,299 of NC_143053.1, forward strand.
CTTACTTTATTCTGAAATAACAAAAAACATGTCACATTGCAAGCTGTTATTTCAAAATAATGTCGAGCTGGAGAACTTCTTACTCCAACTCATGGTAACCCTCATTTCATGAGGAGTAAGGGAAGTCGAAGGAAGAGTGTTTTCCCTTTGACTTCCTGCTGTGTAGACAGCACCAAAAGCCAAATTAAGCAATTTTGACTTTAGCTATGCAATTGACGTAGTTCAAGTTATGTACCTTAATTTGAGTTTTGCCCTGTTGTGAGCTTTACTCCAAGTTCCATAAGGACAGCCTGGTGCTGAGGATACCAGATTCCTTTCCTTCTTATGGTAAATTCCTCCTTCTACACTTTGTAAGAAGTTGTGTTCTGTTCTTTCAGTTCAATACAACACTCGCCCACTGAAAAGGCACATCATCCTTTAGTATTGCAAATTTTCCTCGCACAAACAGATTCCTTGAGAAGATTAGGCTCCTTATTTGTGTCATCCCACCCAAAAAGCCAGGGACTCAGAGCTTCTAATGTCTCCATCACTAAGTGGATTAGATTATGCATGCAGATGCCTCTCCTCTCCTAAAAGAAACAAGCTGAACTCTACAAAATTCTTAGAAACCTCATGGGTGAAACAAGCATGCCCACTTTGGTGATTTCCAAAGCAGCCACTTGATCTACAACAAATCTTCATAAAGGACTACAAGGAAGATCTTCTGCATTCTGCAGGTCCTCCTTTGTCATGAAGATGCTGCAACAGCATAGACTTTTGAACAAGCTCACAAAATGGGGAGGGGTACATCTTTCCTACTAAACTTTTGTTTTATTACTTACCTTATTCACTGATTACTACTTCTGAGATGTCCAGAAATGTGAGAGACATTGGGCAGTAGAACGGAAAAATTCTTACTGCCAGAAGAAGGCAAACTATTAGTATCTCCCACAATTCTACCTTCCAAAGGGTGATCCTGCTAGCAGTAAGGAAATTAGCAATAAGTAATTTTTCAGTCTCCAGTACCAAAAAAGTGTGTTCTTAACTTGAACTCATGAGTTTTCTCATGAGTTTGTAGGCAAACTACAAAATGCCTTTTCTTCACTGGAATTGTTCCTTGAGTTAGGTAAGTTATTTATCTTGAATTTAGAAGATGTTTTATAGTCATATAAGGTCTTACAATCTTGCCGATGCTGTGAACTCATACTGGCATCCAGTATACGTTAACCATTAATTTGGCAACATCTTGTAATTCTTGAACCCCACTTTTAGGGTAGAAGCCAGGATCTATTTTTGTTTTCCTTCGTAAGCATGCTATTCCAAAAGATCCCTGTTGAAATTCTAAATCTCTCGCATGACCCATAAATAGGTTTCATGCAGCTATTCATAAAAATTAAGAAATATAAACTGAAAAAATTCAGTGCAAACTTTTATTAACATACGTACTGCATTGGGTAGAACTGTAAATATCTATTTCCTATGAAAGAAGTTCTCTGCTGCAACTAGAAAACTTGTGCAGTAGGGACAAAAGTAAAAGAGTTACTATAAGTCATGTTTCTGGGTGCTGTATTTGTAAGGACATGTTAATGGTCCTCAAAATCTGCAATAGGAGGTGACTGGCCTACACTCAGATCAGCTGCCAAATAAAGTGAGATCTTTCTCTAGCCAAAGCAAAGATTTCTCATGGGCAATTTAAATTATGGTATAGCAACAAAACTAAAGGAAGATTAAGGCTTTCAGCAGCCAGTCTTATGAACTCAGAAACATGACTTTGGTGCAGATGAATTAAGTTCAAGTTAAAGTTACATAGCTGAGAAAAACATGCACTCACACAGGTGCTAGCAACCTTTTCAAACCAACGGACCAAACTAGGTCAAAATTCAGACCAAGTGGTCAGTAAAGAGCCAGTATAAGAATGTCCATTTGTATGACTGAAAATATACAACTTAATATCTCAGGGTATGTCTACACTACAAAGTTAGTTCGAACTTTAATAGGCGCTACACTAGCGCTCCGCTAGTTCGAATTTAATTCGAACTAGCAGAGCGCTTAGTTCGAACTAGTAAAACCTCATTTTACGAGGATTAAGCCTAGTTCGAACTAGCTAGTTCGAATTAAGGGCTGTGTAGACCCTTAATTCGAACTAGTGGGAGTCTAGCCCTCCCCAGGTTTCCCTGGTGGCCACTCTGGCCAACACCAGGGAAACTCTATGCCCCCCTCCCGGCCCCGGACTCCTTAAAGGGGCAAGGGCTGGCTACGGTGCCCATGCCAGGTGCAAGCCTGCCAGCACCCAGCCAGCAGACCCTGCACCTGGCACGGATCGAGCCAGCCACCCGATGCCCCCCAGCCCTCCCCCTCTTCCCGGGACCAGGCTGGCGGCTCCCGGGAGCTTCCCTGGGACCGCAAGAGGCGGGCACCCGCCTGGGCTAGTGCGGACATCGTGGACCTCGTCCACGATCTCTGCACTAGGCACAGGAAAGTGGCCGGCTTGGGCAGGAGAGCTGCCAGCCTGGCCACCCAGGAGCAGGTGTGCATGAAAATCAAGGGGGTCCACTGAGACCCCCGACCCTGAGCCCTGAGCTTACAATGGCCGTACTGGGTCAGACCAAAGGTCCATCTAGCCCAGAAGCCTGTCTGCCGACAGCGGCCAACCCTAGGGACCCTGGAGGGGATGGACCGAAGACAGTGACCAAGCCATTTGTCTCATGCCATCCCTCTCCAGCCTTCCACAAACCTTGGGCAGGGACACCACTCCTACCCCCTGGCTAATACCACTCCATGGACCCAACCTCCATGACTTGATCTCACTTCCCTTTAAACTCTGTTCTAGTTCTAGCCTTCACAGCCTCCTGCAGCAAGGAGTTCCACAGGTTGACTCTTTGCTTTGTGAAGAAGAACTGTCTCTTACTAGTTTGAAGCCTGCTACCCATTCGTTTCCTTTGGTGTCCTCTAGTCCTTCTTTATGGGAACTAATGAAGAACTTTTCTGTATGCACCCTCTCCACCCAACTCCTGCTTTTAGAGACCTCTATCCTGTCCCCCCTCCATCTCCTCTTTTCTAAGCTGAGAAGTCCCAGTCTCTTTAGCCTCTTTTCATATGGGACCTGTTCCCAACCCCTGATCATTGTAGTTGCCCTCCCCTCTCCCAGCCTCTCTCTTCCCCCTCCCACCTCCTTTTCCCAGTCTCCCCCAGTTTTGTTCAATAAAGACAGATTCCATTTTTGAACACAATTGTCCTTTATTTTGTACATCAAGAAAAGGGGCTAGGGAAGGGTAAGTGGAAGGAGGTGAGGGAGGAATGGGGTACGAGCCCCCGATGGGGAGGACTGGGCTGGCTCTGTGGGCTTCTGGGGGTGGAAGCTCTCCTGCAGCCCCCCAATTGCCCCCTCTCCCCAGATGGCAGCCTGCGGCAAGTGCAGCCGGGCTGATGGCCGAGTGGTGTGATGTGCCCAGTGTGGGCACTCCGGGCACTCCAAGTCAGGACTGGTTTTCAAGCGGGGCACCCCTGAGAACTGTTTGTCCGGGGTGGGGGTCGGGTCCCTTTAAGCGCAGCCCTCGGCTAGCCTGAGACAGCATCTCCACGCTCTAAGTCCTCCTCTGATGCCCTGCCGGCACTGCTTCTGGCCATCCTTAAGCCCTGTTCAGGGTCCACTTAATGTGGACATGCTAGTTCGAATTAGCAAAATGCTAATTCGAACTAGTTTTTAGTTCTAGACGCGTTAGTTCGAATTAACTAATTCGAACTAAGTTAGTTCGAACTAACTCTGTAGTGTAGACATATCCTCACAGACTTTATTTAATATTTGGTTCCAGCCATAAGTTGCGGACCTCCGCACTCACATGAGCACTCACATGAAACCTGGTTTCACGAGGCATACCTGTGCCGATCAAGAAAGGCTTCTTTGTCGACGCGGCGCGTCCAGACTGCCCCGATCTGCCGACAAACAGCTGATCGGCAGAGCGGGGCAGCCATTTAAATTTAAATGAAGCTGCGATTATTTTAATCGCGGCTTCATTTCCTTCTGCCGATCTGTCTAATCTACATGCCTCCGTCGACGGAGGCATGTAGTCTAGACACACCCTAAAATGTTTACCAAAAGGAGCATTGTTACGCCTCTATCCCTGAGGAAGGGGAAAAAAGAGGGGGGGGGTCCCCCCCTTTCTAACTAGCTTGACGCCGGACACGATCTGTTTCCTAAATTAAGGGCCTTTAATTACAATATACTCGCCGCGTCGAGCCGATCCCGCACAACGCGACCGTGGTGCCAATGACCACCCCCTTGGGGAAGGGTGAGAGGGAGGGGGTCCGGGCCCGCCCTCACTCCGGACCCCGACCCAGGGCCCTAAAGCCAGGACGCTCGTCCTAGCCAATGACGGGGGGGGGGGGGTTGCGAACCCTAAACTCCCCCGCACTCGGGTTCCACGGCCCAGCCCTGGGTCACTTCTCCCTCTTCACTCAAGTCCCTCCTCCCCCCTCACTGGCCCCCGGGGTTCTACCTCACCCAGGGGCGCCAGTATCTGCTTCCCCCCGGTCCTCCGGGGGTCTCCCAGTCTCCCGGTCCGCCCTTTTGGACGGGCGGCCCGGCGTTTAAATCTCCCGCCTGACGCCGGGGGATGACGTCTCCCCCGACGTCCTTCGTGCGCGCCGCCTGGTCCCGTCGCGGGGATGGCGTCATGCCCCGCGCAGGGCTGAACAGACGCCGCTCCCCTGGCCGGCATCTGCCGGCCGTCCCGAACCGCGTCTCACGGCGGTCGGGATGAGCCCGTGCCGCGGTCGGCTCCGAGAGTGGCGGGGCCGCCCCGCCACAAGCATCAATACGTCCATCTCAATATTTTGCTATCGCAGTGTGAATTTCTCCAGAAGAAGGAGAGAGATTTCATCTGCTCTTTGAGGGGAAAATGGTTAACACAAGTGCCAGATGAGGACTATTATACCAGTCATCTGAAATGTATACAAAGTAGTCTGATGTGACCAATAGCATTTAGCATTAATGAAACACTGTTTTCTGCAATGTAGGAAAGAAAGATCTTATGCCAATAAAAATCGCATTAGGTGATGGCTTTGACAGAACATCCCAATATCCCTGTCACCCAGCACTGTCATAAACAAACTATTGAGGAGACAATGACAATAATTAACACAGTGTTAATAGGGAGGAGATGCTCACAGTTATTTTTCAGCTACAGTGAGCTGAATGAATGCCAAACAGTGCATGTGGCATAACATCATAACATGCTTCTCTTTTATTTACTGTGATTATTGTAGGGTGTCTGCATGTTCTACATTGCAGATGCTTGCTTTGATCATGAATAAACTGGACACCAAATATCAATATTTAGTAATATTTCATAAGGGAAAATCTCACGTGCTTTAAAAAGGCTTTTTTTTTTTAAGTGGTCTGAGTGCCCTTTGCTCTGAGGCTATGACGTGATGAGAACTCTTTATAGTTTAGGATATGATCTATATATAAAATAAATTAAAATAAATCTCAGTTTTCATTTAAAAATAACCTAATTTACTACCCCTCATATTAGTGAAGAAGAGCATCATGAGAACATAAGAATGGCCATCCTAGGTCAGATCAAAGGTCCATCTAGCCCAGTATCCTATCTGCTGACAGTGGCCAATACCAGATGCCCCAGAGGGAGGGATCACAACAGGTAATCCTCATGTGATCACTCCCCTGTCACCGACTTCAGAGAAGCAGAGACTAGGGATACTATTCCTACCCATCCTGACTAATAGCCATTAATGGACCTACCCTCCATAAATCTATCTAGATCTTTTTGAACCCTGTTAAAGTTCTAGCCTTCACTGCATCCTCTGGCAAGGAGTTCCACAGGTTGACTGTACACTGAATGAAGAAAACTTCCTTTTGTTTGTTTAAAAACCTGCTGCCTATTAATTTCATTTGTTGACCCCTAGTTCTTATATTGTGGGAATAAGTAAATAACTTTTCCTTGTTCACTCTTTCCATACCAGTAATGATTTTATAGACATCTATCTCACCCCCCTTAGTCTCCTCTTTCTAAGCTGAAAAGTCCAAGTCTTTTTAATCTCTCTTCATATGGGACCCATTCCAAATCCCTAATCATCTTTGTTGCCCTTTTCTGAACCTTTTTCCGAAAGCCAATATATCTTTTTTGAGATGAGGTGAGCACATCTATGAGCAGTATTCAAGATGTGGGCGTACCATGGTTTTATATAGAGGCAAGTCGATATTTTCTGTCTTATTCTCTACCCCTTTTTAAATGACTCCTAACATTCTATTTGCTTTTTTTTACTGCCACTGCACACTGAGTGGATGTTTTCAGAGAACTATGAGATCTCTCTCTTGAGTAGTTGTAGCGAAATTAGTCCCTATCATATTGTGTATATATAGTTGGGATTATGTTTTCCAAAGTGCATTACTTTACATTTATCAGCATTAAAGTTCATTTGCCATTTTGTTGCCCAATCACTTAGTTTGTTGAGATCTTTTTGAAGTTCTTCACAGTCTGCTTTGGTCTTAACTATCTTGAGCAATTTAGTATCATCTACAAATTTTGCCACCTCACTGTTTACGCTTTTCTCTAGATCACTTATAAATAAGTTGAATAGGATCGCTCCCAGGACAGACTCTTGGCGGACCCCACTAGTTACCTCTCTCCACTTGGAAATCTTACCATTTATTCCTACCTTTCATTTCCTGTCTTTTAACCAGTTATCAATCCATGAAAGGACCTTCCCTCTTATCCCATGAGAGCTTACTTAAGAGCCTTTGGTGAGAGACCTAGTCAAAGGCTTTCTGGAAATCTAAGTATACTATATCCACTGAATCCTCCTTGTCCACATATTTGTTGACCCCCTCAAAGAACTCTATCAGATTAAATTTAAAAAACAACAAATAGTCTGGTAGCACTTTAAAGACTAACAAAACATGTAGATGGTATCATGAGCTTTTGTGGGCTGATACCATCTACATGTTTTGTTAGTCTTTAAAGTGCTACCAGATAATTTGTAGTTTTTTTAGTTTATCATGTACAGATTAACTCAGCTATCCCTGAAGCTTCTAGCAGATTAGTAAGGCATGATTTCCCTTTACACAAACCATGTTGATTTTTTCCCCCAACAAATTATATTCATCTATTGTTCTGACAATTTTATTCTTTACTATAGTTTCACTAATTTTCCTAGTACTGATGTTAGATTTATCCGTCTGTAATTGCCAGGATCACTTCTAGAGCCCTTTTAAAATATTTGTGTCACATTAGCTATCTTCCAATCATTAGGTACAGAAGCTGATTTACAGGATAGATTACAAACCATAGTTAATAGTTCTGCAATTTCCCATTTAAATTCTTTCAGAATTCTTGGGTGAATGCCAATGTTACTGTTAAATTTATCAATTTGTTCCAAAACTTCTAATGACACCTCAATCAGGGACAATTCCTCAGATTTGTCACTTTAAAAGAATGGCTCAGGTTTGGGAATCTCCCCAATGTCTTCAGCCATGAAGATTGAAGCAAATAATTCATTTAGCTTCTCTGCTATGACTTTATCATCTTTGAGGGTTCCTTTAGCATCTTGATCATCCAAGGGCCCCACTGTTGTTTAGCAGGCTTCCTGCTTCTGATGTTCTTAAAAAACATTTTACTAATCCTTTTTTAGTTTTTGGCTAGCTATTCTTCAAATTCCTTTTTGGCTTTTCTTATTATATTTTTACACTTAATTTGACAAAGTTTATGGTCCTTTCTATTTTCCTTACTAGGATTTGACTTCCACTTTTTAAAGATATCTTTTTATCTGTCACTGCTTCTTTTACCTGGTTGGTAAGCCACCGTGGCACTTTTTGGTTCTCTTACTGTGTTTTTTAATTTGGGGTATACATTTAAGTTGGGCCTATTTTATGGTGTCTTTGAAAAGTTTCCATGCATCTTGCAGAGATTTTACTTTTGTCACTATACCTTTTAATTTCTGTTTAACTAACTTCCTCATTTTTGTGTAGTTCCCCTTTCTGAAATTAAATGCCACAGTGTTGTGCTGCTGAGGTGTTTTCCCACCACAGAGATGTTAAATTTTATTACATTATGGTCACTATTTCCAAACTGTCCCATTATGTTTACCCCTTGAACCAGATCCTGGAATCCACTTCCAGAACCAGCTGCTCCAAGAAGCAGTCATTTAACATAACAAGAAATTTTATCTCTGCATCCCATCCTGAGGTGACATGAATCCAATCAATGCGGGCATAGTTGAAATCCCCCACTACTATCGAGTTTTTTTAATTTGATAGCCTCTCTAATCTCCCTTAGCATTTCATAGTCACTATCACTGTCTTGATCAGGTGGTCGATAATATATCCCTACAGCTATATTCTTATTATTGGAGCACAGAATTACTATCCATAGTGATTCTATGGAACATTTTGTCTCATTCAAAATTTTTACTTCATTTGATGCTACATTTTCTTTCACGTATAGTGCCACTCTGCACCAGCATGATCTGATCAGTCCTTCCGATATATTTTGTATCTTGGCATGACTGTGTCCCATTTATTGTTCTCATTACACCAAGTTTCAGTGATGCCTACTGTATCAATATCCTCCTTTAAAACTAGGCACTCCAGTTCATCCATTTTACTATTTAGACTTCTAACATTTGTGTATACGTCCTTGAATAATTTATCAATATTTATCTATCTGACTTTTCCTGATGTGACTTTTCCTGATGTCTTTTTCACTTGATTGTGTCTCATTTGATCTGACCCATACTTCCATCCTCTCCTCCTGACTAGAACACAGAGCATCTATTTTAATAGAACCTCCCCTAATAGATGTTGCTGTCCAATGCATATGCTCTTCCTCACTTGTTAGCTTTCCCCCAGTCCTTAATTTAAAATCTGCTCTACAACCTTTTTAATGTTAAGTGACAGCAGTCTGGTTCCATTTTGGTTTAGGTGGAGCCCATCCTTTCTGTATAGGCTCCCACTATCCAAAAAGTTTCCCCAGTTCCTACTAAATCTAAATCTCTCCTCTCTACACCATCATCTAATCCATGAATTGAAACTCTGAAGCTTTGCCTGCCTACCTGGCCCTGCACGTGGAATTGAAAACATTTCAGAGGATGCTACCGTAGAGGTCCTGGATTTCAATCTCTTTCCTAGTAGCCTAAATTTGGCTTCTAGAACCTTTCTCCTACCCTTCCTACATCATTAGTACCTACATGTACCATGACCACCGGTTCCTCCCCAGCACTACACTTAAGACTATCTAGATGTCTTGAGAGATCCGCAACCTTCGCACCAGGCAGGCAAGTCACCATACGGTTCTCCCAGTCGTCACAAACCCAGCTATTTATGTTTCTAATGATCGAATCCCCCATTACAGTAAAACTCCGATGGTCCAGCATCTGATGGTCCAGCACTCCTGATGGTCCGGCACCATCAGGAACCCGGAAGTGCTCCAGGCAGCCGGACCATTGGAGCTGCTCTGCCCCCAGCTTCCCCGATTCAGCTACTGCTAAAACTGACCAGCGGCTGAATCCGGGAAGCCGGGACCAGAGCAGCTGGAGTGCTGCCGGGTAGGTCCCGTAGCGCTGCCCCTCGGGGCTGTGGGACCAACCCGGCAGCACCCCATTTCAACCCGGCAGCACCTCATTTCACGAGGAGTAACAGTAGTTCGAACTAGGAAGCCAGCGCGGCTACACGGGGTTCGAAACAGTGGGGTTTTAAAAATGGCGGCTCCCCGCTTATGCAAATGAAGCCCGGGAAATTCAAATCCCAGGCTTCATTTGCAAGTGCGGTATGCCTACATTACCCTCCTAGTTCGAACTAGGAGGGTAGTGTAGACATACCCCCAGAGATGTATCCTCAGTGCGAGAGGATATCATAACATCCTCTGGAAGGAGGGTCCCAACTATGGGATCATTTCTCTCTGCTCCAGTTGAATGTTCTCCTTCCCTGAGCCTTTCATTCTCCTTAACAGCACATAGGTTGTCTGACTGGAGGTGAGACAGTTCTACAATGTCTCGGAAAGCCTCATCTATGTACCTCTCAGCCTCCCTTAGCTCCTCCATATTCAGCCACCCTGGCCTCCAAAGCTTGTATGCAGTCTCTGAGGGCCAGGAGCTCCTGGCACTGAATGCACACATACGCCACCTGTCCATGTACCATACATGCTACATTGAGTGTAATAAACAGGATAGCCCACTCTGCTGCTGAGCTTCTAACTGCAGTCTCTCCTACAGCTACTTAGGTTATTGATAGGGGCTTTTATTTAAATCATGATGTTTTGTTTTTAGTTTAGTTCAAAAGTTTTAAATAATGGCAAGTGTTCCTTACCCCCTTCCAACCCTTCTTCACAACCTCTCTAAACTCCCTGTTAGCTACTCCTGTTCACAAAGCTCCCTGGTCACTTACTCATGGCCTTTTAAAGCCCTGGCCTTCCTGAATAGTCCTGCCCCCTGGCTAAGGCTCAACCAATGAACAGAGAGTTCTAGATTTCAAATCCTCATTAAGAAGCTCACAGCTTCCAACTGCCAGCCACAGCACATGGCCCTTCAAACAAACAGCTCAGCACTTGAATCCCCCAACAAACAAACACAAGCTCAGCACACAGTTTCTTTCAGGCAACTAGCAAGTGTAACCCCCTTTTTCCTCCCCGGGTTATTTGGGAGTAGGTCACACTCACAGGTGTGCCTGTGCGCCTGATGGTTTTAACCCAAAAAGAGATCCTGAGCATCCCAGTGGTAATGGTGTTTAGTTGGGGAAAGCCCTATCCACCTCCTTGCTGTAGTCCCTTGCTCGTAATGAATGTACAATGGTGGTGCCTCTACCTGCCTAGCCTTGTACACACTTACTGGTGTGCCTTGAGAGCCTCCAGGAATATACTCATTCCAGCTATAATCTGGATCTAATTCCAGAACAACAACCACAAATCATATACATCTAATATATTACATTAAAATAAACAATCTTAACTAAACAGGGTTTAACAGATTAACAATGAATAGCATTAACAAAGTGCACAACAATAAGTGGAACATATATATCTAGCATTTACACTGCCAATATTGATCCCACCCCAGAGTGCCATTACGTGATTATGCAAATGAAGCGTGGGATGTTTAAATTCCAGCTTCATTTGCACTTTCGAAGTGCTTCATTTACATCCCTCTGCTGACAGAGGGATGTAATCTAGATATAGCCTAATGGAGCCTGCCTCGGACTACATTTGATTCTTCCCTGTAATGAGGACACAGAACTTCAAATTTGTAAAATCGAGTGCCCAGAAGTTGAATTTAGTAAATTTGAAATAATCTCCTAGTGTAGACATGGCCCAAAGGACAAGATCTCATTGAAAACTATAATTGGCAGTACTGTTGCTCTGAATTGGAAAGCATCATTGTATAAAAAACTATACCATCTCTCAGAAATCTTCTGTCCTTCTAAATAACAGCACCCTCTTATTTGACCAATGAGGTGAGACAACAGATTATTCAATTATACTTTTTTGGAGAGAAGCATCTTTTTGTTCAATGTTTGCATGATTCCTAGTGCAAGGAATCCTGATCCACAACTGGGGCTCCTATGTGCTACCTAATAACAATCATTAATCATTAATACTAGATAATGCACCGATAAAAATTCTTGTCAATCCAGGCTTCAGTTACTGTCATGACTTAAAAACCTAGGTCCATGATTTAAAAAAAAAGTTCCTGAATTAGATTTCTACAACTAAATATAAGTTATTAAATAAGTGGCTTAAGTTTCAAAAGTGCTGTTATTCAGCATTTCCCGTTGAATGTCAGGCTACTTTGAAAATCAGGCCATTTAATAAGGTAGGTTACACTCACTCCCCACTTATATATGGCCTGATACAATGAATCTAGTGTGGTTTCACTATGCAACCACTAGACTCTGTTTGAACAGAAAACAGAGGGTGTTTTAAAGGTGAGTTTGAGGCATGGCTGATGGATCTATGATTACTTGATTGCATCAGCCAAAATTCCTCTTTCTACTCTTCTGGCTAGATATAGCTACCTCAGAGGCTATTGAATGAATGCATCCCTGTGGAGAGAATCCCGACCATTTCCCTATTCCCTGCAGAATTCTGTTGTACATACATTTGAAGCATAGATGTAGACTTTTCTTTAAAGGCAAATAAATATAGGTTGGCATGTATCCAAGGGTAAATTAACTCCTCATTATAGTGAGAAGCTGCTGTGCACTAGTAGAAACATAGTGTCAACCTAGAGTAATTTATGGCTAGCAGATACTTAGAACTTGGGGACATATAGCATGCTTTAGCGGTAACATCAATTCATTTAAAATGTGCTACATGCTTTAATCTTTACACAATTAATTTAAATTGATTATTATGCACTTTAAAGAAAACCCATCAGCAAATGATAGCTAACATCAGGCATCTGGTTCACAAAGATTTAAAGCCAGATGGGTCTTTCAGGTTTTAAGTTAGCTTATAGTATCATCTGTGCATTAAAGACTATTAACATAGGTTTAACACCAGAAAGAATGATTTATGAATTTCAATTTAATGTTATTTCTGGTGGTAAGCCAAAAGAGGCTATATATTTGCCAGAAAATAACATTTTTAATTATTTAGATAAATAATGCTAAATCATTATGTAGTTTTAGGCTTCTTACTAATGATGGAATAATTTTCAAAGGTGTCCTTGGACCCCCATGTGCCTTAGAATAGCAAGCTCAGTTGGTTTCTCTTTTACCTGAAACAAAACTGAATGTCTTTTACAATGCCAAGACCTTAACAGTGCTGTAAAAAATCAGCTTTCCAGGAAAAGACAAAAACATATCATTACAATATAACTGTAGATCAAGTCTGAGGAAAGTCCATTTAACTCTTCAATTAGGTGATCAGGAGAATAATATATAGCTAAAAATGATTGTAGCAGAGGATTCACAACTTTGCACATGCCAAGATTATAGTCAGGAACAGTTGTCTAATAAACTTTAATTGAAAAAAGTTATATGTAGTTAAAAACTAGCTGTGGTGCATGCTCAGTACAAATTTTATTTTAGGTTGTGATTTTGTAGTTACTTGTGGCAGTTTGAACTGGCATCAAAATACGGTCCTCTACTACTCCGTGTTGCAGTTAGCTGATAAGACTGAAAATAGCAAATTGATATCCATTGCGTATCTGGTTGCTGGTAATATTCTCATCAGATTTCTCTTTGGGCTGAAACACCACACAGTTGGAAACTGCCAACCACTGAATTTTTGTGGAGAGTCACAGTAGAAATAGTGTGACTTGTTTAATTGTGAAGATGGCAAAACACTGGAATAAATTATCAATGGAGGATGTGAAATCTCCCTCACTGGAGTTTCCAAGAACACGTTAGACAAACACCTGTCAAGGATGGTCTAGTTTTTAACTAGTCCTGCTTCAGAGCATGGAACTGAACTAGATGGCCTAACACAGTTCTTTCTAGTCTTACATTCTATGCTAGTATGATTCAAGAATGAAAAAAATCACCATTTTTTAATTTACTGATTACCTTGTGACCTATACTTAATAAAAATGACTTAATGAGTAATAGTCTGGAAAGGAAACAAACTTAAGTAAAATGTTACATATGTGATTTGGCAGCATTGTACAACCATGTACTTAGCTTCTACAAGGGTAAATAGCTACTCAGGGTGCAAGGTGGCTGAGATTCAGGCATGCAGCCATTTGATGGGTTAGAAGATGGAAGCTTTGTCAAATTATTCATATTAACCTAGCCCCATGATCAAATCTTTTCTTGTAAACAATGATGGTGTATGTGAGTACACTCACAAGCACTAATGCTGATAGAAACCACTAGATCTATATCATTCTTTGCTAATGTATGGATTCAGAGTAATATGACACAGTCCTTTCCCAGCCTAGCTGCTCACTGGATTGACAAGGACTTTAACAGAATACTAGTGGTTCTGCATCATAAGGATTTTGAGGGAAAGCATAAAGGTACTGCCCTTTCTGACTGCCATCTAAATATGCTAGAATAATGACAGAATGTCAGAATTAAGTGTCATGTTGTTCACGTGAGAACAAAGCAAAAATATGAAAGCTTTTAGTGATAGTGTTTTTAGTTTAGGAGCTTCTGCTTGCACCTTGCAGCTGTTTATTAATGTTACTTCATTGAAACAATTATCTGTAGAAAAATTGGTTGTGGTGAGAGAGAATTTGCTCAGATCTTTCAAATATGCCTCATTTGCACAGCATGGAGGACTGGGTCAGCCTGCCACCCAGCATACACAAAATATAAAATCTTATCCATTGTCACAGAAGATAGCTGTAGGCAGGACCAGATGAGGGAATAAACAATATAGGCCCAGGACTGGAAGCCCTGATTTCAGGAGTCATTTTATTGCATGAGTATCTAAACTTGCTTCTTTTCTTTTAAAGCAAGTTTCTAATTGCTGTGGTTGCAAGGGAAAGCCTTGAAAATATGACCTGAGTGTAATGAGTGTAGAGTATCTGCCTTTTGTCTACAGACAGTCTGAGATAATATCTCTGAAAAAATGTGAACTGCCTGCTTTCCATCTTCCAAACTTATATATGAACATAAATAGATTAATTAAATAAACTAGGAATAAGGCAGAAAGAAGGAGAGTGATAAATGTATTTGACTTTTCTGATTCTCTCATTTTTCTTTATAATGTTTGTTTTATCATAATAGATAAATACATGATTTAAGTAGTATGTGAATTATAGCCTTATACTGTCTCTTTAAGAGGCTGATCTTGCATCACTTTATGCAACAATGAAAAGGAGTAGGAGAGATTTTTGTCCCACTGAAGTTGCAAAACAGATATCACTAGAGCATGCATTATTTGACAGGGTCATGCACAAACACCTTGTGATACATACACACCTGTCCTGCTCCCCATGTACCACAAATTTGAATCATGGAGTGAAATGATACAAGATGAGAAATACAAGGGTAGTCAGGCCTCCTTATACCTCATCTTGGTCCCCAGACTCTGGCATTCTGGAGCCATTTTTGATGGAGAAACTCATACACACATGAAAGAATACTATTGTGTAAGTTATTATTTTGATTTTTTATTAAAAATATGTAATATGGAATTCATAACCTTTAATGTTAAGGGTACTACAGTGTCCCTGACTCAACCAATAAAACATGAAAGGTATATGAGTTAAGTCTTTTGATATCTTTAATTATGTTCTGCAATATAATTCTGGGTTGCCTTAATTACAGTACAAACTAGCCATTTTATATTGATCTATTGAAAGTTCAGAATGGGAAATTTTGTAATTAATACAACCTTTCAAATATATATTATGGGCTTAAAATTGTCAGTTTAAGTAACGTAGGTGTTCAGTGATGCTGATACAGGAAAGAAGTATGCAGAAACAAGACAGAACCCTGACTATGTTTCTTTAACAGTAGCAGTTCATGTACTACGCAGTGGAAGAGAAACAACAGACCAATTGTGTTTCTCTGTCGGCTCTCCTAAAACCAAATGTTTATCAGTTACTGGTCTGAAGACATTGGTTTTTCTAGTGCTCAATTCTACTTATGCTCTGGTTATGCCTTCCTACCTGCGTTGTGTTGTCCAGTTAACAAAAGGGAGAATATGTCAAGAATTGCAAATATTTATCATTATCATCATCATAAATCAAATACACCATAAGATTTGCCTTTGTGTTTAAAGGAATCAGCTTTTTTATTGACTGTCGTCCATAATTAATAGCATTTTACTCTGTAAATCAAATTAGCCCAGTTTTTCTATAAAGGTTTAGCGTGAGATCATTTTTAAAAACACTAAATGACCTTGACAAAAATGAGGGATCAATAATGTTTTTATTAGCAGTCTATTTGCTGTAATATTGGATGTTTCCCTTGTCGTTAGCTTTTCCTGTTGCAATTCTAGTAGAGGTTGAAGGTCATGGCTATATCCTGGTGATATTGTTTTCTATAAACAGTTGATCCTACTCTCTCTCTAACACTGATGGATGCACTTAGCCATTTGTATAGATTTTCCTAATGTGTCTTTTAATCTACATGTTTTTGGGTTAACAGTTATCTTGTGAGAGCGTTCATCAACTTTGTTTTCAGAAATAATTTATTATTTTCCTTAGAAAGACAGCATGTGAAACTGAGATCAGAATCTATCTCAGTTTTTCCCCTATTTGCTAGTTTTAAAAGTGGCCAAAATAGAAAGGTGATCCAGCCGTTAGGGCACAAGCTTGTTTCTATCCCAAATTGGAATGAAAATATCGAAACTTTGCATTAAACAAAATATATTTCAATTTGGAACAGTTTGACTTTTTATTCCAAACTAAATGTTTGAACTTTCCTGAATTTTCATTTTGGTTTAGTTCAATATTAAACTGCATCTGTTTGAGCTGCATGCTGGAAGTTATAGTTTGAGTATCTTTCTCATGGGACAGGCTACCTACCCAGATTACATCTCCCATACTGCACTATGGTCATGGAACTCTTATGATTCATTGCATAGGCTCAGCCAGAAGTGAGACCATTCTAGCAGCATCAACAAAAGGTTGCAGAGTTTGGGAACATACTGTCTTTCCCATAAGCTAAGCACCAGTCATGCCCAATCCAGTAAGCAATACAAAGGGGAAGAGAGATATCTCTGACTGGAATTGACTATACCTCTCTGGGAGTCCCTCACACTAGGAGAAATCTGGTTACATTTGCTCTTAAGACTTGTCCCTTATGCATCATATTATATTGCTCCTGTTTAATGAGTGTTGTCATTGGTTTTGATAATAGTTGGGCCTTATACCACATAATGCTGTTCAATTGTAGATCTCAAAACACTTTATAGAACTGAGTATTTGTCCTCATTTGATGGATTGTGAAATAAGATAGCGTATGTCTACACTACCACCCTAGTTCGAACGAGGGTGGTTAATGTAGTCATATGAACTTGCAAATGAAGCCCGGGATTTGAATTTCCTGGGCTTCATTTGCATGTTGCTGGGCGCCGCCATTTTTAAATGTCCGCTAGTGCGGACTCCGTGCCCGCGGTCTAGGCTTCAGATACTAGGCTTCTGAACGAGGCATACAGATAGTTCGGAATAGGAAGCCTAGTCCGAACTATCTAGTTCGTGCCGCGTGTAGCCGCGGGCACGGAGTCCGCACTTGCGGACATTTAAAAATGGCGGCGCCCGGCAACATGCAAATGAAGCCCGGGAAATTCAAATCCCGGGCTTCATTTGCAAGTTCGTATGACTACATTAACCACCCTAGTTCGAACTAGGGTGGTAGCGTAGACATACCCATACAGAGCAATTAGGGGTCTTTTTTTTTCTAATGTAGGTGCCTTAAGATTTGCTTTTCAGAGATTCTGAGGCTCCCAGTGCTCTACAAATAATCTAGTAGCATCTTAAAGACTAACAAATAGTCTAGTCTAGTCAGATGAAGAAATGGGCTGTGCCCACGAAAGCTCATGATCCCATCAACATGTTTTGTTAGTCTTTAAGATGCTACTAGATTTTTTGTTATTTTTTAGGTTTTTCCTGTTACAGACTAACTCAGCTACCCATCTGAAGCTTTTCATTTTACTACATTATTCATCTGTTTATGACTTAATAAGTCAGACCACTTATTTAGGTAGTTAACTTTAGGTATCCATCTTAAACAAACTTCACCTGTGTTGTTTGCCAAGGTCATAGTATCAGACAGGTGGGAAAGTACTGGGGTCTAGATGGAGCACTTTGCCATGGGCCAAGGTATACAAGGAGCAGATAAGTTAAATTACAACAAACTATTTTTAGAGAGTTCTTTGTCTTGCCATAACTGCTTCTTAAAATAACCAATTGATTTTTTTAAAACTTGTGCTCTCAGGCTAAGACCAAAATGCAATCACAAACATATGCATTATAAAAAGAGTACTTCTAAAATCAGACATTCAGAAGAGCTACAGTTATTTTATTAGGGGTGAAATCCTGGAGCCATTGAAATCAAGGAGAGTTTTGACATTGACTTCAGTGGTGTCGGATTTCATCCTAAAAGCCCAGATGAAAAACATTTTACAAATCTTATTTCTAGTTATCAAACTAAAAATAAACCATGTCTTGTTGTGTGCTTTTTTATTCCCTGTACATGAGTGTAATCCACCAATGTAACATAAAAATTAAAAAAAAATGAAGTACACTAAGGACATAATTGATTACAAACACTTTTCTATAGATCTTAGTTTCGTTTTCACATGTTAATGTTTTGATGTAACAGGAAATTAAAAATATATTGATTTGAAGTGTTATAGAATACCATACCAAAGCTCTGAACTTTGTTTTGTGATATGTTTTCTGCATCCAAGTTCTTATGAACTTGCAAAAACACCTGCTAAGGAAATCAGTGGCATGCAGCAACTGAAATTTATGTATTCACAATAATAATTAATATAGTGCCTTATGTGTGCATATCACTGTACAGATATTAAATATCTAATCTTCACAATGCTATTCAACATTTCTATCAGTGATCTGGAAAAGGATATAAAATTACTGCTGGTATAATGATCGTATTACATTCAAATTAGCTGAGCGGTAAGTAACAGTAATGCCAGGTCTGTTCTACAGAGCAATATGGATCACATGGCAAGTGAGCTCGCTTGTACTGCATGTACTTTAATGCGGTGGAATACAAGGCCATACAGCTAAACTCCAAGAAAGTTCACACTTATGGAGTAGGGGACCATATTTTGGAATGCATTGACTCAGAAAAGGACTTAGAGATCAAGGTAGATAACCACCTGAACATGAGCTCCCCATATGAGTTTGTCTGAAGAGAGCAAATGTGATCTTTGGATATGTATGCATGGGAATAATGAATAGAAATAAGAAGATATTGTTATTAATGACACCAACAAATGAGAAAAAAGGATGCTGGCAAACTGGAAAGGGTTCAGAAAATAGCTACAAGACTGATTTGAAGTCTCGAAAAACAGCTGTTGGGCAAGAGGCTAAAGAAGCTCAGTCTATTTACCTGACCAAAGAGAAGGTGTAGATGTGACTTGATCACATTCTGTAAGTATCTATAGGGGAAGAACATTTCTGATAGCAAAGGGCTTTTTAATTTGGCAGACAAGGGCAGACTCAAATCTTTGGGCTGCAAGCAGAAGCTAGAGAAATTCTGTTTAGAAATAAGAAGCAACTTTTGAACTGTGAGCATAATTAACCATTGGAACAACTTTTTTCCCATTGCCCTTCTCAGGACTGTCCCCCTACAAACATTCAGCACCACAATCCAGCACACAGTGTTCCCTAGCCACAGTCCCACTAGCATGACCTTCATCAGCACACCCACCATGCAAACCAAAACCAGTACTGTACCATAAATCCCACACACCTCTGGATATAGTGGGGTGAAATTGTAACTATTTTATGTTTTTCTGGCAAAAAATTGGTTCAGGAAGTTGAAATACTACTGTACAGTGTTACATAAAGTTAGTGTAGTCTCTTGTCCATACCCTAAAGTGGTTCTGATTTTCACCTAAAATATTTAACCTACCTATGCATTTCACAAAGCCCCATTCACTGCAGGGAGAGGCTATGTTACATTACAAATTAAGACTACTGACTCTAGACCTAGAAGTTATATATATGGTGCTTTGCTCAGCACAGGAAGATCTAAGCGACTTAGACAGCTATGTCCCATGCGCTTAGGAACCTAAGCCTTATTGGCGATCAGTGTGATGTAGGTTCCTAAAGACTAGATTCACAAAGACATTTAGATGCCTGAATTTAAATTTAGGTCCTCAAGATCTCAGCTCTATTGATGCGTAATCTTGTAGGCCTCTAAAGTCATAGGTGCCTAGGTTTCCACCAGTAATGTCTGCCAGTTAGCATGCACAAAGCTGACCTAATCTGTCACCTCCAAGCTGCTAAGTGCCTAACTCATTCCTAAGCCCTGGTTGGATCCTCCAATTAGACATTCCCCTCCCTATCTTGCCTACAGAGCTCAGTCCGTACATGTTCTCAAAGGCCACCTTAGAGCATGCCTATCAGCTTCACAAAATATGAAGAAACAGTGGTGGGGTACACCCTTTATACCATATAGCTTGGTGGATGCTCAGTTTGGGAGAATAATTCTCCAATCTTTATTGCTGTTGACCCTCCCTTTGTATCTGAGAGCTAAGTTGTTTATTGTCTACATACAGTGGGGATCCATTCAGGCAGTTTTCAAAGAAGACACAATGGTTATTTACCATCATAACTTTTGTTTTTCAAAAGGATTGCCTGGTTGGAGCCGCTCTCTTGCCTCTCTTCCCAACTCATTCAGAATCTTACTATTTATTCTTGATTTAGAGGAAGTACTGGGGTGGTGGTTGGGGCTGGGTGTGAGAAAACAAAGTGCATTCACATCCCTAGCAAATATTGTTATTCAA
Source organism: Pelodiscus sinensis (assembly GCF_052426305.1). Classification (NCBI taxonomy): domain Eukaryota; kingdom Metazoa; phylum Chordata; order Testudines; family Trionychidae; genus Pelodiscus; species Pelodiscus sinensis. Next base: position 207,675,665 of record NC_143053.1, read on the forward strand.
ATACTCCAAATTCATCTACCCCAGGAGTGTTGACTCTTACAGCATGCATCCATGCAGGCAATCCTCCCACAGAACCCACAGTAGCCATGGTAAGTAGCTATTCTTTTCTTAATGGTCACTTCTGAAAGTAGTGCAGCTTAGTTACTGGGTACTGGATCCTTTTTAATATTCAGAGAAAAGGAAAACTATTAACAGTAAAAATGCTGTGTGGTTTTGTCATATTGTGATGGACTATTTTTTAATCAAAGAAAATGTATGTGCCCAACAAAAGGGAGTACTCAGAGTACTCAGCGTCATGGACTATAACTATCTCTGATTTTAAAAAAACTAAAAAACCCAACAACATAGCAAAGAATATGCTAACTCAGAGCAAAACCTGTAATACTTCAGAACGTCTTGCCATATGCAAGCTTTTTGCTCACTACTTGTCGGGAGGAGGGGAAATCATTTGGTCCAGCAAACATCTGGTAGCTCAGGAATGGGGGGAAAAAGTACTGATTGGTTCTGACAGCTGTCTGCTTCACAGCAGTATTTAACCAGAAATATTTGAAATGGATTTGTATGAATAATAAAAGATTGTGTGGTGTAAGCCTGAAATAAACTGTACCACAATTTAACTCATTAACAAAAATATTGTTTTCTATCTAGAAATTGGGAGTTAACTCCCTTACTTACTATGTTTACTCTACTTTGTATATTTTGTTTTTTAACCATCTGATAACTAGTAGGATTTTTATGATAATTTCTCCTGCAATGTATTGTAACTGTTCACTGTGAAATAGGTTGAATGGGATGTCATTATCCTTTAACTTTAACAAGTACTGCTGATGGATGTGGTCCATTTAAATGTACAACAGAGAGCTGAACTAGATAACGAACTTATTATTACTCTCTAAGGATTATAGTTTAGTCCCAAAGGAGTGCAGTAAGCCAGAGAAAATCCATATCTACTGGCTAAACAATAGCCAGAAGGCTGACTGGAGATATTGATTTACTTTCTAGGCCATTTAGACCTTAATGGTGGAGAAAAGCTGAAGTGCTGTTTACTTTTCTGCCAGAATCGACCAAACAACCAGTCCATTTTTTACAGACTTTGATTGATTTCGCTTAGAGGAATTAGAGGTGATTTATTTTTAAGATGAAAGCAACTCGTAAATATTGCCAAGTACACAGGTTCCCTGAGAGTAAATGTTAAGTGGAAATACTTATTGAGAAATACTTTGTTGCAAATCAATATGAGCAGGTGAAACACCTCACTAGGAACAGTCAGGTGTCAGACCCCTTTCCAAAGAATGATCAAGACGCTAATTGCTTTACTTGAGAGACATGTTTTTCAAAAGTCTCTAAGTTTTGAAGACTAGTATAAACCTGATTGTCTAGCTGACTTTGAACCAACTGCACCCTGCTGACTGAGAAAAGGCCTTGGATAGGATAGCAGAAAATGTGTTCAATGCTAGCATTGAGGAACTGTAATGTCTGATGGATGAAAAGAGTAATTTATCAGAAAAGTGACAATTGTCCATGATCATTCAGACTCACATTCAGAAAATATATATCTCTAAGAAAGGAACAATTAAGACAAAAATGGGATGGGATGAGGACCCAAACATTTACATAGACAAACTTTTAAAAATTCCCTCTGAGCAGAAATCTGTGAGTACAAAGTTTGTGAAAGCACTGGGCACTCTTAAAAAGAAAAAAAGAGAGGTCATTGCTGCAAGTGCTGGATAAGCTCAAGAGAACCTGGCTGGCAAGAGAATCAGCTTTATTTAAAAACTGCCAAGTTTATTGAGCTTGTGACTATAAAGGGTATGTAACTTAAGTCAGTGTAAGAAAAAAAGTTCTTCAAAGTGTTGTTATGGAACTTGCAATGAATGTCAATACACACAAACACAAAACTATTTATATGTTAATCACACACACACATACACACACACACACACACACATACACCCTGCAATTTCTACTTAGGAGAGTTTATAGGAAGCAATTACACCTGCAGTCCATTAAATACTTTCTCTTTTCCCAAGAAGCATGTAATATTTCTGTTTTACTGGAAGTGCCTTTGGTTGGTACTTTTCTCACTCAGTTTTTACTTTAACTTCCTTAAATCACCTTTGCTAATGTGATTGCTGTCTCTTATTTGCATGAATGCTATATCACAAGAGTTTCACTTACCTGATGTCTATAATTGTCATTAGCCATTTCTGAGACATAAACGTAAGAACATGTAAATTATTACTCTTTTAAGCTAAGAATTACAGCTGAAATCCTGATATGCATCTGATCTGTTTTTAGTTACATTTTCCCTACTACACTCACACACTCTCATACACTTCACTTGCTGATCCTGGGCCTGTTCGTTTGATGGGCCAATGCTTAACATAACCTTTAGAGCTGTATTTGCCAACTGGAGATAGCTGGAGCATAAAGGTGCTCCACCAATATTCCTTTTCCATGACCATGCCCCCAAACATCAAGGAACTGCCTGTGTGTGGTCTAGAAGTCATTGGAGTAGTTTTATTTAAGGAGAATCCTCCAATGGTCAGCTCTACTTAGCTTACAATAACTTTGAAGCCATGGACTGGTGTAAACCACCCACAAAGAAGCTAAGAACCTGGGTGTGCATTTTAACCTGTTCATCAACCAATTCAGCATTAAAACCTAATGGTGGAAGACCAAAATGTCCACACTTCCTTTTATAGGATCTGTTGGGAAGCACTTGATGTCTTTTCTAAGCACCATACTGAGAAATACTTACTTTGGGATTCATTTTATTCTCTACATATTGTTGTGAAAATTCTAAAACCCCCTATGATTCTTTAGTGCTGCTTTAGTTTTGTTGTTGCTTTAGTTTTGTTGTTGCTTTCTCTGCTTTTAAAAGTTTAAAAAAAAACCACCGGTTCCCTTCTCACAAAACAATTACAATAATGCACACACTTGAACACCTTAAAGCAGAGGTATAAACTTCCTACAATTATTTCAAAAGTTTATGGGGAAAGAAACATCCTAGAGAGCTATTTTAGAGGCTCAGATAATATATCCTTATTTCCTTTTGAGCTTTGACTTTTTGAAAGAAAGCCAAATCTTTAAGCTTGCAATTAAATTCTAGGAGCTTTGTACTGCTATTCTTTCCAGTGGGACAGTTTGCTGAGGTAATTTATGTACTGATCATTTATACTTTCTTTCTTATCTGCTACTGTGTACTAAGAACCATGCATGTATGTTAGCAACTGCAGCAGTTCTGATGCTTTCCTGTGGTGAGTAGGGTTTGTCTACACAGGAAGGTTGTGCCAATTCTACTTAATATATTTATTTAAAATATAGATAAACTGGTGCAAAAGACTGTGTGGATTTGCTCTAATTTTGGTTTGAATAGTTTATGTTGGTTTAGGTTAAGTTAATTGGGAAAATGATTAACTGAACCAAACAAGTCATTCTTATACTGAAATCAGGCCCTGATCCTGCACACTTAAGCATGTGCTTACTCTTGTGTAGTACCATAGTTCCATTGATTTCAGGATCGGTGCTTAAGTGTATCTTTTGCATTGCTTTAATTATTTTGGTTTGAAAGCCAGTTCAAGTTAAACCAGTAGACATACATTTCATATAAAGGAGCCCTAACGCTCATCAAATGGTAAGAATTAAAAGGCAATTATGGCCCCATTGCCAAATGCATGAGGTTTTTTTTTTTATCAAGTTTAACTCCCAAATTAAAACTGGATTCAGGGCTGAGTGTGAGGCAGCCCATTTTCCTTTTGTCTTGGGAGCTTAAAAAGAGAGACTCACAGCAAGTAAATATGAGGTTCAAAGACATTTAAATCCTTTTCTGCAAGTGAAGTTCATTACGAAAGAAAACAACAGCTGGTATCACAGAGCTGTGATACATTTTAAAAAGCAGGGGTGAAGTAATGATTAGAAATGTGATATGGAGTTATAGTAAAAGAAGTAAAACCACAGAGGCACTGAAGAAGACAAATATAATTTAGGTAGAAGCACAGGTCTAATTACTAGGCTTACTTGATAACTTAGAATTATCTTTCACAAAGGATGGTTCTTCACTAGTACTCTGGCTGCAAAAAGAGTCCCATTAGGCACTGAAACTACATTTACCACTACTTTAGTGTATGATTACCTAAAAGTTAGAAATATAGATGCCTTCTAAAAACTGATATTTGTTTGTATGCTTGTGGGAAAGTACTGAAAAATTCAGTAGAATATAGAATTGTTTACCAGCCAATAGAATTCTGTAGCAGGGATGTAGTTCCCAATTACATTGTGTAAGGTGGTATAAGACTTCTATGACAAAAAGATAGCTGTGCAATTTATAGAGGGTTATTTTTAGTAATTTCTATTGAACTGTAACAGAGTCCTGGTCTTCGGGGAGCGTATGCCCCAATGATCCTGTTATGGCCTTTTAAAACTGGAGGCCCTAGTTTCACATCATATGTTTACTCTTAGTACTATGCCCCACAGGAAATCATTCACAAGCCTGCCTGGCTTTTAGGCAAAAGGTCAGATACACGAGACCCAAGCTTGGGGATGACCTAACAGAGAGCTCTTGCACCAGATAGGCAGGAAGCTTCAGAGGAAGATGCTTGGAGGGAAAAGAAGCTAGCTGGGGGTGGGAGGCTGAGAAGTTCCAGGGACAAGAACTAAGGGTACGTCTACACTACAGCATTATTTCAAAATATCTTAATTTAAAAAAGTTAAGTTGAAAGAAGATATTTCAAAATAACGTGTCTACATATAAAATGCAGTTCGAAATAGCATTTTGCTATTTTGAAATACTACGTCCACACTGAGTGGACACTGATTCACATAAGGCCGCCCAGAACCAGGTCAGGCAGGGCATCAGGTCAGGACTTACTGTATGCTATCTGAGGCCTGTGCTTAAAGGGATACCCCTACCCCCTCCCCTCCGCCCTGGGGCAGCCAGTTCTCAGGTGTCCCTGCTTGCTTGCCTACCTCGATGAGGGACAGCAAAGCGTTTGTGTCTGAGTGCTCTGGTTGCCCTCACTTGGGACACCATAGCACTCTGCAACATGGAGCCAGAACTGCCCCTGCGCACTCTGGTGCTTCTCGTGGATGTGTTGCTACCAGCCTGGCTGCACTTCCTGCAGGCTGCCATCCGGGAGGTCCATCGGGGGGCTGTCAGTATCCAGGAGGCCCTGCGGGAGAGCTTCCACCCTGAGGAGCACTAAGAGCCTCCCTGGTCTGCCCCACTGGGGGTTTGTGCCTCATGCCTCCCTCACGTCCTTCCACTTACCCACCCTCTCCCCAACCCTGCTTCCTGATGTCAAATAAAAAGCACATTTTTTCATAAATTTAAACTCTCTTTATTTAACAAAACTGGGTGGGGATGAAACTCTGGGGAGACTGGGGAAAGGAGGCAGGAGAGGGGAGGAAAAAGGGTGGGAGAGAGGAGGGGGAAACATGGGAGGAGGGAGCTGGAAGGGAGAAGCAAGGGGAAGCAAGGGGAGGGGAAGCTCAGGGCTCAGGAGTGGGGAGGAGGGGGTGGAGGGAGAAGTGGGAGGGGGAGAAGGAGTGGGAGGAGGAGCAGTAGCTGGGGAGGGAGAAGGCACTGGAGCGGCAGAAGGCAGCACACTCTGCACCAGGGTCTGCAGGTGTTGGCAGATGGCACGACTCTGGACAAGCAGCTCCCACCGGAACTCCTGATCTTCTTGCACCCAGTGCTCCACAGTGCGGTGCAGGGCTCACAAGGCCCCCAGGAGCTGCTGTCGGTACCCCTGCAGTGTTTGGGTGGTCCTGCGGAGCCCTCCGGTGCGGGAGCATGTCCTGGGTGGGGTATTGCACCCAGCACGCACAGCTGGTGAAGCTGTGGAGAAACAAGAGAAGTGGTCAGTTCTTCCTGGGGACATAGTGGGTGAAGCCCAGCTCCCCTCTGCGAGGTGAGGATGACCATGCTACACACAGGGGCGATGAGCTATGTCCAGCTATCCCTAAGAGTGGGAGCTGCCCTGAGACTGCACCCACGCCCCTGTGCTGTCTATAGTGTGGCTGAGGTGGGGGAGAGATGTCCCCTGCCTCTGTGTAGAGGGGGCTTCTGAAGGGAGGGCATCCTGATGTGTCCCACCCCGAGGTCAGGAGCATGTCATGTCTCTTCATGCATGCGTGTGGCTATCAGGCCAAGCCACCTGTCCAGGGGTGGCATGGCATGTGCTCGCACGTGCACAGGTTGCTGCGTGATCCATGGTAAGCAAGGCCCGCATGCGCAGTCCCTAATCTCCCTCCTCACCCCCAGTAAGGGGACAGTGATGGCACTCACATGTTGTGGCCTCCCCGGATGACACTGGTGACTCTGCTGCTGGGACAGTTCGGGGGTCCTGGCGGCGTGGCACCCTTCATCTCGGCTCCTGTGGCTCCTCCTCCATGCCCTGGTCAGGGCTCTCTGCTCCCGGATCTGTGCCCCCCCGGGGTGCCATGGACCGTCCCGCCCCCCAGGATGCAGTCCAGGTCACCAAAACAGAGGCAGGTGTCTGCTCCTGTTGGGGAGCTGCCCCGTGTGGCCCTGGCATATGCCTGCCATAAATCCTTAATTTTCATGCGTACCTGCTCCTGGGTGCGCATGTGCCCTTTTGTGGCCATGGTGGCAGCTATCCGGCCATAGATGGCTGTGTTCCTCTGTCTAGTGTGAGATCATGGACATTGGAGGCCTCCTCCCAAACCTCAAAGAGGTCCATGATGTCCACACTAGTCCAGGAAGGTGCCGGCTGGCTCCTGGGAGCTGGGGGACTGGATGGTGGAGAGCTGGCTGGCACTGGCTGCCCAGCTCATTGTGAGGCCACTGGGTCAGGGCCAGCAACTCCTGGCAGGCCTGCATCTAGCCCGTGCAGTGTGGCCAGAGTCTACCCCTTTAAGAGCTCCGGGGCTGGAGGAGAGGAGAGGAGTTTTCCTGGTTTGGCCCAGAATGGCCACCCAGGGAAACTGAGAAGGGCTGGAGGCCCCCTATTTCGAAATAAGCATCTACACAGCGCTTATTTCGAATTAGCTATTTCAAATTTAGCATTATTCCTCGTAGAATGAGGTTTACCAAATTTGAAATAAGTGCTCTTCTATTCTGAATTAATTTCGAAATAGAGGTTTGGCTGTGTAGATGCTAGGAAAGTTAATTCGAAATAATGACTGTTATTTTGAATTAACTTTGATGTGTAGACATACCCTAAGAGAAGACCCTGTGGGGGAAATGAGGAGTGTTTGCTTTAAACAGTTTTATTAAATAAAGTAATCCCCAGTTCAAAGGAACTGGAGCCAGGCAGGTGTCCAACGTGTGACTTCAGTTTCCCTAGTGAAAGGTAGCTCTGACCACCATCTTACTTGAACCATGTTGCTTTCATCTCTCTTACATTCGATAGGTTTTTTTCATAAGGGTAAAAATAACATTGTTTCTTTAATACTTTCTTAGCCAAAAGGGTTAATAAAGTTTCCCACTTTATAGATTGATGATAATGGATAAACATGAGAGCTCAATTTATCTCTTGGGTGCGGCCTGTCCTATGCATCCACAATAAAGAGGATAAGGTGCTCCTTCTGACTATGCCCCAAGTAGCAGTGCAAAGGGGAGAGCAGTCTACCTCTGGGATTTTGTGACTTTTCCCCTTCCTCATTCCCCACCAGTTGCATAGGTGGGCAGAGGAATGGGTAGATCCTGATGAAGAAATTTCTGCTGGCTTTTCCTCTCTCTTTGAACATAAGGGGAGAATAGGCATCTGGGTGTGATTTCAATAGGGTGCACTACAGTGACAACTGTGAAGTAGTAGGTGGTTACATATCTGTTTTATCCTCCAAACTCACTCGCTCGATGTAACAATAAACCAATAGCAAAATGGTGTACACTGGGCAGGAATTAATAATGTTGCATGTACAGCTGTTCACATCTAGTGGATGTTTGAGTGTACATTTGCCAGCCAGCCAACAATTAGATTTTCAAGAGTGAGAATCACTAATAATCATTTAGCTTCATACAGAGAGGAAGAGAAAATGATGATATTCTGTTCTTTACCCTGTCAGCTTACCTCATCCTTTAAGGTACCATTTAAGTATGGGATGTCTTCCAGATTTTTATTTCAAACAGTGATGTGGTAAAGAGCTGTAGTAGTTGAATTTATTATTTATATAGCCATCATGGACACATATGGTACTAAGTTCTCATTTCGCTAAGTAAAGACTTTCTGTCATACTGAAGATGCCCTTCATGTGGGGAACATTTATAGAACAGTATTTTGGACTGCAATTGAACATAGTGAGTATTTAAATTACTGAAGAATAAACTATTACTTAAAATTATTGAGACCACCTACTTGAATGTGCATCTATTGATGTTTGCTTTTTTCTAAACAGTCCTAAAAGGAATTCATATGAATAGTATGACACAGATTTCAATAACACTTGGTTCATTTGTGTGCAGTGCTGTTAGAGCCATGTCTTTCTAGCATGGTTCATTTGTCATTCCTGTTCTGCATCTCAAGAAAAGCACTTATGCCAAAGCTGTTTTCTAGGAAATAGTAAAGCAAAACAACCTATACATTCCAAGAATATAAGGGTCAGCGCCCATCCCCTTTTGGAAAAACCTACAGGGGGCAGCTAGATAGGAAGAAAAGCTAGAGACGAAGAGCATTGAGTCAGGATTCTGGTTCAATTCCCAGTCCTGCCTCATACTCCTGTTATAAACCACTTAATCTTTCTGTGACTCAGTTTTCAATCTGTAAAATAGGTTGAGCTAGTAATTCATCTTTTCTACCCTTTGTCTGTCTTGTTTATTTAGTCTGCAAGACCTTCAGAGCAAGAACTGTTGTTTCCTATGTGTCTGTACAGTTCCTAAGTCAAGGAGATCCTGATTTAAGCTGGAGCCTCTGTGTGTTTCCAAACTACATATAGTGAATAATAGGGCAATGTTGATTTTCTGAAATTTCCTTAAATCAGCGGTTGTCAACCTGTGGCCTCTGGGCTGCAATTAGCATACTGTTGTAGCCGATATGTGTGCTAATAAATTTGGCTCCTGGCCACCCAGGTATGCCTCCAGTGGGGTCCACATCCTGGCTACCTGGTTCTGTGCATGACTCCATCTGTGTCCTAGCTCCTGCCCTTTGTGTGCATTAGAGTCTGTGTAGCAGTCCATCTCCACACTGCAGGGTCTGGGGTCCAGGTCCAGACTATTGGCCTCATGTGGCAGGATCTGCAGTCCAGGCCCCAGCTTTGCTCCTGACCCCGTTCTGACAAAGCCCTGGCTGGGTTGTTTTAGTTGGGACTGGTCCTGCCTAGAGTAGGGTGCTGGACTTGATGACCTTCTGAACTCTCTTCCAGATCTATGGTTCTATGATTCTATGAGAAAAGGTCTCCGGATGGGAGTGCTGGGCATGAAGGTTTTGGGGGGAGTTAGTGGGGAAGGAAGTTAGTGGTTCTGCAGCCTGTGGGCTGCATATGTGGCCCACAAAGGTAAACAGATTGAGAACGACTTCCTTATATAATCTGTTCAAGGGGATAGGACCTGTTTGCAATGGAACTTGTAGGGGATGGGCCCTCTCAAATCCAGATACTCACACAACCTGCAGGGAAGGGTACATTTACTAAGTCCAAGGATGCAGAAGCCATCTATAAGGAGAGCTGCCTCACACTCCAGCAACATTTCCCCTCTTCCTGCATAGCTGGCTGTATAGGTCTTGCCCAAGTCATGTTACTCCTCTGAAGCTATGTCTAGACTGAAGGCTTCTTTTGGAAGAAGCTGTTCTGGAAGAGATCTTCCTAAAAAACTTCTTCCGAAAGAGAGCATCCACACTGCCAAAGTGCATCGAAAAAGCGATCTGCTTTTTCAACAGATAGCATCCATTCAGTGTGGATGCTATCTTGCATGTAACCTGTGATTACTATGGATGGAGTGGCCATCAGGGCACCTGCGCTTTTTCCTCTTTCCTCTTCTATTGAAAGAACTCCCTCTTCCCCATCCACGCACACCTTTTTCTGAAAGAGCTCTTTTGGAAAAGGCATTCTTTCTCGTACAAAGAGGTTTACCAATGTCGGAAAAACCCCTCTGTTCGTTTGATTTTTTTTTTTTTGAAAGAATGCAATTGCAATGTGGATGTAAATGTAGGTTTTTTTCGGAATTTCGGTTGTGTTGATGTACCCCATCCAGACTTCTCTCAATACCCCTAAGTGTACTCATACCACTGGTTGAGAAACACTGGTGTAGACATACTCTGCGTTCCCCTGCAGTTGAGCAAAAGGGGACAAAAAGGAGTTAATGGAGTTCTAAGGGTCTATTAATGTGCAGAATGACGATGGCTGTCCTGCTATGTCCCTAGGCCTACTCAAAAGCCCAGCAGAACTGCAGCTCTCTCAAGCTCCAAAGCTATGTCTACACTGCAAATTTTTGCAGCAGAGAGTATGCTAATGACGGACTCATTAGTATGAGTCACGATGTCATTAGCATATTTTCTGCTGATGATTTTTTTGCAAGAGTTTTTTGCACAAAAAGAAGCAGTGTGGCCACTTATATTTTATGCCTCTCTGGCTACACTGCTTCTTTTTGTGCAAAAACTCCTTGTGCAAAAGGTATGGGCAGAAAATATGCTAATGACATCATGACTCATGCTAGTGAGTCCATCATTAGCATACTCTCTGCTGCAAAAACTTTGTAGTATAGACAAAGCTAAGTAGAACAGCTTCTGCAGGGAACATAAAGCAGAGAGATTGTGCCACAGAGCAGCCCTTCTTTTCCGGATGGGGAAGGTACAAGTGAGAAGGATATTCCCCTGTGTATAAGGAGGGGGTTCTCTATAGCTCCCTGGAATTTGCTAAAACAATAAGGATTCCCATGGCACCTTAAAGAGTAATAGATTAATTGGGCATAAATTATTGTGTGAAAAGCACTTCATCAAATGCATTTGATGTAATGGTTTTTACTCTCAAAAGTTTATGGCCAAATAAGGTGCCATAATATTCTTCTATGTTTTTGCAGATACAGACTAACATGCCTACTTTTCTGGAATTTGTTGTAATTGCTTTATGTCTTTTCACCATTTTTTATTACTTGTTTATTGTTTTCTACTTGGAAAAGCTAACACTCTTTTTAAAGATATTTCAGGTCTTTTTAACCTGGGTTCCCAGTTGAACATCACTGGGCTACTTCATCAGAGAGAGTTAAATACTGCTCAGTGGAGGAACGGAGTAATGAATTCCATATGGACCTACTTTACAGTGAAGCAGTTCATAAAACTGCTTTATGCATTTTTAATTCTAGAATATGGTGAGTTTCATGCAGCTGCAGCAGCCAGCCACAAGATTCTTCCTATAAACCTGTCCCTAAACCTTTGAAGAACTATAACAATGGTTTCATTAATTTAAGTAGTACTCAGTGTCACATCTGCTTTTACATACCAGGATATTAGGATGAAAAAAAGGAAAAATGTTTTATTCCTCTGACATAATTTAAAGATGAAATGTGAAGTTCTGTGACCTTGCTCTAAACTATTTGGTCTAATATAACATACATATAAAGGTTTTCAAACAGTGCTTTATTGATTCCCTGGTATAGTCAGTCTTGTAAAAAGTGAATTGGTTTACAGAGTTCATTTTATCTCCTATTAAAAACCTCTTCAGATTAATGAGTCATTGGTACATCAGCATCTGCTCCCAAGACTAGGGAACTGGGAGAGAAAGTGACAGGAAATATTAGGATAAATATAAATAAAATGTTAAGTGTAGGAATCTTCATGGTGAGTAAGAGACAGATAGTTACAGCATGGTATATAGTGTGGTAAAAACATGTGGTATGGTTTACAGTAATAGACACTGTAAACATTCTGATTATTGGTAAAAAAAATAAAAAACTAAATACATTTTCAACCATATTGATAATTGCTTTTGAGTCTGAAATAAGTATCTGCCTGAAATGAGGAATCCTAGCATTTGCTTCTGAAGATAACATATCACAGATCAGAAAGCCTGTTTGGTTATGTGGGGAGTCTCTTTTAAAATCCTATCATTTAGATATCATACTGCTTTGTAATTATAGGTTTTATACCCCCTGCTCTAGGTTAGCCTCCTGTTAACTTGTGCCAGTTGAGAGAAACACTTCTCTCTAATCCTGGGAGAAAGATGTCATCTTCCCCCTTTCCCCTTCCCCCCGATAAACATACTGTGTCATGTTGCATATCAACACGGCACAGGTGTATTCAGGGGTATGACTAAGAAATAATCTAGCCATCCAGTGACTAGAAAAGTTCCATTATCCTGCACAGTGAATCACATAATGACTGAACCATGTTACTTAACTATTAAACTACCTAATTTCAGAATAGTATTTTAAGATAAAATATATTCCTATATAGATTCAAGCATTAGTCCTGTCCCTGTGGGAAAAGCAGCCTTATAGATAAGACAAAGGGTAAAAGTTGGTTTTCAGATGTGGCTGAAATGGGTTGCAACAAGGTCACGGGGTGTGTCTTGAGAAGGTATAGGTAATGCAGAGAGTAACATTACAAAGAAAAAGAAATATGTATGGGACCAAGAAGGTATTGGGGCTAGCAAAGTGAAGGAGGGAAAGATCATGGTTGACTGTGAGAACGTGGATGGAGGCAAGACCTTCATTATCAGCGAGGACATGGAAAATAAATACTAATTGGAGATGTGGAACACAGGAACAGAAGGGAGGAGGACGGAGCTGGAGAAAGTGGGTTGTGCATAGTATGACCGAGATTGAGGAAGAGTGGAATATTCAAATGCAGGTTACAGAACAAAATTATTTGCAATGTAAGATAGCTGGGGGCGCGGGGGTAACCTACTGATAAATTGCTACAAAAGCAGCTGTGGGACTACTTTGTGATATGATCGTACAATGACAATCTTTTTCAATAGCACAGCCATTTATATATGGTAAAATTACATCTGATGATTATTTATAATGTAATGACATGATCATATGGATGCCTTAGATTTGTTTGCTGGACAAACCTAGCCTTTCAGTATCGTCCTTAGGTTTTTAGCCATATTTCTATACATAGTCTATGCTTATACTATGCACTGTAGGAGATTAACACTGATTTGCCATAAGTCTAGTTGGTAATGGGAAAGAAAAAGTTGGCAAAGAGGTATCTATTAAAATCTTGCCAGACACACACAAATCTCTTATAGATGTGCATCTCCACTGGCTATTTCCTTACCTTTGCATATGATTCATTATAAAGTAGAACAGGAATTATATGATTGTTAATACAGAAATGGAAAGAAGAACATTAGAAAAAGTCATACAATCTTATTAATATATATTATGTGCTACAATGAAATCATTTCACCTAAGTATAAAATTACCTAGATAATAGATCTATGAACAGTGAGAAAAGATGGAAAATATGTTGTCTATTGAACACTGCTAGAAGAAAATCCTTAACTTTTATATGTACAAAATTAACAAAATATTGATTAATGTTTAGCAGCCAAAGATTGTTTTACTAATATAACAATGATTACTTAAGTAACTATTATACCAGAAATATACAACATAGTAATGATATTATGCAGTGTTAGCTGCAGGTTTATATTTATACATTTATGTATTTTAACTTATCAAACTCAGGAACACCTTAAACTGCACCTGGAAAGAGTTTGCACAATTTTGAGTACATTTAGAGGTTTGAAGCCCTCAATATTTTCCACAATGGATGGAAGGGTTAGCAGCTGCTTAGGTTTCAGAATTTTCTCTTTCTTTGGGATAAGGGCCACCTTTTGGATGCATAGTGTTGATGTCCATAATATATACCATAAAATAAAAATATGTTGAGATATAAGACAGCAAACTCTATTAAGTCAGTAGAATTGCATAAGGTACACATGTGCATAAATTACCAATTGATTGAAAATTTTCAAAAAAAAAAAAAAGAGAGATTGCCCCAGTTTTTTATAATTTGTTTTTATATTACTTCATCTTTTATGGTAGAAGTCTAGCTGCCTGAAGTTAGGAAAGGTTCACTTTTAGTCAAATTATTACATAACTATCCATTAGACAGATTCTTGGACTTTCCTCTGAAGCCTCTGGCACTAGACACTATCAAGTATAGAATATTGAGCCACATTATCACTGGTTTGCTGCAGTATTGCAATTCTAATAGTCCACTGTAAATTTTTTTTTTAGTTTCTTTCAGACCTTAAAAACAAAAAACCAAAACAAACAAACCATTCTTCATACTTCAGTCTTTTTAGTTTATTTTCCTCTCCTCTTTAACTTCTCTTGTTCAGTTTTTTCTCTTCCTATTTTATATTCTTTTTCGTTCTGTAACATAATATAAATTATGTACATTTATTTTGGGATTCCTGTCTCTTACCTTTATTTGCCTCTTTGCCTCCCTCTGGCCTCCATTCTTCCATCATATTTCTTGGTCATAGCTCCCAAGTAGGTCTCTCAATTGTGGAAATGTGCTCCTCCTTGTCCCCTGGCTCCTTGCCCAGCTCTGTGTTTGATTTTCAGTGTCTGCCTCACATCTTTGGCTCTTTGTTCTGTCCTGTTGCCCAACCAGTACTATTTCTCCCCATATACAATTATATCTGTCTGAAACCCCCACCTCTTCTGCCTGCTATCTAAAGTTCCCAATCTCCCACTCTCCCTGTGGCAACTTCCAGTCCCAGTTTTCTTTTTCCTCCGCTAGCTTCCAGTACACATTTCTGACCCTCCTCCTCCTCTTTGTTCCAATTACCTCTGCCACCCCACCGCCTACCACAGTAGATATAGCTCACGTCCCCTCCTTCACACTGCATGGGCCCAGCAGAGGAACCACTGACAGTACATAACAGAGGCTCCTTCCTTTTGTTTCAGGTTTTTTTATTGGTATCGGCTGCAGTATCCAACAGCTTCAGTTTCAGGGAAAGTGCTGTGCAGCCTTAGGCCCAATCTTCAGGAAGTATAACTGCTAAAATATAAGCAGTTTCTACTGAGTATGTGCAAACCTGAGTTTTTCAAAGACTTATATCTTGACCAAATTTGAGTGGATTTTTATGGAGGTGGCAAAAGACACATCCCTGCCACAAAAACAACTTGTGTGCCAAATTTCAAATCCCTGCTCAGTAACAAGAGTTACTACAGCTTTTCAAGAAGAAGGTCTCCAGAATTTTTTAACATGAGTAAAATGTGCCTTGGCCCTAGCTTCATGGGGAACAGCCAAATCATTTTATCTGAAATAGAAAACAAGACAAAACAATGCCAGCCTGACTGAGACAGACACTCAGAGTGGAAAATTTCAACCAAAGGTAAAGGTTGAACAGTTATAAGCACCTGAAGACAGGTCTTTTCATGGGAACTCTTGGGCAACCTTAATGAGAAGCAAGGCTAACAGCCTTTTGTATAATGGCTTTTAGGTCAGAGAACTGGGAGAGGGGTATT
This sequence comes from Pelodiscus sinensis, assembly GCF_052426305.1. Lineage (NCBI taxonomy): Eukaryota > Metazoa > Chordata > Testudines > Trionychidae > Pelodiscus > Pelodiscus sinensis. The sequence continues at coordinate 207,691,053 of NC_143053.1, forward strand.
TACATTTGAAGATATACTTTGCCATTGGCTGACCCATTTTTATCAATACAATTAATATAATAATACTTTGTAGTGCATATTTTGCTTGGCTGATTGCATAATGAGATGCAGTGCATGTGCTCTTCTGGCATATAATAAAACATTTATTATTTCCATATTTAGATGTAGGGCTATTTTCCCAATAATATGCCATGTAATTTCCTAATCAGAAAGGTTACATAAAATAATTTTAGCAGTTGGGGGTTTCTAATTAACTGATAATAATGCAAAACTGCAGCATAGTCAGCTTAAGCAAACTTGCTTGATTGTTGGATGAAAATAGTGCTCTATGCTGGGGGGGGGGGGGGCGTTAATTAAGGGAATGTAGCTCCTGTACAAGGTGGATTGACAGAACTAGAGACAAAAGTCTACCCTCTCCAGTACAAGAATAATGTAACTTATGGAAACGCAAGCTTTCCCATACTTTACCACCATCTTACCTGTTTTAGAAGATTCTCTCACTTACCCTAGGCTATGTCTAGACTGCAGGCTTCTTTCAAAAGAGGCTCTTTTGAAAGCATCTTTCGAAAGAGCCTCTTTCAAAAGATCGCGTCTAGACTGCAGGCGGATCTTTCGAAAGAGCGATCCGCTTTTTCGAAAGAGAGCACCCAGTGAGTCTGGATGCTCTCTTTCGAGGAAGCCCTATTTACATTGAAGAACGCCTTCTTTCGAAAGAGGAACTTTCGAAAGAAGGCGTTCTTCCTCGTGAAACGAGGTTTACCGCCATCGAAAGAAAAGCCGCGTTCTTTCGAAATAATTTCGAAAGAACGCGGCTTGAGTCTGGACGCAGGGGAAGTTTTTTCGGGAAAAGGCTACTTTTCCCGAAAAAACCCCTGAGTCTGGACACAGCCCTAGTGCTGGAGCATTCTGTTATATGTCTACACTTAAAATGTTCCAGTAGTTCAACTGCACCACTGTAGCACTTTAACTGTGAACACTCCAACAGTGTCAGAGGAGTTCTCTCACTACTATAGTTAATCCATCTCTCTGAGAGGTGATAATAAGATTGACAAAAGAATTCATCCATTGACTTGTTGTCTACCCCAGAGTTGAGATTGGCATTGTTATGTCTCTTTGATGCATACACCAGCTACTAGGTTACATGGAATAAAAAAAAAAGAGTATAACTACCTAGGGAAGCTCAGGGATAGTCTACGTTAGAAAATTAAATCAACCCAGTTGCTCACACCCAAGTAATATAGTTAAACCAACCTAAGTTCCTATATACATAGTGGTGGAAGAATGATCTCAATTTACCTAATGCTTCTTGTGGGGCTAGAGTCACAGTGATGCAAGAGAGAATCCCTCTTGAGGCAAGTTAAAAATATATGGATTGGTTAAATAGACTGTAAGGAGGACAGAAAGCTGGCTAGATTGTTAGGTCAATAGGAAGTGATCAATGGCTTGATGTCTGGTTGGTGGTCATTGTCAAACGGAGTGTCCCAGAGGTCAGTTCTAGGGCTGATTTTGTTCAACATCTTTATTACTGACCTGCATGAAGGGATGGGTTGCACCCTCAGCAAGTTCACAAATGACACTAAGCCAGGGGGAGAGGATCCAGAGTGACTTAGACAAATTGGAAGTTTGGGCTGAAAGAAACCTGATGAGGTTCAAGAAGGACAAGTACAGAGTCCTGAACTTGGGAGCAGAAGAATCCCAAGCAATGTTACAGGTTGGGGACCAATTGGCTAAGCAGCAGTTTAGCAGAAAATAACCTGGGGATAACAGCGGATGAGAAGCTGAATATGAGTCAACAGTGTGCCCTTGTAGCCAAAAAGGCTAACAGCATATTAGGATGCATTAGGAAGAGTATTGCCAGCAGACCTAGAGAAGTGATTATTACTCTTTATTTGGCACTGGTGAGGCCACATCTGGAGTATTGCTTCCAGTTCTGGGTCCCCTCTCCCCATTACAGAAAGGATGTGGATGCATTTGGAGGGCAATGCAAATGATTGGGGGATGGAACACTTGACTTGTGAGGAGAGACTGAGGGATTTGGGCTTGTTAAGTCTACAGAAGAGAAGAGTGAGGGGGGATTTGATATGAGCCTTTAAGTACCTGAAGGAAGGTTCCAAAGAGGATAGAGAGAGACTGTTCTCAGTGGTGACAGATGGTAGAATGAGAAGCAATGGTCTCAAGTTGCAGTGGGGGAGGGGGGTGGGTCTAAGTTGAATATTAGGACAAAACTGTTTTACTAGAAGGGTGGTGAAGCACTAGAATGGTTAATGTAGGCAGGTGGTAGAATCTCCATCCCTTGAGGTTTTTAAGTCCTGGCTTGACAAAATCCTGGCTGGGATGATATAGCTGGGGTTGGTCCTGCTTTGGGCAGGGGATTGGACTTGATGACCTCCTGAGGTCTCTTCCAACCCTATGATGCTATGAAATGTCTGCACTGAAGCACTCCACCTTCAAAGTGAATCACAATAAAATGAATTAAGGGCACTTTAATGCCTGGCCTATCCTACTACTACTTTTATATCACTCAGTGGTGTGAATAAGCCACCATCCTGAGTGACATAAGCTACCAACTTTGTGGATAGCCCTATACAGGCAGTCCCCGGGTTACGTACAAGATAGGGACTGTAGGTTTGTTCTTAAGTTGAATTTGTATGTAAGTCGGAACCGGTACATATTGTAGGGGAAACTCTATCCAAACATTTCTCCAGAGCTCAGTTTTATTCTCCCACACCTCACTTCCCTCAGTCCTTTATTCTTGAGCTGAGGGGTCTGCTGAGAAAAGCCGCTCCGCGTCTCCCTTGTCTGCTGGGAGGAGGAGGGGGCGCTAGCTTTGCATCTTCCTGGTCTGCTGGGCAGAAGCAGCTAGTGCAGGGTTGCCTCACCCAGTTTGTAAGTAGGGATCCGATGTAAGTCGGATCCATGTAACCCGGGGACTGCCTGTATTGGCAGGAGAAGCCACTAGCAGAGGTTAATTTATTTGGCTGACAGAAGAGCTCTGTCCCATGGGCATAGTGTCTTCACCAGATGCACTACAGCAGAGCAGCTATATTGGTGTAGCTGTGCTGATGTAGCATTTCTAATGCAGACTAGTCCTAATCCTCAATTGGAGTGTCCACACAAAAGTTTAATGTGGTTTAACTAATTCACACCTTTAGTTAATTCAGATTAATTTTCCTGAGCATCCCCACATATATGAGCCAAAGTGATTGGGTGATGAAGCTGGATCTTGTTTGGTCTTCACTTCCATCCCTAGATCCACAGACTATGTATGTGTTGTGGCATTATCAACTGTCTGCACTGGGCAGCAGTGAGATTGGATTCAATTGCCTGGCATGTTAATTTTTGCTTTTTTAAAAAGAGAGACACGGCACAGGCTTCAAAATGCACACATAAATACTTTTCTTGTCAAATACACGACTTCCTTTACTATTCTAACACAGGCTATGTCACAACTGCAGAACTTTTCTGGGATACTACATGGAATGCGTCCACTTTTCTGAACATTTTTTGGAAAACAGATGCATTCTTTCACCATCCCTGTAAATCTTGTTTTTCGAGGAAGAAGGAATGGCTCAAAAGAGCAGGTTTTTCCAAAGTTTGGCGCTTTGTAGCTACGCCAAATTTTGGAAAAACCTCTTTCAAAAGAAAAGCGGAAAAAGATATGCAATTTGTATATCTTTTTCCAACTTTTCTTTGTAGTTTAGATGAAGCCAAAGGCAGTGAAGTAAAAGAAAAATGCCCTTGAATGGCTAATTAATTCTATTCTAAACATTTTTAAAATGTGTTGAATTTTTGTGTTTTGTTTTAAAAAATGATGTTATAGGAGAGCGGCGATTCTCAATCATCATTTCATCTATCAAGAAAAATTAGAAGCATGCAAATGGCCTATGTTTCTGTTACCAGTATATTTAGTTAAGCAAAATCATTATCAAATATATATTTTCACCCGTTTTTTTACCATATTCATGAGATGATGACTCACTCAGTATGAAATAAATTGTTTCTGTAATATGCTGTCAATGGGAAATGTTTATTTGACTCTTTTTATGTATGTTGCTGCCATTGATAAAGTAGACAAGCACTACCTTTTAAAAAGTACAGTGCAAATGCTAGAGATGGAAATAAAGATGTTATCTGTTAGAGCAAAATATTAGCAATATAGACAAGTTCTACATATGGAAAAGCTTAATATATGCAAAACTGAGAAAAGCATACCTCTAGTTTAATAGTTTCTTTACTTTTAACTTTGTTTTTGTATGTGTAAAAAGAGACTATATGAAGGGCACAGCTTTAAAAAGTCTATTTTGCTTTAAAAGGGAATTTGTGTATTTAAAGGAAAACATCTTTTGATACAGCTGTTTGAAAATGAAGCCAAGCATATAAGTAATACCTGTGTCTGTCTTTCTAATGATTGTCTTTTGGGCCTTCTTGATAATTACTATATCATCTATTGCCCATTCTTCCAAATAGAAAAAAGGAGAATAAACACAGCACACTATATTTTAAGGAATAATATGATTCCACTGGGCATAACTCAGTGATATGAAATAGATAAACTATTCAAATAGGTAAAGAAATTAATCCACTAGAATACAATTCCACAATATTCTGGTATATAGACTATATTTTCTAGTAAATATCAAGTGCACTATCAAAAGCTATGTTTTGTTATTTTTATTCATGCTGATTAAGGTGATTTTAACACCACTATATTTTTGATATCATTAACAGAGCTATGGAATTGCTTTGTGTTTCTTCTCCCCTTTTGAGCGAGAGATTCGGTTTATGCAGGATTAAAAAGGAGCCAGTTTAGAGCAACCTTTGCAGAACTGGAGGCGAATTAGCAAAGAAAGAGAAAGAAAAGTAACGTTATTTCAGAAAGAATAAGAGTAAGTGTTAAAATGAAAAGTCTTTAAAAGAAAAAGGTTATATAGGTTTATTAACCTTTATTTAATAGGAGGTTTATTATGTGAAGGAAGAGAAACAAGACAATATTTTTCTTCTTCTTTGAATCAGCGTATTGATTAAATTTTCCTTGCTCTTCATGTAAGTATCATCCCAGATTACAGAGCAGTAGAAAAATACCACCAGCCAAATTTACAAAGAGCTTCAACTAATTTTTGCTCATATTTGTATGAGACAAGGCTTCTATCATTATGATATCAAAGCACTCAATAATAAAATGTAGGCACCATATTCCCAGCTGATGTCAATTTTATTGTAACTCTGTTGGTGGAGGTAGGACAACCAAGACCAGTTAAGGACATGAATGTAGATGTCTGATTTGCAGGCATCATCTGGTAATTAGGTATCCTTACATCACAGTGGTGTTTTGAGGCTATAAATACATTAAAGACTGTGAAGTGCTTTGAAAGCAAATGATGAATAAGAGACAGGTATTATTTTGAAGATGATATTCTCATTTCTCATTTGTACTTACAAACAAGGGTGCAAAAATAGGGTCCTGTTTTGAAAATCTAGTCACATCAGCTATGCTTGAAAACACAGTCACCTGAAATAGTTACATACTGCTTGTTAGAGTTGCTTTGTGAAGCATGTCTCTGTTCTCACAGAGCAGATTGATACTTAATGTAGAGTTCAAGTGTAGAAAATTGTTTTCCAAGACTTTCAAATCATCCGTGTAAAAGCCATTTTTGAGGGAGGTTACACAGTTTTACAGCACTATGTCAGCTCACTACCTTGATAGCTTGGCATTTGGGAGTAGCTCTCTATATCCCATTCCACATGCTAGTAGTGATTACTCTTGTGTCACTCTCCTGGTGCACCAGGCAGGATTCTGTCTCTCTTATCAGTTTCTGGGCACTGCAGTTGATGCAGCACCCTGCTACATTGGCTCTAACTGGCTGTGGCTTTAAAAGCCCTAAAATAGCTGTAGGTTTCTAAGCTCTGGTCTACACTACAGAGTTATTTTGAAATAACCTCTCCACCTTATTTTGAAATAATAAGCGGAGCATCCATACTACCAATCCTGTTATTTCAAAATAATGGCTGGCTATTTTGAAATCTGTACTCCTGTTCCCCTCAGGGAATAACACTTATTTAGAAATTGTTATTTCAAAAAAGCACTAGTGTGGACCATCCTCTGCTGCTAATTTGAAATAATTGGCTTCCAAAGGCCCCTCACAGCTGCACTTCTCACTGCTCTGGCCACACCTGCCTGCTCCACTGCTTTCCTTTTCCTTCAGAGCTTAAAACTTCAGGATGTAGGAGCAGCCCCGTGCCACATAGGAGGATCGGACGGAGCCATGAGTTACCCCAATGCTGCCTCAGTCTCCCATGGCTGCCAGCATTCCTGCTGTTCCCTTGGCTGCTAGTGGCTCCAGCTTTGACTGGTATGAAGATCCTGGACCTCATTGAGGTCTGGGGGGTGGAGACTAACCTCCAGGATCTCCACATCAGAAAAAGGAATGCGTCTGACAAAGGTCACAAGTGAACTCTTGACCAGGTCTGCGTGAAGATCAAGGAACTCCAATAGGCCTACCACAAGTCTGGGGAGCAGAGTAGACACTCCAGGGTAGCATCACATACGTGCTGCTACTTTGCGCACCTGGATGCCGTCCTGAGAGGCAGGCTAGTCACCTCCCACACCCCTGTAATGGAATTTGGCCAGGATATGCCTGGCATCAGCTTCTATGAGACCCATTGAGGAGGAGGAGTAAGGAAGAGGAGGAGGCCAGACAAGCAATCATGCTCACCAGCCAGGAGCTCCTCCTCACTCTCGAGACAGTTCCCCCCTCCCAGGATGTCACCCAGACTTCTGACGATCCGGGCAAAGCACTTCAGGTGAGTTCTATAACATTCGTAAATACACGCAGGGGCAGGCACCAGGCTGCGAGGGGCTTACTCAGCCTCATGGACCTGACAACAGCCTGTTCATGTGGGTGCACATGTATCACCAGTCCAGAGAACTCAGCCCCATGACGCTGTCACACAGGAACCCCTTGGTTCTTCTCCCAAGGTTCTTGGAGAGGCCTACCTTACTTCAGCCTCCATGGTGGGACACCTTCCCATGACAAGCCACCATTAAGGAGTCTGGGATCACAGAATCACACATCAGTGCCGCACAAGGTACAGGGTCGTGGCCGCACTCGGAGCATTCTCTCCCGGTCAAGTGTGGAGATGCAGAGGAGGCTGATCCCTTGCATGGGAAACTGCTTGGGGAGAGGAAGAGGAGGGGAACCTAGTAGCCTTCTCTCCGGCAAGTGGCCTCTGCTGCTCCCACACACTTCCTCCAATCCCCCTCCCCTATCTCTACCAGGAAGGGATAGAAGTTCCCTCTCTGTGGGATGCCGCCAGTGCCTGGCATGCATGGGACACAGTAGGAAGCCAAGCTACTCCATCTCCCCCTCCTGCCCACAGGCTACTGGCCTGGCCAGCACCTTCCCTTGCCTACTTGTCCCCGGGCTGTGGGCATTGTGATGCTCCCCTGGGATGTCTTTGCCCCTGCTGGAAAGTGTTCCCTTTCTAGGCAACATATGGCCCATCACCATCATCTGAACTGAGACCTTTTATGTTGGCTCAGAGATTAGGGCTAGGCTTCATACACAGTGTCTCCTGGGATGTCTTCCCTTGTAACTTCTTCACATCAGGGACAGCTGCAAGCTTGGCATGTCTCCCAACTCCCACACCATCTGCATGACTCCATGGGATCCACAGTCAGAAGAGAACCTGAGAGGACCTCATGCAGGAACAGATGGCCTTCCTGCAGTCCCTCATCCAGGGTCCTGAGGAGGAGCACCAGGAGTGGGCTGCTGACTGGGAGTAGCAGAAGGCTGCCTGGGACCAGCTGGCATGCCAGCATGAGGCCGTGTGCTCCTCCCTCATCTTGGTGATGAAACGCATGGCCTTGTGCATGAAGCAGGCCACCAGCCACCTCCCTGCCTGTCCATGGCTTCCATTCCTACACCCCCTTGTAGGGGTCACTGGGGCCCCAGAATATGTGATGGTGGGATCTCTTGGGCAACTGACACCTCACAAACAATCAGAGGCAGGTGACAGTCTCAGCCCTGTCCCTGAGCTCTCTTGACCCCTATTCCCCCATCCCCCATTTCAAGTTCTTTCTCTAGTCCCTCCCCTGTTGTATATCCTCCCAATAAACAGTCCTTTTTTTTTTCAGAAAAGAAGGCTTTTTTATTTGCTCTGCAGGGGAGAGGGTGAAGGTGAGATGGGAGGGCAGGGGAAGGGAGGGGTAGAGAATGAAAGGCACACAGAGGGAATGCAGGGGCCCTTCTGGAGAGGCACTGGGGAGAGTCTCACAGCTGGATGTGCATGCCATCTATGCCCTTCCTCACTCCAGAGCTGGGGAAACTCATGGCATCAAAGTGTCCACATTGCCCAGAGTGGTTGATGGGCTTCGCTATCTGCCAGAGTATGGCCCCAAATGTAGATTTCCTCTCACCAAACTGTTTCCAGATGGAGCAATAGTTGTCTGGCATGGCGAGCTTTCACAGTGTGATGGCAACGCACTTCTGCAAGGGGATGGTGGGTCTCAGTCAGGTGTCCTGTCACCTGAGGGCAGAGGCAAGACACTCACTGAGCTCCAAGAAGGTGGCCTTCCACGTGAAGAAGTTCTGCAGCCACGACTCATCATCCCATTACTGCAGGACAATGCGGTTCCACCAGGTCAAGCTTGTCTCTCTCCCTCAGAAGCGGCATTCTGTGGTGTCTAGGGCACTGAGGGGCATGCGCAGATCCAAGAGTACCAAGATGTGGGTGATGAGGGCCTGCAGTCCTGGCTGGTCCTCGTCCTGCTGGAGCAGCATTCAGGCAGTTTGGAAGTACTGCGCCATGAAGCGCAGCACGAGGCCCGTGAGCATGGCACTGCTTTCCAGCAGCTCCAACTCCATGTTGTGAGTGCTGTGGCATCCATAAGGGCAACCAGAGCACACAGCATCCATTTGTGTCCCACAATGGGGAAGGCAGTGGAGGACTGTCATGTGAGATGCAGCCGTAGAGAAGAACCCTTAAAAGCACATATCTCAACTTGCCTGACCAAGAAGCCATAGGAAGTCTTTGTCCTCCTGATGCCCTCTCTAAAGTGCTTCATGGGGCTCTAAATCCAAAGCACACTCCAATCGGTATGGACACGGTATTTTGAAATAATTCTGAATAATTTCGATGCTCCCCCATAGTGGCAACACTATTTCAATTTTGTTATTTTGGGAGTTATTATTTCAATGTTACTTATTTTGAAATAATTTCCTACTGTAGACATGCCCTAACTGAGGATGCAGAGCTGTTAATTAAGAGCTACCTTCTAGTTGGTAGATTTTATAGCTTGATCTATCTCTGTGTGCTTTCCCTCTTGTGCACAGATGCAGAATTAGCCTCATTCCAGTACAGTGTACTCTGTTTATGCAAAGAATGACTGCCACAATTGAATGCATTATACTAATGTCTGATTCATAAATGTAAATAACAAAGTCTAACTTGGTATATTTTTATAAGGATAGTTTCTTTTTGTCACAGAATAATAATAAAAGTTAAGTATAAATAGATTCAATTAGAATTATGCAGTTCATTTTACATTTAGGAAGCTACGCAGTTTCATGCTATCTTGCATATTTTCAATATAGATTTTTGTCTGCTTTAATTTTACACTGGAATTCAATAATTAACTTCAAAATGCAAATTCCATGCCCCTTTTTACTTGTCAGCTATCCTGCAGCAAAATATCTAAGGATATACTAGGTGGGAATTTTGATTTTCTTTGAATATCTTATTTGTGATAATTAACTAGAACCATGTAACAAGCTTGGGGCAGACGTAAAGCTTGTTTTATCTGCTTCAATAAGCTAGATCTGTGTGCAATAGGGATTGGAACTCTGAACCACCAGTATGTAAGTATAACTTTTCTGAGGCATGTCACTGGTTAAGTGACAAAAATATTCTAATTGTCACTGAAAAAGAAAAGTCAAGGGTACATTTGAACCTGTCAGTTGCACTCATTCCTGTTATCCCTTTAGGGGATATCATACAGCTTGACACCAACATTTAAGCTTTGAAAATTATGAGCTCATCTATTTCAAATGGGATGGCACACGTTCCCAAGCCTTTGCCATTACTTATGATGGGAGATGGTGATCACTTTTTTGTTCAGATATTGATATTGCATAAGCTTTTTCTTCTTCTTTTTTCCTGTTTCAGAATGAAGAACAAATTTTGGTATTTTGAGTTTGGCACTTCTGAAACTTTCTCAGCCACCTGCAAGAAGCTGCATGAATCTGTAGAAATAGAAGTAAGGAATTAATTAGTGTATGTTACATTATACAATGTGTCTGGTTTGACTGAAATACAAGTGGGAGGGGGTAGGGCAAAGTGCTCAGACCTAAAAAGACAAAGGAATGCACAAGCTTTTGACCTCAGATCCCAAAATATTATTTTGTCATGTCTATCTGTGGAGTGGAACAAAGTTCAGTCTGATGATTAGTGTAGTCTTAATACAGTAGAACAGGGCAAGAGGTGAACAAAAACATTAGAAATCAATAGGGAAGTTAGTTCACTAGGTCAGATAGAAAAATGACAGACTGTTCGGAGGAGGGACAATTGCCGCAGGATTAATATAAAAAATCTTATTATTTCTAGGTCCCAAGTTTCTATAACCTTTAAATCTCAATTCACTAAAATTGCACTTGCTTTCCTGAATAAAGGTTAACGAATACATTTTTTTAAATCATTCCCCTTCATTAACAACTTTTCTCTTTGCACAAGGGGCCATCTTACCTTTACACATCTAAGGTTAGCTGAAAGGGCCCTCTTAATAGATGTGGACAGAATAGGCATTCAAAATTCTTAGATGAGGGAGCTTCGAAGGCCTTGGTCAGTCACTCATGTGGGCTAGTAGTCATGTTACAAAAGTAAGGTGACAAAATATAATATAATTAGAAATATAAACCTAAGGATGTACGTTATAATAAAGCAAGCATTGTTCAAGTTAAATGAGCCCTTTTTCTTTTCTCATGATAATGGCAAATGACCCAAACTCACTTTCTGTGTAGTCAATGAGATATTTTATAACTGATGATAGCATAAGTGGGCCCAAAATGTGGTGTTTAAAAGAAAAGTTAATTGGGCCTGATCCAAAGCCTGCTGAAATCGAAAGACTCCCATTGATTTGGATTGGATTTAAACTGAGCACTAGTTCTACACCTAAAACTTAGCTCAACTTGGCCGTGGTGCTCATGGGTGTGAAAAGTTCACACTGCATAGACACATAATTAAGCAGATGTAAGCCTTGATATAAACATCACTAGGTTGACAGAATAATACTTCTGTTGACCTATTTACCTTCAGTGATTAAAAAGCCCCCTTCATCACAGTAGCAAGTGCCTACAGGTAGAGCTACTGACAGAATTGCCAAGCTCCTGGATAAGGTGGGGGACATCTCCGGCAGTGAGTTAAAGGGCCTGGGCTCCAGCCGCTGCTTCAGTAACAGCAGTGGCGACCAGAAGCCATAGCACCTTTTAAAAAGCTGGACTGTGGGACAGATTTCCCTTTGCTTTCCCCTGTGAGTGGCCCTGTCTACAAGACACCACCAAAGATTACTGAGACAGAAGTTCTGAGGCTTATGAGGCCTGGGACTTGCTTAGTTTGTTGTTAGGTTGAAATACAGAGTTTTGCTTGTGAAGGGTTTTTTTGTTGTTGTATGTTTTATTTGATGACCCTGCCAAACTGTAATTTCTCCTGAAATTATGGATATTTATATCTTGTTCTTGAAGCAGACTTTTATACCTAATTTTGATTTTTAAGAAAGTGCCTCATATTTGGTTCTAAATACAATTAACTTGAAAAACATTTTCCTAAATATTTGGGGAGCTGACTAGCAGGTTTGAGTTTTGAATTTGTTTTTGGAATGTAAGACTCAGATATAAATTAACAGAATATAAAGCACAGGGGCAGATTTTGCACCAGTGGACAACTTTCCACCCAGCCAGTACATGAGCTGTCTGCCTCATAAGAGTTGATCTCCTTAAACTCAGCAGCTGTATAGATGGCCATATATTTTTACATTCTGCACAGTCAAAGTTAAATGAATTTCCAGCCAGTCTCAGAAAAGTGGTAATTCGGAGACTGTAAATTATTGTTATTAAATTCAAGACATTAGAATTTCATTATATTATATATGCTTGTTTTTAGTCACTTAATGCATGATGATTAATATCATTAATGCTAAAGAGAGGTACCTGAGCAAATCAAAGGGAAATATTTATGTGATGGGTGGTGGGAATAAATTATGCAAAGCTATTACTTTGACAAATAGGTTACTCTTACACCAATAATCCCTAACAGCATATTTGTATTTTATTCTCTTTTGTTTTTAACTTGTAAGCATTTGTTACAATGTGTTTTCATCTGGTTTGTTATCTTCTGCCCTTTCCTCGAGGACATCATTGCAAATGAGACCTTGGTGAATAATAGCACATTTCATTTTGTGAATAAAACACACAAAGAGTGAATTTGCTACAGAGCCAAATTTTGCATGAACAAAGCCCAAGAAGATTAAGGATCTGTATCTCTGAGCTGGGAGAATATAATCAGGCACTCTATGGGCAAATATTTGTTCATCCTTATATTTGGTTTCTAAGTTAATTAAGCCTGGCCTTCCTAATATGCACTCAGATTTCTTAAGCCCTGTTCTTTCTTTTCTGTACAAGATGAGCAGTACATTTTAAATTGCAAATTCATACATGAAAGTCCATGTGAAGGTTAGTTCATGAAAGCAATGCATGTACTGACTAGGAATGCTTTTCTGAATTGGGGCCCAAAAACACAAGGCATTTCAATGAGAAGGAAAGCAATTTTATGGAGGAAAATGGCAATCTGTAACATTAGGTTTCTTTTCTTTGTCATTTGAGTTATTACAAAATTACTTAAAGCTTTACAGAGTGACCTGGGCTATCAGCTTCTCCTCCATAAATACTTTTTTATATAAATGAGCATGGTTAAGTGACAATATGGTGTGGCACAGTATTGCACTTATTCAGATTGTATAGGCTTTATCTCTGTTCTTTTCAGGAAACTAAATCAGACTTGATAGCTTCACTCTAAGACAGATCTAAAATGTTCCAGGCTAATAAATGTAATAGAAAAGCTAACACAGAAAAGTGGTCTGCTTCCAAGAATGAACCCAAAAGGAATCAAAACAAAACCACTCTTTTCTAGTTGATATAGACATGATATACATCTAAAAAGCATGCTGGTACATTAACAATGCCTTTACATTACATGAAACAGAAAAATATAGGAACACAATAGGTATGTGGTTTGTTATTTTAGCCTATGAATGCATTAGGGCAACAAAAAACTACCTATAGACCAAACTCCTCTGTGTATGAACAAAAGAAACCCTCCTTTACTAATTCCGAAAGTAATTCCGAAAGTAACTCATCACAGTGGGATTCTGAGGCCTAGTCAAATAATTGTCTTAGTGTACTACCCGCTGTGCTCAATATTGAGTGAAAATGGAAGTGAGGCCTCTGAACCATCTTATTTTACAATTCTTCTTTTATTTAAATAATTCCAGTCGGTTTGGGGGATGCCAGACCTTTATAAATTAACAGCAGGGAAATACCAAAGGTGTCAGATTGCATATTTATCATCTTTTTCGTGTAATACTTAAATATGTATTAAGAAGTGACTGACATAAATTAGGCAGATTTCAGAAGCCACAGGCCGTGGCTTGTAGAGGACCCCCTTCTGCTTGACATTTCATCCTTGTCAAAGATCAAATTATTTTAATTTAGGCTGCAAATTATAAGGAATGAAGACTTCTTTGTGGGAATTCCCTGTGGTAATCTGACTTTTGTTGTTACTGCTGCTTGTCAGTGTGCAAAAGATATAATATGCATGCAAATAAGGTTAAAAAATATGTACTATCTAATTATCCAGCCAGTACATTCCACTTGAAGACAGTGGGAGGCCTGACACACAGTATGTGTTTGATTCATTGAGGCCTGCAGGGTATTTACACAAGATTACTTTTAATTATGAAATTAATATCTGTTTATCTAGAATGTATAGCAGTAAGTAAGTATACACATGAGTGGAATTTTTTAGTAAAATAAATCTTTCTTTAATACATATAAAATATAGAAAAACTCTGAGTTTTCTTCCAAAATGGCATTGAAGACTATCATCACTTTTTTTGAAAATCAATAAAAAGGTGCCCTTTCTGTTATAATTTTTGCCTCAACTGCCAAATCATTTCAAGATGTCATTGCACTTTACCAGCTTCCCTTTCTGAATATTATGCATAAGTTTAAACTCTCACTGAAGCATTTTTTTTTCATAATTTTATTCTTGGTGATCATATATTGGCATTCCACCATCAAGCCATAATCCTACATGTTCAAATGTACAAGTGGATCCCTGTAGCTATGCAGAACCCCACTGAAAGGGCTCAGTGAAAGTCCAGGCATCCACCAGCATATTGTAAATTATAGGAGCAGGATCTAATATGTCCACATGTATGTGGTTATGCCAGAATGTCTACACATCTGAGCTTTATTGTCAGACACAATGCTAGTATGCAAATACTTTCAGTCAGTATGGGAATGTGGATCCTGAGGACTTTGGATGGCTACATGAATTAATAAATAGATATAAAGCCTTTGCCGCTGTAATAGGTGCAAATATAATGCAGGTTGTATTGACCAAAAATCATTTGTTTGCTATCCCATTGTTTGTCAGTTCCTTGTTCTAGGTGGAATGGGTGGAATGCTCTAGTCTTCTTTCTAAGGGAATAGGTGTCTGTACTGAAAAACCACAACTATGTTGTACGTGTACTGGAAGTATCGTCTGACAGGCCAAGGACTGAATGAGCACAGAAATTAAATTATCCTCACACCCATCAATCTACCTACATTTTAGGAGATGTAAACATGACAGTGTATGGTGACTCCTCTTCTCTGGATTAACAAATGAGTTTGCTGTCTAAGACTTTCCATCTTTCATGTGTCATGAGCATTAACTTTCCTAAAGAAATAGCAAAGAAACCAAAGTGCGACCCTTACATCATTTTCAAGAAAAGTTATTATATTATTGAAGAAACTGATTTTTTTAAAGCAGAATAGAAATTTCCTTGTGACTCTACTGGTAGCGCTTTGATTCTGACCAAAAAAGTCATTGGTTTACATGGGCTCATTCCCAATGAGGTGATTGCTGTATAGTACTAGGAGGGCATGTGCTATTAGTCTGTCAGATGTGGTGATAGATTAAAGTCCTCTAAAAGTCCTCTTGGTGAACCGCAGTGGAGACTGATGGTCCAGCATTTCACCAAAGTAGAAGCATGGGCAACAATAGTTTCCCTCCAATTATGCGCCTCATGCCTGGAGGGGACCATCTGCAGTTGTGGGAAGGTAGTGCCAATTCAATGGTCCATTCTCTACACCCACTGAGTCTGTAGTTTCAGAAAGGCTTTGCACATAAACATGGGCACCCCCCACTTCTTGTCCAAACAACCCCCACCAATCCCTCATCCTAAACACTAAACAAATCAGCCTAAAATAAAAGTGAGCAACAAATTTTAAAAAATGATAATCAAAAATTCCACCCAAGCAAAGTTTTACCCTAAAAAGGGAGAAGCATCAAAAATTCCATGAAGTCTATTTAGGGACTTCTACTATTGCTACTGATTTTACAGGAAAGTGCTCAGAAAGAATAGTGCTGGGCAGCAGTATAAAACTGTAAAATAGAAAAAGTATTTCTTTGTCACAGACAGGAGACCCAAGTACAGTAAAACCTGTGTTATCTAGCATGCTCGGGGATGAGGCCGTTCCAGTTGTCTAAAAATTCCAATTATCTGAGAGTCCCTTTTTGGAGCTGCGACACCCATGCCACAGGGGCCGCCAGCTGCCCAGCCCAGATCCCGGTTGGCTGGATTATAGCGGTGTGACGGGAGGCTGCACCCCGCCTTGTGCCAACTGGATCAAACCACCACGTAGCCGTGACCAGCCACATGGCCGAGTGGATCAAAGTGCCGGGCCGCACAGTCACGCCAAGTCCGTAGGAAATTTGCCGGTTTCTAAAGTTTTCCAGATAATTAAGTGCCGGATAGCGCAGGTTTTACTGTATTGTGAAGGTAGCTTTTGCTGTATGGATATTTGTCCACCAAGAGTTATAGTGAGATCATAAACGTATTTCACATGAGTCAATGCATAACCATCAAGTGATAACCTTTCACTACCAAATGGTTCCATATTTAAACAAGCATCCTGGGAATGAATAGTAATCATATTCACATTCTGCTTCATCAACCAATATCTTTCTTCCCAGTTCATAGTTCCTTTCCAGAAATAATATATACAGCTTTAAACAGGAGTATGCATTTGATGGTAAGAGGAATGATGAAGGAAAAATACCATCTGGAAGTTAGAACATTCTGATTTTCTCTTTCTGTCTTACTGCTTTCTCTCTTTATGTCTTTTTTCCCCCTTTGCTAATCAGTGTGATGGAATTCAGATAGACTTAATCAATATTTCTCTGGAAGGAATTGCCATTCTGAACATTCCAAGCATGCACGGTGGATCAAATCTTTGGGGAGAGACCAAGAAAAGACGTAGCCATCGTCGAACTGAAAAGAAGAGGTTGGATAAAAGAACTACTGTCACAGATGCCAAGGAATTGAAGGTTGCATGTCAAGGTAAGCCTGCAGATTAAAATGAGCAGCTGATTCTAGACACTCAAATTATTAAGCTACACTGTTACATGCCTCTTTGTTGAAGCTGAGAGTGGCTTAGAAACACATACACACAACGGTACAGCAGTGTACAGGCATAAACACACACACACACTCATAAATGCAGTATGTGTGCAAACCTACCTTCCATAGATAGGACGTCATATAGGACATCACACAACATGGAACACTGCTGTTCTATTCTGTAGAGAAAATGCTTAATGCTATAGAGTCCAGATAAAGGGTAGTCATGAATAGCACTATACATACAGTTTGGTTTCAGGGACAGTCACAGTCCTCTTCTGACAGAATTTGTCCTCCATGGCGATAGAGCTTCACATCGTGGTAAGTGTGAGGATCTGTTAACATGCTATAGCATACCATGCCTGAATCCCATGTGTGCTCCCTGACTATATAGACTACAGTTTGTCTGCCAGCTTTCCCTTCCATTTTGTCATTATTCATTTTTATAGAAAAGATCAGGATTCAATCCTAAGATTTTATTACTAACAGTTATTTCTGACAATCATTATAGTGAGTAAGTGTCCATTTTACTCAGTGGGAGCTGGACAGCATTCATTGTAACACACCATTAAATATCACAAGTTAAGAAGTCTAAATCAATTTTTCTCCAATTTTTGCATTTTGTGGACCACAAAATTTATAAAAGAAAATTTCTCGTAAATCCATCTGTCCACCCAGCACCCCAATATCTTGGTCTCAAAATCTTATTTGCTATGGACCACATGAAAGGGTTCTACCGATAAGACTATGAGACCGTTGGCCTAAAGTTATCATCTACCTATACCTTCTTTAGCTCTCTTTTCACTTCAAAAGAAAAAGTTTGCTTACTCCAGTGGGTTACAATATTAAAAAATTGTATATCTCAATAAGCCTGATAAAACTCAGGACTTTTACATTCTGATTTTATCTGAATCCTTTTACTTTTGCTGCTTCCCTTTAAAAAATTCCAAATATTTGCTTTCCCCCAGATCTGGTACTCTGCAATTAAACTTTTTAAAAATCATTATTTGTTCTTGCTACTAGGATAGGATATATTATGGTCTTAAGCCACTGCCGGAATGAGATGAGAAGGCAATGTACATTGTCAGCAGTTTACTGAGGCATTGTCTTTGAGAAACGTGCAAGAACTCTGAGATTGGTTGAGGACTGGTCACAACAATGCCATCTGCTATAGCCATTAACAGAGTGCAGCATGTTCCCTTCACCCCGATCCTTATGTTAGCCCAGCTTTGATACTCCATGTGGAGGTGGGACACGTTTATGGTTCTACCACACCTTTCTACCAACTACAGAGTTTCTACTGCTACTGTCAATGCTGGAATACCTTGCTGGAATACCTTACAAAACAGTACTTGGTCCATGGTTTGCAAAGGCACTTTGAATCTTCTCTCTTCTCCCTTGTACTTCTGAGGCAGTCTAACAACTTGTTAGCATTAGCACTTTTGTTGGTAAAACTTTTGTCAGTAGGGCTGGGGGTGTATTTTTCATGTAAGTTTCATAGACAAAAGCAGGAGTGTGGACAGCATTATGTCAGCAGGAGAAGCTCTCCTCCCCACATAGCTAACACTGCACATTGGGGGTGATTCAATTATGCTGTCAGCAGAGCTCTCTCTTGCCTGCATAAGAGGGCTACATGAGAGACTGTAGCAGAACAGCTGTGCCACTGTAAGGTCTGTAGCTTAACAAAGAAAGGGTTGCAATGCCTTTCACATCTAGAGCAAAGGTTCAAATGTCTTTCGAACTGGCATGGATGAGAATCATTGTAATCTCTCAGCTGTTTGAAGTTCTTAATTAAATGGGATAAGAGTTTATCCAGTGAATGGTGGATTGGTCTGTACATTACAAAAGTAATTTATTAAACTTTGTTTACATCCTTGTTGGCAGTGCCAGCAGAGATCTCAAGGACTGAATAAAGGGTATTATTTAACTTTAAGGGTAGTCCCTCCATTTTAGTGCTCAGGAATGTTGTCAGGTAGTGCAAAGTAGTTTGGAAAGCTTCTGGCTCTGTTATTGTACCTTTTTGTTGGTAAACAATATGACTCTTCTTTCAGTATCAACCAAGTACCTTTTCCAAGCCGGATATTAACATAAACATTTAAATCTAAAGTAAAGAGTTAGTTGATAAGCCCTCGTTGTTATCAGATAGGAAAAAACAAATTTGTTAGGTGAAGAAATGTATTTTTATGTTTCAAAGAGCTTCTTTCAAACAACAGATTTTTTAAATGTATGAAGAAGTAATTTAAATATAGTTCTTTTGGAATTTAAAAAAGAGCTTTGGTTAGGTAAGGTGAAAAGTTTAAATCTATCAGCTATCAAAACAACTGACTTCCTGTCTGTTTTCAGACTGAACGATTCCTTTGCTAGCTCCAGAATAGTGTGTCCTTGAGTCACAACTTCTCTTAGTTTAGTGTCTTTTTTATCCTTTAAATAGATTTTAGTTACTGAACTACTTAAAGGCTTTTGTATTTTTAATTTAGAGCAAACATTTCACAAAATGTTAGACTTCTGAAGTTTGCACTGATGTTTTGAGAACCAAGATAAATACACACCTGCATATTAGTCTCTGTTCATTTATTTACTTAGTCTGAATAAATATCCTTTCAGCTGGTTTTATATCCAAACACAGCATCTAATCACAAGACCTAACTAAACAGCCACACTTTATAGGAGACGCTTAGCTTACATAAGACTTTTATAACGCTACGTATCTGATTTTCCTGAAAATCTAATTCTCTTAATTAGAACTGTTGAGCAGTATTGAAGCTCATTTTTGGTATAATCAAATAATAGCAATGCAACTGTGTTACTAAAACTGTGGACCAAACTGTGTTTCATTATAAATCCTGCTTTTGTGATTTTATAACCTGACCATAAAAATGTGCATTGGGCTGAAGCTTGGCACACAAAATCTGAATTTTGGAATAATTATCACTGTCAGCATTGAAGACTGGGTGGTGACTGTGCAACCTGCCCTGAATTAGAGGCGTCATGTTGCTTTTCTAACCCTGGAGCAGCCCAGGAGGAAGACTGTAGGATTAAATGCACTAGGTTTATTCCTGGTCCAGAATATATGGCCTGATGCATGCAGCTTTCCTTACTTTTTGTACTGAAGGAGAAAGATCCAAAGTTCTACCTACTGCTGGCCCCTGCTGCCCACTGGGTGGCAGGATGTATTTGTTCTATGGAGCCTGCTTCCTCTTCTGCATTTCTACTTGTGAAGGATAAGGGAGTAGGAGGTTGCCTCGCATTTGCATGCTGCCATACTAGCCAGGCCACAACTTGCTCCTTAACTTAAAAAACAAAAAAAACACCTGGAGATCATGTTGTCCAGAGCCTTGTGCTGAGGCAGGAACAGGTATACTTTGACCATCCCCAACCAATGCTTGGCTATCCTGTTCTTAAAGACCTCCTGTGTTGGGGATTCCACAACCTCTCTTGGAAGCTTATTTATCGGTCCCCCTGAGTCTTCATGCCTCAAGACTAAACATGCCCCATTTTATAACCTTTCCTAAAAAGTCAAATTTTCTAAATCTTTTCTTCATCTTTGTAGACCTCCCCTGGACTTTCTCCAATTTATTTGCAAAACAATTTTATTAAAGTCTGTGAAACATAAATTAAAATTTAGCAATTTAAAAAGCCAAGATCTTTACTTAGGTGTATGAATGCAACTTCCACTGATTTCTATGGGAGTTTTGCATGGATATTAGAGTGACATTTGGCACTAATATTTTCTTCTTAAAAGTGTCTTTGATATATATAGATATAGATTATTAAAATGTACATAAAAACATGGCATATTTTAAGAAAAATTTCTAGAGCAGAAATGCATGTACTTATCATTACCTGATTGAGTTAATAAAGAATTATTATAGTTTATAATAATTATTGTAAATGACCTAAATACAGATTTAGTTGGCAGTCTACATTAGCTAGCAGATGTGTTAAATTATGCAAAATTATCACATGCAATATTTTACTATATTGAATCCCCTGATATTAAGATATATGAAATGTCTACCCATAATTGAATATTCCAAGGACAGCATTTTAACTGTAACTGTGAACCGTCTTTCTTTCTGAACCTTAAAAGAAATCATTTAACATTATTTGACCATAATTTTTCTTTATTAATATAAAAATACGAATAATGAGTATTTTAGAAACAGTGCAGCTATGGCATGAAGACATAAATATGAACTTGGACATGTAACTGGAAACAACTAAGCTTCCTAGTTTTTAGTAATCGAAACTCACTCAAAACATAGTTTATATTATGACACTGGACTGTCCATAAAAGAAATATCTATTCTGTTAATCAATATAACAACAATGATTACATATTAAATTCCCTTCCTGTCAGAAATGTTAAAACAAGTTCTCAAACCTTTCCCTTTTTTCTTTATTTGTGACAGAAGGAAATATATTATTAAGGGAATTACACGGCCAAAACTTTGTTTAGGTAGTGAAAAATATTGGTGTTCTGTTTGATTAATCTTATTTGGAACCCAGTCCTAATTGCTGAAATTTATTTAGAGAATAATTTGGTTCTGGATTATATTAAGTACCTCAGTGAATCACGCTTTAAGGCCGAACCCCATGTGCGTGCATACACATACACTGTGTTCATACGTACATATAACTTGACTCACATAAGGAGTCCCATTGACTTCAAACGGAATACTGGCATAAGCAAATTTACAAGTATAAGTATTTACAGGATCAAGATGTTAAATTATAAGATCTTCAGGAATGAAGCATTTCTTCCTATGCACCTTATAGAGCAATAGGTATACTGATGCTTAACAAAATGTTAAAAAAAGGCAATCAAACTGAGCAGCTTAACCACAAACCTGTAGTGAGATATTAGCCAAAGGCTCCTTAGACATTAGACAGTGCATATTAATGGTTTAATTCAGCATTTAGATGTAAACCAAGCTCCTGGCCTATGATTCAATAACTTGGAGTAAAAATTTCTGTTGATATGTGTCAGGGCTGTTCCCCACTCTGGCAATCCGAGTGCAGAAGGTAAAGGCCTGCAAGAGAGCTTC
Organism: Pelodiscus sinensis; assembly: GCF_052426305.1. Classification (NCBI taxonomy): domain Eukaryota; kingdom Metazoa; phylum Chordata; order Testudines; family Trionychidae; genus Pelodiscus; species Pelodiscus sinensis. Next base: position 207,712,818 of record NC_143053.1, read on the forward strand.
AAAACCTTGCCTCTACAGGCACTGGTTACAAAAAACTTCCCCCCAGAATCATAATACATGGATTTTGGAGAACCACTGCCACCATTAAGTGCTTTTTGATCCCTAAAAAGCAGGGGCAAATATTTGAAATCAATCCCAAGGGTACCCCAAGCTCATTTGTCACAAAACGGCTTGAAAAAAGAAAAGAGAAAAACAAGCTGTATTCTCTGGTAGCTGATCCCTCAGTCGGAGGCATGCAGATACACACAGACAGACCCTTCCAGGACACGCAAATTAAATCTTCACCTTAAAAACTGATTTTATTAGAAAACAAAAGATAAACTTGATAAAGCATTCTTGGTTGCTAGATGTTACAGAGCAACTAAGGACATTTACTTATTTCTATTTTTCTCTTTGTTCAGTCCACTCCCATGCTCTGAATTCTGTGGGGGCATGGTAGGCCTAGGTTTAAATCATTCAGTGTCTCTCAACTCCTGGTTTATCTCTCCCACACAAAGAAAGCAGAGAACCTATGTCCAATTCAAATTTCAACTCTCTATCTCGATTGGTTCTCCCGGGCCTGTTGGCCATCGCCTTTGCTAGCTACCTGAGCTTAACCCCAGAGACACTGGGTGCTGGTTAGCACGCCTCTAGTCCATTACAATATGCTTGCTCCATTACAAGTTTCTGATTTGAAAAGCAGAAACCATAGAAATGGAACATGTGCCAAAACAACATCCTCTCGGTCACAAAAATGAGAAGATGCTAAAGTCACAGGGGATCTTAAGAGCAGCTCTGTAACAGGGCGGTCTTCAGGGGCCTGAGGACAGCCAACTTGTTTAATTATCAGACGCAAACGGGAAAAGGTTATATGTCCTTTATAAAGTGCTTAAATAGGGGTCAGTGCACAGAGGTTGCAGGAAGACGGTTGGCTTCTGTGAGTAGCTCTGGAGCAGAGGGAGTGGGTAGCAGGGCAAAAGGTCTCTTGAGTCATGGTAACTTACTTTGTTTTGTGTTTGAATTCATAAAATAGTGTCTTGGAGCATAAGCCTCAAAGACTTTGTGTGGCAGAGAGACTTTAATGGGACAGAGAAGGTACGTCTAGACTACATATCTCTGTCGACAGAGAAATGTAGATTAGGCACCTTGAAATTTCTAATGAAGCAGGGATTTAAATATCCCACACTTCATTAGCATAAACATGGTTGCCTCCTTTTTTTGAAATGGAGCTTTTTCGAAAAGAAAAAAAGAGTCTAGACATGGATCTGTTGAAAATAAACCCTTTTTCGACAGATCCTGTAAACCTAATTTTTTGAGGAATATAGGATCTGTCAAAAAAGGGTTTATTTTTGACAGATCTGCATCTAGACAGCCTTTTTTTTTCCCCAAAAAGCTCCATTTTGGAAAAAAGTGGCAGCCATGTTTATGCTAATGAAGCACAGGATATTTAAATCCCTGCTTCATTAGCAATTTCAAGGTGCTTAATCTACATCTCTCTGTCGACAGGAGAGGTGTAGTCTAGACACAGCCAGAGATGGGCCAGTAGCCTATATTTGGTGAATAACATAGGACGGAGATCGGTTCTTTGAACTTAGGGAAAGATGAAGCAACAGCTAGTCTGATGTCATAGAAAGAGAAAGAAAGCACACTAAGTAAGGCTAACATACCAACAAGGGAACAAATCTAAGCATACAACAGAGCTAGGGGATAAATGGCAGGAATTCTCTAAGGTAAGTTGGAATTCTTAATGGTCCTACAAAATCCTTGAGTTAATCAACAAGCTTTGTAGTGGGGAGGGGATTTTAAGGTATTGTGTGACTATTTTCAGTGCTGCCTGAGCTTTCTGAATGTAAACCTTTGGATCAGAATGTTGACTCCAAGGATCTGCAAGCCTTGTAGAGTGAGAGAAAGTACATTGTAGGACGAGTTTCAGGATAAAAATCTCTTGTTGAGAAAAGCCAGTAGAGTATCTATGAAAGTTCAGGTTACTCACTGTTGATTGAAATCTGCAAACAATATAATGGCAATGGCTTTGAAAGAGGTAATTTAACTTTTAAACCTTTCAATTTAAATTAAATTAAATTAAATCTTGCATACATTTCTCAGTTTCCCTCCATTTTGTGTTGTTTTAGGCAATAAACATAACCAATTATTATATCATTTGACATCACATAGGAAGATGAATATAGCTATTGTATCAATTCTGAAGTCAGAAGGGACCATTGTGATTATCTAGTTAGATCTCTTTGGTAGCACAGATCGTAAAACTTCCCCAAAACCATTCCTAGAGCAGATCAATTTTAGAAAAACATCCAATGAGTTTAAAATTATGAGTGATGAAGAATCCACTATGATCCTTGCTAAGCTGCTCCAATTGTTACTTACTCTGATTGCTTTTAAAAAGGTGTGCTTTATTTCCAGTCTTTAACTTCTAACCATTGGCTCATGGTATACCTTTATCTGCTAGAGGAAAGATCTCATTATTACATATTCGTTCCCCAAGTAGGTACTTATAGATTCTGATCCAAGTCACCCCTTTACCATCTCTTTGTTTAATTAAATAGATTGAGTTCCTAGGACATGGTAGGAGCCCTTCAGATGAGGTCCCCCCCAACCCTGCCCCTCCTCAGCATTCAGAGGTTATAGGGGGTTGAGCTGCTGGCATGGGGGGATGACCACAATGCCTGGGCCATCAACAATATCACCCACTCATAAGACCATCCCTGTCCCATTACAAAAAAAAGTAATAACGTCCCCATACCATGCCACCCTCACTGCTGCACTGGTATGGGTGGCAGTGCTGCCTTTAGAGTTGTATCCCAATATACCTGGGAATAGCCACTGCTCTCTTGCCACTCAGGGTATGTCTACACTACCACCCTAGTTCGAACTAGGGTGGTTAATGTAGGCAACCGCAGTTGCAAATGAAGCCTGGGATTTGAATTTCCCGGGCTTCATTTGCATGTTGCCGGGCCCCGCCATTTTTAAATGTCCGCTAGTTCGGACTCCGTGCCCGCGGCTACACGTGGCACGAACTAGGTAGTTCGGATTAGGCTTCCTATTCCGAACTACCGTTACTCCTCGTGGAATTCAAATCCTGGGCTTCATTTGCAACTCTGGTTGCCTACATTAACCACCCTAGTTCGAACTAGGGTGGTAGTGTAGACATACCCTCGGCTCTGAAGGCAGTGCAGAAGTAAGGGTGGCAATACCATGCCCCCACTATAATAGCCAGTTTTTATGAGAGAGACCAGATTTCACAGTTTTTTTCACTATTATGAATTTGGCAAAATCCTATTCACCATTGATTGTTATTTTTTTCCTTCAACTTTTAAATAAAAATCTGAAATGGCAGAGTCAAGAACCAATCCCTGCAGAACCTCACTAGAAACATGTCCAGTGACCAGTCTCCATTTATTATTATATGTTGAGACCTGACTGTTAGTCCACTTTTCATCCATGTAAAATGTACTGTGTTAATTTTATATATTTTTAGTTTAATCAAAACATCATACAGCTCCAGGTAAAAAGCCTTACAGAAGTCTAATTATATAACATCAATGCTATTACCTCTGTCACTCAAACTTGTAATCTCATCCCAAAAACAGATATCAAGTTAGTGTGACAGGATCTGCTTTTCATAAATCTGTGTTGATTGACATTAATTATATTATCCTCCCTTAATTCTTTATTAATCAAGTTCTGTATTATTGAGATGGGAATTGAAGTCAGACTGACAGTCTGATAATTGCTGAGATGGTCCTGTTTATCCTTTTAAATGTTGCCATATTAGCTTTTTTCTAGTCTTCTGGAACTTTCTCAGTGTTCCATGACTACTGAAAGTCAGCATTCATGTTCTGGTGAGCGCCTCAGCCAGCTCTCTTAAAACTCTTGAATGTAAGTTATTGACAGCTACTTATTCAAATATGTGTATATATAATACCACTGTTTACACTGTTTAACATCCTCCTGAGATTCTAATAGAATAGAAGAGTGTTATAATATAATCTGATGACATTATCTGTTTTTCCCCAAATATATTTATTTATTAAACACATCAGCCTTTTCTGCATTATAATTGATAATTCTACCATTTCCATCTATTAATAAACCAGTACCTTTGTTAGGACTCTTTTTCCTCCTAATATACTTTAAAAACATACTTCTTATTGTTCTTAATTCTGCAGACCATAAATTACACTTTGTATCCCTTGCTTCCCTTATCAATTTCCTACAATTCCTAGTTTCAGGTAATATTCATTACCATCAATTTTTGCTTTCTTCCATGTGTTACATGTTTTTATTTTTTCAAAATCACTTTTAATATTGTAATTTCTGCTACAAACTGACATGAAAATAGATTTAGAATGCAACAAGCATCTTCATAAAGTAATTTAATATATGACTTGACACTCCTGCCTACTTATTTTAGAATATACACTTATTGTATGGATTGATGGAAGTGGACACACCTGCTGTTGTCTATTTCACCCATATTATTAGTCAGTTTTCTGGGTTAGTTGGATTACTTTAGAGGAACTTGTTTGAAATTGACTAAATATGATTCCAATGTCTGTTTCAGAAATGTAGATGATACACTTGGCATCCAATTTCCAGTAAGCAGAAAAATTTCCAATCATTTAAATTCAGTGACTAAATCAATTAAAGGTTGAGGCAAGAAAAGAATTACATATTATTCCTTAATGTAAAAAATATTGAAAAAAGATTATGGTAGATAGAGTGTCTCAATTCATAGAAGAGCTATGCATACTGATGTTGGATTAGCTTCATTGACTGAATGTAGAGTGGTCAAATCACTAGTTTGGAAATTCTTTGTTGGGGACCCTCAGTATTTCAAGGCAAAGTTTAGCATGTAAAGTATATTGTATTCATGGTGTTGTCAACTTCCTATGGAACTTTTTTCTGTGCATTTAAGTCTCTCTCTCACACACACATATTGATACAAATAATATGATATTGCATGAACCTCAAAAGTCTGAAAGGTGTGCCTAAAACAACCATTTGATTTAGATGTTTTTCTGAACCTCTTTAGTTTGATAATTTTACAAAATTGTGTATGCATTTCTCATGGGGTTTTTTTGGTTGTTTTGTTTTTTACTTCTGCTTTTGGCCCTGAGTGAAACCAGGAATGCAAAAAAACACAAACTAAACAAAAATGAATATATGTTAATAGCCTCCTCCCCCCCCCCCCCCCCCCGCAAATACTGCCATAAATAGATAGAACAAAAAAAACAGTCATGTAGCACTTTAAAAACTAACAAGATAGTTTATTAGGTGATGAGCTTTCGTCGGGCAGACACTGAAGAAGTGGGTCTGCCCCACGAAAGCTTATTACCTAATAAACTATCTTGTTAGTTTTTAAAGTGCTACATGACTGCTTTTTTTGTTTTACCAAGATCAGACAAACATGACTACCTCTCTGTGACTATAAATAGATAGGTGAGTTTTTTCATATATCACAATTAATTTGAATTAATTTGAATTAATTTGAATCTGTTATAATTTTATAGGAACCAGTTTTCCCATGTCCAAAGATGTGTACGGTATCTCCTCACTTCACTTTGTTTTGGTTAATGTTTTGTTGTTACACTGCTTATCTATTTGAGCACATGCTTGTTTAAAGTTGCATGATGCTCCCTTGTAACATCATTTAGCCTGCTGCTTTGTATACTACTTCAGGCCAGTGCACAGGAATTTCTATGGTTTGGGGGGGGGGGGGAGGGAGCTGGTAAATGTGGACTACAAGGGTGTGAATGCACTCACCATGGTCCCCCCTCCCCCCCAAGTAAGTAGAAAAATCAGCTCCAGCCCTCCCCCTGGATGTCCAGAGCATGTGGGAGGTCGACTCAGGCAGAACACTGCTCTTGCCTTCCCTTGGCTGGCTGGAGCATGCTTACTTGGGGGACCGTGAGGGGTGCTTTTGCAACCTTTGTGCACACACTCACTCACACACACACTTATGGGCCTGTACTCACAGAGTTTTCTGAAAAAGAAGCCTGTCCTTGAGCTGGTTTGGAACCAGGTTGGGCTAGCAGCCCCCTGCTCCCCTGAGTTCCTTATAAGGTATGCAGCTTGGCAGCTACAGTTCAACTGTCCCTCCCCTGCACTGCCCTGCTGCTCCTGCCCTCTGCCTTGGAGCTTCTTAATTCTTATGGGGAAATTCACTTAACATCATTTCAATTGAAGTAGCATTTTTCAGGAACATAACCTAAGTGAGGAGTTCCTGTATGTTTCTAATTTCAACATTCTCAAATAGGAATTGAAAGAATTCAACAAACATACCATGTGCAAACTACATTTGTGACTTAAGATTTACAATAAGAACCAGTGAACTGATGAAACTCCACAGACTTTCAACGTGGGAGAGTCCTGATCCAAACTGGACCCAGAGTAAATAATAAGAGGATTAGCACAGAGTTAATAAATGTATAGTGTTGAAAATGTGTAAAGAAGAATGCAGAAGGGAAGGCTGGTCAGAAGAGCATGAGAAAAAAAACATAGTAATGAAAACATCCACATTACCATCATCTGATGGTGTAATTTGAAAGTTTGTTAATTCCTTGTCCAATATTGCATTAAGGTAAGTCCTGGATTCCAGTTGAGATTCTCCTGGTTTTTTCTTTGACAGTGTTTAATATAGTCTTCAAAATAACAATTTTCTTTAGAATGTCGAGATTTTATTTAGAAATTAGAACTTTCCCTTTAAGAGCTGTCCCTTCCCACTTTATCACTGTTGAGAAAGATTTTCATGCTTCATTAGAGACCTTAATCAAGGACATACTTATAGGTGACAAGTCAAAAAAGATCTTAGTATTTAAATGAAATCATTATTGTAATGTGTAAACCTTTGCAGGCTGATCTTTTTTCAGCAGTTTCACAAGAGTTGGAGTTGATAGCCTGGTGTTGTAAGCATCTTTTTTTTAAATGCCTACACATACCAGAATGATTGCTTCACATACCAACAGGGTGGACCCAGTCCTTTATCTTGCTAAGACACCTAAGCTATATACCTTGTGCTTAATCCAGGGAGTTCTTAAAACCAAAATCCTCTCTGCTTTACATGGATATTAAAAATAGGATGACCCTCTTTGTGTTTTCATAAGGTCCTTGAGGAAAATATCTTTTTCTGCCCTTTGTGCAACGGGTTATGTGTCACTAGTCTTCCTAGACATCAGTTTTTCCTGGAAGTGGCATGGCATTTATGCAGAATCTAACTCTCTACCCTTACACACATCGTAGCTATGTCTAGACTGCAGGCTTTTTGCTCAAGAAGCTTTTTGTTTGAAGAAATCTTCCACAAAAACTTCTTGCACAAAAGAACATCCACAGTGCAAAAGTGCATTGAAAAAGTGATGCGCTTTTGCGAAAGAGTGTCCAGACTGCTTGGAAGCTCTCTCACAAGTAACAGTGATTGCTATGGACAGAATGGCCACCAGGGCACCTGTGCTTTTTCCTCTTCCCTCTTCTTGCACAAAATACCTTCTTCCCTGTCTACACACGCCTTTTTGCACAAGAGCTCTTGCGCAAAAAGGCATTCTTCCTCACTGAATGAGGATTACCAATTGTGTAAAAACCCCTCTGATCTTTTGATTTACTTGTGCAAAAACGCGCTTGAAGTGTGGACGCTCCACGAGTTTTTGCGGAAAAACGGCTGTTTTTCTGCAAGAACTCTATAGTGTAGAAATAGCCTGTTTTATTTTTACTTGTGTAGCCCCCCCAGACCTCAGGAAGTGAGCCCAGAGGAACACATTTTGGAATCCTTTAGAATGAAAAATAGTATCTGTGATAATTGCCAAAGGGTGATGATTATTCTTATTATTGGAAAGTATTAGACTGAAAATCTGATTTGGATTTATATTTATCAAGTCTGTATATGTGTTTCTGTGTGGTATATATTATAATAAAGAAATCCTTTTATTTACAAGGCAATTGAGATTACCATTGTATTATTCCTTTGTATTATACCACATAATGTTCATTTTATTTCAAGAGTTATTCATCGAAAGAGGATAATTATGGTATATTTCACAGTCTGCCAGAAGGAAAATGTATCATTGAAAAATTTCATTTCCCTTAAGTTGCTCATTTTCTATAGGAAGAAAGAGCTATTAAGTAACACACATGACAGAGATTGATTAAAATGGCATAAAGGACTATCTTTGCTCTAAGTACAGGGATTTGCATGCATAGCTCCCAAGGTTTCAAACAGAAACTCATTCCAGTTATTCTGTATGAAAGTTGACATAAATGGATTTTATGAAGAGAACTTGGCAGGAACTGGAGGGCCATGTGCCCCATCAACCCAAAAGTGTCCTAAATTAGCTACTCCAGACCCCAGCCTGCAATAGGGGATACAAGCGCTAGATACGTCCTATGCAAGGGCATGTGGCCACTTGCTTTCTGTAATTATGGTCCAAGTCATTTCCTCCCCCTGCACAGGGCTATATGCCAAAGAGGCCTTCCATGACTCTTATGCCTGATCACTCTAAGTAAACAGTATTTTTAGTCTGACAGCCAAATGATTACTTGAGAGGATATACAATATATGCTCGTGATCTCCAACGGGTTTTGATATATTGTATTTGTGATACACAATCACTGATGCCTACAATTTCCACAATAAATACTACATTGGCAGGTGATGGATTAAATTGCCTAACTGCTTTTTTTCACCCATTTTAATTTCTAAGGCACTAGCATTGCCAGTATTTATCCATGTAAAAACCTGAGCTTTGAGTTGAGAACATACTTTGCAGAATGTGAAGCTCTCTAAATATTTAGCTCTTGCCGAGGGAAAGCTAAATTTGAGCTCAGAGGAGCTGCTTTTGCTGTTTCTTCCATGCCACAGCCTTTTTTTCTGACAGCATTTCATTGGTGTATGTTGGCAGCCTGGGAAATACAGAAGAGCATAGTGACAATCTAGAATTAAGTGTGCTAAAATAAGAGACAAATAATTGTTACTTTAAAATTTACTGTGCAGTGCCCCAAATGTAGATATTTGTACAGGAATTTGTGATGTAAACAGCCTAGGATGTCACTCCCCTTGGTGTAATTCCATTGGAATTACCAGACTTATACCAAAGAAGAATAAATCAGTGCATTGAGAGCAGAATTTTGCACATATTGCACTCCTAAATGTGGATCTGAGAAACTTTGTAAGTTCCAGATGAGGAAATGCTAATAAATAATAAGTCTCTTTAATAGAGTTTTTTTTAATGTTAAACCAATAAATATGCAACTTTCCCTCCTACACTGGCTGCAGTTCCATTAAAATCCTGTTTTTGAAATGAGAATACAGTACTGCTGGAATAGAGAACTCTAAGATGAATCAAACAAATCCCTGATGAGGGTTCCTTTATGTTAAGTAACAATAAAATGTTTTTTTTAATTGCTCCATTTCACCGTTTTTCTAGGGTTTAATTCTGAACTCAACTCATGTAGATCTGGAGTAACTCCACTGCCACTGTAATATTAAACCAATATGAGAATAGTAAAAGGCCCCAAATCTGTGTCTTAGACGTAAAATAACAATATTCTATCAAATGTTTTGATAAGGACTTTCCTCTTAATTAACAAAATGAAAACATCTGTTGCTTTCTCTGTTTAGCTCTTTTGGTTTCATACCATTTTTATAGTATACTTATCTCTTTGATTAAGAAGTTTTTTCAGATATAAATTACTCGTAAAAGTTACTTTTCTTCCAAATGCTTACCAAAAAAATCAGCAATTAACTAACTATAACAGGTGTTTCCTTTCTTGGGGAAAGGCATGCATATGATTATTGTAATTTAGATTCCTTTGTGAATTAAGGAATTGTTCTGTTATTCGAAAATACTGCAAGAGCACAAAAAATAATAAATATGCAACTTTTCAGCAGAAAGGTTGGATTAATTTGAGATTGAGACTTTGTTAACCCTTTCTAAGTCTTTTTGGCTGTGAGATCTATGAACATTGTGGATAATTGTTACTAATGAAAATGCATTTAAAAGGGATGATATAAATGCAATGAAATATATGTGGTTAAAATTGACCGATATTTTTTATTGATAAATATATGCTTTTTTATGGTGATCTTTATATGAAAAGCCAGAAACATCCATCTTTTCTGTTCAACTTGTTTAACAGCAACCAAGTATTCCTTAGAACATCCAATGATATATTACCCAAACAATTTGCCCATTTAACAGTTCCCTAGATGCCTAAAGCATAGGACTAAAGGTTCAGAAATACAAATAGGGCAGCCCAGAAGATCATGGTTGGCTCTTATTTCACATAATCATAGCCTCCAATCCATTCTAGTACAAACATACTGTTTTTCATTACTTGTTAATAGAAAATGTCAAATTCTTTGAGTGTTTGTGAAAGGTGTGATATTGACAGCAGTTTAATTCTGAGTAACAAAAGAGAGTACAATTTTAGATGTTATACATGAGGATGCCAATCATTAAAAAATAGATACAATTATCTGAAAATACTGATGATGGAACAAATTTTATTACAGTCTTGTAAGATTGCAAGTTAGGTGCTATTTTCTCGCTAGTGCATTGCTCATTTGCCACAACACTGAAGAGAATGTCAGGGAGGGGGGGAGAAGGGGAGGGAGAAAATGAGAGCAAGCACATACATATGTTAGGTCTCTCTTTTATTGAGTAGTTCTTTCTGATTTCCATTTGTTATGAAAGAATCAGGCTCACCAAATGCAGGCGTATTTAATCACACAAATCTTTTACCCTTATCTAGTTCTTTTATTCCCTTTCAAGTAGAATCAGTGATGAAGAATTTGCTAATTTTTTGTATTTTTCCACCTTCTTTTGTGCTCCTGCTCTGATAGTGACCACTGCGACACTTGTCCTATATCTATTGGGAAGAGGAAAAGCAAATGTCACACTTCAGTCACCAAAAAAGGGAGCATCTAGATATTGTTGTCTCCATTCTCCCTTTGCAGAGATCAGGAGTAGATCAGGAATAACTTTGCTGAAGTCTCTACAGTTACACCAGAGATAAGAAAGGTTACAATTAAGACCCGGAAGTCATGTCAGTCTCAGATTCTGTGGCTTTACTGGATCTCCGTGACTTCTTCCATTTCAGCTGTCAGCAGCTGAAGCTGGGGCTGAAGCAGGACTATGCATTCCTGAACTGCAACTGGGTGGCTAGAACCAGGATCCTGCAGCCTGTGCTCTGCAGCTTCAGGGGGAGGGGGCTGCAGCTGAGCTGTTTGCCACTTTTCCTCAGCTGTAGCCAGCTCCAGAGTGGGGACTGTGCACCTCCCATGGGTAGGCCCTTGTTGCACCCCAGATCCATGGTAGGCTGCAACAGGGACCATGTGTCTGTTTTGCAGTATCCCAGGGTCATGTGCTCCTCCCAGCTTGGCAGGGACTGTAACTGTAGCTGTGCTCCCCTGCCCAGCAGTTGCAGTCAGCTCCAAAGCAGGAGCAATACATCCCTCACTGGGGCTGCTGGAATGGATGCTGTGATCCCCGGCTATGATAGGAGCACAATCTGTCAGTCCTTCCCCCAACGGATTCCATTTTTCCTCCCCTGCTTAGGCCTGCCCCCCATTATTTTTAGTAATGTCACGGGAAGGTCCTGGGGTCCATGAACTTTTGTTTATTGCCCATGACCTTTTCTAAAAATAATCATGACAAAATCTTAGCTTTGGGGATAAGCCAGCATCCATGAGACTAGAATGAGTCCAGTCACGTCAACTCGGTGACCTGCTCCGTTTTTACCTGCTGCTGCCTTTAAATTGTGGTCTTCCTCGTGACACTGTAAAGTGTTGCCAGTAAACCACCAGGCTGTTTGTAAGAGCACATCATAAAGTAGGTAGTATTGGAAAGTACAAGCTGCCTAACAAATTAATGGCACTGTGAGGAGCTGCCTGCTGGGGTGAATGTAAATTGTGAGAAAGTAAAGGCAGACAGGTAATGGGCACTAGCAGTGCTGCACAACACTTTTCAAACTGCTACTGACTGTGTGCCAATAGATATGGCAATAACTGTCAACAAGATTTACAATATTTTCACATTTACTTAGTGAGAGTGGAAAGGTTGAACGAGTTCTATCGTTTTACTTAGTTTCATGCCAGCTATTTCTGCACCACCTATTTCCAGGCAGTAAGGACACTAACACATTGGGTGTTGTTCAGTTATGTCAATGGGAGACAATTTTTATCACTAGAAGTCCTTCAAATTGGGGCTTTAAAAAATGCAGTGATGCAGAGATGTGTGTTTGCTTATAAAATCCAGGTTGGTACAGTGTTTCCCATCTATTGTGTACTCCAGGTTTTGTAACTGTGCTAAACTGTGCCAGACTATCAGTGTCTCTAAAAAGTGCTTTCATTAGCCAGGGATTGTTGCAGTGAGGAGGTCCTCCAGCCATGTCCCTGTCCTTGAAATTTGCTTTCAACACATTAGAGGAACCTTCAGGAGGCTGTTTAAGCTACTTTACAGCCACATCGTGGCTCTGGAGCAGTTCAAATTGGCTGTAGCAGGGCCAAGTAACTGGCTCAGCATCCTCTCACAAGAAATCTGCTCTCTTCATGTATTCAGTCACATCTGCTTATTTTACTGACAATAAATGTCGACTACTTTTTAGTAGTTGTTAGCGTTAGAAGCAGAGCTGGCAGCCCTATCAGAAAGTAGGCAGGATTCTCTTCTGACCCACACACCATCAGTAGAATTGTGGATAATCTTCTGAGTGCAGAATCCGTGTTTTGGGTGCATGACCCAGAAAGGGAGTGGGAGAATATTTTGACTTTCAGTTCTCAGATTATGTATTCACTTTGGCTCAGTAGGGTTTTTTTTTTTTTACTTGTAAACTGAGCACATTTGGAATGGACATCACCGAAAGACGATACATCTGAAAAACACTATAGCATTTTTCAGTCAATAACTGTTCTCTAACTGTAGTATTAGGAAAGTCCCTATCTTTGCTCACTAGAGAAGCAATCAAATCTAGAAGTGCTTGCTTTGCTAAGTGTTAAAGCCATGAAAACATCAATCTTTTACTTTCTCTTTAAAGATCCTACTGGCGTTTACATTGAAATCCACGTTTTGTAATGTGGCTGGTGGGATTTTCTCTCCTCTAAGTGAGATTCCTTGTCCTATAAAGCTGAATGATAGACTGAGCGTCCGGCTTCATATATGGCTCTGCTTACTCCCAGTCTGATGTAACTCCAACTTCTCAGAAAAGCTCTTGCTTGCTGGCTGACTTTTAGTACTTTCAGCTGCTGATAACCAATAAGAAAACTTTTCTAAAAAGTGGAAGTGAGGCCAGACTTGGAATAAATCAGAACAGATGTCTGTTTAAATCATTTATCAGTCTACTGGTCATTTCATTTTGTGTGGCACTAGATGTCTCAGTATGTTAAAAAAAGTGTGTGGGGATGGGGTGGAGGTCAGCAAGCTTAGAAAATAAAACAAGTCTTTCAAAGCCCAAGTGGCGCTTGACTGAGGTTGATTTTGTAAGACCTGTAAGCAGCATAAAGTGTGATAATGTTTGACTAAACAGCATCCAGTGATTATTATTTATCTATATTGTGGTAGCACTGGAGTCCAAATCATGGCTCAAGACCTGTACATAACAAATATAGTTCCTGGCTGAAAAGACTAAAATTTAAGGTTAAATGCCTAAATCCTAGGTTTGGTGCTAGTTTCAACAGCATTCTTTCTTCTCTGTATGTTCTTTGCCTTATTTCATTGCGCTCTTCTCTATACTTCCCCTTCTCTCTTTTGGCCCCTGTTCAGGAAAGTACTTAAACATGTGATTAAATCTGATTGGCATCAATAGAACTTAATTGCATGCTTTAATCTAAATCTTTAAACACATGCTGAAGTGCTTTCCTAAGTCGGGACCTTTATGTAGCATATGTCCTGTTCAGCTAGCTACATTCTACCACACTTCTACTGTTTCATTCGTGTTTTTTCCTCTTTCCTTGACTTCCCACATCCTCATTCCATTCATTGCTTTTTAATTCCAAGAAGCAGTACACAGATCAGTAAAAAGTAACAGTAAAAAGCTTTTATGCCTTAAAGGTGTTTAGAAATTGTAAGGCCAACTAATGGCAGAGAAGAAGGTTTTTGTGGGAAGCCTTTCTTACAAGTCGTGTGAAAAATTCCTTTAAAAACTGTGAATGTTTTAAGTTTTAAAATCTCAATGAGTCTTTTATTTAATTTGAAGATGCTTGAAACTCTGAGACTATGTCTAAACTTCAGGTTTCTTGCGCAAGAAGCTTTTGTCAGAAGAGATCTTCCGCAAAAACTTCTTGTGCAAGAGTGCGTCTGCACTGCAAAAGTGCATCGAAAAAGTGATGCACCTTTGCGAAAGAGAGCATCCAGGCTGCATGTAAGCACTGATTGGTATGCACAGAATGGCCACCAGGGCACCTGTGCTTTTTCCTCTTTCCTCTTTTTGCACAAAAACCCCCTCTTCCCCGTCCACACACATCTTTTTGCAAAAGACTCTTGCAAAAAAGCTTCTTCCTCGTAGAAAGAGGAATACCAATTGTGCAAAACCCCCACTATTCTTTCAATTTTCTTGTGCAAAAACATGCTTGAGGTGTGGACGCTCTGCGAGTTTTTGCAGAAAAATGACTGTTTTTCCACAAAAACTCTGTAGTGTAGACATAGCCCCAGAGAAGAATAGGTAAAATGGATGATTAAGGGAAGTCCTTTGAACATGAAGAGTCTTATGGCAATAAAGGACATGGGTTCAGTAATAAGTATCACTGTGATACTGTTTAAACATACATTAAACTATGGGTGTCTGTATTTTTAAAATTGTGTATATTGTACACCAAAAAAGCATTTGGGTGCACATGGACACAAATTGCACCAAGGCATTACATAACACTGATTTATCCTTCAGAAAAACATTTTACCACAATCCATGCTGAGGAAAAAGCCTCAAAAGCTGCCACATTGAGTAGAATACACATCTATGCTGAAGGCCCATATATTAAGCGTCATGTACAATTCACAAAATAAGAGTTAAGTGGCACTCAGTGGAGTTTAGGCTTTGGGTGGACTCTCTGCACAGGGGTATGTATAATGCACTTGTGCCACACATTTTATGCCCCATGTTTAGAACTCAGGAGCTGATTCGCTGTGGCTTGAAAAAGAAAAAGATTCTAGATTTCACAAAACCCACTGGAAAAATAAGATATGATAAGCAAGTATAACAAGAAAGGTAAAAGATATTTAATGTGGTCTGGTGTTTTTGCTGGATGTATTATTTGCTAAAAAGTAATTTTCATTATGTCTAAAAAAAGTATCTAAACACAGCTGAGAAAAGGCTCTTTGGTCAGAACACCCTCAAAGTCTTTCTTCATAAAAGATGGAGTCCTACAAAACCAACAGTTCCTTCTGTGATGAGCAGTGTAAGAAATAAAACATTTACAATACTTAAAGTGAAAGACAACCTAATGATTTTTATGTTAGATAATGACCCATCGACTTTCCTTACTTCTCGCAAGGAGTAGGAGTATTGGCATTGACGAGGGCACTTTCAACATTTGATTCAGTGGGTCCTTACTAGACGTGCTAAACCGAATGCCAGAAGCTTGATATCCTGTGTGTCAATCCGTGGGAAAGTATAGACATGTCTTAAGATATTTCTGTGCATTGCTCCAGGTTTATTTAATTAGTTTATTAGTAACTATTCACGTGTTGGTAGTTTTATCAGGGAAGATAGGTATTGGATGAGTGTGAAGACGTAAAACCCTGAAACAAGCCCCTCCAAGTCAAAGTTTAAGTGTCTTAGTTGAGAAGCATTAGTAAGCTTGCAGTACTATTGTCTATGTAGAACTAATTATTTTGATAAAGAGATATTTCAGACCTTGATTCAACACCCCTTTAAACCAGTGTGACTCAACTGAAATCAGTAGTGTTACCAGTGTAAAACTGGTGTAACACAATGGTAAATCAGATTGTTGTGTCCTCAGCTTTCAGTGTAGCTTGTCTTCATGAGCACTAGATTCCAAGAAAAAGCCCTTTCTAATTGTGTGTTAAGTTTTGCTCAAATGGAACACCAAAACTAAATTGAAATATTAGTTAATTTAAAGGGTGAAAAAAAAACTTGTTTAACAGCATATTTTCATTTAAATGGTATTTCCCTGGACTGGCTACATTGCTTTGATTTTTATGTTTGCTTGTTAGTCTTTGAAGCTTATATCTGCCCCATATAATGCCTAAGAAGGGGATTGTGTATAATCTGTTTTGAATTCCTCTGACCTGTTTTAGTGTAGCATGTCTTGTCAAGATCTGACAATCCCATAATTCTCGGACATTTCTTTAGTAAAGTTCTCGGATCTACCTTGGATTCATAGACAGGCAGTTAAAACACTTTCACTTAGCCATCCAGCACATTGAAAAAGCAGAGCTCATCCGTAGAAGTAAAAGGATTGTGCTAAAACAAAAGCTAATAGGAGAGAAGATGGTCTTTTAGCTGTAAAAGTGAAGGAGCTATTTGCTACAGCTTGAAACGAAGGGTGACATTGTGACCACTGAATTCAAAAAATCACTCAATTTCTTTCATGGCAAATGCATTAAATATCTTTTTATCTGGGCCACATGTTTGATTCTTGTAGGGATTGAGGGATCTTCTTAACATATGTTCCATCATTATAGGAATTTGACAGATCTATGAAGATTATGACAAGTTTTGACAATGTGAGTTTCTAGATAATTGACAAAAGTGTTGGTAGGTAATTGAAAAAGAAAAAAAATATTTAACTAAAATGCACTACTCATACAGCATGCTGAATAGCATTGTTAAATATCTAGCCACAAAAAAGATAGAAAGTATGTAAAGCATCAGAGCTGGGTTATGTTGGAGGAATAGGAAGTCAGCAGAGGAAATGCTTTCTTCCTCTCATTAGAAAATGCCTCATACAGCGTGTTAAGACCCCAGGAAGGCATTTAAATACAGTCTAGGTTTTGTCATTATGATAGATTTGCATGATTGTGATGATGCAAGAAGTTAAGCGGTATTGTGTGTGCTTCCAATTGCTCTCTTTGGAACATGGCCTTGAATTTTACAGAGATTTTTCTGAATCTGAAATGTTAAAGAAATCTATAGACTATATTTCTTTCTGTAATGTTATGAAATGTAGTACAGTAATGCTTTTGTAGAGCATCCTCAAAAAACCTCCCAAGAAATATTTCTTACATACTTGAGACTCCAAAAATAGTGAGTAATAGACTTACAGGACAATCCTTAACTATGAGATAACTTGTGTATTAATATAAGTACACAGTTGTCATCTAGTAGTGCATTATACACAACTATGCATGCACTGCATCTGAGAACAGCCATCTTGTCAGTGGTTTCATTCAGGAGATCCTTTACTGGACATATTTTTATAAGTCCTACATGGATTTGCTTCACGTGTGAGAGAACCAAGATGAAACATGTCCACATCCACTGGCTCTAATAATAATTCTCCAACATAACAGACGCCATAGGCTGGCAAGCAAGAAATAATCTGATCACTAGTATCTTTCCCCTCAAAGAACCAAGTGCATCCCTATAATAATGGGAATATCTTCTAGAACTCAAGGCATGGGAATTAAGTTTCTGATGAATTGGAGTTGTGGGGGATTTTTAATAACATTTCTTCAAGAGGAGTTATTAATGAAATCCATTTAGTACTATGTTGTCATTTTGTTCTAAAACTTAATTAATTATAAACAAACTTTATACCTTTAGGAACAAATGTAATGACCGTTCTCAGGCACCACATGATAGGGTAGAACAGGCAGCAAATGATTAAGGTCTGACTGCCTATAACAAGTTTCAGCAGGTGTTAAAAAAATGGTGTGTCCTTTTCTTGGAGTGGAGAATGATTCAACAGGAAAAGTGTTTGGACTTCCACAGTCTGTTTTGTTGAGGAGAATTGATTTTTGTTTTGTTTTGTTTTGTTTTGTTTCATTTAAATAATAAACTGTACACTGAGAAAAGGACCTAAAAGATACCCAGAACTAAAAAATATCTAGTAGCCTGGCTACTAAGAGTAATAAGTAGTTTGATGCCATGTCTTGTCTGCCCAGTTTCCAAAGACTGCTCTATCATTTAAACTGACAAGACTCTAGTAAGTAACCAATGCAGTGTTGCCAACTTTCACAATAGTTGTTGTTTTTCGTTAAAGTCCCAGTTCCTGGAGTCACTTGAATATATGAGAATTTCATCTTTCATTTACAAAATAAGTTTCTAGCCCCACAGCATGGTGGCTGTGCAAAACTTGGAAAAGGTGAATCCTAAAGGCTAGAACTAGAAGGCAAATAAAAATCCCAACACTAATTTTTGACCGAGGTGCTACCTTATGATTTTTGAAAGCTTGGGGTCAGTAATATGGTCAGTGTTGCTGCTCAATAAACATCTCAGCACCAAAAAGAGAAGTGAGCATGTTTCTGCAGATTTTAGAAGAGAGCAGTGCATTGCTCCATTTATATTCTGAACATAAAAACCGCCATATGGGTCAGACCAAAGGTCCATCTAGCCCAGTATCCTGTCTGCCAACAGTGGCCAATACCAGATGCCCCAGAGGGAGGGATCACAAAGGTAATACTCAGATGATCCCTCCCCCGTCACCTACCTCCAGAGAAACAGAGGCTAAGGATACCATTCCTATCCATCCTGACTAATAGCCATTGATGGGCCTAACCGCCATGAATCTATTTAGCTCTTTTTTGAACCCTGTTAAAGTTCTAGCCTTCACCACATCCTCTGGCAAGGAGTTCCACAGATTGACTGTGCGCTGAGTGAAGAAAAACTTCCTTTTGTTTGTTTTAAACCTACTGCCTATTAATTTCATTTGGTAACCCCTGGTTCTTTTATTGTGGGAATAAGTAAATAACTTTTCCTTATTAATTTTTCCATACCAGTCATGACTTTATAGACCTCTATCATATCCTCCCTTAGTCCCCTCTTTTTTAAGCTGAAAAGTACAAGTCGTTTTAATCTCTCTTTATAAGGGACCCGTTGCAAACCCCTAATCATTTTTGTTCCCCTTTTCTGAACCTTTTCCAATACCAATATTTTTTTTTTTTGAGATGAGGCAATCACATCTACAAGCAGTATTCAAGATGTGGGCATACCACGGTTTTATATAGAGGCAATTAGATATTTTCTGTCTTTTTCTTTATCCCTTTTTTAATGACTCCTAACATTCTATTTGATTTTTTTTCAGTGTCATTGCACACTGAGTGGATGTTTTCAGAGAACTATCCACAATAACTCCAAGATCTTTCTCTTGAGTAGTTGTAGCCAAATCAGTTCCCATTATATTGTATATATAGTTAGGATTATTTTTCCTATGTGCATTACTTTACAGTCTACTTTGTTCTTAACTATTTTGAACAGTTTGGTATCATCTGCACATTTTGCCATGTCACTGTTTACTCTTTCTCTAGATCATTATAAATAACTTGAATAGGATGGGTCCCAGGACAGACCCTATGGGGACCCCACTAGTTACCTCTCTCCACTCCAAAATTTACAATTTATTCCTAAAACAAAAAACAGGACTATGTAGCACTTTAAAGACTAACAAGATGGTTTATTAGGTGACATGGCTACATCTCTATTACTATTCTACATTTATTCCTACCCTTTGATAACAAGTTAAAAGACAAGAAACATCCATGAAAGGACCTTCCCTCTTATCCCATGACAATTTACTTTACTTAAGAGCCTTTGGTGAGGGACCTTGTCAAAAGCTTTCTGAAAATCTAAGTATACTATATCCACTGGATCCCCCTTGTCCACATGTTTGTTGACCCCCTCAGAGAACTCTAGCAAATTAGTAAGGTATGATTTCCCTTTACAGAAACCTTTGACTTTCCCCCAACAAATTATATTCATTCATGTGTTTGACAATTTTATTCTTTACAACAATAAGATCTGCAGCTTATTTTAATGAAAGGTGAGAGTCTCTAAAAATTGCCACTTTCACCTGAGAAATTTCTACTGCTGTGCTGAGATTTTGGAAGTCCTGCTTCTGATGGAGTCATACAGGAAAAAAAGAAAACACTTGTACCAAAATAGCCATCTTCTAATTACAGTTCGTGCTCACATTCATGCAGATATCACAAGTATCAGCAAGAGTTAGTTGCAAAATCACAGGCCTCTACCCAGAAAGGAACCCTTCTAGTAGCTCAGGCAATGGAGGGAACAGGAAACTAGATACATATGAGCAAGCCTCTTACATTACAATTGGACAGATCCCCAGCTGATATAATGGTCATAGCACCATTGACTTCAATAGGTTTATAATCACTTATGCCAGCGCAGGATTTCCCCCCTGGCATTACAGATACTGATGTCACTTAGACTGCTCAATTAAACTACTTGATTCAGCTGCCTGAGCAACAGCCTCATTAACTATCAGTGAGTTTCAGAGCCTCTGCATTGCAATGGTAATTTCAGCCCTCAGCTGCCACACTCATTGAAGCACAGCCTTTGTTACATAGATATACACTAGCCTGTCCATCAGACACTTTCTTCTCAGCCCCAAATGCATCAGTTTAGCATCATTTAAGTGCTCCTGGCCCCAGTAAGGAGACGTCAGGTCAATCTTGAGCCGAGCACGATGCTCTTATTGATCAAATGCAAAGCACTGCCCCAAAACTACCAGGATGACATCTTTCTTGTTATTTTTTTTAAATAATGGGACTATTGTATTTCCTGAAATGAAAGCCCCCTTTTAACTGGAGTCTTTTCTCTGTTGCTCAGGCATGGGGCTTTGGGTGAGGAAAGCTGGCTGAAACATGGGTGAAAAATCTTAAATAATTAAAAAAAATGACATGTGTTCTCAAATCTCCTGCTCTCTACTGAATTTGTTTTGGCATCCAGAGTCCCTAATGCACCTGTGGAGAGAATGTTCTCAGTAATGGATGACATCTGGTTTGAAGACAAAAGTGGGATGTCAGTAGATACAGTTAAGGGTATGACAGTGGTTAGAGCCAATCTCGCTGGCGACTGCTGTGAGGTCTCTGAAAAACTGTTTGGAAATGCACAGCTTCTTCAGAAAACTTCCTGTATCTGCAAACTCCTTACAAACAGTACTACCTTATTTTGCAGATTTTTTTGTTAGATCAGCCCAATGTAGATTTATCCAAAAAAATTGAAATTATTAGGTTTTATGTATGATTTTTATTGTAACTTTAAATTTTGCACATACACATGGGATAACATTACATGTATTCACACAAGACAAACTCCTGCTCCCTTTATTCCATACTCAGACAACGCTCAAACTAAACTTGCTTTAATCTTTTCTAATAGGTTTAAACAATTTGTTTTTATGGGAGTTTAGCCCAGTTAAGAAGTAAAAACAGCTTCTGCAGGGATTTACCCCCCTGCTTATCTTTATGTAGTCCCACTGAATTCAACAGGACTGACCACAATGTGTAAATTTGAGCACAGGCGTGAAGTATATGCAGGATTATAAGCCTTAGTGAGGACTAAAAGATTTGGCCTATATATTAATTAACCCTTTGAGTCAAAATTAAGATAATATGCATTAAAATTGGTATGAAAATGACGAATTGCTCTGGAGTCACTTTCTCTTTATATTGGCGTGATTTCTGCATCTGATGGATGTTCTATTAGCATCTTGTGTGTGTGGATGTGTTTGTATAATGGGTGGGTCTGTATGTATTAAAGAACCATAGGAATCAAAAGAGAATGTAAAAAAATTATAGAAAACAAAGGCAAACACAAATATTTCAACTTAACAGGAGGGTGCCTTTACCAGAGTAGTCTCTTCTATAGCTGTGAATTTAAAGAATTGTGAAGAGGCCCCAAAAGCAGAGGTTGCTATTTCTTTCACAGTAGACATATGTACAAACAGAAGTAAGCAAACAATAAACATTTACACAATTTGGTTGTACAGAGTGAACCTCTCTAGCATAGTACCCTCGGGCCCTGACTGGTGCAAACCAGAGAATTTGCCAGACCAGGAGACGTCAATATTGTCTAGAAGCATTACCAACACTTCCACTGCTTACTGGGCTCTTAGAAGACATTCAGTGATAAATTAGAGCTAAATAACAGCACAGAAAGCTGAGAGCCAGGACTGGTGACTATAAACAAACTTGAAGCTTGGCCACACCCATAAGTGGGCATCTAGCTAACTAAAATCATGCCAGACCATGGATATTGTCAGACCAGAGAGTGCAGGACTAGAGAGGTTCAACTTGTATTTGATCAACCATTCTTATTTTTAAATGGATCGCACCGTAACAGCTTTGCTCCAAAGAACTTACAATCGGTGTAGTTATCTACATACACTACAAAGAGTTAGGTCAAGATTAGCTATCCTGTTTTTGTGTCCTCCCTAAAATTAATTTAAATAAGTGCACTGAGGTAAAATGTCACCTGCAGCAGTACAAAAGAGTTCCAGAGGAAAGTGGGATAACACCAATTTAAATTCAACCACTTTTTCTTTTGTCTTTTTTTTTTAAGACAAACCTTAACTAAGCATGACAGTCAAAGAGTGAGAAGAGAAACAGAGAACAGAGAGGTGAACAAATCTACCCAAGTTTATACAGTAGCTCAGCGACAGTCTGGAAGAGATCAAAGGTTCATGAAACCCAGACCAGTGCCATATCCTCTAGAACACACTGCCTCTCTAAGGCTACATCCAGAGCTGGCCTTACCATGTGGCGAACTGAGGCGGCTGCCTCAGGTGCCAGATTGTGTGTGTGGGGGGCACCACTAGGACCCAAAGTGCAGAAAATTGTGTCTGCTGCTTATACATATGTAATCTCTGCAGTACCATGAGAGAAGTAGAACAGGAAGAAGGCAAAATTGAGACCTTTCTAAGTTTTGGCCCAAGCGAGGGGGTGTTGTAGCATCATTTGAGCTCCCCGCCTCAGGTGCCAAAATGTTGTGGCCCGGCCCTGGCTACATTTACACTGTAGCCTTCTACTGCAAAAGCTTATGCAAATGAAGCACGGAGTGGAATATTGCCACACTTCATTTGCAGAATTAATTAGCATCCACTTTTGTGCAAGAGGCTCACTTTTTCAGGAAGAACAGCTCCTGTGCAAGAGGGGGGTTTCGCGCAAAAAGGAGCCTGTCTACATAGCTCCTTTTTGCACAAAAGCCTCTTGCGCAAAAGCAACTGCTTATTAATTATGCAAATGAAGCGCAGCAATATTCCACTCCACACTTCATTTGAATAAGCTGTTGAGGAAAAAGGCTACAGTGTAGATGTAGCCTAAGTGGAGGCAATATCTACCAGCTATTAGGAGTAATGTACCAAAAGTTTTGTTTTCAATTTGTATTTTATCAATGAGCCATTGGATCAGTTTAACAGGACTTTTGGCAAAATGTGTGGACATGAAACCATCACAACCATTTCACATAACTTTTAGTTCAGGCTAATTAATAGTCCTCTATGTGCCATCCAGATCCTAATTTAATATCTAGTACAAAGCTACTTAAATTCCACATTCAACCAATACTAATCTTGCCTTCTGAATCTAATAGACTTCAGTGACAGTTAAAATCTAGAATAATAGATCCCCTGCTCCCCCCCCCCCCCCACACACACACCATTTTACTTATATTCTTTATATGAAAGGACTATGCAGAGCTGTTTTAAGGACCACTCTATCCCCTTCTGCAACCAGTAGACCTTTAATGCTCCCAGAACATGAGAGGCTGCATTTGGACAAACTATAGGAAAACTTATGTTGAAAGAGAGGTGGAGTTAGAATAGCTGAAAAAATTGAGATTAGCTCTTGAAATATTTACTGAGATTCAAAAGATAACACCAAATAGTGCTCTAACAATCACACTTCCCAAAGCAGTTTTGACTAGGCAGTTTGATAAAATGTACTCTCTTAATAAGCTTCAAAGACTTTCTTGTAGCAACCCCTCTTCCCCAGGTATGTATCTCTAATGTGTGTCACTATTTCCTTTCCATTTGTTTGACTTCCCATGTAATGCCAATAAATCGTGTGCAAAACTGTTATTTTGGGCATTCCTGTTATGGGAGGTGAAATGATGCAACTCAGGTGAGAGATCAGGTTTGATCCGTGTACAATAGATCAGTGTTCAGTAGGATCAATAAACTGTGCCAGTGTGCAGTAGAACCTCACTAATTCACAGTAAAGGCTGGGAAATCCAATGCAAATTATTGAGGCCCATAATGTTCTCTACATCAGTTTCTTCTGGATAGGGAAATTTACTGTATTTATTCCATTCTCAAGGACCATGGAGCTCCTGAGACAGCAATACTTTAGAGCAGGGGTGAGGAAACTCAGGCTCAGCTTGCCTGGATCCGGCCCCTGAGGCTCAGGATTCCCCTCCCCCCCGCCAGCACTGGGGAGCCTGTGCTGGCACTACATCCATGCCACTGCCCCACAACTGGGCTGGAGAACACAAAATCTACTAGCCTGGGTCCCCTTAGGCTTTTGTATGTGGGGAGTGTTGTTCTCCTTCTCGTTGGGGGCCACGTCAGAGAGGGGGATTTTTTTTCTTCTCATTTGTGTGTGGCTCCCAACTGATTTTTCTGTGGGTCAGTAGCCCCCAACCCAAAACAGGTTCCCTACCCCTGCTTTAGAGGCACTATTTGTGTGTGTTTGAATTATTGTATATGTGTTTTAGAGCGGCGTGAATTAGTAAACTTGAGGAAAAAATACCAAACCTTGCCAAAAAAAAGTTAAAATTCAGAGAAAAATTCAGTGATGAGATACTACCTGGCAGAATTGGTCCTAGTAACAGGAACATCATGCACAACATGCATAGGAAGTGCGCATCTCACCTGCCTTTCCATACCCATGCTAGATACATAAATCTGAAGCACAGACAAACATGCAGAGAAGTAGATTATATGATCTACTTGAAAGGTGCATATAGGATATGCATGTTTAGAGCACTTCTTCTCTGTCTAAAATTGGGTGGGACAGTTAGAACTACTAATATAGTATAATTTTATATGTATAACTTTAAATGGGAATGCATACTAGCGACTTTCATTATTGCTAGGTAAATGTAGTCAAATGAAAGCATCAGGAAGATTGTTCTAAAACTGTATGTAGCGTGTTTCTAAACTAAGTGTGGAAACCTGTATGTGCTCATCTTAGTATCTCATATGCCATGAAGTGTCTTGGTTATAAGAAGGGGTCAATGTGGAATCTCCTTTCACACCAGTGTAAATCAACATATCAAGCCCCTTTCCTCTTTAGCCAGCTACTTCATTAACATGGAACATATCACTAATAACAACAGCACGAGAACAGTAATAGTACAATAGCCATTTGCCAGCCTCCATCGTGTAGTTGTATATTTTCAAAAAAGCATGTTCATGCTTGTTCTCTTGCAGCCCCTCTCACTTGAGAATTGATCCTGGTAATAGCCACAAAACTATTCATTTTCCTCCTTCAAATTCCTTCTCAACCTCCTTTGCAGGGATTGCTGAAAAGAACATCAGTTAGGTTTCTGGTGAACTGAGGACCAGGGCCTGTCTTGCCAGGCCCCTGGGTAATGTGTGGGGATGGCTCTGCACTCTGTAAAGGAAAGAGCGTTGGACAGAAGGGGAGAGCCTGAGGATAGCCAGCCTTCGGTGCCACCCAGTGTGTACTGTGCTGGCCTCCCTGACCTCCCAGCCAGCCCTACGAGCTGTGCAGCACTCCTACAGCGATATAAAGGACCCGGGGATTCAGCCACCGTCACTCCAGGAGTAGCAGTGGCAGTAGCCAGGAGCCCTAGATCTTTTGAATCACCGAGGCCCAGGGCAACTGCCCCCTTTGCCCCCTTTGCCCTGTGGGTGGGTCTGCCAATATTGGCTCCTTATTTCTTTGTGTTCAGTATCAGTCTGTATCCATCTGGTGTCTCTTATACTTAGATTGAAGGCTCCCTGGGGCAAGGACTGTTGTTTTGTTCTGTGTTTGTACAATGCCAAGCACAATGAGACCCCAGGTCATGATTAGGGCTTATAGGCGCTAGGGCAGTACAGCTAAGAATTAGTGTAACTGAATTCTGATGTATATACAGGACATATCTGTTGGCACTTTCTGTGCCCACTATGCAGTGATTATTTACAGAGGCCTAGGAGATGACCTGATTTCTATGGGAAAGGGAATGGGTTGCAACCACTCTCAGTTGTAAGGTGGATATGCATCTCTGAAAACTATCGTTTCTAATAGATGATGTTCAATTTAAATTTGAAGTGGGTTCAATTTAGATAAAAATGGGATTCTGCTTAGTAAAATCAAAAGTGTTGGATCTTTATATATTCATCAACCTTTTGTTGGGAAAGAGGGCACTTCTCTCCCACATCTGGCACTGTGACTACAGAATCTTCCCTCATCTTTTTACAGGAGGGTTAGCTACAATCTTGGGTTGTGCTGCTGTATCAGAGGAAAAGATTAAACATTAAATCTGGTAAGGTTAGAGTAGAGAGATTTATGGCAGCACTTAATGAAAGCTAGTAGCTGTATGTTTTAGAGGCTTAAAGTAAAGCTTAATCATAACCCTACAAACGTTAAGTGTTAACATTTGGTTAGCAGCAAGTCTGGCTAAAAAATGAAATCTTGATATAATATCAGATTATTAGATTAGCTGTTCTATACTCAGGGGCCACTAAAACTAACTGGGAATAGTTATTTATCTGCCTTTTCATGGGAGTTAAGGTTTAACTATTGTGAGTTAAAGTTTTCAAGTATTATAAACTGAGGGCATAGATTCTCTAATGTATTAAGACTGACAGTACAGAGTCCTTCATTTAAGCAATGAGAGGAAAATTTAAATTACTTTCAAATTGGGAATAGCTGACAACACCAAACTCCTCTAGTTTCCATTGCTTATGGCTTCATCACCAAAGGTGGTTGAAATTACAGTTGCAAGCACGAGATAGTAGCTAGAGAGTAATTTGTTGCACTTTTTCCTTAGTAAAATTATGATTGAAAACTGTTCACCTGGGAAAATCCAAATTCACATTATAAGCATAATGGTGCTTAAAAGAAGCACTAATGATATACTTTATGAATTTTAATTTCTGTTTGGAAGTCAGCAAGTGTGCTTTCTATAAATGTAAACCATCTGTTGGCACCTTCTAGAAGACTAGAATTGAGTCCATCCAAACATGAATTATTTATTTTAGATTTTTTTCTAAGTAAACTCAAATGGGGATTTTTAAAAACCATGTTTTATCTACCATGAAGTTTGAAAGTCAAGACATTAACTTCCAAACAAAAAGTATCTGAGCTGCTTTGAAATACCATTACATCACACAGCTGGTTGTAGAAATTTTTAGAAAACACAGTTTGTAACATGATAGTCTAAGGTACCTTTCGTGGACACTCTGGTTTCAATATAATCTAAAATTCCATTATGAGAGATGATGATGAGCTACTGCTGTTAGGTCTGCCCTGGTATGATTTTTGGTGTGAACAGGCAAATTATTTCTAGGGTGTTTTTGTAATTGTAAACCAGTCAAGGTTCATAATACATTCTTCAACTAATGTAAACGTGGGCAGACTAAATCTTCAGAAATGCTGTCTGCTGTGCATTGATGGCAAAAATCCCCTGTACCCATGAATATTTCTTCAGGAGAAGTTGCTAATGGAAAGATCGCCACTGTTGCTGCTGTGAGTCTTGCTGTTTTTCATGGCCCTTTAATTCCCAACTAACATTTTAGTTCTTTTGCACTTGTACAAACTTTAATGAGATGTACTTGGATGACGGGGAAAAATAGTGGAAAGGGATGACTCATCTTGTTGCACTTTGTTCATTGGAACGTTTCTCAATGACATCTTTGTTCCTGGGTTCAATTCTGCATTTAAAACTGGGAGTGTATTCTTCCCAGAAGCCCCTGGGAAGATACTCTTCTTGGTAGTATCAGTAAAGAAGTCAAGAAGTCCATGATAACATTGGTGTTGTAGGTGTCTGGATGTCACACACTCTAGTCACTGTGACTGGGCCTTACTATCACAAAAGCTACCCAAGACTTGCATTGGCAGTACACCAGTTGGGCAACCCACAGACTGCAAAGGGCCTGTTAAAAATTCTAGACTGAGCTAGATGCCAGCTATATAATGAGTGCATTGAAGGACTGACTGCAAATGCTTTCCTGAATTGAAGCCTTAGTCTGGGAGACCTCGTGAAATCATTAGTGATATCTAGTTGTACATACATTGTTCAGATTACTCATGATTGATCTAAAACCTGACTTAAAATACATTATCTTTAACATGTGTGTGAAAATGTGGCTGAATTCCAACTTCCTCAGAAAATCTGAGATTAAAACCTGTTAATGTAATTTGAAAATAACAGCTGCAGTAATGCCTAGCTCTTACATGGCACTTTCCATTAGTAGACCTCAAAATGCTTTCCAGAGGAGGTCACTCTCAGAGGCATAGAGATGTGAAATGAGTTGTAGATTTTTAACATAACTGTTGTCCATCAGAAAATGCAGTTTTGTCAAACTGAACACACCAATTTTGACAATTTTTTATGAAAAATTATCAAAATGAATTATTTCAAATTCCTTGTAACATTTCAATTTTGTTTTAAACTCTGTTGAAATGAGATGCTTTGACATTATCTCAACAAAATATTTTGAAATTTGAATCAAAACTTTCAAAATTTCCATTCCATGAAAAAAATCATCTTGTGTTATTTGGAAAATCTGTTATCCAACCAGCTCTAATTTTGTAACATGTGTTTTAGGAAATGCTCAAGAGTTAATATAGAATTTATTGAAAGACAACAGCTGGTGCTCCTATTCCACATATACTCAAACAAAATTCTGGGCAACATAGAAGCATAGAACTAGCATAGACTGTGCCATTTCAGCATAGTCTTGCATTGGGAGCAGCATGGAGCACAGTTTCCCAGAGGGAGCAGAAGCATTCTGTCTGAGAGAAGCAGAATGCTTCTCAGAGATCCTCCGTGCACAGGGGCATGGCATAAACTGCTACATGCCATTCAGGGGTGCATCATGCTTCATTCCTCCAACTTTCCACCAGTGCCCATCACGCTGTGAGCCAGATCTGAGGGCTATTGAATAATGCAGACAGAGCCATTGCTATGCCTACTCACTGCTCCCTTTCAGGGAATTTTTTCAATGAGAGCTGTATTTCTAAACATAATATAGCATAGCACCTGCTCTTATCCTAATGTTTTTTATATAAACATCTGAAGTCAGAGGAGGCTTTCTTGTACTATAGACATTTAACTTAAACATTTGTCTTTATGTTGTAGCAACTGTGTGAGTCCAGCATCTCTCTGTCTAGCTGGCTCAGGGACTTGTTTTGTAACACTTTGAGTGTTGCCAACCCTCAAGCCATTTGGTGTTTGTCTTAATCCCCAGATTCTAGTCACATGATTCCTTGAGAATCTTTCCGCTTATGTTTTTTAAAGTACATTTCTAGTCTGAATTGTGGGGAGGAAACCTTAGAAACGTTACCTTCAAAGGCTCACATACCCAATTAAAAGAATCTCTATTTCTTTATTTTTTCAATTTATGATTTTTAAACTAATCTCACAAATTTTTGAGGCCCGCATTATGATTTCTGAACAATTGAGGATGGCAATACTGGGACAAATCAACAGGGGTTTTTTTTGGGTTTTTTTGTTTTGTTTATGGAAGAACTTGCATATCTTGGGTAGGAAGGCTCTCTTTAATTGACTGCTGCTGACACTTCTACTGAGGTTAGAAGGTCAAAGTTAATATTCAAATATGATTATTGGTTTGGGAAACCTTGTGAGGAGTTTTTGTGTTTCAGATATTAAACTGTCCTGTAATCACCAATTAAACGTTATGTATAATCTTTTCCCCCCATACCATTTGTGATGTAACTTATATCACTAATGAATATTGATGGGTGTATATTATAAGATATTGTTTTGAAGAGGCTGGGTAACTTATTGGTTATAGCCTGACCTAGATTCATCAGGGAAACAAGCTCATGGCTCTCAGCCCTGTGTTGGGAAGTAATCTGTATCTTCAGTAAAATCATGGCTACCATGAAGTCAGAGGAAGTTTTCCCACTGATTTTTACCCCACGGCTGTGTCTACACTGGCCACTTATTCTGGAAAATCAGCCGCTTTTCCAGAATAACTTGCCAGCTGTCTACACTGGCCCCTTGAATTTCCGGAAAAGCACTGACGATCTAATGTAAAATTGTCAGTGTTTTTCCGGAAAAACTATGCTGCTCCCATTTGGGCAAAAGTCCTTTTCCGGAAAACTGTTCCGGAAAAGGGCCAGTGTAGACAGCACAGTAGTGTTTTCCGCAAAAAAGCCCCGATCGCGAAAATGACGATCGGGGCTTTTTTGCGGAAAAGCGCATCTACATTGGCACGGACACTTTTCCGGAAAAAGTGCTTTTCCGGAAAAGCATCCTGCCAATGTAGATGCGCTTTTTCCGGAAATACTTATAACGGAAAACTGTTCCGTTTTAAGCATTTTCGGAAAAGGGTGCCAGTGTAGACGTAGCCCACAAGTATAGTCTATTGTCATAGCAGCTAATCTTTCCTGTGGGCATTGCGAATATTAGGAACATGCAAACTGGATTACCTCGCACGTGTAGAAGAGTCAAACTGAAGGTCACCACCAGGGCGCTAGTCAAACAGGTGCCATCATTCTGTTTCTTTGCACTGTTTCGCTTTTTGCTTTTGCTGATTTATCCAGCCTAACACATACATTTGCACTGATCAGTAATTCAAAGAAACCTCATCCTAGAGTAGATGAGATCAAGACTGGTATACACCAGAGACTGAGAACAGTGAAAAATTATGTCAGCCTACAGGCAAGTAGACTAAATTAAATGAAATCTGTTTAGTTTCCTGCATACTCACTGTCTGATAAATATGAACTGAGGAATGTAGATTTGCCCCACACTTGGCCTTTTATGAAGATGTGTGTTGAAATATGCAAATTACAACAGTACAGTAGCCCATTGCAATTGGATATTTTTTTTGTCTGTTACATCTGCTGATTGTAAAATACTTCCGTGTACAATATTTTCATTTTCATTATTTCTTATATATATTTTTTCCTGGTGTGCTTAGAAGATGATATGTGGCATTCTTCCTGTCCAAATATATGGTTTATTCCTCTCCTCCTTTGTAGATGTTATGTGTGTGATCACAATGCTATTGTGGTAGGGTATCTCTAAACATTTTTAAAGCAATGACTAACCAGTGTCACATTTTTAGCACTTTCTGGGATAAAGAAACCAGATTATGCAAAAGTATATTTCATTATTAAAAAAATAACAATTTAAATCTCCAAAACAGAACACTTTCTAGTCTACTTTTGAAACATGACTTTTTCTCCCAGAAGAAAATAGTAGTAACAGTGGAATTGAGGGTTGGTAAATTAAGTGTCTGGAAATAACAATTGGTAATTGTAGATGAGATCAAGACTGGTATACACCAGAGACTAAGAACAGTGGAAAATTATGTCAGGCTACAGGAAAATTATTGGTAGACTGAATTAAATGAAATCTGTTTAGTTCCCTGCATACTCACTGTCTGATGCATATGAACTGAATAAGGTAGATTTACCTCACTCTTGGCCTTTTCAAAATAATTATTTTGGGAGTTATTATAATAAGTTATTTTGAAATAATTTCCTAGTGTAGACATGCTCTGAGTGTCCAGAGACAGGGTGTGCAAAGGTATAAACCTCCCATAATGGATAATTTATGCACAAACACATCTAAGCAGGAGGTCTTCCGTACTTGAGGTAGTCAGTCATTCACTTTGTTCAGAAGAATGATGGTTCTATCCTAGCTAGATTCATGAAGGATATGTGTACTTTTTAAAATCCTTCATGTCTTGTGGCTGAGAGTTCCATAGATTAATTCTATATGTAAGTTGTTTTGCTTTCACTTTTTAAAAATTGGGTGCTTCTTTGTTTTTGAACTATGAGAAAGCAAACATACAGAGTCAGTAAAGAAGCTAAGATATCCTGTGTGGTTAGAGGAAAAGTTCACAATAACTTCTCAAGAGAGACAGAATAGAATATAGACAAATGATTCATTTTCGTGATGAGATAAGGTTATTAATGGAGAGACTGAAAGCACTGTACTAAGATCACTGTTGTTACTATGAATTCCAAATCATTGCCTGTGGAAAGACTCAGGTGAGGAGGTGACAATCTCTGCAACCCTCAGAAAGTTTCAGTTGTTCTGGTAAAGTGCTTAGTTTCCTGCCCTCACTGAACATAGGCTGCTGGACCTGCCATACAAAACAGGGTTCTCAGAGGGTTCCCACATGGACTGGCAGGAGACCAGGGCTATCCACAGAGAGACCCTCTGCCCTCCCAGAAATCCTCTGACAGCACAAGGCAAAATGGCACAGTGGAGAGATCTGGGTTCATGTCGTCATGTCTGTATTTTCATCTCAAATTATAAGAAAGCCAAGCATGAGCACGATTAAAATTCCTTGCTTTGTGCAGTGGAGAGCTCTTTGGATTTTTACTTTATTTTTATTTTTGTTGTGCCTTATATTCCTAGCTGTCCTCATTTATCATAGCTTTGAGCTTTTAACTTTCCTGTGGACACTTAACATTTCTGTCTTTGGAATCAGTGGTCACCCTACGTGAAAGATAAAAGCCTGATGTTCTACCCCTTTTTTATGGGTTTGTGTATTTGTTTAATTTGACTGAGCTTAAATCCCCCCTTCCCTCACCACAAGTTGGAAACAAAAGCTGGGGAGAAGATATGAAAAAGATACAATGATTGCTAGACAGCTATGGTTTAAATGAATAATAGAACAGTGCATAAACAGATACAAGCCAAACACGAATATGAAATGAACAAGGGGAAGCAAACAGCAAGAGGAGTTGGAAAGTCAGGCATTGTGAGTACGGAATGTTCTCCTTTCTCTGGAAAGATGCTCGATTACTGACAGAACAAACCTCTCTCCTCATTCTCATGTAATCATTCCTTTTGAGGTATCAATCCACTTCGTCCTCCTTTTGCGAGTATTCAACCTAGAACTCAGTGTGCAGTTTGAATTGAGTAACTGAAACAGAAGTCTAGCTGGAGTTGTTATTGGATTAAGAGTGTGTCTGCTCTTCAGCTGAAGGTATAATTTGTGGCTTGGGCAGGCATACCCATGATAGCTTTCGTCTAACTAAGGCCCCATCTTCACTCCTCAAAAGATCGACACTGACACAAGTGATCTTCTGGAGTTTGATTTAGCAAGTCTAGTTAAAACTCGCTAAACTGTAGTCAGAGGATGCCCCCACCAGCACCCAGAACTCCTGCTCTTGCCAGGAGTAAGGGAAGCCAACAAGAGCATTTCCTCCCATCAGCCTCCCACTGAGAGGTCTTACCCACGCTTGGCTTAAGGTAAACTGACTCCAGCTTCGTATTCTATGTAGCTGGAGTTGTGTACCTTAAGCCGAGCTGCTGGGACTAGTGTAGACCTTGCCTTAGACATTGCTTAAAAGCAGCAGTGAAGACTCAGAGAGTGAGGAGGTCAGCATGGGCTAGCAATGCCAGTACATACCCAGAGAGACTGGGAGAGCTTATGTGACCTACTGTCAGCCGACGGTCAGGGCAGTGTGTGTGTGTATGCTTCCGAGAAAAGGTTTAACGTCTGTGTCTTTACTGCTAGGACCGGGGTCCCTTCGCAGAGGGTGGCCAGCAGGCCAACAGACGCCCCGTTATATAGAAAGAGCTTATTACACCTTAGATTTTAACTGCTAGAACACAGGGGTTCCTTCGCAGCGGGCAGCCTGGGAAAGGCTGGAAAGGTGCCCCAACGGATCTTGTCACCTGGGAGTGACACAGATCCAAACGCCCAAGCTCTCCTTATGTCTGTCCCTTTTATGACCGGCTGAAGTTCTTTTAAATTGTGCTTGGTTCTGTTACAGCAACTGAAGGAGTCAGGTTAAAGCTTAAACAGTTACAGGTTTATTAAAAGACTTATAAAAGCATATGGTTACAATGGCTATTGCTCTATTTCTTAAATGCTAACAAATACAGATTTTAAAAATGGTTACAAAGAAAATAAAGATAGAAAATAGAAATAATGGTAGAAAATAGAAATAATGGTACCAAGTGACAGCTTAATCTTTAAAGAGCTCTAAGTCTATGTATATATATACTTAAACAAAGGACCACATCCAGGTACAATTTTTACCCCTTTCTGTGCCTCTCGACTCCAGCGTGTCAGGCCAGGGCCGGTCTCTCAATTCCTAGGAAAGACGAATACGAGGTGGGCGTCCCTTTGGAACCTCGGGAGATCAAACACCTAACCCGACCAGCAGATAGATGGTAGATTGACACTCAAAGAGAATGCGCTGCTGGACCTATCTTTATACCCCTAGGGGCCCGTATTCTCTTTCTTATCTAAGATGCCGAATTGTACTGGTCCGTTTTGTGGCGCCAGTTCTTACAAGCAAGTTTCAAGTTAATTTACACTTGCAAGAGAGATAACTAAATTGTGAGCACTAGACATTTTTTTACTGGGCGAGAGATTCCTCCCCCCGCAGATGGATGTGTGTTCGTATCAATATGGGTTTCAGTCAAGGGCACTCCTTGGCAGCCTCTTGGTCAGCAATTGGCATATCTCTGTTTATAGCCATTCACGGTCACACAGCCTGGGCCTTCTGCTCTGTGTGCCCTGTATGCTCCAGGCAAGCAAAAATGGATGTTACAAGGGGATTCCTGTCTGGCTACACCTACTCTGAAGCCAGTGCTGATGCATCATGAATGCAATTTTTAACACTAGCGCAGGTAAACCTGCCCAATTTGCAATCATGTCTTCAACTGCAGTGTTACATGTACCCTAAACTGAGGCTTGCTTTGCAAAACTGAAGCAGATCCAAACCTTGTTACCAGGATTTGAAGAATAATGCTTGTGGGTAATTGGAAGGCCATATCTGCTAATTGAATAACTGGTATTTAAAAAGCAAGAGTCACGATGTTTGATAATAAAAATTACTGCTCAAATTTTGGCATGGGTTTGCAGCAAGTACTGTTTCCTTTGCATGAGTCCCACTGCAATAGCATGAAGAATAAAGCATAGTTATACAGAAACATAAGGTAAGGAGGTCACAAATAATATATGTGTGGAGGAGGGGAATTCTTGATAAACTAAATCTAAATTCAAATCCCGATGTACTGAGTTGTATATTTCAATCATACTGTTGCATTCAGTTCATTTGCACTATAGGCAAGCCAATTGCACTGCCTTGTATTGCTTTGTGTAGCAATAGGAAGTGCTAGAACAGGTCAAGGTATTGATTGGAATGTAATTTTGTTACTATTTTAGGAACGAAGAATTTGGACTTGTACTACCCCTGTCTCAAGGATAAGTCGGGACAAGAAAAATATCATGGTTGAAGCTGTTTTACAGTCAAGAAAGTGCTTTGATTTACACCAAACTTTGTTGAACTTTAAACTATTTCTTTCCAATGAGGAGTTTCAGGTTAGAAATTCTAGTCTAAAGGTGCACTGAAAGCACTGTTCTATGGTTGCTGTAACCGGCTGTGTAAAATTTAATCCCCAATTTGATTCAGGTTTTAGCCTTGATTCAACACATGGAAATTTTCCTTCATCTGAAGATGTTTTGTTCTGTTTCTGTTCTTCCGAATTTTAATCCCTTTCCAATGACAGTATGGAAAATTATCTGTGCTGGGAGAAGTTAATTTAAACAAGGTTTATAGGGGTTTTTGTAATTCTTGTAAGTCTTGTAGTTGCACTGCTTTTTATTTCACTTTCATACCTGGGAAGGTCCAGTAGCTGAGATTTCTCCTGACCTCTGTAGTATAGTATTCAGCTCATTTGTACATTACAATAGCCATTTCTCTTCTCCCCTTATTGTACATTTTCAGAAGTAAGCAGCTTTTCTGTTCTGAAAGGCATCGTGCTCAGGGGGGAGGGGTCACGTTGAAATGCGAACAATTAAAATACTATTTTAATGATCTCTTGCTGTCATTATTGGTCTCCCAAATGATTGTGGTAATTTGAGAACCCTGGCAGCCCTTTGCTGTAGAGTTTCAGCACATATACTGTACAGTTCCCAGAGCAGGGCTATAGTCGTGCAGTCATTTTAACAGATATGGTTAAAATAATTGACTCAGCACATTTGTCACCCTAATAATTTTGACACAAAGTTTGGTGTAAAATTAGCATCATTCTGAAATGTAATAGCACTGACACTATGAAAGAAAAATAAAACAGCCAAGCATTCCAGAAACATTGCTGTGCAATTTAAGGCGCATATCTCATGTTTACTGTCATAAAATTTTATAGCTGCATAGAGCAGCCAAATTAGCTACAGGAAGCTAAACATTAATAAATTCCTCTTTAAGTATGCAAGAATAGAGTAGTACTTTCCAGGAGAGGTGAAAGCATAGTTAAAGAAAGCTATAGCCACTCATGCATATGTACATAGGACCAATCCTGTCCCTTTTGACTAAAGGAGAGTTTTGGCATTTAATTCAGTGAGCACTGAATCATACCTATGATCCAGTGAACTTATTCAGTCATTGATTTTATTTCAGTATGGACTCTGTTTGGTGAATTGAGAGTTAAAAGCACTTAATATGTCACAGGATTGAGCCTCATCTTCCTGAGTTGTTGGCGAAGATTGGATGTACGAAGATTGGATGTGTAAATATATTAGGCTAGATTCTTTCCTGTGTTAAGGTCCACTTGGCTCACTGTCTAAAACCACAACTGTTCTGGCCTTTCCTCTAGTTGAAAATTAGAAGAGTCTTTTCTGTTATTTCCAACTCATACCAGTTGCATATTGTGCCAAAGAGGGTTTCAAGAATGTCCTGATTCTGTTATATATGTTCTAGTTCTTCAGAAAATGTCATATGAGGTCCTAAATGACTCTTGGGTCATTAATATTGGCATGAAAAGTATCTACAGATACAAGGTAAGGGGTTATGTATATCAACCAAAAATATGTTTTGAAGGGATGTTTATTATGTATCTGTTGAAATATAAATTAAATATTTTCTCATTCCCAATGGATCTCATATAAACCATCCTAACTGAATGAGGATTAAGAATTGTAAGAATTTCAGAGAGGAACTTACTGGTATTTAAACACAGCAAGGGAAGACAACTTTATCTTGAGATACACCTCAAAGGTTTTCTGGACTATATTTGAGGATGAAAGAAAAAAAATTATCATACTGCATCTAGGAAATAAACAGGGTAGTGCATTTACCTTCATGAAAACAGAGTCATAGACAGACTTGGTTGAAATGCTGCACGGGATTGGGGGGGTGAGGTAAACTTTACATGGGAAATTATCTTATTTGGTGTAGTCTCTAGAAAGTGTGCTATGATTTTGTGTTATACATAGCTTTTCTTTTCCATTATCCATACTCACTATATCATAAATTTTGAATATTTGGTTTCTTTGTTTTCACTATAATTATATCTCTGTGCTATGGTGTTATAGAAGGTGCTGATCTTGAGTTGCATCCTGGGAGTTGGTGTATTCAGTGTTCCCTTGGGGAGAGCAGGCCTGGTATTTCTGAGTGTGTTCAGTGGAGGAGAGGCTACGCATGGTATGGGAATGCTGCGAAGGGGCTTAGTGATAGACATGCACCTGCTGTTCATGTTCAAGGCAAAGTAAGAGTGAACATTGCCCAGAGAGGGATGCCACATTGGTGGCTAATGTCCAGAGCTAATCATAAAAAAGTCTCCCTCTCCTTTAGAGGCAGGAGGTTAGCCCAGAGTCTTGGTACCCTGAAAATGGGTGGAGTACGCTGTGCTCTACACTTTCCATTCCCAGCCCCAAAACATTCCTTTCTTCCTTCAACACCCTCCTACCACACACACCCTGCTGAAAGGTGAAGTTGGTAGTTTGTGTAGGTGCTTACCACCAGCTGAGAATGCCCTCCTGAACCAGTGAAATATTTAGTTAGATCCAGATTCCAGCTCCTGGGCAATGATCAGACTGTATCTAATTCTGCTTAACATACTGACTTTTTAGTTGTAAAAAAAAACCAATTCCCGCCCTTTCCTGCCTGCCCCCCCCCCCCAAAAAAAAAAGAAAGGCATTTCACTTAGGTATAGCAACAGATTGCAAAGACTGAAACTGAAATTCTCACAATGCTGTTTGCTTTTTTGGCCTTTTCTACTAATTATAACAATTTCAGTTATTATGTAAATCACCCAATTCTTGTAAAATGGCATAAATAATTATGAAATGTTGTCTGAAACCCTGCAACTAAATGCTGTGAACATGTAGAAAATATAGTGAGACAGAGAAGGCACACTTCATTCAAAACTCTTGATTTGAGTGCCAGCATTTAAAGGACAAAGACAGAAAAATGTGTGTATTCTGGAAGTTGTCTCATCTGAGTGAGACACTGAGTGAGACAGAAGCATGGAAACTAGGTTAGTTCAGTGTTTAAACAATCAGTATTTTCTGGACTGGGATATTGAGTTTGTTTTCTGTGTTGAATACACACACACACACACACACACACACACATTTGGGTATAGTCCGTGGGGCCAAAAGACTTGCCAGGTCCCTGGATGGGGGATAGCTCTGTGCCCTTAGAAAGGGGGAAGCCTTGGGAAGAAGGGGCAGGGCTGAGGTTAGCCTCTCCCAGGCAGCCCTCAGCACTGTCTGGAGCAGGCCACACCTCTCCCAGGCAGCCCTTATTGTCCCCCCAGAGTTACTCACCCATCCTTTTCTTTATTTCCACTGTGGAAATCAAGAATTACAAAACCTGCCTCAATAGCTTCAAATTAGCTAATAGACTAAGTGAGAGATGCAACAGCTACCAATTTTGTTCCAAAAGAGCCACTATGGTTGGTTTGAAAAAATTTAGAATTTTTTTAACTGCAG
This sequence comes from Pelodiscus sinensis, assembly GCF_052426305.1. Classification (NCBI taxonomy): domain Eukaryota; kingdom Metazoa; phylum Chordata; order Testudines; family Trionychidae; genus Pelodiscus; species Pelodiscus sinensis. The sequence goes on from NC_143053.1 coordinate 207,751,612, forward strand.
AAGGAAGTTAGGAATGTTTTTAAAATTATTTTAATATTCCACTTTGCTTAAGCAGCCTGTCTATGTTATGAGATCTTTTGCTGCAATTTGTAAGGGAAACTGTAGCCTCATTATATCTGCCACAGTTCCACTGAAAGGAATCACTGCAGTATTGGGGGAGGGGTCTAGTTCAGTTTCACACATAAGTGTTAAAATAGTATAGCCATTGGCTGGGCATGCTGTTTTTTAAGAGGAGGGAATTCTGGCGCCAACAACAGTAAGGCCTTATCTTTACTTACGGGAGGATCGACTCTCTGGTGATCAATTTTCTGGGATTCAATTTAGTGGGTCTAGTAAAGACCCTCTAAATCGAACACTGAGGGCACGCCTGTTGACTGTGGTACTCCTCGCTGTCAGTAAGGGAAGTCAATGAGAGTGTTTCTCCCACTGACCTCCTGCTGTGGAGCCAGCCCCCAAAAAATCAATCCAAGATACATTGGCTCCAGCTATGCCATTCACATATGTGGAGTTGCATATCTTGCATTGATTTTCCCTGCCAGTATAGACCTGGCCTAAGTGATGCTCACTATATGCAAGGATTCACAGTGAGAAAAGCCTAAGCTATATCTATACTGGATTTTAGAGTGAGCCTCCCAGCCTGGGTCCAGACTCTCAAGTATGCTACTGCTTTAAAAATCATTGTGTAGGCTGATTTGACATAGCAGTTTGAGCGCCAGAGTCTGCACCAGCTTTCAGAGCCCCAGCTCCAGCCTGAGTTGCAGTATCTATGCAGCTGTTTTCAGAGTGCTACCAGAAGTCTGAGAACCTGGTCTGGAAAGCTCGCTCCCACATGCAGTATACACTTGCTCCCGACACACAAGCTTTTCTACTTAGCCTTGCCGATATACCTGAATCCCAACACGGAACACCCCAGGTGCTCCAGCTCTTCGACTTTTCCAAGCTGAGACAGTGGCCAGTTGTGGCAAACTGTGGTGGTTGTGCCTGGCTCTCTCTCTTTATTACCACACTATACTGTTGTTTGTTTTGGCAGATTCTCTAGTAGCATCGCATCAAATGCTTTCTGGTCTTAATGAGTCTCCGTATTGCCCTTCTTCAGAAAAGATGGGATATTTTTCTTAGCTTGTTTGTCCACCTTTACAATTGTCATTTTACAGTTGTGAAGGAGACTATCTAGTTAGAGTAATTATAACTTAAAACTTTTCTCGTATGAAGTGCCATTGGGAAGGAAATGTGACTTTTATGTTATATGATATATAGCAAGTAGGAAACAATACTTAAAGGAGTGAGAGAGAAAAATGAGGTACTTAAAATGAACGTATCAACTTGAAAATCATATTTTCAGTCTGAAAGATTTTTTGCCCATTTCTAAGTAAAAATTTAGACCTAGGTCCTGCAAAGCCTAGGTCTACATGCTTCACTTTAATCATCTCAATAGTCCTAGTTTTCCAGCTTCCCTTGTTTGTACATTTTACAGCACTTTGTAGTTAGTTCCTTTTCAACGTTTCCATATAGAAATAGCTATTCCTTTCCCAACTCACCCCAAAAGCCAACAAAGTTGTCTTAAGAATGCTTGCAGGATCACATGATCATTTGGGCCACATCTGTACTATAAGCTAGGGCTGAGACTCCCATCTTGCACAGATACACTTATGCTAGCTTTCACACAGATAGTAGCAGAACACTGTTACTTGCCACAAAACCAAATCTGCCTGAACCCACTTATATCCACATGGCTGCTAGTCCGTGCCGCCACTTGGTGGCTACTGCCTATGCTGCTGCAGTTATCTGTAGTGTGCTAACTCTATGACACACGCATGCGTATGTCTACATGAGCTAGGAATCTCAACCCTAGCTCATTGTGTGTTTAGATGGAGCCTTTTGATTAAAAAGTTGAGTTTGGCTGAAGAAAGACACACAAAAGACATCCTTGGCCAGTTCCCATCTCTGACCCATATAATTTTGCTAGTATAACTTTTAAATTTAGAGCAAGTCTAATATTAGTGCAGCTTCATCCTTTTAGTTAGTCTACACTCAAAAGTTAAGTTGACCCAACTATATTGTTCAGGGATGTGACAAGTCTACACTCCCAAGCAATCCCTGGTGTAGACAACATTAGGTTGATGGAAGAATGTTTCTGACAAGCTAGTTACTGCCTCTAAGGAAGGGGGAGGAACTATAGCGATAAAAGAACTACTGTTGCTGTAAAAAAAAAAACTTCAGAAGGGTAGCCGAGTTATTCTGTAACTTGAAAACCTTAAACAATGAATGGTCTAGCAGCACCTTAAAGACTAATAAAACATGTGGATGGTATCATGAGCTTTCGTGGGCACAACCCAGTAAGTGTCTACACTGAAGTGCTGTGCTGACATAGTGTTTCTAGAGTTAGCAAGCTCTTAAAGAGGTGCAACTTTGTGTGTAGTCCAGGCCTTATTTCAGTAGCTCATGGAAGTCTGAAGAAGTGCTTGCCCTATTTTACACCAGTGCAGCTTGTCTACTTTTAGGGGTTTACACCACTATAACTACACTGGTGCACATTTCCTTCATGGTTTATTTAGAGTCTATCTACACTAAAAGAGTGGTTGAGGGTAAGAAGAGGATCACAAGAAATAAAATTTGGTATAATTTGTTTTGCAAATTTGTTCACATCTCCTCTCCTGATGTGATAAATGTTGAGGGCTTGGGATCACCACAGTCTGCTCATCTTTATCCATTTTCTGTGGAAAAACACAATTCTGTTTTGGATGGCAGACTCTCAGGGAGGCATTAATTATTATGAGCTCAGTATAATGCTATAAAGTTTTCATGTAACTGATAAATCAAAATGTGTTTCCAGAATGTTTTTATTGGATTTAGTGTCTTTTTCATATTAGAGACTTCAGTTTTTACTAAAACAATAATAAGATTAAAAATTTCCCATCGCAACAGACAATTCCCTATGGCTTCCATGGAAGTCTACACATTAAATAATAAGGGCTACATTTTCTGAATTAATTCAGTGCAAGCTGCAATGGGCAGTAGCAAGCTTAGCCAGAGATGTAGAGCAACAACTTAGCCTTTGTCCTCCAATGTTGTTAGCCTCCCAGTTTACTTCCTTCAAATTGAGGAAATAATCAATAATACCAGCTGCAGCTGTTTCTGTCCCTTTGTCTTCCAGCCAATCAGTTTCAATTGCAAAATCAAAATCACAAATAGGCCTGCTCTCATTGGAATTAGTGAAGCACAGAAGCTTATGACATAATACTGTATGTCTTTAAAAAGAGAAATTCTGCCTGATGGGGAAAATCTGGTACCTTTTACTGACTCTCTCTTTTGTTCCAACTCACATAAAAAGGGTCTACACACTGCAATAAGATACTATGAGTGGAGGCTTGGGTTCTATTTTACAACTTAAAAAAATAAAGTACACAGAAAATGGTAGACATTTCCTTCTCGTGTTCCATGACCAGTATGTGATATTTTTTGGTGGTAAATATTTTGTAAAGGCCAACTGTGAGTTTTTCTGCATGTGGAACTCCCTAGTGAAGTAGCACCCAGAGAGCTGTATGCCTTCTAGCTGTAGATCTGAACCATTGAAAACTACACTGTGGCTACGTCTACACTGGCCCCTTTTCCGGAAGGGGCATGGTAATTTTTGAGATTGTAATAGGGAAATCTGCGGGGGATTTAAATATCCCCCGCGGCATTTAAATAAAAATGTCCGCTGCTTTTTTCCGGCTTTTAGAAAAGCCGGAAAAGAGCGTCTACACTGGCCCCGATCCTCCGGAAAAAGCGCCCTTTTCCGGAGGATCTTATTCCTACTTCAAAGTAGGGGCCAGTGTAGACGCTCTTTTCCGGCTTTTCTAAAAGCCGGAAAAAAGCGGCGGACATTTTTATTTAAATGCTGCGGGGGATATTTAAATCCCCTGCGGATTTCCCTATTACGATCTCAAAAATTACCATGCCCTTTCCGGAAAAGGGGCCAATGTAGACGAGCCCTGTATATTTGCAGATTCAAATATTTTTCACTTTTTTTTTTTAAGTGTAATGCATGTATGTCTTTGAAAGGGTAACTTTGTGACAGCTTGTTTCTGAGGTTGTACGTTTTCTGGAGCTAAATCTTGTAGCATTGATTGGAGTCCCTGTACATAGTTTTAGGAGTTTTATTAATGGAGATTGCCTATCTCCTAGAACTGGAAGGGACCTTGAAAGGTCATCGAGTCCAGTCCCCTGCCTTCACAAGTACCATCCCTGACAAATTTTTGCCCCAAATGCCTAAATGGCCTCCGCAAGGATTGAACTCACAACCCTGGGTTTAGCACAGGTGCACTCAACACACGCACATCCATGAATTTGGCCTTGCACATTCGAAAGTTCTGCAGCCACTGACATCATCCCAAGACTGCATCACAATATGATCCCACCAGCCACTGCACATTTCTGGGGCTCACCATCGGCTGCTGCTCCGTGAATCCCAACAACAACCTTGAATTGGTTCTTGCCATATCTCACAGCATTTCTGTCCTCCAGGAAATAATCATGCTTCCTTTGGTGATTCATGTGGCTTCACAAATACTGGAATATTGTGTGTCCTGTGCTTGCAATGCTCATTACAATAGTGCAGAGCTGTGCTGGCTCTATGTTTCTGTCAGATAGTGACAAGTCCCAAACAGTTTATTGGGATTTTTAAAATAGGCACAAAAATGATGGGTTTAAAATGACAGTATGGGATGGAGAAAGTTGCATGATGGCAACTTGACCCTGCCTTTCTAGTCAGCCCTGCATGACTCATTCCTGTCCCACCATGCATTGCCAAAACTCCCCAGATGGCTAGATGGTGAGTTGCACACTGGGGTGCCTACCCATAGTGAACTGCATTGTGCCTCAATATAAGCAGCCATGGTGAGTATGTGCAGTGCCGATGAAAGACACAAAGTATGTATGTGAAGAAGCGCTAGGTTAATTGAGGTGGTTTTATGCCAATATAATGTCTGGTGGCAAAAGTTTGTCATGTAAAGCCCTGAGTTTACAGAGACAAACTTCCTTGTTCCTCTGACAGAAGTAGTAGGTCAGAACTTTGACAGTCCCTGGTGCATTACCTCACTGGCAGAGGAGACAGGGAAGTCTGGGCTGTGACAGCTCTTCTAAAACCACCTCCCCTTTTTTCTGTGCCCTCTTGTAGAAGGGAGCATAGCAGAACTAAGCTTAATACCATGCAGGAAATCAAGTATCCTGTTTGCATCTGTAGACTGAATTAATATATTTTACACTGCGATTCAATTTTCAATTCTGTCTTTGTTTGAAAACAAGCAAAGGGAAGGGCAAGGTCCATGACAAGTTTCAAGTTTATATCTTCAAGCTGCTTTTCTTATAGCTATGTAAAAATAACCTGTGGGGCTATTAATGGTTTTAAAGGGTAAAATGGCAAATAGAATAGTCTCCAAACTTCCTATAAGAGTCACTTTGATCCAGAGACCAAGTTTGGAAATTTTCAGTCCATAGGTGAGTTTTTTTCTGAAAGTTATCAGCATGGTCTAACAAAATAAAGGTAAATAGTTTATAAGAAGAACTGGTCACAATTTTATCAATCAAAAGGCTTCTTTTTTTTCCCCTTGAAACATGGTCATTTACCAGCAACTAAAAAAATTGTCAACATTTTTCATGATGTTTGAGGCATTCTAAATACAATTTTATCAAAGCATGCTTAAAATATAATGGAACCGATAATACTTTTTTGTTTGATGAAAACCAGGTTTGGTGGTGAACCATAACTTTGGTTTCAATAAATAGAAATGGTTGATAATAGGTTTGGTAATATTTTCAATAAACACAAATTAAGTTCAGAAAAATCAATCCATGTTGATCATTGTGAAATGGAACATCTTAGAAATTTTAAAAATTAATTTTTGGTTTCAATTCTTCCCCATGCTCTATTTATAGCCATACCTAAATGCCTCTTGTACTGTCAAAGGCCTTCTCATGTCATTCTTCTAGTGTGGTCCCTTATTATAATCTTTCCTAACTCTAGTATAAATCAAATAAAACGCAACTCTGTGCAATGCATATAAAACTCCTAATTTTATTACTGCTGAGTCTTCTGCTCCAGCACAAAAAAGCTCCCAGATTTTCACAGCACACTGCAGTGCTCTGAATGAAAAACATTATCCTCAGAAATCGGAGCTGGTACATCTATACCTTTCTCTTCTTCCATTACCGAGCATGCACGAGGCCTGGTTCATTTTAATTTCTGTGAGCATGCTCCTCCATGGTGCTCTTGATCTTTGATAAGTTTGCAGAAATATTTTTTAAGGTATAAACTAGAGAAAATGCTCAGGCATCGTATTTCCTTCTCCAGACATGGGTAGGTCTTTTACTTTTTGTATTTGTGTGTCGATGTGAGTAATTTCATCATTTGGAAATGTGCAGATGCATTAGAATGGATTTATCATCCTTTTGTTTAAGATAGCTGTCTTAAAAGCAGAGAAAATATGGAAATCTGCAGCTCAGACTACTGAGAATAGAGGTTACCCCACTACACACACACACTTTTGGATTCTTGCAAGCAAATTTTAATAATAAAACAATAAATAATATAATAGTAACTGTGAAGTAAACTCAAGAGCTCCTGCCCAGCTCTGCACTTGACTCCACTGAACTCTGGATCAATTAAGCTGGCTTAATTAACTCTGGGCCAAGTTTGGCCCTTAATGCTCATACATCATGTAGTCATAGATTCAGGGTTTTTTAAATATCCCTGTGTCATTTCCTAAATGATTTGTCAGCCATATGATTTCTTTCAGAGGAAAGGGAGATGCTGAATAGCTTGCATATATACATACACAGACTCGTTCTACCATTATAAATACAAGAATATTTAAGCAAATTAGGAAGGGAAATCTGGCACACCCAACTATTTTAACTGAATTGTTTCCCAGGTCATCCAGGAGTTCTGACCTCTTTTCTTTACTCAAATATTTCTTTTGTGAAAGTCAAATAGAGCCATCTACCCCTTTTTCTTTTTCTCGCTAGCCTTGCCCCTCCCCCCGCTACTTTTCCAATACAAGAAGTGTGAGAATAATTTTCCATCTGAAATGAATACACTCCTCCTATGTAAGTGGGTTTTTTAGACTAATTTTCCATCTCTGGAGGTTGCATCTTATAAAATAAAGCTTTGCTGTCATATTTTAGTTTTGGACACACCAGTGCCTCTTCCATTTATTTCAGTGGGAGTTGTGTGCATGAAATCAAAGATAGAATATGGCCCTATGTCTTCTAGGCACATGGTTCATTCTGATCTATTTCAAACAAGAAAAATTATATATGCAATATAGTAGTTATATAGTGTAGAATTTTTGGGGTCCTTAATGGGCCCAAGAAAAAGTGATAGAAAAACAGCATCAAACAGTGCAGGCAACCTGAAAAGATAATATTTGTGAGTTACTTCTTTGCAATAAGATAAAACCTCATGCACTTGCCCATTACCATGGGAAACTGACTTCAAGCAAGATTATTTTAGCATCTTTGAGATTCATATAATTTTTTTTTTATTCAGTGTTTGATGAAGGAGAGGTTTTGTTTATAAGGTAGGGCTCTTTGGTTAGATCTATACGGTAGCATTTTGAGCTACATTGTTATCCTGAAATAGCGCCACTGTGTAGACATACCCTTTGGGATCACTGGAGTGTTATAATATCACTATGAACAAACATAGTAATTCAACATTTTCATCACCCGGCCATCAGGTTATAATCTAGCTGCAAAAATTCCTTCAGACCAGAATTTGAAATTGAAGGTTCTGTAAGGACAAAACATAACAACAAAAACATTGTGTTTTGTTTAATATTTATTTTATATATATAACAAATATCACTGTAGGTTTCTATTTTGATTTATTTTTGCATTGGGATAATTCATGATGAGCTCATGATTTTTTAATTAACGATGTTAGCTTCATTTTTTTAAATTCATCAATCTACAACCCAAGTCTACACTGGAGCTATGTCTAGACTGCAAGCCTCTTTCGAAAGAATGTCTAGACTGCAAGCGGAACTTTCGAAAAAGCAAGACGCTTTTTCGAAAGAAAGCAGCGAGTGAGTCTGGATGCTTTCTTTCTAAAAAGCCCTGTTGGCATTCAAGAACGCCTTTTTTCAAAAGAGCACTTTTGAAAAAAGGCGTTCTTCCTCGTGAAATGAGGTTTACCGCCGTCGAAAGAAAAGCCGCGTTCTTTCGATTTAATTTCAAAAGAACGCGGTTGCAGTCTAGACACTGGTGAAGTTTTTTCGAAAAATAGGCTACTTTTTTCAAAAAAAACCCTGAGTCTGGACACAGCCTCAGAGTCATGTAAGCAGACCCTGAAGTCAGTGGGGCTTTGTGGGAGCCAAGGGATCTGTCAATACAGTCCACATTGCAAGATCAGAGCCCAAATTGTTAAACTAGTGATAGCAGAATATCAGTTTTAGTATCTATTGAAATCAACCAATTAGTTGTAAAGCAAGATTAGGGTAAATGTTCTTCACTTCAAAAAGGAAAATCTTGTGGCATTAACAGAATCAGTGTGGCAGGAACAGATGTAGTGTTCTTAAGAAGCAGTAGTACATGATGAAGTTGGGATGGTGTAAAGGATACAATAATAAAGTCACAGCAGATGGCAGTTCTGCTACCACAAATACCAATATGGCTCTCAGTAAGCTAAAGGGTAAGAGGGAACTATATACAAAATAGTGAAAAGGAGACGAATAATAGGGGGAGGGTATGTAATTAGCTTGGCTGCATGCAGATAAAGGACAGCAAGAAAAGAAGCTGTATAAATCAAAGGTTAAGGAGAAGATTACAGAAGGGTCATGGCAGTTGATAAGGACTGAGTTGTGAATAGCCTACAGGTGGCCATGCAGAGGAGCAGGTTGGAGTGAAACTCTCCCTCCTGCTTATATGGCAAAGTAAGAGATGACCACAGTTGCAGACCTGGTGCTTGAGGGAAGAGTGTAGGTGTTATTCCTGGGTTACCTCCCTCTGAGAACATGGCACTGTCCCCATATGCTGGTAAATATGCCACACCTTCTAAATGATAGTACACACCCAGCAAGTGAAAACTCCTAGTGATCCCTGTCGGACAGTATGCCTCTGTATCTCCCTTGACTCAGGGTTTTGCCTAAACAGAACAGGCTAGCCCTAAACAAGGAAGGGAAGCAGAGTGTTCAGAGACAGGTTGAGCATTTCAAGTATCTTTCCCTCTGCTTTCTATCTTTACAAATGCAAAGACTGGAAAGCACAGCAAGTTAATAGTTAATAAGGATCTGGGTAAGCCAAGGCTGAGGATTGATGAGAGGGAGGTAACAGAACACCTAGACAAACTAAATATATACATAAATCAGCAGGGCCAGATGATGCTCAGTCAAGGGTTCTTAAAAAACTGTCAGAATAAATTGTGGAGCCACTAGCCATAATTTTGACAACTCATTAAGAACGGGTGATGTACCGGAGGACTGAAGAAGAGCAAATATATTACCAATTAGGTATAAACTGGCTGATTGGACCACCTGGTCCAGTAGCAAATAAATGTCTTTCACTATGAGTTTTTCTTCCAGAACTTTATTCTCAAGTTTTTGGTTGCAACAAAGAGAAACAAAGGATTTTACATAAACAGAAAAGCAAAAGCACACCAGTTGGGGATTTAAATGCAGGCTTCTAGCTGCAAGGCATGGAGCTCTATGTTTTCAGGCTGATTATCATTGAACCTCTTTTGAACAATTCCCCCTTTTTTTCCCCTCTACAGACTTGGGGTAGATTGATGCTGCAAAAATCAATACACTGGCTGTCAATTTAGCAAGTCTAGTAAAGACCCACTAAATCGAACACTGATCACTCTCCTGTCAACTCCAATATTCCAGCAGAATGAGATGAGTAAGGGGAGTAGATGGGACAGATTTTTTTCTGTAATCCTTCCACCTGCAATGTGGACTTTGCAGTAAGTAAATCTAAGCTACGTTGATTTAAGTTGCAATACTAATATAATTCATATTGTGCATCTTAGATCAACTTATCTTTGTAGTGTAGTCTTGTCCTACATTTCTGATTGTGTTTTGAGCCCAGTAGCATCTAGAGGCTCCAGTCAGGTCTGGGTCCCTTTGTGTTGGCATTGTACAAACTCACATTAAGAGAAAATCCCTGCTTGAAAGAGCAGAATAAAGTTCCAGAGCTGCACTGAAAACTGTGCCCACACCATGCAAGAGCCCATTAAAATTACTAGAGACATGTGCGGGGCAATGTGAGTTGTAAAGACAAGATCAGCGACTAACCTGAGAGAGAATGGGACAAATCAATGTAAGGAAGTAGGTAGTAAAGAATGAAAGGCGTACACTGTGTCCATTCTAGATAAGTTTAAGATACATTTATGAATTCGTTATAGAAGACTGTCATGTATTGATGACACATTTCTAGTCTTATCTTAAAAGCACTGTGTTGAGTGTAGGTCCCACACTTGGCCAAATGTATAGTCCAAAAACACCCTGACAAATCTCTCTCTCATTATCCGTGACTGCCACGAAGTTCAGTGCCAAAAAACTAACTCTATTTTATTTGATAGTCACTCTGATGCAGAAAATTTATGGAGAGAGCTGTCTTCTGTAAAAGTTCCAGTTGAAGATAGGAAGGTAAAAAACAAGGAAGATTATGGTCTACATATCTTTTAGATGGGTGGTTAATGGTGCCATAAAGCAAAGATCCTGGATAGCTGAATAGCTGATATTTATAGATAGGCCCTGTGCTTGCTCTGCCTTCTAATTCTCGCACTGGGTAACATCTGTGCATGTAAAAAGGCCTACTGAGCTGAAGAATCACTCAGGAGATCAGAAAAGCTATGATACTGTATAAATATATATAGGAGTTGTTCTATGAATTATCTAAGGGAGTAAGACCTGCCCAGTACGAAAGAGGTTGAAAGAATCAAGTGCTTAGTTAATAAGACTATTTCAGAGATTTCCTGTATGTAATGAATATCCCTCACAATTGTCCTTATGTTTATTTGAAACCCTTGTGAATGGAAAAATGTTTGTGAAAAATAAGCAAACATTCATAAATTCTTTCCTGCAGCAAGACTGAATGACTGAGCCAAAGCAAGCAACACTTCATGAAAAGGTGGCCATAAAAATAAAGTCCAGAGTAAATTGTCCATATTTATCAGTGTGGAATAAGAATACTGCTGAGTTAATGGGTCAACATTGCTCAAACATACATGTCTGTGTGAAAAAGTCTGAGGGGTCCTTGTGTTAGTTTGTAACTTTAAAAACAAGTATTTCTGTGGCACCTTAGAAACTAGCAAAAATATATAGAATATGAACTTTTGTGGGTAAAACACACTTCATCAGAAGTTTTACCCATGAAAGCTAATAATTCTATATATATATATTTGTTAGTCTCTAAGGCTATGTCTACACTACATGCTTATTTCAAAATAACAGCATGCGCGGCTACTCCACAAGCCCATTATTTTGAAATAATTTCGAAATAACAGGCTTCTCACTCCAACTTCTGTAACCCTCATTTCATGAGGTTTAAGGGAAGTCAAAGAAAGAGTGTTCTTCCTTCGACTTCCTGCTGTGTAGACAGTGCCAAAAGCCAAGTTAAGGTACTTTGACTTCAGCCACGCAATTAATGTAGCTGAAGGTGAGTATCTTAACTCAACTTTAGCCCACGGTATAGACATGCCTTAAGGTGCCACAGGACTACATATTTGTGTGAGAAAGACAAACCGACAGCAATGTTCTGAAAAGTGTTCACAAATACGGAGTTTTGCCTTATTTTGAAGTCTCTTTGAAATGGATTCACAGTGATCTTTTATTATAAATAGGCTATGTTCTTTTGTTGTCATTGTGGTTGTTATTTCTTAATATTTAAATATCACCTATGTTTCTCAATTGGGTATCAGGATACTGTTCTGGCAAATAACACAAAGGACGTGTATAATCTACAGAGTTTCTTTTTTTTTAAAGTGGCCTTTTTTAAAAAAAAACTTCAGCTGCATCTAGACTGCTGTCTTGTTCTTTCAAAATTAAATCGAAAGAATGTGGTGTTTTTTATTTAAATCGTTAAACCTACTTTTACCCAGAAGAATGCCTTTTTTCAAAAGAGCTTTTTTTTTAAAAAAAAGGCATTCTTGAACGCAAACAGGGCTTTTTCGAAAAAGAGCATCCAGATTGCCTGGGTGCTCTCTATTGAAAAAGCAGATTGCTTTTTTGAAACTCTTGTGGCTGTCTAGACGATCTCTTTCGAAAAAGGCTTGTAGTCTAGACATACCCAAAGAGAATAGTACTGCCTTAGAGAGGTCACAGGGTACTTGATATTTGCTGATCAGTTACTTCCTATGTAAAAAATACAGGAATGGAAAATATATGAGCTGACACTTATTGAGTCTCATGAATCAAGAAAAATTCAGAACCACAGCTAATCTAAGAGTCCTGTCACAGTTCACCTCTGTAAAAATATTTTGACCAAGATTACACAGTGCTTACACAACCATTACATGGCACAGCTGAACACAATGCAGATCTTCTGACTTCCATCCTTGCATTTTAACTACAGGCAGTCCCCGACTTACGCGGATCCGACTTATGTCGGATCCGCAGTTACGAACGGGGCTGCCCCAGAGTACACGGACTGCGGGACCTCGCGGTCCTGCCGCCCGTGTACTCTGGGGCTTTCTCTGCGTCTCCCTGGTCTGCAGACCAGGAAGATGCAGAGCAAAGCCGCGGAGGGGCTTGGGCAGCAAGGCAGCCCAGGCGCGCCTGGGCTGCTCCGCTGCCGGCTTCCCTGAGGCTTTGCAAAGACGAGGGGGGGGCTCGGGCAGCGGGACAGCCCAGACACCCCGCGGCTGTCCTGCTGCCGGCGTCCTCAGAGGCTTTGCTCCCCGTCTCCCTGGTCTGCTGGTCTCCAGCAGACCAGGGAGACGGGGAGCAAAGCCGCGGAGGACCCAGGCGGCGGGACCGCGGTGCGTCTCGGTCCGCCGCCCGTGTCTTCCTGGTCTGCTGGGGTGGGGGGGGGGGGCGCAGCTAGTACGCCCGCCCCCCCCAGCAGACTAGGCTTTTCTCCGGACGCCTGTGGCAGAGCAGCTTGGGTGCTGCCGGTTGGTCCCGCAGCGCCACTCTGGGCACTACTGGTCCAACCCAGCAGCACCCCAGCTGTTCTGGTCCTGATTCAGCCGCTGCTGGTCAGTTTCGGCAGCGGCTGAATCAGGACGCCTGGGGAAGAGTATCAGACGACGGTCAGGGCAGTGAGTGGTGTGTGTGTGTGTACTATGCACCCAAGACTTCAACTGCTGAGACCGGGGTCCCTTGCAGTGGGCAACCTGGAAGAGGTTGGAGGGTGCCCCAATAAGTGTATAGGAAGAGCTTATTACGCTTCAGATTTCAGCTGCTAGAATTTCATAATTCCTTCGCAGCGGGCAGCCTCGGGGAGACTGAGAAGCACCCCAATGGAATTTGCCACCTGGGTGTGACACAAATCCAAACGCCCAAGCTCTCCCTATATCTGTCCCTTTATGACCGGCTGAAGTTCTTTTAAATTGTGCTTGGTTCTATTACAGCAACTGAAGGAGTCAGGTTAAAGCTTAAACAGTTACAGGTTTATTAAAGTAGCTTATAAATCATATGGTTACAATGGCTATTGCTCTATTTCTTAACTACTAGCAAAATATAGATACTGCTAGCAAAATATAGATCTTAAAAATGGTTACAAAGAAGATAAAGATAGAAAAATAGAAATAATGGTACCAAGTAACAGCTTCCTCTTTCTATGTGTACACTTAAGACAGAGGACCACATCCAGGTACAATTTTTACCCCCTTCTGTGCCTCTCGACTCCAGCATGTCAGGCCAGGGCTGGTCCCTCAATTCCTAGGAAAGACAAAAATACGAGGTGGGCGTCCCCATAGAACCTCGGGAGGTCAAACACCTAACCTGACCAGAAGGTAGAGGGTAGAATGACACTCAAAGTGAGTGTGTGCTTGGCCCATCTTTTATACTCATGGGGTCACGTATTTCTCTTTCTTATCTGTCATGCCAAATGGGGCTGGTCTGTCTTTTGTGAGACCAGTTCTTACAAGGGAGTTGTGAACTTAATTTACACTTGTAAGAGAGAATTGAGATGATTAAATTGGAAGTACGGGACATTGTTTTCTCAGTGGGAAATTCCTCTCCCAGGGACTGTGTGTGTGTTCGAATCAACATAGGTGCCAGCCGCAGCCTCGAGGCCAGCTTATTGACTTAACTGCTCTCTATCCACATATCTGGGGTTTTTTTCAGCTTCTCAGGATCAGATGAGCCAGCATAGACTATGCTGATATTATTGCTCCTTCTCTGCCCTGTGCTTCAGAGAGGCAAATAAGATGGATGATATGGGGTTAGTCTGTCTGGCTACACAGAGCAGATGGGGTGCTGCTGGGTTGGTCCAGTAGTGCCGAGGAGCGGCGCTACTGGAGCAACCCAGCAGCACCCCAGCTGCTCTGCCCCAGGCGTCCTGATTTAGCCGCTGCTGAAACTGACCAGCGCTGACTACAGGAAGCCTGAGGCAGAGTTGCTCTGCCCCGGGCTTCCTGGAATCAGCTGCTGATCAGTTTCAGCAGCAGCTGACTTGGGGATGCTTGGGTTTCTTAAGTTGATTCTGTATGTAAGTCAGAACTGGCGGTCAGTTTCAGCAGCAGCTGAATCTGGACGCCAGTTCCGACTTACATACAGATTCAACTTAAGAACAAACCTACAGTCCCTATCTTGTACGTAACCCGGGGACTGCCTGTACTAGATATTCGTCCCCAATGTGAATATGAGCTTTGCGTCCATTTATATAACATTTGTACATCTTGTGGATAGCAGTTCAAGTGAATTTTAAGGCTAAAGAAACTCTGTTAGAGCCATGTTAGTAGAAAGCAGAAATTCTAAAAATACTCTAAAATCAGTAGAATATTTGAAAGAGAATTATACTCTTGGAAACACATTCCTAGGACATAATGGGAAACATATTTCCACATCATTCACACACAGATTGCTGGAACAAAGACAGTTCTCATAAACAAAGTTTTAGAGGCTGCCTTATTTTCACTTGTTTCCAAGAGTGGTACATTCCATGAAGCAATTTGTTTTTAAATCAAAATAAAACTAAAATGTGTTTAAATGTCCATTCCTTTCAGGGACTAGTTATTCCTCCATTCAGGAAGTGAAGATGCCAAACAACTGGTAGGTGGGCCATTGCTAACGAACCATTTGGACTTAAACCAGTTCCCAAATGAAGACCGGCACTTATAGCACCAAGACTGTGTAACAGAAGCAAAAGCAATAGACATGTCATTTTTATAACAGGGTAATCTAATTTAAAACAAAACTAAAACTGACCATTTAAAAGATGGGAAAAATGATTAAAAGAAAGCAAGAAGTGATAGTGAATATGATTAATGTAAATATGTCCAGAGATATTATTTTACTGACAAATAATATTTATATATTATGCACAAACTGTTAAAAGAAAATTATTAAAGTAGCCAAGTCAAGAATTCCAAATTAAGAAATGCCAGGATATAGGTTGTTTGTGCATAAGCAGCTTTAATTACATGGTCACATCATATTTTTTCACAGGATGCCCGCCTCATTTAGTGCACAAGCCTATTTTGTCCCCATGGAACATGAGGGATCCCAGAAGGTATCCATCCAGTATACTGAAAGGACTCCCCTCTTCAAAAGGGAAAGACAGAAAAAACACAGAGATCAACTGATTTAGGGAAAATTAAAAACAGAAACTGGGTGAGGATCATAGTTTTACATTCTATTTTCCAGATAGGGACATTGAGCAGAGAACCCTGAAAAGTGTCCACTCTTCCTTTAAAGAGTCTAGGGAGCTAATGGATGCTATCCAGAAGAACTCTGCCCAGAGACATGAATAGACAAGTGTATAAAATTGAGCCCCACAATCGTCGTTAGAGGAAACCCCACCATCAAACCCCTTGGGTACTAGATGTCCAACATAGCCAGTGCCAGGCGAAGGTCTATCAGGAGGCCCCATGACTTAGTGAAGTCACAGATAGGTATGCATACATAAAATAATGTGGGGGAACAGTGCAATCAGAACCTCAATGAGTGGTTCTGCAGGAGGCAGAAAAGGAGCTGCAACCTGGTGCACTATAAATATGCATGCACCACAAGAAAAACAAATATCAAAAGAGTCCAAAAAACCAGGTTAACAGCATGTCTAAGCTCATGGATATGTGAAGGAGCCACTAACTTTTATCCCCAGTGGGCTATGGAGCCAGGGTTAGAATACAGGCTCACAAATGTGGGCTCCTCACCTTCCATAGGTGGCAACAGGTGTCACCATTTCATATCGCGGCAGCACATGAGATCAAGGAAATAAATATGGAGCCCAACCATGTATAGCTATTCCTGTGATGCTACCCGGAAATGGACAGCAGGATCTTACTAAGTCAGTTCAGATGGAAAGTCTGAAGAGGCCAGAGGAGTTGATGGGGCAGAGATTCAGCATCAAGGTCTAGAGGGCCAGGGAAAAGAACAGATGGAAAATACCTGCTGTAGAAAGCACTTGAGGAAAGCTATGGAGGAAGGAGGTTCTACCTCCTAGACCTAGAGCATGCAGTGGGGGACAAGTGGGGTAAGCAGGCCCATACTCTGAAAAATCTGCCAACTGTAGTCCAAGAGGACTCCAACTTGGTGACACCATGTAGGACCAATCTCCAGCTCACTGAGGGCACCTCAACCTTCTGTGCCACAAAATGGAGATTATGGAACCGGGGCTCAGCAAAACAGTCTGGTCCCTCAGCAGCAATAACAGACCTAATTATGGCTATCAACATCAGTGTTCCCTGTAAGCTGTGCACTTGTGCAGCCGCTCTGAAGTGATTCAAATGCCGCTCAGCTGATTAGCACAGAGTCCACAGCTAGGTTTTGTTTCTGCTGGGGGTGCACATGCACACAAGTCTTGATGCATATAAAAATTGTTCCATACACGGATGGAAATAAAACTGCACATGGATGGAAAAGATTAGCGGGAACATTGGTCAATGTCCAGCTGTTGCAGAAGTCCCATCAAAAATCAGGTTGCTCAGAGACGTCTCAAGGGAGACACATCTTGGATGGAGATAAAAGAGCTGGTGGACATATCAGACCTCTCCGAGATGGTGTAGGGAGGTATGCCTTAATTGGCACCATATTGGCATATGGCTACTATAAAGGAGCCACTGCAGGACCTGAAGATATAATGTATGGATCTGGCTGAGAATGCATATCAGACTCTGTCCTCCTTCAGTACTTCCCCAGCTAAAACAACTCCAAAACCTTGGTCTGGCTGTTGTTCCGGCTACTGTGGGCTGGGCTCAGGATGTAGAACCAGTTCCAAACCATGGACAGGATCAGATGGTTAACAACAATACCCTGCTCCAAAGAAACAAGTTCTAGGAAGGTCCATCCATGTCAGGCACCCTGGCCTGCAAAGCAGTCTAGTTTTCCAGTAGATAAGGATTAGTGACAAAAAGAGAAATATCCAGATAGAGTAGCAGATGGAGCATGAGTGGGAGGTAGATCATTTACCACTCATCCCCAACAGTCAGGCTACCTTTCTTGACCCAACTGACCCAAGCAGAGGAGGCCATCTCACATGTACATGCCTGCCAAACCATCATCAGATCTTCAGGCTTCTGGATCATGAGGAGCATGTAATTCGGCATATGCTGACAGGACCACACTGAAGGCTAGGATGTTCCAAACACCAATCTTGTCAATCGCATGTGTAAGAGACAAAGGACAAGCTCAGCAATGATTGCATTTTACTGGCCAGACAGGGGGCAGCTGTAATGTACTCCCTGACCAAAGAGGGTTATAACTCCAAAAGGCTCAACACTTAGCTGCTCAGTGCCAGACATTGCCATTGTCACGTTGGGCTTGATGTCTAAGATGGCAGAGCTGTCATTGACTGGGCTGGGGGCAGAGTTAAGGGCAGAAGAAGAATGGGGGGGAGAGCAATAAAATAAGCTATGCACTCACACTGGGGACCATGGGGAGATGGTTGATCCTTCCTGGGTCAGTGTGTGTCAGACACAGGGCCCCAGTTTCCCCCAAGCTGTTTGGGAGGCCCCCCAGTCACAAAGTACTTCCTGCTGGTGACCAAGGAAGCTCAACTTCAGTGCCAACCAGAAGGCAAAAGGACAGATGTTAAGGATGAGGGAACCCCACCGGAAATTTTCTTCACTACTGGCTCCTGAAGTATGTTCATAGGGAGGTTAACCAATCTTTCCTGTTAGCAATGGTCATCATGGTTTCTTCCTCACTGGCAATTTTCGATTCAAGACTGGCTATTTTCCTAGTGGATATAGGCTAGGAATTATTATGGAGAAGTTCTGTGGTCTGTGTTATGCAGTAGGTCAGGCAATGTTCACAGTCATCACTTCTAGACTTGGAATCTAGCAATCAGCCTCCTTGACAGCAAATTCACCCTTCAGATTCCCAGGACTAGGTCTGCCCTGCCTGAATGCCCATCTGATCTTGCTCTCGCCCAACCTTTGCTTCTAGTTGCTCCTCCATCCTCCTAGCTCCCAGTCCCAATCTCCCTCCTCAGATCCCCTCCTCCATGGACTCGTCCATGTTGCTTGTCTCAGCCACTGCCACTTCCTTCTCTTCGCTTTGGCTCCTTATGGAACTTATCTTCCCTCCCCATTGACCTACCTGACACTGCCTCCTTGCCCAGTATCCCCTGGCTCCTCCTCCAATCTGCCTGCTCATCTGCTGCCTCATAGTCTCTTTGTCCAGCTAGGCAGTAGTTCCTCCTGCCGCTCATGAACTTCCAGTTCCAGTCAACTTGTCCAGCTAGCCTTGACCCAGCCTGAGCTGGGTAGGAGAATACCAGATGTATCAAATTGTTTGTTTTCCTGTGAACTTCAGGAAGGGTTGTGGGGGTTTTTGTTTTGTTTTGTTTTTGTTTTTTGCTTATCCTAACTATACATTGATACTCAAGTCAATTTTCTCAGGCAAAATGTTATAAATTCAGGACTACAAAGTAGGGGAAGGTAAGTTGTTTGGCTTTTAATTTTTTTCCCTCTTCAAATTAAAATATTTGAAATATATCTAGGTTTTTGTAAGAACTTGGGGAATAGTTTTAAAATAAAACCAGAATTGATTTGTATACAAAGTAGTTTTTACTTGTATTTTTCAAAAGCTTTGTAAACGGAGTGTTCCCAGAAATTACAGCAAGCTAATAAAAGTCTGCTATGCATTTTCTAGATATTTCACGTTCAGCCAGAAGTACTCATATAAGGTTTGCAAGACCATTGATATTTTTAGCTATATGTAACTCTAGTGACCATTATAGGATAAAAGGCTGTGAAAAATGAGATATTATAAAACATAGCCAATGGCAGCTTTTACAATTATTAAATTAAGCTTTTAGTCAAGTAGGTTGATGACACAATTTAAAGCATGTTCAACCCAACTTCTAAAATGTGATTAACAAACTGATGGCATCGTTTAATATTCACTGGGCATATTCACTCATTGTTTCTTGGAATTGTTTTCCTTTTCTTTCAGTACTGCAGGGTGCACTGCCCATATTCATCAACCAGCATGAATTACCTTTCCCCTGAATGTATTCTATTCATGGCAAGGAGGATTAAAACTTTGCTAGATGTTTTTAATAACTCTACTATCCATTACAAGTATCATTTGATCATTCATTGCACAAATCAAATATTTGTTAAGTGACTTCTTTCACCAGAGGACTATAAACTGGTTCAAAGTACCATGAGTAGGTTTTCATTTATTTTAGTAAAATAATTTTCATAGAATTGTAGAGTGGCAGAAATTAGAGATGGAAAAGACCTATAGATAAAGGACATGTATCCCAGGTTTAATAGGGGAATCTTGGCTTTTCATACTACCTCACAATGTGTGGGGAAATAATTTTTCTGGACTCCTGAAATGTCCCAGCTTTTCATTTTTATCAGTCAAAATATTTGCAATTTTTAATCGTTGTATAATGCTTGCCCAAGATGCATTTATGCACTGATAAAGAATATATTATGTATATCTCTTTTTGTCACATAATAAGCATTTGTTTAAGGCCTCACTTTTCATAATTTGTCAAGCAACATGTATCCAACAATTAGTCTATGGCTTCATCTTTGCACTCTCCCGTTTTGCAATAAAGTATGTGCAGGGCAACACTTATATCCATGTGGAGTTTCATTGACTTCTATGGGACTCTGGGCACATGCAAAGGTCCCCCTGTATGGATTTATTTACATGGTCAGGGCCTTCGACTGTAAACTTTCCATATGTTATGTATCACTACATGCCAACCAGAATGAGGCCTTGATTCTGAGGCACTATTATTACCAATTTGAATAATAACAATTAATAATTAATATACTATAAATATAAACAAATAGATCTTGAAATCTTATTAGATATTAATGAGATCTCTAGCATAGACATTAATATTATACAATATTTTAGTTATTACTAATAATTGGAAAAGATTACACTTACCTTCACACAAGTTTTGTTGCAGCCTGTTTTTTAATTAATTTCAACACTAATTTTAATAGGCTCAAATCATTTTTTTAAATATATCATAAAGCCATCTCAAGAAAAATAATTCTTTTTCACTCATGTAGAATCTCAACATGCTCACTCCAGATGGTGTTTCGTATCAGGTCAGAAAATAATGAAGGAATCTGGCTTTAAAATTGAAGTAACAAGAAAAGATGAGTAACGAGGGATTATACATTTGCAATAGCAATTTTTTATAAAACAACTCTTTGTTTCATTTTTCATATTGTTCAGTGTGTTCTTTTTGTGAAATTATTTTTAATTTTGTTTTTAATTGTATTTCTACCACACCTTAAAAGATAATCATAAAAGATAGATTATGATGCAATGAAATATGCTACTAATACCACCAAAAATAATTTACAATAATTTGACCTTCACTTTCTAGTTTATCTATTAGAAATATGTAAGAAGGTTAATCCAGGATCAGGATGGAAGAACCTACAGAGTTTTAATTGCCAACCAAAAGAAATATTTTTAAATGTTTCTGAATAAATCCACTAAAAGCTCAAACTGTGCAACTGTATTGATTATATTTTCCTTGTCTTTAATTGTAATTTATCATTATTAAAGGCACTGAACTGACAAAATTTGATTTAGCCATCAGACAACTACAGTGTGGACAACAACAGTTCAAGCATTCCAACCCTGCCCCACCAAAAATATAAGCATAGCTTATTTCCTATGCTTAGTCATTTTTTGGCCTCTTTTGGGACTTGATGCAGCCCTCTACTGAAGTCACAAGTATGAAGCAGGTCGCAGTAGTAGTTTTTTGTAACGTAGACTGTCCTAAAGGTACAGCTGCACTTCTGGTGGCATATAGAGTATAGACACTGCATACCCTCCTAGCATGAGTATAAATAACAGCATAGACAGTGGTGCAGTGTTTAGGTGAGTGGTGCACTCTATGTGCCTGCAGAATACAGTATATACCCTACACAGTTCTCTGCAGGCCCAAGCAGGACCTCCTTCCATGTCTTCCTGCTGTTTTTAGCAGTGCAGTATCCTGCTTCCTGCCCGCTGCAAGAACCATTCCTCATCTCAGGCTATATCTAGACTGCAGGCTTCTTTCGGAAGAAGCTTTTCCAGAAGAGATCTTCCGAAAAAACTTCTTCCAAAAGAGAGCGCCCACACTGAAAAAGCACATTAAAAAAAGTGATCTGCTTTTTCAAACGAAAGTGTCTCCACTAAATGGATGCTATCTTGCATTTAAACTGTGATTACTATGCACTGAGTAGCCATCAGGGCACCTGTGCTGTTTCCTCTTTCCTCTTCTTCCAAAAGATCTCCCTCTTTACCGTCCACACACACCTTTTTCCGAAAGATCTCTTTTTGAAAAAGGCTTCTTCCTCATAGAAAGAGGATTACCAATGCTGGAAAAACCCCTCTGTTCTTCCGATTTTCTTTGGAAATAACGCGGTGTAGACATAATTGAAGTTTTTTCAGAAAAATGGACGTTTTTCTGAAAAAAAAACCTCTGTAATATAGACATACCCTCTGTGAACAGCTCCAGCAGTGGAGAAAGGGTCCATCCCCAGAGGAAGATACTGGCACCTCCTGCATGTGGAAGCCTTTCCCTACTGCCTGCCCCCTGCTGGAGCCTTTCAGTGACAGGTGTGGATACAACATGTGTAGTGCCTGTAGTTTAATATGACAACATAAGCATAGACAGGGCATAAGACAAAACATCTTCCATGAGATAACCATTGGGGGTTTTGTCCAAGCAAGGAGTGCAGAAGTGGTATCCTAGTCACTCGTGATGGAGGAACATACCATGTTCCCAATTAACTCAATGAAAATTTCTCATTGATTTCAGCAGGAGTAGGAAAAAAAGGCCCTATGACTGGATTGAGATGAACAATTTAGAAGAGAAAGCCTCTGCATCTTGTGGAAAACCTTAGAGCCATCCAGTCCTCCCTTTTTCAGTCATTTTATCCATCTACAGTTCTGCCAAATCCAGTGATTTTTAAGGCTTTGTATAGTTCATGTTTTTCTTAGTCCCATCTGCTGGAATTGCATGAGAATCTCAATTTTTTTTAAATAAGTTTTTAGCCCTTCTAATTGGGAAGAAAAGCTTAAAAACATGAAATGAGCTGATAAAATAAGAAACAAGAAGACATACCCCACAGGTATTATTTTTCAAAAATAGCATAATCTTAAAATGGTTTTATGATTTTGGATGGAGTGTGATCAAGTAATTAAATACAGTATCTCAATGAGGTAGCTGCATTAAGTTTGCACAGAGCCTCCCTCACCTATATTGATACACAAGGTGGAGAAACAGGTCTATTCCATTTCTCCCTGTTATTTCCTGCCCTTTCTAAAAGGATCAATTGTTTTGTCCTTTCAAGGTTCTATTTGAGGTTTATTTTGAGGACCCCCATTTCTTCATACTACGTGATTTCCACGTGATGACTTCGTATGGGAGTCTGCAGTATATATACCAAATATGTTCACATCTGGTGAGATAAGGTGCTTGGTGGTGATTGCTTGGATTCTTTCACTGGAGATGCCAAAAATCTTTCATAGGCATTTATATTTGAAGGTGTCTAGATTTCTTTCTAACATTTTGGTAGCTCTCCAGCTTTTGCCGTGACATGTTAACACTGAGGGTATGTCTACACTACCCCGCTAGTTCGAACTAGCGGGGTAATGTATGCATACCGAACTTGCTAATGAAGCCCGGGATTTGAATTTCCCAGGCTTCATTAGCATAAAGCCGGCGCCGCCATTTTTAAAAGCCGGGTAGTGCGAACCCCGTGCCGCGCGGCTACACGCGGCACGGGGTTCGCACTAGCCGGCTTTTAAAAATGGCGGCGCGGCTTTATGCTAATGAAGCCCGGGAAATTCAAATCCCGAGCTTCATTAGCAAGTTCGGTATGCATACATTACCCCGCTAGTTCGAACTAGTGGGGTAGTGTAGACATACCCTGAGATCCTGTTACAATTGACCATTCTCATTTTTATTTCAGTGTTGATATCTTTGATTTACCTACCTTGTTGAGTTTGTCCTTGATGTCATGTCATTCATGAGGTTATGGCTAGTAATGATGTGGCTCAAGTAGCTAATCTGTTCTGCTTCCTTGATGATTTTGTCTTCTGATGTGATGCTGCTTTAATTCTGGCGTTTCCCATTCTGAGCGCTTGTGCTTTAGAGTGTGAAGTCATTGCTGACTTTTTTTGTATGAAAAGAGAAAACTAATTATTTTACGTGCAATTGTAATTGTAGAATTATAGGCCTCATAAAATAGTCACATCCAGTTCCCTGTGCTGACCAAAAAAATGTACACCATTCATGACAGGTGTTTGTTAAACTTGTTCTTTCAAACCTCCAATATGGGGGAGTTGGGGTGGAGGTCCACAACCTCCCTTGGAAGCCTAGTCCAGCTTAACTACATTTATATTGAGATGGGATTTGGTAGTATATAAACTAAATCTTCCTTACTACAGATTAAGACAAATTCTTCTTGTGTTATCTTCAGTGGACATGAAGAACAATTGATCACTATTCTCTTCGGGTGCATCTACACTGCACCATAACTCGAAATAAGATATGCAATTTGAGCTACGCAAATTTGACCTATTTTTAAATAACTTTGTTTGTCATTTGGCACTGTATATACAGTGCCAAATTTTGAAATAAAGCACTATTCTGGAACATCCCTTACTCCTCATGGAATGAGGTTTACAGGAACGTTGGAATAGTGAGCCCGAAATAATGGGCTTGCTGTGAAGACATGGGATAGCTGTGTCAGGATTCTCCGGTATCCCAGAATAGCGTTGCAGTGTAGACGTATCCTTTGTAACAGCCATTAACATATTTGAAAACTTATCAGGTTACTCCTCTCCCCCCCACACACACTCATTTTTTTCTCATGGCTAAACATGCCCAGGTTTTTTAATGTTTCTTTATACCTCAGGTTTTCCTTTTATCATTTTTTGTTGCTTTCCTCTCAAATCTCTCCAGTCCATCCACTTATTTCCTAAATGCTTTGCTCTTTATTATCAACAGCAGTGTATGATTCCTGGACCTTTAGCACTGCAGCACAGACCTCTACCTCTGGAGCTAAAGGGTCAACTAGCAAGGCAGCAAGTATAGTCTGTTTTTTCCTATGGATCAGCCACTTGACGTTGATGCATAATGTACTGAAAAAACAGGTTATATGTACTTAAGAAGACCCATTTTACAGATAGCATAGCTGAATACTTAGATAAGCAGATTTCTCAGAGGCAGTATGGATAAATGGGGGAGCCATATAAAAGAGCAAGGTTAAATTAGAGATGTTTGTTGAAAAAATTCCTACTGAGTAAAATGCCTTAGCTGCTATCTGTTTGAGGGAGTTTGTCTGTCTGCCTGCCTGTTTGTTCAAGAACTCCTCCTAAATGGTTAGAACTAGGGCCACCCAATTTGGCACCCAGGTTCCTCTTTACCATAACTTAAAGTAATATAAGGATTTGATTATACCAGGGGAATGGGATGTGCCTGGAATAGGATTGCTTCGCATAAAACCATCCAGAAAAGTTACAATCCTCAAATAGGTTAAAGAGGATGGCTGACCCTTCCCCCCCACTATCCAGGACAACCCCAACCCTGAGCCTCCCATCCCTCAGGCACCCTTTAGTGAGGGCGGGGGGGGGGGGGCTGAAGCTCCCCCTCTCCTGATTCATATGGGAACATTGCTGACTGTTCCCCTTCATCAGGGAATGAGGGGAAAGTGTACAATTTGCTGCATTCCTCACTCTGGCTGGGGAGTGCAGGGAGCAGACACACCTGAACCTGTTTCAGCTGGTGGACATACGCTCTTCCCCAGCTGTGCCTTCTGCATCTGCATGGCAAGGTGCTTCTCACCTGGCCCCAAGCCAAGGGCACCAATTCAGATGCAGGGGGAACCTATGTATGATGTGATGGAGGGGAGAGTGAAATCATGGGCGGGGGCAAAGTGAAGACAATGAATTCACCAATGTTATTGAGCATGCTCAGTACAAGCCAAACAGCAAATTGCAAGGATCCCTCCCCCCCCGCCCGCCCCGCCACACACACATTACCTCTTTCCATAGGGGGTACTAAGGTACTGGAAAACTCTAGGGTTGTTGGGATTGGTTTGGTTGGTTGGTTTTGGCAGATAACTTTAGTAATTTGCTGACAAGAGCACTGTATCAAATTCCTATATAAAAGAAAGAAAAATAAACAAAGATTAAATCCACTCAGCTCTAATATTACATCTTATGGCAAGTCACTTACGGGATATTGGGTTAGGCTTAAAATGTTAATATATATTCTTATTTTGTTAATAACTCTGTGGAAAGAGAGAGAGAAAGAAAAGGGTTACGTAGAAATTTTTTTGTTTGTTTGTTTCATTGGCTGAATTTCCTGCGTTATGTTAGTGAAGGAATACACCACTTATTAGACTCCTGAGCTTTATCTCAGATCTAGAAGGGGATTGAGGTCTAATGGGTTACATCAGAGGGCAGCTACATCTGAGTTCTATATAAGAACATCAGACTGGACATGCATGATCAGAAAATGGTCCATCTCGCCCATTATCCTGCCTTCTAACCGTGGTCAATGACAGGTGCTTCAGAAGGCAGGCACAGAAGAGGCAATCATCAAATGATCCATTCCTTGTTACCTATTCTCAGCTTCTGGCAGACAGAAATGAGGAAAAACATCTGTCTAGTAGCCATTGATGGACCTATCCTTGAATTTATTTTGTTCTTATTGGAATCCCTGTTGTAGTTTGAGCCTTTTCACCATCTCCTGGAAAAGGGTTACATAGAAATATTTTTGTTCGTTTGTTTCATTGGCTGAATTTCCTGTGTTATGTTAGTGAAGGAATACACCACTCATGGTTTTCTAGACCTCTCACATATCCCCCTCCCCCCACTCTTCAGTCAGTTCTTTCCCAAGTTGTAAAGTCCCAGTCTTATTTATCTCTCCTCACATGGAAGATATTCTTTACCCCTAATCATTTTTATTGCCCTTTCTGTATCTTATTTTTTAATCCTTTTTTAGATGGAGTGACCATCTCCGCATGCAGTATTCAAGATGTGGACATATCATGACTTTATATAGAGGCAATATGATATTTTCTGTCTTATTGTCTTCTACTTTGCTAATGATTCTCAATATTCTATTAGCTTTTTTAACTGCCACTGCACATTGAGTGAATGTTTTCAGAGCACTATCCACAAACATTCCAAGATCTCTTTCTTGAGTGGTAACAACTATTTTAGTCCCCGTCATTTTTGTATGTATATCTGCGATTATATTTTTCCATGTGCATTACTTTGCATTTATCTACCTTGAATTTCATCTGCTCTTGTGTTGCCAATCCCCAATTTTTGTGTGATCCTTTTGTAATTCTTTGCAATTAGCTTTGGACTTAACTATTTTGAGTAATTTTGTATCTTCAAATTTTGCCACTTCACTGTGTATCCCTTTTTCAAGAACATTTAGGAGACGTTTAACAGCAGTGGTCCAAATACAGATCTTTTTTTTCCCCTGTCTTTTAAGGAGAGTATTGGGCTATGTTTTCACGATGTTCTAATGATTCTTCAATTACTTGAATGGCAAGCCTTTTCTTATCTTGATTTATAAACAGGAGGCAGGGCGACTAACTCCCTGTTCCAAAGGCGAAGCTGCAAGCAGCTCAAACTCTGTTGCATTTAAGAACTCCCTCTGAAGCCAGGGCATGCAGCTTTAAGCAGACCTCAAGTATGAAATCCAGGGGTTAAAACTTTATGGCAGGCTATTGACCACCTTTAGTCCCCTATAAATGATGCCCTTGCCCCCAAGCTGCCGCAGTGAGAAAAGGCTGGGGTTGTCCTCTCTCCCCAGGGCAACCTGCATACTGAACCCTTCGTTCCCAGCCCCACGCCAGAGGAATTTTATTGAAGCATGTACATTTTCATTTTATTTCCCAAAAAAACAAAAATTGAGTTAAGGACTTGAGCAATGCCAGGTAAATCTTCTAATTCACTAATAAAGAGACAAGGAGACTGAGGTTATATCTTTTACAACAGCAATAGTAAGTAGAAATGGGACTTGAACTTATGCTCTCTTAAATCCAAGTAGCAGTAAGAAAGGGAGGAAGATTCCGCTTGTCAGTATACCATGTTTGTAAGACAAGATGGGTGAAATAATATTTTTTATTGGAGCAACTTCTGCTGGTAAGAGAAACAAGCTTTAGAGCAGAGGAAGGGAACCTTTTTTGGGTCAGGGGCCACTGACCCTCAGAAAAATTAATCAAAGGCTGCACACAAGTGAGAAGCAGGGAGGGCTGGAGCTCCAAAATGGGCTCCCCAGTGCTGTGGGGGGGAGCCCTGAGCTTCGGGGCAGGATCCAGGCAAACATCTGGCCTCAGAGTCTTAGGTTCCCCACCCCTGCTTAAGAGCTTACACTTCTTTGGGTCTGTGTAAGATCAAAGCTTGGCTCTCTCGCCAACAAAATTTGCTCCACTAAAAGATGTGACCTCACCAGTTTAGTCCCTGCAATATCCTGAGACCAACATGGTTGCAACCTCACGGCATACCATATTTGTGTCTGGCATAGGAACCGTGGGATTCTGTGATCTCAGGAGTATTATCCTGATAAATTTCAAAGTCCTGCTGCAAACTGGCATGAAAGCTCTTTTTAAAAAATCTGAAGAATTTTTATAAGATCAGGTATTATAAAATCTGAATGTAGATTTGTAGCTGCTTTCTATTTATAAAAATCAAACTTGTTCAGAAAACCAACATTTATCCTGTGAGAAATTTCACATAAAAATAATTGAAAGTTTTCTGATGAAAAATGTTGTTTTTCCAGTAGGAAGTTTTAAATCAATTAGATATATCTTAGGTAAAAATTAAATGAAAAATTTTGCTCATTTTGAAATGTGGTAAAAGCAAGATTTTCCATCATAATTTCATCACAGTTTTTCTGTGAAAAAATTAAAATATGGTTTCACAAAAAAGTCAATTCCAATGAAAAAAAAGTATTTGATGGCAATTTTTGCATAGAACATAAATAATCTTCCCAACTGTGCAGTACACATTATAAAAATGCAAATAATGCTAATATTCCTCTCATCGTTATGCTAAGAATCAGTAATGGAAGTACTGCAGCCTGCCTATAGCCATTACAGAGACGGATGTAGAATATAAATACTCCAGTGGGTAGTGGTGAACTAGGAACACAGGAGGTAATCTGATGCATGCAGATGTTGGCAGTCAAGATTACTCAAGCTATACTGAAATTTCCTTTGCACCTGGCACTGGAGGTGTTAGCCATGCCAGTTCAGTCCCCCAACACAGATGTTCTTGTTGTACCACTTGGTATGTATAGCATTTAGGTTTCTGTTTAGCTTGGCATAGTATACATAAATACTGTAATCCAAAGACCACCCATTTATTAGTGCACCTGCATCTTCCACTTTCTTTCATTCTTTTAATCATATTGCAACCCTTTTACATGGCAGAGCACTAGTATATAGGAACAAAAAGTAAAAATATTCATCTAACTTGACTGTGCATGGTTACTATAGCAAAAGAAATGGTATATTTTACAAATTATCATGTTATACACTACCTTAGCAGCTGGTGTGCACAGCAGAATGCTCTACCCAAAGCCCCAAGTCGTCACATATCCCCAAAAGCCCTAACAAGTACCTTTGCAATAAAAGACAATACATATTCCATATAGAGACTTAGATCTACAATGTAGGCCTTGAAACCCAGAAAAAATAGAAAATGAATGAAAACAAAAGCAAATTACTAAAAAAGAACTGACTGTTGTCTTGTAAAACATGAATCCCTTCTGAAGTCCCTCCCATATCACGATGCCTACAAGTAACTATCATGGCGAGCTCCTACGTTATTAGTTTCAGCTGAGATATACGATGCTTGATCTGACAGTTTAAAGGGGCCTTTTTATTGGTGCAAATTATATTTTTACTGGCAGCTATGTTGTAACAGGCCTAGACAACAAAAGAAACCAAAAGCACAACAGCAAATAATCAGATCTGCTATCGTTTCCTGGCTGTGCTAAATGGGATTTGCTGCTGAAAGGTATGAGGCACCCTCACCCTCATCCTCAACTATCATTGTAGCCGTGGGAAGTGAAGGTTTTGATTACCTTGCAAGATCACTGTTCAGGCACTAAGCAGAATGGTGACCAGTGCGCTCGTTTGAGTTCTAGGTAATAAATCAGACTAAACTTGTCTGGTGGCTGGTTTTGGCCACAAGAGGGCATGGACCATTCCACCTCCCCCTCTCCCCCCGCCACCCTCTCCCGCCCCCGCCCTTAAATATCTTAACATGGATGTTTCATACTGCTGGGAATGGCTACAAGTTCTGGATTCAGAAATATGTCATTAGCAGTTTCCAAAATGTTTTGAAATGTGACCTTCTCACCTGCCATGCAAGTGAATTTCTACCACGAAGTGCTTCAGAAATTGTTGCAGTTCAGAGTGCCAAACATTGCAGAGTGCTAGTGCAGCATGGAAAACAAATAGGAATGTTTCTCATCAAATGGCTGTGCATCGGAGACATGTGGATCATTGGATTCTCTGGGGTTCTGGGCCGGGGTGGGCAATACTTTTTGATGGGGGGGTCACTCTGAGATTTTGTTAAGAGGTCAAGGGTTGCACTTTTCTATGGAGGGGGAGCAGGGTCTGAGATGGAGGTTGGGTGCAGAATAGCCCTTAGGGGAGGGGATTGCCATGCAGGAGAAGGTATGGGGCCTAAGAGGGATTTCGGATGGAGGAGGGGGTTGTGACCTGGGACAGGGGATTGGGGGTGGAAGGTCTGAGAGGGTATATGGGTGCAGGAGAGGATTCTGTCCTGGGGGAGGGGTGTAGGCGTGGGTACATATCTGGGATGGAGTTGTGACATGGGGTGGAGGGTGGGTATGGGAGTTGCAGAGGGTTTGGATTGTACCTGGATGGAGGGGGCGGTGACCTGATAGGGTATTAGAGTTTTGGAGGGGGAAACATGCCAAACTTTGGCCAGGAGGCACTAACATGGGTGGCTCCCAGCCAGCATCCCAGTGGGACCCTCAGGCAGACTCCCTGCCTGCTGCAGCTCAAGGCTGCTCAAAACAGCTGGCTGCGGGACCATTTGCCTCTCTGTGCCACATGCCCTCGGGGTGGGGAAGACTTTGTGTGATGTCCCCACCCGCAGCATAGTCATAGCATTGTTCAGTTTTATCAACGGGCATATGGGGCCTAAAGGCACATGGCTCCACCTGCTGGCTGCTTTGATCAGCCTGGGGCTGCAGCAGGCAGAAAACCTGCCTGAGTGTCCCAGTGGGCTACAGCACTGGATCCAAAAGCTTGGTGGGCTTGATCCATCCAGTGGGCAGTATTTTGCCCAGCCCTGTTCTAGGCTGTGTATCTACTCCGTGGTTAAAATCCTGTTCCAGTGAAATAAATGGGAGTTTTGCCATTGATTTCAGCAGGGCCAGACCTTCACCCCATGGCAAAACTGTAAAATCCTTCCTCTGAGAAGAAAATGTAGCAGTACCTTCATTAGTATATTTTTAGAAGAGACACATTTATCCCCTTATTAGTATGTAGTACTCTGAGAAATTTACAAATCAAAGCTGGTTTACATTGATCAAACTTCTCTTGTTCCATCAGTATTACTGTATCTTTCCTTTCTGGACAGTGGCACTTTTATAGGCTAATCAAATATCCAATACTACTTGGAGCCATTTGAAGTGAATGCCAGAATTACACTGAAAGTAATCTGAGAATTAGATCTATTTTTGTTACTTGAAATGATCTTGATTTGTTCATATTGTACCTGATGCCCAGTAAGCTGATAGCCCCAATACAAATGGAAGGATATCCGGTTTGAAGTTCTTAAATATCTGTTAAAAGTGGTGAGCAGTCCAGGCACATTAAAATTCCATGTTCTCCCTACAAGTGTTTGCTGCAAATGACCCCCACTGATCTTAAATATATTTCTGTATCTGTAACTGAATAGAGGTTTTCTGTACAGCATGTTCTAATGGTGCTCTGGCCTTTAGCCAAAAAGGCACTGAATAAGGCTATTTTTAAAATACAGAAACTGGGAACAGCTGCAGCAATCAAATTTGATAAAAACAGAGAGGAACTTTGGTTTTTTTTACAGTTTGTCCAAGTTTAGACTCCTTTCATAGAATGGCTTTTGTTCTGTTGGATGAAGGGGATACAAGAGTAACACAGAGAAATTATTTTAAACAAACAACTTTTAAAAGTATACAGAATAAAATAGTAGGGTGTGGTGGTATTTGTTTTTTTTGGCTGCACTGGTATGTTCAATGTTATTATACCTCAAACTATTTAGAGAATAAATCTCTAAAAAAATACACTTTGTCTGCTGAGCTTTACCATGAAAGTACTTTACATATTGATCTCCTGAAGCAGAAGAAGGTATCACTTGTTTCATAATAGTAGAAATGTGAATGCTGGTATTTGTTCTTAATGTTCTATTCACAGTGACTGGGGGAAGGTAGTGATTTAATTTGAATTCTCCTTTTTTTTTATCCTGAACTTCTCTTTTAAAAAAAATTCACATAAGAAAAATGTTATAAAGATCTTTTGTGCACATTTAAATGATTCACAATATCAGGCCATATTCTTCCTTGTTCCATCACCAACTAGTTCTTAGGAAACTCGTTACACTGCCTGTTTGATAAGAGTCAGGCAGTGATTATGTACAGAAAGTCCAATGTACAATAATAGGGTGATCTGGTAAGTGATTTCATCTGAGGAGAAAATCTTTGTGTTAAACTCATGGAAGTTTTGCCATTAAGTTCAGTGGAGCCAGGATTTCACTCATTATGTTCTCTTTTTAAGTATGTACAAACTGCATTAATTTTAAAATCCTATTCCAAAAAAACTATTCTTGCACCAGTTCATAAAGGGTAAATCAAAATAAATTCTTCCCTTGGCTCTTCTCTTGGGGGAAAGGCTGCATGTGTGTATATAAATGTTTATGGACTAGTATGAGTCTATAGCATGAGTGTCTCCAAGGGATGAAATATATGGAAATGCATATTACACAAAATCTTGGACAAAATAAATGGGTTTATGACCTATATGTTCATGAAATATAAAGGACTATTCTGGGAGTCTAGATACTGTAGATTGTACCTAAGTCTTTGTGTTTATTAAAGACTTTCATACTTATTCAGAAATTCACAGCCTAGTCAGAACTGTGTCAAATTCTGCATGTTGTATAACTTTAAAGTTATGAGTAGACTTCATGTGTGACCTTGGTCATATCATTTAGGCTCTGTTCTGGCAAAGACTTATGTATGTGCTTAACTTTGTGAAGAGCGTAGAAACCTTTTAGACTGTGGTGGAACAAGTCAGGGTGTGTAAAGTTAAGCATCTGCATCAATCTTCTGCAGGATCAGAGCATTGATCTATTTGTGTGTCTTTTATCCATCTGTAAAGTTGGAGTCATAATAGTTCCTTTTCCCAAATCTTTGTCCATCTTTTCTGTTTAGTTTATAAGTTCTGGAGGCATGTGCTGATTATTTGTATCTGCTAAGCACTAGAATAACTGGGCCCTCATCTCAGTTAAGCCTGCAGGTATAAATAATTATCATTGCTGTGGTATATCTGTCTACTAGCTGCTGGATTATTTTGGCAATTTGTTTTAACGAACACCACATAAGTAAGCCAGTAAATGATCACTTTAAATCAGACATACACTGTTACATCAAACGTATCTCTAGCCCTTCATGCAATGTATCTATAGATGTTTCCTATTCCTGTATGAAAGTGTCCCCACATTCCTGCATAATGGAAAATTGTGTTTTTAATACATGTGTTCTGAGCAGATCCTAGATCATTCATATCATGGGAGCGTTGAACTCAGCAGTCTTTTAAAAATATCTGGCAACTCACCAGTTTTCAACTTCTTATTCTATATTTTAACTTTGTAACCAAAAAAATATCCAGCATGATGATTGCGAGGGTATAATTAAATATAGTCAGCCATGTAGTCCCTACTTTCCAAAGACAAACTGCTGCCAGAGACAGATTTACCACTGACCAACAGTGTTTTTATGCAAATGTGCTTGAGTAAGTGCAGTAACCCCAAATATAATAGACTCTTTCAATCTCTTGCCAGGACTGCAATACTTATATATTATCAAGATAAATTGGATATCAAAAACAGTTCCATTACAGAGTTCTCTATGTAAATCACTTTTTCTAATCACACTTTGTACATCCCTACCCCCATTCCAGTTTGCTCTCCTTGCTTTAAATGCATAGATAATTCCAAATGCATTATACTATTGTACATTGAAATGTTAAATTAAGAGAAAATAAACTTCTTGTTAAGGTCTCCAGTAAAGTATCTTCTGGGGCTGAGAGGAATCCTAAAGGGCTCATAGTCACATATGTCATTTTGTCCATCACTAGAGTCGCTTTCTGACTTCTTTCCCCTCTCTCACTTCCCTCACCTGATTGAAAGAACTGGACTGGCAATCTCCTTAGGGACTTTATCCCCTCCCCCATCAGGAATGAGTGCAAGGGGTCAAAAGCCTCCCAGCATACTATTGAGAATCTGCTGACATCAGCATTCCCTTGTGAGAGCTGGCTTTGTTTACTGATGGTGCTAATACAAGGAGACACGTGAAGTAGTTTGGTTTATAGAAGAGGGCAGGAGAGGCATGGTGCTATGAAAACATTCCCACACAGACTAGCAGCTTATTGATACAGAAAACAAGTGGGAGCCTTCATTTCTTCCACAAAGATTAAAGTAGAACAAACTGACTCAAGAACCCAAAGGCAGCAGTTAAAAAACACTCTTCTCACACACTGATACTGAAGTACTCTCCAAGCCAGATTTGCTGTAAGAGTTCAGCTCCCATTTAAGCACCTAAACAAAGGGGCCAGAATTTCAAAAGTTCTCAGTGCTTGGCAGTTCTCATTGGGTGCGGAGCTCTTTTGAAAACTTGATCTTCAACCTCTTAGCATTGGTTAAAACTTGCTAGAGTGAATGAAGGATGCATCTAGAGTGAAACAAATGTGTTAATATGTTTGGCAATTTATTTGTACAATGACAACATATATGTAATGCAGCAGTAATATAATATACCTGAAAATATTGGTAGTATTATTTATTTGAGTACTGTCAGCAATATGTGACATGCTTTTCATTTTTCTTTCTGGCCCCATAAATACCATAAAATGTTCAGTCACCTCACTTGGTACAAGCAATTTCCCTAAGTGTTCTTCTCATGGATGGTGTTCTAATGACAATGTCAATATTTGTATCTATCAGACCAAAAGAAATTACATTTTTCTCAGTTAGTCCATTTGGCCTTTAGACCTGAGGCCAAAACCTTCTCTCCCTTTTCAGTTCTTTCTCATGCTAAGCTATCATCAAAGTCAATTTAGCTGGAAGGTGTGTTGAAATACTTCTAGTCATACAGCTGGCTCCTGGTCAAATAGATGAGGCAGGCACAAGATAATAACTTAAGCTTTCCAAAATCAGTCATATGTTATGTTGTGTTCACTACAATGGTGTTAATGCCACTTGCTTCTGAAGATAGACTCTGACTTACTTAAGCTTACTATTAAAAATATTCCTGTTTGGCCTAAACTCACACCACTTGGCAATGTGCCATCAAAAACGTGAAGGTTTTTGGAAAGGCTTCACTTTCTGGAGAGTAAAAGTATATTGTGGGATTCTAACTTACTATATGCTCATTTGAATTGTTCCCATCTCTTCAAATGTTTAACATTCCACAATATTTGGAGATACGCAGTGTGGATCAAAGGGCAGTAATTGGTCCTTAGTTACCCGCTGTTAGCTGGCACTAAGTTTACAGCAACTGAAAAATGACGCATCAAATTTAAGTCAGTGCAAATATCACTATACTGAATCTTTGCATCTGTTGCATGAGCTGTCAGTAATAAAAATCTGTTCTTAATTATTCGTCCATTTATTTTTTTTCCTGAGTGGATGGGAATTTGATGTTTGCTTTGGCCAGAAATGTTTTAACAATTTAATAGTCTATAAAATTCGGCGTGCTTTTACAATCTAAGAAGTTTGGCAAATGAGTAACACTTTCCTTTTTTAAACCTCTAAGGTAATTTAGAAAGTAAAATTCTATTTAAGCTTAGAGTTCAGGTTGAAAATACATATGCATATCCCTAACTTCAGTGAAAATGTCTTAAAAGAATGTTATCCTTTTAACAAATCCATTGATAGAAAGCTGGAAATATAAATGTCCATCAAAGAACATACATTCTTCTCCATTTTCTGTCCTAATGTTGTCCATAATAATCAGGAATTGTATTAATTTTTGTTTAGTTTCCACTGTACGACACTGATTTCTCTCTTATTTTATCATTGAGAAAAATAAAATAGCAAGGAAATAAAGAAAAGATAAGAATGAGGGTAGTGGACAGAACCAAATTTCCTGGGTGTTAACAAAATAGTTAGGATCCCTCCCAGCTATACTCTAGCACTTTGCTGAATTTCTCCTTTAATACATATATTTTAGTTAACTACTTTGGTTCAAAGTCCCAATGAAGTCAATAGAAAACTCCCTTTGAAAGTTTAATTAAACCCCACAGTTTAAATAAAATAACATGCAATTCAAACTACAGTGAAGTGTGAGCTACAAATATAAATATTTCCTTCTGTCCTTTGTCAATGCCATGATGCTCACCTCTCAGGTTTTAGCTGTCCTCTTTTTACTTCATTGGCTAGTATGTCTCTCAGAAACAAGGATATTAGCAGCCACCCTATAAAACAGGGGACATTTAAGCATAATCTACAACTGAAAGAAAATGTTTCTGTTCCTTGTCCATCTGTTCTTGGCAACATACATTTCACTAAAACTTGTAAAATGCTTCACACAAAACAAGCTTAGCAGGTTTCAGATAGAATTTAACTCATTTTGGTTGCCTCTCAAAGTAGCCTGGTGTATTAAGGTTTAAAGCCTCTTTTTTGTCTTCCAAACTGAAGATTCTGAGTTTATTTTATGCTTGTTCCTTGAAATCAAGGTAAGTAGTATTTGATTAACTGTTAACTTTTTTTAATAATACTGTTTTAAATTATACTTTACAGGTTTTTTTTGTTACACAATATTTTGACACTGACCTACAGAAAAAGAAAAATATATACATTATAAACAAGTGATCCAAAGTTAGGAAATGCCAGATTGATGTCCGTGATACTTTAATTAAATCCCATTGAGCATTCAACCTGGGCAATGAATGAGGCAAAAGTCCTCTGGGAAAAATATATTGTGTGATCAAGTAATTAAAATCTGTATCAAAATGTATAAGCACAAGGGCCAAAATAAAGTTGTCTTGACCACCCGAATGGATGATTATGGGACAAAGAAAAGTCACTTTTCAAGGCCAAGGGCTTTCCTGTGCTAACTTTCAGAGGCCTGTAACAAACACGAGAGATATAGAGCTTCTAGGTTGGAGGTGTATTTTATTATGTTAAGCAGTCTAAATATAGAGGTTGCTTCCAGGACAATAGATACTTGTTGACTTCAGAGAAAATTTTGTCATGATGTTTCAGATCTGAGTGATCAGCTGATGGAAGTGGTTGGTCTGGAAGGAGCCATGGAAATGGGTCAGATATACACAGGATTGAAAAGTGCTGGTAGGCGACTTGCACAGTGCTCATCTGTTGTCATCAGGTAAACTCATTATTTAATCTTCTAAGTTACAAATATTTTATTGCTACATGTTGAATAAAAATCATACATTAAATGCCCATGAAAAGTTGCTGAAGGAAGTTGCTTACTGAATTCATGTATTTAGATCAGTGGTTCTCAAAATGTGGTCCAAGGACCACCAGAAGTCCGTGACCATCTTGCAGGTGGACCATGGGCTTGGGACTCTCCATGCCTTCCTGCTCTGGGGAGCGCACGCTGGAACTCCAGAACTGTACCCACACCCTTCCCGCAAGGCTAGGGCACCAGTTCAGGCTCCTCGCTGAAAGAGGATAGAGCCCTGACCCTTGCAGGCCAGATCTAGCTTGCAGGTCGGAGGGGACGACACCATGTGCTGCTGCTTCCTCGCCCTCTGGCTGGGGGAACAGCAGTGCAAGAAACTGCTCACCTGGGGGCTTTTCCAACTGCTTCCATTGGCCAGAATCCTGGCCAATGGGAACAGCAGGGGGCAGTGGCTGGGAAGCAGAGCCAAGTAAGCACCTTCTGTATCTCTCATGCTAGACTCTGCATCCCCACCCTGCTCCTGCATCCACCCTTCTGACCAGAACCCCCACCCTAAGCCCACTCCTGCACCTCTCCCATCCAGACCCTCATCTTAAGCTCACTCCCACACTCTCCTTCCCATTCAGACTTTGCACCTCCAGCCCCCACCTGCACCCATTTTGTCATCATAGGTGGTTGGTTGGTGGTCCGGAGGAAGATTTCTGTTGGACGGGGTGAGCCATGGGCTAAAAGTTTGAGAACCCATGATTTAGATGATTTTCTTTCATTAAGATACATGATAAAGCAAATAGGACAATTCTTAACTTCAGCCTTCACACCTTATAGACATCTCTTGCCTTATTGTGAGAAGTGGTTTTGTCTAGTGGTGAGAGGACTGGGAGTTGATATTGCTGGATTTTATTATTCACATACTCTGAGGCTGTGTCTAGACTACATCCCTTTTCACAAGAAACACCTGCAGAGCATCCACACATGCTTTTTTCCGCAAGAGCTGTAGCGCAAAAAGGAGTTATTCCCTGTGGGGAGAGGAATAACTCTACCAGCAAAAGCCCTCTGTCCTGACGATTTATTGTATTTTTGTGTGTGTGCAAAAACACGCTTGAGGTGTGGACGATCCGCCAGTTTTTGCACAAAAATGGATGTTTTGCACAAAAATCTTGGGGTATGTCTACACTAGCCCCCTAGTTTGAACTAGGGTGGCTAATGTAGGCATTTGAACTTGCAAATGAAGCCTGGGATTTAAATATCCCGGGCTTCATTTGCATGTTCCCGGGCAGGCGCCATTTTTAAATCCCCTTAGTTCGAACTGACTGCCCGCGGCTACACACGGCAGTCAGAAGTTAATCCGAACTAAGTCCTTAGTTCGGATTAACTGTTACTCCTCCTGCAATGAGGAAAACTGGCTAATTTGATTGTGCTTTATCATTTAGACTACATTGTCACATTCTTAGGGATGAGTACAAAGAATAGCACAAGCAGGTAAGGACAAAATCAGAAAGGCCAGGACACAAAATGAGATACAATTCTCAAAGGAGATAAAAGACAGTAAGAATTTTTATAAATACATTAGGAGGAAGAGCAAGAGAAAGGATAGTATTGAGCCTATTCTTTAGTGAGGAAATAGTCATTTAGTGGGCTAATAATGGAAAAAGGCTAAAGCATTTAATGACTCTTTTGCTTCAGTCTTCACAAAAAAAAAGGTAAATTGTGACCAGATATTCAACATAATTAATATTAAAACAATGGACAAGAAATGTAGGACAAACTAAGGAAAAAAACAATTAAAGAATATTTAGATGAGGGTTATTCAAGTTGGCATTTAACATAGCCACACAAAATGAAATTAATTCTAAGGTATTTAAGAATGTTAGCAATTATCTGAGAGAAATTATGTAGGACAGGTGAGGTCCCAAAAGATTGGAGAAAGACAAACACATTACTTATCTTTAAAAAGAGGTACAAGACCTGAGGAACTATAGACCAGTTAGCCTAACTTCTATGCCTGGAAAGATAATTATTAAACAAATTATTAAACAATCAGTTAGCAAGCACCTAGAGGATAATAGGTCATAAATAATAGCTACCATAAACCAATCTAATTTCCTTCTTTGACAGCATTTCTGGCATATTGGATTGGGGAAGCTATAGAGGTAACATACCTTGATTCCAGTAAGGCATTTGACACAATCCCACATGACATTCTCGTACCAAAGTAGGGAAATGCAGTCTAGGCAAAATGACTGTAAGATGGATATAAAAGTTGTAGAAAGACCAGCTCAAGGAGCAGTTATTAATAGTTCCCTGTCAAACTGAGGCAGGGAGGAGGGGGAGAGGAAATGTATGTATTTACTGGGATCCTGCAAGACTCTGTCCTGGGTCTGGCACTATTCAATATTTTCATTAATGATTTGGATAATGGCGTAGAGAATCTGCTTAAAAAATTTGCAGCTGAGGGTCACTAGCACTTTGAAGGACTGGAATGGAATTCAAAGCAACATTGATGGATTGGAGAATTGATCTGAAATAAACAAGATGAAATTCAATAAAGATGTGCAACAGACATTGGTCCAATAAAAATATTCTCATCCACCTTGTCTCTCTAATGTATAAAGTATTACACTTAGGAAAATCAGATACTCAACTACAGAATGGGGCATAACTGGCTATGATGTAGAACTTCAGAAAAGAATCTGCAGCTTGTATTGGGTCAGTCTTCTTTTCTCATCACTAAACATGCTCAGTTTGTTTGTTTTGTTTGTTGTTAGCCTTTCTTCCTTGATTAGGTTTTCTAAACTGTCATTTCTATTGTTGTTATCTGTACTCTGGCAAATTTCTCCACGTCTTTCTTAAAGTGTGGTGTCTATAACTGGATGCAGTGTTGCAGCTGAGGATCACCAGTGCCAAATAGTGAGATAATTACCTCCCATAGCTTAGATCAGTGTTTCCCAAATTTATTTGGCCATGGAACCCTTTACAAACCTCCGCAATTTGTCGAGCATATTTAAATCCCGGGCTTCATTTGCAAGTTCGAATGCCTACATTAGCCATCCTCATTCGAATTAGGGTGACAGAGTAGAGATACCCTTTTAATAGGGTCACCAAGGCTGGCCTCAGGTTTTAGCTCCGGACAGTAGGGCTCAGGCCTTTGCTTTGGCTCCGGGTGACAAGACTCAGATTAAAAGGCTTTATCTTTGCTCCCTCACATCCTTGAAGACTCAGGCTTCATTCCCTGCTCTCCTTTCTGGTGTCATGTAGTAATTTTTGTTGTCAGAAGTGGGTTGCGGTGAAATGAAGTTTGAGACTCTTGTATTAGGTATGTCTGACTGGCCCAGGCCAGCTGGCTCATGCTATAAATTGCACAGTAGATGAACTGCCTCAATCTGGAGCCTGAGCTCTGGGATCCTGAGGATGTAGAGAGGGCTCTGGTGTGTATTAAGAGGAGTATTGTATGTAAAGTTATGTCTACACAACGGTTACATGCCACCATCTGTACACTTGGGGCTGCTCCTGACCTATAGTATATATAATATTACAGAAGAATACCAGGCCTTAAAATAAGTGTGTTACCTTTTTGTCTGGATAGTGTGTCATGTACCTGATCTATGGGAGAACTGCAGTGGAAATTGCATGTACACATGAGGGCAATAAATATCCTGCTTATTGCACACATTTGTTCTAGGCTCATCTAGCTCTGTTCAAAATATCACCTGGGTAAGTTTTGTCCAGCCTCTCTTCTTCATATAATTAAATATATTTTACTTTAGAACCTGCAAGTCGCTGCCTATGCAAATTGATGGAGAACCATGGATGCAGACCCCTTGTACAGTGAGTATGCTGTCTCCTATTTATTATACAACTGGAAAAGAAATTTCGGGGGGGGGGGGGGAATATTTTTTCTGTGATTAAAAAATGAGAATGAGTTCTAATAATCACACTTTTATTTTAGCTCTCCTTAAATATTAGAAACTGCTCCTTTTCAACCACAGATAACTGTAGCTATCAACATTGACTTAGCTTACGCTCCATAATTTCTGTACACCCACACAAATACACAGCACGCCCACTCTCACACGAACATAAAGAAACAAAACCTGTAATTTAATCATGCTATTTCTACTTCAGGCTGACATGGAAGAAGGAGAAAGAGCTTGTTATTACATTTCTTATTTTAAATAGTTGGGGGACTCTCACATACAGTAGTGAGGGGGGAGGACCATATAAACAGTTGAATGTAAGAAGACAGAACAGTGGGGCATCACATGAGATATGTCACAATATCTTCTGGAGTTACAAGGTAGTGTAAAACCTCTTCCAGTAATAAATTGGTGGTTAAAGAGCAACCTGTGATTTCCAAATCGCTGGACTTAAATAATCCATGCAGCAATGTTGTCCATACTACTTTTACAAGCCGCCCATCCCCCCACCCCAGTGTCTCAGCCATGGAGCACTAGATCCATGTCTCCAGCCAAGAATACCACACCCACATAGCCCACATAGGTAGACTATCACTGAGTTAGCAGTTTGCCAAGTCCCGCACTCTAATTCTGGTGTGACAACACAGTAAATTCTTGTTTAATATTTTGTTGCCTAATAAAACGACCCTTTAAAAGTGGCCATAAAATGCATGTATTCTTGTGTGCAGCAAACCCCTCCCAAAGTTACTGTATCATTCCTAAAATAAACTATTCTGCCCCCTACAACAAATACATTATGGGCCTTGTTTCTTTCCACAGATTTTTAGTTTCATGAAGACACATGTCCACTGAATCTCTGTAGGGTGCGTCTACACTGCACCCTTAGCTCAAAATAAGCTATGCAATTTGAGTTACGCAAATTGTGTAGCTTATTTTGAGTGTATTTCAAAATAGCTTATTTCATAATTTGGCACCACAGCACCAAATTTTGAAATAATCTTCTATTTTGAAATGTTCCTTAATCATCACGGAGCAAGGTTTACAGGGACATCGGACTAGGGCACTGTCAAAACAAAATATTTTAAAATAACGGGCGCACTGTCAAGACACGGAATAGCTATTTTGGGATACCAGAAGTATCCCGAAATAGTGCCACAGCGTGGACGTGCCCTATGAATTTGGTCACAGAAGAATTATTTTATTTTATTTGCCTTATTTTTTTTAAATCATGAAATATTCCCCTTTTCTTCTGCTGCATGGTGTTGCTCCCTGCAACATGCATTGTCATAAATTTAGCCTGACCTGTTCTCTATAACTCTAGGCATAAAAACTACTTGTAGCACCCAAAACAAAATGTACATAGTCTATTACACTTGTCTTGGTTCTAAGTGTTCAGGTATTTATCCAAGAGTAACATTAGAGGAAAGATTTTTAGATAGTTCTGTTTGATTTTCAGATGAGATTTCAAAGCCTCTGCTCCAGAAAGCTTTTTTTTTTTTAAATAAGAGTTCATATGTCCATGGATTATGTCCCTTTCTCTATTCAAGCACACAAAAAAGTGTTACTAACTGTAACTATGTGAATAAACTGTTTGAACCTCAGGATTGCAAACTTCTGAAAATAAAATATAGACTTGTATAGAATTTGTAAGTTTTTATCTATACAGGCAGTCCCCGGGTTACGTACAAGATAGGGACTATAGGTTTGTTCTTAAGTTGAATTTGTACATAACTCGGAACTGGCTCCAGATTCAGCCGCTGCTGCTGAAACTGACCAGGGGCTGACTACAGGAAGCCAGAGGCAGAGTTGCTCTGCCCCCAGCTTTCTGGAATCAGCCACTGATCAGTTTCAACAGCGGCTGAATCTGGAGCCTGGGACAGAACAGCTGGGGCGCTGCCAGGTAGGTCCCCCCAGGACCAACCCGGCAGCACCCCAGCTGCTCTACCCCAGGCGTCCACAACAAAAGCCTGGTCTGCTGGGGGGGGGGCCACTAGCTGCGCCCCGCCCCCAGCAGACCAGGGAGACCCAGAGCAAATCCGCAGAGGCGGCGGGGTCCTGCGCCTCCAAGGCTTTTCTCCAGGTGTCCCTGGTCCGCTGGGGGAGGTCCCCAGCAGACCAGGGAGACCCGGAGCAAAGCCGCAGAGGTGGCTCGGGGTAGTCTGCTCGGGGTGTCCCTGGTCTGCTCGGGGTGTTCCTGGTCTTCTGGGAGGGGTCCCCAGAAATCCCAGGGACACCCTGAGCAAAGCCGCAGAGGCGGCGGGGTCCCGCGCCTCCAAGGCTTTGCTCCGGAGCAAAGCCTTGGAGGCGCGGGACCCCGCCGCCACTGCGGCTTTGCTTGAGGTGTCCCTGGTCTGCTGGGGACCCCTCCCAGCAGACCAGGAACACCCCGAGCAGACCAGGGACACCCGGAGCAAAGCCGCAGAGGTGGCGGGGTCCCGCGCCTCCAAGGCTTTGCTCGGGGTGTCCCTGGTCTGTTGGGGACCCCCCCCCAGCAGACCAGGAACACCCGGAGCAGCTTTTCTCGCCCCGGAGGACGTGGTGGCGGGATCACTGCGCATCTGGGTGGTCCCGCCGCCCACGAGTTCCGGGGAGAGAAAAGCCCCATTCGTAAGTGCGGATCCGACATAAGTCGGATCCGCGTAACTCGGGGACTGCCTGTACTCATGAGGTTGTACCGTTAACTAAACCAAAAGTAAATAATAATTTATTTTAAGTTAAAGAAACATGTGCATGCATTCTTTCTGTCTTTCTCTCTCTCTCTCAGAATCTGAGGCTATGTCTACACTGCCACTTTTTATCTGAAAAAGGTATGCAAATTGTACAATTTTTGTACCTTTTTCCAATAGTTTTGTCGAAAGAGGCTTTTCCAAAATTTGGCCCATCTACGCTGGCCCAAATTTCAGAAAAATCTCGTTCAGAGGAGCCCTTCTTCCTCGTGGCACAAGGAAGATGGGGCTTCCGAAAGAGCGCGTCTGCTCTTCCACAAAAAATGTTGCAGCAGAGTTTTTCCAGGGTAGCTCCAGTATCCCAGAAAAACCCTGTAGTCTAGATATAGCCTGAGAGTCTCATCTGTCTTCACATCTTTCCCTCTTCCTCCAGCACAGCTTTGACTCTGTATTCTGGTTTCAGTGGGAGTAAGACACCAAGGTGTTTTTGAAGATCCTATCAAGTACATGGCTGCATCTTTAGGCACTTTAATACCCTTTAAATTTTGGTCC
Source organism: Pelodiscus sinensis (assembly GCF_052426305.1). NCBI lineage: Eukaryota > Metazoa > Chordata > Testudines > Trionychidae > Pelodiscus > Pelodiscus sinensis. The sequence continues at coordinate 207,796,001 of NC_143053.1, forward strand.
TAATGTCACTTTTGAAATCTGACTTCACACCCTGAGTCACTTATGCCCAGATTTTTAAAAGAGATTTAGGAGTCTTTGGAGTTAGGCACCTAATTCTTTTTTTTTTTAATTTGGGCCTATGGCTTTTGGGATACTATTGGTGAAATTTGACCCTATCAAAACCTGTGAGAGTTTTTCTGCTTATTTATATAGTGCTACAAGCTATTATTTGTATTGTGATAGTTCCTAGAATTCCCAATACATGTGAGAGCCCCAATGTGCTAGGCACTGTACATATATATAAAAAAGACAGTTCCTGCCCAAAACTCTTGCAGTCTCAGGCCTCAATACTGCATTATGTTGCAAACAGCCAGTCTGCTATGCTTGCCTGAGATCTCCTGCAGGCTGCCCAAGCAAAGCAAGTTGCAGGATCAGGACCTAAATTGTATTGTTGTCATCATCTTTTTGAATAGAACATGTTTGGGAAGGAAAAATTATAAAGGTAATGATTACATTAAACATATGATAATCCGGCGCCTTTAGGACCCAGGGGGTGCCGGATTATCAGATATGCCGGACTATCGGAAGGGGGGACTATGGGGGTCTCAGGTGGGGTGGGGGGGTATGGGGAGTGTGGCACTGCGAGACCAACCCGGCAGCACACAGGCTGCTCTGTCCCAGGCTTCCCCGAGTCAGCCGCTGGTCAGTTTCAGCAGCAGCTGACTTGGGGAAGTCTGGGGCAGAGTATCTGGAGTGCTGCCAGGTTGGTCCTGCAGTGTCGAGGGGCAGTGCTACAGAACCAACCAAGCACCCTAGTTGCTCTGCCCCGGGCGTCCCCAAGTCAGCCGCTGCTGAAACTGACCAGCAGCTGACTCGGGGAAGCCCGGGGTAGAGCAGCTCCAATTGTCCGGCTGCCTGGAGCACTTCCGGATTCCAGGTGGTGCCAGACTATCAGGAGTGCCGGACAACTGGAGTTTTACTGTAATTAGCTGAAGAGGAAATTCTATCTCAGCTCAGCCCAATAAAATATAGTGACATGAAGTATATTTATGGTCTCACTTGATCTCTAAACTGGTCATTAATAGTAATGAATCTTCAAAGGCTCTCGAGTTAATTTGATAAACTTCTGTCTTCAGGCACCAGGATTTTGTTTGAAAAAGAATATTTCAATGTACTTACAACAATCTTTAACATTGTTTTGAAAATGTCTAAAAATATTCAGTCTTAATAACAAAAAACTGCACTTTTATTTCTTTCACCTGTTTTTGATTTGGTAAATACCAAGTCTGAATAAGTCTCAAGCAGCCAACATTACCAGATTAAAAATTAGGGAAAGAGATAGTTATGACAGTTGCGAGAATATTTCCTCCATGAAGAAATGAAAATGCTGGTCCACAGGCAAGGCCATTTTAGTGGATTGCCAGGAATTAAGAACGCCATTTGTATTGTCCCAATGCATGTTATATAATTTGTGACTATTGGTGTCGATAAGAAATATTTATTAAAGGAAAATTGATTACTAAGACATGGTTTTTTTCTCATTATCAGGATTCATATGTAGTACCATAAAATTATGAGAGTTCTTTTATTATCCCTGGAAAAGAGGCTGGAATAAACGGACAAGGTTTTCTTTTTTCTGGCCTTTCTCTTTAAGGATGTAACTGAACCACTATGTAGAGGGCTAGGCCAAGGTCCTCTTCATTACTTAATCAGAATGTAGGGGCAGGAAGAACTAGGGACAAAACAGCTTGTGCCTCTGTCATGGTTATGAGGGATGGCCAGCAGCCTGGGAACTAAGGGGTTAACTGTACCTAGACAGGTAGCAGAAATACCTGCCAGTAGAAATACAAATAGGGATTTCAAACTGAGACATAGGAATTTTTGGATTTTCCCTCCTTTGTCCCTGAGCAGTTGACTCTCCAGATACTCAGGGAGACAGACAACGTCTCTCTCCAAGAAAAGACTCTTCATCATCTATAAGTAGGGTAAAGTTTAGATAAATCTGTTAGGTTTTATTGTTTTATGGTTTGGGATGGGAATCTGATGTCTGTGCATTTAAAAATAGGTTTTCCTCTCCTTTTTAACAACGTTTTTGGCCCATGGGAGTCCCCCATGAGTATATTAATTGGTGACTTTTCCATCTAGTCATTATGCTTGTAACAGGAGTATTGTGGTGATAATAAAAGTTCTTTCTTTTTTATTAACCTGGTATTGGTTAATTTTTGTGTCCTGGTTTTACTTTAGGGCTGAGATTTCCCAAGTGATCTCTTCCCTGGTTTTTCTTACCATTACTTGGGTGGTGGCAGCGGATTTTTATCCCCAAAATCTAGGTTTTTAAGATTTGGGGGGGGAAGCTTTATGTCAAAGCCTGGAAAGATACGGTTTTGGGGTACTTTTGCGAGCCCCCACTTCTGCATTCATTGTGCCAGAGTGGGGAATCAGCCTTGACAGCCTCATTCTGGAAAGAGTCTGTGCATTGCTAAGGGAGGGGCCATAGACCTGCTGTAGATTCATTGGTTGCAATATGCAACAGCACAGAAGGATGTAGTGGCTATTCTGTTCCATAGATCTCTCAAGTCATTGGGTCTTACTTTCACTGAATGCAATGGGACTTTTATTCCTGATTTCACTGGGAGAAGATTTGTGTCCTGATTCAGTAGTGGTGGATGATAAAGGAACTATCTAGCATTAGTTAAACAGTTAACATATAAACTGATGCCAACCGGTAAAAGTTTCTCTTGTTATAATGAGAGTTTGCACAAATTTCTGTGCCTAGCTCACAGGTGAGATGTTTCTGGGTTTTGTTTTTTGTTTTGTTGATGGTTTTTTTTTGAGGTTCAGACAGCTTACAGTGCAGTTGGGCATTATTTTTTGTGTTCACTGCTGTGCTGCACATTAATTAGTTTTGTTTACCTATGCATAATTTTTCTTAATTTCACAACAGTAGTTTTTTGTAATTGACAATGCAATTTACTGCATGTGTGCTTTCTGCACCTCAGACAAGTATGCTAACATATAATGCACCTATCTTTCCAGTTCAAATTGTTAAGAAAAAATTAGTTGTGACTAATTGCCAATTAATTTGCAGTAGCTTGGGGGAGGGGGAACAATTGCACCTACTAATTAAAATTTAAAATATTCCAAAGTGTCATCTTTAGGTGTCTGTGGAATACATAATTTCCATTTTAGTTCTGCACTGGATCTGTAACAACCCTGAGCTTGACAGCTCTATTAATTTAAATGCTCAGTGATACCTATTAGTACAAAGCATGAAAAAAATGCTATTAATCATTTATTTTAATTTTGCAGCTCTGTCATTTTCGCAGTATGTTTAAAAATTATGGTGACACCATAATGTTTTCCAATCTACCTGTGTGAAGGGGAAACAGAGCACACTACTTAAGAGAGATACTAGAGTATATTATTAGAGCTTAATTAATGCCAGACTGATTAAATGTGATTGCATTTTGCACAATAATATTGTTAAGGAATTGTTTAAAAGAGCTGTCACATAGAGCTCTATTTAAAACCATTGGGCTGGATCATGGAGGCACAAATGTGCACAACCCAAGCCAGGACAGAGGACACAAAAGGCGAGCATCGGCACTACCAAGCCTGTTATTTCAAAATAACGGGCTTGTTATTTCAAAATAATAATTCCTGCTTGTGAAGAGAAATAATAATTCTTTTGAAATAGCTATTTTGAGAGTTATTTAAAAACACTCTGGTAGAGTAGACATAGCCATAGAGGGCTTCAATCTCACCTTTGCACTCCTCTTATCCTAAGGCTTCTGCATGAAGTGCAGAGGTCAGACTACCCTATGTTAGAACACCCTTAAGGGCTCTTTTTTTTTATTATTTTGCACATTTGCATCTGGCCTCGGTCACTTTTTGGGATAGGCACAATGCAATGTTGCCCAGCCGTGCTTGCTCTAGCAGCAGGGAGAGGAATAGCATATGAAGCTCTAATCCAGTGCTTCTCAAACTGTGCTTCACCTGCGAGACATCTCCAGGGGCTCCGCGAGGTTGACAAACTAGAAACATCAATAGGTACAACACATACAATCAGTGGACCACTGGGGCTCCGCATAAATTTTTACGCATGTAAAGGACTCCGGAGCCCAAAGAAGTTTGAGAACCGCTGCTCTAATCCATGGGATAATCCTGTGAATCTCCTGGCCATCCCTACAGCCAGTTGCTGATAGTGTGGAGCCAAATGGCCAGCACTACCCATGCACATTATTCAATATGTTCATATTTTAATTTAATCTTGTGTCCTCTGAAGCGTAGCACCAGGCCTGGCTTTAGGGCACAGCGAGCAAGGTGGTTCCCTTGGCCCCTGCACCTTCAGGGCCCATGCTGCTTGCTCACTCACTGCCCTGGCTGGGAGCTACCTGGTCACATGGTACAGCCAACCACAGTATACTGCCTTGGGCCCCACAAACTCTTTGGCCAAGACAGTGTAGAGCTTACTGTTAATATTTTAACAAAAACTGAAATATCATGTAGCAGACTTACCCTGAAGGACCTGGGCAATGCAGACTAAGGGGCTAGTATGGGGACATAGGAGTCAGGGGAGGGCTTTGGAGATGTAGGAGGCCAGTGCAGGAGGCTCAAGGTGGGGAGGTGAGAGAGTGAGGGTTGGGAGGTGAGGAAGGGCTCAGGGTGGGGTTCCATCCAAGATGGACCTTTTCTCTCTCCCCAGAACCCTCCCATCAGGGTCTTTTCTTTTCCCCCAGGCCTTCCCAACTGCAGGGGCCTTTTCTGTCCCATCAACCTCAGGGGTGTTTTTTTCTCCTCCCCCAGCCCTCTCCTCAGCCACCAGGGGCCATCTCTCCCTCCCCCGGTGCTGCAGCCAAGGGCAAGAGGGGGAGGGGAAAGGGTTTGGGATAGGAGGGCTACTTAACCAGTGTGCTGGCAGGCAAAATGACAGAGTCCCAGCCTTGCTAGCCACTCCCTTGGTAGTACGATTGCCCCCAGTGGCCACTCTGTGCCAGTTTAGTTCTCCTAGTGGGCCTGCTGTCCCCAGTGGCCACTCTCAGTATCGCGTTCCTCCGAACAGCAGCCCCACCCTTTTCATGTTATGGATAACAGTCCCTTTCCAGGCACTTCCATTGTCCTGGCACAACCACCACCTGACCCTGCTTTATGTAAGGAGAAGAGGAAGCTGCATACCAAATTTGATGGGTCTAGCTCTTACCATTTAGGAGGAGTTCTTGAACAAATGAACACTCTCTCTCTCACACACACAAACACACATATTCTGTCTTCAGTGGAAGGGCAATGATAAGCTCTTATTTAAACATATTAGAAACAGATACATAACTAGCACTCATTGTAGAGTCCAATAGCATAAAAGGAAAACTGTTTGATCTAAGAAACACAGTTAATACATTAACCTTATTACTCCCTAGTGCTTCTCATTTACTGGATGCATTGTGTTACTATGGCTTCAAGGCACATTTTGAAGCTCTGACCTGCTCCTGAAAAAAATGTCCATTTATACATTTACAATCATTTTTATTATCACAGACTCAGACTTCTTATTTATTAGCAAACATTACTATCTTCAGATAGGGAGAAATTACCATCTCTAATTTTCAGAGTTATGCTCTTTAAATTGGGCATCGTTTTCTTTTAGCAAGTATATCAGTAGATGCAATTGGGCTGCAAAAATGATTTTAATATTTCTAATGCTATGTTTTCCCTGAAGCCATTTATTAATGTCAAAGCCCTGTAAAAGTTCTGCATTAGAACTAGAAAATGCACTGGGTGAAATCCTGGTTTCATTGAGGTGAGTGGGAGTTTTGCCAGTGATATCAGTGGAACCAGAATTTTATCAATTGTGTTTTATACTGCCCTTTCATCAAATGTCTCAGAAATTATTAGTAGTTCTTATGGCTGCTTACAGTTTCCTTTTGGGTGGGGCTTTGTTTTCTTTTGTTGTTTTGGGCTTTTCTTAAAATACAAAGTTTTCTAAACAGAAGAATTTTCTCTTCTTTTTCCTAAAGCAGCAACTTAACTTTGCATCATTTAGAAATATTTCTCTTGATTTTCTGATAATCAAAATCCATGTACATGTACAAAACAAGCACAAACACATTCAAATTGACCCAGTGGTTATATAAAATTCTCCCAACCCAACAGAATTAAATGGTTTCTCAACACAGGACTTTCAGTTCACACTGAACCCATGGGCTCCAGGAAAGCATGAGAAAATAGCATTTGCATCTTCCATGAAAGTAAAGAGGATCTAGATTGGAGAGGCTTTGTGTATTCTTAAAAGAGGCCATCTCCAAGCCCAAACATATTGTCTCTGTGAGATGTATGAGTAACACCAAGCCAAGAGATAATTTCACAAGGCCAGGTCATCAGATGGCTTCAATAGAATTATGTTGATCTAGTCCCCGAATTGGTGCCCGAGTCTAGTTTGATTGTGAAAAAAAGAGAATCATACACCAAATTTCATACTAACAAACAATGATAATATACTAAACTTACATATTATGTTGAGGTGGAACAAAGGTGTGAAGAGAAAGATAAAATTCCTAGAGTTAAACAAGCCCCTTCACCCCATTGAGATTTTTATGTTTCTGTCTTTTTAGATTTTAAAGTAAATTTCCACCCCCACCACCAAGAAAATGCTTGTTCTATATTTTAATTAGCCTTTCCACGTGATGTACATTTTTGTTTCATTACTATTAGTGAATGACAAATGAAGAATATTCATTTTAGCTTGAAAATGTCAGGTGTGCAGTTTGAGAGAAAGAGATTTTTTGCCATTTTTAATGAGGCAGTGTTTCTTTTGAAAAAAATACCCATTTCTGATGTGGATACGATGCAAGTGACAACTGATATTTAATAAGTGATGGTTCTTGTATTAGTTGTAGTTCACTAAAGAAAATGTCTCAGATTGCTTTTGAAAAACTCTTAGTGTCACTAGCCCAAAGGCAAGATGTGACCTTTTTATTACATAATGAGAATCATTTATTATCTTACAATGTATCTTAAAGTCACAGACAAAATGCCACTTTGATAATTGCTTTCAATTAGCTCTGAGCATAGCATACATTCATAAAATGTCTTCTCTAATTTAGACTTGAATTAGAGAAAATTGCAGACATAATATACTTTAAGGTTGTCTCATTTAAGGTGATTCGTAGTTTTATATCAAAGAAATCAAAATGAGTAGCTTTAGAGCAGTCTTTCAAAGTGTTTTAAACAGGCTTTTCAATATTTGATTCTATTCTATTACCAATTAATTAACAAATTAGAATGCTAGTTCATCATTTTTGACCTTTTTTTCTATGTTAACTTTTGACTTTCATTCCTAATGGTTCTTTTGAAATTAAGTATCATGGCTCATGTTAAAAGAGAAGAAAAATCTGATTAGGGAATAAATAAGGCATGCTATGATATAGTGTATATCTTAATAATGGGAAACCAGCTTGTGGTGTCCCTAACATACAGTGTGTCCTTTCCTGCTTTTGAATTCCTTTTCACTATGTGGATATGTAAAATATTCAGGTGACAAGTAGTGATAAAAGGGCAGGTTATAAATCTCATGCTCATGAAGTAAAAGAGCTTATTGCCATGTTCTTATTATATATGATTAATAACATAGTTTGCCTGCATAATTAAAATGTATGTGTCGTAACTGACCATAAATGGATTTGATTATGATATAAGCAAATATTAGGCATAACAAAACGTTTTTCCATCAGGTCCACTGATGGTGGGTGTGAGGAGGGCAAAGGAGGCCATTAAACTGGGGGCCGTGTCTCAAAGAGATCCGGGGTTCCCAGCTGTCTCTGCTGCTACCGTGGCAACAATGGCAGCTGGAGCCCTAGGTCCTTTAAATTGCCACCAGAGCACCATGCAGGGCACTCCAGGCAGTGATGTATGATGGCTTCCCCCTACCCCACCCTTTCTGCTGGAGGCCCTGCCCCTTCAGAGGCATAAAGTCAGGGCCCTCCCATGCCTTGACCCGGGGCTCATAGTGGCTGTTGGCCTCGTTGATTTCCATATCTTCCTTTCATTCCTGGGTCAATCAGATGTTCAGAAGCTACATTTTAAGATTTGAAATGGTTGTCTCTTTGGATATTTGTAAAATTATGATAAAGAAGCTGAGTTAGTTAAAGGGATAACTGTATTTATTTTTCTTTTCCTCCCTCAGATAAAAATTACCCACAAGAATCAAGCCCCAATACTGATGGGACCTCCTCCAAAAACTGGTCTATTCTCCTCCATCATCAAAAGAACAAGGAACCACAGTAAAGAATAAGCCTATGAGTTTAGTTCTTAGAAAACAAATTAGCAGTGCTGGGCTTTGAAATATTTATGCCGATAATCTTTCAAAAGTTTTAGAATACTCACAGAATCCTGGAATTTGGTATAATAGTTTCTGTGACTGAGCTAATGTAAAATTATGCTATTAGAAAAAAATATTGTCACTTTTTTAGGCATTTTGCATGAAGAAAGCAGATGTTTATATACAGTGATATGGAATATTTTTGTTGCATGTATTACCATTTACTAATTTAAGGGATAATTCTGCCATGGAACATGAGGAGGAAATGCTCTGGGAGGGTAATTTGATTTATTTGGTAGGACTTTATTTGTAGTTAATCTAATGCAGTGATCATAATCCAGAGATTCTGTAGTTGCCCTCTTGAACCCAAGCATCTTCCAATCAGCAACTGATTTGACCTGTATCACATAAGAGCTTGGGAGTTCACTGATCCCATTAATTTGCCCTTTTACACTTAACATTTCTTGCCACTTTTGTGAATATTTTTCTTCAGCAATACCTCACTGAATAGTATTAAAATATTTTTCTTTGCTAATACCACTCATCTTTCAAACACTGATGCATGTGAGTAACTTTACACACATACAAGTCTCATTGGATCACTGGTACTACTCACATGCAGCTAACTACTCATGTGTAAGTTTTTGCAATTTGGGAAGTCAATGCAGGTTTGTCTGAGCAAGGACTACAGGCTAGGGCTAGGCAGAGAATAAATGGAATACTGCTTGTGAAGCTAGCCAACAGTGTTGTTTGTTGAAACATTAAAACATTTTACTCAACAGTAAATCTTTGTAATATGTCAAAATTTAAATCATCTTGTTTATTAGTCTATAGTGCAGAGTGTATGCACACAAATAACCAAACCGCATGCCTAATAAACTGCATTTCCCACCATAGATTTAGTGAAGGAGGCTTCAGAGAAATGGGTTAATGCATAATTAATCATGCACACTGGAGCAGACATACTTTTGAAAATTTACAGTTCTTTGATTACCTTGGCAATGTCCAAATTAATCCTGGAATAGGAAAGCCAGTCTATTAATTACAATTTACATACTCACCTTTCATTTGTTTTATACATTAACAGACTGACACCTAAACTTGCTGCTTCACAATTAAAACGGTTTCTGATTTTTTTTTTTGTTATTTATAATTTGCAACATCCCTAATTTTCTCATGCGATTGATTAGTCTCCTAAAGGAAAGGACATGTTCTTATCTGTTCCCTTTTTAGTGACTGCTCACTGAAATCAAAACAATTCCTCTTATAATAATTTGAGAAGCAATTGTTTAGGTCTTCATTTTCTCAGCCCTTTGAGAGACTTCTTAACAGCTTCCAAATGGCAGCAGAGGTCTTATTGTGTATGGTTCACATGGCACTGTCAGACTGTCTAATGGTTAGATCCAAGAATGGCAACCTTTTTCAGGATTGCATATAAATTTATAATATGGGTCTAAAGTAAAATGGTTTTTTTTATGCAGCCTTGACATTGTTCTTTGTTCAAAACGACCTACACCTCATCACTGCATGTTTTATGTTCTCAAACATTCCAGCAGGCGGGTGGGGGGAAGGACAGGAGAGAACTGCTTGAAATGCATGATTCATTAGTTTTCTCCCACCTTTATCAATACATTAAAGTGCCAATGAGTTATCCAATCTCTTTTTTTATCAATAAAAAAACAAATAGCATTTAATCATTCTGTTGTGCACGGTACTGTGCATGGATTTAAGAAAAGCTGCTACCATTTGGTTCCTCGGTATCAGTATTCAACATCTCTTTTGTATATAATAGATACTGAACAAAAGGCAGTGTACTGCTAGTGAAGATTATGTATATGAAATATTGTTCTCAATGTTCTGTAAACATTAGGAGGCAAATTAAGTTCAGCATCAGTTAGAAATATGAGGTGACAATTATTCCTTAAAATTAAGACATAATTCACTATTGCTGGGTCGAGTGACATAGGATTCGAACGTCACTTGTTTTGTAGATTATTTGCACTCGCTCACACACAAATGATTCTGATGCAGAAATTACTGCATCATTCCATAATTACAAGGTAAAAATATTTGCATAAAGAATACTTGCTAGCATAATGTGCACATTGGCTTTCTGAAATTATGGTTATAGGTAATAAATATTTTCACATGACTTGACATAGAATTTTCTACGGTTGCTATTGAGTTTTTTTGTGTTTAAAACATGTTTAATGATATCATTATATAATGTGCCCTCTATGATAATCTCATGAATACTGTATCCCTGAAAAATAAATAAAATGGTGCATAGGCTATTTTTTAACAATGTATGGCATTTTTAAAGTGTTGGATAGCCTGTGAATAGGTAACTGTCAGATATACTGTTTTTCATATATAGAAGGATAGATGGGCTCATATATTCACACCCACACTCCTCCATCAGAATAGTTGATTTCTCTCATGATATTTGTGCTAAAGGGGCTAACTCACAACTTCCATTGTCACTGATGAAATAAATATAACAGATCATTCATTAAAATCAATGGCAAAACTCACATTGACTTCAGTGGGCACAGGGAAGGAATCAGTCCATGATGATATTTGCAAACTAACGTCATATGAAATACATGCAGTGAGACTGTCTGAATATTCTCACTGGATTTGCAAATTTGGCATTGACTTGCTAGAATGTTGCAGCCGCTCAAAGCAATGTTCAGTCAAAAACATCTCTTCTCCCTCTCCTTGACATCTTTTATTCACTCACTACTTCCTTTACTCACTTCTTTTCTTCCTTGGATTTGGTTAGATGAATCACTGCAGGATTTCACCATAAGTCTGTAGGGAGAAATATAGTTTGAATTCTGTGAAAAGTGAAAAGCAAGAAGGTAACCAATCTGAGCACTGAGATTAAGAATTAACCAGTTGCGCCTCTAGAATTAATCCAGTGTTTAACTTGTTCTGTATTTTATAAATGCAGTTATTAGAAGTGACATGATTATTACTTATATTTTATAGTTACTCTGTATCCCAGTGTTAGGCACTTGGGTGTTACATCCGAGGGTACTGAGGCAAATGTCATTGAGGAGCCTTTGGCTATTATCTTTGAAAATATCTTTGTGGAGATCGGGAGAAATCCCGGATGATTGGAAAAAGGCAAATGTAGTGCCCATCTTCAAAAAAGGGAAGAAGGACGATCCAGGGAACTATAGGCCGGTCAGTCTTACCTCAGTTCCTGGAAAAATCATGGAAGGGATCCTTAAGGAATCCATTTTGAGGCACTTGGATGAGAGGAAAGTGATTAGGAATAGTCAGCATGGATTCACAAAGGGCAAGTCGTGCCTGACCAATCTGATTAGCTTCTATGATGAGGTAACTGGCTCGGTGGACATGGGAAAGTCAGTGGATGTTATATACCTTGACTTTAGCAAGGCTTTTGATACGGTCTCCCACAATATTCTTGCGAGCAAGTTAAGGGAATGTGGCTTGGATAAATGGACGGTAAGATGGATAGAAAGATGGCTAGAAGGCCGGGCCCAGCGGGTAGTGATCAATGGCTCGATGTCAGGATGGCGGTCGGTTTCTAGTGCCCCAAGGTTCGGTTCTAGGACCGGTTTTGTTCAATATCTTTATTAATGACCTGGATGAGGGGATGGATTGCACCCTCAGCAAGTTTGCGGATGCCACTAAGCTGGGGGGAGAGGTAGATACGCTTAAGGGCAGAGATAGAGTCCAGAATGACTTAGACAAATTGGAGGATTGGGCCACAAAAAATCTGATGAGGTTCAACAAGGACACGTGTAGAGTCCTGCACTTGGGACGGAAGAATCCCAAGCATAGTTACAAGCTGGGGACCAACCAGCTAAGTAGTAGTTCTGCAGAAAGGGACCTGGGGATTACAGTGGATGAGAAGCTGGATATGAGTCAACAGTGTGCCCTTGTAGCCAAGAAGGCTAATGGCATATTAGGTTGCATTAAAAGGAGCATTGCCAGCAGATCCAGAGATGACATTATTCCCCTTTATTCAGCTTTGGTGAGGCCACATCTGGAGTATTGTGTCCAGTTCTGGGCCCCCCACTACAAAAAGGATGTGGATGCATTGGAAGGCAACCAAAATGATTAGGGGGCTGGAGCATATGACTTATGAGGAGAGGCTGAGGGACTTGGGTCTGTTTAGTCTGCAGAAGCAAAGAGTGAGGAGGGATTTGATAGCAGCCTTCAACTTCCTGAAGGGAGGTTCCAAAGAGGATGGAGATAGGCTGTTCTCAGTAGTGACAGATGGCAGAACAAGGAGCAATCGTCTCAAGTTGTGGTGGAAGAGGTCCAGGTTGGATATTAGGAAAAACTATTTCACTAGGAGAGTGGTGAAGCACTGGAATGGGTTACCTAGGGAAGTAGTGGAGTCTCCATCCCTAGAGGTGTTTCAGTCTCGGCTTGACAAAGCCCTGGCCGGGTTGATTTAGTTGGAATTGATCCTGCCTAGAGCAGGGGGCTGGACTTGATGACCTTCTGAGGTCTCTTCCAGTTCTATGATTCTATGATTCTATGATCTACGGTTCTGATATGCTACAAAGTACTGAAATTTCCTTGACAGTTAGGTTCTGAATGAGGAGGACATACGAAATGATTTGAGTCATACATCCACAATGATTGCCTATTTTTCAAAATCAGAATACAAGTAGACCCATAGTATGAGTTAAGGATGTTGACAGATATATTGGTGTGAAAAAACTGTTTAAATCAGTAAATGTCTGGATTTAATACTGATTAGATAGCATAAAAATGATACAGCCACTTCACAGCAAATTGAACAAGGAAAAATATTCTGATCCAGAATTTAGTGCTTGTGGGCTGTTAACATTTTTATGGTCAATTTCACACATTTAGTGCTGGCTTTCATCTGTGACTTGCTTTCTCCCAAGCCAAGGGAATTCTGGGGCTTGTAGTCTCCAGCACAAGCATGTGCTTGATTGCAGGCTAACAAGGCTGGCTGGGAAAGGAGCAGGTCTACAAAAAGAGCTTCCTCATGCTCTCTTGGAAAGTGCAAAGGGAAAGACAGCAGCTGCGGGGGAGGAGAGGAACTGAGCTTGCTGGTCTGTACAAGAACACCAGTGACTACCTGCACAGCAAGAACAAGGTAAGAGCACAGAGGACTGTGCAAAGGGGCAATAAAATAAAATCAGGGTAGGAGCCTGGAAGGACTGTGTTAAAGAAGCTGGGAAAGGACCCTAGACAGGATGGGCATTGCAGAAAGTTTACTGTGGAATGGTGACATTGGTTGGTTTTCAGCTGGGAATGTTCAATTTCTTTGCAGTTAAAAGCAAAGGAGTTTTGCTTACTTTTGGATATTGTGTTACCAGGGATTACCCAATAGGCAGACTAAACACGTGCTTAGGGCACCAGCAAAGCAGGGACACACACAAAAAAAAAAAAAAAAAAAAAAAGATTTTACGGTATAGTATTGTTTTTATTTTGAATTACATATGGGGGAAGGGGGGACCATAATCTTTTCAGTGTTTAGGGCCTCTAAAGGTCTTAATCCAGCCCTGTGAGTTACCCTAAAAGATGAGGACTCTTGCCTTGGCTGGAGAGCCAAAAAGCCAAATGCTCTGAATCAACAACAGGAGCAAAAAATAAAAATAAAAGAAGATGCAGGAATGGGAAAACTAAGGCACAACCACCTTGGATATGGAGACAGGCAAGCAACATAACTTTTTATCTAGAGGAGACTAATGCTGATCTTGTCCAGCCTGTGGTCATTTGGCAATTGCTTGCTGGGTAAACTTTCCTTTCCTGGATGTTTTTTTTCTAAGCAGAGGGAGCTCTTCCTGTAGTCATGCCTCCTTGCCAGCAGGCCTTTTTATAGCCTGCACTCACATGTTAGCTCCATGGGGTAAAAGCCCTGCAATGCCCTTAACTAAGAGGAAGTAAAACATAGGTCAGAGCTGGGATTTGAACCCTTATGCTTGCCCTTTAACAGTCAAGTGCTAAACATCTGCAAGTGGGGTTTACAGGGAAAACATGGGCTGGCCCCCTTAGTTGAGGCAGAGCTATTAGTGCCTCTCAGCTAAATCAAAATCTGCAATCGTTGGAACATGCAAAGACATTTCTCCATGTTGTTGAGTTGTCACCTTCTACCTATAGTCACAGTACGGCTACTCAAAAAGAGTTGCCAATCATCTATTTTATAACAGGGGAATGTGTATTTCTCATATTGTCCTATCCAAACCCAGGATGTGATTTTTGCTTAAACCTTGAGAACCAGTTTCCTTTCAGGCAGCAAACTTGGAAAATTTGAGCCCAGTTTCAGAAAGTTCTGAAGAACGGAAAACGAGGTTATGGCTCATACACATGTACACCAAAGACATATAAAGCTCTGCGCCAGGAGTTTAATATTAAACAAACATTGTGTGTGTTGTGGGGTAGTAATTGCAAGCAAGAGCCAGAAACCGGGTGTGCAAACCTTCTCCTTTCATCAGGAACAGCAGCTGAGGCAGAGAAACTTCTCCATTGCCATTCATTTCCCTTTTGTCAAACTGCCCCACAGCCTGAAGCTCTGGGTAGGAGACAATAGCCTGTTCTCTTTAGGCATTTGGAATCTCTTGTTGGCATTTCAGAGGTTGAGTTCTCTCTCTGATTCATGATTCAAAGAGATTACCTGAGAAGCACCATGGAGAACTTTACAATAATGACTCAGGATAAGATTAAATATTGTTGTTATGTGTGTATGTTTGTATTTATTTATTTTGCTATTTCTACAAAAAATCAGAGAGAAAACCCCTACCACTCATGTTGTTAGAGCAGCACAATTCAGTTTCAATTAAACAGGCAGCTGAATTGCTGGATGGTGCTTTTGTGTGCTATCACCCCCACTACACATTAGCAACCTTGATGCCTAGGACTACTGAGCCAGTTGGACTGTGCCCCATGCAGCCTCAGGCATTACACAGGAGATGGTGGCAGAGTGTGGGCTCCTGGATGGGGTTGTGCTGTGCAGTGAAAAAGTCCTGGATGTAGCAATGCCCATCCCCCAGGCTACCACAGTTGCCTCCCTGGAAGCAGTACCCCCCCCCCCATAGCTAGCTCCTTGGTATCCCCCATCACAGCCCCCCATCCTTTATGAAAATTGGCTTATGAATATGTATAACCTGAAGCAAAATGCAGGACAATGTAGCACTTTAAAGACTAACTGTCCTGCATTTTGCTTCAGCTACCCCAGACGAACACGGCTACATTTCTATCATAACCTGAAGACACTTCAGACCAAATCCCTCCTGTAACATGTCAGTTTTATGTTACAATCTATATATCCTATTTTTGTGCATGTATCATTCTTGTCTATGAAGTTAGAAATCTGAAGTGTGGCTCCGTTTATAATTCCAAATGTGCTAATGAGGGCCATTACTTATCCTCCCCTGAAACTTCATGGCTTGGTGATCAAATCAGCAGCTCAGGTTTTATTCTTCCTGAAAGCCCGTACTGTGGTTGATTCTAAAAAGTCATGTGGCCAGGCCACCTGATGCTAAAACCCATTTTGGATCCTGTACTCTTCCACCTGAGGTGAGAAAAGTTTGAACTGGAGCACAGAGAATTTCTGCCTTGGGCAAAAGGGATATAAGATGGGAAAACAAACAGTAGGGACAGTTGCCAGACACCTAGAGACTGTTCCCCTCTTACCACACAAGATAGCTGAAGGAAACATCTAAGACTGAACAGGGGAAGGATTGGACCCAAGCTTGGAAGCTGCTTATCTGTCTTGTGAAAGAGGTTATTAGAATAACCGTTTAAGGTAGAATTTGCATGTATCATGTTTTAGTGGATTAGACTATCTGGCATTTTGTGTTTATTTTAACTTAGTAACTCACTTTGATCTGACAGTTTTCACTTGCAACTGCTTAAATCCCACTTTTTATACTTAATAAAAACATTTTTGTTTACTATCATGCCCAATGTAAATAATTGTTCCCGGGGTGAACCAACCACTGTGAGGCTGTGTCTACACTGGGCCACTTATTCCGGAAAATCAGCCGCTTTTCCGGAATAAGCTGCGAGCTGTCCACACTAGCCCTTGAATTTCCGAAAAAGCAACGATGCTCTACTGTACAAAATCAGCCGCTATTCCGGAAAAACTATTCTGCTCCCGCTTGGGCATAAGTCCTTATTCCGGAACACTGTTCCGGAAAAAGGCCAGTGTAGACAGCCCCGTAGTCTTTTCCCGAAAAAAGCCCCGATCGTGAAAATGGCGATCGGGGCTCTTTTCTGGAAAAGCGCGTCTACATTGGCCACAGACGCTTTTCCGGAAAAAGGGCTTTTCCAGAAAAGTAGCCTGCCAATGTAGACGCTCCTTTTCCGGAAAAACTGAAAACGGAATAGTATTCCGTTTTAAGCATTTCTGGAAATTCATGCCAGTGTAGATACAGCCTGCATGTCTCTCTTTCTTTGATAAAGAGGACAGCCCTTATGAGCTTTCTCTGTGTAAAACTTTTACTAAGTAAGATGGATTAATTTGGCCTCACTTTGGGGTTGGTTTTCTGGGTGCTGAGCCCTTATAGCTGATCCCTCCCGGAGAAGTACTGGGTCAGTGTCTGCACAGCTCTGCAGAGTCAGTAACCACAACTCTGTGCCTTGCCTGGGGGAAGATCAGAGCTTCTGGCCCAGCAGGACAGGGAGCCCCAGAGGGCAGGAAGGCAGGCATCAGTGGCATAATCAGCAAAATTGGGGGGCAATCCCAAGGGGAATTCTGTGATCTAACCCACCACTCCTCCTGCTACTGGCATCTCCAGAGTCAGCATCCCCTCCCACCCTTGGCAGCATGCAGGTAGCCCTGCAGAGCCAGCAGCACCTCCACTGGCCTGCAACAATAACAGCCAGGCCTGTTCTGCTGCTGCCAATCTCTATGGACAGAAGGAGGAGACCAATAGGGGTGGCTCTTGGCTGCTCTTGGGCTGCAGCAGCATTACCAGCCAGGGCACGACATTTTACCAAATACGATGTAAGCAGAGGGAGGCTTCACCCATCTCTGTTCCCACCCTAGTGGCATCACTATTGCTACCAGTCGGGTTCCACCTGTTTGGTAGAAGACCTCAGTCTGTAGGCTGTCATTCTATCCCACTTACACTCAGACAGTAGAAGAGAAAAACTAAGGTGTGAATAGTATCAGCGGTAGCAACCTGCTCATATATATTGTAAGTCCAATGAGCAGGCAATGAGCATCATTGGCAAAGGAAATTGCTTCCCTTCCCCTCTATGTTTGAATGCTGCTGAGGTTGCAAGTGAATCTGAGCAGTTACTACTCTCCTGGCATCAGAACTGTATAAACTCCAGTGCTTTGTGGGCCTGTTGTGTGAATTAATGAGTTCCTACTTCTTGATTGCTAGTGTGTGTCCATTCGCTTAAGGGTGGTCACAGATTTGTATGGTTGCTTACTTTTTCTTCTCGTTTCTTTTCCAATGGCTGTATCATTACACTGTGCAATGTTAGAATGACCATCTAGAATCATCATCGCTTTAGAAAAGTGGTCAAAGCCATTCAGTAGCCCTGTATTTAATATCTTGCTACAGTAGATGACTGGGCTGGAGTGAGGTTAATGGCTCCCTGAGTAAATGCTACATCTACCTAATTCAAGACAAGTCTCTTTTCCCTCTGATGGGGATCCTATTGTTATATTGGACACAACTGATTTTTCTGACACAGAGTTCAGCTACTAGTCCGTGTGAAATAATTTATAGTTTTCTCTTAGGCTGCAGTCTGAATTTTGGCCAAAGAATATATCTTACGGCATTTGGACAAAGGTATATTCTTTGGACAAAGAATATATCTTATCAATTGTTCCCTCTTGGTTTGACTAAAGAAACACCTAATATTATAGAACTAATCAAAGCAATAACCATGGCTTTTAACAAGTCAAGGCATAATAGAATGTCTGGGGGCAAACAAAGAAGAGTAATAGTTCAACACAAGAAAAAACAAAAGAAATGTTAGAACCCTGGATGACTGTTCAACTTTGATCATTCACACACAAAAGTGTATAAGAACCTAGAAGGATAAAAAATTGCTAAAAGTGTCAAAACCAGATACAACTATTAATTCATATGTAGAAATACTTTGCTATGTCAAGTATATTGCGGCATTGGTTGGTAGATGCTTGTTTAATGACTGTCACTCTGTGTCCATTTGGCAGGACAGTGACCCTAGTGACTCCTACAAGATATGCACTTTTTAAAACGTGACTAGTGCAGTACAATACGGGCCCAAGAACCCTGTAATATGTGTGGCAGTGGCAATATAAGAAACACCACAGAAGGCTGAAGTATCACCATTCCCCTCTGCACTAAGTACTAATGTGCAGTAGATGTAAATTCTGCCCAACTAATCAGTAGGGTGCATGTACCCTCCATCTTGGCCCGTGGCGAGTAGATTTCAGCCACACGCCCCGTTTACCTGTGGCGCGCACATGCGCAATGTGGCTCTTGCGCATACGCAGTGCAGGGCTGGCGAGCGGCTTTCGCCACCATTTGTCAAGCCCTGCTCATCAGAGAGGCCTTGAAGGAGACTTTCATGCAAGACCAATGTGACGTAGTGGGGGTACCTGGCTGGTTTCTATGCTGCTGGCTCTGGGGTAACCCCCACTGGCTGCCGTGGGTACCACGACCCAGCAAAACAGGATGAGTCACTATGCAAACCAGTATGGCCAGACACCCCCCATGGAGTGGAATGCTGCCCTGGCTGGGAGGCAGGGCTGGAAGAGTGTTAGTTAGTTGCTGTCTGGGAGCATGGAGGAGACAGCCTAGGGAGAGGGGCTGGAGTTTAGGGGCCCAGTCTCCCCCCATCTCAAGGGGGCCTGAGGCATCCTAGCCCAGCTCTGTGACCAGATTACATCTGTGCTGTGCTGTATCCTGGAGAGGCAATAAACTTCCTCTATTCCACCGGCTGGTGCAGTCTGTTTGTGCCATTTCGGGGTGCAGGAGACGGGGGACCCCCAACGCGCCGTCACAACCAATTCTAAGACTCTCCCGCATGGCTCTCCTGTATTCCCTGTGTATGCCTTTCATTCCTCTCCTCCCCCCCCTTCCCTTGCCCTCCATTCCCATTTCCCCCTCCCCCATACAGAGCAAACAATAAAGACATATTTTGTGTAAACACAAGATTCTACTGGGGGGACACACTACAGGGGAGGGACTGGGAAAAGAACCTAGAATGGGGGAAGGAGGCTCAGGGATGGGGCTGGAAGTGGCGCTTACCTCCAGGTGGTCTGGAAGCTTCGGCTGCCCTAAAAGTCCCATTGTCCTGTGTTCTGGGGACCCAGTCGCCCCTTGGGGACCTTTGGAGGGGAAGCCATGGAGGGGCAGGGAGCTGACTGGTGGCCCACTCCATGTACAAGGCCATGCACTCCATCACCAAAGTGAGAGAGGAGCACATGGCCTCGTGCTGGCATGTTAGCTGGTCTCAAGCCGCCTTTCTCTGCTCCCAGTCACCCCAGAGTTCCTCCCAGTCGGCAGCCCACTCCTGGTGCTCATCTTCAAGTCCCTGGACAAGGGATTGCAGGGAGGCCATCTACTCCCACATGAGTTCCTCCCGGGTATGTTTCCGCCTGCAGATCCCGCTCAGTGAGGCAAAGCTTGCATCTGGCCTAGCTGTGAAGAAAAGTTATAAGGACAGTCATCCCAGGAGACACTGTGTATGATGCCTAGACCTAATCTCTGAGCCGACACCGAAGGTCTTGGTTCAGATGATGGCCATGTGCTTCGAGCAAGATGATCTGTTGCCTTAGACAGTGGGCACTTTTTAGCAGGAACACAGACATCTCGGGGAGCATCGCAAAACCCATGGCCTGGGGACAAGCAGTCATGGGAAGGTGCCAATCTGGCCAGGACCCTACAGTGGGAGGGGAGGCTGGGGAAGCTCAGCTTCCTTCTGTGTCCATAACAGACTGGGTCCTGGAGGCGTCCCACAGAGAGAGCGCTTCTATCGCTGCCCGCTGGAGGAGCTAGGGGAGGTGTGTGTGAGCAGCAGACACTGCTTGCAGGAGAGTGTGCTAATGGGTTCCCATTCTCCTCCCAGAAGGTTCCAATGCATGGGATTGGTCTTCTCCGCATTGCTCTCTGCTTCCTGGCCTTGTGGTAGGCCTGCCTACCTCTTTAATTTTCATGTAGCACTAGTTAAGGGTTCTGGTGTGCCTTTTCTTGGCCAGGCTGACGGTGATCCAGCCATAAATATCCACATTCCTTTTCCTAGTGTGGAGATCCTGGAGGTTGGACTCCTCCCCACACACCTCGATGAGGTCCAGGATCTTGGTGCCAGTCCAGGCCAGAGCTCTCCTGAGTCCCTGGACAGTGGTAACCATGGGAGCAGCAGAAGTGCTGACTGCCATCGGAGGATCTGAGGGAGCACAAGGGTCACTCATCTCTGCTTCGGGTCCTGGTCTCTCTCACAGGGCTTGCAAAGCTGGCCACATGAAAGAAGTCTTTCTCCCCTTCCCAGAACTTTTAGAGCTCCACAGGAGGAGGAGAGAAGTGGAGACGCCAGGTGTGGCCAGAGCGCTCATAGCTGCAGCTGAGAGAGGCCTCCAGAAACCAATTATTTCAAAATAGTGGCACCGGTGCATGCACACTACCGCTATTTTGAAATAACTATTTTGGAATTAGCATTATTCCTGATGAAAAGCAGGAGTACAAATTCTGAATTAAGCAGGCTTTTATTTTTAAATAACGGACCTGGTAGTGTGGATACTCGGCTTATAAATTTGACCTTAAGGGGGTTGTTTTGAAATAAAGTCCTAGTGTAGACTAGGGCTAAGAGGTTGCTGTGACTGCCATCAAGCAAGGCAGCTGCCTACATCTGCAGATTTAGGCCAGCCTCCGCTCTGTCATGACAAGTGGTGCCACAATCTTGTAGGCTAGATCACACTGCCACTTGCTCAAATATAGACCCCTGCTGCCATGACAGAGGGGGGCAAACTTTAGTGGATTGGAGGACAGCAGAAAACGCATTGCCTGAGGTGGCAGATTTCCTTGAGACGTGTTTATGTTCATTATTATGTATATAAACACTGCCTCTCACTTATCGGAGCACTTACATGTGCACTCCGACTGCTCTTTGTCCTCCTTGAACAACCAGTGTATTTCTTTTTGTTTCTGACATCTTGAGGTGTAAGTAACATTCCTGGTAGTTACTATTCATTTCAAGGTTATTAGGTTGTGAATTAATAATGTGGGCTAGAACAGTATTGTAAACCATATGTATCATATGTATTATGCTAAGGAGGTTGGGTTTTTTCCACAGACGTTCTCCAAGGAAAGAACAGCAGATCCTTCCCACACATGAGGGAAAAGTCACTATCCTTATTTGTTAGTTGACTTTGCCTGTAACATTTCTTTGGCTAAGTGCTTGGGACTTACAACTTTCCCTTTTACTAGTGCTGCAATGAAGTTCCAGGACTTAAGAATCTTGTTTAATAATATGGATTGAGTTTTCAGAGAGTAAAAATGGCTGATGTTTCCCACAGATCCCTTTCTTATGTCCTAAGTTCTCTGTAAGCTGGGTGGCTACTTGGCCACGCTGCTGACTAGTTAATACCATTCAGGAACTTAAGGTGCTCATCCAAGGCAGGGAGGAGGGCCACAACACCCTCAACCTAGCCCAGCAGCCAGTCTGCAATGAATGAGGGAGAGAGTGCCTCGGCCTGAACCTGGTGCCTCTCCCCTTGCCTGAATTCAGCTGTGGCCTGGCCACAGAGCTTCTAAGTGTGGCCTGGGCAGCCTGACCCATGGAGCTCCCCTACCATGGCCCAGATGTTCCTACCCTGCGATAGCCCAGGTGGCTGGGATCTGGAGCACCCCTACCATGGCTCAGATGACCTAAAGCCCCCACCTGCAGCTGCAGCAGCCTGGCCCCAGATTTCCCTGCCATGGCCTGGGCCCAGAGCCACCCCTCTTACACTCCAGCACTCCAACCCTCTGTCCCAGCCCTGGGCCCCTCATCTCTGGCCCCACCCTGGCGCCCAGACCTCCAGGCAGAGCCCTCACACTCCTGCACCCCAAGCTTCTGTGCCAACCTTGCGCCCCCACTCACACTCAGAACCCCGGTTAGCAGTGGCTATGAGTTTTGCTACAGAGCCTCGGCCTTAATGCATGTTGTAATGCATAGGTCATCATGCTTTTAAGCTCTGAATGCCCTTGGTTACATCCTTGGCACCCTTGCTAAGATGGCAGTTTTCAGATATTCTGAGTGTTTTCCTTTCCAGTTGAACTTTGGATGGAATTTTGCCCAAGCCTTTTTCATCCTCCTTGCCATCGGAAGGAGCTATGCAGGTCTGTGTTCTTCGAATTCTGCTCTTTTACTAAGTCAGTGATAAAACTCGATATAAGCTTTCACTGGAACAAGAAGCAAAAGAGCTTGGCCAACACTATGCCCTTCTTAAAATCCCAAGCAAGAGCCCAGAGCCAGCAGCATCCATTGCTTCCCTAAATTTGAAGGGTAGGGCAAAGCCAGCTCATGCTCCACTCATGCCTTCTGTGCCCCAGATGGGGTATCTGACCTCTGGCAAGGAGAATGCCAGTTGCTTTCCTGCCAAGGGTGAGCAGATGTACTCCAGGATACTGTACACCTGACACAGCACAATGCACAGGCTCAAAAAACCCGTCAAAAAAAGCTTAGCTCCAACATAACTGGATGGCGAAGCAATTAATTTTAATGGTTCTGCTATTGGCTGACAGGTGTCGATAGGTGACAGGTGCAAGGAGTCTCATCTCACCGTGTTGCCCCCATGAAGGGTGAGAGCTTATGACTGAGTGAGGCCTGGCACCTCAGAAGGTATGGCAAAGAGGCACCTCTAGCTTGACCTCCACAGTAGCAGGCAGTTCTAGAAGGGAACACGGGCTGCCTCCTTTTGCAGCTATAGTAAAAGTTGTGCTCCCATATGGGGAATATTCTGAGGCAGTGTGGCTCTGGTTCTTCGCCAGGGATTTGTATGTATAAGGCACAAGCCAGGATTGGAGAAGGAAGGTGTTTGCAAGAATAAAAAAAAATATTAAAAATGGGGACAAAGAACAAGGAGCAAAGTTTGTTGTAACTCCCAATAAGCTGCCTCTGTTGTTTCTTTCACTAACACCTGTTATTTCCCATTGGTTTTTGCCAGGACATGATGTTAACAGGATAAAACAGAGTAAGATTACTTGGAGTCAGGGGAAATTAATATGTTATTTGCAACAGAGCTGAAGTGCTGCGCATTGAATAGAGGGTGGTTTTAATTAAAACTTGTATTTCAGAAATAATGAAAAATTAGGTTGAAGCCCACGTGGAAGGGGAAAAACCATTGGCGCTGGCTTTATTCACAGCCTTGCATTTCTGTAGCTAGGAGAGTCTGAGGGCTAGAGGTGAGATTCTGTGTTGTGCTGCTAAGAGGTACAACAAAGTACATGCAGCAGGCGGAAGGAAGGGCTATGGTGGCTTCAAACCTTCTCTGTGCCTACAAGATCTTGGGTTGCTCTAAGAGCAGTGGCCCATGCATGGCTTAGGCTCTCTATGGTCAGCTGTACCACCTGGGACCTCCACACCACTATCTGCTGCTCCTGACAAGCCCCTCTGACACAGCTTGTGAAGGGGTCATCAGAAGGCAGCCTGATGGCTGCACTCCACAGTGCCTGAGTTCCGGGAAACCTTCCCAAGCTGGACTAGGGCTTTTTTATGAACGTCAACTCCGTGGGTAATCTGGGGCTGAAGCACCCATGAAAAATAATTAGTGGGGGCTCAGCACCAACTGGTAGCCCCATGAATGAGCTCCTCTCCTGGTCCCACCACTGTGTCTCCTGCCCCCCCAGTGAATCCCAATCCGTTAGAATCATAGAATCCTAGGGCTGGAAGAGACTTCAGGAGGTCATCGAGTCCATCCCCCTGCCCAAAGCAGGACCAATCCCAATTAAATCAACCCAGCCAGGGCTTTGTCAAGCTGAGACTTAAAAGTTCTAGGGATGGATATTCTACCACCTCCCTAGGTAACCCATTCCAGTGCTTCACCACCCTCCTAGTGAAATAGTTTTTCCTAATATCCAACCTAGACATCCCACACTGCAACTTGAGACCATTGCTCCTCATTTTGCCATCCATCACTACTGAGAACAGCCTCTGTCTTTTCTCTTTGGAACCTCCCTTCAGGAAGTTGAAGGCTGCTGTCAAATCCCCCCTCACTCTTCTCTTTTGTAGACTAAATAAGCCCAAATCCCTCAGCTTTTCCTCATAAGTCATGTGCTCCAGCCCTCTAATCATTTTTATTGCTCTCTGCTGGTCTCACTCCAATGTGTCCACATCCTTTCTATAATGGGGGGACCCAGAATTGGATACAGTACTCCAGATGTGGCCTTATCAGTGCCGAATAAACAGGAATAATCACTTCACTAAATCTGCTGGCAATGCTCCTACTACTGTACCCCAATGTGCCAGTAACCTTCTTGGCTACAAGGGCACACTATTCAGCTTCTCATCCACTGTAATCCCCAGGTCCTTTTCTGCAGAACTGGTGCTTAGCCAGTTGGTCCCTAGCCTAAAACAGTGCTTATTCTTCTGTCCCAAGTGCAGGATTCTGCACTTGTCCTTGTTGAACCTCATCAGATTTCTTTTGGCCCAGTCCTCCAATTTGTCTAGGTCACTCTGGACCCTATTCCTACTCTCCAGTGTATCTACCTCTCCCCCTTGCTTGATGTTATCAAGAAAGGTAATATTAAAAAATTTAAAATACAAAAACCAGTAGGAGAACACTTTAACCTCACTGGATATTCAGTAGTGAATTTAAAAGTTGCTATCCTTTACAAAAAACTTCAGAACCAGATTACAAAGAGAAAAAAACAGAGTTGCAATTCATTTGCAAATTTAACATGATCAAATTAGGACTAAATAAGGATTTAGAATGGTTATCTCACTACAAAGGCAATTTTTTCCTCTTGATAACTCACATCTCCCCAACTGTTGCTGGGAGTGAGCCACATCCACCCTGACTGACTTGGCCTCATTAACACTGGTCCTACACTTGATAAATAACTCCATCTATATCGATATCTATATATATCCCTGCCTCTG
Organism: Pelodiscus sinensis; assembly: GCF_052426305.1. Taxonomy (NCBI): domain Eukaryota; kingdom Metazoa; phylum Chordata; order Testudines; family Trionychidae; genus Pelodiscus; species Pelodiscus sinensis. The sequence continues at coordinate 207,821,337 of NC_143053.1, forward strand.
TAATTTCCACTCTAATGCATCTGATGAAATAGTTTTTACACATGAAAGCTTATGCCTAAATAAACCTGTTTGTTTTTAAGGTTCCACAGGACTCCGTATTGTTTTTGCAGATACAGATCAAGATGGATATCTTTCTGAGACTTGAAATACTGTAACATTTGTGGATTTCATTTAAAAATAATAATAGTTTCAGATAATGCTTTTCATCGATAGAGCTCAAAGCATTTTACAAAGGAGCTCAGAATAATTGTTCCCACTGTTTAGATGAAGAAAAGGCTTGATCAAATCAGGCTAAGTCTACACCGGCAAGTTACTGCGCAGTAAATCAACTCCCAAGGTGTCCACACTGGCAAGTCGCTTAGTGCACACACTCAGCAGTTGCTACGTTCTAGGCAAATTACTTCAGAGAGAAGCATGGAGCTTGCTACGCTCTGGCTACAACTACTGGGGAGGCCAAATGTGGATACCTGATTTGTTTGCTGCTTTCTGACTGGCCTCCAAAAATGGCCCATAATCCCTCAAGCCCCCTCTGCTCCTTGTTTTGAACTCATCTGTGCGCCTTACGGGCCTGTGCATATCCCCTTTCAGAGCTCTGTTTCAGACAGCCTTCATGCTCTGCTGATTTGCTCCGGGACACACAGCTCATGCTGTTGAACACAGAGGTAGGCATCTGAGTGTGTGAGAGAAAAATTACTGTGCAAAGAGCTGGGGAGGGAGGCAAGAGGGCTGAGATGTCAAGGTTTCCCCTCTGCCTGCCTCAGGAGGGGTTGTTTCCTATAACGATCTGAATTTATAAGACAGCATGCTGATATCTCCCAATCCACACTGTCTCCTCTCTACCCCCAATACCCACACACACTCCCTGTCACACTCTTCCCTCATCTCCTGACTTCTATTGAAAAGTAGTAGTATGTGACTATAAAGCAATGGGATTGGGAAACCCACATCCTGTGATGCTGACTGTCCCATGCAGCATTTTGCAAACCGTTCCCAAAGCAGTTAGTCACACGGTGGGAGAGCTACTACAATGCTCTGCTCTCTGTGTTGTTTCAAGAGTTGCTAATGTGGACATGCTCAACCATCACAAGGAGCAGCATTAACACACATCAGTTTCCATGCAGTGCTCTGTGAGAAGTGCTATAACTGCCAGTGTAGACATAATCTTAAAGCCTAAACAAATACAACTTAACTCTTCCCCTGAACTGAAGACTTCAGAGAGGACTGTGTCTTAATAAAAATATGAAACTCTTTGCTTGGCATGAGTATCTCTTTGGCTATTCCTCCCTATGTTTATTGGTGTTCCATGGTTACTCTAAATTAATCCTATTCAGTTAAGTTTTGAGATCTTAACTCCACATTGACTTAGGGTACAGCTACACAGCAGTGTTATTTCGGAATAACTGATAATATTCTGAAATAACATAGTGCTCATCTACACTACAAGCCTTTATTTTGAAATAATGTTGAGCTGGAGGACTTTTTACTCCAACTCATGGTACCCTCATTTCACGAGGAGTAAGAGAAGTTGAAGGAAGAATGTTCTTCCTTTGACTTCCTGCTGTGTAGACAACGCCAAAAGATGAATTAAGCTATTTTGACTTAAGCGACGCAAGTGATGAAGCTGATGTTTCATCGTTTCAATTGACTTTAGTCCTGCTGTGTAGACATACCAAAAGTTTTTATGCAAACTTCTCACTGGGCAAAAGTGTGATCTCTCACCAGTTTTGTACTCCAATTATATCAACTACTCTTCATTTGAGCCTCACCTGCATGAGACCAGATTCAGGCTTATTGACTCTTTGCTCTGTTGATGAATGAGAAAAATACTTGAGTCAAGACCTCTGAATTTGACCTACTGTAATAGTACAGAGATGATACTGTCAGAGTATTTGTTGTTGGTGATGCAAAGTTTAAGGAGTTCTTGATATTAAAAACAAAAGTTCTTGCCTATAAAACCTTCCGTGCACAATTTATTTTGCCAGTTAAACACCTACTTCACCACAGGCAGTTGGGACTCTGGCCCTAACCTGAGATGTGTGGGGGATTTTTTTTCTGTGAGCATTTGTTCATTTACTGCCATGCAGATAATGCAATGGATTTCACAGCACAGCAAGTTTAATCAGGACATGTCATCATTAATTTGTACTGATATGCACTGATGGACAGGATTTTCCAGGAGCATGACTGGCTGTTTATCAAACGATCATCAATTCTGAAGAAGCAATGGCGCTACCCCCCCGTTGTTTTACAGCATCTGCTTTATCATCTGCTCACAGGAGCACTTTTTTCCCCCCCGTGGGTTTCCCTTTGTAGCTGTCACTTCCAGACAGCTTCATTTATTTCTGCTGATTTCTAATTCCTTCAGGAGAAGTGGCCAAAAGACAGTTGATTCATGGGACCTGTTGTGGGAATGCAATGGTTAAAGATGGCAAGACAAAACCAAATTCCACAATCGTCATTTGATTTCTCACGCTTTCCTGTTATTTACCAAGTGTCTCTTTGAGTGTCATAAATAATTTAGAGTTCAAAGTGAATTTTTCTTCTTCTTCTAAGTGCCAGAAAGCCAAATTCACATTTATTTTATTACTAAAGTGGCATAATGCATAAAAAACCTCACACTGCTTTATAGTTTCACAAGAGAGCTATTACAGTAGCATACGAGCTTAAAGGTATCTTGTAATGGCAAATGGGAGCAATAGAGTTGGGATGGCAGGAGGCGGGGTGGCAGGTCCAGAGTCACTTAGGCACTTCACTCACTGCTTTCAATTGGAGTTAGGTACCTGAATATGTATGAGAATCTGATTCTCAGTCCTTACTCAGGCAAAATTCTCATTCAAATCACAGGGGCTTTTGTCGGCCTAAGGACTAAGGATCCTTTAATATGCAAAATCTATTACTTATGAAGTACATCATTTTATGGTGCCTGAGAGTAACACACTCTGGTATAACTTCCTTTAAGCGAGAAAGTCAAACCCAAAACATTAAAAATAGATCATACTCTGTATTAGCGGGTGTATGAGATATTGTTTATAGCAGATGCAGGTAGCACCCACTACATTAAAGTGCAATTATGGTCAGAAAACCAATTACTTTTAAAAATGGTGCCTCCAGAATCAAAAGTTCTGCTCCCAGTGCGTATTCAGATCTACATCCATTTACTTTAACTGACCAAAACTATTTTATTTCTATTTACATTATAGAGGCATTATGTCTAGGAATGCATTGCTAGATTGGAGGTCTAACTAAGGCTGAGTGCATTGCTAGATTGGAGGTCTAACTAAGGCTACAGCTACACTTAGGTAGCAGATAGAATATAGACACTGCATGCCAGCTGGCATCCGCATAAGTAGCACGGTGACACATGGCTCAGGTGAGTAGTAGGGGTGGCAGGTTTGTAGAATTTTTGGTGGTGCCCAGAACAGGTCCCTCCCTCTGACCTGCCTAAGACTCTAACAAGGCATTTGGGTATGGGAGGAAGTGAGAGTGAAGGCTCTGTGAGGGAGTTTGGGTGCAAACAGGAGTATGAGGAGAGGGAAGGGAAATTACAGCACTTACCTGGGGAACCCCCCCTCCGGTAACAGCTCCTGGGCAGAAGGTCTCCAAGTGCTGCTGCCCACAGCAACTGCCCCCCTGTCCCGCAACTGTCATTGGCTGCAGGGGAACTTGGGACCGGTGACAGCACATGGAGACACGCTGGCAGCTGTACATATGCTGCACTGCCAATGATGGTGATAGGAGCCTGCAGGCTTTTTAAACTGCAGGGGGTGTCAGGCAGAATGGCTCCAAAGTTTGCTGTCCATGGGCAGATATAACTTGCTGCCCTCGATGATCTATGTGCCAGCATTCTCCCCGGGCTGTATACCCTATACCAGGGCTACTCAACACGCGGCCTGTGGGCCACATGCAGCCTGCGGCCCGTTTGTTTACGGCCCGCAGGGTAGTTTGGGTTTACACAGGACTCCACACATGGACCACGGGTGGGATCCTTTGAACATGGTCTCCACTGGGAACACGCTCCACAACAGTGAGGCGTCTCCCAGGTGGGGTGAACCCTGAAAGACGCAAGAGGGTGGGCTGGCTAGAACAGACCGGGTAGAGGGTGTAGGTGTTTCTAGCCCCGAGGGAGGAACGCTGGGGCATTGTGGGAAGTGCTTTGTAATTATGCCCCTTTCAGTGTGAAAGAAGCTATTTGCATATATTTTTGCATGTATATGTAACCACACTTAGGCTATGTCTAGACTGCAAGCCTCTTTCAAAAGAGAGCGTCTAGACTGCACGCGGAACTTTCGAAAGAGCAAGCCGCTTTTTCGAAAGAAAGCACCCAGTGAGTCTGGATGCTCTCTTTCGAAGAAGCCCTATTTACATTCAAGAACGCCTTCTTTCGAAAGAAGCACTTTCGAAAGAAGGCGTTCTTCCTCGTGAAATGAGGTTTACCGCCGTCGAAAGAAAAGCCGCGTTCTTTCGATTTAATTTCGAAAGAACGCGGCTGCAGTCTAGACGCAGGTGAAGTTTTTTCGGAAAAAGGCTACTTTTCCCGAAAAAAACCCTGAGTCTGGACACAGCCTCCAGTTGCAGCTCTCAGCATGTGCTGTATCATTGTGGCCCCCGAAGTTCCAAAGGTGAGTAGCCCTGCCCTATACAGTATTCTGCATGCCCACAAGGGGCCTCCCACATCCATGCTGCTATTTTTAAAACGGTAGTGTCCCCCAGCCTCTCCACTGTCAGAGCCTTTCCTTGCCACAGTGAAAGCCACCAGCAGTTAGGGGAGGCTCTGGCATGGGGGGGGGAGGGGGAGTCTGCCTAGAAAGACTGGCAGAAAGGAGGCAGCTGGGAAAGGGGTTGGCAGCTTGCAGCTGCTGGACCTTTTTCCTGCCTCCTCAGCCATTCCTCACATCTTTCTCAGCTGGCTCCCCACTGCTGGAACCTCCCACTGACATGTACAGCTACAAACTGCAAGAGTGAGTGTGGGCAAAGCCTACTTTCTCTGTGTTCTGTAGTGCCTGTACTCAACATCAGGGGTCTCAAAGTCATAGCTGTGGGGAAGCAGAGCAACTACACACACCAGGGGAGCTTCACTTCCGGATGGCTTCTGCCACCAGAAGAGTGCAGGGGGCCAAGAGGGCAGGCGGGCGGGCGGGCGGCGGGGGGGGGGGGGAAGAGACAGGGTTTGGGAGAGAGGCAGCAGCACCCTTTCCCCAGGCTGCTGGGTTTCCTGGGCCAGATTGCAAATATACTCCAGCCCATTAATGGCCCAAGGGCTGTGGTTTTGAGACCCCTGCTGCTCTACAGGCTTTCAAGTAAACATAGCATAAGGGTAGAGATCTAGAAGACAAAGATGGAGCTGTACATACCTACTGTACTAATAGCTGAAAGATTTAAAAAATTGCATAATATAGTCCTTTCCTTTTTGTCCATAATACCTAAAGTTTATTTCAGTGGAAAAACTGTGTTTAGTGCAAAAGCAAAAAATATTAAAATTATGTGTGAGAGATATTACTGAAGAGTAATATCAGCATGATAGCAAACCCCTCTATAGCTACATGATCTCACTGCTATTAACTTCAGCTGACTTTTGAGATCACTTTCAAGAGCAAGTTTATGAATAAAGAAAAAAGTGTTGGTGTTTATTTTTTTTTATTTTTTTTTTAAATAAAAGTAAGTATCCCTCTTATGAGTGTAGCCCAAAACAAGCCACTCTGGAGGAATATTAGACTTCAGCTGAAATAAGATGTGAAATATATGTTGGACATTGTAAGTGATGCATAATTTCTAGAATTATGCATGGGTGTTTTGACATTAGCGTAAAAAAGAAGCTAAATATTTGCAGAGTGCTACCATACACATTCACACGCAGCTCAGCTTGGAGGGAGACAGCTGTGCTTAGCAGTTTCTCTAAAGCCAGAGAAAATCCTACTGTTTTTCTACCATCTTTAACATTATGATCACTTAACCTAGATAATCACATTTTTTGAACAGTCACGTTGATTTGATTTATAATATCATTATGCATCACATTTCATTATGAAATATCTCAAACAGCTTTAAATTATTACACAAACAATACAATAAGGAATTCGGGCTCCACTGGAGTGAAACATGGAAAATATTCAACACAGGTTAGCAACATTGTACTAGAGTTTAAGGTGGGAAAAGGAGATGAATAGTATATTCAACAGATACTGCAGAGGGTATTTTAGGGAAGCAGATGGTAATTATTTAAGATGGGCATGTGGCCAAGGCGCTTGGGCCATATTCTCATGTGAGGTAAAGAGGCATAGCTCAATTGAAGTCAGCAGAGCTACACTGATTTATATCCCCTGAAGGACTGGCCCTAGAACTATAATGTTCCTACTAATTCAAAAACACCTGTAGTATTTCCAATAAATACAGTAAATAAGCCTTCTCCAATATATGGGAAAATACACAAACTATGAAGTTAAGAGCACTATGTGAATACATATGTAATAATCCTGACAGGAATAAAGACAGATTATCCTGGTGACTAGTTAGTATCATCTAGTATTTGCATGTAGATCAGTACACAGCTTTCCAAAAGGCATCATTGCTACTCTTAAAAGTTTTTCATATAGGCAAGGTGGGCTGGTGGCCAGCGCACTGGGTCAAGGGGAATGTTCTATTCCTGGTCTTGCAGCTTGTTTCCTGGGTGACTTCACTTCTCTGTTCTCAGCTGTAGATTGGGGATAATGACTCTTGTGAAGTGCTTTGAGATCTATTGACGAAAAGTGCTAGATAATAGGGAGGTAATAGTATTTATTTATAAATCTACTTTTGGCCTGGAGAAAAATAGCTAAATTCAAGTAGGATCTACTACTTATCAAAGTAATTTATATTTTTACTATTGTACTTACCTCTGCCACATCTCATTGCTGACTTGTTTGTGAGAGTCCCATGGCCTAAACGCTAGAGAATAAAGAGCTTGTTCTTGATGCTTGTTGAGGAAAACACCCACAAATTATGTCAGACCATCCAGGTGGACAGAAGGTCCATAGAGGGGGTAGGGTACCACTTATATTGGATATTCCGGTACTTCTGGGAGTAGCATGGGCCTCCCCCTGCTTATAGGACCTGCCTCCCCGCTAATGTGACCTTATTCACGTGGTGCATGTGAAATCATGCTGTATCTGGTGGAGCAGTGTGCTCCTAAAATGGTATCCACCGTCTGATACCAGACAAATCCGTATCTTGTTTTGTCTCAGTACTAGATAGAGACAAACCACCCAAAAGAAGTTTAAAACTAGATGAGCATCCTCCCAATAAGTTAGGGAGCTATCTGTTCTGAACAAGAATGGGCCAAAGTTCATTTGCATACCTGTTAGGTCACAGTTTGGGGCATTTTGATCAAAATTCAGTAAAGGTTCAAGTTGGAGATAAAGGTTCAAGTTGGAGATAATAAAATATCATTAGTTCTTTCTGATAACAAAAGGGCAAAAAAACTGCACCAAATGTGCCTGGCGAGAGCACCATAGCCCAAACCATTTTCTGCAATGGTTACTGAGAAGAGCATGGACGAAGCTAGGACATAAGAAGATAAGGAGGTAAAAGTGCACCCCTTTCCTGATTAGCATCCTGCATCCATTGATCTTTTTTGATAGATGATGTGAAGGGGCAGAGGCCATGCTGTGATGGGTTTTGCTAAAGCTGCAGCATGTAGAAACTTAACCGAGGAACTCTGAGGGCCTTCCTATCCACCAATTTATAAAGTTGCTATCGCTTCAACTGGGGTAGGTAGTAAAGACTCCAGAGTTGATCGGGCAGCACTTCTTTTTGGTACTGGGTGTGGACTTGCCTGAACTCTGCCAACCCTGGACAACAAGCAGTGAGTAGAGAGGCATAGTGAATGATAGGGAGGAGGGAAATGACAATTACTGGAACATGCTGCCTTATTGAGCAGTCACACTGCAAGTAGAGGACTAAATTTAAAGCTATTGTCAAGGCACCCTGGGGTGCATGTGTGAAAGTCTGTCTTCTTATAATGATTTCATATATTGTTAATTGATTGTTAATGGCTTTCCCACATTTATTCTGTGTTTTGTCTTTGCCCCTCCCTCCCCCCCCCAGTAAAGTTTTCCTTTTCAAAGAATCATTGCTTGTGTTCTAGAGTCTGGGAAACTGTTTCCTATCAAGGGAATACCCAGGAGGGAATTTAGTTTTCCCAGGTTTCTGTGTGGCAACTCAAGCTGGTGGTATTTGTTACTTTTTCAGAAGGAACTGCTAGGTAATTGAACCTGGCTCTTTTTGCTGGCAACAACACCTGGCAGAAATATTAAATCTGTAAAGGGCTGTGATAATAAAGTAGTATATAGATACCTATTACTACGAGTTTAAATGAAACATCCAATTAGGAGAAGGAGCTCAATGAAGTAGAACTTTAGAGTCAGTAATGTTGTTGAAGTGACCACTTGACTAACCTTTAAGTCCAATTATTCTCCCCTTCAATTCGTTCTTACAACATTGTCATTAACTTCACTGGGAAGGAAAGAAAAGCTGTACATTTTTTTAATAGAGAGAAAATACATCACAAAAAATCGCTGAGCTAAATGCTTGTAATTTGAAAAGAGGTTGGAACTGCAGGCAGCTTAAGTGGTGGTGTGTTGTTTTTTGTTGTTTTTTGTTTTTTCTCTTCTAAAATTCAAATCCACGGCTTCTTGTGAGTTTGGTTTGGCAGCTACGTCCTACTCAATATGAAGGCGTATTGAGAGAGAGAAAATCAGTCTGCTAGTATACTCGGTTGGACCCAATTCCTTACTCATCTCATGGCAGAAAGGCTTCTTTTTGTTGTGGCAATGCCAATAGTCAAAGAAAGCGACAGATGAAGCAGTTTGTTACTGTTTGGATATAGAATTTGGGAAAGGGCTGGCAATAAATAAATAAATAAATAAAATCAAGCTAAGGATTGTTTTTTTTCAAAGCTGCCTAAGTGATTTGACCACCCAAGTGCCAATCTTAATGTAATTGAGAAATATTCCTTTGTTCTAATCCCTGAGATCCCAAAGGGTTTTGTAGATGCAATGGTTAGGGGGAAAGCTGTGAGTAACTGAAGAGTTAAGTAGCATCATGAGCTGCTACAGGACCATTTCTTGGTTTTTTTTAAAGTTTTCCTCTCTGAGACTTTTGAAGAGTTAAGCCTAATGGGTGTTCTCTGTGCCTGCAGAGATAAGTTACTTACTTTTATTGCTCAATAGCCTTATTTTCATTGCAACCTCTGACTACACCACAATTCTAGTGGTGATCTAAAGTAAATGATTCTCACAAGTATCTGTTCATGCTGTATTTAAGCTATGACAGAAGGAGAAAATATTAAATGCTAATTTAATATTTTGCTTGTTTTACTGAAATAAGATTGTTCTTGTCTTTATTCTTGTATTCCTTTTGTTCAAGAGATTTTTTCCCTTAACACTTTTCAGTGCCTGTGATCTTTCAAAAGAGTCCTCATTCTAAGAGAGTCCACAGCCATTTTCAGTTTCATGTATTAATATTTGCAGTTCATGCTGATCTTCGCTGAACTATCTGTTATCTTTTGCTTTTTGATTTCCTTTCACTTGGAACTCCAACTGATTCCACAGCTAATTAACTACAAACTTTGTCCTGTCAATAAAACATGTGTTACTAGACATGATACTGTAGCATTGTATAGGGTACTATGTATTGTATAGATTATGGAAGAAAATTGTTGATCTACTGAAAATTGTTTTTCATCGTCATGCTGAAAATCAGATAAATACTCCTGAGTAAATCTTAGAAAATTGTCTGAGATAGCCATGGTTTTTTTATGTGCTGAAGGAGCAAAAACACTTCAACAGATAAGTTCACAGCTAGATCACTGAGTTTTGGATAAATTAACGGATGGCTGTGATTTCCCCTTTTCTCTTTGTTTCACTTAACTATTCAGTTTCTCATAGCTTTCATCCTAACAATTGGTATGTATCTAGAAACTGGTGTGATCTCTGGGTAGTACAAAGGTAGAGTTTCTCGATTACATTGCAGAGAATGCAATAAGTTGAGGGCAACTCTCATTAAAAGTAAAAGTAAATTTGTGAGGCATAAAATACACTAACCTTATCGATGATCTTTTTTTATGTATTTTTTATCTGTAAATTGACCTGATATGGCAGTATTATTATGGGATTTTTTTCTACTATGAGTGGTAAACTCTGTGCTCCTGTTAATTTCAAGGCTATTTTAATATAAGTGTAAACCTCCTCTGCACATTTTTATCTGAAGAATTAGAGAGAAAACAAAACAAAATGCCAAATACCCCCACCCTGAGTTTTGTGAAATTTGTAATTATACATAATACCATTTATGGCCTGATCTAACCAACAGAGAACCTAAACAAATGCTAGAATTGTAAGTGTGTGAATATTTCCATTGAAGACAGTGAGACTGCTAACTTGCTTAAAGTTGAACATGTGCTTAGCTGCTTTTCTGGATGGGTGCTACTCTATGTATTTAGATAATTAAATGGCTCTTATCCTTGTAGTGCTTGATTGCCTTCTGAGTACGTACAAAGAACTAGCTGTATTCATTTATCTCTCTTTTATTTTCATTTGCTTTCTTGTTTATATGAAGTGAGTAGTTAGGATACACCTGGATGTTAAAGCCAACCACAACAATGAGCCCAGCGAACTTCATCATCATGTCAGACAATGCCTGCTTGTTAGGTCCTCTAAGAAGCCTTTGGTATCTAGTGATTCAGAGATTAACAAAATACTATCCAAATTACTCTTTCCTCTGGGCTTCCAGATTGAAAGAACTCTCGGATTCAGATGACTTTTATTTGAATGAGCTTTCTCTGTATATGAGTCAAGCAAGAACAGAATAGCTACTCTGCCTCCAATTTTGGCCTCTGTAATCTGGGCATCCAGTGAACACAGTATCTCGGAGCAGGAGGAGGCGTGAAATGAATGAATACAAATTTTACAGTTGATAGCAGACCAGGTTGGGTGATTTGTGAGAAATCAATCAATGGATGATGGAAAGCTTATGGGTAACATTGATCTTGGTATTAATCAAACGAGATGGAGGTCTTAGGGTATTTGGGTCCATGGGAGGTAGCTGTTAGGAAAAATATATTTTCCTCAGGAAAGTTTTATGTTACTCCCTGAATGTAGATACTACTTTGATTTCTGTATAGCATGTACTGGCTCAGTATTCCTGACCTCAGACTGAAAGGGAAAGGGAGCTAGGAGAGCAAGAAATGCTGGAGCAGGACTACACAATGCAAGCTTCTTTCTTAGGGCTTGTCTTCACTATGCCAGGGATCAACACTGCAGCAATCAAACCACTGGCCATAGATGTGTCTGCTTAGACCAGAGGTGCAATAATTGTTGCGGGGAGAGAGGGGGGCTATTCATGAATTTTGGTATGTGGTCATGAGCTGGCTCTGCCCAGGAAGGGGCAGGGCAGAGCTCGAGGCTCAGAGAGAGAGAGAGAGAGAGAGAGAGAGTGACAGAGATACTGTGTGTGTGACAAACAGACTTTGTGACACAGATTGAGTGTGTGTGGCACAGAGATGGGAAAGTGTGTGTGGCAGTTACTCTGTGTGAGGCACAGAGATGGAGTACGTGGGCGGGAGACACCCTGACTTCAGCACTCCCCTCCACCTGCCTGCACAGCTAGCAGGAGAATCCTGAGAGCAGCTTGGTAGCAGGATAGAGCAAGATGGGGGAGGAGCATCTGAACACATAGTTCAGGCTGTACATATGCATGCTCTGCTAATCAGCTGGTTGGGCCAGAGAGAAATGCTTGATGGGCCAGATCCGGCCCCTGGGCCTGATTTTTCCCACCCTGGCTTAGACTTTGAATGGGTAAGAACCTATTATTGCGTCAAAATTCTTATTTTAGTAAGTGCTTCTCTGTCATGCTATCTGGAAGCATTCTGTTCTCTAATATCTAGAAATAAAACTTAGAGATTAACTTTTATATTTTCACCACTTTCAGGCTGTCAGTCTTGAGCACCACTCCCTTATATTTCCAAAAATAAATCTAAGTTGTTGCTTTTTTAATGTATTTCGCCAATGTTTTCAGAAGTTCATGGAACTGATTTTTACTGTGGTAAAACGAGTTTCTTTCTGCTACTTAATCACTGCAAATGAGTTCCATGTGCTGTCTTCTCCATTCCTCAGGCTGAGACCCTCTCCCTGAAAAAGTGGAGTTCAGCAATTTTGGCGTGGAAAGGCTTTTAGGTATTCCCACCTGTGAACCTGTTGATGCTAAATATTAACTAGGGTTGTCAGGTGTTCAGTATTCTACAGGACAGTCTGTTTTTTGCGCCCTCTGTCCGTTAAAATTTTTTTTTAGAAAATACTAGACATGTGTAATGTCCAGTATTTTCTGTTTTTCCGGCTGGGTGCCAGACGGAAGCCTGGAGGGGATGGGCGGGGTGGCTGGGAAGCGGGGCTGCAATTGGCTCTGGGAGCCTGTGGTAGTGTGCAAAAGCCTGGTGGGGGTGGGGGAAATGGCTGGGATGCCCAGCCACTCCCCTCGCCCAGGTTCTGCATACAACCACAGGCTCCCAGCGCCGATTGTGGCCCCACCTCCCAGCTGGGAGCCTGGCGGGAGGAGTGGCTAGGAATCCCAGCTACTCCCCCCACCCCTGTCAGGCTTTTGCACACAACCAGAGGGAGTCCCATGCTGGGAGGCAGGGCTGTGATCAGTGCTGGGAGCCTCTGGTTGCGTGCAGAAGCCGGGCGGGGGCGGAGGGAGTGGCTGAGGGGCGGGGAGCAATCGGCGCTGGGAGCCCTCAGCTGATTGTGTCTGAGGAGGATTGACACCTTGGGGAGGAGGAGAAGCTCTGTCCCTGCTCCCGAGCACTGTTCAAGCGCGTTGTGGTGCTGTAGTCCAGGAGAGAAGCCCACAGGTGCTTTGTAGTTGCGTTTAGGCGCCTTCCATGGGTTCTCAGCCAAAATTGACTGGGGTGGAATTTCTGCTTCTTTCCACTGGGACACCCAAAGACCTGGCTATGAAGGGGGGAGGGGTCACCTTCCTACCTAGGGTAACCCCCTCCCCTCCGCCCTGCCATTGTGTTGCCCCGGGGTCTGCCTCTCTTTGCTTTGTGCTTTGGGTAGCAGGCGGCTGCTTTGCAGAGCAGGCTCTGCTGCCTCGCCCTTTGTTCCCACCTTGGTGGCTCTTGGTAGTACCCACACAGGATGTGTGTTCGGTGTGGGTGGGTTTTTTTTTCCTCAATACATTTTTAGCCTGTGTGTTCGGTATTTTTTGGGAGACCATCTATCAACCCTAATATTAACAAATATGATTTTTATGTGGTAGAAATATGCCATGAGCAGCTTCATATGGAGAAAAGTGGACAACTAAGTCCTGTAGAATGGCTTTTACACCTAGTAAAGTCAGTTATGGACCCTTGTCATTTATAAATTATTTTAGCGTAGTCTTTATAGTTTACGTGTTGCACTCAGACATTATTTTCCATCTGGATTAACATGGACTGTATTTACAGTAATATCTTCCTGATAAATTATGCTGTTTATTGCTGGCATTTTGAAATCCATTACCTGATAAATTCTCAGATAATACACAACATGCAAAATGTTTCATTTTGTGAATGAATGTGATTATTTAAAGGTTGAAAATTCCAAAGTTTGAATTATGTGTCTATATAAATGTAAAGAGTATTAATTATCAGGTAGTTGCTCTTCTCCAACAAAGAAAGAAACTCCTGCTGTGGACTTTCTAGGCCAAGAGGTTGATCCAAAGTGCTTTTTCTTTTTCTTTTTCCCTTCACACATTTACATTACAGGTACCGCATTTGGAAGCTGTCTTTTCTCATTCAGCCATTAGCACCTAATGAAACTGGAACACATTTCTTCTTAGCAATAATCAGCTGCTTATTTCATCTCTGTTCAGTATTCCTACAATCCACTACAGATTTTTTTTCCCTGACCAACCTTTAAGAAATGTGTTAATGAGTTTGTTTATGATATGATTCACTCTTGCTTCTGCTTTAAATTTGAACAGTTTTGTTCAGTCGTTTTTAGAGAGCTAAAGTCCATGCCAACTGCTCTGTCGTCAGCCTGGTTAAACCCAACAAAGGGACTCTATTCAAAACTAGTTAGGTGGAATCTTGACAGGTGACAGATCTGGTGATTCTGTTTGGATTCTGCTCAGGTCAATTGTGGATTTTTTTTTCAGTCTGTCACTTCTAGATTATAACTTTTATGATCTATCCTGTGTAAGGGGCACCAAATAGCTAGCTGGATGGAATGCCCCCTCCCCAAAAACAAACTAAACCCCAAACTTTGACCCAGAATCATAATTTCCTCTGTATACTCCTATGCTCTGGGCGAGGAATAGCATCACCCCTTTTTGTGGAGAAGTTTATGCTTGATGTATGTCTGGTCAAATATTCTGGTGAGGAAGTAGGTGGGAGAGAGCCCAAACTCTTTTTTGTTCCCTGCGCTTTGGGTTTTCCCCCACCCATTTGCTTGCAGGGATGTGTATCAGGCAAATAGACACTTCTCTTCCTCCTGTAGCTGGAGTCACAGAGTAGCACCAAATGAGGACCTCAGTGACCAGAAAGATAATGTGTATAGGGCAATCCTATGCCAGACAGGCAATGGGTTGTACAGGTTGGACCTCCCTGATCCAGCACCCTCGGGACCTGACCAGTCCTGAATGAGGGAATTTGTCTGACCAAAGGAGGTCCCTGTCACCAGCCTCCCTGTTGCTGGCTCCTTCTGGCTCAAGCCCTGTCCCCACCGCTGCCCAGCTCTGGCTGTTGCTGCTGGATTCAGGCTCCAGCTTTGAACTCCTCCATCCTCCTGTGCCACTGGCAGGGCCCAGCTCCTTGGCCATCACTGCCCTGCTGCTGCTGGCTCCCAGCTGTGCCACGGGAGCTGCTGGCCATGGTGCCAGTCCCCCCACAAACCCCTTCACAGGGCTCCCAGCCGTGTCACTGGCACCCTCTGCCAGGCTCCCAGCCACATTGCCAGACCTCCTTGCCCCTGGGCTCTCTGGTCCAGGAACATCCATAGTCCTGCAGGATGTTGTCGGACCACAGAGTCCCAGTTTAATGAGGTACAACCTGTAGTAGTTGGGAGTTTGAAGATAGGGAGGCAATTGTGAGGAATACAAAGCATTGGCTTGATGTTCAGGGACACAGTTAAGAAGGGGCTCAAGAAGAGAGTTACATGACTGTGCCAGGTGTTGCTGTACTAATGCTGGACATTTTGTTACTTACAGTACATCCCTTAATCTAATATAACATCTGGTATTGAATTTGCAGTTTTCAAATCCGATCTCCAGTCTTTCTCTAACTTTTCCTTCAACACTTTTATATGTTGGGGGAGAAAATGTATCTTAATTTTGAACAGCATGTACTTCTGATCTCAGTAGGAGCATTGACTTTACTCAGTCAAATGAACATTTTGTTATATTTTGTACTTGGGATCTAGCTCAAATTTAAGTGCTAGATGTGGTGTGTTTGCTCTAGTTTCACTGCAATCTTTACACTACCCTCTTTGTAACTCCATCCTTGGACCATTTCTAAGGTTAAGAGAGTGGTTCAGCCCTTTGTGACTGCCAACAAGGTGGTGGTTTTGCAATGGTGGTGACTTTGAGCTGATTATGAACTAAAATGTTTTACTCTTATTTTATTTATAAAGAGAGTTGCATATCACCAGTACCTTTGCTTGTATTTTCTTTGTGTCATGTGATCTGGCTTGAACAAATCTGGTATCTGGCCTAAGCTAATTTAGCCGTTTAATCAAAAGTTCACTAATCTCTGATGTTGTCAAAAATCCATGCTGTTTTCAGCCTGCAATGTTAAATTTGTTTTTCTTAACAATCAGGTTCTAGCTCGATCCTTTATTAGTCTCCAATCTATTCTATCCCTAATTAAAGAGTCCTGTACCTGGCAGCTCAGGTTTTACTTTTCTTCTAAGTTCTAATACATATGCAGCTATAGATAATATTTGACATTAATATGTAAAATTGACCTTTACTCTTTGCATTAAATACATGCCTGTTGTAAAAAGCAAAGTAATTCACACTGTACTATCTTTGGAAGCTCTCTATTATTCCATAAAATACTCTTTAATTTTCAAATTTCTAGGAGGTTCCAGACTCTGCTGACAGCAAACACATGTTTTTTCGTAATGCCCACTATGAATGATGCACCTTGAATATGAACTTTAATAGCTTTCAATGTTCACAGTTTTTTACAAAATTCGAGATCAAGCTGTTTTTCCTTGATGTTTTGCCATTAGGTCTAGGTCTCGCTAGCATATATCACAAACCATCATGAGTGATGCATACAATTTCAGTCTCATGGAAGGGTCAACACTTTAAGTACCTTAAATCAAATTAGGGCATAATACCACTCAGGCTGTTTCTTCCCATCTTCTTAAGAGTTTCCTCAGTTCCCTTTTGCAATTATGCCTTCACTAATTCCTAAATCCTGGAGCCCATCACAACTCCCAACCCCAATGACTTGTACTCCTTTGGCAAATGACGGGATATTTAACTGCCTATTGTGATTGGGTCCCAAACAGTGTTCCTTCAAGTATTTTTTTTTCTCACTTCCTGATGGTTTCATTTCATCTTCAAATGGCAAAGGGAATGGCACTCCAGTTGAGTTTTGCTTACTTTATAGTAACTTTTAAACAGATGAAGTGTTAAAACTCAAGTTACTTTTTGGTTAAAATAGGCACAGAAAACTGTTATGATTGTTGTATTTCTGATTTAATCAAACCATTATGAAAGGTTACGTTCTTCAGTGACACTGGTGATAAACAAATTTGCAGAATCAAGTTTCCAGAGCCTCCCCAGAAACTGCTATATTACCTCTGCTGTGAAAGACTACAACCTTGTTTATATTCACTGCATGCTTGAGCTTCTAAAATGTAACTTCGTAAACATGAAAGAACATCTAACTCAACAGCTCTGCTCCTTGTGAGCATAGATATATCCACATATACACTATACACTTACTTTGGTATAATTCTGTCACTCAGGGGTGTGCAAAATCCACACCCTGTAGCAATGAAGTTATAACAGTCCATGTAGCCAGCAAGCCAGCACTATTTCAGTAAGAGAGTTTCTCCCACTAAATTAGCTCCCGCCTCTGACAGAGATAGGGTATGTCTACACTACCCTCCTAGTTCGAACTAGGAGGGTAATGTATGCATACCGCTCTTGCTAATGAAGCCCAGGATTTGAAACGAGGTGTACCGGTAGTTCGGAATAGGCACCCTAGTCCGAACTACCTAGTTCGAGCCCCGTGTAGCCGCGCTACACGGGGTTCGAAGCAGCGGGGATTTAAAAATGGCGGCTCCCCGCTTATGCTAATGAATCCCGGGAAATTCAAATCCCGGGCTTCATTAGCAAGTGCAGTATACATACATTACCCTCCTAGTTTGAACTAGGAGGGTAGTGTAGACATACCCAAAGTTACTAAGGTGAGACTTCCATGGTAGTTACTAAGGTGAGACTTCTTTCCTGCCATCTTAGTGTGTCTTCACTGGAAGACAAGTGTGTAGTATAGACTTGCCCAAAGAATACTTTTTTAACTTGAGCTTGTTGGAGTGAACACAGTTAGGCCAGAGTGAACTGAATTGTTCTTTTTGGTCACATACCACCAGGGCTGTGTCTAGACTCGCAAGTTTTTCTGCAAAATCATCTGCTTTTGCGGAAAAACTTGCCAGCTGTCTACACTGGCCGCTTGAATTTCCGCAAAAGCACTGACGATCTCATGTAAGATTGTCAGTGCTTTTGCGGAAATACTATGCTGCTCCCGTTTGGGCAAAAGTCTTATTCCGAAAAACTTTTGCGCAAAAGGGCCAGTGTAGACAGCAGAGATTTGTTTTACGCAAAAAAGTTCCGATCGTGAAAATGGCTATCGAGGCTTTTTTGCAGAAAAGCACGTCTAGATTGGCACGGATGCCTTTCCGCAAAAAGTGCTTTTGTGGAAAAGCGTCCTGCCAATCTAGACATACTTTTCTGAAAATGCTTTTAACAGAAAACTTTTCCGTTAAAAGCATTTCCGGAAAATCATGCCAGTCTAGACGTAGCCCAGAAGTATTTACTAGTTCCGATCATCGCATTTATTTTTACTGGTTAGGAGGTGTGAACTGAAGAGGACATAGCTTGATTGTCACATTCCCTATGGAATTTACAACATGACATATGTTTATAGTCTAATTAACTTGACCTGGAAGTTACTGGGGTAATACTTCTGTGTGCTACTGCTGTGTTGCTGAAATACGTTGGTATTGACAGGGTCATCCCTCGGGGTGGGGGTGAGGCCCAAGGCAACTCTACTCTCCCACCCCAGGTGCAGGGCCCAGACATCCCCACTCCCACAGGCCCCACCCCTGTCCTGCCCTCATTCCATCCCTTCCCCCAAGTCCTTACTCTGCTCCTGCCCCGTCTCTTCCTGCATCTACTCTGCCTCCTCCTGCCTTCTTCCTCAGTGTCCCCGCCCCAACTAAGAGAGCCAGGGGATTAGCAGAGGAGTCTGGTATCAGCAGCAGGAGTCAGACCCACTGCACTAACCATGGCAGCGGGAGCTGGAGTGACCCAACAGCCTGCATGGTTCCCCACCCGTTTCCCAGCCCACTGTGCTCTGCTTCACCATGGCGACAGAAATCAGAATGCCCCAGCCTGCTCCCCTCTGCTCCCCCCACCTTGCTCTGCATCTGGGAGCAGGGCTGGCCAGGGCCAAGGTGCTCTGCTTCCTGCTGCTGCAGTGAAACAAAGCACAATGGGCTGGGAGGATGGCAGCAGAGCAGGCTACTGGGTTGCTTCAGCCCCCACTGCTGTGGTGAGTGGAAGTGGGTCAGACCCTGCTGCTGCCCTATGATAGCCCCCCTCCACCCCCAGCACAGCAGTCCTGTCCATCAGTGGCTGCCCTAGACTCTACACTTTGGCGGGCCTCGTGGTTGCTGACACAACCATCCTACGGACCACGGGATGGTCCCCCATGTTAGCTGCCATTACAGGGTCCAGGGTGGCCTGAGGGATTACTGACAGGCCTGGCAGGGGGGTGGCAGCAGGTGTTGGGCCGGTGGTGGGAAGTGGAGTGACCCAGCAGCCTGCTCTGCCCTGCTGCCATCTCCTAACCCATTCCATTCACCATGACCGCATGAAGTGAAGTGCTCTGGCTTCAGCCTCAGCACACTCCACTCCACTCACCCTCAAGCAATGCAGAGCTTGTGGGAGTGGATTGGGGATGGGGAGCTCTGCTTCCCACCGCCATGGTGAAGACAGAGAGATGGTGGCAGGGCAGAACAGACTGCTGCTTTGCTCTGCTTTTTGCTGCCTGCCACGGGGAGTGCAGGGGAGGGAGGAGTGACCTCCGCTGTCACTCTGTGCCAGGCTCCTGGCAAACCCCTGGCTCACGTCACTCCAGCGATAGGGCTTCAGGCAGTGGGGAGGGAAGGAATGGAACAGACACAGGAAGAGGGGGGACCTGGAACAGGAAGGTGCCCTGTTCCCAGGCAATTCTAGAGGCTCAGCATTGCTGAAGGTGAATCTCCCTTTCTTTAGGTGCAAAACTATGGGCACCAATATTTGAAGATGTTGGCCACTAATTGTATCATTTTACTGTATAAATCCAAGCAAGTGAATTAATCAGCACAGATCTGCTATTTAAAAGTTAATGTTATTACTCTTCCACAGAAGAGGCACTAATTATTTCTTATTCTACAACCGTCCAGCCCAAGAGTTGTGTTCAAGAAATTTTGTGGGCTCAGTTGTTGCATTAAGCCACAGTCTGGGAAAGGGGGAAGTGAAATATGTACCCTGCAAGCAGGAGATCCTAGAGGCATTGGGGTCAAAAGCAGTTCGGTTTCTTAGCTATCCATATCCTTGTGTTAGTAATCACTACAGTTACTCTGTTAATCTTAACAGAGAAGCTCCAAGAATTTAACAGATGTGTGAAAGTTTTAATATAGCAAATTTAAACCTTTAGAAAATTGGGCAAAAGGATACTTTCTAACTTAACAATCATAATTTTCTTCTCTTAAGTAGTTGTTCTCAGTGATTGAGAACTTTATGAACCTTGCTAATCTATCTACATAAACTGAGAAAATGGATTTAGAACAATTCAAGAAGAACTGAGTACTTATATTCATGTAATATGATACTTTTGCTTGCTATCCCTATTCTTAGAGGCAATTGCTTAACACATGGAAACTGAATACCTGCTTAAATATCCCCACTTAGCAGTACACAAATCCCTACCTTGCATTGCAAATGTCTTCCCTCACAATGTGTCAGAATATTTAAATAAGACTCTGACTCATCTAAATACAGTATGCATGTGTTTCTGTTCACTTTTAACACACTGTGATGTTGCCAATATTTTTGTAGAGTTGGGTACCATTCAGCATTGGGACACCTATGAAGAAACAAAGGCTCTTTTTGACCACAGCTCATCTGTTAACAACAAAAGGACATGCCGGAGGGTTTCGTTCACTTACATGCAGGCTTTGACTTACAGTTCAACCTTCTGTTTTTATGAACTCTCAATATGTTTTGATGGTTATCATTTAATGGTTCACTTGATATCCGTCAAAACAAACAGAGAAGCACAAACCCCCAGGAGAATTTATTTAATACAATGAAACTTAAGTTTTGTAATTACTTAATATGCTTTTCCTGTATCTTTCAACCTTACAGTGCCTACATTTACAGCTTCTTCCATTGCTCATGAAAGGGAGTTTTTGTTTTCCATCCTATAGATAGTATGTTTCTTCCCCTCCCCCATGTGTAAGTATAGTTAGTTTAAAGAGAAACATTTTCTACTATAAAACTTCTAAGCACAATATAGGAGATGCATCAAGATATCTTTTGTTCTTCTCAGTTCTGTGACTCTTGAAGCAGGAGAGTTATTATTGGTACTATTATTTTGTCTGTGTGCCATGATCTTTGATCTTTCAAAGCCTACTCTGCTAAAAACCATGTTTCCTCTAGTACGAACAGCTTCTGAAGCATCCACTTTGTTCACGTTCACCCCACACTGCTTGATTGAGGACGCACGCCCTGTGGTTCCACAGATCCAAAACAGGAAGCAATTTAGTGAACTCTGCTCACCAGAAAGGTCATATGCCCTCTACTTAGAAAACATCAGTGGCAGCATGTATTGCTCTCCAAGGGGAAACAACTTCTTGGGACTGCTGCTGAGTAACTTTCATATCTGTGTTATAATTACAAGGATTTTGTTTTATTTTCTGCTAGTCCCTTACATATGGCACATTATGGATCCTTTTAAACTATTTATTTCATATAAACACTAAGGCTGTGTCTACATTGGCACCTCTTTCCGGGAAAGGGATGCTAATGAGACCAGTCGGAATTGCAAATGCCGCGGGGGATTTAAATACCCCCCGCGGCATTTGCATGAACATGGCTGCCGCCTTTTTCCAGCTCGGGGTTTTGCCAGAGAAAAGCGCCAGTCTAGACGGGATCTTGTGGAAAATAAGCCCTTTTCCGCAAGATCCCTTATTCCTACTTTCAGGTATAAATCCACATAAATCTATATAAATCCACTTTCAGGTAGGAATAAGGGATCTTGTGGAAAAGGGCTTATTTTCCGCAAGATCCCATCTACACTGGCGCTTTTCTCCGGCAAAACCCAGAGCCGGAAAAAAGCGGCAGCCATGTTCATGCAAATGCCGCGGGGGGTATTTAAATCCCCCGTGGCATTTGTAATTCTGAAGTGTCTCATTAGCATCCCTTTTCCGGAAAGGGGTGCCAATGTAGACACAGCCATAGTGTACAGGTCAGTTTTCCATCAATGAGGGGGGAGGAAGGAACGTAGGCATGCAGTTCAAATTAACCAAGTCAGGAGTTGTGCATTTGTGGCTACCTCTGAGTCCAAGGGAATGTTAATGGTCTATCTATGCAATGTGAAAAATACAAAGCAAATTATTCCAAAGCCGCTTTTATCCATTAGCTAAAGGGCAGTGGGTAGGGAAGAGGAAAGATAATGCTTAATTTAGGCATGGGTACATTTGGCTATTGTCAGTTACAGGACCAGAACTTGCAGGGATCTACTGCTCCATTGCCAAACTTTTCAGTGAATGAACACGACTGATCAATAAAACCTCAGGCATGTCTTGATAAATTTTAGGCTAGTGGTAGGAACAACAGCAATATATTAAACTAAAACATAACCTTTTTGGAAGAATTCTGAGGAGTAATTAATTGGGCATCATGCGGCAGTTTTCAGTCACATGGTTAGGAGTCCTAATGATGAAATCCTACAGTCACTTTGAACTATTAAAGAACAATTATTGAAACATTATGAATGTGTCCTGATTACTTTCCTCTCAAAACTAACCATATTTTGCACTTGCATCATAGATATCTTTAGTTGCTTCTAAAGTGCCTGCTTAGAGTGGGTGCGTGTGTGTGGAGAGACAGCACACCTTTTGTCTGAGGATGTCCAACTGCTTTGCAAACACTAATGAAATAAACCTTGCAACATGCACCTAGGTAAATATTGCATCTGCAGAGAACAAAACTCAGACATACCTAGGAAAGGTGACTTGCTAAAGGTCGCAGTAATAATGTAGCACTCAGAACTTCTTGAGTCTCTTCCTGTGCTTAGCCATAAAGTCGTCTTTCCTTTTTTATAGCAGTCGAAGCAAACTAAGGCCAGATTCTTCTGTCAATGTGATCCTATGCATGAATTTCCATATCTCTGTACAGCTGAGTGAAAGTAGGGTAGTAAAAATAAATCCAAACCCACAGTAGGCTCTTGATGAAGAAAGGGGATCTCTGATTTCTACTCCTGTAGCACAGAGTCAGTCTTCAACCAATAACTAGTTGTGTGTGTGCCAATATATACCTGTTTGGATGGAGTTGGATTTGTTTGGATTCATGGTAATTTGATTTGGCTGCCAAACACAAAACTGACACCTTATTTATTCTCCATCTATGCATCAACTGTGACATTGCCTAGAGCACATATCTATGTTTTTCCTCGAAAATCAGCATCAAACCATCTATCCTGAAAGTCTGCTCCACAATAGCTTGTCATGGAAATCTGGCTTATTTTAGAAAATCCCACCCCCCGAGCCCTTCCCCACCGCTCAACTACAACAGGGAAACCATGTGGAACTGGAATAACTGCTGTTCTGGGAGTATGGAAAAGTCCTGAGGCTCCCATTCATGCACTGCAGTCATGATAACACTGTGTTCTATTAAGTGGCATAACTGAAGTCAGTGCAATGCACCTGTTTATTATAATTTAGCTCTTGTAAATGAGCAGGGATCTTGTCTGCCAGGCATCAGAAGCATTACAAAACGTTTAGCACGTTTGGTGACCATGGACAGATAATCATTAATGGATTTTAACATCTCACTGATGAGAGCGGGAAATGCTATCCACATTTTACAGGTGAGGAACAGAACTACAGGTAGGTAAATAACTTCCACAGGAAGAAGATTGATGTTGATCTATATGAGCTTACTAAGGACACACTAGGCACCGATTGCTGAAGGAAAACTCTGTATCCAGCTCTCTGATGCCTTACATTAGACCTTTCTTTCTTTAGACTTCTGGAGGGTAGAGGGGGCAGCCACCATGCGCTCTGGGACACAGTTTGCTTCTGATCCTGTTCCCCAGATGTTAAGGGAGTGAGGGGACAGTGCTTGCAGTCTGTGCATGCCTCTCTCACCTGGCTGGAGCCCAACCTCCTGAAATGGTGCCCTTGTCCACAGTATTACCACAGATGTCTTGATCACAAAGGATATGATGTGAATGTAGAATAACATGCCTCGATTTCAATAGAATAATCCAGATATGGCCTGACGAGCTCACTAGACATATTCTTTTGCAGTGTATCCACAGGAAGATAAAGTCTGCATGAGGGGGAAAAAAAGTTCAGAGCTGGGTTGATAGTCCTTTATAGGAAATAAAGGGAGAAGAAGGCCATATTTGTCTTTTTTTTTTTGAAAGGTCGCAGTATATTAAAGTATTTGCTCGTATGGTGATGCACAACTCCAAATCAATAACTGAAACCTCATGTTACTCAAAGGATAGTAAGCAATTTTGTTTTATAATAGGTTGCAGAAAGTGACCACACTTTGCATTTCCTGCCCTTATAGTGGTTTTTGGCTTTCATAGTCTCCATCAATCTAAAGAAAATAAGAGTCTAGTGAGAGAGCCTGCAGAGTAGAGAACAGAGACATGAAAAACTAACAATAAAGTAGGAAGCAGACAGATCTATACCATGGTTCAAATTTCAGTCCTACCTCCGTCTCCATGTATGTTGTCACGTTACCCCGAAGTACTAAAGGCTGCTGGATATTAAGAGGCTTGCAGGACTATTAGCATGTGAAATATAAGGACTATATATGAAGGTCTGCAGTGGTAAAAGATCTCCATGCAGCTCTCTATTAGCATACTGCCATTAACTACCAAAGTCCTAAATTAAAATGAAGAAGTAAAAGGTCAGAAGTTAAACCAACAAAAGCAAATAGATTCATTATTCAGTTTCCCACAACATTCTTAGCTCACCCTTTCAAGGCTAAGTACCACAGCACTTACATTTATGTAGGGTCATTTATGGCTAGTTTGTGCCTTGAGGCCCTGGAAGAGATTGAGCTGCTGCAGAAGCAAAATTCCCCTCACTGCTTCCCTTTTGCTCCAGGGTGTACAAGAGGGAGGTAGCAATTCATAGCTGGCTTACACTGACTCAGGGATGTGACATGGTATGTTGTGTTGAGCAGAGAACAAAGCAAAGGTTCTGACAATCGGCTCTGGGCAGAAGGAAGGAGGTGTGCAGCCCCTATTTACTCCTAGACATTCAGCCCCAAGGCCTGGCAATACTGTCTACTGGAGGAATCTTGCTTACTTTTTCCTATGTGAGCACGTAGCCCAAACCACAATCCATGCCCTAGTGTTCCAGGACATGGAAATTCAGTCAATGTTGGTGCTCCTTGTGCAACTTTCCCCACCCCCAAATCCATAAATGGTACCAGTGGTCTATGCCTAAGTAACTTATTCTGTTGTAAAAATATAAAACAAGCAGTCACACTGAATTTCATGGCTTGTTGCCATTCAGTCAGACCAGTAACATTTAAATATAATATAAGATCTTAAAAATAACGTCCTTTGGGGTTTTTTTCCCCCCAGCAGGAGAATGCATAAGACTTTTACATTGACAGCCTAATGGCTCAGAATTCAAAGGAAGTGCAGGAGACACAAATCCATTATCATATCAGTGGAAGTGTATGACACACTACAATTGGCATTTTCAATGGAAGTTTAGAAGTCACTTTATGCAACTGTGAGATTTGTTCATTGACATGTATGGGCTACTTCCATGGGTGCACCTAATGCAATGTCATTTTTAATTGTTAGTGTATGTTTTTGAGGGCCCCAAAATAACCCATAAAGAGTTTTCAAACTCAAGTGCACATGTAATTGCTATTTTTAAGCATGATCAGTGACTTTAATAATAACATTTTTGTGGTTAATTACTCAAAGCCTGATCCTTCAAACATTTATATGAGTAACCACTTTCATGAGTACTCCCATTGAACTTAATGGGACTAGTCACATGAATAAAGCTATTCACTCTGATTTAAATCAGCTATAATATTAAAAGGTAAATTTCAAGTTTGGCAAAGAGTGTACTATATGTTTTACTTTCTGCCGTAACAGGTGAGGTAGAGATGGTATCACAACAATCTCCCCAGGCAGTTGTTCCATTTTCTAATTGCCCCTGTTGTTCAGCAATATTTGCAAATGACTAACCTATTGTTTTAGGTGCCTCATTTTGCAGTTCCCAATTGCTGTTTGTTATTAAATCAGAAATATGCTAAAAAAATGTTTGCAAGGTCAATTTTTGTCTAATCTGTATATCAGGCTTCTTTAACTTCTTCTTATGGATCATAAATCCTGTTTTTTCCCCCATTAAATGGACAAGTATTATTTTAACAGGATATTTTATATGTAATGGCCATTTCTTTTTTAAGTAGAAGATATAAGGCTTTCCCACTGATGATGTGATGACATGGAAATCAAGGGAAGTGTAGGAGACACTGAACCACTGTCATTTCAGTGGCGTGGCATCCAGCAGGGGGAGCATCCTCAGTGGAAGCGTGAGCTCGACTTGTGAGTAAGGCAAGGAATCTGTGCTTGTTCCTAGTTTTGCAACAGATCGCTCTAATGTTGGAGGACATCGCCCAGACCACATAAAGCTAAACTTGGTTGCATAAAGTGACATCAGTGGGAATTGTGTGTGCTCAGCACCATTGAAAGACAGAGTGCTTTCATCCTGTTTCCTAAATACGGCTTAGTGGTTTGAGTATTAGCTTGCTAAACCCGGGGTTGTGAGCGCAATCCTTGAGGGGACCATTTAGGGATCTGGGGCAAATCTGTCAGGGATGGTACTTGGTCCTATCATGTGGGCAGAGGACTGGATTCAATGACCTCTTGAGGTCCCTTCCAGTTCTATGAGACGGGTAAATCTTTATTTATTTATATTTGGGCAGCATGGAATAATGAAAGTGCTGGTCTTGTCCTTCCTATATCTCAATTCCCTTTTTGCACAATGCAGATAACACTACTTTGTTAAGCAACAAGGCTGTTGAGGCCCTTACAAGCTCCACTCTCTGCTGTGCTGCCTCCAGCTCCCAGGTGGCTTCTCTGGCCCTTCTGGCTCCAGGGCTCCAGCCCCTCGCCGAGCCTGGATCTGCTCTCTGCACTCTGTCTCCGGATCTCTGGCTGCAACTCTCCTCCTCGCATAGATCTGATGCTGGGCTATGTCTCTGGCCCTTTATGGCTGGCATAGCCCTCCTCCCAGCTCAGCTCAGGCACATGTTGTCTCTGTAGCCTGGTCCCACTCAGTCTGACCCTGGAAATTTAGCTGATGCAGAGGATAGGGCTCTCCCCAAACTCCTCACTCCCTCCCTGGCTGGCCTGCCCTGGCAATCAGGCTGACTTGGAGTGCTGGCCTCTTCCCATTGTTCCTGGGGACTGTCAGTCTCAGGGTCCTGATTTCTCAAAGATCTTTCCCCTTCTTTTTGGTACTGAAAGCTAACCACCCATTCCTTCCCCCCTCCCCCCCCCCCCCCCCCGCACTGAGTTTTAAGTGGATGGGCAACGAGGAGGGCAGCATAAGGGGCTGGAGCGATCAGGGCTGCCTTCTACCATCCCCTCCAGGCAGCTTTACGAGGAGCGATGGACACTGGCCAGGAGTTGGGACATGGGGGCTTGTAGGGGGGCTTGTAGAGCACTGGGTGGAGTGGGGTAAGCCCCTGCCCTCTGGCCCCATATTCCAGCTGGGAAGCAAGGTCAAGGGCTCACCCTGCTCTGCCTGCTGCTCCTGCCAGAAAGCAGGGTCAAAATCTGGGGACTTACCCTGCTCCACCCAGAGCGAGGTCAGGGTCTTGCCCTGCTGCATCTGCCTGCCTGGTGCTCCATCCAGGGAGTGGAGTTAGGGCATGGGAGCTTACCTAGGGTTACCAGGTAGTCGTAAAAAAAATACCGGACACGCTTAATGGGGGGGAAGGGACCGGCCGAGAGGGGAGCGGTGCTGGCTGGGGCGGGGGGGACTGTCCGGTAGAAAACCAGACACCTGGCAACCCTAAGCTTACCTGCCCTTCAGCCCCTGCGCCCTGACCCCCGCTGGAGCACCGGATGTAGCAGGGCAAGCCTCAGCACCAGAACCTCACTCCCCTGCTGAAGCATTGGGTGGGGCAGAGCCAGGGTTGGGGGATGGGTGCTCCTGGATGCTAATTGGGTGGGCCACCATGGCTCACCCAAGTGCACCTGTGCCTATGCCTCTGGTTCAGGGCTGCAGGCCCTTCTCGAGTGCTAATAGGAACACTCTGTTCTGAAGCAGAAAGCCAACATTGTTTATAAATAAAATGCGAAATAATACTGGTCTCAATATTCGTCCCTGTGGTACTCCACCTCACATTTCTCCTTAATGTGTTGATGCCCCCTTCAAAATTACTCTATTTATATTCAGCCGATCTTTAATCAAACAGCAGCTTTCCAATTTCCCTATAAAGTTTCTAAACTAGTTTGAAAGGAAACCCTTGCTAAAGTCTATGGGGATCACCACATTCTCCTTGGCCACCTATATAATAAAAGCCCAGTTTATCTGCTCATCTGTTAAAACTCTAGGGCTGCGTCTAGACTGGCAAGATTTTGCGCAAATACTTTTCACGGAAGAGTTTTTCTGTTAAAAGTATATTCTGTTAAAAGACATCTTTTGCGCAAAAGCATCCATGCCAGTGTAGATGCTCTCTTGCGCAAGAAAGCTCCGATGGCCATTTTAGCCTTTGGGCTTTCTTGTGCAAGAAATTAACTTGGCTGTCTACACTGGCCCTCTTGCGCAAGAATACTTGCGCAAGAGGGCTCATCCGTGAGCGGGAGCGTCGGAGTATTTGCGCAAGAACCACTGATTTTGTACAGTACAAAGTCAGTGTTCTTGCGCAAATATTCGCTGCCAGTTTAGACAGGCGCAGAGTAACATATTTACACAGGGCTTTCTTGTGGTTGTGGCTTTTGTTTTTATTAATTATTATTGTTATTATTTTATTATTTTATCATCATTTTATTAATGATATTATTATTTATTTTATTATTGTTAACTCTTGTCACTGATCACTCACCATGTATTTCTTTCCTAGGGGTTTCCATATCAATCTCTTTATTATTTTACCTTTGACCAAGCAAGAGGAATAAGGAATTCCCTCCACACCCAATGTGAAGGTGAGCCCTGCTTCTTCTACAACCCCGTCTTCTTCTAGTCAGGTTCATTGCTCCCAATGAAAGAAGTTGCTTAGGATGCATGTAGTGATTCCACAAGCCCTGTTGTTGTTTCTTTCCATACCTCACAATGCAGACTTCAGGGGAATCCCTATGGAGCAGCACACCGTAGCATGAAGGGGTTTCAGTTGCCCTGTGCAGGCTGTACATAACCTGCTCTCTCTATCCCCCATGAAGCTGCACTAGTTTGACTGCATCTGTCGCCCTCTGCAATTGCAGAGAAGGGAGTAAGAGTTGGCCCTACAATTGAATGGGTGCTCGCCACAGTGTGTAGAGATCAGTTTCTTTCTTGGTGTCCTCCAAGAAATGGAAGTGTTGCATTGGATGGCAGCCATCCCAAAGCTAACGGGAGTGGGGGGAGAGAAAATGCCAAGAACAATTTGTCTTGGCTGGCTGTGCAAAAATATTAGCACAAACGTGAAAGGAGAAATGTCCTCAATTCAAACCTGCTTCTTCCTTAGCGAACCAGAATCTTTTACAAGATCCAACTTGCATCCATTTTTTCTTTCCTAAGGTGACTTGGTGAGTGTACAGAAGTGAACAAAAGCTAGTGTCCACAAGGAGTCCTACACATTAAACAAGACCATTCATTCAACAAGAATGGAAAGAAAAACATCAGAATTGCATTATAACTAACTTTTGGGTTGGTTAGTACATGCCAGAGCTTATCCTTCTGTAGCTGAAACACACAGTCTTCTAACAATGCCAGTCTCTGAGTTTCAGGAAAAGACCCATTCTTAAACCCCTGATGCCAAATTAAAACATAATGTACCCTATTGTATTCTGATTCCCAACTTCTTATGTTTCTTATAACTCAGTGTTACGGACAGATTCTCACCTGCCTGTCAGCTCAGGAAAGACACTTTATCATTGGGTTGGGTTTTACACACTTGACACAAGTATATATAACCCTGATGGTAGATTGTAGTCTCCTTGCAGGCTATGTGATGAAGGTTTCTCAATAGATCATCAGCCAGATACACAATTGTAAACCTAGGGTTCCTTTTTAATGCATCCTATGAAAAGTAAAACTAGAGAGAGAATCACATTCCAGAAGGAATCTGATTTGCTGTGACATCAGGGCCTTGTGTGTACAAATTGGTGGCTACCAGACAAACACAGCCTTCCCAGCATGTAACACTAGCTCGTACGCAAGCTCAAGAAAGATCTCTTTGTCTATAACTCTGCTTGCTTGCTACATTACTTGTTGGTAATGAACCAGTCTCAGCATTTTCAAGGCCTCATATTGCTCAACTGCTAGAATGGCCTCTTGGAATTAAGCAGGTGGTGTTAATTACAGAGCCTAGCTTCTTTGCCTAAAGGGATTGTGTCCACACTGGACAGTATTCAGCTGAGGTGTCAAAAAGTGCCAGTGTTTCTGATCACAGAGTGGACAGGATGTAACCAGCTCGCTGAGACAGTGGGTTTGTATGGTAACCTTGGCTTTAATTTTTGTTTAATGTGGACTCTAATGGAGATTGTGGATTGAGAGTAAGACCAAGTTACACAGGACTGATGGAATGAGTGAGTAGCTTTAAGAGAGCAGCGTTAATGCTGCTCTAATTTATACTGGCAGTGACCCAGTGGTTGAATGGTTCATGGGGGAAGGGACTATAAATGATGCTGTTGTAAAAACCAAAAAGCACTTGGTGCTGCTGATGAGTCACAGATTTATTTTTATTGTTAATCATGCATATTATAATAGTGCTTAGGGACCAGCTGAGAACAGAGCCCCACTGTGTTAGGTACTGTGCAAACATAGAAGAAGAGCACATCTCCTCCCCCAAATGCTTGTAATCGACATAGGTGGGACAGACAAAGGGTAAGGGAACAGGACAGAAAATACAAGCAGAGCACACAGTGTGACGGCCGTAGTTGTCATGTTCTGCAGCTTGATTGTTTTTTCTTTTTTTTATAGAAATGTCAGTGGAGTTATATTAGGAAGAGATTAGCTAGACAGAGAGACAAAGGAAGGGTGGTGGGGGACTATGAGTGACAAGCAGGAGGGTGTGGAGCAAAAAGTCAATCAGCATGAGAGTTCATGAAAACAAACTCCAATCTGATGACATCATGATTTACACAAATGCCCAGGGAAGCACAAGGTGCAAATGATCTGTGAATCACCAAATAGCACAAGATGTTTGGCATATGAGAAAGTACTCTTGTGAATGCACATCCTTGACCAGGGCTACTCAACTTTGGAAGCCCTGGGGGCCCAAAGTGATACTCACAGCCCATGCAGAGGGCCTCAACTTCAGTGTGGTTGCATATATATATATGCAAATATATATGCAAAATATGCAAATAGTTTCTTTCACAGGCTGTGTCAAGAGTACATGGCTCCATCGACAGAGCCATGTAGATGAGGGTTGTAGGCAAAGGGAAATAAAGCGGCGATTTAAATAATCGCCGCTTCATTTAAATTTACATGGCTGCCGCGCTGAGCCGACAAACAGCTGATCAGCTGTTTGTCCGCTCAGCGCGCTAGTCTGGACGCTCCCCTGCCGACATCAAAGCCCTTTGTCGGCAGCCCCGGTAAACCTCATCCCACGAGGAATAACGGGGCTGCCAACAAAAGGCTTTGATGTCAGCAGGGGAGCGTCCAGACTAGCGCGCTGAGCGGACAAACAGCTGATCAGCTGTTTGTCGGCTCAGCGCGGCAGCCATGTAAATTTAAATGAAGCGGCGATTATTTAAATCGCCGCTTTATTTCCCTTTGTCCAATAAACAAATCTACATGGCTCTGTCGACGGAGCCATGTAGTACAGACGTACTCACACTGATGGGCATGAATACAAAGATTAAGGCAAGACTACACAACACACAGGCTCCATTTAAGTCAGTTCTACTGATCTTAATAAAATGTAATATTTACCCGATTTCCACGTATATGACAGCATTTTTAATGAGCAATGACAGACCAGGAATTTAACTACTAAAACACATATTAACAGAAGACAATTATATTGACTAATTTTTTGTTTTGGCTCCCACCTGCGGGCCCTGTGTTGAGCCCCACATAAACCCAAACTGCATCACGGGCCACAAACAAACAGGCCGCGGGCCATATGTGGTCCACAGACTGCGTATTGAGTAGCCCTATCCTAGACTATGCAGCCAACCAACTGCATGCAAACTCAGCAAAGATGCCAGTCTGTGCATTCCAGCTCAAAAACAGAGTGGCCAAACATAAACTCAGCATTCGCTGGCTTGGGACGAAACTCACTTATTCCGTCAGTCCTGTGTAGCTTGGTCTTACTCTCAGTCCACGCTCTCTGTTTGAGTCTACACCAGAAAAATTAAAGTCAAGGTTAGCATACAAACTCACCGTCTATGCACGCTGGTTACATCCTGTCTACTCTGCAATCAGAAACCCTGGCACTTTGCGACACTTCAGCTGAATACTGTCCTGTGTGGGCACAATCCGTTTATGCAAAGAAGTGAGGCCTGTTCTTATCACTGCCTAATTACTATATTACAGGATGCTTTTCTACATCCTACTAGGCAATGCTACTCCTGAAATACAACTGGAAATTGCTAGTATAATTGAGAGCACAGAGCAATGACCAGATCCAAGACATCTGCTAAATCATGTAATGCTGACACTAAGCTGACCGACATCACAACACAGTTTTTCTGACACTGTTAAATCCCTAACATTGTCACCCTGTTAGACAAGTTATGGCAAATAAGCTTAGAGAATGACCCTGAAGTCTGTGCATGTCTCCCACCCAGAGGTGAAAATAAGGGAGTGCGCTCCAGTGAATCGCTCCAGCAAGAGCTGACTGCACTGTGGCAAGAGTTGGCCAGGGGAGTGCTCTTTAGAGCTTTTCAACCCTTCCAGTTTACTGTGCTCTTTTTAGGAGTCTTATATTTCTTGGGGTACGCTAGACTCCCCTGCTAGTTCCTGCACCTTGTGCCCACACTTGTATACCCTGCCCTGAGCTGCCTCCATCCCCTGTACCTCACACGTACCCTCTGCCCTGACTCCAATGTCCTCTACACACGTTCAGCCCCCTGCCCTGAGACTCCCCACACCTGCACACACTCCAATAGGAATGAAACTGCATTAAAAACAGAAAATCAGAGTTATTGCTTTAATTACATATATTTTGCATTACAAATCCTCTTCAGTTTCCAGTTTTTACTTCTTGCCTAGGTGAGAGGGTTACGATAGGATAGTACCTGTAAGAAATGTAAGTTACTCTCACGCATGCTCCTACCAATCGAGCCCCTACGCTTGGTTCAGAACAGCCCTGCATTATACAGTATTGTTTTAATTAACTCCCTTCTGCACTGGAGGTCGCAGGTC
Source organism: Pelodiscus sinensis (assembly GCF_052426305.1). Lineage (NCBI taxonomy): Eukaryota > Metazoa > Chordata > Testudines > Trionychidae > Pelodiscus > Pelodiscus sinensis. Next base: position 207,854,423 of record NC_143053.1, read on the forward strand.
TAGAGATGGAATGATCAAGAGGGGCTACATCATTGTATTTGGGACTACAGCAGAAAGCCTCACTATATGAAGAATTTCCTGAAATGCCAGCTGCTTGAACAGAAATGTACTTACAGTGACCTGATGAAATGCAACGATCAGACAAGCAGTCTGACAAAGAAGAGGAATCAGTATCCATCAGTCCCATTTTAGCCCTTTCCCCTGCTTCCCCACCCTCAGTAGAACAATTTGTTCTTGTACTGCTTTCTCAATGTGAGCATCTCTGTGCATCATAATGTCTGTTACAAAGGGGGCAAAGTTGTGGATTTGCTTCAGATCATTATGGCTAATGACAATTAAAAACAACTATTAAAAATGAGTAGTCTTGTGGCACATAGCGACTAACAAAAATAAATGTATAAAATCATGAACTTTCGTGGCAAAATCCACTACTTCAGATGAATTAACAAAACTAAGGCTGATCTCCTCATCTTTAACTCGTGTTTTTATGAAAATAAAAAAATGCAGCATGAATTAGACACAGTATGAAACTTACAAAAACATTGTTGAATCCTCTATACCTAATTATTAATTACCATTAAAGTTTAATCATTCTCATAAAGAATATATTTTCTATTTCAGTTTAGCTTAAAACAAGCAACCCTGCCCACCTACTGCCAGTGCTGGATAATTTTAGATTAAAAGAAAATCTATGAATGCAAGATGCAGTCCTTTATTGCTCTGTCTACCAACACTTCATAAAAACAAACAAACAAACAAACAAAAACCAAACCTGAAGTTCTATTAATTCATTTCACAACAAGCTTAAAAGTATCAGGAGTGGTACATGAATTGTAGCTTGGGAACACCTGCCTAGAGTCTACATAGAAACAAGACAATGTGCTCTCAAGAAAATATGCACTTCGTTATATATGAAAAACGTAATGGGACTGCAAATAATTTTATAAATGAGGATTTTTCCTCCATATCTTGCAGTCACAGTGTATTAAGAACCTGATTGAAGTCAAGTGAAAAACTCTCATAGGCTTTCTATGGCTTTGCATCAGGAGGTAAACATGAAAGGATTATGCAATTCCCATAATGTTGTGTCTGAAAAAACTTATAAAACAACAATGGTCCTGTAGCAACTTAGAAAAAATAACAAAAAATACAAATAGTATCATGAGCTTTCATGGGCACAACCCACTTTTTCAGATGGCAAATATGGATCAAGAGACCCAGAGTTTGACATATAAATCAGAAGAAGTGGGGAGAGAATTAGGAGAAAGAAAGGGGGAAAAAATGTCAATTAAAGTGTCAGTGTTAAATGAGGCTAATAGAGTAGGCTGTAAGTGCCTGAAACTTAGCTTTTAATGTCATTTGGGTTTTAAATATAATGGCTCGTCCAGTTCATGTCTTTCTTTGTTCAGGCCCTGTGAGATATTATCAAATTTGCATATGAAGGCTAGTTCTGCAGATTTTCTCTCTAGATGATTCCTGAAATTGTTTTGTAAGAGAACAGCACCCTTTAAAATCCACTAATGAGTGCCCAAGCAAGTTAAAAAGTTCCCCAACAGTATTCTGTGTGTTATCATTTTGAATATCTGTTTTGTGCCCATTAAGCGTTTGTCATAGGGTGTGTCTAGACTACATGCCTCCTTCGACGGAGGCATGTAGATTAGCCAGATCGGAAGAGGGAAATGAAGCCGCGATTAAAATAATCGCGGCTTCATTTAAATTTAAATGGCTGCCCTGCTCTGCCGATCAGCTGTTTGTCGGCAGATCGGGGCAGTCTGGACGCGATGCGCCGACAAAGAAGCCTTTCTTCATCGGCACAGGTAAGCCTGGTTTCACGAGGCTTACCTGTGCCGATGAAGAAAGGCTTCTTTGTCGGCGCGTCGCGTCCAGACTGCCCCGATCTGCCGACAAACAGCTGATCGGCAGATCGGGGCAGCCATTTAAATGTAAATGAAGCCGCGATTATTTTAATCGCGGCTTCATTTCCCTCTGCCGATCTGGCTAATCTACATGCCTCCGTCGAAGGAGGCATGTAGTCTAGACACACCCATAGAGACTGTCCAGTTTGGCTAATATACATGGCAGAGGGGCACTGCTGGCACTAGATGGCATAGATCACATTGGTGAATGTGCAGTTTTATGAGCCTCTGATGTGGTGACTTATGTGGTTAGGTCCTGTGATTATGTCGATTGTGTAGATGTGTGGACAAAATTGGTACTGGGGTTTACTGCAGGGATGTTTTCCTGAGTTTGAGGTGTGATGTATGGTAGCTGCAAATAATTTGTTTCAGGTTAGAGAGTTGTCTGTAGGCAAGGATTGGCCTGTCCCCCAATGCCTGTGAGAGTGAGGGATCTTTCTTCAGGATAGGCTGTAGATTGTTAATGATTCATGGGACTCCTCACACACACCTTTCTTTGTCCTCCCCCTCTTTCCTCTTTTTCTGCTTTATATTTAAAACTCAGGGCCCCTGGCTCCATATTTGTCATCTGAAGAAGTGGGTTGTGCCCACAAAAGCTCATGATACTATTAATACATTTTTGTTAGTCTCTAAGGTGCTGAAGGACCATTATTGTTTTATAATTTTTTTAGTTACAGACTAACATGGCTACCCCTCTGAGGCCCCATTATCACTAATGTTATTGCTAAAAATACTTCACCCAGACATACCATCTAGATAATTCAACAATAATGAAGCCTTCTCCACGCATCTGATGTTATCTGAAAGTCTTCTCTATTTTGAGACATAAATCACTTACCTTGTGTTTGAATTACTATATAACTGTATTTGTTTTTTTAAAGATGGACTTTTATTAACAGGACTTAAACTTCTGCAGTCTCACACAATGTCCTTATCTTAACGTCCTTATGATCCACCACAAGTGAGATGATAATGCTCAAACAAAATCTCTGTTATTGATCTTAAGAACCTCATGATGCTGTTTATGTGCCTGCATAGTTCAGGAGGCCTACCACAGCTAATTCCCTGGAATGTTTGCCAAGGAGTTACAGTTGTACGTTACATATAGTGACCTTTCACAGGCATTTCTTTGTTGGAAAAACAACTTGAAGGAATGGGAGGAACATTCTAAAAGTAATTAATACTAAAATATAACTTTCAAAGTGGCTCTTCAGTTCTTATAGTTGAACCACTGTGATAATTTGAAGCACAAATAATATTTCCTGTCCTTTGGCAGCTTCATTTGGCAATTTTTTGGGGTAAGTTGTGAAGATTTTTGTCAAAAGTGCCTCCTCAAATGTAATGCCCTCACAGTGCTGTGGATGTATTAAAGGCATTTACAAGCACTCACGTGAAGAGGATGCCACTGTAAAAGTGCTACAGTTTAAGATGAATTCAGATTTGTACTTTGGATCTGATTCATCCCCACTGAAGTCAATGGAGGGAGTGTGTGTCTTTCTACTTATTTAGAGGACTTGGACCAAGCCTCCAAAGGAATGATTAAACTTCTTTTTCATGTATAGATGTCTCTAAATTCTGTCCTCCAGAATTTAGAGACAGATTTTCAAATGTCTTTAGGCAGCTAAAGATACAGACAGGCGTGGTAAGATTTATTCACTGTGGTATGTTTGAAGATGTCTATGTGTATCTTTAGTCGTCTAAATACCTTGTAAATAAAAGCTGTCCCATATGCTAAGTTCAGAATTATTTTTCTGAGAATTTGTAAATACATCTGAATTGGTTTATAAGAATCAAGACCCTCCTTCCCTTTTCCCCATGTTTCCAACTTTTGATTTCTTAAAAAGTCCAGATTTTTAAGACAGATTTTGTCACAGTTGAGGAATAATCCAAATTCAAACATGACTTCAAGTCCAATCATGGTTGTTGTTTTTTTACTAATATAAATGTTCATACCAATTTCCGTCCATATCACAGTCATTATAGGGAAAAGTGTTCAATGATAAAAAATATTAACTCTCAATCATAAGTTTATTAGTATAAGATTTAATTTTTAAATTAATTTCATTTAAATTTAATTTCATTATTGCAAAGAAGACCTAGCTAAAGTGAACTACCTGTACATGTAAACCATTTCAGTGTTGTTTCCTGAGCCTTGGGTTAGGGTGAAAGAGAACTTTGAGATTACTCAATTGCCCCATTCATCTCATTGTAGCAATTGGTTCAGAAACATAAAGATGACCATTTATACAGAAATCCTGTTAATCATTTTATGAATCCTTCCTCTAGCAGAAATCTCTTAATGTGATTACTGAGATGATGAATGGATTTGAGCTGATATTTGTTATTACATACCTTTGATGATAAGGTTGTTGACACAATTTTTTATGTCACATGTAGATTAGTCCAAAATCCAACCCTTTGGGCTAATTTTAAAATTTATTAATGTGAAGGTTTTTAAGTACTGTGCCATAACTATTTCTCTTTATAATGAAATTTGTAATAATTTTTAATCAAAATAATTTATTGTGGTAATATATGATGAGTATCTCAGCATACAATTGATTTTTTTTTTGCATTGATTATTTTCAGCAGAAAATGGGTTGTACATGGTGTTCAGGTGGCACAAAGGGAACAGACCAGCAATAAAGAATATGGCTCCATGTTAGGGATATAAAATCCCATTTAAAATCTTAACTGTTAAAAAGTGTCTAGGCGTCTTACTTCCAATGGAACTAGGCACTTTCGCAAATACTTCTAAGGCTATGTCTACACTACCAGGTTATTTCAAAACAAATTATTTCGAAATAATAACTCCCAAAATAACTATTTTGAAATAAGCTTATGCTTATGCCTCTTCACAAGCAGGAGTTATTATTTTGAAATAACTGGCTTGTTATTACGGATGCTCTGCTTGTTATTTTTGAAATAACTTCCCAGTGTAGATATGTTCTATGTGTCCATCTGCATCTTTAAGCACCTTTACAGAGCTGTTCCTTTGTAACCTTATTTATTCTTATTTAAGAATTACATTTGGCAGAAAACATGGTCACTTCTCATCAGTTTCCATGGTGATGGAGTCCCTGCCCCTCCAACTCCTCCTTGTGTTCTCTCTCCACTCCAAAATGAGAACTGTGTTCCCCCAGACCTTGCAATTGTGCCTCTCTGTGACTGTGTTCCTTTGAATTTGTCCAGGGATAGAAATAGGAACAAAATCATACCTCTGGATTGTCATTCAAATGCTTTCTCTGTCTTATGAGAGAGACAAGATGAATGAGGTAATATCTTCTATTGGGCCAACTTCGGTTGCTGAGAGAAACAATCTTTTGAGATGCACAGAGTTGTTCTTCCTGGGACTAACAAAGCTACAACTACCCTGGAACCAACTTCTCTGTTTTTGTCAGCTTTACTTCAGACCTTCCTCCTCTGTCAGATGAATAAATAAATGGTTGCTTAAGCGAAAATGTTAATAACTAGTCAACTAAATCCATATTTAAGAAAAAAGATGGCTTTTCAGAGATGCTGAGCATCTGAAAATATCAGTTGGAAACTCAGCAACAGTAGGCACCCAATTTTTATCTAAAACACTCAGCAGGCTTACTGAAAATCTAATCACTGTATGACATATTAGCATCTAATGAAGCTGTTTTGTGGGTTACAGTTTTTGAAGTTCCAAATATGACTTAGGCCTGAAAATCTCCCATCAAACAAACACAGTCACGATTGCCAATGTATAACTGAACACCACAGACACAGGTAAATTTAATAAACATCTAAGAATGTGCACCTGGGTTCTTTCTTGTCAGATGCTATCTTAGAGTATGCAATGTCCTAAAAATTGCTTGAATGTTGAATGGACCTTAATAACAGCACCACCACTACCACCATATATAAATGGTAGGTCCTACCAAAGCCTTATCCCGGATTAACACTTCTAGGATACATGTAAGGATGGTGAAAAATTCTGTGAGTCAAAAATCAAATAAATATCATTACATTAGACCCACTTAGTTCTCACTTTGAGCAAGAGTATATAGTAGGAGAATAACCTTAACTGCATTACATGTAATCCTTAAATTTATTTTATGAATTTATTTAACTTGCGTAATGTTCCTAAAGAGAGGTATATATGTAATATCCAACTAAAGTGCACATTTATCCCAGAAGCTCAAGCAGAATGTAAAAAGAAAACAGGACTCTACAATTTTACTCCCAAACCAGATACTGCCACATCCTATCCTTTTCTCTTATCCGTGCTGCATTTTAACGAGATAGCAATATATACAGTTCCTACTGTTGGCTAAAATATTCCTCCATAATTTTTCATTAAAATATTTCCCTCATTTTTTGATGAAATTTCAAATCTAATGCAAAAATGTTCGGTGAAATTTTCAAATTTGAAATCTTTCAAACAGTTCTTGCTCAATTCAGATCCTTATGCCATATCCAGCACCATGTTTGAGCACTTCCTGATAATATATGAGACATTGTGATTAGCATCTGCCACAGGTAGCTCTTGCTACATTCTTCTCCTCAGAGAAAAGACTTGTGTGAGGGAGAGAGGGAGATTAAATTTTTCCTTTTTTCTCTTTTAAGACATCTTATGGTCCTTTTTCATACGTCAGTGGTACAAAAAGGCTACAGTAAAGGCCCAGACCCGACCAACAACTATCACCCCCACAGGAAAGGTGATTCTTGGCTTCCATACAAACTTAGTTATGGTTTATCCATGAAAAGGGTACATTTTCCAACCCTCTTATCTCTAATCTCACCTCAGGAGCTAGAGTGCCTCAAAAATCTGAGTTAGACCAGAAACAGTCCCATGATTGTTATGCTAGCCAAGAGAGCTTGAGTTGATTCAAATTGCCATCCATGTGGAAATTAAAGTCACAACAGGACAATTAGTCTTGGTGACTTAAAAATTACTATTGATGGCTAATTAAATAATGTATAATTACACTGGATTATATTAGCCACTGACCTTGTGTTTCACAACCTGAATTCAAGAGCAGGGTCTCCATCTGCTAACTTTCCATATCCTCATATACAGGATGTGGCCAGTGAAACTAATAAATGCCATGCTCTGAGCTTGTCTTGCCTCCCAAAATAGAGGGGAGTGGACAAAATTAGTTCTGATCACACCCAACCCGTCACTGTCCATGGAGTGAACTGCTAAACTCCTTGACTTCCTTACAATTGCTTGAGATGAATGATTTGATTCGTCCAACAATTACTATGCTCTATTAATAAACATCATATTACATGCAACACTGACCTCAGTCAATAACACCATCTATTCAAACTTTTTAGTCTTTAGCTGCAGATTTATCTATTGATTTTAGAAGTGAAGATGGATGTGTTGCATTCATGCTCAGAGCAGCAAAATGACAGCACAGTGTAAAGGAGCAAACATTTGGGCATTAAAACAAATTATCTGTAAAGTTCTTGGCCTACCACATTACTACAGCCAAAGTGGCAGAGAGGGCTATTGACAGAATAAAGGGTTAACTGATACATATAAATATTATTGCTGTACTATAATAAACCTTTCCGAGAGACAAAAACCATTGATTGGAATATGGTGCATACAGTATCTAGTCTTTCCAAAATAAGTCCTAGTCATTTTACAAGTATTGGCTATGTTGATTTACTGCAACAGCTGCGAATAAATCTTTTCTTCAGTTCTGAATGAAATGGTGTGGTCTACAATGGTTTCTCTCCCATGTATGCAGGAAGCCAAAACACTTGCAGCTGTACCAGTTTGACCAATCCTGCTGATTCCAACCTGCATTGCTGTTTGTTGTACAGGTTGGACCTCTCTGGTCTGGCATACTCAGGACCTAACTGGTCCCGAACAAGGGAATTTGCCAGACCAGAGGATGTTTCCTACTACCACCTTCCCTTCCTACTGCCGGTCCCAACCCCTCCCCCGCAGGCTGCTGTGCTGCTGCAGCCCCAGCAGCCTGGACTGCCCTGGCCCCAGCCTCACTATTGGAGCTGCCACGGTCTAGTTACCACTGCTGCCATGACTGCCACATCTGCAGCCCTGCTACTGGGGCTGCCACAGCCCCTGCTGTGCTACCGGGGATCTTGTGCTCATCTCAGCCCCAGCTCCACTGGGCTCTGAGCCGCCAGCCCTCTTGCCACTAGGGCTCCCAGCCAGGACTCCCTGGTCCAGAAACACCCATGGTCCTGCTGGACCACAAATGTTGCTGGATGAGGGAGTCCTGGTTTTGGGAGGTCCAACCTGTATTTGGAAATTAATCATAAAATTCCAGATTCTAGCCACTGCTCACTAGGAACAGACACTTCATAAATCTTGGAATTCACTGTCCAAGAGCAGATATAAGATGTGCTGTGTGCAGAAAGCACCAAAAGTGTTTCTGTTGACACCGGTGTTGCTGTGTGGATGGTCTAACCCAGTGGTCCCAAATGCGGTGCCCGCGGGCACCATGGCGCTCGCTGGGCCATTTATGTGCGCCCGTGGAGCAATCTGGGCTGGCCCCCCCCCCCCAGGCACGCGGCAGATGCCAGCCCTGGGCGCATGGGTAGCCCCTGCCCTGGGGTCGCGGCGCATGCTGGTGCTGGCCCCGGGCACGCGGCGCCTGGACGGCCCCTGCCCAGTGTCGCAGCACATGCTGATGCCGGCCTCAAGCGTACAGCGCATACTTGGCGACGCCCCCAGGTACGTGGCCCGTTAGCGGCCCCGCCCCCAGATACGTGGCCCGTTAGCGGCCCCGCCCCCATATGCGCGGCGCATGAGCGGCCCCACCCCTAGGCCTCAGGCAACCCTGAAACATTGGGGACCACTGGTCTAACCTGTTGCATTTAAAAGGGTTGCACCAAGTCAATCCATGCAATCCTCCTCCAGAGCAATCCTCTGGTAGGCACAAACCCTGGGCAACAGCACAGAGTCACAGTACTGTTCCAGGAGGGCTGGTAAAGGAATGTATACAACAGTTGTGATGTTGAGTGGCTGTGGACGGGTGAGGGTCCCTTAACACAGAGAAAGAAGAGGATAGGAGGATAATGTAGCAAATCTCACTCTAATTGATTTAGAGTATCGAATAAATACTGACTGTGAATGGGTTAAGTTCTAAAGTCTGGTTTAAGAGGAACCACAAATGGATAGGGACAAGGAAATTCAGAGTTAAACACATGCAACAGCTCTAAATCGAGCCTTAGATATCAAAGCATTGCAGCAGCCTGCCAATTTCACCTGTTTAAGATAATTTTTACCGTGCATTCTACATGAATATGGTAGAACAGAGTTCTCATGTGATGCAATGACTAGTTTAAAGGAAAATAAACTCAGACAATATGCGCTAAGGCCAGGTTCACACTAGACCTGGAAAATCAGCTTACAGTAAGTCAGCGTTGGTGATGTCCATACAGTGGGAGGTCAGCGGTAGCAAACACTCTCATCAGCATCCCTTACGGTTCACGACTGTGAGGAGTACAGGCACTGGCTGGAGCTGCCCTCAGCATTCGATTTATGGGTCTTACTAGCAGGGGCGGCCCGAGACGGGCTGCCAGCAGCTGACGCCTCAGGTGGAATGCACAATCGGCGCCCCCGCCTCCAAGGCCTCAATGGCGTGACGTCATCATTGGGCGCCACGTTTAATGCGGTGCCCGAGGCGACGGCCGAGTTGGCCTATACACATGGGCTGCCTCTGCTTACTAGACTCTCTAAATCAACTGCTGGAATATCGATCTCTGGCCTGGTGTGTGAAGACATGCCCTAAATAGTTGAGACACGGAGGCACTCCTTTTCTAGATCACATGATAGAGAATGTGAGATCAATACAAATTCTTTGGCAGAAGCCAGGGCCTGGCTGAGCCATTCGTGCGCCTTGGGCCCCAGGAGCGCAGCGCCGCCCCTGGGAGCGCGGCGCATGCGCAGCCCCAGCCCCGGGCACGCGGCGCCCCCAGGGCTCCGCCCCCAGCGCCCAGTGCATGCACAGCCTTGCCCCCGCCCGGCCCGCAATCCCGCACGGTGCCCCCTACAATGGGGCGCCCCGGGCGGTAGCCCGGTCAGCCCGTAGCTTGGGCCGGCTATGGCTGAAGCTAGCCTAGGTTCTAAAGGAAATGAGCTGAGGCACTCAATCTAGCTCTCAGCAGTCAGGTTCTGGATTAAGAAACCCACCATCAAAGGTGGCATCATTTGACAGTTTCAACAGAGAAGCAGGGCTTGGATGAATTTAGGAGAATAAGTCACTTTGATCCCAAGCTGTGGGTAGGCCTGGCCTTAGGGCAAGGCGAGCAAGGTGGTTGCCTTGGGCCCCACACCTTCAGGGCCTCACACTGCCAGGCACCCGCCCATTCAGCTGCTCGCTTGCTGCGCTGTCTTGGTGCCCCCTGGCCACATGGTGTAGCCAACCACCACATGCCACCTGCAAACTCTTTGGCTGGGCCTGGCTGTAGGTGAAAGCAGGCCAGCAGTGGAGGATAATGTGAGGAATCTTGCAAAGTGGATTAACAATTGAGTTTACTCTCCAACACTGTTAATTCACCACTACTTAATTTTCTTCTTTTTTTAAGTAAATGAGGAGGATAAATCAGAAAAAGCCAGGAGCAAGAAAAAAGGCACATTAATCCCATATTTTTTCTTCTCTTGCCTCTTTCTCTGTAGTGCACTATAACTTTTTTCTTTTACGTATTTTAAGCCTTCCTACCTTGCTGCCACTGGACTAAAAGACCCCTGCTGTGCTAAATCATCATCAATCACTCATAGTGGAGGACAACAGGTGCTGCTTGCAGGGGGTGGTGATTTAGCGTGAATGTGAACCAGCGGATTGGCAAATGCAGGAGCTTTATGTGCAATTCCTATCCTGGGACTATAGCAGTGTTTGAAATGTAGACCGTGCTCTTGCTTTGTTGGTACATTATGTTCTAATACTCAGTGTGCATTCATACAATTCTAATAAAAGAATGAAAGGCCAAAGAAATGATCAGTTGACAAACCAGTAGGTGTTTGGCTCCAGAGTGACTGTGAGAAGACTGTGAGGGAGGGAAAGTGGATTCAGTGTCCCACAGCTAAACGCAAAAGGATGAATAACGCGTTGTGCCGCAGCATCTCTGTTTTTGAGGCTTTCTGTGTTTAATCTTAATTTTACTTCTGGGTTTGTTTTCAGGTTTACATTTCACCTTTAATCCTAAATTGTCTTTGGTGTGGAAGCAAGGGATTGCAATTAAAAGTACTAGGCTGCAATTCAGGAAATCTGAGGTTACTATGCAGACACCACGATTAACACTGAGGTCACACAGGTGGAATTCCAAAAGAGGTCCCTGGCAAAAGAGACTGATGTCTGTTGTCATTGCTTTGTTATTCAGAGTATTTAGAGATTATCTCACCTCCTCCACTGCCAACGACTGCCTGGGGATCTCTGATTAGATTGTATATCACTGATATAAATGGCCCCAAGTGTTGAGAAGGAATCTTTCTGTTTGTCTCATATAAGGACATAGAATATAAGAGCATAAGAACAGCCATACTGGATCAGCCCAGTATCCTGTCTTCCAACAGTGGCCAATGCCAGCTGCCCCAGAAGGAATGAACAGAAAAGGTAATCATCAGTGATCCATCCCCTGTCATCCATTCCCAACTTCTGATAAAGAGAGGCTAGGGACACCACTTCTGCCCATCTTGGCTAATAGCCATTTATGACCTATCCTCTGTGCCTTTATCTAGTTTTTTTTTTTAGCCCTGTTACAATCTTGAACTTCAGAACATCCTCTGGCAAGGAGTTCCGCAGGTTAACTGTGTGTTATGTGAAGAAACCTCCTTTTGTTTGTTCTAAATCTGCTACCTCTTAATTTCATTTGGTGACCCCCTAGTTTTTGTGATAGGGAAGACTTCACTCCCCAGCTTCCTGTGAATTAAATGATCATATAGGTAAGCTCTTAATTATATGAAGATGGACACAAGAAGTTATTCTGATGCAGCAATCTCTGGTGCTTAAGATTTGTGAGTGAAGATGAATGAACAATTCTTGATTTCTATGTATTTGTGAAATGTATGTCAGAAGCTCAAATTTCTCTATTATGAATTTAAGAGTTTGCTTTTGCAAGTGATGCCTTGATAGTGATCTATACTCTGAGTAGGGTTATTATTTGGCAAACGTAAGGTTCTCTGGAAATTTAGTCTGAATCCAGGGTATTTGTAAAAGAGTACTTTTACAAATTGGGAAGAGATGCTGTATAGATTAGAATATGATAGAGAAAGGGATGAATGTGAATTTTCTTTTACTTTAACCTGATGAAGAGTGCTATAATATTTGAGTAAAGATTCTTGGCACTGGTGACAATTCAAAGAGAAAGTTCTTATATTGATGATTTCCATACAAAAAACGTAGAAAGTAATGGTGGCACAGGAAAATTGTTACATGTACGGTGCTCCTGTTGCAGCATCTAACAATATGAGTTAATATCTTGGAAATACACCAAAATAAGATTTCTGGTGAGATGTTCAATGGCAACAAATTGATTTAGAGGCATAAATCAATAGGACTCATGGAAGAATTCTTCAAAGGCACCAAACTCCCACTTTTGCCTTTGGAAAATGTATCCATGTGCTTATAACTCACTTAGGCCATGTCTACACTAGGAAACTATTTTGAAATTACTAAATTAAAATGAAGAACTCCTGATTTAACAAATTTGAACTAGTGCATCCACACTACAGGGGAGCCTTGAAATTAGTGTGAGTCAAGTGCCGATAATGTGGATGTGCTGACTCAGACTTAGAGCCCCAGGAAGGTGGCCTCCCAGAGGTCAATAAGTTTAAATTAGTGGCACCGGGGTGTCCATGCCAATGCTGTTTCGAAATTACTATTTCGGAATTAACATTACTCCTCGTGGAAAGCAAGAGTACAGAGTTTGAATTCTGCGGCCCGTTATTTCAAAATAATGTGCTTGGTAGTATGGATGCACCACTTATAAAATCAAACGTGGGGGAGTTATTTCAGAGTAAGGGTATGTCTACACTACAACATTAATTCGAACTAACTTAGTTCGAATTAGTTAATTCGAACTAAGCTAATTCAAACTAACGGATCTAGACTAAAAAACTAGTTCGAATTAGCGTTTTGCTAATTCGAACTAGCATGTCCACACAGAGTGGACCCTGAACCAGGCTTAAGGATGGCCGGAAGCAGTGCCGGCAGGGCATCAGAGGAGGACTTAGAGCGTGGAGATGCTGTCTCAGGCTAGCCGAGGGCTGCGCTTAAAGGGTCCCGACCCCCACCCCGGACAGACAGTTCTCAGGGGTGCCCCGCTTGCAAAGCAGTCCTGGCTTGGAGTGCCCGGACTACCCACATTGGGCACATCACAGCACTCGGCCATCAGCCCGGCTGCACTTGCCGCAGGCTGCCATCTGGGGAGAGCGGGCAATTGGGGGGCTGCAGGAGAGGTTCCACCCCCAGAAGCCCGCAGAGCCAGCCCAGTCCTCCCCATCGGGGGCTCGTACCCCATTCCTCCCTCACCTCCTTCCACTTACCCTTCCCTAGCCCCCCTTCCTGATGTACAAAATAAAGGACAATTGTGTTCAAAAATAGAATCTGTCTGTATTGAACAAAACTGGGGGAGACTGGGAAAAGAAGGTGGGAGAGGGGAGGGCAACTACAATGATCAGGGGTTGTGAACAGGTCCCATATGAAGAGAGGCCAAAGAGACTGGGACTTCTCAGCTTAGAAAAGAGGAGACGGGAGGGGGGACAGGATAGAGGTCTCTAAAAGCAGGAGTTGGGTGGAGAGGGTGCATACAGAAAAGTTCTTCATTAGTTCCCATAAAGAAGGACTAGAGGACACCAAAGGAAAGGAATGGGTTGCAGGCTTCAAACTAATAACAGAAAGTTGTTCTTCACAAAGCAAAGAGTCAACCTGTGGAACTCGTTGCTGCAGGAGGCTGTGAAGGCTAGAACTAGAACAGAGTTTAAAGAGAAGTGAGATCAAGTCATGGAGGTTGGGTCCATGGAGTGCTATTAGCCAGGGGGTAGGAGTGGTGTCCCTGCCCAAGGTTTGTGGAAGGCTGGAGAGGGATGGCACGAGACAAATGGCTTGGTCACTGTCTTCGGTCCATCCCCTCCAGGGTCCCTAGGGTTGGCCGCTGTCGGCAGACAGTCTACTGGGCTAGATGGACCTTTGGTCTGACCCAGGACGGCCATTGTAAGCTCAGGGCTCAGGGTCGGGGGTCTCACTGGACCCCCTTGATTTTCATGCACACTTGCTCCTGGGTGGCCAGGCTGGCAGCTCTCCTGCCCTAGCTGGCCACCTTCCTGTGCCTAGTGCGGAGGCCATGGACGAGGTCCACGATGTCCGCACTAGGTCAGGCTGGTGCCCGCCTCTTGCAGTCCCGGGCAAGCTCCCAGGAGCCGCCAGCCTGGTCCCGGGAAGAGTGGGAGGGCTAGGGGGCATCGGGTGGGTGGCTCAAGCCGTGCCAGGTGCAGGGTCTGCTAGCTGGGTGCTGGCAGGATTGCACCTGGCACGGGCACCGTAGCCAGCCCGTGCCCCTTTAAGGGGTCCGGGGCCGGGAGCGGGGCAGACAAGTTTCCCTGGTGTTGGCCAGAGTGGGCTAGCCTCCCACTAGTTCGAATTAAGGGGCTACACACCTCTTAATTTGCACTAGTAAATTCGAACTAGGCTTAATCCTCGTGGAATGAGGATTACCTAGTTCGAACTAAGCGCTCCGTTAGTTCGAATTAAATTCGAACTAACGGAGTGCTAGTGCAGCGCCTATGAAAGTTAGTTCGAACTAACGTCCGTTAGTTCGAACTAACTTTGTAGTGTAGACATACCCTCAGGTACTAGTGTAGACCAGGGCCCAAAGAGATGAGGTGGTTGGTGTAATATATTTTGAACTTCACCCACCTTGCCTCTCTAATATCCTACAAGCTAACTCAGTTAAGCACAGTTGAAAAATCCCACTTCTGTCCCACATTATGTCCAAATAAAAGCTTGTAGTGTAGTCGTGAATTATGTTATTTCAGAATAAAGTCCGTTATTCCGAAATAACACTGCTGTGTAGGTGTACCCACAGACTCCTCATACTTCTCCCTTCTTTTGGTCTATTAAAAGTATAGGGAATAGATCAGGAAACCTTTATTGTGAACATATTTATTCTAGTGCTAGGTGGATTGTATGGGAGAATTTCAGTTCTGCTTGATGTTTGAAAAATGTGTTGATATGGGTGACTATGAAGAAATGTTGAGGGATATGAGTGCCAAGAAAAAACAACAACATTTTATCCTTCCTCTATAGTCATTTCTCTACAGGTCTGTAAGATCCAAAAACTTCCATGCCAGAGATGCATCCTTTGGTTCCAGGGTACAGGCTGGCCAAAGCTGTTGGTATTCTGCATGGTTTTGCATCTATAAATATGTATCCAATATTTGTCTCTGGAGTAACTGCAATAAGGTTTAGGTTGGACAACAGGAAAAACTCCTGTCAGGGTGGTTGAGCACTAGCATAAATTGCCTAGGGAGGCTATGGAATTTTCATCATTGGAAATTTTTAAGAGCAGGTGAGACAAACACTTACCACAGATGGTCTAGATCAGGGTTTCCCGAAATTGTTTTGACTGCAGAGCTCCTATGGAGTCCTGAACATTTAGCAGAATCCTTAAATTATTGTGATTTTTAATTCCATAGGTACCCAAATAAATAGATAAAGTTATGGAAATCTATATTTATTTGTTGTATATTTCTTATAAATTCTTTTTTCTAAGAAAATGATAAAAAAAAATAGTAACAAAATAATAATACAATTGTCATTAATATTTTCTTGCCGAGCCACTGGGCCCACTGCACGGAGTCCTAAGATTCCATGGAGCACACTGTGGGAAATCCTCACCTAGATAATACTTAGTCCTGCCACAAGTGCAGAGGACTGGACTAGATGACCTCTTGAGCTCCTTTCCAGTACTACAACTTGGATTCCACCAGGACAAAAAAAGCTATTTTTAAATACAGAGAAAAACATAATATTTCAAAAGTCCACCTTTTAAAAGAAAATATTTTAAAGTAGGAATTCTTTTGTACCTCTTTTGTGGAAAGAATATCTCAGTGGGGGTTCCACGGTACACCCCTGGAAACTTCAGGTGTCCCAACCTAGGAAACAAATCAGGAAAGGAGAAGTCAGCTTTCTTTAGCAGAGCCTCCTCCAATACTCAATGAAGACAACAGAAAGATTTTTGGTGGCTTTAGTGGGCTTTGGACCAGCACCTCCTAAGGAGAGCACCCTTTCAAGAAATGACAGGGGACATTGAAAGATTTTTATACCTTTACAATCCTAGTTGGCTAACATCATGTTTATAATAAACTTAAAAAACAACAAATAGTCTGGTAGCATTTTAAAGACTAACAAAACATGTAGGTGGTATTATGAGCTTTCGTGGGCACAGCCCACTTCTTCAGATGACCACAGTGTTGGATGTCCAGAACTAAACTACCCCCTGAAGCTTTTGATCATGTTTATGATTTACCCATTGCAAATCTACAATCCATGACAAACCAGGTATTTCCATATTTTCTGCGCATCTGTTATTGGTGAATCAGAAAGCCTGTAATCCAACTCAACTAAAATATAGTTTCTAAATGCAATGTGGCCCCATTCACAAGGGCCAGACATGCCATGATAGAATTGGAAAACAGAATTCTTTGGCTCAAGCTGAATACAAGTTTTTCATTTTACACCTCAAACCTCTAAAATTAAAAAGGAAAATAAACGCAGCAAGATAAACTGAGAGAAAGCATTTGAAACTCAAAATAACTAGAGAGGAACCCAAACCAAAATCCAAAATGTGAACATTCTTAAACACTGAGGTGATGAAAACCTATATTTGATTCTTTTCTGACCTGGTCTATCTCTAAAAAAATAAATGAAAGGTATCATGACATGAATGGCAAAATGCAAGTTTAAAATCAAAATGCTACCAAATATGAACTGCATTTTTATATTGTATTTTTGTTAGAGATGTTTGTTTCTTTTCTCGCTTCCTCTTTTCTGACCAAGACGTGATTTCGAAACACAAGCAAATACATGTCAAATCCTTTCTGCCTCTGTTTTGCCATTCCATGTCTGAAATTCTGCCAAACTGAAAATTTCCATTCAGACTAACTGGTATTTGCTGAACTGATTTTTTTCTTTAACACTCATTTTCAAAAATAGTGGAAACTGTGTGCAACTCTTGCTGTTTTTATGCATGGAATTTTAACAGCAGCTAGCTGCCCATGTGGATCTTTTTCACAATGGTCCATTTTCTCCTATGGATGCTCTGAAAAAAACCACAAAAAAGTTTGGAAACACTTGCTAGTCTTGGTTATGTATGGTGCCAAAGGTATAAAATGCCAATAGCAGCTAATTTACTCCCAGACCAAGCAGAGAAAAAAGAAACTTACAATCAACAGAGTCAATAAGATCAGTGGCAAGTTTGTTAAAATCTCTTTCACATGCACTCCCTTTGCTTTTGAAACAAAAACAAGAGATTATGAAGACTTTGGCCTCATCTCACTGCTTTTATTAATGTATGAGATCACCATTTTCGCTTTTTTATGATTAAAATGAATAGTTAGAATAACATGCTCATGGAAAGTGTTGGAGCAGAATTGTTTATGTAAAAGAGGTCTTTGATGTTAATTGTAGAAAGCATTCTCTCCAGCTTGAAGTTTGTTACAGGGATTTGAAGGGAGGCAATCTGGCGATGTACCATGCTGAGGAATCTCCGTCAGGGTTTGTGAGTACAGCATACACTACTAGCTTGTGAAAAGCAGCAGTATTTTGGAAGAATTTGCACTATTTTATATGTGCTGTGATTTATTTTGTGTAATGAAGAAAAATAAAGGAAGGAGTTTGGAAAAGTGAATACCCTGTTAATTATTTTGTTAGCTTTGCAGACCTAAAACCTTTCGTTTCCTCCCTCCTGCCTACCTCAGTTTCTCCAGTTCCAGGGGTGTACTCATAGCTTTTTTACACAAGGTGGGGAAAAGAGTACTAATAGTCTGAATGAAGGAGATATTAAAATGTGATTATTCCCAGACTAAAATCTAAATACCATTAGGATGGAATTTGAGCTCATTAAGATATAATCGTTTATAAAAAAAAATAAAGAAAAAACCCTCAATAAAACAATCTTAGTAAAAAGACATCTGAAATTGAAAGATAAGGCTATGCTTTCCTTCATGTCTTCCCTCCTCTTGAAAACATTGGCGCATAATGAAACACAGCATTCCAAAGAACCTTAGCTTGGCTTGCTGACCCCCACCACCTTGTGCGCTTTTTAAAGTTTTTCCAATCTATCTCCGTTAAATAAATGTCGCCTTCTGACTAACCCCCCAGTTTTGCCTGTCTTTCATATCTCCTTGTAGAAGTCCGATAAGCAATCTAACCTAACATGACCAGGACAAGCCCTCAAGCCTCTCTGCAAAGCCTTTGTTTATCTGCAATTTCTTAGTCACTATGAAAAAACTAAAAAAACCCAACAAAAAGTCTAGTAGCACCTTAAAGACTAACAAAAATGTAGATGGTATCATGAGCTTTCGTGGGCACAACTCACTTCTTCAGATGACCTGAGTGGGTTGTTCCCATGAAAGCTCATGATACCATCTACATGTTTAGTTAGTCTTTAAGGTGCTACTAGACTATTTGTTTAGGTTTTTTTAGTTTTTCCTGTTACAGACTAACTCAGCTACCCCTCTGAAGCTTTTAGTCACTATGGACAGTCTCTTGGACCCACAGTCTTTGTCATCTTCAATGTAGCCCTCTTTTGGACTTATATCCAAGTCTTTCCACTTCTACCTGCAAAGTCTTGGCTTTTTTTTGTTTGTCCAGCCTCGAGTTCAGCTCATCTCACACCTCAGTTTGTGAAATCTCTTCCTTTTCTCTAGACTTGACAGTTTGACACCAGTCACAATATTCCCAGCCCACAAAAAAGTCAATGCCACATACTGCTGGTAGGATCCTCTTCCTGAGTCCTCACTCTGACCAGGTCACTTCTCTCTTTGCATTGCTCTGCTGGCTCTCCCCATCCCCCACACCAAGCACAAGCTCCTTCATAATTTTGTTCCTCCCAGAACTTCTAGTTTATCTGATTGTAAACCCCACCAATATACTGCCAATGACTGCAGTCTTAATTGCCCATTAGAATTCTGCTTACTCAGTCACCATTGCACTTTCTTTCATGCTGCCTCTTATGTGTGGGGATCAACACCCTGTAGATATTCGGAAAGTGGACTCATTGTCTTCTGTTGTGATGCCTACAAATTCTTTTCTGTCTGAAGTTGGTTAGGCAAGTAGCAAGCTGAGACTTCTGTTTTGTTCCTTCATTCTCCCACCCCAACTGTCTGTCTGTTTTGTTGAAGTGTTGCATCCTGTCTGACAAACAATGCAAAGCTTTTGGTCTGCACAGTGCCGCACACACAGGGGCCCTGATCCACCATTGGGGTTGCTAGGCATTACTGCAATATAAATAAATAACAATATTAAATGCAATGCGCTAAGACTATGTAGTGTGTGGCAGAATTGGGAATGCAATTTGTAAGATCTCACCTCCTCTGTAAAGACAACTCCCTCTCCCACTGTAGCAACCCAGACAGCCATCACCATATCTGCCATATACAGACATATAATGACGCATAACCATCTAATTATATCCAATCACCTCTTCCTCTCAGTTCATGTCCGCTCCAGTCATAAGAGCAACTTCTCCACACATTCATCCACAGAATTTGTTTCATCTGCTGTGGCATTTACAGCAAACATTTAACTAATTTAATAGATACACTGGTTTTCAGTTCTAACAGGCTGCACAATTACTATTTGGAAAGATATTAAGTGACACTTTTTTTTGTAAACCAAACCATAATAGTTAGTTGTCCATGCACTAATAATTTACATTCTGATGATTTGTACTTCTGTGCCCTGTTCTCAGCTACAGTATTATATTTTTCCTGGAGCATAATGACACTGTGTTTCAGTATGTTGGCATGGGTAAGTGTGGGAGCATATTAGGATTGGATGGGGAAGTGAAGCAGTGAGGGGGGATGGAGGAGTGGGGGCACTGGGATGGGCAGGGATGCAGAGGTTGGGATGCAGCCCCATTCCCAGCACTCGGAGATGGGGATACACATCCTCAAATTCCTGTGTGCTGGCAATGGGGTGGCAGACAGACCATGCGGTTTGATGCAGGGCACTCACCACAGCTCAAACCTGACCGCACACATGAGGAGGATGAAGAGAAGAGGGCTGGGCAGCAGTGGGAGAGACACACCACATAACCGCTTAACAACTGCCTGCCTAGTACTCCTGAGCAGCACTAGTTCCTCTCCTGCCCTGACTCAGCCAATGGGATCTATACATGTGTGCAGGAGGCGAGGCAGCACATAGACCCCATCTGGCTGCCTCTAGGTGCTGGACATGCCAAGTGCTTCCTGACCCAGGAGCCACATGGTGCAGTGGCAACAAACCTGCTGCACAGTGTGGCAGTGCTGCCAACTGGACAATCAACGGCCCAGTCAGCAATGCTGACCAGAGCCTCCAGGATCCCTGTTTGACCAGATGTTTTGGTCCAAAATTGCACATCTGGTCACCCTTAGTAGTGACAGCCTCGGGCCTGTGAATGGAAAGGGAAGAAAGCAAGGGACCTCCTTCCTCTCTGGCTAGGGTAAAGGCTTGTTACAAGGTACATCTTGGTGGACATTTTTTTTTGTTCTTCAGAGTGACTCATACCTTATTATTTTAAGTGTTCGTCTAGTGTATTGAGCTAGTGTCCAGTATTTTTCATTTTTGGTTACATTGTTTGGTCTTGAGTTAAGAAGTTAGTGCTGTTAAGCCTGGGAAGTAATTAGGAATTAATGGAACATGCCTTGGTGCATTATGGGAAATGTAGTCTGACCAGGGAGCCCATCTTATAGACAAGAATTAGAGAAAAGAGACATATGATCTATAATTATCATGAGGTATTGTAGCCTCATTTTAGAATCAATGTATTTCATATTCTGTCTTTCCATTTGTCTGTGAAAATTTTTGACAAAAATTGTATTTTTGTTTGTTATCTACATTTTCTACAGTTGGGAAAACCAACCAACCAATCCACGCCCCCTTCCCCAGCCTCCCGCCCCACATTTTCTGACCAGCTTGAGCTCAGATATAATGAGCATGAGAGTCATATGAAAGATAGATAGTAAGGTAGAAAGGTAGAAAGATAGATAGTAAGAAATCTGAGACTTGATGGAAGTCCCAGGGCTGTCTGAAGAGTGGCAGTGGTCCAAGGCCTGTTCACACTGAAGAACTAATAATTATCACACCTAGCTCTAGTGGTCAGTATTATTTTACCACTGAGGGAAACTGAAGAAAAGAAAAGTGACATGACTTGCCCAAGGTCCCCTAGCAGGCCAGTGGCAGAACCTCAGGCCTGTGAATGGAAAGGGAAGGGACCTCCTTCCCCTCTAGGAAATATATGTTTCCTAAGGTAAAATCTAGTGATTTTTTTTTTCACTAGACCACACTATTCCAGGGTTTCACACCTTTTTTCTTGTTATGCTTTTATTCTTGGTTTTCTCATATCTTTATTATGAGATCTGGATATATAAAATTTCAAGTATGTTCAATTCCCACCTTTTTGAAGTACAAATTTAAGCTGTAATGGTCTTTTTCTGGATTCTTGCTGAAACACTTTGATTTTTTTTTCCTGGTTAGGCTATATTGTTCATATATTGCTATAGGTTTCCAGCACATCTAAGTTTCCCTAAAGACTATGTTTCATGGGTGTTAATGTAACCAGGTAAACAGAACATAGCAATCTTTAGTGGGAGTCCCATGAACTGCCTGCCACACTAGATATTTGATCATCAATGTTGAAGATGGTCCAGTTATATACCTGTTTTCTTGCCTTATTTTCTTGAAGATTCCTGTTTGCATGCTGTTTATTTTTAAACCTATGTTTGATATTTAACATGTGGATATAATTGTTGTATGTATTTTTCCAACCAATACTACTATGCAGTAATTTAAGGCACAAATCTGGGTGTTACGTTGAATCAGAAGCTTTATACAAAATCAGACAAATATCTTCTCCGTGTTTTTGTTTCTATCTATCTATCTATCTATCTATCTATCTATCTATCTATCTATCTATCTATCTATCTATCTATCTATTTTGCTGTGATGCTATCAGAATACAATGTGCTAAGCACTGTTCACACAAGAAGATACAAGCACTGGTAAGTTAAAAATGTGGCAGGCAGTTCATTTTTCTGGGAGAAATAGTTTTCATGCATTATATCACAGTTGGTCAGACATTGTATTACTAATTTATTGGAGCTGCTACAGAATAATTTTCTGATGTTGCTGCTAACACAGATAGTTCTATCATTGTTTGGGTTCTGGGTATCTATGCTTTTATGTACTGGGTTAATTACTCCCTTTGTCCCTATATCAGGTGTCTGGATTGGAGGGTTAAATAACTTCAGACGGGCAACTGGAGGCATTGTATCCAGTGTTGTTTCAAAATCTCTTATACAGCCCGCGCGCGTGTGTGTATGTAAAAGCCACAATGTTCTGTTTTAGTTTCTGAAGGATTTCCTTTATTTCCAGAATTGTTATAAGGGTGTCCAGGAGAGCTGGTTGTTTTAATGGTGTCTTCAAATGTAATTGTCTGATTTGTACTGAAGGCAATTTGGATTCTTTTGCCATATTTTATACAAATTTCAATCAGGATTGCTGGAGTTTATTTTTTCTTTTAACAACGTGTTTCAATTCTTTACAAATTTTCCAGGAGAAATTAGTATTTCTCAAACTCTATGCTCTAACTGTATTGATGCTTCTTTATGTTACAGGACTGATTTGTACTTTCATAGTGTGTTATAATAAACAAGTAGCACACAGTCACGTATGAAGTGAGTAGCTTCATTATATATTGGAAATAATATATAATTTGTAATACTTAATGAAGCTGTTTTTGAATATGAGGGATCACATTTCCAAAAGAAATTGAGTGTCTTATCTATAAAACTTGTAATTAGAGCAGGATTGAATTTGTTTTTTTCTGGGACTTTAACAAAAGATAGCTTTTCTACCCGTCTGAACATTTTTGTGAAAAAAATTCATTGTGGTCATTTTTTTCAGGGTTTTCAACAAAAATCTGGAAACCAAATGTTTTCATTAAAAATTAAAGGTTTGCAACCCTTCTGCCCCCATCAACCAGAAGTATTTATAAAAAAAATTGAATTTGACACTCAAAGTCTTTTTGGCTTCATGTAGTTTTCACAACACTTAAAAAATAAGTAATAAATTTAAAAAGTGGAATTAAAAAGTCATATAAAATAATTAGTGTTTTCCCACCAGTTGTAAGTATAATACAGGATTAAGTATAATATATTATTGGTTGTTGTTAATGAAGTTGCATTACCACACAAAGATGGTTGGTTTGTGCATTTCTGAAAGAAAGTTGGGTTTCTTGCCTGTAAGTATGTCTCTCTTAATAGTTAATGGAATTGCAGAGAGCTCCACTTGATAAGGAATGAGCTATGCTATTGGGGGTGGGGAAATTTGCATTTCCTCAGCTTCTCAATCATTCCCAGGTCCTGCCTAGAGCTCATCTAATTTATGCTTAGATAAAATGGCCTCCATGGGGCCTTTCTACAGACAAAGTGTAAACACCTGGAGCATCTTAGACACCTTCCCCCCAGTCCTGCTCCAACATGATTCTCTAATCCATTGGCTATTGCATGGTGGATGCAGAGGAAGATGGTAGAACCATTCTCCTGGTTTTATGTTCACCAGGAAATCCTATTTATTCTCCAGTGACCAGGTCCACAACCATATCACTGGTGCATTTAAACTGGCAGCAACAAGCTGTACAAGTGTTTCCTATAACCCAGGCCTATTTAAAACAAACAAACACACAAAAATCCCACACTCAAAAAGACACCCAATTTCTTTTGGAAATGTGATCCCTCATATTCAAAAACAGTTTAATTAAGTACAGGCAGTCCCCGGGTTACGTACAAGATAGGGACTGTAGGTTTGTTCTTAAGTTGAATTTGTATGTAAGTCGGAACTGACTTCCAGATTCAGCCGCTGCTGAAACTGACCAGCAGCTGACTACAGGAAGCCCGAGGCAGAGTTGCTCTGCCCTGGGCTGCCTGGAATCAGCCGCTGATCAGTTTCAACAGGAGCTGAATCTGGACGCCTAGGACAGAGCAGCTGGGGTGCTGCCGGGTAGGTCCCCGCAGGGGCGGCGCTGCGGGGACCAACCGGGCAGCACCCCAGCTGCTCTGCCCCAGGTGTCCCCAAGTCAGCCGCTGCTGAAACTGATCAGCGGCTGATTCCAGGAAGCCCGGGGCAGAGCAACTCCGAGGAGCGGCTCTGCAGGACCAACCCAGCAGCCCCAGCTGCTCTACCCCAGGCAAGAAAAGCCTGGTCTGCTGGGGGGCGCACTAGCTGCGCCCCCCAGCAGACCAGGGAAACCCGGACCGCGGGACCGCGGGACCGCGGAGATGCGCCACGGTCCTGCCTGCATCCTCCCCAACTTTGCTCCGTGTCTCCCTGGTCTGCTGGGGAGTCTCCAGGAAGACGAGGAGCAAAGCCGCGGAGGGGCTCGGGCAGCGGGGCAGCCCAGGCGCTTCTAGGCTGTCCCGTTGCCGGCTTCCCCCGAGGCTTTGCAAAGCCGTGGAGGGGCTCGGGCAGCGGGACAGCCCAGGCGCTTCTAGGCTGTCCCGCTGCCTGCTTCCCCCGAGGCTTTGCAAAGCCGCGGAGGGGCTCGGGCAGCGGGGCAGCCCAGGCGCGCCTGGGCTGCCCCGCTGCCCGAGCCCCTCTGTGGCTTTGCTCCGCGTCTTCTGGTCTGCAGACCAGGGAGACGCGGAGCAGCTTTTCTCGCCCTGGAGTACATGGGTGGCGGGACCGCGAGGTCCCGCAGTCCGTGTCCTCCGGGGCGAGAAAAGCCCCGTTTGTAACTGCGGATCCGATATAAGTCGGATCCGCGTAATTCGGGGACTGCCTGTATTACCAATTATATATTATTTCCAATATATAATGAAGCTACTCCAAAGCAGCAAAAGTCTGGAAATAGAATCTGCTGGTGCTTAGAATATTTCCTCTGAGAAGCAAGTGGAAGAGTGACAAGATTAGCAAGAGTATGATGCTTTCCTCCCAACTCACTAGTACAGAGAGGAAATGATAAGTTAGCAGAGAGGGAGAGAAAGGGCCAAAGAGAATCCCAAAGAGAAGCAAAAAGAGAAGAAAGAGGGAAAAAGTTGAGAAAGCAAATGTTCTTGCTCCCAGGATAATGTGTAATAAAGTTACAGTACCTTTCAAAACAAACTACACTAATATGGAAGCTATGACATACAGATTGCTACAACTGCAGACTATTTGTGCAAACCTATTTTCACTTGTTGCATTTACACCAACTGCAGGAAGACTAGAGTATCTCTGACTTGAACAATGTGAGAAAGAGTCCGGGTAAATATTGGATCTATCCAGATTTTGGCTCCATTGATTAAATAAAGAATACATTTAGCTGAACCTTACAGCTGAATACATCTTACTGAACCTTAACAATCGAACTGTGGTAAATCCCACCACAGAAATGCCTGATAGATTCCTGGACCCAGCACCTTGTTCCTTCCATACCCAGAAAATGATGTCCCTTACCCCACCAAAACTTCCAAATGTAACTGACTAGATAAAGAACAAATGTTAATACTCCCAGAATGCCAATGCATCTTGGTATCACAGTCCTGCAAAAACACAGATCTAGTCAGCTTTTGACTCCAATCCTTCAAATTCCATTTACTAAAGAGAACTTAGTTTCTGTTACAACACTTCAAAAATCCCAGCACAACAGCATCACAAAAAACCCAGTTCCAGCACCTGGGTCTTGCTAAATTTTGGCCATAAATTCCAGAATGGTGTCATCAAAATAAAAAGCAAATGTTGCTTTTACTAATTGACTGAAAAATCTGGAGCTGGATAAACCTTGGTACACAAAAGATACAAAAACTCTAATTTGGCACTGCCACTTCTATCTTGCTTTAACCAGCTAATTTTTAGCAGCATACCTGGGGTATAGTCTAAATTTAGTGCACACACAGTTTCTTTTAATCCATCAAATACAAACAAACAAATCCCTATGCATGAATCTAATGGTACAGTTTCCAGATCTGTGGCCACGATTTGGCAGGATTCAGATTCTTTTTGTGCTGCTCTTGCTCTGGAAAACATTGGTGTTTGGATTTTTGTGCACTGTAGAAAGGGGGGGGGGACCGAGGAATGTTCTGTATTTAGGCAGTAGCATTCAGATTTTTCGGGCCAAATCCTGGCAGGATTTGGAAGGATCCAGATGCTGGTTATGAGTTTTTGTGGCACTACTGTGCACGGATATATTGCATCTAGCATTTTTTGTTGCTGCCGGAATAGGCAAGAGCCAGATTGGTTCTTTATTGAACCAGTGGCATTTGCAGGTTGGGGGCCAAATTGCTATTTGGAACCAGGTGTTAGATATGGGTGTTTGTGGCACTATTGCACTGGGATGCTTCTGGGGTCTGGATTCTTTCTGAACAAATACAGGCAGCTACACTTGTTCTTTATTTTCGCAGCTGCTTTCAGGGAGCTAGGACCAAAAATGTCTCGACCCACCAGAATCCGGCAGGATCCAGCTTTTACCTTTTTCCCTGAGGGAGAGAGGCAGCCTGACTGACAGGCAGAAATCTGATCCTGTGAAAGACACAGAGAGCCAATGGGAGGCAGAGAGAGATCCATCAGTTTGGACTGGAGGCCCCTGGAGGAGAACCAGAGGAAAAACCACTGAATTGAGCTCTGTCAGTGGCGCTTACTGCTTCCAAAGGGGAAGTGCTGGGAAATAATTAATGTTTTTATTAAATTTGGAGGGAATTTTTTGCAGCCGATCGCCTTGCGTTACCTTCAGGTGGGTCTTTCCAGCAACTTTTTACGTAGCTCCAGAGAATTGCATGGTTGTGGGTTGCAAAAAGGATCCTTTAAAAACAAGCTAGCTGCGTCTCGCTCGCTCGCTCGCTACTCCCGTTAGGTGCAAAGCGAGTCATGTTGTTCGCCATTACTAGTTCTGCACACGTTTGCGAATCAGAGCTGCCAGTTACACAGATCGCTCTAGGGATACAGCAGGAGTGTAAATAAATACCGCGCCGCTTGTTTTGCTTTCCGCTGCTGTAAAAAAGTGGCTTTTGCTCTGTGTTTTAACCTGGCTCTGGCTTAGAAGCCAGGTGAAAGCAGGGAAGGGAGGGATTTTTTTTATGAATGGGACTCTTTGAGGTTAATTAGCTATGCAAATTCAAGCAGTTCATTCATGATTTTTTTAAAGCTAAAAGCCATCTTGTATTCCCCTCTAGGCTGATTGGAGACCAGATCCCGAGGAAATCTTCAGGTCCAATGCCCAGAAAATAAAAACACTGAGCTAAGACTTGTGGAAGAGCTGCAGAATGGATGGATTCTATGACCAGCAAGTGCCTTACATGGTCACCAACGTGAGTGATCAGTTCAAAAGTTGGTGTTTATTAACTTGACTCCGACTTATTTCTCTGGGGGGAGTTTTGCGTTCATATTATCTGCTTTGTTACCGCTGTAGAGACGCCTCTTCATCTCGGAATCTTGCCTTTAAGATGGGCTTAGATTCAAATTATTTGAATAAAGCATAATTTTCTCTAAAGGCAATTTTTGTCGTCGTCCCCTCCCTCCCCCCGCAAAAAAAAGTAAAACCATGCACATGATTAGTGGAAGAGGAGGGCATCAACAGCAGCTGCATGCAAAGTTTCTGGCGGTGTTTGCCTGCAACACTGAGAAGAATGAAGTTGAGGCAAACGTTAACCCTTCTTGCTTTCAGGATTTTTGCAAGCACTTTTACAAATAACATTCAGAAACAAAGCAGCCTGCTAGATTGTCCTTATTTGAATTTGCCTGAATAGTTTAAGCCAAGGGGATTTTTTATGCTATTGTGGAGATCTGTGTACTCCAGATTGCTAAATATATATGTAAATAGTGTGCTGCAGCTGGAGCATATTGCACATGTATCTATACAGATAGATGCATACTTGGATAAATAGAATGTGTTGCATCTAGGCATAAGTATGAAGGATGTTAGGTACTCAGCATAATCCTCTGTTGTAAATTTGTAGGCAGAAATTAAGAATCGAAACTGTATGGCAGTCATTTTCTCTGTGGAATATGTAAAGAATCCATGTAGGCTTTGTTTAAATGTGGAAATCTGAGGGTTGTGTGAGTGTGTATTTTAAAGTAACTGATCTTTCCTGTTTATAGAATCCGTGTGGGAGAAACTGCAATGAGAGACCAACAAATGTCAGGAAAAGAAAATTCATTAACAGAGACCTGGCTCATGATTCAGAAGGTGAGAGCTCACTTCCCACCCCCTGACCTACCCCTCTCCCACCGTGTTTTATTTAATCATGCAGACAAGTTCAATACCAGCTTTTAAAAACAAACCAGTCTTTTTTTAGACCTATTTGTCTAGATTGATTTGTATAAATAAGACAAGAAAATTGCATTGAAGGTTGTGACACAACCTGGTAAAGGCAATTAACTGTGAGAGTTGCTATTCCTTCCTGACTCACCCTGTTCTGTTTTAGATATTGCTGCACATATGGCTCATAAATGTCACTCACTGAGGTGAGAATTTTGTGGTATCTGACACAGTGCCATACGTTCAGCAATACACAGTCCAGTGTCTTCACCTTCAGGTCTTGCCTACATGACTTCTTTCTTTCTTTCTTGTAACATTTTCCACTATTGCTACCTCTGGTGCAAGTCCACGAGTGATAGCAAGGGTGCCAGAGATGTTATAGATTAGCGGCTGTTGTTCTAATGAAAGCAGGGCTGGAGGGCAAGACAGTTAGAATACCATCAGTTTCTTCCAGCCTATCATCTTTACTAGCATTTGCAGTGTAAAGAGCACCAGTGGACTTGTGCTGGTGGTTCCATTGATGCTGAATTTTAAGCAAGAACGTCTAGCTTGGTCCAGGCAGGGAAGTATCCAAGCTTTGTAGACTGTTCTCATATGAATAGCCATGTTAAAATCAGTGGCAGTACTTGCATGAGTAAAGTGAGCAGGATGAACCTCAGCTTCTACACATCCTCGCCTAACATTGTACCCCCAGGTAACCTTTCCAACAGTGAGATGAGCTGGAGACCCCTGAACCTCTGTGCTTAAAATTCCTGTAACAATGCCTGTTCACAGCAGGTGATGTGCCAGAATGAACCCAGGGCATCATCCCCTCGAATGGACTAATAGTTTGTAACATTTAAACACATATCAGGTATGCCTGCCAATATCACAGAAAAAGGAAGTATCTTTCCAAAAGTTAATAACCTTCAAAAACATTTGTTCATCAGTCTAGACATCATACTAAGTTTTTACTGGGTTGCTAAATCTGTGAAAGTAGGGGCCACAAATGGGATGACATTCTGCCCTGATTTACACCCAGTATGACCCTGTGCATGTCAGTGAAGCTGACAGGATGTAATGCAGAGTAACTTTTAATCCAGGGATGAGGCAGTGCCAGTTTAATTTCAAATCTATGTATGATGCTAGTATAGAGGAATCAATGTGTATCAAAGCAAAATCATAACTATAGCGTAAAAGAGTAACCCCTTACTTAACTTCTATGTCTAATGGAGCCACCGAGATTTTCCTTTTACATTTTATTAGCTGCATTTTGCCCTTTATTTACTTCAGATATAGGGTTTTTAAAAATTAAATCCCTACTTAGGCAAAATTCCCATAGAAGTCAATTACAGTTTTGCTGGAGTAACGATTGCAGAAGAGGCCTGTATTGTGTAAGCAGAAATAGATCATTTGAATACGAGGTTATCATCTCAACTTCTCTCTGAGTTACAGAATAGGCATTTTTGCTATATAAGCAACCTTAACGGATTGTGATGATTATTTCAGGAGTCAATTACAGTAGTGTGAATACCTCTTACAGGAAAAAAAGTAGAATAATCTTTAATTGCAACCAGGGTCTATCTGTTCTATCTGCCAAAGTAAAATTTACATGCATTTTTCTTCAAGAAAATATTTTTCCGACTGTAGTTTCATCTTATGGGAAGATTAAAGGTGTGTGTCTTTTATCTGTGTCTTTATCTTTTTTCAGAGCTCTTTCAAGATCTGAGCCAATTACAAGAGACATGGCTTGCAGAAGGTAAGGGGGGAAACTGCTTGTAAAAAGAGGAAAAACAACTCTGGAGGAAAAAAAAAAAAGTCCTGAACTTGCTGTCTTAATGTTCAGCCCAATTAATTGAGCTCTAAAAGAGCCACCTCATGTGTCATGCATACATTAGAGCCTCTGATGAGTTTGTCTTTGGGGACTCTGGGGCTGCTCTACCCAGTGTCATCACAAATTACCAGGAGAAATTGCTTCCAGCTCACAATCACATCTGCTTTTGGCAAGAACTAATGCACCAAGACTTCAAGTTCTAAGCCTCTGTTCAGATTTTAATTGCAATTGATCAGGTTTATATTATTGTACCTCGAGAGACTGCATGCAGCCAGAACTGGGCTTGCTGTTTCCTTTACAGCAGCACATATAATTATTTGGTGTTCTGGTGGAGTACTTTTCTGATGGCAGAAATTAGTTTCTCTGGGTTCATCGGGACGGGATGCTTCAAGATTTAAGTGCAAGTGTCTTCTTTCCATCTTGTTCACAGCACAGAACATTAGGTGTGTATCAAATACTTAATAGGGAAGGAGATTTATTTTTCCATAAGCTTTTTGATATTGTGTATAAGTTTTGTTTTTGTTTTTTTTAATTTTTTTTTATTTCTTACTTTTTATAGGACGGTAGATTGGGTACTAATTGTAAATCTGTCATTTGTCATTTTACAATTACTTATGGGTTTTAATGTTTCAGGTAACCTTTCAAGGCTCATAATATGGTTTTAACAAAATCTTGAAATCTGAATTTAGATTAGCTGTAGAGATATGGGTAATAAAAAGAAGGAGATATTGCTACAAGAGAACTTCAACAAAATTTAGAGGAGCGTTTTACAGCTAGAGATGTATTTGTTCACTTCAGTAATTTGTTTATTATTTAATGCTGTTTATTGTGAGTATGAAGATTCTTATATATTGTCTGTTTCAATACATCAAAGATTTTTTTTATTTGAACTTTACATGGAAAACTTTTATAACATAATTTAACATGATTTTAATGTAAACTAAACATTTCTGTGAATTTACACTGATTTAGTCACTGTAGGTATTCATGTGCTTTATTTTTAGCATATTCTATTGGATTATGCACTATTGTTGTTTACTGAATAGATGTTTTGTTTCCCTGGGAGAGGGGAGAATTGCATGGGACTACTTGCCATGGAAAGAAGGAAATGTTGCTGGTGGCTACTTAGCTTTAGGCTGATTTTTTGATAACTTTGCATGTAGTTGGTCAAGCTGTTAGCCTGTAAGTGTGTTAGTTTTGCTGATGTTTTTATTCTCTTAGCATGAATGTTTGCCTTTAATATGTGTCTGTCAAGATATTATCAAAATTTCTTTAATAAAGTTATAGAAAGGAGTTGGAATGTAAGTATTAATATATTTTTAATAATTGAAAATATAATGTTTTCCAACAGAATAGTCTTACACTATAACAATCAAATAAAACAGTGACTGTCTCTTTGATGGTAATTTTAGCAAGGATCTGTTGTTGTATCAAATCTCATTCATTTTAACAAACTAGAAGTTTGTCAAAACACTAATTGAAAGGTATGCTTTTCTTATGATAAACATTTAGTTTTATTTTTAGTGTCTGAATCGTCTCTTGTTCCTGCAAATGATTAAAAAAATTATTCTAAATCAAAAAGATTCTTGGCAGGTTGGCAATGTATGTGCAGAGCAGCTTAGTAAATTGGAAAAAATAAGAAAATGAAAATTGACTTATGTCATTTCTATAAATATACAAAGGATTGTAGTCGTGAAGAAACTGCATTTTTCTTCTAAAAGTAAATTAATTTCCCCAGTGCTCTAAGTTTTTCCTTATGTTTTTAAAAGAGATTACTTTGATAGATTAAAGCTAGGTGTCTAGCCCTTTGTAAGTAGGCTTGGAAAAGCTTGTAAATATCATATGGTAAGTATAAAAAGTTACTTTTTGCCTGGAGAGACCCAAACAACTGAGTTTTAAGTTTATATTTAATAATATATTTCTGCAGAGTTTTAAACCTAAATGTTACAGATATCTGCTATTCTGGAGTAGCAAAACTATAAATTTCAGACCACTGTCTGTTTTAAATGAGAACTAAAATAGTAATCTGCTTCCCCCAGATTTTACAGGCTTTGCAGATAACCTATCATAGAACTAAAGAAAAAAATTACCTTGTTTTTAATTCTGTGTTGACAAGTTTTTAATTATTTAAAAAAATCTTCATAAAAGATTGTAAACTTGCACTAGTATTTACAATTAAATACTAATGTTAGGGATGCTGTATTTTGGCTTTGCTGAAGTGCCTGCTGGATAACTTCAGCTAAGAAACAGATCTCAAAATTAGCTTGTTTACTCATTGTTAGATTTATCCATTTATGTCCTCCTGGACCTTCATAAACTAGAAACCTGCCAATTTGGCAGCATCAGTAATGTTTACATATTTTTTCTCATGATGCTCTGTAGCCAGGAAAGTGACCATGAAATTTTAAAGCATCTTGACCTTTTTTAAAAGGAGCAATGGCAACTGACCAAGTTTCTCCCATGAGTTCAGAACCCCACTGGGGAGTAACCAGGTCAGAAAATCTGCATATTAAACAAGAGAGTCAAGGGAGTTACAATGTATCACACGTGAAGAATGCTTGCAAAAAATTGCAAAGGCGTCTTCATACTTGGGACTTTTAGCCAGCATGCTTTTACAGAACAGGGTCATTTGTTGTTTACTGTAAAGAATCTTAGTAATAAACAAGTAAACACATAGGGATCTGTTCACTTTTCAGTACTTGTACACAACTTTCATTGTAAATAACAGGATTTACACATGTATGTTGAAGGACAAAACTAATCCAAAGTGCAAAATATAAATAGATTATTGTATTAGTTTGTTTAGGTAATATATATATTTCCATCCCAACCCTAGAAACTGAATCCCACTTGTAGGAAAGTTATGAGCGGTTATCTTTGTTTCTGCAGTACTTGAATTCTATGAAATAAGTTCATCTTCTTCATCTCCTATTTATATATATTAGGAAGAACAGCCACATTATTTTGATGTAAAATGTAAACTGAAGGTAGCTTCCCAAAATCAGTAAATAGGTGACAGAAAATAAATTTGAAGTATTTTTGTGGCCATAATATGAAAGTGGAAGGCTTTTAATAACTGTCTCTACTAAACAAAGAGTTAAAATTGCTTATTGCTAACCAAGACAAATATTGTTCAGATAATGTCTTTGTTTTTTATTTAAATATTGTGGCAGCTACCTTTTGTCATGATAATATCATATAATGCCTTTATTGATTCTGTATATTTGGAATTATATAGCAGTTGGCAGATCGCAATTATTCAGTGACTTGAGATAATTGGTTCAAATATTAATCTAATGTTATCTCAGCAAGGTTGCTTATACATATTCTGGGAAAAACAGAGGAAAGAAAACAACCTCTCTGCCACTGAAAGCCCGCTATGTGTGGTAGAAGCATTTGGGGTTGAGAGAATAATAGACAACAGTAAAACACATTATTTATTAAAATTGTCTCTTCTAGTATTTCTGTCACTAATTCCTGGCTGCAACTTGATAAAGATGAGTAAAAAGATTACAAAATGAATGTAGATTAACTTTTTAGAACAAGAGCTCTACATGACGGAATTCCTTCTTTGGTTGTAAGAATGAGAATTCGTCAAATAAAATTCATTAATATTTGCTGTATTGTTTGCTCTGATCTAGTGCAATGTAACTACTTTACAATAAAGGACACAGGTAATGGCTTTGTTCACCCATTGCAGTTCCTAGCTAGCCAGACAGAGGTGGGTGGTTCTCCCAACTTTTCCAAACTGTCGCAGGCACCCCAAATGATTTCTGTAAAAGCAATGAGTGGTCCTGTGGCACCTTGGAGACTAACCAAAATATATAGAATCATGAGCTTTCGGGGGCAAAACCCACTTCAGGTGAACTGGAGTGGAAATTACAGAAACCAAGAGATATGTTTAACAACTCTTGTTTTCTGTTATTTCCACTTCAAATCATCTGAAGAAGTGGGTTTTGCCCACGAAAACTCATGATTCTACTGTATATAGTTTGGTTAGTCTCCAAGGTGCCACAGGACTACTCGTTGTTTTTAAAGTTACAGACTAACACAGCTACCCCTCTGTTATTTCTGTAAAATATTTATAATTTTGCTACTTACTAATGGTTACGTTTGGGATGATTTTTAAGAAACGGTTTCTTTGATCGTTACTGCCATCATCAAGTTTGTATGCACATGATTTGTACACACATGATTTGGTGTTGCCCAATGCATTAAATCCCTAACTGCGTATTATGAAAGTAATCGCTTAGTTTGCATTGTTAATTGCATTGTTAGTTGCTCCAAGTCAGCGGAACTGACTTGCACCAGCCGCGGCTCTCTTTTTTTTCCGCTTTCTGCTGTCCTGTAATGAATCCCACCTTTGGTAAGAACACTAATCTAAAAGTCAGGTACTGTATCTGAATATATATGGTTAGTGAAGAAACATGGCCAAATGAAGACTATGTCACATCTTGGTTGAATTTTGCCTACTCAGGAATGTTCTAAAAGGGAGTAAAAACATGTTAAAGGTGAAACTTGTAGCCCAGTGAATCATTCCGTCTTCCACCCTCTCTTTTTTTTTTTTTTTTTTTTTTTGAGCTCTGGGCAGTTAGTGGATTTGAAGTTTAAATATTTGAAATGATTGCCTTATTTCAAATATCCCTAAGAAAAAAATAGAGAAAAATTGCATTTGGCAAAATGGTACTAACCTTTTATAAAATTGTTGGTTCTGAAAGTGTGCAGAGTGCTAATCTGGGGGCTTCTTACTTGATGAAAAAACAGATTATTAAATTTGTCCCAGTGCATAGTTATTTATTGACTACAAGGGACATAGAAGATGTAAAAAGTGAGGAGTGTGCATTTTAAATCAACTTCTTTATTTTGTTGCAGAAAAGTTCAAATCAATAACAAAAGCAAGATCCATCAAACCCTTCTTTATTTTAGTATAGATTATTCACACCAAGAGTGGTTTGCAGGATTTGGTCCCCATTTTTTAAGCTACATAACGTTTACTTGTCAGAGTTGGTTCCTTAAAAACAAGTTTAGGTTGTTTTGACAGCACATCTGGTGTTCACTTGGCAATGATATTTTTTCTTTTCATATTCAAAAAATTATCATTGTCATGCCTTATGAGTACTTCTGTATTAGCAGCAGCTGATTCTTTTTTATCTTTTTTTCTTAAAATATGATTTTGTATTAATGCTGTACTTTCTATAACCTTTTAAATGTTCAAAACAGATATTGAATGAAACAAAGCTTACGGGCCTTATTACTTTATTTTAGGGTAAAGCCGAAATAGTATTACTCAGATTTTTTCCTTTCAATTTCAGAATCTTTTGCCACACTGTGTGAATCTTTGATGTTTTGAAAACAAATTGTATCTAAATTAAAAAGTGAGCTTCAAGTTCTGAGAAGGGAGTAGTACAGGAAATGCTAAGATCTCTAAAGCAAAGTTCTTAAGAGAAGCAAGAAGAAATGGCAAGCTCTCTGCTTGTGCTTCAACCTTACTTGCATGGAGTGCTGAATTTCTGGCAGAAGTCTGTTGTTCGGAAAGGAGGGGTTAAACTTTAGTGCCTTTTTGTGTATTAAATATGTTCCTTAGTGGGTCTGTGCTACCTTTGAGACAAAGCAAAGAAATCGGTATGTTTATGCAAAAAGTTCAAGTTTACTTTGCTGTTGCATTCTGGAAGGGTGTGACATGAAAAGCTTGTGGTTGAGGCCACATGGTTCATGCTGAACTGTGTTTTTGTGAATGGAGGCAGAACTCCAGTTCTGACTGCTTGTCTTGAGGAATTGCTTAGGAGATCAGCTGTCTCATTCACTGGCAGAAAGAATGACTCATACATCTTCTTCCTTGTTTGGCTTCAGGTCATTGTTACAGTGGCTAGAGCTGGTTTTAATTAAATATTAACTCCTTTTGTACTGGATATTTGTTGATGGTGACTTTTTAAAAAAAATTGTTTGCAATGAAAGAAAATAAAGTGCTCGCCTGTGTCCAGTTTAATTGTTTTTCCAAGTTGCTTTCCGTTTGCAGGATAGATTTTAAGTTTAGCTTGGAAAAGTATAAGTGTTAATATGGTCTCAGAAAATTAAAAAAGGGATATTAAGTATTTCTGTGCTTTGAACAGTTGCTTTTGGCAAGCTGACTTTAATTGTGTAGGTGATGAGATCATAAAATCTAAATTGATACATCCCTTATAATTAACATTTTTGTGTATTTCCCACACACCCCAGGACACATTGCTATAGGCAGAAAGAAAAAAAAATTGGTTATAATCTAGGCTAAGGCAACTGGCTGATAGTTGAAGGGGGTAACATTTCTACTATGACAGTCTGAGACTGGATGGTGAGTTGTTTATTAAAGTGTAATGAACTGATATTCTATTATTACTATTAGTAGTAAAATATATGATTAATATCCCTGAAAGCCTTTTACTGTTTTCCCCCCCCTTTCCCCAGGCCTAAGCCCCTTAAATTTTTATGTGGAGAAATAGTCTGGGTGATCATTTCCGATATGTTTTTAATAGCCTGCTAAATAGAAAGGGAAAAAGTTTTACTTGTGTTTTGTCCTGAATGTGGTGATAGACCACTGTAGTTGTTCAGAGAACCTTGCTGAATTGCAGTGTCCATGACTAAAAGAAAAGAGGAAACGAATGATATATCCATGTATAAATGTGCATGAAGTTGCAACACTCCAAGTCATATTTTCCATTCTGAGATCCAAGTTAAGCTGAAGTTAACTGTGTACTTGCTGGTTTAACTTGTTACAAAGACTCCCTTTAATTATCAAAACTCAGGGTACAAAAGCCCTCTTCTGTTTGAATAATGTGATGGTGAGCTCAGTCCATTTCCCTTCTCACAGCTAGCTACTGTTGTAAAAAATCTGTGTACTGTATTGGATGGAGAGTTGCTTCAAATTCTGAAAAATGATCATGCGTGAATTTAAATTCTGTTCAGTTTAAAAAAACAGAGTTGAAATGGGAGACTAAATTGATAGTTCTGATTTCCATGTGTCTTATGCCGAGCAGATCAGTGACTCTTAGTTTTCAAGATAGGCTTTCAGATTTACTTCCTACAGCATTTGTTTTATATGGGTGTTGTGTGTATTTTTTAAGCATCCAAGAGAAAATGTATGGAACCGTGTGTCTGACATTTTG
Organism: Pelodiscus sinensis; assembly: GCF_052426305.1. NCBI lineage: Eukaryota > Metazoa > Chordata > Testudines > Trionychidae > Pelodiscus > Pelodiscus sinensis. The sequence goes on from NC_143053.1 coordinate 207,891,730, forward strand.
TACATTTTTAAATATAAAAAGCAATTGCCAGCTTTGCTAGGTTCTCTCCCCACCCCGCAGTAGCTTTTAGAGAAGCGCGTACTGGCAAATGTACTTTTAAGTAAATTTGCCAGTTAGAGTTTTGACTACATTAGTCACCTTCTATTTTTACTGTTCTTTTATAAAATGGTGCATTTGGTTTTCTTAACTATGTTCTTTTAACTCTCGGGTGTTCTGTAGTATCTTTTTGTAATGAGCCCCCATTCTTCTCTTATTCACTCCAGTGCTAATTGGGGTAAAACCATTGAAGCCAGTGGAATTATGCTGCTTTGCAGGAAAAGAAGGAACTTTAAAAGAGGATTTTTGCCCCTACACTTCTCATCATCTGTGTAGGAAAAGAAAGAGCCTGATTCACCACTGTATTATTTCAGTTTTATGCTGGTGTGACACTACTGAAATCAATGAAACTGGCATAAAGCAATAGTGAATCAGGCCCAAAGGCTGGACTTGGAAATTTGCTGGAAAGAATGTAAAACATGGTGGACCCTGTTCTGCAAACAACACAAATCAATCTTAAATATATTCTCATGTGGAGACTACAAAATCAAGCCCATTTATTTTTGTAACTAGACTGGTATTTAGCCTCCTGCTAATTGCAGTTAAAATGACATGAAACGTATCTATTTGTTTTATATTAATATTTCAAAGCCAAGGTGTTTCATATGGATATATCCTATTTAAAAACAATCAAGTTAATAAATAGAAATGCTAGCAATGTATATGTACCTGAAATTAAAAAAAAAGGAATGCAAAAGATCCCTAAGGTAATGACTGTTAACTGGGAACGCTTGACTTCAACATTGGATTTTCTGTAGCAATCAAATATTTGGCATATTGAAGTGAAAATTTAAATTTCTTACATGAACTGATCTGAATAAGCCAACTGAAATTTACAGTGTGTTAATTTTTGGTTGACTTTACCTCTCTTGGGGTTTGTGTAGCCCTTGAGTTCATTACTAGTAAGAATGCTGCGGTTTCTTTTTGGGAGAAGAGAAGATTAATGCATCAAAAATTCCTAGGAGTATTTGATATGGTAAAATGTACTTTCTGCAGAATTTTAGTTCTCATTATTTAATTTAAATATTTTGAGATATACAGTTTGCTTCTTAAAGGGCTAGTTTTAGTGTGATTAAATGCTAGAAAAAGCTTCAGCATCTGTGTTTTCCTCAGATTAATGTTAATTATTTTTCGTATATTTGTTTTAACACTTGACTACACCCTTGTTTATAGCTTATCCAAAATATTTTGTTTTTAAGGTATATTTTCTGTAATACGTTAGGTAGGATTATAAACAAACCCATGAGAGTCATGAGAGTACCATATTACTGCTTTGTGGGACTGATCCTGAAATACTTACTCAAGAAAAAGCGGCGAGGAGTCCTGTGGCACCTCAGAGACTAACTGAAGTGTAGGAGCATAAGCTTTCGTGGACAAAGACCCACTTCCTCAGATGCATGACATGCATCTGACGAAGTGGGTCTTTGCCCACGAAAGCTTATGCTCCTACACTTCAGTTAGTCTCTGAGGTGCCACAGGACTCCTCGCCGCTTTTGCAGATTCAGACTAACACGGCTACCCCTCTGATACTTTACTCAAGAAAAACTTTCAGTGAAATCAGTGGAAATTTTTCCTGAATTAAGGAATGTTGGATCAGTTCCACAGAATATTGTGCACCTTAGCACTAAAGGATTAAGAGTTGGTAAGTCTAAAGAGATATTGTCACCACTTGGATGCGTAATTCTCAGTATATTCGCAGATGTTACACATATGTATAAAAGCAAACCAAGCCCTTAATATTTCATAACTTGGAAAGCCTTTACAATGATCAAACAACATATTTTTCTTTAGTTTTTTAAATAGTTTGATATTCAGTGTTCCAATAAATTGTTATGTAACCATTGTTTACTATTTGATGAAGCATGTTGGGTTATCAAGTCATGGAAGAGGTTTACTTCAGTTACAGTTTACTCTTGATTTGCTCTCTTTGGACAATAATTGTCTACCATACTTTCAAACAATGACTTTCATGTTACTTTGCTGTGGAAGTTCTAGATGAGGTAGTTGGATAAAAGAGCAGTATTTTTTCAATCGTGGTAAATTGAGGTTTTGTTAACTTTAGAAGTATTTAGAAAATGGGACCATGGCTGTCCCATTTTTGCTAGTTTCCACCTTACACAATTAAATGAAACAGTGATTCAGGTATATGTCTACTGTGGTAATGCCTGGAATGTTTACAAGGCATTATGACAATTTGGGAAGAGTTAATATTTTGACTGTGTAACAAAATGGCATTGTGTTATCACCAGGAAACAACCATGACATTTCAGATGCAGTTGGAGTTATAGTATTAGATGTGTCATGTTTTCTAAAAGTAAAGATATTATAAAAGGCAGAGGGACTCTGGTTGTGGTTCTCCTATTAAGTATATATTTCAGTCCCACCTGAAAACACAATAATATTGAAATGAACATTCTGTGGTCCAGCCAAAGACTCTTTGACCATTTAAAAACCAAAGTTAAAAAATGTTTGTCTGCAAGTGTTACCCATAAATGAGACGAGTTTTCTTGATGAAGGGAGGTGAGGGGTTTAAACATACAAAGATGGTTTGAACATTGGGACTTATTTTTGTGCAGAAGTCCAAATACAACTTTTGAAAAGTCATGCTAAGGGGTTTTAATAATGGTTGAAGTCATTCTCATGCTTGATTTCAGTCCTAATAATGGTTGAGCCAACAAAATCGTAGTTTTGACCTTGGCTGTGCTTCAAGGTTAGCACAATAGTCTTCACTATTCTTTAGTGGCTTCTCTTAATTTTTCCCCCCATTTTTTTCCCCCTTTCTTCAGCTCAGGTACCTGACAATGACGAGCAGTTTGTGCCAGACTATCAGGCTGAAAGTTGTAAGTATAGTATGATTCATCGCTTTCTGAAAAAAAAAATTGTCTCAATTTATAGTATTCATGGTCATGTGATGGTCATGTGTTTGCCTTTCAGTGATATCAGCACAAAGAATAAGTGAAGCAAGTAGGGTTCTGAAATGCAGCCAGTAAAAGCTGTTTTTGTTGAAGGTGTAACCATTTAGAGGATGGTCCCATTTTTTCTTTTGTCACTGAAGCAGAGAAATTCCCTCTCATTGAGCTCAGTAGGATAACGGACCTTTCTGTTTCTCTTGAATACCAGGAGAAAGGCGGTAAACACTCTATGGACCCAAGTAGTGTAAAACAAAAGCAACTAGTTCCTTACATAAAAATTATTTAAGATTCTCTGTGGGTTTTCTAAAAGGTCCTCTTATTTTGTATTTACCAAAAACTACATTAATTAAATTACATTAATATATACAGCATGGCACATGAGCCATATGTTGCATTCCAATCTCAAATGAAATTTTGGTTGGCGTTAGTAGGCATTTTACCTGAGTTAGAACAACAAGAATTAGCCTTCTCTTGTGTTAATCCACTTGCTTTTTCTGAGTCTTTTGGTGTGTGGATCAGCTGGATATTCTGCCTGGTTTGCAACTTATCTTATTCATGCCAGAAACTTATTTATTTATTTTTAACACTTGCATCCCCCCTTCCCCACCACACACACTCTTCCCTTGCTGCAGTTCCAGGTGCCCTACTTTTCTATTTCCCTTTTTGAAGTCCTTTTCACTAGTGCTACTTAGAGCTTTGGCTGGCAGAGGATACACAAGGCAATGGCATGACAAATATTGTCTGGTGAGGCCAATGCTGTCTTGCATCCCCTCTCCACCCCAACCATACACATATTACTCCCTATGGCAAGTTTGGCCTCCATCAGTGGTCACTTCTGGGCACTGTCTGCTTACAGTAGAGTTCATAGCTGCTTTTCTACTGAGCTAAATAACTTCAGTTATTGATCCTACTAGTGTGAATAGTTGCAATCAGCTAAACTAAACACCTGTTTAAATTAGCATTCATGTATTGTAAAAATAATAAATGGAGGCATGAACAATTTTATAATCGAGATCTCTCAAATTATATTTGAAGTATTAAAAAAAAACCAAGAAAGCTAACATAGTTTCAAAGTTACTTAATTTCTTTGCATTTCTTGAAATTGTTCAGTTTACTTAGATATATTTCCTTATAACATGCATCATAAAATATACATATTTTGTGAAAGACTGCTTTTTCCTAGACTGATTTTACTCCAAAACTGAAATATTTTTTCTTTTTTTAATAAGTTGTAGCAAATGGTCCCTCGCATTAACTCCTAAAGACACACAAATGAATATGGATAATTACTTTTGTATTAAAATTTCCCCCTCTCTTTGTATAGCAAGTTCGTCTATTATAATACCAGTGTTAAACTTGTCTGTAAATTGAAATTTAAGATTTCATCCTACATACACTGTTGTTTCCAAATAAAATTTGCACATGCACAAATCTCTTCCAGAAGAGTGCAAAGTTCTGCCAGGGCTTCTGTTAACCCACAATTATTGCTCCAAAATAAGTCAATGATTCCTGGAGAATTTGTGAACTGTGAATGAAAAGCCCTATCAAAGTTTGCCATGATAGAGAAATTCTCTGAAAGTGGATACTTTTGTTGTATGTCAGAGTTCTTTAGCCATAGCTTACACAGTATTATCAAAGGAGCATTTATTTCTTCATTTCAGTTGTTTTCTTTATCTTAAGTAAAGGTCAGGCAAGCTTCCTGGAGAGTACTCTAGTAAAGGTTACAGAGTTTCAAACATAGACTAGGATATAATGTACATAACTATGAGCTCCTCACAGCAGAAATAGGCAGAACTCCCTCCCATGGTGGGGACAGAGTATACTTTACTGGGGCTCAGCCCAAGCTGAAAATCATGGTATGTTTGTGGGGGGGAGCCTGAGTTACAAGTTTGTGATGGGCCTGCAAAGTTATACTTGGGCCCTTGAAATGGGAAACAGCATAAACAAAGTCAGAAGGAAAATACAATTGCCAAATGTCACTCCTCACAATTTTGACTGCTTCCTCTCCATTCCAAACTTGCCTTTACAATATATTATAATGTATTATGTGTTTCTATCTCTGTCATGAGCCTCCAGTAAAAAGCCTCCAGCATTGCAGAGCACACAAGTTTCACTGTGTGTGACTGATAGTCAGTTGTAGGTTCTGTTCTATGTACGTAGTTGAGCTAAGAATGAGGGTGAAGGACAAGCGATGTGGCCAGTGGAGTGGTGGTCATGGCCACTATGCTATTGCAGAGGCAGCTGCCCTATGCATTGCTGGATTTCGTAGCCCTAACTTCAGAGATGCTCCCTGAATGAGGCCTCTTTATTTGGGCTTTGTCCTAAAGGGTGTATTCGTGTGAGAGAGAATTTCATCCAAGATGCTTATAAAACATATCTTCCCCAACCCTCTCCCCCCCCCCCCCAAAGGTTTTGCCTTGCAGAATTATAATCTACAAATAGTAGAAAGGAGAACAGTGGAGGTAGAAGAAGTAGTGAAATTTTCTTTCTGTCCTTTTCTACCTAAAGATAGCTCTGGAATATGATGTTCATGTGTGGGGTTAGTTCCATCATGAAGGAAAGTCTTGCTAACCTAATAGCAGCAGCAAACAAGATGGTAAAGCTATTCCCAGCATACGCCAAGATTGTAGCAATGATGGCAGAATGTTTCTAGTGCTGAAAACATTAAAGTTGGCAATGATGGAAGCAGAAATATAGAAGAGATGTTAGCTGGTGCTGGTGCTTCTAAGGACCAGGTTTTTTTATCCGTATTGAGCCGATTAGATGACATAGCAAATGACATATGCCAAGTGCCTGCATCCCTGTTCGTTAGTACTACTGCTGCTGAACCTGACAGTGGGAAACTATCAGAAATACAACCCACCTTACCTGAATAAGTGCATGTCTACCTGCCATGGCAAAGCACATTGGAATGTCACTATCTGTTCACAGAAAAACAGAGTGAAATAGGCAAATGTCATATAAACATTTTTAGTTGAAAATTATTTGTTTTGTAACTGTCTACAGTTAAGCATGAGTGTCCTGCTTTGTTGCTTTATATAGCAGCAGAGAAATTCCTAGTTGCTATTTTGCAGAACTTTTCTAATTATTCTATATTTGAGGAATGGTAGCTTAATTTAAGGTAAGTATAAGAGAAGTAGCATATATTGAAAGTATAAAAAATGCTCCAAAAATGAGGAAAAACCCCTCAACCAGTGTTCTGTAAATGTTGTCTATATTTTGACTTGTCCTCTCCTCAAAGTTCAATAAACCTATTTTGGTGTCGACCTCCAATGTATAAATTACACGCCAGGAAAAGAGTGGTCTGTGCTATCTCTCTGGGGTAAGATTTCCTGTTGTTTAAAGTTCATTGACACGTACGGATGATGCGGGAGCCAAATCTTGCTGCCCTTTTAATCAGCAGTAAAGATCTCAGAGACACTTGACTGAGTGGGCCACAGACTTGCCATTGTAGGAGCTAAAATTGTATTTAATGATGAGTTTCATTGAAAGCTTGTGTAGTTTGGGTGGAGATTTTTAAACTTTACCCTGCCCCCTTCATTGTTTGATGGTATCTACGAAAAACACAAGAGGAGGTAGGCAGGCTTTAATAAAATTGTCAGATGGCTAAAGGATGAAGCTGGCAATGAAAACTCAGTGTCAGCAACATACTGATTTGTAAAGTAACCTTGGTACATTTGATTATAAACAGGGATTATCCTTGTACCTAATTAGTATGCCCAGTCCCATAATGGCATAATCATGGGTATGGTGTTTGGTTTCAGAATTTTTATTTACATTGTTGCTTTTTTGGTGTTTTTTCCATCCCTTAAAACATAGATCCACGATGAACTTTTACTTTAGCCTGTTATCAAATTTTCTTCTAATGCGACTTTGTGCTGTGCTTTACCAGGTGGACCAGACTCTCTCTTTATTTTGTTTTTGATTATGTATTTTTTTTCTCTGACTGTTCAGTGCTTTCACTTACTACAATACTGCCAATGGGGTAAATGTTAATATTAGACCTCAGCTGTTGACAGTAAATCGGTAAGCCTGGCTATAAAATTCTCTCTACTCAGTGTCCGATTAAACTTTAAGATAAGAAAAATACTCTTTAGTAATGATTTTGAATGTGATCTTTCAAGACCTTTTTTTTCCCCAGGTTTAGCAAAGAAGTTCTTTCAATGCAGATGCCAGGATCCTTAAATTATTCAGGGGCTGTGCTTTTTAGATTCTCTAGCTTGCAGTCTTTAAAAGCCTGTTAAAGAGAGATCTTTTACATAGGGTTCAGGTAGCTGTGTTCTTCTGTCATTTTAAGTAAAGGTTCAGTGTATTCTGCTTCCTGCATAAGTAGGAGGAGTATTAAAATATTTGCACGCCTGTTTGTAACACACACAATCATGGTTAGGGTTTTTCTGCCCCATGAAATGAGAGCTATTATTTATTCTTCTGGTGAATTAAAAGCAAATTACACAAACCACAATTTATACAATGGTAAGACTTTTATGTACCTTCACATATCTTGTGAGTGTAGTTCCAGGATGTGTAATTTTCATTTCATTCTCGGCAACTGGATGTGGAAGATATTTTACAATCAGATTCGGAAACATCCCTATCGTGTAAGTTTCAATGTTGGGACTGATCCAGCTCTCATCAAAGTCAGTAAGACCTTTGTAAGGAGCAACTATACACTGTGTTTATTTTTGTCTGTATTTACCATGTTGTGTAGTTTATTGACGTGTAAGTTTGAATCCTAGTCTAGAAAATCATTAGTGGCCGGAAAACCCCCCACCAATTTTTTAAGTTCAGCATTATGATCCCTGATTTTCAGTGGTGATTTAGTGCCTAGACAGTTGGCACCATATATTAGAAGAACAAGATGTCCTAGAAATCTTGCCCCATGAGGGCAGGGGACTGGAGTCGATGACCTCTCAAGGTCCCTTCCAGTTCTGTGAGGGTGTGCCTAGACTACAGGGTTTTGTCGACAAAAGTGAACTTTTGTCGACAAAACTATACCTGAATCCACACTGCCTTTGAGTTATGTCGACATAACGTCGACAAAACTCAGCAGTTTTGTCGACGTATGTAAACCTCATTCTATGAGGTATAACGCCTTTTATCGACAGAGTTCTCTTGATAGAAGGCATTATTGCATCTACACTGTCCTTTGCGTTCACACTATTATGTCGACAAAGCGGCTTGCTTTGTCGACAGAACTGGATGTAGTCTAGACGCTCTTTGTCGACAGAAGCTTTGTTGACAGTATCTGTCGACAAAACTTCTGTCGACAAAACCCTGTACTCTAGACATACCCTGAGATAGGTAAAGTGCAGTTGCTAGTATTTTGGTTTTTCAAGGTGGTGACTAGATGGCTAACACTACAGGTTGGACATCCCTGATCCAGCATGGTTGGGATCTGACCAGTTCTGAATGACAAAATTTGCCAGATCAGCATAGGTGTCTCCTGCTATGGGCCCCAAGACAGCTGTCCCCCCTGCTTCTGGAACCCTCAACCCCACTCTGCTGCCACCGGTGCTTGCCCCTGGCACCTGTCTGCCTTTTGAGGCTGAGGTTCTCCAGCCCTGATTTCCCCAGCCCTGCGCTGCTGCGGGCAGCTGGGCTTCTCCGGTCCCTGACACTGCACTGCTGCTGGCTGTCGGGGTTCTGTGGCTCTGCACTGCCTTAGGCTGTCACAGGAGGCTGGGTTTCTCTGGCCCCTGATCCTGGGCTTCTACTGCTCCTGCCCCAGTGCTGCTGCGGGCGCCTAGGGCTCCTCAGCCTCAGGGTCCACGCTGCTGTGGGCTACCGGGGTTCTCTGGTCCCTGGTCACCGCACTGCCGTAGGACTCCTCTGGCTCTGCTGTTTCCAGCCCTGGCCCTCTTGCCATTCGGCTCCAGAGCTCTCTGGTCCAGGAGGACCATGGATGTTGCCGGACCAGAGAGTACCAGTTTTCAGAGGTGCAACTTATAGTACAGTTTTCCTGTGATAAATCCATCCGGCTGGAAATGACTTTTCTTTTAAAGTAGTTCTTCAGGCACAGTACTGGAACACTTTGACAAATGCAGGTGAGGAATTAAGAGTTTTTCAGTCTTAGCCTAAATTTCTCAGATAACTTTTACTAATAGTGCTTTCTATAGCAATTTTTTTTTCATTATGCTTTAAACGGCTTCCTCCATTAGGTCAGATTTTTTTTTTTTTGTCAAACACTGATATTATTGGTTTAGCTTAAGCCTAACTCTGAGGGATATTTTAGGTGATTAAAACAAGGGTCAGGCAATCAGAAGTCTCTGGGTTCTATTCCTGCCTCTGGTTCTCTGTGACCTCAGACAAGTTGCTTAACTGCCATTATACCTCAGTTTGAAGTGCATACAAAAATGCATGCATCCCTCACGGTGATGTGGGACATCTCCCTTACTTCTCTCTTGTAAAATGATATGAAGTCCTGGAATAAAAGGATTTACACAGTACAAAGCATTTGTTACGATTATTATTTGTTTGATTTCTATTACAGAGTCAGGTTAACAGTTATTGATTGGCCCTTATTGCCTGCCTCTGCACATGTTCTCCCCTCTTTCAGTTTCTCCCTCATGATGACTTTTTTTCCAGAGCTCACTAGCATTACGTTTTAGCTGTTGTGTTTGTGTTTTTTAATTATCATTTAAAATAAATGTATTTGTGATTGGTGCCTTTTAGAGAACTCTCTGGACTCATTTGTGGTTCAGCCTGGGCATTAGCCTCTGCTAAGCAGGGTTTTCTCCTTCCTCTAGGGGATATTTGGGACAGTTCAAATCTACCCCTGCCCAGTATGTTCTTGCTTTTGCTAAATTTAGTTCTTGGAAAAGTTTTGTTGCAAGGCCTTTGAGTACATAATGCTTTTCATCTGTGGTCCTAATAACCTCTTGAAAGCTTATAGATTTGTTTTGATTTGCAAGCAGATTTTGTTTTCATTCCTCATTGTATTTTATGCTGTATTTCTAGCTCTGAAGGATAATGAAGCTTTGTTATGTTTTTGTGCAGCAATATTGATCATAAATTTCATCAATACAATTGGGGCAATTGTCCCATGAAATAAGCTCTTATCCAGGTGCAGACTTTGCTGCAGTCATATCCCTTAAGTTTGAGCTGGTGCTTTTGAAATGGCCTTCATAAGGTGAAGTGAACATTTCCGGCCTTTCTCTTAATCGGTACTCCTTTCTCTTCATGTGCCTGTATATTTATAACTGCCTCTGGAATTTCCACTACATGCATCTGATGAAGTGGGTCTTTGCCCATGAAAGCTTATGCTCCAATAAATCTGTTAGTCTAAAGGTGCCACAGGACTTCTCATTTATGCTAAGTAATGTTGCCTTTCACCATCCCAGCAGAGACTGCAGTTCTGTAATGGTTTGGCAGTGGGGCCAGGATGTTAAGGGACCTGATAGTCTTTAGCTTACTGGACTGTAGCACAATCTAAGCAAATGGACTGTATTGCTGTATTGTCTTAGCTCCCTCTAAGAGCCTTCAAACACTTGTCCCTTCCAGGCAAGTCCAATCCAATTCTTCTTCCTCAAAGCTCCATTCTCATTCATGGTTTTAGTGCAGATTAATGGTTTGGGTTGCATGAAGAGGTTATCAGCTAATGAATAAACTTTAGTTTATCCCATCCTGTGATAAAGCTGTCTCCTAGGCCAAAGACGAAGCATGTAACCTTTTCCCCTCTCAAGTGATGATTTCTTAAGGCTGTCAAACAACTTCCTGAGGGCTGTTTACATAAAAACAAACAAAAAAAGTATTTTATTCAAAACGTGAATTTTCAGTTTTGCAACCCCTCCCTCCCCCTTTTTTTTGGCTGACGATGTTCTGTCTAGAATTCTATGAATCTTCCAGTACACGAAATACACAAACTGTTCACACTGTGCAACTTCTAGCCCCATGGCAGAATCCTTCTGACAGTTAGACAGTTATTTTGATGTCTAAAAGGACAGTAATTGGTTATGGGATAAAATGTACGGTGTTACTATAGTGATCTTGTTTGTGTTAATGAATGTAAGTAGAAAAGTGGCTGATTTGTGTTCCTGCCATTGTGACAGACAAAGCAAAAAAGAAAAATTTGAAGAACTCTGTTAAGCTATTTTGACACAAACATTTATGCTCTTTAAAGTTAACTACTTTCCATACAGTCTCAATGGAGAACATATATATATTTAAAATGTATTCAGCTTTGTTCTTCCTTCTGTTTGCTGCATCAGCAGACAAATGTCACAGTCCCCAGTAGTCTACTCTTGAGTTTTTCAAAGGGAAGTGGAGGAGGGAAAGGAAAAGGAAAGAATGCCTGTCCCAGATACATGAAGTATTGACAGTTTGAAGAAGCTGAGCTGCACAAAGTATGCATGTATTCTGAGGATAGTTCTTAAATCCCTTTAAACACACAGTGTTCTTGATTTCAGGGTTCCATGTCCTTTTGTTTAAGATCTGTTTGCTTCACATTATTGGGAGATAGGCTTGCTGGACTGATAAATGGCACTGGTGTATAATAAATGAGCATATATAGAAGACTAATTAAGTGGTGGTCAATGTCATCAGTCCAGAATACTTGTTTACTAACTGTCTCAAGCTGTAGAAATAAAATTTGTCTTAACTTGTGGACAGAATGCAGAGTCTATTTAAAGGAATGAACTCTAAACTTGTAGTTCATATTTGGTGAATGGAAGCTTTGCCTGAGAAAGAATTAGGTTGATTTTTTTTCTAGTCCACCTCATGCTTTGTGTCTTTTCCAAAACACCTCTAAAAAAGTATTTACTGTTATATTGGCCTTGAATGAAGGCGAAGTCAGGAGTAAATTAGAGCAGCGTAGAACAACTTCATTCATGTGTATCTATCTACCTGTTCCCTGTGTTACATGGGAGTATATGTGTTAGAAATGAGTGAATCATTAGTAGCTTTATTTCTGGTCATTTTCCTCCTTTTTGCTGTTTTGGAACTTATTCAGGGAATACAGTTACCAGTAAGTTAATGTGGTGAAATATTTTGAGATTAATAGCATTTACTGCCAACTCATGGAGTGACTGAACAAGCAGGTTGCTTACTGGCTGTGTTTGCCTTTGATTTTAACTTTAAGCATTATGGGTCATGATCAAGGACAGTGGAAATTTGTATGTGCAAGAAAAATGGCTAATTCTGCAGATTTTAGGGTCTTTATGAAAATGTTGCTTCTTTTCTACAGACTAACTTTTGGCTTAAAAAGAAAATATATCTGAATTGTATCTCATTGCAAGGAAAATCTTCACAATGGAAACTGATGTGATATTTTTTTCTTAACCCAGTTTTGAACAACATTTCATTCAGCCAAACCATTAACAGAAGCTAAGGTGTTATCTACCTCAGCAAGTGCCATCCTTCACACTTGAAACTATTTGGGACTGTTACGCCTTGTCTACACTAACTGTTGTACCAATAAAAGCAAGCAGGATCTTATGAGGGGGATAAGGCAAAAAGCCACATTTATTGTAAAGATAATAATAAAAAAATAAAGAAAAGATAGAAGCAAACAACGTTGTTTAACTACTTAACCCTTATACATATAAACGTTCATTCATCCATTCATTCAGGTTCTGTGTATTTGTTATAGTTACCAGCCTGGAAGTTGCTTGTGACAGAATACTGGCCAAGTACAGGCAGTCCCCGGGTTACGTACAAGATAGGGATTGTAGGTTTATTCTTAAGTTGAATTTGTATGTAAGTCGGAACTGGCGTCAGCCGCTGCTGAAACTGCTCAGTTTCAACCGCGGCTAAATCTGGACGCCATTTCTGACTTACATACAGATTCAACTTAAGAAACCCAGGCGTCCCCAAGTCAGCTGCTGCTGAAACTGATCAGCGGCTGATTCCAGGAAGCCTGGGGCAGAGCAACTCTGCCTCGGGCTTCCTGTAGTGAGCTGCTGGTCAGTTTCAGCAGCAGCTGACTTGGGGATACCTGGGGCAGAGCAGCTGGGGTGCTACTGGGTTGCTGCTGTCCCCCTGCGGGCGTGCTCTGCGGCTTTGCTCCCCGTCTCTCTGGTCTGCAGGGAGACGGGGAGCAAAGCCTTGGAGCACGCCCGCAGCGGGACAGCCCAGGCGCGCTTAGGCTGTCCCACTGCGGGCGTGCTCCGCGGCTTTGCTCCCCGTCTCCCTGGTCTGCTGGTCGCGAGACGGGGAGCAAAGCCGCGGAGCACGCCCGCAGGGAGACAGCTCAAGCGCGCCCGGGCTTTCCAGCTGCGGGCGTGCTCCAAGGCTTTGCTCCCCGTCTCTCTGCAGAGCAGGGAGACGGGGAGCAGCTTTTCTTGCCCCGGAGGATGGGGGCGGCGGACCGCGGCGAATCTGGGCGTCCCGCCGCTCCCGTCCTCCGGGGAGAGAATAGCCCTGTTCGTAACTGCGTACATAAGTTGGATCCGCGTAACTCGGGGACTGCCTGTACTCTGTACACAAGTGATGGTAGTGGGGAACGAAGTCCTGATCAGATGCGCATCTGAAGCTCCTGGTAGGCTGGCAGCAGAACCTTGGACTCTGATTCCATAGTTTTTTAGTCCAGTTCTTATAGGAATTTCTTCCTATGCCAGTCTATGGAAATTGCTGCATCATGCTGATGTCTTCAGGGTGGCTGCCAGGTGCTCGTCAGTGATCTCATCGGGTGGACCTCCAGTACTTGGTTTTTTCCACTTGACACCTTTTGGTTGCACTGGCACCTGACAGCCTTCTTCAGCCCTTTGTTGCTGTATTCTCAGGCTGGCACCTCTCAGAACCATTCATTTATCATTCAAGCACTTTCTCTTTCTTACATACATTCCCTAATTAATGTTTCCCATACAGTATTTCGTATAATAACAACTTTACATATTCAAGAGTTGTAGTTACAAAAAAGTTAAGTTTCTGGGTGGCATTTCTTGAAACATTCTCTGTCTGAGTGCTGAGTTAGTTACAGTTGTTTTGAAGAGAACAGGCGTCAATTATGTAACAATGCCCTTAGTCAATTACAGGGCTTGGCTCCCATAGCAGAGTTAGTGGCTTGACAATGAATTGTTACAATGTATCTTTGCAATGTCAATTTCAAGCAGCCCCTTGCACAAGCTTGAGCATGCCCTGGGACACAGAGGGGAGGCTGTTTCTGTCTACATAGGATTACATTCTTAACAGTTCTAAATTACATGACCTAATACATTATATTCTAAAGGGGCAATAATAATAATAAATCTAAACATTTAACAATCTTAACAAATAATAATAATAAGAAGAATAAGAATTAATAATAAATATAAACACTTTAAGTTGTGGGGAACAAATTATGGGGAGTCACTTCCATTTGGGGGAATCATTTTCAATACTAATATCATCATTTTCAATACTATCAATCATTTTCAACATATTAATATATGTTATCCCTACATAACCTGCCCCCACCGCCCCGCAGTTGATCTAATCCACCACACTTCAGCTTTGCCAACAGCATGGTGGAAAGAGTCTTGTGTGTGGTAAGATCGCAGGGAATGCTCTCCTGTCTATGCCATCTACTCTTCTCATCCTGGTGGAGTATGGGCATCGATGGGAGAGTGCTTGGAGATTGATTTAGTGTGTCTAAGCAGACATGATAAATCGATGGCTGGTGGAGAGATCACTCCAGCATCGATCCCACATAGTGGAGACAAGCCCTTAGTTTTGTGCAGGTTTGTGCATCCTAAACAGAAATACACACAAAGACGTGATATGTTTGTGTGTGCATTGTGAGTTTGCATGCAGTTGTTAAACATGCAGTTTGAGGAACAACCTCATTCAGATTTCAGAGGGATAGCTGTGTTAGTCTGTTTCAGCAAAAATAACAAAGACAAGCAGCAAGGGCAAGGGCAGCAGCAAGGGTTGGGTCCCCCTGCATTCAGGCAAGAGTCACCAGGAAGCAGAGTGAGTGTGAAGACTGCGGGGGGGCCCAACCAATGCAGCTATGTGGCGTCAGGCCCCCACGGTAATCCCCGAAGCTACATCTCCAAGGGATGGGGTGCCATGGGGAGAATAGGCAGAGTGGTGACATGAAGGGGCTGGGCTTGGGGAACAGTAACAGGCCAACCTCCCTTCTGCCTACCAGCCTGCCAGCACTCCCGGGCCACATTGCACAATTGCTCCAATCTGGGATGGTCTGTTGGCCAGAAGTTTGAGATCATTGTTTTACGCTATTCTGGTAATGTAAAGAGGTCTTTAGTAATCTTAGTTAAATGTGAATTAGGCCTCTATTTTAGGTAGCTGCATGTCCATTGACTTCAATGGGATCTCATTGCCGAGCACATCTGATGCCAGTACACTTATTTAAATTTCTAATTTTAGGCATCTCTGAAAATTTTCATAATGGCTTCTTGGTTTAAGTGCTTATGCAATTATAGTAAAAATCAGCTGGCCATAAGTTCTTCTGAGTCACTGCAATGACCTGTCCATTGGAGACTGAATAGATTGTTTTTGCAGTGGCTAGACTTTTACAGTCCCACAGAACAGTCTTAAATATAGGATATACTACAGACATAGATTTGAGTTTCAGTCTTTCTTCTTTACTATCTGGTGTTTAAGCTGAGTTACTGCCCCAAATGGGGGGTATTTTTGTTAATGTGACATTTATAATGGATCTGCAATGTTTGCACATTTACCCAAGTACTGTCTGTACACAGATCTCTCATTGATTTAAGTCTGAAACTGATTTCAGTGGAAAATCCACTCGACAACTTCCTAATCTCCTGGAAGAGTGCACAGGCTTCAGATGTGCAATAATGTTATTATGGAGCAGTGTAAGGATTAATTATGACTCCGTACATATATTTCTGTATCATAGTGTTGCCGCTGACCCCAACAATAGTGCTGTATTTTGTGGAGGAAGTTTACTGTCCTATAATCAGCTATATAATGTTTACAGATTTCCCACTGGGGTCTGCAATTTTTTGTAGGTGCGATCAGCAACCCTCCAGGATGTTGATAAAATGGTGCTCCCGTAGACTAGTCTAATCACCAAGAGCCCAACATGGTCTCGCATACAGCTCATAGGAAGTTAATCACTCTGAGTTATGTCTTCATTGCAGAAGACATGTCAACTCTGCCTCCCATTCATACAGAAAAATCTCTGACCTGAGTTTGGAAGTGCTTTGAGCCCTGGTTAGCTTACATAGATGAGATGGGGGCGAGGTTAGAGCCTTTACCTCAGACTAGAACTCAGACAACCACTGTAGCGAAGATGTGGGCAAAAATCATTCGTCCAAATTAGGGATGTGAATGGGTAACTGGTTACCCGGTAATCATTACCCTTAACAGGACCCTTAACGGCAGTCCGCCCTCACCCTGCTGCCGCTTCCAGCTTGGTGAGAGACTGCCAACTCTCAGCTTGTGTGGTCTGGGAGCTGGCAGCTCAATGCGGAGCAGCCCCTGCCCATGGTGCAGGGCCACTCCAGTGCCTGGATCTGTTTAATCAGTTAAACGGTTATACTTAACATTTAACCAGTTAACTAATTAAATGGGATTTGACATCCCTACTTTGGCCTGCAATGGCCTCATAATTTCCCTGCAGTTGATGCAAATGACTGTTACTCATGACAGAGAACCAGGAGATATGCCCCAGATACGTATGGGCAAGAGGAGACACAGTTATGTGAATATAGCATTGGAGGGGAAATGCTCACATCTTGACTAGACTAACCATGGGGCTAGTTGCTGGGGAAGACACATTCTGAGTTCCTAGGCACGCAAAGGCACCACACCTGCTAATTACCTCTTTTTGTGAACTGTATCTTACCTCCCCTGCTTTGCATGGCACTGCATGTTGCTGGAGTACAAAGAGTGCAGCCACTTTCGTCTTGGACTTTATCTGAGAGTATCTGAATAATAGTCAAACATGGGCAGGCAGCAAACAAAATTTACATTGGTGCATTGCATTCAGGCCTCGCTGATTTTGGCAAATTTGGGGGAAAAAATCATCCCAGGTTCAAGGATGCTTGTCCTCTTTCTTGGAACCGTATATGATTGAGCAAGGTTAATGGGACTAGATTTTGATTAATTACTTTTATGTTTGCTTCTAAAGCTTGATGTGCCTTCTGTGCGCAGAGTTGCCAGCTTCCTAATTTCTGAAAGCTGACCTATGGAGCAAGAAAGCTGGAACCTCTCCCTTCCCCCACTCTTTCCTGAGGCAACGTCCCTGCTCCACCTCTTTCCTGAGGCCCCACGCCTGTCACTCACTTCTGTCCTCCTCACTCAATCCTGTCAACTCCCCCCCTGCCCAGCTTGTCTCTTTGCTCCAAGGCTAGGACAGGAGCCTGCCTGTCCACAAGATGCAGGCAGGAGGCAGCCCAGAGTTATCAGGGAATGGTGTGGGTTGATGATTTGGTGCCTCCTCCCTTGACCTCTACACCTGTGATAACTTGACTTTTGGTGTCTGATCAGTACATGTGATTGGACACTGTACAGATCCCCTTTCAATCATCCTTTCTCATCAAAAAATGGATACCAGGTAACACTATGTGTGCTGTTTATAGAATTGAGAACTAGGATAAAGCGTGTGTTGTTTTTCCTCATTATTAAAAAGACACAGTCAAGTTAAAAACCGTGTTTTCTAAATGTATTCACTCTTGCTATTTTTAACATTTCTCCACAACTGAGAGAGGCTAAAATAAGACTTTCATTTTATTTACTTTGCATATTGGACATCACTTTGTGTAGTCAGTAGTCTTGTTTATTTGCTTTTTGCAGGCATTTCCCTTCATGGTATCCAAGCTCCTGACAGACACTGATGTGTTTTAGGGATGTAAAATCCTAATAACTCACTTAACTGATTAATCTTTAGGTTAACCGATTAAGTGGGATCCTGGGAGAGAGACAGCTCCAGGCCAGCTTGAGCATCCCCCAGTCTGCGGTGTTCCCGGCTGCTGACTCCCAGCCCCAGCTGCGTGGGGCGGGTTGCCGGTTTGCGTCCCTGCATGAGAGCCCAACCAGGCTGCTCCTGAGTAACTGCTTAATTGGTTACCTGTTCATATCTCTAATGTGTCTGTCCTCATAACATACTTGTGATGTATGGAAGTATTGTTGTTTGATATTACAGGTGTGGCCAATGTTTGAGATTTCTGAAGTTGGGCAACCAAAACTGAAAGACCCAAAATCAGAGGTCACCTTTTGAAAATGCTCCGGTTCATACAAAATCCAGGAACTGTACCTAGTTTCTTTGACTCCCACTCAGATTCCTTAAACACAAAACAAGCCTCATTCTCCAGTTTGCCCTGTTCTTTATATGGATCTGTCTCAAAGCTACGGAGAAGTTAGAAAACATTTTAAAAAAACAATCCTAGAAAAAATGTGTTTGGAAACTCCCTGTAATTGGCTGGGAAGACTAGGTCCTGCCAACACTGGTTTATTCTTTTTCTGAAATTGACAAATTTTAAGTGGACAGTGTCTCTTTGATATAATATTTCTGTAGGTTTTGCATACAAGTGATTTATTCATTAAAAATGATTGAAAACTGCAGGAATAGCATCTGTCTACTCATGTGAGACAGGTGAGCAAAGGTTTATTTTCTCCTGCTTGGTAAATGGGCTTAGGCTGGAAATAGGCATCTAGATGCTTACAGTGAGGCAGCATTGGCATGGACAGAAGCATAGGTGCCATGGGAACTCTTACCCTGAAAACGTATGGCAGCAGGTGAGTTTTGCAACTATAGGATTTGGCAGGAGTTTTGTGGATCTGAGTGGAGCCCCCTGAGCACCTTTTAGGAGTGGGGCTAGAGAGCTCTAGACCAAGCTTATAGCTGTTTCCGTTGCTTCATGCTGACTTAACAGACAGTCTAGGCTTCCGACTGAGAATTCTGGACTCCTTATTGTGTATAGTATGGTTCCCATCATCATAATGTCTGAGTGCCTACTCCATTCCCTTGCTTGGTGTGAATGACTGGTTCCCACCAATGTTCCCGCTAATCTTTTCCAGCCATGTGAAGAGGTTTCCATCCATGTGCGGAATAATTTTATGTGCACCAAGGCATATGGAAAAGTGCACCTCAAATAGAAACAAAAATAAAACCCAGCTGCGGGTGCTCTGCTAATCAGCGGGGTGGCATTTGAAGCTCTCCTAAGCGGCCACATGAGCACACAGCTTCCAGGGAATGTTGGTTCCCACCTGTCCTGTCGCCAGCTGAGTGTGCCCTGATTTAGGGCCCCAAATCCTCTCCTCCCTGGAGCTTGACTTTATTGATAACTCACAAACAGGAACACAAGAGCTTACATTTTCTCCTCCAGCTTGGCTATTTCAAAGGTTTTCCTCCTGGACATTCTATTTCAGTTTTCTAAGTCCCAAAGAGGCACTCCAATTCCTTGTCTGGACTCATTCAGTCCACATATTAGCATGACTGTCGGGGTAGTTAAGGTAGGATTTTTGCACCTGGGTCTAGTGTGATGCAAAGGAAGAGTCTTTTGAATTTCTATACAGTCTTGAAGGTGCCATCCTTGTACCATTGGCTTAATCATTCTAAAGAATAGTACCACAATCTGTTAAATTTCATAGGTCTTCACAGTAGCTTATGTAGAACCCAATTGGCTTCACCCCAGTAATGTTAGGACTTAATTATAAGATTGGAATAGACCTCAGGAGGGCATCTACTCCAACCCCCTGCTCAAAGGAGGACGAATCCCAACTAAATCATCCTAGCCAGGGCTTTGTCAAGCCTGGCCTTTAAAATTTAAGGATGGATATTCCAACAACTCCCTACGTAATCCATTACAGTGCTTTAACACCTTCCTAGTGAAGTAGTTTTTAAAAAAATATCTGACCTAAACCTCCTCCGGTGCAACATGGCACCGTTGCTGCTTGTTTTGTCAAAGAAGATGACTTTTTTTCATAAAGGAATCCATAAGTGTAACTCCTATTTATGCAAAGGCCTGAATTTGGCCCTAATTGCTTTATACTCTACTCCTTCCTTCCTATCAATAGTCTGAAAAATTTGCTGCATTAGCCATGCAATTATCTAGTGTCTCTGGCATTTAACAGCAAGTTAACTTTCTCCAAAGATGTTTGCTTTGGAGCAATTATTGTCTGAATTTTGGGCATCTGGCACTAATACCAACACTCTCGCACTGCTGGCAATTGCAAGTCTCATAAACTCAGACAGGTAAATGTCTCGAATGAAATGATAGTATAACATGAAGAGGAATATAAATCAGTGTAAAATACTGCCTGTGACAGCATTTCTGCAAGGTTGCTGCTTTCGGAGACTAGCAAACTGTGTCAACAGCTGTAACGCATACCAAATAAAATATCTCAATGCATTTCTAGACTTGATATTGAAACCTTATGGGGGTGGAATGATAGGAGTGAGTGAACTAACTGAAACCACATGCCAAATTAATAAAGGTTTTTTTTTTTTGAAGTGTTGGCAGAATCTTCCTTAAATAATGTGGATTTTCAGCCTATTGTTTTCAGCTAAAACAATGTAGGCCAAATGACAATAATGTCCTAACAAGGTGTTTACTATCAGACTGTTGTAAAGTTTGCTTTGTAATTGCTTTGTCTTTGTTGTTTTAGAAGCAGGTTAAATTTTATGGGCATTTACTGAAAGCTTCCCCACCTCACCTTCCCCTTTCCGTGTTTCCTGTCCAATTCAGAAAATATTTTCAACTTTGATTGTTTGCTGATGGGTTTTTTTAACAAGAAGCTATGTGGCTAATAATATCTGGATTGATCTTTGTTGTGCCTTAAGTAGCATTAAATCATCTAAACATTACAGATATACACCACTAATTCTGAATGTATCATTGTACTGTAGTGACTGAATAGTACTGCAGATAACGGCATGTCTACATTTAAAAGATGACATCTAGTCAATTAATATTGCAGTTTTTTTCAAAAAATCTATTAAGCTATAAAATATAATCTTTAGTGTGGACAACATTAGTTTGGTATAACTGCACTTTATACCAGTATAACTTATGCTAGAAAGTGATATAATTGCATCCACCGGAGAAGGAGGCTTTTGCTGCTTTAACTATTCCAGTATAGTTAAGTTAGCAAAATTTTCTAAGTATCCCCTTCATATCATGCTTTAGAAGCAACACATTAACTATTTAATCAGTTATGTTTCCAAGAGTAGAGACTCGCAGAGAATCCTTTCCTATTTGCTAAAAGGTTACAGGGTGACTGTTTTCAGTCAAGGAAATTGGCTAGGAAATTGGTGACTAAGAACTTGTCTACCTGGGGACCAGAATTATTATACCATTAAATCAATTCCAACATAATTCTCCATGTAGACACACACTCTATTCTGGTGTAAAATTAACTATTTCCAGTATAACTGGTCTGCTTTAATTGTACTAAAATAAGACAGTTATATCGCAGAAAACAGTGTTCACATGGAAAGGTACACCAGAATTACTATGGCAGTTTAATTACATTGCCGTTATAATGCTGTGGATCAGTTTCCCCATGTAAAAAAGCCATAGTATATATCAGTGCCATGGAAAGTAATATGACATTTCTTTGCAGTACATTAGGTGGTGGTGAGCCATAATATTGAAGACATGATTCAGCACAACGGTGGTGCCCAGTTCCACTGAACTTCACTCTGTTCTTTGACTGCATGTCAAAGCTCTTTTTAAGTCTTGGACCTGTGTTACTCAAAGGCTGTTTGTTCATGACAGTTCATGCTGAAACGTTTGGAATAACTGTGGCGGAAATTTAGAACTATAATGTCCTAGAGGCAAAAGGTCAATGTAATTAATTAACTAATTTAAATTAGTGCTTACTGATACCCTTTTTAGTCATTAATCTCCCGTTTCTTCACAATTTTTTTTTTAAATGTCAACCTTGCAGCTAGAAAAAAATCATTCGCATGTAGCAATGTTTGTTAATGTAAACTCCTCCAAGCACTACAGATTTTAGTAAGGACCATAAGCAGTCTGTATTTTCAGAAGTATTAGAACTGGAGGAAATTACCTTTCTATTTTTTTTCCTCTTATCCCAAGTCTTTCAGTGGAACAGAAATAAACTTTATCTTACACAATGTGATTTTTATCTTGATCTGCTACTCTATTATAAATCTAGGTCAGATTTATAGTCAACATTTTTAATCCTGTCATACTTTGTCATAGTGAGAGCAATTAGGGTAGAAATGGAGGAGAGACGCCCACGTATTCTGATTTTTTTTTTTTGTCCAAAGAGGACTTAATGACTGCTTTACTCTACTCCATGCTGTGTTTTGTAGCATTTATGCAATGCCCTGTTTAAAAACGTTTTTGCATATTCCACTGGACTGTATGAATCATTGTGCATTACACTATGTGTCATAGGCAGGAAGAGAGAACAGTCATGTGCTTTGTCATATAGACTGAATTTTTAAATGTTGCTAAAGTGCATTTGTGATTGGCGTAAAGGTGGTAGCTCACTTCAGAGTTGGTTATTTTCCCCTTTTGTTTGATGAGGTTCTTTTATAGCTCCATCTTGCCCACTTTTTCCGTTACTGCCAGTTAGCTCTGAAATCTGGTGCTTCGGCTCGTCATACAGAATGATCTAAAAATGAGGTCCCCATAATGTTTCTATCCACTGGATTGGTGAGGGCTGGAGGGACTGGATTTGAAGCCAAAACAAAACTGAATCAGATGGAATAATATCCAGAATGCATGCCAAGTAGTTCCCAGTCTTGAAGCTCCTGTTTCTGGGACAAAAGATTGAGAAGGAGATGGTAGGTCAACTCCAATGACATTGGATATCCTCTAATTCCCTTAGGGATGTAAAATCCCATTTAATTGGTTAACTGGTTAAACATGTTGTCTAACTGGTAGGGGGACGGGCTGGAGAGCCCCTGCCTGTGGCGTACGTGGGCCCGCTGTGGGTAGGGACTGTTCTGGCTGAGCTGGAGCATCCTTGTCCACAGCTGGCCCGGTGGGACTGGAGCAGCTCCTTGCATGCAACAGACAGGAAACTGCTTCAGCCCCCATTGGTTAACTGGAGCTGCTCAGCATCATCCTTTAAGGGTGATGTTTACCAGTTAACCATTCACATCCCTAGTTGCTGTATAGAAACAGAGTAATTCTATTTCTCTCTATTAAATCAGGGTGGCCAGTAAGCACGCTAGAGAATATACATAGACCATATGTCCAGAGTACTTTTTTCAGTGTGTTTTGATGCTGATCTTCGTGAGGCCTTGCAGATACAGTTACAAGATGGAGAGAATTACTTTTGTGGAGTTCTACAAATTTACTTAATAACCATGAGCAAAGTAACTTTAGAAAACTCATTTCCTAAGCTGTGGACTTCCAGGTGGCTCTGTCCTGTCATCTCTTCTGTTCATTTATTATAAGAAGTTGTTCGAATGACTCATGAGATTAGGCTGATGCTAATTTACCAGCATGTTAGATATCCAGCCTGGGACTATGTTCCCCTGTTATCTGATGGATATTGGGGCATAAATGAAATACACTTGGAGAGTTCAGACAAGATTAGACAGAGATGATTCTGATGGGCAGGCACTTTAAAACCTGGTAAAATGTATATTGAGATTACCTACTCAACCATTTTCAAAACAACCCACCATCTTGGGACCTGGCTCTTCCTCTGCTTTCCCCAGTTGTATTGGTGATCTAAACCACCTTTTTTCTTATATGTATTTCCAAGAGATTACAACCAGTCCTCTTAAATGAAGGTCTTGCCTCTGTCATCTACACTTTTAGATTAGACTAAATGTGAACCCTTTCAGCAGGTGGAGAGTAGGATAAGAACATACCACAACTAGGACATGCTGTCTGCACTCTATCACTGTCAGCTAGTGGGTCACTATCTACAAAAGGTCTAGGTGGCCTAGACTAAAATTATCCAAAAAGATCTTTCTCTGACTTGCCATATGATTTTTACCAATCTAGAATGTTGCTCTTCTGAGGCTGAAGCTCACATCTTCAGAGATACTAAAGGAACATTTATAATGACTGACATTCCTACCTATAATGCTGTCCAACTTTTCAGTTTTATGTTCTGTGGTATTTGATGAGGGACTATGAATTTTGAATTTACCAGCTGTGTGTTTAATCAGTAAGTAACTGTTGGAGCATCATGGGTAACAGTCCTCATGAGAACCCATTTTTTAAGTCTGCCGGTTAGAGCTATTGTAGAACTTATCAGCTGAGAAGTAACCAACATTTTGCCTTATTTTGAGTGTACCATTTTGTTATTAGTATACTTAAATCTTTTTAGCTCAAAAAAAAAATCTAGCTGTTGTGTGACAGTGTAAGTCCCTACTTCAAATCATCAGGTGAGTGCTTGTCCCAATACTGAAGATGAGGGAAATCACAAAAAAACGCCACAAAATAGGGGCTCTGCCCTTGAATGTATTTCAGTTTGCATTTTGATAGCAGTTTAGAAATGTTATCGCCCGTTTTGTCACAGATATAATTCACATCTTTCTTCAGGCACTGTAAACAAGAGAAATGGTTTAATGGCTCCATAAAAGCCACTCTGTGCTGATAGCTGAGATTAGACCCTTTAGTAATGGATTCCTGTGTGTTGGGGGAGGAGGAGGGCTTGGCAGAGGTAAATGTACTGGAAAAGAATATTTGAGAGTCTCTGATGTATCTGAAGTGCTTGCTGCCTTTCTGTGTGTGTGTATGGGAAGATGAATTTAAGGAGTCTGTGACACTGTTGGCTTTATCAGTACACAAGCCTTCCCCCTTGCTTCTGGAATGTAACTGACTACTAATTGAGGTCATCTCAATCAGTTTATCTCCTTGCATTGAAGTGACCTTAACTTAAAGTGAATGGCTTTTCATCATCTCACTGGTGTGAAAAACCACATGCCATGTATTTATACCTATATTTCATTCATTCTAAAAGTGAATGAGATCACAGACAAAATCTGATTGAATGTGTATTTACACTGCAGTTGTAAAGCATAATTTCTAGCTGAAAGAGATATGCCCATGCTAGCCCTGTGCAGGAGCAGGGTCCATGTGGCCAGTTAGTGTGTAGTCCTGAGGGAGCTAATATTGGAAAGATAGTAATGCTAGCATCAGGGCAGTTGGATTGCCCCAAGAATAGTTTCTCCTTTGCTGCTGCTATACTTCCATGTTTAGTACACAAACTTGATCAAAGGTAGTATGGATATATTTCCTGGAGCAGGAAATTACACCTTCTGGCTCTGAGGGTATACATACATGTACAGACCATTGTATGACAGAATGGTGAGAAGCAACTCAAAAATATGTTCAGCATATATGCCAAGAGCACAGCTTATTTTGACTTCTCCCTTACTATCTTTTTCTGGGGGTGCATAAAACCTTCCAATCAAAAATACAAATCTAATATTACTGAATGTGACCAGACATTCTCTAAAAAGCATGCAGGTTTGAAGCTGTCACTGATTTGATCTGCACATTATTGATCTGAACATTATTTTATATCAGCTAGTACATGCATGTCTCCATACATATGCTGATAATAAAGGAATACCATTTGGTCTATGGGGTGAAAGTAGATACTTGGAATCAAAGCTGAAATGAAATGTTTGTATTGTTGACTTATCAAGAGTTCATGTACCATTAGTGAAGACCTACCTGCTTTATGTGGATTTTTTTCAATACACAACTTTTTTCTGAAAAGTTTTGTCTGTGTGATCGCAGCAGGAGGCTCAGCTCTGCAAACTAAAAATATGCCTTGCATTCAAAAGTGAAAGACTTGCAGCCAGCCTCATAAGGCATTTTCTAAGTTCTTCCTCATCTCAAGCATTCAATTTACAGTCTACTTGAATCAGTGGTTTCACAGAGTGTAGCAGTAATTAAGGGCTTGTCTATATGGACTGTTACTGGACAGTAGGCTAGGGCAGTGTTTCTCAACCAGTGGTACGAGTACTCTTAGGGGTACTTGAGAGAAGTCTGAGGGGTACATTAACATAACTGAAATTTGGAGAAAACTGAATTTTTGTTTTAAGTTTTACAGCATTTTATGATGTTTGTACTTTTTCCACCCAAAAATGTCATCGCCCACCCAGGTATGATTAAGTTGTTTAAACAAATGTGTTGCAATGGTAGAAAAAAATGTGTCTCTAAAAACTGTAGGTACTGTGGATACTTATAATTTTTTTTTAAAAGGGGTACTTTATAAAAAAAAAAAGGTTGAGAAACAGTATACATTTACAGTGTACTAGCTTGCCACACACAAAGTGGCCACATGGACCCTACTATGGGAGAGTACAGAATCTTTTGTGCATGGCAGAAGAGTCCACATGGCCAGTTAGTGCATAGAACTCTAGTGAACTGTGGCTTAATGCACACTGTCTGTTTTGTCAGAGCTTGCTATCTGACATCTAGGGCTTCCCAAGAAAATTGTACCACATTGGGCCAAATGAGTTACTTTTTGGCCATGTGCAGGGAAGCTGCCCTATTTATACAGCCCTACAGAGATACAAAATTGGCATCTGCCAAAAATGGTCTGCAGATATCGATGGTTTTGCAGGGCTCTATCGTTTTGTGTCAGACAGCAGGGCCAAAAAAATACCAACATATAAATCTCAGCCAAGGCAAGGTGATTCTTTCTAATCACTTACAGAAGTCTTCACAGAATTGCTTTCCACTGGGTCCTAACAGGAAGACTTCAATCAGGACAAGCCCTATTAACTTGAATTGGCATCTACATGAGTAAGAAAGTCAGGCTCAAGATGTTGATTGGTAACAATAGAAAGGAAGACAGCACTTCAGACCTAGTAGCAAAAGCTTTTAGTGTGAATGTGTGTTTATATGTTTGTGCCATTTATGTGTTTATAGCACAATGGGGTTGTTTGCTTTATTACCTTCCCCCACAAAAAAAACCCCACTTTTTTTTAGCATACACAAACCTTATAATGATACCTTATAGAACACAAACCCCAATGATACCTTATAGAACACAAATATAAAGAGAACACAAATTAGCACATCACATATAAAAATGTGTATCTTATAAAGCACCTAATGGCACACCAGACTTACACAGTGATCCATTTACCGCCAAATGCAATGAGCCAGGTCTTGATGTAAGCAGTCATGGTAACTTCAGAGGGGCTACTAACATGAATAATGCATTAAGCAGGATTATTCCTGACTAACCTCACAGGTACACCAATGGCTCACAGAGAATCCCAGGGAAATTTTAGGCAAATTTTCCAACTGAAGTTTGTAGGATTGGGCCCTTATTTTGTAAAGGGCCATGGTGGATTTTGGGGGGTTTGGATGTGGATTATATAAATAATTAAGTATTTGGGATGAAATTTTGAGGATTATACTTGATTTGGTGATACTGTCACTTTTCTGTTTGGTTTTATGATAAGCAAATCCATTTCAGGCATATCCTATTTTCCTATCACAACCAAACCCTTACCTTGCTTTAACTTATGGTAAGAGGAAGCTGTATACCAAATTTGATGGTACTAGCTCTTAACGTTTAGAAGACGTTCTTGATCAAACAGACAGACTCTCTGAAATATACAGTGGATAGCTACAAGAAAACGTAGCAACCTACAATGAACAGTAATGGGGAGGGGATAAGGAGGAAATGGGATGTGCAGGGGGAGGGGAGATAAATAGGTTTTGGAATTTAAAATACTTAACATTTGTCTACTGGGGAAACTCAGACCTCATCAGCCAGCATCAAGGGGTAGTTTTGAAAGGTCAAATAGCCCTGAAAGAAAAAATGTGAAAGCATTACTCTCAGATTCTCTTGTCCTCTTCCTCCCCTAAAAGTGCCCATTTAAGGAGTGGTGTGTAGGATTTTGCAGGGCAAGTGTATTTGGGTTGTGCCTGAGGAGGACTTTACTTTTATAGCTATGCTATTTGTTCTGACTATAGTTAAGATAAGGATCTAATATAAAATCACTATGGACTGAATTGCTTTCCCTAAATGAAATGAAGGGGTTAACTTGTTTCATTTGATACACTTTGCCCTTCCTCATAAAACTTGGAAAAAGGTAGGGTAAACTTTAATTAAAACTACAGAACAGATGCCTTCTAGCTCTCTGCCCTGGACCTAGCTAGTAAGGACTGTACAGTAAGCAAAGTACAATGTACCTCTTAGCTGAGGCAGCAGGCTGGAGCCGTGTTCAGTGAAAGTAATTTAATTAGTGTTGATCATGACTCCAGATGATGGTGATTTGATAAGGAATAATTTAGTACTTAACAGCCTTTTACATCACCAACTCCATGTGGGAAGGTAAAGCAAATTGCACAAAATGAATGTGCTGCTTTCACTTGTGCCTGTGCCAGTGAGCTGGAAAACTGCCTGTTAGCAGACGTTCAGGCTCTCAGCACTGTGATGAAATACCCAACCAGTTCTGCATGCAGGGCTACGGTGTGGGAGTCTCTGTACTCCCGTTATTTAAAAATAAATAAGGGAAGTCATTTCTCATAACAGATTAACTCTGAGGAAGCAGTAAAGTCAAAAAGAGAAAATAGAGCCGTGTGTGGCCTTTGTGCGAATATACAATTGTTGGCTTTTTAAATAAAAAACCCTGTTGTGTCTATAGGTTAACTTGCAGTAGATTCAGATCAGACCAATTCACAGATGTAAAGTAAGAGTCAGAGATGCTGGACATGTCAGAGGTAGAATACAGTCTCTGTGGCCAGGAAAACACAGGGCATATCTACATTCCAGTTTGACCCCATGGATGGTCCATGCCAGCTGACTCAGGCAAGTTGGTCTGCAGCCTGAGCTCTCCCAGGTTGCAGGGTCTTAGAGTTTGAACTCCATCAAAAGCCCAAACACCTATGCCAGAGTTAAACTGCCTCACAGCCCAAATCCCATGAGCCTGCATCAGCTGGCATGGGCCAGCCCTGGTTTTTAATTGCAGTGTAATTTGTACCCTGTGGGTGCAAAAAGTCTTGTAGGGCAGTTAGTTAACCATGATTAAAATAGCAGTGAATATACTTAGGGTTGCCAGGTATCCGGTATTCACCCGGACAGTCTGGTATTTTCACCTCCTCAGAATACTGAGATGTCCAGAATTCTCTGAATTTTTCCCCAGCCAGGAGGCAAAAATGCTGGGCACCTGGCAATCCTACAAACACTCAGTGCCCAGCCTCCCCCCCTACCCAATGCCCCACCCCCAACACCCCCAGCCTTCCAACCCCAGCCCCTATGCTTACCTGGTTCCCCAAGGCTGCCGGAACAAAATGGCTCCTGGCCAAAAGACCTAGGTGAAGCAATGCCTCCCCTCGGTCTTAGTGCTCAACTGCTCCCCTGTTCCTATCCCTGCACACAGTCTTAAAGGGGACATGATCCTGTTTTAATGCTGTTTTATTTAATTTTTTTTTTGGCTTAAGTCTTTGGAGTTTTGGTTTTTTTTTCCCCCCTCAACAACTTTGGTCTCCCCCCTAACACAGATGCCTTTTTCAGTAGAAGATCTGATTCTTGCAAATTCAGATGTAGCTCTGTTGCAGCTAATGGATCTACACCAGTTTCTTTGGGTATGTCTGCACTACCACCCTAGTTCGAACTAGGG
The DNA here is from genome assembly GCF_052426305.1 of Pelodiscus sinensis. Classification (NCBI taxonomy): domain Eukaryota; kingdom Metazoa; phylum Chordata; order Testudines; family Trionychidae; genus Pelodiscus; species Pelodiscus sinensis. Next base: position 207,921,178 of record NC_143053.1, read on the forward strand.
TGGTTAATGTAGGCAACCGAAGTTGCAAATGAAGCCCGGGATTTAAATATCCCGGGCTTCATTTGCATCTTGCCGGGCGCCGCCATTTTTAAAGCCCCGGTAGTTCGGACTCTGGGCCCGCGGCTACATGCGGCACGGAGTAGGTAGTTCGGATTAGTTCGGATTAGGCTCTCTACTCCTCGTGGAACTACCGTTACTCCTCGTGTATTTGAGAGAATAGTCAAGCCTTAAGAGGGGAAAAAATGTATTTAAATAAATACTGATTTTTGTTTTCCATTTACGACCGATTTGCCCAAACTTTGAGAGAGTGGTGAGAATTGGCAGCTAATCAGGAACTCTAGGGCATGACCAATTTGCATATACATTTATATATAAAGGGCTAGATCTTGCTCATCATCATGAAGCATGGAGTCCCGCTTCCTCCCATTAATTCTCATGGGTATGTCTACACTACCACCCTAGTTCGAACTAGGGTGGTAATGTAGTCAACCGGAGTTGCAAATGAAGCCCGGGATTTGAATTTCCCGGGCTTCATTTGCATGTTGCAGGGCGCCACCATTTTTAAATGTCCGCTAGTTCGGACTCTGTGCCCCGCGGCTACACGCGGCACGAACTAGGTAGTTCGGACTAGGCTTCCTATTCCGTGGAATGAAGAGTAATGGTAGTTCGGAATAGGAAGCCTAGTCCGAACTACCTAGTTCGTGCCGCGTGTAGCCGCGGGGCACAGAGTCCGAACTAGCGGACATTTAAAAATGGCGGCACCCGGCAACATGCAAATGAAGCCTGGGAAATTCAAATCCCGGGCTTCATTTGCAACTCCGGTTGACTACATTACCACCCTAGTTCGAACTAGGGTGGTAGTGTAGACATACCTCATCTGATTAATGAGATCAAAATTTGGCCCCAGATCCTTTCATTAAAAGTTAATGTACATAATCATTGCACTTTCATCATAGAAATTGTGGTTAAAGTACACTAGCCATCTAATCCTGTAATATCAACATTATTCTACCCAACAATGACAGGAGACCCTGACCATGGACCACTTCATGACCTCCCATTGAAATGTTGGCACCTTTAATTTAAGAGCTCCATTCAGACTTTCTCTTGATTTTCCTCTAGTGCATGTTCTCTTTTAAGAACACTGCATGATCTGTTGCAATATACATTGCTTTAGGAAAATGTATATGCATGTGCCCATACTCAAATACCCTCCAACAGCTGGCATGTGTTGTCAAACTGTCACTTTTAAGATTCTGTGTAAACAAAAGAATGATGTAAAGCCTAAGGGCACACAATAATGCTCTGTGCAGCAGTGAGATTCTCTAGCATAGAGCTTGCATGTGTGCGGCTGTCACTGAAATGCCCCAGTGGTACAGGATTGTAGGAGGATCCCAATAGGATATGGGTATCCAAAGCTGAAATTTCAATGGGATGTTCTAGTGAGATCATTGATTACAAGAGTTAAGATGAAAGGTTTTAGGCAGGATAACAGAGTTCAGGGGGTTGAATTAATATCTTTCTTGTGATTTGTACTTCATTTTGAAATATTTTAGATAGACCATAATTGACTTTTAGGGCTGCTCTTCTCTAAGCTTTTTTTTTTCTTCTCCCGTGCCCCTGTTCTGTTGTCCTTTAGTGCGTTTGCCTAATCAGAAAAGGATCTAGGTAATTTTGAGCTGTTAATGTAGATTCAGATGAGCATCTTTTACCTTCCTTTTTGGCTGAGGTAGACCTTGAACTACAGAGAAGGTTGAGAGTAGCTAACTAGCCCTAACTTGATTTTGACTTCTTTGTCCAATCTAGATAAATCTGTGCTTCTCATTCATATCCCATTTTTGCCCCATCCCTTCCTCTTTTTACCTGTAAATACACTGGCAAAATTCCCATTGTCTTCAGCTAGGCCAGGATTTCATATAATAAATATTTTATTGTGTACTTTTCTGACTTTACTTTATCATAATATCAACTTTTAAGCCTGTAATCCTCCAATTTCATAAATTCTAGTACACGTTTTCACATATGTTATGAGATCCAAAAATTAGCAGTCCTGTATTTCAGGCTCCTATGCGAGAAATTAATTTTGCAGTAATAGGTGTGGTACTCTTTAAAGTGAACTACTGTACATTGATGGGGAAAGCTACCATGCTAATAACGCTTAGAGCATTTTGTGCCTGGGAAATACTTTGCCTCTGACAATATTTACAGTAACTAAGCCAAATATAAGTGGGCTGTTATTTTCCTACTAGTGAGATGGGAACCTGGCCATCATTCTATTAAACAATAAAACTGCTAATCGCCAATGCAAAGGATCTCATGTCTATTTCTCAATTTGACACCCGAAGAAGTGCCTGAAATGTTCATTTCTTCAACCGTGTTTATTATTATGGTGGTTTAATTAATTGTGTTTCATTAGTAGGAGCCAACTTGTTTGATAATGCACACTGTTTAATGCCATGCTTGCTTTCTAACTCCACGTTTTTGTTGTTTGTTTCTCCCTTCCAGTGGCTTTTCATGGTCTCCCAGTGAAAATCAAGAAAGAACCCCATAGTCCATGTTCGGAACTTGGCTCTGCTTGTAGTCAAGAACAGCCATTCAAGTTCAGTTATGGGGAAAAGTGCCTGTACAATGTCAGGTAAAGCAGCCAGACGTACTTTTACAGTAGATTCAGTGAGTACTGCAGATTAAAACGAGGACCGATTAAAGAGAAATAAAACCAAAATAGAGCTCTTATGAAAGTTACCTCTTCAGCAGATAACAGGCTCATGAGATAATGCATTTAGCTGGACACTGATGGAACTGTTTATAGTCCTATCAAGCACTTAATCATTTTAAAGCAATAATTTTCATTGAAATACTCAAGACTGCACTCCTCTTCCACTGGTTATGGCCATCGTTTAAAAATGGGGGAGGAGATCTTATTTACTGCAAGCTGTGTTGAAAGTACTTTTAAAATGCATTATGCACATTAGGCTGAGAGAGAGCGCCTCATAACAGGCGAGAGATTGGCAGGTCTGAGCAACACATTAGGTATTTAACGAATTTTGCAGATGATATATATGTGCATTCATGGACAATTACAGTATAAAAATAGTATTTGATTAGGCCTTGCAGATATTTTTATCTTGTCAGAAGGAAGTGGTCTCCCTCTGATAATCAGGATAGATAGTAAATGTTTTAATTATTATAGGAGATTAAAATATAGTTTGATGCCATTGCATTCTTTATGGATGTTATTTTGGTTTACATTTCTGTCTTCCTTTTCTCCTCAAATGTTAGCAGTTTTTGGGTTTCTAATTGATCTTTTAATCTATTTGGAAAACTTCATCCCAGTCAGTACAGAATTTTTGTTCATTTAAGTACACTACTGTTTAAGGATGTGATAGTGTACATGCTTACACAGTTAACCGATGAGCCTGGGTTCCTGTATAACCATCATGGTTGTATGCAGGCACCCCTGCCCCTGGCTTTTAAGCTGGCTCCCCATGGGTACCGTCTCCCACATAGCTGTCTTCCCTCCCCTTTCTCCCCCTCCCCCCGCCCCGTACTGCTGCCTCTGAGGCAGTAGCGGATGGAGTGGGAGGTTTTTGGCGGGTGCTGGCTTAAAGTCGGCTCCCTGTGCACCACCCCCCTACCATGTGTAAATATGTAACCGTTGAAATTTTCATCACTTACACGTTTACATAAATACACGCATTTTAACATCCCTACTACCATTATGGGCAGGGCTCAACAAACTATACAATCTACTCGCCTGTGGTGAGTAGATTTCAGCTGTGCACCCTGTTCATTGGCCCTTGCGCATGCGCAGTACAGGGATGGCGAGCAGTTTTCGACGCCGTTTGTCAAGCCCTGATTATAGGCATCTGCAAAGCCATCTAAATCTGCCTCTTCATTGAAGGACAGTGCACCCCATTTGCAAACATGATGAAACTCAGCGATTGAAAAATAATCTTGGACATTTTTGCTTTACTTACTAAAGTACCCTTGTCACCTATTAGGTACTCTTTTAGACAGACCCCTTACTGTTTTAGCCCCCACAGATGCTTGTGTGCTGAAACTTTGACATGCAAGTAATTATACTGACTTCAGCAGGACTACTCATGGATGTGATTCAGGAAAACACTTAAGCATGTGCTTAACTTCAAGCACACCTATGCTAGTCCTTTTTTGAATAAGAGTGGACATATGTGTGTGCACTTTAGTGTTTTCCAGAATCAGGGAACATGTGCATAATGTTAAGCACATGCATAAGTGTTTGCAGGATCAGTGCTTCGACAGAGGAAAAAGTGGAGGCTGCTGACATCTGCGTGTGGGCAGATAAAGTAACAGAGCTGTGTTTTTCTGGGTCAGATTCCTTTTCTCGGGTTGCATTCTTTATTATTGCACTCTGAGGTTTGTCCAGACCACTGCAAAGCAGGGTAGGCTCTTTCTACTCTAGTCCAGCTCCCTGTGCTTTGAAACTTTCTTTGGGCTTGTCTCCTGTTAGTGTCCCACTGTAACACCAAATTCTTTTAATAATACATCTCTGCCCTCACAACGGCAGAGAACGTGACCACCGTGTGTAACTGCGGACTAAGTTTTCTCTGTGCTTGTTTATGTACAGAAAAGAGAACTCACTCAGAAATTGGTCACAAGAGTGTCCTCAAAATAAAAGGAAGATTAATAGGATCATGTTTCTGTGATACTACATTTTATTTGTAGAAAAATTAACTTCTCATCCTTCCCCCACTCCTCTCTGCTGCTAGTGCCTATGACCAGAAGCCACAAGTTGGAATGAGGCCCTCCAACCCACCAACGCCATCCAGCACTCCAGTGTCACCACTGCACCATGCATCCCCAAACTCAGCGCAGACTCCTAAGCCCGACCGGGCTTTCCCTACTCATCTCCCTCCATCCCAATCCATCCAAGACAACAGCTTCCCTATGGATCACAGGTAAAAAAAAAAAAAAAACACCAGAAAACCTGTCGTCATGACTACATCATGAAAACATCATGACTACAATTAAAGGCATTGGGTTGGTTAAGTAGTACTTGACTCTGTTGCTATTCCCACTGAAATCAATAAGACCTAGGTATTAGCAAGTTGGTATGGCTAAGAGTTGCAGAAACATTCTCAGTAATTGCACTTCTATAACCCTACCCCCCAGGACTGAAAACCTAGGATTTCAGTGGAAGTTGCACTTACAACTGGGGATGTGAAAAGTCAAACCGGTTACCCAGTTAAGCAGTAAGCATCATCCTAAATAAGTAATGCTTACCAGTTCTGATTAACTGGTAACTGGAGCAGCTCCCCACCTGCTGTGGGCAGGAGGCTTCTCCAGCCCCACAGGGGGCCTGCCACAGACAGGGGCTGTTCTCATCCATCCCCAGCCTGGGATCCCACTTAGTCAGATAACCGATTAAATGTTAGGTCAATCTAATGTTTAACTGGTTAACCAGGATTTTACATTCCACTGAAGCTAGTAGGGAGCGAGATTCTACCTGGCATGTGTGTGGAGCCCCACTGAAGTACTATCAAGAACCAAGTTATCGGAATCTGGTCCCACGCTAACAAATAAGCATATTAGATCGCCTAATACATATCTGAGTAGAAGTATGGTTGTCTTCTGGTGTGCTCTTACAGAGCATAGTGTCAGTTTTCCTGACAGGGTGAGTAATTGACAGCTTTTTGAAATACAGCAGCTTATAAAAAGAAAAGTAAGCTGCCAAAATAAACCAAGTTCAAACAATATCAGTCTGAATAAAACCCAGAGAAGGCGAAACAATTTAGAATCAAAGCTGAAACTGTGCCCATAAGTCATCCTGTTCTGTTTCGTTCTTTTAGATATCTTTTGACAGTGCATGTTTTTTCTTCGCTCACTGCCCTGTGCCTATGTTTATCCTGAGCATACGTGCTGCCAGAGTTTCTTAGTTTGGCAACTGACAGTTTACCTGCTTGTGTGTGAATATAAGTATGACCTTAACCTTATTATTTGAACATGATTTTGTCAGAGAGTGTGTATACCCATAAATACATGCATGTTCAGGGTGACTCGGTAGCACTTCAAAAATATTTTAAAAAACAGATGTTCAAATAAAGTTAAGATCTTACTCCATGGAGCATGGGGTCAGACTCAGCCCTGCAATGCAAGGAGATGCAGTTTGTATGCTCCTGCACCAGCAAACGCTGCTGCATACGGGGGGGTCACTCTATTCAAGCAGGGCCGGACAGAGGCATGGGCAAGCCGGGCAGCTGCCCAGGGTGCCAACCGATGAGGGGCACCTGAAAGGAGCGTGCGGCGTCCCTTACAGCTTCCATCAGGAGCCGCGCGCCCGGCTCCCGCAGCACCAGCCCCGCAGCGTCGGCCAGCAGCACCCTTCCCCCCCAGGGCTGCGGGGCCCTACATGGCCTGGCGCGTGCGCCAGCAATGCTGGCCAGGTCAGGCTGGGCAGCGCATGCGCCGTGCACTCTGGGGGGGTGGGCCCGCGCATGATAGAGAGACAGCAGCATTGGGTAACAGGCAGCTCCCTGGGAGTGGGGCCGGGAGCGCACTGGCTGCCAGCCCCACCTTCAGGGACTATCGATTAGTCGTGCAACCGCTAAATTTTCATGTGTTTACACAATTATTCAATTTCATGATATCTTACATCCCTAGCTGCAGTTTTGATTGCAGGATATCGGACAAGTGTATTTCTGTAAACCAAAGTCAGATGGCTGAGCAGGCTCAGCTGAAATTCTTTAAACATAATTGCTGTCTAGTCAGAGAGCAAGATGGACTATTTCAGATTAAAGGGTTTTTGTTTGAAAGCAACTGAATCTGGAGAAGCTCACATGTACCTTTACTCCACTGTGTAGTTTCTCATGACACTGAACTTTAGAATAGGCTTGTCACCTGATGACTTTGTTGTATCACTGTGTGATTTGATGCACATTGTCCTAAGGACATTTTGCATTATGCTTTTCTTCAGTGAAGGAATAACTGTTGAACAACCTTTTAGCAAAGCCCCAAGTAATAAACTAAAAGAGAAAGGCTTATGTTGTATAGCTAAAAATGTCCTTCTTTATTTCCAAAGAATTGTACATTTTGCTGTGAAAGGTATTTTTTCCCCTTTCTGTTTATAATCCTGAATTTGTTTCATGTTCTCCTCCCACCATTCCTCACTTCCCTGTCTGAACTCAGCGGTTTATGCAGATCTTGTCAATATTTCTGTGAGAAGCATATGGAAAGATCTGGATCAAAAAATAATCTGTTGCATTCTGCACAGGTCTGGTGGGAGAGAAGCAGGCTTCCCTTTATTAGTATAGTCAGAAAATAATGTCATTTTAAACAAATCAGTTTTAGCTGAATATGATTGAATATGTTTATATAAAATGGGTGTGCATTGCTCTAGACCATACATTCTGTGGATCAGCAAAACAGCAGCCTCAAGAACATGTGGCTTCATACGAGGCATGAGTATATGGGGGACAAATAGCCCTAACAAGGACCAAAAGGAATCAGATCCACTTGTATGAACAAATGGCTTGATTCCATACAAAGCTTCTAGTACAACAAGTATTATTAACTTCCTTTGAGGCTTTGCAAGTGAGCCTGTTTCTTATTTTAACGTCAAGTTGCAATTTTCTGATTCACTCCTTGACAGTTCTTAATGATAATTTCTGCTTCTTTTTTTGGCTAATGAAAAAAGGAAGAGAGGGGAAATGAATGCAGTGCCAGTCAGCCTAACTATTTCATAATATGTTTTAGTTTCTAAGTTTATTTTCTGCAGGTGTAGGTGGAATTGTAAAGCGTAATGTTACCATGTACAACTGCAGAGGGGAATATTCTTAGCGTTATTAAACCAATTAATGTTCATTCTCCATTGCTACCTTTATGCTTTAGCTGTTTTTATGCATGACAGTAAATATTTAAGTTCAGCCCAGTTCAGAGCAGTATTTTGATGAAAGTTTGTAAATTTGAAATTTGTGCTTGAAATTGCTACTGCAGAAGATTTATATTTTAAGAATTTATTGACTTAACGATCAAATCCTACTCGCTCTCTCTCTCTCTGGCCAATATTCTCAAAGCAAGCTTCTGATTTTACTTGCATGAACCAAGTTAGTTCAGTCCCAAAGTACAAGAAACTGAAAAATCCTTGGTTCCCTGCCATCTGTATTTTGACAGAGAGAAACTTCCATCTGTCTCTTGAAGAAGATGGTGTTGAAGTAACATCTTGTCTTACTTTTTTAGGGTGAGTCTACACTTGCAGCAGGGGGTCTGATTCTCAGCTTGGGAAGACAGTCATATGCTCGCTGTAATCAAGTTGTGTTGCTAACGATAGCATGGCCAAAACGGTGTGAACAGCAGTAGGGCTAGCCACACCAAGTACATGCCTAGGGAACTTGATGGGCATGGACTTGGGGCAATTAGTCCCTCCCCATCTTGTGCTGACTTGGCTACATTCTATTTTTAGCATTCTAACTTGGTCAGAGCAGTGGTGTGTCTCCTCGAGCTGCAAATCGCACCCCCATTTCCAAGGGTTGATATATCTTTGCTTGAGGGATGGCAGGACAAAGAAACAGTTTACTTTAAAAATATCCCAGTTGCTGTTCTGCATATCAGCACAGAAGCAATAGGTCCCATCACCAGCAAATCTTTGTTCAAAAGCCACTTGGGGCTGGCTGATCTCCTCCCTTTATGGGAGGAAGGGGAAGCCACGTGAAAATGTATAATTCATCAGGGAAGCATGCTACTGAGCCTCTCTTTCCTCATGCCTCTCAACCTTCAGAAGCCCAACTGCTCAAATTCAGCACACATAATTGGTGTCCCTGAGATTTCATGGGAGGAAATGGGACAGCTTCGGGGGTGGGGAGCATGGAACATGCTTATTTCTGTTCTGGTACATGACACGGGTCACTAGTTCTCCTCCACGGCTTCCATTTTCCAATGGGAGGAAGGTTATGTACAAATGATTGAGGGAGCACTGAACTCCTGTGAGACGCTTGTTTCCATGAGGAGACACCAGCATGGGTAGGAAGGCCATCCTATTGGGCAGTTTTTTCTGCCCCTCCCCAGAAGATCTGTTGGATCTGGGTATTGCAAGGTGTACCTGAAAACTCCTCCCTATTGAGACAGGAATGTGACACAAACTCTGCAAAGTGAAGCTCCAGTGGTTTTTTCACCATGAGGAGACAATTGGGGACTTTTCACTTTGTGGAATGAGGCCCACATCTTACCACTGGCATTTGTGTTTGTTTGGAGATGGCATCTGTAAGCAAATAGATACAGCCCTTTCTTCTTTCATAAACAAGTATCAGAGGGGTAGCCGTGTTAGTCTGAATCTGCAAAAGCGACGAGGAGTCCTGTGGCACCTTATAGACTAACTGAAGTGTAGGAGCATAAGCTTTCGTGGGCAAAGACCCACTTTGTCAGATGCATGTGACATGCATCTGACGAAGTGGGTCTTTGCCCACGAAAGCTTATGCTCCTACTCTTCAGTTAGTCTATAAGGTGCCACAGGACTCCTCGTCGCTTTTTCATAAACAAGAAGTCCTGATTTGCTAAGGTGCCTTTATGCCACTCTTGCTGCATACAGGCCCTCCCACACAAGAGTATCATCTGTGCAGGCCTTTCCCCTCCTCCAGCAGGCAGAGCACTAGGCTGTGTTTAGACTACAAGATGTTATAGGAAAAAAGGTACGCAAATTGCACTCTGCAATTTGTGTACCATTTTCCGATTGTTTTTTTGAAAGAGGCTTTTTCGAAATGTAGCCCATCTACACTGGGCCTAATTTCAGAAAAACTTCCTCTTTTGGAAGAGCCGTTCTTTCTCATAGAATGAGGAGGACAGGGCTTCTGAAAAAGCACCTCTGCTCTTCTGGGGGGAAAAAAGGCAAGCAGAAGAGCAGACGCATTCCCTGGATGTGGCAGAGTTTTTTCCGGGATGTATCCCAGAAAACCGGTAGTGTAGACATAGCCCCCCGTAGTGTGAGGTACAATGCTGTTTAAGGCCCCTGTTGGAATATCAGAGAAAGTGTGTATCTTTTTAGACTGTAAATGTTCTGGAACATGGATTGTTTGTAGTATTTTTATACAGTTCCCTGCACAATAGAGCTCAGATCCTGATTGGGGCATTTGGGAAGTGCCATCATATATTTCCTACTAATAATAAGGTTATTCTCTGCTTCCCATGTCCCATAGGCATCTTTAATTGATTCTGGAGTAAAGGCTACTGAAAGCCAAATTTTCCCCCCTAATTCTTATCCCATTTTTAAGAACAGAGTTACTGGTAATTGGGCCCAGAAAATTTGAGCTTGTTTTCATTTTTTCTTATATCCATTTTTTTGTTGATTAAAGATAAAAGAGAACAGTTTAAAACTTATGTCTGTGGGGCTTTATTTTTACTATAATTACTCTTGAGGAATTAAGTCACTCTGCCATTGCACTTGTGAGTGACTTTTCTCACTTGTGTCATAGATTTCGCCGCCAGCTCTCCGAACCTTGCAATTCTTTCCCGCCTTTGCCAGCAATGCCAAGGGAAGGACGCCCAATATACCAACGCCAGATGTCTGAGCCAAACATCCCTTTCCCGCCTCAAGGTTTTAAGCAGGAGTATCATGATCCAGTTTATGAACACAATGCCATGGTTGGCAATGCAGCCAATCAAAATTTCCCCGGTCCTCTGATGATTAAACAGGAACCTAGAGATTTTGCATATGATTCAGGTAGGTAAGATTTTTTTTTTCTTTAATTCTGTGGGATAAAATAATAAAGCCAAATTTGGGTTAGAGCAAATGGTGTTTATTCTCAGTAATGTTTAGATACATCTGAATTCAAACTTGCTTCTTGAAATTATTGGATAGGGCTTTTAAACCCCTTTAGTTGGTTTAAGCTTGGCAAAGTAGCCTCTTCGGATGATTAACATTGGTAAAGCACTGTAGAGAACCTTGCAGTGCAATTGCTTGGTCATGTTTGGTCTGTAGAGGTCATGTTGGTCATGTTTGGTCTATAGAGGACTTGAGTTTATGGAGCTCAATGTGAAAAACAGAGAGAAACTGAGGTGTTCAAGCTTAGGTGGGATATGCTATAGGGAATCACACATTCAAAAATGGTCTCTAAATTTGTGCTCTCAATTTTATGAGCACATTCCTTTATATCTGCTAAAAACATAGGGGCCTGATTCTCCTGCTGCTTATGCTCCTATATATTGAGAGTAACTCCATTGAAATCTAATGGGGTTTACACTGAAGTAAAAACAAGCAAGAGAGATGAATTAAGAAAATCAGTGCTGACTCCTCAACTTGTGTGTAACTGTTGTTTTGTGGAAGCCCATAACCTGCAGATGGCAATTTGCTGATACAGAAGATACTGGATGCTATTATTAGTCATGTTTAGTATATAGGGATCAACCACAAATGGGGCCTGTTGTGCCAGGTGCTGGATAAAGTAGCAGGAAGTCCTAGGGATGTTAGATATCATGTAATTGAATAGTCGTGTAACTGCAGGAAATCTTAGCAGTTACACGACTATTCAGTAATCCCTGAGGGCAGGTGGCAGCAAATGCTCTCCTGACCCCACTGCCGGTGAGCCCCCTGCTACTCAGTGCTGCTGCTTTTGTATCAGAAGCAGCAGCATGGGAGTGGCAGGTAGAGCTGGAGGGAGACAGGCAGCACTGCAGAGATGACGCTGGTGGGAACTGGCTTTTAAGCCGGCTCCTCCCAGCACCAGCTCCTGCCTGCCCCCCACACCTCTGTAGGAGGCAGCAAGTTGGGGTCAGACAGGTCTGTGAATTGGCATGCGAGGAGAGCCTGCTTGAAAGCCAGCTCCCTCTATCAGGGCAGCAGCACGGGGGAGGAGGGAGTCAGGTGGATCCAGTGCTTGTGAAAAGCTGGCTTTTAAGCTAGCTCCTCATGAACACTGGCTCCTGCTCCCCCCTCACTTGCTACCTCTGATACAGAGGCTGCAAGGTGGGGGGAATGCATGTAGTCAACAAGATTAGCCGATTAGCCTAGGCTTATTCATTAATCATGTAGTCATCTACATGATGACATCCCTAGAAAGTCCCTGCTCCAGAGAGCTTACAGGTGGAATCAGTGGTCTCCAAATTTTTTTTTATGTCTCCCCCTTACCCATAATGGAACTTGTCTGTGCCCACCCTAGGAGCCATGGTCAGGAACTGAACCACAGCTGGGGCCGGGGTTGGAAACTGGGGTCAGGAGTGGAGCCCCGGCTGGGGCTGGGGCTGGGATGGAGCAAAGCTGAGGGCAGAGCGGGTGGCGATCCTTTTCCCACCCTTCTCTGGGAGCTGTCCTGGGCCCTATTGTGACCCCCCTGAATGTTCTTTCATGCCCCAGTTGCATCCCACATCTTGTCGACCACTGTTCTAAATGGACAAGATTGACACTGGGTGGGGGAAGGGTGGAAAACAAGCAAAGTGAACAATGTGCAGACATCGTGTTAGTGCCAGGATTTTGGTTTTTTGATGGGGGTGAGTGGGGATGGGATTTATTTAGGAAGGGATTAGCTGAACTTGAAAGACAAGAGAAGAAACTTTGAAAGGGACAGCGCAGGTACAAAGAGGAGGAGGGGAGGAATGTCTGAGGGACAGGTGTGGAGAAATCATGAGATGAGGTAGCTGAGGGCTAGAGCAAGCAATCAACCAACACAAGGCAGAGAATCCGTATTCAAAACTAAAAAATGTTGTCAGTGTCCCTCCATCCCATTTAAGGTGCTTTTGCTGGATCTGGTCTGTAACTGATTCCTTCTGGCATTTTTTCCCCAAAGATCACATAGCTGAGAGGGAAGACACCATGTGGATACCAGTGCATCCTGGGGTGATGGGGGTGGAGTGTTTCCCACACAGCTCTTTGTTGGAACACTCCGGGATGTGGGGTGAAGAGTGGCCCTGGCTGGGACCTATTTTACTTCCTTCCTCCCCTAGTGCAGCCATTCTTGCTTAAGCATTTTCTGCAGCTTCTCCTGCCAGCTTCAGTATCTGGCCAGCTCCTCCCTGTGGTTTCTGTCCCAAAGGCAACATGGAGGCTGAGTTGAAAGCACTTTGCAAGTTCAGCTCATAATACATTATTTTGTATTTCCAGTCCAAATGACAACTCATTATTAATGTCTTCTCCACAGATCCACGCAGCTGACTGAGCGTGTTTTCATAGCCGAATCATTATAGTGTCCTTGTTTTTAATTATCCGATGTTAGAACACAAAAATTTAGAATGTAGGGCCGTCTTTTCCTTTTTGTGTTTGTGACAGGTAGAAGACCAGGTGGAAACAAAGCTGAAAGTCCTGTAGTCTATTTTTAATTTATTTTAGGTGCTGAGGTACAGTGAATCTGAGGTGCAATGTAGAAATGGGCTTGAACTACAAAGGGTCACATCTAGCGATGAACTTTTCCATAATTGAGGGGGTTGCTGAGATCCCTGATTTAGGTTTTGATGTTCCTCTGTTCTTAATCTGCACTGTTAACATAGCCGAGGATAGTAGAGAACTTCACAAATCCCTTACAGTCTTCAAAAGCGCTGTTCTTCGTCCTACCAAATTAAAGGGTAAAAAAATCTTTATGTACGTATGTTCCGTATTTGGCAAGGGAAAAGGATTTTCTTAAAGCTTCTCCATTATTTTAAATCTGAAGCAGTGTCAATATTCATTTCTGTTCCATATTTTCTTTTTTTTTTTCTTCAGAGCTAAAAGTTTAAATTTAACCCGAAAGAAAGATGTGCAATCTTTTACCTCTTTTTTTCCCTGCCAGTGACAGAAATCTTCCATGTTAAAGTAATGACATTCAAGCAAAGTTGTTGTTTCGTTTGTAGATGAATAATTATAGTTTTAAAAAATGTAATAGCTATGTAACCAGTGGTCATGAAAAATTAATCTCTTGGTATCAGAAAGTATTTTTATTGGCCCTAGAATCACTGCATTTAAGTTGACACATCTGTACACTCCATAAATTGCAGTCAACAACTGTGGTCTGTTGATATTTTGTCTTGCTGCCATCTGTTCTCTAGAAACCATCATTTTCCATCTTTGCTAAGAGTACATTAAATAACCCCTTAGGAAACATAATGTATTGTCACTGAATCGTTGATTTCATTTTTCACCTATGGATGTTGAGGGGGACAAATGCCATAATGGAAAATCTTTTTTGTTTGATATTTCCTTGTAGCTCAAACAAGAATACTGAACCGTATTTACAAAGTTCATTGCAATTCACTGAAGATGTTCCTTTTGGGATGTTTTTAAAGGGGCCTCATAAAAGTTCATTGCTTTTGTGCACTATTCTTTTATATGTTGTGGAAATCTGGTGAATTAAAAGCATTATTATGGAATGATTATATCTCTATTAAAACATGACATTAATTATGACATGGGAAATGGCAGATCAATTAGTTGTAATTATAATTGCAGGTATGCAATTTCTATTGCAGAATGTTTGAGATAATGGAAAGAGGAGGAAAAAAGAAAAATGTCAACAGAGCAGAAGCTCTTCCCCGTACAGTTTCTCATATATGCAGCAGAAAATAAAGTCTAAATCTTCACATAACAGGTGTATATAATATTGAACATTTATTCAGCACCCTTTTACTTAAGGGGGAACATTCTTAGCTGATACACGTCACGGTTCCATTGAAGTCAAAGAAGCTCTGACAATTTTGCTATGACAGTTTATATTTGCTGAGGGTATGTCTACGCTAGCCCCCTAGTTTGAACTAAGGAGACTAATGAGAGCGACTGAAATTGCAAATGAAGCACGGGATTTAAATATCCCGCGCTTCATCAGCATGTTCCCGGGTGGTCGCCATTTTGGAAATTGACTAGCCCAGAGTAACTGCCCGTGTCTACACGCGGCAGTGAAATGGGAGTTCGAAGTAACCCTTTAAGTCGAATTAGCTGTTAAACCTCATTGCAGGGGTAGTAACAGCTAATTCGAGTTAAGGAGTTACTTCGAACTCCTGTTTCACTGCCGCATGTAGACGCGGGCAGTTACTCCGGTCTAGTCAATTTCCAAAAATGGCGACCGCCCGGGAACATGCCAATGAAGTGCGGGATATTTAAATCCCACGCTTCATTTGCAATTTCAGTCGCCCTCATTAGCCTCCCTAGTTCAAACTAGCGGGCTTGTATAGACATACCCTGAGACTCTACCCCAACATGCTTTAGAAGCTCTCTCTCTCTCTCTCTATATATATATATATATATAAAGTACCTCAATGGCCTCTGATGTGTTTGTCACTTTTAAAAAAACCAAGCTTGTATATATAAGCACTCAAATGTAGATGAAGGAATCTAACAGCAGATGCTCGCGTTTACCTCATTTTTTCTAGGTAGTTTCCATCAAAGCCTGATCCTATTCTGAGTTTATGAAATATGACAACAGCATAGCCTAAGTGGTTATGCCAAGAGCTATACTGAATGTGACCACAATTGTGCATATGTAAGTGTGCAGTATTAAATATCTGCTTTTAAAATGACTGTTCACTATGCTAGAGAATTGTGCAAAGGAAATATATAAGCACGGTTCATTCTGCCAACCTGCCTACTACACTAATGCCATAAAGTACGTGTTATTAAGGTTGCTGGCACTTCCCCTCCTAAAACAGTGCTTTTATTTCTTCATAGTTTTGCCAAACTTTAACTGTTTAGATTGCAATTTTCAATGGGTGTCTTTGTTAGGATGAATGTTTCATCTAAATGAGCTGCAATTTTCAGCTAAAACACTTTTGCCATTTCAGAGGAAGAAAGCTAGTAAAATATGTTGTTTTGGTCGCATTTAAAAAACAAACACCTCACACACTTTTATTTAAAAATCTCTGCTGTAGAGCAGGGAGTTGCAATTGGATCTTTGTGTGAGGGATGTGTCTTTGTCATCCCAGTGAAAATATGCCCAAAGGTGACAAAGCTGTATGCTTTTGAAAAGCTACAGTTTGTAGCTCAATGAAGACATCTCAGATTTTAGCAGCTAAATTCCTCAAAGATTCTGTTAGCACAGAGTAGAGCAGACAAATGTCATGATGCTTTGCGGGGAGGGAAGAGGACTCAGACTGGCTGGGCAAAAGAATTAAGAGAAGAAGCCATGGGCACGCTGAAATAGGTATCCTGGATAGGGATGTTAGTGAGTAGTCGACTGCTCGACTGCCCGATAAGCATAACCACCTCATAAGCTTATCGGGCAGTCGGGTGGAGTACTTGACAATTCACTTCCCTCGTCCCTCGCTGCCTGTGTCTGAGAGGCAGCAATGGGAAGGGGAGGAGAACAGGAGCTGGTGCTAGGGGGAGCCAGCTTAAAAGCCGATTTCCCCCCCCAGCAACATCTCCACAGTGCTGCCCTGCCACCCGCCCCCCTCCTCCCCCACTGCTTCTATCAGTGGCAGCAAGGGGGAAATAGGGTGTTCATGGCGGCCAGGGCTGGCCACAGCCAGGGGCTGCTGTTGGAGCAAACTCTTCCTGTGTCCAGCCCTGGCTGCCATGAACAGGGCTCCTGGATTCATCGTGAACTGGGACCAAGCAGTCCTGACTCACACTGGTCCAGGATTCTGCACCTCTGAATTTTAAATATAGGAAGAGTCCAGGAGCTCTCACTATATTTAAAATGCAGAGCTGCAGTGCAGGTGGTTCCCAGAGCTACTCAGTCCTGACTCCAGCCAGTTCTGGGAACTTACCCCACTGCAGCTCTGATGAGCAGACCCTTATCGACTAATTGTGTAGTTGACACTGTTCCCTCTAAGATTCACTCCTCTCGTGGTTGGAAAGTTTTGGCTTGTGCACCAATATTAAGGTCGTGTGCGCTGGTTTGGATGGGAGCCACAGTGGCACCCAATTTATTAACATGCACACGTTCCCAGCTGCCAGAGCAGACATCCCTCCACACCTCCACTACGCAGCAGGTCCCTGCCCCGGCCACCGGAACAGGCCCCGGCCACCGGAACAGGCCCCGGCCACCGGAATAGGCCCTGGCCACCGAAGCAGGCCTTTCCACCCCTCCGCCCCAGCAGTTCTCTCAGCATGCCATCTCAACCGGCCCTATGCTCTGGAGCAGCCTCTCACCACACGAGTGCTGCTGCGCGGATCTCCAGAGGAGGTGGGCAGGAGAAGAATTCTTTGTGAGTGGCCACGCAGGCACTCACCTTAGCAGGAACATTAGTAGTCGATACAATTTGTATCGACTACATGATGAGCCAGATAACCGCAATTTTAACATCCTTAATCCTGATTCATGAGTATTGGGACTGGGAGCCAGTGGGGACAGGAGGTGAGGTTGGGCAGGGACATTGTAGGGGAGGGAGAGGATGGTCTGGGGAAAGAGGGGACTGAGACTGGCATGAGAAGTTTGTAGGTTAGAG
Organism: Pelodiscus sinensis; assembly: GCF_052426305.1. NCBI lineage: Eukaryota > Metazoa > Chordata > Testudines > Trionychidae > Pelodiscus > Pelodiscus sinensis. The sequence continues at coordinate 207,938,488 of NC_143053.1, forward strand.
ACTGGGACAGGTTAAGTGAGGCGACAAAGAGCCAGAGCTCGATCAGCTATTGGAGTAGAATAGTTAGAAGGTGGCACCAGGGACAGTCTTAATTCTGACATGCCCTGACTTGAGTGCTTGGCTTTACAACCTTAATGTTTTTAGCATAGTTTTTTATTGCAGGTTGCTAGTTATATGTGTGTGCTTAAAGTCAGAGTGGAAGCAAAATAAAACTTTTTAGAATTCCAGCAAAAAGTGGACTTTTGTCGACAAAACAATACCAGCGTCTACACTACCGCGGAGTTCTGTCGACATAACGTCGACAGAACTCCGCGGTTTTGTCGACGCTGGTATACCTCATTTTACGAGGCATAACACTTTCTGTCGACAGAACTCTGTCGACAGAAGGTGTTATTGCCTGTAACACTGCGTCCAGACTACGGAGTTCTGTCGACAAAGCGGCTTGCTTTGTCGACAGAACTCCATGTGTCTGGACGCAAATTGTCGACGGAAGTTTTGTCGACAGTATCTGTCGACAAAACTTCCGTCTACAAAACGCGGTAGTCTAGACGTACCCTAAGTTACACCTCATTGAATCATTCTAAACAATTCCATGGTATTAACATACCATCTCTAAATCTTGGTAGGAAGTTTGCATGCATTCTCTTTATCTGTGTGTCTAGTTTATTGAAATCCTCTAGTTCTTAATTTTGGTTTTCTTCAAATTGCTGTGATTTCCCTCCTTCTGTTATTACCCTGCTCACAACTGTTTGCAATATTTTCTGCCTCATCTTATCAATGTTTCATAAAGAGGAACTAACATTTTCTTAGTGTATGATGTATGCTTCTGAATGTGTAGCTCAAAATTATGTGCTTTTTGTCTCCATACTGTTGTGCAACAACACACATCATTTTCAGTTCAATATCATAGCTATGGGTGAAAGGCGGGCTCCAGTGAAGTTTTCCTAGCCAGTATTTCACCCTATATATTTACCAGCATTGCTTCTTTTTTTCCCCAGTATCTTCCTGGAATAGATGAACATGGTTAAAATATCTGACACTTTTGCTTCAGGAGCTTGTCTTTGTTGAATTGCTTAAGTAAATGCATGTGGATTTAATTCTCGTGCTTAAATGCTCTGTGTAGAAATTGCTCCTAAATCAGCCAGTGCACATATCCTCAGTCGGATGTGTACAGCAATGGAAAACAATGTGATGACCTAAGTGAGGGGCAGGAAATACTTGGACTTGTTTGTAGGTCATTATTAAAGCAGCAAGTTTAACGTCTCATTTGCTTTCTGGGCATCAATTTTCCTCGACATATTTGCTATTTCTGTCTGAAAAAGGCTAGGAGCTAATCCATCTAAGTTATTTCTACTTTCCCTTTATAAAATAAGGAAAACCTCAATAACACATTTATCTCCTGTGTGCAGCAAAATATCAAATGTATATTTTTCATTTCAAAGCAGACAACAAAAATCTAAAAAGTTGTCCCCCGGCTGCAGTTTTTCAGAGAAATGGATAAATATCTTCTAAATCTACAGTTACAGTAAGTGGCACTGGCTAATGATTTGATTTGAGAATTGAGAGCACAGTCTGGATTTACTCTTTGTGCATTAACGCAGGTCAGATGGACACAGGCTGCATTTTAAATCAGTAATGGAAGGCTGAAGCCCGTCTTAAACCAATCACATCAGCCTTACCGAAGACTGATTGATCCCTAGGGGCTGAACCCTGTGAGCACAGCTTTTATATGAATGGACTCTATATAGCCTGAAGTTTCATTCATAAAATGGATGCTGGGGGGGTAGAGAGGAGGAAACAAACTCTGGAATGTCCATTTATATAGAACTAAAGGGTGTAGTGTTCCATCAGCTGCTGCTTTTGCCAGTTGACTTGAAGTAATGATTAATGCTCATTGGCCCTGCTTGCATGTAACTTGACACCATTTATGGCTTTGGTGTGTTTCTAATGTATAGTGAATGAGAAGGCTACATTCTCAAATCAGAAACATAAACAGGAACTGGTTGGTCTGAATTCCATTCAAATATGTCACTTCAGCCATGCAGTGTTTGTCCAACTTAGATTTTACAGGCAGGGGATAAGGCGGGGGAGAAAAAGAAACACAGACATTTTTTGCAGTGAGCTCACTAGAGAGAGAGAGAAATCCATTTTGCTTTTCAGTTGAACTTAAAGGGGAAAGTTATGCTTCAACTCAAAACAAATGTTAAATTTAGTGAAACTTAGTGGAAGTGGAAATGAATAACTGATTTTAAAATATCCTCTAAAACACTTCTGATGTATAAAGTTGCCCAGGAAGGCTGTTGTTTTAACGTGTATTTTCAGAGACCAGATGTCATGATGTTGTCATAGTGAAGCCCTATTTCACTATAGAAACCAAAGTTGGTGCATTTCATAGGAGAAAGGAAGCTGTTTGTTTATATGGTTTTTTTAAAAAAAAGCCCTATTTTTGCTTAGGTGTAAATGGCTGGGACTAAATCTGATTCTAGCTCCTAGTTTTTGTCAGGGATTATAGGTAGGAATTAACCTTACCATGGTTACCTTGAGGAAGATTTTTTGAAGTGTCATAATAGTGTTTCTTTAATACTGGAATGCAGGTTGAAAATAATTATTCAAATTTAGAGCCATGGAAAAAAGAAGGGGAAATGAGCCTTTCTCTGAGCCTTCTTCAGACAGTTCTGGATTCTGTGAGTTCTGGATTCTGTGAGTTCTGCGTGCAGAATTAAGTCTTACTCCCCCTGATCCTATTCATAGCACCATGGTGGTCACCTTGCAAATAGTTGTCTCTGTGCTTACCTTTACACATGAGAGTAGTTCCATTGAATGCTGTGGGTTTGTGTGGAGGCGTTTTCAGGACTAGCATAGAAGTGAAATTCCTGGACAGACAAGGTACAGATTGGTGTGATGCCATCCGGAGAGGGGGAAAAAGCTCACTCTGCCATTACCACCTATGTAATGAGGAGTGGAAAAAAATATTCATGATGTTTTCCACGTGGTGTGTTTTCATTTTCCAGAAAACTAAATTGCATTATAAATATTTTAACGACAAGTCACCATAAATAGTGAAATTAGATTTTTTTGAAGGAGCAAATATATTACTTACTTGCTATCTAATAATGCTACTAGAAATGCAGAAGTTCTCATTTAAAAAAATTACTCTGTTCTCTTGTGCTGTATCTTTGCCCAAGTCAAACAGTGTGGGGTTTATGCTCTGTAGTAGAATTGTCCGATGAAATCGGTCTACGTGGCTTTAAATGAACGTTTTAGAGTGAACCTTCAGTCATTTGTCTGAATTGCAATATGTCTACATTTTGGGTTGAATCCTGGCCCTATTCAAATCCCAGTTATGCATGTGCAGGGATCTTTCCTAAAAGAACTGGGGTCCACGTGTATATATCTTGTTTGCAGAATCTGTTTCTTAAACAGCACTCTGGAAGTGCTGTACATCTGATAAGATAGAACACCAAAGCCTTATACATTTGTGGTGTGCAAAGGTCTCAAAAAGCAAGGGTGATTTAGGTGTATTTCCGCTGGAGTAGTTGCATTCTATCTATCTAAAAATTCCCCTTGTGGTTTCAGCTGATTATTGTATTCTTCCTTGTCTCACATGCTAAACTGATGATGGGCTTAGTTGCTGTATAAAACACATGTAACGTTTTATCCTGGAGCTGGCTGCATTTTAGTGGTGGATCTAATGACCTCGGTGCACAGGCAAAAGATCAATTTAAATTTTAAGTGCTCCTGGTTCAGTATACATGATAAATGCTATGTGCACATAAATTATTGTTTTATTAAAATGAGAAGCCATTTAGATTGGGAGTCCTAAAATATAACCTGTCCAATTGCATTTTCTTTAAAAACTTGCATTGGGTCTTGAGCCTAGAAAAAAAAGGTAAGCAAGATTCTATTGATTTTTTTCTTTATTTCTTGCCCACTTATGAGACCAGTGGGCATAGCAGAGGGACTAAATGTGTATGTATGTATTTGGGAAAATGCATATTTGGCATATTGAGTCACTGTGATAAAAATCTGGGATTTGATCTAAATCATAGCCCTTGTTTTAAGAGTCTGATGGATTTATATTTAAGGACCAAAAGGACAGTTCAAAAGGAAATATCAGCTCAAGTTAAATGATTGGCTGTTTCTCTAGCCAAACCCCTGGAAGTTCAAGTGATTAGCTCCCATTCTTAGTGTCCTATCCAGTCCAGTTTCTTCCAGGAAAGCTAGAACCACAGGTTTCTAACAGAACTATCATTTTGTCCCAGAAACCCATTTATTCTGTGATGGGTACTAAAGTCATTCAGGGCTAGATTGAAATTTTTTAGCCTGCCCTCCCTAAGGGAAGGTATAAAGGTGACCAAAGAATGGAGCATGTGTGCATGTAGGAGACCAGAGAACGAATTGTGATTTGAATTGCCAGTTCTTTCTCAGCCTCCTTCAGGACTCAGTGATTCAAAAGGGCCCGGGACTCTCAGGTCACTGCTGCTGCTAGCCCTGGATCCTTTACATTGCTACTGGAGCACCGTGCTGCACTCTCCAGGCAGCGCTTAGAGCTGTCCCTGGCCCCAGCTCTTCTGGGAGCCTCCCACCTTGTCCAGGGCCCTGACAAAGCTGTTGGCTCCCCTGTGGGCAAGTAAACCTTACTTTCCTGATCTCACAGTCTGAGAAATGGCCATCAAGAGTGACTTGTCACTCCCCTTGTGTCTGAGAGTCTCTGAGGTTGCAAAAGATGAATATGAAAGTTGTGCTAAACAAGCAAGGATGTCATCTTATGCCTATTTGAATATCAAATCTGGATTCCAGTATGAGCTGCTCAGTTAGGACCTGACCTCATTCCCCACTGGAGTTAGGAGTTGATTTCCCTGTTTTCAGTGGGAGGAGAATTGGGATCTTGCTTTGTACTTCTTGATGAAGGCACAGTGTGTATATCAAGTTTCTCCTCTGCGTTCCCTGAAGAGCAGGAACTGCTGCAGTCTGTATGAAAATATCACTCACTGAGGGCGGAGGCAGAGGGAATGATGTCAGGACAAGATGAAATACATTTAAAGATAAATCTTCTGTTGCTCTTCGGGAAAGGGGTGACCAACATGACCACAGAGTATTCCAGGTTAATAGCACACTTACTAGTGTTCAATGTAAGCAGTGTGCTTGTGTGGCCACTCAGGAGAGAACCAGAGGCTTCCCAGCTGATTAGCAGGGCATCCACAGCTAGATGTTTTGTTTCTGTTGGTGGTACACATTTGCACATGCCTCGGTTCACATAAAATGTATTCCGCACCTGGATGGAAAAAATTCCACATATAGATGGAAAAGATTAGAGGGGACATTGCTACTTACGCATCCTTACTTTTTCATTGGACTCTGCCCTTTGTAAGGCACTATAATTGTATAATATGATCTAAGAATGTGACATATATGTGCTGCATAGCAAAAACCCAGGCATGTGAATGTTAATACCGTAAGCTCCTAAAAGATCCATAGGTGATACAAGTTCACTTCATTTACTTGCATTGTGTCCTGAAAGTAGCTCCATGCCTTTGCTCTATTGTGCTTATGTTCCTGAGACCATAGTTTAACAAGAAGAAAATAAACAATTGCTCTGCCGTTTCTGCTCTAAAATGTTTGCTTTTGAAGTAACTCCGCTTAGCTAGTTAAAATACTTCTGAGTCTTAGTCAAGCATTTAGCACAATTTAAAACTACAATGTTAAATTTCATTGGTTGGATTTTTTATTAGATAAGTAGAAATGAAAGCAGCAGGCAATTTAATTAGCAGTAATTTTTCTGGGCAAGTCATTACTTTGATGAACTTCAGAGCATTGTTTATGGCTCCTAATTAACCATGTTAGTCATTTGATTGAATAATCACTTTGGAAATGTTTCTACAATTTGATTAGAGTCTGACCCACTCTGATAGTCATAAATTAACTGATAGCACTTTAGAATAACAAGACTTTAGTTACTTTATGAGGAATTGACTCTTCAATAGTATATTTTTCAGTCCTCTATGGAGTATTTAATCTTCGGGTTAAGTTGCATTTAAATAACGTTGGTATAAACAAGACTTGTCTTAGAAAGTCTCCAGATGTTAATTAAGCAAGGTTGGCTAAAAACACAACTTTGTCGATAGACACATGCCTAACTCCCTTGTGCTGTCATTTTGCAAGAGCTAGCATCATGAGTTGCAGGTAGGTTTTGCTGCCAGTATTAGTGAAATTTTACCTCTGTTAACAAATTAACAACTGTTTCAGTTCTCAAGCTTCCTCTTTTTACATAGATTTTTTTTTCCATTCACTTACAATCTAATTTGTTTGGTAACCCAAGTGATTTTTTTGAACTATAGCTTGCCGCTTTGATTTCTGGTGTACAAAATTACACTTGACCTGTCTGAACATTGAATCACTGATTCCTGTTATTACTCAGAATAGTTGTAAAAGATGCTTGAAATACTAGAGCCCAATGAGACTAATTTGGAATGCTTGATAGTGAAAACAAGTAATAAAGAAGGGATGGGGCTTTCAGACAGTTAGAAGAAACTCTTATTACTATCCTGTGCTAGGCTTGCTTTTGGGAATTCAGTGTAAAACCTCATTTTCTTATCCTGCCAAGTCCTTGACACTCATCCTCAGTCAGTGAACAGTGAAATTTAGAATTGCATTCTGAAAAGAGATTGTAGGCAATGTTGGAAGAATAATGTTTGTCTCTCCTGACCTCTCTTTGCATCTCTTTCAGAGTCATGTGTTCTTGGTAACAGATTGAATGGCTTAGGGTAGGAGTTTTTCACAAGATCAAGTAGACTCTCTTTAGTAAGACTTTTGGTATTCAATAAGCCCTGGTCTACACTAGGACCTTATTTCGAAATACCACCCCCTAGTTCGAACTTATAAGCAGTGCATCCACACTTCTAAGCCCATTATTTTGAAATAATGGACCTAAGGATTTGAACTCTGTACTGCTACTTTTCACCAGGAGTTACGCTAATTCTGAACTAGTAATTTTGAAATAAAGGGACGTTCTGGTGCTGCTAATTTGAACTAATTACTCTCCAGTGCTTCTTGGGGCTCTATGTCCGAGGTAGCACATCCACATTAACGGAGCCTGCCTTGGACTAATTTTGAGGTTTCTCCATAGTGTGGACACACTATTTTGAATTTGTCCAATTGGGAGTTAAGTCAAATTTAGTAATTTCAAAATAGTTTCCTAGTGCAGACATGGCCTGAGTGGATTAAAAAAATATACTGGCAGGACAACCATATTTGGTTTCATTTTGTTTGCATGGGGTGTAACTATTTAGGGATAGAGCTAGGTGTGGGGAAAATACAAAGACAGATGTCTGCGCAGAGCATGCCATTTTAATTAATATTGTTTGGTTTTCTTGTTCTTCTTCCATGCCTAAAGAAACTGCGGCAACATAGACCATAGAAATGATGACTTCCACATACATTTGTAATGTCTTGAAAGTGAAAGTATCTTAACACAGTGGTTTTCAATCATGGGTATTCAAACTCTCGGGGGAACGCAGAGATCTTTCATGGAGTATATCAGTTCACCTAGATATTTGCCTAGTTTTATAACAGGTGACATAAAAAGCACTAGCCAAGTCAGTACAAATTAAAATTTCTTAACAACAGTGACTTGTTTTATTTATTTTCCAATTGATTTATTTTACAGTAACATGGCAAACATTAGAAAGTAAGCAGTTTTTCAGTAATGGGGTGTTGTGGCACTTTCATGGTTTTATTTATGATTTTGTAAGCAAGTAGCTTGTAAGTGAGGGGAAACTTGGGGGAACACAGGACAAATCAGACTCCTGAAAGGACACTGTAGTAGTCTGGAAAGGCTGAGAGTCCCTGGAAAGGCTGAAGTTGTAACAGTTAGGCTTCGTCTAGACTAAAAGCCTCTTTCAAAAGAGAGCGTCTAGACTGCAACCACTTCTTTCGAAAAAGTGAGCCGCTTTTTCGAAAGAGAGCACCCAGGCAGTCTGGATGTTCTCTTTCGAAAAAGCACAGTTTGCATTACATAGCGCCTTTTTTTGAAAGAGCACTTTCGAAAAAAGGCGTTCTTCCTCGTAAAATGAGGTTTTCTGCAGTCAAAAAAATGCCACATTATTTCGATTTACTTTTGGAAGAATGCAGCAGCAGTATAGATGAAGGGGAAGTTTTTTCGAAAAAAGGCCACTTTTTTTTCAAAAAAAACCCCAAAAACCCTGTAGTCTAGACACACCCTTAGAGGAAATGTTTTTAAACTTTCAGATCTTTGAACTCAGGTTCTAAGAGTAGTACCTTGTCAAGACTTCACTTGGCATTCCCTGAAGTAATTATGCCATATTTTGTGGTTTATTATTCTCTTCTACGATTGGCAAGCTATTGATTTAAATCAGTATTATGTGAATCTGGTTACCAAAAGACCGAGATCTGTAAGTGGGGGGTTTAAAAATTAATTCTGACTTGTGTATTTTTGTCTGTAATCACCCTGAAGTGTGATTGTCATGGGAGGTGACCTTTAACAAGGTTAATTATGATAAAAATTTGAGTTCAAGTGCCTGTGTTAGACAAGATCAATGTTCCACACATTATGGTTTTCTCTTTTGCCATGCTTTATGCGTGCTGCTCTGAAATGCTAACTGTGTGTTGACAGGTTCCCCCTCGCTGTGACTTATGTCCCTTTGTGTTACTCTTCTATCTGCAGCCTGTCTCATTGATAACCTGCACACTTTCAATTCCAGACAGTCTTTTGACTAGAGTTGTCTTCTTCTTTCAGAAGTGCCTAGCTGCCATTCCATTTACATGAGGCAAGAAGGTTTCCTGGCTCACCCAAACAGAACAGAAGTTAAGTTTTCTATTTCATGTCACTTTTGTACAAGAGAAACTTCCGGAGGTGGGGAGGGGGGTTAGTGGAGAACTTTGAACATAATGTGATGAATGACTATGCTACAGGTTGGACATCTCTAGCCTCGCACCTCGGGACCTGAGTGGTCCTGAAGGAGGGATTTTGCCAGACCGGGGAGATCATTTCTGCCCTCTCCCACCAGCCCCATAGCCTGCCTCTGGTCCTTGCCTGGCCTGTTGGAGGGCTTCCCATGTGCCTGAACCCCTTTCCCCCCTCCCCACACTGCTGCTCAGCCGCAGGGGTTCCTGACCCAACCAACCCTACTGGGAAAGCACTGACCTCGCTGTCAGGGTTTCTGACCCCACCAGCCCTGCTGCGGCAGCCCCGTGGATCTACCGCCAGGACTCCTGGCCCCACCGCAGCAGACCGCTGACCCACCAGAGTCTGCTGGCATTCCAGCTTCCCTGCTTCAGGCTCAGCTGGACTCCCATGGCGGGGATCCCAGCTTCTGGCCTCCCTGTAGCCAACCTGGCTGGGTTCCCAGCCCCCAGATGGCTCTTGCCTCTGGCCTTCCACTAGGTCCCTCTGGCAGGACCCCACGGATGTTGCCAGACCAGGGAGTCCCAGCTGAGAGAGTTTCAACCTGTACTTGGAAAACTCCATCATGTGCTTCCTGCTGCTCCGTTCCTATATTTTTGATGTGCAAAACCACTGCAACCTGTTACTATTACCACAAGTTAAAAATGGAACAAACTGCTGAAATGTGGACTTGCTCTATATGACATTAGCTAGTGGAGGGGCACTTTTCATAAATTGTCACCCTGGGAGCCCCTCGTGGTAAAGTTCTGCTCCTCAGTCTACTGGATTGACAAGCTCCGTTACCTGCTCAGGAATCTAGCTAACATGTTAAAGTTTGAAATGCGGTGTTAAGAATCTCTCTGGGTTCTCTTTGGGCCTGATTTTGCCCCCTTTAAAAGTGGCAGACTTCTGACTTCAGTAGGTGCAGCACTGGGACCTTTGACACAATGAAGTTTGTTAATGCCCGGTAAAGTCATTTTATATATTTAAATATAGTAGCCCAGTGTCTGAGAGTCTGTAACGCTTAAATGCTGGCTGTTCCCTCTAGGGGTGGTGCTGTTGCCTGAAATGCTGGCTATTCCCTCTGGGCGGCCCATGCTACATTGTGAGTGCGGGGTTCAAACAGCTGCTTGCACCACTTGCTCCCATGCGGCGGCCCAGCTGAGTGGCGCAGAAGTCAGCCGAGTGCCACAGTGGGAAGCGAAGGGGGGTGGGGTGGTGACATGCGACATGACAGCGGCTCCAAGCCCCGCCCTCTAGCCATGAATGTCACCGTCCCGCCCCCCTTCACCTCGCGCTGTGGCGCTTGGCTGACTTCTGCGCCACTCAGCCGGGCCGTTGCGTGGGAGCAAGTGGTGCAAGCGACCGTTTGGGCTCCGCGCTTCCCGTGCAACACGGGGAGCGGGGAGTCCAAACAACCATTTGGGCTTCGTGGTCCCCCGAGTGAGAGGCAGGAGAGGGAGGAGAAGAGAAAGAGAGAGACAGAGAGAAAGGCAGGAGGCACAGGAAAGCTGAAAGAGAGAGAGGGGGAGGCATTAGGAGGAGGAGAGAGAAAAACAGAGAGAGAGACCGGAGGCTCAGGAGAAAAGACCGACGTGAAGGAGAGACCTGAAAATCCCGTCTTATGACGGGCTAATTGGCTAGTACATTTAATAAAAGTGGTCCGAGACTAGAGGAAAATTACTTGTAAAAGAGAGACATTTTACTTCCCAGTCTTCTTCTTCAACACACATTTTGAGTCACTATACAGTGTTTTCTCCCTTCATTATCAATACATCTAACAAATGAACTCTTCTCTTTCACGTACAGGTTGTATGTATGAAAAGGGACCTAGACAGTTTTATGATGACACTTGTGTTGTTCCGGAGAAGTTTGATGGTATGTATTCCATATTACTATTTTTTTTCTCGTGTGGGGCGTAAGAAAGGGAGTTGATCAAAAAGGTCAGTAACATTCCAATTTAAGATATCTTAACACACCATTTGCTGTGCACCCAACCAAAGCTGACCTTTGCTTCTTAAAACCAAAGTCTCCTTTTCAATAGGATATCAGTCTATTTTTGCTAGTGAGAGATTCTGTATCCAGAGAGATATTGGAGGAGCACAGTTCTGGCTGTGCTGAGAAGTAATAGAAGGATTTCCATTGCACTGATGATCACATACAGCTTGTTATTAGAGATTTATTGAAAGCTGATCCTGTAATTAACAAAGCAGAACAGAAAGCAGCTCCTCTGGATTTACTGATGACTAATGCAGCCTGTTGTGTCTCATTGCCCATGAAGAGTTGAATTATTGAACACAAGGGCAACAGAGCAGTTTGGGATTTGATGTTTTGTGTGCGTTTGTTTTTTGTCTAGAGAGATGTCCCTATTATAAGTGGTGCTTTGTACTACTTGGTAATTGCTGAAAGGGGTTCATACCTAAATCGTTATCTTTTTATAGAACTGGCCATTGTAATAAATATTTTGCAAAGATGTATAATGGGATCACTTTAGATAAAATAACCCAAAGTCATCTCAGTATATGGATTTCGTGGTGCTACTCTGATTTGCCACAATTCTGTAGCATTGCAACCAAACGCATAATTAGGCCCAGCTAACTAATTTACAGTAGAACCTCAGAGTTACAAACATCAGAGTTACAGACTAGTCAAGCTCATGCCTCATTTGTAAACGGAAATATGCCATCAGGCAACAGCAGAGAACCTCCTTTCCCAAAAGAGCAAATACACTACAGTGCCGTGTTAAACGTAAACTGTTAAAAATAAAAGCAGAATTTTTCTTCTGCATAGTAAAAGTTTCAAAACTGTATTAAGTCAATTTCCAGCTGAAAACTTTTGAAAGAACAACCATAACATTCAGAATTTCAAACTTTTTATAGAGTTACCCCCATTCCCAAGGAGTTCGTAACTCTGAGGTTCTACTGTAGTTGCTGTTTTGGCTTAGCCTCTCCTCCTTTGCTTGTTTATAACAGGAGTGAGTGGATGTGTTTCTGTTGGCTGCAAAAGGTCTCTGCACATTGCTTAATGGAGTTTGTAGAGCTCAGATTTTCCCTAAGACATTTGTACATGTTTTCAAACCTTTGCATGTCTAACACACAGGTTGCATCTGCTTATGAATGGTAGAGCTCAAATTAAAATGAACCTGGAGAATTACATACTCTTGAAACAGAGTTGATGTGGAAGAAGAGCAAGATGCAAATGGAAGATTGTAAATGCTATTAGACCTAAGCTTTCATGATTGCTAAACCAAGCACTATATTGTCACAGAGGGAATGGTTTTACTGACAGTCACCCTTGTACTGTGGGTGATGGAGCACATCCTAACTGTGCTTTTATTTAGCACAGCCTCTCAGATATTTATTGCTAAACAAGAAACATTACGCGGCTGGTCCTATTTCCATGGACACTTGTGACAAATTCCTATTTACATCACTGGGAGTAGGACCAGGCCCTATGTTTCAGCACATTTTATTTTTAAAAAATAAGAATGAAAAGGTGGAACAAATTATTCCTAAAAATCAATTTTTGGAAATAAGTATGCTCTTCATGGGAAACAACAGACTTCAAGCTGCTGTAAGTGGACAGTTCAGTGCTCTTCACAAAGTCAGGCTCACATGTAATATGAATCTGTATGTGTGTGTGTATATGCCTCTAATATAGTGGATGCAGAAAAAACGGTGCATCATTCTAAAAATGGCATTGCCTGTGGCCAGAATAGGGTAAAAGTGGGATATATCCAGCAGGGAACATAAAGTTTTGGGGAAAGATTCTTTGCTGTTTCTGTTGAAATCAGTAAATCTCTGAGTACTTATGCTAGCTAAGAGCTGGATCTTCAATAATACTACACTGCTGTTTACACAGCTATACTTGGAAGAAAAAGCCTGTCCTTGAAAAGTAAGTGGTTGCAGGATCAGGATTTAACATAAATAAAAGAGCCAGGAGTTGATTTATTTGTTTTTATCAGCTATTGTCTGATTATAAAATGGTTTATTCTATTTTTAATGCTTGTATTTGTTTGATTACATTGAGCCCTTCTGTCATGGCAATACTATCCTTATGCTTTTGGATAATGTAATATCCTGACTTCTATCACTAGGTGGGTGAGGTAACATCTTTTATTGGATCAATCTCTTTTGGTCAGACAGACAACCCTTTTGAGTTGAACAGAGCTCTTTTTCAGGTCTGAGAAAAGTACTAAAAGTGTCACAGCTAAATATAAGATCAAACCGATAGTTTGGTGTTAGTAGTTAACCCACAGTTTAAGGGACCATTCATTGTGCCTGTAGTCAAAGAACAAAAAGGGAGATTAGTGGGTTACAGATTGTTGTAATAAACCATAAATTCAGTTTCCTAAATGTTCCCTTAGAATATATATGCTCACTACTTATGCTAAAATGCCTATTCTATCTTGTATTTAGCTGTGACACCTTTAGTATCTTTCCCAGAGCTGAAAAAAGAGCTCTGTGTAACTTGAAAGCTTGTCTCTTGCACCAACAGAAATTGGTCCAATAAAAGGAGTTACCTAAGCCATCTTGTCTTTCTAATATCCTGGGACTGACACAGCTATTACCACACTAGTCAGGGCAGGCTGCTTATTGGAAAAACTTGCTGCTCTGGTGGTGGAGTAGAGTTTTACCAGTAGAATTATAGCCCTCCCCTGTGATAGATAGCTCCTGCTCTGAAGAACTAACAGGCAAGGCAGACAGAGAGGAGAGACATCAGAGGAAGTGACTTGATCAAGGTCATGCTAGAGGATGGTAGCAGAGCCAGGAATAGAACCCAGTTTTTCTAACTCCTGGTCCAGCATCATCTAGACTGAGACCATGCTGCTGTTGTCATTAGCAGAAACAAAATTACGGTTCAAGCCCTAAACCTTTTACATTGGTGTTTCCATGAGCTATTCAGTAGGAATATGATTTTAAAACAAGCAAACACACAGTATGGAGGGAATAGTTTTTCATGAGCTATTTTCGCAGAGCAGTTAGCAGAATGTTGTTTACATGATAGCTTTTGCTGGGTCTGAAATTTAAGCAAAAATAACTTTCTCTTCTTCAAGGGGAAATGCTAATCTAATATGTAGGTATGACTAAATATAAAGCATGCTAACGATGAACCATCTTGTATGCAAGTCCAATATGCCACAGAGGAACTCACATATCTGCAGGATTTGCATGCCTATACATAAAGCCCATGCTGTTTAAATCCAAGTCAAATGCTCTGTCAAATTTCCCTTAGAAGTATTTGCATGCAAAAGAAGTTTTAGTCAATAGGGTTTTGCAGCTATATGAAGCATACATTACATTATCAAAATGGGTGTGTGTGCAAAGTATTGTATACAAATGAAATTCTTCAGGCATCAGAGATGTTTACAAAAACAATTCATGCTCTTTCAGATAGAGGGTATTGCAAAATGTTGTTTGCAAGTGAGATTTGCATATATCAGAGTTAGATGAAAAACAACAAAGAGTGACATGAAGCATGACTGAATTTAGGTACTCTACATTTTTGTCTTAATTTGCTAGTAGATTACCTATATGAATGTATTATATATAAAAACAGCAAGAGGAAGAGGAAAGTAATATATGCAGACTTGTAAAGTAATAAGGATTTTTTTTCCATACAATTTTCCGAACTGCATAGGTTGGTTTGACATTTCATCTAACAAACTGATTGCTAATGAATGTTTGACATTATTTTGTGTGTCTGTGCATAGGTGACATCAAACAGGAGCCGGGAATGTACCGTGAGGGACCCACATATCAACGGCGGGGTTCACTTCAGCTCTGGCAGTTTTTGGTAGCCCTTCTTGATGACCCATCAAACTCCCATTTCATTGCGTGGACTGGCCGAGGCATGGAATTCAAACTGATCGAGCCAGAAGAGGTGGGTGTGGATGTTTACTGTTGGAAGGACAACACATCTCAAAACAGATTTATGCACCCTCCAAATTAACTTTATTCCTTTTCTGGAGAGATGCATTCCTCTCCTTCTGAAACTTTATTTAGGTTGTATGCTTAAGGGAATATAGAGGGGACAGGTAGTATACATGCCAGTAGGTTTAGAAAAGTTACACATTGCTTTACATGTCTTGATTCATACCCAGAGTGTCACTAAAATAAATGCAAGCTTAAGTTCCATATTTAAAAAATACTCAGCATTCACAATTGGAGGCCCGATTTTCAGACAAATTACATGGAAAATAGTGGGAGTTACAGGCTGCTGAGGTGACTACAGACTAGTCTCAAGTGGCTGTTAAGATTTCTGTGGTGCTCCATCTACCTCCTCCCCATACCTTTCCACAAACCCATCAGCTATTGCAGTTCCAATGGCTCCCCCATTTATAGCAGTCAGGGGATTTATAGAGGAATGCAGACTCCATGTGTATTTACTTACGGTTGGACTTTCCCCAGACTTTTTTGACTGTTGCTTGCAGACTGAAGGCCCATGATCTCTTGCATATACTCTCTTGAGCTCTTTAATGTTAATGTTGCAGTCCTATAGCCATACACAGAGCCAAGTTCAGAGATGGGCAATTCTGTAAGACCCTGGATACCTTTATAGTGCTCACCATACACAAATTACATTACATGGTTTTGGTTTTACTAGTAACTCAGATCAACACCATCGCACAATTTTTTTACACAAGCTAGGTTGTTCCTGGGGTTTTGTCCACAAGACCTCTGTGTGCCAGACCATTATTTGCTCAAGAGTTACTTAAACACCTCTTTTGTCCTACTTGGCGATAAGCAGCTCTACCTGCCAAATGGACTGAGCAGAAATGACATTGCACTTTCATACAGTGTTCAAGCACTGCATCTATTTGAAAGCCACCAAGGTCTGTCACCCAGTTACAGATCCTTTGTGCTCACGCACTCACTACCTGAGACTGAGGCCTTGTCTACACTGGCACGTTTTGTTGCCAAAAACAGCCTTTGTTGACAAAACCGTGAGAGTGTTTACACTACAATGCAACTTTTGTCAGGAAAATCACCCAGTTTTGGTGACAAAGAACTTCGACCCCTGAAAGAGACTTTTGTCTTTTCCCTTCCCTTTATTGTCAACAAAGAGCCACTGAGGACTCTGTTGTTTGTTTTGTGCAAGAGAACTGGCTTCCGCCACTATCCCATAATGCCTGCCCTGATGGCTGTGTTCGGTGTTTTGTGATCTCTGCTACCCTGCAGGCATTCTCCCCTAACCTTTTAAAACTTCAGGAAGTAACTGACAGCTGAGTGAGCTCCTCAGTTTGGGAAACAAAGAACAAATCATTGGAATGCTTCTGTTCAGCCCTGCACTAGAAAGACAGGAGCTGGCAGACTGCTGCAAGAGGTGGAGGGTTGGAGAGATGCTGTGCCATTTTGACATTCCTCAGCAGGGAACGCTCACAGAGCTATGCGGGAATCCCAAGAAGCACCAGGATCAGCTCTACCTTCCCACAACACTATGTACTCATGAAATGTCGGCAATGGGAGGCAGAAAAACTGACTTGACCGATTTTCACTTTGGGCAACTTTTGCATGTCAATAGCACTTTTGTTGCCAGACCTTCCCAGTGTAGCCAGCCTAACACAATATTTATTGGTTTTGCTTACTCTGAAGGAGTACAGGTTGTTTCAACTTGTATGCCAAGAAGCTGTAAAAAGTGTATGCTAAAAAAGGGGTAGACTGTGCTAAACATTTCTGTTAGTTGCTTTTCTCACCACATAACTCTACTTTGATCATTCATCTTGTGAATGAAACAAGTTTAGACGTGAATTTCTTTACCTTTTAATCCAGCGTGCCAAATTTATAGGTGATGTGTAAGTGGGCTGGCATCTAAATTACATTTGGAAAGTGAACATCTTAAGGTGGTTTAACATACATAGTGAGGGCTTAGGAGGGACTGCTGATTTATGTGGCATCTTAGTGAATGGCAAGCTACCATGTGAATCCACAACACACTAGCTTGTCATGCACTAAATGGCCAGCTATTGATTCTATTACTACAACTAAAAGTTCATAGTGACCTTTGATGCACTGCTGTTGCAACCAGAATTAACCTTCCTTTAGAGTTCATAAGCTCTTGTTCCTTATGCCTCATGTGGAATAACATTCCAGCAAGTGATTGTGATGTCACAAACTGGATTATGACTTATGGTGGAGAATGAATAATAAAAAACATGTTTTCATGGAAATACATCTTGTAATAAAACAAGATGCAGAAATGCAGACAAAAAATAAGGATAGCAGCAGGCATATCACTCTCCATAGAATACTATCATAGTTTTCCATGAGTTGTTTCAATTCATCAAGGTGCTTCTAAGTTGTGGTCTGTGCTGCCTATATTTGATATCTTGTCTTTTTCACCAAGCTGGTTATCCAACCAGTTCTCATAGCAGAATAGGGGTTTTTAGTTTTTCTGCCTTCTGCATCTACGTTAGCATATACAAGGGAAGGGTGGTTTTGTTTTATCTTGCACCTTCTAATAGTTTCACTACTGCGGCTGCTGCAACTGCAATCTGTATGCCTTTCTGAACTGAAGTGGAAAGTTTTTGAGTGATATAGAGTGTTCAGTAACAAAATGATAGAGGAAAAGCAGAACGCTCATCTACAAAGTTGCATGAAAGAAGAATTTTCTCATTGCCTTTGGGAGGCACACTCTTTAAATGTATTTATATTTCTTTCTTTTTGTTTTTATTTAATTTTAAAAATAAAGGAGCCTGTTGTCACATCTTTAGTAAAAGATTGTATGTGTGGTTTAAAAATCATGCTGGGGCATGGGAAATTCAGATATCACAGCAACTGTTTCTCCTTTATTTGTGCCTTCCACCTGCAATGGTTGTTTTTGTATTTTAAAAAAATCTGATGCAAAGGTCTGCTTCTTAAATGCATTTAACAGATCGCTGCTAATCCATTTCTGTGGCAGGTGGCCCGTCGCTGGGGGATTCAGAAAAATAGACCAGCTATGAACTATGATAAACTTAGCCGTTCACTTCGCTATTATTATGAGAAGGGAATCATGCAAAAGGTGAGCAGCTAATGTAGCATTAAATTTCACTGGAATGTTGCACGTTAATCCATAAGTGATGCTATAAGAAGGAACAATGGTAATTGCATTGCTCAAGCAGGTTTTTCACTCTTCTGGGCCTGTGCTAATAGGGTTGCCAGGTATCTGGTTTTCGACCAGACAGTCTGTTATTTCTGGTCCCTTTTCAGTTAAAAAAAATGGAAATGTAAAATGTCCAATATTTTCTGTTTCTCGCGGATGGAAGGCTGGTGGGGACATTCTTCCATGCTGCGTCTAGTGAGAGCAGGGGAAGCAAGGAATGCAGGGATATTTAAAGTCGCAGCGTTTTGTTTTTGTTTTGTTTTTTGCTCAACAATTTTGGGTCCCTGTTTTTGTTTTTTTGTTGTTGTTTTTCTCAACCAATTTTTTTTCCCTGCCATGTTCGGGATTTTTTTGTGAAAGTATCTGGCAACCCTATGTGCTAAGGTTTTGTATTTTATATGCTACAAGTCTAGGTCTAGTGTGCATATGTACACATAATTATTACATAGTATTAATTCGGGGTTGTGTATACATATGATCATGATAACTCTCTGATCTGGTCATAATGTAAGAACAAAGACTAGCATGCAAAAAATAGGTGAAGTGATGCCCGTAGGTCAGAGAGAGGCAAACTACAGAATCCACTAGGGACAGTGATTTGCAGAGCTAAATTACCTGTCCAGCAAATAGATACTTTGGTAACTGCAAAATAGAGGAATTATTGGTTTGATTTCACAGTGATAGTGATTTTTAATGGATTCTGGAATGCAATATAAGTATCATAGTGACAAACACTTAATATTTAAAATAACTGATGTACAATAATGTGGTCCTATAGTGTGGACAAACAACCCCTGTTCCATTCCTGTGGACTTGATTTTATTTGAAGTTGTTGCAAGCATTCAACTCAGAAGTCAATAGGAGTTCCCTGCTTGCTCATTTTGAATCATGCTCTTGTGTTTCTTGATGTTATCAGAGATCCTAATTATCTCCTTGCATTACTTGCATCCTTATCTATTATTCACATTAGCTTTGTGAATCTACTCAGCTAACAAGTTTAAACCGGGCATTGACACTGTGCAATCCAGTGATCTGAGCATGCTGTTGTAAAGTATAGAACTTATGTTATTGCAGCATTAAGCTTGTGAGATCAAACTTTCCAAAGCTGGAAAGTTTCAAAGCCAGAAACTGACTCCGCAAAGTACTAAGGTCCAGGTTTTTAAAGTTGTTGAGGTGCCTAAATATAAAAGATAGGTACTTTGGCCCATATCAAGGGTGGGTAATAAAACGGCTGTGGTTCACTAGGATTAGCCCCTTGCAGTCCACTGCCATAATATTTATGGGTGATTGCAGTTCCTGTTAGCCACAGATCACCATTCCTGGCCAGCGGGAGCTAACATCACCTGTATCTATGGAGGCAGAAGAAAATATCATGGCAGTCACCTGCCAGAAGCTAACCCTGGGAAATCAGATCCAGTCTGTGGCTGGTATTTGCCCACCACTGGCCTAGATCCTCAAATGTATTAGGGACCTAACTTCCATTCATTCCAGTGGCAGTTTTCTGCCAAAGTAACTGAGAATTGTGCATAGATATCTTTTACATTCCCACTAGGTGCCTCTCTATACATTTTAGGTGTATAAATACCTTCAAATAATTGGACATAAGTGCCCGTTGTGAAGTGTTGAACCTTCAGTTTCCAATTAATTCAGTTCAGCACCCATAAGCTGCTGCAGCAGTGTTAACTCACCTGGTCTGCACATCCTGTATGTTTACCAGTATCCATTAATAGCCATGACTAACTTTCATATTTTACAAGTAGAGATGAATAGGACACTTTACTTAGCCACGTTGCACAGCAGATATCAGAACTGAACAAACATAATTTTTGGTATTTACAGACCTCTGACCCTTTGAGCTTACACCATTAATCTTTTAGCATTCACTTTTCTAAACATTTCCTTTTTATTGTTCATAGGGAGAGAAGACAAGGCAGTTGGCCCAAACAATTTATAAACAGAGCTTGTATAGTCCTAGTTTAGACTTTGCACATAAGGGCTCAGCAGGTGGAGTGTGTGTGTTTCTTCCTTGTCTGCTTTGCAAGCCCTTCTGGAAACTAGCTACGTTGTGCTTTTAAAGGGTATGCCACCATTTGGGTTTTTAGGACAGTACTTACCTGTTTGGAAAGGCTGGATGCTTATTTGTTCTAGTGTAAAATTGTTTGTAATTTACCCTAGCAGTCACCCCAGCTAATCAACTAATTTCAGGTAAAAGGCCAGTGAAGATAAGCCCTAAATTGTAGCGGGTACTTGCAGACTTAAGACAGAGTTCTGTTTTCCATGACTAGCCTGAATCTCTTAAATTAAAACCACTAGCTTCAAATGAAGCAAAGATGGTGCTTCTTAATGAGGATTATGTTCCCATCCACTTTCATTTTCATAAACATAAATTCTAAATTTGTAATCGTGCACTGTAAACTTGGTAGGGATTGAGGGAAATACACTTTTCCAGTAAGAGGTTAAATCTAGCACATTTTTGCCTATATCTGTTTGTTGTTCAGTCACAGGGCCGGAGCTGCCGCTTAACACATGACTGCATCCTTGTTTGCGTGCACAGCCCCTGTGCTATGACTCAATACATTACAAATTATGTACATTTGAGATAACTTGAGTATAGATTGATTTGTATTACGCTAAATTCAGTTCTATTCTATTGTGGATTATCTATGTTTTAGTTGACACATCACCGTGCGTAACTTCATGGTTTTGTGGTACTACTGAGGTAAAAAGCTGTTTGCTTTCTCCAGGAAGAAAAGCATTGTTGAACTACAGAAAGTGATCACAGTCAGAGGCTTTAGAAATAGAATCTTTTAACTCATCCCTACCCACACCCTCCATGGAAATCAGGGTTGTGCTCTACCTTGAAAGTGTTATGCAGTCTGCTTTTCCACAACTCCCACTGGCTGCAATGGGTCCAGAATTCCACTCCTAATTTTGGTGCCCGAGAACTCCCATGGCACATTATTTCTTTGTCTAGTGATAGCTGATTCCTCAGAAATCTGTAACTCCAAGTCGTCAGAGTGCTAATGCTCACACCATTCTTCCTTTCTTTCCTTCTCCTTTTCAACCTCGTATTAAGGTTGCTGGAGAGAGATATGTCTACAAGTTTGTTTGTGATCCCGAAGCCCTTTTCTCCATGGCCTTTCCAGATAACCAGCGCCCCTTGCTGAAGACGGACATGGAGCGACACATCAACGAGGAAGATACTGTGCCTCTGTCCCACTTTGACGAGAGCATGGTCTACATGCAGGAGGGTGGCTGCTGTAACACCCATCCTTATAATGAAGGCTATGTGTATTAATAGCAATGACAGAGAAGGGGACACCCTCCCCTGTGCTTCTCCTCTATCACAAGATCCAGAGGAAAGCAGAATCCACTTCAGTTTGTTTTTTAAATAGTACACTAAAAGGGGCTTTTCCTGTTGCATTACTCCTATGTTCTGCCATGGACAGCGCACTTTATTTGAAAGGAGAGGGTTGGGATTTAAACATTTATTCTGTGCAACAGGAGGAAGAGGGTGGGTTTACTTTTTACTTACGTTTGGGAAGGGAACACACAGGTTTTGAGTACAATGAAGCTATATTGTCTGTTTTGTTTCATATCGGCATAAGATATTGTACATTTTCTCTGGGTATCCATAGTACAGTTAATTCTTATTGCGTAAATTAACTGTTTGGATATTATTATCAGAGTAACCTGTCTTGGGCATTTGTCTCTGGTCATTCCTAATTGTCTTACTGCAATTGTAAAGAGGATCAAAGCATAGATTGCAGGATTTGACACATAAGCTAGAAATAACAGACCTCTCATTTACACATTTGAATACCTTTTTGTCATTCTGTTCACGTCTGTTTTCATTTTATATTTTTGTTTTCCCTGCTGTTCAGAAGATGCCCATTTACTTGGATGTTAGGCAGAGCACACCCATCATTACTGGTGTCCTAGGAGCACAATTCCTGACTTCAAACTGCAAGTTACAGACTTGTAGCATAGCATGTTGATCTGATGTTACCTTGCTATGCACATTCACCCTTTCAAAGTCCAGTCGAGGGTAGTAATTACATAGGATGGGCTTTTCTCATTGTCATGTCAGCGTTAACTGCAGGATCATGATCAGGGGAGAAAAACATTTTGTTTCCTTCCATTTCCTTTGCAACATAAATAAGTTATTTAATCAATAGGAATTAACTGTACTAAGTCACATATCTAATTATGCTGTTTAGACACAGCAAGCACTCCTTGAGAAAAATATCCAATACACTAAATAGGTACTTTAGTAATTTTTAGACACGGTACCCATTAATATGCATTTAAACCTTTTACTGCTGTGTTATGTTGATAACATATATAAATACTAGATAACGCTAATGCTTCTGCTGCTGTCTTTTTCTGTAATATTCTCTTTGATGCTGAATTTACTATGACCATTTATAAGCAATGCTGTAACTACAGATAGCATTTCAGGACAAAATAGATGACTTGAACCATTTATTGCTTAGAAAATAGCTTACGCCATAGCTGTGCTATAAGCAGCTTTTATGCGCATCGACAAATGAATAGTAAGCCTCAGCTTGCTAAGGGAAGCTCTGCGGAACCTTTTGTAACTTTCGGTGGAACGGAGACTAACGTGAACTGTCAAAGACCACAATGAAGTCGCTGTATGACGTTGTAGTGCTGGCACTGATGTTATCAATCAATTTGTTTTGGACACTAAATGTAAATGTGATCAGAGATGTTTGGAAGACCATTTAAAGTTTTGAGGTTTTTTGTTTTGTTTTAAATCATTTTATTTTTGAGAAGAGGGTAATCTTGAAAAAGCAAGACACATTATTCTACATGTAAAACAATCAGAAAAA
Source organism: Pelodiscus sinensis (assembly GCF_052426305.1). Lineage (NCBI taxonomy): Eukaryota > Metazoa > Chordata > Testudines > Trionychidae > Pelodiscus > Pelodiscus sinensis. The sequence goes on from NC_143053.1 coordinate 207,961,327, forward strand.
AATAGATTTTAAATATTTATCAGCACCTTTTCTGAAATGTAATGTTTCTGAGTTTGAAGAGGGTAAAAAAATGGGGTTTGAACAGCCTGGTGAAATTTAAAAAGCTATTACTTCAGAAGAATACCTCACTTTCCAAGTCCAGGGAAGGGAGGACAGATGAACTCCTAAACATAAAACCACAATAATTGTAATTATAATGGATGTGATTTCAAAGACACCCATTGGTGGTGGCTTAATTTTCCACTTAATGTCAATCAAGAAACCAGTAAGCTATAAATGATTTCTTATGCAGTTCATTCAAAATTCAAAAGCAGTGACCACGAGACCGAAGGTGCAAAAGAACTCTCTGGGCATGCATCTAATTCACCTAAATCCATAGGGCAACATATGTTATGATTGTATATATGCCTTTATATGCCAACTCCTTATGTCAATAATTTATAGGTCTCATTGGCACTTACAGTTTCGATGATCAACCCAAAATCAAAGCAAGACCATGGATGCTGCAGCATTTTCACCAAGAAAGGTTAAAGTCAGAACTTTGAAAATTGTGACTTCTATTGAAATAAGGTCTGAAGGAAACACATGTTGATGGAAAAAGTCCTTTGATCCATTTTAATTCCATTAATGTCACTGTGGAGCACTTCCTGTCTGGAGCAGGGTACTGGTGGGAGGGTGTGGGTCAGAAAAAAGAGAGAACATTGCATCAAATGTGTAATATTTAAAGAGAATATATATATATATATATCTATATATCTGTATATATATACAGTGTATGGTAGTGACTCACTGAACAAAATGAGCAATCAGCCCAACATTACATGATCTCCCAGCAAAAGAAAAAAAGCTTTCACTGAACTGATTAACCCTTTGGAAATTGTACCTAAAAGACTTATTTAAAGTTCTGGTTTTATTCCATTTTTTTGTTTTGTTTTGGTTTCAGGTAGATTAATAAATCTGGCAGCTGATTTCTGCAAGATTCTTGTGTATTGAATTCCTAATTTTAACTGAAGAGGAACTTGTTGCAATTTGGCAGAAGTTTCTCATTTTAGAAAAAAAGAAATGTAGTATGTTTGTTTCAGGGGTTAGCATTGCTTCTCACAAAATGCTAAACCAAAAAAAGAAAAAAAAAATCAGGCAGTGGTGTGTAAGTTATTATATTATGAATTTTAACCAATATTTATGGAGCCAGAGTAAGTATCTTTGGCAGAGGGGTGGGGAAAACCCTGACTGAACCGGAGTCACGTTTAAAGAACAATTCCGGTTAGTAAAGGGCATCTTTTTGGCATGTTTTGGTTTTCTTTAATAGTATAAAACACCTTAGTGGCAGATGCAAAAGATGAAGATAACACAGACAAGTCTTTGACTAGTTAATGGCACTACATGTGGACTCTTCTCATGAAGGATGGTAGGTCATGTAAGGGCAACCATTGATCACTCATCTTATGTAACGTGGGGAGTACTGTGCACTTTTCCAAATGTGCTTATTTGATAGGCAATGTGATTTAATTATGGCAGCACCTGAAAAATGTCAGGCATTAGATATGCCACATGTAATTTATTATTTTTATCTTCAAAGGGCTGAACATGCCCCTCAGTCCTTGTGATGGCCTCTGATGCTGTGTCTAGACTACATCTCTCTGGTGGCAGAGGGATTAAATGCAGCACTTCAAAAGTGCAAATGAAGTGGGGATTTAACTATCCCGCGCTTCATTGCATAATCTCATCATGGTGCTCTTTCGAAAAAGCGCCATTTCGAAAGTAAAAGTGAAAGAGCGCCATGATGCGATTATACAAATGAAGCGCGGGATTGCAAAGGAAGCAGGGATTTAACTATTTCAAAGTGTCTAATTTACATCCCTCTGGCAAGGGATGTAGACTAGACACAGCCTGAGTTGCTAGCTAAAAGGAACTGTTATTCTCCTGTCTTACTGCATGAGCTGGGTCTATTTCACTTCCCTAAAATGGGATGCTCCATTCCTTGCTGTGGAAAAAAGAATTTTATAACAACTTGGTACAAAAAGAGATCGGAATTTCCTGCAGTAAACCTCTAAGGCACGTTTCCACCCACTTCAGTTAGCAAAAAACAGCAGACTTGCAAAAGAAGGCCTACAGAGGGGCAACGTGTCCTCCTCGGACTAGTGTTGTACATCAGCTATCCAAAGCACTACCTCATCTTACCTTGGGAACCTACTTTATACTAATGCTGTTAGAGCTGGTATTATCTTCTGCAACTTAGCCCTGTTGGAGGGAATCAGAAATATGTAACCAACAGGGGAACTGAGAACAGGCGATCAGAGCCTGTCCATATTGCTAGGAGGATGCTACCTGATAGATACAGTGATCATTCTTGAAAGCCTCTGGGTTTCCATTTGCTTGTGGTGATTCTCAGCTGCAGCATCTTTGCCTTCCATACTAGTTCCATAGGCTGTGCTCTTTGCCAGTTGAGACAACAGTAACATTTACTTTACACTGAGAAGATAGCAGAAGAGCATGACACCTGCAAGCCACATATATTTCATAGTTTTTCATTCTCCCATGGCTCCTTACTGATAGTGTGTTCTGTTGCCAGGACCCTGCTATCTATGGCACTCTAGAGTGTGTTGCAAAGAGCTGTGCTGTGACATTCAACCATATCTTTGCACTCAGAGTGGCAGGTGGATATATTTCCACATGGCCACAGTGGGACCACCAGGCGTCACTGTTCTCCCAAACCTCCCTTCTGGGTAGGGGATGGTACACCCACTTCACAGATTGCAGTATTCACTCCCCCGTAGGGCCAACCAAGACCAAAGGCTGGTGGGAAGGTGAGGTGGGGCCATAACTTCCACCTGCTCCTTGGTGGAGTGAATTGTGATCTAGGAGATCTAGCCAGGAGCAGTCTTTGCACATAGAAGAAGAGAGGGTATGATCTCAGCCCTGTCCTGGGATGGGAAGACAAAAGGAGAAACTGTATGGCTGTGTCTAGACTGGCCAGTTTTTCCGGAAAATCAGCCACTGTGTCTACACTGGCCGCTTGAATTTCCACAAGAGCACTGACGATTCCATGTAAGAAATCAGTGCTTCTTGCGGAAATACTATGCTGCTCCTGTTTGGGCAAAAGTCCCTTTTGCGCAAAGCTTTTGCACAAAAGGGGCAATGTAGACAGCTTAGATTTGTTTTGCGCAAAAAAGCCCCGAGGGCGAAAATGGCAATCGGGGCTTTTTTGCGCAAAAGCACGTCTAGATTGGCACAGATGCTTTTCCGAAAAAGTGCTTTTGCAGAAAAGCGTCCGTGCCAATCTAGACGCTCTTTTCTGCAAATGCTTTTAATGGAAAACTTTTCCATTAAAAGTATTTCTGGAAAATCATGCCAGTCTAGACACAGCCTATGTTGTTTCCCCAGCCTTCCTCATCTAGCTGGGTGCCGGCTGTAATCTGGCCCTTATCAGCTAGAAATCCAGAGTAGCAGGTGCTGAAAAAAATAGGAGACAATGTAGTTGGGAGAATTGATGTATACATGTGCTTTCCTGACTAGTGCAGGATGGTACGGCAGAGAAGAGGGGAGGGACATGTACAGGAGCAGTGAAAAGGCTGGCAAGCAATAGGCTATTGGGACCTTCCCTGGACTTCTGGCACCATTTGCTGCAGAGAAGGCAGAAAGGAACAGTGAGAGTGCGTAGATGAGTTCAGCAGCAGTAAAACCATGACACGCATAGAGGGGGGCCTGGAAGATTGTCCTGTTTTAGATAAAGAGGTAAAGGATTCAGGTGCTAAAGCAAGAAAGCAAAATAAGAGCTGGAGGGAGGAGGCAACTGGAAGCAGTGTGTTTAGTGCCAGTGGCTCAAACTTTTCTTGCAATGAAGGGAGTTACTCTAGGGCTGAGTCTGGCCTAGGAACTTTAGCCCCCAGGACAGGAAAATCAGAACTGATCTTGGCTGATGGTCTATACCAGTGGTTACCAACAAGTAGATTGGGATCTACTGGTAGATTTTGGAACCTTTGACAGGTGATCCTGACAGCTTTGGTCAGGAGTCTGTCAAGTGCTGCCACGTCATCTGCCCTGCTCAGCACTGCTGTGCTGCTCCTGCCCTCTGCCTTGGAACTTCCCCCTATGACCAGGAACCTCTTGCTTGCTAAGCAGGGTGCAGGAAGAAGAGGAGGATGTGCTGATGTCAGTGTGCCCCTTCCCCCACCCTGTTCCCATTCTCCATAGAGGGGGGCAGGGATGGAAAGAGTTTCCTGGCTGCTTTTGGAAGTAGGGGTAAGCCTGTCTTAGTCCCCTGCACCACCACCCAGAAGATACTTGTGGTAAGCAGTGACCAGCTGGAGCCTGCATTCCAAACCCTGGCCCCAGGCCTTGAACCTCTCATGCACCAAACCCCTGCTCTAGCTCTGAGTCCCCCTGCACCCTGAACCCCCTGCTGTTCAACTACCTAAGCTCAGAACCCTTTCCACACTGCAGATCCTTTAGCCCAAGATCAGAGTCCGCATCCCCCTCCCTTACACCTCTGCCCCCAGCCTGATGAAAGTGAGTGAGGATGAGGGAGAGAGGGAGGATGGAGTGAGCAGGGCTGGGGCTTCGGAGAAGAGGTGGGAAGGAGGTGGGGCAAGAGTATTTGGGTTTGAGGTAGATCCCAGATAGCACTTAAATTCAAAACATGATCTCATGTTTAAAAAGGTTGGAAATCACTGGTCTATACTGTGTCTCGGCACAGTGTTTGGTAGCAAACAAGAGCTTACAACGTGCATAGACGTATAGGCTGTAAGTGCAGAGACATGGTCGCACACTATGGCTATGTCTAGACTGGCATGATTTTCCACAAATGCTTTTCATGGACAAGTTTTTCGGTTAAAAGCATTTGTGGAAAAGAGCATCTAGATTTTCATGGATGCTTTTGCGCAAAAGCACTTTTTGCGGAAAAGTATCCATGCCAATCTAGACACGGTTTTGTTCAAGAAAGCCCCGATCGCCATTTTCACCATTGGGGCTTTTTTGCACAAAACAGTTTTTAGCTGTCTACACTGGCCGTCTTGCGCAAAAGCATTTGCACAAGAGGGCTTTTTCCCGAGTGGGAGCAGCATAGTATTTGAGCAAGAACACTGACAATCTTACATTAGATCATCAGTGTTCTTGTGCAAATTCAAGCGGCCAGTGTAGACAGCTGGCAAGTTTTTCCACAAAAGCGGCTGCTTTTGTGGAAAAACTTGCCAGTCTAGATGCAGCCTATAAAAAAATGGCAAAGATTTTCGTGAGCTACTGTAAAGCAGCTTAGTACTACTGAAGTTGATTGACCAGTGCTGCATACCTCAGATCCCCAGGCAGTGGCTCTGTGTGTTCAACCTGGGCGCTGAAACTTGAAACAAGGGGTGGGGGAAGGTCACCAGCCTGCGCCAAACCTCCACATTGCTATTTTCAGCTTTGTAGTAAGAGCCCCGGTCAGCTGAGCTGGGCTCTGAGACTCACAGCTGCAGGTCTGTCTTTTCCTGCTGTGTGGGCATACGCAGAAAGCCCTCTACCCCTCATGACAGTTAGTGACCCAGTGACTTGAGGGGGCTCTCAGGTGTGGGACAAAGGTGCCTAACTGACACTTTGAGCATAACTACCAGCCTTATGACTCCCATTCAGGTTCAACCACAGTTGCCAACTGTCTAACCAGGCAAACCAAAACACCCTTGCCTAACCCCTTCTTTGAGGGCACGCCCCGTCTCTGAGACTGCCCCACTCTTTCCTCCTCCATTGCTCACTCTTTCCCATCCTCACTTTTACTGAGCTGGGGGAGGGGTTTGGGATACTGAGGAGTGTGAGGTGTGGGCTCTTGGCAGGAATTTGGGAACAGGAAAGGACGATGAATTAGGGTGCTGGTGCTGGAGAGGGTGGGGTGCAAGTTCTTGAAGGGGGCTTGGACATGGGGTTGGAGTGTGGTTGTGGGTGGGCGGCTCAAGGCTGGAGCAGGGTGTGCAGGGAACAGGTCTCTAGGCCGTGGAAAGGAGTTGAAATGCAGGCATGTGGGAGGGATGCGGATTCCATCCAGGCATCACTCAACTTGGGTGTGAGGGATGCGGATTCCATCCAGGCATCACTCAACTTGGGTGGGTCCCAGGTGGCAGTGCAGAGGCACCAAAGCAGGCTCCCTGCCTGATCTGGCCCTGTGTTGCTGCCAGAAGCAGTTGGCATGGCCCTGCAGTCTCTAGTGGGAGAGGTTAGGAAGACTGCGTGCTGCCTGCATCCACAGGCACTGCCCAAGTAGCTCCCACTGGCCACAGAGCCAGGCCAATGGGCGACGCGGAGTTGGTGCTGCAGGTGGGTAGTGCAAAATGATGCCTCCCACAACCACCTCCCAACAGGGGAACATGCTCGTTGCTTCTGGGATTGGGCCAGGACAGGTAGGGAGCTTGCCTTAGCCCCACTACACTGCCAGATTTTTAGCAGACTAAAATCTCCCAAATTGACTGCAGTAGCCTCCAGGAGACTGAGGCTAATCCTGGAAGACTCCTGGTGAAACCAGAAGGGTTGGCAACCCCAGCTGCAACCCAACCCTATGTTTTTGTAGGTGGAGATGCACAAAGTTGCCTTTGTAGCTTTAGACCCAAGTGGGTTACCCAAGTCCCTTCAGGAAATCTGGGATAAAGCAGGCATTTGCATGCCCCCAAGCCACCAGCCCAGCATTCCTTTCTCTCCCTGAATAAGGCATAAGGGCTCTAGCCCAAGGATTTAAGCCAATGACAAAACAAAAAGCTCTCTGTTTTCTCTTGGGCTTGGGGGGAGGAGTAGAGTACGGAATACGTTGCTAGGAACAGATGTAATGAGCTCAGTGGTGAAGTTCTTGCTCCACAAACTGCTCATTGCAGTCAGTGGGTGCTTTACAGCTAACTGAGTAGAGCAAGCAGCGTTGGGGTACAAATGCCAGAAGTCCTGCAGAACAACTAGATGAGCTGAAGTGAAGCCAGAGGACCAGATGCTGCACCACAGCAAAAAATGGAGTTCAGAATCCTGTTGGGTAGCCTCGGACCACGTCCTGTTTGCACTGGTTTTGTACAACATTTACTCAGACACACTTGTTTACTTGGGGCTAGAGTGTCACCTGCCCTCCACCATGCACAGGCCAGCACAGCCAGCTTAGTTGCACAGGGGCTAGCCTCCCCCTCACCCAACCCTGCTCAGATCTCCACTCCGGCTTTGGGGTGGGAGAGGCGTGCAGGACTGTTCACCCCAGGCTGCCCCCGGGAGCTGAGGGGCAGGGAGGGGTTATAGCGCTGAGGAGCTGTCATGATTATGAGGGTTAGCCAGCAGCCTGGGGATTAAGGGGTTAACTACACCTAGCCAGGTGGAGTGACCGGTAGGCATGTAGGTGGGACTTTCAAACTGGGACAAAGGAATTTGGGTTTTTTCCTTTCTCCCTTTTGTCTCTCTGGGTATGTCTACACTACCCCGCTAGTTCGAACTAGGAGGGTAATGTAGGCATACCGCACTTGCAAATGAAGCCCGGGATTTGAATTTCCCGGGCTTCATTTGCATAAGCGGGGCGCCGCCATTTTTAAAACCCCGCTCGTTCGAACCCCGTGCAGCGCGGCTACACGCGGCATGAACTAGGTAGTTCGAACTAGGCTTCCTAGTTCGAACTACCGTTACTCCTCGTGGAATGAGGTTTACCGGGGCTGCCGACAAAGGGCTTTGAGGTCGACAGGGGGAACGTCCAGACTAGCGCGCGAGCCGACAAACAGCTGATCAGCGAGCCGACAAACAGCTGATCAGCTGTTTGTCGGCTCAGCGCGGCAGCCATGTAAATGTAAATGATGCCGCGATCATTTAAATCATGGCTTCATTTGCCTTTGCTGAACAAACAAATCTACATGCCTCTGCCGACAGAGGCATGTAGTTTAGACGTACCCTGGGTGAGTTCTCTGCAGCTACAGAGAGGGTGGCCCCCACTTCTGCATTTATCATGCCAGAGTGGGGAAGGGGCCATAACAGGAGCCCTGCCCCCTCCACTTGCACGTGTGGGTCAAAGTAGCTACCTGTACATGCAGCAGGGAGTAACCTGCTCCAAGCTAAGGGAAACTGAAAGCACTGTAGAGCTATGTCTACACTGGCGGGTTCTTGCGTAAGAACATCTTGCGCACGCGTTCTTGTGCAAGAACTCGTCCACATCACCCTGTGCTTTTGCACAAGAGCAGCCATGGCAGTGTGGACGCTCTCGTGTGCAAGAAAGCGCTGATGGACATTTTAGACATAGGGCTTTCTTGCGCAAGAAACCCCTGCCGAGTGTCCACACTGCCCTCTTGAGCAAGAACTCTTGCGCAAGCGAGCTTACACTTGTTAGAAAAGAGTGTCGCTCTTGCGCAAGAAGCCCTCTCCTACCACGCTTTAATGTAAATTTTCTTGCGGAAGAGCAGGCAGGCAGTGTGGACACTCTGCGGAAGAATGGCTGGTCTTGTGCAAGAATTCGCCAGTGTAGACATAGCCTAGGAGAATCATCATCTGAGTCAGAGGCTGGCTCTTATGTGCTTTATGCCCAAGAAGCCACTCCTGTGATCCCTCTGAATCCTGCATAAACCCCAGATGCAGGGATACCTCAGAGTGCCTGGACCAGTGGTTGCTGGCCGATACTGGTATACTGGCACTTATGGAATCTGTGAGGATTTTCCACGCAGCTAGGAACCCATTAGAGGTGCTCGTTCTTGTCCTCAGCTAGAAGGGTGCTACCATACCACCAGGCAGCATCTAAGCTGGAGTCTCCAACCTTCCAGATTTGGACTTCAGAGGTCCAGTCAATGTGGACGAGGAGGCTGGGCGCTACCTGCCAGTGCTGGTCTTCATCTCCGCCTCCTTCCTAGATGAGGCAATGTGAGCAGTGGGCATGTCACCTCCCCAGGTTGCCTTCAAGACACACCAGGAATCACTACAGAGCGTGGCCTCAACTTGAGGCTTATAGGCAAAGTTAGTGAGCATTGTTGACATTCTGACCTCTGCGGGCCCATCTTAAAGCGGCCATTATGAAACAAGTAAAATCCTTGTGGCCATCCCCAGCTGCTGAGAAGAAGTACTTTGTGCCCACTCAAAGGTGCAACTTCTGCAACATGCACCCCCTCCTCCCCCCCCAGATCCCTGGTGAGCTCAGTGGCCAATGACAGGCAGGGCCTTCAGGGAGCAGTGCCTAAATCAAAACACTCTAGGAAACTAGACCTTTGGCTAAGAATGTTTTATTCCATGGGAGGGTAGCAGCTTTGTAGCGCCAACCAGTAGGCTTAGTAGGCATGATTTTAATACGTCAATGTTCAAAAGCTTGCTTCCTCAGAAGTCCAGACAAGCATTCTTATAGTTGCAGGAGAGGAAGGTGATAGCCAGGGCCTTTGTATAAGCTGCCCCGGACACTGCACACTTGGCAGATGGCTCCATGGTTTCAGCAGTATCCATGCCAACAGCCCGCTGGTCTCCTAACTGAGGGTCCGCAATCCTGTCAGGGCCTCCCTTTGACGGGACATGGTTCTTTATGAAGCAGATGGCCACACAGCTCCATAGCTTGAAGAGCTCCAGAGCTATCCTCAAGGCTCTGTATAGGCATTGACTTCTTGGCTGCTCTAGCACCCCTGGGAAACTGGTAGATGCTCAGCACCTATTGGCAACCTCCCACGATCGGATGGATGGATGAATGCAAATAAGTGTCCCTTCCTGTGCCTTCCAGGCACTAGTGATCACCTGTTCAGTGGTATGTCGGAGGTGTGGCGGGGAGGGGAGGAGTGATAGCAGAGTGCACTTGGGGAATGGGCTGACACAGGGCGGGGAGAGTTAGGTCAGGGATGAGGCCTTAGGGGAAGAGGGGTGGCACAGGGTTAAGGACTGGGGCAGAGCCGGGGGGGGGGGGGAGCGGTGACATTAGACGGTTGGAACTTCTGAGTGGCTGGGCCTTATAGTCTGAAGACATTGAGGGGAGCATTACAGATCTCAACAGCCTGGCCATTTTCTAGCCCATGTAGGATGGACAAAAGTGGGGAAATGTCTCCCTCCAGGTTCAAGTGCACCTCTAGCTGCAGGCCTGGGCAGGGAAAAGAAGGGATAGGGCCAGAGTTGGAAGGGAAGAGGTGGGGGTCAGCGCCTCTTTCAGGCATATGCTGCCCGGTGCAGTGCAGCATCTTAGCTGCCTAGGAGTGTGACTGACTGCAGCCCCATGCCCAGGCTCAGCTTCTGGGGACAATGGCCGAGCGAGATGGAGCTCCCTCACCCTACCAAATCGCTCAGCAGGGGTGAGAGCCAGCCCTTTGCTGCCACAGCCAGGCAGTCTCCTATGCTGCACTGAGCAACATCCAAGAGAGCTGAACCTAGGGGGAGCCAGCACAGTGGGAGGACAGAGCCTCCACCAGATAACCAGCAGCAGGAAGAGTCTATGAGAGCATGGGGACCCCGGGCTACTGGCAGTGCAGGGAGAGGCCAGAGACTGCATGGGAGCCCTGGACTGGAGGCAGGGTTGGGGTGTGAATGAATCACACGGGGAGGGTATATGCTTCTCCGTTAGCTGGTGTCCTCCCCAAATGAGGAGACAGCAGTTGACCAAAAGTACCTGCATAAGAAATGCAACAGGGGTTTTAGGCATAGGCAGCTACCCTGCCTGCTCACCTCAGTATTACCATCAGGCTCTTCTAGCTACTCAGGGAGCCTGAAAAACCCATTTTGCTGAAACACCCAAGAACCTTATATCACTCCCACATTTCTGGTTCCTGTGTCCCCTTAATTTTTGGACTGCCTGTCCCTTTTGAGCTTGATGTGGTCTCTCACCACCACAGAATATGGTGAAGGCGGGTTACATACTCCAGTTTATTTCTACCCCTGGCCCCATCTCTCTTCAGGGACACCTCTAATCCAGGAGGTGCCAGCCTCCCTGTGAGTATGGGCCATGAAAAAGGTTCCACAAAAGTTTTACTCCCAGTATGTCCTAATCTTGAAAGCCAAGCATGGTCTACAACCTATTTTAGCTCTTTGCTGTTTCAATGGCTACTTCAGGAGATTAAAGTTCATCATGGTCCCCCTGGCTTCTATCATCCCCTTCCTGGGTCCTGGGGACCTGTATGCCTCCCATGACTTAAAAGATGTTTATTTCCATACCTCAGTTTTCAGCGATTACGGGACGTTTCTCATGTTTGCCATGAACAGATCCCACTACCTGTTAGGCCTGTTGGTGGCCTTGCAAATCTTTACAAAGTGCATGGTGGTAGTGGCAGCCTTTCTAAGAAGATGGGATGTGCAAGTTTACCTGTTTCTGGATGACTGCCTCTGCAACCATATCTCCATGGCTACAGGGTCCACAGGTCCTAACACATGTTTCTCATAACTGTGGTGTACCTCATCCAGTGCACTACATGCATCAGTAAAAACTATGTGGGTTAAAATCAATTACTGTGTTCTGCAATGACAATGTGCATGGGAAAAGGATAAAAGACAAAAACATGACATTAGTTGTGGCATCTTCACCAAGTGTTACAACAGCACAGATGCAATGGTAGAGCTGTGCCGGTGTTGCATGCTGTTTGTGGAGACAACTTTGAGAGCGGCAATACTGCACACAAGCTTGGGCCAGAACGTGGAGTTAAATGACATATCTAATTGAAATTGCAGACAGAAGCCAGGTAGGCAGAATGTAATCCACCGCTGGAATTTGAACAGTTGACCAAATGATTAGCCAGCAACATAGTGCTGTCTACATGGGGTATTAGGTCAGTATAACTGTATTGCTTAGGGGGTGTGGATTTTCCAAACCAAAGTGTGAAAGACTAAGGCTGTGTCTACTCTGACGCGATCTTGTGTCAAAACGGCCGCTTTTGCACAAAAACATGCTGCCTGTCTACACTGGCGGGGAGTTCTTACGCAAGAACACTGACATTTTAATGTGTGAAATCAGGGCTTCTTGTGCAAGAACTATGATGCTCCCACTCAGGAATAAGCCTTCTTGCACAACTGTTCTTGCGCAAGAGGCCAGTGAAGACAGGCAACATGAATTTCTTGTGCAAGAAAGCCCGATGGCTAAAATGGCAATAGGAGCTTTCTTCCGCAAGAGAGCGTCTACACTGGCATGGATGCTCTTGTGCAAAAGCACATCTCTTGCGCAAATACTTTAACACAAGAACTCTTGCGTTAAAAGAGTTTTTGTGCAAGATTACGCCAATGTAGCCATAGTCTTAGGCTGTGTCTAGACTGGCAAGTTTTCCCGGAAAATCATCTGCTTTTCCAGAAAAACTTGCCAGCTGTCTACACTGGCCACTTGAATTTCCAGAAAAGCACTGACGATCTCATGTAAAATCATCAGTGCTTTCTGGAAAAACTATGCGTCTCCCATTCGGGCAAAAGTCTTTTTCCGAAAGACTTTTGCCCAAAAGGGCCAGTGTAGACAGCACAGTACTGTTTTCCGCAAAAAAGCCCCGATCGCGAAAATGGCGATCGGGGCTTTTTTGCGGAAAACCGTGTCTAGATTGGCCACGGACGCTTTTCTGCAAAAAGTGCTTTTTTGGAAAAGCGTCCTGCCAATCTAGACACGCTTTTCCAAAAATGCTTTTAACGGAAAACTTTTCCGTTAAAAGCATTTTCGGAAATTTATGCCAGTGTAGACGTAGCCTTAATGTTTTGGCCAGGGGTGTGGAGGAGTTGTGTTTGTTGGGTTCTTTTCTGAAATACAAGAAAAATTATTATGTACTGTCAGAACATTTTGCTCTTTGAGAAAAGGTAACAATTTATTGTGAAAGCCTCAAGTAGCATAGCACTTGTAATTAATTAATTATGTAAGCCTTTAACTTTACAAGCAATGCTCAGAATACAGCATGTTGCAAGGCTGTTTGCAAGACCTCTAGACATCAGTACTTATGTAGAGTAATTACTAGGAATTATTACTGATTACAACAAAACTATTTAGCATATTGACACAGTTGGGTTTTGAATGCTCACCTCACCAAGGTATAGCATTATGATGAAATAGATAATAATGCCCAGCAAAAATGCCACTAGCAACTTTCTTTAGTTTAACTGATTTAATTCAACTTTCTTTTGTTTATAATTCCAGTTAGAAATCAGGAACATCCACAACCCCAAGCATCAATGCTCTTCAATATCTAATTTCACAGTTTTCTTAACACATATCTCACGTTATTTATTATAGTCAGTGTCATCTCAACACCTTTGTCTATTCCTGCTACATTTTAAATGGTTTAGCTGGCAAACCATCAATCATAAATCATGAAACGTATTTTAACTTCAAGTAAGATCCGTTTAGAAAGAAAACAAGTCCTATATGGTCTAATTGGATACATTACTCACATCTATAAGTGATAAATGCCTGTTCTGGGAAATAATTTTTTCAGCTTCTTAGTGTATAATATGATGAGAATTAAAATCTCCAATTCCCTTGCAACCAGGAGCTACCAAGATATTGATAAAGTTACTGCCCCTAATAGGAGAAAGGATCTTCAGAAATGAGTCTCAAAGTTCAGAAGTATATTCAGTGTCAAATAATTTTTGTCCCACTACATTTTAGTCACTAAGGAAACTGAGAAACAATTTTGCGCATTTGGGCAGAAATCTGTAATAATAGTGGATATGTAATATAATTATCTATCGTGGATCAATATAATTTTCCTCTCTTGTGTGAAAGTGCAAGAATGTATTTTGTAGGGTTGTGAGGTCAGGCTTATTTAGTGTATGTTAAATCCCGCCCCCTGGTGAAATATCCAGAATATTTCCTCAGTTGGACCTGGTCTCAATTTATTTCTGATAGTTGAGAAATTCTATTTAATACTATTATTTAAATATGAACCCCCAGATGTACATCGATCATATGGTGGTCTCTGCATGTAATTAAATAAAAACAGCAACAATGGTATATTAATAATAAAGTCACAGGAGAAATTTGGGGTTCTTTTTTTAAAACAACTAAATAAATCACACATAAAAGAAAGAACCAGAAAAGCTGCCATTTAGCAGAAATGTAAATCATTTCTTTAATGTCATTTTAATTCAAGAGAAAATAGATAATTTCACATATTCCATGAGGTCAATTGCACTAACCACATTAACCAGGTGATGTTCATTTCACGTTACAGGTAATTTATTGTAGCTGCAACACTGACTCTGAGATGGTTCACACAAATAATTTACCTTAAGTAAACACCATTTGCCACTAATGATAGGGCAAAACAAACGTAAGGAGCATTTATGGAGAGTAACGTCTCTCTCTTTCAGTGCCCATTTGCAAACCGATCTCTGTTGTTTGCAGATGAATTAACTATGGGTTGAAAAATCATTAAAGCCATCTGTTTTGATGAGAAAAAGAACTGCTGTGATCATTTTATTGTACTCACAGGGGCTAGGGACCATTTTACAATATTTTTAGCATCATTTACCCTAAATTTGACATGCTGTATAAAAAATGAGCAGTATTATCAGTTCTCACTGTGCCTATTTAGAAATACATTTACAGAGAAACCAACTTATACAGGTAACATGAGGTAATTGTTTTGTTGGTCTCTAGCAGATGGATGACCCTGTTTTGCAACCATTAAAATCTGTAGTTTATGAAAAGAAAATTTAATCTCCCACTGAAATATGATCTAATAAACATAAACATATCATCAGTGCTTCACTTTCAAATCAGTTTCTATGGTCTACTTAAGTAAAAACTCAGTCTTTTCAGAAAGTCCTAACATAAATAAAATATTATAAACTATTTGGTTAATACTACTATTTGATACTTTTAAAAGGCTACACACTGCACTCCTTTGACCAAAGAAGTCTCAGTTATAAAGGTGCATGGCTTAATAACTTTCAGGATCATGCATATTCCCATTTGCCGACGGCCTTCTCTTGCTTTCACATTATCTGTGGTGTTTCCTGTATTTTTGGTACTTGGATATACTATTGAGCCTATAACCAATATTTCTGGTAGTGGATCTCATTTTGCATGGCCCAAATGCATTATTTCACTATAGATATAATATAGGATTTCTCCCCCATAAAAAATATACCATTATGCCAAGTACTGAGCTTCATCTTAAAACTTGTCCACATACTGTACATAAAAGCAGCTGCCAGATCTTGTACATGCTTGTGTAAAGTGGCACAAAGATTTCAAATATAGCTAGCATTGCTGCTAATGCACAAAAATTGATCAGCTTTGCCTAGAAATTATCATTGTTTAGAGGTAATGCTTGTGGGTTACATCTTTGGTGCCAATGGATTGTAAACTTGATCAAACTGGATCCTCCAAAAGGAACTGCCTTTTCATAGGGGAATCCCCCATTATCTGCTGTATATGTATATGAGACATGTCCTGGAGAGGAAAGGGAATAGCCAGTTTTCATTGTGTTGCATCAAATTATAATAGCCTTTAAGGGACAATAAGCCCTGGTGAAAATGAAAGGAGCCCTGATCCTACTAACTTGTGTGGAGAGCACCATTCCAGGCAGGATGAGCATAAAGGTAGCATATCATATAAACAACATTTCTACCCCCTTGGGTCCTTCATAGAGTGTGGCTCTGCTAGATTTCGAGTCTGGAGTTTGTTTATTTTCATGAGCCATCTATTAGTATAAAGATACTTGGTCTTGGCTTGGAGTAGAGTCATCACTCATAACACAAGCATCACAGCAGTGCATTGTTTCAGTGGTAAGCTGTTTATTCACAAAGTATTTCCTTGGGAAGGTAAATTAGAAAACTTTAGAGGAATTTCCAACAAAATCAGATAATCCTTCTATTAGTATAGCACATACCTTGTAGTTTCTATTTTAAAGTATGGGAAAGGAAACTAAATATTCACCAATTAGCCAGAGCACATTATTCAACAAAAAAAAATCCTACAAAATGCTGAAAAGCAAGATGCTTAAGTGCCCAGATATGGATTTTTGGAACCATGTTTGAAAATTTTACCATTTGTATAGTTGAATAATTAATTGTATAGTTAATGACAATATTTAGTTTAGAATCTCAAAGCATTTTACAAAGGAATATTCCTTCATTTTGTGGTTGGGGAAACTGAGGCCCAGAGAAACTAATGACTAGTCTGCCTCAAGTCATAATATAGGAAATCAAATTCAGATCCCTGACTTTCTGTCATTTGGGTTATTCACTGGACCATGCTGTTATTTATTTTAAAAAATCTCTTAAATTCCCCATGGGTAATATTTTATAGTACTTTTAACATTTATTTTCCTCTTATAAATATAAAGCAAAAATTACCCAGGCTCGTCAGCACACACGCAGGTGAAAATATATCTTTCAGAGGTCGACTCCCTTTTCCAGTATGAAAACATACTGCATCATGCAACCATGAGAGTAAATCAACCTCTTACGTTTTTTCAGTAAGAAATAATCTCTCACTCTCATTCATACTAATCCTCTCTCAGATGTTTGACCTATAATTGGCATCATTCTGTCTTCTAGTCAGGAGAAAAACATCTGCTGATGCACTCACAATGTTTCTTGCAAGGTTTTATAACCATAGTTTTAGCCATATCTTTAAGTTACACAGGACAAGAAAGAGATCACTGGGGATTTGTTTGGTTCCACTGGAGCTCACACAACATGGTTGGTGACTACATAACAGAAGATTCAAAATTTATCCAAAATATGCTTATAATAGCAGCTGAATTCTAGGCAGCACTAACTGTATTACTACAATGATTTCTCCACAATATTTGCTACACACTTGTACTAATTCTAAGCATCCTATAAATACTAATATTTTCACTCACCACAATTTTCAGTGTATTTTTTGCAGATTCTCTTCTTACATGCACATGCTTTATGCTTGTCTAGCACAAACAACTGTGGCTAACATAATCACCTCTGAATATCCTCTGATGGAGGAATTAGTATCATAAGAGAAATGATGGAAACAACTTTCTTGGGACACTTAGAACAATTATTTGCAAAGCAGTAGAAATTGTACTGCAAGAAACATTCATGCAGTGGGAGATGGTATAGTGACCATCTCTGGTTTTCAATTTCTGATTATATATGTTACTCTGACCATGCTTCCATCCATGCTGGCTACATAAAAATGTGCTTGTTTCCCAAAGATCTTAACCTAGCTGTTAAGTGCTAACACTGATAATAATAAGGTAAACTATTTTGGCTCCTTTCTCAAAGTAAGCACTGAGAGAGAGATAAAAAAGCGACAAAATTCAGCGAGACTAATCTCTCAGCCTTTCTGCACTATAGTCCCATAGAGGAGATGGTTCCTGCAAAATCTGGGTCTCAAAATCTCTGTAGAAAATCAAGAGAACTTCAAAAAAACCAGGGCAGTGTACACATAAGTCCGACTCCTGACTACTTGGAATAATGCTACCCTGAGACATTGCTCAAGGAGTAGAGGCTTGTGGGAAAATGAGTGGCCCATGCAAAAGTTAGTCTTGTTCTCTTAATATTGACTATGCTTCAGAACCCCTTTGGATTTTGTAAGGAGGGAAATGAGCCAATGACTTTTGCTTCTCAGCCAGTTTCTTTCTTATGAATGGATCCCAGCAGCTTAAGCAAGGCCTGCTTCTCCGAATGGGGAAATTATGCTGCAGAAGCAACAATCCCATCTTCTTGAGTTCCAGGCAGGGATCAATGGGGTTTTGTCTCATCTGTACAGGAGACTTTTTAGCCTTTATTATTTCATTTTTTCTTCATTAACTAAGCAGTTAATACGGCTGCTTCCTCATTTATCCATCCAGCATAATGTGCAGATTCTCGCTCCAAGTTTATATTCAAAGTCAACTTTTCTGGTCAATAAGAAGTTTAAGAAACACTGGCAACACTTGGGGCACATCTACACTTCACAGAAGATTGATGCTGTGCAGTCAATCTTTCAGGGCGTGATTTAATGAGTGAGGTATAGACCCACTAGATTGCACTCAAAGAGCACTCATCAGTACCAGTATTCCTACTCCTTGTGAAGAGAAAGGGAAGCCAACAGAAGCACTTGCTCCCATCGACCTCTTGCTGTGTGGACAGGGATTCAAGATATGTCAACAACCATGTACTTTACGTAATCTTACTTCAAGCTTCCTATGTAGTGTAGACTAAGGATGTTAAATAACAATTAATTTACTAGTTGAGTAGTTGACGGAATTTCCATTGAATACTCAATAGACACTTCTGCATTCCTCCTTTGAAATGTACAAGAGTAGGGACTCTTGTGCATTTCAAAATTGGAACTGCCTGTATGGAACTCGGAGTAAGTGCCGCACAGCTGATCCTGGGCTCTGTACAGCGCTGCCCGATTGCCCAAGGGTCAGCTCCATGTGGTGCTGCCACTTTACAATGTGGAGGCAGTGTCCCTAAGAGGCAGCACCGCACAGAGCCTGGGATCAGTTGTGCATCACTGCTCCATTGAAACACGGAGGTGGCATTTCAAAGCAGCAGTACTTCATGGAGCCCGGAGTATGAGCTCCATGCGGTGATGCCACTTTGAAGTACTCCCTCTTCCCTCCCTCTTTGCTGCCTCTATCTGATAGAGGCGGTGGCGGGGGGGGGGGGGGGAGAGGGGGAGAGAGAAGGAAGGGAGGAGGGAAGGAATTGACTAGTTGACTCGTCCTTAACGTCCTTAGTGTGGACCAGGCCTTGCTGATTCACAAAGTGGTGTTTGTGTCTGGTTTTTATTTTTGTTCTTTTCATTTCCCTGAGCATTCTGTCCAGAAACAATGTCCTTTTGCTATCCTTGCACAGTTGATTGAAGAAAATGTTGCTGATGTTTTTGGTAGACTGTAGGTTGATTTGTCTTGAAATGTATTTAATCTTTGTTTCCACTAAAATAATTGTATTCAGTTTACTTCTTTTCCCCCATCCTGATTCTTTCCTAGGTACCTTTCTGCAACATGCAACCAAATGAATACAAGTTGGGCTCACTTTTGGGAAGGACGTAGCTTAAATTTTCAGGAAGTGATGTAGCTTTTTCCATCTCCGACTCAATTACTTCAGTCATTATTTTCATGAGAGGGATTTATGATGATTGTGAATGGAGAGCAAATGTTTATGCTACTGCTGTCATGGGCTAAGAGACCCACGAACATTTAGCGGGACTAGCATAAAAGAGAGCAATATAACTTTTATGAGTTTATGCACTTGTGTGAGAAACGACAATAAGTACAGCTCTATGAACAGTAGGGAAAAAAAATGTCCATAAATATTTAATCCAAGTGGAAAGCAAGCTCAGTGAACAGCATGGAAACACTGTCCACAAATATTAATACCTATTGGAAAATGAATTTGTGGTCTTTTCCTAGTTAGTTTTCACAAACATTTCAACAATCAAGCTTTACCAGTGTAAATACTTGTGAAAAAAATTCAAAGCCTGAACATTCTGTCATCACGAAAACCACATTGTGAATTGTAATTTCAATTTTAAAATGAGCAGTTTTCAATTGATGCAGGGGTAGTGTTTGTATTAATTGTATTAAAATAATACCACCTAGATTAGGGAACCCCTGTGCTAAGTGTGATCTAAATATGACATAACAAGAAGCCCCTGCTTCAGTTTTATGGTTTGTACAAAAAAGGACAGTTCAGTTCCAATCTGGAAAATTCCCATTGATTGGCATGGGAATTGGATTGAGTACTATACACTGGAATTACAGACGGCACCTGACTTGCGATGTAATTGGTTCCCAGGGAATCATCACAAGTTGGGGGCATCGTAACTCGAACCTTCATCTATGATAGGCACCGTGTGCCATTGTAAATGTGGGCCAAGAAAGTAATTTGGGGGGTTTCGGCCCTTCCACACTTACAGAAATGGTTGTGAGTAACTCGGGCTGTCGCATTTTGGGGGTTTCCTGTACAATGGCCACTGGTAAATTTCAGCTCCATCTTCAGTGAAACAAGGATTCTGTTAGCAATACTATAACAACGAGACAGATATTGAACACTCCAGCCAAATTCCCAGTGAGAATGTAGATGGGAAAAATGAAATTTCCTGTGCTGGAATCTGTCAGAGATACTGGAATTTATGCTTCTACACGTATGAACTCTACCATGGACTTGCAAAGGGGCCCAGAGTAGCAACAGCAGCAGCAGGGAGCTGGGCCCCTGTGCAATTGCCTCCTTTTCCAACCCCCCTCCCACCCTCTGCCTCCATTGGTGGGCCTACTACAAGGAAACAAAGTACTGTATTAACCTAAGTGGGCACCTATCGGCATTCACTAGTAATAAGAAATAGAGCCACTAGACCAAATTGGCATAATATACCTGTGCATACGTCTAATACAAAAAGACATTTAATAGGGTGTTTTAGTGAAAATTTAACCAGTGTTCTCTCATTTTTGTGCTACTTTTCTTTATGCAACAGACACCAAACACTGTGAGTGAAACAAAATCCAACAAGTTCTCATCCAAACAAACCCAGTCAAATCAAAATCCCCTTCATGGAAATGAGCTTTCCAACCAAATAGGCATGACACTGTGAGTGCATTGGCCTTTCAGCCTGAAGATTGGAGGTTTAATTCCTGGCATTACATACAAACGCAAACAAATGTTGAGGTCTCCTCTAAGTCTGTATTTGTGCATACAAACAGAACAACCATGCATTGGAGCATTAATTCAGGACTGAAATGCATTGACAGAGGTCAGTGGGGCAGTTTGCACCACACTGACAGCCATGCCTGACTCACAGCAATGTTCTTTAGCCCCTAAGTTTGATGAGCACTAAATTCATTCACTTGGTGATTTAAAATAAGTTAAAATCAAAGGACTAGATTGTCTCCTCCTCCTTCATTAATGAAGAGCATAGAGAACCCACAGATTCTGGTCCAGGAGTCATTAAAAGAAAACATGCAGGCAGCTCACTGCAGAGGGCTTAGGGGCCAGTGAGAGACCCTCACTCTCTGCATGGATAATCTGTGCTTCAACAGACCTCTGAGATATGCATGGGTCTTGCCCGAAGAATGCCCAAGAGACTCTCTGAGAAGAAGACCGGAAGAGCGGCCTCCTGAATAATGCAACAAATGGGACTCAAAACCTGGATTCAATTCTTGGCTCAACCACAGACTTCCTGTGTGATGATGATGATAAAGTTATTTGATCTTCCTAGTGCCTCTGTTCCCTCACTACAAAATAGAGGAAATTTATTTCCAACCCCATGGGTGTTGGGAGGAAAAAATTGTGAGGTCAGAGATACTATAATGATCAGGGCTATATAGTCCATATAGTCTAAGATAAGTAGAGAACCTCATAGAGTTTCTTGTCTCTTGAATGAGAGTAGCTTTCATAGTACCTTTGTGTTTACTATTGCAAACTTAATATTCTTGCTACTGATGAGAGCTGTTATAGTTAGCCTACACTTACTGATTCCTATTTTCACATAACTCATAGAAAAATATCATTTTCTTTACTTTTAAAAACACACAGACAGTTGAAAAACATCCTATTACTCTGCAAAATTTTGGAGCAAAGAAGGGGATTGTCTCACCGCGGTAACAGGAAACTTTTAAATGGTCTTCACTTTAAATGTGTTTATCTTTTTGTAATTTCCACTACCATTTTTTACCTTTGCACAAAGGATGAAGGAAAAACTTGGGTAGTAGCATGAATATATTATACATTTTATTTCTGCAATAGTTGGTCTATTCTGTTTCTGAAAAATTGATTTTTTTTACTAACTTATTTTTCATTTACCTTTATCCAGTTCCAGAGCTTACATGCCTAGGTCACCATCAGATTAGCTTCTGATGCTGCTTTTGACACTGAGATTTTTATGCCTCCTTTAACTGCTCCTGAAATATGAATTATGAACAGGATTTACTTCATTTTGTCGTATTCTCTATTTTTGTCTGACCTCAATAAATGTCTTATTTTGAACAGATCAAGTTGTACCTTACCATCCTGTGAAAATACATGACTGAAATTATTAGATACATACATTCATAGAAGCACATTTATGCGTATCTTATAAAATGCATATGCTTACATAATTGTATTATATTTATGTGTGTGTGTCACACAGTTCTGTTACTTATCACATAGCCATCACCTCACTACAGGTAGAAAGATTGTGTGTGTGTCTATATGTATGTACAAATACAGTATATATAAGAAAGTGATGTCCGTGCAGTAAATCACAGAGCTATGTGATAAAAACATTTATCACACAAATTTGACTGCCTCTCCAGCTCCTCTGAGACATCTCAGATTCCAAAAACACTTGACCCTGCAATGATGGTTAAGTCAGTGCTCTGCAGATATGCTAAATAAGGACCTGAGCCATGAGCACTGCTGATAAAGTTTGTGACCTTCTGGAATGGGCAGTCAGGATAGCTGGTGGAGGAATACCCACCTGTTTGTAGCATTTGCAAATGCAGTGTGCTGCAGGAGGAGATCCTCTGTGTTGACTATAGAATCATAGAATACTAAAACTAGAAGGGATGTTGAGAGGTCACAGCCGGACCAAGTATCGTCTAGACCATCCTTGATGTTTATCTAACTCACTCTTAAATATCTCCAATGGTAGTTCTTTTATCCTATTGGCTATTACTATAAATAACTGAATGGATCTATGGAATTGTTTGATTCTCTCAGTATAGAACACCAGGGTGCATCTGACATCCGGAGAATGGAGATATTGCTTCTTCCTGTTTGCATGTGGTTTTGAGTAAGAAAAATAGTAGGAAAATCACCTGATTACTCTGAAACCACCTTTGGCAGGATGAGGGTGCAAGTGTACTTCATCCTTAAAGAAGGTCACGTATGGTAGCTTCTATGGAAGGGCCTAGAATTCTGAGACTCTTCAAGCTGAATGAATGGCCACCAGAAAAGCCACTTTCCATAAAACACGACACATTTCCAATGGTTCGAACAGAGGCCCATGAGCATGAGTAGAACCACTGGGAGGGTGGAATGTAGAAATCACTGTGAGGAGTACCTTAATTGATGATAACTCCAAACCTCGCAATTTCAGTCATATCAAATACTCATGGATAATCTACAGAGATGATTGGGAGGGTGAGATACCATGTTGGAAAGACCAAACTGAAAAATTGCTTCGGCTTAGCAAGGTAAGTAACTCTGGTAGAGAGCTTCATGATATCCAGTAGAACTTGGAAGACCTGCCCCAAACAGGCTGTATGGGAAGATTTAGGAAAATCCAGTAAAGTGCCTGAACCACTACTGCTTTCTGCTAATATCAATGAGGCTAGCAGGCCGAAAATAGGCCTAGGCAGCAGTTTCAGCATGACCAAGTCAGGGGGGAGAAAAGGGGATTTGGGTGCCACAGAGAGGGCAGGCTGACCTCATGTCCTTCTTGAGGGCCAGATCTCAGTTGAAATCACTGAGCTATACTTTTAGAAAACAGGAAGCTTGTCCAAATGCCCTAAGGCAGTGTTTCTCAAACTGTGCTCCACGGAGCCCCAGGGCTCCACAAGACATCTCCAGGGGCTCTGCGAGGTTGACAAACTGGAAACATTGATAGGTACAACACATACAATCGGTGGACCACTGGGGCTCCGCATAAGTACAACACATAAAATCAGTGGATCACTGGGGCTCCTCACAAATTTTTACGCATGTAAAGGGCTCCGGAGCCCAAAAAGTTTGAGAACCACTGCCCTAAGGGATATGTCTATCAGGTCCCCCAAAGCATGCAGACTCTGAAAAAAACACATCTGGCTAAACTGATAATCAGAAGAAAACCTCTTGCCTAACCTTTAAAAAGTGCTTACATAACAGGTTGTTTTTTTTTTTTTGAGTGACATGTTATTGTAATACTAATGGATAAATAGGGAAGGAAAGTTTGGAATAGTTGGACTCTTTAGGGACCCTTCATGGACTCCATACCTGGACACATCTTCAGTTTCTTCCAGGATGGAAGATCTGGCCCACAGAAGTCTACCACACTCAACTTCAGTAATTATTGAGGGTGGGGGTGTTTTACTAACCTGTTGCAATGTGTGTAAGTGCTTGAGACTAAGTTTAGCTTTAAGTGAAAAGACTCTTATGTTGCCCTCTTTGCACCACTCTTTGGTCGGATGGCCGTGTCTCCCTTGAGTTACTTCCTGACACCACCTCACAGAGAATAAAGTTATTGAGAGGTTTGAGGTGAAAGAACCCTAGGTAACAAGGCCAACTCTGCTATTCAACCATGGAGTTTCAGGTGGAGCAGGTGACCATGGTCCTGGGAACTCAGGTCTGAAAAAAGTGGAATTGGCATTGCTCCAGAGAGGTCCAGAAGTGTGGTGAATCTGTGCTAATGGGGCCAGGGTGGGGCTATGAGAATTACCCTGTTTGCTTTTCATCAGATTCTGCTGTATGAACAGAATGGGGGGAAGGAGAAGAACAGGATTTTTATCCATAGAACCAAGAAGTGTCCAATAGCAAGTCCAGGCTGTGGTCATGTGGAGAACAAAACTGGTGACACTTTGTTGACTGGTCACAAATAGATCTACCTGGGAAGTCCTGCACCTCTGGAAGACAATCTTTGTGATGTTTGGATGAAGGTACCATTTGTAGTGATCGAAGAAGACCCCACTAAGGTATTTCACAAGTTGGTTTTGTGTCACCAGCTAGTGGATCGAGTAGGCTATACAAAACTCCCATAAGTTAATTGCTTCACAACACAGGGAGATGCATGAGCTCCTGTCTGCCTGTTTAGGTAGACCATGGCCATGGTGCTGACTGTTAACTAAGACAATCTTGTCTGGAATGCAAGGCAAGAATGCTTGACCATCCAGGTGAATTGCCCTGAGTTCCCTGACATTGATGTGCAACAAAAGCTCCTCTGGAAACTACAGGCCTTAGGTTCTGAGAGGACCAGCTGAGCACTCCAGTCTGGGGCCAAGCATCCTTACCAGGGATTTGGAAATTTGGAGCCTTGTGAAGGAAATGTCTGTGCTAACCCATAGAGGATCCTGCCAAAAGTTGAGGGGAAAAAAAGGACTAGGGAAGGACTTGCACTATTAGTGACACTATTGCCTGAAACTGACCTTCTAGGAAAAAGGCCCTGCCCTGGTTGAAGTCAAGCACCACGCCAGTTAATCCTGTTCTTTGCACCAGAATGAGAATAAATTGCCTTTTTATTAACAGGCTCAGTGCTTGGAAGATAGAGTGTATGGCGTAGATGTTGGATTCCACCTGAGACTTTGACCGGGTTTTGCATCTGTCAGGAACTAGTGCCACATTGAGTTGGTTGGTAGGGAGCTTGCTTCTGATGATGGGTTTGGAGAGGGGTGTGTGCATGCGTAGATGTGGGGGGGAGTGTTGTTTCAGGGCTAGGAAAAGGATTTCAGGAAAGAAATGCTCCAATAAAAACTATGTGGGTCAAACCAATCACTATCAGGCCTGCCGACGTATGGGGATGGGAGACAAAAGCGGCAACCGCCTTGAGGCCCGGTGCTTCTAAGGGGCCCAGAGCTCTGGCTGCTGTTGCTGCTACTGTGGCAATACTAGTAGCGCCTGGAGTCTTCGGCCCTTTAAATCACCACTGGAGTGCCATGTGGAGCTAAGAGCTGGGAGGGGGACAGGCATGCCACAGTCTAGGCTGAACCGAGGCCCCACCCCTTCTGGGAGTGAGGAACCAGCCTTCTCCCACCTTTCACAAGGGTCTGGCGTGGCTGGCAGCTTCCCTGATCACTGTGCTCTCAAAGGAACTCACCTGGGAAAATGATAAAAGATAAAAACACCGCATCCCCAGTGGGTGACCACTTTTCACAGAGCAATCATTCTATAGCTGACCTCACAGTTCCCATCCTCAAAAGAAACCTTCACATTTTCAAAAGATGAGCTTGGGAGCTTCAATTCATCATGTTGATTGACACTAAAAATCATGGTCTTAATAAAGATACTGGATTTATGGCTTTCACAGAAATACTAGGGGATTGCACACCCTGCTCAGTATGCTCACCAAGCCCCCTTTTTCTGGCAGATTTCTCAGCCAGATAGCGTGAGAGTTATGCTCACCAACCCCCCTCTCTCTGGGGGTAGGTGTCTGGCCAAGGGGGATGGGTGCAAGAGCAAGGGAGAGTGCAGGAGCAGGCTGGGGGTTGGTGCCTGGCCAGAGGAAAAGGCGTAGGAGTGGGCTGGGGGTGCAGGGTCTCAGTGGAAGAGGTGAGCGAGGGGGGTTCGGGATGTGAGGTCTTGGCAGGGTGCTGAGTGAGGGTATGTCTACACTACAATGTTAGTTCGAACTAACAGACGTTAGTTCGAACTAACATTCATAGCCGCTACACTAGCGCTCCGCTAGTTCGAATTTGAATCGAACTAGCGGAGCGCTTAGTTCGAACTAGGAAAACCTCATTTTACGAGGATTAAGCCTAGTTCGAACTTACTAGTTCGAATTAAGGGGTGTGTAGCCCCTTAATTCGAACTAGTGGGAGGCTAGCCCTCCCCAGGTTTCCCTAGTGGCCACTCTGGCCAACACCAGGGAAACTCTATGCCCCCCTCCCGGCCCCGGACCTCTTAAAGGGGCACGGGCTGGCTACGGTGCCCGTGCCAGGTGCAAGCCTGCCAGCACCCAGCCAGCAGACCCTGCACCTGGCACGGCACAGAGCCACCCACCCGATGTCCCCCAGCCCACCCCCTCTTCCCGGGACCAGGCTGGCGGCTCCCGGGAGCTTGCCCTGGACCGCAAGAGGCGAGCACCTTCCTGGGCTAGTGCGGACATCGTGGACCTTGTCCACGATCTCCGCACTAGGCACAGGAAAGTGGCCGGCTAGGGCAGGAGAGCTGCCAGCCTGGCCACCCAGGAGCAGGTGTGCATGAAAATCAAGGGGGTCCACTGAGACCCCTGACCCGGAGCCCTGAGCTTACAATGGCCGTCCTGGGTCAGACCAAAGGTCCATCTAGCCCAGTAGCCTGTCTGCCGACAGCGGCCAACCCTAGGGACCCTGGAGGGGATGGACCGAAGACAGTGACCAAGCCATTTGTCTCGTGCCATCCCTCTCCAGCCTTCCACAAACTTTGGGCAGGGACACCACTTCTACCCCCTGGCTAAGACTACTCCATGGACCCAACCTCCATGACTTGATCTCACTTCCCTTTAAACTCTGTTCTAGTTGTAGCCTTCACAGCCTCCTGCAGCAAGGAGTTCCACAGGTTAACTATTTGCTTTGTGAAGAAGAACAACTTTCTCTTACTAGTTTGAAGCCTGCTACCCATTCCTTTCCTTTGGTGTCCTCTAGTCCTTCTTTATGGGAACTCAGGAAGAACTTTTCTGAATGCACCCTGTCCACCCAACCCCTGCTTTTAGAGACCTCTATCCTGTCCCCCCACCGTCTCCTCTTTTCTAAGCTGAACAGTCCCAGTCTCTGTAACCTCTCTTCATCTGGGACCTGTTCCCAACCCCTGATCATGTTAGTTGCCCTCCCCTCTCCCAGCCTTTCTCTTCCCCTCTCCCACCTCCTTTTCCCAGTCTCCCCCAGTTTTGTTCAATAAAGACAGAGTCAATGTTGGAAGAAACGTTATCTTTATTTTGTACATCAATAAGAAGGGGGGCTAGGGAAGGGTAAGTGGAAGGAGGTGAGGGAGGAATGGGGTACGAGACCCCGATGGGGAGGACTGGGCTGGCTCTGCGGGCTTCTGGGGGTGGAAGCTCTCCTGCAGCCCCCCGATTGCCCCCTCTCCCCAGATGGCAGCCTGCGGCAAGTGCAGCCGGGCTGATGGCCGAGTGGTGTGATGTGCCCAGTGTGGGTACTCCGGGCAATCCAAGCCAGGACTGCTTTGCAAGCGGGGCACCCCTGAGAACTGTCTGTCCGGGGTGGGGTTCGGGTCCCTTTAAGCACAGCCCTCGGCTAGCCTGAGACAGCATCTCCACGCTCTAAGTCCTTCTCTGATGCCCTGCCGGCACTGCTTCCGGCCATCCTTAAGCCCTGTTCAGGGTCCACTCAATGTGGACTTGCTAGTTCGAATTAGCAAAATGCTAATTCGAACTAGTTTTTAGTTCTAGACGCGTTAGTTCGAATTAGCTTAGTTCGAATTAACTAATTCGAACTAAGTTAGTTCGAATTAGCGCTGTAGTGTAGACATACCCTGAGTGAGCTGTGGGTGCAGGGTCTTGGCTTGGGGGATATGAGTGAGGGGGCTGGGGCCGTAGGGTCTCGGCAGGGCAGTGTGTGAGAGGGCTGAGGATATGAGGTCTCAGCAGGGTGGTGACTGAGGTGGTTGGAGGCAGAGCTGGATTAAGGTATGGGCTAGCTGGGCAGCTTCCCAGGGCGCCAACCTATAGGGGGCACCTGATGGCAGCTGTAAGGGGTGCACGATGCCCCTTATAGCTGCCATCAGGCACTGCGTGCCCCGCTCCCAGATCGCGACCTGCAGCAGCTTCCAGCGACCACCCTACGGCAGCTGCCTGGGGCGGGGCCATGTTAACCCTCACAGCGCCAGCCAGCAGCACCCTTCCCCCCTGCATGGCCAGGCTCGCTCCGCCCCGGGTGGCTCCGGGCTGCGCGCCAGCAACGGTGGCCAGGCTGGGCAGAGTCAGGCACATTCGTCCTGCCACCACCAGCTCTGCATGCCCTCCCCCACGTGCCAGGCAGGGGCGGGGCTGTGCATGCGCCCTCTCCCACATGTCAGGCAGGGGTGGGGCCACCCATGCGCCCTCCCCCATCCCAGGGCACAATTAACCTGTCTGCTTGGGGTGCCGGAATGGCTCAGTTCGGCCCTGGTTCGAGGTGTGGGGTCCTGGCAGAGTGGTGAGTGAGGGGGCTGGGGCCATGCTGGGATCCTGCTCTGGTGCTCCAGTCTTGCCCCCCCAAGCCAAGATCCCACACCCCAACCCCCTCATTCACCACCCTGCCAAACAGCGGGGAAAGCTTCCTTGAAGCATGTATCTGCACTGTTGTTCCCCCAGCCAGGGGAGGGGGAAGGGCAGCAGCTGCACATGGGGAGCCTCAAGGCTTTTTCCACTGCCCCCACCCACAGGAAGCCTGGACTGGCACTCAAGCCTTGTCCCCCACCCCCATGAAGTTGAAGCACCAGCACTGACTTCCTGTGGGGGAGAGGGGGAATCCCCAAAGCTTCCCAGGTCTGACACTTCCCTTCCCCCTCCCCTAGCTGAGGGAATGGGGGCACTTCAGGGAGGATTTTCTGACTGCTCAGCAGGGTCGTGAGTGACGGGGGTGAGGGTGCATGGTCTTGGCTTGGAGGGGGCGAGGCTGGAGTGTCAATGGGCTCCCTGCTGCGGTGGGAACGGGGGGGGGGGCAGAGCTTGAGCAGGTGAATGAGGGGATTGGGTGGAGGAGCAGTAGCAAGGAAGATGCCAGCAGGGTGAGTGAGGAGTGCACCGTGTTCCGCCGCTGAAGAAAATGCTGCCCGCAGGTCTCCCTTTGTGCACCACCCGCCTCCTTCACAGGTGAAGCTGAAGCAAAGAGCCTGTTGTGGTGCAGCCGCTGGCCTGTGCCCAGAGCTTTTCCAGGCTGCGCCCACTGACAGCATAGGCTGTGGTCAGGCGGGCTTTCCACTCCTCTCTGCAGCACTCCAAGCTTTCTCAGCTTCCCCAGCAGTAGGGCATCACACATTCCAGCTAGCACTCCATCACAAACTGAGCCAGGGGCCACCTCTTCCCCTGGCATCACAGGTAAGGATGGTAAGAAGCAGGAGTAGTTCCCGTGAGTTGGGACTGAGCAGTCCCAGAGCCACAGTGGGGGTGGCTTCCAGAGCTGGCACAAGTCAGGACTGAGCAGTCCCAGCTCAAACTGGCTCTGGGACCAGTGTAGCTTTGCCTCCCTTTCCCGCCCCCCATGCACCATGGAGATAGTGCTGGTGGGAACTCGCTTTTATGCCAGCTTCCCTGAGTCCTGCTCCTGTTTACCCCTCTTGCTGCCTCTGATACAGAGGAAGCTAGCTGGGGGAAGTGAGTAGTCAAGTAGTCACTCAACTAGTCGCTTACATCCCTAATTACAGCATCACTGGGAGAAATTTCTCTCACTCTTGCCTACTCCCTCCCCAGCCTGTTGATGCTGATGTGATGATGTCATTCTGTCACACCGCAGGAATTTTTTTTTATATATATAGAGAAAGATGTAATCCACTATCCCCCCCTTTTGTCCCATAGGTACAGAGGGGTTAATGGGCCAATTCATCTTGTGCTAACTACTTATGCTAAAATATCTGTTTGATCTTGTATTCAGCTGGGATACTCTCAGTACATGTCCCAAACCTGAGGAAGAACCCAAAAGCTTGTCTTGCTCACCAATGGAAGTTGATCCAGTAAAAGATATTACCTCACCCACCTTTCCTCTCTAAGAGTATGTCTACACTACCACCCTAGTTCGAACGAGGGTAGTAATGTAGGCAACCGGAGTTGCAAATGAAGCCCATGATTTGAATTTCCCGGCACGGAGTCCGCACTAGCGGACATTTAAAAATGGCGGCGCCCGGCAACATGCAAATGAAGCCTGGGAAATTCAAATCCCGGGCTTCATTTGCAACTCCGGTTGACTACATTACCACCCTAGTTCGAACTAGGGTGGTAGTGTAGACATACCCTAACTTATTACATTGGCAGTAGAAGATGCTCATCGGCCAGTCAATAGACTAGGTCCTTCCACATAGTCTTTCTGTTCCACATTTAGAAAGAACATCCTGAAATCATATTCATTTTTAAATTCCCAGATAAATTACATTTCATGTCTATTGCCTTGAAAGGAAGACAGCAAACCAGTGCATGCAAAGTCGTGAAATGTCTAGGCAACAGCAATCAGCTCAGTTATCTAACACAATACAACCAACAGTGAAAAAGGAGTCTGGATTCAAAAAGGCTGGAACAAGAAGAATCTACAACCTGCTTTTCAATTCAACCTGGAGGTCAGAGTTATAAGAATGGCATTAAGGACACTAGCAACAGCATTCAGCCTGATTTCGTCTCGGCATCCCTTCCTAATGCCAGGAAAGTAGCTGGCATCCTTCAAAGAAAGCCCTCTAATGAAGCACATTTCAAGACATATCAGTCAGGGATGCAGAAGTTTGAATAAAAAAGGGCAGTTTCATTATAGAGTAAAGGGTTTCATTGGCATCGGTATCATAGCATTGTTTAAAAAAGGGGCAGAGGGCTGTAGCTGTGGAGTTTCAGTAATAAAGGCTTAAGAGAAGTGCAGAGCAACTATATTCAACATACATCCCAGAAAAGCAATCAGACCATATAGCCAGAGCTTCTGTGAATAATTCATGTGAAACCTGATGAGATAAGAGGACGGACATGAAAGAAAATCATAAATAACATACTTTAGAAAGACCAAAGACCAAAGATCTCATCTTTCATCAGTAGGTACAAGGCACCATCCTGCTCTGGACATTATAGTCCATCTGCTGCTAGGCTCACACCCTGTTTAACTTGTATTTTCATGTTTTGCTAAGAACATGGCAGAATGCAGATTACCGATTTGACAAGTTGAGTGTCACTGTTCTCCCACCTAAAAATTGTGCTGAGCAACATTATATAGTAGGATCCACCCTTCTTTCACTATGGACCTCAATACTTAGATGGGAAATTCTTTGGAGCAGGAAGTCTTTTGGGTCTATGTTTGTACAACAAGTAGTGCAATGGGCTTCTGGTCCTTTGCTGGGACTCCTAGATGATAAAATACAAATAAATAAATGTGGTGTCATTCAGGCCCTGGGCATCATCTTCAACAATGCCCTTTCTCTAGACCACTGATGGGCAATCTGTGCTCTGTGGGGCACATGTGGTTCATCAGGGTAAGCTGCTGGTGGGCCGCTAGGTAGGTTGTTTACCTTGTGTCCTCAGGTATCGCCTCCCACTGATCCCATTGGCTGCTCCAGGCCAATGGGAATTAGGGGAAGCAGTGGCTGACAAGTTCCTGCAGCCCACACCACTTTCTGTAGCTCCCATTGTCCAGAAATGTAGAACCACAGCAAATGGGAATTGCAGTTGCAAGTTAAACAATCTGTCTGGTGATCCACCAGTGGCTTACCCTGGCAAACTGCACCACTGCTCTAGATCCACATATCCAATCCAGGCCACAGCTAATTCTTGCTGAGTCTTCAGTGTACAGCATTGCTAAGATCTAACCTTCTCCTGTTACATACTATAATTCTTTCCCAAGCCCACATAATGGTCACTTTTAACTATTGCAACCTCCTCATTTCTGGCCTTCGCAAATGCCATCTTGAAACCCCACCCGTCCTCTTTATCCATTCAGAACATTCTTGTCAAATCATCTTCCCAACTACTTCCTCTTATAAAAACTGAATACACCCTACTGACATTTCCCACAAAATATGAGCTGTTGTATAGATGCTTGTCAAATTCAAACCTCAGCACTTTAAAAAAAAAATTCCACAATGGATTAGCTCACTTGAAGGCAGTAGGACTACTTGTATGCTTAAAGTTAAACACATGCTCAAGTGCTTGCTGGATTGGAACCAGCTCAGCATCAGATAATATCAAGCCCTTATTGCACATTCACTAGAGCTGGTTGGGAATTTTCCACTGGAATAATTTTCTTGAAATAAAATGCAGTTTCAAATTTTTCCTCAGAAAAAGATGAAATAAAATATTTCCAGTCAGTTCATCCCATACCAGAATATTTCATTTAATAGGTTCAATTTCAAGTCAATTCAACATTAAACTACATTTCCTTATTACAATGCATCGCATCACACAAATTGTAGTACAGACATCTCCTTTCCCCATTCTCTTCTGTGTGCTGAGATCGCCTCTCCTTTTATGGAATGCAGATTCTCCCTGGCTAATCTGTGCGATACATATTGGGAGATGTAGTTAAGCCAGGGACTCTGGCCAATAATGGAGAATGGGGCAAAAGGTTCCTGAACTATAATTCCCATGCTGCAATTCAGCACCATATAAAAATATAGTTTAATGTTGAATTGACTTGAAATTTTGGGTCAGCTCAACAAACTGGAGTGAAATATTTTGATTTCAGAAATGTCAGAATGTTTCCTTTTGACATTTATGAATTAAATTTGTTGGAATATTTTAAGCTGTGAAAAATTGTTTCAAATTTTCATCCTGAATTTAAAACAAGTGGAAACATCAGATTTTCCCATTGGAAGAAAATTTTGAATTTTGGTCAACTTTAAAATCAACTTATTCTTCTCCAGACTAAATAAATGTTTCTGTAGGGTTTTCTTTTATGATGGAATGGGTGGGAAGGAACTCTCATGACCACTGTCTCTTAAGGTACGTCTACACTGCAGGGTTTAACTTGAAATAAGCTACACAAATTGACCTACGTCAATTGCGTAGCTTATTTCGAAACTGCTTATTTCGAAATAGGGAGCATCTACACAGCACTTATTTCAAAACAGAGCACTCTTCCTTACTCCTCGTACAATGAGAGTTACAGGAGTTGGAGTAGGAAGTTCTCCAGCTTGACAGTATTTTGTCATTAGTTCAAAATAACTGCCTGCTGTGTAGACACGGACTAAGTTATTTCAGAATAGCACTAGTTATTTCAAAATAGTGGTGCAGAGTAGATGTACCCTCAGTGATTAACATCCCACTCTGAATTTATCCTAGGCAGGGGTCTGGCTGAAGGGCAAACTGGGCCTGAGACTGCTTTACTTTACCCTTGTGGCTAGAATTGCCATCAGCAGCCCAAAGGATCAGCAAAGTGCACGATTCTACTTTTGCTGCCCTCTTGGGTTTTGTACTGAGCAATGCTCAGTCACACCTGAGAAACAGAGCTCTTACAGACTGAAGCTGTGCTGTCATCTGGCATTCCCTATATTTGTTAATTCTGTTTTGTCAGCGAAAAATATTTCTCAGAGTCCTAACATGCTCTTCTGTGTGTGTGATGTTCTTCTCTAGAGGCTCCCTCAGAGAATACTGAAATTTCCAGTGGTAAAGACATGTGTATTAGGAGGGAAAAAAACCAAGGTATTAGTCCCAGTTCTTCTGATTTATCTTTGAACTTTATCTGTAGACAGGGCTCATTAAAGAACAATCCAAATCCAAACATCCATTGTTTTAATGTGCTTAACTGGCACAGAATTTTTCATGAAGCATGGAGGAAATTACTTTAATACAGCACAAAGTTAGGCCTATATTTTCAGAGGCAAGACCAGCTCTCATTAACATTGTTGGCAGTCATGCAGCCAAATCCCAAGTGCATAACATGAACTCTTCCTGTGTGGTTAAAGAGCCAAATGTTCTCAATGAGTTTCTAAAATTGTAGTGAGCTCAATAAAGCAACATTTTTGTAAGAATTTATAGGTTACTCCCAACGGTTGGATTTCAGCATAGCTGCACATAGCGCTTTTGGTAGGCCAATGCCATTTATAAAACACATTGACCTTTTTAAAAAAAACAACTCCAGCAACAAAATTTTTAGAATGCCTTTTTAGCTCTACTCCCATCAGCCTTCAGAAGCTCATACAGTACCAAGTTCAGTGCCTCTGATGGTAAACTCAAATGACCAAATCATCATGATCTCTGTGATGTTAAGCTGCTTTCCTTCATTATTCCCCAAGAAACAAAATTGGCAAGTCTCCACTCAACTCTGAGAATACGGTGACAACATAACTATCAAAGTCAAGATTTAAACTGAAATCTCAAGAGGACAGGGGCTTTCAGAATCTGAGATGGTAGATATTTTCATTCAAATCTTCTGAAGGAAAGGATGAAAGCAACTACAGGGGGAGGGGGTCCCTAAGAAAAAGCTGTCAGACCAGATAAACTTTGGTTATAGTAGCTATTCTCTATAATTCAAACAAACTAAAGTCTGAACACAAGGCCTGCTCTCAGTAGCGTCAGGTCTTGGAGTTCATGAAAGCAGAAGTTTCTCCTTGAACAATTTTATTCTTGAATTCCGTAGCCTGGCAAAAAGCATTAATATAACAAAAGGAGAGAAAAGTGGAACATAAATCTTACCTTCTGGCTGAAGATTCTGAAAAGCCCGTATTTCTTAAAAGAATCAGGATATTTATACCCTTAGCTTGTAGAGCATTGTGTGAAGCCATGCTTAGACATGTGGTTGACAGATGTCATTTTATACCCAGGAATGAATACTCTGTTGATAAAATTCACCTGCTACGCTCCCAACTGCTCACTCTCTTGAGTTCTGGATCCACACAAATGTGGCTACATTAGCTTTCCTCCAGTGGCTCCCTCTGCATTGGCCTGTTTGTTGTTGGAATGAGTCCTCCCTCCTCCATCTTCAGTTAATGCAGTTTTTCTTCTTGATGAGGGTGTGTGTGGGGAAGGGTAATCTGCACGAGAAAGAGGGCAGGAAGGTGAATAAGAATTCAAACCAAAATACACAGACCATTCTCCCAAAGATACATGTTTCCCCTCAGAATACTCTCAGAAAACCTGTACGCTGTGAACTCTATGGCTGTGTCTAGACTGGCAAGT
Organism: Pelodiscus sinensis; assembly: GCF_052426305.1. Lineage (NCBI taxonomy): Eukaryota > Metazoa > Chordata > Testudines > Trionychidae > Pelodiscus > Pelodiscus sinensis. Next base: position 207,996,581 of record NC_143053.1, read on the forward strand.
TTTTCTGGAAAATCAGCAGCTTTTCCGGAAAAACTTGCCAGCTGTCTACACTGGCCGCTTGAATTTCCGGAAAAGCACTGACGATCTCATGTAAAATCATCAGTGGTTTTCTGGAAAAACTATGCTGCTCCCGTTTGGGCAAAAGTCTTTTTCTGAAAGACATTTGCGCAAAAGGGCCAGTGTAGACAGCATAGTACTGTTTTCTGCAAAAAAGCCCCGATCACGAAAAAGGCGATCGGGGCTTTTTTGCAGAAAACTGCATCTAGATTGGCCACGGACGCTTTTCCGCAAAAAGTGCTTTAGCGGAAAAGCATCCTGCCAATCTAGATGTGCTTTTCCGAAAATGCTTTTAACGGAAAACTTTTCCGTTAAAAGCATTTTTGGAAATTCATGCCAGTGTAGATGTAGCCTATGGGTATTGGTGAACCTAGAATTTGGTATTATGGTTACACCCCATTTGGCATCCCATTTCCAAGGCTAGCATATACGGAAAGGAGGCTTTAAAACAATAGCTGTTGTTTCAACAGTCAAATGAGTACAAGAAATTGGGCCATACCCTGCCTTTGCACTGCTCCAACTGTGCAAAGGGCCATAAAGCTGCCCTAACAAGGTAGCTGAATATTCCTTCCACATGAGAAATTCCTTGATTGACAGAGGTGATATAGCCCTTCTTACATGGGACACATCAGAGAAGCAACTGGTGTGCCTCTTTGCTCTGGTAACACCCAACATGTGTAACTGTCTTTTGGGGCTGATTCTGGCTGATACATACTAAGATCAACTCTGAGATATGACCTGGCTTGAGTTATGGGCTTGGGCATGGAATGACATGGACAAATGCTAATATGGAGGAGGAGTTGCCCATATCTTTTACAAAGGTGGGGAATATAGCAGCTTAAGGCAGGTGCTGGGTGCCTGAGTAGGTGACTGAATCTGGGCTATGGGAGTGGGTATGTAGTGAGGGTCTGAATCAGGGCAGGGGAGGAGGGAGCACCGCAGGGTAGGAAATAAGGTCCCAGAGAAGGAAACTGGTTTTGTGCTACAAGATGGGTAGGATGGCAAAGAGTTGGAGGAGTAAACTGGACCTGAGGTGCAGAGAGGGGAAAGGGTGGGTGATAAATCTTTGGAGCCAACTGTGTCCTAGGACACAGAGAAGTCAGACAATGCAAGGGCCTAGAAGAGCCAGATTGAAATGGGGAAGGTATCTTGGGAAAAGGAAGAGGAAGAGGAAGAATTATACTAGGGTCCAGGGGAGTCCTAGGGGCTGGGTGAGGTAGGGTAGTGGTAGGAGGGCTACATCAGGGCTGGTGTGTGGTCAGATAAACCAAGTATCTGCTAATAATCTGTGAAAAGAGATGGTGGTCTCTTCTTCCATAATGTTCTTCTCCTGGTGCAGAACAATGTGGGGTATATCTCTGCACTGATCTCCCAGTACCAAAAGAGACTACAGTTGCTTGCACAGCTCTTTGGGATATGTAGTGTCCATGTTTGCTCTCTTTAGGCTGTGGTATCATTTCATTTTGGGGGGTTCAACACTCTATACACTGATGTTTAATTGACAAGCAGAGTGCTATCAAGTTAAACCCTTTATAAGGTCATCTGAAGAAGTGGGCTTTAAAGTGAGTGCAGAGAGGAAAAGCTGGAAAAGCTCATGATACCATCTACATGTTTTGGTAGTCCGTAAAGTGCTACCAGACCTTTTGTTGGTTTTAAAGTTTATCCTGTACAGACTAACTCGGCTACCCCCTGAAACCTTTATAAGGAAGTGGACTTAAGTACAGAAGTGAGATGATAAACTTACTAATACTTTGTGTAGAGGCAACCTAAGGTGCCCTGTAATGGGATGCTTTGCATCTGCCTCAGCAGGAAGTGTCCCAGGAAACCAAAGACTGCATCAAGAACTCTTCCTGTTGATCTTACTCCATAGCACATATACTGTAATACACTTCAGGAGGAAAAAACAGAGAAAGCGCTGGAACCAAATAACTTTTGGTCCTACCCTCACTGTCAATCCAGCATCAGCCAAAAAGGCTTCATCTATAGAAACTCTACTCAGAAGTCCTTTCAGAGATAATTGTGCTAATTAACAAAAAGTCAGTCCCCTGGTACCACAGTGAGAGGATGCACCTACTATAGACCTTTGTCAAGTAGGCAATATGCTAGCGTATTGCTTTATAACCCATCTTATCCTTCACATACACAGCTTAGTTTAAAGGAAATCAGAGTCCTGTTACCACTTAAGCTTCATCTTTATAGACCAGAATTTGGATAAAATTGCACCCTTGGATTGAACAACTATCCCTGCCTGTGACAATTGCCCATCTGCATTCTGGCAAGTCCAGTCCTTTCTGCACTCACTTTAAAGCTGATATGTGCAAATTGCTTTGCAGTGGTAATAAATATATTCCTGGTCAGAAGTGGAGAAAGTAAATGAATTTCCACTTGAAAGTTGAGGTTAGTGATTGAGCAATCCAGGCGTATGTGGTAGTTTTGTAAAACCTGTTGTTTCCAGGAACAGTGTTCAGGAGCTGTGAATCAATCTGTAAATTATCAGCGTCCTTTAATATCCTTAGGTTTTAAATATAGATTGGTAAAAGAGAGAATACTGATTCACAAGTTCTTCCCAGAGTTCTGAAGAGATAAATGAACAGAATTGAATGAAGTGCCATGACCAATATATGCTGAAAAAACATAATTTTGAAATATTAGTTTGTCAGGGTACTTGCTTCTATTTTCCATACCAATATGCCAGAGGTCCACATTTATCTGGGCAAGAACTCACAGAATTGGCATCCTCAGCATGAGAATACGTACATTAGTATGAGCACTGAGTGCCATACAATAGGGAAAGAGGGTTGAGAATAGTAACACTTAACTGGAAGATACAATAAATATTATTCTCATTTTGACATGTGAAAATGACCCAATTCCTTCTCCCTCTCACTCGATAGAATGTCAAACAATCGACAGACAGACCATCAGCATTGCTGGAACCAACAGCTTTGGAGTAATAAAAATTGATAGAAGAAATGGGATAATGGTAAAGCAAGGCCTGATTATCTGGAGGAGGAGGGATGAGGTAGAGAAGTAATTTTTGCAAAGTTGTCTTTATAGAGAGTTCCTCCACAATTATTCCTTTGGGGGTTGGATGGAGGTAGGGATGCTTCTTCATTTAATCATAGAATCACAGAACACTAGAGAGAACTCTTGAGAGATCATCGAGTCCCATCCCTTGCCCTCATGGCAGGACCCCATACCATCTAGACCTGATTCTTCACCCTTTGCCCACATTGGTGCGAGTAAAGGTCACAATCACCTCTTAATTAGTTCTTTCCATCCCTTTGGGCTCCTGGCCCACAACCTTCCTCCATTGGTTTGTCTTCTTATTTTTGTAACCTTAAGAAATGTTGTAAATATTTCTCAGTGTTGCCCCCACCTTTCTTCCTAAATGATGTAACAACTGGAACATTCAACCTTGGACCCAGAACAACCTCTCTCATGAGACATCATCTACAGTTACTAGAGTCAAAGTTAGTCATTGACAAGTTGTCAGAACTAAGCAATAAACATTTTATCAGAACTGATCCAAAACAAGGGAGATCCAACACTTGGATCAGGTGCTTGAGAAACCTGAAGTTCCAGATGTTTTGGATTTTGCCTGAGTACATTCATTCCACTCTCATCTCAAATTCTTATAAATGTCAAGTTTTTATTCTTCGGTTTCTATTAAAATGCACAAATATCATTATCTCAACCCTGTAACATTTTGTAGAAGAGAGCCCATGTATGTTGTGATTTGTAAAGTGCTATTTGAAAATCCTACACTATAATTGCATATGCATGGAATGAAAAGCATACAGAGGATTAGGTAATGTGCACTAGTAACATCAAATTGATTTCGAAGGCTGAGTTTCAAGTCTGCTGCTCTTTGTAGCAGAAATATTGTTTCTGCTGCTCTTGTGACATACTGCAGTGATTCATCTGCAAATAATGTTGGATTTACATAGCACCTTGGCGCATGTTGCATTACTTGGCAGAAATAAATGGCTAGTTACACCATTGTGCTGTATCCCAAATCCAACCCATGTGCAGTGAAGTGAGGACAACACAACACATTAACAGCACTTAAGCCAGGCACAATACTGAGAATGATGGGCCATGTACTCTTCCCACAAATGTGCCTATTATAAAGATGCCAGAACAGCATATAATAAAGTAGACACAAACATCTGTAAGATGTACAGGTAGGAACAAAAAGCATGTCTGGAATAGGGATTTGGCACAGCTAGAATATGGTTTCCTCGCTCTCTTCTTGTGACCACTTGTTCTTGCTTCCATTCTCTGCTATACTACCCTCATCTCTGTAATTTCTAAGCACCATAGATTTGTACTATCCATTTCCTGTGTCTGTATTATGATGTGTGGGCTGTGGTTAGGGGGGTCACTTCCTCTGCGCTGGAGTGATCTGATACCCATGGGCAGTTGTTTTTGTGCCTTGGAACGGACTCCGTGGTCAAGAGTGTTTCTTGATGCTCCTGTTGTCTGTGCTTTTGTCTCCACTTCCTCTGCCTAGGTGCTCTCATGTTCTGCTTTGTGCTCTTTGATTTCTGTGGTGTGCTAATGTGACCACGGAGGAGGCTAATGCAATTTCCACTTGCATGAGTCTTGCACCTAATGCGTGACTATGTGAACTGGAAGTAGCTGTCTTCTCCCCTTTAAACAATTTCCCCTGTCTGTAGCTATGCAGCTTCATAAGTACAGGCAGATCTGTTCACCATGGATCTTTGGTTCATCCCTCTGCGATCATACCTTTTTCTGTATATTATTTGGTGGCCTTTTATAATGTCACTGACTGAATAGTCACTTTGCTAGCTTCCTACCTCATCCTTCCAACTTGCCTTGTGGTCCCAGGCCCCCGGCTGCCTTTCTGAACTGTGGTTATTGGGTTCAGATGTGCTAGATGCGACTTTCCATTATGTGCTTTTTCATGTGATGCAAGGGTAATACATTCAGGTGCTGACCTTGCCACATTTATTCATGCCCTGTAACTTCCAGGCTGGGTGCAATATGCTCTCTGTGGGGTTACATTTAAAGAGTACTTGAAAATTTCCAGTAAAGCTGAACTGCATGCTTGTTCAGTGGCATTTCATCCTGTAGGACACCAGCACTTGCATCAAATTTCTGAGTGATATTTATGATGTTGGTTTTGACCCAAAAAACCTGTAGATAGGGTTACCAGTTGTCTGGTTTTCAACTGGAACGCCCCATTGAAAAGGGACCTGGTACCTCTGATCAGCATCACTGACTAGGCTGCTAATAGTATGGTTGGCACAGCATGGCTAAGGCAGGCTGCATAACTGTCCTGGCTCCAGGGCTTCCTCTAAGCTGAGCACTTGGGGGTCCGCTCTGGAGGGATTCAAATACTGTTCAGAAGATTAACAGAGTGCCTACAGTGCCCACAACTGTCAGCATGTTTTTCTACTGCTGGTGCTCATCTGCACAGAACAAAATGTATTCCACACATGGATGGAAAAAAATTAGAGGGAACATTGCCTGGCTCTGTGCAGCTCCCAGAAATGCCTGCGGGGGGAAGAGGGGGCTCTGTGCACTGCTCCTTGCCCCAGCGCTGGCTCTGATGGAAGCTGTGCGGGTGGCACCTGAGTGTGCAAGGGCAGCATGCAGAGCCTCCCATGGTGGCTGCTTCCTGGGAGCTGCAGAAAGTGCTGCTGGGATCATGCACCCCTTGCCACACCCCTAACCCCTGCCCGAGTCCAGAGCCCCTCCTTCACCCCAAACCCCTCTTCCCTTGCTCCAGCCCAGAGCCTCCACCCCCAGCCAGAGTCCTCACCCCCATCCAGATCCCTTTCCCAGGCCAGAGCCTCTTCCTACTGCCCTCACTCATCCTTAGCCCCACTCCAGAGCCCACTCAGAGACCTTATCCCAACTCCTGCCCCAGCCCAGTCAAAGTGAGTGAGCAATGGAAGGAGGGGGATGGAGCAAACAGGGGTTGGAGTCTCGGGAAAGGGGAAGGGGGGGGGGAGTTGGTTTTATAGGATTAAAAGGTTGGCAAAGCCATATTTAAATAGCCTGACTTCTAGCCAGCTGTAGCAAGGTGGCCATTTACTGAGCACCCTCTATTGGGCAGAAGTCATTCTGCAGCATCATCCTTCTGTTTCCCCCCCTCCTAGAACTCCTTCATAATGACACACTGGCTTTTCTCACCTGAATAATACCATGCTTGGGCCAGCTTAATAAAAGGAGCATTTCTTAACATACCCCAGAGTCCCAAAATAAAAACCATTACCACATTTAAAAAAAATCTATACTTAGCTCTCTGGTGTCTTCTCTCCCAGATAGAGCTCTTTTTTTTAATCCCACTTAGGGGTTGCCATCTCTGACAAGCTATTCCAGGAGAAAACCTCCTTCCCCTTCCCCCATCTGATATAATGTCATTTTCTTAAAATAGTCTATTAAAATTGCCAGGATTACTTCCAATCATCACCAGGATATTGATTCCAGGATCCCAGTCTTCCCCCAACCCATCATCCCAGCTTTAGTTCAACCTTCTGACTCTGGCTTCTAGACCCCAAACTTTCCAGACAAACCCTGTCCATATTTCTCCACAAAAACAGCCTGCCTCCTAGTTTCTAGCCTGCAAATCCTCCTTATGGCAGGAGGTTTCCACGGTAGGAGAATCTCTCACTGCATATAGCTGTTATAAAGGAATGACTTGGTCCAGGCCCAGTTATGATCCTTTAGTAATCAGGGTTGGCAAGCCTCCAGCCCCTCCACCCTGTAGAATATCTCAGTGACAGCCTATGTCTTCATCATTGACAGTTGAGATCAGCTGAGGTACCAAGCTAAAAGCCCTCAGTTTTAAAAAGAAGGAGCTAGTGGTAGACTCTTTTAAGTGAAGGGCTCTCAGTTATAGAGTTTATTTCTCCCTTTGGTTTCACAGAGTCTGGATTCATTGGCCTATTTGTAAGGCCAGTCTAATTTCCTAGGCTATCCTTGAAGGAGCAGGCTGGTTGTGGTAGGAGTGAATTAAGTAGGTGAGAAATTTTTGGCAATATTTTGTGACTAGTAAGTCAATGTTAGGAGATGTCTATTAATTATGGATAATTATTTATGGCTATTAATCCAATAGAAGTTTTGTTTATATTTTTAATATTTGTAAAGCATCTAGAACTCCGAATAGGCACTTAATAACCTGAAACAAAACCACAATACTTTGTGCCTCTTTCCTGTGCCTCCCCACGTTCTAAGGGTTAAGGTTTGTCCTTCAGAACCCAAAGATATTTTTTTTTAACTAAAAAGTGTACTCTTGTAAAGAAAAGCAAAGATGAGTCTCGCTGGCTTCTTTCTTCCTTTCAATCTTGCTCTCTCTCTCTCCCCCTCTTTCTCGCTCCACCACTTGACTGTCTCATACTGTGTTGCTGGTTGCTGAGGTGCTGCTTCACCTTCTGCAATGTTGCTTGATCTTTGATTTCCTGTGAAGCACAATGAATCTTACATTAGACTGTTCAGAGTCAGGTGGTGCACCATCTGTTCCCAGGCTTGGAAAACACTGAGTAACAGAGATCAACAGAAAGCAACAGCTATACCAGTTTCATCAGAATATTCATATTCACACACTGACAAGGAGGCAGATGACTCTGTTTTCAAGCACCGAAAAAGCTTTTTTAGTTTCCCAACAGTTACCTATTAAGTCTAACATGCTATTTTTAAAAACTGTATTAAAACTTATTTAACATTCATTAACATGACTGCACTGTGAAATATGTTAATGAATTCTGTATTATTTGGGTGATATGTTATGGAGATGGTGAGATTTAGGCTGGAAAATGGTTTTAATTTAACTGTATTTAATAGCAGCTGTGCATGCAGCTACCCAAGCTAGATGGAACAGCTGGCAAACCTCTGTACTAGCAGAGAGAAGCACAAGTAGTGCAGTAGATATAACAAATTGAGAGATCAGTGAATCCCTAGCTGCGGACCTTTGATAACTCTTTTTGAAAAATGTATACTAACTTTCTGTTAAGAAAAACGTTGTGTGTCTGGCTTGTGGATAAAAATCCCTATGTTAAATGATTAAACAGTGATTATGAATTACGGGTTACAGTTCTTTTAACTATATGTTATTTCAGTTACAATTTAATCAGAAAAAAATGAACACTTTTAACCCCCTAAAGCAAACACTCCCCCCCCATCCTGAGTGCTGTGGAATATGCTCAACTGTTAGAAGAATAATTCAAATTATAAAAACCTACTCTAAAATATATGCCTCTAATGTTTTCACGTTCCACCTCTACTTAATGCTAGAACAGCTTAAGTCAGATTTACAGGAGCCTGAGGATGCTATAACTACTTTGCTAAATATTTGTCTATTGCAGAAGAAACTAGGAGAAAGATTTATCACATTTTTAGAAAACATTTAAAAAGCTTCATTGATCCTTCTGCACTTTCACTTTCTAACACACTTTTTTCCCCAAGCACTACAATGAAAAAGCTGAAAAAGAAAAACCTTCTACCGAAAATGAGGAAATCAGGAAAGAACACACTGACAGATTTTTATATAGGTATCCAGTGTCCTCTTTTTGTTGTGGTTATACAATTGTTATAGCATTGAAGACTGTGTGGGACTGATAGATGTATCATATAACTAGGGAGTCCTAGTCCTACCACTGACTTGCTGAATGATCTTCAGACAGTTACTCTGTGCCTCACTTTACTCATCTATAAAATGGGGATAATAATACATTATTGGCTGTGTCTAGACTGCATCCCTTTCCTGTAAAAAGGATGCAAATTAGACACATCACAATTGCAAATGAAGCAGGGATTTAAATCCCCCCCACTTCATTAGCATAAAAACGGCTGCCGCTTTTTTCCGGCTCGGAGCTTTGCTTGGAAAAAAGCACCAGTCTAGATACGGATCTTCCGGAAAATAAAACCTTTTCCGAAAGATCCCTTATTCCTTATTTTAAGAGGGATAACGAATCTTTCGGAAAAGGCTTTATTTTCTGAAAGATCCGGGTCTAGACTGGTGCTTTTTTCGGGCAAAGCTCCGAGCCAGAAAAAAGCGGCAGCCGTTTTTATGCTAATGAAGCGGGGGGATTTAAATCCCCGCTTCATTTGCAATTGTGATATGTCTAATTTTCATCCCTTTTACGGAAAAGGGATGCAGTCTAGACACAGCCAATAATGTATTATTATCCCCAGTCTAGACACAGCCGTATATTTTGCAGGCATGCAAAGTGCTCTAAGAGTCTTGAATGAATGATACTAAATGCAAAATTTTCCCTTTTATAGGGTGTGTCTACACTGCACCATAGGTCGAAATAATTGCGTATCTTATTTTGATCTTATTTCATAATTTGGCGCTGTCTACATGGCATCAAATTTCAAAATAATCTGCTATTCCCTTGCTCCTCATGGAATGAGGTTTACAGGGATGTCAGAATAGGGAGCCAGTTATATTTCAAGATAATGGGCTTTCTGTGGGATAGCTATTTTGGGATACTCCAGTATCCTGAAATAGCATTGCAGTATAGATGTAGCCAAAAAGAACACTGACCACACAATGTTGAATAGGGCTGAAGTGTGGAGAAGGAAAGCAGCTGACATTTAAAGGCTGACACACACATGGATGTTGTGCTTTGCTATGTGTGAAGCAAAATTGACTTTGATCTTTCAAAATGAGCAGAAATTTAAAAAAAAATAATTTAGATCTACAGGTGGGCAAATGAAATAAGACACTGGAGAGAGATACACCTATATGGGCCTGAACTTCAGAAGCAAATTAAAGTAGAAGGTGGCAATCAGTCTTGGCCTGCCTTCTCCTTGTTAACCTATAGTCCTCAGGTTTTAAGTGGTTCAGGCACAATCCCAGACTCAATTTGGTTAGGCTAATCTATCATAAAGCACTCTAATTAAAGACTTCTGATCCCCTGAGCTGCAGACATGTTCTAGATGTCTTAAGCTTAGAAGTGCTACTGGGACTGGACCATCAGTCCTATGATTCCTGAGCTACAAAGATGCTTCTTTCCTTTCTTCTTAATAACCTGAGGAAATTATATGCAAAATACTGTATTATTGCATTACAATGGTCTAGCATTTTCTCTTCCTGTTTTTCTCATTAAATATATGACTAAACATACTAAGGCCTGAGTCTGTACCCACCAAAGTGAATGACAACTTTTCCACTGAATTAAATCAATACACAATGGCACTTTTATTTTTGGGCCTAATCTTTCCTTCTGCCAACAAGAACAGACAAGATGCAACGTGGACATATCTAGTCGAGATGAGTCGATCCGAGGAGGCAACCTCTGGACTGGAAGCGAGAAAGGCCAGCTGCCCATGCTTCTTCACCTTGATCTAGATACTTATATGTAGGGGTGCAGCAGCCTCTGCAGATCCCTGGGCAAGGTTGGGGATGGCAGCTCTGCACCCCCACAAGGGGATTAGGTGGAAGGGCTGAAGCCATGGCACCTAGACTCTGTGCTGCTCAGAGCATGGGGCATCCACTTCCCCGTGCTGCCTGGAGCATGCTGCACATATCCCCAGGCAGCCCTAAGCTTGCTCCTGCCCCAGCCCTCAGCCCTGCCCAGAATGTACGATGCTCAAGGTGGTGATTTAGAAGGTCTGGGGCTTCAGGCACTGCTGCTAGCATAGGAGCAACCATGGGTCCTTTGAATTACTCCCCTTGTCTCCTGTCGGCAAACCTGCTTATGTGGTCCTGATCACTATGGCATCTGAATGTCTTACACTCATTAATGATTCTATCTATTCAGCAGTATCCCTCTGAAGCCAGGAAATACTCTTCCCATTTTGTAAAAGAGGCACTGGGTAGATTGGGCGATTTGCACAAAATCACTAAGATTGTTTGTGCCAGAGGTAGAAACTGACCCTATATCTCTTGAGCTGCATATCTATCATCAACTAGGCCATCCTAGTGGAGAAATTGGAAAGGGTACAGAGAAGAGCGACAAGAATGATTAAAGGTCTAGAGAACATGACCTATGAAGCCAGGCTTCATGAACTGGGCTTGTTTAGTTTGGAAAAAAGAAGATTAAGAGGGGACATGATAGCGGTTTTCAAATATCTAAAAGGGTGTCACAAGGAGGAAGGAGAAAATTTGTTCCTCTTGGTTTCTGAGGACAGGACAAGGAGTAATGGGCTTAAAGTGCAGCAGGGGAGGTTTAGATTGGACATTAGGAAAAAATTCCTAACTGTCAGGGTGGTCAAATATTGGAATAAATTGCCAAGGGAGGTGGTGGAATCTCCCTCTCTGGAGATATTTAAGAACAGGTTAGATAGACATCTGTCAGGGATGGTGTAGGTGGAGCTTGGTCCTGCCTTGAGGGCGGGGGGCTGGACTCGATGACCTCTTGAGGTCCCTTCCAGTCCTATTATTCTATGATTCTATCCTTTCTATCCCTCCTAACCCACTCAGCACCATGGGTATCCTTAGCACACTTTAATGCTGCCTCATTGACTTGAACTGGAGGAGTTGGCTGTGAATTTCAGCAGCTGAAGTTGGTTCCATGTACATATCTCATTACCTGGGATTATAATGATGATCATCTTCACTACTTGGAATAATATATTCTCATGCATATTTATATTTCTATTGAATGAAGAGTTTCCTCAATGGATGATTATGATGATAGCTTCCAAATATCATAAGAAAGTCAAGCAGTAGAAAACTCTTCTGCTGGACTCATACTCCAATCTTTGACTGTTACAAAAAGTGACATTATTTCCATGTATTAAAATTTCTATTAATGTTTATTTCTATTAACATTTTATGCACCACGTTATTTATTAAATGAAGAAGTTGTGCAGCATTTTGAGACATAAGAGTCATCGCAGTATAAGGAACGTCATCCTCCTTCTCAAAAGGACTATAAACTGGAAGTGAGAAGATGTCATCTGAGTTTCCTTAGCTGAAAAGCAGGCATGTAGCACGTTTTCTATTGATGTTGAAATGTTGTTGTAGCCATGTTGGCTCCATGAAATTGAACCAATTTGTAAAAGAGCTCTGTGGAACTCAAACCGTGTCTTTCAGCAATAGAAGTTGATCCAATAAAAGATATTACCGTGCCCATCTTCTCTCTTTCTTAGTCAGGCTTGGCAAAAGTCTATTTTTTAAATCCTTTTAAAGCTTTATTATTTTTGTGTGTTTAAATTTTCACAGTTGTGCAAATTTATGGGTTTTAACCATTTTTGGGGTCCATTTACATTTTCACAAGTTGTGGAACATAATGAAGAGGGGGCTGGAAAAAGAATAATTTTTTATCAAAAAATAATTATTTAAACTTAAACAACAAATAGTCTGGTAGCACTTGATAGACTAACAACACGTGTAGATAGTATCATGAGCTTTCGTGGGCACAGCCCACTTCCTCAGATGACCAGAATTTTGAATTTAGGATGTCCAGACCCAAAATAAATAGGGGAGAAGGAGGAAAAAAAATGGAAAGGGGCGGGAAACAAGAAGCAGAGGGTATGTCAATATTTAAGTGAAAACCAAACAGGCAAAACTGGTAATAATTATTTAGTAATGAGACACATTAAGATTCAAAAGGTACATGTTAAAACATGAATTGTCAAATTCACATATCAAAAATACAAAGTATATGTCAAATCAAACTGTAATAAATACTCAAGCTGCATTTTTCTTAATCTCCAGACTCATGGAAATGTTTTTTGTTGGTTTGTGTGTATGCGCGCATGATTAAAAAGGGTATTTACTGACATTACCGATAAAAGTGTAGTTCTTCCAAGTCTATTCAGATTTTTGCCCATCACAGAGTGCTAGCAACCCTTGTTATTATATATTGGAATATAACCCTGCAGTGAGATTTCATGCTGTGCTGGCCTGAGGGCAAATAGGATCAACCTGAGACATGATAGGAGGTAGCCTGTGTCACAGTTTAACATTTGTCTCCATAGACTCAAACTCCTCCAGCACCCATCCCAACTCCATGTAAGATTTCCGAGTGTGTACATTTGTGCTAGGATCTTTGCATTAGCAATACATTAATACAAATACAGTTTGACAATTAACTCCCCACTGACTGCGGAGAGTGAACTATATACTTCTCCTTAGGAGTGAGTTAAATTGAGCACTGGAAATGGTGTATAGACCTCATTTAAGCCATTTTTAAAGTAGTAAAAGTTGCAAGAATTGTTCATTGTTCTGAAAATGATCCTTTCAAAATTAACTCATTTTGTGCTTCATCACCTATGCTGTGGAACATGGGTGAATCGAGGTACATGGATTGTACATGGAGCTTGCATAGCATCAGTTAAGGGGTTCATACACAAAAGGACAGAATGTTCAATTGACCTAGTTGTATTTCTTCTACCCAGAGCTTATAACTGGTTTATTTTCAGATCCCTTTAGACAAGCATGAGTGGATTTGAAATCAGGATCCTGCCTTTACTGACTGAAACTGGGGCTGGGTGGAGACTAAACCTGTTTTTAAAATAATTGTAATTTCATGATTCTTTTCACTGTGATTGACTTTGTAAGAGAATCATTAACTCTTATATGATCAATTGTCAGAGACTTGATAATAAAAATAAATCATTCCTATTTAAAGCGTTGTTTCTTAAACTTGATCTACAATGGAGGTAAAAGCCCCAGGATTTTACCCTATTATTTACTTCTTTATGACATATAAAAACCTCAGGAATGTCAAGTCTTATCTTCCCTCGCTTAGGCAGTGGTTTTCTTTAAGAGCCTCCAAAGCTGAAATGGGAGTGTTTTCAGTCCTTCGACAGGGAAAGTGTTGGATATTTAATAGAAAGTATATTTTCTTTTAAGTGTTACAGTTTGTTGGTGTACATGTAAATAGTTAAGCCAGAAAATCTAGGGACAAATCTCCTGAGGATAAAGAGTAGAATGAAGAGGCTCAGAGTGGAACCAAACAACGTGGAAGAAGTAAGATGCTGCCTACTCATATGAAAAAGTGCATAGCTAATTGACATTACTCAGAATCCGTGGTAGTAGGAGAGTTCTCTCTGTGTCTATGTTAATAGTTAATAAATAAGGTGCCAGTAGATGGTGCTCAAGAATATGAAGCATAGTTCCTTGAGTTTGTAGGGCCAATAAAACTTGCTGTTTTCTACTGGCTGGTCTCCTGTTCAGCTCTTAGCAGAGTCAAATAGATAACAACAAATAGAAACCTAAGAATTTACAGTAGGCAGACATATCCTGCCAGTCAGGATTCATGTTTTAGGTAATGTAACTTCACAATTCTTCTTGTTCTCCAGGGCTATGTCTACACTGGCGGGTTGTTGCTCCAGAGATATGCAAGTGAGGCTAAGAGTGGAATACTGCCGAGCCTCATTTGCATACCTAATGAGCCGCCATTTTTGCAGAAGAGGCTCTTGCACTAGAAGGAGCTGTCTACACTGCCCCTTCTTGTGCAAGAAAATCCCTCTTGTGCAATGCTGCTATGCTGACTGTTTTCAGGAATAATGGCATTACACAAGAGGGTTTTTCTTGCACAAGAAGGGGCAGTGTAGACAGCTCCTTCTAGCGCAAGAGCCTCTTCTGCAAAAATGGCAGCTCATTAGGTATGCAAATGGGCTCGGAGATATTCTACACGTAGCCTCATTTGCATATCTCTGGTGCAACAACCCGCCAGTGTAGACATAGCCTAGATGTCTACAGGGTCCCTTAGGAAAGATAGGGTTAACAGGGTCTTAATTTCTAATATATGGAAAAAGCACAAGCAGATAACCTTCACGTAGGTGCATGGGGTTGTAGAGACCCTCCTGAGAACCTCCTCTCTAGGGTTTGGTAAAATTGTAGTCCAAGCTTTGGAGGAATTGCAGGGATTGATTGCCATGGGGTGAAAGCAAGGGTACAATATAGCTTCCCTTCCCTCTGGGCCCATAGAGAAGAGAACAGGCTGACTGGGCAGCCTGAGCAGTCCCTTCATATGCTGGGGCACTCAAAGAACTCAAGAAAGATGTGCCTTCTTGGTGCCCATAGTCTCTGATATTCTTATGGGCAAGGCAGCTCTGTAGCTCCTCTAAGCAGTTGCTAAATGTCTCCATTTGCCCAACAAGGCTTCCTCCCACTTTCTTTGCCATTCCCCTTTAAGTGGAAAATTGCTTACTAAATCCTTGCATTTTGTCTCATCAAAGAGAGGCCTAACGTGTAAATAGTCATTACCATTGCCTGGTTCAAAACCACTTTGATAAATTAACTTCATAACCTTTAGCAAACAGGAAGAGATAGGAAATCAGAGACAGAACATAAAAACATGGAATGAAATCCTGAACATGTAGCTCAGCGGAGTCCTTAAAAAACACAGTTATACTGGGTTTGATTGAGATGTTTGGTACAGCCTTAAGCAAGAATGGCAGTTAAGATGCACCACCTCAGGAGTTGCTCCAGTAAGTTCTCTGATTCACCATCCCCCTTCTGAGATACAGGATCTCCCCAGCTCCAGAGTTATTAACGGGGTACAGATTCGCAATTTGCCGCTGGCCTCTAACAACAACAAAACACATCAAAGTCCTGTGCCAGTTCAGCTGTGCTGGACAGCAAGCAGGACAAGTGGAGACAGAGTACCACACCCTACCCATGTTCTTCAGCAGGGACAGTGAGCAGATATGCAAGTACTATTACTTAGACCAGAAACTCTTTTGGCGGCAGGAACTGGGTTTTTTTGTTATCTAAGAAACTCAGGCACTGCGTTATCACATTGAGTCAAATAATAAAAATAACCTGTAAATAAAATATCTGCTTGCCCCTAAAGGCCTGGCCTCAAGGTTCAGGTAAGCCATGCGTAGATGAAAGGAGAATCCTTACCCTTTTGTATAGCCGCACAATCCAAAGCATAATCTAGCCATAGGCATTTTGACACATACTGCAAAATAGATTTAAAGAACCACAGGACAGAAGAAAAAGGATGTTACCAAAGTCCAAGTCTGGTTCATGTTTTGCGTAAACTGGGGTGACCATATTTCTCAAAGAGCGTACCTACACAGCAGGGCTTACCTCGAAATAAGCTACGCAAATTGAGCTATGTCAATGGCGTAGCTTATTTCGAAATAGACTATTTCAAAATTGGGAGTGTCTACACAGCACTTATTTTGAAATAGAGCACTCTTCCTTCCACTTCCCTTGCTCCTCACACAATGAGGGTTACAGGAGTTGGACTAAGAAGTTCTCTAGCTTGACACTATTTCAACATTATTTCAAAATAACTGCCTGCTATGTAGACGGAGACTAAGTTATTTCAAAATAACGTTGCTATGTAGATGTTATACCCAAAGGGAGAATGGGTCACTGTACAGCAACACACAAACTAGAAAGGCCAGGTCTGGCATCACTGCTGATCAAGCCCTGCCTCCTCTACCTGCATGGAGCTGACATTGCCACTTGCCCCTCTGAATGTTCCTCTGCAGCCCTCTTTTTTTGACAAAGGGGTATTTTTCCCATTTGCTTTTGCCAACAGATCAAGTTTGCAAGAACAAATGGGACAAATCCTGCTTTTTTGGCAAAAGGTGGGGAATAACCAGTACAGGGCTTAAAAAGGGGATCGTCCCAGCTAAAACAGGACATATACTTACCCTAGAACAGTATTTCTCAACCTGTTTTTATAAAGTACCCCTTTAAAAAAAATAAGTACACCTAGTACCTACATTTTTCAGACACACTTTTTTTTTCTACCATTGCAACACATTTGTTTAAACAACTTAATCGTAGCTGGGCAGGCAATGAAATTTTTGGGTGTAAAAAGTACAAAAACAATAAAATGCTGTAAAACTTAAAAAAAATCAGTTTTCTCCAAATTTCAGTTGTGTTGACATAACCCCCAGACTTCTCTCGAGTACCCCTTAAGGGTAATCATACTGCTGGTTGAGAAATACTGCCTTAGACTAAAGAATCCATACCAGATCAATAGTCTGTAGACAGAAAATAGCAATGGTGATTAGCAAGAGGAGTACAAGCCTCAGCAAGGATTGATGAAAAACAAGCAAACAACAATAAAAAATCCTTGATGCTACATTATACCACTTCGCACCAGCCCACTAGCAGCACAGGCACATCATGTAATTTCTTCTAGTTTAATTAGAGATCTGCAAGGAGTGGATTCTCTAGGGATAAAAACTTCTGCTTACCCAATCCACTAATTATGTGCTTTTTCTTTGAACAGATATTTGATATTAGAAACTATGGGTTGATTTTTTTTTTAAATTCTGACCTTTGATGTGCCATCAAACAAAGCTAATGGGTGAGGTAGGACATGTTAGAGACACAAGGTAGGTGAGATACAATAATATTTTTTATTGAACCAATCAAAGTTGGTGAGAGAAGTGTTGTTAGTTTGGCTTTGGAAGTACTGAGATACAAAGCAGTATGATAAATAAAAAAAAGAGATGAATCTGAAATTTATTAGTGAGTTCCATCCTCTTTTGGCACCCACCTTGGTTATATTTGCAAAGCAATACATGGTTTTCACACACTATAGTAGAGTTCATCTTCATTGCCTTTCCAGTTAGTTTAGTCAATGGTAACAATGTATATGAAAAAAGAGAATTATTTTCTAAGAGGACAGGCAAAATCCTAACATATCTAAAGGAACTGTCACAATAATGAGAGGGTTTGAAGGGAAAAAAAAAGAATTTGAAAAAAAATAGATTGACAAGTTTGGAGGTAAACACAATAATACTGATTAAGCTAATTGCCACTAGGTACTGCCATTTCCCTTAGTTATTTTGTACATTTTCCTTCAGAGAAGTTACTGAATGAGCTGAGTTTAGAAATTATTACATGAAATAATATTATTAGGGTTTGGGGAAAATAGTGTTAACATCCTGTGAGATTTGTTGACATTTAAAAAGCTTCTCTCCCTCTCCCAAACTGGGATGAAAAGTTTTCATGAAAATTTTGGCAAAATGAAAATACAGGGCAAAAAATTGGTTCATATCAGTCAATATTTTTGTTTAGATAATTATGAAATATTTTGTTTTGATATTATCCTTAGGTTTTTTAAAACCTTTTTAGAGTGAATTCACTAAAATTTTGAAACTGTTTTTTTCTGCACAAACCCCCAGAAACTTTCTAGTCTGAAAATCTCAAAACCTTTCTTTTCAACAGCACCAAAAATGTTTCAAGTTGGATGTTTGGGGAAATCCAGCATTGCTTAGGAAATAGTTTTGGACAGAAAATTAATGAGCTGAAAATGTGCTGACCATCTCTAATTATTATTAGGGGCACATCTTGTTATAAAGTAGATAAGGTTATATCATTATTGTATTACAAACTCCTTGTGACATATGTGAGACCTGGGAAGTGTCAGGTCTTAAAAGGACTATTATACTGAAATGTGCTAGACTGATATGGACTTTTGTGGCAATATGTATGATGTGTTTTTGGGCATTCTGATTTGCTGAGTTAGTTTCTCGGGGAATCCTTAGAGCGAGAAAGGTGGGAGTTTCATGTAAATCCCCCAACACTGGTTATACAAAAACCCAGCTTTTGAATTCTTGTCCTTGTGCAAATGGACATGGTCTGGAGTTACCTGTTAGAGAAGTGATAGAAATGTAGCCGTGTTAGTCTGGTGTAGCTGAAACAAAAAACAGGACTATGTAGCACTTTAAAGACTAACAAGATGGTTTATTAGGTGATGAGCTTTCTTGGGCCAGACCCACTTCCTCAGATCAAATAGTGGAAGAAAATTGTCACAACCATATATACCAAAGGATACAATTTAAAAAATGAACACATATGAAAAGGACAAATAAAACACCTAAGCTTAAACAAAGACATCAATTATCTTACCCATTACAAAGATAGCTTCCCCAATTATCACCTCTAATATAATTAGCTCACAGACATTTACCTTTCCCCTCCCCCCCATTCCCCTTCTGTTCTGAAATTTGATTTGTCCTTTTCATATGTGTTCATTTTTTTAATTGTATCCTTTGGTATATATGGTTGTGGCAATTTTCTTCCACTATTCGATCTGAGGAGGTGGGTCTGGCCCACGAAAACTCATCACCTAATAAACCATCTGTGGCGGGTTTACGGGTGCGAGCACCGCTGCCCTTCTCCCCCTCCACGGGGGTTAGTGGAGGGGGCCTCCGCGAACCCACCACTTTGGGTCTGTCCGGTGAGTCCCTGAGTAGGGTCTGTCTACGGTGGTAGTGCTGGGTGCGACCGCCCCACTGCCCTAGCCGGCAGAGGGGGTTCAACGGACCCGCCACCATGTCACCACTAGCGGAGCTGGGGTCCTGTCCCTTTTCCCGCCCCTCCAAGGAGCTGTTATGCATCTGTAGGGCGGGGGTGTGACCACAGTCCTCACACTGCCCTCGTCGCGGGGGGGGGGGTTCTGATCACTTGGGGGTACTTCGTGCAGGGGGGGCGTGTGAGGAGTGGGGGACCCGGGCCCTCCCTCTCCTCCGGGTCCCAGCCCAGGGCCCTAAGTGTAGTGCGGTGTCAGCTAGTCACCCTCCACGGCAGACGGGGCAGTGGCCCTAAACACGCCTGCCCACGGGCGCCAGAAGGGCCCTGCCCCAGGCTCCTTCCACTCCCCACATCCCGGCCTTCCCAGTGGGACGCCCGCTGCGTCACTCACCCTGCCAGAGTCGCCGGGTCCATCCGACCATGATCCGGAGTCCGCTGGGGCCGTCTCTCTTCTTCGCCCAGGGGGCGGGAGACTTGGTGTCCCTGGAAGCCAGTGTGGCCGCCGCTCTGCCTCCCCTTGGCCGGCGTCCTCCGGCCATTTTTCAGGGTGCCCAGGGAGTGACGTCAGAGGGACTGGCCCCGTCCCCCCTCCGGGCTTCTCCTCTGGGCTCTCCCCGGCGTGCGCCCGGGGCCCCGCTCCTAGTGCGAGTCGCCCGCCTCTGCCAGGGCGCTTCCCCATGATCCGGGTCAAGCCCCACCGCCTCCGTTGCGGGCCCCTGAGGGCTTCCCCGCACTCCTGAGCCCGTCAGGCCGGCGTGGCTCTGCCACTTCTGGCCACGGCGGCTTTTCCCCAATCCGGTGGGGTAGCCTTCCCCTCGGGGCCAGTGTGGACCCTGCCGGGTCTGTCACATACCTCCCCCCTTTGGAGAGGTTGGTCACGGCGTGGGGCTTGTTCCCCTATCCATGAAAAAAAGTCCGCGTTTTGGTGGGTAGCCCCTGGCCGGTGCACCACATCAAAACAGTAGGGCTGAAGGGCCAGGTACCACCACATTATGCGGGCGTTCGTGTCTTTCATAGAGTTTAACCAGACTAAAGGGGCATGGTTTGTCACCAACTTAAATTTATTCCCCCACAAATAATATCTCAATGCGTCAATCGCTCATTTCACCGCAAGTGCTTCCTTCTCGATGGTGGCGTAGGCTCGTTCGCGGGGCAGCAGCTTCCGGCTGAGATACAGGACGGGGTGGTCTCCGCCTTGTTCTTCCTGGGTTAGTATAGCACCAAGTCCCACCTCCGAGGCATCTGTATAGAGGATAAAAGGCTTATCGAAGTTCGGTTGCATTAGCACCGGGGCTGAGGCCAGTTTCTCTTTTAATACCTGAAAGGCGAGTTCGGCCTGTGGGTTCCATCTCACCCTGGCAGGTTCAGTGTTTCTCACTAGTTCGGTCAGGGGGGCCGCCAGAGAGGCAAACTGTGGTACAAATCTCCGGTAATACCCCACCCAGTCCCAGGAACTGGCCGATCTGCTTTTTGGTTGTCGGGGTCGGGTAGTCACTTAGAGCTTGCACTTTGCTGTAAATTGGTTTCAACTTTCCCCGTCCCACCATGTACTCTAGGTAGGAGACTTTCCACCATGTGAAGTGACACTTTTTAGGGTTGGCCGTGAGACCTGCCTTACCTAGGGATGAAAGTACCACCTCTATGTGCATCAAGTGGTTCTCCCATGCCTGGCTGTAGATGAAAATATCGTCTATATAGGCAGTGGCATATTCGTGATGGGGTGTTAATACTCGATCCATCACCCGTTGGAAGGTCGCCGCCGCCCCGTGAAGACCGAAAGGCATGTTCCGAAAGTGGAACAGACCGAAGGGGGTCGAGAAGGCAGTCTTTTCCCAGGCTCCTGGGTCGAGTGGTATTTGCCAGTAGCCCTTCGATAGCTCTAGGGTTGTTATATAGATCACCTGCCCGAGCCGTTCCAGCAGCTCATCCACCCTCGGCATCGGGTACGCATCGAACCGGGACACGGAGTTCCCCCTGGGGCCAGTGCGGACCCTGCCGGGTCCGTCACACCATCTTGTTAGTCTTTAAAGTGCTACATAGTCCTGTTTTTTGTTTCTGTTAGAGGAGGTGAGAGATAAAAGCCCCAAACTGCAGACAAAAAGAGCTGAACTGAACCTGATAAGACCTTGTAATCTGGACAGCAAAACTGACTGAGGCAGTGGGTCCACATTAATGGAGCCTGCCTCAGACTAATTTTGAGGTTTCCCCAAAGAGGGGGCACGCTATTTCTATATTGTGACACAGGTCTCTGCCTGAGGAAGATGATGACTAATAAGTCTAAAACCTTAAATGGCACCTGCCAACTAGACTGAAAGGTGGGTGGGTGCAATGGAACACTTATCCTGAGACCTGCAACATTCCTGTTTCCAGGAGGGTAATCCAACGCAGTTAGAAACTGTGGGCCAATCATTAGATCTTCAGCTGTAGCCAAGCCCCAGAGGTATTCTTCAAAGGCAGCCATCAAGATCATCTTGGCACTGTTCTGAGCTGGTGCTGTTCTGTGCCTGGCTATTATTTTTGCAGTTGGCATTGTTAAGGGCTGCACTATCTTTCTCTGGACGTAAGTGCTCATGGCAGCCACAAATAGAGCCAAGAATCAGAGGCATATGAACTAAATCCCTTTCCCTTCAGCCAAACCTTCATTTTCCCCACAACAGGGAGTTGGAGTGATCGAAGAGCATCTACATTGGACATGTTCATGATAGACTACTGCTTAATGGAAGGGTGAGAGTCTAATGTGGCTTGCTGAAGCCAATTTCTAACGTTTTCAGATGGGAAGTTTCCATCCTGCACTACGCCATCAGACTTGCTAACATGGCAGCTATGTGACTGACTGTTCATCATTCTCTTTTTCCCTGTATATTTTAGAGAAATAAAGTTTTCTGGCCAATTACACTTCTCAATTGTCAGGATTTCATTATCCTGAAGTTTCTATATAAAGTGCCAGATTCTAACTCAGGCTGAATGACAGCCCCACTGCCATGGGTGTGGTAACACACAGGAGGTGCACCGTCCCCTATGCAAAATGGGATATCCCCACGTGTCTCTTCTCTGCTCCTGTGGGTGGCCCTACCTGCACCCCTCCCCACCTGCAAACATCAATTGCCTATGCCCATTGCATCCGTGGAGTAACCTGCTATTCAGTGTAAGGGTATTCCACTGATGAAAGTGAAATCCAGATCACATCCATAATGCATAGCAGTGGGGCTGTCCCAGAAGTGGGTCATAGAGGCTGAAGGTTCTAGATCATGGGTCTCAAACCCATCTCCAGCCAGGCAATCCAGCCCGCGAGACCAGGAGGGGAGCCTGTTCATTCCCATCTTACAAGCCCTGCCCTTCCTGCCATTGTCCCACCCTCTCCTCCCCATGGCAACCCTTCCCCAGAGGAATGTGGCGTCAGGGAACACTGTGGGGGCCTGGCATGGCGAGTGCAGGGGAGCTTGTCCTCTAGTGTGACTCCCTGATAATCTCTGAGACCACGTCCCTTGGGGGAGAGGTCAGAGGCCGGTGGGAAGAAGTCGAGCTTGGGGTACAAGAACAGACAGGCCCTTCCCTGGCTAGTGATGGCTTGCAGGTTGTGCGTCTTTGACCCCTGTTCTAGATGGGTTGTGGGCCTGGTGTAGAGGAGTGTTGGAAAGTAAATCTGCCCTGCACCAGTCCTGCAACAGCACCTCTTGTCCTTTGGGCAAGGCCCAAGCTCCCTCTTAGGGCATTGTGAATGACACTGTGACCTTGTGCATCAGGTTGCAATGCCTAGAGTGGGGTACTCTCAAATTCCCCTCCCCCAGAGCCAATGTTCCCTCTAATTTTTTCCATCTGTGTGTGGAATGAATTGTGTTCTGTGTATGAAGGCATGTGCAGATGTGCACTACGAGTCGAAACACATCTGCTGGCTGTGGGTGGTTTTAAGTGGTTTGCTAATCAGCTGGGCAACACTGGAACCTCTCCTGGGTGGCTGCTTAAGTGCACAGCTTATGGGGAACACTGCCTGGAGCCTCCCCTCTGCACCAGACTTGTATTAAGCTTGTGTGTTGGGTCAGAGGTAGGGCCAGTCCCTCTTTGGCATGGGAGAGGGGAGGAGGAGAACAACAATTATACTGGCTTATGATTTCCCCTCCTCCTGAATTTGGACCCTTAGGGTTCATCTACACTGCAACACTATTTTGAGATACCGGAGTATCCTGAAATAGCTATCCCACATCTTCACAGTAAGCCTGTTATTTTGGGCTCACTATTCTAACGTCCCTGTGAACCTCATTCCATGAGGAGTAAGAGAAATTTTGGAATAGCATTTTATTGCAAAATAGCATCACAATAAGATAAGGAATTTGCATAGCTCAAATGGCGTATCTTATTTCCAGTTACGATGCATTGTAGACACACCCTTAGTGAGTTGCTAAAAAGTAAAAAAATGCAGTTGGTGGATCACCTAAAATACAAGTTTTGGAAATGCTAGTGGAGTTTATTAGCATCACCTTTTAAATTAAATAAATTTAGCATGACAAACTTGTGTTAGTAAGTTAGAATGGTTTAGGATACATTTAAAACACTGGGCTGCTGAAATGGAGATCTCTTCTTTTAGAACTGATGTATAATTGAAGATCTGATCGTTTGTGCAATTAAAGACCTCGGAGTCCTTTCTCACCAGTAGGGATCTTAACCACAGTGCACTGATCCAATTTCAGCTCAGGCAAATTTCAATGGAAGGCAGTATTCTCCCCCACCTTTCTGAAAGTGTTGGGTATTCTGTCCTGTTTTTATGACATCACAGCTGTATTCCACTTAAGAAACGGCTGCATTTCTGCAGTTGGTGAAATGACTCCAATATATGTAAATACCTTCCATTTAAAGGCCACAGGCACAGGAGGAGTGATAAGGGCACAAGTTAGGGCAGCAGCCTTCATAGCTGTTCTGGCCTGTGCTAGAGACAACTTAGGGCCCAGCAGCCTTGAATGCATCCTCTGAGATCAGGTCACATTCTGCAAGGCTAGGAGTCAGAAAATAAAATTACTTCTGAAAGTGGCTCATAATTTCCCTATTCTATCAACTCATAATGAAGAGGGAACTCCACAAGGCCATTTCCATGGCCTAGAACTTCATTTTATTTTGCAGTTTCAGCCATTTCCTTTGCCAATTCAACTAGAGACTTGAAATTTCATCTCTAAAAACCAAAAAAGGGCCAATCATTGGTGATCAGTTTCTGGAACCCTGCTAGGAATTATCTTCTGACATCAACTCAACAATACAGAAAAAATCCACGGAGAGAGTACAGCCTCCTGACCACTTGGGGAACTTTTAGAAGCAGAAGTAAAAGGCCTGATAGGCACAATATGTATGCTCTTTGATAGTCTTAAATAGAAATCCTTTAATTGGGTACCATGTCTGTTATCATGTTACTGGTAGCAATCATGGGAACACATCTAAATCCCTATTCTTTCATTCGCTAACAAACACTGCCATTCATTTGGGTGATTATTCATGCATAATAAGATAGCCCTGGGGGGCAATTAATTTTAGCAGTTGTGCAGTCTAGTATGGGGGGAAATAAAGCATTGCCAGGCCCACGTGCACACTGAAGGTCAAAAGATGCCACAATTTACACCTTTATGGTAAGAAATGAAAATTAGCAATTAACACAAATCTATTAATTAACATATGGATAATTTAGCTTGATGCTAATCATATGAAGCAAATCATATTTTTCACATATGTAAGTATTCAACTGGTTTGGTAACTGTAAAAAAAAATAGACCTTTTAGAAGATTGCCTGGTCTGAAAGGAATGTTCAGTACTGATGAAAAATGGAATATAGAGTAACTAAAGAATAACAAGAATTATGTGGTGACCTCTGATAGAGCTGCTGTGGTCAAGTAGCTACTTAACATAGTGACCTTATTTACCTTCATTTTCAGTTATTTTAACATTTTCTGGGAATTTCTTGAATTTTATTCAAAAATTTTAAAAATGGCAGAAAACGGGGGAGAATTGAAAATGAAGTGCTGTGGGAGGCGTGTGTTTGGTGCTTAAGGGATCCGGGGAACAGTGGGGAAGGTGTGTGTCTGGTACTCACAGGAGAGGTGGGGGAGAGGAAGTGGTAGTCACCATGTGGCAGTTGATGAAGTCTTCTGCTCCCTGCAGAGGTTAGATGATCTCAGTTTCTGGGACCTAGCCTCCTGCTGGTCTGGCTCCACCACAGAATGAAGAAAGCAAATGGGGACATGATGAAAGCTGAAACCCATGAACCTCTTCTGCTGGGCAACGTCCCTCCACCCCCCCTTTGAACTTATTCTGCAAAAAAAGCCAAAATTCAGGTGAAAAGTAAGTAAAACTTGAGTTTTGGCTTTTTCAAAAACCTGGGACCTTTTTTTCTGGAAAGGTTGGCATATATTGATAACGAAGGGCCTTATTTATCTGCAAGCTGAATAAGCAGGGGTGAGATGTTTTACAGCCAAAGTTAATACTTACAGTAACAACCAAGGCTCTTCCATTGAAAAGAAAGAGAAGATGGGTTAACCTTTTGCAAGACTCCCAGCATTAGTACTTTGCATTTAAAAAATGGCCTTTCTTCTCTAGCCCTGCTGCTAGGCAATGAAAGCCACTAAAGGTGTTTTTTAAAAGAATTAAAAAGACGGTTTGAGCCACCAACCAGGGCTGTATTCCTATTTCTGTCTCACACACAGGGCATGTCTACATC
This sequence comes from Pelodiscus sinensis, assembly GCF_052426305.1. Classification (NCBI taxonomy): domain Eukaryota; kingdom Metazoa; phylum Chordata; order Testudines; family Trionychidae; genus Pelodiscus; species Pelodiscus sinensis. The sequence goes on from NC_143053.1 coordinate 208,022,497, forward strand.
CTAAGCATAAGTTCACCTATGTTAGATGAACTTACTGTTCCACAATAATTACTGTGGTTTTTGTTCCCTTCTTCTGTCAGTAGTACATGTTTTCTCCAGGAGCCTCCCCACCCAAATACTTAAGAGGGGGAGTGGCTGAGGGGGGAAGCAGAAAGCCTGGGCTCTCAGCTTTGCATGTAGCTCCCTGCTGGTAGGTTGCCTGCTCTCCCCTCCTTGACAGGAGACCAGCTGCCCCCCGCCTCCAGGCTCTTGGCTCCATGCTCTCCACTGGGAGCACATCAGCTGACTGGATTCTTGGTGCAGAGCTTCCTGTATTGTGCAGCTGTGGTCCTAGTGGGGAGCCAAGAGCTGAAGGAGGGGAAGCCAGGCTCCTGGCAGGGAGATCAGTGTTCAGAGTCCAGTCAGCTCCGTGTTCCTGGAGAGAAGAGTTGAGAGCCAGGGGTAGTGGCCAGGCTCCCAGGAGGGAGCTCTGTGCCTGGTGTCTGGCCTGATGCCCTCTTCCCATTGGGGACCCTGAAGCTAGGTGAGATTGCCTCATTCCTGGTGGGGAGTGCGGAGCTGAGAAACTTGACTTTCTTGTTAATTTCACAGCTCTGGATGAAAGTCTATAGGGTTACTGCCTCACCCTAACTATACACATATATGCCCTATGCCTCTCATGGAAGTGAAGTTACTATGATGGTGAAGTAGAGCACTATATTGGCGGGAATAAGGCTATAGTATGTACAACACTGGCATAATTAGATCCACAGAAGCTGCCTTACATTGATCTAATGCTGTAATGTGGACAAGCCCATAGCCTCCTTGGTTACATCTGTGGTTTAATTCCATGCTCTTTGCAGCTGGTCTAAGGGGCCTCTTATTTGTAGATTATTTCAGCATCTTTCAGGACGTTGTCTTCTTTGAGGGAAACTATCATATTGCCCAGGAAACCACTGGAGGGCATTGACAATCAAACCCACTGTCAACTAGTTTCAAATCTTCACATTTTAGAAAAGGTAGTAGTGAGACAATATCAATACCTAAATGCACCAGATCTCCTTAATGTTGGTGAAGGGTTGTGTGATCATTTGTAAAAGATAGCACGCAAAATGCATAGAATGACTTTTAGCATGGTTCATCTTCCATACACAATTGCTAATAAAAGCTTAATTCAGGGCTTGAAAAATTCAGTTCTGTGGACTCAGTGAGGTGGAAAATTTTTTTTGCTATTGAATTAAAATTAGCCTCTGTTGGTTCCAAGATAGGGAAGCCCGTGAGAAGGCTCCATAGCAAATTCCACGCCAAATACTGTAAGGCTCTATTCAGCAGAAATTACATGCTGGCATCCATAGAGCTGGCTTTTGTACCTAGATGAGCCGTTCAGCAGAGAAATTGGAAGGGCCCAAAATATATCTTTGCTGATACATGTGGGTATGTCCCAAACTGTGCTATAAATTTTATTCTTCCATTCCTCCTTCTCCCAGCAAAACACAAATTATAGTTCTCAAGAGCAAAGGTTGGCCCTAGATAGCTTTGGATAACATAGTTTATTTGTAAAAGTGAGTCTGCCTTTGAGCTTGATTAATGATGGTATATTCCTTTCACCATTGGCACAGCAGCGCTGCACAGACACTCATTTCCACATTCATGGAGGAGAGGCTGGTCTATTGTACTCAAACGTGATGCACATACTGATTCTCAGCATGCCAGCACTCATGCCCATCTGTTCAGATGGCATTCTGCCTACCACAGAGGTGGTACACCATTCTCAAGAGGCATAGGTGCCAACTGCACATGGCTCTAAAAGGATAGTTTACAGAATACAAAAAGTGACACGTCTTTGCTGAAGCCACAAACTATTTTAATGTTGCCTCTATGCACCAGACAAAACTTTGCTAACCCTACAATATCTTCTCAGAATGAGGATACCCTTACAGGCAAGGGGATCCCAGTTATTAGGGAGAGACAGGTAAAGGAGGGTTTGATCATTAGAAATTTAGATAGTAGCGTTTGTGATGATTGGGAGAACTACATGGCAAATTGCCTGCCGGATGTGAAGGTTGCAAATCTCTGAAGACATCTAGATAGACTTATGTGCAGTGCTTGGGAGGAACTGGAGGTCATGGTACATGTAGGTACCAATGACATAAGGAGGTATAGAAGAGAAGTCCTGGAGATCAAATTTAGGCTGCTAGGTTAGGGATTGAAGTCTAAGATTCCCATGATAGCATTTTGTCAAATGCTTCCAGTGCAATGTGTGGAGCCAGTAAGACTGGCACAACTACAGGGCTTCAATGTACAGATAAGGAAGAGGAGTTTTAGGTTCATTAGGAAATGGGGAACCTTTTGGGAAAGAAGAACATTATACAGGAAGAATGGGCTGCCACTAAACCAAAACAGAACCAGATTTCTGGCCAGTAAAACTGTAAAATATTGTACAGGAGTTTCTAAACTAAGGTCTGGGAAAAGGTACAGAGGAGCATGCAGTTTGGACATTTCTTAGGGGAGAATTTATTGATGGGAATTCTTAATATCCTTGTAAATAGGATAGGATAGAAGTTGATAAACTATAGGTAGGAGCTGAAGAGAGACAATCAAAAGGATTTAATTACCTAACATCAAGGCAGACAACTAAATACTAACAGTTTTTATAAGTGTTGGTATACAAATGCTAGAAATCTAAATACCAAGATGGATGAACCTGAGTGCCTGACACTGAGATTGTTGACATAATTAACACAGAAACTTGGTGGATCAATGATAATCAGAAACTGTAATACTAAGGTAAAAATATATAGGAATGACAGAATAGGTTGTATTGGTGGGAGAGTGGCACTATATATATGAAAGAAAACAGTCAAATATAATAAAGTCTTAAAGAATCAAACTATTATAAAACCTCCATGGATAGAAATTCCACTCTTGAATAATGAGTATAGTATTAAGAATATACTACCAACCACCTGGGGATGCTGACTGTGAAAAGCACCAGGAGACATTACAGAAATAGAAAACTCAATAATAATGGAGGATTTCAACTGTTCCTATATTGACTGATAACATGTCTTCCCAGGGTGGGATGTAGAGATAAACTTTCTAGACTCCACTAATAATTGTTTTTGAAGCAGCTAGTTCTGGAACTGACAAGTTGAAGGCAATTCTTGAATTAGTCTAAAGTTGAACACAGGATCTGGTCCAAGAGGTGAATATAACTTAACTCCTCAGTAATAGTGACCATAATGTAATTATATTTTACATCCATGTAATGGGAAAAAACACTGAAGAAGCCCACCATAGTGGGGGAGAACTTCAAAAAGCAGAACTACCAAAAAAATGGAAGCTAGTTAAATGGGAATATAAAGGAACAGTCACAAGAGTGAACTACTGAAAGATGCATGCAAACTCTTTAAAAGCTCTGTAATAGAGGATGAAATTAAAAGCATACACCAATAAAAAACCCACAAGAGGACAAATAAATGCCACCAGAGTTAAACAGACTAAAAGCAGTAGTTAGAGGCACTAAGGATCTTTTAGAGGCTGGAAGTCAACCCCTATTGAGGAAAATAGAAAAGAGCATACATTCTAGCATGTAAAGTGTAAAAGTATAATTAGGCAGGCCAAAGAAGAGTTTGAACAGCAACTAGCAAAAGATACAAACCACAAAATTGTTTAAGTTTTAACTGTTTTAAGCCAAACAATCAGAGGTGTCACTGAACAATCTAGGTGTTAAAACAGCACTCAAGGAAGAAAACGCTATTGCGGAGAAGTTACATGAATTCTTTGTGTCAGTCTTCATTGCAGAAGATGAAATGAAGATTTCCACACCTTGTCCATTCTTTTTAGATGACAAATCAGAGCAACTGTCCCAGATTAAGATGTCAGTAGGAACTTTTCAAACAAATATTTAAACTACATAGTAATAAATCACTAGAACCAGATGCTATTATTAACCCAAGAATCCTGAGGGAATTCAAATATGAAATTACAGAACTATAAACTGTGATAACAAAATAAAGAAGGGTATAGAATAGCTTCCATGTGAAGAAAAACAAAAGAGACGAGGACTGTTCCACTTAGAAAAGAGAAAATTAAGGGGGTGGGGCAGAAGAGATAGAAGTCTATAATATGATGAATGATGTGGCTAAGGATGTCAATAAGGAAGTGTTATTTTCCCCTTCCCATAACACAAGTGCTAGGAATTGCCCAATGAAATTAATAGGCAGAAGGTTTAAAATAAACAAAAGAAAGTACTTCACATAACTTCCACTCAACTTCTGGAATTCAGTACCAAAGGACATTGAGAAGTATAACTGGATGAAAGAAGACCTAGACAAATTCATGAAGGATAGTTCCATCAGTGACTATTAGACAAGAGGGTCAAGGGTGCAACCTCATGCTTTGCATGTCCCTAAGCCTCTGGCTGCCAGAAGGTGGGCAACAGCAGATGGATCACTCATTGATTGCCCTATTCTGTTCCTTTCCTCTCAAGCCCCTGGCACTGGCTGCTGTTGGCAGACAGGATGCTGGATTCAGTATGGCCACTCTTATGTTCTTAGAACAGTTCCTAAGATCTGATCTCCAGAACAAAAGAAAAAGATATCAAATAGGAAAACTGAATCTTACAATGTTTATTGGACAAAGACAAAACCCCAGGGTGGAAACCCTCCAAAGTTGCTCCTCCTCTAAAAAAGTGGGGAAAAAAGGCCAACAGCCAGGTAATATCAGATAGTATCAGGGGGAGGAGGAGAGCTACTACCAATCCACAGAACTCCACACAGCTGCTTGTCTCCTTGCTCAGCTTGCCTCATGTTTTAATTTGGAAAATGCAGTTTCTTTGAAATCAGAGTGATTGTACACAAAGCTCAGCACACAATCAGTCTGATTTGCAAAAAGACACTGTATATACCAAAACAAATCCCCCAAGTCCTCTCTGAAAAGAAAGAGCGAGGTAGGAAGAGAACAAGAAATTCTGTCTTGTTTGTGACACATTCCTTTAATATACTTCTGCTTTCCAGGACAGGGAATCTCAATTCGGGGCAGAGCTTTAGGTCAGTTTTGGGCAGCCCCGCAGAAGCTACCTCAACTATTCTATGGATGGGACAGTCCATCATATTGATATTAGACTGCGGGGCACAGGAAGGCAGCAGGGTTTGGCCTCTTCACATTCACTGAGGAAGTGGGAGCCATGGGAAGTGGAGTCACATAGCAGCCTGCTGCACAGCCATCTCCCAGCCATGTTTCTCTGCTTTACCACAGTGGCAGGAAGTGGAGTGGTGTGAGCTATGAGGAGTGGGCTGGAGCTGGGTTGCTCCACTTTCTGTCATTGGGGTGAGTGCAGGTAGCTGAACCCTGCTACTGCCCATGCCACACCTCCTAGCCCTCGGTAATCCCCTGGGTGGGGTTTCTTTGGCGAGGGGATTTCAGGAAAGGGGGTGCAATGTGGTCAGGAGGGGACAGAGCAGGGGCAGGAAGAGGTGGGATGTGGAGGAGGGATGGGGCTTCAAGGAAGGGGTGGAATGGGGAGGAGGGTGGGAGTTGGAACAGAGACAAAGAGGCAGGGTAGGGGTGGGGCCTTGGGGCTCACACAATCCTAGGGACAGCCATTCAAAACCTTAATAAAACCAGGGTTTCCTAGAACCCAGATGGAATACTCTTCCTTACACTCAGTATCACCTTAATTTGTGAGTTGTCGCATTGAATTCAATGGGAGGTCACATGGAATAAGATGCTGCTCAGGAACCCTTCTTTCTAATCTAGACCGAGGGGGCATAAAGACATTTTTAATATAAACGGGCTTATTAAAATCAGTAATATTAAAACTAGACCCTTTTCAGGAGGAAAAAAATGTTGGTCTTTCTACTACGTGGCAGTCAACACTAATGATCCAATCTATATTATGCTTCTATACTATGTTGCAAATTGTAAGTCACATTCACATTCAGTGATATCTGTTTCTCTGTCTCTCCCCACTACCTTGTTGACAACATTTAGTTTGATTTGTTAAGGAAATTAGTACAGACTATCAAATAGACAAGTTCTCCATTTTAAATTTCATTTTGACAGCAAGGGAAATCATGGACCTTTAATGCCATGGCTACAAGTCTTGGTTTAGGCAACTACAAATACTCACATTGATTTAATTAAGAAAAAGGAGACTCGGTTGTTGCTATGGTAAAACTGTTAAAAATTAAAGTTGAAAAGTTTGATTTGCACTTCAACTGAAAGAATAAACATATCATATACCAATGTTTTAAAATGTAACAGTTGATTTTGCACAAGTTCATGTCAGACAGTAAAAGCACAACAAAAATGGTCAAAGTCTATAAGGGTATTTGGGGGGAAAGCAATGGAAAAGAAAATAGAACAAAATAAGAATCCCTATTGCCAAGTTAGAGTGACTTGTCAGGACTATTTATAATATATCTGAGCAAATTTTTCTACCAAAAATCATTGGGTGAAAAATGTATATTCAAATCAATCAAAATATGTTGCCTATTCATGTAGAATTCACCCAATTGTTTCAGTAAAAAAGCCAAAATTTCTCAAAAATCAAAATATTTCATTTCAACTTTTTCAAAATAGAACATTTCATTTACAAATGTCCTTCAATTTTATTTATAAAACCATTACAAATCTCAGTATAAAAATTAAACATCTTGTTTCAAGGTATCTAATGTTTCTGATTATTTTTATTTTGTTTTCAGAATGCCCATGCCAACACATTACTTTACAAGTGTCTCATGTGTGATAGACAATGCAAATTGGCTCATTCACCTGTGCCCAAACAATTAGAAAGCCCTGTATCAACATCTCAACATTACATTGAAATATTATGCTACAGAGAATGGAAACTAAATATTTTGTCTTCTGCCAAGAGAACACAAGAGGGAAAGCCAAATTATAACTGTGAGGCTGTAATGATGTGTACATATCAACTGGACTGGGTATGTGGGAAGATGCATGAGCCAGAAAAAAACCCAGCTTGAGTTTGCAGGGCTAACACTTCGAAGGATAATCTCTTCATTCTTGTAACATGAGCAGATTTGCGGTATGCAGTGAAACGTCATTGAGGTTGCACAGAAATTACCCATAAAAACTAAAAACTAAAAATAAATAAAATAAAAGGTCCTGTAGCACAGACTAACACAGCTGCCCCTCTGAGACTGTAAAAAGTTAGAATGTTTTGTCTTTACTCATGGTGACTAGTAAATCATTCCTGCATTAGAATACTGTGTTTGTAGCAGGCCGGCCGACAGGGTGCGAGGGAGGGGCAAAGGGAGCACCGTGTGGCCTGGTGATTGAAATGTGTTTGGAACCCTGAGCCTTTTAAATTATCACAGGAGCACTGTGCTGACTGCTCCTGGCCACTCTTAGGGCTCCATGGGAAGGTGGGGACATCATGGGGCATGCTTTGAACAGCACTCGGGGAGCACCATAGTCCATGCAGCACTGAGGGATGACTTCCCTCTACCCCTACCCTTCTGCCCTCAGACCCGCTGCTTCTGGGACCATGGAGCCGGGCCCCACCCCACCTTGTCCCAGCTTGGCTGTCTTCTCCCCTGATTTATAGTGAAAGCTAGGCTGTCCTGAATTGTTGTCCATCTTTATGAAGAAGGGCAGATTTTGCTTTACTGTGAAAATATACAAGAGGTCTTTACTAAAGGAGAGTATATATACAGCAGCCATTCAGTTTAACAAGGGCCTAACTGTAGAGTTGAGTGATTCTGAGAAATCATTTCTTTAAAAATGTCAAACTTTTAAAAATCTCAAAACAAAAATTTTGATTTTGTTTCAGTCTGAGTTTTGAGAGTTTGTGCCACTCCTCAGGTAGCCACTTTGCCCATCTCTTATTCTAATGTCTTCAAATCAAGCCTGCATGATGTTCTGGAACAGTGTCTCAACCTTTTTTTTATAAAGTACCCTTTTAAAAATTTATAAGTACCCCCAATACCTACAGTTTTCAGACACACAATTTTTCTTCTACCATTGCAAAACATTTGTTTAAACAACTTAATTGTAGCTGGGTGGGCGATTAAATTTTTGGGTGTAAAAAGAACAAAAATAATAAAGCGCTGTAAAACTCAAAATGAAAATTCAGTTTTCTCCAAATGTCAGTTGTGATGATGTACCCCCCAGACTTCTCTCGAGTAGTCCTAAGGATACTCGTACCACCATTTGAGAAACTTTGTTCTGGAAGACATGCTGCAGCTAAACACAAGCACAAGTTGTTGGGCTCAATATAGAGATAACTGTGTAAAAATGTAATGACCGGCAGGTCAGACTAGACAATCTAATTGTCCTTTGTGACCTTAAATGCTAGCATTTCTAATAAGATTGTATTCCCCTCCAGGATTTTTCTATAATCAGAATTTCATTTATAAATTATTTAAACTAACCAGAATCAGAGACAAATCCTGAACACAAACTACTTGAAACCCATTTTCATTGTAGTTAACCATCCTGGTCCTTGTGTTAACACATAACTTGTGTTATGGTAGTCATGCACTTATGCTTAGCTAATTTGACAGATAGCATTGAGGATTTTTTTTGTTGTGTCTGGCTTATATGTAATTTATACTTTCCTCCCCTTCCTTTGTTTGGTTGTCTTCAAAGCAAGTAGCCTGCAGCCCCAACTGGTGATGCCTGCCAGATGAATTATTACAGTAGAGCTAAGCCAGTGGGTTGCTGTCAGGTACTTGAATATATGCGGACAACCTTAAACAGGAAAAGAGGTAGCAAAGGCATATCTACTGGGACGACACCATGAGAAATACAATAGATTAGCCCATCTGGTCATGGGATCTGGACCTGTATCTGTAATTACAGAATTTTGCACATTGTATGAGCTTGATTCTATGAGGTATTTTGATGTCAGCACCTTCAACTAATACTGAACTTCCGTGTAAAATGAAGGCAGGGCCCCAAAATAACTTGGCTATTATACAGTGAAGACATTTTATCCATTGCATTTCTTTAAATTTTTCAGAATATGTGGATCAAGTCAATCACTTGCTAACAGTCTGACAAGGACTAGCCGACTTAATGGGAGCAAAGGCTCCAAGCTGAACAGTTACAAAGGAAAAGGAAGAAAGGCAGACAGAGAACATAAAGACCACAGGAATCGATTCACTGCGTAACCTCAGTGAAGTATAAACTACCCTTCTATAACAAAGCAAAACACACTAAGGGGATGGAGGCAAAATGACACAAACCCTGGAGAAAATTTCTACCGCTTTCTTTCAATAGTAGCCTTTTTCCCCTGATTTACAGTTTATTCGGGAAGAGTGTTCTTCAAGCAGCAATATTAAGAATCAATTCAGGGCATCGAGAGTGTCTCATTGTATGAAAACATTGTCCAATGAGAGGCATAGGTATGTGAAACAAAGCTAGAGTTTGACCATAACTGTAGTACTACAATAGGTATTTAAAATAATCAGTCAAGATTAAGGGCTCTCTTATACTACCATAAGAAACAGTCTTCCCATGGAAAAGGTAAATATATAACAAAGAAGGTAACACATATTAAAATGAGAGTGCTTTAGGTTACTGGGAAAACCTGGCTATTGATTGGCTGGTGCGGATTTAGAATAATTCTAAGGGCTTCTTTTAATTTCTCATGGTTTATTGCTTTTGTTCCAAATGGAGGCATTGTTATTTCAAAAACAAGAAACAACGTTAGCCAAGTCAAAGAAAATAAAATGGGTTTCCGTCCTATTGCATACAGCAGTTATCTAAATTTCCTCCTTAACAATAACACAAAATAAAATGACACCTACCATTGATTAATTTCCCCCAGACTCAAAGGCAAATCTTGTCTATCTTCATCACCAACAAACTATTTTTTTTCAGACATGGGAGCCTATAAATCTGTCAATAGCTTGGTGGTCAAATGGCTAACCAAAAGTTGCATATAGATATGGTAGCCCTTCATGACCATGACAAACTTTGTTAGCCCACATAGTTTTTGGCATGAAACAGTCTTTGAGTCATACTGATTACTGTGCCCCAGTTTTGGGCACACAAAACAAAATAAGAGGTTTTAATCAATATTGGAAAAAATCTCCAAAACAGAACAGCTGTTCTGAATAATTTATTTCTTATTTAACCAATCTACATTCTTTTTTTCCCATGCAGCTTACTGATCTAAAATCCGTAATGCCCATGTTTAAATGCATTAGTCTTAATTCCATAGTAAATGGAAGTGCTATATAAAATCACATCTCACTTTTGGTTTGCAAATGAAAATCTAGAGGCAACTGTATGTTAGTCCACTGAGTGATGGAAATGAAGCATTTATAGAGGATGAGGGTACTTATTATGTATGTGGTTGGATGACTCATTTGCTTTCTTACAGAGTTCAATTTACCTTTGATATTTTCTGTCTCCTCCTTTCCTTGGATCAGAGACATACAAAAAAAAGACATGTGCTGGAGCAACTGGTGCTGGAGATTCAATAGACTGTGTCTTGACCAACACATGTGCTAGTTGGGGTTTAGAATCTTTTTTTTTTTTTTTTGGATGAGATGTAAAACCAAATACCTGTTTCTTATGGTCATTCAAAATCCTCTAGCACTGGTTATAATTCAGTTCAACTGTTTATAACTGAGTGATGGTAACAGTCTCTGCCCAGGGCTGGCAGAATGGGATCTCTCATTAGCAGTGAACAATTCTGCATGTTTTAAACATATAATAAAAAGAAAAATAAGGAAGGAGTAAAACTGCCATTGGAAAGAGCTGATCTTCAAAGTCCTAGCCCCGACAACTCCTAGTGCCCTGGGTCAGCAGTTAAATTACTGGGAAGCCAACAGAAAGGAGAGAGGAGGGAAATGGTCCAATGGCCTAGGGCTTGAGAAATCTGCCTTCATTTCCCAGTTCTGTTACAGATTTCCAGTGTGACTTTCAGCAAGTCACTTAAGTACTCTGTGGCCTCATTTCCCCAACAGTAAAATGAGAATAGAATTCTCCTACCTCATGGGGTTATGTGCAGGGCTGGATTATGAAAGTACCTTTAGGGGCTGTAGCCCAGGGCCCTGGGATAAGAAGGGGCCCCCTTAACCAAGAGCCTTGGGCTGTAGCTACTCAAGTCCCTGCATGCTGCCATTCCCCCCATTAGAGCTGCACATACCTGCAGGCTCCACCTCTGCTGCTCCAATTGGCTGGAAATCACGGCTAATGGCATTGGGGAGAGGAGGCCCCTACAAGTGCAGGGCAACATAGGGCTACCTGTTCCCTCCCCAAGAACTGTGCCAGGTAAGCACCCCAATCCTCTGCCCCCTCCCATATCCATACCCTGAGCCCACTCATGAACCCTATCTCCTGCCCACACTACACCTCTAGTCCTCTCTTGCACTCTACCGCCTACCCAGACCCCACACCCTCACACCTAGCCTGCTCTTGCACACCACCTCCTGCCCAGACCCTGCACCTTCAACCCACTCGCCAGTAGCCCCTTCTCACATTTTGAGACTCTCATTTTGGCTTCACCCCAAAGCCTAGGGAACCCCCACAAAATTTACTATCTCTAGGCCCCCAGAAGAGTTAATCTGGTGATGTGAGGCTAATTACATCAAAGACTGTGAGGAGCTCAGGTACTGTAGCCATATAAGTGCCTAAGGTAGCAGCAAAGGGCTATCAACCATAATTGGGTGCCCAAATGTCCTGTTTTGAAGGGACAGTCCCACATTTAAACCCTCCTGCAGGTGTCTCTTCTTTTAAAAAAATTGACAAATTGTCCTATATTCTCTCTCCCCTCTCATTAGTACTGGTGGATCCTATTGCTGATCCAATCCCTGCTTGCCGGCTGTTCACCCACCAGTGATGAGTGGAGGGTCCAGCGGCTGATGATGGGAGTGAATGTGATGAATTCAGAATCTATTCTATCTCTATGCACTGCAAGAATGTGAGGATGAACAGGTAGGAGAAAGGCATGGGAAGAGAGTAGAGAAAAGAGGTGCTGAGATACCACTCGGGATCTTCCTTCTATTACGAGCCTCAGCCTGATGTGTGGGACCAGTCCACGATGGATGGACAGATAGACCCCATAAAGGACTTACAGCAGACGCTCCTTCATGCTGGAGATGTGCATGGAGGCCAGAGAAATATTCTGCAACACTCTAGTGCTGAACAAGTAAGCAAGCAAAACAAATTATCATTTTACAAAAGACAGCATTGGAGAATTGGGTGATTAAAGGCCAAGATTTTCAAACTCAGATGACTATAGGCCTTTCTAAATCCATACTTAGTGAATCAAGTTTTTAAAAAAGCCTGAAATTAAGATTTATTGAACCCTTACAGCTTGAATTGACTTGGACTGAACCTGTAGGAGACATAGCACATGGTAGCCCCACACATCTTGGATTATAAAGGAGACACATTCCATTGCCCAGTTTAAGATGTGTATTGGTCAAGAAATTATTTCTCACTCCTGCAAGGTATTTGAAATTTAGAATCAGATTTCTTCCCCCCTGAATTTTTCAGCTTGCTGGAAAATATTCAACAACAACAACAACAAATTAAATTGTTTTTTTATATAAGCCTTAAACATGAAATTGGAATATCAGTGGTAGTATTGTTACCAATTTCTAACTGATAATCCAGTTTAGATTTTATATCCTTGAAAACACTGACTTTTTGTAATTGATTTTGCTAGGCTGTAGTTAGGTGGCTAATGGAGAAGGTTTACATCTTCATAAGAGTTTTTGGCTAGTTTCTACAGCTCAGCTTCATCCGCCAAACCTTCTGAGGTGAATTTCAACCTTGGTCTAATTGAAAGTGAACCAAGCTCTCTCAACTCTGCCTGCAAGAAGGTCCATATATATCCTTTTGTTTTGAGACTGAATCTAAGTAAAACGTGATTTTACACAGATTCCTTTTGTCAGATGTTCTCAATATTCCAGCTAAACTGATCTTTGCATTCACAGTGAAGCTTCATTAAAGATCAGGCCAAGCAGTCTTTAAAAAGTACAGGGCTTCGATGATAGACAGATGGTGGCTTTCATGATGTCAGGAAGTGTCAAATATTATGGTTGGCTGCGGAGTGATGGCAACTATCCAAACAGATTGAGAAACAGACAGAAAGAGCAAGAACACCATTTGTTGTGTTTAGATACATTGTGAACAGAAGGAAGCAAGACAGAGCATACTTTTACACATCTTTTTTCAACTCCTTGTGAAAACAGTTTAGGATTTGTTATGTTATATTAGCCCTTTCATTATGCAAAAACATGTGAAAGCCAGAGATGCTGATAAAAAAATTTGTTTCTATTGTGACTTTCTGTGAAGTGTTTGTATTTGCATTTCTGTGATGCTGTTTTTTTCCCTTTCAACATCAGAAGTTCTTAGCATTAGAGACAGACTGAACACTTCGTTTTGACATTTTTTCAGGAGCAGAGCTGTGCTATTGAAATAGTGTACAAAAGAAGTTACATGCTCTCCAAGGTTCCTATTCAGGGACTTAAACTTAAGTACATGCTTAAGGGCTTTCCTGAATAGGGATGGCCTTACATACATGTTTAGATGCTTTTTCTGAATCAGGATCAAAGGGGATAGTTTTAAAACTGTGGTAGGCTTTGTTTGCTAAGACACACGATGTGTTTACTGGGAGACAAATACTAAGGCACATCAATCTGCTTTGTACCTGAATTGGAGCCCCACTAAATTCACTGAGTCAAAAATTGGTTCTACCAGTTCCATCCCTCAGTGCAGGGGGTCACTTAATCCTCATAGAACGAGGTTTATCAGGACGTCAGAATAGCAAGGCTGTGATTTCAATTACATTTTGAAATAAAGCAGAAAATGCTATTTTGGGATACTGGATATATCCCGAAATAGCACCGCTGTCTAGATGTACCCCTAGGCTACGTCTACATTGGCCCCTATTACGGATTAGGGATGCAAATGTAGAATTTTGGAAGAGGCAAATGCTCTTGCAAGTAGGAATAAGAGATCCTCCGGAATAGGGCTTTATTCCGGAGGATCGCGCTAGTCTGGACGCTTTTCTCCGGTTTATCTCCAAGCCGGAAAAAAGCGGCGGCCATGAAAATGAAAATGCCGCGGGGGATATTTAAATCCCCCACGCATTTGCCTCTTCCAAAGTTCTACATTTGCATCCCTATTGCAAGTAGGAATAAGAGATCCTCCGGAATAGGGCTTTATTCCGGAGGATCGCGCTAGTCTGGACGCTTTTCTCCGGCTTATCTCCAAGCCGGAAAAAAGCGGCGGCCATGAAAATGAAAATGCCGCGGGGGATATTTAAATCCCCCACGCATTTGCCTCTTCCAAAGTTCTACATTTGCATCCCTATTGCAAGTAGGAATAAGAGATCCTCCGGAATAGGGCTTTATTCCGGAGGATCGCGCTAGTCTGGACGCTTTTCTCCGGCTTATCTCCAAGCCAGAAAAAAGCGGCGGCCATGAAAATGCAAATGCCACGGGGGATATTTAAATACCCCACGCATTTGCCTCTTTCAAAGTTCTACATTTGCATTCCTATTACAAGTAGGAATAAGAGATCCTCCGGAATAGGGCTTTATTCCGGAGGATCGCGCCAGTCTGGACGCTTTTCTCCGGTTTATCTCCAAGCCGGAAAAAAGCGGCGGCCATGAAAATGAAAATGCCGCGGGGGATATTTAAATCCCCCACGCATTTGCCTCTTCCAAAGTTCTACATTTGCATCCCTATTGCAAGTAGGAATAAGAGATCCTCCGGAATAGGGCTTTATTCCGGAGGATCGCGCTAGTCTGGACGCTTTTCTCCGGCTTATCTCCAAGCCAGAAAAAAGCGGCGGCCATGAAAATGCAAATGCCACGGGGGATATTTAAATCCCCCACGCATTTGCCTCTTTCAAAGTTCTACATTTGCATTCCTATTACAAGTAGGAATAAGAGATCCTCCGGAATAGGGCTTTATTCCGGAGGATCGCGCCAGTCTGGACGCTTTTCTCCGGCTTATCTCCAAGCCGGAAAAAAGCAGCGGCCATGAAAATGCAAATGCCGCGGGGGATATTTAAATCCCCCGCACATTTGCCTCTTCCAAAGTTCTGCATTAGCATCCCTATTCCGTAATGGGTGGCCAGTGTAGACACAGCCCTAGTGTATAATTGCGACCACTGCTTCTATAGAGTGGACTGAACACTGTTTTCAGGAAACAAGTGATACTTATACTAAAATACATCTTTAGAAGCCTGATCCAGCATTGGTGGGGGGCCACAAGAGTAGAAAGAGGGTGCAAAAATCCTTCCCCTCTTGTGCTTGTATCCATGGCTCACCAAAATTACAGCCATCGTGCAGGTATCTGGTCCCAAGAGGGATCAGATCTTTGCCCCACCTCAAAACTGGTCTGCATGTCATACCCTCTTCAGGGATATAGCAGTGGCTGTGTTCCTCCTGTGCATTAGGATACTGTCGGAGGGGTAATGCTTATGTGCTAAAGCAGGCACAATGCCGCCGGGAGCTCCCGCTGGTACAATGCAATTCTACCCTTCCCACAACATGGCATGAAACTACGAAGTCCAGTCGAGCCCACGTTTAACTACACTCTTGGTCATGTTGCTCTGTTTGGATGCTTTGGCACTTTGTCTTACAGGTAGTGGAAGGAGTTGTCCTGGGACAGAAAGAGTAAGAACACAGAAAGAATCTTTTGGCAATCTCCAAGAAGCTATGAATTAGGATAGTGTGTCTTTGTGTTTATCTAAGCATGTCTATTATGAAGATTGCCATAGCATTTGCATATAAACTCCTTCCTACCTCACTGCCTGCATGACATGTCAGTTCGTTGGGGACTATCCAAGCTCCCCACTTTTTAGTGAGAAAACATGAGTTTACATTTACAGTAATTAAATCCCTTTCCTTCAAAATAAGTGACAATATTCCTTCATCCCGTTTGCATTCTATCAATTCAACACTGGAGAAGCTGAATACATGGGTTCATAAGAACAATTGACACTTCAAAATTACAACAAACACTGACACATGGATTAGCAATTGGAGTCTACAAGGAACCTCTGTAAGCAGAATCCTGCTGTTTTATGTAAACAAAACTACAGATGGCATCTTAGGCCATGTCTACACTGTCACTTATGTTAGCAAAATGACTATTGCTCAGGGATATGAAAAACACCCCTCTTCTCTAGTGATATAAGTTTTGCCAGGAAAAGTGATAGTATGCACAGTGCTATGTTGGTGGAAAAGCGTCCCCTACTGACATAGCTAGTGCTACTCATGAGGGTGATTTAGATACATTAATGGGAGAGTTCTCTCCTGTCAGCATAGAGTGGCTACAGGAAAGATATTATGACACTGCTGCAGGATTACAGTTGTGCTGCTGAAAGGTCTCCAATGTAGACTCGGGATGTAAGTGACTAGTCGACATCCAATAAGCATAAGCCCTCTACAGCTCTGCAGTTTCCCTCGCTTATCGATTATTTGATGGAAATTCCATTAACTAGTTGATTAAATGCAATTTAACATCCCTAATGTAGACATAGTCTTAATCCAGGGATGGCAAACAGGGGATCTTGAGCGGGAGAGCAGGAGATTCAACCTGCTGCATACAGTAAGTGCTAATCTTGAGGTGAGTGAATTTGTTTGACTGATTTTTTCTTGCAGGTTAAAATTAGTGTCACCTGGGATTGTTTGGAGACTGTTTGAGCCTTGATCATCTTTGATCGACCTAGCTTGGACTTATGCTTACCCTCCCCATGTGATTGAGGGGTGGGTCTGATGTAAGAAAGAAGGGCTTAGAAGCCAGAGGCCAAATGACCAAGGAGAGTTAGCAGACAGGGAACAGCAGACAGGGGAGTTTGCAGGAGGGAGATGTAATATAAGTCAGCCTGTTTAAGAAAGGCTGGGTTGCCAGTGTCAGCGATGCCTCTGTCTCTTTCCCCTGCACCTGTACCCAGACAGAGAACCTGAGCATGGATACCTCTACTCTGAACCTGGTGTGGATTTGGAGAGACTGTCCTGCATTTCCCTATCACTGAAAGCTAGGCTGGGGGGACTGTCCAGATCGAAAAGTGTCCATTGGCAGAATAACGTAGGAAGCAAGTAGGAGAGCTACAGAAGGAGATGGCTAAGCTGAGCAGCACTCAAGCAATGAGAAATTCATTGAAAATATTCATATGGAGACCTCCCTTCTGAGAAAGCTATTCACCTAGAGATGGCTGCTGTCACATCACTAGGGGATAAGGATATGGCTGTCAGATACTAGCCGCCAGTTATTTCTGGTAGCATGCAGTTTTCCACCCCTGCTGCCAATTCATTACATAGTGATGAAGGAGTGTTATGTAATCTTGGCAATGAGAGATGAGGACTCTTCCACAAGGTAGAGAAGGTGAAGCTTTTTATCCCCAAGCCTGGGAGGATCATGGTCACTACTCCAAAAAGAATATGCAGCATAGTGGTGGCTCATTGTGCTCCTTTCAGGGAGGATGGAGGCACTTTTCTATTGGCCTGCTATGGCATCCCAGAAGGTATGCTGGGGACCTGTAACCAGGACATTGTGGAAGGATTTTCAAGGATCATCCTGCCCTGATAGTCATCCTTGTCAGTATCACTAATGATACTGTGAGGTATGACCACAATCAGAAGGGACTACTACAGGATTCTTGGAGAAAGGGTGAAGGAGCTGAGATGCAGGGGTGTTCTCTGCAATCTTTCTGAGTATGGGTAGGAATATATCTTGGGATTGGATGCATGTCTGTGAGGATGGTGTTTCTAGGCGGGCTTCCACTACCTTGACCACAGGATGCTGTTCTGGTAAGAACTCCTGAGAAGAGATGGGGTTCCCCCTACCAAGGAAGTTCTTGGAATGCATTGGAGACTATTTTTTTTAATTTCAGAAGGTGGAGAAAGTAATGAGGGCTTTTCTTGGCTTAATTTTGGCAAACATGGGGCGGGGAATGGTTGAGAATTTGAAAGTGGAAGGCAGCTTGGGTGAAAGTGATCATGAAATGATAGAGTTCATTATTTTAAGGAATGGTCGATGCAAACCCAGAAGAATGAAGATAATGGATTTCAAGAACTCAGACATCTGTAAAATAATAGAGTTGGTAGGTAAGAGGAAAAAACAATTTGAAAGAATTGGCAGTTTTTCAATGAGACTTTATTAAGGGCACAAAAGCAGATTATACCACTGCATAACAAAGACATGAAATATGGCAAGAGGACACCCTGATTTAACTTGTAAATCTTCAATGATCTAACACTAAGAGTTCTATGAAATGGACAACTGGCGCCCCAGGCAAAACACGAGATCGACATGCGATTGGCGCCCCCGCCTCCAAAGCCTTCAATGGCCATTTATCTTGGCACCCTAGGCAACTGCGTAGGTCGCCTGTATTGACGGGCCACCACTGAATGGACACTATGTGAAATTACCAGGAGGCATATATATTAAATATATACACACACACACAATAAGAGCATGTAGGGACAAAATTAGAAAACTCAAATCACAAAACTAGGTTAAACTAGCTACAGAGATAAAGGGTAAGAAGTATACAGTAGAAGCAAGAGGAAAGACTGATAACAAAAGTAGGCCCATTACTCAAAGAGGGAGGAAAAACAATAAAATGTAGAAAAAGCAAAAGTGGGAAGTCTTATTTGTTTCAGTTTTAATAAAAAAGGTTAAAAGCATAGTGTATGCCCTTGAAAATTAGGCAGAATACAAGGCTAAAATAGGGAAAGAACCAGTTTTAAAAAATTACTTAGATAAATTACATGTCTTCAAGTCATGAAGGCCTGATGAAATATACCCTAAAATACTCAAGGATCTGAATGTGGAGAACTCTGAGCCACCAACAATTATCTTTAAAGAAACATAGAAGACGGGAGATTCCAGCAGACAGGAAAGGGGCAAACATACTGCCAATCTATAAAAAAGGAAAATAAGGCCAACCTGTGGAATTACAGAACAGTCAATTTAAATTTAAGTACCTGGAAATATAATGGAGAAAACAAAGCAGCAATCAATTTGCAAACACCTAAAAGATAAGGTGATAAGTACTAGTATGAATTTATCAAGAACAAATCATATAAAAAACTACAAATAGATTTCTTTGACAGGGTAACAAGCCTTGTGAATTGATAGAAGCAGGTGGCGTGGTATTTGACTTCAGTAAGGATTTTGATCAATGTTCTCTAATTTCTTCCGTCAATGTGTGGATTTTTTAAAATCAATGCGTAGAATAATTGATGTGTACTGAGGCATGTGAGAATGTGTACCACCAGTAGAAAAGCAAAACCTAGCTGTCAGTGCTCTGCTAGTGCACACCCTACAGGGACCCTTTTGATAGTGTTTTGTATGATCTTGTCATGAACAAACTAGGGAAATATAGCCTAGATGGAGCTCCTACAGGGTGTGTGAGTAACTAGTGTAAAACCGTCCCCAGAAAGTATATCAGTATTTTACAGTTAAGTTGGAAGGGCAAATCAAGAGGGATTCCATGGGGATCAGTAATAGGTCTAGTTCTGTTCAATTGCTTCATCAATAGTTTTAAGTAATGGTACAGAGAATACTCATAAAACTTGCAGGTGATAGCAGGCAGGAGTGGTTGCAAATTCAGAATGATCTGGAGAAATGTTCTGAAGTAAATAAGATGAAATTCAATAAAAATAAAATTAAATAATGACTAAAATTATTGAATGTTTTGAAGAACAGGGCAGGCAAACACCTCTCAGTGTTAGTTCACTTATTACTTAGTCCTACTTTGAGAGCAGGGGTCTACTTTAGCTGACTTACAGGTTGAAACTCTCTAGTCTAGCACCCTTAGGGCCTGACTGGTTCCAAATGAGAGAATTTTCCAGACCTCAGGAGTTCAATATTGTCTGGCTGCATTACTAACATTTCCACAGCTTACTGGACTCTTACAAGATATTTAGGGCTAAATTAGAGCTAAATAATAGCACAGAGCTAGGACTGGTGGCTGTAAACATACTTTATCGGACTGTGGAAACTTATCCACACCCATGAAAAGTGGACATCTGGCTAACTAAAATCGTTCTGGATGACGGATGTTTCTGGACCAGAGAGTTCTAGACTAGAGAGGATAAACCTGCATTAATGTCCCTTAGTCCAAAGCTTATGATTCTTAATCTGGGTTTATTAATTGAAAGATAGGAAGAATTATTCACAACATAGTGATTTAATTTGATCAGCTTTCTGTTTTGCTATGTTGTAGATTTTCAAGCTCCCTATTTGAACTCTGGATTCTTTGAAGAATTCCTATTGCTGACCTTGTTTTTTGTAAACTTTTAGTGTGGCTTGGTTCATGTAGGTTGGTATTTTCTATTTAATTACTTTCCTAACCTTGTATAAAATAATGATTAATGAATACTACAAATATTCATTAAGTTATTAATTCTCTTTGCCCATAGTCACCCATTTGGATTTACTTAATATGAACTCACATGCACTTGAATTGTACTGGCTAAAATGTTCATAGAAGGTGAATAGCAAAGTCTCATGCATGAGTATTTGTGGAAGCTTAATTTTAATCTTTCACACTCAACCAGTTAGGGAACATAGATAATATCACATGACCTATTTGATGAAGCACAATTAAGCAACAGAGTTTGAATTTCAAATATTTGCAATCAGTTTACAGGCTAAAAGTTGAAAGCTATTTAAATGAGGATACATTTTAGGAAATCATAATCTGTTGATGGATATTCCACGAAGGGGGGAAAAAAGGCCAAATAGAAATTATACACCGTGAATAATTCACTCAGATCTACCATAAAACAATAAACAATCAGCAGCAAGATTTTAACCCAACACACTTAACTAAGAAAACAAATAGTTCTCTAACAGTCCAAAAAGGAAAGAGCTAAACTCTTGGCCAAATTGCATTTATAAAAACTGAACTTCCTTGGTCAATAGTTTCCCTCAGTTTACCATAAATAAAAATAAACTCTCAGGATCCGATTCTGGTCCTACTTACATTAGTGCATGTTCACTGATTTTAATGGCTTTATTTCTGATTCACTATTACTCTGCAAATTGCAATTTACTTGCTTAGAGAATATTGTTTCATTCAAACCTTTTCCAAAAAAACACTGTTTCAGTATTTTCTCTCTACAGTAATCACTGTGCTTAATTTCCCTTCATGAGCTCCCAAATCATACTTCCCTCTTTTACCTTAGCTCTATATTTTAGTGAAGAGAATTTCTTTCATAATCGTTGGCCCATGAAAAGAGAACCAAACCCAACCTCCACTCTTCATCCTGGGGTCAAGTATGCAAGTTGTAGGAGATGAACCCTGTGGAAGTTCAGTGGATCCAAAATCTCTCCTTCACCTTGAGGATAGGATAGTAGCACCCATGCAGCTCTTATGAAAATGGCTGCTTTTCTAATTAGTACATTGTGTGCTTATCTTCTTTTCTTGTTCAAAGTATCAAAACTGTTTCATTACAACACAAACAAGAGACACTTTGATCTAGACAAAAGAATATACTCTCTCAGGGTATGTCTACACTACCCTCCTATTTCGAAGTAGGAGGGTAATGTAGGCATACCGCACTTGCAAATGAAGCCCGGGATTTGAATTTCCCAGGCTTCATTTGCATAAACCGGGTGCCGCCATTTTTAAATCCCAGCTGGTTCGAACCCCTGGCCGCGCGGAATGAGGAGTAACGGTAGTTCGAACTAGGAAGCCTAGTTCGAACTACCTAGTTCGTGCCACGTGTAGCTGCGCGGCACGGGGTTCGAACCAGCCGGGATTTAAAAATGGTGGCGCCCGGTTTATGCAAATGAAGCCCGGGAAATTCAAATCCCGGGCTTCATTTGCAAGTGCGGTATGCCTACATTACCCTCCTATTTTGAAATAGGAGGGTAGTGTAGACA
This sequence comes from Pelodiscus sinensis, assembly GCF_052426305.1. Taxonomy (NCBI): domain Eukaryota; kingdom Metazoa; phylum Chordata; order Testudines; family Trionychidae; genus Pelodiscus; species Pelodiscus sinensis. Next base: position 208,044,318 of record NC_143053.1, read on the forward strand.
TACCCTCAGTCATTACCAAGTAGTAGCTGCCCATAGTGATTTAAAAAATAAAACAGATTTTTTTTAAAAAAAAAATTGACTATTACGTTATACTAGTCAATTAGCCTGTCATAAGATGGGATTTTCAGGTCTCTCCTCCACGTCGGTCTTCTCTCCTGAGCCTCCGGTCTCTCACTCCGTGTCTCTTTCTCTCTCTCTCCTCCTCCTATTGCCTCCCCTTCTCTCTCTCAGCTCTCTTCCACCTTCTGCCTCTCTCTCCATCTCTCTCTTTCTCTTCTCCCCGTCCTGCCTCTCACTCTCTCTCCATTCTTCTCTGTCTCCATCGGGGATGCATGCTCATCCAGGACCTGCCCCCTTCGCCTCCTGCCGTGGCTCTCGGCTGACTTCTGTACCGCTCAGCCAGGCCGCCGCGGGGGAGCAATCAGAGCAAGCGGCCCCAGGAGTGCTGCATGGGGACCGTGGCACCCAAACAGCCACTTGTGCCACTTGCTCCCCAGCGGCAGCCCGGCTGAGCAGCGCAGAAGTCAGCCGAGAGCCACGGCGTGAGGCAAAGGACGTGACTCAGGCAACAGCACTGCCCAGAGGGAACAGCCAGCATTTCAGTGTTACAGAGTCACAGACATTGGACTACTATATATATGATGTCATGACATAAGATATTTTGACAAGACTTGCCATATGGCATGTTATATTATGGACTAATATTACTGACATGTCAAGAACTGTACAAATAAAGCAATATACACTTAAATCCAGATAATTGCATTCTGAAACAAAATTTGGATTTTTTTCCTAAATAGAATTTTTAAAAAGATCTGTTTTGGAATTTCCATTTCATAGGAAATACCAAACCATTCATTTTTGTTCTGATGAAATGTTGCTGTTTGCTGCAAAACACAAATTCAGAGTTTAGACCAGCTCTAGTCTCAGAGTGGCAGGAACTTCCATCATTTCTTCCTAATAGATAATTAATTCCCAGGAAATGTCATATACCAGAACCAGTCATTATGGCTTAAATTACTGATACATACGCTATAAAACCTGGGTGATTTCATTTTACTATACCTCTGCAGTATCTGACAGGGAAGGAGGAAGTTAAAAAAAGGTGTACTTTTGCCAATGAAATTAGCACTTCTATTTAGATTTTACTATCTGGTCTAAAGACCTTATGTTGTGCCATGTGAGGCATAGTTTCAACAAGGGTGACTGAGGGACTGCCATATCTGAATAGTACAGAGGTTAGAGCCCTCACCTGAGAGGTAGCAGATCCCTTGTCAAGTCCCTCTCCCTTGAACTGGGAGTCTCCCACATTCTGTATGAGTGTTGTAATGACTGGGCTAAAAGTTACGAGGGAGTGGGACTGACATTTAGTTTAATTAATTTAATTTATTTATTTGGATTTTTTTTTAAATGCACCCATCAAATGCTCTGGGAGCAGCATAGTCTCCCATGCACTGATGAGAAAACAAGTCCATCAGTGATCCAGATTGCATCAGTATAAATACTTAAATTTGCTTTCACACAGGACATTAAACATAAATAACTGACCTGGTTTCATGCTGAAGCACATTTACCAGCCACACCTACTTGTTATTGCACAGGGTAGAGCCGCTGTCTGGCCTCAAGGGTTTGGAATTTAAGGCTGAGCTGCAATCCATCTTATGCACCCATGCAAAAGAATAAGGGGGAACTTGCTCCTTTGCATGAACTTAGTGTATGTACAGAATGAGCAGTAGCTGCTCTAGAGCAGTTCTTCGCACAAGTGGGAACCACATTGTTACACTCAGTCATATTCAGGTACCTAGGCTGTTCCCAGGGCCACACAACTCAAGTGTTATCCCAGTCCTGAGCTACTTGGCTCTTCTGGGTTTAGTGTAAGAATGAGAAGACCAAGCCAATAGCTGGACAGATCTATACACATGTGATAAACCTTTTAATTTGCTGTAACAGTTTCAATGAAAATATGAAAAATTACCTGCTGAATCTTCAGCTTTTCTCATTGAAAGTCAGATGCTGTAGTCAAATAATATCACCTGACTATTAGTAGACTAACTAACTGGAATACAGAATACCTAATAAAAATGAGATTACAAGCCATCAATAATAAATTAAGGTCCAGACCATTTAATACCTCAGTATAATTCCAAAATGCAATAGCAACATTGAAGTGAGATTTAAGAGGATTCCCAGATACTCAGCTTCCAAGATACAATCTAAAGAAGTGATGTTTAATTGTTCCTTGCACGAGCTGCCTCAGAAGACTTGATTAGGCCTAAACCAGGGCAGAATGCTATTAAAATCATGTTGCACGGTAAAATAAATCTGACCCAACACTAATGTGGTTCCATAAAGAATGACACCATCTTCATGGAGAGCCATTTATTATAGTATGCCAAAACCCAATAATTACTGGAAAAGCCTGCAAGGCCAAAGATGCTCAGAAAGATTAGTAACTGTCTGGAAAACCTCTGATTTTGTTTTAAACACTGGATTCCCTTCCTAAGTGGGGCAACATGGAACTAACCTACTTTAAATATCTTTTGATACATTTCCTACAAATTCCTTTTTTAACAGGTCTACTGTATTTGGTATTATCCAGTTTGACCAAAGGCTATACTATAGTAAGGGCAAATATGGAAAGCAGTTGATAAATGACATCTGTTAACAAGCCACCTGTCTCTATGATGCACAGTAACTGTGTCATAGCTGAATCCGGTGCCAATGCCATTCTGCTAGTAACAACTCAGGTGGCAAAAGTGAAATCAACCCAGCTCCAGCCCCTTTATCGTGCTAAAAGGGCCAGATTGGCAAGAGCTTTGTAGAGACCACATTTAAATCTCTCAGGCTGTGTCTACATTGGCACCCTTTTCTGGAAAAAGGGATGCTAATGAGACCAGTCAGAATTACAAATGCCGCGGGGGATTTAAATATCCCCCGCTGCATTTGCATGAACATGGCTGCCGCTTTTTTCCAGCTTGGGGTTTTGATTTCCTTGAAAGTAGGAATAAGGGATCTTCCGGAAAAGGGTTTATTTTCCACAAGATCCCGTCTAGACTGGCGCTTTTCTCCAGCAAAACCCCGAGCCGGAAAAAAGCAGCAGCCATGTTCATGCAAATGCCGCGGGGGATATTTAAATCCCCCGCGGCATTTGCAATTCCGACTGGTCTCATTAGCATCCCTTTTCCAGAAAAGGGTGCCAATGTAGACACAGCCTCAGGGTATGTCTACACTTCAAAGTTAATTCAGAATAACAGCTGTTATTCCGAATTAACTTCCTTAGCGTCTACACAAGCAAACTGCTATTTTGAATTAAATGTGAAGTAGTGGGGCATTTAATTCGAGTTTGGTAAACCTCATTCTACGAGGAGTAACGTCAAACTTGAGCACTGTGTAGATGCTTATTCCAAATTATCTGGCCTCCAGACCTTCACAGTTGCCTCTGGTGGCCACTCTGGGACAACTCTTCTGCTTCCCCCACCCCCAGCCCTGGAGCCCTCAAAGGGGCAGAGTCCATTTGGCCACAGGGCCTGTGCTAGCTTCAGGCCTGCCAGCCCAGAGCCTGCAGGTGCTGCCCCTGACCCAGGTGCCAGCATGAGCCAGCAACCAAGTGCCAGCCAGCTCTCCACCACTCCCCAGGACAAGAGGATGGAAAAGGCGGGCGCCTTCCTGGTCCAGTGCAGAGATCATGGACCTGATTGAGGTTTGAGGGGAGGCCTCCAAAGTCCATGATCTCCACACTAGATGCAAGAATGCGGCTGTCTACTGATGGATGGCCGACAGCCTGGCCACCAAAGGCCATGTGCGCAACCAGGAGCAGGTGCGCACTAAAATTAAAGAGCTGCAGCAGGCCTATGCCAGGGCTGCAGTGGGCAGCTCCCAAACAGGGGCAGACCCAGACCCCTTCCTGTATTTTGGGGCCCTGGACCGCATCCTGGGGGATCAGACGGTCCATGCCCCCCAGGTGGTCATGGACCCTGGAGCAGAGGGCCCTTACCCGGGCACGGAGGAGGAGGACAATGTCCAGGAGTCCCAGGAGCCTGGAGGAAGCGTGCCACACACCCCAGAACCCAAAGTTGTGCCAGCAAGTCTGTCACCTGTGTTGTCCGATGCTGGGGAGGCCTCAACACGTGAGTGCCATCACTGACCCCTTATGTGGGGTGAGGGGTGGGAGGGGAGAGGGAGTCCAGGTACTGCGTGAGTGGTCCTTGCTAACCATGGATCACGCAGGAACCTGTGTATGTGCCATGCCAGCTAGCGCATGTGCCCCTCCCCCCCCCCCCGGCTGCCTGCCACACAGGGTCTCTGGCCTGTTACCTACACGCATGTACGTATGAAGGCACATGACATGCTCCTGACTCCGGGGAGAGACACTGCACTCCCTCCAGAAGCCTCCTCTATGCAGAGGCAGGGCACATCTCCCCTCCCCCCCACACACATCTACATTAGATACAGCACAGGGGCATAGGGTGCACTCCCGGGCCAGCTCACACTCCCGGGGATAGCAGGACATGATGGTGCAAAGATCTGCCATCCTTGCCATTCAGAGGTGCACTGATTGGTGCCTGCTGCCACTCCAGTTCCTGTGGCTGCCCCAGCTATCGCTCCTCCTCCCACTCCTGCTCCCCCTCTCGCTTCTTCCTCCTCCCACCCCCCTTCCCCAGCTGCCCCACCTGCTCCCACCGGGGGATGCCGACGCCTCCGCTTGAGCAGTGCTGCAAGACAAGAGGCGGGAAGACCCCCAATCCTGAGCTTCTCCTCCCCCTTCCTCCCCTTGCCTCTCCCTTCCATCTCCCTCCTCCCAGGTGTCCCCTTCCCCTCTCCCACCTACTCTCCTTCCCTCTCCTGCCTCCTTTCCCAAGTCTCACCAGGGTTTCATCCCCCCCCCTCCCTCCAGTTTTGTGAAATAAACAGCGTTTGTGTTTATGAAAAGACATGTATTTTATTTGACATCAGGAAGGGAGGCTAGGGAGGGTTAGAGTGGAAGGATGTGAGGGAGGAATGAGGCACAAACCTCCAGTGGGGCAGACCAGAGAGGCTCTTAGTGCTCCTCAGGGTGGACACTGTCCCGGAGGGCCTCCTGGATACTGACAGCCCTCCAATGGTCGTCCCAGTTGGCAGCCTGCAGCAGGTGCAGCCAGGCTGATAGCAACACATCCTCGAGATGCACCAGAGTGCCCAGGGGCAGCTCTGTCTCCATGTTGCAGAGTGCTATAGTGTCTCAAGTGAGGGCAACCAAAACACTCCGAGACACAAATGCTTTGCTCTCCTGCCGCAAGGCAGGCAAGCAAGCAGGGGCACCTGAGAACCATCTAGCCAGGGAGGGGGTGTGTGTGTCCCTTTAAGTACAAGCCTCAGCTAGCCTCAGGCAACAGCCACACAAAGACACTCCTGACCTGATGCCCTACCCCTGACCAGGTTCCGGCCAGCCTTAAATCCGAATCAGTGTCCACTTAGTGTGGATGCGGTATTTTGAATTAGCAAAATGCTAATTTGAACTGCATTTTGTGTGTTGGATTAACTTAATTTGGATTAACTAATTCGAATTAAGATAACTTAAATTAATGCTATAGTATAGACATACCCTCATGTAATAGTTCCTTTGGAAACTATTCCACAGTCTAACAGAAATCCCTGTTAGGCAAGATCCTCCCCAACAGACAGCAAAAGCTTTCCTTTGCTTAATATCATCCCAATACTCAAAGGTGTAACAGATCTGGTTCCTTAGCATTTTCAGTTAAGAAATAATAGAATTCTGGCTGGGGTTTGTAGAGCAGGGACAGAGGAAAGAGGACATCTTCCTGTTGAATATGTTTGCACAGCTGGGAAAAGCCATAATTACTCCAGTCCCATCCAAATTTAGCACAGTCACAAAGACAGCATTTAGCCAAAACATTTCTCTGTAGGATTTCATTGCTTTACTTTTACTCATCGCTAGGAGCATAGCCCATGGCAACCTGTGCCACAGTTAATGAAAACAGAAAAGTTACATTGTATAGTGTCCTCCAGGGTAAAAAAAATATATATCACATCAACTTTATCTACAAAGACTGTTACATTCCAGTTGCTGTGTTGAGGGACTGAAGAGCACACCAGGCTGTTCCATTATCTAAGCATCTCTCTCCCCAAAGAATGGATGAAATAATGTTTTCTGGGCATAGAGCTCTTTTGTTTGGGAGAAGTGTGATAATTTGTTGTTTGTACTAGACTGCATCATAAAGGCGGTTTTACATGTAATGTAGATCAAATGTTAGATCAAATCCTACTGTAAAGGGATGGATCCCATTGTTGAAACTGCTTCTTATACGGGTAATATATAAAGTACAAAATAAAGAATAATTTTGCTGCAAATGGGGCCATCCCCATCTTACAGTAAGAGCTAAAACTGTGGCTCCAATTCTCACTACATCTGAGCTGAGTGGTAAGGACGGTTGGAAGGAACAAATTTCAGCTTTCTAATCCAGGGCCTCATTTCTAGCACAAGCTAGAGACTAGAGAGAAAACTGCAATGAAACATTATGCTTAGTGGAGCACAACTCAGTGCTGGCTCCTCCCGTTCTTTTCCTGCACCTGCCCCATCACCAACACAACTTTCTTTCTCCTTATGCTGTGAGTGATGGGTGGCTAATAGAGGGAGCACAACCAAAGGAAAAATGTACCATGTCTGCTGCAGTTATTAGTTTTTGTTGTCTTAATTTTATCAGTTTCCATCTACTCTTAAAAACAAAATATGATCATTGTCAGTTGTGCCAGACCAAAATGATTCTCTTTTGCTTGGTGGTTCATAAGCAGAAGCTTACTCTTGACATTATGATTTTTCTCTGTACAAGAGAAAGTGATAAGGAAGTTGTAGTGAAAATGGCAAGTAAAACTAAGGAAAGGGGGAAAAATCTAAACAACTGGCCAGATCCTCAACTGGTTTAGCTCCATAGGAGTCAGTGAAGCTACACTGGTTTACAGTAGCTGTGGTTTGGGTCCATAAATTCTAAAGCATTGTCCAAGTTCCAAAGCAGACAATGAACATTTTAGTGACCCTGGGCCATTATACTATAGTCATTGAATGGTAACAGCCATATTGTACTGCACCTTTTTTATGCATACTTAGGATTATGTTTTCCAATGTGCATCACTTTGCATTTATCTACATGAATTTCATCTGTCATTTTGTTGCTCAGTCACCCAGTTTTATGAGATCTCTATGTGACTTTTCAGAGTTAGCTTTGGATGCAAGTATCTTGAGTAATTTTGTATTGTATTCAAACTTTGTCACCTTTCTGTTTAGCTCTTTTCCAGATAATTTATTAATATTATGAACAGCACTGTTCCCTATACAGCTCCTTTGGAGATCCCAATTACGCTTTTATACTTGAGTTGCCAGAATTTATGCTCCTTTCTATTTTCCTCGGTAGGCTTTGACTTCTAATGTTTAAAGAATCTCCTTTCATCTTTAAATCGTCTCTTTTACTCTGTGTAGCCAATGTACATTTTTTGGTCATCTTGCTGTTTTTTGCTTGTAGTGTCCCTTTAGTTTGAGCCTCTATTCTTTTCCTATATTTGGGTTACACACTCTCCCTTTACATGACATATGGTAGGGCCAAAGGAATATACACACCAAAGTTCAAGTTTCTCTCCCCTAGAAAGGCGAACACTGTCTATTCATGGACAGCTTTGAACAGATGCATGCATGAAACAGGCTAAAGGTACTGTGAAACCTGATAAATTCAATATTTAGAATGAGGGAGAGAATTCCACTAGCATGGCAGAAAGATAATAAGTATAACTGCATTTTTAGAAACAATGAGTAGTCGTGTGGCATCTTTGGCTATGTCTACACAGCAGCATTATTTTGGAATAACTGATGTTATTCTGAAATAATATAGTGCCCATCTACACTACAAGGCTTTATTTTGAAATAATGTTGAGCTGGAGGACTTCTTACTCTGACTCATGGTATCCCTCATTTCACGAAGAGTAAGGGAAGTTGAAGGAAGAGTGCTCTTTCTTCTACTTCCTGATATAGAGACAAAGCCAAAAGCCGAATTAAGCTATTTCAGCTTCAGCTTCGCAAATGTATTTTAAAATAACTCCTGGAGAATATCATCATGGCCCTGGTCTATACTAGAGCATTATTTCAAAATAAACCCCTTTAGGTTGAATTTATAAGTGGAGTATCCATACTACCAAGCCCATTATTTCAAAATAATGGGCTGCTTAAAGTCTGTACTCCTGCTTTCTACGGGGAATAATTATTTTGAAACAACTATTTTGAAATTAGCATGTTAGTGCGGATGCTTCACTGCTGCTATTTCTAAATAACTGCTCCCCAGTGCTTCCTGAGGCTCTCAGTCAAGGTAGCGTGTCCACACTGATGGAGCCTGCTTCAGACTAATTTTGAGGTTTCCTTGTAGCGGGTACATGCTATTTCAATTTTGTTATTTTGGGAGTTAATTGATTTTAGTTATTCCAAAATAGTTTGCTGTTTTAGACATGACCACCAGGAGTTTCTAATCCTAAAAATATAATGTGCTTGCTTCAGATAGGTTTGAAGTCTGTAAATTATTGCTGGGCATATTGTGACTAACTTGGGGCTACTTACAATGTTATCATTGTCGTTACTATGCTTCTTGCCAGGCCCATTTGGAAGCTCAATATAGCTGTGCAAATAGAAGTAAGATCTCTCTGCTCCCACAGTACAAGCCTCTGACACTAAGAAACCAATAAGCCTTGCTAAATTCCTATTCATGGAGGCAAGAAATAGCTCCACCTGATGTATGTCTGTTGTGGATTCCCTCCTGGACAAGAGAATGTTTAAGAACAATGCTGTGGCCTCTGCAAAGATTAACAGGAAGAAAGGATCAGAACAATTTTTTCATGTTAATTGAGAACTCCAAGATCTTTACAACATGATATGTGGCTGAGTCAAGCAAGTCTTAAGGATTCCTTGGACTCTGCTGCAATCAAAGTGTAATTTAAGTAAATAACCATTGCTACACCCACTGATCTGAATAGCTGACTAGTCAGTCTACAGTTACGGTGTTATCATTTGGAGGTGGGGAAGTCTACAGATCAGAAACTATTACTCTCCTCTGCTAAAAGCTTTGGAATGTAGGCATCTTTGTGTAGGTTTTAGAAAAAGTAGAAATTCAATGTTAGCCTGCTTTAAAAATTATTCCCATTTCTGAACAAAGAACTGTAGTCTGCAGGGGTTAGGAGAAGCCCAACAGGGATGTGAAGATTTAAATCTTTTATCTGATAAAACTAACAAAAAAATTGCTTCCCTCTGGAACACTCAGTGGGGACAATTCTCTCTCATTACGGAGAAAAGGACTTACAGTGGAGTGGTCTCCTTGGAGATTTTCATTCTCCATTGTCGTGGGTGCATGTAAAGTTGTACCTCCCTACCATCACCAGCTTTGAGATATTGCTTCTCTTCTTTCCTTCCCAGAGGTAACTTTGGCATAGGCAGTCATTGCTATTTCAGCTTGCAATCACCAATAATGTTGACAGCTTTCTCTGTCCTGCCTGGTTCATTCAGGCAACAGCAAGCCAACAATATCTCTGTATCTTACCTAGGTAATGTCATAATGCTGGGTCCATTGTCAGCAGTGGAGATTGTCCCTGAGACTTCTGATTCTGAATTTCTATGGACTGAGCTAAAAAATAAGTTCTACCGGCCAAAATGGTAACAGGCTCATTAACCCCTCTGTGGGCCAGTCAAAATTAGATGGGGCAAAATAATACACTCAGAAAGTTAGACCTATGGACATTTTTGTGCATTTTACAAAGGATCAAGTTACTTACATTTGGACTTCAAATAGAGTATTTTTTTTTACCAGTTGTTTGCTAGATTGCCAAAAAAGCACATTCAGAAAAACTCCCACTATTTCTGTTGCCTCTCACATGACTTCTCATAACATGTAATCAAATTCTCTTGGACCTGGTCTACACTACATGAGAAGGTCGAAGTAAGATAGACAACTTCAGCTACGTAAATTATGAGAGAATAGTTTCTGCTTTGGTCTCGGTTTAGATTCCACTCTTGAAGCTGTTTTTGTACTCTGAACTGGGCATTGATCTTAGGCTGAGATTTCTGAAAGGAGGGACTTTCCTGCATTCTCTTTGAGCACCTCCATTCCAGACTGGTTTATATCTATACATTTAAAAAAAAAATTATACCTTGACTCCATGTCATTGATTTCTCCTCCACTAAAAAGCCATCCTACTAGATCCCAAATATCTGTTTCTGCTCAGCAGAAAGATGAACAGGGAGTCAGAAATGAGACACTAGTGTCAGAAGACTGGGTGATATTATCAAATGGAAAAAAATCTACACATGGGAAGGGAAACCCCTTATTACTGGGGTAGGTAGGTATTCACATGTTTGGCAGGAGAGAGAATCTCAGTAGAAATGGACAAGTGATAACCTGGCTGCAATAATATGGTATGAGTCTCTGATGGATAAGTAATATGTATGTCTGCTGTGTTTCAACAGGAAGTTTACAACTGATTTCAGTGTGAGCAAGATCAAGTACACATATGCAGAGGAGCAAATGTAATCTGGGTTAATGTCAGACCAACAGAGAACTAAGTAAAAATAAATGGCTAGGGTTTTTATTACATCTGCACTTACAACATATAAGGAATTAGTAAATGGTTATTAGCTGTTTTCCTAAATGGTTAATCAAATGTTATATATTTTTACAGAGTCCAACAATTTGCTTATAGCCATGGCTCATAATGAGCGCATACAGTCTACTGATGTATTTATAATCAGATACAATATACAATAGTACAGTCAGTGACATCGATATATTTTTATTGGACCAACCTCTGCTGGAGACATACAGAAGAGCTGTGTGTAAGTTCTACAAGCTTGTGTCTTTCACCAACAGACAATGGTCCCATAAAAGTTATCACATAATCCACCTTGTTTCTATAATATCCTGGGACCAACACAACGACTTCATATATACCCTTACTATTTCTTAATGATTTATAACCAATAAAAGGAACCTCAATATAAAACTATGTCCAAGTAAAATATTGCATAAGTAGCTAAAATCAGTACATCTCAGATGGAGAATGGTAAAGAAAAAAAAATTAGTTTGTAAATTTTAAAAATGAGAGAAAATAAAAACTAACAAATATTTAGTGTTGCCAATTTTTGTGATTTTATTACAGACAACATGGTGACTGATGCTTTTCTTAAATTCACTATTTCTTAAGGCAAGTGATTACGTGAGAAGCTGAGCTTTTGTTTATAAACAAAAATGAGTTTCTAGCCTTCATGGTTTGCAGAGCAAACATAAAACAATGTATTTTAACAGTCCCCAGACCGGAAGTCAGAGAACAACCCATTGTAAATGTAGTCATGATTTTTATAACAGTCTTATGATTTAAGAAGCCAGATTAAGGATTTGAATATTTGGAGTTGGCAATATTGAATATTTGTAGTCCCTTACAATAGTCTCATTTTTGCAGGATGTCAACCAAATGAATGCTTTACAGGATGGATATATGTCCACAGCAAAACAGAGAATTAAATTAACAATCCAAGAACCTGAATAAATGACTCAAAGCCATTTTTGCATGATAGCTACATAAAATGACTCTCAAAGTGTCATACTATGCTCTGATGTCTACTAGCTTTTAAAGGATGAAACACAATTTGATAAACAGATCCAGATTTGCCCTGATGTAGTCAGTGCAATTCTTCTGATTGAAGTGCACTTACACCAGGTATGAATTTGGCCCCTGGTGTTTAATAAAGAGAAAAACCATTGTAATCTATTATACATTAGAAAACATGTACTGGAAACCATTATTCTATGCTTGGAAAGCTTTGGCCATTTTGTAAACGATGAATATCGCTGCTGTTTTCAAAGATGATTTAAGCCAAAATTTACTTGCAAGCTGTAACCTGAGACTGTGAGTTACACCACTATTTTATTATTCTTAATAGCATGAGTCAATCCACAGATACTTCATCCTGCAATTTTCCTATGTTATTAAAATGCATAATGTTAATATTTGTAATACTTTATAAACTGACCATAAAGTAATGTTTATGGTCAGTTAATCATTGTATTACTTTGCTTTAGGTAATTTAGTACATTACCATAAAGTAACAATCTACTTAATATAAATTTTAAAGTGAACCCAATGCAAGTTGCAGGGCATTAATATATTATGTCTTCTAACCAGAAACTCGCAATCACGGCTGAAGTTTGGATGTAGTTCAACTATTCTATGCCTTTGATATTCTCAGTGCATTGTTTGAAGGAATGTCAAATGTTTATGATGGATACAAAGGCAAACTGTTCTATAACTTAGTATTTGTATTACTGTTAACTTTAGAATCCCAGTCATCTTAGTATCCTATTGTACTCTATGGTATACAAACATAATAGTGGTATACAAACATAGTAGTCAGAGAGAGTTCCTGTCTTCAAGAGCTTACAGTTTAAGTTCCTGATTTCACAAACATTTCTGCAGTAGCAGACTCGTGAATGGCTGAGAACTCATTGAATTAATAAGAATCAATAAATATATGCATTTACATGGCCAATCAACAGAATTTGCTAGTACAGGTTTAACCTCTCCAGCCAAGAACTCTGGTCTAGAACCATCTGTTGTTCAGAATTATTTTAGTTAGCTGGATGCCCACTTTTCATGGGTGTGGCCAAGTTACCTGCAGTCCCATAAAGTTTGTTTACAGCGTCCAGTCCTGGCTCTCAGCGTTCTGTGCTTTTATTTAGCTCTAATTTACCCCTAAATGTCCTCTAAGAGCCCAGTAACCAGTGGAAGTGTCAGTAATGGTGCTTGATAATATTGGCCTCCTGTTGTTTGGAAAATTCTCTCATTCGGAACCAGTCAGGTCCCAATGGTGCTGGACTAAAGAGGTTCAGCCTGTACTAAGTCTTCAAAAAGGATCTGGGGACATATATTAATAATCTTATTAGGCTTTTGTGTTGCTCTTATCAACGATCAGTATTGGTGAGTGATCAGTTAGGCTAAATTCTTTTTTTTAAATTGCCTGATTAAGAGCTATATATATCACCTGCTATATTGTTACTCGGGGTTTTCAATAGCTCCAACTTTTCCACTCCAGGCAGTGTCAGGAACTAAAGACTATGGACACAGCAATTATGTCTGATAGAGCATGCATGCTTGCATGACTCTTAACTGAAATTATGGGCAGTTTATTAGATTTAAGCATACCCAGACCTACAGCAGGTTTATAACATCTCAGATATTTACCTAACATCTGGAATGGGGGTGAGTAATTAGCAGCAGGTTCATAGTGGCCAGGTGCTCACTCATGGGGGAAAAAGTGAGTCAGGAAAAATGTCTCTCAAGATGGCTTCAGAGGACTGCTTTAAGCAGTGACGCTCAACCTTTTTTCATTCGTGACTTCCAAAGCTGGGAAAATTTTTGTTGAGGAAAAAACCCCCAAATGCTGGGAACATTCTGTTGCAGCCCCTTTAATTTAAAGCACAAGTCTGCTCCCCTGCCACTCCCTCCACGCCCGCCGCGTGTACGTTGGGTGCCGAGCTGTGAAAAGAAAATATCATCTGGTCTGGATCACAGTGCTGCGACCCTCCAGGAAGACAACCGTGACCCCCAAGGGGGTTGCATTCCACGGGTTGCGCACTGCTGCTTGAAAGTACAGTCTATTAGCTAATCTTTTATAACTAACTTCTACAAAACAAATAGGTCATAATGACGCTTAGTGTATCACCACTTTTCCTAGCTTTCAATAAACTTTATAATATCAGAGGCATGTATTCTCAAGGTTTTCCAGCCACCAGGGTTTTCAGTCTTGTGTATGTACCCTCCTTCCATTCTGAGTAGCAAAAACTGCCAGCTAGCTATGGCCTTGCTTCTAAAAACCTGTCTCCAACTTAAACCTTAACTATGAGGTGTTATGTCATTAAATCATGGTGGCTGAATGTACATACTATAGCTCAAATGTCCCTCTAATTCAGGGCAACAATACTAGAGATTTAAATCAAAGTTGCATTTTAGCATACAAGTACAGCAGAAGTGGCTGGATTTCAGTGGGACATAAAAAGTGATGTAGATACAGGGCTAAATCATCATCATGAGTAGGGCTTGCTGGTAGGGTTGCCAGATACTTTTAAAAAAATACCGAATATGGTGGGGAAAAAAAAAGAGGACCAGACTTGTTGAGAAATACCAGACACCTGGCAACTTGGAAATATTTTTCTCTATGAAAAATTCCAACTTAAAATACATTTTCATTAAAATGTTCTGCAAAAAAAAAAAAAAAAAAAAAAAAAAAAAAAACCCAAAACAACCAAACAAAAATCAGTAGTTCATATGCCTTATGCTTCTTATTATGGGCCTGATTCTCAGGCTAAACCACATCTCCTATGATGCACCATGACCTTGGGCTCCTGTGAAGCACCTTCTCTCTTCCCCAAGAAAGGTGAAAGTAGTGCATCATGGAAGTTGTAGTCCAACCAGGAAAATGGGAGTATAAGACACACCTCTGTTACAACTTCTATAAAGCACTGCTCTGCTTTTCTGAAATTAAAATACTTTGGTTTTGAGGCAAAGATATTTTGGTAAAATATTCACATTTTCATTAGAAAACAGACACTTTAAAAAAAATCTGAGTCTGCCTTCTGGTTAACAATTTGTTTCAAACATTGTCAGACTGTATGTGCTTAGGTAGGCAAGGTTTTCTAGTGCAAGGCTCCAGACATTTGCCATCTGTATGCATGAGAGGTGGGAGTATTTAGATGGGATATATGGAAGCCACTCTTTCCACTTCCCCCGTTTCTCAGCTATCCATGTTATGTGTAATAAAAGGGTCCTGTACACTCTCCTACTCCCCCCACATTGTTGTACAAATGGGGCTGCAATTTGGGCCCATAATTTATAAAATACCTTTAGGCTCCTTCAGCATTTTCTAACCCACACACATGTTAAGGCATAATATTGTGAACTAAACTGTACTAAATAGAACTATGCTTCTCTGAAGGCACTCGGCAAATGACATACTTGTAAAATGATTTTAACCATGAGGAGAAAAGATGTCATAACTTTAAAACACAGTTCAATCACAAACACTAAAATGTTTTTATTGTAATTATGTATTTATTGTATCATGTCACTCTAGGACAGAATTAAGTTGTTTAGATAACCTGTGTGATTCCATATTTTAATGTCTATAGATTTATTTTATGGTTAAGATTAACTCTGCTTTTCCTGTGTTTATAATGCTTAGTTTGGGGAGAATTATAACATCCCTAGAATGTATTTTACTCTCAAATGTATTATCGGTAACTCAGTGCTCATTAGAAAACAAGAATGCTGGTCAGTGAAAAACTTGGAGGTTTCAAAATTTCTTTTCATTCCACATCAGAAAGAGCTTTTAAAAAATGTTGTGGGGAAAAAAGGGATAGGGTGAGAGAAAACACCCCTTCAGTTGGCATGCAATCCTTGGGGTTCATGTCATTGCCCTGAATTGGAGGCATGCCTGCTTCACCAGGCCATAGAGTGATTCAGTCTCTCAATCTTACCTGTTTGAGTTCCACTTCATATAAATGAAAAATTCATCAATCCAGAGAGAGACGGATTCTCTAGCCTGAATCAGGCAGAGCAGGATCTTGAATCTCCATCTCTCCCATCCCAAATGAATGCCCTATCCACTTAGCTATTCTGTAATATGCCTCTGCTTCATGTGTCTTGCCATTGAAATTCCATCCTGTATTAGAAACCTTCCTGATCTGTTTCTGCTAAATGCTTTGGTTTTGATGAATCAGTGTTTTCTGACAAGAAGTTTTATATACATATATATAAATCGTGACTGGCTTCTCTTTCAAGTTTATTTTCATTGTAATGTAGTTTGTGTCTGGGAATAATAGCTAAATGTTACTGGATTAACATGAGCAATTACAGATGCTAGGAAATGTTCACCAAGATAGTTATAGTTCTGTCACTGAAGTATGTTGTCAACATGATATGCACCAAAACATTTCCATGGATATAAAAACAAGTTGAAAGAATAGTCATAAAAAGTTGTGACTAACAGAACAAAAGAACTATGTGAGAAAAAGCTAATTGTTTAAATGGTCACATGAAACACTTTTTTGTTTATAGTTTAGAAAGGTGTTGAGCATTAATCTGTAGTGGCATAGATGAAAAACATTAGTGGAAATATTAAACAACAAGTAAAAAAGCAGAAAGCATATAAGGAGTGGAAAATGGGAGGGATCAGTAAAGAAAGCTACCTTATTGAGGTTAGAGTATGTAGGGACAAAGTGAGAAAGGCTAAAAGTCAAGTAGAGTTGGACCTGGCAAAGAGAATTAAAACCAATAGTAAAAGGTTTTATAGCCATATGAATAGGAAAAAAAACAAAAAAAGAAGAAGTAGGACCGCTAATTACTAAGGAGGGAGTGGAGGTTAAGGATAATCTAGGAATGGCCCAATATTTAAACAAATACTTTGCTTCAGTCTTTAATGAGGCTAATGAAGAGCTTAGGGATAATGGTAAGTTAACAAATGGGACTAAAAATATGGAGGTAGATATTACCATAACCGAGGTAAAAGCCAAACTTGAATAGCTTAATGGGAGTAAATCGGGGGGTCCAGATAATCTTCATCCACGAATATTAAAGGAACTGGCACATGAACTTGCAAGTCCATTAGCAAATTTTTTTAATAAATCTCTAAACTCAGGGGTTGTACCATTTGACTGGAGAATTGCTAATATAGTTCCTATTTTTAAGAAAGGGGAAAAAAAGCGATCCGGGTAACTATAGGCCTCTTAGTTTGACATCTGTAATATGTAAGAACCTGGAAAAAATTTTGAAGGAGAAAGTAGTTAGAGACATTGAGGCTAATGGCAATTGAGACAAATTACAACATGGTTTTACAAAAGGTAGATCATGCCAAACCAACCTGATCTCCTTTTTTGAGAAAGTAACAGATTTTTTAGATAAAGGATATGCAGTGGATCTAATCTACCTTGACTTTAGTAAGGCATTTGATACAATACCACATGGGGAATTATTGGTTAAATTGGAAAAGATAGGGATTAATATGAAAGTTGAGAAGTGGATAAGCAACTGGTTAAAGGGGAGACTACAGCGGGTCACATTGAAAGGTGAACTGTCAGGTTGGAGGAAGGTTACTAGCGGAGTTCCTCAGGGATCAGTTTTGGGGCCAATTTTATTTAATCTTTTTATTGCTGACCTTGGCACCAAAAGTGGAAGTGTCCTGATAAAATTTGCAGATGACACCAAGTTGGGAGCTATTGCCTATTCAGAAAAGGATTGGGATATCATACAGGAAGATCTGGATTATCTTGTAAATTGGAGTGACAGCAATAGGATGAAATTTAATAGTGAGAAGTGTAAGGTTATGCATTTAGGGATTAATAACAAGAATTTAATTATAAGATGGGGACACATCAGTTGGAAGTAACGGAGGAGGAGAAGGACCTCGGAGTCCTGGTTGATTATAGAATGACTATGAGTCACCATTGTGACATGGCCGTAAAAAAGGCTAATATGGTCTTGGGATGTATTAGGCGAGATATTTCCAGTAGGGATAAGGAGGTGTTAGTGCCATTATACAAGGCATTGGTGAGACCCCATTTGGAATACTGTGTGCAGTTCTGGTCTCCCATGTTTAAGAAGGATGAATTCAAACTGGAACAGGTACAAAGAAGGGCCACTAGGATGATCCGAGGAATGGAAAACCTGTCTTATGAAAGGAAACTCAAGGAGCTTGGCTTGTTTACCTTAACCAAAAGAAGGTTGAGGGGGGACATGATTGCACTCTTTAAATATATTAGAGGGATAAATACCAGGGAGGGAGAGGAATTATTTAAGCTTAATACCAATGTGGACACAAGAACAAATGGATATAAACTGGCTAGTAGGAAGTTTAGACTTGAGATTAGACGAAGGTTTCTAACCATTAGAAGAGCGAGGTTCTGGAATGGCCTTCCAAGGGAAGTAGTGGAGGCAAAAGATTTATCTGGTTTCAAGATTAAACTAGATGGGTTTATGAAGGGGATGGTTTGATGAGATAACATGATCTTGGTAACTAATTGACCATTCATTATCAGTGGGAAATAGGTCAATGGAGGGATGATAGGAGTTACTATAGAGAACTTTCTGGGTGTCTGGCTGATGAGTCTTGCCCACATGCTCAGGGTTTAGCTGATCGCCATATTTGGGGTCGGGAAGGAATTTTCCTCCAGGGTAGATTGGCAGAGGCCCTGGAGGTTTTTCGCCTTCCTCTGTAGCATGGGGTACAGATCACAGCTGGAGGATTCTCTGCATCTTGGGGTCTTCAAAGTATTTGAAGGCTTCAATATCTGAGATATAGGTGAGAGGATTATTCTAGGAGGGGTGGGTGAGATTCTGTGGCCTGCACTGTGCAGGGGGTCAGACTAGATGATCATAATGGTCCCTTCTGACCTTAAAGTCTATGAGTCTATGAGTAACAAGTACAAGTATAAAGAATTTGAGCTCTAGCACCTGAAATATAATGCAATTATCTTATCCATTAGGCTTCACAGAATTTTCCTCAGCCATGGCCATTTCAAATTAGGGTAATGCAAAAAGTGCTACATAGATCCTCAGCCTAGTCACAATTTGGGATTGAAAATTCCAGTGGGTGGACCTTGGTTAAAGAGAGTATGCAGATTTTACACTTGGCATACATTATCACAGCAGGCCCTTATATCTTTCCCTCATAGATCCTATGCCCTGTCAAGGGATGCCTTGGGCTGTACTACCCTGAATACAGGGGGATTGCATTTTGACAGTGTCCATTGTGCCATATGGTGTATCAGTTCTGTGGTTGCTAGGCTGTGTTACTCTGAATGCAAGGGAAAATGTTTGGACTCTGTGTTTGCTAGTGTAATCCACTAAATCAGAGTAATATGCCCAGTGACCCTAAGCCAATATATAATAGACAAAGCTCCCTCACATACAGGTATCAGAGGAGGGGCAATAAGGAGACCCATACCCTCCCTCTTTACTGAGTCCCAGCCCGGCGCTGTCTCAGAAGTGGAGTGGTCCACAGTTAGCTCAGCAAGGAATCCCACCACGCTCTCGCCCTGGGCTACTTCCTACCCAGATCTTGTAAGAAGTCCTCTCCATCTCCAAACTTGTCTAGAGGCTTCTATTGTAGTCTCTCTCGGTCTAACTGCCTCGGTGTGGTCTGGCTGTGCTTCCTCCCATGGAGCTCCCGCAGCACCTCCTTCTCCGTAGCAGTCAGCCCTGACTGAGTGGTTCCAGAGGCCTTTTTTTAACCAGCCTCCAGTTGGAGCAAGCCCAGTATGGCTGTGGGGCTGGGGCTTTTTCAGCCAGCTGGGCCAGGTTAATCCCTTCGGCCCCAGTTCAGGGTTGAAACACCCTGTCACAAACACTAGTATTAATTGGTACAGATACATTGCTGTCAATGGAAGAGAAGTCAGTTGGCAACAGCACAAAACATGACCATCTTCAACCAGACAGAATCTGATTTTCCTGTACCTTAGGCTATGTGGCTCAATTCTCTCACCCCTGGATTTTTCAGCGGGCAGCTTTTTACTTACTCTGATGCAGGCTGTTTAGGAGTTTGCCATGGTAGACCATCATCTACCCTAAATCACAGGATGGTTTATAGGAAGCCAGCTAGGAGACAGCCTGTCCGTATTACACACCTTTGGAAGCCTAAAAACAGGCACATCCCCTCACAATAGCAATCATTTTTGCTTATTAGGGACTGATAGGCCCCATAGTCTTTTTGTGTGAGCAGCTGGAGAACCTGGAAGTAGAGCTGGTTGGAAAGTAAGTTACCCCTATCCTCACTCTCAAGGAAAATGTCACTTTTCAGAGAAAAGTCAAAATAGAAAATGTTTTAATTTGTATGTGCCACTGGAATGTACTGCTGAATGTATGACAGTTACTACTCAAAGTTCTTCTCTTGGCTCAACTTCTCTTCCTTCTGCTGATTCCTCAGCCACCATAAAGTCTCTGACCATGGCCCCAAAATAAAACCTAGACCCCGATTTATGGTGTGTGCTTCACTGTCCCATGTAGTGGCACTTATAACATTTACAGTGAGAGATAAGAACAAGGAAGCTTTACAGCCTAAACTGAGAGCCAACTGGTTTTAAAGTGCCACCTGTAGTGGATCCTATACTGAGGTCCCAGCTTAAAATAATCCTGGTGTCAGTTACATAATTATTAATATATTCTGGGTGAACCAGATTTGAGTACAGGAAGCAGGGTTAGCACCACCTATAAATTAAGGTTACGCTTTTCCATTATAACATCCTGTTTATAGTTGTTACATCTTTGCCAAACTATAAGGCTATGTCTATATTGCACCTGTTTGGTGCAAGAAATATGCAAATGAGGCAAAGCATGGAATATCCCCGTGCCTCATAGGCATAATTAATGAGGCTCCGTTTTTGTGCAAGAGGCTTTTGCGCAAAAAGGAGACGTCTACACGGCTCCTTTTTGTGCAAAACCTACCTCTTACACAAGAGCCGTTCTTCCGCATTATTTCAGGAAGATCGGCTCTTGTGCAAGAGGGGAGTTTTGTGCAAAAAGGAGCCGTGTAGATGGCTCGTTTTTGCGCAAAAGCCTCTTGTGCAAAAACGGAGCCTCGTTAATTATGCCTATGAGGCACGGGGATTTTCCACGCTTTGCCTCATTTGCATATTTCTTGCACCAAACAGGCGCAGTATAGACATAGCCTAACTCTCTAGGTTGATTTTCCACAACAGGTATCTACCTCAGGCTTGAGGTTTTGGAAAAGTTTCAAATGAAATATTTAAGCCAATATTAGGAACCAGTTCAGGGACAAATATGTTGTTTAGAACCTATTAAAACATTCTTAAAACCATTTAGATGAGAAGATCTAACATCTCCATGTTTTGGAGCAAGGACTTGAAAGATGTTTCTGCCTTTTACCACCTCAGCAAAAATTGAAAGTCCATTTGAAATTGTAAGCCCCTGAAAAATCTCATATTGTACATTCTCAGTAGAGACATTAGAGTTTGGTAGCTAAATTCTATCACTCACCCCCTCAAGCTGCTATGGGTTGACTGAACAGGACACACACCGGAGGATAACCCAGCATGCACTGTCTTAGGTTACGTCTACACTGCACGCTTATTTGAAAATAAGCTATTCCAGAATAGTTATTCCAAAATAGCATATTTTGAAATAGCACATATACACTTCAGGGAAGCCTCAAAATTAGTTCAAGAGAGGCTTCCCTAATGTAGATGTGCTATCTCGATTTAGAGCCCCAGGAGGCACTGGGGAGGAATAACTTAGAATGGCCCTAGTGAGGGGCTATTTCGAAATAGCTGTAATGGAGCATCTACACATGCCTTATTTTTGAAATAGCTATTTTAGAATAGGCATTATTCCTTGTAGAATGAGGTTTACAGATTTCAGAATAAGCCATCCGTTATTTCGAAATTATTTTGAAATAACAAAATGGCTGTGTAGATGCTTGCATTGTTATTTCGAAATAACGTTAGTTATCTCAAACTAATGTTGCAGTATAGATACACCCTTAGAGTTAGGGAGGCTGAAATGGACTTTCCTGTTGTAACCTCCAGCAGGCAGAGTTGAACGTGGGATCTTGGCATAGAAGCCTCCACAGCGCGCTCTATAAAGCTAGCTAGAGCTCAGCTTAGGCTGTAAAGCTCATTTGTTCTTACACCTCATATTAAGTGGTCTAAGTGCCACTACATGGGACAGTGAACCACACCCACTAGATTTGTAGGTTATTCTCTCAGTTGTTTTATCTTGACTCCTGTAGCAACAGGTCACCAAATGAACTGAGAGCAATGGGGAAGCGGGGGTGGGGGTTAAAAAGAACCAGAAGGGACAGAAGATAGGGAAGAGTTAGGGGAAAGAGAGGTAGCAGATGGAGATGATAACAGCAGAGGACGGGGACATGGCATGGACATGAGCTAACAGGAATGGGAACAAAGTCAGGATCTAAGGAGGAAGTACAGGAGAAGAAGGGGTCAGGAAGGGGCTAGGGAGAGAAGAGCAGAAGGGTCTATATCCACCAAAGGTCAGTTCCGTCTAGAACCTGGAATTGACCCCATTATCCCGGAGTTTCTACAGTCTTTCATTTAGATGACAAGCGTAGAGTGGGTGACTAGTATTGGCTGTCTAAGGAGACTAGAACTGGAATGCTGAGCCTGGAGCAGTTGGAAGCTGGAACTGGATAGGTAAGGAGGATTGGAGAAGGAGGGTGTACGATGCTGAATTAGAGCTTGATTAAGCCAAACACACTGCTGAGTCATTCCTGTACTAGGCTCCTGCAAGATATATGACAGGAGCTGGTCTGATGATTCTCTGGTTCTCCGCATAGTAACGTAACACATCAATTTCTACATGTGTATTTATATTTGCCAAACTGAAGTTTCCATTTCATGCATCTGATGAAGTGGGTGCCAGTTCACAAAAGGTTATGCCCAAATGAATTTGATAATCTTTAATGTGCCCCAGCACTGATCATTGCTTCCACTGGCAAAGTGTGTGTTTCACTCCCATCTGGTGTTCGTCCTCACAGAAGATGGTAATCTACTACTGCTATCATTTACTCCATTTGGTCTGTGCTGTGGCTCAGAAGGTTCTAACACAGCTGATGACCTGATAAGGGTGGGTCAGTATGGTTCCACATTATATTTTTAAAAAAACTTAGAAAATTAGATTAGAAGAGCAACCACTTACAAAGTCAAGTACTCAAAAGTTGGAAAATACCCACTATCACAACCACTAGCACGAGTGATGGAGGTCTATGATGTGGACTTAAAGGTTTCCATTCATTTGATGATCTATGAGGGTGCTCGCAACAGGATTTTTTTTAATGTTGTAAAATGCATAAATATAAAGTGAAAAAACATGAAATACAAAGTGATGTGACACAAGAGGGCTGGACCAAAGCTACATAGGCCACCTTAATTCTGGTATTTCCTAATCTTTTAAGTGGTTGGCTTTCCACTCAGAACTATATTAATTTAAGGTAGCTTTTTTCTTATGTTAATACTATACATATTAGACTCTGTAAAAGCACTCCTGGGCCCATTTCTTTTTTCTATATGTGTACAGTGTACGAGTGACGATTAGAATTGCATTTGGGAGAGCATTTTCCTCTATTCTCCATTTTCATTAAGTTGCTATCAATGTGTTATTTTGCCCTGATAATATTTTTCTTTATACAGGAGGCCTCCAACTTGCAATGCAATTGGTTCCAGGGGAAATGTCGCAAGTCAGGGGTGTTGTAACTCAAACCTGCATTTATAACAGGCGCCGTGTGCCATCATAAATGCGAGCCAAGGACATAAGTTGGGGGTTTCTGGCCCTTTCCACACTTACAAAAATGGTTGTGTGGGGGGTTGGAACTTGGGCGGTCACAAGTCAGGGGTCTCCTGTATATACTGTTGTGGCCAAGTGTTTCAATGAAGTGATAGGTGATGCTTGGTCGTGGAAGTGGGAAATACTTGACTGGACAACAGTAGTGGAAAGAAGTGAGTTTTGAGGAGATATTTAAAGAAGAAACTGGAAAATTGTTCCTTCGCCTAGATTTGCCCAATTAAAAAAAAATCTCATTAAACCATTATGGGCAAAATTGTGCTTTCAGTTGCCCTGGTATAAATATGCATAGCATTCAAATCAATTTAACAGATAGCAGAATTTGGCCTACTGCATTATAGTTGCCCCATACAGTATCTAAGATAAAGAATCATAGCATCTAAAAGATTCAAAGTAGGAAAGCAGGACAGCTACATTCTAGCTGAAATATGGATGCTTCCATTGCATTCGGCAGGGACTGGAAGATATTATGCACTGATCACAGTTGTAAGCTGTTAAGATTGAAGTCATCTGCACAAGCAGCTCTGACTGTGTTTTAAAGGCTAAGCTGCACGATTTGTTTTTCATTAAGAGCTGTTGTGCAGTTCTGTGATTTGTAGCCAACTCAGTGGAGCTTCCAGAGTGTATACTTCTATTTTGAGATTTTTGTCAATAAACAAATAAGACACATGCTTCAGTGAGTCATCTCAGCAGAGCAAACTATCACAAGGATCAGTTGACCTGCACTTCCTTCCTGCTACTGAATCTCTACCTTTTCTTGTTTGCACAAAGTGCCCCCCTGAGCACCTCACAAAACAGAGAAGCCAGAAATGGGAAGACAAGGTCTCCTTTGTCCATATGGTTCTATTTGTGTTCCACTGGCTCAGTTATAGTCATACAGTAACCAACATAAATTTTTAGTTTTATTATCACCTCTAAAAAGAGACAGAAATGTGAAAATTGAAGCCAGAAGGTTTGTATCACAGGATTAATTAGGCAGGGCCAAGTGGAGTCACACTCCTCCTGGCAGTGAGTGCCTCAAGAAGGTGCCTGCCTTCAATTATGGAGCGCACAAAGCAATTAAAAACCCTGTTTCTTTTTCCTGAGGTGTTACTTGTTACTTGATAAATCTCTTTTTTAAAATTCTCTGGAGACTTGAACTGGCTTGAGGTGCAATCTACCAGGGTAGATATTCATGAAAAATTGATTTAGCTGTAGCCTAAGTGCAATAGGTTTAAAATAAACCTGAAAGGAATGAACAGTGTGTTTCTTGGCTGACATTTTATTGGCCATTTTTTAATACACACAAAAAAGACCAGATAATTAAGAATCCAGCTATTATGGATCTCAGGAAAGAATTTTGTCACTGGTATAAATGAATTGAATCAGTCAGCCATCCCATGCATTTCCTTAAGTCATACTGCTCTCTGGATTCACCTTTTCCTCCATACTACATATGCATGGCTGTCCTTGAAAGACAGGGTTGTGTGCATGTGTCAGATTTAAACATGTCTCACACAACCTTCATCTCCAGGAAATAGAAAATGAACACTAGATTTCACCTATAACTGGTTTATAGAATTTGAAACCTCCAGCCATTTGCTTTATTTATGCTCACAAGAGGATACTTTCTTCTTCTTTACTGTTGCATTACAGAAGTCCATTGCCACGGCTGAGTCTGAACCTTCATACCAGTATCCATTCTGATCTCATTTTGTGCAGCTGGGTCTGCATGCTAGGCATTTGCCACCTTCACTTCAATCACCCAGCTAACTCCTTCCCCTCACGTTAATTCCCATGAAATATAAATAATTCAAAATATGGAATAAAGTGGAGAGTGTATCTGGGATGAATAGTGCTCTAACAAGACTTATGTGTTTGAGCTATAGTAATGACCTCATACTTCCTGTTGAGAAGGAGAGAAGCAAAATAATATTTAAATCAATAGAATAAGAGAACCAGGATCGTAAAGACAGCAGTGAGTTTGAGATTCCCCACCCCCCATTTTCATTTTAAAAGAATACAATTTAATAAAATTAGGGTGCAAATCACTACCATTAGGTTACACTGGAATCTACTACTAGCATTTCTGGATTCCCAGCTTTTGTCATTAATATTAACTTAATTTTAAAAATAATTACAGTTTAAAAAAGTAAGTAATGGAGAGTGAAGATATTTTCCCCCATTGTGCACTTTATTTTATTACAGCTAAGTTTAAATATAACCAGTAGAAGAATGAGATAATTCTTTGTAAAGGTCATTAAATAAATACTTCTGGAATAAATCTTTAAACAGGATCATCACTGAAACGAGGAAATTATGCATATGGAACACTTTTACTTGTAGTGCAGATTAAACAGTTGGCAAAATAAAGCTTTAAATTGCCAGACATTATGTGTCACAAGAAATCAGTTCTGACAGATTTTATTGAGCCTTTTACTCATATTATTGCTACTATATTTTTTCAGTTTAAAAAAATTAAGGAAAAGAGTATTGCCTTTTTCATTACAGGTCAGTCCTGTCACATGGCAAATTTTTTATACTGATTGTCCATTACTGTGTATAGCATGTTTATCAGAGGAAAATGTCAAGATGACAATAGTTTGAGATATCTGAGCCATTGATGGAAAAATGTGGATATGCTCTCTCACAGGTATTCTGGTCATCTTATAACATTTCAGTAATTCCATGCATGATAAACTTTTTTGTTTTTTTGAAAAATGAAATGTCACTAGTCAGCCTTTTTAACCAGTTGGAGAAAGGTAGGGCAGTACATATGCATCTGCTGTACAAGGTACATTTTTTCCAAGAAATGCATTAGTAACACTGTTGCAAAAAAGAAAACAAACAATAAAAATGAACAGCATTCAATAATATATTAGCAGGAGTACTGTAAGTGAGACATGAGAAATAATGTTTCTACTCTATTCAGCGCTGATAAGGCTTCAACTAGAATACTGTATCCAGATCTGGATAACACGGTTTGGATGTGTCTATACTGCACCCCTGCCTCAAAATAAGCTATGTAAATTGAGTAGCTTATTTCAAGGTAATTTAGAAATAGCTTATTTTGAAATCTGGCACTGTCAACACAGCGCCAAATTTCAAAATAAAGCTCCATTCTGACAAGTCCCTTCACCCTGGTGGAATGAGGGTTACAATGCTGCTGAAATCGTGCCCATTACTTCAAAATCTATTTCTAAATAATGGGTGCATTTAAAGACATAGAATTGCTATTTTGGGATACCAAAATAGTGACGCTGTCTAGACGTAGAAAGAGAAAGAGATGGACAACTTGGAGAAAATCTAGAGGAGAGCAACAAAAATGATTAAAAGTTTAGAAGATATGACCTGCCAGGGAAAACTTTAAAAAATTGTGTTTATTTAGTCTGTTTAGAGAAGATTTGGAGGGATAGAGGAGGACATGATAACAGTCTTCAAGTATGTAAAAGGTTGTTACAGAGAGGATTGTGATAAATCATTCTCCTTAACCCCAGAGGGCAGAACAAGAAGGAATGGTCTTAAATTGCAGCCAGGGAAATTTAGATTACAGATTTGGAAAAACTTCCTGTCAGGGTAATTAAGCACAAAAATAAGTTACCTAAGGAGTCTGTGGAATATCTATCATTGGTGGTTTTGAAGAACAGGTTAATGGAGGCTCTAGATATTGTCCCCATATATCAGTTGTTTTCATATCACTTTCTGCTGGAATCATCAGATAATCACTGTTGTAATCCAAATTACAATCAAAATGTACTATTTGTAGAGAATTAGGCAATTTTCATATGCAGTAACTTAACTTTCAAATAGCTTAGGTAAAACAGGAGGGCTGTGTTTAGACTGGACAGTTTTTCCGGAAAATCAGCCGCTTTTCCGGAAAAACTTGCCAGCTGTCTACACTGGCTGCTTGAATTTCCGCAAAAGCACTGACTTCCTACTGTAAGAAATCAGTGCTTTTTGCGGAAATACTATGCTGCTCCCGTTCGGGCAAAAGTCCCTTTTGCGCAAAACTCAGACAGCTGAGATTTGTTTTGCGCAAAAAAGCCCCGATCGCGAAAATGGCAATTGGGGCTTTTTTGCGGAAAAGCGTCCGTGGCCAATCTAGACGCTCTGTTCCAAAAATGCTTTTAACGGAAAAGTTTTCCGTTAAAAGCATTTCCAGGAAATCATGCCAGTCTAGACGTAGCCGAGATGAATAAGAAAGAAAACGAGAAAGGTATATACAATAATGCATGGTATTGAGATTGTCAACCAGGCCTTCCTACTTTCTCTCCTTCACAAAACCAGAGCCAGCAGATATTCAATGAAGTTGCAAAGCAACAGATTTAAAATGGACTAACAAGGTGTTTTTTTTCTATTTGTAGGGCATAATTAATCTAGATTCATTGCCATCAAATGTCACTGAGTTCATGAGGCTAGTAGGATTAAAATAGGATTAGACATTTATATTGATAATGAGAACACATGCAGTTCTCAGGATTAAAAACAATCTTTTCAGAAGAGCTTTAGGCTACAGAACATAAACCAACAACTAACCATTTTGATTATGAGGAGTGGACCCATCCAGGTCACCCATGCACACATTTTATGCCAAAGGTGTGGGAATAAAATATCAACCCACCACCCTGAAAATCAGGCTATTCAATGGAGTTATCAGGTTGCTGATTTGTTTTCCCCCTCCTCCTAAGAATAGTGTTCAGTATGTGTGTGCTGTGTTTGGGAGCATGTTAGCATTTCAGATCAGTAGCACAGTACAGAATGTTTACAAGAAAAGAATCCAAACTCAATATTACCACACACATACACCCTGCGCTGTTCTTGCTTCTTTCTAAAGACAGCTTCTTTGGTCAATTCTCAGTGAATATTCTTCATCTTGTCCTCATCATACCAGTAGACTGGTCCACTTTCCAAATAAATTTGTCTTCACTTCAATGGTCTCAACGGCCCCAATGTAGATGTTCCTTGACCCTAACTTTTTAATTCTACTGTCCAAGTCTAACTATTACTTCTAAGAAACACTTAAAAAACAAATAAGCTAGCTTCTAAGGTTACTGATTGTGTTTCTTTTCAGCTAGCCACAAATATCCTGGGAATGGATTGGACATGGAGGTCTTGGGAATGAATTGTGTGTGGCATGACACGCCCACTAAAACTGGATTCAAGTAAAGAGATTGATGTCAATTGGATGATCAAACCCAATGACTATGATCCAAACCAAAACCAAAACCAGCTCTATATCTGTATGGGCTGCACTATGTGGACTAGGTCTGACTATAAGAAATATCAACAAATGAAAAATAAACTTCACAGTGCTCTTTGCCCCTGGACTTTCTCTGTCTGGGTTTCCTTAGGCTAGCCCACGGGCTAGCAACCTTAAAAGGCTCAGAAATAGAATGATCAGCTGTTCTAATAAAATTGGAATCATCTTGATATTCTGGGACATTTGATCATGTCCTGATCAAAGTAGTGTTGGATATTATTCATCCCAATTTTTCATAGGCCTGAAGGAGCTGGAGCCCTGCTATGCCAGGCTGAAGAAGCCCGAGTCCTACAATGGAGTTTTGTCTCTTTCAGCCCCACACACAGCTGCTGAAGCTCTTTCAAGGAGGTCAAGCCCAAGCCATGTTGCTTGGGGCTGAAGAGGCTCCAGGCTGAGTCCTGCCACACTGGGCTGCAGCCTCATCCAAGAAGTTGGAGATTGTTGATGTTGAAAACTGGGAGCTGTGTAATTTGCAGTACAAGATAGGCCTGTGTGCACGTTCTATTTTTAATTTAAAAAATTATAGGCCACAATCCCTGGACCTCCTTTTCAAAAAAAGGGTTCTGATTTCTAGTTACCAGAGCCTCTTCTTACCTATACACAAAATATGCAGCTGTGTAGAGCACCCACAACTTAGGGGCACCGCTGGGTCTTAATGTCCACTCACCTGCCTCTTCCTATCCCCATTCTGTGCTTCTGCTTACTCCTCTTGTTAAATTAGAAGAGAAAAAGCCTGCCAGGCCTATTAGCAGAATATCAGATCTGTGAAAGAGACTTTCAAGTGGAAATGAAGCCATTTAACAGGCATTTTCAACCCACAGGTATATGCTGTGTGTTACTTGATGGGTCCTTAGTTTAACATTTGCTTAAAATATTTCATTAGTGTGTTGGTGAAGATTGTAAAATCACATCTCTGAAAAAATCATCATTCCTCCCACCCCAGGCTGCTGTTGGATATAAGGGCACCAGTTTAATAGTTCTGTGTAGGGCTCCATAAATCCTAAGGACAGCCCTGCTGGTCAGGCTGCTCAGAGATAACATTAGGATAAGGATCTTAAAGTTAGGATATTTCTCTGAAGTGTATTTGACCTTTCTCATGTGGAAATGGCGTTTGAACGCCCTCAAGCCTAGCCTTTCTCCTGATATTTGCTTTTATTTCTGGCTTTGGCTGTGTTTGGAAGAGAAATATCACTGGAGATAAAAACGAAACAAACAAAATAAATAGTCAAACATTTAGAAACATTCACATTTCCACTGCAGATTCAAATACATGTAAAAAGTAGTATAACCATTTTTTGCCTTCCCTTGTGATTTTTCTGTCCTCTGGGTTCCAACAGGAGCTTTCATTTAACACTCGACTACAATGTATTAACAGAACTTCCTTGTTCAACGTGTGTCACATGGACATGTTCCTCTCCTACATGAAAAGGTTTGAAAGGAGCGTTTGTCTCCATTGGTACATTAAATATTATAGGTAGACAGACAGAACAGTGCCTCTCTTCTTTCCTAGTGTTATTTAAGCATGTACGTTTTGTGTACCTACAAGCAGAGGTTTTATGGGCAGTGCTAACAGTGGGATTTGTAATTTAATACAGTTTATTTGCACATAGAAGCAGCTTGTAAGCTGTATTGTTGACAAAGGTAAGGTTTGTTGTTTTTAAAGAGGCAGCACTTTTTAAAAAGTGAAGACTTATTGTCAGCCTGAATGTGCTTAGCAAATTTAGGTGTTTCAGGAGAGATGGGATGTGTGTATGTGAGCACATCAGGAAAATGGGGACAAGAAGGAAGGACACAAGAAGTGGCAGGCTGTTTAGACAGAAGATTCTCTTGGGGTTTTGGATTCACCAAATTATTATACACTAATTGAGCAAAAGGTCTTGAAAAAGTAATTACAGAAGGACTTGGGCCTTGCAAAAGTTGAGCCATGTAAGGAGAACTCAGGAGTAATATTGATATAAGAATCCAAGAATATGTTCAACTGAACACACAGAACTGAATATGGAAGGGATTTTGTTCAATGGGATCCTAATCCATGGTTAGTGCTCCTAGGCAAAATACTAATTAATTTTTGAAATTAAAAAAGTCTGTTTTTCTTTTCTTCTCCCCTGAAATCCCCCATTCTTATTAATGTAACTCTTTACTGAGGCCAGAATTTTCTGAAGTGACCATTGACTGTGGATGACTAGCTTGGGTCACTTTAAAATCCCTGATTTTCAGAAAAAAGTTGTACCCTTCTCCATGAAAATCAGACTCTTTAGTCTCAATATGAGCACCGTGAATAAGCAGCCCACGGGCTCCTAAAAACTTAGCCAGAGATTTTTCATTAGGATACAACTAAAAAAATTTCCCAATATGTTGGGAAAGTACAAGAAAGTTTGCATAAAGTTTATTATATTTAACTCAGGCACATACTAATATTTAGATTGTCTGTTTCATCAGAGAATGTATTTAGTAATATATATGTATATATATAATTTTAAAACATCGAAAGGCCCAGACCGTATCATTTACTTTTAAACACAAAACCCATTCCAGAAGATAGCAAAGCCACCTCAGACATGTTTTAGCTATTGTTTCATTAGGACTTACACAAAACAGCAGAGGTTTTATTAGATCTCAGAAGTAACTTGGATGGTTTGAAGTGATGGCTTACAGGCCTCTTCCCTTTGACTTCAATTTGCCAGTGAGTTGGACAGGAAATACTAGTAACAAAACTGCAAAAGCATAATTACTTTCAAATTGTTGATGGACAATAATAGTTGTAATGAACTGCAAGATATGCTGCTTTGTAACATCTCATTCTCCACCCTTAATTCTAGTTGGTTAATTAAAGAGGAAGGAGAAACCCAGTTAATCATGGTGTTTTTGATACACTTAATCACATTTGAAGAGAATTCCACTGAACTGTTGAGTAAACTATTTAGATAGTTAAATTCTATATTTTCTAGTGAGCATTTCCTGGACTATTTTGTGGGTGGGACAGATATAGTTCCGTGTCTGTCTGCTTTTCAGATTTCTAGAGGAGAAAATTTAATCAGTGATCTCTAATTACAAGCTGGTAAATGTACATATTATTAACATGGCTTATCTAGTGGAGATTATCCATGGACAGCTGTAGAAGTGTTCTTATTTCCAAGCAAAAAGTTTGAAACTGTTCTGACAGTGGCACAGGTCGTCAACAAACCTTACTAGAGCAATCAGTGGGGATCAGAGAGAAGTTTGAAGATCCTTCCCATTTCCTGGTGGTATGCCAAAGATTTTTCTTTTCTTCACATCAAATAAAAGCATTTGTTAACAGTGGTGGATTAGCCACATGGCCAACCGGGCCAGTGCCCAGAAGTAATGGTAAAAATCTGCTCTCAGCAGTGGAAACACAGAGACCTGGCTACCAGATGAACAGGAAAAGACCCTGTGCCCTGACCCACAGCAGCAGTGGTGGGCAGGGGAAGCCCCCTTAATAGGCCCCAGCCCATTCCTCTCCCCATCAGAAGCCTCAGGTTTAGGGAAGTCCCCCCCCCCCCCAACAGCAGTCCCTGACCCTATTCCTGACAGTAGACACCAAAGTGGAGAAGTCCCAGACCACCACCCTGCTTCTGGCAGAAGCTGCAGGGTGACAAGGGAAGCTCCCAAGCATGACCCTGCTCTTCGGCAGAGGCATTATGTGGGTGGGTTGGAGAAGTCCCACACTCGATGCCTGTCCCCAGCAGAAGCACGGGGGATGGCAGGGGAAGCTGTAGCTTCTGCATCCTTGGGCTGGCAGAGTGACAGAACCTCTCTAGTGCTGAGGCCACAGTGTGTGTGGGGGGAGGGGGAGAAGGAGTGGCAGAATGGAGCAAAAAGGGTTGCAGGGCTTTGGTGGCAGGATGGAATGGAGAGGAGAGGACCTGGGTGGGACAAGGGCTAGTTCCACCAGGGAAGGGGCAGAAAGGGGTGGGGCTGTGGATGGAACCACAAGCAGAGGGGTGAAACAGCCGTGGGGCTGCAGGCTGAAGTGGGGAAGTGGGGACACTTTCTCTGTCTCAGGCCCCAGGAAACCTTAATCTGCCTGTTTGTTAATCATCCACTTTCTGGATTGTTTATTAGTTTAAATGAAACAAAGTTTGGCTCTATTTTAACTTAAGTAGACTGTGATCTCACTAGCTTTTTCTTTTTCAACACTCTGATCACATGGAATCCTATCAATGCACTCAGATACTCATCTTCAACACCATATTTTAAATATTCATTATTTGTTACCACCACTTCAAATTATGGGAAAAGTTGCTTTTAAAAAACGAACATCCTTCCTTGTCTTCTATAACAAACACGAGTGTTCTAATAACTCTATCTTCTTTAATAAATTAAACAGACCCCTAATTCCCTTTATATGACAAGATAGGAAGTGCAAAGCTTTTTCTTAAAACTTCAGATTTAGGGGATCAGTACGATAGATTCAGCTTTTGAAACACAGAAGTACATTTCTTGTCAACTCATATAGACTACCATACCAAACAGATAACAAGAAACCAAATTCTACCTAGACCTAAATAGATCAGCACTATGCCAATAAATGTCTGAGTAATTTATGCCCATCTTCTTCTATAGGAGAGTGTACAAAATGAAGTGATATGCAAAGGAGTCGTAAAACAAAAATACCTTGTTTTAATTCTATCTACTTTATTTAATAATTCCATCAACTCAATAGCAATGTGAAACCAGTTTATAAAGAACAGGCAAAGAAAGGCTTATTCTAATGTAAAGGTTGCAAGACAGGTAAAAAAAATACAACTATCTTTGAAGATCTTATCAGAAAATCAATTATCACAAGATACCAAAGGTTCTATTATTTTCAAGCAAAGTGTTTTATTGAAAGGAATTTGTTTGATAACAAACCCTGTAGAACTACACCCAAAGGAAAGAATGTTACAAAGTAAAGGAAAAAATACATCTCGTAATATATTTTACAAAGGAATTACAAAATCACTACACTACAAACTGATTCAAAGAATCCTGGACTGAAATATTCAGAGTGAAATCCTGGCTCCACTGAGGTCAATAGCAACTTTCTCATTGATTTCAATGGAGCCAGGATCTCACCCATAAACTGTGTGTGAGTTTCTTTAAGAAAACAGTATTACATATACAGTAAAACATAAAATGATATAATTTTTTTAGATAGCAAAGAGAAGATTGAAGATAAACAGCACTGATATATTTTTCAGGGGGAGATTTCCAAAGGCACAAATGATAGGCACATAGTTCCCATTGATTTCAATAGGAGTCAGGTGACAAATAGTAAGTTGGGCTTATGAAAATCTCCCTCTTAAAAGCAAAATAGATAGCTTTTCCCTCACAGCACAGAAGAATACATTTCTGATGCTAGCTTTATATCCTTAGAATTCCATGCAAAAGAAACAGAAACAGTTGCATATGTACTTACAGTTCCATTGTATCACATTTTCCTTTTTTTAAAAAAGGCATCACTTTATCTGCAATTGAATGAATAAATATAGTAAATTAAAATACATCACTAATGTCAGTGAAAGCTATGGACACAGCTCCTTGATGTTTCATAAGACTATAACTACCATAAAAAAGTATAAACTTTAGGTTTTACTGGCTTTGACAGGGGAGGATAATGTGATCTCTCCCCCCCCCCCCCCCGCACTTTCTGTAACTGATAGGCTATATCTACATTGAGTTTTATTGTGCAAGAATATATGCAAATGAGGTGTGGTGATGAATATTGCAGTGCCTCATTTGCATACTTAATAAGCCACCATTTTTGCACAAGGGGTTTTTGCACAAGAAGGAGCAGTCTACACTGCTCCTTGCACAAAATCCCCCTCATGAGCAAGAGCCATTCTGCCGGAAAATAGCGGCAGAATGGCTCTTGCACAAGAGAGGGGTTTTGCGCAAGAAGAAGCAGTCTGACGCTTATTTTCAGGCAGAACGGCTCTTGTGCAAGAGGGGGGTTTTGCGCAAGAAGGAGCAATGTAGACTGCTCCTTCTTGCGCAAAAGCTACTTGAGCAAAAATGGCGAGTCGTTAAGTATGCAAATTATATTGCCACACCTCATTTACATATGTTCTTGCGCAAGAAAGCGCAAAGTAAACATAGCCATACTGTTTGGGCAGACCTCAACACCTGACTTTGCCTGGAGTAAGAACATAAGATTGGCTATACTGTTTCATACCACAAGTCCATCTAGCCCAGTATCCTAGCTTCCAACATTGGCTAGTGCGGGTATGTCTACACTACAGCGCTAATTCGAACTAACTTAGTTTGAATTAGTTAATTAGCGTTTTGCTAATTTGAACTAGCATGTCCACACTGAGTGGACCCTGAACCAAGGTAAAGGATGGCCGGAAGCAGTGCCGGCATGGCATCAGAGTAGGACTTAGAGCATGGAGCTGCTGTTTCAGGCTAGCCGAGGGCTGTGCTTGAAGGGACCCGACTCCCACCCCAGAAAGACAGTTCTCAGGGGTTCCCCGCTTGCAAAGCAGTCCTGGCTTGGAGTTCCCTGAGTGCCCACACTCAGCACATCACAGCACTCGGCCATCAGCCCGGCTGCACTTGCCGCAGGCTGCCATCCGGGGGAGGTCAATCAGGGGGCTGCAGGAGAGCTTTCACCCCGAGGAGCCCGCAGAGCCACCCCAGTCCTCCCCATCGGGGGCTCGTACCCCATTCCTCCCTCACCCCCTTCCACTTACTCCTCCCTAGCCTCCCTTCCTGATGTACAAAATAAAGGACACGTGTGTTCAAAAGTAGAAACTCTCTTTATTGAACAAAACTCGGGGAGACTGGGAAAAGGAGGTGGGAGAGAAGAGAGAGGGTGGGAGAGGGGAGGGCAACTAAAATGATCAGGGGTTTGGAACAGGTCCCATATGAAGAGAGGCTAAAGAGACTGGGACTTCTCAGCTTAGAAAAGAGGAGACTGAGGGGGTATATGATAGAGGTCTATAAAAGCACAATTGGTGTGGAGAGGGTGCATAAAGAAAAGTTGTTCATTAGTTCCCATAATAGAAGGACTAGAGGACACCAAATGAAATGAATGGGTTGCAGGCTTCAAACTAATAAGAGAAAGTTCTTCACATAGCAAAGAGTCAATCTGTGGAACTCCTTGCTGCAGGAGGCTGTGAAGGCTAGAACTAGAACAGAGTTTAAAGAGAAGTGAGATAAAGTCATGGAGGTTGGGTCCATGGAGTGGTATTAGCCAGGGGGTAGAAATGGTGTCCCTGGCCTCTGTTTGTGGAAGGCTGGAGATGGATGGCCCGAGACAAATGGCTTGGTCATTGTTTCGGTCCATCCCCTCCAGGGTCCCTAATGTTGGCCACTGTCAGCAGACAGGCTACTGGGATAGATGGACCTTTGGTCTGACCCAGTACGGCCATTCTAAGCTCAGGGCTCAGGATTGGGGGGTCTCACTGGAGCACCCTGATTTTCATGCACACCTGCTCCTGGGTGGCCAGGATGGCAGCTCTCCTGCCCTAGACGGCCACTTTCCTGTGCCTAGTGCAGAGGTCGTGGATGAGGTCCACGATGTCCGCACTAGACCAGGTGGGTGCCCACCTCTTGCGGACCTGGGCAGGCTCCCGGGAGCCGCCAGCCTGGTCCCGGGAAGAGGCGGAGGGCTGGGTGGCAGCGGGTGGCTGGCTTGAGCCATGCCAGGTACAGGGTCTGCTGGCTGGGTACTGGCAGGCTTGCACCTGGCATGGGCACTGTAGCCAGCCCATGCCCCTTTAAGGGCTCCGGGGCCGGGAGGGGGGTAGAAGAGTTTCCCTGGTGGTGCCCAGAGTAGCCACCAGGGAAAGCTGGGGAGGGCTAGCCTCCCACTAGTTCGAATTAAGTGGCTACACAGCTCTTAATTTGAACTAGTTAATTTGAACTAGGCGTTAGTCCTCGTGGAATGAGGTTTACCTAGTTCGAATTAAGTTCGAACTAGCGGTTTGCATGTGCAGCGCCTATCAAAGTTAATTCGAACTAACATCTGTTAGTTCGAACTAACTTTGTAGTGTAGACATACCCTTACAGACTGTCTCTTAAAAAGGTTGTGCACACATTTACAGTAAACATCTCATAGTATTTTAATATTGCTGCATGCACTCCTAGGCAAAACTAAGAAAAGTAGAGCCCTATGAACATTTAGAACAGAACTTCTCTCTTCTTTTTATACTCTAGTAAAATTTCTGGCATGGTCTAAGGCTTTGGTGCTGGCTTGGATTAACTGTTATTTTTTCTGGACCAATTTCCACTATTCTTGTTCCTTCCACGCGGTGAGAATTAGGGTAGTATAGGCATCCTGGAGCCAAAAGACTCTTAGAGCAAGATTGCTTAAAAAAATGACTTTGCTTTTTGCCAAGATAGCTCTCTTCTGAAATACTCTGCTGATTAATAACGTTTCTATGAAATTCACAATGCCACTGCAGTATCATCAGTCTAGAAAAGAAAAAAATGTTCATTTGGAGATCAGAAAGTTTCTTTGGTTCACTAAAGTGATACTTTCATTTAGTATAAAGGACGACATATGGAACATGTTAGAATTGAGTAATATTTTTCAAGCACTGTCTTTTCTTGTAACAATCAGTATTTCATTTTAATTGCATGAATCTGGTACTAGACTATTCCTCTTATGCTATTACATAGATATGGTTAAGCAAATGTTACTTCTATTTTAAACACAGTTTAGTGGTTCCAGGTTCAGAAAGGGGTGGATGAGCTTATTGGTTAGATTTTTCCTCCAGCCTCCACATAATATCAATTTCTTAGAGATGCAACATACAGAACACCCAGCGGACATGCCTGAGGATCTCATGGCTCCTTAACAGTGGCCACGAGAAGCATATTGGAAGGGTAACATAGCTTGTAGCCCTCCCATAGGAACAGTCTGTAAGTTAAAGCTCTGTGGAGAAAATTTACGATCAGTTCAAAGGCAATTCATGAAGAGGGATAAGGGCTGAACTTGTCTGGTAGTTTGTTCACAAAAATAAGACCACCTTTACACCTGATAATCACAGTTGAAATTGCAACACAGAGAAATAAGTGCTTGATTCAAATCCCGGGCTTCATTAGCAAGTGCGGTATGCATACATTACCCCGCTAGTTCGAACTAGTGGGGTAGTGTAGACATACCCTAATATATTTAAAAAGTGCAATCATGTCCCCCCTCAACCTTCTTTTGGTAAAGGTAAACAAGCCAAGCTCCTTGAGTCTCCCTTCATAAGACAGGTTTTCCATTCCTCGGATCATCCTAGTGGCCCTTCTTTGTCCCTGTTCCAGTTTGAATTCATCCTCCTTAAACATGGGAGACCAGAACTGCACACAGTATTCCAAATGGGGTCTCACCAATGCCTTGTATAATGGCACTAACACCTCCTTATCCCTACTGGAAATACCTTGCCTAATACCTCGCCATCCCAAGATCGTATTAGCCTTTTTCACGGCCATGTCACAATGGCGGCTCATAGTCACTAGCGGACATTTAAAAATGGCGCCGCCCGGCAAGATGCAAATGAAGCCCGGGAAATTCAAATCCCGGGCTTCATTTGCAACTCCGGTTGCCTACATTACCACCCTAGTTCGAACTAGGATGGTAGTGTAGACATACCCTGAGAGAGCTCTCTCCCAGCGTTCCTGCTGCAGCCATGCTTTAAACCTTAAACCCAGTGTAGACAAAGCCTTCAACTGCTCCTGGGGCAGTACCAACCACGCACTGTCCCCCTCCCTCCCCCGGGAAGCCATAAAACAACAATCTAGCCCTTTATAAATACAAAGAAAATAACCAGCACAAACCTTTGAGCCCATCACAAAGTTCCAAAAGTTCGATTCAAGCATTCTTACCAGAAAATAGCAGGAATTTACTCAGAGTGGTCCCAGAAGCCATTGGATAATAAAGCACTAATAATGTAAGCTACCTCCCTTGGAAACAGCGGCTCATTATTGTGTATTTGGTTGCATTTATTCTAAATTTCGCAGTAATTATCTCAATGATATAGGTCACCGCTGCTTATTACAAACAAAAATCTGCAGAATTTTAATGACAATGTCTGTTCTGGAGAATAGTTTTTTTTTTTAATTTGATCAATGTTGGTGAGTATAAAATGTCAGAACTATTATTTTCTATTAACTGTATCTGGTATTGACATAAACAGTCAACGTCGCCAAGAGCGAGAGTGAGAAAGGAGGTGGGAAAAGAAAGGAAAGTGCTTGCCAAACATAATAAAAACTTTACAGTCATTTTATGAAAGGTCTCTTTTGCTTGTGGTTTTTATTTTAATTTTTAATATATATAAAACAAAATTCCTTCAACATTGTTTAGCTAAAAAAAAATCTCACATTTAAGAATGTGAACGTCTGGCTCGTCACAATTTTAATTGTAAATCCCAGGAAATGTAGAATATGAAAATTAAATTAGGAAGTGCTCAATGGATAGCAGAGTAGTAAATTTTATTTGGTAAAGAAATTTAATAACATTTGGAAAATAATTTAATAGAAAGCTGCATGTGCCTTACTAAGTACCAATGGGAAAGGCTTGAAGCAGTTTTTAATATATTCAGGATTTTTTTTACCTCTTACAGTATTTATTTAACTCCAACTTCTATTTAAGTCACTCCATCTTCTATATCTATACTATTATCTATTTATAGATTATTGCAAAACTGATTCAGAGTTAATAAATAAAAAGGTTTATGAAAAAAAATTCTATCAATACCTCATGTGAAGTGACAATATAACTAGTTCTCTATAGCTACTTCTTGGGAACCTTAATCTAATATTTATAGCTGACAATATATTGAATCAGTTTTTTTAAAATGGTGAAACTAAAACAAGCCATACAGGATTTTATAGTGAATGGAATGGAACTCATACAATAATGTTCAGATTTGTGCTTAGGTAGAAATTTAAAGAAATTAGCAGAGGAAAAATGCTGACAGTGTTACTTGCCAAAATCTGAGAGATGTCTATTTTATATTGGACTAATTAGGATACGGCATTAACAAAGTGAATTTATGAGCATTTGAGAATTTGGTTTTAAAGCAGGCTCCAGACCCCTCATTTTACTTTTGCTCCTTTTGCTGTATTTTAAACTGGATAAAAGACAGGGAGAGGATGGCAGTTTAAAAAGCTGATACCACCTGTAAATATCCTGGGTGTAGGGACATACTCAAAAGCTTTTTTCTTGAAATACTAGGAATTTTGGCATTTGTTTCAGTGGAAACAGCCACAAACAGTTAGTATGGGGTGGAGATGAACCACAACAGAAACTTCAATATAAACTCATTCAGGTCAGGTCAATATTGCAAAATGCCTATTTTCGCATTCTAGAGTCATAGAATCCTAAACTCTTAGAACTGGAAGGAACCTCAAGAGGTCATTGAGTCAAGTCCCCTGCCCGCACAGCAGAACCAAGCACTGTCTAGATCATCCCTGATAAATGTTTATACAATCTGCTCTTAAATATCTCCAGTGATGGAGATTCTACAACCTCCCTAGCTCAGAGTAGAGCAGAAGAATGACTTCTTGTGTCTTGCTCACAACACTCCCATTAATGCATCTCTGAATCATATTTGCTTTTTTTGCAATAGTGTCACATTGTTGACTCATGTTTAACTGGTGGTCCCCTATGATCCCTAAATCCTTTTCAGCAGTACTCCTTCCTAGACAGTCACTTCCCATTCTGTATGAGTGAAACCGATTGTTCCTTCCTAAGTGGAGCACTTTGCATTTGTCCTTATTAAACTTCATCCTATGTACTGAAGACCATTTATCTAATTTTGAATTTTGACCCTATCTTCCAAAGCAGTTGCAATCCCTCTCAGCTTGGTATCATCTACAAACTTAATAAGTGTACTCTTTATGCTGTCATCTAAATTATTGATGAAGATATTGAACAGAACCATTCTCAAAATAGAACCGTGCAGAACCCCACTTTTTATGACCTTCCAGCACAATTGTGAACTGTTAATATCTACTCTCTGAGAATGGTTATCCAGCCAGTTATGCACCCACCTTATATCAGCTCCATATATATTCTAGTGTAGATATGGAGGGAAACTCACAAAAGCAGTAATGAACATTCAACCTAAGATGGCAAATCCTTCATGAGAACAATTTAACTCACAGAAGTTTTGTGCTCAATGGTAGTAGAAGTCTTATTAGATCAAGCATGAGCTTTGAAGTTTGGAACAAGATGTTTGGATGGGGCCAGTGAAAGGATTAAAAGGTGAAGATAAATAGGAGCAATGATAGTCACAAAGGGTAAAAACTGCAGACAAGCATCAGTATTGTGCTCTGATCTCCCAGATGCATAATTTGTCCCTATGGTGGATCACCATGATGCTGCAGTAACAATCCCATGGATGGATAATTTAGCTTTTAGGGGTGGATCTCATCATGTCCGATAACTTGGCTAAGGATCTTTTCTTCTAAAAGTACTTCAAGGAAGGCATGTATTGAAGCTTCTCTGTTTAGGTTTCAATGTTATGTGGCCCTGCCTTAGCAAATGGCACAACAACAATTAAAAATAGCAAAATGCAGGAGAGATTACTCCAGATGATGAGAAAATACACCCCAGCAGTGAGAGGGAAAATCCCACTTTACACTGGCAGCTGTTTAGGAGTGTCTCAGCCGCCTTCAGATTTTGTTCACAAAGAGCAGGTTAGACAGACATCTAACAGGGATGATTCTAGATGGTGCTTGGTCCTGTCATGAGGGCAGGGGACTGGACTCAATCTCTAGAGGTCCTTCCAGTTGTAATGTTCTTTGATTCTATGATTTTAAGTGACTGAGCACATGAGACTAGCTGGAATAATATCTTAGCTGAGTTAATTAATACAATGAACAATAAAACAGGAACAAAGAGTTGACCAAGCCCAGGCACCTATAATCCTGCCAGCACAAATACACATCTTACCCGGTCTTTGTAGCTCTCAGGTATATAGTTGATCTGCTCTGGCCATGCCAAGAAAAGAGTAGCTGGTAAGACTTCTGATAGACCTTGACTGCATGAGCTCAGAATGATGACTCATCAGTAGTATGCTGATGATATCTGTTCAGAAGAATGTGTCACACAGAGAACTCAGTCCTCACGGTCCCAGTGCCTTAATGCCTGAGTGCTCCTCTGCAATACTGAGTTACCAAGCATACCTAAGGCTCTGCGGAGAGTCCAAGAAAGCTTTTATTTCATGCCTCATTTCTCATAATATCCTTGGACTAACTTCCCCCAGGCATGTTTCCTTCACAATTACGGAGAAAGAAGAGGTTTATGGAATGAATTCATATTTTCACTGTGTGAACCTACAAATGCAAACAACGCTATGTTAGTGATATATCAACCTTCACAATACAGTGCATCTTTCTGAGATATACTCAAATGTTTTAGCTCATTAATGAGGACTTGGCTGGCTCACTTGAGTGTATTCTGAGGGAGGTGAGTTTTAAGGCAACATAGATGTGCTTCCAGGGAAATACTAGTGATTTAATTAAGGGTAATTAATGAGTCATCAAAGAGGAACATTCCCTGCTTCTAGAGTCCCAAACAGACCTATAAACACAATCAGAGTATGTCTGGACTGCATCCCTCTGTTGGCAGAGGGATGCAGATTAGGCAGGTCGACACTGCAAATGAGGCAGGGATTTAAATATCCCGCGCCTGTAAACCTCCTTGCAGGAGTCATAAGGGATATGTCAAAAAAAGACTTTCTTTCTCGACAGATCCCCCTCTAAACTGCCACTTTTTGCCAACAAAGTGCTAAGTCGGCAAAACGCGGTGGCCATTTTTTTGCAAATTAGGCACCGGATATTTAAATCCCTGCTTCATTTGCAATGTCGACCTGCCTAATCTGCATCTCTCTGCTGACAGAGAGATGCAGTCTAGATATACCCCGTGTCTGGAAGATTGTTGAGTTGCCAATGTGACCCTTAATCAATATCATATATATAGTAGCCCAATGTCTGTGAGTCTGTAATGCTGAAATGCTGGATGTTCCCTCCAGGCAGCGCTGTTGCCTCCCTGACTGTTCCCTCTGGGTGGCACTGTTGCCTTAGTCACATCCTTCGCCTCCCTCCGTGGTGCTTGGCTGACTTCTGCACTGCTCAGCTGGGCCACTGCGGGGAAGCAAGCGGCGCAAGCGGACGTTTGGGCCCTGCAGTCCCCATTCAGCATGGGTGCTGCATGGGTAGCATGGGGCCCAAACGGCCGCTTGCGCCACTTGCTTCCCCGCAGCGGCCCAGCTGAGCAGTGCAGAAGTCAGCCAAGCACCACGGAGGGAGGCGAAGGGGGGCGGGGCGGTGACGTACATGGCCAGGGGTGGGGCTCGGCCATGTA
Organism: Pelodiscus sinensis; assembly: GCF_052426305.1. Lineage (NCBI taxonomy): Eukaryota > Metazoa > Chordata > Testudines > Trionychidae > Pelodiscus > Pelodiscus sinensis. Next base: position 208,087,241 of record NC_143053.1, read on the forward strand.
TGTCACCTTTGTGCCCCCCCTTCACCGCCTGCTGTGGCGCTCGGCTGACTTTTGCGCTGCTCAGCCGGGCTGCCGTGGCAGAGCCCAAACCTTTGCTTGCTCCGTTTGATCGCCTGCGGCAGCTGGGCTGAGTGGCGTAGAAGTCAGCCGCACACCACGGCAGGAGAAGAAGGGGGGTGGGGTGGTGATGTGTGGCGTGATAGTGGCTCCAGGCCATTTGGGCTCTGTGGTCCCCTGGGAGAGAGGCAGGAGGGAGGAGAAGAGAAAAAGAGAGACAGAGAGAGAGACAGGAGGCAGAGGAGAGCTGAGGGGAGGAGGGGGGGCAGTAAAAGGAGGAGAGAGAGAGAGAGAGAGAGAGACCGGAGGCTCAGGAGAGAAGACTGACGTGGAGGAGAGACCTGAAAATCCTGTCTTATGATGGGCTAATTGGCTAGTCTATATAAGACTTAACCATATGGGTCATCAGACTGTGAATGGAAGGGCCTAAAGTGTGCATGTGTGTCAATCACAATACATCTAGCTGATCAATAATTCTCAAACAAAGCTCAAAGAGATTTGATGACAATTGCCCAAATGCTCCTAAATACACATTTATGATAAGCTCTACCAGTTTTGAATTAAGTTTCATTCAGTTGTCTATGGTGTGGATGATCTGAGTAAAAATATAAATGGACCGTGTAAATGAGCTGTACTTCAAATAATAATATCAATAAATATCAACATGAAAGTGTTCCTCAGCACACATTACACCAGAAGGCATGTGATGGTGTACTTATTAAGGCACAGAGTATTTGTGGAAATGGGTCACTAAGGGCATGCCTGCAGGTAAAAACCCGCAATTGGTCTGTGCCAGCTGACTCAGGCTCAGGGGACCTAGGCTGCAGGACTATTTAACTGTGGTGTAGATGTTCAGGTTTGGACTGTAGCACAAGCTCTGGGATTCTCTCATTTCATAGAATCCTAGAGAGGGCTCTAGTCAGAGCCCAAATGTCTATCCCACAGGTAAACAACCCCTTAACCCGAGTCCCAGTCAGTTGGCACAAGCCAGCCACAGGATTTTCATTGCAGTGTAGAGAACCCTAACTTTCTGATAGTGTCCCTATAGATAATTATATTTACAATTTATTCAATTTATTGGGCATTTTAGAACATAAGAACAGTCATACTGGGTCAGACCAATGGTCCATCCAGCCCAGTATCCTGTCTGCCAACCGTGGCCAATACCAGATGCCCCAAAGGGAGGGAACACAACAGGTAAACATCACGTGATCCCTCCCCTGTCACGCACCTTCAGAGAAACAGAGGCTAGGGACACCATTCCTACCTATCCTGGCTAATAGCCATTGATGGATCTAACCTCCATGAATCTATCTAGCTCTTTTTTGAACGCTGTTAAAGTTCTACACTAGAGATAATGCCAGGCTCTTCATTTTAAGAGGGCTCCAAGAGATTTGGCTGTGGACATTGTGGAAAACCTTTTATTCTTGAAAAATCTGACTGTGTATTTCAAGCCACCACTTTCTAAAGGAGACCTGAGCTCTGTGGGCAGAAATAAATGACACCAGGTGGTCAACATAATTGTATGGACCCATATTTGAGTGCATAATGCCATGATTGCACGTGCAAACTAGGTAGTTGCTCAAGCAAAAACTAGCAAACTACATGAGGTTTATAAACCAAAGTACATTGTTTGCCCCCCGCCCCCATTAGCCCCGTGATTATAAGGTGTATATGACAGACCCACACACAATAAGTGGCTTAATGCATTTTAGGGGTTCTAGATTTTCAAGATACAATTGATCAGAACACTTAAGCATATGGTGAACTTTACTCATATGGAAGCAATTGGACTGCATACATGATTTACATGTGTTTAAGTGCTTCACTGACTCACAACCTTAACCACCAGGCTTATATCATTAAGCCACCTCTCCAATTATAGAAGGGATATAACATATTTTGGGGAGTGTGTGACAATCTCATGTTTCTCTTTTCTTCCCTCTTTGTATTCTGGGTTGATACCACAATCAAGTATATGATGTTCACAGAGTGATGTTACTCTCCTGATAAAGTATTAGGGAAGGCTGTGGCAACAATCTAGGACTCAGCAGGGAAGCTGTAAGAGAGCTATTTTTGTAATGTTTAAAATTATACTAAATTAATACAAATAAAGTCTCCTGCTGGGCTTCCAGTTTTAAATAGCATATTGTGGTGTAAATGATCAGAGCATCAGGGCTGTGCTAATTTAGAACATATGATAACGGTGAAGACATTAAAAAATCGTAGCATTTTTATTTTAAAAACTCTTTATGGAAGCACTGAATAGTTTCGTCAGATCATGCTAAGAATTGCTAATTTGCAGTCAAATGGGACTGAGGGAAATTGGAACCCTACATTTGGTGACTTTGAAGCATTTGAGTCTACAAAATGCTTTAGATCTCTATGGATGAGGACCTTGCATATTCCATTAATTGCACTAGTCTAACATTTTTTAAAAAGTATTATATTTAATTCTTTAATAAAACAAATAGAAGGGATGCCTAGTAAATAAAAATTAGTATTAAAATACATTTAAATTTAAATAGAACAAATTGTCTCACATCAGGCTGGAAAGCAGTAACAAAAATATCAGTAAGAAAGGCTTATTGAAAATATTACGTAACAGATAGGTACCAGTCCCATTCAGTTAGGTCAATAGCAGAGCTTTCTTTGGTTTAAAAGGGAGGAGAATTAAATCCTATGAACACTTACGCATTTGAATAACTTTATTAATTCAATGCATCTATTCACATGCATAAAATTACTATGTGTCTATGGGCATGTCTTCACTACACACTTACTTCAAAATAAACAATTTCAGAATAAAAATTCTGAAATAGCTTATTTTGAGATAGTGAGTCTACATTACAAATGCTCATTGAAATAGCACTGAGCTATTTTGAAATAGAGCATCTACACCGATTGGAGCTCAGTTGCATTTAAAGCCTCCTGGAAGCACTTCAGGCAGGACATCAGGACAGCAGTTGCTTCCTGTAGCTGCTAGCTGAGGCTCGTTCTTAAAGGGACCCTCCGTACAGTCATGTCTCAGGCTTTTCTCCATTTCCTACCTCCTTGAGGGACAGCAAACTCTTTCCACTGTGTGATCTGGTTACCTTTGTGGACACCATAGCATGTCAGCCATGGAGCTGGACCTGCTAGAATGCAGTTGCCAGCTCTTAGACCTCATACTGCACCTTCTGGTGCAGTTACTGAAAGCTGCCCACATGGCTCTGCAGGAACAGGACCCACTGCTCCCAGAGGGGCACCTCCTCTCCTTTCTCCACATGCTGTTTGTGCAACACAGCCTCTCCCCATCTTTCCCTGCACATCTTACACCGCTGCTTCTGGAGACTGGACACCAGTTCCAATTGGTAGGACCACATTGTCATGGAGCGATGGGATGACCAGCAGTAGCTTCAAAATTTCCACATGCGGAAGGCCACCTTCCTAGAGCTGGGTGAGTGGCTTGCCCATGCTCTCAGGTGATGGGACACCCACATGCAACATGCCATCCCCCTCCAGAAGCGGGTTACCATTGCACTGTAGAAGCTCACCACACCAGACTGCTACTGCTCCATTGGGAACCAGTTCAGCATGGGGAGACTGATGTTGGGGCTGTGCTCATGCAGTTATGGAGCTCTCGTGCTATTTTCCCATGAGGGTGGTGAACCACTGAAATGGAGCTCCCTAGGTAAGGGGGAGGGGCATAGAAGCTCCCTCCCTAGAAGGATTGTCAGTCTCACCTTCACAAAGCCCTGCTGCAGAATAGGGTGAGCAGGGATTGGTCCTGGTGTGTGGGAAGGAAGGCTTGTCTCGGTGAACTCCTGAGGGCCCTGGAAACCCTGTGATTCTCTGTTTGTCTCCTTCTAAAGGTGGTGAGGACCATCAACACCATCTTGCTGCACAGGGTCACCATCCTGGGTGATGTGGACCTCATCATCACAAGTTTTGCATCCATGGGCTTCCCCAACTATGGGGGGGGGGAATTGATGGCACCCACATCCCCATTTGGGCCACTAGACATCATGCAGAAGGGGTTCTTTTCCACAATGGGGGGTGGGGAAGGGACTAACACCCATACAGGATGCAGTAGAGGTGCTCAAAATAGGGGCAGACTGGGGTGCCACTCCAGGCTGTGTCTAGACTGCAGGGTTTTTTTGAAAAAACTTCACCAGTGTCTAGACTACAGCCACGTTCTTTTGAAATTAAATTGAAAGAACACGGCTTTTCTTTCGATGGTGGTAATCCTCATTTCACGAGGAATAACGCCTTTTTTCAAAAGCGTTCTTTCGCAGAAAGGCGTTCTTGAATGCAAACAGGGCTTTTTCGAAACAGAGCATCCAGACTGCCTGGGTGCTCTCTTTCGAAAAAGCGTCTCACTTTTTCGAAAGAGGCTTGCAGTCTAGACGTAGCCCCAGAGTGAGAGTTGTGCTCCATAGCCTTGGTATGGGCCTGCCTGAGCTCCTTTGCCCACACCTGCTCCTGGGTGCGGCTGTGTCCCTTCTGTCCCATCCAGCCATAAATGTCTGCATTCCTGCATCTGGTGCAGAGATCCTGGAGGTTTGCCTCCTCTCCCCAGTCCTCAATGAGATCCAGGATCTGTGCACCAGATCAGGATGGTGCCCTCCTCTTTTTCCCCCGGGAAGGGGCTTGGGAGCTGGTTGCAGCTGTGCTGGCAGCTGTGGGGGCCTCAGATGGAGCACTGGAGTCTGCCATGGTAGAGCAGAGAAGAGCAAAGTGCTGCTGTGCGGCATGGTGCTAGCAGGGCCTGCTGTGTGCCACAAGCCCTTTCCCCTGTGGCTGCACCTTTCAGGGCTGCAGGGGAAGGGGGACTATAGTGTTCTGATGAGAGTGGACAGAGTGGTCACCAGGGAAGCCCTGGAGGCCACTTATTTCTAAATAACCTTAGCTGCACACACCCTATTTCAAAATAACTATTATTCCTTGTGAAATGAGGGTTACAGAACTCGGAGTAAGAAGCCTGATATTGCAAATTTCAAAATAGCAGACTTGCTGTGTAGATGCTCACTTTGTTATTTAAAAATACTGCTGCTGTGTAGACACGTCCTAAACGTTAGGAGAATCAGGGACTAGATATAAGGTACAGAGGAAGGTCCTGGTATGATTCCGAAATGCAAAGGCAGTATAGAACAATTAGAGGTATGGCCCTACCAAATTCACAGTCCATTTTCATTAGCTGCATAGTCATAGGTTTTTAAAAACTATAAATTTCATGATTTTAGCTATTTAAATCTGAAATTTCATAGTATTGTAATTGTAGGGGTCCTGACCCAAAGAGGAGTTGTGTGTGTGAGGTGTGGGGGGAGGGGAGGTGTGGCAAGGTTATTGTAGTGGGAGTTGATGTACTGCTACTCTGACTTCTGTGCTACTGAAGGCCAGGAGCTGCCTTCAGAGCTGAGTGCTGGCTGACAGCCACCCCTCTCCAGCTACCCAACTCTGAAAGCGGTGCAGAAGTAAGGATGGCAATAATGCCCCCATAAATAACCTTGCAACTCCCTTTTGGGTTAGTACTATCCTTTTGAGAAATTCTGATCTCCCCTATGAAATCTGTATAGTCTGTGATAAAATCATACCAAAGACCAGATTTTATGTTGGGAGACCAGATTGCATGGTACATGCTGCATTTTTATGGCTGTGAATATGGTAGGGCCTTAATTATAGGCCTTCACTGGCCAATAAAACCGCAACATCATCAGTGTCCTGTCTGGGTACATAAGACATTTCCAATTGTTGCTACCCACAGAACAATTCCACTATTTTTGTTATGAGTCATATTTTCTTAATACAGGACTCATACAATCCCTGTGTTTATTGTAGGCCAGGTTTGACTTGAGTAACTAAACAAGGGGGAGGCCTCATTCCTTGTAAAACAGGATATGTGAGGTAAATAGATTAGCAGGCTAAAAACCAGAACATTTCTGCTAACTAAGGCAAATGGGTCAGTGAACTAAGAGACAGAATTTCAGCACAAGCTAAGATAAAGGGGAAGACCCAGGGAACTATTTATAAAGAACAAGGTAATGAACAAGCTATGGCAGGAAGTTAAGGATGAGGTAAAGAGTAGGTTGAACATGGACAGTGTATAGACAGAGCATGATGTACAAGGAGTGATTCCTACAAAGTAGCCTAGCCACTCCTGGCAGGTGTGATGAATTGAGATGTGCCAATGCATATAAAGGAGGAGGGTTTCTGTTTAACTCTGGATCTGGGATGTACTCTGAATCCACCCTGTGCATTTGAGTCTATTCAACTCAGGCTTGCTGTATTCCAAATAAAAACACCTGAATGACAAAGTCTGGTACTAAACTGGGGCCTTGGGAAGCTGCATGGTTAAAGGTGTCAGAGGGAATCCCGACATTTATGAATGCACAGATACACAATCATGGCACTTATTAGATATGCAAGGTGAAAACATCCTCGTTTGGCTGGCTGTTGTAATGTAAGCTAAAGGAAGGTGTTACTAAGGAAATGAGGCAAGAAGTCCCTAGAGTCAATTCATTGAGATCATGTAAGCCTCATGAACAGAACAATATTCATGACACACTGCGAAAGTCCTTTGTGTATGTACCTTAAAATATTAAATGAGGGACTATAGCAACAAGAGTGAAACTTGATTGGATGCATTTTAGCCAGGGGCTCATGAAAGAGACACTAGTAGCAGCACTTGTTGTATGTACACAATGCATTTGTCAGAGTACTTTTCCTCACCTGGAGCACTGGGGTTTGGATAAAATGGGACCTAACTCATCACGTCTGATGAAGTTAGAAGCACAATCCCCAAGATTTTACAAATCCCAGATCACTCCTGGTTTTGCCCATCATCAACATGCCATTTTGCGCAGCCTTGCAGAGTGGTCTCATATTCCCTGGGAGACACTATCCCAGGTGCTGCATAGTGGAAGTGCAAATGTTGGGCCAACCTTTAATGTTAGTGCAGCTTTTTCACTCTGGTGAACTCATCCCACTATGTATTCCAGAAAGAAGAAGGATGCTCCAGTGGGTACAGCACTCACTTAGATTTGGGCTCAAGTCTGCATTCCTGGATGATCTTGGGCAAATCATCTAGGCTCTCTGTAAAAGGGGTAATACCTCTGTAAATGGGGTAATAGCATTGCCCTACCTCACAGGTCTTTTCTGTAGATACATACCTTGAAGACTACAGGGTGTTCAGACTTATGGAGTAATGAAGGCCATATAAATACCAAAGCCAGGTGGAGTCAAGGTCTTGCCTGCTTTTCCTACATCTCCTATGTTATTCCTGTATCAGAGGGGTAGCTGTGTTAGTCTGGATCTGCGAAAGCAACAAGGAATCCTGTGGCACCTTATAGACTAACATGTATTGGAGCGTATGCTTATGCTCCAATACATCTGTTAGTCTATAAGGTGCCACAGAACATCTTGTCGCTTTCGCAGATCCAGACTAACACGGCTACCCCTCTGATACAGGAATAACATAGGAGATGCAGCTGATGAAGTGGGTCTTTGCCCACGAAAGCTTATGCTCCAATACATCTGTTAGTCTATAAAGTGCCACAGGACTCCTTGTTGCTTATGTTATTCCTGTAAGTTGGTCCACAAGGCAGTACTGTGGCCGCCGCCTCCAGTACAATGCCTGTGAGAAATTAACCAGCTAGTAATTGTGAGCATGAGAATCAATTGCAGATAGTTCACCCAGCTTATCGATGCAAAAATTCAGTCACCACCTTGGTCATTTTAGTTGCCTGTTGTGCCCCTCCCCCATCTTTCCTCTTTTTTTTTTTTAGATTTCAAGTTTGGTGCATCTAAACCCATCTTACCTACATATCTGCACCGTGTCTAGCACATTGTAGAAGCTATTGAAATACAAGTAAATAATTCGCACTCTGACTATGTCTAGACTGTAGAGTTTTTCCGAGATACCACAGGTATCCCAGAAAAGCTCTGCCATGTCCAGGGAATGCGTCCACTTTTTGGAACAGTTTCTAAAAAAGCGGGTGCATTCTTTCGGCATCCCTGTATTCTTCTCAGTGAGAGGAATAAGGAATGGTCCAAAAGAGGTTTTTCCAAAATTTGACCCCATGTAGACATGCCAAATTTCAGAAAAGCCTCTTCCAAAAAAAAAAGCAGAAAAAGATATGCAAATTGCAATTCACAATTTGTTTAAGATTCCTTGCATCCTTCCCCACACCTACATCTTACAATAAGAAGGAAGAATCTGTCCTTTCATGTATTGTAGGTCCACATATGTCCTCAGATGGGGCTGAGTAAACCCACAATCTGATCACAACTGTATGTTTAGATGTAAAGGCCGGACTCATCTTATATAAAAGCATTGCTCTCCTTTTTCCCCCCCTGCCTTTTCTTCTCTTCCCCATTTCACTTCTGGGACTGACCAGCATTCCTATGAATGTTTTTCATCGTTATTAATTACAGATGATTCTTCTTCTCAAGTGACTGCAAAAACCTGACTAAAATGGACATTTATTGAATGGAGATGCTCCACATTGCAACAGCAGCTCATGTGCTACTTAGAAAGATTCTAATGGCTCCCACCCTTTTCCTGTGCCCCTCGTCTTTAAACGCAGCAGCTCTGTCAGAAAACAAAACTATAGCTCAGCAACACTAATTGCCACTTGCATCCTGAAAACAGCAATCCATGCTCTCTCTCTGCAAACTAGCCAAAGAAATGACAAGGCTGACAGACAAAGGAACCTCACACTCAGACAAATGTAATAGCATGGCTACTGCTTCTACCAACCCATCTCAAACAAACAAAGAATAGCGACCAAACTTGGAGTGTACATGAGGGCCGTGGAAGGAGTAAATAATTAAAACTGGTGGGGTATAGCGGATGTTGAAGAGGTTTGAATTTAGGGGACTGCATCAACTTCAGCTTACCACTATGCTGAGGACAGCTTAATAATACACGTAGAAATATGGAGCACCTATGTTATCACTATAATAGTGATGGGAGTTACACACACAGGCAAGGTCTAGACTACAGGGCTTTATTGGAAAAAGCTATGCAAATTGAGCTCCACAATTTGCATAGCTTTTTCTGAGAGCTTTTGTGGAGAAGGCTTTTCCCCCATTTGGCCCGGTCTAGACGGGGCCAAATGGTGGAAAAACCTCCTCTTTTGGGAACCCTTGTGCCTTGTGAAATGAGGTATACAGGGCTCCCCGAAAGGGCACGTTTGCTCTTCCATGAAAAAAAGCGGAAGAGAAAATGCGTTCCTTGGATGCGGCATAGTCTAGATGTAGCCACAGATTGCATTGAGAAGTGATACAGGAGCTCATTGTAGATAGAAGCATGGAGCCAAGCTCACCAAATAAAGTTGGGTTTTGAGTTTTTGTTCATTTGTTTTTGTTATTTTGTTTCCCTTCTTCTAATTGTGAGAATAAGTGAAAGCTCGTTTTTTGTCTTGGGCAAAACCCCAGAATTATGCTTGTATCACAATAACAGGACACCGGGCAAAGTTAGAACTGATGTGTATACAAGTTTATTGTCATAATGGTGCTGGGAGGGGAGAACAATTGCTCTTTAGGGCAAACTCAGGATTTGTCTACACTTAGAATGCTACAGTGATGAGAATTCTCTCCTTGACTTAGCACTGTCTACACTGGGGGTTAGGTCAGTATAACTTCATCACTGAATGGTTTTAGAGGTGCTGTGGTAAGCAGTGCTCAATATTGCTGGTCCAAAATGGAACACAATGGATTAGCCCCAGCACCTGCTTCCAGCAAGCTGGATGTGATCTGACCAAACCCCAAGTCACCTCAACCAATCTTTGGAAAGGAGGAGCTATTTTTGGTATCAGACAGGCCCTTGGCTTAAGGCCTACTGGAGACTTAGGGTACGTCTAGACTACGTTTTAGTTTCAAAAGAGGATATGGAATTTGCATATCTTCTTCCGATTGCTTTTTCAAAAGCAGGTCTTTCTAAAGTGAAAGTAATCTGGACACGTTTTTTTAGGGAAAAACCCACTTTTTTGAAAAATCGCTCTTCCTTAAAAAAGGGGTTTACACGGATTTTGAAAAAGGCTTTTTTTCCTGAAAAAAATGCGTCCAGACTACTTTCACTTTCGAAAGGCCTGCTGTCACATTGATGCAAGATTAGGCAGAATTTCTTCATTAAATTGCAGCACCCCTTGTTCTTGATCTCAAGTTACCCACATAATCAGGAGCACTTATGCTGGACTCATTGCAGGCATGAGAAGAAAATGTGTCAGAGAGTGTTATTTGGAGGAAATCCCAGCCATCTAATTCAACCTGTATTCATTCATCTCTTCAACCAGAACCAAACAGTTCTGAATCTCCAGAAAAGTTTATTAATTTTACAAGCTTCGTGTTATTTTCAGTTTTAAGCTCCCCTCTGCATGACCAGCCTGTGGCTGGGTCTGGAACTGGAAGTGCCAGAATATAGTTGAAAAATCTGAACTCCCTGTAATTCTGACCCTAAGCCAAATATCTTGAAAGAAGATAGACATCTACTATACATTTGAGAAAGTTTGTCTGTTTGTCTGTCTATGTGTCCATTTGTCTATTTATTCCAAGAACATTTCCTAAAAGATAAGAACTAGGACCACCAAATTTGGTATGCAGCTTCCTCTTACCATCGCTTAAAAGCAAGGTAAGGGTTTGGTTGTGTCGGGAAAATGGGATGTGCCTGGAATGGGATTGCTTATCAGAAAACTATACCGAAAAGAGAAGACACTCTCCCCTCCAGGATTGCCACGTCTCTGAGCCTCCCACCCATTAGGTGCCCTTTAGGGAGGATGGGGGGAAGGAGGAGAGGCTAAAGCCCCCTCCCCCCCATTTCATACAGGAACAATGCTGGCTATTCCCTTTTGTCAGGGAGCGAGGGGAAAGTGCAGTTTGTGGCATTCCTCACTTTTGCTAGGGAGTGCAGGGGGCAGATGAACTGGCACCTGCACCAGGCAGAGGACCTTCACCCCTCTCTCAGCTGTGTCTGCTGAGGGTGCAGCAGCCATGGAAAGGTTCTTTCCATTGGCCACTAGGGATATGTCTAGACTACATGGCTCCATGTGGATGAGTTTACTAGACATAGGAAAATGAAGCAGCGATTTAAATAATTGCCGCTTCATTTACATCAAAATGGCCGCCGCGCTGTGCCGATCAGCTGTTTGGCAGCACAGTGGGGCAGTCTGGATGCGCCGCGGTTGACAAGGGAAGCCTCGTGAAATGAGATTTATCGGAGCGGTCGACAAAGGCTTCCCTTGTTGATAGCAGCGCATCCAGACATCCCCACTGTGCTGCCAAACAGCAGATCGGCATAGCGTGGTGGCCATTATTATTTAAATCGCCACTTCATTTTTCTATGTCTAGTAAACTCACCTACATAGCTCCATCGACGGAGCCATGTAGTCTAGACATACCCTCGCTGTAGTAATGAAAGAAGACTGAGGTAGTCCTCTCTCCCCGGTCCAGCCTGCCTACTGAACCCCTCCCCCCCATTCCCAGCCCCAGAGCAATGATTCAAATGAAGCATGTACATTGTCATTTTATTTTCCAAAAAAACCAAAATTACTTGAGTTAAGGACCTGAGAAGCTCTGGGTAAATCTACTGAATACAACTGAAATTAAAGTCAGAGATAGTGTTATAAACATAATAGTTTGACGTGCGGTCCTTTTACGGAGGTAGGCACTGTGCACAAAATCCAGCTTGCCTTTCTCAGGAATGTTACTGTTTTTGAAATCAGCATGTTGGAAATGTTGCAGGATTTAGTCCTCTCTCTCTCTGGCATACGTGGTCACCAACTCTGTTTAGCCACGGTAGGGCTTGTGCTATGGACATGACTTAAGAGACTTCCCAACCTAAATCTGCAATTTAAGCCCATTGCTTCTCATTCTAATCTCAGAGGTTAAGAAGAATAATTTTCATTCTCTGGGTATGTCTACACTGCAGAGTTTTTTCAGAAAAACATCTGTTTTTCCAAAAAAACTTCACTTATGTCCACACTGCAATCATATTCTTTTTTCCCAATATTGATAAACCTCTTTCTACAAGGAAAAAGCCTTTTTCTGAACGAGCTCTTTCAGAAAAAAGTGTGTGTGGACGGGGAAGAGGAAAAGGGAAAAAGAAGAGGTGCATTGGTGGCCACTCCATCCATAGTAATCACAGCTTAAATGTGAGATAGTGTTCATTCAGTGTGGACTCTATCTTTTGAAAAAGCAGACCACTTTTTCTATGTGATTTTGCTGTGTGGATGTTCTTTTTTGGAAGAACTTTTTTCGAAAGTTCTCTTCTGGAAAAGCTTCTTCCGAAAGAAGCCTGCAGTCTAGACATAGCCTCCTTGTAACAATTTTTTCCTGTGCATGTTGATAGGACTGTCACTTACCTTTTTGAATCCTTTCACAAGATGGCTCCTATAAAATTTAAAATCCTTGGCCTCTTCTCAGCTCTTTTCTGAACTATATCTCTGGTCTCATCTCTTACTGCACACCCATCCTCTTTGCTTTCCCAACTCCTCCTGCCTGATCACTTTTTTACAACTTTCTTCTAGGGTCATTTCCAGTATTCTTCTTTGTTGAATGGGTTCTTCTCCCTAGCCAGGTGTTTCAGGCACCTACTCTTTCCTCTTTCAGATCCCTAGTCATGGTCTATTTCCACAAGCAAATGCCTCACAATTAATAATTTAGCCAAGTTCAGCCTTTTCCCCCCCCTGTTGCAGAATGTCCATTCCCCTCTAATGTATTGGTTATTTGAAAGAATTCAGTATTTGAAAGTATTCAGTATTGGGCACCTAATGTTTAACTTTATGGACAGATTATGAAAGGAACTGAGCAAGTATTTAATATTCACTACTCAGACCTATAACCCTGGTGAGTCACTCAAGCAGACTTTTACAATTGCAGGATCAGGAATCAAAAATAAAAGATCAGCCTTAAATATTTTGGATACAATCCAGGCCCCATTTAAATCAAATGCAAAAATTCTCATTGACTTCACCATTTGCCTTATGTGAAAAGGAACACAGTTCTTTAGAAAGGAAAGCTTATTCACTGTGAAAAAGCTGTGCTATTTCTTATCAAGGCAATGCAGTCCGGTGAACTCAAGGGACATGGGTTGCATCCTTACCTCTTTGCGACCTTCTTCCTCTCCTCCATTCTTTGTTGATTTAGACTGTCTCTTGCTCTGTGTTCTGAACAGCAGCTACAACCATGGGACCTCGGGCTTAGCTGAGGCTCCTAGGTGCTACTCTTGGTACTTCAGTAGCACTTGGTACTTGGTACTCTTGGTACCTCAGTATGGCAGACTGTCTTCATTCTTGGCCACTCTCTCCAACAAATAGCTGTAGGACTATATAGTCCTCTGCTCTGGGGTGAGACAGGTGTTCTGATAGTTCACCAATATGGTGCTGATCTTACAGGATCTGTCAATAGGAAAGGAAAATATATAAAGACTCGTATTTGTGGGTTTTCATCCTTCCCCCTCCTCCTTTTTCAAGGAAGCCTGTCCCTTGGGAAGCAGCCTTATGATAGCAGGCCAGAGAGGTGACATATATGTGAACATATGGCATTGTCCTCCTAGGGTAATATACATGCAAACATATGTCACTGCCCTCCCAGTGCAGATTACTTGTCAACAGACATGGAAAGATCTCACCATGGTTATATTGTTTATCACCCAGATGGTTTTCTATTGCTCCTGATCTGTGCAGATAAATTACAACTACTTCCAAACACCCCTTGCTAATAATAGATTAGATTTATTCCAAATACAGATGCTTAGTCTTGCCCTTTGGTACTTCAGCAGAATTCACTGCACAGCAGGGGCTCTGACGCACAAAAAGGGAGGAAAAGAAAAAGAGACATCAACTGAGACTGAGCCAATAAGGGGAGTATTTGGGGAAAGAGACACATCATTGCTCCTGGGAGTTCTCAGTCTCAGGGGAAGGAAAATTCACTCTTTCAGTGCAAAATTCTACATGTTTGTGGATAGCTGACAGAAGTGGATAGTGACTCAGTATGCTGAGCAATTGTATCCGTGAAATGTCAGGCAAAATGACATGATAGATCTACATGGCTGCTGCTAGAGATACAAGATATGAAAATTCACTTGATCTGTATATGGACTCTCCCTTCCCACAAGCCCCGACTACGCTGCAAATCCAAGTTGAATACTGTATAGAAATGGCTCCGCAAGTATATCATTAACACCCTGCCTCTTGGTGATGACAAGTTTACACTTCCAAATGTTAATAATCTCTATCTTGCAGATGGAGAAAATGAAGTACAAAAGACTAAACAGCCCAATTTTAAAAAAATGTTCTCTGATTTGGAGTGCCTTCACTGAAGTCTCATTTTAGAGATGGTATGCACCCAAAATGCCAGATGGAGTCAATGGGTGGAAGCTCAACTATTCTAATAAGCAAATCCCAATGTGTCCTCAAAAATTGAGGCACCTGAAATCAATGACTGCCTTTGAAGATATTGCTCTAAGTGGTTTGCCCAAAGTCAGACTACAAGCTCAGTTACAGCCATAGCAATAGAATTAGATCTCCTGGTTAACCAGCTACAACAGCTATATAAGTATATTGAAACAAAACAAAACAAAACAGAAAACCTCCAGACTTCCCAGGAGGTAAGGATCCCTGACTTGAGCAAAATAACAAGCATTCCCTATGCGGAATGGTCCTGCATACTTCAGAGAATCTTCTGAATGAGAGAAGAAAGAGGGGTGGGTTGCTTTAACCTATACATTCAAACAGGAAGCAACATTATTTCTGAGCAAAAGGTCTCAAAATATTTATAAAATGTTTGGAAATTATGTTTGTTTGTTTTTTGTCTAGCAGAATTTAAAAATCCTTTTATAAGAATGGTTGTTTTACTTAGAGTTTGCGTAGGTTTAACCAACCTCTTTTCAGTGAAAAATACTGAATTGTCAACTTCATGAAACAGGATCAATTCTGATGAGTCTCCTGACTTATCATTTGTTTCACAAGATGTTCCAAATTGTTGAAACATCCTCCCCTCATGACATTTTTGAATGGGGGAAAAATACCCTAAACTTTTTTTTGTCAGAAATATGATTTGTTTTGAAATTAGAGTAAATTTAGACTAACAAGGTTCAAAAAAGAAAAAAAAAGTTAAAATTACAATGAAACATTTTGAAATGATTGAAACAAATATTTCAATTTTGATAGATAGATAGATAGATAGATAGATAGATAGATAGATAGATAGATAGATAGATAGATAGATAGATAGATAGATAGATAGATAGAGTGGAGTTTGTAAATTTTTTGAGACATACTATTCCCATTTGGGAAAAAAATTTTAAAAAGGGAAAAAATTCTCACAGGATAGGGAAACTGTTTAATGCAAAGGAGTAGGCAAAATCAGGCCTGGTACCTTATAACTAAAAGTAATTTTACATTTAAAAAAAAATGTTGTCTGGATAGTTAATTCTTACACCACTATCCTTATAGAGCAACAAGCTCCATTTGAGCATTTTTCTCTGTCATGCTCTGAAGTTCTATTAGAACAATATTTGATGAAGCATTGGGAGCATAACTATTATCAAGACTTTAGTCTCATAATGAACTCTATGCAGACTGACTCCCACAGACCCCAGGCACAGTAGTCTGTACAGGAACCATCTGTGCAGAGCTCATTGCAGGATCAGGATCTATGTTATTACTCCCAAATATCAAATCCAGTCCATATATAGTATGATGGGATTATATAAAATAGTTAAGAGTGGACAAAAAGAGGAGAAATGTTATCAAATGCAATAGGAGATGCTACTTGGCCCTAATGATTTTGTGCCTATAATTATTACTGAATTGACTCAGAGGATTTATGTTTAGTAACCATTCAAAGCTAATTACATTTTCAACTGGGTAGGGCAGGTCATAAAAGAAATCCTTAGGACACACTGAAGGGATTGTCTTTTCCTTTCAGGTAGACAGGACTTTATGACAGGAAACAATGACAGGCTAATATAAACAACTTACTTTGCCTACCTTTATGTTTCAATAGAGTAGTTCAATATAACCACATTTCTCAAAAGACTCATATTCTGTTATTGAAAGGTAATGGTGGGAACCAACCTAAGAACATGTAAAATGCAAGATTTTTTAATCAATGAGAAGCTATTAATTTAACCAACCCTTCCTGTAATAATATTGAGACAGACTGTCTGCCTGTTTTTACATTATAGCTAGCTTTGCAATCCATGTGGAACCTAATGAGGTGTGTAATTTTTGTGAATTTATTGTGAATAGACTTAGGAATTAAATGCTGCCAAATTTTTAGCATTTCTCTCCCAGTTTTTTTTAATGCAGAACTTATTATTTTAGTATGAGCTGTTGACTTTTTCCAATACACATGAACTTCATGGTCTCAAATAGGCCATTTTAAGTACAGACCTGATGTGACCCAGTCCAGTAGTGAATTGCCTTCCATTCATGTAAAACCATGTCTGCTGCTACAACTGCTTTCATTTAAATAATGCTCTGGATGTATGGCCAATGGCAAAACAGGTCTTGCAAGCCCCAGGAACTCAGCTAACTACCCTTCAAAGCCCCTGCTTGAGCTTTATTATAAAGTGCTTCACCTCTAAGGCCCACATAAATTCACAAGGGCTTCCCTAATCCAAAAAATATGCCTTTATTTAAGCATTTATTACTCCACCTTTATGATTACCACCATTGGCTTCAATGGGATAATATTCAAATTCTTAACCACTTCCCTGGATGGAGGACTTGCTGCTGATAATGCCTGCTATTCACTAAGGGGACATCTATGCTGCATGGCTATTTCGGGATACCTCTGGTACTTCAAAATAGCTACCCCGCATCTACACAAGCTGCCCATATAAAAAAAATATTTTTCGAAATAATGGGCGTGGTATTTCAGCATCCCAGTAACTCTTGTTCCATGATGGCTAAGGGATGTCTCGAAATAGCATGTTATTTTGAAATTTGGCATTGTGTAGACATGCCAAATTTCAAAATAGCCTATTTCAAAATTCAATCAAAATAAGATATGCAATTTGTGTTGTGCAAATTGTGTATCTTATTTCAAGTTTAGGGTGCTGTGTAGATTCACATTAAGTGAATTGTAAGCTTTTGAGAATAACAGACTCTTAAAACAAAGTCCAATTCACCTGCTACTTAGTAAGATTTCGCTGTGTCTGTCTCTCTCTCTGTGTCTCTCAATTTTATTCAATTCAATATAGGCTCATTTACAGTCTCAACACTGTGGCATCTGAATGCCTTCCATTAGTGCATTGAGCTACGAGTCATATACACTGGGGTTTTTTGCTCTGGTTTTTTGAGAAATAAAACAAATACATTAATGGCAACAGGATGCAGTGCATTTAAGAAGTGTTCCTCACCGTCAGAATGGTTGAGAGAGAGAGAGAGAGAGAGAGAGAGAGACCAATCCAAGCCTTGCCAATAATCCAGTGGTCAGGGCACCAGTTTGGGAGAAACAGGTTAAAGTCCCTGTTCTCAGGCAAAGGAGGGATTTGAATTTGCATTCTCCCACAGCACAGCTCAGAATCCTACACGAGCCTAACTTAGAACTATGACAGCTTTCTGAAGAGTTTAATTGAAACTAGTACATTTCCACGGAAAGTTGTGGTTTTGATAAATCAACCCTTTCCAGTGAAAAGTTAGATTGCCAAAAAATTCCTGACCAGCACCACCCCTCATGGAAGAGATGAGGAAACTTCAAAGTCACCGGGGAACTGGTGTTTTTCCTGTGCTTGAACCTGTTTCATGAATCTGACGAAGTGGGTCGTTGACCACGAAAGATTATGCTCCAATAAATCTGTTAGTCTATAAGGTGCCACAGGACTTCTCATTGTTTGTCCTTGAAAACTCACTCTCTGATTCCATGTGGCAGTAGGATAGGTGGATTTATGGCATAGGAGCATATATATGCTGCCTACCCACACATTCTTGACTATAAGACCGAAAAATCCTACCTCACCATCAAGATTTGACACAAACACATCATACATCTTTTTGTGACAACATATATTTACAATAAGTATCTGAATACACCTGTTGATCAATGGTTGCTCCTTGATTAATTAATTCTTCCTGAAGTCTTCCCATAAACTTTTTTAAATTGCACCCCACTGAACACAAGGCTGCATGTAGTAGCTATAGCAGAACCACAAAGAATAGTTACATTTTCTGATAAGGAGAGCTATATTTATGCAGCTGCAGTTTGCAAAGAGTGTTAAATCATTTTATTTTTTGTCACGTAATTGCTTATAATACGCACTATCCCTTTGAGACTAGAAAAAGCCAAAAATTGAGACATTCTTACTATGCAAATTATTTGGAAATGAAGGTCTCATTCAGCAAGCTACCTGACTACATGGTAATTGAAAGGGTGTGAATAGTCCTTACTGGGTAAAATCCTGGCCCCCTGCTATTGTCTTCGATGGGCCAAGATTGCACCCATTCAAGTTCAATAGAGCTAATCACAAACCATAATATACTGAAAGTTAGTCAGATGTTAGAATAACTTGATTAATCAGGGCCATAAAGGGTCACTTTATCAAACATTTTTTTCCATAAAAGGTAAGGTGTCAAAAACCAAAATCAAAGTAGTTTATTCTATTTTTGGTACCTGTCCTACAGTAACATTGGACACTTGAAATGGAAAGAAAACTGGCCAGTGTATGTAACAACTTTTTCAACAGGCCTGTTTTATGTTGTTTGAATCTAAACAATTCTGAAAGAAGCTCTCTCTCCTTCCATGAGGATTGGTTATTGTTTTCAAATAAAATATTGTTATGGGAACATTAATACATTGTTACTAATGATAGGGGCTGGA
Source organism: Pelodiscus sinensis (assembly GCF_052426305.1). Classification (NCBI taxonomy): domain Eukaryota; kingdom Metazoa; phylum Chordata; order Testudines; family Trionychidae; genus Pelodiscus; species Pelodiscus sinensis. The sequence goes on from NC_143053.1 coordinate 208,106,102, forward strand.
TGGTTAGTTAGTAAATCAAAGACATTTGACAAATCTACTACTGAGCAGTAAATGTAATTGTATTGCCCTTAACTTAAAGTGAAAACTAGAACATAATTATAATAAGACCTCAGTCACCACTACAAAAATAAATACCAAACAGGAACAAAAAACATAGGAAGGTTTATTTTTATGGGGAAAGAAAAGTTAATGACTGGATAATGAATGGTATATACATTCTAAAACTCAGGGATATGTACACACCAGCCAACAATGTACTACAAATGAAATATATTTAACAAGCCTAATTTTCTTTCTGATTTAATAGAATCCAATAAATGGAAACTGTGTGTCCAGAATAATGAAAAGAGGACAAAATTATCTCATTCTGTTGCATCCTTTCTGTGTTCTTTTGTCCTTTGATTGCACTGGTGGATATTATTATTTTGTTCCCAAGGAAATATGTCCCTTTGATTAGGTTGCAGATATTCTCTCATTTGTCACTGTTCTATCAAGCTATGCCATGTAACAGCAGGAACCCTTGATTATTTAATTGCTTGTAAGAACTCATTAAATCTTACTATCAATCATAGGACATATGGTAAATATCACCCAATGGTATGAGAGATTGTAATAGTTATCTGTCACTGGGGCATACCCTTTCTTTAGTAGCATGGGCCCTTTGTTTAGTTGTCTGATCATAATATTTTTTAATTAATATTGATTTACAAGAGAGGATTCATCTAGTGGCATTAATCTAGGGTTAGAGAGAACAATCAAGAGCTTTTGTAATTTCTTTATTAATTTTGAAAAACCTGAAATAGGAGACATTCTTTTCCTGTATTATGTAGCTGTTTTTGGCCCAGTGATAATCTAATTTCTTTCATAGAAGTGTACATGGCTCAGTAAGAAAACTATAGAGTGATCCGAAGAATACATGAACATACTTGACAGTGTCCATATCAACACCCGAATGGGATCACTGGTGGTGGTGGTGGTGAATTTATATGAATCAATTTCTGGGGAGGGAGGGGGCGGGTAAGCCCTTTTTCAAATTACAAAAAAAAAAAAAAAGAAAAAGAAAAAGAAAATGAAAAAGAAAAGAGCTAATTCCTTTGTCTGATAAAAGTAATTTTTTAGTTACAATTGCTACTACGGAAGAAGTCAGCTAAAACTTCATTGTGCTAAAATATGTTCAATATTATTATAACTCACTTCAACTTTAGAGATTGTTTGCACATGGGATGAAACTGAAATACTCATCAGCCAAATAGCTTTGGGGGAAGCTGACTCACATGATCCCCATGAAAAGAATGTTTGGATTCTTGTTTACTAAAAATCATCTCCCTTTGAAATTGATGTGGTAACTTATTTCAAATAGTGAAAGGCTAAAGGAAAAGCAATGCAATGAAGATAAATATACTTCTCTGAAATAAGGCAGCAGAAGTTAAATTCTATTGGAGTCTGCTGTGAGTTATTCCAGATTTGTAGGAATAACTATAAATCATTTTTAAAAATGATGACTTTTTCAATGTTTACAGGCCTCATCAGTATCCCCTAGTCCACTCCAGGACCCACCCCACCTCCCAGGCATCCCTTATCATGCCTTCCTAACGTGGGAGCTAGCTCCATACCGTGGGCAATCTCTGTTGGCAGTCCTGTTGCTCCCAGGGTGTGCTGGGTTTGAACCCCCAAACCCTGTCATCTCCAGGCAATTGCCCTATCCACTAATCGACTCCACACTAATACTCATTAGCACTTTGAGGTCCTTTAGCCCTGGCCTACACTAAGGGAGTTATTTTGAAATAATGGCCCTTATTTTGAAATAACAAGCAGAGCATCCTCACTGCCAGGCCTGTTATTTCAAAATAAGAGGCTGGTTATTTTGAAACAACTACTCCAGCTTTCCGTGAGGAATAATGCTTATTTCATTTCAAAACAGTGGTAGTGCAGATGCTCCACTGATTCTATTTCAAAATAGCTACTCCCCAGAGTATTTCAAGTAATGACTCCCTAGTACTTCCTGGGGCTCTAAGTTGAAGTAATGTGTCCAACAACCACAGGACATACCACACTAATACCAACCTTGGAACTTTCCCTTGCAACAAACCCTGGTGCCAACTTTGTCCACATATTTACCCTGTTGACACCATTATTGGACCTAACCATGCCAGTTACAAGATCAAGAACACATGTTCCTGTTCATCCAGAAATATAATTTATGCCATCATGTGCCTTCTGTGTATATTGGACAAACTTCTCAGACACTTTGCCAAAGAATCAATGCACATAAAACAGACATCAGGCTCTTTCACAGAGAGAAAACTGTTGCTTGCCATTTTAACCAGATTGACCGTTCTTTCAATGACCTTAAAACATGCATATTGCTTCAAAGAGATTTTAACTCCAGACTTCAAAGAGAAGCCTCAGAACTGTCATTCATGCTTAAATTTGACACTTTACGTATGGGTCTTAACAAAGATGCTAATGATCTCACCCATTACAAAGATAGCTTCCCCAATTATCATCCCTAATGTCATTATCTCACAGACACTAACCTTCCCCTCTTACCCCACCCTCCCACCCCCATTCTAAAATCTGATTTGTTAATTTTATGTGTGTCCACTTTTTTTTGATTATATCACTTTGGTATATATGGTCGTGCCAATTTTCTTCCACAAAGTTATCTGAGGAAGTGGGTCTGACCCACGAAAGCTCATCACCTAATAGACCATCTTGTTAGTCTTTAAAGTGCTGCATAGTCCTATCTTTTGTTTCAGCTAGACCAGACTAACACGGCTGCATCTCTATCACTATTCCACATTTAAGGGAACCTGCCTCGGAATAATTTTGAGGCGTTTCTATAGTGTAGACATGCTATTTCAAAATAGTTATTTTGGGGGTTACAATTTCAAAATAAGGTATTTTGAAATAATTTCCTAGTGTAGACATGCCCAAAAGGACAAAAGTTTCTCCTTTGCTAATTGCTTGGTGAATATATTCTGTAAAACCCCGCTTTTACCCACTTTTATCATGGTTGTCAATGCTGTGTTGGTAGTGTACTTAATTGTATTTTGGGGAAATTTCTCAGGTTTTAAAATACTATTTTATACTAAGATACTATTTTATAATCAAGAGAAATAGCTAGATAAACAAAGAAGAACAGAGTATAAGAATTCACTTTCAGAATAAGTCTTTACTCCTGTATCCTACTTATGACATAGCAGGATCCCCATGTGATCTGTAGCTCTGGGTATTTTTAAGATAACACCAATGTTTTGCCATGAATGTTGCACAGGATTTTTCAAGTTAAAATTTAGGATAATATTTGTAAATGCTTGGAAAAATGTTTACAGGTGAATCATGATTTGTTGTCCGTTTCATTTGGGCCTTTGGTTCAAACAGTGATCGCTATAGAAGTAGCAGTGAAGATCTGAGTTACCATAAATAGTAAAGAGCCAGAACCACGTCACTTTAAAATATATTGAAAGGCAAGAAACAGCTGATAGGACCTGATTACCTATGAAGTTCATCTGTTTGGAAATACTGGACAGAGAGTGGGTTTTTTTATATCATTAGTTATTTAGTAGTAATAAGGTAAAGACTGAAATTTTTGCTTTATCTGGTACAGCTTGAATATGTTTCTGTATATATTGTTCCTCTTCCATCAATAGCAGTACTACTGTGTACATTAATCATTTGTCACCCTTGGGCAATACGGTAATTAGATCCGATACAAATGGGGGCAGAAGAGGTGGAGATTTTAGAAATCCCAGTTTCCTAGAGAGTGATGGAAAGCATTCTGGGAGATGGATTTAAAGTGAGTGTGGTAGTTTTCAGCTTCTTAAAAGAACACAAGTTGCGGCTATTCTATTCCTGTAAATTAAAAAGAATGTTGAAGCACTGCATTGTAGCTTTTGCAATAGTAAAGACCAATGTTAAGGTTCCTTAAAGACTTCCATTGTAACACCTTCTGATTTTCAGGCAATAATGACAAATTTCTCCAAAATTCCTCTTTCTGAAGTGATTTCTTCCCACTCACAATTTAAAAAAGAATTAAAAATTTAAAAGAAAATGATCCTATATATTTTTGTTAGTCTCTAAGGTGCCACAGGACTACTCATTGTTTTCTCAGAAAAATAGTTGAGTTATTTTCAAAGTGGGCTTCAATTCTGAACTCCCTACTCAAGTAAAGCTCCCATTCACTTCCACAGAATAACTGATTGATTCCCACGATGTGAAGGAGAAAGTATAAAGGCCAAATTCTCAGCTAGACCTAGTAAGTGCTGAGAAAAACTATTAGAAGTGTGCAGAGTGCAAAGCAGACATGTTCAGTTTCATTTCCTTGAGATTTCTCTAAACAATGACACCTGCCAATGACCTTCAAAGGCCATTCAGGGACCTAGGGATCAGCAGAGGGAAGAGTACTATGCCACGAGATTACTGTTCCAATGACAACAAGCATTAGATTTAAGTCTTCTCTTAGGGTATGTCTACACAGCAGCCGTTATTTTGAAATATCTTTACCAGCATCTACACAGCCAAATTGCTATTTCGAAATTAAATCAAAATAGCGGAGCGCTTATTTTGAAATTGGTAAACCTCATTCCATGAGGAATAGCACCAATTTTAAAATTGTATTTCGAAATAAGTGCTGTGTAGACACTTATTTCAAAATCAGGGGCCTCCAGCCCTGGTGGCCACTCTGGGCACAACCAAGAAAACTCCTCTCCTTTCCCCCCTCCCCAAAGCCCTTAAAGGGGTAGACTCTGGACACAATGCTTGTGCCAGCTCCAGGCCTGTCAGCCCAGAGCCAGCAGTTGCTGCACCTGACCCAGTGGCCCCAGCATGAGCCATGAAGCCAGTGCCAGCCAGCTCTCCACTGCTCCCCAGGACCAGTATGCCAGCTTCCATCTACATCAATGATGTAGATATTGGGATAGAGAGTACGCTTATTAAGTTTGCAGATGATACCAAACTGGGTGGGGTTGCAACTTCTTTGGAGGATAGGGACATAATTCAAAATGACCTTAGCAAGTTAGAGAAATGGTCAGAGGTAAACAGGATGAGGTTTAATAAAGAGAAATGCAAAGTGCTCCACTTAGGAAGGAACAATCAGTTCCATACATACAAGATGGGAAGCGACTGTCTAGGAAGGAGCATGGCAGAAAGGGATCTAGGGGTCATAGTGGACCACAAGTTGAATATGAGTCAACAGTGTGACGCTGTTGCAAAAAAAGCAAATATGATTCTAGGTTGTATCAAAAGGTGTGTTGTAAGCAAAACTCGTGAAGTCATTCTGCCGCTCTACTCTGCACTAGTTAGGCCTCAGCTGGAGTACTGTGTCCAGTTCTGGGCGCCACATTTCAAGAAAGATGTGGAGAAATTGGAAAGGGTACAGAGAAGAGCGACAAGAATGATTAAAGGTCTAGAGAACATGACCTATGAAGCCAGGCTTCATGAACTGGGCTTGTTTAGTTTGGAAAAAAGAAGATTAAGGGGGGACATGATAGCGGTTTTCAAATATCTAAAAGGGTGTCACAAGGAGGAAGGAGAAAATTTGTTCCTCTTGGTTTCTGAGGACAGGACAAGGAGTAATGGGCTTAAAGTGCAGCAGGGGAGGTTTAGATTGGACATTAGGAAAAAATTCCTAACTGTGAGGGTGGTCAAATATTGGAATAAATTGCCAAGGGAGGTGGTGGAATCTCCCTCTCTGGAGATATTTAAGAACAGGTTAGATAGACATCTGTCAGGGATGGTGTAGATGGAGCTTGGTCCTGCCTTGAGGGCGAGGAGCTGGACTCGATGACCTCTTGAGGTCCCTTCCAGTCCTATTATTCTATGATTCTATGATTCCAGGAGCCTGCCAGGGGCCAGAAAAGGCAGGCGCCTGCCTGTTCTAGTGCGGAGATCAGGGACCTAATTCAGGTTTTGGGGGATGCCTCCAATGTCCATGATCTCCGCACTAAATGGAGGAATGCAACTGTCTACAGGCTGATGGTTGCCAGCCTAGCCACCAAAGGCCACATGTGAACCCAGGAGCAGGTTTGCATGAAAATAAAGGATCTGCGGCAGGCGTATGCCAGGGTAACGGGGCAGCTCTCAACCAGGGGCAGAACCAGACCCCTGCCTCTATTTTGATGCCGTGGACTGCATCCTGTGGGGCAGGACAGTCCATGCCCCCCAGGTATTCATTGACCCTGGGGCAGAGCTTCCTGCCTCCTGCTGCTCCAGCCCCTGTTGCCTCCCCAGCTACTGCTCCTCCTCCCACTCCTTCTCCCGTTCCCTCCTCCCCACCCTACCCACACCCCCAGGGACACCAAGACCCCTGCACCGATGGTGCTTGGGGACAGTTGAGCCTGCAAGACTCCCAAATCTGAGCCATGAGCTTCTTCTCCCCCTTCCTTCCCTTGCCTCCCCCTGCCAGCTCCCTCTTCCTAGGTTCACCCGTCCCCTCTCCCACCCTCCTTCCTCCCCTCTCCTACCTTCTTTCCCCAGTCTTACCTCAATTTCATTCCCCATTTCAGAGGCTTTGTTGTAATGAACATGTGTCATTTATTGTACAGCAGGAAGGAGGATTAGGGAAGGGTAAGTGGAAGGATGTGAGGGAGGAATGAGGCACAAGCCCCCAGTGGGGCACACCAGAGAGACTGTTACTGCCTGCAGAATGTACTGCCAGGCTCACAGAAACACATCCATGAGAAGCACCAGAGTGCCCAGGGGCGGCCTCAGCTCCATGCTGCAGAGTGCTGCGGTGTCCTGAGTGAGGGCAACCAGAACATACAGAGAAAAAAAATGCTTTGCTGTCCCCTCAGCGAGGTAGGCAAACAAGCAGGGAATCCTTAGAACTGGCTGTCCAGGGAAGAGGGGGGCGGTCCCTTTAAGCACAGGTCTCAGATACCTTGTGTGGCTGCTGCCTGAGGCTAACTCCTCACCTGATGCCCTGCCAGAACTGGTTCCAGCCAGCCTTAAATGTGATTCAGTGTCCTATCAGTGTGGATGTGCTATTTCAAAATAACAAAATGCTATTTCTAAATGCATTTTGTTCTAGACGCATTCTTTTGAAATAAGATATTTTGAAATAAGATACTTTAACACTGCTCTAGTGTAGACATAACCTTATATTGTACTTCATACAACTATATTGTCAAAAAGCTACAAGTAGAAACTACATGGATAATAAGTGTTATTTTGATTGGAGTGGTGAAGCTTCTGGTGCCAATTTTCTATTGCTTTATACTTCATGATACCATATACGTCCGTACAAATCAGAATGGGTACGTTTCACACCCACTTTGAGCACATTTAAATGACCATGCCAGGTGAATCAAGCCTTTGAGCTACTGAATTCTGTTGCTACTGAAGTGAGTTTTGCCATTTACTTCAGTAGGGCTAAGAGTTCGCCCTCTGTCTCCAAAACACATGCATTCACATTTCTGTTAGTGACTTAGGAATTCCTATTAACTTCAGAGACATTTGGCAGATCAGCATTTTTGGGAAGAATGTCAAGTGCTGCACAATACTCTGATGTTATCTTAAAAGTTCTCTGGAAATCAATTAAAACAAAATCACAAGAAACCTCTTCCACCCCCCATTGATATTGGAGATATGACAGTATATAGATTTCTCTCTATATATGCACACGTTCAGTACTTGTAGAAAGATAATCTCTAGCAGATGATACATCACATACCAAGTGATAGGCATAAAAATCTCCTTCATTAAATACTTTAGGATTTATGGGTATGAAACACTATATAAAAGCTAAATTTTATTACCAGTAGAGAGCAACTGAATATACTTTATTTTCCTGAACATAATGGTTTTAACCAAAAAGACCTCACAGACTTAATCTATTGACGAGAACTGCATTACATTACAGTAACTTTATTACTTGCAAGCTAAAGTTGGGTTAGAGAGGTCAACAAAAGAGTAATGAATGATACTTTAAAGTAGCAAAAAGAATTATTATTTACATATGTAGTGATATCTTGGTGGAAGTATACCAAAGAGGCTGTGAGATTATGCCACAAAGTACAGAAAGTCTTCCAGGAAGTAAGTGTATAAGCTTTGCTGTCGGAGTGTTGAGCAAAACCCATTAAAACCCATTAAAGGAACCCAAACTGTAGACAAAATGTAAAAAAGGATTGATTTGCTGTAGTCTCAGAGGCAATAGAATGTCCATTTATTAATTAAAAGTATATTTTATATATTGTGATGTGATAGTTTGACTGTTTAGGTTAATTCCCTCACAAATGCATCTAGGGCTATTAACATTGATAAATTATGCACTACTACTTTTTTAGTTTCTGACAGGCTGTCTCACAAGTACCTGCTATTTTCTTTTGGATTTTAAACAACAGTTCTGTCTAACTATAGCTGACATTTAATCCTTATTATTGCAAATTCCTTAATCTGGAAGAAAAAAGAGACAAACATCTGCATACATCTTTATCTCCTCCTCTTCTCCCACAGACACCTCCTCACATGCACAGCGGACATACTTGAAAAGTAACTTCTCTGGATTCAATCCCACTGGATTGAAGGCCCTACGTTTTAAATAAGAAATACCATAATCTCTCTTGAAGAAAATAAAACATTTTCAGTGAGGTCACATGCATACTTAAGTATTTTTGCGATGTTCAGTTCGGGCTCTGGGCTGAGTCCTCAAGAGTTAAAAAATCAGGCCACAGAGCCCAAAATTCAACTAAAAATGGAATTTAAAAAAAATCTTGCATATGTGCAAGTGTATTTGTACAGACGCACACATGCATGTGTTTGGCAATATGAATCAGCCTTGCCTGCTGTGTCTGCATACATGCATTTCTTTATGGCATTTAAATAGTGTATTATTTACAATGAAGGAGCTACTCAAATAAGTTGTAAGAATTGTAATAATGCTATCTATCACAGGAGCAGGAACTTTGAGTTCATGTACATTTTGTCAGGCAGGCAATTTAAACTTCTCAACAGAAATCACGCCACAGAATAGGTACACAACACTGAATTACCACCAACAGTGTCTGATACTCACAGCGTAGCTCTAACTACCTGGAACACAAACAGGAGTTCAGAGGAAAGATTTTGGTTGATTTTATTGATTTTTAGAGGCAGATCAGGCCCCAGTTCATGGACCATCAGATAAAAAAATGGGATTCCTTACTTCTTGCCACCTCGCACGACTTACATGTTTCTACCTCCTTTCCAGGCATTTGTCAGGCACAATAATAACCAGTTCTATGGACCACAAACAAATTATCTCTAGCTAGCTAGTGAGAGGTCTCCATGCCTTACCAAAAAGTATGCCACCCTATGATTAGGTCTCTTCAGAAATATTCAACCTTGATGCTCAGATGGTTCCTTTCAACACAACTTCTTTGGAAACCAGCTGAAGATCTGGTTTTGTGCCCAAGCACTTCAAACATCTAATGAATTTGTCCACCCAACACAAATGCGAAGTAGGGAACTAAAGCACCTAGGTTCAGAGTGACATTTCTACGGGTGCGTCTATGCAGCCCCCTAAATGCAAAATAAGATACTCAATTTGCAGTGTGCAAATTGCTTATCTTATTTCAATTCTATTTTGAAATAGCTTATTTTGAAATTTGGTGCATCTATACAGTGCCAAATTTTAAAATAACTCACTATTTAGTGATATCTCTTAACTTTCATGGTATGAGGGTTACAGGGATGCCGAAATAGTGCGCCCATTATTTCGAAAAATATTTTGGAATAACAGGCAGCTTGTTAAGACACATAATAGTTATTTTGGGATATTGGAGGTATCCCAAAATAGTCATGCAGTGTAGACATATGTGCCTACATAGCAGGGCTTAACTCAAAATAAGCTACACAAATTGACCTATGTCAGTTGCTTAGCTTATTTCAAAATAGCTTATTTCAAAATTGAGAGCATCTACACCACACATTTCGAAACAGAGCACCCTTCCTCTGACTTCTTTTAGTCCTTGTACATTGAGGGGTACAGGAATCGGAGTTAGAAGTCCTCCAGCTTGACAGTATTTCAATACTATTTTGAAATAACTGCCTACTATGTAGACACGGACTAAGTTTTTCCAAAATAATGTTGCTAAGTGACTTATCCAGTGGCCTCAATCTAGTATATTTGTAGTCATTAGGATGCATCTTTCTAGTGACCAGATATCCATGCTTTTTTCTACACTATTTGATAAGAAAAAGGGTTTGGTCACCTTTGACACTGTTTTCAAAGTTTAAATTAGTTACCACGCTCCCCAGTTTAAAGCTTTACCTAGGTACTCTGAACAAGAAAAGCATTTGATTAACACTATTTACATGCATTCATCACTTAGGCTTTCTAGGGTCAGGGGGTGGTTGGGAGATTGACAAGGGCCATCTGTATAAAAGGCCACATCGTGAGAACTGCTTTGCACCTGCATCTCCATTTGGGATCTATGGGAATTGCAAGTCCTTAGCACCATTGAGCATTTGGACCATGATCTTAAAAAGAAATGCTGGGGAAAGATTACTGCAGCTTTAAAAGTATCATTTAGAAATAGAAAAATGAACCTCTGGCTATGAGCTACAACATAGGATGATTAACAGTGACAATCACGATTGCAAGCCAATAAGTGAACTTCAGAGTAAAACATCTAGTGCTGCGTATGATTCAGGTTCCATTACCACTCAAACTCTGCATTATAGCCCCATTGGTTCCCCCTCACTCCCCTGCCATCACCTAATTGATATCCAGTGTTTTCTATCATTGGAGATCATGCACTTTTGGTATTACTAAGTGGCTGCATATTGCTTCTGAACTGTTAGCTGTTCCTGGATTTTTGGCACAATTGAATGTTCGTCACAAGTAAGTATTTTGTGTAGCAGAAGGCATTCCAGAATACTAAGGAGTCACAGAGCAATAAAATAAAATGGTAATTTTGAGATCTTTTCCCCAATTTGTGGATATCAGCAGATTTTTTAAAATCACATCTTACTTCATCTACATGTGAACTATATAAAATCTGAGTCCAGAATAAGTTTGAGGTGCTTTCAAACAGACATAACACTATCCTCTCATAATATAATTTTGTAGAACAATATTTATTGTTCCAATTCAGCTCCTGCTGTCCCAAACACAGAAATGGGGCAGGGCAATGTTTAAAAAAGAAAAATGCTACTTTCCTCTTCTGGACAGCAAAATTGTGATTGGAGGAGAGAATGTTGGAAAGAGAATGAAAGAGAGCCTCAGTTATATGTTTATTTTTATGTTTATTTCTACACAGGAGTTGTGCCTCTATATTTGGAGACAAAATATGGGCCCAGGGCTTGGCACTAACCCAGATGATCTGGTAAATAAAAAAGAGAGCCTAGTGAAGGAGTGTCTGGCAGCATCTACACCACTGTATCCTCTCTCATCTGCAGGATTCTAAGACAGAAGACAACTGTTAACATGACAGCAATAATGGTACCCTGGAACCAGCAGTTGGGACCTTGCAAGGAAAAACAAGGGGAAAAAACCCAAAGCTTGGAATGTTGTGTACATGCATGACACACACTCCTCCATACACCTTTTGCACACTCTGAGCCTGTTCAATGCACTTCTTTCTGGAGTTAACATTACAGATGCCCGAGTAGCTCCCAAAAGCCAAGGTTAAAAGAACAAATCAATGAGAAAAAAAACTGCTGAATGTTTGTCTTTTCCCCCACAGATCTGGAATGCACAACCACACACACTCAAACACCAGTAGGGTTGGAGATGCAGGATTGACACCAATAACATGTTTAAGGGCTGATATCTCCTTGCCCATCAGGGTTAGAGATGGTAGTTCTATATAATTGGAAAAGGGAAATTCCCAGGTTTCCAAAGGGGAAAGGACTTGCTTCTAACACTAGTAAACTGACAATAATGCTGTTTTTAAAAATCTCTGTACAATATTCCTAATACTTTTTCTCTGCAAAATACAGCATATTTAGAGCACATCATAGTGTCATGTATAATTAGAACCCTGTGATTTTCAAAATTCTGTGGGCATAGAAATCACTACAGAATCTCACCTTCCATATTTTCAGAAGGTCCTAGAGGTAATGGTTGAAAGGACAACCTTTAAAATGTAAGCTATGGCCTAGGTTTTCCTCTCACGCCAAACAGCTAACAAATAAACCAGATGGGGAACGAAGTATCATCCCCATTTTACAGATAAGGAACTTAGGCACAGAGAGCACAAGTGACTTGCTCATGTCACAAAAGGAAGTCTGTGTCAGATTCAGGAATCAAACCCATCTCTCCTGAGTCTTCATCACATCTCTTGTCCCACTAGATAAACCTTCAGCACAACGCCATCATCTTCCCATCACTCCACCTTGTTTAGCATTTTAAGTCTCACATGGCTTGCTCAAACACTGTAACTAAAAACTCTTTGTGATCTTTTAAAAAAAGTGTATATTAATAAACACAAACAGGACTTGTCAGTGCAGCAGAAAATAAAACTGTCTCTTATATGCAAAGCATAGCTTTAATGATGTTTAAAAAGGAGCTAAACTTCTCCATGGGAATTCTTAAAACACTTATCTCTGAGGCAGTTATTTAGTTTCACAAGTCTTTGTTGTTTAACAAGCTGGAGAAATGGGTCACCTAATGTTATATTAATCAGTAAATTAATATTTAAATTTGATTTTCTTTATAGTTGAGATGCTTGCGGCACCTCCACTGTTTTCTCTCTCTCTGCACTGATGTTAAGCGGTATCATTATCATATTGTACCTTGGGGTCGTGAGATAACAGGGTCCAGTGATAGCTCTATTCTTAGGAGAGTGGGAGGTTTATGATGACACTTATACATTTTAAATGGCACATGGAAGCTCTCTTGTAATGAAATGTCTTACAGCTGAGTCATAGGCTTTTCTACATCAGGCTTTTCAGTTCATATCCTGGAAATCACTGCTTTCAGATCCAAGTGGATGATAAGTTTTGCTTTGTGGAAATAATATCTTTACAGCATGTAGAGTAAAATTCTACTAATACAATTTTTATGAACATTTCTATTTCCAAGGTTCTTGATATGCTGAAAGATAGAGACAGAATTATCAATAAATGGAGAAAAGAGAGGGGGGCGTTAATTCACCGTTTGCAAATGAATCCAATTCATGTAAGCAGTAATTGCATATAATTCTTCAAATGTGAGTGCACCAATATCTTTGGAGTGGATACAAAGGTTTTATTTAGGACTATGAATGCTATTTACTTCTTTAAAATCAGTTTTAGAAAATATTTAGATCTGTAAGACCAAATACAGCTAATCGTTACTCCTTCTGCAATCCCATTGATATCAATGGTAATCACCCATGTGAATTGCAGAGTACAATTTGTTGCTACATAAGACCTGACTGTGCTTGGCCCTTATGTGAATGTTTGAGGGGTGACAGAAATGAAGTGTACAAGGAATATTTCCCTTTTGGTCTCCACACAGGGGACTCCAAAATCCCTGAGATCAGAATAGTGTCAGAATAGAAGCTGTTGTTGGGCCCTGCCTGGGGAGCACCAGAGAAAGAAAGCTTACATTCTTCATCACAGTCATTTTTCCCCACAGGTATGATCCAACTTTACAGCCATTCTCCTTTCCACCAGTCTGCAGAATGGAGTGTGCTCACCATATGAGCGGATCCCATCATTCTATGGTATCTTCACTCTGTCTGGAGTTTACATTTCTCAGGTATGAAATCACAGAATCATAGAATCATAGGACTGGAAGGGACCTCGAGAGGTCATCGAGTCCAGCCCCCCGCCCTCAAGGCAGGACCAAGCTCCGTCTACACCATCCCTGACAGATGTCTATCTAACCTGTTCTTAAATATCTCCAGAGAGGGAGATTCCACCACCTCCCTTGGCAATTTATTCCAATATTTGACCACCCTGACAGTTAGGAATTTTTTCCTAATGTCCAATCTAAACCTCCCTTGCTGCACTTTAAGCCCATTACTCCTTGTCCTGTCCTCAGAAACCAAGAGGAACAAATTTTCTCCTTCCTCCTTGTGACGCCCTTTTAGATATTTGAAAACCGCTATCATGTCCCCCCTTAATCTTCTTTTTTCCAAACTAAACAAGCCCAGTTCATGAAGCCTGGCTTCATAGGTCATGTTCTCTAGACCTTTAATCATTCTTGTCGCTCTTCTCTGTACCCTTTCCAATTTCTCCACATCTTTCTTGAAATGTGGCGCCCAGACCTGGACACAGTACTCCAGCTGAGGCCTAACTAGTGCAGAGTAGAGCGGCAGAATGACTTCACGAGTTTTGCTTACAACACACCTGTTGATACAACCTAGAATCATATTTGCTTTTTTTGCAACAGCATCACACTGTTGACTCATATTCAACTTGTGGTCCACTATGACCCCTAGATCCTTTTCCGCCATGCTCCTTCCTAGAGAGTCGCTTCTCATCTTGTATGTATGGAACTGATTGTTCCTTCCTAAGTGGAGCACTTTGCATTTCTCTCTATTAAACTTCATCCTGTTTACCTCTGACCATTTCTCTAACTTGCTAAGGTCATTTTGAATTATGTCCCTATCCTCCAAAGAAGTTGCAACCCCACCCAGTTTGGTATCATCTGCAAACGTAATAAGCGTACTTTCTATCCCAATATCTACATCATTGATAAAAATATTGAACAGTATGGGTCCCAAAACAGACCCTTGCGGAACTCCATTTGTTATCACTTTCCAGCAGGATTTAGCACCGTTAACAACAACTCTCTGACTAAGGTTATCCAGCCAATTATGCACCCACCTTATCGTAGCCCTATCTAAGTTATATTTGCCTAGTTTATCAATAAGAATATCATGCGAGACCTTACTAAAGTCTAGGTATATGACATCCACCGCTTCTCCCTTATCCACGAGGCTCGTTATCTTATCAAAGAAAGCTATCAGATTAGTTTGGCATGACTTGTTCTTCACAAACACATGCTGGCTATTCCCTATCACTTTATTACCTTCCAAGTGTTTGCATAGGATTTCCTTAATTACCTGCTCCATTATCTTCCCTGGGACAGACGTTAAACTGACCGGTCTATAGTTTCCTGGGTTGTTCTTATTCCCCTTTTTATAGATGGGCACAATATTTGCCCTTTTCCAGTCTTCTGGAATCTCCCCTGTCTGCCATGATTTTTCAAAGATCATAGCTAAAGGCTCAGATACCTCCTCTATCAGCTCCTTGAGTATCCTGGGATGCATTTCATCAGGACCTGGTGACTTGCTGACATCTAACTTTCCTAAGTGATTTTTAACTTGTTCTTTGTGTATCCTATCTTCTAAACTTACCCTCTCTCTGCTTGTATTCACTACATTAGGCACACCTCCAGACTTCTCGGTGAAGACCGAAACAAAGAAGTCATTGAGTACCTCCGCCATTTCCAAGTTTCCTGTTACTGCTTCTCCCTCCTCACTGAGCAGTGGGCCTACCCTGTCCTTGGTCTTCCTCTTGCTTGTAATGTATTTATAAAAGGTCTTCTTGTTTCCCTTTATGCCTGTAGCTAGTTTGATCTCATGTTGTGCCTTTGCCTTTCTAATCTTGCCCCTGCATTCCCGTGTTGCTTGCCTATATTCATCCTTTGTTATTTGTCCTAGTTTCCATTTTTTATAGGACTCCTTTTTTATTTTGAGATCATGCAAGATCTCCTCGTTAAGCCAAGCTGGTTTTTTGCCATATTTTCTATCTTTCCTACATAGCAGAATTGTTTGCTTTTGGGCCCTTAACAACGTCCCTTTGAAATACTTTCAACTCTCCTCAGTTGTTTTTCCCTTCAGTCTTGCTTCCCATGGGACCTTACCTACAAGTTCTCTGAGCTTATCAAAATCTGCCTTCCTGAAATCCATTACCTCAATTGTGCTGGTCTCCCTTCTACCTTTCCTTAAGATCCTGAACTCTATTATTTCATGATCACTGTCCCCCATACTGTCTTCCACTTTCAAGTTCTCAACTAGTTCCTCCCTATTTGTTAAAATCAAATCCAGAACAGCTTCTCCTGTGGTAGCTTTTTCAACCTTCTGAAACAGAAAGTTGTCTCCAATGCAGTCCAGAAACTTATTGGATAGCCTGTGCCCCGCTGTGTTAGTTTCCCAACATATGTCTGGATAGTTGAAGTCCCCCATCACCACCAAATCTTGGGCTTGGGATAGTTTTGTTAATTGTTTAAAAAAGGCCTCATCCACCTCTTCCACCTGGCTAGGTGGCCTGTAGTAGACTCCTAGCATGACATCACCCTCATTTTTTACCCCTTTTAGCTTAACCCAGAGACTCTCTACACAGCTATCTCCTACGTTCATCTCCACTTCAGTCCAAGTGTGAACATTTTTAATATACAAGGCAACCCCTCCTCCCTTTTTTCCCTATCTGTCCTTCCTGAGCAAACCGTACCCTTCCATACCAACATTCCAATCATGCGTTCCATCCCACCAGGTTTCTGTAATACCAATGATATCATAGTTGTATTTATTTGTTAGCAATTCCAGTTCTTCCTGCTTATTACCCATACTTCTCGCATTTGTATATAGGCATCTAAGATACTGATTTGATCTTGCCTCCCTGTTGTGCCCTGACCCTCCTTTCTCCTTGCCATTATAGGCCGTAGTCCCCCCCATTTCCAACCCATCTCCCAGTCCCGCACATTCAGCACTTACCTGAATGTGTGCATTGAAGCCCTGGGCAAAAAGGTATAGTCACAGTTTCCAAAGTGAAGCCATTATTCCCTCTGGTCTCCCAAGTCACATATGAGAGTCAATTGCAGTTAATATGCTCCCTGAGTTTCACTCTTTTAGATGCCTAACTCCATGCTTTGTGTATGCAGAGTCAGCTCAATGGCTGCAAGCTGTGGCTTATTTGCACTCACAGCTATGTAGCTATAAAATCGCCTTGATCATATTGGAGACATTTTCTATCTTTTAACAGTTTAGTCCTAAATATTCTTACATCCAAAATGCATGCAGGAAACAAAAAGAGTTTTCTTGTGGCCTTAAACAATGATCATAGATACTTGCTATTATGAGAAACGTGGCGATGTTTGACTTGCAGAAGCTTGCATTAATGCTGGCTTTGGTTTTGATCAGCATAGTGTCATGCCTCTCTGTCAAAAACACCAAGATTTCACCCAGGTTTGCAAAACCATTAATAGGTCCATAGTTCACTCATTTGGTTTACAAATCTTTCCACAAACCCACAGTGAAATCCTGGCTCAAATGAAGTCAACATGGGTTCCAAATTTTCATTGGCTATATTTCAGGAGGTTTCATCACATGACATAATCTTTAATTAAAGAGTCATCTTTAATTCCTGGAGACTCCATGGCAATCCTGGAAGGTCAGCAATCCTACGTCAATGGCAAGACTGCCAATGACTTCAGTGGAGCCAGGACTTCACCTGTGTTTGAATTTTAAGAACATGAAAACATATGAGTTTGAGTTGGTTCAGGTTTCATTGTGGATATTTGTCACAGCTCAGGCTGTCATTCTGCAAATAGATGAGAGCAATGGGAGTGCTTATGCAGTCAAGGGCTACTGACTACAACTAAGGAAGGAAGACTTGCAAAACTCCAGTTTGGTGCTTAGATACCAGAGGCAAATTCTGATATCCTTACGCATGCCTTATTCCACAAATAGTCCCATTGGCTTCAGAAATTACCAGTGGAATGAGTTAATAATTACCATATACCAGGATGGCAGAACGATGCTTAAAAACAGAGGTGAAAGTAAACAGATGTGTCCAGGTGCACAGCGCCAGCAAGAGCTGGCAAAGCTGAAGCTAAAGCTAGCAGACAGCTATTTAAAAATTGGCAGGGACCTGGGTAGCAATAGGACATACCTGTAAGAAATGTTAAGTTACTTTCCATGCTGCTTAAAAGTGATTGATGCTCCCGAAATCAAGTTAGCTAAAAAAAAGATGATAGCATGCTTGTGATAAACTAAATATTCCATGGAATGTGATGTACATTCCTCTTGTACAGCACATGCAAAAACAAATTGGGAAGAAGTTACTTGGTATAGCTACTTAAAAATATAGATTGAATTTCAATTTTATGTTCCAAAAACACAGCAAACATTTTTCTCTCTTTATTGATTCTCAATCCACTTCAGTCAAAACAATCCTGACTAAGATCAAAATCCTTTTGCAAAGCTGACTTTAAATCTGATGAAATACCAGCACTATTACACTGTGCTATGAGATGGGTATTTTTGGAAACTGAAGGTAAATCAATATTAATAATATAAACCAGAAATTGATTCATTTTGCTGTTAAGATATGTAATGGTAAAAAAGCCCAGATCTAATGATTTTTTTAAAAGTCTATCGTGACCTATTAATTAAATCGGATACAGAAAAAATAAATTTAAAGAAATTTGTAAGACTTACTTGGGTCAACCAATTTTTAGAAGTGAAAGTTCTATCATTAATAAATGGGGAAAGGCTCATATCCATAAAACAATAAGGATGAAAGGCAAATGAAAAGATGATTATAAGAAATTTGTCAAAAGAATTTGTAATCTCCATTTTTCTCTGTCTCTTATAGTCTAATATGTTAACTTGTACTGACTAGCAAGAGAGGCGATAAAAACTGATAATTCTTTAAATGACACTAATTCCAGGATGTATGCAAAGCCTCACCAATGTCTAAGTATCTATCAAGGATGTATTAAATAACTCAAGATAGTGGATTAACATTGTGTAACCATCTTCAGAAATGCTAAACCATCTATCCCAACATCCCTACTAGCATTGATTGTGAGCGGTTGACTCAGTATTTTATGTTCATTTCCTTTTACTTGCCATTATTTTACACAAGGGAATATTTGCATCTGTATTGCATTCCTGCTTTAAGTCAAGCACAATTTAAAATTCATACCCACCTTAATGCAACAGCAACTTTGGTATCCCATTACTTCCTTTGA
Organism: Pelodiscus sinensis; assembly: GCF_052426305.1. NCBI lineage: Eukaryota > Metazoa > Chordata > Testudines > Trionychidae > Pelodiscus > Pelodiscus sinensis. The sequence goes on from NC_143053.1 coordinate 208,124,994, forward strand.
CAGGTACAATCTTTTCTTGCATGGCAAAGCTGAAGGGGAAAAAGTCAGTGATGCAATTCAAATATAGTAGTCAGCCAGTATGTTTTAGCAAAGTTCTATGGTAAAATAATTTCCAGAAAATGTAACAATAACTAGCATTACAAAGTACAGTATGATGATCAGGAAATCATTTACAGAAAGTATCAAAATTGCCACACAGATTTGAAAACCACTAAGTCAACCTATATTGTCAGGCCTAATGTTATCCGATGTACTGTAGAGGGGAATGGAAAGGAAGTGTCTGCACCACACATTGAATTAAACTAGGCATTTTCTTTCATTTATTTAGTAATCTTCACAATGAGATCATCAAATGTACTGTCTCTACTGGAATCATATAATGTTTCTACATCACAATGTTTTTCTCCTCCACTCTTTCCAGCCTGACATTTCTGTCAGTCTCCAGTATATTTCAAATATATCAATTTATCTGGGCCAAGGAGAAAAAGTAAAATGGGACATACTGTTCAATGAACAAATGGTATTGAAGGTGTATCTTAAATCACTACAAAGCCAATGATTGCCAACTTGTTAAGAATTACAGTAACATGTCAGGAATAAAAAATAACAACAAATTACGATAACTGCAAATGGGAATGATATGAAATAATTTTTATTTGAAAGTATTATTGAGTCACAGAAACAAAGGTTACATTTCCCCAGCACATCTGCTAAAGCAAAGCAAACAAACAAACATAAAAAACCTCACAGGGATAGAAAACAAAATTTAATTCACAGTAAAAAGATAACATTTATTATTTTATACGGAAGTAAAATGGATTCTATCATATAGACATGCAAACACATTTCTTTTAGCTCTTGACCTCAGACCAGTGGAAATGATCTCCAAGGGATTTTGTAATCACTACTTGCAGTGATCATTATGGCCTAGACCTTTCCTTTGGGCACAGTCTTGAGCATTGAGCGTTGCAGGAGCCGGGCAGAGGGAAGAATGTAAACTGTATATCTGAAGTTCAAAAGTAACCCCAGGAGGCAACGTGCCTCAGAAATACTCTGAGGAGTCCTATCCAGTTTCAGGGAGTAGTAATATACTGCTGGTTCTGGCGTGATGGGAAGTAGAACCAAGGCTGTGCTTGTTACCCATTGGTCCTATCTCACCTGTTCCACAGTAGCTAGCAGAAGTCCATTTCTGCTTACTCTGGTGCAATCAGACTCAAAGTTGTGACAGCCTGCGCAGGGGAAAAAGTAGAGTTCCTACTCTCTTTTACACCCTAGTCCAACTCTCAATCTACCATTTCTATATAGAAAATCTTACTTTCTAAAAAGCATTTCCCTATAAATTCTGTTCTGTTTGCCTCTGCCCTTCATTTATGGTTAACAGCACTGCTAGGTGGATACTACAAGACAATAGCCATGAATGTTCTGTTTGGTCAAAATGGATTATTATTGTAAAGATTCATACTTACACTTCCATTAAAATGTTCTAGCAAACGTGTTTCCTGGAGGAAATATTTTCAAAATTACTCAACTTATTTAGGAATCTAAGGGTAACTAATGGACGTTAGTTCGAATTAACTTTGATAGGCGCTACACTAGCGCTCCACTAGTTCGAACTTAATTCGAACTAGCGGAGCGCTTAGTTCGAACTAGGTAAACCTCATTCTACGAGGACTAAGCCTAGTTCGAAATTACTAGTTCGAATTAAGGGGTGTGTAGCCCCTTAGTTCGAACTAGTGGGAGGCTAGCCCTCCCCAGCTTTCCCTGGTGGCCACTCTGGCCAACACCAGGGAAACTCTATTGCCCTCCCTCCCGGTCCCGGACCCCTTAAAGGGGCACGGGCTGGCTACGGTGCCCGTGCCAGGTGTAAGCCTGCCAGCACCCAGCCAGCAGCCCTGCACCTGGCACGGCTCGAGCCAGCCACCCGATGCCCCCCAGCCCTCCCCCTCTTCCCGGGACCAGGCTGGCGGCTCCCGGAAGCTTGCCTGGGACTGCAAGAGGCGGGCACCCGCCTGGTCTAGTGCGGACATCGTGGACCTCGTCCACGACCTCAGCACTAGGTACAGGAAAGTGGCTGTCTAGGGCAGGAGAGCTGCCAGCCTGGCCACCCAGGAGCAGGTGTGCATGAAAATCAAGGTTGTCCACTAAGACACCCGACCCTGAGCCCTGAGCTTACAATGGCCGTACTGGGTCAGACCAAAGGTCCATCTAGCCCAGTAACCTGTCCGCCGACAGAAGCCAACCTTAGGGACCCTGGAGGGGATGGACCGAAGACAGTGACCAAGCCATTTGTCTCGTGCCATCCCTCTCCAGCCTTCCACAAACTTTGGGCAGGGACACCACTCCTACCCCCTGGCTAATAGCACTCCATAGACCCAACCTCCATGACTTTATCTCACTTCTCTTTAAACTCTGTTCTCGTTCTAGCCTTCACAGCCTCCTGCAGCAAGGAGTTCCACAGGTTGACTCTTTGCTTTGTGAAGAACAACTTTCTGTTACTAGTTTGAAGCCTGCTACCCATTCCTTTCCTTTGATGTCCTCTAGTCCTTCTATTATGGGAACTAATGAAGAACTTTTCTTGATGCACCCTCTCCATGCCACTCATGCTTTTATAGACCTCTATCCTATCCCCCCTCAGTCTCCTCTTTTCTAAACTGAAAAGTCCCAGTCTCTTTAGCCTCTCTTCATGTGGGACCTCTTCCAAACCTCTGATCATTTTAGTTGCTCTCCCCTCTCCGACCCTCTCTCTTCCCCTCTCCCACCTCCTTTTCGCAGTCTCCCCCAGTTTTGTTCAATAAAGAGAGTTTCTATTTTTGGCCACACGTTTTCTTTATTTTGTACATCAGGAAGGGGGGCTAGGGAAGGGTAAGTGGAAGGAGGTGAGGGAGGAATGGGGTACGAGCCCCCGATGGGGAGGACTGGGCTGGCTCTGTGGGCTTCTGGGGGTGGAAGCTCTCCTGCAGCCCTCCAATTGCCCCCTCTCCCCAGATGGCAGCCTGCGGCAAGTGCAGCCGGTCTGATGGCCGAGTGCTGTGATGTGCCCAATGTGGGCACTCAGGGCACTCCAATCCAGGACTGCTTTGCAAGCGGGGCACCCCTGAGAACTGTCAGTCTGGGGTGGGGGTCGGGTCCCTTTAAGCACAGCCCTCGGCTAGCCTGAGCCAGCAGCTCCACGGTCTAAGTCCTCATCTGATGCCCTGCCGGCACTGCTTCCGGCCATCCTTAACCCCGGTTCAGGGTCCACTTAATGTGGACATGCTAGTTCGAATTAGCAAAATGCGAATTCTAACTAGTTTTTTAGTCTGGATGCATTAGTTCGAATTAGCTTAGTTCGAATTAACTAATTCGAACTAAGTTAGTTCGAATTAGTGCTGCAGTGTAGACATACCCTTTGTCTCATTGAACAAAAATATTAATATGGGATGTATTGCACCCTCAGCAAGTTCATGGATAACACTAAGCGGGGGGAGAGATGGATAAACTGGAGGATAAGGATAGTGTCCAGAGTGACCGAGACAAACTGAAGAATTGGGTCAAAAGAAATGTGAATGAGGTTCAACAAGGAGAATTGCAGAATCCTGCCCTTAGGATGGAAGAATCCCATGCACTGCTACAGGCTGGGGACCTACTGGGGATTATAGTACTTGAGAAGCTGGATACGAGTCAACAGTGTGCCCTTGTTGCCAAGGGGGTAAACAGTATATTGGACTGTATTAGTAGAAGCACAGACAGCAAATCCCCTCCCATTTTTTTCCTCCCCCCCTCTTCTCTCCTATTAATTTTAGTTCTGGACATCCAACACTTTGGTCATCTGAAGAAGTGGGCTGTGCCCACAAAAGCTCATGATACCATTTACATGTTTTGTTAGTCTTTAAAGTGCTACCAGACTGTTTGTTGTTTTTTAAGTTTAGCAAATAGAGGGAAGTGATTATTTCCCTCTATTCAGCACTGGTGAGACCACATCTGGAGTATTGTGTCCAGTTTTGATCTCTCCATTACAGAAAGGATGTGGACAAATTGGAGAGTCCAATAGAAGGCAATGAAAATTATTAGGTGTTTGGGGCAATGGACTTATGAGGAGAGACTGAGAGAATTTGGCTTCCTTAGTGTGCAGAAGAGAAGAATGAGAGGGTCGGATTTGATAGCAGCCTTCAGCTACCTGTAAGGGTGGTGGTGGTGGTGGTGGTGGGAAATTCCAAAGAGGATGGAGCTAGACTATTCTCAGTGGTGGCACATGACAAAACAAGAAGCAATGGTCTCAAGTGGAAGTGGATTAGATCTAGGTTGCACATCTGGAAAAACGATTTCATTAGTAGGCTGGTGAAGTACATACTCCCCAGCCTATCCATCTCTCCCCCCGCTTAGTGTTATCCATGAACTTGCTGAGAGTGCAATACATCCCATATTGATATTTTTGTTCAATGAGACTTAGGTTCCTAAATCAGTTGGGTGATTTTGAAAATATTTTTAGTTACATAGTTTTTAAGGCCAGGCTTGACAAATCTCTGACTAGAATGATTTAGTTGTGGTTGGTCCTGTATTGAGCAGAGGTTTGAACTAGATGCCCTCCTAGAGAGATGCCCTCTCTTTCAACCCTAATCGTCTATGATTCTATGACCTATTTCATGTTAGCAATAACAATAACCTCCCATAATTATATTATTGGTTTTGTGAATGGTAAAAAGTTTTAACAAAATAAGAAGACACATGAACCTTTGTCCTAAACTTTATTCAAGTTTTGAAAAAATTTGGTTACATTTTTCTTTTCAATTATCTTTCTCTTTTCATTATTTGAAAATCTTTTTTATATCCTGGCTTCCCCATGGAAATAGAAGTGGCAAAATAATGTAATAGTTTAAAAACAAAACAAAAGAGAATACATTTGCTTTAGCATTCAGAAATGCTAACATATTATTGCTAAAACTCAACTTAATTTTTCAAGGTATGCACGCATAAGGTTAATTTGTTTGTTCTCTTTTGGAATAAAATATGAAACCATTTTTCTGTATGAAGAAGCAACTGCACATTTTATAGATTATGCCTGGTAGTGTAGTAGATTATATCTCTGAACAAAAGTTTAAATTTGGCACATAAACTGTACACAGAAATTTGAGTCTTTTACCAAACAAGGTCAAGTATGATTTTTTTGTACATTGAATATGTGGAGGGTAAAGTTGTCTGAGTGACTATATAATCTAAGAGGACATATTCCTTTTGTTGTTGTTTGTAAATTATTTGTTAAATGTTTTCATTTTTGTGAATGCATTCACTGTCTGTAATTGTTCCAGGACTGGCTTTACTGCCAAAGTTCAGTATCTGGGCTATTATGCCAACTCTTCACTTTGATTTTTCACTATTAAACGTGTATGATAGTTCACCTCTCTTACCAACTATTGATGCTGCTTTCTCCTCAGATGATCAGATTTAAAAAATGGGAGCGTAATGAAAAGTGATGGGCCAATAACAAATACTGTATAATAAATAATGAATATAAAAAAACAACAACACTTATTTCTGATTCCTTCTCCCCCCAACATTCATGCAAATATAAACCCATTTATGCAAGTGTTTGTGAATGGCAAAATAAAAAGGCATGCATACAGAGCAAAATGGTTTCTAAATCAGCTGTTAAAAATCTAAAAGAAAGATTAAAGGGAAGACTTTTTGTAGTGGACATCACTCACATCTAAGGAAGGGCTGAGTTATTTTCTGTGCCTCATATAAATAATGTCATCTAGATTTGTAGAAAACACTTGTTTGAAGAAATGGTCACACTCATAGGACACGTAATATCCATTAGCTAAACAAAGAGTTGTACTCCAAATCAATAGGATTTCTTTGGCTGGATCAGAAGAAAGTTACTGAAAAATCTTGTGATACCTGATCTCTTTCCCAGCTGTGAAGACCTATTGAAGCAACTCTACTTTTAAAGCATTTGTCAGAATGCTAATTGGGAAAATGACTTCATTGTATGAGTCATACAATCACCTCTGTGGACCTCATTAGACTTAAATGAGCAGACTGAAGGCCAGAGCAATCATTCTGAGCACAGCCATATGTTGGTAAAGAAAATCCCTCAGAGACAGGGTTCACAGCTAACTGTGGATTCCTCTTCTAATTAGCTGGATTGGAGAAGGAGATGGTTGGTGGCAGGTATACAGTGAAAATGCTGGCATACATATTTTGTTGCCCTGAATAAGCAGGCTTAACAACAACTCTGTTTGTAAAATTAACTGATTTGCTTAGCTCAAGCACATATATAACTTGAAACAGTGACGTTTTTGATGTTTACTGGTGATTTCTAGAACATACATTTGTATCGCAAATAGGACTGTTTACAGTATAATCCTTACCATTAGATACAGTTCCCTGGGAACAAAGAAACATCATTGTTTGGTGCTATCGTTCTGTTATAATTTCAGAATCCAATGGCAAGAAGTGTTTTAAAGACACTGGACAAGATTGTAGCTTCTCCTGTATGGACAACCCACACCATGGGTCACAGTACCAAGGGACTGGCTCTGTAGAGCCATTACATCCTCTCTTGTGCAGGTTGGCAGGATTTGGGCAGGCATAGGTAGCCAAAGCTTTGACTACAGTCTCCATCACCAAAACACTGGTCAGCAAACCTGAACTGGCATGAAGGGAGGACGTAAACTACTTTGCTACCATTGAATCAGGCAGCTCAGAGAAACTGTGTCTGAAAAATAATAAAAAAATGTGCCACACTCAATAAAATTTGGTTTTTTAATCTCTATACAGGCAGTATAGGCTGCCCAGTATCCATATCAAACAAGTCTGGGAGTTTATTGTAAATTTGGAGAATATTATCCTTTAGATTGAAGTATTGCATACTTTTTCAACATTTGATAACAAAGGAAGAATTAAACTTATGCCCTGTCTAAGACTGGTAAAATGAAAAGACTTTGATCCAAGGAATAACCCTGCATCAAACAAAGTTACTAAAATGCAAAATTATTGAGATTACAAATTTGCTTATGTGAGTCATTCCTATTTGAAGTTATGGATTAAGTATGAGCATGACAAACTCACTAGTTTGACCTTTGTGCAGTTTATGTTAAATGTTTACATCAGTCTGGACTTCAAAGAAGGGCACTCTTTGCTGCTTTTTATCTCAGTTGCTTAACACAAAACCCAGCTTCTATTTGACCTTGAAATATACAATCATGAAAGAAATAGTTACACAACTGCAATCTTACTACAACTATGCAGAAATAAAAGAGGAGGCTTTTAAAACTCTATACTTGCTATGTACACTGTTCAAACTAATTTGAGAGCTGCTGGGAGCTATTTTAGTAGAGCTGCCAACAACGAACCACAGCATCTTGACATTCCCGTCATCACGAGACAAAATTGCTTCTACACAATTCCTTCTTCCTGAAGGATGGAAAAAGCCCTCAGAGACTAGATAAAGTAGATTCAAAGTACACTTCCCAGGAGAGCTATGTGCTTCCAGAGGTGAGCTCTCTTTATGCTCCAGGAGTTTTATAATGGTGGCACCAAATGTGAAAGTAGTCTGGCTAAGGAAGTCAGAATTTTACAATTCCCATGTAGCCAGAAACTAAGTTTCATTCAGTTTGTAGCAGCACAAGATTATTAAAGGCAGGAAATAATACATGTTGGCCAATGCAAGTTTTGCCTTCGGTGTACATATGTGTAAGCCCCATAAGATACTTGTTGTTGGGGCTGCTCTGAGAGAAGAATTTGACACTAAACCTCAGTGACTCATTGTTTAAAAAACTATAAAGTGTGCTGAACATGGTTTGGCTGGGCATTGACACAAAACTAACTGATTCTACAAAGTTCCTGTCTTACTGTGTACTGGGTTTTAGATAAGATTTGGGATTAATTGGAGCTAATCTCTTCTTCAGTTGTTCAAAAATCCTGTGTCATATTCAGAGATCCAGCAACTTCTTCAAGCAGTTTCCTGTTTATAAGAGTTAAGTTCATCCAGTCAGAGAACAGAAATGCTAATATATCACTTATGACCAAACAAATCTCTTTTGTTTTCCACTCTAGTGGATGTGCCATGATCAAACAAGAAACAACAGTAGGAAAAAAACTCTTTGAAGTCCCTTTGCACCTATGGTTCTGCTAATGGACAAAATTTGGCCCAACTAAAAGCCAGTCATAGTTATTAATTAACAGGATGACTCTGCATTGCGTAAAAAAGTGCTTCCAATTGTTTGGTTTAAGCATGCTGCCTATTAATTTTATTGGGTGTTATAGGCTCTATGGTGATCAATTAATTTCTCATTAAAATAAATCCTTTCTATAAATTTGGACGACAGTGTTTTCTTTATTCCCCGAATCTAACCTACGTATACTTTGTCTATCCTTGACTTGTGAACTCCTTTGAGCAAAAAGTGTCCTTTCTTGACTCTCTACATGAGTTCTGCCACAAAACAAATAATAATTAAAAATAAATAATGATAATTAAGATGGAACTTTTCGCATGCCATATTTTAAAGAAAAATGTTGCTTTAATTCTACTGCCATTAATGAAACTTCTTCTAGATTCACAACAATGAATTATCATTTCTTAGACATATTTGCCAACATTTCTCATTGTTTTCATGTCAACAACACTATTTAAATATCAAGTGTAACCTATTCTGTGATGTGTGTCAATAAAAAGTGCTTAATTTTATCATCAATAAAATTTGACTTGGACTTGAACATTTTAGAACTGTGTCATTTTATGAAGTTTCATTTTTTTCAGTTAAACTATTTGCCCCTACAGACTAACAGATTTACTAGAGCATAAGCTTTTGTGGGCAAAGATCCACTTTGTCAGATGCATGTAGTGGAAAACTACATGTAGTTTTTCCACTGTATTTCCACTACATGCATCTGATGAAGTGGGACTTTGCCCATGAAAGCTTATGCTCCAATAAATCTGTTAGTCTATAAGGTGCCACAGGACTTCTCATTGTTTATGTAGATTCAGACTAACATGGCTACCCCTCTGATATTTGCCTATAGTCTCTCAAGTAACATTAACAACAGCTGTGTATCATTTCAAATGCATTTTTACAGAGCCATCAGTCTGGTTATTTTTTTTCTTGTCCTTGTGGCAAAAATTAAATATGCATCTGTATGAATGAATATTTCTCTTACTTTCTATTACCAGAAAGGATGCATACAACTGATACAATCTACATATTTCTCTAACATGTATTTTTAAAATATTTGCTTCCTTCCCTATGTAAATACAGGTTGAACCTCTTTAGTCTGGCACTCTCAGGACCTGACTGGTGCTGAATCAGAGAATTTGCCAAACCACATGAAGTCAATATAGTCTAGCAGTATTACCAACACTTCTATTGCTTATTGGGTTCTTAGAAGACATTTAGGGGTAGATTAGAGCTAAACAACAGCACAGAACACTGAGAGCCAGGAATGGTGGCTGTAAAGAAACTTTATGGGACCATGGGAAGCTTGGCCACATTCATGATAAGTGGCCATCTGGCTAACTAAAATAATGCCAGAGCACGGATATTGCCAGATCAGAGAGTACCAGACTAGAGAAGTTCAACCTGTAATAACAAAGTAATGCCTCATAATAAAATTGGACAAATTATTTGCCAAAACTTTTTTTTGCAGAAAAATGCAGATTTGGGTTGACCAACATTTTTTTGCAAATTTATATCAATTCTGGTGAATTGTTTTGATCAAAGGGAAAGAAGAAAAAAATTCAGAAATGCTGAAAGAGTTGCTTTTAAATATTTTCAAAATGAAATGTTTCAGTTTCAGTCTGTTCAGAGCTTGTCTACTGGTTCAGGCCCCTGAAGGTGAGCCACAAAATGGCCAGAGGAGGTGCTCTCTCATGTCTTTTAGCCCTGTGTTTTAGAGCACTCACCTAGGTTGTTGGAAATTTCTGATTCAAGGCCTCCTTACACCTGAGGGGAAGAAAGGATTTGAACTGGGATCTGCCACCTGATAACAGAATATGCTATTTGTTGGAGTGTGGGATATTCTAACATGGAGTTCCCCAATCTTTCCTGGTGAAACTGTTTCACTATGGATAAATCATTTTAAAAGTCATCAGAGCAGAGGGACTGGATCCAGGTTCTCCCACATGAGTTATCCAGCCCCCAGACTTGAGTCACTCTCATGTTCTCTCTTTCTGGCCCAGTGACTTTTTTCATTGTTTACACACAGTGAAACAACTTCAATGGGAGAAACAGAGGGAATCCCAATTGAGAATATCCCATAGTTCAGGGACAGGGCACTCACCTGAGAAGTGGTAGCTACCACTCTAAATCTCTTCTTTCCCTAGCTTTCTTAAATCTAATTCTGGGGTATCTCTCTTTCCTCATTCATGCTTAGCTAGGCACCTAAAACAGACTTTGTGAATCCCAGTGTTTTTCCAGGCACCTAACAGTTTGGTGTGGCAATTCTCAGTGCATCCATGCCTACGTTTTATTGTGAATTGCACCCCAAGACTACTGTAGCATTGTAACTTACTTTTCTGTTACCTGCACTTTGAAGACATTATATACAGAAAAGACAACCTCTTGGCCAGTGTAGTTCCCTAGCTTCAGCAAAATGATGCCAATTTATAGCAGCTGGAAATATGATCTTAACTGCATGAATGAATCCATTGCAATCAAATGCAGTTCTTTTCCTCTCAAAGTTCAGAATATGCATCTGCATCCTCAGGACTGGGGCTTTACATGTGACATGAGTGAAAGGAAAAGCCAGTCTGTTTGCCTTGCAATATAAAGCTGTATAATAAAAGCACCTCCACATCATTGTAATTTTCTAGCATGGCGTACTTTAGTCTTAATTTTCATAGCAGTTGCTCTGATTTATCCATTTTAATTTTTTCGTTATTTCTTTTTTTTTGCTGCCAGTTTATTATCAGTATATATTTTTAGTATTTTTTTTCCTTTGGAATTTTTTTTAAATTGACAAGATTTCATCTGTTTGTTAAAGAGAACCAGCTGTTTTCTTCCAAGATAATTTTCTGAAGCTGTTGTGCACCATAATTACACAGCAATTACACAGCAATATCCATAAAGGCAGATGAGGATTCGATGTGTCCTTCTAACTCATTAGAAGTCACAAAAAATGATAGATGCAGTCTATCCTAGCTTGGATATTGCCCTCTGTTGGCACAGTGAAGTGCTGTCAAAGCCCAGAAGACAAGTGCAAATGTGTAGGAAGGTAAAACCTTCGAAGGAGAATTAATTTCAGTCCTGGTCATGGGAATGGAGTGAATGATTGTCAAGTTTCAAAAATATTTAAAGTCATGTTTGTTTTAATTTTTAAAAATCAGATGGTTAAAAGTTTTTAATATAGGTGTGGGACTCTGCTTTATGAAAAAGTCTCCTCCACCTTGTCTTTAGTCAGGTATCCCCATGGGTTCCTGACAGATCTTTTGCTCTGTGAACGATGATAAACTTTTGGCTGTGTGCGTGCATATGCATGCTCTCCTGTCTAACCCGTTAACCATACACAATCAGTCAACATGACAAACTCGGAGAAAGCCCCCAGAGACTGCAAATCAGATGAGGATCGAAAGCACCCAGCTAGGTTTATTGCCAAGCAAAGTACAATAATAATTGTCAGCTAACAGACTTGTCACTGCGCTACTATACATACGTCATGTACACTGTGACAATGGACTAACACCCTATCAATACTGTGGATTCAGCGTTGCTCCCCGTGGTCAGCCGACAGCCACCCTTTGGAGTGCACTATTATACACAGATACAAAGAAGTTCAACATCACTTCTGATGTATCAGGTTGCTACCCTCTGTTACCTAGTTACAATCCCTTAACTCACACAAGGGGGGTTCAATTACTATCCGTCATGCTGTCAGTTTAGACCCTGTCCTGAACCTGGGTCTAAACTGTTGTGGAGTGTGTGCTAGTACCAAGACATTTCTTATCGAGGTGTTCTGTTACGACCCCTCTGGAATGTGCCTAGTACCTCTTAGGTATGAGTGTTTCTGTAATATCAGTGCTGTTCTTGCCAGCTTCTGTGAGCATGGCCTGCCTCTTGCTTACAGCTTAATTCTGCTTTATAGTAGCAAAGTCTTGAACATTGCTGTCTAGGCCTCATACCCTGCCTGTGATACATGGGCTTATATTTCAACCCTCATCTTATTACACCCCCTCCTTATCTCTAGTTCATTTATGCGATTCCTCCTTTCCAATTTAACCTTATTCTAGTTATACACTTACAACTACCTTCAATTGATTCTTTAGTATCTCTAAAGTATATCTAAAGTCTAGGCCAAAGTTTGATATCAGTTGCTCTGGATTTACACAGATATAACAGAGCAGAATCTGGCAACTTGATTTTAAAGTAGCCTAGAATTTCTAAACTTTGTAATCCTGTTGATAAATAAGACCCTGTTCAGGGTCTAAGTCTGAAAATCAGGATTAATGCTATTCAGGTCAACAGAGAGCAAGTGAGATCAGAAGCAGGCCTCAAATATTTTGGCTGGAAAAAGAGATTCATTTAAACTGATTTGCTGGGGAAGGTTTTTAGACTATTGGCAAATGGAGTTGTTTACTTATTCAAGCTTTTTTTTTCTATTTAAGATGTGGTTTGGTGTTTATAGGGAAAAGTCCTGCATTAAGAGCCTGATCCAATGCCAAATTAAATCAGTGGAAAATCTTCCACTCCATTCAATGGATTTTGGATTATGGAGAACCTGAGGAAACAGCTGGGTTTCTCTAGGGCTTTGCAAAGTTTAATACAAGTTATAAAGTGGGGGAAAAGAGACACAAATCCAAGGGGACCATCTTGATCATCTAGTCACAGAGCCTCACCCATCCATTCCTGTGATAGACTTCTAACCTCTGGTTGGGTTACTAAAGTTCTCAAATTATGATTGAAAGACACCTATCCCACTAGCAGTCTTACGGCTTCTGGAAGATCTCCCTTGAGTCAGCGATTCAGCTCTTTACCACTACAGCACTCCTCATACCATCACTTTCAGCCAGGGCTAGGAACTACAAGGTTTTCAAAATGTTTATTTTGGCAAGGACAGCTGGAAATATATTCTGGGTTTTGCAGCCAGTTGGGCAACCCAAGGATACCAGGCTCTTATTAACTCTCTACTGACTTTCAACAAACACTCTTTGTAAACCATGCAATTAAATAGAACTCAGGCTTTAGACCCAGTGCCTTTACACCGGTATCGTTTTCAGTTACACTGGTGGCTGTTATTACACCCATCATTGAGTTTCAAATTGCAAAGTTTTGAGATTGATGTTAGGGTTTGAAGTTGAAGGTGAAAAATGATCTTTATGTTGCTCATTAACACAAACCCTGGAATTAATTTTCTAAACATGTTGACAGCTAAGACAATCAAGAAGGAAGCTTTCTAGGTAAGAATGACTGCATATTTAACAACATTAGTTTCTCATGGTATCACTCAAATTGCCTTTTTTCCACTTCTTCAGTAACAATGTCATAAATTTTCAGATTGTTTTAATCCACATGTACACTAAGGCAAGTTGCTCTCAGTACATTATCCAAATTAGGGAAAATTAAACTTTATCCATGTACCATGTGGCAAGATTTTTCTTTAAGAGACACCTATTTTCTTTCTGCTTTTACAAATATATTGCCAGATTTCTATTTCAATGGACGGCAGCACTTTAACGAGGAGTACAACCATACAATTTCCAAAGTTGAGTCTTTTGTCCCCCCTCCCTTTTTTTTGCAGTTATAGGCATGATTAGCTTTTAGCACAGAGTTTGACAATGGTTCTACAATCATTTCCCACAGCTCATACTAAGCTGTATGCAGAAAACCAGGTATGTTTCTTTGGTATGATAAACAACAGATGAAGTTTAAAGTTGGAGTAGCAGTTTTAATCTGTTAGGGTATGTCTACACTACAGCGCTAATAACTAAGCTAATTCGAACTAACGGATCCAGACTAAAAAACTAGTTTGGAATTAGCGTTTTGCTAATTTGAACTACCATGTCCACATTAAGTGGACCCTGAACCGGGATTAAGGATGGCCGGAAGTAGTGCCGGCAGGGCATCAGATGAGGACTTAGAGGGTGGAGCTGCTGGCTCAGGCTAGCCGAGGGCTGTGCTTAAAGGGACCCGACCCCCACCCCGGAAAGACAGTTCTCAGGGGTGCCCCGCTTGCAAAGCAGTCCTGGCTTGGAGTGCCCTGAGTGCCCACACTGGGAACATCACAGCACTCGGCCATCAGACCAGCTGCACTTGCCGCAGGCTGCCATCTGGAGAGGGGGCAATTGGAGGGCTGCAGGAGAGCTTCCACCCCCAGAAGCCCACAGAGCCAGCCCAGTCCTCCCCATCGGGGGCTCGTACCCCATTCCTCCCTCACTTCCTTCCACTTACCCTTCCCTAGCCCCCCTTCCTGATGTACAAAATAAAAAAAACATGTGGTCAAAAATAGAATCTCTCTTTATTGAACAAAACTCGGGGAGACTGGGAAAAGGAGGTGGGAGAGGGGAAGAGAGAGGGTGGGAGAGGGGAGAGCAACTAAAATGATCAGAGGTTTGGAAGAGGTCCCAAATGAAGAGAGGCTAAAGAGACTGGGACTTTTCAGTTTAGAAAAGAGGAGACTAAGGGGGGATAGGATAGAGGTCTATAAAAGCATGAGTGGGGTGGAGAGGGTGCATCAAGAAAAGTTCTTCATTAGTTCCCATAACAGAAGGACTAGAGGACACCAAAGGAAAGGAATGGGTAGCAGGCTTCAAACTAGTAACAGAAAGTTGTTCTTCACAAAGCAAAGAGTCAACCTGTGGAACTCCTTGCTGCAGGAGGCTGTGAAGGCTAGAACGAGAACAGAGTTTAAAGAGAAGTGAGATAAAGTCATGGAGGTTGGGTCCATGGAGTGGTATTAGCCAGGGGGTAGGAGTGGTGTCCCTGCCCAAAGTTTGTGGAAGGCTGGAGAGGGATGGCACGAGACAAATGGCTTGGTCACTGTCTTCGGTCCATCCCCTCCAGGGTCCCTATGGTTGGCCACTGTCGGCAGACAGGCTACTGGGCTGGATGGACCTTTGGTCTGTCCCAGTATGGCCTTTGTAAGCTCAGGGCTCAGGGTCGGGGGTCTTAGTGGACCACCTTGATTTTCATGCACACCTGCTCCTGGGTGGCCAGGCTGGCAGCTCTCCTGCCCTAGAAGGCCACTTTACTGTGCCTAGTGCGGAGGTTGTGGACAAGGTCCACGATGTCCGTACTAGACCAGGCGGGTGCCTGCCTCTTGCGGTCCCGGGCAAGCTTCCGGGAGCCGCCAGCCTGGTCCCGGGAAGAGGGGGAGGGCTGGGGGGCATCGGGTGGCTGGCTCGAGCTGTGCCAGGTGCAGGGCTGCTGGCTGGGTGCTGGCAGGCTTGCACCTGGCACAGGCACCGTAGCCAGCCCGTGCCCCTTTAAGGGGTCCGGGACCGGGAGGGGGGGCAATAGAGTTTCCCTGGTGTTGGCCAGAGTGGCCACCAGGGAAACCTGGGGAGGGCTAGCCTCCCACTAGTTCGAACTAAGGGGCTACACACCCCTTAATTTGAACTAGTAAGTTCGAACTAGGCTTAGTCCTCGTGGAATGAGGTTTACCTAGTTCGAACTAAGCGCTCCGCTAGTTCGAATTAACTTTGTAGTGTAGACATACCCTCTGTCCAGTGGTTTTCAAACTATGGATCGTAACCCAGTACTGGGCCTTGGAATGTCAGGCACTGGGTTCCATTGCAGAAGGGTGATCAGGTGACCACTGGGGGGTGCTACAGTAGCCTTAATGCCTGTCCTGGCACCGCAGATTTTACAGCACCCCAGAAGCAGCCAGCCACAGGCCCCAAGGTGTGGGAGCTGGGGGAGAAAAGCACACAGGGCTCTGTACACTACCCCTGCAATAAGCACTAAACCCACACTCCTATTGACTGAGAACCTGTTACTGGCTCCTTCTGGGGCACAGCATGGTCTGCAGTGACAGGAGAGGCAGGAATCCTGCCATAGCACCTCCACTGCACCATTAACCGGGAGCTACTCAAGGTAAGCTCCTGCTGCACCAGGCCTGACCCCTCCTCTCCAAAGCCGGAGCCTCTTCTTACCATCCAAAGGTCTCATCCTCAGACCCACTCTGGAACCCACACTCTACTCATATTATGTTGGGTTGCAGGCATCAATAATTTTCTTCAACTGGGTCATGAGAAAAAAAGTTTGAAAACCTCTGTGCTAGTCTAGTAAAATGTAGCATTTTTCATGACACACAATTTTAATGTAATTCTTCTGTGTCTTACCTTCCATACCTACTTTTCATTCAACTTTCCATTATTTAGCTGCATTTTTATCCTTATTTATTGTAACAGTAAAACGGATAACAATGCCAGTTACTTGATTATAACTCTGGTTTTAAAAATGTTGCACTTTTGAACTCCCATGTGATAAATTGGTAGGTGTTACACTTTTCATTAACATATCTCTTTATTCGGCAGGCTCAAGTCTGACTGTTTTTGCTACTGTGTTTGCATAAAGAATTAATAGCTAGGAAATTTAAATTCACCTAGTTATGCTGAGATACATTTTTGAATGTTGTGAAGATGTTATACATGCAAACTACAGAAACAATGACCATGTTCTTGAGTACATACATCTCCAATAAAACATGGAGCACTTAGAACATTGCAATTACTTCCACATTTATTGAGCCTCAGACATTTTTATATAAAACTGATGATTTATTAAACATGTTTCAAAGTGGTTACAAGGACAACAAGCACAAATATAATGCAACTGGTTCCCATTTAGGAAAAGTACTGTCTTTAAGTCCTTTTATATTACGTACATAATATTAATGTTAAAATACCAGGTGCTTTTAAATTATAATGTAATTTTACTGATTTGCAAAGTGGTTTTCAAATCTTCCTGAATGCTCATTTTATCTTTTTATCTTTAATTGTTTGTAAACCCAAATTTGCATAAGCCTCTTTCCAAGAAATATAAAAGAAACAGACACTGTGGGCAAGTTAGTGCTAAAAGGCAAAGTGTGGCCACTAAATCTTTTGAGCCATATACAGGCAGTCCCCGACTTACGCGGATCCGACTTATGTCAGATCCGCACGTACGAACGGGGCTTTTCTCGCCCCGGAGCTCACGGGCGACGGATCGCCACCCGTGTCCTCCGGGGCGAGAAAAGCTTCTCCCGGTCTCCCTGGTCTGCTGGGGGGGGGGGGGTCCAGCAAAGCTGCTGGACCCCCCCAGCAGACCAGGAACACCTGAGCAAAGCCGCCCAGGCGGTGGGAGTCCCGCTGCCTGGGCGGCTTTGCTCATTTGCTCCGGAGCAAAGCTGCCCAGGCAGCGAGACTCCCCCCACCTGAGTGGCTTTGCTCCTGTCCCCCTGATCTGCTGTGGGGGGTCCAGCAAAGCCGCTGGACCCCCCCAGCAGACCAGGGGGACAGGAGCAAAGCCGTGGAGCACGCCCGCAGCGGGACAGCCCGGCAGCCCCCAGCTGCTCTACCCCAGGGGTAGGCAAGAAAAGCCTGGTCTGCTGGGGGGGGGGGGCACTAGCTGCACCCCCCCCCCCCCAGAAGACTAGGGGGACAGGAGCAAAGCCGCGGAGCACGCCCGCAGGGGGACAGCCCAGGCGCACTTGGGCTGTCCCGCTGCGGGCGTGCTCTGCGGCTTTGCACCTGTCCCCCTGGTCTGCTGGGGGGGAGGGGGGGTGTGCAGCTAGTGCCCCCCCCAGCAGACCAGGCTTTTCTTGCCTACCCCTGGGGTAGAGCAGCTGGGGGCTGCTGGGTTGGTCCCGCAGTGCCGCTCCGGACCAACCTGGCAGCACGCCAGCTGCTCTGCCCCAGGCGTCCTGATTCAGCCGCTGCTGGTCAGTTTCCGCAGCGGCTGAATCAGGACGCCTGGGGCAGAGCAGCTGGGGTGCCGCTGGGTTGCTCCAATAGAGCCAAGGAGCAGCGCTACTGGAGCAACCCAGCAGCACCCCTGCTGCCCTACCCCAGGCGTCCTGATTCAGCCACTGCTGAAACTGACCAGCAGCTGACTACAGGAAGCCCCAGGCAGAGTTGCTCTACCCCAGGCTTCCTGGAATCAGCCGCTGATCAGTTTCAGCACCAGCTGACTTGGGGACGCCTGGGTTTCTTAAGTTGAATCTGTATGTAAGTCAAAACTGGCATCCAGATTCAGCCACGGTTGAAACTGATCAGTTTCAGCAGCGGCTGACGCCAGTTCCGACTTACATACAGATTCAACTTAAGAACAAACCTACAGTCCCTATCTTGTACGTAACCCGGGACTGCCTGTAGTCAGTGATAGGAGAGTCTACAAAACAAGCTAGTGCAGTGTAGATTCACATACTGGCTTGTTACACACTAACTCACCATGAAAATAAGTCCTTAGAAAATCTACAATATTGAAGATAACAATTCTGCATTGATGTGACATGAATTTACTAATCCACATTGGTCCTTTCTCTAGCTTTGATAGTTCTACGATCTAATAAACATCTCCGACTTTTAACAAAGATTGTTAACAGATTACGAAGGTATTGGTTCTACAGCTGGTTGAATAACAGATTTTTTCAATTTGCTCACAATTTAAAAAAGACAGTTTGAAAATGTTGAAACAAAATGTTTTCCTATTTTCATATATTTTTAAAGTTTCTTTTCCTCAAAACAATCCAGAAAAACTGACACATTCACAAAAAGCTTAAGTGATGCCAAATTTTCATGTTTGGCCAAAAATAGTACAGTATAGGGGGAAAAAAACACCCAATTTTAATCAGTAGCATCTCCAGAGTTAAGGTCACATTGCAAATTACTCATAAAAAAGTTTTAAAATCCCTCTTTCACATGTTAATGACTGACTTTATACTCCAAATTTAACCCAATGCCTCTTTATGGAACAAATGGATTTAGCCACAGCATTCTCTTGGTAAAATATTTACTAGTTTTACAGAAGAACAAATGGAAAATAAATTATCTCCTTTTACTTTGCTCACCCTATATAGGCTTGCATTTTTGGCTCCTTTAGTAAAATAACCACAGTTGCTGCAATTGGCAGCAGAATTAGGAGGACCCCAATCTACTTATCAAATATGACATTTTTAGGCACTAGTCCCCTTTTTTATCATATCTTAAAAAGCTCCACAAATAAAATATCACAGGTTCACTAATTACTGCCATTTTCCAGTGTTGTCTGCCTCCTGCAATAGTCTTCCTGCCTTGTCTACTTCCTGTTTCTTGCGCAGAACCCTTGCCATCCGTATATTGTTGATGCCTCTGAGTATGTGTGTGAGGAACTGGCTGTGTGTGTTTTGATTTCTGAATGTAGGAAATAGAAAGGAATTTGCTCTGAGACTGTGAAAGCTGAGTATGCTTTTGGTTTTATCATCTCTGGGTAGTAAGACATGAAAATTCATAATGGTATGGTTATTAATAGGTGATTTTCTGGATTTGTATTGATTGCATTGATAGGCTGTGCCTGAGCAGTCTGATATCTATGTTTTTTTGCATGTCTATGCTAAATTCTCTCTCTTTTCTCATTCGAACAATTAGGGACAATTTTTCAAAACTGCCTCTGTAGATTTGCATCTGCAAGCAACAGAGGGTGAACATCTGAGGACATTAGTGATAACATTTTAGGAGCTTGATCCTTAGCTAGTGTACATTGGTGTAACACTATTAGCTTGAATTAAGTTACGCTGTTTTACATAAGCAGAGAATCCCTAGATAGCTAACTTTCTGTTTGTTCTCCTCAGCCAGCTAGTTAGATATTTAAATTGGATCATTTGCAGCCATAAGATTATTGTACCCAAATCTGAGTGTATTTGAAAAATGGCAGGTTGAGTTTATGTCTATTTGTTTTAGTGAAATTTATAATGGAGGTTCGAGATGTATAACCACCTGGATATTATTCAGCAGCATAGGGTATTTTTCCTTTTGGAAGGATTTCCTTTAGAGCATGCTACAAGCTAACTTCCTGGCACATGATCAGGAATTATATTCTTGTTATGTTTAAACTCAGCAGCTGTTGTATTGCTGCCATACACCTATTAGAGGATGTGGTATATTTGTACAATGCATTGGCTTCAGACACTGTGAGTGTCATTATTTCTGGGTTAGGATTAGGATTTATATTTTAAATTCACAGCTTCTGTCAACTTCAATCATTTTTTGGCTGCCTTTATACACAAGATCAATGGTCTCAGAGTACAGGTTTCTGCTAATGTCATCCCAAAGCTGATGGCATTTCTGGTTCTTTATTGCCCACAGAAATATTATATCAGTACTCTTAAGGACAATTTTTTTCCTGTGCCTGAGGCTGAGTTGACTGAAGTGGTCCTTCAGTTACATTCTGTCATGTGTGTGTGCTGGCCAGGACCTTCATGGTCAACTGTGATTAAGAGGTTATGTCTCTCCTCCTCTAGGAATAACAGTTTTGACAATATCTTTAAAGAAACTCTTTTCATTTCAGACTATTTGCCTGAGTACCTCTTTGTTGGTAGTCTCCTAGTTCTTCACAAGATTTTCCAGTAAGTGGTGGGAAACCAGTCTGGACTTAATTTAAGAAACACTTCTGGATACATTCCCATCTGATTTTGGATTGTCACTATGCAAAGGCAGCTAAATTAGGTTCATAATTAACTTTTTGGAATATTGGATAGTTTTGTCATTGCTAGATCATGCTATTTACTACAGCATCGGCCTTGGTATGCATAGAGATGATCACTTGTGCATGAGCACAGAGGTGATGCTGTATGCATCTCATTGCATTTCTACTGTTGTGGAGTTTTGCCCTCCAAAACTTACCAGTTGGGGTCCTGATTCTGCAATGTAAAATCCACAGCTATCCATATTGGAGTTGATGTTATAACATTTCTATGTGTTATTTTACTTCACAGAACCCTTAAGGAGGCCTGTTAACTGATGTGGAGGCTTGGTTGGTGGGTTTTTTTGCCTTCAGTTGTTCTCCACACATACTTAATTTGGGACTGATTTTGTACTCTTTACTTTTGTGAGTTCTTACTTACATGAGAAGTCTTGCTGATGGAAATGATGCTACTCACATCAGCAACGGTGGCAGGATCACCTACATTTCTAGCAGACTCAAAGTTCCATACACAGGAGCATTATACCAACGATGCAGGAAACATTTGAAAAGTCTTACATCAATAAAACTTGGCTGTGACTAATTGCTGTAAAGGCTGCTTGGAGGCTAAGTGAATAAATAAGAAGAGCTTCCCATATTTGCATTTTGATAGGAGTAAATGTTATGCCAGGAAAATCTATAAAGCATCTTGGTGGTGTCCAGAAGCACAAGATTTCTTTTGACTCAACACATCTCTACAACCACTAGGTCATCTTTTTTCTTAAAGCCACCTTAGAATTATTGCCCGGAGGAGGTGTTCTGCTACCCAGAACAGTGCTATGACCTTCATCCAGGCATTCATCACAAGCAGGCTTTATTATTGCAGTGTTCTTTATGCCAACTTTCCTGTAAATGCTCTGCATTCTCTTCAGCAGCATCAGTCATATCCCTAGGACTGGCTGCTTAAATCATCTGATCACATTCCCTCCATGCGTGGCCTACTGTATTGGCTCTAAGGGCCTCAATGGCATGATTTTTAAATCTCTGATTTTAACCCATGAAACACCATGGGGATTTAAACACCAACTCAAGTGCTTTCCAAAATCAAAGCCTCGGGGGCCAAGTTTGGTTGAACATATTTAGAACAGATTAAAGAAGGGCTTGCTTGGAAAGAGGGCCAGAGGCCTTAAAGACATACTATACACAACAGCTCTGATTCCCTCCTGACTTAAGCATATCCTTTTAGTTTAGGCACATACCAAAGCTCTACAGAAGTCCCATTCAACAAGACTTGAGAACCTGCTGAAAGTTAACAATACGCTTGAATGATTTGCTGAACTGAACCAAGGAATTCAACACAGCAGGAGCATGCTAGGATTGAAAAAAAAAACAAAAAACACAGTGTAGGAGGAGATGCCCTTCACTTCCATCATTCACAAGATCATCTCCCTTCTAAAGAGTCCCTTTTCCCCTTGTTAGAGGGTAATTGCTTCCTGCTTCTCCAGGGCCTAGCTATAAATGGAGTTGTGGTATTAAGACAAGAAAGTAGCCAGTCTGACCTTGCAAACATAGGCTCTTGCTTCTCCATCTATTATTTCTCTTCTTTGGGTTGGATGCTGCTTTCCCTAGGGTGGTAGCTATATCTATTGTTACAGTGAGACCCTAAAGTGGGATCCAGAGCACTGAGCTGCCCACAGAGGCTTAAAGTCAACATTTCCCAAGTTTCCACAAAGTGGTATCTGAGATTACAATAGTCCCCACTATAATTAGCATAGGAGATCTGTGCTAACTGTGTGATTGGCAAATGTTGACCTTGGCAAATGCTGACTTTGATTGTCACTACAGTACACATTCCCAATACTCAGAGATAAATTAACCCAACCAAAAAATGTAATAAAGGATTAGTTGACTAGACACATTTATTTTGGCGACAGGGAAATGATGGGGCACTTGCCCAATAATGAGAATGTTGTAATCCAACCAAAGGGTAAAATGTGATCAGAAAAGTAAGGCTAGTTTGTGAGTCTGTTAACAAATATACTATTTACTCTTCTATTATTAATGTATCCAGAAGCGTTCAAAAACACAAAGCCAATAATACTTTGATTCATTAGTTCCAAAGAAATACATGCTCTAGTTAAGCTAATTAAGGCTTAGGTTACAAATCCTTTGGTTTAATTAATTTGCCAGCAGTCATAATGTTGGTTTATTTTCTACTTAACACTGAGGTGCTCTGCACAGGGATAGACAGGATAAGTAGTTATTGTGAGGAAACTGTATGGCCTTTGATGTTGCTGCTTCAAATGCTGGCTCAGTGTTCAAAAGGCTGTACTACTTATAATATGGTCATCGTTGGTGACATTCACCCCATGCAGAGAGCCAGCGTAAGACTCGTGCGCCAATTTAGTCCCAATTAAGACAAATCCTAATCAGTCACTCAAAATATAAATGGCGCACAAGCTTTTTTCTGGTCTTTTGATGGGGAGAGAAGATGAACTTTACCTTGACTTCATGGCTGCCTCAGGGCTCATCCACCCCAAAATGTTTTGCAATGCAACAATATTGTAGGAATTGTAGGGTAGAAGTGTACTGGGGGTAATCAGTGAAAATAAAGGCCATGTTTTTTACTTGTTCTCTCCTTCTCTCTGCTGCTTACCGAACCTGAGACACAGAGCCTCTTGGGTTGCTTGTGGGGCAGGGGGTCTCTCTCGCTTACCAGTGTTTTATGAGGCAAACACTCAGAGCATGCCTTGCGGTTTTGTGAGCATGCTGCTCACAGTATTCTCTGTGACGTTTCCAGTCAGGTACATCAAACTAGAATAGTTTAAAGCACATTGCCCCCCCATCACCCCCACTGCTTTCACATGTGTATGTGGCATGTAGGAATCTGTGTGTAGGAACTCTTTTTTTAGCATATAATTAACTTATTTCATTCATGTCCCCTCTGCTCCTAGTAGGCTTTTCTTTTTTGTAGTCAGAAGGCTCCTCACACCCATTTGCTAGAGCTGTATTTTAAACAGTCCCACTCTCTCCAGACAGGAGTTCCCACCAATCCTACCTGGAGCTACTTTGTAATATAGGGAGTCCATCTCCTGAAGATAGAAGTCCCCAGCTTTTCTCTCTGGGGCTCAGCTATAACATAGGCCAACTGTAGGGCCTTCTCTTTCAACTGCTTCCTCCCACCCAGTCAGTCCTCAGATTCAGAGGATTCAGCAGGCAGCCTTGCGTTGGTGTCTCTCCTGCTATAAGGAAGATAGCAGCAGATATGCTGGTCCCCTTCTTAAAAGTCATCCCAACTCTCTGGGAGAACCTACACTGCAAAGTTCTCAGTTCTGGATTCTTAAAAGCACAACAACAACATCGCATGTCAAACACTATTTATTCCCAGGACTGCTTCCAATACATACCTGTATCTCCTAGGTCGTTGAATATATCAGGCCTACCAAAATATTAAAGGGCTATACTGTGTGATAGGGGGCGTGGTATGAGTTGACCACTAGGCACCACTATCATTAAAGGAGCAAGGTACCCCATCGTGCAGAGAGTTCAGGCTTAAAATCAGGAAGAAAGCCCACTACAGCCTCAAAATTGTATATGTGTACATTTTCTCTCTCCCTCTGAACAATTCATACTGATCATTGAAATACAGGGGGAATGAAAGTCAGAAATTGCCATAGGAAATGAGTAGCCAAAGACAAAAATGAGCATAAGAACGGCCGTACTGGGTCAGATCAAAGGTCCATCTAGCCCAGTAGCCTGTCTGCCAACAGTGGCCAGCACCAGGTGCCCCAGAGAGGGTGGACCGAAGACAATGATCAAGCGATTTGTTTCCTGCCATCCCTCTCCAGCCTCTGACAAACAAAGGCCAGGGACACCAATTCTATCCCCTGGCTAATAGCCTTTTATGGACCTAACCTCCAGGAAATTATTTAGCTTCTCTTTAAACTCTGTTATAGTCCTAGCCTTCACAGCCTCCTCTGGCAAGGAGTTCCACAGGTTGACTACAAACTGTGTGAAGAAGAACTTTCTTTTATTAGTTTTAACCCTGCTACCCATTAATTTCATTTGGTGTCCTCTAGTTCTTCTATTATGGGAACTAATAAATAACTTTTCTTTATCTGCCCTCTCCACACCACTCATGATTTTACATACCTCTATCATATCCCTCCTCAGCCTCCTCTTTTCTAAACTGAAAAGTCCCAGTCGCTTTAACCTCTCCTCATATGGGACCCATTCCAAACCCCTAATCATTTTAGTTGCCCTTTTCTTAACCCTTTCCAAGGCCAAAATATCTTTTTTGAGGTGAGGAGACCTCAAATACTGTACACAGTATTCAAGATGTGGGAGTACCATAGTTTTATACAGGGGCAGTAAGATATTCTGTGATCAGAATTCCGAACACTATGCTGGGGGCATTATTTCAATACTGACTCAAAGAAGAGACTCCAGCTCACTGAACCACCAACAAAATTGCCTGCTGGACCTTGATTTGCCCTAGTGTTCTGCTATGCTATCAAAGTATTCACCCTGCCTGACCCTCCTGCTCTTGAAAGTGTGAAAAGGATTAGATAGATTCCACTGCCTGAACTCCCACCTGAGGAATGACTGAGATTGCTAGGCTCAAAATGTTATAGCTCCAGCTTTCCTGATGCAGAGAATCACGCAACTAAATCTTCATTTTTGTTTTTCTTCTATCTATTATGCTTTGCATTAGCTTCAATGTTTAGACAATCAGCAAAGGAAGAAATCTTATTCCTTTCCCTGTCACATACAGTGTAGAACCTGATTCTGTGGTCAAATAAAATATCAGAAGACTATTGCTATACAACTCAAATTAGCAACAGTTTAAAAAAACCCAACTACATAGTTGTCTTTTTTGTAGTAAACCTATTTAAAAAAAAACCCCAACCATCCTAGTGTCTTCAGTTAAAGTCAACAATAGTGAAGAAAGATAAATCAACCTTCAAGTACTCTGCAGCTAAAGGAACTGTGTTTTTTTAAATAAATATGGATGTTCATGTTCTGGCACTTTAATGCATAGTTTATTTTACTAAGATCTTTCAAACTTACAAATCAGTTCTGGTCAAACAAAATACTATCCAAGTTATACTGTATATCAGCCCAGTCTCAGGGTAAAGTTGGATGAATACTACAACATTTGTTCTGTACCTGATTAATTTCCTAGTGAAGACCTGCCCCAGAAGACTTAACTACAGACCCTGGTTGCTCAGCTCACCTCAGTTCAGTTTACCTTCCTTCAGTCAAATGTATTAAACTCAATCATCACAGTGCATTGGAGATAGTTTCAAAGAACAGTAATGGTAGAGCAATAATATCAAGGGACTTAGAGAGAGATTAGAAATTAAAAGTTGGAGTTAACATTTTAGAGGCATTGGGTATAATTGCGTGAACAAAGTTACTCACTGTATGTGACTCATAGGCCTGATCTACATTACAACAGAAAGTCAAATTAAGATACACAGCTACCGCTACGTTAATTATGTAGCTGGAGTTGAGGTGCCTTAAATTACATTTCAACGCCCTCCACACAATGGAAGGTCAATGGAAGCAAATGATCCCATCAGCTCCCCTTACTCCTCATGAGGAGCAGGAGTGCTGGTGCTGATGGGGATGCCCCTCTGAGTTCGATTTAGTGGGTCTTCCTGCTAAATCAAACCCTGGTAGATTAACAACGGCAGCATCGAACTTCCATGAAGTGAAGACATGACCTTAGAAAATCCACACAAATACATCTAGAGGAAAACTACCCAACAGTTTATAAGTACAAAGGAGAAATCTGGAAATCAGTAAGGTCACAAGAACTCTAAGGTGATAATGGAAAGCAAATTTAATCCACATTTTCAATAGCCCCAGGCACAAACAAAAGCCAGTGCATTTTCGGAGCTAAGCACATAGGGATCATAGAAGCAGTGAAGGAGCAACCTCACCTGCATGAGAGCATGCATTGAGAGTGGCAAACCTAGACTTCTCTTAACAGAAACTGAAGGGAGTTTAGAGGAGAGAAACTGAAATGATTTAGGAGTTGAAGGAATTAGGAGAAACAATTACCGTATTTTCCGGCATATAAGGCGACTGGGCGTATAAGACGACCCCCTAATTTTCTAGTTAAAACATAGGTTTTTGTCTTATACTCGCCGTATAAGACTACCCCCCCTTAAGAGGCCAACCGGCAGCGCCCCAGTGCCCCTCCGCCTCCCCGGCTTTGCTCCCGCGCCTCTGAGGCTTTGCCAGAGCAAAGCCTCAGAAGCGTGGCACCCCGCCGCCGCTACGGCTTTGCTCCCGGTGCCTCTGGTCTGCTGGGGACCGTCTCCAGCAGACCAGGGACAATGGGAGCAAAGCCTCTGAGTACGCCGGCAGCGGGACAGCCGCAGCGCGCCTGGGCTGCCCCGCTGTCGGAGCCCCTCCGCGGCTTTGCTCCGCGTTTTCCTGGTCTGCAGACCAGGGAGACGTGGAGCAGCTTTTCTCGCCCCGGAGTACACAGGCGGCAGGACCGCGAGGTCCCGCAGTCTGTGTCCTCCGTGGCGAGAAAAGCCCCGTTCGTACCTGCAAGTCGGGGACTGCCTGTATACCCGGCGTATAAGACGACCCCCGATTTTTGGGGGATGTTTTTTACCATAAAAAGTCGTCTTATGCACCGGAAAATACAGTAACAAATTCACAGGTGAGAACTCCCAGGCCATGTTAACACAAGGGAATGAGAGTGCATAAGTAACTATTTCCCTGCACTGGCAACCCATCTTCTATGTAGTAGCTTAAGGTAAGGGAAGAAGGGAGAGATGTCTCCACAGGATTGTTACTTTATTCTCCGGCTATGTCTAGATTACAGAGTTTTGTCAGAAAAACGGCTGTTTTTCTGACAAAACTTGAGTTACGTTCACGCTGCAAATGCATTCTTTCGACAGTAAATTGAAAGAACAGAGGGCTTTTTGCACAATTGGTAATCCTCATTCTACGAGGAAGAAGGCTTTTTGCGAAAGAGCTCTTTCACAAAAAGGCATGTGTGGACAGGAAAGAGAGAGGTTTTTTTGGACAAAAAGGGAAGAGGAAAAAGCACAGGTGCCCTGGTGGCCATTCTGTCCATATCAATAACTGCTTACATGTGAAATAGCATCCAGGCAGTCTGGACGCTATCTTTCAAAAAAGCGCATTGCTTTTTTGATGCACTTTTGCAGTGTGGATGCTCTCCTGTGCAAGAAGTTTTTTTGGAAGATCTCTTCCGAAAAAAGCTTCTTGTGCAAGAAGCCTGTAGTCTAGATGTAGCCTCCTTTGCAGGTGTGACGGCATTAGTACCCCTCTTCCAAACACACCAGTTAGGATGGCTGAACCACTAGGCCTAGGGAGAGCACTCTTTGCCATCCATAAGGTTAGAGCAGCTTACTTCTCTGTCTTTTCCCCTGCCAAAGAGTGGGGAGGGGACACCGGGAATCACACTTTGACTCAGAATCAGAGTCTGCCCTGGCCACTAAACAAGCACAGCTGTGCACTACCAATTACTCTAGTTGAGTATAGTTTGGTAAAGTGCTGAGTATTTGGAGAACACAACAGCCATCTGCAAATATTACCAGGCTATAGAAACCATGCATAGAAGTAAACATCAGGAAAAACTTCCTGGCAGTACGCACAGGGAAGAAAAATGTCATACAGGTTTTCAGAGGATTGACTTAAGTATGGAGCTTCTGTCTGCACTTTTGAGGAAGTAATGCCTCTTGTTAAAATGTATTCTTTGATTTAGTCATATCTCAGGAGTTAATAGTGAATTAATCATCTGTACACCAGGGGAGAATGAGTCAATCAATATCCAAAGTATAAGCTCCACTAAGGCAACACATTTGGTAAGTACATCTTGAATAAAACTCCTTCAGGCACTGAGTCATTTTTCTTAAAACATTAAACCAATAAGCATTAGAACGTGTTTGGGGTAAGGGTGATCTCAGAAACTCATCTGACTGGTCTAACCAAAGCATGCCCCTCTATATATCCCCGGCTATGCAATAAGTACATCTAATGCATTATTAACAGAGTGAAAATAATAATGGATCAGGGATTAATCTTTCATGAGCAATATGAAGCTATGGTCCTGTGCCTACAAAAGAAATAACTGAATTTATCTACATTAGTAAAGAAGAGGGAGGGGGAGAAAACGAGATTTCTTTCTAAAGCAAATGAAATCAAGAAAAAATGTACAGTGTAATTCCAAACCATGTAATCATTAGATTAAATGCTTCAAATGATATCAAACAGATAAGACTTTTCTAAGTATAAGTAACTGATAATCCAGGAGTCTGTGGATCTCAAAATTGTGCTGGGAGTCAAAAGATCCACTTTATATTCAATTTGCACTTTATAACACTAGGTTTTCTATTTGTTTGTTTGTTTTAATAACTGGCTAGTGAGGTACCACTTCTTAAAGAACCTTAACTGGAGCTCAAATTCAAGACTAGGAGTAATACCACCACTTCTTTTTAGAATAGTTAGATTGCTTTTCATTTTTAAAGAATGTTGTAATCATATGGGTCCATTTAATCCCTCAATTAACTCCACCAAAGTCACTGGAGTTATACCAGGAATCAAGTCGGCCTATGAGCTATAAAATATTTCCTGATGGTATTTTCCCAAAAAACACTTCCAAGTAAACTGTATTCCATGTGATATAGTAGCCAAGAAATAATAATAAAAAAATCACTAATGTAAAACAATCAGTAGGCAAATGCATTACAATGAAGAAACAATATTGCTACAACATTTTAAAAGAACCTGGGGCCAAATTGTCTTTTCTACCTCCACCTCTTATACAATAATTCTTTTCTTGACCCAATGGGGATATTCTGGCTATATCTGAATTAAAGTGGGCTGGTTCCTTTTAGTATTCTATAATTTTTTATTATTCCCTGGATTTACATTGACCTTAAATAAAATCAGGACTATGCTAGAAACAAAGAAGGGAAATGGACACTTGCTTGGATAAGTAAAGGAGCAGCAGGGAGCTAGATAGGAGATAGAGAATTTGTTCTAATTTACAGCACCGTAGACAGCTCAGAATTGCTGCCTAAATGTAAAGGGTGTATACTGGAAGGAAAGTGAAAATGTCTATAGAGTTCAGAACAAGAGATAATAGTTGTTCTGAACTCAGGTTAATGAAGATATGGCTTTGGCATTGTGTGGTGGAAGAAAATAGATTTGAAATTTAAACTTTACTGTGCCAAAATACACGAGAACCAAATTGCTTGAGTCACTTACTGTTTTTATTACAGATTGTTATTAAATAACACACATCTGACTTCAATAGGAGTTATGCCTGAGTAATGACTGATCAGAGATTTAAGATGGGAGCAAAGCATCTGAAAAACCAGAGAATATCATTGTAAGCATAAGAGCAACACTTCCTGGATGGTTCATTTAACTCTGACAAATGTCACGGGGCACATTAGGCTCAAATCCCACAAAGATTTACTCTGATGCTTAACTTTAAAGCACAATGTTAAACTTTGCAGTGTGATCAGGGCATTAAACAGCCTCTTCTCTATAACACACACTTTCAGCTATATTGTGTCTGGCCTGCATGGGTGTACAAGGATGGGGCAGAAATTGTTTTCTACAGGATCTCATATCAAGAAATAAATAACCATTTAAACTACAATGATATTTAGAATGGGAGGGAGGGGAGTTGTACAAAACCTAATGTTAATGGAAATATTTTACAGTCAGTATTTTAAATTTTTTATCACTGGGTCTGTAGCTATAATTTTAACAGTTAAGTACAAATAACCAATTATAGTTACATATTCTTACATACAGAGGTATTATGTGTGGTTGCTGCTGCTCTCATTTGTCTTTGAACCCTCAATGAAACTAACTAAACAGAGCTGTGTATTTCCATTACCCAAACAGAGTGAAGTACAAAAAGTAAACGGAGAGAAAAAATTATAGTTTCAAAATTCTTTCAGTTTTAATAATTGAGGATACTATTAATAACACAAGGAAGGACCAAATGTTAAAAGATTCTTAGCCTGACAGTGTCCTTTCTAATTGCATTTTCAAGTGCATGGTCGGCTTCATCATTGTTATGCTGTGAAAAGCTTGGTTTGCCAAGTGGAGGTTAAGCAGCATTATGGGTGATATGATACCTTCACCCTCTCCTCCTCTTTCAACAATCAGATGGTAAACAGTGCTGGTCATACACCAGCACCAGTGCCTTGATTGGGGCTCCTTCTTCTTATATGCTACATAGAAAGTTTGACTTATTTTTATTGTTGCCTTCATAAAAATGTCTCCCTGGTTATATGGCCCCACATAGTATCTGAGCAATTAACAGTGTTTTCCCCATTTGATACAGATGTTCAGAGAGATTTGAAGTAAAACTCACAAAAGTACCCAGGTGACCTGGTAGGCTAATTCCTACTTGGAAAAGTCAAATTGAAATCAAAGGACTTGGATTCCATACCAGTTCTTAGAAAATTCACAACGGTATTTAAATGCTCAGATCCCAGTGATTTTAATAAAAGTTTGGTTCCTAAATATCTTTCTGAATCACTCTTCGACTTGCTCACGGTCAAGAATAGTGCCCCATCTACTGAACTATTCTTCTTCTCTTATATATAATCCTACCTGTAACACCAAAAGAAACATTTCTATAAACATAATGAAGTCTGCAGGGAATTTGGAAGTTGAAAAAGAACAAGCCTATTGATTAGTGCCAAAACATACAATTAAATAAATCAGCACTTCTCAAAATCTGGGAGAAGAGAGAAAGAGAGAAGCAAAATATTGTTACCTATTCAGAACTATTGAAAGACGAAGAATGCAGACTAAATACGTTGATTCACACATGGCAAACATTATCTTGCTTCCCTGTTCCCTCCACCTTCCCCACCTTGCTGAAGTTTAAAAACATTTTTGTGGAAGCTGCCAATGGGCTCAAAGCATTTAATGTAAATACTGGAATGTTAAAGCTGCTCTTTAAAGATGGTCATATCCATGCTGATTAGAGCTGCTTAAAAAGGAAAATGCAAGTCACTCAACTAGACTCATGGCCTTCATTTCATTTTTTCAGACACAAGGCTTAATCAGATCTCAGCACAACTGCTTAAGATCTGAACTACTTGTGTTGCAGAATCCACACTTCAGATACATCTGCCATGTAAGCAGTGTAATAAATGATTACATGACAATGTCTTTTGATAACTAACTATCCTTACCATTACCTAACCTGGAAACAGAAGCAGTCTGCAGACCATGCCCTGGTCTACACTAGGGAGTTATTTTGAAATAACTCTCCTTATTTCAAAATAACAAGTGGAGCATCCACAGTACAAAGCCTGTGATTTCGAAATAAGGGGTTGGTTATTTCAAAATAACTCCTGCTTTCTACAAGGAATAATGCTCATTTTGAAAGTTATTTCAAAAGAGTGGTAGTGTGGATGCTCCACTGCTGCTGTTCTGAAATAAGTACTTCCTAGAGTCATTCAAAGTTATTACTCCTCCATGCTTCTTGGGACTGTAAGTCAAGGTAACGCATCCAAATTGATGGAACCTGCCTCAGACTAATTTTGAGGCTTCCCTGTAGTGTGGAGATTCTATTTCAAATTAGTTAATTTGGGAGTTATTTCAAAATAATTTATTTTGAAATAATTTCCTAGTGTAGACCTGCCCCATAAGACTAAACTACAGACACTGGTTTCTCGGCTCACCTCAGTTCAGTTTAACTTCCTTCAGTCAAATGTATGAAGCTATAAGATACTTAAAATTAAAGTCAACCACCATAACACCATAAATCTTTCTTTTGAAAAAGGCTTTGCTAACTGACCTAACCTCGTGCATGGTTTCTGCATTACTTTATAGCTTGAAACCAGGAACTCATTTTATCACATTTTTCCCATTCTCCTATTCCCATTGCTGCTTCTCTCTCTTGAGAGAGAGAGGGAGAGAGAGATGTGCACTGGGCAATT
This sequence comes from Pelodiscus sinensis, assembly GCF_052426305.1. Classification (NCBI taxonomy): domain Eukaryota; kingdom Metazoa; phylum Chordata; order Testudines; family Trionychidae; genus Pelodiscus; species Pelodiscus sinensis. Next base: position 208,157,509 of record NC_143053.1, read on the forward strand.
CACAGTAATTAAAAAAGACTTAGGAATTAGAAGCATAACATTTCCCTCAGTTAACTTTATGACTTTATACTTTATTGAGCCGAAAAATGCCTCCTGAAATTCTGCCAACATTTGCAATCTTACAGCCAGTTTTGCTTAAACTGTTCTAACTGCAAGTTTTTCTTGAGAAAAGTAATCTATTATCTGCTTGTTGCCTTAGACCTTAACTTTGCTGAGCTGATGAGTTCCCTTGCACCAAAAATACTATACTACTTATAAAACACTTCCAGCTTCATCATCTGAGTGAAGATATGACAAGCCTGTTTATCAGTAGGTAATAAGACAGATAATTTAACTGTACAAGCTCTAATTGGTCTAATTCACTAACTGACCTCTCTCCACTTGATTCACTAGTACAATTGAGCTCTGATAAAGCCTTTAATTGTAAATTGCACACAGCTGTGAGCTGCTTCACACGCTGGCACAAAAACACTATCATCGACTGTTTCATCTCTGCGACCTGCTAATTTGGAGCATATGTAACTGTTTTTAATGCTGAAGGCTTGACATACCACAAACAGCAGATGTTGCAGCTGCCCCTGAGACGCTTTATTTAATTCAATTACGTCTTTTGGAGATATGTAAAAAAGCTAGGCGAGATGAGAGAGGGCAGGAGAATGTTAAAAATGGAGCTCCTGGTTGAGGCCCAGGTGGCTCGATAGGCAAATGATTGGGTGAATGTCTAAATGATCTTTTTAATTGAGTAGACTGACGGCTAATCAGGGTCATGAAGTGTTATCACACTGATGAGCTGAGTGGAGCCCTGGGCTGCTCTGCAATTAATGCTGCTTTTGTGAAAGGAGAAAAAAGAAAGATAATGTATACCATCTGGCAATTGTTTATGATAAAAGCAGCAGTTTGCTACAAATTCAAGTTAAATGCTATTCATAACATTATTTCTGCTGCGGCTGAGGGCAAGGACATGGATCCCAGGCCTTTGTCTGACTTTCTCATTCTCTTTCATCAAGCAAAACATTCATTTGCTTCCATGTGTGGTATTATTAATTACTTGGCTGCTTGCTAATGGACAGCCCAGAAAGATATTCTCTTTGATATACCACTAAAATGTCCCACAATATACTTCTTGGATGCACACTTAGCTTCATGCCAAAGCATCAGATTGCAAGACAACAAAGCGAGGGGTAAGCTCTCAGCCAAAAGGCAGAGAAAACAAGTCATTCCTCTTCAGTTTCATTTCAAAGAACTTGTCTCTGTCAGATATGGGTAAAGAATCAGAAAAGCTTATTTTTGAGAAGGAGGGGAAGAACTGAAAGCTGTGACAGCAGACACATTTCCAGAGTGTTTTACTGCTGGCACAACGAGACCAGCTTTTGCAAAACCTCAGAACAGTTCCAGAGAATCATTCAACCAATCGCCAAGAATGTTCCTGGAACTTGCCTCCTTAGAAACATGCAGTGAAGTTGACAAGCCTTAATAATGACATAACATTAAATTGAAAATGAACAATACTGCAGGTGGAATAACATGCTACTGGGATGTGTGAGAACTTGAAAAATATCCAGCTAACTGAGCATCGGGCTTTAAATCCTGCTTAAGCTAGATATGAGAATCTTGGTGAGATGCACAATAGTGGCAGACTGAAAAATATAAAGTGATTCTTATGGGCATCCAGAGTCAAGAACACTTAAACTGGTGTCTGTTTACAATGTTAGCAGGCACATGGTCCTTCAAAGGGCCACCGCAGGAGTAAAAAAAGAAACCAGCAGCCTGCAGCTGTCTAATAGTTAGTTCTCAAACAGGGAGTTAGGTGAGCTGAGCTCCATCTTCTACTCTGCCACTGGCACATTGTGTGACCAGGTCACTTTACTAGAGTGGCCATGTCACTTAACCTCTCTCTCCCTCTCTGGTTATTTATCTGTAAATATTAGAAACCACAGTATTACTACTTAAAACAAGAACTACTTCAATACCTAAGGCATGCCAATCAATACACAGCATCATAGAAAATTAGGGTTGGAGGAGACCTCAGGAGTCCAACCCCCTGATTTAAGCAGGACCAATCCCAATGATGTCATCCCAGCCAGAACTGGCATGTTCCTCATTTCTCCATAAGACACACTAGCAGTTTCTGTAAATGGCCCTTTTCCTCTTGTGAAACATGCCTTAAAAATATAAGGAACTTGCACATATGCCCTCCATTACAGTCAGGCTTTGGCTACAGCTATGTCTACCTTTGAGCTGGGAGGTATAATTCTCAGCTCATGCTGTACCCCATGCTAGCACACTCAAGATAGCATTGTGGCCAGGGCTCAGATGGCAGCTTAGGCCAGCCACCTGAGTTTGTACTTTGGCTGCCCAGGCAGGTTTGTACTCAGGCAGCTAGCCGGAGCCACCCTTGTGCTACCCCAGCCGCACTGCTATTTTTAATGTGGTAGTCCTAGCAGGGCTAATGCAGGGACATCTATGGACATCCAACTCAAATGGTGACCCTCAGCTCAGAGCACTGTTAGCCCAGTAGATGCCTCATGAATGGAAGGGGAAGAGAGGTCATGGTCCTGAAAGAAACCTTGAGAGAGTGGTAAGATCTGACTTTGACATTAGCAGGTTTCTTTCATATGAAACTTTATTTGTTTCTTACGGCAGCTCTTGTTCTTGGCAGTTAGTTCAGACATTGGGGAGGACCAGCCATTGTTCTATACACCTTTTTTACCTCAGGCTGTGCTTGAGCAATGACACTGTGTACTTTTTAGGAGTTGTGTTTTGCGCTCCTTGACCCTTCATCGGGTCTCTGCACCTTTGCTGCTGGCATCACAGAGCTGTGGCCAGGCCAAATCAGATTGGCACTGAGTAACAAATTTGGGGTAGCTAGGTGGGTTAGCCCCTAATTAGCAAAATTCTAGTTGTGCCTTTGGTTTTGTTGGCCTGTTCTTTTGTGATACTGCTCCTATCATCCCCAGCAGAGGTAGTGTCTGTAGTGTCCTCGCTCCCAGACCTCAGTGCACATTTGGTGGTGGTGTAGAATCTGGGAATTCTAGAGCAGCAAACCACTTAATGACTTCTGTCAGCAATACAGGGCTGCACTCTGATCCCGATGTAAAACTACTGAAGTGAAAAGAATGACCACAGTTGCCAGTGCCATTGAGATCAGAATATGGTGGTTTTGTCATTCCAGGCTGTTTCTAGTTATGTGTGGTCCAGGCCCATAACTCAAGAGCTGTGGGCAACAGAGGTGAACAGTAAGAAATACCCTTATAAAAAACCAATACTGCAGCAATATAGTAATCCCTCACAACACTGCAGCATCACTACTGGAAGGGGTAGCCTAGTGGGCCGTTACAGCTGAATACTTCCTTTAGTCCTAAATAAGTGAAAAACCAAACCAGTGGACAAATTGCAGCAAATAATACTGTGCTGTGAATTTTGCTAGAGAGGCATGCCTGTTGAGTATATTTTGACAGCATCAAAAAGTTATCAGGTTTCATACCAAGCTGCTACTCTTGTTAAGACCACAGCTTCAAACAGAAACCTCCCTACTAACTTTATGTGCTTTGTGAGATAACTAAACTAATACTTGGATACTCTTCGTGACTCTTTGAAATCAGTGCATTAAGCTGAGACTTATACATGAATGCTGTTTTACTTTAGTTTAATAAAAATATCACACTCTTTCTCTCACTAGTATTAGCCACAATAAAAAAAGAAACATGCTCTCCAAGATTTAATTTGCAGGTTTATTTCTCTTCCACAAGTCCATAATCACATAGTTCCTTATTCCTTTTCTGATTTTGCAAACACAGAATACTGAAAAAGGTACCAAACACATTTATGATTGTACCACTATTTGTTTCCTCAAGTGTGGAAGGGATCCTGTATATTATCTAGTATTATAAGACACTGAATGAACTGGGCTGGTTGAACATAGTCACTGTTTGTTGGATCCCTCTCATGCCATCACAAAGTGTCACCTTAAGGGCATGTCTACACAAGGAAATTATTTTGAAATAACTAAATTTGAAATAACTGCCAAAATAAGAAAAACAAAATAGCGTGTCCTTGAAATTTAGTCGGAGGCAGGCTCCCTTAATGTGATGCGCTACCTCAACTTACAGCCCTAAGAATTACTGAGGAATAATTACTCTGAATTACTCTGGGGAATAGTTATTTCGAAATAGCAGCAGCAGAGCATCCACACTACTGAAATAACTAATTTGAAAATAGTGTTTTTTACTTGTGAAGAGCAGGATTTATCTTGAAATAACCAGCCCGTTATTTCAAAATAACGGGCTTGGTAGTGTGGACCATCTGCTTGTTATTTCAAAATAAGGGGAGTTATTTTGAAATAACTCCCTAGTGTAGACCAGGGCTTACAGTGTGGCTGCAGACATGTATTTCCTTGACACGCAAGTTCATAACTATCACCTTGCAATCGCTTAGGCCTAGAAGAGTGCTAGAGACTCTCTCATCAAAGCAATTAAAGCTCCATTCCTTATACTAATTCACATCTGAGCACAGACTTGTGCAATTTTAAGACTGCAGTAGAACAACTCCTTCCATTAAGACTTTCACATTTTTTTTAAAGAAATTTCTTTTTTTTCAAAGGCAGGTTTGCCGTATAGCAAAGGACCGGTAGCTGCCATTTTGAAAATTGATATGAGCAACTGTGAACAATTTGCTCTCCATTGAGAATTCCATGTTGTACCAATTCTGACTGAGGCACACATACAGTGGTGAGAGAGCTTCCTTTCCATCAGAAGCCTGTCTGTCTCACCAATAGGACTTTGGTTTTCTTCCAATGAGGAATAAAACAAAACTGGGACCTCTCAATTTTTTTGGAAAAAATCAATGAGAGAGCAAGCATGAGAGTGAGCACACAGACGCATCCAACACAGCAGATAAGCTAAGAGGCTGCTATTAGGGCACAAACTGGGAAAGGGGAAAATCCAGTTTATAGCCTCTTCTCTACCAGATTTGCAGCTGTTCTATTTTTATGGTCAGGGCATTGACTTGGGATATGGGAGACCTGGCTTCAAATCCCTGTTCTAAATCAGGTAGAGCAGTAACTCAAAACTGAATTTGCCAGATGAATGCTTTAATCAGTGGGCTATTTTGAGAGGGGATCTGTCTCTGCTCTTCCCCACTTCCTCCCACCCCTCGTCATGAAGCTTAGAAACCTTCCCAATGGAAATCACCATCCTGATTTTATTAGCTTACTGGGTCTCCCCTGTGAAACTATCTACCCTTAACTTGCATTTTAAACGCTGTTAAATCTTCCCACTTTCTTCTTCGTGCAGCAATAAGGTGCTACCAAATGCAGTAAGAGCAGCTCAGAGAGTTGATGACCTGGATGAGGGGATGGACTGCACCCTCAGCAAGTTTGCGGATGACACTAAGTTAGGGGGAGAGGTAGATATGCTTGAGGGCAGAGATAGGGTCCAGAATGACTTAGACAAATTGGGGGATTGGGCCACAAGAAATCTGATGAGGTTCAACAAGGACAAGTGCAGAATCCTGCACTTGGGACGGAAGAATCCCAAGCATAGTTACAAGCTGGGGACCAACCAGTTAAGTAGTAGTTCTGCAGAAAAGGACCTGGGGGTTACAGTGGATGAGAAGCTGGATATGAGTTAACAGTGTGCTCTTGCAGCCAAGAAGGCTAATGGCATCTTAGGTTGCATTAAGAGGAGGATTGCCAGCAGATCCGGAGATATCATTATTCCCCTTTATTCGGCTTTGGTGAGGCCACATCTGGAGTATTGTGTCCAGTTCTGGGCCCCCCATTACAAAAAGGATGTGGACGCATTGGAGAAGGTCCAGCAGAGGGCAACCAAAATGATTAGGAGGCTGGAGCATATGACTTTTGAGGAGAGGCTGAGGGAGTTGGGTCTGTTTAGTCTGCAGAAGCAAAGAGTGAGGGGGGATTTGATAGCAGCCTTCAATTTCCTGAAGGGAGGTTCCAAAGAGGATGAAGCTGTCCTCAGTAGTGACAGATGGCAGAACAAGGAGCAATGGTCTCAAGTTGTGGTGGGAGAGGTCCAGGTTGGATATTAGGAAAAACTATTTCACTAGGAGGGTAGTGAAGCACTGGAATGGGTTACCTAGGGAAGTAGTGGAGTCTCCATCCCTAGAGGTTTTAGCAGACACGCAAAGGATTTTTTGGATACAGAGAAAAATCTCCTATCCTTTCCTGGTAGACATGATCTTACCAGATCAGAGAGGAGGTGCACTGACAGGGCAATGTAGACAGGCTTGCATGGGTCCCTCACTCTTCCTGCTATGAAGATAAACAGAGGAATTTACTTTTTGATTGAGATTTTCAAAGGTTTCTTCGCCATTTGGATGCCAATTAATAATGAATAGAAACTGGATGTCTTACTGCACAAAAAGAAAAGTCAGGATTCATGGTTTAGTCTCCAGGGCCTTGCACGATGAATTTACATGTGTGTGGGGGGGAGGGGGAAGCCAACCATGTTCTGCACTCCAGAGAACAGCATTAGAATAAATCTAAGAATAAAACTAGACAAATGTAAACAGCATGAAATAATCTGGGATTCTATGACTGGTCTTAGTTCTTGGAAACATGAATCTAATACAGTATATATAAACTCTGTCACGGTGACAAAAAACACCCAGAGTGGGGAGTTTATCTACTGCATCTGCGTTTTAAGTTTACACTGAAACCAAAGGGGAAGATTTATAGTGGTGAAAAGGGTAAAGTTATGTTCCCAACTCCCTTGAAAATGGGAATTAGATACATACAGCAACATTTTCAAAGCCACTCAAGTGACTTAATAGCTTAAGTCCCATTTTTAAAAGTGACTTAGTGACTTGGGAGACTAAGGCTATGTCTGGACAACCCCTAGGTTTGGTCTGTGAGGGTATGCATTGGTGTGCTGTGCTATAACTCTGTCATGTGGATGCTCTAGGTGTGAACTAAAAGTACATACTCTTTAACATAGTCCTTTTTAAAGAGGGCTGTGTTAACATGATGTAGTTTTTAGTTTGGGTCTGCAGCATCCACATGAGGGAGTTACAGTGCAGCACACAAGTGAATGGTATAATTTACTACCCATAGTCTGAACTGAAGGGTTGGATACATAAGCTCTGAAACAAGATTGCAAGAATCTCTATAATGGAAAATGTTATGCAAGCTAAATATAGGAGTCACTTCCATATAATTATAAACATTTTACAGATGGGTGAATTTAGGAGCAGAGGTTTAATGACTAATATCAAGTATGTTGTTTTTACATCAGTGTAACTCCATTGATTTCAGTGGAAATACTTCTTGTTACACTACTATAAACAGAGAAAAATCTACATTATTTGCAAAAGTCACTACCTGCTGATAGCTTGTGCACTAAGGGTACATCTACACTGCATGCTTATTTCAAAATAAGCTATTCCAGAATAGTTATTCCAAAATAACTTATTTCAAAATAGGATGTGCTATCTCGATTTAGAGCCCCAAGAGGTAATGGGAAGGAATAACTTAGAATGGTCCTGGTGAGGGGCTACTTTGAAATAGCAGAAGTGGAGCATCCATACATGCCTTATTTCAAAATAGCTAGAATGAGTTTTACAGATTTCAGAATAAGCCGTCCGTTATTTCGAAATTATTTCAGAATAATAGAATGGCTGTGTAGACACTCGCATTGTTATTTCAAAATAACACTAGTTATCTCAAAATAATGGTGCAATGTAGATGCACCCTAAATTACAGACGGGTTGAGAACAGAATCTAGGAGTCTTGATTCTTAGTCTCTTTACCTACCTACTAGATAACAGTTCCTTCTCCTGATAGAAACAACATAAATCAAAGTAGATTAAAACTGGTTTACACAACTCAATGCATAACAAATATTATGGGGAGAAAGGGTGTAGCATAAAAATATAAATTGTACAAATGAGCCAAATTGATCATCTTAAGGAGGATTTGACTTGGAGCCCAAATTGACCTAACCTAGCATAACGCCACTGAAGTTATCTCAGGGATGTACAAGACCCTTGGGCTGTGTCTACACTGGCCCCTTCTTCAGAATAGCCATGCTAATTTAGAACTTTGGAATAGGGAAATCCGCGGGGGATTTAAATATCCCCCACGGGATTTAAATAATCATGGCTGCCGCTTTTTTTCCGGCTTGGGGAAAAGCCGGAAAAAAGCATCCAGACTGGCGCGATCCTCCGGAATAAAGCCTTATTCCGGAGGATCTCTTATTCCTACTTGCAAGGGCTTTATTCCGGAGGATTGCGCCAGTCTGGACGCTTTTTTCCGGCTTTTCCCCAAGCCGGAAAAAAAGCGGCGGCCATGATTATTTAATTCCGCGGGGGATATTTAAATCCCCCGTGGATTTCCCTATTCCAAAGTTCTAAATTAGCATGGCTATTCTGAAGAAGGGGCCAGTGTAGACACAGCCTTGATGTCTTTGTGTCCTATATCATTTTGGCACGGATATGGCACATGGCACTGTTTTGAGAATTATCTCATATGTTGCTGATGTGCTCTGATAGTTCATATTATTTTACATGTCCTTTTGAGTATTTGAAATATGGAATCTTCCTACCTTTACTGTCCAGTTTCCTAAAAATTAGGTGTTTACTGCTTATTTCCAAATATAAGCTAATGCACTCTGAGACTGATCCTCCTCTCACACATTGATTTCTGCCAGCATGATTCCATTGATTTCATTGGTGGCAGTCCTGATTTACACCATCATAATATCAGTTGCAGACCCTATATATGTAAATGCCCTGTGAACATTTGATGATGTTTTAACATGGGATTGGCAAAACAACTTAGCTATCAGGTCTGGCAAAGCCCTTCAGTCTAAACAGAGGTTTTAAAACATTTGGTTAACTTTTTGCTTTGAATTTGTTTAGGTACAACTAATATTTTCAGACAAGCACTGAAGGGGAAATGGGAGAAAAAGGAGAAAGAACTTAATTCAGTTTTAGTTCTCTTAGGACACTGTGTCTCTGTGGTCCTGGAGTGGGATTGCAGCAGTGAAAGGTGTTCACAGTTATTGCTCAGATGAGGAATTGAAGCCAGTCAGCACAGATTAAAAGTGGGTATTACTGAGAGGAGAGGCACATGCAACCGGTGAGGAGGAACAAAAAGGGGGCTCCAGCCAAACGGGGCCACGTGACCTCCCCACATGACATTCCTCTCCCAAGTGACTCCTCCCTGTCTGACCACTAGCCTGGGGCCCCCATGATCTCCCTATTCCAGCCCTTCTCCATCCCACATTAAATGGAGTGTGCAGAGTGTCTCTCACTGCACCGCACCGGGCAGCAAGCAGTGCACAAGGCAGCAGTAGCTGAGCAATGTGGTCAGAAGAGGAGAGGTTCTGGCTCCACCTCTTCACTTCAGGCTTTGGCTTCACTGTTCTGCTAACCCCTTGCCCCCCGATGATGTTTGGGAAGAGGCATGTGACTCTTCCAGGCTCCTGAGGAGAGATCAATGTGATCAGGGTTTGTAAGGGATGCACTGAGTCCAAACATCTCCTCAGTTGCCTCCACTATAGGTTGCACCTCTCTAGTCCAGCACTCTCAGAACCTGACCGGTGCCATACCAGAGAATTTGCCAAACATGGGAGGTAAATATTGGCTAGCAGCATTTCCAACATTCCCACTGCTTACTGAGCTCTTAGAAGACACTTAAGTGTACATTAAGCAACAGCATAGAACACTGAGTACCAGGACTGGTGGCTGTAAATAAACCTTATGGGACCACAGGAAATGCGGCCACACCCTTGACAAGCGGACATCCAGCATACTAACATCATGACGGACCAGGGATGTTGCCAGAATTGAGGGGTTCAACCTATAGTAGGGAAGGCAGCCATTTAAAACTGCCATTTGCTGGTGGAGTTTCCTGGACTGATTTTCCCCAGGGCTTAGGGGCTGATGCAGGAAATGTCCTTTGCACTCCTGGCTAGGAGAAATAGGAAATACAGCAAATCACATATGAAATCCTGATTTGTGAGGTTTCCAGACCAAAGAGGTGTAAGTTAATTTTCATTAAATATTTCTGAACCAAAACCAGCCAAACTTTTAACTATAAACAATTCTGTCCAGCTTCACAATTGATTTATCACATTAGGGTTAAATACCGAGAGCTGAATTCATCTGTGATGATCCACACCCTACTACACTGTGAAAGGCCACAGACAAAGCAGACCTCAGGTCTTCAGCAGCACAGCCTATGTGGCAAGATGTTGTCTGGTGCATGGAAATCTTTTCTTTTCCTCTTGAGTGTATGGTAGATGTATTGATCTACAGCGATGAGAGAACTCATGCTAATGAACTCTCCACATCATGCGGATCTTTATGCCTAATTCATCAGGCACTTTAAAGTGTGATCAGCTCATCAACAGCCACACACTGAATTTTTTAGCTCAAGGCTGGCATATGCTCTCCCCCCTGGATGGCTGTGGTTAAAGAAGCTTGAGTACATATTAATAAATGAAATGTAAAAAAACCACCTCAAACTCCTGGCGCTCTGCCTGCTAGACACTTCTTCCTCTATTGGTTTGGAGGACTCTGCCTTTGGTAGTTGAAAGGGACATAGTGAAGTTAATTCTTTTTTTCAAATAGTCTTAATTCAGTTTTCTGACACAGCAGGTTTCAAATAAATAGCCTGTCTTGGCATATATTTTTATTAGAGGATTTGTCTGATCCTGTTTATTTTTAGACAAGTCCTTTGGGAGAACATGAGGACACCATCACTGCTCCCTTTTCTCTGAGCTAGTATCTGTTTGCTGTTAGCTTCCAGGTTCACTTGCAGGCTGGCTGTTGTCATTACTGGGACCCACTTGCAGCTCCTGGGGAAGGATATGTTCCAGCAATAAACAGTTACGATTAAGCAAAAAAAAAAAAGAAATTCCCCTTTGTTCTCCTTGATTATGCTGATCGTAGGGCTTAGATGTGACAGAAGCAACTATCACAGAGATATGCTGAACAACCTTTTGGAGGCCCTTATAATTTTAAATGGTGGACCAGCCTCATTCTGGTTAGCATTCCTGATGAGCAGACAATAAGTATCAGCCAATGAATAGGACATATTAATGGATGGAACTTCAAAACCACCATGAAATTAACTTGATCTGCATTCAAAATGTGCCTGTGTGAACTTAAATAGAGCTTCCAATTGGTGCAATGGGTGCACCCATATTGGTAATGGGTCTTTTAGTTCCTCCATTGACACTTTCATGCCAAGGATACAGTAAGAAGCTCTGTATTTGTTTGGTATTGTACCTGATAGTTTGCTACATAGGCTGAAGGAGTAAGTACTGTCTACTAGTCCTGGATCCTCCACTGGAGAGATTAAATAACTTGTAAGGTTTTTGAAGATCCCTTTTAACAAAAAATGAACAGAGCCCCAAATGAATCTTTTAAAACACTGCACTAGAAAATACATTACTTCGCAGGGCAACAATGGAAGCTGCATGTGTTTATTGCACTGACTATGTCTTTGAGTTTAAATTTTTTCCTTAATGTGTCAATACACATTGAGAGACCCATCTGTATTTGGCTGGTATTGTGCCTTTTAAGCACTGAAGGCCAATGCTGAAGGCAGTGCAGAGCCCCAGTATCCAAGTAGGAACTCCAGGAGGCATTATTCCTCGGGAGGCCTCAACAGCTCTCAGAGCTCCTGGCAGTGCAAGTCTTCCACCATCTTAAGTGGCTGCAGCATGTACTATTTATGTGGTGCTAAAATCATTGCGTAGGTCCCCTTAAAAGAAGCATTAAATCTTAGAGCATCTCTATTCCACTAAATATACTCAAAATCAAAATATGAACTGCCAGACTCTTTAAAAAAAATGTCTGGTTTGTGATGGAATAGCACCTCTATACAGCTGCTTTGTTAAATCTCAGTTGCTTTAGTAAAAGTGAGTGGTATGAATTCTTGACTCTCCTAACTGTTAGTCAATTGATTGTCTATAAAAACCAGGAACAATTCATTTCTAGGTCAGGCCTTTAGATGTAGGCACAATAGCTTATTTCTTTGTTGCTTGAAATTTTTCATGAAATAGATCTTTTATGTACAATATAAAAGCTACCAGATAGATTCAAATATATTTCCCTGAACTTTTGCAAAGAGTTCTGTTACTGGTTGATTTTTTATCTGCTACAGACAAACTTACAGAAAATCTCTATACTACTGAAACAACCTGTTGCTATTTGTGAACCCTAAATATCTGGTAATATAAGTGATAAATGTGGGACTTTCCTTTTGTTTTCCTTTTCACTTTCTGTAAATGTCTAGTAAAAATTATTGTACTTATAATGTAATTAAAGTGGGATTTCAACTTTTAAAACATCAGTTCCAAGACTGTGCATACTGGAGTTTAAAAGCCTGATGGATCAGCGGTTGTTTGATCATGCAACTTAGGTCTCAACTGGTACTGGACAGAGACTGGCAATTCCATTTTGCAAATACTTTTGAGGCCCTGAAATTTGTACATTTTCTACAATGGCACAAAACCCAGCCCTTTTGAAAGTTTTGGGAAATGGAATTTTAGTGAAATGTCCATTTTGGGATCGCTCTTCCTTGCACTCTGTCTGAAACTGACCAAAAAGTCCATCATGGATCTCAAGAATCTTTCCATTGACAAAATCATCTCAGTCTGTATGTCTTCACAATCCCCTGGCCTACCCTAGGGGATAAGTTCGAATAAAGAGACACAACTTCAGCTATGTTAACTGTGTAGCGTAAGTCGAAGTATCTTAACCTGCATTTTGATGCCTCCACACTGCGGGAAGTTGAAGGGAGAACACTCTATCTTCAACTTCCCTTACTCCTTGTAGAAGTAGGACTACCGGCATTGACAGGAGCACCTTCTCCATTCACATTAGCGTGTCTTCACTAGACCTGCTAATTTCCACCCCGGAAGATCAACTGTGGCTGCATCATTCTTTTCTGTAGTGTAGACACGGCTAAAGTGTTTCTGGTTCCAGAAACCTGCATTTCCCAACAAAGACATGCTGTGTCAGAATTGTTCCCACCAGCTCTAGTACCAATCCATGTGCACCCATAACTCTCACTGAAGTTGTGGATGCATTGTCACTATTTTCCAACTTACATACTTACCCGCTAGTCAGCAAAGTTTGAAAATTTTGCCTCATTATTGAGGGCCTGGTCCTCATGTTCAGTAAGGCCCCATTTATACTGGCAGAGTTGTATAATAGAGACTATGGCCCCAAGTGTATAACAATTGTATTAGCTGCTCCATATTATTTTTTTAAAAAACACAAAAATAGTAGTGAATACAAAGAAAGAGCGTCTGTTTCACAATATGAACAGTACTATAAATATGATTTATATAAGCATCAAGGTTTATGTAGTCCAAATATGTCTACCGTTTTTGAGGGATCATGTATATAGTGTATAATCTGACACTATATGAGTCAGATTGTGTTCCGTACTCATAGGAGTGCATGGTTCAGAGACAAGATATCATTTCTGTGCTGATTATGTGCCCATTCAAGGACCGTGCCCATTCATAAACTTGGGGTTCAACTGATCACAGGGACTACACAGTATTATCACCATAAGTGGTGATCACCATCCAAAGGGAAAAAAGAGGAGTGGGAGGGAATGGCTGTAACCGTCAAAGACTGCACTGGCTGTCAGAGCTACATGGTCTGTACACCAGGAGTAGTCCCAATACTCAGCAAAAGTTTTTGACTTTGTTGAATGGGCTTTGAGAGAAAGAGAAGACAACAGCTGTGATCCTTACAGATGGACTCTAACAAGTTTAGGAATATTGGAGCAAATGAATATCAGATCTATGGGGCAGGGGAAATCAGGGGAGGGAGAGAAAGAGGCTGGGAGGAGAGCTCAACAATTGTTGTTTTCAGATAACCAGAACCATTGTATATTATATAGGGTCGAGAGCAGTGGTAGGAATGAAGCAACATGTGCTCTATGTTTCACAAAAAGTTAGTGATGCCTTAGCTGCTTTTACTGTGAAATACAATATACCTACAAAACAGGGGCTCAGAGATTAGGGTGATTAGCACGATATAGCACATAGAGCTGGAGTCTCAGCTAGAGTAATGAACGTAATTCTGTTACCTTGCAGGGAACTGCACTGATCTACTGCAGATGAGGATTACCTCTTATATAAATCTCACAAAGTAATTATATAGGCCTCTATTCAGAATAGCCTAATTAATGCAGAAGCCTCAAATTTAGCTGTCACATATAAAGTATCCAAATATTTCTTATAATTCCCTTTGTTTAGGGATTGAGCCAAAGATCGTTGAAATCAATGAGTTTTTTTCCACTGACTACTATAGGCTTTGGATCAGGCCCTTTCTTCCAGTGTAGGAGGGTCAGCACCTTCCACAAACATCTCAGTTGTTGATTTTATAGGCAGAGATGGGGTTTATTTGCAAAATCCCTTCAAATAGTTAATGAACCGCTGTAAAAATAATAGAAACAATTTGGATTTCTTTCAGAAAAATCTCCTTTGAATTTTCTCCTCTAAAGCTTTCTTGTTTACACATCTAAACTGGAGTAAGAAATTCTCTTTTTACAAGTGAACATGATGTCAAGCACCACAAATGTTCAGCTTAAACCTGTCAAGCCACACATAAAATATTGATACCTCACATTGGCAAGGTTAATACAGTGTTATTTTAATTGCAAACACACTGTGGGTGATTAGTCAAACTTGGTGTGTCTTGAATTCTAAGATAAAGATGCCTTCTGGCTGGACCGCCTATGCAATTAGCATTATGACCCTCTTGTGCTCTTCTCTGTTATTAATATGATTGGTCTATATTAGATATCTTTCATTAACCTATTGTGAACCAACCTGGAAACCATCCTTGAATTATAGACTATGTTCCTTTTTTGAAGCCTATGAAATGGATGAAGATGTTTTCATTCTTCACTGGGTATGAACTTACTGGTTTGGAGTTAAATGTAATATAAACTATGAAGTTATGAAAGAGAAAATGAAATAAGAGTCTTATTGGCATTACTACTGGCTTATTAGTAATGGATGATCAGGTGTTTGTTATGCTGACTTTCCATAGTAGTTCAGAATATATATGTACATGCTACAATAGAAATGTTAATTCATCTCCCGCCCCAGGAAAATACCAATCAATGCACATCTGGAAGTGCACTTTTACTTTCTCTGTTTGTGAACTGCACTTTTCCCCCTTTCCCTTTTTTCTTTTTGAAGCAAGCAGTTTCAATAGGACTTTTTTAAACTTTTACTTAACTGAGATTTCATTTAACCTCTGCTCACTCCAGATTAAAAGAAAATTAGTAGAATGATGGAGAATATAATGTTGTGGGGGAAGAGTGAAAGTTTGCAAAAGTGTTGCAAATTTAATCGGCCAAATTTAATTCTCAGCTACTCAGAGGTACTCCATTGGTTTCGATGAAGCCATAATGATTTACATGAGCTGAGGATCTGGCCTGGTAACTGTCCATCAGAGGAAATTACTTCACTTCTAAAGTGATAATCAGCCATATCCATTTATATTGGAATGGCTTCAATAACTTCAGTGACCCCACTGGTAATATTGGATATTATAATATGTTATTGTGGGAAAGTTCTATTGTTTGACTTTAAATTATAATGATCAATTATACTAATAGGATGCAAAAACATTCCTCCTGGAAATAATAACCTATATTAACATTTGATAATCTCTTGTTGATGCTAAGTACTATTTTTGTGTGTACTTGAAATTTTCCTGGGGGGTACTAATATGATGCAAGTTTCCTGAGTGTGTCAAAGCTTGAGCTGGCTGGCTGCTTCAGGAAGGACAGGGCACCACAATGATTTTTCTGAGAATCTTTCCTTTGAAATCAAGCTTGAAATTGCAAAGGAAATTAAATTAAGACAGTTTTTAAAATAATGGTTCAAAATTCCCTGTGAAACATGCATATTTCACAAATGCGTAAGGAGAGTGCAGCATGGCAGTTTCATAAGACTAGGACAACTGCAAAGAGAAGTAGTTAAGTGAGGACCTCTCTAATATGTAGTTAGTCCAATAGGCGCTCTGTTTTCAAAGGAGACGTACAGAACCTTTTTAAGGAGGAACAGTTGTTAGATTTACTACTTAAATTACACAATGTACCTTATACAACCTCTAGAGAGGTCAGCTAGTAATTATTTAAAACAACTGTTAATCATCTGCTAATACCCTGAAGGACATTTCAATTGTTAGGAATTCTAGGGATGTAAAGATTACCATTGAGTTGAATTATTAACAGGCTGTATCAAAGCATGAGCTTAAGTTGCTTTGGTCTTGTGTAAAAATTCTTCTGATCTTCGGCAATCATAATTTATTTACAGCTTCCATACGTTCTCCCCTTTGCAAAGAAACAGGAGTATCTTAACTATGGCCAGGAGGCACTGAATTTTTATATGTAGTGCTGTCTCTTTATTAGAAAGACAGGAAAGAACTGCTGGCTTGAAGGTTGAGCAGCCAGCTTTTCTGTGTGTGAAAGGCAGGTTATCTAAACATTTTCTTTCCCCGAGAGAGATAATCTTAATATTTATTCTAAAATACAAATATTAGGGCTCTTTGCTCCATGTGAATTATCCTGAGGTATAGTAAATACAGTTCAGGTTAAAATAAAATCAGGGCATAGTAACAGCTGATGTTTACATTTATGTGAAGATTACACAGTGAAAATGTTCCAGAATTAATAAAAGTTCTCTTTTCAGCTGGATGAAGAGCATTTTAGCATTTGGATTTAAACCTAAATTGGCTATAACCATGTATTGTGGCTTACACAGAAAAGGTCTATATTTAATGTGGATGTCTTCCCAAAAAATAGGATTGGTTCCATTTGCAGAAGGCAGATTAATACCAAATGTCCTGGTATATAAATTACAAAAGAGGATTTTTTGTTCATCTTAGATATATCAACTCCTGTCTTGACAATGTTTAAAGACCAGGAGGAGAAACGATCACACATTTATCCAGTGTAGCTATGTTTTCACTAGGAAACCATTTCAAAATTAGTAAATTTGACTTAACTCTCAATTTAACAAATTCAAACTAGCATGTCCACATTACAGAGAAGCCTTGAAATTAGTCTGAGGCATGCGCCGTTAATGTGGATGTGCTACCTCACACTTAGAGCCCCACAAAACACTGGGGAGTAATTAGTTCTAATTACTCTGTGGAGTAATTATTTTCAGATAGCGACACCAGAACATCCATGCTACTGTTATTTCAAAATAACTATTTTGGAATTAGTGTTACTCCTGATGAAATACAGGAGTACAGATTTCTAATTCTATGGCTTGTTATTTCAAAACAACAGGCTTGGTAGTGTGGATGCTCCACTTATAAATTCGACCGGGGGGGTGGGGTTATTTTGAAAGGAAGTCCTAGTGTAGACCAGGGCTGTGACTTGATGGTGTGCAAAAGACTTTTTCAGTTAGACACATAATTATCTGTGATAGAAATGTAGCCGTGTTAGTCTGGGGTAGTTGAAGCAAAATGCAGGACAATGTAGCACTTTAAAGACTAACAAGATGGTTTATTAGATGATGAGCTTTCGAAAGCTCATCATCTAATAAACCATCTTGTTAGTCTTTAAAGTGCTACATTGTCCTGCATTTTGCTTCACATAATTATCTGAAACACTTCGTCAGGTGCAATAGAAAATGAATAGTGAAACAAGAGAGAACATTCCTGAGACCTCTATTACCATACTTAAAGTTGCAACATACTTCAACCGAGGCATATGGATGCTTTACAAAACCACATTTAATTGATTAAAATTAAACAAAAGCTACATTTTAATGTACAAATAATCAAGAATATAGTCACTCAGGACTGACATACCTTTCTTGACAGCCTGTTTAAATTCTCTTCACATGGTATATTTCAAATATGTTTTACTGCTACAGCAATATGCTGATCTCACAGCAGGTCTCAACAATAGTTTATACTATTTATCCATCAGGGAATAAAAACACTGTTATTTTTCTTCATTTTATTACCACTTAGTTGTGGTTATTTGCTCTTTCCACCACAAAGGATCCACCAGGGCACAGTGGGGCCCAACTGCTTGGGTTTACTGGCACAATGCAAGGCATATAAGTGCTGCTCTGACAGGGGTCTGGTTAGCTTCTGAAGCAAAAAAGAGAGTGAGGGCCACCAGAGAGCTTAGAAACTATTTGTAGGGATATTACCAAGTTCCTGTACACTCCTCTTGTCCTTGAAGATAGCTTCAAATCACTTCCTTCTGATTCACATGCCAAAATGTAGGCATTCTCTCTTCTCATTAGTTGCTTTTTTCCCCCACCAAGTTCCTACAACATTAAATATATGATAGGTATATGTGCCTCTTTACAGCCCCTCATGCAGTATTCCCTGCCAGCTAACTCCTGCTTCACCAAATTTAAGTACAAAGAATTTGCGAGCACAGATCAATTCATATTCAACTCAATCTCTGTCTCAGGCAACTTCTCTGACAATATGTCAGCAATGATGGATCTCTCTGGATACCTGTCCATTCCACTTGACCCACAACTCGTGTTGCAAGAACATGGAAGGGCACACATCACAAAGAGAGGTAATATTACTGGGAACTCCTCAGAGCCTAGATTGAAGGGCTTCATCTCCTGTGAATCCTTTGCTCCAGCTCAGGTTCACTTTCGATACACTTTTCACTGCATAGCAAAGTGAAAAGTATACCTGCAGCACAGTGATCCTTAATGTGCACTATACATGCAGGTGTCCTGGTGTGTACAAACATTTCATTATTAGGTTTTTTTTGTTCTCGATTAAGCACTGGTAAGGTTCATGTCACTGCAATGCTTTCATGAACACCAAAATATTAATAATGTAAAAATGTTCTTCTTTCTCGGCCTGTGGAAGAAATAGTATATATGGGTATTTTTTGTTTGTTCTCTGATTTATATTTGTGCCTGTGTATGAATGTCACATAAGTCCCCATGAAAATTATTTGTCCCACAATCATTTTTACCTCTTTTGGGAGTAAATTGCATGATTTCCATAGACTGAAATAAAACCTGGTGATTGACCCAAATTCCCTAGTCCCCCATGACTTTAGGACAAAAGCATCTAGTTCAGAAAATTTTCAGATTTTGACAGTTTGGTTTCATTTTGGAGCAGGAAAAAATTCAAAATTTCATAAATTCCCATGGTATGGGAAAATCATTCTATGCCCAGCTCTAGTTGGTTTCTCAGTGGCCTCTGTTCTAGGAATTATTTTGGAGAATAACTGTAACATCTTGCTTTGTGATGGAGTCAAATTTTGGCAAAACTGGAAAAATGTCTGTCTGTGTATCTCAGGCTCAGGTTATGGATGTTACTATAGAAAGAAAGAAAGAAAGAAAGAAAGAAAGAAAGAAAGAAAGAAAGAAAGAAAGTGATCTTCTCAAAGAAATATGCTAACACTTTATGCAGAGCTAGCTTCTAGGATGCTGTGGGAGCAGTTTGGGTTGACAAAGTGATTCGTGGTCTGAAATATACACTTAAGTTGAGACTTAGCAAAAAATAAAAAATACACAACAACAACAACAACAACGCCTAATTCTCTACTATGGCTATAATGCAAGATTTTAGTAAGACTTGTGTTGGATTTTGTCTGCATATTATCCTTTCTCCCTGTACCACCAGATTTTCCTTTCTTAGCTTGTGCAGATCATCAGGAGCTATAGTAAATGGTAAAGAGGATGGGGATTTCAAGCTTTGCTTTTGTAAAGTCTTTTTCCAGTTATTAGTCTAGCATTCTTGGCCTAAAGAACGGTCAGCCTTTTAATTTTGGTGGTGGAGACCATGTGGTAAGTAACACCTCTTACAGGACCCCCTGCACACTCAGGAAATGCCACTGACTCAAAAAAATTTGAGCTACATTTTGAAAGCTCCCTCTGCAATTTAATGGTTGAAAACTTCCCTTTAAATAAGAAAAAACTGAGGTTCTGATACAAGCAGATGACTCTAGAAACAGGGGGCCTCGACACAACTCTATGCCTTACTCCCGTCATGAGTAAAGTAAAGCATGTTAACAGGAAACGCATAAATGCTTCCTAATGGAAGTTTTCTAACATATATTGTCATTACTCTAAAAAGCTGGGATCTTGTGATGGTGCTTGTAGAAGCAGAAACCACTAGATTTTTTTAATTTTAGGTTTAACTTCTGTTTATAAAGGGAGGAAACCTCCCATGAAAATCACTCACAGGATCTCAAAAATGTCCCTTGCCCTTCATTGCAATATTTCCTGGGGACTCCTTACGGGCAAAGGATGCCTTTAGAATTATAAATAGAATCTCACTTACTATATAAAGAGAATAAAGCAGAAATTTGATATTTAAGTTAGATGCTGAGAGAATAAATACTTTACCTTAAAGACACATTTGGAACAAACGGAAGAGGGACTTCTTGCTATGGATACATAACATATCTATCTATATCGATCGATCAATATAAATTTTGTGGTGCTTATTCTCCCTTTTGAAGAAAGTGCAGATGTACAGCCAGAATTTAAAGATGGTGAGAAATCTGTTGTTGTTGGAGTTTCCACATTATGGGGGATGTGTGAAAGACAGTTTCTTTTTAATATATCTTTCTCTATGAATGTAAGTCAATAGACTATCCGCTGGTGCATTCTCATATCAGACAGACATGGCCATGTGCTTTGCCACTGTCTGCTTTCTTCACTCACAATTCGCTTTCAGCTTTTTCTGTTCAGCTAATCTCAATGCCTTTCATTGAAGACCAACATGCCTGATGCCACTGTGATTCACCACCACCGGGAGCAGCAGCTTTCAACATGATCCAATCAATTTTGCCAGCTTTTAGGTGCGCTGTCAGAGTTTCCTTATGCTGTTGTCATTTGTGTCCCAGAACACATGCTCTTGTCTTCAACTGTCCATACATATATGGCTTTGGAGGGTCATCTTTGGGGAGTATGCCCACCATATTCACAAAGTGAGAAGCCCACTAAAGGTGTATCTGCATCTTAAGGGACTCAGATAGTCATTGCAACACCAGTCCAGGTCTTCCTTGTTTGGTATCCTGTCCAACCAATTGATGTTACAGATGAGTTGTAGACAGAGCATGTAAAGATTCTCTAGTTGCTTCAACTATTTGCTATAGTGTCCCCTTTCCAGAACCAAAGAGAAGAGTGCTTAACACAATTTCATTATAGACACTTATCTGGGTATGAGGTTGAATACATCTCACATTCCACAGGTGAAGGTGAAGTCAACTATAGGCAGAAGTGGCTTTAGAAATGTGCTGTGTGATTTCAGCATCACTTGGGGCATTATTAGATAAAGTGCTGCTAAAATAAGAAAATGTTTCTATTGCATTAAGCAGTGATTTATCAATTGCCATTTCAGAGATAAAATACATTTTTTCCTAGTGCAGGTTGGGAAAGCACTTTGGTTTTGGTGAAAAATCTACTGGAAAGTAGAAATATTAGCATTTTTAGGGATTTACAGGATAATAATAGAATTTGGAAACTAAGATTTGATAGGTGATTTACCATCTTAAAATAAGGTCCTATCTGCAAATGTTTTACTCATGCCTGTTGTTCGACTGCCTGCAGTCAACTGTATGGAAAGCAAAATTAGATGTAAACATTGAATCCCAGTACAAGCGTATTCTGAGTAAATGGTTAGAGATTCACCCAATTTACTATTTAAATAAATGTAGTTTATGCAGATATTTTGCTATTCATATCTGTAAGTGTGCATGTCAAATCTGGTAGTATAATTTAAATAATTGTTACGAAATTTGGAATTAAGATTTAGTAAGATGTTACCACCAATTAGCATATGAGGGCATGGCAGACGTGCCCTCAGTGAAAATATAAACCTTGACTGTCCAATATACATTTTAAATGTGATAGAAGGATAATAAATTTAAGCTTGTGCTTGAAAGACATATTCCATAGCATCCATTCAAACTGAAAAACAAAGAAACAGTACAACACAATAGGAAAATAAACATGTTTCACCAGATCCTCAGCTGCTGTAAATCAGTGTAGTTACACTGAAATCAATGGAAGATCTGACATGCTTAACAGCTCTGGGTGAATAATTTGTAACTAATCATTTACTTGCTAAGTTTCACCTCTTTCTGTGGGTATATTATGTGTCCAGATTGTCTGTTTTTATCTACTATTCAAAATTATTCACCAAATTATTTTGGAAAATAGTTCATATTATTTTTACAGTATAGCCTGTAAAAATGAGTACATTTCACAGAAAAATAATTAATTTAAAATTCAATGTGATTACTTTTTCCATTTTTGATAAACAATTTAGAAATGTCTTTCTAAATTTGTTAGCTGGAGAAAATCTTTTCTTTGTTACTTCTCTCTGTTCTTTTCTTCCCCACAATGAAAAAAAAATCACCAAAAAAAGTATGCAAGAAAAGTAAAAGGAAATAGGATTTTTCCAACCACTTTGAAAACTGGTTAAACAAAAAAATTGTCAAAACCAAAATTATTGTAAAAATGTACATTTTGGTAAAAAGCCATTTTTCATAAAAAAATATCGACCGGCTCTATCTAATAGTAAACTTGTTAGAATACAGAAAAAGAAAACACAGAGGTGACAGTATCGGACAAAAATATGAATGTGTATTTGTCAACTTTCTATTGCAGTATTTGCTTACTATATGAAACATTTTTGGCCACTATGATTAGTTTTCTCTCACAAGCGAGGTTATTGGGCAGTCATGGAGTAGTTTGGTTGGCTCTTTTTGACTGGCTTTTAATGCTTTGACTGTGGATTTTATTGCATGTTTGTAATCTGTGTAAATGGTTATAGATTCACACAGTTTAATATTTTAATTGATGCCTATTAGAACCATTCTTAGAGTACTCTCCTTGGAAAGCTATCAGAACTAAATTTAAAGATCTTTATATATGCATTTCCAATAGGGCATGGTAGCAAAAGGAATACAAGAACAGTGCAACCAAAGTTGGCCACCATAGCATCTAAAGATATCCTGGATCCTGAGTCTTACCATGAAAGTATGTTTTAGGCCTCGTCTACACCAGGGATTTATGGAAGTACAGCTACATCTCTCAAAGGTGTAAAAAAAAATAAATCACAAACTATTCCAACCAAACCACCAGCATAAACAGTGCTACACTGATGAAAAGGTGGATTACTTATGCCAATGAAAGAAGTTTCCCACAGATTTAGTAAGTGTACTAAAGTGGTGCAACTATGTCACTGTAGCATTTAAAGTGTAGCCATATGAGGAGGTTACTCACCTGTGCAGTAACTGGCATTCTTTGAGATGAGTGTCCCCATGGGTGCTCCACATCAGACTGGTGCACAAACACTGAGCTGAGGATCGGAGTGTTTAGAGCAGTGTTCCTGGGGCCGCACATGAACACACCTCTAGCCGTGCACTCCTACTGTGCAGGCATCACCCCTGTTCCACCAGTTCCTTCTGTACCCCAGAGAAAGACCCCACTGTGAGGCCAGAACTCTAAAGTAAAGGGAAAGAAGGGAGGGCAGTAGAGCACTCACGAGGACACTCATCTTCAAGAATGTCAGTTACTGCACAGGTGAGTAACCTCCTCTTCTTTGAGAGATGTCTCTGTGGGTGCTCTATATCAGGTGACTACAAAGCTGTATGGATTTATGGAGACAGGGACTTTGGATCTGGCATAAAAGCTGTGGAAAGGATTTCTTTAGGGAATTTTAGTTCTGATAAGGGTCCCTGAGTAAGTGTGTAGTTCTTTGCGAACATCTGGTCCAATGTCCATGTAGCAGCCCTGCAAATGTCTGTTATGGAAACTTTATGAAGAAATGCTATTGAGGTAGACATGGCCCCAGTAAAGTGTGCCCATATGATCCCTTGAGGGCCAATAGCAGATAGAGTATAACAAAGTCTGATACAGTCAGATTTTCCAGTGAGAAAGTCTTTTAGATGAAACAGATTGCCTTTTGTTATGGTGTGCTGTGGAAACAAATAGTCTTGGAGAAGACCTAAAGTGCTTAGTATAATGTAGGTAAATTAAGAAAGCACTGCAAAGATCTAGAGTATGCATTTTTTATTCAAAAGATAGCATGAGGTTTGGGAAAAACATGGGTAGGTGGATCATTTGATTGAGATGAAAGGGTGATCGTTTCTTTGGAAGGAATTTGGGATGTGTGGGTAATGTCACTTTGTCCTTAAAAAAGGTAGCGTATAGAGGGTCTGCCATGAATACTCCAATTTCCCCTATGAATCTGGCCGAAGGGATTGCTACAAGAAAGGCTGTTTTCATAGATTAGCGTGGCAATGAACTGGTAGCCACTGGTTCAAATGGAGGTTGTGTAAGTGCATTTAGGTTGAGGTTCAGGTCCCAGGGGTCCACAGGTGAAACCAGCTCAGGATAAAGTGCTTATAAACCCTTGAGGCCTTAGTGAGAGGATGTGCAAAAATCGAGGAATCATCTATCTTAAGATGGAAAGTTGTTATAACAGCCAGATGGACTTTGATAGGACTAATAGCCGGTCTTGATTGTTTAAGGTGCAGCAAGTAGTCAAGGATAATGAGTAGAGGGGCGCTATATGGGGTGACTTGATGGTCTAAGCACCACTTGATAAATCTCCTCCATTTTTGAGAGTATGTCTTATAGGTACTCTGGGCCCTGCTGTGTAGTAAAAACACATTGTACTTCTTGTGAGCATTCTAGTTCTTGCTCAGAGAACCATTTAGGAGCCACACTTTGAGGTGTAGCATGTGAAGATTGGGGTGACTGGTCTGAGTTCCCAGTAAGGAAAGAAGATCCGGTGAGTGAGGCAATGATATTGGAGTTGTGCAGGACATCCTTGTCAGGAATGGGAGCCAGGGCTGGCATGGCCATGAAGAGGCTAAGAGAATCAGTTGTGTATTGTCCACTCATCCTGTGTATCACCTTGTTCAATAGAGGTTTGGGAGGAAATGAGTAGAGAAGATTAGCTGATTAGGAAGGCATCATCCATGGAGCCTTTTCCCATGCCTGCTCTGGAACAAAAGAGATGACACTTTCTGTTGAGTTGAATAGGCAAAAGAGTCTATGGTGGGGTGTCTCCACTGATGAAAAATCAATGATAGAGTGTATGGGTTGATCTGCCACTCATGATCGGTGGGCAGAGAGCTGCTGAGTGCATCGGCCATAGTGTTGAGCATGCCAGGAAAGTAGAAAGCTGTAATTTTTATATTGTGCCTTAGGAATCAATTCCGAAGAATCATGGCTTCCGTACATAGGGCATCAATTCTCCTCTTCCTGCCGCCCCCACAATGGTTTATATAAAACATGGCAGCAACATTACTGATATATAGCCTGACATGATTGTTGACAATAAAAGGGAGGAAATTGGTCACATGCATATCTCACTGCTCGGAGTTCCAAAATGCTTATGTGAAGATTTCTTTCTGCATTGGACCATAAACCCTGAGCTATGTGATGTTGGAAATGTGCTCCCCATCTTGTGAGGAAAGCATCTGTTATCATGGAAACAGACGGTTTTTGGTGTGAAAAATGGAACTCTGGAATATATGTTCCGTGGAATTGTCCACCAGTGGAGAAATTGTTTCACTGCCAGAAGGAGCGACAGGGATTTTGATAGAGGATGGACACTGGGCTTGTATATACGTCTGAGCCAACCTTGTAGACATGTCAGGTACAGGTGTGCATTGTTCACAGTGAAATTACACATATGTCTGAGGAGCTGCAGGCAGTCATGAGTGGTTACTTTGGGGGTAGACTACAAGTTTTGTACAAGTTGCACTATCTTTTGAAAACGCTCCATTGTGAGCGAGGCTGTGGCTCATATGGAATCTAGGTAAGTGCCTATTAACTGGATATTCCTGTGTGGGGAGCAACGTTGATTTCATTTCATTTATTTATAGACCGAGGTATTGGAAGGTCTGTCTGGTGATGGAAGTACTGTGGTGCAAGTCAGATTTGGAGCGTGCTTTGAGGAGGCAGTCATCCAGGTAAAGGAATATAAAAACATCTTGTTTTCTGAGGTATGCCGTAACTATGGCTAACACTTTTGAAAACACTTGTGGGGCAGTGAAAAAGCCAAATGATAGGACCTTGTACTGGTAGTGTAGTGACCCTAGAAAGAATCGGAGAAAATTTCTATGAGCCAGATGGATGAAAACATGAAAATAAGGATCCTGCAAGTCGAGGGATGAAAACCAATCACCATGTTTCAATGCTGGGATTATGGTGGCAAGTATTACCATCTTAAACTTCTGTTTTCTAACAAATTTGTTCAGTTCTCTTAAATCTAGAATGGGATGCCATATTCTTGACTTCTTCTCTGTCAGAAAATAATGGGACTAAAAGTCTCTCTCTCTCTAAAGTGTTGAAGAACTGCCTCTATTGCACCTAGGAGCAGGAGTCATTTGACCTCCTACTATAGAAGAGCCTTGTGAGAGTAGTCCCTGAAGAGGGATGGCGTGTGTCTACACTGGCACCCTTTTCCGTAAAAGGGCTTATTTTCCACAAGATCCCATCTAGACTGGCGCTTTTCTCCGGCAAAACCCCGAGCCGGAAAAAAGCGGCAGCCATGCTCATGCAAATGCCGCAGGGGATATTTAAATCCCCCGTGGAATTTGCAATTCCGAAGTGTCTCATTAGCATCCCTTTTACGGAAAAGGGTGCCAGTGTAGACACAGCCAAAGGGGAATAACATATCCATGTTAGATTGTCTGGAGTACCCATCTATCCAATGTTATTATTTGCCAATTTTTATAGAATGGAAAACGATGATGTTGGAAGAGCTTGTGAGATGATAGTGACACTGGAATAGGTGAGAGTCATTCACAACCCTCAACATGTTGTTCAAATTTGTTTGCTAGACTGCTGCAGCTGTTGTGTGTTATCAGAAGATGTGTGTCATCACTGAGACCTGTTTCTATTATGATGCTGCTGCTGCTGTTCCTATCTGGAGTAATTATGGGTATACGGAGGATATTGTGGCCTGGGATAAGGATGATACCTGAACTGTCACCTTCTAGGTGCTGGATTGTGGATGCCCAGTGATCTGAGGGTTGCCCTAGACTCCTTCACTGAGTGCAGCATGTCATTGGTATTGGCAGCAAAGAGCTTCTCACCATTAAAGAGGAGATCTTCCACGGTGGACTGAATTTCCCTAGGACAAGAGGCTGTATTGAACCAAATGGCTCTCCTCATGACCACTGCTGTTGCTGTCGAATGTTCAGCAGTATCTGCCACATCTAAGGCTGCTTGGAGGGCTGTCCTAGAAATTGTATGCCCTCTATCATCACTGCTTTAAATGGTTGTTTCTTAGCTCCTGGAATGTCCAAAATAAAATAATTGAATCTAGAGTAATTTCTGTGATCATATTTGCTCAATAGTGCTGCATAGTTCGCCACATGAAATTGAAGTGTGGAAGACGTATAAAACTTATGGCTGAATAAATCCATCCTCAGTCTGAAGGTGTGGTCCTAAAGTTCTGCTGTTTATTTTTCTGCTGAGCAGCCTCCACCACAAGTGAATTTGGTGTAGGATGTGTGAAAAGTACACACTTAGGTGGGATGAAGTACTTTTTGACTGCTCTTTTGCATGTGGGGGTGCTAGTGACTGGTGTTTGCCAAATTGTCTTAGCGTGTTCCTTAATTGTGCGATTAATGGATAACTCTGTTTTGGATGACGTGACATTGTAAAATGTCTATCAGCTCGTGTTGGTTCTCAGCAACCTCCTGGAGTGGGATGCTCAGTTCTGCAGAAACGCACTTGAATAGGTCTAGAAAATTGGAGAAGTCATCAGCAGTAGTTGGAGAGGGAGGCATGACAGCTTCATCTGGCAATGAAGATTCATTAGTGTTCAGTGATGTGTCAGGGGACAGATCACTGTGGTTACTTTCCACAGCTTGTTGACGTTGTGGGGAAGGTGATTGTGGTGGAGGAGAGTACTGGGGTACGATGTAGCACTTCTTTGAATGATCAGATCTATGATGTGGTTGCCAGGGACTCTAATATTGCCAGCGGCATCAAAGGTGGCATCCAAGGGGTACCATACCATGGTGGCATGTCCCTTTGCTTAGGGTATGCTGGATGAGTTCTGGCAGAATAGAGTGGTATGTCACAGAGGAGTTGTGTGGAGAAAACACTACATCCATATCCTATTCAGAATCAGTAGAGAATCTTTCTGAAAAGAAAGTTGGTTGTGGTGCCACAGTGCATGGGGAGTAATGGGTGCTGAGAAAAAACAAATTGAAGGTGTATACCACCATGAGATCTCTGTGTTGTGTACACTGTTGAGCTGGAGTAGACGCACCAAGGTGCTGTGGTTAGCTGCATGAAAGCAATTTGTGGTACCAGGTGAATTCTCAGTGCTGAGCGCACCGGCAATGTGGTCAGTGCTGTTATGGTACTGGCTGACAGCACAGAGGTAGTGACCAGTACCGAGGCTAAATGAGGTGCTGATATGGTGTCATCAGTGCCGGACAGTGCTGCAGCATGAGAGGCAAGCAACTTAAAGCCTGTGGCCTCAACACAGGATTTTGAAGAGCCTGCTTTCATGGTGGTGTCAGTGGTGCCTGATATCCTGGGAGGATCGTATGTGCTGAGATGATGGGGCACCATTGTTTTTTGGCACCACAAGAGTTGGTGAGCACCTCTTGGGTGCTGTGGCGTCTTGAGGCAAAGATGAAGCCTGCTTTTTAGTGGGCTTTCTGTCCTTTCACCCTTGTTGATCAGAATCTTGCCCTGTGTCTAAAGCAGGGCATAGAGATTTCTCTAAAAGTAAAGAGCCAAGCTGCAAGTCTCTCTCTCGACAAGCTCTGGATTTTAGTTTTGCACAGTGGAGGCTTTTCTGGGACACATGAGCTTCCCAGAAATGGGAAGGCAGCAGACACATTGTGCATGTCCATTCGACACCGGGATGGGGTTGTTTCAGGAGGAACAATGCTTAAATCTTGATAGGCTGTTAATACCATAACAGGCTTAATACCATACCATTGCCAAGAGAAACTGGAGGGAAAGAGGAATAACTCTAAACTAATGATGAACTAAGTAAGAGATATCAAACAGGATTGAAAGGGGTTACTTATCTAACAGGACAGAAAGCAAAGTAAAGAACACTGCCAAGCTCTGTCCATAGCTGGAGGCAGTAGAGTAGGAACTGAGGGGACAAGATGAGGCTCGCGCATACGTGACGACTGCACAGTAGGACGCAGCTAGAGGGGAGTGCAGACCACAGTCCCAGGAACACTGCTTTGAAACTCAAATCCTCTGTGTGGCAGCAGCACACCTACCTGATGTGGAGCACCCATGGGACCTTACTTACTGATCCCAGTTTATTTTCCTTCCCTATAGGGAATCAGGTCCCTGCTGCCCTTTAATGGCTTCTTAAGATTTCCTCATGAAGCTCCTGTTTATCTGCCATTTCTCTTTTGTGAACTCTAGAGATGCTTCTGTGGGGTGAAGAGGGTTGGAAGTAGCTTCTTCTCTGCTCGATCTCATGTGGGACCCATTCACTTCATCACAGAGATAAAAGAAAACCATAACCATTATATACAAACTGACATATCCTAGTGAATAGGTCCAGCAAAGGGCAGAAGGGAAGAATCCACAGGCAAAAAAATTTCAATTAGGTGGCACATTTCATCACCTATGTAGCAGGAGGAGCCCATCATTTTAAACATATGTTCATGATACATTTTGCTATTAGGTTAAGTAAAGAGATAAATGCATTTTTGGTGTGAAGGTTAGTTGGAAAGGACTATTCTCTTACAATAATTAGCTTGAGTAGTGAGATTTTAATCATTTCATTTCTAACACAAATATTTGGCTAATAGATATGAAAGGTATTTATTTTCTCTACAGTTGGCTTTCCTTCCCAGGATTAGTACAACATGACAGATGGCTGATGTCATCTTTGCTTGGAAGAACTCAGCTGGCAATAATAGCATGGTACATTTCTGGGGATTTGCATTACTATATGTCACGAAGCAGTTTTCAACCCAAAAAAAAAAAATCCTCACAAAAGGGAATTCCCCAGAGTAAATATCTGCCTATGATAGCCTACTATATCTTATCAATGCATCACAAACAGAAGCAAGCATGGAGTCTATATAAAACTCCATAAATATTTACAGTATTATTGAAAATACATTGCAATGCTACGGATTGCAAATGGTATGGGCCTGCTTGGCTCTGTACTTTAATTTTGCTGTCAAGTGAAAGTTACAAAACTGCTTAAATCAAAATCTCTTATGTATATAGCTGAAGATGAGTGATTTTTATCATATTTAACATTTGTGTATAATAGAGCAAAAGCATTAACACTATTAAAAGATTCCTTGATGGTTAATGGTTTTAGATTTTACTCCTGAGTACAGTAAACACTGGAATAATAGCAGGGTTTATAGGTATAGTTAAGAAGGGTATTCCATGTTGCCACTGATTAGTTATTACAGGAGGGTTAGATTCATTCCTTACTTGGGAAAACAGACATTAAACATTAAAATTAATAGATTAAGTTTGTAATACTCTCCCCTTGGCTGTTAATCCATTCCATCAATCTGAGGGATGTCTAAAGCTTAGACTCTAAATAAAAGTGGCTCAATATTTTGATAAAGTATACAGAACATATGTTCTTTCTTTCTCTTACTTCATGTACAGTGGTTTGTGAAATTAAGTGTTTAATAAATGGATATTTATACTTTCTCTTTTTTCCCCTCTCTCTGAGGATACGTCTGCACTGCACACTTATTTCGAAATAAGCTATTCCAAAATAAATACTCTGAAATAGCTTATTTTGACATAGCACATCTACACTACAGGGAAGCCTCAAAATTAGTCCAAAACAGGCTTCCCTAATGTGGATGAGCTACCTCTATTTAGAGCCCTAGGAGGCACTGGGGAGTAATTAGTTTGAATGACCCTGGGGAGCAGCTATTTCGAAATAGCAGCAGTGGAGCGTCCACACTACAGCTATTTTGAAATAGCTATTTTGGAATAGGCATTATTTCTCATGGAATGAGGTTTACAGGAGTCGGAATAAGCCATCTGTTAATTCAAATTTATTTTGAAAGAATGAAATAGTTATGTAGACTCTCACATTGTTATTTTGAAATAATATCAGCTATTTCAAAATACCTGTGCTGTGTGGACACACCCTGGGAGTGCCACCATGTGTGTTTTACAGTAATTATTATTCAGGAACAGTGCTCTCAAAATGGTTTATAAATATTTAGGCGAAATCCTGAACGCATTCAACCAATTCACAACTCCCATTGACTTTAATGGAGCCAAGATTTTAAGCATGGGCTGTCTTATCTCTTCCAGAAGGGAGTTCAACAGCTGGAGTCTCACCACTGAGAATACAATACCTTCTTTAAATGATTCACTCCAAGTAAGTATTATGATACCCATTGTAAAGACAGGGTTGGAACACAAGAAGTTTAAGTAACTGGCCTAAGGTAACATAGCAAGTCAGTGGCAGAGCCAAATATAAAATTCTGAAATCTAGAAGTTAGAGAAGGATTCGTTGGAACTGATCTGACTTACATTGGTTTAAACTGGCAGTAACTTCACTAAAGCCAGTGTAATTATACGAGGGTGAAACTGGTATAAGTACGGAATCAGATGCAGTGCTTCTTGGCAGAGAATAAATTCATGTGGCTGTTTTCAAAGGAGTGATGGAAAATAAAGGCCTACTCTGACATACACCAGACAAGTTCCAGGTCATCAGCACTCTTAGCCCTGGTCTACACTAGGGAGTAATTTTGAAATAACTCCCCTTATTTTGAAGTAACAACTCCTGCTTTCTACAAGGAATAACGCTTATTTCAAAACAGTGGTAGCGTGGACACTCCACTGCTGCTAATTCAAAATACTTACTCCCCAGAGTCATTCCAAGTAAATACTTCCTGGTACTTCCTGGGGCTCTAAGTCGAGGTAGTGTATCCACAAGAAGAAAGCTTGCTTCAGACTAATTTTGACGGTTTCCCTGTAGCGTGGACACGCTATTCCAAAATAGTTATTTCAGGAGTTATTTATTTATTATTTTATTGTGTCTAAAAATAAAAACCTTTCAGAGTATCATCTTGATAAATTCAGTTTATAATTGTTTTTAAAATCCATATCTTATGACGTTTAAAATGGTTCAAAATATGTTTTGTAGAGAAGGATTACAGCAATGAATGTGGCAGGCACAGTACAAGAGAGACTAAAGCCTTAAGACAAATGTCTTTTCCTGTCACATTATGCTCTTTTTATATACTCAAGAAATGCACAAATAAAATATGACCATGACATTTATAAGATACTGTTTTTATTCCTTTTCCATTTTTTATTTGGGAATAAAATTAAATGACTACATGTACCATCATTAAGAAAAGTTCTATCTTGATCCATCAGCTGAAAAATATTATAACCAATGAATGATCATTGACCCTTGATACCTATTAGTACCAACATAGGCTTCGCCCATTACACCAGCAAATTTGAAACAGGTCAGCCTTATAACATGTAGCATAAAGCTGTCACATTCTATAGTAGCTACATTCATGGTGCCCTGAAGACACTGTCAGGCAGAGCAATAGGGAAAGAAGTAGTCTGAGAGAAAAAAAAATGTTAAAAATCCTTTAGTGGCACTGTGTGTTTCTTTCCTAAGTATGATTAAATAATCATAATAACTCCTCTAAGGGCTAATCTGCGTAATTTTCCAGATTTTCACCTTGGGGACATATTGTCCCTTGTCACTGAAACCTCAGGGACAGAAGGGTACACCACAGGGTAGCTCAGCAGGAAGCTGAGATACTGATGAAACAGTATTCAGTTAATGAAGGCATGGCCCATGGCCTCTGCTGGTATGCCATATGTTTGAAGAAATGCTAATGACTACAATTCAAATACCTTTTTCATCTTAACTATATGTAAATGTGTTTATAAATGCTCTCTTATAAATATACTATCACATTTTAAAAAGCTAAGTGCTAATGTTGCTTTCAAGATCTATAATACACAATAATTAAAACTTTAGCAATTCAGCTTAATTATACCTTATGGGAAACTGTACAGTAATTTATAGAAATTAAGCAGAAAAACAAAGATCAACAGAAGTAAAGCAGCAGTGGAAGAACTGAATAATAAGTCGCTTAGATCATTAATTTACAAAAACAAAATCATAGTAAAAGACTTATAGGGCCCAATTCTCAAACAGCTGAGATATGCAACAACATTGTCAACAACATCTTAATAAACTCCTCTAGCAGGTTGAACTATGTCAATTATAGTTCCCAGTTCAGCCATATGACTTTTCTGAATTGCCAAGAAAGAAGTGTGTGCATGTACACGTGCACATGCGCGCATGCACACATACACACACACACACACACACACTTAGCTGAAAGCCAAACAACAAAACAGATTTAGATTTGAAATAATTGAAGATTTTAATTCCAGCTTGCAGCTTCTTTTTCTCTTCCCTTATTTATTTATTTTTAACACTAACATTGCAGGTGATCATTAGCCACAAATGCTACTTTGCCGTGAATCATCACCTACATAATTGGCCTGAACATCATCTCCAAACAGGTATTCTAAATTGGTCACCAGCAGCACAAGTGTTACTCAGGAGCAGCAGCTGGTGACCAGTTTGGAATACGTGACTCATTACTATTTTTTGCTGTGAGACAAGGCACCCTGTAGCAGTCGTAACTATCCTCAAAGCCCACTCAAGCTGGAATGTAATGTATTGAATTGCAAGTCTTTGGGTTTAATAATGTCGTACATTATGTCTTTAAGCGGCTGAAAGCTCTGGCTCATGCAAAAACGGTACTTACTAATGCCTACCTTATAACTTACTGAATATTAGATGTAAAAGGGCCAACTAAATTAAAATACATTTATACTGCCAGCATAGTGTAAAGGGGCCTTCATGTAAATGAAAGTGTGGAATATTTATTATGGGCAAGTTTCTCTGCCATGTAAAGCCTATAATAGGACCAGCAAAGACAGAGGTTGCCAGGTACCTGAACACAGCTCCTCTACTCTGGTAAAAGCAGGCTTGGGGCTAAGCTAAACCATACCAGGTGGCTATGGCCCCACTAAGAGTCCCACAGAGATTTCTGGGGTACCCCTAGCCCAGAATTTTCCTAAAAACAAGTGTTCTTCACTGTTCAACCCTTTCCCGGGTAGTTCAGTTTAAGACCTGTTAACCCCATAAGGAGTCAATATTCAACAGTGAGATACTTGAACCAGAGTTACCCACTAGTTCAGCTTAAACACAGCACTGGTCTGATTTATATCCAAAGAGATGGGATTTTCTGTAAATTCAAGCGTGAGATAAAGTTAGAAATGGTTATCAGCAAATAAAAGTCGAAACATACATCTAAAATTTAATCTAGCATTCTTTGGTTCAATGCCTTTTTTAAGATGCCCTTTCTCACTCCCAATCTTCCAGCAAGATGGTGACTGATCCTTTCCTTGGTCAGGAATTCTCCCAGAGGAAAGGTCTTACCTTCCCTCAAATTTTGTAGTGCCCTAGGCGGCTGTGTGCTGCATATGGGGCAGTGCCAGCTCTGGCAGCCAACTCTATCCCCTGGCCGCACTCCTCCCTGCAGGCTGCCCCAAGCAGGGCCATCCCTAGGTAGGTGCTAGGCCCACGACACACTCCCACTCCACTCGCACTTCCAGTGAGTGCAGGGGATGGTTTCACATCTTCTGCCAAGCCTCATCCCCCGGCAACATGGCTGGAAGTTGGAGTAGCAGAGTGGGCTGTAGCCCAGTTGCTCTGCTTCCCACCTCTGCTGATGAGTATGGGAGACACGCCAAAACCCTGCTACCTCCCTGCTGTGTTCCTGATCCTTCCTAGCTCTGGATCTGACCCCCACAGCTCCTGCCTGTGCAATCCTGAGTGCACCACTCCTGCATAGTGCCCCTCCCCCCAAGTAGAGCTCTGAATAAGGACAATAAAAGTTCTAGGGATGGCCCTTCCCAGAGGCCAGCTGAGCCTTTGTCTTCTTAGATGCCCGTAGAGGGAATGAACAGAACAGGTAATCATCAAGTGATCCCACCCCTGTCGCCCATTCCCAGCTTCTGACAAACAGAGACTAGGGACACCACCCCTGCCCATTGTGTTTAGTAGCCATTGATTGACCTATCCTCCATGAATTTATCTATCTCTTTTTTGAACTCTGTTAAAATTCTGGCTTTCACAACATCCTCTGGCAAGGAGTTCCACAGATTGACTGTGTGTGTGCATGAAAAAGTACTTCCTTTTGTTTGTTTAAAACCTGCTTCCTATTAGTTTCATTTGGTGTCCCCTAGTTCTTATGTTATGGGAACAAGTAAATAACTTTTCCATATTCATTTTCTCCATACCTCTAGCTCTGGAGCCTCAATTCAGCACCTTTAACGAGGAGTGAGTTTGCTTTAGGTCAAAGTTATTACTGAAAATATTTCCCTGCTCTCCTATCCCTTCTCCTATACCTATCTTTTCTAACTGTTGCTGTATTCAGACTGAATTCTAGAGCAACCAACAACATGCAAGATCAGATTGATGCTGCTGTAAAACCATGATACATGTGTTGGACTACCTTTCTCTTTTTTAAATGCTTGTATTGGTTTTTTTCTTGTACACAAAGGAGAAGACTGAAACAACTGTCCATCTTCAATACCTCAGTATTACAATTATGGAGGAAAACAGCATTTCCATACAATGAAAATCTAAGCAAAGGGTAACCCAACTACTGCCCATGGGGAAATAGCAAGCCATGTCAGGCCATTGAGAATTAAACAGAAATCTCCACTGATTTCAATCAGAGGGCTACTTAAAATCTGAATCTAAAATATGGTTCAAAGCAAGGGGGTAGGGGGGAGAGGAGGCTGTTTGTTTTTGAAAAAACAGTATTTATAGATTCATAGATTCCAAGGCAAGAAGGGAACACTGTGGTCATCTAGCCTGATGTCCTCTATAACCAGCAGGCCATAACTTCCCCAAAAGCATTTGTCTGACCTAGAGCACATCTTTTTTTGGGGGGGGGGGGGGGGAATCCAGTCTTGACTTTAATATTACCAGTGATGGAGAATCCACCATATTACTTTGTTCCTGTTACTGATTATTCTCATTGTTAAAAAAAAGTCTTATTTCCAGTTGGGTTCCACCAACGGATTTTGTTATACAGTTATCTGCTAGACCAAAGAGCCCATTTTCAAATATGTGTTCCCTGCATAGGTACTTACAGATTCTGAGCAACTCACCCTTTAACCTTCTCCTTGTTAAACTAAATAGATCAATCGCTTTTGAGTCTATCCCTATAAGATGTTTTCTAATCCTTTAGTTATTCTAATGGCTCTTTTCTGGAGCCTCTCCAATTTACCAACACCTTTTTTGAACTGTGAACACCAGAACTGAATATAATAAACCAGCAGTATTCATATGAGGCACTAATCAATGTTGCATTGATATTTGTACTTTTATATATCTATCTCTTTGTGTGTATTGGAGAGGTTATACCTATATCTATATCATCTATCTCTGTATCTATATCTATTACATGAGTCTCCCTCTTTCCATGTCACTAGGTTCACTAGTCCTTCCTTCACTGCTCACAGATGCTTCTCTGCCTTTTTCCAGAGCTCCTTCATGCTTTCAACGTTCTGCTCATACCTGTCCATAAAGGTGATTCCTTCATCACTGAAATTATTTCTAAAAACTTTCTGCTACCTTATTTACAAGAAACAATTAATATGAAAGGTAATTAGCTAGAGTTTAACTGAACCACATGCCTTACATTGGATATGCATGAGCGTATTATTGACCTGGCCATCCTATGAAAGAGAATGGGACTATTCATGGGCCTGATCCAAAGCCACAGCCTGATCAATGGGACTTCTTCGATTGACATTAACAGGCTTTGCCCAAGCTGCATATGAGTTCTTTAGTCTTTGCTAGGTCAGCTCCCATCCATCCAACTGTTCAAGGTTTTGTAACAGTGGAAGTTTACAGAGCTGATCAAAAGTTGGCATTTCTATTCCGTAGGAAATTCCAACAGTCTAGATTGGAATGAAAACAGAAAATTTTGAAAATTTGCACAAAACGAAATTTTTGAAAAAAAATTCCATCTTTGGTAAATAAAGATATTTGAATAGCTAATAGAGTGAAGGGGAAGCTGTCAAAGGTACATGACATTTGCAATTAATATAGCATGCAAGGGTGTCCTAGCCTAGGCAAGGGCACAAAAAGTAAACCTATTTCTTGTCCATTTCTTGATCTCATTTTAGCACTTAGCTTTTAAAAATGTATTTAGTTTGACTCACTGCTATTTGTGGATTTCTGGCATTTGAAGTCCTAGGGGTTTTTTTGCATTTAAAACCTAGCATATTTATTTAATTTGAGGGAAGGGGGAGAGTGCACCTACCTGCATGAAGTAGATAAAAAACATTACATAGCTCATTATCTCAACATATTACAATATCATTGATAGTCATATGGTAGTGAGTAGGCAGCAACACAGATTAAACTACAGTCACAGAGAAGGGCCTTCAAAAAGCTTCAGAGAGGACTTTCCATAGATCTCATGTCAGATCAGAGTGCACAGGATCTGTCTATAACAGGAGTTATATTCTGAATGGTATAGAAGAAATATTAGTATTATATAAATTTAATAAATAGTAACAATAATTACAACAATTTCAATCTAACCAGAAATATAAAGTGCAGGGAACATGTCTGGATTTCAAGCAGTGAGATATTTCTTTCCTTTTTTAAAAACTTGTCTCATTTTGGCCACTGACTATCCTTTCTACAGACTGATTATTCCATTATCCTGCTTCTCGTCTGCCCATTTACATCTCATTGATATGATACATAAACTCTAAAGAGACTGCAAGAGTTGACTCTGGTGAGGGAAGCCCAGTGTTTAATGGACACCTATTGTACACAGCAGCAGAACAGCTAAAAGTGACAAGAACAGAAGACGAAAAGCAAAAGAAAATTGTGAGGCAACAATGAACTGGATAACGGGCAATAGATAAATGTGCTATTGATTTAGAACAGCCTGGTAAGTAGCATCAGGCTTGCGAGATCGTACCAAGCAAAGACAATAATGGGCATAAGGCACGCATACCAATTTGATTTTTTTAACATAGGAGTCGCTTGATCTCTGCTTTAAAGGCACTTCCTTGCCACTGCTCCTTGGAGTCCCAGAACATACAATGCTCACGGTTGCCGAGCCATAGTTCATTTCACTAGAGGTACACAGTAAGCTAATTATCTCCTGAGAACTTGCTATAATTTTAAGGGTTATGCACAAGATGTTAACTAATCACACAGCTCCCAGATATTTGTAACATGCAGTGTGACTGTGAGGTTGCATTTAAATGAGAGACAGGCATGACTACTGATGTGTTGTTTGTTAGTGCTGCACAGCAAGCAAAATGTTACATTACACAGTGCCAAATTCACAATACTTGATAGTTTATGCTTCAGATAAAAGAAAGTATACAACACTTAATCAATATTCAGTGTTCCATGGGCTACATTAAATAATAATCATAAACTAAGTAGTAATGTGGGGGGGAGGGAAGATTGCAAACTTAATTATAAATTGTAAATATGATGCAAATCAATGCAAACCAGAGACACTGCATATGCATGTTTTTGTACAAAATATGGGCCTGATTCAGAAAACCCCCTTACTCACATGAGTATTGAGGATCTGCTGGTTCAGGCTTTACAGAGTATAACAGCTCTACACTTGAAAAACTTGCAACAGACCATATATTAAATGGGGAACTAATGTTTACAGGACTTCATTATTTTAGAGTTTGATTTTTTTTCTATTGGGAAACTGATACTCAGGACACATTTTGACACAACTCAGAACTGGTACATTTTTATTACAGAATTCTCCCTGCTCATTGATATTCTCCAGTGAAATAAAATTGCTGCTGATTAGTAATTTAGGACCTTTACCTTTTTTAGAAACAGAACTACACAAAGGGAATATGCATGTCTGGTTCTTTAAGCAATTACGATGGTTTCATTTAAAACTATCAATGTCACTGGGTGATTTATTTTTAGTCAGGAGTGATAAAAATTGATAGTGACATTGAATTTTTTGTAAAATTCTCCACATTGTTTTCAAACTGTAATCCAATGCAAACATTCAGATGTCAATAAAGTTTTGTTTTTAATTGTATGTTGATGTAAGATAACCATGTAGCATTAGATAAGGAAAATATTTAAACAGTGTTTTGACAATAGTTTAGGATAACATTAATTATAACTAATTTGGGCAAGACTATGGAATTATGAGTGCATAACATAAATATTACTTCACTCTTTTGATATACAGGTACAAACAAACATTATAATTCTTCTCTAGCGTGTAACTTGATATTTTACCCATTTTATTCTGTTGTAACTCTGCAGGTATTTTAATAGGTCCATCCTTCTAAATACCTAGGAGTAACTATCAGACTAAAGTACAGATCAGACAGTTAATACTACTATACTTTCACAAATCACCTTATTACAATTTCATGTTTTAGATAACTATTACAGCTAAATTTTATTACGCCATTTGCAATATTAATCAAGTAGTTAAAAGATAATAATAAAAAGAGGTAGAATGGTCTAAACGAATATCACCACTAGAAAAACAATACGGCTGTGTCTAGACTGGCAAGTTTTTCCGCAAAACTTGCCAGCTGTCTACACTGGCCGCTTGAATTTCCGGAAAAGCACTGACCATCTCATGTAAGATTGTCAGTGCTTTTCCGGAAATACTATGCTGCTCCCGTTCGGGCAAAAGTCTTTTTCCGAAAGACTTTTGCGCAAAAGGGGCCAGTGTAGACAGCACAGTACTGTTTTCCGCAAAAAATCCCCAATCGTGAAAATGGCGATTGGGGCTTTTTTGTGGAAAACCGTGTCTAGATTGGCCACGGACGCTTTTCCACAAAAAGTGCT
Organism: Pelodiscus sinensis; assembly: GCF_052426305.1. Classification (NCBI taxonomy): domain Eukaryota; kingdom Metazoa; phylum Chordata; order Testudines; family Trionychidae; genus Pelodiscus; species Pelodiscus sinensis. The sequence continues at coordinate 208,197,418 of NC_143053.1, forward strand.
TTTGTGGAAAAGCATCCTGCCAATCTAGACGCTCTTTTCCAAAAATGCTTTTAACGGAAAACTTTTCCTAGTCGGATCATCAGTCCAGAATCTTACAACTATCAGTGACCAATACCTGATATAGATCATGTCCCATACCAATTCTGCATTACTTTAACTCAACATAAGAACTCCTTCCAGACTCCTAGAGGCAATCAGTAAAGCTGCTCAGGAAAAAAATGTCTCCTCCATGAACATTTTTATTGTAATTCTTTTTCAATGATTGTCAAAAGTTTTCCTTAAACTTCTTGGGGATATCATCAAAAACAAATGCAAAAATGAAAATGTTCCATTTTCAGGTTTTTAGTGTAAAACCAAAAACTTTCAGACAAAAAACAATTTTTTCACAACAAAACTTCAGTTTTGTTCAAAAGCTATTATCCACAGAAAATGTTTCAATAGAATTTTTTGAGCGCCTCTAGCAATCAGTTTGGTCCCTGAAAAACCAGTTCTAATCAGCCCAGTTTTAGATCTCTCTAAGCCTACGTCTATACTGTAGCCTTCTTGCAGAAAAGCATATACAAATGAACAGTGGCATGGAATATCACTGCGCTTCATTTGCATAAGTAACAAGCCTGTTTTTACGCAAGAGGCTCTTGTCGATGGCTCCTTTTTGTGCAAAAACCCCCTTTTGTGCAAGAGCCATTCTTCCTGAAAAAATTAGGAAGAACGGCTATTGCGCAAGAGGGGGTTTTTACGCAAAAAGGGGCCGTCTGCACGGCTCGTTTTTGCGCAAAAGCCTCTTGCGCAAAAGCCTCTTGCGCAAAAACAGCTGCTCATTACTTATGCAAATGAAGCGTGGTGATATTCCATGCCACGCATCAGTTGCATATGCTTTTCTTCATGAAGGCTACGGTATAGACGTAACCTACAGTATAGACATAGATGAGCCAAAATCTCCTCAGAATATCTTTTAATTCAGTGCAGCGGTCCCGCCACCTCGACCTCCGCCACCTCGAACTCCGGGGCGAGAAAAGCTGCTCCGGGTGCCCCTGGTCTGCTGGGGACCATCTCCTGCAGACCAGGGACACCCGGAGAAAAGCCGGGGAGGCGGAGGGGTCCTGCGCCTCTGAGGCTTTGCTGTGGCAAAGCCGGGGAGGCATGGGACCCCACCGCCGCTGCGGCTTTGCTCCCGGTGCCTCTGGTCTGCTGGGGACCGTCTCCAGCAGACCAGGGACACCGGGAGCAAAGCCGCAGCGGCGGCAGAGTCCCGTGCCTCTGAGGCTTTGCCAGAGCAAAGCCTCAGAGGCGCGGGACCCCTCCACCTCCCTGGCTTTGCTCCAAGTGTTCCTGGTCCGCTGAAGATGGTCCCCAGCAGACCAGGGGCACCCAGAGCAGCTTTTCTTGCCCCGGAGGTCGAGATGGCGGGACCGCTGTGCTCTGGGTGGTCCCACTGCCTGCAAGCTCCGGGGCGAGAAAGCCCCGTTCGTAAGTGCAGATCCGACGTAAGTCGGATCCGCGTAACTCGGGGACTGCCTGTAAATGATTCCAACAAGAACATATACCAAAATTGAGTGTTATTCCGCATTTGAATGGCTCAGGAGAAGAATTACCAGAAAAATAAAGGTAGAAAAAGTGGTGCACAAAGATCCTGTCTACCTGAAAAGGGCACTATGGAACAGTTTTATCCTTTTGATTCATACTGAGGACTGTGTTGCTGTGACAAAGCTGAACTCTTCAAAATCAGTCAGTCACTCAATTAGAGCAGTACATCATGGCAAAGCAAAGAGACTTACCTTTACCCTATGTTAGCATTTATAATCCATGAAGGGCAAATCAGATAAGGCATAAATTATTCTCAGCAGCACTGAGAACTGCTGTCCCTTGTCTCTCAAGCAAGGTACAAACTCATCAACTCAAAGTTTCATTAGTTTTTTAACAGTACACAAAAACATCTTAATAATAACTAACAATAATAACTAACAACAATAAGAATAACAATAAAAACTAGAGAAGCTTCTTTAAGGCAAGAAGGAAAATAAAAATGTGTGTTTGGTCTAAATTCACGTAATTTGCAGAACCCTGACTGTGACCCTGGTGACAGATGGTATTTCCATAGTGGGGTGCAAATACCAGTTTGCCAGGTGTCCCAGAGTCAGAACAGACCATGGTTGGTGGCAGCTGGAGGTTAGGTAGTGCTGTTATGGTAGGTATGGCAATAGTGCTGATTCAGGACATCTTTTGAGCAGCCTTTCCCTGTGGGCTTCCTATGGCACCTCAGCTGGAATTTTAAGTTGGCCCATTGGTAGAGAGTGGCAATAGCAGTGGTATTGACTCTCTGTTGGGGTTGAGTTCCCTTTCAGTCAGAGCTTGCTCACTGGAGCATGAGAACACAAATTCCTCTTGAAAAAAATTAATCAAATGGGTGATTCAAACACAGAGTAATGATCTGCTTAATCTGAAAATTCACAAGGCTTTCAGTAATCTTTACAAGAAATTTCACACACATGAAAATTTCCTGCAAAGATCCAAGAACAAATTACAATTGCAGAAATTAAACTGGGGTGGCGATGTGGGTGAAACAGAGGGCTGGGAGCCAGGGGCTATGTGTGCCATTCCCACCTACGCCCCAGTCCTGAAAAAGGATAAACATAACAACCCTCTTTGATCTTAATGAGAGCACCACCAGCACCTTATAGGATCAGACCCTTCAATGAGCCCCTTGCTGTCTCATTGCCCTCCATCTGTAAACTGCTTCAGAGGAATGTTACAAGGCTTAGTCAGATAAGGTGGTAACATGAACCCCTCACCCACAAATTCAGGTGAGTAAAGGGTTCATAATCTAGCCTCATTGTTTGGAGAACCCTTTTTGAGCATCAGTGTATCTAAATTTAAAAGGCATAAATAGACAGACAGCAGCATTTTGAGTATTATTAGATCTTTGCAGGTGAAAAGAGCAACACGAGCTAAAGTAGTGGGAGAAAGAAAGTGAGCAGAGAGACGGAAAGCGCAGTATTAGTGAGAAGCAGCAGGATTTACAATTCGTTGAGAAGGCCTGCGTGAGCTGTGAAAAGAAAGAGAAGCACGCTTAGAAGGATAATTGGAGAGGATCAAAAAGAGATACTATCTGTCAAACTGGCAAAGATTATTTTAAACTAGCGATAACAGATTCTTCAAATAGTATTCGGAATAGACAAAGTGAGGAGGCTAAGAGAACCCTGATGCCCTAGCAAACAATGAAAAGAACTGGAGATATGATATATACAACTATGCTGATTTGTTAAGCAGGTTTTTTTTCTGATGTATTTACAAAAGAGGAGAAAAAGGGGGAAAGTTAGTAGGACATACTAGACAGATAGTATGCAGATAAAAGCTTAATTATCTAAACATATCTAGATTGTTTTGGTCTAGAAATCACTCATTAGTTGGACTGGCATTATAATGGGAATTATTTTTCTTGTGGTATTTATTTCCTCTGATCCCAGTATTGCCCAGCTGAATCCAAGGTGTGCAGAGAAAATGAGAGAAAGTACAATATCAGTATTGTAACAATCAAAGCCTTTATGGGCCTCTACTGCATCAAAATGATCAGAAAGGGCAGAGAAACATACAAGATCAATACTTCAATTTCTGATTCCTTGGATATGTGCCACCCAGTCTGTTAGCCTATAACCAAAAGGAATGTAATCCACTTAATGACATATGTGAGGCAACCTGCATGAATCTCAAGCCACACACACATATTAGCTAACTGTGTGCACCTCTGAGATCCCAGCTGGTTCTTTTGCCATCCCACCATTGGCTCTTTCTTTTTCTGAGGGGGAAGAGGTTTGTCAGATAGTATTTAGGAAGGGTTAATGCTACTCAGAACAACATTTACTGATACTGTGACATGCTGAATGTCCATAGTGTGCAGCATAGCAAGCATCTGCAAAGTTCTCGTGTAGCCCAACCATTTTGTTATGCTGTTCAATTTAGAATCTGCAGAACCCTTTTTAAAAATGAATGAAATGTTGACAAATTAAATTGTGGTACCTGACAAATTTTCAAAGTTCATGGTTCTCGTTTTAGTGCAGACTAAGTGTAACAATCAAGACTTACATAGCGTGGTAAGCACTACAACTAGCACGAAGTATATGCAGGATCAGGACTGCAAGAAAATACCGGGGGGGGAATTACATATGCATACTGGGCTCACATCTGAGCAAATTCAAAATAAAAGTAAGAGAGATGTGATTCATTTTCCAGGGTGAAACGCTTGTTTGTGTGGTCTAGTGTAATTAGTATTGTGAAAACTTAAAGATCTTTTATACACTTTACACATTTTTGACTAATCAGAACTGTTCTGTATGGGCTGTTTTATGTAGATGTGGCACAGCAGTCCCTTTTTGTACCTTTTTTTCCCCTTCAGCAACTGCTGAAGTCTTCATTTACACTGCACAAATTATCCTTAGCAGCAGGTAGGAAGCAATCAGCAAGGTGTAGCTGGCAATAGGTCTATTTTCATTACAGGATGGAGAGAGCCAGGGGACATGACATTTGTCCAATGTAGTAAGGAGGACTCTATTAGGAAAGCTGACTCTGGAGAATTGTAATCTTGCTGAGGAAACACTGAAGAAAGGAAATGCACAAACGCATATATAGTAGATTGTGAAGTAAGCATTTTCTTTGTTGTTGCTTATACTGATAAAAAAGGAGCAACCTGAAAAGTTTAACACCCCATGTACTCCCCCTCATATTCACACCTTATGCCATACAACTTCTTGTTCTTCTGTCTAGAGACTCACAAAGCATTTCAGGATTTTTATCCATGAGAAATGGGATTGCACAGTGCCCTAAAGGGGTGAATTCATTAGCAAAAAAGCCAGGGGGAGGGAATTTTTTCTAGAATGTGAAGATTTGATGGTGCTACAGGGCAAACCAATTAATAGAATTATTGCAAATTAGATCAAGTCATCAAGAACTAGTGGCACATACACACTGAGATTTACTGTCGGTTGTATCAGTTCTCTTATGAGCAATCACACCGCATACACGGAGTAGGTTATATCAGTTTTCTTGTGAGCAATGGGAATAGGGAATGTTGCACACTTGTAAGTATTTACCTAAGTGATTTATGAAGAAGATGTTTTATTCATCTGTAGCTGAAAATAAAAAGACCACCTTTCAAGCAACTAAAATTCCAACAGCAAATATTTTTTCCTTCTGATTTGTATGCTTGGCTGCTATCTATCTTCTTTATAGCCAAATGTCTACACTTGTCAGAAGGCTGGAACCAAACGATCTTCAAAATTATCAGCAAAAAGTGCAAATCTTGCATTCTTAGGTCAGGCAAAACTCCTATTATAGGAGTTTAACTTTGGGCTACGGAGTAAGATCAATAGAAGACTTTAAAATGCTACACTTCTAAATGACAGAGTCCCATCTGAGCACCTTATAAGCTTTAATATAGGGGTAGAGAGCCTCAGGTCTGGGGGGTCAGAAGCCTGGATCCAGCCCCTGAGGTCATACAGATGGCCATCTCCTCCCCAAAACCCCCTCGGAGCATACAAAATCTAGTAGGCTGGGCCCCTCTAAGCTCTGGTGGGTAAGAGGAATGTCAGGAGTGTCTTTTTCCTCAGATGGGGGCCACATCAGTGAGGTTTTTTTTGTTTGTTTGTTTTTTTTTTTTTTTTTTTTTTTTTGCTTTTCACTGCCCCGAATGGTTTTTCTGTGGGTCAGCGGCCCCCAACCCAAAAAAGGTTCCCCACCTAACCCCAGTAAGTAGATAAGTGGTATTAGTCCTTCGCCCCATTTCACAGCTGAGGCACTGAAGCACAAAGAGAGATGATGGGATATGTCCAAGGTCACACTAGAAGTCTTTGGCAGAGCAAAGAACTGAATGCCAAACACCTGAGTGCCAGGCTGTGCGCCCAAATCCTAGATCATCTCCATCTTTAATTACATTGCCATCTGGAAGTAAAAAGAAAAAATGCTAGCACAAAAGCTCTCCATGCACAGCCCCTCCCTTTTTGAATTAAATATTATTTTGCTTTCTGAATTACTGCAAACTTCACAATGAAATTCAATTTTGGACACCCCCCCTCCCAAGAGGCTATGGTCTGCCACATTCTGGACTCAGCCCAGGGGCTAGATTCTTTAACTGAATTTGTATGAGGCACTGCTACTCCTCCAGAATGTTCTAGCACAGGCAATGCCAGAGGATGAGCTTCATTGGGTGAGGATTTTGTAGAATCCTAGCATCAGAAGCGACTGCGAGGATTACTGCGTCTAACCTGTGCTGAGATGTGGGATTTGTTGTGTCTAAACCAGTGTTTCCCAAACTATGGGCCGTGGCCCAGTACTGTGCCGCAGGGAAAAAATACCAGGCCTCAGCATGGTTGCCAGGGTGTCCCGGGCTCCCGGAGTGCCCCTGTGGTGCCAGGTCCCCCAAGCCCTCGGCCGGCCGGGGCAGAGTCTGCAGCCAGAGGTTCCGGCTCCCGACAGAGGCGTAGCTAAGGGAGGTTGGAAGGGGGTCGGGGAGGAGGAGGAGGGGAGAGCTGGCCACTGGAAGCAGCACTGGATGGGGGAATTGGGGCAGGCCAGGGAGATTGGGGGAGAGGGGGCAGCCAGCAGAAGCAGAGCTGGCCGGGGGAGATCGGGAGGAGGAGGAGGAGGGGAGAAGCGGCCGGCAGAAGCAGGGCTTCCCTGGGGCTTCAGGGCTGGCCAGGAGAGATTGGGGTGCCAGCAGAAGCAGGGTTGCCACAGGGGCATGAGGTCAGGGGCAGGGAGCTGGCCGGGGAAGATGGGGGGCGGGGAGAAGCGGCCTCCGGAAGCAGGGCTGGATGCAGGCAGCGGGGCTGGCCAAGGGAGATTGGGAAGAGAAGCAGGGGAGAACTGGCTGTTTGGGAGGGGGTTGGGGGAAGTGGGGCTGGCCAGAGGTGCAGCGGGGGGGAGCGTCCATATGCAGATCTTGGGGCGCTGCCCCCTTCTAGCCCCCGCAAAGCATGAGTGAGTCCGGCCCGGGGATTCTATTGTGCCTCCCCCCCCCCCACACACACATCCTGGAGTAATTGCGAACTGTCTGGCTGGTAGACACACTCATGCAGCCTGAGCACATTTACCAGCCAGGCAATTCGAAACTACAAAATGATACATCTAGTAATAATACAACTTACCTAATGAGAAAATACCAGACATGTTATATGTCTGGTATTTTCTCAGTTTGTTTTTTATGTGTTTATATTTTGGGGCTGCAAAAAACAGTACTGAAAAAAAGGGTTCCAACTAAAGTAAAATGTTTGGGAAACCCTGGTCTAACCAGCTTTTTGTCTGTCTTACACTCCATTTATCCAATCCATATTCCTTACCTTGCTGGCAAGAATATTGTGGGTGACCATATCAAAAGCTTTGCTAAAGCTGGCACTGGGGGCTTTGGGAGGACCAGAAACAACTTGTTTGAATATTCATCATTTGATTAATGAATATGGAAATATGCAAATGAATGTTACCAGTCCTCCAAAAGTTCATGAATGGATTTACTGGTCACCGTGTCAAAAAGTTTGGGAACCCCTGGTCTAAACCACCAAGACAGATGGTTGTCCTACCACCTTTTGAAAACCTCCAGTGAAGGAGTTTCCACAGCTGCTCTAGGTTATCATCTCAGGCTACATCTACATTGAAGGCTTCTCATGCAAGAAACTGTTTGCGGACGAGAACTTCTGCAAAAACATCTTGCACAAGAGCACGTCCACACTGCATGGACGCACTCTCGAAAGAAAGCTCTGATTGCTATTCACAGACTAGCCACCAGAGCACCTGTGATTTTGTCGATTGGCTTTTTTTGTGCCAACCCCCCCGTTGCCCATCCTATGACTAGTACTGGCTGAGGATAGGGATAATACATCAGAAGATTTGCTCACAAAGGTTTGCTAAATCGTCTCAATCTAATCTTGCATGATCCTCTATTTTTTGGAGTATCTGTTCTTCCCTCAGCTGAGTTGCACAGCAGAGAGCAGAAACAGTCAGCACAATCTGCAGAAGTGGGGTGCAACGTGCTCCACCAGCAGCCATGTCCACCCACAGAAGCCATTCAATGCTTAGCTCACATGGTCAAGTTTTCAATAGCTTTTTTTCTCCAAGGTATTGAGCATCCACTGAGTTCATCTTCTCAACTGAACAGAAGAGTCAGTTGACATAAGCACTCAAACTGATGACTTTTTCCAATACCACATCATTGGATTCAGGTTGAACCTCTCCAGTCTGGCAACGTCCATGGTCCAGCATGATTTCAGTTAGCTGGGTGTCTGCTTATTGTGGGTGAGATCAGGTTTCTTGGCCCCCTTCCCTTATTCCCGTCCTTTCTGCTCATTGCCCGAGGCTGGGGGTGACTGCAAAGCCCCTGGGCTGAGGGTTGGGATGCTGACTAAGGGGATGGGGGCCAGGACCCCAGGGCTGGCTTTGGAGCCCCTAGTCTGTGGTTGATTTCACTTGGTTGGGCAGTTCAGCACTGGTCCTGACGGGGCTGGAGTAAAAAAGTTCACCTTATATGTACCTATAATAACTCCAGTGAAGTGAACCAAGGGTGGAATACATAACTAGAAGCAAACCTGATAGCACCACTTTCCATGGCCTCTCAATTTTCAAGTGAAAGGGGTTTATTTGAACCTCATTTTAGATAGCTGAGATTAAATTCACTTTCTCTCTGTAATTATGTACATTCTGATGAGTCTAGTTCTTTTGGACATCTCTCCTTTTGTTCTTAGTCAGATTCCTTCTTTGAGTAACTCTGAGAAAGACAATGAATTACCGAGTGGTGTTAGTGGGCTGTGATATAGAGGAGGTCAGTCTAGAAATGATCTGGTGGCCTATGACTGTATAACATAAACTGTGTTTATCAATCCTGACAAAAATCTGGTGGTGTTGGGAGGCAAAGAAAGCAGCGAATATATCCTCTTTTTTTATGTGATATTGCCTCCTCCTTTTTCCTGAAACTTTCTCTCAAGTTCTGGGAGGCATGAGAAAAATGTAATTAGAACAATCCAGTAAGTGCTTTATTTGCCACCTGCCATTCTCTGAATGCCTGCTGATAAAAGTGAGGTGTTTTACTTGCAGATTTGTCTTGATAGTCTGGAATTATGAAAGGCAGTGAGTGCTGTAAAGTGAGTGCTCCAACAGCCACATGAGGATAAAGATAGATTCAATCAAATCAAAGTTTGGCAATAGAGAAGTAAAAATTAAATTGCACTTAGTGAAGCCCAAGGATTTTAAAAATTGAAACAGCCATTCATGAATTCAGTTTGGTGGTAGACCTAAAGACCTAAATACAATAAGCTTTTTCTGTTTACATTGTTCACCACCTGTAGCAATTTTCTACCAGCCATAATGTCTTTTTTTGCAAAATGTATCATGAATGTGGAGCAATTTCTGTCTCGTGATCATCATTATTCCTTTTTATCATAATTTTTATTTTCAAAAGTGATTCTTCAACAATCAGAGTAAGCTCATGTTTTGAACTAGAAGTTGAGACTTTTGTTGAGTTCAGAACTGGAGAAAATTCACCAAAATAGGGTCACATAAATATCTGATTAGTTACTACACTGATTATCAATAATCCCACATCATACTGATTAGTGTAATTGGAACTACCACTGCACCAAGTGCAGTACAGTGTGTGTTTGTAGAATAGAGGAACAGATTTTCAACTCGAGTGAATCAGCATATGTCCATTAACTTCAAAGTGTCTATGCAATTCACACCAGCTCTACTTCTGCTGAAATGTAAGCATCAATAGAAATTATGGTTCATTGGGCCAAATTCAGAAATCAGGAAAAAATGATGAGATAAATTACACATCTACAACTGGGCATTAGTGTCAATTACGTGGTACGGTGGCATAAAACTGGATTATGGAAAGAAATGCAACCATACTGAGTTGTGAAAGGAGCAAAGTGAGTAGGGCTGCATCTTGCACATTGTTTACAACCTCACAGAAACCCTTAAAACGTGTTAACATTATCTATGCTAAAATTATAGCGCATGTAACAAAATATGCACAAAGTTGAAGTATAAGATCTATTCTAGTCTTCATTCTTGTCTGTATGTACATGATTCCAAATCATGGTAAGGGCATTAAACACACATGTAATATGTAGCAGGGCTGGATAAAGGCATGGACTAGCCAGGCAGCTGCCTGGGGCGCCAACCTATTGGGGGCATCTGATGGCAGCTGTAAGGGGCACGCAGCTGCTCCCAGATCATGGATCGCGGGCTGCAGCAGCTCCCAGCAGCCACCCTGAAGCGGCCGTCCGGGGCGGGGGCTGTGTTAACCCCCGCAGAGCCAGCCAGCAGTGCCCTTCCCTCCGCGGCCGCGGGGCCTTACACGACCAGGCTCAGCCCGCCCCAGGTGGCCCCGGGCTGCGTGCCAGCAGCGGTAGCCGGGCTGGGTTGGGCCGGGCACATGCATCCTGCTTCCGCCAGCTCTGCGCGCCCTCCCCCATGCGCTAGGTGGGGCCGTGCATGCGCCCTCTCCCATGCGCTGGTGCAGGGGCGGGGCCATGCATGTGCCCTCCCCCAACCAGGGGTGCAATTAACCTGTCTGCCCGGAGCACTGGAATAGCTCAGTCCAGCCCTGATATGTAGAAAACAACAGATCCCTCAGCCATGTAAGTTGTTCAATGAAGACTTTAAGATTCCCATTAGAAGACCTGGATTTTAACAGTCACTAAGAGCCTTAAATCCCAGCAGGGATAATGACAACAACAGTTGCTCAGCACCTTTGAAAATCAGGTGTTTGTGCTTTTTCACAAAATATAAGGATAAGCAAAAAGATTTTTAAATACAAGTTATTTTTACTTTAAGTTTTTGCATGAGGCATTTGAATTTCACCAGCTCATTTTATAATGTCAACAGATTATAATGTTCATAAAATCCAGGTTTCTTACTGTATGATTGGGTGTAGTTTTAGCTCTATAAACCAAGCAGATTGGAATCCTTTTATTTTACCCATAAGGAAATATTTCCACAATGGCAGGTTAGTGAAGTACGCCCAGGTCAGGGGGTATATCTATACTAGCAAGGAGGTAGATTTATTTTACCATAATGTATCTAATGTGATATGCTAACTAACACAGCAAAATCCTAGTAAAGACAAGACAATTGTAAAGTCTTTATGCAAATCTGCTGGCATGTTAAAACACCACCTACCTGGTCTTCATTAGCTGTTACCACATACTGGCTAATGCCTGGTTTTGAGTGAAGACAGAGCCTGGAAGTGTGATAGCTTTAAGTGGAACTGAAGAAACAAAATGTACTATATTGCTTGCCCACACTGGCAGGGTTACTGCCACTCAATCCAGCAAGGTGCTAATTATCTTTTCTGTAGTGAAAATGTACAAAAGATATCAATTAGAAGAGAATAAGCAACATCTACCATATATTTTAGAGAGTATGTCTGTCTAATTGATCAAGAACTCCTCCTAAACCGTAAGAGGTAGAGCCACCAAATTTGGTATGCAGTTCCCTCTTATTGTAACTTTAAAGCAATGTAACAGTTTGGTTGTGCCAGAAAAATGGGATGTGTCTGGAATGGGATTGCTTCTCATAAAACCAAACAGAATCACCAATGCAAGTACAGTCCTCAAAACTGATATATCTGAGCGAATGTTGAAAGAGACTGAACCAAGATGAGCAGAACAATAGGATGAACCTGGAACAGGATTGCTTCTCAATAAACTTTACAGCAGAGCGGTAAAGTGGATAAATTTGAAACAGTACTTTTTTTTTGGCACAGCTAAACCACTTAAGGTTTGAAAAATAGAAAAAACTGTTATTGGAAACCAAATTGACAGCAATCCTGTCCCTTTTTTGTTAAAACATCACAAATGATGAATTTATAGGGTTGAAGAAACAAAATACACTTAATGGAATTCCTTTAAGTTTTATGAACCTGGGCAATGCTGGATAAATCTGCTGGTAATAAATATTTCAGTGGTGAATGTTTAAACAAGTCCCAGGAGTTAAAAAGAAACTAAAATCCCAAAACTGTGTAAAAAGTTTTTTGCACTAATGAAATGAGCTCTCTACATACAAATTATATTGTAATAACAGAGCTCCCTGGTGGAAAAGAGTTCCTTCTCCTGCTGGCAAAAATTAAAATAATCACAGATGGCTAATGATCAAAAATACTGACTGACAGCTCTGAAGTACAAGGCACACAGAATATTCTTGGAGCTGCAATTTATTTACACTCAGAGCTGGCATTCGACACCCACAAAATCTGTGCAGTAGGTATACCACTGTAATGGGAATCCTTTAACCAGGGATATTTCATTATGTTACTGTGTTTCCGTAATGATTAAACCAGAGTATCCTATTATTGTTCACATGTGTTCGTTATCTGAAACCATTCTTATATTAAAATAAAGGGATGCAAACATTAGTGAATGCTTTGATAATGACTGCAGCATGCTTAAATATATCCTTTATTACAATGTTTATTTATACTAAAATATAAAGTAGACATACACTTCAAAATTCAGTAAGCATTAGGAAAGCATGCAGTCCTAAATTAAAGGTATCCGCATTCTTGATAAGTATTCAAACAGATATTAAGGGTCTGATCCAGATCTCACCGACATCACCATAAGAAAATGATTAATTGATTTTCACGAGAGTTGGATTAGGCCATAAACTTTGATTAATGTGATCTTGTATTATTACTAAATATTTTATAGCCATCAAAGTTATATTAAGTCTTTATTCACAAAGTAACCTCCATCCTTGCTCTAAAACCTCTACAGTATGCATATGCCAAGTGACACATTGAATGGGGGATGAAAAATAGCAGGGAAGCGATGGGACAAGAAAGGATACTGTTATTCATTGTAGATGTTGCAACTCATTGTTGCCAGTTATCATGATTGCATAGCGAGTCTTCAGATATTTCATGTTTTTCTTAAACCTCTTGCTCTAGGAATCATGATTTTGTGTGAGAATCTTGAATTTCATTAAAAAAAAAAGACAAAAAAACTAGCCCTCGCTAACCCAGCAAAAAGCTGAAAAACAAGCCCTGAGTGTATCCCAAAGGCTTGAAAACCAAATGAAAAGAATTCCCAATTTATTATTGGTGGTTTTGATAAAAAATTCCTTAACTTTTTAAACCAGTTGCATGATTTTCTGGGGCCTGACTAATAAATTTTGAGCACTTGAGGTTGGCAATACTGCCATTCCAGTGTATAATAATCAACCAAAGTATTATATCTAGTTCATGGTCTGCTAATTCAGCTAACTACACTACACACTCTAGAAACTTGATGAAGGTATTGTAATTCTAATACAGTAGTGGCAGTATAAGTTCACAACAAACATGAACTTACATTATCTAAAGCAATGTCTACATTACAAAGAAAAATCTACATGGGGCCAAATGTCAGAAAAAAACCCCTCTTTTGGAACATCTCTTCTTCCTCATGAAATGAGGTTTACAGGGATGCCAACAAAATGCATCCACTTTTCCGACATTTTTTTTGGAAAAGCATACATGTTCCTTGGACGTGGCACAGCTTTTCCGGGATACCCTCGGTATCCCAGAAAAACTCTGTAGTCTAGACCTACTCTAAGGAGCTTTATGGACTTTGTCCCTACACAGACAATATTTTTGTAAAATGATTCTGCTTCATTTCAAAACCAGGAGTGATTACAGCAAGCTGGCAATATTGTACTCTGTACACTTTCACTGAATTTCACCCATTAACGACTTCCTAGTATTCCAATTAATTTTTATGGAAAAAGCTTTGGTACGTACCATTTTTCTATATGCGAAATGCAACAACTAGAAAAGAACCGGTAGTTGATTAAGAGGGTGTTGGGGGCTATGAGCCTCTGACAAAACAACACTTTAAAAGAGTGTATATTCATTCTAACATTTTTAATGCAGTCACAGCTAAGTGAATCATTGCCAGCAAACTATTGCACTGAACTAAACAACAATAAACTAAAATGAGTGAAAGTATTAAAAGTGTGCTGCAGGCAACCAAAACTTTAGCGTTAATTTCCATTTCTTTCAAGTGCATTTGATGAATGATGTGCCAAAAGAATTCTAATTAAAGTCAAAATCCTGAATACAAAATAAATTAGAAGTGCCACTATATCCAAATTCCACAATGATAGCACCATTTCTGCTTTTTCTTTGTGCCCCTTTGTGTACATGTGTGGCACTAACTCAGAAAAGGGTTCTGTCAGCTCCCACGGGAAATTGGAGATAGCTCTCCCCCAAACAAGGAGGCAGAGGGAGAGGATAACGCTACCAAATGTTGTTTGGCCCCCTGTTCATTTGTGTTACACATGATAAGTTTGCAGCTCTGCTAGATTCTACTTTTCTTCCCAATTACCCAGTTTATTCTTTCATCTTTATTTAAAAACAAAACAACAGCAACAAACAACTTCTCTATAGCGGAAGCTGGAATAGGTGACGGGGGGGGGGTCATTTGATGATTAGCTGTTCAGTTCACTCCCTCTGGGACACCTGGTATTGGCCACTGTTGGAAGACAAGATACTCGGCTAAATGGAATTTTGGTCTGACCCAATATAGCCATTTTTATAGGTTCTTACATACATTTTAGTGAGTTGCAGTGTTCATGATCATTAGAGTAGAATACTATAGTGTTGTTGTTATATTGAGGAATCATTACAGACAAATCATTGATGTGATACATAAATGTAACCATAAATGACTAGTCTGTAACTTTACAGGATAAAATTATATGGCCAGCATTATCTGGGAGATCAGACTAGATCATCATAATGGTTTCTTTTTGGCCTTAAAAATCTATTAATTTTCCCCAAAAAGCAGCATGTAGCTGTCTCAACCCATGAATGTACCTATGTTTTTTTCCCTTCCTAATATGAGATTTTTAATTGCTTTTCACATTTGCCCAGTGAAATCCACAACTCTTCTTCTTTTAGAGGACAGATGCAGATTTTAAAAAGAAAAAAGATATAAGATCTGCTTGTACGTGTCTCTATTTTTAGGGGTTGATGCAGTTTAGCTACCAAAAAAAGCTCAGTTCTGAATCCATTAGCGTGAAGATGTAAAAAGTCAACTCTGGACTTCAGAAGCCCTCTA